>NC_140590.1:469360564-474160564 GCF_964204655.1 Triturus cristatus | reverse complement strand
TTTTCACTGCTTGCAAAGACTAGACAGAATATCTCTATTCTTCGTTATTTGCAAGCAGAGAATACCTCCAAAGAACCAATATCGAACAACTAGTGTTCGGACAATCAATCAATCAATCAATCAATGGGAGATAAAGATAGGCATGACGGGTTTCAACGGGGACAAAAGTCAGCATTACCTACCCTTCACTATTTGCAAAGGGAGAGAGAGAGAGTATTTCTACTCCTCCCCGTTTGTAGACAGCGAATATCTCAAAGAGAACAATCAATGAGCACAATCAATGAGCAATACTAGTATTTCCAAAGCATCAAACAATCAATCAATTATTTCTCAATTTGTCGTGTATCACGACCTTACCCGGACCGCGTGGACAGTTTCTCGTCTTCCGCCTCCAGCGCCCGATCGTCCTCTACTCTCCGTATTTGCCGCGGCACTCCTGATGTTTCCCAGTCAGGACCGTAGATCACTCGAGAGAGGTCTGCTCGGAACCAGTGAAGTTCGGATGATCGGCTGCCAGACGAGGGTCTATTGGGCAGGAGCTCTCCCGATCGTTGCAGTCGTTCACTCTGTCGTCGGGACCTCTCCCACTGGATCCACGTGTCGCTGATGGGCCCCACGTTTGGGACGCCAATTGTTAAATGGTAGCGGCAGTTTCAGTTGATAACCTTTCAAGTATTTGCCCGGCGGTAATCGCCTCTCATACCACTCGATAATTTACCAATAAAAGAGGCAGGCGCCGGAGACTGGAAGGCAGGAAACAAAGTTTTATTCCGTCGGAGCAGAACACATCAGATCAGACAGCAAGGTATCGTCACGAGGTGCTCTAACCGCATCTCTGAGACCTGGTCTCTTATACACTGGTTTATTGCTTTATTATACATAGTACATTCTTGAGATTCTCTTGATGCCTGAAAGAACATCCCCTGAAGCCCCGGCTCAGATCCGATCCCACACATGGTTACAGTAGAGGTTCCCACCCTACCCGCAGTGGGAGATGGCTATCGCGCAGCAGGGAATTCCGCTAATTCCCGGGGGTGTGTGCAACCGGCCGGGTCTCAGGGGGTAGGGGCTTTGATCTACTGTAATCCCTTTGATGCGGGGTGTTTCCCTTACAGTAGGGGCAATAAACTGCATCCGCAGGGCTAGGTGATGGCCTGGGACCAGTTCGGACAATGGGGCGCAGAGGAAGGGGGTTATCAAAGGAGAGGCATGACCATGTATGGGATGTCGGTCGGATGTGGCTCCGTAGCAGGGTCGCGCAGAAGGAGAGGGTTTATGGCCTGTATGAGAGAGCGGGGGTGGCCGGCGCGCGGGGGATGCTCGCAGCGCCGGGGGAAAGCGCTGGCGATCGAGAGTGAGCGGGGAGAGAGAGTGGGGTGCCTAAAATGGCGGCCGTGCATTTGCTATGCGTGGCGCTGGGGAGAGGCAAGATGGCGCAGATAATGTTCAGTTTGCACGCTAAATTTCCACAGCTATGGAACTTGTCCCTCTTGAGACCCAAATAACAGATCGTCCTGATACACCTGTCTACAACCAAGTAACAAGTGATCAACTAGTTCCAGCGATTTCAACGAATCCTGATGCAATTCCAACCATTGACAGAACTGCCTCTGGCTATTTCATTAACTTTGATACGTTTTCTGAGGATCCCATCAAACCGAAACAACGCCAGCCAAAGAACTTTCAAAGAACAAACAACAGACTTTTTTCATCTCCTGAAAAAGACTTATCTGGTTTCACCAAGGATTGAACTATGGATTTTTTTGGGAATATTCTTCTTTCTACTTTGGTTAGCTCTGGTAATAACTCTGGGTATGCTGATAAATGGAAGATATATTCAAATGGACACAGCAAGTAAAAGAGTGAACTTACTTCTCCAGCCACACAAATCATCCCATCGTGAAGCAAGAGACTTGTCAGCAGTGAACATCACAGCCGTTCCTATACCAGATGGTATATTTTGGGACAGACCTGAATATTAAATTTTTAGCCCGTCGGAACATTTGAAGATTCCACATTTATTTAAAATTTCATTAAGTGACTTTATTACCTCTAGTACCTTTTCTGATGATTGGGACTTCGAGACTGTTAATAACATGATGTCTGGTCTAGAGATGTCTACTGTATTCACAAATCATGAATATTTAGATGGTTCATCAGACTATGAACAAATGTATTGTTATAACCACTATGGTCATCATTTCTTGCATAAATCTGCAAACGCCTAGAAATGTATTGGGACTTCGAGACTGTTAATAACATGATGTCTGATCTAGAAATGTCTGCAGGATTCACAAATCATGAATATTTAGAGGGTTCATCAGACTGTGAACAAATGTATTGTTATAACCACTTTGGTCATCATTTCTTACATAAAACTGCATCACCTAGAAATGTATTTATGTATAACCAATGGGAACATTGTCCTACACCTCCAAAGGGTAGCTCAAAAACTTTGCAATGAAATGTACATATTTTTCAGGGTTCAATTTATCAAATCCAGAATCATTTTCTTTAAAGAGCATGAACAAGACAGGAACGAAAAATATGTTAACCAATACGAAACAGATTTATTCTGCAGCCTTTATTGCCCAACGATCTAGACAGGATTTTGACTTTTGGAAAGACAGCATTGAGACAAAATCTGTCTGGGGTACAAAAGATTGGCAAGTGCAGGGGATAGAAGCTTTGTTTAGAGCCTGTATCATCCCTGAGCAAATTATGTTTTTGAATGAAACTGTCCAACAAACATCTTGCCTTGGGTTAGCCAAGATCAAAGACATGAACACACCGACCATACCTATACCTGTAAGTAATAGCACTACACGGGGGGAGGTCGACGTACATAGTATTTTGCATCACAACAGATCAGATCCGGAATGGAAGAAATGGTTGCTCTGGCCCACAGACACAAACAACTGTCAAGATCAATTCCTGAACAAAACACAGGGTTTCACTATCAATAGGCCAGACCCACGCTATGTTCAAAGACAGCATCCAGGGGTAGTAACAACATACAGTGTAGGGAAACTCTGCCTTGATTGGCTACAGAAAGCTACACTGCAGGATGTAAAACAACACTTATCTTTACTTGAAGAAGGCGCAGACCTTAGGGAATTCTTGCTAGTGCCGAGAAAACCGCGTCAAACACGTTTCATATATGCCGGTATCTACGCTACTTATAATGAAATATGGAAGATTACCCAAGCAGAGACTGCAGAACGAATACGAGAAATTGGTCCTATTAATTTAGAGAAATCTCTGTAGTAGACAATGGGTTAACGACTCTGTCGTCCAGGATATATTCATTGGACAGCATTGTGTCTTCTGCCATGAACATCATGGAACAAGACTTGGTCATGCTGCAACATGGTCAGTCTCAATTACGTTCTATAATGCTATTAGGCTGGACACTCCAAAACTTGCGTTCAGGCTATGTACCTTGGCGTTTAATCAACACTACGTCACTGTTTTCAGAATTCAATCTCACTGATAAACAGATCAAACTGGCACAAAGGGAGTAGACTATACGGTGCTGAGCATTGAAAAACTGGAAAAATTACCATTCACTGTGGCAGAAAAACCAGCTACTGAGAGGATCATACATGGTCAAATTACTCTGCCTATTACAACTTTCCATTTTCAATATTGCCTAAAACATATACCAGCAGGCAAATATGAAAGGTTGGGTAAAGAATATATATGAAGACATCTTGGGATTTACCCTACACACATAGATGTTGGAGTGGGGGGCATGAAGTGTTTCTTAGCGGTACAAACTGCGAAAACGCACTAAGCGGTTCTCTCCTTTGCCAGGGTATTAATTTACACGGGGCCTGCGATGGTTCCACTACAAACTTATCCTGTCACCTGCAAGGCTTACCAGCTACAGTGATTAATCCAATTTTTGGACTACTTTCAATTGGAAGTTACCTCTTGTTGAATGATCACAGCTGCTGTGGCATGTTGCCAGGTATCCCATATCTAGTAAGGGTTACGTCCAGGGTCAATTGCTGTATGCAAGTCTTGTTTCCACAAATACAGACAGTCAGGGAGTCGCCTCTATGGCCTTCACTGAACATCTCTTCTATACGAATTGATACTCTAAGCAGAATGAAAGCCATTCTTTTACAACAAACTGTGCCACTGACCCCGGCCAAAGAAACCTATGATCTACAAGTCGCAAGGACTTCTGCCAAAATACAAGTCCTTTTGAATACAAACTGCCGTATACATTTCTCAGAAATGTTGGAACGTATCTTAAACATGTCTGATACGAGCGGTATTGTACATATATTTAAGACCTTGTGTTCAGGACTGTTAGCACCTTTTCAAGCAGTCCTCGGAATAATTCCCAACTTCGTGCACTCTGTGTTTGGCGGACTGCCACTACTTTTTGGACTCATTACAGGGATCCTATTCTTGTTCCTACTGCTCCGATATGGCAAGCCAAATCATCAGCGTCTCTCCAAGCACCATAGAGAGTGCTCTATTGGAGATGAAGTGTCATGAGTGCATCGTCCAAATTTTAGGTTTACCTCATCTACGAGAATTAAATACCACATGGTTTCTGTCATTCAGACCAATCTGGCAAGATTACATCTTACTTGTTTTACGCTGCCTGCTTTGTGGTGAAGAATGCATTCTAGACATCTGTCTAACACTCTCATCAGTCATGCCTACAGATATCGATACTTTGCTGGACCCGGAAACGGCCCATGCTATGTGTTGTCCCCAGCGGCTACCAATCCTGATGACGGCATTCATTGAGATCTCACAGATGCAAATTGCTATTGCTGAGGTACGAGAGGAAACAACAGGCACGCAGGTAACATCCGATACGAACATTGCTGATGCGACCAATGCTGACGGCGATGCTTCTCATCTATGTGCGGTTAGTCTTCTAAATGTGGTAATCCAACTTTCACCTACAACGGTAGACAACTTTTTGTCTACAGGGTTAGAAGATTTCATGTTTTCTCCATCCCCATACACTGCCATTTGATTCAGCACACAGTGTACCGACAAGACTCTGAATTTGGCCTTAATTTTTCTAAACAAAGACTAAACTTGGAACTTTTTCCTATGATTATTTTTTTTTTCCTCCAAATTTTCATTTTTCTTTTTATGGCACAGTAATCTGCTTATAGTAGAACTATTCATAGAGAACAGAATTCTTTAATACACTTTCAGAGACAATATGTCACCTTGTCAATACCAATTGATTTATGTAACTTAGCATGAAATGGTTTCAGCCTTTTTTCTTCTGTATTTACAAGCCATTTCATAATGTGTATATATATCTATGTTCATTCATTAAGCATTCAATGTCAATATATGCTTAGAATGAAACATTGTTTTAATATGTACAGCAGCAATGTATTTTTATGCATGGTAACAGTTTTTATGCATTTTACAATGTATTTTTAGACATGTTCTTAGCCATCCATATGTAGCTATATTTTAGATATGTTTAGCATGTTTAGGATTTAGTAATGTCATTCATACGAAAGTGGAGTGGGTGTTGTGTGTCGATTTAGATACTGTACATAGGTTTCCCAATTTCTGTCCTTATATAGGCACAATTCGCATTGGCCATATTTAGGCATAGAAATCCTACCCTTATTTAGGCATTATCCATGCTAACCAAATACAGGCATGGCCACCTACATCCGTTCATCTACGTCACAACGAGTTCTTGGAAATCCAGACTCTTAAGCCTTTAGGACTTCCCCTTGCTTGGATATTGATTCCTCCAAGAACTCATTTAATATGCACGATCATCTATTCCTTAGGGGTTCATTCATGACGTTCTTCTGCCCGACTTTTACATCAACACTGGCATTCCTAAACACCTTCAAGGTATAAATATACCTTAACTTACCATGGCAAACCACGGTTCGGCTGCCTACTTGCATGACGCGGCTCGCCACGGCAAGTTCGGAAGGAAGTCAAGTCCCCGCCTGACGCACTGACCAGACGCTGTCATCCTCCTCGCAGAGAATCCAGCTCCAGTGTTTCTGACTCCCCTTGCGGGGTGTTAGAGATCGAGACTCGGAAAGAGATTCCAACCTCACTTATTTTAAGGTATAGCGCGGACTAGAACCTAGAGGGCCTTTTGGCAAATCTCGGCAACTATAGCTAAACTAGACTATATCAAACAGCACCTAATTCTTACTTCGTGCTACACTTAGGTTAGGTGCACTGGGGTAGAACTAGCTAGAAGCATCAGATGAGTATTAACATTTTAGCCTGTGTTATTTATGTATGTATTTTTATGAATATCTGTCATACCTACAAACCATGCTATTGCAGTATTATTTTTATCTTACTGCTAACGCTGTACATATTATACTTCGCATTCTGTCTTACGATTGTAGCAGTTCATATCTCTTGCACGAGAAATAAGACTGTTCAATAAACCCTTTTTATTGAAACGCCCGTCTATCTATTTCTGTGTAACTCTGTAGAAACAAAGCATGCACGATTGACTGAGTGAAACTGTTATCTATTGTTTCCACGATTCTGAGATTGTTTCGATTCTAAGGGAAACAAAGTTGTCATGTTTATGCGGTTGTCAGAAACGAATCCCTTCTTGTTTATTCGAGAAGGTTTCTAGTGACCTCTGAGTTAGCTGGCACACACAAGTAATTAAGTTTAATGTACTCGATAGAGACATACTGACCTCAGTCCTATGTCAAAACCATAGTGTATATTATTCCAATACGCAGAGCCTATCAGGGATATAGGAACTACACTACAATAGGGTTGGCCTTCGGGCCCTGGGTAACCCAATTCCCTGGGGCAAAACATATATATTAAGTGGAGGGGGCACACAGCCCCCCGGCCCATAATTGCCCTGTGGATCCCATCTTGGGGCCAGTGCCACTAAAAAGGGGAGTGCGGCCCTGTGGCCGCCCTCCCTAATCTTTATAAGGCCCTGGAGACCCTATCCTCCGCGGCCTAATACAATTAAACAGGGGAGAAGGGTGTGCAGCCCCTCTCCCCAAGCCTTAATAGGCCTGGGGATCTCATCACCTGAGGCCAAAAACAATAAAAAAAAGGGGAGGGAGCTATGCACCCCCCAATCACCAAGGGCCCAAGGGCCCCACCCCGGGGCCAAAATCTGAAGAAATGGGGGCATGCAGCCCCCCTCACAGAGCCTTATTAGGCCCTAGCGGCCCCTTTACCCGTGGCTGCATTACACTATAAAGGGGAGGGGGGCTATGTGGCCCCTCTAACCAAGCGTTATGAGGCCCCAGGGACCCTATCCCCAGAGACGAGTAATTATTAAAGGGAGCGGGTGCACAGTTCCCCTCCCTGAGCCTAATTAGGCCCCGGGGATCCCATCCCCTGGGGCAGTAGCTTATTGTTAAGGAAATAGGGGCCACGAGCCCCCTATTTGAGCGTTAATAGGCCCTGGGGACCCCATTCATCAGGGCTGTATTTATTTTTAAAGGCAAGGGGGCAATAAGGCCTCCCTTTCTGAGCATCATTAGGCCCTGGGGACCCCATTCATCAGGGCTGTATTTATTTTTAAAGGCAAGGGGGCAATAAGGCCTCCCTTTCTGAGCATCATTACCAGGGCCGTATTTTATTTAAAGGGGAGCATGGCACCACCTTCTTGAGTGTAGTACGGCCCCAGGGGCACCGTCTCCAGTGCCCGAAACATTTAAAGGTGGGTGCCGCAGGGCCCACCCAGGACACCCACCATGCACAAACAGGGGCTGCAGGGGAGCCCCAGGGCCCCCGCAGCCTAAGAATCTCCCTGCATGCTGCGTGAGCCGTCATTGCTCCTTCCAAAGGGAGGGTGCAATCTGTTGCTCTGTTACTCTGCCTGCATCAGTGCAGGCAGGAAAACAGAACACAAGTCAGGTCCGAGCTGGCAGGTGCATTTTTAAAGCTCCCACCTGCTAGAAGCAGGCTTTGCGTTTGCTCCTGTTTGGCTGGAGATTAAAAAATGCTTCTTCCAGATGGGAGCAAACACATGTTTCCCTGCCCATGCCAGTTCAGGCAGGGAATCCACTGTGTACCGGGGTGGGCTCCCCCCGGACACAGTAATTGAGCCATCCCCAAGGGATGGGGTCCTCAGGTCCATTAATGGCTCAGGCTGGGGAGCTAGGTGGCCCCCCTCCCTATTTTTTAAAAGTCATGACTCTGGAGAATAGGGTCCCAAGGGCCTTTTACTGCTCAAGGAGGGGGGCCGCGTGGCCACCCTCCCCTTAAAAAATACTTTAGGCCCCGGGGGATGGGGTCGCCAGGGCCAAATACCGCTCAGAGAGGGGGGCCACTTGAACCCCTCCTCTTATTAAATACATTGGGCCCCGAAGGATGGGGTCCCTGGAGCCACCATTTCTTTTTCTCCTCTGGAGTTCAGCAGGACTGCAGCAAAAATTGCCATTTTTTCCCCAATTTTGGAACTAAGGGAGAGGTCCCTCTGGGTCTTCCCCATGAGGCTCAGAGGGGGCAGGGTATTCCGACCCTGCCCCCTTATATAAATATTTTTAAAGGTCAGGAAAGGGGACTAAGTCCTCGAGTCCTGTAATAGCTGCCAACAACATTTTTCCTCATGTTGCTGGCAGGCAATCAGAGTGCTTACTCCTGCTGGTGTCTGCTTCCCGCAGGATCAAATTGGCCCATGGGAAAAAAAGCTCCCTGGACCAATCAGAATGCTGTCTTTTTAAACTGGTGGTCCAGTGTGCCTCTTGCTAGCCTCTCCCAGGCCCAATAGTGCAGATATACAAATGTTTTTAAAGCTTTATATATTATTTTGAACTTTTGAGAAGCGCCAGCTCAAAAACTGCTAAACAGAATTACACCAAATTTAGAAAGAAGCTATATCTCTGTCCGCAGATTGTGCTTTTTGTGATTTGGTGCAAATCCCTTCAGTCATTTTTGAGAAATTAAGAATAAAAAATGTATTTGTATAGCTGGATGGTTGGGTTCCAGGGAGTCATGTGTCAAGCGGGCAAGAAAACAAATGCAGGGAGCAGCGTTTTTGGCTGTTCTCTACATGTGGGAGCAATGCTGGCTCTTGCTGGAGGTGGGTAGCCATCAGGGACCGGGGGGCATTGAGGCTTCCTCTGTGGTCCCCAACATTGCACACTGGGTGCCCTCGGTGAGCTCCAGGACATCCAGCATGAAGTGGCCGGGCCCCTGGGAGATGGGGTCCCCGGGTCCGAAATCTGCCTGGGAAGGGGGCTGCACGGGCTGCACGGGCTGCGTTCTTGATGCAGAGGAATACAAGGACATCTCCACCAAACAAACACTTACTTCATATAGTTAAGAGAAAGTACCTCTGTTTGGTGGAGATTCTCCTCTTTGTAATCTCATTGTGTTCTTGTGATGAGGATTCATGTTATCCCAGAATTGTGGATGAAGACATTGCAGGAACAATCACATTGCTGAAATTTCATACACACAAGGTCACTAGAGACATTACCTGGTGCTCCTTTATGCAGCTGTAGTGAAGAATATGCACTAGGGGCCTCATTTATGAAAAGTGACGCATCTCTGCGTGAAAACAGTGATGCGTCACTTTTCACTGCGCCCTCCCTGCGACTCCAATGATGCGTCATATTTACAGTATGACGCATCATGTCGCAAGGAGTCACAGATACGTCAGTATTTCTGACGTATCTGTAGGCGCAAAAGTGACGCATTGCTGGAGTGTGTCACAAAAGTGACGCAACTCCAGCAATGTGTCCTTTCACATGGGGCAAGCCCCATGTGAAAGGGCCTGCGTCAGTCTTACGCCTGCTGTGAGGCAGGCGCAAGATATTGACGCATTTGCACCCTAGAAGTGGCGCAGTGAAATCTCGTAGATTTCACTGCGTCACTTCTACGATGCTTACTTACGTGGGAACGCCCACCCTGCATACATTATACCTGACGCGGGTATAATGAAGCGCAGGGGTTTACAAAGTGACGCATCTAGGTAGATGCGTCACTTTGTAAATATGGCGCATCATGGCGCATGTTTTACGCCGCTGATGCGTCACAAAAAGTGACGTACCGGTGGCGCAAAAGTGACGCAAGGACTCATAAATGAGCCCCTAGGTATTTACCCAACGAGGTAGCACTTACTATGTAATCATTAGAAAGTACTCCAGTTTGGTAGACATTTTGTACAACATTGTGGACTGTTGTTGGATAAAGGAGCAGGTGAATTTCTGTTCTCACCAGGTCACTCACACAGCTACTGACATACCCACACACCCATTCAGACACTCAAACACCCACTCACAAACCCATTTAGCCACTCTTACATACACTCACAGACCCACACAGCAACTCGCAAAAATGGTCATACATCCACACGGCAACTCATGCACCCTCTTATAGAACCATACAGGCTCTCACACACCCAGTCACCAACCCGTAAAGCTACTCACACACTCACTCACAGACCCATACAGCCACTCGCACACGCACTCACAGACCCATACAGCTATTCACACTCTCACTTTCTGACCCATACAGCCACTCACACACCTAAACAGCAACTCATACACCCACTTTAAAAGGTTACAGTAAGAAAATAAAATTTTCAAAACCGTAGAAATTCACTAAAAAAACAAATGGTTACAGGGATGCAATAGTTAGGAAATAGCATTAAAAACGATAGAAATTCACTGAAAAAACTGTAGGAATTCACTGAAAAAAAACAAATGTTACAGGGACGTTATAGTTAAGAAATAGATTTTTTTAAACCTTAGAAATTCACTGAAAAAAACAAAGGTTACAGCAACGTTATAGTCATGTAATAAAATTTTAAAAAATCTTAGAAATTCACTTAAAAAAACAAAGGTTACAGGTATGTTATAGTTAGGCTCAGATTTTACAGGTACAAAACCAGTGAAATTCAGCAGTTATAGTTACCTGAGGTAACTGTAACTCACGCTCCCACATGCACTGCTTATGATCTGACATATTTCATCACTCCTGACATGGCCAGTGACATCACTGATGACATCTCAAATGACCACTGATGACATCATCTAGTGAGTGTGAGTGTTTTCCTGAAGGTTTATGAGTGTTAACCCTATATACTAAGGTACTACAAAAGTTAAATTAGTGTACTTTGTGTACTACTAATTAGTGTTACTATTTCTAATATATATTATATGAGTGGCTGTGTGACTGCGTGTATTCGTGTGTGACTGGGTGTGTAAGGGGCTGTATGGGTGTGTGAGCAGCTGTATGGGTAACTAAGTGGGTGTGTGAGTAGCTGTATGGGTGAATACGTGGGTGTGTGAGTAGCTGTATGGGTGAGTGAATGGCTGTATTAGTGAGTGAGTGAGTGAGTGGGTGTTTGAGTAGCTGTATGAGTGAGTGGCTGATAGTGTGAGTTGCTGTATAGGTGGGTTTATGGATTTGTGAGTGGGTACATTGGTGACTGAGTGGCTGTGTGAGTGTCTGTAGGGGTGAGTGACTGTGTGTGTAAGTTGCTGCATGGGTGACTGAGTGGCTGTTGAGTGGGTGTTTGGTTAACTGAGTATGTGTGTGAGTGTATTGGACAGTAAGTGTCTCTGTGAGTGACTGTATGTGTGAGTGAGTTGACATGTGGGTGCTTGTATGGGTGTGTGAGTAGGTGTGAGTGGCTCTGTTGAGAGGCTGTATGCGCCTGTGAGTGGCTATGTGAGTGACGGTGTGGGTCAGTGAGTGCCTGTGTAAGTAGGTGTATGGGTTAGTGAGTGGCTGTATGAGTGGTTGTATGGGTGAGTGAATGGCTGTGTGAGTGGCCCTATGCATATGTGAGTGGGTATGTGAGCAGTTGTATGGGTGTGTGAGTGGGTGAGTATGTGGATAATGTAATCAGTTATGTCATTTGAGATGTCATCAGTGATGTCACTGACCATGTCATGAGTGATGTAATATGTGAGGTCATAAGCAGTGCATTACGAGATGTAAGTTATAATTAGCTCAGGTAACTGTAACTGCTTAATTTCTATGGTTTCATACAATTGAAATCTGAGCCTAACTATAAAATCCCTGTTTTTTTCAGTGAATTTCTACGGGTTTTCAATGTTAATTCCTAGCTATAATGTCCCTGTACATACATAATTTTTTTTTAATGAGAAAACCAAAGGTTAAAGTGACGTTATAGTTAGGTGAAAATATCAGTAAACTCTTGCCCACTCCATGCACAGTGTAGTCATCAATGATCTAATTTCAGACGTCATTGATGATGTTATCAATGATTTCATAGAACGTCATGAGTGATGTACTATGTGAGGTCATAAGCAGTGCATGGTGAGGGTGCGAGTTATAGTTGCTTCAGTTAAGTATAACTGTCAAATCTCAGTGTTTTTTAGTTTACAATGTTACATTTAAACTGATATTATCACCTAACTATAACATAACTTTAACGTTTGTTTTTTCAGTGAATTTATGAGTTTTTTTTAATATAAAGTAAGATATTATTACCAAACCTAACTATAAAGGCACTTTAACCTTCAGTGAATTTCTGTGGTAGGATGAGACTATCAGTGTATTCTGCATCAGTGGCAATACACTTGTTTGGCATTGGGATCAGATGATTGCAGTGCCTTCATTATTCTTGGGCAAGTCTGTCTGGGTTAAGATGGCTGCTGTCTTTCTAACTCTAATTCTAATTGCTAGAAAATAATGTTCATAAAGGACACTACTCTGCATTCTATCTCACAAGTTCTCCAATGGGCTACTTGCTATTGTTCCGCAACCCCCCATGACCCATGACCCCTGATGTTCCCAGCTCCATCTTACTGGGCAATCGTCGAAACTGCTTTCACTACACTCATCTTTCTTGCCACTGCAATGCTCAAAGGTTTTATTGTGCTGCTGAGCTTGATTTTCAAAATGGCACCTCTCATAGATTGTGATGTCCATTTATTTAGTTGTAAATAGCACAATTACAGGCTAGTGGTCGTGTTAGACTGTCACATCCATGTATTTATTTGTAAACAGCACTATTAAAAACTAGCAGTGTATCTATTCTGTAAAACATGGATAAATATATAGACATATAAAATGAAAAAGAGGCATATGTCATATGGAGAACATTGCAACCTGGAAATATTGGATCTTGAGAGTTAGTGCCTATTAAAGGGCAAAGAAATAGTGTTGGATATTGTGAAATACACCAAACTCCTCTGAATTTCTACCAGCGTGCCTCAAGCTTCTCCATGCTGTCATTAAGAGCGGCTCTTAGGTACTCTCTGCTACTATTTCATGTATGCAAAGTTCCTCACATTCTTGATGCAGTCCATAGCCCCATTGGTTAAATTAGAGACATGAGCAATTAGTATAATAGGAAAGTAGTGCTGTAAAGCTTTCAGTGTGTTCCCCCTTCTTATAGGGCCGCTTCAGTGAACATGATCCATGTCCCCATCCTCCCTCATTGAAGCTCAAAGACTAAAGATAAAAGTATTACCAAAGGAGAGTCCTGCATGGGGCAGTACCTGGTGTAAAAACAGAATCTCAGATTGACAGGAATGTTTACCATAGAACAGATGCCTAGTAGCTAGCTCCAGGCCATGTGGAATACATTCAGTCACGTGTCGCGTTTTAGCCAACAGCACACTGAACTCCAGGACTCGTAGCTTTGCTTTTAACTTTGTAATATGGGCTCCAAACCTCAGAAATTGAGTTTTGTTGCATAATTGTCAGCAGTGGTTGGCGGTGTCTCTTATGACAGGTGGGCACCCAGCAGGCATTCTTCTACAGAGATATATATATACTTGAGTACAAATGCTTGCAAGTGACCTAAATACTAACCCTGGGTGTAGTTTGCGTAGTGCACTTCGAACTACGCGAGATACGCGTAGTGCTACGCGAACTGCGTAGTTCGCTGTTCGGGATGATTGCACAGTGCCGGATGCTTGTCTGCACTGTGCAATCATTGAAAACGGTATCTCGTACAGTGCGAGCTGTTGTTTTCTGCCGCTCGTGTAGATTTTTACTCGAGCAGCAGCTTTCTCAACGCGGACTGTTAGTTTCTCAACGCAAGCGATCGCGAGCATACGTGACCACTCACAATGAGAAACCTGACCTCCCCGCGTTGAGAATCTCACCGGGAGGTTTATTTTCCACGCTCGCGATCGCCAACTTGATGTTGCTGATCGCGAACGAGGAAAAAGTCTCGCCTAGATATATTTTTGCCCGCTCGCGGTCGCCAACTTGACGTTGAGGACCGCGAGCGAGCAAAAAATGCCAACTACGCTAGGCTACGCATTTTTGCACTGTGCTACGTGTAATTCGCGTAGTGCGAAGTAGCACAAACTACGCAAACTACGCAAGCGTAGCGTAGTTGGCCGCCCAGGGTTACTGAATACACGTGGAACAAGTGAGAAAATAATGACACACATCAGTTTCAGAGATCTTGCAAGATATTGCCGCCCCAAGACAAGGTTTGTGAGCGATAATTATGCAATCGATGTAGGGGTAAATAAAATGGAAAACTATGTATATTTCAATAGCCGTAATCTAAAAAAGTTACACATACGATTAGGGAGTAGCTGAAATCTTCCCAAAATCCCTGGCCCAGGAAAGAGGAGAGGTGGAAGCTACCCTAAACCCCATACTAGAGCTGGTAGTAGTCTTCTTCCTAATCTCGCACACTGGTGAAATAGTAGTGAAATCCATCTGTGCCTTCCTCACACAGGACAGCCATGTGGAAGCCATCTTCAAGCCATCCCATCCTTGCCTGCCCTGAAGAAAGTTGTGGAAGTCACACTTCCCTACGACACGGAGAGTATTGGAACCTTATTTTCTTCCCTAGGAGTCCAGATCATGGTGGGTGGGGACCCACGTATATCTGACAGTCCCTCAGCACGCTTTATGTGGATCTGAGATGCTGTAGAGTGTGCCCCTTTTAAGGCAGTGTTATGCTTCTCTCCTCATCAGGAAAACAATTCCCCTTTTCAATGAATCAATCAATCAGGGATTCTTTAAGCGCACTACTCACGCATGGGGGTCTCAAGGTGCGGGGAGCAGCTCCGGTCAGTCAAAGAGCCAGGTCTTGAGGGTCCTCCTGAAGATGTGCAGGGTGGGGGTGCGTCTGATGTCAATCGAGAGGTCGTTCCAGGTCTTGGCTGCGATGTAGGAGAAAGGTTCTGCCACCTGATCTTGCTCTGCAGATGCGTGGGGTTTCGGTGAGGATGAGGTCAGCCGATCGGAGGTTCCTCTTGGGTACGTGGAAGGAGATTTTGTCATTGAGATATTGGGGTTCGGTGTTGTGGAGGCATTTGTAGGTGTGGGTGAATATCTTGAAAGTTACTCTCTTCTCAATGGGGAGCCAGTGGAGGTTACGCAGGTGTTGGGTGATGTGTTTGTGTCGAGGGATGCCGAGGACGAGTCTGGCTGCGGTGTTCTGTATGGTCTGGAGTTTGCGGAGCAGAGACTTCTTGATCCCGGCATAGAGGGTGTTTCCGTAGTACAGTCTACTGGTTATGAGTGCGTGGGTGACGGTCTTCCTTGATTCTTGAGAGATCCATTTGAAGGTCTTTCGGAGGATGTGGAGGATGTTGAAGCAGGTGGAGGTGTCGGGTCAGGGAGAGGGAGGAGTCGAATATGATGCCGAGTTTTTGGGCGTGGTCCGTGGGGGTGGGAGGGCTGCCGAGGGCGGTGGGGCACCAGGTGTTGTCCCATGCAGAGGGGAAGGGTCCTAGAACGAGGACCTCAGACTTCTCCGAGTTGAGCTTCAGGCAGCTTCTGCTCATCCAGGATGTGACGTCCCCCCTTACTTCCTAGAAGTTGAGTCTGGTGGTGATTGAGTCCTAGGCGAGGGAGAGAAGGAGCTAGGTGTCATCAGCGTAGCATACTATGCTGAGTCCATGCTGTCTGACGATGGCTGCGAGGGGGGCCATGTAGATGTTGAAGAACGTGGGGCTGAGCGACGACCCTTGGGGTACTCCGCAGTTGATTTCTGTGGGTTCGGAGAGGAAGGGTGGCAGTCTGATTCTTTGGGTTCTGTCCGTGAGGAAGGAGCGGAGCCAGTTGAGGGTGGTTCCCTGCATGCCAGCGTCGTGGAGTCTGGCGGTGAGTGTGCGATGGGAGACGGTGTCGAAGGCTGCAGAGAGGTCGAGTAGGATCAGGGCTGCGGTGTGTCCATGGTCGAGGAGGGTGCGGATGTTGTCTGTGGCAGTGAGTAGAGCAGTCTTGGTGCTGTGGTTGCTGCGGAATCCAGATTGGGAGGGGTTGAGGATGGAGTTTTCTTAGATGAATTTTGTTAGTTGGACGTTGATGTTTTCTCCGTGACATTGGCTGCGAAGGGAAGGAGGGAGATGGGTCGTAGTTCTTGAGGTCAGTGAGATCTGCTGAGGGCTTCTTTAGTAGGGGTCTGACTTCTGCATGTTTCCAGTCATCAGGAAAGATGCCGGTTTCAAAGGTGGCGTTGATGGTCGTCATAGTTCCGGAACAATGGCGGCGGCGGCTCTGTGGAAGATATGCAGGTGGCAGGGGTCCGTGGGGGCTCCTTAGTGGATGCCTTTCATGGTTGATGTGGCATCTTCTGTGGTGACTGGGGTCCAGGAGGAGATGGTGGACTGGCTGGCGTTGCTGGAGGAGGGAGTGGTTTCGGAGTCAGGTGTCTGGTCGTTGAAGTTGTCGTAGAGGCCCTTGATTTTCAGATGGAAGTAGGAGCCGAGCTTGTTGTAGAGGTCCTGTGAGGGGGTGATGTCCGTGGTTTCGCTGGGGGGGTTTGGTGAATTCCTGGATGATGCTGAAGAGTTCCTTGGAGTTGCTTGAGTTGGCGAGGATCATGTTCTGGATGAAGGTCCTTTTGGTGGATCTGATGTGTTTGTTGGTGGTATTCCGTCATGGTGTTCTTGTAGGTGGTGCAGTCTTCAGAGGATTTGCTGTTTCTCCAGTTCTTCTTGAGATGTCTGCAGGTGTGTCTGGCTTCTTGGAGGTCGGTGCACTTCTTGGAGTTCGGTGGTGAACCAGGTGGCCTTTCTGGGGCGCTGTCTGTCGGTGTTACCTATGGGTGCAAGTTCGTCAGCGCAGTTGGTGATCCATCTGTGGAGTTTTAGGAGACAAGGGTACCCCGATATGTGAACCTGGGGTGATAATGAAGAGTTAAGAACAATGGTTCAAGGATGGCCCAAAAGGGTCCAATAGAAAAGGTGACCCAGGCAGGGTCACTTGTTTTTTAAGATAAGTGAAATCAATTCCGTAGGGAGCAGGAGACAAAGTACGTAAAGGGTCATGTAGGTCAAAAGATAGCAGGTATTTATTTAAACAAAGTCAATTTTAGAATGCTCACAAAATATGCGGCATTCATCAGCCAGCCCCAACAGCTGCAGGACGTCTCTGACTGCTCGGCCTCAGGCTCCCATTCACTGCCCTGTCGCCCCTCTAAAGAAAATTACATTCTCCAGGCGGATCTATGTACTGCCAAGCTGCTTGTTTTCAAATAATTAACCTTTGAAGCCCCTGCCTCCCACTTTGGAGACTCTAGGAACTTTACGGGCAGTTTAACTTCAAAATACATGCTCACCACTGTCCTGAAGATGAACCCCAATAATTGGGTTCGAAACGCCGTCGACCACCCCACAACATGAATTCTTTATAACTTGTAAAGATCAATTATGGAATTCAACTACTATATTGTTGTCAATGCGATGTCTTTTTAAAACTACTATCACTATTTCACACCACGCTTTTCTTATTTTGTGAGCATTCTAAAATTGACTTTGTTTAAATAAATACCTGCTATCTTTTGACCTACATGACCCTTTACGTACTTTGTCTCCTGCTCCCTACGGAATTGATTTCACTTATCTTAAAAAACAAGTGACCCTGCCTGGGTCACCTTTTCTATTGGACCCTTTTGGGCCATCCTTGAACCATTGTTCTTAACTCTCCATCTGTGGAGTTGGCATCGGTCGAGGTGGTGGGGGCATCATGGTTGAAGGTGGAGTTGAGCTGCTCCTGAGTGACCTTGCTCCAGTTTCTTCATGGAGGGAGGGGTGCAGGTTTGGGCGGCGTGGGTCAGTTGACGAGGAAGTGTACGCAGTGGTGGTCCGTCCATGGGGGTTGCGTGGTGTGGCTGAAGCGTATCTTATTCCCGCCTGAGAAGATAGGGTCGAGGGTGTGTCCTGCCTTGTGGGTAGAGGTGGAGAGGTGCTGTTTCAGTCCGATGTTGGCGATGTTGTCCAGGAGGGTGGTGGAGTTGGGGTTGCTGGGGTTGTCGAGGTGGAAGTTCAGGTCTCCGATGAATATGTAGTCCATGGAGGTGATGGTGTGGGGTGCGATGAAGTCAGTGATGGTAGTGTGTGTGATGGCAAGTCCTCCCCCTGGTTGGTTGTAGTGGTCCTTCCTCTGGATCTTGTATCAGTCAGGAATGGTGGTTGCGATGTCGGGAGCAGAGGAGGTGTTGGTCCAGGTTTCTGTGAAGAAGGCGACGTCTGGCGAGAGGGTGTCGAGGAGGTCCTTGATCTCTACAGCGTGCCTGTGCAGGGAGCCACGTTGAGGAGGATGCACCTCAGAGCTTCGGAGTTGTTGGCGTCCGGTGTGGGGGTGACAGCCATGGTGGTGCGGAGGGTGGTGAAGGTTTGGCTGCAGTGACGGTAGGAGAACTGTCTGTGGGTGGTGTTCAGCGTGGACAACTGGCAGTTGTTGTTCTTGCCGAGGTTCAGAGCGAGGAGGGCGGCTGAGTCGTAGCGGTGGGAGGTCAGAGATTGAGGGTCTCTGGCTCTGGTCACAGTCGGATCGTGGACGGGCGCAGACAGGTTTGCCTTTGGCACACCAGCGGCGCGGCCATGCAGTGGCCATCATTAAATATAGAAGGGGGAGGGAAGTGGAGCTGGGATGTGGGAGTGGCAGGAGCTGCAGGGGGAGCAGCAGCTGGAAAAAGGGTGACGAAAAAAGGCACGGAGGACCAAAACAGGCCACAGGCACAACAACGAGCAATGGGCAGAAATTAAATAAAATAAAACAAAAATAACCAGAAACAGAATCACAGACAATGAACAGACACCAGACACAACAATATCAAAAAATGGACAGTGAATGGCACAACGAGCAGACGGACAACAGCGGGCCTTGAAAACCTACCAGGAGAGGTGAAGGCGGCAGTGGGAAAACAGCGGAGCTGCGGGGTCAGAGAGCAGGGAAACTTGCCGGGGCTGGACATGGCTGTCATTGTGTTATTTGTTGTGCGCAGATTTATATAGAGCGTACTCGACCTGAAGGTATTGAGGTGCTTTACATGAACACCAGTTATATTATACAAGGACATTCATTTTTGGTAGGCACGGCGAGATTAAGTGATTTGCCCAGAATCACAGGATGTTGAGTTGACGCCGAAACTCCACCCCGAATCCCCAGCTCCAAAGTCGGCATCTCTGACCGTTACACTATATCTCTTCATAGGACTGTTCACCAAATAGTTTAGGGGGCTTTGCTAACCAATGATTTTGCCTAAGGGGCGTTATAGCGTTGTGTTTAGTTTTAGACATAATACAGAATAATAATAAGTGGTCTGCAAAATATTTTTTGTCTTTGAGGAGGACTTGGCAAAAAAAAACAGCACGACATGTACTGCTTAGGAACAATGTACTGGGCGCGCTGTAGCGGGCCCAGAGACACACAGGCCTCGTGGGTGGGGCAGGGGTGTAACACAAATTAATTTGATCCCCTGCAGAATGTTGTGAGGGGCCCTTCACTCTATCATATCTCACAGATATTTATAGAGCTGGAGCTGAATGGGGACCCCCTGAAGGGAGCCCCCTCCCGCCTGTGCCACAGGGTCTGGGGGGGGGGGGGGGAGGCTGCATCACTCCCCTGAGAAGGAGACTGAACCATCATCAGACACTTCAGCAAGAGAACCCACATTACTCACTCGGAGCAGACAAAGGAGACGGGAGCAGCCACGCAGACGAGGGAAAGTTGGCAGTCCGGCGGAGGCCTACTCCTGCGCCAGTGATGGACGGCCAATCGGTGGCCTCAGCTGTGGGAAGAGGGACCCCCGTCGGTGCAAGCTTCAGTATCCACAGAGCCCAGGCGCCTTCCATAATGAGAGATGGGATATTGGAAGTCGTGCTCCGAGATGGAGCATCTCGTGTCGACAAAGGCAACATCAAAGAGCGGAACTAAAGGGAATATTGATGTTCAGCACATGCAAATGAAAGCAGGAAAAGGATACAGAAAAGAGGCTACATTTTTAGGTGGAAGAGACGACTAGGGCGAGAGAGACTTCGCGATGTGAGGATGGAGTAGGGCTCTCAGGAGTAACGTTAGAAAAAGCTTCGTTGCGAGAAATGTTAGCGTCGACATGCAGCATTTGCCTAAAAAGAGGGGATCAGAAAAGGCAGTGCACGCGTAATAGGTCTGCAGCAGAAACAGGGCAGCAATGCTTGTCGGCCCTTCAAAACTGAAGCTGGAGGCCGTGCAGGGTTTGTGTGTCAGGAGGATGCAGGCAATGGGTTGTCTGAGTGAGGTTGACACTCCTTATCTGTCATCGAATTCTCGGTTTTAAAAAGTGTTGTTTTAGAAATCAGATCTTGAAGATAATGACAATATCCCATGCTGTCACCGTTCTTCACCCGTGCAGTGGCATGTTTAAATGCATGGGGTCAGATGGGGGAAGAAGGGATCCAGACTTGTTTTTATGAACTAAACTCTTATTCGACCTTTATAAGCAGGAACTTTTAGATAGCTCAGGGGGTTCATCATCAAAGACCAACTATATAGAATACAAGAGATTCCGAAAATATCCAAGGTTCAATGGTTTGCACTAACGGCTGACCAGGGACGATATTGAACTAGTGATGGGAAGTGAAAAGTTTTGCAATGTGCAAATCCGAACAAGTTACATCCTCTAAGGTATCACAGGCTATTTATATAGCTTTTGCTAGCAGCAGTTGGGCATCTAGGCACACGACAATTATTGAAAACTTTACGGACATGTAGAATAGAAATGATTTCCATAGAACAGTAGCTATCTGTAGGACAACTGTGCATGCGCCAGGCAGGATGAGCTGCTTGTGCACACTGCGTACTGGTTGGTCTCAGGGGCACATTGATTCGGTGGTGTGGGTGCACTTTCAGTGTAGAGTGGTGTGTTAGGCGTCAGATGCGCGTATAACCAGGAGTGACGCCGAGCCTCTTATCCTTGGCCAGACGATAGTCTAAATGCCCTTTTAGATGGGCAATAACAACACACAAAGGCAAGAGACAGGCCAGGGCGTGGCGCGTGCTATAAAACGTTCAGTTCAATCCCTAATATGCTGTACCCATTAAGGGAGATTTTGAGTCATCCGCTCTGTCAGAATGGCGTCTTTCATCAGCGCTTACAAACGAGCCCTAAATTATTAATCGCCGAAGAAAACTCTAAACAAAAGAATCATGCTAATGCAGGAGTCCTGCGGCTCTGTCACTGCTGCCTTCAAGCTGCCTCTTGTCAGCCGCACTCTTTGACGCGCCTTTTCATCGCCGCGCGCCCGGGCCAGACTCTCGCTTTATAGTCGGAGGCCCCCGCCCCACCCTCGGCGCGAGCGTGTTGGCAGCCCGTCAGACAACACCGTATCCGAGCCCCCTGTGCCTGTCACAGTCAGCTGGCACGAACCCGGGGGCGTGACTCGCCCACGGTGGCCGCCACGGGACCTCGACTGCCGACTCGGCCTGACTAAGAGGAAACAGCGTCCTACCATTGTATCGCAGCTTCCAATTGCGCTACTGTTTATTAGAAAGCTGGAAAGCTGTCGCATGTATGCAAATCGGGACAGTTTTGAACTTGTAAAGACACGTGTATAGGTGTTTTGCAAGGCATGGAAGACTATATGGATTTCTGCTTGCTGCAGGCAATGTTTGCTTTAATATCAGGGAAATCAACACTAAAACCTGTCCCAGGAAACCATAAAACAGGCCCACAAATAGGTAAAAACACCAGCCCACACACTGACCTGTGAGGCCAGCCTGTCCGCACTGACTGTTTGCACCATAGACCAGTCAGACCCTGCCCATATTCCACGTCACTTGAACAGTCTCGCATCTTCCGCCACACTCCAGGGCACGCATGGAACATGGCAGAGTACATGAGAATGAAAATCAATAATACCTAATACATTACAAGAAAATAACAAGTCACTGAAAGTAGTTTAAAACTTGAATGGTAGCATCCTCTTGAATGTGTAGAGTAAAAGCTGGTTATGTTGCATCGCATACTTGATGTATTAGTGCAAAGTAAGTAGGATTCTGCTCATAGGGGCAGGAGATGCTGGGCGCAAGAGGTGAACATTTTCTGTGCATTGCTCCGAGGATTACAGGTGGACAGATGGACATTGACTAGGTTCATGAGCTTTTAACTTATCTCAGATGTAGAGCTTTAAGCTCAGTGCCCGGTTGTAGATATTTACAACATATTTCCAACATCCCATTCACTGATGGATAAATTACTGTTTTTAGGTCTCACTGAGCCAGCACACGCGCTGCGCTGCGAGAAATATAGTGTGTGGGTTTTCGAAGTGCTGCCACAGGCTTTTGGTGGCCTAGTGCTTGCGTTCACGCGAGCGTGCACGCGCGCAGCTGCCATCTGCCTCCCTTCTAGCGTGATCACTGCTGCGCGCGCACCACTCGCGTGCTTACCACAGAGCGCGTCCTCGCGATCACGATCACTTCCGCTTTCACCGCGATCGGGATCACTTTCACGTTAATTTTGCGGACGCACGGCCAATGCTTGTTTATTTAGTCGCTAAAATTTGACTCGTTAGGTCCGCTGGCCATAGGTAGCCTATGTCTGAAACAGCCACGCGCCACCTCTGGATCCCTTAGAAGCCCTGTAAAACTGGTCAGCTGCGATTTCTGACAGGGAACACACAAATACTTCTGACAATAATTAATGTGCTTAAAATGAAACACACAACAAACATATAATGAAAAAGCTGACAATAAGGGCAATGTGACAAATGTAAAACTTTCAAAAGGCAACATTAATAATATTGTGACGTGCTTAAAAATCGTAGCTGCCACTCCAGTGTTATTTCACACAACTGGGGTCCTGTATCACTTCACCGGTCTGTGTGTCATCAAACCCCTTCAGGTTACCTGAAATCAGGGAAGCATTGAGCAATTGCCGCTTCTTCGTGAAGTGGGATATACGTAATCAGAAAGCTTCCCCAGTACTAGGGCATCTTGACCTTTCACTGACCCTTCGCCCGACGCATGGCTCTGGCCACTCTCAGCAGCACGTATGTTAATCTCTGGAAGTCAAGGCTGCGCCAGCCCCCAGCGCCGGCTTTGGTCTCTCCAGAGACTGGGTGCCTGCTATTGTTTAAGAGCAGGCCAAAATGTATTTACACACCCTCAGTGCGGCATGTATGCCTGTCACATGCACAGGACTTTAATACTGCTCGAACTAGTGCCTAGATGAGATTTACAAACGTCAAACCGGCATTCCTGGGCTTGAATCTTTGTTGCACTTAAAACTGTTTACCTCATTCTTTCAAGTGTTCAGTACAACATCAACACCGTGTAGCACTGCAGAACGGTACTGATAGCAGAAAATGGCCACAGCGGACCAGGGTTGTCGCGTGGCAGCCGAGTGTCAAGAAAAGTGTCAAGCAAAGTGCATGCATCACTGTTACGCTTAAATAATAAACATGACATTAGTTCTGCCCTTTGTGGGCGCTGCAAATAACAGGTTATATTATTTCCCAATGAAACGGTGCTCTATTTACCCACCTCGAAAGGATGGAAATCTAAGCCTGCTCTGCTGGGATTCTAACTCCAGCCATTCATGTCTCTGGAAATGTCCGTGCTGACTCACTGGAGTGGGGACATGATTAAGATTGCCCAGGGGAGTAAATGGAATTTATCACACGTGTGAAAATGGGTCATAACATCTTGATTTTGGAGCATAACTCACCAAAATCCACAATTCTGGGATTTTCCTTAGCTTTTTTTCGACCCTTAAATTTCAGCAAGTCTTCACCTGGTTAAATCTGAAGGAGGGGTTTCAGACTTTATACCACCGATAACAACTTCGCACTAGTTTTAATTGCGATCCCTATGCAAATACTGGTTTATGTGGGAGCACAGTTTACTAGACCCCTCATAAGCAGGTAAGCCACCCTCCTGGCTTTAATGTAGCCGCGATTAGCATATATTCACGGATTTCACCGAGCCTGCTTACTTCAGAATCGATCTGTGGCTCCTAGCAGGTTCAATAATTATTGGGCTTCACTTTACTCCGGCAGCCTCCCAGCATTACTATTCCATTGAGTATAGGTGTTTTTGACAGTCTGTCTCTGCTGTCACTTACTCTTAAACTTTCTGCACTCTTGAACGATTTATTTACCATATCCCCTTTGTCTCATTTCCTATTTTTGACCCACCATTCTATGTCTATCAGCACTATTGTCCACCCTCCTCCAAAAAGCACCATTCCCTGCTACCTAGCGACCAAAGTGAAGCTATCAGAAGGCACCAGACCATCGCAAGCTGCTGAAGCTATGTTGTTAGATGCTCCGACCTTTAACAAGCATTGACATAGCCAATAGGTCTCGCCTTTGGGACCTTATAAGTGTTTAGTTATCCAGCACAATATCCTTGGTGCAACAACATCAAGTGTTGCATGGCTAAACACTTATAAGGTCCCAAAGGCGAGACCTATTGGCTATGCCAATGCTTGTTAATTGTTGTCCTTTGTACTTCTCTCTGTCACATGTCAATATCAGCTCAATGCAGAGGTGTGTTGTAAGCCCGAATGTGCACACTCAAAAAATACGTTTTTCTGTAAATTGTAATTGTATTTATAGAGCGCTTATTACGCCTGACGAGGCATCAAAACACTTTTCGGTGAGCAGCACGCTATTCTGGAACCCAGAAGGATTAGTGGTGGATTAGTATAGGGTAATATGAGTTAATGTGAGCTGTGGACATGTCAGTCTATTAGTTGGATTGAATAGGATAATGGAAGGATAGAAGAGGGAAGAGTCTAGAGAGCGGTATTTGGGAAATCATCGTTGTAAGATGAGATTTGGGATGAGTAAAAGGAGAGATGGATGAGGGACGAGTCTCTAGAAAGGGATTAGGGAGCTCATAGTAGTAACATGAGGTTTGGGATAAGTCAAAGAAGGGATATATAAGAGAGGAATTTAGAAAGAGTTTTTTGTGAGATTATAGTGGTAAAATTAGTTTTGGGGTGAGCCAAGAGGGATAGAGGAGGGAAGAGTCTAGAAAGGGTTATTTTGGGGATCATACTAGTAGAATGAGATTTAGGATGAGTCAGAGAGTGGAAGTAAAGCATATATTGAGCGAGGTATAGGGTGCAACAGAATAGTACATTGGAGAGAGTAAAAGGCTTCTTTTCCTTTTATTCCTTTCTTCCATAGTAGGAGTAAAGTAATAAATATATAGATGCATGACTACATAAAAAAGGGTATAAATGTATAAGCAGTAGTGGCTGGTGTCTGGGAAAAGTGGTGAATGGTAACCGGGGAGAACACCCCCCCCCCCCAAAAAAAATTACCTGTCGCATGGCTGTTCTACCGCTCCTCTCTGACTCCGGTCCGCTGAAGGTACAGGCTCACAGACTCCCCTGTGGCCAATCCCGACACTGCTCTCATGCTGCTGGCAGAATTAGAGCAGCATCAGGATTGGCCTGAGAGCCCTCAATTTGTGCTACCAGTGAGACTGGGAGCCTGTGCCTGCTGTCTCCAACCTGGCAACGCAGCCCGGGTTGGAGACA
This sequence comes from Triturus cristatus, assembly GCF_964204655.1. Lineage (NCBI taxonomy): Eukaryota > Metazoa > Chordata > Amphibia > Caudata > Salamandridae > Triturus > Triturus cristatus. The sequence goes on along the minus strand of NC_140590.1, from coordinate 474,134,892 downwards.
GCTTCAGTGCGCATGTCGGTTTGGCCGTCCTGAGACGGCTGGCCAAACCCACATGAGCACTGAAGGCAGTGTGTGCAGCCACTCCCCTCAGTGCCTGTCATCCCTCCTGGCCCAGCCCACAAAGGCCTGGTCGGGAAACAAAATAAAACGATAATAAACCCGGGCATATTATCCTTTTATTTTTCGTTCTTTGTTAGGTTGCTGGGCAGGCAAACAATCCATGTGTCGTCCAGCAAAACTGCGTGAACCTTAACCTCTAAAATGATGTTGCTCTGTGTCCTTCATCATTATAGGTTTACCTGACTTATCCTCCCAATTTTTCTTCTGATTCAGCCCCCTTCAGCACCTTCCACCCAATGTCTAAGGAAGACATGTTCAGAATGGCTGAAAAATCACAGGGTGAAAAAAATAACTCTGTCCAGCTGCATGTGTGAAAGAATCCCTCCCTTGTTTGTAAGGAAACCTCACTTCAAAGGTGAATGCCCCTTTCTTCTTGGAGGCTTTCTGGGTTTTCTGATTCATGCCATCATCAAGATGATTCAACATTCCTGTCTGACTAATGACTTATCTCCACATTAGGTTGTTGTCTCCTTGCTGCATGGTCCACTGTGTAACATTCCTGCTTTGGGAAGCATTTCAATGGCAGTCTTCAGGAGTTTGTGGGAATGTTTCCTGGATCCCCGTACCGGTTGTTGCTCCTCCTCTATACTGATATACATCTTATTCAGTTGCCTCAAATTTAAATGTGGCAACTTCTCAGCAGTGGCCACGAGCTGGCTCTTCAAACCAATCTCTGCCATCATGTCAAACTGAGATCAAGCCCCTCCCCCCCAAGCGCCTTGAGACCCTCTCGGTGAGTAGCGCGCTATATAAACCCCTGATTGATTGATTGAAGTAATGTTTTGGTTTAGAATTTCGGGCACCCAGTTGAGGAAAGCATTGCTTTCACTTCCTTTGCACTTCTCACCTGTCGGATCTACATTTCCAGCTTGGTTGATGTTTGTGCGGTGTGCGACAAACTGCATGTTTGGTTGTGCAAGCATGTGTCCCTGCATGTTATATACCACAAGGGCCTATGTGGCTTTGCTAGTGTGTGACTGCCTGTCAGTGCATGTTATTGTATGTGCAGAGGGGTGAATTTACCTTGTGATGAAAGACCTCTCTTCTATTATCGCTCCATTTTGTGGGCATGATCAACTCTGTGCTTGCAGGAATATGCAGGAGCCTTACCTCTCATGTTTCTGCCCAATCTTTACTTCCGGGTCTTGATCTGCCGACTCCACTGATGCGCTGCATGGAGGCTGAGAGCATCCCTAGAATAGTGTGCAGATCACTGGCCCCTCGGCATCATTTTTCAACTCACTTTTCAGGCAGTTGTACCAGCATCTGCATGCTTTAAAAATGTATATAGTTTCTTTTCAGCAGCCTTCAGAGCGAGTGTCACAGGTTTGTTGAACCATGATTACAGATCATACTCCAGCAGGGATGTCTCACTCTGGAAATTTTAATCTGTTGTATTTGTGAAATTTAGCATGGAAGCATCTGCTGGTTACATTTGAATTCATAATTCGTCATTTATTTTTAGCCTTTGAATCTCTGTTATTACTTCTTTTTGCCATAAATGTTCGCACAGCCCACTTAACATTCTTTGCTCACAGAAGCTAAACAAAAGTTATGAACTGGCGTCAGAGTATTTACAGAGACACCAACGTTTATATTTAAGCTGTTATTTTGCTTGATATTTCAAAATTGTAGCCACCAGAGAGCAACGCCTCTTTTGACATTTTTTCATTATCCTGTTAAACCTCCATAAAGTTTAACTTTTGGATAAGATCTGTTAATGGTGATCTAACAGTTATTGATGATTGTCGATTCAGACCAGGCTTAAAAAATGATTTTTTAAAATTATTTGGCCATTGAGGGTCAAATGCACAATTGCACCTCAGTTGAAGATTTAGATGAGTGCCAAATTGCTCTGGTGCAAATTGAGAAGTATATTGAAGGTAAAACAATGGAGTGGTATATAAATATCATTTCTTCAGCATGGTTTGAGGTCCCATTGTGTCAGCTGACACTTTTGTCACTTTTTTGAAGATGTTTTTACTGAACTGTGAATTTGAAACTTTCACTTTGTAGTTAATCAGGAATCAGTTAGTTGATAAAGCGATTAAAAATAACCATTGTCTTGCAAAAAATCCTCTTTTGATAATTTGGTAGATATTGTTAGAAGCTTGGGGAGTTTGCAGAAAAAGCTAAACAATTGGAGGTCTCAGCTACACCTTTATCTCTTTTTTAAAGTTACTATGATAAAGTAAAAATACTAGGGTCGGAGAATTTTGCAATATTTCACATGGAGGCAAACTACCAGGCAGATTGTTAATTGAAGTCTGCTACAGATGTGGTTCTATGTCATATGTTTCTTACTGTAAAAATTGCACGGTTGTAGGGTGTGTAAAAACATTGGACATTTTACTAGAGAGTGTAGGTATGTAAACCTTTGGATATCAGGATGTAGTAGATGACAGTGAGTCCTGTGGCATTTTGGACAAAATGAAAAAGTTGGTAATAGTGGTGAATTGGGTGACTGCCAATGTACAGGCATTTGAGAGAAATATATGGAGCTGAATAATGACGTTTTTATTGATGGTGTAAAGACAGTGGCGGCTGGCATGTCCCGAGGGTGGCACCATTTTTTAAAAATTAAATAAAACACACCTTCCTGCAACAAGTGTGACGTCTTCAATTGTCAATTGTCGAGGCTGTCTCCCAAGCCAATCCTGGCGCTGCTCGCATGCTGTTAGCAAGCATGAGAGCAGTGCCCTGATTGGAGGGAGCGACCAGTCTTGGCGTTTCACAGAGCACTGGAGGCCTGCACTTAATCTCAACCCAGCTGTCCTGGGAATTAGTATTCAATCAATCAATCAATCAATCAATCAAAACAACTTTATTCGATCATTTAAAATCATAAAAGTATGCTATACAGTATAAATACGGTTATGAACATTAAAAACGTTTGCATTGATTAAAAACAATTGATCACAATCAGTAAATTTTATAAAAACTAATTGATTTCCTCCGGAGGGGCTACCTGTCTATTCCTCTTACTCCTAATAGATGCAACGAGAAAACTAGCAACACCAAACATGGTTACAGGGGATTCCATTAATTGTAAAAACAGTAAAGCAGGTTTGGTCTGAATAAATGCTTTCTCTTTCAATTTTGGGAAAATAAACCTTTTTCTTGCATCACGATACAGTGGGCAAAAGAACAAAAAATGCATGGTATCTTGGGAAGAGAAGTCGTCACATATACAGGGAGCCGTGTCTTCCGGCCTGAACCATCCCTGTTGATCACTTAATACTAAGTGGATCTGGTTAAAGCGAAATTTTGTCAATAGCCATCTATGAAGTACGGGAATAGATGTACCTCCCATACGCGGGATATCAAGTGTAGCTGTTAACAGGTTTTCTTCCAAGGAGTTTATATACAAAGTAAACAACATGGGCGCAAGGATACAGCCTTGGCGCACCCCTCTTCCAGACTTAAAACTAGCGGTACATTTTCCCTCCTGCGTCATCCTTATTGAAGCTCTCAAATCTTTATGTAGGTCTGCCAGGAAATACACGAGGGGCCGATCAAGCCCCAGTTCCAAAAGCATGTCCCACAGCCTTGACCTGTTGACCAGATCAAAGGCCGTGGACAGATCCATAAAGCCTAAAAAGATCGAGCCCCCTACAGCTTTCGTGTATTTAGATACAATTAGATGTAAGTTAAGACATTGGTCCTCAGTGCCTCTCCCCGATCTAAAGCCATACTGGGCATCGGTTAATATATCTTTCTCTGTCACCCAGCTCGTTACTCTGGCTAAAATAACCTTCCCCAGGATTTTGATTGAGGAATCCAACAGGGATATTGGCCTATAGCATCTGGGATCTCCCCTTTGGCCCTTCTTAAACACGGGGATTATAATAGAACGGGACCATGACTTCGGGAAAGCAGTTACAGCCGCGGAATTAAACACATTCGTCAAAATTTTAGCCCAATATTTAGGATTGGCCTTAAACATGTCAGAAGGCACCCCATCGGGGCCTGGCGCCTTTCGTCCAGCCGATCCTTCGATGGATTTTTCGACCTCCGCTATGTTAAAACTAACAGGTATTATTGGAGGATTAGAAAATGGAGCCTTAAAGGTTTCCAGGTCTAAGTTACTCCCATAGATTTTTTCAAAATGGCATAACCAGTCCTTCTCTGAGATATTAAGTTCTAGTACAGAGTTCTGGGTACCAGCAAACAGGGGAGTATTAACAATTGCCCAAAACTTGGAGCTATCTTTCAAAGTGGCATTATCCATTAAAGCTGTCCACGCATCTTGTTTAATTTCCTTTTTACGAACCTGGACTGCTTTAGAATAATCTTTCCTTAGCTGAGTGACTAGACATTTGTTCCTTGGGCTATCATTCAGAGCCTTTTTAAGTAAGTTATGGGCTTTGGAGCAATTATGATCAAACCATCCAAATGCAAGTTTATTTTTAACAACTCGGCTATCAGTTGTAAGTTCAATAGCCACTTGAGAACAGATAGCTTCATAAGACGATATTACATCCCCTCCATAATTGAGCGGGTCTGAACATATATTTAAATCCGAGCCGACCTTAGTTATAATAGTGTGAAGAAAGTCTTCAGGGGTGACCTTGCTCCAGTTTAATCTCCTCCCCTGGTCTTTAATTATTACATCGGGAGTAGTAAGGGGCCGAACTGTTTTATCCAGGAGGGAAAAATTATTAGCCAAATCAATTACCACCGGATTGTGGTCACTAAAGGATGAACGTATAGCATTCTAAAAAATCACATATTTTAAAAGCCCTGAAGATAAAAATATATAGTCAATTATAGATTCACAATCCCTAGCAATGTACGTGGGAACACGGTTACTCTTATCAAAAAACCCTGGCTCAAACCGTTCATTATTGGACAAGAGAGACTCCAATGCTTCCCCCTTAGAGCTATGTTCAAAATGTTGAGGGGATGTGAAATCTGGGCCATCATTATCTCTGTAATGGCAATTTAGACTACATAAATGTACATTAAAATCTCCCATCAAAATATAGTGACAGAAAGTTGTTTGATTTTCCTTATAGGATTCTAAAAAGTTTAACAAAAAATAAAGATGCTCATTAGGAAACTCCCCAAGCTGCGAATTATAACTATTGACAAGAATTAGTTTAGTGTTATTTGCCAAACTTACTTCCAAGATAAGGCAATTATGGGAGGTACAATCAACCTTTAAAACTCTTCCTGTAATATTTACTGAAACCAGGAACATAAGACCTCCTCTGTCTCTCCCTGCTGTCGAGCTCAAGGCAGGGACGAAAAAGGAAGTATAACCATCAATCCAAAAGTCACAATCCTTATCCCAAGTCTCTTGGAAAGCGACGATATCATACTGTTTAACAAAATGTAACCAGTCGCAATCGTCCCTTTTTGACCGCAAGCCTGCAATGTTCCAACTTATCAACTTTACCCTTTCCCCTCTAGGTCCGTAAGTACCCCAAATCTATTGTGAGTGAAGATGTTAAAACCGTTCCCACAGGGATTGTCATCATTATAGATTTGTGGCATAACAAGGGACCGGGGCTGGTTAAAGGTGTAAGGTCTAACTCTCCCACGATTAAAAGGCGCTTTAATTAACTGCGTGTAAAAGTAACCCAGGGGGCGCGCACAGACACTATTTGCGTCATAGGCCAATGAAGCTGCCCGTAACAATACTGTAGCAGCATGTTGGGGGTGTTTAAAATTTACTATCACACAGTCCCCACTACAGGTCTTTCGGGACGGGCCAATCCAGTTAATCCTTCTAGTTAATAGAATTTGATCTGAGAAACTAACCGGGAACCCACATCTTCTATTAAGCCATGACACTGTTTTATTTTTTAGTGACTCGTGCGATTCCTCATAAAACTGGGCAGAGTGGCTATCAGGAGGAGGAACATTTGTTAAGACAACCACGTATGGAGCGCAATCAGGGGGAATATTCATGAGGCCGTTTGTTATTCCCTGTCTAAGACTTGAAAAACCATCAGATCCAAGAGAGGGTTGTATAGAAGGACCAATAGGTAATGTGAGATCAGGGGGAACGATTTTAGGAGCGGTTGTAAGCTGGGAAGGGGCTGCAGATTATCATGAATGGTTCCTTGCTCAACTCCGGCAGAATCCTATACAGCTGCCTTCGCTCTTTCGGCCATGGCCAGGTGGGTCGCTACAAGGTCTCCAAGCCTCTTAACTTCCGAGGTAGCAATATCTAATTGAAGCACAAGAGGTTGGAAGTACTCAGTTATTTTGGCCACAAGTTTGGCTTCTAAGGTACATACCAGTGAAGCCAATTGCTCCGGAGATAAGTTAATACTGGCTGCAGTATTTCCTTCCTGTGGGGCAATTCCAACAGGACAGCTAATTTGACCTGAATGGGAAGCTTCCGCTCTTTTTTTACTATGCTTACCCCCTCGTTTACTTTGTTGTTTCCTACATGCTCTCACTGGTCTAGGGGTAAGTGGTGCTTCCTCTATATCAACGACGGATGTATCTTGGAGATCCTCTTGAGGCTCAGGATGAACCAAAGCTTCAACCGTTGTAGCCGCCCTATCGGCCAGATCGAGTGTATCATCTGTGGTTTCCACCAAAGGATTACAAATTGCTTGCGGAGAGGCAGATGGGCTCCCTTTGCCAAGTGAGGTTCTCCGATCGTTGTTAATTTTATTTACAATTTTGACCAAGTAATTATCAATAGGGCCAACCCCAGATAAAAACTTGTCATGCTTAGCAGTTGACATGCTCAATACTGGGTGATATAGCTTTGCAATAAGGATGAATCAATAAGCAACTTCCCCCAGCGGCAAAATAAAAATTACCTAATACAAGGGTTCCGGAATACGCAGCATGGATGATAACACTAATGCAACGTCATATAGAGTCCACACTATACATGAATCTCACTTGAGCTAAACGTCTAAGAACTTCAGCGACGAACAACGAAAATCCGTGGACCAGCCCGGCCTCGAACGGCCCCGGACGGCCACAGACGGCCCGCCCTTTGCCCGGGCTTAGCCCGGCCGGTCCCGCGCGCGTCCTGCGACGCGGAGGGAGCCTTCCACTTATGAGCGCCTCCGGGCGCGGAAGCGAGAATGTTTGGGGCGGGGCAACTGCAGGGGCTTCTGGGGGCTGTAGTCTCTTGCCTCCGTTACCACGAGGACCGCAGCAGCCACCCCAGCAGGAATCGCCAATAAAGCCTCGGGCGCCACACAACCAAGCGTCCCCCACCAATGTCCAGGTAGGAGCAAGCACTAATTCAAAATAATTGAGTCTCCCGCTCCACCGAGGGAGCCTTCCGCTTATGAGCGCCTCCGGGCGCGGAAGCGAGAATGTTTGGGGCGGGGCAACTGCAGGGGCTTCTGGGGGCTGTAGTCTCCTGCCTCCGTTACCACGAGGACCGCAGCAGCCACCCCAGCAGGAATCGCCAATAAAGCCTCGGGCGCCACACAGCCAGGCGTCCCCCACCAAGGTCCAGGTAGGAGCAAGCACTAATTCAAAATAATTGAGTCTCCCGCTCCACCGAGGGAGCCTTCCGCTTATGAGCGCCTCCGGGCGCGGAAGCGAGAATGTTTGGGGTGGGGCAACTGCAGGGGCTTCTGGGGGCTGTAGTCTCCTGCCACCGTTACCACGAGGACCGCAGCAGCCACCCCAGCAGGAATCGCCAATAAAGCCTCGGGCGCCACACAGCCAAGCGTCCCCCACCAAGGTCCAGGTAGGAGCAAGCTCTAATTCAAAATAATTGAGTCTTATAATCACATTTATATAGCGCTTACTGCCTCTGATGAGGCGTCAAAGTGCTTTTTTTGTGTCAACAGATAATTAAAAGTAACTTTGCACCTCTCTACCTGCTCCTCCTCTGCCTCCTACAGATCCACATTCTCGACATCTACTGCTTTAGCAGTGTGTGTACACCAAGGCGTGATCTTGGGCGCCCTCCTGTGCTCCCACTACACTGCCTACCTTGCTGATAAACATCATGCTTCTGTTTCTGGTATCATATATACGCTGATGACACCGAGATCCTTTATTCTTTTCTTTCTTCACATCAGCCTGACTGCCTAAGTGCCATAGAGACTGAGCGGTAATTCACTCACTAATGTTAAAAATCTTTGCTTTCCTAACTCTGCCAATTCTTTCTTTCTCTCTTCTCAATTACTCTGTCCCACATCACAACTTCATCTTGTACTCCTGCAAACCTATCTGCACTCTATAAATCTACTATGTGGCTAGGATTTTTTTTATGTTATCCTCCCCAACTGCAGCTTGATTTCAACTGCTAAACACTGGTACTGTCCAAGGTGAATAACAGCTAACTCGTGAGGATCCCCATTACGGTTTACTGCCATGCAACACAATAATAAACGTTGCCACATACATTTTTTTTTGTTGAAACATTTTTTATTGTTTTCATAGCAACAACTCAGTACAAACCCGCTTCCTCCCCGGTCAAAGAATGTATTGCACATACAGAGTTACCAATCAATAACCGGGAGAATAAGCTTCCAGCCCATACGGGCCCTCCCCCCTCCCACCCCACCCCATGTCAGTGTGCCTCCTGTCTTTCGCGTCGCTCCTGATGTGCCCCCTCCCTGCCAAAAATCAAACATGGGTGCCCACCCTCCACTAGAGAACCATGGCTTCCCCTCGTGCTTAGCCACACCCTTGTTTCCAGCGCTCGCTACTACTCCCCTTCTACTCACCGTTCACCGCCTCCTCCTGCCGGCCAGATGTGTCCCCCTCTGTCCCGTTGTTAGCCATCAGCCCCTGAAGTTCCACCACCAGCGCCTCCCACGCACGGGCCGTCGCTAGCGCCTTTTCGTCATCCCTCCGAAGAGCTAATTGCAACTGGAGCGCACCCTCAGCCCCCGCCCAACGCGCAAAGACCGCCCTCCACCGCAAGAAGCTAGGCCCCGTCCTGGACTTCCAGTGCATAGTTAGTTCCCTCTTGGCCATTATCAATCCTAAGTCGTAAAACTTGCTAGTGACCTTCGTCCGGCGGGTGTGTGGGAACCAAAGCAGTAAACAGGCCCCCAGGTCCGGGTCAATAACACGGTCCGTCACCTGATTTAGGCAATCCATAACCTCTGCCCAATAATCACCCAACTGAACGCAGGACCAAAACATGTGACGAAAATCGGCACCCTCTCTTCCGCACCGCGGGCATTGCGAGTGCGCACCCCCAAAATATTGCAATATTTTAACCGGCGTCAAATATGCCCTGTGCAACGTGAAAAATTGAACCAACTGGAACCGGGCATTGCGCGTTCCCTTCCAGGCCCGCCGCACCAGCGTGGTCCAGGTAGTCTCGGGGATCGGTTTCTCAAGGTCCAATTCCCACTTGCCCCTCAAGGCGGCAAGGGGCGGTAGGCCTTCCGACGACAGTCTGCGGTAGAGACAAGTAATGGCCTTGACGTCCCCGCCGCCATCACTACATATTGGCAACCTGCAGCGACCGGTGGCTCCGAGAGCCCCGCATTCCAGTGCCGCTGAAGGCTCGCTACCAGGACCGCGTGTAGTAAAAAGTCCCCCTGTGGGAGCCCATAGGAGTCCTGCAACTCCTGGAAAGGCAGCAGCACCCCCTCCCGGAATACGTCGCCCACCATCTGCACGCCCAACTCCTCCCAAACAGCCAGCCCAGACCAGTCGCCTCCATGCGGGAACGCCGTGCACATTCCCAAAGGAATCTCCGGGGCGTAGGGGCGAGTTATCGCCGCCCTCCTCTGGCACCGGTTCCAACACAGCCGGAGTGTACGCTCTTCCAACGTAAGCAAGGCAAGGTACAGCCTCTGCTGCAAGATTATGAAGGCTAGCACATGCCGCGGGATCAACCTGCCCTGTGGGCCCTCCGGGCCCCTGTATTCCCTGGCAACCGCCTGCGTAAGCCACTGGAGTTGGGCCGCCAAATAGTACCACTCGAAGTCCGGGACTGCCAGGCCCCCTTCCGCTCTCGGCCGCCGCTGGGTGGTCAAAGCCACCCGCCTTCTCCCTGAGCCCCAAATGAAGCCCGTGGACATCGCCCTGAGCCGTTGGAAGTACGACGCAGGCACCCATATAGGTAGGGTGCGAAAGAAATAGAGGAGTCGTGGCAACGCCACCATCTTCAACAGCGCCACCCTCCCGGCGCACGAAAGTGGGAGCGTACTCCAGAAACTCATGCTACCCCGCAAGCCGCGAATGGCTCTGCCAATATTCCCCTCCAGCAAGTCCGGCTGGGTGTGGTAGATATTAACCCCCAAATATCGCAGGCAGCCCCCCTCCCATCGGACCAGTCCCAGTGACCGGGGGGCCTGGCCGCCCGGTCCCAGCGGGAACAAGCATGTCTTGCCCCAGTTGACCTTGAGCCCAGATAGGCGTCCAAAGGCCTCCAACAAGGCAGTCGCCCCGCGCAGTGCACCCTCGGCATCCGCCAAAAACATCAGCAGATCATCAGCATACAGAGAGATATAGTGGGCATCCCCCCTCAAGTGAACGCCTGTATAAGAACGCCCCAGTCGGGCATGCGCCGCCAGTGGTTCAATAGCCAGGGCGAACAACAAGGGGGAGAGCGAGCAACCCTGCCTCGTCCCCCTCCGCACCGGGTAGGAGGCCGAAATGGTGACCCCCGTCTTCACCCGGGCCGTGGCCTCGGTATAGAGCAAGGTGGTCCAGCGCACAAAGCCGTCCCCCAGGCCAAAAGCCCGCAGCACTCGGTATAAATAGGGCCACTCTACACTATCGAAGGCCTTTTCGATATCCACCGACAGTGTGCAGGCTTCCGGATAGATGTCCCGGTCCAGCTCCATCACCCGCAACAAACGTCGCACCGACGTGGCCGTGTTACGCCGGGGGATAAAGCCCGCTTGATCCGGGTGGATCAAGGCGGTCATATGAGTCAACAGGCGCGATGCCAAGATTTTACTCAGGATTTTGTAGTCCACCGTCAACATAGAGAGCGGGCGGTACGCCGTGCGTGCGCCAGCCTCCCCTCCCGGCTTCAACAGGGGCACCACAATTGCCTCACGAGCTCAGGCCGGTAAGCGCCCAAGACGCCAAGCCTCGCCGTAAAGGACTTGCAGCTGTGGCGCTAGCAGATCCGGGCAAGCCGCATAGAACTCAAGGGGCAATCCGTCCACTCCCGGGGTCTTTCGCCTGGCCATTTGCTTAATCGCTGCATGAATCTCGCCCAGGGATATAGCACCCCCGAGGTCCTTCTCGCTCTCCGGGTCCAGCCGGGGTAGGCGAGCCGCCACCAGAAACTCGGCCAAGCCTTCAGGTTCCCCCAGCATGGTGCTGTCATACAGCCCTGCATAATGACTGGCAAACTGCTTATTGATCCCTGTCTGAGAATAGACCGGGACCCCCCCTGCCTCGACCAGAGATAGTATAGGGGTACCGCGGGCCGTCGGGGACGCCAACCATGCCAGAAGAGACCCCACCTTATCCCGTTCCGCATGCGCCCGGGTAAGGTAATCCTTATGATCAAAGCAGCGAAGCTTCTCGACACACACCGCCACGCCCTCACGCGCCTCCACAACCGCAGGCAGCTCGCCCTCCCCCGCCTGATGCGCGCGCTCAGCCGTCCGCAGTTGGGCCTCCGCTCCCGCTACCTCCTTCAGCAAGGTCTTCCGCACGCCAGCGGTGGACGATATACAAACTCCCCGAACCACCGCCTAGAACGCATCCCATTCCGTCGCCCGGGTCGACGCCGTATCCGAGTTAGTCCTAAAGTACTGCTCTATGCAGCCGCTAACCTCAGCCCGGAAAACCGGGTCCTCCAGCAACAAGGGGTTTAAGCGCCATGTGGGTATCGCCTGCCGCTGTCTAGACCACTGCAGCACCCCCATGCAAGCGTTATGGTCCGAGATGGTTTTAGCCAAATACTCACTATGTCGCATCAGGGTCTGGGCATCCGGGGAACACAATATACTGTCCAAACGGACATACAACTCGTGGGGGACTGAGTAGAAGGAGTAATCCCTATCCATCGGGTGATGTGTCCGCCACGTGTCTACCAACCCCCAGGTGTCCTGCCAAGCGCGCCTACTATTGGCCACCCTACGGACCACCGATTGTGCAAGGGGCGGGTGGGACCTATCCAGCTCAACATCAGCCACTGAATTAAAATCCCCTCCCAACACCACCGTCCCCGTCAAATAGGCCGCGAGCTGCCCCGACAGTCTGGAGAAGAAGGCGGCCTGGTCTACATTAGGGGCATACACACTACAGAAGGCCATGTCCCTCCCATCTAGTCGCCCCTGCACTGCTACAAACCTGCCCTCCGGGTCCACCAGTGTCGCCAGCGGCTGGAAAGGGACTCCCGCCCTAACCCATATCAGGGCCCCTCGGGCAAACTTCGAGAAGGTAGTATAGAATAATTGGCCTCGCCAGCGCCGCTGCAACGCCTTCCCCTCTTCGCGATCTAAATGGGTTTCTTGGAGAAAGGCTACCTGGATCCCTCTCCGCACCAGGTAGACATGCACTTTATATCTCTTCCCCATAGAGGTGAGCCCCCTCACATTCCAGGTCAGGACTCGCAGTTCAGGTGGGGTCCCCATCCCATCGCCTTACCAACCACTCTTTCCCAGCCCTCCGAGGCACACTGACATTCCCCTGAAGCCCCACAACTCCCCAACTCCCCACACGCCCTCCCCTCCCCAGAACAGGTGCTAAACTGAAGTTACCCATCCAAATACCACCCCAAACAAGATCTAACACTCTGGTAGCCACCAGCGTCTCACAATGTCCGTGAGGGTGAGGTGGTGGCTCTGCACCAGACGGGCCGGTCGACTGTCCCCTGCTGTGCATCCGCGCCCAGTCTCTGCAAATCCCCCCCCGGTGTTCCTCGCCCCTTCAAATCTCCCGCTCTCCATCTCCCCACTCCAGGGCCCCTCCAGCATCAATCCCCGGTCCGCAAGGCGTCATCAGTTACCGATCACACTCCCAACCCCGCAAAGCCAGGTCTGGGCCCTCCTCCCCACATACATACAACTCCTGCTCTGCGCCTCTTACTGCACCCTGGGGAGTCCCAGTTCCTTCAAGCGTCCAGCAGTTCATCTACCGTCCCTGGGGTCACGTCCGGTAGCAGCTCCGCATCCTCTCCGGGGCCATCCGACAGGGAGGCCTCCGAGCCCCTCTTGGAGCCCGAGTCTTCACTGGGCTGGGAGGCCGCGGCCCCCGATATCACAGAGACCGCCCGCAACGCAGCCCGCCGCTCCAGCACCGTCTGGGATGCTCCCGGTGATCGGACCCCTGTTGTCCGTGGCCTGTTGCGCCTGCTGCGGCGGGCCCTCGCTCGGGTCCCCGACGGCCCCTCCTCGTCCACATGCGCCGCTGCTCCCGTTCGGGCCGATTCGAGCCAGCTCCAGGCCGCCGCGGGGTCCGTAAAGAAGGACGTCTTTCCGTCTAGTACCACTCTGAGGCGAGCCGGGAACAGTAAGGAGTACTGCAGGCCCTCGTCCCGTAGCGCCTTTTTCACCGCCTGAAAGGAGGAGCGCCTGCGCTGGACCTCCATGGGATAATCCGGATAGATTGATACCGGGACATTCTCCACTTGATTGGGGCCCATGGATCTTGCCTTCTGGAGAATGATATCGCGGTCCCTGTAGTGCAGCAGCCGAGCCACCACCGGCCTACCCTGTGCGCCCTCTCCAGGGTGTAAATCTGCGTCAGTCCTCCCGGCGCCACCACCTCCTTCAGCCAGGTCTCCAGGTAAGCCAGCATGTCTCCTCCTTCAATCTTTTCGGGCAGGCCCACCACACGGATGTTGTTGCGGCGATTACGTCCCTCCGCATCCTCTGCCCTCTTCTCTAGGACCGCCACCCTCCTGAGAAGGTCCGCCGACTGGGCCTCCAATGCCTTCTGCGCCGGAGCTGCCAAGTCCAACGCATCCTCCGTTTGCTTGACCCTGTCCACCAGCTTCCTGTGGTCCGTGCGTAGCAATCCCAGATCGGAGGACACCTGTGCAATGTCCGTCTGCAGTGCCGTTCGTGTATCCGCTATGGCCTGCAGGATTTGTTCCATCTGACGCTGCTGGAGCCCCACCGCAGAGTCCACGTGAGTCCCGCCATCCCGTCCACCAGCCGAGTCGCCCACGGAGTCCGCTGGATTCGCTCCCGGCTTGGCCCTTGGTTTGCCCATGCTCCCTGGTCAGGGAGCCCACCAGGGGGCCGCGAGGCTATCACCAACTAGAGCAAGGCCTCCGCACAGTGGTCACTGCAGGTCTCTTCTCCGGCTACGAGGCACCACACACTCCTGCCTCTAATCGCCAACGACATGCTCCCTGAGGGGCCCCAGCTAGGAGGACCCGCTCCACTCCTCGAAGCCTGTCGTCCCTGCAGTGCGGCGTAACAGCCGCAGGCACCCCCGTTGTTCGCCGTCCTACCTCCTCACTGCACCCTCGAGGCAAAGTCCGTCCATCCGTTCGGCCCGGTCTGCAATCCAGGGCCCGGCAGGCCGCCTCCACAATGGCCCGCGTGGCGCCGGCCGTCCCACTCCTGGCCCGCTATCAGCTCCTCCGGGGGTTCCGCAGCCACGCCGTCACCAGGGTCGCCGCCCCACCTCAGGCCGCACTCAGCTCCTCGGAGCACTCCACCTCCTTCAGGCCGCACTCAGCTCCTTGGAGCGCGCCTCCTCCTCCAGGCAGCCGCCGCGCCCAAATCCGGCTGTGCAAGGGCTAGCAGCGGCGGAGCTCTCCCCTTGGATGGGCTCCAATCCGGTCCGGTCGCCGCTTCGCCGGGGCCGCCACTTCCGGCGTCCTCGGCTGGTCGCGCTGCACTTCCGGGCGGATCCCACGAAACTGTGGGCCCCGGCTGTTCCGCTGCTCTCAGGCCGCCCAAGATGGCCGGCGGTGGCTCGCGGCCGCCGCTACTCTCAGCGCGGCGCTAGTCCTCAGCGCCGCGCTCCGCTCCGCCGCGCCGTGGTCAGGGACCGGAGCACTCGAGGCTGCCCTCCAGGCGTCTGGAACACCGGGGCTGCAGGTAGAACAGGATTTTTGGCTGGGCTGGATGCGGAGCTCTCTGCTCACACGTCCATGCCCGTCGGCAGCCAAGCCACGCCCCTAAACGTTGCCACATACATACTGTTTAATCTGTTTAGAACATGAAGAACTTTATTCCATTGTCATGAAGCGGACTGACTGCAAAGCTTTAAATGGGCCGGGTCCTGCCGGTGCTCAGCACCAGCAGTTCTAAAAAGCAGGTGCTGAGACGGGTCCTGATCGGGCTCTACATTTTTCCCCTCATGGTGAAAAATATATCTTAACTCTGCAGCAGTACCATCCCTGCAAATAGTCCTGGCTTGTTCTAGGTGTAATGTTACTTATTGTATTATATATATCTGGATGCAACGAATGAAAGAGAAGCAGCAAAAAAACAGTCTGGAGGCGTGTTATGCTAAGCACAGATTTTTAGTTTACGTCTTTTAAGCCCCGCCCTCAAATACACTGACCACGCCCCTTTGAGAACACCTCCTCCCCTGTTTTTTCATCCCACTTAAAGCCCTGACTGACTGAATGCCAAAAGCAGGGTACCATATAAGTAAGATGGTCACAGTTATATGCAAGGCCCTTCATGCCAATGTCCCCGCCTGCATTTCTCAAGCATGCCGCATTATGCATTTCTACTACTCACTGTCAATCTTCATCTGTGCGCTGCACTTATACCTGCATGTGTCCCCTCTAAGTTCAGATCTTTGCAAATGCATCCCCTACCTCTGGATAGCTCTCCATTTCAAACCCACCTCCTCCCAGTCCCTTCCTGAATTCAAACGCATGCTCAAACCCAACCTTCCCGACCTCGCAAGGCCGTGCTAGTAAATAAAAGTTTCCTTCAAGTCTGAGCACCAGATGTAGGGATTCATGTCTACGTGTGTCTCTCTGACCCATAATGTCATACTATATTTTTAGAAATCAAAACAATTTCCCACGTTTTCCCTACGCGTCTCCCTCTCTTGAGCGTCCAAGCCGTGGCTGGCGCGATTTGAAAGAATTCAGTTCTAATTCCCAACAGTGACCTCAGCGCCCAGTATAAACCCACAGGAGGACGAGGGCTCTGGCGGCGTGACATGGGCTCAGCCAGATATTTACATTTGCTCATCCAAGTGTCCTGTTCTCCTGAAATGTTTAGATGGCTTGTTTACTGACGGAAAACGGGATATTTTCCTTCTCGGGCAGATGCTTGCCATTGTAAGCCAGGCTAGCATGAAGTAGTGTCGGCAGCATTGATGCGCGCTCCCCCCTCTGCAGCGCCTTTGGTATCCACCCCTGTCTCGCTGTCCAGAGGACAGGAGGGATCTACGAAGACCTGAGCTAACCACAGGTCGAGCGGGAACATGGGGACATATCACACATCTCTATTGCTTCTGAAAGGCTGTTTGGATTGGGTCGGAGTCAGTTGTCATCAAATGTGCCACTTTAAGTGGCATTTTACCAGCATAGTGGCCCCCCACACTGGAGATACCAATGCGCCATGGCGCAGCATTTGTTATGTACAGTATCACTGCATCATTCCCTCTTTCGTCCCTCGGAATGGGAGATAACCTGTACTAAGGAGTGTCTTCCCGCCATTGAATGTGTAAAAGCTGCTAATGTTGATCTCTGTCTCACCACTGTGTGTGTTACCAGGAAAATATTGTGCAGGGAAATACCAGTAGGAGCAGTGATTTGCCCTCTCCTCGGAGTCTCTCTGAGAGAGCAAATTCATATTTGTACTTGAATTCGGGTTTCTGCAGGACTCACAATGAGCACCTATGTATCAGGGGTGGACTGCAGACCTTATGCTTTCTCCTTTACTTCCCAACGTCCCAGGGGAAGAACCGCAATAAATAAATAACGAAACAAAATATGGAGAACCGTTCATGTATCTCCAGGCAGTAAATCTAGGCATGATTGTACCAGACACAGCAGTGAATTATGTTCAGTAGCTCAAGGTGTTTCTATGATACTGACGCTGAACTCTGTCTGATAGTATAAAAGGTTCTGTAGACCTCAATGCAAAAATAGGCCATCTGAGTTCACAGCTAGAACAGTGTACCCGCTGGGATTTTTTTGCCTGACATTTGATTTCAGTCTGAGCATTTCAACCCAATTTTGCCCCTGTTCTCATCTTTTGTTATGAAAAAATTACCATAGACTATAACACAGAGACATCTTCCATGAATTAACAATAACAATGTCTATAAGACAAAAAACAGAACAGTTAAAAACACATAACATTCTTCAAACACAACAAACATCCAAATAGATAAAAAAATACAGAAATAATTCTATAACTATATAACATAATATAACATAAAAAACAAGCCTAGAGACACATAAACAAACATTCCCCCCCCACCAAGTTCCTATTCGTAAAAAAATAATTTCTGAATATAGTCATTATTTTTTTGTCTTATAGATGCTGTGAATATTTTTTGTTTTTATTCATGGAAGATATATATGTAGCATAGTCCTGAAGAAGGTGGCACTTAAAACTTAATCCCACCGAAATGTGCAGACGAAGTACTGAAACATAATTAGGGCTCCTGGTTTTAAGGTATTTTTTGTTGTTGTCATTTCCGTATATATTTATCCACTTTTTATATTTTGCCCATATTATTGGTATTTATCCATATTTATTTTGTGGGTTGCGAATATATGGAGTCATAAAATGGTGTATTTTCACATTTATTTACCTTATAAACATGCACTCATACTTTGCTGCCAGTCACGTTTTAGCACATTAAGCAGCCAAATATAGCAAAATACTGCACCTTTAGGTAAATATGAGCATTATAATACAAATATATGTTACCATATACCTGTATTTAGGTAAATTCTCAACCTATTTTTAACTTTCCATGCTCCCTATCTGCTCAGCTGTTGTCCTAGAGATCACGAAAAACAGCATGGAGAGTCACCCCCAAGAAGCACACTTTTCTGCATTTTTCCGCTTTTACAAATAAATACAGACAGGAAACACTTTGTTTTCTGCCTGTAATTATCTTAATAATCCGTATAAACAGAAAACCGAGAGCCTTAAACATAATCTACCAACAAAGAACATTCGTACAAGACAACAATTCTATTCATGGATGTTCAGTGATATATCTGGTAGAGGAGTATAGGCTTAAAGACAAATTGATTTGACTAAGAATCTTCCTTTTCCTTTTCGTTCATACGTAGCATATATTTATAAATATATGTTTATGATACTTTGGGTTGTGTGCCTGTGTGCTGCCCCCGTGGCCCCTCCTTCCCTGCCGGTTCCCACACCAAAGGCAAGCCTGTCTGTGTCCGTCCACGACCCGACCGCGGCCAGCGCCAGGAACCCTGGATCTGCGACCTCCCACCACTACAACTCCGCTGCCCTCCTCGCACTCAACCCCGGAAGGAACAACAATTGCCAGCGATTAATGCCGAATACCACCCACGGCCAGTTCTCCTGCCTTCACTGCTGCCAATCCTTCACCGCCAACCACACCACCACGGCCCCTACACCGAACGTCAACAACACCGAAGCCCTGAAGTATATTCTCCTCAATGTGCGCTCCCTGCACAGACACGCCGTAGTGATCTGGGACCTCCTCGACACCCTCTCGCCAGACGTCGCCTTCTTTACAGAAACCTGGACCAACGCCTCCTCCGTGCCCGACATCGCCACCGCCATCCCCGACGGATACAAGATCCGGAGGGAGGACCGCCCCAACCGCCTAGGAGGAGGACTCGCCATCGTACACAAGAGCTCCCTCCGACTCTCCACCTCCACCACGAAGGACTCCTTCCTCACCACCGAACACCTCCACTTCCAGATTCAGACCAGTCCCAGAACCTCACTCTGTGGCACCCTCGCCTACAGAACCCCGGGATCCCGCACATCGTTTGCCACTACCTTCGCTGACCTCATCACACCCCACTCATCGCCCCCACAGACTACCTACTCATCGGAGACCTGAACTTCCACCATGACAACCCCAGCGACCCCAACTCCACCGCCCTCCTGGACAACCTCGCCAACATCAGACTGAACCAGCTCATCACCACGCCCACCCACAAGGCAGGGCACACCCTCGATCCCACATGTATTACAGCCACACCACGCAACCACCTTGGACTGACCACCACTGCGTACACTTCCATGTCGACAAACCCATGCCGCCCAAACCTGCACCCTGCCCCCACGAAGGAACTGGAGCAAAGTCACTGAGGAACAACTCAACTCCACCCTCAACCCCGACGCCCCCACCACGTCGACCGATGCCAACCTTGCAGCCAAAGTACTCCACACCTGGATCTCCAGCTGCGCAGACAAGCTTGCACCACTACGCAACCCCGACAGACTACGCCCCAGGAAAGGCACCTGATTCACCGCCGACCTCCAAGAATCCAGACGCACCTGCAGACGTCTTGAGAAGAAGTGGAGAAACAGCAAAACACTAACCCTTGGCATAGTTTGCTTAGTAGTGCTACGCACAGCTAAGCGAAGTGCACTTCGCACTACGTGAGGTACGTGTAGCTATGCAATCTGCGTAGTGCACTGTGCAAAATGCTGTTCGCACTGATTGCACAGTGCCGGATGCATGTCTGCACTGTGCAATCATTGCAAACCACATCTTGCACAGTGTAAGCAGTCATTTTCTATCCGCACGAGTAGTTTTGTGCGCGGACTGGTAGTTCCTCATCGCGAGCGGTCGCTAGCATATGCGACCACTCGCAATGAGAAACCTGACCTCCCCGCGTTGAGAATCTCGCCGGGAGGTTTATTTTCCACGCTCGCGATCAGCAACTTGATGTCGCTGATTGCAAACGAGGAAAAAGTCTCGCCGGGATGTTATTTTGCTCGCTCGCGGTTGCCAACTTGACATTGAGGACCGCAAGCAAAAAATGCCCGCTACGCTACGCGTTTTTGCACTGTGCTATGTGCAATTCGCATAGTGCGTAGTTGCGCAAACTATGCAAACTACGCGAGCGTAGCGTAGTCTTACGCCCAGGGTTACAAAACACCAGAAGATCACACCACCTACAAAAACAACATGACGGAATACCACAAATGCATCAGATGCACCAAAAGGACCTTCATCTAAAACAAGATCCTCGCCAACGCCGGCAACTCCAAGCAACTCTTTAGCGTCATCCAGGAATTCACCAAGCCCTCCCAGCGAAACCAGAGACATCCCCCCTTCCCAGGACCTCTGCGACAAGCTCGGATCCTACTTCCACCTAAAACTCAAGGCACTCTACGACAACTTCAATGACCAGACACCCAACTCTGAATCCCCTTCCTGCTCCAGCAATGCCATCCAGCCCACCATCTCTTCCCGAACCCCAAGCACCACCAAAGACACCACTTCGACCATGAAAGACATCCACTCAGGGGCTTTCCACAAAGCCACCACCGCCATCGCTCCCGAATTATGACACACCTCAACACCACCTTCAAGACTTCATCTTTCCCGATGACTTACAATGCACAGAAGTCAGACCGCTGCTCAAGAATCTCTCAGCCAACCCCACCGACCTCAAGAACTACCGATCCATCTCCCTCCTCCCCTTAGCAGCCAAAGTCACAGAGAAGACCATCAATGCACAACTAACCAAATTCATGGAAGAAAACTCCATCCTCGACCCCTCCCAATCCGGAATCCGCAGCAACCACAGTACCGAAACTACCCTACAGATGATATCCGCACCCTCCTCGACCAAGGACACACCATGGCCCTGATCCTACTCGACCTCTCTGCTGCGTTCAATACCATCTCCAACCGCACACTCACCGCCAGACTCCAGGACACCGGCATACAAGGAACTGCCCTCCACTGGATCTGCTCATTCCTCACCGGCAGAACCCAAAGAGTCAAACTACCACCCTTCCTCTCCGAACCCATGGAAATCAACTGCGGAGTGCCCCAAGGATCATCACTCAGCCCCACGTTCTTCAACATCCACATGGCCCCACTCACCGCCATTGTCAGACAGCATGGACTCAGCATAGTGTCCTACGCCGACGACACCCAGCTCATCCTCTCCCTCATAAAGGACTCAATCACCACCAGACTCAACTTCCAGGAAGGAATGAAGGACGTCACATCCTGGATGAGCAGAAACTGCCTGAAGCTCAACTCGGAGAAGACATAAGTCCTCGTCCTCGGACCCTCCCCCTCGGCATGGGACAACACCTGGTGGCCTACCGCCCTCGGCAGCCTCCCCACACCAGTGAACCACACCCAAAACATCAGCATCGAACTCGACTCCTCCCTCTCCATGACCTGACAGGTCAACGCCGTTGCCTCCAGATGCTTCAACATCCTCCGAATCCTCCGAAAGACCTTCATGTGTATCCCCCACGAATCAAGGAAGGCTGTCACCCACACACTCATCACCAGCAGACTGGACTACGGAAACACCCTCTACGCCGGAATCAACAAGTCTCTGGTCCGCAAGCTCTAGACCATACAGAACACCGCAGCCAGACTCGTCCTCGACATTCCTTGACACGATCACACTACCCAAAACCTATGGAACCTCCACTGGCTCCCTGTTGAGAAGAGAGTCACTTTCAAGATACTCACCCACGCCTACAAGTGCATCCACAACACCGGACCCCAATACCTTAACGAGAGAATCTCCCTCCACGTACCCAAGAGAAACCTCCGATCCGCCGACCTCGCCCTGCCAAAATCCCACGCATCCGGAGAGCCAGAACAGCTGGAAGAACATTCTCCTACATCGCAGCCAAGACCTGGAACGAGCTGCTGCTCAACATCACCCCCCTCATCCCCCCAGCGCCTTGAGACCATCACGGGTGAGTTGCGCGCTTACATTCCCCTGATTGATTGATTTATTGATTGTTGCAAGATAGATTGTCTGTGTAGTACAGGTGATTGTACGTTTTTAGTATATGCTGAGGGGAGCATTTACAGATTTAGTTTGACAACCCTGTCCCCTTGGCTTGATGGGTTAGTCTCTATTTTATTAGTTTAGTTGCAATGGTTCCTTTAAGATTCAGGAATGGACCCTTTAGTCAATGTGTCCGTAAATTCAACTTTTACCTAATACGTTAACACCAAATGTTTGAAGTCAATCACCACCACCTTCAGCGATGTCCAGCCCCATGGAGCTCAAATATATAATCAACAAATTGGCCCATTTTGACTGGAAGCTATTCACCTCATCTTGGACTTTTGTGCAAGTTCTTCTCAGGACACAAAAGAGACCTTGTGGACTAGTCCTCTATCAAATGGGACAAAATAAGGAGAAGCTCTGCTGCATAGGCAGTCTTGTTGCAGGGATTCTGCACATACACAGAACTATGCGCAGGAAACCAGGACCCCGGTGTGTAGTGGTGTACCAAAAAACCCACCTCGGTGCCCAGAACCCCAATCCGACTAGCTACAGTGTCTCATTCGTTCTCCGTACTACAGCGAAGCTACCAATGATTAGACATCCTAGAACATGTCACTCTGACACTCTCAGGAATCGTGGGAACAAGAACACTCTTTCGTTCAAACACTCATACTTGTACACAATGTGAGTATACAGAGACACTGTATAGTTTAAAATGTTTATTTTAACTAATGTGCTCTATATTGCAGTACATGAGCCAATACGAGCAGCAAAATGCATAAGAACAATATAATCAGCATTGTTACAATTCCATAAAGCACAAAAGGGGAAAACATGTTATAATGACAGTGGAAACAGGACTGCAGTGCCTTACCACCCTCCCCGTGCTAAGAGCTAGTTTTTTATAATTATAGAAGACCTCTAGGCTTTGTCATTGGGACCCTATACCTACAAGGTTAGATGCAAGGATTTACATCCTCGAACAAACACAGCTCTTCATCGTTGGAATGATTTTCTCCAAGTGCCTCTACACGCTTACAATGCCATATTAAAAGCACCCGAGTTTCAGAAGTGCAGCTGTGTTCTATGTTATGTCTATGGGCGATGGGACTGACCAAAGTGAATCAACTGCATACATTGTTTTTCGACCTTGAACACGCTGTGCAGACGGGGAGCACATTGTACAGCTAGATATGTGGAAAGCAGACAGTTCTCATGTGAAAAAGCGCAAGCAGAGTATTTACGAGAACAGAGCCATGTAGTAACGCATGCAAAAGCGGCAGAATGGCTGCCAAGCATCTACTAACTTACGCTAACTTTAGCAATGCCTGCAGTTAATCCCATATCCTCACTACAATCTTCTGCCTGGTAAAGTGCTACCTGGTGAGGCAGATGCATACCAAGCACAAGAACCATTAAGCGTCTAGAACAGCCTGACTGTTATGCCCTTAGGCCGTGGACACTGCAAAGTGATGGACAAGTAAGGATGGAGGTACAGAACCAGCAGCTTAGAAGTGAACTTTAAAGACTACACAACTACAGTGCAGGTGAACAGCTCTCAAGCAGTGACCCTTCCTGGTGGAGTTGTTATCTCCAGCACCAATTCAATGAACCATGCTCAACTCACATAAGGAGAGCCCCACTTGTGTGCCGCCACCTCATACCCATTGCTGTCTCTGTCAGTTGGTAGCCTATGGTCGGTCTAAACTCCATCACTGGTTGGACCGTGAGGATGTCTGAAGATACCTATGGGCTACTTGAACCGTGTACTTGGGATTTCTTGGTCCCTTTTGGTCACCTTTGCACTCAGACCTAGGATGCATTTTGAAAGATGGGCAGACCCTCTATTGGAGCATTGTCCTTTCCTATTGTTTGCTCCCACTTAACTGAAAAGTAAAATTAATGGGTGTTTTTCTGTCCATGGTGCTCATTTGTCAATTGTGGCCTGGGCTGGGTTGTGTGCATTTCTGTGCGGGTGGGGTTACAGCTTATAGACAGCCAGCTTAGAAGGGAAGCAGTCTTGAAGCGAAGTGTGCATGTCAGGTTGAACGGGAGCCTTTCTGTGACCAGCCCGACATGCGCACATGAGGCTTCTCCCTACCTGCACAATGTTAGTATGCCAGGGGATCAAAGCCACAGCCTTCCATTCTCCTAATGAGTACTAGGTTTGCCTGCTCCAGCCAATCCTGGTTCTGCTCTCATGCTGTTTGCTAACATAAACAGCAAGGGAGCGAGTTTCACATGAATGCCCAATCACTGTATGGCTTTATTTAGAAGCCATGTAGTGATTGGCCATTTTCTGTCCCTTGCTCTCTCCTGTTCATCTCCGGCGCCAGTGACGGCATTGCGCTAGAGTGGAAGAGACAATAGAAGTACTGTGTGTCATTCTGCAGCTGTCCACATATCAGGAGGCACATGCATGGGCTTGGAGCGGATGCTTTCCTTGCCTGGGACCAGCAGATCTGCTTTTTGAAACCGGCCCCGTAAGCAGCCACAAAATTTAAGGAACCAGTTAGGGTCCAGGAGTCATAAAGAAAGAAAGCAAGGAAGACATTAAAAAACAAAACTGGCCTGCTGTGATTTGATACTCAGACAACTTAAATATGTGACATCTTTAATTTCATATAAACTGGCAATTTTTCAGTTGCTTGTATCTGGGAAGATGTGAAGCCTTATGTTTACTCAGCGCTAAATGGCTTCACACAGTTTCTGTTTCGCCTTCTCTCATATTTAATAAACTACGCACCCTTACTAAAATCTTTATTGTTAAGATTTTCGTCAGGGTGCTTTGTTGTTTATTAAATATGCAATGAGGCGTGACTTTACTAGCTTCTCCCATATCTCAGATTTGCATCCAGCAGCCTTTGACATTAATCTACTAACATACATGCTTGAAATTTCCAGATTACTATAAATGCTGCCAACTTTATCGGCATTTCATTGCCCATGACGAGCAGCCATCATGATTCATTGCGAGTAGCACATTGTATTACTGAACAGGGAACATACCTACAAAGGATGTGGAGCAGAAACTTGAGGGACAACAGTGACCACCACCAATAAAGTCCAGACCTTCATCAACACCTGTTTGAGGAAAATCCTTCAAACTCGCTGGCCAAACACCATCATTAATAACAATCAATGGCAACAGACTTTCTAACTCCCTGCTCATGAAGAAATTATGAAAAGACGCTGGGGCTGGATAAGCCACATCCTATGGAAGCCCGCATCAAACACAACTAGGCAAGCCCTGACCTGAAACCCTCAAGGGAAAAGGAAAAGAGGAAGGCCAAGAAACACCTGATGCCGAGACATAGGGGCTGACTCTAAGGAGATGGGTTACACCTGGAGTAAGTAAGTAAGTACTGATAATTAATCGGGCCACATTCCAGTCCCTTATTTTTTTCCCACCATGCCACTCTACACATAGGCGTTCCATAAGCAAATCAGGCCTCATCCTGCTTCAAAACATGCAGTCCAGCCCACAATCAAGCCAAGATTCTGTGGACACACAGACACCTACCCTCATTCTGTTAATAGTGTCAAAGCAGCCTTGAATATCCTTGCATATCCCACAACTAAACTCAAACAAATAGTCTGAATCTTACACAAGTTCAGAATCGGCAACTAAGCCCAGGAGCTATCGCTCCAGTAACTATGATCACCACAGTCTTGCCTCTACTTAAAAAGCCGTCAATGCACTGGACTAGCCTCCAATATTGGGCAAAGACCTCTCATCCCTCAGTGTTAAAGGCACTAGAAGTCTATGTGACAGTCTAATTGCATGATCATCTCTATGAACAAAATCAGCTTAGTGGCTTTCAGGTTGGATTTAGACCACATATAGGAACTGAAGCTGTTCTGATCCCAGTCAAGTATAACTATGCATTCTCCTGACATGTTGACGATGTTAGAGCACTGATAGTATGAGATCTATCAGTAGTATTTGACACCTTCCACCAGACCATTCCAAAGCACAGGCTGGCCTCCATTGACCTTAATGGAACTGTCATGAAGTAGTTCACCTTTTTTTTGGACATCATTTTTCAGTCGTTTTGCACCATTTCTTTCTCATCTATCTATGGTACCATGCTCAGGAATTCCCTGGGGCTCCTCTCTGTCCCCAGGCTTTTAATAATCCTAACTTGATTCTCATGCTTGCCTAATTCTGTCAAATGGCTTTCATATGTATGCATATGACTACTGTTTGGATGGGAATGTCTCCTGCATAGTAATACAGACTTATACCCCTGCCCTGACTGATCCTAGACAAAGATTATCTGGTATCCTGATATTGTGGCCCAGCACACACGATAATCCTGAGTGTGTGTTGAGGCCAAGACTTTATAATTGACCATGAGACCCAGGTTCTGGCTCTGAGGTCTCTAGAGAGATGCCAACCACACTCTGTTTTTGATATGGGACATACATTCATGTCCTGGAATATGTACATTAAACGTGGGTGGCAGTGTACCAATTTTCTAAATAATTTGTAGTGTCTACAGGCCCAGGTTGAGTAAAGGTCCACTTGAATGTGATGCCCAAATCCTTCACTGACATCCTTGTGTGTGTGTTATGTGCATGCTGTTCTTATGGAGACTAGTAGCAATACTCCCTAATTATTGTGAGTGCATGATTGTCTCTAGCAGTGGGATACATTTTGGAGTCCCCTGGAAAAACATAGCACAAGATAGAGCTTGTGGTACCGCCTCCTCAGACAGCGATAATGTATTGTTCGCAGTCCAGTGTAGAAAGATGTAGAATCAGACACTGAATCATATAAGGATGGAGACAGGGCTGCTTCAGAAATGCAGAAGTGACCTTTTTAGTAAGGGCCTGTTGACCTTTCATTTCTGAGCAATGACTGCCATTTGGCTGATGCTCTTAGTGGGTACGTGGCAAGGGGGCTCTTTTGTGTATGCAGAGGGAATGTCTGGGCAGGCCCTGCCCTTTGTGTCTCTCCCAAGTCGGACACTCTAGAAGGCTCATGACAGCCTGGTATAAAATCTTGGCACTTGATTGTGCTTATCTTTTGGGTGCTCCAGTTTGTAGACAGCATTGTCACTACCTGCTGTGACAGTCTTTAACCTTCACCTTTGATCCAGCGGAAAGGGGCTTTGCCAATTTTTACCATCAGAAACCAATTTCAGCACCTACCAGTCCCTTCCGCTGCGTAATTTAAACCAATGATACTAAACAAGTTACCAATTATCATATTATTTATGTGGTTCTCTTTCTGAGATGGACCTTTGTGAGTAGACAGGGATTGGTCAGGGAGAGACGCAATCCTAACCTTATGAGGACCAAAACGAGGTAAATAATTCAAACACTATAATCAAAATGACAATAATAATGACAAACTCTGGTTACTTATCAACTTGCTTTTATCTAATTCATAAGAAATTGTGAATGCTCATCAAGTACAATACAGTTCGAATCATAGATCACCATACAAGAGAAACATTAATACATTAATTCATAATAACATCTCACAATGAGCCATGAGTGAGTGGATAGGTAAAGAGACAAAAGAACATTTGCAAATAAGATTAATGCAAATTCAGAATATCATACAAACCTAAGAATAACTATAACACGAAATGCTAATAGTTAGTAAAGCCACTTTACGGCTGGACGAGCATACAAAGGTATGAGGAGCAAAGTTAAAGAGTCAGGATCAGCAAAACAACAGCCAGCCAGTTAAGTAAGAAAAACAGCAACACGTCCCACTCCTCTCGCAAAGTCAAAGTCTAAGCCTGCACGCTCTACCTAATTATTCTAACACTAGTAATTATGCACTTATTCTCTAAAGATCCAGCCCCCCCATGTATCAAAACACAAAAATCCACAATTTCGATTGGACTTGGCCAGGGGGTGTCTGATCACTCCACTTCCAGTGCATCTGACTCTCAACAGTTCCTTTGTCTTTAGGAAACCATCGTCAACGTTCAGCAGAGGAAACTCCCAGGGCCGGACTGACTACCGGGCGTTTTCGAATGCTGCTGAGCTGAGGGCGGATTTCGTTGATGGGAACCTGCGTGTACTGAACGAAATTCGTTTTGCTTTAGTTATTTCGAAGTACACGCAGGTCTCCAAGAACGAAATCAGCCCCCACCGCAGTGAAATCAGCCCCCTGCTCGGCAGAATTCCAAAACGCCCGGTAGTCAGTCTGGCCCTGGAAACTCTGATAATCTCTTCTGTAGCTTTTACATGGCATTCTGTAGAATTGTATCAAAACTTTCAGCATGATTGTCCACAATAATAATTTCTCCTGTTGGCAAGGAAATTCCATTAATAACTTTCATTGCGTCCTCCGCACAACCCTGGCCATCATCAGGAACTCTCGAAGGACAAAATACATTTCTTTGCAGCCTACGTTTTAGAAAGCAAATGATTCCAAAAAGACATTGAGGCCTTCTCTTCAGAACACTAAAGTGTGCTTTTTCTCTAGGAAAAACAAATACATAAGTAACTATCATGTCACAACAAAACTTCATTTTTAATGCTTTGCATTTCTCTACACATTATGTACACAGTTTTAAACAGTTAGTGTAAAGGGAAAATATCTCTTTTAAAACTCATGGCTTCTATCATTAATTTCTTTCGGCTGTAATTTCTGCATTAATCATTCACGTTTGCGGCCTACTATAAAAGCACTGGAAATACTCATTTCTTTCCAGCACGCAGTTGCGCAATTTCATGTTCTCTCCGTTTGTATTTTTTCACTGTTCATTTTCACATATCTTGTTAATAATCCACACAATGAGAAGTTTGATCCAAGCAGGTTTTATTTCGCAAAAACCCTGCTCCATCACCTTCAACAAAGTCTACGTTTGCTCTACCAAAGGACATAGGTACTTTTGAAAGGGAACCATGTCAGACTTGTTCGAGAAACCAGACAATGGGCTCAACATCCCATGGTCTATAAGAATGGGACCCAAACTTTCCACTTTGGTTCCAGCTCCACTTTCTTCATGACTAGAGGAGGTAGTGCTCTGAAGAGTACAAAAAGAACTACTGAGATCCAAGCTGGTGTCAACGACATTCAGTCTCCCAGAGGTGATATCATCTTAAGTCATCTGAAATCTGCACCTTCTTGCTAAAACTGCGGCAAGCGTTCCTGGTGCCTGGGAGCCAGCCTGTCCTGCTGAGAGAGAGGAAGTGTAGGACAGCCTAGAAGAGCATATTGAATCAATGAAGTGTACCTTGTGCTGATCTGAGTCTAGTAGGTGTCTCCGGGGGCAGACTCCAGTGACCGCAAACCGTGGGGGACATTGTGGGAGGTGCTTGTTATTTGTCTGCATTTTCTTTGTCAGAGCTGCTGCATTCCTAAACTGGCACAGGGAAAAGAAGGCAGAACTGCCTGCCTGCTCCACTACTCAGAAGCACAAGCAGGATTGCCCGCACCACCAATGGCGGCTCCTCCGCTATGGCAGAGGAGCGTCGCCCCACTGCTTTCTTGCAGTGTGAGAAACAAAAACATAAAATGTTGATAACTTTCAGTTATTAGCATTTTATGTTTGTGCTGCTTTGCGGGCCAGTGGGTGGCATTGCTGTGCTCTTGGAGCAGGGAAGGGGAGGAGTGGTTTGCCCACTCCTGAGTGCGCAGTGGCTGTTTGTTCAACCCTCTCTGGCTGCCCAAACCAGTCATGCACACTTTCCCCTTCTCCATGCAGGCTGCATTACAGCCTACATGGAGAACATGCCCATCCCTCCAGCCCCTGGAAGACAAATCACTATGCTGCATTGCAGCGTTGTGATTGGCTTAGGGGAGGGAGCCTGGCTGCCTGCTTCCTGTTCCTGAAGTTGGAGGCAGGAGAGCAGGACCTGGCGGAAAGTTAAGTTATTCTTTTTTTGTTAAGTCCCTCCTGCAATTGCGACCCCCGTGTGAGCCCCAGCAACCCATTGCGCCCGCCACCCCACACCGGAGCCATGCCGGCCACCACTGCGCACCGCTGGTCCTCACAGGCCTTGCACTCAAGATTCTAGAGCACCCAAAACTTCAGATAAACTAACCAAGTGAACTCAAACATTGACTATTCCTATAGCACTAAACTGGATGGGTATTTCTTTTCTTTACACCATCAAGCCCAGAGAGAACATCTTACTAGTGAGACACGATTGAACTGACTTATGGGTTACAGAACCAGGAAGGCTGGTCTCAAATACTATAGTGTGCATGCAGCTGTGCCATAATCTAGTCAACGCATATTCTGTGTGTCGTATTAGAACCTTGGGCCTAATAGGCCTAAGTTAGTGTGGTATTAAGTTTTTGTATGTAACAAAAGTACTTATCTTTTTCTATACAACACATAAACATTGGGATTCAAGGAAAGAGTTACACTCTGTTAGAAAAACTGTTCACTCTTTTCACGCCCTCTCTGTGTGCCACACTAAAAAGGAATTTGATGCACATCAGCAGTTTGCCTACAATAGAATTCCTGAATACATCAGAAGCATTTAATCTCTGACTTTAGAACAGCTGGAGAAAGAAAGAGCAGGTCTCTGTTTTGAAAGAAAGGCTGCTGATTTAAGCACAAGCCTCCATAAATCCAGCTGTGAAGAACCCACACTTCACTTCATTTTCCACACTTCTGTTTTTTCCAGATATCCTCATTTGGAATTATTTGGTTTTTAGATACTTTCAACCTGTGTGTCAGTTGAGATTATTTCCTGGTATGGGTTAATCAGTGGCAAGCAGCTGGACATTTCAGTGGTCGTTTTCCAGTCCCCAGTGATTTCCCAGGAACCCTACATGGGACATACTACTGTTACCAGTAATTCCGGGCGGCATACACTGGCGGAGGACTCAGCATAAACTAACCAAACTGATTCTCGCTCTGTTCCATTTTACATCTAAATTTTGAATTATATTCCTAGCAGCCGAATTAGATTCTACGGGGCATTTTGTCAAGCACGCCGTTAAAAGTATCACCGCTTTAGCGGCAGGAAACTGTTGCTAAAGCGGCGATAATGGGCTTGATAATATGCCCTTAAGAAATCCAATAGAAGCCCAGGTTCACACCAGAACATGGGTTTCTATTGGAATTCTCTAGGGCGTATTATCAAGCCCATTATCGAAACTGCCGCTAAAGCGGCGATAATTTTAACGCCGTTCTTGATAATATGCCCCCAAGTATTCTGCTTCCACGGTATGTCTGAGGCCTACATCTAACTGGGGGAGCAACCTGAAATATTGCTGTTCAAAATTTAAAATATTGGATATAGTCACTTTCTCTGCAAATGTCATTACCGTGCCATATCCCAAAAACCCACACTTGCTTTCAAAATACTATACTCATTCCTGTTTAATCTCCAGATATAGGAAAGCATTTATGACATTTGCCAGTTTTTAATCTTTGTCCTCCGTTCTTTCCGATTTTATGAAACAAGAGATATCCTCCAGTTATACCCAGAGCTCAGTGAGGTGTCTGTGTCATTCTGCCTGTTTTAAATGTTGTTTTCCATTCATTTAGATTGTATGAAATACTGCATTTCCGCTTGTTTTTCCTCGAAGCAAAGAAAAACATCTATATAATTTTGCCTGTTTGAAATTTGTTGCCTTTTTGGCACATTGCGGATGTCATTATCACAAAGGCCACAATTTTGAGTCAAGCCGAACCAAATTACCTCATTGAATTTTGCTCCACCCAATTCATACTGGGTATGTTTCCCATATGTATTGTTTTGTATTGTAATTGCATTTATATAGCGCTTACTACCCCTGACAAGGCGTCAAAGCGCTTTTTCAGCATGAGAGAGCCATTCATATATTTTTGCATGAGGCTTTGGTTGCAGGAGCAGCTAAGTCTCTTTCAATTCAATTACATTCAGTTAACTTCATGTGGGCTGCCCGTGGTCCACGAAGGGGACCCTCCTAAGAGGGCGGCCGCCTTAGTGCCACAGGAAGGCACACGAGTCAGCGGATCAGGGTTCCCCGTTCTAGGGGGCAGATGGTCAGTTGACCGCGTCATTTCCAGCCGTGGTGGGGGAGGACAGGGGTACTTATACCTTCCCCCGCCCACGGTGCAGCCTCTTGTTTGCTGCCCGTCTCGCTGTTCCGGTTGTGCTGGGGACTGCTGCGGACCACGATGTTAGTCAGTTACCCCCTCCCCCCTGTTGGGGTCCACCACGCGGGCTATGCCTGGGAGGGACCCCGTCCCACTTACTGGGGTTAGCTCGGCCCCCGCGAGGTCCGCGTTGTAGGTACCTGTGGGGCTTGGGGCTGAGGATGGGCCGGGGGTCAGGGCGGGAGAGGTGTGTGTGTGTCCCACTGCAGCTGCCTTGTGGCCCGGCCGTCGCCGAGGTCACAGCCTTCTATGCGGGGGTAATTTACTTCCTCAACACGGCCACCCGAGTGGTTGTTTGTGTGGGGGACAGCGAGGGAGTGGGTCTGTCCTATCGGGCCCCCACATGGCATCCGTCGGACTGGCCTGGCCAGCTGGCGAGAGGGATCCCCCGGTGGGCTTGTCCAATGGGGGAGAGAGCAGCCGACCCTGGGCATCTAAGTCGATGGGTCCCCTGTGGGTGTAGCTGGGAGCCTGGCCCAGGTTGGGACTATCAGGGCCTGGAACTCCCAATGCGTTGGGATAGGGGAACCCTGATCCTTCACTGTTGGGGCGCATGCTTCGGGAGCATGATCCCTTCCCTGCCTGGTTAGTGCGGGGTGGCAGATAGCTTCGGCAGAGCGGAGGGAGCAGGCCATGGGGGCTTCGCATGGGTGCCTTCGGCGGCTGGTTTGGTGAGGGCATCGGGCACTAGAAACGCATGGGCGTAGGTCTTCTCGGTGCTGCCCACGACAGGGACACGATTGCATTGAGGCCCTCTCTGACTTTCAGACCCTGGCTGATCACCTGGGGGTCCCTCTGGCACCTGGGAAGACAGAGGGCCCCGCACAAGTGCTATCTTACCTAGGAATTGAACTGGATACTGTAGCAGGTGAATCCAGGCTGCCTCCGGACAAGTTTCGGGACCTGTGCCACCAGATTCAGCTAGCTGTAGGGAAGGACAAGACCCCTCTGGCCTTCATTCAGAGCATCCTTGGGAAACTCAACTTTGCTGCCAGGGTTATCCCCGCAGGGAAGGTCTTTGCGCACAGGCTGGCCAGAGCCACAGATTCTGTTAGAAGGAAGCACCACATTGTGAAATTGAGCAAGGGCATGAGAGAGGACCTGCGAATGTGGGCGGACTTCCTAGAAAACTTCAACGGGTCTGTCATCTGGCGGGCACCTTGGGCTAGCAGCGCAGAGTTGTCATTGTTCACAGACGCGTCTGGAAGGGAAGGGTTCGGGGTTATCCTGGACAGGGAGTGGTGTGCTGAGAGGTGGCCTAACCCTTGGCAGAAGAGGAAGATCACTTCCAATATCACTGTGTTAGAACTCTTCCCCATAGTGATAGCTTTCCACCTGTGGCTGGGAGTGCTGGCAGCGAAGAGGGTCCTGTTCTGGTCAGACAACCTAGCAGTTGTTCAAGCGATCAACTCACACTCAACGAGCTGCCCACTGGTACTGTGCCTGTTGAGGGAGCTGGCGAGGGCATGCCTGAGAAATAATGTGGACTGCAGGGCTCGCCATATTCAAGGGATGCAGAATGTGGCTGCTGACGCTCTCGTTTTCAGTGGTGCCGGTTCCGGGAGGCGTGGCTGAGAGCGAGAGAGGAGATGACCCCTTTCCCACAGCTCCTTTGGTTTCTTCTGAAGTGGAGCAGTGGCTGAGGGGCCTGGGTGAGCTGTCTCTGGCGCCAAGGACTGTGAAGCGATATAGGGCTTGTGTG
This sequence comes from Triturus cristatus, assembly GCF_964204655.1. Classification (NCBI taxonomy): domain Eukaryota; kingdom Metazoa; phylum Chordata; class Amphibia; order Caudata; family Salamandridae; genus Triturus; species Triturus cristatus. Next base: position 474,101,240 of record NC_140590.1, on the reverse strand, counting down.
GGCAGATTCTGTGCAACAATGGGAGCCTGGGAGGATGAGGGGTCACCTTTGGAACTCAGAGTACAAAAGTTTATCCTGTGGGCCAAGGATGGTGGCAAATCCCACCCTTGGATTTGGACTTTGTCTGCCATCAGTCACCATGCCAGGTTGAGAGGACAGAGCGACCCCACCAAATCTTTTTTAATCAGGGCCGCACTCAAGGGATGGGCGAGGAGTGAACCGCGGTCCCGGGGGGAACGCTAGGTGGCGCACCGGTGAATGGCGGCTGCCGAGTAGGGCTCCCGCTGGACGGCGCTTCTTATCCGCCTATTTATCCTTGATAGCCTCACCCGGGGGCTGCAACTCAGCGAGGGGCAGCAGCGAGGTGTCCAGTGCATGCTGGCCAAGTCTGGCGGTAAACGGGCAGCAGGCGCCGGAGAACCACGCGCCGTTCGCAGAGGCGCGCGGACGGCGTGACAGAGCTGGGACACCCTGCCGGATCGCGCTGGTAGGCAACGTCGCGGCTGCATTAACGGCTGCAGGCCGTGGAAGCTGTGACCGGGCCTGGCCAACTGAGGGACGCGGAAACGAAGCAAAGGCAGCGGAGCAAAGTAGACTTCTCATCTGAAGTCGTCGCTGGGGGTGCACTCCCCCCCCCCCCCTCTGAAGGTTAGACGAGCGCTGATATCGGTGTCCCCGGCTGGGGATTGGAGGCGAAGCGCTGCGAGGGAGCCAAGTGACATCGGGGCTCCACCGGGGTGAGAGGTGGTGGCCCCCCTGCCCCCCCCCCCTCATGCCCCCCTCTGCCTGTGGAATATCGACTGATCTGGAGCGGAGGCACCCCCCCACCGGACACCGTGTATAACCGGACCGGCTTGCGAGTGCAGGAGTGAGGAGGCACTGGGCTGGAACACGGGACCTGGGAGACCCGGATGAACCGTGAGTACAGCCGTGAACCCAGAAGGAGCTGCGAGGTGTGGACTGCTTCGCCAGGGACTGAAGAGGAGATCGGGGGAGTAGCGCTGGACGGAGGCCCAGTCCCCACGTGGCGGGCGGCTCCGGTATGATGCCGGATGGTCGTGACGATTAATAGGAGTAAGAGGACGGTGTAGCGGGTGTCTGCTGGACTGTCATAAGGCGCTTGAATATAAGGTCAGCCTGGAATTGCGGAGCGCAGGGAGCCAGCAGCTTCTGGGGAGTGCGCAGAGAGTGTGGACGCTGCTGCTGGCCCTAGGGGGTTATCTGCTGCTACGGCCAGGTAGGACGGTCCGGAGGCCAGCATGGGCAGGACAGATGCGAAACAGCCCAAACTCTCGTTTGAGGCTAGCAAGAAGCCGCCCAAGGCAGTGGAGGAGACACGTGAACCGCCGGCGACAGCAGGAGGGTCAGCAGATGCGACGCCCAATCTCCACGATGTCTTGCGCGAAATGCGTCAAGGGTTTGCGACGATTGCTGACAAAGTTGACAGAATGTCGTCCCGAATGGATGCGATGGTACAAAAATTGGACGCCCAAGAAGAACGGATCACGGGGACGGAACAGCGTATATCGGACACTGAAGATACTGTGACACGGCACACCTCGCAGCTATCCAGGATGGACAATCTGCTGCGCCTCATTGCTGCTAAGAATGAGGATTTGGAAGCGAGGAGTAGGCATAACAACGTACGCATTGTAGGTATTCCTGAATCGACGAATGTGGGCAGAATGGAGGAATACGTGGAGAAGATGCTGGTGGCGGCGATCGGTTCGGAGATTTTTTCCCCTCAGTTTATTGTGGAGAGGGCACACCGGGCCCTGGGCCCCAGACCTAAGCCGGGAACGGCGCCCAGGCCGATCATCGCCAGGCTACTCAATTATCGCGACCGTGACGCCGCCTTGAGAGCCGCACGCGGCACACGTACATTATCCTACGAGGGCAACTCCTTCACGCTGTACCCGGACTTCACACCAATGGTGCAAGAGGAACGGCGAAAATTTGTGGCAGTCAAAGCGAAACTACGAGACTTACAACTGGACTATGCACTGCTTTACCCGGCGCGCCTGCGGATCACGTATCAGGGGAGGCAGAAGTTTTTCACAAATCCTCAGATGGTGGAGGATTTCATCAAACAGTACAAGCGTTCCCGCAGGTCGGAGGATGGAGCTGAGAACGATGAGAACCCTGTGCGCGAGGAGCTGGTGGACGGCGAACCGTGAGTGGGGTGCCTATAGATGGCATATTGGACTACATGTGCGGATGGGGGAGTACCCTGTGAACTGATGTTGGGGTGGCTGGCTCTGAGACAATATGATAGGGGATGGTTGGGCCATGTAGATGCAAGCACGGAGGGATGTTGGTGGGGGTGTGGGGAGCTCACAATGCAGAAGATTCCGCCACAGATTACACAAGTTGGGACACAGTACTGGCTACTTTTAAAGGAGGCAGGGATCAGTTTGTTGTGAGACCCGGGTGACATAAGTACTAGCGCCGGACACCTCCTCGTCTCGTTGCGCTGGACTGCACGTTGTGTGGTCGGGCTGGCGTTTCTGGGGGGGGGACTGGTGGAGCCACCTGGACTTGTTTCCTAACGGGAAATACCCTAGTATATGTTGGGAGTTTGGGGAATGTACTTGCCTTGCTGTTTGGGGCAATTGTGGGTGGGCAGGGGGGGGTACAGGACTGGCAGGTTGGGGTTTGCTTCAGTGGGAGGGGGGTGGGCAGGAGGGGTGTTGCGATGGTTTGTATGTTGGTAGTTCCAAAACGGGTGAGAGCGCGTAGGATCAGGAGAGAGGGGGTGGTTTATAGGGGAGTGAATAGGCTAGTTTCCAATACACTGTGGAACGGGTCACTTTTAAATATTCGACCTGCGGGGGTGGAGAGGGCGCTGATATTGGGTGGCACATACCCGGGGTGCGATTGGTGGAAGGATCCTGAGGATTGCCTTGGTGTTTGGGAAATTGACGACGCATGGCGGGTAGGATGAGTAAGTCACGTGTCACTGTTGCCTCCTGGAATGTTCGGGGGTTAAACGACGCCAGGAAATGTAGAAGGGTGGTGGCTTATTTGGAACAACATAAGGTGCAAATTGCATTACTACAGGAGACGCATCTTAGTCCCCGGGCCACTTACACTTTTGCAGGTAAATGGGCGGCATTCCGGAGTTTCTCCTCGTATTCAGGATATGCCAGGGGTACGGCGATACTGATCAAGAAGGCGGTGCCGTTTGTGCTGCTGGGCGATCTTACGGATAAGGAGGGGAGGTTTGTTTTGTTGTGGGGCAGACTTGGTACGGATACAGTCACAATTGCGAACTGCTACGGGCCGAATGTGGATTCGCCTGCCTTCTTTACCATGCTCTGGGGTAAAATACTGAACATTGGTTCCATGCATGTCATATGGGGGGGGGATTTCAATCTCACCATGTCCTCAGGGCTCGACAGATCGGATGGCAGCCCGCAATACCATAAGGGTGCGAGGGACGTCATGGAAGGTATAGTTGTAGAAGGAGGACTTGTGGACAGCTGGAGGTTTGTGCATCCTGGGGTCCGGGAAGGAACACATTTCACGACATACGCTAACTCTTGGGCCAGGCTGGATTACTGCTTTCTGTCTACAGGCTTGGCGGTTGATTTAGGTCGAGTGGCTCACTTACCACGGACGTACTCAGATCACTGTCCGGTAATTGTGGAGGTGGCGCTCCCGGGGCTCAGTGGGTCAGCACCTAGGTGGCGTATGCAACCCACGGCATTATTGGATCCGGTGTTCCAGGCGGAATTAGGAGACGAGATAGCGGAGTTTTTTCCCCGCAATAAGGGATCAGTGGACAGTGTCGAGACCATTTGGGAGTCGTTTAAGGTGACGGTCCGGGGGTACTACATCTCTAAAAGCTTCGGTGTCCTGAAAACAATACGCGGTTCGCTCTCCAAGTTAGAGGCTGAACTAGCGGAGCTGGAAGCCAGGATGGCCCAGGAACCAATGGGTCCGGTCCATAAGGAATTCCGAGAACGGCTTACTCAGTACGAGCAGGAAGCGGATAGGGAGTCCAAATTTAGGGGCAAATATTGGCAGGCCCGTCGTTACTGTGAAGGAGAAAGACCAGGGCGTGCCTTAGCGGAAATTACTAGACATGCCCGGGGACCCACGCACGTTTTAGAGATCAGAGGGCAGGGTGGGACCCTACAGCAAGATACGAAGGGCATACTAGCTCAATTTACTGCGCATTATGAGGAATTATATGAAGCCCGCAGCGGAGGGGAGGTTGTATTTGGGGACTTTCTGGATGATGTGGCGTTATGTTGGTTAAGTGATGACCATCGGGAATTCCTTGGGGCCCCATTTGAACTTGATGAAATACGGGAAGCGATTATGTCCCTGAGTAATGGTAAGGCGGCGGGGATTGACGGCCTACCGGCGGAATTCTATAAAAGTTATATAGATGTCATGGCGCCGGTGCTGCGGGAGGTGTACGAGGAGTCACTGGAGGTAGGTGTGCTGCCTGGGACAATGCGGGAGGTACTGATCACCTCGCTGTTAAAACCCGGCAAAGACCCGGTAGATTGTGACTCATATAGGCCGCTATCCCTAATTAATTGTGATGCGAAGATACTGGCAAAGGTATTGGCCACTAGACTTTCCCTGCTTATGACCAAAATTGCACTCCCAGATCAATCTGGGTTTGTCCCGGGCCGCTCAACTGCTTGTAACTTGCGTACGCTCTTCTCCTTGATAAACACGATAGCGCCGGAACTGCCTGTGGCGGCGGTGTTTCTGGATGCCACCAAGGCATTTGACTCGGTTGAGTGGAATTACTTGTTTGCCATCTTGTACAGGATGGGCTTTCCCAAAATATTCATCGCCTGGATCAAATTGCTATATACGGCTCCGACAGCGAGAGTGATCATCAATGGTGAGGTGTCCGAGTCGTTTCTGCTCACTAGAGGTACCAGGCAGGGGTGCCCGCTCTCCCCATTGCTCTTCGCTATCGCGATTGAGCCTCTGGCATGCCGTATCCGGCAATTGCATAAACAAAGTGCTTTCAAATGTTACCAACGGCAGATAGATGTCTCTCTCTATGCTGATGACTTAACGTTGTACGTGGTAGATCCACAGGTTAACCTTAATCCATTACTCCGAGAATTTTTAGTGTTTGGGCGTCTGTCGGGCATTCAAATAAACTGGAAGAAGTCGCAATTTTTTCCCCTGACGCCTGCAGTGGGTCGCTTTCCTCTGGACTACCCGCTGGAATGGTGTGAATCGGATCTTAGATATTTGGGGGTCCAGATCTCCAAGGATCGAGAGGAGACGTTGAGGTTGAATTATGGTACGGCCATGACTCGGCTGACAGAGGATGTGACTCGTTGGGTGTCTCTCCCACTCTCCATGGCGGGCAGGGCTTCGCTTATCAAGATGGTGGTATTACCCCGTTTTTTATATTTTTTCCAGAATATCCCGTATTATCCGGGGGCGTACTTCTTTCGCGCATTGCGTACAGAATTACTGCGGCTGTTCTGGGCTGGTAAGCAGCCAAGATTGGCGTGGTCGGTTATCACTCGGCCATACGAATCTGGAGGGTTTGATGTTCCCGATTTTCTCACGTATTATCTGAGCGCACAGGCTCAATTTGCATACCATTGGTTTGCACCTGCGCCATTCCTACCACAGCTGGCGGTGGAGGACTGGCTATCACGGCCTCTGCCACTGACGGGGGTCCTTCAGGGCTCCAGTCGCGCCTTTGATACACTATACACTACGGTGCCGTGCACGGTGGATGCGTGGCAGCGTATACTACGTCGCATGGCGCTCAGCTTCATGTATGCTCCGACGCTGCCACTGGTTTATCACCCGGACTTGTCGTTACTGCAGGAAGGAGGGTTTCAGGGGATGTGTGCCAGAATAAAAATACGGCACTGGGGTGATCTCTTCGCTAATGGACAGCTCAAAACGAAAGAACAATTATTTGAGGGCTATCAGCCTACCCCGTTGGATGTTTTTTACTATATCCGGCTGCGGCGGGGGCTGCGGAAGATACTACCAGGCTTCCCGGGGGAACCAGAAGTAGTGCGGCCTTTACAAATGCTGCTTACGTCTTCGGATGGTAGGCACTTAGTCTCCCGATTATACGGCAGTATTCGGGCACACAGTGGCAACATGGAATGTAGGGCACTCCAGCAATGGAGACTTGAGCTAGGCAGAGATATCACAGACAAGCAGTGGACGTATTGTTGCGAGCTCACCTCCCAGATCTCCTCCAGTAGCAGACTGCGTATTATCCATTACAAGTTTTTACAACGTATGTATTATACGCCAGCTAAGAAGTTTAAATTTCGTCTATCAGACAGTGACAGATGTGAGAGGTGTCAGGCGGAAGGGGCTGACTTCATGCACTTGGCATGGCTGTGTCCGAGAGTGGCGGATTTCTGGCTACAGGTACATTCGGCACTGAGGGTCATGTTGGGAGATGTAGTGGAACTAGATCCGCTGGTGATGCTGCTGGGCTACACGGTATCAATACCTAAGTTGACGCGCAAACTGGGGAACATTGCTCTATTATTAGCGAAGCGGAGAATTGCGTGTCGCTGGGGTAGGGGGAGAGCACCGAAGTTCAAGGAATGGATAGGGGATCTGTTACACTGTCAGGAGCAGAGTGCTATCTACGCTGAGACGCAACCATTAACTAGCAGAGCCAGTGACATTTGGGACCCGTTCAAGGAGTATTTGGCGGTGTATACCGCCTCCACGGAGGGAGAGAACCAGGAATCGGTTGAGGGTGGCCCTGGAGCTGGTGAGTTTACCTAGTTGGGGGCTGCAGGATTGTCATTACTGAATGTCTTACTGATGGAGTGTGTTGGGGGGTTGTGCTCCGGGATGTCAGCACCTAGGAATTACAGATAGCGCACCTAGGAGATACGCCAGAAGGTTGAGTTGCTCCGCAGCTTGCCCAGGGTCCATGGTACAGTGTATAACACTACTGATATATTGGAATGACAGGGATTTGCCGCCGGACCTCCGGGTTGTCGGCCTCAAGGCTGTGTACAGGGTGATGAACCGTAATGAGAAATTTCATCTGGAGCCGGCCCGTGAGGTTGTAGGCGCGTAATGTATGACTGTGTCAAATGCTAATAAAGGTTTTGGAACTTTAAAAAAAAAAAAAAAAAAAAAAAAAAAAAGTGAACCGCGGTCCCCGGACAATAGGTCCCCCATCGACTATACGATCCTGAAAGGCATGCTGGACTGCCTGCCCAGGGTCACCCGCTCCGTCTATGAAGCATCCCTATTTGCTGCTAGTTTTGCTCTGGCCTTTTTCGGGGCCTTTAGGTTTGGGGAGCTAGTGGCTAGATCTAAGCAGGACACCTCGTGGGTGGCTTTGAATGTCAAGGGCGTTACTATTTGCAGGTCATGTCTCAGGATAGTGGTGAGACAGTCTAAAACGGACCAGGAAGGGGAAGGAAGAGTGGTCTTGTTACAGGGGCTGGGTGACACAAGGTATTGTCCTCTGCTCCTGTCATGGCTTATCTGGCCATCTGCCCTGGGATTGTTGGGTACCTCCTCGTGCATGAGGGGGGGTCCCCGGTTACGAAGTTTCAAGTAGACCACATTATGCAGGTGTGCTTACAGTTGTCAGGCCATGCAGGTGTGGGCAAGAGATTCAGTAGCCACTCCTTCAGGATCGGGGTGGCAACCACAGTCTTCTTATCAGGGATGCCGGCCGAGCGAATAAAGCAGGTGGGGCGCTGGGAGTCTCAATGCTTCAAAAGATATATAAGGCCTTGAGCGGAGGGGAGTGGCTAGAGGACTCCGATGGCCCAGTGTTCAGGCGAGCATCAATGCGAACTAAGGTGTACAGTTTTGGCCCCGGTGGCCAAGTTATTTTGCAGTGATGTGTGTTTGTTGTGCAATGTAGACTAGTAGTGTGTATCCTATGACAATAAAATATGGTTTGCAAACACAACATTTCTTTATTTGTCAGGAACCAAGGTCTGGGTCATTGGTCATTCGAGCGTCGCTAGAGTGGCCCGGTGGGCTGAGAACAGGATGTGGCATCATGGCTTCTCTGCTACTGAGATAACGTGGCTAGGTTACCAAGGTATGCGCTGGAACGAGTTGCTGAGGAAGCTGCAGCAGAGACTTGGGGGGGGGGGGTCGCTCCACCTCATATTCTGGTTATACACTTGGGAGGGAATGACCTGACTGCACTGGAGAGGGGAGTACTGCTTCAAGATATGAGGGACACTATGTGTCAGTTGAGCAACCAGCTGGGGGCATGTGAACTGTGGTGGTCGGAAATAACACCACGCTTAGTGTGGCAAGGAGCCCGATCTGGGAACGCCATTGAGATTTCACTCAGGAGAGTGAACAGCGCTATGCGTAAACTCACAGAGCAAAGGGGATTTGGCTTTATCAGACATGGTTTACTCCACGCCAAAGCTACTGGATGCTGGGAGGTGGATGGGGTCACCTTTCAAAGGTGGGCATGGATTTATTCTTGCTGGACCTTGCGGAGGCCTTGGAAGCAGCAGGATGTAAGTAGAAATGCCTGCCTTGGTAGGAGGCCCTGGTTGTGACGATGGCCACCCCCAGAGCTGTGGAGGAGTTACAGGGCAATCCAGAGTCTGTAAGGTACAGAAGGGTACTCGATGCAGCAGCACAACAAGGGTGCAAAGCCAAGTATACCCAGGGATGTCCTAGCGTTGTCCCCTGGATGAGCGACGGCGCCCTGTTAGTCCTACGGGCGGTTGTGCCTGGAATGCTCCGCCCCCCTTTTGGGGGCATGAGTAAAGGCGTGGACTGGCGGTCCACTTATGGGAGGGGTGGCCCCTCCCAAAATTGGTAACCACCGATTGGCGATGGCCATGGCGTCATGTGGCTCATCAGGCGGGCAGGCGGCATAGGGGGGCTGGCCTGCCCTTGGATCACCCGTAAGATAACCCACCATGTTGGCATATTTGTGTTGCAAATAAACCTGCAGCAATTTTCTCCACTAACAAGGTGTCGTGTGGTTTATTTATGTATTTTTCTGTACGAGAACTGAGAAGTGTTGCCAATATTGGCACTATGGCACTTGTAAAGCGCTCAGCTGACCCAGAAGAGGCGTTCCAGTGCTAGTGGTAAGCCCAGGGAAAGGAAGAAGCCTAAACAAGGGCCAGAATCTAGGCAGGAGTTAAAAAACAGGGTTTTGAGACAAAGGGCCTGCCCCCTTAGGCAACACCAGCTCATCTTTGTTTCCTCGAATCTGGGGCCTGTGAGCCGTCCGGCCACGCCGTGTGTAGCAGAGCCCCCTGCTGAGGGAAGAGCTTGTCCATGGAGTGCCCGGCCGACACACTGACTCATAGGCAGGAGTGATAGGGATGGTTATTCTCCCTAATGGGAGGTTTGTCGGATGCCGCAGAGACCCCGACTGGGGGTGGAACCCTTCTGTTGGAAGGTCTCTCATCGGAGACTGTTTATCTTGCCCTGCTGACATCCCTAATCTGCTCCGCACCAGAGGCAGAATCGCTCCTTTGCCTAACCACAGTCTGCAAGGAGGCATGTGATGTGGTGCCTTCAGCAGGTAAGCGGCATGCTGTAGGAAGCTTCAGCTGACGCGGACCTCCAGTGAAATGGCCCTGTTCTCAGCCCCACAAGTCATAGAGACAGATTATGGGCAGAGCACTCAAGCTGTAGGTCGGAGCTTACATGCGACTCCCAGGCTCCAAGGTGGGGCCATGTGCTCTCCACTCCACCCTGACTACTCCCTCTTGCAGAGACCGAGTGCTGTCCATGTTCCCTTGAACTCATGAGGGGTACAAAGTCACCATTTATGGCCCCTACATCCTCCCAAACAACACAGGGTCTTGCACTGACATAGTAAAAGGACTAGCAAGAAGTGCATGTCCCTCAAACTTCAAACGTGAACATGGAATGAAGTCAAAGGAGGTAGTTGTCCCTCCTCAACATCTCTGGCTCTACCACACCAAAGAAATAAAAGATCAACCTGAAGACAGGCCACTGAAACACCATAAACAGAAAACAGAACCACCGGAACACATGCTCCTCTCTAACTTCCAGTTTCCAGAATGAGCTTGCTCAAACTCTATTCTCAACTCAAATACCCTGCTCTCAGCAGCACCTCCCCTCACTAAATATCAATCAACCAATCAATCAAGTAGTATTTGTATAGGATTGCTTGTCACCTGCGAGGGTATCCAGGCAGTGGTACACTACACTACAATACACTAATACTCAGTAGTGGATAAGTAGCGGAAATCTCCCCTTTACCTCCCAAAACTACCCCACAGCAGGGTCAATTAAAGCTCATAGGCTTCTGCCCATAATATATACCAGGTCTATTAAAGAAAAACAAGGAAACTGCCTGTTCCTTATAAGATCAATGAGTCCTACCTAAAAGGACTAATAATGTAGGCCTCCACAGAACCCTCCACACCTACACTATCCCCCCTCTTAAAACCTCACAGTCCGAACTCCTTCTCCATCACTCCCCCCCACCTCTCTATCACAGCGGGAAAAAATCTCAAACACAAATTGATCAAACAACACTCCGAAATTCTCATTGCTGATCTCTATTATAATATGTCCAAAGGCCTTAAAAGAACAGACTTCATTTTTCACACTAGGGGCCTCATGTAGGTAAATAAATTTTACCGGTTCGTAAATACCGAGCCGTACCGAATCGGTAAATTAGAATCGGTAAGTTATATGTAGGTAAAAATTCGGTAACAGTTACCGATTCGGTAACAGTCGGTAATTACGAATCGGAATACACCGAATCGGTAAATACCGAGGTGGAATACACCGAATCGGTAAATACCGAGGTGGAATCCACCGATTCGGTAAATACCGAGGTGGTATTTAGCGATTCGGAAAATACCGAGGATACTACCACCTACCCTTAACCAAGTAGCCAATATCACAATCATGCCATCATAGAAGGTCTCTCAGGCTTGAATAGGGGACCCCATACCTCAAAGATCAGCTCAGTGAAATCACATCACAGGAGCATCAGGAGTCTCCTCGCAGGAAGGCTCGCCTTCGGTCTGAATAATAAACATGATGTCTGTGATATTAAAAGCACCAACTTTCAGGTATGTGCAGCTGCGCGTGTGCCATGGCTAAATCGTGGGTCGAACAACCCAGAGTGGAAAACATGCATTGTGTAAAATTCCAGACTGTGTGTCACAGCATGTACAGACCAAGGTCGCTGCGCAGTGCTTGGGATGGGAACAACATAATGCACTCGTCTGAAGGAATTTTCGAGTCATCAGTTTATTCAAGAAAGAACATGTAAACGCAGTGTCGTGTGCAAAGACACAAATATGGCTACATAACATTCAACGCGGTCATGCCAACTGAACAATGCATGTTCGTATGCAGGGAGAACTCGCTACACGCCCCCTTGAGCGAAGCAATATGTAATAGGCAAGAAAAGAGAGAAAGCAGAGTTCAGTTTGGTCAGAGCAGGACAGGGCATAACCAATGCAGCGCCAAAGTCCTACAGTCCAATTAATTGCAGCATACAATTGTAAAAAACACAATGCATATATAGTAAACAACTCAAGCAGACCATCAGGAAGAGAAAAACGAGAAATAAAAGAAATGAATGTCGCGCCAGGGTGCTGTCCAGTAGCACAGGCGCAATGGACGACTATCCAGTCAATCCATGAATGTATAGGCAGCATATGTGGCCACGGCTTCCAACAGCCAATCGTTTTCAGGGCCACTAAAAGTCTCAGCCATCCAATTGAGTAAAGAAAAGGAACATACGTGTGCTCCAACCAACGGAGCCTCTAGCACAATCTGAGGGCACCCGGAATGTTCCTCCAAATAGCTCATGGACAAGAAGTCGTAGGCTGCCGCTGAGATGTCCCAATTACCCAGGATACCAAGCGCCGCTCCACACTCCATGATCCGGACACCATAACAGGACAACTCGTGAGACACTAAGGGCCGCATCAGTCGATCCAAATCCGGCACCGGAGACAGCATGTTGGTCAAGCACAAATCCAGAGGCCATTCAAAGGGACAATCCAGGCAGTGCAATACAGGTTGTACGCAGGTGAAGTAGGAATACCTGAAGGATAATCCATAAGCCAGGCTCAAAGTCGCCAATGGCAGAGTACCATAGAAGTCAAGCATCCTATCACGAAGAAGATGCAGACGGGACAGGCGCTCGTGTGGCACAGAAGGAGCAGCCATTCCGTAGTATGAAAAGTTACAGCAGCACACCTTCCACCAGCGCCAGATGCAGCGGAACACCTCCAAAGATGCTCGGCAACAGTGAATGTAAAATGCCGAAATTACACAAATAATAGTGTGGAAGGAGGTCACGAGACCCGAGCCCCACATGTTCACACAAATTGAGCCCGGCCGGTCGTGGACGAGGCATTGATAATACATTGGATCAAAGAGCCGAAATGCAGGGGGAGGTCAGTATTCAGAAGCGCCTGTTCCTCAGTGCGCGTAGTAGCAACGTGAAGGACAAATATTTCAAGAGGGAAGTCAGAGGCACCTGTTTGTGGGACAATGGCGCTCTATTCTGCTCAACTAGTTGGACTCTGCTTTCAAGGTTGGAATCGAAGGTCAGATGGAAACATCCCGCCGCCCATGCGGGGGTGGAATGAGAACAGTATTGCAGCAGACAACTTCATGCGAGACAGTTATGTACGGGATTACCACTCACATCCCGCAGCAAACATCATTTATCATATTTAAATGAATACCGTTTGCAAGCACAGCGAAAGAAGGTGTAATCACAGGCACTGGGATACCTCGTAGGACGCACGCCGAATTCGGGGCTTGTACATTGCATGCGCCGTGTACTTGCATGTGCCCATTGTCTCATGCATGAATCCTAGGAGTGAGAGTGCTAGTGCTAATATCTATAACGGCTTAGGCCTTCTCCATGTTCGCTTGGTCAATGGCTCTCAGTCTGGAGGCCGCCTCACTGTGCGACAACTTGCAGACCTCGTTGTAAATAGCATACGCGCACCTTTTGGTTCTGCCACCCACGGGACCTTTCACAATAACATTCCATTCGGTATGCACATTGATGGAGTGGGTGGACTTCCTGATCCTGTAGATGTGCTCTGTGTCAGCTGGTGGACAGAGTGGGATGTGTGTCCCATCAATGCAGCCAATGTAATGGGGGAATGAATTCCTGAAGGAACGGGACAGGCAACTCTGGGATACACCACCCACCGCAGCTGTCACCACCTGCGAAATGCAGGATGCCAGCAGATGTGGGCTGCAGAGCACCTGCACATGTGGGGGTATGGCGTGCGCCCTTCTTATTGGCTGGTCCAGGAGTGGGTGTAGGTCCCTGCTTAAGTCCATGATGGTTTCGGGGTGTAGCCTGTACCTCTCATGTATCTCTGCATCAGTCAGCTGGAATAGTGTGATGCGCTGTCTGTGGATGCGTTCCTTCCGTCGCCAAACCCTCAGTCCTGCTGCCTGTAGACGTAGGCGCATTGCAATGACGTGCATGGCTGCCAGGCTGTCCACGCTGTTGCATTTTGGGATTGCTGAGCTGCACTGCTGTTGGTTACCACCTGCTTTCCTTCCGTGTTAATTACCGACTCTTATTTACCGATTTTCCTGGATTTCTTATTTACCGAGTGCTCCTACATGTCATTTTGATTATTTCCACTTCATATTTACCACTTCATGTTTACCGATTCGTTAATTATGTATTCGGTAACTATGAATCGGTATTTACCGCCTCATATTTACCGAAAAGTGGTTTTTGGACTCCTACATCTCACTTGTCTGTATACCGGTCGGTAACGGCATATTTACCGAAATTCGGCCGTTACCGACCGGTATTTCGCTACCTACATGAGGCCCTAGATGCCCAAGAAATGGAACACACTCTAACTAAATACCTTCACATTACCAAATTCACCAACATTCCTTACGGTCACACACTTACAATCCCCAAATCATCCATGTTCAAGGGCAATGCAACCGCTACCATCTTCATGAATGGAACTATTGTGATACAGGCTAATGGTACCAACTTACGCTCTTTCGAATCCATATTCCCTACACTAAAAAGCACCATCACAAGGTCTCAAACCTCTTGCCCCGCCAGACCCTTCCCCCTCCCACAGGTCACTGTAAAAAATGGAACAATCAGGGGTTATACCGCCAACCTGTCTCCCTCCTCACAAATCTGCTTGCCTTCACCCCTCCTGGTACCGAACCTAAGAGACCAGGCTTTCTACTGGTCTACACTACCTTCCCTTCTCCTAATAACACAGTCTTCTCACTCTCCAACACCCTCTCAAGCCCAGCCAAGACTACCAATTCCAATCCCATCCAATCCCATCCCTCACCTCAACAAATCCCCTGATGTTAACCCTCCTTCACAACCCTCACCCCCTCAAGCTTCTTGGAATGACAGTCAAACCAAAATGCATGCTCATAAACTGCAGGTCTGGAACCAAGCATGCAACAGAATTAGTAGAAGCAATCCTTAACCACTACATTGACATTGCATTCATCACTGAAGCATGTCTAAATGAATCCTCACAGCCATTCATGGAGCCACTAGTCGCAGCAGGATTTTCAATCATCAGAAAAGACAGAAAGGCCGCCATGGAGGAGGCATCGCCATTATTCACAAAAACAACATCAACGTTGGTGAAACAGACATCTTCAACTACAACTCATTTGCATATCTCAGCTTCACCATAAGGATGAAAGTTAACACAAATATGATCTGTCACCTACTCTACTGCCTATCTGGCAGCACACTCTACTTTGTTGAACAACTTGCAGACCTGATAACATACTGCTCACTCTCATGTGCCAATAATACCAACCTAGGGGACCTCAAACTTCACTGGAACGACAATAGCAATACTCTAATACAATCCTTAAACAAACTCTTACTCAGTAAGGACCTCTCCCAGCACTGCAAAGGTCAAACCCACAATAAAGGCTCAAATCTGGATGCTATCATTGCTCAGAACGAAACACTATCACCAACATCCTCCCCGTCGACTGGTCAGATCAGCACATCATTTTATTCCATATCAACTAAGCGCCTCACAACCCGACTTGCATGCAAAAAACCCTCCAATGGGCCAGGAAAATAAGACAAATTTCCAGAGCGGGCCTCGAAGGAAGAATGGGATTGCCTCTACCCCCTTCATCAGATAACCTCTCAACAACCAAACTCACCACTCACTATAACTTAACAATGTCTTTCATACTGGACCAAGTAACCCCTATGAAATTGAAAAGGGTGAGGAACACACCCTCGAGAGCCTGGTTCAATAAAGACCTCAACACTGAAAGAAGACAGCTTGGAGCAGCAGAAAGACTCTGGTGAGCAAATCCATCCACAGCACACCTTGATCAACTCAGGTGAAGCTACAAAAAGCACATCATGAAAGAAAAAGCCACCTTCTTCCGCAACGCTCTAGATAAGGCCCAAAACGGTCCTAAAGAGCTCTTCAATATCATCAAACAACAAACCACCAGACTACCTTTAAAAAACCCTCAGACCTCTAAAGAACGATGGGACAACTTTGCCAACTTCTTCAATGATAAAATCATGAAGAAGGAGCACTCCCTTGAAGATCACAACCAGTCAAACAATGTGAACCTTGCGCCAAAAAAGGAAGAAATAATCTCCCCACTCTCTCCAAGGCCTCTCTACCAACTATCCCGCGACAGGACAACAACAGGGGCGTAACACAGGCCTCCGCAGCCCCCGTGTTGCGGGGGGGGGGGGCCCGCGCTCCAGGGGTCCCTTCACTCAGCAAGCATCTTCATCATGAATTAAATGGTGCGCCCGCCCGGCTTCTTAATAAATTAAATGGTGCGAACACACGCCTGGGCCCCGGCCAGGCCTTAGAGGCTCGTCATTAATTAAATGGTGCGTGTTAGACTTGGTACCATTGGCGTGAATCTCCTTTCCATTTTTTACTGATTACCTCCTCTGTTTTTGATATGTTTTGCTGGTTTAGATGCTTCGGGCACTGTGCCACTGCTATTCAGTGCCACAGTGCAAGTGCTCCTAAGGTTAAATTGATGCATTGACTAGTGACTCCATGATTGGGTTATTTGATTTACTTGTCAGACCCTAGTACAGTGCACGATGTGTGCCCAGGGCTTGTAAATCAAATGCTGCTAGTGGGCTTGCAGCACTGGTTGTGCCACCCACAGAAGCAACCTGTAAAGTGTGTCTCAGGCCTGCCATTGCAGAGGCTGTGTGCAGTCTAGTACTGCCATGCTGACTTGGTAAGTGCACCCACTTGCCAGTCCCTAAACCTTCCCCTTTCTTCATATCAGACACCCCTAAAGTAGGCCCAAGGGCAGGGTGCATTGTAAGTATAAGGTAGGACATGCCCTTGTGTGTGTGGCATGTCCTAATAGTGAATTACAGCCACTTTCGTTTTTCACTATTGCAAGGCTACCAGTCCCCATCGGCCAGAATGGACAGTTTAATTATAACACCTTATAATCCTAACTGACCCAAGGAACATGGTAGACATTCGAGCTTAGTATGCCTGAACTCAGAATGATAAAATAAGTCTTTTAGTGAAGTTGGTTTTAACATTCTGCGTTTGAAAATACCACTTTTAGAAAGTAGGTATTTTCTTACCTAACCATCCAGCCTGCCTCTGCTAGCTTGTGTATTGTGTGTCTAGTTTTGTAAGTGACAGGGGCTGGGGGATTCCAGGAGACAGTGTGAGTCAGCACCGGGCTGAATAGACCTATCTGCATGTAGAGTGGTGGGAGGAGTAGCACCTGGGTCTGAATAGGGCTGTGCCTGCCTTCCACAATGCTGGCTCCACCTCCTGTGGTGCGTCTGATGCCCCTGGCCCACCCTGCCAATGGAAAGAAGGAGTCCTGTAAACAAAGTGCTCCAGGAGAACAGACTTCATTTTTCACACTAGATGCCCAAGAAATGGAACACACTCTAACTAAATACCTTCACATTACCAAATTCACCAACATTCCTTACGGTCACACACTTACAATCCCCAAATCATCCATGTTCAAGGGCAATGCAACCGCTACCATCTTCATGAATGGAACTATTGTGATACAGGCTAATGGTACCAACTTACGCTCTTTCGAATCCATATTCCCTACACTAAAAAGCACCATCACAAGGTCTCAAACCTCTTGCCCCGCCAGACCCTTCCCCCTCCCACAGGTCACTGTAAAAAATGGAACAATCAGGGGTTATACCACCAACCTGTCTCCCTCCTCACAAATCTGCTTGCCTTCACCCCTCCTGGTACCGAACCTAAGAGACCAGGCTTTCTACTGGTCTACACTACCTTCCCTTCTCCTAATAACACAGTCTTCTCACTCTCCAACACCCTCTCAACCCAGCCAAGACTACCAATTCCAATCCCATCCAATCCCATCCCTCACCTCAACAAATCCCCTGATGTTAACCCTCCTTCACAACCCTCACCCCCTCAAGCTTCTTGGAATGACAGTCAAACCAAAATGCATGCTCATAAACTGCAGGTCTGGAACCAAGCATGCAACAGAATTAGTAGAAGCAATCCTTAGCCACTACATTGACATTGCATTCATCACTGAAGCATGTCTAAATGAATCCTCACAGCCATTCATGGAGCCACTAGTCGCAGCAGGATTTTCAATCATCAGAAAAGACAGAAAGGCCGCCATGGAGGAGGCATCGCCATTATTCACAAAAACAACATCAACGTTGGTGAAACAGACATCTTCAACTACAACTCATTTGAATATCTCAGCTTCACCATAAGGATGAAAGTTAACACAAATATGATCTGTCACCTACTCTACTGCCTATCTGGCAGCACACTCTACTTTGTTGAACAACTTGCAGACCTGATAACATACTGCTCACTCTCATGTGCCAATAATACCAACCTAGGGGACCTCAAACTTCACTGGAACGACAATAGCAATACTCTAATACAATCCTTAAACAAACTCTTACTCAGTAAGGACCTCTCCCAGCACTGCAAAGGTCAAACCCACAATAAAGGCTCAAATCTGGATGCTATCATTGCTCAGAACGAAACACTATCACCAACATCCTCCCCGTCGACTGGTCAGATCAGCACATCATTTTATTCCATATCAACTAAGCGCCTCACAACCCGACTTGCATGCAAAAAACCCTCCAATGGGCCAGGAAAATAAGACAAATTTCCAGAGCGGGCCTCGAAGGAAGAATGGGATTGCCTCTACCCCCTTCATCAGATAACCTCTCAACAACCAAACTCACCACTCACTATAACTTAACAATGTCTTTCATACTGGACCAAGTAACCCCTATGAAATTGAAAAGGGTGAGGAACACACCCTCGAGAGCCTGGTTCAATAAAGACCTCAACACTGAAAGAAGACAGCTTGGAGCAGCAGAAAGACTCTGGTGAGCAAATCCATCCACAGCACACCTTGATCAACTCAGGTGAAGCTACAAAAAGCACATCATGAAAGAAAAAGCCACCTTCTTCCGCAACGCTCTAGATAAGGCCCAAAACGGTCCTAAAGAGCTCTTCAATATCATCAAACAACAAACCACCAGACTACCTTTAAAAAACCCTCAGACCTCTAAAGAACGATGGGACAACTTTGCCAACTTCTTCAATGATAAAATCATGAAGAAGGAGCACTCCCTTGAAGATCACAACCAGTCAAACAATGTGAACCTTGCGCCAAAAAAGGAAGAAATAATCTCCCTACTCTCTCCAAGGCCTCTCTACTAACTATCCCGCGACAGGACAACAACAGGGGCGTAACACAGGCCTCCGCAGCCCCCGCGTTGCGGGGGGGGGGGCCCGCGCTCCAGGGGTCCCTTCACTCAGCAAGCATCTTCATCATGAATTAAATGGTGCGCCCGCCCGGCTTCTTAATAAATTAAATGGTGCGAACACACGCCTGGGCCCCGGCCAGGCCTTAGAGGCTCGTCATTAATTAAATGGTGCGTGTTAGACTTGGTACCATTGGCGTGAATCTCCTTTCCATTTTTTACTGATTACCTCCTCTGTTTTTGATATGTTTTGCTGGTTTAGATGCTTCGGGCACTGTGCCACTGCTATTCAGTGCCACAGTGCAAGTGCTCCTAAGGTTAAATTGATGCATTGACTAGTGACTCCATGATTGGGTTATTTGATTTACTTGTCAGACCCTAGTACAGTGCACGATGTGTGCCCAGGGCTTGTAAATCAAATGCTGCTAGTGGGCTTGCAGCACTGGTTGTGCCACCCACAGAAGCAACCTGTAAAGTGTGTCTCAGGCCTGCCATTGCAGAGGCTGTGTGCAGTCTAGTACTGCCATGCTGACTTGGTAAGTGCACCCACTTGCCAGTCCCTAAACCTTCCCCTTTCTTCATATCAGAACTGGTTTGGACTAGGTACAGGCCCCTCTGCCTTCAGAGGACAAAGACATCGCTCTAATCGACCTGCTGACCTGCCTCATCTGTCCTACAGCGCTGGGAGGCCTCAGGGTAGCCATGCGCTATATAAATTTAATTTAATTTCATTCATCATTTCATTTAGTAGTATAAATATGGCGACCCAGACCCCAAGAATTTAAATCACTTCTGGAACAACAAGACAAACCTCTGCCAAGGAGGAGAACCAAGGAAGCTCTAGGAGTTGGACTGCCCCCCTGCCAGTGTGCTGTGTTGCTGGGTTGGCCTACAGTGGTGTCTTCAGTGCCAAGGAGCGGAGAATGAACTTTTAAAGAACTTTCATCATCTTGCAGAATATTACTCCAAGGGCTTGAACTTGTGCTTGCCTCCTGCTGAAGTCTCATGGACAAAAGACTTCACCACCAGCTTCCCTCTGAATTTCCTTGCTGGGAATTCTGTCTGCAGAAGCCTGCGTGTCGCTGGGAGCTGAAAGAGCGACTCAACGAGAAGAAGCGTGTCGCAGTCGCAGAGGTCGCCGCCGTTTCACCAGAAAAGCGTGCCTTCATCAAAGCTGTTACCCGACGCATCACCGGAGAAGCGTGTTGCCGCCGCAGAGGTCGCCGTCGCATCACCGGAGAAGCGTGTCGCAGGGCCTGTCGTGGTTCCAAAGTTACAGAGTTCTCCGCACAGCCCCCGGGCGTGCACGCATTGTCTTCACGTCATTGCATCAAGGGTGCCATCTTATCTCATCGCACTGGATTGTCGCATCGCATAGAGGCGCCATCTTGTCGCATCGTAACCTGAACGCAGTACGAGAATCAACGCATCACCTCCCCTCCTGTAAGGACCAAGACGCATCTCCTACTCTGCGCAAGCATTGAGGCGCGACGCATCGTCTCCCCCGAAGTAAGGAACCGACGCATCTCCATCCCTGCAAACCTTCTGTTTGTTTCGCATTACGCATCCAGGTACTTTTGTGAGAACTTTGTTGCATTTATCATCAACTTGAACTAAGTGACTTCTACCATCTTTAAGTCTATTTTGAGTACAGTATTGTGGAATTTTGTCATTTGTGGTTTTGTTTTTAGTCTAGATAAAGAATACTTATTTTTATAAAACCTGTGTGGTGTCCATCTGTAGTGTTTTCACTGTATTACTGTATGTTTTCACAAATGCTTAACACACTGCCTCTGAGATAAGCTTGTCTGCTCGTGCCAAGCTACCAACCGGGTGAGCAGGGGTTATCCAGTAGTGTAATCCCCTTTCCCTGACTTAGAAGCAAGGATCCCTATTTGGTCAAATGTACCTACCTCTGCCAACTAGAGACCCCCAGTTCTAACAGTTCGCAACTGCCTGTGGGACACCTTTGCAGATACTAGAAACCCAAGGAGGGACTCCAAGTTATCTGACCGGGGTGACAAGTCTTAACAGCTGAGGTGTTTAACCCTCGCTCCTGCCATTCTCCTCCGATCTATCCAACTCTTAGTCACTTTTAACTTCTTGCCCACAAGAAATGTCAACATGAAACTGTGAAAGAGGAGTGGCTGTTTTAAAGAGAAGGGTGCTGATAAACTGGCCAGCAGATCATATTTTGCGTACTGTTTTGAGAGGGGCTACATGTCCCAATCGGGCTCCAGTGCTTGCTGATCCTGAATTACCAACTGGCCTGATGTCATCAGAAGTTCAGTAATACAGTCCTGGATTTTTCGACAACAGTCACAGTGCTTTGCATGTTGGGACTGAAAAACCAGTCTATGTAATGTGTCTACATCCACACTCTACAGTAGGCTAAGCTTATTTTAAACTTACGTAGAAAGGGATAAACACATAATCATACCCTGTTCAAACTCAATTGCAAAGCTATGTATTTTATTTTTTAATAATACCTTAAAGGAGAACACCTAGCTAGGAATTAGAAAAAAAACGAATGCTTCTCTATACCCACTTCCTGGAATCTTATTTAAGTTTCTTTCAAGACTTGAAGAGGAGATAAGTGTTGGTCGTACAAGAAAAGAAGTCTGTGACAACAATTGCTACCACTCTTGTTGCTTGCAATCCCAGTCGACTGCTTTGCAGCCCCATTGGTTGACCCAATCTGCCTCCTAACGTTTTAAAGCTTGTCTTTACTTTGCCAAATTGTAGTGGCTGTTTATTTGTAGCTGTTTATTATATATATCACGGCAGAGAGGGGCAAAGTTTGGCATTTAGAAAAATCTGAGTTTAGCCCAGGACCTGAGGATTCAGTTTCAAGAAGGATGCGGGTTAAGGATTGAAGACTGAAACCCTTCTATTGTTAGGACAGTTCCTGCCATAGAAAGGGAGACTGCAGTGTAACATTATTAGACTGTGGGCATGGGTTTGTGTGTGTGAGGACTCTGAACTCAATGGTTTATACCAGCCGCTAGGTGGCTTGGGGTTAGAATTGTGACCACCCAAGCGGTCCAGCTTCCTGTTCTGAGCTGGGGTCATTTTTTAAAACAGATGGCATAGGTGTTAGTCGATGGTTGCATTTAGGGGAGATAGGTATAAACTTCTCTAGATGAGACAGAACAGTCCCATGTGGTCGGAAATTGTAAATAGGGCCAGCAATTACTTACCTTCCACAGAATTCAGAGTCGTTAACAAAATGGGAATGTACAACCTCATGAAAACTCCGACCTCTACGACAAACCGGCAACTTTTTTTTAAAGTTTCACCATTCCAGGCTGCACACAAATCTCACCTCTTTTGAATATTTTTTTGCAAAAGAAGGAGGGCTATTGTGATGGCACCACAATACCCACAGCATGCCACTGGCTGAGTATGACATAATGGTAACACCAAGTACCAGATCCTGATCCACATGGATGGCGGAAAATCTCCTCTGTGTGAGCTAAGATGTACTTTTTTTAAGAGGTGGGGATAGTGAGGTGAAGTGTTCTATGTATTTATCTTATGAATAGAAAGAACCAGACCCATTGGGAAGCAACGTGTTTACAGGAGGCGTTGTGGTTTCATAACGGGGACGTGTTTTCATTAAAGCTTTTCCTAATTATAGCAGACCATGGAAAAGATCAGAAACAGCATTGGTGGTTTTGGCCAGATGTACAACTGTAATTCAGGGATGTACCACAGTGGGGCTTCAGAGTGCAAATGCTAGCCAGCTGTGCAGTGGACTTGAATATTAGCAAGGCCACTGGCATTATGGCTTCTGCAGCTGCAACGTTTTCCACATAATTATGCCGCATTTGCCACAGAATCCGTCACCGGCTGCATAAATTGCAAATTTTAATAAAAAATGTTTCTAGCTCAAACGGATCAAGTTTCTAAACACTCAAAAATGTGTTGCTGTGCAGTAGAAGGCCCTTCACAAAAGTTGGCAGGTCACGTTTCAGTTGCATATATATGTGTTTGGGTGCAAAACTTGTATTAATGGGATGAAACATTTGCCCAAACATTTATAACGTGAGTAAAAATTAAAAAAAGAATGAGACAATACTATCCCGACATTGTGCCGCATTATACAGCATACTTTGCCTTTTCTTGCAGCATAATATAGTCACCCCTGCCACATAATTTGATCTATCCCTGCTACATAATTCCAGTGGCCTTGAATATTAGCAACTGAAAGTAATGAGCCAACAGAGCGTAGAAGGGATTGCGATCAATGAACCTCTCCACTATAACATAAAGACCCCCGGTTTCTACTCATTAGCTTTGGAAGTGGGTGGTTTATATAAACAAAAGCTGTGTTTTATTTAGCTTACAATTTACAGGTAGTATTTCTAAAGTTTCATGATATCATTAATTGTGGCTGTGAAGGGAAGCAGTGGCGTAACAAAGGCCCCAGCAGCCCCCATGGTGTGGGGGGCCTCCATGCTCCAGGGGGTCTCCTCAGCACATTTCCCAGGCCTTAGAGCTCCTGAGTGTGGTTGGAGGGGGCCCCCTCCATGTACTTTGCAGGAGGGCCTCCACAAGTTTTGTTACGCCACTGGACAACAATGGGTGTATTCAAATCCAAGCGCCCCTCACAACGTTTAAAATCTGGAAGTTATTCAACCTACTCTCGAGGTTAGACGTCTCCGCTCTTCTGGCTACATCCAAACCATCCTCCCACCCCCCCCCCCACACACCTTACCAGCCTCGCTGGCAAAAAACACTCAACCACACCCTAACCTCCATCTGGACTAAGATTATAAACAGCTCCTTGATGACTGGTGTGATACAAGACTGCCTCAAGCTTGATAAAGTCACTTCACTGCTTAAAAAACCAGGAACAGAGCTGAATGACCTCAATAATTTCAGACCTGTTTCCAATCTACCTTTCTTAGCCAAAACTCTGGAGATATGTGTTCTCTCTCAACTAAACCAACACATTGACAAAAAGAAACACCTATTAGGGCAACAGAAAAGGATGCAGCCCAGAAACAGCTATTCTGCACATAGTACGTGACCTACACAAATCCCTGGATACAGTCCAATGCTGCCTGCTCATACTCTTAGACCTATCCACAGCCTTCGACACAGTTGACCACAAGCTTCTCCTGGATGTTCTCCTAAAAATGATCGGTGTGGATGGGGTCGTCCTACATTGGTTCACATCTTTTCTACAGAACCACTCTCAACTAATAAAAATAAGCAACCTGACCTCCGACGCAGTAGCAATCACCCGGGGAGTCTCCCAAGGCTCTGTTCTTTCTCCTACACTATTCAATATCTACATGGAGCCCCTCACCGTCAATCTCAATTGAGCAAACATCCCCTTCCATCTTTACGCAGATAACACTCAGCTCTACATAGAAAGATCTTCACCTGAGGACGTACACTGGCTAAACACCACCCTCAAAGAAATACAACAGTGGCAATCCCGCAAACACCTAAAACTCAACCAAGACAAGACAGAAATTCTACTAATTTCAAAGATAGAGAAATCCCCCCAGATGCAAGACTGGATAAACTCCATAGAAGCTCTTAAGTGCAATCTAGAACTAGCTGATTCCTTCAATAACAGGAATCACGCTGGACCCCAAACTGATTGTGAAAGATCATAGAAAGAACAGTGTGAAAAAGGCTTTCTACTTCCTGAAACCTCTGAACAACATTAAACCCTTTTGCCGAACAAATGATCTTAAATAAACCACGCAAGCCCTCGTGCTGTCCAAACGAGATAATAGGAATGCCTCACTCACAGGCACGGCGAAAGCCCAACCAGCACCCCTGATATCCACTCTGAATGCAGCAGCCAGAATAGTCACTGGAATAAAAAAAATTGACCACATTTCCCCTGCCCTGATAGAACTGAGTAGGCTCCCAATTGAAGCTTGCTATAGCTTCAGAACTGCTTGTCTAACCCACAAAGTCCTTCACACGGGGAGACCAGCATACCTCGCCTCTAAACTCAAAAGGGCAGGCCAAACTAGAAGACTAAGAACCTCAAACACCCTACTCCTCATTCTTCCTAAAGCCCACAAACAAAAAAACCTGACACGCTCCTTTTCGTGTAATGCCCCTAAAATCTGGAACTTCATTCCAGTACATATCAGGATGAACCCCTTCTTTTTTAGCTTAAGAGACAGCTAAAGGATCTCCTCCTCAACCAGCATCTAAAGTAGTGGGACCTCCTCCACCTAAAAGACATTGCTACTTTACTTCCTAATCATCATTATAATCTGAGATGTTTTGTTTCAATTCAACTGCACTGATTATATGAGTGATCTGTTACAAACATGTATTGATGTGATGTGCTCTGATACCCTGGGGTCATACCAGCACTATGCAAAACTCCATAAAAATAAACAATACATTTAGATCTTGGCGGTAATGATTCTGCTGCCCTAAGAGCCTGATTTAGATCTCCAACCAAACCAAACACCAATTCCAATACTGATAATCAATTAGTTATTATTCTAGCCAGTCCATAGAAATGAATCTATGACAGCCTGAAGTAATAGTTGAACTCTTCAATTTATTTTAGAATTCTTTTTTTCTTTTATTGACTTAATGCAACTTTTTTTCAATTAGGACAAACTTGTAGAAAAATACAATAAACAAAAACATCAATCAGCTTTCAATCCACAGACACCATACTCTCACTTCATCAACTACTTCTCACATTCAATAACTTCCATTCAAACCCATTTATAAACCACACTATCTTCCAGCCATACACAAACCTCCCTTTCTGGCTCAGCAAACATGTTTGATATTCTGAAACTGGAGGGGATAACCAAACAACAGAAAGAGTTTTACACCGATTTTTCTAGTGCACTCTAGAACAAAATTGACAATAAATTTTCAAAGTGACACAATATTTACAGTGCACAAATGCTAAATTATTATAAAACGTTTGTTTGGCAAAAAACGCAAGGTTGACGCGTTTCGAACCCACTGCCTTTTGAGGGTTCTCTTCAGGACCAAAAATAGCTTTGCTCGTGGAAACAAGCCTACTACTCTCTATGTCTTTAGGAGGGCAATAGTGTTGATTTAGGTGGCCGAGTCTTGTGTGAGCGCTGTGTCTTTTGTGAGCAGGGGCTTTGAACGTTCAAGCAACGGAGCCCTAGTGACTGCTTATGGATGGCGGCTGACTCCTCTGTGAGGATTTGATATTCTTTTAACAGGTCAAGCGAGGAAACAGTGTTTTCTTGTTTAATAGCTGACTCTTTCTTGATTGTGCATTTCTCTCAAATTCCAATCCTTGTTTAAATCAAGGGCGTGCCGACTCCGTGTACAAGTCTCCCTTCACTTCGCCATGTCTCACGAAGTTCGTCTCCTGACAAAAGTCAAACCTCAATACATGGAGGTTTGACTTTCGTCAGGAGTCTTGGTGTTTTTGTTTATTGTATTTTTCTACAAGTTTGTCCTAATTGAAAAAAAGTTGCATTAAGTCATAAAAAGAATTCTAAAATAAATTGAAGAGTTCAACTATTACTTCAGGCTGTCATAGATTCATTTCTATGGACTGGCCAGAATAATAACTAATTTATTATCAGTATTGGCATTGGTGTTTGGTTTGGTTATAAGGGCTCAGCCTTACTGATTGGAGCCAAGACCCATTGTTGTTTTTTTGATTTAGATCTTGGCAGTACTCCTGCTGTCCGTGGGTGGCGGCGGCTTCAAGAACTCCATCAAGTTGATGGCGTCCTACCCGCCGTATTTAGATGTGTGCAGGCTCTGCTGGCCCCATCGCCATCAGACCGGCAGTATTCCACAGAGATGATTAAGATGTCCCCATTGTGCTGGTGTTGTCCTGGTGGCAGATTCCTCATGGAGTGAGTCCCTGGTGGAGTGGAGACTGGTAAGTACAAATTATTTTTTTGTCAATACATGTATATGTTGTGTTTGCCTCAAAAACATATGTAGGTAATGTGCTATGGCCCATTTTGTTACTTATTGCATGCCACACAAATAACATACATACACTATTGAATACACACCCACAGGCACCGCAAGCACAACACCCCCAAGCACCACAATAATAATATTATTTTTCGAATGTCAATACAGGTGTGTTCAATTAACCTTGGTAAGTAGGAAAATGAACACTGCTGGATAACACATAAAAAATGCATGTATTAGCAATGCAAAAATACACGAGGCTACAGCAGCTGTCAACATACGAATCATAGTAAGACAATTGTAAGAGTTGTTTACCTCAGGTCTCAGTGACAACGGAGTTGTTTGCCGTTGTGGTGGAGTTAGAGCAGCAAAGAAGCGACCTGGATAATGGGGTTCAAGTTGCGAACGGAAATAGAAAACACTTAAAATGATAAGTTCTGACCTCATTTCTTTCGATTCTGCTAACTCAAAGTAGGAGGTACTCCCACCACGGTTGCCTCAACAGACAGCAACATCGTGATCAGCACCGCAGTCACTTTGCTGGACTGCCGCCGACAGCTGCTTCTGCCTTTGGTGCCGTCGATACAGGTGAGAATTCCTGGCGGAGTTGGCAGGACTCTGGTGGTATTTTGTCCGTAGACCTGCCAACATCTAAATAGAGTGGGCGGACCACCAAGTAGGCGGGCGGTGAATCAGTTGAAAAAGTGACATTGGGACATTTACCAGAAAGATCTAAATCAGGCCTTATGTCTGAATCAGAGGGACTGCACTGCAGGCTGAGTGGCAGTGCATTCCTTAGTTTGTAAGCCAGGTGTGTGAACTATCTCCCTTCTCTTCCTTCTTTGTGAATGCGAGGAACTTGGAGCAGTTTCAGATTGTTAGATCTTAAGGAGCTGGGTTGAGAGTAGGGCTTCAGTCTTCTCCTGAGGTAAAGAGGACCTTTGTGGATAAAGGCCCTAGAGGCAAAGGTGAGTTCCTTGAATTGGATCCTCTTGAAGACAGGGAGCCAATAAAGATGCCGAACTGGCGAACACAGGGCAATATTCAAGATTAGGCATGTGGCGGAGTTCTGGATAGCTTGGAGCTGTTGAATTAGGAAAGCAGGAAGGCATAAATAAAGGCTATTGGTGTAGTCCAGTCCGGCCATGACCAAAGCATGGAAATCGTTTTCAGACAGTCTTCTGGAATAAGGTAGAGCATCATCTGGAGAGCCCTCAGGGTGGCAAACCATGTGGTGGATAAAGACTTGATTTGAGGCTCAAATGTGAGATTTAAATAACATTTTATCCCAAGGTTCCTCACAGCAGGTGTCAAGGGGAAGGGGCACCCAATTACAATGGCCACCAAATGTTAGTTTCCGGGGTGGACTTGGTGCCAAAGAAGAGGATCTCAGTTTTTTCAGAGTTAAGTTTCAGCAGCTTCCATTCCTCCATTCCGCAATTGACTTCAAGCAGGGCTTGAAAGAGCTCAGGGTTTCCTGGTGCATATTCATGAAAAGCCAGGAGGAGTTGGGTGTCATCTGTATAGGAGACCAATGGCACCCCTCAGGACTAAACAAGTTTAGGCAGAGGCTACAGGTAGATATTAAAAAGTGTGGGTCTCAGCGCCGAACCCTGGGGCACACCGCACTCCAGAGGCATGGATGAAGAGGTGAAAGGTGGCATGAAGACTGCTTGAGAGCGATCTTTCAGGAAGGATTTGAGCCAAAGTAGAGCCTGGTCTCTCATTCCAATCTTCTCGAGTCTGTCTAATGAGATAGCATGGGCAATGGTATTGAACGCCAAGGACATAGCCAAAAGCATGACCATTACTAGGGATCTCAGGTCAAGATTTTCCTTACTGAATTCTGAGACCTTGGGTAGGGCATACTTGGCACTGTAACCCACAAGAAAACCCGACTGCGCGTTGTGTAGAAAGAGGTTATAATCTAGGAAGTAAGATAACGGCCTGTTGAAACTTTCCTAACAAAATTAGCAACAGTGAGGAGAAGAGAAATCAGTCTGAAGTTGCTTAAGACTTTCGGGTCGGCAGACAGCTTTTTTAACATAGGGAACAATAGCGCTTGTTTCCAACTTTTTAGTAACCACTGCTGATTCAAGAGAGGTATTTATCAGTTTGCTGAGGTTGGAGTTGACCACAGTGGTGGTAAGATTTAGAATTGCATGGGGACAGGGGCCCAAAGGGGAACTAGTTTTACATTGTGCGAGTTCCACCGCTGAGTCTTTCAGGGAAATGGCTCAAACTTCGTGAGAAGAGGGCTTGGCTGAGTAGTAACTGATTCCCCATGCCCCGGAGGGACCTGCACAGTGAATTTCTTTGAAATGTTCTGGATATACTTGAAAAAGAACTCGGGCAGCTCTTGACACAGCCCTGACAAAGGGGCACTTTAGAGATGGCAGCGAGAAAGAAATTCACAATTTTGAAAAGCGCATAAGGTTGGTTAGCTGCCTCAGAGATGGAGGAGGCAGTAAATGATATTTGAGCTTTCCATATGGTGGCATGGTAACTTTTCAGAGTGGAATGGTATATTGATTTAGCCTCTTTATCATATGCCAACCTCCAACTACACTCTAGCCTTTTGCAATGGTATTTTCTGCCTTAAGTGCATCAGAAAACCATGGCGTCGAAGGTTTAGATCTGTTAGACTTCAGGGGTTTTTGGGGAGCGATATTGTCCAATGCACCGACTAGCCAGTTATTAAGGCTGGCAGCATCTGATTCTAAATCTCCACTACACTTAAACTGGGTGGACTGCAGCATCTCCACAAGTAGTGCTTCGGAGATTTTATGCCATGGTCTGGAAGTTTTCTTAACTGCTCCCTGCGCCCGGCCAGAAGCAGGGGAAAGAATCCTGAGGGAACCAGAAAATGGTCTGATCAAGAGAGTTTCAGTGCAGGATCAACCCTAACTGTAGAGGGCTTAGAGAGGATATGATTCAGAGTGTGGCCTGCTTTGTGAGTGGGCTTCACTACAAGCTGTCCAAATTACAACCTTCCAGCGAGGTCAGGAACTGCTGCGCAAGTTTGTTATTCTGGATATCGACATGCAAAATGAAGTCCCCAAGTACCACAAAATTGGCATGCAGAGGAGACAGCTGGCCTAGTGCGTTGGAAAGTAGTTGTAAGGAGTCAGTCATAGCGTCTGGGGGATGATAGATAAGCTCTCCAGAGAGGAAGAATGAGGGGGCCAAGGTAACAGTGAAGGCCAAACCTTCAATATTTTTTAATATTCTTCAATTTTGTGATGGAGGAAGAAAAGGAAGAGCGATGTATCATTTCCAGTTCACCCTCATTTTTCTGAAACCGGTCAATGTGTTTGATGGAGAAGTCAAGAGGGATAGCCAAGGCTATGTCAGAGGCCGACCAATCCTTGAGCCAAGTTTCTGTGAGAAACACCAGGTCCCACACATTCTCATCGAGTGCGTTGAAAATATTTAGAGCATGTCTGGGTAGAGATCGGAAATTAAGACATGCAGAGAATGAAGGGCCGAGAGGGGCAAAGGCTATGGGATGTAAACCATTACAATGGGTAGTGTCACCATCCCCCACCCCCAGTGGACCAACTGGACTTCCCATAAGCTTAAAGGGAAAAAAACACAATCAGTGTATATGAACCCACCAGGTTCTGGTGTGAAGCTGGGCTTTTATGGGAATTCACAAGGGCATATTATCAAGCCCATTATCCCCGCTTTATCTGCAGTTTCCTGCCACTAAAGCGGCGATAATGTTATCGCCGTTCCTTGTTAATATGGCCCTAAAAACATTTTTTTGTATGCGCTGTATTGAGTTAAAGAATTTAATGTGTGATCATTCAATGTACTTTGAGATGTAAAACAGTTCTTCATGCCTTGCAAAGCAAGCACTCCATAAAAGGCAGAATGGCACACTGAACAGCCAATAGTATGAGCTGAGAGGGACATTGCAAGCTCTTTGGGAGGATCCACAAACCCACTGTATGGATATTTGAAAGAATTGGTAACAACGGGTCCAGGACACGGATTCCTTATTAAGCAATACCTAAACACATGATCACTTTAATTCTGGGCTTCGTCCAGTGCTTCACTAGCCCTCCCTATTCTGCGGTGGTTTGGGCCCTGAGAGGCCTCCCTGCATAAGCTCCAAGCTAAACAAGCACAAATAAAACTAAATAATTGCCTTACAGGCCGGATCCCCCTTGCTGCTCACACCTGGGAGCTCGTGCTTAGCAAGGACCAGCAGATGCTGGAAAAATGCAATGTTTATTCCAATTTAAATACTGCTAGAATCCCTCAGAAGATAATAAAGCAGGGTGGGCGAAAATGCACGTGTCTTCTCTCTGGTGTGTTTGAAGCTGCCTCAGATTTTTATCCTGTGTGCCTTTTTTTGGGATACTCTCCTCAACATGTGCCAACTATCCCTCATGAGAAGGGCCGGGCTGCGAATCAAAAGCACCCCGGAAAAGGATTAAACCAGCCTCACATCTCACTGTACTGAGTGAGCCATAAGAGGTCGAGAAAGTAATGAAAAGTTTCAATGACGGTCGGCCGAGTTATCAAAGACGACGAGCAATGCTTATCCCTAGCAGGAAATAACGTATGTCCTTATATGAAACAGTGCATGATCAAGACACTGGCTTCCAAGCAGGGCGATATTTGCTTTAAAGGAGTGTCTGTTTGATGCAGCACGCCAATGGCAGCTGCTTGCAATATAAAGTGGTGGGGGATAATAATAAATAAAGAAACAAATAAGACGTAACTGGTGCTGACCCTGCTGGCCAGCTCGGTGCTCCTCTGCCGCACAGCAAAGGCTTCCAGACTCTCCCACCTATCCAGACGCTGCTCTCATGTTGGTCCCTTGCTCACTTTGGCAATGGATTCAAGCTAGCCTGGCTGATGATGGGTGTTACCCTCAAACCAGTCCCAGGATGATTGTTTCAGGTCCAGGGAAGACCTGGCTTGGCAGTTCAGGCTGGACTGTTCCCATGAGGCACAGGGTCAAGACTGATTTGCATATAGCTGGGTCCGAACTGGGGTGGCGAGGTGAGCTAAAGAAACATGATGGATTCAACGCAGATCTGTGACTGGGGGTGTGTCCGAAAAGTTTCAGCACTCCGTCCATCATCTCCTTGTGTTTGCTTTGTTTGCCCTAACTTGGCAGGGTGTGCCCAGATGTGGGTCCCTTGCTCACTTTGCCACTGTGTTCAAGCTGGCCTGGCAGATGAGGGGTGTTACCCTGAAACTGGTCCCAGGATACTTGTTTCCGGTGCAGCGAAGACCTGGCTTGGCAGTTTGGGCTTGACTGTTCCCATCAGGAACAGGGTCAAGACTTATTTGCATATTGCTGGGTCTGAACTGGGGGGGTGAAGTGAGCTAAAGAACAATGATGGGTTCAACCCAGATTTATGACTGGGTGTGAGTGTCTCAAAGGTTTCAGCAATAGGTCCATCGTCTCCGAGTATTTACCTAGCATGAGAGAAGCGCTGGCATTGGCCTGAGTTGGCTGATTTGACACTCACTCAGGCACAGGGAGGCTGTACCTAATCTCTACTCAGCTGTGCAACACTGCAGGGTTGGAGAAATATAAGTGCACATGTGGACATAAGGCTGTCCTTAGATGGCCGGCCAAACCGACGTGCGCACTTACAGTGCCCACCAGTACTCTTCCCTGCCATGGCCCAGTCTTGCCCCGTACTAGACTGTCATCGACTCAGTCAGTCACTGAAAAATAAAATGAGGATAAAATTTCTTAATTATCATTTTATTTTTCATCTACTGGCTCTGAGCAGGGGGGCGATGGAGGAGCCATCGCTGGCAGTGTGCCCAATATTGAAGTCCTGTATCCCAAGAAATCACACAGAGTTTCAAGTACCATGCATTGACACAATGCCCATCAATGTTCCCGGGCCAGCTAGTGGCACATAAAAATGTATGCGGCAGGAAATATTATACTACTTAAACTGAAACTACTTTATGCTAGAGTGCTGATTTCACATACCAGGGCACTGCCACTACATAGGTATCTGAGTGCTGCTCGAGCATACGCAATGTGGTTTCCAAGTGTTTGTGCGCTGCTGGTACTCTGTTGCTGTCACGGATGAACAATTATGCTGGCATAGTTCAAGGCTATTGCAAAACCAACAGTGTGTGTTTTGCTGTTCGCCCTATGTGGGAAGGGTATGCCCAGAAGTGAGTCCCGTGCTCACTATGCCACTGGAGTCAAGCTATCCTGGCTGAAGAGGGGTGAAACCCCGAAACCGGTCCTAGGATGCTTGATTCCGGTCCAGGGAAGACATGGCCTGGCAGTTCGGGCTGGACTGTTCCCATGAGGCACAGGGTCAAGACTGATTTGCATATGGCCATGTCTGAACTGGGGTGGCGTGGTGAGCAAAATAACGATGGATTAAACCCAGATCTGTGAGTGGGGGTGAATGTTTTGCCAATGTGCAACATTCCGTCCATCATCTTGTGTGTTTTGCTGTTCGCCCAATGTGGGAAGGGTATGCCCAGACGTGGGTCCCGTGCTCACTACGCCACTGGAGTCAAGCTATCCTGGCTGAAGAGGGGTTAAACCCCGAAACCGGTCCTAGGATGCTTGATTCCGGTCCAGGGAAGACACGGCTTGGCAGTTCGGGCTGGACTGTTCCCATGAGACACAGGGTCAAGACTGATTTGCATATGGCCATGTCTGAACTGGGGTGGCGTGGTGAGCAAAATAACGATGGATTAAACCCAGATCTGTGACTGGGGGTGAATGTTTTGCCAATGTGCAACATTCCGTCCATCATCTTGTGTGTTTTTTTTATAGTTCAAGGCTACTCATTCTTTGTTCGTTGTTTATGGCCCCTGGATTGGCTTGGATAGTTTTCATGGAAACGAGAACAGCAGCAACAGAGACAACAAAAACAATTACTTGTTTTTATACAGAGTTTAATTTAGCCGTATGGTCACTTCTTAATGAGAAAAACAAAAAGTGATGGATAGAATGCTTCAATTCATCCTAGGGATGAGTTCCTGTCAATATTTATTTTTGCTCACTGTGCCTTTAAGAGGTCAGCTGTATGCAATTCATTTTTAACTCTTCCCTGAAATGAAAAGTTCAGCCCGAGCTGCAAGAAATGTGATCTGAAATAGCTGGCCACACCACCGCCAAAAGGGACCATGTGCTGGCATCCTTGGGCCTCATCAGTAAGGTGCAACTTGAGTCCTATGGCATAGCGAGTACAGGTCCCATATCTAGGCATACCCTTCCCACTTTGAGATACTCTTTTAGAAGAAAAAAAAGAGATGGATGGATTTCTTCAATGAATATCAGTCACTGGTAAACACTATGGACTGGAATCTGGCACAAAAATTTCCTTTATCGGTGCTGAGATTAATTTAAGCACTTCAACATCTTTCCCTTATGAGTAATCCACACTGCCCCCCCCCCACCCCAGTATGTAAAGTACCATTACAATTCAAGTAGCCACATGCCCCTAATATTTATAGTTTTTTCTTGCATTAAAAATCGGTACATATTTTACTTGCAAAATCTTTTATTACAGTAAATTATCCTGAAAAAGTAAGTTTTGCAGGGGTTAACAGCTGCAAAATGTACGTTTTGCTCATTTTTACACCATTTTTCTTTTCATAACGAAACTTTTTGATTTTAACAAATTTTTTTAAGCTTCAAAATAGGTTCTGGAAGTTAGGATAGGTAAAGGATTGGTAAAACCCTTTTAGGTAGATGTTCTCTTCCCACATAACCTCTGGGACCAGTTAAAACTGAAAGCGCAAATTGAAAGGAAACGGGGGCACTTTTAGGGAATAACCGGACCAAAATATGATAACAGGTGAATGCAGAGTGTGCTCTGGGACCCTGAACTGCAAAAAAAAGAAATAAGACCCGAGAAACCAACAACATTTTCATATATTTAATAACCCTTATGTATACGAATAGCAATGTTTCATCAGAACCTTGTAAATATATTTACTTTGACTAGTGGTGAATTTGGAGAAAAGAAAAGTAGTTCTGCACATGTTAAAATGTCAAAGTCTGCCAACCTATTGTCGAGGTGAACACTAGCTCTTGAGTAAAATCTTAGGGGCATATTATCAAGAAACGGCATTAAAATTATCGCCGCTTTAGCGGCAGAAAACTGCCGCTAAAGCGGCGATAATGGGCTTGATAATATGCCCGTGAGAATTCCCACAGAAGGCCATGTTCTGGTGTCAACATGGGCTTATATTGGAATTCTCTGCGGCATATTATCAAGCCCATTATTGCCGCTTTAGTGGCAGTTTTCTGCTGCTAAAGCGGCGATAATTTTAACGAGGTGCTTGATAATATGCCCCTTAGTTTCTTGCGTTGCTTAGGTAGTTTCCCTTCAATAAATCTTAATCTTAATTGGACACCCGAGGTGGTTCTAGAGAAAAAAAGCGACAGGCCTCTCTGGTTCTAGCTTTCAGACAGCAGTAGAATCCTGGGATATTTTCAGGCTGCCATAGGATTCTGGCAACAGTGGTGAAACTGAAGTCTGGAGTGTAGACTCCCTCAGCAACCTGGCTGAGCTGGTGTGCAGTCGAGTTCCTGCTTATTCAAGAGATTTGAAAGTGAATAGAAACAATCAGTTACATCAATCTCTCTGTGAAAGAGTTTCTGAGTGCAGCAAAGTCAATATTCTTAGGAAGTCCTTGCTACATAGTACAAAAACATTGGAGGCTTTTACCAATGATGGGCCAGAGCTGTAAATTTTAGTAACTCTGAGAGACAGATGGATCCATTGATGCAGTGAGATACAGAATCATATTAATCTTAGTTATGTTTAATTATTTCATGCATTCATATTGAGGGCTCCTGGGAGGTGCTTGAGGTGTTTTGTGGAGGTGAGTCTTTCAGTTTGATTCCACCTCCCACTCTGTTCAACTGATATGTGGATCCGCTGGGAGATTTCTAAATCCACTTGGCTTATCATGCAATATGCAGATGACCCGCAAATGTATATAAAGATCGATCACAACCTATCGATCAATCTCTTGAAAGATTGTTTCTCTGTAATCCAAAATTGAATAAACACCAGTAAAGTAAATCTATTACAGTCATTTAGACCGTAGAAGCAGCGGCCATGGCTCCCACCACTCTGGCGGAGGATCCCACCATATTTAGAGATTTCCGTCTGACAGAGTTCTCGGTGATGTGAGGAGCGCCGAAGTTACAGGAGTTTCTTTTCTTTTAACAAAATACAAATGGATCCAACGCGGAGGGATATTTTTACTTGCATGTGAGGGCAGTCTGCAGTCTACCTGCCTGTGTACCCCATACTTTTGATGGTACACACAGGTAGGGAAAATCAGCAATGGTGGCCCAACTTCAAAACTGTGGGATGATCATCGCAGCCACCGTCTGGCCCTTTGACAGAGGTTTGCACTGGTTGAGCCAATGAAGGCTCTGCTGGTCTAAAGCTGATGCTTTTTCGACTCTAAACTGAGTGAGGGAACTTCAAATTTGGCGAGGTGGGAACCAAACTGTAAATAGAACCCTAAGTCAAAATAAAACAGGGTTTACCTTTATCATTCATGAACCTAATGGCAAAATTGCAAAGAGATTGCAGACAAACATACAAGAAGCATAGCTCTGTTCTAAAGTAATCCAAAATACCAACTTTTTGGGATTCCTATCAGATATATCTCACACAGAACACAGGATATCCCTACTTGATGGCTTCTAAGACACTCAAAGAGACCCTTCAATTGGAAGCACAATGTAGAATGATGACACATACCACAAACAGCCGTGGCCCATGCAGGTAAGAGCGGTGAGGCCATGTTGGGGGGGATTCGACAGACAACCACGAGTGAAAATGAAATAAATAGTAAATTTTCCCTAGTCGTCTGTCGAAATCCCACCCACCCGGTCCCACCGCTCTTACCTGCACGGGCCACGGCTGACCACAAAATGTGAACAGATCACACATGTACTAATCTATCTTGAAGGACTCCCTTTACAAGACTGCTGCACATTCAAATAGGCATGTATAGCTTTTAAATCACTGAAACATAACACACCACAATACATGAAACATATGCTTACCAAGTCCGGAAGGTGTGCTATCAGAATATCAAGTATTTCATAATGACCTATAAAACTATCGCTAAAGCTCACTGAATATCACTATGTTGTCAAGATAAGTGCATATGAATAAATACAGATGTACTCTTCTTTACTGCCCATCTACGTACTTTGACAGCAAAGTTAAGAATAATTTATCTTTACTTTCTTATATGTACTTAACTTGAAAATAGAGCTGAAGCCAATACGCTGTAGTTGACACTTGTGTAGGTCAATGTATTTGAACGTTTTCTGACACACAATGCTGAGGTAAAAAAGAGATAACTCTGCAGCATAAACGAGCTACATTTTGAAACCATGGGGCATATTATCAAGCCAGGCGATAAAACTATCGCTGCTTTAGCGGCAGAAATCTGCCGCTAAACCGGCGATAATGGGATTGATAATATGCTCTATGGAATTCCAATTGAAGCCCATGTTAGATGTGAAGGACGTCTAACATGGGCTTCAATTGGAATTCCATAGAACATATTATCAAGCCCATTGTCGCCGTTTTAGCGGCAGTTTTCTGCCGCTAAAGCGGCGATAATGTTACCGCCTGGCTTGATAATATGCCCCCATATGAGCTAGCCAGACTGCAAAATTATCCCACTCTTTTTGTGGATTTACTCCCAAAATCTAAACCAAATACCTATTGAGATGAGTCAAGGCATCTGTTTTCCTACCTTCAAAGCATGCTTCCAAATCCACCTATTCCTGGATCAGTTTCACATCTATGAAATCATATTACGTACCCTATAGGACAAGATGCAGCTATAACAAGGTGTATATCCATGGTCCCAACTCCCAAATTGTCACAGTGAAAACAGTAAAAATGGACACCACGCCAGTTTAGAAAAATAACCAATCTTTATCCAAAGAAAACTAGACCAAAAGGACAAAAGTCCAACATACACAGGCACAGATATAACTTTAAAAAAGTTCAAAACAGTTCAGTCCATAGAAAACTAAGGATTCATCACTTTTATCACAAAGTACCTGGGATGCATCAAAATCAAAGACGAAAACAGTCACAGGGGGATAAGGTGCCGAAAACCAAAGTGATGCGTCGATTCCTTACTTCCAGGGGAGGTGATGCGTCACTTCCTTACTGACAGAGGAGGTGATGCGTAGATTCCTTGCTGCGGTGCAGAGGACATGAGGAATTGATTTTTTGCTGTCAGGGGAGGTGATGCGTTGATTCCTTACTCCAAGGGGAGGTGATGCGACGGTTTCCTGACATGCGGCCTCGGTTCTTTACTGCTGGACAACGTCGATGGAGAACGTGGCATACAGGTGCAATGTGTGGGAAATCCAGGAGGCGCTGGAGTTGATATGGCGAAACAGGCGCTGCATCGATTTTCCCAGCTGCGAGCAGGTGATCTGTTGATTTCTTCAGCCGCACAGCAGAAGCCTGTGTTGGAGTCTTAACAGGTGTTTCGGACGTTGGAGACACAATGCACAGGACTCGGGCTGCGGCGATGTTTTCAGCTACACGGCAGGCACAGCTTCAATTCTTTGGCTGTGCCACTGTGATGCGTTGGTTTTTCAGCCGCACGGCAGGGTTGTGTCAAGGAAAACAGGAGCTGAAGGGCGATGCATGGATTTTCAGGCTTCTTTGCAGCAAAACCACCCAAGGGCCCAGAATTGGAATTGGCACCACTTGGCAGGTCAGAACTCCCAGTAGAGGTGTTTAGGCGCTGTAGGTGAAGTTCTTTATGGCCCTGAGACTTCTTAAAAGATGGCAAGCACACACAAGCCTTTGGAGGAACTTGGCAAGCAGGATACAAGAAAGCAAAATTCCAGTCCTCTCACTGCCCAAGATAGAAGCAGCAAGCAGTAGTCTAGCACAACACAGCCACAAGCAAAGTGGCAGTTGCCCTCCTACAGCTTCTTCAGCTCTTCTTGACAGAATCTCCCCCTAGTCCAGAAGTGTTCTGAAGTTATGGTGTCGCAGCTCCAGTACTCATACCATTTTCTGCCTTTAAAGTAGACAAACTTCAAAGGAAAGTCCCTGCCTTTCCATGATCTGGCTCCGGACACACTACAGGGGGGTGGAGGGGTGGAGACAGCTTTGTGTTCGAGGACAGGCACAACCCTCTTCAGGTGTCAGTGACAACTCTTCCCACCACTCTAGCTTAGGGAGACTCATCAGCCCGGTGATGGGCTATCAGGATATGAAGGGCACACCTCAGCTCCCATTGTGTGACTGTCTAGAGTAAATGCACAAGCAGTCAACTGCCACCCTCCCTCAGACATGGATTCCACAGGCAGACAGAGGCACAGAATGTTAAAGCAAGAAAATGCCCACTTTCTAAAAGTGGCATTTTTAAACACGCAAATTAAAAACCACCTTCACTAAATTATGTATTTTTAAATTGTGAGTTCAGGGACCCCAAACTCAAAATCTCTTTCTCTTCCCAATTGGAAGTTACACGTGTAAGAGGTTACAAGGCTGCTCCAATATTAACCTATGCCAGAGATAATCCTTGCAATAGTGAAAAACTGAAGTAGCAGTATGTGAGAAGCTGGCTTGGTATCTGGTGTACACTTATGTAAGTTGGCACCTTGCACCAATTCAATAACCCTTATGGTGATTTTAGTGGTCTTAGACAACTTTAGTAAGCTCTGTAAGTGGTATCTGTGGAAAGCAGCCTTCAGGCTTAGTCCAGAAGGAGTGTAAAGTAGCTTGTTTTACCAGAATGCAATCTTATTAGTGTAGATTAAGTGAAAAAGAACCACACAGTGTATTTATAAAAATATGTATTAATTATAAGTCACTCACTAACATATACAGATATTTCCTACCCGGAGATATACACAATGCACAGAATACTTTACGATAGAAACAGGTAAGTAGCACTTAATACACAGCGGTCACCGTGGGGAACCAAACCATATACTAAATAAGTGGAATGTGAACCATGACTTGAGTCAAGACTGTACCCAGAAGACGTAGAAGTGTTGGGGACCCAAGGAACCACCTGAGGTAAGTAACTAGGCGCCCAATAGAGGTTGTGTGCTAGGTGGGCACACGCCCGTATTATCAATACAAGTCAATAGGTAAGGCACGGTTGCAATTTTAAAAAAGAAGGAACCTTCCCAGTGTACCCTAAAGAAACCCCATGGAAGATAGAATGTTGGAGAGCCACCCCACCCATGGATTCCTTAGGAACCAGCATACCTGCCCTTGGGAAGCCGGGGGCATAGGTGTGAAGTGGCATCGGAAACCACAGTCAAACCCAATGGAGGACTTCAGAAAGATGCTGCTGCTGGAGAAGGTGAAAGTGTACGGTGGAACCCAAAGGTGGATTCAATATGTGAAGAACTTGCAAGAAGAGGGGACAGAGTCTATGCCACTCAGGAGTGAACAGGAGGCACAGAAGGCAAATGCCCACTGATGTCGGGTGTGGTATGCAGTCATAATATTGAGTTTTAAATATCGATATACCAAAATATCGATGTTTAAATCTCGATATGACAGAATATCGACCTGCAAGAATATCATCAACAAGAATATCGACATGCAGGTAAGATATATCGTTTTACTGAATATCGAAGTTAGTAATAACGTTAGTAAAAATATTGTTGTTTATAATATAGAATTTTTTTTTAGTGTTCTGTATGATAGTATATTTGTTAAAAGTATAGCTTATTTTTTAATGTATGTTAGAATTTTTTAGAAATAATTTATTTTATGTTAAATATTTTTTACGTATTTTAGTTCCGTAGCCGTGTTGTGTGTAGATTTAGATTCCGTATATAGGTTTCCTGATTTATGCCCTTTTTAGGTACAATTCATATTACTCCAGCCCTTATTTAGGCATTGTCCATGCTAACCAAATACAGACATGGTCTCCTACATCCGTCCATCTATGTCACAACGAGTTCTTGGAAAACCGGACTCTTAAGCCTTTAGGAATTTCCCTTGCTTGGATATTGATTTCTCCAAGAACTCATTTAGTATGCATGAACATCTATTCCTTAGGGGTTCATTCATGATGTTCCGATGCCTGACTTTTACATCAATACAGGCATTCCTAAACACCTTCAAGGTATAAATATACCTGCACTTGCCCTGGAAAACCACGGTTCCGGTACGATCCAGCTCGACTGCCTACTTGCGGTTCGCCACAACAAGTTGGGAAGGAAATCGAGTTCCAGCCTGACGCACTGAACAGACGCTGTCATCCTCTTTGCAGAGAATCCAGCTCTAGTGTTTCTGATTCCCATTGCGGGGTGTTAGATATCGAGTCCCGGAAAAGAGATTCCAACCTCGCACATTCTAAGGTATGGAGCAGACTTGAAGTTAGAGAAACTTTTGGCAACTCTTGGCAAAACTAAAACTATAGCTATAGTTATCTATACTTTAGAAAACAGCACCTACTTCTTACCTCGTACTACACTTTGGTTAGGTACACTGGGGTAGAACTATTTAGACGCATCAGATGAGTAGTCACATTTTAGCCTGTGTTATTTATGTACGTATTTTATGAATATATGTCATAGCTACAAACCATGCTATTGCAGTATTATTTTATCTTGCTGCTAACTCTGTACATATTGTACTTCGCAGCCTGTCTTATGATTGTAGCAGTTCATATCTCTTGCATGAGAAGTAAGACTGTTCAATAAACCCTTTTTATTGAAACACCCGTCTCTCTATTTCTGTGCAACTCTGTAGAAACTAAGCATGCACGGTTGACTGAGTGAAACTGTTATCTATTGTTTTCACATTTCTGAGATTGTTCCGACTCTAAGGGAAACAAAGTTGTCATGTTTATGCGGTTGTCAGAAACGAATCCCTTCTTGTATATTCGAGACGTTTCTAGTGACCTCTGAGTTAGCTGGCACATAAAGTAATTAAGTTTAATATACTCGATAGAGACATACTGACCTCAGTCCTATGTCGAATCTATAGTGTATATTATTCCAATGCGCAGAACCTATCAGGGATATAGGAACTACACTACAGCGGGTTGTGGGTTTATAGGGGAATAGGGTGGGAAGTAATTTAATTATAATATATTTATTATTAATTTTTTAGATGTTATTAATTTTTTTAAAAATAAAATATTGCGTTTTAATTCCGTAGCAGGTTGTGGGTTTTTAGGGGAATAGAGTGGGAAGTAATTTAATTGAAATTAATGAAATAATAATTTTAATAATTACTATTTCTGTGTTTAATAATTTATATTGTTAATTGTGTTAATTAATGTTATATTAATTAATTATTAAATGGTTATTAATAATTAATTGCTAAATATGTTATTTGTGTAATTGGTTTAAGAGCGGGTTGTGGGTTGATAGGGGAGTAGCGTGGGAAGTAATTTAATTATAAATAATTAAATTAATATTTTTAATAATATTTATGTACTTAATATTTTATACTGTTAATTGTATTAAACAATGTGATTTATTAGTTATTAATTGGATATTAATTATTGATAATTAATTGGTAAATATGTTAATTATGTAATTTTTTTAGGAGTGGGTTGTGTGTTGATAGGGGAGTAGGGTGGGATGTAATTTCATTATAATAAAAATTGTATTAATTTTTATATATAATATTTATTCAAAGTTATTTTATAGTGTTAATTGGGTGAACTAATTTGTTTTTGATGGTTTTTAAATTGCTTCTTAATTGTTATTATTTAATTAATTAATTGTTAATTATGTTAATTGTGTAATATTTAACAATATTGGTAGTGTCGTTTGTAGGGGAATAT
The DNA here is from genome assembly GCF_964204655.1 of Triturus cristatus. Classification (NCBI taxonomy): domain Eukaryota; kingdom Metazoa; phylum Chordata; class Amphibia; order Caudata; family Salamandridae; genus Triturus; species Triturus cristatus. Next base: position 474,058,804 of record NC_140590.1, on the reverse strand, counting down.
GGTGGGCGGTAAATTATTTTTGAAAAAGTAATAATTTGGTAATTTATAAAAATTATTTTGCAGGAGTGAGAATAATAAATTATTCCCCTCCGCTATCCAACACTTTCCCTACTGTTACACTTGGTGGAGTGGGAATAGTCAATTATTCCCACCTGCTATCCAACACTTTCCCTACTGTTGCACTTGCTGGACTTGGAAAAGTAATTTTTACCTACCCGCTTTCCAACACTTTCCCTACTGTTACACTTGTTGGAGTGGGAATATAAATTTTTACCTCCCTGCTATCCAACACTTTCCCTACTGTTGCACTCACTGGAGTGGTAATAGTAATTTGTATCCACTCGCTATGCAACACTTTCCCTACTGTTGCACTTGCTGGAGTGGGAATAGTAATTTTTAACCACCTTCTATCCAACACTTTTACTACTGGTGCACTCAGTGGAGTGGGAAAAGTAATTTTACCCACCCAATATCCAACACTTTCCCTACTGTTGCAATTACTGAAGTGGGAATAATAATTTTAACCCCTCTGCTATCCAACACTTTCCCTACTGTTACACTCCATGGAATGGGAATAGTAAATTATTCCCCTCCACTATCCAACACTTTCCCTACTGTTGCAATTGCTGAAGTGGTATTAGTAAATTATTCCCCTTCGCTATCCAACAATTTCCCTACTGTTGCACTCTCTGGAGTGGGAATAGTAATTTTATCCCCTACGCTATCCAACATTTTATTTACTGCTAAAGTTAATGTAGTGTAAAATATTTTTTTTCAAATAATTATTAATTTAAATATTTGTGTTTATTATATATATTTTATTTTTATATTTATATGACAGGTTTATGTGTGTATATATATATATTCACAGAAAAAACCATAGGTTTCAGGCACGTTATAGTTAGGATTTAGCATTTAAAAACCTTTGAAATTCACAGAAAAAACCATAGGTTTCAGGGGTGTTATAGTTAGCTGGACTTTTCACTTGTACAAAACCATTGAAATTCTCCCGTTATAGTTAGTTCAGCTAACTATAACTCGCGCGCCCGCAATGCACTGCTGATGACGTCACATATTACATCACTCATGACATGGTCAGTGACATCACTCATGACATCACTGATGACATCTCAAATGACATCACTGATGACATCACTGATGACATCATCCAGTGAATGTGTGTTTTTCTGAAAATTAAATATGTTTTATATATGTATATCTCAAGGTCGATGGAAGAATAAATGGGTATATAAGTGTCTAAATGGATGATTTGTTTTTGAAAAATTGATTGTGTAACTGACTGATTAAGTGTATCATACTGAATACATGGCTTAGTGAGTAATGTTTAAATATGTAAATATCTGTATCAGTCTCTCACTTTGTGTATAAGTGGCTGCATGGGTTGGTGAGTAGCTACATGGGTGTCTATATAGGTTATTAGTTGGTTTTTTGAGTATCAGTCTGAGTGTCTGCATGGTTCGGTGGGGGGTATTACGTAGTGCATAGGTGCATGAATGAGTGACTCACTGTTTGTATGTGTTGAACACAGCATGTGTGCAGGACTGTATGGGTGGATGAGTGTGTGTATGGGTGTGTTAGTGAGTGAATGACTGTCTCAATAGTGTCTTTATGAGTAACTACATATGTTTTAAACTAGTATATGTGACTATTGGTGTATATATGTGAGTATATGTGAGAGTGAGAGATTGAAAGAGTTCCTGTATGAATAAGTATGTGTTTCTATAAGTGATTGTTTAAAAGACTAAGTATGTGTAAGTTTCCGTAGAAGTAAGTGTGGTGGTGTGTGTATAACTGTATATGCAAGTAAATGTATGTTTGATTCTTTATTAGCATGAGTGACTATGTGTGTGAGTAACTCTATGGATGAGTGGCATTGTGTAACAGGATGTATAGGTGAGTGAGTACATGTATGAGTGACTGTATAGGACTGTTGGTGAATGAGTGGATGTGTATGTGGATCTTAGAATTACTGAAGAGGTTGTTGTAACTGGTATTGGTATGTCCATTGTTTTGAAAATTTGCTAAATATGTTATTTGTGTAATTGGTTTAAGAGCGGGTTGTGGGTTGATAGGGGAGTAGCGTGGGAAGTAATTTAATTATAAATAATTAAATTAATATTTTTAATAATATTTATGTACTTAATATTTTATACTGTTAATTGTATTAAACAATGTGATTTATTAGTTATTAATTGGATATTAATTATTGATAATTAATTGGTAAATATGTTAATTATGTAATTTTTTTAGGAGTGGGTTGTGTGTTGATAGGGGAGTAGGGTGGGATGTAATTTCATTATAATAAAAATTGTATTAATTTTTATATATAATATTTATTCAAAGTTATTTTATAGTGTTAATTGGGTGAACTAATTTGTTTTTGATGGTTTTTAAATTGCTTCTTAATTGTTATTATTTAATTAATTAATTGTTAATTATGTTAATTGTGTAATATTTAACAATATTGGTAGTGTCGTTTGTAGGGGAATATGGTGGGCGGTAAATTATTTTTGAAAAAGTAATAATTTGGTAATTTATAATAATTATTTTGCAGGAGTGGGAATAATAAATTATTCCCCTCCGCTATCCAACACTTTCCCTACTGTTACACTTGGTGGAGTGGGAATAGTCAATTATTCCCACCTGCTATCCAACACTTTCCCTACTGTTGCACTTGCTGGACTTGGAAAAGTAATTTTTACCTACCCGCTTTCCAACACTTTCCCTACTGTTACACTTGTTGGAGTGGGAATATAAATTTTTACCTCCCTGCTATCCAACACTTTCCCTACTGTTGCACTCACTGGAGTGGTAATAGTAATTTGTATCCACTCGCTATGCAACACTTTCCCTACTGTTGCACTTGCTGGAGTGGGAATAGTAATTTTTAACCACCTTCTATCCAACACTTTTACTACTGGTGCACTCAGTGGAGTGGGAAAAGTAATTTTACCCACCCAATATCCAACACTTTCCCTACTGTTGCAATTACTGAAGTGGGAATAATAATTTTAACCCCTCTGCTATCCAACACTTTCCCTACTGTTACACTCCATGGAATGGGAATAGTAAATTATTCCCCTCCACTATCCAACACTTTCCCTACTGTTGCAATTGCTGAAGTGGTATTAGTAAATTATTCCCCTTCGCTATCCAACAATTTCCCTACTGTTGCACTCTCTGGAGTGGGAATAGTAATTTTATCCCCTACGCTATCCAACATTTTATTTACTGCTAAAGTTAATGTAGTGTAAAATATTTTTTTTCAAATAATTATTAATTTAAATATTTGTGTTTATTATATATATTTTATTTTTATATTTATATGACAGGTTTATGTGTGTATATATATATATTCACAGAAAAAACCATAGGTTTCAGGCACGTTATAGTTAGGATTTAGCATTTAAAAACCTTTGAAATTCACAGAAAAAACCATAGGTTTCAGGGGTGTTATAGTTAGCTGGACTTTTCACTTGTACAAAACCATTGAAATTCTCCCGTTATAGTTAGTTCAGCTAACTATAACTCGCGCGCCCGCAATGCACTGCTGATGACGTCACATATTACATCACTCATGACATGGTCAGTGACATCACTCATGACATCACTGATGACATCTCAAATGACATCACTGATGACATCACTGATGACATCATCCAGTGAATGTGTGTTTTTCTGAAAATTAAATATGTTTTATATATGTATATCTCAAGGTCGATGGAAGAATAAATGGGTATATAAGTGTCTAAATGGATGATTTGTTTTTGAAAAATTGATTGTGTAACTGACTGATTAAGTGTATCATACTGAATACATGGCTTAGTGAGTAATGTTTAAATATGTAAATATCTGTATCAGTCTCTCACTTTGTGTATAAGTGGCTGCATGGGTTGGTGAGTAGCTACATGGGTGTCTATATAGGTTATTAGTTGGTTTTTTGAGTATCAGTCTGAGTGTCTGCATGGTTCGGTGGGGGGTATTACGTAGTGCATAGGTGCATGAATGAGTGACTCACTGTTTGTATGTGTTGAACACAGCATGTGTGCAGGACTGTATGGGTGGAGGAGTGTGTGTATGGGTGTGTTAGTGAGTGAATGACTGTCTCAATAGTGTCTTTATGAGTAACTACATATGTTTTAAACTAGTATATGTGACTATTGGTGTATATATGTGAGTATATGTGAGAGTGAGAGATTGAAAGAGTTCCTGTATGAATAAGTATGTGTTTCTATAAGTGATTGTTTAAAAGACTAAGTATGTGTAAGTTTCCGTAGAAGTAAGTGTGGTGGTGTGTGTATAACTGTATATGCAAGTAAATGTATGTTTGATTCTTTATTAGCATGAGTGACTATGTGTGTGAGTAACTCTATGGATGAGTGGCATTGTGTAACAGGATGTATAGGTGTATGAGTACATATGATGAGTGAGTACATGTATGAGTGACTGTATAGGACTGTTGGTGAATGAGTGGATGTGTATGTGGATCTTAGAATTACTGAAGAGGTTGTTGTAACTGGTATTGGTATGTCCATTGTTTTGAAAATTTTAGTCTCTATTTTTGAATGTGTGTATCAAAGGTTATATTAGGGTGAGAGGAGGTCTGCCACTCTATCACAAGGATGATGTCATCAGTGATGTCATCAGTGATGTCATTTGAGATGTCATCAGTGATGTCATCAGTGATGTCACTGACCATGTCATGAGTGATGTAATATGTGACGTCATCAGCAGTGCATTGCGGGCGCGCGAGTTATAGTTAGCTGAACTAACTATAACGGGAGAATTTCAATGGTTTTGTACAAGTGAAAAGTCCAGCTAACTATAACACCCCAGAAACCTATGGTTTTTTCAGTGAATTTCAAAGGTTTTTTAAATGCTAATTCCTAACTATAACGTGCCTGAAACCTATGGTTTTTTCTGTGAATTTCAAAGGTTTTTTAAATGCTAATTTCTAACTATGCCTACAGAGATAGGACATATGAAGAAAGAAGAAAAAATGCACAGAAAGAAACAAAAGAAGTGCAGAAAGAAGCAACAGAAGTCCTCAAAGACGAAGAAAAGTGCAGGAAGAAGGATAACGTGCAGAAAGAACAAAAAGAAGAGCAGAAAGAAGCCTTGTTGCAAAATCATCCTGTACCCTCAACTTTTTCAGACGGATACTGGTGGTAACTGAGTCTGACTAACCAGTCCTAGAGCCAGTGCTATGTTAAAAGACACTTAAAATACAGTGAAAACCCCTACATACACTAGGGAACATTATGCGTTGGGGTCCCCCTGTGATTAGCATGACCTCCTCTGTAAGCCCCTAGTATATAATAGGGCATGGGGATTAAAACTACCTCTTAAAACAGGCCACAGGGCGTTTTTGCACACGTTAACTCAGGCCCCGTCCCCTCCCTTCACCACTGTGTAAACACGCCCTGTGTCCGTTTTTAGTTGGGAGATTAAGTTCATTTGAATCCTGAGGGTCCCTAGGGTCCAACTAGCCCACTAGGTACCTCCAGTAAGTGCCACAGAGCTGCGTTGCAGAGAGGTGTAAAAAGTGGCACGGCCTGGACCACCTCTCTGCAATGCAGCTCAGTGGCGCTTACTTGAAGCTAGTTAGCCCCCAGGGGCCCTCAGTATTGAAGGGAACTTATATCCCCAATTTAAAACGTGCCATAGTGCGTGTTTGCACACGTCACCTCAGGCCCCGTCCCTCCCTTCACCACTGTGTAAACGCGCCCTGTGGCTGGTCGAAGTTGAGAGATTAAGTCCCCTTGAATCCTAAGGGTCCCTAGTGTCAAACTAGACCACTAGGTACCTCCAGTAAGCGCCACAGAGCTGCGTTGCAGAGAGGTGTAAAAAGGGGCTTGGCCTCAGAACACCTGTCTGCAGCGCAGCTCCCTGGCGCATACTGGAGATGCCTGTTGGGGGCGCGTTTGCAGAGTGTTGCACGGAGGGGGCATGGCCTCCGGCACGATGCCAGTCTTTTATTTATTTTAATTTTTTAAGAAGGGGGGCTGTGTGGTTCCCCTTCTTATTCTAATTTATTGGCCCTGATGACCCCATCCCCCAGGGCCTGTCTCCTAATTATATTTTTTTGACCCCAATCCCCAGGGCCGGCCACTGTTTTTTATTATTTTTAAAAAATATATATTTATAGACACACCTAGGACATGCTGGACAAACCGTACGTACCTATCACCATGACGATTTGCGTGATATTCATTAAAAGGCGACTATGCATACAATGAATCCACGTGGAATGTATTTACACCACTAGTGAAGCTCTGACATGTCTGATGCCCTACCGTGCCTAATCCCGGTAGACACCCTTGTCGTTTATTTATACAAACATGGGTAGCTATTGACGGGCACATTTAATACACATGCACACCAAGCCATTCAAAGGGGATTCGACAAAAATTAGACCAAAACTATGCAAGAAACCCCCCTCACGGTTAATAAAACACACATCCACTGCCGGATGTGTAATACTTTTTATTTTACTCTCTCGAAAGGGGACGAACATCACTTGAGAGTCACAGCGCGCTCCTGACAGAGCCCAATGCTGTGTTACACCCACCATTGCCTGCCGAGTGCCACACACCTCTGTGTTGTATTCCACTAGCTAGTGCATATGGTATGACACTCTCTAGCCCATGTGCACTGTAACACCACCCCGTGAATATGTCATGCCACACTTGTCTTCGCACGGGTTATATTGCCCCATCTAACGTGCCTTCCTCGTTGCCTATGTTATAACGCACAGTGCTATGCCATACATATTACAATCTGGGATCCATATCTTTGTCACAATGCATATGCAACGTTACACTCCCCAGCACATATTTTATATTACAACTTTAGAGACTAGTTAGGTTACACAACACTGCCCTGTGCATATTACACGCCAAGGCGCATATCGCATAGCACCCGCTAGTGCCTGTGCTATCTCGCGCTCTCCAAAGAATCTGTCATTGTGCACAATGTATTGCATATTATATTTCACGCCCGGTTCATCTTATATCACACTTTTTGGTGCATAGTTTATACCATACACTATATCTAGTTTTCATTTTCAATCGTGCTCTCAGGACTATGTTCTATATAACACTGTGTTCACCTACCCTTTTCACGGGCATTACATTTTGTGATAGGGGGTGGAGGGTCAGGGGGTGTTTCTGCCAAGTAAGCCCGGAGTCACAGTCACAAACGTCCTCTTCTTCCTGAATAAAAGTGAGATTATGCTGCATACTTGTTCATATTTTAAGAAGTTTGCACAGACACAATGTTTTAAAAACAATAAAGTTCCTAATACCCGCCTTCTCTGAACAGTTAGCTTGCTGCCCCATCCCCCTCCTTCCTATCCTCTGTTGCCATGCATGTTCTGATGTGGTGCCACTGCCCTCAATTTAGCATGATGTACCAGTCCACTCCTCCTGCCCTCCATTGCCCAATTCTATGCCCCATCATTGACCTCCTGCTTAAACTCTGTGCTTAGCTTGCTGCCCCTATTCTCCTTCCCCCTGCCCTCCGATGTCTTTGTGCATGCCCCTGCTCCATCCTTCTTGCCCACCATGTTCCATGGACCTGCCACTCCTATCTACTCTGAGTGTTCTGTTGAGCTGCCACTCCCCTCCCACCTGCCTAGCATTGTCAGATGACTGTAACCTGTCCCTGCCACCTCCACCCTGCCTGTCCACATGCCATGCCCCTATCCTCTTCCTCCTGTCCTACATGGTCCATTGTACTGCCACACCCTTCTGCCCTCCCTGGTCTGTTGTGCTGCAACTGCTCCTCCTGCCTGCCCCGTGTGGTCTGTTGTGAGGCCCCTTCCCCTGAACTTTCTTGTCTGTGCACAGGTCCAGACCCTCCCTTCTATCCTCCATCGTCCTTTGTGCATGCCCCTGCACCCTCCTTCTTGCCCATCATAGCCATTGTGCTGCCACTAACCCTCCCACTTGCCATGCATGGTCTTCTGTGCTGCCATGGCCCCTCCCACCTTCCCTGTGTGGTCAGTTAGCTGCCCCTGACCCCCTCCCACCTTCCCTCCATGGTCTGTGTGTATGCCATCACAGTCTCACTGTTGCTCTTCATGGTGTGTCTTGCTTCTAGTGCCCATCCTGCCTGACCTCCATGGCTATCTTGCTGCTCCTGCTCTGCCCCCTTGCCCCCAGCCCTCTGTTTACATGTGCAGACCCCTACTCCCTCCCTCCTGGCTTGTCTGTTCCATTGTAATGCCCCTGATCCGTCCCTCCTGCCCTTTATGGTCTGTTATGCTGCAGCTTTCTCTCCTGTCTGTCCATTATGGTCAGCTAGCTACCATTGCCTCTTGCCCCTCTGTTCTCTGTTGTCCATGTGCATGGTCCTGTCCCCTCCCTCTTGCTTTCTATGGATTGTTGTGCTGCACTCCCGTCCTGCATGCCCTGTGTGGTGTATTGTGCTGCTGCAAACCCTGATGCCTGCCCTGCAGGGTCAGTTTGGTGCACCTCTCCATGTCCCTCCTGTCCTTTGTTATCCAAGTCCATGTCCCTACCCATTTCCTTCCATGATCCAATGTACCATACTTGCGAACATTTTGAACTTGGTAAGAGGGAGATTTTGAAAAAAAACTGGGGTATTGATTTTCCCCTTTGAGTTACATTGAAAAAGAGGAGATTGTAGACAGGAGACAGATCAAATAAAGCCCATTTGAGCTTAAAAACATTGGACGTTTCCTGGCTGAATCGGGTCTGTTGGCATGTATGGTTGTACTACCATTGCCTCTTCCTTCTGCCCACAATGGTCTATTACATTGCCACAGCCTCTCTTGCAAGTCCTGTATTGTTGGTTTGTTGCCCCTGCCCCCCTTTCCACTGCCCTCCATAGTCTGTTGTGCTTCCACGGCCCTTCCTGCCTGCTCAGTGTGGTTAAATTGTTGCCTTTGCACCCTCCTACCTGCCTTCAATTTTCAGAGTCCGTGCCCCTGGCCTCTGCCTCTCAACAGTATCCTAATGAACAACTAGATTGCTAACATTCTATATTTATTACAAAAGTGTGGAACGCCTGACATCATCTTGATGTAATCAAAACTGTAATACCTAGAGCATTTCCTTTAGAAATTACATATATGAGAGGGTCTTATTGGCATCAATCAAAATTATGGTTAGTGCTCTAAAAGACTAAAATAATGACATATTTTCTGAGTTTTCAAATAGCGACAAAGCACTTTTAAATTATTTGTTATCTTTATGTTTTTTATCCAGTTGACCACTTGATTAAATGTTGCACTTAGGGGAGAGGATGTGGTGTTACTTTCAGAACTGCAGACTTTGCAACTGGGGAACCAGGTTGAAGTTTCTGCTTCAGCTTGACATTCTGTGATTCTGGTCAAATCACTTAGTCTCCCCATGTCTACAACCAAAATGAATTTGTTCTTGTGTGATGTAACCAATGCTCACGTAAAGCACTCCAATACCTGACAAGTCTGCACTATATAACACTGCAAAAACACAAAATAATAAGTGTTTTGCACACTTCTGTCATTGGGCTATATTTGGGCTACATCTGGGTGATTTTGGGCTACATTTGGGCTCTTTTGTCTCCGGTGGCCATCTTGGGAGGTTTATTTGTTATGAAGTTTCCTAATTTCCTCATGTACTGCAGTCTCCTCAGTAGGAAATGCTTTCAGTTTTTTACTTTGATTCCATCATGAAGGTATTCAGATATGTCACACATTTGCCATAAATTCTGAATGTTAGCACTCTAGTTGCTCATTAGATCACTGTAGTAAAACTACTGTTCACCATGGAAGTCTGATCCTGGTATTAAAAGTGCATGTTTCAGTCTGCATGTCAGAATCTTTTAATGAAATAGAAGAGGATTTGAGAAGTCACTCAAAATGTGCCCTCTTTCTTCAACATTAATCATAATTCCTATGGCAAAATGAACCCCCTCATTGTGTTCCTTTTTGAATTAAATGTTTTAAGTGTTACCAGTTTATTCCAATCAAGATGGCTTCAGGTGTGCCATACTTTTGTCATAATGAAGACAGTAAGCGCTCTAGTTGTTTTTAAGAACATTCTGGGACATTCTGTCATTGGGCTATACTTGGGCTACATCTGGGTGATATTTGGGCTACATTTGGGCTCTTTTGTCTCTGGTGGCCATCTTGGGAGACTTATTTGTTATGAAGTTTCCTAATTTCCTCATTTACTGCAGTCTCCTCAGTAGGAAATACTTTCAGTTTTTTACTTTGATTCCATCAAGAAGGCATTCAGATGTGTCACACATTTGCCATAAATTCAGAATGTTAGCACTCTTTTTGCTCATTAGATCACTGTAGTAAAGCTACTGCTCATAAGGGAAAACTGTTGCTGGTATTGAAAGTGCATGTTTCAGTCTGCATGTCAGAATTTTTTAATGAAATAGAAGAGGATTTGAGAAGTCACTCAAAATGTGCCCTAATTTTTCTTTCTGCAGCACTAATCATACTTTTTATGGAAAAATGAACCCCCTCATTTTGTTCCTTTTTAAATTAAATGTTTTAAGAGTTACCACTTTAATCCAAGCAAGATGGCTTCAGGTGTGCCATACGTTTATCATAAGTAGGACTGTTAGCGCTCTAGTAGTTCTTTGGAACACTCTGGGAAGCTGCAGTAGAACACAAAGGAATCAACTGACAGTCTCTGCCCTTGTTGGATGTACATGTTTTACTGAGAATGTCAGACTTCATTCTCACATGACTGAGAAAGATAATGTGAATTTACAGAAAATAAGCTCTCAGTTTAGCTTATAGATCACCTTCCAAACCTCTGTGGTAAAAGCATGAGAAAATATTTTTCTCTCAATCATGATATCCCAGCAGAAGTCTTTTTCACATGGTGAAATCACCTTAGAACATACCACAATTCCTAAAATGAGTATGGGACCATCAACAAATGATTTATAATGTAACTGAAGTCTTAAAACCTTCTATTAACTGCAATGCTTTTTAATGAGGTGCTATCATGTATATTGGTCCCAAGATGGCTGCCAACACTTCTTGGATGAAGTGCTGACAGCCAATCAGATCTCAGGATGAGATGTGTGGTTAGGCTCCGCCCACATATATATATATGCTTTTAAATGCTATTTTCTCAGGAAATACTGAACAGATTTACACCAGACCTGCAAAAGGCACTTCCTTGACCTTATGGCTACCTCTCTGCCAAATTGCACGTAATTCTGTTCAGCCATTCGGGCTGTAGCTGCGACTAAAGGTCCTATGGAAAAATGCATGTGGAAAACGCGTTTTGGGACTCCCCCTTTTTCTCGTCCCCCGCTTGACGCATCACCCCGAGACTTTCAGGGTAGGAGCTGAACGGAGCGCCCCATTAGTTTTGAAAATTTCGCGAGGATTCGTCAACCGGCGCCAAAGTTATTCAAAATAGAATTTTGAGATTTCCTATGGAAACTAGGTTGTAACTATAACTATCTACTGGCGACCGCCAGTAGATAATATATATATATATATATATATATATATATATATATGAGTGCGGACTCATTTGCAGGACAAAATTGGGATATATATATATATATATGTATTTATAATTTGTATTATGTTCCTAACATTTTATAATTAAATAAAATAATTATTTATTAATATTATTACGTTTATATATATATATTTTAAATATGTATGTTAATTTTTTTTCATGTTACATTTATTATTTATCATTTAAATTATATTATATATATTAATTATATTTAGTATTTAGTTAATTTTATATTATTTTTAAGACATTTTAAAAAAACGATATTTTATACAATGATATTTTAAACAACGATATTTTGGTTTCGAAATTTTTGTACTTACCTTTTTAAAGATAGGATGTCGATATTCTGTCCGTGATCCATCTGGTGTTGCAGGGAAGCTGATGGTGTCCTTTAAACTGCAGCTGTGTTGACCAGGTGATGCTGAGGGCAACCAGGAGCCATATATGAGCTGTCCCACATTGGATGTCGAGAGTTGAGGGGTCGGTGTCTAGTGGGAGCACCAACAAGCCTTGGCAACTGCAACCAGCGTGGAAGTAGAAGAAGGTGCAATGTCAGGACAAGCAAGGTCCAGGAGGCTCACCAGAAGCAGAGGAGTCAAGGCAAGCCCTGAGCAATTAGGGGAGCCCAAAGAATACAAAGATGACCCTGAAGAGGACCCACAGGCCGAAGGCTGGAGTAGCAAGAGGACCTCGAGCAGCTCACCAAAGACGCAAGCCCACGATGCAAGAAGATGTGGTGAGGATGAAGATCTTGGTCATTGGAGCTGCTTGAGGCTGGGGCTACTTGGAGCCCAAAGATCTTGGTGGAAGGAAGCCAACAAGCCTTTGCAACTGCAAGTTGACGAAGTGCACAGGGGTTGAGTTCCTGGGGCTCAGACAAGGGATACTGGCTTCAAGCTTGGAGAGAACACAGAACAGGCCTCAAGGGATATGAAGAATCACCACCTGTGTTGCTGAGCCTTTCGAAGTCCATAGGAGCTCAGGATCAGCAGACTGTTCAACTTAGTTGCGGTGTCTGCAGATGCAAGGAAGTGACTCCTTCACCTCAAGGGAGATTCCTTCTGGTTTCTCGAATGCCCACAGTCCCTGGAAGGTTCCTGTATGGTGCACAGATGTCGCAGCAGACGAGCAGGGCGACCAGATCAGGAGCAGCAGGAGTCTTCCCGGTTGCAGCCTTAATGCCCAGAGAGAAGTCCAGCGAAGTCCAGAGTGCCCAGAAGGTTGAAGTGGTGTCGGAAATGTATCTTGTCCTATGACGAATCTAGGCACCCACCCTCAGGAAAGCCCTTAAGTACCCTAAGGAAAGATACACAGGTCCCTCCGTAAGGAGGGGCTGGACAAGGGAGAGGATACTCCCCTGTCCTTTGTCCAGGTTCGCACTAGAGTGGGAGCCAATGGCTCCCTGAACTGGTTTGAACTGGACTATGCATGGAGTACACCAAGTATGTCCTGCACACAGACTATGTGGCACTGGCAAGCGCTCCCACCCTGCCCCAATACACTAAATCCTGTCTGGGAGGTGGTCACACCTCCCTGTGACAGGATACCTTTTGTCCTGCCTTCCTCTGCCCGATCTTTGCTCAGCAGCAGGAGGGCAGAAAGGTGTCTCTGGCTGGCAGCAGCCCTAGCTTGCTGTCTGGGTCTGGAAGACTGGTACCAGGAGCAGCAAGTGCCTCCCAGAGGAGCTTTACGGTGCATGAAATCATTCCTCCCACATCTATGATTCCAACATGTTTGATACCAAACATGATAGGGTTCATTACAGCCAGTTTCGAGTTGGTCATCTCGTAATGACGCAGTACCCCTCTATATGTCATGTGACTGTCTCACTTACAACCCAGGAGAATGGACTCCATGAGCTTTAGGGGTGTCCTGCTCATGCAGGAGCACCCTCTCAATTAGAACCAAGCACCCTGCCTTCAGGATTGTAAGGCCTGCTTTAGGGGTGACCTATAGGTTTTAATTGTAGTGACCCTAGATATAGGTAAACCTAGATCTTTCGTAAGTGGTGCTAGCACTAGCTTACACAGGCTGTAATGGAAGTCATGTAGTTCAAATTAAGTGGTCTCCCATGGGTGGCATAATGCATGTTTGAGCCCATGGGGGACCCCTGGTGTACCTATACCCTGGGTACCTTATTACCATATACTAGGGACTGATAAGTGTACACCAGTGTCCAATCTGGGATGTACCCAAGTACTTATCAAACCAATTTAGGGGAGAAAGCACAGAGACTGGGGTCCTGATTAGCAAGATCCCAGCGACACTAGTCAGAGACATCATTGTATCAACCAAAAAGTGGGGTTAACCATGAAAGCAGATCCTACTTTCCTATACAGTACTTCACTATAAGTATACAAGTAGAACACACCAGTACATGTCCTACCTTTCAAATACAGTGCACCCTGCCCATAGGGCTACATGAGCCTATCCTTAGGGGTGCCTTACATGCAGTAAAAGGTAAGGTTTGGGCCTGGAAAGTAGGGACCGTTGCCAGGTTTCCACGGCAGTTTAAAACTGCACTCACAGACACTGCAGTGGCTGGCCTGAGACATGGTTGTAGGGGTACTCATGTGAGCGGCACAAGCAGTGCTGCAGGCCCACTAGTACCATTTGAAGTACCAGCCATGGGCAAACACAGTGCCATTGACTAGGGTCTTACGTGGAGAAGTGTAGCTCACTGGTTAGAGGAGGCATACCCTGAAGCAGAGATCAGGCCCGGGACCTGGGTTCGATTCCCGACGCGGCAGGGTCCAGAACCCAATTGTCCACGGACTCGATAATTCTCGCTTCGGTGCCCACTCTAAGCATGAGTTCACACTATGCAGCTCTGGGCAACAAGCCTGCTTAATCTCCACAACGGCCCCCCGCGGCGGGATGCCTGGCTTTCACCTTGGGGATACCCAGTACGGGTTATCTTACAGGGAAAAACCAGGACGGGTTCCCAATGCAAGCGCCAAGATGCCCGTAGGGTGATAGTTGCGCTCTATAAGTACCCCAATCAATCAATCAATCAATCAAATCAAATATGCCAATCATGAATAACTAATTACAATCACAATTTACACAGGGAGCACATGCACTTTAGCACTGTTCAGCAGTGGCGAAGTGTCCAGAGTTAAAAACCCCCCAGAAAAAACAGGAGGTCAGAAGCAAAAAGACAGGGGAAAACACACCAAAGATGCCAGGTCTAACACCCCTGCATGTGCTGGAGTAACAGTGGAGGACACACCTTCTCGTACCTCGTGGCAAAATCCTGGATTGACATCCCCCTTCATCTGCGGATGTAATCCTCTCTTCTGGAATTCAGGAAGGGACTCAAGACCTGGCTGTTCGACTGAACTCCTAAGCAGCTAAGCAGCGATACTCTCAGTGCCTGGATACCCTCATGGGTGATTAGCCATACCCTACAAATCCATATTAATTGATTGATTGACGATCTTAAGCCCTACGCAGGTGAAAATTGTATCTCAATGCACATGTCATGGAATGACAAGAAAGGAAGCATGCACCAGGAGAGAACCCAAGTTTGATAAGATAGTAGGCACCAAGCATTTATATAGTGCACTTATTCAATTTCTATTGTCTTGTGGTGCCAAAGTATGGGCATCCTTTATGTCACTGTATGATTTTAATGCAGTCACCATGCACCTGGCTTCAGGTTAAACCCTTCCTGTCTTCATAAAATACCAACACTTCAGTCCGGAGCCTCTAGGCAGCTTCACTGAATTTTATATTGATTAGCTGCCTGGTCGCATGTGTCCAGACACCTGCCTTCTGCATTCCAGTTTCTCTGCTGCTTTTCTGTAACCAAATGAGGCCTGTCTGTAGCCAGACACAACACCTCTAGGTCCGTGGTTGTAGGTGGGGCCCACCAGCACTCATTTATGGGGAGCAATACTTATTTTTCCACATTCAGCCTTCACCCAAGGCAAGAGAGACACAAAAGGAGGAAGAAAGAGGACGAGAAAGAGAGAAAAACGGTGACAAAGGGAACAAGCATTGGCATAGCCAATAGGTCTCGCCTTTGGGACCTTATAAGTGTTTAGCTATGCAACAGTTGCATAACTAAATACTTATAAGGTCCCAAAAGCGAGACCTATTGGCTATGCATAGCGGCCGTGCGGCCGCGAAAGTGAAAGTAATCGCGGTAAAGCGCGGCGCGTGCGCCCGCACACATGCACTGTAGCTCTAGGCTGGCCTGGTAGCACTTTTTGGAGCCCTCTCAATAAGTCTCGCCAGACTAGCGCATGCGCTGGGTCAGGCGAGACCTAAAAAGCAGAGAT
Organism: Triturus cristatus; assembly: GCF_964204655.1. Classification (NCBI taxonomy): domain Eukaryota; kingdom Metazoa; phylum Chordata; class Amphibia; order Caudata; family Salamandridae; genus Triturus; species Triturus cristatus. The sequence goes on along the minus strand of NC_140590.1, from coordinate 474,042,990 downwards.
GAAAAAGAACCTGCAAGAGTGAGATAAGGAGGCAGGGGGAGTATGGTGCAGCGGGTCCCTCATACTCTATGCAAATGTGTAGCTCCACCCACGCTACACCCATGGAATGCCTTCTTAACACAGAGTAATGCAAGGCAGCGGCTTGATCTGCCATGTGTTACTTGAGATGTACTAAGCCACTCAGAGCCACACAAGGTGGCTTTGCATGGCTTGGTAAAACTGACTTAAGGGCTTGCGTTGCCTTGCGCCACCTTGCCTGAAGCAACGACGATGCAAGCTCTATGTAAATCTGGGCCTAGGTTGGTGTAATAAAAAGCTCAATAGGATATGCAATAATACTGCACTGTGACAGACTTTGTCAGGGATAACTCGGACTGGAGTGCGCGAGACTGCAAATCATTGTTATCTCAAGTATGAGGGGACACAGCTGGAGACGTCATACCAATTAGTTACGAGTCTCCAAATTAAATACTGACAAATTTAATAAAGGATATAAAAGTGATCCCTGTCATTACCAGTTGCAAAACCACGTAGTCTTAGGACGCGCATGGAGAAGCAGGCCACGAGTTTTAAGCTATTCAGTGATGGCAAGATGGCCCAGGGCAGCCGGGATGAGTGTGAATCCATTCTTGGCTGGGGGATCTTTCTCTGTGTGATGTGACGGGTTCTATGCTCCCTTCTCAATCTCATTCTCTTATAAATTTGTCCGAGCATAATCTTCGTTGAACTCTAATTCATTTACATTATTTATATTATTTGTCATTTTGTATTCTGCTCATGCCCCCGAGGTACTTTCTGAGAGTAACTTGATCAAAGAACAGCAGTGGGATGCAGGATGTGGAGGAAAGGCAAAGGGTGGAGGCTATGAATACAAGAGAGCCGCATAAGTCCAACCTCTGTCCAAACCCCTTTGAGGTTAGCGGTTTAGGAGCGGCTAGTGTCGGGGAAAGGAGGCGGGGAGGGGGTTGGGGAGGTGGGGGAATGGGGGACGACAGAGACAAATAGAAAAAAATAAAAAAGAACTTTCCTGCCGCCCGGCAGCATCGTCTCTTGCTTTTCTGCTCCTCTCCTCTCTGCTGCAGGCAGGCACCCAGCCTCCCCAGTGGCCAATCCTGAAGCTGCTCTCATGAATGAGAGATCCATGAGTGCAGCTTAAGGATTGGCCTGAGCACTGATGATTTGTGCTCTAGGACAGACTGACAGCCTGTGGGTTTGTCCGGCCTCAGACGGCCAGCCAAACACACATGCGCACTGAAGGCAGTGCCCACTACTCCCCTTCCAGCCTGTCACCACCTTGGCCCACCGCCAAGACGCAGCGTAAGAAAAAGAAAACGATAATAAAAAAGGTTTTAAACCCGGTTCATAATTGTTTTTTTGTTTACATTTTTTAAAGTGCTGATGAGGGGGGGCGGCGCTCGTCCGCCATAGCGAAGGAGCCGCTGCTGAAAGTTATGAGTTGAGTGGCGTTTACCAGAACCGATGATTACTGTGCGCGCTGAAGTCCATTTCCCCATCAATTTTTCCCAGTTACTGATGGGCAGGGCTAACCCGTCAAGAGATACTAGAGGAAAGTCCCTGGTAAATACTGAGACCTGAGGATTTTGATGCAGAAAGCATTAACATTTCCATTCCTTTATGATTTTAAAGGGCTTAACTTGTAATAGGTCGGGGGTCGTGGCTTGGAGCCCAGCGGAGATGGCGGCGCCGTGGTGAGGCTCCCGGACCGGAGCGGGGAAACAGCGCCTATCTCTTCATACTTCGTCTAGTTCGTGGAGACGTATGCGGGTGAATTGACGCACGCACGGATGCTGTAACGGCAGAAGCCCTCCTGGTAATCTTTGCGGCTTTATTTGGCAATTTGAGCGCATCGGTGAAATCGCGCTATGCCGGCCGCCATTTTGTTTTTTTCTGGTTATTTTTACCGTGGCTGACAGGACACGAGCTCACAAATGAAGTGGTCTTTCTTCATTATTTTTGCCCTTTTAAACTTCAGTTGGCTATTTTGTCTTCCTGTGGGGGCATATGGGGGCGCAGCAACCTAGGTTTCCCTTATTTCTTCTGGATGTTTCGTGTTGACTAGGATGCAGCCGCCATTTTGCCTCACCTGTTAATTTTTCTGTGACTGCTCCTGAACCGCCAAGGCAAGCCCTAATAATTCTAACGGATGCTTCATTTAAGTTAAGAGGTCAGCAACTTTCTATAAGCCAGTGACGCTGCAATGTAACGTTTATTAAGGGGGGTCCTTGTCTCCTCACATATTGACTGCCTCATTCAGGCTTGCCAGCTATTGTCCTGCGTTGGCAACCAAATAGACTCAGGACCAACACTAGGTCCTATTGCTTATTTTTGTCCACTTTCCTTTCATTTACCTAGTCCTTTCTTCTCCTGCTGCCCACCTCGGGCTTCCTACATATTTTTCGAGGTTTGGGTCTGTGTCCTACATTCTGACCATAGCGAATTTATGGGACGCACTAAAGGGACCTCCTATGCCACTTCGAAACCTAAACGCATTTTCATTAAAAATTCAAAAGTCTTTACAGAGCTTTCTCAGTTAACTGCTTCAGGTCTCCTCACACCGTATTTGTGTCACGCAAGTATGGAACCTGCACAGGCCGTCACCGGAAAGGCTAATATGAAACGTCAAAAAAAAGACCCCCGTCACCACCTAAATCGAATTCTCCGGTTTCCATGGAACTGTTGTTGCAGGAAATACGAGCCCTCAGGCCGTTTATGGAGGAAACTAATTCCAAGTTACAAGTTCTTTCGGATAATTGGTCACAGATGGATGCCAGGCTTACAACAGTGGAACAGAATGTCTCCTCTTTTCAAGACACTACCAAATGTGTTACGTCCTTACAATCCCAGGTATCCACGTTACATAAACAAGTCGAGGACCTTGAAAATCGTAATAGAAGGAACAACCTGCGCATTTATAATCTGGCAGAGGGAGTTGAAGGTACAGATCCTGTCGCTTTCTTCAAGTCCTTCCTCCCGAAAGTTCTTCATTTGCCAGAGGTCCCCATGCTGAACATACAACGTGCTCACAGGCTGGGGCGTGTCGCCTCTGCAACAACGTCCTCACAGAAACCGAGAGGTGTTATTCTCTATTTTTTGGAGTACACTGATTTGTTAAAAGTTCTAGCTGCTGCCAAAGCTCGTCAACAGATTACCTGGTCAGGAGCTACATTATTTTTTGCTCAGGACTATTCCAGAGCTACGGCGTCAAGACGCAAGGCCTTTCTAGACATGAGACCGGTTCTTCGATCCATGGGAGCTAGATATGGTCTGTACCACCCATTTCTGTTCAAAGTCACCTACAACAACAAGACTACTTCCTATGAGGACCCAGTGCGTCTGCAGAGTTTCATCAATGCACACAAGATAGACTTAATGGATTCTTCGAGACCCTCTTCCTCTCATGGAACTTGATTGGTTTGAAATCTCTTGTTAAGACTGTTCTCTTTTATTTGCTCTGTTTTTTCCCCCCGTTGATTGCAGGAGTTATGTTGTTGTTATTTATTTAGATAATTACGTATATTGTTCCTTTTTTTCTCTTAGTAATGGCTAACTGATTTCTTACCTTTCACGATTTTTCCACAGTCACGTTTATGTCTTGGCGTGTTTCCCCATGGTTCCGGTTTGAGCTTCACCGCAAGGCCCGTCTGTTTCATGCTGCTCCACCTTCCCCCAACTTCTCGTTCCCTAATTGTAGGTATGTCTTTCGTTTTGTCTTTTGTTCAGTATTTCTATTTTCCCTTATTTTCGCTTCAGGTGTCCCTTCTATTCCTATCCAGTCCTATTTTCTGTCCTACTTATCTTCGTTCACTTTCCTACTTTCTTTCTTTCCAGTATATGGCGTCATTATCTTTCCCTCACAAATAATTTTTGTCTATTTTTTCCAGCTTTTCCTCTTTTCCTCAACATTCATGCTGTTTGATTCTCCTTTTTATCTTTTATCTGAGTCTCATTTTCCTCTCCAACTTTCTTTATTCTTACTCATTTACATACAATGCTGCACTTGTAGAATGGCTGTGCGTTTTACAGGTTTGGATCATTATCTTTTAAATTACTTATGTCATTGAGATTTATTTCATGGAACGTCAGGGGTATGAATTCGCCCATCAAAAGGCAAAGAGTTCTCCCCCATTTAGCCAAATTGAATGCTGACTTGGTGTTTTTGCAAGAGTCTCATTTAACGGACACCGAGTCATCAAAACTAAAAAGAGGGTGGGTGGGAGACGTTTTCTCATCCCCGGGTGATGGGAAGCGCAACGGTGTAGCAATATTATGTCGCAAGTCACTTCCAATCTCATTTGTATCACAAGATTCTGATGGGGAGGGCAGATGGTTGCTTGTCAAATTGTTGTTAAAAGGAGTACCGGTATCTCTTCTTAATGTTTACGCCCCTACTTCGGGCGAGTCCTCCTTTTGGTCTACACTAGCTCGACAGATTGCACACGCTATGGAGGACAATTTTATACTGGCAGGTGACTGCAACGAGGTCTTTGACCCATTTATTGACAGGAATTCCAGATTCTCTTTTGTCCCTACCAAACAGCACAAGTCCTTTGTTCATGCCATTAACCAACACAAACTTCTAGACGCGTGGCGTTTGTGTAACCCGGCCATCAGAGAATACACTTTTTATTCACCTACCCACCACACCCAATCTAGGATTGATTATATTTTTGTGTCCCATAACATATCGCAAACACTCACACATGCAGAGATAGGCCCTATTTTACTTTCAGACCATGCTCCCGTTGTGATTGGTATTGATATCTTACCCAAATCCTTAACCCCTAGGAGATGGCGCTTTAATAATGCGCTTCTCTTAAACCCAGACTTTACTGCTTCTTTCACTGATTTTTCTAATGAATATTTTCAACTTAATCAAACTGATTGCCTATCGTTCTCAACAATATGGGATGCATATAAGGCATCGGCAAGGGACTTCATTATCCGTTATGTTGCTAAGAAACGAAGGTCTGCTCGTTTGCATACCAAGAATCTTCTTCAAGACATTAAAAAGTTGGAACACTCTTACTACACATTACACTCAAAGGAATGTCTAGCTGCTCTTATTAATGCTAAATTGCAGTTCAATAAGAAGTCGACAGATGATGCTTCCTTGTACTTGCTGAAATCCAGTGCAAAGTTTTATGGCGGCAAGAATAAGGCCGGGAAAATACTGGCTAATTATCTAAAAGTCAAGCAAAACAAATTGAACATTGACTCAGTCTACGATAGTAATTCCAATCTAAAATTTAAGGATGAAGAAATCTTAAATGAATTCTCCCGTTTTTATCAATCTCTATATTCATCTCAAACGCAACCCACTGATGATTCCCTCTCATGTTTCTTCTCTACTATACCCAAACTGAATCCTTCCTCTCTTTATATCCCCTTTGGAATCGGACGTTACGCAATAAGAGCTGGCAGATGCGCTTCAACACCTTAGAAAAGATAAAGCGCCTGGCCCAGATGGTTTTACCGTTGAATTTTACCTCCATTTCTCTAAGACCCTAGTACCTAAACTGTACCTCTTGACAGAGTATTTTTGCTCCTCCAAGAAATCCTCTGGTTCCTTTTCTGAGGCGCATATTTCTCTCATTCCCAAGGAGGGTAAGGATTCCAAATTCTGTAAGAATTATAGACCCATTTCCCTAGTTAATATTGATTACAAAATTTTTTCCAAAGCTTTGGCTATTAGATTAGATTCTTATTTGCCAAAATTACTGGGGAAAGAGCAGTCTGGCTTCGTAAAGGGGCGTTTTATCACTGATAACACCCGCCTTCTTTTTAACATCCTGTCTAAATCGTCTCGGCTAACGCACTCCCTAGCAGCAATAGCATTGGACGCGGAGAAGGCGTTTGATAGGGTTGAGTGGACTTACTTGTTCTACACTCTTAACTGGTTCGGCTTTGGTCCTAAATTTATTTCTTTGGTTTCCCTTTTTTATTTTAATCCTCAGGCTGCAGTATGTGCTAATGGTTTAATTTCTTCTTTCTTTGACCTAGGTAGGGGAGTTCGTCAAGGGTGTCCCCTATCCCCCTTTCTGTTCAATCTTGCTTTAGAACCTTTCCTCTCTAAATTACGCCATAATCCCTGCTTACATGGCTTTCAAACGTCTAACTTTCATATTAAAATGGCAGCTTATGCTGATGATATTTTGCTTTTTGTTTCTCAACCAAGCGAATCGATTCCTGCTTTTCTAGCTGAAGTCCAAGCATACTCCCTCATCTCTGGATATAAGCTGAATAATGACAAGTGCGAGATTTTACCCCTAACCAAATTTACTTTCAAACCAGATTTTAGTGACTCCAACTTCACATGGAGCCCCAAGCATATTAAGTACCTAGGATTGTATATCACACCTAATATTTCAGATACAGTGGCACTGTGTATGAGCAAGTGCAATCAGAAGCTTTCGGACCTGACCACTAGATGGCATCCTCTTTACTTATCTTGGTGGGATCGTTTGGATACAATAAAAATGATGCTGTCACCTATAGTCTTATATACTATATCTAATATGCCAGTTCCGATTCCTATTAAATCACTTAATAAAATTAACTCTATACTAGTTTCCTTTTTGTGGAATAAAAAAACGCCCAGAATGTCATTGCAACGGTTAATTTGCTCCAAAGATAAAGGTGGAGTTAATTTTCCGGATTTCCGAATGTACCACCAAGCATTTCTCTTACGCCAGGCATCTTTTTGGTTGCTAGAGTCTACGGGTGACTGTCCTTTATGGACCTCAATCGAACGTCTTTCTATATCTCCCTTTTCTTTTCAGGAATACCTCGCCTTTTCGCGTCCACCGCAATCTATTACGACTCCTATAATCAAACTGACTTCCAAGCTCCTCCGGCTATTGCATCCCCCTACTCAACTTACTAAAGATTCCTTCCTCCAAACACCCATTTTGCATAACAGAAATCTTCTCATTCGCAATAGGCCCTTCTATTGGAAGTCTTGGAGACAGAGGGGATTACTCTGGGTTCACCAATTATTTTCCCATTCCGACTTTTTGTCTTTTCCCTCGCTTAGCCAATCATTTAACCTCCCTCCTTCATTCATCACCAAATATAACCTTCTAAAGGAAGCTGCGATGAATGCTTGCACCCAGTTACCCGACACATCCAGCTCTTCCAATAATCCCGATTCCCTGCTGCAATTTCACAACATGTTAAAGAGTACTCCTAAAGCTTCTACCATATATAGTTTCTTGCAGAACATTCACGTAACCGGGCAGAAATCAAAAATAGAGGAAGCATGGGAACATGATTTTCACACCTCTTGGCAAACTCCTATCTGGAAGAGCTTATGGATTAAGATTCGTAAATCCTCTAGGGCTGCCAGTATCACGCAAACATTGTTTTTGATATATAACAGGCTCTTACTAACACCACAGGCCTTACATAAACGCTTTTCAGATGTACCAGATACATGCTGGACGTGCTCTTCCCCAAACGCTGACCTGCTCCACATGTTATTTTCATGTACACATGTAAGTGATTTTTGGAAGCAAGTTTGGACTCAAATTAATCTAATTTTTGGTACTGCATGTTCTTTTTCCTTCACCAATGTCTTTCTTGGCAGTCTCTCTCCTGCCTGGGAAAACACATTGTCCAATGTTAAGATTATTGATTTGCTAATTGCAGTCGCTTTCAACAAATTACTGTTAATTGGAAAGATTCTACACAAATTTCCTATAGAGCATGGTGGTATGCTGTATGCCATAACCACAGATTGGATACGGCTTTTGTCTATCCCGCACATTTGGCAACAAGGCGTCTGGCGTTATGGTCCCCTGTCACACAGTTTCTTGACAGGAATGCTAAACAGTTTTCCCAGATGCAACCGTCACAACAAGAGGTTCTCAAACCCCCCTGATCCCCAAATCGTTCCAATTCTTCTCTCTCCTTTTTAATAAGTAAATGATGCTCAGATTTGTATGTGTATTATTAATATCTCATTTAGTATTATTCACTGCTTAGTTTGTGTATCTTAGAATATGCTTTTATGGATATGTTGATATGAGGCAAATGTCATGTATTCTTTATGGACACCTGTATGCTTCTTAATAAACACTCTTTTTGAACTAAAAAAAAACTTGTAATAGGTCATTATTATCGCACCAGCTAAATTCCTGTCCTGCGGTATCAGATTTTATTGGAAACCATAATTGTGCACAACCACTATTGAGCATTCCTAATCGGGCCATAAAGAGGAAATAAGTGACTAAAAAGCCAATAGGCTTAACATTTTTATAGTGCATGTGCCGAAAAGCCCACAACACAACATAAAGGAAAACATACAGAGAGGGAAATACAGGTGCATGGTTCCATAAGCAAACACACCAATCAAAATACAGACAACTCTGCTCTTTGATAACACATACACATACATCTATGCGCACAAATAATACACATTTAGGCAGCTATACAGAGAGACAGATATACAGTCGATATGTACGCATACAACATACGCGCAAGACTCATACCCACAGAAAAAACATTGACACACATTGCATAGCTGCCAAATAGCCCCACATCATTTGTGACAAGTTCAGCTAGTCCTGTGGTTTTAGCTAAAAGCATTTAGCTTGGAATTTGAAGACATTCAAACTGTAAAATTAAAAGACATATTACCAGTCCCACCCATTAAAATTTGTTGGCAAGAAAAATAAGATGACAACGTTTCCCGTGTCATAGCCCACACGCTAATATAGACACATGCTGATATGCGCACCTTTGTGGTTGAATGGAAAGCATATACATTTGGACTTTGTGATAGACGCAATTAAACTTGTTTTTTTGTTATCGGTTTCAAAAGAACACATCTGTTTAGAGACTTTGCAACCAAGTAGATTGAACTTATCATTTTTTCACTCTGCTATTATGAAGCACTTTCATTGGCCTCCTTCAGTCTCAGTTTACAGCAGACAATCGGATTCAAGATATACTTCTTTATAATGAAAGATGAGGGATTATTGTCACTTTTCAGGCACTGCAGTATATAGAATCCGAAATTGCGCAAACACTTTTTAATTCTTAGAGTTGTTTTTTGTTTGTTTGTTTGCTTGCTTGTTTGTTTGTTTGTTTGTTTCTTATAGACCTACCGATGAAAACACCAGAATCCTTCTCATCAATGAGAGAAGTTCATCCTCACCATGCAATTCCACTTAGCACGTCCTTTTGCTTCCATTTCATTATATCCCCAAGTATATGCCATGAATGAATGCTACAAGTGACATTGATTTATGTAAATCTAAAATGGAAAAGCCACAATGATTCAAAAAACAAAGTTGAACAAGTTACTTTCCAGTAATTGGCAAAATTGTGGAAAACTGCATCCTTCTTTAATGAACGTCCACAAGATTTGCTCCTTGATGACGTATCTGTGGCCTCCCCAGTCGTAGCCTGTGGGTTTTGGATCCTGCAGTGACAAAGTGTGTGAGGAACTGAGAATCCTGACAGGAAAATGTATAAGTGGATTTTTTTTATAGGTAGGGGGTAAGAAACAGCAAACCCTGCTTACAAAGCCAGTCTGTGCGTCTAGCCTTGAGCAGGTTACACAACTTGTATTGTACATAGGAAGGCTTGATGGGGGGACAATAAGTTACGCTGGGTGAGTTTTGAAGGATTTCACTCTCGGGTGATAGATGTGTGCAGACTGAGCATGCTTTACTTCGGGGCCAAGGACATCTTTGGGGGAAGAGTATAGGACTGATCTCGCAGGCCATATAAACTTGGAGAAATACTCACAATCCTGACAATAGACAAAACTATGAACAAAGCTCCAGAGACAAACTATAAACACAACAAACCATTAACTACAATCAAAGACTCATTTATTGGCCAAGCCTGGGAGGAAAAAAGAGCTAAAGAGCAGCAAACAGAGAGCAATTACATACAGTGTCTCTAGAAGGTCCATATGTGTCAGTCATACACAGGAGTGCACTCCAACCCAGATGTGTAGGTTGCTGGTGTGCATAAGTAACCCTTGGAGTAGGTGGTGGTGTCCTAAGGAGCTGCAGTTGATGGTGTGGCGTTAGGCCCCTGGAGTGGCAGATGAAGGTTGCACAGAGGTTGCTGGTGATTGCTTCAGACAAAAAAGCTGTGGCTCATCCACAACAAAATGTGCTCCCTCAAGTGCATTCACTAACTCATGGATGGCCTGAAAACCTCAAAAGATGATCACAACCAAGCCAAGCACCGGCTTGAAAAGAGCAAAAGATGATCACAACCAAGACATGCACTGGCTTGAAAAGAGCAAAAGATGATCACAACCAAGACATGCACTGGCTTGAAAAGAGCAAAAGATGATCACAACCAAGCCAAGCACCGGCTTGAAAAGAGCAAAAGATGATCACAACTAAGACATGCACTGGCTTGAAAAGAGCAAAAGATGACCACAACCAAGACAAGCACTGGCTTGAAAAGAGCAAAAGATGATCAAAACCAAGACAACTACTGGCTTGAAAGCAGCAAATGATGATCACAACCAAGACAAGCACTGGCTTGAAAACAGCAAAAGATGATCACAACCAAGACAAGCACTGGCTTGAAAAGAGCAAAAGATGACCACAACCAAGACAAGCACTGGCTTGAAAAGAGCAAAAGATGATCACAACCAAGACAACTACTGGCTTGAAAGCAGCAAATGATGATCACAACCAAGACAAGCACTGGCTTGAAAAGAGCAAAAGATGATCACAACCAAGACAAGCACTGGCTTGAAAAGAGCAAAAGATGATCACAACCAAGACAAGCACTGGCTTGAAAACAGCGAAAGATGATCACAACCAAGACAAGCACTGGCTTGAAAACAGCAAAAGGTAACCACAGCCACTCGTTGTCCCTCTGCTGGATGTCCTTTTCCAGTAGGGTGGAAGTCAAGGGATTTGTAATGTGGGTGTTTTTAATATTTTGGCTAGATTAGTAGAGATCAGGGTTCAAAGCCTCTAACCCTCTGAGTTTCCCTATTTTAAACCTAGGTTTGTTCAGAAATTGGGGTCCAGGGCACATCCCCTTAGTAGTAGTATAGTTAGGACTCCTAACTTTAGGACTCCTAAATGCCTTCTGTGAATACCGAAAGTCTTAAAATTAGGATTTTTCTCAATTTAGTAGTAGTAAAGTTAGGACTCCTAACTTTAGGACTCCTAAATGCCTTCTGTGAATACAGAAAGCCTTAAAATTCGGATTTTTCTCAGTTTAGTAGTAGTAAAGTTAGGAGTCCTAACTTTAGGACTCCTAAACTGAGAAAAATCTTAATTTTAAGACTTTCGGTATTCACAGAAGGCATTTAGGAGTCCTAAAGTTAGGACTCCTAACTTCTGTGAATACCGAAGTGAGTAAGTGTCTTCTGTGAATACCAAAATGAGTAAGTGCCTTCTGTGAATACGAAAATGGTAGTAAGTTTAGGATTTTGCTTAAGTTAGTTCTGTGAATCGGGCCCTTTGTGTATAAAATATATTATGTGCGTGATCCTTCTAATCCAAACATATTACAATCACATACTTCAAAGATCTCTCCATAGACAACTAGATGCCTGATCTCCTCTCTCACCCTGTCATTGCCTCTTCCGATGCCAACATCCTTCTAAAAAACCTCAACAATTTTTTGGAAAGCTATGTAAACGTTCATGCCCCAATTATAACATGCAAATGTAAGCTAAGTCCTTCAGCACCCTGGTATTTTAAACACTTTAATGACAATAAACAATCTATCCGCAGACAGGAAAGAAAATGGAAGAAAATCAGTACTCTTCAGGACCGCTTGATACTGAAGGCCCTCCACTCATCACACAGACAGCTCATCACATCAGCCAAAAATATACCATCAATGATGCCACCAACGGAAGCAGAACACTGCTCAAGATAATGAAGCACTGTGGGACCCAAATATTCCTCAGTCCACAGAAGAGTGCAATGGAACCAACCTCTTACTCAGTGAAAAAAACAGAAGATCAGACAGCACATCACCAATATCAAGCCAGCTGCATCTCTCACACCCACCCCTTTCAGTAGAATCCCACAATGGTCAGCCTTCAAAGCCATATCTCTTCCAGATCTGGTTCACCTACTATGAACTCCCTCAAAGCCACTTCTTATGAAGATGATGTCTTACCATTGTCCTTCATCCAAATTCTCTCTGGGGATGCTCTCTTGTCCTACTTATCATTGTCAATTTCTTCATCACTCAAGGCAACTTCCCAGAAACTCTTAAGCCTGGCCCGATCCTCCCACTCCTAAAGAAACCTACTGTAGACACCAGTGGCCTCGCAACCTACTGGTGTATCACTCACCTAACATTCAACTGCAAGATCATTGAAAAGGCAGTTTATATCTAACTCCAAGATCACATCAACAGTAAACCATCTCCTGCACGATGACTAGCCTAGCTTCAGATCATACTACAGCATGGAAAAGCTACCTTACATATAGTAGATGACCACAGATGAAAATGACCTCTGCATCCCGATATTGCTGAACCTCTCATCTGCCTTCAACACATTTTGCCATTCCTCCCTCATATGCACCCCTAAGTCATGGATGGGATTCACCGGCAATGTCCTTCACTGGTTCTCTTCATACCTTTCCTACCAATCCCAGTTTGTTCACATGGGCACCTCCAGATCACAAAAGATCTCCATCACGTGTGAAATCCCCCTGGGCTCCATACCATCTCCTGTCATTTTTACATTTACATTGAGCCGCTTGGTGCTCTACTCATAGATAACACCTCCAAGATTTACCAATAGGCCCATGATGCACAAGTCTACTGTAAAGTCTCCTCTGCTTCAGACATCCAACACCTCAAACACTGCTAGATTATTATCCAGACCTGGACGTCCAGTGTCTAACTGAATCTCAAACCAGCCAAGATAGAATTCCTATTATTTTCCAAGAACAACAAACCAGAAACAAAATAAACCTGGCTCAATGGCGTGACCCTTTGACAGCTTTGAACTTCAACTCTCACCAAATACCAAATTACTTGGATTCAGCTTGGACACCAACTTCTCCCTCAAGGAACATATTTCCCAAAAAACAAAGATGGCCTAGTACCAGCTCTCTCTTCTAAAGAAAATCAACCTGTTTCTTCCAGAAAACAACTTCAGAACTGGTATATAGTCTTCAGTGTAGTGGTAATGGCTGGCGGTAATACCCTACTCCAGACTCTACACTAGCAATGGTTAGGGGCTTCCTCCATGCCTCAGCAAGTCTCACCTAGGGCCTGAAGAAATATAATCACATCACCTCCATCCTCAACTCGACTGGTTCCTCTTTTTACCCACCATCAGCCACCCAGTTTAATCTTCAACAAAGCCATCAGAACCAGCATCCCGCTTATCTTACAGACAAGCTCCCCATCTCTTCTCAGTTCACAGCACACCTGCAGCCAGGCCATCAGACCGCAGATGAAGAAGTGTGTAAAAGGAAAAGCAACAGCATGCCTTTTCCATCTATGCACCCAGGATCTGGAACAACATCCATGTACCCATCAGTACCGTCCCAACACTGCTCCAATTGCTCCAATTTAAAGAAATCGTTGTAGACTCACCTCTTAAAAGATCACCACATCAGAATGCATTAACCGTCCACAACTCAGCTTCCTCACCTCTTACTTGCTGTCCTGAAGCTTGTCTTTGGACTTTGTACAGCGCTCCACTGCCTTTTGGCTATTAAGCTACGTAAATAACATATTCATACCTACATGCACACATTACAACGTGCATTAATTTACCTTAATGTCAGAGATGCCTGTAGCGACTGCAGGTGAAGCAGTGTTGTACAGCTGACATTCCTACTGATTACAGGGAGCCTGGAATGGAGGTGTTGTATTCATAAGGAGGGACTGTCTGGTTCATCTGAGTGCGGGAGGAGGGCAGGGAAGTATTGTTTTATTTGGAATGCAGAGAGTACATTTGGACTCGACCGCTGACTGAAGGTCGGATGCTGTCGGCCTCCATCTCTTCTCGAGTTCTAGACTGAAGCCTATATGCTCTTGCGTCCTATACGGTTTGTATCAACCATTATACCTGGTACTAGAAAAATGCTTTGAAGCAGACCCCATGTGAATGAGTTGTCTGGCTGGACTGCAGGATGCCAGTACATGGATTAAATATGTAATGGAGAAAGACTGGCAGACTTTGAGCAGGAGAGTGTGATGTTTCAAGCACTTGTTCATTGCAACAATTAGCCATTAGTTGAGAGATAAGACATGGGGATTGGTACCTCTAATGTCTCAAGAATAAAGCCTGGCAGTTTCCTGCCATGACTAGGACCACCTGAAGGTGATGCAGTCAAACCAACCTCAGGTCAGAGACACAGACTACCAATGATTCTACTTTGCTTTTGGCTCTGCTCAACTGCAGATCACTAGCTAAACACAAATATGAAATCAAGGATCTGTTAGACGAGAAAACTTTAGATGCCCTATTTCTGACAGAATCATGGCTCAATGAGAGCTCCACCCCAGACGTTCTGGACACCATTAATGATGAGTACAGGATGGTGAGGCAGGACCGTATTCACCAAGCTGGAGGCGGTATCGCCATAATCCATAAAGCCACTATGAAATGTAATGTTAAACAAGCTGACATAGATAATTGTGAAGCCTTTTTATTCATTCTATCAACTATAGAGGGCACCACATTAGCCGGGTTTCTAATTTACAGACCACCTGGCCCAGCAACTTAATTTATAACAAGTCTGGAAGATATAATAGTGCAACCAGCCCTTAGACATAACAATTTTATGGTGCTTGGTGACTTAAATATTCATTTTGACAATATGCAGGACCACGAAATAAGTACCCTATGTAAGGACCTGCTGACATTAAATCTGGCTCAAAAGGTAACAACTCAAACTCATCAAAAGGGTCATATATTAGATCCAATTTTCACTAACTATGAAGAGTTAATTGTTGGAGCCCCATGTCCTATCCCTTGGTCTGACCACTACCTAGTCCCTTTCTCAATACCCTCACACATAAAAAAACTTAAACAACCTAAAAAGAAAATTACTACAAGGAATTGGAACAAATTTAACTCCACTTCCTTTTCTCTGGCATTAATAGAGAGGGAACCCAGATTGGACAAAGACATTAACCGTGCTAATGACCAACTGGATTCATGGATCTCCGAGACGCTAAACAATATAGCACCTTAGAGTACAAGGATCCCGAAAAGGCAGGGTGCTACAGCACTATGGTTTAATAAGGAACTGGCGGAGGCCAAAAAAAGATGTAATAAGCTTGAACGAACGTGGAGGAAGGACTACTGCAATAAGGCCAGAGAAGAGTATAAGCACGAGCTCAAACGATATCACTCACAAATTAAGAAAGTCAGAGGCACATTCTATACAGAAAAAATTGAAGGAGGCATTAGGAACTATTCACCATATTGAAGTCGCTGAAAACGCAGAAAGAGTTTAATGAACAACCTACCTCTAGGGAGAGCTGCGATATGATATCTGAGTTCTTTGCCGCGAAGGTAAAGAACATCTACGAAACCTTCCCTTTAGAAGCCAGATTAGGTACCAGCACAAATAACTCTGACAAAAAACCTTACGTAGAAGGGACGCTGGACGAATTTACTATCCACAGTCTAGCGGTACTTACGGACATAGCTAGAGGAATAAAATCTGGCTCCCCCGTAGATGTTGCAAGACCAGATATAATTATGGAGGAAGCCAACCCTATTATGCCATATATTTTAGATATTATCTCTTGCTCCTTCCAAGAAGGTGTGGTCCCCGCGAAATGGAAACAAGCTATTGTCAAACCATTGAAAAAGAATCCTCAAATTAAACATACAGTACTAGAAAACCTACGCCCGATTTCTCTATTGCCTTTTGTTGCAAAGATTGCGGAGAAAATAACCAACAAACAATTAGTTGATCACATAAATAAATACGATCTACTACACCCTTCACAGTCAGGTTTTAGAAGCGCTCACTCAACCGAATCGGCACTACTTCATGCCACGGAAGCGCTGAGGAAACATGCCGATGAAGGTGATACTGCCGCACTGACCCTTCTTGATCTCAGTGCGGCTTTTGACACCGTATCACATCAGCTGCTCCTACAAAGACTGGAAGCATGTGGCGTTAGGAATAAGGCCTTGAGCTGGTTGGTGTCCTTCCTCTCTGGCCGAAGTTTTAGATTGGCTCAAAAACCCTACCTATCCAAGAGTAGGCCTCTCACTCAGGGAGTTCCTCAGGGCTCTATACTGAGTCCTACTCTTTTTAATCTATATGTAAGTCCCCTAGCTGAGCATGTGGAACAACATAACGTATCGATTGTTTTATACGCTGATGATACGCAGCTAATGTTTCTACTATCACAAAATGAGGAGCAAGCAGCCACCCGTTTCTCCAAATGCCTATCAGAAGTCGCGAACTAGATGTCCAACCACTGCCTCAAATTAAATGGAAATAAAACTGAGGTAATGGTTGTGGGCAGGTCGCCAACCATTTGGTCATCTGCATGGTGGCCAGAATCTTTAGGCCAACTGCCCAACCCGAAAACCGAAGTTAAAAATTTAGGAATCTACTTCGACTCCGAGCTGAACTTCATCAACCAGATTCATAGGGTTGCGGGCAAATGCTATGGAGCTATAAAAATCCTGCGAAAGATCCTTGATCTCCTGCCTTCTAGTGCCAGGAAAACAATTGTCCACGCGACAATAACCTCGCAACTGGATTATGGCAATATTCTATATCTCGGAGCCACTAAAGGGGGACTAGCCAAACTACAGCGGGTACAAAATGCCGCTGCTCGACTTGTACTCGGCCTACCTAGAAGAGCAAACTCGGAGAATGCCCTGAAAGAACTGCACTGGTTGCCAGTGGAAAAGAGGGTCATTTTTAAGGCATTGTGCTACGGCCACCGCATCCTCAGGAAGTCCGGCCCCAAATACCTTCATTCTCTCCTAATGGAATACACACCTGGTCGGAATCTGCGGTAAGGCCTTGGTAAAGGTACCGAGGATATACAAAGCCAGACTAGGAGCCCGCTCCTTCAGGTATCGGGCGGCAAAAACTTGGAACACTCTGCCGATAGCCCTAAGAACAGAGACATCCAAAAAAAAAATCCGCAAACAACTAAAAACATGGCTGTATAGCAGGACCGAAGTCCCATAGATATATAGCTAGCGCCTCTCCTTTTCTGTAACAGCTCTCTCTTATGTGTCTTAGCGCGGGGACACACCGTTTGGTGTAACCAAGCGCTCTATAAATGGATAAAACTAAAACTAAAACTAAAGCTCCCATGGAATTTGTTAAATTAACCACAGGACATAAACCAGAATAAGCAGTCTCTGGTAATGGAGTCAAAAGCGTTAACAGGAACAAGAAGCCTGGCATGCACAGCCCCCAGAAACTAGTGTGATTAGTGGTTTGGTTGGGCATCACTAATCAAGTCCTCCCTCCATCCGTGTGCAGGTAATAAAATCCTCACCTGCAGCCTGCATGTTTTATTTCATGTCCCTACCTTCAGTATGAGCACAACAAGATCGTCACGATGTAAATGTTTTTCATAATTACTTGGCTTTTAATCAACCATTTTTTCAAATACTACAAAACTCTTAGTTCAAAACTTTTAGAATAATAGTCCACATGCTAGAGCTCATCCCCAGGGATGAGTGGATTGCATAAGATAAACTAAATCACCAGTCATCATCAATTAATCAAATATAGGACATAAAGACAAATAATGACACTACACTTTGAAAGCAAACATGACATGCTCGAGTTGAAGGTGTAAGCAGAGGAAGAATGAAAACATACAAAGTGCAAACGTTGTCTAGAGTATTCTCTTGAAGTTATTTTTTTCTTGCATTGAGAAACATTTTGCAACAGCACTTTAGTTCATTTTTTGGTATACAATAAGTGCATTATCAGTCTATAAGGCTGAACAGGGTCACTGGAATTATGCAGTTCTGTGGAATTTGCATTTTATGATTCATTATAGATGAGCTGCATTTGCCACATAGACCACCATTTGGTTCATAATTTGCAGATTTCATGAAAAAAATATTTCTATTTGAAACAGATCAAAAGTTACTAAATGAGAGCGAAACATGGTGATCTTTGATGTAATGCCCCTTTGCAAAGATTAAATGGTCAATTTTCATTGTCTAACTTCTGTGCTCAGGTGAAGCTAACTTTTTACCTATATATTATTAAATAGTAAATCAATGCTGCTACAGAATGTGCCGCACAAATTGCCTTTTTGTTCTGCAGAATTGAGTGTAGCCTGCCGCATAATTGGGCACTCCACTGACACATAACTTAGGTGGCCCTAATTATTGGGTGGGATAGAATGTGCTTAAAAGGGGTAGGGGGCGTACAGCGGCCCTGGCTGATTTATACGCTGGGGACCCAATCCCCCGTGACCCGGCTTCTACATTGAAAACGGAAGGCGGGTCGCACAGGCCCCTTCCCAGACCGTGCATGCCCTTGGCCATGCTTAAAAGGGGAGAGGGAGCATGCATCCACCCTCCCCAGGCCAATTTCGGCCCTGAGGATCCCATACCCTGCGGCCTTTCCAAAATTAGGAAAGGGAGGGGGGCCATTAATGGCCATGAAGACCCGATCTCCCAGGGTCGGCTCCAGCTATGTCCTGGGGTGCCCACACCCGGTACATAGCAGTTTTCCTGCCCGCACTGGTGTGGGCAGGGAAATCTGTGTTTGCTTTCGCTTGGCGGGAGCAATGTCAAAGCTCCCGCCAAGAGAGAGCAAACATGAAGTCTGCTCCCAGCTGATAGGAGCTTTAAAAATGTTTCCCGCTAGTTGGGAGGGGACTTCAGATCTGTTTCCCTGCCAGCAGTGATGCAAGCAGGGAAACAGATTTGAATATTGTTCCCGTCTGCAGATAGGAGCATATTTAGCTGTTCTATCCGGTCAGGAGCAATGCTGGCTCCCACTGGATGTGGGGAGCTGGCTGGGGCTGCCAGGGCCTTGGACCCTCTGAGGCCTCCAATGAGGAGATGGTGGGTGCCTTGGGTGGGCACCAGGGCACCGACCCTTTGTTGGGCAGTCCCTGGGGGATGGGGGCCCAAGGGTCGAAATTGGGTCAGGGAGGAGGGTTGCATCCCCCACTATAATTATTTGCTGGCCGCAGGGTCTGGGGTCGCTGGGGCCAAATTGGCCCTGGGAGGGGGCCTGCATGCCCCCCCCTCTATAGTATGTTGCAGCCACACAGTACTAAGGAAGGTGTGAGATGGGGAGGTTTATAGCGTTAGAGGTGTGAATTTAAGGTTACGTGTGCAGAGCAAGAACATATGAATAAGGGGACATGGCTTTGTCTCACATAAATTGTCTGTCTTGATCATGCTATTGAGCTTGAGTGATGTACATAAGATCTGTGCAAAATGTGCGCCCTGGAATAAGTTAGGGTGATTCAAATCAATCTATCTCTCACATATTTCCATATTTTTTCATTTATTGGTTGTGAATTTTATTGCTGAATCGTCCACTCTGGGTAATTTAGCACTCTGACATGACTTTTCACACTTTTTTCTCAGATTGTGATACATGAACCTGGCGCAGGGGGAGGCTTCATCCCACCTCCAAGCCACACCATGATCCTGGGTAAAGTGACCTTTATCCGGAGGTTGTGAGGTTTCTTGCAGTGATTGTTGTTACTGCTTATCTCTGTCGTTAGGGTGGTACCTCACATTGCAGGCTGCCACGTTGCTAGAAATGTCCATAGCATGATGCTGTGGTCCTTATCTCTACAAGACTAGCCGGGTGCCATCACTTGTGATGAGTTTAGCATTTTGCTTGATTATCAAGCTCTCAGCCCTGACCAGACTCCTGGCTCTGAGGAAGAACAGTTGCCTGTTGTTCCAACCATTAAACATATTTAATGTAGACGCAAAGGAATTTACCTGCAGAACTGTGTAACATTACCAGTCAGATGACAATTAGGAAGTGCGTTAAGGCCATTTAGTTTTAATCTTAAAGTTCTCTTTTTCCTACAAAATCACTACACGTTTAACATGTTCAAAAGACCCATTGTTACTAATAATAATTCTAATAAAATTATCATTATAACAATTACACGACTACATTTAAAGAAATAAACTCAAAGTAAAACATTGTTAAATTATGGAACCAGATAAATAGTATGCACTAGATATCCATTTTCAGCTCTTTCTTCTGTGCATTAAAACGTGAAGTTGCTGAGCCATAAAATGTGTTTAATTACTCCAAAGAGATCCATTATGTTTGCCAATACAAATCTTGTGCTATATGACCAGTCAACGTGTGTTTCACCCTCTATAGTTGGTACCTGGGCTTTCTCAAGGCTCAAAAAGCATAGATTGGTGACATCAAAGGCACTTTTCCTGTATAAACGTCTCATGCAGCAAATCAAATCTCTTGGTCGGGCACTTGGCTGTTTGACAGTGGGACAGGATAATCCTTCCAAACCTCAGGGCAGGTGGGGAGTTTCATGGTCCCAGAAGAGGTGGTGAAGGGTCACTCCTGAGACCATGGGAGTGAAAAAATGGGGTCCCTGTGCCTGTTTGCTTGTTTCATAATGTTAATTTGGCATAACATGTTGGAGGACACAAGGGGTGAAGTTACATTACTATGGCACCTGCATCTAAGCCATTGTGGCCCAATATGCACATCAGACAGGAGGACTAGCGAGCACCTTTTCGTGTCATCAGATTATACCGGATGTCAGCCCTTTATACCAGTGAGCTACCACCGGTTTCCAGAAGAAAGGAGATTACCTCAGTTTGCCTGAAGTCCTTTTTAAGGAGAGAAGTGGTTCATCACCATAGAACAGACTAACATGCTCCATTTGCTATACCACAGCATGTATGAATTTCTGAATTCAGCACTTGGTTTAAGGGGGGGAGATACGGATTAGGACATGTAAGCATCTTGTCCAATGAGCAATTTAAGGTGAATAAGCGCAGTGACGTTGGAACCATTTTCAGAGTGGGGGTGCTGCAATCAATGTTAGATCACTGTATTCAAGGGATTCTGACAAATCCAAGCATCACACAAAGAACAAGTGTAGCAAATTAGCCACACTCATTCAAAACAAACATTGGCAAAGCCAATAGATCTCGCCTATACAAGAGCTATTGGCTTTGGCAATTTGTTTTTGTGATGTTGTACACCAGTGTGGCTACTGTTCAGCATGGCTAAAGGTTAATGGTGTGGAGCGTCGTAGAGTGGAGTGGGGGGGTAGAATGTCGTTGAGTGGAGTGGGGGAGTAGAGTGTCATAGAGTGGAATTTCTGGAGTAAGTGTTGTAGTGTGGAGTAGGGGAGTAGAGTAGAGTTCAATGGTTCAGTGGCAGAGAGTGTTGTAGAGTGCAGTAGGGTAGAGTGGAGTGGTTTAGGGTGGGGTAGAACAGGGTGGAGTGAGTTGGAGTGAATTGATGTAGTGGGATGTCATGGATTGGAGCAGAGTGGGGTGAATTTGATTGTGGTAGAGTGGGGTGGATTGAGTAGGGTCGATTGGAGTGGGTTGGGTTGAAATGGGGTGAGGTGGTTTGGAGTGGGGAGGATTAGATTGGATTGAGGTGGGTTTGTTGGATTGAAGTGATAGGACTAGTGTGGGGTGGATTGGATGATTAGATTGGAGTGGGGCAGATTGTTTTGGATTGTAATGGGACAGATTGATTTGGATTGGAGTGGAGCGGGCGGATTGAATTGGAATGGGGTGCATTGTTTTTCATTGGAGTAGGGCGGATGGTTTTGGATTGGAGTGGGTCAGATTGTTTTGGATTGGAGTGGGCAGAATGTTTAGGATTGGAGCGGGCAGAATGTTTCGGTTTGGAGCGAGGCAGTTTGTTTTGGATTGGAGCAGGCATGTTGTTTTTGGATTGGAGTGGGGCAGATTTTTTTGGCTCGGGGTGGAGCAGACTGTTTTGGACTGGAGTGGGGCAGATTGTTTTGGATTGGAGAGGGGCAGATTGGGCTGGCGCAGATTGGAGTGGGGTGAGGTGGTTTGAATTGGTGTGGCATAGATTGTATTGGGCTGGATTGGATTGGTGTGGGGCATTGGATTGGAGGGGGTGAATTGGGATGGAGTGAGGTGGATTCGATTGGAGTGGGGCAGATTGGAGTGGTGTGGATTGGAGTGGGGCAGACTGTTTTGGATTAGAGTGGGAAAGATTGGAATGGGGCAGATTGGAGTGGGACAGATTGATTTGAATTGAGTGGGGCAGATTGTTTTGGATTGGGGTGGGGCAGATTGGGCTAGGGTCAGCTGTGGCTTCTCCACTAATGCGGAGGAGCGTCGCCCCACTGCTCTGTGAGCAGGACAAAAAGGAAAAATTAAATGATAGTAATGCATTGTTATTATCATTTTAGTTTTTCGTCCTGGCTCAGATGGTATGGGACGGACGGGGCTGGGCTGTAACAGAGGAGCAGTGGGAGGAGTGGTGACAATATCTTAAGTGCGCAAGATGGTTTGGTCGGCCGTCTTGGGCCAGTCAAACAGTCATGCGCACTTAGCATGTACCCCACCAGGCTGTTGTACAGCCTGGGTGGAAAACCTGCACAGCCTCCTAGTCCCTATCTGAGCACTGAACCATGGCACTCAGACCAATCACGTGCTTGGCTAGGGGAGTCTGGGAGCCTGTGGGCTTCCTGCTTCCTGACCCTGGAAGTGGCCGAAGAGGATCAAGAGGTGGTGGCAGGTCGGCAGGTTAGTGATTTTTAAAAATGTTTTTTTCTTTTCCTCCTCACCCAACCCTGCAACCTGGCCCCTCACCCTCGTTAAGTAGCAGCCACCACTGACTAGGGCAGATTGATTTGGATTGGAGTGGGGTAGTTTGGACTGCGCCAGATTGGAGTGGGGTGAGGTGGATTGGATTGGAGTGAGGTAGCTTGGATTTGGCTGGATTGCATTGGTATGGGGTGGATTGGATTGGAGGGAGTGAATTGGGATGCAGCGATGTGGATTGGATTGCAATGGGGCAGATTGGAGTGGGGCGGATTGCTTTGGATTGAGTGGGGCAGATTGGAGAGGAGAAGATTGTTTTGGATTGCAGTGGGCCTGATTGGAGTGGGTCAGAACATTTTGGATTGAAGTAGGCAGATTGTTTTGGATTGGAGTGGGGCAGATTGTTTGGAGCAGATGGTTTTGGATTTGAGTGGGGCAGATTGTTTTGGATTGGAGTGAGACAGATTGTTTTGGATTTGAGTGAGGCAGATTGGAGTTGGGGAGATTGTTTTGGATTTGAGTGAGGCAGATTGTTTTGTATTGGGGTGGGGCAGATTTTTTTTGATTCGAGTGGAGCAGGTTGTTTTGGATTGGAGTGGTGCAGATTATTTTAGATTGGAGTGGGCAGATAGTTTTGGATTGGAATGGAGCAGATTGTTTTGGATTAGAATTGGGCAGATTGGAGTGGATTGGAGTGGGACAAATTGGAGTGGGTCAGATTGGAGTGAGCAGATTGGAGTGGGGCAGATTGGAGTGGGGAAGATTGTTTTGGATTGGAGTTGGGCAGATTGTTTGGATTGGAGTGGAACATATTCTTTTGGATTGGAGCAGAGCGGATTGGAGTGGGGCAGATTGTTTTGGACTGGAGTGGGCAGATTGTTTTGGATTGGAGTGGGGCAGATTGGAGTGGAGCAGATTATTTTGGATTAAAGTAGGGCAGATTGTTTTGTATTAAGTGGGGCAGATTGTTTTGAATTGAGTGGGACAGATTGTTTTGGATTGGAGTGGGGCAGATTGTTTTGGATTGAAGTGGGGCAGATTGGATTGGGGCAGATTGTTTTGGATTGGATTGGGGTAGATTTTTTGGGAGTGAGGCAGATTGTTTTGGATTGGAGTGGGGCCGATTGTTTTGGAGTGGTGCAGATTGTTTTGGATTGCTGGATTGGAGTGAGGCACATTGTTTTGAAATGGAGTGGGGCAGATTGTTTTGGACTGCAGTGGGGCAGATTGGAGTGGGTGGGAAAATTGGAGTATGGTGGATTGAAGTGGATTGAGGTGAGTGGTGTGGACTGAATTGGTCTGGGGTGGATTGGATTGTGTGGGGTGGATTAGATTGGATTGAGTGGTTTGGTGTCGGGTGAGGTGAAGTAGATTGGTGTGGATTGGAGTGGGGTGGATAGAGGTGTACTGCACTGCATCATTTTGAAAATTACACATAAGAAAGAAACAATGTCGCTTCACAATATATAGAACAAGCGAATCCTCATCTATTGAGAACAGCGCCCACAATCAAAAACAAAACAATATTTTAGTGCAAAGTAAGAAAAGAAGGCTTAGCACAATGACAGAAAGTGAACTCTAGAAAATAAAACTTTGCAATTTTTTGTCCTTCTGGGCAAGTTTTTGGACACACCTTCTGTTTCCAGGGCAGTAGAAGTTAAAAAGAGCAAAATAGTACCTCCATAACATTAGAAAAAACAGTAGGGCACTGATCAACTTGAGTCAATCAGCGCTTGGTCCCTGCTCCGCTGAGAAGAACGGAAATGATGCTAGGGCAGCAGTGACCAGGTATGAGGCTGTAAAGAAGAGTGCCATGCAAGGCAACAATTTGTAAGAACAGGCAGGCTCCAAGCCCTTGTTTGTTAACAACAGCGTCTCGCACACGATACGCATGTGCTAGGCCATGCTATCGCAGGCTCGACCCTAAAAAGGGCTATCGAGGGAGCATCAGACAGGATTAGAGGGAGGGGGCAAAAAATAGTACTTGAATCACATTGGGCGCAGTGGAGACGCTGCAGAAGGCAAATGATAAACCATGGGCATGCTTCAAGCCCTTTTATGTATACAGCAGTGTCTCGCAAGTGAAACGCATGCACTAGGGCATGCTTTTGCAGGTTCGACCCTAAAAATGCCAAAAATAATGAAGTAATACAGTTACAAAATGTGGTGTATTATGCCACATAATTTGGCCCTCTCCTGCCTCACAATTCCAGTGGCCCCACCTACAGGCCAGTCCAGCCCTTGTGATGGTGGAAGAGGACACTGGCTGAGGGCTATGAGACAGACAGGGACACAGGAAGAGGGATGGGTCAAGAAGCATATGTATGTGCATCTTTACCACGGTGCAGAGCTGATGTGATTGGTCTAGTGGCAGTTCTGTCTGCAGATATCCGATTCCTTGTGTGGAGCCGAGAGTCGCTATGTACCTTTACAAAAGTATCATTGATAACACTGAATGGACCGATATAAGGGTTCTATGGGAAAGAAATACCTTACTCGCTTGCCCTTTTCAGCTATACTGTCTCTATGACATTATGTTTCATTATCAATTTTTAGTCCACGTTTGGACCACTCTTTAGAACTATATCCTCCACCTCGTTTACTCTGTTTCCTCACTCGTAATCTGCACATTCTCAGCGATGCTGTACCCCGTCCTCCAACTCGTGGTGTGTGTCCTCTTCGTCCCCCTGTTAACTTCACGGTCTCCCCCATAATAAGTGGGCAAAGTGTGGAAAACGTTTCAATTCGCAAATGTTAGCCAGTGTTTTTTGGTATTTCCTGGGGCTTTTTCTGTCCCCATTTTGACCCTGTTTCTTCATCCTTAAGGCACTTGCTCAATATAAAATGTCTGAAGAGCGTACGATCTATTACCACAGAACATTATGGGTAAAACATTGCATGACTGGTCAGAGGTGGGATACTGAAGTAAATCACCCATGGATTAAGGAAACTGGAGAGGACAGGAGGAAAGGGACCTGTTCTACAGAAGGTGGCCTGAGGGGTGAGGTGAAGAAGAAGGCTCATAACTCCTTTGCAGAATATCTCTTACGGGAAAAGTGCAAGCAATTTTAGAGCTTCAGAAAAATAATCTTGCTGCTGGAGCACTCCCTGTTTAGGTCTCGCCTGAGCCAGCGCATGCGCTGCCCGGAGAGACATTTTGTAAGCGGGTTTTCACAGTGCCACCAAAGGCTTTTGGTGGCCTCAAGCTTGCGTGCACGCACGCAGGCGCCATCTGTCACTTTCGGGCACACCATTTGCTTGTTCTTTACTTTCGCTACAATTGCATCACCGGCGCTTTACCTTTAAGTAAAGCGCCTGTTCCGCGATTATAGCAAAAGTAAAGAAATAGAAAAAAACATCTATTTCTTAACTTTTGCTATAATCAGGGCACCCGCACTTCACTTTTAATGTTAAAAGTAAAGCGCGGGTGCCGCGATTTTAGCAAAAGTAAAGTAATAGATTTTTTTTCTATTTCTTTACTTTTGCTATAATCGCGGCACCCGCGCTTTACTTTTAACATTAAAAGTAAAGCGCGGGTGTCGCAACAGTGTAGTCTTTCTACATATGAATGTGAAATAACTAACAGTAATCACATTTGCCAGTAGTTTTCTGCACCCATTAGCAGGTGTTACCCTGAATGGTTTTATCGTGTGCAGGATAGTATGCTGTGTGAAAAAACAGTGTCATGTTTTTCAGTCTGATCGCTAAATTTCATTGCAAGATTCCTGACTTACTAGAATTTACTTTTCAGGAGTAATAGACCAGACTTAAGGTGCCCGAAGCCTACACCCAAACAGGTTTACAGTCCTGTTGCCAGTTACTGGTGGGGCATTTTGCATAATCTACTCTAATATTCAGTTGGTGCCATCGTGGAATGCTTCCTTGGTTTAGTTGATCCTTTTACATTAATATTTCACAGTACGCAACCAGTTATTACAGAATATCGCGCAAACGTTTCTGATCACATTAAGGAATTAAGATTATTGCTGTCCAGAAACAAATAGACACTATTTCTTGTGGCACATTTCTCCCTTGTGAAGTACTGTTTTCTGCCTCAGCATTATTAAGGGTATTAATTATCTGGCATAGAATGTTAATGGCAATTTTCCTCCTGGTACAGCAGTCTGAAAGCATAATATTTCAACCAGCGCTCCGGATGGAATTGTCTAAATATTTCCTTATTTATTTATTCTATAAAAACAGTGTGTGGCACTTTTTGCCACTTATAAACATCTCTTAAGGTAAAAAATGCCTTATGCAAGAGCGTTCATTAGCTGTTTCGTATGCAACAACATTTCCTTTGCCAATCATATTCTAATGACTGAAGAGATGATGTAGATGTGAGGATTTCATTCTGTAGTTTCCTTTCCTTTACCACCCAAAATATAAATAAGACACCTCCTCACTTCTTTTTTTTATTATTGTAATTCAACTTACTGTGTCCTTTTTATAAGTTTAGCTTTACCTTTACTGTTTATGTGAGAGGTGATAAACAGTAATTTGTAAACTTTTGGACAACGGGTTTCAAAACAAGCATTGGCATAGCCAATAGTTCTCGCCTTTGGGACCTTAGAAGTGTTTAGTTACCCAGCACAATATCCTTGGTGCAACAACATCAAGTGTTGCATGGCTAAACACTTATAAGGTCCCAACGGCGAGACCTATTGGCTATGCCAATGCTTGTTTTAAAATGCTGTTATGTGACACTCCCTATGGATGCGACAGCCCTAAACTCGCACAAACACTCAGACCCATCCCTTCCCACTGACAGCCACGTGTACAACATGCACTAGCAAATGAATCCATTGGTGGGGGCTTTTATTGAACACAAGCTGATGCCACCAGAAGCAAACATGTATCCTATAGTAGGATACCAGCACGTCAGCATCACCACAAGATGACGAGCGACAACAAATGTCAGGGCACTTTCTTCTCTTTGCGAGAGGCGAGGTGTAGTGTGCTGAAGCACCCTAGATTATTACACAGTAATGGGATTGCTAGATCTTGACAGATGAGTGTTTGAAAGTGATGTTCAGCGATGGCATGGTGGACAATTACTGCAAATGTTATTTCGGAGAACAGGCTTTCAGTGCGGTCCGACCATTGCAATTGGAAGTTGGGTGAGAGCTTTGCTGGGACAGTTTGCAACGGTCAAAATTGGAGGTGGGTGGGAGGGAGACCAGTTTGAGAGTGGAGGCTGAAATGTGTAGGGTGAAGAATGTGGTGTGGATAGTTTGTGTGGGGCATCTTCTTGTCTTTCGAAAGTTAAAATAACCTTTAAAGAATGGCGAAAGGGGCTGAAGCCATGTACAGTTTTGGGCATCAGGGCGACGGGGTGCACTTACAGGAAGGCACTGTATTTCCTGTGAAGGGAAGACAACAGTGCAGCAAATTGTTTCTTGTGTTCAGTATGTGTTTTGAAGCAGGTTGGCTATAAGGCCTGAGCCCTATAAATCCTAGTTTGGGTGGAAATAAAAGTTTATGCAAAAATCATGCTTCTGAGATGTGCACAATTGGCACAACTATGCATGTTTCCTTCCTTCCTTGAGTACATGTATTCCGATAAAGCCTGTGCTGTTTGCCCAAGCAGAAATTTTCAGAAAGTGACGAAACATAGTGCAGGGTTTGATATCGTACTCTAGACCTCTTTCCAACCTCACAATCTATGCATGATGTGCTAATAGTACACCTGGCAAATACCTCACTCTGTGGTACCAGTGTTAACCAGCAACAGAATTTCCACATGAAATAACTGTGTCTTGTAATAGGGCCTTATTAATGGCTGGTCCGGGAGACTGCACATTGGCAAGAAAGTAAGGATCAGAAAATAAGGAGCGGTGATTCCTCTAGGGTGACTGACCAGGACTCACCTGAGGATGGGGGAGGGGTGGAGAGTAAGCAGTAAGGAGTCTATGTTCATCTGTATGCAAAGTTCTGTGTATAATCGAATGTCGAGTTGTGTGGGAAGATTGTTTGATGAATAAGTGACCAAGGAGTCTTCAGTGGTGATGGAGGCTGGAGGGGCTGACAGGATGTCCCAGCTATTCACCTAAAGCTTTTAACAAAAAAAAAGACAAACAACAGAGGGGGGTGGGGAGAGTGTGCAAGCAGTAAGGGGCACAACAGCTAGCAACGATGAGGAGGAACCTGGCAGCGACGGGAAGCAAGCAAAAAAAGCGCTATAAGCAGGTGGGGGAAATAAATAAAAGGGCTATAGAGGGAGCATCAGACAGAGAGTAAGAGGTGGAAATAAATTGTACATGAATCACATCAGGAGAAGCAGATGGGCACAGATGAAGTTGAAATAATCTGTGCTTGGTCCCTGCTCCACAGCAAGCATCGGAAGTGACGTTGCAAAGAAGAGCGACGATGCAGAAGACAAATGGTAAGTCACCAGTGGGCTCCAAGCCTCTTTATTTATACAGCAGTGTCTCGGAAGTGAGATGCATGTGCTAGCGCATGCTTTCGCAGTCTTATTCCTAAAAAAAGTGGAAAGAGTGTAGCATGTAGTTGGTGTTGCATTTTGGGTCACGTAACAAATGTATTACTAAAACATGGTGTGGTAGCACACTGTCATTTACAGACAGCACATTTTCCATTAAAATAACCACTAAATTTGCACAAACATAGATTTTTACTGATAAAACTATGTAGCGCACTAATGATAATGCATGGAAATTGGGTTTCAATTAATATTTATATTTGTGCATCACCAAGTAAAGTGTCTTGATTTGTTTTGATCCTATTAAAATTTTTGTTTCCATCACACTTCAGAATTACAAAACTGTGCTTCATTTCTGCTTTTTCTAACTGCTTAGTTATTTTGAAATATTTGTACGATTAATTTATAGGTGTTTAAGATGTGTTGTGTGTTAGAAAGAAACGGCACCCAACAATCTTTCCTTTCACACTAGCAAGATTGTTAGCTAGTGCACTTTACAACACTCTTACACTTTGCAATCCAAGAAAGAAAACTAAACACCAATCTCCACATTAAAAGAGTAACACACCATTTCTCAGATGAGCCTGACATTTGACCTCTGTCTTTGAATGCAGCACAAATGTGACAAGATAAAAACAAAATGTAGTCATCTTAAATGCTGATTCGCCTTTGGAGCGCCAGCATGGTTATTTTGGTGGTGCTGCAGCACCTCACACCCCTTCTTCCAGTGCCTGTGAATGGGCCAATTTTTAAAGATCTCTGGAGCAAAAGAAGAGATCTCCACGTTGTCTCATGTTTACACCAGTTGTGTAGCACATCCAGAAAGGTCTGCACTGGAGCCAGCCAGAGCTGCCAGATTGGGGCACCTTTCAGAAGCTCTCATACAAATGGAATCCTCAGAAATTTGCTAAGGTGCGCATTGATCACAACAAACGCCTCCTGATTTGCCCTAGCGCTAACCTTTGTGGGTATAGGAATAAACAAATGGTGCAAATTGCCCGTGCTCCCACAAACATCACCATTTGCACCAGAGATTTTTTTTTAATGCAGACAATATTTTTAAAAATGCCCATATACCCTCCGGGCATGCAGTTCTGATAAATACCCTTTCATGAAGGCCGCCACTGAGAAATATCCAGGGCTGGACTGGCAGGACTGGCCATAGCAGGCATCGAGCATTTCCCCAGGAGGTTGGAAGGGTCGGGGCCAGTTTTGTAGCAGTGAGTGCCGGTTTTGTTACTGGGAGCCGGTTTTGCAGCGGTGCTGCAAGTCGGCCCCCACTAACAAGAGCATCAGTGCTTCACACTTGCACCCCCTCCCTCCCCCGGGGAACTGGTCTGACAACATTGCCAGGGCTGCTTTGAGCTCCCAGTCCGGCCCGGATATATGATGCTTAATTGCGTGCCCTTAACGTGGTTTGCTGGCGCACTGATCAACTCCACTGTAACCCCCACCTGGGTCCACAGCAGCAAAGGAACCTTCCAGCTGCTGCCAGCTGCCATGACGGCTCCGCTGGGCCCGCCCATTCGCATGCCCCCGGCGGAAAGGTTAGATCTTTATTATTGTGCCAGCTGAGTCCAGAGTCTGACAGAGATGTCTTTCCTACAACCCCCCTTGTAACTTGCCCCTTCGCTTGGGAGACTTTAATGGGAGAATTCTAGTTCCCCTCTGGGACCCTATATTACGTGACAGTAGCAGTGCGTGTTCGACGTTTGCGCATGCGTCTGACGTGCAAGGGTGTGATGAACAATGGAAAGGGGAAGCCTGCTTTTCAGTACATGAAAACACACCGGGCCAGATTCCCAACCTGGTAGCTTCAACTTGCAGGCACCAAGCGCAGTGAAAATGTAGTTTTGCAAGACACAAACTATGACGTTGGACTCATAAATGGGTTTACAATTGCATAATAGTCACCCAGTAGGCGTAATATTAGGTAGGGGATCCTAGAAAGTTTAAAAACAGCCACAGAATGCGAGCTCGTACCTAGCAATTCACTAACAGCTCATTGAGCCGTCCACACCCTGGAAACAGCTGGAGATTTACTCCTGTTAAGGACAGGAGTGAATCCCTTTCCAGGATATGACAGACCAAACACCCTCAAATCAGACCGGCTCTAAGCGTATGGTTTTTTTCACACGGGAAAACATGCGGAAATATAATCCCCGAGGAGAAAAAATGTATAACTGCACAAATGGAAGGAATTGATATGTATTCCATTGTACTTTATGTACCTTATCCTCCCAGAAACATCTTTACATGCACATAATTGAGAAGTTACAAAACATTTCAATTAGTAGTCTTAGAAACATTGATGAAGTTGAAAAAAATCAGAAATCTGCACCATGGGACGGAAATAAAAAATTGTGCGCAGTTTGCCTATTGAGCCTACATACTTTGCTAGCAGATAATTCCTGCGAAGACGATGGGATCAGCCCCTTTTCCCATTTAATCAATGCCTTTCTAATCCTACTCCTTTATTATGAATAGCCATTACAATATCCAAAATTACCCCCCTCTGAATTAGTGTTTCCAGGGGGTCCAAACAACAGTAATTCTAGAGGTGGGGACAGAACAGGGATAGTAAGATTTTGGTGGACAATATGGGGGAATTTGTTGTTCTGCGTCGATTACCTCACGTTTTTCCATGGTCTTTCCCTGGTGCTTTTAGCAGCTGAAATCTCTATATGATTCACAAACAACTTGTAAATCCAATGAGCCCAGTAACTCCTGTTTGGATCAGATGGAGCTCCGTTCCCCTGATTCTTTGCTGTGTTTGGTCTGGCCATGTCTTGACGCGATCGCAAACACCAGGCCCATTAGGACTTGTAGTCAGGCCCACTGGAAATAGGTGATTTTGTAGCAATGGAGTTTTCCACATATTTGAGAACTTGCCACATATGCAACATAATTCATCCTTTGCTACATTATCTGCAGTTTCTAGCGCAAACGGATCAAAAGTTAATCAAAATTCTGCAAAGCGTGTTGCTGCTCAGTTGAAGGTCATTCGCAAAGGTTGACAGGTAAATTTTCTTTTGCTTTTTGCTGTATTTGTGTGGTAATCTGGTACCAATGAGATGAACCCTTTGTCCAGACAATATGTGTTAAAATGACAAAATAATGAACTGATACTATCATAAAATGTGCTGCATTATGCTGCATACTTTGCCTTTTCTTGTTACATATTTTGTTGAACACTGCCGCATAATTTGGTCTTTCCCTGCCTCATCATAATTCCAGTGGCCCTGTCTATAGTTTGTGTCAGAAGAATGCTTCTTGTGTTAGTCTGCTATTCTCTTCTAAGTATTAGTAGTCATGTGCCTCGCTGTCTCTTTTCCATCCCCACTGACTGCCTCTACTCCTACAATTCAACTTCATTTTCTCTCACTTGGTTAAGTTGGTTAGTTCTCTAGCTCAACCCTATTTATATGTTTTCTGGTTTCCTTGTCTCAATCTCTCTGTTCTTCTGCTGTTTTGTGTATCATTTCCACATGCCCCAGGTGATTTATCTCACTTTCACTTTTTTTTTATTTATAAACATTTTTTATTGAGTTTTGTTTGACAACATCATGCACCAGGTGCCTCAGAATACAATCATTGACCAGAAGTAATGCTGACATGTTTAAGCAAAATTGTAGTTACTTAATTTAACAACTTAACTAAAATCAAACAGAACACCCAACCAGCTGCGATCAAGTCAAAATGAAAGTATGTCATTGCATAATAATCCAGTCCCTAGACATTGTCTCGGTCTCACTTTCACTTTTTGATAGTTCTTGGCTACAGGTGGCTTTGGTAGTCAGAGCTATTGTTTCCAAGAGACAGCATACATGTAAAGCTCAGCTTTGGGTCAGCCCCTTGCTCATGGTGTGTTGTCTATTACTTTTGCCACCCCTTGATTCAACGGCTTTTCTCCCTCTTCTTGTGTTTGCTCCTCCAGGAGCATTTGTTCTCACAGTGTTCTGACTTGGATGAGTTGTATCCTTTCACTGGTTATCTGAGACTTTTTAGCTCTCGCCTGAGCCAGCGCTTCAGCGCTGCTCTGGCGAGAGCTTTAGAAAGCGGGATTTGGAAGTTCAAACTTGAGCTTTTCAGGCCGCCAACTACAGTGCATGTGCGCCGGGCGCGCGCACCATTTGTCAACCTGCTGATCACTTTCGCGGACGCTTTGATGTTCTCAGTGAGCCGCGCGGCCACTGAGAACATCAAAGCGGCCGCGAAAGTGCTCACCGTATGCCAGCCTTCCCCGTGTTGCTTTAGCACTCACCGCCCCCCGCCCACTTCCATGTTACCCGTGTGGCTCACTTTCTCTTTCATGGCCGCGCGGCGTTAATTTCACGGCCGCGCGGCCAATGCTTGTTATCTGATGCCATACAGGACACAATATAAATGACGTATAGAAAGTATTTTTGGAAATATGCAGCGTTTCTCAACATCCCAAAAGTTGAAGTTCCAGCACACCTGGTTTTGGAGAGAAACCCCATATCACCCACCGAACACCCGAGTTTCTTATGACTGAGGTACATGCCCCATTTTGTGGCAGGCGCTCTACTTGCAACATGAAGGCACCTCAAAGTGTGGATTATTAGCCTGTCTGTGACCGGCTAGGACAGAGGTGATGTAACCTGGTGCTTTTTTTTTTTTGCAGTTTTATATAGCGCAAACTTGACCCGAATCCAATCAGGTATCAGCGCGCTTTACATAGCACCAGTTACATGAAGACACATGAAGACTGGTGCTTCAGCAGTTTTGAAAGTCTACGTTTTGGAGTTGCATTGGGACTGTTGTTTTTTCTGTTTTTTAATGAGATGCTATTATTCGTATTATCTCCGTTCATAAGTAAAACACTGCCCATTTTTAAAGCACCTTGAGGGTGGTTTTGAAACCATGGCCGTTTAGACCCGGGAGGCATAGCCGGACCCAATAAAGGCAGAACGCCGGCCGACCGGACCGTCCGCAAGTCGCGTTTTGCGTACAGTTTTCACGCTGTTTGTTTCAGGAGCGTCTTTCCGGTGGGTGCCAAATTGCTCTGACTGCACCAAGGCACCTGAAAGTGCTGACTTGGGACAGTTTCCAGAGATACACTTCATGGCGCTTAAGCAGTTTATGCTTCGTGAATCGGGCCTGCTAATTTTTCTGTTGCTTCGGGAAACACACATTTTTTACTTCAAAACGGGGGGGGGGGGAGGGGGGGGCGTGATGCCCCAATTCTTTCTCTTGCCTTAAGGCCCGGGCACCCTTTCCCTCTAATAGGTCTCGCCTTTGGGACCTTATAAGTGTTTAGCCATACAACAGTTAATGTTGTTGCACAAAGGATATTGTGCTGCATAACTAAATACTTATAAGGTCCCAAAAGCAAGACCTATTGGCTATGCCAATGCTTGTTTTAATTTTCTATTGGGAATTAATGTTCTACCTTGCTGTCTTTTCCCTGCTTTTTCTTTTTTTTTTCGTGCATTTATATATAGCAAACTTGACCCGAAGGTATTGAAGCACTTTACATGAGCACCAGTTACATTACTCAAGGACACGTTCATGTTTGATATGCAGGGAGAGATTAAGTGATTTTCCCTGAATCACAGGACGTTGGGCCAACGTCGAGGCTCGAACCTGGTTCCCCAGCTCTAAAGTTGGCGGCTCTGGCCATTATACCCCATCCCGCCCCACTTATTTGACTCCACTGTTCCTCTCGAGGTCAAATTGGGTACAAAAAGCAGCCATGGTAGAAAAGTTGAAACCAGCCGTCCTCACTCTCTGTCCCTTTTTTATCGCCCCCAGCCCATACCTCCCCTATCTCTCTCTCTCTCCCTCGCTCCCCGGACTGAAATTATTATTGGGGTGCTGTAAAAAGTAACACATGAGCTAGCAGTGGCCCCAGGCCTTCAAAGACCGAAGATGCCCAATAGAATAATTCGGCAGTTGGGCCCGCCTCCTCCACCCCCTCGCCTCGCTCCTCCTTCCAATCTCTGTCATTCTATTTTATTTATTTATCTTTACGAGGGCCCAGCAGGTGCAAAGGGCTGCTGGACTGATCACTTCATTTTTTTTGCAGTTCATGCATACTTACTATTCATTGCCTCTCCTTTTAACCATTCCCTGCGCGCTCCTTTTCGACTCTCCCTTCCCCCCGTTTTATTTTTTCAAATGTTGTTTTATTTTCATCCACCAAAGCCGCACTTCTTATTTATTTATTTACATTTTAATATACCATTTTAACTTGGAAGTCCACTATGTCCTTATGGTAAATTAAAAATGACCGCCACGCATCACAATTGGCATGCAAGATAAATAATGCACTTCTCACAGCACATGCATGCACTTCGATGACCATCTTGTAATGGGTTTTATTTTTGTAAGTTTTCCAGGCATGTGTGCGCATGCTTTTTGATGCATGCACTTGGCTAAGCTCCTCAAAAAGCAATAATATAGCTATGAGCTCGACCTTTTATATCCGAGACCATTTCATTTTAAAAATGCTTATTTCCCCCTTTCTCGCTTCATGCAAAGGATTATTGAATGTCAATTGAATTATCGAACTAACTTTGATCTGCTGTTTAAATCACTTGATAGTCAGTTTTTTTTGTTATGCGTCTGCTTTGAATTTGTACCATATTTGTGCATGTGCATGCATGAAATGCTATAATATATTACAACAAAAAAGATAGAACTATAAACTTCCATAGTATTAACCAGGCCTCGCATGGAGAAAAGGTAGCGACACATCTGAGCCACTTCGATCCACATGAAACTCTATCTTTATCAAATGTGAATATGTATGTGGCTAGAGAAAGTGTCTTATCTGCACAGGTAGTGCTGACAGGCTTTTGGACAAACATGGCATATCTTCAGAAACTCTGGAGAACCAACTTCGTCAGTGTGAAAACACTTTCTATGTTACATTCCATTTGTAGGTGATGCCAGTATTTATTACAATCAAACACGTTAAATAAGGAGCGCCTAGGGGACGCCTAACACCGTAAGAAAGTTGTCTTGGAAGACAATCAATCAATCAGGAGTTTCTATAGCGCGGCTACTCACCCCTGAGGATCTCAAGGCGCGGATCCGTCTGGGCGTGGAGGTTCATGTTCACGAGTAACGTCTTGAGATCCTTCCTGAATTGGATCTCAAGACCAGGCTGCTGCTCGGTCTGCAGAGCATTCCACCACACTTTGGGCCTCATCACGATGGCGGTCGGTAGGACGACCAACTTCCATCGCAGCGAGAATGAGACCAGCTGACAAGGAGTCGGCAGTCCCACCCACCATATAATGATGAGACCGCCGTGTAGGCGGTAGGAAACTACCTTTTTCTACTGTGGCTTGTGCTGCAGACCAGGAAAAGGGCCACAGTACAAGCAGCAATACAAGAAGGCAGTTTGTGTACATCCATGCACTGTGTGCCAGGCACCATGTGCTGCCCGACACATGGTGCATGGATGTGTGGGGGGGCACTACATGTGGCCCAGGCCATTTAGCAGTGGCCCACAGAGGACTAGGGCCCTGCTTGGGGCCCCCAAAGTCCCTTTCTGGCTGCCTTTTCATGGCAGTGTGACCACCATTAAAAGGCAGCCGGAAAGGGATATCTTAATCCCTAAGGCAGTGCGTGTGCAGGCACTGCCCCCGTTGTAGGGTTAGGAATCCAACCGCCATCCACACTGGATCTTTGATCGTGTCGGAGGCGGCGGTCCTACCCCCCGCCCTCTGCGCTCCGACCGCCGGTATTGTAATCCTGCAGTCAGACCGATTCCCAGGATGTAGGACGGACCGCCACAGACAGACTTTTGGTGGCAGTTCGCCCGCCATCGAAAAGACCTCCTTTAATCTGAGTGCCAGATATACGAATATCTGTTTGCAAAATACTAGATGCAAATTATGACCAGTATGTTTGCAACCGGTAAAGATTTTGAAGAACTGACCTGGTACTAAGAAGTGGGTTTCTAAAATTCTGAATCATAGTGGGTGGCAACCTGACCCTCCTCATGAATATTAATGAGGTAGCTTGCAAGTTGTGAATCACAATGATTAAAGGTCTGCAAAGGGATAGTGGCTGGCTGGGACCAGCAGACCACCATGTCTGTGATTTGGGATTGCGCATACCTGCTTCAGAGAGAGAGCGAAAGAGAGAGAGATAGAGAGCACGAGAGAGAGAGAGTGTGTGTGTGTGTGTGCACGCACACCTTTCAATAAATTAGATTTTAAAAAAACATAGTCTCTTTTTCTTAGATGAATTGCGATTGCGAATAAAAACAAATTTCACTTTTTGTTTTGCTGGTTCGTGTAAGAGCTGTCAGCTGTCTTGTGGGCCACTGCCTACCATTTAACCAACATTTTTTTATATTCACATATGGGAAGTTTTCCCATGGGAACTGCTTCTGTTTTGCTAATGCATTACTGCCTTCTTTGAGGTGTTAGTAAAATATCAAAGTTTAGCACTCGGATTTTGGTTGCAAAACATTAAAACCAATTCAGTATTTGGAAGTGAAGCATGCAAATGGCCCGTTCCAGATACCAAATCTTACCCACGTGCAATCCAATTTTAGGAGTTGTAAAAAAATGTAAGACTCCTAAAATGGGATTAGTACACAAGAAAAACATTTTAGCTGTCGCAAATGACAAATTGGAGCGTTTGCAACTGTTAAAACATTTAGTACATCTGGCTGCAAATGTCTAATGTAATCTAATAAAGGTGCATTGCACGATGCAGTTTGTTTACCATATACATTCAGCAAGCTAAGGTGACCGGAATCACACTGCATAGTAGTAAGTGTATTAATAATAAAATTTGCGTCAGTTCTCTGAGGGCTTCATATACAAAGCGATTTTATCACAAAGGTCTAATTTGACCTTTTGGGACTGCAAAGTGGGTTTTTCAAATTTACAAAACTCAAATTCAGATTCTGCAACAGTTATCAAACCGCCATTGGCTTTCAGGCTAAATACAGAATCACTATTTAAAAAGGACGTGTAAAAGACGTCCCGATTCCTAAACTTATGTTATATTTAGCGACCAAAATCTGGTTGCAAAACATTCATATTTTACCAACAAATCCGTATTGGTGGTAACCATACAAAAACATGAAAGGATCTACTGGGACCCTTCCTCTTTGTGAATGCAGACAAATACTTTTTTGGGGAGCGCGTAGTGATCCACGGGACTGCTGCTTGCTCCCAGAAATGTTTGTAAATTTATTCATTTTCTTTTTAAAATGAATCCCGTTTTTCTTTTAGGAAAACTGGCTGCAATTACAAAATAATGCTTTATTTTAAAACAATCATGCTTCGTTGATCCAAGTAAGCAAAATGAAACAAGATTGTGCCCACATTGAAAAAACAATGGGAATATTTTACTTGGAAAAAAAGATAACAAACCTCAAGTGTATAGTTTTTCATGAACATTAATTGTAAAACCTTCAATTTTACATGCATGACTGTCCATGTCTCTTTGTGTTATAACAGTTGCATAGCACTTTCCTACCACCATGCCTGGGTGGGGGAATAAGTAGCTACTCAGCTTGTTGAATCTGGTTGGTTTGTAACTTGTCTCCACTAAAGCTCCCATTTGTGTGGGCAGCAGGTTCGTAGCACCACACATAACAAATCTTTCAAGTGTGCAGGAGTGCCCGTGCAGGTAAGGGCAGTGGGGCCAGGTGGGGGGTGGAGGTGGAATTCAACAGACGACGAGGGAAAATTAAATAAATAATTAATTTTCCCTCGTTGTTGTCCACCGCTCCACCGCTCTTACCTGCACGGGCCGCTCCTGCAAGTATGCATGTCATTGGGAGATCTGGTCTTGTGACCACAGTGTTGACTTTGAAACTTGGAGTTAAAGATTTTAATTCCACATTTCCCACTCCACCATCAGTTGTATGATTCTTGGCAAAAAAATACTTCTCACAAGGAAAATGGTGAATGACCAGAAACAATGTTGAATGTCAGTGTTAAGAACTATATTAAAAAAAAACAGAGAGACAATTTTCAGCCTATTTAGGAGTTAAATGATTTGCCATGTTGGGCTGCATACGCCTCTTTACACAATGGTACTCTTTTCATTTATTTAAGAAGGTGGAGTCGGTACTGCCTGCTGAGTTTCTAATTCGTGCCCTTCAGGTTGCATGTAAATCTTGCAGCTGGTGCATTAACCATTCTGAGCTAACTAACCAGCTCCATTCACCCATTTGTTTCATAACCTGGAGCAAAGTAATTACTCAACATTTCAACAAAGCTCTATAGTTTCTTCTTCTTAAGACTAAACAATGATGGATCTGCTATAGGTGGGCAATGAAAAACTGGTGTTGTATTGACAGATGGCCATTGTTTTGCCTTTTGTTTAGTGCAAAGGTTTTCAGAAGATGGAGTAAGGCATTCAGAAAAGAGAGGACATAAGCACCAGCACTGCAAGGACATGCTGCACACACACTCTCATGCACATGCACACACACACAAGCAGATTACCCTATGAGAAGAAGCTATGGAAGTTTCCCTTACACATATTAGGTGACATATAGGAATCAACACTGCTAGCTTCTATTGTTCACACAGAACAGGAACAACGCAGGTAGGAGCAGTGCAAGCATTTCTTTCTCTCTCTCACACACACACACTCACAAACACACAAAAACACGCCAATGGAATTGCTGTTGGACAGCGTCAACTCAGATCAAGTTGCCCCAGGGAACAGCATTGTCAAAAGGACAGATACCGCATCAGTACTGATCCGTTTATTCAGATCAAAAGGGTCTTTTGGCTGCCTCAGGGTTTGGCATGAGATCCTGAATAGCCAAGCAGTCAATATCCATGCTCTCCCCTACCTCAGCCAATGAACAATTGGCAAGCTTTCTCCAGCCAATCCAAGCATGAGCTGTCCCGACCAATCTAAGGTCATTAATTGTCAGTGTGGCCTCTGAGGACTTTGTATTATTACCCTGCAGCTTGGAAGGACTGGGTGAGTCAGTTCAATGTTCAATCTAGCTTGAGATAGTACGGCTGTATCAATGACCCAGGTCCTATTTAAAGCTATACAAATGTACACCGTGTTGCATTAGATCTTCAGCAAACATGATGCTCTAACTTCACATCACCCAGGAAAGAGCTCAAAATCCCACTAGCCAGGAGCAATCTTATCAAAAAGACATACCAGCCATATAGCCTAAATCTCCAGCACCAACTCCACTTATACCTCTATGTTGAATGCTGTATAATGCTGGCCCATTACATAAAGATACCAAGAGAAGGACAAGTGGGCACTAGGTCTAACCTGATCTCCTGCAGAGTAAGTCCTTGGGGTGGTCTTATGCCCTTTTACCATTCTAGAGGACATAATGGCTCCAGACATTTCACGCAACAATGCACCTACATTCCGGGAGGAGAACAGCAAGTTGTCAGGACTTGCATGTTAATAATAGGATCATCAATGCTGTGGATGGGTCTGGGATTGGGTCAGTCTCCTACCTTCAGTCTGGGTGGTGTTGTACCATTTCCTGGAAACAGGTCAGATTTCATAGGTGTAAGCGTGTTCCCTGTGCATGTTACATGGAATATGGGGCGGGGGTACTGTTCTGCAGGCCCACATGTTTCCTGACTTACCCATTCACATAGCTAGTGGGTGCAGTCAGAATTTGAGGTTTCCTAAGAATAGAGTACATTGTAGCAAAGGGACCCCAGCTTGAGAAGTAATCTTAGAGAATGCAGGTGTCATCTGGGAAGAGACATTTTGATCAGTTCATATCATACTACACATGCTCATAGTTAGTCATTTAGTGCGTTTGTGGGGTCCGTTGAAGATTCTCTGATTGGAAGACTAACATAGAACCAAGCTCACAATACAGCATTAATCTTGCGGCTGACTGTTTGTTAGGAACCTTGGAATGTAAACCTGTCTTTTTCTTACATAAATATCAAATAAAACACACAAAAAGTGATGGGAGGAATGCCTGCAATACATTTATCCACAGGTAATCCCTTGGAGTAGCATTCCAACCCATCATTCTTTTTCCCACCACACCACCTCAGATTAGACCCAGCTATATGCAAATCAGTCTTGGTTGTGCTGTAACGGGAACAGCCCATCCCATACTCACACACATCCAGGTCCTCTCTGATGGAACACAATCCAAGACCAGCATGGTGTGCAAAAGAACAATAGGTTGCAATGCTACTCTGGGAAAGTACCAGTGGTTAGATTTCTTGCAAGCATTCCTACCATCACCTTTTATGTGTTTGAAGCACAAATATTAAAGCGTTTCTGAAGTTATTTTGACATCGACCACTCTTTTACACTATTGGCGAAGAGGATAACTGTAAGGATTATGGGAAGAGACTGAGAGTGGAACGAGGACCATTGGGGAAAAAAGTGTAGATTTCGTTTGGCTTATGAATTACTTGAGGGATGAAGAAAGATTTGTTGTAGTGGCGGTAGATTACATTCTCATGTTCTACCAGAATATTGATTTTTAAATATTGAAATATAGTTAGAATATCGACTGTCACAATATCATGAATGTGATTATTTGCAGGTAAGTATAGATTTACTATCCTTAGTTCCACATATACATGTACCTTTATAATACATATCTTCAAGGTCTGAAAATGTAGTGTTAAGAATAGTGACTTACACTCATCAATACGGAACTCAAGATCTTCGCTTCCTTATTGGCCAATCGCATACGGCCGCATTTAGCTCAGCTTGTCCACCCTGACCAATGCGGCTTCATGCCTCGCCGAGGGACTAGACACTGTCTCCGACGCCTTCATCTCGCCCTCGAAAACCGACACCTGCTTACTCCATTCAAGTCCCTTCTCCTTATTGATTTTGAGATGGCTTTTGACTCCGCTGACTGGAGCTACTTGGATGCGGTGTTGGAACAGATGGGCTTTGGCACTCCTTTCCGTAACTTGGTGAGACTACTCTATCACCGTCCTCGGGCACAGGTCCTCGTCAACGGCGCTCTATCCCGCCCCTTCCCCATTGGACGGGGTACGAGGCAGGGATGCCCCCTCTCCCCAATCCTCTTCGCTCTGGCAATGGAGCCGTTCGCTTGCCTTGTCCGCAGTGACCATTCCTTGACTGGCTGGAGGTGGCCTGGCCTAGCGGAGGATAAAATCGCATTATACGCGGATGATGTGTTGCTGTTCCTGGCGGACCCAGCCCGGTCGGGACCTCGCTGCCTTCGGGCACTGGCTATTTTTGAACAAGCTTCCGGCCTGCGGCTAAACCCGGCCAAGTCCGTCCTTGCCCCCTTACACTTATCACGCGAGTGCTTTGACTGGCAGTCGTCGATTCCTCTTCAGCGGCTGTCTTTCAAGTACTTGGGGATCTGGGTTTCTCTCCTCCCTGACCTCGCATGGGAGCTCAATGTCACCCCGCTGGTTAAGCAGATCCGCGCCGACCTCCTTAAATGGTGCAAGCTGCCTCTAAACCCTCTGGGCAGGATTGCCCTGTACAAAATGATGATCTTGCCCCGTTTTTTGTACATGCTCCAGAACACTCACCTCTCCTTCGCCAGATCTTGGTTTCGGGATATGGACGGTATGGCCATCAAATTCCTTTGGGGGGGACGGAGGTCCAGGCTGGCCCTGGTCCAATGCCGAATCCCACGGTTTGACGGAGGCCTCGGAATGACGAACCTCCACCTCTACTACTTAGCGACTCATCTCCTCACAACTGGTTTAATGGCGGCTGGTCTGACCCGACGTATCGCTTGGAGATTCACATCTTGGGCTTCTCCTCTATCCAGGGGATGCTTTATGGGACCGAAGTTCCCCGAGCTCTTCCCGAGGTCACGCTCGGCGTATTCCTGACTTGGCATGCATCGCTTCGTCATACTCAATGGGCAGGCAGGCTGACCCGCTACACTCCCTTGTGGTGTGGCACTAGGCTTCGTGAAGTCGCCTCCATGTCGGGGTTCCAGCAGTGGGATCTCATCAGGGTAACCTTGCTGGGTGACGTCTGGAGCGGTACCCACATCCGTTCCTTTCAGGACTTACAGGCCAGACACTCCCTCCATCCCTCTCAATTCTTTTGGTACTTGCAACTGCACCATGCCCTTCACTACCACATTACAGACAGCACGTCCCTGCCGAATATAGCCCGCCCGAGGCGCAGGTTCTGACCGGGGACTTGGGGAGGGGTGGAGTCTCTCGGATCTACCGCTCACTCACCAACAACACCCCTAATTCCCTTTCCCTACTCCATGAGAAGTGGGAGGGCTGGCTTGGGGCTCTGGAGGATGAGGACTGGAGGGACGCCCTGATGGCCCCTTGGACGATTGCGGTATCGGCAAGGCTCCGCCTGGTCCAAGTCTATTTTCTGCACGCCGTTTACCTTACACCCCTGCGTCTCCACCGCGCTGGGCTTCGGCCTGATGCCCACTGCCCCCGCTGTGCCAACCCCCACGCTGATTTCTACCATATGGTTTGGTCGTGTTCTGCGATTCAGAGATATTGGGAATTTTAACACAAGATCTGACAGGGGTCCTGGGCTGGGAGGTGCCTCTTGATCCCATACATGTTCTGCTGGGCGTCACTGATGGATTGGACGGCTCCTTAACTTTAACACAGCATTGGTGGTCACCAAGAGGGACATTGCTGCGCATTGGGTGGACACTGCTCCTCCCACTGTAGGACGCTGGCGACGGGGGTGGATTGGTGCGCTGCGGAGGAGCGGCCTCTATATGTAGCCAGGGGGTGTCCTGAGAAATTTCGCCGCATGTGGGGCAAATGGGTCGGGGTACTCGATGACTGAGATGGAGTGGTCCGCCTTTCAGGTACACATGGATATGCTCTTATTGATTTCCTTATGTAGCCTTGATGTCACTGTGATGTCTTTTTCTCTCTATTCTGATAATGTACATGTAGCTCTGAATGGTGCTGTTTGCTGTTACATCCAAAACTCAATAAAACTGGTTGTCAAAAAAAAGAATAGTGACTTGCCTATTTATATTTATTTTCTGGCTATTATATTACTGAAGGACAACATTTTTTACATAATATTCTAACATGCAACCAGTTGGAGATGGTCTTTATGATGGTTATCTCCAAAAGCTTGACCATACAACTTTGGAGATTTTTTATTTTTAGGGGAAAGAATTCCAGCGTAACTTGTTAT
The DNA here is from genome assembly GCF_964204655.1 of Triturus cristatus. NCBI lineage: Eukaryota > Metazoa > Chordata > Amphibia > Caudata > Salamandridae > Triturus > Triturus cristatus. Next base: position 473,998,738 of record NC_140590.1, on the reverse strand, counting down.
GAACAATTGTGTTCAGCTTCAGCTGACTTTAAATGAAATGTAAATATGTTTAATTTGTGTGGCATAACGCATGGAAGGATTTCTTTTTATAATCCTCAGTCAAGCTGTATTGTGGAGAGATATAATAGAATAGTGAAGATTACCTTATAGTTGCCCGTCAGCAGTAGGAAAGGGGTTAAGGATTAGATAAGGAATTGGTGTGGGCTTATCACACCCCATGTATTACTTCAGGGTACACTACTTTCAGACTTATGAAAGGAATAGAAGCCAGAACTAAATTGGTCCCTCAGTGGATGAAGGATGAAAATTATATTGTGATATACCAAGGGAAGAAAAATGTGAGGTTAGAGAGTGATCACAACCATTAGATTTGTCAATATAATTTTGGGTAGGAGTGAATAATAAGCTTAAATCTCCTTAGCCATGTAAAGTGAATGATGTATGAGGTTTGTATGTAGTGTTGATGAATGAGCAGACACACAATTGAAGAATAGCTGTATATTGCAGAGAAACATTGTGCACACTTTCTACCATGGCTCTGTTTGAGGAGAGTGAAAAGACTCTATGCAGTGGCAATTACCTCAAAATGCAGATTTTGTTTTCTGTGTCATAGGAAACATGAGAAACTTTGTAACTTTCAAGGACAGTCATCGAGAACTTGTCAGAACTTTGATGCCAAAAGAAAAGCTTTTTACCTTCCGCCCGCCCCCCAGATGACAGCTAATTGTCAGCCTGAACATGTCTAGGGCAAAATCTTTGGAAAGAGATATATGAGCCTGCACCCTGTAGCTCCTCTTCCTAGCTTAAAAACTTGCTCATGCAGGGATTAAAGGGTGATGAACTCAGGCCAGTTCATTCCTAATTTAAAAAACTGTTTTTTCAGTAACACGTTGAAAAATAGAGACAAGAACCTGATAATGTAATAGCAATGGTAAGAAGAGAATGGCCTTTTAATTTAGCAGGCCGATTCCACACAGTAGTTTTATCTATGAGAACATATGGCTGTTTTAAAGAGAAATCTAGTAAAGGTTCAAATGATTGTCATAAGCAGTATGGAGATATAAGACGTGTGAATTCAGAAAAGTTTGTGTGGTGAGGTTCTCAGCTATCAGCATTTGGTTTTCATTTTTTTAAAATATTTTCTTTAATTGCGTTAGTTAATTTTTTTACTTATTTAATTTCAGCCATTTGTTCTCCTGTTTATAACTGTATGCCCTCAAAGCTTTAATTTTTGTAGAAACCAATACATAATTTATGTGGTTGATGATGGATACTTCATACCTGACATGTTACAATTGGAAAAAAGAAGAGGCCAGATGAACTAAGCATTTTAACGGTCGCAAGCGCTTTGATTTGGCGCACGCGACCGGTGTAATTCATTTTTTGTGTATTAATCACTTTTAGGAGTTGGAAAAGTGACGCGTCCTAGGTGTGCCTTCCAAATACTGAATTGGCTTCTAACATTTCAATGTTTTGCGATCCAAATCTGGTCACAAAACTTTAACTATTTTACGGACACTCCAAAGAAGGTAGTAACCCATTCTCAAAAGAGACCCTTTGTGAATGTAAAACAACAAGTTTGTTTAAGAGAAGGCAGTGGTCCAGAGGAATACTGTCTCTTCTTAAACAAAATCTTAAAAAAAAAAATTTAATGCAGCCCTTTTCCTGTATGGAAACACACACATTTAAAATTGCATATAAAAAAAATCTTTTTTTTAAAGCATTCACAGACATGGGGGTCGGCTGGCACCACTGGCCACCATCCTCGTGAATTTGCAACCCATCTCATTAATATTCATGAGGTATGTCTGTTTGCAACCCACTGCAGATAAGCTTTTTAAGAACTGAAATATTACTATATAGGTCGGTAATAATGTTTCCTGGTTGCAAAAATACTGGTGCAATTTGCGATTAGTATTTTGCGGCCAGTAATTACCACACCTGGCCCAAGATATTTTAGGTCACAATTAGCATTTGGGCATTGATCCTTGATCAGTAAGCTTAATTACCATGCAGTAATTGTGAGGCCTTCTCAAGTTCCTTTCAGGGCAATATTTCTCCAAGTAAGAAGGATATTTTTCTGGGAAAATGTGCATACCCACAGCTTCAGTGCCAGTTGCATTCTGGAGTAGATTAGCTTGATACCCGTGGGGAGCATTTCATGTGCAGCTGATCGTAGGGAATGTTGTATCTCAATACTGCTTACTACCATATATGCAAATTTCCTACAGCTCTCCATAACTGTGAAATTGCCTGTTATGGAGGTATACAAAATTCGATAAAAGCTTAGATGTAACATGTACAGCCCCGGGGTGACAAACCGAAAAAAGAGAAAACGCCTCATTTGAAAAGCTCCATGCACAGTAGGCCTGGGTTCACAAACATCCTATAAAAATCTAGTTACTTCACCCCCCTCTGAGCTGCTTATTAAAAAGCCCAACCCGTACCAGGCTGATGATTATGATAAAATGAAAATGTGGCACTTTTCAAACAGACTGGCTCATATGAATGGCATACACCAGAACGTTTTTTTTATTACTAATGAAAACTAATTGCAATTCTGGTCATTAACGTGGGATTTAATTGGGCTGGATTTTAGGTTCCCCCTTGGTGGTTCTGATTGATCTTATAATTTATAATCTGTGTTTAATTGAGGGACCGGCCATTGTGGCATGCGCGTATGGGCCATGTCTGCGCAGCATCTGTAACCTCAGGGCGTCCTGTCTGCACCAGGGGGAGAGCGGGAAACGCATAAAAAGGCTTACCCTGGCACAGGCGGGCCCATCAGAGAGGCAGGCGGCGGCACCCGCATGGTGCCTACAAAAGCCAGCCACACAAGCTCATGAACGATATCAGGTACCACAATATGCAAATTGTGTTAGATTTTTTTATAGTGCAAAAGAATGCCAGGAACCAAGCTTGCGAGAGCATTGTGCAGCTCATATCAGTAAATCGCCTTTACTCATGCTCTAAATTACCGTTGAGTCTTTCCTTTTACGGCCTTTACTGGTCCTTGATTGAGTTGCGGTTTACCTTGTGACCCTTTAGCCCTCCATCTCGTGTCTCTCCTTTCATTCGTTGCTTTGCATTTTGCGAGTGGATCACTCTGCCTCGTACGCATCTGTCCCTCTAATCTACATTTCTGTTTTTTTACCTACATGCTTCTTTCTGATTGTCTTGCTGAGCCCACCTGGACCTGTCTCTGCCCTACCTACCAAGACGTGTTGGGAATTCATGTGCCTCCTCCTTTTCACAGCATTTCTTGCTCCTCCCCTTAACATGTTTTCATTTACCATTACAAATTAAATGCCTGTAAGCAGGAGAGGAGGCACTCAGAGCTTCCTTGGATCATGTATGGTGAGCCAAATTATACGACAGGCTTGAGTAAATTATGCGACAAGAAAAGCCAAATTAGGAGATATCATGTGGCACATTTTGTGATAGTATTACTTTATTAGTATGTCATTTTTACACTTGTTAACAATGTCTGGACATTGGTTGCAGATCATTAGTACCAGTTTAATACCCAAATATAGCAATAAGCTTACAGAAAAGTGACCAGTAAACCTTTGCAAAGGGCTTTCCACAGCGTAGCAACATGTGTTGCTGTGGTTTAAGTAACATTTGAACCATATGAGCTGGAAACAAACACTTTTTTGGTTAAAATCTACAGATTTTGCAGCAGAGGCTATATTATGTGGTAAATGCTGCACATCTTTTTTTTTTAAAAGAACGGCATGGCCGCACAATTGCATAATTCCATTGGCCCTGCTCATATCCAAGCTTTGATACAAACTCAGTGCTGTCTTCTGATCAGAGGGAAGGGACTCTGACCATGAAAAGCATGGCCAGTGATAAGAATGATAAGTACCTAACCACGGCATTACCCCCACATCCTGCATGAAGGACTCCCTGAAAGAAATGGCATTTTATGATACCTGTAATGCTAAACAAATGTATAGGCAGTTGCCAGTTTTGGAATAAAAGACACCTGTGATAGGGTGCACAAAACTGAAAGAGTGAACCTGTTTTTTTCCCAATAGCGGCGATCTCACAAGGTTCACGGTAACTGTCCTGGCTGCATCCGGACAATGAAAGTTGGTCTTCTACTAAGATGCAGAATAAGTGAAGGTTTCCTTGGTAAGCACCTCCTGAGCACAGAGGAGCAAGTTTTGGCTGGAAGGGTGAATTGTAGCATAAAACCTACAAATGTGACTGTACATACAAAACAGTGTCTCTATTAAGCAGAATCTTCAGATTTCCTAGCCATCCAAGTGAAATATTGGCCATTAAAAAAAACACCTTAAACGTCAAAACAGCTTTGCGGTTGGCCCATTGGGATTGAAGGGGCGGGACTGCAGGACCATTAGGACCAATAGAAGATCCAGAGCTGTAACCACTGGCGTGGAGGGAAGATGAACAAACAACTACAATCAAGCCAACAGAGTTTCATATTCAGCCAGATCTGCCATGGATTACTGATTTCTTTGACTGCAGATCTCTGGATCCCTGATAAGAAATGTGAAGATCCATACAAATGCCTCTTCGAGAAAGTGCAGCATTTCTGGCACTATCCCTTGGATGCCTGCCAAGGCCTGTTGTTGGTTCTTAGGATTTAAGGCCATTGGGATTCCTGTAACAACTGAGCTAATGCTATGAACAGACCTCTAACCTCAAACCCCACCCAAGCGCCACCCGCCTATGTCCAGCTTCTGCACTGGCAGGCCCCTGGGCCTGCCCTCTTAACATGAACATTGAAAGAAGGACAACTTTCAAAGGAGATTCACTGGCACTGTACTTCCTGTGGCCTGACCTTTGCTAGTGCTAGCCGAATCATAGGAAGGGACTCATCAAGGATCATCCGGGCTCATCAAGGCAGGAATGTGAAGCTCATCTGGATTGGATGTCACGTACCGTGTGGCTCCATGAGGTTGGCAGTCCTGGAGCGCTCCTTCCCGTTTGGTGTTAGAACGTTTCCACTCTCTGGTGCTCTACCATCAGGAGCGACAGTAAGATGGAGCCCAGAGAGCGCGGCAGCAGAAGGCACAAGAGGCGACTGCAGGAGGTGGAAGCAGCCGAGGAGCAGCTCGTGTGTGCCTTGTCTGCTGCTGAAGAGGCAAGTTCAAGATCAGAGGACAGAAGGAGACGTATATTTGACAGTGCGAGCTGAAGAATGAATACAGACCTAATGTGAGAGTTGTGCCCCTCAGTCATTTCAAACTGACATACAATGAGCTCCGAGGGCACTGCACAACACTGCTTTAGGCCATCATACCTGTGCATCGATAAAAGCAATTGATGTCTGTAGTCAGTGCGCTTTATAGCTATGTATTATCTATAGCAAAACACTTGCACAATTATTTTATCATATCAAGAGTGTGTCCTTGCCCTTTCACTCACCGTATAAGCCAAAAGAGAACATTGGAACATAAAGACAGACAGTATCAGTGGTTTGCTGCAGACATGCTCAGAGCGCATGAGCCATTCATGTGAGGAGTCGGAGGCATAGAGCACGTGGGCAGTGCAAAGAGTTTGGTGCAAATGGACGGGCAGTGAGAACCTTAGGACACACGGAGAGAGGGTGAGGATCTTGGGGCGTATGGAAATGATTGTGAGGAGTTTGGAACGGATGGATGGACATTTGGTGGAGCTTGAGGCACGCGAAGGGTCAGTGTGAAGAACTTGAAGCACACAAAGCGTACGAGGAGCTTTTGGCTCGTGGATGGACAGTGTGAGAAACTTGGTGTGAATGAATGAAGAGTGTGAGGAGCTTGAAATGCATTAAGAGTCAAAGTGAGGAACTTGGGGCACATGCACAGACAGGTTGAGGAGCTTGGGACTTGTGGATAAACAGTGTGAGTAGGTTGGGGTTCGTCAATGTGTAGTGTGTGAGTCAGCGTCGGGAAGTAGGGCAAATGCAAAGACAGTGTGAGGAGCTTGGGGCTCGTGGATGAACAGCACGAGGAGGTAGGGGCTCGTGGATGACCAGTGTGAGGAGGTAGGAGCTCGTGGATGAACAGTGTGAGTAGCTTGGGACTCATGGATGAACAGCGTGAGGAGCTTGGGACCCATGGATGAACAGAGTGAGGAGCTTGGGACTCATGGATGAACAGCGTGAGGAGCTTGGGACCCATGGATGAACAGAGTGAGGAGCTAGGGGATAGTGGATGAACAGCGTGAGGAGCTTGGAGCTCGTGGATGAACAGTGTGAGGAACATGGGGCTCGTGGATGAACGGCATGAGGAGCTTGGGGCTCGTGGATGAACAGCATGAGGAGCTTGGGGCTCGTGGATGAACAGCGTGAGGAGCATGGGACTCGTTGATGAACAGCATGAGGAGCTTGGGGCTCGTGGATGAACAGCGTGAAGAGCATGGGGCTCGTAGATGAACAGCATGAGGAGCTTGGGGCTCGTGGATGAACAGCGTGAGGAGCATGGGACTCGTAGATGAACAGCATGAGGAGCATGGGGCTCGTAGATGAACAGCATGAGGAGCTTGGGGCTCATGGATGAACAGCGTGAGGAGCTTGGGGCTCATGGATGAACAGCGTGAGGAGCTTAGGGCTCGTGGATGAACAGCGTAAAAACCATGGGGCTCGTGGATGAACAGCATGAGGAGCATGGGGCTCATGGATGAACAGCGTGAGGAGCTTGGGGCTTGTGGATGAACAGTATGAGGAGCTTGGGCCTTGTGCATGAACACCATGAGGAGCTTGGGGCTCATGGATGAACAGCGTGCGTAGCTTTGGGCTTGTGGATGAACAGCATGAGGAGCTTGGGCTCGTGGATGAACAGTGTGAGGAGCTTGGGGCTCATGGATGAACTGTGTGAGTAGTTTGGGGCTCGTGGATGAACAGCGTGAGGAGCATGGGACTCGCGGATGAACAGCGTGAGTAGCTTAGGGCTCGTGGTTGAACAGCGTGAGGAGCTTGGGGCTCGTGAATGAACAGCCCGAGGAGGTAGGAGCTCATGGATGATCAGCATGAGGAGCATGGGACTCGTGGATGAAGAGCCGGAGGAGCTTGGGGCTCGTGGATGAACAGCGTGAGGAGCATGGGACTCGTGGATGAACAGCATGAGTAGCTTGGGTCTTGTAGACGAACAGCGTGAGGAGCTTAGGGCTCGTGTATGAACAGCGTAAGGAGCATGGGGCTCGTGGATGAACAGCGTGAGGAGCTTGGGGCTCGTGGATGAACAGTGTGAGGAGCTTGGACCTTGTGCATGAACACCATGAGGAGCTTGGGATTCGAGGATGAACAGCATGAGGAGCTTGGGGCTCGTGGATGAACAGCGTGAGGAGCTTGGGCTCGTGGATGAACAGAGTGAGGAGCTTGGGGCTCGTGGATGAACAGCGTAGGGAGGTAGGGGCTCATGGATGAACAGCGTGAGGAGCTTGGATCTGGTGGATGAACAGCATGAGGAGCTTGGGGCTCATGGATGAACAGGGTGAGTAGTTTGGGGCTCGTGGATGAACAGCGTAGGGAGGTAGGGGCTCATGGATGAACAGCGTGAGGAGCTTGGAGCTGGTGGATGAACAGCATGAGGAGCTTGGGGCTCCTGGATGAACAGCATGAGGAGGTAGGGTCTCATGGATGAACAGTGCGAGAAGGTAGGGGCTCGTGGATGAACAGCGTGAGGAGCATGGGACTCGCGGATGAACAGCATGAGTAGCTTAGGGCTCGTGGTTGAACAGCGTGAGGTGCTTGGGGCTCGTGGATGAACAGCCCGAGGAGGTAGGAGCTCATGGATGAACAGCGTGAGGAGCATGGGACTCGTGGATGAACAGTGTGAGGATCTTGGGGCTTGTGGAGGAACAGCGTGAGGAGTATGGGACTCATGGATGAACAGCGTGAGGAGCTAGGGGCTCGTAGATGAAGAGCGTGAGAAGCATGGGACTCGTGGATGAACAGCACGAGGAGCATGGGGCTTGTGGATGAACAGCGTAGGGAGGTAGGGGTTCATGGATGAACAGCGTGAGGAGCTTGGGGCTCGTGGATGAACAGAGTGAGGAGCATGGGGCTCGTGGATGAACAGCGTGAGGAGCATGGGACTCGTTGATGAACAGCATGAGGAGCATGGGGCTCATGGATGAACAGCGTGAGGAGCTTGGGGCTCATGGATGAACAGCATGAGGAGCTTAGGGCTCGTGGATGAACAGCGTAAAAACCATGGGGCTGGTGGATGAACAGCATGAGGAGCATGGGGCTCATGGATGAACAGCGTGAGGAGCTTGGGCCTTGTGCATGAACACCATGAGGAGCTTGGGGCTCGAGGATGAACAGCATGCGTAGCTTTGGGCTTGTGGATGAACAGCATGAGGAGCTTGGGCTCATGGATGAACAGTGTGAGGAGCTTGGGGCTCATGGATGAACTGTGTGAGTAGTTTGGCGCTCGTGGATGAACAGCTTGAGTAGCTTGGGGCTCGTGGATGAACAGCGTGAGGAGCATGGGTCTTGTGGATGAACTGCATGAGGAGCATGGGACTCGCGGATGAACAGCGTGAGTAGCTTAGGGCTCGTGGTTGAACAGCGTGAGGAGCTTGGGGCTCGTGGATGAACAGCCCGAGGAGGTAGGAGCTCATGGATGATCAGCGTGAGGAGCATGGGACTCGTGGATGAACAGCCGGAGGAGCTTGGGGCTCGTGGATGAACAGCGTGAGGAGCATGGGACTCGTGGATGAACAGCATGAGTAGCTTGGGTCTTGTAGACGAACAGCATGAGGAGCTTAGTGCTCGTGTATGACCAGCGTAAGGAGCATGGGGCTCGTGAATGAACAGCGTGAGGAGCTTGGGGCTCGTGGATGAACAGTGTGAGGAGCTTGGGCCTTGTGCATGAACACCATGAGGAGCATGGGATTCGAGGATGAACAGCATGAGGAGCTTGGGGCTCATGGATGAACAGAGTGAGTAGTTTGGGGCTCGTGGATGAACAGCGTAGGGAGGTAGGGGCTCATGGATGAACAGCGTGAGGAGCTTGGAGCTGGTAGATGATCAGCGTGAGGAGCTTGGGGCTCCTGGATGAACAGCTTGAGTAGCTTGGGGCTCGTGGATGAACAGCATGAGGAGGTAGGGTCTCATGGATGAACAGTGCGAGGAGGTAGGGGCTCGTGGATGAACAGCGTGAGGAGCATGGGTCTTGTGGATGAACTGCCTGAGGAGCATGGGACTCGCGGATGAACAGCATGAGTAGCTTAGGGCTCGTGGTTGAAGAGCGTGAGGAGCTTGGGGCTCATGGATGAACAGCCCGAGGAGGTAGGAGCTCATGGATGAACAGCGTGAGGAGCATGGGACTCGTGGATGAACAGTGTGAGGAGCTTGGGGCTCGTGGAGGAACAGCGTGAGGAGCATGGGACTCATGGATGAACAGCGTGAGGAGCTAGGGGCTCGTAGATGAAGAGCGTGAGGAGCGTGGGGCTTGTGGATGAACAGCGTAGGGAGGTAGGGGTTCATGGATGAACAGCGTGAGGAGCTTGGAGCTGGTGGATGAACAGCATGAGGAGCTTGGGGCTCGTGGATGAACAGAGTGAGGAGCTTGGGCTCGTGGATGAACAGCGTGAGGAGCATGGGACTCATGGATGAACAGCCTGAGGAGCTTGGGGCTCGTAGATGAAGAGCGTGAGAATCATTGGACTCGTGGATGAACAGCCCGAGGAGGTAGGAGCTCGTGGAAGAACAGTGTGAGGAGCTTGGGGCTCGTGGATGAACAGCGTGAGGAGCTTGGTGCTTGTGGATGAACAGCGTAGGGAGGTAGGGACTCATTGATGAACAGCGTGAGAAGCTTGGAGCTGGTGGATGAACAGCATGAGGAGCTTGGGGCTTGTGGGTGAATAGCGTGAGGAGCACGGGACTCGTGAATGAACAGCGTGAGGAGCATGGGACCCATGGATGAACAGCTTGAGGAGCTTGGGGCTCGTAGATGAAGAGCGTGAGAAACATGGGACTCGTGGATGAACAGCGTGAGGAGCTTAGGGCTCGTGGATGAACAGCGTGAGGAGCATGGTGCTCATGGATGAACAGCGTGAGGAGCTTGGGGCTCGTAGATGAAGAGCGTGAGAATCATGGGACTCGTGGATGAACAGCCCGAGGAGGTAGGAGCTCGTGGAAGAACAGTGTGAGGAGCTTGGGGCTCGTGGATGAACAGCGTGAGGAGCTTGGTGCTTGTGGATGAACAGCGTAGGGAGGTAGGGACTCATTGATGAACAGTGTGAGAAGCTTGGAGCTGGTGGATGAACAGCATGAGGAGCTTGGGGCTTGTGGGTGAATAGCGTGAGGAGCACGGGACTCGTGGATGAACAGCGTGAGGAGCATGGGATCCATGGATGAACAGCGTGAGGAGCTTGGGGCTCGTAGATGAAGAGCGTGAGAAGCATGGGACTCGTGGATGAACAGCGTGAGGAGCTTAGGGCTCGTGGATGAACAGCGTGAGGAGCATGGGGCTCATGGATGAACAGCGTGAGGAGCTTGGGTCTCGTGGATGAACAGCATGAGGAACTTGGGGCTCGTGGATGAACAGCGTGAGGAGCATGGGGCTCATGGATGAACAGCGTGAGGAGCTTGGGGTCATGGATGAACAGCGTGTGGAGCTTGGGGCTCATAGATGAACAGCGTGAGGAGCTTGGGGTCATGGATGAACAGCGTGTGGAGCTTGGGGCTCTTGGATGAACAGCATGAGGAGCTTGGAGCTCCTGGATGAACAGAGTGAGGAGCTTGGAACTCCTGGATGAACAGCGTGAGGAGCTTGGGGTTGTGGATGAACAGTGTGAGGAGCTTGGGGTTGTGCATGAACAGCGTGAGGAGCTTGGGGCTCGTGGATGAACAGCATGAGGAGCTTGGAGCTCCTGGATGAACAGAGTGAGGAGCTTGGAGCTCCTGGATGAACAGCATGAAGAGCTTGGGCTTGTGGATGAACAGCGTGAGGAGCTTGGGGTTGTGGATGAACAGCGTGAGGAGCTTGGGGCTCGTGGATGAACAGTGTGAGGAGCATGGGACTCGTGGATGAACAGCGTGAGGAGGTAGGGGCTCGTAGATGAAGAGCGTGAGACTCATGGGACTCGTGGATGAACAGCGTGAGGAGCTTGGGGCTCATGGATGAACAGCGTGAGGAGCTTGGGGCTCATGGATGAACAGCGTGAGGAGCTTGAGGCTTGTGGATGAACAGCGTGAGGAGCTTGGGGTTGTGGATGAACAGCGTAAGGAGCTTGGGGCTCGTGGATGAACAGTGTGAGGAGCATGGGACTCGTGGATGAACAGCGTGAGGAGGTAGGGGCTTGTGGATGAACAGCGTGAGGAGCTTGGAGCTCCTGGATGAACATCGTGAGGAGGTAGGGGCTCCTGGATGAACAGCGTGAGGAGCTTGGAGCTCCTGGATGAACAGCGTGAGGACAATTTGAAGTGCTTGGTCTTGCAGGGTTATTATTTTAGCCCTGCAACCTGAAGTAGAACGGGGCTTAAGGGTCCTTGAAGACTGGACCCCTGAGTACTGATGGCACTGAACATCGAGAAAGGAATGGTATTAATTTATATTATACTTAGAGACGATGAGACCAGAAAGCAAGATGCTCTGATGGAAGAAGGATCAAAATGTTGTGCTGGTAGAAATCCAAGTGCCAGACTGCAGAGGGGTTCAGGGAAGGCTCAATGACAGTGTGACTTCTGGTCGACAGCTGCACACTGCAGCATGCTTGCATACCAAATTAGATTCCATATTTACTTGTTTGATTTTTACCACAGGTGTGGGCAGGGAAGAGTTATTCGGACCAGAAGCCTGGTGCGCGTACGCAGCTGCGCATGTCTTCGTAACTAGCCCTCTACAGCCTACAGGGTGGTGTATATGGGTCTGCACCAGGGGCCCAGGTTCTGGAAATGGTATCAGTGGGCCCTTTGAGACGCTCTATCCTTTTATCTTGGAAAATCCCCTCCAGTAGGAGAGGCTCTAAACCATGGGTACTCACAAACTTTCTCTCGGGGGCCAAATTTACAGTGTGGTTTCTGACTGAGGGCCGCACCGGTGGGGGCGGGGGCAGTGGGGGAGGGGGCCGGGGATAGAGCAAAATAAAAACTATGCTCATGAGGTTGAACACAGGCCGCTGCAGCGGACGCCTTAGTTCACTGAGCCACCAGACCCGGCATACACACATCTCTCTCTCTATTTATCTATCTCTCTCTCTCGCGCGCTCTGTCTCCCTCCCTCTCTCTATCTCTCCCTCCCTCTCTCTATCTCACCCTCCCTCTCTCTCTCCGTCTCCCTCCCTCTCTCTATCACTCTCTCTCTCCCTCTCTCCCTCCCTCTCTCCCTCTTTCTCTCTGTCTCCCTCTCTCTGTCTCCCTCCCTCTCTCTCCCTCCCTCTGTCTCTCTCTGTCTGTCTGTCTCTGTCTCCCTCCCTCTGTCTCCCTCCGTCTGTCACCCTCAGGGCCGGACTGACTACCTGGCGTTTTGGAATTCTGCCGAGCAGGGGGCTGATTTCACTGCGGTGGGGGCTAATTTCGTTCATGGAGACCTGCGTGTACTTCGAAATAATTAAAGCAAAACTAAGGGGCATATCAACAAGAGCTTTATCTCTGCTTTTTTGGCTTTAAAAGCCAAAAAAGCAGAGATAAAACTAGCGCCCTATCAACAACAGGGTGCTAACACGCAAATTTGCATGTTAGCACCCTTTTACTCTACGCTTCCCCTTGCATCTCTAATGAGATGCAAAGGGGGCGTTCCAGAGTAAAATAATAGGACAAATGTCGCTAAGCGACATTTCTCCTATTATCAAGAATGTCGCTAACCCTGTTAGAGACAAAAAAAGCAGCGCTAACCGCGGTTAACGCTGCTTTTTTACGTCTGCTAATTTTCAGACTTAGCCATGATATCCTATGGAAGGAGGATATCTTGGCTAAGTTTGCCTGTCCCTATCAACAAGGTAACGTGTGATTATCGCTGGGTTTCCAGCGATAATCTCACGTTCGCCTGTTAGCGTGTAGATTTTTATCGCTATTGAGATAAGCGTTGCTAATAGCACGCTATCTCAGCGATAAAAATTCACGCTAGCCGGCGATAATTATCCTCACGCTAAGAGCGCTGAGCGATAATTATCGCCGGTTGTTGTTGATATGCCCCTAATTTCGTTCAGTACACGCAGGTCCCCATCAACGAAATCAGCCCCCAGCCCAGCAGCATTCCAAAACGCCCGGTAGTCAGTCTGGCCCTGGTCACCCTCCTCCCTCTGTCTCCCGCTGTCTGCCTCCCTCCCTCCACACAAGATCTGGCATTACGGTCGGAGCTGCTGACTAGGTAACTAGGGGGCATATTATCAAGCCAGGCAATAAAATTATCGCCACTTTAGCGGCAGAAAACTGCCGCTAAAACGGCGATAATGGGCTTGATAATATGCTCTATGGAATTCAAATTGAAGCCCATGTTAGATGTGAAGGACATCTAACATGGGCTTCAATTGGAATTCCATAGAGCATATTATCAAGCCTATTATCGCCGTTTTAGCTGCAGTTTTCTGCCGCTAAAGCGGGGATAATTTTATCGCCTGGCTTGATAATATGCCCCTTGGTTTGAATCTCGGCGATGGCTCAACCTACTGTGATTCTAGACAAAATCACTTGGGGGCATACATTTTTTTATAGGTATGGGGAGATTAAGGGGCATATTATCAAGCATGGAGTTAAAATTATCGCCACTTTAGCGTCAGAAAACTGCCGCTAAAGCGGCGATAATGGGCTTGATAATATGCCCTTGAGAATTCCCAGTGAAGCCCATGTTGTCACCAAAACATGGGCTTCTATGGGAATTCTCAAGGGCATATTATCAAGCCCATTATCACCGCTTTAGCGGCAGTTTCCAGCCGCTAAAGCGGCGATAATTTTAACTCTGTTTCTTGATAATATGCCCCTTAATCTCCCCATACCTATAAAAAAATGTATGCCAGTGTGATCTTGTGTAATGTAACTGGTGCTCAGGCTGACTTTGTGCTATGTTTAAAAACGACAGAAACATGCACTTAAAGGTAAAAACACAAAGCCTTAACACAAGGAAAGACAAATAGATACCGATTTACTGGCTGACTTGTTGAAAGTGAAACCAGAAAGCTTGGATAAATCATGGCTTCCCTGTGCAAATTGTGTCATCTTAGACAAATATTTTAATTCACCAAAACTATTTCTTCATTATCGCATATAAAAACACATTCAAAAACACATTCAAATATATGAGTTCAGACTTTCAGTTCTACAAAACTATCACTTTTCATAAGACCTTCTCAGTGCAGCGATATAATGTGCCATGTTTATGTCAAAGCGTCCACGTGTTAAAGAAATGCAGTTTTTTTCTTCATTTTGGAGAGTATTTATCATATTTTACATGAAGTTTGTTGTATGATTTACGTAGCACATATTTTAGGGCTCGGCTCGTGCACGCGCTCTAAGATCCGAGCCAGAACCTAGCTCGCCTTTCCATGGGGCATATTAACAAGCCAGGCGATAAAATTATCGCCGTTTTAGCGGCAGAAAACTGCCGCTAAAACGGCGATAATGGGCTTGATAATATGCTCTATGGAATTCCAATTGAAGCTCAGGTTAGATGTCCTTCACATCTAACATGGGCTTCAATTGGAATTCCACAGAGCATATTATCAAGCCCATTATCACCGTTTTAGCGGCAGTTTTCTGCCGCTAAAGCGGCGATAATTTTATCGCCTGGCTTGTTAATATGCTCCCAGGTTAGCATGGCTAACTCACCTCTACTCGTTATAGTAATTCAAAACCAACAGTGCCCTTTTTTGGAGCAATATATATAGCATTTTCAGGTGATGTGCATTATAACTGGAAAATAATTCGATATTTGTTTTGCACCAGCCTGGTGTAAGCACCTGTACTGTCCTATTAAAAATATACCCAGTGGCTAATCATTTTTTTAATTTTAATTTTGAATTGAAAGCATGTAGCGGCCATGTTTACGTGGGACCTTTTCTTCTTCGTTTTTTATGTATATAATAATCATCACCTTATTGGCTTTTCCAAGGCCACGCCCTGGCAAGTCCTGGCCCAGTAAGATCACTGATGATTTTGTACCACACGAGCTGGAAAAGTGTTGTTCTGACGACAACATGTAACTACGTGGCAGGTCTACCAGAGTTTGTTGAACCTACTACCCGCAACTTGTGCAACACACGGTTATTACTTTTGCTTTTTAGCATTCGTGCAGCGCACAGTCAGCCATTAGCAGGGTTTGCAGAGCTTCTCGACAGACCGGTTTATTATGGCGCCCTCTGGAATCACACTGTTGACTCACATTTTGATCCAGTCACAAACAAAGGATGTGGGCACCGCAGACTGGCAACGATTCATTCAGCCATCCCTTTCACAAGACAAATATTTACTCGCAAAACGTCTCCACTTACGAGCCTAATTGGCACGGAGTCCAGCACCCTGCACAGTAGACTCTCCTAATAGAGACATCGCAGGGCGATTAGCACAGATGGTTGTCATATGTATGCAAATGAGGAGCAAATTGAATTGTGTGTCCCCTTTCCCGCCACCTGTCCAATCAGCGTGCCCCTGCCGGAACGGTAGGGGAAGGGGCAGGAGCTGCAGCTCCACTCATCTGTCGCTGCAGATTAATTACTACCAGTGCATTAATCATCATTTATTTCCGATGAGCAAGGAAAGCATCTTGTTCTCCCAAGTACATTGTGCGCGGATGAGGCATTGTGTGCGGGAGCGTGGAAGGGCATACATAGAACCGCGCACGCGCTTGAGGACCACAAACAGCTCACGGTCCGAGGGAGGGTGCACAGGCCCCATTGGCGGCTCCTCCGCTAAGGCGGAGGAGCATCGCCCCACTACTCTGCAGCAGTAAAAGAAAGGAAAAAATAAAACGATAATAACTTGTCCTCCTGCTGCGGCAGCTTGCGTGAGGGGACGGGGCAGGGTTGCAGAGCAGGGGAGGAGTGGTAAAACCCTCCTAAGTGTGCAATGACTGTTTGGTCGGTCCTCTCTGTATTACAGCCTGCACATGCCCACCTCTCCAGCCCCCGCTCAGACCAATCACAGGATGCATTGGGAGCACAGCTGTGCTTTCTGTTCCTGGAAACGGGACCCGGCGGCAAGGTAAGTTTTAATACATTTTTGTTTTCACTGTGTCCAGCGCCCGGGCCCCCAGCACATTTCCAGCCCACCACCCACGAGCCGCGCTGGTTGCCACTGCCGGCATGGCCGTCAAAACGGAGAAATGGAGATTCCCAGGTGTGAAACTCCATCACCTAAGTGTAACCCTGACAGCACAAGTTTGAGCCCCTGCAGAACGAACGGGATCTTTCATCCTTTCAAAGCTGATGAAATAAGAATGTGTACCACTGACTGAGGTGGATATTAATTAACACCTTGAAATATTCGCCAAGAAACAGCTCTCAGGTGGGCGGAAGGCCTGTCAAGGGAGACACTGTTGTGGCATGGGACCCTGTTGTATAAAGCCTCCACCCTACAGGGCTTTAAACCATCGTCCATGATGAGTATCTCCAAACTAGGGGACATCATATCAGGCCATACAATGAAATCCCTTATGGAGCTCCAGGGAGAATACAACCTTGATTGCAAAGAATTCTTTCGATACCTACATTTACGACATGCTCTCACACCCATTTCATGGGGCTTGCAGACAAACCAGCTATAGCCTCTTGGAGTGCCAGATTTTTCTTGACAAATTGACTGTTTGCAAAATCTTCCAAATGTACCAGTCCTTGGTGATTTTCTCACCGGACGCATTTGACTGCTTGCGGGAGGCTTTAGTGGGGGGTGTAGGACAACTTTCCGACAATGACTGGAGAGAGGCTTGTGCCTCCCCCCTTGAAGCAAGAATAGCCTCACAATTTCGACTTATGCAGTGGTAATATTTACACATGGTTTACACCCTACACACGTGACAGGTTATAGAAAATGGGGGCTGTCGCCTCAAGTGTTTACAGTGTGAGGAAGAAAAGGGGGAGTTTCTCCACACAGTTTGGTCATGTGTAAAGTTAAATCCATTTTGGGAAGAGGTGTTGTCATGCATGGGACACGTGTAGGACTGGAAATTACCGTGAGAAATAGACACTGAGGGGCATATCAACAACAACCGGCGATAATTATCGCTCAGCGCTCTTAGCGTGAGGATAATTATCGCCGGCTAGCGTGAATTTTTATCGCTGAGATAGCGTGCTATTAGCAACGCTTATCTCAATAGCGATAAAAATCTACACGCTAACAGGCTAACGTGAGATTATCGCTGGAAACCCAGCGATAATCACACGTTACCTTGTTGATAGGGACAGGCAAACTTAGCCATGATATCCTCCTTCCATAGGATATCATGGCTAAGTCTGTCAGGGGCATATCAACAAGGGCTTTATCTCTGCTTTTTTGGCTTTAAAAGCCAAAAAAGCAGAGATAAAACTAGCACCCTATCAACAACAGGGTGCTAACACGCAAATTTGCATGTTAGCACCCTTTTACTCTACGCTTCCCCTTGCATCTCTAATGAGATGCAAAGGGGGCGTTCCAGAGTAAAATAATAGGAGAAATGTCGCTAAGCGACATTTCTCCTATTATCAAGAATGTCGCTAACCCTGTTAGAGACAAAAAAAGCAGCGCTAACCGCGGTTAACGCTGCTTTTTTACGTCTGCTAATTTTCAGACTTAGCCATGATATCCTATGGAAGGAGGATATCATGGCTAAGTTTGCCTGTCCCTATCAACAAGGTAACGTGTGATTATCGCTGGGTTTCCAGCGATAATCTCACGTTAGCCTGTTAGCGTGTAGATTTTTATCGCTATTGAGATAAGCTTTTAAAGCCAAAAAAGCAGAGATAAAGCCCTTGTTGATATGCCCCTGACTGAGGCCGTGGTGCTTTGCTGTGGTTGGGACTGGTGGTAGCAAAAAGAGACGTCGCTAAGGCCTGGAAAGGCATGGGTCCACTGCCCCTGGAGAAGTGGAAGTCAGTGCTACACCGATGCATGAGCTTGGAAATCCCAATTTGCAAAGCCAAAGACTGTACACAAAAACATTACAAAATATGGGCTATGTAGTGTCAATATTGGGACATTGCTCTTCAGAGAAGTGAAGACCCCTGCTGCTTCCTGAAGGATGAAATCCGGTCCTACAGCAAAAAGGCATAAAATGAGAGAAAGGGATGGGGTGGAATTGCAGAGATTGAATCGTTAAATGTTGGTCAGCTCTTCGGGCTGGGTTACTCCTGTGATGGCAATCTGTGGCTTATCTCCACAGGACACCTCGGTTTTGTGGTTCTATTCCTTAGTGCAATGTCTGACGCGGCCGCGGCCTATTCAGGTAAGAGCGATGGGGCCGGATGGGGGGATTTCGATGGACGACGATGAGGAAAAATGAATTATTTATTTCATTTTCTCTCTGCATTGTCCGTCGAACTCCCCCCCTCCAACCTACCCACCTGGCCTCACCGTCCTTACCTGCATGGGCCGCGGCTGGTCTGAAGAGAAAACCAATAAAATGTTGTATTAAAAAAATCTATTCCCCAATAAATTGCACTGAAAACTGTGTGCAGAGCACTAGCGTCACCACCGATAAGCAGTCAGCCCTACGCAGGCTCTAAACCTATCAACCTCATAGGAGCTACACGTCATAGAAAAGAGTCATACAATTTCTGTTTGGACAGGAAAATCATGTCCCTTTTATCAGATTACCTTGGGGGTCTATCAACTCTAGCGTCTAATTGAGACTCCACGCCGTTCAATGGCAATGACTGAACATTTTAATATTTCGCCGCCCCATCGGTCTCACGCGACTGGCAGCCAGGGGTTAAAGCTCCTGAACATGATATGTATGTACTGCTTTCCTCGCTTTCACTCAAGTCCATTTCAGTCTGTCATAGTCTTTATAGCCGCACAATATCCATCCCATTAATACCAGGCTCCTAGGCCTATTATGGTCGACCACTCATTAAAATATCTTACTGAGACTAAAGTTAAATGCCATGGCAGTTCAATTGCACTTAGATGTTCCTTCTTTATTTCCTATTACACTGTAATTCAGTTTGAAAAGTGCACATGTTAGATGATTTAGGAAAACACTTAAATGTGCCATTCGTAATATTCATCAACTCCAAGGGCACACTTCTTTGATATTTTGCAAAGTAACTATACTGTTTAAATCTCAGGATTATGTGTGCTTATTAGAAGTAAGCGTCTACTTAGCCATGCTCATCTTACAAAGGGCTTGGCACACGAATGGTATTGCCTATATGTTGCACAGCAAAGTCACCTAGAGAAAACCCCGAGTTACTCAAGAAACTGATTATTCACCAGGAGATTACTAATGTTAATCAAATCACATCCAAGCCACTAGTTCTTGTGTAAAGGCTGCTGAAATATTATTATCGCTTTTGATGCATATGCCATTGGGTGTTAAAAAAATACGTGGAGGTGTCCAGTTTCTACTAATGATCATCTTTTGCAGCTTCTGGTTCACCAGACTAGATCACAAAATAGGTAGCACCGGAGCCTGCAGTTATGTGCCTTCACTAATAATATGCAAGTGATGAAGTTGAAGTTAGCATCTTTTTGGCCAGCATCTTATTTTCAGGCAGAATGTAAAGCACATTCTATTGACTGAATGTTAGACCTGACATCCTTGGAGCTGTATTCCCCCAAACATTTTACCTTCACGACTGCTTTTTTTAATTTGTTTTTGTTGGCTACAGGTCTCTGTGCACTCTACCACTGCTAACCAGTGCTAAAGTGCTTATGCTCTCTCTCTAAAGCATGGTACAATTAGCATCTACTTGATTGGTATCTTTAATTTACTTGTAAATACCTACTAAATGATGCAACATGTACCCAGGGCCTGTAAATGAAATGCTACTAGTGGGCCTGGTACACTTATTGTGCCACACACTAAAGTAATCTTTCCAAAACACGTCTCAGACCTGCCACTGTAGCCTCTAGTGCAGTTTTAAAATGCCATTTCGACCTGCGAAATAAACACTTTCCCAGGCCTAAACCTTCCTTTTTAAAATATATAACTCACCCCCTAAGGTAGTCCCTAACGAATCATAGGGCAGTGTGCATTGTATTTAAAAATTAGGACGTGTGAGTTTAAGTTATACATGTCCTGGCAGTGAAAAACTCTTCAAGTCGTTTTACACTATTATCTTATTACATTTAAAAGGTACTAACTTTAGATTGGGAGAAGATAGAGATATGCTGTTTACACTTCAATGAATTGTAATTTTAAATCCTCATTATGATAAAGTTGGATTTTAGGTAACAATTCGGAATATGCCACTTGTAGAAAGTTGTTACAGCAAACAAATGATGGACGGAATGCTGACAATGCAAACATTCTCCCCTAGTCAAAAGATCTGTGTTTAATCTATCATTCTTTTGCCCACAACACCACCCCAGTTTGGACCCAGTCATATGCAAATCAGTCTTGGACCTGTGCCCCATGGGAACAGTCCAGACCGAACTGCCAGGCTAGGTCCTTCCTGGACCGGAAACAAGCATCCTGGGACCGGTTTCAGGGTATGTCACCCTTCATCAGCCAGGCTAGCTCGAATCCAGTGGCACAGTGAGCAAGGAACCCACGTCTGGGCATACCCATCCCACTTAGGGCGAAAAGTGTTACAGCAAACAAATGATGGACGGAATGCTGACAATACAAACATTCTCCCCCAGTCAAAAGATCTGGGTTAAATCCATCGTTCTTTTGCCCACTACACCACCCCAATTTGGATCCAGCCATATGCAAATCAGTCTTGAACCTGTGCCCCATGGGAACGGTCCAGACCGAATTGCCATGCTCGGTTCTCCCTGAACCGGAAACAAGCATCCTGGGTCCAAACTGGAATGGCATGGTGAGCAAAAAAACCGATAGATTTAGGCCCAGATCTCCGCATTGGGGTGAATGTATGACATTGTTCTGCATTCTCTCCATCAATTGTTGTTTTTGCATTTGTCACCCCGAGTGGGACGGGTATGCCCAGACGTGAGTCTCGTGCTCTCCATGCCACTGGGGTCAAGCTATCCTGGCTGATGAGGACTGAAACCCCAAAACCAGTCCTAGGATGCTTGTTTCTCATCCAGGGAGGACCTGGCCTAGCAGTTCAGACTAGACTGTTCCCATTGGGCGCAGGGTCAAGACTGATTTGCATATGGCTGGGTCCAAACTGAAATGGCATGGTGAGCAAAAAAACAATGGATTTAGGCCCAGATCTCTGTACTGGGGTGAATGTATGACATTGTTCTGCATTCTGTCCATCAATTGTTGTTTTTGCATTTGTCACCCCGAGTGGGACGGGTATGCCCAGACGTGGGTCCCGTGCTCTCCATGCCACTGGAGTCAAGCTATCCTGGCTGATGAGGGCTGAAAGCCCGAAACCGGTCCTAGGATGCTTGTTTCCAGTCCAGGGAGGACCTGGCCTAGCAGTTCGGGCTGGACTGTTCCCATTGGGCGCAGGGTCAAGGCTGATTTGCATATGGCTGGGTCCAAGCTGGAATGGCATGGTGAGCAAAAAAACGATGGATTTAGGCCCAGATCTCTGTACTGGGGTGAATGTATGAAATTGTTCTGCATTCTGTCCATCAATTGTTGTTTTTGCATTTGTCACCCAAGTGGGACGGGTATGCCCAGACGTGGGTCCCATGCTCTCCATGCCACTGGAGTCAAGCTATCCTGGCTGATGAGGGCTGAAAGCCCGAAACCGGTCCTAAGATGCTTGTTTCCAGTCCAGGGAGGACCTGGCCTAGCAGTTTGGGCTGGACTGTTCCCATTGGGTGCAGGGTCAAGACTAATTTGCTTATGGCTGGGTCCAAACTGGAATGGCATGGTGAGCAAAAGAACAATGGATTTAGGCTCAGATCTCTGTACTGGGGTGAATGTATGAAATTGTTCTGCATTCTGTCCATCAATTGTTGTTTTTACTTTTAGAAAGTTGGCATTTTATTGTCCTGACCACTTATACCTTCTGCAAGTATGCTGGGTCATATGACTGTGAATTGCTGTCAATTGGGTTTTGTGTATTGCTTCCAGACAGTAACACAAAAGGGGCTTAGGCGTGGACAGGATGGGCCATACTGCCGGGATGATATGGGAAAGGCAAACCCAGCCCCACTTACACTTCAGAGGGCTTTGCCCCCTGCACACACAAAGGAACCTGACACTAGGCCTGCCATCCCTTTTGTCATAACCAGACAGTTTGGAGCCTTGTCTGAGGACCAGATGTGGGGTAGGACAGGGTGTTCCCCCCACACAAAGGTTGGCACTAAGTATAAATAGGAGGCTTCCGGAGCCACTTGTTAGAATACTCCTGGACCTGTGGAACTTACAGACAAAGGGCTTTCCTGCTGCCAGAGGACTGCACTGCTACTTGAAGGATTGCCTTGCTATCTGAAAAGGAAGACTGGACCTGCTTGCCTTCATCCCAGGCTAACCAGAGTGACACTAAATGTCAGTTGGCTGACCTCCTGCGTGAGCTACAGGTACACAACAACCTTCAGAGGCCTCCCTGCAACTGCCCAGCTGACCTGCTACAAATGGACCTGTCTGGACCTGCAACTGGACCTGTCTGAGCCCTGTTGGCGTCTGCTGGAGTGAATCCCTGATCCCCAAGAAGTGCCTCTCTAGATCAAGGACCCTTGACTGGCATCAGAGTGAACTCTTCCACAAGAAATTGTGAAAATCCTTAAGTTTGTTCTTCTTGTGACCATAAACGGGCTCATTCGTACAATGACTCTTGCACCCTTGACAACCATCAATGTGAGGTTCTGGTGAAACCTGCTATTTGCACCAACAACGGTCCGCAGTGACCAAAAACGCGAGGCTTGCACTTTGTGTTACAGCAATGACAGCCCGTGATGACCGCCAGTGCAAAGCTACAGCAACGACCGTCCGCAATGCCAGGCCTGCTCTTACCGCTACAGCAACGACCATCCCAACACTCAGTTTCCTCCTCATGGCCTCCTCCAACGCGTGCGGAACTCTTTGCGCCGTACTTAGAAGGTAACTTTTCAGTGGGACTAACCAGGTCCCCGTATCCAACTCAGGCTCCATCACGGGTGGCCTGAACATGTAACTTTCCCCCGGTTTAGAGCAACTAGATGACACAAATGGTACTTTTCACTTAAAAGTGTGAAATTGAATATCTTTGTTTCTAATGATTGGATTTTTGCTGTTCTGGTAATATTTTATTTATTAGAAATTCCTCTATTTTTCTAAGTTGGTTTGGTATTTTTCGTGTGTTGAGGTTTTACTTTGTTACTGTTTGTGTGTTGGATAAATACTTTACATATAGCCTCTAAGGTAAGCTTGAATTCTTTTGTGCAAAGCTACTAGAGGGTAAAGCAGAGGATAATTTAGTAGCTGTTTGTGGTTCACCCTGACAAGAATTGCGGTTGTTGCCAGTGTGGGGTTTCCACCTCCCTCCAACAATAACCAAATGTCTTACTCTGAACATTAAATTACTCATACAATTACATATGACCATGATTTTAGCTGCAATACTAACTGCATTTACTTTAAAAGGCTTTAATAAAAGTGTCACTTTTAGCACTAAAATATTTCATGAATGAAAATGATTTAGATTGGCAAAGTTTAGGATTGTTATTACTACATTCTTCAGACCACTACAGTAAACATCTATTTAGCACCATTGACATGAAACCCTGGAATGAAAAGGGTCACGTAAAATTCAGTGCATTTCTACAGAGGTCAGTCCTGATAGCAGTCAATTATTTCTCATAAGAACGTTTTCGTAAATCCCAGATTTTGAAATACAGCTATATGTGAAGTGGAGCCCTTTCCATCACTCACAGGTAGGGTATGTAAATTGGAATGTTTTTCATTTGATCAGCAGCAGCTCATCCGTATTGGCAAGGGGCCACCTCACCACCTTTTTTTACCAGAAGGAGAGTGTCTGTCAGGCTGAACAAAGGGCAGCCTGTCAGACACTGTTCTTGTGCAGGCCAGGCAACCAGAAGCTAATATATACTAAATGCACAGACTCCTGATTGGCTGAGCTGAACTTTGCCAGGCTGAGCATTTCACAGCCCTGCGGGCTTGACCTCCTCAGCCTTTTTAAAGGAACAATGGTCCCTAGAAAAGCACTGTTAATCTCAAATTACATCAATGAATTTAATTGTGACAATGTCTTAACCTCAAATAATTTTTTTATTGACAATCAAAAGTAGTGGGTAGTGTCAAAGATTTACTTTTTAATTTCTAAGTGACAGTTGAACACATTTTTCCACACACTGCACACTGACCCTTTATTGTATATGTAATTTTAAAAGGGCTGGTTTGTGGTTTTTGTGTATTGTGATCTACATGGAGTAATGTTTATAACTGTCACTTGGAAATTGCATGAATATTTTTTTTCCTTTGGCGCTACTCCCTTCTTTTGTTTGTTAATAAACATTTTTTTTTAAATTTGAGATTAAGACATTGAGTCACAACTGAATTAATTGATGCAATTTGAGATTAACTGTGCTTTTTGCAGGTACCATTGTTCCTTTAAAAGAGCCTGTGCCCTTGGACTCTATGTACCCTTGGGTTTCCCCCGCTCCTCAACCCTTGAGGCCCTTCCCCTCATGACAAGGGGGAGTCTCACTGATTGCCTCAGACCTGGGTGCTTCAGTTTTAAGGCCCGAAGTGCCTGATGCTGAGCGTCAATCGTCACAGAGACGGGTGGGGGGGCAGCAGTTTCACTGACCAAATTCCATTCTGTGACGAGTGAGGGAATGCTGCCTTCCCTCATTGGCAAACCTAATGTCAGCCAATGAGGGGAGGCAGCTGTCCCACATTTCCTGGGACCACTGAGGCTTTGTTCCTGAGCTGCAGGGAAGAGATTTTTAAAAAATGTTTTGTGCGTGTGTGTATGTATGTACGTATATTTGAGTGAGTGAGTATTGTGAATGGGTGTGTGTGCATGCATGTGAACACATGGATGTGAGTGTGGGTGTATGTGTATGTGTGTGGCCCCCCACCCCTTTCCTGCAACATTTACAGGCCAGCACTGATCCCAATACAAACCACTGCAGTTCTGTGGTGGAAAGTCTAGGTAAGTGACCAATATTTTTCAGATCCCGAAAGAAACCATGTTTTAAGTATGATCGCAGGCACATATTTCTAAAAGCCTAGCAGCAAGAGGGCCACATTCCACATAATGCACTTTTACAAAGGTAAGAGTGAATAGCAACCAATTATTTCTCATACCAAAATTGCTTCAAAACCCAGATTATGAAATATAGCTATATATATAGAAAGAGAGAGTCCTGTACATCATTCATAGGTAGTTTATGATGACACCCCAACACCTGTGCAGTTCTTTGGTGGAAAGTGTAAATAGGTAACACTCACATGTGACAAACCCCTCATTACATAGTACAATGATTTCTTGTTCTTGCTTAACTTCATAATGTGGAAAAACCCCATGATCCTTTATGAATAGTATATTAATCCTTAGTCATTTATTAGGTCATAAAGGCTAGGCATTATGGTCCTGCTTGAGTCTTTACCCACTTCCTGGACTGGGTTTTCTTACAGTCAATGGTTTTGTCTGTTCCCATATAGGTCTAATAGGTTGCCCAATGGTAATACATCCAGGTGTTAGGCCTTCCCTCTAAAGCACCAGGGGCTTTTGCTAGTGGCTACCTCAAAAACCATGCAAAAACAAGGAGAAGGAACCAAGGCACAGACCAGGATCGCAGCTCAGTATGTCATAACTTAATTATATACCAGACTCCTCCCTCTTCACCAAGAAGGGAACTGACTGGATGAGGGTTGGCTCGATCTCCTCCCTACTGAGGTAGGATTGGGTATAATTGGTGAGGTTCCGCCCCCTCTAAAGCCCTGACCTCGTCCTCCTACTTGACCAGGGCCGGACTAGTCATAGCGGGCACCGGGCATTTTCCCGATGGGCCCTGGGGGGACGTTTTTGTTACTGGGGGCCAGCAATATCGGCTCCCTGTTACAAAATCGGCCGAAACTGGCACTAGCAAAAAGCTCGGCCGCACCCCCATGGAGGCTGACCGAGCAGTTTGCCAGGGTCGGTTTTGGTCCCCAGACTGACTCTGTACTTGACCCAGAACCGGCATGGCTTTCATGGAGACGCACAACTCTAAGGTGTGGTCAGTTAAGCATCTCGCTAGAGTGCTCCTTGAACTGCTCTTCCCCCTTTTGCAATGGCCCTTGAGCCAAACCAAATTTACAGTCTGGGTAAGTATGATTTGAATTTCAGGGAATGTGATGGGTACCACACTTTTTTCAGCAGTACCTGGCGTTTATTTCTCTAACCAAAATGGGCCACCTCACCATCTGCAGAGGTCATCATTAGTACTATGTTTGTATATGTACCTAGCAGAGTAGGTGCCAAGCACACGCAAGGGCCAGACAAGACCTATCCTGCGTCGGGGTGGGTGACATATTACACTCTGCCGAAGGTGTTCATGGAGTTTTGCCAACTCTGAATCCTGCTTGGAAAGCGGAGCTTCAGCAAAACTCTGCCAGGCTGTGTGGCACAATGTTTTCTCGCATGTGGCTCGCCAACGCAAAGTTGGTGAAGATGAGCGAGAATTTGTGTTCCCTAGCATGATCTTTGGGCACTAGAATGCCTCCCAGAGAGATTTCTCAGCATAGGCGGTCGTGGCAGGTTGTGACCGTTCACGTAAAGAAAGCTACCACTCGAGTAGGAAATCTACTCGAGTGGCAGAAAGAAGCAGCTTCCTCTGGCATGCTGCATGGTGCTGTTCCTGCTGATTTTACAGCACAGAACAAGCTCCTGGTGCTAAAAATAAGAACGCGCAGAGTGAAGTACCGAATTCTGCCCTCTCACAGAATTCCGTGGAATCTCGCATAGTTTTTATGTAACTCCTTGGAATTCCGTGAAGTAAAACTTTGCGAGTTGCACCGACCCTTAATCCTGAGTAGGAATGAGGAATACCTCTGTACACCTCTAACACTTATGTAAAAGTGTACTGGAATATATTAAATTTGGTGCTAGACTTTTTAGCAAAATGTAGCGCTAAAAATTATCCCCCCTCCTTTTTGTCCTATACATGGAATCCCTCGCCCAATGTCTTTGGTCCCATTCAGATATCTCTGGGATTTGATTCAGAGGTAACCAGGAGCTTATTAGCCTTCATGACTATGACGTCATTCTGGCCATTACAAATCCACTGATGTCTCTTCCTGCTCTGGTCAGCTTCAAAACTTTGGAAACGTGTCCGGTTTTAAAGTCAATATGCATAAATCCCAGATACTCAATTTGTCAGCTGCCCCACAACATGAAAACTAATTGCGCTTCCAATTTCCATTTGATTGGGTGGCAGACTCCATCTCTTACCTTGGGATTAAACTAGCTTGTTTCATCCCTAAAACCATTACACTAAACTATGCAGCCTTCACCACACAAATTCGGACTGACAATAATAATTGGTCCCGATTACACTTTTCAGGGCTCAGTAGAGTGGTCGCTATTAAAATGACTATCCTCCTTTGTATTCTCTGTCTCTTTCAGGCCCCCCCACTGACCCCTCCAATACGCGCGCTTTGTTAATTGCAAATTGAAATAAATAAATGTATATGAGAAGGCAAAAAACCATGCCTTTAAAAACAGCTTCCTGGTCAAATGGAGCTGCCCATTCACTCAGAAGCACTGTGCTTCATGGACCAGGTGGTGGCGGGCTCTCAAATTTGGAAGGAACCCTGGCTTCTTCTGAAACACAGGGCCTGAGGTCTCTGCTCCTCATCAGGTACTGGCGCTGTTTTCCAGGTTTCGGATGTAGTAGCACTTAAAGTGGGTTTGACTTCTCCAATGACCTCAATTGTAACCAACCCGGACTTCCCTCCAGGGATGCAATTAGACAGATTCCGACAGTGGCAAGAGAGTGGATGCAAACACATACATTGCATGATTGACCCTCAAGGGATCATTCCCTTTGAAAAACTAAAGTCTGATTATGGTCTTGAGGAGACCAGTCGCATATAATAACTTCTAGTTTGACATTGGGTGATGCAGCCCTCTATTCGGCCATTCGCTTAAGGCCACTCACTCCATTCGAAAAATGGCTAATCCTCAAGAAAGATGACAAACTCCTCATCACTGAGTTAACCACCTTGCTCGGCTAAGGAGGGACATCCATTAGAACCACAGGGCAGTTGAGATGGGACGCTGAATTGGACAGGACACTTTTTGATGCTGAGTGGGAGGGCATCTCTTATAGAACCCGGCATACAGCTCATAACGGGCCACATGTAAGGGGGCTAATACCGGTCGGTAACGGCCAAAAATCGGTAAATTTTCCGTTACCGACCGGTATTTAGCCCTTTGAGATGTAGGAGGCTGGATTGAAGGATTCGGTAATTTACCGATTCGGTATTTCAAGAAATCGGTAAAATACCGAATCGGTAAATTACCGAATCCTCAAATCCTATGTAGGAGGCACTCAAGTGAGTGCCGTTTTGGTTTAAGGATTCGTTATTTACCACCAACTACAAGTTGATGGTAAATACCGAATACCTTTTCAAAAGCAATTTTGTGCTTTTTTAAAAGTGCCATGTGGCAGACATACATGCCCTTAGGGCATGTATGTGCGCCACATGTGCACACATGCACGATTCAGGGGTGCAACAGGGTGTCAATGTGACACCCTGCCACCCTTGAATATGCTTCCCCTATTACCGATTCGGTATTTACCGAATCGGTAATAGTGAATGGCTTCTCATTCATTCCTATGGGCCTCCAGGCCCATAGGAATGAATGGGAAGGTATGCCTTATTACCGATTCGGTAAATACCGAATCGGTAATAACGAATATTACCGAATCTGTAAAATTTACAGATTTTTTACCTACATTCTATTTACCGATTCTTAAATACCGAATTGGTAAAATTCGGTATTTAGGAAGCAGTAAATAGAAATTACCTACATATGGCCCAATATGTCTAGAACTGAGACGGCTTATAAGATACTATCCTACTTGTACTTGACCCCAGCTCAGCTCTGCGATTAACCCTGGGCGCTCCAATGTTGGAGGGGTTGCAGTGGGACGGGCATGCTACTACACCTCCTATGGCATTGCTTAAAGCTCACTTGTTTTTAGGAATGAATTCTCAATGACATTGACCATGCTTTTGACACGTCAATCCCGAGGTTCCCTGTCTACACTATTCTTGGCTTGCACAATCCTCAGACGTTTCCACTGCGATCATGGAGGGGGGTATAAATGGTCCTTGCACTAGCAGTGGCACACTAGGTAATCCTCAACATTTGGGGCACAGACAAGAACCTGGATTACTCATCCTGGATACACAAGCTATGGTTTATACTGGGTAGGAAAAACTGTCCCTAGCCCTAGAACATAAGAGGGACACCTACCCTGATCAATGGGTACCCCTTATCTGCATCCTTCTTTCTGAATTCAATGAACTGTCATTCCCAACCTACCTCAAACTACTCCATTTGCTTCCTCTCCCAGAACCCTCTCAGGTTGACAACCGCATGCAGCTCTCTTGCTTTCCAAGCCTCAAACCATTCAAACCCCTGACAGGGCATTTCCATATGACCAACCACTTAGCTGTACCGTATGAATAAAAATGGGGGTAGGGGGATTTGTTGGAGAATTCAGTTATTCATTGTTAAATTGCTTCCGCAACGCTGCCGACCTCAGGGTTGTAGGCGATAAGCTGTGTAAATACTGAACTTTCATGCTTGCTGAACGCTGCCAGCCCCTGTGGTTGTAGGCATTCAGATGTGTATAAGCGAATGCCGCTGTGGCTTAAAGTAAATAAACAGAAATGATACATAAAGAATGGAGAAGGCCTCAAAACAAAACTTTCTAGCTTGAATCTTAAAAAAGGTTCCCTACAAAGAAAAGCCCCAATCTGAAGTAATTATTAAAAAATGCAAATTTAAGTGTTAGAAATCTCAGCTAAACCTTTTGTAAGGGTTAGAAAGGAGCATCTGTTAATTCCTGTAAAACTAAAGGAAGATCTCAAGAAGGAACCACTGGACTGTTCTTGCCAACTCAAAACTCCAGCAAAACCTCAAAGGCATACTTCTCAATGGAGGAAAACACCTCACTCACTCCAAAGCTCCTGAAAGCTCTAATTTCAGCAAACTGGGCTTCCACTATGAGACTTAAGGGTAGAAGGCCTTCTGGACAGTTGCAGAGCCGCAGCTACCTCAACTGACACGTTTAAAAAAACCCTGGCCAACTGAGAGGAAAACTGATCTGGCCATCTCAATGGAGAAAGTGAAAGTGGAATCAGCCATTGTGAACATACGGCTCAGAGAATTAGGATTGGAAACCGGTCCCACCATGGCCAAAACGAAGCCACCAGAATTTGTTATGCCCTTCCTGTTTTTGCTCAATACACTGAAGATCAAAGGAAATGGGGCAAATGCCAATAAGAACCCGAGACATGGTAATGGCAGGGTATCCATTCCCTAATCCCCCTTCTACCTCCTCTTTGAGCAAAGCAGAGGCATCAGAGCTTCTTGAAAGGATGCAAAAATGTCCATCCAGGCTTCCCCCACGCAATCCACAAACTCTCTAAAAACGTTGATTCTAAAAAAGACGTTCCTTGAAGGTGGGATCACCCTGCTGAAGGCATCTGCTTGACCATTCTCCACACCTAGGAGATAAGTTGCTTTAATGGAGTGAAGGTGAATTTCCTTCCAGGAGAGCGGAGAATGTGGCAAAAGTGCCAAGTTCTGAAACTAAGTTTCACGTGTCAAATTATATAGGACTTTGCTACCTGATTGTTACTCTTGTCTGTCTGACTCCTGATCAACAGAGCTCTCCACTTGAGCTGGGTGGGAAACAATAGCATTGTCATCTAAATTGCTTTCAACTCAGTCACTCCAACAGGAATGTAAATGTGTTGTACTTGTATAGCACACTGTTACCCTAGGGTATCCTGGCGCTGTACTCATACCGCTGGGAACCCTTCCTGGCTTTTCCCTGTAAAATGTCCACTCCTGGGCACCCCCAAGGCAAAGCCAGGCATCCCAGCGCTGTTGGGATCGTTGTGGAGATTAAGCAAGCTATTGCCCAGAGTTGCACCCATGATTAGAGTAGGCACCGAGGCGAGAATTAACAGGTCCGAGGAAATTGAGCCCAAGACCCGCCGAGGCGGGAATTGAACCCTGGTCCCGGACCAGACCTCTGCATCAGGGTCTGCCGCTCTAACCATTGAGCCGCACTTCTCCACAAAGACGATATACCAGTCTCCTGTGCTGACTTCAGCCACAGAGTGGCACCCACCCCTTGCAGCTGGCACCTGTGGGTCAACAAGGGAGGAATAGGTGACTGCTCACAAACCACCACTATAAACTACACTTCAGAGATCCTGTGGCTGGAATTCAGGCTTTATAATCTCCTTCAGCTGGTTTGCAGTGTGATAGTACATGTTTTATTACTCACGCCAGATGAAGTCTTGTCCAAGCAATCACAAAGTCAACGTTTTGCTATTTCCCCCTGAGACCACAGCTAAAGACAAGCAAGTGGAGACCTCTGAACTAGGAGCTCCTGGAGGCAAGTCATGTCAGCATCTCACCCCTGGCAGTAGGGCCTGCACAAAGGTAGAAAAGAGCCCAGATAATTTTTTTTTTGTGGCAGACTTTCAGATGAGATATTTTTAGATTTATGATCCAATCAAATGCTCTCACCATTGCACACACCAACGCCATATGACTTACAGCCAACTGGCAATTTGAGACATGAATCAACCAATTGTCCAAGTATGTATGCACTAGAATACCTCAAGATTACAAGGGGCCCACCACTGTAGCCCAAACCTCCTTGAACACTCCTATTCTGGGCCAATTTCAAATCAAAGGGCCTGACTGACAGTGGCCCCCCAGGAGTTGCAAATAGAAGAAACTGAACATTATGATGGTAAATTGGAACATAAGATAAGCATCCTCCTGATCTGTTGTTGGGTTTAACAATAGGTATGATCTCCTGAAGAGACGCCATGTAAAGGAAATGTTCTCAATGAACATATTGACCCCTTCAGGTTGACATTGTGCTGAAAAAAAAGCCCTGATTGGGCAGCCATAAATAAGATTGAATATATTAACTTGCGTCATTTATATGGGCGGCCACAATAATTGCTTTCTTGATTATTATTATTATTATTATTATTATGTGTTCTTATATAGCGCTCAACTTACCCTTGGGCATCTTGGCGCTTGCATTGGGAACCCGTCCTGGTTTTTCCCTGTGAGATAACCCGCACTGGGCATCCCCAAGGTGAAAGCCAGGCATCCCGCCGCAGGGGGGCCGTTGTGGAGATTAAGCAAGCTTATTGCCCAGAGCTGCATAGTGTGAACTCGTGCTTAGAGGGGGGACCAACGCGAGAATTATCGAGTCCGTGGACAATTGGGCTCCGGACCCTGCCGCGTCGGGAATTGAACCCTGGTCCCGGGTCTGACCTCTGCTTCAGGGTATGCCTCCTCTAACCAGTGAGCTACACTTCTTGAGAAGATCATCCACCGTCTTCTGATGAACTGCAAGCTTGAGCAGAACAAATGGCCAGAGAGTTAACCTCACTCCCAGAGCTGGAGTAACATTAGATAAGTCCAAACCATAGCATTATGTTAGCCTGACACTAAAATAAGATATATCCAAATTTTTCTGAACTCCACCAAAATCCCCCCACTCAGCTTTAGAGACTGAAGCTCCATATAGTCAAGAAAGTCAACACCCCAGAGTAGAGTAGGAATGACCTCTAGCGGATTGGTAAGAACCTTTATAATGTCTTCCAATTCCTAATAGAAAAAACCCTCCAGGCGAGAAACTGGGAACCAATTGGGCGGGGTGAGGTGGATGCCTCCATGAAGCTGCTGGAGGCTTTGTCTAAAGGGCAGGGCAAGTTCAGGATTTTGGTGGATTAATTCATTACATTTTACAGCTGGTGCTCATATAACTTTTGTACATGAAGAAACAATTTGAGTAATAAATTCTTCTGAGCTCCTTCTCCCTTCTAGGACTGCAACCAATGACAATGCCATCCGGACACTACGGCCACAGTGGTATGAAAAGCTGCTTTAGGAACATCTGCAATAATATCTAAAGAAAACTGAAGTTTTCTTTCCATGGCCTGGAAGTTAGGCCAACAATCTTCTTAGATTCCAAGGCACTAAAAAACTGGAAATCCTTCAAATGAGAGTGAGTGGTAAAATCCACATAAGACTGAGATTTCAAAGGTAACATAGCAGCAGAATGAACTTTCTTGAGAACTCCAGTTTTTGGCAATGGGGTCAGAACTCAGTGTGTCCACTGAAGCAATATTCATGCAACCTTCTAGATTTGGAAGCTATGAACTAACTTTTAGAGCACCTGAAAAGTCTATCTCAAACCTTGATGTTGATCCACTTCATTGAAACATGAGGGACTACATGTTTCTCAGGTTAGGGCCATTTAAAAGAAAATGAGAGCTCCAATACTGGGCAGAAGTGGCAAACCAGCTGACAATTCATAACTGCCACCAGTGGTAGTAGAGCTTCTGTTGCCTCTGAAGAAGCCAGTGACTGAACAATGTTCAAGAGCCTTCTGTTTCTTCTGACCTCTGCAAACATTTTGACTTGAATATATTTTCAAGATAGTTCAGGTGTCTCTCCTCCTTTTGCCCTGATTCTTGAGCACACCATCCAAGATCTGAAGCACATAAATCCCAGGAGCAGGTAACACAAGAGCAAGGTCATTAGGTGCAGGCACCACAGTGGTAGTAGACCCCCAGGAGAAGTCATCACAGACGTATTGGCCCCAGAACAGGTACCACAGGTTCTGCCTGAACGTGGTAGCCTCCACAGTGGATTCTGTTTGGAATACCAGTTGTTCTGTAGAAATATTAATTGCTGATGGACCAGAAGGAGGCCCTCCAGAAAGTGAGAGAGAAGGGGTCCTTCCAGCCTCACACATGCCAATCTAGATGGTGTTTTGGAGGCAAGTAAATGCCTAAGCTGTCTCCTGGTAGCACAATGGTTAGGGGAGTTACAGTGAGAATTCCCCTTTGACCTGGGAGCATGTACACTCCTAGACCTTACCTGCTGCGTCATTAAATTGCTTCTAAAGAGCACCGAACAAAATGAAAATTACAAGGACATCAAATGAAATGTAGGACTCGCTCCTCTTAAAGGTCTGATTACACAAAACAACATGTCCCATAGGTGGGTGACTCCAGAAGTTCTGGGACTTTAAGCAACCTCCCAAGTTCCAGGAACAGGCAGAAAGTCTTGGTCACCCACAATGTAGGTAGGTAGGTAGGTACAATTCTTTGGGGAATAGTGAGCAATCTAATGGGACCACAAAGTGAAGTGCAGTTCGCCCTGCCCACAGCGGCCACAATGTCAATGATAGAAGGTGCTGCTCACCACCTGAACCCCTGCAATGCGGAGGGAGAAGCTTATGGAACAATGAAGTACCTGCCGAAAACAAACATAAACATGTTAGAAACAAAATGCCCTCTATAATTGAGTTCAGAAAAAACAAGAACTGCTGCGGGTGCCCTGGAGTCTTACTCATACATAACAACATAGAAAATTCACCAATGCCGACAACACAGAGGTCTGCTTGAAAGTCACCTATGCTCCACACATTCAGTGCCTCAAACACTGCCTGCATCTTATCTAAACCTCAATGTCCAGCACCTACATGAACCTCAAACTCACCAAGACAAAATCCTTGTTACTTGGCAAGAACAACGAGCAAGAAATATTCCAGACTAGCTCAATGACATGAAGCTTGATGGTTTCAAACCCCAACTTTCACCCAATGCCAAATCATTTTGATTCATTCTGGACACCAGTCTCACCCTCAAGCAGGGACATTGTGAAACTTCTGCTTTAGCAGCCTAAACAGGGTTGGTGTTCTGTAAGGGCTTCTTCTGTCTGCAAATCGCAGAATAAAATTCATGATTAATGCTATAAAGGAATACAGTGGCAATAGAAGAGGAAGCAGGAGCAAGGAAGAACGAAAGACTGGGAAATAAATAAGGGAAAGGGAGAAATAATAGTGAATGGAAGAAAGGCTAAAAGTAAGGAATAACAGGTAGGTGAGTGGGTGGATGAATGAGTGGATGCTAGGAAGAGTGAATAAATCACTGGACAGGAGAAAGAATGGCAGAGTAAAGGGATGTCTGGGTGAGTGAGAGAATGGATGGGTGGCTGGACAAGTGAAAGGATGGCAGAGAAAAAGGGATGGATGGATAGGTGGATGGACAGATGAAACAATGCTGAGTAAAGGGATGGATAGGTTGATGGACAGGCAAAAGGATGGCAGGGTAAGGGATGAATGGTTCAGTTGTCGACAAGATGAGTGAATGGATGGCAAAGTGGATGGATGAGTGAATGGATGACAGAGTGGGTGGATGGGAGAATAGACGGATGGGTGGTGGATGGATGGCAGGGTGCACGGATGGATGGCAAAGTGGGTGGATGGATAGCAGAGTGAATGGGTGACTTGATGGGTGGCAGAGTGGATGAATGGAAGGCAGAACGGATGGATGGATGGCAAAGTGAATGGATGGATGGGCTCAGGAAGATATAATGATGGATTAAAGAACAAATGGGTGACAAATGTAAAGATGAAATGGTAAATAGTGGGTGAATGACAAGGTGAAAGGATCAATAGATAGACAGATGGATGGAAAAAACAAAAGAGCTCTTCGGGTAAGGGTTGGGTTCACTTGTTTGTGCGTTCAGAACTTTAGTACAAAGTGGGGGGTTGGTTAATTTTCTAATGTTCAGGCTACTCACTTGCCCTCAAGGAGTACATTTCCAAGAAAACAAAGGAAACCTAGTGCCAGTTATATATAATAAATACCTGCAAAGAACTGCTGTTCAAGCCCTCATACTCTCGCCTCTGTATAGTGGAAACACTCAGTTCCATGACCCCAAAGAATCCACATTTTCCCCCCTTAACGATATCCTACATTCCCCAACATGTCTCATTCAGGGCCTCAAAAAATATGATCCGAATCCTAATTAAAGGCCACTGGCTCCTTTTACCAGCTTGCACCATCTTCAAAACCAGCTGCATTTTTTGCAACCCATCATGACCAGCACACCTGACTACCCGGAGGGCAAGCACACCTTTTCTGGTGGCTCCAGGCACATGCACAGTCAGGACATCATCAGACTGTAGACCAGAGGTCTTCAGTCTGTGGGGCGCGACCCCCAGGCGGGGCGTGAAATACTGGGAAGGGGGCCGCGCATTCCCCAGCATCCAAAATGTTTGCTTTAGTTTTAGAAAAAAACATCAGTCCTGTGACATCTAATTTAGATTGTTATCAGCTGAAGTTTAATCAATTGAGTCTCTAATGCTGTGAAAACCTTTCGTGCCAGGGTGCCTGCTTGCCAAAATGAAATGCAAATGTGCCTATCCGTTATATAGTATAAAGTGTGCTTGGGAGCAGGTTCTGGCTTTAATTGATCGAATCACTCCAAGCTTTGTGATGACAAAGATTTGGCTTTTTTGAGTGGTAGTGCAATGAGTTAACAACTGGGCTGTGAAGTGTGTGCTTTTAATTTTAACTGCATTCACACAGCCCATAATACCCTTAAAGAGGTGTTGAAGGGACAGTTATGTAAAAATAATTGTATTACATACGCTCTGGTATTATTAAAATCCACATTTTGGAAGCACCATTGTATTGTAAAACTGTTTGCACATTTCGCAGCTCTCTATCTTACACTGTGTGTAATGCAAGTATAAAATAATGACTTACAAATTCACAGTGCTTTCTGTCCGATCACTGCCTTATTCGATTTGGGCTATTAAACCCGGCCAGACAGGCCAAAAGTAAGGTCCATTCTACCACCACTAGAAACTGGTCACGGATCGATACCAATCTCTGGTCTAACGCCCTGAAGTGATCCCTGCCCATTCTAGACCGCGACCCAGAAGAACATTCTAAACAATGGGAAAACTGGATCACCCAGTTGCTAGAAACCTGTGTCCCTTTGAAAAAAACGCCTTCGCAAAGACACCAGACTAAACAAGCATTTACAATGCAACGGTCTCGGCATTGTTAAAGTTAGAGCTATTGGCATTGCTCATGACAATGCCGTTTCTTTAAATGTTTTAAAAACAAAAACATAAACAAAAATAATTTAATGAGCAATGCCAATAGCTCTAACTTTACCAATGCCGAGACCATTGCATTGTAAATGCTTGTTTACTGGAGTTCTCGTGTTTTGGCAGCTCAGAAACTTCGTGTGCTTGTCTGAAATAGTAATACGAAGGCCAGTAGTGTCCAGACTGGAGGTACTGTCATTTCTGTCCATATCTTCTAAAAACCTTTCCTTGCATCGAAGCGCAGAAGAGTCAGTAGTAATAGTTCTGCCCATCGTGACGACCAATGTTTGTTGTAATTCATACAGACACCATGGACGTAGCATATTCCCCTGCAGCCCCAGCGCTGCGAGGCGCTACCCTGTACAGGGTGGAGGCTTGGCAGCCCCTTAGTCCTCGACCGGGCAGTGTTATTACAACCTGTGGTCCTATTGTGGCTGGTATGATAGGTAGCATCAGGGGCATAGCTATCAATAGTGCAGCAGGTGCAGCGACACCGGAACACAGCTGACTGAGGGGTCCAGTGCACCTCCAGTTATAGCTATTGTTTACAGACCCACTTTGCATTAGGCCCCCTGAGACCCTTGCTATGCCACTGGGTGCACAATAATGTTTGATCAATAACACCAAGAAGTGTGAGGGGGAGTGTTCCTTCGCCATACCTGGGACTCCCATCATTCCAAGTTACATCACTGGCGCACGTTTCACCAGGGAGTGATATGGTTTTCATGGTCTGTACTGTTTGTATAGTTAAGAAACTTCGAGCTTGGTAATCCCAGGTCACGCAGTTGCCAAATAGTGTGAGCCTCGGCAAATGACTTTGTTTTAAGAGGTCCCATTTAGTTATCCAAAACTGGGTGTGCTTAGAAACGTGCCAATCCCCGATGTGAAGTGCTGTATAGAAAAAAAATGATTAACGTTTCCCACACAATATAACGTGTATTGCTACACTTCAATGCAATGATGACACGTACATGGATAATGGCGCCATGAAGCAGAAAAGCTCACGCTACCACCGCTATCTTTGAAATCACACTGAAATATGGTTTTATGGTTTTATTTCACCCCATGTCAGGTTTTTTTTTAAGGCCTCTTGAGTTCCTATCGAGCTTAGTAAAAAAAAAAAAGGGCGTGTATGGAATGGGTCGTGTTTTTGTCTGCTGCATACAGGAAATTAGAAGTGTCTGCTCTGGGAGAAGTGTTGCGCTTTGTTTACGAAATACTCGAGTTTTTCGTCACGCCTGGATAAATAAATAATGTTCCTGCTCGAAGGCAGATAAATGGTTGGGAACACCTAGGAGCCACCAGTGACCCCAGGAGAGTCCAGGAAGACGGATGGCCCCCGCCCCTGCCTGACACCCGGCCCGGCCGCTTATCTGCATCTTAAAGTGGCTCCGAATGTTAGCAGCGGTTTATTTACCCTCCTTCTGTGTGGAGACTTTCCCTGATTAATCACTTTCTGGTAATTCGCTCTGCTAACTAATGTCAGAGTAAATTACCCCAGACTCTTTCAAGCTCTGGCCAGGGACGCAGGGGTCAGCGGCACCGCTGGGGCCTCCGACGGCCACACTCTGCCCAGCCGTTTGTTTGCTTTCGAGCTGTTTGCTGTTCTTGAAGCTAGGCCTGGCGACAGCCTGCTCGGGCTCACATCTCGTCTAATTGGCCTGCAGCAGCAGCGAGCACACGATTTAGCAATGTTTTCTTTAAAAACTTCTGGTCCTACCGACACTTTGAGATCGGGTTTCCGGCAGCTTAAATCACACCGTCGTCCCTGCGACTTCCCTGAGAAATGCTGTAAGAAAGTATTAAAAAGAAACATGACTCCGTGGTTCGCAGGGACGGTGGCCAGGGGGCAGTGGCGTGGGAGGCTGTAGCGTAGCGCGGGCGGCATCCGTAGAATCTGCCGAGGGTGCCAACATTAACACGCGCGGTATTTCCCTGAGAAATGCTGTAAGAAAGTATTAAAAAGAAACATGTCTCCGTGGTTCGCAGGGACGGTGGCCAGGGGGCAGTGGCGTGGGAGGCTGTAGCGTAGCGCGGGCGGCATCCGTAGAATCTGCCGAGGGTGCCAACATTAACACGCGCGGTATTCGGTATCACAGTTTCAACAATTTGGCTCCACAAACACGATACCGGTTGCAACAAGGCCAGTAGCAGAGCAAAAGGCACACCAGCGCCTTTCTCCGAGGCAGAGCAGAAATGCCTCGGAGAAAGGCAGCGTCCTTTTCGGATTCGGGGGCGTGTTTTGCTGTTGTCTCCTCCTTGAGACTTCTTGCAAAAAACACGCCCCCCGATCCGAAAAGGACGGGGCCTGTTTGGAATGACTGACCTCTTCTCCAATGGCTGGCCAGCATTCAAGAGGCCAGCCAATGGAGAACAGGGGAGAAGAGGGGCGGGTTCAAGCCCCTCTTCTCCAAGTCATTAAATCTCCGACTTCCGGTTCTGCCTTTCGGCAGACCGGTAGTCCTCGACCTAAAAAGCACCATGGTTTAATGAGCATCTGCTCGCCTTAAAAAGCTTCGTAAGTGAGCAGAAAGGGAAGGGAGAAAAGACTTTGCCCTGACTAAAAAAAGGAGTTACAAAGCCTCAATCAGAAGCTACCATAAAGAACTAAAAAAGGCCAAGGCTCTATTTATGAGAAGAAAATCAGCTAGTCACGTAACTCCCCCAAATAACTATTTAGAGTGGTAAAAAACCTGACCACACCGCAAGAAACTAATGGTCCTCCAAAGGCCACGACAATAAGGTGCAATCAAATAGCGTATTTTTTTCAGAAAAAAGTGTCCGACATATGTGATCTCTTCCTAAACACTCCTCAGCCGGTTTTAACTGAGGTTCATATGTCCAGTGTCCCAGCTTCATCCCCTAGCCTTGCACAGTTCCCAGGCCTTCATGAGGAAGCCACTCTCAAGTTGCTCAAAGCCATCAAGTCAGGCTCCCCTCTGGACTCTGCACCCCCACATGCCATCCTCAAGGTAACAGAGGGGGTCCTCCCCCCTCTTGTGAAAATTCTGAATAAATCACTTGAATCAGGGTCTGTCCCCCGAGCTTGGAAACACGCCATAATAAAACCAATTTTTAAAAAACCCTGTCTGGACCCGCACACTCTGAGCAACCTTCGACCTATCACCCTCCTCCATCTCCTGGGCAAACTCCTGGAAAGGCATTTTAACCAAACCCTAACCAAATTCCTGGAAGAGAACGCACTCCTCCACCCCATGGGCTTCTGCTCCCTTCACAGTACAGAAGCAGCACTCCTGGCTGTCACCGAGGAACTCAAAAGCCTATTTGACGGTGGACGGTCAGAAGTGATTATTTTGCTTGACCTTAGTGCGGCATTCGACATTGTTAATCACACACTGCTAAAAAACAGACGGAAGGAAATAGGTATCCAAGGTGGAGCCTAGGAGTGTCTATGCTCCTTCTTAGAGGATCGATCGCTCAAAGTTATGGATCAGGACTGCCTCTCGGACAGCCATCTTTTAAATCCCGGAGTGCCGCGGGGCTCCTCCCTGAGCCCGAACTTATTTAACATATATGTAAGGCAGCTTGCCAACATTATACAGGAATTTGATATCCTAGGCACTTCATGTGGACGACACCCAGTTGATCGGCGCTCTGCCCCAGGACTACCATCAGGGAGACTCCTCATTGGGCCCCTGCTTGAACAAACTGGCTAACTGGATGTCAAATAGCTTTCTAAAATTGAACGGTGACAAAACCGAATACATGATACTGGGTAATAGGGCCACCCCGAGACCCCTAAATCACTGGCCCCCTTGCATGGGGGACCCTCCAGTTCCTAAACTGACGGTAAAAGATTCAGGTATGTGGCTCGGCAATGCACTCTCAATGAACGTACAGGCAAACAAATTGTCGGGCATATGCTTTGGACTCCTGAGGATGCTCAGAAAGATATTAGAATCCTAGGAAAACCGTCATACAGTCTTTAATAGTTTCCCGCCTCCACTATGGGAAGTCCTGTTACTTGGGTTCTCCCAAGTATGTGATTAAGAGGCTCCAGACTGTGCAGAACGCGGCAGCCAGGCTCTTGCTCAAACTCCATTGACAAGCGCCAGTGAGAGAATCCTTGAAAGTACTCCACTGGCTGCCAGTAGCGTTAAGGGTAAAATGTAAAGCCCTCTGCATAGCTCACAGGGCAGTGAATAACAAAGGCTCACCCAAACTTAAATCCCTGATCTCGGTCTATGTCCCCTCGAGGTCTCTAAGGTCATCTCACTCACACCTCCTCAGCACCACTAGAATGAAAAAACTCCAGTTGGGGAGGCAGATCTTTCTCCCACCTGGTGCCAAAACTGTGGAATGCTCTCCCGCTGGACCTCAGTGGGCCGCAAGATGAACTAATGTTCAGGAAAAAGCTGAAGACCTGGCTTTTTCCATCTAGCCATTAGGGGGCCTTTTGTCTTTCATCATATCTCTTATCGTCAGCGCGTGGAAGCCTCTGGGTAGCCATGCGCTATATAAATCACTTTCAAATTCAAATTCATAGGCTTTGACCTCGTAGCACTAACAATGCACGTCACTATTCTATTGCACCAATCAAGATTTAATTCTGTGGCTCTCTGGTTACAAACAGACCCCTGCAGTGCATTAACTAATAGAGGTTTTTCAATGTACTACAGTGCATTTACCACTGAGTAAAGCTTTCAAAATGTATGTTTCATTACGCTGCTCATTATTTTATATGTAGATACCTGACAGTGAAAGACCTAAAAAACGTACAGAATATTTTGGGGCTTAATTATGAGAGGCTTGCGCCACCAGAGCACCAGTTTTTTTAACGCTCCGGCGGCGCAAGCGTCTCAACCATACCTATGAGGCGGCGCAAAGTCACCCTGCATGGCTGTGATTGGCCTCATAGATATGGAGTAAGACAGAGTAGCGCAAGTCACTGAGTTGCCTTACTCTGCGTCAAGGAGGTATTCCATGGGCTTCGCGTGGGGTTCCCACACAACATCCATGGATTTTGATGCTGCCCTATATTTACAAAATCAAGTAAACCTGGGGCAGCTCCAAAAACGGACACCTCCTCTGTGCCGGCGTAACGAGGAGAAATGTTTTCATTTCTCCTCGTTCTTTCCTTTTTCCATGCGTGCTGCATTCTGCAGCTCACATAGAAAGAGAAAGACGCCTCTCTGGACTGTTTTCGTGAAGGAAGGTGCCACTTCCTGTACAAAAACAATCCTTCTTTGTTAGTGCTGTACAGCAATTTGTGCACCAACATAAGGAAAAGGGACAGGAATGCTCCATAGTTCATAAATAAGGTGCATTCCAGCCCTTCCACATTAGCGTGAGGTAGCGCAGCAAGATGACTTGTAGCGCTGCCCTACCCCAATTCCTCATATATGAGGCCCTTCGTTTTTAGCTACACCTTTGACCACACCCCCGCTGACCTTTGGTTTGCTAAACACTGTTTAATATTATTTCGGGGCGTTTATGGTTGTCGATAGTTGTCGATGATGAGGAGTACCAGGTTCTAGACATTTTTGTCAGAAGGGAGTCCTCACGCCTAAAAAGGTTTGACAAGGGGGTCTCGGCATCAAAAGGTTTGAAGACCTCTGCAGTAGACAAAGAAGTGTGGAAAGTAAAAAACAAGGCATCAAGCCTTATCCATCAACGCACCCAGGATTTGGAATAGCATCCCTCCATCAATCAAGGTCCCCATACATGCTCCAATCTTGGAAAGACTTCAAGAACACTACTTCACAATACAGTCCCTTTGTGCTCCTATAATCCATGCACCTCTCCAATCACTCTTTGTCTGTATCCTTGTCTTTGTACAGTGGTACAGTGCTCCTCCGCTTTACGGCTAGGTTTGCACTACAGTAATAATGCCTGCGCACAGGCAAACATGCATACGATCTTATGGCTATTGTTTTAGGCACAGCTTGTTCATGTTCATTTTTTACCTTAGGTTTACTCGACTCCTTTCCAGTGGGAAGATTAACCGCATATGTTATCACAGTGACGTTGAAGAGTGGACGTTGGGTAATGGCAAGTCAATCCTCCGACGTCAGCTTGAGTGAAGAACAGCCCATTGGCCCCCATAGTATGTGCGATACCTTTAATCAATCTTGCCTTTTTAGCAACCAGCTTCTTGCACGCTGTTTTTTTTTTTTTATACCTTATTTCAAATAGCAAGCGTTAAACTGCAAGTCCCAGGGTTCAATGTGCTATTTGTTTGGGGAAAAAAGCCAGACTGGCTTAAGGTTCACACATGCTTCAGAGCCACTTGATAGCTGGGAGGCATTCCCCAGCAGAGGGGGCAGATCTCCTCTCGGAGCATTAACTGTGGTTCCATCAGAAGGTAAGGAGGCGACAAGACGTTGCTACATCCTGGAAGCTAAATAGGATGGGATTACCAAATGACTTCATGCCACCAGGACACAACTTTTCAGTTGTGGACTTTTTTTTTATTCTTCAAGTTATTGTTTCCAAATGTGTGTTTGCCATCTTGATTCAAAGATTCAAATGCATTGGATCAAGACTACAGCTCTCAGAATGTCCTCATTTGTTAAATTAAATCCCAGAACTGGAGTGGGGGTATCGTGATGGAGTGAGGTTGTCTGGTATCCGTAAAGGAAACCTATTTGATCGTGTCCTGGCACTTTGTGCACTGATATTGTATCTCACTGTAGGGATGTTTTTCCCATTTGGTGTTGTTGTTTGATCGGCATTCGGCATCACTGTGCGCCATAGTAAGTGCACCCACACCCCTGATTGTCTCAAATAAGGAGGATGTCGGTGATTGGGCCAGGTAACTCTGCCTTTTGTCTTGTTCAAGTCCTCCAGAGACCAGGTTGAAAGGCTGAGCAGCATATAATGAATAAGGGCACAGGAACTTTGAGAGACAAGGAGACGAACGAATAAGTCAATAGTATCCATGAGCCAGAACAGTTCTGTGACTCCACAGCAGGAAATGACAAAGCAAACACTCTGGCATATGCCTTTCTGGATAAAAATATCGGATGTTTTTGTTTGTTTCTAAGCTTAGTTTAAACACGTTCAAAAATGATTCCACTGAAGCTGAGACCTGGGGTCCCAGGAAATGGTATTTCTGGCACAGCAGCCACGGTGCCGGCTGAACCACTTCTCTCGGACCTCCCAAGTCTGAAGTCCATGTGCGAATTCAGCGCAGGCTTTTGTTTTGCAATCTGGGGCC
This sequence comes from Triturus cristatus, assembly GCF_964204655.1. Taxonomy (NCBI): domain Eukaryota; kingdom Metazoa; phylum Chordata; class Amphibia; order Caudata; family Salamandridae; genus Triturus; species Triturus cristatus. Next base: position 473,954,477 of record NC_140590.1, on the reverse strand, counting down.
TGTTTTATAATTTTTAATAATGTGCTAAGTAGGACTACAAGTCCCAAAATGGAACGCAACACACCTGGTTCGGGATGAGTTACTCACGCTCCTCGAACGTTCGAAACGTGAGACCCCCGCTCTTTTCAGGGTAAATGGACACACCATCGTTCGTCACTGCTGTCTTAACTCTGCGTGACATATGTAGGCCTCGAGCGGGAAGCACATCTGTGTGCGGGGGAGGGGGTGACAACAATGAAATGAACTCCTTTGATGCTTCCTAATTTACTAATTACTCGCTGAGACCTTCAAAGATACGACCCCTCGGAGGTGTGGGGGCAAGCCCCTCTCACCGCAGCCCAGCCGCAGAGTCACGACCCTGTCACGTGACGTGATGGAAGAAGGAAATGCAGCGCACCTGGCTCGGCGATATATTGGGTCCCATCTCATCTGTTGGGGAGTCTCCTCATATGCCCCATATTTATCTGCCACAGGTGAAAAGAGCGACTTCTTTTTGTAATGAGACCTGCGCCAGGTGTGCAGGCAGAACTCTGCAGCGTGAAAGGTCACACAAGAATTCCCCACTGATGCCAGTGGTTCATCCCTGCAGGGAGTGCAGACAGGTGAGCTGGTCAGTCGTGAGTAGCGTGAAAGGTCACACAAGAATTTACCACCGATGCCAGTGGTTCATCCCTGCAGGGAGTGCAGACAGGTGAGCTGGTCAGTCGTGAGTAGCGTGAAAGGTCACACAAGAATTCGCCACTGATGCCAGTGGTTCATCCCTGCAGGGAGTGCAGACAGGTGAGCTGGTCAGTCGTGAGTAGCGTGAAAGGTCACACAAGAATTCGCCACTGATGCCAGTGGTTCATCCCTGCAGGGAGTGCAGACAGGTGAGCTGGTCAGTCGTGAGTAGCGTGAAAGGTCACACAAGAATTCGCCACTGATGCCAGTGGGTTATCCCTACAGGGAGTGCAGGCAGGTGAGCTGGTCAGTCGTGAGTAGCGTGAAAGGTCACACAAGAATTCGCCACTGATGCCAGTGGTTCATCCCTGCAGGGAGTGCAGACAGGTGAGCTGGTCAGTCGTGAGTAGCGTGAAAGGTCACACAAGAATTCGCCACTGATGCCAGTGGTTCATCCCTGCAGGGAGTGCAGACAGGTGAGCTGGTCAGTCGTGAGTAGCGTGAAAGGTCACACAAGAATTCGCCACTGATGCCAGTGGTTCATCCCTGCAGGGAGTGCAGACAGGTGAGCTGGTCAGTCGTGAGTAGCGTGAAAGGTCACACAAGAATTTACCACCGATGCCAGTGGTTCATCCCTGCAGGGAGTGCAGACAGGTGAGCTGGTCAGTCGTGAGTAGCGTGAAAGGTCACACAAGAATTCGCCACTGATGCCAGTGGTTCATCCCTGCAGGGAGTGCAGACAGGTGAGCTGGTCAGTCGTGAGTAGCGTGAAAGGTCACACAAGAATTCGCCACTGATGCCAGTGGTTCATCCCTGCAGGGAGTGCAGGCAGGTGAGCTGGTCAGTCGTGAGTAGCGTGAAAGGTCACACAAGAATTCGCCACTGATGCCAGTGGTTCATCCCTGCAGGGAGTGCAGACAGGTGAGCTGGTCAGTCGTGAGTAGCGTGAAAGGTCACACAAGAATTCGCCACTGATGCCAGTGGTTCATCCCTGCAGGGAGTGCAGACAGGTGAGCTGGTCAGTCGTGAGTAGCGTGAAAGGTCACACAAGAATTCGCCACTGATGCCAGTGGTTCATCCCTGCAGGGAGTGCAGACAGGTGAGCTGGTCAGTCGTGAGTAGCGTGAAAGGTCACACAAGAATTCGCCACTGATGCCAGTGGGTTATCCCTACAGGGAGTGCAGGCAGGTGAGCTGGTCAGTCGTGAGTAGCGTGAAAGGTCACACAAGAATTCGCCACTGATGCCAGTGGTTCATCCCTGCAGGGAGTGCAGACAGGTGAGCTGGTCAGTCGTGAGTAGCGTGAAAGGTCACACAAGAATTCGCCACTGATGCCAGTGGTTCATCCCTGCAGGGAGTGCAGACAGGTGAGCTGGTCAGTCGTGAGTAGCGTGAAAGGTCACACAAGAATTCGCCACTGATGCCAGTGGTTCATCCCTGCAGGGAGTGCAGACAGGTGAGCTGGTCAGTCGTGAGTAGCGTGAAAGGTCACACAAGAATTTACCACCGATGCCAGTGGTTCATCCCTGCAGGGAGTGCAGACAGGTGAGCTGGTCAGTCGTGAGTAGCGTGAAAGGTCACACAAGAATTCGCCACTGATGCCAGTGGTTCATCCCTGCAGGGAGTGCAGACAGGTGAGCTGGTCAGTCGTGAGTAGCGTGAAAGGTCACACAAGAATTCGCCACTGATGCCAGTGGTTCATCCCTGCAGGGAGTGCAGGCAGGTGAGCTGGTCAGTCGTGAGTAGCGTGAAAGGTCACACAAGAATTCGCCACTGATGCCAGTGGTTCATCCCTGCAGGGAGTGCAGACAGGTGAGCTGGTCAGTCGTGAGTAGCGTGAAAGGTCACACAAGAATTCGCCACTGATGCCAGTGGTTCATCCCTGCAGGGAGTGCAGACAGGTGAGCTGGTCAGTCGTGAGTAGCGTGAAAGGTCACACAAGAATTCGCCACTGATGCCAGTGGTTCATCCCTGCAGGGAGTGCAGACAGGTGAGCTGGTCAGTCGTGAGTAGCGTGTGTTCCTTGTTTGATGCTTTACATTTCGGGTAATTTTGATTTTTCTGTTGTGTAAATGCAACAGACAAGTAAACAAGTGGACTATACATACTAATATGTTTTGACTTGGGGCAACCTTAAATCTCTTCATTATTTTTTTTTTCTGCCCGAATTTGTAAATGTGATAGTGGCTGGGCCTGTCATTAATCCCCTGTGAGTCGCTGGGTCCTTTTTGGGTGTATGCCCATGTAAGTGTCTGTCTCTAAGCTTCTGTGTGTGCTTAAATTGGATTGCTACTATGAGGCAACCTGGCAGGACGGGCTGGCGACTACTTTGATCAGAGTGCTCCTTTCACCCACGCCCCCATCTTATCACAATCAAGCTGGATGAAAAGCCTGTAAAATTAGCCTCATAGCTGATGAGTGGATCCATGACCAGCCGGTCCCAAGATCTGGGTCCGAGCACTTCAGCTTCCCAGGTCTGTGTGTGAACTGTGTGTCTTTGCACTGTGGGGATTTTACTCCTTGTAGTGTCCTGCTGGGCACTAGTCTTATAGCATGTACTAGTTTACCAGCCCCTCCCTTGAGGCCTGGTCTTTACACCCACCCCACACCCATCCAGCACAAGCGTCACCGGTCAGGTGTCCCTGCCAATAAAAGAGCCTGAGTGCACGTGCTCGCGGCAAGTTCAATAGCGATACACACGGTGTCTGTGTCCACTTTTTATTAGCATGTGGGCCTAGAGCCCATGATATTACAACAGCGACGAGAGGGACTGGACCCTGCACACTGCCCATATGGGCCAAGGCGGCAGTCCTCTTACACTGAAAAGGGTATGCCTAGTATCGTTCCTGCTGTGGCACCAGCCCTCAGCACTACTCCGTGAGGTGAAGGGTGAGAAGCTCAGTCGTCACCGGGTGGCGGCAGGAGGAAAGCAATGCAAAAGTAAGGGATACCCCATAAATGACCCCACCCTTAAGCCAAACACAAGAGAAACTACCTGTGCCCAAGGCCACAGCAGACGTAACCTCACGCTCCGTCATGCAAAGCCTGCTGACCTTAGCCCCTGGAAATGGCCTACGCCAGGAATGGCACCTTGACAGGGTAATATAAGGGAGAGAGTCAAGAGTCTTTGATTATGTGGGGGAGAAGAAGGTGTTCCCACGCCTCGATCACGTCCGCATCCAGCAAAGCCAGCATCTCAAGTGACTATGGCCTCCAACAGAGGAGCCGCTTGTAAGCTGCTGTGAGTCTTTCCGTGCCTCCAACATCACTCACCTTGTCCGGAGAGAAAAGCTTGTGGGGCAAAGAAGTGTGGCCCAGGTGAGAGATGTCCCGCTGTGTGAACTTGCTGCCGTCAGTTAAACACAGCCCCGCCCTCAAGTGAGAAGTGCACGGCCAAGATGCACCCTCATAAACATAAACCCCATCACAGTGCCAGTCCATAGCGCCCGCATGGGTGACAAGGCCCGAAGTCTAAAGAAAGCTGCCCCTCAGCGTGAGTAGAGCGCACCCCTGATACTTCCCTGTGAACACCGCTACACCTGCACCCCAAATGGTTGCGAGGCCCTCTGCATCAGGAAAGTCTGCCACGCCCTTGTAAAGTGTTGCAGCGCCATGTGGCAGTCAATGTGCCACATCACATCCAGCCCGGGAGACTGCAGCTGGAGCACCAGTACTTGTGCAGCATACAAGTGCCTTGCATAAAGAAGGCCAGCAGTGCCCCGTGACCTCGCCTCTGGTAACGCACTTCCCCTGCATAAACATGGGCATGTACAACACTCCACCTCAATCGCTGAATGGAGACCGAGGCTGTAAGGGACAGCCAAGGCAGGCGCTGACTGCACTGCGCTCCCCCTGGTGGCCACCTGCCTACCACGAGGAGCATTGTCCCCCAGCATGTGGGCGGAGAGGTGCAGGAAATATAAGGAGCAACAGCGGGGTGGAAGGTGAGCTCAGTGGGGCAACAGAAGTGCTTGCCGCATAGAGGCTGGCCACCACTTCCAAGAGACGCTAACTCACTTTTCTTAGGAGGAAGACAGCATCACAAGCCCCCTGGTCGGTAGTCTGCTGACGCCGCAGGCCGCCGGATAGCCACCTGCCACATGAGGCTACACATGAGGACAAATATTGACAGCCTGTTACTAAGGAGAATACCACAGGACCCCCTGGTGGCAAGCCACCGCCATGCAAGGACAAAGACGCAGGAAACAGGGCGCCAGCTGAGCTTGGTTGCCTGCCAGGTGCCCACGAAAGTAACAAAGCTGCTGATGACACGAGGAGGAAGACTGGCCATGGTCCCCACAACAAGACAAGGAAGGAGCTTCCTGCCATCTACCCCACACACATACCCAGTGCCATCAGTGCTCCCAAAGACAAGAGGGAAGGGAAGGCCTAGCATGGCCTGAATTCAGAAAGGACAGCATCTACACCCTAGCCGCACTAGCACTGCCCCCCAGTGGGCCGGAGATGGTTATATGTGGCTGAACCACACATGCCTCTACAATGTGGTCCCAACAACAAATGCGTTTTGACCATGCATTCCTTTACCACATTGTAAAGGCATGTTTGCTGAACATGGTAAATTACGACTACCCGACCCCGCCCTATGCCCTAAAATCCTTTTCCCTACCTCTGCCCTCCTCCCGCCCTGAGCCCTAAAACCAAACCCTGCCCTTAAAACTGCCCCTTCTCTGCCCTGAGGCCTAAAACCCTGCCCCTACCAAAAGCTACCCTGAGCCCACCACCCTGAACCCTAAAACAGACCCCACCACTAAAAACTACCCCCCCAAATCCTGCCCCACTTACCTGTCCAAGTCCTGAGCTTCCTGTTCCGACACTTCCTGTTCCTCTCCCCACCCATCCAGACACTAGACCGCTATTTGCCTTAACCAAGCATATGCGTGGTTAGTGTAAGGATTGTTAGGCTTGTGGGGAAATGGCATGCATGGCTCAGCTTGCATTGTAAAGGCTGTTTCCCACCAGAGACTGTTCAGTGAGTGTCCTCCACTCACACTGCTTTAAGACCGAGTTGCTCACTGACCCATTACAAGCATGAGGAGAGTAGCACACCCCAAGTGGCAAGCTGCCACCACCGCAACAAAAAGAGAAGATGCCCACTTCTACAAACAGGACAGGACCAGCAAGAGGTCCGTGCAAATAGAACTGGCACCCCATGGCCTGATGCCACCTCGCAGCATGTGCAGAGAAGACATGCAACATGTGGCTGGACGCCATATCACAGCAAGCAAGAAGAAGAGAGCTTGTCACAATGCCACATCATGAAGAACAAGCATTGAAAATGCAATAGGTCTCGCCTTTGTTTAAGTTAAAGCCATTTGCTTTGCTAATGGTATTGTATTTAGCTATGTCTTATTGAGTGTCTGCATGTGATATGTTGTGCCTTTATGTTGTTCGAATTGTAATTGATATGTGTGTAGTAGTTTAAAGCATAGCGTTAGGAGGATATAAAGGAGCCTCAATAGAAGAAACAGGAGTTGTCAATAAAACGTACAAACAGCAGCTGCTCTTCACACAGTTGTGCTGGTGCTTTTATTGGCAGCGCTGGCAGGGGCAATAGGGGGTGCAATCTGCACACCTACTCGTAACCAACATAGGTTCGGAAGGGCTGGGTCCTTCCCAGACTAAGATAAACACAGAATAAGAAAAGATTTCAAATTCAATTGCTTAGATAAAAGGATCCGCCCTGTGTGATTGCTTTGCTGTCACTGGATTTATATGGTGAATCCCCCAAGGAATCTTTCATGTAAATTACCAATGACGCAATGTGTGGCCGTTAGAGGGCTCCGTCCCTAAAGCTATTTTGAATGTAAGTTTAGTTTGACTGGCACACACACCTTCTTACTAGTGTGTTGCTACTTTGCTATTCACAAAACATGGTTTACACTTGTAGAGATTTACTTCGGTGCAGTAGTAATATTAAGTGGTAACAACCCCCCTGCAAGGCCTGGGGAGTTTGTGCACATTCTTACTGTAAGCCCGGTCACACCCTCGCAAGGATCAGAGACTTACGCCTGTCAAGGGCAGGAGTAAACCTGTTTACAATATTGGAGTGGTCAAGAAATATCACCAATCTTCCTGGGGCCGCGGGGGATGGGATTTCTCCAAAGGCAAATGTACTCTCCCGTGGGAAAATAAAAATAAAAATGTCTTTGCGTTAATGCAAGGAGTTGTTACATGCACAAATGTACACTAGGTACATTTAATTACATGCAAGTGCAATAGCTACAAGGGCATGTGACCGCAATTTGTACACGTGGTACATGTTATTACATGCAAGTATAATAGCAATACGTAACTACATGCAGGTGCAATAGCTACAAGTGCATGTGAGTGCAATAGGTACACGTGGTACATGTAATTAATTACATGCCAGTGTAATGGGTACACGCAGTTGCATCCAAGTACAATCGATATTTTTATTTACATGCAAGTGCAATAGCCACAAGTACATGTTAGCGCAACATGTACACGTGGTACGTCATTAATTGCATGCAAGTGTAATAAGCATACAAAATTTCATTACATGCAAGTGCAATAGCTACAAGTACATGTGAGTGCAATATGCACACGTGGTACATGTCATAAATTACATGCAATGGTAACAGGTACACATAATTAAATGCAAGTGCAATAGGTACACGTAATTACATGCAAGTGTAATATGCCCACGTTGTTGCATCCAAATACAATATGTACATTTAATTACATGTAAGTGCAATATGTACATGTAATGACACCTTTGGAGTTGCCTCTGCATGGGCGTGACTGGAATTTCTGAACGTTTTTGAACTGTTTCGAGATAAGCTTTGTAAATTATAAACATGAATCAATCTGTGCTGTTTTACAGGACTCGAATTTGCTGCCAGATAAACGCTAACAAAACACTTGGTCCAACAAATGCCCCCACACTGAGCGCGAGGCCATCGCGTACATAAAGTCCGCGGGGTCGCTTCATTCGTGAGCCCAGAGTCTCACAAACACCCTCCGATCCGAGAAAGAAGTTCTTTATCGAGCAAGACTGAAAATGAAGTGCGACTTCCCTTAGGGGCCACTCTATAAACCCCCGCCCCCCTGCGATTTCAGGGATCCTCTGAAAACTCGTTGAATGCATATTAGCTGTCGGTCTAGAGCGCCTAGAGTCGCACCAGGGACGCTAGAGTTCACAACAGATAGATTGTCAGTCCTCACGGCCCCAGAGAAAACAGTCGTTTAAAACTAACCAAAAACGCAATTAATGTCCGTGTTTGGTCGTAACAGATCCACTGGAGAAGATAAGGGCAGCGTATGCCTGGAGAATATGTCTGGAGAGAGCTCTGCGCCCTGTGCAAGGGCCAGGTGTAGCGGGGCTGGAGGGAGGCGGAAGAAGAGAAAGAGAGAGACGGAGAAGAGAGAGAGCGAAGGGGGAAAAGAAGGAAAGGAAGAGGAATAAAAAGAAGAGGTAGAAGGGGTGCGATGGGGAGAGAAGAAAAAGATAAATTAAAGGAGAGAGAGAGCGCTGCAAAGGTGTAATATCCTGAAGTTAATTAAAGTTTATTAATTCATAGATGTACTTATTGTAACAGAGATGCTGCTTATATTTAAAGGGACACCATGGAGATAGAACCTGGTGTGGTGATGCTTCTGCAGCAGCCTGTCAGTTGCACCTGACATCTTCTGCTGGATGGATGGGATCACTTTACTGGAATAAACTCAACTATATTTCCTACCTCTTGGAGTCTCACCATTCTTGATTTTTACCTAAATTTTACAAAAGGCAGAAATAAGGCTCGTGCCCGTCTATCTGTCTAGTGTTGCATAGCTACAGCCAGAGGTGTGGCCTAGTGGTGAAGCAGCAAGTGCAACTGAAAGAGGCCAGCCCTCTAATCGTGGCTTCTACTGTGACACAATGATTTTGGGGACTGTATCTGTGCGCGTCTGATCATCGGCCGCGTACAAATGGGGTATCCCCAGGACACGGACATTATTTTATTTATTTTTGCGATTTTTACAGCGCGCAAATACCCAAAGGGTGTCTCGGCGCTTTGATGATCAAACTGAACAAGTAGGGCAGCAATTATGCGAACATCCACGTTTTGAGCTGTTTCCTAAAGCTGAGCAGTGTAGGGCATGTCTTGATCCTGAGGGGAAGTGAGTTCCACAGTTTGGCAGTAGCAACTGTGAAGCTTCTGTCGCCCCAAGTGACCTTTTTAGTGCGTGGAACATTGAGGAGGTGGGCTGATGCAGAACGAAGTGTTCTGGATGTTTCTAAAGGTCTAAAAGCGTGTTTTAGGAACAGAGGGCCAGAGTTGTTAATGGCCTTGTATGCTATGCAGAGGGCCTTGAACTTAATACGGCACCTCACAGGGAGCCAGTGAAGTTTTCGGATGGAGTGGGAGATGGAATTATGTTTGGGGATGTTAAGCAGAAGCCTGGCTGCGGCGTTCTGTACCAACTGAAGTTTTTTGAGCACCTTTTCCTGGGCGTTGAGGAGTAAAGAATTGCAATAGTCGGTTTTTGAAAATACCAGGGAAGTGATTAGGGTCTTTGCAGCCGAGATTGGGATATAGGGTAGAAGCTTTTTAATTTTCCTGAGGGTGAAGAAAGAGGCTGAGACAACATTATTGACATGATGATTAAAAAGAAGCCGATCATCAAAGATGACTCCAAGATTTCTCACTTTAGTGACAGGTGTAGGAAGAGGGCCCAGATCATTAGGCCACCACTGAGGGGACCAACAGGGCTCTAGTTTACCGAAGGTCATAATCTCAGTCTTGTTGGAATTCAGTTTGAGACAGTTGGCTGCCATCCAGGAACTGATGGCCAACATTCCCTCTTGGAAGTTGGCAGCCACCCTGTCTCCGTCCTGGTGTATTGAAAGGACTAACTGAGTGTCATCAGCGTAGGTAGTAAGGCTGATGCCATGTTCCTTAATCACCCTCGCCAGGTCCGACACATAGATGTTAAAAAGGGTCGGACTTAGCGAGGAGCCCTGTGGGACACCACAGGGAAGGGAAAGGGGAGATGATAGAAAGGAACCTAGTTTAACATTGTGAGAACGGTTGTGTAGGAAAGAGGCGATGAGATCCCTAGCTTTATGTACAACGCCCATGGCAGCGACACGGTCGATAAGGATGTTGTGGTCGACCGTGTCGAAGGCCGCGGATAAGTCCAGCAACACCAGGACTGCCGCTCCTCCCTTGTCCATGGTGTGTCTTATCTCATCTGCTGCCTTGATGAGTGCTGTCTCTGTTCCGTGGCCTTTCCTGAAGCCAAATTGTGTATCATCCAGAAGGTTGTGGGTGTGAATGCAGTGTGATAATTGTTGATTCATGATGTTTTCAAAAATTTTGGCTGGGAAGGGTAAGCATGCAATAGGTCTATAACTAGCCGGATCGGTGGGATCAAGGGAAGGTTTTTTTAACAAAGGTCTGATAATTGCTTTTTTCCACACTGTTGGGTAGATACCGGTTTGGAACATGTTATTGCATATGTTGGCTAAGGCTGGTGAAATTGCCCCCGGAATAAGGTTAAGGATAGAGGGAGGGCATGGGTCTAGTGGTGAGCCTGATTTGGTGGTTGTGATGAGGTGTGAGATTTGTTCAAGTGTGACAGACTGAAAAAGTGGAAAAGATCGGGTGATGGGGGAAGGGGTGGAGACAGAGATCTTTGCCTTGGGTAGGATTGGGGTGTGAATGCAGAAAATATGGAGGTAACTTTAGCAGTAAAAAAGTCTGCCAATGAGTTACAAAATTCTTGTGAAGTGTTTTCAGGTGGAGCAGGAGGGTTGGCCAAATGGTTGACCACCTGAAAGAGCTTTCTGGTGGAATTTTCTGCTAAAGTGATCTGGGTGACATAATAAATGCTTTTCTCAGTAGCTAGCTGCTGTTTGTATTTAGTAAGCGCGTTTTTATATGTGATTTGATCAGTAAGGTTGTAATGTTTGCGCCAATTTCTTTCTAAATTCCTGCAGAATTGTCTCTGCAGGCGCAGGTTTTCGGAAAACCAAGGTGCTGACGGGGAAGTACGATTTGGATAGGTTGTTTTCAGAGGTGCCTGATGATTTATTGCGTTATTAAGGTGAGTAAGATAGTTAGTGGAAGCTGTGACTGGATCGATGTCAGAAGAGTCTAATGCGGTTGCAAGGGTAGCCTCTAGTTCGGGAATATTGATGTTTCTCCAGTTCCTGGACTTGACTGGTGCCCCGGGTTTGGATGGAGGAACCGTGGGTGGTTTAAATTTAATATAGAACAGTACCGCTGAGTGGTCAGTCCAGGTGAGAGGTAATTGTGAAGAGTAGGTAATGTTTGTATTGTTACTGAATATCCCGTCAAGGGTGTGCCCTGCCGTATGGGTGGGTGCCGTGACTAGTTGGATGAGTCCTGCGGCTGCCATGTCTTCCAGGAGTGAGGTCGTGTCGGTGTCAGTTTTGGCCTCTAGGTGGAAATTAAAGTCGCCTAGAATGGTAAAATTAGATTTCCCTGCAGCATTCTCTAAGAGGCTGTTAACATTGGCTAGGAATTTGGGGCGTGAACCTGGAGGACGGTAGACTAAAATCCCTGTAAATGACTGATTGCCAGAGATGGTGATCGTAAACGAGAGTGCTTCGCAGTCCATGTTGGGGAGGGGGGAGGTAATAGTGCGGAGGTGTTCTCTTTATATGATGGCCAAGCCGCCTCCCTTTTTTAATGGTCTGTCTAGCCGATTGACACAGAAGCCAGGTGGAAGAGCCGCCGTAAAGTCAGGGTCAGCTGCCGCATCTCCCCACGTCTCTGTGACAAACAGTATGTCCAGAGAATGTGCTGAGATAAAGTTAAAGATGTCAAGATGGTGTTTTGAGAGGGAGCGTGCATTTATGGGAGCCGCCTGTAGTGGTTTAGATACTCTTTGTTTGGGAGGGGGACGTATACAGAGTTTGCAGATGGATGGTCCACAAGTGTGATCTGAAAGGAAGAATTGAGGGGACATATGTGATAGCAATAGAGAGGGTCTCAGTGCATGCAGTTGCGCGGAACTGTAAATATAGTGGGGAGAGGCTGGGCCAGGGGGAGTGGCACGCGGCACGGCCCAGGCGCGGACGGGCGCAGACGGGCATGACTCTGGCGCGACTCCGGCGCGCTGACGGCGCGCCCGCTGCGCACGTCCGCTGCGCTTGACTGAGTGCATCGCCTTATGTACCGTGGGGTAGGCGGAGAGCTAGACAGCTAACCTTGCAGGAGGTGGTGGCACACCGGAAGTGGAGAGGGAGGTCTTCCGGGTGTGGCGCTCGTTCCCTCCACACTGCCAAACTTTTGGTGGTGGAGCAGTAGAACACGCCTGGTGCAAATTAGGTGAGTGAAACAGCGAAAATAGTGACACAGTAATACTGAGTGCAAATATTTTAAAACAAATACAGTGCGCTCCGCTTCTGTTGCTAGGAGCAAGCTACCATCGGCAAACAGGAGCGGGACTGATTTTAAAAAACACACAACCTGAAGTAATCGCAGGTCGTCTGGATCGTAGCTATGAGCACGCTGCTGCGCTCGTTCATTCAATTCAATCTGCCTGGCAGAAGCACCCTTCAGGTCTTATGTACCGTGGGTTAGGCGGAGAGCTAGACAGCTAACCTTGCAGGAGGTGGTGGCACACCGGAAGTGGAGAGGGAGGTCTTCCGGGTGTGGCGCTCGTTCCCTCCACACTGCCAAACTTTTGGTGGTGGAGCAGTAGAACACGCCTGGTGCAAATTAGGTGAGTGAAACAGCGAAAATAGTGACACAGTAATACTGAGTGCAAATATTTTAAAACAAATACAGTGCGCTGCGCTTCTGTTGCTAGGAGCAAGCTACCGTCGGCAAACAGGAGCGGGACTGATTTTAAAAAACACACAACCTGAAGTAATCTCAGGTCGTCTGGATCGTAGCTATGAGCACGCTGCTGCGCTCGTTCATTCAATTCAATCTGCCTGGCAGAAGCACCCTTCAGGTCTTATGTACCGTGGGGTAGGCGGAGAGCTAGATAGCTAACCTTGCAGAAGGTGGTGGCACACCGGAAGTGGAGAGGGAGGTCTTCCGGGTGTGGCGCTCGTTCCCTCCACACTGCCAAACTTTTGGTGGTGGAGCAGTAGAACACGCCTGGTGCAAATTAGGTGAGTGAAACAGCGAAAATAGTGACACAGTAATACTGAGTGCAAATATTTTAAAACAAATATAGTGCGCTGCGCTTCTGTTGCTAGGAGCAAGCTACCGTCGGCAAACAGGAGCGGGACTGATTTAAAAAAAACACACAACCTGAAGTAATCTCAGGTCGTCTGGATCGTAGCTATGAGCACGCTGCTGCGCTCGTTCATTCAATTCAATACATTAGTACCAGAGAGGCTGACCTTAGCTACGAGCCGGGTGCACACGGGTGAAAAGTAAATAGTTTGTGGCTAATAAATGTATCCCCAGGACACGGACATTATTACCAGAGAGGCGGACCTTAGCCAGGAGCCGGGGTTGCACGGGTGAAGAAGCACAATTCCCAATTAGAAGCTAGTAAACAAGCTAGGAGCACACCTACCTACGTCACGGAAAACAAAGATGGCGTCGGCCTGTCCACATGGGCCGTCCTAAAAGTGAACAAGGGGGTAACCCCAAAGCCCGGTTTTCAATCACGCGCCAGAGTTTAACATAAATGATGACGCGAGGCACTTAAAAGCAAGGGCGGGGCTTAAAGTTCCTTCCGAAAGTGTACTGATTCCAAAAGGCACTCGCATGGCGAGTGCAGCGCATGCGCGCTGCTAATGCCAGGCGAGACCTAAACAATGAAAAGAAGAGGTGAGAAAGAAGGTTGACAATCCTGTCACACTGAAGACTCTGATGACCACAGGTACGCAGGAGAAATGAACAAGGGACCAGACCGAGGACTCGTACCACTATCTGAGAGTGCACCTACTAACACAAGCCAGCCCCGTGTTGTAGCGACGTCACTGGAGACAGCTCAGCAGGAGTACTGAACATAAGCCACCTGAATGCATGAACAGCGTATCTGCCCCACACTTCACAGTGCAACTGTTCAGCCACCTGTCACTGGCTGCTTGAAGCGAATGTCACCCTGCTAGCAATGGCACATGCTGAAGGAGAAGAACAGTACCAACAATGCAAAGAGCCGTGTGGCTGCGAAGTCCCTCCAGTTACCCTTACTCCATGCAAGTCATCACCACATGTCTTACAGGCTGTCAAATGGCATCAACACCATCAGTGCCATGTGCATCACTGTAACCACCAAAGGAGCCTCTCACCCCCAAAGTGGAGCTTTGCACCTGCAAACCACCAAGAAGGCGCTCCTTACATCATGTATCCAAACACTGCCTGCTAGCCCACCAGGACCTGGGTCCTGTTGGCAAGCACCCCAACCATGTGTCATCCACCCTTGCGGTCGCACAAATGACTTGGCCATGGTTTCTGTCAGCGATCCTGCCACAGCCCTCAGGCAGAGCTGCACAGTCCACATGGTCCTGTGGTGACCTACTGAAACGGGCCTCAAGGGAATTCCCACGTGAGAGATGGTATGGAGGCTGCTCCACTGACAAGGTACCGGGAGGCACCGGGGTCTCTGAGGAAGGCAATCCAAGCATCGTCAACGCCACCCCAGTCTTGACAAGACTTGCAGTCACAGAGTCAAGATTTCCCCAAGAGTAAGCTCCAGAGCAGACTCCACCGATGCTCCTGATGCACCAAGTATGAACTGTTTCGATATCAACTACATCACGGCGAGAGCACTCAGACTGACAAACAGTGCATGAGTGGACATTGACCCAACTGAAATGCTGTCAAATATCCGGACTCCCTCTACACACTGTTTCTGCCCAATGGGAACTGGTTAAACTATGGACGTGTGCAGCGACGCATGGGTGCTCTCAGCTGCACTTGTCCACTGCTATCCTGCCGACTGCCTCTTGAGGCTGAGAGACTCTGTTAGTGTCTAGTATGTTTTGTTTTATTCTTACAGGTTGGACTTGTCTTTAGTTTCATAAAGTTTGGGAGGAATATAGTGACCTGCTGGACATGTTCTAGTGTCCCAGCATGTAGTAGTTTACCAGCCACTCCCTTGAGGGCTGGCCTTTCATTCCACCCCACACCCATCAAACACAGGCGTCACCAGTCAGGTGACCCTGCCATTAAAAGAGCCCGAGTGTTCGTGGCTAGTTCAGTAACTATACATACGGTGTCTGTGTCCATTGTTTATTAGCATGTTGGCCTAGGGCCCACGACATTACACTCCTGTTTATCACAATAAATAATCAGGACTCCAACTCCCCGATGAAAAGTAAAACTTAGAACTGGGGGGCGTGGCCTAGCGGTCCAACATGGTGGACGTGCTTTAGGCAAGCTCCGGTAGCCCTCATCCAAAGTCTGCTATCATCCTGCCGTATTACACTCACTGAAATCAACTTTACCCACCTGTTGCCTCCGATGCTTGCTTGGGCAGCGTACGGAGCAGTTGCACTACTCAGTAGCACTGAGGGTCTGACCCATCATCCCGAGATGTGGAGTACACGTGGCCTGAGGCTGAGTAATTCTCAGTCGCTACATCGGGCTGCGCTGCCGAAGAGGAGCCGGCCGGGTCGGGGACCGCCATGGGTGTTGAATAAGGGTCCAACCTGCCTCGCATGTAGAGCTGCTGCCGGTGAAGAGCAGTGGGCGTGGCCGGAACCTGGAGGCCAATTGCTGGTGGCTTGGGGCCTGCAGCGGTCTGTGGCATTGCATGGCAACTGCCCTGGGACTGCCTCGTGGCCCGATCTCCGGGGCTGGCCGGGCACGGCCCAGCGAACTGGAGTGCCTGGGAGGTGGCCCCATCCTCTGCCGAGGGCTACGGTCGGCGGCCGTGCTAGGTGGCCCCGAGTTGAGGGATGCCAGGGATGGGGCGCTGCACCCGGACTGTGGGCGCAGGTTTTCAGGGGCTAGGCCAGGCCACAGCGATGCTGGTCAGCACCTGGAGGCAGACAGAGACTGAGGCGTGGTGAGAGGTACAGTGTGCCGCTGCCTGGGCTACAGTAGCAGTTTTTCTGGCAGCCGGGCCGCAGCAGGTATTGTTGATGTCTGGAGGGGGGCCTGTGAGGGAACAGGGCTGGTACGACAGCCCACAGATGGTAAGGTCGCACTGACACAAAGGACATTCTGACCCAACGACAGTGTGAGGAAGATACTACGAGACCCTGTATTGCTGCATAGAGTGCAGGATTTCATAGGATTTGCCCTTAGACTTTTCAGGTCTCCAGAAAGTTCCCTTTGAACACTTAAGGAGGCTCTTTGGCATGGAGATCAGCTAAGCTTCATGGCCATCTCATGGCCTTTGCTTCAAACGGACACACAGGGTAGTTAGGGGCTCTGGCATTCTCACCACATAATCTGCAGGTAATCACAGATTGAGGGGTTTTCTTGTTCCTTACCTGGATTCAAACTCAATGTAAGGTGTCTGCTCATCAAAAGCAAGATATTGTTATACCATTTTATCCTGGGCTCTTTCCACTGCTCCCTGAATATCCACAGAATCTTCTTGGTCTACTGTGAGCTTAAACAGCCCTCCAAAAGTTCCAATGCAGTGGTATTTTATATTCATATCTGGCGGTAAACAATCAGCAGGTACTCTGAATAACCCAGGAGCAAGATGGATCACCTGCTCATCCTCCTATGTTAACTGCTGTACTGCCCGATACCACAGCTTATACATACATACATTCTGATCATTGAGATGATATTTGTACAGGATGAAGACAAGTGAGAATGCAAACATCTTAGACTCTTGAACAATTTACATACCTCCAACTACATCAAGAGAGTTGAGAAACTGAGGTATAACTGTGGATTCAGACCTAGCATTGAACCCACAAGTTAGCAAGGCTACAACGAGCAGCTTCTACACAAAGAAAACACTGTAAAGCATCTCCCTGTACATTGGATAGCAACAAAAGCTACAATTTATTCTCACGCTCAACAAGATCAATTGTGTCTATAGCCTATACCTCGGCGCCCCCCATTTCATCATGTGCAAAGTACATCTAATTCAAAATGCTGCTGAAAGAGTCCTTCACCGCCTCCAACCCAGAAAACATATGTCCCAACTCCAGCAAGCACTCCACTGGCTACCGGTAGCTAGACAAGCAATGTTCAAGGCACTTTCCATCAACCACAGTGCCTTCCAAGGAAAAGAACTATTACATCCTCAAATTACATTCAGGCAATACAAAAAACAAACCTTGTGTTCCAAGCTTGCAACCCATATTGTCATACCACCTTACTATAGAAAGTGCCGCTTTCGCAGTACAAATGGACAAGCTCTGGAACACACCACCAGTCAAGATTCAATGCATCCAGGAACAATCAAAGTTTAGAAGTAGCTGTTTCCAAGATAGCTACATCATCCACTAACCCGCAGAGAGGACCCAGAACAATCATAACTCCTTCAAGTACAGTCTACTATCCACAGATAAGGACAGCCCAACCAACACACAACTGTCTAGCTAAGCTTTGATAGGCTGTCCTGTGTTTAGCCTGGGTGCTATATAGCATTGTAAATTCATATATAAAATGGTAGTGTAGTTGAATGCTAAGGCTTTATAATAATTCCATTATACTGCCTGGCCCCCTTACTCTAAGATAAGACGGAATCACTGCAGGTCATGTCTATCTCCAAGTCTTGTGCCGCTCCACAGCAACAAACCACCTGTGAACATTTTAAAATGTCTGCAATGATTGAATAGATCTGCCGCATATTGCTGGCCACTGAAGGACTCTTAGTCCACCACTGCAGCTCCCAACTAACCATATTTTATGACAGTTCCTTAACATCTCAACAACAATGATATAAGAGATAATTGTAATAAAACCCATCATAACAGATCTCCAAACCATTCCAATTATCTCCCTCTGACCTATGCCTGCTCAGGCTCATAAGCAAAAATCTAAGAATACACAAGAATACATGGTAACCAGTGTAGCGGACTTTTATCGGAATGAATACAATACAGGGGCTGATCTGAACTGCTAGCATGCTGGGAAGCAAAAACTGTGCACCTTTTTCTCGCATTTCTTCATCCAACACACTCCTAATGATGTGTCCCATAATATAACTGCACCTTGTTGGCATGGCATGACAACATTGTGTCATGCAGGTGGTGGTAAATGAAGACAGTAGTATAGGTGAAACAGAATCAGGTTTATTCGCAAGGTAGCAGTCTCATGTTACAGGTAAAGTAGATATGAAGGAAGCCACACCGGGAGCAGCACCCTTGCTGCTCAGCCCACACATTCAACTGACATTCACTCCACCAGGCGCACATCAGCATTCTAAGTACATCACAGCCACTCTGGCAGGGCAGCAGGGGACATAACTATTAGAGGAGAACGCGTGGCAAAGAAGAAGATGCCACACAGGCTTAAAAAATAAACACTACACCCTCCCCACCACTCCCTACATGCTGTAGCATGTTACCCATGTAGGCAAGCACTTGAGCACTCTACAGAAGAGTACTAAGCACTATATGAACGTTGCAATACAGTTCAATGCCACTTAGGTGCCGATTACGATCCGGTAAAAAAATTCCCCGTACGACTCGTATCCGGTCTTATTACCGTACGAATCGTACAAGTGCCGTACAAACTGCCAATTACGATTCGCCTGGGAAAAAGTCCATACGAATCGCATTGGGAATTATTCCCCACACGTCCTCGAGTCGGAAAATGTGTCTAACACGTCCCCGGACGATTTACCGTACAAATGTGAAAAGTGAAGTCCGACCGCGGAATAACGATCCATCCCGTACGTCCGATGTTACAACCGTATGGTAAAAACACCGTCCGCACCGAACTCCCATAGCAACCATGGAGACATGTGCCCGCATACGCGGCGACCCCCCCCCTCAGCCCCCGTACGTTCGTGTCGAACCCCCCGTGTATGTACACCCGTGTACGTGTCGAACCCCCCGTGTATGTACACCCGTGTACGTGTCGAACCCCCCTGTGTATGTACACCCGTGTACGTTCGAGTCGTACCCCCCGTGTATGTACACCCGTGTACGTGTCGAACCCCCCCGTGTATGTACACCCGTGTATGGGTCGAACCCCCCGTGTATGTACACCCGTGTACGTGTCGAACCCCCCCCCGTGTATGTACACCCGTGTACGTGTCGAACCCCCCGTGTATGTACACCCATGTACGTTCGAGTCGTACCCCCCGTGTATGTACACCCGTGTACGTGTCGAGCCCCCTCGTGTATGTACACCCATGTACGTGTCGAACCCCCGTGTATGTACACCCGTGTACATGTCGAACCCCCCGTGTATGTACACCCGTGTACGTTCGAGTCGTACCCCCACCCGTGTACGTGTCGAACCCCCCGTGTATGTACACCCGTGTACGTGTCGAACCCCCGTGTATGTACACCCGTGTACGTGTCGAACCCCCCGTGTATGTACACCCGTGTACTTGTGGAACCCCCCGTGTATGTACACCTGTGTACGTTCGAGTCGTACCCCCACCCGTGTATGTACACCCCTGTACGTGTCGAACCCCTCCGTGTATGTACACCTGTGTATGTGTCGAACCCCCCGTGTATGTACACCCGTGTACGTGTCGAACCCCCCCGTGTATGTACACCCGTGTACGTTCGAGTCGTACCCCCACCCGTGTATGTACACCCGTGTACGTGTCGAACCCCCGTGTATGTACACCCATGTACGTGTCAAACCCCCCGCGTATGTACACCCGTGTACGTGTCGAACCCCCCCGTGTATGTACACCCGTGTACGTTCGAGTCGTACCCCCACCCGTGTATGTACACCCGTGTACGTGTCGAACCCCCCGTGTATGTACACCCGTGTACGTGTCGAACCCCCCGTGTATGTACAACCGTGTACATTCGAGTCGTACCCCCACCCGTGTATGTACGGTGCGTACCCCCAGCGCTACGCGGGGGGGGTTCGACACGTACACGGGTGTACATACACGGGGGGTTCGACACGTACATGGGTGTACATACACGGGGGTACGACTCGAACGTACACGGGTGTACATACACGGGGGGTTCGACACGTACACGGGTGTACATACACAGGGGGGTTCGACACGTACACAGGTGTACATACACGGGGGGTTCGACACGAATGTACGGGGGCTGGGGGGGGTCGGCGCGTACATACGGGGGCTGGGGGAGGGTCGGCGCGTACATACGGGGGCTGGGGGGGGTCGGCGCGTACATTCGGGGGCTGGGTGGGGGGTCGGCGCGTACATACGGGGGCTGGGGGGGGTCGGCACGTACATACAGGGGCTGGGGGGGGGTTGGCGCATACATACGGGGGCTGGGGGGGGGTCGACGCGTACATACGGGGGCTGGGGGGGGTCGACGCGTACATACGGGGGCTGGGGGGGTCGGCGCATACATACGGGGGCTGGGGGGGGGTACGGCGCGTACCAGGCCACCTACTCTGGTCGTTTCGCACCGTACTTCGCTTTTCCGGCACTTTTTGGGTGCCGTGAAAATATTGCCGTCCGGACTGCTGTCGGTTCGAATCGTACTTCCTGGGTCGTGAAACGCTGCCTGAAAGCGTCCCGACGTCACGTCGCAGCATTCCCGGATCACATTCGTATGTATATTTTCGTCGGTCGGTGTTTTTTACGATTCGTACGGAAATGGTGTTTCCGTGCGAATCGTAATTCCATGTTTGTAAAGTTTTACGACCGGGTACGAGTCGGACGGAGAAAACGCTCCGACCGACGGTTCGTACCCGGTTTTTCCAGGATCGTAATCGGCACCTTAATGTTGGTGAAATGTTTTCAATGTTGTATGGATTAAACAAACCGCTCAATTGGGTACCGAAGTTAAAGTTTGGCATTGACATTGCCACATTAACATATGTACAGCAATCCTCACATTTATTATTAATAGTAGCATTGCCTCGTGAACAATGGCAAATACTCCATAATTATAGAAGTAAAATAATTGCATCCTGCAATTGTGCATGAGTGTCCATACTCCCTTAAGTTCATGTTTGGGGAATTTACATAGCAACCATCAAACATGAAGGCACCAGTACACACCTCCTTCCACCCCATCCAACCTGTGGAATAAAGGAATGGCACACAGAGAGATGAGGGGTTTGTGCGCCATGTATACTAAGATGCTGCTGTGGTACACCCAGGAATATTATGGAATTTATTGATACTATATAATGATGACATTTCCATGTTTATAACCAAAGAAGGCATAGGGAGTGCTCCCCCACTTTGCATTAACACGAAGAGAGTGTGCTGAAGTCCCTACAGCTTTGGCCTGAAGCATCCCACCCATGCTTCCTGACTACCATAGCGTGACCTCCACAAGCTGTGCAATTACCGTGTGAGCTATTGCTTCTCACATCATCGGAGGTGCTACATTAGAACAGTAGCAGTGTCTGATTGAAAGGTGTGGATTGGAAGGTATGTGTTTTAATGCCAATGCCAAAAACCTTACATAGCAGGGTGGATTTGCTGTTGCATGCATCTTTCCCTCCACATCTTGCATAAAGACTTTATTTACAGAGAGTTATTTTGCTCTTTCCCACCTCCCAGTATGCCGCACTGGGCTTTATTGACATTGGTCATCAACCCTAACAACGTCGCAGGCATACCCACTGGGGCCCTCCCACCTAAACCCACCTACTTAACCCCCACCCCATAGGGTGGACTGCAAACGGTGTGGGGGGGGCTCCAGGTAAAAGGCAGAAGGTTAAAGGCATCTTCCCGTACTGTCTATTTTGTTTGAGCCTGTTAAGGCCTGGAAAGAACCTAGGGCTGGAACCGCTGGCTAAAATCTCATGTACAACAGGTGAGCACATCTCTTGTAGAGCAGGGGGGGATAGCTCGCCTGGACATTGATGCTACTTCCTCAGATACAGTCCTCATACTACACGTTTCCCAACAGTCATTTTTGATTTATCATCATCTTCAATTGCAACAAACAGGCATGCACTAGACACGCCTCTCCACATCTTTCTTCCTACACTCTCCTGTTTACCACATACCCCTGTATTCTACTCTCCCCCTTCCCATCTCCCCACTCTGTACTGCAGTTCTGCCTCACACCACCTCTACTCTCTGCCCTCCAGGCCATCTTTATGCCATGCCAGCACCCTCTAACCCTGCTTACACCTTCCTACAACTATCATCAATTTTCTCCCATCTTCATCCTCCTCAACTTCACAAGATACTAACCCTACCCCAGTCAAGCCCTCCCCATCCTCTTTACCTAGCAACTCATTTCCTACCTTGATATGCTAACTAGGGGTGGGCGGAATTTGCGTAGTCGCGCTATGCAAAGCTTCACGAAACGGTAAAAAATCTCCAGGAGCACGCAAAAGTTCCATGAACACGCGGAATTGCTTGTTCTGCCCGTTCGCGATGCTTTTTTCCTGTTCGCGAATGCTGTTTGCATGATCGAGGAGAAATATCTCACGAACATACATTTTGAAAGCGCGAACAAGCAAAAAATTCCGCGAAGCCGCGGATCGCGGGATTTTTGGCAATGCTGCGTTATCAGCGGAATGTGAAATTACCCAAATTAAGCAAATTCCGCGAGCGGAACTGAATTTACCACCCGGGCCTAATGCTAACCAGATCACCATAATATTACCCCTACATTTATCTTACCCTCATATTTCCCAATATGAGACCACCTTCCCTAACTCTAACTCTTTCTTTTGCCTTTTAAAGTTTTAGCAAGCTAAACCATCAAACACCTCATCCCAAAAAACCAACACACAGGAATACTCGCCATCCTCCACCTATTCTGAAACTCTCAGTGCCCATAACACCGAACTTTCGCTGGAAACTCCCAGAAAATCGAACTTTCTCCCCCAAGTCGACACCTTCATGGAAACACTCAATCATTCAATCTAATTTCCGTAAACAAAATACTCATACCCTTCTCAGCTATACAACGTATCATCCACAAACAGAAGCTGCTCTGCATTACCAGACAGCAGCTTTATTTTGCTGCATCAAATACCTCAACCATTCAACACACCACTTCACAACTCAATACCTCCCATGCATCTCATCAATAGCAAAATTCAGAATGCTAAAGTTAGTTCCTCATGCTCTGTCATAACCTGTTACTCACACCCCAATCACTATCAACAAACACACATGAAACATAGACATTATCACAATTTCAAAATTCGCATCACCTCTTCTGCAGCTCAACAGGGCTGAATTTCATTTCGAAGTCTTATCAAAATGCAACTATCTACCAACTTCACCATCACCAACCCAGTCACAATCATTTTCTGCCTCTGAAGACCCCACTACATTTCTATTAAACATTTTTGAACAAGACAGTGAATGCCGGGAAAGTCCACATATCAACAACCATCACTCAACCACCTGAACAATCTTCTCCCATCCTAACACAAAAGAGGGTGTTTTTTCAGTCCAACAATAAGGATAGATAGCACTATCACAAGTGCAATAAAATGCATCCTCGGATTGCATGCTATCTCATACAGTCTCTTCTGTATTTACAAAACTCTTCATGAAAAATGTTGACCTTGACTTAAGCACTTCAGATTTTAGCCTTTCCTCTATCTTTTGCATGGCCTGCGCCTTACTTTTCATACTCTGAATCCTCTTCTCTCTGCATATAGCCTACCTTTAAACGCTTGCATATTTGCCGTAATCTCTATTGTATTTCTGAAAATTGCCCATACCACATCTCAACGATCTTAAGAGCAGGCCCTCTTTGAAAGTCATACCTGCAACCTAATAGAACTGTATACCCCTAGAAACCAAGCAGCCCGTACCTGATGTTTTACTTTAAAAATGCAATTACACAATTTACATAATTAATAATCAATTAATACATTATTAATTTTAATTATAACTTTATTAAGTTCCCACCCTATACCCCTAGAAACTCAGCAGCACACACCTAATATATAACTTAACAAATGACAAATATTACACAATTTACATAATTAACTGAACCCCTACGAGAAACAACCTTTACAACGCAGTCATTAAATCACACTACCTTCACAACGCAGTCATTACAACGCAACATCCTTTACACCGCATGCCATTACAACGCAGCCATTACATCGCATGTCACTACAACGCATGTCATTACAATGCATGCCACTACAACGAATACCATTACAACGCATACCATTACAACGCATAGTTTTTACCCTTACACTATCCAACACTTACCCTGCTGTTGCACTCACTGGAGTGGGAATAGTAATTGTTACCCCTACAATATCCAACAATTACCATACTCTTGCACTCACTGGAGTGGGAATAGTAATTTTTACCCCTACACTATCCAACACTTACCTTACCTGCAATGTAATGGTATGCATTGTAATGGTATGCGTTGTAATGGTATAGTGCGATGTAATGGAATCCGTTGTAAATGTAGTTTAAAAAAATGTGTTGTGATGGCATGCTATGTAAAATCGTGTGTTGTAATGGATGTTGCGATGTAAAAACTGCGTTGTAAAGGCATGCGTTGTAAATGTTTGCATTGTAACAAGTACTATTCACCCCTACAAACCTACCAACCTGTTACGACAATATAAATTACTATCAGAAATTAAATGGAAAAACATATAAATCACTTAAAATTACAAACTATATTAAAAAAAGATTAACAATCATATGAACAATAACACATAAAATTAATTTATGAACAAACATATACAGATAATTAAAACCAATATTTTTTATAACTATATTATTGAAAATTATATTACTTACTTGAAAAATCGATGTTCTTGATGATATTTCTACATCGCGATCATTTTGTACCACACAAAATAATTTGCGTTATTTCTGCAACTCAATATTTCTAATATGCTATTTTGTCCAAACACCATAGTCATGAGCAGGAATACGTGGAGGTTAGCTTTAAGTAAGAGAACTTTGCATGAAGCACATTGAAACTATGCTGTATCTCCTAGGTAAACTGCTGTATTTGCCAGATATCATAGCAGTGACATCATCATTGTTTTATTAACCAAGAAAATGTATGATCTATGATGACATCCTCACCAGACAGCAGAACGTGAAAACATGGTACATTCATCAGACATGGAAGCAACACACGAGAAGTCATCACACATCTCCCTCAATCATAAGCACCTCAGTCAGCAGACATGGAATGTATTTCAAGACAGAACATCAAAGACTGACAACCAAGAGACCAGAGATCTCATCCAAGTTTAGAACCTGCAGATGAACCCAGTTCTATGGCCACTGTTAAAACCCATTTGACATACTTTGACATATTCCAAGAGTTCTCAGTATCACCTTAACTCTTCAATCATGAATGTTCATATGTACATGCACTATGCAATCTGCTATTATTTACAGTGTTATGTGCAATTTCAAATGTTTATGCCTTACATGCAAATTCACATTCATAGAGTGATATTAAAAGGGGGGGTCAGAAATGAAGATCCGACGCATACCAAGTAGGTGCAGACGCAGGGACCGAGCTTTATCAATAAGGTGAATCTAAGCCTACCCCCATGCCGGATACTCATGAAGCTTTGCTCTGATATTCTCAAGAGTACAAAGCACAGAGGGAACCCACCTCTTACCCATCCATATTGCACCTTGGCGAGTGCAACACATAGCGGGTCACTTACACTTCATTTTTGACTCCCCTTTTAATATCACTCTATGAGCACTTTACACACTTTAAGGTCCTGAAGAAAGCAAGATCATAACCAAGGCCTGGCTGAAACATGTTGACCACACAGGATGTGGGAGACCATAGATAACTCCACAATACATCCATTGCCTTGTTTTTAACACTGCTAAGGGCCCGCTAATAAAATATCTATAACAGGAAATGGGACCCAAGGACAGTTTTTAATCCACACTCACACGCTATCACTGCACACTTACTCACCACAAAACCAGCTCCGCTGTAAACAGGCGTTGATGCACACCCGGGACTCATTCGGTGTCACCGGGTGAAGCCCAATGATGAAGCATGCAACCAACTAGGTTGGTGAATGAGGGCTTTCAAAGGACATAATATTTATTTCCTCTCTACAAACACACAATCCCTATGCCTGTTCAGGCTAGTTCCTGTTGATTACATATTCATTCAAATATATCCCACTCCAATCCACCCCACTCCACTCCACACCAACCTACCGCCCTCCAGCCCACTCCACTCTCCCCCAAGCGACCCCTCTCCACTCCAACTTCCTCAATATACCTCACTCAACTTTACCCCAAACTACCCTGATCTTCTTCACTCTGATCTACAGCCTCCCACTCCCATCTACCCCACTCCAATCTACCTCACGCCACTCCAATCTACCTCACTCCACCCTAGTCTACCCCCATCCGCCCCACTCAACTCAAAACTACCCCATTCCCTCCACTCCACTCTACCCCACTCTACTTCAATCTACCCGACTCTACCCCACTCACCTCTGCCCCAATCTACCCCACTCCACTCTACCCGATCCTACCCCACTCAACACTACTCAAACCTACCCATGCAACTCTACCCCATGCCTCCCCATGCCACTAAGTTTTAGCCATGCTAAACAACAGCCATACTGGTGTACAACATGGCTAAAACACATTGCTAATGCCAATAGCTCTCACATAGACGAGGCCTATTAGCTTGCCAATACTTGTTATCAACTGAATCTACTCCAGAAAGCTCTACCTTACATCCCTCCTTCTGGCCGCATCCACTTTTGTCTTGGCTATATTTTTAATTATCTGTACCGAGGACTAAATAGAGTTTTATTAATCGTCTGGGGTCAGCAGCATGCCTCGTTCTGATGAAATGTAAATTTGACACTGTAACTACTTCTAAACGTAATCTGCTAGCTTCCTGTTTATTCAGAGCTAAATTTATGATGTTAAACTCACTTTTGTTGTCAGGAACCCCCTGCTTTTTGACAGACAAATCCATATCATGTTCCAGTATAAATAATATTCACCACTTGGGAATGCTTCCCTGCTCTTCTGACGGCACACTTGAGGCTCCACTTTCTTGGAATTTGCTAACTCCTTATGGGACAGTATCCTACCTGTATCCATTCTCATTCCAACTACTCTAGATTCAGGAAACGTGCTAAGAGATGACTGTTCTGTAAGCCTTTTTATTGCTAGGCCAAGCTTCGTTGATGGTGGTAACACCAGGAAAAGCCAGTGGAGAGTAGAAATACTGGTACCTGTATACCTACCTTGTTTTCCTTGTAATGTAGATAATCTCTGGCTGGAAGTGAACACGGCCCTTGGCACACTTTCTGGTGAAAGTTAACCTTCTAATAAAATTGCAAGCTTATGCAGCACAGACCATAAGCTAAATTTCCTCTTCTTGCTTAATTGTGGGTATTTTTAATATCTAACTCTATGGCTTTCCTTTTATTGACCTTCGAAGGGTAAATGGCTAAGTAATACCTGAAAGCTGAGGTTTTGGAATACCTTTTCTTTCACTGCCTTGCGCTTCCTGTTTCTTTGTTTCGCACTTGCATGTACTTTTTCATCCCCACTTTTTCACTTTGCCACTGATTTCCTATCTTTGTCTTCCTCCCTCCTTCTCCCTTTTCTGTCTTTCACTCTCTTCATCTCTGTCAAAGTCTGATGAGGAAAAAGAAGTCCAGGGACTTCATTATGGCAAGTGCCTCAGAGTCAATGTGCGTGTGTGTCTTCTAACTGCACCCCCAGGGCACATTGATATTATAGAAGGGGGAAGAGATGCTTGTGTGAACCCTTCTGTAGTACTGACAGAACTGGCACACAGATAGCACTGGTGCTATTGTGAGCAGGCGTTCCCTCATTTGCCTGGCGGCAGGCCCCAGGCAAATGAGGAGATAATTTTGCAGAGGGAAACTTGCACTTAGGAGGCACACTAACAGTACGCCATAAGAAGTTATGGCACTGTCAGTGTAAGGGCAGCCCTCTCGAGGGGACCCCCCCTGATATCCCCTTGCAGTCAGACGCAGTCACTCACTGCACCTACTTGCAAGGGGATCTCTAACCCCTCTTCAAAGTGCAGGTGGATTGCGGTCTGCACTGTGAAACACAGAGCGGCTTTGAAGGTCAGCGCGAGTTCACATCTGCCCTGAGGTTAATGCATTCATCATAGTAGGGCACATCCTCACTATTTGCACATGAAACACCTGTTTAAAGGTATGACGTGGCTCACACAAGAAAATTGTGCCCCTTTGTAATACGGACCCAGGTCCCCTAAAATGAGTGCAGGTGCATACTATCTCACCAGCACAAATGAAACACTGATGAACAAACCCATATAGAAGTCTATAGATGTTTATTTAAACAACTGAGATAACTTACTGCTGTACTTTTGAGTTAATGTTTGGTGAGACTCCAGAAGTGAAAGAGACCTTGAAGTCAGAATAATAGCAGTCTCCTTGCTTTTGAGGATTCACTATATGAAGATAATATAGCATGGTAAATAGCAGTAGGCGAAATATTCTGCTCCAGCTGCGGAATTTTGAAAAGTAACGCAGAGCTCCAGCCAAATTCCAGCAATCGCCACGTGGTGGAATTTATTTTTGTCACTGTCTCCAGAATGGTAAGTTGGGGAGAGCAAGTAAGATTTGGAGTACCACAGCGCAATTTACTGTCGCTAGGAGGACATTCTGCAAGATTTTTCTAAACCAGGCAGTAGCAAACCATTTGCGGTCAGAAGGCTGCTGCTAGAGTAGAAAATCTACTCAAGCGGCAGCAAAATCAACGCAAGTAGCTGCGCCCTTTGGCGCGTCAAATTGTGCCATTTGCACTGATTTTTCAGCACATAACTCGCTCCCAGAACTAAATCGGAGTGCAACGTGCCTTTTTTTGCCTGTTGGCGGAGCTCTGCGGAATGTCACAGCATTTTTATGTAACTGGTCAAATTCCGCGAGTTCCGCCCACCCCTAAGTGAGTTATGAATGGCATCAATGAACTCCATGTAAAAAGCAAGGTATGGGCTTAAAAAACTTTGCTATCCTTCATTATTCCAAGGGTGCGAAAAAGGTTTCTTAGGGTAGTAAAAAAGACTTATTAGTGCAGAGCACCTTAACCATTGCCCCAACACCACACACATTTTAAATCCTGACTTTGTGTTTCTCCAGACCAAGCGTAGTAATATGCAATGCCTTCCAGTATGGATGAGATGTGCCTCCTATACTTTGAAACTCTCATTGCCCTCTGTAACATTTTCTATACAGTGACTTACATGCTTGTATTATTCATTTCCTTTGTATAGAATCAGTAAGATGTAAAGCGCTCTGACACCCTACATTGGGATGAGTAGTGCTATCAAAGACATATGTGCAGGGATTCTTGAATGTGTGAGTGCATCAAGGCGTACATTGATTGAGATCAAGGAAATGCAGAACAAACCTCTTGCTACTGTGCAATAAAAGGCGGGAGAGTCAACCATTATATGTTTTGAATAAGGATCTTTTTATTTGGGGGATTCAATTGTGTCTACCTCTCACACGGTGTCTGTAGCAGCAGAGAATCAAAGTCCATATTCATTCCATTGAGATCTTGCTCATGGTGCAAAATGTATTGAGTATTGTTCTACCTATCCACTGACCGGTCATCTGCTCCTCGTCTGGGGTATGATGGGCCAAATTAATGCAGTTGCAAAATTACACTGATGCAGTTTCTTCGTGAATCCCGAGCCCCCGCTTTACCAGCTACAGCAGGGGGTGGGGTTCTTTATGGGCATCTTCTATCTGCAGCTCTACTGACAAAAGTTCATAATTAACGCAATAGGAAGAAGGAAACGTGTTCATAGAAAAGGTAAAGCAGGATGGAAGGTTGAAAGGAAGGGAAGGTAAAAGTAAAGAAGTGTGAAAGAAAGGTAGGAAGAGTGATAGGGTGGATGAATGGGTGGAAGAAGAAGTGGGTGAATGAATGGATAGGTGTATGGACAGGTGAAAAGATGGCAGAGTAAATGGAAATCTGAGTGGACGGATGGATAGACGGGCAAAAGATGGATGAATGGCTTTCTTCATGGATGTGTAAGTCAAAGGATGGGTGTATGCATGGATGCATGCATAAAGGATGGATGTGTGAAAGGATGGATGTAATGCTGAAAGATTGGCTGATGGATGAAAGTATGAATGGATTACAATATGAGGGTGAAATCGCGGATATCAGTGGGTGGACGGAAGGATGAAAGGATAAGTGCTTGGCTGGAATAAACAAGCGAGCTCTTCTAGGGAGGATCTGACTCTTTTTCTTCGCTTGCTTGATGCCATCAGAGCTTTGATTCACAGTGGGAATGAAAGCAATCACTTGCTAGCACTGGTGTGATTGGTGTTTCTCAGAGCAAATGTCTGCGACCACAGCTTTTGCTTGATGTGTGAATCTGGAGTGTCTCTTGATGATGGGGTACACACAGCTTGGGTAGACATTCACATTTCTTTTATACTTCTGCTCTCAAATTGAGAAACACAAGTATAAGACAGCAAGCTGTTGTAGCGGGTGTGAATGCTTTTAATAACTTATTTCGTCATTCTTGTTTGTTAGCATACTCCACAAACCTCTATCTCCACTGTATCTCATTGCAGCTGTTACTTAATCTTGTCATTCCACTGCTGCTCTGACATACCTCTCCTTCTATATTTACTTCTAACCACATACTTTTACTTTTCTAAAGGAGCCTCCCAGTGATTACTTTGTGATTTTTATTTATGCATTTGTTAATTTTTTTTATTTTAGGGTATTTGTGCTAGGGGTGTTTTTAAAATAGAGGTTGTAGGGTGTAATTTTACATAAGTTGCTTTTTGAGGCAGGACCGTCTGCTGCTTTCAGTGATTCCTATCGTGCGGGACGATAGTTTTTTTTTTTTTTAAGATGTCACAACACCCAACTAGACTACCAAATAGAGGGACATAATTGTAGTCTTCTTGTGATGCAAGATTTAGTAAAGAGATTTTTTTAAAAAAATTTTTTCGAGGTCCGGCCTGTGTGTTTCAATAGCGTCTTGTAATGAAACATTTCAGGAATGAAAAACATTCACATACATTGGGGGGATATGCGTCAGCCATCTTCATCTATTGCCTTGCTCTTTCACGATTTGCTTCCGCCCATCACAGCATATGGCATGGGACAATGGATAGGCCCACTTGCTCTCTTGCACTGTGAATGACAGTATTTTGTCTGACCACATGGGCACAATAACATAACAAGAAGTGTGCTTCAGTGTCAGCGTTGACGAACCAATAGTTGACTATTTTTTTTTAAATTCATTTATTCTGGGGGGGTTTTTCAGTCATGTTTGAGTCTTCTGTTACAGTAATTCAAAGCCACCAGCACAGTTTCTTTGCACCAATAAGAATCCTTTTTGTGTGAAATGCATTCAAACTACAATGTGTTTCTACACCTGACCTAAGTGCATCTACCTGCTAGGAAGCACCTGTATGTACTGTTCAGTTATATACAAAAGTTTTTTTTAAATTTACTTACATTTTTTATTGGAAGTATAAAGCCACCGTGTCGTTTCTCCTCGTTCTTTCTAATTGTGTGGCATACGCTTGGACCAAAAAAAAAAATAATGTTGCCATATGCCTGGACAAAAAATACAAATATTGTAATAATCGCACCAGCGTACTAAGAAAGGACCTCTTGGCTTTGCCAGTGCTTTTCACTGGACAGACCCTTAAATGCCACCAGAATACACCATCTTCAACGCATGGTTAACCTGATGGGATTGTCCTCTTTCCTTCACCCGGCAAGTGGTGCACCTGGGAGATAAACCCATTTCACTCCTGCAGCTCCTCACGTTTCCTGACTGGCTCATGATCAAGGGCCCAGGAATCCAACATGGTTCACACCTCCCAGGAATCCCAGTGTCACAGACGGTGTCACCTTCCTGCTCTCTACTTTGGCTAATCCTTTTTCTCCCCACGTTTTCATGCCTTTTAGGACCGTGCTTGAAACCTCCAATCCTGCCACTTAGGATGGATGGCCCTCGGGCGCTGACATTTAAGAGCCCGGATCTCAGGCGGGTTGAAGGGCCTGTGTCCAATCGAAGGGCTTGAAGTGAAATGCACCGAACAATTCGGGGCGCATAACTGGCTTTCCAGCCGGCCATGGTGCTTATTTACCAGCAGAAGATGGCGTTGTTGATGCCCACTTACGTCTAAGTGTTTGTGAAACACTGTCATTTCTTGCAGGCTATCGTCATTAAGTGCTGCTGTAACCGCATCCGTCTCCATTAGCTGGTTTCTGACAGAAACAACAGATTACAGGTAACTTTAAGAGCTTGTCATGGGATTTCGACAGATACGTGTAGGAGCAGCCGCGGTGAGCGCGGCTCCTCGGGCGCAGGCGTGGCAGCCCCCGGGGACACTTTTCCAACTGTTGACGATCACAAGCTGCGCAGTTTATTTGTTTGTTTGTACCTATTGAAGACTCGTGGTGTCACTGTCCGGTGCTCGTGAAACAAAAAGTCTTTTCAGGAATTCCACTGATAACTGTCAGAGGTTTTAGGTCGGCAGCATGTTCAGGATGCATGGAAGGTGTATGTTATTGCTACAGGCATCTCATGTAGGGCACGGGGTGGGTTTTCTAGCCTCAGATGCACCGTTTTTGTACATCAGGAAGAGAGGTGTTGTAGTACGAGGCGTTTCTACATTATGCGTTCTGTGACTGCTTAAAGATTCTCTGGTTTAATAAACATGCCTGTTGAGCGGCAGATGGAGCGGTGTGTTTGGTGCTTGCTGCTAGCTACCATGATAGCTGACTGTAGGGCATACTTTGGCCTGTGTTGTATGCACAATAGGATTTCTGTCCAAGGTATTCCTTTGGATATTGGTGTTTGTTCTGTTGGATATTAACATACAGCATACCGAGGTGGACAGAGCTGTTGTTAGTATGGTGGTAGCCAGCTTTTTGGCATGCATATATTTTGCTGGCTGTACATTAGTTGCCTAATTACGATGTCGGTCGGAAAGCCTCAGCCCACCTGTCTGAAGGTAACCAACTGACATGATAGGTTTAAAGTCTGACTGCCGTATTATGATGACAACGGGCGGAGTTTAAACCGATGGGGGAATCAGACGTGGTTCTCGAGAGGAGCCCGTCAGCCAGTCGGAAAGCGCTCATAATCCCTTCAGGATGGCGTATCCGCCGTTGGGATTATGATGTCGGTTTACGACAGCCAATCCATTTTGGCCTTTCCCACATGGATTGGCTGTTGGAAACTGACTTTGGGGCCCCCTAGCAAGGTCCCCTTCCCTCTGGCCCTCCGCATTTAGGCCTGGGGGGCACAAAACTTAAACTTTTCAATGAGAGCTTGTGCCACGGGCAGTTTTGGCCCACTGCACAAGCTCCCATTGAAAAATGGTAGTTTGCAACTGCACCTTGTGCAGTTGCATCCTAATGAGGTTATCTGAACCTCCGAGCTATGGTCGGGTGGTTCCTTCCTCGAAACGGTGTCGGTCGAAGGCAACACCAACCGACATCTTAATCAGGCCCACAGTGTTCTGTGCTGTTTTAGGTTTATGAAAGAGGTCGTGTCTCAAGTGTCTGTTGATTCATAGTGGTTATTGCTGTTGTGAGCTTCATGATAGGTGACCATATGTTAACTTTGCCTGTGCTGGTTGTAAGGGGCATGTTCTGTCTAGTGACTTCTGTTGGATGTTAGTGTCTCGGGGGAAGTATAGGCAGTACTAGTACTCTATATGGCATTTGACTACTGTGCTGTAGCATTGATTATTATTCAGTGCAGGCAAGAGTACCTTTCACCTGACGTACAGTGCAACCACAGCCAGAGGGGCAGCAGATCTTTCTATGCAACCTTTTAAAGGTGGGGAATAATGCCTTCTCCCATATCTTTACAGAAAGTTAACTTCTGGACATCCTTGGAACATTGTGAGTATCATTGCCATTATGAAGTTCATCACTGACATAATGCAGGTAATGGCATTATGTTGTTAATTCCTTCTACATTAATTGCATCTCTTGTCACTTCTTGTAGGGTTTAAAGTCCCTTATTTGGTGTCCGAATGACATCCTGCTCCTCTT
The DNA here is from genome assembly GCF_964204655.1 of Triturus cristatus. Classification (NCBI taxonomy): domain Eukaryota; kingdom Metazoa; phylum Chordata; class Amphibia; order Caudata; family Salamandridae; genus Triturus; species Triturus cristatus. The sequence goes on along the minus strand of NC_140590.1, from coordinate 473,920,803 downwards.
TTTCTCATTCTTTTGTCTTGGGTACCCTTCATCTGTTTCTCGCCAACATAGTGCAAGAACAGGGGTACATCCAGTAAAACATCCTTGGTGGTACATCCAAAGCGGTACTTCTTTTATCCCAGGTGACTGCCATGCCACGGCCAGGCCAAGAAATGTCTAACACTTCATGCTGGCTGGTTAATAATCATGCTCGGACACTTACTTATTGCATTTCCTAAATATATTTAACACTGATATTTGGCCCAAGCAAGGACCTGTGGGCTTTTGGTGCTACAGCTATTATGCAAATAATGCGTGCCTTTTTACCTGTGCCCCAGTAGAGTGACTGTCTCCCAGCTCTCACTGTGTAAATCTGTGTAATGTTTCATCACTTGGCTCATTTATTCCCCATGATTGTATGAGGTGTCCAAGACTGGTGCTTGAGTAAATGAGAGATGCAGTACCTCTAGTTGGCGTCTCTCCCATATATATAGAGCCCATATCTTTATTAGGCGCTCCATTGGATTTACTGGTAGTCAGATCTGCTATCTCCTATTTTCCTGCCAGTCCACATGCTTTGCTTCTTTACTACCGCTAACCCCATGTAGAAGACATTGTAAGGCCAACATGCTGGGTTTAAATCCATACCCATTTAAGAGGAGCAAGAAATATCCTGTGCATGTTTTTGGTCTGTACCAGACCAGTTCCACTAGGCCATCCTGTGGCCTAAGATTCAACAGTTAAATAAATCCTGGGACCTCTCATGCTGGAGAAGCTAGAGCCCAACAGCAGCAAAAATCAGAATTATAGTTCCTCTGCAGCTTGCCCACTATGGAGATGCAACAAGCCTAAAGGAAGTGCACTTTACCAGTATTGGAACCAGTGCTTAATTTTCACTGTGGGTTACTGGTGGTGGGCACCAGCACTCATGTTTGGGGTTGTTTTTCATCATCAGACTTTGACCCAGATCAAGGAAGAGAACGCTAGCTGGGAAGAAAACAACAACATAATTATAAATTTAGAAAGCAGAGATAAAAAATAATCTGCAAGAGTAAGATTGAGGGACAGAAAGTGTAGAATGCTGGAAGAAAGAGGCATGACGTGGAATAAAAACTGGGAAAACGTTCTACTGGCAACGCAAGCATTACACGGCAAGCTCCTAAGAAAACCTATGTGCCCATGCACTTTAAAAAAAACAAATTAAGGAATAATTTGCACCCATAAAATGCTGGGAGCTAATTTAGAATTTTGGATAAAAGCGGACCCTTTTAATTTATTAAGAGGAAACTCTGCACTATGTGGATAAAATCTGGAGGCAAATCCTTTGTCCGTGTACTTTGAAGTGACAGGTGTTATGCCCCAGACTTGAAGAAGAGACTGTGCTAATGGGACCCAATGAACAGAAGGCAATAGACTGCCTGGTGTGTAGAGAATGTTTTTTTCATGGAATCAGGGCCCCGGTCCAGTGTCCAGTGCTTTGCTGTGAGGAAGCTGGAAGGATTGAGACCAGCACGATTCTAGAGCCTACAGCTATCCACGGGCGGGCTTAGTAGTAGTAATTATTGGTATCTTGGTGTCACCCTTAGCATAGCGATGTCCATTCCTGGCATATTGGTGGAATTTCTGGCCTATGATGGGCGGGCTTGGAATGTGCCAGTGATGCCAAATCTCGTTATGGTAATACTTGTGAGTACTTGAAGAAAATGACAAACTGATTTTGAAGACCAAAAATGATTATACAAAAAATTAAAAGCTCTTTTTTATAGGAGCAAGTTGTATTTTGTTATGAAAATTGCAGTTTAAAAAAAAAAAAAAGAAGGGGAATTTACATCGTGCATCCAAAATGAAAAACATGTATTTGATAGAAAAATGTGTGATGTGATACGCTGATGCTCGGACATTTACTTATTGCATTTTCTAAATATATTTAACACTGATATTTGGACCAGGCAAGAACCTGTGGGCTTTTGGTACTACAGCTATTAGGCCAATACTCCTGTGAAGGCATGTCATCCTCTATATAGATAACGTACTTTCTGACCATATCACTGCCAGTACCTTGGGCCTGAGTCTGTAAGGTTAGTGTAACCTGTCACCCTATGAACTTGTAAGGCCACTGTAACCTGAGTGGCTGCATTGCTGGGTAAGCCTGACAAATCTGTCTAGTTCTACGGTCTATAGCCCGAGATTGTGAGGTTTGCATACCTTTTTATTTTCCCACTGTTCACTCAAAAGCATATTTACAGTCTTTGGAAATGATTGGAAACTACTTAGATGGGGCAGGATGAAAATGAAAGAAAGTGAAATGCAGAAGTGAAGAAAGATGCAAAGAGAATGAAAGGCTAAGTGAAATTACATACCCAGTTTAGTTTAACTGCCAATAATGTCTGTAGCACTCTTTTGGAAGAAAATAAAAAAGTGTTGGGCTGACTGCTTGAGTTAATCTCACCCACTAGTTATTACTCTGGCCAAACCCCAGTCCATTATTTGTTTTCTTACTTTCCCCATAATGCGACCTTAGAAAGGAACCAGTTATTTGCAAATCAGACGTGGTCCTGCTCGATTAGGAACAGTCCAGTGTGAACTGCTAGGTCGTGTTCCCTCTGAATGGGAACACAAACAGCCTCACACCTAGGTTGTGGCCTAGTTAGGTGTCATCACTGAAGTATAGTTTGAGTCCTGTGGCACAATATGCACACAAATGGTGCTAAAAGTGCACCATTTGCCACTTTTTTCTTGTTGATTTTTTGGGAAGACAGTGAACTTTAATCACCCCTAAGGATGGCCATGAGTGCTCACCCCAGCATTAAATAATATGAATTTTTCATTACTGCCTCTTCAGAAACCCTGGCTTTTTTAGCAGATTTGTGTTACAACTGTACTCTACGATGCACATTTTGGCTCAATTCCCCGGAGGAAGTTGGGCTAGCTTGCTTCTGTGACCTAGTGCAATCTGGGAGTCTTACAAGTAATTGGGCTCACAAGAAGCTTGTGCATATTACATAGTTTGGGTGTAGTAGCTTTGGATGGATTCATTTATACATCATAAGAGTTGTTGGACTGAAAACCACCGAAGGAATCTTGATTAACATCAGCGTTTCAGCCCTGGGATGGAGTTGTATCTGCATCCTAACAGTTGGGAGTTGTAAGCTCAGGTGGAACATCGTGCACAGCATATGTGTTGGAAGGGGTGACGTAAGATAGCCGACATACACTATATGGCAGAACTCCTTAATGGGGGTCCGCGGAACACTGGGGACCCACGGCACCTACTCAGATATTCCACAACTATTTAGAAGATGAAATAATATAGCAGATTATTATATGCATACACACAGTGGCAGTCGGACTGAGCTTCCATAGGAAATTTATTTTTTTAGTTTGCTATTAACTTTGGCACCATTTGATGAATCTTTCCAAAACTTTCCAAAAGAAAGGTTCATCCACCTCAACTCCTTCCTGAAAAGTTTTGGTGTGAACTGTCAAGCGATGGCCAGGAAACTGGGGGTGAGGGGAAATCCCACAACACTTTTTCTCCATGCCAGTTTACATGTGAAATCTAGACAATGCCACATCCAAAATGGCTGAACGGAAATACATCAAGTTTGGCAGAAAGCTACACCTTTACCCAGAAAGCAAGCCTTTTTTGATTTAGTCCAAATCCATTCAGTAGGTTTAGAGAAATTAAGGTTTAAAAACTAGAGAGATTTCATGCTGCACTAGTACCACAAGACCAGCAGATCAAAAGAAAATACTTTATTGTCTGCCGTCAACATCTACAAAGATGTTTGGCAGTCATTTTAGGGCTCGGGGACTTGGCCCCATGTGGTAGGAAGAAAAAACAATAAGTGGGCAGCATAGCGATACTCTGGATTTTCCCAGGGCCAAAAACGTTTTTCTTTTTTTGTTTTTTGTTCGGTACAGGTCAGGCCCTGCAGCCAACTTCATACCGTGCACAGCCTTTGGAGGTGTGTGGCTGTAGTAGAGAGCTCCTAGAATGTAAGTGCAGGGCCTTGCCACTAACAATTAGGGAGGCCTAACTGGACAGCTGGACTGCTGGACTGCTGCACTGCTGCAGGTACCACCACCCAAGTGACAGAAAATGGTCTTAGAAACCAGGGCAGGAACTTAGGATGGACACTTGGAAGAGTCAAATGTTTGTAAGAGACCTAGACTGATTCTGCTATCTTGTAAGAAGGTGCTGGTTGTTTATGTCTACATATTTTTGTAGTCTAATTTAGCCTTTTGTATATTGATAACTGCTGAACTCTGGATTTTCTTCAGATTTCATATTATTCCTCTACTGAAGGAACTGTAACAGTGCTGAAATTTGATATGGGGTGGATTTCAAAAGTGCTAAAGAAGTAGAAGACACCTAATGTACCGCATGAAGAATATTGCAGGCAACTTCTTGAACAGCAGTACACATTCTCCAATCTTGAAGACTGTCCATCACAAAATATTGGATATGTTATTCTATGGCTTGGCTCGCTCATTTTCTGTTCTTCTTTCAATGAATAATGAATTGAGGATTTGAAGTTGATTGAACCTAATTGTCATGAATCACAGATTAGGCCCTCCATGCACAATAATGACTTCAAGTGACTATGAAGACAGACAAAGTCATAGTTGATGAAGGTTTCTTGACAGGTATGATGTGGATTCGTTTTGTACTGTACCCAACAACAATCAGCACACTTGTTAAGACCATTTTACAAAGGCAACTTAACAATAAAGCATACAAAACTTGAGACCAAGGACGTATCATAAACACAGGGAGGCTGAAGGGTGTTTAGACAAAATTTCGGAGAAAAAACCATTGTGTGGACATAATATTGTGTCAAGAATATTGAGGACAAAAATGGCATGAGGGTTTGTTTCTATAGGTAAGAAATGTTTAACTCCATGTATATGTACCATGACGATATATATATATATATATATATATATATATATATATATATATATATATATATATATTCACTGAAAAAACCATAGGTTTCACACATGTTATAGTTAGCGGAAATTTTACTGATAAAAAACCAATGAAATTCCCCCGTTATAGTTAGTGCAGGCAACTATAACTCACGCGACCGCAATCCTCTGCTGATGCTAATACTGTATTTAGACACTTATTTGCCCATGTCTTCTTCCATACATTTTTAGCTATACATATATTACAAATATTTTTTTTTCATAAAGACACATATGTCATCAGCAGAAGATTGCGGTCGCGTGAGTTATAGTTGCCTGCACTAACTATAACGGGGGAATTTCATTGGTTTTTTATCAGTAAAATTTCCGCTAACTATAACATGTGTGAAACCTATGGTTTTTTCAGTGAATTTGCAAGGTTTTTTAAATGCTAATTCCTAACTATAACGTGTGTGAAACCTATGGTTTTTTCAGTGAATTTGTACGGTTTTTTAAATGCTAAGTTACTTTACGCCATTCGTGGCGTGCGCGCCCACTTAACGCAGTTCGTTCCGTGCGCGCACGGTGCGCTTCGCGCACCGTGCGCGCGCAGTGAGCACGCGGTGCGCTTCGTGCACCGCGCGCCCACTTTACGCAGTTAGTGCTGTGCACGCACGGTGGGCACGCGTTACGCTACGCGTTACGCTACGCGTTGCGTTACGCTAGATGGGCCATGTACGCACGATGCGCTTCGCGCACCGTGCGCACATGGAGGACATATGATGCACTTCGTTTTGAAAGGTAATATTTTAATTTTTCGTATATGTTCGTAAAAATTCCGTTTTTGGCCTTGGGGGATCTTTGGGGACTCCCTCAACATTGCTATGTGTGTGGGAGCTGTCTAAACAGCCCCTTTACATGTTTTTGTGCTTTATATTTTAAACATCACTCTCAGTGCGAGAGAGAAAATGGCGGCCGCCGCTTCCTGGTTTCGGCCGATTCGAATGTTTACTAAGATCTAAGAGCCAATCAGAATCGCGCTCGCGCACGCCACCGTACGCGTACGGTAAGCGTACCGTAAGCGCACCGTAAGCTGGCTCAGATATATATATTGATTTAAAGGCTATTTTCTCAGAATCTACTGAACAGATTTACATCAAACCTACAAAAGGCACTTCCTTGACCTGAGGACTACCTCTCTGCCAAATTTCTAGTAATTCTGTTCAGCCGTTCGGGCTGTAGCCCTGTCTAAAGGTCCTATGGAAAAATGCATGGGAAAAATGCGTTTTGGGACCCCCCTTTTATCTCAGCCCCTGCTTGACGAATCCCCCCGAGACTTTCAGGGTAGGAGCGGAGCGTAGCGCCCCACCTATTTTGAAAAATTCGCGAGGATTCGTCGACCGGCGCCAAAGTTATTCAAAATAGAATGCTGCGGATTTCCTATGGAAACGTGGTCCTAACTATAACTATCTACTGGCGACCGCCAGTAGGTAATATATATATATATATATATTCACGGTAAGTATATGTGGAGTTAAGAATAGAAGATCTATACCAACCAATTTGCACTTACCTTCTCGATATTTTGGGCCTCGATATTTTTGACACAATATTCTGTCCATAGGATATTTCTGTTTCCGATACTGTCAGTTATTCGACTGATGAAGACCAGCAGACTTTTTGTGTTTAGTCTTAGCTGTACATATATCATAGACTTCTTCTTTAAAAAAATCTTTTTATTAATATTTTATAAACAGATAAGAATTTAACAAAAGATAGAAAGCAGCATTCAAAAAGCATCACATCCCTTCCCAAAATGTCAGAGCATCATGCTCTTCTTTATGTTTTCTCCTTCCCTTCTGTCTGAAATCTTGGCCACCAAAGCATGCAAACAAGGACAATGGTCCTCTTTATTGTCGGGTGTACAGAAACAGGGGTACCGTGCTATAAAGTGATCAGTCTCTCTTGCATCCTTGTCTCTGGTACAAATAATATTTTAGAGTAGTTATTTCTGAATTTCTCGTAAGCCAGGATTTTCCTTTATGTAAGAGTTAGACTCAGTCTGTTGATGAACCTAATGTATCTCTTCTGACAGTTGACTTGTATCTTTATGTTTGCAGTGTAGCATGGACACATTTTTGGGGGTTGCTCAATTGCCAATTAAGATTCTTCCTGTTTAGACAGGGCATCCATCTTCCTATGCCTCCTTCCTAGATGAGTAACCTTGTAAGCGAATCATGAGAAAAAGAAGGTCCACCAGGTGTGGCTGGCATTTAAGCAAAAGTGCAGCATAAATCTTGCCCCAGCTTTATGCGTCACAAATACATAGCATAAACGTGTACTTAGCACATTTCTCGTGCGGACTAGTGACATTAAAATAAGTGTTACATTTTACATTATTAAATAGTGCTTTCACTGTAGGATTAGAGACTTACTCAAACAGTGTGCCTTAACAGTATTAAATGACATATTCTTTAAAGTCTTGATGAATGAATAAACCATCCTTACTTAGTAGACATGTACTCACTATAAAAACAATATTAATTTACATAATGAATGCCTTAGCACATTAATTGACATTTTCTGTTTAGATGTTTGAGTAGAAACAACCCTCACATTATGAAGTTTCATTTATATTGGAAGCTAATTTGATTTATGTAATGTGTGCACTAATGTTTCACATGTTGCATTCAAATATAGTTCCTAGACATACTTACATGTATGCATTTGACATTTTACTGTATGCCACATATAAGATGAATCTAATGTACTGACAATTTATATTTATGTTTAAATGTGCACACACATATTAAATCTACACCATTGATTGAATACGCTAAAATTGACGTTACTAGGCCTGTTTTCCGTGCTGCATATAATACTGTTTTCCATTTTCTGTTTAAACGAATTTTCTTGCAGGTGCAATAATTATGGATTGTTAGTTGAAGAATAGATACAGTACTGTACTAGTGATAGAGAGAGAGATCTGAGAAGAAGACCTTGACCAAAGAACATGCAGAACCAGTGCGTTAACTGAAAGGCCTATTCAGCAATGTTATAACATCGCCTTAGTGAGAGAGGACAATGTCGTTCCCATGTCCAATGTGGGATCTGTTGCTAATGTTGCAGCCTACAACGAGAGAATGGAAGAGGACAGTGCTACCCCTAATGATGCTTACAGAGGGGTGTTGCCTAAGAGCCTCTTGTGTTATAATACTCACACTTTCTGAGATCAAATCTCCCTCAGAACGCTTTAAGAACCTTTCCAGACCCTTTAGAGACTTTTCCTTTGGACTTTGAGAGATTTAGATCTCTATGCTTCCCTTTGATTCTTTCCTAAGTGTGGTTTAGGCTAACACTTACTTCCCTGACTCAAGAAGACTCTTGATGGAGCTTCTGTAATGCTGACACCTTCCTGCTTATTTTTTTCACTACCTTGTTCTATTTGTCATTTATGGAATTTCCCTGATTTTGAGATCCTTTAAGTTTCAAAACCATCCTCTTAGCTTGGACCCTAATTTAGGAGTTTTAGATGTACTCCTGTATAGGCGAGAACATTTGAGACTCTTCTATGAGCATCACATGCTATTGTTAACCTTTTGTATTGCTGTGAATGAACTTCTTGTTTGCCTGATAATGTTATGTTATTTGAAAACTTATAAAAGCGCACATACACCAACAGGTCTCTTGGTGCTACAGAGTCTAAGCAGAAAAGAGGAGAACAAAAGAAGGAGGACCTAATTGAAAGCTAAAGAAAAAAGCCAAGTTTTTAGCATCTTCCTAAACCGCAGGTAGTCTAACTCCTGTCTTATGTAATTGGGCAAAGAATTCCAGAACTGCGGTCCCAGGTAGGAGAGCCGGGTCCCGCCCATTATTTTTCGGCACCTCCAGAAAATTGAGATGCTTAGAACGCAAGTTGCGTTCAGGGCATAATGGTATGCCTATACTTCTTTAGGAGGTTGGGTTTCCCAGTTGTTATTCTGTATATAGCACGGTGCTGAGAATCGTGTACCTTATCTTGAATGTTAGCTTGTAATAAATCTTCTTAACTATAGTTACTGACTCCTGGTCCTTATGATATAGCCAAAAGGGATACACAGTTTATTGAAATTTATTGATGAATTATTGACTCTCCTAACATCTCAGTCAGATTAAAAGGGTCCACCGGAGGATGCATGGTAAGAGGGAAGGCCTAAGCTGCATCAAGCATTTCATACATTTGAGAATACCTAAGGGGCATATTATCAAGAAACGGGGTTAAAATTATCGCCGTTTTAGCGGCAGAAAAATGCCGCTAAAGCGGCGATAATGGGCTTGATAATATGCCCTTGGGAATTCCCATAAAAGCCCATGTTCTGGTGTCAACATGGGCTTCTATTGGAATTCTCTGCGGCATATTATCAAGCCCATTATCACCGCTTTAGCTGCAGTTTTTTGCCGCTAAAGCGGCAATAATTTTAACGCCCTCCTTGATAATATGCCCCCAAATTCTTAAAATCTGTCCAAAGTAGAGTCTTATGTGCAGCACTTTTCAATAGTGATTTTAATGGGCAAAGAAAATCTTTTTTTTAGTTGCTAGAAGCTCTCGTTCATATATCATGTAATTTCTGTCTGAAACTGAAAGAGTTTATCAGTAGAGATCCACCGGATACAAGGCATCTGTCTGAGGGTCTCTTTCTGTGAAGGTAGCCCCAATGTCAGTATGAATTGTTGATTCACATCAAGATATTGTAGGATCAGAGCTGCAGTAAATGTTGTCTTTAAAACTCTGAACAACTCTGCCTGTTTTGATCCCCCGACAAAAGTACTCCTTTCTTAGCAAGTTAGGTAATAGGTTAAACAATGCTAGAAGAATCCCGAATAAAATGTTTGTAAAACTTCACAAAGCCGAGAAAATTCTCAGACTCTTTTAATAAAGAGGGTTGAGGCCCTTTAAAAATTGATGATAGCTTTCCTGGATCCATCTGCTCTCCTGAGGAGGAAATCTGAAATCCCAAAAATGTAATGTTGGAGTTTTCAACACTGCACTTTTCCAGTTAGACATATAGGTGCATATTATCAAGACAGGCGATATAATTATCGCCGCTTTAGCGGCAGAAAACTGCCGCTAAAACAGCGATAATGGGCTTGATAATATGCTCTATGGAATTCCAATTGAAGCCCATGTTAGATGTCCTTCACATCTAACATGGGCTTCAATTGGAGTGCAGAGCTAAGCCTAAGTAGGAACCTTAAAAGAAGACTGTCCAAGCAATGTGACTCCTTCTGACTCTGCCTAAATTGACCTGGAAGTGACCATTTGATCCTGATTTGCCCGCTCTTCACAATATCCCCTGTGACCTATGGCAGGGGGATCTAAACCATGCTCCCTGTATCACACCTCTAACCTTTCCTGCATTCTGAATTCCCTGCGTTGCGTTCTTGGGAGATTCCTGCAACACACTCAAAGAGTAACACAAAGCCATACAAGCAATAAGTAACAACAACACCACACATCCCCCTCCATTTATACAATAACAAAACCAAGCCTAAGAGTAGTAATGTTAAAAGGAACATAATAAAAACGTGTATATCTATAATATATTGATTACAGAAACGAAAAACAAAGGTTGAAATACGCATTTATAATATTTCTCTGTTTACAATCCTAACGCTGTACTGGAATTTGATGATGGTATCAAAACTACTCACGTTTACACTTTGTACAGAAACGTCTTACCTCATCCTATCATCTAGCCAGTAATCAACCACCGAAGGCAAATGCTAGGAGGACTCACAAACATTCCACTGCTTCTTCACCTCCATCAACAGTGGGAGCAGGACCATCACTGCACGCTTCCCTCTCAAGTACAGGGGAATCTACACCGTGCCTACCATCATGAGACCTATGGGCCATATTTTACCATTAGCCATTCTTCAAAATCTGGACCACTTTCTTAGGTCCTGACAACTCTGCATTCGTTGTTACCTGAACCGTGCATCTCGCACACACCTGCTGAACAATTTGATGTGCAGTTAGTTAACACCACGTTTCAGATCATAACCCCATTTGTAGACCCCCTGTGACATTTTTTGTGTGAAATATTTTTATTGGTTTCAACAGGTACAAGGACAGCCAATAAATGCAAATCTGGTACAGAATAGCAGGAGCAAACAAACACACTGTAACCCCCCAAACCCTCCCCCCCAGGCAGAACGAATTCATAGTTCTAGTACATCCGGAAAATACCTGTGCATCAGTAAACAGTCATATACAAGACAATAACAATGATGGCAGTGGATGAGCGCTTACATGAAATCCGCTAATGTAAACAGAGAAGGAAAGCACAAAGGACCCCAGGTGACATTTGGGGAACAGCATAAACCAGTACAGCGGGCGGGCACCCACACGAAATCCGTTGATATAGAGATATAGAGAGTGCAAACAATTGCAGAGATTCACAGCAGGTCTGGTCGGGACAGCAGATATGCTGTAAGCGGGGCCCAGAAGTCCTTGGGACGAGAAGTCTCTGGTAACTCCTCCTCATAGATCAACAACTGGTCCCTGCAGCAGAGGAAGTCACAAAGCCATTTATTTACCGTAGGAATTGTCTTAGCACTTCAACATTGCGCAACAGCCCTCTTCACAAATGAAGTGGAAACTGCAACAATTCGCCTATTACAGGGTTTAATGTATTTAACATATCCAAGTGGGCATATCTCAGGAGTGCAGTGCACGGGTTCCAGCACGATGTCAGTAAGCATTTTTACCACAGCAGTCCAGAAGGCAAATACACCCGCACACATCCATGCCACATGTAGGAAGTCTGCATCTGCCATTCCACACCGCACACAGTTAGCAGTCTCTCGCAGACCATACCTACAGAGTTGTGAAGGGGTGTAGTATAATTGGTGTAGGAATTTGAAGTGAATGATTCTGAGATTGCAGTTAACTGTAAGCCGACCAGTAATTTGGCAGCACGGCGTCCAAACATCCGGCGCAAGAGTGGTTCCCAACGCTGCCTGCCAGCGTAGACAAGAGGGGTGATCGCCTTGTTCCCGCTCATGCAAGGAAGCATTGTAAAGTTTAGTGATTAAGCCCTTACGCCCCTCTCCTGTCAGCATCGCCAGCAATGCCCAGAGAGTAGTGGGCTCCACAGGATATTCCGGATAGACTGCACGAATAGCTTGCCGAACTCTGACGTAAGTAAAGTCATACATTAAGCCCCGATCCGTACCCTTCTGCGCTTCCTGCAATGTCTTGAATTGACCATTCTTGTACAAATCACCCATCCGAGAAATACCCACTTTAGCCAACTCACGTAAGGCCGGCTTCTCTCGTGCCGCAGAGATATCAGGGTGCGAAGCCAGAGGTAGCAATGGAGCGTAAATATAGGATAACTGAGCCTGTTTCGCAAGCATTCGCCATGCCCACGCCGTGCACTGTACAGGGTTTATTTCAGTCCGCGGGCCACCCGAGCCCCCCGACAGGATCGGCGCCTGCAGTGGTATCGGAAGGACAGCATCCGATTCAATAGCCACATGAGGCTGAAAGCGCTGGGGGAAATGCCAATAGTGCGCGAATTGCGCCTGAGCGCACAGATGATATAGTCTGAGGTCGGGGGCCTCGAATCCACCCCGGTCAAAGGGCTAAACCAGAAGGTCCCACCAGCAACGGGGTTTCTTACCGCCCCAAACAAACATCAGCAGTGACGATTGAAGAGTTTGAAACATCGCCACATTCAGCTTTATAGGAATATTGACAAGGAAATAAAGCAGTTTAGAGAGAAAGGCCATTTTTACAACCGCTATCTTGTCTGCCAATGAAAGGGGCAGATGCGCCCACGGCTCAGCCAGTTCGGTGATGCGTTTGACCGTACGGCCATAGTTCTCAGATAGAACCTTATCCGGATCCCTGTGTATCCACACCTCTAGATATTTTACGGGATCGGACGTCCAGGTTAGTTGATAATCCAGCTCCACCTCTTTCGTATGCGCCGTAAGGGGAAACACCACAGATTTTGACCAGTTGATCCCATGACCAGAGAACTCTCAAACTTTACATACTTCCTTGGAAGTAGAGGCAGATACACAGTGGGTTCACAGACATAAAGTAACATGTCATCCGCATAGAGGGAGACTACGAGTGGTCTCTGCCGAAACCGCAAGGCAGCTGTGCCATGCTTCTGATGAAGTTTGCAGGCAAGGGGCTCCAAGGCAAGCGAAAAGAGCATAGGTGACAGGGTGCACCCCTGCTGCGTGCCTCTCTGGATGGGGAACAACGATGACACCCAACCATTAACTCGCACCCGGGCTACAGGAGAGTCATAAAGCACTCTAAGCCATTGAAAGAAGAATGGAGGAAAGCCCATCCTGGTCAATGCTGTGAACATATAAGGCCATTGTAGAGAATCTAAAGCTTTTGCTGCATCTAGCAGCACAGCAACTGCTTGGAAGTCAGGGTCTAAATAATGTAGGGTGGAAAAAACTGTGCGTAGATTGTGAGACGTAGAGCGCGCAGTGACAAACCCAGACAGGTCAGGCAGGACCAGAAGTGGGACCAGCGGTTGTATCATGGTGGCGATCATTTCTGCCAGGGTCTTTGCGTTAATATTAATGATCGAGAAAGACCGATAGAACTCGCACTGATTGGGAGGCCTATCAGGTTTCAATAATGTTGGAAGCAAAGTCTCCCGGAGGGAAGGAGGCAGTGTACGCTTCTCATAGGCCTCCACGTAAACTTCCAAGACCCTGGGGGCAAGATCCGACGCATAAGCCTTATAGAATTCGCTGGCCAGCCCGTCCATCCCGGCAGCCGTATCCAACAGTTCCGTTATATGCTCCTGACTGCTCGACTCTGCTAGTTTTTGCACGAGGGAGGGACCAGGGCAGCCTCCCTCACCATAGTAGCGAGCAGTTCTCCAACAGGAGCAGTGCAATAGCTCCTGGTCAACCGTGTTGTTGTGTTCCGTGACGAGTTCTTGTATTGTAGCCAGTTTAGCGGGGGAAGGATCAGACTCATACTCACGTTTGAGCTTAGAGATATCAGACGCCAATTTTTTGATCCTCCGTCGGATATCACGCAACACCCCATATTGGGCCCCCATGTAAGATCCCCTAATGGTCACTTTAAAAGCCTCCTAAAGCACTCCAGCGCTGTCCACAGACCCCTCATTCTCCCTAAAAAAGTGTTTAATAGCCTCAGCAATTGTATGCCTGAATACTGGATCAGTTAACTCAGAGGGTTGTAATCTCCACGCAAAGAGCGGTCTCTCACAGGTGGGAACCTGTAAGTCAAGGAGTAAAGGGGAATAGTCCGAAAGAGTGCGAACTCCATGTGTCACCCCCACTGCCCAAGTACAGACCATTCCCGAGAAAAGCCAGAAGTCAATATGGGACCAGGACCCATGGACAGAAGACACAAAGGTACTCTCCCGACCAGCGGGGTGTCGGAGACACCAAATATCATGCAAGTGACCTGCGTCCAGCAGCCCCAAGAGCACTTCCGCAGCCTGTTTAGGCCGCGTCTCACTACTGCCAACTCTATCCAAGGTAGCGTCCAGACAGACGTTAAAATCACCTCCCCAGATGATTGCAGCCGGAGGAAATGTAGAAATTCTACGCCACACATCCGAGTAGAAGGATGGGTCATCCGTGTTGGGGCCTTACAAATTCACTAACAGCACATTCGTGCCACCTAGTTTCCCATGTATGATCACCACTCACCCATACTCATCCGTGTCAGAGCGAACCACAGTAAATGGGACATTTTTCTTTACCAGAGTCAGCACACCCCTAGAGTAGGTAGAGTAGGAAGACGCCACTCTAGCACCCGCCCAGCACGCACCCACTTTCTTTGCTGAAGCACTGGTTAGATGAGTCTCTTGCAATAGGGCTACTTGCACTCCCATGCGGTCTAGATATGCAAATACTGATCTTATCTTTTTGGGAGTATTGAGCCCGCGCACATTCCAGGTGAGGAACTTAACCGTACTGTTCATATTCTAAAGCCATCATTAACTGAACACCTGTACAATAATGCATATAATGCATTCCCAAACTACCATAACATGCCAGAATAGAGGATGCCCAGCACAGCTACAATATAATTCTGCCTACCCCAAAACAAACCCCCAACCCCCCACCCACTTCAGCGTCCCCAACTTGCCAAAGCCATCCCAATACAATACCACCCCCCCAACATACCCAGGAAAAAGCAATATGCATTTGGGGTACACCCAGTTTCGGGGGGCACCGAGTGCTACTGGCCTCCCACATAGTAGGAGGTGGCCGAGCAGGTCTAAGTTTGCGCCACGATAGAAACACTTCATTCGCTTGGCGCACAATATAACAGATTACCTCATCTCCCAGGGTAGTGAGACACCTCCATGAAGGCATAGCTGAATAGGACTCACCAACATCTGTAATCGATACATTCTGGAGTGGACAATCAACATGAGAAGTGAGACAGGGATATTGAAAGTACAATAACCACTGAGGGTTCAGTTTGCCCATGACATCATGAGCCGTAGCCAGTGCCCACTTCCTGCTGGGAAATTGCTGCATGTGACCAAGAGTCACCCAGGACAGTACACACCAATGTAGAACGTACCAGAAGCAGTCGGAGAGAGTATATGAGTGTATCGTATCTAATGAAATTGTGCATCTCCCTCCTGCTCCCCCTCATCCGGTGCAGCACTGGCCTCACGTCTCCTGCGCTATAACTGTTTAGCGTGTTCTAGAGCAGCTTTTGGAGTGTAAAAGATTTTACAATCACCTTCTGAACCTATACGTAGGCAGGCAGGGTAAAGCATCGCATATGAGACCCCTTCCGTTTGCAGGAATTTGTTCACGATGCCAAATTCCCATCTGGCTGCCTGCCAGTGAGTTGCCCTGGTGTACTATATTGCCCTTATCCCTTGCCATCCTCAATATGGTATCTCGGTCCCTATAGTTCAAAAGTCGGGCTACAATAGGATGGGGAGGAGCCCCCGGGACATGTCTAGTGGCAAGAGATCAGTGGGCACGCTCCACAATAAACATGCCAGAGAGTTGATCAGCACCAAAGAGTTCTGTTATGAGGTTTTCTATGGGGGTCTCCATTTTTCCCACATTGGTGGATTCCGGCAGCCCAGTAATTCTAATATTATTGCGCCGGTACCGCGCCTCCAAATCCTCATTCTTGGCCTGAATAAGGGCTAGTACTTTCTCCATATTTAGCGCCTTTTCAGTAACATCACTCAGGCCATCCTCCGTCGCAGATACCCGCTGCTCCACCTCCCCCATCGGAGCATTTTGTTTTTCTAACTGGGACGACATGTGGTCAAGTCAGGGATTCACTGCAGCCATCGTATCCTCAATGGACTGAAAACTGCGCTGCATAGCCAGCAACGTGGATTCGAGAGTAGGGAGAGCGTCAGCCTGGGCATCCGCCTCTGAGTCGGGCGCAGCCTTCTGCAAAGTTCTCAATAGCTTGTGTGCCTCGAAAGTGAGGCGAGGCTGCGATTTACCTGTCCTCCCCATGACCACACCTGCTGAAAACACCACCTATAGCCGCTGAAAAATGAGGGGATTAGATAACAGGGGGAAGTGTAGAGTCTCAAGAAGCCTGCAGCAGATCTTAAATCCAAAGAAAGCACCAGGCACCAAGGCACTGCATCAATGTCCGGTCGGTGCACACCCAACCACAGAGTGTGCAAGCAATCTGCTAGGAGCTGTCAGCCATCAGCAACCAGCCATGATCAGCCGGGTTATGTTCAATGCAAGCTCCATCACCATGCACACCAGCACACCTCGCTAGTACTGATGCACAAATCAGGCTTCACTGATACAACAAGCGTCAGATGTCTAGGGCGAGCGGTAGTCTCTGTATACGATGTACCCCCAACAGCACTCTGACACCCAAGCAGCGCTCCCCTTCAACTGCGGGGCAGGCCTCCAAGGCAACAGGCAGCAGACAGCAAGTGAAGGAGGGAGCGCCAGAAGCACCAGGCAGCCAGTAAACAGATCAGCACTGGTCCCAGCTCAGCAGGCCCAGCCTCGCGTCTGCGTTCACCACTCTAAAGCGAGATCGGAACCTCCGGTCTCCGCAGCTCGCACCGGCTAGACACCTGCCACAGCTCGCAGGCCACAGCCCTCACCCAGGCCCACGCCCGCCTCCGCAGCCACAGCCTGGGCTGAGCCACGCCCCACTCACCGCAGCCGGCGCCAGCAGGCGTCACCGGTTGTAGGCAGCGCCAGTTCTCCTCTGCAGGCGGGGGAGCTGCAGGTTTGGTCGGGGTCCGCAATCTGCAGGCAACCGCTACGTGCTCCGTCAGGACCCAGCAGTGCCAGCTGGCAAACAGCCTCTGCACTGATCAGTTGGCCCTCCGTAGTCGTCCACTGGAGCGATCAGTCCCCCAGCAGCGCGGGACAGCGGGGAATATAGGGCAGCAAGCTCTGGGCTCATAGGGCTCCCCACCACTGGTCAGATCGGAGCAGGTGAGAGATGCCGCTAGAACCTCGTGACGGCCGCCATTTTCCCTTCAGCACCGTCCGAATGGAAAGGACCGCAAAGGCACTCGTGCAGCGACTGTCAAGGGCCCCAACTGCTCCCAACTCTTACCTGAGAGTCTCACAGCACCCTACAGTCGCTGAAAAGACTCGGATGCAGCATATATCAGGCGGATAATTGTCGGATTGTAGGTCAGCCGGGCAGAGCCTCACTCAGGTGCGGCCATCTTGCCTTGCGCCCTCTAGCGCCCACCCTGTGACTTTTTAATGCCCCTCCAACCTTCATTAAGAGTTCAATCGTTTTTGTCAACCTTTCATCCAGACTGAGCTGAGTTGAGAAATGGGCCTGCATCCTCTCATTAGTCCATCATTACTGGTCTGTAGCCTAATCATTTCCATCTTTTACTTTGGTTTGCAGTTGTGTAATGCCTTTTTATTGCTCTGTTAAACCTCTCAACTGAGCTCTTACTAGTTGGATGGGAATAAGATGTAATCTTATACTTTATTCCAATGTGTTTCAGATAGTGTCAAACTGAAAACAATTATCTGTTCGCTGGAAATCCTTCCCAATTAAATATTTCTCTCTCTGTCTTCCTTTTTCATTATCTCCACCAGTCAATTAGGACCATAACATACAATCATACAATACCATCAGATCCATGATATCTAATGCCACACTCTCCTTTCATTGGACTTTCTAAGAGACACTATGGAGGCGTCAGTGTTTTTTTTAGTCTTCTCCTACATTAATCACTCCATACAATTTTCAGATTTGTTTTCACTTCAAGATGCACTCTGAGCAACCAATACAAATCACTCCTTTTTCTTCCCACAATTCCCAGGTGCCCTTCATGGCATAACCTCACAATCTAGGTTCTCATTTTCCTTTGTCCCTCCGAACAAGAAAAAAATCTCCTTCATTTAGTTCATCACACACCTTCCAGTACTTCAGTTCTTAGGTATTCACAACCTCCTTTTTTTGCCATCCCAGCCTCACTACAAATCTGTAAAGTATGACACAAAGGCCCAGATTTAATAAGCCCTGGCAATGCCATTGCATCATGGAAGGCAATGAAAGGGCTTAAGTGATATTTACTAAGCCACGCAAAGCCTCGTGGCATGGCACATCAACCCATGGATTTTTGGCGCAATCCCAGATCTACTAAGGGTAGTAAATGTCGCAATGCGTCACAATGCTACACCATCCCAACTAAGGCATAACAAGGAGAAATATGTTGATATCTCCTTGTTATTTCCTCTTTCTACGTGCGCTTCAGAATTCCTCTAAAGATTGTTTTTGTGTAGGTAGGTGTCTCTTCCTGAATAAAAACAATCCTGCCTGTAATGCATGCACCCTTGCACCATGATGCAAGGGTGCCTACATTGGAGTTAGGCTACACACAGTGCGCCGCCACAGAGAAAAAGAGCAGGAACGCACCACCAACCATCGAGAAGACTACGCTCTGCCTCCCTTTCACTTGCCCATACTCCCTCCATCTACCGAAGCAGAAGCGGAGATCGCTCCTTCTCTCACATCGCAGCAAAGACTTGGAACAGCCTCCCCACGCACCTCTGGACCATCACCTCTCTTCCAGAATTCCGAATGGCCCTCAAAACCTGGCTGTTCAAATAAGACTCCGGAGCCTGCAAGTGCCTGGATAACCTATCGGGTGATTAACCCTACTTTATAAATTCTGATTGAAATCCTGATAGATATCTTAGTAAATATGGTGGTTTCCTGCTCTCTTCATTTGACTCAGCACAGCTAGTTGTCTAACTTCGTTGCATCAAAAGCTATCAAATCTGTCCCCAAATGCATATGAAGAAAATAGTATTTTTTACGACCTGGACACACTGAATAAAACTCCTCCAAATCCAATCACAAACTTTCTCTCTGAACCACCCATCATAGTACTGTAATTCCTCATATGGACACAGAACATCAAATCAGAGAACACATATAAAGAAGTTAGTTAAAGGCGTGCCATCTCTACCCATGAGCGACACCACAATTGCCTAGATATTTTATTTATCCACCTGCAGGTGAGGTGAAGAGCAGAATATCTTGGCACTGGAGTACACTTAGGCCACAGCTGTCCCATGCCAGGTTCATATTGGGTGAACAGAGATAGTTGAGATTTACTCCTAACAGAATTCCTTATCTAGTTTCACCCAGATGGGATACATTGATATAGAGAGAAAACATTTATGTAGAAGCAGTGTAGGAAGAGATGAGGATTGCTAATGCCCTTTATGGGTTGAAGAAGGTGGCATAAGAAAAGGTAGCTAATAGTTGCTTCCCCAAAAACTGTGTGAAGTCTAACCCAGAAGTGCTGCATAACAAATATCGGAAAGTTACTAAAACCATTGATTCGCAATAAGGTCCTTCAAGTAGGACTATACAGCCATACCTGAGAGTTACTCATAACACAGATCCCTTGTAAGATGCACCCAGAGATGGTGCACACAAGTAGCTGACACTTTTTCAAATGCATTACATGAAGTCTTGCACATCATCAGAATTGGGGTACTGTCACCTCAAATGGTTTCTTATGTATGTCACAAGGGTTGATCGTTGTGGCTTTTAATCCAACTGTGTACAGGACAAAGGATGAGAATTGTGGAGCTGCGTGACTAGCAGAAGGATTGGATGTTTCAGCCTCGTGTCTAAGCCTTCTAAATTGTAATGTTGAGTATTGGTGCCTCAGATGAAGGCTTGTGCACACCCTAAGAGAAGTGGTATTCCAGCCTAAGATGGAGTCCCATATATCATAGAGTGGGATGTTCTAGCCTCAAATGAAGTCACATTTAGTTAATTAAAGCTAAATGTCCTGGCCTCAAATGGAGACTCTTGTGTCATATTTATTGCAGTGTGTAACCTCAGATTAGCTCTCATGTACTTTATGAGGGTCATGTGTTGTAGACTCTAGTGTAATACGCGTGGATCGTGAATGTTGAGTATTGTAGATGGGGTAGAGTTTCATGAAATTATAACAGATGAGTGTTGTAACCTGTGGTGTAGTCTTGTTCATCATGAACATTATATCCTCAGTTGGAGTCTTGTTCATTACAAAGGGCAGCATGTTCACGGTTAAGACTTGTAACATTGGATGGATCCTGTCCATTCTATTTGTTGCCTTTGTAACCTCCTTTAGTACCTCCTCCATCACGAGCATTGGGGTGTTGCAACTTCAGATGCATTCTCATCTATTTTATGAGGGCTGCATATTGTAAACTGATTAAATTCCATTTACATCATGAAATGCGGGTATTGAAACGGCCAGAGGCTTGTGAAATCATATGGGTTTGTTTAGTAACCTTTGGAGACTTCTACATCACAGGGTTTGGCTGTTGTATCCCCAGATGCACTCGGACGTACAACATAGCGTTCCATTGTATTGTAAGTGCACCACTCCATATCTCTTCTGCTACCTGGCAAATTTCAGAGGTAAGGTTGATGTTTTGGCATTCAGCCCAGGATACAGACTTTCACAGGCTGCTGTGTATGTGGGATGGGAGGCCTTTTGCTCATTACACTTAGTTGTATCA
Organism: Triturus cristatus; assembly: GCF_964204655.1. Lineage (NCBI taxonomy): Eukaryota > Metazoa > Chordata > Amphibia > Caudata > Salamandridae > Triturus > Triturus cristatus. The sequence goes on along the minus strand of NC_140590.1, from coordinate 473,899,890 downwards.
GTTTTAAAACCTCATTTTCAGTTGCTGGTGTTCTCACACCTTTAACTCTGTTCGGCACTTTGAACATATACTATGGCTATATTTCTTATCTGTCTTCCTTGCATGCCATTAGTGTGATTAGCCAGATCAAAATATTGTAATTCACTGCTATGATGGAACAGCACTGGGAAACAAAGGCCACCAGGGAAAGTGCTAATTTCCCCCGTATTCTGCAGATTTTCTTGTATATCCAGAGAATTGAGTGAGGTGGGGAAATGGAGGCAGATGGACTCACCTGCCTTTTAACACACTCTCCCTGGGTCTCCACAGACCCACGTGAGAGCTCTTGCAGCACACTGGCCCACACTGACCGTCGGCCACATTCTCCTAGTCATGCATACAGGTGCTCACAGGATAAACAATCCAAGCTTACCAGCAACTTGCAGAGCCGCTGTCAGTGCGGTACAGGATCTTCGCTCTCAATATGAGAGCAAATATGTGCCTTTGTCCAGGGAGAGGGGGCCTGGCATAAAGGTTTGTGTGGGAGGATGCCAGGTATTTCTATTTAAATTTGGATGAAGGAATTGTAATTGTAGAGGATGGTGGGGTTCAGGAGGGCAGGGCTGTTCATTTTAATTTGGCTGGGTTGCGGGTAATTGTACTTTCTAGTGGAGATGTGTGGCAGGGTCCAAACATTTATTTTCAATTTGGGTGGGGATGGAGGGTGAATATAGAGCCTGGTGGAGGTGGGTAGCAGAAGGTCAGATATTTATTTTTTCAGTTTGGGCGGAGGGCAGCTGACAAGAGGCAATGACTTTTATTTCCTATTTGGACTGGGGTAAGTATAGAGGATGGGTGGCAATAGTCAGGTATTTCTTTTTCTTTCAGCAGGGGAGGGAAACCTTGCTATGTAGCCAATAGTACTCTGCCTTATGTAGACAGCGAAAACAAGAGATGATAATCAGGAGGGCCCCACATAACATAAAATTATAGATGGGTAAAAAGTTTATGAACTCAGGGTTTTGAGTGACAGCACAGACAACTGGAGCTTCGCTCTCATTGTCTATTTGATGACGCCCAGAACTCCTTGGTGAAAAACGTTCTCGTTATTCACTGTTAGCCACCTATAATTCTATGCATTCTTGATAATGCTGAACCTGTTCTCTGTTTCTTGGAAACCATCTCCTGCAGAATATTTGGAAATCCCTCACTACCTATGTATACGTTTAATAAATTTCAATCCTCTGTAACACTTGACCATTGCAGTACTGTGACCAACCTGTTCTTTTAAGCAATCAGTCAATGCATGGTTGAATTTCTGGTAATCTTTTCATACCTTTCCTCTATACAGCTCTCTGACACCGGGTTGGGTAGAGTTTATGCTTTGTAAAACAACAAATAAATGGCTTGGCAGTTTGGGCGGATCGTTACAATTGGAGCAGGAGCAAGGATGAATTGAATATGGCTTGGTCTCATCTGCGGTGCATGATGGGCAATAGAATGATTGGTTGGAATGCTGCTTTAAGTGATTGGTAGTGGTTAGGCTGCAAGCATTCCTCATCACCTTTAGTGTTTGATGCAATTCCCTAAGTGACCAAGAATATGCCCAGATGTGGGTCCCTTGCTCACTGTGCCACTGGAACCAAGCGACTGAAGAGCCACAATCAGGGCAAAACCAGGTCTTGGATTGCTGTGTTCTGGTTCTGAGAGGACCTGGCTTGGAAGTTTGGGCTTGACTGTTTCCAGTGGAGCAAGACCAAGGCTGGTTCGTATATGGCTGGGTCTAATTTGAAGTGGTATGGTGGCCAAAGAAACAATGGGTTGGCATGTATTCCTAGTGCTTGCAAGTGGTTAGAAAAATTGTAAGCATTCATCCCATCACTTTTTGTGTGTATGATGGACTGTTGGCCATCACAATGGTTGTGGCGCTTTATGTTATGTTGTGTATATTTGTATAGCACACAACTCACCCCGGCGGGTATCCTGGTGCTCAAGTAGGAGCTGTACGAGCCAAGCCAGAGACGAGGTAGGTGAAGAGCCAGGTCTTCAGTTTCTTGCAGAATTGAGAATTGAGGAGGCAGCTGTGATGTGCAGGAGGAGGTAGTTCCAGGCTTTAGGAGCCAGGTCTGGTTCTGCGTGGGGGAGAGGGAAAGCGTGCCAGCAACTGTCTGGCTGAGCGGAGGTGTCTGGTAGGTTTGTGGAAGATTATGTAGTTGTTGAGGTACGTCGGCCAATGTTGTGTAAGGTTTTGTGTATGTGTGCTTGGAGTTTGAAGAGTGCTCGTTTTTGGATTATGAGCCAGTGGAGCTGGAGTCTTCTAGTCAGTTGAGCGTTGATTTCAACATAGAGTGCTTTGTTGTAGTCCAGCTTGCTGTTGATGAGGGCTTGGGTGATGGTTCTGCGAGTATTGGTGGCAAGCCAATTAAAGATTATCTTGCACTTCTTGAGTGTGCGGAAGCAGGAGAGGGAGACTGTGTTCACTTGGCTGGTACTAGTGAGTTGGTTGTTGATTACTATTCCGAGGTTCTTTGCATGTGTGCCCATGATGGGTTGTGTCCGATTTTGGCACACCCAGAGTGAGGTGAATTGCCGAAGATTACCACTTCCGTCTTGTCTGTGTTGAGCTTGAGGCACTTGGTTTTCATCCATCTGGCGATTTCGGTCATGCAGATGGTGAAATTGGTTCGGGTATTTGGTGTCTTGTCAGAGAGAGAGAGTTTGAGCTGAGTGTTGCCAGCGCTGGTTATGATGTTGATTCCGCTGGGTGCGCATGATGATTGTTTGTGAAGTCATGTAGACATGAGGTTGATGGCATCTGAGGTGAAGGGGGCTTTGCTGACCAACATCAAACTAGAACTGCAGCAATTTTTCAGGAAGATCCGTCTAAAGTACTTCTTCGTGAAGAATGACGGTTATAATAAAAAAACGGCAGCAACAGAATTTCGCCCAACATCCACTTTTACACCGGCCTCATACCTTATGAGTGAAAAAATCATAGCCTATGAGAAAATAGTGATGAGCGAAGTCATGAAATTGCTGAATAATACCAAATACATCAGACTCAACATTACGAAAGAGGAAAGACTAGCTCTACATTCATTGAACGATAATAAATCCATTGTCATCAAGACTGCGGACAAGGGTGGTGCGGTGGTGGTACAAAACACAGAAGACTATATTGAGGAGATCAACCAACAACTCAGTTGCACTATCAGTTACACCCGGATCCCATGTGATCCAATCAAAGGAAATTGCCAAATTGATTAGAGACCTTACCAGCCATGGCATAAAGGAAGGATTCCTCTCAGAACCCGAATGCAAGTTCCTCAACAAAGTAAACCCAAGGATCCCCACGATCTATACAATCCCGAAAGTACACAAGAATCTACAAAAACCTCCGGGAAGACCAATTGTGTCTGGTTGCGGATCAATTTTGGAACCTTTGAATAAATATTTGGACAGTTTCCTACAGCCATTTGTCCTTGAGACCAGATCATTTTTCCGAGATACAATGCATACCATTCAATTGTTTGAAGATCAACCCTTCGATAGATCTACACAGCTATTCGTCACACTTGACGTGTGCTCGTTGTACACTAGTATACCGCAAGAGGAGGCCATCGAAGTCATCAGGAACATATTAGACACTCGTCCTACACCCCATTGGATTCCCACTGAATTTCTTGTACAATTGCTACAAATTGCGATGACAAAAAAACTACTTAATTTTCCAAAATGTGTTCTTCTACCAGTGCAGAGGAGTAGCCATGGGAGCAGGGTTCGCGCCGAGCCTAGCGAATCTATTCATGGATTATTTCGAAGACAAGAATATCTACTCTGACCAAAATCCCTATCTCGATAACATCTCTGCTTGGAAGCGATATATTGATGATATTCTAATGCTATGGTCAGGTACAGTCGATCAACTGATGGCATTTCTATCATGGCTGAATTCTCGCAGCTTGGATATCCAATTTACCATAGCCAACAGCAATGACTCAATTCCTTTCCAGGATCTGACACTAGAAGTAGAGGATGGAAGAATAGTGATGAACCTATATAAAAAACCTACAGACAGAAACACCCTGCTACAGTACAATTCTCATCACCCAAGGAACCTTAGGGACAACTTACCATATGGACAATTTTTGCAATTACGTCGCAATTGTATTAGAAGAAAGGATTACTTCAAAGAAACCGACATACTCATCACCAAACTAAAGGAAAGGGAGTACCCTAAGGGACTCCTCAACAGAGCCAGAAAAAGAGCCTGGTATAGACCACGAGAAACTCTACTGGAAGTACAACCTAGAGATCAAAAAATGGACAAGCTGATATGCGTAACGACCTTCAATACCAGAAGCAATGAAATAAAAAAGGTTATTAAAAAATACTGGAACTTGGTTGGATCAGAAATCTGTATGACTGAGACACCCATGTTTTCATTCAAGCGTGCAAAAAATATCAAGGACTTTGTAGTGTCCTCTTATTTAGAACCACCTCCCATGCCTGATATCAGATCACAACTTAGTTTGCCACCTATCACAGGACACCACAGATGTAGTCACTGTAAGGTATGCCAATACACCATATCTGGAACTATGTTCATACACCGTGGTAAGACATATGCCCTTAATCAGTTTACTAATTGTAACAGTCAGAATGTTATTTACGCTATTAGATGCCCATGTCAACTGATCTATGTTGGTCAGACGACCCAGAAAGTCAAGAACAGGATTCTGCAGCATCATAGTAGACTTAAATGTAAGACCCAAGGATCTCCCCTAGTAGAACACTACACAAGTGCAGGACACACCCATGAACATCTTGAATGGTGGGTCGTAGAAAAAATCGTACTACACCAAAGGGGAGGGAATATTGCCACCTCTCTTAACTATAAAGAGTGCCATTGGATTCGTACCCTTGAGGCTGTTAGCCATGGCCTCAATGAGCATGAAGAGACATATATACAAATGAGCAAACTGTGAGATTACTCAATGGTTGAGTTTTCTAATCTGGATTTGTAATACATCAATATTTCCTGTACCATGTAAATCTCTAATCAGGCTAGCATTCGTGTGAGACATGCGTGCTCAGCAGAATAATCTCACATCATTACTATATGTTTATTTGGTCGCATCATGAACTATTTCATTATTCCTTTGCTTACTATGTACTAACGTGAAACAAATCTACTGCACATTGTTACATTTAGTTATACCATTACAATATACTACAATCGTGATAATGATGAATGACACCATTTCAATATGTTTATTTTGTGATATTTATGTACCACTTCACTAGTCATCTGCATTATATGCACTGTTGTGAAATTAATGCGTTTAGGCGTTTTTCGGCATAATATTTGACTTGGTCACATCATCACAATATATTGAATTTGTAACATTAATGTACCATTTAGGGTCCTTACATATGTGAGAAATCAATTAGGATAGACATCCCCGATATATACAAAACCCAATTTTTCCCCCCTCACCGCCACCCCCCCCCTTTTCATTTATTCATATGTTTCAAGTTTGAATAAACACAGCAGTTTAGGTTTCTCTCGCTACAGTTGTAGTGGATGCAAGATTCCGGACCATGTTTTGCAACAATGAGAAGCGTGTCCGCTTCTCGCACGTACACGCCTCATGAGATTACGTCAAATAGCGAATCTCACCACCCACTCGCTGTCATTAGTTGCTGAGTAACTGACGGACGCGGACGTCTTTCCAGATAACACTAAGTAAGTTTCTCGACCAATTTACTTTGGTAACTCCCTTTCGTGACACTGAGTTCACTTGGTAGAACGTTAACTTTACATCAATACGGTTCCCTCTCATTAGACTTGCCACGATGTGATCTGTCTAGCGAGCGCGTAATTTTATTACTTCACTGTTAAACGATCTATGCAATTCGTTCTGTGAGTTGTTCGGCTCTCCATCGCTGTTAAAAGATTGTAGAAAGATCGTTGGGCCTTTTCAGAATCGAAGCGATCTGGTTTTCTGTTTTTCGTGCACGCAATCTCTATCAATGTCAAAATATCTTCGTGCCAATTTTTGAATCGTTAAATTATCGCAGCCTCACCCCTTGTTGTGTGTAATATATATTTTTCATTGGTTCCTCTACCGTTTTAAATATAACTTATGCGTGCACATGCAAATGACCCCTTTCCTCACGGGCGATATATTTAGTATGTTTCCCTTTGGATGTACCACCACGCGTATGTCCTTCCCCACGGGTGACTAATTAACGATTCCCCTGTTTTCTCGGCCATGCGCATTGTTCACAGTTAATTATACATCAGCCTCTTCAAGTGGTTTAAACTATGCCGTTCCCTTTTCAGTTTGTGGCGATCGTTACGACGGCACCACCTTTCCCATTGGAGCAAATAACTTTCAAGGTACGTGGTTTTCCCTTGCACCGCATGACACTGAGTAGATCTACAGGGAAGTTTTGTGTTATTCCAATCTCCCTTATCTGTTACAGAACAGACGACCTAGAGAGGTGTCGGCTGACATCTCCTTAAATGTGATACCAGGAATTCAAATCATATATTTCCTGGATACCAGGTGAGCAGTTTGCCACTGAATGCAATTATTAGTTTATCTTAAGTTATATAACACACACATCGTTCTGATTCAATTTTTTGCACTTACAGGCTGCCATTCCCCCCTTTTTTGTCCTGATGAAGACCCGCTTTAGATGCTTACATGCTTACAAACCTGCACTACTTCATAGGGTCGAAACGTCGACGTTGCCTGTTCAACTTGTCCACGCAACCCCACAATTAGAATACGGAATATTATATCCTGTTGTGGTTTATGCTTTTGACTTTGGACTTTCTTTGTAAAATTGCGTCCATCATTGTAAATATGTGTTATATATGTGTATCTGTGGTCAAACACTATGTCACTAAGCACGATTAGCCACTAATTGTCTCACGGTCTTTGTGTTTTATTGTTGGTTAGTCCTGTAAATATTTTGCTAAATATCTGGTTGATTCATATAACAGAGTAAAAAGGAATTCATTTTCTGAATCTCTTAAATAGGTATATGTGTGTGCTTTTGTATCTTTTACTGAATGATTATTGAAACATTGATCATATGTATTAAGTGCGTTTCAAACTAAGGTTACGTGACTCCCAACAGAACAATTGTTGACCAACTGGCTGCATTCTGTCAAAAAGGAGCAAATTCAGCAAAAGGAAGATTCCTTGGTTCACAGCTTTGTTCAGTCATTGAATAAGATAGGGTGAGAGAAGGTGTGGAAGGCTGAGGAAATGTCAAGTAGGATGAAGGCTGTGATGTCACTTCTGTCAATGATCATCCAGATTTCATCTGTGGCGGTGATGGGGGCAGTCTCTGTACTGTGAAGGGTCCTGAATCCAAATTAAGAGGTGGTTAGGAGGTGGTTTTCGTTGAGATGCTTAAATGAAGTCCCATTTGTAATAAAGTTCGGGTATGGTGATCCCAGATGAAGGCTTAAGTGCAGCAAAAAGATTATGAAATGTAACCTCAGATGGAGTCTTGTGTGCATCATTTACTTTGTATCGTTTGAAGGAATCTCATATGTCACGAGGGTTGTAGCATCCAGTGCAGTGGTGAAATTTAATGTAGAACCATGAGGGTTGGGCATTGTAAATTCAGAGGGAGGTTCTCCAGATTGGAGCTGACAAAACTACTTCAGGCTCTTGATTAACAGAACTTGCTAAAGACGAATAGCATTTGAGTATTGCACATTTGGCTGAATGGACGCAGCAGCTGTGGTTTTTAAGGCAGGGTTTTTATTCCTAGTGCTGAGAGACACCTATCACCAGCAAACGCGTGATCAGCACATCCTGCGCGTGGAGCCAAGAGAGCGGCCCTCGGCCCCTGGACCCACCCAGACACCTGCACTCCTCAGCAGGCAGCCAGGGGCTGCGGTCACTGGGCCCTGCCCTGGGCCTGAGCGCGCAGAGGTCAGCGGCCGTCTCACCACAGGGGTTCGCATTTCATCCTGCTCTTGGTGGAAACAGCGTAGAGTCAGCGAATATCTGGTACGATAGCTCGATGGGCGGGGTGCTCCTACATATAGCTAAATGTTATCTGTCTTTTATCATTCCCAGCCCGATGAAATGCGTGTTGGTGAGACGGTAATCCTATTATTGTACTGATGCGTCATTTTGTGAATGAAGAGAGCGCGACCGCCTCGGCGTGGAAAGGTGTAAGGTAATGACACAGCTCAGCTGCCGCGTATGAAGGGAGGCAGGACAAGGCTGAATAAATAGCAGGCAGAGGAAAAACAGGCTAGCACAAAGGGAACGTGGCCCCAGAGATGAGGGTGGAGTGCCCACAGCTGAGAGGGCGGCCGAATATCGGACGGCTAAGGAGATGACAGAGCAGGTATCTGAAAGGACCACAGTGAAGGCACAAGAGAGCAGAATGACGAAGAGCAAGACTCACAGAGGGGGAGGGGATAGAATACGTGAACGAGGCGCGGATCCAGAGAGGGAAGAAGGGAAAAAGAAAGGGGAAACATTATTGTTGAGTAAGAGCGCTAAGACACATTACAAGATGATGTATCATTGAAAGGTAGGACTTCCACGGAGCGTCTTCCGGCAGTGTCCAGGCCAACACGAATTCAAAACACGCGGCTCGTGGTATCCAGGAAGCACGGGTAAGGCGACCATGGAGGGCCCATGAACAGTGGGTAGTCTGGGTGGGACCTGGTTTATCTCACCAGCCGTCAAATTCTATTTGTGACGTGTACGAGAGGTTCTAGCTTCGCAATGAGGAGAGGAAAGGAACTGCAAAGCCCATGCGTTCAGGGTCTGCACATCCATAGACCAGGAGCACTTCAAGCGTCAAGTGCCCAGCTAGAGTCCCAACAACACAAAAGGAATTGTCTTAAGTGCTGAAGTGGTTGTGCTGTCACTGAGCGACCCTCCTGTCCATCAGCAGCACACACGTCTATGTTGCGATCCCAGTAATCTAACCTGTGACCTTCAGGTTACTCAAAGGTTATGGAAGTATCCACATTAATCCACTGAGTGTATGTTTGTAAGGGTGTTTATATATAGAGAAACCTCATGTAACAGAGCACAGAAGGGTGGAGCCCAATATGGTTAACATTTAATAGTAGGCATAGAGAAGGGAGGCCTCTCTATGAGGTGAGGTGATAATGTTCTGTGAATTGGTGTGTCTTCGGTTTCTTTCAGAACTGCAGGGGGGTTGGGGCAGTTGTGATGTGGATGGGGATGCTGCTCCAGGTCATGGTTGCAGAGACTGAGAAGACTTTGGGGCATATTAGCAAGGACAGCGTTAAAAATTATCGCCGGTTTAGCGGCAGAAAACTGCTGCTAAAGCGGCGATAATGGGCTTGATAATATGCCCTGGAGAATTCCAATAGAAGCCCAGGTTCACACCAGACTGACTTTGGAGGCATAGCTCATTGAGGCAAATACACCTCCGTCCCCACATTTTTAACAATACCAGCTCAAAGGTATGTTAAAATTTTTCTAACCGCAAGCCAGGTATTTTTTAACCTCACCTTTCCATTCATCTCTGACCCTTCCACTCACACCCCTACACGACACATAGTCTTCTCACAACAACAGTGCTCCCGCGTATCCGTAGAGGGGCGGGAAGACCCCTATGATGAAGCATGATACCAAGGGCCCTTTTGGTTTGTGAGGGGTATTTAAAAACACCGTGGGGCTCATTTATGAGCCCTTGCGTCACTTTTGCGCCACCGGTGCGTCACTTTTTGTGACGCACCAGTGGCATAAAACATGCGCCATGTCGCGCCATATTTATGAAGTGACGCATCTAGGTAGATGCATCACTTCGTAAACCCCTACGCTACATCATACCTGCGCCAGGTATAATGTATGCAGGGTGGACGTACCACCTCAAGAAAGGGTCGTAGGAGTGGCGCAGCGAAATCTTTGAGATTTCGCTGCGCCACTACTAGGACGCCAATGCGTCAAAACCTTGCGCCTGCCTCATGGCAGGCGTAAGGGTGACGCAGGCCCTTTCACATGGAGCTTGCCCCATGTGAAAGGAACATTGCTGGAGTTGCGTCAGGCTTCCGACATAACTACAGCAATGCGCCACTTTTTGCGCTGACAGATACATCAGTTATACTGACGTATCTGTGCTTCCTTGTGACATGATGCGTCATTTTATAAATATGACGCATCATTGATGTCGCAAGGAGGGCGCACTGAGAAGTGGCGCATCGCTGCTTTCACGTAGCGATGCGTCACTTCTCATAAATGAGGCCCTGTGTGTTTTTCCCACCATTGTAGGAAGCATACTAAACCTGGGAGGACATGGCTTTTGAAACTATCTGAGGGTGGATCTTTGTGGTTTAATGACTATAGACTGAAGGAGGACATATCCACCTCCACTGCTTCTGACAAGTAGTACCTTTTTGCTCCTTTGTTTTTTCTGATTTATAGGCAGCGCACAGCAGTGGGAGTTTTTGTTCTTCAGGTATTCCTGATTGGTTACTCCATTTGGGGCACCACTAGTTGTATTAGTTCATTGGAAAATTGACATCTCTTAAGCACACCACTGATCGTTAGCACACACACTCACTATACCCACTACTGGCATTCATAGTAACAACGACATCTTGATATGGCGGAAAATACTGGTCTAACCTTCGCTGAGGAGGAGGTGGATGAAAACCTAGCAGCCATCAACCCTTTCGAGGGATTGAGCAGCATAGATCCTGGCACAAACAACGCAGACTGGGACGAGTTGGCCAACCTTAGGAGAACACAATAAAAACAACTCTACTTGGCCTACTAATGACTGAGTACCTAAGGGCCAATGCGGCCCTGCAGGGTTTAATTGTCCACAACGAACCACACATTTTTCAACATGATAAGGTGTTCAAATGTGACTGGTCGCTAATATCGTGGCAATGCACCCGTGATTGGCTGGTCCTAATAATCAAAACAGCCACCAGACTCACCCAAGAGCTTAAAATCGAGATCCAGCAATTGGAGGTACAACTCAAGACCTACATACCCCCTAATGTTCTAAAGAAACGCATGGAGGAATTGAATCAAGAAATAACTGACTATGAAATGACACTGAAGCAGAGCAAGTTCAACAAATTGAAGAAAGATACCTCACGCTTCAGTTATGAGCGGGTATACCCATATATACAGGGTGATTGTATACAAAAGAACCAAGACCAGAGTTCCGATGGCGAATCCTCAGACACAGGATCTGACAGCTCTCACTCCAGTAAAGGGAGTGGCCGACGTTACAACCGAGGAGGGGGCAACCAATACAAGCGACCATACAACCCAAGAAGGAGAGGATGGGGGAATTACCAAGGACCACCGTCTTTCCCACCGTACCCCTACGGTCCACCACCTATGGGTGATCCATATCAACACTGGGTACCCCCACCAAAGGATTACTACTACAACTATTATGGTCCACCGCCTTTTTTAGGATCACACCAGGGCCCACGGAGAGGCAGGAACCGGAGAGGCAACAATGTGCATTGGTCCACCACGGATTAGGACACACCACTGGTCTCAACAAGGAGCATGACCGGCGCGACAAGCGCCCAACCGTCGACCAGCAGGAGGTAAATTTGGTGGTGAGCCTGACAGAGTACTAGCTAACACCGACACAAGGACGAGTCCTAGACAGAGGACTGGGATTTGTACCCACAAACCGGATAGACAAATTCAGAACATGTGCAGAGATGAAAAAATTCATCTGCAAACTGAAACTGAAAGCTTTTTTCAAAGATAAAGAGAAACCAGAGGGAGAAGACAAGGACACAGGTCTACGGGTGAAATCGACCTGTGTCCACCCAGATTCTACACTCCCCGTGAAACTACTTGCATTTGAAAAAGCTGTGATGGAGGAAATGCAGAACATGTCGGTATCAGAAAACACTACCTTTCAGAATACCTCAAAGGAAGAGAAAGAAGCGATACGCCAACTGTCACTCAACGCAAACCGGCGGACAAAGGCATGGTTATACAGACGGCTACCACCTATGATAATGAATGCAGGAAACTCCTCGATGACCGCAGGAGCTACGAGATCATCCGCGACGACCCCACTGAATCCATCAGAATTCAGATAGCCACTATGGTAGAGGAGGCTGGGGCCCACAATTGGATATCTAAAAAAGAGACGGAATTCCGTACATAGAAATCCCCGAGGGTCCCATACTTCTACACTATACCCAAGATTCACAAGAATCTTGGGCAACCACCAGGACACCCGATTGTCTCGGGAATAGACTCCATTTTGGAACCTCTGTCTAAATTCGCAGATGCGTTTCTCCGCCCTGTGGTCTAAGCAACAGATACCTACCTGAAAGATACCAAGGCAGTACTACAACTACTCAAAGATATTGAGTTTGACCCCGAAAAGAACCTTCTCAGAGGACTCGATGTGGAGAGACTGTATACGAGCCTCCCACATGAGACCTTGTCCATTACTGAGGAAGTATTGTTCTCCACTGAATGGGAATATCAAACTCCACGAAATGTGGTAATGGAGTGCGTTTCATTAGCACTTAAGAGGAACTACTTCATGTACGAGGATACCTACTATCTACAGAAGCACGGGACCAACATAGGGAGCACCTTTGCTCCCAGTCTAGCTGGTCTCTACGTGTATCACCTCGAGTCCAAGAAAATCTTGAACACCAACAACCCCTTCTACCGGAATATAAAGACTTGGAAACGGTATATTGATGATATACTAGTGATTGGGAAGGGGACATTACATCCACTGAAGCCTTCGTGGCATGGCTGAATGAACAGAACAACTTTCTGAAATTTACCAGCACCACCTCACGAAACAACTTAGTATTTCTGGATCTCAACATTTACCCAGATGAGGGTACTTTGAAAACTACGACACATTTCAAACCAACAGCATATAACTGCCTACTTCTGTATAATAGCTTCCATCCCCGCCATCTGAGGGAGAACCTCCTCTACAGACAATTTCTTCGCCTTCAGAGGAATTGCACGGAATTACATGATTACAGGAGTCAGGCATCTGACTTACAATCGAAACTCTTAAAACGTAATTACCCTAAAAGAGTCATCGACAGGGCTATGAAGAGGGCAAGAAACAACAACAGGGAGTCACTGTTGGAGGACAGGGTGACAGTCGAACAAGAGGAACGACCTATCTGTGCCACCACTTTCAACACCCATTCGAAACACATCACCAAGATTTTCAATAAGCACTGGAGACTCCTCAACAGTTGCCAACTGAACTTCCCTAAACTTATGTTTGCCCACAAAAGAGGGAAGAATTTGAAGGACATGCTTGTCCATACCAGACCAAGGAAACCCGCACCGACAAGACCGACGGGCCTACTACTGCCACCAGTACAGGGACATCACCCATGTGGCAACTGCAGCACATGCCACCTGACCTGCAGGAGTAGGTTTTTGAAATTCAGGAATGGCAGTGAGTGGGAGCAAAAAAGTTTCACGAAGTGCAACAGCAAGAACGTTGTCTATATGATCACCTGCCCATGTGGCCTGGAATACATAGGAATGACCACGAGACCCGTCAAAGTTCGAATTGGGGAGCATAGGAGCAACATTTGTTGTGGGAGGAGCACAACTAAGATGTCAACCCACTACCTAACCCACAATCACGGAATGGGGGATTTGAAGTGGACCGCAATTGAACAACTAAATAGCGAGAATGGCTTGTTTGAAAAGGAACAACGGTGGGTGTTCCGCCTTGGAACACACATTGTTGGGCTGAACGACGAAATACCATGGAACCAGTTTACGTAAGAAATGTCCTCAGTCTGGAATGTGTGTAGCCTTCACTCCGAGAACTGAGCCCATGCGCCTAACCTATCCATCCGGCTCGCGACAGACAATACAGGGGTCTTTTTAGACCATGTAGGATCTCTAGTACTTATGGATATACGTACAATGGGTGCGCACACACTGCTCATTTTGGTGGCTCTTGGACACCTACTTCCCACCTGAAACTCAAATTGAACCCCAAGATCCTGTTTAAACACATTTTATCAGCAAACTCTGGTTTTACACCATTACCTAACATCACCAGACTAGTCCCTTCTGAGTTTACACCATAAATTGACAGAAAGGGGTATTAAGAGATAGTTCTTTTTGGAAGGACATGTACCTTAAATAAAAACGCCCGCCATGTCTTTTAATACCTATAAGAGCTCTACCCATGTGAAGAGACTCTGATTAATGTGCCCGTGCATTTTTGAATCTTACAGGAACACTACTCATGTCAGGATATAACAATTAATAAGCACGACTTTAGTTTCAATAAACCATGTACCGCCGTTTTCTTTATATATGTATTTTAACAATTACTTTTAAGATTCCATTTAAAAGAAGGTTGGCAGACTAGTGCTAGTCTTTCCCCAAGCGTTAATCCCCTTCCGGATACTTCGTAACTCATATCCGGCCACAACGGAGAGACACTGCTACACGCAGCAGTGCAGCGTCCACCGCACGTCACCGGAACACCTCCCAGGAAACATCGGAGGTCAGCGCTCTAAACTACGGAGCCTTCTGGCGAAACACAGGTGTAACCAATTACGCTCTTAACTTAGAGCAGGAACAATAATTAAGAGTCGTATTTAAGACTCTCCATTGTCTAGCGGAGCCACTGGGAGGCCAGACACGGCGGGGCAGTGTCCCAGGAGCAGTGAGTACGGCATAGCCGGAGGTCATACATGCTGTTGAGTGTTTGTTTCTGTACGAGACAATCACTTTAAAAACAAACTTGCCTATCTATTTTCTCTAGGTTGCAACTACAGGCACCCCTCCCACCCGTTACAGGCTCATGGGGCGTTTTTACATTTGAATACAAGTAGGTTATCCTTTTCCTACAGAGATGCACCTTTTCCCTGAAAAACACTTATCACCATGTGTTTAACTAGACAGATGTGACAATACCCTACGGATCGAATAGACCGGGTCCTTTTGCATAGAGTGTGTGCTTTATGTTTCATGTGTGTGAGTCTTTGTTAAATGTATTTTTCCTCCGATAAACAGCGGGACACATCACCATCAAACTGCACTGTGAATTAACGATAAGGAGTATATGTTCACTCATTTCACTTCCTTTTCAGGTCACTACTTTATCACGATGGATGGTGCACTTTTTTCTCGTATTTTAACATATTTGTAGGATGAAGTTTTTTCTTCCAGATAACAATGACAGATACCTATTTAGGTATCGTATATGTCCATTGAGAATCCACATGCACTGTATATTTATTTTCACGAACACATTTTCATAAAGAGAATTAGTTGAATGAACACACCACATATAAAGTGAGTGCAGAAGGGATCTGCTAGGTCCTGAGGAAGAAGCCAGGGGGGCTTTGAAACATGTTGACTGACTTTGGAGGTATAACTCATTGAGGCAAATACACCTCCGTCCCCACCTTTTTAACAATACCAGCTCAAAGGTATATTACAATTTTTCTAACCAACGAGCTAGGTATTTTTTAACCTCAACTTTCCTTTCATCCCTGACCCTTCCACTCACACTCCTACACGACACATAGTCTTCTCACAACAACAGTGCTCCCGTGTAACCGTAGGTTGTAGCATGCCCCGTTCCGTAGAGGGGCAGGAAGACCCCTATGATGAAGCATGACACCAATTGCCCTTTTGGTGTGTGAGGGGTATTTGTGTTTTTCCCACCATTGTAGGAAGCATACTCAACATTGGGAGGACATGGCTTTTGAAACTATCTGATGGTGGATCTTTGTGGTTTAATGACGCTAGGTTTTTACCTCCTTGTGCATTTTTCCATAGCGCGAACTTGACCTGACGGTTTTATTTGATGTAGGAGTCGGATCTCCTTCTTATGGTTACCCCCACTTTTTGCTGCTGTATCACTGTTTTCGACTTAGACTGACTGGGATCCTGCTGTCCAGGACCCCAGTATAGCTGGTTTCTCCTCTAAATTGGTTGCATGTACCAGACTGGATACTGGGGTACACTTATCAGTCCCTAGTATATGGTATACTATGAACCCAGGGCATAGGTACCCCAGAGGCCTCCCAGGGGCTGCAGCATGTTTTATGCCACCCCTGAGAGACCATTCAAACTGACACCACAGGTCTGCTACTGCAGCCTGTGTAAGGTGGTGAATGCACACCTTACTTAGATATAGGTTCACTATATCTATTCTAAATCACATAACATATAAACCTATCAGTCACGCCTATGGCAGGCCTTATCAATCCTGAAGGGAGGGTGTTGGATATTATGTGAGAGGGTGCCCCTGCATGAGCAGAGCCCCTCTGCAGCCTTTGGAACCTAATTTCTGGGGGTTGTTTGTGATGCAGCCAACCATATATATTTAAGTGCATTATAACCTCGCGGTAAATGCCAACTTTAAAACGGCTGCTTAGTAACATGTCGTGTTTGGTGTCAAACACCTTGGAATCGTACCTCCACACCAGTAACTGGTGTGGGAGGTCTGTTTCCACCCTTCTAGAGGGACTTATGTGAAACATCGGTACACCCGGTACCAGCTTTCTCGACCTGGGCATCACAAAATGGATGCTGCCAGCCACAGACACGAGTTTACCCTCCTGCTGCTGAGCCAAGCTCGAGCTGGGGAAGGCTTGACAATAGGTTTCCTGTCACAGGGAAGTGTGACCACCTCCCCGACAGGATTTAGTGTATTGGGGCTGGGTGGGTGCACTCTGAGAGTGTTTGAAAGTCTGCACTGGGGGCACAGTTGGTGTCCCTGTGCATAGTCCAGTTCAAACCGGTTGCAGGAGCCATTTGCTCCTGCTCTGGTGCAAAACTGGACAAAGAATATGGGTGTAGCCACCCCTCTGTCCTGATCCTCCTATAGGTGGGTCCCTAGAGTTTGTCCCACCACTTCCTTAGGTATAAAGTAGGAACCCTGACTACAGGACTTTGGATTTTACCTGGACTAAACTCTGCTACAGAAACCAAGTACTTCGACAATCTATGCTTCGCTGGACGGCTGAAGAATCTCCCTTGGAGTAAAGGAGTCACACCCCTGCAGCAGCAGGCACCTTAATGTATCTGACCGATTTGCATCTCCCAAGCTCCTGAGGACTCTGAAGATTTCTGCAACACAGGAGGTGGGTTCCCGAGGTCTCTGAGGTCGGTCTGCTCTCTCAGCAATTCTGAGACCAGGATCCCTTGTGGGGACCGTACAACCGGCCCCCCTGTGCACCGTATACTTTTGCAGCAGCATATGCTTTTTAGTAATCCCTGAGGCTGTGCTTTGGGCTACTTGTAGTCCTGTCCCGGAGCAGTATTTCCACTGAACATTTCCGGCCTACACTCCACGAGTGTTCCGTGGGCTGGTATTTTGTGATTCAGCTCGAGGTCCCTTCGCGATCCCTGGTCTGTTGGCCTGTGGGTCCCTGTGAAGTTAACTTTGACTTTCCTTGGGCTTTCCTGGTTACTACAGATGTGCCCCGACTCTCCATTGCTTGGAGAGTCCCCAGGACCTTGCTGGTCCTCACCGTAGCTTGTTTCCTCTGCCCCCATGAGTTGCAGTTGCCAAGGCTTGTTGGTGTTTGACCCGGACTCTGACCCCCCCAACACTCGACATCCTTCATGGGACAGCTCACCTCCAGACTTTGGTCATCGTTGACATCTCCTGGTCCCTGTGGCTGCAGAGTCAAGCATCCTATCTTCTCACCTGAAGCACCTGACATCGGTGGGCATTAGTCTATTGTGCCCCTGGTCACCCTGAAGTGACCCAGACTCTGTCCCCTCTGCTTTCAGGTTCTTCTCACCTTGGAACCAGGCTTGGATTCCACCGGACACTTTTCATCCTCCCGGCAGCAGCACTTTTTCGCATCACACCATTGAAAACGACAATGGTTTCCGACACCACTTGACCCCTATGCACCCAGCTCCTCTGGGATAGGTAACACGGGTATCTTGGTACTCTCAAGGGTGCTGGCCTTAGAACCTTCTATGTTCCAAGGGGTTTACTTAAAGCCCTCTCTGAAGTGTCCTTAAACTCTAAAATTCCAACTTTGACTTTCCCATAGGGTTGTACGGAGCTCGTGCCTGTGTTTTCACACTGCACTCTTCCTCCGTGGGTCCCCTGTGTCACTACTTTGGGTGGTTCCTTGGGGTCCCAGCGATTCTACGTGCTCTAGGCACTGTGTCTAGTTAAGTCATGATTGTTATACCACTTTCTTAGTATATGGTTCGGTCTCCCCCTGGAGCCCGCTGTGTATTGTGCTATTTACTGTCGTTCTAGTGATTTAATATTGTGTGCTTTGTGCTCTAATCTCATAAAGAGGTTAGTAGAGAGTGTTTAGTAATGAATACATATATTTTATATCTCGTGTGGTTCTCCTTTCATTTAGTCATTCAGGATGTTGTGATCTGGTAAAACAAGCTGCTTTACATTCCTCAGAGACTTAGCCTGAAGGCTGCTCTCCTGAGCTACCACTAGGATAGCTTTCTATAAAGGTTGTCTTTAACCTAATAATCAAAAAGGGTTGTTTGGACTGGTACAAGGTGCCCACTTTAATTATTGGACAGCATATACCAGGCCAACATGTCACATGTAATTCCAGCTTGGCTTGTTATGAACTGGAAGTTTCCAACAGAACGTTGAGCTGAGCCAGACTTCAGATTTGAGTTTCAGTGGCTCACCCTCCCAAACAAGAATGTTAATGAACAACTAGGTTAACAGAAAATTATCACCTGACGCTACTTTGAAGGGAACACCCCTTCCTAAAGAGCAGGGACAACACAAATTACCAGAGTGAGATTGACTAACACTAGGCCATTGTAACACTCTACTGGTTTGGACAAGTAAGGGAAACAGGAGGAACTTTCACTTTATTTCTACCAACAGCCTACAGGTGCCACTTGCTGAAAACTTCAGCAGCGAAATAAGTACAAGTAAACAAAAACAGAAGGGTCATTTTACAAATGAACACAGATTACTTCATTTGTGGTTCTATTGAAATGTCATGACTGGGTCTTTGCAGGGTCTTAAATATGAATAAGTATCCAACATTTAATTGACAAAGGTGACAACCGTAATGTTAGTTACAGAAATTGCTGAGACAGCCACATTGAGTAGGGCCTGTGCACTGAAGCACAAAGAGTTGAGTGAGAGGATCTTTATCTCTGATCATCACCAGGATGATTAACAGCAGAAGCCCTCACATCAGTTGTCCTCTTCTAAATGACAAGACATGCCCAAAGTACTGAGATTAAATAACATGTTATCTGTAAGTCCTGGATTGTGCCCTTGGACGCAGAACAATGCAGATGCCAGAAACCCATGTTTCCTGTACAAAAGTCTTCCCCGTTGCAAGAGCCTTGACACGACAGCAGTAGCGGCTCGCCGTAGGAGTACTGCGGGGCGGTGAGGCGGGGGCAGGGCCAGCTCGGCGATGCAGCGCGTAAGGTAAAGTATTTATTTATTTAATTACTTACCTTACTCCCGTCCGTTGTATGTCGGACTCTACTACCCCGCCAACCTGCTCCTCCCCCATTGCCCCGCAGCATTCCCACGGCGAGCCGCTACTGCACGACAGGCAGAACGAGCTTGTGCACGATTACTGCACAGCATTTAAAATATATATTTATCAGCAAAGTGAGTCTCATGCTGCCAGATGCCGCTGTTGTTTGTGAAGCCCTGCAGCCGCCCCATTTCTAAAACTAACCCAGGTGGCATGTGCATAAGTCACTTGCTTCACAACATGTGACTCTTTTCACCCTTCACAAACTGACATGGAAGAGGAATACTGCCCTTCTGCTCGTGACCTCCTCTTCCACGGTGGTCTGCGCCTTCACCCAAATCCTGACACTGCTCCCTGTGCGCCGTTCGTGTTTTTAAAGCAGAGGCGCGAAATGGTATCTCCAGTAATGAGGATGTAGTGATGTGTGTGCATGCTTCACAACTGACACTGTATGCGTGGGTAGGTACTGCGCATGTGCACCTTACAGGGAACAATATCCATAAGTGGTGCTTCTGGATCTCATTCACTTGTGGTACCCTAACACCACACTGGTGCCAACTGCCCTGCCTAGTCAGTCACTTGTGTCCCTCCAGAGCAGATGACTACTTGGTCGCATCCTGGTCTCCGTGAATGATCTGTGCTAAATCTGGCCAGAATTCTTTTAGGGCTCCCTGCACAATCAATTTTGGCCACAGTATCTCATAAAATACACAAAAATGCTTCACTGTGAACTTTTGTTTCTGAAAAATAGAAATTAGATGAATGTGTAGATGCAAACGTCCCTTTCCTGCTGGTATATCATTCACAAATAATATAGCGTTTTTGCATGACCTACACAATGAGACAACACATCTAGGAACCAACCATAAACCAATTATATTCAACTGAATGTATTCACAGACTAAATAAAAACAGCAACAATCAAGTGAAATCATGTGCTCAAAATGTGCCTATTTGAGTAAGACATGAGAGGGTGCATTAAAGCAAAGAGAAGACGAATCACTCTTGACTCCTCAATTGATTTACAGAAATGGGATCAAAGTTGCATCTCTGGTTAACGGCGTTTCGACCTCACATCAGTTAGAGGTCATCATCAGGATAGTGGAATTGGGTAGAACACAAAAGTGCGGGTCATCCCTCCTGCTGAGTAGGAGAGAGTCATTTAATGGGGCTCAGTAGTGCCTGCTGAAACAATCCATACTTAAGGAATAATAGGTAAGCTCTCCTGATCAGTAGGAGTGGGCTGGAAAAAGGATGAGTTACAAACCTTCTGACAAGGCAAAAAATAGTGCGCAAGGTGGGCCCGCTCCCCAGTGTAAACAATCACTACGAGGTGCCGCCAGCTTAAATCAGCTGGAGCGGCTAGCAAAGGCAACTAGGGGCCTGGGAGGGCATCTCCATAGAGTAAGGGGGAGGTTTATCCAAAAGGAGTGCGGAGTACACTGATCGCGTGCTCCTAGTGAACAAATCCATCTGGATTGCCAGCCGCTCCAACTGTTTTGAGCCAGAGCTGGCACATTGGAGGAAATTATTTGCATAAGGGAGGACAACAATGCCGTATGTGAGGAGAATAACCACGGCAAAATGCTGGTCTTGACATACTATAGGCAATTTTTGATAAAATGGTCACCAATGCTTTGTGGCTTGCACTATTGCCAATGTTCAATCACTGGCATGTTACATTTAATTTGTGGCTAAGGGATACCCTTGGTATATGATAGACACCCAGGACAAAATAATGGCCCTGGCAAAAGCGAGGTGCGTTTTGACATATGGGGCACCCAACGCAAACTCTGCAAATAGGGGGATCAACTCCTGGGCAGCATCAGGTTTCATTGGCTTGGCCCACCATGAAAGCACTTGAACATTTAATCAGTACCCTTTCAGAGGCTTTAGCTTTTGAGCAGACATGAAAAATGTGCTTTAAAATGCATGTTGACCACATTTGAAAAATAATAATAATTTTAAAAAACGGGCAATGTCCTCCACCCAACACCATCCATGGAATAGCTTGGTCTCACTCATTACAATTTAGGCCAATTATTACTTTCACCACTGCGTGAACAGAAGGTAAACAGTGTATTGATGAACATTGTTTACTTTCTGCAGGCATTAATCTTTAACTTTTGTAAAGTAAATAAATCTTCTGTTTAATTAACAGAATAACTAAAAACATTTTTCAACAAGCTGTTGCTATAGAGTTAATATTGTGAATACATGAAAAATCATGTATTTGAATAAAACATTCTGCTCTAAGCTTCTCATGAGAACCTTGCAGGTGATCATAAATCAAAATGTATTAACAGTAAGGAATAATTTAAGGCAATAAGATAGTTCATATTAAATATATGGGCCGTATGAATTAATAAATGTGGGCATAACTAATATTGTTTTTTAAATATCTTTTTTCCTCTCTCTCGTTGTGCTACAGAGCATCATAAATCATGACAGTTTGCAATATAAATAATTTAACATTCATGTGCTGTTCTGTGTTTTGCAGCATTATATTCTTTTCAGGCTAATGTATAATTTGTTTTGTAACACAAAAAGAAATTAGTAATATTCCCCTGCCATATCATACCAGTACACTAATAAAGGCTGTATCTAAAATAGACATTTTATTGTGTGGTGTTGTAGTTTTAATCAAGGAGCTTTTGTAAACTTCAGCAGTGTGGATTATTGTGACAACATTAAGGTTAAAGTCATGTGACATCACATCCTTGGGTGATTCAGGGTCAAAGGTCATATGGTGTCACACTTCCTGTGATGTCATTAAGATCAAAGGGTGTATGATGTCACTCCTGCTACCCATGGCATTTTGGTGAATTCTATAGTTTTGGGTCTTTCTGTTCTCAACATATGTCTAATTTGCGTATTTCTTGCCACATTTGATTTTTTTAAAAATATAAATGAAGTCAAGATTTGATGAGGAGTGATGGAAATGGTTGAGAAAAAATATATATGCATTTTTTTGTAGTTTTATTGTGGATTGTGTGGTTTTGTTCTATATATATTATTAATTTTATGTGATCAGAGTTAATAAATATACTATAGATATTTGTGTCATTTATGTATTTTTGCACAGTCTGCTCTTTATTTAGTCCTCACTTCTGCTCAGGGGAGAATTGTTGTTGTTCTGTCACTGGTGGGGTCTTGCCAACCTTCAGGAGTGTCTACCTCACTGCATGCAGCACCAAGAAGCTTGCAGTGAATGCATCCTTCTCCTTTGGAAGCATGATGTCATGCACCACAGCAACAACCACCACGTGACATGCAAGCCAGTAGTGGCTCCTTATCAAAGGCTTCATGGCACAGTCCTGCCTGTTGTGAGATGCCACTTAGTGCCCCTTGCCTCTGCTGCTAATGATTTAACTGAGCAATGTTCATGAAATCCCAACTTTCTTGTTTTCATGAACACTGGCAGTGAGAAGGTCAGTCCCCTCAACCTAAGTGTCAGGCTCCTGATGATACGATGCAGGAGAAGGGAGGCTGAGGCACACTCTACTTACAGTGTGTTGTTTAAAAAAAGCACTCTGTAGGTGGGTGTCTATATTGCACATGTGAGGGGCGTCGTTCAACTACAATCTCCTAACACAGACACAATCCATTTGATTTAGCAGTCATACTGCACATGCCTCAGGCAGCATTGTATAGCTGCTAAAATGGGGCACACGTCAGTGCATTCCAAAGAGGAGCCACACAATGCAGCAGGGGAAGGGTCCAAAGCACATATCAGATTGCTGAGGACTTGCCACCAGTCCTATCAAGAAGCTGGAAGAGGTTTTGCGGTGGGTCTTCCCCTTTTCAAATCTGGCCTTGCTACTCTGTTTGGCTCCTCGTTGGGAATCATGGCTTGCTGGATCTAAAGTCCAGAACCATATTCTTGTTCTGCTTTTGCCAAGGAGGCTCCAAGTTGCGAGAAAAGGAAGCAAGGCAAGAAGAACAACAAAATATTTCTCTGTGCATGTGTGCATATGTCTGTGTGAGTGTGCGTGTGGGGGATTGAATGGGAGGGCTTGTATGAGCGAGTTTGAGAGTGTCAATGAGAGTGAAAGTGAGTGAGAATCTGAGTTTGAGAGAGTGTCTGAATAAGTAAAAGTTAGTGCGAGGGAGTGACTGAAGGAATTTGAGTGCATTAGAAAGGAGGGAGAGATTGGAGATTGTGAGAGGGTGTGGAAGGTAGTTGGCAGTAGCTATCATAGTGCGGCATGTGCAGTTCTACTAGGGCTATGTCAGTGAGCGTAAAAGGGTGAGTAAAAGTGGGCTTGTTTGCATGATTTATAAGTGCGAGTGTGCTGCTAGCCATGTCATCCTCAATATCATTTTGGGCTTATGATGGTGCCCAAAATAACAAACATGCTGCCGCTAACACATTGGAGATCATTCTTGGCATAAGGAAGGGCATCAATGGCAAAAAGCAGGATTTAACATAAAAGTATTTATTGGCATTGGGATCCTTTTGGAAAACTGCTGGCACTTGCATACTAGAGAAAATTCTTGGTATGGGGCACCAGAGGCAAAATGCTGGCTCTGGGCATTGGAGGTAATTCCTGGCATAAGGGAGGGCGCCCAACGCAAAATGCAGACTCTGAAATACTGTAAGTTATACTGGAGAAAAAGGGGCACCTATGGCCAAATGCCGGTGCTGACATAATGGCGGTAATTCATTGCCTTAGAGAGGGCAGCCGTGGCATATTGGGGCTGATGGGGTGGGTTGAGGAAAGCACACTATGGCAAAAGACTGTTTTTAAAATACTGGAGGTCATTTATGACATACCTGCCACCCATGGTATATGGGCAGTATCAATGGCAAAATTAGAGTACTGGAATATTTTGAAGACATAAAAACAAGGTGAACACCTCGCCACTTTCAAAGATCACCAACCGCCACTGATGCATGCATTTTGCTTCTGTTCACGCCCCAAGTATCCTGGGTTGAGAGGGTAGTTCCTTCCCCTTCACCCAGGCCCCACATTCTCGTGCCCACTGCATCTTGCCTATTCCACTCCATCACCTTCCTACCCACTGCCCCCCTTAAACATTCTGTAGGTGCTAGGGCTCAGGGTGGGACAGTTATTCTCCCTTTGAGGAAGTTTTACTTTAACCATATTCCACTTTCTTCACAAACTACAGTGACATGAAACACATGCTACCTGCCGAAAAGCACTTTGACACCTCATTAGAGGTAGCAAGCGCTATATAAATGCAAACCCTTCCCTCGTCTATCCCTCCACTATCCGTTTTCAACCCAAATAACAAACTTACATTTTCCACCACTCAAATTAATTGTATATCTCCATATACTAACTCACCACTAATCCTTTTTGAGTTCCGGAGTAGCTACTCGCCGAAACAAGTGCTTCGACGTCTCGTCAGGGCTAGTAAGCACTATATAAATTCAATTACAATTTCCCCATAGGGCAGTAAATGGCGCTTCTGCCTGGGAGGGAGAAGGAACAATAGACTGTCAGTGATTAAGAAAGCCAGTGCTTGTCTGCCGGTGAGCACCTCCGACTGCCGCCACGCCCTCCGCGAACAGGAACCAGCGCGGGGATGATGACAGGGCGGACAGACAAAGAGGCTTACGCCGGGCCCTCCAAAAATAACAAAGAGCTCCATTTATTGAAGACAGGTTTCACTTCTCATTAAATGCAGAAAATTAAACCCCTAATGGAAGTGGCATTAAACATTTTATGGTCCTTGAAAAAAGATCTCCCAAACAACCGCCTGCCGGAGCGCTGCGAGGTACAGTGCTATTTATTCCAAACTTTACTGTGCTCGGAAAAGTCTCGTAAAGGGCTCTTTCTGTCCGCAGCTGTAGAGAACAGCTTGAGGTACAGTGGGCAGCCGTCCCAGCCTTCTTCTTAACGTCAAGACGGCGTTTTATAAGTTTGTTTTGGCAAGATTTAGCATGAAGACTGTTATGACTTTTAATCAAATTTGAGCTACGTTCTCGCTAACTCTTGTTCGTACAAAAGCGCCCGCCCTCTCAAACAAAGAGCAACAATCAGAATTAACCTCTATTTTTTATTTGGCGCTATAGCGCTGGGTGCCCTGAGGCGTCCCACGAGGAGCACGCGCTGCCGTGCGCAAAAGCGATAAATAAAACCGCGCACACGAGGGGGCATTCCTCTATTTTATTAAAGAATTATCGCTGTTTGGCTCTCAGAAAAGCAGGCAGAGGTCAAAGGTTTTCGTTTAGCTATCAAAACATCCTCACGTAATTCACAATATTAATTTCCAGAAAGATGACCTATTTGTTGTGGTTATGGCTCCGTTTAGGTGATGTGAGGCGTGTGGTGCGAGGAAAGAAAGGGCCACATTCACAAGGAACTAAACTTATCGCCCCAATCACAAGCTGGTGTTAACAGCCCACAGCACCAGTTTACCCGTGCTAGCAGCCGCGGATGACCCCTGCAACTATCACTAATGAGATGCAGAGTAAGCGTTCCCGTGCCAAAAGCCGCGACAACACCACTCCACAACATTCACAATGAACAGCCAGAACGGCAATAAGAACACGAAACAGGCGATAAGGCACGTTAGCACCAGGAAAATAACACCTGCTCCGACCTGGTGCTAAGTCGGACCAAAGCTTAGACCTCAAAAGGGAGACCAGCCCAGAGCCACACCTGAAGAATAACAGATGCACCCGGGCTACTGAACATGCAGCCCGGAGGACCGAAACGGAAACAACACCCGCCGCAACCACCCCCAGGTCCCACCCTCCCCGGCACCCCCCACCCTGACCAGACATGCCACATCAGCTACACCCAAACGCGTACAAAATTATCCACCTGATGTCGCAGAATCACAACTGGTGACATGCATTTGTCGTCACAAAAATGAGCATCACACATTAATTTCCGAAGCAACAAATCAAACTTTATTAAAATAAACACTCAAATGAAATGAAGACACATTGCGGGTCCCCTCGGGCCAATCCGTAGGTCACAGCCTGCAAGACAAAAGTCATGATGAGAAGGGGTGTCCTGCGCACATCAAAGGACAGAGAGAGAGCGAAGGGGAGAGAGAGGAAGAGAGGGGGAGAGACAGAGAGAGAAGAAGAGAGGGGGAGAGGGAGAGAGAAGAAGAGAGGGGGAGAGAGAAGAGAGGGGGTGAGAGAGAGAGAAGAAGAGGGGGGGAGAGAGAGAGAGCGCCGCCCCTGGGCACCCAGGCCACACTGCTCACCTGCTGCCACCGGTGTGTCTCCAACCACTTGCCGGCATTTAGTGCAGTTCATTAGGTCACACATCTGAAACAGAGTCCAGATACATGATTGGGACAGTACACAAAATTGCACAAGACAACATCGCCTGCCCGCCCATGCACACCCAGACAGAGGCACCCCAGCCCCTCCCGCCGTCCATCGGAGCATGCCCGTCCATGCACACCCAGGCCCCACTTCTCACTTTTCGCCACCGGCGTGCAGACAGGAGGTCCACCACGTGCCGCTGCAAGCCACAAGCCCGGGGCCCGCGGACATAGCACACTCCACACCATGCTGCCCCGCTCCGCAGGCCACCAGGTCCCACGTTTGGTGCTGGGTCTTGATTACTCCATGGCAGAGGACATACCAGTGCACCCGGACTCATCACAGGCTGCACACCCACTCAGCCCAATAGGTGCCACCAACTCTGTGATCCCGGAAGTGACGCCACGTGGCAGTAGGCCCGCTTTTCCCGCTGGCTCTGGCCTACACTGCGGTCCAGCAGGGCACACAAAACCTGAGCTGTCCGGACCGCCGGGACAGGGCATAATCGCAGGCTGCACACCCGCTCAGCAGCTCAAGGTGCCCCAAACCCACTGCACCCAAAGTCTCTGTCACGTGGCGGAGTGCCTGTGCCAGCCGCAATACTCCAGGTGCCACTAACCCTGTGCAACCCCAGTCAGTGCCAAGTGGTGGTAGGCCCATGACGGCCACAAGGCCTCGGGTGCCACTAACCCTGTGCAACCCCAGTCAGCGCCAATTGATGGTAGGCCCGTGACGGCCTCAAGGCCTCGGGTGCCACTAACCCTGTGCGCAACAACTCATGGGCCTTTTAGGATGGAGAACTGTGGAGCGTCCGTCATCCAGTCACCACTGGCAGAGGGGAATGTGACGTCGTCGGCCCCTTATGTTGGGGGAGTCACATGGCCTGTGACGCCTGTGCCGGATGGGTGTGATGTGCGTGCAAACCTGCCCTCAGGGAGTGGCTGTGACATGCTGACAACTAGACCAGTGACCTGCACACCACCAGCAAGTACGCCTGCGACAGGTAGCAATGAGGGTCCCCCCTTGGAGCGTAAGAGGAGTGGTCTGGCCTTTCGTACGCCGGACCAGCGCCGGGCTTGCAACAATGACTCGTGGCATCTGAGCGTGGTTCAGTCCATGTCTGGACATGGAAGTGACTGATGCCTGTGTCCCTGTTGTAGTGTTCACGGGACCCGGTACACAATATTCAATGTAGCACCCTCTGATTGGCATCCCACAGGATGAGCATCATTGACGCAAGGGACATCACTGTCCCTACATTCGCCCACACATTCATACATGAATGATGAAAGGCATAACACTATTTCAAAAACAAGAGCAACCCATATGTCCTTGTGAACTGGGTATTTGCAAGAAAGCAGAGAACAATGTTCACAAGGAACTCATTTTATACCACATTATCAATTCGCAAGCTAAAATTACTTGCAGCTGGTTGAGTCAACACACGTTTAAGCAATTTTAAATAAGACCTTAAATCTATTAGGTCACGGCAAAATTATTACCATGTATAATATCTGTAGTTTAATACAAAGAGAAGCCCAAGAGAAGGATTATATACTTCAGCTGAATTAAATATAATTTATTTCTTATTCATCATTTGTACTGTAGTTATAGGTCTTAACACAGTTACATCTCATTGTTGCACTACAAGCACGACATGGTGAAAAGGTGAACCCCAGTGAAGTGATCTTAGCCTAACAAAGTGAAAACTAAGTGAAAAATAAAGAAAGGTCATTAAAAAACATCAAAGAGGAGCTTCCAACAATATGATGAATCTTTCTCGCCCTCTCTTTGTAATTGTCGACGGCGTTTCAACCCACTCTTGATATGGGGTCTCTTCAGGACAGCTTATCTGGGGACTAGGGGAAGGTATCAGTGCGAGCAGGGGAGTTTATAATAATAGTGGGCTCAGAGGCGCACAGTGGCTTAACTATAGAATTTTAAATTTCACTCTTAGTCTTGTGTGCCCACAGGTCTGTGGACGAGAACCACTGGACAATACAGGGCTTCAAAAAGCGCTAGGTCCGTATTTATTAGGGACCTAAACATAGGAAACAAGGTAAGTTTCTATTAACGCACGCATTCATACGTGCAAGATATACAGAAAACTGTTTAATGAAACAGCCAAGCAACTGGGTAGGTGGCTTGTGATATAGTCTACACGGGCTATTGACTGAGTCTCTTAAGAGGATTCTCAATATCTTGATAGCAGGAAAACGTTGGTATGGCTGCTTCCGCACGTTGTGAAAACTATATTGTGCGGAGCAGATGTGTGGCCACATAAGTATTATCAATAGTGGCACACTGCCCACAGGCAACTATAATGCTGTGTTGTGTGAAGCGGATGTTTGACAACACAGACTTTGTCAAGAATGGTCCATTACCCATGAGCAATTATCATGTCGCGACATGGTCGGACTTCTCAATAGAGGGTTCCGATGGAGTATAGGACGCTGGCTAACCGGAAGTATTTGTCTAAGGGATTCATGTATAGTAACACATGCGCAAAGGGAACCAGCGAGACAAATACTTCCGGTTAGCCAGCGTCCTATACTCCATCGGAACCCTATATTGAGAAGTCCGACCGGCTGACGCTTAAGTAAGTACCTATACTTCTTCCGTAACCCGTCTGTCTCCCCCCCACCCACGACTCCTTAGTAATCAGCTTTATTGTTTTGTTTCAGTTCGTCACCCATCGTATTCCGTTCGTCGTGATTAACTCTGAATCCCCAGAGATGCGCAATTTCTAACGTGTAAGTGGCATCTTTCCTTCCTCACTTATAAACATTCACCGCGACATGATAATTGCTAATGGGTAATGCGCCATTCTTGACAAAGTCTGTGTTGTCAAACATCCGCTTCACACAACACAGCATTATAGTTGCCTACGGGCAGGGCGCCACTATTGATAATACTTATGTGGCCACACATCTGCTCCGCACGATATAGTTTTCACAACGTGCGGCAGCAGCCATACCAACGTTTTCCTGCTATCAAGATATTGAGAATCCTCTTAAGAGACTCAATCAATAGCCCGTGTGGACTATATCAGAAGCCATCTACCCAATTGCTTGGCTGTTTCATTAAACAGTTTTCTGTATATCTTAAACGTATGAATGCGTGCGTTAATAGAAACTTACCTTGTTTCCTATGTTTAGGTCCCTAATAAATACG
Organism: Triturus cristatus; assembly: GCF_964204655.1. Classification (NCBI taxonomy): domain Eukaryota; kingdom Metazoa; phylum Chordata; class Amphibia; order Caudata; family Salamandridae; genus Triturus; species Triturus cristatus. Next base: position 473,869,993 of record NC_140590.1, on the reverse strand, counting down.
GACCTAGTGCTTTTTGAAGCCCTGCATTGTCCAGCGGTTCTCGTCCCCAGACCTGTGGTTACACAAGACTAAGAGTCAAATTTAAAATTCTATAGGTAAGCCACTGCGCGCCTCTGAGCCCAATATTATTATAAACTCCACTGCTCGCACTGATACCTACTCACATTAGTCCCCAGATAAGCTGTCCTGAAGAGACCCCATATCAAGATTCGGTCGAAACTCAGTCGAAAATTACAAAGAGAGGGCGAGAAAGATTCATCATATTGTTGGAAGCTCCTCTTTGATGTTTTTTAATGCCCTTACTTTATTTTTCACATAGTTTTCACTTTGTTAGGCTAAGATCACTTCACTGGGGTTCACCTTTTCACCATGTCGTGCTTGTAGTGCAACAATGAGATGTAACTGTGTTAAGATCTATAACTACAGTACAAATGATGAATAAGAAATACATTATATTTACTTCCGCTGAAGTAAATAATTCTTCTCTTGGGCTTCTTTGTGTATTAAACTACAGATATTATACATGGTAATAATTTTGCCGTGACCTAATAGATTTAAGGTCTTTTTTAAAATCGCTTGAACGTGTTTTGACTCAACCAGCCAAAAGATATAACACAGCAGTGCATCACTGGATGTTTATTGCACATCCATTGCAGTTCTGCAGCTGGAGCGGTACAGGGCAATGCCGACCACACCACACAAAATTGGCCCGTGGAGGGCCAGCCAGAGTCCATCCGGGTATGATAAGTACTGCGGAAGAGGAAGGGTGCAGTCCGCAGTCTGGTTGCCGTGTCATTGGCCATCAAACAGGATATGGCAGTCCATGTCGCTGTCCAAGGTGAGTACACCTTCTGCACTGTAGGGCACTGACACACAGGGGGCGGAGATGTGGATGGTGTGGGGTCAGCAGCATTCATCTGCGCCACGCCTTGTGGCAGCATTGCCATGATGATGATCTGCAGGTCATGGTAGATCCCAGCTACATTTAGCTGGTGTGCAGCCGTGGCTGCCATCCTTTCCGCCTCCATACGCACCATGTCCTCCATGAGCCTCCGCATGTGTGCCAGCTCACGGCTGCTATCGCTGGAGCCCCTCTGAGCAGACAGGTGTTCTTCTCTCCGCGTCAGGACTCCAGCGATGTCAGTCAGGGCCGTTGGAGGCCATGGAGCGGGTCTAGACACCCATGGATGGCATCCAGTTTGGTAGCCATGAGGTCGAACCCCACCCGCACCTGCTCAGCCGTCTCCCTCTGGGCCTCCAGCACACGGCGTTGGAAGGCCATGCGTTGTTCCTGGGGGTCTTGGGAGACTGGCGGGGTCGTGGGTGCCTCCTGCTGGGTGGTTTGGGTGGTGGGTGGGGTTTCCTTGATGCAGCTGGTCAGCCCTGATCCTGGAGGTGAGTCGCGGATGATGTCAATGATGTCTAGGAGGGCTTGGGTGTCGATGCTGGGGTTGTTCTCCTCATCATCAGTGAAGAGAGGCTGGGACTGCTCTGCAGGGGGTGTTGACGGTGGCCCTGTAATGTGAAGGGGAGATGGTGTATAGCAATGTGTCCACATGTATGTAGCCCCATGGGACATGACGACATTCAGACAGCATGTCATTGTACATTGTGACAGTCTATGGATCTGGGCGATGACCCAGAGTCATTGAGGGTGTGCACTGTGCTCTGCTTGATTGTGCATGTGTGCTGTTATGGCCATCTCCACCCATCCCCCCAGTACCTGGTGGTCACTCACCCTGTTGCGGTTGTGTTGTGTCCTGTCGAGCAGTGTCCGGTCCCCCGACTCTGGCCACAGTATCCACACTGATGACTGTCGACACCAGCTCATGTCATCCAGCTCGAGCTGTGGCGCTCGGCTCTCACCTCTCAGTCTGCATTGCTGCCTTCTGGTTGGCTGCGAGTTTCTACTTGGTCTTCCGCTTGATGTCATTCCATCGCCTCTTGACCTCATCCATTATCCTCTTGTGCTCTCCGACGGCATTCACCTTGTCCACGATGTCCCACCATATTCCAGTTTTGGTGCCCAATGACACGTTGGAGGTGACGAACAGTTGTTGATGGTGTTACATCACCTCCGTGACTATGATCCTGTTCGCCTGCGGACTGAACTTCGTCTTCCTCTTCTTCTTGTCCTTGCCCTTCCCTGTCCCCGAGGTGCCGGGCTGGTCGTCCGGGGTGCTTGTGGGGTTGCACTCATCCTCTGCGCCTGCTCCGGCTGCCTCCATAGTGCTTGGGTGTTGGTCAGTTTGTGTTTGGGTGTTTTTTCTACTTTTATGGTGATATTTCCCGCGGGCCAGGTGTATGTTGCAGGCCTGGCGCTGCTTATCGCTGATTTCCTCATCGCGCTTTGGCCCACCGCAGGTTTTTTGGTGTTGTGGTTTGTGTTTTTATCTCCATCAAGGTGGCTGTATAGCGGGCATTGTCAGCAGTTTCGGCAGTCTATCACATGGTACCGCCTTGTTGTGAATTCCACGTTGACAAGTGGTTATTTTCCCGTGATAGGCTGCAATGTGTAAAGCTGCGTTAACATATTTTAGTGATGTTTAGCACACGTTCTTGTGAATATACCCCAAAGCAGCAGTTAATAGACGAGTCATGCCCTGCTCATTCCCTGCGTAACCTCACCCCCTTTGCAACTCTGCTCTCGATGTTAGTAGCATTCTACACTATCTGCCCAGAGGTAGGAAACAAAAAAACAAATGCCTAATTTATATATTTCAGCCACCTTCATATGTGTAGGGATTACAATGTGATTGCCGTCCTTCTCATTGTGTAGTAGACAATCATTCCCCCAACAGCTTTGGCGGAAGCACACTCTCTCAATTTTTGGCATCATCCAGATATCAGAGGAAAGCAATAAAATCCTTTTCAGTGATGAACTTGTTCGAGGAAGCTCTGCCTGCATTACCCCTCGGAGTCAGAAGAGCCCAGTCCAGCCTCACGATGCAGCAGTGCATTCTCTGGTTCCTCTTCTAACCCCTGAGGAGATTAACTTCAGTGGATGTCACCTCAATTTTACAGTCAATGTTTGGCGGGTCTGGTGGCTTAGTTGACTGATGCATCCACTGTAGAGGCCTGTGTTTGACCTCATAGTCACATGTTCAAATCCTGGAGGGTACACTTAGCCTTTCATCCTCCTGAGGTTGTTATAATGAGTACAGTTGGGTAACAATAAACATCTATATTTCAGTGTCAAGATACCCTTCTGGGTGAACGTGTGCTTTATCAATACATATTATGTTACGTTGATTTGGTCTCCTTGATCGCCAACAGTACCTTTCGCAGTGTAGGCTCTGGTGATGAAGGACCACTTTATGGCACTGCCTCCTGAGGCAGAGACGTTTTAAGGCATGGGCAAAGTGGGCCCTGGTCTAGGGCCCCAGCCTTTCAGGGGGCCCCTAATAGAGCCAGTCTGTTCTTCAGATTATCTGATGGCCTTGAATAATTCTTAAACAGATTGTTTCAAATACCGTTTTCCTTTAATTTATTTTTAATGTGAGTAATGTATGGGAGTCTATTACAGAGATTTTGGAGAGAAATGTTTGATTTTCAACACTATGTAACATCCATATTGGATATAATTCTTGGCATAAAGAAGGGCACAAATGGCAAAAAGCAGGACCTAACATAAAAAGTATTTATTGGCATTGGGGTCCTTCTGACCAACTGCTGGCACTTGCATACTAGAGGAGATTCTTGGTATGGGGCACCAGAGCCTAAATGCTGGCTCTGGGACATTGGAGGTAATTCTTGGCATAAGGGAGGGCGCCCACAGCAAAATGCACGAGCCTGAAGCCATCTGGCTGAACTATCCACTTCTCATCAGGTGGGAGACACAAGGGCTAGCTTGGATATTGTATGAATATTCTTAGAATTCTCGACCTCGTTTCTGTGCTTGGTGATGTCACACCGTACAACTATTTTGCTAGCGCTACTATCTTGTTGGGCATTTTGCCTGTTGTTTCCCTCTATTTTTGTAGAAGGGAAACATGATCTACATCAAGACTCTCAACAATTATTTGGGTTAATGATGGATTCTATTACAGTACATGCAGTGGCGGAAGGCGGGGCTCTTGGACAAGCTCTAACCCTCCATGTACATCACAAAACCTGTCCCACCTGACCAATACTCCGAAAAGAGGGCATGGATGTCATTTAGGAGTTGCAGCTGACGATCCCTGGCCTCAGAGGTGGCAAGGTCAGTGCCAGGAACACAGGAGCAGTTCATCCTTATGGCTGTTGGTTGAGGCACCGCTTACCTTGTTTTCAGGCAGTTTTATTAATCACACTAATAGTTAATAATAAATATTCACTATTAGTGTAGTATACAAATGGAGTACAGTTAGCTGGAATATAACCCGATCTGGCAGCTGGTAAGTACAAAATGCCTCTAAATGTATGCTCTGTCCATGCTTACGGGTGAGAGGGTGTAAGTGTGCATACGTAAGAGAGAGTGTATGTCTGAATGAATGTATGTGTAAGAAGGTGTGTTTGAGTGAAAGCAATGTGAAAGTAATGTCAAATGGCATGTGATGTCACTTCGGCTACTCCTGACATTTTGGTGAATTGACATCCATGAGAGAGAGGTCTTCCGTGCACTGCACAAGCCACTCTTTCAGTAGTCACAGCTTGCTTTGTATGCAGCTCTTGTGGATGGAGGTGTGAAGGACGCAAGGGCATCTGTTGTCCCCTAATCCTACCACGTGGTTGGGACGTCGCCTCTCCTGGGCTGTTCCACTGAGTACAATTTCAGAAAGATGACGCACACAAAATAAATCAGCACTGATGGCTTGATGGCTTCTGCACCGGGCTACTGTAGGTGGAACAGATGGCACCTTCTGCATGTCAGCACTCTGGTCCCTGCTTCTCTCCACGCTTTAATGTTGTGGAACTGGAATTCTTTTCTTATAGCTTATTTTTTAATATTGTTTGAGGGTCCATTTGGGTATCTGACTAATATAGTTTGATTCGGTCAATAGTCAATAATTTCAATATATGCCAGAGGTGCATAGTAAGGAAAACAAATATTCTCAGAATTGTTGTACTGTATCCCGTGCTTAATTTGAGTCGGTGGTTCGCAACACCAGCACTTATAAAGCCTGCAACATGGTGGTGCTGTTTGTCTAGTTTTGTGATGAACACAACAGTGTTTAAAAATAATTCAATATACATTAAAATGACTAATTCCTGCCACCCAAAGCTATGAAAATAGCTTGAAAGGCGATTTTGCGATTTTGAATGTATATTAAAAGTCTGAATTATCACACTTGTAGTAGTGTGAGGGTTAGTTGTGTTGGTACTGTCATTGGCAGCACTGGAAGGGGCACTGGGTGGTGCAAGCTACAGCTACCTCCTGACAAGGTCCCTGGCACTTGTTTTACTAATTAAGCACTGACTGTAATAAAGTTGTATCTAGGGTTCCTCTATAACACAATACATGCCAGCTTAGTGGTTTTTGAGTACTCACAGACACAATGTACCACAGAACCCCACGGTGACACAATACAGTTCATTCACTGAAGCTAGCACTTGCAATGCAATAGGACTTGCATTTGCAAGAGTTTGAGCTATTGGCATTGTAAGTGACAATGCCTTTTATTTATGTGTTGGTTATGTGTTGGTTTTTAAAATAGATCAAGAAAAGGCATTGTCATTTACAATGCCAATAGCTTAAACTCTCGCAAATGCGAGACCTATTGCATTGGAAATGATGATATGTAAAAGCGCCCCATGCCGTGCTTTCACTTTTAATGGCGGCCACGCCCATTTCTTTAGATGAGTCACATCTACAGAAAGGTGTGCAGCCTCCATTAAAGTGAAAGTGCTGTTTGGGGCGCTTTCACAAAAAAAGTATTTATTTACCAAGTTGACAAACAAATGTTTTTATTTGTAAAAGCGCACCATGCCGCGCTTTCACTTTAAGAGCGACCGCGCACCTTTCTTTAGACAAGCCGCATTCAAAGAAATGGACGCAGCCGCCATTAAAATAAAAGCACAGAATGGGGTGCTTTAAAACAAAAAAAAGTTAATAAATAGGAAGGATAAAAACATGCGGCTACATTCGGTGGCGCATATAAACCAAAGTGTAAAGAGAGAAATTCTCTTGGGTATGTTTGACCACCTAAACCACAATCATGCCAAGTTCAATCATACAAATGTAAGTCACATCCGATATTAAAACAAACTAAACTCAAATACTGGAGTACCCAAATGAATAACCGCATATAACTCAAGAGTAAAAAACAAAGTCAAATAAAAATACATTTTGTAATTTATTGATAAAATTCAATCCACATGTCTATGACCCTACATGTGAGTCTGTGGATACATTCAACATAAAATACAAATGCAATATAAAAATATATCAACAGAGAGCAAGGAAGTAATGTGAAATCAATATGTTCATCACAGAATGGTATAATTCCAGTGTAAGTCAATGTATATGTATCATAGGTCTACTCTTAATACAATAGATCAACATATGAAACCGCTTCTGGATTCTAGACCAATTCTGAACTGTACAGGCGTCGACGCGTTTCGGTGGCAAATTCTTATTTAGATTCCACCTTCATCAGGACACAGATAAAATCTCTCCAATTTTTCTAAACAATTTAAAAACCCCAATAGAGGGTGCAGTCCACACAAAAAAACATAAGTATAGATATTTTCTGTTTTGCATATATTCTTGATAAAAAGTTTTGAAGTCACTGTTTGTTCGGACTGCGTATTCCTTAACGATCGCACAATTCTATTAGAAATGTTGTTCTCGGCTCACTTAGGTCCAGCCCGGTGAGTCAGAGGAATCCGCATAGATATTGCACGATTACCATAATCAACGCTGTCTTCTCGTTGAAGGTATCTTTTTTTCTAAAAAAACACCTTCGTAATGTAATGTTATGTTATGTTATGTTATGCAGGTTTTTGTATAGCGTACAGCTACTCCAGAGAGTGTCCCGACGCTTTAGAATGCACACTAATCATGGAACACAACAACGGAAATAAACAGAAAAAAAATAAAGAGGAGGAAACCAAATAGAACCTGAAACTAAGAAGTAAAAAGCCAGGTTTTAAGCCCCTTCCTGAAGGCCAACAAGTTTGGTGTCATATAATCCTTTAAGGGTGCCGCACTGCCTCCCCGTATCTCTCGTTGTCGGGTAAGTGACCGATGGACCAACAACGACAACGAGAGATACGGAATGCACAGTCCGAACAAACAGTGACTTCAAAACCTTTTATCAAGAATATATGCAGAACAGAAAATATCTATACTTCTGTTTTTTGTGTGGACTGCACCCTCTATTGGGGTTTTTAAATTGTTTAGAAAAATTGGAGAGATTTTATCTGTGTCCTGATGAAGGTGGAATCTAAATAAGAATTTGCCACCGAAACGCGTCGACGCCTGTACAGTTCAGAAATGGTCTAGAATCCAGAAGCGGTTTCATTTGTTGATCTATTGTATTAAGAGTAGACCTATGATACATATACATTGACTTACACTGGAATTATACTATTCTGTGATGAACATATTGATTTCACATTACTTCCTTGCTCTCTGTTGATATATTTTTATATTGCATTTGTATTTTATGTTGAATGTATCCACAGACTCACATGTAGGGTCATAGACATGTGGATTGAATTTTATCAATAAATTACAAAATGTATTTTTATTTGACTTTATTGCTCGTAATTCACATACGGCCCCATTACATATTATTTGGGACTCACTAAAAGCCTTTGTCCGTGGTATTATTATCGCCAAAGACGCAGAAGAATGGCGTACTATTAAACAGACTAGGACCTTACTCTATCAAAGAATCTGTTCTCTGACTCAGCTTCGACAATCAAATTTCTCTAGTCTTGCGCAAAAAAAATTAAACGAGGCCAAACGTGAATTAAGTACGCTTTTTGCTACACAGAGTGAACAGCAATTCCTCATACAATCTCAAAGGAGTTATGAGGAGAGTAATTTTTCTGGCAAACTCCTTGCTTGGCAGGCTAAGGAGCAAGCCGCTGCAAATTCAATTCGTACTTTGAAATCTCCTACCACTCTGTTAGACACATCACAGCTTGATCTTATTGGTACTATAATGCTTTCTCACTATAAACAGATATATAGCCATCATCAGGAAATAGACAATTCCAGGCTTTTAAATCTCTTAGCAAGATATGATATGCCTTCTTTATCTCAGGCAGATAGTGGAGCAATGATGAGTTTATTTTCAAAGTCAGAGCTGGAATTAGTGGTAAAGAACCTCCCAATCGGTAAGGCCTGCGGCCCAGATGGCCTCCCCGCTGAATTTTTTAAGGTTTTCTTCTGCGCCTTTTCGGATTTGCTACTACAATTAGTTAATTATATGTTAATGGGTGGGCAAGTTCCAGATTCTTTTGGGGAGGGCACAGTTGTGAGTTTTCCTAAAAAAGGCAAAGATCCCAAAGATCCCAATTCATATAGGCCTATTACATTACTTAACATTGATTATAAGATCCTTACCAAATTATTATCAATACGTTTCAATCATATTGCTAAGGATCTAATTCACCCGGATCAGAACGGCTTTGTGGCAGGTCGACAATTAGCCACAAATACACATTTTCTCGTTGAGGCTTTAGATTATTTTCAGACCAATAAAATTTCCGCTTTAATTTTATTATTAGACGCGGAAAAAGCTTTTGACTTAGTGGTATGGACAACTTTATTTGTTATTTTAAATCACTTTGGAATTCCTCCACAGATTATTAGCTTAATTAAAAATTTGTACACGGGTGCCAAAGCAAATATAATCATTAACTCAGTCATGGTTGGTAAAGTATCGGTTCAGCGGGGCACCAGGCAAGGTTGCCCCTTGTCTCCTATTCTTTTTGCTTTTTTCATTGAACCATTAGCCATAGCTATCAGGGAATCCGAAAATATCTCTCCTCCTATTTCCTCTATGGCAAAAATCAAACTATATGCCGACATATTTTATTACTGATTAAGTCGGATATTCAATCTCAAACTGCCGCTCTTCAACTTTTTGAGGAATTCGAACATCTGGGTGGTTATCGCGTTAATAAAAATAAAACTGAAATACTAGTCTGTGGGGGGGGGGTGAGGTTGAGCTACATACTGATTTATCCGGCTGTATTAATCCTAGACCGAAGAGGTATCTAGGAATTATGTACTCGGTTTTTGTTTCCGAGTTAGTTATGTTAAACTTTGATCCTCTTCTACGCAAGGTTCAATCTTTATTTAATAGATGGGAATCGTTGCCATTTTCCATCCTAGGTCGAGTGGCACTTATAAAAATGTCTATTCTGCCACTATTTAACTTTTTATTTTCTGCATTCCTTGTTTTTTGCCCAGTAGTTTTTTTTCAAAAGTACAATCACTATTCACAGGGTTTATATGGGCAAAAAAAAGTCCCAGGATCGCAATGCGGATCCTTTACGCCGATACAGATTTGGGAGGTTTAGCGGTACCCAATATTAAAGATTACTATAGCGCATATTTTGCCCAATATTTAGAGCGGTTTAAATCCGGAACGCAGACCCCAACTGTGTTTATTAATTTCTTTATTAATAGAATTTGTCATGAGGTTCAGATTCCTTCTCCGTTACATATTCCTAAATTACCGAAACTTACTCGTTATAAGACGATGCTCTGGTTTTTCAAGCGTCAGGATGTCTTTCTTAAAAGATATTCTCTCCCGCAATTTAATCTTAGAACTCCCTTAAGGAATGCTCTTCTTTATTTAGGAATAAAAATTGGAGTTGATACTGTATTACAATGGGCACTTTTGGGATTTCATTCTTTGTCAGACTTTCTGAGGGAAGGGACATGGTTGTTACCTGGAGAGATGCAGCTTCTACTTCCTGGGAACTTTATGTTACTGGGTTCGTATGCTTTTATTTTTAAAACGTTGGTACAAGTTGAACCAGTCAGCATTGGTTCCTCTAATCAATTATGGGACGATTTGTTCACGATTTGTAGGACGAGGAAGCCAGGGGTATGGAAACGTGTTCTTGCAGAATATACTGCGGATGATCTTAGTCAAAAAGCAATGAAAAAATGGCAAGAACAGGAGAATCATGTACTTACTATTAATACTTGGAAAATGATAAATAAACTGAATTTCAGTGTTCTTCGAGGATCTAATTGGAGAAGAATGCTGTTTTTCAGTAAATGGCTCCTGTACCGTACCCCTGCTGCCATTGCTAAAATGTTTCCCAATACTACTGCCACTTGTTTTAGATGTCAGCAATATACTCCTGCAAACTGGTCCCACACTATAGCTAACTGTGTTAAAATAATCCCGTTTTGGAATGAGATATTCGAATATATGCAAAAGTATTGTGGGATTCGGATTACTTATAATGTTAAATTAATATTGTATGGCTACGATTCCGATCTTGGTTTGACAGAACAGTGGGTTAAACTATTATTTATTGCAATGGCAGTTGCAAGGTCATTAATCCTGCAGAACTGGAAGTCAGTTCATGTCCCTCTCTTTATTGCCTGGCTGCAAAAAATTAGGAATGTTAGAAAGTCTGAAATGCGATATGCACAGCGAATAGGCGGGATTACGAAGTTTGATGCCAATTTATATTCTTTCTTTGTGTGCCAATTTATGGTTGTATTAATTGTATTTTTGACACAAGATTTTCAATAAAAAATTATAAAACAAAAAAAAAAAAGAGTAAAAAACAAAGTCAAATAAAAATAAATTTTGTAATTTATTGATAAAATTCAATCCACATGTCTATGACCCTACATGTGAGTCTGTGGATACATTCAACATAAAATACAAATGCAATATAAAAATATATCAACAGAGAGCAAGGAAGTAATGTGAAATCAATATGTTCATCACAGAATGGTATAATTCCAGTGTAAGTCAATGTATATGTATCATAGGTCTACTCTTAATACAATAGATCAACATATGAAACCGCTTCTGGATTCTAGACCAATTCTGAACTGTACAGGCGTCGACGCGTTTCGGTGGCAAATTCTTATTTAGATTCCACCTTCATCAGGGCACAGATAAAATCTCTCCAATTTTTCTAAACAATTTAAAAACCCCAATAGAGGGTGCAGTCCACACAAAAAAACATAAGTATAGATATTTTCTGTTTTGCATATATTCTTGATAAAAAGTTTTGAAGTCACTGTTTGTTCGGACTGCGTATTCCTTAACGATCGCACAATTCTATTAGAAATGTTGTTCTCGGCTCACTTAGGTCCAGCCCGGTGAGTCAGAGGAATCCGCATAGATATTGCAGGATTACCATAATCAACGCAGTCTTCTCGTTGAAGGTATCTTTTTTTCTAAAAAACCACCTTCGTAATGTGGTGTCATATAATCCTTTAAGGGTGCCGCACTGTCTCCCCGTATCTCTCGTTGTCGGGTAAGTGACCGATGGACCAACAACGACAACGAGAGATACGGAATGCACAGTCCGAACAAACAGTGACTTCAAAACTTTTTATCAAGAATATATGCAGAACAGAAAATATCTATACTTCTGTTTTTTGTGTGGACTGCACCCTCTATTGGGGTTTTTAAATTGTTTAGAAAAATTGGAGAGATTTTATCTGTGTCCTGATGAAGGTGGAATCTAAATAAGAATTTGCCACCGAAACGCGTCGACGCCTGTACAGTTCAGAAATGGTCTAGAATCCAGAAGCGGTTTCATTTGTTGATCTATTGTATTAAGAGTAGACCTATGATACATATACATTGACTTACACTGGAATTATACTATTCTGTGATGAACATATTGATTTCACATTACTTCCTTGCTCTCTGTTGATATATTTTTATATTGCATTTGTATTTTATGTTGAATGTATCCACAGACTCGCATGTAGGGTCATAGACATGTGGATTGAATTTTATCAATAAATTACAAAATGTATTTTTATTTGACTTTGTTTTTTACTCTTGAGTTATATGCGGTTATTCATTTGGGTGCTCCAGTATTTGAGTTTAGTTTGTTTTAATATCGGATGTGACTTACATTTGTATGATTGAACTTGGCATGATTGTGGTTTAGGTGGTTAAACGTACCCAAGAGAATTTCTCTCTTTGCACTTTTGTGGTACCCTGTCTCTTGGGCAGTGGGGTCGCTCCCATAGTTTTTTATATATGCATATAAACCAAAGGCACAGCCGCCATCTGTAGATAAAACAGACTGTGTAACAACACAAGTTAAAAGGCCAGTCCTCATGGCATGTTACAAATGTAGACAAGGAGGTACTAAGGAGGGACTGCTAAGCGTGTTCACGAATCAAAAGCAATCATTTAGAAAGGACAGTAACAGGAACCAAATGAAAAGATGGACAGAAAATGGGCGGAGCTTCAAGTCCGTACCTGACTACAGCATGCCTTGGAGAGTAGCGCATGCGCTGCCCAGGCTCGACCTAAACGGGTGGGGTGATGATAAGATAACAAAACAAAATTGCGAAACAAACTAGTTAAAACACCATGCATTGTTAAAATCTCCAAAACATTGCCCACAGTCTTGACATAGCATTATCAAGTAGATACCCTAATGTCATCTCCATCAATACTTGTGAAATTAGTTATTACATCTCCAATGGTATAATTGATTACATCATCCATAGCATAGGAAACACAAGGAGATGATGTATGGAGCACTGAAACTTTTCAGACACTCACCCCCAGTCACAGATCTGGGTTGAATCCATCATCATTCTTTAGCTCACTACGCCACCTCAGTTCAGACCCAGCTATATGCAAATCTGTCTTAACCCTGTGCCTCATGGGAACAGTCCAGCCCGAACTGCCAAGCCAGTTCTTCCCTGGACCGGAAACAAGCATCCTGGAACCGGTTTCAGGGTAACAGCCCTCCTCAGCCAGGTCAGCTTGAATCCAGTGTCAAAGTGAGCAAGGGACCCATGTCTGGGCATACCCTGCCAACTTAGGGTGAACAATGCAAACACAAGGAGATTCAGCGCTCCTTCATTTTAGCTGCTTAAAAAAACATAATATTCTATCCAAAAGTGGGTGTGTATGTACTTTTCGGCGAGTAGCACGTAGAACCCATAAAGGATTAGTGTTGAATTAGTATAGTGAAATATGAAAGTAATTTCAGTGGTGGATATGTCAGTCAGTTAGTTGGATTCAGAAGGATAGCGGGTGGATAGAGGAGGGGAAAAATTTTTGCATTTATATAGCGCTTGTTACCCCTGATAGGGTGTTGAAGCGTTCTTTTGGTGAGTAGCACGCTACTCCGAAACTCATAAAAGATTAGTGGTGAATTAGTATAGTGAAATATGAAAGTAATTTGAGTGGTTGATATTAGTCAGTTATTTGGATTGAGAGATAGCAGAGGGATAGAAGAGGGAAAAAGGTTTGCATTTATATAGCGCTTGTTACCCCTGATTGGGTGTTGAAGTGCTTTTTGGCGAGTAACATGCTACTCAGGAACCCATAAAGGATTAGTGTTGATTTAGTATCGTGAAATATGAAAGCAATTTGAGTGGTGGATATTAGTCAGTTATTTGAATTGAGAAGGATAGTGGAGGGACAGAAGAGGGGAAAAAAGGTTTGCATTTATATAGTGCTTGCTACCCTGGATGGAGTTTTGAAGAGCTTTTTTCGGCAAGTAGCACGATACTCTGGAACCCATAAAGGATTAGTGGTGAATTAGTAGAGTGAAATATGATAGTAATTTTAGTGATGGATATGTTAGTCAGTTATTTGGATTGAAAAGGATAGCAAAGGGATAGAAGAGGGAAAAAGGTTTGCAAGTATATAGCGCTTGCTACCCCTGATGAGGTGTTGAAGCGCTTTTTTGGTGAGTAACACGCTACTCTGGAACCCATAAAGGATTAGTATAGCAAAATATGTGTGGACATGTTAGTCAATTATTTGGATTGAAAGGGATAGTGGAGGGATAGAAGAGGGAAGTATTTAGAGTTTTTATTTTTGTTTTGTTTTTTGTGTGTTTGTTTTGGAGGTCATAGCAGTAGGAGGAGGCTTGGGATGAGTTAAAGGGATGTGGAGGGGAAGAGTTGGAGGGAAGGGTTTAGAAAGGCTTGTTTTGGGGGATCGGGATAGTAAAAGAGGTATGAGATGATGCATAGAGGGGTAGAGTAGGGAAGAGTCTAGAAAGGGTTATTGTGGGGGATCATAGTAGTGGTATGGGGTTCGGGATGAAGGAGAGAGTTGAGGTAGAGGATATATTGGTAGAGGTATTGGGTGAGACATAGGGTAGTGCATTGGAAAGAGTAGCAGAAAGAGGTTTGAGATGAGTCACAGAGTTGAGGTAAAAGATATATTGAGAGAGGGATAGAGTGAGAAATAGGGTAGTGCATTGGATATGCTGAATTAGAAGAAAAGTAATAAATATATAGATCCACAAGTATATAGAAACAATATAGATGCATCAAGCAAGTAAGTATATGTAGATTAAAGATATTGATAGAGGTATGGGGTGAGAAATAGGGTAGTGCATTGGAAAGAGTAATAGAAAGAGGTTGAGATGAGTCAGAGAGTTGAGGTAGAGGATATATTGGGAAAGATATAGGGTAGTGCATTGGATATGCTGAATTCGCAGAAAAGTAATAAACGTATAGATCCATGTACATGGAAGGTATATAGATGCATAAAGGTAGTAAGTATATGTAGATTAAGGATGCATTAAATAAACTCCGGCTTTCAAGTGTTGTTGTACTTAAAGATTTATTTTATTTATTTGTTTTAAAACATAATTATTCTACACGTTTACACAAAGCAACACAAATATATAGGTACATATATTACAAATGAATGCTTATATACAGAGGGATATGCTCTATATTTATGTTTGCGTATGGTGCTTATGTGGGAAAGAGAAAATTCTTGAGTAGTTTTCTGAAGATAAGGTGGTTGTCCGTGGATCTTATGTTGGGGGGAAAGAGTTCCATAGTTTGGCTGCTTGAACAGAGAAGGGTGTGCCACCCATGCTTTTTTCTTGTGTCAGGATTTTGAGGTGAGGTGCCACTCTAGAGCGGAGGTTCCTTTGTTGAATGTGTTTGGTGATTTTATTCTTGATGAAGAGCGGTCCTGTTCCATGTATCGCTTTGTGGGTGATACAAAGCAGCTTGAATGTGGATCTTCTGGCAACCAGTAACCAATGCAAGGCTTTCAAGGCAGAGGAGATGTGGTCTTGCGGTTTGATATGTAAGAGTAGTCTGGCAGCCAAGTTCTGAATCCATTGTAGTCTTTTCATGGTCGATAAAGGTGATCCATGGTAGAGGCTATTGGTGTAATTGAGTTTGGACAGAACAAGGGAGAGGGTAGCTTGGACCTAGTGTGGAAATCCCAAATGGGGGAAGATTTGTTGCAGAGTTTTTACAGTAACAAAGCTTGATTTTGCTAGTTGGTCCAGTTGGGCATTCATCAATAGCTTGGAGTCCATGCTCATTCCGAGGTTTCTTACTTCCTTCGATATTTTAGACGGTGATCCCAGTTCATCAGGCCAGGCGGTGAGCGGGTCATAATGTTTCCAGTCACCACACATGAGTATTTCTGTTTTGGAAGCATGCAATTTGAGATGGCTCCACATCATCCATTGATCCACAGCTCTGAGACAACTGAAAATCGGCGAGTTTTCAATGTCTTTGGGGCATTCTAGTTGAAGGAGTATTTGCGTGTCATCTGCATAGTTATAGCACGTGAGGTGAAATTGATTGATCAGTATCAGTATTGAATTCATGTTGATGTTGAAAAACATGAGCGAGATGATAGAGACTTGAGGGACCCCTGCTTTTGTTGAGAACGGTTTGGACGAGAAAGGTGGGATATGGATGACATTAGTTCTGTTGCGAAGGTAGGACGCGATCCAGCCTAGAGCAGTCCCCTCTATGCCAGCTTTGTAGAGTCTTTGTAACGGATTGTCATGGTCAACCGTGTCAAAGGCAGCCAAGAGATCCAAGAGAAGTAGCGCATCAACCCCGCTGCAGTCAACTGTGTTCTTCAGGGCAACCCAGGTGGCAAGGATGACAGATTCTGTGCCTCTCCCAGACGGAATCCCGTTTGGAAATCTGAAAGTATGGCATTGTCTTAAATGAATTGTGACATCAGGGAGAACGCTGCTCTTTCTATCAGTTTGCCCAGGAAAGGTCAATTTGTAATGGGTCTGTAGATGTGTGGGTCCAAGTTTGTTTTCTTCAGTAATGGGCGTATGTATGACTTTTTTACTTCTTCTGGAAACATTCTGGTAGTTAAGGAATCGTTGAAGATTCTTTGTACTGAAGTGGCAGCAGAGTTTGTTAGATGAATTGTCTTGAAAGTTTGCGGTGGACACGGGTCAGAAGGACTGCAGACAGGCTTGCTTGCTTTGACCAGGTCCATAAATTCATTGGGTAAAATGTGTTGGAAGGAACGGAGAGTCTTTGTTTTATGTATGAGTTCAACAAGTCTGTTTTGTCCGTGTAATGATTCACCAGTTTGTTTGTGAAATCTTGAGTAATGGGATGAGCTCCTTCTAGGCAATTCAATTAATAAAATTCATTGAGTATTTTATAGAATTCTTTATTTGCACATTTAGCATTTTGAATTCTGTCTGAATAGTGCCTTTTCTTTGCTTTTTTGACAGCTGACTTGTATAATCTGTTAATTTTTTGTAGGCGAAGTTTGTCTTGATTGGCGTTTGTTTTGAGCCAGGCACGTAGCAGCTTTCTAATTTGTTGTTTTATATCTTTTATAGCTGTATTTCTTCAAGGTGCTTGTTTTCATTTGTTCTGTTGTGTGGTTTTGAGCGGTATCAAGATATAAAAAGCGTCCTGTAGCCACTCATATAGATTTGTTTTTAAAGTTAAATGTTATTGTGTCTACAACCATACATGTACTGTTATGACAAGGCCTCATAATAGAAACAATTTGGTACAGTAGCACTTCTATGATGTTGACATCCATTTTATCCCAATGAAACAGAAAAGAAGGAATACAATACAATAACATCTCAACATTTAAAAAACCAACATAGTGTGCCAAATCCCTACTACAGTCACTTGTGTTAGCCTCCCCCAGTCATCTTGAAGAAGCTGTTATTAAGGCTCTCAGTGATCAGGTCTCCCTCTGCCCTTCCGCCTCTATATTCTTGTGTTGGGTATTACGGGGGACAGGGGCTCCAGATAGAGACCTCGGTAGTCTGCCAATCTCCTCCATATTTTGGGGTGCTTTTGTGAGCATCCCCTCGCTTCGAATATAGGTATCTCCAAGCCCATACAGAAGTCTAACCCCTTTTTCCAGAGCCCCAACAAGGGAGGAGATGCAGCCTTCAAAGCCTTAGCTATGTCCCACTTTTCCAATGTGAGGGCCAAGAACAGCAAGTAGCGCTTGTAGCTGTTACCCCCGATCCCTTCCGTAATGTGAAGTAGTGCCAGTTTTGGTGACATGGGGATGTCCCAACCCAACACTTTGGAGAGCCATGTCGTCACCCCTTTCCAGAACTTGTGGAGAGTAGTACATTGCAGGTTGTGTGAAAAAAGGTACCATCGCTGTTACCACAACGCAGACATAAAGGAGATGTAAGGCAAGCACCATACGATTGCCACCCCTCGCTGTGACGCCAGCACCTTGGTCCAATCATCTCTGTCCAACGGGCCTATATCTGCCTGCCAGGCCTCTCTAAGTATGTCTAGTGTAGTGGACCTATTAGTGATGAGTGATTGGTAAATCCTGGTAGTTTTGTGGTCACCGAGGTGCCCCATAAAGACTTTAGCCTCTATAGGGTTGAATTAGGGCATGTTCTCCAGTTTTGTAATGTAAGGGGATAACGCATGGTGAAATTGAAGGTATTTGTAGAACTGTGCGTGGGGCATGTAAAACTCTCTCTAGAGCTCTTGAAAAGATTTAAAATCCCCAGCTTGGATATACCAATGTCTTCCCAACCCCTAAACCCGGTCAGCATGGACAGTTGGCGCAATCGACCATTATGGTATAAGAGGGTCTCCCTAGTCAATTGGCCCCACCACCCCATCTGACGCAGGGACTGCTTCTATATCCAGAACACTACCCTCGTCGCTGGTGGCAGTGCCCGGAGCCCCAACCCCATGTAGAGGTATGCGTGAAGTGTCGTGTCGTGTCCCCCATCAACCAGAGCTCGACCGCGTGTGCCGGGTCTCGTCTATCTCCACACCACCACTCATTTTGCAATAAAAGGTGGGATGCTGCCTGATATGCCTGGATGTCTGGGGTAGCTATATGTAGATTGAAAGTTGGCAGAACCATGTGGTTTTTATGGTAAAGGGGTGGTTCTGCAACTGGTAGAGAAGGCAGGGGAGGGAAACCATCTTGAAGATAGCTGACCTACCAAATAGTGACAAAGGTAGATGGACCAGGGCCGTGTCTCATCTCTTATTTTCTTCCACAATGGAGACTGGTACCTGTTCCATGAGACAGGTTGAGTGGGCGATAGAAACACTCCCAGGTATTTAAATCCCTCTGTGGCCACTGTAACATCTCTGGAGCAGACACCCAGCTCACTGCCCCTCTGCAATGGCCATAGGGTCGATTTGCGAACATTCATGTCAGTCAATTACTTTTATTCGATTAATAAAAATCAAAAAAAGACACAACAAACAGATAGTCACATGAAATACAGGGCAAAAGTTCATCAATTACACTAATGGTTATAAATAGCATTGTCAAAGTTAAAAATTAAAATAAACATATTTCATAAGTTCAGTTCAAGGTTAAAAAATGAATATAATACATTGGTATATTTACAATATAGAAAAGTCTGATAAAAAAATAAAAAATATAAATTACTACCAAAAATAAAAACCCCCAGCCCATCTCACCAAATCAAATCATAATGGGGCTTAGCCGTACATTGACACGCTTCTTGTTTATACGAACGCCCGCAACTAAAAAACTTGCTACATGAAATGCAATACTAATGCTGGGTAAGAGTTGCACGAACAGGAGCGCTGGCCTAACTTGTAAAAAACCGGCCTCCCTCAGGATAGGTAACAAGTATTTTTTCCTAATCTGTGCGTAGTGTTCGCAGAACATAATAAAATGTAGCGTGTCTTGGGTGGAAAAGTTATCACAATCACATGGGATTGCATTTTCTGGGGTAGCCCATGTGGGGTAGGAGCCAAGCAAAAAATGTATCAAATTAAAGCGAAATTTATTTAAAAGAAACCGATGAAATGGTCTGGTTACAAAAGCCAAATAGGGTTCAAGACCGGGAACAGTTGTTAGTGCGTAGTTCCTTCTAACTAGTGGCTTTTTTATTTCTGAGTCCTCCCTCTCTGCCGTGAGTAGGGTAACTAATGCAGATTTAATCACCGTGACATCCTTTTTATTAATACAATCGGGGGAGTGAAATAACTCTGGTCGACCCACTATTGCAAGCGTCCGTTTGACGTAAACCAGCCATGGGATTCTATGGACTCTGTCCAAGGCAAGACAGTCTTTTAGAATCAGGTGGGTTAAAGAGATTTCCTGGTTAAGCCCGGTTTTTAGCCAACAAATTACAGGGGCTGCTTTTATTAAATCTGTTACATACCCCACACCCAACTCTAAGTGTGTCGTAAAGGTGGGTGTGGACTGAGGGACGGACAACAGGGATCTTAAAAACATGTTCTCCGCCCTCTGGATGGTATCAGTATTTGTGTATCCCCAAATGGCAGAACCATAGGTGGCTATAGCCAAAGATTTGGCTTTATAAACCCTTAGAATAGCCTCCATTGGGCGTGCTCCCAACCTTTTGGCAAAACCTAATATAGCTGCCGCAGATCTTGCCACAGAATTGCCTTTTAGTTTTTGTTGGGGACCCCACGTTGCTTTCTCATCAAAGATGACCCCCAGGTAGGTAAAGATCGGGACCCTTTTTACCTCATTACCTAGGCAAAAAAATGTTTTGGATTTCTTTTTCCTACTGGCCAAACCAGTAATCATGACCTGGGACTTTTGGGTGTTAATTTTCAAATCCAATGAGGTCATGAATTCGCCAAATGTGGCCAGTAGTCTATTAAGGGCCACACCTGAACGGGCCAGAAGAACGGCGTCGTCAGCGTATAGGAGAACCGGAATCTTGGTCTCTCCTACACGCGGAACGTCCACCGCTGAGTTGGCCAAAGCTGGCTCCAGTGCATTTATATATAGTGTGAAGAGGAGGGGGGCCAGGATGCACCCCTGCCTAACACCCCTCTCCGACTTAAAGCAACTGGTACACCTTCCTCCCTGGGTGACTCTCACCGAGGCTAATAAGCCGCAGTGTAGGTCCGCCAAAAAACCAACCAGAGGGGGATCAACCCCCATATTCAGAAGGATACTCCACAGCTTTGACCTATTGACAAGGTCAAAAGCTGAGGAGAGGTCAATAAATGCCATATACAGGGACCCCTCCTTCGCGATCGTATATTTACTAATAAATAGATGGAGGTTTAGGCATTGATCCAGCGTACTCCTGTTGGCCCTAAAACCATACTGGGCATTAGACAGTATGCCTCTGCCCTCAAGCCACACAGTCAACCTGCCCAAAATGACTCTGCCTAAGATTTTAACGGCCGAGTCTATTAAGGAAATAGGCCTATAACAAGCCGGGTCGGCCCTCTGACCCCAGGACTCGGGGATATTATTATCTCTAGAGGCATTAAAAACATTAGTCAATATTTTGGCCCAAAATTTGGGGGCGGACTTATATAAGTCGGCAGGGACCCCATCTGGGCCCGGAGCCTTATTTTTAATTGTCTCATAAATTGCTTTTTCCACATCCTCCTCCCTAAAGGCCAAGATTAAACCACACTGGTTAAAAGTTGGCGTCTCATCTGTGCACCTATGGGGTTGCTGGCTATAAATACTTTCAAAATGAGCTAGCCACCGCTCGTCTGGAAAACTACATTACATAGCCTGGTTCTCGCTTCCGGAAAAGTATGGATGATTTATAACCCCCCCAAATTTGGAACTATCCCGCAAGACTTCAACTGACTGTAAATCGTTCCAAGCATCTTCCTTGATCTGAGTTTTGCGAGCTATGATGGCCTGTTTGTATTGTTTCCTCAAGGATACTATCAGTGCTCTATTTCTGGGTATATCTTTTAATGCTTTTAGGAGTGCAGAGTGAGCCTTGGTGCAGTTTGTGTCAAACCATCTTTTTCCTATTTGCCCGCCTGAGTTGGTTTTTACCAATAGGGCATTATTTACTTGTAGACAAATGGTGTTAAAAGCCTCAACTATCCTTGAGTTGGTGTTAGCATGATCTAGGCATATGCCCACCTCCGTTTCAACCTTAGCCAGGACCTCTTGTAAGAAGGTGACCGGGGTCACTTTGGCCCATTTCAGTCTCCTGCCCTGATCCTTTATTAAAAGATCTGTGGCTCCTGAAGTTTTTGTATCTTTAAAAGCCAGTGATCCCCCCGGGACAGCCTCTACTATCACGGGATTATGGTCACTGAAAGCAGAGTCTTCTACCCCATAGTTTAAAACCGTAGACAAGATCAAAGAAGATAAAAAAAATGTAATCAATGACTGTTCCTGAATCTTTTCCTTTAAATGTAATAGTCCTCTGCCCATCCATACAACAGCCTGATTCAAAGAGGATTGAGGAGGCCAAAAGGCTCTCCAAAACCTCACCTTGTTTAGTATGTTCAAAGTGTGTGGATGATGAATAAGGTGGCCCCCCATCATCTTCCACAATACACTCCAGACTGCATGGGTGGATATTAAAGTCACCCATCAGGATGACCTCGGGACTATTATGTGACACTCTGTACTTATCCAAAACCTCCCCAAGAGATTCTAGATGCTGATTTGGACTGACACTATCTGGTGAATTATAAAAATTAATAGGTAACAGGGTGGGAGAATTTACTGCCGCCAGTTCTACAACAAGGGATTTTTGGGAGACTGACTCTAACTGAGTTACAGATCCTACCAGCCAAGCTTGGTTTGGCTGGGATATAAAAATGGGCATATCCATCCAGAGAAAAACTATTCGATGTATCCCAAGTTTCTTGTAGTGCTATAATGTCGTGGGATGTAACATAGCCTGCCCAAATCTCATCCTGAATTTTGGATCTGATACCCGCGATATTCCAACTTGAAATTTTACACGTAATCTTCTTGCATGACTTGTGCACAATTATGTCTTTTATGCATCGTGTGTTATCTAGTCAGTCAGAGTCCTGTAAATGGTGCAGGTGGGAAAAGCGGTTTGACAGAGCCAGTCCCCCACTGTGAGTACTTTCAGATACCTGAAGGGATGTGGGAAGCGAATGAGAGTGTTGTGGTCGAATGTCAGGACTCAAGGAGGACATAGGGGACCTAGCAATATAGTGCGGTCTTAAGGTGGTAATGTCTCTGTTGGAGTATGAACCTGGGACAGGAGAGCGTGTTTTCCGAATGCCCCGAGGGGGATAGAAATAACCAAGTGGTAATGGTCTTATACAATTATTATTAAACAAATCAGACCCATCCCAGAATAACTTTTCAGCATCGTCTCTCCCACAGAAATTCACAACAATACAGTCCCCTTTAATTGACTTGGGACCCTGTCCCACCCACCCCACCCTTCTAGCCATAATAATGGAAGATGATATATCACCCCCCCCAGTGGAATAGTGTCTACACCAATCCCTAGATTTACTTAGGAGGTCCTCCGTAGATTCACTCATGTTAGATTCAAGAGGCAGGACCCCCGTTAAGACTGCCACAAACGGCGCTGCATCTGGCGGGAGGTGCAACCTGTGACTGCAGGGTTTGGGATACATTACTGGGCTCTTGGACGGGTCTGATTTAAGAAAATGTGCTCTTGGGGGTATTAGAGGAACCTCCACCTTATTTGTTGTATCACCCAAATTTTTGACCACTAACGGTTGTGTGTGGGACGCATGAGGTTGCGAACTACCTAGATGCACATGTGACTCCAGACATTCCATGGACTCTGGGCCTGCGTTATTGACAGATTTTTTGATATTTGCTGATTGCAATACATCATTACGATAATCCTTGATAAAAAAGTCAATTTTATCACATCTAGTTAGTAGGCCAGTAACGCAAGTATTCAAAGAGTCTAAAATGTCTTTAACGATGCCCACCAACAAAGGTTCTATACGTGATTCAAATAATTCTTCCATCTTGTCTCCCAGGTTTGTGCCAGTAACGTAATCCTGTTCTCCCTGCAGGTGCTTGACTTTACGCACACATTTCTTAGCTTTTACTCTGACTGGAGATGTTACGCCCCCAGGGCTGCCTCCCCTTAAATGCGAGGACAGGGTAGTACTGGGAGCATTGGCCACAGTTGTACTCACTACGGAATTAAAGCGTTCGCCCTCTATGGGCCCGGATGGAGATGTAATAGAGGGTATTTTGTCCAAGCTTTCAGTTGCCCTTTCAAGTTCAAGCTCTTTTTCCGCGTTAGCGATTTTCTGGTCAATTGCCCCCACAGCGGAGGTCAGATAAGAAATAATAGTATCTGCCTTACGTGGCACTTTGGCGTTTATAACCCCATCCCCCTCCGCTCCCAACTGTTTGCACTTACCCATAGTTGCAGCCAAGAGGGGTGGCCTAGCCTGGCCTCCCTAGGCCCCTGACGGCCACAGACAGCCCGCCCTCTGCCCGGGCTCAGCCCGGCGTCGCCCGCGCGCGTCCCGCGAGGCGGTACGAGCGACGTCCTTTTCAGGCGCCTCCAGGCGCAGTTAGGGGCGTGTCCGTTCCCTGTGGCCTCCTGGGGATTGTAGTGCAGTGCCTCCCCCACTCCGCGGCAGCGCCCGACAATCTGCGGCATCTGCGGCGGGGAGAAGCTTCGTATGGGCAAAAAGGAAGCAGGAATCGAAGTCCCAGCCCCCAGCCCCACAGCGTGGATCCCTGGTTGTTAGGATGAAGCATTCATGTATAAACCAGAGGTCAACCCAAATATATAAATTATTTTAAGCAGTCTTGGGCCTGTCCTGTTTGGGTCAGTGAGGAAAAACAGTACATCGTCCGCATATAATGCAATGTGATCTGAGATTTCCGTGGACCATTCAAAGCCTCGGACCAGAGCGTCGACTGTGACCCAAGCTACCAGCGGCTCCATCACTAACACGAATAGATATGGGGATAGAGGACAGACTTGACGGGTGCCTCACCCAACGGAGAAGGTATGAGAGACCGAGTTCACCATCTGTACTGAGGCTGTCAAGTCTGTATACAGCAATTGTATATAGGAAAGAAATTTGGGGCCTATATTCAAGCGTCGTAAGAGCGCAAGCAAATATTTCCAGCTTAACGAGTCAAAGGCTTTGTTTATATCTGCCAACATTAGGGCCGCAGGGTCATCTAGGCAGTCCACTGCCGCTATGGCATTGCAGATGCGATAGATATTGTGACGTGCAGTACAACCTGGCATGAAGCCTGCCTGGTCCGGATGTATCAAGTCAGTTATATATGACAGGATGCGATCAGAGAGGGCTTTAGCGAGTAGTTTGGCCCCCTTATTCAATAGTGAGATTGGGCGGTATGCCGCATGGTGCTCGGGGGGGTCTATCAGGCTTGAGAATTATTATTATTACTCAGACTGAATGTTGGTTTTGGTATTTTCCTGTTTTTTGTATATTGCATTGGTCCTCTTGTAAATATGTCTGATATGTTTTTTATAAATTTTTATTTATAGAATGAAAAATATTAAATTAAGCTCGTCCTGAAGAAGGTGGTTAAATCAAGTCAAGTCCACCAAAACGCCACATCAACAACTTGTTTTTATGATATATGTATTATATATTTTTTTTCGTTAAAAAAAAAAAAAATCCGTATTGGATTCATTGATATCTGATATATGTATCAATTGCAATTCATGTAAAAAAAACTCGTATCAGACTCTTTGTACAAAGAGATAACTGTTTAAATATGATACAATAATACGTTACAATTAACAAACTGCTTATACATTTTTTTGATTTACATATAGGATTTCATCTCTATGATTCTGTGTGCGTATATACATGATTTTATGTTTTAACATTGTATGTTATCGTCACATAGCAGTAAAAAATTTTAATAAAGGAGGAGATACTTTTTGCAAAAAACAGGACTTGTAGCATGATATGAATGTGTATGCATGAGTGGAAGAAATTAGAGAAAAAGAATGTGGCTTCTGATATCATACTAATCAGCACAGAGGGAAAAGGCATTGTTGTTGGGTTATCTGAACCCGGTTCCCTTTGTTGTACAACGGGTTGCTCTCTATTTTTCAGAGAAAGAAAAATGTATCGACATACCTCAGTATGACAGAACTGAGACATTCATCAACATTGTCTTTGCGGTCACGGTTATGTCTCTCCACCCGACTGCACCTGAGTACCTATGTTTAGGAAACCAACACATCGTCAACGACCTATAGCCAGTAAATTTGCATGAACTAAAACTAGATTCCCACTGCCAACGCATACCTGAATCCACTGTGTGCGAACGTCTCTTCACCGTTCAAGTCACCCGACTGTGCCGACTGCAACTATGCTCCCGATCTAGTAATAATAAATAAATGTGCCAACGCTGTTTTCTACGTGCCGAGGTAAAAGACAAACTACCTATAAACCGTCTAGCTTCAATCCATATGGCAGCCATCTTGCAATGGTTTTATTGTATCACAGTGAACCTCCTCTCTTCAAAAGGCAACAACAACACTTCTCACAGTGTGAATTAATCACAACTTCCATTTATGGTATTCTTATGGATTCACACAAACTGACTCTCATGATCACAAGAAATAAGTATGAGAACATCTAAAAAAAAAACCAGCATTATGAACGTTGAAAAAAAGTGCAAGTGAACAATTAGTGCATGCAATTCACCACTATGTTGTGGGACCGCTTTTGGTCACATATTGTACTGCACCCTGCAGAAAATATGGTAAATCCACACTACCCATAATGCTTTGCATGCAAGGCAGCACCATGAGTACATTCAAATAGCTATGTCCTTATATACAAAGTAGGTTTGAAATGTGACAAAATAATTATTATATTAATTCCAGATTAGGTTGTACTCCTTGTGTAGCCGATGAAGGGAAATGTATAGAAGGTCTCATATAAATGTGAGATGTGCTAGTGAATAAAGTAACCACTGTAAGCCTTGCTTAGGACCAAGTGTGTGTCCTGCCTGAAGCCCTAAAAGAAAATAGTGTGCTGAGACTGTAATTAAAACCTAGGGAGCAATAACACATATATCAGGGAGTATTCTCATGGGAGATTACAAGAAGAGACAAGGCTGTACTAAGGAGGGACTACTAACCCTATTGACCAACGAAAAGCCACCATTTACAAAGGACAGAGACAGGAGCCAATAAAAAGATGGGTGGAAAGTGGGCAGAGCTTTAGGCCTATATCCTGCATGTCTCGAAGAGACGGTGCAAGCGCTGCCTAGGCGAGACCTAAAAACCAAGATAGCAGGCCTTTTCCATATATGCACCCATGACCATCAGGACCATACCAGTGCTGCTCCAAATTAGGTAAGAGGTAATGACTCACCTATTTAAAGAATACTATATCACAGTACATTAACCATCGACAGCCCAGTTTCCTCTCCTCATACTCGTTGACTTTGTTTGTCTTTGACCATGTACAGATCTCCTCTACCTTTTGTATAGGTGTGCACTGTAGAAATACTGTATACATACCTGCATACATGTGTGGACACGTTGTCTCTTAGATAATCTGCATGATAGTGGCGCTCATTTTGTGGGGTTGGGATGGTGCTGACCTCAAGAACTAATAAGTAATATGTCACTTGAGGCAATATTAAAAACAGTATTTCTTAAAAATTCAAAAGAAATGGCTGACTGGAAAAGGGATTTTGAGATCAGAAATTTTGAAAAAAAATGGAAGATTTATTAAAATGTTATTGTGATACAAAAGACGAAAACGAGGCTCTGTTAGTTGAAATAATTAATCAAAGAAAATAAATCAACCTGCCATAAAGACTATCAGTGATAGAAACAAAGCAAGATTAACGAATTCAGGAAAATAGACTAAGCCCCAAATGTGCAGCAAATCGACAGAGAGTCGGGCAGCATCTCTAGAGGCTCACACCAAGTTTAGTGGTCATATAAACCTGTTTCACCTTAAAAAATGATGGAAACCGCAACGTCAGAATGGTGCGAGCAAAAGAATCGTTATTACAATACAGTGTTTTAAAATGTCTTAAAAACCTACCATGTGAGCACTATCCCCTAACTTGAATATATTAAACTCTCTCAGAGCTAATGTCATCGGAGGTGATGGAATGAAAATGTTACAATAACAATTCAAAGACTCATGGTTGTACAGTCCTCCGTGAGCTAGCAGGAAGAGCCTTGATAGGCTTCCACTGTAATTTCTTCTAGAACAGCTTATTGTTGCCAAACAAGCAGTGAACATTTTGCTGCGTGAGGTGTCAAGTAGCGAATATAAACACACAAGGAACATTATGAAATAACAGCCACATTTTAGATATGAAGTTGAGGCCTAACTGAGGCCTGGTTTAGTTAAGCCATAAAAACACATCATAATGATTTGGTTCAATTGCAATAGCTGTATCTCAATGCACATACATAACTTAAATGCAAAATAACTTCCACGCATGTTCTTCTAGATCTTGAGAGCTGCACCAGAGAAATACTAAGTAAGACTTCTTTGTTTTCTGAATGTTAGGATTTTAAGTACCAGAAATACACTGCCTCTGGACTTTCTGCAATTTTTGCTGAGTAACTTGGGGTGTTGTGATCTATAGCACAGTGGGTTATGCGCGCTATCATAAGTGTGCAGCATTTCTCCACAGAGTGCCAGTTCAGAGATAGCAGGACAGTGAGTTAGTTGTGCTCAGTACTTTGAGTTTGTGATTAGCCACACCTCAGAGTGTAATGCATTTTTTTAGGGTAACCAATCATGCGATGGGAAGACCATTGAGAAAGGCTTTACCATTGTCCAGTATGGAGATTGGGCTACAGTGTTTTTAAAATTCCTGTTCCGAGCTCCAGTATTTCAGTCACTACAACAGTAAGTTAAAGAATTCAGTTCAATATCTACTTCACAGTTATTTTCACACGTTACTCCTCACACCAGGGCATAAAAATGCGGGACAAGCATGCAGAGACATGCAAATACCAAATACCGTATTTCTCGATAATCGTTCACCAATACTCAGCAAAAACCAGAGCTGAAGCAGTGGAAAGCGGTGTAAAGCAGACAAGCACAGACAAGAAGTGTAAATAGACTCCGAAATTCATGAGAATTGTCCGGTTATGAGGATATAAGTTAAATATTTCCACCAATCAAGACAGATAGGGTCTGAGGGCAAATATTTAAAGACCTACAAAGATACCTAAGCCCCCTTCCTAAGTACTTCAAAAAACCAAGAGAGGAATCCGAGGTCTAATCTACAACCCTTGATCAGAGATTCAAGAGAGTTGGCTAATAAAATTTTTTATGCCAATAGTAATATAGGTAAACATGTGATAAAACCATACAACAGATGAAAAGTGCAGAAGGTGAAGCAAAAAAGCTTGATCTAAGGATAATCAGCATCCCATCATTACACTCTTAAAGTGCCCAGTGTCATCATCTGGGTTACCAAACAACTCTTCACAAGGTCCTCATAATGTATCAAGGCTCATTGAATGAGTTGTATCCTCTTCTCAAGAAACATCCAAAAGAAGAGGAAAAAAGCGAAAGTATATAGAAGAGTGCAAGAAAAATAAACAAATATTTTTATGTTTTACCAGTGCTCATAAAACAGAATACACAATTGATATGTACTAGATACACGTAAGTACTAAACTCCCATCAATCGTGTTTCTATTTAAAATAGTGAGAAAAAGAAAAAGGAAGGCAGGTAACCAACGTTTGCTGCCCACTGTTTGGTGGACATGTTTCAGCCTTCCGGAGAAACTCTCCTTGGCTTTCTTCAGGACCTCATAAACAAAGTCCCTAGTTTGGACTTTGAAAAAAGAAACTGGGTTACTACCATACCCTTCACTATGTCTTCAATTCCTCTATGTGATTGCTGATGTTAGTTGACATCTACAAGACAAGAGAAACAACAGTATAATAAATTAAACGAACAAATAACCACATGAGACATTTTGCTTCTGGACGTCTGTAACCTCATTCTGCTGAAGAACGTTTAGAAAAAAGAATCATGCTTACCGAACAATATCTGAGGAAAAAGCCCCACCTCACTCGGCACCAGCTTGAGTCAAGGAAGAGGCCCCGCTCTGTAAGTAAACGTGAGCCAATAAATAGACCGGTCTCTACCACTAGAGAACGGTACATACGTCAAATCAATTTGTTTTTGCCAAAAAGAGGGGGGGAGGGGAAATATTGTCAATGCTTGACGATGTCTCACACTCGTAGTAGTGACCGGGACATGTCAGCCGATTTTTGAAAAAACATTAAATGGCAAAGCTAAATTTGGCATAAGAAAGAAATGCAAAACTCCACTTCCAAAGGGACGAAATGATCCACCAAACCATCTGATCAAGGCAGAAACATATCATCTTTTGATGATTTGTAAAATGAAACACTCGTAAATACAGCACTCAAGGTGCATCGTTAATGAACGAGAAAGACTTCGCAGAAAACGAATGCGAGGCTGTGAGTTTGGAAATAGATCTACATACAAGGGTGAATCTCCTGAGCCTTACCTGTCCGTCGGTACCTCCGGCTGGGACTCGTACTGGGATGGAGGTACCTGACGTGACAAGATCAGCTATTTTTATGTAGAGTCGGGGAGAGACGCACCTGTCTACAATCAGTAACGCCCATCAGACGAAATTCTGGCGCGCTGAGTGTGACGTCTCTAGGACTACAAGAGGGATCTCACGAGCTGGTTAATGTAGTTCTAAGCTAAGGCTGTGTTGTTTTTATAAAAAACTTTATTTAGACATGCTTTATGGCGCTAGATAATAAAAAATGGGGAAAAAGAAAATAGATTTATTTTCAATGCGAGTGTAGATAACAGTGAACGCCCATCAGGCGAAATTCTAACGCGCTGAGTGTGACGTCTCTAGGACTACAAGAGGGATCTCACGAGCTGGTTAATGTAGTTCTAGGCTAAGGCTGTGTTTTTTTAAAAAAAAACTTTATTTAGACATGCTTTATAGCGCTAAATAGTAAAAGAAGGGGAAAAGAAAATTAATTTATTTTCAATGCGGGTGTGGATAACAGTGAAGAACATATGCTGTGTGGAAAAAATATATATATATATTTTTATATTGTGCCCAGCAAGCGGAAAAGACAGAAAACTAGACTGGAGAGCAAGATTGAAAATTCTCTAGTCACAAATGTTAAAGGAGAGCCCAGTGATGGTAACATCAGTTTTCTTGTGTATCTTGGGCCAGGAGCTAACATGTATTCTGATCACCTATAGTTCTTAGTATTCATGAACATTGGTACACCTAGACCTTGGGTACAGAGAAGTTTCACAAACTGCAACAGTGACAACCTTGTATACCTCATCACATGTCCATGCTCGCTTAAGTACGTGGGCATGACAACGAGAAAGGTAAAACTCCGGATGCAGGAACACAAGAGTACATTCAGATGTAAAAAAACCATTACGAAACTTACAAAACACTTCGTTGAGAAAAACCACGATGCAGGTGATTTCAGTTGGACTGTCCTTGAAAAACCATACATTCCATCACATGTGAGTGATGTATCAAATTTCTTGTTCTTACGTGAACAACGGTGGATTTTTAAATTGTCCAGCGATACCCAGGGCATGAACGACGCGATACCATGGATGTCGCTTAAGAAATATTGAATACTAAGAACTATAGGTGATCAGAATACATGTTAGCTCCTGGCCCAAGATACACAAGAAAACTGATGTTACCATCACTGGGCTCTCCTTTAACATTTGTGACTAGAGAATTTTCAATCTTGCTCTCCAGTCTAGTTTTCTGTCTTTTCCGCTTGCTGGGCACAATATAAAAATATATATATATATATTTTCCACACAGCATATGTTCTTCACTGTTATCCACACCCGCATTGAAAATAAATTAATTTTCTTTTCCCCTTCTTTTACTATTTAGCGCTATAAAGCATGTCTAAATAAAGTTTTTTTTAAAAAAAAACACAGCCTTAGCCTAGAACTACATTAACCAGCTCGTGAGATCCCTCTTGTAGTCCTAGAGACGTCACACTCAGCGCGTTAGAATTTCGCCTGATGGGCGTTCACTGTTATCTACACTCGCATTGAAAATAAATCTATTTTCTTTTTCCCCATTTTTTATTATCTAGCGCCATAAAGCATGTCTAAATAAAGTTTTTTTATAAAAACAACACAGCCTTAGCTTAGAACTACATTAACCAGCTCGTGAGATCCCTCTTGTAGTCCTAGAGACGTCACACTCAGCGCGCCAGAATTTCGTCTGATGGGCGTTACTGATTGTAGACAGGTGCGTCTCTCCCCGACTCTACATAAAAATAGCTGATCCTGTCACGTCAGGTACCTCCATCCCAGTACGAGTCCCAGCCGGAGGTACCGACGGACAGGTAAGGCTCAGGAGATTCACCCTTGTATGTAGATCTATTTTCAAACTCACAGCCTCGCATTCGTTTTCTGCGAAGTCTTTCTCGTTCATTAACGATGCACCTTGAGTGCTGTATTTACGAGTGTTTCATTTTACAAATCATCAAAAGATGATATGTTTCTGCCTTGATCAGATGGTTTGGTGGATCATTTCGTCCCTTTGGAAGTGGAGTTTTGCATTTCTTTCTTATGCCAAATTTAGCTTTGCCATTTAATGTTTTTTCAAAAATCGGCTGACATGTCCCGGTCACTACTACGAGTGTGAGACATCGTCAAGCATTGACAATATTTCCCCTCCCCCCCTCTTTTTGGCAAAAACAAATTGTTTTGACGTATGTACCGTTCTCTAGTGGTAGAGACCGGTCTATTTATTGGCTCACGTTTACTTACAGAGCGGGGCCTCTTCCTTGACTCAAGCTGGTGCCGAGTGAGGTGGGGCTTTTTCCTCAGATATTGTTCGGTAAGCATGATTCTTTTTTCTAAACGTTCTTCAGCAGAATGAGGTTACAGACGTCCAGAAGCAAAATGTCTCATGTGGTTATTTGTTCGTTTAATTTATTATACTGTTGTTTCTCTTGTCTTGTAGATGTCAACTAACATCAGCAATCACATAGAGGAATTGAAGACATAGTGAAGGGTATGGTAGTAACCCAGTTTCTTTTTTCAAAGTCCAAACTAGGGACTTTGTTTATGAGGTCCTGAAGAAAGCCAAGGAGAGTTTCTCCGGAAGGCTGAAACATGTCGACCAAACAGTGGGCAGCAAACGTTGGTTACCTGCCTTCCTTTTTCTTTTTCTCACTATTTTAAATAGAAACACGATTGATGGGAGTTTAGTACTTACGTGTATCTAGTACATATCAATTGTGTATTCTGTTTTATGAGCACTGGTAAAACATAAAAATATTTGTTTATTTTTCTTGCACTCTTCTATATACTTTCGCTTTTTTCCTCTTCTTTTGGATGTTTCTTGAGAAGAGGATACAACTCATTCAATGAGCCTTGATACATTATGAGGACCTTGTGAAGAGTTGTTTGGTAACCCAGAGGATGACACTGGGCACTTTAAGAGTGTAATGATGGGATGCTGATTATCCTTAGATCAAGCTTTTTTGCTTCACCTTCTGCACTTTTCATCTGTTGTATGGTTTTATCACATGTTTACCTATATTACTATTGGCATAAAAAATTTTATTAGCCAACTCTCTTGAATCTCTGATCAAGGGTTGTAGATTAGACCTCGGATTCCTCTCTTGGTTTTTTGAAATATTTCCACCAGCCTAATGCTGAAAGGGCAGTAGTCATATGCATAGTTTTTGCACGCCAGGAGTCAAAAGGTGAACCTCTCTCAGTTTTCCTCATACTGTCCTCAACCGGAGCTGGAGAAACTGGGTCAAAGAGGACTAAGTGTTCTAACAACACTTTAGTATTTTTTCATTTTTTGGGCAGTTTTATATAGCGCAAACTTGTCTCAGTGGTATTGAAGCTCTTTACATGAGCCCCAGTTACATTACACAAGGACACATTCATTTTTTGTAGCCACGGGGACATTAAGTGATTTTCCCAGAATCACAGCATGGTGATTCTGCACTGGTTATTGCAGTAGTGATCAGGGACAAAAAAAAGTGCGGCTGCTCAGGTGAGGTGAGTTAAAAAGTCCTCATGCTACCAGAACTGTAACTTTATTCAGTTCGGAGCAGCGGAAAAATAAAAGCAGTGTTGTGCACGATTAGACACGTTACTAGTCCTATGCACTTATTCGTCCAAGTAAGTAGTCAACCTGGTTCGGCCCCATAGAGTGCCCAGGCGGGTTGGGGGGCCTTCTTCAAGACCTAGAGTAAACAGTATTGGAGCTGAGCGGTGTCCCAGTCCAGATGAGTAATTCTTAACTCATATAATTGGGTCATAGGTCAATAAGTACCTAGAGCTTAAGTGCCGTAATTCAGGGCTTTCTCGGGACGTTTGCGGCAAGGAGGGCTGCTGGCGTGGCAGGCATTCACAACTTGTCCTTGCTCTGAATCCCAGGTCCCGGGTGCTACAGTTCAGGTAGCCTAAGGACTTTTTAACTCACCTCACCTGAGCACCCTCACTTTTTTTGTCACTGATCACTACTGCAATAACCAGTGGTTTCCCTCCAGGTGGAGGAAGCATACAAAAGAAACATAATGATGATGCTGTCACGTTTTTAATAAGGCGGAGAACCAAGATATATCGCCTGACGGCCTATGTACGTGAATGAGGGTTTTTAAGCAAAGTCGGCTTGAACACCAAACCCTGGTTACACAGGTACAAGTGATCCATTCCCCATTAATATTTGTTGATTACTAGGAAGCTGAATGGATCACAGTTCCTTCTACCTCCCCCTCTTTGATTTCAATAAAGTCATTTTATAAACCTCATTCTTGCTACTCTAAAAATCAATGTGCCATGCACTTTCACATGCCTTTTTAAGTGATTTCAGCTCATCTTTGTACCAAGTTGCATTTAGCTTATCCCATCTGGGCTTGGTATCTCTCACTGGTGCCTCCACCTGCAGGGCCTCATTCACAAAGTTGAACTTACACTTACTCTTTTTTGATACTCACAAACTACAATTTAATAGTAACTTTACTACCGCAGAAACTCTTCAGTTGAGGGCTGAGAACTCCACACACAAAATGACAGGCCTCTCCTATCTTCTCATGTACAGAGTTCTCCTCCTCAACTGAGGACACTTGTAGCTTGTGAATAGCAAAATAAAAAAAGAGTAAACTTACACAAAAGTGTAACTTTACCTTTGTGAATCTGGCCTATATGGCTATTAGTACCCAGTTCTTAAACCTGGTACTCCCTGATCGAGGCCTCTGATACACAACTCCGCTCAAGGAGAACTGCTTCCAAGTTTGTTGCAGTGAACTTAGACCATATCCTGCCTTTCTGTGAGTAATTGTTTGTTATATATTTCAATAAATCAGTATTTGTATAGCGTGGCTTATCACCCCGGGGCGTATCCAGATGCTGAGGTCTTAGTGAGCCTTAGTCAAAGATTTGAGTTTATGGTGCTTCTTCAGATTACAAAAAACATACAAATGGCCAGTCCAGGGGATCGGTGTCCTTACTTCAACTGTAATGATGTCACATGTTGCCAGAATAAGATCAAGCAATATGCCTTGCCATTTGAGTGGTGCCTTTTAGCAGTTGGTGAAGACTCTTTGGCAAGATAACAGTTCTGCAAGTGGCGATGTACATGAGGTGATCATGCCAAGTCTCACCCAGCCAGCATGATGGAGGAAGGGGGCAAGGTTTAAGCCAATGGGACGATGGGGTCTGGAGGGAAGAAGGAAATAGCCATCCAATGATCACAATAAAAGAAAACATAAGAATGAGAAATGCCCCAGTAAGCTAGTCTCCTAATCACACATAAGCACCAAGGGAGAAAACGTATGTCACCGATTCTATTCGCCAGTCACTTTTCCTGACAATGGAAAGATCCAGAGACAGAGACGACAAAGCTCCAAGGTATACTCATTTAGTTCAAAACCTGCTTTTCACATTTATTGAGTGCTGCTAACTGCTGTAGATACCACCTCTGCATGTTGTGTGCATAATTCTACAATCCTTATTTGGGTATTAGGCAGCGTCGATTTCTCCTCGGGGACGTAGGGACGTTGACCCTCTACTGAGTGCAGCCAGTCACCAGCATATAATTTAAAAATCCCCCAAGTTTGAACTCTTTAAAAGAAGTCTGGGCTCGCCTGGCTGATGTTTGTTCATCAGGGGTGGGGCCAGGGCTTGACCAATCCTCACAATTACCAAATAGCATTGGCATCCAGATGAGGTTCAGTGCGGGGTTGGACAGTTTTCTGACTAAGTCCAACCCAACATGCGCACCTTGAACTTATCAAACCCACTCTTTTTTGCAGCGTCCTGGAAACACGGCACAGGCCCTCCGTCTCTGTTGGAGCACTGGGCTCTCCTTCTCACACCAATCCTGACTTTGTTCTCATGCTTTTTCTACTTGAAGCTACATGAGAGCAAACACAGGATTGGTTGTCGTGAAGTTAGTCTGTTCCCACTGTCCCACGCTTGGTGGCACTTTGGAGAGGGATAGATAAAGAACATTGCCAATCACAGTGCAGCTTTATTATCAAACCACACAGTGAATGGATATGTTTCTTTAAGGGGGAACGCCATTGCATACCCTCACACAAGCACATGTTTGTGCAGAAGGGGTCCCAGGGAGAAGTGAAAACTGGAGCTTCACTGACAGGTGCGTGCTCCGGCTGGCAGGGTGACTCTTCAGTTACGGGATCTTCAACATGTGGAATTGCGGGTCTCCATCCATGCCAGTCACTCTGTTTTAACCTTACATACGCTCATCAGTGCAGTGGTTGTCGGCCCCTTCTGACTCTTCCTCGAGGGACTCTACTCTGCCTGTGGCTGGGGATGGCTCTTAGCTCCCACTCGCATGCCTTCGCCATGGATGCTCTCCTGGGCAAAGTGACCACAAAGAAGTGCTCAGATCATAGTGCCGAGAACCAACTGGGCCAAGAAGAAGGAACATGCACCAACAGCACGAAAGACGAAGAAGGGGAGAAGAATATTAAACGGGGGTCCCTTCGTATAAAACACCCTGGCCATCTGTTGGCTGAACAGGACCCGTTGTATTTTCTTTATTACACAATTCAGTGACGTGATTTATATTAGTTTTTAGTAGGTGCCACAAGGTGTATGAAGGTTTTCACTGGAATTGTTGCTTCTGAGAATTTAAATATAAAACATTATATGCCAAATCCGCCTATCTTCTAATTGTTACGCCTCGAGCATAGACCGTAATATTTATTTTGTTCTAAAAATGCGCTATTTATATAGTAGTGATTTTTTAATTGGACAATTACGCAGCCCATGCACCGTCCAAGCTTTTTGAAACTGGAAACAGAAGATGGATTTGGGGAGGTAGCCGACCGCAGGGAGGTCTCCCCGCCCTGCTATTTGGGAGGGGTGGGGGGCGGGAACCAAGGCCTCCATTTTGTTTTTTGGGCTCTCTGTGTAGATAGCCCAATTATAGCCCAACTATAAGGGTTTTGGGCTCCAGCTCCTAGCCACCATTTTAGGTTTGGTGACCTGATGGCTAGGAGCGTTTTTCAGTAGCTGATTGGCAGAAGTTTTTTGGTCATTGTTGAAGTTGGGTTTATCGACAGGGTAAGGGTAGGCAGGTTATTTTAAGTTCAGTTTGACAAGTTGGCTGATTTACTGTTGTAGAGAAGCAGGCAGGGGATGTTGGTTAAGTGAAGTGTAGAATTAAAGGGGATAAGTATAATGTAATGCTTTGGATTGTCATGTAAATTGTAATGTTAGGGTGGGGGCGGGTTCAGGGGAATCTTAGAGGCGGGTTCAGGGGTCAGGTATGTGGATGTATTAGTGAGTCATTAAGTTTTGTAAGGCGGTTGCCAGGAATGTTTAATGTTATGTGCACCTGTTTCAATAAAGCGGCCTTTTACACACAAGAAAATGGTTTGTGGTCTGCTCCAACCCTCCCTCCCAAGAGACAATGTGTTTAACAAATCTAGTGAGTGACAATGTTAATTATGTTCTTATTCCCCTCAGTTGTCCAATTAGAAATATGCACTTGTTGATATTTTAAAACAAAATACATTGTTTATAGATTTTAGTGTTTGAAGGCTTGTGCAAACACACGTGTGCAAAAGCAACGTGCAGCGAGAGTCATAAAAGCGATATAAATCTTTTTTTTTTCTTTTGGTAATTGTCCTTAGAGCAGGAGAGAAATTAAAATGTGTGGGCATCTATGATGCGAAGAACGGTAACAAGGCAATGCGATGCTAATATCTTTAATTCACACTTTTATTAGAAATGTGCCTCCCAGCAGTAAAATTCTGTATCACATCTCTGCCCCACTAGTGCACTGGAATTTCTCTGCTTTAGAATAACAACACATCACTCGTAGATGATTTTGTCCACTTCCTTATGTATAGAATGAGTGGCTGATTGTTGATAGTGCCTCTGTCTGTCGAGCAGCTTCACGGCGCTTCGCTGGAGTGACAAATGAATGGTAAAAGTCGAAACAGTAGCAATAGGACGCTTTCCTCACACGGGAAAGTAGTAGGACCTTATTACCTCTCCTTTGCTTGCAGGTTCGGGTGGATAAAGAACACAAACTCTGTCCTGGTCATGTGAAATTTTCGGAACGGATGTTATTTACTGGTGAAGTCTTGAAATAAGCCCGGACAGTCAGTGTTGACACAGCTTTAAGTAATTGCACTATTGTTTCTCAATATTATTGATGGAACTGATAGGTTCTCATTAGATTATCTGATTAATGTGATGTTATAATGCTTTTGTAACAGTAAAACTGTATATATTTTATTTTTTTAGGCTGTAACAAAACATAATTTATAATTATAATGAAACATTATTACTGAGTTAAAAACAGCAGGGACCCACCTTTTAGGAGAGTGATTGGCAGATATTAATCGTCTTAAGTCTGTAACATTCCGTGAAGTTACAGTGCTCGGAAATACAATGCGTACCTCCTTGATACTAAGCATTTTCATCAGTAACTTTTGATTTAAGTTCCTTCTTGCGTCTCAATTGGCGCTTATACCAACTTTTACGGCAACCACTTTCAAATGTCACCAGCCGCCACTGGTATTAGGTTAAGCATATGAAGACCCATTTGGAGTATTGTGGCCAATCATGAATTCTCACTGGAGTGGTGCTTCTATATAATTTGAGGCATTCCTCTAACAAATTCCACTTTCCCAGATAAACAACTCAGGCCACCAGAAGACCATATCTGATTTGAGAGGTTGACCAACGTGATCCTGATATTAGTTACTGCTGCTGTAGTAGTTTGGATTATGTGCAAAGGGGTTTCTGCGCTCCTAAACAAGTAATCACTTATTCCACTACCCTATTCACTGTTGGAAGCTCTACAGAAGGGAATATTGGAAGCGGTATCTTCGCCTGTAACCATAGAAAATATAGCAGATCCAGGGAAAGGAGCATACGCAATTGAATTTGATGCTAATTTGAATGGAGAAATTGTGTGTTGGAATTTCAACACTGTTATAGGACCCTTAAAACTAGTGTGATGTGTTGCTCCTAAGGTTATGTTCATGGAACTTTCAAAGACTAAGGCCCTGGTAATGATTACTATTAGATTATGTATTCATGATCTGAACGTGCATGCTTTTATTTACTTTTTTTTTTTTATAGGAACCAAAGCTCCTGTGCCTCTGTCGGATGCCACAACTGATTTTAACTTACCTTTGCTTTCCTTGTACATGCCAATATCTCCAGTCCTCTGTCCGAGGGGTTTGCCTAGCCCTTGCGAAACCCCTTTTTTTTTTTAGCTACTTTTTTTAAAATCAGCTTTCTTTTACTTGTAGCCCTGGGGCTTCCTGGCCTCCTGTATATTCAATTATTTTATTGTTTTAATTGATTCATTTTGGGGCACAATAGTTATCAAGAGACTTCCATTCAGAGGTGCTACACGATCTCCATGGGGATTTTCACTATGCATTAGTTGTATACTATTTAATGGATGGCAGTCTAGTTTTTTGTGCAACTTTACTCCCCTTCTACCTACTTCTTGGCAGAGGTGGACTGCCAGGCTTGCTAGCGCCTGGTGCACCTCTTCTGTTCTGCTTATAATGGCAACTATTTTGTGAAGGAACTGCCAGTGTGATGAAGGAGTGTCTTTGGCAAGCCCGTCTGAACCTGAAAGCAGACCATGCTGCCTGTTGCAAACTTCTGAAGATCACTGAGACAAGCCACCATGCCAGGTGCTCAGGTGAGCCTCTTGACTCATGTACTTTTATTCTTTCATGCTTCCAGGGGACAACTTACTTCACAGCCCCCACGAAGGCTTTTCTTCAGGCCAAAGGACTTCTAAACCCTTGTTATCCTTCCTGCTTTTCCACCAACGCTATCCCCACCAGATCTACCTCAAGTCACTAGGCCTGGGCGGTAAATTCCGTTCCGTTCGCGGAATTTGCGGAATTTGGGTAATTTCGCGTTCCGCGGAGAACGCAAAATTGCCCAAAAATCTGCGTTCCGCGACTTCGCGAAATTTTTTGCTTGTTCGCATTCTCAATATGCGTGTTCGTGAGATATTTCACCCCGAGCACGCAAACAGCGATCGCGAACAGGAAAAAGGAATCGCGAACAAGCAATTCCGCGTGTTCGCGGAATTTCTGCGTGTTCGCGGAGATTTTTTACCGTTTCGCGAAGATTTGCGTAACGCGATTACGCAAATTCCGCCCACCCCTACAAGTCACTTGAAAGTCGGGCCATGCAATGCTCGTTTGGCTATTAAAAACAGAGCAATTATCAACTCCTTTAGTGGCACACAAATGCTCAATAAGCTATTTTTAACAGAAACTTGGATCCCTATGCTCATTAACTTGGGTCCATCTGGCTATAACGTCTTAAAAATCAAACACCCTATTAAGAGAGGAGGTGGAGTTGGCATCATATACAATTGTTTTAAATGGCACATCTTAGCCTTTAGTCAATTCATGGGAACCTAAATTAAGTTTATAAAGTTGCAGCCCAACTCTATGTTCTTACTAGGAATTAGCCTTTGATACAAGCCTCCCAAAAGTTCAAATGAATTTTTTAACTGGTTAGAGGAACTTAGAATTCATACTCCTACACACTTTTAAGACATTATTGTCATAGTGAATTTCAGCATCTGGGTTAAACAACACTGCCACTGCTGATGCTCTCTTCTGGACCAAACACATTAGATAAGTCAACTTTTCACCTTCCCTACACACAAAGCTGTCCACATATCAACCTTATTTTTGTTAACGCAATATCACTGATACAGTCACTTCCATCCCACTTCCATGGTTTGATCATGTCATTCTCTACTTCCGTTTAAAACAAAACTATGACCAGCATTCACCCCATATAACCGCAACATCCATCTTGAAAAGTGATCTGCACACCATAGCACCCCTTGAATTGAAAACTGAATTCAACACAGTTTTAGTCCTTCTTCATTAACCGACCTGGATGCTTCAGCTGATAGTTGTGCATGTCTGCTGGATGATCTGAACATGATAATTACCCAGTCATTAGATAAACAGGAACCACTCCAAACAAAACATGTCAAGGCTAAACATTGTACCTGTCCCTGGTTTGGTTTTCAGATTTTCTTTAAAACTGAAAAAAATTATTCTTTATTGACTCAAATGATCTTATCGGAAAACCTCTGGCACCTAAGCATTTAATGGCCATTGCTCTCAAATGTATCAATATAACCACCTGCTCCTTAAAAGTAAAATATCCTACTATTCACAGAAAATCCTTATGGCTACCGATAGTAGCAAAGCTATTTTCAGTACCATTGAAGCCCTCCATAACCCTCTAGCTATTCAGTATACTCTCTCCCTTTCTGAGGAAGTAGGTGAAAAACTTGGATCATTCTTTGTTGATAAATAACAAAATATCGAAGATGATCTTTCTTATTCCATTTCCAAGTCCTCCACTTAATTTTCTTCCCCTCAAGATAACTCTAAGTGTAACACTACCCTTTCCATAAGTACTGCTAAATTTTCCTATTTTTCTTCAATCAATTCAAAATAATGTAGGCTCCTCACTTGAGATCTTCCCTGTATCATTCCTTCAAACTCAGGATAATACTCTTGCCCGGATACTCACAGATATAAAGAACACCGCTTTGTCTTTAAGGCATCATTCCCAGTTCCTTCACAAAAGCAATCGATAAGCCCCTACTAAAAAAACTGGCCTTGACTCAGATGATCTGGTCAAAATAAGACCCATCTCTCTTGCATTTCTATGCCGAAAATTTGGAGAAATTCACCACCTCCTAACTCCAAAGTTTCACTGAGATTCAAAACCTTCTTGGTGACAACCAAGGACGTTTTCTGGAAGGCTGTTCTTCTGCACTGATCAACCTCACTGGCATATTTGACATCTACACTTTGGACGATAGGAGAGGCTCAGGAGCATTATTACTCCTGGAAAACTCCACTGCATTTGACACCATGGATCACAAAATTATTTTTGATCGCCTCAATTCAGTAAGCGTCATGGACCTTGCACTCAAATAAATCAAATATTTTCTCTCAGATTGGATTCAAACCATTATACTAGGCACTTTTCCTTTTGTACTTTCCCAGTGAAGTACGGTGTCCCACAGGACTCATTCCTCTCACATCTGTTGTTCAACCTTCAAATGCTCTCCTTCGCTAACATTCTTACTCCAAAGCAATGTGATAGCTCTGTGTTGATGAAAAGCAGTTGATCCAGATGTTCCTGCTAATCAGACCACCAGTGTTCATGCTATCATGAACTCTATTGTGTCCTGGTTGGATTATAACTTTCTTAAAATCCACCATGTGAAATCTGAAATTCTTCCTGTCTCTTATAGATTCAACCATTGGGACAACTCACTATCTCCTCAAAACTTGGGACAATGCCCCCCCCCCCACCCCCCACGTGCCTAAAATGAGGAATTTGGGCATACTACTGCATCATAAATCTGATCTTAATATCCAAATATCCAATGACAACGAATCCCTCATCAAATTAGGCTACTTAGCAGGAACTTGCCATTCCTTTCCTTCCCTCAACGTATCAATGCTTTAAATGCCTTTGTAAACTTCAGACTTGACTACGGTAATACAGTATACCTGGGCATCTCTAAAATGGCTGTAGGAAAAAGTCCAATCCAGAAAATAAAGGGGCAGGAAACAGAGTGGTTCCTTAGACGTGGTTTATTCATCCAAAGCTCGTCTAATCGGCAAGTAGGTTACAGGCAGAATACCCCAACAACATTCCTTTCCACTTCACAACCTTCTAACTTATTTGAAACAAAACACACAGCTAAAACATGAGGCAACCACAAGCTGTGACACAGAATGCCACGCTTGTGTCTGCCACGCACCCATGCACTCAACACACCTTCCCCCTTAAAAAAAAAACATTAAAGAAAAAACAAGCTTAATTCATGACAAAATCTTTGAACCTCGTAGGGAGGCGATGGTTTCGTGCAATCCTGGAAGGAAAATTCTTATGATTGATAAGGGAGAAAAAGGATTCCCTAGATCCTTATATTGCCCGACATCTAAAAACACATTGCTGTTAAAATCTTCCTGTGGGGTTACCACACCTTCAAACACGGAGAATCTGTTTAGGTTCCAGACACTACCGCCCTCGATTCCGGCAGCATTTCAGAAAACCTCAATAACTCTTTTGGGACCTGACCAAACAGGAAAACCCTTGGCAACCCCCTATTATTTTAATGTGAATAAAATCATCAACAACAATCCCATGCCTGCTTACAGAACCCAATTTCTTTTCCATGACTTGTTTCATTTTTTTTTGTCTGCGTCAACTCTATGTCGAACAATTTCGTAGTCTACTTTAGTGAAATTGGTGATTTCACCTAGGTTCTTCGTCAACCACCAGGGGCCAGTTTAGTACTAGGTTTGCGTCCTCTCAAAAGTTCAAAAGGACTAACCAATGGGACGGAAATGGGTTAGGTCCTGTATGCTAATAACATGGATTGCATTGCATTACGCCAATTCAACCCCACCTTTACTGAGAGTTGAATAGCCTCCTTCACTACACGGTTGAAATGCTCAACTTGACCATTGGCCTCAGGGTGGAAAACAGTGATTTTCCTATGAGTAATTCCACATTTCTCTAAAAAACATTTAATTTCCTTACTAACAAATTGGGGTCCATTGTCGGTGACGATTTCTTGTGGAATTCCTTCCCTACAAAAAATTTCATCTAGAAACTCTATAACATTTTGTGAAGTAACCGCCTGAACCATCTTGATTTCCGGCCATTTGGAATAGTAATCAATGAGGACAATTCCAAAAGCTTCATGCTTGGGTAAAACACTAAATGGACCAATAATATCCAAACCAAGTTTGCGCCACAGACCAGAGAGAAAATCTACAGGATGAGGCTCAGGGTGTAAAACCACAGCCGACGTGTCACTTTTTCAACATTTGGCAAAAGAACGCACAAAATGCTCAACACACACATTTACACCAGGCCACCAAAACAATTCTCTAATACGTCTCCTAGTAAAGGAAATGCCTTAATGCCCTTGTGGGCAATCTCAACAATAGTGTCTTTAACGAATAGGGAGGGATGATTTTGTCACCTCTCATAACTAAACCGTTTTCAACAGCCAACTCGTCATGTACCTTAAAATAGCTCATCAAATCGCCCGACAGCTTCCTCTGTTCGGGCCAACCTTGTAATAGGCACTTATTGATGTTATTCCATTCAAAATCTTTCTCCATTTCTAGGAGCCAATCATCCTCACATAGATTAGTCTGTTCACCGTATACTAGATTGACATCACGTGTAATGAACGCTACTTCACAGTCATCCTCTTAAAACCCTTTCGAACATGCCACTGGAAATCTAGACATGCAATCAGCGTGTATGTTTGCCTTTCCTTGTACATATTCTATCTGGTACTGGAAAGACTGCAACCTGGAGGCTAGTCTCGCAAGGCGTGCAGACATCATCACACAGGGCATATATCATCCGTCACCCGCCTGGCAACATTAAGAAAACAAGAAGTTTATGATCAGTTTTGATGGTGAATTTGGTTCCCCATAAAAATGTCCTGAAATGTTCTGCCGCCAAACACAAGCTAACAGTTCTCTTTCAATAACTGAGTAGTGCTTTTCTGCGTCTCTTAACGCTCTGGATGCATATGCTACTATCCACTCTTTCCCGTTGTCTCTCTGTAACAATACTCCACTCATACCGGTTTAGCTAGCATCCACCATAATGATACACTTTTTTCCACACTCAAATTGCTTTAAACATTGAGCATTCACTATACATTTCTTCAAATTCTCAAAGGCCTTGGACATGTCATCATTCCAAGAAATGTTTGCGTTTTTCTTGAGGAGATATCTGAAAGGATCTACTCAAAATTGGGTATGAATTTGGCGTAGAATTCAAGAAGGCCCAGAAATGCTACCAGCTGTTCCTTGGAAGTGGGAATGGGAGCATTGATGATACTTTCAATGTGGTTGCGTTTAGGTCTGATGCCCATTCCACTAATAGTATCTCCAAGATATTCTACCTCCATCGCTTTGATTTTGCACTTATCGAGACGAAGGGT
The DNA here is from genome assembly GCF_964204655.1 of Triturus cristatus. NCBI lineage: Eukaryota > Metazoa > Chordata > Amphibia > Caudata > Salamandridae > Triturus > Triturus cristatus. Next base: position 473,825,362 of record NC_140590.1, on the reverse strand, counting down.
AAGACTCTTTTCAGACAAGTCAGCAATGACCATTCAGATCGTGTTCCTCATTGTTCTTGCCATATTCAAGTATATCGTCCTGGAATGCAATGGCGCCAGTTAAACCCTCCAAAGTGTCTCTCATTAGCCTTTTGAAAACTGAAGCAGCGCTGGCAAAACCCAAAGGCATACAGCGGTGCCTAAGGAGACCTTCTGGAGTAATAAAAGCAGTAAGATTCTTTGATTCCTCGTCAAGGACAACCTGGTGATACACACTAGCTAAATCAATGCATGAAAATACTTGCGCACCAGCCAAAGTTAATACCATCTCATACAGATTGGGTAGGGGATGGGCATCTACCCAGATGGCATTATTCAAACTGCGTAAGTCCACTCATAGCCTAAGCTGACGTGAAGATTTAATAGAAATGACAATGGGAGAAACCCATGGTGATGACCCAATGGGCCCTATAATGTCTTTTTCACACAGTTCTTTAAGCATGTCCTTTAGCTTGTTCCTGTAAGTGAGAGGGACATTCCTAACTCTGTGATGAACAGGTACAGCATTGTCGTGTAACTTAATGACATGTTTGAAGCCTTGGTATTTCCCTAATTTCCCACTGAAAACACTAGGAAACTGCTCCTTTAATTTATCAATAAGACCGGTGTTGTCACTATGAGTGGTCTTACAAGATTCAACAGCATAAACAGGAAGATCAGCTCTGGGATCAAGCCTAATTCCCAATTGCTCCTGGTGTGGCCACCCCAGGAGTGACTGCCCTGATCTTGCAACATATATCTTGCCAAATGTGTGACGCCCTGAAAACACTAAATTGGCCCAGAAGAAACCTACCAAGTCAAATGTGTGTCCTGTGAGACATCAAGAGGGGATAGAACCTTATTAGGCCACTTGTCATGGAAAATATCTAAAGCAATAAGGGTGTACCATGCACATGAGTCAACCAAAAATCTCAATTTAGCATCATCAACAGTAATAAAACATGAGGGAAATTTTGAGAATCCTTCACCGCCACAAACGTTAATAACAGTGTTAACATCATTCTCATTGTTCTCATAAGAGCTGTCATAATCATCCATATTTTGTATATAATTAACCCTTTTAGGAACGGATTTACAAAATTTCCCAAAATGGCCTTTCTTGTTACATTTGGAACAAGTTTTCTCGATAGCAGGACATAACTTAGAATTGGCCAAGTGTCTGTTGCTTCCACATCTGTAGCAAAGTAACTGAGTATTTCTTCTTTCACTCTTTGTACTCGTAAATTTACCTTCCGATTTCACAAAGTTTTCATTCCTGTGTGGAAATGATCTTTTTTGTTTATCTACTTCCTTGGAGATACTGAACACATCGCCTTTATCGTTACCTCTAATTTCTCTGACAAACTTTTAGGAATGTTCTATAGACTTAGCTATTTCGATGGCAGCACTCAAAGACATGTCGGACATAGTCCATAACCTTTCTTGTTATTTGTCATCATTAGAATTTGGTCTCTAAGGACTTGTTCATAAGCTATGTGCTTGAAGTCACATGTACAGCAAGCGATCTAAGTGCTGGCACAAAATCCTCAATGGACTCATCAGCCTGTTGTTTCTGTGAATAAAATATAAACCTATCCATTACAATATACTTCTTTTTACCATACCGTAAATTGAGTTGTAAAGATGCATATTCATAAACATTGATATTACCCGGATTGGGTAATGCAGGTAAGGTTTTAAATTCTTTTAACCCAATTCCTTCTAAGCAATGTTTCAATAAAGCAAGTTTCCTTTCAGGGTGACAGATCATTTAGTCTTGTAGCTTTCAAACTTTGGAATGCACTGCCAATCGAGCTCAGACAAATTAACACCCTGCTGCGGTTTAGGAAGGAATTGAAAACCAGACTTTTTCCCAGAGAATAATTTCTCAGTCCCCTCGGCCTGACTCTTATGAATTTCAGTTACGCACAGTGTCCTTTTATTGGTAATCTCAGCGATAGGATACCCGTTGGGTGGCAGCCGCGCTATAGAAATGCTACTTACTTACTTACTCTACCTCCAATACTTCCACAAAAGCTAAAAAAAACGGGTTGCCACACTTTCCTGGACATGGGAGGTTCACCAGCAGAAGACAGGAAAGAGAGGGGAGGAAGAATTCCAGACATTGTTCAATACCTAAAGAAAGCAAAAGTAAGAAGAAGGTAATGAGCAAATAATACAGCGACTGTAAAGTAAAATGAACAAGGAACAAGAGAAAAAAAATGTACAATGTATAATCAACTGTGGGTAATTACGGAAAACGCCATAGCAAGGTATTTCAAATCGGAGAAGAAATACATGTGTGCGTATCAGGGTGAAATAATAAATGTACCTTTAGTAACACGCGGTGTGCGTATTATCGAAGAAATTGCTTGAGATACACGTTGTGTGTATCACCATTGAATGACAAATTGCTGCTTAAAGATGGAGTTGAAAAGAATTGCACCCTTTTCCGATGCAGGCTCCGTACACTGAAGAAAATCCAAAATGGCGGCACGCAAGGTCAACAATGTAACCTCAAGTAACGCTTGTCGTAAGAAGACGCGTGAAGCGTTGCTGTAGAGAAGTTATCCAACAAAGAAAGAAGCGTGAAATTCCGGTTGCCAGGAATGGTTGCTAAGATGCCCTCAGGATTCCGGTTGCCAGCAGCAGACTCAAGTGCGCGTAAGCAGAACGAGACAGCAACTTGAAAGACACACTCAACAATTGCTTTTGGAGAAAGTACAGGGGATCAAAAAAAAAAAACATTCTCCAAATCCGCCAAAACAAAGTACACAGAGCTGGCATGTACAGCTGAATATTAGTATTCTTCGGTAAAGATGACGTGAAGAAGTAAATAACTGCAGTTAGACAGGTTTGCGATTATTGTCAGAATAAACGCAAAAGACTTCTGTGAAGCTCAAGTCCAGTCCTTCTTAATCTCAAGAAACGAGATATCCTCTGTAAATAATTTCTGGAAGAAACATGAAATTACCCCCCAAAAAAGAAATAATGAATGAATAAATTGAATAAAATGTAGGGGGCAGTGGATCCGTGCCCGCTCGTTGCCAGTGTAGGAAAAAGTCCAATCCAGAAAATAAAGAGGCAGGTAACAGAGTCGTTCCTTAGAAGCAGTTTATGCATCCAAAGCACGTCTAATCGGCAAGTAGGTTACAGGCAGAATACCCCAACAACATTCTCTTCCACCTTCTAACCTATATGAAACAAAACACAACGCTAAAACGAGAGGCAGCCACGAGCTATGACACAGGATGCCCCGCTCGTGTCTGCCACGCACCCATGCACCCGACAATGGCCACATCCAAAACTCTTCGATCAGAAGTATTATTCCCCTAAGAAAATTGTATTCTGCTTCATCTCATTAAAAATCTTTGCATTGACTTCCAGTTGATAAAAGAATTCTATTCAAACAGACATATATCATTCACAAAATTCAGACTGGCAGTGCCCTTAAATTTCAGTCCTGCAAATTTACCAAACCTCAGCCCTCCCGTCCCCTTCATTCAAGCACTCAGCACCTGTTTCCACCTTTTAACTCGCTCATTGGGTTAGCTGCCCTTTCAGTGTGATAGGCCCCAAACTCTGGAACTCCATTCCTTCGGACATCCTTTCCATTCCTCATCTCCCTCTTTCTAGAAAATCTCTCAGAACTTGGGGGCTAGTCCTATATTTTCTCCTCTGGCCCTCCCATGATATATAAGAACTGAGAGACTCCACCAAACGTAACTGTGTGCTATATAAATCCTATTAAATAATAATAACCTGGTCTCATCTCCTAGAATCTGCAGTGTGGTGATTCTGTAGTGGGCAGTTGCTGCAGTTCTGAAGGTGTCTGAAGCTGTCCAGTTGTCTTGGGGAAAAAACCTTATTATTACCAACTCCTATTAGTTTTGATTCCATCGTTTGAGCCATTGCTGAGTGACTTTTTCATATTTTGATTTAATTTCCATTAAGTACAGCAGCCCGTAGACCTTCAAAGTCACTCTTTGAACCTCACTGCGAGTAGCCTAATATTTGGTGCTCGCACAGCGAAGAGCTGCAATCTCTGGTTTTGGCCATTACCTATGCCCAAATACAGACGTGGAATGAGGGTAATGTGCCTATGAATACTAGGACCTTTTCTGCCTGTCATTACTGAATCTCTGCTCAATAATGGATGGTTTACTACCACTATTTACCACCTGCTTTGAGCAGATAATAAATAGCAGGCCCAGAGCTGAGGGACCCTGAGACAGAGGTTGGGCACAGCAGGGCAGTGAACTGCTGGGGAGAGTGTTGTCTGCACTCCCCTTGGTGGAGGAGGGCAGTGGGCGGGGGCCCTACCTGCACCTCTGCTTGCAGCCCTGACCAGAGTTACACACGGTTTCACCAGGTGCAGAGTCACACTAGTAAAACCAGGCCTGTTGTTTTCAGCTCCATGATTACTGGGTCCAGAAACAATGGGCCACAGGTTTTACCCAGAGTCGCAGCCTCTTCCCCAGGAATACCTCTCCGGTCATATTGAGGCACTTAAAGCAGCGGCGTCCCCTCTATTAGGGCGGAGGAGCGCCCCCCGCCACTACCCACAAATAAAACAATAGGAAAACAGGTTACTAACCCATTTTATTATCGTTTTATTTTAATCCCCCTGGACGCGCCCCAGGACGAGTCTTGGGGCGAGTTCAGGAAGATGACGCTGTGGTGGGGGAGTGGTAGTGCACTCCCTTGTCCCTTCACTGCACATGAGGTTTTTGGCCAACTGTTTCAGGCCGGCCAAACATCTCATGTGAAGCTTTCTCAAGTCCCAGCAGCATTGCTGGGGCTGGAGAAAGCAGGCACGGGCTCCCAGTCTGCCTGGGAGCGCAAGGTCATAGCACTCAGGGCAATTATGCCGCTGTTTTCCTGCAGCATCATGAGTGGCTGCCGTGGAATCTGGGACCCTGTTCCAGAAGCAAGAAGAGCGCGATGGAGTGGACGGTAAAGGTGGCGGCGATCAGTTAAGTTAATTTTTTTATTTGACTTTTTTTTAATTTGTCCCCCAAACCTCCATAGCCCCCCTACCCCCTCCCAGCTCCCTCCTACGGCCCGCCCCGCCACTTTGGCTGGGGACGGGCCGCGACTGCCTTAAAGACACAACAAACCTCAAGGCTTTTATCCTATTCATTACAATGGTGGGCTACTTACCCTGACCCAGAGGTGCCCTTTCAGTTTTTTGAAGGGACAGACCCCCACATATATTTTGACAGCAAGTCATGTTGGATTTCGAGCCTCACTGGCACATCGGACAATGCACAGATGTGAAAAAAAGCCTGCCAAGAAGATATAAACGAGATTATTTGCGCCAACACAACCAAACGCTTCAGAAATGGTCATTAATGGAAACAAAAGGTAAGGAAATGAATTATTAACAATGGATTTCTTTTGAGTATTGCTAGGTAGTCAATGACAGCCTTTTTCTTGTGCCAGGTTTTTTATTTACAAATACCACACTATCTCTCATTTGAAAAATACATCTGCACAGCGCTACTTGGGTGAAGCAGAAAGGTGTCAGGTAAAGTGGAGCTGATGAGGGCGATTATATAAACTCTCCTTCAGGCCCTGAAATAAAGCCGAATCTTATCGCACAGAGCTGCAGCTGGTTTATTTTTCTAAGAAGACCATGGCTCCGGCTGAGACAATGGAAGTTATTAACTACTTACCCGCCATATCACATATCTGACCCTGCTCCATAGTTAACTCTGCTTGGGAAGGTATAGTATGTGGAATCTGTGATTTTATAAAGCTGCGTGCGTTATGTTCAGGTTTCAGACCATATTACTATACACATCTTTATTCCGCTCAATTGACAAAAATGTAAAGCAGAAGGCTGTATCTTTTCCTGTATAAGTGCACAAAGATTTCACTCGATGGTCTCTCGATTACGCAATTTAGGAAGAAATATACAGCCCTCTCTGTCCATTGGTCTAGTTTGATCTAGATGTAAGTGAGCAATGCAAGCAGCACTTGCCACCAAAATGTCATGAATGCTGTGTTTGTGTCGAGATATATATATATATATATATATACATATATATTTATATATTACCTACTGGCGGTCGCCAGTAGGTAGTTATAGTTAGGACCACGTTTCCATAGGAAAACCTCAACATTCTATTTTGAATAACTTTGGCGCCGGTCGACGAATCCTCGCGAATTTCTCAAAATAGGTGGGGCGCTACGCTCCGCTCCTACCCTGAAAGTCTCGGGGGGATTCGTCAAGCGGGGGCTGAGATAAAAGGGGGGTCCCAAAACGCGTTTTTCCCATGCATTTTTCCATAGGACCTTTAGACAGGGCTACAGCCCGAACGGCTGAACAGAATTACTAGAAATTTGGCAGAGAGGTAGTCCTCAGGTCAAGGAAGTGCCTTTTGTAGGTTTGGTGTAAATCTGTTCAGTAGATTCTGAGAAAATAGCCTTTAAATCAATATATATATCTGAGCCCGCTTACGGTAAGCTTACCGTACGCTTACGGTAAGCGTACGGCGGCGTGCGCGAGCGCGATTCTGATTGGCTGTTAGATCTTAGTAAACATTCGAATCGGTCGAAACCAGGAAGCGGCGGCCGCCATTTTGTGTATTTCACTCTGAAAAAAAAGAGTGAAAACAACGAAAGGGGGCAATGAGGAGAGTTACAGACCCCCTAACATTTGTAAGGGGGTCAAAGAAGGACAGAAAAGTACAAAAAAAACATTTATTGATTTAAAAAAAAATCACGGGGTACGCGTACGGTAAGCTTACGGTAAGCGTACGGTAAAAAAAAAAAAAAATAGATAAATGAAAAGCAGATTTAAGAGTTTAGAAATTAGGGAGCTCTAAAAAGAGCTGTTGTGTTTATGAAGTCATTTTTTTAGTGGTACCTACAAGTAAGTACCGATGCAGAGTCTAAGGTTCAAGAGGAAGACTCTGTTCCCTTCATCATTGAAGTGCACACCATCTCCTCTATAAATGTCTTGCATGTCATAACGCAAGTTGTTGTGGTAAATGGCACCCATACCATAGTCACGGAGGAAAGCAGAAACAGATTTGTTGACGTGCTTTCTTGCTTTGTCAATCTGTGGACAGAAATGATTGGACCAGTTCCATTTTTGCCTTTGGCATATGTTGGAAAACACAAAGGCAGTTTTAGGGAAAAGTGTAAACAGTTGTGCAAAGGTGTCCTTCATAAGCATTTCCAGACCTACCCCAGTCAAAGTGCCTAGGTCATTGCCACCACAGTGCACTATTATGAGGTCAGGGTGTTGGATTTGAATGAAGGATTTCACCAATGGCATCAATTGGTGTCACTTTAACCCTCTCTGACCAATCCATTTAATGTCTACATTTGGCAAAGCAAGGTCTCTCACCATATCTGTTTTCTCTGCAAACTTTTCACTCCAGAAGACATAGCTGTGCCCTACAATCCACACTGTGAACATCTTCAAAGGAGAACTGGATGCACTCAGGAGGTGTCTTTCAGTAGAATGGCAATAAGAAAAGAAAGACAGTTTGGAAATGGAGGCATACATATTTTTTTAAAACAAAAAGAACTGATTGGCTGTTTCATACCATTCTAGAATAAAAACTAGGCTGTATGTGAAAATTAATAGAAGCATGTTTTGTATTGGTACAAAAAAATGTGTAACCAAAGAACAGTACTATGGATTTGCTGTAAGGTTTGAAAAGTCAAGCACTCTTGCTCTGTGGAATTGAAACATTGTGTGTCGAACTTCTGACCTAACTGCACACAGCAGTGTTCCATGAGCTGTTGCTATGGTAGCAGGCAGACGTCAAGTTGGGGGAAGGGTACTTTTAATTTGTCCCCCAAACCTGGGTCTGATAATCTGCTGTTTGAGTGTCACATTTCTTTCACAACTAACTAATTTTAAAGGTGAGTTTACAGTTTGAGAGGGGATGTATGTGGTAACTTAAGAAATGAATAATAGAAATGGGAATTGTTTTTGTTGTAGTTACACATGGTGGTTTCATAATGTGTCAGTGTGTAAAAGTGATTTACACTTGCCCCGAAAAAAAAAAAGAGCAGTAAGTGTGCTTTCAAATTGGCAAAGAAATTTCGTTTTGGCACTAATGTGAAAACATGACTCTGTGTGCATAGAAGAATTATAGGCAGAGATTTATTGCGTCTTGCTCTGGTGATTTCACAGTTGCATTAGATGGAAAGGGGGAGCGAATTTTTGGGGGAAGAAGCAGAGGCTTAGCACACACCCATGTCCTTGCCGTGTATAGTCATGCACAGTATTTACAAGCGAGTGGGGTTTTCAGGTTTAAGTCTGTAATGCAAATACATTCAGCATCACTAAGGCTGGTTGCCCTTGGTGGAGTGTAGGCAGTCACAGAGAATGCACATGGTGGTGGTCTGAAAAAAAAACAGCTTGGACACGTGCAATTAAATAAATCAAAAATAGTGGTTTCATAATGTGTCAGTCTGTAAAAGTGATTTCAAATTGTAAAAAGAGATTTTCACTTGGCCCGAAAAAAAAAAGAGCAGTAAGTGTGCTTTCAAATTGGCAAAGAAATTTCGTTGTGGGACTAATGTGAAAACATGACTCTGTGTGCATAGAAGAATTATAGGCAGAGATTTATTGCGTCTTGCTCTGGTGATTTCACAGTTGCATTAGATGGAAAGGGGGAGCGAATTATTGGGGGAAGAAGCAGAGGCTTAGCACACACCCATGTCCTTGCCTTGTATAGTCATGCACAGTATTTACAAGCCAGTGGGGTTTTCAGGTTTAAGTCTGTAATGCAAATACATTCAGCATCACTAAGGCTGGTTGCCCTTGCTGGAGTGTAGGCAGTCACAGAGAATGCACATGGTGTTGGTCTGAAAAAAAAACAGCTTGGACACGTCCAATTAAATAAATCAAAAATAGTGGTTTCATAATGTGTCAGTCTGTAAAAGTGATTTCAAATTGTAAAAAGAGATTTTCACTTGGCCCGAAAAAAAAAGAGCAGTAAGTGTGCTTTCAAATTGGTAAAGAAATTTCGTTTTGGCACTAATGTGAAAACATGACTCTGTGTGCATAGAAGAATTATAGGCAGAGATTTATTGCGTCTTGCTCTGGTGATTTCACAGTTGCATTAGATGGAAAGGGGGAGCGAATTATTGGGGGAAGAAGCAGAGGCTTAGCACACACCCATGTCCTTGCCGTGTATAGTCATGCACAGTATTTACAAGCCAGTGGGGTTTTCAGGTTTAAGTCTGTAATGCAAATACATTCAGCATCACTAAGGCTGGTTGCCCTTGCTGGAGTGTAGGCAGTCACAGAGAATGCACATGGTGGTGGTCTGAAAAAAAAACAGCTTGGACACGTGCAATTAAATAAATCAAAAATAGTGGTTTCATAATGTGTCAGTCTGTAAAAGTGATTTCAAATTGTAAAAAGAGATTTTCACTTGGCCCGAAAAAAAAAGAGCAGTAAGTGTGCTTTCAAATTGGCAAAGAAATTTCGTTTTGGCACTAATGTGAAAACATGACTCTGTGTGCATAGAAGAATTATAGGCAGAGATTTATTGCGTCTTGCTCTGGTGATTTCACAGTTGCATTAGATGGAAAGGGGGAGCGAATTTTTGGGGGAAGAAGCAGAGGCTTAGCACACACCCATGTCCTTGCCGTGTATAGTCATGCACAGTATTTACAAGCCAGTGGGGTTTTCAGGTTTAAGTCTGTAATGCAAATACATTCAGCATCACTAAGGCTGGTTGCCCTTGGTGGAGTGTAGGCAGTCACAGAGAATGCACATGGTGTTGGTCTGAAAAAAAAACAGCTTGGACACGTCCAATTAAATAAATCAAAAATAGTGGTTTCATAATGTGTCAGTCTGTAAAAGTGATTTCAAATTGTAAAAAGAGATTTTCACTTGGCCCGAAAAAAAAAGAGCAGTAAGTGTGCTTTGAAATTGGCAAAGAAATTTCGTTTTGGCACTAATGTGAAAACATGACTCTGTGTGCATAGAAGAATTATAGGCAGAGATTTATTGCGTCTTGCTCTGGTGATTTCACAGTTGCATTAGATGGAAAGGGGGAGCGAATTTTTGGGGGAAGAAGCAGAGGCTTAGCACACACCCATGTCCTTGCCGTGTATAGTCATGCACAGTATTTACAAGCCAGTGGGGTTTTCAGGTTTAAGTCTGTAATGCAAATACATTCAGCATCACTAAGGCTGGTTGCCCTTGCTGGAGTGTAGGCAGTCACAGAGAATACACATGGTAGTGGTCTGAAAAAACAGCTTGGACATGTGCATTTAAATAAATCAAAAAAAGTGGTTTTATAATGTGTCAGTCTGTAAAAGTGATTTCCAATTGTAAAAAGTGATTTTCACTTGGCCCGAAAAAAAAAGAGCAGTAAGTGTGCTTTCAAAATGGCAAAGAAATTTCGTTTTGGCACTAATGTGAAAACATGACTCTGTGTGCATAGAAGAATTATAGGCAGAGATTTATTGCGTCTTGCTCTGGTGATTTCACAGTTGCATTAGATGGAAAGGGGGAGCGAATTTTTGGGGGAAGAAGCAGAGGCTTAGCACACACCCATGTCCTTGCCGTGTATAGTCATGCACAGTATTTACAAGCCAGTGGGGTTTTCAGGTTTAAGTCTGTAATGCAAATACATTCAGCATCACTAAGGCTGGTTGCCCTTGCTGGAGTGTAGGCAGTCACAGAGAATGCACATGGTGGTGGTCTGAAAAAAAAACAGCTTGGACACGTGCAATTAAATAAATCAAAAATAGTGGTTTCATAATGTGTCAATCTGTAAAAGTGATTTCAAATTGTAAAAAGAGATTTTCACTTGGCCCGAAAAAAAAAGAGCAGTAAGTGTGCTTTCAAATTGGCAAAGAAATTTCGTTTTGGGACTAATGTGAAAACATGACTCTGTGTGCATAGAAGAATTATAGGCAGAGATTTATTGCGTCTTGCTCTGGTGATTTCACAGTTGCATTAGATGGAAAGGGGGAGCGAATTATTGGGGGAAGAAGCAGAGTCTTAGCACACACCCATGTGCTTGCCATGTATAATCATGCACAGTATTTACAAGCCAGTGGGGTTTTCAGGTTTAAGTCTGTAATGCAAATACATTCAGCATCACTAAGGCTGGTTGCCCTTGGTGGAGTGTAGCACTGTGGACATGGGCTTTTTAAAAAATCTGAAAAGTGGTTTCATAATGTGACAGTTTGTAAAAGAGATTTTCACTTGCCCAAAAAAAAGAGCAGTTTGTGTGCATTCAAATTGGCAAAGAAATTTCGTTTTGTGACTATTGTGAAAAGAAATGTAGTAATATATTTAAATACAATAACAGATTTTTTTTTTAGTTTTTTTCAGGTATTGCTGAAGAACAGTGAACAAAATTTAAGATGCCTACAAAATCTCGAGTTCAAAAAACGCTAAAAAAAAAACAATATTTGAAGACAACTGGAGGACCAAAGTTAGTAGAAGATGCTGATGTTGGGAAAAAGAAAAAATCTTCTGGTAAGCAAAAAAAACAATTCCTAAACAAAATATTTAAAACAAAGAAAAATGTACAAAATGTCTGTTCTCGGAAAAATGTAACAAAACATAGAGAACAGCAAAAAATTGAGAATTTAGTTAATGCAAATATACCTTCTGCAATTGAAAAGTTTAACATAAACAGAAAAACAGCATTTAAAGAGATACGTAGAAAAATGTTTCAGAGAAGAGTTATGTCCAATTTGATAAAGGATATAAAGAAATATAAGCAAAAGGCTAAATATTACAAGAGAAAAAAAGAAATTGAAGCCATTGCAGCAAAAGCATTAGAATTAAAAAGGAAACTATTCATATTAATTTTGAATAGGATGCGTACATTAGATAAAATGGTTAATGTACTGAAATCACAAAGCAAAAGCAAAAGAGTAGTGAACAGAACAAACTTTTGTAAAGTGTTTTTAGGAAAGTGGATGCATAGTTCAAGTAGTGAACCTTTTTTTAATGAAGAGAGCTATTTTCAAAGTAATAGTTTGCTGCATGCAGTTGACACCAGAGGTCGTTCATACGAAGTAAAAAATGGTTGCATAATGGAGAAGGAGATAATGGTTCCAAGAGATGAGGTACAAGTGATGGCAGATGAGGCAATGGGGAGTGTTCTAAAGCCCCAGTGTACACTTGGAATTGTAGTAGTATTTGCACTGTGCGTCAGGAATCTATTGACAGATTTCGAGAGTTTCTAAGAGAATATAGTAAAAAAAGCGTAAAACAAAAGATTAAGGTGCTTCAAAGTCTGGATCCATGCAGAGTGAGAGAGAATACTGGTTTGCAGGGTCATTCTCTTGCTTGTCTATCTAGAAAAGTGTGCAATAGTGTTTTCCATCATTTTAGGATGCTGGCTGTTCATCATACTGAAATGAGAAAGTTTGTGAGACGGTTGTATTTTGCCAAAAGTCCAGCAATAAAGTTAAATGAATTGAATAGGGCTCTGTTCCGAGGAACGGTATCAGATGTAGAGAAGGTTGTTGATGAAATTCAGTTTTGTTACTTTGGTCCTGAACAAAACAGTGCAGAGAAGGACACAGTAAATGAGGAAGAAGTGGAAGAGAATGTAGAACCCTCTGTAAGTAACACATTTAATGATCACATAACAAAATTTGCAATAGTCTCTAATGAAAGACCAAATTTTACTTGTATTTGTTGCCGCAGAACTCATTATAGAAAACAAACTAGGAATGTTGATCTCTACAGAAAGAGTGAAAATGAAGATAATTATAAGTGGAAGGATTTTGCCACATATATATTTCTAGAAAATTGTTTTGAATTGGGTGAAGATCAGCGTATTTGTAAATACTGTTATAACAAGTTAGAGGAAAATAGAATGCCGACCAGAGCTGTACATAATAATTTAGAATTGGATGCTATTCCTGCTGAACTTTCTGAATTAAATACATATGAGTCTATACTCATTCAATGTGTTCATCCGTTCCAGACCATAGTACGTATGGAGCCCAAAACTGGTAAATTACCTCCTTCAGATTTACTGAGAGGTTTAAAAGGTAGAGTGGTGTATTTGCCCTTGGATTTGAAAAAAAATATGGAAACTATTGATGCGGATACTTTGGAAACTGAACCATTAATTATTCTGGTTAATGGTGTACCTACAAAGAATAAGAAGATTTGGCAGGAGCTGGTAGATGTGCGGAAAGTACAAAGAGCAAATTTGTATTTGAAAAAAAATAACAAATGGTATGAATCAATTTATATAGAAGAAGAAGAAGAAGAAGAAGATTTACAAGGAGACACAGAAACACCAACTGGACAAATTGAAAAAGTGGACAAGTCAAAGGAAGAAGAAATTTATGAACATTTTAGCATACATCCTCTCCATTCGAAAGAAGTTATGGGAGACAATATTGATCTCTTTCAGATGAAGAAAGCAAAAGGAAATCCCGTGAGTGTATGGGAGGAGAGCTTGGAAGCTCGATGTTTTCCCCAGCTGTTTCCTAAAGGAAAAGGAGGACGATACGATGAACGTCCAGAACAGATTCCAGCTTCAGAGTATCGAACTACAAGACTATATGCTGAAGATCCCAGATTTCGACAAAGTATTCCTTATTTGTTCCATCTTTTATTTGAAAGCGACTTGTCTGCACTGTCTTATGCAGTAAATCACATTTTAAAAAGTGGAGTACATTTACAAAATGTGTCTGCTAAGGATTTTATGGAGAAAGTGCAGCACCGAGATGATCATTTGGAAACACAACTGATCAATCTGATGGCTTGTCAGCGTGGGACAAATGAATATTGGTACCGACGCCATGGTGAACTAAAATGCATGTTACGCAATTTAGGAACACCAACATGGTTCCTTACCCTAAGCTGTGCCGAGTACGCTTGGGATGATTTACTGGATTTTCTACGAGAGGCCAATTCAAACATTAAAAACATCGAATACGGGGAGGAGGAGCCTAGCGCTTGACCAAGATGGCCGCGTGAGCTTAGAGCTCCCGAGACCCTCGCGCCCTCCGTCGACTATCCTGTCTCCAATCCTGATGGTATGCATGGCATCGTGTTGCTGAGTTGTCAGGGAGGCGATTGATGCTACCCGCGGTCGGATCGCCCATCGGGAACCGGACTTAAGACTGGCGAAAGATTGCGGCCTAACTCCCGGAGATGCCAGGGGCTAGAGTTGGCAGGATGCCCGACTCCTAGTTGATCAACAACGGCCTGGTGAGGTGTGAACTGTCGGACGGAGGCCCTCGCTCTTTCACTTTTGGTTTCGTTCCCTTTGTCTGCCCGGACACTGTAGTGTTCTGGGTGGCTTTATAACCCCGGGGACGCTCGGTGGGCTACTTTGGCAGAACAAGGCGGACCTGCTCACTCTTTATACCTCTCTCTGGGAGGGGACGGTCTTCACTGCATTGGACTGCCTGGAGTCCATTATGTCGGGCAAGGCAGAAGGAGATCGGCCGAAGACTAAGGCCACCAGGCGGGGAACGTATTCCCAAGTCAACAGTATGGACCGCTACGCCCTCCTGAAGACATCGCCGAGTGGATCGAGCCAGGCGCCGGATGCCCAGAAGGAGGACTCGCCTGGGACACCGGAGCTCTCCCTGCAGGATGTCATGGGCGCGCTTGATGGGATGCAGACCTCGATGGGGAGGCAATTCGAGGCCCTGGCGCGTAAGGTGGATGCCATCCTGGTGGATGTCAACTTGATCCGCTCGGACCTGGGCAAGACAAACGAACGCGTTAAGGACCTGGACCACAAGACCACGGGCCTCACTGATGAGGTTGCGGATCTGCAGAACGAGGTCCGGAAGCTGAGGGCCGAGAGTGACCTCGCCGCCCGCCGGCTGGAGGACTTCGAGAGCCGGTCCAGGCGCAACAACGTGCGCGTCATCGGGGTCCCGGAGTCCTCGGATGAGGCTTCGGCGGACCTGCTTGTGGAAGATTTGGTCCTCAATCATCTGAAGCCTAAGGGCCTTGGAAAGTTTTTTGCGGTGGAAAGGGCCCATAGGGTGCCGGGCGGACGGCCCAAGGCGGGTGCCCCGCCGCGGCCGATTGTCGCCCGGCTCTTTCATTTTCGAGATCGGGACGCTATCCTGCAAGCTTCGAGGGTGACGGGCCCAGTCCCCTTCCAGAATGCGTCGGTGAATTTTTATCCGGACTTCACCCAGCAGGTGCAGAGACAGAGACAGAGCTTTCTGGGGGTGAAGCGAAGACTTCGGGAACGGGACCTAAAATATGCCATGCTTTTCCCCGCCAAACTACGGGTGGTGCATGAAGATCGGACATTCTTTTTTGACTCTCCTGTTATGGCCGACGAATGGCTGGACGCTTTACCCCGGCGACGGACCGGGGACGACACAGCTGAGCATGGAGACAGTGGCCGAGATGGACAGGGCTGATATCTCAAAGCCGGCCTGACTTGATTTGACCAAATTTGAAGATTTGAACAGAGTGCAGTAACTGTGGAGGGTTGCGGGAGGACGAGGGGTGCTCTTTTCCTCCCTTGGGGTACTTTTTGTAGATTTTTGTTTTTGTAGGGCGACAGGCACACTGCAAGTTGGGGGGGCTTTTTAAGCTGCAGCAGGGGTGCAGGGTGGGGGGAGTTATGGGGAGTTTGAGTTTGTTGTTGGGGGGTTTATTTTTGCAAGGCATGATGATTATCCTCAGGGTTGTTCCATGGTGGCGCCTCGGGTGTGGGGTGGGCCTCTTTCCGTTTGAGGATGGGGGGTAGAGGCCTAAGTGTTATAAGCTGGAATGTTAATGGTTTGGGGGATCGCATTAAGAGGGGGATTGTTTTGCAATTTCTGAAACGCTCAATGCCAGACGTTGTACTGCTGCAGGAGACGCATCTCATAGGCAATACGTGCTATGCCCTGAATAGGAAGGGGTATAAGTTCATTGCACACTCGGGATTCTCTTCTGGGTCCAGGGGTGTGGGCATCCTCGTTAGAGCATCGCTGCCTTTTGAGGTGGACTCCACCATTGTTGACGATAGGGGGAGGTTTGTGGCGGTGGCGGGGCGGTGGGAAGGAAGGACTTTGGTTTTGGTTTCGGTTTATGTCCCGCCGGCCCTGCAGGCCGCCACATTTGCTGAATTGGGCAGGGCATTGCTGACTCTCCCGGGGGGCATGCTGGTAGTGGGAGGGGATTTCAACGCTGTGGGTTCCGGACTGCTGGATAGATACCCGCCCAGGGACACAGGGGGGGCTCAGAAATGGCTTCCGGACCTCCTGGACACGTTTGGCCTGATAGACTGCTGGAGGCTCCGGCACCCCACACAGAGTCAATACACGTTTCACTCCGGGGCGCATGGTAGCCTCTCCAGGATTGACTACCTGCTCACTCTGGCCGCACATGCCTCGCTGATATCCGAGGCGAGGCACATGGCACGTGGTATCTCTGATCACTCGCCAGTGTGGATCCGGCTGGATCTCGGTCGGGAGGGAGGAGGGAGGGTGGCCCCAATTAACCCATGGTATTTCCGAGACCCCAAGATGCGCAGCGCCCTGGTAAAGAAGGTAGATAATTACTTTAAGGACAATCTGGGAACCGTGGACTCGGCGATCTCGCTGTGGGAAGCTTTTAAGACCGTGCTTCGGGGGGAGGCCCTCTCCCTGGTGGTGACTGCCAAGAATCGGAGGGATTGCGAAGTGCGGCGAGTGGAGGAGGAGATTGCGGCCCTTGAAGGGGATATGGAGGAGGAGGTCACAGAGTCCTCATTGCATGAGCTTTGCTTGAAGCAGGCGGAGTATAGGGACCTGGTGACGGACGCCGCCAAGACCCTCAGCAGGGAACAACAGGGCCGTCTGTATGATGTTGGAGATAAGGCAGGGAAACTCCTGGCGTGGCTGGACAGGAAGGAACGGGTCAATAGAGTGGTGCCAGAGTTGATTGGAGAGGGGGGAGAGGCGATTGTGGAACCTGAGGGGATTGTGGAGTGTTTCGCGGAGTATTTTCATAGGGTTTATTCCTCTGTGTCGGACAGGCCGCCCGAGGACTCGTCTGATCTCCTCCGTGATATCGAGTTGCCCTGCCTCTCTGACATAGATAGGGACGATTTGGATGGCGACATCACGGTTGACGAGGTGGCGGGGGCGATTCGCGCGTTGAATTCGGGTAAGGCCTCTGGACCGAACGGACTGCCGATCGATCTGTACAAACTGTTCCCGGATAGGGTCGCCCCTCACCTGCGCGCCATGTTTTTGGAGGCGCGGGGAGATGGGATCCTTCCATTGGATCAGCGGCTGGCGTCGATCGTGGTCATACACAAAGAGGGTAAACCCCGAGATAGATGCGCCTCCTATCGGCCCATTTCACTCCTCAACGCTGAGCCGAAAATTCTGGCCAAACTCCTGGCTACCCGTCTGATTAGGGTACTTGGCGATCTGGTCCACCCGGATCAATCTGGTTTTATCCCGCACCGAAACACAGCATTGAACCTTAGGCGTCTTCATGGCGTCATCGCCAGGGCGGGCACGCTGCGTGAACCGGCTGTTGTGGCATCTCTTGATGCCACGATGGCCTTTGACACGGTGGAGTGGGCATACTTATGGGCCGTGCTGGCCAAGTTTGGTTTCGGTCACGGGTTTGTGAGTTGGGTCCGGTTGCTGTACGAGGGGCCACTAGCGAATGTTGTGGTGAATGGTCGGGCATCTACCCCGTTTCAGCTTGGTAGGGGTACTCGGCAGGGCTGCCCCCTGTCGCCCCTGTTGTTCGCCCTCGCCCTTGAACCGTTGGCTGCGTGGATACGTTGGCACCCGGATATACGGGGCCTTCGGTGGTCGCCTGATCACGAGGACCGTATTTCGCTTTATGCCGATGATATCCTGTTGTATCTTGCCTCACCAAAGAAGTCGCTTATAGTGGTCTGTGACGTACTCGCATCGTTCGGTAGGAACTCGGGGCTTGTGATTAATTGGGGCAAATCGTACTTGTACGTTCTTAGTGGCGAGGTCCCACCGATCCCTAGAACATGTTCGATACAGGTTACCCAGCAAGGTTTTGTGTATTTGGGGATTTTTATATCCATGGATCCTGTTGTGCGCTATGAGAGGAACTTGCTCCCCCCCTTGGCACGCTTGAGGCGAGATGTTGAAGGTTGGCGGAGGCTGCCGCTCTCCCTTGTTGGGCGTGCGGCCCTGTTCAAAATGATGTCTCTTCCCCGCTTCCTCTACGCCCTCCAGAACACCTTGGACTGGGTACCGGCCAAATACTTTTGGGAGGTCGAAGGCCTCCAAAGGACGTTGCTGTGGGATGGGCGGCCGCGAATAGCTATTTCAAAGTTGACGCTCCCATGGTACGATGGGGGCATTGCGCTCCCAGACATCCGACGGTACTATTGGGCCACGCAGCTGAGCGCGATCAACCATGGGTTTTACGGCCCTGCCCTCAGCCCTGGGTATGCCATGGATAGGTGGCTGCTGCGCGGCGGCAACTACTACAGGGCGTTGTATTCGCGGTCCCTAGACTCGTCCCTCACGGGGCCCACAGGTGTGGCGGTGCGCGTATGGAAGATGGCGACCGACTCGCTGGGCTGGAAGGATAGGCTCACCCTCGCTACCCCATTGTTTGAATCGGAAAGGTTGGGAAGACTCTGGCACACGAAGGGCTTTGATAAGTGGGACCTGATAGGTATATCCAAGGTGGGAGATGTGCTGCATAAGGGGAGGGTGAAGTCCTTCGAGGAGTTGCAGACTGAGTTTGAGCTAGGGCCTTCAGAGTATTTTAGGTATATCCAGCTGCGTCACGCCCTCCGATCAGTCCTCGTGGAGGGTGAGAAGGTGCCGGAGTCCTCTCCCCTTGAGGACCGAGTCCTTGATGGTCATATGCCCGAGAGCACGATTTCGCTCATATATAAGAAGTTGATAAACGTCCGGGCAGACTTGCTATTGGGGCTGAGAGAACAGTGGACCAGGGATGGCCTAGAGTTGGATAATGAGGACTGGCAGTCAGCGGTTTCTTTGCCTAAGGAGGTTGCGATCCCGTCGCGTCTGACGCTGGTGCAGCTTAAAATACTGCACCGGGTGTATGTTACGGGGCCAAGGCTGGTCCACATGGGATTCTCGGAGGACGGCCTGTGCAGAAGGGGATGTGGTATGGTGGGTACTTTCCTGCACATCATTTGGGAATGTGGTGTCATTGTGGAGTTCTGGAGGAGAGTCCATGCAGTCATGGGGGAGGTGACGGGCATTGTGGTACAGCCGGAGGCGCGGTGCTGCCTCCTGAACGTCTGGGGGCCCACTGATCTCGATGAGGCGCAGACCCAATGGGTGACTCTGGGTAACATGGTAGCTAAAAGGGATATCGCGCGATTATGGGGCTCCTCGGGACCCCCTACACTGACCGCGTGGAAGGAGAACATGGATTGGAGCATGTTTAGGGAGAAGACGGTCTACTGCTCTAGAGGTCGCCCCCGGAAGTGGCATGCCATCTGGGGGCGGTGGAACCAATACAGGGGGGGAATATGTCTTGCCCCGGACCTGGAACCTCCCGAGGAACAGCTTTCCCCCTGACCTACCTTCCAGCACAGTTTGGTTTTGGTAACCGTTCTGGGCCTCTGCTGTTCCCCTTCTTCCTCCGCACACAGTCTTATACTTTGTAGATGAGTGGGGTCCTGCCTCCCCTGGGGGCTTTCGCCATGGGATTTCAATGTTTCTGCCTTGCTGGGGTTTGTTGTGTGTTTTTACTGTGTATATTTAAAATTGGACCTTTGCATTACTCATCGTACTGTATCGGGGACACATTACTGTATCTAACTTGCAATGCTGCCGAACCTTCGGGCTGTCGGCTGAATAGCTGTGTCCTGAATTTCGAAATAAAGGTTTTCAAAAAAAAAAAAAAAAAAAAAAAACATCGAATACAAGACAGCAGGAGAACTGTGCTCATTGGATCCGGTTAATGTTTGCAGATATTTCAATCATAGATTTGAGGCTATGATGTCCTTCATCTGCAATAAAAAAAATCCACCCCTTGGAGAAGTAGTGGATTTCTTTTGGAGAAAAGAGTACCAGGCAAGAGGTGCTCCTCATATTCATATGCTGCTGTGGATCAAGGATGCCCCAAAGTTTGGAACAGATACTGATGAAGCAGTGTTATCTTACATTGAAGAATATGCAACATGTGCTATACCAAAAAGCACAGAAGAGAACAAGTTAAAGGAGCAAGTTCTACGTTTCCAAAGTCATCGGTGTGGAAAATACTGTCGACGGAAATACAAGAGCAAAGAAAAATACTACACTAAATGTCGATTTGGATTTCCTAGACCTGTTCTTTCAAATGGAAGAGTCAACAGTTTTATGTCAGCTGTGAGACATACTATCACAAGAAAATCACCTAAGAATACCTACAACCTTAAAAGAAAAGAAGAATCTAAAAATATAAATGACTACAACCCAGTCATTTTATCCATGTGGAACGCTAACATGGATATACAGTATGTTGCTGACAATTCCATTGCTGTTGCTCGATATGTAACGTCTTACATTACGAAATCAGAAAAAACAGAATTGAAGGAAATGTGGGAAGAGATTTCTCAC
Organism: Triturus cristatus; assembly: GCF_964204655.1. Taxonomy (NCBI): domain Eukaryota; kingdom Metazoa; phylum Chordata; class Amphibia; order Caudata; family Salamandridae; genus Triturus; species Triturus cristatus. The sequence continues at coordinate 473,804,845 of NC_140590.1, read as the reverse complement.
GAGAAGACTGTCAGTAAGAAGCTGTACAGTTTCAGTTTGAAGATGTTATCGCATCGAGAAATTGGATCCTACGAATGTTCAGATAGGTTATCTTCTGCAAGTCTCTACTCGAAGTCAAGAAGAATAATTTGGGCAAGTTTAGGCCTTGCAGCAATGAGAAATCGGGTACTGAAATCTGTTGGAGAAATTGAATATTTGGCTGAGAATGACCCAGAAAGTACAGATATATTGAAAACAAACATGTTGGACACATATTATCCCAAGAGAAGTCATCATCTGGAGAACATGTGTCTCTATGAAGTGTTACAGAACTACATTTATTCACGGAAAGCTGCAGAAGACATCAACAGTGGAAAATATAAAGTTGTTGGTGAAGAAGGATGTTTGGTGAAGCAAACCAAAGGAAGTTTGATAAATCACCGGAAGCTGAGTTGCGACACTACCGACAAGAAAGAATTTTACTACTTGGCTCTTTTACAGTTGTTTAAACCATGGCGTACAGAGGATGAACTACTGGGAGAATTCCAGAGCTATGAAGATTCTTTTAATGCTTGTAAAGACAGCATACAATGCAGTACATTCTCAACTTATCTGCAAATGTTAAATGAAGAAATTGAACAGGAAACTACAATTGCAGCAGAAATAGCTAGAGACAGTTCTCAGGACAGCCAAAGTTCAGGAACATACAGTCAAGATCCCCTAGGACAACCAATCATTGAAAATGAAGCATCAATAGCCATGAATGAAGTGGAAACGGCTATGAATCAAGGTCAAGAAGAATTTATAGACTTAGAAAATTTGGAAAGACAACTGAATCAAGAGCAGCAACAAATTTATGAAGAGATCAAAAACAAAATTGATCACGGATTTCTACATATCAAAAAAGAGTGCTCATGCACATCATTTCATCCAATCAGGATGTATGTAAGCGGACAAGCTGGCACTGGAAAAAGTTTCCTAATTAAAGTCATCAGAAGCTACCTAAAGCAAAAAACGGATTCTACTTTGTCTTGTGTGGTTACTGCTCCAACTGGGTTAGCAGCATATAACATAAAAGGAATCACCTTACATCGTTTGCTAATGTTACCAGTGGAGCATGAGAACAAAATACAATTCAACAAGCTAACTGGAGAAGCATCCTTGGAAGTTTCAAGAGTATTGAAGAAGATGCAAGTTCTCATTATTGATGAGGTGAGCATGGTATCGAACTTAATGCTTGCCTTTGTGCATTTAAGAATGCAGCAAATTTTGAAGACAGACTATGACGTGTTATTTGGTGGAAAACACGTCATAGTTTTTGGGGATCTTTTGCAACTTACTCCAGTTAAAGGACAACCAGTGTTTAATACTGTGACACATGAAGACACGAAGAAGTCATTGGGAAGCATTGGAAATACAAATATTTGGTCCTTCTTTGAGTACAAGGAACTTACAACTAATATGAGGCAAGCAAACGATGAAGAATATGGAAGTATTCTGAAAGATATCAGGATTGGAATACTCACAGAAGTTGGGAAAAAAGCATTACAGAGTCGGCTGCTACATAATTTATTTCCAAAGGAAGAAATAGTTGCAGAGAAAATATACAAGAATATTGCAGAAAACAAAAGTGTCATCTGCTTAATGCCAACTCTACGTGAATGCTCAATATTTAATGAGGAGCTTTTGAAATTGGAAAAGGAAGACATCAGGAAATTGGAAGCAGTGGACAAAATTGAGGATGGAAGAATTACTGTCACAGTAACAGGCAAACTGAAAAATAAATTGGACTCACTAGAGAAGAACATCTCCAAAACAGCAGGATTAGAAAAAAATCTATATGTTTGCATGAACTGTAGAGTGTTTTTAAGGAGAAATTTGGATGTTGAGAAAGGCTTAGTGAATGGAGCAATGGGAAGAGTTGTGGGTTTTATTAATTATCAGAAAAAAGAAGGAATTGAATGTTTAAAAATAAAATTTGATCAGATAGAAGAAGTTAAAGATATTTGTCGTTGTACAGTTCGTTTTATGCTTGTGAAAGACTTATATGTACGTAGGAAGCAGTTTCCGTTTTCTCTAGCATATGCTGTAACTATTCACAAGTCTCAAGGATTGACTGTAGATTGTGCATTTGTGAACATTGGTTCAACTGTGTTCAAAGAAGGTATGGCATATGTAGCTTTGTCACGAGTCAAAACATTATCAGGTTTATTCATGATAGACTTTGATGACTCAAAAGTTAGTGCTGATACAAACTGTGTAAAGGAGTATAATAGATTAAGAAGAAGCTATGCTCCTCATTTAGGTCAGTATCCTGTGTTGGAGAAACGTGTAGTTTCTCGTAAAAGGAGAAATGAGAATATCTGTAATGAACATATAGAGAAGAGGAAAAAAAAGAGGAGTGATGTAATTGCAAGCAAAAAGAAAAAGGAAAATGAAGAACAGGTTGTAGGATGTCATTTTGAAAATAGCTCTGGTGTCAACTGCTATGCAAATGTAGTGCTGAATGTTGCATTTTATCTGGAAAGTTTGCAAGAGCAGATAATAGTAAATCAGGGAAAAAGATTCTGTTCAGAGCTGAGTCTCCTTTTTCAAAAGCTGAGTAAAGATAAAACTCAAATAGAAAGTGCTACTGACATTAGAAAACTTTTAGATGTATGTTCAGGACGAACACAGTTTTCTCAAAATGAACAGCAAGATGCACACGAATTTTTGATGTATTTTCTTCAGGTAGTGGAAGAAGAAGGAGTTCCCATTGACATTTTTTTTGGTCTCTCTTATAAATGGGAACATAGTTGTGATAATTGTTATAATATATGTGGCTCTATTGTTGATAATGAAAGGTTTATTTATTTGACATTGCCAGAGAGTAAAACAGTCACTTTTGCAAAATTAGTTAAAGATGCTAATCATAGCATGAAATGTGGTGAGTGTAATTCTGACATGTTATCAACATTAATTTTAAGGGAATACGGACAGTATGTAATTTTAATGATGCAACGATGTAGAGCTGATGGATCAAAATTGGATACTTTAATAAAGAAGTTTACAGGACAGCAATTATCAATTTCAGGAAAAACTTTTGTAACTGTTGCAATAATTTTCCATGATGGACCTACTGTTACTTCTGGACATTACACAGTTTATCTAAAATGTGAAAAAGGCTGGACACTGTGTAATGATTCCCAATTGATTTTCAAACAACGTTTGCCTTTTGATTTAGCAAATTCCTATCTAATCTTCCTGAAACCTACATTTTAGAGAGACTTGGCAAGATCTGGACAAAATAATTTTACCATTTTACTGGATTACCATTGCAATTTTGTAGAAAAAATATTTTTAAAATTATCATTTGGCCTAAAGGAAAGATAACCAATTGTAATGTGGACTTTTTTAATTTTTAATGCAATTTTGAAAAACCAATAATTTAGAGATAATCGGTAACTTCTGCACATTTTAAATTTTGGAATGCTATTGAACTGCCATTGGAAATTTTTTTCAAATATGATTTAAAAAATTACTATTTGGCCATGTGGAAAAGTAAGCAATTCTATTGTGGACTAAATAAATTATTCAAAAAATTTTCGTGAACCAAAATGTTACAGAGAATCGGTGAGATCTGGACAGATTAAACTTTAGAATTTTAATGGATTTCCCTTGGAAATTTATTCCAGGAAAAAAAAAAAAAATACTATTTGGCCTAAAGGAAATAAAATCAGATGTATTTTGGAGTTATTTGAGATATAATATTGTGATTATACTTCTCAAACAAACATATCAGACGGTATTTTAAAGAAAAAAGTATTGTTTTTAGATGATATTTTTTTAGAATAATATGCATTTCTGTAATGATAAGTTTAAGTGAGAAGAGATTCTGGGCTTTTTTAATACAATCTTTGTGATTGTTAATTTTTTTTGCCCGCTGTAAAATGATGAATGCAATTGCTTTCACAATTAATAGTGAAATGCAATTTATTCTGAAAACAGCAAAAATAAGGCAAAAATATTTTTGGGTAAAAAATGTAAATATGTGTACTGTATTATTAAATGGTTTAAAAATATTAATACTTTTTTCTTTATTTTCAGATCGATATAGAAAATTTTCGGAAACTACAACCATTTTAAAAACTATTTTTAAAAAAAACAAATGAATAAATATTTTTTTGAGTGAGTATGGTAAGTCAATAATAAAAATTGTAGTCTCTCAAGGACTTTATAATGTGATAAATGATTTTTAGTGTTTTTTTTTTAAAAATAAAAAAAAGGTACGCTTACCGTACGCGTACGGTAAAAAAAAAAAAAAAAAAGTTTTTAAAAACAAGTAAAAAAAAGATGGAAGATAAGGTTGGCTCTTAAAAGAACCGTTGTGTTCATGCAGGGACAGAGGAAAGGAAGCATGGGAAAATCATTCAAAGCTACAAATGTGCTGATCTATTTTGTTGTTCACTAGGGAAACACTGGTCTCCCTATGACAAATTAGACCTTTACAAAATGTGCAATGAATATCAACCTTCCGAAATCGAAGGTTCATTTCCAGAGGGCCAGCAAAAGGAGATTCTCCCCCCACAGATGAAGGGCTCACCTGACCTGCAGAAGAAGGAGTAAGCCCTGCAGGTGATGGTCCAGGCTGAGCTGCTGTGGATGTACTGGCTCGTCTTTCTGAAGAGTTACCTCCAAAAAGATGACCATGTGTCCTTCTGTGTACATCCTGGAGGTGTCTCTTCATGGTGTGATTCCCAAAGGAATACTTCCTGTTAGGATTACCTCTAGAAAGTACACGCTTACACAGCTTGCAAGTAACTAAGGGTGCATTCACCTTTTGCTGGCCTTCTGGAAAAGTAAAATAATCCCAAACATAAGAAGGCTTTACTTTCCTCGCTCTCTGCCTCAAGACAGTGCTGCTGGTGCTAGCCTCACTCTCAGAAGAGCTCTGCTGTTCTGCCATCGTATCCCAAAGACAAACCAGCTCCTTCTCCCAAGGGATCACAAGCAGAAATGAGGGGAATGGGTGTGGTGTAGGAGAGTTCTAGAACTGAAAGTACTTTCAACCAATCAAAAGTTGTGTTTCATGATCACATGACCTACCGTACGCTTACGGTACGCTTACGGTACGCTTACGGCAAAAAGTACGCGTGCGCGTAAAAAAGACACGCGCTTCCGCGCATGCGCATAACAGTCACTCCCCGGCACTTCCGCGTAACGTGCGCGTGTGGCGTAAGCGCGCACGCGTCCCACGCGCAGTACGCGCGGCTACGCAAATTGCGTAACTATACGCAAGCAGCGTAGATAGATTACGGACGTTGCGTAAACCGTACGCTTACCGTGAGTTTACGGTACGCGTACTAAAAAAAAAAAAAAAAAAAATACAAAAATCTGGTAATAAATTTTACATGTTTATTTTAAAAAATATATTAAAAAAAAATATTTAAGGATTTTAAAAATTTAAGCATAGTCTTTATAAAATGAAAGAAAATTAAATTAAAAATATGTTTGAAAAAAATGAAGAATAAAAAAAAAAATTAGCATTTAAAAAACCTTGCAAATTCACTGAAAAAACCATGGGTTACACACACGTTATAGTAAGGAATTAGCATTTAAAAAACCTTGCAAATTCACTGAAAAAACCATGGGTTTCACACACGTTATAGTTAGGAATTAGCATTTAAAAAACCTTAGAAATTCACTGAAAAAACCATAGGTTTCACACACGTTATAGTTAGGAATTAGCATTTAAAAAACCTTAGAAATTCAGTGAAAAAACCATAGGTTTCACACATGTTATAGTTAGCTGGACATTTTACTCGTAAAAAACCAATGAAATTGCCCCGTTATAGTTAGTTCAGCTAACTATAACTCGCGCGCCCGCAATGCACTGCTGATGACGTCACATATTACATCACTCATGACATGGTCAGTGACATCACTCATGACATCACTGATGACATCTCAAATGACATCACTGATGACATCACTGATGACATCATCCTTGTGATAGAGTGGCAGACCTCCTCTCACCTTAATATAAGCTTTGATACACACATTCAAAAATAGAGACTAAAATTTTCAAAACAATGGACATACCAATACCAGTTACAACAACCTCTTCAGTAATTCTAAGATCAACATACACATCCACTCATTCACCAACAGTCCTATACAGTCACTCATACATGTACTCACTCATCATATGTACTCATACACCTATACATCCTGTTACATAATGCCACTCATCCATAGAGTTACTCACACACATAGTCACTCATGCTAATAAAGAATCAAACATACATTCACCTGTATATACAGTTATACACACACCACCACACTTACTTCTACGGAAACTTACACATACTTAGTCTTTTAAACAATCACTTATAGAAACACATACTTATTCATACAGGAACTCTTTCAATCTCTCCCTCTCACATATACTCACATATATACACCAATAGTCACATATACTAGTTTAAAACATATGTAGTTACTCATAAAGACACTATTCAGACAGTCATTCACTCACTAACACACCAATACACACACGCATCCACCCATGCAGTCCTGCACACATGCTCTGTTCAACACATACAAACAGTGAGTCACTCATTCATGCACCTATGCACTACGTCATACCCCCCACCGAACCATGCAGACACTCAGACTAATACTCAAAAAAACCAACTAATAACCTATGTAGACACCCATGTAGCTACTCACCAACCCATGCAGCCACTTATACACAAAGTGAAAAAATGATACAGATATTTACATATTTAAATATTACTCACTAAGCCATGTATTCACTATGATACACTTAATCAGTCAGTTACACAATCAATTTTTCAAAAAGAAATCATCCATTTAGACAGTAATATACCCATTTATTCTTCTATCAACCTTGAGATATACATATATAAAACATATTTAATTTTCAGAAAAACACACATTCACTGGATGATGTCATCAGTGATGTCATCAGTGATGTCATTTGAGATGTCATCAGTGATGTCATGAGTGATGTCACTGACCATGTCATGAGTGATGTAATATGTGACGTCATCAGCAGTGCATTGCGGGCGCGCGAGTTATAGTTAGCTGAACTAACTATAACGGGGCAATTTCATTGGTTTTTTACGAGTAAAATGTCCAGCTAACTATAACATGTGTGAAACCTATGGTTTTTTCACTGAATTTCTAAGGTTTTTTAAATGCTAATTCCTAACTATAACGTGTGTGAAACCTATGGTTTTTTCAGTGAATTTCTAAGGTTTTTTAAATGCTAATTCCTAACTATAACGTGTGTGAAACCCATGGTTTTTTCAGTGAATATATATATATATATATTATACATTATCTACTGGCGGTCGCCAGTAGATAGTTATAGTTAGGACCACGTTTCCATAGGAAATCCGCAACATTCTATTTGGAATAACTTTGGCGCCGGTTGACGAATCCTCGCGAAATTTTCAAAATAGGTGTGGCGCTACGCTCCGCTCCTACCCTGAAAGTGTCGGGGGGATTCGTCAAGCGGGGGCTGAGAAAAAAGGGGGGTCCCAAAACGCGTTTTTCCCATGCATTTTTCCATAGGACCTTTAGACACAGCTACAGACCGAACGGCTGAATAGAATTACTTGAAATTTGGCAGAGAGGTAGTCCTCAGGTCAAGGAAGTGCCTTTTGTAGGTCTGGTGTAAATCTGTTCAGTAGGTCCTGAGAAAATAGCATTTAAATCAATATATATCTATAGGCGCGCTCCGTGCGCTTACCGTAAGCTTACCGTACGCGCACGGTGCCGTGTGCGAGCGCGATTCTGATTGGTTGTTAGATCTTAGTAAACATTCGAATCGGTCGAAATCAGGAAGTGTCGGCCGCCATTTTGTCTCTCGCAGTCTGAGGGGGTGTAAAACAAAGGTGGATAACGTGAAAAGGGGGCAGGCTGGACAGTTCCTGACCCCCTAGCCTTTGTCAGGGGGTCTTAGAAGGACCCCCAAGGGCAAAAAGTGAATTTAATTTTTTTTTTTTAAAAACGCCGAACGCGCACGGCGTAAACGGAGAAATTCCGCGAAATTCGTGAAATTACGCGTGCCGTGCGCGCACGGTAAAAAAAATTTTTCAAAAAGGAAAGCTTAAAAAAAACAAAAAAAATTGTGAGGTAAGGTTGGCTCTTAAAAGAGCCGTTGGGTTCATAGAGGGATGGAGGAAAGAAAGAATGGGAATATTATGAGCGTCTACAAACGTGCTGGTCTATCTTATTGTTAATAAGGGGAAGACTGGTCTCCCCAAAAACAATAAGACCAGAACATGTTATACACCTCATTACAACCCTCCCAAATCAAGGGTTAACATCCAGAGGAGCAGAAGAAGGTGATGCTCCCACCTCAGAGGAAGGGCTCAGCTGAGCTGCCGATGATGTACTCGGCTGAGCTTCTGAGGCTGGGCTCTGGTGACTTACTGAAGAGTTTTCTCCAGTATGTCGAGCAAAGGTCCTGGGATGTCTATCCCTAAGGTGTCTCATCATAGAGTGATTTCCAAAGGAATACTTTTTCCTAGGATTTCCTCTTGATAAAACACGGTCACAAAGTGTGCAAGTGACCAGTGGAGCATTGACCTTTTTCTCCCCCTCTGGAAAAGTAAAATATTCCCATATAAAAGAATTCTTCTGTTTCCTCCTTCTCTGGATGATGGTGTTGCTGCTAGCCTCACTCTCAGAAGAGGTTTGCTGTTCTGCCATTGTATCCCAAAGACAATTCAGCTCCTGCTCCTAGAGAATCACAAGCAGTAATGAGGGGAATGGGTGTGGTGTGGGAAGTTTCTGGAACTGAAAGTAGTTTCAACCAATGAAAAGTGTTCTTTCAAGCCGTAATGAGGGGAATGGGTGTGTTGTGGGAAGTTTCTGGAACTGAAAGTAATTTCAACCAATGAAAAGTGTTCTTTGTGGATCACATGACCTACCGTGCGCGCTCCGTAAACTTACGGTACGCGCTCGGAAACAAGTGCGCATGCGCGAACGTGACGCTTACGGAGCGCTTACGGAGCGCGTACGTAAGACGCACTCGCGCATGCGCATTACACGCCCCTGCGTAACCGCGACGTTGCTTCCGCGTGTACGTGTACGTCGCGCACATATCACGTAAGCGCGCTGTACTTATGACGTGCGGAGCGCGTAGCGTCAGCTTACCGTACGTGTATCCTATTACGTACGCGTACCGTACTTATGACGTACGGTGCGCGTACCGTCATCTTACCGTACGCGCACGGAAAAAAATGCAAAAAAAAAAAAAACCTTTCAATAATGCAGGATATAGTACATATATTATTTTATACATAGGTTTACAAAAAAACACAAAAAAAAATTGGCATTTAAAAAACCGTACAAATTCACTGAAAAAACCATGGGTTTCACACACGTTATAGTTAGGAATTAGCATTTAAAAAACCTTGCAAATTCACTGAAAAAACCATAGGTTTCACACATGTTATAGTTAGCTGGACATTTTACTGATAAAAAACCAATGAAATTCCCCCGTTATAGTTAGTGCAGGCAACTATAACTCACGCGACCGCAATCCTCTGCTGATGACATATGTGTCTTTATGAAAAAAAAATATTTGTAATATATGTATAGCTAAAATTTAATGGAAGAAGACATGGGCAAATAAGTGTCTAAATACAGTATTAGCATCAGCAGAGGATTGCGGTCGCGTGAGTTATAGTTGCCTGCACTAACTATAACGGGGGAATTTCATTGGTTTTTTATCAGTAAAATGTCCAGCTAACTATAACATGTGTGAAACCTATGGTTTTTTCAGTGAATATATATATGTATATGTATATATATATATATATGTGTATTATAGTTAGGACCTATTTTCCATAGGAAATCCGCAACATTCTATTTGGAATAACGTTGGTGCCGATTGACGAATCTTCGCAAAATTTTCCAAACTTTTGGCCAGCTCAGGTCCGCTCTTATCCTGAAAATTTCACGGTGATTCGTCAATGGGGGTTGAGAAAAAAGGGGGGTCCCAAAACACGTTTTCCCCATGCATTTTCCTATAGGACCTGTTGACGCAGCTACAGCCCGAATTGCTGAACGGAATTACACCAAATTTGGCAAAGAGGTAGTCCTCAGTTCAGACTCGTGCCTTTTGCTTAAATGGTGTAAATACGGTCAGTAGTTCCTGAGAAAATTAGAGTTAAAAAGATAGCTATATCTGGGCGGAGCCTAACCACACATCTCATCGTGAGATCTGATTGGCTGTCAGTACTTCATCCAAGAAGTGTTGGCAGCCATCTTGGGACCAATATACATGATAGCACCTCATTAAAAAGCATTGCAGTTAATAGAAGGTTTTAAGACTTTATTTACATTATAAATCATTTGTTGATGGTACCATACTCATTTTAGGAATTGTGGTGTGTTCTAAGGTGATTTTACCATGTGAAAAAGACTTCTGCTGTGATATCATGAATCATGTTTGAGAGAAAACTATTTTCTCATGCTTTTCCCACAGAGGTTTGGAAGGTGATCTATAAGCTAAACTGAGAGCATATTTTCTGTAAATTCACATTATCTTTCACAGTCATGTGAGAATGAAGTCTGACATTCTCAGTAAAACATGTACATCCAACAAGGGCAGAGACTGTCAGTTGATTCCTTTGTGTTCTACTGCAGTTTCCCAGAGTGTTCTAAAGAACAACTAGAGCGCTTACTGTCTTACTTATGACAAAAGTATGGCACACCTGAAGCCATCTTGATTGGAATAAACTGGTAACACTTAAAACATTTAATTTAAAAAGGAACACAATGAGGAGGTTCATTTTGCCATAGAAATTATGATTAGTGCTGAAGAAAGAAAAATTAGGGCACATTTTGAGTGACTTCTCAAATCCTCTTCTATTTCATTAAAAAATTCTGATATGCAGACTGAAACATGCACTTTTAATACCAGCAGCAGACTTCCGTGGTGAGCAGTAGCTTTACTACAGTGATCTAATGAACGCTAACATTCAGAATTTATGGCAAATGTGTGACATATCTGAATACCTTCTTGATGGAATCAAAGTAAAAAAATTACAGCATTTCCTGCAGTAAATGAGGAAATTAGGAAACTTCATAACAAATAAATATCCCAAGATGGCCACCAGGGACAAAAGAGCCCAAATGCAGCACAAATATCACCCAGATGTAGCCCACATGTAGTCCAATGACAGAAGTGTACAAAACGCTTATTTTGTGTGTATTTGCAGTTTTATACAGTGCAGACTTGTCAGGTATTGGAGTGCTTTACATGAGCATTGGTTACAGCACAGAAGATCAAATTCATTTTGGTTGTAGACATGGGGAGATTAAGTGATTTGACCAGAATCACAGAATGTTGAGCTGAAGCAGAAACTCCAACCTGGTTCCCCAGTTGCAAAGTCTGCAGCTCTGGAAGTAACACCACATCCTCTCCCCTAGGTGCAAAATTTAATCAGGTGGTCAACTGGATCAAAAAACATAAAGATTACAAATAATTTAAAAGTACTTTGTCGCTATTTGAAAACTCAGAAAATATGTCCTCATTTTAGTTTTTTAGAGCACTAACCATAATTTTGATGCAAATAAGACCCTCTCATATATGTAATTTCTAAAGGAAATGCTCTAGGTATTACAGTTTTGATTACATCAAGATGACGTCAGGCGTTCCACACTTTTGTAATAAACATAGAATGTTAGCAATCTAGTTGTTCATTGGGATACTATTGAGAGGCAGAGGACAGGGGCACGGACTCTGAAAATTGAAGGCAGGTAGGAGAGTGCAGAGGCAACAATTTGACCACACTGGGCAGGCAGGAAGGGCAGTGGCAGCACAACAGACTAAGGAGGGCAGTGGAAAGGGGGGCAGGGGCAACACACCAACAATACAGGACTGGCAAGAGAGGCTGTGGCAATATAATAGACCATTGTGGGCAGAAGGAAGAGGCAGTGGTAGTACAACCATACATGCCAACAGACCCGTTTCAGCTAGGAAACGTCCAATGTTTTTAAGCTCAAATGGGCTTTATTTGATCTGTCTCCTGTCTACAATCTCCTCTTTTTCAATGTAACTCAAAGGGGAAAATCAATACCCCAGTTTTTTTTCAAAATCTCCCTCTTACCAAGTTCAAAATGTTCACAAGTATGGTACATTGGATCATGGTAGACAGGAGGAATTGGGGTAGGGACATGGACTCGGATAACAGAGGACAGGAGGGACATGGAGAGGTGCACCAAACTGACTCTACAAGGCAGGCATCAGGGTTTGCAGCAGCACATTACACCACACAGGGCATGCGGGACGGAGTGCAGCACAACAATCCATAGAAAGCAATAGGGAGGGGAAAGGACCATGCACATGGACAACAGAGGACAGAGGGGAAAGAGGCAATGGTAGCTAGCTGACCATAATGGACAGACAGGAGAGAAAACTGCAGCATAACAGACCATAAAGGGCAGGAGGGATGGATCAGGGGCATTACAATGGAACAGACAAGCCAGGAGGGAGGGAATAGGGGTCTGCACATGGAAACAGAGGGCTGGGGGCAAGGGGGCAGGGCAGGAGCAGCAAGATGACCATGGAGGTCAGGCAGGATGGGCACTAGAAACTAGACACACCATGGAGAGCAACAATGAGACTATGATGGCATACACACAGACCATGGAGGGAAGGTGGGAGGGGGTCAGGGGCAGCTAGCTGACCACACAGGGAAGGTGGGAGGGGCCTATTCAGCACAGAAGACCATGCATGGCAAGCGGGAGGGTTAGTGGTAGCACAATGGCTATGATGGGCAAGAAGGAGGGTGCAGGGGCATGCACAAAGGACCATGGAGGATAGAAGGGAGGGTCAGGACCTGGGCACAGACAAGAGAGTTCAGGGGAAGGGGCCTCACAACAGACCGCACGGGCAGGCAGGAGGAGCAGTTGCAGCACAACAGATCAGGGAGGGCAGAAGGGTGTGGCAGTAAAATGGGCCATGGAGGACAGGAGGAAGGGGATAGGGGCATGGCATGTGGACAGGCAGGGTGGAGGTGGCAGGGACAGGTTACAGTCATCTGACAATGCTAGGCAGGTGGGAGGGGAGTGGCAGCTCAACAGACCACTCAGAGTAGACTGGAGTGGCAGGTCCATGGAACATGGTGGGGAAAAAGGATGGAGCAGGGGCATGCACAAAGACATTGGAGGGCAGGGGAAAGGAGAATAGGGGCAGCAAGCTAAGCACAGAGGCTAAGCAGGAGGTCAATGATGGGCCATAGAATTGGGCAATGGAGGGCAGGAGGAGTGGACTGGTACATCATGCTAAATGGAGGGCAGTGGCAGCACATCAGACCATGCATGGCAGGAGGCTGGTCCATGGATTCAGACAACAGAGGATAGGGAGGAGGTGAATGGGGCAGCAAGCTAACTGTTCAGAGAAGGCGAGTATTAGGAACTTTATTGTTTTTAAAATGTGTGTCTGTGCGAACTACTTAAAATATGAAAAAGTATGCAGCATAATCTCACTTTTATTCAGGAAGTAGAGGACGTTTGTGACTGTGACTCCAGGCTCAATTGGCAGAAACACCCCCTGACCCTCCACCCCCATCACAAACTGTAATGCCAGTGAAAAGGGTAGGTGGACGCAGTATTATATAGAACATAGTCCTGAGAGCACGATTGAAAATGAAAACTAGATATAGTATATGGTATAAACTATGCACCAAAAAGTGGGATATAAGAAGAACCGGGGCGTGAAATATAATATGCAATACATTGTGCGCATGACAGATTCATTGGAGAGCGCGAGATAGCACAGGCACTAGCGCGTGCTATGCGATATGCGCCTTGGAGTGTAATATGCACAGGGCAGTGTTGTGTAACCTAACTAGTCTCTAAAGTTGTAATATAAAATATGTGCTGGGGAGTGTAACGTTGCATATGCACTGTGACAAAGATATGGATCCCATATTGTAATATGTATGGCATAGCGCTGTGCGTTATAACATAGGCATCGAGGAAGGCACGTTAGATGGGGCAATATAACCCGTGCGAAGGTAAGTGCGGCATGACATATTCACGGGGTGGTGTTACAGTGCACATGGGCTAGAGAGTATCATAGCATACGCACTAGCTAGTGGAATACAACACAGAGGTGTGTGGCACTTGGCGGGCACTGGTGGGTGTAACACAGCATTGGACTCAGCCAGGAGCACGCTGTGGCTCTCAAGTGAGGTTTGTCTCCTTTCCAGAGAGTAAAATAAAAAGTATTACACATCCGGCGGTGGATGTGTGTTTTATTAACCATAAGGGGGGTCTCTTGCATAGTTTGGTCGAATTTTTGTCGAATCCCCTTTGAATGGCTTGGTGTGTGTGTGTATTAAATGTGCCCGTCAATAGCTACCCATGTTTGTATAAATAAACAACAAAGGTGTCTACTTGGAGAGTACCCACCGGCGGGGGCGCCGGGATTAGGCACGGTAGGGCGTCAGACACGTCAGAGCTTCACTAGCGGTGTAAATACATTCCACGTGGATTCATTGTATGCATAGTCGCCTTTTAATGAATATCACGCAAATCGTCATGGTGATAGGTACATACGGTTTGTCCAGCATGTCCTAGGTGTTTCTATAAATATATATTTTTTTAAAATAATAAAAAACAAAGGCCGGCCCCGGGGGATGGGGTCCCCGGGGCCATAAGTGGCCTGAGGAGGGGGGCAATGCAGCCCCCCTCCTAAAGATTTTTTTTTTTAAAAAGGCCATGACCCGGGGGTTGGGGTTCCCGGGGCCGATTAAGGCCTTGGGAGGGCCAAATGAATTTTTTTCAACAAAATATATTAGGGTGCAGTCCCTGGAGGATGGGGTCCCCAGGGCCAATAAATTAGAAAAAGAAGGGAGGCCACACAGCCCTCCTTCTTAAAAAAATGAAGTAAATTAAAAAACCGGCATCGCGCCGGAGGCCACGCCCCCTCCTTGCAGCACTCTGCAAACGCGCCCCCTGGCCAGTTGTAAGTTGGGGAATTAATTCCCCTTCAATACTGAGGGTCCCTGAGGGCCAACTAGCCCCACAGGTATCTCCAGTATGCGTCAGGGAGCTGCGTTGCAGACAGGTGTTCTGAGGCCACGCCCTTTTTTACACACCTATGCAACGCAGCTCTGTGGCGCTTACTGGACGTACCTAGTAGGCTAGTTTGACCCTAGGGACCCTTAGGATTCAAGGGGACTTAATCTCTCAACTTAGAACGGCCACAGGGCGCGTTTACACAGTGGTGAAGGGAGGGGACGGGGCCTGAGGTGACGTGTGAAAAGACGCCCTGTGGCGCATTTTAAGTTGGGGAAATAATTCCCTTTCAATCCTGAGGGACCCTGGGGGACAACTAGCCCACCAGGTGCTTTCAGTAAGCGCCACTGCTCTGCGTTGCAGAGAGGTGGTGCAGGCCGTGCCCCTTTTTACACCTCTCTGCAATGGCGCTTACTGGATGTACCTAGTGGGCTATTTTGCCCCTAGGAACCCTCAGGATTCAAGGGGACTTAATCTCCCAACTTAAAAACCGGCCACAGAGCGTGTTTACACAGTGGGGAAGGGAGGGGACGGGGCCTGAGGTGACGTGTGCAACACACCCTATGGCTCGTTTTAAGTTGGGGAAATAATTCCCCTTCAATCCTGAGGGCCCCTGAGGGCTAACTAGCCCACCAGGTGCTTCCAGTAAGCGCCACTGAGCTGCGTTGCAGAGAGGTGGTCCAGGCCGTGCCACTTTTTACACCTCTCTGCAACGCAGCTCTGTGGCGCTTACTGGAGGTACCTAGTGGGTTAGTTGGACCCTAGGAACGCGTTTTTCCCATGCATTTTTCCATAGGACCTTTAGACACAGCTACAGCCCGAACGGCTGAACAGAATTACTTGAAATTTGGCAGAGAGGTAGTCCTCAGGTCAAGGAAGTGCCTTTTGTAGGTTTGGTGTAAATCTGTTCAGTAGATTCTGAGAAAATAGCCTTTAAATCAATATATATATCTGAGCCAGCTTACGGTGCGCTTACGGTGCGCTTACCGTACGCGTAAGGTGACGTGCGCGAGCGCGATTCTGATTGGCTCTTAGATCTTAGTAAACATTCGAATCGGCAGAAACCATTTTCTCTCTCGCACTCTGAGTGGGGCAGCATAAATGAAGCCCAAAAATGTGTAAAGGGGCAGTATATTGAGATAATAATCACCCAGCAGTGATATACGGGCCCCCAAACAACCCCCAAGGCCAAAAAAATATTTATTTTTTTTTTCAAAAAATCGCCGATTACGCTTACCGTACGCGTACGGTAAAAATTTGTTTAAAAAAAAAAAAATTATCCACACTCTCCAAACCCCATGTTCAAATGGTGCCCGAATGGCACCATTTGTGCATGGCTTAACAACTAAACGAAAATAATAAACAAAACATTTCACAACGATGCGCATAATATGTCCCCCATGTGCGCAAGGTGCGCGAAGCGCATCGTGCGTACATGGTCCATCCCGCATAATGTGGGCACGCGGTGCGCTGCGCGCACCGCGTGACCACCGTGCGTGCATGGCACTAACTTCGTAAAGTGGGCGCGCGGTGCGCGAAGCGCACCGCGTGCTCACTGTGCGCGCACGGTGCGCGAAGCGCACCGTGCGCGCACGGAACGAACTGCGTTAAGTGGGCGCGCACGCCACGAATGGCGTAAAGTAAGTTAGCATTTAAAAAACCGTACAAATTCACTGAAAAAACCATAGGTTTCACACACGTTATAGTTAGGAATTAGCATTTAAAAAACCTTGCAAATTCACTGAAAAAACCATAGGTTTCACACATGTTATAGTTAGCTGTACATTTTACTGATAAAAAACCAATGAAATTCCCCCGTTATAGTTAGTGCAGGCAACTATAACTCACGCGACCGCAATCCTCTGCTGATGACATATGTGTCTTTATGAAAAAAAAATATTTGTAATATATGTATAGCTAAAATTTAATGGAAGAAGACATGGGCAAATAAGTGTCTAAATACAGTATTAGCATCAGCAGAGGATTACGGTCGCATGAGTTATAGTTGCCTACAGTAACTATAACGGGGGAATTTCATTGGTTTTTTATCAGTAAAATGTACAGCTAACTATAACATGTGTGAAACCTATGGTTTTTTCAGTGAATATATATATATATATATATCCTACTGGCGATTGTCAGTAGGTAGTTATAGTTAGGACCAAGTTTCCATAGGAAGAGCATTTTTTGTTTTGTTTATAACTTTGGCGTCATTTGATGAATCTTCATCACATTTTCCAATCTAATTCCTTGTTCATATCAGCTCCTATGTTGAAAGTTTGGGGGTGATTCGTCAAGGGGGGCCAAGAAAAAAGGGAGGTCCCAAAACGTGTTTCTCCATGCAATTTCCATAGGAAACTTTAGACAAGGCTACAGGTCGAATGGGTGAAAGGAATTACCCCAAATTTGCAGGGAGAAGGGTCTTGGTCTAGAAAGCATGCTTTTGTTTATTTGGTGTAAATCTGTTCAGTAGTTTTGGAGAGATATCGAAATTTACAGATATCGATATTTGGGAATTCTGCCATCTGATTGGCTGAGGCGTTACGAGCACCAGCTTGATGCTTATTGGCTGCGAGCAGTTCAAGCGGTTGCAACTAGGAAGTGTTGGCAGCCATTTTGTGATTCCGTTGAAGCGAGTAAGGGGAAAAAAGGGCAAAAAAAGTAGGAACGAGGAGGGTAGGAGCACTGTAACCTCTGTGAGGTGTTTAGGGTGTGCTATACAGGGGTGTGAAGCGAACTACTCATCCCTACTGGTCTGAAAGTGCTGGGCTACGTAAATAAAGTGAGGTATTGCCTAGAGTCTGATGCTGCTAAGGTGAGCTGCTGCGGGACTCGCGGATTAAAGCGTGAGCCCAAACTGTGTGTCTTATGCTGTGAAGTCATGTGCCCTCTCCGTTGCACCACACCTGTGGAAGTAGTGTCAGCATGTGTTTATACCTACTAGGACGAACTACTGACCCCTACTGGTCTGAAAGTGCTGGGGTGTGGAAAATATGTGAGGTATTGTTTAGAGTCTCATGCTGCTAAGCTGAGCTGCTTCCGGACTCGGGGATGAAAGCGTGAGTCCAAACTGTGTGTCATATGCTGTGAAGTCATGTGCTCTGGCCGCTGTGCCACATCTGTGCAAGTAGTCTCAGCATGTAGTTATACCTACTCAGAGAAAGTTTTGTTTCGAACATTGTAACTTGTGTATGGTGCTTAGGGGGTGTTATACAGGGAGTGCGAAGGTAAATTCGCGCGTATCAAATCAATTTGGTATTTGTAAAGTGCAAACTACTCACTCGTACGGGTCTGATGGTGCTGGGGGCGTAAGCTGAGCTGCTGCCGGACTCGGGGATAAAGCCGCTGAACTACTGACCCCTACCAGTCTGAAAGTGTGGAGGACGGAAATTAAGTGAGGTATTGCCTAGAGTGTCATGCTACTAAATTGAGCTGCTGCTGGACTCGGGATGAAACCGTGAGCCCAAACTGTGTGTCCTATGCTGTGAAGTCATGTGCTCTGGGCACTGTGCCATACCTGTCCAAGTAGTGTCAGCAATATTTTATAAGTAGTGGGAGGAAGTTTTGTTTAGAACCCGGTAACTTGTATATGGTGCTGGTAAGTGATCAGCAGCACTGCCAAAGGCAGTGCACCCAGGGCATGCAGCAGACATGCAAGGTATAGGTGGACGTGAATGGAGTCGACCATGTGTTTGGGCTGCCCTGATATGCGTCAGTGGCTCTGCTTGTAGGTGCACTGGCTTGTCGTGTGCCAGTCTTGTGGATTAAATGGCACATCTTGGTGCAATGAGACGGGTCTGTGTGCAATGGGTGCAGGGCAGGGTTGTGGTGAGAGTATGTGTGAAGGCCATTTCACGCACGCTAACTACGACAATGGACTTTTGAGTGTGGGATGTCCAATTGTTGTTCTCAAATCGGGCAGTGCGTAGTGTGGGAGACGGGTGCAATTATTATCGTATCTGTCAGGGGGGGCTGGCCACTTGCACGTTCCTTCGTGAAGCAACGAATGTGTTAGCGCAAGATAGCTCAGACAAAGAACCTTTCATCCTTACAGTAACTTCTCCAGTTGCATTCATACAGGATGTGTACAAAGGCCGGTCGTGGGTGTTGTGGGATGTCTGTGACCCTGGTCATCATGGATGAGATGCCCAGCACGTGGCACTTGGGCGGGTTCTCTGTGTGTTACGTTGCCAAACAGCTGCTCCTCCCTCCCACGAGCCCCCACACTTTTGTGCGCTGCCCTGTTGTATCCCGTGCACTCCTACAGCACACCTTGTAATGGCTATTCGCGCATATCCTGCAGCATTCCAATCACACCGTGACACTGCCGTTTGGAGGTGGTGCATGCCACTTTACAACATTGACTGCTGCGGCCCTTGTGGCGGCTACACCAGAACACAGAGACACACTTACCGCACTTCTTGCACACGGACATGTGTGAGACACCCCGTTCCCTTTGCCGCTTGTGCATGCAGGAGTATGCGTGCGCAGCTACATCTCCAGGCTCACTGCCAGCGCTGAGGTGATATGGTGACGTCTGCTGAAGACAGCACACTGATGTTGCAGGGCCCATGCCTATCATGCTAACACAATGACCACACGGACATAATTGCTCAGATGCGGGTTAGGGGCGTTGGCGGTCCTGGGGTTGTGGCGATGAGTGTTATGGCCCTCATGGGTATCCGTGTATCATGCTCATTGACTCTATGGCACCTGTGGGTGTTCAGGTGTGGCTCTTGGCTGTGTTCCCTTTCATGCCGCAGGTAGTGGTCCTGCTTAGCACCAGCAGAAAGCAGGTGCAAAATCTCTGGTGCTAACGCAGCTTATCACTGGAATTTGTTTCACATCGCAGTTTTTGCCTTTCGTTGTGAAAGTTGTGATGTGGTTTTTTCATGTACAGAAAAATAAATGTACTGGGCAGTGTATCCTGTCAAGATCCAGCACCTGACCCACTATTCTCTATCAATATAAATACAATGAGATTTCTTCATTGATTTTGTGCGTACACTGTAAATGCACCCACTACCACAGTGCAATTCAATACAGGATTTTAGTATTTAGAATAAAACGCAAAGGTGCACCTCGTGTGTTTTTGCACAGGAACGCCTACTCTGCATCTCATTATCAGCACTTTAATGCAACAACAGTTGAGATAAATCTAACACACTATTCAGAAGCTGGTGCAAACTGCAGACCACCAGCATTCCCATGATAACTGCCCCAAAATTTAACACCATGGTGGACACCACCAAATAACAGTAATAAGAACGAGAAAGAGTCACACAGCACTTAAGTAACAACCAAAAACTTTATTGAATTTTTATTATTTTCTTCAAACTTTATTTTTTCGTAAACATATATATAAAGGATAAAGTAACAAAATGAACACAAAACAACAAGGCGGAAGACTCCTTTCGGGACCATGAATGTCGACGACACAGCCTGGAAAATAAAGCACAAAATAAGGACGTGTGTAATGCACATATCAAAGGAGCGAGACACAGAGAAGGAAAAAAAAGCGAGAGCAAAAAGAGAGGGAAGGAAAGAAAGAGAGTGAGAAAGGGAGAAGGGAGATAGAGAAAGAGATGGGAAGGAAAGAAGAGAGTGAGAGAGAGAGTGAAGAGAGGGAAGTGAGAGAGAGAGATAGAGATAGAGAGAGATAGAGATAGAGAGAGAGAGAGAGAGAGAGAGAGAGAGAGAGAGAGAGAGAGAGAGAGAGAGAGAGAGAGAGAGAGAGAGACTGCCGCCCCTGCGCATCAATGGCCAAATAATTACCTGCTGCCACCGGAGTGTCTACCAGTGGGCACTCCACGTGCCCATCAAAGCTCTGCGGCCCAGCAGATCTCACAGATGTCGCTGAGTCCTGAGTCATGCATGGCGGAGACCATATCAGCTTCTCCGCGGCCCGGCAGTTCCCACACATGTCGCTGAGTCCTGAGTCATCAATGGCGTAGACCACATCAGCTTTGGTTGCCTCTAGCCCTGTGCAACGCAAGTCAGCGCCATGTGATGGTAGGCCGCTGAGGGCCATACAACTTAGGGTGCGACTAACCCTGTGTAACTCAAGTCCGCACCACGTGGTGGTAGGCCCCTGACGGCCACATCAGCTTCGGACGGCACTAACCCTGTGCAAGTCAAGTATGCGCCACGTGGTAGTAGGCCCCTAATGACCATACAGCTCAGGGTGCCACTAACCCTCTGCACAACTTTTCATGGACTCTTTATGATTGAGACCCGTGGAGCTTCCGCCATCCAGTCACCACCGGCAATAAAGGATGTGACGTTGTCGATGCATTATATTTGTGTGGTCACATGGCCTGTGACGCATGTGCTGGATGGGTGTGGTGTGTGTGCAGACCTGCCCTCAGGGAGTGGCTGTGACATGTTGACAACTAGAGCACTCACCTGCACACCAACAGCGAGTACGCGTGCGTCAGGTAGCTATGTGGGGGGGTGAAAACGTGTTTTCTCAATGGAGTTTCCATAGGAAACTTTAGACAAGGCTACAGGTCAAACTGCTGAACGGAATTACGCCAAGTTTGGTAGGGAGAAAGGATCATGGTCCAGAAAGGGCGCTTTCTTGCATCGAGTGAAAATGTAAAAGAAAGGTCCCGGGGGCAATTTAATATACCGGAGCTCTGTCTGTGCGAGATAACCCTTTGACGCTCCCTCTTCCCAACATCACCACTTCGCAGCTATAGCGTTAGATGCCAGTCCGTCGGCTCGCAGCTCTCTACCTTTGCGAGCTAGTACGCTGCTGTGCCTGTACCTCTGGGAGCTACTACGCTGCTGTTCCTTTAGGAGCGGACGGCTCGTAGTAATGCGTCTGTGAGTCGACCAGACGGGCCGCAGTTGTCCCTCTGCGAGCCTGGGTGCGAACTGTTCATAAGTCACACTACATAAGCTATGAAAAGCCATTTTGTGATTCAGTCCGTCAGCTGGCAGCTGTCCGAGGCATTTCTGAAAACATACCGGAGTTCTTTGTGTGAGTGATACCCCTTTCATGCCGCCTCTCCCCACATCAGCAGGTAACGCACCCTCTTCCCACATTACCAACATACCCCCAACAACCTTCTTGGGCCCAGAATTATCCCTGTGCGGTTGGACAAATAAGAATCTTAGTCATGTATAGATTTACAAATAAATATTTTATTTAAACAAAACAACAACAAATAAAACTGAAGGGAGTCTGGTGCTGTGGTCACTGCCACGAAGTTGGGGTTATGTCATTCAGGACTCAGGACACAGTTTCACATGTGAGATCGGCTTATATTGAACAGGGTTAGTGGCACCACGTGTCGCGCCTTGTGTTGTACAGGGTTAGTTACACCACGTGTCGCCGGCCTTGCACATGGAAATATGCCTGACTGATCAAAGGGAGTCTGGTGCTGTGGCCGCTGCCACGAAGTTGGGGTCACTGCCATTCAGGACTCAGGACACAGTTCCACATGTGGGATCGGCTTGTGTTGAACAGGGTTAGTGGCACCACGTGTCGCGGCTTGTGTTGAACAGGGTTAGTGGCACCACGTGTCAAAAATTTGAATTGTGAGCTCTGTTGCCCGTAGTGTAGACTGGTATTGAGTGTTTGTTTGCACTTGAAGATGAATTTGTTGATTGTACTAAAGCTATAACTGATATAAAAAAAGTTCTTGAAGCAAGGTTACTAAAAGGATATTATGTAGGTTGTAGGCCTGTGATAGTTACTTGCCTAGTGGACTCTGTAATTAATGAATCAAGATTTAATTTTAATAGTGAGCCCTACTGACCCCAGTGTAGGCGTATCATGAAAAGATGAAATATGTATAGAATACACTGTTGAAGTGTATGAGCCTGTTATGCTGTTTGTGCGGATGGGCTGCAGTGGGAGCTATGTCTCTTGCCTACTGTGTCATCTGCAATCGCGACTGTATCTGAATTGGGAGCCCTGCTGACTGCAGTGTAGGCCAGTGGTAGCGGTGAGCAAGGGCCCACAGCCACATGCATAGGTTAGTGGCCCCACCGGCCTGCGTAGTTTAGGTTAAGTGGCACCACGTGTCGCCAGCCTTCCATATGCAAATACGCGTCACTTATCGAAGGGAGTCTGGTGCTGTGGTCGCTGCCACGAAGTTGGGGTCACTGCCATTCAGGACTCAGGACACAGTTCCACATGTGGGATCGGCTTGTGTTGAACAGGGTTAGTGGCACCACGTGTCGCCGGCCTTGCATATGGAAATATGCCTAACTGATCAAAGGGAGTATGCTGCTGTCGTCACTGCCACGGACTTGGGGTCACTGCCATTCAGGACTCATGGCACAGTTCCACATGTGGGATCGGCTTGTGTTGAACAGGGTTAGTGGCACCACGTGTCGCCGGCCTTGCATATGGAAATATGCCTAACTGATCAAAGGGAGTATGCTGCTGTCGTCGCTACCAAGGACTTGGGGTCACTGCCATTCAGGACTCAGGGCACAGTCCCACATGTGGGATCGGCTTCTGTTGAACAGGGTTAGTGGCACCATGTGTCGCGCCTTGTGTTGGGGTTAGTGGCACCATGTGTCGCCGGCCTTGCATATGAAAATATACCTAACTGATCAAAAGGAGTCTGGTGCTGTGGTCGCTGCCACGGACTTGGCTCACTGCCATTCAGGACTCAGGACACAGTTGCACATGTGGGATCGGCTTGTGTTGAACAGGGTTAATGCCACCACGTGTCGCTGGCCTTGCATATGGAAATATGCCTAACTGATCAAATGGAGTATGCTGCTGTGGTCGCTGCCACGGACTTGGGGTCACTGCCATTCAAGACTCAGGACACAGGTCCACATGTGGGATCGGCTTGTGTTGAACAGGGTTAGTGGCACCACGTGTCGTACCTTGTGTTTCGCAGGGTTAGTGGCACCACGTGTCACCGGCCTTGCATATGGAAATATGCCTAACTGATCAAAGGGAGTCTGGTGCTGTGGTCGCTTCCAGTGACTTAGGGTCACTTCCATTCAGGACTCAGGACACAGTTCCACATGTGGGATCGTTCGACTGGTGTTGAACAGGGTTAGTGGCACCATGTGTCGCCGGCTTGTGTTGAACAGGGTTAGTGGCACCGTGTGTTGTGGCTTGCGTTGAATTCTGCCTCAATAAGTCCACGTGGCGATGACTTATGGTGCAGTGAGTTAGTGGCACCTGAAGCACTCAGCGTGTGCGCACCCAGTGACGATGCGTGGTCCGGGCGGGCCTCACTGGTAGCAATGTCTTTACATGCTTTGAAAGAATCTTCATAGCACTCAAAATCTCCAAGTAATTTCATTTCAGTCCTCCAAGGTTTGAAGAGTTGCAGAAGAGCTAAATAGAAAAACTCTCTCTTATCTGGAGTATCACAACTTAATTTCCTGTGATTAATCAAATTTCCTTTGGCATTCTTTAAGAAACATCCATCAGATCCAATTACAGCATATTTCCCTTCATTTATGTTTGTGTTAACTTTTTTCTAAAACTATAATGTTGCAGTATTTCATATAGACATATGTTTTCCAGGTATGGACTTCTATTTAGATAGTATGCGGGGAACAGTAATTGAGTTATCTGCAACATATTGTATGTCAATATTTGCATTCCACATCTTCAAAATTACTGGATTGTAATCATTAATGTACTTCGATTCTTCTGTTGTTTTTATATTATAAGTATTTTTGGGTGATTTTCGAGTGATAGTATGCCTCACTGCTGACATAAAACTGTTCACTCTTCCTTGCGATGACTTATGGTGCACTGAGTTAGTAGTACCTTTGGGCGCTCAGCGTGTACGTACCCTGCGATGATGCGTGGTCCGGGGGGACGCACTCGGAGCAATGTCTTTTGTCTATTGAATTCTACCTCAGTAAGGCCACGTGTCGATGACTTGTGGTGCAGTGAGTTAGTGGTACCTTTGGCGCTCAGTGTGTGCGCACCCTGGCATGATGCGTGGTCCGAGAGGGTCGCACTGGGAGGAATGTATCTTTCGTACTGGACTGCGTCATGTGCAATCGCTACTCCATCTGAATTGTGATGCCTGCTGTCTGCACTGTAGATCGAAGGCAATAGCCTGTACAGACATAACTCTGCGGTGCTGTGCCGCTGGGTTCGCAGGGGGCCTGTGTTGAGGAGACCCACGGTCATGGCTGCAGCCTCGTGGCAGGGTGAGGCCCGCCACTCTGGCACAGTCGGTGGTCTTCACAGTTCACAAGTGAACCACGCCTAGAGCCCCGGCCTATTTATTCACACTGCTACGCTGAAGTGGCGTACGTCGGACCAGCCCACTCCGGTTACGCTTATGCTTACAGGGGAGGACGATACAGCTACATGACTGAGATGGTTGGGTCCACTTTCCACAACACTACAAGCACCAGAAGTATTTGTGCACATGGAGAGGTGTGTGTTCTGCATACTGAGATGTGTCCAGCATATCACCGCTACACTTTGCATTGTGTGCATTGTTATTCATGGGTGAATTGGTTCCTTCACATATAGTTTGTTCACACCTGTCCCAATATTCAGCTGGTGTGGCTGAGGGGCCATGCCGTTTTCGGAAAGTTCGCTGTCTTGTTCTGCGCTGCCTCGGTGGTAGAGGGGATCCTGGGGGTGGTGCTGGGTGTTGTGGCGTTTTTGGGTGTCGGGCTGCTTGATCAGTAGGTCTATGACGTGTTGGTCTTCAGATGTGGCTCTGGGCTGGGCTCCCTTTCATACTGTATGTAGTTGTTTAATATTTCAAAAACAAGAAGACATTAAATAATAAATAAACAAAATACAAAAACAATTTTTAGGATTTTAAAGTTACAAAATATCACATTTTTTTTCAAAATTACTGGGAAAAACATAGGTTTTATGAACATTAAAATTAGAAATTAGTATTTAAATAACCTTTGAAATTCACAAAAAAACATAGGTCTCAGGAAGATTAAAGTTAGAAATTAGTATTTAAAAAAAAATAAATCAAATTTACTGAAAAAACAATTGCCACATTTCCCAACATTGAGCTATTATATGGCTAAGGGACCATGCCATTTTTGGAGGGTTCGCTGTCCTGTTCTGCACTGCCTTGGTGGTAGTAAGGAGAGGAGTTGTATGGGGGGGAAGGTCTTGAGGGTTGTGGCAGTGGGTGTTGTGTCCTTCTTGGGTGTCGGAAAAAACTATAGGTTAAATGAACATTATAATTAGAAGTTAGCATGATAAAAAATGAAAATTCACTGAAAAAAAACATACGTGTCAGGCATGTTATAGATAGAAATTAGCATTTAAAAAACCTTTGAAATTCACTGAAAAAATCATAGGTTTCAGGCACGTTATAGTTAGAAATTAGTGTTTAAAGAACCTTAGAAATTCACTGAAAAAACCATAGGTTTCAGGGACGTTATAGTCAGAAATTAGCATTCAATAAAAATTAGAAATTCACCGAAAAAAACATAGGTTTCAGGGACGTTATAGTTAGAAATTTGCATTTAAAAGACCTTAGATATTCACTGAAAAAACCATAGGTTTCAGGCACGTTATAGTAAGAAATTAGCATTTAAAAAACCTTAGAAATTCACTGAAAAAAACATAGGTTTCAGGGACGTTATAGTTACTTGGACATTTGACTCATATAAAACCAGAGAAATTTGCCCGTTATAGTTAGTTGAGCTAACTATAACTCGCGTGCCCGCAATGCACTGGTGATGACATCACATATTACATCACTCATGACATGGTCAGTGACATCACTCATGACATCACTGATGCCGTGCAGCCTTGCTCACAAACAGACAAGACAGCCAAAATGCTTCAGCAGAACGAGAGCACTTTAAAATAAAGGCATTTTCAGCAGCACTCTTGTTGTCGGCTGTGCCAAATATATATACATCACAATAGCGACTGGGAAACCCTACGCTATTGGGCTCTGGAACAAATACCCGTCTCAGAAAGAGGAGGAGATCGACTGAAAACCCTCCGAAAAAAGGAATCGAAACACATCCTCACATTCAGAACCCTTGACCCAAGAGGGTTGAATCAAAATGAAGAACTGTACACTCATTTGTAAGTACTGAACTGTCACCCCCTGAAAGTAACTGAAAGCTCACCAGAGAGCAATTGAAGAACTCACAAAAAACAGCAATCTCTTAATAAATCACGAGGAATAAAAGAGGTGGAAAGACTGGAAAACATATAAGGCTAAAACATTAAAAATGTTAATATGTACTAAGTACACCAAAGTACCAACAAAAATATCCTCATAAGTCCGATTGCGCAAATGTAATGTAATGTAACACACTCACTTGATAAATGAGCACAATTTATTTTTTCACTGTATAAATCTTCACTGACCACAATGCATTTGTTTAAATACAAACAGGAAGTGAATGCATGCTTAACATAAAAGAGAGACATGCCATGTAACCTCATCCCGTGATCAAGCCTTCTTGCAGAGGCGAAACGCGTTGGGTTTGGCAACAATAATAAAGCCCTCTCCATAAACAAAACTACGAGAGAGTGCAATCCTTTCTTAGCCTACAGAACCAAGAGACTAAGAATCTGCTACATATACATATATATATATATATATATATATATATATATATATATATATATATATATATATATATATATATATATATATATATATATGTATAGCCAGAACTCCTTCCGGGAGGCTAGGGCCCGTGGGGGTTGGCGCGTTAAGCCGGCGGAGTGCCCAGCGAATCAATCCAAAACATACCAAGTAAACGCTCACTCAGGAACGTTGGCCAGGCAGATATTCGAAACCAGAAACATTTATTATTCCATAAATCTGACGGGACGCGTTTCAGTAGTCCTGCTGCCTTGTTCACACAAATTTCATCAAGAAACATTGTGGTCTTTAACATTATGTATAGAAATGAAAAGAGGACTCAATACATAGATCTTCCATGTAGCTGACATTGGCGGCCATATTAGAGTGTGCAAAGTGCTGTGTTACAAAATAAATGGTGTATTTGCCGAGAAACATCGATAAAGCCTCCCAACATTTAGCAACAGGGGGATTTAGCTCATATAGTCCGTATCCCCAGGGCAGAGATATAGACAAAATCAAATACAGTTGTAATAATCATATGAAACTGCTGTGTTGTGAATAAATTCCGAAATGTAACACTGTTCTAGTATTGAACTCATGGTCTTAGTACTATACATTGCGCTATCTAAATAGCATAATAGACAAGTGCCCAAATAAGCCACAAACAGATCTATTTAAGTTACGTCATAAATTCATAAACATTCCCCGAGTGGGAAAAAAACCGCTCTGTTTGCATTAAGTCTACAACTAGAATCAAAAGGAAGAAAAGGAGAAAAAAATATAATAAAAGAAATAGAAATTCAAGTGAATTCTTAGCTGGGGTCAAGATGGCCAGATTAAAAACAAGCCCATACGAAGAAAAGGTTAGGGAACACCAAGGGCGGGATAATCCTGTTCCAGGGGTCCCTTCCTTTCCTCCTGGAGAGACAAAACAGAAAAACAGAGAGAAGATGCAGTGAAACACAGTGAGGACATCATGACAGCATGTAACATAATTATGTAATTATATAGATTCCATGTTCTCTTATTACCCTGCATAAGTGCCCATAAATGTGCAAACTTATATACATATCAACAGTTGTTACGAACCATAGACATAGTTAATTGGTATGTAAATGTACAGTCATCTCCTCGTCAATGTTATGACCTCCCGGGTGATGAGTACCAAGATCGGTAATGTGCCTTGATTCACATTTGCGCAATTGAATCAGCCTATTCCCTCCTCTGATTCCCACATTCACTTTTTCTTGTCGCGGTTGCCACACTGGGGGCGGTAGGAACTTCTAAAATGGCCGATGCTCGGGAGCACGCTTGCGCGATGACGGGCCAGAGAGTTCATAGCATAGCCACGCCCGAGTGGTAACACTTTGCGTTCCGGTTCCTGGAGTTTGGCTCTTACCTTCAGGGTCTCCTAGCACCTTTGCGTCCTCGGGAGTCTGCACCGCGTCCTGCATCGTTGGGGGTGGTTCTTCTCCCTGGATATCTGCTCTCGGCGTCCCGGCTTGGTGCTCTGCCTCTGCCTGCTGGTGTTCCGTCCTCTCCGGTTCCTCCAGTTCTTTTTGACCTGAAAAACAAGAAAATATACAGAAAGCTGCATTACTGAAGAATGACGGTAACAGCGCTTTGCGCTGACATTCATATCAAGTAATATGGCCCATGCTTATACTTATCTGATCCTGTGTTTCTGTTGCTGTGGACATCCGTTCCTTCTCTCAGGGATTTATTAACCTGTTCAAAGAAGAAATAAGAACATTAGATTAGTACCTGAAATTAAGGCTATCTTTATTTTGGTCATTGGAAAACTTTTATTTTGTGAAGCAATAAAGCTTACCTTGCAACAAAGGTGGGTTCTAGCCAAGGTTTTTTTTATTTCCATTTCATTCCTTTTAAAAAAAATAAAAAAATCCCCCCTAACCAGTAATTCTCTATTTTTATTTTCCCTTCAGACCCAGACACACGCCAGACTATCTTAGCTAATTGAATTGATAGGAAGAAGGGAACTCTTAAGGTACGGAATAACCCACTAGAGAGAACTAGAGACAGAAATACCCTACTACATACTTACCAGAAAAACCAGTTTTCTGTTCTTTTCTCTTGTCTACAGTTTGTTGTGTCTTGTCCGTGCCTGGTCCTGATGCAGCCTGTGGTTCGATGTGAGACCCTCTTGTTTTGTTCCCCTTCTTCCCCAGGATTACCATTGTCACTATAACCTTTGTTGGGTGCGTTAGGTAATATAAATGGGGTAGACCATGTGCCTCATGGGTACAGTCCAGCCCGAACTGCCAAGCCTGGTCCTCCCTGGACTGGAAACAAGCATCCTAGGACCGGTTTCGGGGTTTCACCCCTCTTCAGCCAGGATAGCTTGATTTCAGTGGCATGGAGAGCACGGGACCCACGTCTGGGCATACCCTTCCCACTCGGGGTGACAAATGCAAAAACAACAGTTGATGGACAGAATGCAGAACAATGTCATACATTCACCCCAGTACAGAGATCTGGGCCTAAATCCATTGTTTTTTTGCTCACCATGCCGTTCCAGTTTGAACCCAGCCATATGCAAATCAGTCTTGAGCCTGTGCCTCATGGGTACAGTCCAACCCGAACTGCCAGGCCAGGTCCTCCCTGGACTGGAAACAAGCATCCTAGGACCGATTTCGGGATTTCACCCCTCTTCAGCTAGGATAGCTTGATTTCAGTGGCATGGAGAGCACGGGACCCACGTCTGGGCATACCCTTCCCACTCGGGGTGACAAATGCAAAAACAACAGTTGATGCCCAGTCATTTGAAATGTCATTAGTGATGTCATCAGGGATGTCACTGACCATGTTATGAATTATGTAATATGTGACGTCATCAGCAGTGCATTGCGGGGGCGCGAGTCATAGTTAGCTCAACTAACTATAACAGGGGAATTTCTCTGGTTTTATATGAGTCAAATGTCCAACTAACTATAACAACCCTGAAACCTATGTTTTTTCAGTGAATTTAAAAGGGTTTTTAAATGCTAATTTCTAACTATAACGTGCCTGAAACCTATGGTTTTTCAGTGAATTTCTAAGGTTTTTTAAATGCTAATTTCTAACTATAACGTGGCTGAAACCTATGGTTTTTTCAGTGAATTTCTAAGGTTTTTTAAATGCTAATTTCTAATTATAATGTTCATTAAACCTATCTTTTTTTCTGTGTTTTTTAATTATCAACCCATTCTCAACTTGGTGAAAACTGCAAATCTCACCACTCTTCCATCGATACCTTACGCCAACAAAATTGCCACAAACGAGAGCAAGAACTAACGCTAATGAAATGCAAAGGAGGCGTTCCCGTGCAAAAAAACACAAAAACACCACTTCCCCATATTTTCAACGACCAGCCAAATCTGCAATGCGATCCAAAAAGCAGGCGATAAGCAGAGTTAGCAGTAACAAATTAACATCAACCTTTAACTGGTGTAAGGAGGTCGACTATCTACTCTGTCAATTGGACCCAACTCACAGCCACATCTAAAGACCAACACGTGATAGAGCTACTGATCGTGCAGGTCCGACACGCAACAAGACCACAACACCCAGCGCCACCACCACCAGAACCCCCCCCCCCCGCACCACCCCCTACTACCACCAAGGCAGCGCAAAACAGGAGAACGGACCTTCCCAAAACACCATGCCCCTCAGCCACACAATAGCTGAATGTTGGGAGATGTGGCAACCAACTATATATGAAGGAGGCAAGTCACCATTCAACAATAAAGAACACAATGCCATGTGTAACGCTGATGTGCTGCACAGAGCTCACTATGCAAAGCACAAACCTCTCCATGTGGAGATATACTGTTGATACTTGTAGTGTAGTGCACAGTGGACGTACCCATGTTACCTCAGGCAGTGGGGAAGATCTCGGTCACGTAGCTGTGTTGTCCCCCCCTGGAAGCGGAAGCGGAGTGGGCTGCTCCAACGTACACCACTCCAGCGTAGCAGTATGAATAAATAGGCCAGGCCCTAGGCGTGGTTCACTTGAGGGAAAACCAACAAGTCTGTCACAGCTGCAGCCCTCACCCTGGCACGTGACTGCCGCCATAACCGCGGGCCTCCTCGACACAGGCCCCCTGTGAACCCAGCAGCACAGGACTGCAGACTTATGTCTGTACCGACTACTGCCTTCGATCTACACTGCGGACAGCAGCACTCACAATTCAGATGCAGTGGCGATTGCAGATGTCGCAGTCCAGTTCGCAAGACACTTTGCTTCCAGTGCGGCCCGCCCAGATCACGCATCATCGCACGGTGCGCACACGCTGTGTGCTTCAGGTGCTACTAACTCACTGCACCATAAATCATCGCCACGTAGCTGTGCACCCATCCTGACCGCTGCATCTGCCCTACACTGGGGTTGCATGGTTCACAATTCAAGATTAGTAGCGACGCAAATTGTGTAAGACACTATAATGGGTTAAGAAGACCACATGCTCCCAATCTGTGCAGATCAAGTCAACGTCACCTGCCTGTGGGCCTTTGCTGACCGCTGCCTCCGGCCTACACTGTGGAAGACCGGTGGCACGTGGTGCCAACTAACCCTGTTCAACACAAGCTGATCCCACATGTGTAACTGTGTCCTGAGTCCTCAATGGCAGCGACCACAGCACCAGACTCCCTTCGATCACCGAGGGTATTTCCACATGGAAGACCGGTGACACGTGGTGCCACTGAAGCTGTACTACGCAAGGTTTGTTTGGGTCACCAACGTATGGACGTGGCTGTGGACCCTAGCTCACCGCTACCTCTGGCCCACACTGTGGAAGACCGGCGACAAATGGTGCCACTAACCATCTTCAACACAAGCCGATCCCACATGTGGAACTGTGTCCTAAGTCCTGAATGGTAGTGACCCTAACTCTGTGAGAGAACCACAGCACCAGACTCCCTTCGATCAGTGAGGCATAGTTCCATATGCAATGGCGGCGACACGTGGTGCCAATTACTCTGTTCAACACAAGCCAAACAATCCCACATGTGGAACTGTGTCCTGAGTCCTGAATGGCAGTGACTCCAAGTCCATGGCAGCGACCACAGCAGCATACTCCCTCTGATTAGTTAGGCATATTTCCATATGCAACGGCGGCGACACGTGGTGCCAATAACTCTGTTCAACACAAGCCGAACGATCCCACATGTGGAACTGTGTCCTGAGTCCTTAATGGCAGTGACCCCAAGTCCATGGCAGCGACCACATCAGCCTTCTCCCTCTGATAAGTTAGGCATATTTCCATATGTAACAGCGGTGACACGTAGTGCCAATAACTCTGTTCAACACAAGCCGATCCCACATGTGTAACTGTGTCCTGAGTCCTGAATGGCAGTCACCCCAAATCCGTGGCAGCGACCACCGCACCACACTCCCTTCGATCAGTGAGGCATATTTTGATATGCAAGGCCAGCAACACGTAGTCCCACTAACCCTGTTTAACACAAGCCAATCCCACATGTGTAACTGTGTCATAAGTCCTGAATAGCAGTCACCCCAAGTCTGTGGCAGCGACCACAGCACCACACTCCCTTTGATCAATGAGGGGTATTTCCATATGCAGCTACAGGCTCCAGTAGGCAACTATCACAGTCCTACACCCTACATATCATCCTTTTAGTATCCTCGCTTCAAGATTTTTTTTTATATCAGTTATAGCTTTGCTACAATGACCAAATTAATCTTCAAATGCAAACTAACATGGAATAGCAGTCTACACTACAGGCAGTACAGCTTGCAATTTCAATTTTAAATGCTAGTTTCTAACAAGATTGTACTCAGAAAATACAACACTTCATCAATTTATTCTATACTGATTTCATCTTTTCATCATACGACTACACTGCACTCAGTAGTGCTCGCAATGAAAATCATTTCTTCATTCATTAACTACAGAGTCCACTAGGCAAGTAACTACTACAGGCCTCAAATCTACATAATATCCTTTTAGTATCCTTTCTTCTTGAACATTTTTTATATCAGTTATAGCTTTAGTACAATGACCAAATTCATTTTCAAGTTCAAATGAACACTCAGCAGTCTACACCGTGGGCAGCAGACCTCACAATTTGAATTTTGGACACGTGGTGCCAACTAACATTGTCCAACACAAGCCGATCCCACATGTGTAACTGTGTCCTGAGTCCTGAATGGCAGTGACCCCAACTCCGTGGCAGCGACCACAGCAGCATACTCTTTGATCAGTTAGACATATTTCCATATGCAAGCCGGCCACATGTACTCCCACTAACCCTCTTTAACACAAGCCGATCCCACATGTGTAACTGTGCCCTGAGTCCTGAATGGGAGCGACCCCAACTTTGTGGCAGCGACCACAGCACCTCACTCCCTTCGATTAGTGAGGAGTATTTACAGATTGAAGTCAGCCGACAAGTGGTGCCACTGAACCTGCACTACGCAGGCCGGTGAGGCCACCAACGTATGCACATGGCTGTGGGCCCTTCCTCATCGCTACCTCTGGCCTACACTACAGTCAGCAGACCTCACAATTCAGATACAGTCCCGATTCCACATGACACAGTCCAGTAGGCAAAACACATTGCTCCCAGTGCGACCAGTCCACATCAAGCATCATCACAGGTTCATACAGTCTCAATGCTTCTGGTACCACTTACCCTATTTAACACAAACCAATCCCACATGTATAACTGTGTCCTGAGTCCTGAACGGCAGTGACCCCAACTTCGTGGCAGCGACCAATGCACCAGACTCCCTTCAGTCTTATTTGTTGTTCTTTTCTTTAAATAATATTTTTTATATGTAAATCTATACATGACTAAGATTCTTCTTTGTCCAACCGCACAGGGATACTTCCAGGCCTAAGAAGGTTGTTGGGGGTATGATGGTAATGTGGGAAGAGGGTGCGTTACCTGCTGATGTGGAGAGAGGCAGCGTCAAAGGGGTATCTATCACAGAAAGAACTCCGATTTGTTTTCACAAATGCCTCGGACAAATGCCAGCTGACGGACTGAATCACAAAATGGTTTTTCAATGCTTATGTAGTGTTAGTTATAAACAGTTCGCACCCAGGCTCGCAGAGGGCCAGCTGTGGCCCGTCCGCTCGACTCACAGATGCAGTACTACGAGCCGTCCGCGTTATTGTAGCTATCCCTGCCATGTTCCGTCGTACGCCACGCCACTGCGATTACGTTTCGACGTTGGCCCCACATAGCTACCTATCACAGGCGTAC
The DNA here is from genome assembly GCF_964204655.1 of Triturus cristatus. Taxonomy (NCBI): domain Eukaryota; kingdom Metazoa; phylum Chordata; class Amphibia; order Caudata; family Salamandridae; genus Triturus; species Triturus cristatus. The sequence goes on along the minus strand of NC_140590.1, from coordinate 473,770,049 downwards.
TCGCTGTTGGTGTACAGGTCAGTGGTCTAGTTCTCAACATCTCACGGCCACTCCCTGAGGGCAGGTTTGCACACACACCACATCCATCCGGCACATGCATCACAGGCCATGTGACCACGCAAATATAATAGATGGACAATGTCACATCCTTTATTGCCAGTGCTGACTAGATGGCGTACGCTCCACGTGTCTCAACCTTAAAGAGTCTTTGAAAAGTTGCGCAGAAGGTTAGTCGCACCCTGATCTGTATAGCCGTCAGGGGCCTACCACCCCCTTGGCACGGACTTCAGATGCACAGGGTTAGTGCCACCCGAAGCTCATATGGCCATCAGGGGCCTACCACCATGTGGCACGAACTTAACTTCCACAGGCTTAGCGGCCCCAAAAGCTGATGTGGTCTCCGCCATTGATGACTCAGGACTCAGCGACATGTGTGAGATCTGCCGGGCCGTGGAGAAGATGATGTGGTCTCCGCCATTCATGACTCAGGACTCAGCGACATCTGTGCGATCCGCCAAGCACCTGATGTGGTCTCCGCCATTCATTACTCAGGACTCAGAGACATATCTGGGATGACTTTTGAATGGCACGTGGAGTGCCCACTGCTGCACGCTCCGGTGGCACCAGGTAATTATTTGCTCATGGATGCGCAGAGGCGGCAGTGTCTGTCTCTCTCTCTCTCTCTCTCTCTCCCCCTCTTCCTTCTTTTCCTTCTATCTCTCTAACTCTCTCTCTTCCTTCTCCCTTTCTCACTCTCTTTCTTTCCCTCTCTTTTTCTCTCTGGCTTTTTTTTCCTTCTCTGTTTCTCTGTGCCTCTCTCCTTTGATATGCCCATTACACGCGTCCTTATTTTGTGCTTTATTTTCCAGGCTCTGTCGTCGACATCCATGGTCCCCACAGGAGTGTTCCGCCTTCTTGTTTTCTATTATTTTTGTTACATTTTGCTTATTAGTTTATCATTTATATATATGCTAATACAAAAATTAATTTTGCAAATAGTTTTTCATTTATCGTTTACATATATATTTATAAATAAATAAAGTAAAAAAAAACATTTTTGGTTGTTCTCTTCACTGCTGTGTGACTCTTTCTTGTTCTTATTACTGTTATTTGATGGAGTCCAGCATGGTGTTAAATTTTGGGGCACTTATCGTGGGAATACTGGTGATGTCTGCAGTTTACACCAACTTGTGAACAGTGTATTAGATTTATCTCAACTTTACTTCCATTAAAATGCAGACTAGCCGTTCCCGTACAAAAAGACACAAGGTGCACCTTTGCGATTTATTCTAAATACTAAAACCCTGTATTGAAATGCACTGAGGTAGTGGCTGCACTTACAGTGTACACACAAAATCAATCAAGAACTCTCATTGTATTTATATTGATTGGGAATATTGCGTCAAGTGCTGGATCTTGATGAGATACACTGCTCAGTTCGTATATTGTTCTGCACACGAAAAAAATCACATCTCAACTTCACACCAACTGCAATGCAAAACAAATTCCGGCGATAAGCCACGTTAGCACCAGGTATTTTACTCCTGCTTTCTGCTGGTGCTAAGCAGGACGACTACCTGCACCATGAAACAGAACACAGCCAAGAGCCACACCAGAACACCCACAGGTGCCATCGAATCAATGAGCATGATGCAGGGATACCCATGGGGGCTACAAGACTCATCGCAACAACTCCAGGACCGCCAACGCACCCCAAACCCGCATCTGACCAAGTGTGTCCCTGTGGTCATTGTCTTAGCATGATAGGCACGAGCCCTGCAACATCACAGTGTGCTGTCACCTCAGCGTTGGCAGTGAGCCTGGACATGTAGCTAAGCACGCATCCTCCTGCATGCACAACCGGCATGTGCTGGTCTGGAGTACACAGGTCAGCGCAGGGGTGTGCCTATCCGGCAAGGGGAACAGGGTGTCTCGGATATGTCCGTGTACAGGAAGTGCGGTAAGTGTGTCTGTGTTCTGGTGTGGCCTGCCACAAAGGCCGCAGCACTCGATCTTGTAAAGTGCCATGCACCACCTCCAAACAGCACTGTGATGGTGTAGTTTGAATGTAGCAGGACATGCACGAATAGGCATTACAATGGTGTGCCGTACGAGTGCACGAGATACAACAGCGCACTGTAGAAAAGTGTGGGGGCTTGTGGGAGGAAGAAGCAGCTGTTTGGCAATGTAACACTCAGTGAACTCGCCCATGTGCCACGTGCTGGGCATCTCATCCATGTATGAATGCAGTGTGTTTTTCACTTCTATGCTCGTTCAGTGGTGTGATGTTGGTGGGTTGTGTGACTTGTGCTCCTTGTTGATGTATTTCATTTTGGCCATTGTTTGTCTATACTTGTGCTGTACTTAATTGTGCATGTGTGCCATTCTGCCCATCTCCCCCCGTCCCCCTACTCCCTGCTTCTTCCTCTTCCTGGTGCTGTTGTGTCTATAATTTTGTTGCTCAACACAAACACATGTAAAGAACAAATTAGAATAGTTCCTTGATTCTTTTAGGTTTCAAAACTTCTCTCTATTGGTTTATTTTAAATTTTCCATATAAACCGTTTTTTATATATTCAACAACACATAGAAGTCAGAAGTGCAACGTATTCTATCAACACACTTTCTAGAATATTCTACAACACGTGAAGGTGAAAAGTTCATCCATTTTATTTAAACTTAACGATATTTTTTTGCAACATTTTCTTGAACATTTAACGGCATGTGCAGATTAAAAGTTCACCATTGTTTTAAGTTCAAACAGTGCCTTCCAAATGCAAGTAGCAGCTGTGGTTCAGTTGAGCAAATTTTATCCTATGATATGTACTCCACGTTGAAACTGCTTTTTCTTAACCAATCACAAAGATGCTTTTCCACAAAACGAATGTGCACCCTTACTTTAAAAAAAGAATGCTTTTCAACTCCCAATCACATATCGTTTTGTATGGCATTCCAACTATACCTTCAAAATGCTAGTGTGGATCGTAGGACATAGCTATATTTTCAGGTGCAAGAGGTATGCAGAACACAGACGTATTGACTTAGAACTAGGTTTACAAAATGTGGACATTAAATGGTTTACACAGGGAAGATTGAAGTTGCACCAATTGCGACCTTTGGTTAAAACCTCTTTGCATCTTCCACACCCTGACCTCATAATTGTGTATTGTGGTTGGAAATGACCTAGGCACATTAAAAGGGGTAGGTTTGGAAATGCTTATGAAGGACACCTTTGGACACCTCAGCTCAGCACCATGTGACTCTGGGCAATAGCTCACTTAATAGCTCACATAATTTCCATGCCTGCCTCGAGGGCCTTCAGACCTATAGGGGTGAGTAGTTTGCGCTTTACAAATACTGTATTGATTTGATACGCGCAAATTTACCTTTGCACTCCCTGTATAACACCCCCTAAGCACCATCCACAAGTTACAATGTTCAAAACAAAAGTTCCTCCAAGTAGGTATAACTACATTCCGACACTACTTGACAGATGTGGCACAGCGGCCAGAGCACATGACTTCACAGCATATGACACACAGTTTGGACTCACGCTTTCATCCCCGACTCCGGCAGCACCTCAGCTTAGCACTATGAGACTCTAGACAATACCTCACATATTTTCCGTACCCCAGGACTTTCAAACCAGTAGGAGTCAGTAGTTCGTCCTAGTAGGTATAAACACATGCGGACACTACTTCCACAGGTGTGCTTCAGCGGCCAGGACACATGACTTCACACCATAAGACACACAGTTTAGGCTCACGCTTTTATCCCCGACTCCCGCAGCAGCTCACCTTAGCAGCTTCAGACTACGCAATACCTCACTTAATTTCCGTACCCAGCCCTTTCAGACCGGTAGGTATGAGTAGTTCGCTTCCCACCTCCTCTATAGCACACCCTAAACACCCCACAGAGGTTACAGTGCTCCTACCCTCCTATTTCCCACTTTTTTCGCCCTTTTCTCCCCTTGCTCGCTTCAACGGAATAACAAAATGGCGGCCAACACTTCCTCCTTCCATGAGACTCTAGACAATACCTCACATATTTTCCGTACCCAGGACTTTCACACCACTACGGGTCAGTAGTTCATCCTAGTAGGTATAAACACATGCTGACACTACTTCCACAACTGTACTGCAGTGGCCAGGGCACATGACTTCACAGCATAAGACACACAGTGTGGGCTCACGCTTTAATCCTCGAGTCGCGCACAAGCTCACCTTAGAAACATCACACACTAGCCAATACCTCACTTAATTTTCGTAGCCTAGAACTTTCACACCGGTAGGTATGATTAGTTCACTTTGCACCCCCTCTATAGCACACCCTAAACACCCCACAAAGGTTACAGTGCTCCTCCCCTCCTCCTTCCCACATTTTTTGCCCTTTTCCCCTTACTCGCTTCAACGGAATCACAAAATGGCGGCCAACACTTCCTAGTTGCAAACGCTTGCATCGCTTGCAGCCAATCAGCAGCAAGCTCATGCTCGTAATGCCTCAGCCAATCAGATGGGAGAATTCCCAAATATCGATATCAGTAAATTTCGATATTTGTCAAAAACTACTGAACGGATTTACACCAAATAAACAAAAGCGAGCTTTCTAGACCAAGACCCTTCTCCCTGACAAATTTGGGGTAATTCCGTTCACCCGTTCGACCTGTAGCCTTAACTAAAGTTTCCTATTGAAATTAACATTGAAAAAACACGTTTTGGGACCCCCCTTTTTCTGGGCCCCTCCCTTGACTAATCACCCCCAAGCTTTCAACATAGGAGCTGATCTCAACAAAGAATTAGTTTTGAACATTTCACGAGATTTATCAATCGGCGCCAAAGTTATTGCGAATAGAATGTTGCCATTTTCCTATAGTAACTAGGTCCTAACTATAACTACCTACTGGCGACCGCCAGTAGGTAATATATATACGTATATATATATATATTTATATATATATTCCCTCTGCACAACTCCTTCAATATCCTTAAAGGAAGGTCGGCACTCAGATAGCGTGTGCAATCCAAATGTATTCCTTATGGCATCAGCAATCTCATCAAAATGGGTCACGTTTCGGCAAAACACTTGCTTTTGTCAAGGTAAGGAATACATTTGGATTGTACACGCTGAGTGCCGACTTTCCTTAGGGGATATTGAAGGATTTGTGGAGTTTGAAGGCGTCCTGCGGCGAGGCCGACGCACAGCACCACCCACGGTCATGTGCCGACCGACAGAGCCGCAGCAGGAGGTGGATATATGGTATTTGTAACGCAAACCTAGCCGAAAGGCAACCGAGTTCTACCGGGTCAAAGGAAAAGGTGCAATTAACAAGTGATTGGAGATGTAGCGTGCTTCTGAATGCAGAAGTGTACCTGTCCTGGGTTGTTTAAAGAGGTGTGTCTTCAGCTCTCTCCTAAACTGGAGCAGGGTTGGGGTGGTCCTGATGGTTGGGAATGTTGTTTCAGATCCAGGGTTCAAAGATAGAGAAAGCCCATTGTCTTGCTTTTTTTTCTCTTTTCCCCTTGTTTGGTTTCGGTCAGATGGTGCCCGCTGGTGTGCCAAGAGCCACCGGAGGAGGTGAGCTTGTTACCCAGATAGGCGACTGCACCAGTTGTGATGGATCCGTAGTTGGTACAACTTCTTTTGAAGCTGGTGCTTGTCAGCAAGGGGGACAATGTGGTTCCATTTGGTGTGGATGACATGGTAATATTTCTTCAGGCCCTTAATGGGGCATACTGCGGTGCACATCGCTCAAACTCGAATTCTCCGATAGGCTTGTGTTGGGTTTTGAATACAAGGCAGCAGCGTACAAATAGTAATAAATAAGGACAAGAAATGAAAATTGCAATTAAAGCAAGAATAATTTGCTTATTAATAAAGGAACCACTATTGTCTTAAGTATTATGTTCACCCCAGGCTCCTGTTCACCCTGGGCTATGCCTGTGTGTACAGGATACAGCAGTGCACAAAGGGCATCTAGAGATGAATGTTATGTTCGTAGGGGTGTCTGCATCTAGGTCATTGAGATGAGACCGGTTGCCGTTGTAAAGGAGGGTGGGCTTATTTTGTCCTGGGTGTTCTCTCTTGTCATATCCATGACACGTATACAGTTTTCACATTCCCACAGGTTATTTGTCTTATATTACAAAATATCACACAAGAGTGAGCATGAACACGCTGGAATGTAGGCATGCCTACACTTTGCCCTTAATTTGTAAACATCCCGCCTGGCAATCCTGTATTTTCTATATGTGAGTGTAATTGAAAGTGGCAGTGGGTAAGGGGGAGGGCTATCTGCGTGTTTCTCTAATGGATTTCTCACCTACATTCTGTTGTTATTAAAATGTCACACTAAATTAATTAAAAACCAGAAGCATACATTTGCATCCAACAGTGGTCTTCCAAAGAAACTGCACAGGGGGATGAACAGGCATATATTAAATATGTGGCTTTCAGGGGCTTGGGGCATTTCACTTTCTGAGAAGGCAATCAGAAGGGAATGGGGGCCTGGGCTTTTCGCGCCAGGCCCTGCCCTTCTTGGGGCACCGAACTCTTGCCGGTCCCCACGAAGAAGCAGGTCTGGCCTGTGTTTTTCCAATGGGATTAGTGCTGCTACAACACTGGGTGGCGCCAAATACTGTTTTCTGTTGACAACTGAATTTTGTTCTAGTTATGGGTTAAAAACCAGGGTGGGCCCCGTAAAATGTTTTCCTGCTTCCCACCCCCTACTTAATCTACTTAATCTGCTAACAAGCCTGCTTGCTGCTGTGATTTCTATGTGCCTTCAGCACCTAGATTAAGTACCCAGAATGCTACATTCCAGTATTACAATTCTGCTGAGTTTAACAAAATGCAGCGTGTTTGCAAATTATTTTGTCCCATATTTGAAGATGAGATGAGGAGCCAATAGGTCATTCTTACTCAGGTTTTCCAGTTTGGTACTAGGGCTCAACAGAGATGGTGGGTTTGACCCCAGAACTGGAGGGACATGCAGAACCAGTGCTTCACGGAATGTGAGCTAGTTCTACACATTAAACCCTTGCACCTATGGGAAGCCCTTGAGTTAGCAGAGTGCATGCTTTGCATGTGTGCCTGACATTACACCTTTGATGAAGTTTGAATTGCCTTTGATGCAAGTATTAATACTGGGGGTGTCCTGCATTAACAACACGGATGCATTGCACTCAAGTGTAATAACGTGTTTTACATACACTTAAAGATAAAACTCAGGAACATATCAATGAAAAACTCCCTGGACAAATGCTAGGGCGTGCGAGGCAGAATCCTGAAAGGTCCAGCTAGATTCGTTCGTTGTGTTTTCATTGAAGTGCCACATGCCAGGGCATTGTGATTCCGTACCCTAAAATTCATACCTTGAAATAGCGGATTGTGAGGATTCAGCGTAAATCAGTCTTGAGTGGAGGAGGGCCATTCGGGTACAAGGTTCATTCCACTACTGTAGCCATCCTTCTCTTACACTGGGCATGCTATGCAATACGGTGATCCAACATAAGATGGTTCTTACCAGCACGTTTGGTGCCATGGGCATTTGACCATAAGAGGACCTTCTCTGGGACTCTGTGGACCTCAAGACCTTTGCATAAGGTGGCTCATCTTTATATGTTTTGGGTACATTATGCCCAAATGATACATAATAGTATAATACATGTATCATACATCCACTATATATGCAGTACAGCACATGTGGCGTACATCCACTATTTACACATGCATTCAAGGCACACACATGTAAGTATGCACACACCCTCCCATCATGTCAGAGCAAGGGTTGGTTGTTCCATCCTAGCGGAACTTTACACAATTGAGTCAGCAGGCTGCACTCCTCAACTCGGACAAAAAAGCTGTGTCCAGAACTGTTAATCCTCAAATGTTATGTTATGCAGATTTGTAGAGCACACTCTCACCCGGGAGGGTTGAGCAGGTGTGAGTCTAACCACACCTACTGGACTACTTGAAAAGCCAGGTCTTCAGCTTCTTCTAGCATTCAAGTAGTGAGGAGGAGGCTCTATGTGTAACAGCAGGTTGTTCCATGCTTAAGGAACTATGTACGAGTAGAATTGACTGCCAGATCTGTTTTTCTGTATGCATAAGATTTGTGCAAGTAGGCTCCCAGATGAACGGATCTGTCTGGAAAGTTTGTGAAAGCAGATGAGTTATTTGACATATGCTTGGCCCGTGCAATGTAGTGCCAACTATGCTATATGGTTTTTCCTGTGGATTCGTATTGGCTTCCCGTAACTAGCTGAGCATACAGATAATTGGCTTTATATATGTGTCTGGTTGTGGTTGTGATACCAGTTCATGTAACATATATTGGGCCTAATTTAAATGTCGGTCGGAAAACCTCCAACCACAGGTCGGAGGCTTTCTGACGACATCCAAGGTTTAAAATCCGACCACCGTATTACAATGACAGCAGTCGGATTTGAAACCGGCTGGTCAATCTGACTGGCTTCTGACGGACTCAAGGAGCCTATTGGCCAGTCGAAACCGCCACATAATCCCGTACGGACTACTTTTCCGCCTGAAGGGATTATGATGTCGGTTTCTGACAGGCTTTCAATGTCGGGCTTTCCGACGTAGAAAACCTGTTGGAAAGTGACTTTGGGGGCCCCTAGCAGGGCACCCCTTCTTCCACTGCATCCGGTTGGGGGCTGAGGGGGCATGTAAATCTCTGTACCGTGTGCCAGGCCCTGAGGGGCCTGTCACACGGTGCAGGGATTTACAGTAAATTGCATTTCTCTATCAGAGCTTATGCTGCAGCCATTTTCCGACCGGCGCACAAGCTACCATAGGGAAATGGGAGCCTATGACCGCACCCTGTGCGGCTCCATCGTAATTGCGGTTTCGACTGCCGGCCCGAGTTTGGTCGGTTCAGATACCGCAGGAATGTTGGTCGGATGCAATTCTGACCGACATTCAAATTAGGCACATTGTATGCATGGGGCGCAATAATGTACAAGAATATGTACAAAGCACGGACTATCCACATGGTTAGCATTGCACAACAGATAAAGTCATCAAGTCAAAATAGAGTAGCAACCGGTTCAGCTGCAGAACAGTTTTCCCCAAGAGACATAATTAGGGAAAGTATAATTAGCACTCAAGGCAGATTTGAAAAGATAAGTCTTTAGGGCGCAGTCAATGAAGACTTTACTTGGTGCATTTCTGATGTCTTCTGGTAATGAGTTTTTGAGTCTAGAGGTAAATTGTTGAAAGATTGATGAAGAGTTTTTCTATGTCAAAGGAATTTCTAATGTGAGTTCATTCTTATTGGGTGCGGCCATCTTTTAATGTTTAGTTAACATCAGTGCTTCCCAAACTTTTTAGAACCACAACTCAATTTTTAGAATGACAAACGTTTGCGACCCACCTAGCTCAAATGGACATGAATGAGGTGGGTGATTGTTGTTTATTTAATTGTAATTAAAGCATCATATGGTAGCACACTATCCTTTACACGCAGCACATTTTCCATTGAAATGTCTGCTAAATTTGAACAGACATACAGTTGCACTTCAAAAACTATATTGCATTCACATGAGAATGTGTGGAAATTCGGTTTCAGTGACTTTTTTTTAATGATTTTGCATCACCAAATAAAGTGTCTTGATTTGTTTTGATGCTATTAAAATCTTAATTCAATCACACTTCAGGATTACAAAAAAATATGCTTCATTTTTGCTTTCTTAACTACTGAATGTGTGCAGTTCATTTACAGGTATTTACATTTTGTAATGTGACATTCTACAGCCTTGTTTCATGCTAAACCCTGGGCCATCCAAAATGGGTGCAATTGGTCACGGCAATCAAATTCAACTACAGACAGAGTTTTGCATAATATATGTGCCATACATCCAATATTCACATATGTACTCAAGACACACACACACACAGCATGTCAGAGCAAGGGTTTGTTGTTCCATTCCTGCAGAAATTTACACAACTGAGTCAGTGGGCTGCATACATCTAAATCTCTAAATCAGACAATAAAACTAAACCCTGAACTGTTAATACTTAAATGTTATGTTACTTGAAAAGCCTGGTCTTCGGCTTCTTTGGAATTCAAGAAGTGAAGAGGAGGCTCTTATGTGTAACGGCAGATCATTCCACACTTTAGGAGCTAGGTAGGCGAAGACTTAACTGCCAGATTTTCCATATGCATCAGATTTGTGCAAGTAGGAGTCCATACGAGCGGAGGTGTCTGGGAGGTTTGTGAAAGCAGATGGGATAGTTGAGGGTTGGTAAACCAGTGTTATGTAGTTCCTTGAAAGTGTGGGTGAAGAGTTTGAATGATGCTCATTTGTGAATGGGGAGCCAGTGGAGTAACTTCAGGTGTGATGTGAGGTGAATGCGGTGTGGGAGGTTGAGAGTGGCTCTAGTCACCTTTCACACTCCCTGTACTCAAGCAAGATTGTCCCATAATTCACTTTAATTTCTTTCTCTGACTTCAAAGTGAGAGGAGTGTGCAAACACCAATCCCCATGTTAAAAATGCACACAGCAATTTATCAGAAGACATAGCCAGACATTTAACCTCTGTCTACGAAGTTTGCAAATGTGACAAGATAAATACAGAATTAAAATGTATTTTTAATTATTGCGTGGACTTTTGGGACCCACCAAGTTTGAGTCTTTAGGCACACCTCCCCAACTTTCTCTTTTCATCACCAGACCAGCTCATATAGACAGTCACTCGCCTACCTCTCTCAGACCATGTCTTTACACAGGACCATAACTCCCCTATAGCGCTTGCTACCCCTGATGAGGTGTTGACGTGCTTTTTCGGCGAGCAGCATGCTACTCCAGAACCCATAAAGGATTAGTGGTGAATTAGTATAGTGAAAATATGAAATTAATTTGAGTGGTGGATATGTTAGTCAATTGTTTGGATTGAGAAGGATAGTGGAGGGTTAGAAGGAAAAAGGTTTGCATTTATGTAGCGATTGCTACCCTTAATGGGGAGTTGAAGCACTTTTTTGGCGAGTAGCACACTACTTCGGAACCCATAAAGGATTAGTGGTGAATTAGTATAGGGAAATTATGAAAGTAATTTGAGTGGTGGATATTTTAGTCAGTTATGTGGATTGAGAAGGATAGTGGGGGGATAGGGAAGGGAAAAAGGTTTGCATTTATATGGCTCGTGCTACCCCTATGAGGTGTTGAAGTGCTTTTTCAACAAGCAGCACTCTACTCCAGAACCCATAAAGGATTAGTATTGACTTAGTATCGTGAAATATGAAATTAATAGTATAGTGGAGGGATAGGGAAGGGAAAAAGGTTTGCATTTATATATATAGTGCTTGCTACCCCTGATGGGGTGTTGAAGCGCTTTTTTGGTGAGTAGCACGCTACTCCAGAACCCATAAAGGATTAGTGGTGAATTAGTATAGTGAAAATATGAAAGTAATTTGAGTGGTGGATATGTTAGTCAGTATTTTGGATTGAAAAGGATAGTGGAGGGATAGAATGGAAAAAGGTTTGTATTTTTATAGCACTTGCTACCCTTGATGGGGTGTTGAAGCACTTTTTTGGTGAGTAACATGCTACTTTGTAACCTATAAAGTATTAGTGGTGAACAGTGTAGTGAAAATATGAAAGTAATTTGAGTGGTGCATATGCGAGTCAGATTATTTGGATTGAGAAGGAAGGTGAGGGATAGAGAAGGGAAACAAAGTTTGCATTTATATAGTGCTTGCTACACCTGATGAGGTGTTGAAGTGCTTTTTCGGCGAGCAGCACACTGCTCCAGAACCCATAAAGGATTAGTGGTGAATTAGTATAGTGAAATTATGAAAGTAATTTGAGTGGTGGACGTGTTAGTCAGTTATTTGGATTGAGAAAGATAGTGGAGGGATAGGGAAGGGAAAAAGGTTTGCATTTAAATAGTGCTTGCTACCCTGATGGGGTGTTGAAGCCCTTTTTCTGTGAGTAGCACGCTACTCCAGAACCCATAAAGGATTAGTGGTGAATTAATGTAGTGAAAATATTAAATTAATTTTGAGTGGTGGATATGTTAGTCAGTTATTTGGATTGAGAAGGATAGTGGAGGGATAGGGAAGTGAAAAAGGTTTGCATTTATATATAGCGCTTGCTACCCCTGATCGGGTGTTGAAGCGCTTTTTCGGTGAGTAGCACGCTACTCCAGAACCCATAAAGGATTAGTGGTGAATTAGTATAGTGAAAATATTAAATTAATTTGAGTGGTGGATATGTTAGTCAGTATTTTAGATTGAAAAGGATAGTGGAGGGATAAAATGGAAAAAGGTTTGCATTTTTATAGCACTTGCTACCCTTGATGGGGCGTTGAAGCACTTTTTTGGTGAGTAGCATGCTACATTGGATCCCATAAAGTATTAGTGGTGAATAGTGTAGTGAAAATATGAAAGTAATTTGAGTGGTGCATAAGTGAGTCAGATTATTTGGATTGAGAAGGATATTGAAGGGATAGAAAAGGGAAACAAGGTTTGCATTTATATAGCGCTTGCTACCCCTGATGAGGTGTTGAAGTGCTTTTTCGGCGAGCAGCATGCTACTCCAGAACCCATCAAGGATTAGTGGTAAATTAGTATAGTGAAATATGAAATTCATTTGAGTGGTGGACGTGTTAGTCTGTTATTTGGATTGCAAAGGATAGTCGAGGGATAGAAGGGAAGGATTTTGAAATGTATTTATTTATTTTTTGTTTAAGAGCTCATAGCAGTAGGAGGAGGCTTGGGATGAGTAAAAGTGGGGTGGAGGGGGATGAGGAAAAAGGAGGTGGAGGGGGAGGTGTCAGGGGGGTTTAGAAATACTTGTTTTGGGGATAGTAATAGTGAAAGAGGTGTGAGATGATGCAAGGAGGGGTGGAGTAGGGAAGAGTCTCAAAAGGGTTATTTTTGGGGATCATAGTAGTGGTATGGAGTTTGGGATGAATGAGAGAGTGGAGGTAATGGATATATTGATACCAGTATGGGTTGATAAATAGGCTTGTGCATTGAAAAGGGTAGTAGAAAGAGGTTTGGGATGATCAGAGGGTTGAGCTAGAGGCTATATTGACAGCGGTATATAGGATGACAAATAGGGTAGTGCATTGGATATGAAGATTAGAAGAAAAATAATAAATAAGTAAAAGTAATAAATATATAGATCCAAAAGTAATAAAGCTATAGATCCATGAGTACATGGAGGGTATATTGATGCATAAAGGAAGGTAGCAGATGTAGATTAAAGATGCATTAAATAAACTCTAGCTTTGAAGTGATTTTGTACTTTAAATTAGTTTTATTTATTTATATATATATATTTTAGATAAATAGTGAAGCAATTGTAGATAGATAATTGTCATAAAAATATGTCCTTGTTTATGCAGTCACTTATATACATGTTAAAAACATACAATCATGTATCAGTAATATGTACATTTGTTAAGCAAAAAGAATGAATATCTATATATAATAAGTTTTTTTAAACATAAATATTCTACACGTTTATACAAATCAATATACACATATAGGTACATATCTATAGTACAAATACATGCTTAAATATAGAGAGATATGATGTATATTTCTATCTGTTTACGTATGGTGGTTATGTGGGGAAGAGCCAATTCTTGAGTCGTTTTCTGGAAATAAGATGGTTATCCGTGGATCTTATGTTGTGGGGTAGAGAGTTCCATAGTTTAGCTGCTTGAACAGAGAATGATGTGCCACCCATTGTTTTTTCTTGTATCTTGGGATTTTGAGGTGAGGGGCCACTCTAGGGTGGAGGTTCCTTTGTTGAATGTGTTTGGTGATTTTATTCCTGATGAAGAGTGGTTCCGTTCCATGTATCGCTTTGTGGGTGATACAAAGCAGCTTGAAAGTGGATCTTCTGGCAACCGGTAACCAATGCAGGGCTTTCAAGGAAGGGGAGATGTGGTCTCATGGTTTTATATGTAAGAGTAATCTGGCAGCCGAGTTCTGAATCTTTTAATGGTTGTTAAAGGTGATCCATGAGGCTATTGATGTAATCGAGTTTCGACAAAACAAGGGAGATGGTAGCCGGGACCTTGTGCGGAAATCCCAAATGGGGGAAGATTCATCAACGAGTTTTAAGAGTAACAAAGCTTGATCTTGCTAGTTTGTCAACTTGGACATTCATCGATAGCTTGGAGTCCATGGTCATTCCGAGGTTCCTTACTTCCTTCGATATTTTAGGCGGTGTTCCCGCACTGACTCTGAATTATGGCTTTTTGAGTTCTGAAAACATTTGGGATTTGGATTGAATGGTATTTGAATCATTTGGATTGTAAAATTTGCCTTTGTCAGACCTCATTTGTCATTTGGATTCTTAAATCTACATTTGCCAGACTCCCTCAGTAGCCCATGTCCATTGGGCAGACAGGGGCTACTGTGGGTTTGGGTTCATATGAACCTAGGGGCCGTCCTACTATTGCTCTACATACTGGGCCAAGGACTCCATTTCTGCACATCAAAGGGTAGTGAGGGAGAGCAGTCACAGGCTTCACAGAGGGGTAATATCGGGGGTGAGGATGGGGGTCAAGAACTCAGAACAAAACAATCAAGGAACGGACAAAATAAAATGATGTGTTGCCCAATACTTTCCTTGCAAAAAGAGAAGTACTTAAAAAACACAACAAACGTAATGCTACACACATTAATGGGGTTCAGTTACAGGGTTCTTCAAGTTGCTATGGCTTTAACCAATGTGTATAGTGGCTGCACAGTGGTTTTATGCTCAAGGGCGGTGATCCCTGCCCTCTTCCAGGGCTATCCCTCCACGGCTGTATCCCGCCACTCATCTAAGCTGGGTATTTAGTTATCGGGACTCTCAGACAAGAATTGACTCAAGTGCATATACGTTATGATGGCTGTTTGATCACTAGCCCAATGCCTTTGTCTTGTGCTCTTCACGGTCAGACTGAGGAGTCCTTCAGCAGCTGTAGCTGGTTCATGGCAGCAGTCTCACCTCTTTGGTCACATTTAAGTTGCATCACAGAAGACTGAGCTCAGCAGTCATCCCTCCTTGGCAGTTGCGGCATCCAGGCCAAAGGAGAAGTCTTCGGCTACAGCGGTGATGACATCTGAACGCACGGCTAATCGGCAGTAGCAGTAAGGCTTTTCAGATTACAGCATAGATTCCAGTCAGCAAGTCAGGACTAGAGGAACCTCTCTTTGACAAATGTGGCCTACAGGCCATTGAGGAAGTCCTCTGCTACAGCAGCAATGATGAATGTACACACAGCTCGTTGACAGCAAGCATTCCCTTTAGGTCACAGTCGAGATGCCAGGTTACATACTGATGATGATAGTTAGTGTTGCTTCACATAGTTCACCAAATTAACCTCACATTGAGGCCATGGGGATGTTCTCTTTTCCTGAACAATCGCTCTCCTTTTGCATGCCAGGCACTCTCCTCACTGAGCAGGAAGGTAAGTTCCTAGGTTCCAGGGAGCCCCCCCATCTTCTCCAGCAAGGTGGCGAGACTTCAGCTAACGTACCTCTCACCTCCGAGATGTTGGCTGTTAGGCAAAAACCAGCCGTGGCAAGACAGCAGCTATTCAAGTATTCTGCAGAGCCCTCACTTACTCGTCAAACAACTGAAACAAAGTGATGTGGTTTGGATCTAAATTTAATGCCCATTTTCCAGACAGGGGGTGTGGGTCCACTATCTAACGCTCTGGATCCAGCTTGAGATGGTTCCCGTTTCTGGCTGTAGTGCAGTCACAGCCTTGTGTAAACTGATGGGTCTCATAGAAGATAGTAATGATGCTTGCTCCAGGAAGTAGTATATATAACAAGGGCACAACAGAGTGTGAGATCTCTTCAATTGGCTGTCATCAGCTCTCCTGAAGAGGTTATCACTGACAGACAAAAGGGGAAGCACCGCCTAGAAAATTCCTCCCCTTTAAAAACATAATTACCTGACCCACCCCATTTCCCTTACCATCCACTATATGGCAGTGCTCTGGAAACTTAACAAGCCATCCCTTTCAGAGAGATCCTCATAAAACTTCTAAGGTTATGCTTGTCTCCATCCTTTTTCACTTCAGTGACTGAGTCTCTTTACACTCCAGCAATGAAAAGCAGAGATCAGGCATTAGACCTCCACTGTCTGTGAAAGCTGCATCTATCCTTCATTTTGTGCCATGCTAAACCTGAGGCCATACAAAATGGATGCTACTGGTCAAAGCAATCATAGCCACACTACATACAGAGTTTTTGCATAATACAAGTGCCATTCATCCACTATTTACTAAGGTACTCAAGACGCACAAACACACAGCATGTCAGAGCAAGGGTTGGTTGTTCCTTTACAGCAGAACTTTACACATTTGAGTCGGTATGCTGCACTTCTCATAGTCAGACAAAAAAGCTCTGCCCAGTACTATTAATCCTCAAATGTTATGCTGTGTTATGCAGATTTGTAGAGTGCAATATCACTCGGGAGGGTATCCTGCAGCTGAGCAGGTGTGAGTCTATCCACACTTCGAGCCTAGTGGAATGTGGGAGGGCTAGGCAGATATATAAACAAGGAGACTGGATAGGATTCTTAATGGTGACGTTTATTAAAGATATTGCACATGTAAATACATGTGATAAGGATGGTAGCTGAGGGATCCATCGGTAATGGTTTTCTTTTCTGTTTACAGGTCTCCTCCGTCAAGATGGTGCCACCCGGAGTTTCAAGAAAATGAGAAAACAGCGGTAACTATAAGTTAGGAAATGCTCCTTTCCTCTTTATCCGTCACCACACCCGTTCATGCTTTAAAAGCTGGGTTAGGGGATTTTGGTGTAGGGTTGTGCCTAGGCATAAAGAAGCATGCACCTTGTTTGTTTTGGGATTTCTGGTCTGTAATGTGCCCTGTTCCTATGATAGAGATCAGGGTGTGTATAATATTCCCACTACCACAGATAGAGTAATCTCACAGTTACACGCACATACATTCATCATACGCTAGGGCCCATTTCACTAACATACGCTCAAATACTCTACCAGCAGCAATAAACCTGTGGAAAGAAAACTCCTAATCACCCTGCATCTATATCGAGGTCGATAAGACCTGGTTATTGTGACTGTCCATAAACATAATCTATACAACCTATATGAATAATCAAAATATAATACACAATAATTGACAAGAAATAATATCCAACACCATGTTCAAGTTATATTGCTTTATCTAAATTAGTCAAAGGAAATCAAGCAGCATAAATCATTTTTCTCATAGTTACCTATTCTAGCTAAATGTCAGAACGGGTCAGGACAAGTCTCTCGGTAAAGTCTCTCAAGACGAAGTCCCTTCAGCATCAATCCTCAGCAACGCAGATTCGGTACGAGGCAAAGGCAAATGGCAAGTGGCAAGACCCTCTCTAGGCTAACAATTCTTATACTGAATCGAACAAAAGAAAGATACAAAGAAAAGTTGTAATGTCCGCTGGACCGCTGAGCAGAGCGAGAAGGAAAGGATGTAACATTGCTACATTCGAAAATCTCCGCTCAGGAAAATCACAAAATAAAGACTACGGAACAGGAACCAAGAATCGCAAATGTATCTTGTTAGTTCTACTTCTCCTCGGCAATGAGACCAATGCTCAGAGTCTTTCTCTAAGGCTCCTTTGTTTTCCCAAGGCTGCCAAGGACGTTCCATTTCACTCGAAGATTACCCTGGCTGCTGATGTCCTCACGGAAAATTTCACAAGGCAAGCAAGGACTGTGGTCAGCTGACTTCAGGACCATATTCAGCAGGGCTCTCTTCCATCACAGTTTTCTATTCTCAAATCGAGGCCAGGCTTACAAAATCGGCCATCTTTAACTAGGCCACCATAGGCCACAATAGACCATCTTAATTAAAAGAAACAAAAACAACATTACCACAGCATAGTGATTAAACAGTGTTAACCCCACTAATACCCTTATGTGTATGCATCTATCTAGAACTTGCAACATAGAAAAGCATTAATTCGGAAAGCGTTTTGTGCTCAAAAATAAACAGCACATAGCAACGTTTAAACATGAAAACACGCACGTTATTGTTAAACAGCACATTTATGCGCACCCTCGTGTAACTCTCTCTTATTAGGACAAACGGATTGATTAATATAAACACACTTGCACAAGACAAATGATTAATTATTAGTAATTAGAAAATTAATATGACAAATAGACATGCCAGAGCTTCAAAAACCAGCGAATTTTCAAACAGAAAACTCTGCTCCAGCAATCCCCCCTTTGGTGATTTTATCACCAAATAAACCCCCAAAAAAAATTAGTGAAAATTTAGTCCCATTTTAGGAGAAATCGGAAATGTCTTTTTCCCCTTACACAACATTACACACCAGTCACTCTTTCATCATCCCTTTTTGTCTCTAAGTAAACACTCTCCCTCAATTCTTCTAATTCAATTTCTTGAGGTTCTCTTTTCAACCTCTTGTTTTTCTTCTCTTTATTCAATTTCTTCCTCCCTCCCCTGTTTTTACAACACACACACACCAATCTTATTATCAATAAAGCAACAATTATACAAGTTAAAGGAAACAATATTCTACCTATAATAGTACTACCTATTTTTGCAATAAAATCCTTAACAGCTATCATTTTATTAGCTATTTTAGTCCATAAATTCCCAGCTTCAAGTGGTACTAATTCTTCATGCAAATCAGTAATATTTTTAATATAGACCTTCAGGTCTTTGCTTTCGTCTGGAATGTAAGTGCAACAATGTTGAACTTTCAGCATTCCACAGACTCCACCCTCCTTGGCCAATAGAATATCAAGGGCAAGTCGATTTTGCATAGACATGGCACGTACGGCACTTAATTCCGTATTCACCAAAAGAAACCCTCCAGCGGTATTTGTCGATAAGCGATCAACCACTGTGGACAGTTTCCGAATTCCATAAGCATTCAAAGAAATTCCCACGACAAAATGGAGTTAGGCATTACTGGTCTGCCATCTCTGTAAACCCAAACATGGTCTGTTTCTCTTGGAGCACATCCTGCCTTAATCCAATCTTTTTTCTCTTCCTCTCCTGCCTCATCTTGCAACTGTTTCACTTCATCCCAGGTTTCTAAGACATTAGTAAACATCACAGAGAGAAAAGACATTTCCCCCTCTCGGTCCCGATTAATGGACTGATTTGTCTTAGCACAGTATTGCGCAACATCATTGGCGTAACGGTTTCCAACCGTGATAAAATCTTCTCCTGGTCCATGGGCAGCACATTTTACAACTGCTAACTCCTTAGGCAGCTGTATCGCCTCAAGCAATTTACCAATCATTTCAGCATTCTTTATTGGAGTTCCACTCGATGTCAAGAAACCTCTTTGTAGCCAAAGCTGGCCAAAGTCATGCACAACTCCAAATCCATACTGACTATCAGTCAACACAGTCGTCCTCAAGTCCTTCCCAATTTCACAAGCTTTTGTCAATGCTATCAATTCAGCAACTTGTGCAGACTTCACTCCTTTCAATGGTGATGCTTCCATAACCTCTGAAACTTTGCACACCGCATATGCTGCACATAGCACACCATCATCATTTCTCAAGCATGAACCATCCACAAACAACACATGATAACTCTCATGCAAGGGAAGATCCCTTATGTCTGGTCTCGGTTTTGTACAGTACTCAAGCACATCCAAACAATCATGATCATCTTCCATTTTCACACCCACATTTTCAATATCCGGCAAGAGTGTCGCTGGATTCACATTCACACATCTCTCAAGAGTCACATTTGATGCTCCCAGAATCACTTTTTCATATTTAGTCAACCGACTATGTGACATGTACTGGGTTCTGCTTCTTGTGAAAAGAATTGCCACATTGTGAGGCACGAATACCCTTACAGGATATCCCATTATGATTCCCTCACTTTGTTCCAGACTCCTGCATGTTGCAGCCACAGATTTCAGACAACCTGGTAAACCCACAGCTACAGGGTCAAGTGTCGATGAGAAGTACGCAATAGGCCTTCTCAGTAATCCATGTTTCTGAATTAACACTGAAAGTGCACATCCATTTCTCTCACTGCAGTACAGCTTAAATTCTTTTTCGTAGTCAGACATACCCAAAGCTGGAGCCTCACACATTTTACTTTTGAGCTCTTCAAATGCTGCCATTTGTTCTGCATCTAGATCCAATGGATCTGTCATCTCACTTTTTGTCAGTTTAATCAGTGGCTTTGCTATCAAGGAAAAATTAATTATCCACTGACGACAATAACCCACCATACCCAGGAACATTCTCACTTCCCTCTGAGTTTTTGGGGCTTTCATTTCTCTGATTATTCTGATTCTGTCATCCGTCACTTTTCTCAGACCCTTTTCAATATTGTGTCCAAGATAATGCACCTCTTTTTTGCAAAATTGCAATTTGGCTGGAGATACCTTTAACCCTCCATCTGCCAGATGATTCAGTAAAGCTATAGTATCTACTTCACAAGCTTCACGTGTCTTTGATGCCACAAGTAGGTCATCAATGTATTGCACTAGTACTGAGCTCTCAGGCATAATCAAACTCTCCAACGATTTCTTCAATAACTGATTGAATATCGAAGGACTCTCCGTATACCCCTGTGGGATTCGACACCAGGCTAAGATACGCTGGCCAAACCTAAATGCAAAAATCGGCTGGCTATCATGATGTAATGGAATTGAAAAGAACGCATGACACAAATCAATTACTGTATACCACTCGGCATCATGTGGAATTTGATACAGGATCACTGATGGATTTGGCACAATAGGACAACATGCCACCACAATTTGATTAACTTTTCTCAAATCCTGTACGATTCTAAATTTCCCATTAGGCTTTTTCAGTCCCATTATCGGTGAATTACACGGACTACTCAGTAGTTCTCTCAGGACTCCCTGCTGAATCATTTTCTCAATTATAGGAGTTATCCCTTCAATTATTTCTGGTGTCATTTTGTATTGAGGAATGTTAGGATATGTAATCCCCTCTTTTACTGCAATTTTCACTGGATCTACATTATTCATCAATCCCACATCCTCTCCAGTAAAATCCCAAACTGTCCTTTTCACTGTGTCTCTCAGTTCTCGAGGCAAATCCTCCGGATTAAACACAGCAAATGCACCAATTAACTCACTTTCTCTATTCTCTAGAGTCACTCGGTACAAAACATCCTCATCTGGTGTCTCAAAGGCTATTCCATCCGGTGTACAAAAAATTGTGCAGTTCATCTTGCACAACAAGTCCCTACCTAACAGGTTCACTGGACTCGTGTCACAGACAATGAATCTGTGCATGTCTGAAAATTTCCCTATCTGTACTTTTACTGGTTCAGTAAGACGTGTTCTGATTTGCGTATTGGCTACACCAACTACTTGGATTGCTTCATCCGAGAGAGGAAGATTTCTAACATCTGTTGACCTGACAGTTGATCTTGTCGCACCTGTGTCTACCAAAAAAGTAACACTCTCCTCATTTATTTTCCCATCCACAAATGGTCCTGCCTGGTCTATTTCTAGAGTTGCACCAAGTATGCACTCTTCTTCCTCTCCTCGGCACCGTCAATAATCACCCTCAGATTCACTCCCTTCACTCTTTAACAAGTACTGTTGTACCTTGTTTGAACGTCTTGGTTTGTTTACCTGTTCATCATTGTAGAATCTTGAATCCTGATTATACTTTTGTAACCCTTTATTCTGCGGCAAGGGCGGTTTTGGCTCTTGACTCTGCTGTCTCACAACTTTCTGTTGTTGCTGCTGTTGATTATTTCCTTCATTCTGCACCTGTTGATTTAAGGATTTATTCTCATTACTCACTAATGGTGGATTAGGACACTCTGATCTCCAATGCCCCAATTGGCCACAGTTGTGACAAGGAAACTTTTTCTTCGCTTCCTCAAGACTTCCTTTTCCTTTCCCTGCATATCTAGGTCTATTCCCTGCATTATTTCCTGGATTATTCGCCTGTTCCACTAACTGTGCTTCCTGTCTTTCCGCAACTTTCACTTGTGCCCACATTGCTTTCTCTTTCAGCTTTCTTTGTTTCGCTTCAATTTCATCACTGAAGTATTTCGCATGTCTCAAAATCTCATCTACTTTCTTACTCTGCCAATCCACTGTATGCTCATGAATTCTCTCACCAATTTCAGGTCTAAGGCCATATACAAATCTGTATACAAAATGACTCAAATCTTTGTCACCCAGGTGTTCATCTCCACTGAATTGTTTAAATGCTAGTATCAGCCTCTCGTAAAAAGCATGAACTGATTCTTTCGCTTCTTGTTGTGTTCGATCTATCTTTACCCAGTCTGTCTCTTTTGCAGGAACTTTACTCTTCAGGTATACCATCACCTGATCATACTTTCTCATTACCTCTGGATCTGGTGCCCCTGTTCTTGGGTCTCTTGGATATTCCTCAGTAGGCCAACTCACAACTATTTTACACTCAGTCCACAAGTCTGCTGGAACAATTATATCAAACAGACTATTCAGGTCAACCCACAGCACTTTTGACAATTTCACAAACCTATCTACCTGCCTATACCACTCGACGGGCTTGTCTCTCAATCGTGGGAAATCATTCGTGAATGATAAAATATCCTGTCTGGTCCATGGAACATGTACATATCCTCCTCCAGGTATTTCTCTCATAGGATAATTATCCACTGATTTCTCTTTTTCTCTCACTGGAAATACTGAATAAGTTGTTCTATCTTCAGCTTCATCTCTTTTCTTATACCACCTATCCTTCCACTTTTCTACATCACCCCATCTTCGCAATAATGCTACCATTTCCTTAATCTGTCCTGTTCTACCAGTAGCATTCAAATTTTCAATATCCTTCTCTGTAAAATCCATCCTGTAGGTTTTTTGTAAAGCTTTCACTTTATCAATGTCAACTCCCTGTTCATTCGCTATTGCTCTTAGCCTGTCATGTGTATTTCTTGCTCTCCATGTAATGTTTTTACACATGAACATTAGTTCACCATCATGATGACTCTTTAGAATTTCTGTTGGAACTGTTCCTGTAACAAGCTCTTCTAGTTCTACACGTAACCTAGCCACGTCAATTACTTGTGAATCTTTATCCTTTTTCTGTAGAACTTTCATCCAATCATTCAAATCTTCAACTGTTATTTCAGCAGTTTTTCTCACCGGAACCACTCTCTTCTGCGGTTCTAAAATTGGCATCCCTGAACAACTAGCTTCACTAGCATCTAATATTTCACTACATGTGTCATGTCTTGATTGTCTCAGGTCACTTCTTTCTGCTCTTTTGCCTGAATCTCCTGAAGGACCAACTGAATTTGTCAAATTATTCCCAACATATGGAATCACCAGTCCATTTTCACCAATCCTCTGTTTGTCAAACACAGGCATAACCGGACCTATTGTTACAGGCACCGTAACAGCTTCTAGATTCTTCATTAATTCCCTAATCTTCTCAGTCAACTCTGTTGTAGTTCTGGCTAATTGTCTGGCATTCTCATCAAGGTAGTGATCACTTCTTACCTCAGGTGTCTCATTTTCTGCTCACTGACACAAACTGTATCTCTTATTGGAGAAACAACTGGTGTACTTTTGTCTGGTTCTGGTCTATATGGAGGTGGTCTCTTGTAAATCATGTCATTCAAGACCTCATCCTCATACTCATTAACTCCATATTTTCTCATTTCTGACTCAGGAACCCTTTCTGCTCCTCCTTCAACTGTTCTCATCGGATATAATCCCTCTGACATACTAACATCTCGCCACCTTTTCATTCGATCATGATGAGTCTCACGATCATGTCTCCTCCCAAACATGTATCTGTAGTACCCTCCAGATCTCTGTTTTTCTCGCTCATGTACTTCCTCTTCCCATTCCACTAAAGCCTCGAACTGTGTAGGTCTCGGTTTCAGGTCTAGACATAACATCTTTTCCCGTAAATTTCTCAACACGGCCAGATTAAATGAACCATGTTCTGGAAATGCTAGAACACCATCTTCTTTAGTATACCTAACCCAATTCTCCAACCATATACAGGTATGAAACCCATGTCTTGCAGCCATGAAGGATGCAGGTGTTTTCGGTGGAGGTAACAACTCACCCTCTCTCGCTTTAACATCTTTATCCTTGTTAAACCACTTCTTAATTTTACCAAAAAATGTTTTCTTCTTTTTCTCTTCTTGGTAATACATTTTAGCGTTTACCAAAAAAAAAACTCTCTACTCTTTCCGTATTATAAATATACAATACGAATTTTCAACCAATAGCAGCGCGACTTACACTAACGCACCAATCCTGGAGCGTCTACGTCACTAAATAGCTCTTCCAATCCTTGCGCGGCTCACACTAACACACCAATCCTAGCGTGAGCACTATTCTGATCTACTATCCAATCAGAGCGCGGTCTTTCTGACGTCAACAGTCACTGCAGTCGCTTGTCTCCTGTCTTCTGTCACTCGTCTATCCCTCCTTTACAAAATCTTTTCAGTAGACTTCGTGTCAAAATTTCTACAAAATCTATTAGTTACAACATAAAAACATCTCCATTGTCTGCTTCGCTAACCACAGAATAGTAAAAAGAGAGTCTATTTCATAAGAAACCTCTCGTTGACACAGTAGCACTTCCCTCTACTCTGCCCTTCTAACATACATTCATTAACTGTTTCCTCTAGGACTTGTCCAAAGAGTCTTACAGCCAATTAAATATACGAACATTCACGCACATTCATACAAGGAAATATAGTTCATACATACAGAATCCTGCTTCCCGAGAACAGCGAACAATCTGCTCCACTACAGAATTATAACTTACATACATCAACTAAACAGCTTACCTCTGTTCAGTTTCTCAAACAAGCTCAGAGAATACCTATTACTTCTCCCGCGATAAGCTTTAACGGTAATCCTTACGGATCCCTGGGACTTAAGACCAGAGTTTCACAGATAACCTTCACTATCATACACACTCCTTATATACCAGAAATATCTAATAGTAACATACGACGATGTCACTAATTCCGAACCCAGACAATGTGACGCGCAACTTCAATTGTCACACGTTATTCCTTACAATTCCGTCTTTCCCGAGAGCAGCATATACTTCCCTCTGCCCTACTACGGAACTGCTACCAGCTCCCAAGTTCCAGAAGCACTACATATAACTCAACATTACGACTCCAACATATAGTATTAGTACATATACCAACATCAATCAATAATCAATAATCAATAAGCTAATGTACATGCAATCTTATCAGATCAAGACAATCATCAATAACCATCCTCTGCTACCAGGAAATTGATAGAGATCAGGGTGTGTATAATATTCCCACTACCACAGATAGAGTAATCTCACAGTTACACGCACATACATTCATCATACGCTAGGGCCCATTTCACTAACATACGCTCAAATACTCTACCAGCAGCAATAAACCTGTGGAAAGAAAACTCCTAATCACCCTGCGTCTATATCGAGGTCGATAAGACCTGGTTATTGTGACTGTCCATAAACATAATCTATACAACCTATATGAATAATCAAAATATAATACACAATAATTGACAAGAAATAATATCCAACACCATGTTCAAGTTATATTGCTTTATCTAAATTAGTCAAAGGAAATCAAGCAGCATAAATCATTTTTCTCATAGTTACCTATTCTAGCTAAATGTCAGAACGGGTCAGGACAAGTCTCTCGGTAAAGTCTCTCAAGACGAAGTCCCTTCAGCATCAATCCTCAGCAACGCAGATTCGGTACGCGGCAAAGGCAAATGGCAAGTGGCAAGACCCTCTCTAGGCTAACAATTCTTATACTGAATCGAACAAAAGAAAGATACAAAGAAAAGTTGTAATGTCCGCTGGACCGCTGAGCAGAGCGAGAAGGAAAGGATGTAACATTGCTACATTCGAAAATCTCCGCTCAGGAAAATCACAAAATAAAGACTACGGAACAGGAACCAAGAATCGCAAATGTATCTTGTTAGTTCTACTTCTCCTCGGCAATGAGACCAATGCTCAGAGTCTTTCTCTAAGGCTCCTTTGTTTTCCCAAGGCTGCCAAGGACGTTCCATTTCACTCGAAGATTACCCTGGCTGCTGATGTCCTCACGGAAAATTTCACAAGGCAAGCAAGGACTGTGGTCAGCTGACTTCAGGACCATATTCAGCAGGGCTCTCTTCCATCACAGTTTTCTATTCTCAAATCGAGGCCAGGCTTACAAAATCGGCCATATTTAACTAGGCCACCATAGGCCACAATAGACCATCTTAATTAAAAGAAACAAAAACAACATTACCACAGCATAGTGATTAAACAGTGTTAACCCCACTAATACCCTTATGTGTATGCATCTATCTAGCACTTGCAACATAGAAAAGCATTAATTCGGAAAGCGTTTTGTGCTCAAAAATAAACAGCACATAGCAACATTTAAACATGAAAACACGCACGTTATTGTTAAACAGCACATTTATGCGCACCCACGTGTAACTCTCTCTTATTAGGACAAACGGATTGATTAATATAAACACACTTGCACAAGACAAATAATTAATTATTAGTAATTAGAAAATTAATATGACAAATAGACATGCCAGAGCTTCAAAAACCAGCGAATTTTCAAACAGAAAACTCTGCTCCAGCACCTACAGGTCTCAGACTTCCTCCCCTTCCTTTCTTTAGGTCAAAGGGTTTAGGACCTGTTCCAGGTTAACATTATCTGGGATGAAGGACTCCTTTCTCTCATTGGTCTGTGCTGGTAGTTTTAGAATGCAAGGTCTTGTGTGCCAGTGATATATCAGGGACACTTTAAGTGCAGCTCAGTCGGCCCAATTAAAATACAGTGTAGCCCTCTAAACACAATCCCACACCGTGACCTTTCCCTCCCCAAGCATCCACACACCCTTCCCTTTATTACTCTCCCGCTACACTGCAACTCTCCTGAATTGGAGCGACTCTCCAGCATCCTCCCAACACATCGGTCTCACTGGATGGCTTCCCTCTGCATCCCGTCTCGCTGTCTCCGTCTTCCTCCTTCCCGGTTTTATCCTCGTAGCTGTGTCCTGATGTGGTAAACGTTTCTCCTCCTCTTCTCCCACGGGATTGGCCCTGGTTGCTGGAAACTCCTCCCCACTGTCCGTAAACATGGTAGTCCTTTGTTAGAGTTGTTAGCCTTTGTATTTTCTCTGTATTAATCCTTTCTCTCTTTACATTGTAGATGTTCCGGTGGAGTCAGTGATGCATTTTCAGGGATATGTGGGTAGTAAGTAGGGGGACACTGACCTATTTCCTCACATAGAGCTACTTGAAAAGGCAGATCTTCAGCTTCTTGTGGAATCCAAGAAATGAGGAGGAGGCTCTTATGGGTAATGGGAGTTAGTGCCAAGCTTTAGGAGCTACGAAGGAGAAGGCTCAACTGCTGGATCTGTTTAGCCTTATGTGTCGGATTTGTGTAAGTAGAAGTTCGGATGCGTGGAGGTGAGGTATGCTGGGACAGTGTAATGCAGTTCCTTGAAAGTGTGGATGAGAAGTTTGAATTGTGCTCTTTTGTGAATGGGGAGCCAATGGAGCTCCTTCAGATGTGGTGTGATGTGAGTGTGGCGTGGGAGGTTGAGAGTTATTCTAGCTACTGCGTTCTGAAATGTCTGCAGCCTTCTGGTGTGTTTTTGTTGATCCTGGCATAGAGGGTGTTCCCGTAGTCCAGCTTGCTTGTGACCAGGGTGTGTGTGATGATTTTCGGGGTCCTGAGACCCAGGCAGAAAGCCCAAACTCTTCACATTAGCAACTGGGGAGGAGGCATCACCCAAATTCATTGGCCAAAAAGATGCTGTCAAAGGATTCTTGTGCACTGCAACAGAAGTTCCACCTTTAAAGCATGAAGCCAGAGGAAGTTTCTACTCATTCAGAGCTGAAGGGGCAAGTGTGAAGGGTGTCTTCGA
This sequence comes from Triturus cristatus, assembly GCF_964204655.1. Taxonomy (NCBI): domain Eukaryota; kingdom Metazoa; phylum Chordata; class Amphibia; order Caudata; family Salamandridae; genus Triturus; species Triturus cristatus. The sequence continues at coordinate 473,742,139 of NC_140590.1, read as the reverse complement.
TATGGGACATAGACTTGTCCAAAGCCATGCCTAGCTAGGTATCAACTGCATACGGTACCACTTTGGTTTATAGGATACCACTTTAGCTCCAGGAGCCATATTAGGGATGCAGCGCATTTTCCTGGATTGCGCTGGGTGCACCTTTCAAAAGGTGCGCCCAGCGCAATCCAGGAAAATGTACCGCATTATGGTGCATGCGCTGCCCACAGGGCAGCCGCGAACGTGCGCCGCATGCAGGGCAGTGCATTCATTTGTAAAAAACGGATTGGCTACTCTAAAGCTGGTCCCTGTTTTCACAGTGCAGGCGGCAACCCGACTGCACATTTAGGGGATTAGAGTCTCCTTGCAGGCGGGTGCAGTCAGTGACTGCACCCGCCTGTCAGTGACTTCAACCGCCTGCAAGGGGATGTCTGGGAGGTCCATGGGACCCCCTAACCCCACTTTCCTAGGGGGTGCACTGAGGTGGCGCACTGTCAGCGTGCCTCCTGGGAGCGTCTTTGCCTCTTTGCCTGCATCTGAAAGAGGCAAAGGGATTTCCTCATTTGCATGGGGCATTCCCCATGCAAATGAGGGCACACCCTATGAAGATAGAACTGGCGCTTTAAGTGCACCAGTGTTATCGGTATTACAGAAGGGGCCGCACAAGCATCTAATGCCCTTCTATAATGCCAAAGTGCCCCAGGGGCGTGCAAAGCGGGCGCAAATGCCCTAGAAGAGCAAGCTATGTTGGCGAGGGGTTAGGGTGTGGGAGTAAGTTTTAAAAGGTATAGGAAATGGAGATGAACCTTGGGGAACTCCATTAAGTGACCACAATAGTCTTCTCATAACACTTTGCTCTCAGACTTGTTGCAACTACGGGTCTGTCTTCAGTGGTCACAATACACGTGATCCCACTTTAACACAGTCATCACGGGTGCTCTTAATGTGGCACAACAAATCAATGGGTATGGAATTTTGAATAGAAAATGGTATTCCACTGCATTGCTAACACATTCTTCACTTTTCGGAAAAGCTATTTTTTTTCTTACTCCTTTGCATTTCAGCCCCACTCATGTACTCTCTCACCCCGCCAAAAGCATAATTCTATTATACACTGTACAAAAATGAAGATTTATACCCATGATGAAGTCTCAATCGAGCTGATCCTGCCACAACAGCGCAGGGTTTTAAAGGTTAAAGGTCATTCATTCCGAGCTACCCGCTTTTGAGTAGCTGCCTCCCTCTGTGCCAGTCAGTTCTGGGATGCCGTGTGTGTTCTCTTCCCGCGGATGAGGCCTTTCAGAACGTTAATTTGCTTTCTTCTTCCGAAGGCACTAATTGAAAGGAGAAACGACCGCGCGTCCCAGGCCATTCCGGCAAGCGCCATTACCCATCGAGGCCTTGTTTGCATAACAGCCTGCCTGCACACGGGTGATTTAAGGTTCTGGCCTAGTTTCGTTTTACAGCTTAATTTGGTTAAAAAAAACACCAGAATCGGACGCCAAGGGTTATATGCACAGCATTCCTATTTAAAAACGGTGGAAAATATTTCATGGACTCCAAACTTCACAGTGTCACATACAGCCATCACTCGGTGAGCCATCTCTAAACAAGTACATATTTCTACGCTCACGTACAGGATTGTCTAGTCACAAAGTTTGCGAAAAAGCGACTGTCAAGATATCAGGTTCTGAATGATGAAAACCTGAGTCATCCTTCTAGGATCCCATCCCTTGATGTGCAGCATCATCGCATGCTCACACATAGGTGAAATACCTCACATGCAATGAAAAGTCTCAAACCAAACCCACTGTCTGCTTTGTAATCATTAAACTACACCACAAACACCCGGAAGGTGTATTTTTCCAATAAATCTGAAGGTGATAAAAACCTTCCTCAGTGGTCCCCTGTTCAGTTCCATCATCAACAGGGACCCGCACAAATGTGTACAATCACCTAATGATACCGTTATAAAGTAGTCAGAACGTTTGTCACATCACCTCTTACCCCAAGTTTCGTGAATCACTCAAACTCATTTTTGTCCCAATACAATTGATTTAAATATCATAGCTTAAGTAATCTACCCTTTTCTCTTGAACGCCCACTTTGCAGCTTTCTACCTTGCTCAGCCAACTTGCCTAGAATCCTCTTGAACACCTTTTGTGTATGAATGGGAATGTCCAAAACATAGCACATTACTGCAGTTCGCGACTGCACAAATGCCTTATTTTCTGAAACACAAAACATAAGGAAACCACAACAAATTCTATACAGCACATTGGTACATGCCCTCCTTAGTTAGGACTGAATGCTGCAATATTCTTAGAATCTGTGTGCAGTGCCATCTTACAATATGCTGAACATAAATCAAATGTTTACACTTACTCTGCCCAATGTCAAAGTTACCTCATTAAAGTTAGGAAGAACGCAACTGTACATTTACGTTAATGAACTAATGTTCACATGTATTCTCATCCTCCTCATTTTTTGCAATGATGACCGGTGACAATCATTCTGCAGGTCCAATTTGCCCATTAGCACCTTGTTTATATTAATAATGCAGTGTCTCTTTGATGCCTTCTCAGACTTGCAAAGATACCTTACTTACTTCTACTTTTACTGAAACTACTCCTAATTTAATTTTTATGGATGTAACCTTAAATCTTCCTAACTCATTTGTGAATACCAACTCATAACAACTTCATAACAACCCAACCGGCATATAGAGGATTCCAACCTACTTGACTCCTTCCAATCAGGGTTCAGGAAAGGCTGTGCTGGAGCAGAGTTTTCTGTTTGAAAATTCGTTGGTTTTTGAAGCTCTGGCATGTCTATTTGTCATACTAATTTATTAATAACTAATAATTAATTATTTGTCTTGTGCAAGTGTGTTTATATTAATCAATTCGTTTGTCCTAATAAGAGAGAGTTATACGTGGGTACGCATAAATGTGCTGTTTAATCATAACGTGCGTGTTTTCATGTTTAAACGTGGCTATGTGCTGTTTATTTTTGAGCACAAAACGCTTTCCGAATTAATGCTTTTCTATGTTGCAAGTGCTAGATAGATGCATACACATAAGGGTATTAGTGGGGTTAACACTGTTTAATCACTATGCTGTGGTAACGTTGTTTTTGTTTCTTTTAATTAAGATGGTCTATTGTGGCCTATGGTGGCCTAGTCAAAAGATGGCCGATTTTGTAAGCCTGGCCTCGATTTGAAAGTAGAAAACCGTGATGGGAGAGAGCCCTGCTGAATATGGTCCTGAAGTCAGCTGACCACAGTCCTTGCTTGCCTTGCTAAAATTTCCGTGAGGACAGCAGCAGCCTGGGTAATCTTCAAGTGAAATGGAACGTCCTTGGCAGCCTTGGGAAACAAAGGAGCCTTAGAGAAAGACTCTGAACATTGGTCTCATTGCCGAGGAGAAGTAGAACTAACAAGATACATTTGTGTTTCTTGGTTCCTGTTCCATAGTCTTTATTTTGTGATTTTTCCTGAGCGGAGATTTTCAAATGTAGCAATGTTACATCCTTTCCTTCTCGCTCTGCTCAGCGGTCCAGCGGACATTACAACTTTTTTATGTATCTTTCTTTTGTTCGATTCAGTATAAGAATTGTTAGCTTAGAGAGGCCACTTGCCACTTGCCATTTGCCTTTGCCGCGTACCGAATCTGCGTTGCTGAGGATTGATGCTGAAGGGACTTCGTCTTGAGAGACTTTACCGAGAGACTTGTCCTGACCCGTTCTGACATTTAGCTAGAATAGGTAACTATGAGAAAATGATTTATTCTGATTGATTTCCAATTTGACTAATTTTAGATAAAGCAATATAATTTGAACATGGTGTTGGATATTATTTCTTGTCAATTATTGTGTATTATATTTTGATTATTGCCGTATAGGTTGTATAGATTATGTTTATGGGCAGTCTCAATAACCAGATCTTATCGACCCGATATAGATGCAGGGTGTTTAGGAGTTTTCTTTCCACAGGTTTATTGCTGGAAGAGTATTTGAGCGTATGTTAGTGAAATGGGCCCTAGCGTATGATGAATGTATGTGCGTGTAACTGTGAGATTACTCTATCTGTGGTAGTGGGAATATTATACACACCCTGATCTCTATCAGCTGCAGCACAGAAACTGCCATGCTAAATATCGCAGGTGACATCCATAGATCCTTAGATGAAGGTAATTCATGCATACTTATCCTACTTGACTTATCAGCGGCCTTTGACACTGTGAACCACGCAGCCTTACTGGAATCCTTGAAGATCTGCTCAGGTATCAATAGCACTGTTTTAAAATGGTTCACTTCTTACCTTCAACACCGATCACAACTAATCAGAATCAAGTTTTGCCTCTCAAAACCCACACCTGTCTCTCTTGTCGTCCCCCAGGGCTCAATTCTCTCTCCTTCACTGTTCAATTTCTTTATGAAACCATTTATTACCATCCTGAAGCAAGCAGGGATCAAATGTCACCTCTATGAAGATGACACTCAACTCTACTACAAAATTAAATCACCCAGAGACATCCTACATCTCAACATCACACTGAGGAATATTCAATCTTGGTTTTACTCTAACCATTTAAAACTAAACAGAAATAATACTGTTCTCCCCCAAAAGTAACCACCTTCCAATCAAAGACTGGATCAGTGACCTGACGGATCTTAATTTTTCTCTCGCTTTTTCCAAGTGGGCTAAATCCATAGGTTTCACCCTGGATAAAGACTTGTCATTGATGGATCACGTCAAAAACTCTGCCAAAGGAGCGACTTTTACGCTAAAACACCTTAAGAAAAATCAAACCATGCATTCCCTCGGATGATTTCAAATGGGTTGTTCAATCTCTGGTCCTCTCCAAACTGGAAGACATAATGATTGCTATCCTTACAGGGACCCCGAAATCGCACAGCGCTCCCCTCAGATCAGTACTAAACATGACAGCCTGGCTCATAACAGATATTAAACGGTATGATCACATCAAACCTGCACTCCAGACCCTCAACTGGCTTCCCATTGAAGGAAGAGGCAATTACAAGGCTGTCTATATCACCTACAAAGCCATTCACTCGCACACCCCTGACTATTCAGATAACAAACTCACAAAAGCAGGAAGAACTAGATCACTGAGAAGTTCCAACATACTTCTGCTGGTTCCTCCCAAACTAAAAAATTAATCTTCCTGGGATCGCTCTTATTTGGATAATGCTCCCAGCAAATGGCACTCTTTCCCGAGGGATCTACGATGTAACCCCTCCTTCACTGGCTTCAAAAGAGACCTGAAACGCCATCTCCTCAACAAATACTGGAACACATGAGCTATTCTTAAGGTTGGTTCTATTAGTCTCTCTTTGACCCCGTTGAACAGTTGTCTGTCTATTTCTGTTTCCCTCTTGTGCCTAGAAGGTCCTTCTCATGCTGGTCTCAAAATTTGTGACTTGACCACAATCAGTAGCCGCCCTCAGGGCTGAACTTCTGTTGTGTGCACACATTGTATTACACCTGCATTGCCTAATATTTTTTCTGTGTATTTATCGTTGGTTGGTACTTGAACCTAAGATTGTTGAACGTCATATATTTAGTGACTGGGTTATTGCCTTGCTCTTGATTCTGAAAAGTGCTCTGATACCCTAGGGTTTAGCCAGCGCTATATAAAACTCATAAATAAATAAATACCAAACAATACTGTCTACAACTAATTTCTTAGTTGTAATGGCTTCCAAATGACCAATTTTCGAATCAATCCATCAGCATTTCAGAATATTACTACACACTGAATTGTTCAAAGTCAACTCTGAGGATTTTCATCTGTGGCTGCAAGGACGGGGCATATCAGCAACAACCGGCGATAATTATCGCTAAGCGCACTTAGCGCTAGGATAATTATTGCCGGCTAGCGTGGATTTTTATCGCTGAGATAGCAACGCTTATCTCAAAAGCGATAGAAATCCTAGCGCTAACTGCCTAACGTGAGATTATTGCTGGAAACCCAGCGATAATCTCACGAAATGTGGCGTTAGCTTGTTGATGGGGACTCACAAACTTAGCCATGATATCCACCTTCCATAGGATATCATGGCTAAGTCAGTCCTGACGCAGGCGTAAGGAAAGTAGCGATAACAGGGGTTATCGCTACTTTTCCTGCCACTCTGCTTCATAGTGTGGGGCTTGATGATAGGAGAAATGCCGCTTAGCGACATTTCTCCTGTCTTGTCAGGTCAGGAACGCCCACTTTGAATCTCATGAGAGATGCAAAGCTGGGCGTTAAGAATAGATGCGCTAATGCAAGGTTTCACGCGTTAGCGTGACCTTGCTAATTAGGCGATAAAATTATCGCCACTTTTCGGTTATTTTATCAGTTATTTTACTGTCAGCATGCTACTATCTGAAGCCACTCTCAATTTTGTCTCCTAAATTTTTACCCATTACAGCATTACTGTCAATGAAATCCAAAACACTCTGTTGCTCATACGGATTTTGTTTGCACTGATTAAGTGCCATTAATAAAACAATTATTTATAGACACTTTATGTTATCATGTGAATGATGCTACTAATGTCTGTTTAAAGCATTTAAAGCAAGTACCTTTCAGTCAGAATCTGCAAGTGCAACAGTCAGTAGTGGCTTAGTTTCTTCTCTGAAGCTGAGCGGTTGCAAAATAGCAGCAGAAAGGTGAAATGTCCCTTATCTTGTTTCTCATAGTATGACCTATTTGTTAGGACCACCTGTAGTTACCTAGGTAATTGCCTCTTGTAGGATCCTAACAATACCAACTCTCATGTCTTCCTCTCCAATGCTACCTTTGGTAGTACCGCTGCTCAGTTATCTTTGGAATAACATGTGCAGAAGTGCATATATTGGTCACGAGAAGTCATTTGTTCTCCAATGTGTCCATCAGCCTGAGGCTAATATGTTGACGTGAGTCAAGGGGATATAGCTAATGTACCAGTGATACGTTTTTGTGTTTTCTCAGTAAATTGGGATATGCAATCATTAATGATGCCCAGTTGGAAAGCAGGTGTAGGCAGACATTTGTAGGGTTCAAATACACCAACAGGTGGAGCAGTGGTTTTGCTCAGTTCTCATGTGATGCAGTTTGTAATGTATTGATAATGTAGCATCTTTCCCATGCGACAAGGTAAAAAGCATAAGAAATGTTTGTGTTTAAACAATAATGTTGCTTTGTTGATACAGTAGACTGGTCTAGTGCTGGGAGGCCTTTGGGTAACCATGTGCCTTACAAGTCCCACAGAATAGAATAAGAAAGAATGGAATGGAATAAAATAGAATTTGTACATCCCTCCAGGGCAAAATGACCCATGCACTTTCTAAAATATTCGTACTTTAGAGATCAACCTGTTTTCTTCGTTGAGAACATGTGAGGCTGCATTTGTTTGTTCCAAGGAAGCATTGCTACATAGGTGATACTTTGAGATCTTGTTCACAATTTCTATCGACTTTTTTCAACAAGGTAACATAAACATTCACTACATGTTTAAATACAGATCAGGAAAAATCGAAGGGCAACCCTATGATGATACAATAGCGATTAAACCAGCTAATCAACTTTGTAAATATTGGAAACAGACTGACTAGACAATTTTAATGAGTTCATATAAAAGAGCAGGTGGGATGCGGTTGGGTGGTTTTCAATAAGGGGAGGGAAGTAACAAATAAAAGGACTCACATAACTTTGAGTTTTAAGGCCAATAGATCAGATATTTGACCAGGTATTAAACGTTACAATATAAAGTTTCGAACTATTTGTGATTTGGACTGAAGAGACCTCCCACCTGTTTGCATTGTGAAGTCATGCATAAAATATTTTATTCCACTGTGGCAAGAAAAGTAACGTCTCAACATGTAACATTCGAAGCCTGGTAAGTCCATCAACACGACCATGCTTTTTGGCATTGATTATTTTTTTAACTTTATTTCAGTTAGGGTTTCATACAAAACACATGCATGCCTTAATAGTGCTTTTTATTGCAGGATCCAGTTTTATAGCACACATAACTCTTAAACTTCTACTATGTGCATTACAATTTTAGGAGTTTTGTCAGCCTAGATTGTTGCTGTGTGCACTTCAATGTCAGATTTTCTCTTCTTGTTTCCTTCATTGGGTTTTCCGCACAATCCGTATGCTGGTATCTTTACTCTTTGCACCACCATCCCTCTGGCAACAACTTAGGGGCATGTAGAAAAGTGCCTCTTTTTGACATGGTTATCCCCCTTTTATGCCTGATTTCGACTGAAAGTGCTCTGAGTCCCTGCTAACAAGGTTCGCAGTGCCAGGTCTCTTTCCCAAAACTGTACAACTTCAGCACCCCTGTAAATCCCTAGTAAGTGGTGCCCCTGGTACATAGGGCATTGCCACTGACGGTTCCCTAGGGCAGCAGAACTAATTGTGCCACCCTAGGGACCCCTCACAAAGACCATGCAAACTGCGATTGCAGGCTGTGTGCCTAGGTGCGGACAAAACTGAAGAGTCAGCATGGTGCACATCCCTGTGTGCTACGCCCACAGACACTGTATGAGATATAGGTAAGTCACCCCTACTGCAGGCCTTCCAACCCTAAGGCAGGGTGCACTATATCACGTGTTGTCATAGCTGCCTGACCAGAGATGACCCTGCAATATCTAAGTCCATTCTTGGGTATTGTAAGTATGCAGTGAAGCCATAGAGAGTACATGGGCTGGATACCCTTCAATATGTGTTCCCCAGCACCATGATGGCTTCCCAGTACCCAGAGATATTTGGTACCAAACATCTCCTCTTAATAAACCCACACTGATGCAGTGTTGGATTTTTGAACAAATGCACACAGAGGGCACCATAGAGGTGTCCCCTGAATACCTACCAACTACTGGCGTGGTCCCGCTCTCCTCTGACTAGTCAAGCCAGCCTGCCACCACCAGAGATGTTTGTTACCTCATGGGTTGAGAGCCTTCGCTACCAGAGGTCGGGAAGAATGCATGCTCTGGATGGAGGTGATTCACACCTACTGCAGGCTGGAATGGCATTCAAGGGTGGGAAACCTCAAAGGCAGTGCTGACTTTGAAATGCTACACAGCCATCTGGAGTCAGAGGAGGATGTCACACCCCATGCCCTGCTCCATTTTTTTGTGGGAGGACAGATGGGACAATTAGTTAGATTAAGGTGTGCCCACATTCAGCCAGCACCACCCCTAAGTTGGGGCAGGGGATGTGGAACCCACTTTTCAAATTCCTCCATCTTGTGTTGGAGAGAATTAGCTAACCAGGGTCATAGAAGGGTGTAATCACCCTAAAGGTAAGTAGCCCATTGGCTACTACCTGGTACTCATTTTTAATGCCCCACGGCCCTGAATGTCAGATCCTGCCGACCTAAGAAGAAGGACACCAAAGAGCTGCAAAGAGCATGAAGAAAAGGACATTTGACTGACCTAGCACCAACCCTGCCGGTTGTCTCTGACTCCTGCACCAAAGTTGTACAGCTGTACTTCAGAAACCCAGGAGGGCAGCCTGCCTTTGACAAAGAACCAGGAACTCTCATAAATTGGTAGAACCAGTCCCTTGCACGTCGCAGGCCAAGTCGGAAGCAGCAACAAGGTGCTTGTTGCTGAGTCCCCCAGGGTGGTGAGCCACATCAAAGTGGCAAGAGCACTCCAAAAGTGGTAGATGGCTCTCACCGACGTTCTGAGCCCCTACCTCACTCACAATGACCTCCAGCCTGTGAGGTCCCTTTTAACTTCTTTTGCCACAGCCAAAGTTTGTTGGTAGCCAGTCCAGCCACAGACCGCTTCATTCTTCACTCCAGCAAGAGGGCACTCTACAGCACCTGTGACCAACGTCAGAAACGACCCCTCCTGTGAATTTGCATCTCCTTTGGTGTCGACTGTGTGGCAGAAACTCTCTTGGCATGACCGCCGTTCAGTGATGGACCAACCGAGGCATCTTTGGTGCACCCACCCCTTGTGACAGACATTTCCACGTGTCCCTGCATCCAGCATCCCTGGGCAAGGTAATCGAGAACTGCCTGTTCTAATCGGGTCCTGGGACCCAAAAGACCTCTGCGGTAAAAGAGTAGAAACCAAATCGAACCCCAACTGCCTGTTGACAGAAGTCTTAGAAAAGCCAGTGTGCTTTTACCCTCGACCGCGATGATATTTGATTGACAGCCCTGCCGGTCACCTGATTTTCCCTACTGCCTGCAATACTAAATTGTTTGACAGTGGCACAGGCTGCCGCCATGTATTCTACATTGACCATCACTGTAAATACTTGACTGTGTTTAAGCATTTTCTTCTCCCGACTGTGACAGTCTTTTGATTGATGGTCCTGCCCACCACCCGATTTCCCCCATTGCCTGTAATACTAAATTGTTTGACGGTGACTCAGGTTACCACCATGACTGCTAGCTTGACCATCACAGTAAATACTTGACGGTAGTTAAGCATTTTATATTTTAACTGTTCTCTACTGCATTTTTGAAATACACTTGCCTAATCAAACTAATTTTGGTGCCTAAAACATATATTAAGATACTTGTTATTTTTGCAAATTGGTCTCGTATTATTATTGTGTGTGTGTCTCATTTATTGCCTCTGTGAGTACAACTAATGCTTAGCACTACCCTCTGATAAGCCTAACTGTTCACCCACACTACCACAAAAGAGAGCCTTAGTATTAAGTACTTGTGCCTCTGTAAACCAATCTTGGACCCACTAGACTCTCTAACACAGTGTGCTTTTTAGTGCACTATACAGAGAGCCAGCTTCCTACAGGGCATATTCATGGGAATGGTGGTGCAGGGCAGGAATACACAACATCTATCCCATACTGTGCATTCCTGTCCTTTCCTCCTGCTCCGGCACAGATTCAGCAGCCTAGCACCAATACAGACACCCTGTGTCGTAGGTAGGATTGTTTTGTGCAGGAAGGGGCACCTTCCTGCCCAAAAACAATTCATAGAGGAGAAACAAAGATATTTCTCCTCATTACGCCTCATCTGGGGAGGTGTAAGATTTTGACGCATTCGCAGATTTACAAGTCCTTGTAAATCTGGGAATGCATCAGACACCAAGGGAGGTGCGTGGGAACACCCACCACATCGTCCATGGAACGCCTTCCTTGCTCAGAGCATGGCAAAACAGCGATTTGCACTGCGTTGCATTACTCCATACTTGTGAAGCCATTCAAAGCCATGCAATGTGGCATTTTGTGGCTTCATAAATATGACTTGGAGCTTTGCATCTTGCATGTGCCTAGCTGCGTGGTGCAAGCATGAGCACGAACCTTGTAAATATGCCCTTTATTATGCAAAATCAGGGCAATTGAAATGCTTACCTGGCAGAAGCCCCTTGTGGCCTCAATGATCTTGTGGACCTTCCAAATATTAGAGAGTATCAGGAGGGTGCGTATAAAATGAGAGTCGTGAAGTGATGGTGATATCCAATTAAGTAGCATGCCAGTTAGTAATTGTTAGAAGTAAAGCTATCTGATTGTTTTGAGGGATGCACAAACCAAACTTTTGTGATTAGTCATTCCTCACGGTTAATTTTGGGGTGGGATGTATACTGTTGGGTCTCCTTGTTACTGACTTAATGAGTGATGACCTAGGGGCTGCTAGGAGCTGCTCGCTCTGATAATCATGGGTCAAGTCCAGTGGTGGCTGCCTCGGAACGGGGGTGGTGGGTTGGGGGGTGAATTAAAAAATAAAATAATCTTACCTTCTCTGCCATTCTGCCGCATGCCTCTCCCGCCGCCACACACCTCTCCTCCGTCTGCTTGCTAGAAGCACAGGAAGCACCCAGGCTTCCGGACTCTCCCAGCCAATCACGGCCTTAGCGGAGGAGCCGCCACTGGTCTAATCACAAGGGCTACTTCACTTCTCCTTGGCTTTTCTCTTTTGGTGCAATATTTTCCACTACTTGGTGGCTGCCAGGATCTCCAGTTGCTTCGCGGCTTTGGTTTTATTCTTCTCTTCATATCTTTCACGACCCCCTTTCAAGATCATTCCAGTGAGATCCAATATTTTTGCCAACTTTTTTCAGGCCTGTATTTGGGTCTTTTATCCTGTATTGCAGTACCACTTTTTTGTCTATACCTAACCAGTTTCAACAGCAGCATTGATGCATTGTGCTCTATTTGTCATGGTACTGCCTTCTACTGGTCTTGTCTATTGCTTACTGCTTTTTATTGGATGTCTACCCCTGAAGTTGAATTTTGTTCTATTTTCCGGCTGTTACAACCCTTCTGCCTTGCTTGTGCACTCCATGATACGCTCTTGTGGAAATTCTATACATACATTGCTCTTCCTTTGCACCGCCGCAATCACCTTCGTAACTCCCATGACATTGTACCACCTTCAGTCACCTATGCACACAGGCAGGAGAAACTAGGGTTAGGCTGTGTGCCTTTCCCGCACTACGGAGGGCTACCTCTCACCAGTGGCTCTGAGAGGGAGGGGCGCCTTGTATTCGTTTAGTGTGCTCCTATGGTACCCCTACCCAGTATTCTGCTTTTCTACAGACCACATTAATTTCCCTTTATAGGAGCTTCATGTATAATACATTTTTATTTTTAGTGCAACATACTTGTTTGCATCCATCTTAGTACCCTGAATAAGTTACAGTATAACATGGCTGTAATTGTTTTGACTAAAGTGAGGCATTTTTGGAGGAGAATTATATAGAGTTTTTGTCTTCCATTACGTTCTCTGCCAACTTAATTATTCCCAAGTTATATGGCAATTATCTATATAAAAAGGTATGTCTGTTATTAGCTCTATTACGAAACAATCTATGGTAGAAACCTCGCTCCCTCATTTGGCCAATATGTCTGCCTTCTTTGGACTTTATCCCTCATGAAAATAAAATGTGTTATTAGTAATATGTTCGGTGAACCTATAAACAACTCTAAGCCTTTCCCCCTCACGCATTAATTTGAAACTAGGTAATCCCCTCCTAGTTGATGAAAAATTACTAATGATCAAGGCAGTTAGGAAATTTAGGGGCATATTATCAAGGAGATGCGATAATTATCGCAAATCGCGCTTAGCGCGATTTACTTTATCGCTGGATTACATCGCCGTGTTAGCAACGTATTATCAACGTTTTGCTAACAGGCGATGTAATTCCAGCGATAGAGGCCGATTATCAGGAATAGCTTGTGAAATCCAGCGATGATTTCACAGCGCTAAGGAGAAGCTTGCTGATAGGGGAGTGTGGACCTAACCTGGCAATCCACCTCCCATTATCGGTATGCCTAAGTCAATTTAAAAGCAGGCGTTACATTTCTGCGATAACTGCGGTTAGCGCGGTTATTTTTATCGCTTCGCGGGTCTGCTGCATGGCTTGTAAATATCGCAAAGCCGTGTTAGTGAGGATTCCCATGTTGTTGTGCTCAGGAACGCCTACTCTGCATGTCATTAGCGATATTGATCGCTGACATGCAAAGTCGCAAGGAAACACACGCTAACGCTTGTTAGCGTGTCCTTGTGAATAGGATGATAAAAAAATCACCGCTTTTTCGACGCTATGTGCCGAAAAAGCAGCGATGTTTCCCTTGATAATATGCCCCTGAGTCCTTGCACTAGAGTTGCTGTATGTTTGCATCAGCGTTCATTGAAGTCCCATTCACAGGGATGAATGTAGTAGACCCTATATCCAGGCACTCCTCAACGAACACACAACTAGCATGGACAAGGTGTCTATGTTTCAGATGGCTTGGGTACCATAACGAGAGGACTAGCCCTGCCGAGTCTGCTCAGCTGTTACCTGAGTGGAAGAAGGCCGACCCATCTGCACACTGCCTGTGACCGGCCTCCCCCAGGCTCTTCCATCTCATTGGCTGCAGCAATGCACAGAGCAGGCCTGCAGTGAGCATGGCCTGGTTCTGCTGCACGCTGCCTTCCACCCGCACACCTTCTGCTCATGGTTGTGGGAATACCAGGGAGGGAGTATGCACGCCTACACACATGCGAGTGAATCTGGCATTCATCTCCATTGAGGGTAGCCTGTCGTGCCACTTGCTGGCCCCATAGTGGAAAGCCTTGCCTCTTTTGCCCTATAGTCATCACACAGTATGGCAAACTACAGAAGGTACCTTTCTCGCATGGTCGCCTTCATCTACAGCTGAGTCTGTAGAGATTTAATTGAATTAAAAGATAAAAAAGGCAACATGGCCAAATGAAAGTTAAATATTTCAAAGGCGATAAGCATGGAGAAATTCATCAGATTATGGTGACATTAACAAACGATGCTCATTACGTATTTTCCAAATGACCAGATCTGATCTGCGATACAGACGCGGGGAATTCCAATAATTTGGTTTTAATTATTTTGGAGCTGCATGATAAAAGATTGGAGGCAGCCACCAGCGATGGCAGGCTCGAGCCAGAGAAAGATGGCATCTTTTTAATGGAACAGCTGACAAGTAACGCCCTGGAGCACAAATGTACCATGGCAGTGACGATGTGGAGAGATACAGGTAAAGAATACACTTAATGGTTGGTCGTGATGCGCGGTTTCATCCTTCCTGTTAGATGGGCTGGGAAAAGCGGCTCCTCGTTTCAGCTCAGGGAGATCGAGTGAGCGCGACGAGCACTCACGATTATATTTGCCATTTTTAGTTCTAGTTATCAAAATGCATTTTTTTCATCCCATTCATGTTTATCTGCGTTTACCCACGTTTATTTGCAAGTAGAAATTATATATTTACATTCATTCAGTTGATTAATGCACACTGACATATTTGAAAACAAAACGATTGGCGAAACCAATAGGTATCGACTTTGGGCCCTATTGGCTTTGGCAGTGCTTTTTTATGATGCTGTATAGCATTGAAAAAGTGTCTACTGTTTATCACCAAAGCTGTGCAGCATTAGCAAAAAAACTGCATCATAACGCGACACAAGTATACACATCGTGATTGCACTGGTGCTGCGTTATTCAGAAAGCACATGCATGTTTGATGACGTATGCATGTTCAAGCATCCCTACTGGTATGTGTGCCTACTTACCTGCGTGGACACCATTTTCTTTTGTTTTTTGTTTCCCATTCCAAGATGGTGGACAACTCTTGGGTTGGTAAATAAAAACAAAATTACCAATGTGAAAAGTTTTTTAAAAGCAGAGCAGCAAAATAGCAAATGGTAGATGCTAGGCTCTCAGATTACTTTTGGTTCACTTTGAGAGGCAGAGGTACAACGAAGAAGTGGCTGGGAGAGAAGCAACAAAGAGCAGGTAGGGGGGATAAGTGACAGGGGAAGAAACGATAGGGTTGTGGAGTGAAATAAATTATTAAAATAAAGTCAAGGTATAGAAAGCATACAATACCATTTCTTTCTACAGTTTTGCATCCTCATGCATGCTGTCTCAAAAAGCATCCACTGTTTTCTTAAAATCCTGATTAAACACTGACCTTTACTTAGAGCTTCTGATTGCTGCCTCTCCGTTCTTTCTTCGAATGACCCTCTCCTTTCCTTCCATACTGCTCTCTATGAGCACAACCTACTCTAAGTCACATGCTTGTTTTTTCTGTTACTGTATTTCTGCAAATAACCTACAGCTCATTTCAAAAAATGCAACCACTTCTTTGAAAGTCATACCCCTGCAACCTAACAATACGTAATCTCCTCTATTAACTCCATCAACGATCTGCATGAACTCACATTCATCCTCTCCTATCACCATCATACTCTAATGATCACACCTAACTCCTACTGATTTAATCTAAGAAACTGGAGTAAATTCATGGGATGGTCTGCTTAAATGCACAAGACTAATACAAATAACCAACAATAACCAATAACACAGGACTAACTAGTAACCTTGGGTTCAGGAGCAGCGTGCTGTCCTGCAAAAAGTGGATCAACGCCTCATCGGGGTAGTAAGTGCCACATAAATGCAATTACAAAACAATACAACTGATGTGCACAGTTCTCAATCCTGTAGTGAAAAATGAAAATGTAGCTTTATAAAATATTTTTTATAAGAGATCCACCCATTTTCTGTGTTGGGAATATGTAAGGCTTCATATCTGGTTCCAAGAAAGCATCCATAAATAGGTGCCAAACTGATATCTTCTTCACAAGGTTTATAGATCTTTAACAAGATATTAAATAGATTCACTACACAAAGAAAACAGACTAGGTAAATGTGAAGGGCAACTCTATGATGAGAAAATCCATTAAACAAAGTAATCAATTTCATAAATGTATTGATAAGACTGGCCTCATGCTCAATTCTATGGTGAGAAAATCCATTAAACAAACTAATCAATTTCATAAATGTATTGATAAGACTGGCCTCATGCTCAATTCTATGGTGAGAAAATCCATTAAACAAAGTAATCAATTTCATAAATGTATTGATAAGGCTGGCCTCATTCTCAATTTCCTGGAAGTAGTACCAACGTTTACACATGTCACAGTTTTTACTAAATAATATTTTACTAGGTAATATGTAGCAACATTTGAGTAGAGTAACATCACAAGATTCTGGGTTTTGTTATTTGGAACTGGGGAAAGCTTATGGCATTCACCATTTCTACCTGAAGTGCTCATAACACCACATTAGAAAAACACACCCATGGTCTAGTTAATTCCCCAAGCTTTACTGCCCATCAGTATTACCCTGCAAGTTCATGATAAATGTCACTTAACAGTAGGCTAGCAGATGATAAGCCAGCCAAACCTACTTTCCGGGGTCCAAATGTACACACCATAATTGATTATACTTTTATTCATTATTCTCACTTTTAAACCTGTAAGAGCGTTACAATAATACAGAGGCCCAAAAGTGATCATGACCACAGAAGGTGAAGTTCAATATCAAATACGACCAGCCAGAACGAAGGAAATCTGCTAATAACACTCGTATGACAGTTGTAAACTCAAAAAGTCTCAGATGGAATGTGGAGCTCAAGAACAAAGATGCACACCTAGACACTGAGCTCTTTCTGTTTAGATCACGCTGGGAGTATGAACATTTCAACAACATGTTTAGTAAGGACTGGATCTAAACTTGGCAACACATCTTAGAGAACATCTTGAATCTTTTAATGGCAAAACAACCAAATGTGCTGAACACCGCTTACTACGTGTCTATTTGCCAGGAAATATGCAATGAAAAAAGGATTCATCACAAGTCACTGCGACATATATTAAAAAATGCCCCATCGAAGGATTTCGATATAGCGATTGGGAATCCGAAGACTGCACACGAATGGGACATAGCAGAAATAAAGTATGACAACCAAGAAAAGGTTTGAGCTAAATTAATGCATACCATTTCTACCCGTTCTGGACCCTGGTTGATGAGGGCTCAGGGACATATTTAGAGCCTCACAATTTGTTTATATCAAATGATAAATGGGAACCTCATATCAAGACACTGTATAAATTAATGATTAATACTTCATTCGAATGCCAAATAGACTTTGTACCACTCGCATCTTCCTCCAAAGAAGAGATAGCAAAATTAATTTAAAGTTCCCGTCCATCAAAAGCAGCAGGACCAAATTTCATTCCAATTGATTTGGTTGAACTAGACATGCCATTTAGGAGCTCATTATTGTATCAGCTATTTTAAATTTGTAACTTTGACCGGGGTAGTTACTGCAACATGGAAAGGCGCAGTCGCTTATCCAATATATAAAAGGGGCCCCAAACAAGATCCATCAAGTTACCACTTAATAGCCCCTTTGGATTTTGAGGGGAAACTTTTTGCTAAACATTTACTTTATATTCTGGCAGATTGGGCAACAAAACTAAGTTTAATGCCGTTGACTCAAATGGGATTCCATCTGGGCTGCTGTACCGTTGATAACATTGTGGCACTGACTACTTGCAAAAAAATTCTCAAAAAAATAAAACAGCTCTGTTTGCCTGTTACGTGGACTATACCACCACTTTCGACACATTAAATCATCAAAAATTGTGGACTGAACTTAGAAACGGAGGGATTGATTCTTCATTATTACACTTCCTTGACGAATTACACACAGAGAGTGGAGGTGAAACATTCTTCACAACGCATTGTTTACAACGCATGTGTTTACAACGCAATTCGTTACAACGATGCATTGTTACATCGCATGCCATTACAACGCAAGTCGTTACAACGATGCATTGTTACATCGCATGCCATTACAACGCAAGTCGTTACAACGACTTGCGGTAGGGGGTGTAAGGTGTTGGATTTTCAATCCAATACCTTCCCTACTTTTACACACACTGGAGTTGAAATAGTAAGTTTTACTATTCCAAACTCCAGCACCCCCGCACCGCATGTCGTTGTAACGACTTGCATTGTAATGCCATGCGATGTAACAACACGTGGTTGTAAGGAATTGCATTGTAAACGCATGTGTTGTAAAAAGTGCTATTTGAGTGGAGAGTCCTACTTGCAGTCAGACGCCTGGTTTCAAGTAGTTCTCTCCACTTGCAATGTTTTGTCATCTAAATTTTGTACAGAGAACGACCTGAAACATAGCTGCATCTTGGCCCCTTTACTATTTTCTTTATATAGTGCAGATTTGCCTTTATTTCATAAATCAGAACATGGAGTACCAGCCAAGTTCGGAAAGGAAGGGTTGACTCATTTGGCATGTGCTGACGATCTGGTAATTCTGGACAAAACCTATATACAGTATGTACGAAATCTCATCAACTTTGCGCACTCGTACAGAATACCTTACATCTCCACTGGTTGGGAACAGCATTTCATTCATCAGCTACACTTTGCTGTCCCTATGATTTCCGTACATCAGTCTTACATTTTAATCATGGGTTGTTACGAGAGACCTTTTTATAATTGAAGATGGCTTGCCTGGACCATATAAAACAACACATGAAATTTAGCAGCAAATGTGTACTTTCACTCGGTGTCCAACCTACCACTTGTGAGGAGCATCTGAACCCACAAACTTCAATTTAAAAAAAAAAAAAACTTTTGATAATGGGCCTGCTAGAAGTCTAATACAAAATGTGAAACATCCTTGCAGGTCATCTGAGAAGGAACCCTATCTTGATTGTGTTTAGGTGTACCAGGAAATCATCCCTTCCATGACTTGTAAATTGGCACATCCCCTTCAAGTGTCATATTCCGTACGAAGCTAAGATTTTGCATGTGGCTCAAAGAGGTGAGGAAGCTTAATAGATCATGTACCACTTACACAGATCAGAAAGTCAGCAACACATATGTGGTCATTCCAAGCATGTGCCCTGGTATGTTCCAGCTGCTGTTCACTATCCTAATGCACTTGTTCAGCAGTACATGGAGTTGAGTTAGATATAAATGCATCGTAAACATTCAGGAATGTTTCTGCCTTTAAAATGCCACACCTACTGGCTAGGGTGAGAGTGAATTTCTCCCCCTGATATTAGGGAAACATGCTTCCCTGGTAACTAGCGTCTTGATCTGCTGTCTCCCTGCTGGAGCAGTTCAACTCTTTGACCAACTATTTGAATTGGTGTTAAGATGGTTGCTTGTGGCTTTTCCTAGACTACTGGTGTTTGGGGAATTAAATGTTTGCTGAAACTGCCAGTGTCATACTGAAACTAAGGCTTCTATTAAGGCCTTGGTGGAAGGAGACCCCTACCTTCCTCTGCCATATGGCCACCTTCGAATCATACGTAGCCAGAACCTGAATCTGTCATAGCCTCTCTTGGAACATGCCATCTAAGCTTCCCAGCCTTGGTGGTTGCTCCAGAGAAATCCAGCTATATTTAGCTTCGAGGGGGATTCTTAGCTGCCATTCACAACACACTATTAAGCAGCTCCCTCCCAGAAAGGATTTGCACCAGTGAGGCTTATGTCACTCCAGTCCACTGGAACCCACCACTGATGACCACTTCCTTCCCATAAGGCCTCTATCAATTTCCTAGATCCAAAGCCACTCCGCATGTCAACCCCTGGGTAAACAGCCATAATATCGAAAAAAACATATCGACTGGACAGAATATCGAGTTTTTAAAATAGAATGGACAGAATATCGAATTGCCAAAATATAGTGGTGAAGAATATCGAAAATCAGGTAAGAAATATCGATTTACATAATATAGAAGTAAGTAATATCAACAGTCATATAGTTGTTAAAAATATCGATTTTTTTATAGTGTTTTAAGTGTTAGTATATGTGTTAAAAGTATGTATTAATTTTGGAATGTATGTTTGAATATTTTTAAAGTAATGAATTTTATGTTATTTAATTTTTGTGTAATTTAATTCCATAGCGGGTTGTGGGTTTATAGGGGATTAGGGTGGGAAGTAATTTAATTATAGTACATTAAATAATAATTTTTAGGAATTATTAATTCTTTTTAATTTAATTTTGCGTTTTACTTCTGTAGCGGGTTGTGGGTTTATAGGGGAATAGGGTGGGAAGTAATTTAATTGTTATTAAGTAATTATTAATTGGTATTGAAAATTAATTGGTTGTTAATGAATTATTAATTGGTAAATAATTTGTATTAATTGGTAATTAAATTGTATTAATTGTTTAATTGATAATTATGTTAATTGTATTAATTTATTATTTGTAGCGGGTTGTGGGTTTATAGGGGAATATGGTGGGAAGTAATTTAATTGTAAATAGATAATTATTTAAATAATTTTTGTATATTTATAATTAATTTATTATTAATTAATTATTAATTGGTATTATTTGTATTTATTAATTTTTGGTATAGAAAATTAATTGGTTGTTAATTAATTATTAGGTAGTTAATTTAAAAAAAATGGTATTTATAATTAATTGATTATTCAATATTGTGTGATTGGTAATTAATTTTAATACTTTTTTGGAGTATTAATAATTAATTTATGTTTAATAAAATAATAAATTATTATTTTCCCTGCTATTGCACTCTTTGGAGTGCAATTTTTACCCCTACGCTACCCAACGCTTTCCCTACTGTTGCACTCTTTGGAGTGGGAATAGTAATGTTTACCCCTATGCTATCCAACGCTTTCCCTACTGTTGCACTCAATGGAGTGGGAATAGTAAATTTTACCCTCCAGCTATCCAACGCTTTCCCTACTGTTGCACCCTCTGGAGTGGGAATAGTAATTTTTACCCCTACGCTATCCAACACTTTCCCTACTGTTGCACTCTTTGGAGTGGGAATAGTAATTTTTACCCCTACGCCATCTGATGTTTTCCCTACTGTTGCACTCACTGGAGTGGGAATTGCAAATTTTACCCTCCCACTATCCAACACTTTCCTTACTGTTGCACTCTCTGGAGTGGGAATAGTAATGTTTACCCCTACGCTATCCAACGCTTTCCCTACTGTTGCACTCTCTGGAGTGGAAATAGTAATTTTTACCCCTACTCTATCCAACGCTTTCCCTACTGTTGCACTCTTTGGAATGGGAATAGTAACTTTTTCCCCTACGCTATCCAACGCTTCCCCTACTGTTGCACTCACTGGAGTGGGAATAGTAAATTTTACCCTCCCGCTATCCAACGCTTTCCCTACTGTTGCACTCTCTGGAGTGGGAATAGTAATTTTTACCCCTACGCTATCCAATGCTTTCCCTATTATTGCACTCTCTGGAGTGGGAATAGTAATTTTTACCATCCCGCTATCCAACGCTTTCCCTATTGTTGCACTCTCTGGAGTGGGAATAGTAATTTTTACCCTCCCGCTATCCAACGCTTTCCCTACTATTGCACTTACTAGAGTGGTAATAGTAAATTTTACCCGCCCGCTATCCTACGCAAAAAATATTGAATATTTTTAATTAATATTACATTAATATATATGTATTTTTTTTTTACTTACATTAATTATTTATTAATTTTAAAGTTATGTAAGTATTTTTAAGTATGTTTTAGTTAATTATATGTATTATTTCATTAATTTTACATTACTTTTAAGACATTTAAAAAATTCTATATTTTGACCAATATATTTTTTACAACGATATTTTGGATTCTATATTTTTGTACTTATCTGTTTGTAGATAGGGATTCGATATTTTGGCATTCTATATTTTTTCCTCGATATTTTGGCAGGTCGATATTCTCCTTCTCGATATTTTGTCAGTGATCCCAACCCCTGATCTAACTCCCCATCCACTGCTCCCTAGTAAACATGCTCCTTCTGCCATCTCTCCAAACTCAACAAAAACCCACACTTATTTCCACTGAACCAATCCTGAGTGACTCTCCCCTCCCCAACAATCTATGAGCAAACACGAATCCACACCTCCACACCTCTGCAGTCTCCCATGTGTTTAGCCTGCACCAGTCTGTTGCCTGTCCTTCTTACTCGAAGGCCTGACCTGTCTGAGGCAGCAGCATTACTCCCGCTCAAGACCACCCCTTCCCAGTCCCTGAATAGGCCTCCTTTTAAAAAAATATTTCTTTATTAAGTTTTCATTATACAGCTTTTACATAAGAGGATGGATTTCACTCAACCATATCCTTTTGCATAATACCACTTAAAGCGAGTGAATCATATATAAACTGTTCAACTGTAAACCATCCTATCATCCCTCCCCCTCCCCTGCCCCCGAAGCTCTCAGATAAAGATGGATCCCAAATGTTCTGTGCTTTCGTTGTAAAGGTGGGCAGACTAAGTCACCCATCATGGGAACAGCTACAATCTATTCAGTCGAACCAAAGTTTGCCTTCCCCTTCACTCACTGTCCGGCCCTCTTTCTCGACCCAAATCCTCTACCCTCCAGGCTCCGAACCGAGAGGGTCCAGTAAGTCTTGCATCATCACTCCCCATGCATGCAGCATCTCCGGCAACATCTCATCCATTGTCATCTTCCTTATATGTTCCTTCTCTGACACGGCCCGCATCTCCCTTGTGTGGGGGGGCATCACTCATCCAATGGATCACTATGCACCGTTTTGCCACCGTTAGGCCCAGTACTGTGATTAAATATTGCTTCGGGTCTTCTGGTAATCGGCCCAGCAAACACTGATCAATTGTCAAAGGCACATCCCATCCTGCCGCTCGCTTAAGCTGTGTTCGGATTTCCCCCCCCCCCCTCGAAGTTGGCTACAGGCAGGCACAATCAGACCATGTGTAAAAAGTCAGCCTCAGTAGCCTTGCATCTTGGACAGTGTGATTCTCTAGTCAGATGTAGGCGTTTGGGAGACATGTAGGTCATGTGGAATATATTAAATTGAATCTGCTTGAACCTGGCGCTCACTGATACTTTTCATCCCCTGCTTGAATTTTGGACCAGTCCCTGTGTGAAAGGGGTGCATCACTAAGAGATTGCCATCTCTCCTCCACTCCTAGTGGTTTGAGTTGATTTTCCATACGCATTGCTCGTGACAAGTCGGCAGCCCCCAGCCATAGACACCATGATCAGCAGTTTGAGTGGGTTCAGGAGTGTCGGAGAAGGTCTGCCACAACTGGCTTGCTATGGCATCAATCTTTGGTATTGCAGGAATTGTCCCAGGCCTAGTTCAAATGTGTTCATAGCATCCTGCATCATTACAAACCTACCCCCTTGGTATAGGTGGACCAGGGTTAGGCACCCCCCGCCCATCTTTCCATGGACATCTGCTGGGCCATCTGCACAAAAGGACGTTTGATCCAAATGTCTATATGCGACGCATAAGGAGCTCACCTCAGTATCCTCTGGACTGTCCTGTCCCACAGCCTGGCCATCAGACGGACCAATTAGGGGAAAACCTGAGGTATATATCACCACCAGTGATCCCAATTGGTGGCCGCCACACGCGCTGGTCAACAGTGATCTCTCTCAGCTTGGCTACCACTCCCTTCGTAAGCATATCCAGACCCACCCTACATCTCCCACCACTCCAAAGAAGTTCTACCAACAGTGAATCCAGCTCACTGAAAACACTCCTCGGGTGTTCATAAAAGGTTCCCTGCATGACATAGAGACAGCAGAGCACCACCACCATTTAATAAGGGCTATTTTGCCCATCAAAGACAGGCGCAGTGTGTTCCAAAAGTGTATAGAATGACTCAAGCCTTCTATCACTCTCCTCACGTTGCTATCGTAAAATTGCTTCTCATCATGAGTGATATATATTCCCAGATATCGCACTTTGTCAACCGTCCAGGGTAACTCCACTTATGAAAGTTGGTATTTTGATAGATCTCGAAGCCGTCCAAGAGGGAACAGCAGAGACTTGGCTCTATTAATTTGTAGGCCGGAAACCTTCCAAAGCTCCACCAACTTGCCCAGCATCACCAGGACCGACAAATTTGGCTGTCTCAAGTAGACCATTGCATTGTTCGTGTACAGTGAGATAATATGCTCGGTCACGCCAGTTTGCACTCCCCATCCCTTAAGGACTTGTCTCATATGGCAGGCCAATGGCTCCATAGCTAAGGCAAAGAGCAGGGGGAGAGGGGACATCCCTGCCTAGGACCCTGCAGTAAGGCCATCACATCCGAGACATACCTCCCCGTACTCACCCTGGCCTGTGGGTTCACATATAACAACTTAATCCAATTTATAAAGGGAGAGCCTAGTCCCATTTTACGAGGTACCTGCCATATATATTCCCATCTCATGGTGTCAAAGGTCTGTTCCACATCAAGGAGGGTCAGGTCGTAACAATCCTCCTGCATTCCCCGTGTCTGCATAACATGTGCTAATCGGTGAAGACTGCGGAGAGTGTTCCTGCGGGTAATGAAACCTGGCTGATCTGACTAGGCCTCCTTCTCACAACACCCTCCTTCCTCCCATCACAAGCCACTAACAAACATGGATTTCCCCACACAGACCTGGACAATAACATGGGATTCCCTCATATCTGGGGAATGGAAGATTTCTCCCGTCGCCCTTGGTAAGGTAAAAGCACTGGTAATCCAAAGAATTACCAACCTCAGGCATCCAGAAAAGTGTCCTGTTCATCATTTCCTGTCCATTACCCCATCTAGTTTCTAAATTCTTCTGATTGAATCTAATGCGTTCCCGCAGTCCTCTACATTTTTAATTTACTGCGGCTTGCAAGTTACATAGATATCTAGCAAAACATGATCCTAGTGGCACCATTGCAATTCAGATATGCCCAGATCTCGGTATAAACTTATTTATATGAAGTAATAGATCATTCACCTTGTAGGCATCAAGTTGTTCAATGAAGTTAGTGGTTTCAACCACAACTCTGAACGGTGTACCATTGGCAGCCAGCCAGAACAGCTTCATTCCTATTCAAACAGTGACCTCTAAAAGATGGCAGAGGGCATACGTGTTCTTCACTAGCATTACTGCACCATCTCGGTGGAAGCTGTCGCTGTGGTCTTTCATATCAGTGGGCGCGTGCATAGGAACACTCACACCAGCTGAGTCCGCATCTTCATGCAGACATTTGGGTGAGGTGGGTGCACTGCCCCACGCACACGGGTGTCCTCCCTCAATGTGGAAATATGCCACCTTTGTCAGTGAAAGTGAGTGGGTCACTTAACAATTCGAACATAATTATTTTATCAAATAAAATCATTTGAAAGTTAAGAATTGTAGTTAGTCTTAGGTGTTGCTGCAATCCCAAATATTTTTTTTAGTCTGCATATAACTTTAGCTTTTCTTAAACTGAATATAATTGCATCTTTACAGCTGCAAGTCTATGTCTAAATGAAAAGAGGGCGTAACCAGTATCCCGCTTCTGAACTCAAGGTGCAAGAGAAACATAAAAAGATCAAAAGTTTTTTAAAAAGCCTTTGAAAGTAGAGGTAGGCAAGCAACTGAAAGCTTGTCAGGGTCAAGCGAGATGTTGGCTCTGGCTCAGCTGGTGGTCCTCTTACAACCTCGAGCCCAAAATGAGCTGAGCTTTCGCAGAATGCTATGGGGCATATTCTCAAGGATCTATCGCCGAGTTATCGGCACTTTATCGCAGCCAAAGTTGCGATAAATTTATCGCCCCATTCACAAGCTGGCGTTAACAGCCGATATCACCAGTTTCCCTGCGATAGCAGCCACAAAAACATCGCCACGGATGACACCAGCAATTAACGCTAATTAGATGCAGAATATACGTTCCCGTTCAAAAGTCCGTGACAACACCACTTCGCAACGTTCTCAACGACCAGCCAGATCGGCGATAAGATCCCAAAACAGGCGATAAGGCGAGTTAGCAGCAGGAAATTAACACCTGCTCTTACCTGTTGTAAAGTCGGACGACAACCGGCAGCAGACAAGGGAGCACAGCCCAGAGCCACAGATGAAGAACAGATGCCCTGGACCAACTGAACATGCAGCCCGGAGCCCCAATAGGGCAACAACACCCACTGCCACAACCCTCAGGACCCCCCCCTCTGGGGCCCTACCCTTGGCCCCCCCGTTTGGACAAAGACATTGCACACCAACTCTATGAAATCATGAACCAAACAATTTGTCTGAATTCGCACAAAAATAACAACTAACATACATGTGAGGACAGTAAAGGAGAATCACACATCCATCTTAGAATAACCAAATAAACCGTTTATTACAGAAAAAAACCAAAAACAACAATTATGAAGAGTCATGACTGGTCTGATCAGGACACCCTGTAAGTCAAAAACCTAGATAAGAAGGTGTGTCATGCGCTCATGAAAGTACAGAGAGAGAGAGAGAAAGAGAGATATAGAGAAAGAGAGGCAGAGAGAAAGGGATAGAGGGAGAGAGAAAGAGAGAGAGAGAGGGAGGGAGGTAGAGAGGGAGAGAGGGTGAGAGGTAGTGAGGGAGAGAGAAAGAGAGGGGAAGAGGGAGATAGGGAGAGTGAAAGAGAGAAAGAGAGGGAGAGAGGGAGAGAGAATGAGAGGGAGAGAGAAAGAGAGGGAGTTAGGGAGAGAGAAAGAGAAAGAGATGGAGAGAGGGTGCTGACACAGCGGACCTAGGCCTCACTGCTCACCTGCTGCCACCGGTGTTTCTCCAACCACGTGCCGGTATACACTGCAGTCCCCCAGGTCCCTTATCTGAACAGAGACATGAATGGCAGAGTCCATACAGTTGCACACGCCATCATCGCTTGCCCACCCCTGCGCTAGCAGGCTGCTGCACCCCAGCCCCTCCCGCCGCCCAGTGGTGATTGCCCGCCCCTGCCCAACCAGGCCTTACTGCTCACCTTCTGCCACCGGCGTGTCTCCAAGAGGGCCCACCACGGGCCTGTGGTATCTCCAAGCCCGGGGCCCGCGACCATGGCACCCTCCACATCATGCAGCCCTGCAGCGCGGGCCACCAGGTCACACACTTGATTCTGGGTCTTGATTTCGCTATGGCAGAGACCACATCAGTGCACACGGCATAATCGCAGGCTGCACACCCGCTCAGCCCTTGAGGTGCCACTGACTCTGTGTACCGCGAGGCAACGCCATGTGGCGGGAGGCCCGCACTGACCGCTGCCTCAGGCCTACACTGCGGTCCAGCAGGGCTCACACATATCCTAACCAGTCCGGACCATCAGGACGGCGTATCATCGCAGGCTGCACACGCGCTCAGCACTCAAGGTGCCCTATCTCAGTGCACGGAAAGTCACCGTCGCGTGGCGGTGTGCCTGTGCCTGCCGCAGTGTATCCAATGCCACCAAGTCTGTGCACAGCTAGCCATGGACCCTTTATGATTGAGTCCCGTGGTGCGGACACAATCAAGTCACCCCCGGCACTAGGCAATGTGAGGTGGCAGGGCCCTAGGCCCTCATGCACAACTGACAGCCACACGGGGACACCCAGTTAGAGAGTGGAAATGGTGTCCAGCACGTGCGTCAGGCTCTTTTTATCGGCAGGGTCACATGTCCTGGGACACCTGTGCCAGATGGGTGTGGTGTGGGTGTAAACCAGCCATGAGGGAGTGGCTGTGGAATGCTGACAACTAGACCTGTGAGCAGCAGATCCCTACAGGGAAGACCTGGGACATGCAGCGTTGTCGACCCCACTGTGAGCGTAAGCGGAGTGGGCTGTCCTGGCACATGCCAGTCCAGCGTAAGGGTGTGAACAATGATTCTGGGGCTCTGGGTGTGGTTCCGTCCTGGGCTGGACAAGGAAGTAACTAATGCGTGTGCCTCCGTAGTAGTGTCAGCGCCACCCGGACCGTAATCAGCAATGTGTCACCCTGTGACCCAAGTCCCACAACATGTACACCATGGGCGTAAGGGGGAATCACTGACCCTACATTCATCCATACTTCCACACTTGAAAGATCATAGACATGACACATCTGTGTGGATATGAATGTTTATTGTACGTTCAGTGGGGTGTTGCAGCTGGAGCAGTACAGGGCCATACAAACCACACTCCATATTGTTGGCCCGTGGAGGGCCTGCCAGAGTCCTTCATGTAATGACAAGTACATCAGAAGAGGAGGAGTTCAGCCTGCAGTCTGATAGCTGTGTCATTGGTGACCAAACAGAATATGGCAGTCCATGTCGAGGTCCAAGGTGAGTGTCGCAGAGTGCATCAGGGGACAGTGGAAGGTGATGATGCAGAGGGCAGAACCAAGCAGAAACAGGCCACATGGCGGAGATGAATGCTACTGCTTCCTTCTGACCATGGAGGCAGATTCATCCTCATCTTCGTCCCCTGCTGTTGTGTCCGGTGATGTTGAGCAGTGTCCGGGCCCCCGACTCCTGCCACTGTCTCCCCACTGATGACTGTGAACACCATTTCTTCCATCTCGTCCAGCTCCTCCTGTGGCACTGGACTCCCACCTCCAGTCTGCATTGCTGCCTTCCAGTTGTTTGTGAGTTTCTGCTTGGTTTTGCGCTTCACATCATTCCAGCACCTCTTGACCTCTTCCATTGACCTCTTCAGAACTCCGACTGCATTCACCTTGTCCACGATGGTCTGCCAAATTCCATTTTTAGTTGACAGTGACACAGTGGAGGTGACGAACAGTAGTTGATGGTGTTCCACCACCTCCGTTATCAGGATCCTGTTTTCCTGCGTACTGAAACGCGTCTTCCTCTTCTTCTTGTCCTTGCCCTTCCCTGACCCCAAGGTCCCAGGCTGGTTCTGCGGAGGGCTTGTGGGGTTCTGGTTGTCCTCTGCACTTGCTCCGGCTACCTCCATTGTGCTTCGCTATTTCTTGTATGTTTTATTTCTACTTTTATAGTGCATTTTACCGCATGAAGTGTGGGAATTGCAGGCCTGTGGCTGGTTTTCACTGATTTTTGTATCGCGATTGGCCTCATCGCAACTTTTTGGGCGTTCGTGTTTCACATTTTTGCGGCGTTGCATTGATTTTAACGCGGTCATTTGATGCATTATCTTGGGACTATCGCATGGTGCCGCCGGGTTGAGAATACTACGTTAACACGGCATTGTTTTCCAGCGATAGATTGCGATATGCAAAGTTGCGTTAAGCTAAATTTGCGATGATTATCACACGTTCTTGAGAATATGCCCCTTTATTGTTTAGTAGCTACAAATGCCAACCACAGAAGGTGTGGAACCAAATATGAATCCCGGCCTCGGCTCCACATCCTCTAAATCCAGCAAATCTCTCTGGGTCCTTAAAAAAACATGTAAAGTAGTCTGTATCGGTTGTGAAGCACTCATATGTCTGTGGGCGAGGTTCGCGCTATGTGAAATCTCCATAAACAAAATGTGGATTCTGTTACCCACGTGCTAATCTCTACCAAGAATTATAAATAAAATATTAACCTTTGATGTCAGAAACAGATACCCATCTAGTGGCTGCATAGCACAGCGTGAAACTGGAAAATCTGAGCTCAATCCCGACTTCTCTCCCTGATTGACCAAATTTATTGGCTTGACTTTATTTCATGGAGTCTCATTTTCGTTCATTATTTCATATCAGAGCACATTCAAATATCTGAGCTGAGGATGTCTGCTGCACAAAAACCTTTTTTGTCCTTAATTTAGAAAACTATAATGTTGCTCTGTATGTAATAATAATCTAGATCACATCTATGACGCAAATCAGAAATGCCTCCCCTCTTAGGACCAGATGTACGACCATTTTGCATTCGCAAAATCATTCACAAATTGATTTACGCATGCAAAAATAGCTGTACCCAATTTATGAAAGGCACTCACAAAATAAAAAATAGCTTTGCAAATGAATACCGACTTGCAAAAATTCGACAGTTTTTTGTGATTCTCAAAATACAAAACGCAAATTGCGACTCGCAAAATACAATGTACAGACCAGTCGCAAATTGCGAATATGCACAATTAGACACATATCCACATGCAATTTACCACATACCAGAAACAAGTGGTAACCAAGTTCAACCTATAAAAACAGCCCCTGAATGCATCAGAAACATCTCCACAATTTCTGCCCTGTACATGATAGCGAGGAGGATGCAGATACTGGTTGACCAGCAGAGGAGGCGGAAATAGGAGAGGATATTCAGAGTCAGGCTAACATTGATTGAGGAGACGGAGGAGGAGATTTATGAGCAGTACAGGCTGAGTAGCACTGTCGTCTTAGACCTCATAGACACCTTGAAGCCACAACTGGAAAGAAGAACCCTGCGCAGCGATGCAATCCCCACACATGCGCAGGTGTTGTGCTCCCTCCACCTCTTGGCCACTGGTAGCTACCAGGATGTCATTGCAGTGGCAGGAGGTGTGTTGCAGAGTAAGATAATGTATTTTTTCCCAAAATTTACTAGATGCCATGCTACACCACATCTATCAACACAGCTACATGCCCAGGGATGATGAGGAACTCGAAAATACAAAACTGGAATTTTACAGATTAGCAAGGTTCCCACAGGTCATAGGGTGCATAGATGGGACCCATGTGCCCATATGTCCCCCATCCCGCATAGAATACATCTTCTGTAATAGGAAAAGCACACATTCCCTAAACATCCAAGTCGTCTGTGATGCCAAAAACATTATCACAAACCTGGTAGCCAAATATCCAGGAAGCACACATGATGCATACATTTTCAGACACAATGGCATATACCAGAAATTATAAAGAGGTGACTTTGATGATGGATACCTCCTAGGTACTGATTGTTCCTGTCCTCAGAAAAATGAATTTGCACTTTTATGTCTGTATGCATGTTGTCTTACCATCACATATCTTTCACCAGGTGACAGAGCATATGCCCAGCGACCATGGATCCTCACGCCATACCTGTCTCCCAACAATGTCCATGAAAGGGGGTACAACAGGGCACACAGGCACACCAGGAACGTGATCGAGCACACATTTGGTATCCTAAATTTGCGATTCAGGTGCCTACATAAGAGTGGCAGAGCTCTGCAGTATGCAACTGAGAGAGTCTGTAAAATCGTGGCAACATGTGCACAGCAAAGGGATGGTAGCGCTGCAGCAGAGGGGAGAACGTGCAGGGACCAGATTGCTAACAACTATTTCTAAAGGTAAATAAACAGTACTTACCCACTACCCTCTATATAAGACAGTACAAATTGTGACTTTCAATTGGTGCTTTATTGTGCACACATCCACAAACAAAATAAGGAAAGCCCGTCCATCTCCAAATGTAGGCCTGAACTAAAAAGTCACTTCATTGTGGTTACATCACCACAATTCATGATATGTGGCCCAAACATTGTGCAGTGACACTACACAAATCATCTTCTGCCCCTCTGTCCAGCATGGCCAGAGCTGCCACCACCGATCCCAGCCTGGCGGCTGCTGCTATTCCGCATTACGGATGGTTCCATATCTGAGACGCTACTGCGGCTTGACACCTCACTATCTGTGCCCCCGTAGCACAACCACTGACGATCATGTTTGTTTGCAGTGTTTCCACTGCTGCAGCGATCTGTTGAAGGCCACAAGAAACATCCCCACTATAGTGGTCCATCTCCACCTGGAGTCCCAGGGAGCGCCTGCTGTGTTGGCAGGTCGTATGGGCAAGCCTCCCAATGGCCCTGCTCAAAGTGTCCAATTTGTGGTCCCTGCTGCGCTCCATGCGCCTGTGCTGCGCCCTTTCTTCTGCCCATTCTGTGGCTAGATCCGCAATTGTATTTGTGAGTGCATCAAATTTTGGTTCAAGCCTTCCCTGATTTTCAGTCATTTTGTCTTTGATGTTGAGCAAGCTCTGCATCAGCCTCAAATTCACTTGCCTCTGTGTCTTCTGTTGCAGGCACTGTATTTTCAATATCGTCTGTTCCAGGCCTCCAAACATGACCTGACTGACTGCTCCATCAGGGGACTGACTTTGCAGAAGCTGTAGGGACTGCTGGGTTTGTTGCACTTTCCACACCCTGGTGGCTGGAGAGCTTCTGGAAGGAGCTGACTTAGGTGGGGCTGGTGTCACACTGGCTGCAGCCTGGGATGTTGGTGCTGCGTCTGTGGCTGGGACTTTTGGGCAACTTGGCCCACTTGTTTCTCCTAAATCCTGCCCTTCCTCCACCTGCTCCAGATCTGGGCTACCGTCTGTGTCCTCGGCACTCTTATCTCCTGCCAGTGGTGTGTCTATGTGGCAAAATATGGAAGGAGAAAATAAAATATGTGAGTCACTATCTCAGTGGTGTTGCACTGTTTATCAGATCAGGTCATTCCTTCACTGCACTGTATGTGTTACTGACTACATCTCCCATGATGCACCATTTGTGTTGATTGTTTTGTGGCAATGGATGTTTGGTTATGGATGATTAGAATGCATGTGCAAAAATGGCTTTAGTGGGGATTCACACATTACTGATTAAAAACTTACCAGGGTTTGGTACTGGCTATGATGTGTCAAGGCTGCCAGCGGCTGCCCTTTCCAGGGTACTTTCCACCATGGCCTCAGCTGCGGATGGTTCGGATGCAGTAGATGGCCCCCCTACAGTCCGTTGTGCCTCTTGCAGACGTGCTGCCACTCTCTCCTTGGCCCTGGAGGGCAGGTCGTAACAGCGCTTCTTTATATCATCCAAATACCTGTGTGCCACACCAAGGGCATTGATGTGCTGCTGCATTCCAAGGCAGATCTTTCGTTTGTCTCCTGCACATGTTGCGAGACCTTACCAAATAGCTCCTCGTTGGTGATTGCAGCACTCCTCTATCATTATATCAAGCTCCTTCTCTGAGAACTTAAGCTTCCTCAGCGGCTCCTTGCCACCCTTGTCGCTAGCCTTGCTGCTCACGGTTTCGGCGATACTCACACAGCAGTGTTGAACTGTGTTGCTGCACCTGACCATGTGCTAGTGATTTTGCTCAGGAGTATACTTGGACACCACCTCCTGGTTTGGGGTCCTTCAGCTCAACCAGGAAGTTTTTTCCATATTTTTTTTCGGATTCGCAATTTGCAAGTAAGATATGCTCTTGTTTATGCCGTGCTCGCTAATTGCGTGTGCAAAATGGGCTTTTTTGAGGACTTCGCTATTTGCAAGTGTTTACCGACTCGCAAATTGCCGTGAACAGAAATAGCGATGTGAGTCATTAGCGACTCGCAATCATATGTTCTATTTCGTTCATAGGTACCAATTAGCGACTCACAAATTGTGACTTGCAATTTGTCGCAATTTGTAAGTCGCTATTTTGACCGGACGTACATCTGGGCCTTAGTTCGCTAATAGTACTGTCTTTTCATTGGAAGCATAATGTGTGCCACTGTTTAAAAACTCACTTTTCCCAAAACACCTCTCTGTGCAGAGATACAATCAGATGCACTAAGGTGAAAAGCTTTTGACTATAAAAGAAATATGCTATTTTGAATTTTATAGATACCTAACCATACATAGTCTAACGAGATGTTTATTTCATGATTTACATGCACAATATGTTCAGGGCTTGGCTGGTGCAGGGGCTTTTAGAGCCAGATCTGTTTATTAATGTGTTGACTCACACAGCTCTACTTGAAAGATGCATAAAGGCTGCAATGACCCATCTTATTAGGCAAACTGTTCCAGCCAGCCCTCAATTCCCAAAGTGGGAACTAGAGAAGCCTCTTCCTAATAATCCTATTATCGTATTGCTATGACTTCGGCTGACAGATATCCGTGAGCATTAGTAGCATTGTGATAAGACGGCTCTCCATAGATGCACAATGGGTAAAACCCTTTGATACACCTGGCCCTAAGGGCCTCAATTAGGAAAGTAAGTGACACTTAAGACTCTCTTGAGTTACAATTAAGTCTGCTTTAAACTACAGCTGCTCTGGCTATCCACTAATCTTTCCTTCCCAAACAGGGAGAGGAGTTGGCCTAACGGCTAGGGTGCTCGACCTCGGACCTGGGGAATTGGGTTCGAGTCTCAGTAATGACGCTGACCATCCGGTGATTCTGGGCAAATCACTTTATCTCCCCGTGCCTAACAAGAAATATGAATCTGTGTCCTCATGTAACATAACTGGTGCAGTGTAAAGCGCTCTGGTACCTGATTGGATTCGGGTCAAGTTCGTGCTATATAAAACTCTGCAACAAAAAATAAACAGTCCAAGTAGATGCAATCACTAAATAAAAACATCTGAGGCTGTTTTCACCGCATAAGGTTTACGTATTTGCAACGTGCGCAGTTGAGGATTAGGAAATGTACTCATATTTGAACTAATGTTATAACTCCTGTCCTTTCTCACGTATGAATATTTGCCTAACACTCCACCCTCCTTGCGAAAACGGGGGTAACTGGTCCTGTTTACTCGGACTTTCTAGAACAATTATATCTGAATCTTCTACTTGTTACTTAAGTTTGCAAAACAACTTGGAAAACTCAATTAAAATGTTTGAGAATGTTACTTCATGTTACATTTCCGTTATTTCCAGCGCTAAACAGCGCTGGAAAGTAAATTGGAAAAAAACTATTTTGCTCAAATTTTTGCCACTTTTGTGACGCAAACACGGCACAAAATCTTAGTAAATTTCCCCCTATGAGCCATATGGGCCTGAAACTGGCTGAATTTGGCAGATCTAAGTGAGGCTTCTTGAAAACAGGGATGGTGCTGGCTTTACTTAGAAGGATGGGTTCAAACTTAGGTGGCAGAGTGTGCAATATAACGATGGACTTGGCTGGTGATTAATTCCTTGTGGCTGAGATGTATTCAAGCATTCCCTCTATTACATTTTTGAATGTCTGTTTGAAACCCTAAGTGCGAGAGGTATGTCTAGATGTGGATCGCTTGCTCACTGTGCCAATAGAACCAAGCTACACCCAACTGAAGAACCCCAATCAGGGCGAAACTGGTCTTGAGTTGCTTGTTTTCAGGTTCAGGGAGGACCTGGTCTCGCAGTTTGGGCTGGACTGTTCTTACTGAAGCTGGGTCAAGAGTGGTTTGTGTAGGGCTAACTTCATACTGAGGTGCCATGCTGTACAAAATATTTATGGACTGGGATACTGCCCCGAGAACCAGTTGCAGAGATTTATTCAAGCATTCCACCGATCACTTTTTGTATGCTTTACCGGAAAGAGACATTTAACATCTGGTGAAGACCATGCATAACCACTTTAGTTTGACAATGTATGGCCTTTACAGGGCAAAGATCCAGCAAGGACCTTGGCTTTGTTGTTGCTACTGTATTGGTCACATCAGGTTCTGAAAGAGTCTAGGAAAAGGCCTGGCTGGGGTGAGTTGGTCGAAAATGTTCAGTAAGTGACCATGAAAAGATGCTAGTATTTCTTGCGCCCCTGCGATCCTGGATCAGTGCCAGTCAGGCCAACACGACCTTCCTCAGTACCTGTCCCAAAGTCAATGCTTCCAGCGCCACCAACAGGCATTAGCCCCACCAGCCCCATTCTGATTCCAGACAACTCGGAGTTAGAACAGCTTTAGTCAATGCAGATTCCGGTGCAGACAGGGCGCAGTGGCCCTAGGTCATTGCCTGAATGTTTTGAGGAGTTAACAGGCATGGGAAAAGCGGTCACTGGACCCTATCGAACACCAGTTGGACACTCCTGGTGAGGAATTGAACTGGTATGAGAAGCTTGCATTGGCCAGTGGACTGGGCACCTCTCCAGATGCTGATATGCTCTCACCACCTACTGTGGCTACAAAGGAGGGAGTGTCTTAGGCTATGGTGGTGAAGAGGGCAGTGGAGGTCCTTGACCTGGAGATGTCCTCGGTTCAGGTCAAGAATAATCTCTTGGATAAAGTGCTTCAACTGAACCCCTTTGCCCTTCAATAAGGCACTGAAGGATGTCCTTTTGGGCACTTGGTCCAAGCCAAGCACAGGGGTTCTGTGAACAGGACAATAGCACGCCACCATTGTG
This sequence comes from Triturus cristatus, assembly GCF_964204655.1. Classification (NCBI taxonomy): domain Eukaryota; kingdom Metazoa; phylum Chordata; class Amphibia; order Caudata; family Salamandridae; genus Triturus; species Triturus cristatus. The sequence continues at coordinate 473,706,102 of NC_140590.1, read as the reverse complement.
CTGCCCTAGGTGATCCAAGTTTCCCCAGCCAACATCCTACCCTTGAGAGCTTGGTAATTCAAGCCTAAACATCCCATGGCGCATTCCCCTCGGCTCCTCTGGAGAGGAAATTAAAGAGGATGGATGCACTTGGGAAGAGGATGTTTTCTTCCACAAGCCTAGCATTGCGGTCGGTGAACACTGCATGCCTTTTGGGCCACTTCTCGCATTCCTTATGGAAAACGGTTGCGCAAGTACTGCCACAGGTCCTGGAGGAGGCCTGGGCCATGCTCTCCCAAGCAGCGAGAGATGGGAGGGATGCAGCAAAGGTTACCATTAGATGTGGCCTGGATACAAGTGACTTGCTGGGCAGAGCGGCTTCATTGACGGTGGCCTTGTGGCGTTACGCCTTACTGAGAACATCTGGCTTTTCTGGGGATGCCCTGGCCAACCTCAGAGACATGTCCTTCGGTCGGACTCGTGTCTTCAGAGAGAAGGCAGACTTGTTGCTGGAGGGCTTGAAGGACTCGCAGACTACGGCCAGGTCCATGGGCCTCTCAGAGACACCTCGCCCCCAGTCTGCCTTTCGCCCCTTTCGTGGCAATGGAAGGGGCTTTCAGCCATATTCCTGCCACTGTCCTGCACACACTTCCCAATTTGTGCAAGGATGTGGTGCATTCCAACCTCGTGGGAATGGTAACCAGATGTTGTCCCCCACCAACTCCCTGGCAGCTGCAGGCTCTAAGTCCTCTTAGTTTGTTTCTGTAAGACCATTGCTGTCCAGTTGGAGGGAGAATCCAACATCATCTCCTCCACTGGCAGTCCATAACATTGGGTTAATGGGTCTTGCAGATAATTCAGTGGGGTTACTCCTTCCCTTTCCAGTCTCCTCCCCCCTTGCCACCATCTCAAGAACGGTTGGCAGAGGATCACTTTGTCTTGCTCCGAGAGGAAGTTGCAGCTCTCCTGGCCAAGAGGGTTCTGATGTCAGAAGTAGGCAGTGGTTATTAATCCCGCTACTTTCTGATACCCAAAAAGAGCAAAGGTCTTCGTTCTGTTGCAGACCTCCGAACTGTCAATCTCTTTATCAAAAAGAAGAAATTCAAGATGCTAACGTTGGCTCAGGTCTTGTCTGCCCTGAACCAAGGAGACTGGCTGGTAGCGTTGGACTTGCAGGAGGCTTATTTTCACATCCCTATTCTGCCTGCCAACAGGTGTTACCTGCAGTTCAAGGTTGTTACCGAGCACTTTAAGTTCACTGTGCTACCCTTTGGCCTTACCAGCGCCTCTTGGGTGTTCAATAAGGTGATGGCACATTTGCAGCTCATCTGCGCAGGTTAGAGAATTCAGTCCTTCCCTACCTCGCAGACTGGCTGTTAGTTTGCTTCTGATTCAGCATATCCTATGCACTACCCTATTTCTGACCCTACACAACTCTCAGTATATTCTCTACCTCCGGTGTCTCATTCATCCCAAACTCCATACCACTACTATGAGCCCCCAAAAAAACCTTTCTAGACTCTTCCCTCCTCTACTTCTCCTTGCATCATCTCATACCTCTTTTACTATTCAGATCTCCCAAGTATGCCTTTCTAAACCTGTCCCTCTTACTCTTCCCCCTCCACCTCCTCTTTACTCACCACAAACCCCCTCCTACTGCTATGAAATCCCCCAAAAAATGATTAAAGATCCTTCCCTCTTCTATCCCTCCACTATTCCTTTTCAATATAAATAACAGACTAACATGTTCACCACTCAAATTAATTTCATATTTCCCTATTTAATCCTGTTTTGGGTTTCAGAGTAGCGTGCTTCTCAACGAAAATCGTTTCTTCACCTCATCAGGGGTAGCAAGCGCTATATAAATGCAAATATTTCCCCTCTTCTATCCCTCCACTAGCCTTATCAATCCTAATAACAGAATAACATATCCACCACTCAAATTACTTTCATACTTTACTATACCAGTTCACCATCAATCCATTATGGGTTCCAGAGCAGCATGCTACTCACCGAAAAAACGCTTTGACGCCTCATCAGGGATAGTAAGTGCTCTAGACATAAAAATATGATACAACACAAATAGAGTGGCATAGAGTTTTGTGTATTAAAGTGGCATACGATTAAGTCACAAAGAGTGGCATACAGTGGAGTGGCATAGAGTAGAGTGCACTGGTGTAGAGTGCATTGGCGTAGAGTGTTGCAGAGTAGAATGGCGTAAGGTGCAGCAGCGCACAATGCAGCATTGCAGAATGCAGTGGCATAGATTAGAGTGGTGTATAGTAGAGTGCAGTGGCGTAGAGTGCAGTGGCATAGAGAGCAGTGGCATAGAGTGCAGTGGCGTGGAGTGCAATGTAGCATAGTGCAGTGGCGTAGAGTGCAGTAACATAATGTGCAGAGGTATAGAGTGCAGTGACATAGAATGCAATGGCACAGAGAGCAGTGGCTTAGAGTAGAGTGTTGCAAAGTAGAGTGCAGTGTTGTGACGTTGAGTGGATTGGTTTCTAGTGCATTGGCGTGGAGTGTTGCAGGGTACAGTGGAGTAGACTGCAGTTTCATAGAATTCAGCGGCTTACAATGCAATGTCATAGAATGCAGTTGTGCACATTAGAGAGGTGCATAGAGTGCAGTTGTGCAGAGTGTAGTGGTACACAATAGAGTGGCATAGTGTGCAGTCGCATAGAGTGCAATAGTGTAGAGTGGCATAGAGTGCAGTGGTGTAGAGTGCAGTGGCATTGCGTAGAGTGGCAGAGAGTGCAGTGGCGTAGAGTGATGCAGAGTATAGTTGCATAGAGTGCAGCGGTATAGCAGTCAGCAGCATACAATGCAGTGCTATAGAATGCAGTGGTGTAGAGTGCAGTGGTGCAGAGAAGAGTGGCACAGAGTGCAGTGGAGTACAGTGGGGCAGAGTAGAGTGGTGCAGGGTAGAATATAGTACTGCAAAATGTAGTGGCTTAAAGGGCAGTGGTGTGGAGTGTTGCAGAGTGCAGTGACGTAGAGTTCATTGGCAAAGAATGCAGTAGTGCAGAGTAGATATTGTAGAGTGCCGTGTCGTAGAGTGCGCTGGCATCGAGTACATTGACAAAGAGTAGAATGACATAGCGTGGCATAGTGTAGAGCAGAGTGGCATAGAGTAGACACGTGTAGAGAACAGTGGCATAGAGTAGATTGGTAAAAAGTAGAATAAAGTGGTGTAGAGTAGCGTAGAGTGCAATGGCATAGAATGCAATGGCATTGAGTAGAATGGACTGGTTTAGACTGCTTTGGCGTAGAGCAGGGGTCTCCAACCTTTTTTGTAATAAGAGCTACTTATGTTCAGTGAAAATGATCCTGAGCTACTAAGATTATTAGCGCTGTAATAGTGCCCACAGTACACATGATTACATTAGTGGCCACCACATTCAAGACTACCAATAATGACCTAGGTGTATCAGGTTGGGTTGCCAGCAGTAATGTAAAAAGCCTTTATCAATTTGGAATGCCTCTAAATGGCTAATATATTGCACCCTTAGCTGAAATGCCAATGTTAGCAATAAGTCTCTCTAGTGGTACATGATTTATCTCTCAAGCTTTGAACTTAATATTTTTGATAATTCAACCATTCTTTTCCAAACATCAGCTTATGAGTTCTGACAATACGCACATTTACATCTCGAATACAGTTTTTTTAATTCTGAGATTTATATATAAATTCACCAAAGCAAAAGCTTATATTTTAGTACAGTGAGCTACACACAGGAGTGCTACTTACAGATTGCTGGAGAGCTACCAGAACATGAGCTACTCGTTGGAGAAGCCTGGCATAGACTTTTGCAGAGTATAGTTGCGTAGAGTGCAGTGGCATAAAATTGAGTGGCATACAATGCAGCATCGTAGAATGTAGGGCCATCGATTAGAGTGGTACATAGTAGAGTGCAGTGGTGCAGAGTGCAGTGGTGCACAATTGAGTGGTGTAGAGTGCACTGGCATAGAGTGGATTAGAGTAGAGTGGCAGAGAGTGCCGTAGATTGCAGTGGTGCAGAGAGGAGTGGCAGAGAGTGCTGTGGCATAGAGTGGAGTGATACAGAGTGCTGTGGTGTAGAGTGCATTGGCATAGAGTGAGTAGTTCAGAGTAGAGTGGCATAGAGTTCAGTGGTGGCGAGTACAGTGTTGCAGAGTAGAGTTTAGTGGTGTAGAGTGCATTGGCGTGGAGAGGCATAGAGAGCAGTGGCGTAGAGTTTAGTGGCATAGAGTGAAGTGGCATACAGTGCAGGAAAATGGAGTGGCGCAAAGTGCAGTGGCGTGTAGTGGTGCAGAAAAGATTGGAGTGGCATAGAGTTGAGTATGGATGGTGTGGTAGCACACTGCCATTACAGACAATATATTTTTTATTTAAAATGACCATTATATTTGCACCGACATACAGTTTTAATAATAAAACTATGCAGCACACAAATAATAATGTGTGGCGTGTAGTGGTGCAGAAAAGATTGGAGTGGCATAGAGTTGAGTATGGATGGTGTGGTAGCACACTGCCATTACAGACAATATATTTTTATTTAAAATGACCATTATATTTGCACCGACATACAGTTTTAATAATAAAACTATGCAGCACACAAACAATAATGTGTAGAAATGGCATCACCTAGTGCGCGGGTACTCATAGTACAGCCCGCGGGCCGCCAGCAGCCCGACAAGCCTTCCTTGGCGGCCCGCGGACCTTGCAGACATCCTACCTGTGTTTTTATGATATCGCCGGTTGCAGCAGCGCGGAGCTATGGGGGCCGGGCGATTCTTTTAAAGACCATTCACTTGTTAATGAGGCTTTGTTGTATTTCACCTCTTCTTAGCGCCCCTGCATCTCCACTCTGACTGAGTGGAGATGCAGGGGCGCTAAGAAGAGGTGAAACACAACAAAGCCTCATTAACAACTGGATGATCTTTAAAAGACCTGTGAAGTACTTGGGTGCGATGGCTGTGTGTGTTCCCGGGAAGCTGTCTCAGTGCGGGGTGAGGTGACAGCGGGTGACGAGGACAGCAGGGTGAGGTGACGGAGGGCAGCAGCTAGTAAGAGCAGCGGGTGAGGTGACAGCTGGAGGAAGACAGAGTGCGAGAGAGGGAGGAAGACAGAGGGAGGGAGAGAGAGAGGGAAAGGGGAAGACAGAGAGAGGGAGACAGAGACAGGGAGACAGAGACAGGGAGACAGAGGGAGAGGGAGGGAGACGGAGGGAGGGAGAGGGAGAACAGAGGGAGAGGGAGGGAGGGAGAGAGAGGGAGAGAGAGGGAGAGAGAGGGAGGGAGACAGAGAGAGAGGGAGACAACCAGTGATTGAGACAGAGAGAGAGGGAGACAAACAGTAATTGAGAAAGAGAGAGAGAGAGAGAGGGAGACAGAGAGAGAGGGAGGGAGGGAGACAGAGGGAGGGAGGAAGGGAGACAGAGCGAGGGAGGGAGACACAGAGAGGGAGGGAGGGAGACGGAGAGAGGGAGGGAGATGGAGAGAGAGAGAGGGAGGGAGACAGAGAGGGAGAGAGAGAGACGGAGGGAGGGAGGGAGACGGAGAGAGGGAGGAAGGCGGAGAGAGGGAGGGAGACAGAGAGAGGGAGGGAGACGGAGAGAGGGAGGGAGACAGAGGGAGGGAGGGAGACAGAGGGAGACAGGGACGGAGGGAGACAGAGAGAGGGAGGCAGAGGGAGACAGAGAGAGGGAGGGAGACGGAGAGAGGGAGGGAGACAGAGGGAGGGAGGGAGGCAGAGGGAGACATGGAGACAGAGAGAGGGAGGGAGACAGAGAGAGGGAGGGAGACACAGAGAGGGAGGGAGACACAGAGAGGGAGGGAGACACAGAGGGAGGGAGGGAGACACAGAGAGAGACACAGAGGGAGGGAGATACAGAGGGAGGGAGATGGAGAGAGGGAGGGAGACTGAGAGAGGGAGGGAGGGAGATGGAGAGAGGGAGGGAGACAGAGATGGAGGGAGACAGAAAGGGAGGGAGACAGAGAGAGAGAGAGGGCGAGAGGGAGGGAGGGAGAGAGGGAGACAGAGAGGGAGAGAGGGAGACAGAGAGAGAGGGAGGGAGAGAGGGAGACAGAGAGAGGGAGGGAGGGAGAGAGGGAGACAGAGAGGGAGAGAGGGAGACAGAGAGGGAGAGAGGGAGACAGAGAGAGAGGGAGGGAGAGAGGGAGACAGAGAGAGAGGGAGTGAGGGAGAGAGGGAGACAGAGAGAGAGGGAGGGAGGGAGACAGAGGGCGGGAGGAAGGGAGACAGAGGGAGGGAGGGAGACACAGAGAGGGAGGGAGGGAGACGGAGAGAGGGAGGGAGATGGAGAGAGAGAGGGAGGGAGACGGAGAGAGGGAGGGAGACAGAGAGAGGGAGGGAAACGGAGAGAGGGAGAGAGACAGAGAGGGAGGGAGACACCAGAGAGGGAGGGAGACAGAGAGGGAGAGAGAGAGAGACGGAGGGAGGGAGGGAGACGGAGAGAGGGAGGAAGACAGAGAGAGGGAGGGAGACAGAGAGAGGGAGGGAGACGGAGAGAGGGAGGGAGACAGAGGGAGGGAGGGAGACAGAGGGAGACAGGGACGGAGGGTGACAGAGAAAGGGAGGCAGAGGGAGGCAGAGGGAGACAGAGAGAGGGAGGGAGACGGTGAGAGGGAGGGAGACAGAGGGAGGGAGGGAGACAGAGGGAGACATGGAGGGAGGGAGACAGAGAGACGGAGGGAGACAGAGAGAGGGAGGGAGACAGAGAGAGGGAGGGAGACACAGAGAGGGAGGGGGACACAGAGGGAGGGAGGGAGACACAGAGAGGGAGGGAGGGAGAGAGAGAGGGAGAGAGGGAGACAGAGAGAGAGGGAGGGAGAGAGGGAGACAGAGAGAGAGGGAGTGAGGGAGAGAGGGAGACAGAGAGAGGGAGGGAGGCAGGGAGAGGGAGAGGGAGACAGACAGACAGACAGACAGACAGATGTGTGAATGCTGGGTCTGATGGCTCAGTGGACGAAGGCATCCGCTGCAGGGGCCTGTGTTCAAACTCATGGTCATAGTTTTTTTTTTTGCTCTAGCCCCGCCCCTCCCCCACTGCCCCCGCCCCCACCAGTGCGGCCCTCAGCCACAAACCACACTGTAAATTTGGCCCCCGAGAGAAAGTTTGTGAGTACCCATGACCTAGTGTATTGATTTGTTTTGATCATGCTAAAGTACATGTTGCCAACACACTTCAGAATTAACAAAACATGTGCTTCATTTGTGTGTTCCTAATTCTAATATATTCTGAAATACTTGTACAGTTCATATAAATGTTGTGTGTTGGAAAAAAACATATCCTACCCCCACTATCCTGCAAGATTGTTGCATAAATCCTCTCACTTTGAAGACAGAGAAAGAAAAGTAAACACCAAGCTGCCTCAGAAGACAGAGCCTGACATTTGACCTCTGTCTTTGAAGGAACAGCAAATGGGACAATATTTGCAGGCCTCTTTCCAGAAAGGCGCACTCACGGAAGAATAGAAGGGAAGTTGGGAGGGACAAACTTACCCTGGATAGCTAAAAACAAATAAATCCAGCAAATGAAAAGCCAGAGAATGTGAGATACAAACCACAAAGGTAATGGTAAGCACCGGACAGAATGCATTCTCAGGGAAGCATTCTGAATGTCCCCAAGATGTCTTTAGCAAACCAGAAAGCTGTGCTGTCTGGTAGGCTTCAACCTAAAAAGGAATGACAAAATGGTCAGACCAAATGATAGGCTTTGGTTTCTACAATGTCACAGAACTTTCAAAGTCAAACATTTTTTTTTCAAAGAAATACAACTTTATAGAAATATTGCACATCAACCAATTCATTTACATATAATTACAAATACAATAAAATCAGCAGTACAATGCACTTATTTAGATCGATTCAGCCAACACATACCTTCGACCAATTGCACATATAGAATAGTACAAAAAGTAAAATGTCTTCATCGTAAAACTCATTAGATAATCAGCCGCCCATCATCCCACACGTATTAAAACATTTAAGAGTAAAAATGAACCAGCAGCATGCAACTCATCTTACCAACCACAAAAATTATAAAGTGCAGTGTGCACCAAGGTGCCCTCCTAATATAGTTGACTACAGCCTACCATTTCAAAACATCACTATCGACCTGAGCGAGTTATTCGCAGTTATCTGAGCTACTAAGAAGTAGAAGACCTGGCATAAGAAGTTATAATTTTGCACAGATATTGGCCTACGGCAATCACTACATCCTGAAATGTAAGACAACTTATCCGGTTCAGGCCCATTTCTCTTGACCGTATCCCATACTATATTAAAACAGGTCGGAGAATCTTCTTCCATTCCTTAAGGAAGAATACACAACCCATCAGAAGGTGGATCACTGAGTACTTTCGACCCCACTTACGAGGAAAGTGACCATAGTAATCGGCTATTTTGTTTTTAGTCCTGTCATCCGCCATCCAGGGTCAATTCTAACCATCAGCGGAAGAATTTCTTTCCGCAGAAACTTATCAGGGATTTTATATAAGTACGGAAAAAGGTCCACGCTCTCTTGAGAAATTAGAAAGGGAATGGCTGAGTTCTTGTTCTTCAGGTACTGAAGGTCTTCCCTCCAGCCAGTTTTGACAGCACATCGCATGAGTGTGCTCTTAATTTGTTTATTTGTATTGCTTCGCCTACTTTAAGGGGCATGTCGGGGACTCCCAGGAGCTTCAACATTACTGTCACAGGGTTCCTCCTACCGGGAAAGATTGACTTTACCTTATGTGAAATTAGCACTGATAATTTATCGTTGTGGTCTCCATTTTTAGTAAAAAATAAATAAAAGTGCAAGGCTCTTGCATCCGCTAGAGCACTCCCTCCTTAATGTTTGAAACATTGCATTTTCAATCGAGTAGCAGTTTTAAAGAGATACCTTCTAAGCCTTCTCTTGAGACCCATCTATATATTGCCAGCACTTCTGCACCATATAGGGCCTGGGGGATTAGTTTAACCTGAATAACTCTACTTAATGGCTCAAAAGTATAGCTGCCATATCTATGATCAAACCTTTATAAGCCATTTACTTCAGTTGATATTACAAACCTCCGGGAAGGAGGTGTTTATCCCAGCTCAGATCATCTGAGAAAATCATACCCAAATATTCTCAGACCTGCTCAAACTGCGCATTACCCAAAAAACAAGTAAAACTCCTCCTCTTTCTTGTGAAAAGCAATGTTTTTTTATTGTCTACATTGATCGTTAGGTTATTTTGAAGTTAATAAGAGTTAAGTGCATTAAATTTTAGTTGGAGCCCAAAAGGTGTGTAATCCATCACCATCAAATTACCTGCATACATAAAGCAACTAATATGCCTACCCTCAATCTTAGGGGAAACGCGATGAGTGGCACTTAACATCTGGGGGAAGTCTGCAATGAACAGACTAAACAGCAGGGGCGTTAGGACACACCCCTGACATAAGCAATTCTCTTCCGGGATTTTCCTCAAGAGCCTACCTAACCCGTCCAGGTCGACCTGAACTCTGTTACCGCTATTAAGCTTAATCAGGAGACCTAACAGGGCCCTGATATATTTCACTGGTGGAGTTTTCGCCAAAGTATACCTCTGTCTACACTGTCAAACGCCGCTTGGAAGTCAACTAGACAGTAGCAAAGGCCACCTGCCAGTTCCATTGACCTTACAACTCCTCACATTGTAAAACAGTGGTCTAATGTTGAAGGCTTTGGTCTAAAACTCCCTTACTCCAAAGGGTTCAGTCCAGTGTCAAAAGCCAAGGCAGCTAGGTGCTTTAACAGTGTTTGAGCATAGAGTTTTGAAGGAATATCAAGCGGGGAGATCAGACGATAGTTAGCAGACTGGTCCATTTTGCCTTTTTTGTTAATGGGCTTCACATGGCTCTGTTCCATGAGTCTGGGAGGATGCCTGAGTACATTATGCATCTGAAGAACCCACTCAAAATGAGGCCCCACTTCTTGGAATCCTTCTTAAAGATCACATATGGAAGACCATTAGGGACACCCGCCTGCTGTGGAGGCTTTCATACTACAGAATATTTCAGACAGTATTACTGCTGTCTGCATATTTATGATCGCCTCTCTGTCACCTTTGGAGCAGGCTGGGATCGCCAGCAAATTCTCAGAATTTCCACCACTATAAAGTGAGTAAATAAAGGTGTACCAATCTTACTCGCTGATCTGTGCCTCAAGGGAAGAGGGTGAAGAAAGCCACCAAAAGTCACCAAATATGCTTACTATTCTTATCCACAATAACAGCTAGCATTAGTTCCCAATTTAAATTATAAAACTTCCTTCTTCTGTGAGCACATAAGTTGCGATAGTCAATCTTCAGGATCTCCATGGCTGCTTTTAAACTAGCATTGCTTGGATTTATTTGAAAGCTTTGACGACTACTGTTCACCATTCTTCTACATTCCCAATAAATGTCATCAAATTGGCTATCCCCCTTTCCTCTTGCCCCGCAGGTATGATACGGGCCCACCGTTGATAACTTAAAATGGGCTAATAATTGCTTTGTCAGTCTATTATACTAGCCCAACACATCTTGACCTGCTTCCAAGTCTAAAATGTCAAATTTGATTGAGGATAGTGCCTGCAGAGCAGATTTAGTGATCACAACTCAAATTATCCTATGATAAACTACCTCAGGGGATGGGGAAGCGCTTTCACAAGCCACAAAAGGATCTTTGAACTCCAAGCTGAGTGGAAAGTGATTACTAGGCCCCAGATCAAGAACTCTAAAGTTTTTCACACAATAAAATTGATAAATTGGAACAAGCACATAATCAATGGGCATAATACTATTACCATGTTTAAAGGTTCTAGCGGCATGAATTTCGTCATTACACCGACAGTTAACATTAATCAAATTTTGTTGGACTAAACAAGGCAGTACCTCCGCATCTCCTTCCCTGGTACTTGTCCAGAAGGTACAGTAGGGAATATTTAATGCCAATCGTAACTCTTTCATTAGGTCATCATACTCTTTAAATCCTGATTTTTCATTAAAATCCCCCCTACAACAAACAGAGTATCAGGAAAATCAAAGAACATTTTTTTCACATCATTAATCAAATTCATCAATTCACCCTCAGGTAAGGGGTGGCTTGGAGGGACATATATGTTAAGAAATCATTTGCCTTAACTCCACAACATCAGTGAACTTATCAATTAGACACATAAGGACCCATACACAGGTAGTTTGAAGCTCCGTTACCTTCCTCTACCATCCTCAGCAATGGGATGCTCCCGGTTAGCCATGCGCTATATAAATATCATTCCATTTCCATTCCATTCCTCCCATAGCAGACAGATACTAGTGTTAGTAATCCACCCGCTGCTCTGCCTCTTGTTGAGGCATTGCTGTTTTGTTCCATAGCAACAACCCCCTAAATTACTGGAAACTCCAACAACCAGGTTTCCTGGAGGAACAGTACTGGATAATTAGCCAAAACCTCACCGTAGTTTTCCATTTCCATAACCGATTTAAACCCATGTACGTTCCATACCAAGACACAACCTGATGCCCTTACTCCTACCAATCGACTTCCTCAGCACCTCCACCACTCCAGGCAGGAATATATCAACCTTGCATGCCTTTACTTTCCACTCCCCAGGGGGTATACCTCTGATGAATATAGCCATCATTCCTCCTGAGCTCATCGAAATCTGGGAGGTGGGACAGATCTTGGTTTCTCATGCTTAGGGCTCTGTCATTTGGGAATGTGATAGTAACTATTCTTTCTTGGGACCCGTTATACTCCCACCAACTCCTTCAAGGCTTCCATTCGCTGTCCTACACCCAAGAACCTAGTAAAGGTAACCATATTATATTTTAACCCCTCCCCTGCTCATGACGGAGCCATTCCGTCATGAGCCACGGTTGCCGTGTGCTCATGACGGAGTGGTTCCGTCATGCCACGACCGTTGGCGGCCGCTCCGCCCACGCGGCGCTGTTTCCCCGCCTGTGCGGGGGGACAATGCAACTGGGCGGAGTCATGATGGAACCACTCCGTCATGAGCACAGCTCAACCGCGGCTCCTGACGGAGTGGCTCCGTCATGAGCACAGCGCCACCGTGCTGCCCCCCAAGCCCCCCAGCGCTGCGGCGGAATTCCCGCCGCAGCGAAGGGGTTAAAACTCCACATTCACGTAATAAATGGGTTGTCCGGGGGAGCGACCCTCACCTGGCTTGATAACGGCCTACTGCTTTGCTTCGATTCCTTCACAGACACCGATGCCATTTGCTGCCATAGCTGGGTCGGAGGCTTCCACTGAGCTCTTTGTCTCTTAAAAGGCAAATTGTATACAGGTTAGTTCATCCCCTGCTACCTTTCTAAAACCAACCAATGCCAGATCATTTGAGAAGATATTCCTTAATCTTTTGATGTTTTCAAATACAATTAATAACCTAGAACTATTTAGGGGTTGACTGGTTAAATTAAGCATTTTCCTTTTCGCTTGCGGCTTTAGAAATATCTGCGGCAGCACCACAGGACTAGAATAAATTCCTACCTGGACAGGAAGAGTTTTTTTTAAAGTGGCGTTTATTTCTCTTTTATCAGGATAACAACTACAAGATGCGGAGTTGGGTAGAGTTCTCCCTGGGATAATTTTACTCCCAATGGCCTCTTTCACTACAGTTAGACATTCCTTGATTTTTCCTCTTCCTGGTAATTTCCTCAACCACCCTACGCTTTTCTTACCAGACTTCCCCCTGAGAACTGACTTCTTGCTTATGACAGGGGCTGCCACTGAGGCTGGAGACTCAGAAAGTTGTCAGAGAGATCCCACCCCACGCACCTTCAGCTGACCCACACGTTTTCTACTCCCCCTCCTTCTAGGAACCCTACTTCCTACCCCTAATCTTGTTGTCTCCACAAAGGCACTCCCCCTTTTCAGGACTAGGCAGAGAAATCTTGAGATATACACCCTATCATCTACAGTGTGAACGGTAGAAGACCTCCCCGTTTGGGGACGGAAAGAGGACCTAACTCGGGGATTAACCCTTTTACTCCCCTTCCCAGGGCAGTGTTTTAGCCCCATCCTTTAGAGATTTGCTGATAGTTATGAGCAGATTCACTTAACATTTTGAGTATTGTTCAAAACCAGGGCTTTTATCTGCAACACAGTGCCTTCAAATGTTCCTTGTCTAGTCCATAGAATAGGCCATCAATTTGATCAGAGGTATCCAGTCAATGTGTGTGACCAGTTTACTGACAAAGGAAGTTTCCGGGAGGTCTCCCAGGGCTTAAAGTATTGATACTAGAGACTGAAACTGTGTGTAGAAGATTCCGGAATTCCTCTAAGAAAAGTGTAGTTTTACCAGGTAGAAGATATTCAATAATGAAAGTGGTTGAGTTAGAGGATGAGCTGTAAAAACTGCTTACAAATGCTTCTCAAGCTGCGGAAGATGGAGAGGCTACTATTTGCAAAATTAACACCTTAAGAAAAATTAGATCTTCCCCAAACCTTTGTAGTCACTTCCGGTTCTTATTAAGTATCTTATATCTGGGTGGCTTTGCGTGAGCTAAATCCGGTATGGATGCATCTTTTTGCTCTGTATGAACCTTCTACTTGTGTTTCCATAGTGAATGAGCGTCAACCTGCACAGAGTTCACTTGGTTATCCTTTTTAGGTCTCGCCTGAGCCAGCGCATGCGATATCTCTGCGAGACATTTAGTAAGGGGCTTTTTAGAAGTGCCCCCAAAGGCGTTTGCTGGCCTATCGCTTGCGTTCACGCGCGTGTGCATGCGTGCAGCCGCCATCTGTCTTTCCTCCGTCACGGGTCATTAAGTGCATCGCGATCGCGATCACTTTCACTTTCGCGGCCGGTGAAAAGTGATCGCGATGCACTTATAACTCTTATGTTACTTCTAAACATAATAGATTTCTCTTTATAGGAGAGCCAGTTCCCATCTCCCCCCACCCCACACATGTTTTGGTGATGTAGATTTAATGGGGTTCCCCACAGCTCGGCGTGCAGTTGTCTGCTCTGTTGCTCTTGGCGCCACCGCTCATGTCCTTCCCCCGTGTATTTTCAGAGATGATCTGAAGGCAGTCTGGTCCGGGTGCCTGCAGCTCCTTAACTAATCGTATTGTACTAACAACTTAACGGGTGACGACGTGAGCATCACTTTCAACTTCTGAGCTCTTCCCGCTGTTAGCGCTTACGAAGTTTGATGTTTAATTGTTAATGGCCAGTTGCTTTTCTCAGCGTCGCCTTTGCTGGGTTTGTTACGATACAGCAGCACGAAGAGACAGCGTGTGAAAATTACTGTGTGCAATTTGCAAGCACAGCGTTATTCCATCTGCACAGATTAATCTTGCTCAGCACCCGTGCTGACGCCCTCCTTTGCAGAGAGAGCTCCTTTTTATCTTCTTTTTTTACTTTGTGTGGTGTGTGTACATGGTCGAGGTCGTGCCTTTCACGAATTCCTAATTAGTCACTTAAAGGTTTTTTGAGGACAGTAGTGATGATTAGGTGGTTTGTGGTCAAGTACTCAAGGCAAGGTACAAGATTTAGAGCTGGTTAGCTTTATAGTCCCGTTTGCAGTCAAATAAGAGAAATGTGGCTGTCAGAATTAGTCGGGATCGATACCACCATGGAGTGACAGCTTACAAAATAACTCAATCTCATTTAAATATCTGCTCTCCTCCCTCTGTAGATGAGGGATACTAGTCAAAAAGGCAGTATATTTTACGTTAATGTGAACTCAAAGGCCCTCCGACGTCTCTCGTCACACCCCACTCCTTTGAGAAGCCTGTGCCTTCAGAATGCAAAGGACAAGACACATATACTAAAAATAAAATCAAACAGATTTATTTCTCATGCCTTCACAATCGACACTGTGTGATGTTTATATATTGGGGCAGTTTTCTGTAGCATAGCTCAAGAACGTTGCATATACCACAGATATATTACAGAAACTACAGTTGATAAACATTTTTATAATGCAGCTTCAAGAAGAACAATTACAAGCATTGGCAGACTATATCATGTGAAATACCAAACAAACATTTGCAATGCAAAAGGTCTCGCATTTGCGAGAGTTTCAGCTATTGGCATTGTAAATGACAATGCCTTTTATTAATGTTTTAAAAACCAACACGTAAATAAAAGGCATTGCCATTTGCAATGCCAATAGCTCAAACTCTCACAACTGCGAGACCTATTGCATTGCAAATGCTTGTTAAGTTGGGAGAATTTGGTCGGAGGAATTCGTAGTTTGTGGTTGTTGCTGTGTACTTATTTTCTGGGGTGGTTATGATGTGCTGTGATAAATTCCATATTTTAGCAACCATTATAGGGTATTATAGGCCCAATTACAAATGGACCGATAATCAAAGAGTCGAGGATGAAATGAGCTTATAAGTGTAGTGGTATTTCCCCCCAAACGCAGGTGAAATATGCCTTGAAAATGGTCAGGCTTTCGGAAAAGTCTTGCGGCAAATGGTGCATTAATACTGTTATTCCTCTTGCCATATGTGAAAACTCCAATCCACCCAGTGCTTGTTCGGTAAAATCACCCTGTATTGCCAATACCAGATGTGGAGTTACCAGGCCACTCGTCATGGCGCTGTATGCGAAAGAGGAGTTATTTGTGCGTTCACATATTGTTTTTGTTTGAGCAGAGTATGTTAGTCTAACCTCATCAACCCTTAACTGGACTCCCCATCATTTGTGCCCAACATCTTGTCTAATAATGTTGTGGGATAATCTGTAGAAGATGACCTTGGATAATGGGCCCAGCTCTTTGTACCAGCCATCATGACTTTATCGAAATAATAAGATGAACCCACCTGGCATTTGCAGTTGCCAAGTCAACGCACAGGTGCGTTGGTGCTGCCTTTCAGGTTGGACCCATGCTCTGGTGGTGGGTGCACCGCTGTTTCTGCTCCCTGCTCTGTTTCAATTCTGCTAATAGTGCGCAGTGTTCCCCGCGTGACGAGGCCAATAATGGCCTCTTTGGGAGCAATTATTTTGTGGTGGAAAGCCTGTGCGGCTCGCTTTGCCTGGACTTTCAATCAAGCCTTTATTTCTGCAGGAGGAGGGTTGGCTGTGAAGCTGGCCGGAAATGGTCATTCTCTTTACGAGCACCAGGAGAGCTTGGAAAAACCAGCCCCGTGAGCTAACTCTCTTTCACAAAACACTCCAGGCTAAAGGCAGTTAATTAAATTTAACCGAGGACTATTTAAGAACAAAACAAAAGTACACACTGTTATAAGGAACCTGTAATTTGTATTTTGAAGGCGAGAAAATGCTCGGGAATATGTGTGCCCGCTCCCCGAGTCGCAGCAAGCCTACACCATGACTTGACATGCGAACATACTTCAAGGACCCTGTCTGGCGCGAGACCCTTTCTTCACGAGACACAAAACGGAGCAGCCATCTTAAATCTCATATCAACACCTGGGTTGTTTTTACAAAAATATGGTTACCAAGAACCTTATGTTGGGGGTTTCTAAGTTACCACCAAGTGTTACTGAAACTCTACTTTCAGATCAACCATCTCCTAAATCTCAAGTATCCATACAACATACATTTTTAAAAATGTATTTTATCTTATGCATTTCTGCAGTTTGTCAGCACTGTAAATAACAAGTTTTACTATTGTCGTTTTAATGATATTCAATATGTATGAATGGATTCATGGAAGAGCGGAAGGCTGAGCTGGCTTATGACCTGTGGGTTGTAATGGATCTCAGCAGCAAAGACACTGAGCCATAGCCTGACTAATGGCTAGAGTGAGAGAGGCGCGTGCTTTGGTCTGGCAGCCCACTCATAGAAACAGCAGAGAGCTGATGGCTTGCTGCTCTGCGGCATAGAAACCGATGGCAGATCTCATGTCTCCCAAGGATCCACCATCCCTTCCACACTGTTGAACCTCTATATGGAACCACTGACGGAGAGCCACAAACAGGCAAACCTTTCATACCGCATGTATGTAAATGACATGCAGTTGGTTGTGTGATGGAACACCGCGTGCAACTACCACGCATGCATTTACTTCACCGTCAGTACAACGCATGTGTCAATACCACACATGCATTTACAACGAACATTTTTACCACGCATATGGCTTTACCATGCATGCCAGTCCTACAAAAACTTTGTTGTAAAAGCATGGTTGGTGAAAACATATGTGTAGTCAAAATTTACACAAGCACTCACAATCCCTCATAGCTGAACACGCACAATCACGCTTCCATTACTTATCATTATTGTGCTTCAATGTCACTCATTTCTTCACTTTTAATTGGTCATCAACTACCCCCACATACAATTTCTCCTTCTGCTGTCCATTGTCTTGACGGGCCTGTCGCGACTGCCATAGGGTTTGGCCCCCAAACGGAACATGCCTCTGACCCTGGAAGGCAGAGGGTGAGTCTGAGTGTCGTTCTTCTCAGCCTGCTGGAGAACACCCAATTGTGGTATGCCACGAGGGCCAGGAAGAACTGGCAAAACAGCTTGGAGTCACCGAGAAACAGCTTGGAGCCAGCTAAATTGGAAGCCCATTGGGGCCGGTGAGCACCACAGAGAGCCAGGCCTGGACCAGCAGGTGAGGCACCCTTCCCTTTCTGGCAGTCGGCCTGCCCAATTCTGGGCCGCCAAGGAGGACCGGGCAGTGCACAGCCCTGAATCCTAAAACCCTTCACCTATCCCTAAGCACTAAATCCGCCCACCGCCGCACCCTCTTCACAGCCCTGAACCTAAAATGGCCCTTTTTCCTGGCCCTGAGCTCTAAAAACGCACCCCCACCATGCCCCCTGACCAGCCCTGAACACTAAAACTGCCCCTTTTCCTGGCCCTGAGCCCTACAACTGCCCCCTGCCGCAGCCCCCTGCCCAGCCCTGAACCCCAATACTGCCCATTTTCCTGAGCCCTAAAACCACCCCCTGCTGCAGCCTCCTGCCCAACGCTGAACCCTAAAACCCTTTGCCCCTGAGTGGATGTTGAGGTGGGGTACCCACCTCTACTACAACGCAGTCATAACATCCTATCAATGTGGTCATAACATCCCTTACAACGAACATGCCTTGCCTTTACCACGCATACCTGATTTTGTAGTAAAGGAATGTGCGGTAAAGGCATATTTGTGGTAAATCATTTGTGATAATGGACATGCATGGTAAAGGCATGTTCATTGTAAAGGATGCATGGTAATGGTCACGCATGGTTATAACCGCGCTGCAATGGCTGTTTCCCATGAGATGCAGTCATACTTAAAGATATCCTACCTTGTTGATGTCATCCAATTACTGTGATTCCAATGAAAACCCAAACATGGGCATCATAAAACCACTTCAAACTGAACTCCCTAAAAACTGAAATACTACTCATCTCCCCACTCCACAGCTCCCCCACACAAGAATGGATCAACCTCCTAGGTGCCACTCAAATGTAAACCTGTCATCATAGAATTAACAAAATCCCTAAGCAAAACCTGGATAAAAACTGAACATGCAGGCATACATCAGCACATCCACACGTAATGTGTTTCACCAAGTCAACCTCCGCAAGATGGTGAAACCATTTGTCCAACCACAAGACCTCCAGGCCGTAGTACAATCCTAGTAGTATCCAGACCAGACTATGAGAGTGCGACCCTAACATGATTACTGAAATTAAGGATGCTCTACTCAAGGGAACCCTCAATGCACAGTGAGGATGATCATGGGAACGAGACGCTCCGACCATATAACACCATCTCTCAAATCTCAACACTGGCTCCCACTCGAAGGCAGGATACATCTGAAGAAAGCTTGCCTGACACACACAACCTTCTACGATGATGTACCCATGTACCTATCGCAAAAGCTTATGATCTCAGGAGTCAGCGACTCCCCGCGTAGTGCCAGTTACCTTGTTCTGGAACCTCCATAATACAGAAAAAAGAGGACATACAACCAAACCTTCTTAGGATCTGTCCAGAGAACACAAAATTCTCCCAAAAAAACTATCAACCATTGCTTTCGAGAGAGGTTAACATAATCACACTCAGACAATTCCTACCTTAGCAGATGTTGAACAGGGCTGACTCCGGACACCTGGGACACTAAGTAGCAACTATCTGTAGTTTGTCGCTGTAGTACCACTGAGAAGGTGGCCAAGGATGAAGGGCATATGTTGTTTTGTATATTGTTTCTATATATTGAGTGCTTGGGCATTGATACCTCTTGCTCTGTTACAGGACAGAGCCTGTGTACAGAACACTGATACATTTGGGTCATGTTTGCGCTGAATAAAACCCTAAATAAATAAATGTAGAGTTCTTCTTCGGATAGTACATGAAAAGGAGTTGCAGTCCAAATGCCCTGTGCCTTTCCCCAAGTAAACCCCAAAGCATGGTACATTAACTCATATACTGTAGCACAACAATCTTCTATGTTATTGCTACTGGAGAGCGCTGCTTCTTTCGCTTGCATTCTGCTACCTTCTGCCGCTCCTCATTCTTCTCTTTTGTGAGTACATCATCTCGTCCCTCCAGTTGTGAACCTACTTAGTGTTGTTTGCTTGACAGTATTGTGCATGTACTTCATTTTCCAGGCTTCAACTCACTGCTTTCTCTGCTATTCTTCGATGCCTTAGTGTGGAAATAATGGACTTGTACTCAGAACCAGGTAAAGTGTGATCATACTTCATTCAACTGAAAACTGCTTCTGTCCCAGCAACACAAGTACCCCTTTTCTCTAAGTTCCAGTTGCCTGATGTTGTTGCCTCTCATTTTCCAGTGAACCAACTTTTCCTTTGTAATACAGGCACCGAGTGAAGAAAAGGCCAAACTTTCAGTAACTTTTTCTTCTATTTAATGCAAGGTGACACAAATAATTTTCATTTCCAGCACCCAGCCCAACCCCCAGTTTTTACAAGCCTGAGAGTGCCTGGTCAAAGCCACTCAGCTTCCTACCTACGGTGAGTGGACACTGAACCGTAATCAAGCTTTGCAATACTCTGATATGACCACTGCCACCCTAGGTTGCGCCATGGTCAAGGGTGTTGGTCAGTCTTGTTGATTCCACTCCCTCAGTCACTAATGAGTGCCTTGTACATGAGGTACTGGGTTAGGTAATGTTTCTATATGCACCACAGTCATGGAAGCTCAGACTTCACTAAGCGGAGAAGGTGTCAAACAAACCAAAATGTATTGTTTTTGCACGGGATTTCTTCATACATAAGAATTCTTGTTTTCTACCCCATATATAATAACATGTATATGTTGTTCTTATATTCAGTCTTATAGCTCAATGAAGCCTTCTCAAAATATTCTCTCTCCTCCGTCTTTTCCGAATTCTCCTAGAGCACTCCTTTCAGTGAAATCAGAGTAGCGCGAATATTCCTCTCCCTGGAAAAGACAGAAGGAAGCAGTCTCTCACTTTGTCACCCTTGGGCTTCGGCTTCCTTCCAACCTGTAGGACTCCTTCCATCCCTTATCCCCCTTCTCCATGTGTTGGAATCTGGCTCCTCAGCATCTGCAGGAAAGGCATGTCGAGGTTTCCTCTAGCTTATATTCTTTATCTCAGGACTGTTTCTTGCGAGACAGGAAGCCAAGGGAAGGAAGCTGAGGCACCATTCACGCCACGAGAGCCAACCATGAGCGCCCAGTCTCCCATCACAAGGAGCAGACAGGAGAGCCGCACCGCTTCGACAGTGGCCTAGTTGTGGTTTCATAGTTATCACGCTTCCACTTGCACTTCTTCTTCTTATATACCGAGTAGATGAGTGTTTTGTGTGTGATTTACCTTTTATTTATTTATTTACGTGTTTTATATAGTGCTAACTAGACCCGAAGTGATCAGAGCGCTTTACAACAGTAAGTGTTCACATGAAAGCTATATACAGAGCAGCTGAGTCATATGTGCAGCTAATCCCTTGTCACTAAACCGTGGGGACATCTGTGCCCATATGTAGATCTCTAAATGGTGACAATTGTCTAGGTAAATTCAACAAGTTGATATCATTAGCCCTTTATCTGTCAGCATTCTAAGTTGATGAACTCTAACAAAAGTCTCCGCATCATTTTGCAGTTGAATGTTGATAAAAGATGGAATTTTAATGTGCACATTTGGCAATAAAATCCACTTCATAGATAGCATCTCGCCGTGTAAGACCCCGCACACGTATTTACATCTGTCCTGGAGTCTGTCACTCTTTGGAACTGCCTTCATGAACATAGATTCTGGAGTAAAAAGAAAACGTTATTAACCAAGCAACTATTTTTCTAATGAAGCCATGGTGGCTCTACTTCTTATACCAGCCGCCTCATTACTAACAAATGATAAATGTTAGTTAGGTATTGGGTTTGACATGCACCACTCCTCATATTGGGCCTCATGTAGGTAGCCAAATACCGGTCGGTAACGGCCGATTTTCGGTAAATATGCCGTTACCGACCGGTATTCAGACAAGTGAGATGTAGGAGTCCAAAAACCACTTTTCGGTAAATATGAGGCGGTAAATACCGATTCATATTTACCGAATTCCAAAATACCGAATCAGAGTTACCGAATACATAATGAACGAATCGGTAAATATGAAGTGGTAAATATGAAGTGGTAAAAATTAAAATGACATGTAGGAGCACTCGGTAATTAAGAAATCCAAGAAAATCGGTAAATAAGAGTCGGAAATTAACACGGATTGAAAGCAGGTGGTAACCATCAACAGTGCAGATAAGCAATCCCAAAATGCAACAGCGTGGACAACATGCCCGCTATGTACGTCATTGCAAGGCGCCCACATCCACAGGCAGCAGGACTGAGGGTTTGGCGACGGGAGGAACGCATCTACAGACAGCGCATCACACTATTCCAGCTGACTGATGCAGAGATACATGAGAGGTACAGGCTACACCCCGAAAACATCATGGCCTTACTCAGGGACCTGCACCCACTCCTGGACCAGCCAATAAGAAGGGCGCACGCCATACCCCCACATGTGCAGGTGCTCTGCAGCCCACATCTGTTGGCATCCGGCAGTTGTCAGGTGGTGACAGCTGCGGTGGGTGGTGTATCCCAGAGTTGCCTGTCCCGTTCCGTCAGGAATTTCCTGGATGCCATGATGCAGAGAATGCACCACTACATCAGCTTCCACAACACACAGGCTGCACTGCAGTAAACAAAAACAGACATTTCTCACATGGCACAGTTCCCCCATTTCATTGGCTGCATTGATGGTACACACATCCCAATCTGTCCACCAGCTGACACAGAGCACATCTACAGGATCAGGAAGTCCACCCACTCCATCATCGTGCATACCGAAATGAATGATTTTGTGAATGGTCCTGTGGGTGGCACAACCAAAAGGTGGGCGTATGCTATTTACAACGAAGTCTGCAAGTTGTCGCACAGTGAGGCGGCTACCAGATTGAGAGCTATTGACCAAGCAAACATGGAGAAGGCTTTAGCCGTTATAGATAATAGCTTCAGCACTCTCTCTTCTAGGATTCATACATGAGACAATAGGCACATGCAAGTACACGGCGCATGCAATGTACAAGCCCCGAATTTGGCGTGCGTCCTACGAGGTATCCCAGTGCCTGTGATTACACCTCCTTTCACTCTGCTTGCAAACGGTATTTATTTAATGTTGAATAATGAAGCTTGCTGCGGGATGTGAGTGGGAATCCCGTACATAACTGTCTCGCATAAAGTTGTCTGCTGCAATACTGTTCTTCTTCCACCCCCGCATGTGCGGCTGGATGTTTCCATCTGGCCTTCGATTCCAACCTTGAAAGCAGAGTTCAACAAGTTGAGCAGAATAGAGCGCTATTGTCCCACAAAGAGGTGCCTTTGACTTCCTCTCGTGAAACATTTGTCCTTCACGTTGCTAATACGCGCACTGAGGTACAGGCGCCTCTGAATACTGACCTCCCCCTGCATTTCGGCTCTTTGATCCAAACTATTTTCAATGCCTCGTCCACGACCGGCCTGGCTCATTTTTTTACACATGTGGGCTCGGGTCTCGTGACCTCTTTCCAACCTATTTTTGGTGTAATTCCGGCATTTGTTCATTCACTGTTCTCGAGCATCTGTGGAGGTGTCCCGCTGCTCCTGGCGCTAGTGGCAGGTGTGCTGCTTTTCCTTTTCATACTCCGGAATGGCTGCTCCTTCTGTGCCACACGAGCACCTGTCCCGTCTGCATCTTCTTCGTGATAGGATGCTTGACTTTTATGGTACTCTGCCATTGGCGACTTTGAGCCTGGCTTATGGATTATCCTTCAGGTATTCCTACTTCACCTGCGTACAACCTGTATTACACTGCCTGGATTGTCCCTTTGAATGGCCTCTGGATTTGTGCTTGACCAACATGGTGTCTCCGGTGCCGGATTTCGATCGACTGATGAGGCCCTTAGTGTCTCACGAGTTGTCCTGTTCTGGTGTCCGGATCATGGCGTGTGGTGCGGCGCATGGTATCCTGGGTAATTGGGACATCTCAGCGGCAGCCTACGACTTCTTGTCCATGAGCTATTTGGAGGAACATTCCGGGTGCCCTCTGATTGTGCTAGAGGCTCCGTTGGTTGGAGAACACGTATGTTCCTTTTCTTTACTTAATTGGATGGCTGAGACTTTTAGTGGCCCTGCAAACGATTTTTTGTTGGAAGCCGTGGCCACATATGCTGCCTATACATTCATGGATTAACTGGATTGTCGTCCATTGCGCCTGTGCTACTGGACAGCACCCTGGCGCAACATTTATTTCTTTTATTTCTCTTTTTTCTCTTCCTGATGGTCGGCTTGAGTTTTTTACTATACTTGCATTGTGTTATTTGGAATTTTATGCTGCAATTAATTGGACTTTAGGACTTTGGCGCTGCATTGGTTACGCCTTGTTCTGCTCTGACGATACTGAACTCTGCGTTCTCTCTTTTCTTGCCTATCAAATATTGCTTCGCTCAAGGGGGCGTGTAGTGAGTTCTCCCTGAATACGTACATACATTGTTCAGTTAGCATGACCACGTTGAATGTTATGTAGCCATCTTTTTGTCTTTGCACACAACACTGCGTTTACATGTTCTTTCTTGAATAAACTGCTGACTCGAGACTTCCTGCAGACGAGTGCATTCTGTTGTTCCCATCCCAAGCTCTGCGCAGCGACCTTGGTCTGTACATGCTGTGACACACAGTCTGGAATTTTACACAATGCATGTTTTCCACTCTAGGTTGTTCGACCCACTATTTAGCCATGACACACGCGCAGCTGCAAATACCTGACAGTTGGTGCTTTTCATATCACAGACATCATGTTTATTATTCAGACCGAAGACGAGCCTTCCTGCGAGACGGCTCCTGATGCTCCTGTGATGTGATTTCACTGAGCTGATTTTTGAGGTATGGGGTCCCCTATTCAAGCCTAAGAGACCTTCTATTATAACATGATTATGATATTAGCTACTTAGTTAAGGGAAGGTGGTAGTATCCTCGGTATTTTCCGAATCGCTAAATACCACCTCGGTATTTACCGATTCGGTAAATACCACCTCGGTATTTACCGATTCGGTGAATTCCGATTCGTGATTACAGAATGTTACCGAATCGGTAACTGTTACCGAATTTTTACCTACATATAACTTAACGATTCTAATTTAACGATTCGGTACGGCTCGGTATTTAAGAAACGGTAAAATTTATTTACCTACATGAGGCCCATTATGTTTTGCCAATTCTCCGGACAAAGATGAAATGCAACTCCTATCTAACATTGAAATATTAACGCCAATATTATTATCACACATATGTTATTGCATACATAAATTCAATGTGTACCATTGACCTTTGGATTAATACTATAATCATAAACATATCCTAGAAACCTATAATATCAATAGCATTTACTATTTTATGTCGGTAAGTAGGAAAAGGAAGGGAAAAGGGGAGGAAATGGAAAAATATTAGTGTTATAAAAATATAAATGTGTATTTAATACTATATTGTTTGTATAGAAAACTACATCTTGTCAGTATAATGATGTTACCGATTACATACAGAAAGACAAATAAATATGGACAATAATGAAGGAAAAAGTCAACCAAATTATATATTTTAAGGCTGCTTAAGTGCATTTTCACTAGCTACTGAAATCAAACCCTTCCTGTTTAGATGAATATAAAGTAAATAGGTCCCACATTAAACTCCGCTTATTATACAGACTTAGAGAATTACGATTGCCCAATCGACTCAATAGTTATTGCATATTCCATTCCACCGTGTTTTATAGGATTTGTTTTTTTTTTCATTTTCCTTCCAATTTGGTAGAATATGTTGGAACACAAATGCTAATAGTAATTCTACTATTCTCTTCTTATTCGTAAATATCTTCCAGTATGAGACCAAAAATATCCAAGGAAATGTTTTTGAACAAAAGAGCGACAGTATTTTTTATAAAAACATTTAGTAAGTTCCAAACGTGCCCTGAGAACTGATATGCTAATGGTTATTTACAAATCATGAATATGTATGTTTCTGACTAGCATTCAGTTCTGTATCAAACAAACCAGTTATCCTTTACATTTATCAAACATTACCTTATCTTATACTGTAAGTGTTGATTTTTATTTACTACATTCAGTGCTTATTGTTATGAACATTTTTGCATGCATTCGATAACACAACAACTTTGAAATACTATGGGCCATATTCACAAGGATCTGTCGCCGAGTCAACGGCACTTTATCGCAGCCAAAGTTGCGATAAACGTATCGCCCCAATCACAAGCTGGTATAAACATCCCACAGCACCAGTTTACCCGCGATAGCAGCCGCAAAAACACATCGCCACGGATGACCCCCGCAACTATAGCTAATGAGATGCAGAGTAGGCTTTCCCGTGCCAAAAGCCGCGGCAACATCACTCCACAACATTCACAACGAACAGCCAGAACTGCAATGAGAACACAAAACAGGCAATAAGGCGAGTTAGCACCAGGAAAATAACACCTCCTCTGACCTGGTGCTAAGTCGGACCACAGCCTGGACCACAAAAGGGAGACCAGCCCGGAGCCACACCTGAAGAACAACAGATGCACCCAGGCAACTGAACATGCAGCCCGGAGGGCCGAAAGGGACACAACACCAGCCGCAACCACCCCCAGGACCCCCCCTCCCTGGCACCTCCCCGACCAAAGACATGCCACATCAGCTACATCCAATCACGTACAAAATTATACGCATGATGTTGCAGAATCACAACTGGTGACATGCATGTGCTGTCACAAAAATGAGTATCACAGATTCATTTCCGAAGCAACAAATGAAACTTTATTAAAATGAAAAGTGAAATGAAATGAAGACACATTGCGGGTCCCCTCGGGCCAATCCGTAGGTCGCAGCCTGCAAGACAAAAATCATGATGAGAAGGTGTGTCCTGCACACATCAAAGGACAGAGAGAGAGCGAAGGGGAGACAGCGGAACAGAGGGAGAGAGAGAGAGAGAGAGAGAAGAAGAGAGGGGGAGAGAGAGAGAGAAGAAGAGATGGGGAGAGAGAGAGAGAAGAAGAGAGGGGGTGAGAGAGAGAGAAGAAGAGAGGGAGAGAGAGAGAGAGAGAGAAGAAGAGATGGGGAGAGAGAGAGGATAGAAGAGAGGGGGAGAGAGAGAGAGAGAAGAAGAGAGGGGGAGAGAGAGAGAGAGAGCACCGCCCCTGCGGACCTAGGCCACACTGCTCACCTGCTGCCACCGGTGTGTCTCCAACCACTTGCCGGCATGTAGTGCAGTTCATTAGGTCACACATCTGAGACAGACCCATCATCTGAAACAGAGCCCAGATACATGATTGGCACAGTACACACAATTGCACAAGACAACATCGCCTGCCCACCCATGCACACCGAGACAGAGGCACACCAGTCCCTCCCACCACCCATCGGAGCATGCCCGCCCATGCACACCCAGACAGAGGCACCACAGCCCCTCCCGCAGCCCATTGGAGCATGCCCGCCCATGCACACCCAGACAGTGGCACCCCTGCCGCTCCCACCGCCCATCGGAGCATGCCCACCCATGCACACCCAGGCCGCACTGCTCACCTTCCACCACCGGCGTGCAGACTGGAGGTCCCACCACGTGCCGCTGCAAACCACAAGCCACAAGCCCGGGGCCCGCGGACATGGCACACTCCACACCATACCGCCCGCTCCACAGGCCACCAGGTCCCACGTTTGGTGCTGGGCCGTGATTACTCCATGGCAGAAGACATACCAGTGCACTCAGCCTCATCGCAGGCTGCACACCCACTCAGCCCAATAGGTGACACCAACTCTGTGATCCTGGAAACAACGCCACGTGGCGGTAGGCTCAGGCTGCCCGCTGGCTCTGGCCTACACTGCGGTCCAGCAGGGCACACAGAACCTGAGCTGTCTGGACCGCTGGGACGGGGCATCATCGCAGGCTGCACACCGCTCAGCAGCTCAAGGTGCCCCTAACTCAGTGCACCCAAAGTCACTGTCCCATGGCGGGGTGCCAGTGCCGGCCGCAAGGCTCCAGTTGCCACTAACCCTGTGCAACCCCAGTCAGCGCCATGTGGTGGTAGGCCCGTGACGGCCGCAAGGCCTTGTGTGCCACTAACCCTGTGCAACCCCAGTCAGCGCCACGTGGTGGTAGGCCCGTGACGCCCGCAAGGCCTCAGGTGCCACTAACCCTGTGCAACCCCAGTCAGCGGCATGTGGTGGTAGGCCCTTGACGCCGCAAGGCCTCAGGTGCCACTAACCCTGTGCGCAACAACTCATGGGCCCTTTGTGATTGAGAACCGTGGAGCGTCCGTCATCCAGTCACCACCTGCAGAGGGGAATGTGACGTCGTCGGCCCCTTATGTTGGCAGAGTCACATGGCCTGTGACACCTGTGCTGGATGGGTGTGGTGTGCGTAAAAACCTGCCCTCAGGGAGTGGCTGTGACATGCTGACAACTAGACCAGTGACCTGCACACCACCAGCGAGTACGCCTGCGACGGGTAGCAATGAGGGCTCCTCCTCGGAGCGTAAGAGGAGTGGTCTGGTCTGCCGTACGCCTGACCAGCGCAGGGCTTGCAACAATGATTCGTGGGATCCGGGCTTGGTTCAGTCCATGTCCGTACATGGAAGTGACTGATGCGTGTGTCCCTGTAGTAGTGTTCACGTGACCCGGTACACAATATGAAATGTAGCACCCTCTGACTGGCATCCCACAGGATGAGCATCATTGACGCAAGGGACATCACTGTCCCTACATTCACCCACACATTCATACATGAATGATGGAAGACATAACACAGCAGTGCGTCACTGGACGTTTATTGCACATCCAGTGCAGTCCTGCAGCTGGAGCGGTACAGGGCAATGCCATGCACACTACACAATATGGGCCCGTGGAGGGCCAGCCAGAGTCCATCCGGGTATGAGAAGTACTGTGGAAGAGGAAGGGTACAGTCTGCAGTCTGACCGCTGTGTCATTGGTCATCAAACAGGATATGGCAGTCCATGTCGCTGTCCAAGGTGAGTGCATCGGAGTGTATTGGGGGACAGTGGAAGGTCATGAGGCCATGTGCGGCACCAAGCAGAAACAGGCCAGGTGGCGGAAATGAATGCTAGTGCCTCCTGATCACAAACTCATCCACGTTCTCATCCCCGGATGTGTGCTCTGCCCCACCTGTGGGTGTTGCAGTACCGGATGGGGCACTGTGTGCCACTGACACATCAGGGGCTGGAGGAGGGTTGTCGGCTGCACTGTGTGGCAGTGACACATCAGGTGCTGGAGTGGATACGCCTGCTGCACTGTGGGGCACTGACACACCAGGGGGCGGAGATGTAGATGGTTTGGGGTCAGCAGCATTCATCTGCGCCACGCCTTGTGGCAGCAATTCCATGATGATGAGCTGCAGGGCATGGTAGATTCCAACTACATTTCGCTGGTGTGCAGCGGTGGCTGCCATCCTTTCCGCCTCCATCTGCACCATGTCCTCCATGAGCCTCCGCATGTGTGCCAGCTCACAGCTGCTATCGCTGGAGCCCCTCTGAGTGGACAGGTACAGGTGTTCTTCTCTCCGCGTCAGGACTCCAGCGATGTCAGTCAAGGCTCGTTGGAGACCATGGAGCGGGTCTAGACACTCTTGGATGGCGTCCAGTTTGGTAGCCATGAGGTCGAACCCCACCTGCTCAGCAGTCTCCCTCTGGGCCTCCAGCACACGGCGTTGGACGGCCATGTGTTGTTCCTGGGGGTCTTGGGAGAATGGCGGGCCGTGGGTGCCTCCTGCTGGGTGGTTTGGGTGGTGGGTGGGGTCTCCTCGATGCAGCTGTGCAGGCCTGATCCTGGAGGTGAGTCGCGGATGATGTCAATGATGTCTAGTAGGGCTTGGGTGTCGATGCTGGGGTTGTCCTCCTCATCATCAGTGAAGAGAGTCTGGGACTGCTCTGCAGGGGGTGTTGACGCTGGCCCTGCAATGTGAAGGGGAGATGGTGTATTGCAATGTGTCCACATGTATGTAGCCACATGGGACATATTGACATTCAAACAGCATGGCATTGTACATTGTGACAGTCTATGGATCTGGGCGATGACCCAGAGTCATTGAGGGTGTGCACTGTGCTCTGCTTGATTGTGCATGTGTGCCATCGTGGCCATCTCCACCCGTCTCCCCAGTACCTGGTGGTCACTCACCGTGTTGCGGTTGTGTTGTGTCCTGTCGAGCAGTATCCGGTCCCCCGCCTCTGGCCACAGTATACCCACTGATGACCGTCGACACCAGCTCCTCCATGTCATCCAGCTCGAGCTGTGGCGCAGGGCCCCCAGCCCCCAGTCTGCATTGCTGCCTTCTGGTTGGCTGCGAGTTTCTCCTTGGTCTTCCATCGCCTCTTGACCTCGTCCATTGTCCTCTTGTGCTCTCCGACGGCATTCACCTTGTCCACAATGTCCCGCCATGTTCCAGTTTTGATGCCCAATACACGTTGGAGGTGACGAACAGTTGTTGATGGTGTTCCATCACCTCCATGACTATGATCCTGTTCGCCTGCGGACTGAACTTCGTCTTTCTCTTTGTCTTGTCCTTGCCCTTCCCTGTCCCCGAGGTCCCGGGCTGGTTGTCCAGGGTGCTTGTGGGGTTGCGCTCGTCCTCTGCGCCTGCTCCGGCTGCCTCCATGGTGCTTGGGTGTTGGTCAGTTTGTGTTTGGGTGTTTTTTCTACTTTTATGGTGATTTTTCCCACCATCCAGGTGTGTGTTGCAGGCCTGGCGCTGTTTATCGCTGATTTCCTCATCGCGCTTTGGCCCATTGCAGGTTTTTTGGTGTTGTGATTTGTGTTTTTATCTCCATCGAGGTGGTTGTATCGCGGACATTGTCCGCGGTTTCGGCAGACTATCGCATGGTACCGCCTTGTTGTGAATTCCACGTTGACACTGGGTTTTTTCCCACGATAGGCTGCGATGTGTAAAGTTGTGTTAACATTTATTGGTGATGTTTAGCACACGTTCTTGTGAATATACCCCTGTATTTTTCCTGTGCCTAACAAGTAATCCCGAATGAGCCCTCAACTCTATCTAGATTCCTAACGCAGCCCTTATGTGTGTTTTCGCTTCTCATTTCTGCTCACTAACAAAATGTGCATCAGTATAATGCTTTGTTTTGACATGCTGTTGTCAAGGAACCCCAGAGGAATCCTTTGCGACATTTAAGACTCTTCCTGTGAGTTTGTTCATTATGAGACTGTCATTGCTCTGATTGTAACTAGATTTGTTTTGACAAGCCAGATAACATTAGGTCAACAGGAGGGTATAATAGTCATATTGGGGTTGAAAATTGGGATCGTACAAGATGATACTGTATTACAATATGCATTCTGATTTGTCATTTTTTGTAATGCTGCATGATCAACTTATTCTGTCAATGAGATTTCAAGAGTAAATTCTCCATAACAGAATGGTTTTTTAAAAGCGAGACTGTCTGGTTTTCCGGGACTCATTGTAAGCAGAACTGCATCAGTCTGTCTCTTGATTTGGGCTTAAAATAATTTGGCTTTGAGATGTGACTCTTTTTTTTATAGCGTGAACTCGATCCATATGTATTGGAGTGTTTTACATGAGCCCCAAGTTATATTACACAAAGACACATTATTTTTGAGTCATGGGGAGATCAAGGGATTTGCCCAGAATCACTGGATGTTGGGCCAGCGCCAATACTCGAACTTGGTTCCGCAGTTCCAAAGCTCTTGCCGTTATGCCAGATACTTCAGGTCAGACTCTTTGCTGCATTTGATTGAGTTTTATGCTATTTCCCTAAACTGCCTTACCATGCATTCATAACCTTATATTTTTGCCTTCTGTATTGCTTTTTCATTTTAAAATAAACCTTAATGGTTTCTAAATTTTAGTGAACTCTATCCTTAATGATTCGAGACTTATTTAACGGGCTATTGTGGTTTATTTGAAGTTAAACTGTTACCTGTTTAAACATATCAGCTCATATGGTCTTGAGGTTAACTCCATCTCTGCAATGGTGCTTTATTTGAGATATTCTGATGAGATAGTGTCAACACTAAGCATACAGTGAAAGAGGTATGTACATAGGGAACAACCAAGACAGCAAACGATAACCCCCTTTGGTCTCCTTGAGGAGTCTCTTACTCGAGAATTGGAGTGTTTCTTATCTGTCTTACAGTTCAAATGAACAATTCTTTCATAAGAAACACAACAAGCAAGATCAAATTAATGATGGAAGAAAGACATGCCTGATTAAGGTTGGTCCATTCGAGGTTACTCTCTGCGTGTCACAGTCCACAAAGCTGGAGAAGGATTCTGTACGCTTAAAAAGAGACCTGCTAGGCAGATTAAAGGTAAGACGTCTGTCCAATGTTAGAGAAGCAGCTTACCTAGTCATGTCAAGTGTTGGGGTCTCACTCTCCACTATGACTGGGTAGTAGCTGACGAGAGTTGCAATCGGAAGCAGTCTGGTGACTGAGACTGCGAGCTCAGGATATTCACTGAGCCCGCGGTTTCAGTCTCCACGTCATAATGGGAGTATTCAGAGATGGCCATAACACGGATATCTTAATCGAAGAAGAGTGTTGGAAAAGACTATTTCCTCTTCCCAGTGAAAACTGATGGAGATATTATTTATGGAGCTACTATTCAACTGATCCTTGCATGGCAGATGTGCATGCTGGTGTTCTCCACCGGCTATCATCCCAGTTCTCACCTTTCTTATTTTGGGTGTCTCTCGCTCTGCACTCCTTCTCACACAAGCCCTCTCCACCACACTCCCAATGGCTTTATTACTCATTGACTGATCTTCATTTCAGCAGCTTTCCCTCCCTCCTTTGCAGGTCCTCTATGGTGAGCCGCCATTACCTCATCGTACTTACTAATTTTCTCTGCAGGTTAATTCCACATGTCTTATAACTAGGGCTCCTGGTCTTATGGCATTTATTTTTTTAACATTTCCGTCTGTATTTATCCATATTTCTTTTTTGGCCATTTTATATGTATTTATCCATATTTATTTTGTGTTTTGCATATAAATGAAGTTGTAAAGCTGTACATTTTCATATTTATCTAACTGATAGACGCACACTCATACTTTGATGTCTGTCGTGTTTAAGCTATTTAAGCTGCCAAATGTTACATAACAATACATCCACTGGTAAATACTAGTATTATACCACAAATGTATATTGACACATGCCGTTATTTAAAGAAATTTCATCCTGTTTTTTAATTTCCCATGCTGTTCATCTGCTCAGCTGTTGGGCTATAATTCATGAAAGACAGCACGGAGAGTCACTTAAAAGCAGCACAATTTTCTGTATTTATCTGCTTTTAAAAAACAAATGCAGACAGCCAACATTTGTTTGTGTTTATCTGTAAAAATCTGTTAAAACGGAAAACAGGGAGCCTTACTTATAACCGAGTTTCACTTGTGATAGGCTGCAGTCTCTAAAGAGATCGTCCTAAATGTGTGCTCCCTCTTGTGCCATTCAAGATACAGCACTCTACATGCTCTTTCTAAGCCCATGGGGAGGAAGTGGACTGTCATCCAGAGCCAAGGTCTCCAGTGATCTTAACACTGTGAGAAACACATCCAATTTCATCTGTAAACAGAGGGGTTGTATACCTAGAACTGCAAAAAGTATCAGTGATAGACAGGGTAGGCCTAGAGGCTTTCCCTTTCCTTTCCAAAAACTTTTGTTTTGTTTTCCATTTTGATCCCTCTGGGGTTCACTTATTTTTACTTGCTACTTCCACTCTGACCACTCCTCCCGGCCCTTTATGTGCCTTTGTCATAACAGTTACATCCATGAAGTTCTCCACTTCCTGTTGAATGTTTCCTGTTGTTGGCTTTGTCAGCACGTGGTGTCACTTTGGAACTGGTAGGACATTGTGCTATATTTCAATATGTTGTTGATTCCTTTAAAAGGCTTTGTGGTGTTATTGTGTGAATATCAGAGATTGATTGCCGAATTAAGCACTGTACAGAGTGGGACTGACAGCACTGCCTGTCACAACCTGTGTTTTATCTTATCGCTGCCTTCTATTTCCCCCAACTTCTCCTTCCGATAGTTGTCTGATAGTCTGCTGGAGCAGGGGGTCTGGGACTTTTAGAAGTACAAGCTTGCCCGGGATTTCCAAAAGGCCAGTCTGCTTCCGTGCAATACTGTGGGCCTGATTCACAGAACTAACTTAAGACAAAATCCTAAACTTACTACCATTTTCGTATTCACAGAAGGCACTTACTCATTTCGGTATTCACAGAAGACACTTACTCACTTCGGTATTCACAGAAGTTAGGAGTCCTAACTTTAGGACTCCTAAATGCCTTCTGTGAATACCGAAAGTCGTAAAATTAGGATTTTTCTCAGTTTAGGAGTCCTAAAGTTAGGACTCCTAACTTTACTACTACTAAACTGAGAAAAATCCTAATTTTAAGGCTTTCAGTATTCTCAGAAGGCATTTAGGAGTCCTAAAGTTAGGAGTCCTAACTTTACTACTGCTAAATTGAGAAAAATCCTTATTTTAAGACTTTTGGTATTCATAAAAAGCCTTTAGGAGTCCTAAAGTTAAAAGTCCTAACTATACTACTACTACTAAACTGAGAAAAATCCTAATTTTAAGACTTTCAGTATTCACAGAAGGCATTTAGGAGTCCTAAAGTTAGGACTCCTAACTTCTGTGAATACCGAAATGAGTAAGTGCCTTCTGTGAATACCAAAATGAGTAAGTGCCTTCTGTGAATACCAAAATGGTAGTAAGTTTAGGATTTTGTCTTAAGTTAGTTCTGTGAATCGGGCCCTAAGAGTGTAAAACATGCTTGATTCCTACCAGAGATCAGGTATGCCAAAAGATTCCATTTATTCATAAAGGTATTTTTCCATCTGCATTTCTTCAATTTTATTTCCTATTCTACGGTTTGAACTTGAACATTAATTTGACCATTTTATATTTGCATTTCATATACAGCATTAATGTCATCACTGATAATATCAATGATACTATACATTATATTTGTTGAACCTATATTTCCCTTCTGTAAACTGTTACCGCTTGCATGTCAATAGTCACACATATTTCATTTTTAGGTGGAGCCTGACCTGCTCATGCGCTGCTCTGAAAGGCATGCTGTATTCGAGAATGGACTTGAAGCTCCTCCCACTCTCCGCCCATATTTTTCATTGCCTTACATTATTGTCCTTTGTAAATGCTGGCTTCTGATTCGTTAATAGGCTTGCTAGTCCCTCCTTAGTACAGTCTTGTCTTCATTTGTTACTTCCCATGAGGATTGGTCCTTTTACTTCTTTGTTACACGGTATGTCTTATTTAGTCTGTAAGCACTATTTTCTGTAATGAGTTTCTCCTTCTGCAGGCGAGACATGCTTTCCAGCAACATTCAGTGTGCCATGTGTGCTTTCACTTTCCAAGCAGACCAGGAAAATGGCAGCCGCTTCTTTTAAGCGAAATAGGCCTCGCATTTACAAGAGTTTGAGCTATTGGCATTGTAAATGACAATGCCTTTTATTTATGTGTTATCAAAACAGATAAATAAAAGGCATTGCCATTTACAATGCCAATAGCTTAAAATCTCGACAGTGCGAGACCTATTGCATTGCAAATGCTTGTTCTGAATAGTGTTTCCTTATGAATTGAAGGGCATATGTGATATTTTGTATCAGGAATGACTCATGTCTTCTGGCCCACACTTTGACCTCTCAACTACTCGAAATAGTGGTTCTTGTGAACAATGAGATGGTGTTGGATCATGAATGTCTCCAGCACAGTGTACAAACATGTCCCCTGACCTAAGTGTTCAACTGTGAGTATCTGGTATCCCGTTTTTTTGGGGGGCTCTTGCCTGAGAGTGGTGACCGGACCTTTTTACCTGAATAACGGGAGTGGTGGTCTATCTTCCACTCTCATAAAATTCCAGTGCTACAAGCTAATCAAGCTCTTGCTGTGACATCCCAGCATATGTGTGGTATATGTATATTCATGGTTTGTGTATTACACACATAGAATGTGTCTGAGTGAGCCAGAGTGAAGGAGTTCTGTTGGTTCCATTGTTGGAAGCCCCTGGCCTGGTCATGTGTACAATATGGATGTGGCTATTTTTCCAGACAGTGCAAGTGAATTGCTGACATTCCTGAGACTTGAGGGAGGGGATCTAGACACTGTAGTGGGTAAAGAGGAGACAGGTTTCCCATTATTCATTGGTTAAGGGCTTTGTGCTAAAAAGGGCTGCTGATTAGTCTTTCTCGGTACAGCCATTTGACAGATGCTAAATCTAAAGGGTGGGACAGCAGTCCCTGTTGTTCAGAGTGTGAAGAGCCCCTTGGAGAAGGTCAGCCTTTTGTCTCTTTTCCTGATCAATGCTTGCATGGCTGTGGATAGCCAGGTGCCGTCTGGTCAACCCTGCTGTGAGGACCATCACTCTAGACAAAGATGAGTCTGGAAGACAGCCTGAGAAGGAGACATGAAATAGGGACTGACTCAAACACCTCCCCTGACTATTTTACCTTTACAAGAGTGGGAGCAGTTTCAAGTTTCCTCTGACCAAGTAGGGGTGCTGCACGTAGTACCTAGAAACTGCCGAATAACCAGAGAAGGTGTCTGACTTACAGCCGGCTTCCCACAGGGGAGAGGGTATGACCTGAAGTCTTAGCAGAAGGAAGAGCTGTCTCCTTGTCCCGGATCACCTGAAAGTAACAATCCTGGAAGAAAAGGGAAGGAGCGATCCAACTCTGCAGGAGATGACTTCCGGCGTGGGTAAAGTAGCTGACCCTGGTGCTGTGGGTCCATCTAATAGCCTCCTGAGAGCGTGACTGCTGAACTTCTGGCTCGAAGTCAATCACCGTTGCTTAAGTGGGGGTTCTGCTTCTGCTGAAGTGTCATCTGAGTAGATCGTCCTGTCAAAAACCACATGTTCAGTCTGTGGAACTTGGCCCAAATGTGCCTCAAATGGACCCTGCTATTGTGGCACTGCCCAAGTGTCCTTGAGTGAACTATGTAGTGGCTAGCCCTGCGGCACTAGCCCACTGTGTGCCCAAGTGATGATATGGCTGCCCGAGGCACTGACTGGAAGTGTGTCTCATCAGCAATGCCACTACCGCTGAACTATAAAGTGCCTTGTAGCGGCCCAACTGTTGCCACCCAGACCAAAAGCAGACTGCTTAATTGTTGCAATCTGAGCCGATGACTAACCAATTAGTCCAATTAGAGGAGGCAGTGCTGGAACGCCCTGGACGCAACCTCCAGCCGACTCACTGTGTGCCCAGTAGAGGGCTGCCAATACGAGGATATTTGCACTCCTGCGAACTGCAGACTGTGCGGGAAGGCCCTACATCTGCTTCCAGGACCACAGCAGAGGACTGGTGCTGCATCTTCCCACCTTGAGAGGAAAGCAGAGACTAAATCACATGGAGGACTAGTCAAGGCCTGTCGTGGACTCAAAATAGGTCAGATAACAGACACTGAGAGACTTAGGGGGATATTCACAAGGACTTACCTCCGAATTATCCCCACCTTAACGTATCAAAAGTGGAGATAGACTTAACATCCCATTCACAAGCCAGAGCAAACTGCAGACAATGCTAGTATTCCCGCAATAACTGCCCCAAAATTTATCTCCACTGTGGACACCACCAACTAAGCCTAATGAGATGCAGAGTAGGCGTTCCCGTGCAAAAACAAACGAAAAAACCACAACACCACTTTCACAACGAACTGCCAGATCTGCGAAGTGAACCAAAAACAGGCAATAAGCTGTGGTAGTACCAGGGATTTAACACCTGCATTTTGCTGGTACTAAGCGAGACGACTACCGACAGCATGAAAGGGAGCCAAGAGCCACACCTGAAAACCCACAGATGCCATGGAGTCAATGATCATGCAACGCGGATACCCATGAGGGCCACAACACCCACCGCGACCACCCCAGGGCTGCGACCACCCTCAGGACCCATCCCACCCCTCCACCCTCTCCCGGGAACACCACAGAGGCAGCGTACACAAAGACAGCAGACCCACCTGAAACGCACCTGCCGCCCAGACCCAACGCCAGAGGAGGACATTGCCCACTACAGGCCCAAAAGGACAACCATCCCCCGCATCCAGACCCACATCCCCCACCTGCTGACGGTACCAACCCAGCAGACAACCAACATCCCTCCGCAGACAAAGCTGCCAGCTGCGCAGCACATGCTGGCCTCTGGTACCATCCAACCCACAACTGCCAGAGTCGGAGGAGTCACACAGCCAGCCCCATCCAAGGTCATCACACCTGTCCTGGATGCCAACATCAGCCTGGTACCCCAGCACCCCCACGTCACCCACACTGCACAGGAGCAGTTGGAGACCTAGCAAGGCCCCGACCCCATAGCTGGATTCCCTCACGTATAAGGGAAAATCAACTGCACACATGTACCCCTCGTGCCCCCTGCCCACACTGCACACAACTACCACAACAAAAAGCACACGCATACCATGAATGTGCAGGTAGGCAATAGTGGACCGCCTGGGACTCGTCAACAATGTCGTGGCCAACTCCCCAGGCGGAGTGCATGAAACTCACATATCCCGACAGTCCATCATCACCCAGCACTCCCAGGATGGCACACATGGAAATGCAGTGCCCGTTGGTAAGTCTAAAATAAACACACCACACACCTCCAGGCCACAGTCATGCAACTCACGACACTGCCAATGGGCACGCAGCACAACTACATTCAACATGACACACAATATGCCAACCGACCAGACACGACAACCAGGCGAGCAACTAGAGCCAAATTTCGGGGGGGCTGAAAAAGATCTTGGGGGGCTAATTCTTCCAGCCATAGGCAGAGTGGCTCTAAGAAGGGGTGAAAACACAACAAAAGCCTCACTAACAAGTAAAAGGTCTTTTAAAGACCTGTGAAGTACTCGGGTGCGGCTGCAATTAGACGGTCGCCAGCCCGTGAAGCTGTCTCAGCCAGGGCTGACACACACGACGGGTGGGGGGCTTAAGCCCAGTGAGTCCAATGGGTGTTGCGCGCCTGACGACAACACGACAACATTGGAAATCCGGCCTTGCTATGCCCACAACCCAGCCACGGCATGGCACCACAGACACACAATAGCAGGAGGTGAGGACAGGCATGGAGCAGGCATGTGCGAGAGCCGCAAGTGACTAAGGAATGTGAACCTACCCAATGCTAGGTGTGGTGTGGAGGTGCCAGACAGACCACAGAGTGCAAACCATGGAAATGGCCATGTGGGGATCAACTGCTGGTGCATGGAGTGTAGTAGCCAGTGGACGCTACCATGTCCCCACAGGCTGTGGGGCAGAATGCGGAAATGTCGCATGTTACGTCCGCCCCTGCATGCGCGTGCGTAGTGGGTTGGACCTGTGTACGCCAGGCCTGCGTAGAGGTTTGAACAAAAAGCCCATCGCACCTGTCGTGGTTCTCATTCGGAATGGACAACGCGTCTTCCAGGGTGGCCCCTGTCAGCCCTCCATGAGTCCTGCGCCAAGTGCGGCAGGGCCCGCGTCCCTGTGCGCCTGTTGCACCCCGGGCCGCTGGTCCCCAGACCTGTCATGCCAGCCCCAGCGCCCCAACGAGGCTCTGCTCATCTGCCTACACCGGCGTGCGTCAAAGAGGGCCCACCATGTGCCAGTGCTAGCTCCAAGCACCAGTCCCGCGACCTCTGCAGCCTCCGCAGACCATCGCTGGCCCCCCTGATGCTGGCCCACATTACTCCTTTCTCATTGACATACTCCACCGGTGTACCCTTCGGCCCAGTAGGTCCCACATGTGGAACTGTGTGGTGAGTCCTGAATGGGAGTGAACCCAAGTCCGTGGCAGTGAGGCATTATTCCATATCGCAGGCCTATGACATGTGGTGCCACAAACCTTGTTCAACGCAAGCCGGTGACACGTGGTGCCACTAACACTGTTCAACGCAAGCCTGCGACACTTGGATGAGGGCTCAGGCCTACCCTGTGGACCAGTAGGTCCCACATCTAGCACATAGTCACGAATCATGAATGGCAGAGTCCACACCAGTGAACGTACGGAGAGGAGTAAGAGAAAGCTGCGGCTCAGTCAGGACGAAAGCCGGATAAGAGTCACGGAGGTGATCCGACACTATAAACAACTGACCTGGTGCCATCAACCCTGTTCACTGAAAGTCCGCGTCCCATGGTGCCACTGAACCTGAACTACGCAGGCCGGTGGGGCCATCCAACCGAAGCCAGCGACATTCGGTGAATGGCCCATGCTGACTGCTGCCTCAGGCTTACACTGCGGCCCAGTAGGTCACACATGTGGAACTATGTCTTGGGTAAGATGTGGAGGAGTCCACACCATTGGACATGCCTCATCGCATGTGGCATCCCATAACAGCACTAGTGCTACTAACTGTGCGCAATGAGTCATGGGCACCATCTGGTTGGACCTTGGTGGCATCTGAGTCCATGACCTTGTGGTTTTCTACATCTTCATCTGGCTGGCCCGGACTTGGTGTCCGACATGTGTCTGTTCCATTCATCTCCACCATAGTGATTGTTTCAGTGTGGTCCCGCCCTCTGCATCATGCCCTGGGAGTACACCTGCCACTGTCCACCAAGACACTCCGCGACAAGCTCCTTTGTCATCTACGGAAATCTGCTCTGCACTTGTGACCTTGCCCCAGTGCCCCGCAAGTCAGCGGCACGTGGTGGTAGGCCTGTGCAGGACGCTGGGCATCCGGGGCCACTATCTCTGTGCAGCACAAATCATGGGGCCTTTATAGTTGAATGGTTGTGTCCTTTACGATGTACACTGTTGTCGATTTCTGACTGTGCCAGGAAGCCCTTGCCAGCTGGTGTGCACACATCCCACACACATCCAACACAGGTGTCACTCGGTATGTGTGCCTGCTAATAAATGTGGCTGCGCGCATGTGCCCATAGCCATTCACATCATCTGAGCAAGTGTGTCCGTGTTCTCATTGTGTCAGCTTGATGGGCACGAGCCCTGCAAGATCACAGTGTGCTGTCTTCAGCAGATGTTACCATGTCACCTCAGCGTTGGCAGTGACCCTGAA
Organism: Triturus cristatus; assembly: GCF_964204655.1. NCBI lineage: Eukaryota > Metazoa > Chordata > Amphibia > Caudata > Salamandridae > Triturus > Triturus cristatus. The sequence goes on along the minus strand of NC_140590.1, from coordinate 473,665,617 downwards.
CATGTAGCCCCGCTCGCACCCCCCTGCATGCACAAGCAGCATGTGCTGGTCTGGCGTACGTCAGGTCAGAGTAGGGGTGTACTGATTCAGCAGGGGGAGCAGGGTGTGGCTCGGAGCTGGCCTTGGGTAGGAAGTGCGGTAAGTGTGTTTCTTTGTTGAGGTGTTGTCGCCACCAGGGCCACAGTAGTCGATGTTGCAATATAGCATGCACCAGGAGGGTGGGCCCACACGTACGGGGACATGTAGGAGCGAAAGACCACTCGGGGTCTTGGCAAATGCATGCCAAGTGTTATGTGTATCAGTCCTGCAGCTGCACGAGTCACTTGCCTGACCTCATTTGCAGTGCGATCACAGCCAGCCATGGGCTGTACACCTGTGTCCGCCCTGTCCGGACTATTGGCCTACACTCATGTGACCGCACACCTTCAAAGGCCAGTGTCACGGTGTAGTTTGCATGCCGCTGGACATGCGCAGACAGGCATTACAATGGTGTGCCATAGGAGTGCACGTGATGCTACCGCGCAGATCACACAAGGGTCACACAGTGAGGCCGCTCATGTGCCACGTGCTGGGCATATCATCCATGATTTCCAGGGTCACAGACATCCCACGACTGGCCTCTGTACATCTCCTGTATGCATGCAGATGGTGAAGTTACTGTAGGGATGAAAGGTAGCACATCTGCAGCTCCGAGCAGGAACTTGCTTGTGGCCAGCACCCCCTGACAGAAACGTTAGCATTTGCTTGTGACTCCCACACTACCCGACGTGAGACCAACGCGTACACATCCCACACGCAGAGGTCCTTGGTCATAGTTGGCGTGCGTGAAATGGCCTTCACACATACTCCCACCCCATGCCTGCACCTGTTGCACACAGACACTGCTCAGTGCACTGAGCTGTGCCATTTCATCCACAGGACTGGCGCAGGGCAAGCCAGTGCCGCTTCAAGCAGAACCACTGATGCAATGGCAGACCATCCCGGACACATGCTCGACTCCAGTCACGTGGAGCTGTACCATGCACGTCTGCTGCATGTACTGGGGTCACTGCCGTTGGCAGTGCTGTGGATCAGTTACCGGCTGAGCTTCTGCCTTGCGGACGTCACCTGCATTCAGCCTGTGTTGCATTGTCGCTTGTGCATATTCGAGTGGTCCATGGATGTCTGCCTCTCCAACATAACGCTTGCTGACCTGGATTACGACGGTTGTGTGTGCCCCCTGTTGGCCCACGACCAGGAGTGTCACCGTGATGCCCGTTTATGGCATACATGGATATTTGGCATGCAGGCTGGATACTGGACCTGGGAGATTGCACGAGTCATCGTGTGCAGTGAGCACATTGAGCAACTACCCGATTGGGATTGGAGTCAGCACATCTGTCCAGGTCAGCTGATGGATTAAGTTGACGACATGTCGGATGTGGTGGACAGCAATCGCTCATTGGAAATGTTGGCCTACGCTGCTGCACTCGCATTCATGGATGAGTGACAAGGTACCTGCAGCCACAACTGGATGTGACCCATTGCACGTGTCCCAACGCATGGTTGCATGTTGGAAATCTGGTCACATGTCCCAAGACGACAGTGGACATGGCTGCATTGGCCTAGACTCATTATCCAGGCGCGGGCAACCAACGCGGGTTGGCACGGACTTGTTGGTGATGGACTCCCCCGAGGTGGACATGGGCTCTTTCCTATGTTCCTCATTCAGACATGCTGCTGCATTGGTCTGCATATTGTGGCACCTCTCTTGGCTGTACTGACACGCACTTGTTGATAAAGTTTCCGCACTTTCACTTGTCTCCAACTGTATTGTGTCTTGATTTGTATGCCAATGTGCGTGTCACGGACTCTCTGGCTCCCTACCATAAGTGCATTGCTACCCCATCAGGACTGTGGGTTTGTACTTGTGCATTATCATGTCCCTGTTTCGTGCTTTGCCAGATGCGTATGGCAATTTACAGGCCACAGGTGGGTGCACTTGTGTCCTGTGTTTGGTTGTGCAAATGTTGGTGTTTGTACCACATTGTGTTCGATGTTGGGGTGCTCTGCTTCCTATGTGTGTGTGCTGCATTGTGTGTGAGATGTTCCTTCAGCTCTGATTTGGCTCACCCTTCTCCCTTTCAGGCAGTGTGGTTTTCACTTCTGTGCTTGTTCAGTAGTGTGATATTGCCGGGTAGTGTGACTTGTGCTCTTGGTTGGTGTTGTTACTCTTGGGCATGGTTTGTCTGCAGTTGTGCTGTGCTTAATTGTGCATGTGTGCCAATGTGCCCATCTCCCCCGTCCCCCCAGTCCCCGCTGGTTCCTCTCCCTGTTGCTGTTGTGTCTGTTGTTTTGGGCAGTTTCCGGTCCCAGAGTCCTGCCACCATCGCGAGACCGATGTGGTGGACACCATTTCCTCTTTGTCATCCAGCTCCTGGTGTGATGCTGGACTCCCACCTCTGGTGTGCTTTGCTGCCTTCTTGTTGTTGCTGTGTTTCTGCTTGTTTGTGCATTTTGCATCATTCCAGATGTTCTGGTTTTCTTCCATTATCCTCCTCCGCGCTCAGGCTGCATTCACCTTGTCCAAGATGGCCTGCCATGTACAATGTTTTGTTGCCAATGGGGCTTGTGGGGTTGTATCCTGGCTCGGATTGCCTCCATTGTACTTCGCAGTTGTTTTCTGTTTGGTTTGTCTTTCTTTTTCAGGCTTTTGTTGTGCTTATTCCCGCCTGCCGTGTGTGTTCGCGGGCCTGGCAGTGCTTATCCCTGCTTTCCTCATCGCGAATGGGCTCAACGCACTTTTTTTGTGTTGTGGTTTGTGCTCTTATCTCCGTCGAGGTGGTTGTATCGCGCGCTGCATTTTTGGCGGACTATTGCATGGTACCGCCGTATTGTGAATTCCACATTGACACAGGGTTATTTTCCCGCGATAGGCTGCGATGTGTAAAGTTGCGTTAGCATTTTTTGGTGATGTTTAGTACATGTTCTTGTGAATATACCCCTTAGTGCATAGTACTACCCAACAGGGGGAGGAGAGCATTGTGTGAGATGCACGCAAGAGAAACACTAATGCTAACAGAGAGAGGAGATAGATGGAGAAGCAGATGATGCATCCTCGCCCAAAGGACAATGGACCTGTACCAGGGAGTCAGAGTACCCGAGCTTTGGTAGTGTAGTGGTCTGTTTTATGATGTATTGGAACATTGGAATGTTGTGAACTCCATTGAAGACCGGGCATCTAATGGCTGGTAGAAGCGTGGAGCATCAATATTCCAATGTTTGTTCACAGTTACTGCTGTGAACAAAGGCCTCGCGGAGCCCAAGGGGATTTCAACTTCCTCGGGCTCCGATTTACAAATTAGAACATTCTGCCCTCTAACGGCAGAATATTCTAATAGCATTAGAGTCCTCCATAGTGGACTCTACTGACCAATAAAAGCCCGCTCCCTTGTTAAATGCCCTCACTTTCGGCTCGGGCCTTTAACGCTGGAGTGGGCCTTTAATGGACGGTACAGCCAGCTACGTCAGGCTCTAAGGCTATATTAAAGAACTTCTCTTTTACAAAGATAAGCACTGTGCTGAAAAACAAATTATTATGCTGTTGGTTGTCTGTTGAGTGCTGAGCTTTTTGTACCCCCAAACTAATGTCCTTGGGAGATCTGTGAATGCTCACCATCGCTAGCACTGGGAGTGATGCGCGGAAGGAGTTGCCCTTCTCTCAGTTTACAGGGCCATAGTAGGACAGGCCTCCGGACCTCAGAGGCAAATGACCCCAGTCCGCATGACTGAGGGCCTGCTTGTCCCAGTGCCCTCTGAACTGTCCTGTCAGATGAAATACAAAAATAACCACTTTAAAAGTAGTTTCCTGCCCAAAGCTGAACTGGCCAAGCATTCTGGTACCACGGCACATCTGCAGGAGTTTTATGTGTGTGGAGCATAGTTCCCCTCTGAGCCCATGACCTGCACGGCTGCGAGCAGGCCCATAAATGTTATAGCCAAATGTGTCTAAACATTACAACATATTAAACACCTTTTCTGCCTGATCTATAGCCTCATAATTGTTAAAAAAAGAGTAGAATACATTTCTTTCAAGTTTTCGTTCCAGACTAAGGGGCCCGGGTCTGTTCTCTCGATCACTGTGAATGAAAAGAAACGAGCAATGGGGCAGATGGCTGCAGAGCAGCGGCTGCCGGGAAACAGAGAGGCCCTTCTATTCAACAGGTGTGAACTCTTAGCTTCATTTGCTGCTCAATGTATTATATCACCGAGTAATCCAGCCCCGAGAAAACGAATGTTTGGGGCTGTCATCAGCTTAAATTCCCATACAAAAGAACAGGTTTTGGGCGATTATTCACGAATGAAGGAAATTGAGGTGTGAAACAAAATGCTAGGCATCCCACAGTCTAAGTCAGCCCTGCCAAGTCCCCTAAAATTACTTGTTCACTTTTAGCGTGTATTCCTTCACTGCACCATTGCATTTCTGATTGTCTGGCCCCAATATACGTGCACATTGGACAGGCAATTTGTGTTTCATCAGACTACCAGAACCTGCATTTGACAATCTCAATATATGATGTTTTAGGGCAGTAATTAACAAGACAACTTCTGAAACCTGAACTCTGAGGTAAAGATTCAGATTGACTTCCCATACATTTCAGGTGGATTTTATGTTGTCAAACTTAGCAAAGAGTTATTTAATCACAGCAGAGTTTATGTTCACAAGAAACCAAGTGCAAAAGGGGGCTGGAATCCGACACCCACAATAATTAACCTTTGGCGGAGATCCAATATATGCCCTAAATTTCTCTGTACAGTCTATGCAGAGAGATTTAATTGTTCTTTGGCACACTTTAGGCAAAAGTGGCTGATTGTTGTGAATTGCTTTCCAGGATGAAGAACACGGTGAATGTATTTGTTCTTCTTCTTTCGATGGTGCAGTCAGAGCGGTCGCAGTCTCAGTGGAAGCCCCACGTGCTTCAAGGATTTACCATCAGCTTGCAAGACTAACACAATGGTCGCATGCAGAAGAACCTCGAGGTTTCTGTTTTCCCAGCCAGAAACTGATCGTACTGCAAAAGGCTTCCAAAGGCTGATAGAGGCAGAACTCATTCACCGCCCTGATGAGGTGTGAGGAGCGCTCAACACCTTCAGATCTGAGAATCTCTCCATTTTATTCCTAGCCAGGAAGCAGTTCGTGGAGCAGAATAGTCAACAGATTCATCAGTAACATTCATGGTAATATGAAGATGTTGACTGCCATCACTCTGTTAATTCGCAAAAGAGAATTTATAAGGTTTTTACAGAACACTGAACAGTGTTCCTTCCTTTGGGATCGACTACTTTTGAGAGTACTCGGGTATTTGGTATGAGCTTGTAGGAATACTGTAGGACAAGAGAAACATGATACAAGGTAACTGGCTCTTTCACTCTTCCTCTCATTGTCAGTGTAGAAAAGATACAAGAGTGATCTCGAACTAGCTGCAGGCAACTGCCTCACCCTACAACTTGGAAAAGCCATTTTTGGGACCTCTTCGGGCATTGTAGCCCATTGGTGCTTCCACAAACACCATCAAAGAAAAGAGCATCATTTGTTGGAGAGTCCAGAACACTCAAACTAACTCTATAGTCATTATTCCTTCTTGCTATAGGGTCAGTTGGGGACTCCTTATAGTTTTAAGGGCGATAGCTGCCTCTGAGGTTGTAGGACCTGGGCAAGGCTCGATGGCCATGATTAGCAATAGTGTGGAAAAGGGATGAGGGGTCTAATTAATATATCCAAGGCTTGATTACGAGTGCTCTAGAAATCGCAATAATAAGGTGTGCAGTTTATAACACCTGGTCATTTGTTGGTGCAATACATTTGGCACCCTGTTAAAATTCGGCCTATATACATGACATGTGGATGGTGCGTAAGCACAAAAATCTGAATGTTATGCCACATTTTCAGGGTAAAACTAATTATAGGTGGAATTTATTACAGCTGAGAAATCAAAAGACGGTTTGGTGTGGTAAACGCTTCCTATTTTGAGCATTCTATTATACAATAAGGGATAAAATGTCAAATAAGTTTGCCATAGCAACTTGTGCCTGTTTTGCCTTTTTGTCCAATTATTTTCCCGTGACAGATTTTGTCAGGTTTTTTTAGAAAAATCTGTCAGGACAAATAAATTGTGAGGGATAATGCATTAAGTACTTCACACGTCAAATAGCCCACGTACATAAAATGCCTATTTTAGCATGATCGCCTCAAAAGTTTTCGACTAAGGGTGTTGGCTTTTCGACTCTGCTAGTGCACCAAGGCCTGCTATCAGACATCAGTATAAGTGCTTTAACCCATAAACCCTAACTAGTGTAATGTCCGATTGGCTTATAGCCCAATTTTCATTTCATAATTTAATTACAAATTCCTAGTATATGCTACTAGGGGTACCTAGGGTCTGTAAGTGTGTCTGTCTCTCATGCTGCAGCACTTGTTGTGTCACCCAGATTGTGACAAAATAAAACATGTCTCCCTGCCTGCCACTGCAGACTGGAAGACCAGTTTTACACTAGTAATTTGACTTTGCCATTTAACCTAAGTCCATACCTCCCTTTTTAATATATATGCCACTCCTAAAGCAGGCTTGACATATATTTTTATGTCCTAACAGCAAAAAGACCAAGTCATTGTTTTTGTTTCGGAAAGGCTTGTAGCCCTATTGGGGGATACAGGTTTACACTAGGGGTGGGCAGAATTCGATTCCGCGGAAATGCATTAAAATTCTGCGAGATTCAGCTGAACTCCGCGATGGGGCAGAGTGAGCATTTAGCGCTAATTTCTTTGTGCAAAATGCACCCTCGAGTCTGAAAATGGATTTGAGTATGCATTTTGCAGTAAGAACTAGAGCTGTCAAATACCAAATGCAGTGCAGTGCATACCCATCGGCGCCCTTACATACTCTGCAGTAATCACTGAAGGCCACTGTAGTGCATACCCCTCGATGCCCTCCAGTAATCACTGCAGAGTATGTAAGGGCATCGAGGGTTATGCACTGAAGTGCATAACTCTAAGTGCATACAGTGGTTACTAAACAGGCCCAGAATAGGAAGCTGCCCCTCGATGTTTAAATTCACTGCAGATTAAACTTTAATTTGCAGTAGTTTTTAAACATAGAGGGACTACTCCTTCTACCCTCTTCTTTATTAGTAATTCTGCGTTACAAGAGTAATGCAGAATTATAAAATTCCTCATATTCTGCCGGCAGAATTAATAATTTCGCCCAGACCTAGTTTGCACACTAACAACTCAGCTGTGCTAACTCCTGAATGGGACTACTAAAGTTAGTACTTCAAGGTATCAAAATAATAGTTGCATTAAACCTGACTTGATGCCCAAGTCGATTTTAATGTGACTTTGAAAAATATGGCAATTTTAAAAAATTGCAACAATGTGACCCAGGTTTCCCAGTAGGATTTGCAGATGCTGGCTACAAGACAGCCTTCTGCCCTCCTCGGCAGAGGTTTGAACAACTCCTGAGAAAGGAAACAATAGAGGTCTGCCTTCGGAAGAGGTGGCATCTCTCCCTGGAAGGAAGCCACACAAAGTGTGAGACCACAAGGCGAGCTTCAAAGAATGAAGTCACCTCTGAAGGGCAAATGATGGATACAGGAGAGTTGCTGCTCTTTTGTTCTGATAGACAGGTTAGAGATGGGGACAGAGAGGGGAAACAGTTGCCAAACCGGGCCTCCTGTGGGCGTGTAGCCCTCAGGAAGCCCCACCTCCAGGGTGGGCTGCCAAGCTGCACACACCAAGAGAGGAGTCCTACAATCTTGGGAGTGGGCAGAATGTTGCACTCTGGGATAGCTAGATGCCACTCATCACAAGAATTCGTCATCAGGCAGGATGGGATCTGGTAGTCCATTGGCTAGTAACCACTGAATTCCCAGAGGGCACTGTCTCAGCATAAATATGGCACCCCTCGCATCACATCAAGTCTGAACTGAAAAAAGGACCAAAGAAGTACTGCCCTGTTGTTCCCAGGACCTGGCAAGAGAGGCTGCTATAACCGCTGGACTGAACCTGCTGATCCTTGGAGTAGCAAACTGTACCTGTGGCACCTTGCCTCGTGGAAAAAACATCCCTGAGCCTCAGACAGAGAAGGTGAACTACAAGAGTCAGTTGGCTGACTTCCTGTTACAGCTAAAGAGCCCCACAAGGTGAAATAGTCTGCCTTGGCAAATCAGTAGCTGTAATCGTTTTGCCGCATCTGACTGCCGACATGCAGCCTGACAGGCCAAGTCCTGACACTCAAAGCCATACTCATAATCAGGACCAATGTGTAGCATCTCCTAATCATCATTAGTATCATTGGCATCCAGACATGAAGGAGACTTGGGGGACTGGAAATGAGAGGGTTCCTTGTGCTTGCAAAATGATGTGTTGAGTCAAATGCTGTCATTGAACATCCGCTGTGAACTGAGGACATACATTTGAACCCCAGCATGCCTGACTCAGCCTCCCACTCTTGGTAAACTGAGTACTGTTAAGTTAGGTAGCAGTAACTGCTGTTGATGGTGGTTGGCCCTCGGTCATATATAAAAGAGAATTCTCTGATTACCATGGGGTTTTCTTAATTTAAGGAGCTTTCGGCTTTCTTGGGAGATAGCACCTTCTACATTCACTTAAAAAAATAAATGACAGATCCTCCATGTGCTATATAAATAGGTAGCACTTTCATGCGCAAGCAGCCCTTTGGTGGTGGAGCCTTTTTGTATACCAGATAGCTTTTGTGAGGAGAAGCTTTTATACACAGCATCAATTCACATATCAGGCATAGAGAATATCCACATTGACTGCCTGAGCAGAGCAATGCTATCCATGGCATGAACCAAATGTTTGACAATTTATGCTCTACCAACACATTTGTATGATCCAGGTGTCCATGGTATGTATCTATAGGCCATCAGATGATTGTACCTTGCAACTAATGTCTTGCTTTTGAACTTGTTTCACATTCTGAAAGCCAAACAGATGAAATAAGAAGACAACTGTGTAGACAGATTGCTCAATAACTCAATGTATTCTTACACCCAGGATGTTCAACTGACATTTGTGACATTCATTGATCCCTTTTAATACTTGTTGTTAACTGAGTTACTGACTTGTGTATGCCAATAACATCATGCTTTACTTTGATCCTGTTAATAATTCAGCTCATAGTACGCTTATTTTTGTGGACTGTTGTCAGCACTGTTTTTCCCTTGTAAGGCTGTCTGTTCTTGAGTATAAAATGCAGTGGACCACACTGAGGATATCCTACAAGACCCTGGATCAGGTGTGAAACCTGGATTACTTATTATTTTCTACTTGGATATAAATTGCTCTCTATCTCTCTCTCTCTCTCTCTCTCTCTCTCTCTCTCTCTCTCTCTCTCTCTATGTATATATATATAATTTTGTTGTTTGGCGAAATTCATCATGGATTCTATTTTGAGCACTACAAGTCCCAAGAGGCTCCTTTGATTTGCCCATTGGAGGGCGTTATTTAACAAGGATGACGCTGGTGCTCGTTTTGCCATTCAACAAACAGCCCGTGAACAAGGAGCACAGGGCTCCGAAACGCGTAGGGCAGAACTTCAATGCCTGATGTCGAGCCAGTTCAGCCTAATAAAGACTTTGTGGTGCATAATGAAGTCTGCCTGTACCTGAGTGCATTCTCGAAATTGGGACGCTTTTGGGATGATATAATACCGGCCTGTCCAGGTCGGGAGGGTGCACCGCCACGTTAAACGAGTGGACTGTGATCGCAGATACACGGCGACCGCCAACAGAGGAACAGGTGGCAGTACATGAACTGAGGACACTATTGGGGGCCCACTGAGGGTCTGAGATTTTTATTAATTTTGTTGTTTGGCGAAATTCATCATGGATTCTATTTTGAGCACTACAAGTCCCAAGAGGCTCCTTTGATTTGCCCATTGGAGGGCGTTATTTAACAAGGATGACGCTGGTGCTCGTTTTGCCATTCAACAAACAGCCCGTGAACAAGGAGCACAGGGCTCCGAAACACGTAGGGCAGAACTTCAATGCCTGATGTCGAGCCAGTTCAGCCTAATAAAGACTTTGTGGTGCATAACGAAGTCTGCCTGTACCTGAGTGCATTCTCGAAATTGGGACGCTTTTGGGATGATATAATACCGGCCTGTCCAGGTCGGGAGGGTGCACCGCCACGTTAAACGAGTGGACTGTGATCGCAGATACACGGCGACGGCCAACAGAGGAACAGGTGGCAGTACATGAACTGAGGACACTATTGGGTGCCCACTGAGGGTCTGAGATTTTTATTAATTTTGTTGTTTGGCGAAATTCATCATGGATTCTATTTTGAGCACTACAAGTCCCAAGAGGCTCCTTTGATTTGCCCATTGGAGGGCGTTATTTAACAAGGATGACGCTGGTGCTTGTTTTGCCATTCAACAAACAGCCCGTGAACAAGGAGCACAGGGCTCCGAAATGCGTAGGGCAGAACTTCAATGCCTGATGTCGAGCCAGTTCAGCCTAATAAAGACTTTGTGGTGCATAACGAAGTCTGCCTGTACCTGAGTGCATTCTCGAAATTGGGACGCTTTGGGATGATATAATACCGGCCTGTCCAGGTCGGGAGGGTGCACCGCCACGTTAAACGAGTGGACTGTGATCGCAGATACACGGCGACGGCCAACAGAGGAACAGGTGGCAGTACATGAACTGAGGACACTATTGGGTGCCCACTGAGGGTCTGAGATTTTTATTAATTTTGTTGTTTGGCGAAATTCATCATGGATTCTATTTTGAGCACTACAAGTCCCAAGAGGCTCCTTTGATTTGCCCATTGGAGGGCGTTATTTAACAAGGATGACGCTGGTGCTTGTTTTGCCATTCAACAAACAGCCCGTGAACAAGGAGCACAGGGCTCCGAAATGCGTAGGGCAGAACTTCAATGCCTGATGTCGAGCCAGTTCAGCCTAATAAAGACTTTGTGGTGCATAACGAAGTCTGCCTGTACCTGAGTGCATTCTCGAAATTGGGACGCTTTTGGGATGATATAATACCGGCCTGTCCAGGTCGGGAGGGTGCACCGCCACGTTCAACGAGTGGACTGTGATCGCAGATACACGGCGACCGCCAACAGAGGAACAGGTGGCAGTACATGAACTGAGGACACTATTGGGGGCCCACTGAGGGTCTGAGATTTTTATTAATTTTGTTGTTTGGCGAAATTCATCATGTATTCTATTTTGAGCACTACAAGTCCCAAGAGGCTCCTTTGATTTGCCCATTGGAGGGCGTTATTTAACAAGGATGACGCTGGTGCTCGTTTTGCCATTCAACAAACAGCCCGTGAACAAGGAGCACAGGGCTCCGAAACGCGTAGGGCAGAACTTCAATGCCTGATTTCGAGCCAGTTCAGCCTAATAAAGACTTTGTGGTGCGTAACGTAACGAAGTCTGCCTGTACCTGAGTGCATTCTCGAAATTATATATATATATATATATATATAAATCGCAAAATTCCTCTCGCTTCTCCCTCGGTTTCTCGAAGGTTCGTCGCAGGTAAGGATCACAGCACCACGAAGGACACTCAAGATGATATTTATTTCAAACGAAAATAAGGCGTCACACACACAAGAGACGGTCTACGCGTTTCGGCACTTGGCCTTCGACTGGACCATAGAGTCTCAAAGCCCAGAGTGTCCATTTTAAAGTGTCAGTGCAGATATTTTCAAATATACAGTGAAGACATACTGGACATTTAGTCGCAACAACAATGATTTTAAAGTAAAAGTGATTTTGTCTCAAATTGTACTTCAAATTAATCCATTGTTAAAGGCCAAATAGGAGACAAGTAATTACGAATTGCAATTTGTGTACAAAATTAGTACAAAGTAAATTTAAACTTGAACTAGAGGTCATGGTAAAGTACCAATGTTTTCTTGGGAGGAATAGAGGAATGATCGATTTAGAATGTCTCCTAATTAGTAGTAGTCACTTCCCCTCTTGTTTGGAAGTGTGTGCAATTTCTTCCATATGCATGAAAATGTATTTATGCACATACTTTCCCTCCACACATGATAATCGAGGAGCGGAATTCTCTTTGGTCTGTGATTGAAAGGCCAAATTAGTGAACATGTCTGTTGTTAACAGAGATGGACAAGGTAAAACATTTAATGGAATTTCCGGTTCTCGCAAGATGTGGTTTTCATTAGTGTCCTAGTAAAGTACATGACGTATTACACTAATGTGTGGTAAAGGTGACATATATCGTTATTAAATGAAAAGAATTTCATTGTCTAACAACCTTCCTCCCTTATATGAACCAATTGCAAATGAACGTGATTGGTATGATCTAACACAGAGAGTAAAGATAGCAGTAGTAAGCTGTTCAAGGTTCAGTCCAAAAGGTATTCAAAATTCAAGATTTAGTTCAAAGTAAGTTGTGAAGTTGAACCTGGCGAGTATCGTCATCCTATTTTCATCCATGTTCTTCATTTCTTGGGAGTTTATATTGTTTATAAGTGAACATGTAATTCAGCGTCCAGATTGTGACCCCATGGGTTTTCCGTACCTATCGATAAAATCATTCTTGACTCCGCTCTTCTTAGATCAAGAACTCTATTACCACCCCTCTGTTTTGGTTTGACGATCTTGATGCCAAAATATTTCAGTTGGTTACAGTCACAGGAGTGGAATTCAAAAAAATATTTTGCCATAGGATATGTGAAGTCTTTGTTTTTGATGACACGTAGGTGTTGTAGGATGCGAAGTTTGAGTTTGTTGATTGTACTTCGTACGTATAGTTTTTTACATGGACATTCCAGGATATAGACGACAAATTTTGATTCGCAGGTTATGTGGTCTTTGATTCTTTCCTCGTGGCCATTTTGTAGTTGAAATGTGGTTGTATTTTTACCATGTTCACATGCTTTGCACTTCGAGCACTTCCAGAATCCCGGAGTATCCAGCCAGGATGCAGTTGTTTCTGGTTTAAGTTCGAAGTGACTGTGTGTTAATAGATCGCCCAGAGATGCAGTTTTTCTATAAGTAATCCTAGGTCTTGAGGATAAAACTTTGTGGACGGTTTCATCTAGCAACAATATTTCCCAATGTTTCCGTACAATTCTTTGGAGGTCATTGCTCTGGTTGTTAAAATCAACGATCAGCCTGGTTGTAATCTCGGTTCCTCTGTTGTTTGATCTGTGACTTTCTAAATTAGTTTGTAAAAGGTCGGGTCTTTTCTTAGAACTGACTCTGTTTACAGCAGTAGTGATGACGTCCAAGGGATATCCTCGTTGTAGGAAACGTTCACTCATTTCTTGTAGTTGTAATTTAAAATCAGAGAGTTCAGAGCAGTTTCTATATATATATTACCTACTGGCAGTCACCAGTAGGTAGTTATAGTTAGGACCTATTTTCCATAGGAAATCCGTAACATTCTATTTGGAATAACGTTGGTGCCGATTGACGAATCTTCGCGAAATTTTCCAAACTTTTGGCCAGCTCCGGTCCGCTCCTATCCTGAAAATTTCACGGTGATTCGTCAAGCGGGGGCCGAGAAAAAAGGGGGGTCCCAAAACACGTTTTCCCCATGCATTTTCCCATAGGACCTGTTGACGCAGCTACAGCCCAAACTGCTGAACGGAATTACACCAAATTTGGCAAAGAAGTAGTCCTCATTTCAGACTCTTGCTTAAATGGTGTAAATCTGTTCAGTAGTTCCTGAGAAAATTAGAGTTAAAAAGATAGATATATCTGGGCGGAGTCTAACCACACATCTCATCGTGAGATCTGATTGGCTGTCAGTACTTCATCCAAGAAGTGTTGGCAGCCATCTTGGGACCAATATACATGATAGCACCTCATTAAAAAGCATTGCAGTTAATAGAAAGTTTTAAGACTTTAGTTACATTATAAATCATTTGTTGATTGTACCATACTAATTTTAGGAATTGTGGTGTGTTTACCATGTGAAAAAGCCTTCTGCTGTGATATCATGAATCATGTTTGAGAGAAAACTATTTTCTCATGCTTTTCCCACAGAGGGTTGGACGGTGATCTATAAGCTAAACTGAGAGCATATTTTCTGTAAATTCACATTATCTTTCTCAGTCATGTGAGAATGAAGTCTGACATTCTCAGTAAAACATGTACATCCAACAAGGGCAGAGACTGTCAGTTGATTCCTTTGTGTTCTACTGCAGCTTCCCAGAGTGTTCTAAAGAACAACTAGAGCACTAACAGTCCTACTTATGACAAACGTATTGCACACCTGAAGCCATCTTGATTGGAATAAATTGGTAACTCTTAAACATTTAATTTAAAAAGGAACAAAATGAGGGGGTTCATTTTGCCATAGAAAGTATGATTAGTGCTGCAGAAAGAACAATTAGGGCACATTTTGAATGACTTCTCAAATTCTCTTCTATTTCATAAAAAAATTCTGACATGCAGACTGAAACATGCACTTTCAATACCAGCAGCAGACTTCCCTGGTGAGCAGTAGCTTTACTACAGTGATCTAATGAGCAACTAGAGTGCTAACATTCTGAATTTATGGCAAATGTGTGACACATCTGAATGCCTTCTTGATGGAATCAAAGTAAACAACTGAAAGTATTTCCTACTGAGGAGACTGTAGTAAATGAGTAAATTAGGAAACTTCATAACAAATAAGTCTCCCAAAATGGCCACCAGAAACAAAAGAGCCCAAATGTTGCACAAACATCACCCAGATGTAGCCCAAGTATAGCCCAATGACAGAATGTCCCAGAGTGTTCTAACGAACAACTAGAGCGCTAACAGTCTTACTTATGAAAAAAGTATGGCACACCTGAAGCCATCTTGATTGGAATAAAGTGGTAACACTTAAAACATTTAATTTACAAAGGAACAAAATGAGGGGGTTCATTTTGCCATAGAAATTATGATTAGTCCTGGAGAAAGAAAAATTAGGGCACATTTTGACTTCTCAAATCCTCTTCTATTTCATTAAAAAATTCTGATATGCAGACTGAAACATGCACTTTTAATACCAGCAGCAGACTTCCGTGGTGAGCAGTAGCTTTACTACAGTGATCTAATGAGCAACTAGAGTGCTAACATTCAGAATTTATGGCAAATGTGTGACATATCTGAATACCTTCTTGATGGAATCAAAGTAAAAAAGTGAAAGCCTTTCCTACTGAGGAGACTGCAGTAAATGAGGAAACTTCATAACAAATACATCTCCCAAGATGGGCACCAGAGACAAAAGAGCCCAAATGCAGCACAAATATCACCCAGATGTAGCCCACATGTAGCCCAATGACAGAAGTGTGCAAAACACTTATTTTTTGTGTATTTGCAGTTTTATATAGTGCAGACTTGTCAGGTATTGGAGTGCTTTACATGAGCATTGGTTACATCACACAAGATCAAATTCATTTTGGTTGTAGACATGGGGAGATTAAGTGATTTGACCAGAATCACAGAATGTTGAGCTGAAGCAGAAACTCCAGCCTGGTTCCCCAGTTGCAAAGTCTGCAGCTCTAGAAGTAACACCACATCCTCTCCCCTATGTGCAACATTTAATCAAGTGGTCAACTGGATAAAAAAACATAAAGATTACAAATAATTTAAAAGCTCTTTGTCGCTATTTGAAAACTCAGAAAATATGTCCTTATTTTAGTCTTTTAGAGCACTAACCATAATTTTGATGCCAATAAGACCCTCTCATATGTGTAATTTCTAAAGGAAATGCTCTAGGTATTACAGTTTTGATTACATCAAGATGACGTCAGGCGTTCCACACTTTTGTAATAAATATAGAATATTAGCAATCTAGCTGTTCATTGGGATACTGTTGAGAGGCAGAGGCCAGGGGCACGGACTCTGAAACTTGAAGGCAGGTAGGAGAGTGCAGAGGCAACACTTTGATCACACTGGGCAGGCAGGAAGGGCAGTGGCAGCACAACAGACTATGGAGGGCAGTGGAAAGGGGGGCAGGGGCAACAAACGAACAATACAGGACTGGCAAGAGAGGCTGTGGCAATATAATAGACCATTGTGGGCAGAAGGAAGAGGCAGCGGTAGTACAACCATACATGCCAACAGACCCGTTTCAGCCAGGAAACGTCCAATGTTTTTAAGCTCAAATGGGCTTTATTTGATCTGTCTCCTGTCTACAATCTCCTCTTTTTCAATGTAACTCAAAGGGGAAAATCAATACCCCAGTTTTTTTCAAAATCAAGTTAAAAATATTTGCAAGTATGGTACATTGGATCATGGTAGGCAGGAGGAATTGGGGTAGGGACATGGACTCGGATAACAGAGGACAGGAGGGACATGGAGAGGTGCACCAAACTGACCCTACAGGGCAGGCATCAGGGTTTGCAGCAGCACAATACACCACACAGGGCATGCGGGACAGGAATGCAGCACAACAATCCATAGAAAGCAATAGGGAGGGGACAGGACCATGCACATGGACAACAGAGAACAGAGGGGAAAGAGGCAATGGTAGCTAATTGACCATAATGGACAGACAGGAGAGAAAGCTGCAGCATAACAGACCATAAAGGGCAGGAGGAACGGATCAGGGGCATTACAATGGAACAGACAAGCCAGGAGGGAGGGAGTAGGGGTCTGCACATGTAAACAGAGGGCTGGGGGCAAGGGGGCAGGGCAGGAGCAGCAAGATAGCCATGGAGGTCAGGCAGGATGGGCACTAGAAGCAAGACACACCATGAAGAGCAACACTGAGACTGTGATGGCATACACACAGACCATGGAGGGAAGGTGGGAGGGGGTCAGGGGCAGCTAACTGACCACACAGGGAAGGTGGGAGGGGCCATGGCAGCACAGAAGACCATGCATGGCAAGTGGGAGGGTTAGTGGCAGCACAATGGCTATGATGGGCAAGAAGGAGGGTGCAGGGGCATGCACAAAGGACGATGGAGGATAGAAGGGAGGGTCAGGACCTGTGCACAGACAAGAAAGTTCAGGGGAAGGGGCCTCACAACAGACCGCACGGGGCAGGCAGGAGGAGCAGTTGCAGCACAACAGACCAGGGAGGGCAGAAGGGTGTGGCAGTACCATGGACCATGTAGGACAGGAGGAAGAGGATAGGGGCATGGCATGTGGACAGGCAGGGTGGAGGTGGCAGGGACAGGTTACAGTCATCTGACAAAGCTAGGCAGGTGGGAGGGGAGTGGCAGCTCAACAGAACACTCAGAGTAGATATGAGTGGCAGGTCCATGGAACATGGTGGGCAAAAAGGATGGAGCAGGGGCATGCACAAAGACATCAGAGGGCAGGGGGAAGGAGAATAGGGGCAGCAAGCTAAGCACAGAGTTTAAGCAGGAGGTCAATGATGGAGCATAGAATTGGGCGATGGAGGGCAGGAGGAGTGGACTGGTACATCATACTACATTGAGGGCAGTGGCAGCACATCAGACCATGCATGGCAGGAGGGAGGAGGCTAGTCCATGGATTCACACAACAGAGGATAGGGAGGAGGGGGATGGGGCAGCAAGCTAACTGTTCAGAGAAGGTGGGTATTAGGAACTTTATTGTTTTTAAAACGTGTGTCTGTGCGAACTACTTAAAATATGAACAAGTATGCAGCATAATCTCACTCTTATTCAGGAAGAAGAGGACGTTTGTGACTGTGACTCCGGGCTCACTTGGTAGAAACACCCCCTGACCCTCCACCCCCTATCGCAAAATGTAATGCCCGTGAAAAGGGTAGGTGAACGCAGTGTTATATAGAACATAGTCCTGAGAGCACGATTGAAAATGAAAACTAGATATAGTGTATGGTATAAACTATGCACCAAAAAGTGTGATATAAGATGAACCGGGCGTGAAATATAATATGCAATACATTGTGCGCAATTACAGATTCATTGGAGAGCGCGAGATAGCACAGGCACTAGCGCGTGCTATGCGATATGCGCCTTGGAGTGTAATATGCACAGGGCAGTGTTGTGTAACCTAACTAGTCTCTAAATTTGTAATATAAAATATGTGCTGGGGAGTGTAACGTTGCATATGCACTGTGACAAAGATATGGATCCCAGATTGTAATATGTATGGCATAGCACTGTGCATTATAACATAGGCATCGAGGAAGACACGTTAGATGGGGCAATATAACCCGTGCGAAGACAAGTGTGGCATGACATATTCACGGGGTGTTGTGACAGTGCACATGGGCTAGAGAGTGTCATAGCATATGCACTAGCTAGTGGAATACAACACAGAGGTGTGTGGCACTCAGCAGGCAATGGTGGGTGTAACACAGCATTGGGCTCTGCCAGGAGCGCGCTGTGACTCTCAATTGATGTTCGTCCCCTTTCCAGAGAGTAAAATAAAAAGTATTACACATCCGGCAGTGGATGTGTGTTTTATTAACCGTGAGGGGGGTTTCTTGCATAGTTTTGGTCGAATTTTTGTCGAATTCCCTTTGAATGGCTTGGTGTGCATGTGTATTAAATGTGCCCGTCAATAGCTACCCATGTTTGTATAAATAAACGACAAGGGTGTCTACCGGGATTAGGCACGGTAGGGCATCAGACATGTCAGAGCTTCACTAGTGGTGTAAATACATTCCACGTGGATTCATTGTATGCATAGTCGCCTTTTAATGAATATCACGCAAATCGTCATGGTGATAGGTACGTACGGTTTGTCCAGCATGTCCTAGGTGTGTCTATAAATATATATTTTATAAAAATAATAAAAAACAGTGGCCGGCCCTGGGGATTGGGGTCAAAAAAATATAATTAGGAGACAGGCCCTGGGGGATGGGGTCATCAGGGCCAATAAATTAGAATAAGAAGGGGAACCACACAGCCCCCCTTCTTAAAAATTTAAAATAAATAAAAGACTGGCAACGTGCCGGAGGCCATGGCCCCTCCTTGCAGCACTCTGCAAACGCGCCCCCTGGCAAATTGTAAGTTGGGGAATTAATTCCTCTTCAATACTGAGGGTCCCTGAGGGCCAACTAGCCCAACAGGCATCTCCAGTATGCGCCAGGGAGCTGCGCTGCAGACAGGTGTTCTGAGGCCAAGCCCCTTTTTACACCTCTCTGCAACGCAGCTCTGTGGCGCTTACTGGAGGTACCTAGTGGTCTAGTTTGACCCTAGGGACCCTTAGGATTCAAGGGGACTTAATCTCTCAACTTAGAACAGCCACAGGGCACGTTTACACAGTGGTGAAGGGAGGGGACGGGGCCTGAGGTGACGTGTGCAAACACGCACTATGGCACGTTTTAAATTGGGGATATAATTTCCCTTCAATACTGAGGGCCCCTGGGGGATAACTAGGCCACCAAGTGCTTCCAGTAAGCGCCACTGAGCTGCATTGCAGAGAGGTGGTCCAGGCCGTGCCTCTTTTTACACCTCTCTGCAACGCAGCTCTGTGGCACTTACTGGAGGTACCTAGTGGGCTAGTTGGACCCTAGGGACCCTCAGGATTCAAATGAACTTAATCTCCCAACTAAAAACGAACACAGGGCGTGTTTACACAGTGGTGAAGGGAGGGGACGGGGCCTGAGTTAACGTGTGCAAAAACGCCCTGTGGCCTGTTTTAAGAGGTAGTTTTAATCCCTCTGCCCTCTTATATACTAGGGGCTTACAGAGGAGGTCATGCTAATCACAGGGGGACCCCAACGCATAATGTTCCCTAGTGTATGTAGGTGTTTTCACTGTATTCTACGTGTCTTTTAACATAGCACTGGCTCTAGGACTGGTTAGTCAAACTCAGTTACCACCAGTTTCCATCTGAAAAAGTTGAGGGTACAGGATGATTTTGCAACAAGGCTTCTTTCTGCTCTTCTTTTTGTTCTTTCTGCACGTTATCCTTCTTCCTGCACTTTTCTTCGTCTTTGAGGACTTCTGTTGCTTCTTTCTGCACTTCTTTTTTTTCTTTCTGTGCATTTTTTCTTCTTTCTTCACATGTCCTATCTCTGTAGGCATAGTTAGAAATTAGCATTTAAAAAACCTTTGAAATTCACAGGAAAAACCATAGGTTTCAGGCACGTTATAGTTATGAATTAGCATTTAAAAAACCTCAGAAACTCACTGAAAAAAACATAGGTTTCAGGGGTGTTATAGTTAGCTGGACTTTTCACTTGTACAAAACCATTGAAATTCCCCCGTTATAGTTAGTTCAGCTAACTATAACTCGCGCGCCCACAATGCACTGCTGATGACGTCACATATTACATCACTCATGACATGGTCAGTGACATCACTCATGACATCACTGATGACATCTCAAATGACATCACTGATGATATCACTGATGACATCATCCTTGTGATAGAGCGGCAAACCTCCTCTCACCCTAATATTACCTTTGATACACACATTCAAAATTAGAGACTAACATTTTCAAAACAATGGACATACCAATACCAGTTACAACAACCTCTTCAGTAATTCTAAGATCCACATACACATCCACTCATTCACCAACAGTCCTATACAGTCACTCATACATGTACTCACTCATCATATGTACTCATACACCTATGCATCCTGTTACACAATGCCACTCTTCCATAGAGTTACTCACACACATAGTCACTCATGCTAATAAAGAATCAAACATACATTTACTTGCATATACAGTTATACACACACCACCACACTTACTTCTACGGAAACTTACACATACTTAGTCTTTTAAACAATCACCTATAGAAACACATACTTATTCATACAGGAACTCTTTCAATCTCTCACTCTCACATATACTCACTTATATACACCAATAGTCATATATACTAGTTTAAAACATATGTAGTTACTCATAAAGACACTATTGAGACAGTCATTCACTCACTAACACACCCATACACACACTCATCCACCCATACAGTCCTGCACACATGCTGTCTTTAACACATACAAACAGTGAGTCACTCATTCATGCACCTATGCACTATGTAATACCCCCCACCGAACCATGCAGACACTCAGACTGATACTCAAAAAAACAACTAATAACCTATATAGACACCCATGTAGCTACTCACCAACCCATGCAGCCACTTATACACAAAGTGAGAGACTGATACAGATATTTACATATTTAAACATTACTCACTAAGCCATGTATTCACTATGATACACTTAATCAGTCAGTTACACAATCAATTTTTCAAAAACAAATCATCCATTTAGACACTTATATACCCATTTATTCTTCCATCGACCTTGAGATATACATATATAAAACATATTTAATTTTCAGAAAAACACACATTCACTGGATGATGTCATCAGTGATGTCATCAGTGATGTCATTTGAGATGTCATCAGTGATGTCATGAGTGATGTCACTGACCATGTCATGAGTGATGTAATATGTGACGTCATCAGCAGTGCATTGAGGGAGCGCGAGTTATAGTTAGCTGAACTAACTATAACGGGGGAATTTCAATGGTTTTGTGCAAGTGAAAAGTCCAGCTAACTATAACACCCCTGAAGCCTATGGTTTTTTCAGTGAATATATATATATATATATATATATATATATATATATATATATATATTTGTTGCATCCTGAAAATGTCTTCTACTTGAGTCTTTAGAGCAGTCAACTGGAAATTGTAATTAAATAGAGTCTGTTTCCTAAGAGCTCTTATTTCAAGCTATAGGTTGGGCAAGTTGTCTTCTTTTTGGTGTCATCCTCCTTTTATAGTGATTATCCCTTCATTTAGCCCTCTTCATCTTTTAGCCCAAAATATTTTCCAATTTGCTGCACAGTTAGAAGATATTTCTGTAAGTGGGGGTGCACAGCAGATCTTTCTACACAGGCTAAAGTGTTTTAGAATGCTGCATAGCTTCTCAATTTTGGTCCTTCTTACAGTGTGGACACCCTCGAAGGTTTACTATTTTGAAGCGGAAGAAAGTACTACCTTAGCAATAGACATCCTAACTTAACACAAAGACACTTTTTAATAAAAACGAGGGGGGTGCAAAATAAACATTTATGCAGGTGGAGTTATAGAACGTTGAAAATTTGCAATGCTAGGATGTTTATTACCTTCACACAATTTAATGTCTCTTTTTGAAAATTCATTAGGACCTGGATTTTCCCATATTCTAAGGTGAAGAATCTGTGGTTACATATAGTATCCACCAGAAAGAGTGCTAACAAACGTAAGGAACTTGTATGTCTTCTACAAAGTCTTAATATTAGTACCTGAGCTTGTGCCAAACCCCAGGATTCCTTCTGCCGCTGCTTCCTTGGGTCTTGAGCATTGGGAACATCATTCTTGAGTAGCTGTGCACTTTACAAATATGAATTACTCCACTCATTCATGTGAGGAGTACATATTCTTTAAAAAAAACAGAGATTTTTAAGTGAAACAAATTTTGTGGGTTGCATCTCTCTCGAAACACTTTTGCTGATTCTTTCAACTATTTTGTCTTTAAAATATCGTAAATTTGGACTCATTTTCATAAAACAAAAATCTTGAAGATGACAAAGATACACTTGGCCAAGTCTGCAAACCCCTAAACGATACGATTTTCACAATGCAGCATCAATTTATTACAATTTCCATAGAAAAGCAGTATAGGACAGTTCCATTTTGATTGTTAGTCCTTTTCTTTTCAGCTTGTCAAACGCTGCCAAGCCTCTGTCATTTACTCCACATATTTCATTCAGGCCTAGAACATGTCCCCAGATTCTCATTATATTAACCATAACTGCAATATGAGAGATGTTTACATTCTTACTCGTTGAAATACTATAGCCACCACAAATGATAGATGTGTTTATTTAAAGCAGCCTCACAGCAAGCCTGCCTTTTGGCAGCACTTACTGTGAATTGCTGGGCTGCTGGGAAGGAGAGAGAATTCCTGTCTATCATGATAGAGTGAAATACCCAAGCAATGTTCCTTCAGAGACAAGTAGTGATATGTCACAGTTGAGGGACAATTCTGAGTATAGCCTCTTTCCTCATAGTTTTCACTGTTACTTGTGCAGTAACTGCAGGCACCCTGGTTTCAAAAGATTGTACAAGACATTTGAAGAATATTTCCTTCATGAGTGTAGGAAAATTCGCACCAGAACATGGACTTCTTTTGGAATTCTCAAGAGCATATTATCAAGCCCATTATCGCCGCTTTAGCGGCAGTTTTCTGCTGCTAGACCGGCGATAATTTTTAACGCCTTCCTTGACAATATGCCCCTTAATAACATCTATGTGAACCTTCAGTAGTGTTAAAACCCACAAAGAAGTAAATGGCTTTAGATTAGAAGTTTTGGTAATATTCCTCATCAATTTAGTAGTAAGTTTTATGAAGAAATTATCACATTTTAGTCATTCCAATGACAACCTATGGGTAGCAGCTCTTTTCACAATAAGTGCAAAGAGTCAGTGCCACAACAAATGAAATTCCGAACTCTTCTACTGTCAGGTACTAAGAGGATGTCAGGCACTGGATATGCACCTACTGCTTAATCAGACAGGGATGGTGCACCAATAGAGATCTCTCAGGCATTGTATTATAAATGGGACTCCTATCTCTTGAGTTTTGCAGTTTAATGTTGGTGTTCCTCCTTTTCATATGTAGAGTCAATACAACCATGGCACCATGTTGAGAATAATGGAACATACAGACCCGAGTACCATAACAACAAGATGTTGAATAAAGGATAGCATGCCTCTGTGTGGCACCTATTGCCAAAAACACATGAGCATACAAAAACTAGTGGAGGGGAGACATCACCCAAGCAGGCACCAGTAAGGAGCGAGTGTGATGTCTACCCTGATACTAGGGACCGGTGCCCCTGACGTGCACAAGCGCATCAGCAGTGAAAGGGCAATTACTGCCTGTAGCATCCTACCCCAGACCGGGGACTTGCAAATGACCATGCCACACATGGAGCTTGATATTACACATCTTTTCTACTCAGCGTGTAAACATTAACTGAACAGTCTACATCACAAATTCCAAAACCCACACACTTAAGTCACTGTTCTTTGGAGTCCGTCAGGAACCAGAAGGGTCCCGTCATTTCTAATTCATAAGACACTACATCTCCTCCTTTGTTGAATAAAAAGTACCAATAATACGTATATACCTTACAATTCTTCAATGGGTTGTTTTGGGGCTCAAATCAGTGGCCCAGATCTAGTCATGTGAGGCTGCAGAGATACCGGAGAAATGTCCGTGACTGGCATTGGCGACAGAGACATCAAAACTGTCATTGGGCTTGCTGGATTCTCAGATGGACATGTATCACTTCTGACATCTGGAGTTGGTGAAGATCGAGGCGGGTGCTTGAAATTTGAAGAATGGCACGTAATGGCCTTTCCAGGATGGTGAGCAGTCACCATGTGTCCTTTACTAGTTACAACCCTCAGTGGGTCAGCATCAAAAGGAGCACCAGACTTGTGATCCATTTCTGCCTGACAATGACTTGGTCTTCTCTGTTGAAAACAGTGCTTCGAGCACAGCAACGTCTGTCCGCATAATTTTCATTTTGCGTTTGTGAGATGAACCAGTGGTTCTAAGTTTATCAAGGTCAATAGATCTCTCAGTAGTTCACTGTGGCACTTTGGTTCCATTTGCAAAATTAATTGCAATCTTCTCCCATGCATGCTTTGGGTGATCAGACATGTTTAACGGATGTGGGGCTGTCTTAGATGACAAACAGTTGCACAAATGACTTGCCTTTAACTCTTTTTAAATTCTTTCATCAAGACAGGGGAGCCACGCTCGGTCCCTTAAAGCTTTTTCTGTAGTAACACCCCCACGGTGTCTCTCATGGGCCAGTTTAATACCTTGTTGTCTCAGACTCTCGGGCATGACAATTCTCAACCCTTGTAAGATGACGCAATTTGGTAGTAACAGAAAGTTCTCCTTGCACATTTTTGAATTTCTGGCATCCAAGATCATAGTGAAGAGGTTGCATATGTGTTCGCCACAATTGGTGCGTAATAATGTCTTTAATTTTTATTTATTTTGGTCACTTATATCGCGCACGAATCATCCCCAAGGGGATCTCTTGGCGCTGGAAAAAGAGATCAGCGGTCAAAGGGGGAGAGCCTTAGAAAAGCCATGTTTTGAGCATTTTTTTAAATAGAGCCAGGTTCGAACATTGGCGGATTGGTTCAGGAAGGCTATTCCACAGCTTGGGGGCCAGGTAAGAAAAGGAATGACCCCCCATCTTTACCTTCCTAATTTTATGATCACACAGTGTTTTACGATTACTGGATCTAAGCTGCCTTGTGGGCTGGTACCATTTAAGTTTATCCGTAAGATAAACCGGCCCCAGTCCATGCAGGGACCTGAAAACCAAACACAGCATTTTAAACGTGGCCCATTTCCTTACTGGCAGCCAATGTAATTGGCGTAGAAGCAGCAGAGAGGCAGTTCACGCGGGCTTATCAAGAGCAAGGCGAGCGGCGGTATTTTGCACTACCTGCAATTTAGAAAGAAGATCCTCCCTTATTCCAACCAGTAAGGAGTTGCCATAATCCAGGCGACTCATTAACAGTGCCTGGATGAGGGTCTTTCTAGCACTCAGCGGGATCCATGGGAAGATCTTCGTCAACATCCGCATGGACCCAAAACACGAGGAAGCCAGTGTTTTCACTTGAGTCTCCATTGAGAGCTGGTTATCTAAACTGATCCCTAAATTCTTCGCCCAACTTCTAGGGATGGGGGCTGCACCCAGTTCTGGTGGCTACCAGTCTGGAGTCCATAGATCCGCAGCTTTGCCGAACAGAAGAATCTCAGTCTTAGAGGAATTTAGTTGTAAAAAATGACTCCTCATCCAGTCAGCGATGTTAATCATACAGGTTGCAAACATAACTTTCGTTTCGGCGGGGTCATTTCCGATGTTTATGATCAGCTGCGTGTCATCGGCGTATAAAATGGCCTCAAAGCCACAGTTCCTGATGATTGAGGCTAGAGGGGCCACATATAGATTGAATAGTGTGGGGCTCAATATAGAGCCCTGTGGCACCCCCTTGTCCACCAATACTTGTGGAAATTTAGCTCGCAAACTGAACATTATCTGCGCCATCTTGCCCCTCCCCAGCACCACGCACAAGCGAACGCACGGCTGCCATTTTAGGCACCCCACTCTCTCCCCGCTCACTCTCGACCGCCAGCGCTTTCCCCTGGCGCTGCGAGCATTCCCCCGCGCGCCGGCCACCCCCGCTCTCTCATACGGGCCATAAACCCTCTCCTTCTGCGCGACCCTGCTACGGAACCACTTCCGACCGACAACCCATACATGGTCATGCCTCTCCTTTGATAACCCCCTTCCTCTGCGCCCCATTGTCTGAACTAGTCCCAGGCCATCACCTAGCCCTGCGGATGCAGTTTATTGCCCCTACTGTAAGGGAAGCACCCCACATCAAAGGGATTACAGTAGATCAAAGCCCCTACCCTCTGAGACCCGGCCGGCTGCACACACCCCCGGGAATTAGCGGAATTCCCTGCTGCGCGATAGCCATCTCCCACTGCGGGTAGGGTGGGAACTTCTACTGTATCTATGTGTGGGATCGGATCTGAGCCGGGGCTTCAGGGGATGTTCTTTCAGGCATCAAGGGAATCTCAAGAATATACTATGTGTAATAAAGCAATAAACCAGTGTATAAGAGACCAGGTCTCAGAGATGCAGTTAGAGCACCTCGTGACGATACCTTGCTGTCTGATCTGATGTGTTCTGCTCCGACGGAATAAAACTTTGTTTCCTGCCTTCCAGTCTCCGGCGCCTGCCTCTTTTATTGGTAAATTATCGAGTGGTATGAGAGGCGATTACCGCCGGGCAAATACTTGAAAGATTATCGACTGAAACTGCCGCTACCATTTAACAATTGGCGTCCCAAACGTGGGGCCCATCAGCGACACGTGGATCCAGTGGGAGAGGTCCCGATGACAGAGTGAACGACTGCAACGATCGGGAGAGCTCCTGCCCAATAGACCCTCGTCTGGCAGCCGATCATCCGAACTTCACTGGTTCCGAGCAGACCTCTCTCGAGTGATCTACGGTCCTGACTGGGAACCATCAGGAGTGCCGCGGCAAATACGGAGAATAGAGGACGATCGGGCGCTGGAGGCGGAAGATGAGAAACTGTCCACGCGGTCCGGGTAAGGTCGTGAAATACGACAAAAGTGCGAAATAATTGATTGATTGTTTGAATACTAGTATTGCTCATTGATTGTTCTCTTTGAGATATTCGCTGTCTACAAACGGGGAGGAGTAGAAATACTCTCTCTCTCTCCCTTTGCAGATAGTGAAGGGTAGGTAACGCAGACTTTTGTCCCCGTTGAAACCCGTCGTGCCTATCTTTATCTCCCCATTGATTGATTGTCCGAACATTGATTGTTTTGAAGAATAGTGCTTTTTGAGATATTCTCTGTTTGCAAATAACGTAGAATAGGAATATTCTGTCTAGTCTTTGCAAATAGTGAAGGGTAGGTAACGCAGACTTTTGTCCCCGTTGAAACCCGTCGTGCCTATCTTTATCTCCCCATTGATTGATTGATTGATTGTCCGAACACCAGTTGTTCGATATTGGTTCTTTGGAGGTATTCTCTGCTTACAAATAACGAGGAATAGAGATATTCTGTCTAGTCTTTGCAAGCAGTGAAAAGATAGGTAGTGCTGACTTTTGTCCCCGTTGAAACCCGTCATGCCTATCTTCTCCCCACTGATTGGTAGTTGGTTCTGCCCGGACCGCTTATTAGAGGTGAACCACCCGGCTCCACTGGAAGGCACCCCTAATAAGGACATGTTCACTAAATATGGACTAGTCGCCGTAGCTTATAGCAAGCTGTGGCATAAATATACCAAGAAGGACCCCGAAAGTCAGTGGCCACTGATGGGATCCTTCGACGACCATAAGATAGAAGCGCTAGAAATAGCTCTGCGTAGCAATAAGACGACGCCTACTATGCTTGACAGTATCGGCATGTGGCGCAAAGAAGCAACGCAACGGAAAAAGAGGGAAGAAGTAAAAGCAGAAAAGGAATTACGAAAGGCAGCTCACCTTGCCGCTAGAAAGTTAGAAGAAGACATAAAAGAGAGAAGGGAAACTAAACTAAGACAGGAACCCGAAACCTCAGGCCAGTACGCTGTTAGGACCCCTTCTTTGCTCTACCCTGAGTTGTCCTCCAAGCAGCGAACGAATGACGAGTTACTGTTAGGTCCTCCGATCATTTACATGCCCCCTCCGTATGCACCCTCCCAATCAATAGTACAACACCCACAACCCCCGAACACGAGCGAAAGCAGTACAAGGGCCTCGGCCCTCACGGCCTCCGCGCCGGCTGAGCCTCTTGTGCCGAACCCAACGTCGACTACAACGCTAGACGACCATGAGATAGGAAAGAAAGAGTCCACCAGAATGAATCGATTAACTAAGGATGAACGAACAGGAATCGACAAGATAGTAAAGGCACTGGTAGGATCCTTTTTTGACCTTACAAAAACTAAAATAACGCTAGGAGTTAGCCCTTTGTGGGACATATGAAACCAAGGGAACGAGTCAAGCTCACGGTCGAGACGACCGCGAGGTAGCCCGACTCCATTACTCTCGCTACCTAAACATGTCTGCCCTACTGCCCACCCCGCCCAATAAGCATGACAAAATCCCGCACAAACGGAAGCCTGCTGACACCCACCATCGACGTCACCAAACTAGGGCTAGATCGCGCACAATTGGGCTATGTTAATTTTCCGATTGCACAGTAACCTCCTTGTGCTCGTCATCAAACTACAAATACGTACAAACACTCCAACGAAGTAATGTAGTTATAACATTTTAATAACTTATAGGATATAACAAACACACCAACAGGGTAAACAGGTTAAAACACGTTTTAAAACAACTATTTACATGACAGTCTGCTGCAACCTCCATCCCAAAGCCTTAACGTCCACGTGACACCGTCCTCGCCTCTCCTTCCTCGAAATTGCAACATTGGCCTGTTTTGGGCGGTCCCTCTTAGTTGACTTTGGGCTATAAAAGCCATGCAAAAATCCATTGACATCAGTGGCGAGCGATTGTGCGAATAGGCCGGAGGCTATACGAAGCGCCGAAGTTCTGGCAACACCAAGGCGGAGCCCGCCATGCTGTGCGGCCCTTTCCGCTTTCTCTTCTTCTTTTAATGAGGGCTGGTGCCCTGGCGGGGGGAAGCGACGCGGACGGGCCTCCCCCACCTCCCCAGGTGGAGGCTCGCCGGGCACCCCAACCGTCTTTAACTCTCCGGCCAGCTTAGCTGCACCCAACCGTCTTTAATTCGCCGACCAGCTAAGCTGCACCCAACCGTCTTTCACTCACCGGCCAGCTTAGCTGCACCCAACCGTCTTTAATTCGCCGACCAGCTAAGCTGCACCCAACCGTCTTTCACTCACCGGCCAGCTAAGCTGCACCCAGCCATCTTTTTCATCGGCCTGCTGAATTTCACCCTGGCACGCTGTGCGGATCTTCCCAGTCACTTCTTCCTTCAATAACGGAGGGTGCCCTGGCGGGGGGAGGCGACGCGGACGGACCTCCCCCACCTCCCCAGGTGGAGGCTCGCCAGCAGATGAGGGCACCCCAAACCACACCTTTCACACGTCGGCCAGCTGAGTTGCGCCCTGCCACTTCATTCGCCGTTCGGCTGAGCCGGCACCCCTGCACGCGGCCGCCAGGCAACCACCCAAGCACCGGGTTCACCAGGACTGCCGCTAGCGCCCGACGTGAGGAGTGGGCCCCCGCAGCAAGGTAATCGGGGACCCACCCCGGTGGTGATACCATCCAAGCTGCTGTCGTCACTGCTACTGGAATCACCCCGGTGGCAGCACCACCCGAACTGCTGCTGTTACTGCTGCTGGCTCCTCTCCGGTGACTGTACCGAAGAGCTGCTGCTACTGCTGCCCTTGAACTCCGGCGGTTGACCCCTCCGGTTCCAGGCCTGGCCCACCGTGAGACAATTCTGGACTCGAAAGCTTGTTTGCTAGGGCATGGGCCCCACCCTTGACAGAACGCTCCCCTCAGCCTTGCAGAATTGGTTGGAGTCATTTGACGTTCGACTCCTGCGGACTTCCGGTAAGGACAAAACCACCACCATTGCTCTTTTTGCCCCCGGGCGGCAGCCACCTTGCCTCCGCTTGATACAGTGAGACAGTAAAGCGTCGGCGGAAGAACCCGCCTGCTGCCCCGCCCTAAGAACAAACCGTGGCATTGCTACAAGGTTGCAGTGACGCCATGCTGATGCAAAGTTGACGCTAACGAAAGTTCTCGAACTGCCGAAAGGAATTCTGGTTCAACTGCTAATTCATGGAAAGACTTAGACTGTGCACTGACCCGACCCCGCCCTAAGATGGCGCTGATGTAGGAGTGGCCTACAACTCCTTGTGGCGTTCCAGTCACGTGACATTTGTGTTAAAAAAGAGAGATATATATATATATATATACGATGCTTACACACATGATGGTGGAAAAAAAAGGGGGGGGGGGGGACCGATTTTTATGTTAATCCAGTGTTGCTCATGTTGCTCGACGCCTCTCACACCGTGGCCGGTCTATGGCGGCTGTAGGCCCGTACTTCCATACTGACATTGTTTTAAATAAAGGGCTTCTTAAAAGGGAATTACGAAATCAGTGTCATGACTAATCATCTGGGTTGTTGAAAGTTTTTTTCTTTTAAATAAATGATTGTTACTCCTAAGCGAAAGCATACAGATAACACAGACACAATTTGCCTAAAAATCTTTTTGTTTAACGGAATTTGTACCCATCACGCCTGCCCTTTTTCCAAGAATTGTCAAATCAATAATGAACTATAACTTAAGGTATATGTCGCATGCAAGGTATGGTATCCTGCACCATAATACACGACCAATTGAGAAATACATGCACGACCAGGGAACGCGAATTTAGGAGATGAATGAACTAGAGCATCTTTGCCTCAAACTAAAGAATAATGGGTCCGTGGTATTACCCAACCCTGCGGCTAGCCTGGTACATGGTAGGTAGAACCTTTCGTGTCTGCGCGCGCTGGGGTATTTTGAATACTGCACCTCCCCTCCCCTCCCCTCTTATTTTCCCCTCTATAGGTCACGACGAAGTTCCGACTGAAGAGTGGAGTGGACATGGACCGAACCAAGTTCAATATCAGGGAAAACATAGACAAACGTTGTGAGATAGTGCGTAAAATTACAGACCACCATTGGGAACATGAAAAACTGTATGATATGATTGTGCGTGTGTACTACGATTATACGATATGAATGTGTATGCATTTCATGTTCGGGTCACTTGAAGAGAGCGTCATCGTATGATTGAGGTGCTCGTCCACCGATCAAAGGGAGGAAGAATAAAGGGTCAGACAACCCATAAGATAAACTACAAAATGCTAAAGGTACGCAGCATACATAGGAATAGAGGACAGGAAAGGAGAAGTCCCCGTGCTCGACGCAGCCCTGAGTCTCCGTCTTGATGCATGTACTGTCACACCCTATCTGGCATTTGTGTGTACGTGGTCACCGAATTTATGTCTTTTCCCCGCTTGTGTTTTCTTATATGGAACAGACCCATGCTACTCCATGTTGTGTGTGCACCAAGTGGCCTATTATCTTACCCATCTCTCTCTCTCTCTCTTGTTTTGTGTCGTATGTACGCCAAAGTAGCCTACTTGATGCACACGTCTCTCTCTCTCTCTCTCTCTCTCTCTCTCTCTCTCTCTCTCTCTCTCTCTCTCTCTCTCTCTCTCTCTCTCTCTCTCTCTCTGCACACGTCTCTCTCTCTCTCTCTCTCTCTCTCTCTCTCCCTCTCTCTCCCCCTCCCTCGCAAAAGGCTCTTTCTTGTCCTCCTTCTTCTTGAATAAATTAACGACATACACCTCTTTGGTAAGTGTATAATTGGCCCGAACACGGTGTTGTTCGAACAAAATTAACAGAAACAAAAACGACCATACTTTACCACGATTACTACCTCTCCTTTCTGCAAACGTTAAGCCTAATCGGCTGAGAAAGAAAGGACAGGTAAGACGACTGATGTCTCCCAATTTGACCCTCGACACGGGGACTATATGTCAGTGGTTTTTGTTCTTAAAGGACACCATCTCCACCACCCAGAATCACTCCTGACCAATTAGCCCGAAATAGAATGTCTAAAGCACCCTGTTCTCCCAGAAATAACTCCAGCCCTATACTAAGCCGTCTCAGAGTATCCCGAACGAAACAACTGATGGCCCTGTTTTAAGCTAATAAAGGGTCACCTACTGTATGAAAAGGATACTCATGAACGCATGACAGTAGCACCTCGCACTTACGGGTACTACCAAACCTTGTATTATAAGGCGCAGGAACCGACACCTAGAAGGCCAGACGATGGACAGGGACACCCACAGAACCCTGCACCACAGCAGTAATTAATAGATTAGTAACACGCACATTAACATCAGAGTTAATAGGCACCAATCATGTAGTAACAGATAAGAGCATTTCCGCAACTACTCAGTGGTTGGGAGAGAGAATGAAGTATGTAAATGTCTTCCCTGCCAAGATCTCTAAGACTTTCGTTTCTTATAACCTATTCAAGGATAACCTGCAGCCATCGGAAGAGAGGGGTCGGATGTGACGCACAGTCTGGCTGCGGATCATAAAACATCTATGACATCGACCAAGGGGGAAGCGACGAAGCAACAAGAGTGTGAGACGAGGCACCATTATCAGAACGATGAGCGCGAAGGGCTACATCGAGGCCCCTGCTCACTGACCAGCGTGCCTGAAGTCTTAACCCGTCGGGCCCGATTGATGGGCCCAGTGCTGAAAAGATTCTGCTCTCCTTGGTCCGCATTTTTGATCCGATCCCATGCCACCCCATTCTCTCTTCCTCTTTCATTTGGACTATGACTTTGACCTACTACCGAGGAACAAAAGGCCGGCACCCTGTCTCAAAAGTACCTGTGGTGAACTGTGTTAAGGAACAGGACTGTGATCAAAGAACAGTGAGTGGTCACACCCTGCCACGTGAAGAAATCGGATTTGAACTGGACCTTAGTTCCACCGCCGGTGCTCAACAGTGCCAACGAAAGAAGAACAACAATGAGAGCTTACCAGTGATAGCTCTTTATAAACAAGGACACTGGAAAGAAGAACCCATGTCAAAGTTGAAAATCCTCTCCCAACCACCTTATTATATTAACTATCTTCTTATCAAGTGTTCATGATGTTGCATCAATCACTTCCGACTGTACACTGAGAAGTTAAGAAAATGTAACTTTGTATAGTAACATTCATACAACACCAGCCATGTACACAACTATACTGCAACTTTGAATGTACTTCCTCCTCGCCTACTTTATCAAACTGTATGAGACAATGTACAAATGTGTCAGATTACTCCTGCCTACCCTAAAACGACTCTGTATCTTTAAAATGTGTGACGAACATTGACGATACTGTAACTGAAAGGCTAACAAAGGCGAATATTGGCCGGACAAGCTGGCGAGATATGTTAAAAGGGAGGACTGTGGAAATTTAGCTCGCAAACTGAACATTATCTGCGCCATCTTGCCCCTCCCCAGCACCACGCACAAGCGAACGCACGGCTGCCATTTTAGGCACCCCACTCTCTCCCCGCTCACTCTCGACCGCCAGCGCTTTCCCCTGGCGCTGCGAGCATTCCCCCGCGCGCCGGCCATCCCCGCTCTCTCATACAGGCCATAAACCCTCTCCTTCTGCGCGACCCTGCTACGGAACCACTTCCGACCGACAACCCATACATGGTCATGCCTCTCCTTTGATAACCCCCTTCCTCTGCGCCCCATTGTCTGAACTAGTCCCAGGCCATCACCTAGCCCTGCGGATGCAGTTTATTGCCCCTACTGTAAGGGAAGCACCCCACATCAAAGGGATTACAGTAGATCAAAGCCCCTACCCTCTGAGACCCGGCCGGCTGCACACACCCCCGGGAATTAGCGGAATTCCCTGCTGCGCGATAGCCATCTCCCACTGCGGGTAGGGTGGGAACTTCTACTGTATCTATGTGTGGGATCGGATCTGAGCCGGGGCTTCAGGGGATGTTCTTTCAGGCATCAAGGGAATCTCAAGAATATACTATGTGTAATAAAGCAATAAACCAGTGTATAAGAGACCAGGTCTCAGAGATGCAGTTAGAGCACCTCGTGACGATACCTTGCTGTCTGATCTGATGTGTTCTGCTCCGACGGAATAAAACTTTGTTTCCTGCCTTCCAGTCTCCGGCGCCTGCCTCTTTTATTGGTAAATTATCGAGTGGTATGAGAGGCGATTACCGCCGGGCAAATACTTGAAAGATTATCGACTGAAACTGCCGCTACCATTTAACATACTGAAGATTACACATAGGACCCCAATTGAACAGATTGGGATCAATCAGACAAGTAGCTCTGAAACCACTTGAAGGCTAAGCCACCGACACCCACCGCCCACAATCTACTTAACAGTATACTGTGGGAGATGGTGTCGAAAGCCGCCGACAAGTCCAGCAACACCAGCATGACCGGAGAGTCCCCATCGAGCAGCAGCCTGATAGAGTCCGTGACTTCGAGCAGAGCAGCCTCAGTGCTATGTGATGTGCGAAACCCTGACTGAGTAGAATCTAATAGCTTATTCACTTCTAAATAGTTAGAAAGATGACAGTTTATAATAGATTCCATGATTTTAGACCAACATGGAAGAAGAGAAATAGGTCTATAATTTTGAACCTCTGTAGGGTCGGCTGATACCTTTTTGAGCAGCGGCTTAACGCGAAATACCTTCCATTTACTCTGGAAGGTAGCTGTCGCTAACGACATATTACAGATGACTGCTAGAGTGTCTGCAAGAATAGGAGACAATTCCTTCATGACCCTAGGTGGCAAAGGGTCCAGGACTGATCCTGACTTGGTTTTGGCCAACAGAGCCCCCACCTGAGCACCTGTGATGATAGGAAAGTCATCTAGGCTAGGTGAACAAAAAACTGGCCTAAGGGTCTGACTATCATTTAAGTTTTTGTTTCCCTCAAAAGTACGATATATCATATCAATTTTATCGGTAAAGTGGGACGCTAACGCATTACAAAACTCCTGCGTAGCTGGCGGGAGCGATTCGTTTGTCCGCGGGCAAGTGAATTCTCAGAATGCTGAAAAGTTCCTGTGAGGAGTCCTTAGCCTCCATAATCCGGGTACCTAGGATAGCTCTCCTAGCCTTATTACAGTTTTTTAGATAAGTTCTATGGGCTTCACGATAACTGTCTCTATCGGCTACTGCTTTAGATTTTCTCCATCTTCTTTCTAAGGATCTAGTGCTGGCCTTCTCCTTTTTTAAAGCTGCAGTGTACCATAGCGCAGGGGCTGTTCTAGCCGAAATTCTTATTAATTTCACTGGTGCAATCACATCAAGAGCCTCAATAATAGAGGCTTCAACTCTCTCTAGGGCTAGATTGCAATAAATCTCGCCAAATGATGGGAGGAAGTAATTACAGCTAAAAGAGGAGGCCGTTACTCTTTTCCAAGCTCTACGTGGTTCCATGCGCTGCTTAGGTCGTTCAAGCGGCCTCAGCGCATTCCAGTGGAAGCGAAGTGCGAAATGGTCTGTCCAGTCCGCTTTCATTGGGGGATCTACTCTCAGGTCTAACATAATGGAGAAGATAGTGTCCAAAATATGTCCAACCCGATGGGTGGGGCTGGTAACTCTAGAGAGGAGCTCAAAAGATTCCACACTTGCAAGCAAACTTGCTGAATCGCCATTGGAATGAACTTCCAAATGGTGGTTAAAATCCCCAACCAATAAAAATTTAGTTGATTGCTATATAAAAGGGGCCAGTCTTTCAGAGAGGTCAGTACAAAATCCCTTTTTTTCACTATTTGGGGGGTGATATACTAAGGCTCCTGTCAATTCGATAGTATGAGCTTGCTGCACTCGGAAGATCAATAGTTCGAGAGAGGGGGAGGAAATCCTGTCCAGAATTGTTACATGGTACGTGGGGCGTATTGCGATAGATTTAAGTATTAGCAAATCTCTGGTAGTACTCGTGGCAGCAGTAATTTGTTCTACTAATGTGGCAACGGGGTACTGGACTTCACAATGAAGTTAACATAGGCATTAGCCGCTTTGGAAGTAGTGCCAAGTTAAAAGTAGTCAGCAGGATTTTGATCTTTTCCTGGACGATGCACAATTGTATAATCACAACCCCACCTCTCAGTGAATGGCTGCAATATGCGACGAATGACATCCTAAAAGATTTCGGCAGCTGATGACGCTCCTAAACGTAGACTTTTATGTCAAAGCAAACCAACATGAGTCAAAAAAGTAGTAATGCACCTGCAATTCTCTTCCTGTTCGAGCTGGTGATACCCTTTTTCAAATCAAGGCAGGAAAACACTTTAGCTCCATTCAGCTGTGTAATCATATCAGCAATGTGCGGATCTGGATGTCATTCTCTTTCAATCACCTTGTTTGCTTGGAGCATAGCAACGCAAATGCGCACAGCTCCTTAATTATCCATTTTCAGCACTATCACTATGGGTGTTACCCATGGCATCGGACCACTGGATCACTCAATGATGTCATGCTTTAATAAGGTATAAAGTTGTTTCTCAACAGCCTCTTGTAAATAGAATGCAATTTGTGTATGTCGTTGAGCAACATGACGAATGTCCTCATTCATGCAAAGTTACATTTTCATCATTTTAAGACTTTCTAATCCATGAAACAAAGACAGAAACTGATCCACTATATCATGATAGGCATTGACATAGTAGTTTACAGAAATCAGCCTCTAGTCAGCAGCAGTACTCAATCAGGTGACTTGTAAAGCGCGACTACTCACCCGTAAGGGTCTCAAGGTGCTGTGGGGCTGCTGGTCCATTGTGGGTGCTGTGGTTCAGTCAAAGAGCCAGGTCTTGAGGTCCTTCCTGAATACAGAAAGTGATGGTGATTGCCTGAAGTGGATAGGCAGGGAGTTCAAGGTCTTTGCTGCAATGTAGGAGAAGGATCTTCCACCAGCTGTGTCTTGCAGATACATGGGACGGTAGCCAGGTTCAGTTGGGCAGAGCAGAGGTCTCTGGTGGGGGCGTGGAATGCCAGGCGGTGGTTGAGGTACGCAGGTCCTGTATCATATAGGGCTTTGTAGGCATGTGTGAGGAGCTTGAAGGTGATTATTTTGTTGACTGGGAGCAGTTGGAGGTCTCTCAGGTGGCAGGTGAACTTCCTGAAGCTGTGGATGTTGACGATAAGTCAGGCTGAGTCATTCTGAATGTTCTGTAGTTTCTTGAGGAGTTTCTGAGTGATGCCGGCGTAGAGTGTGTTGACAAAATCGATTCTGCTACTGATGAGTGCTTGGGTGACCGTCTTTCTGGACTCTGTGGGGATCCACTTGAATATCTTTCGGCGCAGGCGTAGTGTGTGGAAGCAAGATGATGATACAGGGTTGATCTGGTGGCTTATGGTGAGCGAGGTGTCCAGGATGATGCTGAGGTTCTGTGCATGGTCTGTGGAAGGGGTTCCAAGTGCTTCGAAACACCAGGAGTCATCCCAGGTGGAGGAGGTGGAGCCCATGATGAGTACTTCGGTCTTCTCTGAATTGAGCTTGAGGCAGCTGTTCTTCATCCAGATGAAACTGAACCTGAAGGTTCAAGTACTGAAACTTAAACATGCCCTCGATTAAGTGCCTGGCAAGACATGAATTGGTGCTTGTAATTCCATGTTTTATGCTTCACAGTTGCTTTGAATGAACTTTGACTGCAATGGCGTTTAAGCAGCCCACATATATACTTTGTTTTTTGATGATGTTAAACAGGAGACAGTTCATTGTACTTTTCCACTGGCATAATGTTCATCGCCGCGCCACCGTCTGTGATACAAGGTATGGAACACCCATTCACTTTCATTGTGATTTTGGGATAGTGTCCAAATGATTTTTACATTTTCACTTGTCTTTGACCAGCATTCTTCCTTGCAGGAAGCTAATCCTACATGTGCATGTGCATGTGGTCTGGCAGAACAACATTGACATCGCACACCGATCTTCCTCACTGTTGCTCGACAATGATAAACATTTAGATGAAGAATTTGACGACAATCGACATTGGTCAGTTCCTACTTGCCTCAACTGATGTTGCCACTTGGCCTTGTGGGCGTGCAAAAAATATCGTTTCTGGAACTTTCTGGAATACCTTTTGTTTTCTTGATGTGACACAGTTGGTCTTGCCTCCATTTTGTTTTCTCGATGGGACACACGTGATCTTTCCCTCGCTATGCAGTCTGTTACAAAATTGTTCTCCTTCCTGCAGCCTTTGCATGCTTGTCCAATAGTGGGAAATCTACCCTTATGTGGAAAGGCAAATCGACATCGGAAACACAATTTATTTTTCTTTGGATACATGACTTTATGGCTTTTTGTTTTGACTTATTCTTGACTCTCAGCGCTGATTAATTTTGGTCCGTTCCGGCTTCCATGTTAACTGCTTGTCTGTCAGCTCTTTCCTCCGCTCTGGCAGCCATGAGTACTCGCTCCAAGCTAAGTATCTCTTTCAGCATTCGTAGTTTGAAGGAATCGAAGAGGCAACCTTCTAATACTCTGAGATTCATAGCCTCTTCATTGTTAAACACATTGAATTTGTGCTTTACACTGCTTTGCGGGCACTTTCCAGTGCAAAACAAGTTTTGCGCTGGAAAGTAAATTCCCCCAAAAACATTTTTTGCTGGTTTGCGTCACTTTTATGATGCTAACCCAGCACAAAATGTTTGAAGATCAACCCCTTGATATGTAAAGTCCTTAAAAAAAGATGAAGTTTGATATAGTGAACAGGGATCTCAATGTACTTAAAAGTTATGGATGAATCTCTACATATCTTTGAAGAAGGAAATTCTTACTTCCAGGTTTTTTGACCTATTAGCACCCTTTGAAATTGTTAATCATGATATTCTACTCAAGATTCTAAACAAAAAACAGCATGGGCATTGCAAAAAAAATGGTTAAATGGTTCAGATCTCAACTTTCTATTAGAACACAATTCATCTAAATGAAACATCTCATCTCTAAGTGTGCCTTGCGGAGAACCACCTTTTCAATCCTCGCTCCTAGTTTCTACAGTCTGTGCTGAACCGCCATGCAATATGTTACCAAAACATGGTATCAGGTTTTTCTTTACAGTATGCTGATGAAGCACAATCCTGGCAGCTGAGGACTCTGGGGCAGTGAGGAGGGGGAGTGAAGATGCAGGCAGTCCAGTACTCACTTTCAGTGGTTCATTCTCAGGCTTAAGCAGCATAGAGAGCTGAAGCAGCACAGACTGAGCTGATGGAACCTGCAGTTGCACTGTGTTACTTATGATCTGTGCTGCCTCCTACATTTAGCCACTTTGCCCTTTTTAAGCCTTTGGCAGCTCCACGATACTGAGGCAGTGACGAGTTCTGAGCCGAGGCAAAGACAAACCCCTGTATATGCTCTTTTTGGCCAACCTCTAACTTAAGCTGCATAAGCGACTGGAACTGTGCAACAGCAGTGCATGTATTATATATGAAGTATGAAAACTGCATCACAATGAGGCCAGCAGACCAGTGGATGGTTGGTGGAGGCAGCCTTCAGCCAGAGAGTGGACCAGTTTCCAGAGGTCTACATTACGGAGCACATGTTGGATTTTTTATAACTTTTGTAAACTGAGCATACACAGTTTCCACCCTTGTAAGCGGTTTGGAATTAAGAAAGAGCCCATCATACCAACGATAAATTTAAAGGGATGTTTGGTGAGTAGGCCCCTCCAACTATTTTTAATTTAGCTGCAAATACAACACAAGCTTATTCCGAGTAGCTAACCAAAGGCATACTTTGTTTGTTTTTTTATTTTCAAAATAATCTTTATTAATTGCCAGTACAAAACAAGGACAAAATAAGACTGAAATGAACAGAAAGAAACATATAAAGTGTTGCTGTGACAGTAATGAGAAAAATATACATAGTGATAAAATGGAGTATCCACTATAATCGTACATGGGTCACAATGTCAATTGAGAGAGAAAGATGCATTTATACAGACAAATATAATGGTAATTCCATAAACATCCATATAAATGAATCATTAGAACCAATATTTAAGAAGAAAACTACAAAATAGAAAGCACAAACAGGAAGTAGGAAGCCAGGAAGGTTGATTGTCTCGCTCGAGCCAAATGTGGCATCCGCAATGTAGCGAATATAGAGTCAGCCATGCCCGTTTCTAAAGTGTAAGCCAAAGACCACCAGCTCAAGGGGGTTCGATGGCTGCGAAGTAGTTATCTAAGGATTTCCATATAGGTTTGTGTTGATTTTTCAGGGAGAGTGTTACAGAGCAATGTTATCAGCACCTCTGATATATGATACCAATTTAGTCAGGCTGTAAACGAAGGTCCGGGTGTGGGTTTCCAGTTAGAGGTAATAGTTTTGACTGCGGCAGACAACTAAAGAGTAAAAGGCAATCATTAGGGCATCTAATATTTGAGTCAAGGAAGCTCTTGTTAAGAAATAAAAACTCCTTTTTGGTGCATATATTTAAAAGCTTGGAGATAAAAGCGTAGTCACTGTCCAAGAAAGAGCTCACAATGATTTGCAGTGAAAGATTAGGTTGGCAAGGTCCCCAGTTTCCTACTGGCAGTTCCAACATATGGGGCTTTCCAAGATTTTCAGGCCTTGTAGACGTGAGGAAGTCCGGTAGGCTTTGTGGGCTAGCCATTATTTAGCTTGGGAAAGTACTAGTCATATTTTGTTTGAGGTGACTGACTTCCATATGGTGTTCCATTCAACCTCAGACCTGGGGTTAGAAGAGTAAGTGTCTCAGATTTTCATTACCTTCCTGTTCGCCATCGACGTTTTAGGTTCTAATAATTGAGAAAATTTAGAAACACAATGGCCCAGCTTTCTGAGCTTATAAATTAATGATTGGGGGGGATGGTTCTCTGTAGTGACATTTGGACTTGGTAATGGCTGTCTTAATTTTGAGGAAATTGTAAAATTACTGGTCTTCTAAATGGTATGGTGTTTGTAAGTTCAAGAAGGTTAGGGGAGAGGATATGGTTCCTAGTTATCTAGGGAAATATATGCCTTTGGTGACTCATGAGTACCTGTTAAGGGTATGGCCCTCAGATATGATGTTTGAGTTGCCCAAGAGAAGGTACAGTGAAAAATTTCACTTGAGGAGGTAATTTCTTATCAATGGCTAGTAAGGCATTTCTGGTGTTTTTGAATATGGATTTGGAAGTGGTGAACTGTTTTCAATTGATAGTCCAGTAGAGTTGCAGGGTCTAAGTTGTCCAAGATGGCTTTTTCAACCTCCAGCCAGGTAGGCGTGTAGTTATCAGGTGTGGAGAACAAATATGTGCCTTGTTTGGCCAAGAAGGCTTTCTGATAATTTCTAACATTGCCAAGATTGACTTCTCCTAGTGTGTTGGGAAGGCAGCATTTTTTCAGTGCCATTCTAGCTTTTTTACTTACCATACAGAGTTTGTGATCAATTTATCTAATTTACGGTCTGAAAGTAGTAGAGGTAGCATACTGATTAAGTAGTTAATTATTGGGATGATCATCCTTTTTATAGTTTCAATGTGGCCCCAGCAGGCCATGCATTTTGGTGCCCAACTTTGTAATTATTTTGTTATTTTCTGAAGGTTGAGTTTTCATTGTGTTTTAAAGTTTCTATTCGGTCAGAGCCAAATTTGATGCCCAAGTACTTGATGCATTGAGGTTGCCAAGTCAGGCCTGGGCCAAGTCCCTCGTGCCTAGGGAATTGAGAGATTTAACTTCTGACTTGTACCTATTTCATTTGGATCCAGAAACCTTTGAATACTGCTCAGTTGTTTCCCTGAGGGCATGTATGGATGAGCTAGGATTAGCCATGACAATTAAGATATTATCTGCATAAGCAGACAATTTCACCACTTTCCCATGGAAGTTGAATTCTATTATATTAGTATTGCTTTTTATATCTAGGTGGAGAGGCTCAAGAGCCAAGTAGAAGAGGGAGAAAGTGGGCAGGTATGCCTAGTGCCTTTATCTAGTTTGAGTGGTTGAGATAGGGAGTCACTAGTGCAGATACAAGCACTTGAATTACTAAATAAGGCCATGATTATTTTTATAAACCCATTACCCAAACTAAAGGTTAAAAGGGATTCTTCAAAAAAGGTCCCTGATACTCCATCAAATGCATTCTCAGCATCAAGCGCAATCGATACTCGAGCAGATGAGGATAATTTTGCTTTTTCCAGGACATGGCATAGGTGACGGGTTAGACATAAACATTTTTAGGAATCCTACTTGTGTGTTACCTATTAATTGTGGTAAAAAAAGATTTAGGCGCTTGGCTAGTATTTCCGCATATAGGTTGTAGTCCATGTTTATTAATGAGATGGGCCTATAGTTTTTCGAAAGCATCAAGTCCTTCCCTTCTTTGGGAATCACAACGATTTTGGCTTCTGCTGTGGCGCCACCAATAACACCGGAAGTTGCAGAGTGGATAAATAGATTTGACATGGTCGGCTGGGGTGACTGAGTGAATGTTTTATCAAATTAGGCTGTAAAGCCATCAGGGTTGGGAGATTTTTTGTCTATAAGAGTATTAATTCCATGATTCATCTGAAGCAAAGAGATTGGTTTGAATAAGGATGCTTTGTTTTCTTTCTACAGATGAGGTATTTGTAACTTACTTAGTACATTGACCGCAAGGAATCTTTTTATCATCAGAGTATAAATCCTCGTAAAATTGTCTGACAGTGTTCAGAAATTTCTGGGAATTGGTATGCGTTTTGTTTTAGCTGTCATTCATCGTGGTTATCTTTTTTGGGGTTTTGTTAATGTTTGAGATATGAGGTCAACATTTTGTCCATTTTGTTGGCTTCACAAAGTTTGAGGCCTTTACATTTTTTAATCCACGAACCTACGTTTTCACTTAAAATCTTATTGTGTTCATAATTCTTGCATGTGAGCAGAAAAAGAGGTTTCTTATCTAGATTTTTGATGTGTACTTATTCAAGTCATGTAATTTCTCCTTCGACTTTGTTTTATTGATCTTCGCCTTCATGTGAATTAAGGTGCCTCTTAGTGTTTCCTTGACAGCATCGCAGAATGTCTATGTCTGGTGAAGTGTTATCTGAAATCTAATTTGATATAATTTCCTTTATATTGTCTGGGTCGCTTAGAACATCATTAATGAAATGTCATATCTCAGTAAGGGCTTTTGGATTGGTGTGGGCAATGAGCGTGTTAATACAAGAATGGTCAGAGAGTAATCTCTATGATATGTTTGTTTGGTCTATTAAATGTGTATAAATTCCAGAGATGAGAATATACCTGATTATTGTGTAGGAGTTATGTGGTGCAGACAAGAAAGTGTAATCTCTGGAACCAGGATGTTGCAATCTCCATGTATCTTCAAGATTAAACTTAGAGCAGAACTTTTGTAAAATATGTGAGCCCTAGGTGGGTGATAGGTACTTGTGGATTGACGGTCGAGGATTGTGTCAAGTGGAAGGATGAAATCCCGACCTACAATAATAAGATCATGTGGAGGGGTAGACGCCCAATATTATCTGATATTTTATTCCAGAATGATGTGTCATCATTATTAGGGCCATATTTATTAACTACGTGAACAAGTGATTCCCCTCTGCGCAGGGTAGCAATGATCTTTTCACCTTCCTCATCAGTAGAACAAGTTTAATATTGGAGATTTTGGAGATCAGCGGAATAACCCCGTGTTTTTTGTGTTGCAGGGGATTAGTGGACTTCAGAGATCCAATTATTGTTAAGGGTATTGACTTTTTCATCAGTGATTCTTGTCTCTTGAAGGGTAAGGATGTCTCCTTTGGATTTCAAGAGGTAGATCATTCTTTTGCATGTTTTTACTGGATGATTTAACTTTTTGATGTTCAGGGAGACAATGTTAAGATTGTCTGTAAGTATTGGATCAGTCATGTCTCTGGGAGGAATGATGTTGAAGCAGAGCGATGGGTAATATAAGTTGGCATAGTTGGTAATTTCTACCTCTAGTATTTCGGTGGAAGTTCATGTAGTACCTCAAAATGTGTAAGTAGGCTATGAAGTGTAGTGGAGAACATAGTCTCCGGGCATGGCAATGAGGATAAAGGGCTATGACTCTCTTAAGTGGCATTAAGTCAGCGAGCATGGAAACTTTATTGATACAGGCTTCTACTGTTATACAAGTGATGGGGTAAATTAAAAATAAAGAAGAACTGGGTAAAAGAGACATATGAATACCAAATATGCAAAGAAAAGAAAGAGGAAAATCCCACTCCCCTAACACCATCCCACCCCCATCTTCTTCCCCACAAACTTCGACATAGAGGAAGCGACAAAGAAGAGTGTTCGTCCTCCAGCAGGGAGCAGATAACATATATACAGGAATCTGGCCACACGGAGCCAGCTATATCTCAACAGAAGAGACC
Organism: Triturus cristatus; assembly: GCF_964204655.1. Classification (NCBI taxonomy): domain Eukaryota; kingdom Metazoa; phylum Chordata; class Amphibia; order Caudata; family Salamandridae; genus Triturus; species Triturus cristatus. The sequence goes on along the minus strand of NC_140590.1, from coordinate 473,621,215 downwards.
ATACTTGATGCAAAATTAAATATAACTTCTAATGTGGTCTGTAAATACATGAACGTTCGCGGTTATGGAACACATCATAAGCATGCCACTCTCACATGGTACGGGAAGTTAACAACAAGTTAATCCAAATTGTGGAGACAAGTCTCTGATTTTGGAAGGTAGTAAGAAGGGTCATGACAGTTCAGTGAGCCTGTATCATAATGTCTGTAATAGTGGTTAAAACAATGACAATGCGTTTAGTTTAATACATGCTGTCTGCTCAAAATGGACAAAATGTTGACCTCATATCTCAAACATTAACAAAACCCCAAAAAAGATAACCACGATGAATGACAGCTAAAACAAAACGCATACCAATTCCCAGAAATTTCTGAACACTGTCAGACAATTTTACGAGGATTTATACTCTGATGATAAAAAGATTCCTTGCGGTCAATGTACTAAGTAAGTTACAAATACCTCATCTGTAGAAAGAAAACAAAGCATCCTTATTCAAACCAATCTCTTTGCTTCAGATGAATCATGGAATTAATACTCTTATAGACAAAAAATCTCCCAACCCTGATGGCTTTACAGCCTAATTTGATAAAACATTCACTCAGTCACCCCAGCCGACCATGTCAAATCTATTTATCCACTCTGCAACTTCCGGTGTTATTGGTGGCGCCACAGCAGAAGCCAAAATCGTTGTGATTCCCAAAGAAGGGAAGGACTTGATGCTTTCGAAAAACTATAGGCCCATCTCATTAATAAACATGGACTACAACCTATATGCGGAAATACTAGCCAAGCGCCTAAATCTTTTTTTACCACAATTAATAGGTAACACACAAGTAGGATTCCTAAAAATGTTTATGTCTAACCCGTCACCTATGCCATGTCCTGGAAAAAGCAAAATTATCCTCATCTGCTCGAGTATCGATTGCGCTTGATGCTGAGAATGCATTTGATGGAGTATCAGGGACCTTTTTTGAAGAATCCCTTTTAACCTTTAGTTTGGGTAATGGGTTTATAAAAATAATCATGGCCTTATTTAGTAATTCAAGTGCCTGTATCTGCACTAGTGACTCCCTATCTCAACCACTCAAACTAGATAAAGGCACTAGGCATACCTGCCCACTTTCTCCCTCTTCTACTTGGCTCTTGAGCCTCTCCACCTAGATATAAAAAGCAATACTAATATAATAGAATTCAACTTCCATGGGAAAGTGGTGAAATTGTCTGCTTATGCAGATAATATCTTAATTGTCATGGCTAATCCTAGCTCATCCATACATGCCCTCAGGGAAACAACTGAGCAGTATTCAAAGGTTTCTGGATCCAAATGAAATAGGTACAAGTCAGAAGTTAAATCTCTCAATTCCCTAGGCACGAGGGACTTGGCCCAGGCCTGACTTGGCAACCTCAATGCATCAAGTACTTGGGCATCAAATTTGGCTCTGACCGAATAGAAACTTTAAAACACAATGAAAACTCAACCTTCAGAAAATAACAAAATAATTACAAAGTTGGGCACCAAAATGCATGGCCTGCTGGGGCCACATTGAAACTATAAAAAGGATGATAATTGGTGTCAATCATCTAGATGAAACAGCATCTAGGTACGATCAAGCAATGGAATAAGCTTAAACAGATAAGGAACAGTGGATATAAAATATACTTATCCAAGCCTTAAGCTCAGTAGATCTTACAACTAATGATCATGATTGGGAGAGACACTGAAGCGTACAAAAGGTCAAGCATGGCTCCTTTTTATTGGGGGTCGATCTGGAAAATTCCATCTCATGGTCAGTGATCTCGGTCAAAAAGTTCGACAAGTTTTCAGATATTCGAAGGTGTGGATCTTGCCTTTCACAATGATTTTAAATCTTGGCGGGCCTGCAAAGGAAAATTGGAGTCTCATATCTTTTAATCTATCATGTAAAGCTAGGAATTATTTTCTGGTCTCAACAATAGCTTTAGAGTAGTCTTGCGAGATATCAATCATGCAGCTGTTCCAATAAACATGGTTGTTTAGCAACATAGACAAGTATAGACAAGTATTTATTCAGCATGTTGGAATCGAAACGGTTTAAAAACTATCGGCCTCATTGCAATTGCAATAGACAGCTTGAAGGTTGAGACCCTGTGAGCCCTCTCCAATTTGAATTTTTGGGAGAATTCCAAACCAGTGACTTGTGAGAGCCAGTTTTTGAGGAACAATATTCAGGAGTGGGATGAATTGTCAAAGCCCTCTGCAATGCCAAAGGTTCTTAGATTCCATCTGCTATTCCAGTTTTCATGTTGGACAATGTCTTTTTTCATGGATTTAATTGATAGCTGAAGAGTTTGCAAGTCCTTGGTTGTTAGGTTGGTTGTATCTTCTACTACACTGATCCTCTGTTCTGCATCCACTATCTTATTGTTTATGGTATTGATGCCCTCCCTTATGGCAGTCATTTTCAAGTGCATAGAGTCTGTTTTTTGTTTGGTGGACTTTGCCAGGTCCACCAACTGTTTTAATACGATGTCCATTGAGCTATTGATGTCCCTTTTTATGCTTGATAGGTGAGTCCGGTGAGGGGGATTAGCCTTTGAGTGCTTAAACTGAGGGTTGGACTCTTTTCCTGCCATCCTGGATAGCTTGATAGTCAGTCTCTAGTGTATTCAACTCTGAGAACTATTCTGATGGACGGTGTACAAAAGCAGGTCCCTGGGTGCTGACAGTGATGTGACATTCCACTGATTGACTGGCTATAGCGTTGTTCTTAATCGCTCAAGTTCAGGTACATGAGGGAGTTATCCCATAACACAGGTGGAAGAATAGAGGGTAAAGAACTAACACTCTGCAGGGCTCTTGTTGCCAGTATTCTAATTTGTATTGTCACCTTCAAATTATTATTGTTGGAAGCTTCAGAAACCTCTATTATAGATTCAATCCAGTCTATTTGTGCTCCTTAATTCAGAGTCAGCCAGTTCTCACATTGTTCGCTCCTCCATCCAAAAAGATAAAAAGAGGCACACAGCGATGATGTAGTGTTAAATGTCACTTAACATGTTAGGCCGGTGTGCCAGACCTGGATTGTGAGAGCGCTTCAAAATTTTCAGCCAAGCTTCGTCCTTGTACCCAGTAATGAGCATGTGTTAGCTCATTTATTCATAGGTCTCACTGAGCAAAAGTGTGTTCAGGATAATGGATACCCAGATGGCAATAGTATCACCAGCACCCCAGGAGAGCAAGCAGGTGGTGGAGGCTTTGTTGGAGGCTTCGTTGCTTGTAAACCCCGAGAGACTTAGGAATGTGAAGTTTACTGTAAAAGGAGGTGCCTCCCGACCGCCATTTTAAAGTCAGGTCATTGCCAGCAGCTTGGTGCAAAGCATTGAAAATGATTGGTGGAGCATTTAGAAAGTTTCAACATTAAAAGATACCTGATGAGGTTGTCGGAAAAGGGAGGCAGTCAGTAATTAGGCACCTGGGCAAGCAGTGCGCTGGTCGCTTTGATCACTGTTTTGTCTGGCGGCCACCATTTTGAGATTGCGGTAGCACAGCAGAACATTTCTCAGAGGGAGCGATCCACAGTTCAGGGCTTCTTAAACATGACCGGGCCCCTTCCGATGGAGAAAAACACCTTTATTGCGGCGAGCGAGAACAGGTCCTGACCCGTCCGGAATCAACGCATTGTGCTCCGCGGGGTGAGGAAAGACGAAGCTAGGCAGCAATGCGCTCCTCCATCCAAGCCACAACCCCATACATTGGTTTTTATCTCAAACTGTAACCATCTTTTCCCTAACCTTCCAGATCGGGGGGGAGCAAGACAATGGTGAAAGATTATTCATGAAGTACGACCTGGATAAGCAAGCCTTAAGGTCTCAAGGAAATGTTGCAGATCGTCTCCCTGACACTTCAAGTATGTCTTCAGAGAAAGAGTTAACCACGAAGGCCTTCCCAAACCTTTGATTTCTGCTAATCTGCTAACATCGTCCTTATGTCATTCTTTGGGGGCAGCAACAGTGACTCTGAACGGGCAGTTAAAGTAGATGTTCAAGTAGATCGGCTCCAGACTCTCGACACATTTGTTTCCCCCATTCGGACTAGTTTGGGACATTTAAGTACATTATTTACGCCCATATAGGAGGAATCAACAAGATTATGCATAATTGCAGAGTAGTAACATGAGGAGGGTAAACTGTCGGTGTTGCTGGATAGTTTGCAATTGATGGTTGGTGGAGGCAGCCTTTACTAGTGAGTGTGATAGTGATAGTTTAAATATCACTAATACTGCAACCCCTAAACCTCACCTAATCAGCGTAGCTTGTCAAAATGTCTCATGTAAGAAAAGGTAGTAAACAACAAAAAAAGAAACTTCAGTTTCAGAAACAAATAGATCACCTACATCAGAAATTTATATTTTGATATTGATTATATTTCTAGAAAATGCTCCAATGAGAAACAGTCTCAGTGGCGGCCAGCATGAATCTGGGGTGGTGAGGCGAAAAAGAAAAAATTCACTTACCTCCTCGCCGTTCTGTCCCATGTCGTCTCTCCTCCACCGAACAGGAAGCAGTCAGACTCCCCTGAACCAATCACAATGCTGCAAGAATGCAGCATTGTGATTGGCTCCCCTACTGAGCACCGTGGTTCGGTACTCAGACGGGGACTTGGGGCCTGTGCATGTTCTCCATGCAGGCTGTAATGAGAACATGCTGAAGTGTGCATGATCAAAGCATCACGCACACTTTATTGTGCTCACTACTCCTCCTCTGCCCTGCAGCAGCAGGGATGAATAAAATGATAATAACATTGCGTTATTATGATTTTATTTTTTATTTCTTTTACTGCTGCACAGCAGCAGTGGGGCGACGCTCCTCCGCCTCAGCGGAGGAGCCACCACTGAACAGTCTTAGTGAATCACTCAAGCCAGGCTCTTGTTACAGTAATTCAACTTATGACAGCACAAGGCCCTAAACATATTACAAAAATCATATCTATACTTTTGGATAAGCTGGCTCACTCCCCAGTGCAAAACAGCTTTAGGATCTTAAATAACTCCTGACTGTTGAAAGGCCTTTAGTTTTTAAAAACGATTAACAAAGGTCACCTTCAAACTGCTGCATGATTGCATTACTGGACGTAGAGGTGGAGGTAGCTGTGTCAGGTTGCACTAAGTTTGTGTGCAGGATCAGTCAGAAGAGATGCTCTTTCTCACGGTCCCCATCAATGACCACATAAAATGGGCTATGAATGCCAGCGATAGAAGCACACCAGTGATAGAAGCAGGAAATGGTAAGTGGTATAAGAATGTAAATAAAGACAAGACTCAACATGCTACCTCATCACTTATGGGGCCACAGAGTTCTGCAGGTTGCAGCGGATCTCTACAAGTCTTAAGTAAATTTGATTCGAATCCATGAGTGCAACGGCAATTGTAAAAAGATGTCCCTTAACAATATCTCTGTGTAACGAATGTTCTGTACTGAGAGTTCCTGTAAACTAAACACACGTACAATACCTTGGAAATACAAATGCAATAACACCTCTCCCTGTTTTTAGATTAACTACCTCAAGCTACGTCACTAGCTTACGAAGTTGAATATAGTTTCTACTTGACTTCTGTAGAACTGCAAAATAATGAATTTCATTAGCATTGTGTTGTTACCTAATCCTAGCAATGTTTACAAAGACAGGACATCTAATAGATTGTACATACAATTTATGAATATATATAGATATACAGTTGCCCTTTTAAGAATCTGTCCTTTTCCTATACAGAGACTTTTAGTAAAATACACAACCCCAGTCTTAGGAATGTATATAATTAAAACCCAGTCTTAACAGTGCAAATATATGAACAAGGAGTAGTTTGAAAGTTTGTTTTCAACAACACCCAACATCTGGATACTTTTCTGTAATCTAAAATATTCCTACAGCAATCCATTTGAAAGCAATAGGTTTCTGAAACTGATGTAAACTATAGTTGTTGTGAGGTTTTGAGTGCAGCAACACTGTAGAGAGACAGCCTAGCAATGGACGATGAGAACTACTACGAGGAAAGGTATATCGGAAGATCCAAGGGGCATATTATCAAGGACGGCGTTAAAATTATCGCCGCTTTAGCGGCAGGAAATTGCCGCTAAAAGCGGCGATAATGGGCTTGATAATATGCCACAGAGAATTCCAATAGAAGCCCATGTTCTGGTGTGTCGGACGTGGACATCCCAGCAGCCGCTCTGAGGGAAGGAGACACTGCCAGTTGGAGCAGGTATACCACAGCCCCGATTCTGACGGATGGCAGGGGCTGGGCCGATGGGCAGAGCGGGAGCCACACCACCATTTTAAAGTCAGGCGCAGCCCGGCGAGTCTGATCGGATGCGCGGCTGCCTCCCCATGCAGCATATTTTCATGGTCAATCCTCGGAGAGAGGGTCGTGTCATCCCCTGTGTGAGGCCTGTGGTGACGCCTACGGAGGGGTGGGCGCAGCCCCGGTTGTCGGCATTTGCCTGCTGACACACCCTGAGAGAACGACCCCACAGCCGCGGGGATCCGGGGGAGTTAATTGCCCGCGAGGTTGGGCCGGTTCCTGCGCTTCACGTTACAGAGCCCAGGTAATGTGGATGCTGCCCTGTGGCCATTGGGTTTCATTGAAGTGTAAGTACGCCTGCTAAATGACGGTCAATTTGCCCAGTGAGGTGTGGTTCGGCCCCAACAGCACGCAAAACGGTACTGGCTGGGGCATTATAGAGTCTGGGTGACTGGTCCTCAAGACACGTAGAGCCCTAGAACTGCACCACTCAGTTTCAGTGCTGACGCCAGCTGCACAAGTTTCCTTGTTACACAAAAGATCTAGTAGGCCCTGTTCCTGGATGGTTACTGTCTAAATCCGTTATCACTGGGCGAAGGAGAAGTGCTCGAGGCACTGATTCTTTCAAGCCTCATCAAATTGAAGGACTGCATAATTACCTGACAAAATGGGCAAACAGGATGCAAAACAGCTCAAACTGAATTTTGAAAATAAACGGCACACTAGAGTGATGGAGGTGGAGGGAGAGGTAGATGCTGACCGTCAACGCCCCAATTAGAGGATCAAGGGGAAGACTTACGTACACTACTGTTAGAAATGAGATCAAGCCTGAAAACGATTGGCACTAAGCTCAATGTACTCACCTCTCAACTTGACGTGGTCAAGAAACAAGTGGACACTCATGAAACACGACTGAATGTTCGTGTGAATCGAAGTTCTGAGAACCATGAGTTTCAGGTGGAGACCAGAGAACAAATGCTGCAGATGGACAAGGTCCTCAATTTAAGTTGGCCAAAGAACGAGGAATTAGATGCCAGATCTCGGCGGAATAACCTTCGCATTACTGGTATTCCCGAGACGACGGCCACTGTCAAAATGGAGCCCTTTGTTACTGAACTGTTGCGCAATCTCTTTAGCACCGGCCTGTCAGCTGTATTCGCGGTTGAGAGAGCTCACCGCACTTTGGGTCCTAGGCCACCCATTGGAGCAACGCCCAGGCCAATTCTAGCTAAATTGTTAAATTACTAAGACCGCAACACAGTACTGCGGTCAGCAAGAGAGCACAGGACCATCGACTACAAGGGAAACTCCATCTCCTTTTACCCAGACATTACACCGGCGGTACAGAGAGCCCGCATGGATTTCCTACCCGCAAAGCGTATTTTGTTGAGGGCCAAGATTCCCTATGCCTTACTTTACCCTGCAAGACTCAACGTGACACACAAAGGGTCTTCGCACATGTTCATGGATGCAAAATCTGCATTGAAGTTTGCTAAACATGTGAGTGGAAAGAAGAATTCACACAGATCTCCTGCTGGCGCCTCCTCCGAGGATGGTCTAAGTGACAATGATTGATTTCCCTCATTTACTTTATCTTATCCTATCGTAAATATGCTGCACCTAAATGGTAGTTTATGGTGTCACCTATTCGTAATTTATGTTGTTGGAGAAGTGAGTTCTTTTTGTTGCTGGGGTGATTGCCATGTTGTGCATTTTTTGTTATGCACAACAAGGTCACATAGCACACTTGTAGGCAGTGGTTTGGCAGAATCCACCAGAGATGCATGTAGATTTCTGCGGGTAATGAGGCTCCTAGTCCTTATCACCCGACTGCACATGGACACAGGCAGAGCTATGGCTGCAGACATGGGGGGCCGCGACCCACCACAACTGCCATCAGCTGTATCATGACGGCACTGAACCTTTTAACATGGAACATTCGGGGTTTGAACGACCACAGGTAGGCTAGACTGGTCCACGTGTATATGATTAGACACCACATAGATATCTGCTTTTTACAGGCGACTCACCTGAACTGCGGCCCATCTACCAGGCTACAACATAGGAAGTGGGGAGACCTTTATTCAGCAGTCTATTCCAGCCACGTGCGGGGGGTAGCTGTGCTTGTTAGGCAGGGCCTGGATTGGAAATTACGCGATTCCATGATTGATCCTAAAGGGAGACACGTTATACTACTAGGCACACTTGGGGGTACGCTGGTCACTTTAGCAGCAATATATGGCCCAAATATGGACACGCCAGATTTCTTTCAGATTATATGGGTGAAAATCAAATCCACAGGTTGTGAGACTGTGTTTTGGGGAGGGGACTTTAACTCTGTGCTTGATGATGCACAAGGCAGGAAGGGCATATCCCGTTCTCTACATCCTAACTCCAGCGCCACACTTAATGCCATTATATCAGATGGTCATCTGATTGATGTCTGGAGAAGATCTAACCCTAGTACAATGAAAGGTACTTGTATATCAGACCACCACAGAGCGTGGTCCAGACTGGACTTCTGGCTGCTGTCCAGACATGCTGTGACCTGGATGCGGGAGGTACGCCACCTTCCCCGGTCCTTATTGGACCATGCACCTTGTCTTTTATGCTTAGTCATGCCCAATACCCCCAACAGACTGTTCAGCTGGAGACTGCCTCCAAATGCCTTACTGGACAAGGCTTTCAAGGAGGAGATTCACGGAGACATTGTCGAATATTTTTATTTAAACACAGGCTCGGTTACTACCCAGTCCTCCCTTTGGAAAGCATTCAAAGTAGTCATCAGGGGTAAATGCATTGTGAGACAAGCTGGTGTTTTGAAAGCAATAAGGACTACACTCGCCTCTCTCGAGGCGTGCATTAGGGACCTTGAGACTCAATTTTATAATACTGGAAGCCCAGACTTGATTGCTCGACTAAAGGAATGCATGCTGGAGTTTGGGGAAGAGACACATCGGGATGTGAAGTTTATGGGAAAATATACACAGGCAAGACGATTTGGGGAGGGGGACAGGCCAGGCAAAACACTCTCGAACTTGCTAAGGGCACCGCACAATGTCACGTATGTCACCGAGATCAGGGGTGGAGACCAGGCGTTGATCAGAGTCCCGCCAAAGGTCCTCGACAGATTTACCCAATTTTATTCTGATCTCTACACGACTACACACCATACACAACCAGAGGACCTGCAACCAGTCTTAGAATCCCTAGTACTTCTATGGCTGGAAAGGGGACATAGGGACTACCTCGATAATCCGTTCACAGTAGCAGACTTAGCTCAAGTAATTCACGGGCTTCCGTCTGATAAAGCTCCTGGCTGGGACGGCCTGACCACTACATTCTATAAAACTTATGCTGAGGAGCTCTCCTCACACCTTATTGCAGTATATGAGGAGGCACAGATCACTGGAATCCTCCTGCCGTCCATGCGTGAAGCTATTATAATTACGCTGCTGAAACCCAGGAAACCAAGCGATGAAATTGACTCATACAGGCCTCTCTCTCTTATAAACTTAGATGTTTAAATTTTTGCAAAACTTATTGCCACTAGACTTCAAACTCTGCTCCCCTTATAGCATGCACCGACCAGTCGGGATTTATTCCTGACAGATCCACGGCACATAATATTCGCACCTTTTTTACTGTTCTTCATTATCAACACCCAGATATGAAAGCAACCACTATCTTTTTAGACGCAACAAAAGCGTTTGACTTGCTCGAGCGGGGATACCTATTTGCAACTCTTGAGAGGATGGGCTTTAGCCCATTATTTCTGGGCCTCATATGACTATTATATACGGTTCCGTCCGCCAGAATTCCTCTCAACGGCATGCTCTCCAGACCTTTTCATATCACTCGGGGTACGAGGCAAGGCTGCCCTTTAGCCCCCCTACTCTTTGCTATAGCTATGAAGCCACTGGCAGCACGGATAAGGCATCACCACACTGCGAGAGGGTTGGGATTCAGTACAAGGGGATTACTAATCTCATTATACGCGGATGACATCACGCTGTACATAATAAATGCGGCCCCACTGTTACGCGAGCTTACAAGATTTGGTGGAATTTCTGGTATCTCCATTAATTGGGGTAAATCTACTATCTTTCCCCTCACTGACGCTACAACCACATTCTTGGTTGATTACCCTCTACAGTGGGCCAATGGTCTGCTAAAATACCTGGGCGTGTGGCTGAGTAGGGACGTGCAAGAGATCTGGGCCATGAATTTCGGGCGAGTCCTTACATGGCTGGAAGAGAGAATTAACGCCTGGGCTAAACTCCATCTCTCTAGAGTCGGGAGGATAGCGGTGGCCAAGATGGTGGTCCTACCTAAATTATTATATTTATTCGTTAATATCCCGAGTCCACTAACTCAGGTCTTTTTCAGTAAACTTCCGTCTTTACTAATAGCTATGGTCTGGGCGGGCAAGCACAGATCTCATTGGAACTCCTAACACTACCCCACTCGCAGGAGGGAATGGGCGCCCCGACTTTCAGCTGTACGCCTTGTGTGCACAGGCACAATTTCTACAATTCTGGGTGCACCCTATCCCGTTCCAGCTGCATGCTGCTGTGAAAATGGATGTGGCGGCGCCGGTTCCCCTCCAAGTGGGGATATGCCAGGCTTACAAACGATCGTGTGATAGTGTTGGCACGGTTGAAACCCTGAGATGGGCGTGGGAAAAGCTTCAAGGCAGTGCCAAACGTTTGACACTGTGCGCCCCTTCTCTCCCCTTGGCACACAATCTCATGCCCCCTTTGATGAAGATGGCGCCAACAGATCCCTGGCAAGAGATTTAGGCCTACACACCTTCGCAGATCTTTATCCTGGAGACACTTTCAGAGATCCGCTGAAGACCTCTGATGGTAGACCTGGGTTATTTTCAGAGCTATTCTTTTACTACATGCAAGGAAATACCTAATACCTTCCCCGTGCCCCACCGCCCACATTGCAGCCGCTTGAAAATAGACAACCTCACCTCGCAGGCTCATCACACGACTCTACAGCACTATGCAAAATTCTGCTCCTATAATCACACCGAAAGAAGTCCAGGGATGGAACTCTGACTTACCTGTTCCCCTTATGGAAGACCAGTGGACATTCTGCCTTGGGCAGCTGACTGCTGTATCGCCCAACTATAAATTACGCTTAATCCATTTCAAATTCCTCCACCGGTTTTATAGAAAACCTGCTCAGTTACATAGAATGTGGGTCAGGGCTGATGATGGCTGATGATAGCTGCTGGAGATGTGGTTGCAGGCAGGCTACTTTTATTCACATGGCTTGGCATTGTACTCGGCTGGCAATATTCTGGGCCAAGATATTCACCACAATTCATGATATTATTAGTACACCAGTCGAACCTGAACCCCACGTTGACCTGCTGGGATATGTGAGAGACACGGCGGGGAAACACAGAAAGTTGCTTGTGATGCTTCGACTCTTTGCCAAACGCAGAGTAGCCATACATTGGGGCAGGACCGAGGCTCTCACGGCGGAAGCTTGGTTGTGCGATGTCACTTTTGGCCAAACACAATTAACTTCTGTGCGCTAATGCCATCTGCATCTAGGCGGAAGGACATATGGGGCCGTTCTTGACTTGGCAGGGGGCGTGGGAGACACAAGCCGACCCAAAGTAGTCTTCCGGGGACATGCTAACATAACATTGGTGTATTGCTTAGGCATGGTATAGGCACACTAAGAGGTATTTTAACCAAGTGATCTTTTTTTCCTTTGGATCGTCCTGTGGATGTGGGCACCTGCCCTCCCTATACAGAGTGGGTGGGAGCTGAACTGTAATATTTGTAACATTCTTATAATGGTGGCATTAATTGTATGGATCTGAACCAGCTGTTGCCTGTGTTTTATCCATGATGCTCTGCATAACTGCACGATTTAAGAAAACCACAAGTGCTGCTACTATGTAAAACTGGCTGAACCTACTGCCTTGAGTTTGTTGCTGGTTGTGTTTGAAAAATCAATAAACACTTTTTTTTTTTAAGAAATCGACTAAGGACCTGAATTAGAGTTTGGTCTGTGAGTTACTCCATCACAAACATGCCGAATATCCCGTCCTCCATATTACAAGTGCCATAGGATGTAATGCACTTGTAATAAGGTGGACAGGATATCCATCATGTTTATGATGAAATCACCTGTCTGCCGAACTCTAAATCAGGCCGTAAGTATTCAACGTTGCAGCAAAACCAGTAAGAAATTGGGCAGCATCCCTAGAAGGCAGAGAGTTACTGGCTCACCTCAAATGCAATGGTTTATATAGCCATTTTCTCCATATGAATGCAGTGGAAATGCTAAATCATTGTAGTGTGAGCAAAGAATTACATTTCCACCAAATAAAATTACAGAAGTGTGAATTGTCATGTAACCGTATCACCTTAGCACTAACCCACTACATGAATATTGATTCTGCCCTCCTGACCTCATGTGATCCAGAGGTGTAAGAACAAAATAAGTTACATACACAACAGTGAATCATAGTGAATTCATAATTTTGCATAAACTGGAGCTCTGGCCTAGGTATACAAGGTTTGACCTTCCCACCAAAGGTAACTGGACTGAGTTCTGTGCACCAATGCTTGAGCTGGGAAGTTAAGGTTATTGTAGTCAAATGCAACCCCAATGAGCATACCTGCTGGAGTGGCGTCCATGCTTTCTAGATTACTAACAGTCTTGCAAAGGGGTCAGGAATGCAGTGATGATTCATACCCAATTTCGTTTTTTGGAATGACGCATTCAAGCACTACACCATGAAAAGACACTATACACGTTTAAAACTGTTTATTTTAAAAGTCTCCACCTCTTGCTTAGTTCATGAGTGATAACCACAAAGAATATAATTAAAACAACACTCATGTTTGTAACTAGCAGCAAGAATAATATGAACAGTTCTAAAATGGCCAGTATGAAATGAAATACCAGCATTTGTAAAGCGCACAGAGAGGTGTCCCGGCACTGAGGGCCGTCGGGAAGATTAAGCGAGCTACTGCCCAGAGTCACATAGTGCTGGGCTAACCTGCCGCCGGTGTCAGCGATCGAACCGTGATCCCCCCTGGTCCGGAGTCAGGCACCCTGGCCACTGCGCCACACCTCTTCCTTGTAGCCAGCACTCCAAAGACTACTTCTATGCACTACACTACGAGAGCATGGAGTAGCGTACTTACCTCTAGAGTTTCTTGCGACTCAGGGCACTGTATTCCTGCTCACAGCAGATCAGCTGTTGTTATCACACTTCAGTTGGAAGAGAGTGTTCCCTCGGAGGGAAAACACACATCTGCTGGGCTCGGCTCCTCTCCTTTCTATATCGGCTCTCTCAGCATAAGAATGGATTGCCATATGGTTCTTATTAATTCAGTAAGACTGTACGCTTGAGCAACATTACTGGCAAAACTATGGGGGACTGAGTAAGCGTATACCATAAGAATGTGTTGACCTAATTAGCTAGCTCACAGTGCGCCATATGGACCTCTAAACCCTACAAGGTACCGGATGGTGTCTGCAACCTTAGAACATAACAACCCTGATTCCTCAAGGAAATCGGGGAAACAGATCTACCCTTTCATCGTTAACTCAGGCATGCCCAAAGGGACACACAAGAAGTACACAAATTGGCATTTCAAAGTTTTATTGAAGCATTTGGGCTCTTGTGAAAAATATGTGCACTGCAATGAGTAATAAAAGGAAACACGACATTGTAACCAGCATTACAAAAATGGTAAATTCAACAATTCCACATTTGCATTGATTATATGAATGCATATAACTGTACTCCTTCCTAGCGCTGCATATTGTATAAAGCATAGGGTGTGCGAGTCTGCCAGAATACCTTAGTGTGGCCTAATTCCCCATTTACCTGCGAGTGCATGTTATCTGGTAACCAGTCTTGGTGTAAAAACAGGCAGCTGTTCTTCTTGGGATGGTGATGGGATTTAGCTGGGTTAGAATTCAGGCATGACGTGATCTCGACAACCCATCAAAATTTTTCTGTCACAACAAAGGATTGGAACCATGTATATGATAAACTGTACCCATTTGTTCTGTTCCTGAGCTCTGGTCTGGTCGTCTTTGTTTATTCTGCCCATCCTGAGCTGTCACTAAGCAAACAACATCAAACAACAACATTTTGCAAAGTATACCTAGACCTTGTACAGAATTTTCTCATCCGGGTGTGCAAGCAAATGTGTCTTAAATGTCATAGCTTAAAAGGATGTCAACTTTTAATGTGAACATGTAAAATGGAAGTGTTTGTGCCCAGGGCCTACGTGACCTCGCAACAGGATGCTGCAGCAGTCTGGCAGGACCTCTTGTGATTACCTGGTGCGAAGGCTTCTCCAATTCAGTGGTCAATTCATGGGTTTTATATAGGACTGTCCACTGACTTTTACCCTACATTGGAGGGCTTTCCATGAACCCGAGACACCACCGGTATGATCCTGCATCATGAAAATTTGTCAACTTGGACTACATGTTTATTTTACACATTCACTGTCAAACTTTAAAATGTGGATGTCATGTAGCTTGTGGCAGTCTTGTGTCACTTAGCAAACTCATTGTTTAGATGAATTGACACTTTCACGAGTTCTGTGAATGATAATGACATGCTGAATGTGAGCCAAAGGCAGGACTCCGGTTTTGGAAGTTTACGACAGGCTCTCAATAATTGTTACTAAAGCTAGACACCCTCATCGAGAACAGTGTAGTTCATAAATAAATAAATCCACATTTTGCTGCACAGAGTCAGGAAGAAATAGAAACAGACTATACATGACGCAACATCCATTTTCGCACAAGTTGATGTTAAGGCCTAACTGAGATCTCGTTCGCCTAAGCCAGAAAACACATATCATAGACAGTTTGTTTCAAATGGATTAGCTCCATGTCAGTATACATATGTGAATTCAAATATAGATTAAGGGGCAGATTTATGTTTGACTTGCGCCTCATTTACGCCGCCGTTGCGTCACTTTTGTGACGCAGCAGCGGCGCAAATCCTGCGCCATGGTGCGGGGTATTTACAACGTGACGCATCTGCGAGATGCGTCATGTTGTAAAGCCCTGCGCCACATGTAGGCGTTCCAGGGCAGGTGGGGGCGTTCCGGCGCAGGAACGCCTCCTAAAAGTGGCTGAGTGAAATCTACAAGATTTCACTCAGTCACTTTTGAGCCCATGCTGCGTCAAAACCCTGTGCCTGCTTGAAGCAGGCATAAGGATTGACGCAGCATTGTGCAGATAGGGCCCCCCAGAGCATTGCTGGAGCTGCGTCGCGCTTGCGACGCAACTCCAGCAATGCGCCATTTTTACGGCACAGATGCGTGACGCCGTTTTTGCCCCATGGTGCGCCGCATTATAAATGCGGCGCATCCATGATGGCGGAGCTGGGGCGCAAAATAACTGGCGCATCCCTGCTGATATGCAGGGATGCGTCAGTTATTATAAATATGCCCCTAAATTGCTAAGCCCACTAATAATAATGCACATTTCGATTTATCCGCATAAAAATGCTAACAGAGGGAATGTGGATTGAAACACTTTATACAAAATAAGCCAATGGAAAAGCCCAACTTTTGAGAGCCATCCAATCCTGATATTCTGAAATCTTGGTGAGGATAAAATTTGAGGCAAAATTATGATTTGTCTGGCAACCGTTTTACTGACAAGGGTTTTAAACTGATGTGAGTTGTCACAGCCCATTTTACTCAGCTTCTGTATGGCAAGCATGGATTTGGTCCTGTCCAGTGCCCATGCCTTACCGACTAAGAATACCTCTTTAATAATAAAACAGTTTAAAACTGAATCGATATTTAATATTTAAAATGCTAAATCCTTTAAATCCAATCCAACAAACATGGAAACAGGAAAATGCAAATATTTTAAGGTGAGGAGGAAGGGATTTCCTGTTTTACCCAACAAACATTGGGGAAAGTGTATTTTACTTAAGCTAATACCCACCTAATCCCTCAATAAACCCTGCTGCCCAAAGAAAAGCAATAAATAGCTTAAAGATATTCAAACAACTAATAAACAATTTCCAATCTAAAAAGGAATGTGATTGATACAATAATCCATTTATGCCAATTAACACATATATGAATAAAACTTCTGCCCACTCAATCCCCTAATAAACCCCACAACCGAAAAATAAAATCATTCAAAAATTATAATTGAACATGTACACAAAAAAGAATTTATATAACTAACAGATTACTCATTTACATTATTATATACTTTAAAAATGGCCATACAATCTCCCAAGAGACCCATCATACTGAAACAAGAAAATAAACTATTTAAAAGTATTTAAACATAAATCAAAAACAAAAATGTTAAATTAACAATTGAAAAAGTAATCAATGAATATATATTTTAATTAAAATGACACCCATCCAATCCACAATAAATCCCACAACCTTAATTTAAAAAGTAAACATAATGAGACATGTAAATAGAAAATAATTAAAAAATGCATTACATATTTATCAATTAACATTCATTTATACTTCAAAACAGTTGCCACCCAATTTACCTATAAACCCCTAAAAAAAAAATCACTTCTAATTTAATAAAACATCATTAAAACTAAATGTCACAATGAAATACTGAGAGGGATAAAAGCATAATACACTGAGGTATTGTATTGATGTATTGATTTACAGACCCCCAGGACCAAGACCGCCATTCCTTCGAGAACTAAAATAGCTTTTAGAACCAGTTATAGCAGAGAACTGTCTGCCAATCATGGGGGACTTTAATTTCCACCTGGAGGAGAGGGACAACCAAGACTCTAGTGCTCTTGTAGAGATGCTCTCTAGCATCGGTCTACTTCAACAACTAACAGCTCCAACTCACAAAGTGGGGCACACCCTGGACGGAATCTTCTCCAGTGATCTAAGAATCACCTATCAAAACATCAAACCTATTGGTTAGTCCGACCACTGTGCAGTGTTGTTTGATTTTTTCCCCCCAGCTATAGCTGCTGACCATGGAAACCCTCACCCCCCAAACCGAACTAGAAGCTGGAAATGAATCTCGGCTGAGACCCTAACCAACACTCTAAATAATACTCCTTGTATAATCCAAGAGGATCCTGATCTTGGGGCGGAGGCCTTTGTGACATGGCTAGAATCCGCAGCTCATATATTGGCCCCTTTGAAGCTACATGCCTGTAAAAAATGTCGTCCTTCGGTCCCCTGGTATAATGACAGACTCAGACTGTTAAAACAAGCCTGCGTTGTTCTGAGCACGCCTAGAGAATAACCCTAAAGGAACATGAAAGATCGTTATATAAATCAAGTATTAAGGAATACAAACGTGTGCTGGTGGAAGAAAAATCCAAATACTGTAC
This sequence comes from Triturus cristatus, assembly GCF_964204655.1. Taxonomy (NCBI): domain Eukaryota; kingdom Metazoa; phylum Chordata; class Amphibia; order Caudata; family Salamandridae; genus Triturus; species Triturus cristatus. The sequence goes on along the minus strand of NC_140590.1, from coordinate 473,603,575 downwards.
ATATAAAATTGAAAACTCATCCTCCACTAAAGAGTTATTTAAGCTAGTACAACAGCTCTCATCCTCTCAACTCATAGCAGAACCAGAGATCTCACAAGCGTTCTGCGATCAATTGGCCATTTTCTTTCAATCTAAAATCATGGATATTCATACAGGTTTTGATCCATACCCCGGATCATCCACTAAAACACCAGTATCCAGCAGGCTCACCGATGGGGCGCCTTTGGAGCCCTGTAGCGAGAATAGAGGTCTTTCAAAATTCTCTGGTCTCTCAACCCTACTTGTTGCACAATATCTTCTGAGAACGCATGCTAGATCACCCATGGAGGCTTGTCCACCATCAGTTCTCCATATGACAGCAAACACCATAGCAGAGCCCTTTGTAAACTCATGAATAATGTGATTCTATCCGGAATTTATCCGCATAGTTGGAAACAAGCCATTATTAGGCCGCTCCCCAAAAAAACTAACCTAGATCCAGGGGACTGCAAGAATTATCGTCCCATATCCTTGCTTCCAGGTCCGGCTAAAATCTTGGAGCTCCATCTCAATAAGCAGCTCATGGAAACGGCAGAACAACAATCTTGGTTTAATGACTCTCAGTTAGGATTCAGGAAACACCATGGGACGGATTACATCAGGCGTACCATGGATGAAGGACAGGGGGTAGTGCTGATTTTCTTGGGTCTGTCAGCAGCATTTGACACCATCACACCTATTCTGCTGCAGGACAGACTCCAGAGTCTTGATGTCTCTCATCAAGCACTAGCCCTCCTGTCCTCAATCTTAACAGGAAGATCCCAAAGGGTGAAACTACAATCTTTTCACTCAGACTCCGCTGTTCTACCCTGTGGAGTACCGCAGGGATCTTCTCTGAGCCCTACTCTTTTTAGTATTTATGTGGCACCCTTAGCAACCGTGATGCACTCATTTGGACTGGAGGTAGTGTCACATGCAGATGACACACTGATCAAGGCTCATGCTCATGCTCAACGTCAGAAAATATTCTCGGATGCATGATGAAAGTGGCAGAATGGATATCTGCTAACTTCCTGAAACTCAGTGGGGAGAAAACAGAAGTGATGATATTTGGATGTGGAACAGCAAGTGTTGGCCTCAGTCCTTAGGATGCTGTCCTGTACCGAGCATTAAGGCTAAGAACCTTGGAGTTCTGATGGATATTGAACTTAACTTTAATTTCCAAATGAACCGTACCGTCTCTACGTGTTCCTGGCTCCTTAGGATGCTAAAACAAAAATCTGCAACACACTATACCTGGTCGCCAATAAGAGTATGCAGCACAAACTTCAGGTGCTACAAAATGCATTGCCAAGACTAGTTCTGGACATTCCCAGGAAACGATCTGCCAGGAAGGGACTGGAATCCCTGCACTGGCTCCCTATCGAAAAACGCCTTAGCTTCAAGTCACGCTGCATGGTACACAAGTCATTGTATCTTCCCTAGCCGTCAAGATGAAAAACAATGTTCAGCTGGCACTCCCCTAGGAGACCTCTAAATGCAACTTGTGGTACCAAGAACCAAAAAGAGGAATTGGGGGAACAGAGCATTCTCGGTGGCAGCGCGCAAACTTTGGAACTCCCTTCCTCTTGCCCTTAGGTCTATTCTTCTTCTGTTACCATTCAGAAAGGGTCTTAAGACCTGGCTTTTTTCGGCCTAGCATCTATCTGGATTTTTCTCCTTTCCGACCCCTTTCTGGATGGTCGGTCTCTGGTGCCTTGATGCCTTAGGGTAAATGTCACGCTTTACAAATTTCAAATCAAATCAAATCAAACAGTTTCATGAAAAACAAGATTGTAGTGATGGATATCTTAAACTTTGATATTTTTGTACCAAACAAAAAAATATTCTTATGTCAATATTTTTGTGCATCATATATATATGCGATATTTTGACCATAATATTTTGTCAATGCTTTGGAATACTCTGGAAAATGGTAGACCATTTTATTAATAGAGCTTTCTCTTACAATTATATTGATCTGGTGGTTGAGGAACAAGGTGAATAGAAAATGCCTCAGACCACTCTAAATCACACTTCATTAATTTAGTTTCTCAGACATTTTGAGGCATATTAGCAACGCTTTGCGTTAACTATCGCAAAGCGTGCTTAGCGCTCCTTTTCCCAACGCCCGCTATCGCAGGTTTTTATCGCGGAGATATTGCGTTATTAGCAACGCGTATCTCCAAGGCGATAAAAATTCCTGCGATAGCGGGGAAAGCGCCGTTTTGCAGGGAACATCACTGATTTTCCAGCGATGTTCCCTGCAAAACAGCGATAACCTTGCTGATACGACCCTTTGGTCGTATCAGCGGAATCCACCCCCTAAGTTAGGGGTGGCTAAGTCAAGATTTTAGCAGATGCTAGTTTTTGGAGAAAACAGCAGATTTCTCCAAAAACTAACGTCTGCTAAATTGCTAGGGCATCCTTGCTGATAGCGCGAAGCCGCGTTATGGATGTTCTGACATGTAGTGAATGTCAGGAACGCCCACTTTGCATCTCATTAGGGATGCAAAGGTAGGCGTAGTGAAAAAGGGTGCTAACATGCGAATATGCATGTTAGCACCCTCTTGCTGATAGGGCGATGGTTTTATCTTCGCTTTTCTGGCTTTTAAAGCCAAAAAAGCGGAGATAAAGCCCTTGCTGATATGCCCCTTAATTTTTATGTAACAGAGATATCAGTTAAAGTCATCCATTTGAGCTGTATGGCCACCATACCTTTCCCGGGACGCTGTCTTATTGGTTTTATCTCACACCCTAGCTTTGTGCTTCATTCAGTTTGTAATCTAGTGCAATCCAACAGCCATGGCCCAATTAGATAAGAGCTCTGTTTGATTAAAAAAAAACATACAATATAATATAAAACAAAATGTTTTCTTGCTTTCATTTGAAAACAGTCGGTGTGGACTGGCCAAAGCATATACATTAAAGAGACCTGTTGTTTGAATTGAAAAGTCCTATTAAATTACATTTGCACTGGAATTTTTCCTTTTTTTTATTTTCTGTATTTTATGATCATGTAAATGTATGAAGTCGTCTATTTTAAGTGTCTGTCCAAAATATGACTTTACAATAAATCTGAGACCAGAGTTCAACCCTCAGAAGGCTGAATTTCATCTATTCAAACAAGAGGAACTTCCAGTGGTTGATTAAATTCAAGGACATGGGTCTCACATCAACTAAATCTCTTTCCCTCAAACGTGGTAAAGTACTCCCCTTTGATCTACAGGTCAAAGGGATTGACAGGAATTCCAGATTACATCTACAATTTCTCCCTTACCCGAAGGCTTTCCACCCTTATGCTGGCCTTCCAAGCCCTGCAGTCATTTCAGATACAGGTTTAGAAACACACTAATGTCTGAAATGCCTAAATGTGTCCGCACATCTGTTTTGCATTATAAAAAGATATCTGTTCATCATACCAGTCTTTTTTATTGTTAGTTTGGCTTCCCAGAGACTATTGCCCTACATTTAAGATAAAATGCGGTACCATCAAGGCATATCACATGAACACACTTGAATGCTATTCTAAAAATGCAACTTTCTGAAACAGAACTTCAAAAATCCACACTATACTCAGGCTGGACACTCCAAGATTCAAGAAGTCATCTTTTAGAAATGGGGTCTGTATTTGTCAGAGGTATACACCCTGTCCAAGTAGGGACCACCACTCTAGTCAGGGTAAACTAGGTACACACTAAAAGGTAACCTATGCCCACCCTCTGGTAGCCTGACACAGAGCAGTAAGGCACATCTAAAGAGGCAATGTGTAAAGTATTTGTGCAACACACACGCACAGTAACGCAATGAAAATTAACCCTGGGCGTAGGACTATGCTACGCTTGCGTAGTTTGCGCAACTACACGCTACGCGAATTGCACGTAGCAAAGTGCAAAAACACGTAGCATAGCGGGCATTTTTTGCTTGCTCGCGGCCCTCAACGTCAAGTTGGCGAAAGCGAGCGAGCAAAATAACATCCCGGCAAGACTTTTTTCTCGTTCGTGATCAGCAACATCAAGTTGCCGATCGCGATCGTGGAAAATAAACCTCCCGGCGAGATTCTCAACACGGGGAGGTCAGGTTTCTCATTGCGAGTGGTAGCGTATGCTCTCGACCGCTCGCAATGAGAAACTACCAGTCCGCGTTGAGAAAGCTGTCGCTCGAGTACAAATCTACTTGAGTGGCAGAAAACGACTGCTTGCACTGTGCAAGATGGCGTTTGCAATGATTGCACAGTGCGGACAAGCATTCGGCACTGTGCAATCAGTGCGAACAGCATTTTGCACAGTGCACTACGCAGTTCGCGTAGCTACGCGTAGCTTGCGTAGTGCAAAGTGCACTTCGCTTAGCTAAGCGTAGCGCTACTACGTGAACTACGCCCAGGGTTAATGAAAATACCACAAAAAGACTCCACACAGGTTTAGACAAGTCTTTTATAAATAAATCAAGCCCAAAATGACAGAAATCCAATAAGTAGTGATTGAGATGTGCAATTTCTAAAGAATGCAAATGTTTCTAATACTTAGAAGCAATAAGCACGTATGGGGGATATCTGGTCACACTGGACAGAGAAAAAGTCAAATGTTCAGGCCGCCCGCAATGGAGCACATTCTGGCTACAGGACCCACGCAGGCCCACTGAACAAAGGACCTTGATCTTTGGTGCAGACATGCAATGCATCGATGTCGAGCCCACAGTTAAGGTGAAGCATCGATTTTCTTCACGCAGGGGTGGCAATGCGTCAGGTCCGTTGAGGAAAGTGCCAGTTCCGAGTGCGACCGTTCCATAGACAATGTGCCGGGTTGGTCCAATCTGGTGGGGCAATGTGTCGATTTACTTCATGCAGTGGCGGTAATGCATTGGTTCCGAAGTGATGGTTCCAGATGCAATGCAGCGGTTCAGAGAGCAAAAGTGCTCATGTGCCAGTCCTGCTAAACGCAGCCTGGAGATGCATTCATTTATCTGGTGCAAGTATCTGGGTCCACTTCCAGTGAACCAGGCGCAGTAGTTGGTGTAGAGACTTTGATAGCCCTGAGTCTCAAGCAACAGGACTCAAGCCAACAAGCCCTTGGAGATCACTTTGGGTGCTCTACTCAGCAGGGTCAGAGAGCAGCAGGCAGCAGGGCAGCACAGCAGAAAAGCAAACCTCTCAGGTCAGCAGTCCAGCAGAGTGTCAGTCCTTGATACAGCACAGCAGTTCTTCAGACTGAGTCCAGTTGTGGGTCCAAAAGTGTCTGGTTTTGAGGGATCAGAGACCCAATATGTATACCCTGTTGTGCCTTTGAAATGGGGGTGACTTAAAAGATGGGTCTTTGAAGTGCACAGAGGTTCTTTCTTCCCAGCCCTGACTCCGGACTATCATTAGGGAATAACTAGCCATTTTTGTAGGGATAGGACACTTCCTATTCAGTTGTAAATATCATCCTCCCTCCCTTCCTGCCTAGGAATAGCCATCCGAATGCAGATGAGTGCTTAGACACACCTAACCTTTCTGTGTTTCTGGCTGTCTAGGTGGAATGCACAAAGTGAAGAAGTCACCCAAGCCAGACATGTGTTGGATAGGGAATTGCTCCCCTCGCCCCTGTTATCTCTCCTCAATCTAATTTGACCTTCCCCTCATTCTAGGCCCGCCCCCGCTTCATTTCTCTATCCATCGGGATCCACCCTTACCTTTTGTGACTCAATCTCACAGTAAGTCCTCGCTTCTACTTGCCTTGCTACACAGCGCTTCTTCCCTTCCTCTATTCACTGCAATGGTGTACCGGTTCTTGTTTACTCCAGGTCCCATTGCACGGGTATACGCTGCCCGCATAGCTTAATATCTGGCCTTCAACCTTGTGCACACGTCCTGTTCCTTGCGCACACGTCCTGTACACTACTCCTCTACTTTTCACCTGGACAAATACCCATCGCCTCTATCTGACTCCTGACCTTATTCTGACAGTTCCTCCATCTTCCCGACTTAAATTCACTTCAATTTTACATTGGACCCTTCCTACTGGTCCTTAAACCTGACGTATCACCACACCTTGTATATGACTCTACTTTGCCTTACCTCAATATCAACTATAGCAGTTGACTCTATATTAATTCGACAAACCAGCACTTATGACTTTTCCTTGATTTTTACTATGCCACGAGCAGTATTTCAGGCAATCTTGCCTCGCTAGACGTGTTTTTGGTTAATCATATATTGACCACAAATGAGCATATATGACCTTGCCCCTTGTAATTTTTACCTTATTTCCCTCTCCTTTTCTCTCCACACCTTTTGCCTACCTTCTCCACCTATACCTACCCAGGCAACTTCCCAGGCACTTGTTTCATCACTTAGTCCTGATGAGATCCCAATACCTCGCTGGGATCGAAACGTTGTCGAAACATACACCTTCAACTCTATACTGTAATTTCTATCTTATTGTGGAGTATGAGATGTAAATTTGATTGTGACTTTTTGCTTATCTACATTTTCACAAATTTAAGTCACTTGCCTGCGGTAAGGAAATCGGCTGATTTCCCATTATCCTGTCACGTCCTGCTCACTGACCTTTATGCATAATAATTTGTGCGTTGAATTTAATTGTTAATAAATGTTTCTATCTTTTTGATGGTAAAACTGTGATATTGTACCAATTTACCTTGTATGGGACCACTGTTTTTCTTAACATACAGGCTGAAGGCACAAAGAGCTGTTAAAGCAGTGAAATGTCCTCTTTCTAAAAGTCACATTTCTAAAGAAAATAATGTTAAATCCAACGTTTCCCGTAAAGAGGATTTATCATTACCATTCCAAAAACATGAAACATGAGACAGCTACTCCTTTCTAATTAGGAATTACAGCTTAAAAGCGTATTGAGGAATTCCTAATGTTAACCTATGAGAGGAGTAGGCCTCACAGTAGTGAAAAACTAAAGTAGATGTTTTTCACTACCAGGACATGGCAAACTTAAAAGTGCATGTCCTACCTTTTCACCAGTGTTGTATCTTTGTACCCAGGGAATACACACAACTCATATACACTCTGAGACACTGTAGCATAAATAAATCCCTTAAATGTGGTGTTTAGGGACAAGGCCTACTAGTAAGTATATATAATACATTTGGCCATGTGACCCATGAGTAGAGATGACAGATGAAATGCAACATATATAACCTGTACTCAATTCCCAACCATAGGTGAATAGGGTTATATGCCTGATGACACCCTACTCAAATCCTAAAACCCAAGCAGAGAACAGGTGTCTTCATTCACCTGTCTTAAGTCCTGATTTAGATGCCTAGACCTGTCTTGTTGTAGACTCCTTTATCACCTTTAGCTAGTCTCATATGGATGTCTCCAACACAGAGCACATCACAGACATAGTCTCAACGAATGGACAGATAAGGATACAGGAAATCATATTGAACATCTTTATTTGTTAGTTGTACAAAACAGGCTAAACATTGCCTGTATGTGAGACTGACCAACATTTGTATTCTGTGCTCTCATACTTGAATATGTGAGATTGGAAAAACAAAGCAAACAATGAAAAATAAAATGAAAATATGAGGCTAACATTCATGTGGATGCATGCCTTTGCTAATTTGTCACAGCATTTGGAAATCAGTCTTCACACAAAAAAACTGTGTGATGCAACTATAGAGTAGAGTAGAAGGTATGCAGTGTGTAAGGTGTCTCACACCCATACAAATGACACTGTCTGCAGTGTGGCTATTGTTCCTTCCAATGCAGTATTTACTGTCGTGATTTGTGCGACACACTAACTACTTGCCTAAATTCACTAGTCTGCCCTGAAGGTTTGACAATAAAAACAATGGAGACTGATGTCACACCCCTTTCTTGAGATCAAGTAGGGGAGTGGATGGTAAACAACATGTTGGTAGCTTTAACCCGTTGACCGAGGCGTAAAATCTGCCGCGGTGTGGGTGATTGATTGCACGGGTGGGGCCGTGTCGGCCAACGGACGTGCGCAGCACTACGGAGGTAGTGCTCGCGACGGCCGTTGGCCGACGGGTGCATGGAAAGGGTTAAAAAATCTATGCAGGTACTGTCATGGTATTTCATGTGATATAGTGTCCTTATCTGGGTACGGTACAGGGTTGTCCAATCAGGGATTCTGTGTATAGTTGTGCTCCTGAGCTGGCATGGTTGAATGGAGACAGAAGTGAAGAGATCTGTTGGGTTGGACTTTTTTTATCATCCCATATCTGAGTGTGTATTTGAGATATATAAAAGTGATATTTGGGACTTGCAGTGAATGGACTATGTTAAAGTCCTCCAAAATTGTCCAATAATGTGTGACAGACCTCTTCAGTTATTCCTTTGCCTATTCATTTGGTGATGTTTCGCTGTACAGTGCTTGTGATGAAGAAGCCTCATAGCAGATATGTAGCATGCAATTTGAATAGGTATAACTTACAATTTGGAGCTGACAGCTGCGTATTATGGTTTTAGTATTATTGTGGGCCATATATGGACGTGCATAATTATATAATGCCATGGTCATAGGGCAGCTTTTTTTTTGCTTACCTGCATAGTAAAAGTAGTGTGCTAGTTGATTTGTTTGCAGTTCGTGGGTTCTAAGCTGGAGACTGCACTCGAGGGTGTGACTGTTTTCTAGGCTCTGTTGACGGGATACTGGTACAACAGTTATCAAGGAAATAGCCAAGATTCCAACTGTCTACGGAAGTGTATATGCTCCTAGGCGCTTCTCGTGCTGACTTCTAGTGTGTTCCAGAGCTTGACGGTTTGAACTGAGAAAGCAGTGGCGCCTACGGATTTCTAACGTAAAGTGGTATAATAAGTGGGGCAGGTCTGGAGTGCAGTTTGTATTGCTTGAATTTAACCTGTAGGTGTAGTGGTCCTTTTCGTGTAGCTCAATGTACTTTGCCTGAGCGACAGTACATGCGTTTCCTGATCGGACACAAAGGAAACTTGGGACAGCGCTAAATATGTGACTTACAATTCAATACAGCTGTTTTTTGCGCTGTGTGAAGATCAGAAAATCTGCTTCAAAGAATGTAAAAGAACTCGGTATGTCTGATTTGGGAATAGGGATGTGAGTTGTCGCACGCGTTTTCCTTGCAAACTACATGAAGTTATCTCAATACTTATAGGAAGCTTCATGAAGTTAAGCGAGTAATTCAAGTTAAACATCATCTGAACAAAGACCACAAAAGAGGTTTTGCCAGAAAAAGCATTTCCAGAAAATCATATTTAACTGGAGAACTCTGCAAAAACTTTTTATGTTGGAAAATTCTTCCTAAAAAATTTCTTACAGAAATTTTCACTCACAGTTGAAGTTTTGGAACAAAGAGAAAATTCACAAAATTGCAAAATGTATCACTTTTGCAAAACTTTGCTTGTTAGCTCCTTGTTGAGAATTATTATCTTGATTTGATAGATGAGTTCTGGAAGGCTTCGCTTTCACTTGAACAGGGCATCAGTGATGAGGGCGATCAACCAAAGTGTTGGAGGCCATTCAGTGATGTTCCATCTACATGTGGCATGCAGACACATCCCTGTGTCTCATACCACCATTTCTTGAGCTTGTGCATCGAATGAGGTACAGCACCGCAGCATTACCCGATGCATGTTTTGGGGAACTTTGTGATGTTGGCAACTTGTGGAGTCTGGCATCTTACTTCTAGCTTGTTCCTTCGAGGATCTGAAGCTCTTTCTAACCATACGTGATTTTTCAGGTTGGACAAGTAATGACACCGGTTGTTATATGTTTTGCATTGTTGTAATTATCTGGCCTTCAACAAAGGTGTATGTTATTTTATTTTTTAATAATAGGATGATTTTGAATATTAAAGTACATACAACAACATGCATTCACAGTGCAATCTGCGCATGCGCTATTTTGAGAGTTTGGAAATGTAAAATGTTATTCCCTGATATTGAGAGATCCGAAGTTCCCGATTGGGCTAGAAACCCTGTCAAATGTCCATTCAGGAATTATGAGGTCTGAGGCGTTAGTGAGGACCTCTCGCGTTTTAGGGGGTTCAAGATCTATGGCTGAAAGCAGCTGAAATCTCCAGGAAATCGGCAGGGAAATCCAGGGAATTACTTGCGTTGTTAGACATGGAATTTCCAACCCCTTAGTTATTCCTCATTCTTTAGGGGATTCTCAGTGTTCAGTCCAGAATCTCTATTCATTTTTTCACTCTGGGAATTAAAAAGACCCTTTGTATCGTTAACTTTGGAGGTGCAGAATTAACACCCCGCATCCAGGGACCTCGTATTGAGGTCCTTAGTGGTGGTGAGGTTTGTACGCCAGGGGCACAAATTATATTTTTGCTTGCAACAGTGTGAAGGAGACATGAGGAATGCTGGTTCTAAATTCATTTGCACAGAGGTTGCACAATATTTTAGATTGGCCGGAAAAAAATACTGTGTACCAACAGTTGGAATTTGAGAGATGTGTGCACATTATTTGTCATACAAAAAAAGGCCTAAATTAGTCTTATTTCTAAACTGTGCTAATTTGTGTCTTCAAAAGTAAACTGCTGAAAACATCGCTTAAACAACACATCTATATATCAAGCTGCACGCTGCTAGTATTTACTTTCTTTTCCTCAGTTTACTTTGTAAAGTGGTAAATAATTCTCTCCCATGTCTCTTGTTCTGCGTTTGATTTTTTTGTAATGGGCCATTAGGACTCTGCACACCTGCAAATGAGCGTTGGATGACTTTTAAGTGAGCCGTCAAGTTTGTGTGTTTGTTTTCACGGTATACTTAAAAGGCAGGATCCATTAAGTTGATTTGTGGTTCTTTTGAACTGTTTGGACTCGAGCAGATTTTGGTGTAGCCATCGAAGTTTCAGAATGACAGGGTCCGGGGTGTGACAGGAGACATGCGGTGCGAGGTGAAGCTTTCTTCTGGCCAAACACAATAGCGACAAGCAGGCATTCATACCTAGAAAATAAAAGCAACATTTAACGCTCCTTTTCTGCATTGCTACAACAAAGTGAGGAAATCTGTGGATTGTAGTGGACATTGTGGTGTTTGGCGTGGTAAGGCCACAGCACTGGGGCGCACTTAAAGAAAGGGAAACACGCACTGGATAACTGGGTATCGCCGAGTTACCGAGGGGCATATTATCAAGGATGCGTTAAAAATATTGCCAGTTTAGCGGCAGAAAACTGCCGCTAAAGCAGCGATAATGGGCTTGATAATATGCCGCAGAGAATTCCCATAGAAGCCCATGTTCTGGTGTGAACATGAGCTTCTATTGGAATTCTCTGCGGCATATTATCAAGCCCATTATCGCCGCTTTAGCGGCAGTTTTCTGCCGCTGAAGCGGCGATAATTTTAACGCCGTGCTTGATAATATGCCCCATGGGCTTCTATTGGAATTCTCCAGAGCATATTATCAAGCCCATTATCGCCGCTTTAGCCGCAGTTTTCTGCCGCTAAACCGGCGATAATTTTTAACGCTGTTCTTGATAATATGCCCCCAAGAGCGATCACCCTGGCTTTATTTATGCCCTCCGCCTGTGCTCGGCCCTTGGGCTCTCTAGTGCGATAAATACATTGTAATGTAGAAGCCAGGAGGCACTCTGCATCTCTCCCAACTTTTACTTACACAGAACAAACATAGGTGCATATTATCAAGACAGGCGATAAAATCATCGCTGCTTTAGCGGCAGAAAACTGCCGCTAAAACGGCGATAATGGGCTTGATAATATTCTCTATGGAATTCCAATTAAAGCTCAGGTTAGATGTCCTTCACATCTAACATGGGCTGCAATTGGAATTCCATCGAGCATATTATCAAGCCCATTATCGCCGTTTTAGCGGCAGTTTTCTGCCGCTAAAGCGGCGATAATTTTATCGCCTGTCTTGATAATATGCCCCAGGGTGTTAATTTCTTTGGGATATGACAAACATAGGGGCACATCATCAAGGCCCCGCGATAAAATTATTGCCGCTTTAGCGTCCGTTTTCGGGCAAAAAGCAGCGATAATTTTATCGCACTATCAGCATGGACACGCTAACGCGTGTTCCCATGCCTCAGCGCCGGTTTCCCTAATGCCCATCTTTGCATCGCCAATGAGATGCAAAGTGGGCGTACCCTGCCAAACTAACGTGGAGAATGTCGCTAACCGACATTTCTCCAATTATCAAGGAAACCGCTAACCTGCTTAGCGATTATAAAAGTAGCGCTAACCGCGCTTAACGCAGGTTTCTTTACGCCTGCTTACAATCTGACTTAGCCATTAAATCCAATGGGAGGTGGATTATATGGCTAAGTCCACCCTGCCCTATCAGCAAACGTATAGCCTGTCGCTGTGCGATTATCGCTGGATTTCCAGCGATAATCGCACATTTTGCAGCAATCGCTTGGATTTTTATCGCTTTGGAGATAACACTCTATGTTGAGTTGCGTTGAGTTATATGTTGTTTGCACGGCTTCTGGGATGTAGGAAGTCGGAAGTTTGTAACGGTTCCGTAGTAGAGCAGAGGTAAGCGCTGCTCTCGGGAAAGACGGAATTGTTGTTGCCCTGAAGGTACACAGGGGAAACGTGTGACAATTGAAGTTGCACGACGCATTGTCTGGGTTTGATTCGGTAGCATCATTGTGTGTTGCGATTAGAGACATTTATAGTGTGGGAGAAGAGTGTATGATAGCGAAGGTTACGTGTGAAGTTCTGGTCTTAGGTACCAGGGATCCAACTGGCATTCCGATAACGCTTATCACTGGAAAGGTAATAGGTACTCTCTGAGCTTGTTAGAAGGACAAAGGAGAGGTAAGCGCTGCTTTGTTAACGTATGTCATAATTCTTTAGTAGAAGAGACTGTTCGCTGTTCTCGGGAAAGACAGTATTCTGTATGAATGTACTACATTTTTCTTGTGTGAACAAGCGTGAATGTAAAGGCATTCGGGTTAATTGCGAAACTCTGGGTTTATTTCTCAGGAGCATTGGGTGTCCAACTTAAATACTAGAGAAACAATTAGCTAATGCTTGTAAGAAGGGTGAAGTAGAGGGATGTGCTACTTTATCAACAGAAGTAATGATTCCATAGTAGGGCAGAGGTAAGCGCTGCTCTCGGGAAAGACGGAATTCTCGTGAGAAAGGCCTTTTGCTGTTCTTTGGTTAGCGAAGCGGACAATGGAGATGTTTCTATGTTGTTACTAACAGAAGTGTCGAAATTGAAACAAAAACTTACGGAGAAGATTTGTAAAGGAGGGGTAGACAGGAGCAGGAGCTGCCGCAGCGGCTGCTGACGTCAGAACGGGCGCGCTGGGATTGGACAGTCGGTCAGAACTGTGAAACGCTCCGGATTGGTGTGTTAGTGTACGCCGTGCTAGGAGTGGAGAAATACAGGGTGACGTAGACGCTCCTTATTGGTGCGTTAGTGTGAGTCGCGCTGGGATTTGAGGATTGTGACAGTGACGTAGACGCTCTGAATTGGTGCGTTAGTGTGAGTCGCGCTGTGATTGGATAGACTAGCGGTACAGTTGTAAAGAGAGACTAGCGATATACGAAAGGCAAGAAAATGTATTACGATCACCAGAAAAAGAGAAAAAGTCATGGTTAGGAAGAATCAAGAAGTGGTTTAAGAAGGACAAACCAGTTAAAACTAGGGAAGGACAGTTACTTCCTCCACCGAAAACCCCCGCATCCTTTATGATCACGAAATATGGGTATCATACTTGTATTTGGTTAGATAACTGGGTAAGATACACGAAAGAAAACGGAGTATTAACTTTTCCAGAACATGGTTCATTTAATTTGGCTCTTTTGAGAAATTTGAGAGAGAAAATTATGAATTTAGAACCAAGACCTAGACCGACGCAGTTTGAGGCTTTGACGGAATGGGAAGACGAAATGCATGAACGAGAGAGACAAAGAAATGGTAGAGGATATAGGTACCTGTTTGGAAGACCATACGGACATGAAACGCATAATGATCGAATGAGAAGATGGTGGGATGCGAGTATGACTGAGGGTGTGTTCCCTGTAAGAACTGTAGGAGAGAATGAAGGACGAAAGTGTGTAGAGAAGAGACATAATGTGGAGTCGAGAGGGTACGGAGTGAATGAGTCCGAGGATGATGTTCTTGATGATATGTTCTATAAGAATCCACCACCGTATCGACCAGAACCAGAAATTTTAACTCCAAGTGCCCCAATGAGAGAAACAATGCGAATCATAAAATCGGAACCAGAATCCCTAAGTTTGGGTAAAAACAATGCTGCTAGAGAAGTTGAAAAGAGGTCGGAAGAAAAAAACGAAGGAGAAAATTCTGTAGAATTAGCAAAAACGACCCTAGAATTAACTGAGAAAATAAGAGAATTGACTAAGAATCTAGAAGCGGTAACTGTTCCAGTAACGATAGGTCCAGTAATGCCTGTTTTTGACAAACAGAAGGACAGTGAGCATTGTTTGACAGTCCCTTACAGAAGTAATAAACCGGTAGAACAACCAAGGGTGAGTCAAAATGAGAATCCGTGGAGACAGACTATGAGTGTAATTGAACCGAATTTTTCAAATAACCCGTTTGTAGGTCAGAATTGTGCAGAGAGACGTATGACAATGATAGAGACAGTGTCAGAAACACAAAAAGATTTTGGACAAGGAAATGTAGAAAAACCAGTAGGACCATCGACAGAGGAGTTAAGTGAATGGTTAAGAAGCTTGCAGAGGAAAGACAAAGAATCCCAATCAATTGATGTGGCCAAGTTACGAATGGTATTGGAAGAATTAATAGTAGGGACTATCCCAACAGAAAAATTTAAAACCTATCAGGATGAAAAACTATTATTTTTGTGCAAAAGTGTGCCCTGGAGAGCAAAAAACTTACATGAAAGGTTAGAAGAAGTGGCAAATGAAATGGGCATTGATATTGAAAAGGTAAAAGCCTTACAGAAACCATATCGAGTAGATTTCACCGAAAAGGATATTGAAAATATGAACACCACAGGACGAATAGGTCAAATTAAGGACATCATCATTTTGCTGAGAAAATGGGGAGACGTGGATAAATGGAGAAGCAGGTGGTATAGAAAACGCGATGATGCCTCAGATAAGACATTTTCAGCATTTCCTGTGAGAGAAAAGGAGAAGGTAGTGACAGAATACCCTATGAGAGAGATTCCAGGAGGAGGATATGTACATGTCCCATGGACAAGACAGGATATTTTGTCTTTCACTAATGATTTCCCTTGACTGCGTGAGAAGCCCGTTGAGTGGTACAGGCAGGTTGACAGATTTTTGAAATTGTCTAAAGAATTATGGATTGATTTGAATAGTCTGTTTGACATAATTTTACCAGCAGATCTATGGACAGAGTGCAAACTCATGATTAATTGGCCAACCCAGGAATATCCTAGGGATCCTAAAACAGGAGCTCCAGATCCCGAGGTAATGAAGAAATATGAGGAGGTCATGGTATTTTTGAAAAACAAAGTGCCTCCTAAAGAGACAGATTGGGTAAAAATTGATCGAACACACCAGGAAAGTAAAGAGTCAGTACATGCATACTATGAGAGGCTAATACTAGCTTTTAAGCAGTTTAGGTGGAGATGAGAATCTGAGTGAAAAGGATTTGAGTCATTTTGTATATAGATTTGTATATGGTTTACGTCCAGAAATTGGTGAAATGATTAAACAGCATAGGGTAGATTGGCAAAACAAGAAAATAGATGAAGTATTGAGACATGCTAAATATTTTAGTGATGAAATTGAAGCAAAACAGCGGAAACTAAAAGAGAAGGCAATGTGGGCACAGGTAAATGTAGCGGAGAGACAAGAAGCACAATTGGTGGAACAAGCAGGGTTAAAGCCGAAATGTAATCCTGGGAAGTATAAAGGGAATATTGAAGAAGCTAAAAAGAAATTTCCGTGTCATAATTGCGGCAGGATAGGGCATTGGAAATCCAAGTGTAAGTTTCTCCCGAGTACTAACAATGAAAATCCATCATTGAACCCACAGGTGCAGCATGAGGTGAGTGGTCAACTGCAGCAACAGCAGCAAGTTGTTCCCCCACAGAATCAGGTGCCAAAACCGCCTTTTCCACAGAGCAGAAACTCACAGAAGTATAGTAGTGAATCGGGATTCTACAATGAAGAACAGGTAAATAAGCTGCCACGCGCTAGCGCTGTCTCGCAGTATTGGATGCAACGCGATGAGAGTGACTCAGAAGAAAGCTATTGACGGTGCCGTAGGAAGGAAAGAGAGTGCGTACTTGGCGCAACTGTAGAAGTAGACCAGACAGGACCTTTCGTAGATGGGAAGGTTAATGATGAAAATATTACTTTCCTAGTGGATACTGGTGCTACTCGATCAACTGTTAGATCAGCTGATGTTAAGAATCTTCCTCTCTCGGATGAAACGATCCAAGTAATTGATGTGTCCAACAGACAGATTAAAATATACCTCACAGAACCAGTGAAAGTTAGCCTAGGGAAATTTTCAGAAATGCACCGCTTTGTGATGTGCGACACCAGTCCTGTGAATTTATTAGGTAGGGACCAGTTGTGCAAAATGAATTGCACTATATTCTGTACTCCGGATGGAATAGCTTTAGAAACACCGGATGATGATGTACTGTATAAGATGACCATAGCTAACAGAGAAAATGAAGTTACTGAAACATATGCTGTATTCAATCCTGATGAATTACCTAAAGAATTGAGACAATCTGTAAAAGCAGAAGTTTGGGATTTCACTGGAGAAAATGTAGGGCTAATGAGAAATGTAGATCCAATAAAAATAACAGTAAAGGAAGGTGTAACATATCCAAATGTTCTGCAATACAAATTGACACCTGAAATAATTGAAGGAGTACCTCCTGTAATAGAGAAAATGATCAGGCAAGGAATTTTGAGAGAAATAATGAGTAGTCCATGTAATTCACCGATAATGGGACTGAAAAAGCCTAATGGGAAATTCAGGATAGTGCAAGATCTGAGAAAGGTGAATAAAATTGTGGTATCATGTTGTCCCATTGTACCAAATCCATCAGTGATTTTATATCAGATTCCCCATGATGCAGAATGGTATACAGTGATTGATCTGTGTCATGCTTTCTTTTCCATCCCATTGCACCACGACAGTCAGCAAATTTTTGCATTTCGTTTGGTGAGCGTATTTTGGCATGGTGCCGAATCCCACAGGGGTATACAGAAAGCCCCTCAATATTCAATCAGCTATTAAAGAAGTCTTTGGAGAGTCTAGAAATGCCTGAAAGCTCTGTATTAGTTCAATACATTGACGACCTTTTGGTAGCGTCAAAAACACGTGAAGCCTGTGAGGTAGACACGATAACCTTGCTGAATCATTTGGCAGATGGAGGACTTAAAGTGTCATCATCGAAATTACAGTTTTGTAAGAAGGAAGTACAGTATTTGGGACATAACATTGAGAAAGGACTAAGGAAAATAACCATAGACAGAATCAGAATAATAAAAGGAATGAGAGCGCCCATGACTCAAAGAGAGGTGAGAATGTTTTTGGGAATGGTTGGATACTGTCGTCAGTGGATCAGCAACTTCTCCTTGATCGCAAAACCTTTGGTGCGATTGACGAGAAGTGATGTGAAAGATCCCATCGAATTAAACAAGGAGGAATTAGCAGCGTTTAGAAAATTGAGAGATGGTTTGTGTGAAGCACCTGCATTAGGTATGCCTGACTATGAGAAAGAATTCGAGTTGTATTGCAGTGAGAGGAATGGATGTGCACTTTCTGTGTTGATCCAGAAGCATGGAAAACTGAGGAGACCAATTGCATATTTTTCATCAATGCTTGATCCAGTAGCTGTAGCTTTACCTGGATGTTTGAAAGCGGTGGCTGCAACATGTCAAAGTTTGGAGCAGAGTGAAGGAATTGTGATGGGATATCCATTGAAAGTGTTTGTACCTCATGATGTAGTGATCCTGTTAACAAGGAGTCGTACTCAGTACATGACACACAGTCGGCTGACTAAGTATGAAAAGGTCATGTTAGGTGCAACTAATGTGAGTCTTGCAAGATGTTTGAATGTGAATCCTGCAACACTGTTGCCTGATGCTGAGATTGTGGAAGTAAGAGATGAAGTGGATCATGATTGTTTGGATGTACTTGATTTTTGTACAAAACCACGACCAGATATAAAAGATGTACTTTTGCCAGAAAGTGATTTTGTGATTTTCGTTGATGGGTCATGTTTGAGAACAGATGAAGGAGTGCTGAGTGCAGCGTATGCAGTATGCACAGTCACAGCAGTAATAGAAGCATCCTATCTGAAAGGAGTGAAATCGGCCCAAGTAGCAGAACTCGTGGCTTTGACTAGAGCATGCAAGATTGGGAAGAGTGTGAGAGTGACTGTGATAACTGACAGCCAGTATGGCTTTGGAGTGGTCCACGACTTTGGCCAATTATGGCTACAAAGAGGTTTCCTGACCTCGAGTGGAACTCCTATTAAGAATGCTGAAGTGGTTGGAAAATTGCTTGAGGCGATACAGCTGCCTAGACAATTGGCTGTTGTAAAATGTGCTGCCCATAGTCAGGGTGGTGATTATATTGCCACAGGAAATCGATACACCAATGACATGGCACAGTATTGTGCACGCAATCAGAATTCGGTCAATCGGGCTAAGGAAAGAGAAATGTCTTCTTGCTCATTGATGTTTACTAACATTGTAGGAACTTGGGAAGAGGTAAGACAATTGCAAGAGGAGGCAGGAGATGAGGAAATGAGACAGTGGGTAAAAGCAGGATGTGCCCCAAGGGAAAAGGACCATGTGTGGGTTTATCGAGATGGAAGACCAGTTATGCCTGATAGCATGATGTCTACCATGGCACGGATGTATCATGGCCAGGGACATATAGGGAAGGATGCCATGATCAGGTCATTTAAGCAGACCTGGTACAATGCAAAATTCAGACTTGTAGCAGAAAGTCTTTGTCAAAGATGCCTAATATGTCAGCAATACAATCCTGGGAGGAAGACAGTAGTGAGTCTGGAAACAATAGGTCGAGAAGGAGGGCCTTTCACCAGAATGCAAGTAGATTTAATTGAAATGCCTCCCTGTAACAGACTGAGGTATGTTTTGGTTGTGGTCTGCCTATTCTCTAGGTGGGTGGAAGCATTCCCAACAAGAGGAAATGATGAGATGACAGTAGCCAAGCTACTGCTGAGAGAGTTCATCCCTAGGTTCAGGTTCCCAGTGACAAT
This sequence comes from Triturus cristatus, assembly GCF_964204655.1. Classification (NCBI taxonomy): domain Eukaryota; kingdom Metazoa; phylum Chordata; class Amphibia; order Caudata; family Salamandridae; genus Triturus; species Triturus cristatus. The sequence continues at coordinate 473,584,387 of NC_140590.1, read as the reverse complement.
TGAATCAGACCGAGGAGGACATTTCCATAATGAGATTGTAGGATTAATTTGTGAAGCATTGAATGTACAACAAAAACTACATTGTGCCTACCGACCAGAGGCTTCTGGTGTGGTTGAACAGATGAATGGTACTATCGAAAATAGAATAGGGAAAATGTGTTTGGCCACAGGTATGAAATGGCCGGATGTCTTGCCTCTGGTACTCATGACTATTAGATCAATTCCAGACAGAACTACAGGATTGAGTCCTCATGAAATAATCATGGGACGAGCAATGAGACACGTGTTTATACCAGTCAACAAGCTGAGGACTATAACTGATGACATGGTGTTGGAATACTGTAAAGGCCTGGCTGACGCAGTTCATTCTGTGTTTCATCAGGTTGGAGCGGATGCCACCACACTTGAAAAGAAGCCAGCCCATGATCTGAGCCCAGGTGACTGGGTAAGGATAAAAGTCCACAGAAGAAGAAATTGTTTGGTTCCAAGGTGGGGAAAACCAAGACAAATCATTCTGACCACGACAACAGCTGTGAAGTGTGCTGGACTGAAAAACTGGATCCACGCAAGTCACACATTGAGAATTCCGAATCCAGTGGACAGCACAGGAAAATAATATTTTGACGAATCAGAATCAAGTACTGAGCCAGATGACGAAGAGTCGAAGACACGAGAAAACTCTGAAAGGGGGGATACAGAACCAAGTCTAGCTTTGGTTCCCAGAAGTAGCTCTCTGAGAAGAAGATTGCAGATTTCTGAATCCAGTGATTCTGGAAACGAGCAAGAAGTGCAGGGTTCTAAAAAAGAACACAGAAAGAAAAGAGGAAAGAGTACTGAAGAAACAATAAAAGAAATTCGTGAAAAGGAAGTAACAGATGAGAGACTGAGAGAAATTCCACCTGAAATAACAAATTTAAGTGAACAAGGGACAGGTACAGAGAGAGAGGGACAGATTTCTGCGGAAGACCCCAGAGGAGGTGCAGGGAACTGCAACATCCAGTTAGGTGAAGGGACAAGTAGCCAGCAGGAAGATTGCATGTCGGAGATCCGAGGAGGGACAGAAGTAGGGAAAACAAAACAAGTGGTGGAAGAAGAAATCGTTGAAAAGACAAAGCAAGTTGAGACAGAATCTGAAGAGAGTGAAAATGAAATACCGGAAGGTCGAGTTCTAAGAAAGAGAGCTTGGAGGAATGAAAAGAACGACAAAGGAAGTAAAGTAAAAAGAGTTGCAAAAGATGACGTTTGGCCCAATAAAATAAGGAAATTGAGATATCGACTGACAGAAGTGAATTCACCAAGAGCTGAACAGGTGAATGAAGTGACAAGTCAAGAAAAATCAAAAGAAGATGAAATAACTGAGGATATAGAGATTAAAAGAACAAGGAAACCTAACCAGAAGTATAAGTCACCGGAATGGACGTATGTGGCTCTGCCTGAGAAGGGAGAAGAGGCAGATAGTCAAGGAAATCCAGAGGAGGCTGTACTGAAAGTGGTTGAAGAAGAAGTAGAATCAGAAATCCTGAGAGTTCTCTTGTCCGACATTGGAGAAGAAGAAACGGAAGTTCAGGAAATTCTGTATTTGGATGACGAGAGGAAAGTGAAGAATGATGAGATGCCAAACTGAATAAATCAAGAAAACTGTTGATGAAGAGAACAAGAAATTAAATCAAAAGATAGATACTGGTAGAACCAAATAGGTGTTAAGGCCTTAGGTTAGAAAACTAGTTGTGAAGTGAAAGAGGCTAAGTCAAAAGACACGGTCCATTTTAACAAAGATGGCTAACATAGATAGTAGCAAAGGTAGATGTACATTCATGAAAAGATGGTGTAAAATGTGTTGTTGTTGTTGTACAGGATTATTAATGCTTTTATGGAGCATCCTTGCTCTTGTCATTTCTTTTAAGGTCACTATAGATACATTAGAAGGACATAGTGAGAAGAAAACTAATATAGGGAAGATTCCAAAAGTAGTTCCAACTAGAATAGATAATTCTGAAGGAGTGACTTATCATCACCTTCCAGAAACGTATGGAATAACATGTAGTGTAATAGCTAGTTTATTTTATCAGACAGGGAAATTAGAAGATTATTTTTCAGATGTAGATAACATTTTTGTGTGCCTTCTTTTAATAAACTAAACAAAGTAAAACCTGCTAGGGTATTAGGTGAATTTTTCTTAGAAACTAAAGAATTTGACATGCAGTTTGAAGAAAGAGGAAAGGACATTTTTAGACAGGGTTGAAGAAAGGAGATTGAAAATGCAAAGAAAGGCAGCAGAAGGGAAAGTGGAGAAAACAGTCTGGGATGTAGAAAAAGAAAAACATTTGAAAGGAGAAGCTAGTCCAACTATAGCTTTAGATTGGCCTCAGAAAGGGAAATTTTGCATTCGAAGGAATCAAACTGTGTATGATAATTATTTTTTAGGTAATAGTGAGTGCCATGATACATATCGAATCATGGGAGGATGGGGATTTAAAGGCGGAAAAGATCCAGTCTTTCCTGGATTATATTTTATTTGTGGGAACAGGGCATATTATCGTTTGCCAGACCATTGGTATGGCACATGTTACGTAGGCCTGGTCTTCCCGAAAATTTTTCATATGGATAGAGGAGAAAATGGTGTACATAGTTTAAGTAATCATTTAGCGAGGAGTAAGAGAGAATCTTGGACAGAAATTGTAGGTGACATTTTTGGAGCATTGATACCAGCGGTGGGAATATCTCTGAATGCAAACAAAATTAGAAGACTTTCAACAGTAGTGGATCGCTTGTCAACAAGCACCGCTGGAGGATTCTTATTGGTAGACACTGAAATGGTTGCCATGCGTGCTATGGTAATGCAAAATCGACTTGCCCTTGATATATTATTATTGGCAAAAGAGGGTGGAGTCTGTGGAATGATGAAAGTTCAACATTGTTGTACTTACATTCCTGACGAAAGCGAAGATCTGAAAATTTATATTAGGAATATTACTGAATTGCATGATGAAATTGTACCACTGGAGGTTGAAGGTGTTTGGGAAAAGATTGGAAAGAAAATAGCTGCTGTTAAAAATTTCTTAGTAAAACTTGGTACTACATTTGTAGGCAAAATATTGTTTCCATTCACATGTGTAATTTGCATAATATTAGTGATAAGATTAGGTTGTATTTGTTGTAAAAATAATAAAAACAAGAAAAGGGTAAAAAGCGAAAAAATAAAAAGAAAAGATAAGAAACAAGAAAGGGAAATTGAGGAGATAGAATTGGAGGAGTGGAAGGAGAGTATGTAGGAATCAGCAAAAGAGAAGACGTAATTATGATTAAGAGCAAGAAAACATTTTAAAGATTCCGTACGTAAAGACAGAACAACATTTTTGGGTGGTATGGTGATAAAATCACCAAAGGGGGGATTGCTGGAGCGGGTAATAAAAAAATGTTGTATACCATCCCCATTTTGCATGTTTATTAATTAGATTAATTAATTAATTATAATCAAATTAATGGATTGAAGTGGAAATTATTAATCAACCTTATTAATGATTGAAATACACGTGGGATTGCTTTGCATGACTTCATTAAATCGTAACCTAAATTATGTACGCATACTAATGATAGACAATTAGAATATTGCATGATATATGTCGCTTTTGTGATGTATTTGTGATTTGTGCTTTATTTTGTAAGTATAAAACCGCTTGAGTGTTGCTTATTGCTAGATAAATACACACACATATGGGTATTAGTGAGGGAATAACATTTATTTAGTCATTTTTATGTATTAATTATGTTTTGTGTTTCATTTGCTTAAGTTGACCATTTGGGCCTGCCACAAAATGGCTGCCTCTGGTACCTAACCCGACTGTCGACGCTGTATGAGGCTTGGGTGAAGTGCGCCTGCGCTGACGCCAGCTACAGTGGCCTCGTCATGACCCTAACCAGACTGTACCCTTCAAGGTTATCCTGGGAAGCAAGCCAGCTTTTCAGTAAGAACAATAATGTGCTTCTAAAAACCGGAACAAACAAGATTGATGACATCAGAGACATTATTTTGGTGTGAATCCTGTCAGACAATTTCGATTCACCAATCAGAAGAACTGAAGACCCGTTTTTGTTACAATTTGTCAATGATTTTTACTATAAATTATGGTAGAATAGAGAGGTTGGTGCGGGTTCGTTTCTGGCCTTTCTCGATTTCCTGACGTTATGCTGACGGAGAGGACGGTGACACTGCAGGACAGCTGTTTCCCTGAATCTTTGACCGACTGAATTAATGCCCAAACTCCTGATGAACTGAATTTACTAAATTTGATGAGCATAGATTTGCGAGACTGACAGATTTGACGTAGAGGACGACAATTAGCCAGAATAGGTAAATATGAATGGCGACTCGATTAAATGAATGATTTAATTTGCATTAATTAGATAAAGATTGAAATTGAATAACTACAAAGAAATGAGTTGGGTTGTTTATTCATTGAAAATGTGTTAACGAAAAGGTTAATTAGAGAATTAGAAATAAACATAAACCTGCAACTAACTGATCCATCCCGATTTATGAGAGGAATACTAAAGGTGAAGTTCAGGGCCTAATGAGTATCAGAAGGTTGTGTAGATTAGTCACTCATTAGGGTAAAAAGTGGTATTTCCTTTCATGCCAGCGTTTGGAAGATAATCGCCTGCTAAGAAACACAGATTGATGGTGAGTGAATGTTGGTGTTATGGGCCCCACCAGCAAACATATGGATAGTGTGTGTATGTGAGATCTTTGGTCTGTGACGGAGGGAGGGATTTGGCACTCCACGCTGGAGCACTGGTGTCGTGGAGTCTATTAATTAGGGTGCGGTGGGAGATGGTGCCGAAGGTGACCTAGAAATCCAGGAGGATAGGTGTGAGAAGTTGGCCTGGCATATGCTTGTCACTAGTTATAGTGGCCACCTTGCACCAGTCCAATTAGACTCTTAAGGTGATAGGTTTAAAAGACAACCTTTAAAGAAAGCTATCCTAGTGGTAGCGGTGGAGAGCAGCCTTCAGGCTAAGTCTTGAAGGAGTGTTAGCTTATTGTTTTACCATAGATAACCTCTTGAATGACCAAATGAAAGAGTAGTCCACACAGGTATATATATAAAATATATGTATTTATTCTAAGCAGAATCCCACAAGTCTATTTATGAGGCTAGAAGTAAAGTTAAAATTCAAACAAGCATTTATAGATACAATAAATAGCACTGAAATCACAGGGCCCCGGGGGGGACCAAACCATATATTAAAAAAGTGGTATAAGAACCACGACAATTCTACAGACAATGCCTAGGGCATTTAGGATCGCTGGCCCCTTGAGAATCCACCCCAGGTGAGGAGGAAGGGGACCCACGGGAGGCGCGTGCAGTGGAAATAGCTGCTATCGGGATCTCTATTAAAGCCTATGGAGAATGTCGCGGTTTGATTTAAACAGATTAAAGATACTTCTAGCAGGAGTTCAAAGTTAAAAACTTAGAGTTAAGCTTTTGAGGAGCCCACTATCACGAGAGTACCGAGGTACCACTGTTACCTGCCCCAGGGAAGCCGGGTGCATAGGTCGTTTTCGATGTCGGGTCGCGGGCTGATTTTCAATGGGAAAATGTACAAAACTGCTGCTAGCCAAAAGCGTCGATGATGCAGTGAAGAATGAAGTTGTAGATCTTGTAGAGAAGAACCTGAAAGCAGAGGGGACAGAGTCTGGGTCACGGCACAGTGACCAGGGAGCTGAGGGAAAAGAGCCCTTCAATGTCGGGTGCTTCAAGTAGAAAAGGCGTACCTTGGATCTGCAGCCACGGGCTCCAGGAGGCTTCAAGGAAGGCCAGCTTCTGGAGGGCGACTGTCCCACGAAGGATGAGGGTCGCTGCGGTGTTAGTGTCCGGATTGGATCCACTAAGCCTTGGCAACCGCAACCCACGCAAGATGAACAAATAAGCTACTGGTGCAGACCCACGAGGTCTGTGAGAGGTCTCCTTGGAGGAGACTGTAGAGCAGGCCTGGAACAACCAGGGGAACTCTTAAAAGTAAGGATTGTCCTCCGCCAGGGCCCACAAGTCGAGAGACAAGGGACCGCGGAAGGCAGCAATTTGGAGTGCGTAAAAGGGTGCCCACGGGCCACCGGAGTGAGCTAGGGTGCTGATCTTTGGCACAGTTGCTGCTGAGAGGTTGGCTCAATATTAGGCCAAAGCACAACTTCCCCACTGGTCAGGGTCGTGTGCTACGCAAGAGGTAGCCGGTGTCCTGGCGTATCGGGGATCTCGGCACCCACGCGGTTCACGGTGATCAGACTTGCTGGGCACGCTCACTGGCCTCTGGGATGCTAGGAAACCCACCTCAAGGTTGAGGGGAGTCGTCGACATCCGAAGTTCCAACCGGGTCACTTGCAGTGTTTCTGGTGCCTGCCAAGCAGGGGGGTAACTCCTTTACCCCAAGGGAGATTTCTTCAGTCAGCTGGGCAGCAGCTCGTCGAAGGTCAAGTCTGTGAAGTCCAAGATTAATCTGATTTTCCGGGGACACGTTATTCACCTTTATCCACAAGATTAGGGGAGTGTCCAGATCAGTGTTCACCAATGGGAGTTGAGGCGGGAAAGGGTGGCTACACCCTCTCCCCTTTGTGTGTTTCCCGTCTGGGCGAGGGGCAGGATGCCCCTGAACCGGTTCCAGGCGGTGTATGCAGAATGTAGGTACTGTAGCAGCCTACGTGCAACTCTGAAAGGCATCCTATGGTGCACCCACCCAGTTCCAATCCACATAGCCTGTCTGGGAAGGTGCAGGCACCTCCCTGCAACAGGATCCCTATTGTCCAGCTGCCGAGGCTGGGGTTTTGCCCAGCAACAGGCAGCCAGAGTCGTGTGGGGGGCGAGTAGCATCCATTTTGTGATACGTGTGCACTTTTAAATTGGTGTCTAAATTCTGCCGCTTTTCCCATATCGCCCCTCTAGCTGGGGGGAATCATGCCCTCATGCCCATGGCTGGACTGGGGGTATGATTCCTACATGTTTGACACAAAACCTGATATGGTCCTGTGTAGTCATTCTCAAGTTATCACGCTAGTGCGATATACTTATAATGCGGTTAAGAGTATATGGTATGGCTACACTACAAACAACCCAGCAATGGTTTTTACGAGGGTTGCAGAGGGGCCCTACTCAGGTAGAGGTCCCCCCCCTCACACATATCCCAGCACCCTGCTTTGTAGGCCTGCTTGAGGGGTGACCGTTGAGAATACATGTGTTGTACATAGGTGGGATACAGGGTACCTGTATCCCTGTAAGGGGTGCAAGCACCACATTACCCAGACTACAGTAGTGGTCTGGTGGTGTCATTTGGTGTGGCTGTCCCAGGGTAGCAAAATAACTGCTGCAGCCCCTGGTAGGCCTCTGAGAGACCCATGCCCTGGGTACCTATGATACCATCTACAAGGGGCTGGTAGGGTGTCCTCAGTATCCAATTGGAATGTACCTAGGGTACTCACGTCAGTTTTAGGGAGGAAGCAGATAGGCTGGGGTCCTGGATAGCAGGATCCCAGCCAGACTAGTCAAAAACCATCCAAATACCAGGCAAAAAGTTGGGGGCAACCATATAGTCAGATTCCACCTTCCTACAATGAGGACTGCGGTTTCGCCTCGGTCAATGAGAGAGCGGATGTCGTCGGTGGCGGCGAGGAGTGTAGTTTCTGTGCTGTGGTTGCTCCTGATGCCGGATTGGGAGATGTCCAGTTTGCGGTGTACTTCAATAAAATTGGAGAGTTGGACGTTGATGGCTCTCTAAATGACCTTGACTGGGAAGGGGACGAGGAAGATGGGTCTGAAGTTCTTGAGGTCTTTTGGGTTGGCGGATGGTTTCTTTAGTAGAGGGTTGATCTTAGCGTGTTTCCAGTCATCGGGGAAGGTGGTGGTTTTGATGGAGCAGATGATAGTGTGGTGAAGCTCGGGGGCGATGGTGGTGCCTGCTCTGTGGGAGATGTGGTGCAGACATATGTCCGAGGGGGTTCAGGAGAGGAAGCTCTTCATGGTTTTGAGAGTGTTGTCCGTGGTGAGCGGAGTCCAGTTGTGCAGGATCTGTTGGGGTGCGGCGTGGTTTACTCCGGTGGTGTCAGGCTTGGTGGTAGGGTCTTGGGTTTGAAGCTGTCATAGATAAGCCTGAACTTTGGTGGAAGAAGGTTCCGATTTTATCGCAGAGGTCTTGGGACGCCCGCTTTCTCTCTTTTGGGCCTGGCGAACTCCTTGATGATGGCGAAGAGTTCTTTACTTTTGTGTGCATTGGCATTTATTCTGGCCTGGAGGGCCGTCTTCTTATTGGTTTTGAGGAGGAGGTGGTGTGTGGTGACAGCGGCTGGGTGGATTTCCGGTGTTTTGTTGTTCCTCCATATCTTCTCTAGTCATCTGCAGGTGCGTCTGGACTTGTGGAGGGTGGGGGTGAACCAGTTGGCTTTTTTGGAGTGTTGCTTGCCAGGAGATTTCTTGAGGGGTGCCAGAGTGTTGGCCCAGTCGGAGATCCATTGGTGGTTCCATATTTCAGAGTTGGCATTGGTGTCAGTCGGCAGTGTGGTAGTGCTGAGGGAGGCAGTTTGCCGTTCTTCGGTGACCTTGTTCCAGCATCAGCCGGGGGTGGGGGGGCGTGGGTGATGGTATATGGTGGATTTGGTAAGGGCAAAATGCCTGGTCGGTCCAGAGGAGTTCGGTGGTGTGGCTATAGGTGACGTTTTCGCTGGCAGAGAAGACTGGGTCAAGCAGGTGTCCTGCTGCGTGGGTAGGAGCAGTGACTAGCTGTTTGAGTCCAATGTTGGTCAGGTTCTCCAGAATGGATGCGGGGTACTGGTCTTTGGGGTTGTCCAGGTGGAAGTTGAGGTCACCGAGAAGGATGCAGTCAGTGGATACGAGAGCCTGGAGGGCGATGACATCTATGATGGCTTCAGTGAAGGGCAGTTGGGGGCCACGTTGTCTGTAGATGAGGGTGCCACGGAAAGGGGTAATGGGGCTGGTCTGTATCCGGAAGTAGAGTTGTTCCCTGGTTGTCGTTGTGTCGTCCGAGTGGGTGGTCAGGCGGAGGGTGTTTTTGTGGATGATGGCGATGCCTCCTCCTGGTCAGTTGACGCGGTCCTTGCAGGTGATCTTGCAACCGTCGTAGATGGCGGCGGTGATATCCAGAGCTGGGGTTCGTCCAGGTTTCTGTGAGGAAGACAATGTAGGGAGAGGCGGAGCCTAAGAGGTCCCAGAGTTCTGTGGCATGTTTATGGCGGGAGTGTATGTTGAGGAGGATGCTCCTGAGTTGGTCGAGTACGCTGTTGGTCGATTAGATGGTGGGGGGTGCTGGAGTGTGGAGGTGGGTCAGGGTGTAGCTACACTTGTGGCAGAAAAAGGGTCCTTGGGTGTCCTTTGGCGATGCGAGGTGGCAGGCGGCATGGCGTCCGGCGTTGAGGGCAAGGAGGGTGCTGGCATCCTATCAGTGGAAGGTCTGAGAAACAGGGTTTGTGGAGCTGGGCGCGGTCCAGGCATGGATGGGTGCAGCGGTGGTGCACCAGCTGCACAGCCGTGCAGCAGCCGCCATTAAGAAGTGTGTGGGGAGCTGAACAGCTTGAAGGCAGGAAACGCGGGGAGCGGGAAAGGGTCACAGGAGGGGCCGGGGACGCAGGGCCTCACAGTGGCTGTGTCGAGGGCAAGAGCCGCAAAAAGGAAAAAAGGAAGGAAAAGTGAAAACAGGACAAAGGCAGACAAAGACAAAATCAAAAGGCAGAAAAAGACAGAATCTAAAGGCAGAAAAAAAGTAGACAAATAGACAATACACAAAGTTTGTGTACAGTTTTAATTGCGCGAAAGCATTCCTGTTTAGTTCTCGATTGACCAACCCGTGCTTTGCACAGATTCCCACTATTCCTTCGTCTGTGTGCACTCACTGTTTTTCCTCAAATCTGGCCTATACATCATCATGAGTGCTGATCGATGCTGATGATAAATGTACCATTTTCTCACGATCTAACTTTGCACTGTTTTCTTTGCAGCTTTGAAACCTGGCAGATTTTGGAGACTATTTTGCCGTCAACATAACTGAAGCTGTCTCTATGCTTCAGTTCATGCAGTCACTAATACATCCTTTCATGCACCAGTCACTCATCTTTCCATGCATCCATGTATTCTTTAACCCTGTGACTCATTCATGCATTCACTCACTCCTCCATACCCAGTACCACATACACAAACTCATCAATCAACAAAGAGTACTCCAGTAGCATAATGTCAGTGAGTGAGCGGTGTAACTGTGCTGTCAGTAGTCTGTGACTAGCTAGGAGACTGCTTCAGATACTTTGAGAATGCTGGTCTATGCTGGGTGTAAGGGTGTTGTAGGAAGTGTAAGACTGCTACGCTGTGAGAGCTGTGCAAGTACTGTCAGTAGTGTGTGACTTCCAGTCTGTGAAGGGTGTGGCTTTCTTAATGTGGGAGTGCTAAAGTGTGAGGAGTGTTGTCAATAGTTTGAGACTGCTGCTCTGTGTGCGGAGTTAGGCAGCCACACATCTGCCAGCACTCTATCTGTGAGGGGTGGGAAAGTGCTTCTCAAAGAGAGGACATCTGAACTATCCACTATGCATGAAAATATTGGTAAACTAAGTATGTTAGCCAAAACAATGTTTGAAAGCTAGGTGTGTGCCAGATTTACGTAATTTGCTTTTGCATATTACGTGAAGTTTCTGCACAATTTAGCAAAATTACACGTAATGATGTGAAATGCAAAACTGGCATTTGCTGCTGTATTTTAGCACAAAGGTGCCGATTCCGATCCGGTAAAATAAATTTGCGTACGACTCGTATCCGTATATTTTCACGTACGATTCGTACAAGTACCGTACAAACGGCGAAGTACGAGTCGTACGTGAAAAATACATACGAATTGCGTTGGGAAAAGGGTACGAGAGGGAGCCGGACATATTTACGTGCAAATCGTAAAACAGAAGTCAAAGCGCGCAAGTACGATCCATACCGCCCGTCCGAATACACAACCGTATGTAAAAGGCCCCGTACGGAGCGAACGCAGTAGCACACATATACACGTGTAAACTTGTGCCCGGATACGAGTCGTACAGCCCCCCTCCCCCCGCATATGTCAGCACCGTACCCCCGTATGTCAGCACCGTACCCCCCCTGTCTGCACTGTACCCCAGCCCCGTACCTGTACGCACCGTCCCCCAGGGCCGTAGTGCCTGTACGCGGCACACCCCATGCCCATACCCCAGCCCCGTACCTGTACGCACCGTACCCCAGGCCCGTAGTGCCTGTATGTGACGCACCCCGGGCCCGTACCCCAGCCCCGTACCTGTACGCACCGTACCCCAGGCCCGTACCCCAGCCCCGTACCTGTAAACACCATACCCCAGGCCCGTACCCCAGCCCCGTACCTGTATGCACCGTACCCCAGGCCTGTAGTGCCTGTACGCGCCACACCCTTTGCCTGTACCCCAGCCCCGTACCTGTACGCACCGTACCCCAGGCCCGTAGTGCCTGTACCCGCCGCACCCCTGGCCCGTACCCCAGCCCCGTACCTGTATGCACCGTACCCCAGGCCCGTATCCCAGCCCCGTACCTGTACGCACCGTACCCCAGGCCCGTACCCCAGCCCTGTACCTGTACCCACCGTACCCCAGGCCCGTACCCCAGACCCGTACCTGTACGCACCGCACCACAGGCCCGTACCTCAGCCCCGTACCTGTATGCACCGTACCCCAGGCCCGTACCCCGGCCCCGTACCTGTACGCACCGCACCCCAGGCCCGTACCCCAGCCCCGTACCTGTACGCACCATACCCCAGGCCCGTACCCCAGCCCCGTGCATGTACACGCCGCACCCCTCGCACGTACCCCAGCCCCGCACCTGTACGCGCCGCACCACAACACCGTACCCCAGCACCCTCACCCAGCATCGCGTATGTACGGACCTCACCTACGCGAAAAAAACTCGTACAGAACCAGGATACTGTAAAACAGCACAAGGAGGGTCAATTCGACTCGCACAACACAACAAAACACGTCTAAATGACGAAATACATCTCAATGACTCACCTGGCACATCCAAACAGAGGCCCAAAATCACAACCACCTCTTATAACACACCCACCAAAATTTCAACCACAGCCACACCCACAAATGGACCAATAAAAAGGGCCCACACACACACTCCATGAGCCTTTGCAACAGACCCACTGCTGACAGACCCCACAGACAAACAACTGCACCTTACTTACACCTTAACTACACCTTAACTACACCTTAACTTACACACCTTCACACAACCTCCTTCACAAACACCCCCTCTTCACATTCACACACACACCGTCACATTCCCACCCACACACCCACAACCATCCACACCCACACCCCACACCATTCCCACAGACAAGAATCCAAAGTTCACAAGGGCGGAGCTGGACCTCCTTGTCAACTAAGTCATCAGAGTCGAGCCACAGCTGTTTGGAACATTGGTCAAACAGACCAGCATAGCCCAAAAAACTAGCCTGTGGCAGAGGATCGTCGATAAGGTGAATGCTGTTGCGCCCATCCGAAGGACCAAGGGGGTACAAAAGGGGGTGGTGATGGATGGAGCATCAGAACCAATCAAACACTCACACCCAGTCAACAGATCTGGGTTTGATCCATCACCGTTCTTTAGCCCACTCTGCCACCCCAGTTCAGACATGGCCATATGCAAATCAGTCTGACCCTGTGCCTCATGGGAACAGTCCAGCCCGAACTGCCAAGCCATGCCTTCCCTGGACCGGAAACAAGCTTCCTAGGACCGGTTTCCGGCATTTCAGCCGTCTTCAGCCAGGCTTGCTTGAATCCAGTGGCAAAGTGAGCAAGGGACTCACGTCTGAGCATACCCTGCCAACTTATGGCGAACAAAGCGGTACAAAAGGAGGTGGTGATGGACGGAGCATCAGAACCAATCAAACACTCACACCCAGTCTGGCTGAAGACGGCTGAAATGCCAGAAACCGGTCTAGGAAGCTTCTTTCCGGTCCAGGGAAGGCATGGCTTGGCAGTTCGGGCTGGACTGTTCCCATGAGGCACAGGGTCAGAATGATTTGCATATGGCCATGTCTGAACTGGGGTGGCAGAGTGGGCTAAAGAACGGTGATGGATCAAACCCAGATCTGTTGACTGGGTGTGAGTGTTTGATTGGTTCTGATGCTCCGTCCATCACCACCCCCTTTTGTACCGCTTTGTTCGCCATAAGTTGGCAGGGTATGCTCAGACGTGAGTCCCTTGCTCACTTTGCCACTGGATTCAAGCAAGCCTGGCTGAAGATGGCTGAAATGCCAGAAACCGGTCTAGGAAGCTTCTTTCCGGTCCAGGGAAGGCATGGCTTGGCAGTTCGGGCTGGACTGTTCCCATGAGGCACAGGGTCAGAATGATTTGCATATGGCCATGTCTGAACTGGGGTGGCAGAGTGGGCTAAAGAACGGTGATGGATCAAACCCAGATCTGTTGACTGGGTGTGAGTGTTTGATTGGTTCTGATGCTCCGTCCATCACCACCCCCTTTTGTACCGCTTTGTTCGCCATAAGTTGGCAGGGTATGCTCAGACGTGAGTCCCTTGCTCACTTTGCCACTGGATTCAAGCAAGCCTGGCTGAAGACGGCTGAAATGCCAGAAACCGGTCTAGGAAGCTTCTTTCCGGTCCAGGGAAGGCATGGCTTGGCAGTTCGGGCTGGACTGTTCCCATGAGGCACAGGGTCAGAATGATTTGCATATGGCCATGTCTGAACTGGGGTGGCAGAGTGGGCTAAAGAACGGTGATGGATCAAACCCAGATCTGTTGACTGGGTGTGAGTGTTTGATTGGTTCTGATGCTCCGTCCATCACCACCCCCTTTTGTACCGCTTTGTTCGCCATAAGTTGGCAGGGTATGCTCAGACGTGAGTCCCTTGCTCACTTTGCCACTGGATTCAAGCAAGCCTGGCTGAAGACGGCTGAAATGCCAGAAACCGGTCTAGGAAGCTTCTTTCCGGTCCAGGGAAGGCATGGCTTGGCAGTTCGGGCTGGACTGTTCCCATGAGGCACAGGGTCAGAATGATTTGCATATGGCCATGTCTGAACTGGGGTGGCAGAGTGGGCTAAAGAACGGTGATGGATCAAACCCAGATCTGTTGACTGGGTGTGAGTGTTTGATTGGTTCTGATGCTCCGTCCATCACCACCCCCTTTTGTACCGCTTCATCCGAAGGACCAGGCATGAATGCCAAGCCAGGTGGTACGATCTGCGCAGGGCAGTCAAGAGGAAAATGAACGAGGAATACGCCCAGAGTAACATCACTGGAGGTGGGCTGCCCCGCAGACCCATACATTACCATCCCTGGGAGGAGAAGGTGATGGCCATGCTTCCGCCGGTGGGAGTACACGGAGTCGAAGGAGTCGCAGAGCCTGGTGAGTACACAAACAACTCACGTAACATGGGGGGAATGCCATCGACACCACAAATACACCAAATGCACGCAACTTCCCCCAAGCCCTCACCGCACACAATCACGCTCATGCCACTAACGTCTCCATGCCCCATTCACAAATAAAGGCAATGCCATGTCCCAGCCTACACCAACCACAAACCCAAGACTGGATGTCCGGGATGCTGGGAGGGTGGGGCTCACACAACACATTGTGCAACTCAGAAGCAGACGCCAATGCCCTCAGCCCATATGGCCTAGGTACATACCCATGCACCATGCCCAATGCACAGGGACTGGCAAAGTACTGACAAGGTAGCTGACACTTGGCCCTGCTGTATGCAGCACAAGGCCCTTCTGTGACCACTGTACACTCAAACACCAACTCCACAAGCTCAGATATCTAGCACAGGAACTCACACTCACTGTCATGCCAGCATGCACCATGAGGGGACAGACACATCACCTGGGAGACCCAATGACAAATCACACTACACCCAACAGCAGGCCCGGTCACACACCCCATCTTACACAAGCACACACCCCCGGGGCAGGCAACGGATTTACCCACTCTCACAATGGACATGTGACACAACAAGACCAATCCATAGCCAAATAAGCATCCTAGCCAAAATTCTAATGGTCAAACACTCAGGAGAACATATCAATCTGTCCCCCGCAACATGCCCATCCCCGAATGTACATTGAGAGGAATGCTAGGCACATCCAACTACCTGGAGGAACTGTGACAACTTGAATATGTATGAAACATGGATGTGGCATGAAACAGCATTAACATTGTCTCTCTCTCACACACAGGGCAACGTCATGGACCTCCGCCCATCACAGTCCCAGGCTCAGTGTGAAGATGATCCCACCGGCAGCGACGACTCTCACCACTCCGTGGATGACCCCAACCAACCTGGCCCCTCTGGTGCCCAAGCCCCTGCAGCACCTGCATCAGGTACATCTGTGCCAACCCCCACCCCCATTCCTGCCACATCCCAGGAGACACCCAGGAGCCCTGCTCGCACTGAACAACAGAGCCAGTCTGACCAGGAGGGACAAGGTTCTCTGGGCACCCAGGAGGAGGCAGACAACCCCGCAAATGCCATCCCTCAGGGGTCCCATAGACCCGATGTGCCCACAACGGCAGGCCAGGCTCGTATGGACAGGGGTGGTGGGAGTGGAGGCAGGCGGAGGCGCGAACCTGATCAACCAGCTGAGGGAACTGGTATGTCACACATACGCCACATCCTGGACACAAATACCGGCGTGACACCAGAGGCATCAGCCAGGTAGTGGCGAGCCTCACAGAGATGAAGGGGACCCTCGACGAGATGAAAAACCTGCAGGCCGAGCAACATGCCAGTCAACAACAACACCAAGGACGGATGGAGGCAAGACTGGCTGAGCTCCTGGCGGTGCAAACGGACATGAGCCGTTCACTCCGTCGGATCGCTGACAACATGGGCAACCCTCCCTGTGCCACCAGGCGAAGACCACCACCAGAAACAGGGAGGGAGGAGGAGGACGATTCGTCCAACGGAGCATCACAAGCATCGTCAAGGCCTGCATCTGAGGGTCCCCCCAGGAAGGTGGGTCGTCCACGGAAAAGACCGTGAGAGTCAGCGGACCATCCACATCTCCCTGGTCACCTGGCCTGGCACCTGGCCCTCTGGCGCAACAGCAGCACCTCATCCAATGACATTCTCTGCCACATGGACTTGCTGTTCACAGTCTGACCAATGATGACCAACACTGTGGTCTTGACTCTGATGACTTCCAAAGCAAAGGATCCCATCTCCCCCTGTGAACTTTGGATTCTATGCACCCGGTAGAGCACCTTCGTTTATCTACCAAAACACGTACCCCACCGTAAATAAAAACTTTATTTTTTCATGAGATGTTGCTGTCATTTTGCATTAGTCCACAACATATGTGTGTGTAAATGTCAAACTATGCCTGAGTGTTGAACTAACTCCACCCATCCATACCCTGGGAACTGAGTCTGGTACAGGACACACATGGGTCACAATGTATCATTCAATGCAGACATGGAGCACAATATTCACCTGTGATGTCCTCAAGCTGCTGAGGGGGGGCTTGCAATAGTGTGCGGACAGACCTATTTGGAAGAGTATCATTAAGGTGCAGAGGTCATGACTCATGTGGAGGTTCCCGGGGAGGGAGTCCCAGGTATGTGTGGCCAGGTGGGAGGACTATGTCCTGCATGCTGGAGTAAGGTGGATGTGAAGAATGGTGTCCAGGGCAAGGTTGGATGCACGGAGATGGCCCAACTGGGTCTCGGATGACAGTGGTACAAGGTTGGTTTTGGTTCGGAGTTGTGGCCTGCCTCCTGAGTGTGAAGGTCATCCTGCAGGAGACAGTGATCCATTGCAGCTATCTCTGCTGGACGTTGATGTGGCTGGTGCGCCGGATGTTGAAGCTGAGGTGTGCAGATGCACCCTGGATGTGGACAAGTCTCCCGGGAGTTTGGATGTGCCTGCTCCGTAGAGGGCAGGGCAGTATTTGACACGGATGTTGTCGTGGACCTGGGGGATGGTCCAACTTTCCTTGGAGTGGATCTATCTGGGGATCATGTGCATAATGCAGAGGGTGTTGCAGTCTGAGGCACAGATGCTGGTGATTACCATGGCAAATGTGAGCAAGCAATCCATGATGCACACCATCTTGTGTGCGTGGACACTGGGTGCTTGTGCAGGGCTCTTGCGGGTGGGACACAAGCAGTTGACCCAGCTGTAAGGGGACAATCCTCAGATGTTGACCTCAGTCCTGTACAAGTCCAGCCTCAGGTGGCTTGATGTTCAGCCATTCATCAATGGATGTCATGCATTCTTGAATATTAGAACTGGCAATGTCTGCGTCCTTGGTGAGGGTGAGGAGCACCTGGCTGTCAATGGCATACGAGCTGCTGATGAGGTGCTGTGCGCATGTGATGGTAGAGAGGGGGGTCCTGGACACATTGTAGATTGACACACTGAGAGATGATACCTGTGCCATGTGCCTGACGACGACACCATACTACATGCAGAAGACTTGAGCCCCACTCCCATGGCCTTGCTGGGGTACAGAGCCGGTGGGGAGTAGGAGGGACATGACCTGGTTGGTGTGACAGGGCCTGGAAGGCGTGGCAGCGCTGTGTAGGCAGTTGGAGTTGCACACTCATCATGCAAAGGTGTTGTGTGTGCGCTTAATGTATGCCTGAGAGCAGGCGGTAGATTTGTGGATGGACATTGCTTGAAGGGTGGCTGCAACATCAGACTGTAGTGTGATGTGGGTCATGCAAGGACCTGAGGGTCGTGCAATGTGCACGTTGCATGTGCACGTTGCATGTGCAGACCGTCCAGCCTTTGGCACCGCGTGGCCGCAACTGTGGCACAGACAAGCTGATGACAGCCAAATGAATGGGTTGAGGGAGGAAGGGAGGAGCATCTTTGATGTGTGTGTGTTGCCAAATCCGGAAACTTTGTGTGCCCTTGCTGCAGGGGCTGCAACAGCAGGCGGCATGTCCTGGAAACTATGCCACAAGTTCCACACAAAGACTAGGATGTCAGAAAGGACAACTGCAACAGGTGTATGTAAAGGAAGGAGTGTCCGGTTTTCCATGGCACACCCAGAGACAATGGATGCACAATCACCAAAGATGACTGACACCGGATCAGGAAACTGAATGCCGAGCTGCGCACAGGAAACACACCCTCAGCATGTGTTGAGGGCCCGTTGTGGGGACCAACATGCCAAAACACATACACAGCTATGGACTTCATGCACAATAGAGAATCAAATACATGAAGAACAGCATGCATGTTGCTAATCTACACATAGACTCATATGCACAATCTTTGACAGCTATGCCAGAGATGCCGCATGCACAGTGGCAAGAGACCTGCATTGACAGAGATGAGGCACCTTGGAGGGTGAGGAACACCTTTATTACTCAGGCTCACACATATGGAAATGCATCAATATGAACAGACTCACAGGTCTTTTGGATGAACATGTGGGACCTACACTGGACACCCCCTTCGCACCACAGATGCTGTAAATCCATTGAACTGGCACACAAGTGAAGGGGGTGAGCCAAACACCCCCTGCTGCACACGGAGAGGCTGCAATTCCCCATTGAGCCTCTTATGGGGATGTCCCACACTATGTCCACCCGTAGCATCCCGTATGTTTCAGAGGGAAGTTTTACACACATTGATGCCTTCATCACAATCCACAATCCCATTACAGATGACTGTCACGAAGTGTGACCATCAATTCATGTGAGTCATGCTACATGTCATGTGCCCTATGGTGAGTCGACATGTATGCATAGTAACAAAACCTGCACAGGAGCAGCGCCCACACATTACAAACAACTACCACACCCAAAATGCCTTGCTGCAATCCTTACCCAAAGGAGACTTTTCACCATGTCCGTGCATGTAACGCTGATTCTGCACACGTTGCAATACTCATGAGGAATAGCAGGAGCACAACGTTGCCACGAGCAGACAGCATGCACAACTACCTGGGGATGACAGACACACAAGAAGTCAGGAAAAAGATAGTCATCCGCATGCATGGTCATGTACTCTACATGAATAAGGTTGACACCATGCTAGTTGAAAATTGAGTGTGTCAGCTAAAATGTGTGGAATTACATCATCACTCGAGTGACACATCAGAACACACCTCTAAGTCACTTAGCATATAGTCAGCTGGACACACACATTGCAACACATGCCACACAAGGCTCTAAGCGTGCACACTCAGACCCAGGGACTCACCATTATGAGAAGAAGTTGCATATGAGCTGACTCCGGATGTCCTCCTCCTCCTCCTCCTCCTCCTCCTCCACCTCCTCCTCCTCCTCCTCCTCCTCCTCCTCACTTGCCTCATGACCAAGGCCTTCATCCTCCACAGGTGGATGTTCCTGCTCATCGGGATCCAGGATGAGTGGCACAGCTTTCTCCACTGCCATGTTGTGCAGCATGCAGCACACGAGGAAGATTTTGCAGACCTTCACCGGTGCATATGGGAGGGACCCGCCTGTCTTGTGGAGGCACTGGAATCGGCTCTTCAGGAGGCCAAACGTCCTCTCAATCACTCGCCTGGTCTGCCCATTGGCGTTGTTGTAACGGTGATCTGCAGCTGTTCTGGGGTTGCGGAGAGGCGTCATCAGCCATGGCATGTTGGGATAGCCAGAGTCCCCTACATGGAAACATCATGTAAAGAAGTGGGTCAGGAGATGCCGTAACATACAAAGATACCGCTAAATACATGACAAACAGAGTATACCCACCACCAAGACATGCTCGTTCGTTGTGCAGCCGCAGCATCATTTCCGGCACCCTGCTACGCCTCATGATGTAGGCATCGTGTGCTGACCCTGGAAAACGTGCACAGACATGGGAAATCAGCATGTTAGGTAGACACACCACAAGGGCATTAATGGAGTGGTAATGTTTACGGTTACGGAAGGCTACCTCCTGTGCCTGTGGTGGTACCAAAGCCACATGTGTCCCATCAATGGACCCAATTACATGGGGCATCCCTCCCAGGGCATAGAACTCACAATTGATACCTGTCAACTGCTCGCGAGTTGGAAAATGGATGAATTCATCCAGGTGCTCCAACATGGCTTTTAAAACATCATGCAGGACACGGCTGAACATGGTCTGGGACATGCCACCCACATCAGCTATGGTGAATTGAAATGTACCGGTGGCAAAAAAATGTAGGGCTGCCATCACCTTCATCTTGGGGGTCAGCGCAGTAGGATAACTCTGTCGCGGTTTGTCAGGTCCTCAATTAATTGTTGGGCGAATCTGTAACGGCGTATGCAGTCACGTTCTCTCATGGCAACCAAGTCTGGCATTGGTCGGGGGAGAGGCGGTGCCCTGCAGAAATTTGGAAGGAATAACGAAGATTGAGTACATTACAACACCAATGTCTATGAACTGAGCACATGTTCAACAGCTAATACACATCTGCAAAATACAGAGTCTGGTCTGTGCAATACATCCAGGACACGTATGCCAGCCAGGTGATTCTCCTACGAAGAGCCAGCTACAAACGTTGATTGTCAAGTTCTACATGACATGCCATGAAACTAGCTGTGGCCCAGTGTAAGTGAACAGTCAGACACATTACAGGAGTGACATACATCCACATATCTGCATTAGAAGGATGTTATCTCATTCAGACAGCTTGCGGCAAGCTAGACGCACAGGTCACATGTCATTTATAAAGTACAGATCACACACATTGCCATGAAGAGGTACATGTCAAAACTGATAACACAGACTTTGAGACAACGCAGATATGTCCTCAGGTCGAAATACCATGTTCGATGCATACAGACACACATTACGTGGGATTCCACATGTGGCATGGTGTGCGTAATTGTGTGCCATGCCCATCTACACACAGACACATGTTGGATGCAGCAACAGCAGATGCAGTTGACGGAACACCAACAGCAAGTTCATGGGAACACATGACACACACATGACATAGTCACATCGTGGCACGATGGTAGTTAGATGTCAGGTGTAATTATCCGTGAACCTGGCATCAGGGGACAGTTGCGGGTGTTGGGGACTGTGCCATACCAGTGATGCAGTGCTTGACACGTTTGTTCTACATGCACACATGTGCAAAGTGTGAAGGGGAAGTGTGCAACATAGTGCCCCATCACACACGCCGTGTACACAGGTCACCACACATCTATTGTGCTAAAACATGAGGAGACATGTGCCACATCACTGCCTGACACACCTAGGCCCTGCACATGAAGGACTGCACTGACAATGACTTGATGTACAGCCTTGTGCGAGTCTGACACCTCCATTCCTTTCGTGTGTGCCTCCTATCACCAGTGTAAGCTGTGAAACACATCGTACTCACGCTCTGAGGGCGTGTGTACGTTCGTATCACTATATTGGGTGTGGGTAGGAGTAAGTGTGTGTGTACGGACCGTGTGTACACGTACGTGTACTACGGTAGTACACGTACGTGTACACACTGGTCCTATCCCCATAGTAGTGTTGCCGTAGGTGTACGGCATAGTGATACGGCCCGTACACACGTGTGTACGGGTCGTATCACTATGGCGTACACCTACGGCAACACTACTATAGGGATACAACCCGTACACGCGCGTGTACGGGTCGTATCACTATGGCGTACACCTATGCCAACACTACTATAGGGATACGACCCCTACACGCACGTATACGGGTCGTATCACTATGGCGTACACCTACGGCAACACTACTATAGGGATACGACTAGGGGTGGGCGGAATTTGCGAAAGCGACTTTCGCAAATTATCGCGAAAATGTTAAAAATCTCCGCAAACAAGCGGAAATATCGTGAAGATGCAGAAGTTTTTTTCCCGCCCGTTCGCGATATTTTTTGCATGGTTGCGGGTCGCTAACTTACCCCTGCGGTTGCTCGCGGGTGCGGCCATCTTGTTTTCAGTTGTCTCGCGGTGCATGATCGCGAGAAAAAAGACGTGATCGCGCGACGCATGACGTCACTGCGGACGCGAACTGTCGCGAGACAGCCCAAATGGCTAAAACAATACAACATCTCATGGAGAACGCGACCGGATCGGGAAAACTTGTCGGCGAACGCGGGGATTCAGGTAAGGCGATCGCGCGCGCGCGAGAATGTATTATTTTACAGCGCGAGCAAGAACCAAATTATCGCAAAGCTGCGGAATGCGGAAATTTTGACATTTCCGCGCTGTCCGCGGAACGCGGAAATGCCAAATTATCGCAAATTCCGCAAACGGAACGGAAATTTTGCCCAGGCCTAGATACGACCCGTACACACGCGTGTACGGGTCGTGTCACTATGGCGTACACCTACGCCAACACTACTATAGGGATTCGACCCCTACACGCGCATGTACGGGTCATATCACTCTGGCGTACACCTATGGCAACACTACTATAGGGATACGACCCGTACACGTGCGTGTACAGGCCGTATCACTATGGCGTACACCTACGCCAACACTACTATAGGGATACGACCCCTACACACGCGTGTACGGGTCGTATCACTATGGCGTACACCTATGGCAACACTACTATAGGGATACGACCCCTACACGCGCGTGTATGGGCCGTATCACTATAGTAGTGGTGCCCAAGGGGTACGTGTGAAACGCACCGTACCTGCGTGGGGATTTGAAAATTACAATGGGGACCCATAAGGGACAAGTATTAGGGCCTAAATGCATGCTGGTTGTCATGGATACCGAGTTTCAAGATCAACATTTTCCATCATGTGGGCTGGAAAAAGCAGTTGGCCACATTATACATTGTTGCAAAGTGGTTGTTGACTTGACATGCTGCTGCAAATTTGAAAGATGCTAATGCTGTCACTGGTGTATGTTAAAAGGGATTGGAGGAAACGTAGGATGCAAATGAGTCTGACCAGTCACTCTGTACTCCTGTAAATGAAATAGGCCAGCAAGGCAGATATAAGTCAGGCAGAACCCATGAGAGGGCACTTGCCTGCACAACATGTCAGTCGACACCACTGATGCTGTCTTGTCTTCCTCTGGCACCATGTCAAGGTCTGTGGAGAGGGCCCAGCCATTCACACAGGAAGAGAATGAGGCGTTGCTGGACGTCATATCTCTCACAGTACTGTACGGTAGACCAGGGGAGCAGGTGAGTGCTGACTCCACTACCTTTGACTGTGCCCCTTTTTTTGTGACTGTCACTTCTGGCATTGTGTCCAGGTTTGACAGACATGCAATGTTGTTTAGAGTGGGTCCCAGCGAGGGGGGAATGCCTTATGTCTCTCATGCAGAGTATGATGTGGTTCATGTGTGCACTCCTCACTTGCATTGTGCTTACTGTGACATTCACTGCATGGTGCATGGCACATTCAGCTTGGCTAATCCTCTTGGGCATTCTTGTTCTATAGTCCTGAGATGAATCAGTGGTCCCCCCGGTGTGACACGTGACTGTACCCACAGATGTGTGTGAGTTGAGTGGAGCTGTGGTGAGAGTGTCCAAATGATGTGTATGCCCCCTGGACATTGATGTGCGTGAATGTTCCTTGTCATGTGGGTGAGTGTCTATGTGGAGTGTTGCACCACAACTGCATGGAGGAGGCAACTGCTCTACCCATCTGATGTGAGAAGTAAGCCGTGCTGTGTGTCTGACTTGCTGGGCTAGCCCCACGCCTGTGACACCCCCCAGGAAAGTGGCACATGTGCAGAATGAGGTTTCTATCCGCTGTTGCCAATGGCAGGTGAAAGATCTGTGCCTGTGTGTGTCTGTGTACTCTGCTGAGGTTGCGTCAGTGGCCTGGGGCATGTGACTGCTTGGAGGTGCTGTCCATCAGCCTTGTGTTGCTTGTGATGCACAGTGTGTGCCATGATCAGGGAGTGTGTCGAACCCCTCATGCCACCTGTGTACTTTCAATGCCATGTAGTGCATTGGCGCTTACACAGAGGCAAATGTCCCTTTGACAAAGGTGCTATTAGATGGCAGCATACTATGCCCTGTGCAACAAATCAAAGATGTTAAAATGTGTGTCTCTTTGACATGGAGCAGGTGTAGTGATGTAGTCTCACTTTTTCATCCTCACAGGTAACCGCCTACCAGAAGGGGAGAATTTGGAAGAGGGCCGTCAGGGCCGTGAATACGGTGGAGGGTCGCAGTCGGCGCCTGCCCCAAGTGAGGAGACGCTGGCAGGACATCCGGTGCTGGACCAGGAGGATCGCCCAGGTCCTGCTGGAGGACACACCACCACGCCCCCACGGCGGGCGCCGGCTCCTGACCCACCAAATGAAGCGTGTCCTGGCGGTGGTCTTCCCTGAGATGGATAGGCGGTTACAGGAGAGACAGCAGCAGGAAGGGGGTAGGTACATGTGTGTTTGTTGTGTGTCACCAGCTTTTGGAAGTGCTCAGTCGCCTGGATACACTGCCAGGGTTTATATATGCAGCGCATATCCTGTTCCCCCAAGTCAACCGGTGCTGTTCTTCCTCCCTTCCCCTCCTTGACATGTGTTCTCTGGTCTGTGTGTAATCACTATTGCACATGGTCATCTAGGCTGCAAGTTAATCAAGGTGCACACTGCTTTCAGCATCATGGGTGGGGGTGGTCTGTGACATGTGTTGGTACCTTGCCTGTGCCCTGTCCTGTTCACTCATTTGGGGGTCCATAATTGTTGGCACTGTCCTGAGTCTCAACATAGGAGTGTGAGGTTTCAAATAAACCTACTTGCAGCATGCATAACCGATGTAGTGGCCTCAGACATGATGTGCATGAGTGGGAGATATGCATAGTGCCGGGACGGTTGCTCCTGTTACAGTCAGATCATTCCAGGACCATGGAGCAGTGTGCCCACTACAGTCCCCTGAGATACCTTTTCCTAGGAATCATGTGTGGCATCAAACACTGTGCCCATTCACTGTGTGTTCAGCATAGGTTGGCCTCTGTGGCATTGTTCCATGGCCTCATTTGTATTTACATAAAGTGTGCTACATGTCTCGACTGTCCATGGTGACCCCATTAGGCTTGTGCATCCTCACACTGGGCAGTGCCTGTGTGTCTATGTACAACTATCTGTTGATGGTTGTTTGTCACAAATATGTGTGGTCAGCCTCACGAGGTGATGTTGAGTACATTTAGGAGTTCTTGATGCACATTTTAGTAATCCCAGATTAAGAGGTGTAACTACTTGCTCTGTCTCAATCACATTGTCTCAGGTAGGGGGGTTTGTGCAGGCAAGGCCTACATGTCCAAACCTTATGTCTCCTTGCCAGGTCTGACCTGTGTGTGATTATTGTCTGGACAGACACTCAAAGTGCAGTGACCCAGGCATGTTGTGCAGGGGGTAATGTTTGTGCTTTGCAGCATGTGGCAAAAGTTAAAAGACATGTTTCCTGCTCATCCATCTTTGGCATCGGTGTGTGCTCCAGATGCTACGTAGTTTGGTCTGTGTGTGCTGACATCTGTGTGGACATTCTTGGTTCCCATGAGGGTGTCTCCTCAGTGCAGGTGCTCCTTATTCCGACACAATTGCAGGGCCATTAGCTACTGCATTGTCCTGTGTCTGGACATGTGTGCCACTCCACATGACAGGTAGTGGGTCAGATGTGTTGCCAACTGTGTCATCATGGTACGGATGGCCATGTGACAGGTGGCATGATTCAAGTTGTTAGTCAAGATGTCTTGTACCTTGACACTGACTACACTTGTCAACATGTCCCAATAGTTTATATGCTTGACTTTGATATTTTGTTAGGGAAGTACAATAATGTGCCTGCATGACAGATGTCTCCCAAGGAAGTGCACAATAAACCACCTTTACACTTTTAGGGGACACGCTGGCACATTTAAAACAAATGCACAGTTCTGTAATGAAATTGATTAGAGATTATACATATACATGTTCCCACAGTGTGGTTGCATTTGGGTTAGTCCTCGGTTATTGCTGACACCAACTTACGGGTGTCAAGTCATCCAGACCACCGTGGTGCCATGTATATGTACTTCCTGATACCACATTTCTTCTTAACAGTGGCTTATTTGCATTAGGCTGGCAGCTCATACAACGACTGTGTAAAAGTAGTTTTGTGTGCACCTCCTTGTGTGACTTCTGTTATCCAGGCACATGTGTGCTCTGTTCCAAAAATCTGTGTGTCGAGTGAGCTATGGGGCATAGAAGTCGCTGGAATAAGTGTTAAAAAATAACTGGCGCAGACAAGCGGTGCCGACTTCTATTGCTATCAGAATTGAAGGACGCTGTAATTGAAAAACAGGTCCAGAATGTTCAACCTCTCGAAGCAATTCGTGGTGCAACATTTGTCGTGAGGATGGTCTCGGGGATTTGATTTTCCAATATTGAGACCGAAACGTCGACGCCATGACACTTCTTTTGTACATACAATCATCATTTGATGTTATCAGGAATCATATGTATTTCAACTAATTGATTTCAATATATGGCCGATTGTGTATGGCTCATATGTTTGTATAAAAAGTGTCATATACTACTGCATACATGATGCAGAATGAAACAGTAGTTCTTTTGTTGCCATTCATGTAATGATATATGGATTGATTGCTCCATCGAATGAAAAATTAAATATATTAAATGATTAACTCTGATACAAAAAAAGAATTTGTGTCAATAGGAAGCTTATTTGAGTTCTTGGAAATAATGTTCACTACGGTGACTATCTAAATTAGAAATATAAGGTGAATAAATCCTCAAGGTTTATCTTTGTTTTGTTACTGTTCCAAAAGTGGCACATTCACACATTCCAAACATGTTGATTGTGTAAAGTGTTGTGATTTCCAAGGGATCACAATGTATTTCTTTAGGGTTTACAAAGTACTCACAGGTTTCTGAGTGTGGGGACACCTTCAGCATTGGCGTCTGTTATTTGGCCTTGGGTGCACCAATACTGTTTCTTTCACAGTGAACAAGAGGTGGCATGCCTTCATAGTCTGGCTGTGCTCCACTGTTCACAGACACTAGCTTCTCAGTATAATTGGATATTGAGTTATTTGCTGTTGTGTCCATTTTTTCAGGTGGCATGATGGGTGACCCAACTGGGGAGTGCATGGCTTACATATGTGCGGAGTATTCTAGATGTTACTCATGATGCATTTCCTGATATGCACTGTGACCTATTTTGTTTGGACTCATGTGTCAGATGTACACAGGTGACTGATTATTTCATGTCTCTTCACCTTGCACACAGCATCATTGGTGGACACCGAGGGAGACACCTGCACGGACCAGGAGGAGGGATCGAGCACCGGTGCCACCACTGCTGGGGAGTCGGCGGAATCAAGTGGCACGGAGGGCGAGGGGAGTCAGGCGGAGGACCTGTCTCGTACCAACACCGACTACGACGCTGACGGGTCCGAGGCTGAGCTCCATGAGGGGGCGGAGGCTGCTCCAACAGCTGGCAGCAGCACTACAACTGTCACCGCCCCCTCCATTCCCATCACCGCCCTCACACTTGCTCGGGTCCCTTCTGTCCGTGTAGGACAACAACGTGTCTCCTTTGTGCCAGGCTCCGCACCCCCTGCCCCTGTCTCCCCTGCTGCCCTCACTGCCGAGTCTGTGGATATTCAGCGGCAGTTGCAGGTTGGGCAGACATCGATCCTGACTGTCCTCCATGGCCACACCAGACTGCTGACACTGATGGTGTCGTACATGGAGGGCATGTCATCAGCGATGTCTGACCAACGGATGTTGCTGAGGTCCATGGACTCGTCACTGACGGCAGCAGTGAGTCTCCTGCAGCGCTTCATCCCCCCCTACCCCTGCACCATCCACACTTCCCACTCCCATGCCTGTCCCAAGCACACACAGACATTTCCAGCCATGCACCCCACCAGACACAGGCAGCACACCAACAGGGAAGGGCAAGCGTACACATCCTGTCACCCACACCCAGGGGGAAGAAGGCACACCCACTGGGTCTAGGGCACACAGGCAGACACGCAGCCACAGTCCAAGTCCGCATGCCTCACTCCCCAGTCCCTCCAATGTCACTCCCCTCGGCTCCCCTGCCCCACAGTCTGAGAAGGAGACATACTTGGCTGTGGTGGGCCTCAGCCCCACTGGTTCACCATCATGCAAACGGGCAAGGCACTCCACGGGTAGGGGAGTTGATTCCCCCCCCCGTCCACCACCTCCCTCAGTAGCGCTGCAACCCATCCCTCCGATCCCCCCCCTCCTTGGGGCCTGTGGTTCCTTCGGGTGCAGGGGAGACGCTGGACGAGCTTGCGGACGTGTGCAGCGCCATGCTAACCGCCACCTTTGGCGCTGCCCCACCCCCTGTGGTGGAGTGGTCCGTCCCTGCACCCACAACACCTACCCTTCCCCCTCCTGTCCCTGCGGTGCCTGGTCCTTCCCCACATGATGCCCCCCCCCCAGTCGCTGAGGTGTCTGGGAAATGTTGTAGTCTGCTGCTCATGGGGTGGACCCTGGTATCTGCGTGCCATCACAAGGTATCAGAAAAGAATCTTTGGTCGTGTATGCTCTTTGTGTTTGGAGACATTGTCCGAAGGAGTGATCCTTCCTCTGTGGCACCGGACATCTTCCCTGCAGGGAGTTGCACAATTGTTGTGCTGAACCTGTGTCTACATTTCCTTTGTGGGTGACGGATCCCTTCAACTATGGCCATGCCTGCTCATCAATGTCTCCGGCTGCATCGTCTGTGCCATCCTTGGTAGTCACTGTACTTGTGTATAGAGTATGTTGCCATGCCTTCATGTAGAAATTGTCCCTTTTCCGCACTATGCATGTGTGTACTCCCAGCCTGGCACACATATGGTACTTGTTCTGCAGGGTATTTGTTCACCTGGTAATTGTGGGCATTGTATCTGTGGGAAGTCCTCCCTATACCTTCCATGGGAGACAACAACTTGGTGGCTGTCCCAGCACCTGTACATTCCTATCAGTCCTGGAATGTGCGTGACAGTATGTGTTCCCTTTCTCTCTCTTAGTTTAGTAGGCTTTAACATAACTGTACAGTCTTGTGACATGATCTCAGTGTGTGTATTGTGCTGCATCCGCCAGGGGTGGGTTTGCATGTGTCATTTGTCCTCAAACCCACATGTGGTGTGTCATGCAGTGGGGGAAAGACATACATCCTCATGGGAGTGGGACACTGCTGTCAGTGATGTGTTGTTATGGCACTCTCAACATAGTCACACATTGGGGATGCGTTCATACACCCATGGAGTTGTGGTCATCTGAGGATGATTTACACACCCCCATGTCTCTGTCCACTGCTGGTAGTGATATGCACCCACCCCTCATATGTCTGGGCACTGCTGGGAGTGATATGCACCCACTCCTCATATGTCTGGACACTGCTGGGAGTCCTCTGCACCCACCCCTAATATGTCTGGACACTGCTGGTAGTACTCTGCACCCACCCCTCATATGTCTGGGCACTGCTGGTAGTGATATGCACCCACCCCTCATATGTCTGGACACTGCTGGGAGTGATTTGCACCCACCCCTCATATGTCTGGGCACTGCTGGGAGTGATATGCACCCACTCTTCATATGTCTGGACACTGCTGGGAGTCCTCTGCACCCACCCCTCATATGTCTGGACACTGCTGGGAGTCCTCTGCACCCACCCCTCATATGTCTCTCCACTGCTGGGAATACTCTGCACCCACCCCTCATACGTCTCTGTCCACTGCTGGTAGTGATAGGCACCCACTCCTCATATGTCTGGACACTGCTGGGAGTCCTCTGCACCCACCCCTCATATGTCTGGACACTGCTGGGAGTCCTCTGCACACACCCCTAATATGTCTGGACACTGCTGGTAGTTCTCTGCACCCACCCCTCATATGTCTGGGCACTGCTGGTAGTGATATGCACCCACCCCTCATATGTCTGGGCACTGCTGGGAGTGATATGCACCCACCCCTCATATGTCTGGGCACTGCTGGGAGTGATATGCACCCACTCTTCATATGTCTGGACACTGCTGGGAGTCCTCTGCACCCACCCCTCATATGTCTGGACACTGCTGGGAGTCCTCTGCACCCACCCCTCATATGTCTCTCCACTGCTGGGAATACTCTGCACCCACCCCTCATACGTCTCTGTCCACTGCTGGTAGTGATATGCACCCACTCCTCATATGTCTGGACACTGCTGGGAGTCCTCTGCACCCACCCCTCATATGTCTGGACACTGCTGGTGGTCATCTGCACCCACCCCTCATATGTCTGGGCACTGCTGGGAGTGATATGCACCCACCCCTCATATGTCTGGGCACTGCTGGGAGTGATATGCACCCACCCCTCCTATGTCTGGGCACTGCTGGGAGTGATATGCACCCACTCCTCATATGTCTGGACACTGCTGGGAGTCCTCTGCACCCACCCCTCATATGTCTGGACACTGCTGGGAGTCCTCTGCACACACCCCTCATAAGTCTGTCCACTGCTGGGAATACTCTGCACCCACCCCTCATACGTCTCTGTCCACTGCTGGTAGTGATATGCACCCACTCCTCATATGCCTGGACACTGCTGGGAGTCTCTGCACCCACCCCTCATATGACTGGACACTGCTGGTAGTCCTCTGCACCCACCCCTCATATGTCTGGTCACTGCTGGGAGTGATATGCACCCACCCCTCATATGTCTGGGCACTGCTGGGAGTGATATGCACCCACCCCTCATATGTCTGGGCACTGCTGGGAGTGATATGCACCCACCCCTCATATGTCTGGGCACTGCTGGTAGTGATATGCACCCACTCCTCATATGTCTGGACACTGCTGGGAGTCCTCTGCACCCACCCCTCATATGTCTGGACACTGCTGGGAGTCCTCTGCACCCACCCCTCATATGTCTGGACACTGCTGGGAGTCCTCTGCAGCCACCCACCCCCTTGGTGCAGTACACTGCTGTCCTGGCCATACACCCCCCCCCCCAAATTTACTGCTAATATGCTGCACCAGGCCGTAGTCCGACATTTGTGGCGTGTGTACGCCTTGTATCCATAATGTACTGGTGCTGTAGGGGTACGGGTGAGACGGACCGTACCCCTGCATTCATAGGGTGTGTACGGTCCGTACCACGGTGCCCCTACACCACCACGACAATGGTGTTACGGACCGTACCCACGCTCTGAGGGCATGGGTACGGGCCGTACCACGCGTACCCCTACGTCACCACTACAATGGTGGTACAGACCGTACACACGCTGTGGGGGGCGTGGGTACGGGCCGTACCACCATTGTAGTGGTGACGTAGGGGTACGCGTGGTACGGATCGTACCCACGCTCTGAGGCCATGGGTACGGGCCGCACCACGCGTACCCCTACGTCACCACTACAATGGTGGTACGGACCGTACACACGCTCTTGGGGGCGTGGGTACGGTAGGGGCCGTACCACCATTGTAGTGGTGACGTAGGGGTACGCGTGGTGCGGCCCGTACCCATGCCCTCAGAGCGTGGGTACGATCCGTACCACGCGTACCCCTACATCACCACTACAATGGTGGTATGGCCTGTACCCACGCCCCCCCAGAGCGTGGGTATGGTCCGTACCACCATTGTAGTGGTGACGTAGGGGTACGTGTGGTACGGCCCGTACCCATGCCCTCAGAACATGGGTACGGTCCGTACCACGCGTGCCCCTACGTCACCACTACAATGGTGGTACGGACCATACAAACGCTCTGGGGGGCGTGGGTACGGGCTGTACCACCATTGTAGTGGTGACGGGTACGCGTCCACGTCCACTTACGTTGTGGCGGGACGCAGGCTTTGGTGGACACGCCCCCCGAAGTGACCAGACCATGGAGGTAATTTATGTGCAGGATATATATGTTTTACATTGGGTGGGGGTTATGTTTCCTGCCCCTCGCCCCCCCCCCTTGCCCCTGGGTGTTGTTCTGACCTTCTGCGGCGTCTGCGTCGGTTTCTGTGCACCAGGTCGTAGGCTAGGAGGGCCGGGATGACACGTAGGATGGGGTCCATGGCTGTCCGTCGCGTACCAGTGCTCCTTCTTCGCGTCGTCCTCAATTTCCCGGGAGTTTTTGGCTGCCGTAAAAAATGAGCGGTGCGGAGTGACGTGGGCACGGATCGTACTTGCTGGTCCGTAAAACGCTGCCTGACTCCGTCCGGATGTCACGTACGCGATGTCCCGGATCGGAATTGTGGGTATTTTTTAGCCGGTTGGTGTTTTGCATGACTCGTACGGAAATGGTATTTCTGTACGAATCGTACTTGCGGGTTTGTAAGGTGGTTTTCCCGGGTACGAGTCGGACGGAGAATTCGCTCCTTATGAACATTCGTACCCGGGTTTTAAAGGATCGGAATCGGCACCAAAATGTCTACTTTGATTGCGAGGATGCAATTTGTGCTAGACATATAGTGCAAAATAACAAAAGTATTACAAACAATAACCGCTTGCATGCTGTCATTTGCATTGTTCTTTGTTCGGTGTAAATATTTACCATGAATGATGCTTAATTACATGATGCAACTTACTTTCATAACTTTGAGATATTCGTATTACAAGAGTAACACGAAATTACCCAAATTATGCTTATGACGCTGGTATAAAGCAAATTTCACCCGGGCCTACTGAAAACTAAGACTGCCAGAGGCAGCGACAGGATAACGCCAGGCAGGCTCCATCGTTTGTCAGCCTACAATGCACTATATTGTCTACCCCACATGAAATCCCCGACAATACTATAACCTACAGATAATCTTCACACATTTATTTATGTATTTATTTATTTTATGTTAGAGGTTTTATAAAGGGCTAGCTAGAGCCGAGGGCAACCCCACCTACTCTTGCTTCAAAAGAGACCTGAAACTCCTCCTCCTCAACAAATACTTTAAAACTTAAGCATACTGAACTTTGTTAATTATCTAGTGGATCAGTTAGTTTGGTGGTCTTACCCTCAACTAATCAACAAGACTAACTACGCTGGCCCTCTTCTCATACTGCTTAACCAACCCCAGAGGTCCATCTACGAGCAGGACTCTGAAGTGAGATCAAGGCAACATGTTTCAGACTATAGAAAAGATAGGAAAAAATAAAATCATGGTGCATGTTAAGACTGATGAACTACATATGAAATATCAATTCTGCATGATGTTGCCAAGGCAATGTAGAAGGTGTTTGGAAAAAAAAAGCCCACAGAGAAAAATTAAAGACAAAACGTGTCTCGGCAGAGGGCAGACTCTTTGTTTGTATATTCAATGTTTTTTTTAAATTCATTTTCAAAATGAGTTCAAAGTCAGCTTGAATATATGAGCTGTTTCCAACAGAGACACTGGTTTTCTGTTTTCTCCTAGTTCTGAGCACCACAAGAAATCTGCCTTCCATAAACGTGACAACGCAGAGGGCCATCCCTGCCTGGTGGTTTGGCAAACGAAAAGAAACAGGGAGCTGCCAACAAAAGTTCTTGCCGAATGTGTAATGCAGTATCATGCCAGAGCCTCCCCGGCCTTTCCACAGCCTGGCATCACTGCACAGAAGACACCCAGAGCCGGGGAAGCCGCTGCAGGGCCTGCCGCCTTCTTAGCAGGCTGTCCTCCAATTCTCTGTTTAGATGGTAGCGAAAAATACTTGACATTTTAAAGAAAAATAAGCTGTGACTGCTGGCATGATGACATGGATTTTTCAAATATTCAAGAGAGAAGAAATGGGGGCAGAGGAACTGTTTAAAAATGAAACCGAGAAATGGTCTAACTGAGCACCAGAAGTCATGCTTAGGCTATGCAGGTTTAAAAGGTGAAGCTGAAAGGATATATTGAAGTTGGTGTATGCATGTTTATAATTTCTGTCCTAGATATGAAAGTGTTGGTCCAAATCACTTTATGAAACTTGAGTTAGGGGTCCAAAGTCACAATATTAAAGGATAACCAGTCGGCCAGAGCAATTTAAACTTTTTATTATAGGAAAACTCCAACTCAACTTATTTCCTCTTTCTTGAAACCCTTCTGAAGGGTTCCAAGAGAAAACAAAAGAGGATTTTTTAATTTGATGGAATTATTTAGCCACAGATTTATGTTGGCCTGAGGAAGTGAGCTCTTCCCCAATACCCATGGGCATACCTTGCTGTAAGAAGTACTCCTTGAGAGTGATTATTAGGTTCATGTGAGAAGCTGGCCTGATATATAGTGTCCACTTATGTAAGTGGGCACCTTGCACCAGTCCAGACAACCCTTATGGTGATTTAGGAGGCCTTACACAACCTTAGAAAGCTCTCTAAGTGGTAGCTGTGGAGAGCAGCCTTTCAGGCTTAGTCCAGAAGGTGTGTAAAGCAGCATGTTATACCAGAATGCAATCTTATGGTATAGATTAAGTGAAACGAACCACACCAAGGGGCATATTATCAAGGACGGCGTTAAAATTATCGCCGGTTTAGCGGCAGAAAACTGCTGCTAAAGCGGCGATAATGGGATTGATAATATGCCCTGGAGAATTCCAATAGAAGCCCATGTTCACACCAGAACATGGACTTCTATTGGAATTCTCAAGGGCAGATTATCAAGCCCATTATCACCCCTTTAGCAACAGTTTTCTGCCGCTAAACTGGCGATCATTTTTTATGCCATCCTTGATAATATGCCCCCAAGTATTTATAAAAATATGTATTTATTATATAATACACTCAGTCACGTTCAAATATCTCCTACATAGAGATAAACACAATGCATACAAAACTTTAGCAAAGAAACCCACTAAATAGCACGTAATACACAGTGGACTCCAGGGGGGACAAAACCATATACTAAGAAAGTGGTATAAGAACCACAACTCGGGTCAAGACAATGTCGAGAGGACTTAGAAGTGCTGGGGACCCAATGAACAACCCAAGGTGAGTAGATAGGGACCCCACAGAGAGCATGTGCAGTGTGAGAACACGACCGCATGCTCCGTAGAACTCTACGTGTAAGTTGTGGTTGGACTTTTAAAAATAAAGGACCCTTTAAACTGGACCCTGAAGAAACCCCATGGAAGACAGAAGGTTCGAGAGCCACCCCACCCGTGGATACCACCCACGTAACCTACACCAGGGAAGCAGGGTGCATACGTCGAACCCAATGGAGGACTTCAGGAAAGTGCCGCTGCTGAAGAAGGAGAAAGTATCCAGTGGCATCCGAAGGTAGATTCTGGATGGGAGGTACCTTCAATCAGAGAGGACAGAGTCTGTCACTCAGGAGTGACCAGGAGACTTGGAAGATGAATGCCCCCTGATGTCGGGTGTTGCAGGATGGGTGATGATGACCTTGACTCTGCAGCTGTAAGGACCAGGTGACACTGAGGAGGACCAGCAGCTGTGCACAAGCTGACCCTCAAAGGATGTCGAGTGCTGAGGGGTCGGTGTCCAGGAGGAGCACCAACAAGCCTTGGCAAAGTCAACCAACGTTCAAAGTGAAGAAGGAGCAACGTCGGGACCAGCAAGGTCCAGGGGACTCACCACAAGCCTGGAAGTCAGGGCAGGCCCTGAGCAATTAGGGAAGCCCAAAAGAAACAAGTGTGACCCTCAAGTGGACCCACAGGCCAGGGAAACTTGAGTCGTGAGAGGACCTCAAGCAGCTCTCCAAACGATGCAGGTCACGATGCACACGACGCAGTGTGGCTGGAGATTCTGGTCACTGGAGGTGCTCAAGGTTGGGGCTACTGGGAGCCTGAAGACCTTCTTGGAAGGAATACAACAAGCACTTGTAACTGCAAGTTGATGCAGTGCACTGGGGTTCGGTTATTGCAACCACCATAAGAGATACTGGCCTCAAACTTGGTGAGAGGGCAGGACAGGCCTCGGGAGCTGTGGAAAATCAGCACCTGTCTTGCAGAATCTTAGGGAGTCCAGAGGAACTCAGGATCAGCAGACAAGTCAACTTAGTTGCAGTGCCTGTGAATGCAGGGGAGTGACTCCTTCACTCCAAGGGAGATTCCTTCAAGCGTCTTTGATGCTTCACAGGCCTTGGAAGGTTTTTGTATGATGCACAGGCACAGACAATGCAGCAGACTGGAAGGGAGACAAAGTCAGGCCCGAACAAAGTCCAAGGAAGTCCAGAGTGCCCAGACGGTAGAAGAAGAAGTGGTGTCTGATCTGAATCTTATCCCAAGATGAATCTAAGGACCTACACCCAGATAAGCCCTTAAGTACCCTCGGGAAAGGGTTGGGAAGATTCAGGGAACCCTCCCAGGGTTGGCTCTGGACAGGGGGGAGGTTACTCCCATGTCCTTTGTCTAGTTTCGCACCAGAGTGAGAGCCAACGGCTCCTAGGACTGGTTTGAACTGGACTATGCACACACCAAATGTGCCCCTCATGCAGACAGAGTGGTGCTGGCAAGTGCACCCACCCCACCCCATCCCAATACATTAAATCCTGTCTGGGAGGTGGTCACACCTCCCTGTGACAGGATGCCTATTGTTCTGCCTTCCCCTGCTCGAGCTTGGCTCAGCAGCAGGAGGGCCGAATTGTGTGCCTGGTTGGCAGCAGCCATGTTGTGCTATCTGGGTCAAGAATGCTGGTACCGAGGAAACTGAGAGCGTAACGGAGGGCTCTTCCAGTGCTTGGAGTCATACCTTCCATATCATTTATGGTGTGGGGATATGATTCCAACATGTTTGATACAAAACATGATAGGATTTATTGCAGCCATTTTCGAGATGGTCATCGCGTAATTACGCGGTGCCCCTCTATATAGTATATGGCTGCTTCACTGTCAACTCAGGTGAATGGACTCCATAGGCTGCAGGGGTGTACTGCTCATGCAGGGTCACCCTCTCAAATAGAACCAAGCACACTGCCTTCAGATTGTAAAGGCATGCTAGAGGGGTGACTTATAGGTTTTAAGTGCAGTGACTCTAGATACAGGAAACCTATATCTCTAGTAAGTGGTGCAAGCACCAACTTACACAGGCTGCAATGGCAGGCCTGTAATTCCATTTTGAATGGTCTCTCATGGGTGGCATAATACATGCTTCAGCCCATGGGAGACCTTTGGGGTACCTATGCCCTGGTTACATGGGTACCATATATGAGGGACTTATAAGGATACCCTTGTCTCCAATCTGGGGGCTACCTAAGTACTGAACATAACACTTTAGGAAGAAAGCAGATAGACTGGGAACCTGATTTGCAGGATCCCAGTCAGACTACTCAAATACAGCTTAGCACCAGGCAAAAGGTGGAGGTAACCATAGAAGCAGGTCCTACTTTCCTACAGTTCACCTTCACCTTCCACAACATCCACTTCATCAAGACTCTTGTAAACATTACTTGCCTCAATTCCCAAATTATGTTAGAAAATGGCTTGTTTGCGAACAGCTGAAAACTTCTCACCCCCATCGCAATCAAGTATGAATCAAAGATCTGTTTCCACCTTTTCCAAGGAAGGATATGTTCACCTTTATCAGAAAGAACGAAGAAAGGTTCAGTTATATTGGTACTTGATATGATGTCAAATACCCTCACCCACCACCATTCTAATGATATAAAGTCCCAGTCCAATAATTATGCTCTATTGATATACTATAACAATTGTTGCTATATATCACATACAATAAACATTGTCTGTAGATGTCCAATACACACATCAATACAATGTCTATCAAGGATGGCATCAATTGTCTCTATCAACACACCGCAAAATCTATATCTAATAAAGCAATTTTCCATACCACACACTGCACTTATTAACGTACTCCTAACAGTTAGAAAATGCACACACATATTACTATGATAATATGCATGGTAATAAGTCACACTACTGATGTTTACATCATCTAAACGGTTTTTAAAATTATGCCCACAGTATCAGGTGCATGTGTGTGGTGTACACATAATCGCGTTATGTGAAATGTACATTTAACTGACCTCTGTTGCTCATTAGTAGTGTGAACCTCACCGCGATAATCCCCACAGCATACTGGAGGAATTTCCTTGGATCTTATATGGTGTGTGTATCACCGCATGCCCATATGTGCCCAAAAAAGAATGCTTCCATCAAAAACTGCTTTGCTATCGTCGCGCCAACGTCACGTCTACCTCCAAAATGGCCACCACAGGTTTGCGGTCTAGTTGATACGTCGTCACAATGCTTCTCCACATAGACGTCCTGTGTTTTGACGAACATAGCTTCGCCCCGAGGACTCCGCGTTCCTTTACCTGGTCCTTCCAGCTGGTAACTGTCTCTCAGCTTCTATCCTGGCGTCACTCTTTAGAATTAAATTGATGACACTATTTGCTCCGCAAACCTGGTCACGATCACAGCTCACTGTGGACTGCTGCTCATGGTCTCTTCGGCCACAATGCGCCTTACACTCTTCAGTTTATCTCCACTCACTGCACACCAAAGCCAGACAGCTCCCGTCGACTGTAAGGTACCCCTTAATTTATGGGTATTTTTAAACAGCTTCACATGTAGGTTATTAATCCATTCTTTTGGTTGGTGGGTAATGAATCCTTCTTCCTCATCTAATCTAATCGTCGCCAATATTAAGTCCATAAATGATAACGCTTCAACTTGGATGACTTGAAGAATTTATTCAAGTAAGTAGTACATACCTCCAACCCTTCAAGACCAGGATCGACTCCCAACTGACTACAATTCAGTTTAAACCCCCAGAACATTCAGCGCCTGGAACGATTTATATAGCAAGGGGACACACATAACATTCCTCGCCTAGTAACTGCTCCCACCTAATACAAGCCATAACACTTACCTCATGCATTTCAGTACCTCACCCCAAACACAGCTACAAACCATCCTTTTAGCACTCAGAAGTCATTTCCTTCCACATACACTAACCACCAAAATATAATACCCTTCAATGCCAAAATGAAATCATGAAAGGTCTTGGGACTTTTCTGTTCCAGGGATTGACATTTAAGTACACCCTCCAACCTTTGACAACTAGATTGCACAAACAATTCTGAAATCTATATGCAATGAGCTAGTTGTTTGAACCACAGTTTCACTGTATTCAGAACTGTCTACAACTCCCACTCTCACAGTGGTATAATCTGCTCTGAACCCCAGATGAAACACCACTAGCTCTCTTTCTGCCTTCAAACCCCCCCACTCTCCCCATGCCCCCCCCCCAACAATTGATACAAGTTCTGGTTTTGCTGTATTGACATGATCGATAGAACTGCCTACCAACTTTCCCCACCAGGGACATGCTCCGTGTGAACGTCGAGACTTCTGGCATCTGAAGGATGTCTGCAGTGGAATGCCCAGCATACACCTCCATTGTTACTGCAGATCGTCTGAGCTAAACTGACTTGCAAGCTTTGCTGGCCCCACTTGATGGTGTCCAGTTAAACTTCTGTCTTGATCGTTGTCATGTTTGTGATGCTTGCTCATTGCTTTTTCTTGAAAAATATAAATAAAGCTTGCAAAAAACCTCACATTCATTCCTTCTATTGGTTGTGCCTATCACCATTATCCTGACATACAGAAAACCTACTAAGGTTTAAGGGGCATATTATCAGGGAATTCCCATAGAAGCCCATGTTGACACCAGAACATGGGCTTCTATGGGAATTCTCAAGGGCATATTATCAAGCCCATTATCGCCGCTTTAGCGGCAGTTTTCTGCCGCTAAAGCGGCGATAATTTTAACGCCTTTTTTTGATAATATGCCCCCAAATTCTTCCCTCACCTCCAGTCTAATAGCTAACTAACTTCTAAATACATTTGTGTCACTTTCTGGGATCTGACCCAGTTCCCAAACCCATACTAATCATATCAGATTTCTTTATTCTGATGTATTGACCAGCCTTAATCTTTGGCCACTTGGCCCCTACACTGCAATTTATGTACTCCCTAATTTTTTCTTGGTACTTTCTGCCCTCTCTTTCATGTCATCCTTCTTATCCAGTATCGCCTATCAATTTATTATCCACCACAAGCTAGCTAGCTTTTGTTCCCTCAGCAATTCAAACCCATTATTTCCTGTTACAGCATTAGGCATAATCCTCTCTGACCATACAGTAGCCTGAAGAGTTTTTCTCCACCATATCCGTGACTTAATAGTGATAGAGCACAAATTTGCTCTGTCATTTGTAGGTGAGCATTATAATCATGGGTAGACCACACCCGCATATAATCTTTATTGTGTTAACATTTATGCCTTTAGATCGTGTATTGTAATGACGTGCAAGGTGAAGTGATAGGCATATTTTTGTATAACATGGAGAAATCAACATTGCAATTACGTATGATTAGATGAAAACCTTATGGTGAATAATTCTATATGTGAATAATGAACGTTTATAATTTGTATGCTTGTTTAATGTATTGATTTAAATGTGCTCAGTAACCATGATCATGTATTCGTGTGTTTATGAATTTGTGTGCTGTTTCTTATGTTGACTGAATTCTGTAGGCCTAACGTGTATTTCTCCCGGACGCTCTCGTGTTAGGTTTGTTAGGAAAAGTCATGTGCTTGCAGAACTTGTTCTTTCTCACGTTTTCCATTGCAGGTGGAGAAATGCATCTTTGTTAGTTAGAATAATGTCCTAGTTGTTTGAGTTAGGCTAGGGGAGGAGAAGATGCATTGAACGGCGATACTGATAATGAGGGACTGTGTTCTTTCTCACTGGAGAGAGTCTGGGAATCAATTTCATCGAGCCAGGTCCTGGGAGCATTGCTGCCGCGTGGAAAGTTACCTACGAGGAGGTGTCTTGCGTGGATTGGGTGATGCTGCACAGCATCATGCGAAGACTCGTACCAGTTCTTGTATTGAAGGTAGGGACAGAGATAACCCTGGGCAATGAACTCCACTCTGCTGTCAGAGTGCTACGCATTCCATGAAAAACATGGAATTCAGGCAACATCTCTGTTCCTCGTAGCAGAGTCAGCTACTAAACTGCAGCCACAAATGCTTTGATAAAGTAACTTTACATGCTAAAAAGCATGTAACCAATTCACAAAAGTGAACTTTGGAAATGAAAAATATTAGGCACTGAGAGAGGTGATGATTTTGGGGTCCCCTCTAACCTAGGGGGAGGACCAAGCAGATGCATTGAACACAAAGAGCATATCATGCTGAACGATTCAGTGATGTTCCCATCCTCTTAGGACCACCCCAAGCACAGTTATGGGCAAAAATACAACCAACCCAACCAAAGCATTATGGGACGAGATTAGCACAGTGAATATTATAGTATTCAATATCAAAATAATTCTACAAAGAGCTGAAGTTCAATTAGTCGTTACTAGGTGTCCCTCATGAGTCAAATGCAAAAGCATTGAAATTATTACATCAAGCTGCAGTTCAACTAGTCGTTGCTAGATGTGGGACACCTAGTAACGACTAGTGGAACTGCAGCTTCATGAAAGGGTTTCAATGCTTTTGCATTTGACTCATGAACGACACCTAGTAACGACTAGTGGTACTGCAGCTTGATGTAATAATTTTAATGCTTTTGCATTTGACTCGTGAGAGACACCTAGTAAGGAGTAGTTGAACTGCAGCTCTTTGTTGAATTATTTTGATATTGAATACTATAATTTTCACTGCCCACTTATAATCTCGTCCCATAATGCTTTGCAGGGCCTTTGGTTGGGATTGCATTTTTGCCCATAACTGTGCTTGCGGTGTTCCTAAGAGGATGGGACCACCACCGAATCGTTCAGCAAGATGTGCTCTTTGTTTTCAAGGCATCTGCTTGGTTCTCTCCCTAGGTTAGGGAGCATCCCAAAATCATCCCCTCTCTCACTGCTTGGTAAATTTTCATTTACACTTTTGTGAAATGACTATATGCATTTTAGCATGTAAAGGCAGAGATACTTGATATTTTACAAAAAGTACTTTTAAGAAATGACTACATGCATTTTAGCATGTAAAGACAGAGATACTTGATATTTTACCAAAAGTACTTTTAAGAAATGACTATATGCATTTTAGCATGTAAGGACAGAGATACTTGATATTTTACGAAAAGTATATGAGGTTTCTGTTTAATTGGGAGTCCAACGGAGCGAAGTTGCGGAATTCACGGAGTTTTTGTTCAACTTTGTGGATTTCCGCGTAGTAGTACTCCACCAATTACACCCACTCTTAGACAGGGACCAGGGACTTCTGCCTTGCCTTGAGAGAAGAGAGCATCTTAGAACGAAATCTGTAGCTTTATGCTACTTGACCCATCCAACGTGAGTGGTCTTCTTGGGAAGCCTTCACGTGCTGACACCTTTTCAGAATTTGCTTTGGGAAACTGCTAAGTAGGGATGTCACATTAGCGATAGTGTAGGGACAGACTAATGCTTTTTACCTACAAACCTCCAATGAAGAAGACACTCAATGTTGGTGCAGTTATCATCTGTGTCCTAATTCTCGAATGAGTTATTCTGTGTATGCTGCATCGTCTTAACTTCACCCGTAGGTTTGGCTTTATATTAGTTCCAATGTATTTTTATACCCTCGTCTTGAGGTGTTTGTATGTCCAACCAATCTTGGCTTTGTAATAAAGCAAACTCAACTTTGGATCGAGGGTCTGTGATTCTTCTGAGTCATGGTTCATTGGAACAGTGATGAGTAAGTTGACTAACAATTCTTCCACCCCTCCACACTTTCAAGCAGACAAAAAGAGACATCTGCCAGGGTTCCAGAGTAAATCTATAACAGGTAACTCAGCTCCT
Organism: Triturus cristatus; assembly: GCF_964204655.1. Classification (NCBI taxonomy): domain Eukaryota; kingdom Metazoa; phylum Chordata; class Amphibia; order Caudata; family Salamandridae; genus Triturus; species Triturus cristatus. The sequence continues at coordinate 473,541,786 of NC_140590.1, read as the reverse complement.
TCAGTAGCTAGCTCAATGTCATCTTTCAACATCCTATTAAAACGTTCCACCTAGCCCCTGGAACCAGGGTGATACATCACCATATTAAAATGTTTGATTCCACAGCTACTCAAGAAAGTTTGTAGAATTTCCGAAGGAAGCTGCAACCTATTATACAGTATGATCTCCTCCGGTATTCTTTCCCTAAATAAAAACTTCCTATAAGAACCCAATAAGCACCTCAGTTGTAATACTTCTGACAATATGCACTAATGGTCTTTCATAATAATGGCATACAAGTCTTTCAGATGAAGAACTGAAAAAGGACCCATCAAGCTAGTAGCCGATTTCCTCCAAGGATCCTCCAGCTATTCCACCAAGCTCATAGGAAAATCCCTTGCCTTTGCAGATTTATCACTCTTTCGGCAGATTTCACATGCTGTTATTCATCTATCTATCATGGCATCAATGCCCAGCCTTCAAAATTTTCTTTGCCTTCGTTTTGGTAACAGAAATTCTATTATTTCCTTCATGAAATAACATGGTAATGTCCCCTCAAATTCCACCCAGAGGTACAATTGTATCTCCTCTCATCATGATTGCATTGTTCATTATCACTTAGTCCCTGGCTTTGCCATACAATGCTTGATCTCCTACCAGTTATTTTGCTAACCTTTAACCAAATGTTCTTTAGCGTTTATTTTGCATAACAACCTTCTTCGTTTCCTAAACCCAATTACCTTCTGATAAGACATCTTTTTAAATCCTCCCACACATTCCAGTACTTCAATGTATGTGAATGCAACCTCACATTCCTCATATCCACTATCATCCTATTCCAATGCACCACACAAAGGACCATCTGCTTGTCCATTCATCCAACGTGGCACATGTGCAATAATATAATGGAAGGCACACACCTTTGAGGCAAGTTTGTGGCCTGTGTAAATCACAAAGTTTATCCCCCACATACACATGCATCCTAAGATGCTCCATTTCCGAAGCACATGCTAACAATCATGCTCAATTAGAGAATAACTCCTTTTAGCAGAATGGAAAGCACTTGAGGCAGAAGACATAACCAATTATTCCTTTCCTGTCCCCTGCAATAAAACAGCACCTAATCCATAGTGACAGGCATTTACTGCTTTAATACATTCTTCCTCAATCACAAAGGGCATTAAACAAGATGCTTGTTTAATTTTAATTTTGATCAATTCAAAAAATTCCCTTTGCTATTTATCCCATACACATTTTTACATTTTTCTTCAGCAATGTTTAGAATAGTTCCATTTTACTTGCCTAATTTTCTATAAATGTTGCTTAAAATGCAGTGACTCCTAAAATGTCAACAATTGTTCCTTGGAACTAGGTTCCGGTGCCTTGATAACTGTAGTAATAGGGCCATTCTTGGGTTGCACCTCCCCTGTTGAAAATTAGTGTGCTAAATGTTCTACTTCATGGTGACAGAATCTGAATCTATTGATTGTCAAGTTGACGTTTTGTAATTCTGCCAAAATCTTTTGCAGATTGATCTGGTCTGCTCTATCTTTTCCAAAGGCTAAAATGCCATCCTGGAAGGCCCTTGCTCCATTTAAACTTTCCAAAACATCATTCATTACCATTTGGACAACAGCCAAAGCACCCACCAGATCAGATGGCATTCATGTTACTGGTATGCTCCATTTGGTGTTACAATTGTAAAAAATGTTTTAAACTGTCCTCCTACTTGATGTAATTGTATGCACTAGTAAGTTCTAAAGTGGAAAATATTTCAATATTTGACTAAGACGTGAGAATTTCCTGCAGATTTGAAAGAGGAAAAATGTCAATCCAAGTAGACACTTCAGGTCTGTAAGTAGCCTCAAATTGCCTGTACTTTTCAACAAAATGACGACACGCAGCAGCTCTTAACAGGTTACAAAATAACTCCTCCGCATACATTTTCTAAGAACTCTTTCAATGTACTTCTGTAGGTCAAATTTCTCAAAGATTATCTGACTTGGCCGGACTACTGCTTGAGTATAATTTTATGCGTAAGGCCTTCTGTCTTTCTTAACTCATTCTCAAACACATCCTTGAACTTATTTTTCAAAACCAAGGTACTGATTGTTCCTAGCATTATCTCCATTAGCCTTGCTAATCAGATACACAGGGAAATCTTATACCGAACTCATTGTGATGTCGCCAACCTAATATTGTTTTACCTTTCACAACCACATATACCTTTCCCTTTGTTCTCCTTTTCTTGAACTCCAAATTCACCCCATAACACTTGTATTACAATCTTATGAACTGTATATTGGCCAGGGCGTATATCGGTGTCGCAGCTTTATTCCATGCTGCAATTCTCAAACAATTACTTCCCCATGATGGTATGCCTTGATTATACATCGACCATGGTGTTCATATTCACTCCAGCTATGAGTAAATCACAGCGGGGTAACCCTTTTGTCTTAAGTTTACCTTTGCTTACACATCAAACTGCATTATCATAGCTGTCTTCGCAATCCGTCACGCAGCTCACATTGTCTACTGACGTTCTTGCCTACTCTTCCAAAATGACCCTTATGTTTACAATAATGACAAATCTTAACTACAGGTAGATCATTCCTTGCATTAGCTAAAGGACTTTAACTATTGTATCAACTACATTCCTTCTTTTTTCCTATATGCTCCCACCTTCTTTGCTCTCATTCATCCTCACTTTATCTTTATCATCCTTTCCAATCTTGAAGATAGTGTTCACTGTCCCGAAAGTCTATTTCCTTACTTCCCGAACATATATCTCTGATGGTTCAATGCTCCTTCTGCTAATGACAGCTGCTTTAAGCATTGTTTCAGTGTGAAACATCGGAAACATCGTTTGCAACGCATGCAATACATTACATACATGCCATTACAATGTGGTCATTACTACGACTGCGTTGTTACATCCCTTACCATTAGATGCAAGTCGTTACAACGACTTGCTGTAGGGGGGCAGAAAAATCCAACACCTTCCCTACTGTTGCACAGACTGGAGTTGAAATAGTAAATTATACTATTCTAAAATACAGCACCCCCTACAGCAAGTCATTGTAATGACTTGCGTTGTAATGGTATGCGATGTAACAATGCTGTCATTGTAATGACCGTGTTGTAATGGCATGCGTATTAAACGCATGCATTGTAAGGTGGCCTATTCTTTTTCAGTACCTCTCTACATACAATCTTTTTTGCACTTGTTTAGATTTAGGACCAGATGTACGACGGTTTTTAGCATACGCAAATGGGTTTGCGACCCGTTTGTACATGCTAGAAAGCTGTGGCCAATGTACAAACACTATTTTGCGACTCGCAAAATAGTGTTTAGCTACTCGCATTAGGAAGGGGCGTTCCCTTCCTACTAGCGACCGCAAAGCCATGTACCAATGTTTTTCAACCGCAATTGCGGTCGCAAAAGACTGACAAATTGCCACCCTCTTCAAGAGGGTGGTAATGCAGTCGCAAATGGGAAGGGGTCCTCATGGGACCTCTTCCCCTTTGTGACTGGATCAGAAATATTTTTTCAGGGCAGGCAGTGGGCCCAGGGACCACTACCTGCCCTGAAAAAAATGAATCCCATTTTCCTTTAAGCAAAACGGGCTGCATTTTAAAAAATAACTGCTTTATTGAAAAGCAGTCCCAGATATGGAGGTCTGCTGAGACCAGCAGGCCACCATCCCTTGGAGGGCCAGCCATTCCCAATGAGGTCGCACATTGCGAGTGGCTCATTAATAGTCATGAGCCTCGCATTTTGTGACCCCATTGGGAATCGCTAAAAGTGTTTCTGACACTGTTGTACATTTGCTTTTGCGATTTGCAAATTGTAACCCGCAATTTTTCACAATTTGTGAGTCGCAAAAGCAAATAATCGTACATCTGGCCCCTAGTGTTCATTAAAGTGAAGTTGCGTTAAATCTAATCCAGTAGTATGCTCAAAGTCACACATAACAGCCATCACTCTTAAAAACTGCAACATACATCAATAATTTCACCTTCCCTTTGGCTGCTTAAAACAAAATTGTACCTTTCCAGTAAAGTGCTCACTTTTTTCTACAACTTTCTTGCATTTGTTTCAAAGCTACCTGACATACATCTTTATTACCAATATTCTCCATAGGTAGTACGTTTTTCTTAAAGTGTTAGTGCCTAGGCAATGCTTTATAAGTGGAAGATGTCTCTGCAGTACACTGATCCTCTTCTACAACTTCTTCATATGCTTGAAATAAGTCAGACCACATTTCACATTTGGTGTGTGGCTCAGCTGGTTGTGCTAGAAATGCCAATGGTAGTTAAATACTTGATGTTACTAATAATGTATCCTTAAAACAAGTAAAATAATTAACTAAAATATTAAAGGGGTCACCATGGTCCATATTCCATAACAATAAGTTAAAGTAGTCACTGGTTGAATATATTCCAAAAAATAATGAATTACATTTTTTAAACTAGTCACCGATATCTGATACGTGCAAGAATACCGTATCCTAATTAAAGTGTTCTATTTGTACACAAGTATTTCATTTAAAAGTACCTTCAGCAGATCCCAGTACTATTGATTGAGAAATGTCATAATTCTGTTGTGGCTTCCAGAGGTTTTTTTTTTCTCACCAGAAAGACATGGAGGGATCAGTGCTGCACTTATGTTACATGAGTGGAAGGAGATACTGATCATCAGTGTGACACCTGTGTTATGTGAGGGAAAGGAGATGATTATAAATGTGCTAATAAAATGGCCGCTACCAGAGCAACATTGCATGGTGTTGTCCTATTTACATTACCCAACATTGTCCTCTTTCATTTTTAGGTCTCGCCTGCATTGCAGCACATGCGCTGCTTTCTGGCGAGAAATTTTGTGAGAGAGTGATTTCAGAAAAGGGCTTTAAGCCCTGTCCCTCATTTCCATTCGCTGGCGTCACCGTTTATGCTAAACGGTGGCCAGCCATTGGAAATTGAGAGCTTTTTGTGGATGCCCTTCTGCCTCCGATCCGACTGGGTCTCCTGCTTTGCTGCTGTCGCAAAGCACTTTCTTATCTTTTTGGGGCCATGTGTTTCTAATTCACGCTAATTAGAAACACATGGCCTCATAAAGCTAAGAGATCGATGCTTGGTATTTCCTGGTTGTTGAATCCTTGTACCTTTTTGTTTACCGTTAGATGCATGTGACTCCAAGTGCCAGGATGTAAACAGGAATCTGACTGAGGCACTTTGAAACCCGGTGCTGGCGCGGGCAGCAGCAGTATGGCCGCCATGTTCCCGGTCACCATTTTCTCAACAAAAAATTACAACTCATGCCCTGGTCTAAGGGGAGGGCTATTTTTATACGATGCCAGGCTTTCCACTAATTTGTGAGCAGGAATAGGTTTGAAACTTGCTCGAGGCTGGGAAAAGTGTTAAAGATGAAAATGAAGGAGGTGGGGAGATGCGTTAGAGTGATGGACAGATGCTGGAGACCCGGGTTCGAATCCCATGGTCAGCACTTGTGTAAAATAAAAAAATATTTGTGAGTTGGGGAAATATACTTTGCCTGTTTGTGCCCGAATCTGTGTCAGTGGTAAAGATAAGTGGGGTTAAGACCGAGACAAAAACAGGGCACCGCTTCCTACCCTCACACATTGTTAGCATTTTCGAAGTTTTGACAGGGAGCGTGTATTTATATGTTTAGCCAGTGTATTACGGCCCCAACCTCAACCAACCGAACAGGCGAGTAGCTGTTTGCAAAAGTTGGCATTTTAACAGCGTGGTCATGAATATTCGAAGTACATGGGGTTCTTAATTTCCCAACAGGGAGATGTCACCAATTGGAAACTCCGCCCCTTGGAGTTGTTTGATCAGAGAGTCACCAGAGGAGGCCATTTTTCACCTAAAAGATAACTGCATTCTGGGATTTGTAGTGTTGATTCAACATTTTGTAATAACAATTATATCTAAATATTGTTAATATGAAACCCCGTGGTTAGAAAATATTTGTCTACAGACGATATATGGTAATGTGGCAAATCTACATGGAGTGCACCGTCATCCACTTAGAAGTGCCAAACCACACATTAGCCTCCACGCAGAGTGGTCCATCTTAGCCAACTTAAACCAACACGTCTTCATCAGCAGGATGCATTCTGGGACTTGAGTTTCTCTTTTACCAAATTAGAGACGGACTCAGAAATCTCCCTGCATGCATTGCTGTCGACTGCAAAGCCAGGCCTGTCCGGAGGTGCCATGTAGGGCACAGGGACAGGTGGCCGCCATGCACAGCGCCTGCGCTGCGAGCAGAATCAGATAAAACCAGGCTGCTCTTCAGCGCGAGACACAAGGTTGAAAGTTTCAAAAGGCCTTTTCTCTCACTGCCACTGAAAGAGACATTTAATTAACAGGTGTGATAGTGGGTTTAAACATTGCAGAGACAGACAGAGGCTAGTGGTATGATGCATGCCAATGACACCGCGGAGCAGGCCACCATCAGGGTGTTCACGTGGACAGACAGAGGACAGTGGTATGATGCATTCCTATGACACCCCGGTGCAGGCCGCCGTGAGGGTGGACACACGGCCAGACAGAGGACAGTGGTATGATGCATGCCAATGACACCCCGGTGCAGGCCACCGTCACAGTGCACACATGGAAAGGCAGAGGACAGTGGTATGATGCATGCCTATGACACCCCGGTGCAGGCCGCTGTCACGGTGCGCACACGGACAGACAGAGGACAGTGGTATGATGCATGCCTATGACACCCCGGTGCAGGCAGCAGTCAATGTGGGCACACGGACAGACAGAGGACAGTGGTATGACGCATGCCAATGACACCACGGTGCAGGCCGCCGTCAGGGTGGACAGAGGACAGTGGTATGACGCATGCCTATGACACCCCGGTGCAGGCCCCCGTCAGGGTGGACACACAGACAGACAGAGGATAGTGGTATGACGCATGCCAATGACACTGACACCCCGGTTCAGGCCGCCGTCAGGGTGGACACATGGACAGACAGAGAACAGTGGCATGACACATGCCAATGACACCGCGGTGTAGGCCACTGTCAGGGTGGACACACGGACAGACAGAGGACAGTGGTATGACGCATGCCAATGACACCGCACTGCAGGCCGCAGTCAGTGTGGACACACTGACATACATGGAGGACAGGCAGAGAGACGATAGTGTTATGAAGCATACCAATAACACCCCGGTGCAGGAAGCATCAGGGAGGACACACGAACAGACAGACAGCGGTATGATGCATGCCAATGACACCCTGGTGCAGCCAGCGGCAAGGTGGACACACGGACAGACAGAGGACAGGGGTATGGGGCATGCCAATGACACCGCGGTGCAGGCCGCCATCAGGGTGGACACACAGACAGAGGACAGTGGTATGATGCATGCCAACGACACCCCGGTGCAGCCAGCGTCAAGTTGGACACACAGACAGATAGAGGACAGTGGTATGATGCATGCCTATGACACCCTGGTGCAGGCCACTGTCAAGCTGGACACACGGACACAAACGGATGAAAGGCAATAGTGCATGCTGTATGAACACAGTACAAAGTACCAGGAGATGTTATTGCTACAGTCAGAAGCACCAGTGCATGAAATACGATTATGCCACCTCTCCGTCAGTCTTGGCTGTCCTACCCACCCTGCGTCTTCCTGCTCTTTACACACAGACTACACGGTCTCCAGCTTTACCCTAAGTATTTCGATACTGCCACTCCTACAGCATCCTTCGTCACTCTTTCTTCCCTGGCTGTTTAATGTCCAGCTGCACTTTGGCACTGGCTGGGCCTTGGTCAGTCCCAGGCCTTTTCTTCCCATCTTATGCACGACTGCCCTTAAGAGACACCTGCACCATCTCCAGCTTTACCCAAGTATCTTGGTGCGGCTGCCCCACAACATGAATCTGCACGTTTAGTTCTTGGTGTTTATGTCCGACTCCACGGTGCCCAAGACCCCGGCTGGACCCGGGTCAGTCCCAGGCCCATTCTATCCACCAGGCGCCAACATACTGCGCAGTCTTCAGCTTTACTCTTGCTTATCAATCAATCAATCAATCAATCAAGCAGGGTTTGTAAAGAACCGCTAATCACACGTGAGGGTATCCAGGCGCTAGGTCTACTTGGCCCTATGCGGATCAATGCACTCCTTTTGCCGCCGCCAGTGCTTTAAATGGGCTGGTACTCACCGGTACTGAGTACCGGCACTTCTTTTTTTTTTCCCTGAGAGTACCGGCACTTCTCCGTTACCAAGGAGAATACCAGTACTCACTGTATCAAGGAGGCACTTTAGGTAACAAATAGTCATGTGAGCATGCATCGCATTTCTACACCTCGGCGCATGGTCACATAATGGTAATTTCAGAAATGGGGGGCAGTGACACGCCACGGCAGAGCAACGTGTGACGTCACCCGCCAGGTAGCTGTGTGGCGGGAAGAAAGGGAAGCCCTTTAAAAAGGACAATGTGCTCTGGCTTTCCCTTTCTTTTTAGCCAGCACAGCAGAATGGAAAACAGCCATAAAATTCCACCAGCGAGCAAGAAGCAGATTTGGCATCAGCGCCAGTGCCAATCCAATTGTGGACCTAAAGGAGCTTTCTGCCACTCCTTAGGTGAGTGCCCTGTGCACAGTCCCAATCCCCTCGTGCCTAAAAAAATGAATATGCCCGTGTGCACTGCAGGGTCGGATGCAGCGCTACCTTCCACGCTTCCACTCCATGGGGGAGGCTGCAGCTGGGGCAGGGCAGGGAGGAGAGCAGGTGGCTTGCTGCCTTGCGTCCTTTGCTGGATGAAGTGTTTTAATTAACAAGCATTTGCAATGCAATAGGTCTCACATTTGGAAAATTTTGAGTTACTGGCATTGTAAATGACAATGCCTTTTATTTATTGTTTTTCCAAACCCACACATAGATAAAAGGTTTGTCATTTACAATGCCAGTAGCTCAACGTCTCGCAAATCCAAGACCTATTGCATTGCAACTAGTTATGCAAGAAGGTGACTCACCAAACCCTGGGATATCCCTTTTATGGGACGAAATCCCTCACCCACCAAAGGTGGCATGCTTCATCATTGAGATTCTCCTCGTACTGGGTTGCCTAGTTCCGGCACAGGCTACAACCCCCTCACTGAGAGGGAGGTGCTCAGGGATGTTTAGTTATTAGTCAAAGGCATGCTAAATACTACAATGATGAGTTTCTAATCAGGTCAGGTGAGAGGTGCAGACACCTTTTTCTTAGGGTCAAAAGGCTGAAACATGTAGACCACTATCGTCACTAACTGCAGGCATATGTTTTCCCTGCCAGTGACCTGTTTTTAACCCTAGCCCCAGGGCGTGCCAATAAAGATACATAACGTACCTGGTAGCTAGTTTTACTCTTTTACTATCACTTTTCTTCTTGGGCTGCACCTTTTTATTTATTTATTAAATAGATTATAGAAATAGTATCGAATCTGCCCTTCTAGCAGTCACAGAACACCTCAGACGGCTCCTGGATGAAGGCGAGACAGCTGCTCTGATTTTACTTGATCTCAGCGCAACGTTCGTTACTGTGTCTATTGCTAATATTTTGGAGAGGCTGGCTAATCTAGGTCTCCAAGGGACAGCCCTAGCCTGGATGATATCCTTCTTAAATGTTCGCTCCTTCCAGGTGACCTCAGCCAGTGCCTCTTCCAAATGGCATGCCCTTACCTCAGGGGTTTCCCAAGGATCAGCCCTTAGCCCAGCATTATTCAACATCTATGTATGGCCATTGGCTGACTTGGTGAAAGGCTGCAGCCTCACTTTATTTTCATATGCCGATGACATGCAAATCATCTTCTCCTTGTCATCGGGTCAAGCCCACAACCCTGAGGCATTGAACTCCTGTTTGGGCTTGACTGCCATGCAGATGGACAAAAACTCACTCATTAAAATGAAATAGTGACAAGACCGAGGTAATGGTGCTGGAAAGAACCCATCAATTTGGGAACCACAGCAGGGGCCAGAAACCTTAGGCGCCCCTCTAACCCAGTCCCCTAAGTCAAGAATCTTGGTTTCCTTCTGGACGACAAACTGTCCATGAAGCCCCTGGTGGCGAAGGAGGTCGCCTCCTGTTTCACTGCCTTGACATGGTTTCAGAAAATCATTTGGCTACTTCCAGCTGCAAAGATGACCACCATAGACTTCAATGGAGTGGTTCTGATGCTGCAGATGCAGGAGTTGAAGATACTCAAGGAAGCTCCGGGTGCTGTGCGGTCGACGGGGTGCCTTATTGGTCATTCCTCGGTACATGCGTCAGGCGGGGGCAACTTTGGGTACAGAGGTCGGGCCCTCAAAGTCCTCTTTAAGACAGTGGAAGGCCAGCTGCAGATGGACTTCCGGCCTCTGTGTCCAGTGGCTCCAGGGATATCCTTGGGTAGAGGCTAGTGTTCCTCTTGGGTGACCAATCTGAACCATACAACACTCCGGGCCTGGCTGACTCAAGTGCAACTTTTGGCTGTCAAGGATCGGTCTCTTGGAGTACCCAGCAGGAGTTACTAGTGATTCTTCTGAAGTGGCTACCAGCTTCAATAGCCCTGGTGCTGGTTCCAGAAGATCAGCTGACTGATCCTTGGAGTCACTTCTTCGGTCTGGGGTACAACTTTTCCCTGAGTCAGCAGCCACAGGTACAGTCCTCTCTTCGCTAGCGCAAGGTGCAGCAGATGCAATCAAGAAGACCATGAGCCTCACTTTGTGCAGGCCAGGGGGCAGCAGGGCAGTCCTTCTACGGTCCTTGTTCCAGTTCTGAGGAGATCTGAGGTTCAGGGTACCAGGGGTGCCATATTTAGTCTAGTGTGTGGAACAGAAGTAGCAGGGACAGGTTTCTCAATGGCCAACTGAATAATAGATAACCCAGCCCCTGCCCTGCCATTGGTGAAAAGGGTCTCAAATTGGTCCGAGAACTTGTAGATAACATCTTCAATCCTTGAAAGTCTCTGTTCACAAGATGAAAGAGAGGGCCACCAAAGACTCCAGCTTCATGGCCAGACTAAGTCTGTCAGTAAGTAAGTATCAGCAATGGAACTGAGACGCCGCCTGAGGAAGACTGTTTGGACAATATAATTGAAGGTCCGCTGACTGGTCACTTTCTTTTTGTAGGTTGCAAAGGAACAGCCAAGGAGCCATCTACAGATTCATGCACATCAGCTAGGGATAAAAAGACATGTGAACCGGAAGCTGGAATCTCCTGCATACCAGCATAAATGGGAGGAACTCCTGGCACAGAAGTGGAGGCAGGGTCGAGGTTGTTGACTCCAATCCCAGCTAAGTCGGAGGCCTGGGCACCCAAACCAAGCTCTATCTCCACTGTACTGATTTATTTGGTGATAGCCCCACAGCAGATGTTAAAAGTGCCATAGTGTTCGAACCATTGCTGACGTAAGAGCGGTGGGGCCGGATGGGGGGGATTTCAAGAGACAAATGAGGGCAAATTAATTATTTATTTAATTGTCCCTCATGGTCGTCTCTCGAAATCCCCTCACCCGGCCCCACAGCCCTACCGCTCTTACTTGCAGCAGCCACGGCTGGGCGCATGACTTCACCAGATGCAGGATTTAGTTTACGCTTACCCATAGTGAAGAGGAGCAAAACACACAACCAAGAGGGAGGGCCCGATCCGGTCTCGGCCAGGTGCAGTCGGGCAGACAGGCCACTCTTGGACTGGTCATGCTCCTGGGCACATCCTGAATCGCAGGCTAAAGCACCAGAATATATGTTCCCACACAACACTACTGCTTAGAGCCCTGTCTCCTCCTGCCAAGTGTCCTGTAGGGGATGAAGTCCTTCCCCTTTCAGCTCCACAAATTGTGTCCCGCACTGCAAACTAAGTTGGCGAAATATATAAATCCACACAGTGCTACTGCTTAGGGCTCCACCTACTCCTCTCATGTGCCTTGTTGGGGGGGGGGGTGAAGTCCTTCTCCCTGTAGATCCCCAAATTGTGTCCCATGTCGCGGGCTAAGGCGCCAAAATATATGGGACAACATGGCACTACTACTTAGGGCTCTGCCTCCTCCTCTCAACTGCCTTTTGGGTGTGAAGTCCTTCCCCCTGCAGCTCTGCAAATTGCTTGGATATATTTTTTGACAGTATGTAGGAAATTAATATATAATATGTCTGGATGAGGTCGCGTCCTAGGATGGGTTGAAGAGGAAAGGATCACCACAGCTTGCTGGAAGTTTAATAGAGAAATTCAGACTTCATGAGCCAATTGCGAGGCTCCCAGGAAGAGTTCAATGTTTCTTCTTCGTACATCCTCCAACCTATGGAATTGCAGCCATAAATCTGGGGCCTAGCCATGGGTATGCCACCTCTCATGCACCCAAGAACTACAGATGGGCAATACATACAACCAGGCCATATTAGAGGCATAGTCATGGCCGACTATACTGATTTACAAAGGGAGAACCATTAGAAAGTCCCCCAGCTGAAGGGTGTAGGTAAAAAACAGGCCTGCACCCCTCAGCTACCACAAACTGTTAGTTGTGTCATGGCCTTCTACAGACTGTTAATCGTGCCATGTCCTGAGGGATGGTAGTCACTGTTATATCCATACTTTATTAATTGTTAACTTTCAAACATCAATGACTTCCTAGCAACTGCATACAGTTAGGTGGGGGGAATTATAGAACCGAGGAGAGAGGTGTTGTATCGGGAGCAGTACAAGGTTCATCAAGGGCCTTTTACCTTTGAATAAACGTACCTACAATTCTTCATGGCGAGCTTCTTCATTTCCACAGTGGCGACGATTTTGGGATCTTAGCATCGTGGGACATTCATGAAGAAACGGGAAGAAATCGGCATAGAAGTTCTGCTGTAACGTCATTAACGAAGATGGACATTTTTGGCCCTTGAATCCGATGAGCTCCGATTCCATCCTGTTGCTGATCTTCACCAAAAATATATATGAGGTGTGTGATTTTCAATTAATTGAACTGGTGCTTGTTGTTGGTTGCAGCCCTCGCGCTCCTGGTTAACAGCGCGCGCTTCCTGCCCGAGCCGTTTCTTCCATAGACGGCTTGACGTGTCTTGTGCTTGTCGGATTGTTTGTGCAACCATACGTCACGTGCAACGTGCGTGCTACGCATCACGCACAGCGTGCGTGCAGCCATTTTGAATTGGGAAGGATACAGTATGCTTACATGGTGGTACAACGCTAAAAGCATTTACTAATAAGGCTCAACCGAGGAGACAATTAAGTGTTCACATCGCGTTTCAACAGGAAAATAATAACGCGTGAACGTTCAATCGTATCCACATACAGTTTCTGCCACTATTTCACCAAGAATTTTTTTTTTTTAAATAAATAATAAAAATAAATACTTCTTCCTTCATCTGGAAAGTACATTTTTGCTGCAGACGAAATAAATACTTCGCAAAAGCTAAATATACACACCCTCCAGTGGAATTTCATATTAATTTCACCTAGTTGACAATTTTTACATTTTCACTGCCAGCATGTCTTCCCAATCAACAATTACTGCTCCCCCACCATTTCTACAAAATCCAGGTCAACCAGACATTCCATGGGAAGATTGGAAAGAATCTTTTGAAACTTATTTAGATGCCATAGGTGGTGATGTATACGTTTCCAAAAGAAAATTGGCTATTCTAAAACACTCCCTAGGTCAAGAAGGAAGAAATGTGTTAAAAACATTACCTGAAATGGATGAAATCAACGCAGCAGAAGATCAAACAGGTGAAAGTGGCGATAATAATAATGAGATCGATGTCTATGACATAGCGTTGAAAGCTTTGGAAGAAAACTATGGAAAAAAAATAAGCATAGTAGTGGAACAACACAAATTTTTTTCTCGAGCCCAAAAGCAAACGGAATCCATTGAACAATATGTATCCAATTTACGTAAACTTGCAGTCAATTGCAATTTTAAAGATCTGCGAAATGAACTCATCAGGGATCAAATGATCAATAGATTGCACAACCTCAAGATTCAAGAGAAACTGCTTGGTATGAAGAATCCTTCATTAGAAAAATCTATTGCTACAGCAAAAAGAATGGAGAATACATCAAGATATGTAAAAGAATTAAACGAAAGTTCTACAAGCAAAGATGTGCAAGATGAAGCTGTCCACAGTATCAATCATACAAACAAGCAATACAACAAACATATTCAACCTAAATTTGATGATCAAACCAGATCTAAGCCCAAATATTGTTTTAGATGTGGTAGTCCTAAACATACTGCGGACGCCAGTCATTGCCCAGCAATCAGGAGTAGATTTTACAAATGCAGGAAAATTGGACACTATTCTAGGCTATGTAAAGGAACACCACATTTTCAAATGAATAAAAAAACATTAACTTCGTAAAAGAAGATGAAGTTTCGAGTGAAAGTGGAAACGATGATATAGAATTACTAATGATTGATTCATCACAAGTATGCAATTGTGAAGCACCCAAAGACACTTATCGTCCTCCCAAGTGTCTTGTGAAAATTAACGGGTCGGAGGTGCACATGTGGGCAGATTCATGTTCTCCTTTTTCTATCATCGGCAAAACAATTTGAGAAAAAAATAGGTTTCCACCCAAATGATTTGTTACCTACCGATGTCACACCAGAGGGTTACTGTGGCAACAAACTACCAGTCATGGGCTATGTCTCAACCGAAATTTGTTTCAAAAATAAGAAAACGATAGCCAAATTATACATTGTAGAAAACGGAAAATCTCTTTTGGGATGGAAGGAACAACGAGCTTTAGACATCATCTTAAATCCCAATCATCCTGATCAAGTATTGAACATAGTTTCTTCTAACAACAAATGGGTCACCAAGTTTCCAGATCTATTTAAAGAATCTTTAGGATGTCTCAAAAAATGTAAATATTGCATAATTTTAAAAGATAGTGCTGTGCCCAAAGTACACAAAGTAAGGAACGTGCCAATGATCTTGAGACAAAAATTGAAGGATGAATTACAAAGACTTTGCAACGATGGTATAATCGAACCGATTGAAGCATCGGAATGGTTAAGTCCAGTTGTTTTAGCTAAAAAACCCAATGGCAAAATCAGAATGTGCATCGATTTGAGGGACCTAAATGAGTGTATATGGATTGATCGCCATCCGCTTCCCAAAATAAATGAAATGTTGGCCAGCATCGAGGGAGGCGCACATTTCTCCACATTGGGCTTATCAAGTGCATACCATCAAATTCTTTTAGATGAAGGAAGCAGACATCTCACTTCCTTCATTACTCCTGAAGGAGCGTTCCAGTTTATCCGGATGCCATTTGGTCTTGCTTCGGCATCCGCAGTTTTTCAAAGAGTGATGCAAAGGATTTTAACTGGATTTAAGAACACTTTAGTATTTCAAGACGATGTATTGATTTGGGGGAGCGATGTTATACAACACGATGCCATATTAGAATCTGTTTTATGTAAACTAGCTGAGGCAGGGCTTACGATAGGCCTGGAGGAATGCAAATTTTGTGTGCCTGAAGTAGAATATTTAGGGCACACCTTAACAAAAGAAGGTGTCAAGCCAAAAATTAGTTTAATCGGCGCTATTGAAAAAGCGCCTTCCCCAACAGACAAAGACCAATTAAGATCCTTTTTGGGTCTTGTGGTGTACTACTCCAAATTTGTCAGTCATTTTTCCGACAAAATTCAAATCCTAAGAAATCTCATGAAGAAAGGGGGAAATTCATTTGGTCCGATGATTGTCAATCATCTTTTGAGAGTATAAAAAAAGCTATTGCAAAAGCTGTTTGTTTAAAGTCATTCAATCCTAATGATAAAACTATCATATTCACTGATGCTAGCAATCATGGCCTTGGTGCTGTTCTCATCCAGGTACACGAGGGAAAGGAAAGAGTAGTAACGTTTGCTTCTCGCACTTTAAAGGTTGCAGAACATACATATTCCACAGTTGAAAAAGAAGCTCTTGCTTGCTGGTGGGGTGTT
Source organism: Triturus cristatus (assembly GCF_964204655.1). NCBI lineage: Eukaryota > Metazoa > Chordata > Amphibia > Caudata > Salamandridae > Triturus > Triturus cristatus. Next base: position 473,525,853 of record NC_140590.1, on the reverse strand, counting down.
CAACATTTTCGCATTTATGTTTGGGGCATTAGATTTACATTAAGAACCGACCATAAACCATTAGTGAGTCTTTTCTCTACGAAAGGATCAGCTAAGGCTACTCCCAGAATAGCCAAATGGCTTTATCGACTTCAAGAATACACTTTTGACGTCAATTATGTTCCTGGGGTAAAAAATGTAAATGCTGACTGTCTATCTAGGTTGCCGATTGAAAATACAAGTGTGAATGATGATGATGAATGGATGATTGCTGACATCAATGACATATGTAGTGCTATATCTGAAGAAGAATGGATGTCAGCTGCCAAAGATGATATCACTCTTAAGAATCTCATGGAAGCACTTACAGACATTCAAGGGTGGAAATTGCATCCTGAATCCTTAGAGCCTTTCAAACTTATATGGTCAGAATTTGCAGTAATTAACAAATTGGTGAGAAGAGGGTGCCGCCTTGTTGTGCCACAAAGTCTAAGAGGAAGACTATTAAATCTCATGCATGAGGGTCATTGCGCTATGTCAGCTTTGAAAAGACGTATCAGGGAAGATTTCTGGTGGCCAGCCATGGATAATCAAATTGAAAGATTTGTACGCGATTGTGTTGCTTGTGCTCTGAGTGACAAATAACACACCATCCAAGAAACCATGATCGATCCCATACCCTTACCTGAATCACCTTGGGAAAAACTAGTCATTGATATAGGTGGTCCATTTGAAACTCTTGGCACCAGTGACAGATTTGCTATTGTCATGATTGATTATTTTTCAAAGTGGCCTGAGGTAACATTTGTAAAAGAGGTGAAATCTAGTGTTGTAATTACATTTTGCGAAGATATTTTCAGAAGAGAAGGTTGTCAGGCTGAAATTGTATCGGACAATGGTTCGCAATTCATTTCAGCTGAATTTGAAAAATTTCTAAGTACATGGGGAATTAAACATACCAAGACTCCATTATATCATCCTAGGGGAAATGGTTTAGTGGAGAGGTTCAATAGGGTCTTGGTAGAAAGCATACAACTTGCGAGCAAAAGTGGTTTAAGTCATAAACAACAGGTGAGAAATATGTTATGGAGCTATAGGACCACTCCACATTTAATCACCAAAGAAACTCCTTTCAGCATTCTCAAGGGTAGAATACCTTGCACAGTAGCCGTACCGGCGTGGATGAATAGAGCACGCAAGAGTGAGATAAATCATGATGAAATCAGAGTCCGTGTTAAGAAACATCAGGATTCTTATAGTCATAGACACAATTCACAGATTCACAAGGTTCCCCGAGCTTTTAGGACAGGAATGTTAGTTAGAGTTTATATAGGTGACAAGTCTAAAAAAAGGTACATCTAAATGGTCATGCCCCAAAGAGATTGTACATGTAAAAGGCAATTGTGTAAAGTTGGCTGATGGCAATTGGTGGAACACCAGGAAAGTGTCCATATGTAATTCCACTGAACAAAATGAGTGGTTAAAATGTCAATCTTCTAAATCTATTAATAGTAAAGATTGTAAGTCTACTTCCGATACGAAATCATCACAAAAATGTATGATCAATCCTACCATTACTCGTAAATCTTCTCGTATTATTGTCAAACCTAAATTTTTTGATGATTACATATGTGATTAATTCTTCTTGATGGTAAGTATTAATTATATTGCAAGTCAATGTTCTCCATAGTTGCAAGGGGAATATGCATTGTAATTATTTTATTGTTAAGAAGGGAGATAATGCATTGTAATTATTTTGTTGTTAAGAAGGGAGATATGTTATATCCATACTTCCATACTTTATTAATTGTTAACTTACAAACATCAATGACTTCCTACCAACTGCATACAGTTAGATGGGGGGAATTCTAGAACGGAGGAGAGAGCAGTTGTATCGGGAGCAGCACAAGGTTCATCAAGGGCCTTTTACCTTTGAATAAACTTACCTACAATTCTTCATGGCGAGCTTCTTCATTTCCACAGTCACCAGGTTAAAAGGAGTACCCCAACATCAAACAGAGTCTAGTATTCTCTGTCAGAGTATAACATGCCAAATCACACAACGCTTCTATCAGAGGACTTGTGACATGCCCCTCCTGGGCATAAAATTACACTGGGCGGACAAAATGAGAATATGAGGAGCAGGATGAAATATAGTCACTGTGCCAAGGACTTTCAACCTTACAATGGGCAAGTAAAATAATTATTTAAGTAAATCGTAAAATATAAAATAAAAAAGTGGTGTTAGGGTGTCGCCCAGGTTGAATTTCTCTACGCTATACACGGCCACCAGCCTGAGATTGGAAGCCCTTCTCCTTCATATACAGGAGTGATGTGTATGGTGCATTAGAGGCGACTGTGAGTACTGACTTTTGTGTCGGCCTCAAAACTCACAGTGTGAATAAGAAATCTGCAATTCACTTTATGTAAACAATGGGTAGTTTGAATCTTTAGGAGCCCCAATGTGTTTTGAGAAATATGTTGTCCTGTTTAATAAGAACAATGAGGATCCTGCCTTAACAGATAGCTATTTACATGCAGAATGCCTCGTCCAGGATGCCCTGCTCGGTTGCAAACACTTAAAGGCCTGAGGAGCTTTCATGATAATGTCAAAAACCTCTTACTGATTCCCTCCTTATGCAGGGGGGATAGCATCATGCAGCACAAGGAGATGGGGTGGGGTGGACCTACATAGCCGCCAGGCTGTAATATTGGTTGGAAGACCTGCAAATATACAGAAAATATGACATAATTGTATACCTGCAGTCCATAGGAGAGACAATTTAGGTATGGGAAGTTTGAAGTAATCCTTAGAAGCCTGCAGGGACACTGGAAAAATGGTAGGAATAATGGAAGTGGTCCTAGAAACTAGAAAGATTGCAGAATTATTCATGGATGTCAGGACAAACTAGTTTGTCTACAAAAAAACCTGCTCCGAAACCTGGCCCTCGTTACAAAAAAATTCAGAGTAAGCAAAAACATCTATGGTCAACCTCTTTTGGTGGAGAAGAATCATGATTCCAAGTTCATCGTATACAAGCGGTACAACAAAATGATGTGCTAAACATGATAAGGAGGTTACTGCACATCTGACATGATTTTGTACTATTTCAACAATATGAAGGAGTTCATACAACTTTACTGCACAGGGACGAACACCAGACCTTTAAATATGAGATAACGAACAAAAACAATGGGGCATATTTACAACGAAATGTAGGGGCGCGGAGCTATGCCAAATTTGGCAGCGCCGTGCTGTGACATTTCTAAAAGGAAGGGATGTGACGTATTTACAACAATATGTTGCACCTCTGTGTTTTTTCCCTAGCACTGCCACCAAGATTAGCTGCCTAGCGCCAATACAGGCACACTTGCACTGGAGTGCAAGGGTGACTGCGTTCCAGGGAATAATTGTACATTTGCATGAAAGTGTCCCTTCCTGCACATAAACAATCATTAATGGTGTTTTGCTCTTTCTATGAGTGCTGCAGAATACAGCACATACAGATGTAGCAAATCATCATTATTTAATGATTGATTATGTGCAGGAAGGGACACCTCCCTGCACATAAACAATCATTAATGCCGTTTTTCTCTTTCTATGTGTGCACACATAGAAAAAGCAAAAATGAGGAGAAATAAAAACATTTCTCTTCGTTGCGCAATTCTACCGCTTGCTCTTGCATCACGTTAGTTTGTGGCGCTGCCTCAGATTTAGACATCAGTCAAAGGACTGAGCCTTGAGATACCCTGGGATCAAGCAATCAGGTATAACGCAATACATTTTCTACTACAATAGAGGAACGGCCCATTATTATAAATCTCACTTCTGATCTCCCTATACATCACATGTTTTCATGTAAGCTTCCGTATATGGAACAGCACTGAGGCGGTATTAATATGCATATATCAACTTGGGCTTTAACATATACACCACTTAAATATGGAGCGGAATTTACCCGGGGATCAGACCTCTCTTATATGCTTCTATTTATCGTGTGACAGGATCATATGTTAAATCAGTATGAACCATCTAAGCATTTCTTAGCGATTTATAAATACAATTTAGGATCGCGATACTCGTCCAGATATGGCGATTACATATTTAAATCACATGGGGACTACGGTTTGGAGTCCTTGTGGATTAGTGACTATACGCAATTTCTATCAGCTTGGTATTCAAAGGATTATATGTATACCACATTGACCTGAATTCGGGATGTTATATGGTATGCGACTATACTAACTAGCAACCTTAAGGTGACGCGTAAAAGTTCATTACATCCGTGTCATGCATTTCGGGCTCTTTTTAGTGTCACCATACACTATGAAATGAAGACGCGTTGTTTATTTAAACTGACGCGTTCAGCATAAGTTTTAGCTTGGGTGCCGGCAGGTGAAAGAGCACAACCGTTTCATCATTTTGGTAAGCAATGATAGGGATGCATGGGGATTTTCTAGTTAGGAATTGGTTCATTACATTATATTTAAACCGCAATATCGGAGCAAATAACTAGGCGCGTGCGAGCATGAGCAATGATTATGAGGTAAATCGCGGGTGTAATGCTTAGCCGGAAATGTTAACGGTTTTTCGAGAGTTCGCATTTTTATGAAATCATGCATATATAGTGTTACGACAGCTATACTTAATTTGACAATACTACGCTAACGTTTATTTTTGATAACGATTAGGAAAACAACTGACGAGTAATGTAATTAGCCGAGTTACTGTTTCTCTGAGTGGCTGTCTCTTCGTATAATTACAGAAATAGCAGGCCATTTATTTATTCTGTTGACTAAAACCTAGACTAGTGAATATATAATTGTTCCCTTGCATTTTGTTATTGCGCTTCATCTCTCCCCTTTTCCTTCTTGGCTTTCAGAACTTTGCCATGTAACGGAATTATTTCAAATTAATTGATGCCCATGTAGTGAAGGACGAGATTACCCGTTGTAGGCAAAATCCTTTATTGCAAAAAGGCAGATATATATATATAACAGGTGAGCGCCAAGACACACATCCACTCCATCCCTGGTCCAACCGTAACTGTCCCCAAACCCGAATGCCACTCACCTAGTGGCATTCCAAACACGCTCGCTCTCAACCTTAAAGGTAACACCCCCACATCACTACATACCACAACACTAAGATAGGACATAACACATCCCCCCCTTAACAAACAAAAGCGATACCAACAACCAAAACATAAAATAACAAACAAACCGACAATACAACAAAAACACATAACTAAAAAAAATAAACATCTAGGACCAATCACCAAAACATAAACCCAAACAAAACTACACAATGTATTCCTTGAGCCAACTAGGCAAAACTCTTTTCCTCTTGCTACCACCAGTACCATCCCGATTAGCATTGACACTTCCCTGAGAATGTTCCATGATTGACTGATACACCACAGACCCTTCCCCCTCCCTAACAGAAGAAGCATCTGCAGTACCCTTACTTGTAGACTCGCCCCCATACCATTCTGCACCACCTCACCATCATGCAAACCTTCCATAGCTAATTGAGACTGTAAACAACTATTTTCAAAATGATCTTCAATCCATTCAAAATCTCCCCTCTGATCCTGCACCTGACTTCTTCCATCCTGAATCTGATTACCAATAACCGCTATGTCTTTCAGATTCCACACTTTCCCATCTTCCAGTCTTACAGAATTCCTTAAGACTTCTACCACCAGTTTGGGCACATCAAATTTGCTTTCCCCCTTAATAACCTTGTACGGTTTCCTGACCCGCACCCAATCCCCTACTTTAATATTTACTTCCCTGGCACCATGGATCCTGTCATAGTAATCCTTTGCCCTTGAATGTACCAACTCCAACTTCTCTTTCACAACGGCAGGAGACCAATGTTGCACTTCACCTTGCACCAACCAACCTGGATTGAACTTACTCCTTGGTGTTCTACCCCTCATTATAACAAAAGGTGACAACCCAGTCTGAACCTGAGAAGTGACCCTATATGACCACACTGCTGTTTGTACCTGAATCCTCCAATCCAAATTTTTATTCATTGAGGCTTGTATAACACCCTTGATTACCCTGTTAAACCGCTCCACTGTACCATTCCCACTTGGATTGTATAAAGCAGTGGTTTTGTGTTTTACCCCACACCTCTCAAAATAATCCTTAGCCATGTTAGACAGAAATTGTACCCCATTATCCGTAAGGATACAAACAGGTAAGCCCTCCATCAGTTTTTAAATCTCTTCCTTGACTCTTCGTCGGTTGGTTTGTCCATCTCCCTTGCGTATACTGAAGGTTACCTTTAGCTTTGCTTTGTATTTTAAATACCGCATCCGGTGTCTTATCAGGTTCTTTTTCTACTTCTTTAACTACATTCGCACATCTACCTGACATCTCCGACTTCCTCATTATAGCCAACACATCCTCCAGCGGTGCATCACCATTTACCCACAGACGGTCTTGAATATTTGAATTGTTGTTTTGCATGACCAAATGATCTCTGATTAAATCATCGTGCAGGTTACCGAACTTGCAATCTATGGCCAATTTCTTTAAATCATCTAACCATTCATCCACCGTCTCACTTTTAGTTTGTTTCCTTTGAAAGAATCTGTGTCTTATAACTCCTATGCACACTTTTGGAGCAAAATACCTGTCCATATCCTTAAGCGTGTTCTCAAAATCATCCAGATTAACATCCAAAACTTTCGACATCCTTGAATAAGTTTTGAACCCTACCGGTCCCAAAGAATGAAGAAGTATCCTTTTTTTCTGCTCAGGCTTCATTTTCCCTGCTTCATCTACTGCAGAAATATAGTTAATGAAATATTCCTTCCACTCCAACCATTTAATGATTGGTTCTGCTCCTGTTGCCCAAAAGGTGTGTGGATCACTGATCGTAAAATTTTGTTGTGCCATATTCCCCTCTGGGAGACTTCCCTCGTTATCTCCTTTATCCATAAAAATTCTTAGTGAAAAGAAATGTACTTGTACCACACTACAAAACAATCCAAAAAATATATATATATAAATAATTCTCTTTTGTCCTGTATGTCCCGACAGCCTCACCTGTTCCTACCGCCTTCCTACGAGCATGCAATCCGCTTCCCGTGGACTCCTCAGAGTATCAGGCTCACCTCTGCAATAATCTCTCCGTGTAATCTCCTTTACGAATGAAAATGCAAAACAAATATGGCCGCTACGCGGGGTGACCTTGCACGATGATGCCTTCGTGTTCCACGGTACTGCGCATGCCCCTGACGTCTCCAGCTCACGTCAGTAGCTCCGCGCAAAGCCTGTGTTGGAACCTTCCTTGCGCTTGAACGATGCCACCAGCGCGGACCTTCCCAACTGCCAAAGTCTCCTCCAGGTCACATACATGCATCCAAATCGTCGTTTTCACCCCTGTAGTGCTCTGTCTTTTCGACGCTTCTTTCTCCGTCGTCCCGACAGAACAAGGGTAAATAAACACAAAGTTCCGAAGTAAAAAAAACCCCAAAAAATCCCGTTTTTCGTTCCCTTGAGAACTGCAGCTCCAGATCCGATCCCAAACGTCGCCAATTGTAGTGAAGGACGAGATTACCCGTTGTAGGCAAAATCCTTTATTGCAAAAAGGCAGATATATATATATAACAGGTGAGCGCCAGGACACACATCCACTCCATCCCTGGTCCAACCGCAACTGTCCCCGAACCCGAATGCCACTCACCTAGTGGCATTCCAAGCACGCTCGCTCTCAACCTTAAAGGTAACACCCCCACATCACTACATACCACAACACTAAGATAGGACATAACAGCCCACCATGTTTCTTGAGATAAGAGATATATACGAATAGAGCTCTCCATTTATTATCTCCACCAATCGCTCTTAAGGTTGGTATTTGATGAACATTAAGTTTCCTCGTTAGGGTTATTACTGAGAAAATACTCTTTTGTGACCTAACATTTGGCACATGTGCTTGTTTTTACATTAAGGCAACTGCCTTTTCGTGTGAATGGAGTGACCTTGTCGCCAAATGACCCGATATATGAGGAGAGGTTGTAATTTTCCCTTCATCTATCGCCTATGAAGAATCTTATACAAGTCCCACTTTACGTCTAGTAAGTGGGGATACAAATTATCTTCACCACATATAGTAAGCATCGCAAAACTACACACCATGTGAATGAATATAAGGTCACAATTTTTCTCTTCTTGTTTGTTTCCATCATTTTTCTTTTTTTTATAGTTTCATATCCAATGGATCATAAGTCTATGTTATTGTTCTCTTTTCTTCAAAATCCTACTTGTGACACGCACAAGACAGACTGAGGTAACATTATGTCTTTATCCTATCTTATGAGATTCAAAATAGGATCGCCTTTATTTATAAGAGTATTGTTAGGCTCACTTATAATGTGTATTGTTGTCACCAGCATGCCTTTGCGACATTTATAAGTTACTGTCACCTGTATGAGCTTTGAAGACTTAGTCTTATTAATGTGGAAATCAGACCATATGTATTGGTCTATCAAAATGTATTATATTTAATTTTCGAGGTTGGTTTTCCAATTCAATTAACTCAAGGAATGAAACCTCTCATTATATGTATTTTCATCATTTTTGGTTACCTAAGGTGTTTTTAAATGTATTGTATGTATTTTGAAAGGGCTTATAAACTCTAGACTAATATTATGTTTATAAATATTTATGTTTTTGTTGTTGTTTAGTAACCACTGTGATGGAGTCCTGATGAAGACCTAGCCGAAACGCGTTGGTTTTTCTACAAAGCCACCAGTCTCTGTATAATTGTGAAATATGGACAGAAGTTCAAAATTAATATGTATAAGAAAGGATTGCTATTGAAATAATTAATTTATCAGATAATTAGAAATCAGAAATTGTGCAATCCGGAATATGACATTTTGATGTCCTTTGTATTGATTGTTTATAGGAATACATACATGTGGTTCAAATTATAATATTGGTCTCATCTATGTGCATGTTATTTTTATGTATAAATAATATTTTCAATTGGTAAAAAATAATATATAAAAAAATAATATCAAAGAAAAATGAAAAAGGATAAAATAAAATAGTCTATATGTTTAGACAGTTGTTTTTCTATCATGTTATTGTGCTTATGCATGTCTTGAGTTTACTTGCCCTTCTATAATCTACTACACTGTGCCCGGTGTTGCCATTTTTCCATAATAGCTGCCTCAGATTTACACATCCTTGCAAATTTGAGTCATAAAGCAATGGGTGTTGAGGTGGAATGCTTACAACAACACCCATTGCACACCCCTTTCACGCTAAGTGATGCTTGTAAAAGGGCTGTATTTACAAGTCGGTGTTAAGCCACAAAAGTGTCTTAATGCCACTTTGTAAATATGGAGAAGGGCATAGCGTCACCAGAAAGTCGCTAGAAGTGACGTTCTGGTGGCGCTATCCCCTTGTAAATATGCCCCATTGTTTTTGCATCCTATTGCCCTCTTAATGCTAGATTTGTGGTAATATCTTGATGACCAATTATGATGACATATTGCATTAAGCAATTGCCCGCTTTAAATTGTGGGATTAACAGTTTCAGAGCTTCTATAAATGATGGCCTATATCAAAACTGGACAATAATGTTTGTCAATGCCAACCATAATGATTACCAACATTAGCCGGCTGGCCATGTGTGTCCCAGTGACATGAACACAGGTCTTTATTGCGCAGCCAGAATTTATGGATAGATTATTCAGGCATAAGTCACAGCCAAAAAAGGGCTGACGATGGAGGTCCTTGAACAACTAGCAATATCATGACAAATGCCATAATATTCTGAGACGTATATGGGTACTCTGCATACTGCTCCATCTTCCAAGGAAGAGCGTAAGGCACTTGACACCACCCTCACAACTTGACACGTTGTATAGGCCAAATGCATTTTTGAGGAATTAATCCTTTGTACATGTATCCAGTTCTAAAGTTTTCAAACAATCTGTTCTCATATATATTTTACGTCTATCATTAGCCAAGACCTTTTGATATTACTAAATTTTATTGTAAGACATGCTTACTAATAGACATTTCAGCCAAACCTCATCATTCATTGGTGGGTTATTGTGTCGTTAATGTTTTTTTACCCACTATAGCATACAGCATACACCAGTCTGTCAGCCCACTTCAGCTATTGGCTAACCTCAATGTGAGTGACAGCATTCTGACCTTTCAAAGGAGCACATTCACAATGTAGTTCCCTTAAAAGCCTGGGGCTGATATAGCAATGTGTGCGTTTTGAGATCAAAAAGCTATTTTTGCTCTTAGCCAATGTCAATTTTAGGTTTCACTTGCACAGCACTTGCGTTCTGTTTGTGAAATCTATTGTGTTTATTATAAATCGTAAAGGGGCATACATCCCGCCCTTTTTATTGGTTTGTGTGCTTGCCACCCACTTTTCCTCCATTTCTATTGGCTGCAGCACAATATTTCCTGTTGTTCTGCATGTGTCTCCTGTGGACCAAGTAATGTTTTCATCCTCCTTGTGGGACTTTTTTAAAGCTTTTGCCTGCACAGCACTTGCCCTGTCCTTGTTTTGTACATTCTGCTGAGTGCATGGCTCTCTTCAGTTTGTCTCTGTCCCTCATGTTGCTCTAGCCCCCTCCTTTCCCTCTATCCCATGCACCACTTCAATAACTATCAACCATCATGACACACCCATGTCTTGGACCTTGTGAAACTGCCGTCGTCTTGGAGTCATTAGAATCAATGGGGTAACCCAGTATCCCTCAGAACCCGGGTATTAACAAGAAAAAACTACAAATGGTACTGTCTGGGAGAAACCAATTGCTTAGCACATGTAAGGAATTAATCTGCAAAGTCTAATGTATTTTTTTTTTAAACTTCAAATGGAACACACGAAAACAAAACCAATCATTGTTTCAAACATAGTATTTACCAGTTTATTTAATGCCTGTCATTTCTTATAAATATCAACACATAAGTGACATGAAGATAAGGTGAATAAGGTGATACATGTGACAATGTGATATATTACATGAAGTGTACAAGACATACAGTGGCATATTCTCAAGAACGTGTGATAACCATCGCAAAAGTTACTTAATGCAGCCTACAACATCACAGTCTATCGCGGGAAATTTACGCCGTGTTAACCAAGTATTCACAACACGGTGGTACCATGCGATAGTCATCAGATAACGCGCCAAATGGCCGCATTAAAATTAACGCCACACCGCAGAAAGGCGAAACACAAACACCTAAAAAGCTGCAATGAGGCCAAGCGCGATACAAAAAGCTGCGAGAACCAGCCACAGGCCTGCATTCCCACGCGTCTGGCGGGAAAATGCACTATAAAAGCAGAAAAAGAAAAACACACCAGAAACAATTCAAAGAGCGCATCACCATGGATGCACCCTGATCCAGCGCAGAGGACAACGCGAACCCTACAAGCTCCACAGACCACCAGCAAGGAACAACGGGGATGGGGATGGCCGAGGAGAAGAGGGAGAGGAAGACTGGGTGCAGTCCGCAGCAAAACCAGATCAGCGTCATGGAGGTGACAGAACACTACCATCAACTGACCCACAAGTAGACCACCTGGAATGCAGTCGGAGTGCCGAGGAGGCCAATCGAGGAGGCTAATTGGCGCTAGCATGATGTGACAACCTAAATCAGGCACAAACCCGCTGCAAACAGGAAGGCTGCAACGGCGACAGGAGGTGGAAGTCCTGCGCCACAGGAGGAGCTGGAGGAAAGCTAGGCCACAGTCATCAGTGTGGAGATGGTGCAAGGAGAAGGAAGTACGGACACAGCCTGAGCGGACCAGACACAACATCAACAGGGTGAGTAACGACCAGGGACTGGGGGGACGGGGAGAGATGGGCACAATGACACACATGCCCAACCAGGTGTAGCACACTGCACACCCACAATTACCCTGGATCATGTCCCTGATCCCCTTGGCACACTGCAGCACACACACATAGCAAGAACAGCACACCCACATTGACTACAATGTGGTACAATGCACAAAGCCGACACTGCAGAACAGAGGACACAACTGGCTCAGCACACGCACAGAAACATGCCTACTACATCTGACACAGCAGGACACTGTGCAATGGAAAAGTACTCATACAACCTCACATCCATCATGTAGTCCAAATGTACACTGTCCGGCAGCAGTACTCAGCACCTCCCAAACAGTCACAATGTACATTGTCAAACAGTCTGCATGTAAACCAGAACAATGCGCCAACACACGTCAACTCAATGTCAATATGCACCTCCCCTTCACATTGCAGAGGGGCATACGACACCTCCAGCAGAGCACAGAAGACAACACATTTGTGATCCCGGAGAGGACCACCACACCTTCAACACGGACACCCTACAACAGCCCATGGAAATCCCACACAACCCACCAAAAGGACCCGGGCAGCCAAGCTACTCAGCGGAGAACACAGAGCCTGCAACAGACCACACAGCAGTAAGCACCCGCAAGCACACCTGGCTCACGACACTTCACCCATATGCCCATGGCACCCCAATGCCATGTGTCAGCACACCAAAAGGAGGTGGCCCAACAGGTGTGGGTGCGGTCAGAACCCATGGAAGGCGAACCAGATCACATACGTTGGTGTCTATTACCCTTTAGGGATCACCTACACCCCACAAAGGAGACCCACACTGCCATAGACACATGCAGATGCACATTCACAGTACAGAACCACACCCAGGGTCACCCACCCACATTGGCTCTGCGTACAACGGCCCAGGCCACTCCACTTACAAATTAAGTGGGTGACGACAAAGATACATGTCCAAGCTCTAACTCTCTGCCTGCGGTGACATGTCTGCGTCCGCTGTACACAGCACAATGCAATGTCGTAGGGCCCAGGGCCCTCATGCATACAACAAGACCACAGGGACACACACATATATCATGTTGAACTGGCTACGGGCACGTGCGCCCGGTCCCTTTATTGGCAGGGCCACATGTACAGTGACGCCTGTCCTGTATGTGTGTGGGGTGAGTGTAAGCCAGCACGCACAGAATGCTTGGTGCTGGCAACCACATGAACAGTGGACACCAGTGCAACGGAAACTGAAAACACCTGCATAACAGAGTCAACTGCTGAGCAACATGGAGGGAGCCGTAGAAAGTCCACAGGACACCCAACATGCAAACAGAAGTGTCCGTGAGTTGCAGTGCACTGTGGTTGGGGCACTAGAGATAAGTCTCGGATTGTGTCCCTTCGAGACATTCCTGATGCAGATGCAGTGGGGTGTGTTAGACCCGCATCATCTTCCTCATCAACGTCCCAGGTCTCCCACACTGCTTGAGATGACTTTGCTGCGCAACCTCTCCACAGCACAAAACTCAATCAGTAATGGACGATGGCTTGGGGTACACTGACTAAGTGGCACCTGGAGTGCTGAGCAGCGTATCAGGCCGATGATGGCATCCATGACAAGTGTGAGCAACTCCGTAAGTCTGTCAGGACCACCGTTTCGACTCTGGAAGATGGCGGTTGGAGGTGGTCCTTGCGGTGGTGGCATGTGCCTCCTGTGGTGATGCAATGTCCAGGCCGGTCAGAACTTGATGTGATGTGTGAGCCCTGGTGGGTCGCAGTTGAGTCCAGAGGCAGAGGACAGCGCAGGGCCACAGACACATGGCGTTGATTACCCCAAGGTTCTCGCCTCAGAGGCCATCCATTATCTCAGAAGAAGGGGTTCTGGACCTGACCAGCACAGAGTTAGTGGCCCCGAGGTAGGGCCTGGCGCAGTGAGCGGGTCCTCATCGATGTCGAAGGTGAATGTGGCGGAGGCTTGGGGGTGACAGAGGATGGTGTCCTCCAGGGCATGATGCGAAAGGTCTGATGTTATCCAGAAGCAGCAAATGGTGGAGTGGAAAGTGACAGCCTCGTTTTCACCACCAGTTCTGTAACAGCTACATGAGGATGAAAACTACTCTCTAGTCCATAGGCTCAGACGCCACCAATGTACGACCAGAGAGTGTCCATGAATGTCGGGGAACCTACTTAGTGACACTGGGGCTGAGAGGGGATGCAGTCTGTGATGATGCCGGTACACTGATATGAACTCCGCCATTGCTAAATCAAGACTCTGTGACCTAATAGACCGCAGTGTAGGCTGGAGGCAGCGGTCAGCAGTGTCCCACAGCCACGTGTCGTTTGCTCACGATGCACAGGGCAGTTGTCGGTAGTGTTCGATCACCTCTGTAACGATGATCCTATCCCCTCCGGACTGCAACCGTCATCCCCTCACACCTCTCTTTGCGTGCAATGATATGTATTCTGCCTTTGAATAATCAATGTTCAGTTCCAATTCTGTGACCTACTCGTGCGCAGCGTAGGCTGAGGGCAGTAGTCCGCATAGGCCCACAGACATGTGTGGTTGTAATTCTATGCACAGACTTGGTGGCACCACATCGAAGGGAGTACACAGATATAAAATCTGCAATGAACATATGTACTCTGCCATTGTGTGATCAAGACTCAGTTCCAAATGTGTGACCTACTTGACCGTAGTGTAGGCCGGGTGCAGCAGTAATGTACGTCAACGAGAAAGGAGTAAAGCGGGCCTGTGTCATGGAGGCCATGATGGTCTGTGGAGGCTGCCAGGGTCGCGGGCCTCGGGCTTGGAGCTTGCGCCGGCATGTGGTGGGCCCTCCGTGACACACGCTGGTGTCAGCAGGTGATCAGTATGCCCTGGCTGCCCAGGGGCGGGCCTGATGGGTTCGGGGTCCAGCGGGCCGGGGTACGGCAGGCCCACAGGATCGCAGGCAACTCTGCTCAGGAGGACGGGGTCAGGTTCTGTACCGGTGAGTGTGTTGGCGCTGTAGCCCCCCCCGGGCTTTCCTTTAGGTCTGTGGCTCCAACCGCGTGTTGGAGCCTGGTCACATGGGTCGTGCTGGGCGGGGTTTCGGGGCCCAGGATGTCCCCGAGCCTTTTGGCCAGGCGGTGTGTTGTGTGGCGGGGGGACGCAGCATTGGCAAAGGGCCCGCGGCCTGGTTGGGCACGGCCTACGTTCGCGCTCATGGTGGGGGGGTCGTGGAGTGGGTTTGTACAGCGTGATGTGCCCCCTTCTCCACACGCTGTACTGGTCTATCTCCTCACGGCTATTTGTCGGGCAGTTGTGGCTCACGAGTTCGGATGGTAGGCTAATGTGACCAGTCTGACACGACTTATGGTAGGAATGAGTCAATTTCACCGTACCCAGTGGCATTTATGATTTATGCTCCGAAAGGATACAAAGGATTTTCCCCAGCGAATCCTTGCGGTGTTAATTTTATCAGGCATCCAGGCTGCCAGTTAGCGGTTGGGGAAGCGAGTTCTAGCGGGGCCCATTGTGTCGGGGGCTGGCGGCCGACATGGGGGACAGGGATCACAGGTCCGGTTCCGTGAGCGGGGAAAGCTTTGAACCCCCGCTGTTGCGGTGCTCCAAAGCATAGGGTTTGGTATCGGGTCAGCTTTCCCTTGTTGCTAGCGAGTATGAGCTTTGGTGAGTCGGAGCTTTAGTGCCAGTTTCTGGGGCAGAGGTAGTTACAGAGGTAGTTACAACTGGATTAATGGTATTAGTGCACATGGCCCGTGGTATGTGTCAAGGTGAACCTGCGCTGGTACCAGCCCGAGGGGGAAACAGGAACAACTGGCCTGCTATGCACACAGGTGGAGAATAGATGGATAGTCCGGGGCCTGCTGGGGCCAATTTCGTTTAGCCTCCGGGCGCCCGCCACCTTCCCCCCCCCCTTGTTTCGGGGACTGACGACCATGTCTCCAGGCCCCTTGGTGCCCGGCACCTTCAGAGTAACGATGGAGTTGGTCAACAGGGTGCCGCTGCACTTTGTCGAGGTTGTCCGCAGTCGGCGGGTGGCCGTTAACAATTAGATCTGCGGGGTTGTTGCCCACGGTGGCTTTGAAAGACTGTCTGCCCGTCGTGTAAAGCATTGGCGGCGACGGCGCCTTCCTGTGAGACAGACTGAATTCAGGTGCCCCCTTTGAGTGCACCTTTATCTGGGTTGGTACAGCGTATAGCTGCCCCACAGGAGCTCGGTGGCCGTGCTATTGTAATTTGTGCACGTGGTGGCGTGAGGGGAGCTGCTGACTTTTGAGCTGGAAGGGCGGGTCGAGCCTCTCGTTGTCTCGGCACCCTGTGTTTCAGTGCATGGGCATGTTCGTGTGAGTTGGACTCGCTGCTAGGTTCAGCTGTGTTGCAGTTAGCGCTCTAGCGTCCGACGCTAGAGTGCGTAGGGTGACAATGTTATGCGTACGCCGCGATGGTGGTGTACGCGCCTGTATAAATAAGGGGGGGCGTGCCCCGTTGGGCACTGGCGCTGAGACACCGTTACTGTGTGTGGTCTCCATGATTTACAGCGCCGCTGCTGCTAGGCCCGCGCAGAGTGCAAACGCAACATTGGCGACGAGGCGGCCAGACCCGCCGCGTGTATCGCATCCAGCGCTGCCTCCAGTTGACCGGATCGCGGCAGTCCCACGATTCTGCACCGGCCTCGCTCCGGCCCTCTCCGGCCTGACACGCTGCTCGCCCGAGCCTGGGACATCGCGTGCCTGACGCTACAGCTGCCGCTGCCGCTGTCGGCGCCTTCACCTTGCTGCGGCCCCACCCCATACGGTGAGCAAGTGTGCACCAAGCAACACAGACTGCTACAAACGGACGAATATTCCCGTTTATCACACCTCGGCCCTGCCTCACGCTGGCATCCTCGTGCTACATCCTCTGTGCCAGCCCCTCCACAGGCCCCTGACGCCGCCTGAGTGTGCCTCCACGTGGCCCTCGGTGCCTTTCGCTACACTGTCCTCACGCAGCTGCCCAGCCTCCCAGCGCCACGCTTTCCCTGCTGAACCATGGGGGATGACGGAGCCCAGGCACCAGCCCACCCGTTCCACTCACCAACCGGTGTCCTTCCACCTTTCAGCGAGACTGCTGACCCCGCCACAGCCGCCCCACGCTGGCAGACGTGGATCGGCCGGCTCAACAACTATTTCACCGGCTCCAGGGAGACGGATGGTGCGGTGAAGCGGTCGCTCCTTCTTCACTACGCGGGGGAGAAAATATACCTGTTGTTCAAGCACCTTCCTAACACAGGTAATGCAGACAACTACGACGATTCCGTGACGGCCCTCAACACGCACTTTGACCCCCAGATGAACCCAGATTTCGAACACTTCAAATTGTGCCAGGCAAAGCAGAAGGAGGGGGAGTCAGTAGATGCGTTTCATGCACGGTTGAGGGTGCTCGCAGACAATAATCTGGTTGGCGACCGGGCAAAAGAGGAGATCAGAGCGCAGCTCATCTATGGCATCCGGAGCAAGAAGCTGCGGAGCCTCATCCTCCGCCAACCAAACATTCCAATGGCTGACATCCTGGTGCTGGCACGATCCCATGATCTGTCCGACGCACGTGCAGAGGAGATGGAACAGGCACTCACACGGAGCACGGGGCCAGGAGTGACAATTAAGACAGAGCGCGCAGACGCGGTGCGGACGCACGAGAAGACACGCCGACCGGCAGCCAGGAGGTCGCCTCCAACACAGTGCGACTACTGCGGGTACGAAGAGCACCCAGGCAAGGCATGCCCGGCGAAAGGGAAAACGTGCACCAACTGTGGCACTCTGAACCATTTTGCCTCCGTCTGTCGGAAGCGCGCCACACGGAAGGATCACCGGGGAAGAAGCCCGCACGCACCATGGTGAGGCAACTGTCCCAGCTGTCCCTCTCCTCCCGCACCGACTCTGGGCCCAGACACACGCAAGCCCTGCAGGAGGACGACTCGGAGTCTGACGATGGAGAGGAGACATACGTGGTATCTTTCACCAGAGCCCTCAAAAGCACAAGACGAACACAACCCAGGTGCGACATCACACTCGCAGGATCAAAAGTGAATGCCGTGATCGACACTGGGGCATCAGTCACCGTTATGGGGGTGCAGCAATATAACCGACTCCGACCGAAGCCCGAACTCAAGGCATCGAAGGCCCAAATATATGCCTATGGCAGTGACGTTCCCCTAGCCCTCCTGGGTAAAATGACAGTACCGGTGGGAACGGAGGACGCTGAAATCACCACTGATGTACACGTTATCAATCAAGAGGTAGACACGCTCCTGAGTGGCCACGCCGCCGAGGACCTAGGGTTACTAGTGTTCCTCCGGAGAGTTCAAGACAATCAAACAGCCAACCTGCTGGACCAGTTCCCGGAACTGTTCACAGGGTTAGGGAACATCAAACGCCCGCCAGTCAAACTTCATATCGACCACTCCGTCACACCCACAGCACTGAAGCATAGATGGATTCCTTTTCATCTACGCCCGCTGGTGGAAGAAGAACTCAAGAAACTGGAAGACCAAGGTGTCATAGAGACAGTCACTGGACCCACCCCATGGGTGTCCCCGATGGTGATCGCAGAAAAGCCCCGTCAGCCAGGCAAGATCCGGGTGTGTATTGATATGAGGCTCCCCAACAAGGCCATCAAGAGGGAGAGACACATCACGCCCACCATGGATGACATCATTGCCGACCTCAACGGGGCTCGGTGGTTCTCCAAATTGGACTTAAACGCCGGCTACCACCAGTTGACACTGGCCAAGGAGAGCAGGTACATCACCACCTTCAGTACCCACCTTGGGCTGCGAAGATACTGACGGCTCAACTTTGGGATATCGTCTGCAGCGGAGATATTCCAGAACACAATCAGAGCCATCTTACAAGGTCTTCCTGGATTCATGAATGTGAGTGACGACATCCTGATCTACTCCACAACCGTAGATGAGCACTATCGGCGAGTCAGAGCCACACTGACACGCCTCAAGGAATATGGAGTCACACTCCACAAGGAAAAGTGTCAGCTGTTCCAGCAGCGAATCGAATTCTTTGGATACACGTTCACCAACCACGGCATTCAGGTGGACCCCCGAAAATCCCAGGCCATCAAAGACGCCCCAGCACCTGCGTCCGCCTCGGAGGTGCGCAGCTTCCTAGGGATGGCCACGTACTGTGGGCGGTTCATCCCAAACCTGGCAACGATACCCGAGCCACTCCGACAGCTTACAAAGAAAGACGCACCGTGGCAGTGGGGTCCCCAGGAAGACACCGCGTTCCAAGCCATCAAAACTGCGCTCCTCGACCAAGCCACTTTGGTCTACTTCGACCCTGCACGAAGGACGGAGCTACTAGTTGACGCCAGCCCGGTGGGACTTGGGGCAGTCCTCACACAGGAACAAGAGCCGGGGCGGTGGGCCACACTGGCCTACGGGAGCAAGGCGCTTACAGCAACCGAACAAAGGTATTCCCAGTTCGAGCGGGAAGCACTGGCCATAAGATGGGGCTGTCGACACTTCCACCTGTACGTCTGTGGACATCCGTTCACGGTCGTGACAGACCACCAGCCACTCGTGCCCCTTTTTAAAGGAAGAGCACCACACCCCCGCCGCGAATAGAACGATGGGCCATTGGACTTCAACAGTACCACATGGACATAACCTACCGGCCTGGCGCCAAGAATCCGGCCGACTTCCTCTCTAGGCACCCAGACAAACGAGAGCCCTCACAGGCCGGGAAAGACGAAGAAGACGTGGCTGAAGCACACCTAGACTTCATCGCTGCTTTAACCTGCCCCCAGGTCCAGACACTCCAAGAGATATTACAAGCTGCGGAGCGTGACACTGTAATGACCAAAACCAGGGAAGCCATCCAACAGGGGTCGTGAACCAACTTCCTACAGTCTGCCAACACGTGGACAGAGGAAGAGAGGGCAGACCTGCAACAGATCTGGCGCGTACGGAATGAGCTCAGCGCCACCAGAGATGGAATAGTCCTGAGAGGAGCCAGGATCGTCGTGCCAGCAGCGCTACGCCACCAAGCCACCCTCCTCGCCCACAAGGGACATCAAGGGACGGAGAGGATGAAGGCCAGAATGAGAGAAAAGGTGTGGTTCCCGGGAATGGACACCTTGATAGAAGACATCGTAAGAAGCTGCCCGGCGTGTCAGATGACTAGCCGACCTGAACCTCCAGCCCCCATCGTGACTGAGGAGCCCGGGAGACACCCCTGGGACAAAATCAGTGTAGACTTTGGGACCCTCCCCGACGGGCGAGTAACGCTGGTAGTTGTAGACAACTTCTCCAAATACCCTCTGGTGGAGGCGTTGCCATCCACAGCCTTCACGTTTGTAGGGCCAGCATTAGAGAAGATGTTCCACATGTTCGGGCGCCCCTCAGAACTGAAAAGCGACAATGGGCCGCCGTTCCAAGGCCATGAATTTCGAGAATTCCTAGCACGTCAAGGCATACGACACAGGCGAATCACCCCACAGTGGCCCCAAGCCAACGGCGAGGTCGAACGCTTTATGCGGACACTAAATAAAATCTTACGAATAGCGGGCGCCGAACATCTAGACCCGGAACGAGAGATCCAACGATTCCTAGGGGAGTATCGAAGCACACCACACTGCTCTACCAAGCAAGCCCCCTGGGCCCTCATGCTGAAAGGGACACGCCGTGATGGTCTACCCACAGTCCCAGGGTGGGCCCCTCCACCGTTTGAAGCGGAGCAAGCGCTGCAGCGAAGAGAGCGCCGGAACCAGCAAGTGAGCCGGGCCAGAGGGAGTCGAGAGCGCGCCCTTGGGCCGGGGGACAATGTCCTCATAAAGAACCGGAGACCCGGGGGGAAGTTCAAGCCACGGTACGAGCCCGGGAGCTGGACGGTGGAACGCCGCCGAGGGACAATGGTCACAGCCCGAAGGGGGGCCAAATCAGCCATGCGCAACATCTCGTGGTTCAAACGGATCCCCGCGGCTACAGAACACCGACAAGAGACCGCAGGGGAGGAGGATGATGACGCCGGAGTCCCTGAAAGAGAACTTTCGTCACCTCTGAACCGGCCCGAGTCAACAGCAGACCAGGATGGGCCCGACGCCGAAGCCGACAGGGTGGAACGCGACTGCCCGCCAAATGTCAACACCCGAGCGACGGCCAGGTATGGGCTGAGAGGGAATCCTCCACCGAGTAGCCGCCTCAAAGACTTTGCCTGCCAAGTAAGTGACTGAGTGGGGAGTTCGAGTCCGAGTTTCATCATCCAAGTTGGAGAGGGATGTTGCAGTTAGCGCTCTAGCGTCTGACGCTAGAGCGCGTAGGGTGACAATGTTATGCGTACGCCGCGACGGTGGCGTATGCGCCTGTATAAATAAAAGGGGGCGTGCCCCGTTGGGCACTGGCGCCGAGACACCGTTACTGTGTGTGGTCTCCATGATTTACAGCGCCGCTGCTGCTAGGCCCGCGCAGAGTGCAAACGCAACAAGCTGTATAGGACTGAAAGGCGGGTTTCCTACCTTTGATTCGCCGGGGAAACCCAGAGAGAGAAGAGTCCATATGTGGTCATTGCTAGGTGCATGTCCTTTTGTAATTGTAACGTTTTAATGTTATTTTGCGGGGCCTGTGGTTTGGGCGTACCCGGTGCTCTGTCAGTAGTGCCTGCATTACGGTAGTGCTCTTCCACAGTGGTGTTGGGACTAACACCGAATTTTCCGCTGGAAGAGCAGCGTGTGCAGCGTGGCTCCCCCTCCCCCTTCAGGGTTGGCGTTCCTATAGCCCAGATGTTAAGTAGCGCTAGCGGAGTAAGAATTCGGCCACAGGAACCAACTCTTCTAGTGTCTCTGGCACCCAATACCTCTTCCTGTGTCTCGCTGAGTAGTGCGTTTCGTCCTCGAGAAGAGCAGTGGCGCTGGGGGCCAGGGTCAGGGCTCTGGCGGAAGTGTCTCACTTTACAGCAATATGCTTTGAGTGCGATGCAAAGAAACTGCAGGAGTTAAGGTAGCAGAGTGTCCGGCAGGAGTTGTGATTGGACAGAAAAAGGACATCCGGGGAAGATCTGGCTGTGCGGGAGATGAGAAGCAAACCTTAACCCTGTGTGATTCCTTCAGCCCATTTTGCCATTTGTCTAAGAGATTACAAGAGCCTAAGACATGTTATGCAGTACAGCTCGATTTCGATGATTCTCTGTTGTTTCTTGCTGATCGATGTTGGGGGGCACATGCTTTTCTCTAGCTCTTCTCCAGTGCTGCGTTTTAGCAGTGCCTGCTTTTACTTTGTGATTCTGGCCAGGCCTATGGGATGTTGGCGAGGTGCCTTCCTTCTCTATCGTTTTGGTGTGTGGTGGATGTGTTCCTTTGGGCCCGGTGAGAGTCCCTTCTGGCCTAGTGGGCTGGCTCTTAGATTCTTGTTCTAATGGGAGGGGGATGCAGGGATCAGTTTCGCTCCCCCCAGACACAGATTTAATCCTGGTGGATACACTCAGCCTTTCTTCCATCTGAGGTCAGCACTAAGAGTCCCTTTGAGTTTGGGTACAAGAACCACTGGCCATGTTGCACCAAGTCACCAACGGGTCACGTGCGCTCCTCATGTCGCGTTACTGTCTGGAGTTAAAGAGATAGGGAGACCTGGCACAGAGCACCGAGACAGAGTGCAGAGCTGCCTTCTAAGGGGGATGCCTCACTGTGTCGGTCATGGAGTTAGAGGAGAGTGCGTGGCACACCGTGCGGTCATACAGCACATAAATTAAGTCTCATGTGGTCATCACTAGTAAAGAAGAGTTGACTGCCAGGGTAAGATGCTGAACTTTAAGGCGTAAGCATGCTCCTGGACATGGGCCCGGAGGAACTGTGCCTGCTGCCATAAAACAGCCCTGGCCAGCGTGCTGCTTGCGTGTTCGCGGGTGCCTGGCTCTAACTGGTTCCGTTTTGCTTGTCCCAACAGCCTGTTCGCATTAC
Source organism: Triturus cristatus (assembly GCF_964204655.1). Classification (NCBI taxonomy): domain Eukaryota; kingdom Metazoa; phylum Chordata; class Amphibia; order Caudata; family Salamandridae; genus Triturus; species Triturus cristatus. The sequence continues at coordinate 473,503,080 of NC_140590.1, read as the reverse complement.
GCTCTGGTGGCTGAACTGCTATTCACGTGTCATTTGTATGTTTTCCCTCATGCGGATGTAATTTAACTGGGGCACTTGCGATTTATCAGGTACGGGATAGCGCAGAACATGCATCGTCACAGGATATGTTCGGTGGTTCACGGGCACGCTTTGGCTGCCGGATTATAGGGGCGCAGCATCCTTGCTAGGTGGAACAGTCCTAGTTTCTGCATAAAGGCAATAAAGCGTTCTGTTCATAGCCATTTGTTGTCACAGGATTATGCCACTGTGTTTGGGCAAAATATTGAATTTTAATCGCACACAGGTGAGGTGTTGGAGGTCACCGCCGACTGGCGGCTGTAAACTCCGGGGTATCGCTCCAGGCCTACCAGTGTTCGTTCTTTATGTAATAACAGTGTATGAGCGACGGGCAGTCTTTTTCAGCCTACATTATTCACAGGGTGCACACAAGGCTCATGTAGGGGCCGTTAAGGTGGGGTCCTTACAGTGGTGACTTTGTGAGTGACCTGTGCAACGTATTGGTTGGTTGTGGTGCCTTTCCTTGGAGTGGGGATGCTCGGTACAAACTTCGGCTTGTCCCTTTGGCGCCTGGGGGGCACTGTGGGAGCCGTGAGCTGGTGCAATTGGTTTTGTTTTATTGCATTGAGTGAAGACTTCGCTGCTTGGCCAACAAGGTCCTTGTGCCACCAGGATTTATGTAACATGTGTACATCGCTCAAGGCGCCTCTAAGCCCGGTAATGCGCACAAAGGCAGCCTTAAACCTTGGTGTTCTTAGAGTTTCTCATTGGTCTAATGGAGGTTATTACTGATATCAATATGTCTCCCTCATCTTCATTGCTTGATTTTGCTCGCAAGAAAGTGTCAGTGGCACGCTGAGATACCTTAGCAAAGTCGGTATGGGATACATATGCTGGGTGAGGGACGCCAGCATGGTGGCACAGAACCCGTCAGTGCAGATGACGGATGGCTCTGCAGGCTATCACCCAATTGGTGTCGCGAGTTACCACTCAGTTGGTCATCGTTTCTCTGCCCCCTCCACTCCCAGCATAAATGCATGTCAGGGGGCCAAGGTGGGGCACTCCAGAGAGGTCCACCTTCTCTTTAGTTTTGTGGTTTCGAAGTGGGCAGGAACTGTACTTCTGCCCTAGTGGGCTTTAAACTGTAGAGGGGTCTTCTAGTACGTGGCATGGCATGTCAGGGGGCCAAGGTGGGGCACTCCAAAGAGGTCCACCGTCTCTTTAGTGTTTTTGGTTTCAAAGTAGGCAGGAACTGTACTTCTTCCCCAGTGGGTTTTAAACTGTAGATGGGTCTTCTGGGACGTGGCATGGCTGTGTCCGGCTGTCCTTTTATTTGCTTATATCAACGTGCGGTTCTAACTTAGTATTAGGCCCAGGTTGCAGGGAGAGAATTCGCAAGTACTTTCACCTTTACCAGAGTCGCCTGTTTGCCACCCGGGTGTATGTCTGGATTGCGGGATTATGGGGGTTATTGGTTTGTGGCCGATTTTTGGGGAAGTGACCCCAGTGGCTTGTTCCTGCATGATGCGGAGGTTTCCTGGCAGTCCTTAATTGGCACTAATGCTTTAAACCTCTATTCCATTCCACGAGTCCTCGTAGTGCCCTCACTAAGTGGGACGATATTGATAAGTTGGATACATGGCATCTAGTATTGGGACGATCGCCGAACCTCACTTGCGCCTTACAAATCCAGGTTCAGCAGCATAGGATTAGTGGAGAAATCCCGGCAGATGGTATTTTGTTGACCACAAAGTCAGAATGGGTTGATATGTCACCTAAGCCGTTGAATCGGAGGACATCTGCATAGCAACAGGTGGATAGCGCATTGGGTGCTTATGCCCAGGTTCTCCCTTTCTTTGCCGTCGGTTACCAGCCCAATGGTGGGACAGTACAATTTTACACTTACTCTGGGGTATTACAACGAAAAGAGAGGTGCTGCGAAGGCAACGCCTCGGCCCCTGATGGACTATGTTTAGTATTATTTGTGTGGGAGTGGGGCTCGCAAGCTTGTCTCCTCATGCTATGTCTGGCGATGCAGCTAAAAAGTGCTCTCTGCAAACAAGGGCAGGCCGCAGGTCGCTTCAGTTAAGACATATTCACCTGCGCTTTAGCCAGGGCAGCAGCCGGTTGTGGTAGTTGTCGTCTAACAAGTGTGCTGCGGTGCAAAAAAGTTTGGTAAACACTGCGTTAGAGCCAAATGGCGACAGGGTATTATACACCATTTGACATTCCCAACATTCAGGAAACGGCAGGTGTTGACACATAATGTTCGACTTAGGTTCACACAGACTGGTCTGCCCCCTGGGTTATCCTTCTATGGGCTAGTACCAGAGAATGGGAGGGGCATCTCCTGCGACCAGTGTCCCAAATACGTTGATAGCCAACTCTGGGGAGAGGTACCTTGAGGGGCATGATTATTCCTTGGGTTGTCCCAAAAATGTTGGGGTCAAACTGGGTGGAGTATTAAGTTCACAGTCCTTGGGAATCATCCAGCATTCCTTCAACCCAAACAAGGGCAGTTAGCGATACACAGTATCAGGGAGTGGGTAACATACACCGTTTATTCAGCAACAGCATGACCTGGGGGCACGCACGCTTCACAAAACACAGAGCGGCAACCAGAAAGGTGCCAAGTGTAGGAGGGAGTGGGGAACATACGCTGTTTATTCAGCGACAGCATGCCCCGGGGGCACGCATGCTTCACAAAACACAGAGCTGCAACCAGAATGGTGCCAAGTGGCAGAAACCAGTGAATAGGTTTAATACATGTGTGTCTCTGGCCTTACAGCTGGGTGGAGCCAATCTCATTTAGAGGTACACACAGGCTAGAATTGAGTGCTTCTTAAGGGTCGCATGACCAATGCGGTTTGTGGAAGCTCCCAGCGGATCCACTGAAGGTGTACTGCAGCTGAACTGAGAACGGGGAATCTGGGAGTCCGACTCTTTTGCAAGTTTAAGCGGCCAGGGACAGAGATGGGTAGAAGGTACTGCCATCTGTGATCCAATTGCAGTTAAGCAAGCGGGGTGTGCTGCGTAAGTTGTCACTACACGAAAGGGTGAGGTATCGCCAATAGTGGGACAATACATATATGGTTCAAACCAGATTTGACACCAATAAGGTGTTGACCGGGGTGTAGCAATCAGAAGGGTCTGTGCAATTGTCTGGGCAACAAGGCGAAGTAAATGCATCCCAGAACCAAGGGTAGGTGACCTGCTGCTGCAGTTAAGCACAAAAGACCCGCACAGTCAGCTATATTAGCCACACTGGGTGTGGACCCTGTCAACCAACATAGCGTGCTGCAGTTCCAATAAATGGGAAAACAGGGTGTCGGGCACAAAAGGCAACCATGCAGTAAGAACATTTGGCACGTCCAGTGTTCAACAAAAATATAAATTTAACGGAGCAGGTAATTTTCACCGCCGGGGCAGCTCAGAGTGGGCGGGGTGAACCTCCCCCACACCCCTATCTGGGAGAATCCTAGGATAGGGGTAAAGTAGGACTTAGCAATTCTTAGTGTTAGGCACCACATTGCAGACAGTGCGTACAGTATTAAATCAGACAGATTCTCTAAGCTTGTAAGCCTAGGGGGATACATGGCAAGGGCAGGACGGCACCCTTGCTCATTGTCACATACTTCCAGTTGTGAACATTCCTGTGCATCATGATTTCGAAAGCTAAGGGACTGTTCAAATGTTAAGGACAACCCTTCTCGCCCTAATAGCCAATGTAGGCAGGCGGGTTGGGGGAGCGGTCACCAAGCAAGTGTGCTGCAGTCCACTAGATGTGGGACACAGGTGTTCAGGCACACACCATGCTAGAAGGACAGCAGCTAGGTAAGAGCAGCAAATAGATAGGGCAATGTGAGCCATGGTGTCTGCAACCGTCCTGCCCAGAGTTGGCACGGGGCTGAGTCATGTGACGCAGTGGAACTTTCTTGCATGGGGTGAATAGTTCTTGGCACAAGTTCACAGGCCAAAAGGGCCTTTTGTTTCATCAGACACTAGCTGATCCAGGCTAACGTCAAGGGCTATTGGGATATAGATGGGGTCATCAATATCCAGTAGGGATGGTTCTCTTTCATCTAGATTTGCAGGAGACTCTAGACAGGAGAGGTTGCGGGTAAGACTATAGCTGTTTGGTGGAGGGCTCTGGCAGTGACGGTGGCTACCTCCAGAACTGTAGCGGAGTTACACAGCGATCTGGAAGCACAGGGGTACAGAAGGGTACCTCTGCACGGCACCATAGGGTGTGCCAGAGCCAAATCCAAGGAGCCTTATGGGAGGTTCCTGGAAAACCGTGTTGGTGCCCCGTTAGTCCTTCGGGTGGTTGTGGGCCTGAACAACCGGGGGTTTGCTCTGCTACACTCTGCCCTAAAAGGGGCGTGAGTAATAAGGGACCATGTGTCCGGGAAGAGGATCACCAGAAAGGGCAGCACAAATGGGGTTCACCCTAGTGCTGCTTGGCACATAAGGCGGCAGGCGGCCCAGTTGGTTGCCTGCCCTTGGATCGCCCGTAAGATAACTCACCATATTACATAATGGTGTATGTAATAAACCTGCAGCAACTTTACCCAAACAAGAAATGTGTTGTTTGTTTATTTATTAGCATGCATGTTACGTTGGAGGGAGGGGGAAGGCTGCCAGTGGTGATACTATCGTGCAAGCTTTGGTAGACACTGGATGTGTTGTTTTCAGCGTGCGGAGAGAGACAAGCAGCAGTTGCAATCAGGAGTGATTATTAGCTGTGCTTGAGCTTCATTGGCCGTACCGCTAACCCAGGATCTAATACTGGTCTTTAAACAGTTTAAAGACCCATCAAATCTTGCACAACAAAAGGAGGCGAGCACTGATTCAACAAAGAGGCGGGGCTGGCTATCTATTACCTAAAAGTTGCCTTTTTTACACCCTCTTATTAAACGTCACCGGAGACATCCTTTTAGGATAAAGAAAGGGCGACAATACAAGCCATGTTTTAGGAACAACAGCTTTATAAGTTTGTGTATCTACTTGTGCAATCTCATTCTCAACAACTATAGTCGGGAGCATCTCTTTCAGCTGTCTTTTATTTCTACTATTTAAAATGATCGTAAGTCTCCGTGGTAACAGAAAGATGAAAATACTCGTTTCTTAGAATCACTCAAAGCAAAAAAATAGTAATGCATATACATTTGTTAAATGGTAAATGTTTTTTATAGAAATCTCTGTTTATGGTTTAAATATTGCTATATCTCATTACATGTTCTTTGTGCGCACATGTTAAATTTTTGGTGTTTAGTTAGTACAATCGACGTGCACATTTTTTTTTTCCCAAGAAGGTAGTCTGATTTGCTAAAAAATAAGGGGCATATTTACAAGGGTTTTATCTCCGCTTTTTTGGCTGACAAAGCCAAAAAAGCGGAGATAAAACCAGTGCCCTATTTACAAGAGGGTGCTAACATGCATAATCGCATGTTAGCACCCTTTTCCCCAACGCCTCCCTTTGCACCTCCAATGAGATGCAAAGTGGGTGTTACTGGGCGTAACCCCGATGGACTAGCTTGCAAATATCGCTGATGTTTACATCGCGATATTTACAAGGCAGCCCAAATGATTTTAGCAGACGTTAGATTTTGGCGAAAACGGCCGTTTTTGCCAAAATCTAACGTCTGCTAAAATCCTGACTTAGCCACCCCGAACATAGGGGGTGGATTATGCTGATACGACCCTGTGGGTCGTATCAGCAAGGTTATCGCTGTTTTACAGGGAACTGCAAAAGGGCGATAACCTCGCTATCTCTGGAATTTTTATCACCCTGGAGTAACGCGTTGTTAATAACGTGTTACCCTGGCGAGAAATTCCAGAGATAGACGCGATGAATAACAAAGCGCTAAGCGCTCTTTGCGTTTTTTTATCGCCGTCCTTGTAGATATGCCCCTAAATCTGAAGCATGTTTCTTGTCTTGGAATCACACGTGCTGATGTTTTATGTTGGCCGATTTGTTTGCAATTGGAGTGCTCGGCTTCTCCTCATTGTTTTCCTTCTTCTCCCTCAGTTGACAGGTATCCGCCTGCTGGGTGGTCGGGCCAGCATCACTGAGGTGAAGGACTGGACTTTGTTTCTATCCCACGCGCTGCTTGTTTTGCCTCCTTGTCCCACAGTCCTGAGTTGCAACAGCCTTGCTTTTGGGTGGGATTTCCTTTCACAGTTCCGAGGTGAATCTTGCATTTCACAATCAGTCAAAAAACATAAGCCATTCGATGCATGCGCATCTTGTAGGATTATCCGGTTATTGTTGCTCAACTCTTTGAATTTAAAGCACAGTTTTGGTTCCGAGGCACAGAGGTGACTGGAAGTGAGAATCTCCGTTTCTTTTTTTCATTTTTGCTTCCAGTTTTTGTTAGCTGCGCTTTTTATTCCTATTGTTTATGGTTTTTGCCTCTTTTTACGGGATTTTGTGCCCAACCTCCCCTCCCCCAGTGAGGCGGATGTGGTAGCGTTGACTGTGGTGTACGTTTGATACGTGTACAATATAAGCAGCTATGTCTCAATGCGAAGTATATCCACCATTTTGTTTATCAAATTAGACCCTTACCTATACATTTCTATCATAAAAGCAGAGTACAGTTCGTCTTGTGGCCACTAGTCTTTTGTATTTCACTGTAGAATCTGGTAGTCTATGTCCAAGCTAAATAGATTTAATTGTGCTTTTGGTGAAGCTCTATTTTGGAAATGTCGTAAGCTGTCCCTATGCTCCCTGTGCCCAGGATTTTCTGGGCATTATTAAAAGATAAAATAAGTATTGATGTCTACTCTTGTCAGTAGTGCTTGTGTTGATGGAACGCTCTTTTCAGCCTCTGACCACAATATTAATGGGAGCGAGAGCAAGGATGCAGCTGACTCAGATATGTAAATGTATCTGCTGAGGCATTTGTGGTCGTCAAGAATCATTATTATTGCATTTGTTTTTCGTTTTGGATCGGGAAATAGTGGATTTGTAGCACTGGGATTTGTGTGTAGATTCAAAACTTGGGGGCTCATTACGATGGCGGGCAGATTTGATCCGCCCGCCACCGTAGCGGTGATTGGGTCCGACCGCCATGCATGCATGGTCCCACCTATCCAATTATGATTGGACCGCTGCAGTCAGATTCCACACCTTTAACATTGCGGTGGTGGCTGCTGACAGCAGCACCGCCGCTATGTTGAAAGGAGCATGTTGTGCATTTCACTGCACTACGTGGCAAGCACTATACTTTGCCTGCCACCCAGTGAACCCACACCTCCCCCCAACACAAGGGGGGCCCGAAACAAGCCCCAAAAGACATTCTCCGCCAGCCTTTCATTGGCGGTTTAACCGCCATGGAAAGGCTGGCTACCGCCGGCATCATAATTGTGCCAGCGGAGCCTGCTAGGCTGTGCTGCCATTGTGAGCACGCTGACCACTCCCCCGGGCAATCGTGGTGATTGCTACCAGCGGAAAAGCGGCAGACGGACTTTCCCTCCTCCACAGTACCCACCGCCATCATAATATGGCGGAGGGGACAATCTCATGACAATGGCAGAAAGATCGCCACCGCCGGCCAGGCGCTGGCTATTTTTCCGCCATCGTAATAAGCCCTTAAGTATATATAAGTCTAGTAATGCCAATTTATTTATATAGATGTGTTTAAAAGTCCATAAAATGCAACCTAATTAACATGGTGGGATTTAGCGCAGAAAAATTACTTTCTGACATTGCATTTGCCAATGCACACCTCTTACCTTGTACAGAGTACCATCTCTCACCCTGTACACTCACTCAATTATCATTCTGCACTGAACACACATCAATGACCATGCATTGAGGCACTTTCACCCTGCACTCAGACACTAATCAACCTTCATTCATGCACCACTCACCCTCCACAGAGAGCACTCACACCATTCTCCCTGCACTCATACACTGCTCCCACACCTCTGAACATTATTAATCCCATAGGTAAAACTAAATGCATTTACCAATGCTTGTTGTAGATTGACGAGAACCCGATAGCTTCACCAACAACATTTTTCAAAAAATGTAACAAAACAATGATTGACAAAGCAAAAAGGCTGGTGGCCAGCGTCAGACCTGTTGGTTTTGCAAAAAACATAGGGGCAGATTTACAAGCCCCTTGCGTCACTTTTTCACTGTCGTTGCGTCACTTTTGTGACGCAGCGGCAGCGTAAAAGTTGCGGCCCATTTACAACATGACGCATCTAGGGAGATGTGTCACGTTGTGAAGCCCTGCGCCACATTAAACCTGCGTCAGGTTTAATGTATGCAGGGTGGGCCTTCCGTCGCAGGAAGCCCCGTAAAAGTGATGCAGTGAAATCTACAAGATTTCACTGAGTCACTTTTAAGTCCATGCTGCGTCAAAACCCTGCACCTGCTTGAAGCAGGCGTAAGGAGTGACGCAGCATGTTAGGCATAGGGCGCCCCTGAGCTTTGCTGGAGTTGCGTTGTGCTTTCGACACGATTCCAGCAATGCGTGACTTTTCCGTCAACAGATGCGTCAGAATTTCTGACGCATCTGTCAATCCTTGCGCCATGGTGAGCAAGGGTTTTGCATGTTGGCGCAGGGAAAGTGACGCATCCCTACAGATGCGTCACTTTCTTGTAAATCTGCCCCATGGCGTGTATTTGTAAAGCACATGTCACCAAAGGGTATCAAGGCGCTGATAACAGATCCTTATTGTTATCCAACTCAATGATACTCATTTTCTCGACCTCCGAAGGATGAAAGGCTGAGTGGACCCACCGGGATTTGCACCTGTGACCATGAGGTCAAACACAGGCCTATACAGTGGACGCATTACTCCACTAAGCCACCAGACCCCTCCCTTTAATATGTGTTTTAAATGTTTTAATACTTTGGCGAAAGGCACTTTTCCCTTCTGGGGTGCTGCAGCAATCACAGGTAATTTGAGGGGCATAACTGAAGGAGCTTTTAGGAATTCTACTGTATTTCCTTCTAGAAAATTATATTTTTTTGTTGTAATCTGATCATCTTACTTTTCTGTTATAGCACTGTTTTACAAACAACTGGGGAATTCACCTTGACACAAAACAGGGTATTTAATTCAGTTTTTATATGCTGGTGGCCCTGCTGCTTTAATGCAGTCAATTTCAAAGAGCGCACTCTGCCATTACCCCAAAAGCAATGACTGCCAGGAACTCAGTGTAGGCAGACAGTGTATCCATGGTGAACATCATATGGAAATGAGCAAACAGATGTCGCCCTTGGTACATCATTAATATTTTATAGACCATTGTGAAAGGCCGCGGTCGCAGTTCCCGCTAATGGCTGCGGAGGAGGCACAGTTGACAGAGATTCCTGGGAGGATAACATTTGTAGAAGCCATGCCCCTCGCGGCGAGGCGCCAGCCCCCGGTGGTCCTCTGGAACAGCAATAGGCACGTTCCGGTTTTCAACATTGTAAGGCCGGAGCGAGCACGGTCACGTGACTCAGTGTCACCATGGGCTCTGTTTCCAGTCCTATGCTTTCACGTATAACCTACTGCATTCTGGGTATTGTAGTGTTGGCTTGTTTCCTTTGAACTAGTGAGAGGTCAGCAAATGGTGTCCAAGGTAACACTGCATGGACCAGCAACACTCGCCAGTTTACAAAACGTTTTAGGCTGAATCTATTATATGCAAACACCTTTTACCACTGTCTAATGAAAGCAGATTTGTGGAAGTAGTAATGTGTGATAAGTGTATTTGTGCATAATAAAGCAGACATACAGCAATTAAGGTACAGCAACTCCATATTATCATTTTACAATAATACACTGCAATACAGCAAACAACACAAGATTGCAACAACACGCCAAATCAAATAAACAACCCAACACAGTGCAACACATCAACAAAACGCAAGAAAACAACAAAATGGCAATAAAGAACTTCAATTCAACAGCACACCTATAAAACACAACCTACGAACACAACACATCAAAACAGAAACATAATAATATGACATCAACAGAAAACAACAGCACGACATTTGCAATTGTCTTGTGTTCTGTTTTGTAGTTATGTTTGGTTTTCTGGTGTGTTGCGTGGTGTATTGTGCTGTCCTGTGGTTGCCCTTTTGTTCTGTTATGTTCTTTAATGTAATGTTGCTTTGTCGCACTTTGATGTGCTGCTATAAAGTGTGATATTGCATGGTATGTTGAATTGGTGTACTTTTGTTTTGCTGTGTTCTATCGTGTCAATATTCCGTTGTTTGAGTATGTTTATGTGTTATTGTCTGTTTTGCCATTTTGTTGTTTCTGTGTGGAATTGTTGTTCTAGATTGTGTTGCTGTGTAGTTGGGGTATGTTTTATTTTTATTTGTCTGTGTTGCATTACTGCATTGTGTAGTTGTTGTGTGGCATGGTACCATTGTTGTGTTCCATTCTGTTCGGATAGTTTTTTTGGGCCAAAATATAATTCATTTGTACTAATATTTTCCTCTGTGGTGTGCCATAGTATTCTGCTTCGGAGAGGCAGGAACAAATGCTGCTGCATTTCCAGCCAGAAGAAGTATATCAATTTAAAGTTGTAGTGACAACCATTTAGCACTATCGAAGGTTGTAACATACGTCTGTCCTAGTTCTTCAACTACTTAAGTCACCAGTGTACCTGTGGCAGTGACCATGACTTACAACAGCACATCCACCACTCACTTTATGTGATCCATCATGTACTCCGGACCACAGTGAGAGATGCAGCTCTGTTACGCAGGCGCATGCATTCATCAATAGTATTCATCAATAGCTCCCAGCAGACACATCGGAAGTTAAATATCATTCAAGAGTTCTATATCAAGTAGCCCTTTGCTAGCCCAAGAGTTTTAAGATCAATTGTAGCAATAAATTAATAAGTGAATAGTCTAGAAGGAGTATAGCTAAGTATTCGCATGGATTAGCCTCTTCTCCAAACAAATTCATGACCAGGAAGTATTTTATTAAAATGTACTTTAAAGTTAGAAAATATGTTATTCAACATTCTAATAACTATTAAAAGTAAACTCTGGGGTGTTCTAATGTACCTCTGGGAAAAATAAGAAGTAAATCATTAATAAACTAAGAAGATTATGTAATTTCTTACACAGAAATGTCCACTTATTTTCTGATATGTAAATTACCTTAACCTTATTTTAAAATGTAAAAGTTATTTTGACACCAACCCCTCACGACTAAAATTACAAAAAAATAGTTTATGCAGGATTTTAAAAATGTTTTTGTACCTTGTAGAAAAAGCTAATTGTACTTGGACATTAAAGAAAAATCCTGTCATTTTAATAACTGATTTTTTCATTAGTTTCATCACACCAATACTAACTGCCTATGTGTTATTAAAAGAACAGGAGTATGTTCCTTGTTGCATGGAGATGCCTTCGGCCAGGACGGTGGGATCAGAAGAGCCGTAGGGCCATATTATCAAGAACGGCGATAACATTATCGCCGGTTTAGTGGCAGGAAACTGCCACTAAAGCGGCGATATATGCCCTTGTGAATACCAATAGAAGCCCAGGTTCTGGTGTCAAGGACACCAAACCTGGGCTTCTATTGGAATTCACAAGGGCATCTTACAAGCCCCTTATCGCCGCTTTAGCGGCAGTTTCCTGCTGCTAAACCGGCAATAATGTTATTGCCATTTTTTATAATATGGCCCCTAATCCTTTTTCCAACTTCGAGACTGCAGTCAGTGTTTTAATTTAATTCTGGGTGTTCATAAACAATGAAGGATGATTAAATTGACCTCTATCATCTACATTTGCCGATTACAACTGATTAATTCTTTTTTCTTTTCTCCTGCTTTTTCAATGAGATAGGGCGACTGTGTCCTGATGAATGCCACCAACACCCCTTAGGATTCACATTGAGCAGAAACATGTCGACCTATATGAATGAGGTATTGACAGGATGAGAACCTGTATATAGCTGTGCACTGTTCACAACGCGCCTACTGGCACTGTGTGGTTGTTTAACAAGTTGTACATTTATTTTTCAACGTTACAACTGGTAATTTGTGAAAAAACATAACATTCTATACATAACAATATTTCAGTAATGTTTGACAATGAGCAATACAGTTAGTATTAACATCATAAACATCTGTAGTAATTGTCATATATAATGTTTTCATTCACATAGCTCAATAAAGTTATTTGACATTAACAGATTCGTGATAACATATAGGTCAGTGCCCAATGCATTTCGGAACCTTGCGGTTCCTTCGTCAGGGGCCGATCTGAAATGAAAGTAAAAAATGTCTAAATGAGTAATTACTTCGGGCTCAATCTCTTAATGTACTTGTGCTGCCCAGACATAGATGTGTGTTACCTGTATGAGTGTTCTTATGTAGTGCACTCTGGAAATGACAAGAGGTAAAAAAGAGTCAGATAAAACTTTAAGGGTTTTGGTGTTACCGAATGATGCGAGTACGGTTTGCGCCAGGCAACCGGGCTTACCTGAGGGGATATAAACGTGTATCTCTGAGGAGAAAAAAAGGGAACTAAACTCAGCTCATACTGTATTGTATTCAACAGATTTTATAAGTTGCGGACAGACTAGCAATGTAAAGTCTAAAGATGCTAAGGCTTACCTCAAAGTAGAGGTTCGTGCAGAACTGTGAAAACAAGAACGGAAAAGAAAACCGTCATTGAACTTGTTGGCGTGAAGTAATGAAATGCTAAAATACCGGAGCTTAATCTTTCTTGCTGGGGAAAAGCCTTACCGATTAGTCGATCAATGATGAAGTCAACAGCAGTGCACCGCAATAGAGGAAACAAGTGTGAATCACCGGGATGTTCGCGTTTAAACGTGAGCGCATAACCGCAACTGCCAAGTTCTAACGAGATCTAAACGAAGGACTACACTACTCAGTAAATGCCCTGGTGTCAGTAGGCGCCATCTTAGAAAGATCATATGTAATCGGTAACGTTTAAGCCTGGAATGGAAAAACCATAAAGCGGAGCATGCTGTATAATCAAGACGCATAGCGTGCACGCTTGGGATCAAAGTGACTGTAAGCAAATTAAATTAAATAAACTGAAAGAGAATTAACAAAACCGAAAAGAGTCGCATACGTGTATTAATGGATGCAATCGTTATTAAAAGCTGTCAAGAATGTGGCATAACCATTAGATGGGTGCCTAGTGGGTTATTGGGATCTATAAACGGGTAAAAACGGAAAATGTGAAGAAGGTTAAAAGAAGTATCGTATTCAAGAATAGTGTGTGTAAGACTGACGGTAAGATATAGTTACTAGTGGCATGATATGTGCTAAGCCGCATGGCCGCTTGTGTGATACTTGTGTGAATAACCACACATGTCCTCATAGAGAATTACTTATCATGAGCTGGCAGTGAGATCTGTGTGGTGGTGATGGTGTGTTGGCTTAGCCAGAAGGATACTTATGTAGTGCTAGTGTGAACGGGTGTTGAATACATGGTCGGTCATGCTACCCCCGGAGGGGTTAGGACTGTGCCATGTGGCAAGATTGAAGTTTAAATGAAACATGACATATCAAGCCTGTCATTCAACCCTTTTGGGAGCATTGTATCTAGATATTTGATCCAATATACCTCTCTCTGCAAGAGTTTGAGGTGAGTGTTTACTCCGTTCTGTGGAATAATATATTCTATAATTTGGAACCTGAGTTGGGATATTGAATGACCTGCCTCGTTCCAATGTTGAGCCAAAGGAGAACTTTTGTTCTTAGTCCTGATCCGGCTCTTGTGCTCTGTGAGACGTACTTTAGCTTTCCGTTCAGTTTTTCCCACGTACAGTTTGCCACATGGGCATTTGATTCCATATATGACGTTAGTGGTGTTGCAGTCACTGGTGTGTCTGAGTAAAACGGCTTTGCCTGTAGTTGGATGTGTGATGGTATTACCCAAGATAATATTGTTGCAATGCGAACAATTCTGGCATTTCATGGTGCCTTTGTAGATGGTTTTGTTTTTTGATCTTCTGGTGGCTGTGATGAGTTCCCGGACATTTTGGCCTCTAGTGTAGGCGTGCATAGGTGGTTGTTGAAAAATGTTGTTAAACTCCGTTTCATTGGATAGAAGTTCCCATCGTGTGTTGATTATCTTTTTTATGGCTCTGGAGCTCGTAGAGAATTTGGAAATGAATACTATATTGGTTTTATTTTGAGGCTTAATCGTTATGAGTAGATCACTGCGTGATTTTTGCATAGCTCTTCGCTCACATGCTTGTAGTATTTTTGTGGGGTAACCTCGTTGTTGATATTTATCCTTGTACTCAGTGATTTTGGCTGTGCAGTCCTGTGTGTCTGAACAAATGCGTTTGATCCTGATAAATTGTGAATAAGGAAGATTATTGATGAGGTTGCTGGGATGAAAGCTTGAGTGTAGTAGTGCATTGTTTCGATCCGTGGGTTTAGTGTAGACTGTGGTTATTAGACCATTGCTTGCAGGATTTTTAGTGATGTTGACATCCAAATATTGAATAGTTTGTGTGTGAATTTTGTGGGTGAATTGGATCCTTGGGTTATGAGAATTCAATGTGGTAATCATCTGTTCAAGTAGTTGTTGGGAGTTAGTCCAAACTAAGAAAATATCATCGATATAACGGCAATATGTATAGATGTTAGACCACCACTGGGGAATGTCCATGATATATTCTTGTTCGAACATTGCCATGAAGATATTGGCATACGATGGCGCCCCTGGAAAACCCATGGAGGTTCCCGAGAGCTGTGCATAGTAATTTTCATCCCATTGGAAGTAGCTGTGGTGTAGGCAAAAGTGTAGGAGTTGTAACAGGAACACTTTCTCTGTGTCAATATCTTCCCTTTGTAGGATGGCCCATTCAACTGCCTCCATGCCTGTAGAATGTGGAATTGAAGTGTATAGTGCTACAACGTCTATTGTGCACAGTAGCCATGATGATTGAATGTTAGGTTGTATGTTATCCAGTATTTTGAGAAAATCCGTGGTGTCTCTGATGTATGACCACCAGTTTTGTACAAACTTCTGAAGATAGTGATCCAAGTATTTACCGATGGAGTCGAATATGGACCCGCATCCTGATACAATTGGTCTGAACGGTGGTTTGTTCAAATTCTTATGTATTTTAGGTAACATATATAGGTGTGGTCTGCGTGGGTCCAAGGTGGTAAGAAACTGTTTGGTGGATTGATCTATCCAGCCCATAGTGACGGCATTTTGTAGAATATCTTGTAAAATGGCTTCAAGTTGCGTCGTTGGATCTGATTGTAGTTGTAGATATGTATCTTGGTCGCTTACATGTCTGTTAACTTGTTGATGGTAGAAGTCGGTATCCATAATAACTATAGCTCCTCCCTTGTCAGCTGGTTGGATTGTAATTGAGGGGTTACTAGCTAAAGTTTTAAGAGTGATTCTTTCTTTTTTCGTCAGATTTTGGTGCTTGTGTTTGGTCAGATTAAGGTTTTTTATGTCTTTCTTCACCATGATCTCGAAAGTGTCTAGCATCTTGTGTGAGACTGGAGCTTCGAAGGTGCTTCTGGGTTTGAATTTAGATGATGTTGAGATATCTGGGGTTGCCTCTTGGGTCACTACATTCGAGAAAAAATGGCGCAGACGCAGTGTGCGCATAAATTTGTACATGGTTACTTCAACTTCCAGGCTATTCGTGTGGTTAGTTGGATCAAAAGACAGCCCTCTGTTTAAAACTGCTTTTTGATGAGGTGTGATGTTAGTAGAGGAAATGTTGATAATTAAGGAATGTTATTCCCGCTGCGTAGCGATTTTCCTCCCCTTTCCTCGCCTGGTCGGTCTATTGTGTTTTGTTTCTCTTGTTGTTGGATTGGTGGTAGGCCTTGATCCGGGGCCTGTGACAAAAAAGGTACCGCCCTCGTTTTTTCTGAGTTGTCAGTGGTCTCCAACGTCGGAGCTTGATGTCTAGAGGATGATGTCCCTGGCTGGACTGGTGTTCTAGATGAAGCAATATCTTTATCCGATACCAAACGTTCTTCTGATGAATGAGTAGTTGGTTTACGGGGTTCAAATCTTTTGCGTGCGTAAATGTCAGCCCAGGTGTATACCTCATTTAATTTATAATCAATGGTATCTCTCCGGTATTTTCTGAGTTTACCTTCTTGGAGTTCTTTTCTGTATTTGTCTAGTTTAAGGTTTAGACCTTCCAGGTTAATTCTCCATGTATTATGTTCTAACCTGAGCTCAAGTGCTCCCTTCAATGTGATGATTTCTGCTTCAAGATCTTTAATGGATTTAGAAAGTTCCTCTATAATTAGTAGGATCAGGTCCAAAGAACATTTGTTGAGTATTGAGTACCATTTATCCATGAAGATTGGATTGAGGTGAAACCGAAATAACATGGGTCTCATTGAGAGCCGGAGTCCTCTTGGTATCCGTTTGGATTTGTGATACTGCACCAATGTGGATGCATGTAGTTGTTGGTTCAATTGGCGTCTGGTGATATATTCAAGTTGTTTAAGTTGTTGTGAGATTGAGCCACTGTGGGTATCCGTGTTTTTGATTTCCTGAATTAAGGAGTAAATTTCAGTAGCTTGGTCTGATGTATAAACCATGGTGGTGGCTCGGTTATCCGTGAAATTTGCTATTGATTCAAACGACATTTTTGTTTTTTACGTGGGTGCTACTCCAAAATGGACAAAATGAAAGCTGAGAAGTTATAAGAGAGGAGAGCACTCCTGTAATTATTGATTAAACTGTTTTATACTGCAATTTTTGACATCGGTGCAACAGTTATGTAGAAGTATGTCCCCTTCTACCGAGGAAAAACTGAGTTATTGACAGGATGAGAACCTGTATATAGCTGTGCACTGTTCACAACGAGCCTACTGGCACTGTGTGGTTGTTTAACAAGTTGTACATTTATTTTTCAACGTTACAACTGGTAATTTGTGAAAAAACATAACATTCTATACATAACAATATTTCAGTAATGTTTGACAATGAGCAATACAGTTAGTATTAACATCATAAACATCTGTAGTAATTGTCATATATAATGTTTTCATTCACATAGCTCAATAAAGTTATTTGACATTAACAGATTCGTGATAACATATAGGTCAGTGCCCAATGCATTTCGGAACCTTGCGGTTCCTTCGTCAGGGGCCGATCTGAAATGAAAGTAAAAAATGTCTAAATGAGTAATTACCTCGGGCTCAATCTCTTAATGTACTTGTGCTGCCCAGACATAGATGTGTGTTACCTGTATGAGTGTTCTTATGTAGTGCACTCTGGAAATGACAAGAGGTAAAAAAGAGTCAGATAAAACTTTAAGGGTTTTGGTGTTACCGAATGATGCGAGTACGGTTTGCGCCATGCAACCGGGCTTACCTGAGGGGATATAAACGTGTATCTCTGAGGAGAAAAAAAGGGAACTAAACTCAGCTCATACTGTATTGTATTCAACAGATTTTATAAGTTGCGGACAGACTAGCAATGTAAAGTCTAAAGATGCTAAGGCTTACCTCAAAGTTGTTTAAGTTGTTGTGAGATTGAGCCACTGTGGGTATCCGTGTTTTTGATTTCCTGAATTAAGGAGTACATTTCAGTAGCTTGGTCTGATGTATAAACCATGGTGGTGGCTCGGATATCCGTGAAATTTGCTATTGATTCAAACGACATTTTTGTTTTTTACGTGGGTGCTACTCCAAAATGGACAAAATGAAAGCTGAGAAGTTATAAGAGAGGAGAGCACTCCTGTAATTATTGCTTTTTCAATGAGATAGGGCGACTGTGTCCTGATGAATGCCACCAACACCCCTTAGGATTCACATTGAGCAGAAACATGTCGACCTATATGAATGGGCAGAACTGTTCGCCACTTTCTTTTTAACCCTAACCCTGGTGGAGGGGCACAATAAAACTTGATTAATCCACTTACTCAATAGTATTACTCATACATTTCTTTCCCCTCTGCACCATACCCTCATACCCAACCATGAGTGAGTGAGTTGCCTGAGTTCAGACACCTCGCAATTCACAGGAGAAAATTCCCTAAATGCTCCCCAATAACTAAATGGGTTGTAGCTTGCACTTAGCCCTTTTTGTTCAGTACTAGGTGCGGCCCAAGGATAAAGCATGCCACCTATTAGGTCGGTGAGGGACTTCATCATGATACAATTGGATTCTTGGACCCACTGTATCCTCCCGTTCTTCCAATAAAAGGCCAGTTCTGGTGTGATTATTGATAATGATAGGAGGTTGCACTAACTGTTTCTTTTAAATCCTCTTTAACCTGATGTGAGTGATAAGTAGTTAGTATACCATCCCCTAACCCAAACAAATATGCAAAATAAGTCCTACGCAAGTTACACAGAATTTCTCTGTTATTGCAAATAAAACAATCCTACTTGTAGGATTGTAAAGGAATTTGTAAAGTTTTCAGTGTCTGTATAGCTATATTTCTAAATTAAATAAACTCTATGGAGTGTCTGTGGAAGTACGTGAAAATAGGGTATTTGGCAAAAGACATTTTTGCAGGACGGTTTCTTAGGCAAATATAAACTACATGAAATGTCACTTTTTGAAGAACGTTTTCTGGCAAAATAAGTGAAAGGTAAACCCCTACATAAATCTTACACTTACACATTTCTGGACAAAAATTGATTGAGCTGAAAAACGCCCAGGTACTCTGGTGGTAAAAACAAGCTCAAAGGTAACTGAGTTCTTGGGGGAGCTAATGGCATGAGAAAGTTGATGAGGGGTATCACCAGCAGTGGTGGTGCTTGCAACTGGAGGGCTAGCAAGCCCTAATCTGCCAAGGACATTGAGCAGCAACAGGAGACCTGAAAGAGCATGAACACAGACAGACTGTGGCAAGAGAGAGAATTTTTTTATAACAGTGAAAAATGTAAGTTGGAACTTTTTCATGCCAAGTTGGGACTCAGAAGGTAAAAAGCACAGAGAGGGGAGCATAGTAAGTTCTGAACTAGACACGATCTCTTTCGGAGGAAAGTTATTATGGAAATCTTTGGCAAATTGTAGGAATAGCATACAACGTGGAGATGAATGGCTTTGATGGAAGCATGGTAGAGATGAGCAGCACCTTTGCGTCAGTGGCTAAGATCGCGATCAAAGACATAGAGACCAAGTAGCTCCATTGAATGCCTCTTGGTATTTTTTGGGGGGGAGTTTTATATAGCGTGGACTCGACCCAAAGGTATCAGAGCACTTTTCTTGAGCACCAGTTGCGTTACAGACACAGACGGATAAATTATTTTTTTTTTAGGCACGGGGAGATTTAGTCATTTGATCAGAATCATATGATGTTGAGCGTCCCAGCCAAGACTCGAACCCTGTTCCCCAGCTTCGAGGTCGACAGCTCTAGCCGTAAGAATGATACTAGGCATTCGAATACATCACACAATGTGCCCCTGTCAAAATTCTTGACAATACTAGAAACATTAGGAAATTGCTTCAGGGCAGGAAACCTATGCCTTACTGGAGATCTGTGCGGCTATTAGCAAGAACGGTGTTCACACCAGAACATGGGCTTCTATTGGAATTCTCAAGGCCATATTATCAAGCCCATTATCGCAGCTTTAGCGGCAGTTTCCTGCCGCTAAAGCGGCAATCATTTTAACGCCGTTCTTGATAATATGGTCCTTTATGAGGAAATCAAAGAAAATCTTAAATATAGTCCAGACACTCTTAGAATGAGTACTTTATGTGGATTTGATATGCCCTTTGGCATAGAATGGTATGGACAAGGTTAGGATAAAGTGTTAGCTGCTTGAAAGAAAGGCACAGAATGCTACTGTTCTGAGAATCCAGCCAGACAATGCAAAGAGGAAAACTTTCATGAAAATAGCACCTTAGCTGCATAGTATTTTGTACTTGCAGCAACACCATATACTTATGAACACCAAAGAGCTAATCTTACATCTACAGCATTTGAGAGAAGGGTCACCTTTACAAGTAAGATTAAATATTTGATGTTCTACCTGTTTCCTTATAAAATGCAATATTTTAGTTAGTTTACCGAATAGGTGTTTTGAAATTAGCTCAAAAGGGAGTGGGGAGGCACCCTTCACAACATACGCATTGTTTTGATGATAGATATCATATGGAATCTTTTGAATCCTTCTTTACCACTGTGAATCCACACTCTAAAAAACCCTTCACATGTGTCCAGTTTATAGGTTGAGAGACAATCCTGAAGTAATGACTGCTTGCTGAACTGGTTTTCGAGCAGGTAAACACTCCTAGTCCTTGAGAACAGGGTAAGAGTCATATTTGATTGTTCAATGTATATATTTTCATAATGTTATAGCTAAATAATAGAAGTTATGTTTTGTTACCAGCATTTGTAAACCACATTTGTACCATCACCAGCCAACTTTCTGGTTCTTATTCTATTTTAAATGGCATGAGAAGGGCTCTCCAGCATGATAATGGGGAGCTTAAATACGTATATGGTCTGCTGAAACTTATGAGGTTTATCTAACTGAGGCATCCCATTTGTAACACTGAAGTCATTACTTCCAATGAGCGGGTGTGGGATGGTCATTTGTCTCTGTGAGGTTTGCTGGTGGGTGGATAGGGTTGAACTCTTTTGAAGTTGCTTTGCTCGATACCTTTTTTGTGCCTGCGAGGGTGCATGAAGCTCTGTTAAGTGTGTTCTGTGTGGAATGAGAGCCTAATAGATGTATCCAGGCTGCTAGACATCATGAAGGCTGCCAAGTCTGAACCGATAGATTGTTTATTGCACTACTTGGGAGTACTTTTAAATGCACTAAATTGTATTCGAGAGTGTTAATTCATCAACTTATTACACAGTTTGTATATTAATTGCTGTTTCACACGAGAAAAGGACAGCAGGATACGGTCTCCAGCACTGTCTGATCAAACTCCGCAGCAGCTTGAGTGTCTTGGGTCTTTTCTGAGTCTGTTTTCTCTTGGAGGTCCAGGAGCTGCAAGTACACACACGCTGGACAGATATGAGAACCCCAGTATCTCCCAGGATAACCACGGTTGAAGCTGAACTACTTGGCCATGGTTGGAAGAGTTTAGCGCTGGGCAAGATGGGCATCTTCTGTGTCTAGGAGATGAAACGGCCTGGTACTCATCCAAGGAAGTTGTGGCTCAATGGCTGTAAGTGATTGTGATTCTGCTAACACTGCCTGACCCCAGTGACAGGGCCAAAAAGAAGACTTCTTCCAACGGATTAATTGAAGAACATCGTCATTTCTCAATTCCATGAAATACAAATGCATGATTTTGTCTGTAGATTTTCCAGCAAGCTTCACACTTTGCAAACTTTGAGTGCTATTCGCTTATTTGAGAAGGTTTCATATATATCTGCAAAATTCAAATTCGTTCTTGTTCTCATGTCCTTCTCTGTAAAAACCTCTAATGATCCCAGGTTCGCTGAAAAGGCGCAAGAGTTTATTGGGGGCATGTTGGAGAAGAAAATCTGGGCATTCTACAGGGACAATGTTTGTATCGAAGATCACGCCTCTCACTTTCAAACTCCATATTAAAGCGATGGCTCCCGGGCCCCGGGTTATGATCACTTTCACAGACCCAGGTCCTGGAAGTGAAACTTCACAAAGGGTTTCCTTTTCAAGCCCCATCTCAAGATCATAGCAGTAGAGGAGCATTTTTGTACACATATGGACCCCTCATTGTTTATTCTAAATTCATCGCCCTTGTTCTCAGCAGAACATGTTTTTCAACATCAGGCTCCTATAGCTAACATATTTTAGCTCTATTTCCTCAAACTTAAGTTGATCTTATTGGCACAGAAAAGGCCATATCAGTGTCAGATCTGAATAATGCAAGAAAAGGTTGTGGGAACATTTTTTTCTATACAATGGCTGTGCAAGTGTAAACTGCCCAACCCAGCCTGCTAGTAAATCTTCTTAATACTTTACCAAAACAACGTCTTTGCCACCAAACTCAATATCACATGCGCTGCAGATTTATCATGCGTTGGCTGGATCTCACAAGTGGTCCATTTGTTTTCAGATGGTCGAGGAAATGATTTATGCTTAACTTCCTATTCCAAGGGTCGAGTAAGTGATCCATAAAATAAGTCACCTTCAAGACGTTATGGCGTTATGATCCAAGTGTTCCAACATGGGCACACTAATTTATTTATTCATATTTTCTGTCTCGTTTGGAACTTTTTCCTCTACTCACCCCAGAAGCCCCATCTCCAGTTTCAATCACCATTTCTCACCATTGTGCCAATTGAAAGCATGGAAGCCGACCAATAGTGAATAAACCACTGAAATATTATAATTTGCCATTTTGAAGGAAGCAACTCATTGATCCAGCATGCCAACACAATTGTACCTGGCTTTGGTTACTTTGTGTTGGCACAGAGATGAAAATTAATGGTTCCTCTGACTTGCTGCTTATGTGTTTCCAATAGGGGAACTCTTGCAGAGTGATGGAGACATTGTAAAAGTCACTTGTTGTGCCCTAGATGCTAGAAGTAGGGGCGCTGTGGGGTGGGGGTGCATCAGCAAAAAAAACCATGCTGGAGCTCAGAACGTGAATGTGCAATGAAGATGTCTTTATATATTGTTTTTATCTTGGTACATTTGCTGTGCTGTCAGGCTACGTCTTCTGATAAATCGCTGCTTATTGGGAAACTGGAGTGTACCTTCATTTCGATGACGGCAAAGTGAGAGGATTTTGTTGGGGTACAGGAAGTGAAAAGAAGGCTGCAACAGCATTTAAATACCTGTATATTGACTATACAAATATTTTTTAAATGTATCAATCAGCAATAAGCGAAGCACAAATGGAGTACATTTATTTGTAATTCTGAAGTGTGATGGAAACAAAGATTTTAATAGGATCAAAACAAATAAAGACACTTTCCTTGGGGATGTGTAAATGGTAAATATTCGCTGAAACCCGATTTCCACACATCATCATTTGTACGCTGTATAGTTATACCAGTAAAACTGCATGTCCATAAATGTAGAGCCATTTCAAAAAGAAAATGTGCTGTCTATAAATGACAGTGTGCTGCCTCGTCAGTGATTCAAAATGCACCACCATCTATGTACCACACCCTTACCACCCTCCTGCTGAATGGGCGTGGCACGTTTGCCAGACTTGTTTTTGTGTGACACTTGGATTTTTCGCAATCCTTATGTCTTCAGCACCCCCACTCTGAAAATTATTCCAGCACCACGACCCTTGTCGTTAACTAGAACTTAGCCAGAAACCATTATATCCTCTAGAAGAGCTAATGAATCCAAAGCGTATTATTCCATCTATCTACATGCTCTGTCAGAGGCAAGCGGGGTCCCGCGCACTTAACTCTTTCATCAAGATTGCCAATCAACCAGGAGATCGTTCTTCTCTACCGCTCTTTCTTTTCTCACTGATTGGACACAGAAGTTGTTCATTCCATCATAGCTGAGGAAACATCTGTGGTTTTCTAAAGTGAGGGTCCATGACTTTGTAGTTCCACTCTGTGGCTAGGTGGCAAGGTGCTGTAGGAGCTCTCTGGGCCAACGGATGAACCCCCGGCTGCATAATATAGACCTGCATTCACGTTCCCTTGACCTTGCAATAGTCTTAAAGCACAATCCGCACTTTGCAGTTTTCTTTATCTGGATCAAGGTCTGTCCGTAGACTTTGGACAGGGAGTATTTGGAGCTCCTACTGTATGTAACTTGTTGAGAATTTTTTGAGGTGAAAAAGGGGAATGTACTTTTTACTGCCAAGTTTGATTGAGGCGAAAGCACACAATCTAACAAGAAATATATTTGAAATAATAAAGAAATACACTGGAATGGATTTGTTTTATGGTTTGCCATTAAAAATAGATATGATTTCTGCTGGAAAAAATCAGAAGCAAAGAGAAAGAAACAGTAAAAGTAAGAGTCAATATTAAGAAAAGATTCATTAAACATCCTGCTCCCAATATACACAAACTCCCAGGTACATTTTGCTACCTGATTAACAGAGACAGAAGGCGAGACACCAGAATTAAAGAGCACAAATCATATCACTGACAAGTGGAATCATATGGAAGAGTTAGAAAATGACTTTTAGTGGGGTGTTCTTCCCTACATGGATCTGAAATTAAACAAAAACTGGAGCTTTCAGTTAAGATCCCCTTTGTACCCGGTGCATTTCCCCATTATTTTTCGTCAATGTGGACTTTTCCCCAACAAGGTCCACAATCTGACAGAGGGACAGCTGGCCATGCGGTGACAATGTTGTCGTCCACGGAACGTCCAAATGCAGAACCAGCTTAGAAAAAGCCAGGATCATTCTGCTTTGCAGACACAGGGCTCATATATGGATCCAGTGGGCCCATAACTCTTTCAGAGATTAGAAACAGTAATCGTGCCTGCTAATGGTATGGATTAACTAATGCGAGGAGAGACCGTAAACATTACGAAGCTCTCTGGGGTGGGCAGAAGTTTCATTTGCCCTATTTGTGGCTCTGCAAAACATCGGCCCATTTGCAATTCTCAAGTGGTCAAATAAGCGCGTTTCAGCAGATCACTTGTAGGCCACAGGATGGCCTGTTGTGTTTTTGTAGCCCCACTGCACCCATAGAGGATAATGGTGTGCATTCCTGCCTTGTATAGTAGAGTTTATAAGCTTTGCCATTAATGGCATTCAGATGTCTTTCTTTATTCCAGAACATGCCCCAATGTAATTTTAGTTCTTGTAAAAATGTAACAAGGGAGCAGGGCTGGAAGGAGCAGTGGCACGTCTCGCCTGAGCCACTTTCCCCTGTATCTGTTGCATGTTTTTCATTGGAATCTCACTAGACGGAGGTTATATGGGTGCAAAATAGGCAGAAAAATAAAAATAAAATCACACTGCCTTGTCGGCAGACAGAATTTGAATGGTAATTCATTGCAAAGTGCTCTTTATTTCAAATTGTATTTATGTATTCATGTATGTTAGTAAATGTATGTACTATTTATATAGTGAGTTCCTAACCTAAAGATATGCACTATATTATGATAAATTATGTTATATTACCAGTATTTTTAAGATATGTCTCCGCCAACAGAATGGCCCTATAGTCATCTCGCAATCCGCAATGCGCCTTGCTGTATGCTTCTAGACTAACATGTTAACCCCACTCTGTCTAGCGTTTGGTGGTGGCCACTACTGGTTTAGTATGTGGTTCTGTTATTTTGGTATGAGTATGTAAGCCATGGAATGTTGCTCTTTGCAGCTCTTCAAATGGATGAATAGCTTTCAATGCCTTGTGAGTTGTGTTTGTTTTTATTTTTAATATATTGCTAAGCCAATAGCTCCCCTGCTTGGTAGTGTGGATGGTCGGTCTCTGTGGTCTCAGGTCTTTGTAAGCATTGAACATTTTGAGGTGTGTGTGCCACATTGTTGGGAACCATCCCAAATCCAGATAAATAGCAATGGCAGTGATGTTTGTGTTAAAGAAGTATGGCGTACTGATCGGCAACATGGCTGCCAAGCACGCGGTTTTGGAGGTTTGCTGTGCGTGTGTGGAATTTGAACGGTCTAATAGTTCTTTATGGTCATGTTATCCATGTGTATGTTGGCACCAGGTTCAGTACATTGGTAGATGATATTTTTTAAAGATTATTTATTGTGGAGAGAAACATAGCCCACCAGTCTCTGGCTTGGTGCACTTAATCCAGACTACAACCGTCTTTTTTCGCTGTCTGTAATGTGGACCCAGAAGGCCAGGTCAAAGACCAACGCAGCACAAGATGAGAAACCAGAGGCCGTGTCACAGCAGGAGACGACATACATTTGTGGGAGAATATAATTAACCTAAATGATATTGTACATGTAGAAAGACCTTGAGCAGTGGATACCACACGCATGTTTCCAGATTACAGAGCAGAGCGTGTACATTGTGGAATCATGCACACGGAAGAAAATCAAGTTTGAGTAGACATAACCATCTTAATGACATGACCCTAAAATGTTGGAGAAGATTAGGATACAGGATGAAGGCCACAGCAATTTTGCGACATAATCAACAACATATTTGCCACAGGTATATAAGGAATCTATGTAGTGCAATACATTTATTTTACAACTGGAACAAACATGACTGCAGGAAACCTCACCCCACAACCCCAAAGTGAACCTACTAATCTACTATACCATTTCAAAGAATCCAAGTAATTATAACCAGCTTTTTACTAAGGTTGTATGTTTACATTTTTTTAAGATGGGAGTGGTTCTATATCTGTGACAAGAAAGTTTGAATACATTTGCTGTGTGGTATGTTTTTGAGGTGGTGTTGTTTTCTGCTGTTTTTGGCCCTGTTATGTTTTCGTACTGCAGTATAGCAATGTGATTTAGTTGCGTTGTAGTGCGGTTGTTGGGTTCCTTGTATTTTGTTTGCTTTATTGTTATGTCTTGTTATGTTTTAAGTGTGCTGTTATGTTATTTTGTGTATGTTGTGTTGTTTACTTTAGAGATGCCAACAAATGCTGCTACATTTCCAGCCAAAAGCAGCACTTACCTTGAAATATCCTGTGACAAGCGACCATGTACCACTGTCTAAGTTGGCACAATAGCGCTGCTCCCTCTCTGTATCTTCCTAAGGCAAGCTTCATTTCCAAAACTGTAGCAGAGGCTGTGTTTTCACTTAATGCCCCCAGTGTGAATTTTAAGTTGTGTTCCCTTGGAGTGATAATTTCTACTCAACCCTGGGTAAACAGGAACATAAGTGTTGAGTTATTTGTAAACACCGGAAGTGATCAGTATGCGTTTAGAAAGCATTTGTGTATTTTGAAACAATCCTCACTTTGCCTTCAAATCAATTGGCACAATGGTGTAAAATACCAGAAGTCATAAAGCGCGTCTTCCCGCTATATTTTACATTGTCACAATCACGCACTGCGCAAGTGAAACTGCACCAGAGTGTGCCACGAAGACACACGAATTGTATATTCACCATGTCAATTTTCACAGAATATTGAGCATCATTATCAGTTATCAAATCTTAAAGACCTGGTCCACTGGATGGCCCACAATCTACAAAATTGCCTGCCTACAGTCAGTTTTAACACTCCTCTGACAAGCAGCATTTTCTGCCCAACTAGTTTAATCTACTGCTGTCAATTCCATTTTATAATATTGTACGAGGTCAATGACCAGAGTGTTCTGCCCCCTCCCTCCACTCCTAAATCCAATGTCTGCATCATATGTTCCTTTAACGTATTCTTAATTTCATCACTAGAGTTGCCACCCGCTTGTCTGCATCATTTTCCATTGAAACTGGCACTGCCGTTGGCATTCTGCGGAGCCTCAAGCGATGCCCTTCACCACACTCTGGGGCATATTCTCAAGGACCTATCGCCGAGTTATCGCCACTTTAGCGCATCCAAAGTCACGATAAATGTATCGCCCCATTCACAAGCTGGTGCTAACAGCCGATACCACCAGTTTTCCTGCATCCTCAAAAAACATCGCTACAGATGACGCCGGCAACTTTTGCTAATGAGATGCAGAGTGGGCGTTCCCAAGCCAAAAGCCGAGACAACACCAAACCTCAACATTCTCAACAACCAGCCCGATCGGCGATAGGATCCCAAAACATGCGATAAGGCGCTTTAGCAACAGGAAATTAACACCTGCTCTGACCTAGTGCAAAGTCGAATGACAACCGGCAACAGAAAAGGGAGCCCAGACCACAGCCACACCTGAAGACCAACAGATGCCATGGAGCCACTGATCATGCAGCGCGGAGCCCCAACAGGGACACAACACCCCCGCCACCACACCCAGGACCGCCACCCCACATATCCCCTGTGCCCCCCCTGGACCACCACAGAGACAGCGCAGACCAAGACAGCGGACCTTCAGAAAACGCACCAACCTCACAGACCCAACACCAGAGAATGTCATTGCCCACTACAGGCACAAAAGGACCACCATCCTATGCATCCTGACCACCATTGCCCACAGGCTGACGGTACCAACACAGTGGACAACCAACATCCCACCTCAGACAAAGCTGCTGGCTGTGCTGCACATGTTGGCCTCAGGGACCTTCTAACCAGAGTCAGAGGAGGGTCACAGCCAGCCCCATCAACTTCATCACAACTGTCTTGGATGCCATTCTCAGCTTGGTACCCCAGTACCTATACTCCCCCCACACTGCGCAGGAACAGCTGGAGACCAAGCAAGGCGTCTACACCATAGCTGGCTTCCCGCACGTGTACGGGGCAATTGACTGCACACATGTCCTACTTGTGCCCCCTGGCACACAATTACCGCAACAGAACACACACGCATTCCATCAATGTGCAGGCAACAGTTGACCACCGGGGAATCAGCACCAACGTCGTCGCCAACTACCCAGGCAGTGTGTATGATACCACTTCTACCGACAGTCCACCATCAACCAGCGCTACCAGGATGGCTCCCATAGAAATGCACTGCTCGTCGGTAAGTACCAAATGTACACACCACACACCTCAACTCCACAACCATGCAACTCACAACACTGGGAATGCACATGTTTCAAACTCACATACAACATGCTGAACAACATGCCCACCCACCAAACACAACAGCACATCTTACAGTGGCAACCTGGGCTAGCCATGTACATGAGCCTTCAATGGCATGGCACATCAGCCACACAATAGTGTAGTGTGTGAAGAGGTGGGAACCAGGCATGTGCAAAGGAGGCAAGTGACCCATGAATGAGAATGTACACAATGGCAAGTGTGGTGAAGATGTGCTGGGCAGATTGCGGTATGCAGACAACAGACATATCCATGTCTACATGCACTGCTGGTGTATGGAGTGTAGTGGACAGTGGGCGCAACCATGTCACCCCAGCCAGTAGGGAAAATCGCGGAAATGTAGCCTGTTACGTCCCCCCCTGTAAGCGTGAGCGGAGTGGGCTGGCCCTGCGTACTCCAGGCCAGTGTAGCGGTGTGAATAGAAAGCACGTAACCCTGGGCGTGGTTCTCTTCCGGAATGCCCAAAGTCTCTGCCAGGGCGGTGCCTCTCACCCTGCCACGAGGCCGACTCAGTAGTTGTGAGCGGAGTTGCCTGCGTTCCTGTGCGCCTGCTGTACCCTGGCCCCCGGGCCCCTGGCCCCCGAACCCATCTTGCCCACCCCTGCACAGCCAGGCCTCACTGCTCACCTGCCGACACCAGCGTGTGTCAAGGAGGGCCCACCACGTGCTGATGCAACCTCCAAGCCCGAGACCCCAGACCTTGGCAGCCTGCTCAGAGCATCACGGCCTCCTCGACCAAGGCCCGCAGTCCTCTTTTCTCGTTGTCGTACTCCACCGGCATACACAGTGGGCAAGTAGGTCACACATTTGGAACTGAGTCTTGATTACACAGTGGCAGAGTACATATTTATGGCTGATTTGATGTCACTATACTCCCTTCGATGTGGTGCCACCAAGTCTGTGTATGGCATTCTAACCACAGGTGTCTGTGGGCCCTCGCGGACTACTGCCCTCGGCCCTCACTGCGGTCGAGTAGGTCACACAGTTGGAACTGAGTCTTGATTTGTGTGTGGCAGAGTTCATATCATTGAACGCATGGAGAGGAGTAAGAGGAAGACGTGGTTCAGTCCGGAGGAAAAAAAGGATCCTCATTACGGAGGTGATCGAACACTGCCAACAACTGCTCTGGTGTCACTAACTCTGTGCATCGCGAGCCAACGACACGTGGCTCTGGGCCCCTGCTGACCGCTGCCTCGGGCCTACACTGTGGTCGAGTAGGTCACACATTGGGAACTCAGTCTTGATTTATTTATGGCAACTTTGATATCATTGTACTGGCCTCATCTCAGACTGCATACCCCTTCAGCTCCGGTGCCACTAAGTCTGTTCCCCGACAGCCATGGACACTTTCTGGTTGAACTTTTGTGGCGACTGAGTCTATGGATTGGGGGCTGTCTTCATCATCATGTCGGTGATACTGATTTTTGGGCGAAAATGAGGCTGTAGCATTCTACTCCTCAATATGCCACTTCCGGATGGCTTCTACCCTCTGCATCATGCCCTGGAGTATACCTTCCGCTGTCCCCCGCAACCCTCCACCACATTCACCTCAGACATCGATGAGGACCCGCTCATCTCGCGTGGCCCATCTCACGGCACCCCAAGTCACTGTCCCGTGGCGGTGTGCCTGTGCCGGCCGTAGTGCTTCCAGGGCCACTAATTCTGTGCAACTCAAGTCAGGGACCCTGTCCGGTGAGATAATGGATGGCCTCTGAGACAATGGCCTTGGGGTCATCAACGCCATGTGTCTGTGGCCCTGCGCTGTCTGCTACCTCCAGCCTCAACTGTGGTCCACCAGGGCTCACACATCAAATCGAGTACCAACCGGCCCGGATGTCGCATCAACGCAGGAGGCACACGCCACCACCGCCAGAACCACCTCCAAATGCCAACTGCCAGAGTCGAAACAGCCGTACTGGCAGACTAACGTAGTTGCTCACACCTGTCGTGGATGCCATCATCTGCCTGATACCCTGCTTAGCACTCCAGGTGCCACTGACTCAGTGCACCACGACTCATGGACCATTTCTGAAGCAATGTCACCTCAGGCAGTGTGGAATACCTAGGACAATGATGAGGAAGAGGATGCATGTGTAACGCACCCCATTGCAGCTGCATCAGGAATAATCCGAAGGGACACAATCCTAGACATTTTCTTCACATTAGCACGCTCAGCTCTAGTGCCCCAACCTTCTGTGCACTGCAACTCACGGACACTTCTGTTTGCCGATTGGGTGACCTCTGTACTTGCTCCGGCTACCATCATGATGCTCAGCAGTTGTCTCTTTAATGCTGGTGTTTTCTGTTCCTGTTTTAATGGTGTTCACTGTTCAAGTTGTTGCCAGCACCAACCACTCCGTGCGGGCTAGCTTACACTCACCCCACACCCATCCAGCACAGGCGTCACTGTACATGTGACCCTGCCAATAAAGGGGCTGGGCGCACGTGCCCGTTCCACAAACTATCTGCGTGTGTCCGTGTGGTCATGATGTATGCATGAGGGCCCCGGGGCCTACGACATTACATTGTGCTGTGCCAGCGGACCTAACCATGTCACCGCTGGCAGCGGGTAAGACCTTGGACATGTAGCTTTGTCGTCAGCCACTCTATACGTAAGAGGAGTGGGCTGGGCCGTCGTATGGAGGTCCATTGTTGGGGTGTGAATGATGATTTCGGGGCTCTGGGCGTGGTTCATTGCAGGAAATGTGCAAATGCATGTGTATCTGTCGCGGTGTGGTTCTCCTTTGTGGGGTGTATGTGGTTCCTGATGGGACTTGAACACCCACGTATGTGATCTACTTTGGCTTCCATGAGCTCTGACTCCACCCACACCTGTTCGGCCACCTCCTTCTGGCATTCTGACACCTGGCATTGGAATGCGATGTGTGTCTAGGTGAAGTGTTGGAAGCCAGCCATGGTGGCGGGTGCTTCATGCTGTGTGGTCTGTGCAGGTGCTGGGGTCTCCTCTGTGTAGCTTGGGTGCCCTGCTCCTGGTGGTGGGTTGCCTGAGATGTCCATGGGCTATTGTAGGGCGTCGGTGAGTGGTCTGGTCTGCTCTGCTGGAGGTGTGGTTTGTCCCTCTGCAATGTGAAGGGGATATGCATGTTGGCATTGTGTTGACATGTATGTTGGCGCATTGTCCTAGTTTACATGCAGACTGAATGACAATGTTCATTGTGTTTGGGAGGTGCTGTATATATGATGCGGGACAGTGGACATTTGGTCTACATGACGGATGTGTGGTTGTACACGTGCATTCCCATCTCACAGTTTCCTGCTATGTTAGATGTGATTGGCCTGTGTCTGCGCATGAAGTGACCCAGTTGTGTCCTCTGTTCTGCAGTGTCGGTGTTGCACTTTGTGCTGTTATTGCAGGGTTACTGTGGGTGTGTAGTGTGCTACACTTCATTGTGCATGTGTGCCATTGTGCTCATCTCCCCCGTACCCCAGGCCGTGGTCATTACTCACCCTGTTGATGTTGTGTCAGGTCCTATCGAGCTGTGTCCGGACTCCCAACTCCTTGCGCCTTCTCCACCCTGATGACTGTGGCCTCCATTTCCTCCAGTTCCTCTTGTGGCGCAGGACTCCCACCTCCTGTCGCCGTTGCTGCCTTCCTGTTGGCAGCGGGTTTGTGCTTGGTTTGGCTTTTCACATCATGCCAGCTCCTCTTGTCCTCCTCCATAGTCCTCCTCAACACTCCGACTGCATTCACGTTTATCAAATTGACGTTCAGTGGAAGGTAGTGTTCTGTCACCTCCACTGATCTTGTTTTCCTGCGGTCTGTCTCTTCCTCTTCTCCTTGACCTTCCCCGACCACGAGGTTCCTTGCTGGTGGTCTGTGAGGTTTGTGGGGTTCGCCTTGGCCTCTGCACTCGGTCCGGGTGCATCCATGGTGCTACGTAGTTTCTTCATTTCTCCCTTTTTTTGTTGCTTTTATAGTGCATTTTCCCGCATGACGCGTGGGAATTGCAGGCCTGTCGCTGCTTTTCGCTGATTTTTGTATTGCTGTTGGCCTCATCGTAGTTTTTTTTGCATTTGTGTTTCATATTTTTGCAGCATTGCGTTGACTTTATTGTGGACATTTGACGCGTTATTGTGGGCCTATCACATGGTACCACCGGCTTGGGAATACCACGTTACCACGGTGTTCTTTTCCCGCGATAGACTGCGATGTGCAAAGTTGCGTTAAGTTAATTTTGCGATGATTAACACACGTTCTTGAGAATATCCCCCTCTGTTTCTACTCCCAGCTCTTCTCAGGACTCTTTGTGTGACTCAGGTACAGTACAGCTAACATTGCATTTGAAGTGATGGATGGAATGCTTAAATGAATCTCACTACTGGTAATGAGTCTGGGCTGCACTCCACTCCGTTGTCTTTCAGCTCATCAGTGTCACTTATTGCCCCCACCTAACACCTGTGTGCAATAAATGGCTGTTTCAGCACTTTCTGAGTCGCAAAAGATGATTTCTACAGAAGGAACTAAGCATATTAGATATTAATAACCTTTTACTGAAATTATTACAAGAGACATAAACCAGAAGGGAACTCACGAACCGGAAGAATGGAGATTACATGGCCATTCATCAGAAGCTGCCGCCATTTATCAAATGTAGTTGCAATTCTGTTGCTAGCCTCCCCTTCCTCCCCGGGGCAACCTCGGAGCTGGGGTGAGTCAACAGAGCAGGCCTATCAGAATCTCCCTACCAAGGTGCAATCCGCTCTCCCCTCTTGCTGTAATTGCAACCATATTTCTAATATTAGCCTCGCGTCATACTTTAGTTTTTTTAAATGTGGTTTGTTGCAGTGATGCAGGCACGCACAGGCATGTTTGGACAGGTGCAAGCAGTTTGCTGATGCTTGGTTTGCTTGTAAACTTCGTAGTTTTCCTGACAAGCTAACAGCAAAGGGGCTTCTCTTTTTCTGGTTGCACTGAGCCTAAAGTCTATCATATATCATATCATTTCATATATCATATCATATCATATATCATATCATCTCATATCATATCGTATCATATATCATGCCATATCATATAGTATTTCTTGGAGACTATGGTACTGGAAATTCTTTTATAATGCAGATGAGTAGATCATTGAAGTAAGCTGTGAAGTGTGACCCAGTAATAACCCCCTAGTACATAATATGCCCTGTGGGTGGTGCAATATCTTGACACCGAAAGCTCAACTCCTCTGGTTGAGATTGAGAAGATGATTTTGATTCAATAGAGAACCTCTTCACCTCGGAGATTTATGGTGTGTTGCAGTATTGACCCATTTTTGTTCAGATCAGTAAAATCTCCTACACTCATTTGTCCTGAAAAACATGTTGCACTATGGGCCTTATTTATGAAAAGTGTCGAATCACTGGGGTGAAACGGCGATGCAACACTTTTCAGTGCGCCATCATTGAGACACCATGGATGCGCCGTATTTACTGTACGGTGCTCCATGTCGCAATGATTTACAGATACGTCAGAATCCTGACTTGTCTGTCGGAGTATTGCTGGAGTGTGTCTGGAAACAAACACAACTCCAGCAATGTGTCATTTCACATGGGACAAGCCCCATGTAAAAAGGCCTGTGTCAACCAAAGCAGGCGTAAGGATTTGATGCACTGACACCGTAGAAATGGCGGTGTGAAATCTCACACATTTCACAGCACCACTTCTACAAGGCTTTTCTGTGCCAGAATGCCCCCCGCATATAATATACCTGTTGCAGGTCTAACATAGCGCAAGGGTTTACAAAGGGATGCATCAGCCTTGATGCGTCACTTTGGAAATATGGTGCAGTGTGATGCATTTTTTACGCCGCCGTGGAGTCCAGTGGCGGCTCCTCCATACGGGCGTTTGGGCGCCGCCCCCCTGCTTTCTCGCAGTGCGAGAAGGCAGAAACATAAATGGTAATAACTACCATTTATGTTTCTGCCTTCTCGCACTGCGAGAAAGCAGAAGTGCCTGATCGGGGGTGGGCGGTCCTGCTTGAGGGCAGGGGGGAGTGGCTTGCCCAGTGTTGTGCATAGGGACTGTTTGGCCGGCCCTGGGGCCGATCAAACAGTCCGTATGCACAACACTGGGCAAGCCACTCCCCCCATGCCCTCGAGCAGCACCGCCCACGGCGCCCACTCTACATAGCGAAAATGGTCCCGGCTGGGGCGCTCTCTACTGCGCCTCAGCGTTGTGATTGGCAGAGCGGAGGGAGGGAGGCTGCCTTTCATTCATGACGACATGACGACGAGAGCTTCAGGACGGCGGGAGCGGCAGTTTGGACGCATCCAGAAGCTGCGGTGTTGCAGGACGGAGCGGGAGTTGGAACGCATCCAGAAGATGTTGCAGGACGAGGATGGTAAGTTTTATAATCTTCTTTCATTTACCCACCCGCCTCCACCCCCCGTGACGACCCCCACCCCCATCATGCCGGCCGTTACTGTGAAGTTATGAATGTACAAAACTATTTTAGGCCCTCCTTAGGCCTAAAATAGTTATGTACATTCATTACTATTTTAGACCCTCCGGTGCCGTATCAATGCCAGTCAGGGCTGGCTTTAGGGCGTTGCGATCGGTGCCACCGCACCGGGTGCTGGAATCCTGGGGGCGCCGTGTTTGAAAGTTTATTATGCCTTTAAAGTACCTGCTGCAGCGTTTCTTTCACCCCGCAATTACCAGGCCTCACATAAATGTCAAGATAACTCGTGTGATTAATTATCTTCCTGGAGAGAGAGATCAGCATTTTGTATAGTTGTGGTTTTGACTTAGGTGAAGTTAGTGCAGAGGGTTAATATGCCTGCTGCAGAGAACGTGTACCATGTAGATTACAGATGTAAACAGATCAGCAGGTTACTTGCAATGTATAATTTAAAGTCCTTAGTCCTAATATAGAATAGTGAGGTATTAACTTTCATCCTAGAACTGCATACACGCTGCAAAGTACAGAACATTGATCAATGTTGCAAAAAGGGTTAATTTGGCTAGAAATCGATTCTTATTATTAAAGAAAACTCCCAACTATGCTGTTTCTTTTTCGACTCTGAGTTTGTGCTTCTCCACACCAAGCACTCTTAAACTATGCTGCCTACCAGTATGGATGACATGTGACTCCTACACTTTTAGTCCTTTGGCTTACGTAACATTTCCTACACAGTGATTTACACATGTATGATTGAATGTCTGTGTGTAATATGCGTGTGATGCAAAGTGCTCAGACACCCTGCACTGGTATGAGTGGCGCTATATAACTAATTCAATGCATCTGAGAGAGTGTGGTTATGGAGACTTGGTCACTGTTTTCGCCACCCAATCTTTGGCCCTAATGGAGACCTGAGGGGACATATAGTTCATCTTTCTTTGGCAATAAGGTCAGGCGGCTAACGCCAATGTTCCCTATTCTTTTAAAATAATGCAGTCAGGCTAAATGGATGGCACGGGTGCAAGCAGGACTGAAGCACGATATGGGACAGTTTTAAATGTGTTTAATTATTTCAAGTCTACATATCCTACCTACTTTTATAAATATTCTTGCTTTCTGAAATGTGGTTTAACCTGCATCCTTTGGGCCTTTTTTTTTTGTTCTTCAAAATTTCCTTGGCGTGAGGGTCCTGCAGTTCCCCTTTAGTCAATCAGGCTCGCTATGACACAAAAC
Source organism: Triturus cristatus (assembly GCF_964204655.1). NCBI lineage: Eukaryota > Metazoa > Chordata > Amphibia > Caudata > Salamandridae > Triturus > Triturus cristatus. Next base: position 473,466,957 of record NC_140590.1, on the reverse strand, counting down.
ACATTTAGACCCTTTTTTTACGCCTCACCACTTTCAAATGTCACCAGCCACCACTGGTGGAGTCACAAAATGTGATGCAACGGCAGCGAAAGGGTTTCTTTTTTGCTTGAACAAGGGTGGCAACTCTATTTCAGACACTGAAGGACTGTTGTGGCTGTGTGTTTGGTTGTGAAACAAGGCAATGTGAGTTTTAATCCTCGCTCACCCTTGGTCACATTTTGTGCTCGTGGACAAGTCATTTTAGCTCTTTGTCCAGTTTCACAATCTTTCCTTATCTCCAAACCTCCTAAATATTACCACGAACTGAAACTGTATCACATTTAATGTCGCCTCTACACAATTTCTCTAAATTTGGAAAAATACAAGTATCACAGTGCTTAAACATCCACATTTGTCCAAACGAGGAACACTTTCTAACAGGCTTAACACTGGTGCTATGTATAGCCATCCTCATCACCGCCCATTTCATTCACAAAATCCAGTCTATGCGTTTTCTCCTTTTTTAGGAAGTGAAATCAGCATTGCCACTGCCGTCTACGCAGATGCTGACCCGCCCGTGACCTTTACCATCTCCAGACTGTAATACCTTCTTTGTGGGAGTGTGTGGTTATGAAGAAAACCACTCCCAGCCTCTGAGACTACTCGCGACAGCACGTTCCTTATCCCTGATCAACCACCCCAATGTAACCCGCTTGTCAGTTGCGCCTTCCTTGGCACAGATGTGCACTGGTCCAGTCAACCGTGGTCCTCCGCCGCAGCCCCCACGGGTGGATGAGAGGCACATGGCAGGACTGAGGTGGCGACGGCATTCCTGAAGCGTGTGTGGTACACAGAGCCGACCACGTCAGCAAATCAAAAGGTATTATTACCACCACCTCCTTTCCCATAAGAAGGAACTGCTGCCTTGGCCAAAACAAACCACAGGACGTTTACAGCTGTGACAGGTGGAGGCCTGGTCCTCCCTAGCAGCAGCATCATTACAAGGAGCAGCCATGAGCAAACCAGAGCAGAAAACTGCTCTGTGCTAACTGCAGATAGATGAACATATTTCTGCTGGTGAAAAGGGTAGGACCCTTCTGTGCAAATAGAAGTCAGTCTTTGATTGGTCTTTTAGGTATGTTGAATACAGCAATTGTTAAAATAATTAGAGTCCTCGAAATATACATTTAATGTGATTGTCAATCTAATGTTCTCTTCTAATTATTTCACAGATTCATGAAACCAATAAATAAATCATATTAATAAATAAAGCATAATAATATTAATAATTAAAGCTTCGGAATTAATAATAATATAGCTCATCCTTAACATAGCTGCAGTTGCCATAGAAGAATAGCGGTGGGAAAATGATGTTGGTGTGTAGGTTTGTGAAATGTTTTTTGATCTGTTAAAGTTTCACTCAGCCTGCAGATCCCTCATCACCTGATCCAAAGCGAGTAACTAAAAGACGTATTGACAACAAAATGACCAACAGACGCAAAGCTCACCTCAAGGATCTGATGCAATGCAGAAACCAACTCGCAGAACATGCAATCTCACAATTTGTCGACAGGGGAAACACCATCGATTACTTCTTTGAAGAGAATATAAAAACAAGTCCCACATCAACAACACAAAAGTGATAGCCACTTTACCCCTATTCCCTCAATGCTCAAAAAGGTGAAACCTTAAATCCCTCCACCAGACTACAAAAAGTCAGTTCAGACTTGACTACAGCAATGGTACTATCACTGGCACCCCTGAGATCACATCTACTGCCAAAGAAGGCCATCCTAAATGCAGCAACCTGTCTAGTCTCTGGAGCAAGGAGCTTTGACCACATCACCCCAGTTCTCATACTCAAATCTAGGGGCCCGATTCACAGAATTAACTTAAGACAAAATCCTAAACTTACTACTTTTGGTATTCACAAAATGCACTTACTACTTTTGGTATTCACAGAATGCACTTACTACTTTTGGTATTCACAGAATGGATTTACGACTACTAACTTAACGTCCGCACTCGGGCCGGAAATTCCGGCGCGGAGGCGGGGCTTCCGGCCCAGAGGCGGAGCTTCCGGGCCAAAGGCGGAGCTTCCGGCCCGGAGGTGGGGATTCCGGCCGGTGGCGGAGATTTAGCCATGGCCGAAATCTCCACCTCCGGGCCGGAAGCACCGCCTTTGGCCCGGAAGCCCCGCCTCCGGGCCGGAAGCCCTGCCTCCGGGCCGGAAGCTCCGCCTCCAGGCCGGAATTTCCGGCCCGAGTGCGGACGTAAAGTTAGTAGTCGTAAATCCATTCTGTGAATACCAAAGGTAGTAAGTGCATTCTGTGAATACCAAAAGTAGTAAGTGCATTCTGTGAATACCAAAAGTAGTAAGTTTAGGATATTGTCTTAATTTAATTCTGTGAATCGGGCCCTAGGTGCTTCACCAAGGTAGTTTGCATTACCCATAAAGCTCTGCATTACTGTACCCCAAAATACCTGTCCCAAAATCTCGCCCGATCTGGGAGCAGCCAGTCCTTCCCAGTGCCAATGTGGAACCTTGTAGATTCGAGAAACAAAAACTCTACTCTTGTTCTTTTGTTGGTAGTGCACCCAGATTTTGGAACTCACCACTGCTGGAGATTTGCTCCAAACTTACCCTAACTGCCTTCTAGAGGAATGTTAAATCCCTTCTGACTGAGATATTCCTGATAAACTAATCCCTTTCCATCTTTAATACTTTTTAGACTCTGCTCTCCCTTACATGGATGGTAAATATTCTGCCCTAAAGGAATACTCATCTTATTTGCTCTGATCAAGTTATCAAAGACTCAAATTATATATATAAAATTTTTCATGAATACTATGTTCCGCACTGAAGAGATAGCAGAGCACCCGAACACCTGGCCCTGTTCGCACACTAACCTTGCAACCGTACTGATTGATATCTATTGATCTGTCATCTGGTCACCTAACATGGTAGTGTGATGACTTCTCTGTAATTTCTTTTGTTGCTTTTGGTTGGCATTGTTTTATTTCTGCTTGATGTGTGCCCCTGGTTTTTGTACGGGCTCCATTGTTGCAGGGATTTTGCTCATGCACAGAACTATGCGCAGAAAAACCAGGACCTCAGTGAATTGTGGTGTACCAAAAACTCACTTCAGAACCCCAATCCGACTAGCATCAGTGTCCCATTCGTCCTCCATATTCTCTCGGAGCTCCCAATGTATAGACAACCCAGAACAAGCGACTTAGAGTACTCTCAGGAATGGTGGGAATCAGAAATACCTGTTCGTTATTATTCTCATATCAGTCCACAACAAGAGTAATCAGAGACACGGTAAAGTTTAAAAGGTTTATTTTATAAACTACGTGTCCTAAGATGCAGTACTTTGGATAACATAAGCAGACAAATGATTAAAATTAATACCATCAGCATTGTTACAATACCATAGAAAATGAAGGGAGAAATCATATTACAAATGTGCTAGTGTGCTAGTATTATTATACTAATAGAAGGTCTCTATGTTTGAATGGGGAACCCCATACCGTAAAGATCAGCTTAGGTGAATCACATCACAGGATCAGCTTTACTCTGCGCCTGGAAATGTTCTTCTCCAGAATGTGTGTCTAATGCATGCAAACTGCCATATTAAAGGCTCTCGACTTTCAGATACTTGCAGCTGTGTGCGTGTTATGGCTAGAGCGCAGGTCGATCAACCTGAACTCAAAAACATACATTGTTTGGTGGCTCAGACTGTTTTTGCACACAATGTTCAGACCAAGGTCGCAGTGCACGTCTAGGGATGTGAACAACAGACAGTTCTCATGTGAAGAAAAGGTGAGCAAGCCTTTATCAAACAATAACATGTATCTGCAGTGTTGTGTGCAAAAGCAGCAAAAGTGGCAAGATGGCGTTTCTACATCTAAGGCGCTTATGCTAACATAACAATGTATGAATCTAAAACGCTGCCTCCACTACACCCTCCCTTGATCAGACCACAAACAATTAGGGTTGCAATTAAGGAACGCAGAGTTCAAGTTCGACAGAGCGGAACCAAGTGCATGTATTGGAAATCCAAATAAATGGGAGTGAAAGTTCGAAGAGAGAAAAAAAAACAAAAATGAAAAATAAATGAAGGGAAAAAAAGAAGTAGAAAGTCGTAACATCTTGCAAAGGCTCAGCGGGCCTGAATGTTGAATTAAAAAAAATGTGTGTAGGGCGTGCAAGGAAAGTTGGACGACATCCAAGTTAATCCATCAATGTGTAAGTAAAGTAAGTAGCGACAGCTTCCAAGAGGCCTAACTTCCCCACAGAGTAGGTAGTAACCGAATGGGAAGATTCAAAGCGGGGGTGTACGCGAACCTGCGTATACCCAGGTCTCAGACCCAGAAAACGATGTTGACAGGAATCAGAGCTCGTCTGCCATGTTAACCATTCTTCCGGATTTAATTTGGAAATATTGAAGGATGTATTAGTAATGTATGACTGCAACGCATCAAGGGACAGATCTGTATGATTATCCCAATTTGGATAAGCACCCAGATCCGGAATAGAGGGGGAATTCAGTTTTTTAGAGGTAGCCAATCCAAAGCCGGTGGTCTGAAAAATAGTAGAATTCAAAAATAATATGTGGTTAGGGATGAGGATGGCACGATGCAAAGCTTCTGTTCCTTGTACCTGCCATGATTTAGAACCCCAAACAGAGTTAAGATCAATAGTAGCTTTCCACAGATCATAACCCCTGACCGCCAAATCATCCATGAAGTATTTGGAATACAACAATTTAGTGTGTGTCAGCCTAACCTTCGAGGCAGACTCTGCTGCCACTTTAAAATAAAAAGAGGCTGGTTTAGAAACACTGAAATCAGTAAAATATGCAAATTTGTTCACTAATGTGCTGGAGCTGCCTAGCATTGGCCAATGTTCCCATTGCGTATAATTTACAGAATTTCGATACGTATTGGCTTTATGTAGGAAATGATTGCCATAATGTTGATAGCAAAACAGCTCCCCATAATTAGCAGTGTCTAAATACAAATCTTCAGCATCAAATGTGGCATAATATTTCAGCTCAGAAAACAGTGCCTCTATGGCCTGAACGTCCCAATCATCAGAGCGGATGTTTTGTTTAACCACATCACCCATAGAAACACGAAGAACATTCGGAACATTAATAACCTCAGTGGGTCCATGAATTTGAAATTTAACAGCATCCCATACAATCCCATCTAACACAGGCCAGGCAGTAGTATTCACAAAAGTCTGGTCCCTCTTCATGATGTGTGATGAGGAGTGGGGGACCACAGTTCCATCAATTAGTCTAATTGTAGATCTTTCTTTTAGGTAGTGTCCATTTACAAGACGAAAAAATACCACCACAAATCCAATGGACATAAACAGAAAAATACATATGAGCACCAGCCAAATGTAAGTCCAAGGGGGAATCAAAAAATGTCTTTTAAACCAAACAGCAAAAATAGAAACTTTTGATGGGGCACTGGAAGTCATAGAGTTAGTGTCAAAGGAGAAACGTGACTGGTTAACTGCGGTTGATTGTAAAATAGGCAATGATACATCTGCAGGATAAGCATACTCAGTAGCTTCAGGTGGACCACCAGCCGGTGGTAGCAACAAAGGATCAGTAACTGTATGCATCTCGATGGCAATATCAGGCATGGTGGTAGAAGTCGGAGCCAAAACAGAATTTCTCAGCATCGCAGGGCAAGAAACCGCTGGAGTCATACTAAGAAGAATCGGCCACTCGCTGTAGTTTGACATTGTCAATGGAGATGTACCTGTTATCCTTGCGACCAGAAAGTGGAGGTAAAATGACTGTTCTTGTACCCTGCACGCCAAGCACTGGAACCGGGGCACGATAAGAGGGGCTGAACTCCTTCTTGTTCTCCACCTTCTCACGGACCAGGTCACCAACTCGAGGTAGCCAGCCTACTACCGGAATCTGAAGCGCAGCATCAGATGTGGAGGGCAAGTGTTCTTTTGCGAGACTGTCTCTGGTCTCTTGTAAATTCTGTAATACAGCACAGTGATCATCTATGTCAAAGGGTGCGGCTGACGCCGCCATGTCTAGACCATCAAGGTCCGGGACAAACATTTTTATGCCAAAGAGCATCATGTATGGGGTCCGTCCACCCAGAGACCATCTAGGGAGATTATTAAGTGCGCCTTAGAGGCGAACGCAGGGCCCTGATCAGAATGAAAGGTACCACACGCAAAAATTCCCACAAAGACATGCAAATCCCTTATGTCTGTACTAGCATCAGCACTCCTTTGTGGCCATACCCAAAGAAAACGTGTGCACAAATCCACTGCAACTAAGATGTACTTATACGCAGTATCAGAGGAGAAAGGACCGCAGTGATCTAAATAAACACACCCAAGTGGTTTATTAGATATGTACAACTGAGTTTGTGGTGGGAGCGCAGCAGTCAAAGGTTTAATCTGCTGGCAAATGCCACAATCAAGAACATAAGTGCGGGCTTGTTTATACAACCCGCGCCACCAGTAACGCTGTTGTAAATGAGTAACAGTAGCTGACACGCCGGCATGGGCAGAGGCCATACCCTCGTTAGCCGCTGTTATCAAGGACGGTCTGCAGTCCGCGTTGGGAATCAATCTGTCACCAATGTCGTTAATTCTCACATATGGGACGTTATCAGGACTTAAGTGATAATAGTACTGAGAAGGGAAACCTCTTGGGTAATTACTTCGCTTCTCTGTAGCAGCAATAGCTGCCAAGATGTCATCATCGATCTTACTTTTGGATCTTGTAACTGCTGCTACTAGATATGTTGCCACTGCTGTTTTTGCTGAATCGTCAGCTAAGCTGTTGCCCACAGCGTGGGCACCAACTCGCTGGTGACCAAGAGTGTGAATTACATTCACGAGAGGCAGATGCTGTTTAATTTCTGCCACTCGAACCCAAAGCATTTTATGCTTGGTTGTGCTACCTTTGGAATCACAATATTCATTTTGAGACCAAAAGAACAAATTGTCGTTAAAAGACTGAACACAGTAAAATGAGTCACTCACTATGAGAGTAGTAACTTGAGGATAAGCAAACTCCAGTGCAAGCACCAGAGCTCGGAGCTCTGCCAACTGTGCGGTACAATCACCCAACGTCTGCGTATGCACGACATCAGACTTGAATTCTCCATTCACGAAAGTACCCGCCACAATTGTGCAAGCCGCTGAATAGGCATGCTTCGATTCCGTCGCCGGTTGCGCCAAACCTTCAGTGTAAATGACACAATGGTAATCTTCAAGCGGGCGCAAAGACAGAGCAGCCGGATGAACAAATTCATACTGCAAATACTCCTGAGTCTGCAATGAGGCATCAAAGATATAGGTGACATCTGGCGATGTCAAAGAAGTGGCCCATTGTATCCAACGTGGATGCAAAGCTTTAGTATTAGGTACACTGGCTTTCGTCACCGCCTCTAGAGCAGGATATGGTGTAACCACCAATATGCGTTTTCCTTGCGACAGCGCTCGTTCTTTAAGAATCGCCATCTGCACTGCAGTCAAAACTTTTTTGACTGTGGAAAAGCGCAGTTCAGCCGAAGTGTACAGGTGTGATTTGTAGGCAATGGGGACGGTGTCGCCCTCATTGAATGTTAAGTACGTGAAACTGGCAATAGTTGGCTTAATCCCTAAACTACTGCAGTCAATAGTCCTATAAGCCGCCACAATAATTTTAGGCAACTCTCGGGGCTTATCGAGTTCATCGACGCGGGCTAAGCCATTAGCCACCTGAAATTGTACCGCATCTCCCTTGAGATTACCAAGGACGAGAGTGGCAACTACGTCGAACACACCGACAAGCCGTATTCCCAACTCAACTGCTGCCTCCGGGCCGTGTTGATCTTGAACACGTTTAATGACGGAGGGAAGAACGGTCATAGATGGGGTGCCAAAGCACTTCGAGTAGACCGCTGCAAAAACCTTACCCCATGTGTCACAATCGGACACCTCTGAGACTAAGTCTTTCTGCAAACTAATGGTGAGGATCCTGTGTTTCTCCACAGGAGTAGAGTGCGGAAATACTGCTTCCAGCTGGTCAAATTTTTCAGCAAGCCAATAAGGCAAATTGTCCTTATTCTGGGGGCGCCTGCCCATTACCGAATTAACCATGACGGGACTCATAACAACCCCGGCCTGGCCAGCTGGCTGTCCCGCAACAGCAGGTGCCCCCACCTGCACGTTGCGCGAAACGTATTGCACTAAAGCCCTATATACAGTAATCAGGGCTGTATGGAGGACACGCAACTCATCCACCGCAACAGTCTGATAGCGGGGTTGAGGTGTAAATCCGGCCAGCACCGGCCAAGTGGCCCCTGGAATTGACAAAGGGCGTATTCTAACCGGTGTAACCAAATGGGGAAGGGCGCCATTAAACCAAATGCGATGCTGCCAATGGCGTATAATTTGCTGGGAGCCGCGTGGGAATATAGGAGTGAAACGTATCATCATCCGCATTCACCGCCGGCATAGGCACCCAAAAGTAAAACAACTCGTAGGGGTATGACGCATCAGCACTCACCACAAAAATGACGGGCATCCCATCGTCCGGCACCCCAAACTGCGTCAAATGACGCCGCAGAGGTGTTCGGCTATGCGCTGCAATATCGACCGCCATAAGGACACAAAGAAGAACAACAATGGATATTACAGTAGCACAAGAGTTCAGAAATATAAAAAACTTTTTAATTAACAAGCTTGAGAGAACCTATCGTACTAATAGGTAGGTTAAAACCGTCACTCCCGCTACCTGGAAACAAGAGTGAGGTTGTCGTGGCCTAATATAAGCACTACTAAGGCATTTCAAATCAAGACCAAACGTTAGGTGCGCCATGTTGCAGGGATTCTGCTCATGCACAGAACTAAGCGGTACAAAAGGGGGTGGTGATGGACGGAGCATCAGAACCAATCAAACACTCACACCCAGTCAACAGATCTGGGTTTGATCCATCACTGTTCTTTAGCCCACTCTGCCACCCCAGTTCAGACATGGCCATATGCAAATCAGTCTGACCCTGTGCCTCATGGGAACAGTCCAGCCCAAACTGCCAAGCCATGCCTTCCCTGGACCGGAAACAAGCTTCCTAGGACCGGTTTCTGGCATTTCAGCCGTCTTCAGCCAGGCTTGCTTGACCCAGTCAACAGATCTGGGTTTGATCCATCACCGCTTTGTTCGCCATAAGTTGGCAGGGTATATGGCCATGTCTGAACTGGGGTGGCAGAGTGGGCTAAAGAACGGTGATGGATCAAACCCAGATCTGTTGACTGGGTGTGAGTGTTTGATTGGTTCTGATGCTCCGTCCATCACCACCCCCTTTTGGACCGCTTTGTTCGCCATAAGTTGGCAGGGTATGCTCAGACGTTGAGTCCCTTGCTCACTTTGCCACTGGATTCAAGCAAGCCTGGCTGAAGACGGCTGTAATGTCAGAAACCGGTCCTAGGAAGCTTGTTTCCGGTCCAGGGAAGGCATGGCTTGGCAGTTCGGGCTGGACTGTTCCCATGAGGCACAGGGTCAGACTGATTTGCATATGGCCATGTCTGAACTGGGGTGGCAGAGTGGGCTAAAGAAAGGTGATGGATCAAACCCAGATGTGTTGACTGGGTGTGAGTGTTTGATTGGTTCTGATGCTCCGTCCATCACCACCTTCTTTTGTACCGCTATGCATAGAACTATGCGCAGGAAACCAGGACCTCAATGAATTATGGTGTACCAAAAACTCACCTCAGAACCCAGAACCCCAATCCGACTAGCATTAGTGTCCCATTCGTCCTCCGTATTCTCTCGAAGCTCCCAATGTATAGACAACCCAGAACAAGCGACTTAGAGTACTCTCAGGAATGGGGGGAATCAGAAATACCTGTTTGTTATTATTCTCATATCAGTCCACAACAAGAGTAATCAGAGACACGGTAAAGTTTAAAAGGTTTATTTTATAAACTACGTGTCCTAAGATGCAGTACTTTGGCTAACATAAGGAGACAAATGATTAAAATTAATACCATCAGCATTGTTACAATACTATAGAAAATGAAGGGAGAAATCATATTACAAATGATAGTGGAATACAACCACCCTCCCTTCACTAGGGTGCTAGTATTATTATACTAATAGAAGGTCTCTAGGTTTGAATGAGGAACCCCATACCGTAAAGATCAGCTTAGGTGAATCACATCACAGGATCAGCTTTGCTCTGCGCCTGGAAAAGTTCTTCTCCAGAATGTGTGTCTAATGCATGCAAACTGCCATATTAAAGGCTCTCGACTTTCAGATATTTGCAGCTGTGTGCGTGTTATGACTAGAGCATGGGCTGATCAACCTGAACTCAAAAACATACATTGTTTGGTGGCTCAGACTGTTTCTGCACACAATGTTCAGACCAAGGTCGCAGTGCACATCTAGGGATGTGAACAACAGATAGTTCTCATTTGAAGAAAAGGCGAGTAAGCATTTATCAAACAATAACATGTATCTGCAGTGTTGTGTGCAAAAGCAGCAAAAGTGGCAAGATGGCGTTTCTACATCTAAGGCGTTTATGCTAAAATAGCAATGTATGCATCTAAAACGCTGCCTCTACTACACCATAAAACGTTTAAAAAACATTTTAAAAAACATGCCTCTCGATTCTGCTTGACTTCTGTTCAGCCTCCGATAATTTCAACCACCAAGCACTAATCAACACCCCAGAAATCAACATGTGTTTTCTAGACACAGTCCTGCAAGGGTTCACCTCTAACTTCAACCATCATCAGCTGCTCCAGATGGGATCCCCAAGCTCCCAGAAACTTCAGTCTGCTGTGGATTACACCTAGCATCCATCCTATGTTCCACCCCTTCAACCTGAACTCCTTGGTTCATTACTCACTGACAACATCAATATTTCCTAAAATATCATAGATACATTTCCCTAATAACATATCCTCGGTTGATTAGTCAGTGATTTAAATGATGTCTCAAGCTAATCCTGAACTGGATGCCTATCACCCACCTAAACTCAACCCAATGAAAACAGAATTTCTCCTGCTCACTTATAGCTCCAAACAACCAATAATCCATGCCTTTCTATCACAATGAACCTAGACTGCTTCAGCTAAAAGCTGTCAACATATGTGGAATCACTTGGATTCACTCTTAACACTGAGCTCTCCTTCAAAGAACACATAAGTTAAAAAAACTAAAACTGCATGCTAACAGCTTACCCTTCTGAAAAAAGTGGAACCCTTCCTACGCAAACAGACTTCAGATAAACAGTGGCATCCTTAGTCCTGTCCAAACTGGATTGGGCAATGCGCTACTCAATAGCCTCCTCTTCTCACATTGGCACATATTGCAGGTTATCTCATCACTCCAACACTGAAGGAACTTTACTGAGTCCTTCCCATATACAAATCATTTTCAATACTAACTGTATCACTGTATCACTGGCTGGCTTTTGGACACAAGACCTCTGTATACCAGGCCAAGACACTAGCCAACTCAGCCGAACAGCCTCATGGAAGAATCATCAGACTGGAGAGGGGGAAATGGAGGCATTCTTCATCTATGCACTCATGAAATGAAAGAGCACCCACAGCTGCACCAGAACCACTCCAACTAGCCTGCAATTTAGAAAGAAAACCTGATGGTAACCTCTGTATGAAATACTACCATCTTTCTGATCTTTTTAGCACAGAACCTCTGCCTTTCTATGAGATGTTGTGTCTACTATTTTATGCTACTTCCTGCTAACATTATGCAATTTTTTTTTTGTCTTTGTATCTCACTATGTTTCAGTAGATAATAAAAAAACACCAGGGTATGCCCACCATTTATACACAAAATACATCACAAAATACTAAAGAGATTGGAGAAACCCCCTGGGCACCCTATTGTGTCTGGATGTGGCTCCATTTTAGAGCCCCAGTGCAGGCACATTGAACATTTTTAGAAACTCTGGGTTAGCACCACTAGGTCCTACATTAGAGCCACAATGGATGTGATCAAACTAATAGAGAAATACACATTTATGCCATCCAACCAATTTCCTATCACCATGGACATCAACTCATTGTACACAAAGATCCCACAGGGTGCTGCAATAGGAGTGGTTAGAGAAGTACTAGACTGGGAGGTCAGCCCACGAAGGTTCCCACAGAATTCATAGTGGGACTATTAAATTTAGCTATGACCAAACATTGTTTTGTATTTCAAGGAGATTACTACTATGAAACAAGGGGAGTAGCGATGGGAGAAGTATTTGCCCTAGGCTAGGCAAATATTTTCATGGATAAATATGAATGTACCCACATTTACTCAGATAGCAATACTTTTCTGGATAATATTACCTTAAAGAAAAGGTATATCAATTATACTTATTTTGATGACGTGGACTGGTGATGAGATGAGCTTTGATCACTTTTTGGAGAGTCTGTACGATGGGTCCACTTATATTCAATTCACTTTATCCCAGAGCGGCCAAGAAATAATTTTTGGGGACATCAAAGTAGAAAAGTGGAAACTTTATACTATATTATTCTTCATACCCACAGAAGAGAATACACTGTTGAGATATAACAATCATCATGCAAGGAGTTTGTGTGATAATCTTCCCTATTGACGATTCTTAAGGCACAAACATAATTGTTCTCACAGGATAGATTATTTTGGTGAGTCTGACACCTTGATGAAAAGACTGTATGAGAGAGGTTACACTAAAGGACTATTAAAGTGTTCCCGCAAAAGGGCTTGGTACTGCCACTGAGAGACTTTCTTAGAGCCTAAGAACACAATGGATAATACTAAAGAAAAATGATATGCGTAACAATTTTCTGTTCTTGCAGTAATTATATTAAGATAATCATTAATAGACACAGGGTTGTAATCTTGGATTACTTGAATACAAGTGGCAAACCACTGTTTGCCTTTATGAAAGGCATAAGTGCCAGGGACTATTTTGTGAGTGCCCTGCTGAAGACACTGGATCCACCTTATCTGTTGTCTCAATGGAATTTGCCTCGTCTACTGTGTCATTACAGGTGTGGTAAATGCAAGGCATGTGATTTAACCATGGTGACAAAAGAACCCTTACACAATGCAAGGAAGTATGCCCTTAGGAACCAGTCCAATTGCAACAGTACTGATGTTATTTACATTGTCAAATGCCCATGTAATCTGACATATGTTGGCCAGACTCACCAGAAAGTAAAAGCTAGTAGAACACTTCACCAAGTTTGGTCCTTCTATGGACAGACTTATATGGCTTGTTGTACAGAAGGTCACTAGCAATCCTGGGGGGAGGATTTAAATAATACCCTGAACATGAGAGAATTTAAGTGGATACGTTTGCTGGACACTGTCAACAAGGGACTCAAACATTTTGTGGAAATTACTGAAGAGGTGGCTATTTTTAACAGTGGCTGAAATCAATTGCAATTTAGATCATTATTCTGTGGTGTGTGCTTTAGAATTTCACAACATTTTAATGTTTCTGGTCGAATTTAATGTTTCTACTTGCAATAATTGTATCGCCAACAACGGAAAATTGATGTTACTATATGATGTTTTTCTTAGTGGCCATATCCTCATGTATTGGATCACAGTATTGGTTGTAGGAATCGTGTTTGTGCAAATTTGGTGCCACTATATGTTCCACAATGTATATGCAATATTGAATTGCTCTGTTTGATATCAGGAGAATTGTGCACCCGCAGTTGAGAGACTAAGCAGCGCGGCTCTATTTCTTTATTAACTTTTTATTCATTTACTGTTGTCATGGAGGAGCATATGTTCAATAACATATTTGGTGTTGTGAATACTGTAGGCAGGGGTCACATGTAACTATGGGCGCCTTATACTTTCATGCGGGTACTTTCGCATACGACCCCCAGCTACCTGAATTAATTTCTTCACTGTGCAACTGATTTAACATTGTTTATACACTGTTGCTGTATATCTAATGTCTTTAACATTTTCAGGCAAATATTCCAGCAATATTCTTTAGCCACTCTTTTCTGTACATGGATTTAGCCGTACTGTAATACAATGTATCAAACAGCGAAGAGCGCTCATGGTGTTTTCAGAAAGCATAGAATGCATACTTCTGAGCAGCCATGTTGGAAGTAGGTAATTCAATTGAATAGGAAGTGTGCACGCACGCGCTGGTGTGCCGCTTATGCTTTATCTATCCACTCATTGGTGCCTCGCAATATTAACATTTTCTCACTGAGCGGGAGAAACCTGATTAGGAAGGAGTTTGTGGAGACTGCTAAAAGTTTTCCTTCTTTGCCCCACTTTTTTGTAAGTTACTTGTCACTGATGCTTTCTACTATATTTTTATCTTTTTATCAGAAACACAGATCAGGTTGCGATGAAATAATAATTTCACACTCATCTTTCAGATTATTGGTTGAGTTTCTGCATGGGGAATATCCCACTAAGCTCAATTCACAGAAATTACGTTTTTATTTATTTTTTCACATTTGTAGGAGTCACTGTTACAGGGTACTCTTTTATTGGATGAGCAAATCAAACCATAACCAGCAGCATTCGAAGGAATTTCCTGCCAGATTTACTTGGTACACGTGTTTTTGGGTGCAAGAACATTCATAGTCTTTTTTCCACTCAAGGTGAGTCCTTCCCTCCCAACAATGTACTATGATTGCCCACTTAGTTTTTAAACACATGCGATCTGATAGCATATATTTGATACACAAGTTGTTCCACACCCAGTCCTGATGAAGAACCGTTTAGATGTATAGAAAGCACACGCTACACAAGAGGCCTGAAACGTCAACTGTGTATATATGCTGTATGTACTGAATCGCCGTTCTTTTGGGTATCCTAGGAGAGATTAAATTAGCCCATCTATGAGAGACTTTAAACTTGTAGGGTTTGGACAGGCCCATTAAAGAATTTGAAGTTGTTTGAGCACCTTTTCACTTTGAACATATGGAGCACCTTCTTGAATGATGTGAACTACTGTAATCGAATTTTCATTGAATATATGTGATTCATTGAGTTATATAGACCCATATGTTTTTTGGATTTATTTCCTCAAATTAAACTCTGGGCACACCTTTCAAGGCACTTACCTAAAAAAGCAGTTGTGCAATGGGACTGACATTTCCAAGGTCCTCAGGACCAAAAGAAAGGTTCTTGAACAGAGCAAGCCTTATGCAACTTAAGAAATCGATGAAAAGTAGATAGATGACAATTAAGAATTAAAAAGGTGAATCCAAAGAGATTATAGTGCTGTAGGTACTTATTTCAAGTGAGGCCGTAATAAGGATATTTAAAAAACTGTATGAAGATAAGGAAAAAATACTGCATGACACGGAGTACATGCAGCCCTGTCCTGATTTGCCCTTGGAGCATGTCTCTGTAGATTTTCAATTTGTTACCTCACCAGGCAGGGCAATCATGTGTGAGCACCACGGGCCACCCCAGATTGTTTTTACATTTTTGCTGAACCCTGTTTTTGCTGGCTGAAGAACTCTGTGCACTTCATCCATGCTAATCAGTGACAGGGTACTTGTGCCTCTCCTTTCAACATGGCGAAATTGGTAAAAACCTGATTGGTTTAATTAATTTGTCTTTAAGCTCCCAGTATATGGTACCAAATGCACCCAGGCCCTGTGAATTGAAAGCTACATGTGGACTGCAGTAGGGCAGCACAGATTATGCT
Source organism: Triturus cristatus (assembly GCF_964204655.1). NCBI lineage: Eukaryota > Metazoa > Chordata > Amphibia > Caudata > Salamandridae > Triturus > Triturus cristatus. Next base: position 473,451,291 of record NC_140590.1, on the reverse strand, counting down.
GGAAAGAATCGGCAAAGCAAGGGCTGCCTTCCTTCAGCTAAAGATGATTTGGAGCTCCAAGGACCTAACGCTGAAAACCAAGATCAGGTTTTTTAACAGCAATCTAAAATCGGTCCTTCTGTGTGGAGCAGAAACTTGGAAGACAAAAATGACCATTGCCAACACCTGTGTGAGGAAAATCCTCCAAATCCGCTGGCCAAACGCAATCAACAACATTAACCTATGGCAGCTGACTTTCCAACTCCTTGCTCATGAAGAAATCATGAAAAGACGCAGGGGCTGGATGGGTAACACCCTCCACAAGCCCACATCAAATATTGCCAGGCAAGTCTTGACCAGGAACTCTCAAGGGAAAAGAGGAAGGCCAAGAAACACCTGGTGACAAAGTTTAGAGGCTGACTGCAAGTTGATGGGTTACACCTGGAGTCAAGACAGAGGTGGCTGGAGAGTACTGGTTGATGTTATGCCCACTACCCTCCTGGGGTGTTATGCCCACACCCCAGGAGGGTAGTGGGCATAACAAAATAAGTAAGTAATGACAATTTAGGTTTGGTAGCATTTAGAACAATTTATCAAGGACTCTTTTTAATAGTTAAAAAATCCAATCTAAAGGTAAAGTCACATTTTGTATAACTATTAAATAAAAGGTACTTTAGAAAAGTTCCCTGTTCCCAGTCTAAATCCTCTAAGGCCTTTCTGTGACTTCCAGCTGTTGCCAAGCTGCACATGGCTCCCTTACTGGGAGTTGAGACCTGTTCCCAGGACAGGGATAATGGGCCTTAGGTGTGAGGAGGTGTTGTCCTTCCCTTGACAGGATGGCCTGAGGGCTGTGCCCAGCCCTTTGGTGAAAGTTTAAGTGGTCTACTCTGTCACATGGATATGTAGCCAACTCCAAGGCCTGCACTCTTCTTGTGTCCCTGCAACCAGACCTGCCACCATCATAGTGGACCTCTTGTTGACATAACTGTGTCAGATCCTGATGGAGAATCAAGACCTTCTTGACACGTCTGCTAGGGTTTTACATATAATATTTGGGGTGCTCTTCCAAGGAGGGAAACAGAATGTCAAAACACTTTGTTTGTATTCTATGTATGGTTGCTGAAAACTCAGCTTTGTTCTACCAGAAGTCTGTCTCTGAGGCTGTTATGCCTACAGCGACTGCCACAAACTGGAATTTGGTGTTAGATATGGGAGGACACAAGGATTGCCATAGTTCACTTAACAAATTTAGTGTGATGAAACATTTTGCCCACCTTAAAAATGACCAAACTGGTTAGGGTTAGCCCCAGGCACCTCTACCTCATTGGCTAGCTCTTCCCCAAGGGTAATTCCTTTTTTGCCAGGAATAGATGTGGCATCTCAAGGTACTCACATTAGTATGGTACTGGACCTGTGGAAGATCAGAAGAACGGCTATTTCTCCTCACAGTGTGTGACTATAGGGGGTCGCCCTCTACTCCCGTTACTTAATTTAAAAGGACGCCCGTGTCGCACCAAATTGGTTGATTCTATAAGGTATCATTGAGAGCACAATTTTTTCACTTGTATCATTTATGTAGTTTGTCTGTTTATTACTGTACAGACCCTTTTCACTGTTTGTTTTTATTCTCTTCACTTACAGATCTCATACATGAGTAAGTGTACTGGACTGCACCATACTAACAGGCGGGGTAACACTTAGTATAGTGGTAATACTAGGGGTATATGTGACAGCAAGGAAATTCAGTATAGGGATCCTTTTGTCCTGATGAATGCCGGTAGAGAGACAGGATCCTGCAGAAACATGTTGACCTCTATGCAAAACGGAGGAGTGGAGAGTGCATAACTCACTGATACCACCACCATCCTGGGGTACTCTTTACCCTTTTTTAATCCTGACAAGGGAATCCTAAAATAAAATTGTTATGAGGATATACCTTCCTTAGTTTTAACATTCATTGTCTGCACCTATTCAGGATCCTTTTCTTTTCCTTCTTTATTTGTTTGTTTTGTCAGCCCCTCCTTATTGCTCCGCCTCTAGCGTTGGTCTGCACTGAGGCGTTTTGCAGCAGCCCCATGATGAAGCATGACACAACTTGTTGTGGGTGAGGGCAGTTTTTACAAGTGAATGTGCTCCTGAAACATGGTTGCATGCATTTCAACCTTATTTAAAAAAATTGCGACTTGGATTACCTTACTTTCTTTTGTGTATGTGTAGTGGCAACTGGACCTGGACTGGAACCTTATGTGGGCCTCTGTCTGCCACCCCGTAAGTCTCTAATGAATGTATGATGATACAACGCAAACATTTACAATGCCTGCCTTTACAAAGCAGTTTTTACATCGCAACATCCATTACAACGCATGTTTTCACAATGCATTTTTAGAAACTACCTTTACAACGCATACCATTACAACGCATACCATTTCATTGCATTTAAGGTAAGTTTTGGATAGTGTAGGGGTAAAAAATACTATTCCCACTCCAGTGAGTGCAACAGTAGGGAAAGTGTTAGATAGTGTAGGGGTAATAATTACTATACCCACTCCAGTGAGTGCAACAGTAGGGTAAGTGATGGACAGTGTAGGGGTAAAAACTATGCATTGTAATGGTATGCGTTGTAATGGTATGCGTTGTAGTGACATGCGTTGTAATGACATGCGTTGTAGTGACATGCGATTTAATGGCTGCGTTGTAAAGGTAGTGCGATGTAATGACTGCGTTGTAAACGTTGTTTTCTGTCTCTAAGTGCCTTCCACAAGTCGTGGGTGTGTTAAGGAGTATATTTCTATGGTGTATTTGGACTTAAAACACTAAAATCAGAAAGTAAACACTCTGGCCAGGACAAGCCTGGTTAGTGTATCCAACCTGCGCTCCATCGTGCTGCTCCATGCACCTAGGTCTTGTTCCACTGCAACTATTGACTATCATTGGCACTTGATGCTTCTTGAAGCTATTTCTCCTTAAATCTTTAAAAGTTAATTTCTCCAGTACAGCTTCTTGGAATTTTGTCACTTTGGTGTTTGTTTATTCAATTTTACTCTGTTTTTTCTCATTCGTTTTGTGAATTGTTTATTGTTTGCATTTTGACTTTATTATTGCATTAGTCCTGCTTAGATTCTTTACGTTACTTTACTCTTAAGCCTGTCTGCTCCGCACAAAAGCTTAGAGGGGGTTGACCCACTTGTGTGTCACCCACTTACAGTATGCAAATGTTTTTGCATTAATGTTTTGATTTGATACATCTAATAAAACTTATTTTGATATCTACTTCATAGCAGGAATGCTATTTGGTGTTAGCCTATATACTCAACATTGTTTGAAATTGGCTATCCCATTCACTTTATGCTCATTTGATTATACTTAGTATAGAGTGTTTTTTTTTAAATTGCTCAGCCTTATATTTACCTCTTTTAAATTGATAATCTCTCTGGTGTTTGGTGCATGATGTTCCCAATTCAATATGGTGCAAGCTTCCTTTTCTATAATATTACTTCATATAGAGCTCATGTACAAGAAGACCTGGGCTTGCAAAGAATGTGTTGCAAGACATTCATTCCCTGATATTTCATCACGTTCTTCGCCTACTCAGTTAGTTACCTTTTTGTCCCTGATTTTTGTTTTTTTCTGTGGCAGTATTCCTCTTGCTCCCCTCCTTTGGAAGATCTCATATATCTCTCTTTCTCATTCCTTATTTCATTTAAACTGTGTATGGGGAGTATCTCCTGTACTCCACTTTATTCTCTTTTTTCTTATGCAGGGGCGTGCCCCCCTATTTGCCCACTCTTTATTGCTACCCCCTGCTATGTCCCTGAAAGATATTCCTGACCACAACTGCTGCATTTTTTCTTATTGCAGTACAGTATAGGCAGAAAATTGTTCATGCAGGACAGTACATGGTAGGAACGCTGCATACACTCTCTTCTTTCACTCACTGTCAGGTCGATTCGTATAGTGCTCTAATCACCTGTGAGTGTACCCAGCTGCTTTAACAAGTGTGTAGGTGCGCATCTCTTCAGATTTACTCAAAGAACCAAGTACTTCAGCTTCTTGCAGAACTCAAGAAGGGAGGAGGGGGTTATAATATGGAGGCCATTTCATGTTTTTGGTGCAATGTATGAGGACGGAAGACCTCCTGTTCTGTTTTTGTGAATGCAGGGGATATGTGCGAGTGAGAGTGAGGCTAAGTGTAGGTGTCTTGCAGGCTGGTGAAAGCGTGTATGTTTGTTCAGGTATGCTGGACCAGTGTTGTTTAAGGCTTTGTATGTATGTGTAAGGAGTTTGAATTAGCTGCGTTTGTGAATCGGGAGCCAGTGGTGCTTTCTGAGGTGGGGTGAGATGTGGTTTAAGCCTGGGACGTAAAGTATGCGTTTTCAGGCTGTGTTCTGGACGGTTTGCAGTCCTTCTAGGAGCTGCTTGGAGATTCCGAAATAGAGTGCTTTGCAGTAGTCGAGCTTGCTTGTAAGGAGGGCTTGCATGATGGTATATCTGGTGTTCTGTGACAACCACTTGAAGATCTTCCATAGCATAAGTAGGATGTGGAAGCAGGCTGCACTCACTGTGTTAACTTGTGCCGTCGTGTTGAGCTTGTCATCCAGGATAATCCCCAGATTTCTGGCATGGTTGGTGGGTGTAGATGTTGGTCCTAGCTCCGTCGTCCACCAGCTGGCATCCCATGGGGAGGTCTTGCTTCTAAATAACAGTATCTCTGTATTCTTTTTTTTAGAAACAAACTTTATTGGCATTTTCACAATATCACAATCACATATTAGGATCAGTATCAAATGTCAAAGCAATCGGGGTCAATCTCCAGGAATACAAGTAAACAAGCACGCCCCCATCCAGAGCTCATAGCACCAGTGAGTGACCCTGTCGTGGGGATCCCCAGATCAGTGCCCCCTTCCATCCACAGTGTCAACTCAACAGTCACTCCCCAACTACTGGCAGCCCCCCCCATTTTGTCCCACTACCCAAACCAACCGGCATGGTGTTCTGCAGTAGCATAATGTATGGCTGATCAAGTGCAACTCTGCCAGTGAAGAACTGGTCCTCTCTCAAACATGTACTTGTGGCAACAAGGGGCCTCAGATGTGCATTCAGACGGCGCCCCCCTATTGACAGCCTCATGCTCTCCCATAGGTATCCCTCAGTGGCCCCATCCCCTCACCCCAGCACCCCAACTAGTATCTCTGTCTTGTCGGAGTTGAGCTTCAAGCAGTTGGTTGTCATCCATTCTGCTACCATGATCATGCAATTGATGAAGTTGGCTCTGGCGGTGGTTGTCTTGTCTGTGAGGAAGAGGATGAGTTGGGTTTCTTTGGCTTAGGAGATTATGTTAATGCCCTTAAATCGGATGATGTTGGCGAGCGGTATCATGAAGATATTGAAGGGGGTAGGGTTGAGAGATGATCCCTGGAGGACTCGACCCATCAGGTTCTTGGTTTCTGATGTGAAGGCAAGCAGTCTGATACTTTCGGTTCTTCCTGTGAGGAAGAAGCAGATCCAGTTGAGAGTGGGTCCTTGGATGCCCATCTCGTGAACTATTCTGATGAGTGTGTTGTGGAAAATGATGTCAAATGCTGTAGAGAGGTCGAGCAGTATGAGGGGAGAATCCTGATGGAGTGATGTCCAGTTGGTGGTGTAGCTCAAAGTGTACTGTGAGTTGCTTGAGGATGGCCTTCTCGATCACTTTGGCCGGGTACGGGAGCAGGGAGATAAGTCAGAAGTTATTTAGTTGGTTCGGGTCGACCGGCGTCTTTTTGTGGAAGGTGTTGGCCTCTGTATTCCTACAGTCTTTCAGGAATGTGGCAGATGTGATAGAGGTGTTAATGATGTGTGTGAGAGCGGTGCTGATTTGTGATGATCCAATGTTGTAGACATTGTGGGGGCTTGGATCTGTGGGACCCCTGAGTGGATGTTCTGCATGATTGTTTGGGTGGTGTCTTTGGTGAGGGCTGTCCATTTGGTCAGGTTGCCATCTTGGTTGGTGATGGGTAGGTTGGTGATGAGATCACTGGGGTCAGGCTGGTGTGCAAAGTTGCTGTAGACATTAGTGATTTGTCTGTGGAAGACATTTGACAGGCCGTTGCATTGTTCCTGGGAGGGGATGAGGTTGTTGACGGAGACCGAGGGTGTGGTGAAATCCTTGACCATCAAGAAGATCTCGTTTTAGCTGTTGGAGCTTCCTTCTATGGGTTCAGCTAGTGCTCTTTTCTTGGTGTCTCTCAGATACTGGTGGTAACCTCTGAGTGCCGCCTTGTAAGTGGTTCTATTGGTGGTTTTGTGACTGACTCTCCATTTTCTTTCTAGCTGTTTGTAGGGTCTCTTGGTATCTTGTAAGTCCTCTGAATAGCAGCTGGCCTGTTTGTTGAATCTTCTTTGCTTGTTGGGTTAAATGGGTGTGTGATAGTCGGCGCAGTTTTTGATCCAGTTGTTGAAGATGGTGATGCCCTTTTCAAGGTTGTTCATGGGAATGAGTTGATCCATGTTGAGGGTGTTGAGCCAGTCTACTTTTGAGATTTTGCTCCAGCTACGATTCAGCAGGCTGAGGCTGGTGGGTGAGTTGACTTGCAGTGTGTTGATTTGGAGATGGAGGATGGAGTGGTTAGCCCATGTGAGTGGTGAGGTGCATTTGCATTTGAAGCTGTTGCCAGAGGTTAAGACGGGGCCCAGTGTATGTCCTGTGGTGTGTATTGGTCCTGTGACAAGCTGGGTAAGTCGAATGTTGTTCAGGCTGTTGAGTAGTGCTGTGGAGCAGGCGTCACTTCTGTCTTTCAAGTGAAAGGTGAGGTCGCCGAGGAGTATGTATGTTGTGGAATCGATGGTGAGGGAGGTGATGAAGAGAGTGAGGAGGCTGGTGAAGGTGGCTCGTGTTCCTGGTGATCAATAGGAGAGGGTGTCATTCAGGGTTAAGTTCTCGGAGCTTTGCGGCTTGAAGTTCATGTGTTCCATAAATGGGGTGGCGCTCTCCGTGGATGTTGAGCATTTGCTGGAGTCCTTGTAGATGATGGTGAGTCATCCTCCCAGCTTATGAGGGATTGCCATGGTGATGTCGCTTGCCGATGTGGAGTTCAACAAGGTTTCTGTGAGGAAGAGAAGGTCCAATACATCACTGCTTAACAAGTTCTAGATTTCGGTGCCTTGTTTGCTAAGAGATTGTGTATTGAGTAGAATGCATGCAAGTGAGTATTGGCATGTGGGTTTGCTGTGGTGCTGGTAGGGTGTATTGCTAGCATTGCTGGTTCTTGTGTGGGTAGGTGACTGCAGGAGAACCAAGAGTGGGTGCAGGTGTGTGGCACAGCAGCAGTGGGGGGAGTGATGCCCTAGTTTAAGCGACTGGAAGAGCACAGCGTCGTATCACCAGCGGGGAGGTGATCGGGCCAGAGTTCCTGGCACTGTACATGGTCTATGCATGTATTGGCACAAGTAGGCTTGCTGCGTGCCAGTGGTGTGGACATACTGCGGCCACCATTAAGTAGGTCCCAGAGGGTGGAAGTGTCTTTCAGGAAAGGCATGTCCTTTTATTCTCTGCTCACAGAAGTCTTGTCTTATAATAAAGATAGTTTGGACTTGATTATCAAATTTATTAGCATTTAAGTAAGAATAAAAATTCACAATGACAGCAGAATCATGTACAGTAATTCTGAGACCATTAACAGTCATAGCGGTGATATAGACCTCAGCACCGGGCCTCAAAGTAGACCACGTCATAAATATAGCAAGATAAACAAGGGCATACACAGTGATCAAGACAACAGGTTGAGCCATTTACCCCAGATCTTTTCAAACATTAAAGGACAGCCCTGGGCCTCAAAGAGAGGTTCTTCCTGGGTTGCGCACCAGTCCACCCCTCTTCGCCATTTCCATACAGTAGGACGTTTGGTCTGAGACCAGGCCGCCGCAATGTCTCGCTTGGCCAACCGCAACCGCAGTGCCCAAGAAACGTTTATTGGCTCGAAAGCCATCCAGTCCATCGAACACTCGCAGGAGGAGACGTAATGGGTCATGGGGAACCTCCCAACCCATGGTTTGTGTGAGCTCCGATTACACACCAGCCCAGAATGAGTCAAGGGCAGGGCACTGCCAGACCATATGATAAAAATCAGCTGGGGCATGGTCGCACTGCGCACAGGCCAGGGAGGAGCACAACCAAGCTCTATACAGACACTCAGGAGTAAGATACACCGTGTGGAGATAGTAGAGTTGGCTGAGGCGTAATTTTGAGGAGGTTGTCAATGTTTTGGGAGCCATGAGAGCATTCCTCCAGGGGGCCAAGCCATCCCTCCCAGTGAGCGCAGCAAGTCCAGGGTCGCAGGGCCATTGTTCACAAGGGAGCGATAGATCTGTGACACCCCTCCTCTGCCTAAATTCCCATCATAACCTGGGCCTCTAAGGGACTGAATTCGGTAAGGGAGGTGGCCGGCGGAATGTGCACAGTGAGGGTGTGGCGAAGCTACAAATGCCTGTCAAATTGAGTGACGTGCTGCAAGTCCGAAAAGGTTCTGATGTGATCTCCCACCCAGATGTTGCCAAGGAGCGAAATCCCGATTTGATTCCACTGTCGAAAATCTTGGAGGGTTGAAGTCTCACGCAGCCAGGTACCATGCCACAAGGGTGTGTGTTAGGTGAGCTTCCCATCCCATCTCGTGTAGCGCAAGTCAGTGCCCCAAGACAGTAAGACTGCCCTAGTGACGGGGGAGGATTTGTGGTATCTGGGCCCCGTACAAGTAGGCATGGAGCTTTGGAAAGTCCATAGTCCTGAGTTCAACCCGGTACGCCGGATCGGACAAGCCGCCAGCAAACCAGTCATGGATGACAATAAGTCTAGTGGCCAAATAATAAAGCTGGAGATTAGTTACACCCATGCCACCGTCATAGGGGGGTAGCCGACAGTGAGCCAGGGCCATACGTGGCCTCCCACCCTTCCACAAGAACCGGGTGAGCAGACCATCAATTTCGCGGTCCCAACTCCCCGGAAGATGAAAGGTTATGTTTTGAAGAATATATAAAAAACGGGGGAGAATCATCATTTTAAAAAGCGCACCTCTGCCAAGAGGGTTGTGTGGAAGGGATTGCCACCGTTGTGGTCTGCCTTAGCTTTTGTGACCAGAGGTGTAAGGTTGAGGGCCCACTCAAGCTCCGGGAGCAAGGTCACCCAAATTCCCAAGTATTTGAATGACTGCCTGCGCAGAGGGATGGTCGACTGCCAATCGAAGCAGGCCCGCGATGGGTGGAGGGGGACCAAGGTGGACTTCACTGGGTTGAGCCGTAAGCCGGAGACCCTCTCAAAGGCGTGGAGGACTTCCAAGCAACGTGGGCTGGAACTATCGGGGTCAGCTAGGAAAAGGAGGACATTGTCCACCTAGAGGGTGATTTTATCTATGTGGTGAGGATCCCAAGTCCATCCGCGGATGTGGAGATCGTTGTGTAAGAGGCAGGCCAGGGGCTCCATCGACAGGGCGAATAAGAGCGGAGAGAGGGGGAAACCCTGACGGGTGCCCCTCCGGATGGGAAATGCCTCTGAGAATGCACCATTGGTCAGAACCCGTGCTTTAGGGTCGGAGTAGAGGACTCAGATAAGATGCCTGAATGGGGGGCCAAATCCCATCATAGCGTGCACCTCGGACCTGGGAAAACTGGGTTCGAGTCTCGGTAACGACGCTAAAACCTGCTGTGATTCTGGGCAAATCACTTAATCTCCCTGTGCCTAACAAAAAAATTAATGTGTGTCCTCATGTAACTTAACTGGTGCTATGTAAAGCGCTCTGATACCTGATTGGATTCGGGTCAAGTTCACGCTATATAAAACTCTGTTTAAAAAACAAAAAAAACTCCAGTCGACCGTATCAAGGCCTTTTCAAAGTCGATGAATAGCAGGGCCAGATACGGGGTGAGCTGGTGGCGGTGTGCGAGTGTGCGAGATGGAGGCGTCGTATGCACTGCCGGGTACCGCGGGCAGGCATAAAGCCACATTGGTCCGGGTGGACCAGATCGTGCAGGAGGGGGTGGAGGTGTTGGGCCAATGCAGTGGCAAAGATTTTGATCTCAGTATTGATGAGGGAGATTGGGCGGTAGTCCGTGCAGGAGAGAGAGGGTGGCTGGTTCTTGGGAATAACCATGATAGTGGCCACATCAGTCTCCGGGGGAAAGGATCCCGTCTTTACCACGTGTTGGAAGAGGTCAACTAAGTGAGGGACTAGTAAGTCGCAGTAGGCCACGTAGTATTCCTGTGGGAAGCCGTCTGTCCCAGGCGTCTTACCGGAGTGCAATAGGGAGATGGCCCGATGTATCTCCTCAGAGGTAAAGGGGAGGTCCAGATCGTTCGAAACAGTCTGTGCAAGATAGGGTAGCTGAACCTCGGCCCTCTCCAACAGGTCAACCAGGGAGGCCTCGGGAGCCCAGAACACGTAGAACTGGGCATAGTAGCCTTCAAAAGCTTGGGCAATGGCCTGCAACGTGTAGTGATGGGTGCTGGCCGCGTCGCAGTCTTCAAGGATTATTCGGTTGGCCTTGGGATAGGAGACCAAATTATGGAGCAATTTTCTGTTTTTATCCCCCATCCGTAAACACGGGCCACTGAGGAGCGCTATAAAATTTTGGCCAAGTCCAGGGAGATCTGACGGATCTCTTCCCGGAGCAGCGCAAGCTGTCTAGCGGAGTGAGCATCCTCTGCAGTGGCAGGAGCCGATTCCATCTGTGCGGCCTGAGCCTCGAACTGAGTCAGGCGAGCAGTCTGTGCTGCCCGTTTCGTGTGAACCAGACCTCTGGCAACGCCCCTCATGGTGGCCTTGCTGGCCTACCACATAGTGCCCGGGGGAGGGACCGAGCCCTTGTTGACCAGGAAGCATTGTTTCAGTTCCCCTCCGAGGGCCTCGTTGATCTCCACATCCTGTAAGAACCAGGCGTTCAACCGCCAGACTGTGCACATCCCTCCGGGGGCATGCCCCAGACAGAGGGAGACAGGGGAGTGATCGGAGATGCCTCGGGGGAGGATAGTGACACCAGATACCAACTGGCAGTCGGTGGCCGGCAGTAGCACCAAATCAATGCGGGAGTGGGTATGGTGGGCCGCGGAAGTGTGTGTGTATTGTTCTCAGCGGGGGTTCCAGACCCTCTGAGTGTCACATAAACCCAGAGCAGAGGACCAGTCGGAAAGCCGTTTAGCAGAGGTGAGGCGGGACTCGGAGGGGGTACCTGTCGTGTCAAGGGAAGGCTGCATAACCACGTTGAAGTCACCCCCAATTATCGTCTGACGCTGCGGGAAAGTAGAAATTACCGTTGTGAGGTGTTGAAGGGCAGAAGGCAGTGTGGCGGGAGGGATGTATGTAGATAGGAGATTGAGAATTTGTCCCTCGATCCTACCAGTCAAGGCTACGTAGCGTCCCTGTGTGTCAGCTGTCGCGTGCACCAGTGTGAAGGGGAAATCCCTACGAAACAGTATGGCTGCACCCCGGGAGCCCCGCGTAAAACCAGAGTGCCAGACCCTGTCAAACCCGTAGCGGGCGAGGAAGGTGCAATGGGTTCCTAAAAGGTGTGTCTCCTGCAGGAAAAGGATGTCAGGTGCATTCCGAAGGACTGCGGCCCATTTTATACGGTCTAGTAAGCCATTGACATTCCACGACAGAACATGGAGGGGTTTACCAGGAATAGGGATCTGAGGAGTGGGTGGCGCAGGGGTGAGCAAGTGCGAAGGGCCCTGGGTCCCAGGTGAGGTGGTGTGTCATAGCTAAAGTAAAAGGATACGGTTTGTACACCGCAGTAGGTCTCTTGTCAATGGCCGTGGTGTATGTGTGCAATGAGCTGTCATGAAAAACGAGAAATGGTGGCTCAAACGAAGCCAAGAAAGAAAGATTCCAGAAGCCAACGGCCCTCCCAGCCCCCCAAACACCCCCCACCTTATACTTCCGGGAATGAAGCATCTGTCGCTCTGAAAAGGAAAAGTTAACAAGAACAATAACAAAAACCCAAACTAATTGCTAAGCTAAAACGTTTAGCTGGGCAGGTTTGTGGCGATGATGGACCCCTCCATACAGTCGGATAATCTAGTGTCAGCAGCTACATAAGAACTTAAGAAGCGTCTTGCGACTCTAGGCCTGCAGGTCTCCAGGGTCAGGTCCCCTCGTCTTCTCCGGAACCCCAAAGTGCGGGGCTTCGAGATAAGTCAGAGTCGGATATGGCGGGGCGCAATGTCTCAGAGGCGTCTGGGACAAGGCTCAGATCGATCAGAGAACTGGCTCGGCTGCGGTCACCAGGGACCTGACGAAGTTCAGACTAAATTAACAGCTGGAACTCCGCACCAGGCGATCGTGATGCCCCACTCCTCCAGTCTCCCTTCTTGCAGGATCGAGTGTGTCTCCGCTGTGGCTTGGGAAGAGATGGTTGAGACTGTGCAGACTCCAGTCGGGCAGGGGGGGAAGTGGAGCGGATCTTAAGGGGACATTTCTCCAAGAGCCAAGTCCAGGTCGCCTGTGGGGTATCAAAAAAGATTGTTTTGTCCTGGAAGACAACTCTGAGACGGGCTGGGAAGAGGAGACCATAGCGCAACCCTAAAATACAGAGCTTCTGCTTGACGTCGGCATATGTATGCCACTGGGCCTGCACTTCTCTTGTATAGTCCGGGAAGAGCATAATCATGTTGTTTTGATATTTCATGGGACCATGCTCCTGCGCCGCCCTGAGGATAGCGTCCCTGTCCCGGAAATTGAGGATCTTTAATGATGATGGGCCAAGGTGGAGCCCCAAGGGGAGGCTTGGGTGCCAGGGAGCAGTGGGCACGCTCGACTGCGAACCACGGAGAGAGGGCGTCTTTGGATATCCAGGATTTCACCCAGGTCTCCACTAATGTATCCGCCCGACCCTTTTCGACCCCTTCAGGGAAAGCTATGAGGCGTAGGTTGTTCCACCTCGTTCTGTTTTCTGTGTCCTCGGCCCGTCGGGTGCAGTTCCGAGGTCTGGGTCTGCAGGCAGGCCACCTTGGTCTTCAACTGGCCCAGCTCGTCCTTGGCTGTGGAGAGGCACGATTCCGACACTGAGATCTGCGCCATGGCGTTACGCAGGTCCTGGCGGATAAGAGCCATATCCACCCGTACCTCGCCGATCTTGCCCTCCACCGAAGCCTGGGAGGTGCCAATAGCCTGGAGAATGGTGGATAGATCCCCTCCTGCATGAGAGGGGGCACCAGACGCCCCCCAACTGGATCTCGGTCAGTGGTGATGTACTGGTCCATTTTGATCCCGCATCGCAACCCGACAATGGTAGCCGATCCCGGGCCCAGTCCCACTCACCGGGTAATCACACCTGTGCTGGCTCCTGACCGGGCCCCGCCGAGAGTCACAGGACCACCTCTGGTGCTCCCTGTTGGAGGCCCAGGAAGGAGATCCCTGGGCGGCCGGTCCTCACCCGTTCGCTGTCCCCATGCGTGTAGATCGAGAGGTGGAGCAGGTCCCCGTCTCTCCCCAGCTGCGGCCCCGGATGCCGTTGCGCCATGTGGATGAACCGCGGGGGTAAGGCCGCGGCTCCGGGGCGGACCACAGACGGACAGGGCAGCAAGCAGGTCAGCCACGACAGCACTCCTGCAGCAGGTAGGGATGCAGCACCACCGGGCCCCTGGGATAAAGACGCCGCGTTTACTGACGGATCGCGGTGGAGGCTGTCATTTTGCAGCCCCAAGGCCTCAAGGAGACGGAGTCCAAACAGGGCGGCAGGAGCCCCATACCCGGCAGCCAAACAGACCGGAGCAACGCTGTGGGAAGAGGGAACCTCCATAGGTAGGTAGGAGGATCGGATGGCTGCCGCAGAGAAGTGGATGCGAGGCGGATGGCAGAGGGGTCGCGGAGCAATCTTAGAGTGCGACCGCCATCTTGACGCCTCAAGCCACGCCCCCATTGATAAATAAATTAATGTGATCACAGCAATATCACTGTGGAATTATGTAGCACTGCAAAGCAAGAGCCTACGTTCTTGCTAAGCTTCAATTTTGTTTTCCTTTATGGACAAATCATATAGCTACTTTATATCCTTTATATCTGCACCACACTGCTTTTAATTTCCAACCTACAGTGTTGTATTGAATCAGACCTTTAACTGAGAGCCAAGGTTGAGATAAATGTGAAGAAGAGACTGTTCCTCTCTTTTCTATGTATGCTTGCCATCAAGGGTAGCTGGCTCAATGTAAAGGATGTCCTGAATAGAATCTGTTTGATGCTATTTGAGGCTATGTCTTCCTTGTACAGTTTCTCCCCTTTCATTGGGATGTCCTTTGGTAAATCTTCCTTTCTCAATTCTTTATAATATGTCCAGTCCTCAAGGCCCTGGTACATCATAACTTCTTTTGATATTGGAGTCAGTTTTACAATCAACCCTGATTTTTTAAGAATGAATAATGAGTGTGCTACCCTCCCCCCATAGAGGCCAATGAACTTGAATCATTTTTAAATCTTAATGGGTATTCTTCATAAGAGCTGGGCAGTCACAGTATGTGGGTTTGTCATGCGAAGGCAAATTAACCGAAGCACGTCACACAAAAAGTTCATTTGTCCCCACATTGTTAGGTCTCGCCTGACCCAGCGCATGCGCTGGTCTGGCGAGACTTATTGAGAGGGCTCCAAAAAGTGCTCCCAGGCCAGCCTAGAGCTACAGTGCATGTGTGCGGGTGCGCGCGCCGCTTTTACCGCGAATACTTTCACTTTCGTGGCCCCATGGCCGCTTGGCATAGCCAATAGGTCTCGCTTTTGGGACCTTTATAAGTATTTAGTTATGCAACTGTTGCATGGCTAAACACTTATAAGGTCCCAAAGGCGAGACCTATTGGCTATGCCAATGCTTGTTTTTTTTTGCCTGCCAGCTCAATCAGATTCTAGTTCCATTAGCAGACCATCCAGGATACAAAACAAATCAAACAAAATGCAGCGGATGGTGTTCTCAGTGTAGTGAGCGCCCAATCAACCTAGAAATGTTGCTGACCACAACACGCAGGTTGCCAAATATGTGGTACAGAAATGAATACAAATGAAAAGTTGAGAGTAAACTGTGATTTAGTGCAAGAAGCCCACAGCCGAGATACACCTTACAACAACGAGGTTCCAGAGCAACTGACTCCCAAAGAACACCCTGGAAGTCAGCATTCCAGAACCTCTACAAACATTTCAAACATCAAAAGCCTGCGTGTGCAGCAGCATAACATTTTACATATTACATACCCACACATAATTATGCAGCCTAGCACATGTGAAATTGGACAAAACATAACCAAAATCTGCAGGCAGCAAGATATTTATTTTACAGTGTGTAAAGCACCATTATCCTTGACTGTAAGCAAAACAACACCTGACAAGGCAAATTTAAAGGTAAGCGGACCTTCGAGTGCACGTTCTCTACAATTCAAGAGTCAGATGTACTAAGAGGGTAACTTGGGTATTCAGTTATAATAGTCTATTAGCTCAGACCACGGGACACCAGTGGTAAATGACAGTATTCACTGTGGTCTGTCTATGTACCCTCCAAGTAGGGCGAGCTATCAATTATCGAGGTGTTAATTCAAATGTGCTAACTGTCTGGCGAAATATGCAATCAGCTAAATTCACTTCCCAATAGACTTGAACGATGCTCTCAAATCTTCGGCAGGGGTGTTCCTCTGTCATGGCTGCCCATTTCTATGTCACATCTCTCTTGGTTCCTCCTCTTCTGTTGAGCTCCTTGGCTTCAGTACGCGTCACAAATGGGACTTTCGGTGATGTTGTGTTTTAGCTCATGTGTGTGACATTGGGCAAGTAGATTTTTGTTTTCTTCAGTCATAAAGGACTGACATAGAGGGCTCCATGGGGCCCTGGGTAGGTATTCTTTGTTTTTTATACTTTGTCAGGGCTCAACCCTGGCCCCCTACATTAACCAATCTTACAGGAAAGTTCATCCCATCAGTAAAACTGCATTCAGCCAAATCTTTCTGTACTGAAAGTCCTTTCAGTTAAAATATTTCGTGCCATTAGCATATTTGGCTGTTGATCTTTGTAAACAAACATTCTTCCATTTGGCTTCCTTCAAACCCTTTCTTTTCTTGCTAAGTAATAAGCTTTCTACACATGGATGTTGGAGTGTGGAACTGTTTATGCATTATGGGTGCCAGAATACACGGAAGTGCTCTCACTGGACCTGTAGGCTAGTGCACATCTGCCAGGCAGCTGAATGTAGCTGAGAACAAAGATTTCAGAATGCATATATATCTGCTTATATTTTTCGTTTAACTGAAAACCCTTTATTCAAGGCACAGCACTGTTCTCTACAAAGACCACATGCTACCCTGCGTTGTAAAACGTGTACCTTTCCTGAAAATTCAGCAGAAGTGCCATTATGGTCACCATCCAAAATTTAAAAACTACTGAAATCTGCCTCTTTTAATCATCGAAGCAACCACAGCTCATACCCCAAGAACTGTTGATGTCTGCGCCAAGAACATTATCCATATCAATAGTGATGGTAATATCTCATAGTGAAAATCAATAATAACAGAGACAATAGTCTATGTGACCAGTGTCCTGTAAATAGCACATTCAGCATTTGTACCGGGGCATTCGAGAAAGCCCGGTACCAGTCCCAACAGTGCCTGAGCCGAAGTACCTCTGGTAGTGGTACTAAGAGCTCATGGGCACAGCACATAGTGCTATGCTATGCACTGTGCCTAGTGAATATGCCAAAAATGCCAGAGCACCCATACAGCTGGGCTGCAGCTGGACTTTCCTCCTATCCTATGGCTGTTGTACTCTTAGGGCATGGTCTATGGCCGTGTCTTGCAGCTGCTAGACACAGTGCATTGCCTAGTACTCATACCCACAGTGCTAACTGAGAAAAAAATGTAGCCATGTTTTTGTGCCCAGCAATATTGCCCACAATACCCAAATCGTGTGGTCAGGTTTTGCACCCTATGCCTTGTATTCATGGCCACAATACCAATAGTGTATGATTTGAGGCTCATAGTATGCTGCTTCTTCCTCACACATTGATTGCAATGTACTTGTGCTCTCATGGGTAATCCAATGTGTCAGAATTTGCATCCAACCTGATCCAAAGTCTTATTTTCATATATATGTACTCGTAGCACCAATGAATCGGTGAGATGGAAGAATGAGATTGCTGGTGCCCACCGGTACCAATTGTTACAGTTTCCCTCGGATGCCCTGGTGCCTTCCTACAGTGCGACCCAAAATGATTAGACCAAAACCAGCCTGGGCTTGCTTGTGTACCAGTCCGAAGAGAGTCTGGACTGTCAGTTTGGGCTGATTTGATCCTAATGGAGCAGGTCAAAGATGTACTTGTATATGGATGGCCACTATTTAGAGTTACATAGTGGGAAAGCATGATGGACTGGAATATGGCCTGTGCATCGCCAATGGCTGACATTAATTCAAGTACTCCTTCCACAATATTGTTCTTTGTGGCTTCAGGGTGGCAACAGCCAAACAGTTGAAGATTTACTCAAAGACATAGTGTGGGTTAGAGTTTCAGAACTAGAATTACATTTTCTAAAAATCAAAGTTAAGGCTGTGATTTTATCTTAGAATTAATAGGAAAAAGTACTTTATTCTGATTACACAGCTAAATACTAAGTAGAAAGAGACGGTGACATTAATCACTAAATGATATTCACAAGGGTTTGATCATTAGTCAGTTGATGGTCATCATTAGTCGATGTCAACGATAGCCAATCATTAGTCAAACATTGAATTAGTCCATTAATTTTTTAGGAGTAAGGTAGAAAGTATGGCAACAGAATCTAATATTGCTTTGTTACCAAAAAAAGGGGAAGGTCCTCTAGAAGTTATCAATCAATTTTTTTAATCAATGTGGACTGCAAAATATATGCCAAAACACTAATCGACTATTTAAGTTCATTGACAAAATTGGCCTGTCTATCACAAACTGGGTTTGCTATTAATATTATCCAGTACTCCGCTACCACACTTTGAATGCAGCCAAGAAACAGATTTCTTCATCAACCTTGATTACGCTTGAAGCCGAAAAAGTGTTTAATAGGAATAGAGTTGATTTTGGCAATTCATTTCTCTGAAACTTAACATGGGAGATGCGTTTGTTAACATGATTATTGATCTAAGCTAACAGTCAAAAGGTGCAGTCAGAGTGAATGAGGTACACTATCGTTATTTCATACTAGGTCAAGGTACAAGACAAGGTTATCCTCTCTCTCCCCTTCTGTTTATTTCATGATTGGAACCCTTGTTATATATGTTAAGGTTTTATAAACTTTTTTGAAGGTGTACGGATTGGGAAGGAATGGTACAAGGTTGCTGTAGATGCAGCTGGTGTAATTTTTTCATGTTTCATCTTTGATTTCAGCGGTTTTAGAGTGTAATCATCAGTACTTGGATACTCACTAAATAAATCCAAATCTGAACACATGCCATTAAATCATCTTTGCACTAAAGCAGAGTTCGAACATCTGAGTCTAAAATGAAAATAATATCGGGGTTTGATGTTTCACAACTAAGGGGACAATTTTGATGCGGTCGGAAACGGCTCCTACCATCGGTTGGAGCCCTTCTGACAACATCGAAATGTCCTGTTCGGATTCCTTTCCGACCGACACATTATGATGTGGTTGGTCGGAAAGGAATCCAATCGGACTTTCCGAATGGCTTCCGATAGGCTCGGAGAGCCTGTCTGCCATTCGGCAAGGGGCTAGTAAGCCCAAGGGCAGCTCTTTCCTCCTGAGGGATTACAATGGTGGATTCCTATAGCCTTTCTGTGCTGGCCTTTCTGACACAGAAAGGGTGTCGGAATCCAATATTGGGGACCCCAGTAGGGCCCCCACGGGTGCAAGGCCTCAGGATGTTGATCCCTGCACCCGGTGGCAGGCACTTTGATGTGCCTGCCACCTGGTGCATGGATGAACTGCACCTCAGCTCTTTACAATGAGAGCATGCATTCCAGTCAGAGTGTGTGCTCCCATTGTAAAGAATAGGAGTGCGATGGAACAGTGTTCGGTCGCATCCTAATTGCTGGTTTGGGACCGCCGAGAGGAGGTCAGTCGGTCCCAATTCCAGATCGATGTCGGACGGACTCAGGTCCATCCGACATCGAAATCGGCCCATAAATAGAAGATGGAAATTAATGCAGACCTATTATGGCATAAGGTTAAAGAATATACTAACAAAAGGTCCCTTATTTATCTGAGCTGGTGCGGAAGAATAGAATCAATTACAATGATAATGTGATTCATGGTGCAATAAACATGTTACTGCAAAAGATTTGTGCTGTCACTTTAAAAAAAAATAAGCAGCTGATTTTGGAATGTATTGATCGAACAAAAAACTGGTTAACATTATCCTAACTTAGATTAAACAAAAATTGGGTAAGGGTGTGGTTAGCTGATTTCACCAGATACAACTATGCCTTCCTTCTTGCTAAGCCCACTAGATGGTCTCAACACAACTTTGACTCTACTACTGATTCACAATGATTTATTGAAAAATAGTTATTTACTACATGTGTCTTACTCATTTGTAGTCCCTGGAAAACAACTTACAAGAACAGACTCACATATCATCATTACAGAAATGGCCACTAGCCTTAGATGTCTTGAATGCAAGTCAAAAGTTAAATTTCAGGGATCTTAAACTTACTATTATAGGGGAATAAAGTAGTAACAGCTAGCAATAAGGAGTTATGCTGGTCATACTGGGGAAAGAAAAGTATACATTTATTAAATCATCTTGTGGGTGACAAAGGGGCCTTTGTCATCTGCACAAATTTAGGACAAGTCTGGCCCGAGGAGCCCAGAATTTTAGCCCACCTTGAAACTTAAAGAATGGTCAAAATTACAACTCCCAAAGGAAACCCCCATAATTATCTATCTTTCTCTAGGATATAGGGTAAAAAGCACTTAGCTCCTATAGTTGCTAATAATAAGCCATTCTTCGCAAGGCTACTGAATGTAAGTCGTCTCGTATGTTGATGAATCTACTGTTATCTAATGCAGAGTCTTACAACTAGCAAGAACTTCGGGGCATATCAGCAACAACCGGCGATAATTATCGCTAAGCGCACTTAGCGCTAGGTTAATTATCGCCGGCTAGCGTGGACTTTTATCACTGAGATAGCGTGCTATTAGCAACGCTGATCTCAAAAGCGATAAAAATCCTCACGCTAACTGCCTAACATGAGATTATCGCTGGAAACCCAGCGATAATCTCACGCAATGTGGCATTAGCTTGTTGATAGGGCCCCACAAACTTAGCCATGATATCCATCTTCCATAGGATATCATGGCTAAGTCAGTCCTGAAGCAGGCGTAAGGAAAGTAGCGATAACAGGGGTTATCGCTACTTTTCTTGCCGCTATGCTTCATAGCGTGGGGCTTGATGATAGGAGAAATGTCGCTTAGCGACATTTCTCCTGTCATGTCAGGTCAGGAACGCCCACTATGCATCTCATTAGAGATGCAAAGCTGGGCGTTAGGAATTCCTACGCTAACGCAAGTTTTCACGCGTCAGCGTGAGCTTCCTAATTAGACAATAAAATTATCGCCGTTTTTCAGCCGAAAACGGCCGCAAAAGCGGCGATAATTTTCTATCGCCTCCTTGTAAATATCCCCCAATATGAGTCGGTCCACAACCATAAGATTGCTACTATGTTCATTCAAACCAGATTCTACTTGGTCCACAAGTTACTTTGGAATTTGTATAGGATGTAATAGATTCTTCCTTTTGATTCCACTATGTGTGGAATTATAAGGGGAGTGTACTCTACAACCGGTGATAGTAGGCTGTAGAGTTATTTGCCATTTGACATTGCACAACATGGTGAGCAAATAAACGATGGATTTAGGTCCAGATCTCTGTACTGGGGTGAATGTATGACATTGTTCTGCATTATGTCCATCAACTGTTGTTTTTGCTTTTGTCACCCCGAGTGGGACGGCTATGCTCAGACGTGAGTCCCGTGCTCTCCATGCCACTGGAATCAAGCAATCCTGGCTGAAGAGGAGTGAAACCCCGAAACCGGTCCTAGGATGCTTGGTTCCAGTCCAGGGAGGACCTGGCTTGGCAGTTCGGGCGGGACTGTTCCCATGAGGCACAGGGTCAAGACTGATTTGCATATGGCTGGGTTCAAACTGGAATGGCATGGTGAGCAAATAAACGATGGATTTCGGCCCAGATCTCTGTACTGGGGTGAATGTATGACATTGTTCTGCATTCTGTCCATCAACTGTTGTTTTTGCATTTGACAAGTTCTCTCTGACATAGATTAAGCACAATGAAACCCTTCTCAAATTTCTGCTTCTAATCACATCCAAAGTAGTTATTTTTTGTTGGAAACGGTAAGTTGTCTGTCCACACATGGTGGGGTGGGTTAGGTGTTGTGATGATTTCTACCTTTGGTTGTTTTCTAGAACTCAAACTTGGAAAACTATGAGATGCACTCCATGCAGTCATGGAAAGGTTTGAAACTCTGTGAGATGGTCTATAATTAGTCGTCATACATGTACCTTCAACAGTTTGGGGCTTTTGCTCTAGCATATACATTCCACACATCAGGTTCTACATCCTTCAGAAGTAAAACATTAAGATCAGGATCCTGCTCTATCCTCTTTTCCTGTGTCCCTTCTTTAAATTCTTCTTGACATAGCGCAGGCCTATAATATGATGGTGTCCGTGATAGGGCTCGCACATAGTATTTTGTATGTTACGTAATCTACTATATAAAATGTCAATCTCTAACCGATTCTGCGTCACGCATGTGTGCTCTTGAGTCTTACTCTACTACATTATTCAGGTCTTCAGTTTTGGGTTCATTTTGTGTCGCAATAACGGCCTCTGAGAGCACTTATATCACTTAAGAAACAGCTCTGTACAACAGTACAGCATAATTCTCCTTCTGAGTTACACTTAGACATGGAGGTATTTTTCACACGCCGCAAACAAAAGCCCTTCTCCATTGCCCACTCTGGGGGCACTGACTCTATCTGGGTAACATGCACACTCCTTCAGTAGCAGCTTAATAATACCTGAACACAATAATAATGACTGGCCAGCAGTGTTTGTCACTGGTTTCCAAAACTTCCTCTCTGATTATCTGCTAACTTTTCTTCAGTTTGAGATAGAAAACAAATTGTTGTTCAATCTGAAAACTATGCGGCATATGTTGGATTGTGTGGGCAATGCAGAAAATGTGTAATTACATAATAATATGCACTTCCAAAAAATATGCATAATTCCTGTGGCCCGCTCTCTCAGCCCAATAATAAGTTCACAGTCTCCCTTCCATGCCATGCAACTCCCTTCCCGTCTGCTTGTACACATTCACCACTGTGCCAAATGCCAACCTGCTGGCTATGTGTGGTTTTGCACTGACACACCTTGCCATAGTACATCAGCATGCCTACAGGCCCACCATCACACGATCAATTGTCTTACATGCATGTACATAAAAGGTGCTGACCACTTATTCTATACTACCGCTGGCTTCCAGGTCTTCAGGTGAAAGGCATGCGCCCCAAATCGCACGCACCCCAGGCATCCCAAAATAATGCAACAGTGTGCAACCCAGTCAAGCCCACAAGTGCCAAGAAGCCACATCAGTGAAAGGCATGCACAACACTAATTACAGTAACCTGTCATAAAATGGGACAATTTCTTTTTGCACAGCTACACAATTTCTAGGGCTTTAAAAAGCGTTATATTGTGAAAGTTACTTAAGGTTTAACAGACGTCACTAATATTTTGTAAAGTTGGGTAATAAAGGCACCAATAAAACACAGAAAGACAAGTGTGGTGCTTCCTAAATAACACTGTTGCTGTTCTATCAAGCATTGCTAAGTCTGCAGTTCCCTGTGTTTTCCAAGCATGTAAATGTATCACAATCCCATTCAACGCCGTCGCATAAAGGTCAAAGTTTCCAAAAAGTCCGGTTGACCTGGGGTTTTAGGTTCACCCCTTGAGTACAGCGTCCATGTACTGAAGCGCCCCCCTGGGCGACGAGAGACGTAGGGGGCGTGTCGTCTGAAAAGGGAGTGGGCGTTGCCTTTTGTGTCCTGGACCCAGACATCTGGCAGGAGCAAGCCGGCCTGTGTTTCGGGGCCCCGGCCCCCCATTCTCAGCCAGTGAGCTGTGCGCCATTGAAACACTTACTCCTTTTTCTCATGCAAATTCCACGCTGCTCGAGCAGATGCGAACCATTTGGTCCTGTCCTTGTTCGCTTGTAAAGGAATAATGCACATTTTTCTGTTTTGTTTTGTTTATTGAAAGTTTACATGGGCGACGAGCGTCCTTGGTGGGCTGTCGGCAGTTTGAGCCTCGACAGGAGGTGGCCCAGGGCACGCTCTGCAAAAGGCAACTAGAAATACGACTCACCGGCCAAGCCCTAGGAGCCATGCCTCGCAATCAACCATTCCACCGGAGACCGGGTCGGACTGGGACAGAAAATAGACCCAGTCACCAAAATATTAGTGAGTTCGTTTAAATAGTGGCCCATGTCTGTAAATTGCAACAGTTTTGAACTTGTGAAGACACCTGGGATAAGTGTTTGGCTAGGTGTGGAAGACTGCATGGATGTGTGCTTGCTGCAGGCAATGTTTGTTTTAATACCTGGAAAAAATCAACAGTAAAAAGTGGCCCACCAAATATAAATTAGGCCAACTAACAGCCAAAACAAAGGCCTGTCAGACCAGCTCATCGGGCGCTGCCTGATTGCCCTATAGGCCAGTCTGGAGATTTTTATTCATAAAGAAAGTTTTTAAGTTTATTATTTGGAAAGTTTTTAAGTTTTTTATATGACTCCACATCCTGAGGCCACAACTTTTTCAGTCATGGACTTTCCTATTACAAATCAGTGTTTACACAAGTGGGATAGTGAACAGAAAATCACCGAACTAAAAAAAAGTGCACGGATGTGGTAAATGAAAGCCTTGGAATCATATGGTAACCACTAAATTGTTGGGGCCATCAGGTGATTGTTAATACACGATAATTACCAGATGACTCACTGTTACTGCCACAGCTCTTTCAGTTTTTTGCTTTACTTTTACAAATTGACATACAGTTGGGTACCACTACATTCCCAAAAGAATGCAACCATGATCACACACAACATCTGACAGTAGATGGTAGAACATTGCATATAAATTCAGCACAGACAGATATTGAGGTTAACTCGTATGGGTAATACTGCATCACAATTAGGGCCTGATTCTGATGCGGTTTGGAAAGCTTCCTGACAGAATCGGATTGGGAGAGTCCAACCGACAGAGTATGATGCATCTAGATGTTTCCAGATACGATTTGGTTGGACTCCCATTGATTTCAATGGGAGCCTTTGTTCCAACCGAATGCATAAACTGTCATTGAAGAAAGGGGTGGCTGGGGAAAATCAGGCACCCTGTGGCGGGCACCCCCTGGTGCCTGCCACACTGTGCATGGGTGGTAAGGGGGGAGCCCTGGGTACACCCACAGGGTCGATTGGGAAGGCTCTGGGTGCAGGGGGGCCCTTGGTCATTCGGAAACGCAGCCAGTAGAGACGTACATTTCTGCTCCATACGGCTCGGTCATTCCAAATGCTGTTGGGTTGGGATTGGGATAATCCTAACACCTAACTCACATCATACTCGGTCGATTGGAAACCTTTCAGAGTTGGTCAGAAAGACACGTTCCCGATCCGATTTGGAAGGAGCAAATGCCGTTAGGCGGCCTTCCTAACCACACCAGAATCAGACCCTTAGGGCCGATTATGATCTCTCTGGGAAAGCCCTACGGCCGACTTGGACCCGTAGAGCTTTCCTAATGACTCGGGCTCCGGGGCTACGAGCGACCGAGTACGATGCAACTGTGCGCTGATGGATCGCTTGGAGTCCCATTGAAGTCTATGGGAGCCTGTTGTACATCGCGTGCATAGGCTCCCATAGAGAAAAAAGGTAGGTCGCTGAAAAGGGCGCCCCCTTTCACGGGGACGCCTTGGTCCCCCTGCACCGTGCATGTATAGGGTCCCCCCAGTGACCGATTTGTAGGGCTACGGGTGAAGGGGGATCCGCTATGGGCCCCCAAAGTACATCTCCGGCAACCGTGTCTATCTAACAGACAGACACGCTCATCGTATCTGCTCGCTTGGAAATCGGCCCCATTGCGCAGCGCGAGTCAGCCATGTTAGAGTCATCCGGAAGGCATTGCTGACAGGTACGAGTCGTTCAAAGCGCGAGGCTATATACCCATCATACTTGCTCACTCATGCAGTGGTACGAGTCGTTCAGAAAATGGGGCAGCGAGTCAGGCTCGCTCTTGACGGATGTGGTCCGTAGCCCTTACGAGCAAGATCGTAATCGGGCCCTTAGTGTTGTTGTTGTCAGTCTTTAATTTATGATCAACAAACAATCACAAAAGTACGTCAATGGCACAGAGAAAAGTAAAAGATAATACATTTGAATCATCTACCAACACGCTTATTTAAAAATCCATAAAAGATTACTAACCAATAAAAATATTACATTTGTTATACTAATTTCATAAGTAATTACACCAGTGAATATAACATTATTTTAGCATTACCACCCAAACTCAAAACACCACTTATTATGAAATTCCAAAACCCAAACTGTTACTATACCAAATAGCTGATTTAAAAAAAATCACTCACTTTTACACAAACTTCAGGCAGAGGAAGCATCTACAAAAAACATAATGCAGGTCTACCACCAGTGAAACCAAGTTTATTCAATAGAAGCAATATAAAAAAAATGCAAAAAGAGCTCATAAAACGTACAAAGAGATTACGCAGAGTCTGTGGTGAGGATTCATCACAAGGGCAATTACCAATAGAGGCTGTACCATATTGACCTAATGGAAAAGAGAGTTTGAATCGAATAGTACCTAATAAGCAGCAGAGATTGTTTCCCGATGTATGGAACTAAGGGCCAGATATACTAACATTAGGAATACCGATTTCCTAATTGTGATTATATCTGAATCGTAATTAGGAAATCACTATTCCTAATGTACAAAACCTTTTATTTCTGAATAGCAATTCCTAGTAGGTCGCAAATCGACCTACTGGGTGGTGGCCTGCTGAGTTCAGTAGACCAAAATATCTGAATCGCAATTTGTACTTTGTACATGTATAAAAACATTTTTGGAGTCAAAACAGCCCAATTCAGTGAATTGGGTCATTTTTGACTGCAAAAGTGCTTTCTATATCTGGCCCAAATTCTAGATAGGGTTTCTAATCCTGGTGACATTTGGATCATCACATAAGCTCTAATTGATAATTTTTAGAGTTCCACAGCTTCTCTCTCCAGCCGCCGAGCTGCCCAGCATTCATGAAGGACTGCTTCTTCCAGTGCTTAACTATCTGAGATGTCATTTAAAATAGGACACTTCTCCCAAACTCTGCTGTTAATGATATCACAGAGTAAGGTATTATTGCTCGGTTCTGAGTTTTAGCCTGAGGCATGGGGAATTACTACAGAATCCATGTTGATACATTGATTTCTGCATTATGTTTTCCTTATTCCAAGCACTTCTTTCTGCACATATTGTGCCAGGTTTTTCTTGGTAAAATGTACACAGGGAAGACACCTTGGGAATACGATATTCCCACTCAAATTATAATCTTGATTCAGGAAAACAGTCAGGATTTCACTGCAATCAGGATTTACCAGATACTTGTAGTAAGTACATATCTGGGTATCTTGGTGCACACAGTAGCAGTGTCTACCAGGATATAGCACACACTACCTTACAACAGTGCACATTAAGATAGCACTCCAAACATACATCTAGCATTGCTCATACATGCAATGAACAGCTATTATGGCATCCAGTTGCACTTGTCCTAGCTGCTACGTTTAACATATATCACTTTGCCAGGCATTGGACACCTATACCAACCCATGATTCGTAATTGATTTGGTACAGTCTCCATCTCACTCACAAAACATAAAGAACTTTAATCCACAACTCACTTAAGATTACATATTCACCCATTAGATGTATTCATCTCCACAGCTCAATCACTTTCCAGTTTGTTATAAAAATGTCTGCATCAATTAAAAAGTCATAGTGGGTGTAGGAAATTGGATTATTATTTGGGGTGGATGACTACCCGCCTCAAGGAATAATCACAACCCTTTTCAGGGTGAACCCTCAAAGTTACTAAATTAACCTGAGCTTAATCTCCAGGTAGCTATGACCCAGAGCAGACAGGCTTAACTGAGGGCTATGTGTTCTGCAGTACCAAAAAAGTAATAAAGTCAACATGCAAAACAATAAAAGTCCCAAACCGAAATAGAAAATTAGGGTAAAATGTAATAAACATCATGAGGCCAAATGACAAAAATCCAATACAGGGAACTGGAAATATGATATTTAAAAAAAATTTAAGCAGAAATAGTGCAAAAACCAAAAATTGGCAATGATTGTCAATGATCATGGTAGGCCAGAGATTAGGCGCAATTTGAGGCCGACCATGATGGAGCATTTGTCAGATACACCAGCCAGGTTCATCCTGGTAAAAGAAGATACCTACTTTTGAGTACAAACCAACCACTGGAGAACCGTTCCAAGCCCCCCAGACCTGAAATGAGGCACTTAGAAACTCACAGGGTGTCACAGGCCAACAGCACGATCCATTCCAGGTCCAGCTGGTCATCTGGGTACTTCCAGGAAAGACCTCTTGCAGCATGCTGTCTCCCTGTAGCCACACATCAGGTCACCCTGCTGACTCCAGGAATTCACTTATTTATCCTGGATACAAGAGGGAACAGGTCCAGTTCTTCAGGGCTCCTCTCAGGTTACAGACAGCAGCTCCAATTCTCTTCTGATCCTCTGCAGGTTCACAAAGTGTGCTGAAGAGAGTGGCCAGGGATGGCAAATTTATGCCTGGAATTAGCTACGGTGTTGGGGTGACCCCTGTCCCCTACCTTACCAATGGAGTAAAAGTTATCAGGCCCTCACCTACTTAGTTGTACAGTAGTTTTTGCTTGCCTTACTGAAACCAGGCCCAAAATGCAATATGTCAGGGCAAATCCAAAATGACGAAGGTGATCAGCCACACTAAACTTGAACTCAGAGGCTGAGGGTGTGACTGGGTACTGCACTATGGTAATCGTAATGCCCTACCGCATCGAACACTAAAATTCAGTTTGAAGCAGGCACTGTACCCAAAAAACCCAAGATAGAAGTCTGGTTGGACGAAGGCAGGGTCTTCACCCACCAGGGGATCCACAAGAATTGTGTGGCATTGGGTTCTCTACCTTTCAGGTGTTATCCAAGTGTGATATGTGGCTCAAGCAGGATTTGAAACTGTGCTGTCAAAAGGAGATCCACAGACCACACTCTGAATATTCTGTTGAGCTCGGAAGAGCCATCTCTGTCCATTCAATTCAGCCTGTTGTTTGCTACTAAGAGGCATTTCACACCAGTTTCACACCTATTCAAGGCTAATCACTATTTGGGCTACTGCTGTAGAGCAAACACAAATTAGCCTCCAGGAGCTTCAGGCCGAGAAAAGGTGAGTTTCTAAAATGTACTCTTACTTAAAATGTATTAAAAATTCGACCACTGACTGACAAATGCATGACTTTTACCCAAGGGCATCTTGGGGCTAGGAAAAGCCTGTCCTGTCCTGAAAGCAGGGAATTTACTGACTGATCCCTTAAAGGAGAAAAGCCAGGCTTTAATAAGCTTCCTAAAACAAGAATGGTTATCATTGGCTGTTATTTCCATAAGTAGGGAATGCCAGACATTAGCTCTAATGAAGGAGAACAATCTCCCTCCCGGTCTGCTCTGTCTGGTTTTGGAAACTTCAGCATCCTTTTTACCGGAGGATCTAAGAGATCTTCTAACTTGGCATTAATGGCGGCTGGACTGGTCACATGTAACACCCTGTGTGCCAAGCACAAACCCATTTGGTTTCTCTGCTATTTCGTATGCAGATGATATTTAAATTATTGTATCCATCTCCACAGATGATAGCTCTGCAGCCTATAATATTAAGCAATGTTTGACCCAAATTGCTATCTGGATGCATAATAATTAGTTTTTATTGAATATGGAGAAATGAGAGGTGATGCTCTTTGGGAAAAACTTTGCAACCTGGAGCCATTTTTGGTGGCCAGAGGACTTTGGCCCACCACCAGTCCCTGCCCAAAAGGTAAAAAAAATTGGGATAATTTTTGATGAACAGTTGACTTTTTCGGAGCAGATCAATCATATCACTTATTCCTGCTTTTACATAATCAACCGGCTCAAAAAGGTTCTCCTTTTTATTTCCACTGACATTCAAAAGATTGTTGTGATTTCTCTTATACTTTCGAGGATAGACTATTGCAACACACTCTTTCTAGGGGTAAATAACTCTCTCAAACTAAGTTGCAATTTTTGCAAAATGTGACGGCTCGTTTTCTGTTAAACTTACCAAAAGTTTACTCGATTTCCAAGAAAATCCAGGAATTGCATTGGCTACCAGTTTTCAAAAGGATCAAGTTCAAGGCACTTTGCACAATACACAAAGCCCTGTATGGCACAGGTCCTCTCTATTTCAGGAACATTTTTACCTGGTATTCTCCACAGCGCGTATTAAGGTCCTCTCATTTTTACTTAGTTACGACTCCCAAAATAAAAAAATCTTGTTGGGGGGTTAGGAGTTTCTCCTATCTTGGCAGCAAATTGTGAAATGCTTTGCCTCTGTATTTAAGATCTCAACCAAGCCTTATCCTTTGGAGGAAAACTGTTAAATCTTGGCTCTACACCCTCACTGTTTAGTAAAATAGCTGTCTTCCCAGCTGTATTTAGTGGGTTGCTTAGCGCTAAGACACCTTGGTATTTGTGCGCTCTAGAAAACTCTTACTTACTTAAACACGGACTGTTTGCAGACCAGCAAACAGTGCAATTTCTTCAAGGCTTCTGATACAGGCTGATATCTGGTATCCGCCAGAATCAGTTCAGTGGCTGTGTTTTTTTCAATCTGCATTATTATGCATAGAGTTTGATTTACACACAAATAAAGGGAGTTACCGTAATCGAAAAGAAATGTAATCAATGCTTAGAGTTATCGTTCTGCGAGCCACAAGAGGAATAAAAGGAAATACCTTTTTCAGCAGCCTCATGATGTAGAAAAGACATCACCACTACTTGGTTGATGTGTGCCACAAAAGAGAGACTTTTATAAAAAACCACTCCAAGATTCCGTGTGGATTCTACTTTCATAGGCAGGGCTCCCAATGCAGATTGCCACCACTGGTTGGACTTGTGCTCTCTACTTAATGTACCTCATAGACATACATACAATCTTGAATTTCTTTCCGCAAGAGTCAAAGAGTCATTCAATATATTAATCACAATTTTGGTATCATCAGAAGATGCTATGGACCCATAATATTTTACTACCTAAGCCATCAGGACTATGTAAAGATTAAAAAGGATGACTTCTGTGGAACACTACAAGGCAGGGAAAAAGGCTTAGACCTAAAAGGTGCACATTCCAAAGTTTTTTACTCCCCTGTCAGAAATGCTTTTAGATGCTTTAGAGCATTAGCTGTAATGCCCATCTTGGATAGCCAGGCTACTAGCATGAAGTGGGCCACAATGTAAAACGCTGCAAGCAGGTCTAATACTTAAAAGCACTAGCACCAATTCCCGGCTGTGGACTTTCCTAAATCCTGCTTGGGATCTATCTAGCAGATTATGGCATTCCAGGACTTGTGATAGCTCCTAGTTTAATGCTTTCTACAAGATTTTCGATGGAACTGGCAAGAGTTAAATAGGTCTGTAATTCTTCCATACCGTGGCCTTAGCTTTTTTCAGGAGAGGAATTATCGTGGCTTCTTTCTTTCCAATCCTGGAATTGAATTTTTAATATTTATTAAAATAATGTATACCTATTAAAAATAGTTGTTTAATTATTTTTTCTAGTTGGATCTTAGCACTCATATTGTATGGTAGATATGCAACCGGAGACACAGAAAATAATGTGTTCTGAGCAGGTATCACCACTGTGTTCACATGAGGTAGACATGATAGAACATCAAGGGAAGAACACATAAAGCACCTGTTGTACCACAAAAAAATATATACATGGAGATTTATTATAAATGCATGTGTATGACATGCATGATTCACAGTTGCACTTTAAATTAACTTAGTGTATTCCACTCATGTACTTACTAAGGGGCCGATTACAATGGTGGTCGATGAGCGTCTGACCGCCATTGTTGCGAAAATGGGACCGACTGACAGGTAGTTGGTGGTCCTGCCCGACAAATTAGGAATCCGGAAAAGGGCAGCAGCACAAGCCCCAATACAAAGAGGCATGTTTTCAGACATTCTTGCACCCTGTGGCAGGCACCATGCAGAGGTCCCAAAAAAGACTTTCCACCAGCCTTTTCACATCATGAACAACCTACATGAAATGGTAGGTGGAAAAGTGGATTGTAATCCCCACGGCAGTACCTGAGATGGCACCGCCTCCATTGAGGGGACTGCGAATAGACCGACCGCCTGATGGGCTCCTGGAGCCCGTCGGAAGCTGTTGGTCAGTCTCTGGGCCAATGCAGTCCGACCGACCGCATCCTAATACGGTGGTCTGACCGTGGTCAGGGATGTCGTTGGGACTGGCACCCATGGCACATAGGTGTCCGTTCCACCACCATTGTAAACGGCCCTTAGTATGCATACATTGTTTTGGCCGTAGAGAAATGGGCTGGCATCAGGAGGCACGTGGAAATGCAACTTATTACACCCATTTACAATGCATAAAACTCAGGTTATAAACTATTGGGAACTGAAAGTGATTTAAAGGTCCAAGTTTCTTGGAAAACACCCGCTAACCTGGTGTGATTATTTAATGAAGTCAGGAAAGGTTTTTAGGCTCAGATTTAGTCTTAAAGACTCAGTTATGTAAGGCCCCAATATATAAATTGGAATTGATGGCTCTGGACTTAGCTGTCACTATAGGGAACTATAAGGGGATCAGAATTAAGATGAAAAATGTGAAACCAGTCTACGACATAGAATACGGAATTAAAGTAGGGCTCGGGATTAAGAAATGTAGATATTGTAGCGTCCTCTCCAACCAGAGTACATTCTAATGACTAGGCCACACCTGGAGCTTAGTATAACACGTCTTTATTCTTCTGCATGTAACCGCAAACTCAACATTGTAAACCTGCACGCCACTATGCTGTAACACTTACGTCACAGTTCTACAGAGTCCATCAGGAGCCAAAAGGGTTCCGTCACTATATCTTCCCCTCTGTTAAAAGTAAAAAGGTTTTTTATTTTTTTACAAAGATTTATAATCATAGCTCTTCAGTGAGTCTTCGTGGTGCTCTGATCACATGTCCCAACTATGTCTTCGGAAACCGGGGACAGGCAGTCGAAGTGTCCATGATCTGTGTTGGTGATGTAGGAGCAACAGATGTCACGGGGTCCCCAAATGTCTTTTCAGACCAAGTCTCTGAAGATACATCAGTGCCTGACGAGCGATGAGCCACCTCTTTGAAATGTGAGGAATCTCACGTAATGGACTTCCCATTACATTGAGCAGTCACCATGTGTCCTTTGCTGGTCAAAACATGAAATGGCTCAGCACTGAAGGGAGCATCAGATTTCCATTTTCTAGGCTGACAAGTGAACTTAATGTCTTTTGCATGTTTATGTTTGTCTGCGTAGGCCCTCATTTTCCTTTTAAGATCCAAATCTTTCATATGGGTTTTTTCCTCACTACTTGATCTTCTGTCGGTCCATTGAGGTAACTTGGTTGTCATGGCTCTCCTGAACATCAAAGTTGCAGGGTGTTCACCTGTGGTCAAGTGAAGGGTCGAACGGTAAGCTCAAAGAGTAGAATTCAAGTCAGTCTTAACGTTGAGCTTTTCCAATACAGAACACTGAACAGCTTTCTTAAGAGTACTAATGAAACGTTTGCTAAGGCCATGGCCTGTGGGCAAGGAGGTTTGCTCTTCTATTGCTTTACATTAAGATGAATGAGAAAGTCTCTGAATTCGCAACTATTAAAAAGTAAGCCGAGGTCAGATTTTAAGATCATAGGATCACCCCATGTCGAGAAGATGCCATCTTGAGTGATGGATGACAGATCGTCTGTCAATGGAAAACAGGTGTATTCATCAACAATCACCATCAAGTGATGTCCATTGTCATTTGTCAAGAGGACCGAAGAAGTACACAGCAATTCTTTCCCATACATGCTTTGGCAACTCTGATATGTTTAAGGTGTGTTGAGTGGTTTTTGATGAAATGCATTTGCATAGATGACAGGCTTTCATTTCTCTTTCAACTCTCTCATTGAGAAGAGGAAACCATACTCAGTCTCGGAGAGCTCATTTTGTGGCATCAATTCCTCGACGTCCTTCATGGGCCAGCTCAATTATCTGTTGTCGCAGACTCTCTGGAATAACAATGCTCAAACCTCTCATGATAATGCTTTCTTGAGTAACAGACACTTCATCTTTGACATTTTAAAATTTCTGGTATTCAGTGTCACAGGTAAGAAGTCGAATGTGCTGGTCATAAGACTGATGTGTAATAATGTTTTTTAGTTTTAACATGTCACTATCTTGACTCGTGGCAGCGACACTTTTTTGTTCCAAAGAAAAGGCAGCTGGTGTGCTTGAGTTCACAATGAAATTTCTGTAAGCTTCAGCCGTCTTGGAAGGTGTACCATGGCACTGTAGAGGCACTCTTGAGAAGTAGTCGGCTGGGTTTTGGTCTTTCCCTGGATAGTGCACAATTATGCAGTTGTATTCTTGTAATTGTAGACCCCAAAGTTCAATTAGAGAGGCATCTTGGCCTTTGTATGGTCAACAATGCTTGATGATCTGTCACTGCAGTGAAAGCCTTTCCATAGAATACGTGGAAATATTAACAAGCTCACACCACTGGTAAGTTTTCTCTCTCAGGTTGTGAATAAGCATATTCAGTTTGGGACAATAGTCTGCTTGCATTGGCCACAATACATCTCTGAGCATTTGGGTGTCTGCTGTGCTGTGCAAAGATTGCGCCTAGCCCGACGGCGCTAGTGTCAACAACAACCTCTGTTGATGATTTTTGGCGGTATCAAATGGTGGTGGTGTTTCAGGAAGGTAGCGGAATTGTAGCCATGGGTGGAACTTACTGATGTTGAGAGTAGTGTTCTTTTCAACGCTGCTTGATGATCTTGTTTATGCAAACCATCTCTGAGGCCTTGCGATGTGCTGGCCTCTGGATCATTTTGGAAAATTGCAGGAAACGTGGCCTCTTTCTGAGTCTCCATTGGAAAAACAACCTTTCACTATTTTGATTGTTGCCCTCGGCTTTCAATCTTTAAAGACCTCTGGAGTTGTTCTGATCCCCAGTCTGCAGCTGTGCTGGTGGGCTGCTTCACGTAAGGATGGCTCCATTAACACAACCCGAACACACCTTCTGGGCCCACTTCCCTTCACTCTGTGGTGTGATGACACTCTTTTTGCTCAGTTCTGGTAAGCAGATGGCCGTTTCTTCCATTTGACTTGCTTTAAAGGCGTCTCATTGTACTATCTGACACCCGGTTGATCTCTGCCTCGCAGCACTGATTGCAGCGTTATCTTGTGATTTGCAGTCATTATTTATTGCTCTTTCAAAACCTGGTTGTATCTGCCATTAACATTATCACTCCATATGATGTATAGCTTTACGTTGAGTAGTACCGCGGTATCTCTTTTTATGGGCCTCTCAGCATGTTCTTGGCCAGCGATGTGTAAACTTCTCTGTGAAGCTTTCATTATCGTCAAATGCTTTACACTGGCTGGAGTTGCGCTTTGAATTCACATACCCCAACATTGATTATGCACTTTGACTGAGAGACATGTGGCTCGCACAAGCAGTTTGCTAGACCACGACAAACTCTCTGGAGGAGCACTGTCGATCTTTGGGCTACTGATCCCCTATCTCGTCCCCAGCTATAGCATCCTCCCCAGCCTGGGTACCCGCTAACAACTTTATCATACACAAAACTTAGTATACCACGTCTTTTTTCCGCTGTGTGTAACCTAGGCACTGCCCGTACAGATATGAGCGGTGGGACGGGGGTCGAGGGGGAGTCAACAGATGACGACGAGGAAAATGTACGTTAAAAAAAAGAAAAGCACTTACCTTGCACTCGCCGCATCGCCGACTTGGTGATGCGGCGAGTCCAAGGTAAGTGGTTTACTTTATTCAAAATGTAAGTTTCCCTCGTCATCTGTCTGTCGACTCACCCTCCACCCCACCCCCCTACCCCACTGCTCTTACCTGCACATTCTAAACCTATATTCACTTCACTTTGCTCTAACACTTACGTCACAGTTCTATGGAGTCCATTAGGAACCGAAAGGGTTCTGTCATTGTTAACTCACGCGACACTACAGATATGAAACCAGAAGGTAGGGTCAAGAGTAAGGCATTATAATAGGGTATTGGATTGGGGCACAGATGTAGGAAGATAAAAAATAAAATTAAAATAAATACTCAGAAAAGAGGGCATACAATTAGAAACTGGGTGGAGGGCTCAGGAGTCAGAAGTGGTGGCTCAGAAATCACATTATTAAAGGTCTAAAGTCTTAAATGGAGGCACCACGCTTAGTTACTTTGAAGGAATCTAATTTATGCTTTTGAACATCAGCTCAAGTGCTGCCAATAAGTGTTTCAAGACATCTGTCTCTTCATCAGGGCATTAAATAAAGTATAAAATATACTAGTCATTTTTCACCGCGGTGGCCAGCACAGGTAAGCACGGTGAGGTGGGGCGTGGTGGGGGGAAGTCGACAGACGACGGAATGGGTATTATTTATTTATGTAATTATACCTATTCCGTCGCCTGTCGACCTTCCCCCCTTCCACCCCGCCCGCCCCGCCTCACCACACTTACTTGTGCTGGCCGCCGCTGATAGTTCATCAATAAATGTTAACCTAAATTCACTTTTTTTCTCAGGAGTTAGATAATGTGTATACATAGTTCAAAAATTATAAGTGCTAACAAATACTGTTAGAAATAACAAACACTCAAATTGGCACTATGAGGTATAAATATATTTTTACTGAATGTAACGAATAAGTCTCCTAAGTATGAATTGAGGATTAATTAAAGAGGCTGAGAATGACATTGTGGACGGATGACACAAAGTTAATGAGGATAAAGCTGTGGAAACATTTGGACCTGCCTTTAAAGAGTAGAATAAAATACAAGCAAACATGATGATTATCAACCTTAAAAATCCTCTTTTTTGTTCATATGTTCTGCCTTCTGTGCCCACATTACGACTGACCCTCCTCTTTCCAATTTTGTATCATGTATTTCTTGTCTGATTTTTTAATTTAATTATTGGCTGTCCAAGAGATGCTATCCATCCATCCATCCATCCATCCATCCATCCATCCATCCATCCATCCATCCATCTATCCATCCATCCATCTATCTATCTATCTATCTATCTATCTATCTATCTATCTATCTATCTATCTATCTATCTATCTATCTATCTATCTATCTATCTATCTATCTATCTATCTATCTATCTATCTATCTATCTATCTATCTATCTATCTATCTATCTATCTATCTACCTACCTACCTACCTACCTACCTACCTACCTACCTACCTACCTACCTATCTATCTATCTATCTATCTATCTATCTATCTATCTATCTATCTATCTATCTATCTATCTATCTATCTATCTATCTATCTATCTATCTTTTGTTTAATTAAATATCTAATAATGGCATAATGGTGAAATAGAAACTATTTACATTGATAGCTGTGTATGAAGACTCAACGCATGTGAGAAGAGCAGAAGGCAAAGTAAAGTCCTAAATGTCAGGGAGAAAAACATCTATTTCTGAGCCTCCTGGCCCTCGCATTGTAACATTTCTACTGCGTTTCCTCCCTTTAGGAATTTGAATATCACTTCATAATCCCCATTGTCC
The DNA here is from genome assembly GCF_964204655.1 of Triturus cristatus. Lineage (NCBI taxonomy): Eukaryota > Metazoa > Chordata > Amphibia > Caudata > Salamandridae > Triturus > Triturus cristatus. The sequence goes on along the minus strand of NC_140590.1, from coordinate 473,414,381 downwards.
CTCTTCTCCAGAATGCACACAAGAAGAGCCCAGATCTTCCCCTCGTGGGATGTGTAGCTTAAACCAAGGGCCAATTTGGCTGCTTGTCTCTGGACTGTCTCCAATCTGTCTCAACGCCCCCTGAGACGTGGCCTCCGGAACCGGACACAATACACTGCCAAGCCCTTTTTATTCGTGACAGACACACACACACCTAAATTAATGCCTCAGCACCGCCCTTTCCACGGCCACCCATGGATAGACAGATTTTTTACTAACTCCCTGGGACTTGAGGCGAGCCCACCTTACAATAAATGCCTTTGCCACAGCATCTGCTTGGCCGGCCGAAGAATAGAGCGAAGACGTTTTGTCTGCATTCTTACAAAGCCAGGCGCTGCTGATTTATGAGATGCTAAAAGCCAGGGAAACTCTTTCTTTAAATACAATACATATTTCAATTAATGTTTCTTTTGCATGCAGAGTTTTTGTTCCCATTTTTACATGTTTTTAAGAATTAAAACCATCTTTTGCTTTTATGAAGTATGGCGATGTGCTGTTTATATTGCATCCGCACTTTTTTATTTGGTGTCCACTGTGACATACTTGCTTTCTCCTATTTGATTTAATATTTCTTCTTTCGAGTGCGTTGCTATGAAATATCTCTGTTGGCGGCGTGCGATGTGTAGGTATACGACACCGAAAAAGAGTTTGTTACCTTTAGACCATGCTTAGAAATCAAGCTGCTGATGCAAAGATGGGTCTTGAGATGTTTTTTGGGTTGTAACACGTTAGATTGTTTGCAAACCTACTCTGGGAGTTTTCTTGAGGGACCTACCATGAGGTGCTGAAACGATTGTCCAGCTAAGAGCAATTGGACTAAGCACGATTTTTTTTTACAGGCACTAACAGCCATATTTATGAAATTTGTGGCGCAGGGCAGCCCAGCAAGTCACGTTGGTGTGCTGCCCTGTGTCAAAGTGAAAAGGCAGGAATGTGCCGTGTCCATGGCATACAGCGCAGCCCAGCAAGTCACCTTGGTGCGCTGCCCTGCGTCAAGGTGAAAGGGCAGGAATGTGCCGTGTCCATGGCATACAGCGCAGCCCAGCAAGTCACCTTGGTGCGCTGCCCTCCATCAAAGTGAAAGGGCAGGAATGTGCCGTGTCCATGGCATACAGCGCAGCCCAGAAAGTCACTTTGCTGCGCTGCCCTGCATCAAAGTAGAAGGGCAGGAATGTGCCGTGTCTATGGCATACAGCGTATTCCTGTCCTTTCCCCCGGTGCTTGCACCGTTTCTGCAGCCTAGTGGCAAAGCAGACACCCTTGCAGCGTGTTGCAATGGTGCTTGCAGGATTGTTTTTGTGCAGGAAAGGGAACAGTCCTGGGAGGCTTGTTCCTCTTTCTATGTATACTGCAGAATGCAGCACACACAGAAAGAGGGAAAAATGAGGAGAAACAAAGTTATCCCCAGGTTTACATGGTCTTGTAAATCTGGGAGTGCATTAACATTGGTGGGTGTTGCATGGGAAACCCACCACAACGCCCATGGAATGCCTCCCTAGTGAAGAGTTAGGCAACACAGTGATTTGCGCTGGCTTGCCTTACTCCATATCTATGAGGCCATTCAAACCCACGCAAAGTAGCTTTGCGTGGCCTCATAAATATGATTTGGTAGTTTGCACCGCCTTTACATCACAAAAAAGGACTCAACGGCTGCAGAAGGGGCTGGTAAATATGCCCCTGGGTGACTCATGACAGCTGGGATTGTATTGGCGTGACAGAGCATAGTCTGGCTCATTGTAGTTGACCTTGTCTCTTGTTGCCGTGTATTTGAAGTAGGGTCTGGTGCTGAGCACAGGATAAAGTAGGATCATGATGCTTAGGCATATGGTGACTCTTGGTATCTGAAGCAAAGTCTGAGAGTTGAATAGGATGGAAGTGTTTTAAATGTAAGTAAATCTACTATGCCACTCACTGTACAACACTTCACTCTAGGCCACTCCACTCTGCGACACTCCACAACACTCGACACCATTCCACAAAACTATATGGCAATCCACGACACTCTAGGCCACTCCACTCTACAACATTCTATGCAATGCACCTCCACTTTGACACTTTACTCCACTTTACGCTTTGCCACTCCACTCTACTCCACTCAACCGCCCTCCAGTCTACTCCACTCTACGACACTTTACTCCAACTCTATGCTGTGCCGCTCAACACCCCTCCACTCTATGACACTCCACTCCATGGGGCATATTATCAAGGACGGCGTTAAAATTATCGCCGGTTTAGAGGCAGAAAACTGCCGCTAAAGCGGCGATAATGGGCTTGATAATATGCCGTGGAGAATTCCAATAGAAGCCCATGTTAACACCAGAACATGGACTTCTATTGGAATTCTCAAGGGCATATTATCAAGCCCATTATCGCCGCTTTAGCGGCAGTTTTCTGCTGCTAAACCGGTGATAATTTTTAACGCCGTCCTTGACAATATGCCCCTATGATACTCAACACCATTACACTTTACCCTCTACACTCTATGTCACTCCACTCTACAACATATCACTCTACGACAATATACTCCATGCCACTCCACTGCATGAAACGCCACTCCAAGACACTGTACACTACGACACGCTACTCCACTCTTCGACACTCTACTTTATGCTCCACGCTATGCCATTCTACGCCAGTCAATGCCCCTCCACTCTATGCCACTCCATTTTACTCTACGCCACTTGGAGTCACTCCCCTCTACGACTCTCCACTCTATGCCACTCCACTCTACTCCACTTTATGCCACTCCACACAACTCTATGACACACCTCGCCACTCTATGCCACTTAACTCTAGGCCACTCTACGCCACTCCACACCGCTCCACTGTCCACTACTGCGTCACTCTAAGACACTCCGCTGTATGACATTCCATTTTACTCCACTATATGGCACTCCACTGTACTCCACTCTGAAACACTTTACTCACTCTATGCTATCCTACTCAACGCCCTTTCACTCTTAGTCACTCCACTCCGTGACACTAAATTCCACTCTACGCCACTCTACTCCACACCACAACACTCTGGGCCCCATCCACTCTACTCTGTGACACAACACTCTACTTGACTCTGTCACTCCACTCTACTATCTGCCACTCCACTCTACCCCCTTTCTACTCTATGCCACACCATTCTATGATACTCAACTCTATGACACTCTATTTCACCTTATGCTGCTCTATGCCACTCTATGACACTTCACTCAAGGCCACTCTACTCCACTCTTCACCGCTCCACTCCACTCCACAATACTCCTTTCTATGACACTTTACTCAATTCCGCTCTACTTCCCTCTACAACACACTCTACTCTATGGCATTCCATGTCACTCTACCGCAGTCTACTCTACTCTAGGCCACTCCACTCTATAACATTCTACAACACTCTACGCTACTCCACTCTACAACACTTTACTCCACTCTACATCACTCCACTCCATTACACTCAACTACACTCTATGCAACTACACTCTATGCCACTCTATTCCACTCCACACCACAACAGTCTACGCCCTTCCACTCTACTTCCCTCCACTCTATGACGCAGCACTCTACAACACTCTACTCCACTCTATGCCACTCCACTCTCTGTCACTCCACTCAACTTTCTGCCACCCCACTCTACCCCACTTTTACTCTATGCGACTCCATACTACGATACTCCACTCTGACACTCTACTCCACTACACTCTGACATTGTACTCCATTCTGCTCCACTCTATGCTACTTCATTCTACACTACTCTATGCCACTTCACTCTAGGCCACTTTACTCCGCTCTATGCCACTCCACTCAACTCCAGTTTACTCTATGCCGCTTCACTCCACAATACTCCTCTCTATAACACTCTACTCCCCTCTACAACACACTACCCCACTCCACGACACTCTACTCTACCCTACTCTACTCTATGCCACTTCAGTCTACAACATTTGACAACACTCTACTCTATGACATTCTACTCCAATATACATCACTCCACTCCATGACACTTTACTCCACTCCATGCTATGTAACTCTACTCTGCAGCACTCCTCTCAACTCCACTCTATGACACTTTACTCCACTGTACGAAACTTAACTCTACTCTATGCTACGATACACCCTCCACTCTACATCACTCCACTCTATGACACTCTACTCCACTCTATGACACTCTATGACACTCTACTCCACGCCACTCTACGGCACTCCACTCTGCAACACTCCACTCTATGACACTGTACAACACTCCACTCTACTTGACTCTCTTACCCCTCCACTCTGACAGAACACTCTACTCCACCCTACGCCACTCCACTCCACAACTCTCCATTCTGATACTGAACTCTATGACCCTCTACTCCAATTGCTAGCATCGTCCATGTTTATATCCACTCTCCTCTCGCTTCCTCTTTTCCTCACTACTTTCCAATGTTTACTCCTTCCATTCTCCCCGTATTTCTCGAAGTTGCCTCTCATCTCACCATTCTCCTCTGATGTTTCAATCAGCACTGTAGCTAATCCTTCCTCCTCTCTTTTTCTACTGCATCATTCTAAAACTTGAAAATTGGAAATGGTGCTAGTATGTTCTTGTTTCAAAAAATGTCACACACCTCTAGCCATATTTAAGGTTGCCCTTCAGTTTATCCACTGTTGCAGGGCTCCATTTCTTATCCTGTCTGTTTCAAGCCACTGGCACTATTAGATCATGCAATGTTGAACCACTGTTAAACAGGTCAGGAAGACAAAGTTTATTAACTATTGTCAAGGCAACCCTCACACTTCCTGTCTATTTGAAAAGGATGTACATGCCAACAGTTGTGAGAAATTGACTTTTCCAGTGCTTAATTTGAGTCGGTAAGGGCCACCGGCACTCATTTTTGGGGACCAGCACTTATTTTTCCACATCAGAAATGTACTGAGTGCAAGAGTAGGAAGCACAAACAAGTGGAAAATAAAGAATAACAGAAAAATGGGGGGAAAAATCAGGAAAGGAGAAAGCAGGTACCTTTAAAAGTGAGATAAAGGAACAGCAAGTGTCTGGTAGTCGATTAAAGAGGCCTAGGGTGGTTTTCAGGCTACTCAGAGTTGGTGTTTGCAGAGCAGACTGAGGGGCATATCAACAAGGTGGCGATAAAAAATTATTGCCGCTTTTGCGGCCGTTTTCGTCCGAAAAGCAGCGATAATTTTATTGCTATATCGGCAAGGTCACTCTATCGCGTGAATCCTTGCCTTAGCGCCCTTTCCCGTAACACCCACCTTTGAATCTCTAATGAGATGCAAAGTGGGCGTTCCAGTTCAAAATAACTGGAGAAATGTCGCTAACCGACATTTCTCCAATTATCAATGGGCACGCTAACAAGCATAGCGATAAGAAAAGTAGCGCTAACCCTGGTTATCGCTACTTTCCTTACGCCTCCTTTTAGTTTGACTTAGCCATGATATCCAATAGAAGGTGGATATCATGGCTGAGTCTGCCCTGCCCTATCAGCAAGCTATCGCCAAACGTTGTGTGATTATCGCTGTATTTCCAGCGATAATCGCACAATTGGCAGCGTGCGCCTGGAATTTTATCGCTTTTGAGATAAGCGTTGCTAATAGCACGCTATCTCAGCGATAAAATTTGGCGATAGCCAGCGATAATTATCCTAGCGCTAAGTGCGCTTAGAGATAATTATTGCGGGTTGTTGCTGATAAGCCCCTGAATTAGCGCCTGCCCTCGTTATTTTACAAACTAAGCACTGTAAGTTTCTTGTGAAAAACAATGGTCAACGGCCGGAATCCTGGTTGAATCCACAGTTCATTTCTTAGAGGCAGTAATTTTGTCAGATGCTCTGTTTATGATGGGATAGAAATGAAAAAGTTACAGCTGATGAAAGAGATATGGTGTCCAGAGAGAGAAAGTGAAAACAGATTTGGAATTAGAGACAGCACACTTAAAAAAAAACTTCAAAAAAGGACAGTCAAAATTAAAGTAGGAAAGAGAGAAAAGTGAACAGAATTTTAAAATCTAAATAAAAGGAGCGACAGTCGAGATAGGGTGTAAGTAATGCATGACTGGGATCATAGTTCGCCGGCCTCTCTCTCTCACTCTCCCTTTCTGACCATTTTACTTTTACTTTCTTTGCCTAGTCCTTTCTCTCGTTCTCTTCCATTTTCTAGCTCTCTCTCTCTCACTTTTTCTCCCTCTTATCTCGCTCTCTCTCTCTGTGATGCGTCACACCTTATATTTAATATTCACACATGAGACAATGAGACAATGTAGACACCTTACTATCGCACCATCTGTATTTTTCTGGTGACCTTCTGGAACTGTTCAGCTGACTTTGCAATGTTTCTGACATCAGGAAACCGAATTGTGCGTAACAGGTAATAGTGAACCCGATTGGAAGCAAACAGAGTTCATGCTTCATAGAACTTATTAGCAGAGTCCATGCTTTCAGATTTTCAACCAAGTTGCTAGAGGTTGTCCAAAATTGCGTATTTTTATCAGTGAAATTTAGTGAAAACTTCATGTAAAAAAGCCATACATTATATTTCGTGCGAACAAGTCTCCTGAAGGGGTGGGGGAATGATCTGAAATCTCGTAATCCAAAATATTGCGAAATTTCGCATAGCTCAAAAAATTTCAATTTCGTGAATTTTAGTAGAGTAATTCAAATTTCACCCAGGCCTAGTTTTGACAAACTTGTGCATGTTAACTCTTCCGCTGAAAGATTTAGGGTCTTATTCAATAAATGACTCTTTTCATTATTAGGCTTGAACTGAGTCAGACCGCCAGTAGTATGGTAGCTGGTAAATGCCAGATTTGATATTGGCACCTTACACAACGGGGAACCTGCATTTGATTAATTTTGCCTTTTGTAGGGAGTTGCACAAATGTTCACCTACCTACTAGGCTTAGTAAGTATTCCCCTGTGTTCAGCAGCACCACAATTTGTTCAAATAATTTGGTTGCAAAAATTGCTTGGCTGCTGCTGTTGTTTCGAAAACACAAGACTGGTGTATTAAGGTATGTAATTTTTGTTGCTTTGTGTACAGCAATGCGTGTTTTGCTTCACTTCTAATTTTTGTTTGACATGTATTGATTAAATGTGTGAGAAACGATACAAGGAAGTATCTATCACCCTTGGGCTGACCTATAAAATGATGTGACTATATCTTAAAAAATGAAACTTATATAGTAAAAAAATGCTCAAGACCACGTAATTCACCTAATGGCCTTCAGTCTGTAAAATAATGTTAACAGCGACTAAAACGTGGCTAGTATATTTTTTCCTGTTAGATTTGATATTCCAGCACTGTCTACCAGGGGTGCAAAATGATATTTCTAGTTTTCAAAGGTAAAATATTTGTGTTTCATTCCTTGCGTTATTAACTTGACATTGTCATGTCATGTCATATCAGAAAAAAATTCTTAGTTTGTGAGCTTCTTTTGGGCTTGATTTAGATGTGGGAAGTAATGTAAAAAACTCATTTAATTTCTGGAAATACTAATTCCAGAGGAGAAGCCACTCAAGGAATTTTCCCCACCACACTATTTTAGCATTTCATCCATGGACCACCAATACGTAACTAAACTGGGCAAGTGAAACGCAGAATTTTCTATTCTGTGGTCAGCTCTCTGGAACATCATGTTTCCTTACTCCAACTTTTTTCTTTCGGATGCTGGTTGGATTTTGCATTAGGAGGCAGCCTGGTCCATCCTAGATTTATTCACATTGTTGCATCGAGCGGATTTAAACATGCCCCGCCCCACCCCAAAGTCAGTGCCGATAGGGCTTTTCTAACAGTGACAGCAAACAATGACAGTTCTAGGGTTTGGCTTGGAATAATTCGAGCATGCCAGACTTGGCTCTGAGGCAAGCACTGCATGAAGCTAGCTGACTCTGCCTAAGCCATGCTGGCCTTTGAAAGGACGACCCAGCATTATCTCAGCTTGGGCCTTTCCCTCCCGCAAAGTCTTTATATAGATATCTGTTCTTTAGTAAATGTTTAAATGAAGCCCTCAATCCTCCCTAGTGTCTATTTCTAGTGGTATGAACTGTATCAGCCCTCGGTATTTACCATCCATTGTTCATTCTCCAGTTAATGCATTCAGATTTTCCCTAGTTTTACCTGGAAAATACATGCCAACATTTTCAACAACATTTCTATGACACTTGCAGTCGTCCCACACAGTGCCTAATAGATCATATATATTTATTAGAAATGGCCGCAATAGGGGGCGTGGTCTCACACCAGACAAAGATGGCAGCGAAGGGCTGAGCTCCGCTCGGACGCAGAGCTCTTTTCGGCAATATCAGCCATTTCCAGCATCGTTGGAGAGCAGGCATCCCCTCCGGAGCTCTCATGAATGGTCGGAGCGGCATTTGGAGCTGCTCCGATGAAGATACACTTCCTACCTGACTCGGCAGATATATCTGAAGAATTCCCTAATTTGCATGCGAGCGGCCGCCATTTTCTCCAAGACCTCCCACTGAGGTAAATCCGGCGTTGTTTTTCAATGCTCGGCAACGTTTTTTTTCTTCTCTTTTTGTCCCCCTATCTGCCTGGCATTACTTATCTACATGCATTCCTGGCATTTATTTCTTTTTCTCTGTTTTTAAAATAGATTTTTACTATGAATGACCAATTATTTTCTGTCTTTTTTTCATATGGTCTCCTCACAGCATTTTTTGTCTTCTTCCTTTTCTTCATTGGCTTTGCATATACTTCTCATACGCCTACTCATTGCTTGGATTATTTCTCTTTTTTAAGATGACAGGAAGAGGGGCATGTTTTGTATCTTTTTATATATACCATATGGTTTTTCACAACTTTTCTACTTTAAGCTTGCCTTTTTAAACATAATCTGCATTATGGTATGGGCATACTGAGGTCACCACTAAAGGTCCAACATTGTCCTCATAAAAGCGAGGGCCGTCATTTTGAGCCTGCCGCTCGCATCTTCAGGCATCCTGCTGAGAAGGAAAGTGTGTTTTCGAAGCATATGGGCAGGTTGAGATCTCCATTAAAAGTAGTATGTCGTCCTTCTTGGCGTTCCGCGATGGCTAGTGATATTTCTCCACCTGTCAGAGCTTCATCTTCTGGTACAAATCCAAAGAGAGATAAAAATGACCCCCCTCACCCATTTTGTCATCGCATATCCCTGTCCTTGATACTATTCTTGATGAGGTGAGGGGTTTGAACTCTTTTATGTTCACTACTAAGGAGAAGATGCAACAAATTGAAGATAGGTGTATTACTATGGAAGCGAAGGTATTTGACATGGAACAGCGCATCAGAGATTTACATGACGTTTCTACTAAAATTGCTATACTGGAACAGGAAATTCAGCATCTTAAGCTTCACACTGAGGATCTTGAAAACCGCAATAGACGTAATAATCTTTGTCTATATGGCTTACCTGAAAATTCGGAGGGTCCAGACCTTCTCCTTTTTCTTAAGAGGTTCCTGCCTGAGCTCTTTGATCTTCCAACAGAGCCTTCACTAAATGTCCAACGTGCTCATTGCCTTGGACGTTTTCAGCCGAACTATATTGGACCTAGAGAAATTATAATGTTATTTCTGGAGTTTACGGATCTTATGCATGTGCATCAAGCAGCAAAAGTAAAGCGTCGCCTTATATGGTCTGATCACACAGTTTATCTTTCTCAGGATCTCTCCAACGCTACTAATGCCAGAAGGAAGGAATTTCTGGCCCTTCGCCCTCAGATGAGACAGTTAAATATTCGCTATGGCATTTTGCACCCTTGCCTGTGTAAAATTACTCATAATGGTTCTTCTCGCTCATTTGATGATCCTGTTAAATTGAGGTCTTTCCTCCAAAGTATCTCACCAAAATCTGTGGATAGTTCTATCTAACGTCTCTAACTCTTTTATTTTCCGTCTTTCTAATAGATTTCGTATGGCTGATCATTTTCCTATTTCTTAATATTTCTTCCTCTGCTGTTCCGTCTGTTTTTGGTGCTGTTCCGCCCCATGCTCACTTTGTTTACTCTTTCTCTTAGATCTGGATCTCTTTCCTTGATCTACTTTTTTTTCTTCTTATTTTCTTTCCTTTATCTATTTTTCATTCTCTGTCTTTTTTTTTACAATATTTTGTACAATGCATGTGCTTGTTGTCGTCTTTTGTTGTTGTGCAGTTTGTTTTCTGTATTTATTTAATAAGTGGTGTTTTTCTGTTTCCAGCTGTTCTCCTGAAGTGTATCATCTCCATTCATGTATTAACTACCCCTCCTTCTAATACCTGTAATGTTGTCACGTGGAAAGTTCGTGGTCTTGGACACCCCGTTAAAAGACAAAAGGTACTCTCTCATTTGTCTAAACTGAATTCTCATGTGTCGTTCATACAAGAAACTCATTGTAATGATGCAGAATCGCTTAAATTAAAGAGACAGTGGGTGGGCCAAGTTGTTTATTCTCCAGCCTCTAATCGTAAGGGTGGTGTTGCCATTCTATTTCATAAGTCATTAAATGTACAAATGTTATCTTCACAATGTGATAATGATGGACGTTGGGTGATGGCTAAGGTTGTTATTCACAATAAAGAACTTGTTTTATTGAATATTTATGGGCCAGTAAAACCAGATACTGACTTTTGGAATAATATTAATATCTTAATTTCCTCCATTGATAATCCAAACATTATTGTTGTTGGTGCTTTTAACCAATGGTAGATCCATTTTCTGATAGACAGTCCAAATGCAAATTGAATCCTGATAAATCCCATAGATCATTTCAATCTGTCATTACCTCGCGTCCATTATTTGATGTTTGGAAAACGTGTAACCCTGATTCCTTTGAATTTACATTTTTTTCTAATGTTCATCCCACTCGTTCTAGAATTGATTATGTTTTGGTTAGTAAACCCTTACTCCCAGCTACTCAATCTTCCGAGATTGGATCTATTTTTATTTCTGATCATGCTCCTGTCTTCTCCGTATTTGACCTCTCCCTGAGTACTCCAAAATTTGGTCGTTGGAAATTTAATAATTTTTTGTTGTCAGATACTGTTTTCATCTCTGAAGCCACTGCCTTTATCAACACGTTTTTAAAATAATAATAACCCTTTAGATACTTCCTTTCCTAATACTTGGAATGCTTTTAAGACCTCTTTTCGTGCCTTTACGATTGCATATTCAGCAAGAAAGAAGAAAACCACTAAGGCCAAGTATATAACTTTACTACAACAGCTCAAATCTCTGGAACATCATTATTTTACGTCTAGATCCCCCTTGACTTTCCATTAATTAATTAAAGCCAAATCTGCTCTCAACAAACTTGCCACAGTCGATACTTGCAATGTCCTTCTTAAAATTACGTCCAAATACCATGGGGGCCAAAATAAAGCTGGCAAAATGTTGGCCAATTTTTAAAAAATAAATCTGAACGTAAAAATATTGGTCCTATCCTAAATGAACTCACTAACAAATTGGTGTCCTGCGATGAAGATATTTCCACTACTTTTCATGATTACTACCAGTCACTGTATTCTGATGATACGAACCCCTCTAGTCAAAATGTACACACCTGTTTTACGGGTCTTCCTAAACCCCCATTGCTGTCTAATGAATTTGAAGTATTAGAAGCAGAGATCACTCTCCAAGAGATAACAGATGCCATCAAATCTTTAAAAAAAGCACCTGGTCCTGCTGGCCTCTCTGCTGAATTTTTTTCTTGTTTTTCTTACATTTTTGCTCCTAAACTTCTTGCTCTTTTTAACTCCTTCCTCGAAAATTTTAGGGCATCGGGTTCCTTTATGGAAGCTTTTATTGTCCTATCACCCTATCTCATTAATTAATTATGACTGCAAGATATTTGCTAAAATCCTTGCCTCTCGACTTGAGAACAATATCCCACTATTGGTCAAAACTGAGCAATCTGGTTTTATTAAAGGCAGATTGGCTGCGGACAATGCTCGTATGTTTTCTAATGTCCTCTCCTTTGGGAAAAAATACAAGCCTTCTCTTGCAGCATTGTCCTTAGATGCCGAAAAGGCTTTTGATCGTATTAACTGGCAATTCATGTTTAATACTCTTCAATGGTATGATTTTGGACCGAATTTTATCTCTTGTGTTAAACTCTTATATTATGCCCCTCGTGCCAGTATTTTTGTGAATAACCATTTTTCTAAATATTTTCCTTTGTATAGAGGTACCCATAAGGGATGTCCACTTTCGCCCTTGTAATTTGTTTTGTGTTTAGAACCCTTCCTTGAGCGCATCTGTGTTAATACTCTTATTTCAGGATTTATCAACAACTCCACAGAAACCAAATTATCAGCGTACGTCAATGATATTCCGGTGTATATGTCTAATCCTATTATCTCTTCCTTCATTTTTGCATGAAGTTCAGCTGTATTCTAGTATTTCTGAATATAAGCTGAACTTCTCCAAAACAGAGGTATTACCATTGAACTCCCTTTGCTATCAATATATGTTTACTAACACTAACTTTACCTGGTGTCCTACAAAAATAAAATATCTTGGTATTTGGTTTTCTTCTACACTATCTAGCACAATCAGTTACACATTCAATACACTAATTGCCAAATTACAAACACTACTTCTTTCTTGGTCGCCTCTTCATTTGTCATGGTGGGGTGGACTGGATACTTTTAAAATGATGACTGTTCCCCATGACCTTTATACATTGTCCATGTTACCTTTTGGATTCCTTTTCATATTTTTCCCAAATTAACTCTATTTGCATCAAATTTTTATGGAATAATAAACATCCCCGTATTGCTCTTGTGAAACTTAAACGTCCCAAAACTGAAGGTGGTGTGCGTTTTCCTGATTTTAAAAGATATCATTCTGCATTTTTAATTCGTCCGTTTTTGGCTTTAACTTATGACTTTGCTGATAACCCTATTCCTCGTTGGATTGTATTTGAACGCTCTTTATTGAGGGATTTTTCCTTCCAAAAAATAATATATATGTCTAACTGTACTTTCATGTTACAGCAAAAAAATGATGGACGGAATGCTGACAATGCAAACATTCTCCCTCAGTCAAAAGATCTGGGTTAAATCCATCCTTCTTTTGCTCACTAAGCCACCCCAGTTTGGACCCAGCCATATGCAAATCAGTCTTGACCCTGTGCCCCATGGGAACAGTCCAGACCGAACTGCCAGGCCAGGTCCTCCCTGGATCAGAAACAAGCATCCTGGGACCAGTTTCAGAGTATGTCACCCTTCTTCAGCCAGGCTAGCTTGAATCCAGTGGCACAGTGAGCAAGGGACCCACGTCTGGGCATACCCATCCCACTTAGGGCAAAAAGTGTTACAGCAAACAAATGATGGACGGAATGCTGACAATGCAAACATTCTCCCCCAGTCAAAATATCTGGGTTAAATCCATCCATTCTGCATTCTGTCCATCAACTGTTGTTTTTGCATTTGTCACCCCGAGTGGGAAGGGTATGCCCAGACGTGGGTCCTGTGCTCTCCATGCCACTGGAATCAAGCTATCCTGGCTGAAGAGGGGTGAAGCCCCGAAACCGGTCCTAGGATGCTTGTTTCCAGTCCAGGGAGGACCTGGCTTGGCAGTTCGGGCTGGACTTTTCCCATGAGGCACAGGGTCAAGACTGATGTGCATATGGCTGGGTTCAAACTGGAACGGCATGGTGAGCAAAAAAACGATGGATTTAGGCCCAGATCTCTGTACTGGGGTGAATGTATGACATTGTTCTGCATTCTGTCCATCAACTGTTGTTTTTGCATTTATCAAACCGAGTGGGAAGGGTATGCCCAGACGTGGGTCCCGTGCTCTCCATGCCACTGGAATCAAGCTATCCTGGCTGAAGAGGGGTGAAACCCCGAAACCGGTCCTAGGATGCTTGTTTCCAGTCCAGGGAGGACCTGACTTGACAGTTCGGGCTGGACTGTTCCCATGAGGCACAGGGTCAAGACTGATTTGCATATGGCTGGGTTCAAACTGGAATGGCATGGTGAGCAAAAAACAATGGATTTAGGCCCAGATCTCTGTACTGAGGTGAATGTATGACACTGTTCTGCATTCTGTCCATCAACTGTTGTTTTTGCAATTAACTGTACTTTCATATCAAGTAATCCTATTTTAAAATATTCCCAACAATTATCATATAATATTTTGTCAGATGGTCTTGATCCATATCAATGTTTTTTGTCATCTACTATTTGGTATAATAAATTTATTAAATTTAGACATAAATCGTTTTATTCCAAACACTGGAAAGAGAAGGGAATATATTTATTTATCAGTTGGTCCTTCATAATTCTGTTATTCCCTTCTCCCAATTACAGTCACAGTATAATCTGCCTAATTCATTTCTTCATGAGTACCTCTTAATATCAGCTGCTTTACAATCCTATTTAACAGCTAATAATTTTCCTTTAGCCTCTCCCTCACTTATTCCTGCCACACCGATATACAGTATTTCTCATGACCTTACACCTAAGGCTGCTTCTATATATAAGATGTTGTTATTGCCTGTTATTGTGCATTCTAAATCGCATACCGTGTTGCTTTGGGAAGCGGACTTATCTTTATCGCTTCCTATTCCTTCATGGGATAAATTCTGGCTCAAGTTATTTAAAACTTCTGGTGCTGCCCACATTACTCAATCTTTATACTTTATTTATAATAGAGCTCTTATTACTCCTGCATGTATATCCAAGTTTTACCCTTCCGCCTCTTCTCTTTGTTGTTTTCAACAACAGTGGTCCCCAGAAAGTGAAATGGAAACCAAAGGAATTAATATAGACTCAATCGTAGCTAGACAGAGGTCTAATATTTACTTCTAGGTCTAGGATATAGTCATACAAAACAATACATAAAATGGGACACAATCCTGTGTCCTACTTAGCCAGTAGAGTACATAAACAAGGGAGAAAACGAACAACAGGGGGCTCAGGCAAAGCTTTTCCGGTTTGTTACACAAGGATGATATACAGTCTTACAAGAACAAATCACTACAAAAAACATTTACAGCAGAATGATCAAAAGGTTTTTTGTGTATAAGGTGTATTAGGGTGTCGACGGCGTTTCGATCCGTTTAAAGAATGAGCGAATCATCATCAGGACTTAAATAACATGCCTCTTAGATAGAGCCTCATTAGCCTGGGGGAGCATGGGGGGAAGGAAGATACATAAGCGAAAACAGTTAGGAGGATTACATATAACTAGGAAACTCAATAGTGGCAGCGCAGTGATAAAAGCATGCATTTCAGACTCTGAAAGTTCTGGTTAGCATGCATTAAGATACAACAGCCACATGGGAAGAGGTTGTGAGTAGTATGGGACGTGAAAAAGGGGCTGGTGTGCTCAAGTGGTATATGGACCATGTATATAATACGGTGTGTAGACAAGGTGTGGTGGTTAACCTTGTAAGGTAAGGCCACGAAGGGGCATTCAGACGAACGGTTAGACAAGTCGTTGCGCCATGTTAATTAGTTAAGTGCACAGACATGCGTATGCAGGAGTGTCAACCAAGGCGAGTGCAATCGCTGCAAAATAGATAAAAATCATGAGACATGCTGAATAGCTAAGCGCACAGACAAGTGTATGCAGGAATGTCACGCAAGGCGAGTGCAATCGCTGCAAAATAGGTTAAAATTATGACGAGTGAGGGTGGAGGATTGTAGAACATGCTTAGACTGTGGAGATTACTCAATTAGACATTGGAGGCAGCAAGGCTGAGTAGGACCTGGTCACATAATTAGTCAAGCGTTTTAGTGCGATAGTATTGGGGGTGTCTAACCAAGGAGTGTGGAAGGGTAAAACAGTGCGCAGGTAGCATCTAGGCAGTAATTCAGAAACAGTTGAACATTTGTAACGTTCTGACATTTGTATACATAGGCTCAGTTACATACTAAATAAGGAAACTCAGTACGGTGAAAATTCGAGATGGCGGCAGTAGAATCACTTGGATTAAGGAGAATAGCCCGTTGCATACATAGTCTCAAACACATACTAAATAAAGAACTTCAGTATAGTATAAATTCAAGATGACAACATTAGTAGGATTATGGAAAATAGCCAGTGCATATAGAGTACAATATATAAGTATAAGTGATGGCGTGGTCAGAAGTGATCAGAATTGAGGGGGAGGCGCTAACGTGAGGAGAAAAGCATGTAACAGGCCTCGTAGAGTCATGTCTTACCGCAATTCCAGAATGGGGGAACTTGGGCTGGGAGACGAGGGCTGTTATAATGGCAGCTCCTAAGGGAAGGAACTAAGTTTTAACGCAGCTCTACGTGGTTGAGGGACCAAGTGAAGGGAAAGAAACTCACCAGATATGATGAATTCAAACTCAGATACGGGGGGAGTCGCCTTCGCGTACTCTAACGGCTCAGTCGCCTAAGAAAGGGAAGGCAAATTAGTGTGCAGACAGCAATTGGGAGGTATAAACGGGGAAAGCGGGGCCAGTGCTTACCAGTATGTTGCAGGGAAGTTGCTGAATAGCAGGATTCTTCCGGGTGTGATTCCAGAGTGCGCATCACATGACCAACTTTTTGTAACCCTGCGGGAGCAGTGATTGGGGCAATTGGGTCAGGTGGGAGGGTACTAGAAACTGGTAAGGGACTACGGGACAAGACGCCAATGAGTGTTAATAGAAGAAGGACTAGTGTAAGAGACAAGGCGAAGACGCTATTTTGGAATTGTTGGTTGTGCATAGAGGAGAGTGACCTGTAGTTTATAAACAGAGTTATGATGACATATTATTTACAATTGCAAAAATAAAACAACTTTGTTGGCAATTTAGAGAATTACGGCTAATGTAGCAGGAGGGTGGAGAGCAGAAAGCGGGAAAACAGTAGGAAAAACAGCAGGCAAAACACCCTCCAAATGCCCAGAGAAGCCCATTGAGCCAAATAAAAATTTTAAAAAATGTAGTCAAATGATTTAAAATAAAATTAGAACCTCAGGAATGAGTGCTAAATGGCTACACAATGATTACTATGACCAGGGAGGCTGAGAGTGTGAGTTCCTCCACCAGCAGGCCCAAACTGGAGGCTTTAGGACTGGAAACAGAGTCCCCATCACGAGGAGCTAAACCGGTGGTCAAAAGCCACCCTAGGAAATATAGATTCTCTATGTTTCTGACTTACATTAAACTGATTCTAATATATTTCTCAAAAATTACAAACTCATTTTTGGCATGTTTAATTTCACAGTACAGATTCTTATTTTACTCTTATTCTCTATAAAGATTAAGACACCAAGGATTTGTGCAGTTTGTGGGAATGGTGATGGTGTGACCAAGTGATATAATGAATAAAATACCCTCTGTTATACATTAAAAGGATTCAGGAAGTATCCTTCCTTATAAGGGTACTTTGGCTTAGTTCCTCTATATAGTCATGAAATCCTTCAGGGCAAGCAGCGAGTACTTTTAACCCATATATGATCAAACTCAATACAGTGACTTACAGTCATGTATCAATGCCCTGTGAATGCCAATGGCAATGCATTGATGTGCATTAAAGATGATCACATAATGGTCACACTCTTTTGCAGGACACCCTTAATAGTGATCAGGCCCATCAATTTCTTAGCTGAAGTCCATTTTCATGTTTGTCTTTGCCCCCAGTTGTACTAACACAGAGTTATGTTCATATACAATAAAGGCTTGGTGTTGTGCATCAAAGTTTTAGGTAACATTTATCGTAATAAGTTGAAAACGTTTTTTGCCTCGTGCCTCCTCTAAAAAGTATAAATTGATCTGTTGCTCACAAAGGAAAAATTAACAATGGGCACATTGCTATATTTTGCATAATTTATAATTTTTATATAGAAAGATGAATAAAAATAATTGAAGAATTGCAATTGATATAAAAAGGTCTATCTAAGAGAAGTCTGATGAATGGATTAAGAAATGAGATAGTGTACAGAGAAAGAATACACCATAAATAAACATGGAAGCAGTTGGCGCGGGATGATATGGCTGCCACCGGATAGCGAGTCCACCTGCGTTCATTCTCAACAGTGAACAATGCAGATGAGATTCCCTGTCTTTCATTAGATGGGTGATTGGAATTAGTGGAAGAGGAGCAGTATTTCATCCATATTGGCATTGAGGACTGTGTGCCATCTGGGAAGCGGTGGGCAAGGGGACATTAGTGCAGAGGCTGGAGAAACCCAGTAAGAGGAGACGAGGCAGGATTGAGGTCCTTTCCTGCTCAAGTCCAGCCAGAAAGAAATAAGATAGTTTACTTAGCTTCAAGTGCCCTGTTACTGGGGCTATTGATTTCAAACAGTCAATATCACTCAACGGATGATCAGGGACTATTCGTGAGTGTGAAAAAGATCAAAGTCAAAAATATGTCACATTACTACATTGTTTTGTTGGCTAAAAGGAGAAGCAAAAAGGTTAGAGATTAGCACGAATCAGTCCACATTGGACTTTTTGCACCCTGTTGTTGCGACTCAGATATTCATGTCCTGATTGGTGCTAATGGAAAATCTTCCAATTTCTCTGATAATTGTTTTTGATAATGCTGTATGAAAAGATTTGATGACAATATGTTTAAAAAGAAATAAAGGAGACAATTTTTAAGTGAAAATCGGGTGACTCTTCATTATTAAACTGTGGGCTTGTGATTGTGCAACTGGCTTCGGCTGCCTGGTGGTAAGAAAGCACACTATGAGACAATTTTAGTGTAAAGGCAATCTCAAGTCAAATGCACCATCAATACCGCTGCAACCCGTTCCACTCATTAACATTTGAAACTCAAATTACAGGGTTAAATTCACATTGGCACAGAGATATACGGCATGATCATATGTACACCAAACATGCACCCCTGTGGCCCATAATCCTAGACAGTGAACCCAGAAATAGATCAAAGGCAGAGGTTCTGTGTATGCAAACTCTTACTGCAATACCTTCACCAACATGTTGTCTGCACCAGTGGTATTGTCTAAACCCACCACAATTCGCCCCTTGCTGTCGAGCAAACGGCATTCTCCTAGTTGAAAACTTCATGGGCTATTTGTCAATTGGGCTACATCATAGGCTACTTACTCACCTCATTAAACCAGGGTGGGGATTTTGTAAGCAACAAGACAGAGTTCTGCTTGTAGTAAGAATTTATGTCTTAGTTTCTCCTATTTCCTACTCCCGACTCCATCATGTAGTGCCAGTGCAAGGATTTCCCCCATCCTGGATGAAAGCCATTTTTTAAAATGTTGTCACTGTAACAAGAATTCCACATATGCTGTGTATTCTGGTAATATTGTATAATCAAAGGAGGGACACTGGTGGGCTTAAGAAAGAGGTCCAGCATACAGGCCCAGTAAATCGTTAGAAGAAAGTGGGTATGCAGTTCCTCAAAGTCAAGGGAGAGTGAGAGTGTGTAAGAGAGACCGTGTGGAAGAGGAAGGGGAATCCCTCTTATCGGAACTAGGGTCCTCACACACCAAGCAAGCTAGGTGTCATGCTTCATCATATGGACCTGCTCCTCGTCGGGACGGCGCTGCAATCCTCGACGGGCACCCTTAAAGGGGCTCTTTCTCGGAGATCTGTTGTTCCTGGCCGTATGATGTAGTGTGTGTGAGGGGTCTAGTGGTGTAGATGTGAGTGTGTGTGATTAAAACAAGTTGGATAGTCCAAAGAAGAACTTTATTAGAAATGGCTATCCACTTGATTAAAACAAGAAACAGAGTGGCAGCTGGCTGACGTTAGGGTTCAGCTTAGCTATGCTCTTCTGTGATGGTCAACATGTTTCATGCCTGGTGGTCTAATGATCCATGGCAATTCTTCAGGACCTAATAAACTGTCGACTATCTACACTACCGTGGGAAGTACAATAGTTACCTGCCACGTGTATTATGGGACAACGATCTCGCCATATGGAAGGGGGAACCTATTGGGGTGCGTGTCCCTGCTTCTGTCCGTATTCGTTGCGCCACCGGGACACCACTTTCTGGTGTCGTAAAGGTTGCTGCCGGGATGGGCTGTCAACCTACGCTGGCGCCAAACGAACCGGGAAGCATGCCGGACAGAAGCAGGGATACGCACCCCAATAGGTTCCCCCTTCCATATGGCGAGATCGTTGTCCCATAATACACGTGGCAGGTAACTATTGTACTTCCCACGGTAGTGTAGATAGTCGACAGTTTATTAGGTCCTGAAGAATTGCCATGGATCATTAGACCACCAGACATGAAACATGTTGACCATCACAGAAGAGCATAGCTAAGCTGAACCCTAACGTCAGCCAGCTGCCACTCTGTTTCTTGTTTTAATCAAGTGGATAGCCATTTCTAATAAAGTTCTTCTTTGGACTATCCAACTTGTTTTAATCACACACACTCACATCTACACCACTAGACCCCTCACACACACTACATCATACGGCCAGGAACAAAAGATCTCCGAGAAAGAGCCCATTTAAGGGTGCCCGTCGGGGATTGCAGCGCCGTCCCGACGAGGAGCAGGTCCATATGATGAAGCATGACACCTAGCTTGCTTGGTTTGTGAGGACCCTAGTTCCGATAAGAGGGATTCCCCTTCCTCTTCCACACGGTCTCTCTTACACACTCTCACTCTCCCTTGACTTTGAGGAACTGCATACCCACTTTCTTCTAACGATATTCTGGTAATATGACATCTTCTGCCGGTGGCAGCCAAGCATCTACCTAATATCCCCAAATATTGCCCTTGTTCCCGTCTCTACCACAAACCATCCTTTCTCATCCCTCCTCTCTTGAATTCTTTTCTAACAGTTATCTTTCTTACACCTCTTAAAACATAGGGCCTGTTTATGATGTCGGTCAGAAAGGCTCCGAATGCTATTCAGAATTTCCTAACCTGTGTCGGAACCCATGTTTCCGACCGACTAGGAAACATTTCCGACCGACCGATTACGATAGAAGGTAGCCATTCGGTCTTTCCGACTCGTTTCCGACTGGCATTCGGACACTCCAAGCCGGTCGGTGCCGAATCGTACAGGTCTACGGACCGTATTTCCGACTGACATATTACAATGTCGGATTTGGACAGCCTTTCCGAATTGGTCTGTCCGACACGAAACGGCTGTCAGAAACTGACTTTGGGGGCCTGTAGCATGCGCCCCTGCACCCAGAGGCTTCTGGTTGGGGACTGTGGGGGTACCCATGGGACTTCTCTTTTCAACCATGCACAGTGTGGCAGGCACCATGGGGTGCCTGTGACAGGGTGCAAGGTTCTCCCAAACCACAGCCAACACATGCTCCCATTGAAGTCAAAGGGAGTCTGACCGAACGGTGTTCGGAAACATCATAATCGGTCGGTCAGACTCGCCGAATCTGAGTCGGTTGTAACCGATTCTGACAAGGAGTCCATTAGAATGCTTTCCGACCGATGTCGTAATGAGGTCCATAATCTTTCAACCCTCCTTTTTTTCACTTCCATTTCTCTGACTCACATACCTTCTTTCTTACACACCCCACCTGCCCCTACCATCTGGCATGCACTCTTTACCACTCTGACATTTTCCCCTAGCTCACCAAACGTACATACACACATCCAACCCTGGCCGACATCTCAATGTCTACTTTAATACATTCTTTTCTTTCAACTACCTTTCTTTTATGTGCTTCTGGCACATTCTTCTCACGTTCTTTTCTAAAGTCCTCCTCTTAGTGCGATGTGCTCCTTTTATCATCACACTCTCTCTTAGATGCACTCTCACTCCCTCCTCTGACTGACACTTCCCCCACACACTTCCGGAGTTTTCACTCTCTCCCCTATTCTCATTTCCCTCACAAACCTCTCTTCCTGCCCTTCTCAACTACAGTCCTCTTCTCTCCTCACTTGCAAGTCTTCATCTATTCTACACTCTGCCTTCTCTCATTCACGTTCCTCCATTTCTCATTTTCTGTTTTTCATACACCTTAACTTTTTCATTCTCATATAGACCCAAACAAACGATGCCTCCATTTTTTACTTTCCTTAAGTGGAAATGTATGTTTTTTTAATTTAGTAGAAATCCCCCCTTCCACATTGGGTGACCTCTTAATATCATTAATTTTCTCTGTTAGCAAAGAGTATATTCTCTAGAGACCTCGCCAAGGAATGTAAACAACAGAAATATTTACAGGGTTGCTAAAGCTGATAACTCAGAGTAACCCTAGCCCTATGCAGATAGGCAACTGAGGGCTTTGGGCAAAAGGTACAAACTTTCAAGTAAAAGATCACAACTCATGATGGATGCAGGTATGTTTTATTTTGGGCTTTTTGGTGAATCCTTTTTGACATACTATTCAAATATTATTTCTTTTTTTCCATTACAGGTTCTAAATTCCAAAACAACTCTCCTACAAAGCAGGAGTTGACAAGGGTCCACAAATATTTCGCTCTAGTCCTTCAGTGAACTACTTCACAGACGAACTGTGTACTGTTATGTAAAGATCAGACTTCATGAGTGAACTAGAGAATATGTAGCTGAAAATTTAGTAAGATTATCTACCATAAATTACACGTAGACATCATTTTATTTTAGTATTGTTAAATGTTATAGATCTCCGCACTGTAGCTGGACAAGAGAATTTGTCAAAGAAATGTCAGAGTATTTGATTCAGAGTCACTCTAGCCCTATTGAGAGAGCCCAGGATATACCTCAGGCAAAAATTATATACATTCAGGTAAAAGAGAATTATTATGTGGAGCTAAAGAGCCCTTGCTACCCACACAAGCTACACATAAAATACTAGCATTTGAGCGAGGTAGATTTTGTTTGTTGTAATGAGTTTTTTAACTTGCTTTGTGAGTAAAACGTAAACACAGTTTATCTACTACTTGTTACCAGTTTCTAGTCTCTGAAACATCTCCATTTTGAATTGGGTAAAGAAGAACCCATGAGAATTTAATACCTGTATTTCCTCTTTGTCATTGTTGGTTCTATTCGCAGGGATCCTGTCCTAACTCTTCCTCATTAACAAAGCTACAATTTCAAGCACTATCCATGTTTTACTAATGATCTTATCTTTGTACCAGAGTTCAGATTTTTGTAATGATCAGTGTCTAGGACAAAGTTGGTTTGGAGTAGGTCATTTACCACCTTGTGCAAGATGTTACGCCTGCAATTAAGTATGCAAAGGTATTCAGCTCCCAGCTCCACCAGTGTTGCCATCTGGTTCTATGTGAGCACCTGCTTAAATCCACATACTTGCTTACTTCCAGTGATGGTTCAGTACTGTAATACTCACTTCCTTTAGTAGTCCTGGAATCACAAACCCTCTCCCCAGTGAACCAGTGCATTAAAATGAACCACAGAAATGTGAGAGCTGTTGTTTCAAATTCATTTGAGCCTTATAGTTATGATCCAGTGAACACTTTGGTCAAAAACTGCATACTTTTAGGTAAAAAACACAGGCTTGTGAGGAAACTAGAATTTATTTGGTTTGGGGAGTTTTAGATTCTGGACTCAGAGCTCAAAATGGACCGCCAGATCAACTCTGTCTCGTCCTCCTGCTTCCACACCCCCCGCCTCCTACGTAAGACCTTCAAATGGATCCCCCTCGAACACAGAAAGACCGTCACTCACGCCCTGGTCACCAGCAGACTCGACTATGGCAACGCACTCTATGCCAGAATAAACTAAAACCTCACCCGCAAGCTACAGAACATCCAAAACACCGCCGCAAGACTGGTCCTCAACCTGCCCAGACACTGCCACATCTCCCAGCACCTGCACACACTCCACTGGCTCCCCATCGAAGCTAGAGTCACCTTCAAGATGCTAACCCACGCTCACAAGGCCCTCCACGACACCAGACCAGCATACCTGAATAGCAGACTCTAATTCCACGCACCCCAAAGGACCCTACGATCAGCCCAACTCTCCTACGCCGTGGTCCCCGCACCAGAAAGACCAGATCGGGAGGCCGCTCCTTCTCCTTCCGCGCGGCCAGAGCCTGGAATGACCTTCTGTTCCACCTCAGACAGATAACATCGCTCCCCATCTTCGCAAGAAACCTCAAAACCTGGCTCTTCGACAGACCCCCCTCCTTGATGAACTGGAACCCGCGACCCCCCTCCCACACCCCCCAGTGCCTTGAGACCCTTACGAGTGTGTAGTCGCGCTTAACAAACACCTGATTTGATTTGATTTAGATTATGTCCCTGATGGTAACTTGTAGACAGTTTTTCTCTCTTTGTTATCACAAGTGTGAGCATCAGAGAGCCAGTGAACTATACCATAGTGGAGGTCATACAGTGAAATCCTGACATAAAAAATAATAATATCTTCAGGTTAAAGTGCAACATTTATGAGGATGTAATATGTTTTTATGAGTGACTTTTTCTTTGAGTGTTCTGTCAGATGTTCTTATGGATCAAATGTTAAATATATGTATTTACTGTTTGCCATTACAGGTTCTATTATCCATTAGGAATCGGCAAGGACGGATTTCAGAGCTGCCTTTTCTCTTTTTTTTTTTTTTTTTTCAGTTTGAAATGCTTTATTGAGATAACTTGAAAGAATACAGAAATACTGACCAATACATATGATCTTAACGATGATGAGTGAAAGGGACAATAGGCCAATACTGTCTAATAAGTAAACAAAAAGCATTTTATAAGGTTTTATGGATGAGACGGGAGGGAAAGAAGAAAGAAAGAAAGAAAGAAAAGAAAAAGAAAAGAGGAAGAAGGAGAACAGAAGAAAAGAAGAAAGGGAAACAATATGAAGATGGTAGGAAGCAAACATGGCAAATAGAACAAGCAGATAAAGAAGTCAAAAAGCGATTGTCAAGCTGAGTAAAGGAGAAAATAAACAATATGGGAGATATGATAAGGAGGACAGAGCAGCAACAATCAATCATTCATGGAGGTTTAAAATTCTCAGAAGAGCAGTGTGAAGTGCGCCTCGACGCCATGCGATCAAGGTATGTTGTGAGGGGCAGCCAAAACAAGTCCCTATTAAGAGAGGGAGTGGAGGAGGCAGCAAAGCGTACATCAAGCCTATGATGGTGACAAAGAGAGTTCCACCAGCATTTTATGGATAGATTAGTGAGAGATTTCCAGTTAAAGGCTATGTGTTGGAATGCCAGGGCAAGCATAAGGTCTAATAGACCAGAGCAGTCTGAGGGGATATCTAAGGAATCAGAAAGACTGCCTAAGAAAAGAAGAGGAATAGAGTAGGGGAGAGAGACGGAAAATAGTCGAGAAACATAAGACCAAACCTCACTCCACAAAGTAGCAACAGAAGGGCAAAGAAAGAGAAGGTGAAGAAGATCAGCATCAGAGGAACCACAGGTCCAACAATTAGAACCATGAGTAGGGGAGAAACGAGAAATCGAAACCGGGGAGAGATATAATCTGTGATAAAGAAAAAATAAAGACTGAGTCAGGGAAGCAGAGCGAGACGTTTTCAGTGATCTGGACCAGACTTTATCCCAAAGAGCAGTCGACCAGTTACAACCTAGATCTAACTCCCAAGCGCACTCCAGCTTAGATTTAGAACGGTTCAGAGGAGGGGACGAGAAAGATTTATAAATAAGAGAGGCTTTGGGCAGATTAAGCAAGATTTGGAGGAGAGGAGGCTGGGAGATAGGAGTTGATGAAGGAGGAAGGGAATAGTAAACATCGAGAAGGAGAGTCATGAGAACAGTGAATTTGCGCAAGAAAGACTGAGGACAGTGAAATAAAAGACGAAAGTTAGGAAAGGAGCATGGGATAAGACCATCAAAGAGCTGTTTAACCCATACGAGACCCTTTGACCTCCAAGAAGACCAATAAATAGGCCTATTGTTTAAGAGGATAAGTGAATTATACCAAATAGGGGATTCTAAAAAGGATTCACGAGTAATAGGAGTAGAGCAGACTAGAGAATGTAGAAGGGAGGAGGTATACCTGAATAAGGGAAGAGAAGTGAATGGATTTTTAACAGAGAAATGTATTGTTTCAAGAGGAGAAAACGGAGAGAGTAGTGATCGCTCAATAGAAAGCCAAAGAGGGTCAAAAGGAGAGTGTTGTGAGATAAGCCATCTAGAGGCCTGACGCAGAGAGAAAGCCTTATGATAGAGACGGAAATCTGGAAAGTTGACTCCACCATTCGGTTTAGGTTTACGAAGGATGGCTAAAGCAATCCTGGACCTCTTATTCTTCCACAGAAACTTAGAAAGACAGGAATCAATGCGTTTAAAATGGACATCCGGAATGTGCACAGGGAGCATGGATAAAGTATATATGAGAATGGGAGATACCATCATCTTAATCGAGTCAAGCCGACCCCACCATGAAAGATAAAGAGGGTTCCAGGATGATAATAATTTATCAATACGGGAGAGAACTATAGACATGTTCAATTGAATGGACGCGGCGATGGAATTTGAGAACCATATTCCCAGATATTTAATTTTAGAGGAGTTCCATGCAAAACCAGTAGAAGAAAACTGATGGGGAAGGCAATATTTTGTAAGGGGAAGAATCTCAGTTTTATCAGAGTTGATCTTATATCCAGAGACTTGTGAGAAGGAGGTAAACTCAGATAGTAGAGCTGGAATAGATTGTTCAGGGGCAGAGATAAATAAAAGAATGTCATCAGCATATGCGGAGAGTTTCAGATGCGTCTTGCCATACAGAAAGCCAGAGATAGAAACATTATTCCGAATAGCCGTCAAAAATGGTTCGAGGGCAAGAACAAAAGAAGCGGGGATAAAGGACAACCTTGACGAACACCACGTTGGAGAGGGAAATACGAAGAGAGATGGCCGTTGACAAGAACAGATGCCTTAGGGGCCGAGTAAAGCAAGGAGATAAGGGAAATAAATTTAGGACCAAAACCATGCCAACGCAAAGCAGCAAACAAAAAGGACCAATCCACCCTATCGAAAGCTTTCTCAGCATCAACAGAGATAGCAGCAAGAGGAATGGAAAGAGACGTAACTTTATTTAAAACGTTAAGGAAAAGTCGAGAATTGTCCGAAGTGAGTCTACCTTTGACAAAACCACACTGTTCCTTCCCAATGAGATGGGGCATAAGAGGGTCCAGACGTAGGGCAAGGAGTTTGGCAAATAATTTATAGTCTATGTTGACTAAAGATATTGGACGGTAATTTTTACATAGTTGAGGATCACGACCTTCCTTGGGGATAAGGCAGATCGTGGCCTCATGGAAAGAGCCAGCTGCAGAGCCGGAGAGAAAAAATGATTGAAAAAGTGATAGAAGTTTAGGAAGCAAAAGGTCAGAGAAATGCATATAAAACTCAACAGAGAAACCATCGGGGCCCGGCGCTTTGCCTTTGGTGAGAGTCCTTAAGGCACTATCCATTTCAGTGATAGAAAGGTCATGCTCAAGATCAGGGAAATTAAGATGGGAGGTGGAGGGGGCAGGGAGCTTTTCAAAATAGGATTGAAGAAGAGAAGGGGAAGGAGGAGACTCGGGTGTATAGAGGGACTGATAGAAGAGTTGGAATTGGTTAAGAATCTCCTGTTCCTTATGAAGAAGTAGGTTATCCGAAGAGTATATGGAGTCTATAGAGGTACGCTCTTTGCGGGTTTTAAGATAGTTAGCTAGAAGCTTACCTGATTTATTGCGACCCCCATAGTAACGAGCACTACTCCGAAGCAGAATTGAAGAGGCATTGTCAGTCGTGGTTTTGTTAAAATCCATTTTTGCACGTATAAGGTCTGGCAAAACAGACTTGCTAGAGGAAGTATAGAATTTATGCTCTAAAGATTTAATATGAGCCAACACGTTTTCCTGTTTTTTAAGAAAATGCTTCTTCTTTTTAGAGACAAAATCAATAACAAAGCCCCGTGCAGTCGCCTTAAAAGAATCCCAAATAACATGAGGGGCCAAAGAGGGGTCAGAATTAAGTAAGAAGAATTCATTAGCAAAGGAGAGAAAAGAGGAAGAGAAAAGAGGATCTGCGAGAAGGGAATTATTAAATCGCCAGCGGGAAGGCTTAGGAGGTGCAGGGAGAAGATCGAAGGTCGTGACAATAGGGGCATGATCAGAAATAACTATGGGTTCGATAGAGGAGGATAAGAGGTTCTGAGAAAGGGGTTGAGAAAGAAAGATATAATCAAGGCGGGAGAGGGAGGCATGAGGAGGCGAGAAGAAGGAGTAATCAAGGGTGTCAGGGTGTGAAAGTCTCCATGAATCAATGAGGTGCGACTGCGAAATTGTGTCGAGAAATTGTTTGTGTGATTTGTGAGGGTTAAAATGGACAGAGGATTTGCGGTCAAGAAACGGATCTACAATCTGATTGCAGTCACCTCCTAAAACAAACATGGTATCTTTATGCTGAAAACATTTCGAGGTAATTACAGGCCAAAAATTACAATCAGGGTGAGTAGGGCCATAAACATTAAGAACAGTTAGAGATACAGAATTGATTAACAACTTAGCTAATACCCATCGACCATCAGTGTCAGTATCTTGGGAAACAACTTTACATTTTAACCTTTTATGGCATAAAATAGCAACACCATTCTTTTTATTAGAAGAGGGAGAGAATAAAACCGTGCCCACCCAGCTACTTTTCAACTTAAGCGATTCCGCTTCAGTAAGATGAGTTTCTTGTAAAAGTACTAAATCGGGGTTGTAAGAAGCTAGGTGGGAAAGGACTCTCTGTCTCTTAATCGGGTTAATAAAACCTTTTACATTCCATGAAATAACTTTGAAGGCAAAAACAGTAAATTATGAACATGGAAAGAAAGCCACAATAACAGAAAGTAAGAAAAAGATGCCAGTAAATACATATGAAGAGAAGAAGGAAAAAGAAGAATGAAAGGTGCAGTTAAAAGGGAATAAGAAAAAAGATGTAATAATAGAGCAGGCAGAGGAAAGATAGGAATAAATAACAGGAGAAGCGAAAAAGAAGGGGAAGAAGAGGAAGGACAGGAAGAAGAAAGTGCAAGAAGAGACAGTACATATCCAAAAAGGATGACTGAAAGAGACATACCTGAGAGGGAAAAAGGGGAGATAATGGGGTTATGGAAGGATTCGACAAGAAAGACCACCCAAAGCCAGGAGAGCCATCTGCACCAGGACGGGAAGGGAACAAAACGAACCACATGAGATGGAGAAGAATAATACACCAGCCAATCTAGGGAAGGAAAAAGATAATGCAGACAATTAGACTAAAAAACAACAATATAGAAGCAGAAAATATACATAGGAAACGAAAACACAATCCAGCAGCTAATAAAAAACAACGACAAAAGCGACAAAGGAAAGCCCACATCAGAACATTAACCGAAAAAACCTGCAAGAGAAGAAAAGAGGTTAAAATAGTCAACCATTAGCAGAATTGGAGGTATCCATGCCAGCATTAGTCTGAATATGAATGAAATTTTTAAGTTCGGCAGGATCATGAAAAGTCCAAGTCTGATTCTGATGGGTCACCTTGAAGAGGCAGGGATGGAATAAACCATACCTAGCACCCAGAGAGCGTAGAGAAGGTCGAAGACTCAAAAATTCCTTTCTTCTCGCAGCAGTAACGTTAGAGACATCTTGCGAGAGGAACACCCTCTGGCCCATCCAGGAGACTTGGCGTTTGGATCGAGCTGCAGAAAGGACCAGAAGGAGATCAGTGAACTTCAGAAATAGGATGATGACTCCTCGTGGTTTAGTTGAGGCTGAGGAACGAGGACCAAGTCTATGTGCTCTCTGGATACTAAGAGAAGTAGTAGAAGGGATGTCCAAAAGTTTCAAAAGAAAGGAAGAGAAAAATGCGACAGGGTCATCTCCCTCCAAAGATTCCGGCAGGCCATAAATACGTAGGTTATTCCTCCTATTTCTATTTTCCAAGTCCTCAGTGTGTTGTTGAAGTGTGAGAACAGACTTTTCCAGCAAGGAAATACGTTGAGAGTTAGTGTGGATATCCGTAATCTGCTGCTCCACGGAGGATACTCGGGTGTCCATAGTCGCCCATCTTGCCTCAAAAAGTTGCATTTTTGTATTGGTCTCTTCCACAAATGGGCGTAAAGCGCGAATTTCCTCCAGTAGTAGTTCCATAGAGATAGGAGACGAAGGTTTATCGGGAGGAGGAGAATCCTGTTTCAAGCGTTTAGAAGAAGTAGTAGAAGGAGACGCTTTATTAGAGGCTGATGATGGTGGAGAAGGGCGATTGGGAGCCGCTGCCGCCATTGTCTCTGTAAGTGAAGAATGATCCGCTGTTGAGAAAGAAGAGGAAGAGGGCGTAGGAGGAGACTTCGAGGGCACAAAGACGAACTTTGGATTGCGTAGCTTGCCCATAGAGCCCAAATGTGCAGAAAACAGAGTGAAAAAAGACCCTGGCGAGCGTCGTGTACCACAAATAACAAAGTTCAAAAAAGGAGCAACAGTGTTCAACTATGTGTGGTAGAGCTCAATAACGGTCCATAGAGATGTGTGGAAAACCAGCGGATATGTTTACTGAGAGGCAGCAGCACACCAGGTATCAAAGGAAGTCCCAACCAACGATGAGCTGACCTTCAAAGAGTAGCAAAAATGACCTGCGGACATCCAGGAGCCATGTAGAATATATTTGTTTGTTAACTAAAGTGGGAAAGTCTGAAACTTCGTATTCATACTTGGGGCAAAGAGGTAGAAGTCACCCATGAGGCAGGAATAATGGCTGGTGAGGGAGACAAGCTGCAGCAAATCATGAGAGAGAGTAAGAAGCAGCTATCAAAAATATAGGTAAAAGGAGGTGCAAATGTTCAGAGGCAGCGGGCAAGAGTAGGAGGAGCCATCAGGTGCTATCGACTGATCTCCGTGTGAGGAGAATTTACACAGATTGGCCGCGCGCGAAAATCGCGCCAGCCTCAAAATGGCGGACGCGCTGAGGCACCTACGGTGCTAGCCAAAAAACGGAGCATTACCGCACAAAGGTCGGGTCTGGCGGTCACATCGGAGGCACACCACGGTCCGTAGGCAGCAGCCGAAAGAAATCCACAGGAACGGCCAGAAAACAGCTGAAACGGAAGAGAAGTCCGTCTCGGTGCAGCGGAGCTCCGGAGTCAGGCGGCCATCTTGTTCGGCGTCCAAGCCACGCCCCTGCCTTTTCTCTTTTTGTATTATTGGATGTATTCCCAGAGATCACAGACTGACTAACATCTTTCCTCTTTGCTTTGTGCTAGATTTCTGATTGGGAGAAGATATCTGACTATCGTGGGCAAGGTGTTGAGCCTGCAGCTAAGTATTTAGTTTTTAGTACCGCTGTGTTTCAAGTCTTGAATAATGTTACTGTCTCTAAAAGCTTTAAGGGCTATAAGTACCACACATTTCTCCAGATAGTTCATCCCCGGTTAGTAATCAAGTGATGATCATGTTTCACAAACGGATGCGATCTGTGGATGTGGCCATCTTTTTGGGGGATCCACCGGCCTATTTTTGAATCCAATGTAACCCTGCATGAACTGAGCTGTATGCTGCTGCTTGAATGAACGATAGATGCTACTTCCTTCTAGGCCATGATTTATTGTAGACCTGTTCGGAGAAATAATACTTTTCTAAATACATAAAGCCTCGTTCTGAGAGCTGCAGTAAATGGAAAATAAGGAGCAGTGATTGTGCCAGGTTTCAGATGTTGAATTGATTTTGCTCAGTTCGGTCGTGCTACCCACACACATTTATCCTGGTATTAGTGGAATTTACATGACTAAAACATTGCAGAATAAAAGCTATGCTGTACGGTAACACTGGTGGCAACCAGACACCCCACATCACTGAATTCTGATCACGAAAGACTAAGATCAGGTGTAAAAACTGTCCTTCTTCTTGTGGATCACTGGAGTAATGCACCCCCTCCAGGGATCTCTGTTTGACCCCATAGTCACAAGTTTGAGTGCAAGTGGGCCTCCTCACTCTTTCATCCTTCTGAGGTTAATAAAATAAGTAGCATTGTGTCTGGTAACAATACACAGCAGTGCTCTATTGAGAGCATAAGGAGACCCGTTAGGGTATGAAAATGCACTCTACAAATACACATGTTGTGTGAACATCTGGAGCTTGATTGTGAAGTGTCTTGGCTGATGACTTGAGATGAACATTATTTTTTGGGCCCACGTGAGCTTTTTGTGGCTTTCAATACTCACTTCCAGTCTGCTGCAGTCTTGATGAGTTTTATCTTTCTAAATGGGCTGTTTTGTCCCTAAATAATTATTGTGCCTGGCTTGAAGCGGGGCCTGATTCATCACTGTGACTGTAACTACCCTGATGCCGCGCGCATGTCATTTGCAATATGCAAACATTCTAATGCATCATATGTGGAAATCAGTGTGCGCGACACAAACAAATTAGTGTGATTTATATGGAAATATACTATACTTTGCTCTGACCAGTGTAATTCCGAGACAACCCAATTGTGCATGCCGATATTACAAGTAATTCAATTTATTCTAACCAAGAGCCTCAAAGGCTGACAGGAAAAATGATATGATTTATACCAGCCGTCGCATCTCTCATGAGCACAGAGGCATTTCCAAGGCAGGCATTAATGTCTACAAGGCAATAAAATTGTCACAGAGACCAATGAGTTTTCTTATAACGCGTCACCTCTTCTGCACCAGCAGCCTTCCCTTTAGATGCTGTTGGACAGCAGTAGTAATGTCCTGATGAAGGCCATAATGGGAGAGGAAGCTTTGATCCACCCATCAGCACTAGTGGTTTACACATTTTTTTTTACACAAGCGAAGATTTCGGAATTTTCCTATTTTCTCTAGTAGCAAAGTTTCCCATTTTAATTTCACCTTTGACTCTGCAAAGCTTATCTGAGCATTGTGAGATACTTTTCAGCATACTACAATATAGTTCTCACCTTATTGAAGCAATGGCAAATGAATGTATGCTTAATCATACAATTATGTTAGCAAAAGTCATGCTTCGCAAACAAATGTAGGGAAAGGCTAAAACTTCACAACTTTGTTAGATTGCAATGTTTTCCATAGATTTTACCAGAGGTGTGGGTGATGAGGTGAGGTGAAATACTTCTGCTGCTGTTGCCACAGTTAGAATTGTCAATTTCTGGAATTGGTCGAGTTTATACTCTTTACCTTCTTTTTGGTGAGATGTTAGAGGGGGTAGCACAAGATGAACTAAAGGAAGTGGCCTTGTCTACCGTCCATAGACATATAGAATTTGAAGTTGATCAAGGGCCTCCAGACTCGTCCAATCCCTGCCTACATTTAGCAACAGTGGGTCCTTTTTGATCTCCTGCTTTAATCTTGGTTTATTTTAGCCATCTCTGCTGGAAGGCTAATCCTTGGATTGGGCACCATATCTGGGAACAAATATTTGTAAAGCTACGTCATTGTCTTAATCATTCCTAGTTTGCCCCTTCCACTTTGTCGTTGGACCCTATTCACAAATTTATTTTTGGCTCCAAACTTAAGTTTATAGCTGAAAATACCTTATTTACACCTGCTAGGTATCCACAAATGGATTACTGGTGGGTGTAAATGTGTGGCGAAATCTGTAGTAGTATTTCCCACACAAGAATGTAGTACAGACTATCAACCCGCAGAACACTGTGACAGAAGAGTATTGAGGATAGAATAACAAAGGGCAAATTATCGAAAGGAAAATGCAAGTAGAAAATTATATATTTACGATTCATATCTCAACATCTACGTAGTTGATTGTGCGGCCACACCGTTTTTCACATAATTGTAGCTTTTCCTCATTTGCCACTTAATATATCATCTGCTGGGTAATCTGCAGATTTTAACAATAAACAAAAACTTGCTTCTAGCTCAAAGGGTTCAAAGGTTACTGAAATTGCAGTGGCACGTGTTGCCCTGTAGTGGAAGGCCCATTGCAAAGTCTGACTGTTCACCTTTCTACTACTTATTGCTGTATTTGGGTGTTAAACTGGTACTTTTGAGGTGCAACCAATACCCAGAAAAGTGTAAAAAAAATGATAAAATAATAAAGTAATACTATCACAAAATGTTCTCAATTAGGCCACATAGTTTTCCTTTTCTTGATGCATAATTTGCTTAATCCTGCCGCTTAATTGGGTCCTCTCCTGACACATAATTCCAGTGGCCCTGGTGATAGACTGCTCCATTCCCTGTGTGTGAATGGCAGATTGTGGGTTGATAGAATGGCCAACGTAGGAAGCATTTTTGAGTCGTGCAGGAGGCTGGGGGGCGGGGGGGGGGGGGGTGGGTAATCCAAAGTGCTGCTGTGAACTTGTTACTGCATTTAAGCATGCAGTGAGGAAAGGGTATGCGCGAGAATGAGTTGTGGTTGCGTATACTCACCATTTATACGTCTGAGGCTTGTCTGTTTGATGGGCACAGTTAGTAAAGAGTCTGTTTAAAGAGCAGTCTAGGTGGGAAATATTTAGGAATCATGCTTCAGGGTCTAGAAGTTTTCCAAACTGGTCCAACAAACTTGCTGCTCAGTTTAAGCATGGAGTAGAGACATGGAACAAAGGTGCGGCCATGTTAGATTAAGCTTCCAGTGCTTGTCTTGCTTCAAAAGGGTAAGAGGTTAACACAGTGGTATTGCCAGGACCACTAGAATTATGCAGCAGGGCAGCACCAAATTATGCGGCAGGCCTGACTACATTATGCTGCAAGAAAAGGCAAATTATGATTTTATATAGCATTAGTTAATTGTTCTGTAAATTTATTCATGATAAAACTGTCTTGGCAAAGATTTCATCGCATTAGTAGTAGTTTAACAATCAAGTACAGAAATAAGCAAGTGAAAGGTGACCAGTTAACCTATGCGAATAGCCTTCCACTGTGTGTGTGAACACATATCGACACATTTTTAGTAACTATTGTTCTGTTTCAGCTAGAAAAACATTTTGGGGGTTAAAGTCTGCAGATCATGCAGCAGATGATGGATTATGTGGCAAATGCAGCAAATTCATAATTCAGCAAAAAAAGCTACGGCCGCTGAATCACCTAATTTCCGTCGCCTAGGTAATAGCTTGTTTGGACGGGTGTGGGTTTGTAGTTGGGGCTCCCTCTTGCACCTCAACACTTTTCCTGCTTTCTCAAGGGTCTTCTTGTATTGATCAAAGAACACAAGACAGATATGGTAACCCTAAGATTCCCTTCCTTAGCATCTCACCCCACATTCTGTACTTCTTTCTTAGCTTGTTTGCTCTAAAAACGTGTAACTATGAAGACGTGTGCACTTACCGTTTGCTTTGTAGGTCACCTCACACAGACCCCTTGCTCTCGCTGACCGCAGTCTTTCAACCTGTGGGTGGTGGGACAAATATTGTAACTGTGATTGTATAAATATAGCGCTCACTACGCTTGACGAGCTTGAAAGGGTTTTTTGGCAAATATGATTTATTCAGGCACAGAACGGAACCACTAGACAAATGTAAAGATAAAAAAGAAAATGAAAAATTATGAAATTAAATAGTGAGAGAGTCCTTTGAACTTCTTTACCAATGTAATCCATAACACAACATGCGCTTTCAATGCACGCGTTCACCGGTATATCACTTGGTGCTGAAATAGCTGTTCATTGTTACCCAACTAAAGATACTCTTTTTATCAAC
Organism: Triturus cristatus; assembly: GCF_964204655.1. Classification (NCBI taxonomy): domain Eukaryota; kingdom Metazoa; phylum Chordata; class Amphibia; order Caudata; family Salamandridae; genus Triturus; species Triturus cristatus. The sequence continues at coordinate 473,378,921 of NC_140590.1, read as the reverse complement.
CTGGGGCGGATGAAAGACGGAGTAGACCTGCTAAGGATAAGTACCTAACCACTTAACACAGATCTCTGCAGTACACACATTAGTGACTGAGCCATCAGACGTGCCAATTCAATATAAAAATATAATAACCCGCAGACCTCTGCCTGGGATATTTTTGTCTTCCTCCCGCGTGCCCTCCCTCCCCCAGTACCTACAGACAGAAATGTAATTTAGCTAATCACTCGTCTAAGCAAAGTTTTAATAAGTCCTGGAAATCCAGAGAGCAGCTCCAGCCCCTCCAGTTTAATGAGAAAAAGCAGGGGCGCCCTCTCCATCATGGCGGGAACATAAGGCAGAAATGGTTTGTGGTTTTTAAAAGAACACTTAATGTGCATATTTCTGGAGAATATTCAGCTCTTGGACCAGCACTGCTAACATTAACGAACTTTGTAAGTATTTTACAAGAAATATTTCGAGATTAAAATCAAGCGCCTGCTTGGGTTGTCTTTGCAGTCAGCGTTGGCCGGAGGCACCCGATAGGGAGATTAGTCTCCTGGACGAAGAGTCTGGTAGGCTGTGTCAGGGCGTCTAGGGCATTATTTAAAGGTATTTAAAGGGCAGGGTACAGCAGGTTTGACCCTTGCAATCCTGGACTGCCCTCAGAGGTAGAGACCGCGGTGCCAAGAAGGAAACAGCGTCCTCACGAGCACCGCATTCCTTCTGCAGCTTCCACAGTGACAGTCCATTTTCATTTCTATAAAATACATTCGCCAGTGCAATGCACACCCTTTAGACTACATCATGATATAAAATACACTTTAAAAAGCATATCAATTTTTAATTTGTTTCCATGTTTTATCATTGTTAATGCATGAAAAGTGATGCGTTTGATTAAAACTTTTACTTCTGTGATTCACTCAAATGCCTTGGAAGTAATACCTAAACAAAACCAAAAAACAACCATAAGGAGTAATTCAAGTCAATAGCATAGTTCATATTTAACATATAATACATATGAATTAATACTAGTAGATATGATTGCTATCGGTTTTCTAATCTCTTTTCTTGAGTGTTTCCTTGTGCTTTGCCACTATATTTTCTGCTTGAGATATATACACTGGGCCGCTGGCGTTATGCTGCAGGGGAGGACCAAATTATGTGGCAGGGTTAAGTAAATTATGCAACGAGAAAAGGCAAATTATGAGGTGTAATGTGGCACATTTTGTGATAGTAGTACTTCGTTATTTTGTCATTTTACACTTGTTAACCTTGTCTGGGCATTGGTTGAACCTCATTTTGATACCCTCATTTGGCAACAAGTAACCAATGAACCTTTTCAAATGGCCTCCCACTGCACAGAAACACATCGGTGCGTTTTTAGTAACTTTTGAACCGTTTAAGATAGAAACTATTTTTGTTGTTAAAGTCTGCGGATTATGGACCTGATTACGAGTTTGGCAGTGTGGGACCGGGCCTGCCCCACAGCCGCACCGCCAAACCTGTGCCATATTATGACTTTTGAAGTCACTGGCCAGTGGTTCTTTTGCGTTTCCACGGCGGTGCCTATGAAATAGGCACTGCAATGAAAACACCCTGCAGGTACACAGGGGGGCACATCATGTGCCTCCTTGCATGCACCCCATGGCCCATAAGCAACAGTGGGCCCTGTAGGGCACCCTTTGTTTCCTCTCCGCCACAGTTTTCATGGAGGAGGAACTGCCATGAAAACCACGGCAGAGAGGAAACTGATAATATGCTTGGCGGGACCGCGGTGGTCCTGCCAAGCTTATTGCAGCCTCAAGACCACTGTGCAGATCACTGGCGGTAGCGGCAGTGTAATGGTAGTCCGACTGCCCTAGTTGTAATAGAGCGGTCAGAAGACTGCCACTGTCGTTCCCCAGCGAATCTGGTGGTCCATGGACTGCCAGACTCGTAATCAGACCCATAGTAGCAGATGATGGATTATTTAGCAAATTAGGCTAATCCATGGTTATTACAACAATCTCTGCGCAATCACATAATTTCAGTGGCCCTGGATATACACTAGACTTCAGTGATGCCAATTATTGTGACATCAGAATCAAGGTCATATAGCATCACTTCTTAGGATTTAGTGTCAAATGTCATGTGATGGTACTAACCATGATATCACTGAGGTTAAAGGGTGTGTGATGTCACTTCTGCTATCCTTCACATTTTGGTGAACCACTGTTCATGTTTATAACTTAACAAACAAAGCTTGAGCACAACCTATTTTTACATTGCATTATTCAATTGAGATTTGTGGTTTGTGAAGTTGCAAAGTAAGGTGACTTGCAACTTTGCAATTTTTGAATACTCAAGAGCGCAGAGCTTGTGATATTAAGACCCTGAGGCCAGACTCAATTTTGAGGAGGCCAAGGCTTCATTTTCTGCCTCATCATCAGCACGTCTACCTTTGATGAAGATGCCATCGGTCCTCATCTTTTTTTTTGGTTTATTTATTTATTGCATTTTATAACATTGCACAACATACATCGATTATTCTATCACAGCTGATATGAATTGTAGCAAGTACATGTTAACAGTTACACAGAACCGCCAGCCCTCCCGCCCCCCCAACAAGGCAAGACTTCCCCATATCATTGCTGAGGTACTTGTGGCAAGTTACATCATCAAAGACCTGGAAATAAGTGCACAATTGCGCATGGATGCACGATCCCACAAGTAATATAGGGAGAGTCAGAAAGGAGCAAAATGTACAGCTGTCCCCCCACAACAGATATTGCAGTGGCTTAAATAACAGTGACAGTAGCGAGAAACAATTCCCCTCAAACGGCAATCTACTACTCTTCCCCCTCCGGCTCGCCATATTTTTTCCCAACTGAGTATTGCTGACATAGGCCCCAAAAGCCTTTAGGGAGACATTGCGGGGGAAGAAGTTCGTTATATGCGTCGGATTGTGTATTGCAGTAAAGCATGTCCGAGTTCCAATCATGAATAAGTAGTGTGGGACCCTTAGCCGACCGCATTACAACCCTGTGCTTGGCCAATAGCAATCCCATAACAACAGGTTCCCTGCAGTCGTCCTGGATTTCCCTGTCGTATCCCAGTCGCGTGACTAAAGAACTGGGCGTTAGGCGTTAGGCGTTGTCCCACAATCTCGCTCAATACTGAGAATACTTTCTCCCAAAAGGCCAAGATCTTAGGGCAGGCCCACACCACATGGAGGAATCCAACGTTTGGCTCTGCGCATCTGTCACATTTAGCATTCTCCCTTAGCCCATATCACGCTAGCCTGCGGGGGGTGTAGTACACTCTATTAAGATATTTGAAATGGATCAGATGGGGCCTACCATTCAGGGACACCCGCTTCATGGCCTCGCAACAGTACATCGAGCACTTGTTGTTAATAACCATGTACAGTTCACTTTGCCATTCCGTTCTGGCTCTGTGGGGCTGTAATCTCTGAGGCTCCTGGGCCAGGGAATATAGAACAGTGATAAGTTTCGCTGGTGTATTAGCTTTTATAACCTAAGTGAGAGCCGGGAACTTCACCAGCTCCTGCATATCCACACCCAGTTGCTGTCAATATGCATGTCGAACTCTAAGATATTGGAATTTATCCAATGGCGAGAGTCCTTCCGAGCCCTCAGTGGAGTCCTCTCAACCGTGCAGTGTCCCACCCTGGTAAAAGTCGCCTAACGTGCGTATGCCTATGTGTGTTATTGCTTTGAGGAATGTCGGGAGCCAACTGCATCAATACAAGGGTGTGAGCGGGGAATACATGAGACCTCACAACTGCAAGTCTAGTAGTCTGCCCCATGCATGTGTTGTGGAATTTAGGAAGTCCATAACCCTGTGTCTAGGGACTGGGGGGGTAAAGAGGAACTGTGGAAGAGTCAGGGAGCCCGCTGCGCTCTGCTGCGCTCCGCTCCAGAAAAAATGTGGCAGATTATGAGGGCCGTGCAGCCAACTACACGCTTGTGAGGCCTGAGCGACCCTATAGTAAAGTTCTTAGTCCGGCGCCCCCAGTCGCCCACCGCATATGGAAGTGTCACTGTATCCCATTTCACTCTTGGCTGTTTCCTGGCCCGGGGCAGTCTAATCAATAGTTTGTGAAGGAGCCCAAAGAGAGAGCACGGGAGTAGTATCAGGATATTGAGGAATAGGAAGAGGAACCTAGGCAGGATAACCATCTTCATTAAAGATAGGTGGCCTATCAGAGAGAGGGGTAATTTGATCCACCTGTTTATGTCATCCTCTAGTTTAGAAATTGCCATCCCGTAGTTCTCTGCTATGACAATTGCTGGGTCGGCATGTATTTGAACCCCTAGGTAACGGATTGGGTCTGTAGTCGATTGCAAGGGGAAGTCTAGCTTGGGTGGGGTAGTCACTGGGGTTAGAGGAAACACCAGCGATTTTGACCAGTTAATGCGAAGTCCTGACATATTCCCGAATTGAACCACCTCTGCCATGTTCAGGTAGAGGTTGTTCCCTGGGTCACAAACATACAGCAGGGTATTGTCTGCATAAGCAGAAATTATTAACCGATATCCCAGGAATCCCAGTCCCCTGTGTGAATGATAGTCTCGCAGCGCACAGGCAAGGGGCTCAGCAACCAGGGCGTATAGGAGAGGAGACAGTGGGCAACCCTGTCTTGTCCCTCTAGCTATGTGTATAGGGGCCGTAACCTCCCTGCCAAGCCAGGCATAGAGCAGTGGGTTGTGCATACAGAGTCATTACGAGTTGAAGGAAAATATCTTCCACCCCAATTCTTTGTAAAACTCCCTTCATGAAGGCCCACTCTACAGAGCCAAAAGCCTTCTCGGCATCTAAAAATACCGCTGCTGCTTTGAACCTAGGTTCAAAAGTCTCTGGATTGTGCCGAATATGGTACGTAAATTAGAAGTAAGGCTGCGCCCTGGGACAAACCCTGACTGTTCTGGACGAATCACCAATGGCAGCAGTGGGGCCAATCGATTAGCTAAAATGTTGGGGTATATCTTGGTCGACGTTTATAAGAGACAATGATCTGTACGAGGAGCAGGCCTCTGATGGCGTCCCCGGTTTCAGAAGCATGATGATCAGTGCTTCTCTCATGGAGGGGGGCATAATGCCAGCTTGGGCCATATGTTCATACTAGGTCATGAGGTGCGGGACCAACAAAGCTTGGAAAGTCTTATAGAAGGAGACAGTAAGCCCGTCCATACCGGGGGAACTGCCGATTCGCATTGAGTTGATGGCCATCTTGACCTTCCCTGTGAAAAGGGGGGACATGAGGTACTCTCTATGTGCATTCGATAACCAGGTCATCTGTATATGTTCCAGGTAGTCACGTATAGCATCAACATCAAGGGGAACCTGTGAGGTGTACAATTGCGAGTAATATCTATAAAATTGATTTGCTATGTCTTGACTATTAGGCAATGGCTGACCTCCCTCATCAAGTATTTCAGAGGTAGTGTCAACTTCACGCTTGGGGTGCATCAGTGCAGCCAACATGCCCCCTACGCGGTCTCCCTCACCGCAAAACCCTGGCCGTGGCATACTTGCCCAGGTGTTTGACCTCCCTGTCTGCTGTGTCCTGGTAATCCTCTAGTGCGGCCTTAATGTAGCCCAATATATTGATGTCCAGTGTCCCATGAAAATTTTGCTCTAACGTTGAAATGTCCTGCTCTAGTTTAGTCAGTCAGTTCCTCAGTGATCTGAGCACACCAGAATGTTTAGCTGTAACATATACTTTATATACTTTAAAAGCCTCCCAGATGGTGGTGAAGCTATCAACTGACCCCCATATTTTTATCAAAGTATGTCTCTATGTCTGTAGAGATATATGTCACAAATACTGAATCAATAAGAGAGTAAGGCGGGAACGTCCAAAGGAAAGCTGACACCTGCCTAGCCGGGTAATGTAAATCTAGTTGTAGAGGGGAATGGTCAGAGAGAGTGCACAGGTGGAGAAAGCATTTCATGATCTGGCCAATAAGGTCTTTGGGCGCAAGTCAGTAGTCAGTTCTCATGTGGGTGTCATGCGGTGCAGAGTAGTGAGTAAAACCAGTGATGTCAGGGAAGAGGAGCCTCCAAATGTCCTTGCACCGTCAGCCGCTGAACGGCGACGCAGTGGACTCCTTGAGCGGTACTTTTGGGGATCCAAGATACAATTGAAGTCCTCGCCTATTATTATTGAGGAGTCCCTGTAGCGGAGCAGGCTGCTACCCAGGCTATTATAGAATTGTGGGTTGTCATAATTAGGCCCATATATGTTTACTACCATGACATCCAGACCCTCTTTCTGTCATCTCACAATAACATACCTGTCGTTGTGGTCTGTTTCAAGTGTCTGCACCGTGATTCCTGACTCCATGTTCACCCATGTCAGGACTCCCCTAGCATGTGATGTGAAACCTGCAGCGAAAACCCCTCCCTGGAACATCTAGTGCGCTAGCATGCTGCTATGTGGGGACAAGTGAGACTCCTGTAGCAGTGCAACATCTATTTGATGCCGCTTCATGTATGCAACAACCTTCCTGATCTTCCTGTTGTCATTAAGCCCCCTGATATTCCATTTTAGCAGATGAACCGTGCTACCCATGATCAGCGGGAGTGGCTGCAATGTTGTGTGCCATAGCTCTTCCTGCAATGCATTCAATATTATTAGCCACAACATACTTATATGCACTTTGTAGTCCTCTGCAGTTTCAAAGTATGTCTCGCCCCCATCCACCATCCCCCCACTCATGCTATTCAAACCCCAACCGTGCACAATCAAAACTCCCTTCTGTGCCCCCCCAACTCAACCTGTTGAACCAATTAAAACATATGAAGCCTAAAATAAAGCACACTCTTCTGTGGGTCCCACTGGGGGCAGATGTCGCCTGGCTCCAACCCAAAAAGTGTGCCAACTGGCACTTTTGTTACGCTGATATAGTTCCGACAATGGTGCGTGTCCTTGTCAATGGAGTCCAGCAGTCCGCACACACCCTGCCAGTGCACTGTAGAGTTTTTGAACAGAAGGAGAGATAAGAGCCCCCCACCTTCAGGCACGGACCAAGAGCATGCAGTTCAGTGCAACCCCCCGGAAACCAATAACTTAAGGCGCTGCCGTCGCCCCACACAGACCCTGCACTGGGCTATGGCAGCGTTCGGGCCGAAAGAATATTCATTAACAGTCCTTGGGCTGGTACTGTGGTCCGGTTGCCGCTGCAGCCACCCCGCACAAGGCCCGCCCTGGGCCAGAGCAGACCTGCCTCCGGTCCTCTCGGTCCCAACATTGGAAGCTATGCGTGTTAATGAGACTCGTCTTCACTACCAGTCCCAGAGACATTTTTAGAACCAGTAATTTTCCTGTGTTTGATGAATTGCATCACTTGGGAGGGATCCATAAAAATATGCGTTTTGCCATCCGCGATGACTCGTAGCTTTGCCGGGTACAGCATGTTTTACTTTAAATGGAGTTTATGCTGTTTCCTTTTGGCATGCACGAATAGTCTGCGTTCTTCCTGGACCTGAGGTGTGAAATTCGGATATTGAGACACCGCCAACCCCTCATAGCACATCTCTTGCAATTCTATGGATTTCCGTAGGGCGCTATTGCAGTGTCTATAGTTGAGAAGTCTCGCTAAAATTGGGCATGTTGGGCATGGCGGCGCTCCCGGGACCGTCTTGGGGGCCAGCGAATGGTGCGTCCTTTCCACCACAAACATTGCAGAAAAGCAATCCGAGCCCAGCAATGTGGTAAGTAGATGCTCCACGAACAGCTTCATATTAGCGATGTTTGTGGACTCCACAATCCAAACTATACGAAGATTATTCCGCCGGGAACGGGCCTCCAAGTACTCTGCCTTGGCCTGCACCACCTGCAGTTGTTTTTCGACGGCTGCCTGAGATCTGGTCGTTGAATTTATAGAGTCTTCTGCTTTGGATACACGTTGTTCAACGCTATCATCCCTGCTAGCTTGCTTGTCTAATCTTTCGGACATCCTGTCCATTCGGAAGGATAGGGCATTTATCTTGCCATCTATCTTATTTAGACTGCGTTGCATGATAGCCAGAAGTTGTTTAAGGTCTGGATCAGAGGCAGTGCTGCCGGCTTCAGAGCCCGATTCTGAAGGGTTTTTATCTTGTTCCTGCTGCCTTTGCAATTTCCGTGGCTCGAATGGTAGCCTTGGTTGCGACTTGTCTAACTTCCCCATGTTGTCGTGTCACTGCGGGCACCCTTTAACCCTGATACTGTTTCTGCGTGGGAGGCAGACGTGGAGTGGCTTCCATAACAGTGCGATGCAAGTAGCACTCAAGCTCACGAAAGCCAGCACAGACGCCCTGCAGATGCCAGACGCTTGGATGCGCAGCACTCAGGATGTCGTAAGGCCACAGGCAGGTGAGGTACAGAGCAGCCAGCACAGCAAGTGTCCTTGACGCAGCACATACAGTGCCAGCACCAACCTCTTTTGAGGGGCCTAGTTGTATGCGTCCGCCGAGGCTCCGGCCAAGCTGTTCAGGCACCAGACGTTTCACAGTCTATCTGCCCCAGCGCTCTCCCAGGTGCTATTTCCGTGGCCAGGCCGTGGTGCCCAAGAGGGAGTCCAAGCGGGGGTGAACTCCCTCCACTCAGTGCAATCTTCTTTGATGGGGGGACGGGGCACCTCACCCCGCTGCTGCATATGCCGGTGCCCCTCCTCTCTGCGTCAAAGCCCCCTGACGCAGGTGAGTCCAGTCTCAGGGCCACCCCGGCCTCCCCCAGCTACAGGCCATTAAGCACCACCACGGGCCACCACAGCGGGGATTGCAGCGCGACAGTCCGCAGCGCCACAGGCCAGCACTGAATCCGCTTGCCATTCCAGGTGCCAAAAGAGTCCGCAATGGGCACAGCTGGAGCTCGTCTCGCCCCGGGAGCCGTAACAGTGCAGGAAGCGGCGCAGTCAATCGTCCCAGCACCGGCAACAGCAAGGCCGCATCCACCGTCAGCGCAACACCGCCGCACCAGTTCAGATGGCCCTTTCTCTCTGCCCTGCACCGAGGCAAGCAGGCAGATCACTATGGCTCACCTCGGCGCTCCGGTAGGGGCCAGCCTCCGACACAGGTGCCCGCACTCAGACACCGCCTCGAAGGCGCCACCAGTCTTCAAAGGAAGAGGTAGGCCGACCAGGCCACATCCAGGCCCTAAAGCAGGACAGGAGTGTATATCAGCGCCCCGGGGGGGCCAGCCACCGCACCTGTCGAATCCGCTCCGATTCTGGTGCTGGAGACTGCGGATTCAGCGACGAGGGCACCAACAATTGGAGAGGATTGTGAAGGGTAATGAGCCGGTTGCAGGGGAGTGGTACTAGTGAGCGGCCATCTTGGAGCCTGGCAACCTCCGCCCATCTGTTCTCATCTTTGAAAGCACCTGAGAAAGTGTCAATTCATCCAGATAATGACACCGATAAGACACCGAATGTCACAGCAGTCTGGGACATGTTCCTTGTTTTCTATATTTCAAGGTCAAATAATGAGAAGAACATAAATATTGCAGTCAGAAGTTACATTTTTTTGCCATACTGGTTTATACTAGTGCGTCCTAGCAAATTGATGCCTACAGATCATGTCACAAATTCCTCAAAAGTTCCCCGTGCAAGATTGGTGGTCAACTGCATGAAACACTAATCAAGTGGCCTCTTAGGGAGAGGGGTCATTTGCGCAGGTTATCGCACAAGATACTGCCAGAGATCCTCACAGAAAGTGCCAGATTGCCATACTGCCACAGCATCCACTGCTTCGCTGATGGCTCATACAGAGCCGAGTCTGAAAGGAGCGGATCCCAGCTGATGTTTTTTCTTTCCAAGGGAACATTCTGTCCCAACTAATGATAATTACAGCTTCTTGCTGTACACAGGTATGCAGTGTTCTGAGTCCAAAGAAGCTCTAGGTACAAGTTAAGCAACTCCATGCTCTAATAGTATAGCATTTGAAAGTAGTCTTTAGGGTATTAGGTTGCCCATTGACATTTCAACTATGTTAGAAATGTTCATATTGTTCTTGTTGTTAGTGACATGCATCAGTGCTGTTTTAATAATATTCTCTCTAGTTGTTTTACATGTGCTAAGCAATAGGATGACACTGCTGGAATAAAGCATACTTACATATAAAGTGTCTTCTCTCTTAATGCAGAACTTGTGTGTTATCTAAAACAAGGAAATTGAGTTTGAATTACCACTGCATCCCTGTCCTCTTTTTTTAAGAGACTGTTAACGACCCAGAAAGCAAAGATGCCACATCAACTATACACTGAGTGGGGTTGTGTGGGGCTACAACAACCTTAATTTCACGCTCAGTCGTTGGTGCATTGGACTAATTTCAGGTATCCGTGGGTGGGAAAGTCAAACCTTGTAGAGCTACGTTAAAGCCTTAGTTTACACAACACTTGCATAGATATTTTTTTAAAGGCAAATTCAGTGAACCATTCCTGTTGAAGCAAAGGACTGTGCAGGGCAGCAGGTGGACTGTTGCTAATCGGCAGCAGTCCACTGTCCCCTGTCCCCTGTTACAGATGCCCCAAACCACAGGCAAAGGGCCAAGTGTCGCTCTGTGCACTGCCCCTGGCTGCTCTTCTAGAGCACTACAGTTCCTACCTGAGATGTCCCCTGATGGAGCAACCAGGCTCTCATCCTATGCTGGAAAGGCTCGCTTCGAGCAAGCTAAAGTCACTCCAGTCAAAGTCTGGCGAAGTCAGGAAACTAAACCTGCAATCACAAAGACAAAGTTTCCAAACTTCGCTCAACTATACAGTGCAGTGTACACTTCGCCTAGCCCTACTTGAGATGGCACAGGCTGCGCTCTGGGGAGCATGTAAGTGCCAGCAGGAAAGGTTTTAGAATAGGGAAACAGGGCATGGTTTCCATAGCACAATATGTGGGTGTAGAGCAGATACCTTGAACTAGTGTTGAGACAGGGAAAATTCACTCCAGGAGCCCATACATTGGGGGCCAGGTGTGGCAGAGGAAAGGGTAATGAGGGGCAAAGCTTGAAAAGCAGAGCCTGACAGTCAATTTATACATTTATTTAAAAAACAATCTGCTGCAATGCAATTGGCAACAAGAATATGGGTAACAGCAAATACGTTGTAGATTGCTTAATTGGTCAGAAAGAGGCTGCTTTTTAAAATATGTTACAAGGTTAAGACTCCTGCTTCAGAAATCATTGGGAGATTAGGCGTAGAGATCATGGTGTGCCCTGCAATTGTGAGGGGATTATAATAGCCGAATGAAAACTCTAGTGGTTAACACAGTTCTGGGAGAGTTCTGTGTTTTGTCCAGTCGCAGTTTTGACTCATAAAGTAGAATAGAGGGTTAATGTGCCTGCCGCAAAGCACATCATGTAGCATGCAGATCACAGGTTTGTATTTTATTTATATAGGCAAGTAGACAACTGCTTTTGACACTATCATTTTGTTACTTCCAGTTCATAAGTTGTAAACCTTCTAATATCTCAGACTGATCTAGTTACTAGCATCAAAGAGCTGCATGCAAACTGTATAATATGGGTTTAGATGCTTAATGTTTTTATCCCAATCTGTTGTTATTCGAAGACTGAAAAGAAGGGTTCCTTTGGGGATTAATACGGTCTTGTTAGTACAGACAACCACAATCACTGTGTTACATTTTATATCCTGACTTTGTTTCTCCCGACCCTTCACTCTTACCTTATACTGTCTACATATAGCGTGATATATGACTTCTAATCCTTATAACCATCATTGCCTTTTGTAACATTTACTGTAGATGATTTACATATTTGTAGGATTTATTGTGCCTTCGTGTGTGGTGTAAAGTGTTCTGGCATTCTGTAGTGGAATGTGTAATGCTATAAAAGAATTAAATAAAAACAATAGTAGATGTGATTAAAATCAATATCTGTGTAATTACTCATGCAGACAGACAAATCTTGCATTCTTACAGTGTAAGCACATCTCTTACCTAGGGAGCTGAAAAAAAAGGTAAACATTTGCCTCAAAATCATAGTTTCTCTTAAGTACTTGTGAACTGACAAGCTGTGTCTTTGTTTCCTTCTATTGCTTTGCCTAGATTGTATGCTGCAGCCAGGGTGAAAAGTGAACAAAAAGGCAGCTGATGTCCCTTTACATCAGGCCTTTGTTTTGGGCCCGGATGGAAGTGAAAATTAAAAAAAAAAAACGTACTGCCTGCAGGTTGCTGCACCTAACGGAATGCAGACAATGTGTGGGCACTGCCAAATTATGTTTGGTGTTGGGAAATTACACCATCATGCCATGAGTCACCCGAATCCCAGATCTGGTGCAGAAATAGCTGCCATAACCACTATGCTGATGGATCTTCCTACTTTCCAGCACTGCCTTACGCTTAGTCTAAACAACACAATGTTATCATTTTATTTTTCCATCGTGGCTCAGCTGGTTCGGGCGGGGCTGGGCTGTGACAGGAACAGGGGGAGGAGTGGTGGGCACTCTCTTAAGTGTGCATGATGGTTTGTCCGGTCGTCTTGAGCCAGCCAAACAGTCATGTGCACTTTGCATGTTCTCCACCGGCTGTATTGCACAGCCTAGGTGGAGAACATGCACAGCCTCCCAGTCCATCTCTGAGTGCTGAGCCACGGTGCTCAGACCAATCACAACGTAGCTGTAACACAATGTTGTGATTGGCTAAGGGAATCTGGGAGCCTGTGTGCTTCCTGGTTCCTGCTCCTGGAGTCCTGGAGTTGACCGAAGAGCCAAAGAGGACCGAGAGGTGGCGGCCGGCCTGCAGGTAAATGCTTTATTCTTTTATTTTCATTTACCCCCAACCCCTGCCTACCAGCCCGTTAAGTAGCAGCCGCCACTGTTCTGTTTATGAGAGCATGAGCAAAGAGCATCTCTGGAATCAGGATGTACTAACTGTGAGAGTGCATAGCTGAAGCATCTTGAAGATGCAGTTTTGAAAGGTCTGGGAGGGTCCATCGACCTCTTAGCCCCTCCAATGACCACTACATTGGGGTGACATCACAGGCTGCACCTCACTTTGGTGGTCATAAGGAGACAGAATCCCGTCCATATGAAGACGGGGCTTGGCATTCTGTGAAACACAGATCATCGGTTTGAACAGCTGCTCCAAGTTGCACAGCTGCACCCTCTCAAGTGCATGCTCTGAATGGGAGCATTGAGAGCATGTGCTGGAATGAAAGCATCTTTATGTAAACATTGCATGGGATCAGCCTGTATTCTGGCAGCACAGAATGAGGTTTCGCACCAGCTCAAAGCGGGCATGTCCCTTGTTAGGTAATCCGGATCCAGGGACCCAATACTTAAATCTTTTAGGCACCTAAGTGCAATTTAAATGCACACAATTTAGGTGCAAATCAAAAACTTTTGCGATGCACAGAATCAGGAAAATTTACATTTTAAAAATGTACAGTGTGTCTATGACAATAGTGTGATAAACGTTGTCATGTTTAGGACTGAGGACAGCAAATGGGAAGTGTCGGTTGATGGCCATGTAATAGACATCAAGACGAAAGATGTCCTGAAGCACACCCTTCGTTATTCATAAGTAGTTTATATGTATATCCATCAGTATTTCAGTTCGCGTGCAAAACCAGAAATGGTGCGCCGTTCCTTCGTACCAAAGCATCATGTGTTGAAAGTTAGTGGCCAACAGTGGAGTGGGTCACAATCCGGCTGCACAGCTTTATGCACTTAGTACTTCAAATTAGTACACATCCACCAGAGTAATCCGTAGTTTATCCATTTTATTTTCTTTGTTTTTCATCATATTTATCCTTGTTTTTCAACACGTCAAAGAGTATACAAAATTCACTAGTTTACTATCAGCATATTTTTGTTCTAAATATTGCCCATCCAGGCTTATAAGTGAACAATCATGGAATTTTCATGTCCTCCATCTGTTTCAATACACATCAAACTCAATGCATTTCGGTTTGTATAACCTTCATCAGGAGTATCTGCGAATTAAAAACGTGTGTGTATCAGTAACATTGCATTAACAACCCCCGTATTCACAACGTATAAATTATCTGCGTGCCCGTGTTAAATTTATCCCTTACGATTTCTCCACAAATACACATTAACCCAATTCCTACTCTCTAAAACTGTGCTAGTTGTCACTGCAAAAACTAACTCATACAATATGAACCTAAAACGTCCCCTTTAATGCGTAACTTAAACTGAATCACTTCATCCTATAACAACTTCACCCGTTATCGTGTTCAACCAATGTGCCGGTTCCCCCTGCATACCTGATGTGAAGCGTATTACGTTTTAGCTCTCCCTGTTCCCGCTCGTTGTTTGCAAAAATGTTACATCGCTCTCAAGCTCTAAATAGATGTTGATCGTCCCTCCTCCGCAATCATGAACGTGGAACTCCACGTGTGTTCTCTCTGCCCGCTTCTCCCATTTAAAGTGACACATTTAAATTCAAAACTACATTTCCCACAATCCTTCCCTGATGCAACATAAAACTTATCCATCGTGTGTACTATGAATGAAAACTGTAATCAATTAAAACATATTTGTATACAATAGACAAAATTAGGGGTTAAAAATCCATTGCTAATGATTATTCATGATGGAAGCGAGACGAACTCATTTGACGTGAGACTTGCTGTTTGTTATGTTTTTCCATTTATTCCTTGTGTTGGGGTGCTACCAGGAAGTGAAACGGTAGTTATGACGACAAGACGAAAGATGTCCTGAAGCACACCCTTCGTTATTCATAAGTAGTTCATATGTATATCCATTAGTATTTCAGTTCGCGTGCAAAACCAGAAATGGTGCGCCGTTCCTTCGTACCAAAGCATTATGGGGCAGATTTATGTTTCCTGGCGCATCCCTGCAAATCAGCAAGGATGCGCCAGGAAAGATGCGTCACGCAAGTTTACCCTTGCGCCACCCATGATGCGCCACATTTACAATGCGGCGCATCATGGCGCAGGAATAAACAGATGCGTGACGCATCCGATGGCGTAAGGGCGGCGCATTGCTGGAGTCGTGTCTCAAGCACGACGCAACTCCAGCAATGCTCAGGGGCTGCCCATACCTTACATGCTGCGTCATGCCTTACGCCTGCTTCAAGCAGGCGCAGGGTTTTGACGCATCAGCGTCGGAAAAGTGACTCAGTGAAATCTTATAGATTTCACTGCGTCACTTTTCCGAGGCTTTTTCCGAGGGAACGCCCACCCTGCATACATTAAACCTGACGCAGGTTTAATATAGCGCAGGGATTTACAGCATGACGCATCTCCATAGATGCGTCACGATGTAAATAGGGCGCAAAGTTGCGCAGGGTTTACGCCACCGCTGTGTCACAAAAGTGACGCAACGGCGGCGTAAAAGGGGCGCAAGTCCCTTATAAATCTGACCCAAAGTGTTGAAAGTTAGTGGCCAACAGTGGAGTGGGTCACAATCCGGCTGCACAGCTTTATGCACTTAGTACTTCAAATTAGTACACATCCACCAGAGTAATCCGTAGTTTATCCATTTTCTTTTCTTTTTTTTTCATCATATTTATCCTTGTTTTTCAACACGTCAAAGAGTATACGAACTTCATTAGTTTACTTTCAGTATATTTTTGTTCTAAATATTGCCCATCCAGGCCTATAAGTGAACAATCATGGAATTTTCATGTCCTCCATCTGTTTCAATACACATAAAACTCAATGCATTTCGATTTGTATAACCTTCATCAGGAGTATCTGCGAATTAAAAACGTGTGTGTATCAGTAACATTGCATTAACAACCCCCGTATTCACAACGTATAAACTATCTGCGTGCCCGTGTTAAATTTATCCCTTACGATTTCTCCACAAATACACATTAACCCAATTCCTACTCTCTAAACCTGTGCTAGTTGTCACTGCAAAAACTAACTCATACAATATGAACCTAAAACGTCCCCTTTAATGCGTAACTTAAACTGAATCACTTCATCCTAAAACAACTTCACCCGTTATCGTGTTCAACCAATGTGCCGGTTCCCCCTGCATACCTGATGTGAAGCGTATTACATTTTAGCTCTCCCTGTCCCCGGCATGGCACACCCACCCACAAACGTGAGTTAGCTCGTGTTCACAAACATTTTTTCTGGACATTCCAACCCTAGAAATGCTTGCAAAGTTCCTGCAAAGGAGATATAGGTAACGGACATTCCCATTTATGGAGGCGTCGGGTATGGATTTCCCTGTGGAAAATAAAGCAAGATATGCAAATATGCACGTGTGCACCTTATTTACTCATGTGGACTTCACAGTGTAAAATTCAAACATCTAAATGCTGGTCTTCACAAACACTCGTGGGAATCTATGGCGCTCGCAGAATTCCAGGAGTGGGCCAGGGATTCTTGTGAATGCAAATGGTGGAAAATATATACCAAACATAGAAGGAAACACACTGAAGTCGGTTTATAACCATTTTTAGGAACTCTTTGTGAAAAGAGTCTAACTCTCTGGGACCCAAGATCAGCATGGCAGCTGCTATTCTTTTCTGTTTCTTCATTGAAGTTGAGATATACTCAAGCCCTGGCTCTTCGACTGAAATCCTTAGCCCAGCACCTGGATACCCTTACGGGTGATAAGCCGCACTACACAAGTACTGGCTGATTGATTGATTGATTGAGATGGCAGCCAATAGCGGCTCGTGTCCCAGCAGAGTGGTGGGCAGGGGGGAGGAAGGTGACAAACAAAGGGGACACCAAAAAATATATATGTATAACTTACCTGCCACATCGCTGCATCTCCGCTCTTCTGCTCCATCATAACCAGCACAGGCTCCCAAATACCCTGCGGCCAATCCGGACGCTGCTTTCATGCTGCTGAGAGCAGCATTAGAATTGGCCTGAGCACCGATGATTTGCACTCCAAGTGAGACTGGGAGCCTGTGCTTCCTCTCTCCAACCCGGCAACGCCGCTCGGGTTGGAGACAGCTTCAGTGCACATGACGGTTTGGCCAGCCTGAGACAGACGACCAAATCGTCATGCTCACTAACAACAATGCCTTGTCCACTACTCCCCCTCCATGATATCTAAGAAAAGATTAGGAACGATTGTCCTGATTTGAAATTCAGCAGCGTAATTTACATCCTATGGGAATTTAGTGCCTCATGCACTAAAAATGCATCCAGTAAAAGTGGCTGCAATTTGCTCTCTGACTTTTACTGAATGCATTTGTATTTTGTGTATGGACTGATATAGTAATAGGTCAGTTCACAAAATAGAGAATCGTGGTGGGTCACAACTTGACCAACCTCATAAATATTAATGCGATAGGTCACAAATTGCAAACCACTACAACTGGCTAGAATTATCGGCATGGTGGCCTGCTGGGTTCAGCAGACCACTACGCCTGTGATTGCTTTTCAATAATGCAAATTTGTTTTTTTTTAAATGCAGCCCATTTTTTCTAAATAGAATACGGGATGCGTGTAAAAAGAAAAAGGAAGTGTTTTACAACATGTTTTACTACCAAACAGTGGTTCAGGGGACCACTGAATTTCTAAATAAAGTTTTTTTTAATAAACATTTGCATTCACGATGGGTTAATATCTCCTGTTAGCTGGTGGTAAAATATTATTGTTTTGGAACCGGATTCCGGATGCAAAATATTAATACATACCATAAGGAATCGGTATTTGGAAGGGATACCCTAAACATGCTCATTACAAATACGGATTTGTAATGGTTTTTTAAACCCATTTAACAATTTGGAAAACCTTTTCCAAATCGATAAATGAGCTACGTACATTTCTAAAAGTGTTTTAGTATTTGCAAATCCGCTGATATACCAAATCAGAAGGTTTGCAAATGCGAAAACTGAAGGTACACGTGGAACCAACTGGTATAGTTACGTAGTATAGTCGACAATGGAGCCCAAAATGCATAGAAGGATGGAGGGGCATGGGTAGGGACAGAAAAATGTAGGATTGCATGAATAGGTCAGTTTTAGGAAACATCTGTATTGGGGCTGATCTGAAGGCAGTAGGATGAAGACTATTGTGGTCGAAGTTGTCAGATAAAGAATATCTTGGCTGCTTCTTGCGAGGATTCGAGGAGACAACCACAGATGCTATCTAACTTGGTTTTTGTGCTTTTGAAAACTGTGACAGGGATTCAAGAAAGTATGAATTAAATGCAGCGAATCACTGGAAGTAAATTAAGGTTTCTAAGGTTTTTAATATCTAGAAGATGAGTTCACATTTTCCTAATCTGAGTATAAGTCCAGCTGATGGATACAGTTCCATCAGGAGAAACGGAAAGTCCTTAGGGACGCCAATAAGAGGATGGACTTTATAGTTTAATTTGGAAACAATCATCACCTCGACTATGGAAAAGACGTTAAAGCTGGGAATGGCAGGTTTAATCCTGAAGAACAATGTAAGTAAGAATATATGGGTTCTGTAGAATCAATGCGAGCTTTGAAGCTGTGATAGTAGTCAATCATAATATGGAGAGAATTGTCAGAAATGGGTAGCAAGTTCAGAGACTTCTCATGGGAGAAAAGAGTAAACAATCAGGGATTAAATGAAGGGGGTGAAGAGAGGAAAAAATAAATGTAGTCTTAGAATTGTGTAGCTTGAAGATGCCAGCTGGAATTCAACTATTAGGTAGAAGCAATAAACGTTTAATCATTGAGGTAATTAATTGAAGCCTCCTTTAAATAAAGTTGGTTGTCATCAACCTACTGATGAAAGGAAAGTGCTGAAACATTCAATACATCTCTAAAAGACAGGCTTCATAAACACTTTGAAGAGATAGGAAGACATAACTCCATAAGGTATAAGCAGAGGGATGGATTTCATCTGGATAAAATGGATGCATCAGAGAAGGAACCATGAAATTGATTTGCTAACCTACCCTCTGATTACTTTGCAGGAGAACAGTGTAAATAAAATATATGTATTATTTTGTATTTGTATATGCAGACATAGTGGAAAAACAGCACAGTACTGTAAATGGTCAAAGGCCAAGATACATTCTGTAAGCGATTTCAGCAATAGCTGGCTTCTGAGAGTAGAAGTGGGCTGTCACTGCAGTGTGATGTAGTGTTATTGATAGAGATCGGTCTTCAGTTCTTTCCGAGATCCGAGTAGGGCTGTGGTAGTCTTAATGGATATAGGAATTTTGCTCCAGATCCTAAGTGCTTATTTGGAGAAAGTGTGTTTAATTTTTTGAACTTCTTCATCTCTAATGTGATGGTGTCTTTGCTGCATTTGTGGCACTGGAAGTGATGAGCTTGTCAGAGTGACAGTCGTGATGGCCTTGCAGACAATGATTTTAAAGCTGGTGCAAGCTGGCAAGGGGATCCAGCGGAGTTCTTTCAGGGTGGGTGTGATGTGGTTATATTTCTTTAAGTCCTTAATGAGGCATAATATGGCATGTAGGCTGCCCTTAAGCGGAGGTCAGTGTGGAGTTTAGGAAGATGTGGTGCATGACGTTGCTACCATCCAGATGCAAGTGTACTAGGGCTTGCATGGCAGTTCTAAAGTCACTTTATGGGAGAAATATGCTCTTCCTTTAATAGATGTAGTTGATACCAGGCTTTCATCAGTTGACCAGATTTATGCAACTTCTTCAAACGAGCTCTGACTCGCCTAAGATATCTGTCTACCTCAAATCCTGCATTTAGTATGTAATGAGATCACCCCCTGAGCCTGCTAACTGTAAACATGCTCTGGTGGTCCCTCTATAAAAGAAATCTTCTGCTGATCGCTCAGTTCTTAGTAATTTTAGCCCTACTTTGCTATTGCCACATCCTTCCAAAATTCTGGAAAAAGAGTACAACTGGCAAACCTCTACTTTTATTGATTCTGACAATTTTTTAGACTGTTCCCAATTTGGATTCAGAGCATCACACAGAAAAGAAATCACTTGTCTATCTCAGAATAATTTTGGATACTTTCGATCAAGGTGCTAATGCTATTCTTATCATATTGGATCTAAGTGCTGCTTTTGACATAATCTGACACACTATACTACTACAGCATTTATATATTCTTGGTATCCAAGAACAAGCTCTTGCCTGGCTATCATTATTTGTCTGATCTCATTTATCTACCCATTTTTCGCTCCTCTCCAAGGACATTGGACTGTAGGTTCCTCAGAAGTCCTCATTGCCCCCACCCTTTTAACATATATTTCATCTCTTGCTGCCATTACCCGCAGTTTTGGTTTCCACCTGCTGTTCATGCGGATGCTATCACTCAGAAAGAGGATTTATATAGCATTGTGAAGAACTTTCAATTATGTATGTCAGTAGTGTCCATTTAGATGGATGATAATCCGCTGAAGTTGAATGGTGAAAAAAACAGAGGTACTTTTTAGTAGTTCCTCTTCCATCTGATCTTCTAGTTGGTGGCGACAAGAAATGGGTACTTTTCTGACACCTGTAGTAAAAAATCTATGGATTCTCTTTTACTCTGCCTTTTCTTTTTCCCACCAGATTAATAGATTAAATTCCACTTGATTCTATTATTTGCGGTTGATGCATAACATTTTGAATTTACTCCCTACAAACATTCAAAAACAGTAATAATCCAAGTATTAGCACACTTGGATTATTGTAACTAACTGTATCTTGGACTGCCCAACCACCTCCAAAACAAACTCCAGGTCACACAGAATAGGCAGCCATGCTTTTCTGAAAACCCTGCCCATCACTATACTTACCAACAATTTCATAGCTTATATAGGCTTCCAATACATAAGTGGCATATCTTCAGGGCATTGTGCATTGTCTTCAAGGACCGCTTAGTAGTAGAACCGAACACCATCTGTTGTCATCTTCTGCCTTATTGTCAGTCTTAACGCTCTGGTTAATAAAGCCTACTTGGTGTTCAAAGGATGCTAAGAACCCGAGTAGGTGGTTTTTCCTCCTGTCTAGCTGCTAAGTACTGGAATCTTCTGAGCATTAGACTGGAATCCAACCACCTTTTTTTGGTAAACAAATTAAGACTTGGTTATTCTGATTGATACATTGTTTTCTTTATATCAGCTGTATAACTCCCCCTTTCTGTATCAGGACTGTTGATTTAGAGCCCTGATGGGTGGCTTTCACACTTTATAAAGTTTTTTCTGTATTCATTCATGCATTTTGGTTTCCTTAGGATGAGGTAGGCGTCTTCTGACTTTGCTTTACTTTGGGTCAAATATTTCCTGTTTTTTTCATTGAGCCAGGGTTGGACTAGTTGTTGCTTATTGTTCTTGCTGAACAATAAGATTTGTTTTTAGTGGGGCCGAGTTTTAGATATGTGCTGGACATTCAGGACCTGATGAGATAGAACTAGTGTTTGAGGCTTTGGATGTCTGGAGGAGAGATGTCTTTCAAGTGGAGTTGTGTGTAATTTGCATATTGGTGAATTATGATGCAGTTATCTGTGCATAGAGTCCTAGGGGGTCTATGTATAGAGAAGATTGAGGACATGATGCAACCCTAGTGGACTCAGTGACTTGAAGACTTTGGGGTCTACATGAGGTTGGGATGATCGAGAGTTTTGAAGGTGCTTAGAGACCTGGACGAATCAGGAGGTAGGGGTCTTCATTAGCTATTGCCAGGAGGGTGCTGTCTATGAATTTTAAGAAAGCTGTCCCTTTGCTGCTACATGATCTGATGCCAGATTAGTAGTCACGCAGAATATGGTTGGTGTTGAAGTGATCATAAAGTTATGCAGAGACTGCTTTTTCAGTGAACGTGTCAATGAAGGAAAGGTGCATGATGGAGGCCTGTGCTGGGGAAGAATTTGCTAAAGTGATAAAAGTTGAGGGAAGATTTTTCGAGTAGAGCTTAAAACTGGCAATCGTTTGGGTGATAGAAAAGTCCATAAAAAGGTTGCTAAGGTGGCACACTAGCTTGTAGGAAAGATCAGTGTGTTGTTTCATGAGATTTCAGAAGGACAGTTGAGGCCCATCTATGTTATATTATTAAGTTTAATTGAGGGAAACCCAGGGAAAAAGGCACAATTATAAGATTGTTCGATTGAGTCTAAAAAACACAAAATAAATAGGGAGGGATTGGTGAATGTGACGCTCCAGCTCCTGGTTGCTGGCTCACACAGAGAGACAGTGGGCCAAGAACAGGGAGTTCCAGGTCAGAACTAGTAGAGCTTGTACAATATTTTCTAGCTCCCATAAAATCATTCAATCATTCAATCAGAGGGTTTCTATGACGCGACTAATCACTTGAAACAGTATCCATGCACTAGTGGGGCCCGAAGGCTCAGTCGAATAGCAGCGTCTTTAGTGCCCTTTGGATTTCCATAAGAAAGCCGAAAGTTCGTAGCTGCAGGGGGAGTGAACTTACAAGATGGCACCTAACAACTTTCCGTTTGTTGCATGACACCCACTCTTGCTCAGTTCATCACCATATTACCTTACAATTTGTTGTTTTGTTCGTACCCTGGTTCTCGTTTCCCCTTTTGCTTTGTTTATTTAATGTGATTCCTCAGTTTGGGCACTGCCGTATAAGAACTTTGGGCTCAATTGTTTTATTGCTACAGTTGGTGTTCTGAAAAACTGCCTTGCAAGTGCTTCTAGGCCTCAGGTGGTTCATTATTGCTATCTTTTCCAAAGTGCATGGTGAGCCCATACTGCCTTGCCTTCTCTGTGTATACTATCATGTGTGTTATCCATACATGTTAGTCGTCATTGTGTCATTCCCGCCTCAACCCTGAAATTGCCAATGACATCTGCTCTGGATGCACAGAGGAATTCTCCTGTGACATTTCCTCACTGGTGTGTTGTGTTTTCTCTCTTTGGCTATACTCCCTTTTCTCTGTTTCAGACTGACCCTGGAGGTTGTTCTAGCTATACTCCCTCTTTGGAATCCTTGCAGAGAGATTGGTGGATTATCAATAAAGTCCAGTACTTTCTGCTCCTTGTGGGAATGGGCACATTCCTGACATATTGTAGGTGCTCTCAGTAATCCAATGGCTATTCCTGACATAGTAGTGTTCCATTCTTGATTTATTACGATCAACTCTGACTGAATTCTAGCTATGCCTGACACAACAGTAGTAACAATTCATATATATCATGAAATTGTCTGGTATTTGATGTTGATTATGACAAATGCAATGAAATGTAAAAGGCCATGACACAGTGGGAAATGAGAGTGCTTGATAAAAATGAAAAATTGTTGTTTGAGAACCAAAATGTATTTGTTAATAACGAAAGCTGGTATTTCAGGACCAAAATACATTTTTATTCATGAAAATTAAAAGCTTTTGTTTGGAAAAAAGTATGTTATTTATCAAAAAAGAACTATGGAACTTAATTGTAACATACCATATTTATGTCAATTATTAATTTTTATATTGGCAGTTTAATATTTTCTTTTACATTCATGGTATTAATTATACTAATAAAGTGTTTGAAGTGAAGTACTTTCCCTACTTTTGTTTAGACTGCAGTAGGAATAGTAAAATGAACCTCTTTGCAATTTGATGCTTTCCCTTTCCGAAATCCAACACTTCCCCTGCTGTTGCACAGACTGGAGTGGGACTAATGAAGTTCATCCCTCCGAAATCCAGTGCTTTCTCTACTGTTGCACAGACTGTAGTGGGAATAGTAAATTTCTCCTCTCTGAAATCCAACGCTTTCTCAACTGTTGCACAAACTGGAGTGGGAAAAGTTAATTTTACCCCTCCAAATTTAAATTTAAATTTAAATTTAAATTTAAATTTAAAATTTAAAAAATATTTCTAAAGCGTACACCTTGCGGTTTCTTGGCGCTAGGGGAATTGGCAACTGAGGGAGAAGACCAGAAGAAGAGATAAGAGGAGATATTAAGAGAGTTTAAGAGGGGAAGGCCTGGCTGAAGAGGAACGTTTTCAAATCTCTACGAAAGGGGAGGTACTGAGTAGCAAAGCGGAGATGGTCAGGGAGTGAGTTCCAAAACGTTGGAGCCAGGGTGGAAAAGCTGGCCCCGCCCCACTTTTTACGTGTGAAACGAGGGGTCAGAAGAAGGGACTTAGAGGAAGACCGAAGTGTTCTTGCAGGTACATACGGATTGATTAATGAAGAGATAAAAGCGGGGGCAGTGCCCTGACGGGCCTGGAAGGCCATGCAGCCGATCTTAAAAAGAGAGCGTTCTTTTACAGGGAGCCAGTGAAGCTCCCTGAGAAGGGGGGTGGAATGGTGATATCGAGGAAGGCCATACACCAGCCGAGCTGCCTGGTTCTGGATAATCTGGAGTCTGCGCAAGCAGTACGCAGGGATACCATGGTAGAGAGCGTTTGCGTAGTCCAGTCGCGATATCACTAGTGCGGCCATGATGATCTTAAGCGCCTGGGGGGAAAAAAAACGGGAAACAGTGCGGATCGTGCGGAGAGTGAGGAAACAAGAGGATACCACGGAACTAATTTGTGAATGGAGAGTGAGCTGGTTGTTTATTTTGACACCGAGCGTTTTGACCGTGGTGGAAGGGGTAGGTGCGGGACCGAGAGAGGGGGGCCAAAAGAAAGAGTTCCAGGGGCTGGATGAACCACCAGTGAGAACCAGCTCGGTTTTATCCGGGTTCAGCTTAAGGTGGTTGTGGTTCATCCAGTCCCTGATGAAAGTCATAGTTGACTGGAAGTTAGAGACAGAAAGAGGAGAGGGGGAGAGATCAAAGATAAGCTGGAGGTCATCCGCGTAATTATAAACGGTGACCTCCAGCTGTTGGAGTGCGAAAATGAGAGGAAAGATATAGAGATTGAAAAGCAACGGAGAGAGAGAGGAACCCTGGGGAACACCGCAAGTGACAGGGAGAGGGGTGGCCGTGAAGTCGCCTAGCCGAACCGCCTGAGTGCGGTCCCGCAGAAAGGAGGAGAGCCAGACCAGAGCTGATCCCCCGATACCAGCCGCCTTGACACGGGTAAGTAAGATGGTATGGTCCACCGTGTCAAAGGCGGCGGAGAGATCAAGGAGGACCAGTGCCTGGTGTTTGTTCTCATCCATGCCCCTTCTGAGTTTGTCTAAGACTGCTACCACGACTGATTCGGTCGAATGCCTGGGACGGAACCCGGCTTGGCGGGATGCCAATCCTCCATTTGCCTCGACATGGGCGCTAAGTGCCGCGGTGACGTGGCGTTCCATCACCTTGCCCAGGAAGGGTAGCAGGGAGATGGGGCGGTAGTTGGCCAAGATGGAAGGATCCGCGCCAGGTTTTTTCAGGATGGGCACTATTGTAGCTGCCTTTAGCACCGAGGGCACTACGCCCTGTGCCAGAGAGTTGTTGAGGAAGGCGATGGGGGGGTCAGGGCAGCAGAGGTAAATTTGCTGCAGGACTCGTGCCGGGCAGACGTCCGCAGGAGACCCCGACTTCACTTTGGGAAGTATCTCTAAGAAAGAGTCCTGAGTGAGAGGGGGGATGGAGGTAAAAGGACGTAGGACGGGAGGGGGGGAGGTATCAATGAAGGCAGACGAGGGTGGTGGGATGTTGGTCTTGATGGTGGCAATTTTCTCTAAGAAGTAGGTATTAAGTTGGTCGCAGAGAGGCTGGGAAGGAGGAATTTGGGACGAGGTTCGGTCTGAGAATGCCAGGTCATTCACTATGCCGAAGATTTCCCTGGGTTTGTTTTTTGCAGAAGTTATTTTAGAAGAAAAGTAGGAGGTTTTTGCAGCCAGGATTGCTGTTTTATATTTAGCCAGTGTTGATAAGAAGTGGGTTTTTGATAAGGGACTGTAATTTATCCTCCATTGCCTCTCCGCCCGACGGGCGCTCAGTTTGAGATCTTTTAGGTGGTCGTCGAACCATCTATTGGAGTCCTTAGGTCGGCGGATGGAAATGCGGCGTAAGGGCGCCACTGAGTCGCAGCCTCCAGCCAGCCAGGTGTTAATGGCCTTGGCTTGAGAGGCGGATGATAAGCCCGCGAGAATGGGAGTGGAGTTGCAGAGTGAGGAGGTCAAGGAGGGATAATCCAGTCTATTCCAATTCCGCGCCCAGGTGTTTTTGGTGTGCTGGGTTTTGGGCATCAGGTTTCGGAGGATGGAGAGGGAGATGAGGGTATGGTCAGACCATGGGCACGGCGAGACCGCAGCCGAGGCCACAGGAAGGTTAAGGGACCAGACCTGGTCCAGTGTGTGCCCATGGGAATGAGTGGGGACGGATATGTGTGACACAAAGATCAACACTTTCCCTACTGTTGTGCTGTTTTGAGTTAGAATGGTAACTTTCATCCCTCCTAAAGCAAACACTTTCCCTACTGTTGCACAGACTACAGTGGGAACATTACATTTCACCCCTCCAAAATCCAACGGTTTCCCTACTGTTGCATGGACTGGAATGGGAATAGTACATTTTACCCCTTCAAAGTCCTACACTTTCCTTACTGTTGTGCTGTTTGGATTAGGTATAGTCAATTTCACCCCTTCCTAAATCCAGCGCTTTCCCCACTGTTACAAAGACTGTAGTGGGAATAGTAAATTTTACCTCTCCAGAGTCCAACACTTTCCCTACCTTTGTATAAACTAGAGTGGGAATAGTATATTGAAATATTCTTAGACTCTAGTAGTTTTAATATTGTTTGTTAAATAGAGCTTATAGCATTGTGTTTTTGTTATATTTACAAGTATTTGTTTTTATTTTAAAATGTATTTTAATGACTATATTAGTTTTTTCTAAATGTGTTTTGGGGATTTTTCAATTTTTAATATTTTATTTATTGTGTGCTTTAATTAATATATTATAGTTTATTATTTTGTTATACTTTTTATGTTGTTATTGTATATGTATGATATACAGATATATATATATATTCTAACATCATTAAGAAAAATATTTATTTTAGAGTATATTAATTTTAATAATAGTTTAAATGTATTAGTATGAATATATAGGTAGATATATAATTCCATAATTATTTTGAAATAAAAAATATAATGTTAAATAAATATTTGTTTAATTATGTTAAACTATCTATGTATATATAAATAAATATATGTATATCTATATATTTTTATAAGTATAAACACATATATGTATATTCATATATATATTCACTGAAAAAACCATAGGTTTCACACACGTTATAGTTACGAATTAGCATTTAAAAAACCTTCCAAATTCACTTAAAAAAACCATAGGTTTCACACATGTTATAGTTAGCTGGACATTTCACTCGTAAAAAACCAATGAAATTCCCCCGTTATAGTTAGTGCAGGCAACTATAACTCACCGACCGCAATCCTCTGCTGATGACGTCAGATATTACATCACTGTATTTAGACACTTATTTACCCATGTCTTCTTCCATTAATCTTTAGCTATACATATATTACAAATATTTATTTTTCATAAAGACACATATGTCATCAGTGATGTAATATCTGACGTCATCAGCAGAGGATTGCGGTCGCGTGAGTTATAGTTGCCTGCACTAACTATAACGGGGGAATTTCATTGGTTTTTTACGAGTGAAATGTCCAGCTAACTATAACATGTGTGAAACCTATGGTTTTTTAAGTGAATTTACAAGGTTTTTTAAATGCTGATTCGTAACTATAACGTGTGTGAAACCTATGGTTTTTTAAGTGAATTTGTACGTTTTTTTAAATGGTAAGTTATGTATTTATTAATTATTTTTTTTCAGGTTTTTCACCGTGCGCGCACCCTGCGCGCACCCTGCGCGCACCCTGCGCTTCGCGCACCGTGCGCGCGCTGTGGGCGCTCGATGCACTTCGCGCACCGAGCACCCACCGTTCACCGTGCGCGCACTGTGCGCGCACCTCGCGATTTAAAAAAAAAAAATGGTTTTTTTCGCCCTTGGGGGTCCTTCTGTGACCCCCTGACCAAGGCTAGGGGGTCAGGAACTGTCCACCCTGCCCCCTTTTCACGTTTTCCACCTTTGTTTTTCACCCCCTCAGACTGCGAGAGACAAAATGGCGACCGACACTTCCTGGTTTCGACCGATTCGAATGTTTACCGACATCTAACAACCAATCAGAATTGCGCTCGCGCACGGCTGCGACTAAAGGTCCTATGGAAAAATGCATGGGGAAAACGCGTTTTGGGACCCCCCCTTTTTCTCGGCACCCGCTTGACGAATCACCCCGAGACTTTCAGGGTAGGAGCTGAACGGAGCGCCCCATTAGTTTTAAAAATTTTGCGAGGATTCGTCAACCGGCGCCAAAGTTGTTCAAAATAGAATTTTGAGATTTCCTATGGAAACTAGGTTGTAACTATAACTATCTACTGGCGACCGCCAGTAGATAATATAGTATTAAACATTAGTAGAATACATTTAATTTATATCATATTAAAATTATATATTAGAAGATTTAACATTTACTACTTTAAACTCCATTTATATTTTAAAAATCGATATTTTTGGATGACATTACTGTTGACGATATATTTTTTACGATATTTTTGTACTTACCATTGTAAGTATAGGCTCAGAATATCATGGTAAACAATATTTCTGTCTAATATTTTTGACAAGGATATTCCTCACCACGATATAGTGCGAGTGATCCCTTGGTAAAAACGTCTTCCTCTTGATCTTGCATGGCCCTGCCTTTAAAAAAAGTCATCAACACTTGACCTTGAAACATTGGTGGTTGAAAATGTAAGATGGGATAACCCCAAGGTTGCGGTGGCAACCATGTGGTTTGGTTTGGCTGGACAAGGGAAGAAGCCACATTCACTCGTAGGTATGGATCTGTTTTTGCTGTCTGTTCAGTGGTGCTGCTATGGGATTCATCACTACTGATCCAGTCTTCAGAATTGGAAATCCATTTGTCACTATCTCTTTGCTATCCTCTGCCACCTATCTTGATCTTAGTTTGTGATTGCAATTGATGATTCTCTTTCATATATGGGTATTTGTTTTGTGTGAAAACAGTCTTATATCTTTCTTTAATTTGTTGATTTTACTGTTCATCAGATGTTCCCTTCAAACTCCAGGCACCACTCTTGGGTCAGTGTCTGTTTTAAGAGGAGGCCATCAGGGAGATCTCATGAGTCTGAAGAAGGAAATAGACATAGAACAGGGTAGCATGCTCCAAGGAGCCAAGTCTAGAGAGGTCCAGGTTTGGGCTGCTTGGGAGAATGACTCACATGATGGATTGCAGCCAAGCTGCAACAGTTCCCATTACCCTGAACCCATAGTTTTAAAAATAATTGCACAAAAGTGCAAGCCATGAGGCTTTGCAGCTTTGCATTTTCTTAAAAGATTTTGTACGCCCCAGCCCAGGGGATAGAAATTGTAAGAGAAAAGAAAGATCCACCACTCACAATCTTCCTCTGGAAAATTAGACATTACAGTGCTGGCCAAACTCTTCAGCTCACCACAGGTTTCCATGACTCTGGCTTTGAAGGATAGAACTAAATCCTGATATTACCACCACACCAATCTACCTAAGCCCAGTCCTTAATACATGAAGACATGGAAAGTAATACAGATCTCTTGATCAGAACACATAGGGCCATAGAGCAGAGCTGCTGCATGCTGAGAACTATGACATCCCCAGCAACATAAAATGTATTTACCATCTAAGCAGAGGCTAGTTATTAGTCCTCACCTTCTGGACAAAAAATGAAATCACACACAACCTTATTAGATGTGTTAGTGAATTTTCATTAAGTAACATGCAATAAGGATTCATGTGTAAAATATGTAATATGTACTCCAAAAGAAACAAAGATAGTGGAGGGACACAGTGCTTGTGAGTGATCCTAATAGTGAAAAGCGCAGAGTACATACCAAGAAGACTTCTTTCCAGGATAGTCCATCCACAAATAATACAGACCAGAACTAAACCACTGAGAACCAAAGTACAAAGCAACACAGCAAAGAGACAGAGATACATACAGAACCAGAGAGACTTCATAAAAGGAAATTATTATAGACATGAGGCAAAGAAGACATTCATAAAACTGAAGAACAAAAAGCAGAAGTATCACCGATAAATATCTTGACAGGGTATCTCACCTCAAGTCATGGAAGAATCACCTCAAGAAAGACCAGACGAAACCAGGACCATGTGTCAGATTCTCACCTGGATTTTCTGCAGGAGCGAGAGGAAGCCACAATGCTACGGCCCAATCTCCCTATCAATCGAGATGACCCAACAGTAGTCAAAGTCAATAAAATCAAAGTGGATGGGAAGATAAAAAAGAGAATGTCTACCGATGACAGTTGCAGGAAGCGTATTAATCGGGGACCGTCTAAGTTTCCTCCTGTTAAAGAGAATCATAAAGTAGTTCAGAGAAAATACTCATAAGCGCGTCTCTGATACTTTCTACCCAGTGTAAGCAACAAAAGTATTGTAATGCCTGTATAAATCTCCTCTTCTATCTTAGTGTAGAATTATCAAGGTCAAAAGGTATTATCACATATCTAAAGGCAAATAAGAGAAGCTGGTGTGTAGGAAACCGATGTCACAACAGAGCTGCCTAAATATTCAGTGTACATCATTCGTAGCATACCTCATGCGTTATTTTGTGTCTTCCTAATTTAGGCTCATATGACATGGCTGGAAAATACATAAAGAGAGAAAAATATACATAGTCCGTGCATTACTTCATGTGCCTCTTAATCAGCAATGAAACATATAACAAAAGAAAAAAGAGTAAGCCTTAGGAAACAGTAAGGAGTAATGCTGAAAGTTCAATATAGCGTATTTTTTAATGATACTCAACCCAATATGACCTACAATAATGTTAGAGTCTCTGCGTTTCCATTAGATGAGAAAAAGAACATATATTTTCCTCCTGGACCCACTGTAGCTGTGCAGCAAATCTCAGTGTCAGATACATATTGCACT
Source organism: Triturus cristatus (assembly GCF_964204655.1). NCBI lineage: Eukaryota > Metazoa > Chordata > Amphibia > Caudata > Salamandridae > Triturus > Triturus cristatus. Next base: position 473,348,221 of record NC_140590.1, on the reverse strand, counting down.
TTAAAGCACTCTTTACAATACAAGCAGAGCACGCTAGCGCGCTACCCAAATACTGTTTGAAGCGACTTGTTTCTGGCTTGTCTGTTTTTTTTTATTCACAGGAGTAGTAGCAAGAGAGTATTTTAGGAATGCAGGAAAGCAGGATGAATTCACAATGGAGAAACAGCCCTAGATGTGTCACGACGAACTTCAGCCCAAAGACAGGAGGCAACGGAGAACATCCGGATCAGCGATGTGGACCCAGGAGAACAGGTAGGTGCTACGATGGCGGGAAGCTGTAGGTAGAAAACAACTTGAATGCCAAGCAGCTTCCTGCCCATCTATGCCTTCTTTATTTACCGTGCCTTCTGCCCCCCGCTGCACTTGGAAGACGGCGCAGGGTGACCTCAAGCATGACAAAAAGGGTAGAAAAATCAAAGGTCAGAAGGGAAGCAGGAACTACCCTGAATCTTTAAAGTGGATATGAATGGCCAACCGCCCTAACTTGAAGGAACTCTAAAAAGGGACTAAGGGCCTGATTACAACTGTGAGAGTGAAGTGCCACACCACAGTCATGCTACCACACCGCCAAAGCCAACCACCGCCGGATTACAGGTTGTAATCTGGGCGGGTGGGAGGCTTTGGCGGTGTCCTGCGGCAGTGGATCCACATTACTGCCTTTCAAAGTCTCGTAGTAGAGCCTTAAAGAGGCCACACCCTGGGTTCGCCACGGCACGTTTCAGCACGGCATGACTATAAAGTCCATGCCGTGCTGGAACTGTGGATGCATGCAGACAGGGCAGGCACACCATTTGGCCTCCTGCATGCATCCCTAGGCCCTGAGGGAATGGGGGGCTCTTTCTCACTGCAAGCATTTTCATGGCATGAGAACTGCAATGAGACTGCTGGTGGTGAGGAAACTCGTAATATACAAAAGATCAAGGAGTGGGATCATGTATTCTGGGAGGATCCCCAAGTGAAAAGCTGTGGGAACCTCAACAGCTACTTTCTGTCAGCGGTATGTTTTTGCCACTGACGTACTAGTGACTCATAGAGTCATCATCGAGTCTATTCCTCCACCAGGAGGTAATCTCCTTAGCTAAGGAGATGACGTGGGATCCGTACTAGACTAGTGATCTAAAACTACCTCCTATCTAGGAAGGTGAATTTAATAAAACCTTGATATGTGTAAGATAGATTAAAAACAAAGGTGGATGTGCTCAGGGAAGTGTTAAGTGCCCCCACATCATACAAAATAAAATCAGGTCAGGTCTACATGTTGCAGCCTACTTTGCGCCCCAGCGGGTCGGCGGCTTTTGTCAGGACCAAAGAGAGATTTGTAAGATCCACTTTCATTTCTCATGACGCCAGTTGAGATACTTTCCCCTGGTTTCTGCTTCCTGTTGTTTAATTCATTCTTCTAGAATAAATGGAGAGTACATTGTTCTCCCCTTGAAAGAGAAAAAAATATATATAGATTGCATACAATATTGGTTAAACTTTCTCAAATGCTGTAAAGTATATACACATTGCTATCACAGTGTGAACCCCATGGGCTCCATTCAACATTTTCAATGGCGCTCATTTTGTGTGTTAATTTACACACTAATTTTTGTAGGAAACCTCTCCTACTTGTAGGGTAATGCACCTTTCCCCTTCATGACTCCACTTGTATGCCCTCCCTGTGATTAGCAATATTTTGTGTCTCGTGATATTTCAATCACATCATACGTGGTAATATGTATATATTTTTGGTTTTGTACCCTCTGTTCTCCTGTTCATGTGGCTTAGCTTTATTTGTGAAGTTAGATTAAATAGTGCATGCTTTTCTGTCTCAGTTGTTCATTTATGTGCTCCCCCATCCCCCATTGTGATGTTTACAATAAATCCTGTAAGGGAGCTTCATTGTGCGGGGCTAATGGAAGCATTGAGCAGTGCACGTGCCTGTTGGCAAGTGATTTAGTTGCTGTGATGTTGGTCAATGTACCGCAAAGGAACATTTATGGTGTCCAACAGTTTTATAGCGAGTTACATGGTATGCGTACATATGTTAATTTTTAGACGGTTGGTAGGCTTTATTGCACGCTTGTAGTCAGAATTATTTGCTTATATCTTTTGTACCTTATTTTTGAGTCTCATTGGCCCCATCGGATGCAGGAGGGAGAAGGTATTACGGCTCACTCAAGACACAAAGATAAAAATGAAAAAATGTAAAACATTATTGGTATTTATGTTAGATTCAGATACGGTGACACAGAAATAGTTACAGATCTATGTGCAAGACTACGCTCCATTTAAAAGAATGAGTGTGTGTGTGCACGTTTCACCAGTCTCAAAAAAGAGAGTTTCCCAGGGACCAGAAAGGACTGGGTGTCAGATATTTATCAAAAAAGATTCCTTTCTGTGTATTACTCTTTTAGTTGGTGACCATGAGGCCTACACATTTAGATCAATAACCTTTGATTTTTGACTGTGACACTGGACAAATATTATTACTCCAGACTAGAATATACTTTTTGTTACTCTCAAAATTTATTTTTCATAGGAAAACACTTATATTCAATAAAATCATATTTTAAAATTGCATTCAATATATACTCTGATTGGGTGCTCTGGTACAATCTTATATATGCTATCTAACAATTCCGTATTACGGTATCTATCTCAGAGTCACACACAGTTCAAATCATGTACTTTCAAAATTGCAAATTAAATACTACACAAATACATTTCATATACTTTAAAAAGTCCCACTGTCGACGCGTTTCGGTGCATAGGTTACAATAGTAGCACCTTCCTCAGGACGGACGAGAATTTATTCTAGTTCTGGGCTATGCTGTTAGTGTCACTATTACATGTTGTCTGCCCTTACTTTAAGTGTAGGGGTTGAAGTCCTTCTGTGGGTGTTCAGGACGACTTTATCACCTCTCAACTTTTGTGATTTTAGACCACTTGCATCATAGTCAGTGGAGTCATAGAATTCTACAAAAAGAGCATGGAGTTATTTCACCATACTTTTTGAGCCTATTAGCCTATTCTCATGCTGTTAAGCAAAACACTTACTTTTAAAAAGTCACGTTGACACATGTTCAATGGTGTCTTAAAACAGGTACGTCTTTCGATATGCACCGCCTGTATTCAGTTGTTTAGCTGTGCCTGTAAGGTACATAGATAATGCTATATACTTCAAATAATGATGTCATGGCACTGGTGTTTATTCTCAACAAATACATCCATATACCTACCAATAGGTTTTTCGCCTAATGTTTAAGTTCAGGCTGTCCTTCCCTGCACCTTTTCAAGTGGTGTCCTGATACCTGTACCGGAATAACATGACGTTCAATTTAAGTGTACAGTTATCCATAGATCATGGCTTTAGACATCTACCTATCTCCTACTCCTTCTAAATTAGAAAGGGGTTCAGTACATACCAGTTAGAGCCTGCAATGGTGATATCATCACAGGATGACAAGGACTTTAGTGCCTCCCTTTCCTGTTTTGATAAATTGTTTTCAGTCCATACTTATGTATCTAATAGCTTCTCTAAACCAGTGGTCACTGCTTTCTCAAAGGTATCCACCTCTTGTCCTACCATTGCTGTATTAGGTGTCCAGATGGATGGTGGTTTGAGGCCCGATTTATTAGTGGTCTCTCTACTCTCTTTCCCTTCAAAAAACTTTTTTATTCTGACTTTTCTGAATAGGTCCCTCACATCCCTTTCTATGTTAAATCTACAGCCTATTGTGCTGGGGGCAAAACCTAATCCCTTCTCTAAAACACTAATCTCATGTGTTGTGAGTATTTTGTTAGAAAGGTTTATTATTGGGGCTTTAAAGGTTTCTTCCTCTATTTCTAGTATTTGTATTGGGGGTGTCAGGTGTTCTAATTCTATTCCCAATCTTTGTGGCTGCGGGTCCGCATGTAGGGTCTCCTCATGGTTCCCGCTACTTGTTGGTTGCCCTGACAACCCCTCCCCCGGGCTGTGAATCCTCTCTGTTGGCGCCTTTGTTGCTGCCCTAAAAAAACTGGTTGGTATTCCCTGTTGTTTGCCTGACCTCCTTCTCTTGTGTCAGTTCTGTTTCGTTGTTCCTGATTTCTTTCCCCTTCTGATTCAGAACTGTTGTATGACGTATCGGAGAATGTCACATTCTTCCTGTGGTACCTATTCCTATTGTAGGTAAATTGTTTACCATTGTACTCTGTAGGTGCTGGTTGCTCATAATAGTCTTTCTGAATATATGGATACACAGATTCATTTTTGTAATTAGCTATGTCTTTACGTAGCTTGTTTGTTTTTTTGTTTATCATATATTCTTGATATCCGCTGATGTCTTCCTTTATTTCATCTAATTTTTTCTTCGCGTCATCTAGCGCTGTGCTTTCGTTTAGTTGTTTCTCAAGGGTCTCGATCTCCTCCCTTTCTATTATAATAATGGCTTGTGCGGTTTCTATTATGAGCAACATCCAATCGCGACTACATCTGTTCGCGATTAGTGTCCAGCTTTCCTTGAACTTCTCATTATTCACGAATAAACCCGGTTCGTTTCTAATCTGAAGTCCTACAGGTATAATGCCCTTCCTGCAATACTGAATGATAAACTCAGAATGTAATTCCGTGTGTATCATTTTTTTCTTTAGGTTCCAAAGTTTATTCCACCTCTGATCATCGTTTTTTGTTAATGTCATGGAATTAATGGTTTTTGATGAATCTCCTATCAGTTGTTTAAATTGGTCTTCTGAGAAGCCAAACGTGCGTAAAGTGTCCATTTTATAGGGTAGCGCCCACTCTCCAGCTGCAAGAGCTGTAGAACAATCTCAAAAAAGAGAGTTTCCCAGGGACCAGAAAGGACTGGGTGTCAGATATTTATCAAAAAAGATTCCTTTCTGTGTATTACTCTTTTAGTTGGTGACCATGAGGCCTACACATTTAGATCAATAACCTTTGATTTTTGACTGTGACACTGGACAAATATTATTACTCCAGACTAGAATATACTTTTTGTTACTCTCAAAATTTATTTTTCATAGGAAAACACTTATATTCAATAAAATCATATTTTAAAATTGCATTCAATATATACTCTGATTGGGTGCTCTGGTACAATCTTATATATGCTATCTAACAATTCCGTATTACGGTATCTATCTCAGAGTCACACACAGTTCAAATCATGTACTTTCAAAATTGCAAATTAAATACTACACAAATACATTTCATATACTTTAAAAAGTCCCACTGTCGACGCGTTTCGGTGCATAGGTTAAAATAGTAGCACCTTCCTCAGGACGGACGAGAATTTATTCTAGTTCTGGGCTATGCTGTTAGTGTCACTATTACATGTTGTCTGCCCTTACTTTAAGTGTAGGGGTTGAAGTCCTTCTGTGGGTGTTCAGGACGACTTTATCACCTCTCAACTTTTGTGATTTTAGACCACTTGCATCATAGTCAGTGGAGTCATAGAATTCTACAAAAAGAGCATGGAGTTATTTCACCATACTTTTTGAGCCTATTAGCCTATTCTCATGCTGTTAAGCAAAACACTTACTTTTAAAAAGTCACGTTGACACATGTTCAATGGTGTCTTAAAACAGGTACGTCTTTCGATATGCACCGCCTGTATTCAGTTGTTTAGCTGTGCCTGTAAGGTACATAGATAATGCTATATACTTCAAATAATGATGTCATGGCACTGGTGTTTATTCTCAACAAATACATCCATATACCTACCAATAGGTTTTTCGCCTAATGTTTAAGTTCAGGCTGTCCTTCCCTGCACCTTTTCAAGTGGTGTCCTGATACCTGTACCGGAATAACATGACGTTCAATTTAAGTGTACAGTTATCCATAGATCATGGCTTTAGACATCTACCTATCTCCTACTCCTTCTAAATTAGAAAGGGGTTCAGTACATACCAGTTAGAGCCCGCAATATCTTGTGGCAGCCTGAATCTTGACAACGCTGTCTTCTTTTCTTTAAGCGCTGTCAGCCACACTGTAGGTTTTCTTGGGGGTGTTTTTACTTTTACTCCCAACCTGTGTATTAAAAGTCATATTGTAGGAGGTTTTATTTAGATCCTCGCATAGAAGAATCTTCTTATCGCATTCCCCAGATTTTGCCAAATTTGCTAATTACAAGTATTTCCTCTACTCTCATTGTCACTTATGCTGTTTTAAAGCAGTGCTGAGGTGTACTTTAATATTTCTTTATCAGAGGTAACTAACAGAAACTGTGCCCTGTTCGCTTTGCAGTGCTACAGCGTTAAAAGCGATTGTCACAAGTAGCCCCTCCCTAGAGCACTTGCTTAATGACCCTCCCTAGAGCACTTGCTTAATGCAAGCTGATAGACTATGGTCTTCAGAAAAGGAGTACCACAACTTTCCCCCTTTCCTAGGATTTCATTCTTGGAATCCTGCATAGGAGAAAAGATTCTCTCCCTCACTCTACATACATTCGAGTGCCCAATGCTTACTCAAGTCTTCTATCCATCTATTTTGCACCAAAGCGGTCCTTACCTGTAAAAATCGGCGAGCCTGCTTGTCACAACGTCCTGCTTCCACCGCAACTGGTGAATGCAGTCGTTTGTGCAGGCTTTAAATACCCCTAGGCATACTTAATTGGATGCCTATTACCTGCCAAATTGGTATTTAACATTCAATTAAGGTAGCCGTCTATCGGCGCCATTTTAGTAGTTTTTTGCATCAATCCTTTAAGGACTACAGGTCCATGGGTTCAATCCCGGGTCCTCCTGTTTGCCGAATTTTAAGCTGGTGACTATTATTATTTCTGATTTATTTATAACACTGTCCCCTTTTCTTTTAATATTGTAAACTTCCTCCTGGGCACACCGGTTTGTTCAGACCGAGTTTCGATCGTTTTCGGCCGCCAATTTCGTAGTTTTTAAGTCTTATTTGCGAACTACAGAACCACGGGTTCGATCCCCGATCCCCCTGGTTACTGATTTTCGAATTTATCCATATTTGCCGAATTTTCAGCTGGTGACTTGTATTATTTCTAATTTATTTATAAAAATATCCCATCTTATTTTGATATTGTAAACTTCCTCCTGGGCACACCGGTTTGTTCAGACCGAATTTCGATCATTTTCGGCCGCCATTTTGTAGTTTTTTAGTCTAGTTTGCGAACTACAGAATCACGGGTTCGATCCCCGGTCCCCCTGGTTGTTGATTTTCGAATTTATCCAGGTTAATATTTCTACCTTGCTGGTTACAAGTTCACATTAAATTCACGCCATTTTTGCAGTTCGCTATGCTGCATTGTTAAGGAACTACACGGTCACTGAATTGGTCCCCAGCCCTATATTTCACAGAATTTGAGTATTAGTCTCTCTAATTACACAAGATACTGTTTAATTGATTTGCAACTGGCATCTTGGTATTATGCCATAGTGCTCTTTGTGCACAGAAGTACTAGGATGCAATGCTCATTAACTGCCTCATTCTGTGCTCAACTGTTACTCCTCTACTTGGCTGGTGGTTCCATGGTCACATATTTCAATAAACCTGTAGGGCATGCCAATTTTCACACATTTCTTATTGTGAGGTGTGTCCCCTTATCCCACCCTATGGTCGTAGGTCAAAACAATTTATACTCCACAACACATGTCATACGGTTCACTATTGCTATTCACCATATACTACATTTCATATCATTTGTGTATTCTTCTATACAACAAGAAAAAAACAGTTACCGTAAAACGAATGGGTATAAAGTTCAACCTTGCTATTTGACATCTTCTACACTGCATGTTTGCTTTATTCAGTTATAAAAATAAAATAGAACAGTCACCGTGTTACATTGGGTATACCTGCATTGTGCTTTTTATTGACAATGTCTAATACAACATGATTCTTTTGCATAGTCTTTACAGAAAATACTTGTATTATAGCTACAATGCCATCCTAAATACATAATACCATTTTCATTGCCTATACTTGCTTATTTCTCCCCATTGGGGCCAGCCTTAATTTGGGTCGTGTTAATCCTGATATTTATTAGGGAGATGATTACAGACTTTCATATTACTATCCTGTATTTCTTGGATGTGGTGGGGCAGAAATCTGCCGCACTATCTAATCATTCTGTCCCATTCCTCTCGACCGTTAAGTCCTAGATAATAAGATTTAAATTTGGACATATAAAACTGTTCTCTCTGTTTACGTTTTTTGTTTAAATCTCCTCCCCTTACTGAAATCTTGATCTTTTCTAAAATGAACCACTTGATGTCATCCATATTGTGGTTTTCAGATGTCCAATGTTCAACCAAAGGAGCATTCTTTCTTTGGTTTCTTATTGCGGATCGATGCTCCGTGAGCCGTAGACGCATTTCACGTCCGGTTTCTCCAATGTAACATTTGTTACAAGGACACAGCAATAGGTACACTACATTAGATGTGCGACAATTAACATGTTCGTTCATCCAATGAGTTATACCGTTGATTTCCAGTTTGTCGGTCTTAATGATGCTCTTACAGTGTGAGCAAGACCCACATGGCAGGTTTCCCCTAATAGGAGTATTATTTGCAATATTCCTTAGTCCCCCACGCTGCAGTTACGCCTAATCCGTAAGAATTGGCTGAAAGGTATCCCATCTTTCTGGCATTTAGGATGGTAGCTGGTATGGTGAAGCAGGGTGTTACGGTCTGTGGGTTTTACGAACAATTCTACATTGAGGACTCCTTCTTTTTCATGGATCCTGATGTCTAGGAAGTCTACTGCTGATTGACTTTTATTTGAGGTAAACTTAAGATTTGGATCCCCACAATTGATCCATTCAAGGAAGGTGTCTAAATCCCTTTCTGGACCGTCCCAAATGAAGAAAATGTCGTCTATGAATCTAGACCAGCACTTTACATTCTCAAAAAAGGGACACATTTCGTTGTAGATATGTTGGGTCTCAAATCTCCCAACATACAGGCATGCCAGGCTGGGAGCACATGTGGCTCCCATACTGGTGCCCTTGATCTGGCAGTAGTGATCTTGCTTGAATAAGAAGATGTTGTTTTTTAGAATTATATCAATGCATTCTATGATGAAGGTGTTTTGTGCAGTAAGATCCCCTGCCTCATTTCCCAAAATGTCCTCCATCATTCTCACAGTATCCTCTTGTGGGATATTGGTATATAATGCTTCAATATCTAAGCATACCAGCCATTGAGTGTCTTTATTGAATACTAAACCCTCAATTTTAGAAATCATTTGGGTGGTATCTTTTATATATGAGGGTAGTTGTGTGACCAAAGGCTGGATGAAGTGGTCCACATATTTGCTGAGAGGCTCAGTCAAAGATTCAGTTCCTGACACTATAGGGCGCATTGGGGGGTCTTCCAGGTTTTTGTGAACTTTGGGCAGCCCATATAGTGTTGGGACCTTAGGGTTCTCATTAATTAGGAATCGATATTCCTCTTCGCATATTATATTGTCTTCTTTAGCAAAGGTTACAACATCTCTGACTTTTTTCTTAAGACTGTCCCATTCTCTCACGCTACTGGATTTATAGTGTGTCTCATTATTCAGTAGTTTAAGCATTCTGTTTTCATAGTCTTCAGTGGTTAACACCACTATGCTCCCTCCCTTGTCTCCTGGTTTTATGGTGATATCATCACAGGATGACAAGGACTTTAGTGCCTCCCTTTCCTGTTTTGATAAATTGTTTTCAGTCCATACTTATGAATCTAATAGCTTCTCTAAACCAGTGGTCACTGCTTTCTCAAAGGTATCCACCTCTTGTCCTACCATTGCTGTATTAGGTGTCCAGATGGATGGTGGTTTGAGGCCCGATTTATTAGTGGTCTCTCTACTCTCTTTCCCTTCAAAAAACTTTTTTATTCTGACTTTTCTGAATAGGTCCCTCACATCCCTTTCTATGTTAAATCTACAGCCTATTGTGCTGGGGGCAAAACCTAATCCCTTCTCTAAAACACTAATCTCATGTGTTGTGAGTATTTTGTTAGAAAGGTTTATTATTGGGGCTTTAAAGGTTTCTTCCTCTATTTCTAGTCTTTGTATTGGGGGTGTCAGGTGTTCTAATTCTATTCCCAATCTTTGTGGCTGCGGGTCCGCATGTAGGGTCTCCTCATGGTTCCCGCTACTTGTTGGTTGCCCTGATAACCCCTCCCCCGGGCTTTGAATCCTCTCTGTTGGCGCCTTTGTTGCTGCCCTAAAAAAACTGGTTGGTATTCCCTGTTGTTTGCCTGACCTCCTTCTATTGTGTCAGTTCTGTTTCGTTGTTCCTGATTTCTTTCCCCTTCTGATTCAGAACTGTTGTATGACGTATCGGAGAATGTCACATTCTTCCTGTGGTACCTATTCCTATTGTAGGTAAATTGTTTACCATTGTACTCTGTAGGTGCTGGTTGCTCATAATAGTCTTTCTGAATATATGGATACACAGATTCATTTTTGTAATTAGCTATGTCTTTACGTAGCTTGTTTGTTTTTTTGTTTATCATATATTCTTGATAGCCGCTGATGTCTTCCTTTATTTCATCTAATTTTTTCTTCGCGTCATCTAGCGCTGTGCTTTCGTTTAGTTGTTTCTCAAGGGTCTCGATCTCCTCCCTTTCTATTATAATAATGGCTTGTGCGGTTTCTATTATGAGCAACATCCAATCGCGACTACATCTGTTCGCGATTAGTGTCCAGCTTTCCTTGAACTTCTCATTATTCACGAATAAACCCGGTTCGTTTCTAATCTGAAGTCCTACAGGTATAATGCCCTTCCTGCAATACTGAATGATAAACTCAGAATGTAATTCCGTGCGTATCATTTTTTTCTTTAGGTTCCAAAGTTTATTCCACCTCTGATCATCGTTTTTTGTTAATGTCATGGAATTAATGGTTTTTGATGAATCTCCTATCAGTTGTTTAAATTGGTCTTCTGAGAAGCCAAACGTGCGTAAAGTGTCCATTTTATAGGGTAGCGCCCACTCTCCAGCTGCAAGAGCTGTAGAACAATCTCAAAAAAGAGAGTTTCCCAGGGACCAGAAAGGACTGGGTGTCAGATATTTATCAAAAAAGATTCCTTTCTGTGTATTACTCTTTTAGTTGGTGACCATGAGGCCTACACATTTAGATCAATAACCTTTGATTTTTGACTGTGACACTGGACAAATATTATTACTCCAGACTAGAATATATTTTTTGTTACTCTCAAAATTTATTTTTCATAGGAAAACACTTATATTCAATAAAATCATATTTTAAAATTGCATTCAATATATACTCTGATTGGGTGCTCTGGTACAATCTTATATATGCTATCTAACAATTCCGTATTACGGTATCTATCTCAGAGTCACACACAGTTCAAATCATGTACTTTCAAAATTGCAAATTAAATACTACACAAATACATTTCATATACTTTAAAAAGTCCCACTGTCGACGCGTTTCGGTGCATAGGTTACAATAGTAGCACCTTCCTCAGGACAGACGAGAATTTAAAACCAAAGTTTTGTTCTTCTTTCTAAAAAAGAGAATGCATATAATTAATACCATTTCCCTATGGAGAGTTGATTCTAGTTCTGGGCTATGCTGTTAGTGTCACTATTACATGTTGTCTGCCCTTACTTTAAGTGTAGGGGTTGAAGTCCTTCTGTGGGTGTTCAGGACGACTTTATCACCTCTCAACTTTTGTGATTTTAGACCACTTGCATCATAGTCAGTGGAGTCATAGAATTCTACAAAAAGAGCATGGAGTTATTGCACCATACTTTTTGAGCCTATTAGCCTATTCTCATGCTGTTAAGCAAAACACTTACTTTTAAAAAGTCACGTTGACACATGTTCAATGGTGTCTTAAAACAGCTACGTCTTTCGATATGCACCGCCTGTATTCAGTTGTTTAGCTGTGCCTGTAAGGTACATAGATAATGCTATATACTTCAAATAATGATGTCATGGCACTGGTGTTTATTCTCAACAAATACATCCATATACCTACCAATAGGTTTTTCGCCTAATGTTTAAGTTCAGGCTGTCCTTCCCTGCACCTTTTCAAGTGGTGTCCTGATACCTGTACCGGAATAACATGACGTTCAATTTAAGTGTACAGTTATCCATAGATCATGGCTTTAGACATCTACCTATCTCCTACTCCTTCTAAATTAGAAAGGGGTTCAGTACATACCAGTTAGAGCCTGCAATATCTTGTGGCAGCCTGAATCTTGACAACGCTGTCTTCTTTTCTTTAAGCGCTGTCAGCCACACTGTAGGTTTTCTTGGGGGTGTTTTTACTTTTACTCCCAACCTGTGTATTAAAAGTCATATTGGAGGAGGTTTTATTTAGATCCTCGCATAGAAGAATCTTCTTATCGCATTCCCCAGATTTTGCCAAATTTGCTAATTACAAGTATGTCCTCTACTCTCATTGTCACTTATGCTGTTTTAAAGCAGTGCTGAGGTGTACTTTAATATTTCTTTATCAGAGGTAACTAACAGAAACCGTGCCCTGTTCGCTTTGCAGTGCTACAGCGTTAAAAGCGATTGTCACAAGCAGCCCCTCCCTAGAGCACTTGCTTAATGACCCTCCCTAGAGCACTTGCTTAATGCAAGCTGATAGACTATGGTCTTCAGAAAAGGAGTACCACAACTTTCCCCCTTTTCTAGGATTTCATTCTTGGAATCCTGCATAGGAGAAAAGATTCTCTCCCTCACTCTACATACATTCGAGTGCCCAATGCTTACTCAAGTCTTCTATCCATCTATTTTGCACCAAAGCGGTCCTTACCTTTAAAAATCGGCGAGCCTGCTTGTCACAACGTCCTGCTTCCACCGCAACTGGTGAATGCAGTCGTTTGTGCAGGCTTTAAATACCCCTAGGCATACTTAATTGGATGCCTATTACCTGCCAAATTGGTATTTAACATTCAATTAAGGTAGCCGTCTATCAGTGCCATTTTAGTAGTTTTTTGCATCAATCCTTTAAGGACTACAGGTCCATGGGTTCAATCCCGGGTCCTCCTGTTTGCCGAATTTTAAGCTGGTGACTATTATTATTTCTGATTTATTTATAACACTGTCACCTTTTCTTTTAATATTGTAAACTTCCTCCTGGGCACACCGGTTTGTTCAGACCGAGTTTCGATCGTTTTCGGCCGCCATTTTCGTAGTTTTTAAGTCTTATTTGCGAACTACAGAACCACGGGTTCGATCCCCGATCCCCCTGGTTACTGATTTTCGAATTTATCCATATTTGCCGAATTTTCAGCTGGTGACTTGTATTATTTCTAATTTATTTATAACAATATCCCATCTTATTTTGATATTGTAAACTTCCTCCTGGGCACACCGGTTTGTTCAGACCGAATTTCGATCATTTTCGGCCGCCATTTTTGTAGTTTTTTTAGTCTAGTTTGCGAACTACAGAATCACGGGTTCGATCTGCGGTCCCCCTGGTTGTTGATTTTCGAATTTATCCAGGTTAATATTTCTACCTTGCTGGTTACAAGTTCACATTAAATTCACGCCATTTTTGCAGTTCGCTATGCTGCATTGTTAAGGAACTACACGGTCACTGAATTGGTCCCCAGCCCTATTTTTCACAGAATTTGAGTATTAGTCTCTTTAATTACACAAGATACTGTTTAATTGATTTGCAACTGGCATCTTGGTATTATGCCATAGTGCTCTTTGTGCACAGAAGTACTATGATGCAATGCTCATTAACTGCCTCATTCTGTGCTCAACTGTTACTCTTCTACTTGGCTGGTGGTTCCATGGTCACATATTTCAATAAACCTGTAGGGCATGCCAATTTTCACACATTTCTTATTGTGAGGTGTGTCCCCTTATCCCACCCTATGGTCGTAGGTCAAAACAATTTATACTCCACAACACATGTCATACGGTTCACTATTGCTATTCACCATATACTACATTTCATATAATTTGTGTATTCTTCTATACAACAAGAAAAAAACAGTTACCGTAAAACGAATGGGTATAAAGTTCAACCTTGCTATTGGACATCTTCTACACTGCATGTCTGCTTTATTCAGTTATAAAAATAAAATAGAACAGTCACCGTGTTACATTGGGTATACCTGCATTGTGCTTTTTGTTGACAATGTCTAATACAACATGATTCTTTTGCATAGTCTTTACAGAAAATACTTGTATTATAGCTACAATGCCATCCTAAATACATAATACCATTTTCATTGCCTATACTTGCTTATTTCTCCCCATTGGGGCCAGCCTTAATTTGGGTCGTGTTAATCCTGATATTTATTAGGGAGATGATTACAGACTTTCATATTACTATCCTGTATTTCTTGGATGTGGTGGGGCAGAAATCTGCCGCACTATCTAATCATTCTGTCCCATTCCTCTCGACCGTTAAGTCCTAGATAATAAGATTTAAATTTGGACATATAAAACTGTTCTCTCTGTTTACGTTTTTTGTTTAAATCTCCTCCCCTTACTGAAATCTTGATCTTTTCTAAAATGAACCACTTGATGTCATCCATATTGTGGTTTTCAGATGTCCAATGTTCAACCAAAGGAGCATTCTTTCTTTGGTTTCTTATTGCGGATCGATGCTCCGTGAGCCGTAGACGCATTTCACGTCCGGTTTCTCCAATGTAACATTTGTTACAAGGACACAGCAATAGGTACACTACATTAGATGTGTGACAATTAACATGTTCGTTCATCCAATGAGTTATACCGTTGATTTCCAGTTTGTCGGTCTTAATGATGCTCTTACAGTGTGAGCAAGACCCACATGGCAGGTTTCCCCTAATAGGAGTATTATTTGCAATATTCCTTAGTCCCCCACTCTTTGGTTCTTTAAAGGTATGCACTAAATGATTCCTGATGGTCTTGTTCCTCCTGTATGCATATGTTGGTTTAGCCATTGGTATCACTCCTACCTTATTCAATATGCCCCAGTTCTTGTTAATCAGGTTTTTTACCTTATTACTAAAGCCGTTGTAGTCTGATACCATTATAATTCCATCATTACGATCATTCGTTTTTGTCGATGTCTCAAACAGACTATCACGGTTATAGTACTTGGCGCGCTTATATGCTTGTTTTATTAAGCGCTTAGGGTATCCTCTCTGTGCAAGTTTAACTCTAAGGATGGCTGCGTGTTTTTCATAACTGGATCTATCGCTGCAGTTACGCCTAATCCGTAAGAATTAGCTGAAAGGTATTCCATCTTTCTGGCATTTAGGATGGTAGCTGGTATGGTGAAGCAGGGTGTTACGGTCTGTGGGTTTTACGAACAATTCTACATTGAGGTCTCCTTCTTTTTCATGGATCCTGATGTCTAGGAAGTCTACTGCTGATTGACTTTTATTTGAGGTAAACTTAAGATTTGGATCCCCACAATTGATCCATTCAAGGAAGGTGTCTAAATCCCTTTCTGGACCGTCCCAAATGAAGAAAATGTCGTCTATGAATCTAGACCAGCACTTTACATTCTCAAAAAAGGGACACATTTCGTTGTAGATATGTTGGGTCTCAAATCTCCCAACATACAGGCATGCCAGGCTGGGAGCACATGTGGCTCCCATACTGGTGCCCTTGATCTGGCAGTAGTGATCTTGCTTGAATAAGAAGATGTTGTTTTTTAGAATTATATCAATGCATTCTATGATGAAGGTGTTTTGTGCAGTAAGATCCCCTGCCTCATTTCCCAAAATGTCCTCCATCATTCTCACAGTATCCTCTTGTGGGATATTGGTATATAATGCTTCAATATCTAAGCATACCAGCCATTGAGTGTCTTTATTGAATACTAAACCCTCAATTTTAGAAATCATTTGGGTGGTATCTTTTATATATGAGGGTAGTTGTGTGACCAAAGGCTGGATGAAGTGGTCCACATATTTGCTGAGAGGCTCAGTCAAAGATTCAGTTCCTGACACTATAGGGCGCATTGGGGGGTCTTCCAGGTTTTTGTGAACTTTGGGCAGCCCATATAGTGTTGGGACCTTAGGGTTCTCATTAATTAGGAATCGATATTCCTCTTCGCATATTATATTGTCTTCTTTAGCAAAGGTTACAACATCTCTGACTTTTTTCTTAAGACTGTCCCATTCTCTCACGCTACTGGATTTATAGTGTGTCTCATTATTCAGTAGTTTAAGCATTCTGTTTTCATAGTCTTCAGTGGTTAACACCACTATGCTCCCTCCCTTGTCTCCTGGTTTTATGGTGATATCATCACAGGATGACAAGGACTTTAGTGCCTCCCTTTCCTGTTTTGATAAATTGTTTTCAGTCCATACTTATGAATCTAATAGCTTCTCTAAACCAGTGGTCACTGCTTTCTCAAAGGTATCCACCTCTTGTCCTACCATTGCTGTATTAGGTGTCCAGATGGATGGTGGTTTGAGGCCCGATTTATTAGTGGTCTCTCTACTCTCTTTCCCTTCAAAAAACTTTTTTATTCTGACTTTTCTGAATAGGTCCCTCACATCCCTTTCTATGTTAAATCTACAGCCTATTGTGCTGGGGGCAAAACCTAATCCCTTCTCTAAAACACTAATCTCATGTGTTGTGAGTATTTTGTTAGAAAGGTTTATTATTGGGGCTTTAAAGGTTTCTTCCTCTATTTCTAGTCTTTGTATTGGGGGTCTTACTTACTCGTGTACAGCGTATCCATACTCAAGCGGGCCCTCCCGTCCTGGATGTTACCAGGGGGGACTTCTGGGACCTTTTTAAAAAAGACGTGCTCATACACAGCTGTGTCTGGTTCAGTTAAGCGTCCATGGCCCAATATGTATGTATGTATGTGTGTTCTTATATAGCGCTCGACTTACCCTTGGGCATCTCGGCGCTTGCATTGGGAACCCGTCCTGGCTTTTTTCCCTGTGAGATAACCCGTACTGGGCATCCCCAAGGTGAAAGCCAGGCATCCCGCCGCAGGGGGGGGCCGTAGTGGAGATTAAGCAAGCTATTGCCCAGAGTTGCAGAGTGTGAACCCATGATTCGAGTAGGCACCGAAGTGAGAATTATCGAGTCCGCGGACACTTGGGCTCAGACCCTGCCGCGTCGGGAATTGAACCCTGGTCCCGGGTCTGACCTCTGCTTCAGGGTATGCCTCCTCTAACCAGTGGATGACAGACTGCTCAGTCTTCCTTAAAATAAGTGGGCTTCATAATTTTTAATTATTTTAAGACTTCTGGAGACTGCTAATTTGGCAGTATGTATATATCAGGATGTCTATATCCAAAGTGATGTATCTTTAGATCGGGGTATTCCATTTGACTCGGCATCAATTTATGGATATAGATGAAAGACTAATGATCATACTGGTTTGTCTTTCTTCCAGTAGCCGATTATTCTTTCTATTAAAAACCTTTAAAATGTTAATAGTATAGTGTATACATTGTTTGTTATGTAAGGCAAGTATGTGGAGGGATAGTGTGCTGCTCTCCTCCACACAGATTTATGAATTCTATCTGTCTATTCAGTAGGTGAAATGTGGATATAGAGAATGGCTTGGGTGGTATTACTCATTAAATCCATCGATCTCAATAGGGAGTGATATTTGGAAGGTGGGAGTATCTGTGTCCAGTTTTTGGGATACCATCCTCAGTGCACACTGTCTTTGTGTTTGTTACATATGTGAGGGATTGTGGTTTAGGTCATCTGGTGACTAGGTTCCATGGGATATTGTCATTGAGGCCATTGTGACAGGCACCCAAGTAGTAAATCTATTACTGTTCTTTTTGTAGCAGATATATTTTAGCATTCATGTCTACGTAGCCAAGAGTCTCCAGAGCTACTCATTTTACGCCATTCACACAGTGTCCAGAAGTGAGGTAGTGATTGCTTGTTTTGGTGGTGGACTTCTTACATCTAATATTACTCCTATGTTTGCAGATGTGGATCTTTACCTTTCTGCATGTCATTCAAATATAGTGTAAATCACACGGACATGTAATCAGGTACACAACATGTAAGCTATTACAATTGGTATGCCTCCTTAATGTCCACTTCAGATCTATTGTTTTTGTGGCTGTGGTAAGTGACACACAGAGCAGTCTCCACATGGGTAGTGACCTATAACTGGGGTGAGGCCCCAGGCAGTTTTTATTGTTTCTCGTGGCACCCCCCTACTTTTTAGGCATGTATGGACAAGTATATCTTTCAGATTCCTCTCCCTTTTATAGAAAAACATGGTTTTGGCCAATCAAATTTTCTAGTGTTGATAATTCTCCAATTTGTATGGATTCATTTTTTTCAGGTGATTTGATGCTGTGCTAAACGTTGTTGCACAGGTAAGTAGATCTTCATTTTGACCTCTTTGTTTTTCCTGTAGTAAAGTATCCCTGTGTTGATTTGTTGCTCATTTAAAACATCTGCTGATGATGTGTGCTGGATAGTTTCTTGGTTTCAAGTTTGATAGAAAGGGCTCTCGCTTGTGTCTTAAAATAATTTTTGTAACTGCAATTGCGTCTTAGATGTAGATATTGACTGTAGGGTAAATTCTCTTTCAGTGAGCGAGGATAGAAGCTTTTAAATAGGAGTACATTGTCCTTATCTGTTGGCTTGTGATAAGTTCATGTGCCAAGATGTGTGCCATTTACAAAGATGGTGATGTCCAGTAAAGGTAGAGTGGTTCTTTTAACATTGCTTGTAAATTTCAGATGTCTGTCAAATGTATAGATCCAGGTTAAGAACTCATGAGCGGTATCTTCTGTATCTATTCATATGAATAGAATGTCATAGAAGGGGTTGTTGTTATGTAATATCTGATGTTCTTTAAATTGGCTTACATATAGACCAACTAGACATGGGGCGAAAGTGCTGCCCATAGATGTTTTGTGGACTTGAAGGTACATTGTTTCACCATATCTGAAGTAATTTTCCGTTAGTGCCAATCTACAGCATTTTAAAATGAAATGCCGCGGAGTATGGAATTGCCAGTCAGCTTCACACAGGATCTGCTCAATGGTATCAAGGGTGATCTCTTTAGGTAGGCTTGTATATAGGCTTACTATGTCGAGGCTCATGAGTACACTCTCTTTTGGATCAAATGCCAGTCCTTCCAATACTCTCATGACATTTCGGGTGTTCTTCAAATATGTGAGTCTTTTTGAAAAAGAGGTCTCAAGAAGTAGTCTGCAAATTGTGAATTGGCTGTAGGATGGAGCGAATGCATAACACAATTGGTCGGCCCAGTGGTGGAACCCTCGCTTTGTGCATTTTGGGAGGGAATAGAAGTAGGGGACTTGGGGTTCTCTTGCACAGAGAAATGTTGCTTCTTTTTAGAGATTAAGTTTTTTATCTCTGTCTCTTCCACCATGTTAGTGATTACTCTTCTCAGTCGTGGATCTTCTTTGATGACTTTATAGTACCAGGTGTAATAGAGGAGATCCATGCATTGTTCTACATAATCAACTTTGCTCAATAGTACAATTCCTCTGCTTTGTCGGGTGGTTTCACTACCAGGTCTGAGTTGTTTGTCAGGGTTCGTAAAACTTTTGTTCCTTGCTGGTCAAATTATTGAATGATTTTACGTTGGAGATATCTAATGTTTCAATTCCTTAAAAGATGTTTTGCTCAAATGTTACGGTCTCTGTTGGTACCATCGATGTGGGTGGGCAAAAAGTGGATTTGAGTCTTAGGTATGTGTCCCCTTCTTTAACTATATCTTCTGTTGTTTTCAAAGAATGCTCTCAGCTTCAGTTTTTGGCAGAATTCTGCCACCTACCCATGTAACCAGAACTTGTCAAAGGCAGGGGTTGGTATGAATCCAAACCCTTTGTCCAAAACAGAAACTTGGTCCTCATTCAGGGGTATGTCTGTGAGATTGAAGATCAGTGACTGCTGTTGCTTGTACAAGGACTTTGCTCCTTGTTAATACTCCTGTGTTGTTGTCTTCTCATCTGACCTCTTTTCTCTTGGCTCTTTGCTGCTGGCCCCTTCCTAAAAAGGTCTTGATGTGGATGGGAAGTAAAGTGGTCGACCTCTCATATAGGATATTGATCCAACCTCCAAATTGTGGAGGGAATGTTTGGAAGAAAGGTTGGGCTGGTCACTGTAAAATTGTCCTTGCCATGGTTTTTGTCAGCCTCTTCCTCCGGCCCTACTTCTACCTCTATATTTTTGTCGTCCCCTGAGCTCCTCATTGCTGCTCCAACCCGTGGAACCGTGGAGCTACCCCCAGATGAGCCGTAATCTGTGAATTCTGTCTCTCTGTTGCCAAGTGGAGTATAGTCCTCTTTTGTGTATGGGTAGACCTTTTCTTGCGTAAAGCATTTGAGGTCTCTGCCCAGCTGTTGTATCTTGCTTTGTGTAGGATAATTTTTCAGTTTGGACATTTCTTTATTTATTTAATCTAGTTTTTTTCTTAAAGACTGAGATATGCACCATCGATTTTAGCTTTGTTTCATTGATCTGAATTTTGATAGTCAAAGTTTCGGATTATCTTGTTGCTTTCTTGAATATCAAAACAAGCCAAACTTGTGTGCAGCACCAAGATACCAATACCCAATCCTTCATAAAAATTAAATCATTGGGGAAGATGTGCGAGCATTATTAACCAATAATCCTCTGGGTGCTTCGTTGGTGTGTAGATACTCAGTCATCCTTATACCATGGATTGTCATTTTCACTTGTTCCTTTTTGAGTTCTGTTAAAGAATCCCAGTCTTCTGTTTGGGCTAGGGCTTGTGGTAAATTCAGATCTCTAAGTAATGGGGGCCTGCCAAGATCGAGTCTATTTCTTCATCCCTAAATGTAATACCCATATTTTCAGCCATGTTCGATATTCTTCAAGAGGGTCGGAACAAAGAGGGAGTGAATCTAAGGGCATCCAGTAGGTCACGAAGAGAGTTGTTTTTCTTCTGTATGAGAACATTATCTCCCATACGTTCAAAGTGAAGATGTTTCTTTTTTTTTAAGTTTGAGTTTATTGTGAGTCAGGAGAAGAAGACAGCAATATATCAGAGTTTAGCAAATCTCAGTTAACATTGGAAATATAAAGGTATGCGGAAATATAACTGTTATAACAATCATGCTGTATGCATAAAAGGAAAGGGAGGAAAAAGAAGGAAATCAAAAGGGATGGGACAAGGGGTGAAACAACATATTATGAAACTTCAATAATTTTTGAAGAAACAACAGGATATAAAGTTAAAATCCTGTAAGCACAATAATACCTAGGGAATAAAAATCGCAATGTAAATTAATGTAAAACATATAGGCATGAACAGCAATATCTTAGAAGTTTAAGAGGAAGACAACAATGTGTATCTATCTACGGGGGTTTCTTAACATCATCTGAAGCATTTACAACATTAGAAGCGGACCAAGATAAATATGTAGTAAGCGGAAGCCACAAAAGATCTCTTTAAATAGCTAAAGAAATGGGGGTGACATAATTGGTATCAAGTCTGTGGTGAAAACATACAGCATTCCATCAAGCTCTAAAAGTAACTTTATCTGCTTGTTTCCAATTTGAAGTTATTAAGTGTTAAGCTACAGCCAATAACAAGTCTAATAGCTTGAAATGTGAGGGTGTTTGCAGCCATTGAGGTGACAAGGAACCTAAGAAAATATTGGGTAAAGAAAAGGGAATGTTAACTTTAAAAATCTTCTCAATTTGGGACCAGACTAGTTGCCAGAATTGAGAAAATATTGGGACATTCAAAGAGCATATGCTTTAAATCAACATTAGAACAAGAACAGGACCAAAAGGTAGGTGGAGTGGTAGGTGAAAAGGAAGCTAATTTTGCAGGGGAAAATAAGAGAAGTTGATAAACAAAATAAAGGGTTTGAGTAGTATTAGCAGCTCTTGATGTTTTGTGAATTTTTAGCCACAGTTTATCCCAAGTGGAGGTAGGCCAGCATTGTTGTAAATCCGTTTCCTACACCAACTCAGATATTGATTTGAGTCTATCTGAGTGTGATAATAGACACTTATAAACGGAGGAAGCAGAGGGGGATGATTCTAATATAGGAAAAAGAGTGGAACATGTTATAGGGAGTATGAGATTAGTTGGTAACGTAAGGAGATATTGATTAAGAGAAGGAAGTAGAAGTTTATATTGTATATGAAAGGAATTAGGTAATAAAAATTTCATTTGAAGATTAGAGAATGATAGGGGGTGATTATCATGCAAAAGTTGGGAAATCCAAAGCATGCCCTTGGATCTCCAGGATTTCCAGTAAATGGTACGATTTTTTGATACATAATGATTTATTATACCAAATAGGTTGATGAGAAAGAGAAGAAGATGAAGGATAAGAGGAAGGTGTAAGCGCCAGGACACCTCTGGGTATCAGTGCGCTTTATAAATGTGAAATAAATAAAGGTGTAAGTGGAGTTAAAATCTTACGACTGTAAGAAATAATGGGAGATCGTATAAAGGAGACATTGTTGGAGAAAGCAAGAATTTCCTGAAAAGTAAAAGGGGAGATTAGAAATTCCGCTATAGAAATCCAAACTGGGGGATAAGTGGGGCGATCTGAGGAAAGCCAGCGGGAAGCTTGTTTTATAGAAAAAGCAGAGTGATAGGATTTAAAGTCTGGAAATGTAAGGCCTCAAATAGATTTGTCCTTTTTTAAGGAGGACAAGGCTATGCGAGGAGATTTGTTTTTCCAAAGAAATTTCCTTAAAACTGAATCGATTTTCCTAAAATAATATCTGGGTATGTGTACAGGAAGCATAGAAAGAATATATAAAATCAAAGGGGTAAGCATCGTATTAATCTAATCCAATCGACCCCACCAAGAGAAAAAAAGAGGATGCCAACGTGCAATAGTATCATTTAAAGTCTTGATAATATGATAAAAATTTAATTTTAAAGTCTCTGAAATGTATGAGGAGAACCATAGGCCTAAATATTTGAGCTTAGAAGGTTGCCAGGAAAAACCAGTGAGGGTAAAATAATGCTTAAGACATAGGACATTTAGAGGTAAGACTTCACATTCATTCGGGTTAAGGCAGGATCCCGATAATTGAGAAGAAATATCAACCAGATGGAGGAAGGGAGAGAAGTATCCAGATTGGAACAATATAAGAGTCTATCATCCGCGTAAACAGACATTTTGACCTGATGTGAACCAAGCTGAAATCCAGAGATCTGAGCATCTTCTCTAATCTTAGTTAGAAAGGGTTCAGATGCTATTACAAATAAAAAAGGTGATGGACACCCTTGTCGCACCCCTCTAAGAAGAGAAAAATAATCCGAGACTTTACCATTAACAAAAATAGAAGCTCTGGGACCCGAATATAGTAATGAAATTAAGGGCATTATTTTGGGGGGAAAACCTATCCACTTTAATGCATGGAACATAATTCCCAGCCAATCCTGTTGAATACCTTCTCAGCATCTAAAGCTATAGCAGCAATAGGATATTCTAAGGAGGAAGCCTTGCTAAGGATGTTAAAAAAGACTCTAGAGTTATCAGAGGATAAACGGCCCTTTACAAAACCAGATTGTTCAGGTCCGATAAGTTCAGGTAGGATAGGATCAATGCGTAGTGCTAAAATATTTGCAAAGATCTTATAGTCAGTATTGACTAAAGAAATTGGACGATCATTTTTACAAAGGGTAGGGTCTTTATTATCTTTTAGAATTAAACATATCATGGCTTTTCGAAAAGTACCACGAGACGATCCATTTGTAATAAAATAATTAAATAAAAGTAAAAGATTTGGAAGAAGAAGCTTAGCAAAATGTTCATAAAACTCAACAGTAAACCCATCGGGTCCAGGGCCCTTTCCTCGTCGTAGAACCGATAACGCATGGGTAATTTCTGCTAAGGTAATATTGAATTCCAATGAGTCAAAATCAATATGTTGGGAGGGAGGAGAATTAATAGATTGAAAATAAGAGGATAAGTCTGCTTGAGCTGGTTTAGTCTCTGATAAGTTTTTATAAAAGGAAACAAATTTGTTTAAACTATCATTGTCTTTAAATAAAAGGGATCCAGTAGCACTCTGTAAAGAGTCTATTCTAGTTCTTTCTTTCTTTATTTTTAGGTAATTAGCCAAAAATTTCCCCATTTTATTTTGGCCACCATAATAGCGAGCACTGCTTTTTAAAAGGTATGAAGAAGCAGCTTCTGTAGATAGTCTATTTAAAGTGAGCTTGGCATCAATAAGATTATTTAAAGAAGATTGAGTGTTGGAGTGATAATAAGTAAACTCTAATTGTTTGATTTTATTAAGTAAATGAGCAGTTTGTACCTCAAAAGATTTTTTCTTTTGTGAGACAAAATTCATTATAAAGCCTCTAGCAGCCGCCTTAAAAGAGTGCCAAATCATTACAGGGGAAGAATCTGGAGTAGAGTTAATGGCAAGAAATTCCAAGGCAAAAGAACTGAATTGGCTAGAGAAGTTAGGATCCACAAGTAAAGAATTGTTAAAACGCCATCTACCAGAACATGGGACAAAAGGTATCAAATCAAAATCAACAAAAACTGGGGCATGATCAGATATTAAAATAAATCCTATCTCAGAGCGGAGAACATGTTGAGCTAAAGATTTACTTAAAAAGAGGTCATCAATACGGGACTGTTTGTGGTGTGGAGGTGAGTAGAAGGTGTATTCCCGGAGATCTGGGTTACAAAGTCTCCAAATATTGACTAGAGACCTACGGCGTACAGTGGAGGTAAATTGTGAGTGCATTTTAGTGTTTACAAATTTAACTGGCGAGTGTCTATCCAATTAGAGGTCGTAAATTTGATTGCAATCACCACCAAAAATAATATAGTCATCGTCAAACAAAATTAATTTATCGGAGATCTGAGTCCAAAAAACCTTGTCAATGGAAACAGAGCCATATACATTGAAAATAACTAAGGGTATTTTATCGATAAGAAGTTTAACAAGAACCCAACAACCTTCAGAATCAGATTCTTGGTGAACAACAGAAACATGAAATCTTTTGTGACAGAAAATCAAAACACAACTTTTCTTACCAAGGGCTGGTGAAGAAAAACATTTCCTACCCATCATTTCTTACGTTTGGAATCTTCAGCCTCAAATATATGTGATTCCTGGAGTAATGCAATGTCAGTTTTTAATTTAGCTAAATGGGTAAGCACCCGCTGTCTTTTAATAGGATTACCTAATCCCTTAATATTCCATGTGGTAACATGGAATGTAACCAAAAGATATTAACATGCCCATTCATTAAGCATGCAGTGATAAAACCAGTTCTTAAATTGAGATAAAGTGAAAAGGTAAGAGTATAAATAAAAAAGTATTGTTTGATGAGAAAAGGAAGGAAAAAGGAAACTGCAGGAAGAAGAGTGGGAAGAAAAAAGAGTGATAAAGTAATGATATAGGGAGAGTAAGAGGAAGGAAAAACATAACAGAGAACAAAGAGACAGTACAAGTCAAGATAGAGAACAAAAAGACAGTACATGTCAAATAAAGGACGACTGAAGGACATACCTACAACACAAAACGAAGTGAGGGATGGCAACACCAGAAGATGACGGCGACACCACCGAAACTCGACCGGATCCCAGAAGAACCAAAGATGAAACATCAACATATGGGAGAGGTAATAAGGGAAGCACGAGAGGAGAAAAAATGACACCTGTAAAGATGGGAAGAAAAACAGATGAAACATCATAATGCATAAGTGTTACAGAAATATAAACATAACAAGTAATCAAGAAATTACTAGGCCTGGGTTAAATTTCCGTTCCGCTCGCGGAACTTGTGATAATTTGACATTTTCGCGTTCCGTGGAGAGCGCGAAAATGTCAAAATTTCCGCATTCCGCAGCTTAGCGATAATTTGTTTCTTGCTTGCGCTGTAACATAATACATTCTCGCGCGCGCGCGAGCACCTTACCTGAATCCCCGCGTTCGCCGACAAGTTTTCCCGATCCGGTCACGTTCTCCACGAGATGTTGGATTGTTGGTAGCCATTTGCGCTGTCTCGCGACAGTTCGCGCCCGCAGTAATGTCATTGGTCGCGCGACCACGTCTTTCTTCTCGCGATCATGCACCGCGAGAAGAGTGAAAACAAGATGGCCGCGCCCGCGAGCAACCACATGGGTAAGTTGGCGAGCCGCGACCACGCAGAAAATACCGCGAACGGGCGGGAAAAAAACTTCTGCATCTTCTCGATATTTCCGCGTGTTTGCGGAGATTCTTAACATTTTCGCGATAATTTGCGACAGTCACTTTCGCAAATTCCGCCCACCCCTAGAAATTACATAAACAGGAAACATTCAGACGTAACGAAATAAAATAACAAATCAATTAGATTGTGAAGTATCCATAGCCACAGCTCCGTGTTGACGAAGAAATTCTTGCAATAAGGCTAGATCAGGGTTGGATGGAGATTAAAAATCGGCCCCGGCACGCTAAAAAAAAAATGGTCCACATTTGCATATTGCCTTTCCTCAAAACACTGCTTGGGTGAAATTTTATTACAAAAGGGGGTGTGGTAAAAAAATGCACGGAGTAGTTTACACTGGTGAAGCACACTTGAAAACAAGAGAATCCACTTCTGCTCTGGCCCCCTGGCCCGCTTAGTATGCACACATTAATGGGCGGGCCCCACGAGTGAAAGGGAATGACACCTCTGCCTGTTGCTAAACGGGAGCTAATGAGCGCCCATCTGCCTCCTGGAAGGCCACTGAGACACACATTGGGCCGCTGTCTGTATCTGAACAACAGAGACAATGCCCAAATCAATCCCCCAGGCTGCCCAAAAAATAGCCCACAGCTGAAACTTTGCCTGAGTACCCGCGTTACCAATCCGACGCTGGGCTGAATCATCGAATGTAGTAGTCTTTTCTTTATAAGTGACCTTGAAAAGGCAGGGATGAATGAGTCCAAATCTGGTATTTATAGAACGCAGTTGAGGGCGAAGATCAAGAAATTTCTTTCGACGATCAGCTGTAACTTTAGCCACATCTTGAGAGAAAAATAAACGTTGACCCTCCCAAAAAATTGGTTTATTGGACTTGACAACAAACAGGACTTGTAAAAGGTCTGTAAATTGCAAGAAAAATATGATGACTCCAGCAGGTTTTGCAGAAATCTTGGGACCCAGTCTGTAAGCCCTCTGAATGTTAAAAGAAGGCGTAGAAAATAAGTCCAAGAGCTTAGGCAAGAATGTTTGAAAGAAGGCAGTTGGGTTGGAACCCTCAATGTTTTCAGGGAGACCATAAATTTGGATATTGTTTCTGCGATAACGGTTTTCCAAATCTTCTGATTAATTCTTAAGCAGAGAGATTTCAGATTCCAGAATTGAAATAAGTGAACATGAAACCTGAAGAGAATCCGTACTTTGTTACACAACAAGCATATGTGACTCCAACGAAGACCATTTATCATCTAGATGTTGCAAAGTTTTATTAGTTTCCTCCATGAAGGGCTTCAAAGCACGAATTTCCTCAAGAATAATATCCATGGAGGCTGAGGATGAATTCGCTGGAGAAGGAGGATCTTTTTTTGGTGGAAATCGCAAGTAGTTTGCTTGAAAGATGTGATTTTGGAATGGTGCCTGATGAGTGATCAGGTTTTTGGAGAGAAATGTCCTCCATGTCATTGAGAGCAGAATCAGAATCTGAGTGTGCAGTTAGATTGGTGGACGAGGTGAGCTTAAGGTTTCTTAATCTCCCCATAGAAGAGACAAGAGAAATTTAGTAAACAATGCTTGAAGCTTTGAGTTCTGAAAAAAACCCAGCAAAAACATGTGGACTGTGAGGAAAAGAAAGTTCCAGATCCAGGCTGAGGTCGCAGGGTCCACCTTTTCAATGCCTAATCTCTGTGTTGTGTAATAAGGGAGTCAAATCAGATGATCAAAGAAAGCTTTTGAGATGTGGTGGCTTCAATAATAAATACTCTATGGAAATTGTAAATACTCAAAGTCCCTCGTAACACTGACTGCACAACAGTGTGATGAAAACTCAGGAAATTCAAGATTTAATACAAAATCTCAAAAATAAAGTCAAACTCTGACCAAATTTCACAAGGTGAAGTGAGGGAATCACAAAATGGCGGCCGTTAACGAACAAAAACACACCATTTCTCCTGAAGTACACAGAATATGTCAAGAAAGGTAGTGGGTAAATGAAAAGTACTTGCCCAACATGAGGAAGTACTTACCTTTAGTTTCCAAACAGAAGATGCTGGGCATTTCCAAAGAGACACAATCTGCGCGATGTAGGAGACCTAAAATGGCAGCCATTATGAAGGAAAACGGCTCGCATCGCTGCAGGTGCTGAAAATGGGAGGAAGCCAGCAGAAAAGGAGTCCAAATGCTCCCCGTATTGAAGGAGATCCAAAAGCCTACATCTTCAAGTCAGATGAGAGGCGCTTTCTCCTTAACACTGAGTTATGTGGGGAAGATCGGCGCGGCGTCCCGGAGTCACGCCGCCATCTTGATTGGCGCCAAAGCCACACCCCCTCCGTGATCAAGTGAAGATGTTTCTGAGTGAGCATATAACAGTCATACAGTGGACATGGAAGAGCAGATGCCCTCAATTCTGTGTGAGTCTTGCATGAGCAGTTTGCATCTTCAAAGCAGTGGTAATGACAGGCACTAACAAAGGTACGTTTTTTGGGCTTGTGGCAAGCAGTCAGCTCATCCTGAATTCTAGTGGAAGCTGAGCCAAGGCTCCAGGTCCTGCATCCTCGTTTAATGAGTGGATTCTTTGTAGGTTCACCCAATGAGAGAGGGAGGTAGTTGGGATCTTAAAAGAACAAAGCCCTGAATTTGTGCCTGCCTCACCTTCTCAGCTGCTCCTTGTGTCTCTCACACACTCTGGACCCGCTTGTGGTCACTTTGGCCTTCTGAGGGCTCAGGAGTTGGCAAGTGGAGGCCCTCCTGTCTGCTGGGGACACCCAGCATCACAAGGCCTAAAGCTGCCTCTTCTTGTCACCAGCTGAAGAGGACACTAAGAAACTCATTGGCCTCGGAACCATTGAGCCATCTAGACGGGATCACCTCTGATGTCCTGAAGGTAAGGAGTAGGAAGGGTGTTAACAAAGGAGCAGGTCGCCCACCTGTGGATGGACTAGAATGTAGCCCTATTAAATTACCTGTGGCCGAGATTAATTCTAGCATCCCTCCCATCACTTTTCTGTTTTTACCTGTGACTTATGGCACACATCCAGAATGTTGGCTTTCTTGGCGACATGCTGGCTATCCCTCACATTATGCTGACTCATGAGTCTAAACATTCTTTGAGGCGTGATGGGCTCTGGTCATGCTTTCTAAGGTAGTATTACTCTTCTACACACACTCACATAAAAAGTAAATTCGATAGACTCTATTTTGTAACTCCATCTTCACAGGCCAGTGAATACTCTGCATACTCTCTACTTCTCACAAACTTTTATTTGACCCCTCATAAGATTCTGCTGAATCTCGGAGAGACACAAAGGTGCTTTACCATTAGTCTATACATGAGCAGCTACGCCTCAAATCTTGCAGTTCTTCCAGTGATGCTGGAGCCCCCCCATGAACACGTCCGCGAACTCCAACCACTGTAACCACACAGTTGCGGAACACACAATGATGGTGTCCACCTACAGAAAGTGGCGAGGGGTCTCTGAGGGTCTCATTTATCACAGATATTCATAGGCTGTGAGCTTAACGTGACCCTCTGAAGGGCGTGTCCTCCATGCGCCGCAGCGGCCTACATTGCGCCACAGGAACCACAGCCCTGCCCAGATGTTACCCGTCAGGTCTCGTTCTGCTCTCTCTGCCACACATGGGGGTGAAGGTGTGCAGACCACTGCCAAGCCATAACCTCTGGTTACCTCTCACTTTTCTCTCAAGCGGGATCTAGCTAGTCTTGTTACCAAATTCAGCTTCTTGGCCCCCTCTGCCCCACAGGGGTGTGAGAAGACTGCAGCTCCCTTTTCGCAGACCCGTGCATTGGGAGTGACAGACCCACTTCCAGACACATGGGCAACTTTCTACCAGTGAGCAGCAGCACTGAGCACTTAAACTGGAAGGGCACCTGCTCCCCCTGGGAGGCATCTGAAGGGGCCCCAGCATCACTACCTCCTGAGAAGAATTAAGATTATTAGACCCTTGAGATGGTTCTGCGGAGGATCACACACACCACCACGGTAATCTGTAGGGCCATTTCACTGAGAGATACATTGAGGGACACACCTTGAGACTGATCCTGGGAATCAGCAGGGATGTGAGACAGGTGTAAAGGATCACACCAAGGAGAGAACACTGGAGAGATCTCATCCTTAGGAGATCTGGTGAAGATGCGAAAGTAACAGCTCCCCTGAAATAGAGGCAAACAACCGCTTTGTGAAATCCTTCGGCTTGAAGTTGCCTGCTCGTGGGACATCAGAAGGGCCCGCTGCTGACAGGTGTGGGATCGGTGGGGGCTGCTTCGCCCTGCAGGATGCTGTAAGCTGCAGGTGGAAGTGAGCGCCTTTCACTCCGTGGGAGGGAGCGGGGAGACACGCGAGCCGGGGAGCCAGGGCAAGCAGCAGCAGCACCGAGAGCTCTTCCGGCGCTCTGAACCGAGTGTGCGGCTCGCGCCCGCGGCTCGGTGCCTGTGGATAACGACCGAGGAAGGAGGCAGCAGGGGCGCGACAGGACCCGCAGCCACCGCCAGCATTGACAGATCTTCACGAGGACCCGGGGGTCCGGCAGTGAAAGCTGCCCCACACACGGGGCGTCGCATCTGTGGAGGAGCGGGGAGTGGACCCAGCTTGTTGCCCAACTTCAGCAACTCTGCAGGACAGATGGAGGCGGGGCAATCTGGGGGTCAGCATACAGCACCTCCCCCATCTTTCACTTGAGCTGGAATTCTGACGCCTGCCTTACACGTGCCACAAGGGGATCCGGAACTCTGATGCCCGCAGCAGCGGTGGCCTGTGAGGTCGCACTCACTGGTGATGAGTCTCCCACTTGCTGAGGATTCACCATCATCGAGCAAGAGTCTCACAACTAGGGCCGCAGCGTCACTCATTGAGCATGAGTGTCACACTTCGGAGCACATGTTCACTCATTGCGTGAGCCTCACATCTCTAACTCATTGTATCTATGAGTCTAACATCTCAGAAACAGGCTCTGTCATTTGGAGTAAGTCTGACACCTCTCACTCACCCCGCTCTGTCAGAACGCTCTCTCGCTTGGTCGTTTGAGTCACTTGGAATATGATTTGACACTTGGTCGGCCATAATGTCCTTGGACTCGTCATCTTTTTTTTACAAAAATAACTTTAACTTTTGGTCTAATCTGCCCAAATCTCCTTCTTGGTCACTCTTCGATCCCGAGGTCTCTACTCGATTGGTGGGTTCTCCGGCGGAATTGTTGACTGGGGCTCTCCCTGGAGTGTCTGCCGTCTCTTCATACTCTGGAGGTCTCGGGAAAGCACCACAGTATTTTGCAGTAATATATTGAACTAAAGGCAGGGACTGGAAGGAGAACGGGTTATTTAAAAATAGATACACTTACCATGGCCCCCGTGAACTCTTAGAATGGGGGATCCCAGTGCCTGGCTCTTATGGCGCCTCTGGCGGGCCCCCCACTGCCCCTTCCCCGCACTCTCATGAGGGGGTTCCTGCTGGCCCTCTCTTCCCTGCTCACGTCCCTCGCCTTCCTGTACTGTCTGACGGAGAGGTGCCCAGCCCCACCGGCACAGGAAGGGGGGACCCTGGTCAGGCACAGCTTGCTGCGGCGGATTGGGGTACAGAGGCGTCCCCGCACCCTCGCCCCGCTGGAGGAGGGCATCCAGAGGCTCCCCCAGGCTCTCATCATTGGAGTGAAAAAGGGGGGCACGCGCGCCCTGCTGGAGTTCCTGCGAGTGCACCCCGACATCCGAGCCGTGGGGGCCGAGCCCCACTTCTTTGATAGGAACTACGACAAGGGCTTCAGCTGGTACAGGTGAGTTAATGCCCAGGCCAGACGTTTTCTGAAAGAATATATTAATGCCTGTAGGTTTGCTCTTACAGAGCTCAGTCCACCGATCTAGTAACCTGTACAAACTAAAATTAAAAGTGTTAACTTGATACACCAGGTTCAATGGCTTAGGCTAATATAGGTGACTTACTGCCACAAGTCATTAGTTGCCTTCTAAACGAGTGGCATCGGCCGGGGTAGGTGATCGTGTTAATGCACTTGGCTTTAATTGCTCAACAGTTAATGGGCGTTGATACAAGGTAGAGGGCATTAATAACGAGGCGTTAATAACTCCGAACTCAGAACAGGCCTCTCAGACTTCCTCGCTCCTTTCCTAGCATTTCAGATGTTCTACTCTACTGCCTCTTCCAAATATTTTAGTGCATTTCACAGTTTCTTCAAAAATGTCTCATGCTTGGTACACTGTTTGGAAATATCTAATGGGAT
Source organism: Triturus cristatus (assembly GCF_964204655.1). Lineage (NCBI taxonomy): Eukaryota > Metazoa > Chordata > Amphibia > Caudata > Salamandridae > Triturus > Triturus cristatus. The sequence continues at coordinate 473,315,954 of NC_140590.1, read as the reverse complement.
TAAAAGCACCTCCTGCGGATTTTCTTGTGTGTGCATCAATGCTCAAGAAATAATAAAAATGTCAAGATAACTCTGCAAATAATGTATTTGCTGGAGAGAGTTCCGAGTTTTGTCTAGTTGCAGTTTTGAATCATCATAAAACTGAGCAGAGGGTTGATGTGGCTTCTGCAAAGAAGGTGCACCATACAGAACTGCTTTTTATGTAGATAACTCAGTGGGCTGCTGCTTTTGTCACAGAGATCCTTTTGTTAACTGCAGTTCAAAAAGTACAATCCTACTGGCATCAGACAGCTGCATGCAAACCTCATGGCATAGATAGGTCAGAACCTTATGTTCCCGACCACAGTGCTACTTTTAAATCCAAAATTGTGCTACTCCAGACTCAGGGCTCTTAAAGTTTACAGCATACCAGTATGGATGACACGTGACTCCTACACTTTGTAGTCCTCATTGTTTTATGCAACATTTCCTATAGACTGATTTACACATGTATGATTCATTGCCTCTGTATGAGCTGTGTGTGATGCAAAGTGCTCTGACATCCTTATTTGGATGAGTAGAGATATAAAACAAATGAAATACATGTGAGATAGGAGCTATGGAGGGATGAGGAGTGGAGAAGGAGGTTATTAGTGGGTGCAAACAAACATTGTCGCACCAAGTACAGCCGCAACCGCTAGAGTCGGCCCTGGACCTTGCCTTAATGCCAGATTACCCTATGGGCTGGGGCTACCCAGCTCCCTTTGCTAATCCTACTGCCTTTTTTGGTGCCTGCATGACCCCCTCTTTCTGGCTTCTGATGCGTACACACCTCCTTCTCCAGCTACTCTGGTGTGTGCATTGCCTTCTCACCCAGAAGTGCTAGTGTTTGCCCATCCTCTACCTAGAGAGTTTCAGTTGTGCCCCTGCATATCGCTTGTGGAGTATGTACAACCATCTTTCTCAGTGTGTCAGATGTGTGCAAGGCTCCTCCCATCCCTTCTGGGGCATGTACAACTTCCGTCCCCGGTGTGTCATATGTGTGCAAGGCCCCTCCCATCCCTTCTGGATCATGTAGATCTTCCGTCCCCGAAGTTTCATATGTGTGCAAGGCCCCTCCCACCCCTTCTGGGGCATGTACAACTACCTTCCTCGATGTGTTGAATGTGTGCAAGGTCCCTCCCATCACTTCTGGGGCATGTACAACTGCCTTCCTCGATGTGTCGAATGTGTGCAAGGCTCCTCCTATTCCTTCTGGAGCGTGTATAACATCCGTCCCCGTTGTGCCGGATGTGTGCAAGGCCCCTTCCATCCCTTATGGAGTGTGTATAATATCCGTCCCCGGTGTGTCGGATGTGTGCAAGGCCCCCTTCCATCCCTTCTGGAGCGTGTATAACATCCGTCCCCGGTGTGTCGGATGTGTGCAAGGTCCCTTCCATCCCATGTGGAGCGTGTACAACATCCGTCCCTGGTGTGTCGGATGTGTGCAAGGCCCCCTTCCATCCCTTATGGAGCGTGTACAACATCCGTCCCCGGTGTGTCGGATGTGTGCAAGCCCCTTCCATCTCTTATGGAGCGTGTACAACATCCGTCCCCGGTGTGTCGGATGTGTGCAAGCCCCTTCCATCCCTTCTGGAGCGTGTATAACATCCGTCCCCGGTGTGTCGGATGTGTGCAAGGCCCCTTCCATCCCATATGGAGCGTGTACAACATCCGTCCCCGGTGTGTCGGATGTGTGCAAGGCCCCCTTCCATCCCTTATGGAGCGTGTACAACATCCGTCCCCGGTGTGTCGGATGTGTGCAAGCCCCTTCCATCTCTTATGGAGCGTGTACAACATCCGTCCCCGGTGTGTCGGATGTGTGCAAGCCCCTTCCATCTCTTATGGAGCATGTACAACATCCGTCCCCGGTGCGTCAGATGTGTGCAAGGCCACTTCCATCTCTTATGGAGCATGTACAACAACATCCGTCCCCGGTGTGTCGGATGTGTGCAAGGCCCCTCCCATCCCTTCTGGAGCGTGTATAACATCCGTCCCCGGTGCGTCAGATGTGTGCAAGGCCCCTTCCATCCCTTATGGAGCGTGTACAACATCCGTCCCCGGTGTGTCGGATGTGTGCAAGGCCTCTCTCATCCCTTCTGTATTGTGTGCAACTTCTGTCCCTGATGGGTCGGATGCATGCAAGACCTCTGCTAACACTTCTGGTGTGCACTTCTCCTAGCCGCATGTTTTGTTGTTCCACTGATGTGTGAAGGCTCTCTCCAAAACAACATTTATGAGGCTTGCATTGCCTCTCCCAACATGTGTCCATTTCTGCAGTGCCCATGATGACTTCCCTACCCTGCCTTTTCCACTCAGTGCATAACCAGCGTCAGCATTTGTTGTGTGTAACCGGCCTCCACTCCTTGCTTTTCTGAACGTGCTCTTGATTTGCTCTCTCAGTATTTTTGGTGTCCGTCCTCTCGCTACACTTGTGGTGTATGCATGATCTCTAATTAGTTTATCTCTTTTCTGCGCATTACTCCCATCATGAGTTCTAGTGTGTGCGTGTGCATGGCCTCATCCTGCATTTCGGATGCCTGCATGTCCTATTACTGCTTTCTGATGTGTCTAAGAGTGACATCTTCCAGCATTTATGTTCAAGGTGTCCCAATCCAGAATTTCTGGTGAGTACACACACCTATGGTAATTTTGATCTCCCCAGACCCATTTTATATTTTTCAAATAATGTTTTTTTCATGACGTTTTAAGCTGACAGTAACAGACCTCTGGCGCGTGACACAACCCCTGCGGTGCATGGGCGGACCAAGCCTTTAGGAGAAACCCCAACTCAGGGGTGGTGCTAGGTTTTTTGGGGCCCTGGGTGAAAGTGAAGATGTGAGGCCCCTCTAATTTGCATGTGACATCACAGAAGGTGACGCAGCAGGACTATTAATCTTCTTTGGCATTGCTGAAGAGACCTAGTGTGGATATCAGTAACATGGATAAAAAGATAAATACCCAAATGAAATAAGCCTATCTATTTTAAAGCTGTAATAAGTGAATTACAGTAGACACATTGAACAGAAAAGCCAGGCACATGTCTCACAAAGATGGATTTCCTTTCTCAATTTTAACTGATTGTTTCCAGATTAGTACATGTTAAAAATTTCAGAGCAATTGCGGAAAAAATTAATTATATGGCATCTGTACGGTACACAGTATGCAACAGGGTATCGCAAAAGAAAGTTTAGTTCAAGTACATGTATAATTCCATTTTTTTAAAAGCTTTATACGTCTCAGGTCTGAGCGAAAAAAAAGGTAGCAGAGTTCTGTAGAAGCAAAGCAAAGCGTGTATTTTAGACAAGAGCCACGCCTCCACGCGAGGCCGCATCAAAGAAGGGTTCAAATGACCCCCTTACTGAAAAGGCTGTTTAAAATGTGAGTTTTCAGAGTTCTCAAACATATACATCATTTGATTTATTCATTTTATTCTGGATCTTGTACTGCTGCATTTATGGTGGAAAAATGAAATGGCAAGTTCCAGAATGCAAGAAAATAACAACAAGATAAACTACCGGTGGCAGCCGCGGTCGGTAGTAGGAGTAACTGCAGGGCGGTGACGTGGGGAGGGGGAGGGGCAGGGTGGGGGTGGTAAACTAGAGATTACGGAGGTTTACAGGTAAGTTAACATATAAATTAATAAAACGAATTTTGTTGCGTGCACAGCATCGCATTTGGGGATGCAGTGCACGCAACAAAATTCGTTTTATTCATTTATATGTTAACTTACCTGTAAACCTCCGTAGTCCATAGTTTACTACCCCCACCCTGCCCCTCCCCCTCCCCACGTCACCGCCCTGCAGTTACTCCTAATACCGACCGCGGCTGACTGGCGGTATACATGCGGTATAAAGAAGCAGCTTTGGGCCTCCTCTGGTGGAAGTCTGTGCTAGTGAAAGTTACAGTTTTCATATAAATCCCTTTTACTGTGACTGGAAAAGAAAGTTTGATGATGCACTTATTTTGGAAACATTACATTAGTGAAGCCAGTTGTGAGGATCTTTGGTGCGAGTTTGTTCACGCAAGTTTGTGCGTTTGTGTCAGCAGTATACCAATGCTGTTTATCCCTGCCACTGCAATGAGAGTTTAGGCCTTGTTATCATCTGGACAACGAAACAATATCAGCAATTGGGTTTTGCTTTGAGACTACTGCAAAACAGCTCAGCTGCACAGCTAGAAAATGGAAGCTGACCCCCTACTCATCCCTGGAGAATCGATCTTATGTACTCTTAGAGTCATTTAGAAGTGTTCGCATTGCATTGCTGTGGTGATGTTACTAAAGGGCTCTTGCTGTGTAAGTGAATTAAAGAAGGGGTTGCTGTGATGGGAACCCATTCTGGGTGTTTCAGCAAGTGGGACTTTTAATAGGGAGTCAGACTTTGTTTATGGGGGCTTTGCAGAGAGCTGAACTGGTTGACAGAGTTCACAAAGGTGCTTTTCCCTGCAGCTCTCTTGAAGAAGGCACTGAGGGTGCACTATTGGAAACCTTGCCTATTGCTACAAAGACAACATACATCTCAAGCAAAGCTCATGGAACTATAAGGCTCTCTCTAGAACCTTACACTTTAAACAAAACATGCTACTATTGACACTTACTACTGTTGCATTCAACTAGCGGTTAGGTGTCACTCAAAATGACATAAGTATTTATTTATTTAAAATGTTTTATATAGCGGTTGCTGGACCCAAGGGTATCAGAGCGTTTTACATGGGTTAATGACTAGGTATTACAATAGAGCAAAAGTACAATGAGGTAGCATTCAAAACCAATTAAAACAGTAAATAACAGCTCAATTTACGCGAGCTAATTACATAAATTGTGATAGGCAACAGCAAGTCATGAGAAGCGAGGCTAGCGTGGAAAATGAGAGGATAGAGAAGGGGGGGAGGATGTAAGAATGGGGTGAGTGTGAGGGGGATGGGTAGGGAAATACCAAGTAGGTCAAGCAGGGCCTATGAAAGGGATTAGTGGGAGAGAGGAAGAAGAAAAAAGGAAGAAGTGAAAAGGGGAGGGAGAAAGTATGATGTAGAGATGCCACATGTAAAAACATGGTAAATACACATAGGCAAAGGAGTAGCCAGAAAATAAAAATACCCCCACACTTTCAACTAAAGCTCTTATGGCATCAAACAAGCAAAGCAAGTTATCACAACCCTCCCCAGAAGAGCTCTCTTATCTCTTCCATCCTAATATCTATCCATTCATCCTTTTGTCCTTCCACCCACCCGCTGAAATCCACCATTTAACCTTTACATTCTGTCATCCATCATTCATTCTTTCACCAGTCTGTACATGTACCCATCCATATCTAAACCTATCCATTCAATCATCCATCCATCCATCCATCCATCATTTCATTCATCCCTCCATCTACCCTGTCACTCATCCATCCATCCTATAGCTCATCCATCCAGCCCACTTTCACTCCATCCTTTCCCTAACGAATACATCAATTTATCCCTTCACCCATCCTTTCACTTACTCATCCATCCATCCCTTCACTCATCCATGCACCCTTTTGCTCATCCATCCTTTCTTGTAGCCCTCCACCCTCCCTTTCACTCATATGTCCATTCTTTCATTCATCCACCCTTATATCCATTCTCTCACTCATATATGCATCCTTTTGCTCATCCATTCACCCTTTCACTCACTCACTCACTCACCCATCCATCCTCCTTTTCACTCATCAATCCATCCTTTCACTCAGCCAACCATCCTTTTACTAATATATCCACCATCCCACCCATCTATCCATTAACCCTTTCACTCATCCAATCCTTTTATTCAATCATCCATCCATTCTCTCACAATCATCCATCAACACTTTCACAAATCCATCCATCCATTCGCCCTTTCACTCATGCATCCATCCTTTCATCCATTCACCCTCCCTTTCAGTCAGCCATCGATTTTTTCACTTATCTATCCTTACATCCACCCTTTTACTCATCCGTCCATCCATGTACCCTTTTGCACATCCACTCATCCACATTTCATTCATCCATCCATCCTTTCACGCCATCAATTCTTCTGCATTTCACACATTCATCCATCGACCTTTTCACTCAGCCATCCATTCTTTCACTCATCCATCCACCCAGCCACTCATCCATTCAGTATGTGGTTCACAAGTCATGCATGCTGCCCCAGTGCCCAGATGTGATGTGACAGTGAAATGGCATTGTAGTTTCTTTTTTGCAGTTTTTTATAGCACAAACTCGGCCCAAGGTCTTGGGAGCGCTTTTATGAGTACCAAAAACATTACTAAAGGTCAGATTTTGTTTTGTTTTAGGTATCGTTAGATTTAATGATTTGCACAGAATCACAGGATTTAAAGATGACGCAGGGACTTGTATCTGGTTCCCCACTTCCATTAAACTACTCCATGTGCTGCGGGGACCTGGGAGGAAGTTTCATCTCCTGGGCGTCAGAGCAATAGCGCATCACTGAAACCAAGGAGGGACCCTTCCTCCCACTCCCCGCCTCCCGCCCTGGGCCTCACAACACTGGCTAATGGCTGCAAGGCCCAGGGAAGGGGGGCCCATAGCTGGACCTTGAAGCCTAATGCAGCGCTTCAAGGCCCACGGGAGTGCGCTTTGCTAAACACTGCCCTGCCATTCCAGTCTTTTCTGGCTGCTCCCTCCTCCCCCAACCCACCGCTCCTTACTTGATAATGTCCGGCTGGTCCCTAAAACAAAGGTGCCCTTCTGTTGCCTGTCAACGCAAACAGAAAGGACAAGGCTTTAGGACAGGTTTTAAGAGAGTTCCTGCCCACCCCTGACATTGGGAGCTAAAACAATTGTTGGCTTTGCAGCCCCCCACTTCCCCACCTGTTGTTTACCTTCACCCACCCCTGCACCCCCAAGAATGCTACGACGCCCTTGGACCAGGGAGGTCAAGACATCGCTATTAAAAAAAAAATTGTGATGTAATCGGATGAGGAAGGGTCGCTGGAGGAGGTGGTGGGCTGCCAAATTATGTGGCATTTCACACAGAAGGGGGGGGCCAATGTTTTCTACCTGAGCACGGGGCCCTTGCGCCGGCCCTGCTCGAACCCTTCAGGGGGGTTCCATACATGTGAGCTATGGGAGACACCGTGGCCCCATACTGCATTGGGGGCCCCATCATTTTGCTTTAGGCAACTGAGAGATCGGACTTGGTTGCCAGTGTTACTGTTATCCTGGTAAGGCCTGGTGTGCCCTTTCAGCGGCCTGTGATTAAAGATGTAAAAAAATGTGCAAGTGAACCAGCTGCGAACAGTGAGTTCAGTTTACATCAATCCCTGCAGCAGCATCGCGTGCAACAGAGCTGGGGTCCTTCTCATCCGTGTGTCTTTACTGCCCCTCACAGGCCTACTCTGGCATCACCTCGCCCGGGGAAAGAATCAGAGACGAGCTGTGGCTTTCCCAGCCTGAGGGAGAAGGAGGGGTCAAGTGTGTTTTTTTTTCAGAGACAATCGTATATCATCTTCATCACATTCAAAACTTTCCTGGGAATCACTTTTATTTATTTAGCTTAAACTGAGCAGCTGTTCGTTTTTCAGTTTTCAGAGCTGTGGATTCGGTTTACAGGGTTAAAACGATTTCTGAGTAACACACTCAATTCCTTGCACAAATAAATGAGTCGAATCCCTCCCTTTCCTCTCTCGGGGTGGGTGGAGGGGAGGAGGAGGGAGGTGTGGATGGGGGGTTGTGTGTGTGTTAAACTATATATATAGTTTAAAAAAATGATGTCATTGTGACCTTATTTTTAATTCAATATTTAAATCATCTTTTTATATAAAGGTCTAATTCGAGCTCAATAAAAGTGCTAGATTAAATTATATATCATGCACATACATATGTCAATAACAGTATTACTTGAAACAAGTGTGCTAATAAACATAAACATTTATTACTGCAGTAGAACAAAAGTGACAAGAAAACACTGATTAATGTCTCCTAGATTCAATTATGGAATCACTTTATAGATGAATAGAACATGGACATACTTACAGGGCCTAATTATTGTGATTTCATATCAGTGCTTAAATTTAACCCCTTGTGTTCTGGTTACCTATAAACAAGCATTCGTTGTAAGTGCTGCACACTAAAAAGCGGCACCGTATAAAGTATAGATGCAGACCTGCTGAATGCACTGTGTTCTTTATTATCTTTGTTGAGGTATGGGAGAGGCCTGGTGGGTCACGTGGGGCTTCGAATCAGGGCTCCTCCCTACCCTGGTAATAATAAACAGCACATTACATGACATGGCTGCAGTCCATTTTGAAGGATTCTGCAGAAGCGAGATGCATGCGGATAGCCAAAGAACTCCCAGTACTTAACGTCAGTGACTCCCAGTACAACCTGTATTTAATTTTAATATGAAACGCATCACTTTCAATATGTGTTTGTGAAACTGACACCACTTGGCCTCGTGGGCATACTGACCCATAACCAGTGAAACTCTGACTCAAAGTGTGAGTGCACTCAGGAAAAACAACGGGGCATATTTGCAAGCCCCATTTGCCACCGGAGCGTCACTTTTTTTGACGCTGTGGTGCCGTACCGCCATTTCCCACATTTACAAGGTGACACTATCTACTTAACGTGGCTTCATGCCATCCTGTAAATATGCACTTTCAGCTGCAGTCCTCTGCGGCAGAGGGGCGTGCAGCGGGTGTTGCAGCGAGCGTTCCACTGCAACACCCATTGCTTTTTGACGCTGATGCTGCCCCAGATTTACAAGGCTGAGGCAGCGCCAAAAACCAACGCCAGGAGCTACCTGGCCTTAGCATGGCGATACGAGGAGGAGTGATTAATTTCTCCTCTTTTTTGTTCTTTCTATATGTGCTACATTCTGCAGCACACATAGAAAGAGCAAATCGCCATCATTGATTGTTTATGTGCAGGAAGGTTTTCCTTCCTGCACATAAACCATCTCCCCTGCAGCGCAGGCACCCTTGCTACATGTCGGCAGGGTGACGGCGCTGACGCCAGGCAGCTTTTTTGCACCAGCGCTAGGGGAAACACAGGGGTGTGCCGTATTCTTGTGAATACCGCGCATCCCCTACATTTAAAAATGTCAGAGCACTGCACTGCCAAATTTGTCGTCGCACCAGCTCCCACATTTTTTTTTGTAAAAATGCCCAATATCTCCACATTTATAATTCTTACAGTCAGCCGGTAGTTAGGACTTCTGTGCACAGACATGCGCTATTAATAAGCGTATGTGTAGAATGCATTTTGAAAAGACCTTGTAAAGTGCCTGTAAGTAATCCATCTTGTTAGATAAAACAAAGCTTGTTCCCTTTTAATTCTCCCTTTATGGGAAGTAGATCTGCACAGCAGATTCTGCTCCAAATCTACCCATAAGAAGCGCTTTCTCTGTGAGAGAACAGGCTGTGGTTGCTGCCAGAGTGAACAGGGAGTGTTACTCAAAGAGGGACAGTCAGACCTTGCTCAGGTATTTCCAGCACGCTATGTTAAGTAGCAACACTTGAAAATACAGTCAGCGGCTCATTTTCACTAGAAAAACATAATTTCACAGGTTTACAAGACATGAAAGAGGGAAGTTCTCATTACTGTCATCGGAGTCTCTTTTCTCTATAGAAGCACTTCAGAGTCAATCAGTTGTATTTATGTTGTCTGGGATTTCCCTTGTCTTAAAAAATTTCTAAACTCTTTCTCGAGTTTTTTCAAGATTATTTTGTAAATTATCCCAGTTTCTGAGTTAAGTGGTGTAAAACATATTGCTTTCAACGTGCACACATGCATATCATTTGTCCAGGGTGTGCCCAATGCCGGTTGTGCATTGCCAAAAATATTACCGAGTAGAGTAAATTACCCTGGAACTCCCAACATAAAAGGACATTTGAGACCAAAGAGCTGACATTGCTAAGTCACAAAATTCTAAAGTGTAAGAGAACTAAGTACATCGTGGTTACTGAGCTTCTGAGCAGAGACCGGGCACAATTGAAGGTATGATCGCACAGTAATTTGTTTTTTAAATTTTAGTTTTTTTCTGAGGAGCAAGTTACACTTACATCTGGAAACGTAATGAGAGCACAACCTTGCACGACGCCTTCAACCAGTCCTGGCTTTGTAATCAACAGCACGTTGCACCTTGGGGCTTGTGGTTTCACTTTTAACATTGGCACTTTTTGCCCTAACGCCTCAGTTTGCAAGCTTTAAGAAAGAAGGGAAGGCTTGTATAAAACACATTGCATTGACTGAGAAAACTGTATAGTGAAAACAATCTTGGGGTTGCTGCATTTTCCTAATTCTATGCTTGTGTAATGTTTTTTCAAACATTACAAAATCGTTAGGAAGCAGAGTAAGTCACCAATAGACACCGGTGCCACATAGCTAGTCTTATAAGCTTGAATTGCTTACATTATTATATTGCAACTTCTTTGCTGAAAATTAACTTTTTTGACTTGTCTTTTTTTGATTGCTTCTTTCGCATTTCTTTCATTTTACGTCCTGGCTGCACTAAAAGTACAACGAGCTATAAATATCTGGGATCAGATTCTCATGTCTTTCCCGTAGCCTGCTTATCTCACGAAAAATACGGGGCATATTATCAAGTATGGCGTTAAAATAGAGAACTGCCTCTAAAGTAGCGATAATGGGCTTAATAATATGCCGCAGAGAATTCCAATAGAAGCCCATGTGGACACCAAAACATGGGCTTCTATGGGAATTCTCAAGGGCATATTATCAAGCCCATAATTTTAACAATGTATCTTGATAATATGCCCCACGGTACTTTGGGGCATATTATCAAGAACGGCGTTAAAATTATCGCCGCTTTGGCGGCAGGAAACTGCCGCTAAAGCGGCGATAATGGGCTTGATAATATGCCCTTGAGAATTCCAATGGAAGCCCAGGTTCTAGGGTGAACCTGGGCTTCTTTTGGAATTCTCAAGGGCATATTATCAAGCCCATTATCGCCGCTTTAGTGGCAGTTTCCTGCCACTAAAGCCACGATAATTTTAACGCCGTTCTTGATAATATGCCCCTTTATTTTTAAAAATTCTTGTGCCTTTTTTGCTGACGTTCATTTCAAACAGCAATGAAAATTCAGGTCACTACCCAGTTAGAGATGGAAAACTCTGTGCAACACCTAGACAAACCAAAGTGGTCCATTTAAATAACATCGGTGCAAACATTTGTAAAGCCCCTCCCCTTACTGCCGACATAGAAAGAAAGAGAGCACGCCATGCTCCCCACATTGCAGAAAGATTATATATATGACAAAAACTGAGCAAAATGATTTTGCATCTTTTTTGGCAGATGAAATGATAAGCTAAAGAGCAAAAAAGCTTCACTAACTTTTCAAGTATGAAGAACATGGCTACCATTCCAGGAAAATGTGTTTGTTCCAATACTGTGTGATCATCGACAATAGTTAAAAATATTGAGGTATATTTTTTGCACCCGGTGCAATCTTTCTATAAATTGTATTAGGTTAAATTTGGGAAAAAAGCAGTTTTCCCCATGACTGGTTACTATGCAATCAGCAAAAATGGTGCAACATTAGTTAGAACAATAAGCAAAAATAATCATTACATCCAAATACTATAGAATTTACACAACTAATTTACGCTTTGGCTATATTATTACCCATGATATATACCTAGTTATATGTGTCTTAAAAAAAGCTTGCAACATAGGCATTGCACAAGTTAACCTTTTAGCCCACATCTTTTAGAATTGGCCTCCAAATATATACAAAACAGAAAAGTCTAATCCTTAATGTTAAAGTTATCGATTTATTACTAGCAGTTGCATTTCAACAGATCACCACAAATTGGAAGGACTTTGCAAGATTCTCTTATAAGGCTTGGTGGTACGCTGTTTGTCACAATCATAGATTGGACACTTCCTTTGTTTATCCCTTACAATTGGCAACTAAAAGAGTAAACTTATGGTCACCTGTTACGACTTATATTGACGCAAGTGCTAGGAGAAGCTTTCAGTTGCAGCCAACTCATCAAGAAGTCCTTAAACCACCTTGATTTCCCTAATTGTTCATAAGTTATTCAAGATTTCAATGCTCTTACGATTCTATCTATATCACTTGACTTTTTCCAATTTTATGCATTAGTCTAATTCATGTATTTACAATTATAATCTTTTTACGTTTTGTTGACAAGAGATGTTATTTTGCATTGTATATGGACACCTCTTTCCTTTTCAATAAACTTTTCTTTTGAACTAAAAAAAGAAAAGTCTAATCCATGTTTACTGTGCGAATGAAACAATTTATTTAATAGACAATTTCTATCCTTAAGGTATTGTGCTAATTATTCCTGCCATACAAGAAGGAATGTTGTTATGTGATATAGTTAATATCCACATTTGATTGCATTGTACTGATTTAGTGGATTAGTGAAACGCACTGCACTGAGTGGCAGCGCACACCAGGAGTGTGGGATTAGTGGCATCTGCCCACCTTGTGCACTATGTAATCATGGGATAATGAGAAACCTGAGCAGGTTGCACCAATCACCCCAGTTGTTGGAGCAGATCTATTCTGGCCCAGCCCTGTTGTGTTCACTGCTGGGGACAGAATTGGTTCTGCTATGTACACCTTTCAAGCTGCATTCTTTGAGCACACACCTATTGCTGCTCAGTACCGCCCTGGTTCACAAAGGCCTTTGGAAGAAAGACGGAAATCACCGCCCACAGGATTTATTATATGTTTGAAATAGATTTCTGAATCTTATGGGTTTGACACATTTCCGAGGGGGTATTCCTGTAAATGTATGGATTTCCACAGTGCATTCTCTTCACTAGATTAGTGAAACGCATTGTGCACAGATGGAGAGGGCGTCTGATTTAGGAGTGTGCAAAGTATGTTTTAAGCAAGCAAAGCTTTGGGAAGCTTCTTACTTTTTTTGCAGTTCGTGAAGTTTTCCGTTCTCCAGTTTAAGTTCGGCTTGGCCCTTGCAAACGAATACTTTTCACCACATTGCCAGATAATTTTGATTTGAATCACATCCCTCGAAGAAGGAGAATGTATTCAGAGATTTTCACTGTAACTTTATCATTTACAGAGTTTTTCTATACACTCTGGCAAAAGTGTGTTTACTTTTTGTGAAATAAATTGCCGTGAAAGATACTGTTAACACACAAATGTTGGGGAAAATGTTAAACGTCTCTACTTAGCGAAGCGCTAAAGTTTTCCATATAATTTTTTGAAGGTTTCAAGGAATTAAGTATGCCGTAAATGTATATTTTCGCATTTGATATTTTTGTTTCCTCCAGAGGAAAGTACTTTGAAGACCCTTCTTATACATCTTGTTGTAATTTCACTCTGAAATATGGTGCTGCTGCTTGCGTTTTCCCACTTTGGAAGCACAGCTGGCCACTCCGCACTGCTCTGGAAGTAGTTATGTCAGTGATTCCAGGGAAGGAAAGTTCACGCTAAAGCTGTAGGTGTTTGCAGGTGTTCAAGCGTGTTGCATGCCCATTCCCTGGCTCGGCTTATCCCACCCTCATTTTACGGTGGTCCACAATCTGCCTCACTGCTGGATGTTCTGCTGCCCTGAGTGTTCCTTAAAGAACCTGCATTCAGAGACGTGTCAATGCATGGGCAAAGTGGGCTCTGGCCCAGGGCCCCAGCTTGCAGGGGGGGGCCCTAATAGAGCCAGATCTGTTTTGCAGATAGTCTTGTCCTGGTGATCTTAAATAATTCTTAAACAGATTGTTTAAAATATCGTTTTTCCTTTAATCTATTTTTATTGTGGGCGATATGTGAGAGTCTATAACAGACATTTCGCAGAGAAATGTGTTTTTGTTTCATGCAACATCCATACAAAAAAGTTTCTTTTAGATCAAATCAGGACCTCACACATGAGAAATGGGAGGATGTCACAGAGACTATTTGCAGCAATTATTAGTGAGCTGCTGCTGTGTTACAGTAGTGAAAACACACATCACTATCCCTGAACACTAGATGCAAACACACTTAGAATTTGGACCAGTGTGCCTGTCAGTGACCTGGCCAAGGACAGCATGAAAGAGCTGAAATTGGATCATAAATTCAGAACTGTTCAAAACAGGGGCCCCCAAGCGCCCCCAAACTCCTTAAGATGTCCCTGCCTGCATTTCCCACTTATCTAGATTCTGCCACTCAGAATGTAGAACATAGAAGAACTGTTTATGCCTTTTTTAAATGCTCAAAAAAAGTTTGTGACTCGAGCCCAGGATGAATAGTTTCCAGAGTGTGACACAACACAGCCACAGCACAGTGCTAACAGCTGTCCTTATATTTAGCATAATGTTTCATTTAGCTTGCTCAGATAAGATTTGATTTAGAATGAAATTGTTGACAGGATCAGATCCCTGGCCCCTGGCTTGAATCTTTTGGTATTACATTGCATCACAATTTTTTGCTCAATTTTATGGTCCGTGGTTTTGGGATTCACAGTAGTGCATCTTTTATTCTGGCCTTGGTGGTTATAGGCTCTGTGTACTCTTCCAGTACTACTTTTCCAGTGATATAAACAAAAAATAACATCCTTAGGCTATAAAATTGGGATGTTGGCATCGACCTTATTTCGCTTAGACTTAGAGTAACAATCACAGAATTGATTAAAACATACAGGGTGAAACATCTATAGGAAGGTGGGTTTTTGTTTGTCTATAATATCAGAGTTAACCGAATAACCTGAAACATTTACTGTACAGAGTGGATAGATAGATCCACTATCAATCAATATTTGAATTGGTCCCTGGCACATTGATTAATATTTCCGTATTAGAAATAAAATCCCTGGAATAATATACAGTTTAGAGCGATGAGGCGGGATTTTGATGACCTCATTGGACAGTTATCATGGGATACGCTAAAAGGGCGGATTAATCCCAGCTGCAGCTCGGCCAAGGGCTCTTTTCCCTTCCCCGTGCAGGAAGCGAGGCTCTAAACAGAAACAGGGAGATTTTGATAAGAAAACAGAGCAGATTTTGTGTTTGGTGGAAAAGCTGGTTCGTAGAAAGTGTGTTTGCAGTATGTGGCGCTCCACTCTCGCCTCTGAGTGAGTTCCAGGATCACATCAATGGCCATCGTGGTTTCATGGACAAGGTAAATGGAAACAAGTGCACCACCCCAAGGCCTCTATGCCAGGGGAAGAGAGCCTTTCACCTTCATACGTCACTTGTTGCTATGGTGATGGTGGTGGTCTGCCCACCTGCTCCTTGGTGAGGGATGGGACCCGAACCATAGATCCAAAACTGACCATTGCATAGGTTTATGTTCGAAGCCAGAGTGCCCCCGCTCCCTCTTTCAGTTACTACCAATACCCATGCCCAGGAGTAACCTACAGAAACCCATTGTACACACAACATGGTGTTTGTCGGTTTTGTAAACAGTAGAAATGCTGAGAAAATATCAGCTTGACCCAAATCATTAGCGTGGCCAAACTTCCACGCTGGCAAACCTTGTGACTGTACACACATATATACATATGCTTTAAAATGCACCTGGGGAAAACATTCTTTGCTCTACACCTTTGAGATCAGAGGGGAAGAGTTTCCTTTATTCTTCATTGAACCTATAGGACCAAGGTAGAAACAAAGTCAATATTGGAGGTGTGGAACCTCGATACAGAGTCTTCAACGAGCCTATAGGGCCAAGGCCGAAGCAAAGTGCACATTGGAGCTGTGGAACCCCGTCTTCAGTGAGTGGACATTTGCACCTACCAGTGGCTGTAGTAAGTCCTTTTCCGGGTGGAAAGAGAGACAGAAGACTCCCATACTTGGTGGTGGTAGAGGGAGAGTGTGGGTGGAATGAGGTGTCTGTAACAGGAAAAATATTTCCCCTAGTCGAAAACATTCTAAGACAAAAAAATATTTAAATGCACATTTTCATTTGCATTTCCCATTGATACATTCTGTGTGTACTATTACACATTGGAAACATGCAACACCTTAAAAGGTTATATGACTTTTCCAGGATTTCGTCTAGAAACCTGCACCTGGTGTATGCCAGAAAGGGGGTTTGAACTGGAATAAAGTGAATAAGTATATTAAAGCAGTATTGTAAATCTGCTAAAATACTTTTACTTTTTTTTTTTAACTGGTGTTCTTCATCTGTTTTCATGGACAATGATACTTTATTCCTTCACGGTTATCTGCATTTAGCTGATAAGGTAGCTCAGTGGGTCAATGCACGTTTCACAACGACTGTGTCCAACTTATAGATCACTGATTTAAAACATAACATAGCAAGTACGGCCAGAGTGCTTCTGTAGTCAGTGACAGGAGTACCTCTGAGTTGGGTAACAGTAGCAAATGCTGATTTCAGCGCTAAAATACTGAAGATGATGGCAGCAAACTATAACAAAATACGAGTCATTATTACTTTTCGTAGACTGGGCTTCTGTACTTTCCTGAAGCCCCTCGAGGAGGAAAATCCATTGCCATGTGCTAGCACAAAAGCAGTATATCATACCACCTGAATCTGCAATTATCACTGGCGGATTTTATGGCCCTGCCTGAACTAACTGATTTTATTGGCACATTCACAGCTTGCTACATGAACAGACAGCTTTGATTGGCTGATCGCATGCTTCCTTGGTGAACTACCATCACTGACTGGGAAATGTCATGCTTACTACCTTAACTAACCCATTTGTCTGGCTGATTAGAGCAGTTACATTACTCACGCCTTCTGTGGGAACAAGTAGTCCGGACAAGATTTGAGCAGCATACGCAAGCAAGGGATGAGCTGCCAACTCAACATGAATTGTTTTACTCGAAGGAGATTCCTCAAACATTGTTTTGGGAATCCTGCTACATTATACATGGTTGTGAAATCTTGGATTTATTTAAACAGTATAAGGGACTTTGACCTGAAAAATCCAATTCTCAGAAAAAGAGTGTATCGCCCTCCTTCTACGATCAGTCACCCTGGCTTGTCCAGCTTCTCATGAAATAGAAGAGCTAGTCTCACACCTTCTGTTGTTGTGCCCCTGCACACAGCTGGCTCTGAACAAAGCATATTCCTCTGCTGAGACATGATTTCCCATAGTTGTATTGTACGGCCACCTGTACACTCGTTTTGTAAGGACAATGGCGTGCTGTATAAATCACCTGTTCAGCCTACTAGACCACCCTGTAATATTGGACGGGCTCTTCATGTTATATATATATATATATATATATATATATATATATATATATATATGTATATATATATGACATCTACATACATTAAATAGATGCGTTTATAAAACATATAGGTTATTGGTAGTTTAGTGAACTAACTCAGGGCCTATTACGATGGCGGTCAGTCAGACGACCCATCGCAATGGGAATGAGACCGTCCGACAAGGATTCGGTGGTCCCACCCGCCATAAAACAATTAGACCACTGTGTAGGTGGTTGTAAACTGCCTTTTTCTTTTGCGGCTTGTGCAATGGACCAGGAAAAGGGCCGCAGCACAATCCACATTGGAAAAAGGCTGTTTTTTCAGTTGTGGCCTTTTCATGGCCGTGGGACCGCCATGAAAAGACATTTGGAAAGGGACTTCGTGATCCTGATGGTGGTGCCTGAGCAGCCACCCTGACGGGATCAGTAGATCCTGTCGGAGGTGGCGGTCCGTCCCCTGAGATTCAAGGGTCCGACTGCCTGCATCATAATGCCTGTCGGTGGCGGTCCCACTCGCATTGTAATGATGGCCTTAATTGTTGATACAAATTAAATACACAGAAACGTTACCTTATAAAGTAAAGTAATGAATCCTTAATAAAATTAATTAAACCTCTAGGCTTATATTAAAATTCTCTTAATTAAATCATTTTGAAGGTGAGGTGGATGTTATAAAATTAAAATCATATATTACTACACTTTTACAAGTAAAGCATTAGCTTAACAATATTAAATAATTGCAAAATAATTTACTAGATTAAAAGAAAAGGTTAACATTTCTAATCTAATAACATTGCAAAATATATGCAAAGGTTAGATTGATATTAAATAAGAAATGTATCATATATTGTTAAACTTTGGGGAAATACATTAACTCAATTGTAAATGAACTTAACATATGTAGAGGCTAGGTTATGTACAGTAAACAAAGAACACCTTTAAACTGCACACCATGGATTACAATTAAAATTAAGAATTAAAACAATTTAATTTTCATTATTCAAGTATGTAAGGGGTAGGGATGATGTAGTGCGGACAAGTTAGTAGTAAATACATATAAAATATACATGGATGATATAGTGGTAAGAGATTAATGGGTGACAATAGTAGGACGGGAGGGTAATTATGGAAGAAATTGTAAGATAGAGCCAAATGAACATCAGGGAATCCCTCTTCAATAGAAATAGAAATGCAAGGCATAGCTGCTCAAATAGCAGGGCATAGCTCCTCAACGCTGAAGGCCTGGCGGCAGTAGCAGAATTTCTTCTGCATCCAGCATCATCTTCTTGATATGTGAGCATGAACTGAGAAAAAAAACGACCTGCAATTACAATCCTGAAGTATTCTGCAAAGTACTCGGTAAAATAATTGTTCAACTTTAAACAATGTACTATCAAGGCACTGAACAAACCTATGAAATGCAGGCAATTGTCCATGCGTTCAACACCAATACTTCAGACCAACTGTTGAACCCCCCAAAAAACCCATATCATTACCCGCCAATTTCTGTCTCATCAGGCCCAATACAAATTGATCTGTGATACACCATCTAATGCTCCAGGGATTTGCTGGACACCTTCTAAGCTCCACACAAAGAGGCACCATTGAAAATCACCATGACCAGGAAGTCATCCCAGACCTTCCGATCTATTTGGTGTCTTGAGTTCTATGCTTAAGCCCTGCTGTGACTCACCAGTCTTCTTGAAAAAGGTCTGCCCAGGTTAGTGGCCGTAGTCGCAAATTTCAGCTGCCCTATCAGAGTTTGCAACTGCATTAGCATCACTTTTTTAGCCAATGACCAACACATTCCACAAATTGTCCACTTTATCTTTAGGAAACTTGAATTCCTGAACTGAAGAAAACTGTCTAGCTTAATCTCCGAGGACAGCTGTGTTTTAGGATCCTTGCATTGCACTGGTGCCAGAGGTATGCCTAATCTACCTGTCGTCTCATTGAAAGCATAAACCAGGCTGTTACAGGTTGTCACATTCATCTGAGCATGTCCAGCTCACAAAGCAAAATCATCAAAACAGTGTTACACTATAAAACCCACTCTCCAGGTTGCACCCACAGTACAGGAAAGAACTGAATCTCTCAAACACCAAGCATAAAACTTCACAGTTCATGAGGAAGCAAATGTCAAAATAAAATTCCCCATCAGCTGAAATACCCAACTGTGGATAGCTCTTGTAATATCTCTTGTGCCAAAGCCACAGTAAACAAAATGAAGACTTAGGTCCTGGTTCACAAACTGCACTTTGTGATAAGCAACAGTACTAATACTTACTTACTACAAAATGCAATTCACAAGCCTACGAGTGTAAATCTCCCATCGTTTCTATGGAAAGATAATCACACATATTAGTTTACTACTTAGGGCCTAATTACGATGTTAGGTAGACTCACGTCCATCCGGCACCACTATTACAATGCAACCGCACATGCTGTGGTCGTATACTCCCATTTCTCTTTGCGTAAACAGTCCGTAGCACAAGCTCCCATAGAGAAATGAGAGTTTCTGTTAATCTCTACACCGTGTGGCTGGCACCCTGAGGTGCCTGCCACACGGTGCAGGGATTAACAGGGGGGCACCTATGGTGCCCCCTCAGCCCCCAACCGAAGGCCATGGAGGAATGGTGGCCTTGCTAGGGGCCCCCAAAGTTAGGGCCCCTAAAGTTGCTTTCCGAAAGGCTTTCCATGTTGGAAAGCCCGACATGGAAAGCCTGTTGGAAACCAATATCATAATCCCAACAACAGAAACGCTGTCCTTAGGGATTAGGGTGAGGCCTCCGACTGACCAATGAGCTCCTTGAGCCCATCGGCATTCAGCCAGAGTGACTGTTTAGTTTCACTTTTTATGTAATGCAATGTAATGCAGCTGTCAAAAGTGAAACCTATGATGTCCGACATCATAATAGGGCCCTTAGTGGTACATGTGGGAAGGGCCAGGAGCAATGACTGGAAAAAGTAGAATATTTACTACTAAATCAGGGGGTGGGTGGGGTCTTATGAAGGAAAAGGAGGGGTTTAGTGAGGGCTAAGAAGGGGTTAATGGAGAGACAGATGCATATCCAGAAAAGCTCTACATGTGAACATTTACTAATAGTCACTTTACAAATTGAATTTAACACAAAATAAGGATTTCAATTACAGATGACCGGCCATAACTGGGACCGGGCATTTTTCTGGTGGGGCGGAAGGGCTGGGGGCTGGTTTTGTTACTGGGGGCCAGTTTTGCAGCGGTTCTGCAATATCGCCCCCCTGTAACAAAACCAGCAGTGCTAAAGTGGAAGCAGTGCTGATTCTCGCTAGCATTGCCCTGCCCAACGCGCCCAACCACCTCTCCCCCCCGGCGGCCGGTCTGGCAGGATTTCGAGGGCTTGTTTGTGTTCCCAGTCCAGCCCTGCAGATGACGAGCTACAGGTGTTATCAAAGATACATTTTGAGAGGTACCTGACAGACAGTGGAGGGAATGGCACTGAATGGTATACTTGTTTAATTAATCAAGCTTTGATGCTCTTGAAAAAGGACCTTACCCTTAAAAGACCTACTGTTTGGAAAAAAGGGTGATAGTGTATGGTGTGGCTCGATACTGAACGTCAGTGCCTACAAAGGTATGTAAATGGATTGAGGCATAGAATATCTACCCATGATGGTGTAAAATATATGCAAGAATTTAGAGCCACAAAAAATATATTCCAAGCAATGTTCATTAAAAAAAAGGGTGCAATTGTGCAGAATAATTAAAAACTTTTCAGGCACATGGTAAACAATGGCCTCACGGTTTCACACTTCAGAATCTTGATGGGCCATGTTTATATCTGAATTATATAAAAAGCCTGACGTTGCGTCAAGAGATTGTAGTGTTCACCACAATGAGTCTACTCATTTAATGCAATTACAGGAATCTGGAGTAATATCGGAGATAATCTGTAATTTGAAATGGATGGTGTTCCAGATGTCCTGCCTGCTGCTCTTTATAAATCTAATCCTCTTTGGTGGGCAGGTGTCCTTAGCCCTTTTTGTTTTAAATGGGTCTCATGTTCTGGGTCTATCCCTGATTCTTATCTATCAGAAAGGCTATAGAAGTGTTCCGGCCAGCTATTGGTTAATCTCCCTTTTATATTTATCATCTAAAAGGTAAACTCCAACCCTAATGATATTCCCTGAGGCTTGGGCCTTCAGGTCAGGGATAATCCTTAAAGAACACAGAAGTTTCAGGCCAAACACTTCATGATAGACAACTGCTTTACACACTGGGACATTCCTAGGAGGGCAACAATTACGGTAGGCAAACATTGTTGGTGCACTGTTGACTTCCTAGCAGCGCTCAACCAGGTCACTCGCTGCATCTTAAGGGAACTGTTGGCTCGATGGAATTTCTCAAAAGATTTGCAGAACAACTGGGTTCAGGTTGAGTTCACACCCATTCTCTCATGTATACAGGTGATTTAGTCTTAATGAATTACACTCCTATAGGTTAGAAACACACATTTCAAGCCCTTTCTTCCTACTGTGAGACAAACTGCCTAAAAATAAATGTTGAGAAAATCAAAACTTTGATCTTTTTGAGTCGGGCAAAGGAACACACTTGGGAGTATATTTACAATGAATTGTCGGAGCGCGACGTTAGCCTTTTTGGCTTAACGACTTTTACGTGTGCTGATTATTGCAGCTTATTATTGCAGATTATTGAAGTTGCAAAAAGTAATTTTTTTTAATGACTGTTTATGTGCAGGAAGGGACACCTTCCTGCACATAAACAATCAATGGTCTTTTGCTGTTTCTACGCATGCTGCACAACGCAGCACACATGGAAACAGCAAAAACGAGTAGAAATTAAACATTTCTCCTCGTTGCGCCAGGATAATACCAGGTTTTCTCTGGTCTTAATTTTGGCGCTGCCCCATATTTACGCCACCTTTGTAAATATAGGGCAGCGTCAAAATCAATGGGTGTTACTGTGGAATGCTCACCACAACACCCATTGCACGCCCCTTTCACGCTAAGTATAGTGTGAAAGGGTGCACTATTTACAAGGTGGCGTTAAGTGGCTTAACGCCGCCTTGTGAATAAGGTGAAGCCCCTATCGCCACCAAAACGTCGAGAAAAGTGACATTGTGGTGGCAATAGGGGCTTGTAAAAAAGCCCCTTGGTTTTTAAACAAATTCCTCTAGAGCAGGTCAGCGACCATAAATATTTAAGTCTCACATTTTGCTGGAAAATAAAATGGGACAGGCACATGGAAATGTAAATCTTTTACTTTTAAGGGCTGTAAATGTGTTGAAAAGGACTAGTATGCATATATGGAGCTGAGCTTGTTGCATTAGACTGGTGTCCCAACAGGGAATCACAGGTAAGCCTGTGTCTAAATACTTTCCTGGGTCTAAATACTTTCCTGGGTCTCCAAATATTTTGATATTCCAGGCAATAAGGCCTGAGTTAGCTATAGATTCTCGAAATCTGCTTGCCGAGGCATGTGCCCTAAGGCTTGCCGATAGCATCAATTGGTGCCATGGTAAAGAAAAACATTCCTGTTTGATGTTGCAGGGCATAATGTCATCTTCAAATGATTTCTCAAAATTAATCACTTATATGGTCAAAGGTAGAGACCTAGGATTTGAAATCTCTGAGACAGAGGACTTCATGCCACTGAGTACATTAAAGAGAGTTCTCCATGAAGGGGGTAAAGGTTCATTCTAAAGCTGGCAACCGGGGCCGGACTGGCCATAGCGGGCACCGGGAGTTTCCCCGGTAGGCCGCTAGGGTGGGGGCTGGCTTTGGGCCCCTGGAGGGGCCATTTTTCTTACAGGGGGTCGGCAATAGCAGCCCCCGGTAACAAAATCGGCCAAAACCGGCTCTCGCAAACTGCTCGGCTGCACTCCCCCTCACCGCAGGGGGGGGGGCAGCTGAGCAGTTTGCCAGGGCCTGTTTCTGTTCCCAGTCCAGCCCTGATGGCAACAGAGCATATTTAGCATCAAGGTAATCAGTTACCCATTTAATTGGGTATCTGTGAGCAGACAAAACTTTTCCCAAAGGGGCCCAGGTCCCGGATAAGCATGTAAGGAATATTATTCTCCATCTCAGAATAGGATCTGATCTAAGATGGAGAATTTTCAGCAACAGAAAAAGAGTTTTGGAAAATAACAGAAACTGTTTTTGTGATCAAAAAATGAAATATTCCTATTTTGTGTGTTAAAGGTCAAAGATACTGCATCCCATCTTTAGGAAGTATGGAGTAAGAACACGTACAGAAGCATGACCCATTTTATTTGCAAAGAATTATTTTGTTATTGCAATTACAAAGTATTCTCAGTTCATTCAAATATTGGTATTGTAACATAGGTTTGAGATGTTACTGCCAGATCAACATGAGAAGTCTATTTGTTATAGGTCTGAATATTGTTTATTGACACGTGGTCGAAATACTTTAACCATATTGTATGATATATGAAATATTAAGATGAATGATGTTGGAAATTTTTCAAAATGAACTTTTATTGTGTTATGTATTTATATGAACTGGAATATTAATAATCTGAGTATTATGTATGTCTGGATTAAAAAAAAAGTATTTATAGGTCTGGGAAATATGTTGTTTTAAATTTGTATTTCTATAAGAAATGATTCTTGGAAATAATACCATTGAATAATGCTATTAATGCAATTTATAATTCAATATTTAATTGATCATTTAAATATATTACATTATATTTAAATGCATTTCAAAAGATGTATTAAAACCCACCCAAAGTAAAATGTTGGTATTTTCTTATTAGGTATAAGAAATTACAAAAATGTATGTTTAGAATTATTTGAATGAATTCTATTTAAAAAAAATGGTAAATTTATTTTTGAATTAACAAAGGTTATTAAAATATGTCAACATAAAATAATATTTATTAGTATTAATATATCATTTTTAAACATTGGATTAAATTAGTAAGTAAAAATAAACACATTTATTTTAACACTATTTGTACAGGGTTCTATTTTAAGTTCCTGGCTCCATTATTTTCCATGGGAGGATGTTGCAGTACTTGTGGGTGGCATTTACTACCGTTTTTAGTGATTTTTGGTTATAGTAACTTTACACTTGTAAATTTGTCTCTACTCCTGTTTCAGGGGGTGGAGACATGTAAGTATACACTTTTTAGAAAAATGTATGCTTGGAAATGGTAAAAAGCCAAAAGTAGCAAATGTACTACAAAGTGTAAGAGAAAATTAACACCTATAGCTTACTCACATATAAATATACCTTTGTGAACAGGTCCCTTAATGTCTCATTTGACAAGTCATGTTCCCACATCTTTACTTACGATGGCCAAGGTTCTTATGCATGCAAAGATTAAATTAGTAAACACACATTGACAAAAGTGCCTGGAAGAGTAAAGGGTTTAGAGGTGAGCACACAAGTATTGTGCATGCATTTAGTAGACCAGATCCCTAGGATACTGGGAAAAAGACATTATACTCCAATGAATTTCCTTCAATATTACCAATAATAAGTGGGTTACTCTTTGCACTCATTAGAACATATTAATTTGAAATATAAAAAGAGAAACATCCATTAGAGGTCTTCTACCACAATATTGAAGTTGAAATATTGAGCTGCACTTATATCAAATCTACAACATTGATTACATACATATCATCAAAGTGAGTAAATGTTAGGGTTAGTGCAACCTAATTATGTTTGGTGTCCCTTAGAAATTGAGTACTGCTGGCCTTTGAGAAATACTGTACAGCTGTGACAGGAAGCACTATATGTTCTTTCCTTTTCCACTCATAGGATTCGAAATGCAAATTTATTAGGGATTCTTCTGAGGAAATGTAGTTGCCCATAAGTTATGTGTGCACGTTGATTTAAGTCTAAAGGCCTGCAGAGTGAGTGTATGGTGCAAAGTGTGTCTTCTTCACTGCATAGTTCAATAAATACCCTATCTCATTTTCTTTTACTCACTATAAGATCATATTTTCTACTGTCTCCTCATTTCTCTGTAAACGGTCTGCTGTGATCAAGCAGCGCCTAGAAGCTGTTAAGACACATATTCTGGACTAGGCTAGATCACAATATTACTACTTTATCTGTCTTCCTGGTCCCAGTCCTTACCACATGAGGCCCGCCTCCCAGAGACAGATACCCTCGTTAATGTAATTGGGAAGAAAAAGAAACACTAAGGTCCTCATTAAGATGTCGGTCGGAAAGGCTCCGAATGGCATTCGGATTTTCCTAATTTATGTTAGAACCCATGTTTCCGACCAACTCGGAAACATTTACGACCGACTGATCACGATAGAAGATAACCGTTCGGTCTTTCCGAATCGGTTCCGACCGGCATTCGGAGACTCTGAGTCGGTCGAAGCCGAATAGTACAGGTCTATAGCCCGTGTTTCCAACCGACATATTACGATGTCGGATTCGGACAGCCTTTCTGAATCGGTCTGCCCGACACTAAACGGCTGTCGGAAACTGACTTTGGGGGCCCATAGCAGGCCCCCCTCAACCCGGAGGCCTCCGGTGGGGGCCCATGGGGGTACCCATGGGACCCCTCTTTACAACCATGCACAGTGTGGCAGGCACCATGGGGTGCCTGTGACAGGGTGCAAAGTTTTCCACAGTCATCCCATTTTTCATTGGGAGCCTGGCTTGTCGGTCGGAACACCGGCTCCTATTGAAGTCAATGGGAGTCCGACCGAACGGTGTTCGGAAACATCGCAATCAGTCAGTCGGACTCTCCGAACCCGAGTCGGTCGGAACCGATTCCGACAAGGAGTTGGTCGGAATACTTTCCGACTGACATTGTAATGAGGCCCTAAACATTCAATCAATAATCCTTATTCCCTTTTTATTAATCAAACCCCACCTCTTCACTGTATGTCTTCACTCCCTCCTTCCAGAAGTTCTGCTTTTATTTCTGTCTTCTGCCGGAGATAGTACCTGTGATTGTTGAGTGTGCAGCATGCCACAAGGTAAGCATTCTTATTTTCTGTTTGTTGTTGTCCCTTTTCATTCCAATTTGATTTAGTAAAATAGTTAGTCAGGGTGTTGCTGTGGTTTTTGGTCCTCTCCGTTCAGAGAGCTTGGCTGTGGTGTGCAGCATTGGGCTTAGGCTGCTTTGCCGTAGGGATCTTTTCCACAGCAGGATGTCACCGTCCTATGGAGCTGTTAATGTTTGAACACACAAATGGGATTAAGCTGAACCAGGTTGTTTAATTATTCTAGCTGGGATTTCTTGAGACTACAGCTAGGTTGGTTATGTACTCTATATATTTTGGAGAAGCTGCTCTTATGGCACTGTACTACTCACAATTCACAATCAAGGGGATAAACAGTGCGGAGTCACAATATCCTTACAGAAGCTGTTTCTGTGGATGGGGAGGAGAAAGACATAATCTTTAGTCCAAGGCTGATTTGCAGTCAATGATATCAGATTGGGTATTGGCAATACTACATGAGACCCTAGTGAAGCGATTTGGATGAGGAGCAAGAGGGAAATATGTGCAAGGGGCAAAATTATTGGAAGTCCTGAAGCACATACAAAAGCGATAGGGTTTCAATCCCCTGAACAGGAACCTGATGATGATGACTTCTATTCTTAATATAGCTCATGAAAGACTTTTCATCAGAGCTTTTTTCAATGCAAATATAGGTTATCTCTTCCTTTTGAGGATAAAGAAGTGCTTCTTTGCACAGCTACTGGAACTTCTATCTGGCTGATAACAGAATAGGGTGTTGGTTGAGTTTACACACCATTATGGAAGTCATAAAGGTAGTTGTCCTTTTCCTTCACCTGTTGTCCAATCGGTCTCTAAAGGAGAGTTAAGAAGAACTGCTTTCAATAATAGTAAGTATATGTCAAGACCTTCAGTGGTGGTTGAACCTGGTTAATCTTAAGAAAGGAGTTCCTGTAGTCCGATTCATAGTAACTGCAGATTCCAGCCAGTGAGGTGTGGGGAGCAACCATGGATGAGATGGTAATGAAAGGCCGCTGGTTGCCTCAGAGAGGCACCAAACATCCAACTAGAGAGAGTTGTCAGCAATTCTGAGAGCCCTGCATTTGTTTTCTTAGTATATAGTAGGAAGAACAGTGGTGGCTTGAATGGACAATCGAGTGATTGTTCTAGGGCTGATTCTTATCTCTTGTCCCTGAAGGTGGTTTATCTCCTGGGAAAAGAGAAAGTGTGGGCAGACAAGCAGTCAGGATCTTCCCACTACAGTGTCTTATCATCTGCCAGAAGGGTTTTCAGTTGATCAATGTCTACTTTGGTCATCCATGGTTAGATCTATCTGCCTCCCTGGGCAACGTCCTACTTCCTTTCTTCCCCAGTTTTGCACAGGGGCATGGTGCACAGAAACCTGGAAGATGTAAACTATATCTCTGGCCACTGCATTTTCTTTATGTGTTCCCCCATTCTCTTCCTTCCGAGGGTGCTTAAGAAGATTTGGGGGGAGGCAGTAATAGTCATCTTGATGGCTCTTTTCTGGCCATGTAGGCCACGGTTTCCAGTTGTATGTCAAATGACAATATAACCACATTTGCATCTCCCGATAGGCCCATCGCTCCTCTAGTTTCCATGCCTCTCTCAAATGAGTCTTTACTTCAT
Organism: Triturus cristatus; assembly: GCF_964204655.1. Classification (NCBI taxonomy): domain Eukaryota; kingdom Metazoa; phylum Chordata; class Amphibia; order Caudata; family Salamandridae; genus Triturus; species Triturus cristatus. The sequence goes on along the minus strand of NC_140590.1, from coordinate 473,288,183 downwards.
GGAGTGGAAGTTGAGAGGGTTGAGTTTCAACTCAAGGGATGCTCAAGAGAAGTAGCCATTTCCATTTGGTCTTCTTGTAAACCCTCCACATTAGCTTGCTATGTGAAATACTGGGAGCATTTTGAAGTTTGATGTAAACGGAAGAGTTTAGTTTCTAGATTCAGTGATCCTTTTCAGATTCTAGACTTTTTAAGACATGTATTCCTAAAAGATTTGTTCTGAGGGCTCCTAAGAGACCTCTGTTTTTGGCTTTTTATGGTAAACTAGTATTCCTCGGTCCTATAACTTCTGCCAGAAGACTGGGTGAGTTTGTGGCTCATCCTTCCCTCAGATTGTTTTTCCTAATCGGGTAGTTTTTCCCATGAGCCTGAGTGCACCCATAAAATTCCATCTCCATATTTTCCAAGCTTTTGTTTCGAAGTTTGCAAAGCAAAATCCAGAGATTCTGCTGCATTTCGCATAGGTGTAAGAAAGACTTTACTTATCTACCTTGAGAAGACAAAAGATTTCCTTTTTTCTGACTCATCGTTTGTTTCTTATGGTCCTGCTAATAAAGGAAAAAATGCCTCTACAGCAACCCCAACTATGTGGGTGCATCAGGTAAAAGTTTACACATCTTTGGGAGAGGTAATTCCAGGAAATCTACAATGTTGTTGAGGTAGAGGAGTAGCAAGGAGTACAATACATTTGTAGTGCAGGAACATGAGATAATAATCATACATTTGTTTCTCCTTATTGTTTAGAGTTAGGAAAAGATGATGGTACTAGAGTTTTGCTGTCTCATAACAGTAAGAAACAATACTAATATTTCTGGTTGTCGCATTACTCTGGGTCCTGTTAATTGTTGTTGGACCTTCGGTTGATACAACTTTGCACATCCTCCTGCTGTCAGGTCTGAGCAAGGCAGATGAATGAAGGGTAATATTTATTTTACTTAATGGTAATCTTCATCTCCGTGAGTCCTAGTCTTCCTAATATTCCTCAACCCCACCTTCATCTTCTCTTTCGGTACCTGGGGACCCCAATATTCACTTGATGCATACAGCACTTCTGGAAAGAGGAAATGAGGGGATACATGGCTGGAGTAGGAGTTGGTTAATAAAAGGGGAAGGATGATTATGGATGTAACATTTGGTATTTGACATTCTTCACAATGATATTACATGGGGCACCTGACATTAGAAAGTGAGGCCCCATGCGGTAAGGACTGTGATGAGGAAGTTTAGTTTAGGGTAATAAAGATTACTGGTTAGTAATAGAAACATAAACCTCTCATTTCCTGATAGTGCCACATTCCTATTTTTGGTATCCATTTAATTCACACATTATTTTCATTAATTTAAAAAATGGTTACATCTATTTCATACCTCAGGATACGTGCAGAAACTAGGCATGCAAACCAAGATGTTTGAATGTGAATTTAAAGCACGTCTTTTGATTCTTTATTTTTATCGTTCTCTTCCATTCTTTCTTCCTGATTTGCTTTTCGGTGGTCTTGTATTTTCCCTTTAATTCTTCATTGTTTTGGGGTTACTTACTCACTTCTTTGTGACATCACCACTAATAATGTTCATGATTATTTTTGTTGTGTTTCTACCATGATACTTTCTTGGTTCCTCTTTTCTTTTTATTTCTTTTCTTTTTTCCTTTCTTTGTTCTTTTCTTATTAGTAGTTTAGTTTAAAGATTCCTCTATTTATCTTTTGTTCATAGTCATATTTTAAGACCCTGTGACCCATAACCCGCTGGGTTTCCCTCCCTGATCGCTGCAGAAGCCCTGTAATGCAGCTTTTCCACAGCAGCCCCAGCTTTAACAACAACAGCTTATCTCATCCTCATGCATCACAGCTGCTGGCTCAGAAATACAGAGGGTATGCTTGAGTTCATGTGAACATACCCTAAGTCCAAGCCACAATTACCAATGTGATGGATGTGACAAAATGTGTGATAGCATCTTCTGGGGAAAAACACAGGAGTTACAACTAAAGAAATAGTACATGAACACGCTGGGAAATGCTGAGCATAGTACTACTGTCTAACGTTATATCCACCATATTAGCTTTTGCACACATATTGAGCATATTCACAAAGGAACTAGTTGGAGAATTGTTCATTTTCAGTCATAAGCTTACATACATGTATTACTTTTCTAGGATTCAGAAAGAATTCAAGGAGCGCTTCTGGGTCCCTGTGACTGTTGAATGTCATGAGTACTTATAGGGAGAAAAGTGAACCTATTTAGTAAAGATCACTTTCACTGTAAAAATAAATTTGGTTTCTGCACGAAGAAAATATGATTCCCTATGAAAAACCCCTTCTCCTGCACCCCACAAATTTCTATCCCACTCCCACCTCCTTGCTCCTGCCCTTAAGGAGAGTGAATGGAACAGTAGCCAGAGAAGGGATTTGCTGCTAAAGGTTTGTGAATACCCAAAACCTTGTGATGTTGTGGCTATACAGATACTTCCACAGGCAAGACCACTCTGGCAAACATCCACAACTCGCTTGTGTGAACAGATTCACTCATTTGGACATTTTCTGCATACAGGCAGAATTTTAATTCTGATTGAATCAATTTACAAGTGCAAAATCATGTTTTATTAGGCATTGAGTTGAATTTACTCTCATGATAGAATTTGCTCTCATAAGGTCCCTCATAGTATGGAGAAATATTTATCGCACTCTGTAAAATCTAAAACCCAGCGGCGTGGAATTTACCAGAAGTGATAAATCACACATATTCTTTTGATTTTCCTCCAAAAAGGTAAGGCATAAATGGATTTTGGAGGTTCTACACACTGGCATTTCCCCCTGTTAAGTTTCACGAGATTTGCCATGTATGTATGCATATGATATTTCCATAGCACAAACCTAGCCAAAAAGCAACAGAGCGCTGTCAAGGTTCAAAGACCATCATAAATGTAGCCTCCTCCTCAGCCTGAATACTAGCCATTAACCACGCCACACACGGAGCTTAGTATAACATGTCTTTATACTTCTGCGTGTAACTGCGCACTCAACATTCTAAATGTGCATAGACTTCACTACTTGCTAATGCTCTATGGAGTCCATCAGGAGCCACAAAGGTTCCGTCTTTACATGCTGACAAGACACTACATCTACCCCTTTTGTAAATAAAAAAATTGCAATTCTTTACAAATATATATGATTAAAGCTCTTCAATGAATCTTTGTGGTCCGTGGATCACACGTCCCGACCGTGTCTACGGAAACTGGGACTGGCGGTAGAAATGTCCATGACTGGCTTTGGTGATGGAGTGACAGCTGCATTGAGGGGTTCTTCACTTGTCTTTTCAGACCCAATCTTTGCAATGACATCAGTGCCTGACGAGTGATGAGCGTCACGTCTGAAATGCGAGGAATCTCATGTAATGGACTTCACAGGACGCTGGGTAGTCACCATGTGTCCTTTGCTGGTCACAACATGAAATAGTTCAGCATCAAAAAGAGGATCAGACTTTTATTTTCTATGCCGTCGAACAAGAACTTGATCTATTTTAGTGAAGGTGACATCTCGTGCATGTGGACGTTTGTCTGCATAGGTTTTCATTTTCCTCTTACGACCCCAGTCTTTTTATGGGTGTTTCTTCTTCCTCAGTATTTGCTTGTGTGTTGGTCCATTAAGGTAGCTTGGTTGTCATGCCCCTTCCGAACATCAAGGTTGCAGGGCTTTCACCTGTGTTCTGGTGAGGGGTTGAGCAGTAAGCTTGAAGAGTGGAATTTAGAACAGCTTTAAGGTTCAGCTTTTCTAGTACAGCACTCTGGACAGCTTTTCTAAGGTCGTAAACAGCCCGATTCACAACCTGAAAAAAGGCTTTCCCAATGTACCAAACCCTATTTTGAGCTTTGGTAACCTATTACCGAATTGCAAAATGGGTTAGCGATTTGCTATTAGGAAGGGGCATGTTTAGGACGTCCCTTCTGAATACCGGATCACATCGGTATGTTGGAATGTTTTGTGAACTAAATGTGGTTGCCTTCGCATTTTATCACCTACTTCAAGTAGGTGGTGACCCATTCGCAAATGGGAATGGGTCTGCAAGGGACCCTCTCCCCTTTGTGAATTTATGCAAAAACTTTTTTTAGACCAGGCAGGGGTTCCATGGACCACTGCTTACTCTTAAAAAATGAAAAGAAACGTTTTCATTTTATTTTAAGGAAAACAGGCTGCATTTAAAAAATAAAAACAAATGCTGTATTTAAAAGCAATCAGGCACATGGTGGTCTGCTGACCCCAGCAGGCCACCATCCCTGTTATTTTTGAAATTCCAAGGAGGTCGTAAATTTTGGCCTACCTCATTAATATTAATGAGGTAGGTCGATTTGCGACCTCCTAGGAATCACTATATGAACCTCTTGGAGTTTCATACATTTGTAAAAGCGATTGCCTAATTGCAATTCACAGAAAATCGAAATTAGGTAATCGCTATTACAAATGTTGATACATGTGGCCCTAAGGGCCTGATTCACAAAGGTAAACTTACATGCTTGCGTATGTTTATGTTCGTTTTGGAATTCACAAACTCTGATTTAAATGTACGTTTATGATTGCGGAAGTTCCGCAGTTGAGGTGGAGAAAATCCGCACATAAAAAGATAGGCATGTTGTATCTTTTTATGTGGGAAGCTCTCCGCCCGCCTGCGGAGTCTCCACAGTCGTAAACCTACTATTAAGTCTGAATTTGTAAATTCCAAAAGAAACCTAAACTTACACCAATTGTAAGTTTACCTCTGTGAATCAGGCCCTATGCAATTGACTTATTAAATGAATTACTTATTTTTTAATATGTGCCTTCCTACAAAACAAGGTGTATTTTTATTTCTAAACCTACCATACAGTGCATCTCTCTGGCTTGCTAAACAAATCTTGGGGACAAGCTTCCTGAGAATGCATTCCGCCCATTGCTTACCATTGGCTTTGTCAATCAATCAACCAATCAGGATTTGTAAAGCGCAGCTAATCACCCGCAAGGGTATTCAGGGGCAGAGGGCCTTGCTGCTTCGGGTGGTTCAGTTGAACAGTCAGGTCTTGAGTCCTTTCAGGACTTTAAGAAGAGAAGAGGAGGTCAGGAGATGAAGGGGAATATCGTTACAGGATTTAGCAGCAAGGTAGGAGAGGGAGCTTCCTCCACTGTTGCTTCGGTGGATGCGGGAGGAGAGGGCGGCAGAGCGCAGGCGTCGAGAGGGCTGGTGGAAGTTCAGGCGGTGGTTGATGTATGCTGGACTTTGCTTGCTTAGGACTTTGTAGGTGTGGATAAGCATCTTGAATTTACATCTCTTCTGGATAGGGAACAAGTGTAGTTTCTTGAGGTGAAAGGTAATGTGGATCTGTTTAGGCTTGAGTCACGGTTCATCTGGTGTTGATGGGGAGCCATCTGAAGATTTTCTGGAGCATGCGAACAGTGAGGAAGCAGGCAGATGAGACTACATTGATCTGACATTTCATGGTCAGTTTGCAGTCCAGGATGAGGCTGAGGTTGCGGATGATGCAGAGCTGGGGCAACCCTCTTACCATTAGTAAATTAATAGACGTTTTCTTCACCAATGGAGAGGAAAAAGGAGTTAGCGTTAAATCAATCAATAAGGACCGAAAATCAGTATATAGAGTTAAAAAGATTTATTAGAAGTTAGCTATCAGGTAAAGGTAAACAAATCTTAGTACCTTGCTGTAAAGATGCAAATAACTATAAAAAAAACAACCTCCTTAGGTGTAGCAGTAGGAGGCAGACAAGAATTTCAGTCACACACATAGCGTAAGAGGGCGCTGCATCTTTCTGCCACTAGGGTAGATGTTCTACTTGAGCGGCAGCTTTCTCAATGCAAAAGAAAGGTTTCCCAATGCGAGCGGTAGTGACCATCCGCAACCGCCCACGTTGAGAAATCTAGCTGGGAAGTGCTCTGGAGTAGGATTTTCCTCGCTTGCCAACCTAACATTGATGAGTGCAGGTGAGGAAAAAAAATCTCCGACGAGTTTTTTGGAACTCCACGCATTATGAAAAAACTCTGCAAACTCTGTGAGCAGAGTGCAATTTCATGCCCTGGCGTAGTGATAAGCTGGTCCCATGAGGTGAGGCGGGGGTTGGAGCTTGCCTCAGTGGGGGCGAGGATGGTGAAGAGGTCAGCGAGGGTAGGCTAGGGTTCGAAGTTTTCGTAGATGGTGCAGATCTTGTTGTGGAAGGAGTCTGCCAGGGTGTCACAGAGTTCCTGGGAAGTGGTGATGTTTTTGGTGGCTGAGGGGTTGGAGAACTCTCTGATGTCGTTGAAGAGTTCTTTGATGTGGTAAGAGCTGGTTTCTATGCAGTCTGCCAGGGGACACTCTGTTTTGTCTTTTTCAGGAGCTGGTGGCATTGGTTGAGGGCTGTCTTGAAGGTGTCTCTAACTGCAGAATCCTTACTGGTCCGCTATTTCCTTTTTAGTTGCTTGCAGGTACACTTGGTTTTTCTTAGTTCCATGGTGTACCAACTGGCCTGTTTGGTGGTTCTTTTAAGTTTGGAGGGCTTGATGAGGGCAACTCCGTTGGCACAGTCGGTGATCCAGGAAGAGAATTTTTTGACAGCCTGCTCTAGGTTGGCTGTGGTGTGACGGTGGGAGGTGTTGAGAGCGTTGGTCCTCTGGCTGTCTGACACTTTGTTCCAGCTCTGGTGGGAGGCTTGTGGAGGCTTGGTGACAGTGCCAAGGGGTCTTGTGATGAAGAGGTGGATGATGGCTTGGTCTGTCCAGGTGAGCTCAGTGACATGGCTGTACTTGACTTTGTCTTTGGCCGTGAAGATGGGGCCAAGCATGTGTCCTGCATTGTGGGTGGTGTTGGTGGCTAGTTGGGTGAGGCCAATGTTGTTCATGCTTTCGAGGAGGTTAGCGGTGTTGGTGTCGCTGAGGTCATCGAGGTGGAAATTGAAGTCTGTCAGGAAGATATTGTTTTGGCGAGAGGGGGTGATGAAGTCGGCAATGGCGTTGCAGAATTTGGGGCATGGTCCTGGAGGTCTATAGGCGAGGGTGCCTCGATGGTGGTTTTGTCGTTAGTTTGGAATTTAAAATTGAGATGTTCCATGATAGGGGTAATGTCCTCTGAGGTGGTGGTGCAGTGGATGGTTTCTTTGTGGGTGATGGCGATTCCGCTTCTGTGTTTGTTGATACGGTCGCAGTGTGCTATCATGTAGCCGTCGGGTATAGCTAAGGCGATGTCGGGACTGGATGCAGGGTTGATCCAGATCTCGGTGAGGATGATGACATCGGGGTGAGGAAGGTGATGGTGTCCCAGATTTCAGGGGTGTGCTTGCAGAGTGATTGAGTGTTGAGCAGAAGGCAGTGGAGCTGTTCCAAGGCAGTCAAAGTCAGCGTGTTCGGCGTGGTGTTGGACGTTGTGGGTCTGGGTACTCCAGTGTTCCAGGGGAAGAGACAGTGCTGGCAGGAAAAAGGTACTGAAAAAGGTACTGCCGTGGAACATGGAGAATTATGGCAGCAGTCGTTTAGTAATCTGGGGTCCAGGACTCGGACCTCTGCAACAGTGTATGTCAAGTGGCGAGAGAGCCAGGGATCCTGGTGCTGGGTGCAGTTCTGGCAGGGATGGGCGCAGACTAGCTTGCTTTTCGGCATGCCTTGGACACGCTGGTGGCGCAGCCCCTGTGCATGTCCGCAGCAAGCATCTGCTGTGGCCTCCATTAATTAGGTCCTGGGAGGAGGAAGGGGGGCTGGGAGGCTGAAAGCGGGAGAGGCGAACAATGTTTGGGAAAAAGCGAGCAACCAAGCGAACCGGAGCAAAACAGGAGAAGAGAACAACAAACAAAATACAGCAAATGCAAAAATGAAAATAAAATAAATACAATAAAATTAAACATGGAATTTAACAACAGGGAAGAAATACAATACAATTAAGACTAAACAAATTACTGAGCCGTTGAGTAGAGTAAAATAAAGACTAGACAAAACAGATACGGTAAGTACTAATGAGACAATCAGGTAAAGATTAAGCAATGTCAATAATGATTAAGCAAGCAAAAGCGACTAGAACGGGCTAAACATGGCTAACAGCCAATACATCATAAAACAGGCAGGGGAAGCAGAGAGGCACGAGCGGCAGAGTTTTGAGACCTGATTTGGCAGCAAAGGGGAGCTGGATCAGGGACACGCTCAGTTAAGTGGCCCTGTGGCCTCCAGTAAGTAGGTCCTAGGAGGAGGGAGGGGCACTGGGTGGCAGGAAGCGGGAGCGGTGAAAAACAGTTGGAAAAAAGCAAGTGGCGAAGCGAACCAGAGCAAAAAGGGAGAAGAAAACAACAAATGAAGTACAACAAATGCAAAAATACAACAGTAAATAAATGCAATAAAATTAAACAAGGAATTTAACAACAGGAAAAAAGCACAATAAAATTAAGCAAGAAATAAGAATAAGCAATTAACTGATCAATTGAATAAAGTAAGATAAAGACTAGACAAAACAGATTCAGTAAGTACTAACGGGACAATTAGGTATAGATTAAGCTATGTCAGTAGAGATTAGGCAAGGAAAAGTGATTATAACAGTCTAAACAGGGCTAACAGGCTATACCGCAAAAAGCAGGCTGGGTCAGCACAGAGGCATGAGCAGCAGAGTCAGGAGACCTGCTGATAGGGCAGCAAGGGAAGATGGATCAGGGACCTTTGTGGTGTGTAACTCACATTTGCTTGGTTTCTATTTGCTTGCTTCATTGTTTTAGGCTGTTCAGCTTGAGTCGTCCTTCCTGTTGAGCATAGCCTGTTTACTATATCCTTCCACCAGTGTTCGATTTCTGTAAACAATCTTTTAAATCTTGTTACATTTACTGTGCATTCAAAGAGAGAGGTCAAACGTCAGGCTCTGCCTTCTGAGGGAGCTCAGTCTCTACCTTTCTTTCTCTGACTTCAGAGTGAGAGGATTTATGTGGCAACCATGGGGTAGGCTGGAAGAAGGCTATATTATACTATGTTTTTCTAGCACACAACAAAATGTAAATGTCTGTAAATGAACTGTGCATATTTTTAAGACTATATCAGAACTAGGAAAGCACAAATGAAGCACGTTTTTTGTAATTCTGAACTTTGGTGGAAACACATATTTTATTATTCCAAACAAATCAATATACTATATTATAGTACATTTCCACACATTATCATTTGTATGATGTGTACTTTTATCAGTAAAACTGTATGTCTGTGAAAGCGTAATAGTCATTTCAATTGCAGATGTTTTGTCTGTAATGGAAGTGCGCTACCACACCATGTCTACTCCACTTTATGCCACTCCAAACTACTCTGCACCACTCCACACCACTGCACTGCCACTCTGCGTCACTCCATTCTACGCCACTCCACTCTACACCTCTCTACTCTATTCTGCACCACTCTACGACAATGCACTCTATTCCATTCTACTCTGCACCACTGCACTTTTTACCACTGCACTCTACCCCACTCCAGTCTAGGCCACTGCACTCTACTCTGCACCACTCCACTCTACGTCACTTAATTCTGCAACACTTCACTCTACGCCAGTGCACTATACACTAATCCAGTCTAATCTACACTGCACCATGGCACTCTATGCCTCTGCACTCTGTCCTGCACTACTCCACTCTGTCACTTCACTCTACTCTGAAACAATCTACTCATCACCACTGCACTCTATGCCACTCTACTCCACTCTGCACCACTCCAGTCTACTTGACTCTACTCTACACTACTGCAATCTACACTGCACCCCTCTACTCTACTCTGCGCCTCCCTACACTACACCAGTGCACTCTACCCCATTGTAGTCCAACCACTGTGCTCTGTGCCTATGAGCTCTACACTACTTTACTCGAAACCAATGCACTCTATGCCACTGCACTCTATGCCAATCTACTCTGTACCACTGCACTCTACTCAACTCTGTACCACTGTAGTCTATGCCACTGTACTCTATGCCACTGCACTCTACTCTGCACCACTCTACTCTATGCCACTCTATCGCACTCTACACCAATGTTCAGCATGCTACTACACTCTACGCCACTCTACTATGCATTACTCCACACTACGCCACCGCACTCTATGCCAATCCACTCTAAGACACTCTAATCTACTCTGCATCACTACACTATATGCCACTCTACTCTGCACCGCTCTTCTCTGTACCACTGAACTCCATATCAATGCACTCTACGCTAATCTACTAAACACCACTGCACTCTATGCCACTGTACTCTATGCCACTACACTCTACTCTACACCACTCTACTCTATGCCACTCTATTGCACTCTGCACCAATGTACTGTATGCCACTACACTCTACGTCACTCTACTCTGCATCACTCCGCTTTACGCCACTGCACTCTATGCCAATCCACTCTAAGCCACTCTAATTTACTCTGCACCACTGCACTCTATGACACTGCATCCTACGCCACTCTACTGTATGTCTCTGCTCTCTACACCATTCTACTCTACTCACCAGCACTCTACTCTGCCCAACTGCACTCTACATCAATGCACTCTATGCCTCTCTACTATACTCCATTTCACTCTATGCCACTGTACTCTACACCAATCCACTCTAAGCCACTCTCAAACACTCTACACCACTGTACTCTATGACACAGCACTCTACACCACTCTACCATGCACCACTGCACACTCCTATATTCTAACCCATTGCACTCTACTCTACAACACTCCACTCTACCCTGCACCACTCCAATCTACGTCACTTCACTACTCTGAAACAATCTACTCTATGCCACTCTAATCCACTCTAAGCCACTCCACACTATGCAACTGTACTCTACCCTATGCCACTCCAATGTACTCTGTGCCACTCCACTCTACGCCACTTTACTATACTCTACATTACTCTACTCTATACCACTGCACTATACGCCAATGCACTCAACACCATTTTACTCAAAATGAATCCATTCTATGCCACTGCACTCTACGCCAATCTACTCTGCAACACTTTACTCTATGCTACTGCACGCTACACCACTTTACTCAAATCCAATGCAGTATGCGCCAATCTACTTTGCAAAACTCTACTCTATGTCACTGCACTCTATGCCACTACATTCTACTCTGCACCACTGTACTCTACGCCACTCTATCTGCACCGCTCTACTCTATGCCATGGCACTCTACACCAATGCACTCTGCACCCTTCTACTCTACACCACTGCACTCTATGACCTTCTACTCTTCAAGACTGCACTCTCCTCTACTGAACTCTACATCACTCTACTCTGCACCGCTGAACTCTATGCCATTGCACTCTACTCTGCACCATTCTACTCTACGCCACTTTACTGCACTCTCTGACAAACGCACTCTATGCCACTACACTTTAATCCACTGCAGTCTACACTACTCCACTCTATGCACTCTAATCTACTCTGTACCACTGCACTCTATGCCACTGCACTCTACACCATTTTACTCTATGCCACTGCACTCTACAACAGTACACTCTGTCACTGCAATCCACGCTACTCTATTTGACTCATCACCACTGTACTCTATGCCACTCTACTTTACTCTGCACCCCTCTACACCACTGCACTATATGCCTATGCATTCTATGCCACTTTATACCACTGCATTCTAAGACTCTCTATTCTCTACTACTCTACTCTGCATCACTCCAATCTACGCCACTGCACTCTATGCCAATCCACTCAACCCCACTTTAATCAACTCTGCACCACTACACTCTGCACTGCTGCATTTTACTTAACTCTACTCTATGCCACTGCATTGTACACCGCTCTGCATCACTATACCTTACACTGCACCACTCTATACTACCCAGCACCACTCCTCTCTATGCCACTTCATTCTACTCTGAAACAATCTACTCTACGTCACTGCACTCTAGGCCACTCTACTCCTCTCTGCACTACGGCACTCAACGCCTCCGCAATCTATGCTACATAACTCCACTCTGTGCCACTCTACTCCACTCTTCACCACTCTACTCTATGCCACTGCACTCTACTCTAAACCACTGCACTCTACACCAATCTACTCTGCACCAATGTACTCTGCGCCACTTCATCTAGGCCACTCTACTTCACTCTGCTCTATGACATGCACTCCATGCTACTCCACTCTATGACATTATACTCCAATAAACTATACTCCAATCTAAGACACTCTACTCCACTCTGTGATGCTCTACGCAACTGTCTCTATGCCATTCCATGACACTTTACTCCACTGTAATGTTTGACACACTATTCCACTATACTGCTCCATCCTACACTACTCCACTCTATTTCTCTCCACTCTATGACACTCTGCTCCCCTCTACACCACTCCACTCCACTCCACACTATGCCATTACACTCTACTACTCTTTTCCATGCCATTCCACTCTATGACACTCTGCTCCCCTCTACGCCACTCCACTCCACTCCACACTATGCCATTCCACTCTACTACACTATTCCATGCCATTCCACTCTATGACAGTCTACTCCACTCTATGCCACACTGCATAACTCTATTCCATTCTACGTAACTTCCTCTATGCTATTCCATGTTACTTTACACTAGTCTACTCTACACCACTCCACTCTGCTGTATGTTTCTCCACTCTATGACACTCTATGACATGCCACTCTATGCCTTTCTACTCCACTCTATGCCGTTCCACTCTACGAAACTCTAATCCCTCCATGACATGCCACTTCACTCTATACCAATCTGTGCCACTTTGCTCTAAGATGCTCAACTCTGTGCCACACCATGCCACTTTACATCACACCACTGTATGCCACTCTGTGCTACGCCACTCAACGCCACTCTACGGCACAACACTCTATGATATGCCATGCCACTCTCCTTTACACCTTTAACATTTAGCCATACTAAACAGAAGCCACATGTGTACAACATTAGCAAAGCCAACAGCTCTTGCGAGACCTATTGGCTTTGCCAATGCTTGTTTAGCCTTGAAATGCATTGGTGTATGAGACATTTAATATTAAGCATTCAGCCCAATGTCTTCAGTTATGTAGCTGGCGCATTCATGTGGTTAAGAAATCCTGACTCTTTTGGTGGTGTCTTGATGCTTTCTTGCAACATGTTAGCGTTGGTAACGCTTTTGCCATCGGGGTCTTGTCTGGCTCTGTGAAGTTTACCTTAAACAGGTGACATTTCCCTATCGCGAGCCGAGCTTTGACCAACGTTTTCCCGTATTGGGGGGCATATCATCAAGCAGCAGCGATAATTATCGCTGGCCGCGGGTAGCGTGAACATTTCCATCGCCGTCTATCGCCGGATTCTATCACCCTGTTAGCACACTATTAACAACGCTCATCACCGAGGCGATAGAAATCCCGGCAATTGCGGCAAAAAGCGACAATAGCGTTGGATTTCCAGCAATAAAAAACAGCGATAGGGAAAGCATTGTTGATAGGGAGATGTGGACGTAGCTTCACAATTCACCTCCCATGATACACATAGGTAAGTCAGAAAATTAGCAGGTGTTAGAACCTGGCGATATACGCAGTTAGCGCAACATTTCATGTCGCTAGGCGGGTTAGCGATATCCTTGTTGATAGAGAGGAGCTGTGTTAGCGACTATTTTCGCTGAATTTCAGTCGGGAACGCCTACCTTGCATCTCATTAGCGATGAGATGCAAGGTGTTAGTGGAATGGGTGATAATACAAGGAAACACACGCTAAAGCCTGTTAGCGTGTCCTTGTTGATACCGCGTTACAATTATCGCCGCTTTCCGGCCGAAAACGGTCGCTAAGGCTGCGATATTTGTCTTGATGATATGCCCCTCGGTCTGTTTGTTATTTCTATGATAGAAGAAGATGTTTATGAAACATTTCCAAGTTTACCAGTTGAGTCACGCCTGACTCGCGTTATTGGCGTAACGTGCTATTTCACATGTAGACCCTGAGCCCCTGGGAGCCCGCCTGTCCCACAGCGATGTTTAACACGTGTTCCAGGCCTCCTTAGTACAAATATACACAGTGAAAGGCTATTTATGGTATTTCCCATTTGTGTGCAAATTCTTTGATTAAAGGGCGCTTTTCTTTGCCTCGGGTTCCACTTATTTCTGAGGTCGCTTTAATCAATCTATGTGGTTTGGATCGAAGGAAGAAGTTATCCTAATAGCGTCGTCTGTCTTTCTTACTCCAAGGCCAACTTCAGCCCCCGTAGTTTGAATGACTTGGTAGTCAGGAAAACAGTTTTGAAAGAGAAGCGTGTTCAGTTAAAAGTCGCAGTCAGAAGACATAAAACAATATATTGTTAAAATGGATAGTTTAGTCACAAAATATACGAGAATAAAAAATATGGCTAAATGAAGAGCTGTGGAGTGCTGTTTCAAACAGGTCTGACATTCTGTCTCCTGCTTTGTTTACTGTGCTCAAATCTTACTTAATTTCATTAGGAGTTTTTCTGCAGCTCTGGCCTGTTGGGTTCCATGTTGTCTAGTAGAAGCTTTGCTGTATGAGCCTGTAGGATTGTGGTTTGTTGTCTATGGGCTGTGATTGTGAGAATTCTATTACTTTAGATGTTTAAACCCTCTTGCAATGAGATTCTCGGCTGTACAATATGATTGAGACATTGCTTTGAAAGGGCAACATTGAAAAATTAAGTGAAGAAAGATATGCAAATTTTGAAAAATTATAAACTTTGTGACATTGCATAATTAGCTATTCTAACTGCTAGCAATACACTCAGCTCTCTAGCCAATTTTTATGGCAAAATATGCACGAGTTTTTAAATATTTTTGCAGTGCCCAATTGTAGGTTAATACTGTGTTGTAAATGCACAAATTGGCCTCGTTTTGTTTTCATAGGTGAAATTTTATAACACTTCATGTACTTGAGGTAGAAGTGAAACGCATTTGCGGCTGGATAGCATGCTACTCTGTGGGAGTGGTATAGATGGAAGACTGTGTGTCTGCCACGTGGTCTAATGGGTGGTGTTTCAATGCAGTCTGTGAGCTCCAGAGCTGTGCTGTTGTCATTTTTTTGTCCAGCACCAATGCATGAATTTAAAGGGAAACAGATCAATAACTAGGTCACTTAAGCACTAGGAGCCAGATGTACGACCCTTTCTAGGGGTTGCAAACGGGAAATCGGCCCGTTTGCGACCATTACAAAGTGTGGTATTATGTACAAACCTAATTTGTGAGTCGGTAACCAATTACTGACTCACAAAATAGGGTTTGCAAGTTGCTATTAGGAAGGGGCGTGCCAAGAACGTCCCTTCCTAATAGCGAGTCGCACTTGTATGTATGATTGTTTTGCGACCGCAGTTGAAGTTGCAAAACACTCCCAGTTTACCACCTACTTCAAGTAGGTGGTAAGCCACTCGCAAACGGGAAGGGGTCCTGACCCCTTCTTCTTTATGAATGGATGCGAATATATTTTGTTAAGAGCAGGCAGTGGTCCACTGTCTGCTCTTAAAAAATGAAACCGAAACGTCTCATTTTTCTTTTTTAAATGCAGCCTGTTTTCCATTAAGGAAAACGGGCTGCATTAAAATACAAAAACTGCTTTATTGAAATAGCAGTCATAGACATGGTGGTCTGCTGACCCTAGCAGGCCATCATCTCTGTAAGTGCTGGCCATTCCAAGTGGGTCACAAATTGCAAACCGTCTCATAAATATTGATGAGACAAGTCATTTGCGACCCCATTAGGAATTACAAACAGTGTCTGAGAAACTGTTGTACATTCCATTTTGCGACTCGCAAAATGTTGCAATTTGCGACTCATAAAAAGGAATCGTTGTACATCTGGCCCCATATTCCTTTGTCTGAATTGCTAGAAAGTGTGTTAAAGCGTTGTGTCCTATGTGGAAAATGTTTTGCTGGTCTGCATGTATGCCAGAGACTTCGCATACAACTGCTGCAGTGAATCTGTAGCAGCACATATCATTGTATGTATTGATTTATTGATGTATTTACGCAGTTTTCTATTGGAACATTGAACACAAGTGAACAAATGAGTCATAATATACATGAATATCCGAATCATATCCAGGATTAGAACAGAATAAACATAAGTTACAAATAACTACGACAATAAGGCCAGTCCAAGTTAAGGCCTAACCATTGGCTTCTTTTTGATAGTTGCAAGACATGGGCTGGTACAGAGATATGATGGAAGGAAATTCTAATTTTTTTTGGTGCTGCCAGAGAATGAATATTTCATACAAATTTGTTGTTTAAATGTAAAAGGCACAAGCTTGGGAGT
This sequence comes from Triturus cristatus, assembly GCF_964204655.1. Lineage (NCBI taxonomy): Eukaryota > Metazoa > Chordata > Amphibia > Caudata > Salamandridae > Triturus > Triturus cristatus. The sequence continues at coordinate 473,271,956 of NC_140590.1, read as the reverse complement.
AAAAGAGAAGTATGAGAATAGCGATCCTCCAAATAAAATGCCCAGAGAATCTGAATTTCATTAAAGACTCAGGGGCAGATTTATGAGGCACTTGCGCCTCATTTACGCCGCCGTTGCGTCACTTTTGTGACGCAGCGGCGGCGCAAATCCTGCGCCATGCTGCGGGGTATTTACAACGTGATGCATCTGGGAGATGCGTCACGTTGTAAAGCCCTGCGCCTGAAGTAGGCGTACCTGTGTAGGGGGGGCGTTCCATCGCAGGAACGCCTCCTAAAAGTGGCTGAGTGAAATCTACTTTTGAGCCAATGCTGCGTCAAACCTCTGCGCCTGCTTGAAGCAGGCGTAAGGATTGACGCAGCATTGGAATGATAGGGCACCCCTGAGCCTTGCTGGAGCTCCGTCGTGCTTGCGAAGCAACTCCAGCAATGCGCCGCCCTTCTGCCATCAGACGCATCTGTTTATCCTTGCGCCACGATGCGCTGCATTGTAAATGCGGCGCATCTATTGTGGCGCAAGGGTAAACTTTCGTGACGCATCTTTCCTGGCGCATCCCTGCTGATTTGCAGGGATGCGCCAGAAAACATAAATCTGCCCCTCAGAGACTAGCATTATGCATTATTCCTTTAATGCTAGTCCATGCAGCACTAGATAGAACATTACATCATAAAACAAAAGCAATTTAGAAATGAACATCCACACAGTATGAGTAGTCCATGCACTGATCAATCTACTTCTTTCATATGCAAAATTTGTTCCCTCCTTGCTTGTTAAATGAGGATTTAGTGAACAGCAATGGTGTAACTTCTTACAGCAACTGTGTAACGTCTTGCAGGAACTGTGCCATTGAGTATTATCTGAAAAGATTAAGAATTGTTAAAGTCTCAATCTAAAGGAATCTTTCAATAAAAACTTGAAAATTCAAAGATCATCACTTACGCAAATAAATATATCCATTTCTAAAGACTTTGTCTACTAATTTATGTTTTTTCTTTTTTTCTTTATTTAATCAAGAAAAAAGATCCCACCAGATTGGGATGGGAGGGCGGGCTAATGTTTGACTCCGTGTCATGAAATTCAGATTCTCTTGCCATTTTATTTGGAGAACCGCTATTCCATTAAAAGACCGGAGGCTACCATTATGCATGTTGGTAGCCCTCTAATACCACATCAGACATGTGTTCAACTGGCATTCGATCAATCTGTTCTAATAATATCTTCCAGACTTCCACCTCTTCAGGTTTGAGTAGCCAAAGAGAATGAACGGGAAGCTTTTGCAAATTAACACCAGTCTGATGCATGTAACATTACACCCATCTTGCGATAGCAACTGTGGTAACTGTTTAAAAAGGTTTCAGAAATGAAATCAAAAATTGGTCAACACCATCTATTCGAAACTCACTCATTTGGGAATCATATTCTCTCAGGCAACCCACTACATACAATTTCTTGTATCAATCAACACTGGGATAAAGTTATTTCGAAAGGGTCATAGCACCTGTTACTTACCTCCAATGCCGAAATATCTCAAGTTCTACAACAAGAGGTAAGTCATAAAAAAGAAGCTAGATTCATAGTAAATTTTTCTAATCTAAATATTGTTTACCTGACCATCTAGTAAATAAGGACAAGAACCAAATTAACATCCCACAGGGTTTCATATCGTGGTCTAGGAGGTCTTCTTAATCTGATGCTCTTATGGACTCTGCAAACCAAAACATACTACCCTACACTAATAAGACCACTACATAAGACCACTGACCTAGTCAGTGTGACTGCTCTCCCGCCGCGCAGCTCCACCATTGAGGTACTGCCCTCTGATCCTGGAGCCTCCGTGCCATGTAGGTGTTCGAGACCCTCTTCTAGCTGGAGGCTCCTGCCTGTGCCTCATCCCTGGTGGTCCTCTGGTAGGGAACTCTGCTCTTCTGCTGTTCCACTTTCTTCTGTGCACTTTTTCTCTTTTTTGCTCTCTCTCTTTCTTTTTGCACTCACATTTGCACTCGCATCTCCACCATTGAGGTACTGTCCTCTGAACCCGGAGCCTCTGTGCCAGGCAGGTGTTCGAGGCCCTCCTCCACCCGCAGGCGTGCCCCTCATTCCTGGTAGTCCAGTGGGAGAGCCATCTCCCCTTCTGCTGTTCTGCTTTCTTCTGTGCCCTCTGTTCCCTTTTACTCATTTTTGCTCTCTCTCTCTCTCTTCGCTTTTGCTCTCACATTTTTCTTTTGCACCCTCCTTCTCTTTTTGAACCTTTTGCTCCTTTTTTGCTCTCTTCTTTCCCACGCTCCCCGCCACTACTGCGCCCGTGGCCACTCTCCCCTCCTGCGTGTCCTTCCCGCTTCCGTCTCCCTGCTGATAGCCCTATCCCGACCCCTACTTAATGGTGGCTGTGCTGCTTACACGTCGAAGATGCGTGAAAGGCAAGCCCATCTGCGCCCATCTGTGACCCGACTGTGACCAGCGCCAGGGACTCTGGTCCGCAGACCAGCTTCCGCTACGACTCAAGCACTCTCGGCCCTCTCACACCTGGATGCAGCAACAACTGCCAGCTCTCGATGCCAAGCAAAACCCAAGGCCCAATCTCCTGCCAACACTGCCGTGACACCTTCACCCACCTCCCAGCAGCAGCCACCAGCCCACCAGAAGCCACCGCACACGAACCACTGAGCTGAATCCTCCTCAATGTGCGCTCCCTATACAGGCACACCATTGAAATTTGGGACCTCCTCAACACCCACACGCTTGACTTCGCCTTCCTCACAGAGACCCGGACCAACGTCAACTCCGCGCCCGACATCGCAACCGACATTCCCGACAGATACACGATCCTGAGAAAAGACCGCCCCACCCACCCAGGAGGAGCATCGCCATCATCCACAAAAGCTCCCTCCGCATGACAACCACTGACCTGGACGACACCACGACCCCCATGGAACACATCCACATCCACTTCCAGAATCTGACCAACCCCAAAATGACTCTCTGCGGAACCCTCATCTACAGGCTGCCTGGCCCCCGCACTCCGTTCACCAACACCAACTCCGACCTCATCGCACCCCATGCTTTCGCCTCCACAGATTACATCCTACTTGGAGACCTAAAATTCCACCTGGACAACCATGACAACCGCAACACCACCGCTCTCCTAGAGAACCTAGCCAACATAGGACTGAAGCAACTTGTCACCGCCCCTATGCACACAGCAGGACACACGCTCAACCACATGTTCGCAGGAGGAAACAGCATTTCCTACTGCCACACCACAGACCTTCTCTGGACCTACCACCACTGCATCCATTTCTCCTTTAGAAAACCCATCGTACACAAGCACAATCTCCACCTCCTCCGCAGAATCTGGAACATAGTCACCAAATAACAGCTCAACTCCGCCCTCACCAGCACTCCACCTACAACGACACCAGATGCCAACACCACGGCAAGCAACCTCCCCACTAGATCACTAACTACGCCGACACACTCACCCCCTCAAGAAAGCTACAGGATGACTTAACAAGAAAGCAAGCTGGTTCACCCCTGCACTCCAAGAATCCAAGCGCTCCTGCCAACGACTTGAAAAGACATGGAGAAGCAGCAAAAGCCCTGAAACACGCACCGCCTACAGAACAGCCGCAACAGCACACCACCAACTCATCAAATCCACAAAGGAGAACTTCCTCCGAGACAGAATCCACACCAACACCCACAGCTCCAAGGAACTCTTCTCCATCATACAGGTATTCACCAACCCGGCAGCAATAAAACAGATGTCCCACCCTACGACAACTTTGACAACAAAGCGACACTACCCAACAGACCCTACTCATTTGGACCCCGCTCAGAACAGAAGACACCTTAAAGACCATGAAGAGCATCCACTCCAGAGCACCCTCTGACCCCTGTCCCCCCACATCTGCCACAGGGCCGCCATGGTCATTGCACCCGAACTACGCCGGACGATCAACTGCTGCCTTGAGACCCCCACATTCCCCGACGACTGGAAGCACGCCGAAGTCAACCACCTCCTGAAGAAACCTTCGCAGACCCGACTGACCTCAAGAACTTCAGGCCCATCTCACTGACTCCATTCGCAGCCAAGGCCATCAAAAATGCCGTCAACACGAAGCTAGCAAACTTCATCAAAGCCAACAATGTCCTGGACATCTCCCAATCCGGATTCCGCAGCAACCACAGCACTGAGACCACCCTTCTCACCGCCACAACGACATCCATGCTTTCCAGGACCAGGACCATCCTCCTGGACTGTCTCCCACTGCACACTAGCCATCCTCCCTCAGCCCCACCCTCTTCAACATCTATATGGCCCCCCTCACAATCATCATCAGACATCACAGACTCAACATTGTCTCCTATGCCGACGACACACAGCTCATCCTCTCCCACACCAAGGAACACATCACCAGGCACAACTTGTAAGAAGGGATTAAAGCTGTCGCAACGTGGATGAAGAAGAGCTGCCTGAAAACCAACTCAGAGAAAACAGAAGTCCTCATCCTTGGCTCCACCCCCTCAGCATGGGATGATGACACCTGATGGCCCCCCACCCTCAGAAACCCCCCCACCCCAAAAGACCATGTTGGAAACCTCAGCATCATACTGGACTCAGTGCTCACTATGAACAGCCAGATCAATGCCGTATCCTCGGCCTGCTTCAGCACCCTCTGCACACTCTGAAAAATGTTCAGATGGATCCCCTCCAAATCCATACAAACAGTCACACACACCCTCATCACTAGCAGACTAGACTACGGCAACACCCTCTATGCCGCAAGCTCCAGACCGTCCAGAACGCAGCAGCCAGAATGATCCTGGAAATCCCCCATCACAACCACATCACCCAACACCTCCACGATCTCCACTGGCTCCCTATCAAAAGAAGAATAACCTTCAATCTCCTCACGCACGCATACAAGGCCCTCCACAACATCGGACCAGCATACCTAAAGAACCTCCTCTCCTTACACGCCCCCAAGAGAAACCTCTGATCAGCCGACCTCTCCCTGGCTACCATCCCATGCAGAACAGTGGAAAGTCCTACTCCTACCTCGCTGCCAAGACCTGGAACGATCTCTCCCTCATCCTCTGGCAATGCCCTACACTGCTCCAGTTCAGGAAGGACATCAAGACCTGGCTCTTCAGATGATCCCAGCACCCAACGGAACCCCCCCCCCCCCCCACCAGCACCTTGAGACCCTGACGGGTGAGTAGCTGCGCTTTGCAAACCCCCTGATTCATTGATTTACACTCTTGCCATTAATCAGACTGTGACCCACAGAGACTGCTGATCTGTAGTAGAGAAAGGCTCTATAATTAAGGCCCGTTACATACTGATCTACCAGGAAGATATCTACTTCAACTATAGGACTTTCCACAGGATCCACGTTCCTTTTCATGCACCGAGGTAATCAAATTCTTCAAATTCTAATATACCAGTAATGGGTTCCTGGACCCTGACATCTGGGAAGATCTCCTGATACTTTTCATGCAAGATAGTTCAAAGTCTCTGCCTGTACCAGAGGATATTCCTCTGCATCGACATCTTTCAACAGACCCCCATAGCATGAAGAAGAAAAGTGGAATGTCACAAGCGAGTTCCAAAATCATTGTATCTCTCTTGTCTCACTATCTTAAGGACGCTCTGAGTTATTGCGAAGGGTGGAAATGCATAACCATTCATTCCCTTCCAACTCTGAATGAATGCACACACCGCTAGGGCTCCTGGATGGCATCTAACCATAATACTTGTTTAGTTGAAATGTCAGTCTGCTTGCAAAAAGGGTCTACCTTTAGAGGACCCCAAAACAGAGATTAATGCCTGAAACAAACCTTGTTCAGTCCTCACTCGCTGTAATCCCTCAGAATTCTTGAATTCCAGTCCACAGATACATTCGCCTTTCCAGCAATTACTCTGCCTACAAACTTATTTTGAGTTCTAAGCCAAACTATCCAAGGTTTCTTGGCTAAATCTGAAAGATCCAAGGATTATGAGCCCCCTAAGCGATTTATATAAGCCACTACACCAGCATAGACCATTCACAATAACACTGCTCTGCCTTGTAAACAATGTCTGAAACTCTAGAAAGGATAAAGACCTGCTGTTAGTTCCAAATAGTTTAAAGCATGCTATCTTTCTGCGTTTGACCATAGTCCATCAGTTTCCAGTACACCCACCGTGTGCACCCCAACCAGTTAAACTTGCATCCAACTCCAAAATTAAGTCTGGCGATCATCCAAGGATCTAAATTCTCTAACCACCAAACCAGTTCCTCCGTTACCTCCTGATCTAGAGCTATCTTGTCTCCATACCATAAACCTCTCCGAAGGGCCCTTGCCCTATCCTTTGCAAAACACAATAGTGTAATGGACCAGAAAATATTGCCTGAATTGAAGAGGATAGTAGATCTAGTAGCCTTGCAAGCTCTCTTAGAGTTGTAGTCTGAAGCAGAACAATGTTTGAACCTTAAAAACCTCTAGAGAGTGTGAAGGGATGAGGATCTATTTCTCTGTGTTCACTATGAACCCCAGACTTACCTGAAGGCTTTCATACAATAATTGAGATTGACACTGGGAAATAAACAGAATATTGGCCAAATGGAAGTGAAAATATTGGTAAAGTCCATTCCACCTAGTGAACTGAAAATGAGGTTGGTAAAACTTCGACATGGGGATTGTGAAAATAGGCATCCTTCAGATCCTACTTACCAACGAATTGTCTCTACAGCAACATGCCTCATAAAAATTGGATCCCTTCCTTGTAGTGTCTGTACACCAGGAATCCGTTCAAATCCCTTAGGTTTAGAACAGATCTTCCCCTGTCATTTTTCTCTACTTGGAAGAGTGTACTTACGAAAACTCTTTTTTCTTGGCACACTTCTAAAATCGCTCCCTTTAACAACATGGGGTTATATTCTCAAGGAGCTATCGCCGAATTAACGGCACTTTAGAGCAGCCAAAGTTGCGATAAATCCATCGCCCCATTCACAAGCCGGTGCAAACTGCCGATACCACCAGTTTTCCCGTGATAGCATCCTCAAAAAACATCGCCACTGATGACCCCGGCAACTATCGCTAATGAGATACAGAGTAGGTGTTCCCGATCAAAAATGAGTGACAATACCACTCCACAACATTCTCAAGGACCTACCTGATCTGCGATAAGAACACAAAACAGGCGATAAGGCACATTAGCAGCAGGAAATTAACACCTGCTCTGACCTGGTGCAAAGTCGGACGACAACCGGCTGCAGCCAAGGGAGCACAGCCCATGGCCAAGCATGAAGAACAACAGATGCCCCCGAGCAACTGAACATGCAGCCCAGAGCACCAAGCGGGCAACAACACATACCCCCACCCCCGGATGACCCCCTCCCTCCTGACAAGGAGAATTCACATCAACCCCACGAAACCATGACCCAAACAAATCACCTGAAGTCGCACAACCACAACACCTAACAGACAGGTGTGGCCACAAAAATTGAAACACACATCCACATCATATAATCAAAACAAAACCTTTATTATAGATGAAACAAATAAACACAATCATGAAGAGGCACTGCGTGTCTTCTCCGGGGATTCCGTAAGTCACAGCCTGCAAGACAAAAAGACAGATAAGAAGGTGTGTCATGCACCCATATAAGGACAGAGAGGGAGAGCGACAGAGAGAGGGAGAGAGAAAGAGAGAGGGAGAGAGAGAGAGAGAAAGAGAGAGGGAGAGAGAAAAGAGAAAAGAGAGGGAGAGAGAAAGAGAGAGGGAGAGAGAGAGAAAAGAGAGGGAGAGAGAAAGAGAGCGGGAGATAGAAAGAGAGAGGGAGAGAGAAAAGAGAGGGAGAGAGAGGGAGAGAGAGAGATAGAAAGAGAGAGGGAGAGAGAGAAAAAAGAGAGGGAGAGAGAGGGAGATAGAATGAGAGAGTGCCAACACTGCAGACCCAAGCCCCACTGCTCACCTGCAGCCACCGGTGTGTCTCCAACCATGTGCGGGCACACACTGCAGTCCCCCAGGTCACTCATCTGAAACAGTTGCCAGAGACATAATAATCCTGGGCATAGTGCTACGCTACGCTCGTGGAGCGTGCGTAGTTTGCGCTACTGTGCGAATTGCACGTAACACAGTGCACAAACGCATAGCGGGCATTTTTTGCTTGCTCGCCGTCCTCAATGTCAAGTTGGCGACCGCGAGCGAGCAAAATCAACATCCCGGCGAGACTTTTTCCTCGTTCGCGATCAGCAACAACAAGTTGCCGATCGCAAGCGTGGAAAATAAACCTCCCAGCGATATTCTCAATGAGGGGAGGTCAGGTTTCTCATTGCGAGTGGTCGCGTATGCTAGCGACCGCTTGCGATGAGAAACTACCAGTCCGCGTTGAGAAACATGCCGCTCGAGTACAAATCTACTCGAGCGGCAGAAAATGACCGCTTGCACTGTGCAAGATGCCGATCGCAATGATTGCCCAAGCATCCGGCACTGTGCAATCAGTGCGAACAGCATTTCCCTACCGCACTACGCAATTCGCGTAGCTACGCGTAGCGTGTGCAGTGCGAAGTGCACTTCGCGTAGCTACGCGTAGCGCTACTATGCAAACTACACCCAGGGTTAGACATGAATGGCAGAGTCCGTACAATAGCACACACCATCACCGCTTGCCCGCCCCTGCGCACACAGGCTGCTGCACCCCAGCCCCTCCCGCCACCCAGCGGAGACTGCCCGCCCCTGTGCGACCAGGCCTCACTGCTCACCTTCTGCCACCAGCGTGTCTCCAAGAGGGCCCACCACGTGCCGGTTGGATCTCCAAGCCCGTGGCCCGTGACCATGGCACCCTCCACATCATGCAGCCACGCACCGTGGGCCACCAGGTCACACATAGGATTCTGGGACTTGATTTCACAATGACAGAGAACACATCAGTGCACAGGGCATCATTGCAGGCTGCACACTCGTTCAGCCCAATAGGTGCCACTGACTCTGTAAAATGTGAGGCGACGCCACGTGGCCGGAGGCATGCACTGCCCCCTGGCTCAGGCCTACACTGCAGTTAAGCAGGGCTCACAAAAGTGCCACCATTCCGGAACGCCCGGACGGCACATCATCGCGGCTGCATACCCACTCAGCACTCAAGGTGCCCCTATCTCAGTGCACCGAAAGACACCGTCCCGTGGTGGTGTGCCTGTGCCTGCCGCAGTGCATCCGGTGCCACCAAGTCTGTGCACCACTAGCCATGGACCCTTTATGATTGAGTCCTGTGGTGCGGACGCCATCATGTCACCACCGGCACTGGGCAATGTGAAGTGGCAGGGCCCTAGGCCCTCATGCATAAAGGATACCCACACGGAGACACCCATTTGGAGAGTGGAAATGGCGTCCAGCACGTGCACCAGGCCCTTTTTATTGGCATGGTCACATGTCCTGTGATGCCGGTGCCGAATGGGTGTGCTGTGGGTGTGAACCAGCCGTGAGGGAATGGCTGTGGCATGTGGACCACTAGACCGGTGACAAGCAGATCCATACAGGGAAGACCTGGGACATGTAGCATTATCGTCGTCCCCTGTGAGCGTGAGCGCATTGGACTGGCCTGGTGTTGGCCAGTTCAGCGTAGGTGTGTGACCAATGAACCCGGGACGGTGTGCGTGCTTCCGTTCATGCCTGGGCAAGGAAGTAACGAATGTGTGTTACCCCGGTCTAGGGTCGGCGCCACCCGGCACACACTCGGTAATGTGTCACCATGTGACCTAAGTCCCATAACATAAGCAACATGGACGTAAGGTGCAATCAATGACCCTACATGCATTCATGCCTCCACACTTGCAAGATCAGAGACATGACACATCGTTGTGAAAATGAATGTTTAATGCACATTCAATGGAGTGTTGTATGGGAAGCAGTACAGGGCCGTGCAAAGCCCACCTTGCAGCGTTGGCCCGTGGCGGGCCATCCAGAGTCCTTCTGTGGATGACATGTCCCTCAATAGTGGAGGAGTTCAGTCCGCAGTCTGATATCTGTGTCATGGGGGACCAGACAGAATATGGCAGTCCATGTCAAGGTCCAAGGTGAGTGCTGCAGAATGCATCAGGGGACACTAGAAGGGGAACCAAGCATTAACAGGCCATATGGCAGAAATGCATGCTACCTCTTCCTTATGACCACGAGGCCAGATTCATCCGCATCTTCGTCCTCTGCTATTTCAAGTGCCTCACATGTGGGTGGTGGTGTTCTGTCTCCAGCTCTTTATGGCAGTGACACCGCAGGGGCCAGAGGTGGAATGTCTGCCGCACAGTGTGGCACTAACACATCAGTGGCCGGAGATGTGGATGGAGTGGTAGCAGCAGCATGCATCGGTGCCAGGCCTTGTGGCAGCAATTCCATGAGGATTGTCTGTGTGGCATTGAGGGACCCAGCCAACTCTCGCTGGTGTGCAGCCATGTCAGCTGCTGTTTCCACATGCTTATGCTTCCTGTCCTCCATGAGCCTCCGCCTGAGTACCGACTCCCGGGCGAGCTTGCTGGAGCCACTATGACTGGACAGTCGTTCTTGTCTCTGAGTCAGGACCCTGGCGATGTCAGACATGGTTCATTGGAGAGCATGGAGCGGACTGTCGGTGTCCGTTAAGGACTGTGAGTGGTCCCTGATGGGACTTAGACACCCACGTATGGCATCACACGGAGTTGGAAGGACATGTGTTGGTCGTGGGGGTCCTGGGAGTCAGCCGTGGAGGTGGTTGCTCCCTGCTGTGTGTACTGTGCAGGGGGTGGGTTCTCCTCATAGCAGCTGGTCTGCCCTGCTCCTGGAAGTGGGATCCGGAGGCTGTCCCTGAGCTGTTGGAGGGCGTCAGAGTCGAAGGTCTGGTTGTTCTCTTCATCATCAGAAAAGAGAGGTTGAGACTGCTCTGCAGGAGGTGTTGTACTTGGAATGGAATGGAATGGAATGGAAAAGCATTTATAAAGCGCATGGCTACCCGGAGGCATCCCAGCGCTAGTACCAACATCAGGCGGGGAACAGAAACAGAAAGGTTTTCATGAGTTTCCGAAAAGACATATGATCACGAGTGGAGCGTAAATAGAGGGGAGGGGCATTCCAGAGCTTAGAAGCATTGTTGGAAAAAAGCCTACCACCACTTTTGGATCTCTTAATCCTGGGAACCTCAGTAAGGTAGAGATCATCTGACCTGAGTTTACGTTTGGCTTTGTATGGACGAATCATGGTGGAGATTGAAGAGGGGCCAAGTCCCTGTCTTATTTTATGCACTAAGCATAGGGACTTAGATTTAATTCGTTCCTGAACCGGCAGCCAGTGAAGGGAGCGGAGGGCCGGTTCTGCTAAGAGTCTATTAGGGACCCCCAATAGAAGCCTCGCTGCACTGTTCTGAACAGATTGAAGTTTCTTAATGGCTGAGAGGGGGGTGCCCAAGTACAGGGCGTTCCCATAGTCTAATCTTGAGAGAACTAATGACTGGATCATTGCTTTCTTAGCTAAGGAAGAGAGAAGGGGTAGGACCTAACGGGCCATTCTGAGTAGGCCATAGCAGAGGGCTGCTGTTTTCCTAGCTTGCGTTCTGAGGCTAAGGTCCTGGTCCAGCCATACCCCCAAGCTCTTAATCTCCGTTTTAGGAGTAGGGGCTGGGCCCATACATGTAGTCCATAGCTGGTTGGGATTATAGTGACGGGAGTTACCCAGGATCATGATCTCAGTTTTACCTCCGTTGAGTCTAAGTTGGGAATCATCCATCCAATTTGAAATATCTTTCAGGCAAGAGTGGATGGTGTGCAATTCTTGATTGGTTTGGCTAAGTCCAACCACTAGCTGGGTATCATCAGCGTAAGTGATAATTCTGACTCCATAGGGTTCTATTTTGGCAGCCAAAGGGCACATATACATATTGTTGTACTTCCCTCTGCAATGTGAAGGGGAGATGCAGTTTGTGTTCACATGTATGTCGACGCATTGAACATGTTTACATGCAGAGTGAATGTCAGTGTACATTTTGACTGTTTGTGGGGAGGTACCTAATGATGTGGGACAGTGGACATTTCAACCACTTCACGGATGTTTGTTTGTACTTGTACATTGTCAACTCACATTTCCCTGCGATGCCATATGTGATTAGTCATTTACTGCACACAAGCGGGACCAGTTGTGTCCCCTGTTCTGTTGCGGACATGTTGCGGATTGTGCCACACCGTTTTCAATGTTGTTGTGCTCTGCATTTGATGTGTGTGCTGCATTTTGGGGGAGTCGCCCCTGCAGCTCTGGGTTGGCTGCCCCTGATCCCTTACATGAGGTGTGCCTCTGCCTTCTGTGCTTATACAGTGCTGAAATGTGGCATTCGTGGGTGCATTGGTATCTTGGTGGGAGTTGGGGGTCTGGGGCATGGTTTGTCTGATGATGTGCTGTGCTTACTTGTGCATGTGTGACATTGGGCCCATCTCCCACCGTCCCCCCAGTCCCTGGTCATTTCTCACCCTGTTGCTGTTGTGTCTGGTCCTGTTGAGCAGTGTCCGGGCCCCCAACTCCTGCCACCGTCTCCCCACTGATGACTGTGCACACCATTTCCTCCATCTCGTCCAGCTCCTCCTGTGGCACTGGACTGCCACCTCCAGTCTGCATTGCTTCCTGCCGGTTGTTTGCGAGCTTCTGCTTGGTTTTGCGCTTGACATCATTCCAGCTCCTCTTGACCTCGTCCATTGTCCTCTTCAGCACTACGACTGCATTCACCTTGTCTACGATAGTCTGCCATATTTCATTTTTAGTTCCTAGTGACACAGTGGAGGTGACATTCAGTAGTTGATGGTGTTCTATCACCTCCGTTGTCAGGATCCTGTTTTCCTGCAGACTGAACCTTTTCTTTCTACTCTTCTTGTCCTTGCCCTTCCCTGACCTCGAAGTCCCAGGCTGGTCTTCCGGGGGACTTGTGGGGTTCTGGTTGTCCTCTGGAATTGCTCCGGCTGACTCTATTGTGCTTCGCTGTTGTTTGGCTTTTGTATGTGTTTTTTTTTCACCTTTTGTAGTGCATTTTCATGCATGTCGTGTGGGGATTGCAGGCCTGTGGCATTTTTCGCTGATTTTTGTATCGTGATTGGCGTCATCGCCGCTTTTTTGGCGTTGGTGTTTCTCATTTTTGCTGCGTTGCGTTGGTTTTTACGCGTTGGTTCGACGCGTTGTCGTGGGACTATCTCATGTTGCCGCCGGCTTGGGAATACCATGTTGACACAGAGTTATTTTCCTCCGATGGACTGCGATGTGGTGAGTTGCGATAAGCTACTCTTGCGGTAGTTATCACACGTTCTTGAGAATATGCCCCATAGATTTGACCTCCTCGTGTACTACTTTTTGTTTATCTGGTTTCCAAACCAACTCCTTTGGAGTAGTGTACTGAAAAAGGGGCGTTTCTGATAAATCTAATCTGAAGCCTTGGATGGTTTCCCACACATGGGTAAAATGTTAGAGGCGACCAACCACCCACTCTACCCCGAGAAGAATAATAATGAGAAAACATAGTACTCACCCTGGTATCCGGTGTGACCTTGGCCCCCTGCCCAGGGTTTTCGCCTTGTCTTCTCTGAAAATTAGCCCCTTGAGGTTCTATGTAGTCTCTTTCTTTGCTAAATCCCCAAACTTGGGGTTGATTTTCTTTAGGGCCGCCTTACACTTATGGCGTTTAGTCCTGCGTTGGCGTTCCCCAGGAGAACCATAACGTTCAGACACCAGCCTCCAAGTCAAATGGAAGACCCTAAAATATGCCTCTTCGGACTTATCAATGATCCTTGTCGGTGGGCCGACAATGTCAAGGAGGCGATCTTGACATTTGTTCAGGAATCCCTCAAGACCCTTCCTGGGGTCCCTGCCAACTGGGCATTAGGCGTACTTGTCATGGATGACTGGCCTAGAACATTCAGCCTTGAGGACATTCCGCCCTTCTTTCTCTAGTGGAAATCCGATCCACCTCTCAATGATTTCACCCACATGTTCAACCATCCATCTTTCAGCTCTTCTGGGATGTTTGATACTGTGGGGTGAGAACATATTCTCTCCTAACATATTCCTAAAGTCGTCTTTAGTGGTAGTAGAACATGATCTTGATACTCACTGGAGACGTCATCTCCATCAACTTCCCCTTGGAGGTCGAGTACATACTCCTCATAAAGCGCATCATAGTCTCTCTCTAGAGCTCCTCTTCCCCATGCACAATTTCTTGTGTGTCCAAGTCTTGTGTGTCGCTCAGGACACCCATCACCATTGTATCATTTCTTGGGTGTCACTCAGACACCCATCTCCATTGTGCCGCTTTGGACACCTCTCTTTTTGATGCCACATAGGACACCATTCCTCCAATATGCCACATCGGACATCACTCTTTTTTGTACCGCATAGGACACCATACCTCCATTGTGCCACATCGGACACCTCTCTTTTTTGTGCCGCATAGGACACCATTCCCTTTTGAGGTGCTTAAGCCTCCTTTTTAAGGGAATAGAAACTTTTTCAATATGATCGGTATTCTTTCTTTCATACCTCATTTATTCCCACAATCGGAGACTCCTCCGAAATAGACCATCATAAACTGTTAGAACCACTCTTAGCTTTCTTCTTGAGCATTACTTACCAGTTGTCTCGAGTGCACAGATACGCTTTTCATGTTGGAATCGTTACTTAAAGATCTCCTCATTAATTTTCTCCTCTGGGATCTCAGGAGATGCCCTGTCCTTCTCAGGTATAATGTAAATAAGGTGCATGTTTATTAAAAATAGGTGCAAGCTATAGGCTTAAGGTAATGCTAAATGAAAAAAGTCTCCAACATAAAAAGGGGCTTTAACTGAAAGCTTAAAAGTAATAACCATTGTGAATTGGCTTTAATGAATATCTATTTGCCATATCTAATCACCAATTTATTCTATGGAAGTAAAAAGAGATTAATCTCCTAGTGAAACAAAGTTGTAGAAATCTGCCTGCGATGCTGCTGGACTATTAGCCGTTTGCAGGATAGCTGGAAGCTATGACTTGGAGGCACGTTTTTGGGTTTTTTAAGCTTTTCATGTAAAAGGTATGCATGTGCTGTAGGAAGGTCACATATATCTGTCTATATGGGTACACAAATAACCATTTCTCTAGCACTTACTAATTACTACTTATTACCATCTAAAGGAACCATCTTAGCAACCTTAGCAACCTTAGATTAAGGAACAAACAGTATGTTTCTACTCCTAAATCTTATAGTTTGCATCCAGCTCATTCATGAGCTATATTACAAGAATTATAACTTATTACCCTCAGGTAACACACAAATCTCTTCAGTAAAAGTTACAGGCCACTGAGCTGTCTAAAGAAAATACAAATATTTGAACTGCATGTTCCGCATTGTGCTTTGTAAGAGGCTCATTAATGCTCAGTTAAATTTTATGTAACACCAAAACAACTGGGAATAAACGGGAAGATGTTACCGTAGATTGGAAACCAAAGTAATGTTAAACAAACTAAGTTAATAGCAATAACAATATGAAAAGCTTGTTAAGATAAAGAACTATGTATCTGAGCGAGGAGCAGTATTTAAACAAGGAAAATTGCTCATGGCATGGAATACTTATATTGTGTGGATGTTCTATTCTAGATTGCTTTTGTTTTATGATGTAATGTTCTTTCAAGTGCTGCGTGGAGTGGCATTAAAGGAATAATGCATAATGGTAGCCTCCAGTCTTGTAATGACATTGATGAATGTGCATTTGCAACATGTACCATATTGCAGTGGTTAGTAACCTACAGTTTAAATTACATCACATATGGAAAAGGAAAAAGTGCACACTGGTGAAGTGCGGTAACCTTGGGAAGGTGTATTCATCCATTGACAATAGCAGAGATTGTGTAGGATCTACCTACTGTGGCAGAGGAGCAACCCATTGAATTGGGTATTTTACAAGCAGTCATGGTATATGCTTAGAGGTGTACTTCCAGAAGTGGCAGAAAGGGACACCCAGGAGCAAACATTATACAGTCATGCATAGTATGTGTCTGAGGGCAGCACCCAGAGGCACTAGGGAGCAACCCATTGTAGGGAGAACCAACAACAGTGTATACTCTAAACAGTGAAGCAAGAGGAACAACCCATGAGAATAGGCTATTTCACAACCAGCCATAGTGTACAGTTTATTGTGTCTAACTGGCGCTATACAGTGCCACCTTAGGAAACAACTCCGGAACTTATTTAGTTCAATACCAGAGACATCTTCCCATGGTTATCATCCTTCTCAATTAAGCTATTTTTCTTTTTTCTATATTTTATAAACTACAGGATACAGCTGGCCCCACCCCTACATTGCATCCGTCCCAGAGCACCCATGAGCATAAGAAACCCACGGCCCTCCTGAGGCTTTCGTGGCCATTGATTTTGGGGATATGCTCTTGGTGGAGGAAGAGGATGACCCTCAATCTTCTATTGATGCACCGCCACCCTGTCTCTGGAAGGGACCTATCCCCGGCACTCTCACAGTAATGAAGATGCCAGAGGACGGACCATGCTCCGTGGAGGCACATTAGCAAGCAGCCAGATGGGATTCTGCCAAAAAAGCTACGCATAGAGTGAGACTACCAGCAAAATATATGTGGGTGGGACCAACAAGGAAAACCATGGTGCTGGGAATGGGCTCTAAGGACGAGAAGCAATCACTCCATCACGATCATCGGGTCACCATTTAATGTTTGAAGAATTAACAGATCTGAGCCCAATCCCTAATAGTCTGCAAACGCATTTTTTAATGAAGAAGAGAAATAAACGGACTAATCACTTGGGAATTCCTTGATCTTTGCTACCATCAGTCAAGATTTGATTGTATTCTGACATACCTGTGTCTTTGTGAGAAGAACTCTGTGGTTGGTCTGATGCCAAGTCCTGGGAATTATTGGGACTTTTGATACTGCACTAGGGAAGGAAAAGCTCTTCCCAAACCATTCGACTCCTACTCTTAAAAAACCATCTCTTAATATTTTAAACACCCTCCAGAGATGTAAAAGTCGTTATGTACTTTGGAATGCGATTAAAGAAAACCTGCCCAAATGATTTAGCTCTTTACTTTGGCATCACACTGTTGTTTTGAATTAATCTCTGACAGCTTAAAATTTATCACAAGTAAAAGGAATCTTCTGCACAAAGGAGTTACATTTACATCACTCAAAAAGTGCACTGTACCAAATCATGTAGAAGTTCAGTGTTGACTCAAATGTAAACGGCAGTGGAATCACAGCAATATCAAATCCATGCACCACTGAACTGGCCACATCCAATGACTTGGCTTGACATATCCTCAAAGCATAGTGTCGTCCCTCCGTAAGAGCATCATACATCTCTGCAACGCATATTAATTCATATGTCCGATTAGTGTGTTTGAATGTAACGATATCTGCTGATATGAAAACAACTGTGTAGGATTCCAACAAGTGTACAGCACTCTGACATCATCACAGGTCTGGTTCATACTATCAAAGACTATGGGGGATATTCTCAAGAACGTGTGATAATCATTGCCAAAATCGGTTAACGCAATCTTTCATATCGCCTTCTATCGCGGGAAAATAACTCTGTGTTAACGTCCTATTCACAACACGGCGGTAACATGCGATAGTCTCCCGATAACGCATCAAATGTCTGTGATAAAATCACCAGGATGGCGATAAAAATCTAAACCAGAACGTGAAAAAAGTTGCGATGGGCCCAACTGCGATAAAAAATACAGCGATAAGCAGCGCCACGCCTGCAAGTCCCACAGTCAGGCAGGAAAAATCACTATAAAAGCGCCAAATAAAACCACAAACAAAACACATACAACTGAGAAGCACCATGGAGGTAGCCGGAGCAAGTACAGAGGACAACCAGAACCCCACAACCCCCACAGAGGACCAGCCTGGGACCATCATTGGGGAGACGGTGGCAGAAGTTGGGGGACCGGACACTGCACAACATGACCTGTGCCAACAGCAACAGGTTAACGACCAGGGACTGGGGGGACGGGGGAGATGGGCACAATGGCACACATGCACAAGTAAGTATAGCACATCTGCAGACACAGACAAACCATGCCCAAGAGTCACAACTTCGACCAAGAGCCCAATTTACCCAAGTCTGTAACATCTCAGCACTGTATGAGCACAGAAGTGAAAGGCACACCGCCTGAAAGCGATAAGGACCAGCCAAATCAGAGCCGAAGGGGCAACTCACCCACAATGCAGCACACACACATAAGATGCAGAGCACCCCAACATTGACAACAATGTGGTACAAATGGCAAGACTTTTCCAACAGGACAGAGGACACAACTGCTGCCGCTTGTGTTTAGAACATGGCCATTCCCATTTGGCATAACAGGAAACTGTGAGATGGCATTGTACAACTACAACCCCACATCCCTGATGGCGTAGAAATGCCAAGTGTCCCGCTTCAAATAGGCATCTCCTCATAAACAGTCACAATGTACATTGCCATGCAGCCTGAAAGTAAACTTACCATAACCATAACGAAACATGTCTACTAATCCTGCTGGACCTTTCGTCGGCTTTCGACACGGTAAACCATGCTAAAATACTGGATCGCATGAAAAACAGAATGGGGCTAGAGGGAACAGTCCTAAAATGGTTTAGTTCCTTTCTTGAGAACAGATCGCAAAAATTTATAGTCAACCAAGCATTGTCAGGTTCAACCAGAAATACAATCGGTGTTCCGCAAGGGTCAACACTATCTCCAGCGTTATTTAATCTATACGTAGAACCACTCACGGATATATTACAAAAAGCAAAAATGTTATTTCCACATGTACGCAGATGCCACTCAGCTGTACATCAAAGTCACATCGACAGAAGAGAAAAGCACCATGAACCAGGCACGAATGACAACCCTCCAATGGCTAACCATCAACTACCTGAAGCTTAACCCTCATAAAACCGAATTCCTGCTGATTACGCCCCAGAAAAGCACATCAAATATAGTAAAATGGACCAACCGAATCACGGCTTTAAAGTGTACTCCGAAGATTGTTGACTCTACTACATCCTTGGGAATTATACTGGACAAAAATATGAACATGTTAGCACATATCAACACGATGGCAAAAAATGGCCGGTTCCATTTAAGCTACCTAAGAAAACTAAAACCATTCTTAAATAAGACAGATCTCAAAACAGCAGTTCAGGCATTGGTCATATCAAGGATAGAGTATGGATGTACAACTCTGGCCGGGCTCCCCAAGATCTCAACAACCCCACAAGGCTAATACCTGGATCCCAAACATTTGACCACATCTCCCCTCATTTGAAAGCACTCGACTGGTTGCCCTTCGAAGCAAGAGTTCAATTCAAGTTGGCATGCATCACTCACAAAGCGATACATTACAAAACACCAGGTTACCTAGCCCAGAAACTCACTCCATCAGGAGGGTGCCGGTTCTCCAGGAGCCACGCAGACCTACTACTGAAACCGGCTCGCTTTTGTAAGAAAAGAACTTATGACCGAGCGTTCTCCGGTGCAGCTCCTAGAATCTGGAACGCTCTCCTGCCTAACATGACAAGAATCCCATCCATCGCGGCATTCAAAAAGGAAGCAAAATCGTTCTATATGAGGAAATATCTCCCTTAATATTCAACAGTCTAGCAATTGTCTACAGACCTGTCATGATCGTATTGTTGCTACCTCTCGTCGATCTTTAACCCTTTGTGGGATTGTATATATGTATATTAAGCTTATTGTTTAGTTCTAATCATGGTACAATAACTGATGACTTGGAAACATAAATGGTTTGGTTTTGGAAATGCAATTGTAAAGCGCTCTGATACGCAGGGTCATGTTCGCGCTATAGAAAACACCAAATACATAAATAAATAAATAAAACTTGTACAATGCGTGAACATACATCTGAACACAATGGCAATCTGCATTTTCCCTTCACATTGCAGAGGGAGAATCAACACCTCCTGCAGAGCAGACCCAACAACTCAGCACTGATGATGAAGAGGACCTCCCCAACATCTACACCGATGCACTACACCAGCTCAGGGACAGCTCCGGCACCCCACCCCCAGGAGCAGGGCAGCCCATCTGCATCCATGAGACCCCACCCCCTGCACAGACCACACAGCAGGAAGCACCCACCACCACGGCTGTCTCCCAGGACACCCACGACCAACACATGGTCTTCCAAACATGGTCTTCCAATGCCGTGTGTTAAGGTGCCAGGAGGAGATGTCGGACTAGCTGCGGGTTGGATACGACCTCATGGCAGCCAAACTAGATGCCATACGTGTTTAAGGGTGTTTAAGTCCCATCAGGGACCACTCACAGTGCCTAACAGACACCCACTGTCCGCTCCTTGCTCTACAACAAGCCATGGCTGACATTGTTGGAGCCATGACTCTGAGCCAAGAACAACTGTCTAGTCAGAGTGGCCCTAGCGATGTCAGCAAGGAGTTGCGTCACATGCGAATGATCATGAAGAACATGGAGTGGATGCAAGCCTCATGCTGCCACTGCTGCACACCAGTGAGATGTAACTGTGATCTTCCATGCCCTGCAGATCCTCGTCATGGCATTGCCACCACAAGGCCTGGCGCGGATGGATGCTGGTGCTACTACTACATCCACTTCTCCTCCCCCTGAAGTGTCAGTGCCACACAGTGCGGCAGACATTCCACCTAAGGCCCCTGATGTGTCACTGCCACACAGTGATGCACACAAAACACCACCACCCGCATGTGAGGCACCTGACACATCAGAGGACGAAGATGATGATGAATCTGGCTTTGTGGTGAGAATGAAGTGGTAGCATACATCTCTGCCTTATGGCTGGGTTCAGCTTGGTTCTGCCGTCTCCATCATGCCCTGGAATAACACCACCAACTGTCCCCCTATACACTGAGCGACACTCACCATGGACATCGACATGGACTGACATATTTGGTTTGGTTACCAATGGCACAGCAATCACACTGCGGACAGTAGTCTTCCACTCCCTATGAACTTGTCAACCCCGAAAGGACTCTGGCTGGCTCTCCACGGGCAAGCAATATACAGTGGGGTTTACATGGCCCTGTCCTGGTCCAGCTTCAACACTCCACTGAATATGAATAAAACTTTCCAATTCACACAGCTGTGTCATGGCCATGATCAATCAAGAATGAAAGTATGGATGAATGTAGGGACAGTGATTCCACAAAAAGGTACTCCCTGGGTAATGCTATCAATGCGCATGTATGGACGTGACCCAGATAGGCACTGAGACACACATTGTCATTCAAACCAACACTCATCACAGTTCAATACAAGTGAGGGTGCGTAGACTTTATTAGGATATGCGTGTCAGTATGGGCAAGATAAGTGTCACAACATGCAGACCAATGCAGCAGTATGTCAGAATGAGGAACGTTGCCAAGCGCCACTGTCCACTCCGGGGGAGTGCCTCACCTTTCACAGGTGTGTGTTAAGCAGCATTGTTGACTGCTCATCTTTTCGGAGTCCAGGCGAATGCAGCCATGTCCACTGTTGTTGTGAGATATGTGACCAGATCTCCAAGATGCAACAAGGTGTCGGGACATATGCAATGTGTTCCAATATGTTGTGGCTGCAGGTACTGAGTTACTCGTCCATGAAAGCGACTGCAGCTTCGTAGGCTAATATTTCCAACATGAGGTCGTTGTCGACTTCATCAAACAGGACGGCGAGTCCATCCAGTAGCAGGTCCGGACAGATGTGCTGCGTCCACCCCCTTTCACCAACTTGCTCTACAGCCCAATAGGGGAGCAGTTCAATGTGGTCACTGCACACAAGGATTTGTGCAATCTCCCAGGTCCAGCTGCCAGCATGTATGCCAAGTATCAAGGCATCCCATAAACGGGTATCACGGTGACACTCCTGGTCATGTGCCAACAGGGGGCGCACACACATGTCAAAATCCAATTAATCTACCGTCCTGTTGGATAGGCAGACATCCATGCACCACTCGAATATGCACAATCGACAATGCAACAGGCTGAACGCAGGTGACGTTGGCAAGGCGGAAGCTTAGCCGGTAACGGATCTGCATCACTGCCAATGGCAGTGCCCCCAGTAAATGCAGCATACGTGCACGGTACAGCTCCACGTGACAGGGGTTGTGCATGTGTCCGGGATGTTCTACCACTGCGTCAGTTGCTCTGGTTGAAACGGCACTGTTCTGACCTACGCCAGTTCTGTGGATGAAATGCCACAGCTTGGATCAATGAGTTGTTTTAGTGTGCAACGTTGTAAGCCTGGGATGGTGTGGGAGTAAGTGTGAATGCCATTCCATACAAGATAACTTCGAGCAAGGACTTCTGTCTGTGGGGTGTATATACTTTGTTCCTTCCTCGGGCTGTGCATAGTGTGGGAGTCGTCATCAGCTGCTTTGGTATCTGTCAGGGGTGCCGGGCATATGCAATTCCGAGGTCGGAGTTGCAGATGTGCTCCCGCCTGATAGTTCAAACAAAGGAGCTTTCATCCCTAATGTTAGTTTGTCATCTGCTTGCATTCAGGAAATGTAATGTGGCTAGTTGGGGGTGGGGTTTGGGATGTGTGCGACTTTGGGATTTATGTTTGACATGTCTTGCATGTGGCATGTGAGCGGCATCACTGTGTGTTACGTTGCCTCACAGCTGCTCCTCCCTCCCCCGAACCCATTTACTAATGTGCGCTGCAGAATTGCATCACTTGCACTCCTACAGCACAGTATTGTCATGCCTGTCTGCGCATGTCCACAAGCCTGACAACGACACTGTGATGTTGGCCGTTGAAGGTGGGGGGCCACCTGAGTGTAGGCCTATGGTAAGGATAGGGCGGACACAGATTTAGAGTACATGCCTGGCTGAACTGGTGCTGCTAATGTGGCTAGGAATTTGGCTCATGCTGCAGCAATACAGATACACACAACACTTGGCATGTATGATTCTGGACCCCGAGCGGTCTTGCGCTCCTTTATTACTCCGTTCGTGCAAGCCTGCCCTCTGGGTGCATGCTACATTGCAAAATTGTCGCTTACAGGGGATGACGACTTAGCTACATGTCCAAGCTCTTACCCACTGCCTGAGGTGGCATGGTTGCATCCACCGGGGCCATCATTCATACATAATGACCACACGGACACACATGGATAGGTAGTGGAACTGGCTACGAGCACGTGCGCTTGGCCACATTTTATTACCAGTTTCACATATCCAGTGACGCCTGTGCTGGATGGATGTGAGGTGAGTGTGAGCCAGCCCTCAGGGAGTGGTTGGGGCTGGCAACAACTTGAACAGTGATCACTATTAAAGCAGAAACAGAAAACACCAACATAACACAAACATCTGTGAAGCATCATGGAGGTAGCCGGAGCAAGTACAGAGGTCACCTAATATTCAATCGGAAGGGGCCATGACTTGTGGTGCACTGAGGTAGGGGCACCAGAGCTGAGCGTGCTCATGTGAAGAAATTGTCAATGATTGTGTCCCTTCGAGATATTCCTGCTGCAGCTGCAGTGGGGTGTGTTACACCTGCCTCATCTTCATCATCATCTTCCCACGTCTTCCACACTGCCTGAGGTGACATTGTTGCGTCCGCAGTACGTAACTAAATCATAAAGGGTCCATGGGTTGTGGTGCACAGAGTTAGTGGCACCTGTGGTGCTCAGCGGGTGTGCAGCCTGCGATGATGAGTCATCCGTGAAGGTCAGGAATGGATTGGATGTGTAGAAGCCCTGCTGACCGCAGTGTAGGCTGGAGGCAGAGGTCAGCAGGGGCCCACAGCCATGTGGCATTGACTTGTGTTGCACAGAGTTAGTGGCACCTGAAGCGCTCAGGGGGTGCGCAGGCAGCAATGATTCGTCATCCAGGCGGGCCGCACTGGGAGCAAAGTCTTTTGCCTACTGAGTTCTGCCTGAATAAGGCCACATGACGTTGACTTGTGGTGCAAAGAGTTAGTGGCACCTGT
Organism: Triturus cristatus; assembly: GCF_964204655.1. Lineage (NCBI taxonomy): Eukaryota > Metazoa > Chordata > Amphibia > Caudata > Salamandridae > Triturus > Triturus cristatus. The sequence goes on along the minus strand of NC_140590.1, from coordinate 473,248,002 downwards.
GGCGCTCATCGTGTGTGCAGCCTGCAATGATACGTGGTCCGGGCGGGCCGCACTGGTAGCAATGTCTGTTGCCTACTGGACTGCGTCATCTGCAATCGCGATTCGATCTGAATTGTGAGCCCTGCTGTCCGCAGTGTAGGTCAAAGACAGTAGTCAGCACAGACATAACTCCGCGGTGCTGTGACGCTGGGTCTCTGGGGGCCTGTGTCGAGGAGGCCGGCGGTCACGTCGGCGGCCTCGTGGCAGGGTGAGAGCCGCCGCCCTGGCAGATGTGTTGGCCTTCCCGGAAGTGAACCATGCCCAGAGCCCTGGCCCAATTATTCACACTCCTACACTGGACTGGAGTACGCCTGACCAGCCCACTCCGCTTCTGCTTACAGGGGGGAACGACACAGCTACATGACCGAGTTCTCTCCCCCATCTTCATGATTATCATGTGGATGTGGCAAAGCACAAACCTACACCAAGTTGTGAACTAGTGCAAAGAAAACCCTAAAGGTTGCAAAAGACACATTTTGCAACATTACAAACACCTCCAGACTACCTTAAACGTAAATAATTAAAAATATTGAGAATAAACATTAAACCATCTAAAAAACTGTTTGTAATTGTATGAAAAGTAGGCTCTCTAATTTAAAGGCAATCACTAAAAGGTACAGTTTAGAACATCATAAGCCGTCAAATAAGTACAAATTGAAAAATCAGCTAAAAGTGTTCATATCTGTGGAAGGGAGCAGCAAATAAAGAGGCTGTGTTCAAGAATGCTGATGAAGTAATGCTAGTTGCATGCCAAGAACATCCCTCCTCAAAGGTCTTTATTTAGTGCTGTTTGAGGGCGGTAATACGGTATTATGCAGAAAATGCCTGCCTACTACCTTGAATCCAGTCCTCGGGTTACATAGCTACATATGGAGTGGTGTGGGCTAAATTAACAGGGTTTTTAGTAAAGGCGAAATATTTTTTCTTCTTCAAGAATGTAACACTTACAAACATCCTTGAAGAAAAAGAAAATCTTACATGATCATAGATCTGAAGCAAAAATCACAACCATGATGCTGCAGAAGTGGTTCTTTCCCTGTTGATACTCGCTGCATGGTCATCATGTGCAAAGGAGACAGATTCCCTAGCCATGCCTAGCCCTGCTGCAGGCAGTGGGGCGTCCCTTTTCCAAGCCATCCCTTTATCCCTCTCTCCTCTTGCATAGTGTCCCACTGCCCTCCCCTTCAATGCCCCCTTTCCTGGTGAAATCTCAGGCCTCGATTACAAGTGACCCTGAGAAATGCTTGTTATTTCTCCACCCGTGAAGTGCTGTTATGGGCGCTCCTGATAATGCCCTAAGCGCAGAAACAACAACGACAAGTTTCAATGCTGTCTACGAGCTGATTTCTACATGTTTCCCTAGAGATTGCACAAATAATTTTCCACTATTGGAAGTTGCCGAAATCTCAGGGTGAGAAACAAAAATTTTGAATTTTGACTGTAATTTCTCTTACCGCTACAGCTCGGCCTGCCTCTGCAAGCTCAGTTAGACTCTTTCAACACTGCTAGATTTCCCAGCACCTTAAATTACTGTCCTCTAAGGACTATCTCAATTCGGGTCTTATTTCCCACATTTTTGCTTGTATTTGGTGTGAGCACCAGCCTCCTTCACGAAGGATCACTGTGTTATTGTCCTTTAAACCACACTATAACCTTCTGGAATGCCTTGTTCTGCTGGGCCCATTCTGCTGAGTTAGAACCCCAGGAATAAAGCTGCGGGTGGTGTCTGGTCTTATGTGACTGAAGAGCTTTATGACTAATGAGACGCAGAGGCGGGTGCTCATGGCAGCCCTCAAGCCCCGGTGTTTTGATCAGGTTGATAAATCATTTATCTCTCCCTCTTCTCCACCATCCATTCCCCTATCCAACGTAATTGTTGGAAATGTCCCTTTCAGAATCTTCTGCCCCCAAACTTCCAAGGTATGTGCCACAAGAAAGTACTTGCTTGAAATAGCCGAGTTTTAGGAATGATTTGCTTTTGAACACCAAAAGAGGGGGCATTTCAGAAGGCAGGAAGTGGCAGCAGCCTCAGTCTCAAACCAGCGTCCCTTCCTCGTGATGCCCATGCGTGGTCCTCTTCATACTGCAGGGGCCATGAACACAACCTCCAGTTCGGTCTGGCTGTTTCTCTTCAGTGAGAAGTGCATGTTTTACTCTTTATTTTCTTTGAGAATTCGAAGTCCTTTGCACTAGTAAACCACTTGTACTCGAGAATAGCATCTGTTACCACGCATGCCAAAACAGCGCGTGGCTTACCAACGCAGTCAGTACCACGACTGTGTCGTTACCATGAGTTCCATTACAACGCAAGTCATTACAACGACGTGCTTTAGGGAAGCGCTGGACTTTGGAATAGTTTAAATTACTATTCCAAATCCAGTCGGTGTATCTGTAGGGAAGGTGTTGGACTTAAAATCCAACACCAGTCCAACACCGCATTCCTCAACCCCTTGAGTGCCCATGACAAGATGGTCTCGTCATGGGCCGCGGTTGCGCTGTGCCCATGACGAAACTATCTCGTCATGAGCCCCGCCCGCTAATGAAACGCCCGGCACAGGGCGTGGAAAGGGCGGGGCACTCAAGGGGTTAAAGCAAGTTGTTGTAATGACTTGCGTAGTAATGGAACTCATGGTAAAGTCACAGTCGTGGTACTGACTGCGCTGTAAAGCCACTACATTGTAATGCCTGCGTTGTAATAGATGTTTTCCGTACTCCAGCATAAAATCCCTTAGACTCTTGCGCACTCCTCACAGACTAGTGTGTGAAACTATTTACCAGTTTGTCCGCCCATATACGCTCTGTCTCCCTTCTGGCTTTTATATTTCTTCAGATCTGGCACCCGGGCATGGACAATATTCCAGATCTTGCCTAAAAAGTAAGACAGAACACTCCAGGTGTCTCGATAGCAGAGCACAAAGCTCACACATCTGGCCTCCAGAAAAGGATCCAGTGCTCCACAGCTCACCAGAGGGGATGGCATACTCAAGGAGCGGGCACAACGTTCCGCTAGCAATGTGTGCAATAGTGCGGAAGCTAAGGCCAGCTGTTTCCAATCATTATTGTCTTTAAGTACCCCATGGTCCACAGTGGGCTGTAGTCTTCACGGTCCCCTGTCCCTCACTACGCCCAGATTCTACTGGCTAACCACAAGGACTGCGATGATGTCTATCAGTGCACAGCGCTCCGAAGTGTGTTGCTTCACAAATAATGTTTTCAAATTTGCTATCTTCTCTAAATGTGAATAAAAGGACAGCTTTAGAGGCTCCTCACAGGAGAGGGGAACTGTTCCTGCTAACTCTTACAGCTGCCAGGAGCAGTGGAATTGGCAGAGGTGGGGCAGTCAGTGCATAGCTGACAAGCGGCAACCGTTTAACCACCTCCTCTAAGAGCCAAGGCTAACCCTGGTGGAAATTATTCCTTCTCGGTACCATTCTTGTCCCCTCAGGCTATGGCTGTAGGTACAAACCAGACATTTCCCTGAAGCTGGACGCCCTTTACTTTCTGGGTGGCAAATTCTGCTACAAGAAATAGCCACCCGCAGCCGTCCATTTGGACTACGCTTTGCCCTGGGTGGAAGCTGAAGTCTATGACTGCCTCCAGACGGAGACAATTTCTAACTTCCTCCACCTATACTAATACCAAAGTAATGGTGAAGGCGGTGCAGCACGATGTAGACAGGCCCGTAAACTCTCTCTAAACTGTGGCATAGCAGAAGATAGACTTATACACGGATCTTGAGCATCCCCAGAGTTCATCGCAGGGGCTGTCTTGGTGTGGCCCATAGTTCTACGGAGAAACAGCGCAATGTGAGCAACAGCTGAACTAATATTGAAACACCGCGCCACTATTTGTACTCTCTTTCTGTGACCTGAGCCCTCTCTGAACACGTCTAGAGCAGGATCTGGTGTTATCACGCCTGCAGTATTGTACATTGCTGTGTTTTAACATCCACGTGAACCTACTTGCCAATCTGGAGGGGACAAAACGGCACCACCGGGCTCACGTTGGCTCTCCAGATATATCGCTCCTTCCTCCTCGCTCTCCAGGGCCTGAGGTGGTTGGACAGTGACTTCGGTACTGTGCCTGATTTGGAATATGGTGAAGAGTTCATCCACAGTTACATGTTCAGGAGGACCGAACACAGCATCCCACGCTATCCTCACACTACAAACTCTCATCGACTCCCGGACACCGATGGAAGGCAGAGCTCTGGGAGTCAGGGGCAAACATCTATGGAATGGGGATATCCGAAGCCATCAGAGCGGTTTCAGTGTCCGCACAATTCAAAAGAAAACTTAAATATTGACTTCTTTTTACCACTGGCAGTCAGTGGCTCTAGATAGTGGGCACAGCGATAAAGTACGTGAGAGTATATTGCAGTAAATTGTCAATTTGATTTGCTGTGTGTGATTTTTTGTTGTTGTTGCTTTTTTATGTCTTGCATTTTTATTTGTCGATGAGCCAGGGGGTAAACTTGATACTTGTGGGACAGTGCACGCGTGTGTCTCCTGCCTATGTTTTTGCACCCGTGGGTATGTGTTACTACTCCTTGCAAACACACAAGGAGGGTTCATATAATTCCTGCAGTGTGTGTGCATGGCTGTGTGCATGTGTTTAGATCTTGAATACACCAGGAGGGCACATCGATGTTGGGCACTATGCATGTGAGTGGCTGTGTATGTGTGATGCTACTCATTATACAAAGAGAATATAAGGGTCCTGTGAGCTGCGAGTCTGGCTGTGTGTGTGTTATATTTCTGGGTGCAAGGAGGACACACTGTGTTTGCTTAGTTACACATGCATGTGCCTTGCTTCACATACGGTCGAAGGCGCGCAGACCCTGTCTGAGTTTGTGAAGTCTGTCGAACAGAAGCATGAGTGTACAGTGCCACTGTACGATGAACGTTTGATCACGTGCTCTGAATGTTAGTGCGTGTGCCATCTCAAGGACGCCCGCCGCACATGGTTGTGAGTGCTCTGGATCCATGTACCAGCTGGAGGGGCATGCCCTGTCGGTGAGTATGCTTGGATGCTATTGGGGTTCTCTGTCAAGCGCCCTCAGGACATCCGGATACCAAACTTCGTAGAGTGGGGCCACTGAACCGAAGCACGCTGTTTCTGTCGCTCCGTCAGTTTACTAGAGGTTAAAGTTCCCGTCTTCCTCCGCATGTGACGTAGCTCTTCTTGGCCAGTCTGCAGAGGTTTAAAGGTTTCTATAAAAGAAAGAAACAGGAGCCGACCTCTGAGCCTCCTCTTTCATGTCAACAACCCCGGCCATGGGAGATCATTCCAGAAGGAGGTCCCACTGCGTTATGACTCTCCTAAAATGGATTCCTAAGACGGAGTCCTTCAGCCCTTAGTGCATCCTCCCAGAATGCATTAGGGCCCACCAACAGAGCAAATACCATAATTTGTCTCACTCTACATATAAATCAACACTCACAGCAGGGACATTTAGGTGCAGGAATTATGTCAGTTTATGCAAGATTTTGAGTATACTGGCATCCAAATTGTTGTGAACTATTCTGAGAGAACAAAGTTTGGGCTTTTATTCGTGGATAATTAAGGAGCTCAGGTTAGTGACTATTTTAATCTTAACTGCAACTAGTATTTTTGTAGCAAATAAATGATGCTTTAACTATGCATGCGCCCTTTAGAAATTGTCTTGCCTGTTAATTTTCTGTGCAGTGTGGGCGGCACCCCATGCCACGAAGACTGCCACCATACACTACACCAAACAACAGTTGGCGTGACTGATTTCAGATAATATTTGTTCTGGCTGCCTCAGACAAGGAGCACAGCCCAGTACAAAATGTTTCCTTCAATGGCATGTACTAATCCCTTACACAACTATTCCTGCTTTCAGCATCAGTGCTCTCCTGCCTCATCTAGGAAGCCACGCCTGGAACTATCATAAGCAGCGGCCGACTGGTGGACATTGTACAGCATCATTAGCAGAGGTCCACTAGTGTGCACTGGAAAGTATGATTAGCCAAAGACTGACTGGTGGACACTGGAAAGTATATTTGGCAGAGAACCACTAGTGTACACTGGAGGAGTATGGTGCGAAGGAGTAAGCTAAGCATAAGCTGACTGGTGTACACAGCAAATTATCATTAGCAGAGCTCCACTAGTGTACACTGGTGGAGTAAGGTGCACAGGAGTAAGTTAAGCAGAGGCCTGACTGGTGGACCAGGGAAAGTATCATTAGCAGAGGTCGACTGGTGTACACTGGAGGAGTAAGGGCCACAGGAGTAAGGTAACCAGAGGCTGACTGGTGTACACTGTGGCCTAACAGCCAGAGCTGCTGATTTTGGAGCTGGGGAACCAGGTTCGCGTATCGGGTTTGACTCAACATCCTATGATTCTGGGCAAATCACTTAATATAACTGTGAGTATCATTAGCAAAAGGAGGACTAGTGTACACTTGTGGAGCATCATTATCAAGCACCAGTTGGTGTATACTGGAGGAATCTCATTTGCAGAGTTTGCGTGCTCGATCTACACTCAACGAGTAGCATTTGCGGATGAAGAATGGCACACACTGGAGTAGGATCATAGAGGCCGACTGATGTACATAATAGGAGTATCATTACCAAAGGCCAACTGATGTATACAATATGAGCATCATGAGCAGAGGCCAACTGGTGCAGGTGCACACTTATTATGTTAATAAAATGTATTGAGCATGCAAATACCCGGAGGTGTCTCGGTGCTAGGACTGCGTTTAGTGCAGACGGAACGTCTAGTTCTGAAATAGCCAAGTTTTTAGCCCTTTTCTAAAGATGGTGAGTGAGCTTGTGCTTCTGAGCTCCATTGGGAGCATGTTCCAGAGTTTTGTAGTGCCATACGAGAGGCTTCGACCTCACCAGCTTGAGGACCGGATCCTCGGAACTTTCATAAGTCTAGCACCTGTGGAGCGTAATTGTCTGGCAGGTTCATACCAGGCAAAGAGATTTCTAAGAAATAGTGATCCTGTGTTACTCAGTGCCTTCTAAGGTAGGCATAGTCACTTAAATTTAATTCGGTATGCCATCGGAAGCCAGTGGAGTCTTCGAATTTCCTTGGTTATTGATTCGTGCTTAGGGACATTCAGAAGTCTAGCGGCTGCATTTTGTACTGTCTGGAGCTTTTTTTTAAATTGCTTCAGCATATTCAGATAGAGCCCATTGCAGTAATCCAATTTTGACTGTATTAGTGTGGTTACAACCGTCCTTCTAGAATCGGTGGGGATGTAAGGTAGAATCTTCTTAAGTTTCTTTATCAGAAAGTGGAAGGCAGACACAATGGCATTGGTCTGGTGAGATAGTGTCAATTTATTATCAATCAAAACTGCCAGATTTTTTGCCTTCTGAACTGGTTTTGGCAGTTCACCCATCTCCGCCGGCCACCAGAGATTGTCCCACCTGAGTTTCAGGTTGCCAAAGATCACTACCTCGGTCTTCTCACCATCTATTTATTTCACTCATGCAGTTCTGACATTGTAATGTGAGGGAAGCATGATCTTTGTACGCTGCCACCACTATCTGGGTGCCATTGGCGTAAGACTAAAACCGAACTCTTGGATCAGAGGGGGAGTTCGGATACATACACGTTGAAAAGAGATGGACTAAGAGATGAGCCCTGTGGAACTCCGCATGGGAGGACGTAGGGCTCCTATTTATACTTGTCCAATGTCACTGTTTGTCTCCTTTCCTTCAGAAAGGAGAAAAGCAGGGCCAGTGCTGTTCCCTTGACCCCCAACATTTCTAGCTGCTGCTACAGAAGATTGTGATCCACTTTGTCACACGAGGCTGACAGATCGAGGAGAACGGGGGCAGCCATGCCCCCTCTGTCCATTGCAGTCCTAAAGGGCAAGAAGCGGATGTTCTACCAGAAGGTTGGTTAAGAGAGGGTTATTAGCATTAGTCCGTATAAATAGAGTTATTGACCTAGAGGCAGTGGAGAAAATTGGAAAAACTGGGTTTGGCAGAAGGGTTACTCCATTCCCAGCTTTGTTAGTAAAGGGAAAAAAAGTGAGGCGTTCACTTCCCATTGTCACGGGGAGTGTAGAAACATGTGTAATACTGAAAGGAAAGTTTAAATGTACAAAATCTTCACTAGCGCTATATTCTGTGTGTGCACAAAATATCAGAGACTCTCCCACAAATGAATTCTATCAGTCCTTTCAGAGGCCCTTTTTTAGGTTCCTTTCCCTTTCATGCTCTGGCTGCCCTGACTTCCCTTTTTCTTTGTCATTACCCTGGTATCTGCGATGGTGGTGCTGTAATTAGTCTCAAGTTGTATCCCTCTTTTAAGAGGAACACTTCCATCAAGATAGCTTGGTGAGGTAACTCTCACTGCAGACATCTGCAGTGCTCTCAAGGTCAAGAGTTTGAATCCTGGCGAGGCAGACTCAGACATCTGTAATGCTCTCAAGGTCAAAAGCCTGGCAAGGAAAACTCAGACATCTGCAGTGCTCTCAAGGTCAAGAGTTTGAATCCTGGCGAGGCAGACTCAGACATCTGTAATGCTCTCAAGGTCAAAAGCCTGGCAAGGAAAACTCAGACATCTGCAGTGCTCTCAAGGTCAAGAGTTTGAATCCTGGCAAGGCAGACTCAGACATCTGCAGTGCTCTCAAGATCAAGAGTTTGAATCCTGGCGAGGCAGACTCAGACATCGGCAGTGCTCTCAAGATCAAGAGTTTGAATCCTGGTGAGGCAGAATCAGACATCTTCAGTGCTCTCAAGGTCAAGAGTTTGAATCCTGGCAAGGCAGACTCAGACATCTGCAGTGCTCTCAAGGTCAAGAGTTTGAATCCTGGCAAGGCAGACTCAGACATCTGCAGTGCTCTCAAGATCAAGAGTTTGAATCCTGGCGAGGCAGACTCAGACATCGGCAGTGCTCTCAAGATCAAGAGTTTGAATCCTGGCGAGGCAGAATCAGACATCTTCAGTGCACTCAAGGTCAAGAGTTTGAATCCTGGCGAGGCAGACTCAGACATCTGCAATGCTCTCAAGGTCAAAAGCCTGGCAAGGCAAACGCAGACATCTGCAGTGCTCTCAAGGTCAAGAGTTTGAATCCTGGCAAGGCAGACTCAGACATCTGCAGTGCTCTCAAGATCAAGAGTTTGAATCCTGGCGAGGCAGACTCAGACATCGGCAGTGCTCTCAAGATCAAGAGTTTGAATCCTGGCGAGGCAGAATCAGACATCTTCAGTGCTCTCAAGGTCAAGAGTTTGAATCCTGGCAAGGCAGACTCAGACATCTGCAGTGCTCTCAAGATCAAGAGTTTGAATCCTGGCGATGCAGACTCAGACATCGGCAGTGCTCTCAAGATCAAGAGTTTGAATCCTGGCGAGGCAGAATCAGACATCGGCAGTGCTCTCAAGATCAAGAGTTTGAATCCTGGCGAGGCAGAATCAGACATCGGCAGTGCTCTCAAGATCAAGAGTTTGAATCCTGGCGAGGCAGAATCAGACATCTTCAGTGCTCTCAAGGTCAAGAGTTTGAATCCTGGCGAGGCAGACTCAGACATCTGCAGTGCTCTCAAGGTCAAGAGTTTGAATCCTGGCGAGGCAGACTCAGACCTGTGCAGTGCTCTCAAGTCAAGAGTTTGAATCCTGGCGAGGCAGAATCAGACATCTTCAGTGCTCTCAAGGTCAAGAGTTTGAATCCTGGCGAGGCAGACTCAGACATCTGCAGTGCTCTCAAGGTCAAAAGCCTGGCAAGGCAAACACTGACATCTGCAGTGCTCTCAAGGTCAAGAGTTTGAATCCTGGCAAGGCAGATTCAGACTTCCATACTCTCCAGGTCACTGAATTGAGTACCAGAAATTGGATCGCAGTAGCTGTTAGGACAGCTCAGTGATTTAAACACCTGCCACTAATAAATGTAATGATGGGAAGCTCTTTAATTCGACTCCCATGAAGATAAACTCAATCTTTCATCCACTTGAGGTTGGGAAATTGAATAACATAAAATGGGTATAAGTAATATCTGTTATTTACAATGCTTAGAAAGGGCACAATTGTGGCATGAAAGGCTGCACACAAATATGTTATAATAACTGCTTACCTAGAACGGTTAGAAACGGCAGATGTGTAGTATAAAGCGATATGCAAAAGCCACGGGAGCTCAGTGAGTGTGAAATAACCAGTGATCAGATCCAGTGATCAGATCTCTGAAGGCCAACTCAGGCTTCCCGAAGCATGTAACTTACAGGATTTATACATGTCAGAAGTGCGGTAAGAAGAGTTGTTAAAAAAATAACTCAAGGAATTATAATTTCAAGATTTTGGCACATCCACACAGGTATAAATAGCAGTTTTACTATATTGCATCTTTGCGACATTTCCAGTAGGAGCTTCGTCTGCATTCTCCATTGCAACACAGAGTAGTGTTTGGGGTTTATCATCTTTCTGTTGATGACTTTGTTCACAGTTTCAATTATGGACTACAAGCGGGTGTGTGCATGGTTAGGAAGTGTGGGGTTTGTGTCTGTGGGGAGGGGTGTTGGAACCCAGCTCCATAAGTCTGCAAGTCTGTGCATGACAGTCAGGTTTAAGCAATGCCGAGTGCAATGCACCCCAATAGTATCCAGTCTTGTGAGGCCAAGTAATTGACCTGCCTCTATTTTTGGTCCTTATCTCTTAGCACAGGCCCTTTATCCTGTTTTGTGTCCTGTCCCCTTAAGAGCCCGAGGATTCTCACCCGAACCACCTCAGGGTCTGGAAGGATGGCTGAGAAATCCATTTCCCCAGTCTGTCTCTTAACCTGTTTTAACTGGGAGCAGCGGGGCCTGATTTACATTCTCAAAACTGATTAGGATTTTGGGACCCCGGCAACAATTTGATTAGCCTTTCAATAGATCTCAGTCCAAAACTGATTAGCGCCGGCTGAAAAATGAGAAGCAAATTGCGGCGCTAATCAAGGCACTGCCAGCCTTGGAAGCTGCAGGACGAAGGTAAGGGCAGAGGTGGCTCCTGGGAGATCAGGGGGGAGGTGGGGTGGGGGGGGGGGGGGCAGGAGAAGAGGAATGAAGGACAAAAATTCATTTCTTTACCTCATGAAGCCAAAGCAGTGGAGGCACATGTACCAGCAGCGCGAGAGATTCTTGTGACCTCAACTTCTCCTTACACCATCCATCACTGCTACAGCAGCTCGCTGGGTTACTTTAACTAATGTGTGCTCAAGAATTGTTGTATTCGGCTCACACTATTTGGAAGCAACACTGCACATTTTTTTTATGAAGATCTGCTAAAGTTTGCTTTGAATAAGGACAAATTCTGCAGAGAGCTGAAAACGTGAGGCTTCTCAAGGGAGAATTGGGCATTTTTAGGTATGTTTTGTAATTACATTTGTATATGACATTTCTACCTTTTGAATGGTCGCATAAAGCTTTTGGGGATCATAGAACAAACAAGGTGTGAAACATCACAAAATGAAGATGAATCCCAAAATACAGATCAGAATCTCCTACAAAAACATAGGAACAGAGTACTAGAATGGACAAAAGGGGCTCGTGTGAGGCAACGGACTAGACACAAGGTCAATCCTAAAATGCGTTACAGAAGTGCGTTTGGAGCATGGGTACTCTTTATGGATCTGGCCTCTCGTGCCGAGAGTTAACGTCTGTTTTTGTAATTGTTTTTGGAGGTGGTGGGGGCAGTGCAAGGATCTGCCTAAAATAAAGGGATTCTCTGTGCGTTCTCTATTTTCCAGAACAGAAGCTCAGATAAGCCAAAAAAATGTACATTACATGAAGTTTAAATGTACGTCAGACGTCGTTCTGAATCAGAGGAAGAAAATAATAGATTAAGCATCAGAGACCCTCTTGAGGCAAAGCTTGAGAGAGAAGATGAATCATAAAATGTACATCAGAAGCCGTTATGACTCATAAGAAGATAATAAATAGATTAAGCATAAGAGACTGCAGTGAGAAAAAGTCCCAGAGAAAAGATGAATCTTAAAATGCTCCTCAGAAGCCATTCTGAGTCACAGGAAGAGAATAATAGAAAGCATCAGAGGCTCTTGTGAGAAAAAGCACCAGAGAAAAGATGAATCCTAAATGCATTTCAGAAGTCCCTAACACACATGGTAACAGAGTCCTAGCATGGACAACAGACGCTCTCGGCTTTGCACCTTTGGCTCTCCAACACAAATATTGTCTCTAGGGGTGTGCAGAATGTTTCAGTCCACCCACGTAATTGGTGGAATTTGGTGACTCCGCATTACTCTTGTGTCATTGTGTTCCAGCCGAATACCGCCAATTGCCACTTATTCGAATTTTTTCCCGCACGGCTCCAGAATTGCGAGCGAGATTTGGCATCTAATGCGGGTGGTCACAGTCAGAGGGCTGCTGCTGAAGTAGATTTTCTACTCGAGCCGCATCAAAATCAACTCGAATGGCCACGTGCTCATGTGCGCCACATGGTGCCGTTCACTCTGATTTTTCAGCGCTGCTCGTGCTACTGGCGCTAAATTGCAGCAAAAGCTGTGAAAGTTGTGCAACATGCATATATATTCTTCTGCCCGCTGGTGGAACTCTGCGGAATCTCACTGAGTTTATGGTAACTCCGCGGAATTCCGTGGAGTGAAACTCCATGAGTTCTGCCCACTTCAAACCATCTCCTCTGACCCTCTCTGGCAACCTTACCCGCTGACTGTTGTAAGACTCAAGAAAAGAGATTTCAACATCATTTTTTTGCCCCAGGATCTCCCAGTCATAGGACATTTTGGAGCAGGAAATCACCATATGATGTAGGCGTCAGAGGCTTCCATTACACTACACCTGTGTGCCATGGGGAAAGCCAGGAAACTTTACCTGTCTTTACTAAGTGCAAAGTAATCTGACTTCACCTGACTACACAGGCATAATAAACAAATTGCCTAAGTGTAAGACTTTTTCTTCATCCATTATCTTTTTTACACTACGGGCTGCAAGAGTTAGCTGCAGGGGTGTAGCTTTAGAGGGGTGTTTGGGGTGTACCACCCCCTGACAAATGTATTATTTAATAAATAGTTATGCACAGAAGTTTTCGTTTGGGTATGAAAAGATGTCTGTCGGATTTCACCTGGGATTTTTAAATACTCAGGTAAAATCACACACACACATACACTCTCGTCTCTGTTATGAATGTCTTAAGACATAGTTATTTTACAAAACTCTGTGTTTTAGGTACACCTCACTGGCCCTTAAGCTCTTCTCATGTGCAGTTTCTCGTATAATGATTAACATGATATGTCAGACTGATTGTCGAAAAATCTGAAGCTCACACCCCCAGTCCCACTGACCAAGTTTCGCCCCTCGTTGGCTATTGAAGGCAATAACTTTAGATTTTCCAATTATCTTTATGGTGTTTTTTTTAACCAAATATCTTCCTTCTAAATGTTATAGCTACAATCACACTGAAGTCTCAGAGTCATCAGAATGTTTAGCATTTTGCATTTCTTTGTGGTGTTTCCCTAATGTCCGGTATGGCGCCTTGGCATTCCTCTTGAGTGGTGCTTCTGAGGATGAAGAGGGCCGTAGAGGTGATGCCTGTGCTCTTTGTCCTTCTCTCCCCTCCTTCATCATCGTCATGACATCCCACTTTCTCGATGTGGGATTCATCTCATGGGCCATGATTCTCAAGAGGAGGAAGTGGCTGCAGGTCATGGAGATTACCAGGAAGTAATTAGGGCCTCAGCGGTCCTTAATGAGGCTGGGAGGCTACAGGGCGGGATCAGGTGGCCTAGCACTGCTCATTGTCTACCTGTGAGGCATCTGGGGCCCTGCACCCTCAGCTACTGATCCCCTCCACTCTTTACCTGACACCTGTGGGAGAAGGACGCAGCCATAGCCATGGGGGAGAAAGGGAAGGGGCGCCACAATAGGTCTTCTCTGAGCAGCTGTGGGTTGTCAGGTGCTCCTCTGTCTCACTCTCCCTTGCTCCAGTAACCCGTCATTATCTCCTTCAGTACCAGGGTCCTGGAGCCATGAATTTGCATTGTACACGAGAGCGGATTATCTGCTTGACAGAGCCGGGAGCAGAGCAAGGCCAGGATCACACAGCTGGCGGACTGGCAGGAAGAAGCCGTGAATGGGCTTCCTTAGGAGAGACACCTGTGCACTGGGAGGAGAAAAGATGTTCTGCGTATTCACCAATGTCCCGGCAGACTTTGTTTGAGTCAGTCTTAGATTATTATTGAGTTATGGTTTTTTTGGTTTTATATAGGCACGCCCATGACCCTCATTTGTGCTCGTCTATTGTTGCTGTGTAAACACAAACACACTCAATCATGTATATTCGTCAGATAATCTGCGGGAATGTTTCTGCCCACAATCTTCTTCCAGTATGTTTCCCTGCCGCCTTCCCGCCATTCTGAAAGGTTGATATCCTTATCAATCTATGGGGGATATTTACTAAGATTTTGCCCGTGTTAAACGGCGCAAAATCCTTTTTTACTAATTTACTTTCCACCGCTCAACATGTTCAGCGCTGGAAATAATGTAAAAGTAACGCGAAGCAACGCATAGCGCTGCTACCCATTATTTTGCGCCAAGGGGGAGTACCAAGGGTGGTGCATGGGCGTTCCCATGCAACTACCCAAGGTTTCTCACACTAAATCCAATTTACTAAAAACAGTAAATTGGGTTTAGCGTAAGAAAACTGCGCCCTTTTCAACTAGGCGCAAGGAAGGACAAATGCTTTCCTTTTCCGACTTTGCACGCATGCTGCACTGTGCAGCACGCATACAAAGTGGGAAAAGCTTTCCCTTGTGTCCAGGCATATTATTTTGTACAGCAAGGGTACCCTTCCTGTAAAAAACCTATGCTAGACTCACACACATACTCCAGCACTATGGCGCTAAGGTAGTGCTTGATGCACAGCAGCTGTAATCAGCGCCGGCGCAAGGGAAAGGGGAGGAGAGAGCCATGTCTTTGAAAATATGGCGTTCTTCTGCTCCTTTCCTGTTGCGCAACGCAGCGACAGGGAAGGAGCCCCCTACGTCTCCCACGTTATTCCTATCCCTTTATGCTCCACAGTTTCTGTTTAAATTTCATAACATTTTATTTTTTAACTAAGAATTCCACTTTTCTCACACAATAAAAATACTCTTTGCTGTACACTGTGATACTTCCAGTTAAGCCAAAGAAGCCAGAACGTTGATCATAGATTATGTCCTCTAGTAGTTAAAATGTCTGCTTTAAAAACAGGAGACCAGGTTCTTACCTTGGCTCTTTCACTGTGATCCTGGGCGAAATACGCCATGACCTTAAATACCTTATCTGGAAAAAATTGTTGTGTTCGTGAACAGGCTAGCCCCAGTAACTTGTAATAAATAAAATAAAACTGTTCAATTGTATATTACATAAATCTTTCAATTTAAGCCTTGAAAGAAAGTGCCCCAGCTCTACTGTCCCAACTTCGACTGTGGCCTGCGCTTTAACTTGCCTTTTCTAAATACAGAAAATAGTCCGAATGCAAAGTACAGAGAGGATGGAATAAATAACAGGTTTAAATAGTGCATTTTAACCGCTTCGGTGCTCATGACAAGCCCAGCCCGTCATGAGGCACAGTGGAGGGGTGCTTATGACGAGCTGGGCTCGTCATAACCGTCGCGGCCCGCCAACGCGCGGTTGATTCCCCGCCTGTGCGGGAGAATCAATCAGTGGGCGGGGGCGTGACGAGCTCAGCTCGTCATGAGCACAGCTCCACTGTGCCTCATGACGAGCTGGGCTCATCACGAGCACAGTGCCACCGCCGCCACCGCCCACACGCACCGCGGAGGAATTACCCCCGCATGGAAGGGTTTAAAGAGACACCGTGGCAGAGAATGCTTGTTAGAAAAAAAAGTCTAAAATTATTTATATATAATTTTTCTTGTGTGCATTATTTGGCCCTCATTTACGGAATGTTAGTTTGGGCAGCGCAACAAGGCGCCTTTGTTGCGCTGCCCTACACCAAATTGAACGACAGGGGTGGCTCCTCTGCTATGGCGGAGGAGCGTCGCCCAACTACTTTCAAGCAGTGCAGAAGCATAAAACATAAAATGCTAATAACTGAAAGTTATTATCATTTTATGTTTGGCTGCTTTGCGGCCGTGCTTGTGGGCGGGTCTACTGTGCTCTGCGAGCAGGGCAGTGGAGGAGTGGTTTGGCCACTCCTAAAAGTGCGCAGTGACTTATTGGTCGTCCCTCTTGGCCCGCACAAACTAGTCATGCACACTTTCGCACTTCTCCATGCAGGCAGCATTAAAGCCTGTATGGAGAACAAGGCCACCCCTACAGCCCCTGGCTGAGCGCAGTGTCACAGCGTTCACACCATAGCAACGCTGCAATTGCAGCGTTGTGATTGGCTTTGGGGAGGGAGCCTGCTGCCTGCTTTTTGGTCCTGAAATCAGAAGCATGCAGAATGCAGCACACATAGAAAGAGGAAACTACGAGGAGAATTAAACATATTTCTCCTCGTTATTGCTCGCCTAGGGAGGCGTACAGATTTGGCACTTCCCCAGGTTTACATAATTTTGGAAATATGGTGCAGAGTCAAAATCCATGGGTGTTGCGTGGGAAAACCGACCGCAACACCCATGGAACGCCTCCTGGGCACGGAGTAAGGCAACGCATCGATTATTGCTGGGTTGCCTGACTCAAGATTTATAGGGCCATTCAAAGCCGCGTAGGGTGGCTTTGCGTGGCTCCATTAATCGTATTTAGAGCCCTGGGTCACGCATGTACCACTTTAAGCGGTTCAAAAGTGAAGCAAGGCTCTCATAAACAAGCCCTGTTGTATAAATTTCGATGAGATTTGATCCCATTTTTGTGATCGATCACTACGTTTTTGAGGAGGCTCTATGTTCTTTGTCACTTTTAGCGAGATTTGATGTCCTACAGAGAACTAGGTAGTTTTACTTTCTAAAGTTAAGCGTTATGATAAACATAACTAGAATAACTCAGCTGCACTCATTAAGGCAGTGGTGTTTGCAAGAACACTTTGCTCTCAGAAAGGTGCTGAAAGGTGTCCATGTTAATGTTCACATGTGACGCCCACGCCTTGCCACGGCAGCTTCATTCTGCACACAGTTCATTTCATTCACAATGATGTGGGGTCAACACCTCAGGTGTAAATGGACGGGCGGAGCATTAGTGATGGTTTTAGATTTATAAATTAATATTTTAAAATGTCTCTCCATCAAATGAAGGCCTAAAATTATTGCTAGCCCCGCTCTTCCTTGCCAAAGTCTTCAGTGTTTGGGCGCTGAATCCTATGAGCCAGACATCACCCGCCGTAGCTATGTTAAAACAAACACTGGCAAAGCCAATTGATCTCGTCTTTGGGCCTTTTTGGCTTTACCACCGCCTTTTGGAGATGTTGTACAGCATGGGCAAGATGCTGTGCAACATGGACAAAAGGGAAAAACAAGGCACTGTGAAGTGGCCACAGCAGGCGGACCATCTTGTAGGCGAGTGCGTGCGTGATTATCAGTGAGTGTGCAGACATCATTAATCATGTGCAGCTACAAAATGAAATGTATCATTAAAAAAATTTAAAAAATAAGAATGACCACAAAAGTGTTTGTCTTAAGGCGAAGGAGCCAGCGGTAGTTTGCTGCCTGGTCCCCTCCCCTCACTCCAAAAAAGAAGATGGTGGGTGTAAGGCATAAAGGAAGAGTCAGTAGGGAGAAGGGCCATTGAATGTGGAGGGAAAGAGCAGCATACGATGGAGAGCAACACAGAGAGCAGGGGGAGAAGCACATGAGCGAGAACTTGCAACACGAGGAAGACAGCAACATGGAGCACAGGGAAGGGTATTTGGCATGGAGAGAAGTATACGAAGAGAAGGCCTGGAAAACACATGCACTCTCCCGGAGCGCATACGTAAAATGAAGAAAAAAAAACGCTAAAAGTGAGCAGCACAAGGCTAGAAGCCAGCCAATCACAAAGATGGCAGAGAGGCTATTCTGCAAGGGAGGGGCAAACACAAAATGGACAAGCTGGGACAAGAAAAGACATTAGATAAGATACAAGCTAATGAGTGTAACAATAAAGCCAACCAATAGAAAGCAGTGGTCGGGTTGTAAGCCCCTTTATGTTTTTGGTAAGCCCACAGTAGGTCTTTTCCAACCAGACAGGATGTGCTCTCTGGTATGCTCGACCTAAAAACCTGTCCTGCTCATCTGAGAGTGCAAATTACTATCATTACCCATGGTGTGACTATTAATAGATCACCTGCCCCCCAGAAGTCAAACCCTCTGTGTATCTCATAGTCTGGGGCAGAATTTAAATGTTGTTGTCAATAATTGCGAAATTAATGAATTCCATGTTATGCAAAATTTGCTAAAAGTCAACAATACAATACATCACTCTTTAATTAGCAAGGCACCTGTGAGTATAAGTTGTATATCTAGACCACGCAAATAAATTACCTCCAAGATGGACCCACTAACCCCAACACTAACTCTCGAAGCATTAGTCTCTCATGATAATGATGTATAAATGTATGAGGAACCTACCAAGTTGGGACTTTACAGATATCTACCAATGAAACTCCTTGTACTTCCACCAAGGATGCTGAAGAGCCCCTTCTGAACCAACATTGAATCCTTTCTTTTAGAGTAACTTGCAGCACGGTCTAAACTTGCAAAAATAATGATATGCTTTTTAAATGGCGCTTTAGGCAGTATGTGTACTGTTTAGTATGATAACCTAACTAAAAGTAGGACATTTCCACGATTTATTGTCGTAAAACCTATTTTGGCAAGATGCTTTCTATTTGGTGAACTACATAACAATCACTAGAATTATGAAACTTGCGACGGTGGAAAATGAAATGCACCTACTCACACAAAGCACAACTTTGGAGAACACTGAAAAGAGGACATGACATGGCCTTGAGCCTGAATCAAGGATGAGGTCTTGAAAACAATTTCTCAAGCCAAATTTGCAAAAAAGGATTGCCTACAGGGAAGCGGCCAAAATAGTCTAAAGCAGCGGGCCGTGGTGGTTGCACATTAGTACCTCTTTCCAATCCACAAAAGTTGGATTGTCCAGGAGGATTATGGAGCAGTAGCAGCCCCTTCGAAGTTGCAGAAGAAGAAGTAGGTGACAAGATGTTTCAATTGAACTACGGAACTTCCTGTGTCGATGGTGGGTTGCTCTTCTCCAGTAAGGATGGGTTGGTGAAAAGGGGCATCACTTAAGATTGTTGGTTTTCTGCTTTAGTCTACTTAATTACAGGGGAATAGGATATTGCCAGGTTTGGGCCATAGAGCAGTCTGGGGATTGAGGGTTACCCTTTGTCCATAATGGCTGTGATTCTTAGGAGTGCTTGCTGACTTCCTAGCTCGTCCATCAGTATGGATCTCAGTAGCTTTGAAGCCAGGAAGCCAGGGTTGTTTGGGGTCACTAGACTAATTTACTTTTATTTACAGGCCTCTCACAGGACTGCTCTGCACGGTTTTCTGCACCTCCCCTCTCTGCCTCCCACCAAGGCTGATCTGTGAGGGGAGTACAGTGGGGTGGTGTTCCTCTTGAGTCACCTGGCTGCCCTGGAAAGCGATCTGAACAGTACAAGTATCAGGGAGGGCCTTTGGACATCATGGTGTTTGGGCTGCACATGGCTGAACTGGTGGCACAAGAAGAACTATTGGCTTCTATTGGAGCAGCATGATCAGGATCTGTCCCAAGAAGTGGTAGTCTGGTGATGAGAGCAGCGAATATTCATGGTAGCAGGAGCCAACAACTGCCCCAAATCAGTTTAGGCCTGCATAACATATGGTATCTCAGCCCGACGAAGGAATATGTCAATGAGATGTGACATTATCAGGTTATGCCAGTAGGGATTCTGGTGCTTTTCTTCATGGAAGGGGAACTGGTTGGGCATGGAATTGGTTAGGTTGCAATATTTCTTTGGAGAATCTGCCCTTCCTTGATGCTCCTGTAAACCCGTAGAGGCAGTTGTGCGATTACTTTCCAAGACTAGGTTCACTGAGGGTGACAAATTGTAAAATGGTGCTTTGTCGTGGATGGAGGCTATGGATACTGGTCAGCCACGTGAACGTGATGAATGTCTTCCACCCATTGGAATGACTGCATCAGCCCTAAAAACTTCTAAGTGGGGCAGGCCTAATGGAGTTTCTGACATGCTATGGGCTCTGACCCCACTCTGGCGCCCTCAGAGGCAGGATCCTATTATGAGTTGCTGACATATGATTGACTTCTATCAGATGCACAACCCATCTGGACGTCTCCTGATTTCTATTTATACTAGCCCATCCTTTAGCAAAAGTACATTTTTTCAAAGACAAAATCCAGCCTGAAGCACAAGGATCATGGCCTTCTATGTTTTTAATCCAAGTTAAACCTCCCCGAAGAAGGGAGCAGGGAGTAAGGCAGTGCATCACCAGTTATTCTACAAACTGTATCTTTCCTAGTCCTGCACCTGGTCTTCGTATGCCTGATGACTGTGACTACCTATCCATCTGTGGCATGAGCCAACAGCTCCGTGCTGTAACCAGATCATACTCTGTGAGCACAACTGACTCCCCCCACCGTTCCCCCCATAGTAAATCAGCCTGCGTCGTTTATCTGCAATGGGGATTGAGAAAAAAAAAGATGAAGGAAGGATTGCTTGATTTACTCTCAGCCACTAGCCACAGATTAGTGCCACATTCCAGACCATTGTTTTTCACCCATTGTACCAGTTGTCCACTGGCCTTATGTAAATCAGTCCTGGTTCTGCCCTAATAGGAACAGACTGGCCCAAACATCTAATCCAGGTCCCCTCCGAATGGAAACACAAGCAACCCCAGACCATTTTCGACCCACTTAGCGCTCATCAATGAGGTATAGCTTAAATCCTATAGCACATTGAGCACGGGATACATGTCTGGGCATAACCATCCCACTTTGGGTGTCTACTGCAAAAAACAAGAAGGTGATGGAAAGGACCTCTTGAATTCATCTCAGTTACTGGTGACAGCTTGGGGCCACATTCTGGATAATTGTTATCATGGCTGAGGTTAATTCAAGCATCCCACCGATAAATGTTTTGTGCACCTGAATGTGACACCCTAAGTGCAACAAGCATTGCAGACATGGGTCTCCTGCTCACTGTGCATTGGTACTCAAACTACACCCGACTGAAGAGGTCTAAGTAGGCCTAAGTAGACCGAAACCGGACTTGGGTTACTTGTGTTTCTATTCAGAGGCGTCTGGCCTGGCAGTTCAGACATGACTGTTCCTATTGGAGAAGGATCAAAATGCATTTGCATATGGCTGGTTCATGTCGGAGATGGCATGGTGGGCAAAAGAATGATGGACTGGAATGTGGCCCAGAGTAATTACCAGTGGCTGAGATTATGTCAAGCATTCCACTCATCACTTATTTGTGCATTAGAGATTCGGGGTGGAAGCTGCACATGCAGATCCAGGTTCTTCCATTCTACAGAGCCCTTCTTATCAGCTTCCTCTTTGTGTTTCATTGAACCGCTCTCCCCATTCAAGTCGAAGGATTTATCTTGAGAGCTGTTCCTTCACATATTATTCTCATCACCTCATCATTTGCTCCACAGCGACACAGAGGGCCTTGCAACATTATGTACCACAGAAAGATAGGCCGAATCAAACTTAGAGACAGTTGCCACAATAGAATCTCCCTTTAATTAGTGAGGTAGCTCAGTGAGTTGGTCCCTGGTGCCTCCATCAGTCGTAGGTCGCAAAGGCAACCTCGCCCTGGTCAGTTCTTAGATCGAAATGTTTGTAGCATTGATTTGGAGGAGGCGGATGGGAACCAGACCCTTGTCAGGGCGACATCCGAAAGCAGGCAGGATTGAAGGTGCCTGACGTCACGACTTCGGCATGCTGAGCTGTGTGAGCAGCCAGTCTGTAAATTTGGTCGTAGATATTCCTAGTGAACATAAACGGGGTAGCATTTATTAGGTACATGTAACATTATCAAGAATAAAATAAAAACAGAATATATTTGGGGTAGATTCTGCATGCCGAAAAGCAGTGCTTGATAAAGTTGGTGGTCATAACCATGGAAGGAAGAAGGACATTCTCAATAACAAAGTTGAGTGATAGAGCAGACTGCTCACCAAACACCCAATCATGGGATTCGTCTGGGAAACTGTGAAAGCCATAACACCTGGCCCCAGCCACACCCCCCTGTCTCCTGCTCTGCTGAGTTTAAGGGTTAACATCAGAGGGTCAGTGGTGAGAGCTACGTGCCACCCGGAAAAACATTCCCCTGTGCCCACCTGGAGTACAAAATGTATGCAAATCCCCATCTTTAATATTCACAAATCACCAGTGCTTTAAGTAGGATAAAAAGGGGGTGTGCCATAAACAGGTGTGGCTTGAGAAGGCTTTACAAGAGGCGTGGACTATGTAATAAATACATGTGAAATAGCATCCTCTGTGTGACAGATTCATAAATGTGGTCTCACTGGACAAAGCATAATCAAAATCAGCAGGATATTTCACCTAACAGTTTATAGACACCTTTATCCAGTGCCAAAAGCAATAAAAACCCAAACAAGGCAAATCTAAAAGTAAGTAGTCACCAGTCATCTGCTTCGTCTGTCACAAAATGGACATTACCTTACTGCACTAGCATGTGGCAGGCAGGAAGATAGGGTTTTTCTTCAGCCGGTGAATAGCAAAAGCAGAGGGCACCATTTGCCCTGGTTAAATATGTGATTTTTAGGATTCGCCTGCACAGCGCTTGCGCTGTGCTTGAGAAATCTATTGTTTTTATTGTAAAATTAAAAGGGACTTATATCCAACCTCCTCTCTTTCATGGCTTCTCATTGGTTCCTGTGGGTGACACTTACCTTTCCTTTATTTCTATTGGCCGTAGCATATTTTCCTGCATTTCCCAATGCTTGTTCCTCTTCTGCTTCTCTTATCAGTTTCCTGCCACCGAAATACTGTTAACATTCACTTTGTTGGAACTATATTTCCGTAAAGTTTTGCCTTTTACTATTGCAGCATATTTATCTAAGAATGTATCACCTGGAGAGATTACGACATTTGCATAGAATCACAGAATGTTGCGCGGCACCACGACTCAACTCGAACCAGGATCCCCAGCTCTTGAGTCAGCAGATCTGGCTGCTGCGCCACATCCTCTCACTCCCGAATTATCTCTGAGGGATCTCTTTCCTTCTCCCAGATGATGATTGATATAACAGATCTTTATTCATTATAAAAGCGATAAATTACCAATGCTTGTTTGTTGCTTTGCCAAGGCATGGCCTTGGCAGCCATGGCCCACTTAGTGCACTCCAAATCGCAATGAGTAGATGTATAGAGACTCAAACAAACAATTCTGCCTGCTTCAAAACAGGTGATGATCACACCTCCAGATCATGTGACCAACAAAACACGTTGTTGTCTCTTTTGGTACTCATGAGTAAAGGCACCCATGAAGTAACAAGTGACCAGCTTGTGGCGCCTTGAGAGCTCTCTCAATTTTTTTTAAATTGAGTTTTAAGGACTAAAGTAGAGCACATGATGTCCATCCCTTCCTTCCCTCCCTTGGACCTTTGAAGTCCAGGATACTGTTCATAGCAGCCATACACAGCAAGGTCTAGAGACAGAGAGGCATATTTATGAGCTCCTTGCACTGCTGGAACATCACTTTTTGTCATGCTCCAGCGGCAGAAACTAGAAAAATCATATTTTTGAGGTCACACAAAGCCACTTTGTGTGGCTTTGAATGGCCCCATATATATGAAGTAAGGCAAGGCAGCACAAATCGTTGTGTTGCTTTAATGTGCTCTAGGGAGGTGTTCCATAGGCATTGCAGTAGGGTTTCCCACATAACCCCATAAATTTTGACGTCTCCCCAGATTTACAAAACCATGCAAACCCGGGGATTTGCCAAATCCTTATGACTTCCCTGGGGAGGTGCAACGGGGAGAAATAACATAATTTTGCCCTGTTTCTTTCCTCTTTCCATGCGTGCTGCATTCTGCATTCTTCATTTCATTCTGTTCTGTATTCTGCATTTTTTCCTCCGGCACCAGCGCAGGGGGAAAGGACAGGAATGCACCGCATAGGATAAATAATGTGCTTTCCTGCACTTTCACTTTGACGTGGGGCACTGCAGCAAGGTGACTTGCAGTGCTGCCCTATGCCAAAACTCTATAAATGAGGCCCAGGGTGTCTTCTGGGAGAAAACAGTGGTGATGACATCTAAACAGCCCAAAAACTCTAAACAGCCCTGCTAGAGATCAAGGATATTTGAGTGTTTTCTATATATGGCACCACATCAGGCTCCTTTTGTCCAGTTGTAGGGTCCCACTTAAGGTAATTATACGAATTTCCCTGCGACTGATAGTGGTCTGTTCGGAATATTCTCAAACAATTCGGATTAGCATGCTTTTGTTTTGCTGCATGAGACAGACCTTAGCCTGCAGTGACACCTTAATGTGTGATGGCTGCCAGAAGTGTCCCTGAAGTCAGCTCGGTACTAGCCGGAGCACGGCTTCCAATCCATGACCATATTTCCACCTTTTCCAGATGTGACGTGAAATGGCTCTTGCACCACTAATGGGAAACACACTGTGTTATTGTATTGTATGCTATTGCTCAAAGGGGCTTTGGTTCAATCTCCTTCAGGCATGCACTTCTTTGGCTCCCGAACTTTCAGCCATTGGCTTGAGAGATTGTCAATCACATCTCAGCTCTGCTCACAGATGTACTTTAACCTCACCTTTTTAGGTCTCGCCTGGCGTTAGCAGCGCACATGCGCTGCTAACACCATGCGAGGGCCTTTTGGAATCGATACGGATTCCAAGTGTGCACGCGGACGGACAGAAGATGTGCACGCAGGGACTGGATGCTTCACTGGCGGCATGACACTCTGGGGACTTTTTTTTGGGCTCAGCAAACTGTACTTTTCAATATTTTATGGTTTTAATAAGCAGCATGCTGTGCTGCATACTAAAAGCATCAAATATTGAAAAAAAAGAGTCGGCAATCTTTGATTGTGCTCATTGGAGCGAGTGTTTGCATGCTTTTTTTTCTTACTGCTTGTTTATTTCTGTGTGCGATATAAGATGTCTAGATGTGTAGTTGTCTAGATTTGGGGACATTAAATTAGAATGGAGAAGGCTGTCTTAGTAGGATACCTTGATTTGTGTGTTTATGCCACGACTTTGTTATGCCTTTTTTTCTATATATCACTTTATGTCTTGGCTAGATCCTTTTGTCCCCCTCCCCCTTAGTATTATTTATTATTTTGTTGGATGCCATTTACTTAAAAGCTTTTCTTGCTAAAGCTACCATTAACAAAAAACCTTTTGATCTAAGTTTTTGCTTTGCATAACTGAGTAATCTACAATCTTATGTACTCTTTCTACGTTTGGCATGTAACTAGAGGCATTTGTCGTGAACACTTTCTGTTCTTTGCTTACTCCAAGTGACTTTGGTTCAGCCATTGGCCTCTCTGACCCTTACCTTCTGCTTTGGCTGCCATTGGCTTGAGACATTGTCATTCGCGCATGGAATTTGCTCACAAGCTTTTTAGACGTATATATTTACTTCATGAGGGACTATTTTTACATCTGAAAAGTACATCATGACATCACACATTTAATTTTTGAACTGATACATGCAGTAAATACATAGAGCAATCGATGTTTCGCTTGTTTTTCACTGCAGCAGTTTTTTCTCCTTTCTTTTGTATATACATGAGCAATCCCTTTTTCAATTGTATTTCACTGCAGCATGCATTTATTATTGATTGAGTCAGCCTCCCTGGGCTAGCATTAACCTTTTGTCTTTGCCAATGCTTGTTTTCAGTTAGTAAACCGAAACAAAGAGGGTGTGATTGTTCCAAATTTTTATAAATTATGAGCTATTCCACTTTGTCATTGCCCATCATGATAATAAGCTTTTGTAACTTGTGGCTTAGATGTGGTTGGAGAGGCAGTGCGTCAATAAAATATAATCCGTAGTACATTGAGACCCCAGTGTTTATTTAGAAAGGCCACAAAACTTAGGTATGTTTGGAATAACTCATACATCTGAAAATCCACAGCAAGTGTCACCCTTATTCTTGCTTTGCATAGTGCCTAGGGGACTGGTTGTTAGCACTTGCTCAAGTCTGGTGACCGGATATCCCACGCGTCTGGCTATCTCTTTTGATACCCTTAAAAGTCCTCCCAAGCGTCTGCTCATCTGCATGCCCATGAACCCCAATACATTATCAAACTTAATTCCTAAGATTCCCTCTGAGACACTTTTTTTGTCCCACCTATTCCCATCTACAGATGGATCAAGAGGACTATATTAGTGGTAAAAAGGGTATTTCAAATATATACACAACCAATCCATAGCCATCCAGATAATTGTCCATCCTAGATACATACCTCACTTACTCTGGGCATGCCCCCTTTCAAAGTGACCCTAACGGTTGTCTCTCTTGCACCAGGGAGGTTCTATGCTGGGGCATTTCGTCGCTTGCACCGGGATAGGGCTCCACCGCTCTCCTAAGGGTGTTTGTGGTGTTCTCTTACTTGCCATAGGTATAAAGATGAATCAATATGTGAGGCAAATGAGGTTTATGATCCAGTTTAGGGACTACTGATTTAAAATCCCATTTGTCCACCTGTATCCAGTATCTACTCTCTGAGGAGCAGGTTGGGGGTAGGGTGCTGCTGTATGCTAGCCATTGCCTCTGGGGCACCAGGGTGGGAAGCTCAAGCTAACTGGTTCTCTTTCACCGATGGTAGCAACCTGCTATCTGTCACGCCACTGGCTTACTGGCTTGCCAGGAATTCAGAGCTCAGATGTTTGATGCTCCCACCATCTCCAAGAACTGTAGAGATAAAAAAGGACCAGAAATATCCTGCAAAAATATTCTCAGTGATGGTTAAAACCAGCTTAGTTCTGAACCATCAGGCTCATGGGTCACCAGTTGATCTGCCTAGCTCTTGCTTTATTTTTATTTTCGTTACAGTGTTTAATATTCACTGCTAACCACCCCATCAGGGCAGAATAAACTGTGACAGTGAGTGGACATTTCAATAGGGAAACAGGGAACGCAGCAGTTTGATGACCCCACAATTCAATGATGATGACAAAGCCTTTGGTGTGATGTAAGTCCAGCCCAGTGGGAAGGGGCATGCACACTGGCCTTAGGCTCGTGACCCGTGGGACTAGTAGAATGTTAGTCATTTGGGCAGGGACAGCTAGGTTACCCAAACACCAATGTGAAGAGATGTGTCTCGAAGAATTTCCTGAATGTGATGTAGTTACTTTCGAGTCTTAAATGGATAGGCAAAGAGATTCACAGTGAGGAATCATAGTGGTGAAGGAAACGTCCACCAGATCTTTGTACTTGACTCTGCTCTTGGTGGAACCTTTCTGGTCCTGGGACCTCTTAAAGAATGAGAACTCCTGCTGTCCACCTGACCCAGTCTATTGGAGGGAGGGGCAGAGGCTGCCATCACTTCACGGTTCCCGACATTCTAAAGATCCATAAATGCCTGGAAATGTCTAATTTCTGACTAGCTTTGCAACTTCTCTACAGCTTCTCACTCATTCTGTCTTCTACAGGCACCATCAGCCACACCTATTTTCTTGCATGTGCTGTGGACATACCTAGGGATGGTTCTTCCGCTAAAGCAGAGAAGCGTTGGCCCATCGCTCTCAGAGCAGTGGAGAAAGGAACAAGCAGTGGCATAGCCAATAGGTCTCGCCTTTGGGACCTTATAAGTGTTTTGCCATGCAACAGTTGATGTTGTTGCACCAAGGATATTGTGCTGGCTAAGTAAACACTTATAAGGTCCCACAGGCGAGACCTATTGGCTATGCCAATGCTTATTTTCTGTTGGCTGTAAGAGTGTATCCTTCCATCTCAACTGGCATGCACAATGGACTATTTTCTATCAAAAAAGTACACCCCAGCAACAAACATTAATTCTTTTGTCAGCTGACGAGTGCAAGAGTGACAACCTATTGGATTTGCAAAACTGCTTTTCAATTTTTAACCCCATGGTTAAAAAAGATCATATTCATCAGTGTGCGATGTCTGTGATGAGGTCACCCTGGAGGAACACTGAAGGCGAAACTTCTCGTGCCGCAGCGTCACCGCATGTCTGTCAAAGGCAGGGAAGTATGAAAACAGTAATGCTGATGACAGGCCTTTGTGTGAAGTATCAGAGCAAGACAGCTGAAGGTGGGGCAATCAGTGTAAGGTATCAGTCATAGCATGAATGTCACCCAGTGCTTAATTTGTGCTGGTGGTAGCCGGTGGGGACCACGGCCACTCATTTTCGGTCATGTGCGGACATTTTTTGGGATTGGCACTTATTTTTCCTCTTCAGGCATTTCTCGAGTGCAGGAGGGAGATAATCACACAAAGGGGAAGGAAAGCGGAAGGGAAAGACAATTAACCGTCAGCAAGGGAGAATGCAGGAACCCGCAAAGAGTGGCGGGGCGTCTGGCAGTGGATTAAAGATGCCTGAGGTAGATTCAGGACTACGCAAACTTTCGGTGCAGGCCATGGTCATCTGAGCAGCACTTTGGACAGTTGTATTAATTATTTTACAAAATAATCACTGATGCCACCAGTGGACATTCTGTGCCAGAGAAGGACTGATGAGGGTGGGACCTCCTGTGTGAATGGACAGGCTGGAATTGACGAAGGCAGGAGTATGTGGATGCGATATCAACGCGGCAGGGCTGACAGTAGCATAGGATTTATGAATGCAGCAGATGAGGAGATTTTTTGATGGTTGTACTTCCTGTATTGCGTATAAGAATAAGAAAGCGTAATCTACGACTTCCTGTGTGAGCTTTAAAAACAATATGCCCACCAAAAGAGACTTCAGCAATCAAACACAAGTCCATACTCTAAATTTTCTGAAATTTCAGTCAAAACCCTGCAGGACTTTGCTGACAACAAGAGCGCTTCCGTTGCCTAATTTAGTAGACCAGCCAGCTTCTCAAAGCTGCTGAAAAATCACAGACACAATTAACCCTGTTGGCAAGTTCCAATCTCGACCAAATGTGTCTGTAGTTGTTTAACATGTTTGAGAGATGTACGTCCATCTTTGTTGGCACAATCTATTTAAACATGTTCATGCTGTTTGTATATTACAACAACCATGTTGCTACTGCTTAATGGAACTTGGCAAACACAGCTTCTGATTTTACCTTAGGTCTGTGAAAAAGGGGATTAGAGAGGTTATGCATGTTTGTATATGGTATTTTTACAGCATGAACAAAGATTAAAGGCACCATAAACGATTCATTTTGTGTAAATGCTCCTTCATACACGGTCAGCACAAGTACTTTTCATTGCCAGATTCAGGTAGGCGTTCACTGTAAAGCAGTTTATTATTCCTGTCATAATCGGCTGCTGAGGTTTTGAAGCTGCCTGGGGACCGGGAGGCATGCACAAGGCATCTCATAGCACAAAGCAGGACACCCATTAAATAAAAGAGTTTCAGGCACCAGCCCCAGAAGCAACCGAGCAATACTTTAGGAAGAAAACTCTCAAGTTACACCAGGTCGCGTATTTGTGCAAAACCTGACTTGACATGCAGAAAACCAGCCCCGCAGGGTGAGCCCTGGATTTGTCTTGTAAAGTAATCAGTATTAAATGGCAATGTTTTTAAACCGGAGTCTTTGTCTTAGCCCCTGGCCTAACCTCCTGGGATCAGCAAAGTTATTAAATGTAATGGGATCAATCTAACCATTTAATGAACCTAATGGAGCTGGCGATTGGCCTGCGTTGGCACAGAGCCTTCCAGGGGCTCCTGTGTGCCTCTGATTGCGCAGGGGAGGCAGGTTACACAGGCGGGTCCGCTTTCACGACACCGCTTGGGCTGGTAACCTAACTAGGGCGGCCATGTTTTGCTGATCCGCCGTGCCGGCTCAGTTGTATGACACTATATCAGGGTCACCAATATTGACCTACACGAATATCGCATTCAGTTCTGTGTCAAGTATGTAATCCCTATTCTTACCTCCACATCTACACACTCATACTTACAATGCAATGTAGTAGGTAGATAGATGGCATGTATGCAATTTTATTGTCATGCAATATAACGCATGTGATATGAAGACGGTACACTCAACTAGCAAATTAATCATGTTATCCTTGAACATCAAAATAATAGGTGTTATAATTGCCCTTGGCCCTGGTACACCTCGACCTCCATTCCTGACTCTTCAGCCAGTCTACTCACTGGTATCCACCCCCTGCATCAAAACTGCGGGAATCATCCCCATACTTGAGAACACCCTGCTAGGTACCACCCTTCCTTCTTCCAGGAGACGCAGTCCACCAAAACAACATTCTCAACTATATCTTAAATTTTATTGCCACCAAACACCATAAAACTGACTCCATCCACCCCTCTATATTGATCTTACTGCTTCCTTGATTACAGGAGGGGACGTCATTGTTTTCATTACCGTAACTTTAAATGTCTCGTACGCCAAATGTGCCTGAATTTCCTTTTATTTACCAAATCGGTGCTATACTTGGTGATTTGGTGTTCCTCATAGGCGCTGAGCAGCACACTATCAGTGGGTACCCAAAAGATCCTGTTGTTGTCCCCAGGAGCGGATAAGCGTCACCCCCCTTCAGGGAGTGTTAAAAAACCAAAAAAAACAATGATAATAAACCAGGGTTTATTATTGTTCAATCAATCAATCAAGGAATTTGTATCGCGCACTACTCACCCGGAAGGGTCTCAAGGCGCTTGGGGGAGGGGGTCTGCTACTGCTCGAACAGCCAGGTCTTGAGCTGTTTCCTGAAGGCGAGGTGGTCCTGGGTCAGCCGCAGGTGGGCGGGCAGGGAGTTCCATGTCTTAGCCGCCAGGTAGGAGAAGGATCTTCCTCCGGCGGTGGCTCTCTGGATGCGAGGGACGACGGCGAGGGCGAGGTTCGCGGATCGTAGCTGTCGGGTGGGCGTGTAGAAGGTCAGGCGGTCGTTGAGGTACCTTGGGCCCAGGTCGTGGAGGGATTTGTGTGCGTGGGTGAGGAGTCTGAACATGATCCTCTTGTTGACAGGGAGCCAGTGCAGGTCTCTCAGGTGGCTCGAGATGTGGCTGCGTCGGGGGGCGTCCAGGATGAGTCGGGCGGAGGCGTTCTGGATACGCTGAAGTCTTTTCTGAAGCTTGGCTGTTGTACCGGCGTAGAGGGTGTTTCCGTAGTCTAGTCTGCTGGTGACGAGGGCCTGGGTGACAGTCTTCCTGGTCTCGGTCGGGATCCATCTGAAGATCTTGCGGAGCATGCGGAGGTTGTGGAAGCAAGATGAGGAGACGGCGTTGACTTGTCTGGTCATCGATAGGGAGGAGTCCAGGATGACGCCCAAGTTGCGTGCGTGGTCCGTTGGCTTGGGTGCGGTGCCCAGGGCCGGGGGCCACCAGGAGTCATCCCATGCGGAGGGCGACGGTCCCAGGATGAGAACTTCTGTCTTGTCCGTGTTCAACTTCAGGCGGCTGATGGTCATCCATTCGGCGACATCTTTCATCCCTTCGTGTAGGTCGGCTTTGGCGGTGTCGGGGTCTCTGGTGAGGGAGAGAATCAGCTGGGTGTCATCGGCATAGGAAATGATGTTGAGGTTGTGTTGGCGTGCGATGGCAGCGAGGGGTTTCATGTAGATGTTGAAGAGAGTGGGGCTGAGCGATGATCCTTGCGGGACGCCGCAGATGACTTCGGTGGCCTCAGAGCGGAACGGAGGGAGGCGTACTCTCTGTGTTCTGCCGGAGAGGTATGAGATGATCCATTCCAGAGCAATCCCCTGGATGCCGGTGTCGTTGAGGCGTTGGACTAGGGTGCGGTGGCAGACAGTGTCAAATGCTGCGGAGAGGTCAAGGAGGATGAGTGCCGCTGTTTCACCTTTGTCGAGCAGGGCTCGGATGTCGTCGGTGGCTGCGATGAGGGCGGTCTCGGTGCTGTGGTTGGCTCTGAATCCGGATTGCGATGGGTTGAGGGATCCGTTCGTCTCGAGGAAGGCGTCCAGCTGCTTGTTGACGACCTTCTCGATGACTTTGGCAGGGAATGGAAGGAGCGAGATAGGGCGGAAGTTCTTGAGGTCGGTCGGGTCCGCAGTTGGTTTCTTCAGTAGTGCGCTGAGCTCGGCGTGCTTCCAGCTCTCCGGGAAGGTGGCTGTGTCGAAGGAGGCGTTGATGATGTCTCGGAGGTGGGGTGCGATTGTAGAGGCGGCCTTGTTGAAGACATGGTGGGGGCATGGGTCGGTCGGAGATCCGGAGTGGATGGTGTTCATCATGCGTGTCGTGTCTTCGAGGGTCACTTTGGTCCATGTCTGGAGGATAGCGGCGGGGTGCGTAGGTTCGGTCGATGGGTGCGGGGGTGGAGCGCCGAAACTGTTGTGGATGTCGGCGATCTTGCGGTGGAAGTACGAGGCGAGGGAGTTGCAGAGGTCCTGCGAGGGAGTGATGTCGTTGTTGCCGGTGCTGGGGTTGGAGAACTCCTTGACGATGTTGAAGAGCTCCTTGCTGTCATGGGCGTTCTTGTCCAGTCGTTCCTTCAAAGATTTCTTCTTGGTGGTGCGGATGAGCTGGTGATGTCTGCGGGTGGCGAGTTTGAGGGCGGTCATGTTGTCGGTGGTCTTGTCGAGGAGCCAGGCCTTCTCGAGGGTGCGGCAGGCCTTCTTGGAGTCCTTGAGTTCGTCGGTGAACCAGGGGGCCTTCTTGCTTCTGGGCTGTTTTCCTCCTTGGATATTGTGGTATGGAAAGCATAGGAATATTGTTCTGTTGTCGAAGGCAGGTTGTGAACACAAAATTACTTCCACTGTGTGGGATAGTAGGGACAACCAGTAGCGTCCGGTGTCAGAGGAGAAGGGCGGGGGATGGTGGGGTGTTTCATTTTGTTTCTCAGCCCAGGCTTGTGGGTGGGGCCAAGGCGATGACAGGAACTGTTATCAGTGCGCATGACGGTTTGGCCGGCCATCTCAGGCCGGTCAAAGCGCCATGTGCACCGAAGCTCTCCAACCCAGCTGCCTTGCTGGGTTGGAGAAAGTAAAGCACAGGCTCCCAGTCTCCCGGGGAGCACAAATCATTGGCATTCAGGCCAATCCTGAAGCTGCTCTCATGCTTGAGAGCAGCTTCAGGATTGGCCGTAGGGGAGTCTGGGAGCCTCTGCCTTCAGTGGAGCTACGAGAGGAGCAGAAGATGGCATTGTGGCGGGCTGCAAGCGACAGGTAGGTTCTTTTTTTCTCTTCTTTTTTCATTGTTTGTCACCCCACCATCCCCCGCCCTTCTCCTCTGACACCGGACGCTACTGGTTGTCCCTACTATCCCACACAGTGGAAGTAATTTTGTGTTCACAACCTGCCTTCGACAACAGAACAATATTCCTATGCTTTCCATACCACAATATCCAAGGAGGAAAACAGCCTTCTTCCCCTCTCACACCACAGCTACCAGCATTCCCACCCAAATTTCTGCGTCTCTATGTGCCTTCCAGTACCCTTTGCTTATTACATAGTTCTCTACATGAGAGCAACAAGGGTATCTCTGTCTTTCTCATCTCAGCTTCACTTCAGCCCACTAGTGCCTTCTCAATATGTGCAACATTGATTACATTCCATATTATAAACAGCTATAACCCTCATCATCGCATGAGTCCTCAGCAACCTGAATTACTACAACAGCCTTTGTAATAACGCATAGGCTGTTCGAGAGTTACCAATATACGTTTACTGGTTAAATGGTATGCTGAGACAGACTCTTCACTCCTGGTCTTCAGCTCTGTCCTTCAACCGCAAACAGCACATTTCAAACTATAACATTCTATGTGTGGTTAAGACCACACACCACTCCATGTCCTATATTACATCCATACCTCCTCCTTGCAGGTCTCTATGGCTTACTGGTTCTACAACTTAAATAGAGTCGTCTTTAACTCTTGCACTCATACCCTGTTCCGCCTCCCAAGATCCTCTGCAAGGTTGTCCAGTGGACACAGGAATGGTGGTGCACGGGCGACAGAACAGTCCTCCTTCATTTGCTCCCTTAATATTTGAAATTGTCTGATGTCATGTACCTCCATTCCTTGCTTCAAACCATCTCGTATAAAGCACCAAGCCTTCACTTGCTCATGCAAATAACGATTACTGTAAGAAATTAGGTTATTGTTTGGGGTGGGTTGAAACCATACTCAAGCAGCAACCACAATCCTTGTTGGGGTGACCCCAAAAGTCTCTAAATTAAGATGTGATTAACCCTGTGGTAGTTTAGCACAAAAGCAGTCAGGCTTAACTTAGAGGCACTCTGTCAAGTATTTATGCAGCACACAAACAGTAATAATGTGAGAACACAACCCAAGGGATATCCCACAACAATTTAGAAAAATAGAGTAAACTGTAATAAATAAAATGAGACCAAAATGACAAAAATACAACCAGCAGATGTGCAGTTTTAAATGTTAAGTAAAAATAGCACCAAAAAGCAGAAAGTGCTAACTGTGGGCATCTGATTGAGCTAGACTGGGACAAAGCCACAAGTTCAGGCTGACCGTGATGGAGTGTGGGTCAGATGCAGGCACCAGGTTAGTCCAGCTGAAACAGTTAACTTCTCAAAGTCCAGTACACCGAGTTCAACATTTTAAGATTTCATAGGAGCTCAACTGATGCTAGCCAAGGGTCCAGGACCTGGGGAGATACCTCTTAGGGATCAAAAATTCGCTCCAGCAGAGGCTAGCAGGGCTCAGGCAGGTCCAGTAGCAGGTCCTGACAGGTCTAGTTGCAGGTCCAGACATGGGCAGTTGCAGCAGGTCAGCTGGCAGTGGTAGGGTTTGAACTGCAGGATTTCTCCAGTGCATACCAGGATTCTTTTCTTAGTATGGGAGACTTTTAGGTGAGAAGGAATGACAGAGGGACCCTTTGAAGCTTAGGACGCACTATTCACTGAACTGGGTATCTGCTACAGGTAACCAAGTTGTTAAGTGTGACAGCATTCCATTCTTGTGAAGCTTAATTGGGTCTCTCCTTACAGGCGACTTCCAGCGGTACCCCATTTTCCCACCATGACCGTACAACAAAGAATGTGTCTGAGTGGATTAGACAAAAGGAACAGAACTGGTCTCAGAGCTAACTACTGGAATACACAACTACTGTCTGCATCTTTTGTATAAAGAAACTTCCAGCCAGTGTGCCAAGATTTCTCTAACAAAAATCAGGAGTCTTCACATCTGTGCGACCACGAGACTCTCAGAGGTGCATGACTGGAGTATTCACTGGCAACTCCCCATGACAGATTTGGGGCCAGAATCCTGGGCACTGGGATAAAACTGTCATGAGAGGCTGCCTGTTCCCTGCTTCAAGGGAGTGAGCTGAATGACTCCTCAGGAGTAAATTTGTAAATGCGCAAGGCAGACGTCACTCAGAAGGACAAGGGATGTGAAGGAATTGAGGAGAGATGAGACAAAGATGTCCAATTGAGCACCGAGTAAGGACCTGCACTGCTCGGCAAGGGTGAGGTCCAGGAGGCCCACATTTTCTCCACTATGTGAGCAGAACAGTGTAGCCCTGTGGATAGAGGTTACTGAGGTACTAAAGTTCGTCTCACTTTTGTTGAAAAAACTGAGCACCAATAAGGCACGAGTTGAAACCAGACATCAGTCTACGTGCCCCAAATAATCAGGGGTTGTGCTTTGTCACCTTTACACATGACACCCACATTTTCTTACTCAGTGATTATATTTCAAACCCACGCTGTAGCCTCATTCATTTCCTGGTTTATGACTGTGGTAGATTAAATTGTACAATAACTTTCTGAAACCGACTGGAAACAAGAGTGGGGCCATTAGTTATGGTGACAAAATCGTATCTACTCTGGCTTTATGAATTGGAATTCTGGGTGCCTGTCCAAATCCTTCTTGACATAAGAAACATGAATATCATGATCAATGATAGCCTACCTTTTGTTACTCAAATTATAAAGTGGTAGTATCTTTGGATTCTATGAGGCATTTTGATTGTTAACCCCAGAGGCAAAATATAGCCTGGTAAGCAGATTCGGGCTGGGACCACAAATAGGCCAACGAAAAAAAAGTGGTCCTCATTTGCAGATCGCGACCTTTCATGAAGCATTGTTTGGTTAGTATAACAGAGCTAATTTCAGGAAGACTGTATGCTAAAGAAAGCCTTTTATAGCTTCTATTGCCAGCAACATTGGTCAGGACCGAAAACTCCATTATTCCACTGAATCTCACCCACTAGTGTCCTGACACTCATCTTCAGGGCCACGAATCTCCATTCGCTCATGTTCCCCCTCATACCTCTGTGTCCCCTCCTGTCAATTAGACTGTAATTTGTGGGCAAATGAAAGAGCATCACCAAATCTTAATTGCTCCATATACAAACATTACATGCAACTTTTAGAATTAATTTGTTAAATGTTATCATTTTTTTAGGAAGGTGGAATCTGACTATATGGTTGCCCCCACTTTTTTCCTGGTGTTTGAATGGTTTTTGACTAGTCTGGCTGGGATCCTGCTATCCAGGACCCCAGCCTATCTGCTTACTCCCTTAAATGATTGGTGTGCATATTAGATGCACTAGTGATTGGATACTGTGGTACCTTATGAGCCCCTAGTATATGGTACCTTAGGTACCTAGGGCATTGGTACTTCACAGGCCTACCAGGGGCTGCAGCATGTATTATGCCCCCCCTGGGAAGCATTCACAATCTGACACCATAGGCCTGCTACTGCAGCCTGTGTGAGGTAGTGTTAGCACTCCTCACTGAGGTATAGGTTCCTATATCTCACCATACACACACATATAAACCTATCAGTCACCCCTCTAGCAGGCCCTAACAATCCTGAGGGCAGGGTGCTTGGTTTACTATGTGAGGGGGTGCTTCTGTCTGAGCAGGACCCCTCTGCAGCTGGCAGAGTCTATTCTCTGCTGCTGTTTGTGGATGCGGTTAAACCATATACTCTTAAGTGCATTATAACCTCGCGGTAAATGCTAACTTTTTTACCTGCCCCTGCTCTGGCGCAAAACTGGGCAAAGGGAAGTGGGTGTAACCACCCACAACCCTGACCCTCCTAGAGGAGTGGTCATAGAGCTAGTCCCTCCCATCTTTTTACTATAAGAGACCAAAGCTTGCCAATGCAACTTAGATTACACCTGGACGATGCTCTACAAAGAAGAATCCTGGCCCTTCGACGTTCCATTATCTCTGGAAGACTGAAGAATCTCCCTTGGAGTCAAGGAGTGACTCCCCTGCTTGGCAGGCACCAAAACTCTTCTACAACAGTTGCAAACTTTACCGCTCCCGCTGGAGCCCGAAGTCCCTGCGTCCCCTGTAGCAGATTTCCTGACCTCTTGATGGCCATTTTGAGTCCCCAGCGAAGCTGTGGCATCTGGACCCCACGAGTGACGAGGAACAGCAATACCAGGGAACCGTGCACTGATTTCAAGTGCAAGCCCTAATCTACGTCTAACGAAGTTGTGCTTTGGACCATTTGTTGTCCAAGTCCCGAGCAGGTCTAGTACCAAAATTCAGCAGCCTACACCGTCCCGAGTGACCCTGGGCTGTTGTTAAACTTTTCCTGCAAAGGCGTCTTCGCGGTTGCTTGCCCATTGGCTAGTAACCCACCTAAAGACTTCCACATCAACTTCAAGGGCTCGCCTGGTTGCTCTGGGCCTGCCCTCACTTACCCTTGCTGGGTAAGTCCATCAGACCTTGCTGGTCTGCACCATTGACAATCTTCACTCCACATGAGACTTGCGGCTGCCAAGGCTTGTTGGCTCCAATCCGGGTGCCGACACCGTCAACAGCTGCAGACGTTGTGGGACCTCCCGAATCCAGCTGCTGGTCATCGTCGAACCTTCCTGGACCTCGTGAGTGAAGAGACAAAACACCATCAACGACCTGAAGCGAAGTCATCACAAGAAGCAAGTCTTCAGTGTTCTCCATTGAAAACAGCATCGCGACCCGACACCAAAGGACACCTATGCACCCGGCTTCCCTGGGTGAGGTAACTCGTGCACTCCGGTGCCCAAGTGTGTGTTGGCTCTCGAAATACTTACCCTGTAAGTTGCTTGCCTGTTGACTTTTGCGAAGTGCCCTAGAACTGTAATTTACAAACCACGACATTTGCCATTGAAACGTATAGGAAACCCGCGGGAGTGTTTAGACACTGCACGCGTCTCCTGTGGGCTGGCTACTTACCTGCTAACACTGCAGAAGTGAAGCCCCAGCAATCCCCAAGGCCCTAGGCCTCTTCATTTTGCAAGTCGAGTTTGTTACACCATTTTTTTAGTATATGGTCTGGTACGCCCCTAGGGCTACAGCCATATTTGTGCTTAATTTATTGAGAACTGTTTATCTTTTGAATGCTTACCTGGCTCTAATCTCATAAAGAGATTAATAGAGTATATTTAGAAATAAATACATATATATTTGATATATATACCTGTGTGGTGTCTTTTCATTTGGTAATTCAAGAGATTATAAGGTAAAACAAGCTGCTTTACATTCCTCAGAGACTTAGCCTGAAGGCTGCTCTCCACAGCTACCACTAGGATAGCTTTCTTTAAAGGTTGTCTTAAACCTATCTACCACAAGAGTCGAATTGGACTGGTGCAAGGTGGCCACTATAACTAGTGACCAGCATATGCCAGGCCAACTTCTCACAATTTTCTTCTATAAAGTTACATTATAACGTACTATTCTCCATTAAGCCTGCTTGTGCCT
Organism: Triturus cristatus; assembly: GCF_964204655.1. NCBI lineage: Eukaryota > Metazoa > Chordata > Amphibia > Caudata > Salamandridae > Triturus > Triturus cristatus. The sequence continues at coordinate 473,209,294 of NC_140590.1, read as the reverse complement.
TTAAAAAAAAATGTATATCTCATTCTTCAGCTTCACAAAACATTTGTACGTTTTTTTTGCAAAATTCCTCTTGTTTGGTGAGTCCATTTAATTTATGAAATTGCCCTTTTAGGAGTAAAGTACAAAACCACATTTCAGTCTCAACGTCAGCTGAACATATGGTGATCTTGGGCAATTTACACTGTTTATGCCCCATTCACTGCCATGCACAGGAGAAGATCATTTCACAGGAAATAGCCAGACATACTGTAACACAATTTAACAATGCTTGGTTTTCACTGTGATGTATAATACATGTGCTTTATTTATGACATCTGTGGCAGCTCCTTTTGGAGAGTTGTAGAAGTTTAAAGGCATTTTTTTATCGCAGCATTTGTGTATATGTTTAGCTACACAATTATTATGTTTCTCGTCTGCAACTGTGCCTTTTTCAGAACATATATATTATTGGATATAAACAACTTCCTCATCTGTTATTTCAGGCACTAGAGTCACGATTTCAATGGTGCAGCAGGTGCAGTGGCACAGGGGCCAAACGGTTTAGGAAACCCACTGAGCACTGATTATTGCAATATTTTACTACTAAACAAGCAGTCACAAGTGCAGTTACCTTGCAGTCCCTAAGGTCATGATTTGATCTCTACATGACACTAGATCCCCTTCATGATAAATGGCAGACAGACTTGGGCTCCCGGGACAGTGACGACTAGACAGAGGCCCTTGAGTCCCCGAGATACGCAGCGATTGCCTCCCGTCTTAGGCTTATTCAATTCAAGTATTTACACCGCAACTATTTCACTAGATACCGGCTTTTGAGGGCGGGAATGATCAACTCTCCCAGGTGTCTAAGATGTGAAGCAGAGGAGGGTACACTATTGCATTCTGTTTGGAGCTGCGATTCACTGGGACGGTTCAGGATGGGGGTTCTTCGGTGTCTATCTGGAGTGCTCGGCTGAGTTCTTCCTCATTCACCTAGGCTTCTTCTCCTGCATATTACGGATGAAATTGGGGGCTTACAGATAAAATTGGGGGAAACATTTATAAAAGGCATTTACTATTCTTGGGTCTTACCCTGGCGGAGAGGGATATTGCAAAGGCGTGGAAGGATCCGTTTCCACCCAAATTGAGTTCCTGGAGGGCAGGTCTTTACTAGTGCATGGGGCAGGAACAACCCATTTTTAAAGCAAGGGTGTCCTCAGAAGCACTTTAAAATATGGAAACGATGGGCGGACTATTGGAACCACCTCCGCCACACCCTGCCGAAAATATATAGTGATGCAGCACAGGGCAGATATGATGTACAGTTAGATATGATGTGGGTGGAGGGGCATGACCAGGATATTGTTTCACAGGCTATGACACAGTGTTCTGAAATATTTAGGGCTGTCGTTTTCGGGCCCAAATGGTTCAATTCTTTGTTTTACAACAATTATGTAATAGTCACCTGCTCCATATTCAATATATGGATACTAGTATGCTATAATACTTTTGCAATGTCTGCAATTACTATATCTGTTGACTCAATAAAAATAGTGGTGAAAAAAAAGAATATCGATTATTGATATATTTTACAACTAAATAAGCAGTCACAAGTGCAATTACCTTGCAGGCACTGGGTAATTATTTGAAAGTTGCAGCAGATTCAGTAGAACAGTGGTCAAAAGTTCTAGGAAACCCATTGAACACTGATTATTGCTATATTTTACTACTAAACAAGCAGTCAGGAGAGCTTTTTTAGTTCTTTTTTAACCATTGCACCCAAAGTAACACATAGCCTAAAGCATCACTGTAATAAAATCTGAAACCTATTGGACTTTAATGTCTAACTACGACCTATGTTACATTCAGCACATTGATATGGCACATTTTCACTGTTTTTGCATGGTCCTAAAATGCTTTGAATCTGGACACACTAACACCTTGGCAAGGGCATTCTCCATTCTATAACATTAGCACGTCAGCCGTTGTAAACACTACATAAATACTTATAACTTACAATATGGCACACCATACCAAGCATTGGCAAATAATTTAGGTCTTGCTTATGCAAGATCTATTCACTTTGTCAATGTTTTTTATCCTTATTACACAACAGCACTAGCTTCAGTGCAGCATAACTGAACATTTTTAAAAAGCGCAATAACATGGACAACGCTGGCTATGTCGTATAGCTTTTTAACATTACTTTCAGCCGTTTGCAACATACCTAAAAACTATTTGCAAAGCTAATATATTTCACATAGGCAAGACCTGTTGGCTTTGCCAGTGCTTGTCTTTCCTCTCTTCTCCCATTGATAGTGCTTTCATATCACGCTCTTGCTCCACCCTTTCTCTCTCTATTGCTGTGGTCAAAGTCTCACAATAGAAATTAGCCTTGGCCCCCAAAAATGAGTGCTGGTGCCAACCACTGGCAACCAACCAGAGAAATTAAGCAATGTGTGTTGGTGTTGAAATAAAAGGACTGTGATGTGTTTGGTGAGGAAGAATAAATTAAGCTGCAGACATTGGTGCAACAGAGTCAAAAGGCAGAGAGTTGCTAACAGATGCAAAGAAACAGAAAGGAAAGGTGCACGTGATTTGAGCTGTTACATAGTTATTTTCACAACATAATCTGCCATTTGTAGCACTGTACGTAGCAGTTTTTGATCAAACATTTGATTTTTCTGACAATTGCTGAATACTTTCTGTGGGGCACCTCTTTGACTAAGGTAATTGAAAGACTAGCCTAGTAGCCCAAAGACCCAGCAAACATGTTGCTGAGGGCATCTGCTAACAAAGTCACTAGTTTGCTTTCTTATTTAATTCTAGATCCGGAGATTGGTAGAGCTGAAAGGATGCCTCACCTGGCTACCTTGAATGAGAGTGTGGCCATCCACTGTGGGACAAAAAAAAGCTACCCCATCCAACCCAGCAATAGCCTCCATTATTTTCACCTGCAAAAGGAGTGTGAACTCTTCAGCTCAGAAGCAGCATCTCCCGAGGCAAGGCCTCCCTGTCGTGCCCTAAGCTCGGAACGAGAAGAGTTAAGCCTCATGGTGTGCCTGGTGGGGCTAGGCAATTATCATTCTGTACAGAATAACAATGGGCCGGCTGACTGTTGGTGCTAGGTCGTGGAGGGGTGCTGCAGCCCCTCAAGCTCAGAGTATAGGCGAGACAGCCCCAATATTGACAAAAGCAGGGGGGAGGAAACGCCCCACATCTACCCTCGAGCAGTGGGCCTCAGGCATCGGCCAAATTCAAGCCTCTCCAAGCTGACCCTGCTGTTAACTCATGGAGCATCCACCCACTGCTTTCAGCAGAGCAAAAAAGAAAATGATAATAACACAATGTTATTATCATTTTATTTTTCTCAGCCTAGGCAGTTTTGCAGGGGGGCGAGGGCGGCAAGGCTGCTCATAGAGCAGGGGAGGATTGGTTGGGGCACTTTCTAAGTGCGCATGATGGTGTGGCCGGCAATCTTGGGCCGATCAAACAGTTATGCCCACTTAGCATGTTCTCCACCAGACTGTATTACTTACAGTGGAGAACATGCACAAGGGTCACAGTCTCCATCTCAGTGCCATACCATGACGCTCAGACCCATCAAGACGCTGCTGTCATGGTGACAGCAGCATTGTGATTGGCTTAGGGGAGCCTGTGTGCTTCCTGCTTCCATTCTGGGACTCATTGAAAGGGAAGCGGCGGAGATACCCTATTCCCTACCCCGCCTCCACCCCCCCTCCGATCCATGTCAGCTGCCACTAGAAGCCTGTACAAAGCAAGGCACTGTGCACTGAACATATGGCATTCAGGAGTTTAGACCGAGGTTTTCAGTAGTGAGCCGTAGACTTCAAGTATGCATCTCCCTAATAAATTAAATAATGCCAAATATACATTAAATTTGACCTTGAAAAGTTGAGTTAAGTTTGGTCAAAGAAGTGGGAAAGCTATAGGAGTCCCAGGAGAGGAATTTCAGATTGAAAATTTCCATAAAAAATTATTGGATGCCTTGAATGGGAGTGTGGCCATCCACTGTGGGACAAAAAAAAGTCACCCCCATCCACCCTTGCAATAGCCTCCATTACTTCCGCTTGCAAAGGGAGTGTGAACTGTTAACAAAATACTGCCCACAATCATACCCACTGGGCCTCCTCTGTGGAGAGAGGTACTGGTCAGAGAGTATGGCCAAATGCCATTTCCTTTTCACTGTGACCACTGTACATAAATGTACTGGGCACAAGGAATGGTCTAATCCTATGTCCAGCAAAGGAGTGGCTACAGGGTATGGGTTGAGGACATTCCCAGGGCCAGAGCATCTAAGGCATGCAATGGGCCTTCCCTACAGGCTCTGGGAAAGGATGCTTTTACGGCGTGCTGCAGAAGGACTTTACCTGGTGCCAGCATACACTGGGGAAGGGGTAAGATGGAGGAAGCTTGATAGCCAAGCCTTGGGCCTAGACCTACAGTGTCTCTGGGACAATAGTAATTCAGTGTAGGTACAGAGGGGCATATTAACAAGGGCTTTATCTCCGCTTTTTTGGCTTTAAAAGCCAAAGAAGCGGAGATAAATATATCGCCCTATCAACAACAGGGTGCTAACATGCAAAATCGCATGTTAGCACCCTTTTTCACTACGCTTCCCTTTGCATCTCTAATTAGATGCAAAGTGGACGTTCCAGAGCAAAATAATAGGAGAAATGTCGCTAAGCGACATTTCTCCTATTATCAAGCTTCACGCTAACCCTGTTAGAGACAAAAAAAGCAGCGCTAACCATGGTTAACGCTGCTTTTTTACGTCTGCTAATTTTCAGACTTAGCCATGTAATTCAATGGGAGGTGGATTACATGGCTAAATCCACCATGGGCTATCAACAAGGATATCCCTATCCTTGTAGTTTTATCGCTGCATTACCAGCGATAACCTCCCAAAATGCCGCTATCGCTGGATTTTTTATCGCCTAGGCGGTTAGCGTTGTTAATAGCGCGATAACCAGGCGATATTATCCAGCGATAGCGGGCTTTAAAAAACTTAACGCTAAGCGCCCTTAGCGTTAATTTTCCCTGTTCCTTGTTAATATGCCCCAGAGTGTTTCCATAGGCCCTGCCCTGGGCAAACTGCTCAGTGAGCGTGGCTGGATGTAATGCTCAGATACTCTGGGGACAGTGAGAGGCTATTTAACCTTGTCCTATATACAGAGGCCATGGACTTCTCTTTCATATCTTGTTTGGTGTCATCAGAACCACTTAGTCACATTAGTTCTAGCCTTACCTATTATGTGTGCATGATGAAAATAACCATAATCTTAGGGGGTGAGGCATCATGTCTGTTTCCTCACAAAGTTTAGATAGAAAAAAGGTGCAATGCAAATACATATAGTTGTATATTTGTCCAAATCCATAGAATAATCGTCCGTGTTCAAATGTAAGTTTCAAACTCACTGACAAGGAAAGACAAACAAGCTCCAAGGCTCTTGCTCTGACTTGAAGTATCTCCATTGCCTAGCAAGGACGCTGTGAATCCCAAGGAAACTTTATACCTGATGAGTTCAAGATGGCTGCCGCCATTTCCAACAACATGAGAGTTCAACGGACTCATGGGAGCTGTATTTGCGTTCAAGCAGGGGTGTGTAGTGAGGTGTGTAGTGAGTCATCCAGAAACACAAATCCTTTTGCCGAGTGGCGCAGACACTCTGGGACGACGGCCAACCTTTCCTTCCCCAGAAGAATCCCAGCACGAATGAGTGTGGAGTACTGAGCTCATGAGCCCACCAAGCATTACTAGAAGATAAGCCACGGATCATGACAGTTAATAATAGGAAATCTTCAACCAATTATATGATATTTTTGTAAGCAATATTTAGACATACACACCTTCTCACAGATATATATGTTACTCGTGAGTTTAATTGTTAGTAGTCACTGGAGGATTCAGATATGGAAGGGGTGGATATAGTGGCCCACAATTGCAGTGAGTGCGCATAGGAAGCAACCAAAGCCTGTTTCCCTTGGAGGGGCTTGTCCGGGTTCTCTGACAGTCAGTTGGGTCAAAGAGAGCATCATGCAGTAAAATATTCAAATAGATATTCTAAACGCCACAGGTTGTCCAAACATTTGTAAATGGGCAATCAGGCAATATTTCAATCGTTTATTGGTGTGTCAAACAACAGTGTTGTTGGAAATTTGTGCCTCCAAAACATTGAAAGCATAATTAAAAAATCAGATTCCCAAAACAATAGTGGAAAAAGGGACAAGCATTGGAAATAGTTTGGGTATGTAGTATAGTTATTAACTTCTTCGAAAGTCGCATCCATTTGATGGTAATTGCCTTTGCAACCTTTCCCTTTAGTTTAGTTTGTAAACATTTTATTTATACTTTTGCTTGAGTAGTATCTTGAGATAAGTGACCTTGTGTGCACCTAAACAACCATGAATACTCCCAATACTACTTGAAATGTATCTCACTCCAATGAAAGTAAAACGAGAGATAGAGGTTTCTTTGAAAAGTAGCGGCACTCCCTGCCCCACTCCCTGTGTCATTCTTTCCCAGAGTTGATACTGCAGTTTAGTGCAGCAGCTGAGTTGGAAGGTCTCTCTGTCTCCGATGTCCCTGTCAGGGTGCACCAAGCTTCAGCAGAGATTTGACTAAGAATAGGCGAAGCAAGCTATTCAAAGGTACACTGTGGGATCCATTCTAAGAAACTCTAAAATACAAAAGACAAGTTTACTACTTTTTCTGTTAGCTAGGTTTTAGCATAGCACTTAGAAATAGCTTCAGGGTGTTAGGATGCCAGAAACTCACTAACAATTTAAGAGGCATTTATTTTGTTTTTACTGACCGGTACATGCTTAAATACTGTTATATTTGCATTCTGTGTGGTTACGAAACACATTTTATGCACTAGACAAAGGATTTTAAAATAAACTTTTTAAATTACATGACCCCGTTTTTTAGTGCAATCTTTGACTGTGTTCTTCATAAATGATAGATTGTTTGGATTGCCACTGTGTCCCTGAGCTCACCTAGAGACACTGTCAGTAAACTGAAAACACAGCCTGTGCAAGATTGGACAGTGGGCTGGTGCTAGGGCTGCGGTCCATCCAGCTTTCTAATTCAACCTTGATGCATTGAACTGAGTCCTTGCATCAGTGTTAGAATCCCAACCCCTGCAGCTCTGGGAGGCCCCATATTTCGTATCAAGCAAAGAGTCCATTTTGCTGTGGGAGACGAGCTGGAGGGCACTGTTTAGAAAAGGAGATACCAGGTATGAAGAAAGAACAAAGATTTTTAACCATCAGGAGTGGCCTTTAAGAAAGAGGCTACACTGCTGAGCACCTGCCAGTTCACAGGGTGCCAACGTGTGTCACATGATACCAGCTCCTTTCACCCGGTCAGCCAGTGAGGTGCGAGTGTCACACGGGGCAAGGCAATATAAGCTGGAAACCCCTGCAGAGAGAGGACTCTTTACGCAACTAATGTCCACAGGGATTGTTTAGCAACTTTCCTTGGACATTCAAGCTGGTCTTTGTTTTTTTTTCCTGGAGGGTAGCGAGTCTTAGCACAAAGCCACGCCTCTTTCTATGGCTCCCTCTAAAATCTATTGATGGACTGTAATACTCTAAATAGCTCTAGGCCTTGCCCCCCATCCAGGCACCGCCCACTCGAAGGCCCTTCTGCTACTTCTTACACGGTGAGAATTTTATTAAAGTTGGCAGGCCTGTGAGTAAGGTGTTCCAAACTTTAAAATGGTGGACATCTTGTGGACAAGAATTTTACTACCAGCATGGGTTTCTCCAAGTGAACCTGGCACCCATGAGGAGCAGTAACAAGGGTAGCTTCCTACTCTTAATGGCCCGCAGTGCAGGGGAAAAGTGTGCCACTAAAGAGGAAAAAAGCAGACACCCAGGAGCAAGAAGCTACCTGCTGAATCTGCCTGCCAGGGCCTGACGTTTGTTAAGGCTATGGGTCCACAAGGGCTGCTAGGCAACTGGTAAACAAAGTACTTTTAAAGGATTTGCTGTGCCCCTTGAAATAAAATGGAGCCTAGCAGTAATAGTTGCCACAACTGCCTCGAGGAAATCATATAGTGCAGCCATGTATTTTTATGTCTGGCCAGAAAACTGTTAATATTTTTGTTATTCATCCTTAGGTTAATGTGGTATGAATATTAGGTCAGCCTAATGTGAGGTTTGTCTCTATGGTGAGGGACCTACTGTCAGTGGCTGTGTTCTTACCAAAGTGAGTAAGCCTGCTTTTATTCGAAGGAAAGGGTTTATTAAAAACTGCGGGCCTTCCTTTTTGAATTACTGAAATTAGGTGACAAAGTCTGCAGGTCTAACATTTGTGTGGGAAAAGCCAAATGCTAAAGTAAGTGCCTTTTTTAAAGAGTTCTGCTGGTTTTACATGTTAGGCCCACAGGTATGCAGTTTGTCATTAGGCACCTTGCTTATAACAAACGCAGACTAGAGTCAAGGGGTTAGTTCCATTTTCTGATGAATCCTTAAGGTATATGATATGCACCCTTTTATCTGCAAGGCCTCCTTCAGAAGAGGTTTGAAATTATTATTCCCACTAATAACTTGTTTGCTATTTGGTATCTGTTTTGCCACTTGTGTATTCTTTGGATATTTGTAATGTTAAGCATAGTAGTTAGCTATGTGCCTTTTACTGTGACTGTTTCTTTTTAAAAGTAAACCCAGTGACTGGACCATCACTACCTTTTAAGTCAAGTGCTGAAAGGGGATACTTGGTTTTCAGTTTAGGGCAACAATAGTACTGGGACGCCAGTAGTGAAGGACCTTACTTTGCACAGTGGAAGCCCAGCAAACCCTGCATAGAATGAAGCCAACTGAACTAGTTGATACAAGGCGCAGCAATGAAGAGGTGGAGCGGGGGTGGGGGGCAGTGCGGATAGCAAAGGGGAATGAAACTTGAGTTGAGTAGAGTTGCATTATATTGGGAGGACACCACTGTTCCAGCCTTGGGCTTTCATTTAGTAGATCACTGGTGTTATGTGTGTTTCTTCTTTGATTGACTCTATTTCTACTAAAGCAAATTAAGACTGTTAACTCCCAAATTCACTCGAAATGTATTCCCAAAACAATAGTGGAAAAAGGGACAAGCATTTGAAATAGTTTGGGTATGTAGTATAGTTATTAACTTCTTCGAAAGTCGCATCCATTTAATGGTAATTGCCTTTGCAACCTTTCCCTTTAGTTTAGTTTGTAAAATTTTTATTTATACTTTTGCTTGAGTAGTATCTTGAGAGAAGTGACCTTGTGTGCACCTAAACAACCATGAATACTCCCAATACTACTTGAAATGTATCTCACTCCAATGAAAGTAACTTATGACATTAAAGCCCCAGATGATAATACCAGTGTTCTCCCACCAAGGCAACCTACAGCTTTATGAAGGCGAATTTTCGGGGTAATCCCCGGCTCCCCTTTGCTCCCATCTTGTGTGAGCCGTAATTACTGACACTGTGCACAGACAGTGCAGAAGTTTTTTAATAATATCAAGCGAGGAAATGTTCAATTGAGCATTGTTTTTACATTCAACTGCAGCTTCTAAGTCCTGGATTTTACCTTTTGACTGAAAGCCCTAAATGAAGCTGTTTGTAAGCCGGAATCATATTTTTGTAAAACACAGAGCCACATTTCTTCTTGCTGACAAAGCTTTCTAAATTGTGCATATGTTAATCTGCACATCTTGAGGTACCACAAATTAATGTGTGCAATTTGCACGGGAAAAGTGTGGTCCAGCCGCGATTAGCCTCCTTGTGTCCAGCATTGCCTTGTGTTTCCCAGTGAACTAGTCTCCATCCCTGGTGGCTTGACTCTTTAATTCCCCAGTTCTGCACAGTACAGATATTTAACCTCCTCTGTGTCGCCTTTATGGTATTAAGCTTCCTCCTCCATTGCCCCCTCAGCTCGGCATTGGATTTGCTATTCAAAAACACAGGGAAACTGATTTGAAGGTTGGTTGTTTATGCAAAGGGCTTTGAGTGCCTCCATCCTGCTTGGTTACCTCCAGGGAGCACCAGCTTTGCTTGCTTTGCATAAGCTGTTTTTACTTCTCTTGGCTCCCCAGTTTAACCTGGTATCATTTTCCCACCTGCTTTTCTCAATTTGTTAGTCAGAAAAGGCAAACTAGCATTTGATTATCGATACTGGCCTCACGAAAAATGGCACTTGGTATTTTTAGGATATCTTCTCTTCTGTTGGGCTTTCCATGGCAAGCCCTCTTGGTGGAGCCTCAGGCTCGTGCCTCTTCCAGGTCTGCGGAAGGGCGGGAAGCTTGCTTGGTTTTACATTCTTATGAAGCACGACGGGTAGCATAGGTTTCTTGAGCGGGATAACAAAATCAAAAGAGAAGAGAAACAGACAACAATCGAATGATATTGACAACAACAAATATTTTCAGCGCCTTCCAGAGAGTAAGATAGGAACTGGTTGCTCTTAAATGTCATGGGGGGTTATTCCAGAGCCTTGGGCCCACCAGTCTGAGGAACCTGCTTCCAGCCCGTTCAAAAGTAGCAGGTTGTCATGAACAGACGGAGCACTTAGCACCCAATAGGATGAGCGCATCATAGACTCCATTTCTCAGAGAGCGTATTGCTGTGAAGAGCTATTTAGTGCGGGGTTCGTTGTTGAGCCTGCAGAGAAGCAAAAATGTAGGGGAAATGGCAGGAGCAGGCATAAAAAGTGTAGATAATGATACAGCTGATGAGAAACAAACTTTAACCAGGGGCATAGCTTCGGGGGTATCCACCTAAAAATAATGAGGTGTCTGTCGGATTTCACCTGGGATTTCCACATACATACAGACAAACAAAACCCACTCTCACTCTCTTCTCTCTGTTTTGAAGGTCCTACAAAATGTTGGCTAGGTTGAAAACGATTGTTTTTTAAGTACTTCTAACGCATTGCCCATTAAGCCCCCTCATGCCCTGTTTCTCATGTAATGTATTTTCACAAGATAAACCAGCTTGATTTTTGAGAAATCTGAAGTTCACCCCCCTTCTTACTGACCAAGCCACGCCCCTGACTTTAACAAACAAACATTATTGTTCTCAGCATCACTCATAACAGTATAATAACAATACATTTAACAGGGAGCTCATACTTAACGAAAAATCGAAGCAGATTAACTCAAATAGTACAGCACGTGAAGACAATAATGAAGTAACCCACAAGCTTACCCTTACGCTGGCTATCCATGCACACCACTTACAAGATGGGACACTGGGCACATAGTCAGCCAAATACAGCACTGTTACATAGGTGGTCTGGTCACTATAAAGTGCAGCCAATTACCTTTGAAGTAACTGACCATGAGGAATATATGTATAATGCTTCAGAAAACTGTTTTGGAGGCAAGTCTGTTCTATAACAAAGCGGCCGTACATCAACAGATGTTTTAGCACTATGGATTTTAAATATTGGTAGTAACCACCTTCTAAGGGCAGTCAGTGCCTTTCTACGATACCTATTACCTGAAGGACAGAATCCCTGACTCATATGACAAATAACAATCGCAGAGACAATTTAGCCCCGTCAGCTCTTGTTTCGAGGGTTCCTAGCCTGACCTTAAGGTACTTAGGGGCATATCAACAACAACCGGCGATAATTATCACTAAGCGCACTTAGCGCTAGGATAATTATCGCCGGCTAGCGTTGATTTTTATCGCTGAGATAGCGTGCTATTAGCAACGCTTATCTCAATAGCGATAAAAATCCTCACGCTAAGTGGCTAACGTGAGATTATCGCTGGAAACCCAGTGATAATCTCACGTTAGCTTGTTGATAGGGACAGACAAACTTAGCCATGATATCCTCCTTCCATAGGATATCATGGCTAAGTCAGAAAAATACCAGACGTAAAAAAGCAGCGTTAACCGCGGTTAGCGCTGCTTTTTTTGTCTCTAACAGGGTTAGCGATATTCTTGATAATAGGAGAAATGTCGCTTAGCGACATTTCTCCTATTATTTTACTCTGGAACGCCCCCTTTGCATCTCATTAGAGATGCAAGGGGAAGCGTAGAGTAAAAGGGTGCTAACATGCAAATTTGCATGTTAGCACCCTGTTGTTGATAGGGTGCTAGTTTTATCTCTGCTGTTTTGGCTTTTAAAGCCAAAAAAGCAGAGATAAAGCCCTTGTTGATATGCCCCAATGTGTGTTGTTCTCTAGTTGAACACGATCCAAGCATGACTCGAAACCAGTATTTCCTTTATGAGAGAGACGGACGTTAATGAGCCAAGCCTGGCCACACGCACCACTTTGTAAGCCAAAACCGCTCCTTAAACAAGTCAGTTGAGGCATTTTAAATCAGTGAAGAATTATCCTAGAGATGGCCGAATGGCAGTGCCCTTAGGGTTTCTTGACATGTGACATCCATGGATTAGTCACAGGCCCTTCGTAGGATTCCACCTCCAGCATGGATCTGAGATATGTCCTAGCCTGGGATTAATGTGGAGCCAGACCCAACAAAAACCTGAACAGAGGGCAGTGACATCAACAATGGGTTCAATACTTGGCTTCCAGTACTAAGGTGCCAGAGGATTGCCAGGCCCCAAATTCTTCACGATTTTCTGCCTTGGTACAGCCCCAGAATTTATCACCATAAATAGTTGCTTCAGCTCCCTTTTGTGGATACCCTGCGGGGTTTGGTACAAGTCATAATTTCGACCCACTGGCCAGGACAAACACTGATTTTAAAAATATCAGTGAACTTTTTTGACAAACACGTATTTTTTTTACCCAACTAGTATTCAGCCACATTGCCTGATCCAACATTCCTTAAGCCAGATGTGCGTGTGAAAGAATGGATCCCGAGTCAGCCTAACCCTGAAGACAGTTCAACAATATTCAGCTAAAAATCTTGCTGGCTCCATCCAAAAAAGGAAGCGGCCTATGATTGGCTGGACTTCCATGACATCCCTTTTTTGTCCAGCGGGACAATTATAACTGACGGCCAGTACTTCATTAAAAAGCTTGCTAATAACTGACACCCATGAATTAGGGTCTGCTTGGTACATGTCCACCGGAACTGGCTTGGGCCAGGGGCTTTATTCAACTTTTGAATGCTGTTTCTACTTCAGGGATTGATACAGTAAAATTAATGCTACACTCACCAATGTGTGTGCCTGGCTCATGGCAATGTCAGATTTGTATTCACCCTACTCGGTTGGGCAAATGCTTTAAGTGGTAAACCCATGATCAGGCTTTCTTTTATTTACATGACCCAGAAAACCATGAGATGCAAGTTGCCAAGTTTGCATTTTTTTAAGTGCCAGCCTGCCCCAGCTCACCTCACATCCTCCTCTTGGCACAAAGTTTTTTCTAACTAACAACTTTGGAATATTCTTTCCTTAATTCAATAAAATGTGTTTAAATATTATTAGAAGGATAGTGTACCACTAGGTAGCAGGAAAGCTTGCTCTTCCTTCGCCAGCATTGCTCATCGAACCACTCATGCCCACTTTAGGCTTGAGCTCCCTTAGGGGGTTTGAAGGTGGTCTAAGAAGAGGATGCCTTTGCATTTAAAAGACCCCGTAGTATTCTATTGTCACCTTCCCTAGCTGTATGTGGGGCTTTAAGATCTTTCATTACTTCCTTCATTAGAAATAGGGCAAACGTGTCGTAGTCGCTGCTCTTCATTTCATTGTTCTTCTGTTATTTGATGGAGAAATTCCTGAATGGTGCTGAAGCCTCCATCTCTCATGGTACCCAGTGGGATTAGTTTACTCTGGAAATCGGCCACTCATGGATCAGGATCACTTTCAGGGAGCGGCACCACTTCCATGGATAAGACTTCCACGTTGCCTAAAATATAATTGATTAGGGTTGATCTGCTTCCTGACTTATAATTTTTACTGGGTGAAATAGCTGCACTAGTACGGTCACTTATTAAGTGTAAGCTGCAAAGTAACAACAGTGGCATAAAACTTCTCCCATGCCTGGTATTTTTATTCTTGCCAAGCAAAACACCTCCGGGATGCCCCAAGCTGCGTCCTCATCATTGCTTACACTATTGAATGGCTTTTTTGGTGGAAGGGGTATTAAAACCACCACATACTAAGAGGGAATGATGGGCCAAGTTGCTTCTGATAAGCTGAATTATGTCTCCAAGAGTTAATAGGATAGATACATTATTGGTACCGCGTCAACAGTCATTATATCTAACACTTGTCCTGGAGGTGCAGTCTTAGTCAATCTAAGTCATCTGAGACTTGATCTACATAGCTGGTATGCTTCAATGTGGATCTTGGTAGAAACTCATGACATCAACTCCCACCCCAATGAGCGACCATGTTTAGGTTTAAATGCTGAAATGTGATATTCCATAAATACGTCCATCGGGGTTTCCAGGAAAGCCCACAACTCTTTAAAATAGCAGATATTCCTTTGCTTGGTGAACGTTTGCCACACTGGCTCTTCTATTTTAATTCTTGTCCTGTTGAAATACAGAATCGATATCATTTTTTAGCATGCCTATGTTCAAATTTAGGCCCCCAAAGGGCTATGGAATTAGCACGGCTAACCTTCCCTTGATGCTTGTTTGTACAATTAAGGTAGTAGTTTTTTCCCAGGAGAAACCCAATTGAGTTTACAGATTAAACGGATACCTATATAATAAACAGTGGCGGCTCCTCCTCTAAGGCAGAGGAGTGACGCCCCACTGTTCACGAGCAGTGTAATAGAAAAAATTAAATGATAATAACTTGAGTTATGATCATTTTATACTTAGTATTGTCAGTTTGGGGAAGGAAGGGGCATGACTCCCCTGAAGTCGGGAAGGAGGAGTGGTTGCTGCACTCTAAAGTGCGCATGATGCTTTGGGCTCTTGGGCTGGCCAAAACATCATGCACACTTTGCAGGTTCTCCACCCAGGCTGTCTTAACAGCGCGCCATAACAAACCTGAGCAGTTGTTGTCCAATGAAGTCCCTGTCGATACACACATTAGGGGGAGGATGTGACGCAGGATGGTACACAAACTTGTCTGTCCTATCTCAATCTCAAATTAGCCACAAGCAGCTAGAGGAAGGGCAGTCACAGTGCTAAACATTTTGTATCAGGGGCAACAAGGCTTTCCCTATGTTGCTCAGTGCTGATTGGAGCCAGGTCATGATGGTTCCTATTATCCTTTATCTTTGTTACAATGAGGTGCTATTTCATAAAGGCTTAAAGGGACCCACGGCCTGGAGATTTGCAGGATTTGCATATTATCTTCCAGCCACTTGATTTCCTTGGCCGTAGGGCGGGCTCAACTTAGCTGTTGCATAATTGCTGCTCACATGAAGTGGCGTGGAATGGCATCTATGTCCATGACGCAGAGCGGCTCTAAATTATCAAAGATTAGCCAACATACATTGTACGATTTAAATTTCATGTGTGTAATACGGAATCTGCTTGCATCCCTAGTGGTGGCAACGCATTCACTGGTTCTATGTTATGAGTGTTAATCAGCTTCCTTATAGAGTACACAGCATCCGCCACTTCTTTTCTGTTTGGTCGTATGTAACTTTGGAATAATTAAAGTGCCTCCCCTACAGTATTGTAGGGAGACTCTGAGTCGCATCCACCTTCTTTGCCAAATAACTGAATAGGCCTGTCAGAGCTCTTTTCTACCAACAGCTTAGGATGATTGGCCAAGCCAAGGATGCTGCTGCCTTCTGCAGGTTTATTGGATATGGCAATGCCAACAAGTACGCATCAACCATGGGAGAAAGTATTGAAGCACTGGATAGAACAGCCATAACACTCAGCCTGGGATCCCACCAAGGATTATTGCGTGGCTATCAATATTGAGGAAGCAAGGTTAAGATTTTTCAGTGGGAAACGAATTGAGCTCAGTGCTCTTTGATATTCTTGTAATTAAAATATGCTGATATGCGAATATACATTTGCATTGTGAACTAAAACAATAAACATATTCAAGCATAAAATACGCTGATCCATTATATGAATATTCACTGAAAAAACCATAGGTTTCACACACGTTATAGTTAGGAATTAGCATTTAAAAAACCTTGCAAATTCACTGAAAAAACCATAGGTTTCACACATGTTATAGTTAGCTGGACATTTTACTGATAAAAAACCAATGAAATTCCCCCGTTATAGTTAGTGCAGGCAACTATAACTCACGCGACCGCAATCCTCTGCTGATGCTAATACTGTATTTAGACACTTATTTGCCCATGTCTTCTTCCATTAAATTTTAGCTATACATATATTACAAATATTTTTTTTTCATAAAGACACATATGTCATCAGCAGAGGATTGCGGTCGCGTGAGTTATAGTTGCCTGCACTAACTATAACGGGGGAATTTCATTGGTTTTTTATCAGTAAAATGTCCAGCTAACTATAACATGTGTGAAACCTATGGTTTTTTCAGTGAATTTGCAAGGTTTTTTAAATGCTAATTCCTAACTATAACGTGTGTGAAACCTATGGTTTTTTCAGTGAATTTGTACGGTTTTTTAAATGCTAAGTTACTTTACGCCATTCGTGGCGTGCGCGCCCACTTAACGCAGTTCGTTCCGTGCGCGCACGGTGCGCTTCGCGCACCGCGCGCCCACTTTACGCAGTTAGTGCCGTGCACGCACGGTGGGCACGCGGTGCGCTACGCGCACCGCGTGCCCACGTTACGCTGGATGGGCAATGTACGCACGATGCGCCTCGCGCACCGTGCGCACATGGAGGACATATTATGCGCTTCGTTGTGAAAGGTAATCTTTTACATTTGCGTTGTATGTTATATCTGCCATGTACTAATGGTGCCCATCGGGCACCATTTGCACACGGGGTGTGGAGAGTGTGGATGATTTTTTTTTTTTTAAATTATTTTTACCGTACGCGTACGGTAAGCGTAATCGGCGATTTTTCGAAAAAAATGAAAATTGCATTTATGGCCTTGGGGGTTCTTTGGGGACACCTTCATCATGGCAAGGTGGTTAGGAGCTGTCTAAACAGCCCCTTTACATGTTTTTTGCCTTTGTTTTTCTTCTCCCCCCTCAGAGTGCGAGATAGAAAATGGCGGCCGCAGCTTCCTGGTTTCGACCGATTTGAATGTTTACTAAGATCTAACAGCCAATCAGAATCGCGTTCGCGCACGGTACCGTACGCGTACGGTAAGCTTACCGTAAGCGCACGGTAAGCGCACCGTAAGCTGCCACAGATATATATATTGATTTAAATGCTATTTTCTCAGGATCTACTGAACAGATGTACACCAAACCTACAAAAGGCACTTCCTTGACCTGTAGACTACCTCTCTGCCAAATTTCAAGTAACTCTGTTCAGCCGTTCGGGCTGTAGCTGTGTCTAAAGGTCCTATGGAAAAATGCATGGGAAAAACGCGTTTTGGGACCCCCCTTTTTTCTCAGCCCCCGCTTGACGAATCCCCCCGATACTTTCAGGGTAGGAGCGGAGCGTAGCGCCCCACCTATTTTGAAAATTTCACGAGGATTCGTCGACCGGCGCCAAAGTTATTCCAAATAGAATGTTGTGGATTTCCTATGGAAACAGGGTCCTAACTATAACTATCTACTGGCGACCGCCAGTAGATAATATTTCGCTCCCTTTCTAGTTGGGGAGCCAAGCATGTCAAGGAGAGAGTAGGAGGACTTGACAGTAACTCCAGTTTCTTCCATGCTATCCCTGGCTTGCTGATAGCCCTGGGTGGAGAAGCCTTCTAATTGGTCTTCACGACATCCCACAGGAACTGCAGGAAGAGTTTAGTCAAAGGCAAAGGAAGAGCTCAGTAGAGGAGAAGATGGAGCAGTAGCACTTGCAGACACTTTAGACTTCTCTGTCATGATCACCATGTCCCAAAGTCGCTGTACTCATCAACGCCATTTTGATTTCATAAATAAATGTTTCAGGCTTGGTGGTAGATGTTTCAGCATCTGCTGCACAAGGGAAACAGCATTTACAATGCTATGATTACATCACAGTACTATTACAACAACCGCGTTGTTAATACGCGATGCATTTACACCGCAAGTCATTACAACGACTTGCTGTAGGGGTATTGGAAATTAATTCCAACACCTTCCCTACTGTTGCGCAAACTGGAGTAGGACAGTAAATAATACTATTCCTAAGTCCAGCGCTCCCCCTACAGCAAGTCTTAATACATTGCGTAGTAATGTGCCATATTCGCTGCACCAGCAGATTTGAGGCCATAGAAGATGTCTGATTTGGTTTGCATAACTAAATAGGAAAAAATCAATAATCAAACTTTTGAGGGATGATTAGTTGGCCTGCTCTTTTAACATTTTTTTTTTTTTAAAGCAATTCTCCTGGGCGTTTTGGTAATTGTAGCCATTATCACCATCAGCAATATTCTTGGAAAATTGGTTTGAGAGCTCAATTTCTGGATTGCCATTGGGCTTCGCATAGGTTAGCAAATAGAAAAGCGTTATGAAGGAGGAAAATTGATGGTATACCGGTATAATGGACACTTGCTAGATTCTATGGATTTCCAAAGGTGCAATACAATGGTTAGGGCTGTATCGCTAATGACATCCAAGTGTACCAAGCCTTCTATTAAACTTCTATCCAAATGATAAAATGCCATGATAACATTTTGCCCAGAAGTTACAACCTTGCCAATTTTGATCAGACTTTTACTCAGATAGTAGCTGGCAGGACTCAATTAGAAGTCAAATATGGGCTCTGATTAGGCTCAGAATAAACTCAAGATAGGCAATACATTAAAAATGGCACTGGGGGCATCCCCGACACCCACCGACCACGCACGCAACCTGGGAATCATCCTCGTTTCAACGCTCTCAATGACCAAGCAAGTCAACGCCGTCTCCTCCTCCTGCTTCAACACCCTCCGCATGCTCAGCAAGATCTACAGATGGATCCCGACAGATACAAGAAAGACAGTCACCCAGGCCCTCATCAGCAGCAGACTCGACTACGGAAACGCCCTCTACGCGGGAGCCCCAACCAAGCTCATCAAACGACTACAACGCATCCAAAACGCCTCGGCACGACTGATCCTCGACGTACCACGACACGGCCACATCACCCCCCCACTTGAGAAACCTGAACTGGCTCCCCGTCAAGAAGAGGATATCCTTCAAGCTCCTCATCCATACACACAAAACACTCCACAAGACCAGCCCAGCCTATCTCAACAGACGGCTCTCCTTCTACATCCCCAACCGCCAGCTACACTCCGCCGACCTCTCACTCGCCACCGTCCCGCACATCCGAAGAACAACCACCGGCGGGAGATCCTTCTCCCACCTCGCCGCCAAGACATGGAACACCATCCCACTGAGCCTACGACAGACCCAAGACCTGCTGACCTTCAGGAGGATACTCAAGACCTGGCTGTTCGATCAGTAGCGCCCCACCCCCCCAGCGCCTTGAGACCCTCGTGGGTATGTAGTGCGCTTTACAAATGATTGATTGATTGATTGAAAAATTCGGACAAAAAAAGTAATAGATTACCTTTAGTTAGATTTGTGCTCACAGTTTGAGACTACAAGCATGCAGAATCTCTACAGTTCTGTGTCTCAAATTCATTTTAACTCCTTTGGCACAGGGCTTCTGCTCTATAGGTCTCTAGTAACAAGAAGCAGTAACGTCAGAAAAATACACCTGCGACCAGGAGTGCTCTCTATTCATAGCGGGATAGATAAGGATGGTATTTGCACTGCAGAAACTTGGTGAAAACTCTGCATTGTCCACTAGGATGGACCTTTTTCTCAAAATTAGGCTGAAGTCAGAAATCCAATAGCATTTCAATAAAAGTGAAGTAGGTTTTTCCCCACAGCTAAGACAGAGAGGAGTAAGCTTGCAAACCATGAGGCTTATTAGAAAATTAGTAAAGTTACAATCTCAAATCAAATCACTTAAGCATAAATCAATAGTCACCTGAATACAGCATGTATGAATGTAAACCAGGCAATTCAATTAAGCAAATGCAAGTACACGTTATTAAAGACCGCATATGCAAAATAAGGTAAAATTCCATTGCCATACAAGGAAACTCTCTAATGCTGAACTAAGGTTATGTGGCAGTAGGAACATTTCAGAAGCAGTAAGTTTCAGCAAATATAGCATCGAAAGAAGAACCAAATGCAGGTTCTGATTAGAATGAGGAGGAATGTGCTTGCTGTCGAGAGTAACTCTATGAGCAGAAAAATAAAGAGCATTAGGTCTCAAGAGAGGGAAAGGGACACCCACTTTCAAAGATGGACAGAGGCACATTGTTGGAAAACGAGGCAGCATCTGTGAGGCCTGCACAAATAACATGACTACATTTGTCCTTCACTGGGAACCAAACACCCAATTGTAGCGCCTGACTCTCAGAGGGTAGCATTGCATAGCAGTCTGAGGTTTACTCAAGGGCGGTGGTGTGGGCTAGTAATCGCCATTTGCAGGTGTGCAGAAATAACACTCAATAATTGATTGTCCAGTTTGTACTTTGCTTTATAAAAGTAAGAGTACATTTATTAAACAACCCACACTACGCAATACTATGCACCAATTTACAAATATACATTAGCTGTTGGAATTACTTTGTGACATTGCATAACCTCACCACCCCTCCCGCAGGGGGTTGGGGTCTAGTACCACCACTCCCATATATGCACATCATCGTGCGCCCAATGCAGTTAGTTTAACATAACCTGGAGCGAGGGCCCTGCGCACTGGCACCATCCCAGTGGCGACCCACCCCATTACCTCAACAAGCATTAAAAAGGGGTAAACCTGCCTTGGTGACACATGACCCTGACTGAGCATCTCCTACTGACCATAAAGTGTGCACCTCTATATCTTAAGGGCTAGCAGTCTGGGGTCTTCACCTAAGTGCAGCAGTAAGAATACATGTTTACGCACACTTTAGAATGACAGTACTCAGCACATTTGTGGATCTTTAGAATGTATTGCAGCCCTAAAGGCATTACAGATGAAATCACAGGATTACACATACAGCCAGACACACTAACAGGAAAGTCTGGACACATAACCCCACTTTACTTATGACATCACCTTACACCAGTACTTCACATTGAACATGTGAACTTCAGTCCCTCTAAAAGAAATATCCATTAGTAAATGCATTTCAGTGCAATTGCACCTCTTCACCTCCAGAGAATCCCCTTCTTTAGACATCCCCAACTCAGCCCTTCATGCCTTGGCGCACTTTTCCACACACCTCCAGCTGAAGAACAAAAGTTCCAGCCCAAGAAATGTTCAAATGCTAGTTGATCCCTTGAGGGGTTATTCTTTCTAGTCACCAGGACACCTAGGGTGGGACTTTTCTTCTTTGGGCTGGGGGAGGCTGCGTTGATCCTGCAGCTCCCCCCGCCCCTCCTTCAACAAATGAGGGTGACCCCCCTCCTCTGGGGGCCACCAGCACCCAAAACAGCTGATTTCCTAATGCCTTGCAAGGCATTCTGGGGCGCTTCAGGCTCCTTTCTTGAATAATATATGAGCGGCTCTCCCGCTGTGCCGGGGAGAGCCGTGCTGGCGCTTTGCCACCTTCCTGGGTCTCGTTGGGGGCTCGGTCCCACCCGGACCCAGAGGTAAGCTTAACGGCTCGGGGAGCCCACCCCCGGCCGATCGGTGGATTTTCAGGGGCCAGGACCCACCCGGGCCCCGCGATGCCCCAACGCTGCTTCCCTGCCTTTTTTGGTGGAGGGCAGCCTGAGGAGCCCACCCCCGGCTGCCCCACCGGCTCCCCGTGTGGCCAGCACCCTCGTGCTGCTCAAAAGGTCATTGAAAAGAGCTTGGTTTACCCCAAGAGAAGCGCTCCTTGAAAAAAATGCTGAACCATCACTTGACAGAATCGTCTGCGTCTCTACTTTTTGTCCCAATTCAAATATGCTTAAAAAAGTTATCAATCAAAATTGGCATTTGATCAAGAACATCGATCAATCACTTAGACACAACCCCCTTTTTGCCTTCAAAAAAGATCGTAATATTGCAAATCAAATTGTTCGGGCAGCTATGCCTGATACAAAACAGAACACTATACGAGACTATGTTGGACTTCCACCACTACGTTGTCATCATAAATGCGGTACTTGTGTGTGTTGTGCATCCACTGAAGAAGGTTTTCTCTTCAAACATAATTCCATTTATTGGAAACATGAATCTTTCACGAATTGCAAAAGCAAATTCGTCATCTATGGGATACGATGCCCTTGCAATTTGCTGTATATAGGGAAAACAAGCCAAGAGATCCGACTAAGAGTGTCCCAACATAAATCAAGGATTAACAAAAACGTCCAAACAGCGCCACTGGTTAACCACTGGAAAACCAATAATCATTCAATTAAAGATCTAATATGGACAGTCATCTCAAAAGTCGAACAAGATGAGAGAGGAGGTGATCTCGAACTAAAATTGTCAAGACGCGAAGCGATGCTGATTTTGAAATTCAACACAGCCACTAATGGCCTGAACGAACTTTCAGAACTCTTCAAACTAACTTAACTCATCATGACCGATTGTTTCCATCATCAATGATCTTTGTTTCTATAAGTTTCTATAAAGCTTTGCAGGTTTCAATACCAAATACTAGAAGGTCTGCTTTTCAAAAACACTACCATAACATATGATTTATTGCCATGAATCTGCAACGAACCTCGGATGATGCCTATCAATCTGCTGAACAGATCTGCATTAGTGCGGATTTATTACTCATGATTAAGTTCTGTCACAAGCATTGCGCTTATCTCCCTCGATTCACCCATTCATTTTCTGTCTTTAAAAATGTAACAGTGTTTTTTAAAACCATTCTTGCTTATAATCGGAATTAACTCTGATGTATAAAAAAGAAAAAAGATGCATCGAAAGAGCAGTCTTTCTTCCATGATCCCGTGGCATTCACTTCCGCATACATAACAAGCTTTGATGTCACGTGAACGGAACTCCCGGACTCGATAGACGGAGAGAGCGAACTAAAAACTGGATGCCTCAAGGTATGGTCCTTACTTATCTTTCCTTCAACTTGAAAATAAAATTTAAGACCCGAAACACTTTAAGTTCTCAAAACTAAACCATCGTACTCTCCTTGTAGTGCACCGTTAAAGAAACTAAGACTAAAGACCAGCAAATCCACCTGATTCTCCTTCGCGCCTTTGCTTTCCAAGGTAAACGATATACTCGTTTTTTAAACGCACCTTATCACCGCTACTGTTACGATACTGATACATTGCTCGTACCTCCTTCTTTCAGTATAAAAAAAGATTTGTTCGTCCAACTGCCCTTCAGCACGGACCACAATTTTTCCTCTGGAAGTAAGTCCATGTTAACTCAATATGTTGCATTTAGCTTCAGTATTTGACCAGATTAGCAGCTAAAAACCTCTTTTAATCCTCACCCAGGTTTTCCATAAAAGACACAACTCATACATCATGTAAGTAACATGTGAATTAAATGGACGAATGTTTGACTTTATTATTTTTTCTCACAAATCACCTGACAGCATTCTTCTGATTTCGTTATATTTCAGAACTTTCTGTTATGTAGATCGGCTGATCTACTCTCGATATATCAAAGGTAACTAACCCAGTGTACTATGTGCACATTTGTAAAAAGATGTTTTGGGCGTCTAGCTATACTGAATTTATTCTTTTTGTTTCTAGCCTACAGGTCCTGATGAGAGCCCTAGTATTCATGGGGACTCGAAACGCGTAGACCTTGCTATTTTTGGCCACAAGAACTTAAATCTAATCTAAAGTGTTAGATATCAGATTGATATTGCTTAGCCTTTTCTTCTGTGGTTTTTATAAAAAGGTTTTAGGATTCTTTTTGAATATACTTGATGAATCAATCTTTCGTATGTTTCTGAATGAATGAATGTGTGAATGAGAATATATGAGTTGAAGTGAAGTGAATGAATGAACGTGGTGGTCCGCTAATTCAGCACAGTATTGTCTACTAAGTGTTTTTTTCGAAGTCTCTGATTGATCTAAAAATTGGAAGGTTAACTAAATGAAAACTAAATTAAAGAATTGATTTATTCATTTGACAAAGTATATTGTCTAAGGTTCATTTTGTTTGGTTCAAAATGCCTTCTCATAATTGATAGAGAGTAATGAGGATATTTGCAGTATTAGCATTCTGTTGTTATTTACTATGTTTGGCTCAGCTTTACTGCCATTAGCCAAAACCCAGTTTTGTTATTGGCTGCAGCGGGAGCCGGCACAGCAGTTCTGGTCTGCCCGCTCCGGTGGACAGACACGGAGCTTCCCGCGGGATGGTCCGTTCTTCGGGGAGTGTGACGGCACTCCCCCCACTCCCGGCTTCACTTTGGGGCCTGGGGATGGGGTCCCGGGCCCCTCCTCATCTTCACAGAGGCGCGACGGCGCTCCCCGGCTTCGGGGCCCTGGGATGGGATCCCGGGTCCCGCCCCCCTGCCAACCTTCACTGGGAGCGCGACGGCGCTTCCCGTCTTCATTTTTCAGCGGGGGCCAAGGTGGGCTCCTTACACCCCGTGGGGGCACCTTTCACGGGGAGCGCGACGGTGCTCTCCGGCTTACATCTTCACGGGGGGGCGACGGCGCTCCCCGCCTCCATCTTCGGTGGGGGCCAGGGTGGGCTCCTGGACAACTCTTGGGCACTTCTACGGGGAGCGCAATGGCGCTCCCCGGTTTCCCTTCTTCTGGGGGCAGCCCCCGGGACCTGACCCACCCCGGGGGCATCTCCGAGACCAGCGGTGGAGCCCCACGCACTTCGTCAGTCTTCTTGAAGGTCAAAGATCGTGTACCTTCTGGGGGGCATATCTCAGCCTCCAGAGGTTCGATCTTCTCCATTTTCGCGTCTTCTTGCTCCTGGTGGAGCCCCTCAGCCACTGGGAGCACTCTCCTTCGCCCTCCTGGTCTCCAAGAGGGTGGATTCAGCAGGGAGCTGTCTTCACTGGCTCCCTGCGCCAGCCTTTCACCTGGCTCTCCTCCTTGGCCTCTCTTCTCCCTGCGCAGAGGCCACTGCTTCTGCGCACCGGTCCTGGGCTCTTCTTCTGGTGCTGATAGGGTCCTGGGGGCAGTCAGGGGGCTCTCCTTCCAACTGCCCATTGCACCTTCAGCCTCAGCAGACCACACCCCAGAGAGAGCTTCTCTTCCTGTGCAAGCACTTTTTAAAGGTTGAGTAGGGGGATGGCAGGAAGTCTCTGTTGGTCCTATCAAACAGCAACACATCACTACCCTGCCCCTGCTCCCTCCTTCTTGTCCAGCCTTTGGGTTTGTTCAAAATGGCGTCGGCCAGTGTCTCTGGCCACATGGCCTCTGAAACCCAACTCCTTCCCCCCTCACTGCCTTCCCTCCTTGGTGCAGCCTGGTGCCTGGCACCTAGTGATGGATGAGCCTGTAGCCCCACCCATCATCTCTTCATGGAGAGTATGCCCTCGCTTGTGGAAGAAGGGTTATCAATCCATCCAGCTGAGGTCAGCCCTCAGTCTGGGTCTGGTCATGGCTGGCTCAGAGAAATATGACAGTTCTGGATGACCCAAAAGCAGTACAAATATGACTTTGGACTCTGCAGAATACTTCTTTTCACATCCGCTACAGTGGACTTAAGCGCGTGTCTGGAATCTGTAGGCCTAATGGAAGTTAATCTAGTCCATGGACTCCATATTCCCATAGGGGAATAATGAAGTAAAAAAACAATAAGACACACTGACTTTCCCTGGCATGTTTCTTTCCAGTGTATAAAGCCTATTCCATGTCACCACCCAATACTGCATAAGTCCTGCCACACCATTCACTTTGTAGCTGCTCCTGGACTGCACATGCTAGGAATCTCCCCTTACACATGTGCACACGCATGTACACATGTCTGCATGTAACCAGCCCGGTGTCCCTTACTCCAGCTGCTGCGCAGTGGCCTGGTCAAACCAGGGGGACACCATAAAAAATCCCCATGCTGTCTCTTACATCCTGAGTAAACTGTGGGTGAGTCCCACCTTATGAGGCTCCCCCACAGTAAAAGCTCAACAATTAGGTGCTCAAAAAGTGAAAAATCCGGGCAGCCCATAGTGTCAGAACCACCTTCTAACACACATACTAAATAACTAAATCTGCTTCACACAGTTAAAACATGAATTTTATACAAGTGATACATTCTACAGCTTCCCACCTTTAAGAACCAATCAAACACCAGTGTTCCCACTGTACTTGGTGTTGGACTCCTCACAAATAATTCAATGCCAACTTTTTCTAGTATCTTGGCCTTCACGATATCACACAAAGGAGTGTTCATCTCCTCTGCCTCCCATTTCAAGCAGCTGCTGACAAACATCATCCCATTTATCAGTTGTAGCAAATATACCTGCACACATTAAGCTAACAGAACGCAATTTTAAATGAGAGCCCAATGATTCTGGAGTCTGAATCAAAAAAGACAATTATGCACAGCAAGCAGAAATGCAACACTTACATTCCATGATGGAATTGAGCACTTATGCCCACTTATGTAAATGTTAAGGTACATCTACCCTATCTATAATTAAACAAAGCATATAAATCACTTGTTTCACTAAATCTACGTGTAAAATAACATGCACACATGTAAATTATAGTTATGTGTGTTTCAGGTTAATATTTCATTAAGCGGAAATATATAATGGCGAATCTGAGTCACTACTATCACACCAGAACAGACTTAGAGCTTTGTTCTCTAGAACCTCTGATCCCCACAATCTACTATGCCATTTTACTATGCACCTCCTCAACTTGACTCAACTTGACTTGCCTCAAGGTCAAGGGAGAGCTGCAAGCTGCACCGGGTGCAGCTTTCTCTCACAGAATTGCTGTGCACATATGCTCCTTGCCGGTTCTGTTTGCCCGGCGACGAGTGGCAAGATCACCACAGGTGGAAGAGTTGGTGCCTCAAGAAGAGGCCATGAGTGTGTCAAGCTGCATCTGCAATTGTCTTTGCCAAAGAGCAACAACAGAGCAAAACCGGACCTTTGAGCATCTTAACATGACCTTGTAAGGAGGAGGAAGAGCGGTCTGTGCTATAAGCCATTAACCACCACCAGACATTAATGTCTTAAACCACCTACACTGTATGTTCTTAGTCAATGCTACATAGCACGTTGGATCCAACCACTACTGGGTCAGAGAGAGGGGGAGAGGGTTTACCTAAAGGCCAGGGACTGTCGTTCGTGCTCTTCCTACCAATACAGCTTCCACCAAACAAACAAACGAGCCCCTATGTTTACTAGACAGCCTCATACAGGGGATTTTCACACCTTATAGTGTAGGTTTTCCTTCACAGACGACACAACTCTAGCTAGTTTGTTCATTCAATATTATGGACTCACACAGTTGTGCGAGAAAATGTACAGGATGGCCTCACACACCATCCAGGTGTCAGGCTTCATTATCGGCCATCCCACGTTCGCCAAAGAATCCTCTAAATGGCAAACAAGCTCATATTAGGCTGTAGTTCAAGCACTAGCTGGAAACTGAGGAGAAAAAATAAAAGGGAAGGGGAATCCAAAACAAATCTCTACCGCCTACCGGTTCGATTTTAAACTTTTATTCCTTGGTGGAGGAGGGATGCTTAAAAGGCAGAAGGACAATGATAGCCCTGTTATGGTGCTATCAATTGGGTCGACATGTTTCAGCCCCCAACTGGCCCCAACAGGGGTCCCAGGCTTTCTTCAGGACCTTGTAAGAAGGAGGAAGAGCGGACTGTGCCACTAGCCATTAACCACCAACTGACATTATTGTTTTAAACCACCTACAGTGTATGTCCTTAGTCAATGCTATCCAAAAAGTCCCTTAACCAATGCCATACAAAATATTCCTACTAAATCTATACAATGTGTATAAAGGCAGTGCCATTTAACATTTTCCTACTCAGCACCATGGAACAGACCCTGAGCCAGCACCATAAAAAGAGCTCGTAGCCAATGGTTAGCCAATGTTCTAACAGCATAGAGAGTATTCTTAGCCAGTGTCTTACAATATTTTCTATTCCAGCATCATACAATTGTTCCTTAACCAGCACTATACAAAAACATCTTATCCAGTGACACTCAATCTGTCCTTACTAAATCTATAAAATATGTTCTGGCTAGTACCAGACAATATGCTCTTACCCAGCGCCATAAATATATTTTAGACAGTACCGTACAATATCTACTTACCTGACACTCCGCTGACCCCTCTCTAGTTTCTATATTAGGCAGATATGGTACATGAGTGATTGAATACAATTGTCACGAACGTATTTCAGGAGTTCTGAAGGAAGTTGTAGTGAGGAGGTCCTGCATGTTCGCCAGGTCCCTGAGATCCGCTTATATCACATAGGTTTGTCACCAACTCGTCACCAAATAAATGTAGTGAGGAGGTCCACGCTGGAAGGATGTAATTAAAGATGATTTATTCAAGCAGGTAACAAGTTGAATAGTTCCAGTACAACAGGTAGTTAAGATGTGAAGGGGAGCCCCACCAGGAGCAGCCTGCCTGCTGCTCAACCCATGCTCAACTGTCACTTCACCTCTCTGTGTCCCAACATTCCAAGGCACATCATGACTCCAACATTCTATTGAGCACACAGCACTAGCACTGGCTGAGCAGGAGGTGAAAAGACATTACATTAACAAATGCAGGATACTACAGAAGTGTAATGAGAAAAGGTGGACATTGCGACAGTCAGAAGAAAGGATGTCTTTCCTGTTCCATGAGCACAGTTTAAAGAGAGGATAAGGAATAGGAGGGCAGAAGATCACGTATTTGCATATAGGCGATGCCAACGGCTTGTAAAAGACTACTCTCATTAGCTTGTACCTCATGATTTGAGGGCACATAATATAAATGTAAAATGATGGTAAAAGAGTTTTATGATACCATAATCTTTGGTTTGAGTCTCGTGGTGGGAACCTCAAAAGGAAGCATTTGATATGGTCATTAGTAAAGGTGTGCAAAATTTGCATAACTTCAGGTAAAAGTGCAAGATCTTGGCAAAATGAAGCAAAATTATACAAAATACAAATCTGTCATTTTGTGCTATATGTTAGCGTGAAATACATTCTAGGGTCCATTTTTGACATGAGGATGCATCTCGCACTGAATAAAAGAGCGCAAAAAATCAAAAGTATTGAGAACAACAGCCATTCAACTTCTATTGTTTCTGTGCTTTTTCTGATAACTTTTACTGTGCATAATTACACAAAGTGACATAATGGTGTAATTTTGCACGTTTTACAAAAGAAGCGCAACAAAAATTACCCGGAAATACACACCCTACATCGGTGTAATTTAAATTTAGCCCAGGCGTAGTCATTAGAAGCATTTCTGTGGTAGTACACTAGGGGAAGGAAGCTGCAAGCACAGAGCCAAACTATTTTTTATGAAATTTTAGCCACGGGTTCTCTACGGGTTACTGGCTGATACCAAGAAAGGTACTTGTGAAGACATCTTCTCAGCTGACATAAGGAACTGCTTTGGGGCATGTGCAACTTGTAGCAGTGGAATCGGCCTGGGATGAACGCTTTCTCTAACACTAGGCTGAGAATTAGAATATATGAACTCTTGGGTCCAAAGGCTCAGGGACATGGGATTACTGACTCAGCAACAAGAGGTTCTTAGTTTGACTGGTAAACTGTTTCAAAAATCGTATTTGGCTACCTGACGTTCCTGTGGGTTGTTCTTGTTTCCTTGTGGCCCAAAGCAATGCTCCGCTGTGCCATGGTATATTTAGGATGCCACCATGCCAATGGGCTATACCTTCTCAGTGTGTGTCCTTTAACTACAACTGATTCATAGTAGTACAGCTTGTTTAGTTTGAGGCAACGGGAGGTGAGAACATTTGTACCCAAATCTTGTCTAACTTCCCTGGCTTACCACACTATATCCCTCCTGTGAATGGACTCTTGCTTCAACTATAATGACTTCTATGCATCAGGGCACACTACTGTCTGCAACAACATCTCAGACACGCTTACCTTGATGTCCTCTTTGAGAGATTCTTGGTTGTTTCAAAGAAAAATAGGGTCTAAAGAAGTATTGACTTTCCACTGCTCTTGGATAGATTGTTGACTTGTTTCCTCTGTAACACTCATGCGTTGGAACAGCTATTTAGGACCTGTTAATTTCTTGAAAGAACATTTGTGTTTTTTTGCATCAACTGAGTCTTATGTTAAAGTTAAAGAGCAACTTTGTTGTTAATAGTGTGTTTAATAAAACATTTAATGCCATTATAGCCCCTGATAATATCCAGCGTTGAGCATTCGTATATATGGGGTTTTGTAAGCAAAACCACCCCTCTGGACATTAGCAGTGGAACAGCAAGAGTGCCAGAAGCCCTAACTTATTCAAGGAGAAGTGGCACTCCATCAGTGGCCGGGTACTATAAGACAGCCAGAAGTGGAATTCAGTGGGTCCATTAGTGGAGTCTTGGAATGGAATGGAATGACATTTATAAAGCGCGATGGCTACCCGGAGGCCTTTCAGCACTGCGGACAAGTACAGGGGACAGAACAGTAGGAGAAGAATACGGAACTAAAAAAGCCACGTTTTTAAAAGCTTGCGGAATTATAGAAGATTGGGCTCTTTCCGCAATTGAAGTGGAAGAGCATTCCAACTGATAGCACCATTATATGAGAAGGAGCGCCCGCCACATCTGCCCCTCTTTATCCTGGGTTGAAGAGCAAGAAAAGAGACAGATGACCGAAGATCTCTCTTTGGTTGATAGGGAGTGATCAGAGATTGGAGAATGGGTGGGCCGTTCTTCCAGAAGGCTTTATGGATCAAACACATAGCCTTGAACTGGATCCTTTCACTGATCGTCAGCCAGTGCAAGCTCTTTAGTGCTTGTTTAACGGACTAACAACGAGAAATCTGAAGAAGTCTATGGGCGGCACAGTTCTGAATGATTTGGAGCTTGTTGATGGTATACTGCGGAGCTCCCAAATATAAGGAATTCCCATAATCCAGGTGAGAGAGGATCAAAGCTTGGACCATGATCTTTCTAGCGTGGAAAGGGAGAAGGGGAAGAACCTTACGATGCATCCCTAGTAGCCCAAAGCAGGTTGCAGAAAGCTGCCTGATGACTGAACGTGAGGGAATGGTCAATCCAGATACCAAGGATCTTGATCTGGTGTTTAGGGGCTGGGGCCATACCTAGGCAATCTGTCCAATGAGATGCCGGATTGAAGGACGGGGAGTTGCCCAGGAGCATAAGCTCTGTCTTGTCTCCATTAAGTTTAAGGCATGAGAGTTCCATCCATTTTGGGACCTCCTCTAGGCAACAGCCTAGGGTGCTAGATGACCCCTCGGGGTGGTTGAATGCCACCACGAGCTGAGTGTCATCTGCATAGGTGATGATTTTTATGCCAAATGGATGGACAATCTCTGCCAAGGGTCTCATATATACATTAAACAGCGTGGGGCTCAGGGCAGAGCCCTGGGGAACCCCGCAGCTGAGAGGAAACTGGTTGGAGATGGCATCTCCCTCAAAAACCTTAAAGGAACGATCACTGAGGAAAGGCTGCAACCACTCTATTGCCATGCCGGACACTCCCGAATTCTTGAGTCTGAGGAGCAGAGTTGTATGGTTAACAGTGTAGAATGCGGTACTGAGATCAAGAAGGATAATAACCGCAGTGCCCCCTTGGTCTAGAATCCTTCTTGCTTCCTCTGTCACTGCAAGGAGAGCAGTCACAGTGCCAAGCTGGGGACGGAACCCGGTCTGGGAGGGGTACAGTAAATTATTAGATTCCAGAAAGGCTACAAGAGTATTGTTTACATGTCTCTCTAGAATCTTACTCATCCAAGGCAGGAGGGAGAAGGGACGATAGTTGGCCAGATTGGCTTGATCCAGATTAGGTTTTTTCAAAAGGGCTTTAACCATCGCGCATTTCCAGGCCAATGGCACTACACCTGAGGAGACAGAAGCATTCACCAGGTCAAGAATTGCAGGGCGAATGGTATCTGCGACTAAGGTAAGGGCTTGGGAGGGAGTAGGGTCTATGGGAGAACCCGATTTTATGTTTGCCATAATTAAGTCCAGCGAGGCACGATCAAGGAGAGGAAATTGTGATAGTAGGGTTTGAGTTCCTACAATCAGCTCAGCAGGGGCAGTCAGGGAATTGGTGGGCTGAGAAGACGGAAAAGCCAGATAGATGTCTTGAATTTTCTTTTGAAAGAACTCTGCCAGATTGTTACAGTGAGTAAAAGCATCATCCGACATAGGAGGTTTCTGAGGCAGATTAATAAGGGTTTTAGCAATTTTAAAGATTTCTTTAGGAGAGTTTGCTGCTAACTTATTTTTCTGTTTGTAAAAGGCAGCTTGGTTAGTTTTAATTTCATATTTGTAGTGTCTGATAGATTCCCTGTATTCTAGTTTGCTGAGTTCCGAATAGTCCAGTCTCCATCTCCTTTCAAGCCGTCTGCAGTGTTGTTTAAGTTCCCTCAGATTGTGTGAGTTAACCATGGCGCATTTTTCGCCTATTGGTTATATGGGAGGGTTTCTTAGGAAGTACAATGTCTAAGGAACCTTGGATCCAAGAGTTAAATTTCTCGATAGCATTCACCAGATTAAAGTATAACTCACAGGTCGGTCTATTAGTTTCCAGAACCGAGTTCCACTGATCAATTGGGAGTTTCGACCAATTCCGCTCTCGGACCGAAATTATATTGGGGGAACAAACGGGTCCGGGAATTTCCCAGGTTAACGGGATCCAGAAGTGATCAGTCCAGGGAAGGGGGATGGGGAGTCCAGCAGTGAGTTCGCTACAGTTACTAAAGACTGGATCCAGTAGGTGACCTTTGGAATGAGTGGGTTTTGACACTTTCTCCATGAACTGGAGTGCTGAAAGATTCTCAATCAGTTCTTTAGCCATATTGTCAGAGGAGTCATCTAAGTGTACATTAAGGTCACCCAGTATAGTGAAGTTGGCTGGTCCCAAGGCTAGATCGGCAACTGCGGTGGGGAGTGTATCAAGGAATTGTCTAGCGCTACCTGGGGGGTGATAAACCACAAACACAAAGTCTCCAGGTCACAAGTCTTAAAACACAAACTCTCCAAGTTGTGATAAGTTTGGGGGTAAGACAAAAATACCGTTTAATACATCATCCTTTGACGCCATATAGCCATCAACTGGTTAAATGCACTCCTTAACCAGCATTTTCTACAAACTAATCGGTGTATGCACAAACGCAAAATAGTATAGAATTAGTTGAGGTCTCAATGGAGATATTCTACCAATGATCAAAATATAAACATTAAATAACATACGTATTTGGTGTAATCCACTTTAAGTGAAATATTTATATATTAAGCAAGAAATATAAACAATCAACGCAGGCGCTCCATAGGTTACAAAAACATAAGTGCAGCATCACAGTGCTTGTGGAAAGTGATAGTAACATAAATAAAAAATAAAATATGGATGCTTAGTCAGTTTTGCTCAGTACATATAAATTCTAAGCAACGCTTATTATAGTAGAGTGTCACCTGTTTGTGAAATTTAACATCCAAGTATATGAACAAAGGTAGTGCCAATGTTTCGACTCATTGAAAGAGGATAGCGAATAAACTGTCATTCAATGGGTCAAAACATTGACGCTACCTATGTACATATGCTTGGATGTTAAATTTAATGAAATCAATGACACTCTACAAAACTATGGGTTGCTGGTAACTTGTATGTACTGATCAAATCTGACAAATCATCAATATTTTCGTTTTTATTTGTGTTGGGATCACTTATTCACTTTCCACGAGCACTGCACCGCTGCACTTCTGGTTTTGTAACTTATGGAGCACCCGTGTTGATTATATTTACATTTGGTGTTTAATATATAAATGCTTCATTTAAAGTGAATTACTCCAAATACAAGTGCTAATTAATGTTTAATTTTTGAGTATCGGTATAGTATGCCAATTTAGACCACTTGCCGAATCCTGTACTATTTTGATTTTAAAGCAACTCTGACAGAATCAATCTTGCTTATGACTAGTTTAAGTGTCCAGGTTTTGAGGAAGGCAGGGTCACCCCATAATTGTAACTCTGGACAGGCAAGGAAGGCACATTCTGTTATCACCCATGCATGAAACACTCACCCAAAAAGTGCATAAACACTGACCTACATAGTAATACGTAAACCCTGCCTTGTGTGTGGGGTTAACTGTTTAGAAGTTGGAAAGTGTCATAGGTCAAACAATATATGGACTAAAGTACCCCTCCTGTACATTAAATAGATATTGAAGTAACTAAGGAGCTCTGTGGCCATATAGAGGAACAAGGCCAAAGGTCAAGTTCCTTTATAACATCATGGAACTCCAAGTTAATTTGCATTATCCTTAAAATATACTGCAGGAGGTACTTTATTCATTATAATTCCTTGCCACATCAATACCCTTCCTATAGAAAGCTTAAATCCTTGGTGCGTTGCTCTTTCATGTGCAAGAGATAGGATGTTTATAAACATGAAGAATGATATTAGAATCTCTAGTGCAAAATTAAACACACCAAAAAGCTGTTGTATATTTGTTACAAAAAGATATTAGAATCAGTATAATACAAGTCAGATAAAAAAAAAAATGCTGTACCACAAAATATGTAGAAACATGCAGAGAGATTCTATCTTTCCTTTAATTACCTAAAGCATGGAAAAATAAACATGGTGCCATAAATATCTCCTTTTTGCTTATCAGTGTTCATCTAGAAAAACAGAACTTAAGGAGGAAAAGCCAGGTTTCTATTTCATTTTTGAAACTGCAGCTTTAATTATGTTCTGTTCCTTTCTTCTTGGCATTGCAACTTCAGAACTCAAGTGTTATAAGTTATTAGAGTGGAGTGGCAATGTAATTTGTTTATTACAGGCCACTAGGTACTTCCCAATTTGCCTGCAATAAGTAAATTAGGGACAGGTTTTTGACTTCTTGGGCACTATGGATGTGACTTTAACGTCCACAGTGCTCCCAGTCAGGCCTTTTGGATGAATGTATGACACTACAACGAAAACTATTACAACACATACCTTTACAACGAGGTCAATACAATACAGCTTCCATTACAATGCATGCCATTACAACACAAGCCAATACAACGCATATTCCATTACAACGAAAATTACTATTCTAACAGCTCCGAGTGCTTACCTCAGGGAAGGTGCTGGTCAGTGAGGGACATGTTGTAATGGCATGCATTGTAATTGATCCTTTGTTGTATTGACCGAGTTGTAAAGGCATTACATTGTATTGCCTGCGTTGTAATGGATTTTTCCCCTTTTGGACGTGGAGGTCAGGTCCAAAGGCCCAGCATCGGGGCAGCAGCTGTTGCGTGTTGCTCTAGTGCCCTGTTCCCCTTGCACCATTCCCCTGGGTCAGAGTGTATGACCCTCCAGCTCTGACCCAGGGAGGTGTAACTCTCCTGCCAATTTAGTGATCGTGTCAGTAACACAGTCACATCATTGGCAGGCTGGCATCTAGCAAACCACTTCCTGGTTTCCCTGGGAGCACAGGGGGGCCTGAAAACAGCTCCCATCTCTATGGTCCCACAGAATTATGACACAAGGGAGGTATGGTTGGAAAGTTGAGACACTCAGGGCCATATGTACAAGGACTGGCGTTAACTACCGCTAAATCTAGTTAGCGGTAGTTTTCCTACTGCCATTTACCACTGAAAAATATCGCCCTGTTAGCGACATATTTACAAGTCGTCTCTACATGGCGATAGTTTCAGGAAGCCACAGTGAAAACTGCAGCTAACACTGGCGTGAAGGCGATAGAAATTCTGGCGTTAGGGGGTGAAAACTAACGAAAGGCCCATTAGCGGCAAAAAAACGCACATTAGTCAGCCCAACGTGAGGTTTTTTTTCCTCTATAGGCAAAAATAGCCTATCAGTCCACCTCCAATGACAAATAGGAAATAAAACAATGGAATGCAGAATGGAGCAGCCAGGGCCAAGTGCAACATGAAGAACGACTTTCACAACGCGGTCGTTACACCGCGGTATGTTTACATAGCGGGCATTACAACGCAAGTCGTTACAACGACTTGCGCTGGATGGCGCTCTAAGCTAAGGAATAGTATGATTTACTATTCCAACACCTTCCCTAATGTAACGTAGGCTGGAGTTGGAATAGTAAATCATACTATTCCTAAGTTCAGCGCCCTCCAGCGCAAGTCGTTGTAACGACTTGCGTTGTAACAAACGCGATGTAAAATACCACGTTGTGAATGTATGCTTTGTAACATCATACATTCATGCAGCACAGATCAACAACCTCCTCAAGCCCCCCAACATCCAGGAGGACCAGCCAGAGTCCCAGGGGAAGAGGAAATTCAGGGCTACATCTATGAAAAGAGGTGCATTGCGGTGCACAACCAGTGATGCATCACTTTTCATTGCGCTCTCCTTGCAATACCATGGCATCCAAAACCATGAAAGCATGTACAGTCCCAAGGCCCGAAGGCCACGCTGGGCCTGCGTCTGGGGCCTGGAGTCCTTGCTGGTCCTGCGCCCGGGACCCAGAGTGGGATGCGGAGGTGCTGTGAACTTGCTGGTCCGTGGCGGTAGATATTGAGGTGCGCCCTTACCTAGTGGTGAAGTCTGGAAGGTCGCACAGCGACACATTGCTGAGCTGTGTGAGAATACCGCCTTGAGCCCCTTGGAGCTGTGAATGGCAGAGGCGCTCCTGCGCACCAACATAGGGAGGTCTGCATCACATACTACGATCTACCACTTCACCGGGGTGCATGGAGGAGATTACCAATGGTGGGTGGCGCCTCTGTGAATCACAGGCTGGATTATGTTGCACTGGCCGGACTCTGTGGAGGGTGAGGCCCCTGCTGAATTTGTGTGGCGAGAGAGCTGCAGCTTCACCCCTAAGGGGGCCCTGTTGCACCACCTGCATCGGAAGGTTCCCCAGCAGACTTGACGGTGTCTGCTGTGCCCACACTTGTGAAATCCCTCCTGGCTGAGGCTCCTGCTGACTGAGTCACAGATTTGGTGAAAGTGCATCAGATTGCGCCACAGTGTCAATGTCCAGCTAAGGAGAAGGTGGGACGCGTAGCAGAGGAGGCCTAGAGATCGAGTCCCCAGTCGCCCAGGCCTAGCACCTGTGGATGACGAACCCCCAGTGGCGGTTCATCCATAATGGCAGAAGAGCATCGCCTCACTGCTTTCAAGCAGTACAAGAAGTGGCAAAATAATAACATGATGATAACTTTCTGATGCACACATGCTATGTTTCCTTTGCAGGCGGGAGGGTGGGTAGGGCTGCTCCACTCAAGGAGCCAGGCAGGGGCAGAGTGGTATGTCAACTCAAGTGCACAATGACTGTTTGGTCTGCCCTCTCAGGCCACCCAAAGCAGTCATGCACACTTCCCTGTTCGCAGTGCAGGCTGCATTACAGTCTGCATGGAGAACATACCCACCCCTTCAGCCCTTGGCTGAACGCCTTGTCACGGCACTCAAGAATAATCACAACGCCGCATTGCAGCATTGTGATTGGCGTAGGGGAGGGGACCTGGCTGCCTGCTTCCTGTTCCTGGAAGCAGACTCAGGAAAGCAGGCGCAGAGAAGAAGCGGGACCCGGCCTCGAGGTAAGAAGTCATTAGAAAAAACTATTTACAACCCTCGCTCACACTCCCACGTCCCCGCCCCCTCCAGTGTCCTTCCCCATGTTTACCGCCTCCCAGCTGTCCAGTCTTCCCGCAGCACATCTCAATTGCGGCCGCCGTACACCCATGCAAAGCGTGCGTACTACTGGTGTGCCAAAGGAATATATGATGTTACAACGCATCCCATTACATCGCATTCCATTACAATGCATACTTATACTACGCATATTGCAACAGAAGGGAAAGTGCTGGATAGCAGAGGGCTAAAAATTACTATCCCCACTCCAGTGAGTGCAACCCTAAGACTAACACTTGCACCACAAAATCGAAACTCACCCTGAACCCTAAAAATCACCTTTGCCCCCCAAAACACACCTTGAACCCTAAAATTCACCAGGAGGAGGCATTGCTATCTCCTACAAAAGCACACTCCGACTGATCACACACTCTAATTACCCAACGGTGACCATGGATCACCTCCAATTCCAGATCCGGACCAACCGCAACCCCATCCTCTGCGGCACCCTCATCTGCAGTCCTTCCGGGCCATGGACCACCATTTGCAGATACCATTGTAGACCTCATTGCACCCCAGGCTCTCCCAACCTACTCGGAGACCTCAAGTTCCACCTGGACAACCGCAGTGACCAGAACACCACACCCTCCTGGGGAAGCTCGCCGATATCAGACTATAGCAGCTAGTCACCGCACTAGCCAACATAGCAGGACACATGATCGAGCATGTCTCCTCCGCCAGCGGAAACTTCAACTGCAGCCACACCACCAAACTCTCTTGGACCGACTATCATTGTATACATCACGTCTTCACCATGCCCACCATACACCACCTCCATTATCGCCCCCCTCGCAGCTGGGTCAAAGCCACTGGAGAACGTCTCGTCAACTCCCTCAACACCATCTCTCCACCAACGCTTACACATGATAACACCACAGCGTGCAACCTCCACCGATGGATCTCCAACTGCGCCAACACCTTGGCACCCCTGAAGAATAGACCAGGCAAACAACACTCCAAGACGGCCAACAGGTTCACTCCCACCCTCCACTAGTCCAGATGCCCTACAGATGTTTCAAGAAGTGATGGAGCCACAACATCAATCAACTCCGCAACACAGTCACCCTTGCACCATGGCGCAAGGGTGTCTGCATTGGCGCATGGCACCCATTGTGCGCCAACGTAGGTGAAAAAGACAGGGGGGCTGATTCATGAGCCCCTTCTGACAGTTTCACCCCGACAGTGCATCAGTTTCTTGACGTACTTGCAACGTGATTCTTGCACCACGTTGCGCCGTATTTGCAAAGTGATGCATGTAGGCATATGCGTGACCTTGTGAAGCCCTGTGCCACATTATTCCTGCATCAGGTATGATGTATGCAGGGTGTGTGTTCCAACGCAAAGGAACCTCATAGGAGGGGGACAGTGATATCCATCAGATTTCACTGTGACAATTGTAGGAAGGCTATGGGTCTGTATGTTACGCCTGCCTCATGGCAGGTGTAAGGGTGACGCAGTGCCACAGGTATAGGCTGGTCCCATGCATTTCTGGAGTTGCATCATGCTAGAGACACAACTGCAGCAATGCGTGACTTTAGCACTGATGGATACGTCAGGATTCCAGATGTATCAATCATTAATTGCGCCACAGAGCGCTGTACAGTGAATACAGCGCATCCATGGTGTCGCAAAAAGGTCATAGTGAAAAGTGTTGCTACGCTGTTTTGTTGCAGCGCTGCAACACTTTTCATGAATGAGGCACAGGAATGCGCCCTATCTCATTGATGGTGCGCCTTCCTGCCCTGTAGTTTTGTCACAGGGCAGAGCAGCAACATTGCTTTCAGCACTGTCCAGCACCAAAACCTGCTGAAATGAGGCCCCAAGTCTTTGCACCATTTTTAAGAGCAGCTATTTTCTGGTCTTAAAAACTGCCTCTAACTGCAGTTAGAGGCAGTTTTTTTGGTCTTGCTCCATACCAGGAATTCCTTGTAAATATCGCGAAGTGGGTTAGCGCTTGTTTTTGCACCGGAACACCTACCTTGCATCTCATTTTCGTTAACTATCGCTATTAGAAGTGGCGATCTTTAAAATGCATGTTTTCACCGGAAAACTGCCCCTAACTAAGGTAAGCGACAGCTTGTACATATGGCGATAAAAAAATCGCCGTCGTACCATCAAAAAAGTGCCGGTACGGCGGCGTTAACTCCTTGTACTAATGCCCCTCAGTTTTCCAGAGATTCGCCCCTTTCCCTGCAAAGCGCCAAGAAATTACAGTAGTGTGTGATCACATGGAGCTCCTCCTGGACACCACATATTTTTGGCTTGGGGAGCAGCTCCTTGGGCAAGGGTTTGTGCTCCCACCTCCACCCCCACCCAATAACAAAATCTGTCTTTCTGCCCCCACTGGAGGCCTGAGGGGCTAAAAGCACCCTAGATATCAGTGATTAGTAAAAAACAAAAAATGCAAAGGTGTAGGGGAGGCACACTGTGGTCAGGGACCTGCCCCCACTTCACAAAAGAACGCATCAGTCTTTCTGTCCCCAAGGGGCAGATTGGTGAGGTTTGCCACAAATCTTAAAGGCCACTAGACACCAGGAAAAATTTTATAAAACCAGAACAAAGGGGTGGAGCAGCCTACGATGCTCAGGCCCATGCTCCCACTCCTAAAAGGGGCATTACAGTCTTTCTACCACCTTGGGAGGGTGGGGCAGAAAGCCCACAGACCAGTGATTCCCAAACTCTGGGTCGGTCACAAGCCAAATTTTGGTGCACCGAAAAAGTCCGAACAATAAATAAAGATGCCTTTAAATTCTTTATTTCTCTTGACACATTTGCTGCCCTTCAACGACAGAGGTAAAATGTCAAGCTATGTCTTCTGCTGCTTCTGTTTTTAGGTCTCACCTAAGCATCGCTTGCGAAGTCTCTTTGAGACATGCTGCATTCAGGATAAGGGGATGAAGCTCCGCCCACTTTTCTCCTATCTTTTTGATTGGCGCCTGTTACTGTCCTTTGTAAATTATGACTTTTCATTGGCCAATAGGCTTAGTATACCCTCCTTAATACCGCCTTTTCTGTTTGTTTAACCTCCCATAAGAACACCCCCTGTTACATGTGTTGTTAAACATCTTAAGTTAAAATGCACCCGCCGTGATTGCTTCAAAAGTCAAGAAATAGAAAAAAATTGCATTTATTTTTCTATTTCTTTACTTTTTAAGGAATCGCAGCACCTGCGCTTTAGCTTGAGATTTTTAAAGCTAAAGCGCGGGTGCCCCATTGTAACAAAAGTGAATAAGTAGGGGAAAAAAGCATGCAGCTTTCTTTCTCTCACTTTGCAGTCAGAGAAAGAAAGGTCATGGGAATTACGTGACAACCTTGCTGTGATACATGGAGTCTGAAAGGAAAAGCTGGAGGAATTCATTTCATCGTAACACACAACAAAATGTACATACCTGTAAATGAACAGTAAACATTCAGCAGCTAGGAATAAAAAAAATGTAGCACATTTGTTCTGTAATACTTAAGTTCAATGGCAATTAAAATGATAATAGGCTCAGAACAAATCAAAAAACTTTACTTGGTGATACACAAATAATAAATATTCACTAAAACCCGATTACCACACATAATCATCCGTGTGCAATATAGTTTTATTGCTAAAAATGTATGTCTGTGCAAATTTAGTGACCGTTTAAATAGAAAATGTGCGCCTGTAAATGACAATGCACTACCACACAATGGTTTAGTTATATTAAAAAATCATCTGCCTTATGTCCATTAAAGCTAGGTGGGTTGCAAAAGTTTGTCGTACTAAAAATTGGGTCTTGGTTTTAAACATTTGGAAGCACTGCCATAGAAACCTGGAAAAATGTATAAAACGCATAAATATAAAGGGGTGGTTGTGGCCTAACCTGCCCATGGGTCATGCCCCACCCCAAAATGGAGCAATACAGTCTTTCTGGCCCCAACTGGGGCGGTTGGGATAATTAGGGGGGTAGAAAGCCTACTAGACTACTGGAATTTTACATTTGGGCAACAGAAAGGTTTGCAGGAATCCCACCTTGGCAATGAGTTACAACCCCACCCCAAAAGGGGCCAACTTTTATGCTCCCTCACCCGAAATTTGCCCATGGGACCGAAAGACCACTAGAAACCAGGGATTTCATAATGGTGCCAAAACAAACATAAGATTAGAGACAGCCTACCAGGTATTGAGCCAGACCCCCACCCCAAAATGGGCGAGAGAGTCTTTCTGCCCAACCCAGGGACAGATAGGAGGTTTGTCATGATAAAGGAGGTTGTCCCTAGTCTATCCCCAGGAGGGTAGAAAGCTCACCACTCACCAGTGTTTACCACCGTGGTAAACCAGTTTTTTGCCCCATGGGGGACAGTGAGGGGGGCAGAAAGGCCACTAGACACCAGGGATTTTACATATGAGTGAAGCGAAGGGGTGCCGGTGTTCCACCCTGGCATTTGGCATTACCCCAACCCAAGAGGGGCAAACCAGCCTTTCTGCCTCAATGGGGGCAGAAAGGTTGGGTTGACCCTAACCATTTTGGATGCCAGGATTTTATTTTTTACAAAAACTAATGGGGTGGGGGGATATTGAGGTCTGCCCAATACTGACATCAGGCCCACACCCACCTATAAAGTCTTGACAGTATTTTTGCTCCCTTGTGGACAAAAGGTTCTCCATTCCAGTGGCAAGCAAGAAGAAATTGAGATTATTTTGGTTAATGTTTTTACATCTGAGCAAGCAGAGTGAGGCTTCATCCCAATATCGGCCTGCCTGTCATGCTGAATGGCTGCACTTTTCGAGGTCAGGTTCAGGTCGGTGCTATCTGGGGATATCTACCAAACCCAGGCATTTCTGTGCACATAGGGGAGTCCAGGGTGGTGTGTCTTGTGTGGATCCCATAAGGTTTCCTACTGTCAATGCCTTGCAAACCTTAAACCCAACCTAAAATCACACATTTTTCTTGCATTGCTATGACATAAATGTCCGGCATCTGCAATGATCTAGAAAATTCCTATCTATTTTTCAGAAATGCCAGGGTGTGGTAGGTTTTCCTTGGTGCCCACCGAGCTGCAGCACAAAATCCACAGCTACCCACATTATAAAAAGGTTTGGCTTTGTATGAAAAAATGTGATCTGCCCAATTTGCAGAGGCTGCTCCTTCGCTATGGCACAGGAGCGGTGCCCCCCCACCCACCAGATTCAAAACTTACAAAATAAAATGATAAAACAGATTTATTATTGTTTTATTGTTCATGTCTTAGTCTTGGGGTGGGGCCATTGTGGGGGCAGTAATAGAGGCCAGTGGTGGGCACTGCTATCATGCACATGTCGGTTTGGCTTGCCGTCTCAGGCCAGCCAAAACAACATGCGCACCTAGCTGTCTCCAACACAGCTGCCTTGCTGGGTTGGAGACAGCAAAGCACAGGCTCCCAGTCTCTCTGGAAGCACAAATTAACATGAGAGCAGCATCAGGATTGGCCACAAGGGAGCCTGGGAGCCTGTGCTGCAGTGGGGAGTTGGACTCGGAGCAGAAGAGCACGTTCGGGTACGTTTTTTTTCCTGTCTTTTTTTGTTTTCGACCGTCGTCCTGTCCACCTCACCCCCCCCCATCCCCCCGCCTCACCACTCTGCCCGCACAGCAGTCGCTACTGCCAATTTGCACTTGGGCCCATTCCTGTTGTAGGCTAGAGATTCATCAACACAAGTGGCATACTGTTTTGTTGAAAGTGTGTGGGAATTCTGAATGGTAGGAAATTTGTCAAGCTCTAAGATTCTGTTACTTTCTCTTACAGAAATGTAGGGTAAATGTCTGTTTTTGGCCAAAGTTTGAGGTTTGCAGTTGCTTAGGGGTAAAGAAAACTCATGAGAGCCACTCAATTCACACCACCCTGTCTTGTAACAAATGTTTTAGATCCCCACAGATTCCGGAACTTTTCCTCACAGAAACGTGAGGAAAATGTGTGTTTTTAGCCAAAATTTGAGGCTTCCGAGCCCTTTTGTGTAACAAAACGTCATGAGAACCACACATCTCACTAACCTGAACTCCCCTGGATGACTATGTTTCAGAAATGTCTGAGTATGCAGGTTTTTTTCCATATTGGCTCACTTTTTCCCCAATTCTGCCACTCTCCACATTAAATGTGATGCCTCTAGGTCGAGTATTGGGGCGTTTTGTGTCGCAGTCGCTAGGTCAAGCTACAAAAAAGGGGACTTCTTTATTGGGTATCGTGTATAAACACAGTATAGTAGAATATTTGTTATTACCAAATGGAATTCTCTGCATTTATGGCTTCACAATGTAGCCGGTGTGCAAGCAAAAGAGATTACGCAAAATGCCCTCTGAGTTATGATTGTATGAGTAACCACAAATTAGTGAACAAATAACTACTGCTCCTAAACTCAGTCTCTCCAGTACATTTCAGAAATACATAGGTTTCCTGCATACCCATTTTTCATCCTTTATATTTTACCATATGAATTACTGTATAGTCGGTACGGGAAACAGCATTTACATCGCATGCTTTACATTGCATGCCATTACAACGCAGTCGTAATTAAGGGTGGGCG
The DNA here is from genome assembly GCF_964204655.1 of Triturus cristatus. Classification (NCBI taxonomy): domain Eukaryota; kingdom Metazoa; phylum Chordata; class Amphibia; order Caudata; family Salamandridae; genus Triturus; species Triturus cristatus. The sequence continues at coordinate 473,165,147 of NC_140590.1, read as the reverse complement.
TAGTGCTCTGATCCACCCGCGGGGTGTGCGTAGTGCTGCCTGCTTTGTGGTCCACGAAGTAGGCGTAGCAGGCAGTGCTATGCACACGCCATGGCGGAGCAGAGTTGCCCGCCACACGCCTCCCGCCCGCCCTCATTTTAAAATAACTTAAAGTGTTTAAAAGTAAGAAAATGTCTTACCTGAGGTGCGGCGTCCCGGGGCTCCCTCTTCCTGCTTCAGCGGCAACTTCTTCCTCACAAATGCGCATGTTCTGCATTCCGTCTATCAATTGTGTGTCTTTTGTTATGAAATGATGAAATGGTTACCTGATATATACAAATAAATATATCTAACTTCAAGGTTTGCTGATCTAAGACCCAAGTTCACGGTCCCTCACTGGAACGTTAGGTGGCCTTCAGGTAAACGGGCTGTGGACTACCATTGGTTGGGTGAATCTGCTATTTGGTACATGCCTTTAGGAATAGCTACTTGCTTTGCTCGCACTTTTTGTTCATAAAAAGCAAACTCTCCTCATTTGAGCCCCAGCTCCGTTTTTCTTCACAGTTTGTGTTTCTTTTTCACCTACTTACAAACACGAGAAGTGCTCAGTTCACGTGCGCATGAGCTGACTTTACACTCTGTAAAGGATGCAAACCAGTACAGGGGCACCGTGCACTTACCAATAGAAGCGGACCCGCCACAGCCGCGAGCTCAGCGCCGTCTCCGCCGCGCGCCCCGCCCTGCGTTTCCTTCTCGGCGCTCAACTATCTCGCGCCATTAGGACATCAATGCCATTGGCGTCCATCGACGCTGGCAGTTTAATTATGTCTGGGTGAGCACTTGCTCTTTTTTTATTCACGGCTCTATCTGGGGGCACTTGTCAAACACAATTTTTTTACCCGACACGGCCCGGGGAGATAAACGCACCAGAAGAAACAGAATACTAATGCGCCGCCGCTTGGCGCCTGACAAATACGCATGGTTTTTATTACGGCGGTTGATTATTCCTACCATTAACAGCACATACATCACCCCCTCTCCCCATCACCCAATATTATGACACGCATTCATCTTTCTCATAATCAGATGTGCAACAGCCTGGGTGGGGGAGCCGGGGATTGCCTTAATATTGCAAATAGACATTTCTTCTCGTGCGAGCCGGAGCGCAGGCGTCTGGGCGCTGAAAAAGGCTATTGGCGGCCCAATCAGAGGGATAAAAGTGTACCTGCAACGTCCGGCCTAGACATTATTTTAGTCCAGTAATTCTTTGCACACCTCAACATTGTTACTCTTAAACACATTTTGGTAGTTATGCTGTTGCTCTGCCTGGTGTATCACATTCGTTTTACATCGATAGGGGGCTCGTATACTTAAAAAATGTCCTCTAATCTACAGTTTGGCAAGACCATAACCACACTCAACGTGTACCCTTACTTCACCCACGAAGCAACCTTTATTTAAATTCACTCCAGGACCACACACCACTTCTAAGGACCTGTTTTGCGCTCCTGTGCTGCTCTCCGTTGCACACCCCTTTTTCAAGGAAGATGTGAATAAGTCACACCCAGCAGCAATTTATAATTCAGAGTGCTTTCAAATAAACTTTAAAAAAACAAGCACTGGCAAAGCCTAAAGGCCAGGCTTAAAAGTGCAAATACATGGGCTGCTAGCACATTGAAGTGAGGCACAAACAAGAAAGCCAAAGGGAGTCGACAGATAGGACTATAGTTGTAAAGTAGTCCCTTGTGCAGTTCAATGCCAGCACTGGAGTGGGGGCAGAAGGATATTCCCAACAGCCAGTATCGTTACCGGACATATGAATATGCCACTAGTCTGAGCCAATCAGTGATTGACAAAGTAAGTCTTACGCCGATCTCTGAAAGAGTCTGCTCGAAGAAAACTAAAGGTTGAAAGAGACAGACCTAAAGCAATGCATTTACCATAGTTACAGGATGCTCGGTACGATGGACTAAACCTATGTTGTTAGGAATATTGCCCCTTGTCACTATAGCTGTCAGACCCCAGAACTACAAAAGGATCAGTCACTCACCTTCGCAAAGTCAGTGAGAAACTCTGATGCATCACAGTCCCTGTTAAAGAAAGAAAGAGGTAAAAGGAGTGCAAATAAGAGACACACAAATATCGTCCGATAGTTACACTTCGCTTTTGCCATTTGTATGAAATAGAGAACAACAGCAAAGCTTTAGACGTCTATGATGCCACTCAGGGTGTGCAAAGTTGCGAAGCCTCTCGGCTCTTAGCTTCAGGTATCTTTTTCCAACTAGCTGAGCTATGTGAAATGTGTAGCTCCTATAATGCAAACAGCCATACATCCTGTGTCCCACTTTGATGTCCCCATCTGTCCCACCATACCAAAAAATATACTAGGTGCTCAAACAAGCCAACCTGGTGAGCCTGCTGATAAGGAGGCCCAGTGTCCGCCAGTTCACACTCGCAGTCACACTCCTGCTCACATCCTGCCAGTCCACTGCTCTCCTGGCACTGAATCTTTAGGCTGTCCTCCCAGACACCTAACAGCAGTGTTGTGTCGAGGGTTCAGCTGGCGTCCTCATCTATTCTTTTGGTTTTAGATATTTCTCATCCACGGTCTTCCTCCTCTTTGCTAGAAATAGTTCAGGTGATGGGATGTCACACCTCTCATCCATCATTACATACTTGGAGGTACCTGAGGTGGGACTCCTCTAAAATTAAATCACAAACGAGGGCTTCAGTTGTCCCCGCCCATGGGTCATCATTAGTAGGTGCCTGTTGGGATGGAAGTCCAGTGCCAGCACAGTTGCTGTGCCATCTCTGCCATTTTTTCTGGGTCCCTAACTAATCCCCTGGACATTTTATTTTGGGCAGAGTTTGTAGAGCATCTAATCCCAAGTAAACCCTCTAACTGAAACCTGGAGGTCCTGGTAGTAGACCCTTTTGGCAAACCCTGAAAGAAAAGGCCCAAATTGTCACCTCCCCCAACTTTCATCCTCTCAACCGAGGCCTCGTTAGTGGCAGTGGGATAATAGTTTTTGTGATGCTGGCTGCACCCAGGTGAATTGATTACTGGCCTACCGAGTAAACTGAAGTCCAGGAATTTGTGGCAACAGGGACCCCTTAGTGCATAAACTTCTTTTATTTAAGGTAATGTTCATGAACATTGAATGACAGCCATCACTGACACCACTGTCGATGAACATTAAAATTAACGTTTTATTATCAGAGATTGTGAACATTACTCATGTATGAGTTAGGGTTACCCAGAAATGTCCGTGAACATTTGTCATAAGGTGTGTAGTTTGCAAGATGAGGGACTAGTGCTGCCTACAGAGGGTAATTCAATCCCCTACATCTTCTTCATGCTCCTCCTTTGTTTGGAAGGAATCTTTATAACTTCCTGTCTGGAGAGTCCTTGGAGGGTTAACTTGGGGCCCCTGCACATTATCTATTCTTAACTCCTCTTTTAGGAGGGAAATCTGACCCCAGCCTAATTGGTTGGCACCTCTGAATTGTAGATATGCATTTATACTGACTGGGCATTAGACTGTTGCCCACTGCCCACTTTTCATATAGAAAATGGAGCAACATTTGGGATTGGGGGTCACATCTGACAATCCCCAGTCAGAAACAATTTCTCTCTTTATATGTTCAATAGTGTTTCCCTGTGGCCCTAACCATTGAGCCAAAGTTGTGTTCGGTGATTCAAGTCTTATGCCAGTTAGGAAATGAGTGCTAGCTACAATGGGTGCCTAATGTTCAGCAGTGATTCAGTGCAATCAATTGTTAGTTAGGTGATTAGAAAGGTTGATGTTTTTACCCGAATCCTTTCTAGTATATTCCTGATTTCTGTTTTTGTATTTGAATGTACTGATTCCTAGTTGATTGCCTTGTTCTAGCTTTCTTGAAATTCTGACTTGTACTTCATTTATTGTATTGATGGCAGCATATTTGGTCTTCTTTGGGTGGGTTTCCATTTCATTGTGCTTAACTTAGTTGTCAAACGAGTTTATAGCGCCACAAATTGTGCTTCGTGGTCCATGCTGATGTTGAGAAGTTGATCTGATGGATGGTCCTTTAATTGTCTGGTTTAGGATTTGTAAATAGGGGAAGTGCCACTTTACAGTGTATACTTTACAATTGATTAGTTTAGTGTGCGTCAATTCCTTTACACACTACATTGGATTTTAGATTAATCAATTTACATTAAACTGTATCAAATAAAACAGAATTGTGCTAATTGATTTATCTTCTAAAGGAGTATATGATGTTGTTTGCATGACTCTGTGCTAGAGAAGAAGGCTATTTCTCTGATTAGTTTCTCCTGCACCTGATTAAAGGGTATTACTTTCATTACCATACAATGTATGTCAGTGAATAGATTCCCTTCACTAGCCTTCCCTTTACTGGATTATAGTAGATTATTTTTGAAATTTTACCAATACTTTGTATTGCATTAGATCAGAGAAAGCAGTCAAAGGAAAGAGATATCTGGTTTTACCACCGGCTCGCTTTCTCGTTAAATTTTAAAATTTGACTTGCTTTTTGTATGTAAATATAACGAGAATCTAGAAGATTTTCTGACACCTTGATTGCAAGATTGTAGAATTTTCTTTATAAGTAAATGGTTTTTCCTAAGGAGATTGACAAATATGTTTAGATGAGTAAATTAGTAATCACACAGGCGCATTATCAATCTGGATTCTAGAGGATCAGTAAGCAATGTTTACACTCGTAGGCAATGCAGCCTGATGCACTTTTTGAATGAGAGGCCAAGTTCAATACATCTAGGGGTGTATTTAGCATTATTTCACGCAGTGCAGCATGGGAGCTTGCTGCTCTGCGTTGCGTAAAAGGGAGAGAGCAGAAATGTGTATATTTACAAAGATATGGAGCATTTCTGCTCTCTCCTTGTGCTGGCACACTATTTGCTGCCTAGCGCCAATGCAGGCATCCTTGCGCCATGATGCAAGGGTGACTGCATTACGGGCAGGATTGTTTTTTTGCGGGTAGGATACCTTCTTGCACAAATGCAATCATTAGAAGCACTATGCAGCACATATGGAAAGAGGAAATAACAAGGAGAAATACAAATATTTCTCCTTGTTACACCTCAGTGTGGTAGGATACCATTTTGGCTCAATCCTAGGTTTGGTTTACATGTGTTTGTAAATCTGTTGTTATGTCAAAATCCATGGGTGAATGCACGGGAATGCCCATGCTCCACCCAAGGAACGCCTGCCACAACGAAATGTAACTCAACGCAGCACAAGCTGCTGCGTCGAGCTGCATTTATTTACAAAGTCAGCAGGGTGGCACAAATCGCCCCTTTTGTGACTTTGTAAATCCTAGTTAAGGACTAGCATTGCCTTAGGATGACTTGCATCACGCTAGGACAATGCAACTGCTTAGTAAATCTGGGCCATAGTATCTGCATTCCCGATGGTGTGATACAGTTATCATGCACATGCAATAACCAGAGACCGACAGAAGCGTTAGTTCTGAATAAACTTCAATTAATCACTTATTTTCTAAATTTCGGATTAATGTTGGCTCTTTTGCTGTCCAGGGTTAATATTACCAATCAACGTAAATCAATAAAGGTACAGCACAGTAGGTTTGATAGTGCACTGCACAGTATAATTAGGTCTCCTGGTTTTTATGGCATTTATTTTGTAAACTTTTCCTCTCTGTGTTGATCCATATTTAAAACTGGTCAGCAGAGATAAGGCAGACAGACCTAAGACAGGGCGCTCGCCATCATGTTCAGGGAAGCAGTAAGAACATAAGTCATAAATCATTGGTGCTCTAGATCAAGGGTTGGCAACCAAAACAGCCCCAAACAAAGCCCTAAAAATTGGGGTTAATCAATATAATGCAATTGTTCTGAGCACTCAGAGTTCTAAAATGAGTCAAACATCCAATCAAAGGAGTCATATGATATCTGTCAGCTTTAATCCGATCCACTAATTCAAATCATAGGAAAATGTTTCTGTACTTCAAATGTATACAGCGGAGAAGCACTACAACCAGCCAGCCAGCACGAGTTTCATCGTATGGCTAATTTGCCTTCAACTTCTTCAGGGCTGATGTAGAGGCAAAATATAGTAGATCCTTATAAGGTATACCAATACAAGATCAAAGTATAGCTTCCAATATCAAGTATAGAATCCTTACTATCAGCAGCTGGAGAGTATTCGTTCTCAATATTGGCATGGGCCATATTGAAGTTTTACTAATTTCATCTATACTTATGGATATTTACTTTGTTTTTTGAAAAAACGAGGCTGCAGTTTGTATATTTCCACTTTTATTTACCGATGAAGGCACCCCAGCATTTGGATGCTTGTTGGGTTTTAGTGCTATAAGAGGATATATGTTTTGGTATTCAATACTTATAAAGAGCAACAATCGCCCCCTAGTGGCATCTCAGCACTGAAATCCATACTTAAAAGGCATGAATCCGGACCAAAGAAAGGGTTAGATTAGGCCTGAGAAAAAAGCCAGGTCTTAAGATGCTTTCTGAAAAAGGGTTTTATTTTCTGGTTGTTTCAGGAAGAGGGGAAGGTGATTCGATGCCTTAGCAGCAAGCACAGAGAAAGTTCTCTCTCCTCTGGTCTTTTGCCTGTACCTATAAAATACTAGAAGTTTTGCATTGACCGTTCCTAAAATTCTGGGTTGGGGTGTCCAATGTGAATCCGTCCGAATTGGATTTGGGTCCAGTCCGGCCAATGGCTCTAAAGTCTGTTATAAGGGTCTTAAACAGAATTTGTTTTTCAACCGGAAGCCAATGAAGTTCCCTCTGCTATTTAGCTATGGATGTCCTGTGGGGAAGTTTCAATACGAGTGTAACTGCGCCATTTTGTACTACTTGTAGTTTTTAATCAGGTGTTTAACTACTCCAAGATAAAGACTATTGCAGTAGTCAATTCTGGAGGTGATCAGCGTATAGGCCACTATTTTCCTGGCTTCCAAAGGACGAAATTAAAAAAACCTTCTAAGTGCTTTGATCACCGTATAGCAAGTTCCTGCCACAGCGGCAATTTGATGAACCGTCTTGTCTGAGTTCAGCTTTAGGCGACTGAGCTTCATCCATTCTGCGACGTCTTTCATTCCTTCCTGGAGGTTGGTTTTGGCGGTGGCTGGGTCTTTGGTGATGGAGAGTATCAGCTGTGTGTCGTCGGCGTAGGAGATGATGTTGATGTTGTGTTTGCGTGTGATGGCGGCGAGGGGGCTCATGTAGATATTGAAGAGGGTTGGGCTGAGCGAGGAGCCTTGGGGTACGCCGCAGATGATCTTGGTGGCCGCTGAGCGGAAGGGGGGAGGAGGACTCTCTGGGTTCTGTCGGAGAGGAACGAGGTGATCCAGTCCAGGGCATCTCCTTGGATCCCAGTGTTGAAGAGGCGGGTTATTAGGGTGCGATGGCATACGGTATCGAAGGCTGCCAATAGGTCTAGGAGGATGAGAGCGGCTGTTTCTCCATTGTCCATCAGGGTCCTGATGTCGTCAGTGCCTGCGATGAGGGCGGTCTCGGTGCTGTGGTTGGCTCGAAAACCCGACTGGGACGGGTCGAGCGAGTAGTTTGCCTCGAGGAATGCAGTCCAGGTTTTTTCAATGACTTTAGCCGGGAAGGGAAGAAGAGAGACGGGGCGGAAGTTCTTGAGGTCTTTGGGGTCCGCGGTGGGTTTCTTCAGAAGGGCATTGATTTCTGCGTGCTTCCAGCTTTCAGGGAAGGTGGCTGACGTGAAGGAGTTGTTTATGACGTTCCGGAGGTGGGGTGCGATGATGATGTCTGCTTTGTTGAAGATGTGATGGGGGCATGGATCAGAAGGGGAGCCGGAGTGGATGGTGTTCATGACGTGGGTGGTGTCTTCGGTGCTGATGGGGGTCCAGGCGCTGAGGGTGGTGGTGGGGGTCGTTGGTTCGATGACTGGAGGCGGAGTCTAGGGTCCGAAGCTGTCGTGTATGTCTGCGATCTTGCGGTGGAAGTATGTGGCGAGGGAGTTGCAGAGGTCTTGGGATGGTGTGATGTCATTGTTGCTGGCGCTGGGGTTGGAGAGCTCTTTGACGATGCTGAAGAGTTCCTTGCTGTTGTGGGTGTTGCTGTCTAGCCGCTCTTTGAACGATGGGCAGATCAGCTGGTGGTGTTCGCGGGTGGCGTTTTTGAGGGCCGTCATGTTTTCTGTTGTCCGATCGTGGCGCCAGATTTTTTCGTGGGTTCGGCAGGATTTCTTTGATTCTTTGAGGGCGTCTGTGAACCATGAGGTTTTCCTGTTGCTGGTCTTGCCTGGGGGGTTCTTCAGGGGGGCGAGGTCGTCGGCGCAGTTGGTGATCCACTGTGCGAGGTTGTGGGCTGCGTTGTTGGTGTCATCGGTGTCGGCTGGCGGGTTCTGGCTCAGCGATGAGAAGAGCTGGTCTGTGGTGATTTTGCTCCAGCATCTGCGGGGGATCTGTTGCGTGCGGTGGTGGGATGTGTTCTTTTTGAAGGTGAAGTGGATGCATCTGTGGTCGGTCCAGTGTAGTCTGGTGGAGTGGCTGAAGGAGACGTGGTTGCTGGCGCAGAAGATGGGGTCGAGCGTGTGGCCCGCGAGGTGGGTGGGGGTGTTCACCAGCTGCTTGAGTCCGAGGTTGGCGAGGTTGTCGAGCAGGGTGGTGGTGTTTTTGTAGCTGTTTTTCTCCAGGTAGAAGTTCAGGTCCCCTAAGAGGATGTATTCCGGTGATGCTAGGGCATGCGGGCTGATGAGTGGACATTGATAAGTCCATCCCATGTCCCAGACCTAAAATCTGAGTTCTAGTCTATTATTACATCACCTGAAAGGTCGTGTACACATGGATTTTATGATAATATTTTTAGTTTAGGCAAGAAATAGGTTCCATTATTCTATGTAACTCAAAATTACGTACACAACACAATTTCTCGACTAACTTCTTGAACCTTTAAGCTTTTTTTGGGGGGTGGGGAAGTTTTATATAGCGCAGTAAGGCGGCAGTGCAAGCTCTAAAAAAACTTTTAAAATGCTAAAATGCTAGAAAGTCAAATTCAAATTCATAAAAACCTAAAAGCCTTTCAACTAGTCATTTCAGTCATCATTCAATCATGAACCATGGTTTAAAAATAGGTTTCCCCCTAAAGTGTAAAGGGCTCAAATAAAACAGAATGCAGGCAGAAGTATTTACTTGTGAATCATGTGACTCACCACTCATAAGCACAAAGCTCAGAATAAAACATTCACATTGTATTATGCATGCATGCACTTCTGCAACTATTTAAAGCTTCATTTGAAAATCTTTTAATCTTGTAAAGGGCCAAAATAAAGCAGAATGTAGGTAGAAATATTTACTTGTGAATCACAGCGTCTGCGCCGCGGAACTGTTTATGAGCATAAAGCTCAGCCGTGGTCCCCGCCTCCTTGAAAACTAGTAGCTAGACCTCCAACCGGCCAAGACGGTGGCATAATGTGAGACACAATGGCAGTAAAGTGGCAGCCCAAGCTCTAAAAAACCTTCTGACAAAAGGATAAAATGTTGACAAGTCAAATTCAAATTAATAAGAGCCTAAAAGCCTTTCAGCTAGTCATTTCAGTCATCATTTAATCACGAACCATGGTTTAAAAATAGGATTCCCCCCCCAAAGTGCAAAGGGTTAAAATAAAACAGAATACAGGCAGAAGTATTTACTTGTGAACCATGTGACTCATCACTCATAAGCACAAAGCTCGGAATAAAACATTCACATTGTATTATGCATGCATGCACTTCTGCAACTATTTAAAGCCTCATTTGAAAATCGTTTAACCGCATCTGTGTCTGTGTCTGTAAAGCCATTGGGCTGACAATGATTGGCAGCATTGAGAATAACTCAAAAGCAGACTTAGATTTGTTTCATTGCAAACTGAAAATCACAACTGACAGGGAACTGGTTGATATCTCCCGGTATTTTTCTGTAAAAAAAATAGTAAAAACAGAAAAATGGGGTCCTTCAGTATATTTAAGCCAATAAAACTTTCTTAATAACTGTCAGTAACCACACTTATATAAGATAGCGAAACGATTTTTAGAACACCGCCGTAAATATGGCGCCTACTTCAATGCAACGTTTACGAGAATAGATGTGCAACTCCTTTTCTTTAGGGAAATATGTTGCACAGAAATGCAAGGAACTATTCTCTTAACCCTTACAGACTGTGCTAGGCCAGCTTTGGGATCCTGTCTGTTCACTGAATGACAATAAACTAAACACACGTAAGGCCAGCTTGCATAACACACCTTTAGACTAAAATAAAAATAACGTTTTTTAACAAGACATTTGTTATTAGTTTTCAGCTGAAGAAATTATCCAGACATATCGGAAATGACTTACACTTTCATCATTTTGTAAAACTGCTAGTAAGTACTCCCCACGGGGCATATCTACAAGGTGGCGATATAAAATTATCGCCGCTTTTGCGGCCGTTTTCGGCCGAAAAGCGGCAATAATTTTATCGCTATATCAGCAAGGTCACGCTATCGCGTGAAACCTTGCCTTAGCGCCTGAATTCCTAACGCCCATCTTTGCATCTCTAACGAGATGCAAAGTGGGCGTTCCTCCCCAGGATAACGGGAGAAATGTCGCTAAGAGACATTTCTCCAATTATCAAGCCTCACGCAAAGCAGCATAGTGACAAGAAAAGTAGCGATAACCTCTGTTATCGCTACTTTCCTTACGCCTGCTTTGAAACTGACTTAGCCATGATATCCTATGTAAGGTGGATATCATGGCTAAGTATGTGAGGCCCTATCAGCAAGCTATCGCCACACTTCGTGGGATTATCGCTGGGTTTCCAGCGATAATCTCACGTTTGGCAGTTATCGCTAGGATTTTTATCGCTTTTGAGATAAGCGTTGCTAATAGCACGCTATCTCAGCGATAAAAATCCACGCTAGCCGGCGATAATTATCCTAGTGCTAAGTACGGTTAGCGATAATAATCGCTGGTTGTTGCTGATATGCCCCCTGGTTCTTCAATAACAATGTACAAGGAAAAGTTGCCGTTATAAAAATGTCTTCTTCATTTGTTTCATCCCCACCACCCGCTCCACTATCTCAGAAGTAGTACTAAAGGAAAGAGTTCTCTTAATTGCTTAGACAAAGCCATTGGTACAGTCTGCAGGTCTGAAAGAGGCTCATATCTGCAGCAGTGACACTGTCGCAGTAATCTCTTTGCACACTGTCTCACTTGAATTTAAAAGTCAACAGGCTTAGAAGAGTTTCAGTGGTTTTTTGTTTTTTATACTTTTATAATACATTGCCGTATGCAACGCTTGAATGGAGCCATCCAATGTTGTTCTGTCACTGGGTTTGACTCAGTGCTCCTTTCATAGCGCCAATATCATGGTTTTAATCAAGCGATACTAAAGCCCCATTCCAGCAAAATAAACCAGACTGTCATGTTGAATGAAAATGTTAAAAAGAAAACGTTTCATTGCAATCTACCCGCCATTAATACTAACACGGATCCCTTCCGAGTTCCTACATGGAGCTGCCCTCGTGGAAATGGCGATAGAAATGTAGGCCTAGATTTACCGAGGGTTGACCGGATGCTGAACAGCACTTCACAGTTTTGAGCTGCGCCCGCAAGCTTGTTTACTGGGACGAAGTCCAACAAAATGCTGTATGTCTCTTTGTACTTCTTTGTGCCATGAGAGCGCCTGCTAAAAAGGTTAGGAAGTAGGGCACGGAGAAAGCCTGCTATGTGTCTCAGCTCTAAAGCCAAAGCTTCAAATGTAGGGAGACATGTCCCAAAAACAGGAGGCCATGGAACCCTGGAGCCATAATGGCTTAGTAGCACATCCAACTGTTCCGCTCCACATGGCCAACATCCTTAACACCGTAACCAAAGGTCGCTCCAAAATATGAGATTTTAGCTCAGGATTAGCTGGCTTAGAGTTTCTTCCAAATACAAGCAAACCAGGAATTTTCAGGGCCAGGTGACCCCAAAACCTCCTTCCTTGTAGACTGTGTTCTCCTGTTGTACGAATAAGCCACAGGGGATGCACATACTATTGCTCATATGATTCAGTAATGAAACCTTCCACCATCATAGGGGCATTTCTGAAGACCCACAACTGGCTATTGGTGATGTTCTTTCCTGCCCTGCGCCTGCACATACCCCTGGTAGACAATTAATTATAAGGAAGCTGGTATTTGAGCCCATTCCAGGCTACAACTATGCATATTTAAACTTTCTACCATGTTAATTCGGAAATCAGTTTCGAAATGTGTGCTGCCTGCAACTTGTCGGGTAAGAAGAGCAGTTGTCAAGAGTGGAATGTCCTGGGCATTAATGCATGTAATTCATGTCTATTTCAGAGGAGTTCGCGGATTATACAGAGTTCGTTTGTGCATAGGCAGCAGAGACAGTCTGTGCATTATCAGTCACAGATTTATTCTGGGCATTATCGAGGGCTGGGCCAGTCTGCACACCACCTGTACGCATGTTGTCTCTATCTATGTTAATCAGCACGTTATCAATAGCCAAAATGGCCAATAATGAAAGCAAGTCTGAGCATTTTCAATAGCTGAGACACTCTGCACATCACCAGTAGCTGAATCAGTCTGAAAAGTATCAAAAGTCGAGCCAGTCTGTGGATCAATCATCAATGTGTCTTTCTCTACAGCATGAATACCTGGATCTGTCTGGGATTTACTTGGCTCTCAGTGCCTTTTTCCTCGCTGCGCAGAATAAGAACAGACCGTGCTAAATCTGATATTTAGAAATGTGTGCATTTTTAAGTTTTTTCCTCCCCCAAAAATGTTGGCAATTCATTTATATAGCTTGTTAAATTAGGTTGCTCTTCCTAGCCGCAAAGGACTCTCTCTCCATTCTTCTAATGTTGAGAGTTAGTGGAAGGAGGGATTTATACTGAGTCCATATGGGATTGAAGGTGACCACACCTAGAATGTCCACTTTGATTATGATTTCTAATCAAGTAATTAGTTGCACACTTTCTCCAATGTAATTTCATGTAGTAACATCCGGGCCACATTTAATTTTACTTTATTTCCACTGATGTCATGAAGGTCATTGGTCATGCAGTGTCATTGGTCATGCATGTGGAACTAATGCCATTGCCTCTGCCAAACAATAAGTATCCAAACTGAAAAAGAGCCTCTTTCCAGTCATTGAATCCGAACAGAGTAGAAGGTATAGCAGGCTGAGGCACCACAGCAGCAGTACCATCAGTGGGAGTCAAATGGCTCGGTAGTTTGGAGTTTGGATCAGAACCTGCCCCCCCCCCCCCCCCCCCATTCAAGGGAAACGAGAGCTCCTATTGTCAACATGGCAATCCCTGCTGATCTACATGGCTCAGGACTTTCATGTACTGTTCTACCTTTCCAGAGATGTAGATAAAAATTATGCGGCATCCAGCAAATTCTGTGGAGGACCCCCTAAAAGTCCTACTGCATGTGGTGAAGTTGCCAGCAGTGAGCAGTCAATCTCGAGGTTTCATTAATGCATAACCACCTTGGCATGAAATTGCACCACACCTGCATCACAGGGATTCTAAGGGCCTGTGCTACACCCCTGCCCTCTACTCCTCTTCACTTAGTGTTTCTAACATTAAGACCCTGATCACAAGTGAACAAGATTTTCTCACACCCAGAATTACCAGATTTTAAAGGGCGGAAATGAACCTAGTGAAATCAAGTGTGTGTTGGGCGGGGGCTGTAGCCACAAGCGTAGTCGGATCCCTGCATGACAATACTACAGCACCAGGGAAGCATGGAACACCTCTCCCTGCCTGCCCAGAGCCACCCCTGGCCCCACACACCTTCCCCACCCAGACCCCTTCTCCAACTCCTAAGAGCCACAAAGGCACCTAAACGCAGCTGACTTGTAATTAGGCCCTGAAGGTCGTACATATGAGTTATGCACTTACGAGATGTCTCTGGCTGGAGGCATAAAAGCCGTTCAGAGATTTTGAGTAATCATTAAAAATAAGTTCAATTATGCAGTGATTAACTTGATAATAAAATCTCTCCACTACACTGATTTCGAAAGGACTTCAGTACATCTTTTTTTAGCGCTCCCAAGCAGTTGCCCTTGAATTGCTGAGACAAGTGTTATAATAGCCAACTAAGGATACAAACCCTGATAATAGCAGCAGACTGTCACAGGTGTTTGTACCTGCCGTGTCATCATACCACTCAGGCATACATCCCACCTACCGAGAAAGATGGAACCGCACAAGGGTGCCTTTGTTGCTGTTGTTAAATGAGACACACACCGTCGACCCCATTACACTGAAGCTGGTGACTGGTGGCGAGAATGATAGTTTTTGGGGTTATAGTGTGGCGGAACCCCACTGGCGAGGCCTATCAACTCCTCTGTATATACACTCGTTGTGACAGTGGCAAACTGTATACAGGCAAACACTCTTCGTCCATTGCTCTGTTGTGTCACTTACGTTTCTCCCTTCACCCAGAAAAGGACACAGATGGGCCAGTAGGTCGAGCCCACATCCGCCATTGGATAACTCCACTTCTCTTGCACAAGGAGCAAATCTACACACACAGTAGTTACCTGTAGTGCACTGGACTGACATAGCAACCTTGGCAATCTGTGCTTTTTTGAGACCAGAAGAACATTTAGTTTTACGCACACATATATGTAAACACACACACACGCACACAGGCATGCACGCACACACCCACACACCCCTATGGCAGTGGAAATGATGGTAATTCAGCAGATGGACTGCTGCAGCTTTATTGCAGCCCCCATCACAGCTCCCACTCCAGGCACATCCCTGCCCTGCACACCTCGCACTGCTGCTCTTTGTGTATCCCTCCCGCACCCACTCTGTAGATGCAGAGGTCAAAGCCTCCACCAACCAATGCACACCACCCACCCTCCCCTACAACCATCATCCCTCAATCACACGATAGCCCGCCAAACGCGGCCAGGACATGGTGTGGCTGGAAAACAGACAAGTTGTGAATGCCTGTGTATGGGAAACCTTTGCTTCAGCTTTGCAAATACTACGCTTCCCTGGAAGAAACATGCTGAGACAATGAAGGGACCTACAGTGCCTCACATTCCAACATAGCCGTCTCCTCTGGGCACAACCACAAGGGAGCCAGTTTGGACTCCAACTCCAGGGGAAGTATTGCGAAGTACTGAAGCTGTCACACTGTGGCTTGGAAGACCACTGCAGCTCTGCACAAGAGCAGAACAGGAGGCCCTTCCAGTCTAAGCCGAACATCACAAAACCTGACCCAAAGTCAAATCAGGTACGACAAATCTTGCAGTTAGAAAGAATGACAACAATTGTGCCACTGAACCCACTACTAAGCTCCTCTACCCATGCTGGCACTTCCTGCCCTTGGCCCAGACCTTTGCTCATACACAACCTCTTCAGGAGATGGGCTGAAGTTACCCCTCCAGGCCTAACAGTGACAACTCTGCCCAAGTCCAACAAAAGGCTCAGATCACGTTCCATATTGTCAGTGCCATGGCAAAATCTATGTTGATAGTTAAAACTAAAGCAACCACAATTCCCACATCCTCTCAATCCCACCAAGGTGAGAATACCTAAAGAGCTAAGGCCCGGCATTAAGGGAAGGGAGTTCAGAGTTTAATACTAAGTCTGTTATACTCTTTAAATGGTGTTGTACGCTGCATTTTCTTTTCTTTTTTTTGTAATTTAAAAAATTGGCATTAGGATATCGCTCTGATGCATGCGCATGTGAGGACGTAATGAGGGCGCGGGTCAGAATAGTAAGGGCCCATGATGTGCATTTCCTCTGTTCAGCTGTTTCAAACAGCAGCAGGTGTGCTGTTCTTCAGATGCAATCATTCTTGTTCATGAAATACCCAGTGTATAAAACATGTTGTTCACACAAAACTATCAAGGCCGAGATTCCTAAATAGCAAATGTTAGGCCAGAAGACTGATACCTTCTTCAAACCTTATGTGAGCCCCTTATTCCAAGAAATGAATGTGGTTCACAACTTGCACCAGTGACTCATAAACCTTTTCTTTCAGGTAAAGGTTGCACATTGTTAAGTCCACATATCCATAAGTAGATCTTGTCCTCAACTGTGGTCTTCTCTTATAAGTGGGTGAATACCTTTAACGTAAAAGCACTAGTTTCAGATTATTAGCAGACTGTATTGCTACATATGTTGAAATGATGTTTTAAAGCTAGCAAAACCCTGTTAGGTCTAGTTTAAATGCACAGTTGTCTGCAAGACATATTGCTAGAAATTTCTTAAGCACACACAGAAGTGAGCTTTGGTTCTGTCCCAAAGGAGTATTAACCTTTTGTTGCATCATATTGGCAGTTTGGTGCATCATAAGGCACCATTTTACCTCTCAAAAGTAAACAAAATCATCACACATTACATTTTTATTTTCTTGTAGGGAAAATATTTTTTTCACTATAGCAAATCAAAAAAAACATTTAGTGAGGATTCAAAATGCAAGCTAAACTAACTGTCTTTACCAATGCTTGTTTTTGGCTGCCAGCTTTACTTCTGGATCTAAGCAGCTGTCTTACATGAGCAAACTGAAGTGGCATGGTGTGAAAAATATCGATGTACCGGGATGCAGCCTGAGTAATTACGATTGGCTGAGATTAAGTCAAGCATTCCATCCATCCCTTTTTTGTATACTTTAGTGTGTCGCCGAAGTGGGACGGACATGCCCAGACGTGGGTTCCATGCACAATGTGTCACTGAAAGCAGGCTATTCCTGCCTAATGAGCTCTAACTAGGGCAAAACTGTCCTGGGTTACTTGTGTTCCGTTTCAAGTAGGACCTGGCCTGGAAGTCCTGACTGGACTGTTCCGACTGGAGCCGGATGAAGAAAGATTTGCATATGACGGTGCCCGAACGGAGGTGACATCAATCAAGGAATCAATCAGGGTTTTATATAGCGTGCTACTCACCCGTGAGGGTCTCAAGGCGCTGGGGGTTGGGGGGGCAGCTCCGGATCAGTTGAAGAGCCAGGTCTTGAGGTCCTTCCTGAATGTGTGCAGGGTCGGGGAGCGTGTGATGTTCACAGGATCACAGGGAGCTCGTTCCAGGTCTTGGCTGCGATGTGGGAGAAGGCTCTCCTGCCGGTTCTGTTTCTGTGGATGCGGGGGACCTCTGCCAGGGCGAGGTCGGCAGATCGGAGGTTCCTCTTGTGTGTGCATGGAAGGATAATCTTTCGTTGAGGTACTTGGGTCTGATGTTGTTGAGTGATTTGTAGGCGTGGGTGAGGAGTTTGTAGGTGACTCTCTTCTCGACAGGGAGCCAGTGGAGGTCTCGTAGGTGGTGGGTCATGTGTTTGTGACGTGGTGTCCCGAGGATGAGTCTGGATGCGGACTTCTGGACGGTTTGGAGTTTGTGCAGAAGGGTTCTGTTGATACCGGCGTATAGGGTGTTGGCTTAGTCCAGTCTGCTGGTTATGAGTGCGTGGGTGACGGTTCTTCTGCAGTCGGGGGGGGAGACATTTGAAAATCTTGCGGAGGATGCGTAGGCAGTTGAAACTGGTGGAGGCAACGGCGTTGATCTGGCGGTTCATGGAGAGGGAGGAGTCGAGGTTTCGTGCGTGGTCTGTGGGGGTGGGTGGGGTCCCGATGGTGGCGGGCCACCATGTGTTGTCCCAGGCGGAGGTGCAGGTTCCAAGGATGAGGACCTCGGTCTTCTCATAGTTGAGCTTCATACAGCTGTCTCTCATCTAGCCTGCCACATTCTTCATTCCTTCCTAGAAACAGAGTCTGGTGTCTTTGGGCTTCTTCGTGAGTGAAAGGATGAGCTGGGTTTCATCGGCGTAGGATACAATACTGAGCCCATGCTGTCTGACGATGGCGGTGAGGGGGGCCATGTAGATGTTGAAGTGCGTGGGGCTGAGCCATGATCCTTGGGGTGCTCCGCCGATGATATCAGTGAGTTCGGAGAGGAAGGGAGGGAGTCTGATCGTCTGGGTTCGGCCGGAGAGGAAGGATTGTATCCAGCCGAGGGCGGTACCTTTCCCCGCGTCGTGAAGTCTGGCTGCAAGTGTGCAATGTGAAACGGTGTCGAAGGCTGCGGAGAGGTCCAGAAGAATGAGGGCCGCGGTGTGTGCCTGGTTGTGTAGCATGCGGATGTCGTCAGTTGCGGCGAGGAGGTGCTGTGGTTGCTGTGGAATCCAGACTGGGAGGCGTCCAGAATGGAGTTCTCTTTAATGAAGGCAGTCAGTTGGGTGTTTACGAGTCTCTCGGTGACTTTGGCAGTGAAGGGGAGTAGAGAGATGGGCCGGTAGTTCTTCAGGTCCATTGGGTCGGCCGTTGGTTTCTTGAGGAGGGGTTTAATCTCCGCCTTCATCCAGTCATCTGGTAAGATGCCGGACCTGAAGGAGGCGTTGATGGTCAGTCCTAGTTCGGTGCGATGGCAGCGACGGCCCTGTGGAATATGTGCTGTGAGCAGGGGTCCGTTAGGGCTCCTGAGTGGTTTTTCTTCATGGTCGCGGTGATGCGTTCTATGGTGGCGGGATTCCAGGTCATGATTTTTTTAATTTGTTTTTTATTTTATAGAGATTTATGTAGCACGAACTTGACCCGAATCGGGTATCAGAGCGCTTTACATAGCACCAGTTGCAGTGTTGAGTGATGTGAGTCCTCTTGGGCAGCAATGATGATGATGCGAAACACTTGCCAAGCCAGTATTAATTTCCCCCATTAATGGACTGGAAAGGGGCTTTTTCAGGATAGAACCAATCTTATGTGCTTAAATGTGATTTAATCATAGTGCAAATAATGATTTTTTCACTGCTAGGGAAATGTTAAGTTCCATTCATCTAACATGTTCAAAGCAGGAGTTATTTTACAAGGGCACCCAAGGCATACAAAAATCCCAAACAGGTCAGGGAATGTGTGCGTGTTGGGATTTTCTTGTATCAATGTATGCTTGCCCAGCGTACAAAACATCACGGACAAAATGGTTGAAACCGCTTTGTCAACAATTGGGCACACTGGACCATCACACAGCACTGCGCATTCTAACGTCTGACCCCAGGGCGTTCTATGCATGCTGCGTAGCAACATTTTTGGGACAAGCATAACTCACAAGGTGGAAAGTGCTCTCAAGAAAGCCATAGCCTTAAGTGAAACTAGGCCAGTAGGGACTGTAAGGTTATAACATCTAAGCTGCTAGAATTATTATGCACAAGCACTTATTTGTTAAAACGCCGTTGCTAAGTCAAGGACAATTAAGTGATTATTTTAGTATACTAATGTTTCACCATAATGATGAAGTATCGTTTGTTTTTTATCCCGGTTTTTAAGGTAAATATGCACTAGATAAGCTGAACTAAATGTGTACTCACCATTGTATTCTGCTTTTATTTCAAATAATTTGAACACGATATATGCATTATTGTATCAAGAGCTCAACTGATCACTTCGCTGCATCAATATCTATGTAAACCCGTAATATTGCTTATCTGTATTCTCTCCTTTTAAAGAATAGCAATGTATTTTTTTAATTATAGCTTTTATGACATCTCTGTCGAAATAAAGCTTAAATCAATAAAGTATCAATGTATGTTAAAATTACTATATAGGGATACAATACTGCCACAGTATATTCCGCACATGGCAGCAATTTTTTCTTTTCTATGCTGCATAATTTCATATATCCTGCCTCATAACTTGTTCTTCTATTCCCGAATAATTCACGTGCCTTATTACTCTCATTCTTTTTTCCTGGAGTTCCTAGTTCCAACTTCAATTCTAAACAGAGTGGAAAGGACTGGAACGACGAGGTGCTGAGAAATTGCCCTCAGCTCAGGACAGGAAATTCTGAAAAGCCACTGTGGCTGGGGTAGAGTCAGTCATTTCACGCACCGGCCTCACAGGAATTCTGCCGACTTGCCACGGACCCGTATGCATGTGGCGGTCTCTTTTTTTCCAGGCCTACCATCAGGAGTGGGAAACCGGCTCCATCCTGTGCGGTTCCCCCTCTGGCCCCCTCGGCGCATTTGTAACAAGCAGAGAAAAATCGAAAAGGAATGGATTCAATTACTAGCAGGAAAAATGAATCGCCTACCTGCAGCCCAGGCCATTACCAAGGTGCTTGTTTAAAAGCTGAGTTATAGGCGACGGGGCCATTTTCGGTGACAAATGCATTAGTTTCTCTCCGAGGAGACAGGGGGAAGCAGAGGGAGAACAAGATAATGCGTATTTCATGTTGATTTATATAGCTCCGCGAAGAAGCACTCAGAGAGGAAGGCTGCGAGGCTTTGCGCTGCCCCGGGGCTGGAGGGAAGTCCCGCGGAAGCCTGCCAGGTCACCAGAAGTGGCTCTTCTATATTTATTTATTTTTAAATAATGTTGGTTTAAGATGATATAGGGTCGCGCCGTGTCTCTGCGTGCTTTAGAAAAACATGTTGAAATGAGTACCATATGATTTAGTTTAGGTCAATAGAGGAGGCCATTGTTTCGAGCGGCGGAGGCTAGCGCCTCTCTCTGGGGAGGTGGCGGGCTCTTAGACTTACTGATAGTCTAAACAGGGCCATGAAGTGGGGTGGGAGGGGGGCATCTTTCTAACAGGCTGTGTTGAGGATAAGAGAGAGAAGCATGAGTGACTGAGAGATCGAAATAAAAAGGAAGTTAGTGAGATAGCCTAGTCGGCTGCATACATCCCTGCAAGGACCTGTCTAGGACTTAAGCTGACAGGTTTGATTCATGGCTTCGCTGATTCTGACTTTTATCCACCGTCTATTCTGAAAAATGCGCTAAGTTTAAAATTAAGCACACTCAGGGACAAATCTACAATTTTTTTTACGTAGTTACTGCACTGCAACCTACGGGACTCATTTATGAAAAGTGACGCATCACTGCATGAAAACAGCGATGCGTCACTTTTCATTGCGCCCGTCTTGCGACATGCTGGATGCGTCATATTTACAGTATGACACATCATGTCGCAAGGAGCTACAGATACGTCAGTATTTCTGATGTATCTGTAGGCGCAAAAATGACGCATTGCTGGAGTGTGTCACGAAAGTAACACACCTCCATCAATGGGCCATTTCACATGGGCAAGTCCCATTTCAAATGTGCTTGCGTCAGTCTTACACCGGCCCTGAGGCAGGCGTAAGACATTGACACATTTGTGTCCTAGAAGAGACTCAGTGAACTGCGTCACTTCTATGAGGCTTACTTGCATCAGAACGCCCACCCTGCATACATTATACCTGGCGCAGGTATAATGTGGCGCTGGGGTTTACAAAGTGACGCATCTACCTAGATGCGTCACATTGTAAATATGACACAACATGGTGCATTTTTTACCCTGCTGGTGCATCACAAAAAGTGACGCGGCGGTGGCGCAAAAGTGACGCAAGGGCTCATAAATAAGCCCCTAAGTTGCTGAGAGCAAAAGAGCTACATATTACTACAATATGGTGCTGTTTCTCTCTCCTCTGGCACTGGTGGTCTTTAGGCTGCCTTATGCCACGCACACATCCTTATAATAGTGCGCGTTATCATCTAAGCTCTGTGAGAGAGCCCACCTTATGCATGTGAGGAGATGTCACTTGCTTCAGCTAGTGCCCCAGGCTTCTGAAAAAAGAACTGTTTTTAACTTTTTCCTGAACAGGAGGAGGGCATGTTCCTTACGTATACTTTCTGGCAAGTTGTTCCAGATGTGGGGGATGGAGGTTGAGAACGCCCTACCTCCTTTAGAGGAAAAGGTTGAAATGGGGGCAGGTCAGAAGACTGGCTTCTGAGGACTGTAGTGCCATGCTGGGGGTGAAGTTGGTTAGCCGATCTTTGATGTAGCTAGGGGCTTGGCCATCCTTGGTCCACAGTGCAAGGGTTTGTGATGTCTAACATAGGTTTTGCACTGGAAGGGTAGCCTTCAAGCATCAAATACTAGTTTAAAACTTTTCCAAGTCTGAACGTGTGCTGTGAAGTTGGAATCATTTGGTCCACCTGCCTCTAAGAGGTGTACATTTTTGGTGCAACGCCCTGTTTACATTTTTTAGTAGATAGGGATTTGCGTAAAAATAAATTGTGTTGTAGTGTGGAAACGCCCATGTCCTCTCCATAGTAAGCCCCTTTGAAAGTGCTATCATACTTTAGTGCTACTTTCCAGTGAATTAAAACCCAATTCCACATATTACGCCAGTTTGTATCACTTCTGTAATGCAAACCCACCACAAACTATTAGCGAATCTGCCCCTCAGTGTTTGAGCCCTATTTTTAATTCATGGATTCCTTGGTGCTTGAAGGAAACTGCAGATAAAACAGTACAGTAAGAGGAATATTATATGATAAAACTAAGTGCAAAGCCTGTTTCTCTACACTATTTTCTGTTGCATTAGCGAAGACTCGTAATTGGGTGCAAAAATCAACCAAAAACCACAAGATAATGCACACATTTTTCCAAACCTTGAACAGAGGCCATTTGGGTTTCATTGACGAATACAATAACAACAGTTCCAATCAAAAAAGAGAGATGAGGAAAGGGCAGTGAGGTGTTAAAAGCAGTGACTATAAAGGTCTAAAAGTGCTCCTGGGATCAGACTACATGCGTGATATTGACCAGTTTTGCACAGGTGACTAGGACATATTATGCCTGCATTTGCACTGTTGGCCAGTGCAAAAAAGACTTTCACAATGACTGATCAGGGCCACAAAGGAAGCTGAACATACAGAAAATTTGTATTTTGCACTGGTTGGTCAGTGCTAATTCTAGTGTACAAATGGCCAGTCTTCTATAGAAAACTACGCCTATGCATGGATGCCATTTTGGGGTAGCCAGGGGTCACAGCTGAGATCCCGGGCTTCCCCCTTGCGGCCCCTGTCACTGCCTTTGTGACCCTTGATCTCAGGGGTGGCAAAATCAGTGCTAAGAACAAGTGCGAGCTCCACATTCCTTACTGTCTGCCTGTTTTCATTATACGAATAGTGAATAATATTTTATTATTCACTATTAGTAAAAGAAAATGGAGCACACTTAGGACCTATGGTGGCAGCCGTGGTTAGTAAAAATGGATTTAAAGGTCTGTTGTGGGCGTGCTTGCATGTGAGAGCGTGCTTAAGTGAGAGAGAGCATGTATGCGTGAGAATTTGTTTCTGTATGCGTAAACGTGTGTGTGAGTATAAGTGAATGAGAACCAAGCACCAGGTGGTGAGTGAGACGGTTTGAGATTGAGCCCAGATTTACTATTCTTTGATGCAAGGCAATGTTGCACCTAATGTGCTGTGCTGCCTTGTGTCAAAGGGGAAAGAGAGAAAATGCATGCTATCTAAGAAGATATGGTGCATTTTTCCTTGCCCTGTGCGCTGGCACAGTTTTGGCAGCCATACGCCAATGCACATACCCTTGTGTTAGAGGGCAAGGCGTGTGCATTCTCTGAAGTATATGTTTTGCACTGGAAGGAGTCACTTCCAGTACAAAAACTTTGCTTTAAGGCATTTCTCCTTGTTATGCCTGCCTCGAGGAGGCATAATATCTTGGTGCAAATTCCTCTCTGCCAATGCTTGTAGATTGGTGTTTGCATCATGACCCATGGGTTGGACAACTTCAATAGCTATACGTTGCGTGTTTATAACTACTACTACCCCAGACATTTCTGTAAATCAACACCATATCCCTATGTAATGTGTTAGTCAGTCTTCGCTGCCTCCATTTCTGAGCTGGTGGAATAATGGATGTTTAATATGGATTGGAAATAAGATTGGTTTATTTCCTGTTCTGTGACTACAAGAAAAGTGCAAAAGAGCATTTCAGGCAAAGACAGTTCTATATGTCCAAGTTCCTCAGTAGGTCCAACACCGCCGTGTTCTTCTGTGTTCTGTCATCCTATCCAACACAAACAGGCCAACTCTTCTGTAATCCGGGAAGATCTCCCTGCAGGACAACACACCTACCTGCAGCTTGGGGCTTTGGGTTTACTCCCTTGGGTGACTGCACCTGACTTTGCCTTTCATCCTCTGAGGTCGGTAATATAAGCACCGTTCACTTGGATAACAAAACAACAACTGCCGTTATCAATACTTTGAGATTTAGTGAGTCCTATATAAAACACCCACAGTTTTCCTTTTGTGTTATCTCAAATAAACCCCTGTTCTCTCCTTTTTATAGCACCCACTGTCCTGTCTCCCCTTGTCTTCGTCTATACCGGTGATACAGCGTGCCCCCATCATGCTCTTCAGCCAGACAACACCCAGCACTTCTGTCAGAGTGGTCCTGTCATCCACAGATGGCCTGGACAGCAATCGCAGGAGGTTCCTTCGCCAATGAGGCTCTGCGGCCGGAAGATTCGGCCAAAGAGAGAGCAAAATGGTTCAGTAATAACAGTAATAATAGCTGTCCATCTGTCCAAAAGCGACAGCTAAATGGTGTCAGACACCCACGCTTCACCACAGTAATTCGCTTGTCCTTCCCACCACCTAAAGGCAGGCACGGTCCTAGACAGCTCGCAGCATGGAACCCATTGGCTGCCGAAAAGAACATTACTGGTCAGTAAACCTTAAGGTTTATTTTCACCTATAATGAATTCTAAGACATATTGGAATGACCACTTTGGCAGTTACAGACCATAGGGTCCTCACTATGTTTGGCATTTCCAAAGTGCATTGGCACTGACAATAGGCGTGGCTTGTTTAATAGATGGAGTTAGGCACTTAGGGGCATATTATCAAAAAACGGCGTTAAAATTATCAGCACTTTAGAGGCAGAAAACTGCCGCTAAAGCGGCGACAATGGGCTTGATAATATGCCCTTGAGAATTCCCATAGAAGCCCATGTTCTGGTGTCAACATGGGCTTCTATTGGAATTCTCAAGTGCATATTATCAAGTCCATTATCGCCGCTTTAGCGGCAGTTTTCTGCCGCTAAAGCAGCGATAATTTTAACTCCATGCTTGATAATATGCCCCTATATAAGTCATCATGCATGTCTCTGTGACTCATCTTTGCAATCATGCATCCATTCTTCCAACCTCTGAATCATTCTTGCTTTCACCCTCTGACACAGCCAGAATAAAACACACCGAACATCACATGCAAGATAAATTAAAAGAATATAAGTAGAAAAAAGAAAACATGCTGCAGTTTAAACACTGTAGGCATATTCTTAAAAAAACAAAACTAAATATAGCAGCATATGTCTCTCTTGCTGCAATATTGTACATAGTCTATTCCTATCTTAAGTTTCCAGCATGGTCACCACATTTAGATTCAATGTACTGGCCATCTTAGAATGGTACAACAATGATATACTATGGAAAACAGAATTCCATGATGGACGCCTGGTTTAGAAGAAGTGGCCACGTGGGATGTGGCGCACTGCAGATGAAATGAGCAGCAAGTAAGCAACCAACCAGTTAGCACTGCCTACGGAGCTCTACTATCTGATTAAAATAAAATAGAAGAGAAGCAAAGAAATGAAAGAGGTACTATAAGGAGAAAACTAAAAACTAAAGGACAGGCCATCCAGTTCTGACACTGAAGCATATTCATTTTCAGGTGTATGTGCACATGTGGTCAGAAACTGCCTTCATTCACTGAGGAGAAAGTCAATGACTGATGTGGACTTGAACCATTACCCCAGGCAATACACTGCCATAGATGGAAGCAGAGTGTAAATGACATTCAGCGAGACCTATGGCAGATGAAGGCTGCCCCCAGCAGCCCTCTATTTATCCACATAGATATTTATTTTCTATATTTGGATGAATTTATAATATAATGATTTTTTATGATAAGATCCTGGGAGATATCTGAGTCTGTCAGGACTTCCAAAGAGATTCTGCCAAGAATTATTACAATGGAAATCTTCAGCCCATAGGGTTTGTCAGAGGGGATAACCAACACTAAAATACTTTCCTTTTATGGTAATCTGCGAAACACTGTGCAAAACAAATCTCAAACTAGGTGAAATTTATATTATGCTGCCATATTTTGTTTAATTTTGGGAGTTTTGCAATATGTTTGTCATGTGAAATCCCTGAAATTACGTCACTATGCCACATTGTGTATTACGCCACTGTTCACAACAAAATTTTAGTGCAGGAGCGAACAATGTGAGCAACCAAAAACCGAGCAGTTGTTCATCGCGCTAATGCTTGTTGCACTATTTTTCAGTGCAAAATGCACTCCGTTGTCATAAATTGGTGCGAGTATGCATTTCGTGCTAAAATAGTGTGCTAATTGACAGATTCATGTTTTGAACAATTTTCTCACATTTTATGCAATTAAGAGACAGCAAACTATGTGAACTTAGCACAGCCATACACCATACCTGTTTATAGGCAAAATTAGCACAGTGGAATATCAAATCATCCTTAAAAGCCTATTGCCTTTAGCACATGCTTTCCATTGTAAGTAAGTCAGGCCTACATGCGTTGACATAACTTTCCAGTATAAAGAGGTGCCTCCTAAAGAAAACAACATAACTTTCCCCAGTGACTCGATAAGGAACATAACCATTACCATTGTCATGACACTATAACCAATACAGTCCTGCTGAAGTGCACATAAACTAGCAATCATCGTACTGTTATATAATTACAAATATGTACAGAATTGATGTTCAAAAACCAACATACAGCCCCCCTCTAAATATGGCCTAACAAGAATGGCCACAGTGAAATTCTTGTGCTCAGAGGGTTTGTCAGAATGGGTGATCAACACCAAAACCCTTGCCTGTGATGGTAATCTGTGAGATTACATGTCACCAAATTCCTGCCACCAGCCTAAAACATGGTATGATACCATTCCAGGGTTAGAGGCCTATTAGCTTTACTAAATGCTGTTTACGATAAATAAACAAGGTATATTGCCTTTGTCATAACCTTTCCTAATAAACAGACCAGACATCGGGCAGTATGTTTCCCTGTGCACCAATCAGGTATATACTTGTTATCATTCGCTTGTCACCGTAACCAGCTCAGGAGTACTGTACTGAGAGAAAACTTTCCTGCAAAGCAACCATCAGATATACAATTACAAAACTAGAATTATATATAAATTTACAGTTGGCAAAGCAAAATACTGTATCACCTACTAGTCTCCTAACAGGACTTAACAAGGATTCTAACCGAGCACATCTTATATACCCACGGTATGACACAGGTGGTAATCAACACCAAAACCCTTGCCTACTAGGGTAATCTGTAGCAGTCCTTGTAACAAATTACAGATATATATTCTTGAATACAGAATAATAAAAATCTACCCTTAAATGCTTATTCACCTTAACACATGATTTTCACAAAAAATACATCAGCAGTATTGCCTTTTTTGTAATGTTTCATAATAAACTTCTCAGGTCTATAGTCATTATCATTGGCTGGCCTCCATAACCAACTCAGTCCTCCTGTATGGAGTATAAACTTTATCACAATCCAAAAAGTGTGATTCAAGCACTCATTTTCGTGGAAGCTTACAACTTCAGCCTGTTCAAATCACTACACAGGTAAACCCACAGGTGGGTGGAGCCTAAGCTCCTCTCTCAGGTGTGCTCTGTAAGTTCTTTTTTGATGATCACAAAAGGTCCAGCGACAGCTGCCTTGTCAAGGCAGACCTAAAAATGATTGCGGCTTAATGTAGTCATGGACATACCATACTGATCAAAAATACTAAACTACAATGGGAAGTCTAAAGTTAATTATGGAAGTGGGATCTGTGCGACGGTCACAGAAAACCAAACACCGTGATCATCTACTTCTCTAAAATACTTTAACAGTGCCGTGCGCATACCCCTGAAAGCTCAAGCTCCATCCCTTGATGCATATGTCGATGAGCCATCTCTAGGCAGCCATACTGATGCTTGCTCATGTTGCTGGATAAACAGAAACATTATCACAGCTGTGTAGGAGTAGAATAACTTTTTCTGTGCAAGCAGACATCTTCTGCCCAACCAAAACATGTCCTCGTGTACACCAATATGTGAGCGAAGCCAAGGCCCTTCTCTGCAGCTCTTATTTAGGTGGTCACATGTGGTTTGGCGACATCTCCACTGTCAATATATACATAAAAAGGGAAACATCTAGAGTTATATGCCTGTAGCAATAATGAAGTCCAATTTTCCAATGCTGGTCAACAGCAGCTAAGAAAATACTCTGCCCAAGGTGGACAATTGAAGCTTGGGAAAGCGAAGAAAGTCAGTGGAAATTGTAGTTCAGGAGACTTTAATGTATGAGGAGGCAAAGAATACACAAAGATAACACCTGCATTCACACTCGAGCATAGGTGTATCCGCCGACGCTGACCTTCAGGGACCATTTTCATTGGGGGAACACGCCTGGTAGGTGTAGCAGTGTGCGACCAATCTGGTTTAACAAAGATAACACCTGTTTGATGAAAACAGAGGAAAGCTCATATAGCGCAAATAGCACTTCTCCTGAATAGCGCTAATGTATCAGTGCATAAACGGTAGCAAGTGCAGAAATAGCACGAAGTACACCATCACCAGCATGAAAGAAAGAGCCAAGAGTATATGGAAACCATTTGTGTCACACAGGAGTACTCCCACCAGCACACAGGCAGGCATCAGAAGCCCCCTTTATGCTACGATTGGAGGCTACGTGCTCATAATAATTATACTCGCCAGACAATGAAAGGAAACGAAAAGAAAGATAATAGTTATAAGAACAAGGAGGAAGAGGGTCCCTAATTTTGTTCAGAATAACAGTAAGGCTCCTGAACGTGACAGAGGCCCAGATCCTAGCAATATATTTGCTGTACACGACTAATGCTGCTGGAACTCTCAAGGAAATATAGGGTGACGTCAAACTGAACACAAATAACCAGATCCTCATGTCTGCATTGGTAGAGCTCCTTGAAATGCGGTGTTTTTGTGATAATGACGTATTTTCAACGTACTGTTACCTTGTCAACAAACTATCCTAGCCAACACTTTTCCACATGTTGTAATAGGTCAAGAAGGCAGTGATGCTCCATGTGAAAATACACATTGCCCTTTACACCAACCAAGCATGCAGCGAATATATATCGTAGAACTACTAACCCTCCCTTGCACAGCTTACACGCTCACAAGGCAAAGATCTGGTGTTCATAAATTCAGCACAAAAAAATATATATGATAAGTGTTTTGACTTGATTATAGCACATTGCAATACATGTTGCACCCTCACTGCAGCTGTTATTTTGTAAGGCATGCCTTGAGGTTTTTATAAACAGCCAACTGTCTTAAAGAATGGTTGACTGTTCATTCTATCCATCTGCCAAGTGTAGAACATTAGACACATGTAATCACACATGTACATTATTATATCGAGGGCTGATGTGCATGCGTGTCACCTCACACACTGCTTGTACACGTTTCTAACCGCTACACCTCTGACAATGCCTCGGACATGTGAAAGATACTACTTACAGGTGGGTTGTGATGCCCCTTACAACAATAATTGTTGACCTCTGCACGACAACCCACTACCCCTGAAGAGGTTAGAAACACGTGGAAGATACCATTAGGAAGACTGTTGAACCTACATCCAGATTGCATAAACATGCACTCTGATGTCTACACAGCGGTGAGGCGACCTGGAGCACATACATACACACATGGCATGCTGCAAACTCTTATTGTGCTTCATCTTCTTGAAGATTGAACACAACATCTAGGATCACGCAAAGGTCACAAAGTCCATGAACCTGTAAACAATAAAAGTGCACAGCCACTTTGCAACACAAAATAATCAATTATGTGCAGCAGCGTAAGGTGGAGGAGCGTAACCCCACTGCTGTTTGGTCAGTCACCTTGGGCCGTCCAAACAGTCATGCGCACTTTGCATGGTCTCCACTGGGCTGTAATACACATCCTGTATGCGCACTTTGCATGTTCTCCACCGGGCTGTAATACACAGCCTGGATGGAGAACATGCACAGGCTCCAAGTCCCCCTCTGGGCGCCAAACCAAGGTGTTCAGACCAATCACGATGCTGCAGCATTGTGGTAGGTTTAGGGGAGCCTGTGTGCTTACTGCTTCAGGGACTCTCCAGAAAGAAAAGCGACGACGGAGTAGAGACGGCATCCGTGAATAGGTAAGTGTTTTTTTTTTATTATTTTGTTTTTTTTTCAAAGCCCCCCCTTGCTCTGTTACCCCATTCCCTAGTAGCTGCCCCTGTTTTTTTGCACTTTGGGTGTACCTCAGTGGTGTCTCTACTGGATGTGAAACGTATGCAGTCCTCCTATGGTCTGTGGTGCCAGCGGATACCAAAGGAAAGCACTGCTACAGTCTCCTTCTTCTTCACACCATTCCTGGTAGGGTAGAGACACCAGGCGGATGTATGTATTTCTTATTTATTGCTCTACACTACTACAGAGCCCACTTCCACCCAAGGCGTGTCCCAGAAGGCACTGTTCTCTTGACCTCTTGCCGACAGTGATCCTGCCTCCTTCTCAGCATCTTCCCTATCCTTTCCCTTCCGACTCCCTCTTATTTGAGCGATGGATCACTCACGCCTGCCTGAGTCTGTCGCTCATGGAGTGTCATGAGCGGAATGCTGTTTGCAAGTACATCAGCTCTGGTCGTTCTCTTAATCTGGTCACACCTGAAATGATCAGCACATCATGACCTCACTTACATACATTTTACCATATGTGGAGAGGCTAGAAACATGTTAGGGGTCCTGTATTCCTAAATTAACATGAGACAAGTGATATAAGGGACTGTTGTGGGTTCTGTGCTTCTGAGGGTCTTCACCAGCGTGTTCTGACCACATGACGTGCATCCAGAAAACCACCACAGGCCACCTGTTATCCACAGTTGTCCAGTGTCTCCTCAAACCCAGACACAGTTTTCCAAAAACATCGTTATAGCCATAAAGATCTCCATATTCATTCCAAAATACATTGAACTGGAACAAGCGGATGCTTGCCTGGTAAAACTAGAGACCATAGCGGTCCGTGCGTCAAGAGAGGGCAGGGAGTTGGTCAATCTGTATGGACCTGTCAATCCTTATCTCTCGTTAACTTGTATTCTTATGTGATTTTATGCGTTTGTTTATCTTTGGTTCCAAATACCTTCAATGTCTCCAGCTGCCACTGGAGTGCAGCCAGGCATTATCTCGGGACTCCCAAATTACACACTGCTTACCGAACTGATTGGGAACATGATGGACTCTTTGGACAGAGTCATTAATATTAATTAGTGAAGATCATAAAGGAGGCATTTCCTGGTGGTTAACCTACTGGAGGCGTTGGTTGTTGTAAGGTTAAACTGAGGCCCCTTAACACAGCCTGTGATTAGAAAACAGGAAGTGCCTGACCTGCGGCCTGTGATTACCAAGCAGGAAGTGCCTGACCCGCCAGGTCACTGTGGCTATTTTAAGCCAATCCCATGAACACATCGGTGCACTTGTGGTTTCCAGGCTGGCTACCGCACTCATTTGTCACGGTGTGCCGAGACAACCGCTTCCTGGCACTTAAGGAGCGTTCCGGATCGCCGCACGTGCTGCAGCCCAGTCTCCATGTGATTGACCCACAACTTCTCTCCAAACATGCGAGGCCTCCAGTGCAATTGTGTACTTTGTTTGTAAGCTGCCATCCCTTATGTAATGCTTGCGCGACGTTTTACAGTTTATTTGTAAAGTGAATATGCTATATAAAATTGCACAAATATTTTGTGGACACACCAAATCCAGACAAAAGTGTGAGGGCACGTGAGGGGTGAAAAGAGAGTAAAATTATTCAACATGTAGATAGTTCTTAAAGGAAGGAGAGGTGGAAGGGAATGTATGGGGGAAAAGATGTTCATGCATTTTTATCAACTCGAAATCTAACGGGGAGATGTGTACGTGTTAAAAATATCGGATGTGAATAGGAATGCAAAAGGGCTTTACGCATGAAAGGGGATGTAAAAACTAAAAGGAAATGTTACAGAGAACGTGCAGGGACTAAATGGAATGGATGGAAAGGACAACGTGCTTTGCCTAAATGTAAGAGATGTTTTGTGACTGAAGAAAGCATTGAAAGATCTCAGGGCAGCGAACGGTAAACTTTCTTGACATGGAGAAAAAGCTTAACATGCACTGGCAAAGCTAATATGGCTTGCCTGTTTGCCCTGTTGGCTTTGCCAACTTTTTGTTAACCTATGCTGTTCAGCATTGCCAAAAAACAAAAGAAAGCAAATAAAAGTACAATGACTTTTATACGTGCATATGCATAATGCATGTGGACATATGCGTCATAACGCCATTGAGTCCCAGAATGACACAGCTAGCAGATGCCAATCTTGGAACGGTAAATTAAAAAATAAACAAATTTAAACATGGCCCAAAGCGCATGAGAAAAAAGGAAAGCGACATGGGGCAGGGGAGCACTTGGGGGAGAAGTCAACATAGGGTGGCGGAAGAATTGGGAAGTGGGAAAGGGAGCAATGGGGGTTCTTGAGGAGGGTAGCAGGGAGAAAAAACAATTAGAAAAACAAAAAATGCCAGAGAGAAGCAGGGAAAGCAATCCATAAGCTGGGGTCGGGGGAGGAGGGAGCACCACAGGACATGCAGGGGGTTGCTATCTGAGGGAGGAAGCAGTACTCCAGGGAAAGAGCAAGAAAACATATAAAGTCTCCTGGAGTGCTGAATGAAAAAAGTCTTTCCCAGAATGTGAGCTGCGAAAGGATATATGTCATCCAGTCAAAAAGAATGGGTTGGAAGCTATGCTTCATGGGTGGGACAAGCACAAGAAAAGGAATAAAAGACACCAAATAAGAAGTAAGTAAATGAGCGTGAGAACAAAGTCAACCAATTGTAAGCACCGGTGTGGCTCTAAGTCCACTATACATTTTGGTATGGTCCATAACAGTGAGCCCTAATTTTATTTTGACTGCAATGTAAATTGAGCTGTTCAGTCACACATAACTGATATTTTAGCTGAAAGCTGGTATAAGACCAATCAAGTCATCTGTTGTAATGAAGACAGGGTCTGGTTCCATGGTAAACTTAGGATGGTATTTATCAAGATAGTAGGTTCAAGATAAAGACACAGTGAGCCCCACCAGGAGCAGCCCTCCTGCTGCTCAGCCCATCACCCCGCTGCCAGCCTCACTCACCCAACATTCCACAGCATCATCCACACCAACATTCCACAGCACACTCACACTGGCTGACCAGCAGGTACAGCATCATCCTCATCCCATGTGCAAGAATTTCAGAACATACCTAGTAGATGAAGGGTTTCCAGTGTAGGAGGACCATATTAATAGTAGGTTTCATTATAGCCACTATTTAAACTATTTTGTTTCATTGCATATCTTACGTAGATATCCTGAAAATGACATGGGGGTCAACAATCCTAGACCCTACATTGGACACCGCTGTATTATAAGATATGTAGCGATATTCTAGCTAGGTAGGTACTAGTCAATCAATTTCTATAAAGTGACAACAAAAATTATTTCTTCCCCCAAATATTATTATTAGAAAAATCAATTATGAGTTTGTTAACCTCTTCAGTGCCCCGCCCTTTCCCCGCCCTGTGCCGGGCGTTGCATTAGCGGGCGGGGTTCATGACGAGTCTCGTCATGGGCACAGCGCAACCGCGCTCCATGACGAGACTATCTCGTCATGGGCACTGAAGGGGTTAATGTGTTTTTAGTGAAAGCATAAAATCCACTGATGTAATGGTCCTTTTACACCTCCGACGACGTGGACCTCCATTACGAGTTAGACATATTTAGGTGCTCAGATAAGTGGTGGCTGGAATTACTGATTTAGTTTAGACAGTCTAGAATTTATTTAGCATTTTGTTTTATATAGTGCGAACTCGACCCAAAGGTATTGGAGTGTTTTTCATGAGCACCAGTTACATTACTTAAGGATATGTTCATTTTTTTTCTATTTTAGGCACAGGGAGATTAAGGGCCATATGTAGGAAACCAAATTGCGATCACAAATGCTGAAATTCGCCGAATTTCGGCGTTTGCAATCGCAATTTGGGCAGTGTGCTATGTAGCACACAAAAACCCACACGCAAAATAAGGAATAGCAAAATTTGCGATTCCTTATTTTGCTAATTCATTTAAGGAATCCCAAATTGCGATTCCTTAAATGCACTGTAGGAAGCACCCAAGTTGTGCAATTTTGGCTTAAGGAATCGCATATTACCACCAACCTCAGGTTGGTGGTAATTTGCGATTTCCTTGAAAAATGCACTTTTTGGCATTTTTCAAAGTGCCATGTGGCGCACATACATGCCCTTAGCGCATGTATGTGCGCCACGTGTGCACACATGTTTATTTCAGGGGTGCAAAAGGGTGTCCTATTGACACCCTTGCAACCTTGAAATTGCATTCTCAATTTGCGATTCCCTAATTGAGAATCGCAAATTGAGAATGTCTACCTATTCATTCCTATGGGCCTTCTAGCCCATAGGAATGAATGGCAAGGTATTCCTTATTTGCGAATCTCAATTTGGGATTCGCAAATAAGGAATAGGTGGGAATCGCAAAATATTTTGCTAATCCTACCTACATTCCGTTTTGCAATTCTCTAATTGCGATTCCCTAAAAATTGCAATTAGAGAATCGCAAAACACGTTTCACCTACATATGGCCCTAAGTGATTTGCACAGAATCACAGTATGTTGAACCAATGCAGAGACTTGACCTGGTTCCCCAGTTCCAAAGTCGGCAGCCCTAAGCCTTAGACTACATCCTCTCCATCCCACCCCAGTAATAGCAGTGAGGGGACAATGGGCAGGGGAGAAAGAGGCCTAGCGGGAGAGGGTGCCTTATCATCTCTCTCTGTTTCAAAAGAGAAGTTGTGGTGGGCAAGCCTAAAGAGATTTTGGTGCATGTATTTTTCGGTCTCGTCACTAAAATCGGGGCTGTTATTTCAGCACCCAGCTCATTCAGTGCATTTGCTTATGAAGATCTTTTTTAAAGAAATATTTTAGAGAAATATTTTCCCTTATTGAGGGTCCCCATTTAATATATTTTCCCACCATGGGATAGAACTTACATGTTTCATTGAGCTGCGGCTCCTCCGCTACGTAAACAAAACATAAAATGATAATAACTTGAGGTTATTATCATTTTATGTTTTCCTGCTGAGGAAGGTTTGTGGGCAGGGATGACAGAGGAGCAGGGGGAGGAGTGGTTTGCCCCCTCCAAGTGTGCATGAATGTTTGGCCGGCCATCTCGGGCCAGCCAAACCATCATGCGCACTTTGCATGCTCTCCACCCAGGCTGCATTACAGCATGGGTGGAGAACATGCCCAGGGTTCCATTCCCTGTCTGAGTACCGAACTACGACACTAAGACCAATCACAACACTAAGACCAATCACAACGCTGCATGGCAGCGTTGTGTATGCTCAGGGGAGCCTGGGTGATTCCTGTTCTGGTCCCAGGGGAAAGACGTTGGAGGAGAGACGGAGCAGAGACGCAGTGAACGGGTAAATTTTATTTCTTTTTTAAGCCCCCTTACCCCCATGCCTCCCACCCTGCCACAATCCATGCCAGCCGCCACTGATTTTAGTAATCGTTTTTCATGTGTTTCCAGACTAAAAAACTAGCTTAAAATTGTTTGTTAATACCTACTTACATGAGAATGTGTGGGCTAGTCTTTTTCCCCTCTTCCCTATTTTAGGAGGGCCACTGCGCAGAAGCACAGAGACTGGTAGGCTGTCTCTTGGGCACCGATACTTGATCTGGGGCCTTTTAACATTGTTTTTTGAAAGTTTATGATGATAATTTATGGGGAGAACCAGGGCCTTTTAAAACGGTATTATTGGCATTGTGATTGGGGACACTACAAGCGAGGCTGACATATTGAAGTGGCCCACTTGTAACTTTAGTTTGCAAGGGACTGCTTGGTGAGTGGTATAGTCTTTTTCCCCACTCCCCTATTATAGGATGGCTGTAGCAAGGACACGCCGAGATTGGTAGGCTGTTTCTGGGGACTGATACTTGATCCAGGGCCTTTTATCATTATTTTCTAAATATTTATGGTGCTAATTTATGGCGGGAACAGGGGCCTTTTAAAACTGCTTTATTGGTATTATGATTGGGGGCACTACGAGTGAGGCACACGTGTTCAAGTGGCCTGGTCGTCACTTTAGTTTTACTGCCATCTTAGGGTTGCGAGGGACTGCTCGGTCAGTGGACTAGTATTTTTCCTCTCTCCCCTATTTTAGAGTGGCCACAGTGCGGACATGCACAGCGGGCATGCTGCCGGCGTGCCAAGGGCAAGCCCATCGGCACCCATCTGCGCCTGTCCACACCTAAACAGGTCCAGGGACCAGGGACCCTTCCCCTTTGGGCCAGAGTTAAGGACTTTCTCTTCCAAACATCTGAGAGCACTCCGGCCTACTTGCTCAGTAGCCTGTAGAACATCACTTGATCCATCTAAGAGTGCCCAAACATGTTCCCTTTGCAACTTTTCTTTTCACCCACAAGGTAACCAGATATGTTTTACTAAAGATTCTGTTCCTTTGGTAGATTGGTCAGGGAACACTGAGTTTCCCGCACCTAGCTTGTGGCCAAATTGCAAGTTCTGTTTTTATATCCTCAAAGTCCATTCCTTACATAGCCATTAGCAACATTTTCTTGACTTTGTGGCAGACCATGCCCCAGATGCCATGTTTCTTACAGAAACATGGCTCCACGAGGCATATACCCCTGATGTGATAGCCGCCCTACCTCAAGACTGCTCCATGTTGAGGAGGGATAGGCCCAACAAACCTGGAGGGGGATCACCATTATGTTTAAAACCATATATAAGTGCAAAATCCAGGAACTATTTATACCAAGCTGTGAAGCTGTCTCCTTCTAGCTGGAACTTAGCCCCAAACTCACTATTTCCGGTGCCCTCATATCGTCCTCCAGAATATGCAGTTGCCAGCTTTTTCCAGAGGGAGGTATGTTATATTACATATGTACGTTGCTGCTCGATCTACTGGCCCCACTTATTCTTAAGTCTACCAATATTACTATTTTAGGAGACTTGAGTATCCTTCTAGAGGTGAGTCATTGAAGCCTTGGTCAGACCTTGATTGAGGACCTCAGAGCTCTGAACCTGAACCTTATCAATTCTACTCCAACCCATAAAGCAGGCCATCTCTTGGATTCGATCTCTTCGAATTTGCAAACTCTTACTATTGATCCCACTATTGTGGTCTGATCACCATGCTGTACCCTTCTCAGAAAGGACTTGCACGACTCTATACAGAGAGAAGGGCAAATCACCGCTCAAGACCAGGGCCTGATCAAGGCTAGATAGCTCAGCCATCAACCACCAAATGTGGAATACAATGCCCAATTTAGCTCAAGTGGCTGCAGTTGATCAGCCTAGGATTGACGCCTGGCTGTAGAACTCACCGGACTTTGTCCTGCCATCAAAACTTACCCTCCAGAGAGGAGTCATCCTCCCACTTCTTGGTTTACTGAGGCACTTCGTGCTGAGTTGTAAGGGCCTAGAGAGAGCCTGGAGGCTCACATATGGTGAAGTTTCCAAACTCAAATATAAACAGTGATTGAAAACGTACCATGGGCTCTGTAGAGCTGTTCGAGACACTTTTTACTCTAATCAAATCATCTCTGCTCAAATCTGTCCCAGAATGCTTTTTTGAGTATTGCAAGAACTTTCTGACCCAATACTGTCACACCCTCTCCTGTGCTGTCCCAGTGTCAGTGCGAAGAACTGGCCCACTTCTTCATTAAAAAGGGGCAGGACATTCACCTTTCGCTAAAAAAAGGTACATAAGGCCCTGCTGTGTCCCCCTCCATTACTAAGGTACCTATCTTCCCAGCCATAACTTGAACTTCTTTGCCTAATATCCCATCTACTCAGAAGCTTAATGCTTGGGACGCAATGGACCTACTGCTTTTTAGATCATTGGTTCAATCCATAAGAGCGGGTTCCCCCTCAGATCTCCTTTCCCCTGCGAAGCATAATACCCTGGAAGCTGATATTTTGAGGCTGTTAGTGGTACTCCTCAATTCCTCCTTGCAGGCAGGATATATTCTTCAGCCATGGAAACATGCCATGGTTCTCCCCCTCCTGAAGAAACCCAATATGGTTCCCTCTAATTGATCCAACTACAGATCAATCTCCAAGCTTCCCATTATAGCCAGAATCAAAACATCTACTTTTTTACACACTGTCTTACATTTGGCCGGCAGAAATGCATAGAAAGACAACTGGTATTAACACTTGTTCTACTATTGAGTGTTCCCCTAAGTTTCCCGATAAAATGGTACCTCACTTGTGGGCTTAGGCCTAGTGCTCACTACAGGAAATGGGTGAATCCCTTGCAAACCTCAAACTTTGTAAAAAAAGAAAAACACATTTTCCGCACATTTCTGTGATGAAAAGTTCCGGAATCTGCTTGGAGCCACACAATTCCAACAACCCAGCATTCCGCCAAGTCTCTTGATAAAAATGGTACCCCACTTGTGTGGGTAGACCTAGTGCCCGCGACAGGAAATGGCCCAAAATGTACTGTGGAGGCTTCAAAATGATCGATCTCAAAAATACATGGTTTTGAGACCTGCCCTTTTGGTCCCAGGCTACCAAACCCAGACATTTCTGAAAACTATATACCCGGTGGAGTCTAGGGAGGTGTGGTTTGCATGGATCCCCAACGTTTTCTTACCCAGAATCCCCTGCAAAACCAAAATTTTGCAAAAAAAGGACATTTACTGCACATTTCTGTGTTGGAAAGTTGTGGGATCAGTGAGCCAACACAAATTTCCTACCACCCAGCATTCCCCCAGATCTCCCTATAAAAATGGTACCTCACTTGTATGGGTGGACTTAGTGTCCGTGACAGGGAGGGGCCTAAAACGTATAGTAAAGACATAAAAATGATCTATCACTAAACAACCTGGTTTTGAAAGGGGGGCACCTGTGTTTTTGTTTTCGGCCATCTAGGGAAACCTACCAAACCCACACATTTCTGAAAGCTAGACATCCAGGGGAGTCCAGAGAGGTATGTCTTGTGTGGTTCCCCAAATGTTTTCTTACCCAGAATCCCCTGCATACCTCAAATTGTGCTACAAAAAACACATTTTTCTCACATTTCTTTTTGTGATCACCATGCCGGAACAAATTTCATACAGCATAGTATTCCCCTTGGTCTCCCAATAAAAATGATACCTCACTTGTGTTGGTGTCAGATGAAGAATCAGACTAAAAACGTATATTAAAAAAATATAGCACTTAGAGCTCACTGTGCTATGCCCTCAGTCTCTACATTTGTGGCCTTTTTCAGTCGCAGGCCCTTGGCCTACCCACACAAGTTAGGTATAATTTTACTTGAGATACTGATGGGAACACTGAGTGATAGGAAATTTGTTCTGACATGGTGACCCCATGCAGAAATGTGAGAAAAATATGATTTTTTAGCTAAATTTGAGGGGCCTCATTTATGAAAAGTGACGCATCACTGCGTGAAAACAGTGATGCGTCACTTTTCACTGCGCCCTCCCTACGACTCCAATGATGCGTCATATTTACAGTATGACGCATCATGTCGCAAGGAGTCACAGATACGTCAGTATTTCTGACGTATCTGTAGGCGCAAAAGTGACGCATTGCTGGAGTGTGTCACATAAGTGACGCAACTCCAGCAATGTGTCCTTTCACATGGGGCGAGCCCCATGTGAAAGGGCCTGTGTCAGTCTTACGCCTGCTGTGAGGCAGGCGCAAGATATTGACGCATTTGCACCCTAGAAGTGGCGCAGTGAAATCTCGTAGATTTCACTGCGTCACTTCTACGATGCTTGCTTACATGGGAACGCCCACCCTGCATACATTATACCTGACGCAGGTATAATGTAGCGCAGGGGGTTACAAAGTGACGCATCTAGGTAGATGCGTCACTTTGTAAATATGGCGCATCATGGCGCATGTTTTACGCCACTGGTGCGTCACACAAAGTGACGCACCGGTGGCGCAAAAGTGACGCAGGGGCTCATAAATGAGCCCCGAGGTTTTCAGGGGATTGTGGGTAGGCAAACGTTGGAGGACCCATGCAAGCCACATATCCTTGGACTCCCCTGGTTGTCTAGGTTTCAGAATTGTCTGGTTCAGTAGGTTTTCCTAGATGCCCACCCAGCCAGGGTCCAAAAAGAGCAGGTGCCCCCCTTGTAAAACTAGGTTGTTTTGTGATCAATCATTTTTGTTGCCTGAACAATAAGTTTTGGGCCCTTCCCTGTTGCGGGTCCTTGGCCCGCCCACACAAGTGAGATAGCATTTTTATCAGGAGGCCTAGGGGAATGCTGGGTGTTAGGAAATGTTTGTGGGCTTGGTGATCTCACAACTTTACCACACAGGAATGTGAGGAAAATCTGATTTTTGTAGCAAAACTTGAATTTGCAGGGGATTCTGGGTAAAAAAACATTGGGGGAGCCACGCACACCACAGCTCCCTGGACTCCCCTGGGTTTCTAGGTTTCAGAACTGTCTGGGTTTGGTAGGTTTTTCTAGATGGCGGCCCAGTCCAGGACCAAAAACGCAGATGACCCCATTGCAAAACCAGGTAATTATTTGATTGATCATTTTTTATGCCTATGCAATACGTTTTGGACCATTCCCTGTTGTGGGCCCTTGGCCCACCCACACTAGTGAGGTAGAGTGTTTATCAGGAGGCCTGAGGGAACACTGGGTGGTAGGAAATTTGTGTGTGCTTGGTGATCCCAAAATTTTCCCACATAGGAATATGAGGAAAAGCTGATCTTTGTAGCAAACTTGAGGTTTGCAGAGGATTCTGGGTATGAAAACTGTGGGGGATCCATGCAAGCCACACTTCCCTGGATTCCCCCGGGTGTCCAGTTTTCAGAACTGTCTGGGTTTTGATAGGTTTTCCTAGATGGCTGCCGTGTCCCGGACCAAAAACGCAAATGAAGACCTTGCAAAACCAGGTCATTTTGTGATGCCTCTGCAATACACTTTGGGCCCTTCCCTGTTGTGGGCCCTTGGCCCACCCACACAAGTGAGGTGGCATTAAATCAGGAAGCCTGAGGGAGCGCTGGGTGGTAGGAAATTTGTATGGGCTTGGTGAGCCCACAACTTTCCCACACAGGAATGTGAGGAAAATGTGATCTTTTTAGCAAAATTTAAGTTTGCAGGGGATTCTGGGTAAGAAATCCTTGGGGGATTCATACAAGCCACAGCTCCCTGTACTCCCCTGGGTGTCTAGTTTTTGGAGCTGGCTAGGTTTGGTAGGTTTTCCTAGATGGCTGCGGAGTCCAGAACACAAAAACGCAGATGACCCCCTTTGCAAAACCAGGTTATTTTGCGATCTGTCATTTTTAGTGCCTCTAAAATAGGTTTTGGGCCCATCGCTGGCCCTTGGACCACCCGCACAAGTGAGGTAGAATTTTTATTAGGGGGACCTGTGGTAACGCTGGGTGGTAGGAAATGTGTGTGGCTTGGTGAGCCCACTAAATTCCTACACAGGAATGTGAGAAAAATTAGATTTTTTTAGGACACTCTTTGAGGTTTGCAGGGGATGCTAGTTAAGAAAACCTTGGGGGAGCCACACAAGCCACACCTCCCTGTACTTCACTGGGTGTGTAATTTTCAGTACTGTCTTGGTTTGGTAGGTTTTCCCAGATGGCCGCCAAGCCCATCCAGGAAAGCACCATCCATGCACACCACCAGCCAAGCGCTATGCATGTACACCGCCAGCCAATCGACAGCCCACGCACACCGCCAGCCAAGTGACAATCCACACCCACCGCCATACATGTGCCATCCACGCAGACCACGAGCCAAGGGACAATCCATGCACACTGCCAGCCAAGAACTAGTCCAAACACACTGCCAGCTAAGCGCAAGTCCACACACACTGCCAGCAAAATGCAGGTTCACACACAGCCAGCCAAACACCCATTCACATAGACCATCAGCCGAACTCCACTTCACACACACACAGAAACTTTTGCTAGTGGTTTTCAGATGAGCCGAAAAATATTGCTGCTCTTTCCCCAAGGGAAGGCAGAAGCTGCCGAAATGTGTTCCCAACAAAATAGGGGGAGCAACCCTTGCCTAAGGAACTTCTCCCTGACATGCCCATAAACATATCTCTAGTGCCCAGTGGGTTTTCTGCCCCCCCCGGGGCCAGATCAGGGGCTATTGACCCATCTGCCCCCAGGGGGACAGAAAGACTGCGGCTATCTTTGGGGGAGCTGTGGATTGGCATCGCACATTATGGACAGCCCACACTTCTCTTTTACTACAAAAAAAATCTGTGTTGTCTAATGGTTCGGGGTAATAACCTCCATCTGCCCCCTCCAGGTGGGCAGAAAGAGAAGTCCCTTTTTTGTTTGGGGATCGGGGCCAATGGCATGCCCATTTTGAGGAGCCCCCACCCCTAAATTTTCCCCAAAAAGTCCCTGGTGCCTAGTGGTCTTTCTGCCCCCTCGGGGGGCAGATCAGGGGCTAGTACCTTCATCTGCACCCCAGAGGGGCAAAAAGACTTCTGTTATAGTTGAGGATGAGGGCATAAACCTGCCCATTGTGGGCAGCCCTATCCCTCTTTTATAATTAAAAAAAAAAATCCCTGGTGTCTAGTGGACTTTTTGTGACTCACCAGCGGTACAACCTGCTGCCCCATATTTACAAGAACACGTAATGCCCCCCAGTGTGGCTTTTCGTATCCTTGTAAATATGGCCCCTTTACATGCAACACTTTGCGTGAAAGGGGCGTGCCATGGGTGTACCCGTGGGTGTTCCCACGCAAAACCCATGGCTTCTGCTACATTTCCAGATTTACGAGAAATTGTAAACCTGGAAATGCGTCAGAATGCTACACCTCCCCACGGGAAGGCATAGGGAGGTGCAACAAGGAGAAATGTTTTCATTTCTCCTCATTCTTTTTCCTCTTTCTATGCGTGCTGCATTCTCCAGCCCACATAGGAAGAGAAAGTGACCTCTTGTGATTGTTTTTGTGCAGGAAGGTATCCCTTCCTGCACAAAAACAAACCTCCCCATGATGCAGGTACCCTTAAACGATGGTACATGGGTGTATGCGTCGGCACATGCCAGCTAATTGTGCACCAGCGCTGGGGAAAGCACAGGGATCTGTCTTATTGTTGTAGATATGATGCATCCCTTTGCTTCGGAATTAATGCAGCGTGGCGCTGCCAAATGGCTTGTGGCACCGTGTTGCGTTAA
Source organism: Triturus cristatus (assembly GCF_964204655.1). NCBI lineage: Eukaryota > Metazoa > Chordata > Amphibia > Caudata > Salamandridae > Triturus > Triturus cristatus. Next base: position 473,122,068 of record NC_140590.1, on the reverse strand, counting down.
TTCCTTGTAAATAACGCCCTCAGTGATTGTCAGTCCAGCTTCCATCCTTGCAATGGGATGGAAAACTGTCTGTGGATTTCAACACTACTTGACCGTAGGGTGCTCATTGCTAGACTTGCCACTGAAGGAGTGCTTAAGCAAAAATAAAAAAAGTAGTTCCCTAAAAGTAAGCAGTGAAAGGCCACAGGTGAAGAGACTATGCTTCAGGGGGGACAGACAAAAGTTGGAGAGGGCAAGCCATTGAATAATAGGCAAGCAAATTGCAGTGACAATGATGCTAACCAATGGTAAGCAATGGGAGGGCCAGTGCTTAATTTGAGCCGGCGGTTTCAGGTGCTCGGCACCAGCACCTATTTGTCAACACCGGCGCTATGGCAGTCTGCAACATGGTAGCATTGTTAGCCTAATTTAGAGATGAGCACAACAACAGTTATTCATTAATTCATTACAAATTACTAATACATGTTGCCCAAACCATTCTTATAGCATTGGGGACCTGAAATAGCCCTAATTGTTGCCCTTGTAGGAGTGCGATTGTTAGTAGTTGTGTTGGTTATGGCACTGGTCACTTTGAGTGGCTTAACGCACCTTGTAAATATGCCCCTTTCCTTTTTGCCTCTACGGCAAAGGCGCGTGCAATGGGTCTTGCTGTGGGCGGTACACCGGAACACGCTGCCCCAGATTTACAAGACTAAGGCAGCGCCAAAAACAAACGCCATGGAATACCAGCCATTAGAATGGCACAACGAGGATAAAATTATTGATTTCTCCTTGTTTTTCCTCTTTCCATGTGTGCTGCATTCTGCGACACACATAGAAGGTGTACATCACCATTATTGATTGCCTATGCGCAGGAAGGCATTCCTTCCTGCACACAAACAATCGTCCCTGCAGCGCAGGCACCCTTGTAACATGGCATCAGGGTGCCTGCTCTGGCTCTAGGAAGTTTTTTTGCCCAGCGCAAGGGGAAACACAGGGGTACGCCGTATTCTTGTGAGTACGGCTCATCCTTGGGTTTTGAAAATGTCAGAGCGTGGCGCTACCAAATTTGGTGTAGCTCAGCGCTCTGACATTTTCTTGTGAATTTGCCCCTCAGTGAGCTCAACGCTCAGCTCCCTTCAATCCAGCTTGGTTAGTTTGAAATTATATGTCACAACACAGTATTTAAAACTGCCATTGGATTTTCGAAGCCCATTTGTTTGGTGTGTATATTGTGTAAGATAGGCACTGCTTATCCTATGACACAAATACGTATTTGCCCTACAGCTAAACTTTTTGTCAGATGCTGACTTTGTTTTATCATATTCAGTTTTTTCGCTCAATTATTTGTAAAATTGTATCCGAAAATCTATGCATTGGGTCCATTTCTTCAAACATTCTTGAGGGCTGAGCTCTTCCTCACAATTGTAAACCTCTTGGAGCTTGATAGGCTTACTCAGCAGACCCTGAAGTATTAGACATTTCTAGAATGATGCTTTACAACTGAATATTACTCACAATAAAGGGAAGGGGGAGAAGGTGCAAACCCTACCTCAACCTCCTCAATAATTAAGTATCCCACACAAAACAGGAGGTAGGGTGGAAGAACGGCTTTAATCCACTAGCAATTGCTGAATGTTTTTAAGAAAGCACACATGTTTTTTGAAAACTGCCCTCACCCACAACGAGTTGTGGCATGCTTCATCATCGGGCTGCTACTAACGCCTCTGCGCAAGCCAACGCTAGAGGCGGAGCAATAGGGAGGGGTAGACAGTACAACAATGATACAAACAAAAACAAAAGACGGCTGGATCCTTAAGTGCAGAAAAGATGAATCTTAAAACTGACCCAGGGATATCTCTCTAATAATTTTATTCCTGGATTCCCCTGTCAGATTAAAAAGGTATATATATGTGAAAAGACTATATACCCAAATGGATGGTGGTGGAGTGAGTTAATTAGGTGCTCACCACCCCTCCATTCTGCATAGCAGTCGACATGTTTCTGCCGGTTCAAAAAACTAAATCTCCGGCATTCCTCAGGACAAATTTGATCCACATGCCCTTTTGCCAAACCCCTGTTATTTCCCACTGTTGTGGGTTATACTCCACCTGTCAGTCTGGAGTTCCTCTTATAACTTACTCCTTCAGAGAGTAGGAACTGAAAGAAAGAATACGAAAGTAACTTCCACATAAAGCGAAAAAATAAAATAAAATCTTAATCACGTGTGCTCTCAGACAAACAACAGAAATTGCCAATCACCCATGGGTGATTGGCAATTTCTGTTGTTTGTCTGAGAGCACCCATGGGTGATTGGCAATTTCTGTTGTTTGTCTGAGAGCACCCATGGGTGATTGGCAATTTCTGTTGTTTGTCTGAGAGCACACGTGATTAAGATTTTATTTTATTTTTTCGCTTTATGTGGAAGTTACTTTCGTATTCTTTCTTTCAGTTCCTACTCTCTGAAGGAGTAAGTTATAAGAGGAACTCCAGACTGACAGGTGGAGTATAACCCACAACAGTGGGAAATAACAGGGGTTTGGCAAAAGGGCATGTGGATCAAATTTGTCCTGAGGAATGCCGGAGATTTAGTTTTTTGAACCGGCAGAAACATATCGACTGCTATGCAGAATGGAGGGGTGGTGAGCACCTAATTAACTCACTCCACCACCATCCATTTGGGTATATAGTCTTTTCACATATATATACCTTTTTAATCTGACAGGGGAATCCAGGAATAAAATTATTAGAGAGATATCCCTGGGTCAGTTTTAAGATTCATCTTTTCTGCACTTAAGGATCCAGCCTTCTTTTGTTTTTGTTTGTATCATTGTTGTACTGTCTACCCCTCCCTATTGCTCCGCCTCTAGCGTTGGCTTGCGCAGAGGCGTTAGTAGCAGCCCGATGATGAAGCATGCCACAACTCGTTGTGGGTGAGGGCAGTTTTCAAAAAACATGTGTGCTTTCTTAAAAACATTCAGCAATTGCTAGTGGATTAAAGCCGTTCTTCCACCCTACCTCCTGTTTTGTGTGGGATGCTTTACAACTGAAGCCTGTAGATGTTTTGACAATATGGTTGGGCAGTTGTGCTGAAACATTCACCATTTGGACCCATTTTTGGGTTGAGCCTAGGCAGTGCATGCACTATTCCTTCAAGACATGCCGTATTCACTCTAAGGGCTTACGGCCCGCCCATTGCCTTTTTATTCATCACTTCGATTGTCCAACAAAAAGCCTTGCTTGCTAGTGGCAAATCCTTCTTCTTTGTTTGTCATTATTGTCATTTGAATGCTCTCATGAAGCAGCCTAACTACAGTATCTTTACACTTTTGTCTTCATGTGCTGTTTTTGTGGAATTATTTTTTTCTTTCACTCGCTTTGCTCCAAGCTCCGTTGCGGACTACAGCTGCACAGGGCTCTGGTTTCTACCGTGGTGGCCAAGTAGAGCAGCAGCATTTCCTTTGATCAAGTGTCAGCATGCTGGCCGCCTCAGGAGGCCATGCACCTTTCTTTTATTAACACAACACCCACTTCCTGGCCACAGCTCTTTATGTTTTAGCATGGCAGCTTTGCGCCTTTCTTTTATCAGCAATGAGGCTCTGAGCCTCATTGTCTGCCGCCATAGACTCCCACATCCCTTTGTACATTCGCTCCACATGGCTCTGGATGTCTGCAAGCAGCTGTGGCAGCTTACTAAACTCCGTTGCTGTCTACAGCCACGCAGGGCTATGGTTAGTGGCATGGTAGCCAAGTAGAGTGGCAGTGTTTCCTTTGATTAGGCATCAGCTTGCCGGCTGCTTCAGGAGGCCACGCACCTTCTTTTATAAACACAGCGTCCGCTTCACGGCTGCTGCGCTTCGTCTTTTAGCATGGTGGCAGCGCACCAGTAGTAGGCTGAATTTCTGAGGCTTTCTGATTTCACCGACTATGTAAAGCACCGTAAGCACTAGAACTACACCTCTCCGTGCCCATTTACTGGTCCAGACATCCTCGATCAAGAAATGGTGCACTGCTGTACTGTCCCAGGATCTCCGGTAGGTGCCAAGGAGGTAGCAACCTGGTACAGTTCCTGGGGGAGTGTGGACATGAAAGAGTCCAGCAGAAGATGGAGCTGTCCAAGGTGTGACCCGGTTGGCTGGAGAGCAGTGAAGATGGGAGGCAGTGCTCAAACCTGACTCTGGCAGGAAGCAAGGCTTAGAACAGGTGATTCGGCAGTTATCAACCAGACCAGTCCCCTTTACCATGAGCCTCTTGCATCAGTGGGAACAATATACCACTGCAGTAAGGCACCCCAAACACAGTCTCTCATCTTTTTTAAACCACGCATTTAGCATTACTTCCATTGATTGAAAACAAATATGCAGAATTGTGAGTTTTAGCACTTTGCACACCACAAGTATTTAAACCCCACCTTTTCAAAGTTCGCCATACACCAGGACAAATTCTTGCACTTTTATTTCATCTGCTGAAGTCACCATAGGTCTCAGATGTGGAAGCATTCATTATTATGGAATATTTTCAGTAAAGTCATTAATTAGTGGAAGACGGAAACGTGTTCAAAGCACATGGGAGGCCCAATGACCTGGGAGTTGGAGCTTGCAAGGTTGATTGAAGAATTTGAACACCTGTCCAGTGGAGTCAGGTGAAGGGCAGCTGGCACTGAGTTGTGTCCGTAGACATGATTCTTGTGCAGAGGTAGTCAGTGCAGAACTATCTGAGGATGTGAGCATTAGCTCTGAGATCACTGAATTGTTCTTAGTCTTATTACTGAGTCAATAATTCACCTAAAGTAGCTTAAAGTCCACCTGAGTTGGTGTTCTTTCCCATGGATGACAATAGTCCGCCAGTCGTACACACAACAATAAAGATTCCATCCATATGATCTCATCATTGTTGCTGTAAATTAAAACTGCATATTAGTTTAACTGGGAACACCGCAGTCATGTTTTCCTTGCGTCTGCCTAAGGGAATGTACCTGTCAATGATATAGGGGTCTCCAACCTTTTCTATAGTGAGAGCTACTTTAGATCAATTAAACCTTTCCTGAGCCACTGCCCAACATAATGATTCTGAAAGTTTACACAACTTAAACACCTTGACTCGAGTACCCCCAGCTGTGATCCAGTGAGCATTACAGCATTGTTGCAATAGCTAAATTACAAACGGGGAGACGAGAGCAAAAAAAAAGGAAGCAAAATAAAGGAGCAGATAAAGAAAATGAAAACATAGAAAGCAGTGACGAAAGAGAAATTAAGAAAGAAGTGGAAAAATAGAAAGAAGGGAAGGAAAAAGAATGCAATGTAAACAGGAAGTACAAAAGAAAAAAATAAAGATAAAAATAAGTCAAGAAGATCAAAAAAGGGAATTAAAGGGAAGGAAGAAGCAGGAAAGGAAAGAAGTAAAAAGAAAAGCAACGGAGAAAGAAAAGAAATAAGTGAAAACAAGAAATAAACAAAATTGAGTGAAAAAAAGGTGAGGAAGCAGAAGAAAAGAAAGCAAAGAATATTGGGTGAAGAAAGAAGGTATGAGGAAGAAAAAGGAATAAGGAAAAAAGTGAAATGAGAATTGTTGAGGAAGAATGGAGAAGAAAGAAAAAAGTAGAGAGAAAAACAACAGCAAGAAAGAGCAAGAACGGACAAAAAAGAAAGGCAGAGGGAAAGAAGTAAAGAACGAAAGACATAGGACGAAAGAAGAGAAAGCAAGAAATGGGGGGAAAAAGTGACTCAAGAAAGTGTAGAAAGAAAAGAAATATCCAAGGAAGAGGAGTTGAGAAAGAGAGGAGAAAAGTAAAAAAGTAGGAAAAGAAAGAGAAATAAAGAACATTTTCAGAAGAGGGCACTCTGCAATGAGGGCTTCCCAGGCCTCACAGAAACGAGAGCACATTGTTTCAAAGTGACAGGCAATGAAGAGTGAGCTACTGAGAGCGAGGCAGCGAGCTACTGGTAGCTCACGTTCTACCTGTTGGAGACCCTTTAGAGCCTGTCTTTCACATCTTGGCTCTCAAGATGAGAAAACAATTAGCTTTGTGTTGTAATGTGAGGCCTGTGTAGAGTTAGGTGACATGAACGGAATGAAGCAAGCATTCCACCGAGGCCAGTTTCCAGGCCCGTGCAGTCGAGCTGTTGGACTGGCAAGGGAACAGGCCTTCTTCTGTGGTCTGCTGGTAAATAAATATACTTGCCTACATACTGCAAGGCAGTGTGAAGAGATTTAATACACCTGACCAGCAGCCGCAAGTTATGCTCTTGTTACATTTGAAGGGCATCTCTCCCTTTCTGATGATGTCAGGCTCCGGCAGCTGTAATATTCGTCGTGTTTTATGGGGTCGTGCGAGCTTCACTGATTGCCTGTATTCGATCATCTATATATCTGTGCCTTGCCTTTGTTTAGGGAGATCATTATGTTTATGGTTCTGAAGGTGGTCCCCTATCCAAAGAATCTACAGTCAACAGATATTTAGTTTTTGTTAATAAACCTTCTTCTTCTTCGTTTGGTGTGTGCATAGATGTTCGTCAATATTGCACTGGCGTATTAGGTTATACTATGTTACGTTATTTGCTTTGTATACTGCCCATATCTGCCAATTACTTGGACTCTTGGCTCTTTTCCTTGCAGAAGTGGATGCATCTGGTTATGGGTGTAACCACAGCGAGCCGTGCTGACAGACCATGCACAATGCAGTGAGAATGGTGTTGTGTTGAATGTTGGGGTATCCCTGTGGTTACTGTCACCTGCCAGCCAAGGCCAGGTGTGTGAGGTGTTTTAGGGCTGTCTCTGAGGGCCGTATTGCAGGTAATGTGAACATTCACCTAACCCATGTCACTTATATCTATTAGTCCCTCTGCCTGGTATCTTGGGGACCTAATGCACACACCTGTGTTTTTTGGGTGTTAATGGTGTCTTTGTGTAAGAGAGCATTTGGAGTGTATGAGGATGATTGCATTGTAGAGAATGTTAAGTTGATTTTAATGTCCGCCTGCAAGGCTGGTTATCTGCATGATCTTAAAGCAAGGGTTTTCATTTGTTGTCTGAGATGGTCAAAGTAGGTAAGTCTCTGTAGTTGCAATTTGCTCGGGCCAGCACCAGTATTGTTATATACCTTTCGCTGTATCCCGTGGCCCCTTGACTCCATGTACCTGTTAGTGGGCAGTCATATTCATTTAGTGGTATTGTCGGCTAGCTGCCATCTGAATTGAATGTGATGTATTCCAAACTAGCTGTATGGGCATCCTTAGAGCTATCATTGCGTTGATCATCATAGCACCAGACTTGAATACTGTAATGTTCCATACTTAGTGGTGTAGCACCCTATGCTTGCATATTAAAACTTTCACCGACCCCTGACCTGAATTGGCCAAATTTGCCCTTTTCGGGCAATAGCTCTACTTTTGCTAAGGTAATTTTCTACCATTTTGATAACTGTATTTCTTCTCAGCGTTGCTGTAGTTTTTTGACATGTGATTATATGCTGCACGAAAAACCCCAAATAATATACAGAATAGGACTGCTATTGAGGTGCGTTGAATCCCATTGCACGGTCAGGGCTGCCCTGTATCCCTATGTCATGAGATCATGTATCAAATTTCATTTCACAACAAAACGTGTTCTGGAAGTTGTGTTTCTTTTCACCAATTGCATGGACGCACTCAACACCGACCTGTACCATGTACATGGTGTCCCGAGGAGGTGAGGCGCGAGGCAGCCCTGCTGTCCGCATGAAGAGCCCTCGGCAAGAGGCGGGCAGAGATCCGCACTGTGCAGAAAGGCTTGGAGCCCACAAACCACAATGATTTTCTTGTCAGACAGTAAGAAAATCAATGAAGAATCAGTTAATGGGATGAGAGGCTTGTTCTGTCGATGGCCCTTCAGAGCTAACGGTGCTGCAGGCCTGAGAGGCGCGGGCACAGCTCCAGCCTCTTTTGAGCCCCTTGTTCTTTGCCCTCCTGCCGGTTTGTTGGCAGAGCCACCCTGTGTGGCTGCTTCTCCAAGACTGCCCCCCCAACTCCATATTTTTCAAGTGAAGGATCACTCTAGATGCTGCAGAGAAAAGGAAGAAAGTTAAAGAAAGTCTTTCCCTGATTCAATAATTCATTGGGCTAATTAGGAGCAATGGGAAGGGCAGCAGCGATTCTAACCACTAATTAGCTGTGATGTTCGCTATTGTAGCGTCAGCTGATCCGCTGCCCTTGTATCCGGGAGATTGGTCCTGGGCTCTCTGCCAAACCCCATGGAGATCCAGAGCACAGGGGGTTCGCACACAGCGTCAGCAGATAGGGGCAGTCCAGCCCACGTCTTGTTTAAAAGAATTAGACCATAAAACCTGCATTTCTGTCTGTAAGTGTGCACTCAAGTGCACCATAAAGTATATTCTACCCTTCCTGTTGACGGTTCCTAACACCAAATACAACATGGGGGGGGGGGGGGGGGTGGCAGTCACGACCTCCAAGATCAGGAAGCCCTAACATTTAACGTCCTTTTAGTTGAAATTCATTTAAATCAAATTTATCTAAAGTTATGGAAAATTCAAACCTTTGGCTCTGAATCACAAAAGCATTTATGAGTATGGGAACCAGTGCTGTAGGAGTACTCTTTTACGCCCTCTTACATTTCTTCCTGAACCTGCCTGTAACGTCCATCTCCCTATGAGTAAAAGTGTAGAGGGCTATGAATGAATGAATCAATAAATCAAAGCATTTGTAGAGCGCACTACACACCCGTGAGGGTCTCAAGGCGCTGAGGGGGGAGGAAGCTGCTACTGTTCGAAGAGCCAGGTCTTGAGGTCTTCTGAAGGTCAGGAGGTCTTCGGTCTGCCGTAGGCGGATGGGGAGGGTGTTCCATGTCTTGGCGGCGAGGTGGGAGAATGATCTGACACCGGCGGTCACTCTTCGGATGCGGGGAACGGTGGCGAGGGCGCGGTCTGCGGAGCCGAGCTGGAGGGACATTTCTATCTGTACTAATTGTAAATGAATATTCCTTGAATGTTCTCATTTTATATGTTTTGGGGCTAGTCACAAATGGATGTAAGAGGATGTACGAGATAGTATGGGATACTACTTTACGTACTCCAAATTTAAATGCCTTGGTGAATACGCCTCATTATTTTTACACAGGATTATCTATGAGCATTTATTTGACATCACTAAGTGAATCTTTTATAGTACACGCAGTGCTTTACAAATATTCAAATAGCACTACTCCTACTGCTACAGCCTCTGCCACTACTACTACTACTAATAATAATAAAATGCTGAGAGAGAGGTGGCTAGGGTGTTCAAAGCTGAGAGAGGTACAGGAGGCCAGAGACCATGGGCCGGGTGAGGCAGTCAACAAGCAGCAGGGAGGTGTTAGGATGACAGCACTTCAGCTAGATTGAAGACATGCCTTAAGTCACACTGGTTGCAAGGACACAGCGACACTGTATTTTTCTCTACAACTCAAGGAAACTAGTTTAAAGAGCAGGTACCTTTTTTTTATCAATGGTGGATGGCGACTCTTGAAAGTGGTGGTGCGTAAACCTGACCAACACGTGAGGGGTTGGAAGTGGTGGGGGGATTCCCCTCCAAGAACATTTTGGTGCAAAATTTGCATAAAAATCTAAAGCTTGAGCAGGCAAATCAGATTAGAGAACAAGACGGCATTTGGCACTGCCTTAAAGTCAGTAGGAGAAGTAAATGTAAGCCTGTGGCACCAAGCCGTGTTGGTGCAGCAGAGCTACAAATGAATTTTAGTCAGGTTCCAACGAGCGCTTTTGATTTGTAGTAATAAACATTAGTAGGACAAATAGATTGCTGATGAAGCATATTGTTTTGCATTCTACAGGCAGGTGAAGGTTTGCAGCGTGGCTTCACATTAGCTTAAACCCACTGCATGAGTCTGTATGTAAATTAGCAGCTGTGCATGGGAGAAAAGAAGTCAAAGTATCAGCGCTATATTAAACACATAAAATAAATGATGGAATACATTTAGGGTTGTACACTAAAACACCAACATTCTACATGCTATACACTACATGGCAACATATTACAAGACTGTTTCAGACGTGAGTTGCAAAAGCATACGAGTGATGACAAGCCTTTGTGGATTTATTTTTTATTTTTTATTAATCAACAGAAAATTACAGTTTACAACCTCTATGCAGAATGATGCAACTACTTCCAATAGTGATGCACAAATAGAAAAAGATAATGGTCTCTGCATTCAGTTCATAGGGAAATGTAAGCACAGGTCCTGTACATGCTGTTTTCACAGAGATATTTTTAGTCCCATTTCACTTTATATTTTTCCCATCAGTATTGTTTGACATTCGTCAGATTACTTTATGCCTGCTCATGTTTTTCAGGCAGTGTATTATTTCTACATGTTTCTAGTAGACTTTTATTGAGATGATGGCAACGAGTGCCATGGACAGTGGAATTAATGACTGTGAGTGCCCTACTACAAAGAAATCAGGCAATGAGGCTACTAGGAGCAGTTTGTCCATACTGGGGAACACCGAGTCAGCTATGTTGTTACAAAAAAGAAATCGTGCCCTTTAAAACATAAGCAGACAATGCCAGCTCTAATGAAAAACATATCGTTCTTCTGAAATACTTACCATTTGGTGGTTTGGGCATGCACTGGTGGCTGTAATAGAGGGATCTCTCAGGTTCTCTGAGGGTGGAATGCCTCTAATTTTTACTGGTGGGCACGTGCTGCAGTGTAGACGTGACTGCTGTTTAAATGCGAAATTTGGAGAAGCCACGGAAGGGCCTTGTGTGGTTCAGTCTTAAACTGATTGTCACTACAAAAGGACACGTATGAGCTTGTGTTTAACCTGACTTCACAGAAAGTCATTGTTTAACTCTTGATACATAGTTTACATACACAGGGTAAGAAAAACATAGTATGAGGAAGAAGTACTGTATTTTGCTCTTTTTTATTTTATATAGCGCCAGTGGAGCGCTTTACATGAGCATTAGTTACATTACACAAGTTCAGATTCATGTCATTCTAGGCCTGGGGATGATTAAATGATTTTGTCCAGAATCACAGAATGTTGAGCCGAAGCCGAGAATGGAATTTGGTTCCCCAGCTCCAAAGTTGGCAGCTCTGGTCATAATGCCACATTCACTCCCTAAACACTTGTATTTGAATTTTAAGGACCTTATTAGAGGTTCTCTTTCCTTGTCAAATAATCCATCAGCCCCCATACACACACACAGAGCCAGATATTCACTCTTATACATAAATGCACTCTCTCACACTGTCAAGCACATCAGTGCCAGTCAGCACTGCCCTGCTGCCTGGTAATGATGAAGGAAACAATGGTCTCTGAAGGGGAAGTGTAGCCTCAACTTCCACGGAATGCTAGTCCATCACCATAGGAGGACTGGTTGAACTAGAACACATACAATTTTATTCACAAAGATTATTGCTAGTCATAGAAAAGTGAACTCATCGAGCTCTGATATCATGTACAATTAAAGCGGTGTTTCACAAATGACGCAATGATGCAGTGGATGTGAGGTGAGCGAGTAAGAAGTGTGCTAGCACTATCCAATATATATATATATATATATATATATATATATATAAATAATCTACTGGCAGTCGCCAGTAGATAGTTATAGTTAGGACCGAGTTTCCATATGAAATCTCAAAATTCTATTTTGAATAACTTTGGCGCCGGTTGATGAATCCTCGCGAAATTTTCAAAACTAATGGGGCGCTCCGCTCAGCTCCTACCCTGAAAGTCTCGGGGTGATTCATCAAGCGGGGGCCGAGAAAAAAGTGGGGTCCCAAAACGCGTTTTCTCCATGCATTTTCCCGTAGGACCTTTAGTCGAAGGTACAGCCCGAACGGCTGAACAGAATTACTTGAAATTTGGCAGAGAGGTAGTCCTCAGGTCAGGCATGTGCCTTTTGCATATATGGAGTCAATCTGTTCAGTAGTTCCTGAGAAAATTGCAGTTAAAAGTACATAAATATCTATAGCTGCGCACCGTGCGCGCACCGTGCGCGCACCCTTACGTGCGCGAGCGTAATTCTGATTGGTGGTTACATGTCAGTCAACGTTCGAATCGGTCGATATCAGGAAGTGTCGGCCGCCATTTTGTTTGTTTTGGGTGTGACACTGAAAAAGAGAGGTGGCGAACGTGAAAAGGGGGCAGGGTAGAGAGTTCCTGACCCCCTAGCCTTTGTCAGGGGGTCCCTGAAGGACCCCGAAGGGTGAAAAAACCTTTTATTTTATTTTTAAAAATCGCGGGGTGCGCGCACGGTGCGCGCACGGTGAAAACCTTAAAAAAATATATAATAATACATACATAATTTAGCAAAGGTTTCACACACGTTATAGTTAGGAATTAGCATTTAAAAAACCTTGCAAATTCACTTAAAAACCATAGGTTTCACACATGTTATAGTTAGGTGGACATTTGCATTTCACTCGTAAAAAACCAATGAAATTCCCCCGTTATAGTTAGTTCAGATAACTGTAACTCGCGCGCCCGCAATCCACTGCTCATGACGTTACATCACTCATGACATGGTCAGTGGCATCACTCATGACATCACTGATGACATCATCCTTGTGATAGAGTGGCGGTCGCACGAGTTATAGTTATCTGAACTAACTATAATGGGGGAATTTCATTGGTTTTGTTTTTTTACCAGTGAAATGTCCACCTAACTATAACATGTGTGAAACCTATGGTTTTTTAAGTGAATATATATATATATATATATATATATATATATATATATATATATATATATACATATATATATTCACAAATATATATATATCAATAGTGACTGTGTAGGATGCACAGAAATAAAAATGAATGTGTCCTCATGTAACGCAACCGGTGCTATGTAAAGTGCTCTGATACCCGATACCTTCGGGTCAATTTCACGCTATATAAAACTCTGTAAAATAAAAGGATGCACAGTTGTATAATGTAGACTCTAATAAAGAGTTGCAGGCTTCTGCATTACATATACACAGTACACTATTATAGTGTCAATGTTTCGACCCTTAAGTGTTGCTTGTGCAGGGTCATCATCAGGATAGAAGGAGAGAAACACCAGTTGGATAGTGTTCATGCAGTAAATGTCAACCATTAAAAAGTGAAGTGGATCAACAGATCAAAGGTCATAGAACCTAAGAACAAATAAAAGTCTCTTTTAAGTATTTAAGAGAAGTGTGCATTAATGGCCAAGCGACTGTGGAGCCAGTACCCAAAGCATAGGTAGACTTCTTATTGGTGCACATAGTGAAACATAAACATCCAGGGTTGGTATGTTTGAAACAGTCGGTTTGCGGTCTCAGAGAAGGTGCCTGAAATTTTGATATGATCTTCTTAAATGGATAAGTACAGGCCAAGAGATCCGGAAATGACCATGAATCCAGCCAAAAAGTACAAACTTTTGTATGATTCTGTTTTTACTAATGTCTTTTAGTTCTCGTGCGTCATTGCAATATTATGCTGCAGAGCACCGATAAGAAGTCTACCTATGCTTCGGGTACTGGCTCCACAGTCGCTTGACCATTAATACATACACTTATAGGAGACTTTTATTTATTCTTTGGTTCTATGACCTTTGATCTGTGGAATTACTTCAGTAATTAACGTTTGAGCATTACTGCATGAACACTATCCAATTGGTGTTTCCTGCCTTCTGTCATAATGATGACCCTGTAAAAACAACACTTAAGTGTCGAAACATTGACACTATAATAGTGCACTGTGTATATGTAATGCAGGAGCCTGCTACTCTATATTTGAGTCTAGATTATACCACTGTGCATCCTCCACAGTCACTATTGATGTATATATATTTACTATCACTAGTGCACTTCTCACCTGCTTACCTCACATCCACTGCACTGTTGCATCGTTTGGAAAACACCGCTTTAATTGTGCATGATATCAGAGCTTGAGGAGATCACTTTCCTATGATTAAAAACAATCTGTATGTGAATAACATTATATGTGTTCTAGTGAAGTAAATCCTTTGATGGTGATTGACCAGCATTCCGTGGAAGTTGAGGCTACACTTCCCCCACCAGGGACCATTGTTTTCCTTTATCATTATACTACCAAGGTTGCATTGTTACTGGGTTGCCCCTTGTTGTTTCAAATATATACCTGCTGCATGGAAGACTTCGTCAATTCAAACAATAGCACATAGTCATGAGCGGATCCTAGCACTCATACTTAGCCCACAAGATTGTCCCACCCCAATCTTGACTGTGCCTCCTGCTCTCCCCCTAGCTATCTATGCTCCTCAAACGCCCTGCTGACTCTGCACCGGGCCAAAGCGTCGGCATGTGAGGGCAGACAAAATAAAAAGCCCTGAAAGGGGGCCACGGCCCCCCAGCTGATGCAAGAACCCTGACTTGGGCACCAAGGGCAAATAGAGTTCTCGCCGGATTCTACGCAGTTACATGCCCACCCAAAAAAAAATCTCCAATCTATTTCAATATAGAACACCCAGCCTATGTTCTGAGCACATCTTACCTACCCACCTCTCTTCTCCTCGTTTACCAGGAATGGTGTGGTCCCACCCATCACGCTCACTAACACCAGCCTCCATTGCTTTTTACATATTTTCTTTCCTCTGGGCATATGTTAGTTTCACACACTCGCTCTCTTTTATTGGCATGTGAGGTCTCTTGAGTCTGGGTTTAACCACCCAAAGGTTTTCATTTTCTGGAGACTGTACTCCAAAGGGTATTAATGTAACACCCACAAAGCTGAGATTTTTTTAATTGGGCTTGGGGGCTATGCGCATTTTGAAATTAGAAACAAATGTTAACCCCCGTGTAGGAGAGTAGGATCTGCACTTATGTTGCCCCCACTTTTTTTCTGATGTATACACTGGTTTCTGGCTATAGTCTGGTAGGGCTCCTGCTAATCAGGGCCCCAGTCTCTCTGTTCTCTCTAAACGACTTGGTGTGCATATTAGATGCACCAGTGATTGGATACTGTGGTACCTTATGAGCCCCTAGTATATGGTACCTTAGGTACCTAGGGCTTAGGCACTTCACAGGCCTACCAGGGGCTGCAGCATGTATTATGCCACCCCTGGGAAGCAGACTCAATCTGACACCACAGGCCTGCTACTGCAGCCTGTGTGAGGTAGTGTTAGCACTCCTCACTGAGGTATATGTTTCTATATCTCACCATACACACACATATAAACCTATCAGCCACCCCTATAGCAGGCCCTATCAATCCTGAGGGCAGGGTGCTTGGTTTACAATGTGAGGGGGTGACTGTATGAGCAGGGCCCCTCTGCAGCTACCAGAGTCTATTCTCTATGGCTGTTTGTGGATGCGGTTAAACCATATACTCTTAAGTGCATTAAAATGCTAACTTTGGAATGACTGCATCAAAACATGTCGTGTTTGGTGTCAAACAACTTGGAATCATACCCCCACATCAGTCCATGATGTGGGAGCATGATCTCACCCTTCTAGAGGGGACGATATGTAAAACGACAGAAATCTGAAAGAGCCCTGGCATCACAAAATGGATGCCACCAGCACAGACACTGGGCTGCCCTCCTGCTGCTGACTGAAACTCGCAGTGGAGGAAGCCCAACAAAAGTCATCCTGTCACAGGGAGGTGTCACCACCTTCCAGACAGGATTTAGTGTATTGGGGCTGGGTGGGTGCACTCCTAGAGTGCTTTGAAGTCCTGCACTGGGGGAGCAGTAGGCTCCTCTGTGCATATGCCAGCTCAAACCGGTTCAGGGGCTACCTGCCCCTGCTCTGGCACGAAACTGGACAAAGGGAAGTGAGTGTAACTACCCCCTCCCCTGACCCTCCTAGAGGAGTGGTCATAGAGCTAGTCCCTCCCCTATCTTCAGTATAAGATAGCAAACGTTGCCATTGCAAAACAGATAGCCCTGGACGACACTCTACAAAGAAGAATCCTGGCCCTTTGATGTTCCACTACCTTTGGAAGACAGAAGAATCTCCCTTGGAGTCAAGGAGTGACTCCCCTGCTTGGCAGGCATCAAAAGGCTTAATCAATGGTTGCAAACTTTCCCGCTCCCGCTGGAGTTTGAAGTCCCTGCAGCCCCAGAAGTAGATTTCCTGACTTCACGATGGCCATTGTGAGTCCCCAGCAGAGCTGTGGTGAGTGGACCCCACGAGTACCGAGGAACAGCAATACCTGGGGACCGTGCACTATTGTCGAGTGCAACCCCTTCACTACGTTCTAAAAACTTGTGCATTGGACCATTTGTGGCCCAAGCCTCCAGCAAGTTTTGCAGTGAAAATCACCATCCCGAGTGACCGTGGGCTCCTGTGAAGCATTTCCTGAAGTGGCGTCTTTGCGATCCCTTGCCCGTTGGCTTGTGGGTCTCCTGAAGACTTTCTTATAAACTCAAAGGGCTCCCCTGTTTGCTCCAGGCCTGCCCTCACTTACCTTCACTGGGTGAGTCCCTCAGACCTTGCTGGTCTGCACCATCAACTTTCTTCACTCTACACGAGACTTGCAGTTGCCAAGGCTTGTTGGCTCCAATCTGGTTGCCAATACTGCAGTCAGCTGCAGACGTTGTGGGACACTTCGAATCCAGCTGCTGGTCATCGTCGAGCTCTCCTGGACCTCGTGAGCGAAGAGTCAAAACACCATCGACGACCTGAAATCACCCGACATCTGTGGTCATCCATCTTCCTGGTCACTGGCAAATGACTTTGAACACTGTCACTTCAATTTTCAGGTCATCTGCAACTTGAATCCACCCTTGGATTCCACCGGACACTTCTTCAGTCGACGCAAGCAGCAAGTCTTCTTTGGTCTCCATAGAAAACAGCGACGCGACCCGACACCAAAAGACACCTATGCACCCGGCTTCCCTGGGTGAGGTAACTCGTGCACTCCAGTGCCCTAGTGTGTGTTGGCCCTTGAATTACTTACCTTGTAAGTGGCTTGCTTGTAGACTTCCTCAAAGTACCCTAAAACTTTAAAAATCAAACCGCGACTTGCTCCATTATAATCAATAGGGACACACGCGTCTCCCGTGGGCCTGTTACTTACCTGCTAACACTGCAGTAGTGAAGCCCCAGCGATTCCCCAGGCCCTAGGCCTTGTCATTTTGCAAGTCAACATTCTTATACCATTTTTTTAGTATATGGTCTGGTTTGCCCCTAGGGCTCCAGCCATATTTGTGCTTAACTTATTGAGAAACGTTGAATTTTGAATGTGTATCTGGCTTCTAAGCTCATAAAGAGATTAGTAGACTGTGTCTAGAAATAAATACATATATATTTGATATATATACCTGTGTGGTGTCCTTTCATTTGGTAATTCAAGAGATTATAAGGTAAAATAAGCTGCTTTACATTCCTCTGAGACTTAGCCTGAAGGCTGCTCTTCACAGCTGCCACTAGGATAGCTTTCTTTAAAAGGTTGTCTTAAACCTATCTACCATAAGAATCGAATTGGACTGGTGCAAGGTGGCCACTATAACTCGTGACCAGCATATGCCAGGCCAACTTCTCACACCCCGTATCTTTTTTCTTTTGGTGAATTGTAATATGGTGGGAATAAAAGCAGCCTTAGTGAGGTCTTGCTTCCTTGCAGTCCTGGTTCCCCCAATAAAGTACCACATTTTCTGGCAGACAGGGGGAGAAGCTTTATACAAAAAGACTTACAGGATGGTTCTTTCGTTCACAGCTGTAATGTACACAAATCAGAGATACAGCCTGGCTTCATAATTTGCAAATGCAAACTATTTCAGACCTATGCAAATCAGTAGCCACTGAGGCTTATAGTATATATTTTTTCCTGGCATGAAATGGGAGACACAACGTTGATTCAAGAGAAGTCTTGCCATGCAAATTAGACATCCTTTCTTCTGTCACAGGTGGTACGTGATAAGTGCCTCCAGATTGGTGGCACATGTGGGACATATGGTAAAAAAAACCTGGGCATCTTAAAAAGGATAGGTGTCATTTGTGATACTGCTAAGGTTTTGCTTTTCTGTGTTTAACTAATTTTTTAGGTCTAGCCTGTGTGAGCATGCATTGGCTCAAACACTCTTACTTGTGGGAGATATTGTATACAACAAGGGGCTAGGTGCCTGCCCACTGCTTACCATTCATGGGCTTCATTCTCACTCATTTACTTCCTGGGCAGCGCAAGCTGTCTTCACTTCCTCTTCTGACTGGTTCATCCAGATTATGGTCTGCCTGCTGCTGGCGCTGTGATTGAAGTGCTTTTTCTCACTTATTGTATTTCTTCTTCCCCTGCCTTCCTTGTTGCTTCTTTCTCTCCCACTCCTTTCCATGTTGTGTCTTCCTCTCACACCCCTTCGTCTGTGTTGATTATTCCCTCCCACCCCGCGTTAGTCTTGTTTATTCCTATCACACCACCATCTATGTTGCTTATTCCTTTCTCATCCACCCGCCCGTGTTGCTTATTCCCCTCCTACCCCGTCTGTGTTTTTTAATCCTCTACCCCGGCCATGTTGCTTTTCCCCCTCCCACCCGCTGTATTCCTTATTCCCCTCCCACTCCCTTATTGTCCTTCTCACTTATTCTCCTCCTCCCAAATTGTCAGAAAGAAAAAAAGCACTATGACACAAACAGTGATAGCCACTTTATTGTGCTTTTTTTACATTCCTATTCGCTCCACCCACCTGCCATCCCGTTTTTCCACCCCTAAGTGATCGACAAAGCCAATCATCCATAGGCAAGACCATTGGCTTTGCCAATGCTTGTTTGTATAGTTCCCACAGTAACTGAATCCCTGATAGGCAAATGTATGTGAACATTGTTGCTAAATAAAAGCATTAGGTGTCCACAGTAGTTACAACACCTCAGACTCTAATCTAACGAGCAATAGTATTCAAACATGCCTCTAGTCTAGACAAATTATAACAAACCCCACTACCAGCACAGATCGACCCCACTACCAGCACAGATTGACCCAACTCAGGAGGATGAGTGAGCTCAGACTTCAATCCCCAACCTTTGCTGAATGAGTCTCCCAACAGTGATCTGCTTTTGACATTTGTTTTGTGAAAAATGGAAACCTACCCTCTGACATCTCAACTGAGGCTGCCAACTCACTGCAATTTATGAATTTGAATGACTGCAGACCAGTGCTTAATTTGAGCGGGTGGTTGCCGGTGGGGGCCGCCCATGCTTATTTTTAGGGACCGGCAATTATTTGTACACATGATAAATTCATCCAAAGCAGTATAGATAAAAACACACAAATTGGAAAGACGGAGAAAGAGAAAGATGACAAAAACCATCAGAAATGGGCAGGGACTGTAGGTAGGGGAGTAAAGAGGCAGGAGGTGAATTTTCATTAGCTTTGGTATTCAGCACCCAGACGTTTGATAGCACCGTCTGCTGGTTTCTGAGCAGAGCTTCGGCACCGGCACTCTTTCTTTTACAAATTAAGCACTACTACTGACTTAAATCAAATGTGGACTTAGGCAACCACTTGAGCACTCTCTGTTGCTTGGATTGGGACCGGTGTTTATACAGCCCACAAACACCCAGAGTTTCATGGGACCGAACCAAGTGCAGACACAGGAAGCCTCAGTGTATTTTCTACAGAGATGATGCACTGGAGAGCATTCCATGGGATGGGGGGAAAGAACAGTAAATTACTGTAACCATTCGCATTGCTAGGTCATATAATGTATGTTATAGTGTTTTAGAGACAAATATGCACATGAAGACTTCTTGGCTCTAAGAACACAAAAAAAATCCATATTTTTTGCTGCACACAAGTTACTTAATAGCTGCAAACAGGCCAGTTTTTAACGTTTTTCAAAAGGTGAACTGACTCTCAGTGACAATCAGTCAGTAAGGTGAAAGTTCTACTTTCTTTTGTTGTCTATGTACTGTTAAGATCATGGCCGAGGTACCTATTTATGTTTGTGATGTTTCGGGGATCTTTAATTTCTCAGATATGAAAGAAGGATCTGAAAATGCAAAGAAAAACTAATAACCACTGTTTATGGGATCGAATGGTGGGTTGGGACCTTAATTTAGTATCGAGGGGAAGCAGTGCCAAAGCTCAATTAGCAAAAATAGCACTATGCCTTATGGTGGATTATTTTCTCAATAAGGGGGCAGTGAAGGGCTGGGATATGGTATGGGACATTGGAAACAATTCTGACTCCTTCAAACAGTCTGGAAGCTGCACTTTGTGCAAGGTGAACTGAAATAAAAGATAACCTGAGCACCCCAATAAATAGCCCAGGGGTAGAATACTTACAGAAAGGAGAAAAATCAGTGCATGATCCTCATCTGTTTGAAACACGATTTACTTCATCCGACTTCATAATTCTCAGAACTGCTTTCTGTCCCTATCTCATGGCTTTAACTTTAAGAACTCGTCAACAAGGCACTCGACCCAAAAAACCTCAACTCAATGCTCTGATATTTCAAAGTTCAGACCCGAAAGGCCGGGCCCATGCGTTCTGGATCTGCTCTAGAGTCACAATTCAATGGTTCATTTTCTCAGCATGAAAGCGTGGCGGGGAGAGAAATCATCATCAATGTCAACCAGTTCTAAAGCAATTTCTCTAGTCTACACATAGTAACCACTGACCCCTAAATAAGGTTAGTTAATTTATTACAAAGCCAAAAATAACTGGACATAAAGCCACCTCAAGACGAGGGTGTAGAAATACATTGGTATCAACACAAATCTGCGGATACAGTTGAGTCGGTGCAGCATGCACAAGACAATCAATTCAAGAAATAGAATGCAGAGGATCAAAAAACATGAGTCCAAATTTCCCTGCATCGAGGGCTGATAAATATATAGCATCAATCTATCCCTACACTAACTCTAACGTGACATCCCTATTTAAGCATCCTTCAGGGCAGGATAGAGAAAAGTGTCAGCATGTGGATTCTTCCGTAGAAGTGTCTCCATTCCAATAGGTCAGATAGCATGAAGCTACTGAGACAGAGATTGTTCTAAGATTCTCTCTCTCCAAAGGCAGAGAAGAAGTGGAGCTATTTCCCTACTTGCAAAGTTCCAATATTACAGGTATCTTCCCAGGATTCCATTCGGGTCACACCACCCACTCTGCCACGTTCTCTTAGGTAGTTTTCCACAGGACGGCAACATTCCTGAACAGCAACATAATGACCTTTATTCTCAGAACTTCTCTGTTCTTCTTATCGACCTTAACACCAATGTATCCTCTTCTCTCATTGCCTAACTTCTAAAACAAAGACATTATTCTAACTAACGAGGGCGCTTCTTCCACCTGCAACACAAATGTGAGAAAGAACAAAATCAACAGCACACATTAAATTCAAACTGTTAATTCTAAAGTGAGAGCTTCCAGGGAAATGCATTTCATGCCTACAAGAGTCAGCTAACAAAAGAGAAATGGAACATGAGCTTGACAAATTACATAGAAAATAAGGCACATTCGATTAATATTCCAACCTACATATAAAACAACATGATTAATCAACAAATGAAATAATGAATGGTCATCAGCTGCACAACACGAATTCTTCACGTTAGTGTTTTCTGCTAGTTACCTTTGATTTCCACATCAATTCTTCACGTTTCTATATAACAGCCTAAACACATCACATTTAATGGTATCACGGTTCAAAGTCCTAATCTTAACACAACCGAGGATTATATGCGGATGCACTCTACAAGTGTGGTTATAACACACCCCTAAATGAAAATGAATTTTGCACTACATCGGACCCATCATCAGCCCCCTTCTTAGTGAGAGTGACTGAGATATCTGTAGCTACAAAACTCCAAAGCCAAACTGAAGAACACATTCCTGTCTTCACCATACAATGTGTATCAGGCCTTTTCCCAGAAACAACCAAGCAGTGTTAAAGGTTAGATGTCACGTGATCCCTACTTAAGAAACTGTATACTTTGAGGTGGAAAGAAAGTGTGGCCTTTAAAACCTCCTTGACTCTCTAAGGTTGCTTGGCGAAGTAGTCACAACTGACCTCAAGATCGAAGTTGTAAAGGTTTGGCCATATATAGGCTAAGACAACTACTAGAATAAATTAATGCCCAGCCAGTATTGTTAATTGAAATATAAATATACTTAAATATTTATGATACAGTTATAATACAAAAATAAAGAATTCTTGTAATCTCAAGTCCCCATCCAAATGATTCAAAAGTATTTAGACATTTTTTAATTTTAGAAACCTGTTAAGTTGTTGAATGGGCGTTTCTGGATCTGAACGTCAGGCAGGTCTGGGCTCTACCAGCCATACTTTGACAGTATTCCTAGTATTTTTCTTCAACAGTGCCCTCACAGGAGTACTTGTCAGCAATGCTAAATTACAGTATTAGAGCCTTTTTTAAAAATATCTGGGGCATTTTTAACATTCCAGTACCGGAGATAGAAGGGTAAAAAAACGCCTTCTGGTCTATTTCTGGGAAAGTTGCAGTTTCCTCAAATATTCCAGGGCAAGAATTAGAATTGTAAATTAGCCTTTAACAATCTAGCTGGACCAAACACTGAACATTTCTCTAACTTAAAGCAGTTTACTCCAGCTGAATCTGTGGTTCAAACACGATGTTAATTTACTTAGTTACTACACCCATAGACACATCCCTGGCAGCAAACACAACATGGAACTACGGATGATTCAGGGAGTCCATATGCAATTTAGGGCCAGATATAATTATCGCAAACAGGGCACAGACAATTTGTGACCGGTCTCTGATTTTGCGATACAACTTATGTACTAATAGGCCCGTTGCAAAATCTCCACTCACGGGTGTCGCAGAACAACTTGCGTAATGAATATTAATTAGGTATGTCAATATTTGTGACCCCCTTTGATTTTAGCTACAAACACAGGGATGGTGGCCTGCAAGGAACAGCAGACCACCATTCCTGTGTGTGCATTCCCAAATGGGATTTTTTGTTTGTTTTTAAAGCAATCCATGTTCCGTGATGCTGCTTTAAAAAGATTCCAGTATGGGAACACATCAGAAGGACCAGGCACCGGTATCCTGGACCACTGCTTGCTGCACCAGAGGCTGCCAATAAATTTTTCACAATTCCACTTTGCGAATCAGTTTCTACCTCAACTCGGGGGTTGGTAACTCCTTAACGGTTAGTGACCGCAAATGCAGTCGCAAACTATTGATCCTTTTTTTCTCCCAATTGAAAATAAGTGGGGCTCATTATACATTCTTTATTGACCCTCAGTGACTTTTAGCTTTGATCCAATAGTGGGGTGACTGCAGTTCTGGCTGCTCTACCAAGTAGCTCTTTTATCCTCTCCAAAATACGTTTAACTCCCACCTTGATTCACGAGGTAGGCCAAGAGATCTTAATGTATGAGTTTCTTGCTTTTCTCTACTCAGTAACTTCCCCTTGATTTTCGTAGCTCCTTTAATTTATGCTACATCTTTACAAGCCTGCAAGCAGTAACAACACAGCTATCCAAAAGAAAAACCTATCCTTTCCAGCGAAAACCAGAGGACCTCAGAATCAACCGTCCCAGTGTTAAGAAGGCAAAAGCCTCGAAGCACGCCTTCTGCTCTCCTTCTGCTTTGCACTGGGGTTTTGGAACTAACTTCAGAGAAATCTCTGCCTTGCTCCGAATTCAGGGCCAAATTTAATCAAAAAATTCTCACCTCGCTGCAGGCTGATGCCCAACAAAAGTGCTGCCAAATGTTCATTAAATAATAATATTGGAACAGAAGGGCGGTTTCCATGCAAATAAAATCTCTGTGGACGAACGTGACCATAGGCACACTATGCCCTGTCCAGAACTGAGTAAAACTTGAATTCACTCGTATTCAAGATGTACCTCGTAAGCAACTTTCCGCCTTGGCGAGTCAGTATCTCCTCGCCGACGCTATCAGCCAATCACATCTAATGGAATCCTGGTGCCGCGCTGAGCATCAGCTTCCACAAGCCGATGAATCTCTCCTGTGTGTTATATACAATGCCCAGTGCCTCGGGAGACAGGTTTACTCTTTGTAGAGGTCAATGATAGATAAGCAGGGACGGAGAATAAATGTCTGATGACTAAAGCAGCAGGACTTGTGGGTTCGACTCGCCACTGTCAGGCTGCAGTGCTGTGGCTGCATTTTCCATACAAACACTGGAAGAACAGTAGAACATAAGCTAAGCAAAACGGAGTCATAACCAGGCTAGTGACTCTGATCTGAGCTCTGTCTTTTACCCGATAGGATGGAGCAGAAAACAAGGCGGCAATATGTGGGATGAAGTACCCTTAAGTGTATGCGCTTATACGTGGGATAAAGGACCCACAAGTGTGCCTTACAAGATACTGAAAGCGACAAATAAGTCATGTGAGCTTCTGCGGGCACGAGGCCGCAAGGCGGTCACGATAGTCCGAGGTTAGTTGCAGTATCGTTGTTAGATAAAGATGAGGGTATTTTATTCCTTATAATGTTGACAGACATTGCTGTGTGAGAGCTGTGTGAGAGCTCTGTGTTTTATGTGACATTTCCAGTTAGCCTTGGGCGTTAGGGAAGAGCACTCACTATCCTGGGACAAGCATTGGCATCTTAAACATGTTGAGATCCCCAGGTAAGACACAATTTGGAGGCCCTGGATAAAACATATTTTGAAGGCCACTATTTGAAACAAATGTGTATTTTAGTACATTTACTGCTAAGTCAAGCCGGCAGGATGCCAAATAGTAGTCAATTATGTTACACTTCAACAGGGCCACAAAAAACAGTTGAAATATGTCTTGCCCAAGACCCGACAAACCTTAAGATGACACTAAGTTACAGGTAGATGTGGCAGAGAGGAAGAGATGTTAGAAGGAGAAAGCCAAAGGTCTAATAGACAGAATGTTCACTCTCTCATGGGGTCCCTGAGAAGGTGGGGGCCCTGGGAAATTGCACACTTAGTGCATGCATTGAAACGTCTCTGGGTTCGGGTTTGATCCTAGCTATACAGGACAAATGAGAACTATAACTCCCAGAATGCAAATTGTTGTTGGATTAAAAGTTGATTGTTTAGTGGTGTCACACATGACATGAACGGAAAGCTACTTCACCTCATCTATTTTGTA
Source organism: Triturus cristatus (assembly GCF_964204655.1). Taxonomy (NCBI): domain Eukaryota; kingdom Metazoa; phylum Chordata; class Amphibia; order Caudata; family Salamandridae; genus Triturus; species Triturus cristatus. The sequence goes on along the minus strand of NC_140590.1, from coordinate 473,097,060 downwards.
TATGTTTTTCTTTGTCGGGATGCCCAGCTGCCTACTTATAGGAAATAAAAAAGTCACAGCAGTGCCTTCATGCAGGCCGCGGGAGGGAGATGAGTGAAGTCACCCAGGAATCATTTTCTCTAGATCGCATTCAGCGTCTGATCTCCGTTCCAGCGATACAGGTCCTGTCTGGCAGTCAGTGCTTAATTTGAGCTGGTGGTTGCTGGTGGGGTTCACCGGCATTTATATTTCTGCATCAGAGAGCAAGAGACAGAACAACTAACAACGTGGAAAAACGGAAAATTCGACATAAAGGGAGAAAACAAGAGCCTGTAAGAGTGAGATAAAGGGACACAGAGTGTCTGGCAGTGGATAAAGAGGCCTAGGGGGATTCAAGACCAGGCAGCCTGGGCAATCAGTGCGCCCACATTCCAAGAGTCGCTGGTTTCAGAGCAGAGCTTTGGGCACCAATACTTATTCTATGACAAATGAAGGACTGCTGGCTGTTAGGGCTGTTGTGACATGGCAGGCTGGGTGAGGGAAGTGAATGGTATGCAGAAATCTTCCAGCTTCACCCAGGTGCTACCAAGCTGCCATCCTGTACGGCTGTGACGTCTCGGCAGTTGAGGCGTTGGAGGTTTTTATGTTGAAGACTGTTGTTTGGTCAATGCCATCTGAGCAACACTGCATTACTTGTGGGCTGACACTTTGATGTTAGTACTTGGTTTTAATAAGTTATTTCAAGGTAGAAGTGAAGCGTTTTTTATTACAAGTGAGCTTTAACGTTAGAAAGCACCAGGAATAAGAAAATAATTGACACTTTTATACAGTTATAGCGATCTCCTTTTCATTATATAACAATTCACTGAATGAACCAAAGGTTAAAGGGACGTTGTAGTTAGGTGAAAATGTAAGTTAAAGCCTAACATTCTTTTTTTTAAGTTTGAGTTTATTGAAGAAATAAAGAAGGGAAGGAGAAGGGAGGGGAACGGGGTATAATCATCATGATAAACATATACAAAAAAATAAGCAATTCAATAGAAACTCTCATTAAAAGCAAGTATAACAAGCATGAAGCTTACATGAACAGAGCCTACGTATAGGAATGAAAAATACCATATAGTATAGTAGAACGTGATATCATAACAAAAAAGGCATTAAAGAAAGAAGAAAATCATGGTGGCTTACGCACCTCAACTGTGTTAGGATCTGGAGAGGCGTGCACCGGAGCAAAGGAGGAGAGATAGGATACCAAAGGAAGCCAAATCAGGTCGCGTTTAATTGCCAGGGAAATGGGAGATACGTAATTAGTATCTAGGCGATGATGGAAGCAAACTGCATTCCACCAAGATTGGTAGGAGACATTTGCAGCCTGTTTCCAATTAGAAGTAATGGTATGGAAAGCCACAGCAACTAGAAGGTCAAGTAGTAGATAATGGGAAGGAGATTGTGGGAGTGACGGTGATAGGGAACCTAGAAAAACTTGTGAAGGGGAAAAGGGAATTTGAAGTTGAAATATCTTTTGTATTTGCGTCCATACTAGGTGCCAGAACTTGGAGATAGGAGGGCATTCAAACAACATGTGTTTGAGATCTGCGACGGGACAGGAACAGGACCAACAAATAGGGGATGTGTCAGGTGAAAAACGGGATAAAGCTTGTGGAGTACATAAAGTTCTGTTATAAATGAAATATAAGGTTTGGGTAGTATTAGAAGCTCTAGAGGCTTTATGAAGCTTAGCCCATATTTTGTCCCAAAAAGGTATTGGCCAACCCTGAGAAAGATCCAATTCCCATGCATTCTCGATTTTAGATTTTAGTCTGTCAGTGGGGTACCGGAAAGAGTTATAAATAGCAGAGGCTGAGGGAGACGTCTCCAATAATAAAGAAGTAGCTTTGCGGTCCAAAGGAATATCAGTAGATGGCGCCAAAGAGCGAAGATATAAGATAAGGACTGGGAGAAGGGCATTGTATTGCGAACGAGCAGAAGAGGGCAGTGAGAAAGAGGATTGAAGTTCCTGGAATGAGAGAGGGGTATCTTGGGAAATTAATTGAGAGATCCAACACAATCCTCGAGAATGCCATGTCTTCCAAAAGATGGTGCGATTACGAATTTTGAAAAGCCTAACATTCTAAACTAGCAGAAGCACTGAATTTCACCAGTTCTAGTTATCTCCAGTAACTATAACTTGTGCCCTAAAGCAACTATTACTCGCGTCCCTGCCATGCACAGTACTGTTATCAATGTAGTCATTGAACATGTCATGGGTAATGTAGTATGTGAGGATACAAGCAGTGCATGGCAAGGGCGCTATGGCCTTTGGCTGTGCGCAGCAGTGTGGTTGAGCCCAGGGCCTGGCTAAAGATGTTTAAAACTCTGTTTATTACATCTTACAATTTACAAACACATGTGTGAGCTCAAAGTTAAAGACAGTGCAATGTTCATAAGTGTCAGTCATGAGTCAGCAAGAGTCACAGTAAATGGCTCATACCGTAAGCGACCGGTGACCCAGCATGGATTCTACCTTTCTTATCGATGAAGGATCCCATATGGTTTTGATCAAGAACATATATTGAGGTGGGTAGGCCCTTTACAGGTATCTTATTCTTGACTTGGTGGGCAGGGCAGATTGATTGAAACCATGTGTGGCTAGTACCAGGTCCGCAAAGGTCTCATTTTAGGAGATTGTAGAGAGCTAGCATATGCAAGGGTTTTCCAAGGTGGGATTAGAAATGGATTTGGGCCAACCGTTTCCTAAGGCCGCTTCTGGGTTTTAATGCACAGTCATATGTGACAACAGAGGTGGGCTTTGAAGTCCATATATGCAGGCAACTGAGCTCCACTGATTAGCAGCTTGACTTTCAGTCCATCATTATCAATTTCTCTGCTTCACCTCACTTACCACAGCTTTCACCCTAGCTTCACTTCTGGGTCAGAATGCCTGTTCCTTAAAGCCTGGCTTTGTACTATTATGTCCGTCTTTACTTAGACCTGTGGTTAGGCTCTGAATTCCATGTTTGTTATTTCTACTTTTTTACTCCAGCTCAACATGTGCTAGAGAGAAGATTAGTATGTGTGGCTCAGCTGTTTTCTAATGTTATCTGTGACGCCCTGACATACGAACCAATATCAACTGGTTGGAGAATAGCTTAGTGGGATCATTGTGCAAGGCAAAGATGTGGGTCTAACCCACAGGTTGCCTTTTGACATGTCATTGAAGTGTACTCACTCTTACCTATTTTCTATTGAGTTAAGTAACAAAACTCATAGGGGTTGATTAGGATGTAGGGCGGATCGCCACCACCCGCATGGCGGTGGCGATCCGCCCTACATCCTTCCCCGCCTGCCACCCATTTCCCCCCCGCCATATTAGAATGGCAGGGGGGGACCCCGGTGGACAGAAAGACCGTCTGCCGGTTTTCCCGCGGTCACACAGGTGACCGGGCGGAAAAGGGGCTATATATGGTGGCGGTGTCTGCCAGACACCGTCATCCATATTAGCATGGGCAGCAGTGCATGGCTTTCCATGGCAGAGACCCCGCCATGGAAATCCATGTGGAGTCTGCTTTAGGGGGCCTGTTGCAGGCACCCAGGGTATGGGGGGGGGGTGCACATGGGGGGTACCTATGGCACCCCCCTGCATTGACATGGACATGGTGGCAGGCACCTCGCGGTGCCTGTCACCTTGTGCATGACAATGTACACAGTGCATTCCCAGCATTGTGGCGGGCGGTGCTGTGAGCACCGCCTGCCACAATGCTGGGAATAGAGGATGCCACCACCACGGTGGCGGTGGCATCCTAATTCAGGTGAGGGACCGCCTCACCACTGGCAGCTGGTCCCTGCACCGCTAGGGTGGCGGCAGACTAAAGTCCGCCCGCCATCCTAGTCGGCCCCATAGTGTTCAATATCAGGAAACAAATGTATATGTGGTGTACAATATGAGTAAGCAACAGCATTGTTATCACTTCCCATTGTCCAGACAGACTAGTATACATATATACGTTGGGTGATTTCCACAAAACAGACATCCACCACAAGCCCATATTGAACTTGTCACCTCCTCCTGCTTACCAACTGAGGTCAGACCTTCATACACCCTTACCTTTCGCTGATGTATTATGTGATTGGCTAAAAATACATGTTAGCAGTCATGGTGTAAGAGCGAATCAACTAAACTCTTACACTATGTGATAATGACACTGTGAGGGCACCAACATACACAAGGAACGCGGTGCATGGTATGCAGCTATGTAGGTAGGAGCGTGGTTGTAGATGTTTCCTTCAATCTTGTAGGACTGATATACTTCACTGTCCATTCTCCTGCCTGGTCAGTCTCATAGTCACAATCTGCTGCACTGCCAGAAGGGAGAGAGAGGAAGAGAGAGGAAAAGGGTGTGTGTGTGTGCGCAGAGATGAAAAATAAAATGGTAATTATTTACCATTTTATTTTTCATTCCCCGTCCCGAGCCGAGAGTCAGGACGGGGATGGAGCCTCTGCTAAGTGACAGCAGCAGGGAGGAGGGTGGGCTGGTATGGCAATGTTTAAAGTGCGCATGTCTTTTTGGCCGGCCGGCTTGCGACGGCGAGCCACACATGCACGCTTTAAACAGCTCTAACCCAGCTGTCTTAAGACAGCTAGGTGAGAGCAAGCCAAAGCCTCCAAAGCGCAGTGTGACACTGAGTGAGGCCGCTCCCACCAATCCTAGGGCGGCTCTCATGCTGGTGAGAGCAGTTCTAGGATCGGCCAAGAGAGTTGCAGCATCCGGTTACTATGTCGAAAGAAGAGGTCCGGAGTGAGGACGTCGCCGAGTTTAGGCCCGTTTTTAATTGTTTTTGAATATATTATTTTAAGTGTGCACCTGCCCCCGTAGATGCCAGCCGTGTGTATGTGTGTGACAGAGAGAGAGAGCCTGCAGGGCACACATTCTGCTCACTACGTGCAGATTTTTTTGTTAGGTGAGCATCCTAAGTCTTTGTATAACTCAACAGTAAGAGAACATATAAAATGGAAAAGACTAAACCAGAAAAAATGCTGTAACTCGAAAGGAGAAGACGTGTATTGTATGTTGTCTCACTTATCATTTCAGGAGCTGCTTTGAATTGACTTAGTTTAACTCAATCAATACAGGCTGATCATAGTCAAAACATCTTCTTAGACTTCTAGCCTCTGTATGTAGCAAGAATGTGCCTGCAGTTTCCTTCTGATAGAACCTTTAAGACCAGAAGTGTCTGGTCAGCAGACGCTGGGCTCACGGGCATTTCCTTCTATTGTGTCCAGTGAAGGACATTAGCAGAGCTGGGAGGGGAGTAATGACCCTCAGCGATTGGATGCTGGTACAGTGCTTGGGTTCATCAGCGCACAGAGATGAACATGCTCAACCCCATTTCCCTTGTGTGATGAGATGTGGCACCATTTTCTCAAATGCATTTTATTTGCTAAATCTGCTGAAAAGCATTCATACAAACCACCCCTCAGCCCAGACCACCCACCGACCACCATCACTATCCAAAACAATTATTTGCCTTTTTCCCTTATGGCCTAAATCATTTCAAGGGTTGTAGTAGGGAATATACAAGGCAGAATATCAAAGGGTCACAATGCCATGACCAGAATATTGAGGGAGAACATTTCAAAGAAGCAAGTGCACAGATGTGTGCATATTACAGAGTGGTGGTAGCCATTCTGTAGTCATAGTTAGGGTCACCAGAAATAGGGATTTTTTGTCCCTTAATAACTTTGCACCCGTTTGAAAAATGTCCACAAAACTTTGCAGACCTGTTGCGCCTGTTTCATTGTCAGAGGACTGAAATGTAAAATGTTTGCAATGTTTGATCAAGGGAATGCAAAGAAAGAAGGTGGTGGTGGTGGGGGAGGGGGGTAAAACAGGCTGGAAATCCAATACATTTTACATAGACTTTTGTATTTCACAACAGCCAGTCGGATTTTGCTGAAATTTGGAAGCATCAGATATTAGGGTGCGTTGATTATTCTTTTGGGTACTGCAGATAAGTAGAGTAAGTATATTTTAAGTAATAAGGTTTTCCAACTTAGTGATATCTGTTGCTGTCATATTTTTTTTGAAATTTCGCAGTATTTTGTGGCAGTTCAGCGGTACATAGTGATGACAAGTCATTATGTGATTGGCTAATTACTGGTTTTACAAAAGTTAAATGCAGCCATGTTGTTTTTAGGTCGAGTTACACTGTGTTCTGTATTACACCTTTCGATCTAGGTAAGTATTAGGTTTGGTATTTTTCTCATGGCTATTACCGCTTTAGAAAAGTGATAATAGGTAGTCTAAAATATTTATATTTGTCTATATATTTTTTAAAGAAATAATTGAGTACCTCGGAAATACCGCGGTACCAAAAAAGAAATAATAATATTAATTGCTAAAAAAATTAGAAATACACTGTAAAACACTATATTTCACAGATTTTGGGGTCTATTACGATGGCGGGCGGACTTTCGTAACGGATGAAGGGACCCCCTTCCATATGTGCTCGGTCCCGTGATTGGTATTGGGATGTGCCCACCACACTGGCGGGCGCATTCCGCATTTTTTACATTGCGGAGGGCGCAGCTGTCAACAGCACCCGCCACAATGCAAAAAAGGCATGTTGTGCATTTGCATGCACAACGTGACAGGCACTGCGCGGCACCTTCCACGTTGTGCATGCAAATGCAGGGGGTACCATAGGTCCCCCCCATGTGCACCCCCAACCCACAAACACCCTGGGGGCCCGCAACAGGCCCCCAAAGAAAAAAACGCATGCCTTTCCATGGCGGAGTCTCCGCCATGGAAAGACAATTCCCCGCCATGATACTAATATGCACCACCACCATATTTCTGGGCTTTTCCACCCGGTAGGCAATCGGGCGGATTGCCTACCGGCGGAAAAACAAGGGAACGGACTTCCTGTGCGCCGGGGTTCCCCCCGCCATCGTAATGTGGTGGAGGGGGGGAAGTCATGTGGGCGGTGACTTTTGGCAGGTGGATCGCCACCGCAATACGGGCGGTGGCGATCCACCTGCTATCATAATAGACCCCATAGTGTTCTAAAATGTATTTTCTATTTTTAACATATTTAGATATTCATACAAAAGTGTACAGAGTAGAGTGTTAATCACTACAAAATACTGCGATACTTAAAATAAAACGCAGTTCACCCTAGACTACTATAAAAAATATATAGAAATTTATAAATAATAATGCTACCCTATTACCATTTACAAGAAGTGGTAATAGGTTGTCAATAACAATAAAACCTAATAGTTACCTATCTGCAAGACCTTAACCCAGAATGCAGCGAAACTGAGACCGCAGAAACACAGCAAACGTGTGATAAAAACTGCATGGCTGCCTTCTACCTTTGGTAAACACAGCCATTAGTCAATCACATTATCACTTCTCTGCTACATGTACGGTGGTATACCGTGAATTTAACACGGTATACAATGACACAATATATAACTACGTTTTATATAACTTATAACTTTACCACTATGTACACTATGTATATACACTATCAAAAATTTGCATTTACACATTGTAAAGTATATTCTGGCCACATAATATTTGCACCCTTTCACACACTCTCACAGTGCATCTGCTTCAATCTAGATACTCAACCCTGCGCCACTCCACTCTATAACACTTCACTTTACACCACTCCACTCTATGCTATTCCACTTTACGCCACTCCGCTTTATGTCACTCCAGTATATGCCACTACACTGTATGCTAATCCTTTGTAGACCACTCCACAATTTTCCATGCTCCTACACTCTATGCCACACCACTCAACACCACCGAGCTCTAAGCTATTATACTGTTCACTACTCTATTCTATGATGCTAAAGTCTAAGTGTATGCCACTTACTGTACGCCTCACAACTGTACGGTATTCCACTGTATGCACCTCTACTGTATGCCATTCCACTCACGCCGCTTCATGTTACACCATTGCATTCGACACTATTTACACGTTACGCCACTCCACTCTACATCCCTCCATTGTACTCACTGTAGTATACCCCACTACATTCTATCACAATCCACTGTATGCTATTACAAGTTACAACACTACATTCTATGCCACTCCACTAAGCGCCACTCCACTCCACTCCACTCTACGTCACTACACTCTGCGCTTCTACAGTTAACCCTATCCTACTGTACGACACTATACTCTCCGCTACTTCACTATATACCAGTCCACTGTACGTCACTAGACTTAACGCCACTAAACTGAACGGTATTCCATTCAACACTATTCCACTGCACGCTACTCCACTGTATGCTAGTCCACTGTATGCCACTGCACTCTGGGCTATTACAGTCTACCACATTCCACTGTACGCTATTCTGCTGTATGCCACTCGACTGTATGCCATTTGACTAACTGTGCACTATTCCACTGTACGCTATTAGACTTTATGCCAATAGAGTCTACCTCACTCCACTCTACGCAAGTCCACTCTACAGCACTTAACTGTATGCCACTTCACTGTATACCACTTCAGTCTACACTATTCCAATTTATGGCACTCCACTCTAACACACTTCACTGTACACTATTCCAGTATACAATATTCCAATTTATTCTGCTACACTGTACAACACTCTGGTCCATGGCACTCAACTGTACACCACTACACCCTACGCCAATCTACTGCAGACTATTCCACTGTATGTAACCCCACTCTGCGCTATTCCACTGTATGCCAATCCACTCTACGGCCCTCCATTGTACTCAACACCAGTATATGCCAGTGCATACTACCACAATCCACTGTATGCTATTATACTACATTCTATCCCACTCCACTAAGAGCTACTCCACTGTATGTGACTGCGCTCTGTTCCTCTACAGTTAACCCTATTCCTCTGCATGACACTGTACTCTATGCTAATCCACTATATGCCACTCCACTGTACGCCTCAAGACTTAACCCCACTAAACTCAATGTTATTCCACTCAACTACTGCTACTCCACTGTATGGCACTCCACTCTATGGTACTCCACTATATGCCACTGTACTTAACCCTATTACACTCTACCCCACTCAAGTGTATGCTTTTCCACTGTACACAATTTCAGTGTACACCATTCCAATATACACCACTTCACTCTATGTTATTTGACTTGATGGCACTACACTGTACCACACTCTACTATACGCAAGTCTACTGTACAGCATTCAACTGTACGTGACTCCACTGTATGTCACTCCACTCTACCCCACTCCCATCTACAGTATTTCACTTTATGCCACTCCACTTTAACACACTGCACTGAACAATATTTCAGTATACAATATTCCAATATAAGCCCCTACACTGTACATCACTCCAGAGTATGTCACTACACTGTACACCCCTACACTGTATGCCAATACACTCTACAATATTCAGAGGACGTTACTATACTGTACCACACTCCACTGTTCGCTATCCCACTATATACCACTACACTGTATGTCACTCCACTCTATGCCATTCTTCTACACACTCTTCCTTTGTACGCCACTCCACTGTACACCATGCCACTGTACACCACTCTACTCTATCCGACTTAACTCTACCCCAGTCCACTATATGCCATTCCACTCCACGCCATTCTACTCTACGCCATTCCACTGTATCACACTATACTGTACAACAGTACACTTTAGAACCTTATCCTCCACTATATTGCACCACACTCCATTTAATGACACTCCTCTCGACAACAGTAAACTGTCCGATTATTAAAAAATTGTCATTAATATTATAAAAACCATTGAAATTCCAAGAAAAAAACAAAGGTTAAACCTAAGTTATAGTTAGGAAAACATTATTTGTTTTTGGTAAACAAACCCAACTTAAACTACACAAACTTTAGAAAGTCTACACTTGTAGTTATCTGTTTAATTTTTGATTTATTCACCACTTACGCACTTCTTTGTTCCTCATTTGTGACAAACCGGACTTAAACTACACAAACATTAGAAATTCTAAAGTTATAGTTATCTCTTACATTTATCATTTATACACCACTTTCAAATTATTATAAATCATACTTATGACTCACATTTATATTTACGCACCACCTTAAAACAAATGTAACTCATGCACCTCCGCACACTGTTTTGTCACCTCACCTGCCACAATAGATTAACTATAACTTACCGCTTCTACATGCACTAGCTATTCCCTTGCATATTACATAGGTTATAGCACATGAAATCATTGCATTAATAGCAACAGTCATGACATCAGAAATTACACAATTTTCCAGAACACAGTCCATAGTACAGTGGCAGGTTATAGTTAATATATTGAGTCGAATGAGGTGACAAGACTGTGTACGGAGGTGCGTGAGTTATATTATTTTGAAGGTGATGCATAAAAATGATGTTGTTTTTTCAAATAACCCATGCTGGGAAGCAAGCAAGAGGCTCTGTGATCCCATGACATGTTCACTGCATGGCAGTCTACACTAGCTTCCCGAAAATCTTATAAAGCCACTTCAGATTTCAGTGGCTGCAAAACTAGACTCAGCTATTTTTAAAAAGAGACAAAGAACCCAGTTCTTTAAGTTGAACTTAAAGATGGACAGCACCCTAGTGTGTAGATTTACACATAGATCTGGATGTAAATCTCCTCCTAGGTGTAATTCACTAACTCTGGGCAGTGATTTAAATCTATTGCCCCCGTGCATGAGGTAGCGGGAACATGTATAACTCAAAACATGATAGCAAATGTACTAAGTTTATTGGTATAGTATAGATTTTGTTGGGGTAAATCAGCCTTCTAAACTAATTTCAGAAAGTTGCACTGTTGAGAACTAAAGTGCCCCCTGCCTGGCTCTAGAGACCATGCACCCCACCTCGAGTTCTATATAGCGAGTTTTTATTGGTTCAGGATTTTTTGCATCAGCAAACATGATACCAGGGAATGTTCATCGAGTGCTCCCTGTGACACAGAATGAGATCCAGAGGTGTGGTCTCAATGGGCATATAATGTGCACTCACCTTTTTTTAGCATGACTGCCTTCAGAAGACTGATAGTGGTAGTTCAGTTTTAATTCACGTTTATTTGGACCGTAGATCCATAAACAAAACACACAATATTTAAAATTACATCTTAAAAAGTTCATTTCTATTAAAACATTAAAATATTAAAATACATCTTAAAAACTCATTTATACGTCTTATAACCTAAGTTGCACATAATCTATTTGCTACAGCTCAATAAAGGTATTCAAAAATACTTTCACTTTTTGCATAAACTTCCCCATAGCAACAGCAATATCTAAATTAGTCATTTCGGTTAATAGTGCGGCAGCCTGTGTCCTAGTTTTTATCTCATATAGCTTAAATAATGGTTTTAAGAACATGCATCGTAATTCTAAAAGCCTGTGGCAATCTAATAATATATGTAACAGATCACAACGTGTGTGCAAAGTGCAAGTACATCTTCCCATCTTGTCAATCATGGCGCTTTTTACCATATGGTTTGTATAACATGGGTTTACCCCAATTCTTACCCTAAGGACCTCCCTCCGTAATCCACAATCTGGTAGCCTATCAATATAAGGGAAACATTGATTATCTTCCCAAACAGTGATCATGAAATCTACTGATTGTTTAGTCCCAAGATACTTTCGATCCTCTACAATAGAAATGTCCTTCCCCAGCGATTTGAGGATCTTTTTATCAATATTTACCACAGAATCGTTAGGGCCCAGGGTAACCTCCATCCTACGGTATAACTTCTTCATGGTTGCCCTGATCTCTTTTGCCCATCTTAACTCGCTTTTCTCTACCTCGTTTTTACACCATTGGGATACTTTTAAGTTTCCATCCGCCCCTAACCGTTGCCAAAAACGAAGCAGGGCCATACCAGCCAACATACCCCATGAAGTCAGTCCTAATTCCAATCTTACGGCCTGAACCATTGACGATTGAGGGAGCGCAAATACGTTTTTTAAGTTTTTACCTTCCTCAAGGTCCCAGGTCGTCTTCCCACTTAGATATATCAATTCAGCACCATACAGAAATTGTGGGGGTACCATAGCGGAATAAGCTTTTAACACTGGGCCATCCGACAATTCACCATAGGCTTTGTTAAATATTTTCAGGCCACTGATTGTTGTTGAGGATCTCAATTTTAATGCATCTAGATGGGTATGCCACTTCATGCTCTTCTCAAACCATATCCCCAGGTATCTATATTCAGAAACTGATTCCACCTTCTCGGCCCCCATCCACCAAGTAAAGCTGGATTTCTTTCGACCAAAAGTCAAGGTTTTGGTCTTATCCATATTAATCACCAGTTTTTTCTTCAGACAATAAGCTTTAAAAGAATTCAGTTTCCTTTGCAGGCCCACTTCGGTCTGGTCCATAATTACCAGATCGTCAGCATAGAGTAAGCAGGCAATATGCTTCCCATCAAGTTTCGGGCTAGCCCCAATTGGTTCCCCTAGAATCGAAGGTAGGTCTGCCAGGAACATGGAGAACAACTCGGGAGCCAATACACATCCCTGCCGTAGCCCATTTCCAATCTCTATTTTCTTAGATAAACTACCGTCTATATCTAGAATTATCTGGGCCCAATTTTTAGTATGCAGGATTTGTATCAAGCGTGGCAGTTCATTTGGGATCCCATAGCTAGTTAGGTCCTCCCATAGGAGCTTCCGATCCACCAGATCGAAAGCGGCCCGGAAGTCTACAAAACAACAAAATAAATTACCCCGTGTTTCCATTGACTTCCGTGCTATTGCCCATAGCGCAAAACAATGATCAATTGTAGAATGGCCAGCTTTAAACCCCCCCTGTTCCGGCGGGATAATCTGTTTTTCCTCAGCCCAGTCTTTTAATAAATTCAATAATGCTTTTGCAAAGACCTTTTCCCCTATATCAAGGAGATTTATCAATCTATAATTTTTCGGTAAATTATAATCACCCTTTTTATGTATGGGTCTTATAATGGCACTCTTCCAACTTTCTGGGATAATTCCTGTTTCCAGGATTATTTGGAACAGTTTTGTAAAAAGGTCGACCCACCATTCCGGTCTTGTTTTTATTATTACAGCCGGTAAGTTATCTGGGCCTGCCGCACCGGTGAGCTTCAAACTGGCTATTATACTTTTTATATTTTCTGAGGAAAAATATTCTTTTATGTCCTCTGGCAACGGCGTCCAGTCGATAGCTCTTGGATCTTCTGGCGTTGGCCATTGCCCATAAATTTCTCCCAGGTAACCCACCCAATCATGTTCTGCAACCTTACATATCAGGGAGCCGGTTTTCATACCCACACTTTCTTGGACTAATTTCCAAAACCCTTTAATGTCTTTGGTTTCTATTACCTCCAACATATTTGTCCAGCATTTATCTTTATAGCTTTTTTTTTTTCACGGATTAATTTTTTATATTTGGTTCTTACTTGTTGGAGCGACTGATATACATCCAGCTTGAACTTAGCCCTTAGTTTTCTTTCCTTTTGTCTAATCTCAGCCTTTACCCTCCTACAATCTTCATCAAACCAGGTCTTCCTCATATTTATAGATGTATTCCTACCCATCTCTGACTTTTTTGCCCTAATCTTCTTCTTTAGGGTTTCCACCAGCCTTCCCAAGGATGATTCATACCAGGTTATTCCAACATTCACAAACATTTCTTCCATTGAAATTTCCTGCTGGATTAACGATAGCTTTTTAACATGCTCTTCAGTTATACATGTTCTTAGCCGTTTTGGATATTCAGCATGTATCTGTAACACCCTTTCTCTATTTCTATTATTGCTTGATAGTTGGATTTCTGCCCTTAGTGGATAATGATCACTGCCTGACATTTTTACCACTTCAAAATTTTTAATTGTCTCAAAACACCAGGCCTGGCAGAACATATAATCAATTGGGCAGAATTGCTGGCCCCTCACAAAGGTCCGGCTTGATGGTCAATCCAGATGGGATCTCCCGTTTGCGCAGATCATGCCCAATGAGCCCATCAATTGGGTAAATATCATATCCTGTGCCGAGATCTCACCTTTGGAAAGATGGCTGCTTCTATATTGTAAGCGTCTAAAAATTCTTTATACCATTTATCCACTCTTCGGGGGTCTAATCTGTGATTAAAATCTCCTAGCACCAATACTAGATCCTTCCGATACTTTACACAAACTGCCGCTATATCTTCTTTCAAATTACCCAAATTTACTTTGTAATCGTTGTCTCCGCCATACTTTCCCTTATGTATGTATACATTTATGACACATATTCCTTCATATCGAGGGTCGGTCTTCTGTATTAGGACCCTACAACCCTGATAGTGGTAACAGCAATGAATTATATGGACAGTACAGGCTCTTTGACATGTGGTCTAACTGGGAGAGTTGCATACTGGCCACTCCAGTGTTTTTAAATTGGACTGTTAGACTCCTGCAACTGAGTCTTTCACCCCATTCAGGTGGGACAAGGATGCTACACATGCCTATAGATTATACATTTGCCACAGAACATGTGTGGAGCAGTTGTGCTGCATGTGACTATTGCAATCCAGGAGTCCATTTTGTTTTTCTGAACTACAATGGTATAAAAGATAATGATTGGAGAGAGCCCAATTTCCAAGGTTAATTACAGGGTTTCTCTAAAGCATTTCTATGGTCCTTTGCAGTGGACCAGATTCTAGGGTGTGTAAATTAAATAGCAGAGGGTCATTTTCAAGTTTAGGGAAAACCCCGAGTCTTCTCCACAGTTAAACAGAATTGCTATCACCAACATGTTAAGAGGAAGTTAACTGAGGACGCTTCTCTCTACCCTCGGGCAGAAGATGCTGGTCAACCATCCAAAAAGAGCGAAACTTTTGTTTCTCTTATTTCATGATGTTTTATATTTTACAATATGAGTCTAAAAAGTGTCTTCAATGCCTAAAGTAATAAGGTCTTTTTTGCTTAAACTAATTTTATTTCTTTTATTTTTTAACATGTTTTAAAATCTTTATAATTTGGATACTTTGAGTGTCTACATCATGTAAAATAATTTGTAAATTTTTCTTTGTTTCCTTTTAATGATTTTTTAAGCGTAGGCCTTTATGCTGGTGGTGTTATTTGCTGTCTTCTAGTTTAAGTGCGACTCCCTTTCAGTAACTGTAAGGGGCCATGTGTGGTATGTGACTTCCTCCAAGGCTTGTCTAGAATAGATTTGAGCCTGTTTGAGTTATAATTGTGAGTATAACTTTTCTGAATTGCACTGACGGGAAACATCCTTTACCCTACAGTCAGAACAATGACCTGCCTTTACAATGCTGTCACTTCCCCGACTGTGACGTTACCACGCATTCCTTTACCCCGCAAGTCATTACAGCGACTTGCTTTAGGGGCCATGTTGTTGTACTGGTGTTGGATTTTAAGTCCAACACCTTCCCTACTGTTGCGTAGACTGGAGTTGAAATAGTAATTTATACTATTCCAAAGTCCAGCGCCCCCTAAAGCAAGTCGTTGTAACAACTTGCATGGTAAAGTAACGTGTGGTAATGTCGCATTCGGGGTACTGACCGTGTAGTAAAGGCATGCAGGGTAAATGCATGCAGGGTTCCATCATACAACCGCACCTGACTTACCCTTTTGTAGGTTTGCATTTCTATTTGTAAATCCCTAGTTGTGTTTCTCCTTAATTTTTCCAATTTTCCTCCATAGAACCTAAAACACAGACAAAAAACAACTTAATCTCGAGGCCCAAGTTTCATCTGTGGTATCATCATCCTATTATATCTTCAAAATGATCAGAAGAATCTTACCTTACATCCCCAATAACTCCAGGAAAAACTTGATCACTGCTTTCGTCCTCTCAAAAATGGACTATTGCAACAGTCTCTATATAAATCTGCAAGAAAAGCACCCAACTAAGCTCAAATTGGTGCAGAATACTGCAGTCAGAATGATTTTGAATCTTAGAAAATTTCATTCCTCCTCCCCCGGGCTCTGAAAGCTACATTGGCTTCCGATTCGCAGCCAGGTAAAATGCCACAAAGGACTCCACCATACAGGACCAGAATTTCTAAGGCATGCCTTCCGATGGTACATCCCTAATAGACCCCTACGTTCCGCAAGTTCCAACTGTCTAATGATCCCTAGAATCAGGAAAACTAACTGTGGAGGTAGGTAGGAGCTTCATATTCTGCACAACAAAGCTATGGACTAGCCTTCCTCCCCAAATAAGAGCCATTCCATCACTGCTTGCCTTTAGGATAGAGAACAAAACCTGGCTTTTTAACAATTAAGTGTGCCATCTCAGCATGCTTAGGTCCAGTTAGCGCCAAGACACCCTTGGGTAATTGCGCGCTTTGAAAATTCTTTTAACATAACATAACATAGAACTACACATACATAGTTGATTGGCTGACGTTGTCCGTGGAGGTGAAGCACATGTGAATTAACGTCTCAACGTTCATACCTCAACCATCACCTGATCATGTTTCTTGACCACCCATCTGTAGCTGATCTATGGCTCTGCCTAAGTATAATTATGTACCACACTTCTGTTCAAAGTCCTGCTTCCCAATAATACAATCTTCTAGAAAGTGTAGGGTGGCGCTTTCCAGGCTGTTTCTTATGACTTGATGGACAACATAGGAAAGAGAGAGATCAACTAGGATCAACGAACTGGGCTCGGCGTTGTTGGTGAGGGCGAGGGTGTCATTGATGACCTGGATGGCTGCAGTTCCTGCACTGTAATGTGACCTGAAATTGGACTGATGGTGACGCAGCAGGTGAATTCTGCTTCTTTGGATTTGGATGGAGTCACCTTCATCATTTATCTTTATGATGAATGATAGGTGCATACTAAAATAGTAATTGATACAGTCAATGAAATTCTAGGCTCCTTTTTTGAGGAGCAGTATTACCAGCCCGGTTGTGCATGACTAAGTACAGTACAGTGAGCAAAGAAGCATTTCACTCTGTTGAGGAGGGAATGCCAAACTTGTACTTTTCCCACGATGCCCCTTGTGTTTTGTAAAATTGTCAGATTTCTAAAGGCAGAGATGAAGAGATTTTCTGAACTCACTAGAAACTAAATCATGATCATGGTATTTATTTATTGTTTTATGCAATCGATTGTGATTTGTTCTCTTCTAGCTGTAATGTAAATACTGTTGTAATGCTTGCATATATTGCTATGGATTTAATTAGCCAATACAATACATGTTTTCTGGCTCGTTCTGAGGAGGAGGGAGTGAGACCTTCTCCACTAAGTTACTTTATGATAACTGAGAGCAGGAGATCATATGAGGTGCTGTCAAGAGATGCCCGAATATGTGTGAGTTCTGTAACCGACAGTGACTTAAAAGTTGTCCTTGTTGGGATCGAAGGAAGGCTTGTGTTTTGTGCTTGCCTATCTTCTCTCTGACGAAATGGTTGATTGCAATGATTGGTGAAATGTGATGTGAAGTGTGACGTTGGAAAGAGGATCGTTGCACCACTTTTCGCTTTTAAAAGGGCTCTGCCTTTGTTGAATGACACACCATACATTTGCAATGCAAAGTGTGTTCACGAGAATCAAAACATGAGAGCAGGAGTTTCATGGATTTTTACGATTTTTAGAACTCTAAGGGACATATCATCAAGCGGCACCGATAATTATCGCTGGCCGCGCTTACCGCGAATTTTCCTATCACCGGGTATCGCTGGAATATATCGCCATGCTAGCGCTGTATTAACAATGCTTAGCACAATGGCGATTAATATTCCAGCGATATCGGCGGAAATGGGCCGACATCACTGGAAAACCAGCGATGTTGCAAGCAAAACGGCGATAACCTTGCTGATACGACCAAATCTGGATTTTAGCAGATGTTAAAATCCAGCGATAATGTCCAGTTAGCGCGATTTCTGTTATCGCTACGCCGGCCGGGCCATTGTTGTAAATATTGCGAAGCTTCATTTGTGATATTTTGTCATGAAGTTTTGTCAGGCACGCCTACTTTGCATCTCATTAGCGATGCGAAGTTAGGCGCGCTGGAAACGGGTGCTGAGTCAAGGAAACATGCGCTAGTGTGTCCTTGATGATATTGCGATAAAATTATCACCGCTTTTCGCCTGGAAACAGACGCTAAAGCGGCGATAATTTTATTGCGGCCCCTTGATGATATGCCCCTACGTTCTCCGGTGCTACGGTAAAAGCATAGACATAGCGTCACAGTAATAAATGACAGGCTGCTGGGAAGCCAGCAAGGCAATTCTCAACCAATTGATTAGTTTGGAAAACCAGAGGACCCATGTGGAAGGCACAAACTTCAGGAAATTTTGGACATTTCCAAATAAGCTGCTACCTCATATACACATAAAGGTGGGACTGGGGATCAAGCGAGCAAATCTCAGGTAAATTTTCAACACGCTGCTGAATCGGAAATGTCGCTAGGGTTGGGGCCGAGTCAATGACAAAGCATGACCACAGCCACGCTAGCTAGAGCCAGCAGTCTAGCAGTACATCAATTCAACATTGTTTCTACTTTATTATGGTCTTTTCCATAGTAATGAAGCTAGCTGCCAAGCTAGTAAATACCAGCATGTTTGCATCCACCAGGGGGGCGCATGGTAGATTTTTGTTTATGGAGAAAGCAGGTTGGAGGAAGGGCCTATAATACTGTAGCAAAGGAAATATTGTAGGCAGGGGTGAGCTAGTCCGTGAGCTTCAGAAATATGCAGAAAAATGTGGATTTAGTTATGTCCTGGAGGGTTTCAGGTGGTGAGGGTGTAAATCTCTTGGCTCCTGCGTGAGGCCCAGTGCGCCTTGGCGCACAGACCATCCACAAGATAGCAACACCACCACCGACAATCTGGCCATTGTACGACGCCACCCCCGGCTACAGGTTTCCTGGATGCAGCCGAGACTGGCTTGCCTGCCAGTGGAAATGTAAGCACGTGTGATGAAGAAATTGACTGTGAAGAGTCGTTACATATGTCAACATATTGAGTTTAGTCTCACTGGCCTTGGCTGCAGGGTGATTCTTTTCGACAGCAGGCTGATGTTGCCTTTGATTTGAGCTCCCCCTCCCCCCTCCTTCTCTTACAGCATGCTGTAAGCGCGGCGCGAGGCTGACAGCTGCATGGAATACCACAATTATTGTGGCCAATGGTTGTTGTGAGCTACATTGATCCTGAGTCTCCATAAGGCAAGGTAAGGTAGATGCACCTCCAGCAGGGGGCACCAGAGCACCAGAGAGAAGCTGCAAAATCAGCAGAAGGCAGGGGTATAACTCAGTCATCTGAAGCCCCTGCGGCAGTGTTCGAAGTGGGGGGATCTGAGGGGCACAAAGTGACCATACTTTTTTAATTTAAGAAAAAGTGTTCCCCTACTTTTTTATGAAAAGGCAACTGTCCCAGGACAGTTAATTCCGAGAATTGAAATGCCTCAGCTGAAGTGTAAGGCAGGGAGTCTCTTGTGCTATGAAACCGAGGGAGGGGCAGACAGAAGCCTTCTTGCCAGTGTACCTGCCTGCTTGATTGAAATGTGAATGTGCGCATTAATCTGCTAATGTAAAGGGTCCTTGGAAGCTGGTATTGGCTTTAATTGATGGAACCACTTGAAGCTTTCTGATGACATATTTAATTGTTTGCCAGGTAGTGTAAGGGACCCACCAGATAAGCTGTGAAGTGTGTGATTTTAAGCAAATATTTAAAAAAAATTATGTACAGTCTAGCTATTACTAAAATCTATATTTTTTAAGCACTTTTTATCTTAATCCTTTGTGTATGTTTTGTAGCAGCCTATTTTATACTCTGTGTAATGCACGCTTTAAACAATGACTTACATGTTCACAGTGCTTTCTGTCACAGACTGGGACCTTGTAGCACTAAACATACAGAAGTCACTATTCTCCACTGCACCAATCAGGATTCAGTTCTGGGGCTCTCTGGTGCAGTGCATTAACTAACAGAGGTTTCTTAATGTAAGATAGTGCATTTGCCTACTAACTAACGTAGCTTCCCTTTAATTTTGATATAAGCTGTGGGTTATTTTAAACATAGTTACCTACCTGAAGGTCAAGGACCAAAAAACGTTACAGATTATTTTCCTTCTTTTAGGCATGCCTTTGACCACGTCACTATGCTCACTTACCCACCCCTATTGCACGCAGCATCACAGTTCCCATACTTATCGAAATGCATTTCAACCACTGCTCTGAGGGACAGGGAGGGGGAAAGCTTTCCGGGGGCCTCAATTCTTAAGGGGTCACCCATTTAACCCAAGGAATATACATATATTTTTTGGGGGAGTTTTTTATAGTGCAAACTCGACCCAAAGATATCAGAGCACTTTACATGAGCACCAGTTGCGTTACAGACATATCCATTTTTTGTTAGGCATGGCGAGATAAAGTGATTTGCCCAGAATCACAGGATGTTGAGCGTCCCTGCCGAGACTCGAGCCCGGTTCCCCACCTTCAAGGACGGCTGTTCTAGCCGTTAGGCCACATCTTCTCCCCATTGTGAGATATGGTAAACTTAGTGGCCCCTCTTCACATTCTGCAGTTGGGGGGGCATCATCTTGCATTAGTTACACCACTGGCAGACGGCCATTTTGACTGATCCTCCGTTTTAATTATGGCGACAGGCAGTGTTAGCTCTGCTACTTGCACCTGTAAAGCAAGATGAAGGTTGGCTCAGATGATGCGGCACGTGAGAAGATATTCTGAAAGGCAACTTTCCACAAAACAGGAAGCCTTGGGATGATACTGGTGTGTCCCGAAGTAAGGGACATGGCATTTCAACGGCTCTATAAAGAAGGAGGGGGGCTGGGATACCCAACGCCATGGTAATCCACGCTTATGGACCTAGGGTGACCAGACGTCCCGGTTTTGCCCGGACGGTCCCCGTTTTTTGTGAAATGTCCCCGTGTCCCGACACTGTACTCCAATGGAGTCAAATGTCCCCGTTTTAGAACAGTGTCCGGGTTGAACAAAGAAATGTCCCGGTTTTTCACTGTTCCGGTTGCGCGCATGCTCTGTTTTCACAGCTTGGTGACGTCACTGAGGTGAGCGCTGTAGCAGGAAGGGAAATCCTTTGAAGGGAGACATGTTCTCTCGGGATTTCCCTTCTCTTTGTCTACACAGCGCCACCTACGTCATCATGCAGCTGGTTAGAACCACCTGTGACCGGCATGACCCTGATTTTACAGCCTGCAGCAATCCACCGTGACCCTGCTCTGCCTTAAAGCGAGCGAGGGTCGGACAGTCTCAAACTACAGCAGAATCCAGCAGCAGCTTCGTGACGCCTCCCCAGCCCTACCAGCACCGTCGGGACACTGCCTTGCATCTGAGCTGCATCATCCAGGAATCCTTGCCCTCCCAGCCTGCAAGCCCGCAACGTGTATTTTAACCCTGAGAGTTTTATCCGCACCAGTGCTGGCTTCCTGGGGGCGCCGTGTAGCGTTTCTTCCCCCCAGCAATTACCAGGCCTCACATAAATGTCAAGAGTGTGATTAATTATCTTCCTGGAGAGAGATCAGCATTTTGTATAGTTGAGGTTTTGACTTGGCTGAAGTTAGTGCAGAGGGTTAATATGCCTGCTGCAAAGAACGTGTACCAAGTAGATTACAGAGTGCGTATGATGTAAACAGATCAGCAGGGTTACTGCTTTCACAAGAGACATTTTTTTGCTACTTGCAATTTATAACTTAAAGTCCTAATATAGAATAGTGAGCTATTAACTTTCATCCTAGAACTGCATACACACTGCAAGGTATACATTATTAGAACATTGATTAACGTTTCAAAAAGGGTTAATCTGGCTAGAAATCGATTCTTAATATTAAAGAAAACTCCCAACTATGCTGTTTCTTTTTCGACTCTGCGTTTGTGCTTCTCCACACCAAGCACTCTTAAACTATACTGCCTACCAGTATGGATGACATGTGACTCCTACACTTTCAGTCCTTTGGCTTATGTAACATTTCCTATACACTGATTTACACACGTATGATTGATTGTCTCTGTGTAATGTGTGTGTGATGCAAAGTGCTTGGACACCCTACACTGGTATGAGTGGCGCTATATATAATGCATCTGATAGAGTGTGGTTATGGTGACTTGGTCACTGTTAAAGGGTGCTAGTGAGAGAATCCGTGGTGGAGGTGGTCATTGGGGGGGGGGGCGCCAACAAACATTGTCGCACAGGGCGCCACCAGCACTAAAGCCAGCCCTGTCTTATATGTTCTAAACTATTTACTATGCTAATGTGCGTAAATGTTTCCACGTAAATAAAGCAAACATTATTTATATTTCAGTCAACTGCGCTGAACGTAGGGGGAGTGCTTTATGGGAAGGAGTATTCTACAAACAGCAGTATCTGATTTTGACGATGACAGAATGTGTGTGTGTATGTGTGTATATATATATCTATCAAACTCGCTAGCGATGCACTCGTTCACTTCCTCGTGGCAAAAACAAGAGCACAAACTCCTCTTCGATTGTGCAATTTTCTTTATTGTTCAGTTAACAATCCCAATATATATACTTATCTAATAAGAAAACAAACTTGGACTAAAGCAAATGTTGAGGCAAAGTCTGTTTAAATGGAATTAATGCTTACTGCCGATAAAAGACCACTGATTTGTCATCTGTAATGCTTCATCTCGGTCTTGGAGGGAGCTGTCGTAGTCCTTTTTCTATGTTTATCACAGCTGTCAAATAGTCCTACTTTTATGTCGGTGGTTACTGCAAATCGTAGTCCTACTTCTATGTCTATGACCTGTCCCCGTTTTTTGTTTTGAGAATCTGGTCACCCTATATGGACCTCATGAAGGTACCAAAACTCCTGTCTGTGGCCTACATGCTGCACACAAAACAGCCGTAACAAATGCATTGTGTTAGCAGCTGAAGTGTTGACTCTTTCAAACAATGACGCCCACGCCCCTCCACGAGTCTCACAGTAAGAAGCCCTCTTTCATTACTGGCATCTCCAACCAACCAATCAGACGAGAGCCCCAACACATTACTTACTCTAATGTTGATTCACTGCGGAGAAGTAAATGCGTTTTTTTATCTTGCTGCGCCACAGTATGCAAAGGGCTGATAATCCTGGCAGCAAAGGATGGTTTCATTTTTAACCTGAGTCGCCTGCCACCATGGATGATACGGCCCCGGAGCAGCACCTCGTGTATCATGCTGTTCCTCCCCGCACAAGGCTAATGTCACCGCCTGAGATGCCGCTGATAAAGACATATTTACATGCGCGCCTGCCGCGAGGCCACATCAACAATGCGCGCGCTCTGGCAGGCCTCCTCCTGTCGCCATCATTACCTCCACCCTGCCCAGGGTGTCTAGATTTACAAAATTATCGGGAATGTATGAACCTGTCCACAAGAGGAATACATTTATGCGGCATATTTAAATAACCCTCTGTTTGTGGGGGTGGGGATTCAGTTTACAAGCACAAAGGATCGCAGATGGGCCCTGAATTTGCACTGGTCTGATCAAATGTGAAAACTCGCTCCTGGCTGGCTCTTTATGTCAAGATTAGTCGGCCAGATAGCTCAGTGTGTTAAGCTAACGCTGCACAGCTCTGGGTGTAAGCAAAAGGCCAGAGTTTGGAGTCGAAAGAGGGCCTTCTCATTGTTTCATAGGCTAAAGTATGAATCCTCCCCTGTTTGAGTAACTATCAGGGTTTGCAGCAGGAACGCTATCCTTAAATCATTCCGTGTTTGAAAAAGGAGGCCCAATGTGTGGGTAAAAATAACACCTTTTTAAAGTTTTAAGAAGACGTATGGTCTGCTAAGCAGCTCTGCTTCACCGATGTGTTCCAAATTACCTCATAGAAAACCAAGGCGAATTTCAGAGGCCAAAAGTTTATCTTGGGAGCCAGCCACCGGCCATGATGAATGCCAGGGTGCGACTGCGAAATACCAAGGCTGCTCACCTTGATCCAGTCCCACGTTTCGTTCCTCCACCACTGCACGGCCTTTGTCTTTAGCTCGTTCCTCAGTGAGGGCTCGCACAGGCAGGGCACAAGTCCTAAAAAAAGAAGTGGGGGGGACGCTCCAAGTTAGGTGGTGTCACCGGAAGTGACCTCACAGCCGAAAGTGACGTCACGAGATGGAGTCCCCACTAATTAACAAAGGTTAGAAGGCGATGGGGGCAGGTTCAAAGGGAAAAGGAGAATGTTTACGTTGGAATTAGTCACCGTATTGACACTCAAAGGAGCGGGGAAATTAAAGATGCGCTTGTTCGGTGCGTATTTATTGCCGACAGTAAATTTGCCGGTCTCCGTCTGAAATGCATAAACACATACTGACCTTTTCTAATATACGGCCACGAGCGCCCGTCTGTCATACTGAACGGCTCCATCAACGTGAAACAACTTGAAGAGCTCTGTTCGCCCTCTCTCGACAATAGAAGGTTAGGTTTGGTGAGTGCTGAGCGCGCGCGCAGGCTCGGGTACCGGCTCCATCTTTTGGGCAGGGTGGACGGCGTCCACCCGGTAAAAACCCGGTAAAATAAGTGGGGGGACGCCGTCCACCCGCGTGGTACCCCGACTCGAGCCCTGCTCACAGGTAAGAGCGGTGGGGCGAGGCTGGGTGTGGTGTGGGGTGGTGTAAGTCGACAGACGGCGGGACAGGGCTTTAAGTGGGATGCAAAAACTGAGGGGTCTCTCATCAAAGGGGCGTGGCCAATGTAATTAGGGCATGGCTTAAAACACCCAAGCTAAAAATCTGTGCTTAGCATAGTGTGCTGCCAACTGGTATTTTGCTGTTTCTGTCATTGCATCTAGATATGATACAACAAGTAACATCATACCTACAACAAGTCAGGACTATTGGCTTTGTCAATGGTTTTCGTTGCATAAGATAAATAAGCAGAAACTAAGGCTTGTATATAATATTGAAAAGGCTTCCACTTAAAGCCCTGGTGACAATACCACAATGTTGCTGCTCCTGAGTTTCAAAAAGAGAAGGGACATCCAGAGAGAAAATGACTCTCTTTAAATGATTTCCCTTCCTCTATAATGCTCGAAAAAAACACTGACCGACTGTGCCAGGGCACAAAACAGAGCCCAACAGAGACCCGTTTCGAGCCCCCTTTTAAAAAACTGCCGGTTGTCAGACCCGGTGAGACCCGGCCCACTTAAAGCCCTGCAACGGGATAAGTAATATTAAAGAAATAAAGAAATAAACCAGTTACTTTGTGCTCACCACATCACCGGCGCAGCGATGCCCGAGCGCAAAGTAAATGATTTTATTTATTTAATATTACTTATCCCGTCTTTTGTCGACTTCCACCAGTCACCAGCCCACCCTCCTCCCGCCCACCCCACCACCCTTGCCTGTGCGAGCCGCTACTGTTATTCCTGTACGCTCTTTGCATCCTGTTGTCACTCTTTTGCCATCTTTTTCTACCACCTTCTTTCTCCCTTTTCTGTCTTTTTTTTTTGTCTTTATCTGGGCCAAACTCAGGTGATGAACAATAAGTCCCAATTTCCCAAAAAACATGAGTAGCACTCAGTCCCCACCACCTACAATCACAGACACAAATTAAACACCGTGGGAACATTTTGAATATGGTGTTTTCGTTTTTTATAAGAAAGGAAAGTACAATATTTATAAAAGTAGTAAAATGTTGTATTTTTAATAGCTGAGTAACAGAACATTCTTTTGACTGTGCTTCCTGTAAAATTTAACTCTGTCTGTCTGGATAAATTGCATAAGATATTCTTTGTGTTGTCAAGCATTTTTAGGTCGAGCCTACTAGGCACAGCATGCACTGTCTGTTGTGAGGAACATTGTGAGTTACCAAAAACACAGAGGGGCTTGGCGCCTGTCCATTGCTTACTATTAGTTGGCATTCCTTGGTACTCTTGTTTACCTGCTTTGTATTCGTGTCACAGCTTATCAATTTATGTTTCTCCCTCCCATGGAGAATAGCCCCCACCTAAAGTCAGCACCCGGTGCGGTGGCATCGGTTACACCGTCCTAGAGCCGGCCCTGCCACCTTCTCATTCAACTTGGTTTGGTAACTAAACAGCGACGGTTTCTGTCCAAGGACGTCAGGGCTCCGCCCCCGTTACATTCAGCAATAATAACAATGCTGAAAGCTCATATTTTGTTTTAATTTAAAAAAATACTCCCTTGTAATTTAAATTAGGATGTTATGTTGAACACATGGCATTGTCTGCCCTACTCACCGTCACCGGTATTGTTCAATAACCATTTTGGACACCGTCATCACGTGACTTGGTCACTGCATCTGCTTGCTTGCTCTCCCGGCGGGCCGGAAGAAGTCTAAGTGTTTGCCGGGCTGACAACCTCCCAGCCCTGAAGCTTGTGAGGTCATCAGCTCGTCAAAGACCTAGCTTCAAGGCCCGGTCTCCACCCCCTTATGGCGTGGAGGTAAAGTTAGTCCCGGGCATTTTAAATAAGCCTCCACGTCAATCAGAGAGTGGAGAGCATTGTCACCCCGCCCTTTCCCAACTCGTTACAGGACCCCAACCTGTGATGAGTTGGTAAAGGGTGTGGCAGGCAGGAAGCCAAGAAATGGAGTCTGCGCAGACTCGACCTGTAGCGTGTGAGGCTGCTTCCCGTGCCTCTGTTAATTGGAGCCATAGTGAACGCCATTTTATGAACACTGCTGTGCGACTGCGAGACCGACTGTGTGTTTTTCGGTCGAGTCAGCAGTCTGATTTACTGCTGTGTCGGCAGCTAGTCCTCTGGGCCTAGCATTGCGGGTTGCTGTCGGGAGTGGGACTTCTGCACGTCATGACCGTATGCGGTGTTATTATGTGAACTCGGGCAGTTCACCCCCAGCATGTGAGGCCCAGGCCCATTTTTTAAATTAGTTCAGCCAAGGAAGCCATAAATGTTTACTAGCAGGTCAGGTCTACAACAATCGTGCGTAGGTGCAATTTTGCGACTTCTTGCAAGTCACAGAACTTTACCGAGTTAGCCAGTTTCACACTTTTTTCATTGTGAATTCCTGGTCCTGGCTGAGCACTGACTTTCCCGCCGGTGTAGTTGTCTGTAATGATACCGGACCGTTGCGTTGCCAGCACCTAGTGCAAAAGCACCATTCTGCTTATGATCTAGTGTGGTAAAACCTCATGTTTTGCGCACCAGCGAAGTGTGGCTGTCCCGTCACGCCCTAGAAATGGATTTACTCTTGCTCTTACCAGAAGTAAACCTCTGCCTATTTTCATGGAGGGAAGAGGTTGCAGGGGAGATTGCGAGCACACAAAACCTCACGTTTGGGTATTCACAAAGCTTGACAGCAAACTACTCTTTCTTCAAATCGACTGCCCGCACCTCACAGGCATTTGCAATGTACCATTTTGAGGTAATATATTGCATCTGGGTAAAAAGGTTCCTGACCTTCTGTGAATTGCTCGCAGTCAGAAGTAAACATGTATAAGCACACATAGCTTTGTGAATCATTTCTAAAGTGGTCACGATTACATTGCCTTGCACATTGATTGCAGACTACAGAACTAGTGTTTCCTACACGGGACAGTTGCACCTCTATGACAATTATCATGAGAGCAAGCACATTAGTAGATCGGAAATCTGACATAACACATTAGGTGTCCTTTTAAAGATTGAAAAATTGTGTAAAAATATAAGGTGGAGTTTAAAAATAGTATCAAAACACCTTTTAGCCCCCATTTAAAGTACAAAGTCAAGCTGAAGAAGACAAGTCCTAAAGGATTGGAAACTCTAATTTGAGAAAAATATTAAAGAATACTGATATTTCTTGAATATGTGCAAGTGCATTGTTCATCTTTCTTTCATCAAACCCCATGTGTTTCCTTCTCTCAGGAAAGGCTGTCCTTTGATAAATACCATGGCTATTAAAGAACAAACTGATCTCTAGTTTGGGCACAGATGATGTGCCTTATGGCCTGATTACGTTTTTTGAGCGAGCATACTTTATTCTGCTATTATTCTGGTGACAGAGATGCAGCATGTCCATTTGTTTTATTTAAGTACTTATCACCAGTAAAAACGATTACCTAAAACAACATGTATGTAAATGGGCTTCAATTTAATGCACATGTCCGATAATTTGAAACAGCTCATATTTATTTGTGGCTAGTTCTGGGTGCACAAAGCAAAAACAAGGAGATGATGAACGCAGCGCTGAAAAATTTCAGACACTTACCCACAGTCACAGATCTGGGTTGAATCCATCATCATTCTTTAGCTCACTTCGCCACCTCAGTTCAGACCCAGCCATATGCAAATCAGTCTTGTCCCTGTGCCTCATGGGAACAGTCCAGCCCAAACTGCTAAGCCAGGTCTTCCTTGAACTGGAAACAAGCATCTTGGGACCGGTTTCTGGGTAACACTCTTCATCAGCGAGGCTAGCTTGAATTCAGTGGCAAAGTGAGCAAGGGACCCACGTCTAGGCATACCCTGCCAACTTAGGGCAAACAAAGCAAACACAAAGAGATTATGGACGGAGTACTGACACTTTTCATCCCTAGTCACAGATCTGGGTTGAATCCATCATCATTCCGGGTGCAAGCAGTGATGCCAGTTTGTATGAACACAATGCCTGTGCATTTGCCAATAATCACTATGGCACCTGGTTTGCAGTCAATGATGCGCTCATGGTCAGTTCCCCCCAAAAAAGTCATAAATCTGCACCCCCATGTCTACAATCTTGTATTTAAAACACCTGAGGCTAACTTTACCTCCATGCCATCAGGATTCAGGGCTGTGAGGTTGTCAGCCCGGCAAACTGAGGAAATCAGAAGATAGTTTGTCAAGCACCAGGGAGGAACTCAGCAGATAGCTTATAAATAGGATATTATCCTGTTATTCTCAATACAAACATGTTGTGAGGGAAATACCAACCACAAAACGTCTTGCCGGTTGCCTAACAAGCCAGGCCTATGTTCCTATTATTTGGGCTTTTTATCCTATTTCTGTTTAATAAGATTTGCACAGAAAATAGTGACTAATCTCCTAAACAAACGCCCCGCCCACCCCCGACCAAGCCCAGCCTCACCACTCACAAACCTCACCAGCCGCCCCTGTAATTAAAAGGAAAAAAAAGTGCCAGCACCATTTTGTAGGTGCACGCATGCATGGTGCGCATTCCTATGAAATGACGCATTGCATCAAAGCCTTTTTTTGTTTTTTTACTTTAGCCATGCTGCACAGCATCTGCGGTGCCGTGCAGTGTCTCTAAAAACAATTGGCAGAGCCAATTGGTCACAAATGTGAGACCTATTGGCTTTTTCAATGCTTGTTACAATTATCAGCGCCTTGAAAATAAAGATGTGATGATGGATTAAGCTATGCTATATATTTGTTTTCCTGGTAGGTAGCTGCTAAAATGGTTGGTTGGATAACGGAAATGCTATTTTTGATGGAAAATCATTTTCAGGTGTGCTAATAGCATCAGCAAATGCTTGTTTTGCTTCAGCTAATACTAAGCAGTTGTTTACTGCTAACAAATTTCCATGTAATATTTGGCTCATATAATTTGTTGGGGTGCGAAGAGCTTCTAATTTGTTGACCTTTGTTTTTCCGGTTATGAGGTTACTGATTTTTTGGCTGATAATCCATCTGATCGTTTCAGTTCTTTCATTACTAGTCACACCTTGTTCTCATAAGCTCCCATGGAGATATACCAGGGCCGAACTGGGAACCCAAACCAGCCCTGGCAATTTGCTCGGACCAGCCCCTAGGGAAGCAGTGCCTGCCCCAGGGAGGCTGGAAACACTTTCTTTCTGCTTTTGTTACTGGGAGCCGATATTGCAACACCACTGCAAAACCGGTGCCCAGTTTGATAACCAGCCCCCACTGCTGCAAAACTGGCCCCCACCTTTCCAGCCTCCCGGGGAAATGCCCAATACCCAGTACAGTGAGTCCGGCCCTGAGCAATACTATAGCGAGATGCTAAGTGATTAATAATTTTGGCCTCTTTTTCTTGCTTCGCTGGAGCAGACTCTCACATGTACCGATGGACACCTCTCTCCATGTTTGTTAATTTTTCATAATGAATGTTTTTAACTGAAACAACAAAATTAGCCTTTTTGCAAATCTGTTGGAGGCCTTTACTTGGTTAATGTAAAACTCCTCATATTTCCCTCTTGGTCAGCCATCTGCCTCATTTCCTGAAACATGCCAATATTATCTCTATGAACCTGATCAGACAATTTGCTTTATATGTACATAACATAATATAATGGTGCATATTGATTTATATCTCTTTTAAAATATTTAGCAGGAACCACCCACCCACACCTATTGGAAAACTTAAACAGCAATTGTCGAACTTGACCAAACTCATAATTCTAAAGAATGTGTTCCTTCACCCTGAATGACCTTAATCTGAAGGAAAAACGGTTTAAACTAAAGTACACTGTAACTTTAAAGTAATTTACTGTAACTGTTTCCTAACTTACTAAGATGGCCGCTACAATGACATGGGCCACGCACAAGCTTGTCCATAACCAGCAACCTGACCAGACTCTTTGATGGTTTTCTACAGGTATGGACCAGCTACACTCCGCTATGTTTCACAGATTGACGGTTGGAAGTGACTGTGAAAGCCAGTGAAATAGTGATTGCACACACACTCACAAGTACTTGAGGGTACAGGTATGCCCAAGTCGGGCAATATCCCGGTAATTTTTGTGACAAATATGTGGGGGAGGTTTTCCAAAATGAATAATTGGTTTTAAATGTGATCAGATGCCAACTGAATATGTTATGTTCTGTATGTATGTTTTTTGTCTTGTGTCTCCCGTAGGAATATTAAAATAGACAAGTTTTGGTGCAGGGTGGAGTGATTGACCCACGCCCTGAAGAAATTGCTGTGAGTTTTTCCTTTGGCAATGAAACATGTCGGCTTTTAATGAGCAGACACACAGCACTGAATACAGATTGATAGCGAGTGTGATCTAGCTCGGTTTTACATTGGGACTCGTGGAGCTATAGTTTGACTCCTGTTTCAATTGTGGGGTTGATTTTGCCGCACCATCTGGTGCACTGGCAGTATTTGCTAACACACCCTAGCACCTTGTCTTTAAGTTTTTCTTTTCATTCTGTTAAACATTTTTGCTTTGGACTGGTTGTAGCTGATGATGAGAACCTGAGGTAGCAGGAGATTACCTTCCTGCTTACCCCCATGGTGTTACTACTGTGAGACACCACCAATCCTTTTTCACATTTTTTCACATTCTTTTCACTTTGTGGTTCGGCTTTACCAGCTATAGCTCACTACACGAAGGGATGGGTTTGTACCCGGGAGACATGGGTGACTAACACAACAGACAGATTTTAATTGACTATGGGTTCGTCCCAATATCTTACTCGAACGACACCCAACTCACCTTCTCCTTCAACAAAGCTTCTCAGACAGCCCAATCCCCCTTCTCTTCCGGCATTTCGTCAATATCCCAATGGATGGAAAACAACTACCTCCAGCTGAATGCCAGGAAAACAGAGGTTTTGCTCTTCGGAGACGCCCCACTTCTGTGGACACCCCACTGGTGGCCTCTGGAACTGGGAAACACTCCAACCCCCGCTACTACAGCTAAGAACCTGGGAGTGCACCATGAAAAAGCATGTAACACACACTGTGGGCTCATGCTTCCATGTATTGGGTCTACTGAGAAGAGTTTTCCCCTATCTTCCCGACTCCATCCGAAAGACCTTGACTCAGACCCTAGTACTGAGTAAGCTAAACTGTTGCAATGCCCTACTGATCGCAGCCAACGAGTCCTCATTAAACTGCCTCCAGATGATACAAAATACTTCCTTCCACTTAGTCTTAAATGCCCCTCACAGGTCAGCCTCTCTCCCCCTCCTTCACCAACTACATTGGTTGCCCATACAACAGCGTGTGACATTCAAGATCTGTTGCCTAACTCACAGAGCAATATGGGCAAATGGGCCCTCCTACCTGACGGAGAGGCTCCACCACTACGCCCCCCATCGGGCTCTGCGCTCAAGCTCCAAATCCCTACTTAAGATCCCCAGAATAAAAAAGACACGAACTGGAGGCAAGTCTTTCTCTTACCAAGCCCCACTCATATGGAATCAACTCCCCCTCACCTTAAGGCAATATTCGGACTACCAGAAATTTAGGAAAGCCTTGAAAACAGCTCTGTTTCCAGATTAGCCCACTGCCGTTACTTCTGTTGCATCTTCCGAGTGCTGAGATACCCTCCAGAGGGTGATTCAAGCGCTATATAAGACTGAAAATCAAATCAAATCAAATCTCAAGATGATTTGGTCTCGTATCTACTCCCGGTGGTCTGTGAAGGTGCATGTGCTGGCCAGCTGGCGTAGCCGTGCGTAGAACATGTCGCCAGACTTTGAGTCCATCTGCGACGCCCTCCGGAACTTGAACTTCTCGAAGCCAGGGTTGAGTTGGGGGTCAAAATGCCTGTTGAGCGCGGTGACCGCCGCCTCGTAGTCGTCGTCGTTGCCCGTGTTGGGGAGCGTTTCAAAGAGGTCATAGATTTCTGAGCCTCCGTAGTAGATGAGAAGTGACCGTTTCACAGTGACATCCATCTCTCTTGTTCCTTTGAAGTAGTGTTTGAGCCGTCCAACCCACGCTCTCCATCTTGGTGCAGCCGTGGCAGGGTCTGAGGCTTCACTGAAAGGAGGTAGAGATGCAACAGCCATGTGGTTGTGACCTGGGGGTGGTGCATTGGCACCCCTATCTGGATTGCTTCCTCCGGCTTGCTGGCTGGCAGTGCCAGTCATCGGTGGGTCGCTCATCATGACCGTGCGTCTGCGTGCAGGTGTGAGGGTATGGCTTGGGCGCTGGAAGTCCGTGGGTGGGTGTGTCAGTGATTGCGTGGCCACGTGCACCGGACTCTTCTTAGGCCTTGACGGCGTAGAGGAGGTGTTCTGCTCCTTGACGCCGACTGGCAGGGGAACAGTGTAGGCACCAGACCCCTGACTGTGCTCAGCGGCTTCGCATAATGTCCCAGGGTGCTTTCCACTCTCTTGTTATTTCCTCCCCCCTTTGGATGCTAGGGGGTCCTCTTCCCACTTCTCCACCCTGTCCTTTAGGCGTGAACAGGCAGCCGCCGGGGCAGCAACTTTGGGGCCTCGCAGCAGGTCAAACCGTAGTGGGAGAAGGGGCCGTGCAGGCAGGCCCAAATGCTGGTATGCGGCATCGGGGAAAGACTGGAGGCAGGAGCACAGATTCCTGGGCAGGCGTGCACCGCGCGGTAAGCAGGAGGGGCGCCCTTGCCACTGTGAGGTGCACGGCGGGAACACGCACGCGCGGCGAGCACTCACCCCAGGTAAAGACCGCGGCCTCAGTGAGCACCGCCGCGGGAACGCGCTCCCGCTTGATAGGGAGACGCGTGGGCAGGCGCAGACACAGAGGCACTTCTAGCAGGTGCAAGCGATGCGGTCCGCAGACGCTGCGCAGGCTCACAGGGTCACCGGCAGCTCTGGATGGCAGACGGAGCAGAGCGATGCGAGTGGGCTCCGCGAGCACACAGCAGGTCACCAAGCGGCGGGTATACACGCGTAGGGTGCGACCGGCCTCGTCGCCAATGTAGCGCGGCGGGGCCACGTGGTGATAAGGCCACAGCTGCGCTTAAATACATGGACACGACCAGGTACTTTCACTATCTTGGCCGGAAGACCCCGAGCGGACATTTATTTATCCCCTCGGGTCGAGCCCACCCCGAGGGGTGTATGCGTGTGTGAAAGTAGCTACATTGTAAGAGAGAGCCCGGGTGGCTTTCTACAGGATGGAGTGCAAAGAAAATACATCCGCTCACTTTGCCATCTTGGCCATGCCCCCCTCGTGCTACTTTATACAACTCGCATTTAATTGTAGAGTTTCTGCTCCATAATGACAACTTAAGAAGATTCAATAGTTTATGTTAAAACGACCGAGTAGTTATAGTAGTTATAGTAATACATCGTTCTTATTAGTTTTTAGAAAATTCAGGAGAAAAACACATTTACTATGATACTACTCAGTTGCAAAAATCGTATTCAGGTTCCTTTAGAAATGCCGGAGTTTAATTAGAAAGGGTTTACATTTCGAAAGAATGCCTGACTAAGCCCAAATGAACAGAAAACTAAGACCCGCAGCTGCACGTGAACCCATTTAGATTTGTATTCCTCCACTGATGAAGCATGTGCTTAGTAGCAATATACACTGAATGACTTGTTTAATAGTGTTAGTTAACCATATCTTCTTCAGGGGGCAATGATGGGCTGTTGGTTAGTGAACTATGTGGCGTAACGGCTAGAACGGTCAACCTCAGAGCCAGGGAACAGGGTTTGAGTCTCGGAAACGATGCTAAACAACATCTTGTGATTCTGGGCTACTCACTTAATTTTCCTGTGATTAGCAAGATGAATATGTCCCTCTGTAACGCAACTAGTGCTCATGTAAATTGCTCTGATAACTTCAGGTCGAGTTTGCACTATATAAAACTACCCCCAAAAAACTATCCATATATGACTTCAGTAACGTGACACAGTCACAAAATGAGATAGTCGAGCAACTCTCATTTCTTGATCCTACAAGGAACATAGGTGTATTTTTTGACACAGATCTCGAAGTACTCAGGGGCAGCTGCTGTGGCATTCAAGTGGTGGGCAGATCAGGGGAGGGCAGCACGGGGAAAAAGAATAAAAAAAAATAATGCTTACCTGCTTCTTGTAGCATCGGCCCCCTATGCCAATCCAGACAGACACTGCTCCCATGCTGGTAATACCCAGCATGAGAGCAGGACGGTGATTGGTCTGAGCACCCTAGTTACGGGACTACGACCCTCTGCTTATTCTCCACCCGACTGCAAAGCACAGCTAAGGTGGAGAGATCTAAGTGCGCATGACGGTTTGCCCGTACCAAGACGGCCGGCCGGCCACACAGTCATGTGCCCTTGAAGCAGTGGCACCACTCCTCTTTCCTGCGGCTGTGTCAATGTGTCGGAATGGAGGGCCCCACCCGTGGCTCAGCAGCAGGAAGTAAGTGAGGAAAAATACAATGATAATAAACTTTGTTATTACATTTGATTTTTCACTGCTGAAAAGCCGTAGGGCGATGCTCCTCTGCCTTAGCGGAGAAGCCGCCACTGAAAGTGCTGCCACAAATTGAAGCAGTGATGGTCAATTACTTCCTGTTCCACTTCCTGCCACCCATCTTGCCTTTGCCATTTGAAGTCGATTCCTTCTGAGTAATAAAGTAGGTGTCCCGAGGTACAACCTTCGCCCCATGCGTGTATCCCCAGACTCTGGCAAGCTGTCATCGCTAACTGCGGCCTGTAGGCGGCGCTATATCTGCAGGGGACTTGGATGCTCTGTATCCTGGACTGAGAGGGGATGCCGTTTTCTCTGGTTGTGATGTTAAATATTTTCATATGTATTCACAACGCCGCGCTGTTCCTAATCTTACTGCCACTGACGCTCACCAAGCTGTACATTTCTAGATCGAACAGCTGTCCTTGCACATTGCACTCTGGATTGATTTGTAGCGTGTCTGCTGATGCCCGTTACATTCTTAATTCCTATTAACCCAAGCAGAACTGCTTGAGCGCAAATGTTGTAAACTATGTAAGGGCCCTGCCTGGTGAAGGCTGACGTTTGGCCTTTCGTGATGCACAGCTGCCCTCCATTCCTCTCTTTCTCCTTGTTACCTGCTTGTTGTTGCCTTACACTGTGTAAACAATCGACATTAAAAACCCACCCTGAGCATCAGCAGGCTTTGGTCTCATAGCTTGAATGCTGCACAAACTCTCCTGAAGTTTTTCCCTGTAAGCAGCGCAGTGTTATTTTTTCAACAGGAAGACAAGTCACACAAGCCCTCGCAGCAAAAGGAGCTGATCAAATTTCTATAGAAGCCTTATCTCCTTGGTCCTCACTTTACTGCTTAGGCCTCCTCCCTCCTGCATCTCCCCCCTGCATCTCCCCTGATGCACTTCTACTGTCTGAGATAACAACATCACCCCCAACTTGTGCACAGAAATAGAACAGGGACTTTGAAAATTGGAACAAACAGACCTCCATCACTCTGCTTTGCTTATACGTACAATACATACACCACAATAGCCACAATACAAACTCACGCAACATACACTTGGGTGGGATTAGGTGACATGGTATAAATCTGACTGCACATTGGCATGACTTTCTCAGCCAGTGCCAAATAACGATTTTTTTTGTGAGTGAGTGAAAAAATCTAACATTACAGAATAGTGAGGGTGAATTTTTAAATTAGACCTTTTCTTTTTCTGTGTCAACTCCCCTTGCACAATGTACAGACCCCCTACCAATGTTGGTATACTCCAGACTATGTTTAAAAGCACTGTCCTGGGCTTGGCACACAACAGGCCAGGGCTCTTAGTGTTTAGATGATGCATACACTGGAAATCACATGTTTAAGTTGAATGCCACGGATATGAACACTACATATAAAGTTGTTTCTTGCTACATCTTACATCCTCCATTGGGATGTTCTCTCAGAAAGCCTTCTTCCACTATACTCTTCAATCAATCCGGGGTTGGTGATGCGCACTACTCACCCGTGAGGGTCTCAAGGCACTGAGGGGTGGGGGTGAGGGGGTAGGGCAGCTCAGGTCAGTTGAAAAGCCAAGTCTTGAGTGCACTCCTGAAAGCCAGCAGGGTTGGTGTACGTCGTATTTCCAACGGGAGAGAATTCCAGGCCATGGCCGCGGTGTAGGAGAAGGCCCTGCCTCCGGATCTGCTTTGGCGGATGCAGGGGACTTCTGCCAGGGTGAGGTCGGCCGAGCGAAGGATCCTCACTGGTGAGTGGAAACTCAATCTGTCGTTGAGGTACTTGGGCCCGATGTTGTTGAGTGATTTGTAGGTGTGTGTGAGTAGTTTGTAAGTGACTCTCTTCTCGACGGGGAGCCAATGGAGTCTGCGCAGGTGCGGGGTCATGTGCTCGTGGCATGGTGTTCCTAAGATGAGCCTTGCAGCAGCGTTCTGGATGGTTTGGAGTTTGCATAGCAGAGATTTGTTGATTCCTGCGTAGAGGGTGTTTCCGTAGTCGAGCCTGCTAGTGATGAGGGCGTGGGTGACCGTCTTTCTGCAGTTGGGGGGAAACCATTTGAAAGTCTTACGAAGGATCCGGAGGCGATTGAAACCGGTGGAGGAGACGGCGTTGATTTGGCGATTCGGTTTTGTCAGAGTTGAGTTTGAGGCAGCTGTCCTTCATCTACGATGCGACGTCCTTCATTCCCACCTGGAAACTGAGTCTAGTGTCTTCTGAGTTCCTGGTGAGGGAGAGGATGAGTTGAGTGTCGTCGGCGTAGGATATGATGTTAAGTCTGTGTTTCCTGACGATGTTGGCGAGGGGTGCCATGTAGATGTTGAAGAGGGTGGGGTTCAGCGAGGAAACCTGGGGAACTCCGCAGATGATGTCTGTTGGGTCAGAGAGATAGGGGGGGGGAGTCTGATTTTCTGAGTTCTTCCGGAGAGGAAGGTGCGGATCCATTTGAGGGCGTTTCCCTGGATCCCGGCGGTGTGGAGTCTGGTGGTTAGTGTGCGGTGTGAAACGGTGTCTAAAGCTGCTGAAAGGTCCAGGAGGATGAGGGCTGCGGTGTTGCCCTGGTCTAGTAGCATGCGGATGTCGTCAATGGCGGCAATCAGGGCCGTCTCGGTGCTGTGGTTGCTCCGGAAACCGGATTGGGACGGGTCCAGGATGCAGTTTTCTTCGATGAACACGGTCAGCTGGGTGTTGATGATTCTTTCCGATACTTTGGCGGCGAAGAGCAGGAGGGAGATGGGTCGGAAGTTCTTTAGATCCGTTGGATCGTCCGAAGGCATTTTCGGGAGGGGTTTTACTTCTGCGTGTTTCCATTCCAAGGGGCAGGTGCCCGAGGCCAAGGAGAAATTGATGGTGCGGGTTAGTTCTGGAGCGATGGCATCGGCGGCTCTGTGGAAGATGTGAGGAGGGCAGGGGTCCGTGGGGGCCCCGGAGTGAGTCTTCTTCATGGTGGCGGTGATGAGGTCGATGGAGGCGGCGGACCAAGTGGTGATGGTAGGGATGGTGGAGGTAGTGGTGGTGAGGGAGAGGGCGTTCGTTGGTTCGTTGAAATTGTGGTAGAGGGTCATGATCTTCTGGTGGAAGAACATGCTCAGCTTGTTGCAGAGGTCTAGGGAGGGTGTGATTTTTGTTTCTACGCAGGGGGTTTTGCTTAGACGTTTAATGATGTTGAAAAGCTCGCTGCTGTTGGCGGTGTTGCCGTTTATCTTTTCATTGATGAAAGTTCTTTTGGTGTCCTTCATCAGTTGGTGGTAGACTCTAATGGCGCTTCTGTGGTCGTAGAGTGATGATGGGGTCTTCTGGTTTCTCCAGACCTTCTTGAGTCGTCTGCAGGTGCGTCTGGCCTCAAGGAGCTCGGTAGTGAACCAGGCTGCTTTAGGGGGGCGTCTGGTGGTGGCGTTCCCTAGGGGCATAAAAATTGACCTCGACTTACTTCCGCTTGAGTCTTCTCCTTTCTTTTGTCAAAGTGACCCTCTTCTTACCTTCCATCCTCTGTATGCCTTCTATTTCCAAGTATAGCGCCATCTCAGTCTCATGCTTGTCTGCCTTAATCCTTCTTATTGTAATTCTGCAATTTAGCTGATACCTCATTTCATAGGTCATAACCTCTCCTCTTTAAAATCCTATTCCTGTTAATTAATATTATCAAACTAGGAACTGCAATAAATGCATGCATTTTTTTTCTTGATGGTACATGACTGTCCACAATAACCACAGGATTAAGCGCTAACCTTGGGTTCAGGGTTTGCGTGCTACTTGCCGTAAAGTGCTTTAATGCCTCGTATGGGGTAGTAAGTGCTATATCAATACAATTACAATTTGCTAATCTTTAGATTTTGGTCTCTAGTTGCCCTGTAGCACTGCACCAAGACTAGTCAAATGTTCTCTTTGCATGGCTGTCACTGGGTATCTATTTCAGCTCCAGAAAGTGTAAAGTGATTCTCTGCACCTTCTAATTGATGTCAAAAATGAAGACAACACGACTCCCTACGAATGATCAGTGAATTGCCTATCAGAAGCAACACAAAGAATGGTTTACCTGCTTCCCATAACCTTACACCAAAAATTGACTTTTTTATCTGCCCCCTACCCCTTAATCACTTCATAGCTCCTTTTTCAATATTTGAATTATTTTAAATTTATTTAAACTTGTTTTTTTAAATTCATCGAAGGCGTACGGAAATGGCGTGAAGCATGCGACGCGAGTGCAATGCGGTAGTGGAATCCGAAATTAAAGACTGCTGATGATTAGTTCATGAAAAAACTTACCACGGAGTAGTTTTTCCCATGACGGAGGGCCGTGATACATTGACGGAATTCTGAGATACGCCAATGTTCCTCTACGAAATCTGCTTTTTTATCTGCTACGTGCGATCCAATTGCTGAGACCTTTCAAACGTTATATCTTATCCATAGATATGTTTTCATTGAATATTGGAATCAATCATACGATATAAAGGCTATTGTGGTCCTGAGGGGAACCCCTAAATGAGTGGGTTCGAAACGCGTCGACCGTGCGTTTGTTATACCAAACAAACTTGTTTAAAATAGTGATTGCTTTTGTGCACTGTGAATTGGTTGTAGATTTAGAGAGTTGTTTATGTGGTGTACTAGTGCACTTGAAAGACTATTGTCTAAATTATTTTTTTGTTTGGTTGTTACCTCTGGCTTTCTCAATTGATTGTACAGTTATTATTTGCCAGGCTGAGGTTATTGTGTATGGCTTATATTTAGTATGGGTTTAAATGCTGTGAATCAGGGGGCAGATTTACAAGCCCCTTGCGCCTCTTTTACGCTGCCGTTGCGTCACTTTTGTGATGCAGCGGCAGCGCAAAACCAGCACCAAGCTGCGGGGTATTTACAACGTGACGCATCTGGGAGATGCGTCACGTTGTAAAGCCCTGCGCCAGAAGTAGGCCTTCCTGCGCAGTGGGGGGGCGTTCCATCGCAGGAATGCCTCTTAAAAGTGGCTGAGTGAAATCTACAAGATTTCACTCAGTCACTTTTGAGCCCATGCTGCATCAAAACCCTGCGCCTGCTTGAAGCAGGCGTAAGGATTGACGCAGCATTGTGAAGATAGGTCCCCCCAAAGCATTGCTGGAGCTGCGTCGCGCTTGCGACGCAACTCCAGCAATGCGCCACTTTTACGGCACAGATGCGTCACGCATCTGTGCCGTTTTTGCCCCATGGTGCGCGGCATTGTAAATGCGGCGCATCCATGGTGGCGGAGCTTTGGCGCACAATAACTGGAGCATCCCTGCTGATATGCAGGGATGCGCCAGTCATTATAAATCTTCCCCCTGGTATGTTAATAGTGTTAAGTAATGTATAAGAGAGTGCGTTCAGTTTGTATCATGTGTGGTCTGATTGGATGGATTAAAAATGTTTTTTATTATCACTATTGCTTTATGAAGTGTTGAAGTATATTCAAAATAATTTCTATGAATTTCAAAAAACAAAAGAAAGTTTAAATAAAGTTGAAATCATTCAATTATTAAAAAAGGGTGCCATAGACTTCCTTTCTGGGCACCATTGAATTGAATATTTTATATAATATCAGTATTGGCAATGTGTTGTTCTGTTACATTGCTAAACAGCACTACAGTCGCTCAGTTCTTTTGTTATAGGCATAGATTTTTTTCACATACTGTTCGCAAGGTAGTTTGTCAGTGCACGTTGTGGCAAGTACCGTGAATGAAAACAAGGTTTGCTACTGTGAGGTGAACACAATCTGGATTCGATTGGCGGTGCATGCTGGAGGTAATGTTTGCGGTTGCCGTGAGACTGCAGCCCATATTGGAAAGGGAAGACAGCGTGTTATAGATTCCACATGTATGGCGATCAGCCTGTGGTCCTGCTTGCTTGTTGAATAATCAGACAATTGTGCCGTGGCTGCGCTCCTCGCTCAGAAAACTGCGATCAGATGTCTCGGTTGAGGCGAGGAGATGATGATGCCTCGTCAGATGTGAAGCCAATTTGTAAAAATTCTTGAATGGCTGGGTTTTAGACACATTTTTCTAAAGATTTGGGGGCATATTTATAATAACTGACGCATCCCTGCATATCAGCAGGGATGCGCCAGTTATTTTGCGCCCCAGCTCCGCCACCATGGATGCGCCGCATTTATAATGCGGCGCACCATGGGGCAAAAACGGCACAGATGCGTCACGCATCTGTGCCGTAAAAGTGGTGCATTGCTGGAGTTGCGTCGCAAGCGCGACGCAGCTCCAGCAATGCTCTGGGGGGCCCTATCTTCACAATGCTGCGTCAATCCTTACGCCTGCTTCAAGCAGGCGCAGGGTTTTGACGCAGCATGGGCTCAAAAGTGACTGAGTGAAATCTTGTAGATTTCACTCAGCCACTTTTAGGAGGCGTTCCTGCGCCGGAACGCCCCCAACTGCCCTGGAACGCCTACATGTGGCGCAGGGCTTTACAACATGACGCATCTCCCAGATGCGTCACGTTGTAAATACCCCGCACCATGGCACAGGATTTGCGCCGCTGCTGCGTCACAAAAGTGACGCAACGGCGGCGTAAATGAGGCGCAAGTCAAACATAAATCTGCCCCTTGGGTTATAACATTTTTGGTATTATTAACTCCAAAATGTAGATTCATTATTCTGATTAGGTTTCAGCATTTGCAGAGCAGTTCTGCTTCTTCCGACACTTCTGTAGTTTCTTCTACTCGGTGTGTACCGCTTCATGTCTCTGTCAAGTGTGGAAACTTATGATGACTCCTCAGTGGTTGAAATTATAATGGAGGGACTTTTTAGTTGAGCTATAAACGAGGCCTGTGCTCTTGGCTGACTCATCAGGTGTCAGCATTATCTCTCAGAACCCTGAGATTGCTCAGACATTGCATGGCCTCTCGATGCGGCAGTCCTTACACCACTCTTTGTTTCGGTGAGTCTCAGCAACTCGAAATCTAGATAGAACAAGCATTAGCAATGCCAATAGGTCTGACTCTAAAGGAATGTTGTATGGTAATGTGAAGCGTTGCAAGTTAATAGCATGGGAGTATATATGTATTTCTGTGTAAGCAATTAACTGTAGAATAATATTGGTGTTGGTTAAAAGGTCAAGTGACAGTTGCACTGTCTAGCCAAACCTGAAAATCCTTGTCGGTTAATGTCTGCCCTCCTCCCATCTGTGCTGCTGCCAGTGAAAAACAACACATATTATCTAGTTATCTTAGACACTTTAATAGCATTCCAATGTCATGTGTGTGACCCTTAAGGTTCAAGCATACACAGTGGATAAATAAACCAAATGACCACAGTTGTGCTGAGGGCAAGAACTTTTTTGTTGAAGCACACTCCTTCTGCCCAATCAAAACATGCACTCCAGGCTAGCAACATGTGGGCGGAGCCAAAGTCCCTTTCTAGTACTGCTCAAATAAATATCCGACAACAGCTGCGGTGGCAAGCCAGACCATAAAAATCACTGAGGAACCAACCGAAAAGGAGAAGGGACTAGGACTAGAAATCTTGGGAAAGGAATTCAGTTTTCAATTCATTTTTAAAAATGTCAATGCATAACATTGCATAACACTCGGACTACGGGGCAGTTCAGATTTCAGCAGCCTCCATCAACCTGCGAAGAAAATGTAGAGCAGGGGGATTCTGGTCAAAAACAGGGGACACATCATGGCTCACCTGTTCTTGTTATTAACTACGAGTGGAGCCTTCCTTCGAAATCAACATTGGAAACAATCATTAGAAATCTTTTTTTGCAATTGAAATTTATTTTGTGGTATGTTTACACAGAACTGTAATAAACAAGACCACATGGGTAGGCCCTGGAATTTACTGGAGCCCTAATTGTGAAGGAGAGCTGTATTTGAGGAGAGGTGGGCAATGACTGTGCAGCTCTGGGAGAGACACTTTGGTCTTTGTTTGCTGTTAGGGAAGTACTCATTTGCTCATAGACTTTGGATACTTCACTGGACTATTATCCTGTGTGGGCAGGGACATTTTGAGCAAGAGATGGACCATGTGGGGATGTGGACAGAGCTTTGACTGTGAAGGAGAGTTGTACTTAAGGTGAAGATGGCAGTGCCTAAGACCCTCTGGGTGGTCCACCTACTTTGTGTGTAGACCGCTGGCATTTCCTTGACCCCTGTGTGCTGCATCCCTCATCTATGACTGCTTTTACTGCTTGCGCGCTACACCCCCTTATGGTCTCCTCACCATGACTATCCTGCAATTCAGTTGCTCCGCCTAGCCTCCTGAGTGTCTGTCCCTCATGTATGCCTTTCGACCGATGTGGCCTCCTTCATCCAATCCCAGCATTGCATGCTTCTAATGCACTCATGATCATTAAACAAAACTGCAGATAACTATTTAAGGGAATTAAATTCTAGCCCCACAGCTCAACCTTTTGCATGACTTGGACAAATCCAGGGAGGCTGTGAGGTAGGAGACATGTGATAATGGTGGACATCGTTGAGTGGTCACTCAAATATGAACATTTGTTGTTTCCTGTTAAAGGAAGATCAGAAATATTCATTATGTAGGGGTTGATTGGGATGTCCTTGTTTCAACAGAACATGGAAAGTCTAAATATAGTTAATAAAATGACTCTGCATGAAGAGAAATGTAGTCATTTTTCCCTCCTACACGAGCTTGTGACTTTCTTAAAACGTACACATTTTGCTACCAAATAATGCTGTTTGTTTTAGATAATCAAAACAAAAGCATGTTACTTTTTTATAAATGAAAAGATTTTCATAGTTAGTAAATATGAGATGGTCCCCAAACATTATTGTGTCATTCTAATCAAGTGCACAGACAAAGAGATGCTGTCTTAAGAGTTCTGTATTAAGCCTGGGTTGGGCAAAATCATAGTCCATAACTGCTGAAGGCACTAGACGCTATGAAGCAGTTCACAGTGACTGCTAGAGACGGGCACTTCAATTGGAGGCGAAACCAGCACATTATCTCTCTGTGTGTGATCGGCTATCTATGGGGATTGGGTGTGCTAAAGATCCAACCTGCACTGACAATCGCACTGAGTTTGAGTGTAGGGTCTACCTCTGCCACTTCATCTTACTCTTGCAAGTCCACACTGCACCCACCTCTAACAGGGTCCCACTGCTGACACTTAAACTGTTTAAAACAATATATAGCTTCAAGTATAAGGAAGGCCTGTCAGATGGGTAAAGCTTTCACCTGTCAAGGCATCAATGGTCTGTAATTCACTGTTCTTGGAAATGAGGTATATCTCTAAAGTTCTGATCTTTATGAGGAAACTAATTACCTGGATTTTTAAGCACTTGTAAGGCAATCAGGGTGGGCTATTAATTGTCTGTTATAAGTGGCCGAATGCTTTATGGTAATCATGAGAGACACAAAAAGTATGCAAAGAGAAATAAATGCAATTGTACAGCATTAAAAAAAAGGAATTGGTAAGGCAAATGATGCTCTGATTTCATCCCCAGATCTGCCTTTGGGGGATGAGCATACGTTTATCTATTTTTTGACAAATGGCCCATTCTGACCTAGATTGACAGATTAGTATACATTAAGGGGCCGATTATAATGTTGGTCGGTAAGCCTCCGACCACTAGTTGGAAGCTTTCCAACTGACACGGTCGGTTTGCAGTCCGACCGCCCTATTACGATGTCGGTGGCCAGTCATTCTGATTCGATTATTTATTTATTTATTTATTAGATAGGATTCATATAGCGCTGGCTAGACCCAGGGTTATCAGAGAGTTTTACATGTGCAGAACTAGTCAAAGAAATACAGTTGTTCAGGTTTGCTCTCGGGTGTCTTCCAGCCGGTTGGAACCGCACCGTAATTCCCTATGGACGGCGTTTTCCCTGTCGGGGTTACGATGTCAGTTTCCCACAGCCTTTTCCTGCTGGCCTTTCCGACACAGAAAGACTGTTAGATATTTAATTAAAACTATTTCTATTGGCTTTGTATTTTGTACAGAAACTGTGAGATTTTCATCAGTTGTGTACCCAATAAATGGAATTG
The DNA here is from genome assembly GCF_964204655.1 of Triturus cristatus. NCBI lineage: Eukaryota > Metazoa > Chordata > Amphibia > Caudata > Salamandridae > Triturus > Triturus cristatus. Next base: position 473,052,112 of record NC_140590.1, on the reverse strand, counting down.
CAGCTTCCATGTAATGACCAGTTTCCGCAATAATTTGCTAAATAAGCAAAATGTATAATTTGTTTGGCTTTTCAGTGGAAAGTAAATTGATTTCATATATTTTTCCAAAATAGTGACTACTGCATAATATCTGAAAAATTATTGGATTCTGCACAAGATGCTCATTCTGTTTAGATCAGCTGACATTCATGCTAGATGATCACAACAGTGTCTCAGCAACATGCTGACCTGAGCCCACACTAAAAGTACCTCTTTCTGTGCTCACAGCAGTGCTTAATTTGTAAAGAAATAAGTGCCAGGGCTCTCCTCGGAAGGCCACTGCAGCTTGCACCACACATTGCCCCTGCCATGCTGAAATGATAGTAACAACACAACTACTAACCATCACACTCCTACAAGTGTGACGATTCGGACTACTTCAGCCCCCCAAAGAATGGCTTGGGTGGCAGGTAATAGTAATTTTTAAAGTATACTGCATACATAATTAGCTGTTGTGGTCATCTCTAAATTAGCAAGACAGCGCCACCTTGTTGCAGGTGGACACAAGCGCCGGTGCTGATAATCAAGTGCCGAGCACCAGAAACCACTGGCTCAAATTAAGCAGTGACTCAAAGTCGATTTCATATCTTTGCAGTACATATTTAATGACACAATTTGTATGGGTGTGATCCCAAGCATACGTTTCTCATTAATATGCATTACATTGCTAAATTTTCTCTGCGCCGGTGTAGCATCCGGTCTGCCACATTGTTGCCCTGCAGAACGCTGGGATGGAATTACCATAAGGCCATTCAAGCGAGCCTCTGAGGGCAGCAACAGCAACCTGTACCAGACCGTACCACAAGTTTCAAACACAGCCCAGCAGTAACTAGGGAAGGAAGCAGGAAAAATAATTTCCACAAGACTGTAAAAACCCTTTCATCAGCCTTGCTGACAGCTCACTTTTTATCTACTGTAAATTCTAGAGCTACGGATGCCATCATGCACCACCTTTTACACTGGTACAATTGTACAATTTGCAGGTTGTCTCCACCTCTCGCGGAGCGTTGAAAGGGCACTCATCAGAGACGCAGGGACCTGGGTTCAATTGAATGAGGACGTGTTTGGCCAGATTTTGTGGGACTGTCTAGCCTTGGGCACGCCTATAAACTCAGAATAACAAAGAGCGGGAAGGCTGTCCGTGGAACGTGAATTCAGTTGGGGAAAGCCTCAGAAGTTTGCACTTCATCGTTAAGGCTTTAGAAACCAAGGGCTGTCAAGGTATCCGTGTTTTCGGTTGGTTTCTACAGCATGTAACTGGCAACCAGCCAAGGTATGTGTCAGCCATCAGGCAATGTCACACTTAAAGCAGGATGGAAAAGAGGGAAATCAAACCAAGAACAGGCAGAGCTTGTGTAAAACAACCGAACTGGGATCTGAAAATAAACTGTGAACGGTCGGAGGTGCCGTGAAATGGCAGACAAGATCTGTGCCACGTGCTCGCGTTGTACAGCCTCTGTAGTCCTTCCTCTAACATTGCCCAAGGGGTCACGTGCTGAGACGCGGATAGGAAGTCTCTGGGACTCTTACAGTGTCGGCACGTGCGCGATATTTTCAGATATTTACTCCAATCAGTTAATAAAAAAGAGTTTTAAAAGTGCAACCAGAGGAAAAGAATTGGATCCTACTGAGACTTCCAGAGCCGATTTCATCTGTTCTTAGATATCTGTGATGGAAATTCGCGGTCCATGGTCTGTTGACAAAATGTCAGTTTCCTTTCCTCATAGTGAAATTCGCATTGGTCCCTTGGGTACCATTGAGGATCCATTCCAACTGGCTTTAATCAAACGCTGGATGAAAACGGCACGGTAAAAATTAAAGATGCCCAGCTCAGAGATATGGAACACGGGTGACCTTGGAGCAATTATATCAGATGTACCTGGAGTTTAGCTCCACTTTTACTCCACTCTGTCAAAATACAGCTAGTTTGGGCTCCACAGAATGTTCCTCCCTTGCAGTATCTTTTTTTTTAAATTACCAAATCTGGCTGCCTTGTCTTACTTGTGCAGACCTGCATGGCTTCTTGTAGTTCCTTTTGAACTGAGCTCAGCATAGCATCACAAAAGCGACCATTTTCCAACTTCTATTGGGATACCTCAGAAGGTGAATCACCGTGCTGTGATGGCAGAGCTAAAGAGGCAGTACAACATAACTTTATTTTAAAATGTGCACTTTGCCTAGCTGCTTCATTCCCGTAAATACTATTTTAATAGTATTGCGGCTTGTTATTGGTAACAAAATGTGTTCTATTCTCAGCGCACTTACTTGGAGTGAGCAATTTCTTCTCTGCAGGGTGGACTGAAGGTTCCAAGAATGGTGTTACAGTGCAGGCGCTCTGGACAGAGAGCTGTTAAGCTCTGGTTTCATCCTGGCATCCTTCTATCAGTGCACTTTAGAAGCCAAACCTATCTCTGAGTGCAGTTACGGGAGAGCAGAACTTTCTAATATCAGAAATGCATGCTTAAAACAAGTCAGAAGAAAGTAAATCCCACAAAAACGAAAAGCCCAGAAAATACTTGGCAAGGATCATATTTTATATTTAAAAATAGGCCACGATGTCCCTTCGTTAATAAGTGTGAAGCATCAGCGTTGAGAACCCCCATGCTCCCTGCTTCCACAGCTGGGGCCGGGAGGCTGTGAAGTAGCGTCCCATGTCACAGCCTTAAAGAAAGCAAGCATCCCTTTTTTCCATCAGGGCAACTCTGCCATATTTTTTCGCAGAGCATCTAATATTAATCCCCACGTTGGCATTGCTCCAGACCAGCCTCTTGTCAGCAGTGTCTTACTGGCTACCATTGAGCATTTCATATTCGATCCCAAAATCACTCCAGACCAGCCTCTTGCGATCCTCCTATGAGAATGTAATGGAAAATCCCAGCATTATCACTACTCCAGTCGATCGGCCTCTGAGCAGTGTTCCCACTGGTTATCTTTGAGCATTTCATGAATAATACCAGCAACATCTCCACCACATACCATCCTCCTCTGAGACGTGTTCCCATTGGTGATCATTGCGCATTTCATGAATAATACTAGCAGCATCACCTCTCATACCATCATCCTTGGAGAAGTGTTCCCATTGGTTATCTTTGAGCATTTCATGAATAATACTAGCAGCATCACCTCTCATACCATCCTCCTTGGAGAAGTGTTCCCATTGGTTATCTTTGAGCATTTCATGAATGATACCAGCATCATCACCACTCCAGACCAGCCTCTGATGAGCCGTGTCGGTTATCCGTCATCATTTAATGAATGATCCCAACCTCTTCTGAGCAGAGATCCCATCAGTTAGCATTGAGCATTTCCTGACTAATCCGGACATCATCACCGCTCCACTCCATTTCATCCTACGGTGATCATTCCTCTAGAACACCCTCATCTGAGTAGTGTTCCCATTTATTATCACTGATCATTTCCAGAATAATCACTACATCATCAGTGATCCCTTAGGGAATCTCTTTGTGGTAGGTGAATAAACCTAGCTACCATCAGCATTGCAGTCCAGCATCTTCTAATCAATATTCCAGTTGTTTACCACTAAGTGGAAAAAGAATGCGCAAAGCAAGAATCATTTTTGTACATTAGAATTTATCCAGGCGAATTCTACAGTTCTCTGTCAAAAAACTGTTTATAATTAAGGTTTGTCTTTCCCTGTTGTTTATTGCCTGGGCAATGGCAGGACAAAGTGCACTGCTTATCATGGAAACATCATGTACCCTTGTGTGTTCTTGACCATCTTTTGAGTTCACAGATTGACTGTACACATGTGACCTGAAAAAGCCCTTTTAAAAAATGATTTCAATTTTGGTATCATTCTAAAGTGAATTTAATTAAAAAGGGTGCTTCTGGGATGCTTTGCAAAATCTTTTATGACTCCTCCTTGATGGACAATGTGGGCAATGAGTATGCAACATCCACTTTTCTTTAGAAAATAGTCTGAAGGTCACATTTCAGCTCTGGAGTGGTCGTCAGGCTTTAGGTTTCTATGATACCACTAACATGGGCTTTGGGACTTGCTGTGGTCTGCGTCAGTGTGTAAGGTGTGGGATCTGTGTCAACGAATGGACAAAGAGCAGGTTCCTACACTTACCTTATTACACTGTCCAGTGGCATATGTTCCTTGGTGCCTGGCAGGGTCTGAGGGTCCTGTCTTGACAAATCTGTCTTCCTTCCTACAAGGTAGGACTCAAGTTCGGAACCACAGACTCGTCTATGTTGTCTGAGGTTTGTAAGCTTTCTGGCCACAGAGGCTAGGATATTCAAATCATTATTCAACATATTGATCTAGGATTGCTCGGGGATATTGAGTACATTATATGAAATATGATTAACATACCGATGACACAGAGGTCTAGAACCCTCTTACTAAACATGTCAGATCTGGCAGGAGCTTAATCTGAGCTGAGAAAAGGTTACTGTACCATTAATAAATTCAGTATAGCCTCCGTCTATGTCCATGATACATAAATGCGATTCACCTTTTAACTACAGCCTTCATGAGTGAGGCTATGACAAAAAATGGTTATTACTGAGTATAGTGTTTTCCAAGTGGTGCGCCTACTCCTGTTGTATATGTGTTGCTCCTCAATAGATTGAGGCAAAAAGAACTCTTCCCGCTGACGCAGAACAGTAGCTGTTGCACATTACTCCCATCCTCCACCATCAGCAGTGACTCCCAATGAGAAGCTGGAACAATTCAAGATACCCGTTGCACAGAGGCAACTACCATGTAGCACAAAGTGGACATTTCTGCCACCTACAAAAGACAAACAGGTCTACAGCAGAGTTAACCAAATGCTATGTGACTTCTATACCCCAGCGTTCCCAGACATTTGCAAGCCCGGCCTTACACAAACAATATATTGTCCCCTAGGGCAAGATATTTCTGTATAGAAACAAATGATGTGCAATGGGGTCAACATAATTAGGAGTCAACTGAAGTCCACTTTGTTGTCCGGCTCAGGCAGGTGCAGCACTTGGGATTGCAAGAATGTGGTTTTATATGTTATTTTATATTATGTTATGTTGTACTTTGTTCTGTCCAATTATTGATTGTGTAATTATGGCAAGGATTGTCATAAGCTCAAACTTTGAATAGATACTCCAAGCTAAAAGCTCCCGAATCACGAGAGACACAAGGAACCATACAGGGAAAAGTTGAGTTTTTATAGATCCACTGGCTGCCATATTAGAAAAAATGTCATGGACTGGAACAGGTTCCATAGCTTGGTGCTCTGTACCGAGAGAAGGCCTCTTCCTTTCCTGGGTCCACGAACGCAAGGATCAAGGATCAGTTAGCCGTCTTGGAGATGACCGCAACTATTAATGCCACAAAGATGTTTTCGGTTGGGTGGGTTCAGGAATGCAGGTGACGAAGGCAGTGTTCATCTTCTGGCACTGGGTGCAGTTCCTTGCCAGAGATTTCTTTAGTCTCTGAAACTTTGTAGTTCTTTCTGCTCCACAGCCCAGCCTGGAAGTGGCTGAGAGTCCTATTGGGGGTCCAATTATCCATTAATGGACCGAATCAACTCTCTGTACTGTCAACTGCTTTCGTAATCACTAGAAACAGAGACCGCTTTGCTGTTCAGACAGGAAGATGGCCATGCCCCGGGGACAGTAATGATCTCTGGAGTGATGCCACAAAGTGCGCATTGCAAGGACAGACGTCTCCTGCAATTACCCTGTAGGGGAAAATTTGGGAAGAACTTGGCTAGAAGCCAACACAGCTACTATGCCTGAGATGGAAAGAAAGCCCTACTCCTTTTGAAAGGAGACTGGGGCTGGGGGCACTTCTTTATTCATATGCCCAGGACAGCATGGCAGATCCCTGCATGGAGGAGAACCACACAGGGAAGAAAGCACGTCACAAAAAGCACAAAAATGGTAAAGAGTGAAGGAACACTCGAGTTAATCCCTTAGACGGACAGCCCCATTATTAAGAGACGCAGGAAACTGCACAGAATGCAAACAGCCACAAAGATCTGAATATTTGAGCCAGCTCTCTGGCAGCCCGGCCCGGAGCAGCGCAAGGCTGTTTTCCAATAATTATTTTTGTGGTTGCCTTCGTTCTCCAGGAACGCCCATACAATGGGAGTCTGTTGGAGTGGTCTGTAAAGCGCCTTACTCTTCCAACCGGGCCAAGCGTTCATGCGCGTGCACAGGAGGAGGCCATCACAGGCCCATGCATCACCCGAGGCCTGGGGCCAGATCCACGGGACACACGGGCCAGGCGGCAGCGCTGCTTCTATGACGTATGAGCGGCTCGAGGAAACTGCTTGATGCTCTTTGGGGCTTCAGTCCGCGTGGCCAGGCCATCCATTCTCGGATGAAGTGGAACATTGCTTTCAGTGTGTTGAGCAGCATGGCATCCCCAGTTCTGACGCAAAAAGAAACAAAATGCCTGCCTAAAGGTTGGCAGCGCTGAGCAATTAAACCACGGTGACTTTGGATCTTCGTAAATGAGCAAAATATGGGGTTCACGTGTATGGACCAAGTTAATGCTTCACATTTAATCACTGGAGCGTCCTCGGGCTACTACTGGTTCTATGGCTCCAGTCCTGGTGGTCACATGCTGATAGCCAGTGCCAGACTGGAAACCACAACCAGCCCTGGCAACAACGTTCAAACGATCTCTGCTTTCCTCCACCCCGCTCTCTAGCCCTTTCCATCCATCCCTTATCCGTGGCTCTCCTCTCACTCTCTTCTGTCGCTTTCTATCCTCTTCTTTCCCTCTCTCTCTCTTTCTGTCTCTCCTGTGCCTGCTGTAATTGACCACTGGGAGCTGGAAACTTGACAAAGGTGCCAGCAGTGGCCCTGGGCTTTCAAAAACAGGACTCCAGTCGTTGCAACTCTCTGGGGAATTGCCCGATGGAATAAATGCCCAGTCCAGCCTCCCCCTGCTGGGAACCCGAGAAGGTGATTGTAATTGGTGGGGGCCTTATGAGATGTTTGAGCACCTCACACTATATTCTAAAAGGGAAGAAGTGAGGCGCCTACATTTATGTATGCGTGTCAGCTTTCTCTGTTATGGCTTTAATCTGTTATTTTGATGCTACAAATGAGAAAATGCTAGTTTATGACAGCAGCAGAGTAATTAGTTACACTGTGACTGGCATAATGCATGAAATGTCAGTGTACGACTACAAATCAGTTTCATATAAATGTATTTTTTATATAACGCATCAGACAACATTTCACCGTTTCCAGGCACTGCAAATAGCAGTTTGCTATAACTCAGATCATTGGTACTAAATATATCCAGCCTAGATGAACGAAAGGCTGTATAGTCCTTGCCTGGATTCAGTATAATAAAATGCAAATTCACATAACATGTCCGCTCCAGGTGCTTACCTCACTCTGACATCTTGCTAGCTAGGAAACATTTAAAGTCTATTTAGTTTGAGAGCATTGGTTTACGCAGTGGTACGAGACAGCTCCATTGGGTCTATTTCTATAGCAACATGTGTAAAGCTGCACCTGGGGAAAAGGGAAGGCAGGGTTACTCCACCAGCCTCGGCAAGCTGCTCTCTCAAAATTATTGCAAACCACCCCCTCCCCTAAAATGAAGAGGCAGAGAAGGACCATGATGTAATCTCACCCATAAAAGTCAGATGAGACACACAGATGTCAGTCAGGTCCTGGACCTGTACTTGCGGCCTGTCACATGCACCAAGGTGGCATAGGCCATTAGAAGAGCACCGGTGCACTGTCCATCTATCTAGCTTAAAAACAACAGATAACTGGCCCATTGCTGACACAGGCTAGGTGGCGAGCCGCAGTACTCGAACCCTAGCGGCAAATCACTTTGCATTCAACAATTAACTTTCATAAAAAGTAGATTAAAATCAACATATCTCTCCATATCTAAAGCCTGCCCCTTAGAGTAAACCCTAACAACCAAGTAACCAAGCGATGCCCTTGGAAAGGAACAGATATTTTTGCTGCCACTCCTCTCTTCACTTTTGCCGAGTCCCTTTATCAGGTAAACTCCTTGTTGCATACCTCAGTCTGACCATGAATCTAAAGGTTCAAGAGACATAACAAATTACCATTGCATCATACTAGAACCAAGCAGAATATGACTGGCTGGCAATTTATGTAATCAGCCAGTAGCATTCTAGTGCTGTATGAACTCCTCTGAATTTGTCCATTCCCAACATACAGTTTTTGAATGATTGTAGCCATCAAAATCAATCATAAATAATATACACCTAACAAAATAGCAATGGTAAATTATTGACTACCAAAATATCATAAACACTATGCAAATAAAAATGTTGTTTCCAGAATATCATTGTACAAAAATATCAACATTTCAAATGTATCTGATATAAAAATAGAGATTACAATACTATTGAGTTTTAAAATGAACATCAAAATTAACAAAAATATTAAAAGCAAAATGTAGGTTAAAAAAGATTGATAATATATCAAAAAAATATTAAACACATTTAATTACAATTATTTAACATTTTTTTAAAGTTTCAATACTTTTTTGAAATATATTTTATGTCATTAATATTAATATATTGTTTATTCTTAAAAATGAAGTATTTCGAATTACAAATAATCAAAAATATTATTCAAATGACAAAAGATAGTTCACTTAAAATATTTTTGTATAAAGCTGAAAACATGATATCTTCACTAATAAAGTATAAAAATATAACATTATTTCTTATAATCAATGAAAATGTAATTTTTTTGTTACTTTTGAATTTTAAATAGATTAAGATATATTTATGACACTGATGAAAATGTTGGACTTGGAGTGGAAGGGGCCAATTTACTATTCCCACTCCAAACAAAGCAACACTGGGGAAAGCATTAGTGTTGGAGGTTGTGTGGGGGGCGTCAGATTCACTGCCCCCATTCCCACTCAAATTAAGCAGCATAGAAGGGAAAAAGGGGAAAAATATGTTTAAGCATATATAAAATAAAATAAAAATATTAAACATGTATTCCTTAAAAGAGTACACAAATAGAAAAATAAAATGTGTTAAAAATAAAACATATTACAAATGATTTAGTATATGTAATAACATCTGACATAAATTTAGATTAACCCAATTTCAGTCTTAAAAAAATTGTTTTAAGAATTACAATAAAAAATAAAAACAAACACATTTCTTAAACAAAAAGATTTCATTACAAATTGATAAAAAGAGTATTAGAAAATAATACAGAAATAGCTGAAATAAAAAGTTAAAATAAATACATTTTAAAAAAACGCTGACCAAAAATTCCTACAAACTCACCAACACCTAAACAACATAAACAAAAAAATCATTAGGAGGCAAATGTAAAAATATTGTTAAAATGTAATGACATTAAAAAAATGTAAAAAAAAGTTTCAACTACCCCTCACTCAGACAACTATAAAACTCAGGATCTCAAACGTAAATGACATTAAACTTAAAAAATATTTTCTTTACCCTTTTATGGAAATATAAAAATTAAAACTTTTTTTAATAAATAAAAATACATTTAAACATTAATGTAAAAAGCTTCACACTCATATCCCAAATAAAAATGCAACAATCTAAAAACATTAAAATAACAAATTAAGTATAAATAAATCGAAATTATTAAGCTAAAACATAAATAGGAAAAATGATAAAAAAACTAAAGAGCATTTAATAAAAGCTAATAAAATGTATTAAACATTATTACAATAAACAAGACCTAAAACAGTGCTAAAAACCAGTATGATTAAAGTAGTAGATATTTGAGCCAGCAGAGAATCCGGCTGCAGAATAGCCGCACCTCTGAAGAGCTCGGCCGAACGTAAACACAATTTGCCATTCATCCTGATCAGAAAAACACGATCTACCATCCTGACCCTGGGAGGAGCCCACTGAGTGACCCGTGAAATTATATGTGGCCAGCCTGCTGCTTCTTCTGCCTATTATACTACCAGCAGCTGCTAAGGGTAGTGCCTACGGCTGTCGCCCCCTGCCGCATGGTGCTGTGCTGCTAGCCCAGAGGTCCTTAGTGCTGAAAACTGGGGGAAGCCTTGATATGCTGGCTGCTGCTGCATGGGTCTCTGGTGTCACCCTCCCATGTTGTGACTGGGGCATTTGAGAGAAGGAGACCCACCATAGAAGACCGCAGCTGTGTGGAGCTGGGCCATGGCTGGGAGGATCGTTCCAGCATGGTGCATTGCCAGCCGCAGAGATCCTGACGTTGGGAGGGCTTTGCTACTTCAGCGGGGCTTCTCAACTGCAGCATCACCCCTGATGGCATGTTGGCCGTGAGAATGGCTCACCAGCATTGAGTCTTGGACTGATCCGTTGACCTGAGCGGTGAGAAGTTGGGAAAGCCTGGGTTGCATGTTGGAGACTTACTAACAATCCCCCTCTATCCCACTGTCACTGAGATAAGCGGCCCTGCCTCCCTACTAACTGTATGGCCCTGTTAAGCCTGATTTGCTGCTGTCCTACCCATACCTGAAATCTGAGGGCACCTTGCTACTTGTGCCTCCCTGCTCGCCATCAGACCAGTGGCGTAACAATAGCCCCTGCAGCCCCCAATGTGCGAGGGGACCTAGAACTCCAGAGGACCCCATCTGCACTGTGTATGGGCAGGCTTGAAAGCTCCTGACTAGGTCCGGAGGGTGGGGGCACCCTCCATGCACTTTGCAGTGGGGCCCCCACAACTTTTGTTACGCCACTGCATCAGACTGTGGCCTGCGAGCAGCGGGACTAAATCCTCCTGCCCTACGACGTTGGTCAGACTTGGAGTGCCTCAAATCTTGCTACTTGACCCCGCTGACCTTTCAATGGACAAGCAAGACCAAAAGCAGTCAGAGCTCAACTTTGACAATAAAAAAACCTAGCAGGGCCACACGGGGAGATGAAGTTGCCCCACTGATTAAGGCTCTTGGGGACCCTGCAGCTGAGGACATAAAACACCCCTCAACAACATGAAATGAAGCCTCAGCACCATCAATTCCAAGATCAATTCCCTCACTGCCATGCTGGACCATATGAAAGACAGACTCGATAAACACGATGACCGCTTAAGCCAGGTTGAGAACCATATGTCAGAGAATGACACTAAGAACTGCTACTGCAGTTGAGAATGGTACTAGTGGAATGAAGACTTGGAGGCGTGCTCTAGGCGCAATCACATCAGGATAACCAGACTTCACCAATCCACTACCGTGGACAGAATTGAATACTATTTACTTGGACTTTACTTACACTGTTCAGGCTGTGAGATGAGAATTCCTCCCTGCCAAGCAAATGCTCGTGAAAGCTGGACTCTGCCAAATTATGAATTTTGCTGAATGACAAGCCCCATATTTTTATGGATCCCAAGCAGGCCATAAACATCTGCTGGTGACACGCCCAGGTCTTCTCTGCTGTAAGAACCTATTGGAGGTCAGGGGGTCATTGGCGGCCACCTCAGTAGCAGTGACTGATCCAAGCATATATTGTAGAGGACTATCATCGCTGCACTCTCACCTCCTGGTACTAGGAGCACATGGCCCCATTGCTGCCGAAACATGCGGACACTTATTTCCCCTGTACACACCAAATGTCTGCACAAAATAGTTATCACGGACTCCATACCTGTTACATTGGTCATCTATTGAATCCTTTCCACAACAGGACTCTCTTCCACCTTTTTACCCCTAGAGGGACTGTTCACCAACCTCTCTGGCACTTGTAGGGATGTTTCCCATCTTCTATCACCACACTTGGCTCTCATAGCTCTGCTGCGACACTGTATGTGCTCCTTTGTTGCCTTGGGTGGGCAAGGGGATGGGACTGCTCTTCTCAACAGATTTGTGCTGTTGTATTGGGGGTTGGGTGGGATGGAATAGGGAGTTCTGCTTTTTACTTATGCATGCTTGCAGTACACCACCACACTACCATCTGTTATTACCATGCCACACAGTGCCGCCACGCATGGGACCTCTCACCCACATATAGAGCCCTTGATCAACAGTGACACTCACTAGATGACCTCAAATGAAACTCTCCTGGAATATCCAGGGTACTGAATGATCCCCTTAGGGCGAGACAAGTGTTTGCCTACGTTCACTGCCATGAGATCAATATCAGCCTAGTCCAGGAGGTGCAACTGACGTCCACATCTAAATCCAGAATTAGAGCTGGGTGGATCACTCAAACACACATTGCACCATCTTCCTCTTACACCAGATGTGTGGTGGTGATGGTGCTATGTAAGGGGTTTTGTGGCACGCGGTAGACACCATCTGTGACAAAAGGGTAGAAATGCTACTGTCAAAGTGATACTTCATAGGTCTGCTGTTACTATTGGATTGGTTCATGACACTGACATGGATAGTCCATACTTCTTCTGAGAAGTATGGAAATGGACACTCAGCCTTGACCCTGATGCTGTCTAATGGGGTAGATACTTTAAAGTCATGCTGCATGCTGGATGCGACACTAGATAAGTCTGGAGCCACCAGGCGCCCTCACTAGCGGGCACACCAGCTTCAACTTCACAAAGCTGATCATGATCTTGTAGATATTTGATGCTTAAGACATGGAAACACCCGAGAGAGCACATGCATCTCATACACCAATGCAGCTTGGTCTCGAATTGATAATTGACTGGTGTCCCTAGATTTTGAGGCGGGCACTCACAATAGAGGTCCTCTACTTATCCCGGACACTCTACGATCATGTTCCAGTGGTCCTGGAGCTACAACCACCTGATCGCACCCTCCATGCATTCTCCTGGAGACTTCCCCCAGATGCATTAAAAGATGTGGTCTACGGGGATGAAATCAAGTCGGAAATCCTAGATTATTTTTCCCACAATTCCCAATCCTTGTCATCAGCTGTAATCTGTGGGAGGCCTTCAAGTCCGTCATTAGAGGCTTTTATATTTCCAAACAATATGGGATCCTTAGAGCCTGTGCCATTGAAGAAGACATTAAAGCCCTTAAAACTGCTTACTACACCTGTGGAGACCCAAAACATTGATCTGATATCGGACAACACAATATGAAGAGGCGGCGGAATATGAGACCCACTTTCTTAGTAAAGATTACATTGCAAGACTGTATAGGGAGAGGGAAAGAACAAGTAAAACGCTGGCCCGATTTGTACATAAGCCCTGGGTCAGCTCCTGTATTATTGAATTGGTTGACAGCTCTGGCACATCCCAAATTGGTGGAGACAATGGGTAGCGCACATTTTACTCTTTCTACATTGACGTCTATAGCATCAGTGCAAACCCCCAACCCTGAACAGATTTCACAGTACCTACACACTATAAAACTCTTTTGGCTTGACAATGCCAGTAGGCAGTACCTCAACACTCCCTTCCCTACTGATGATATTGAACAGGTTCTGCAGTATTCCTAGAGACAAGGCACCTGGAGCCGATAGTCTCACTCCCATCTCCTATAACAAATACTCCCATATCTTGGCCCTCTACCTCCTGGCCATGTATGAAGAGACCAGGGAAGTGGCATGCCTACCGCCATCCCTTCATGCAGCACCGATAGTCACAATCCTAAAGTGTGGAAAACTGCCCGACAACTGCAACTCGTACAGGCTCTTGTCCATGATCAATGTGGGCAATAAAATACTGGCCAAATCGATAGCCGCTAAACTACTCCCTCTCCTTACTGAAAATGTTTGACACGACCATTCGGGCTTCATACCTGGGGGCTCCACTGCTCATAATCTCTTCACACTTTTTGCATTGCTACACTCCAAATCTCAAAGCTCTGCCCTGCCCACTCAACACTATCCATTGTTCCCCATTCAACGCCCTAGCATTGTGGTCGGAGGCTTTCCGACCAACATCCAAATTGGCCCCTTAATGTTCTAATCTATCTAAATGCAAGAGTAATTTCAATGCTGTCATACTTAAGGTGGACATCCATTGTTGCCGAAGAGTGTGCTTGTATTAGAGACTCTAAATACTTGGTTTATGTCTCGCTGAATAAGTTGGTCTTAGCCATTGTGAATGACACTGTGTTACTGGTGTCCCTAGCATGTCCCAGTGACATCTTTTTGGCAGAACATGAGACCATTACATACAACATAGTATGTGGTCTGTATACAGTGCAGCCAACATTGCTCGGATGGCTAGTCAATGTCTGTTGGCGCGTACCCTGTGTCCATGCAAGCCAAAGGTATGTTCAGATTATGTTTCAGTGCATTTGTCCCACCAACTAACCTTGTCAGGGGAGCAGAGGAGATGTTAGATCTGTAAATAGCAAGTGGTCCTTGAGAAGTGTCAGAGGTGCTTAAAGAAAAGTCTGTGAGTGGGGTTTTTTGTTGTCAGAGAGGTGAGTGTTATGCATACGGTCTAGAAGGGTGCTCTGACTAGTCATGGTAAAGTTGCCCATGCAGTTTATCATGCCAGTGTTGCTTGGAATTTTAGGTGAAATATAGTGCAGTTTCCATACATACTCAAGTCTTGTGTGGCATTCAAGGATACCCTTTTCAGGTTACCCAATGAACCATAAGCCATCTCTGTCACTGGTCCTCATTTGGAGCTCAGCAAAGCTTAAAGGTTGGTAAATGCATTCAGGAGCTTCTATTGGGATGCTGTAGTACTTCTACAAATCACTGTAGTAGGCAGGAAGTAAGAGCGCGTAATGTGAGCATGGGAGCTAAGTTCTGCGTTTAACAGTAGGGATGAAACAGTGCAGTCTTGAGGGACTCCATAGGTTGATTAGTAATGCAAGAATATGTGTTGGAAAAGGAGCTGATTAGGTCTTGTTCCATGAGAAAGAAGGCAAACCATTGCAGGGCTCCTCTCCACACGCCAAACTCAAACAGCCTTTGGGTTGGCCGATGTACTATGTTGAATGCTGCAGACAGGCCCAATGTGTCTAAATAGGATGATATGCCATCCCAGCATCCAATTTGGCACAAATAGGTAGCAGGACATCAACTTCTGCCAACGCTGTGTATGCCGAGCGAGCTTTTGATTTATTTACAGTTCCAGCCATGAATGGCTTTATCAGCCTTCATTCTCATGGTGCACTTTCATGACAGCGAGGAAGGACAATGTGGTAAATATTGGTATTGCACATCATTATGGCAGAAGTTGGGCAGCATCTGCCTTTTTTTGGTGTTCATTTTTGCCTTTTAATGGACCCTATATTTCTGTTGGTTTTAGAACTCTGTACACTTTAACCTTGTTTACTAGTGGTTTAATGCCTGGGCTCCCTCTCTAAACATCGTTGAATTGGCATATTCCTAATTGGTATGTTTAACTTACATATAAGTCCCTAGTATATGGTACAATATGTACCCAGGGCTTGGAAGTTAAATGCCACTGGTGAACTGCAGCGCTTATTGTGCCATCCACTACAGTGGCAGTGCAAACATGGCTTCAGGTCTACCAGTGTAGCCTGATTGTAACAGTGCAAAAACTGCAATTCAACTTGTTAAAATAAACACTTTTGACAGATCAAACCCCCCCTTTTATATTTTCATCAGTCACCCCTATATAGGCCTTGTAGCCCACAAAGCAGGGTGTGTGGTACTTTAAAGTAGGATATATAGAAATGTAATGATTGTTAACATGCCCTTCCGGTGACTAGCACTCAAAAGATGTTTTTCAATATGGTATGCCTAGCAGTCCTATGTGGAAAATCAGAGTACAGATTAAAGTCCAAATACCGTATCCTTCGAATGTGACTAGTTAAAAAAAGAATTTAACAAACATTTTTGATAGTTATTAAAAATCCAATTAAATGATGAAGTCTGATTTTTAATAAATATGAGGGAAAAGTAACTTGTAGAAATTTACCTTTTCTCTGCCTGAATTCATAGAGCCTCATTTTGCATTTTCTCTCCCACTTCTGTCAGACAGTAATTAGAATTTCTATAGGTGTGAAATTCCACCCAGGAGCAAACAATAGGTTGGCCTAAATGGGCAGAGATATCTTCTCTGAACCTAACTGAATATGCAGGTTGGTGCCTGTGAGCATCATTTTTGACAATACAATGTCAAAGTCTGCTTCTGTGTCAAATCCTGCTTGATAGGTCTGCTAAGTTTACATATATAACACTTTGGGTGTGCTTGAAAGGCAGAGAACAGGATGGAAAAACATTTCTTGTATATCCACTGTCTGGTTGCTGATGAACCCTGCTTGTCCTACCAGACTTCTGTCTCTGGGTTTTAGATATAACACTAGGGGTGCACTTGAAAGGAAGGAAAACAGGATACCAAAACAATTCTTGTGCATCTACTGTCTGGTTGCTGGGAAATCCTACTTTGGTTCTGGGAGACTTCTGTTTCTGGGTTTATTGGGGGTACAGTGACTGACTAAACTGGACTTGGTGTTAGATGTGTGAGTACACTAAAATTACCATAATACACTCCCCGCTCATACAGCCCTTAAAGCCCAAGCTTATTAAGGCTGAAGAATGTTGCCATCTTAAAAATGCCCAAAGTGGGTAGGGCTGGCCCCTGGGACTTTTACCCCATTAGTTAGGGCATACCCAGGAGTCATTCCCACCCACTAGCTTGTGCCGACATACACGTTGCATCTTCAGGCACTCACTACAGAACACTCCTTACCTCAGCAAGAACTTAAGGGGACTGGACCTGCTGTCTGTGACCTGAAAGGAGCCTTAAAGGACTGGACCTGCTCCCTCCTGTACGCAGGACAGAGAAGTGGACTTTAAGGGTCATAACTCTGACCTGCTGTTCAAACTATAGGGATACATTAAGGTACAGAAAGCCTTTTCTGCAATTGCCCAGCTAATCACTGGGAACTGGGAACTGGACCCTGCTGTTGGCCTCTGCGTGACATCCTGTGAGTCTCTAACTGCCTCCCCTGAGGTCCTACGGTCTTTAGAAGAATAGTTCTGTGGTGTATTGGGCCTTGAACGATATGTTACAAGGTAAAATCTTTGATCAAGACAATCCTGGTTGGTGTATCCGACCCGCGTTTCATCGTGTTAGTGTCAAATCGCACCTAGGCCCTGGTCTACAGCGACATTTTATTATCATTCGCACAGTATGCTTCCTGACACTATTCCTACTTAAAACTTGAAAACTTCCTGTATTTTCTCCCCTTATTGGAGTTTTGTGATTTTGGTGTCATTTTATTTATTACAATTGACACTAGGGGGCATATTTACAGAAAATGCCGCAGCGCGGTGCCACAAGCAATTTTGATTAGCTGAGCCGCATACTTTTCTAAGTGCAGGAATGCGCTGTATTTACAACAATATGGCACATCCCTGTACTCACCTATGTGCCGGCGCAAGAAAAGCAGCTGTGTGCCAGCGCAGGCACCCTTGGTGCAAGGGTGCCTGCGTGGCAGGTATGATTGTTGTTCCGGCACAAAAGGAATCATCAGTGGCGTTTTTCTCCTTCTATGTGTGCTGCTGAAGGCAGCACGCATAGAAAGAGCAAAAAACGAGTAGATATAAAAGTATTTCTCCTCGTTGTACCACTCTTACGCCTCCCCTGGGGAGGCATAAGATTTTGCTGTTGCCTCAGATTTACAGATCCTTGTAAGTCTGGAGCAGTGTTGAAAAGCAATGGATGTTGCGTTGGAACACCCACAGCATCACCCATTGCACGACCGTTTGCCACAGGTAACTGCGTTGAAGAGGATCATATTTACAAGGTGGCGTTAACCCGGGCCAAGTGACTTAGCGTCGCCTTGTAAATATGGAGCATGACACAGAGCCACAGCAGCGTCCCAAAAAGAGACGCTCCAATTGCGCAAAGCCCGTGTAAATATGCCCCCATGTTGGTAATTTGGTTGGGATTTTTATTATTTTTCGTTTTTAATTTATTACCGTTTTCTTACTGCATAACTACTTTACATGTTAAGACGGGGAGCCTGTCTTCTCTGTGCCGTAGCTACCATGGGATTGCGTTCAGGTTAATTCAGTGACTTTGAGGGTTCATCCAGACAAGGATTATGATACAGCCTTGAGGTGTTTAGTCACCCATCCCAACTAATGAGCCAATTTCTTACAAATCTGAAGTGCACGTTTTGAAGACATACTACATGGGCTACAAAGTAGGTTGACTCATTCACCAGATATCATCATGTAACCTACGGGCCACAGTTAAAATCACTGAGCCATTGAGTTGGTAGCATCAAAACCCATTACTTAAGTGTGTGAAGAAACAATCTAGTGTTGGTGTGTGCTATACAAGTGGGTAATATAGCTCAGCTGATTTTGTAGGATGCAAACCTCAGCTTTTCGTAAAGCGCTTTGACAACTCATCAGGGATAGTAAGCGGTATATAAATGCAATTGCAATACAGTATGTATTTATTTGGTCTATTTCACTAATAAGTGGGGGTTGGGCAGTGAATCCAAGCCTGCTGGAGTTAAATACGTACAACACATTGTAGGAGAGACACATCCATTTACTGCAGGCCAAACGCACTTGGAGGACTGTCATCCATCACCCAGCAACAGGGCACATTTTAGTGTCAAGCAAAACGACTTAACAGCAGATAAATGCGCACACATTTCTTTAATATCTATATGTTTACATATCTGACTACTCGAGTGTCACAAGCACCCTTAAAGCAGCTTCCACTCTCGCTGGAGCTCTTACTCTGGACATCAAGATTTTGTATACTGCTGAAATCCGCTTTGGCTTCTGGCTGATTGAGTGGATGGGGTGAACGCATTTCTTTCCCCCTTGTCACGTCAGACTCAATTCCCCCTCTCCGAGGTCCGCGGGGGGAGCAGGGGGGAGTTAATCACACTTCAGTCATTTTACTGAGAAAAGAGAAGAGCCAGTCGCCGCCCAGTATAAATTAAGTGGCATGTGCCAACCGGGCCTTCGCTTCAAGTGGTGCCAGCCTGTGAAGTGAATTATTTAATCAGCCTTTCTGCAGCCCGAGCACTGTAAATCCCTGGACTAGGAAGGCAGCGCCGACAAAGCAGAGAACAGACCTAAATCATTAATAACCTCCTTTTCCCGCCTCCCTTCCAGTTGGCCCAAGGTTGTGTTTTTGAAAAATTGAGATTTCAAGACCATTCACTCACGGGCTTTCAGCTGAAATGAGTTTGCCTCAAACACAGTTTGAAAGGTCACTCTAGCAAAGCATTGTGGGATTTTATAAACATAGATTGAACTTTTCCAGTCAACTTATTGGCCAGCGATGCCACGCGATGACAGGATTGACAGATACTAGCACACCACGTCGACATTATTGTTGGATTCAGTTTCTGTGGCGCAGCAGTTTGGGTCTCCCCGTATGTTTGCCTCCATCCCCAAACCGAATTTACTACTCTGCCTCCGGTGGCACACATACAGCTGCTAAATCACCCAAATCCATAATTATACGGTTGGAAAGAAACTGACATTAATAGGGGTGTAGTCCTACTTACAATAAGTCGCAGAGATTTTTTTCCCTTCCATGCTCAACAAGTCTGGGAAGAGTCACAGTGGGTCCTGGCAACATTAAACACAGGTGATGCAAAAGTAGTGCTGTCTACTTATTGCATTAGCGCTAAAAGTCTGTCCCACTGCCCGGCAGATGGGCAGAATTCAGAGTTGACAATTACAGAGGACCGCACAACCGATCAGGGTACAAATCATTGTGACCAATAACACCGGTCAGAAACTCCAAATTTCACAATCCTATATATGAACGATCTGGAACAGAAAATCATCTTGATCAGTACAAACCCTTTAAAGAACATATTGTACTCTATCTAGGTGCCCCCCAGAATCTGCTGTCCCGGCTGCAGTGATGCCAGAATGCCCAAGTGCCAGCCCATCAGACTAAGGCTTAAAGAACTACACTTGCTTCCGATCAACGTCAGGATAAAATTCAAGATACTGATGATCACTCATAGATCACTCCACCAGAAGCTCCAGATACATTAATTTATTTATTTAAGCGACGTATATAGCGCGCCAATACCCTGGGGTGTCTCGGCGCTGTGGAGTGCATGAGAAAAACGGACCTGGAGCTGATGACTACTGGTTAAAAAGCCTGCTTCCTGAAAGCTAGCAGGGTGGGACTAATTTTAAAATGGAGGGGGAGAGTATTCCACAGTCTAGCAGTGGCGATTGTGAATCGTCTGTCACCCCATGATGTTTTCTTAGTCCGGGGAACGTTCAGGAGGTGGAATACATCCGAGAAAAGCTTAAACACTACTCTCCCATAAGGACACTTTGCTCCGCCAACCACAACCTTCGGTGCGACCCCAGATTTCACAAAGCCAGGTCAGGGGGAAGAGCTTCCTCGGCTCTGGCTCCCGGTCTCTGGAACGCTCTCCCACCATCCCTTCGCACCACTTCCAGTGAAAGCCTAGTCAAGGCACAGTGTAAAACAGCCCTGTTTGGAGAGCTGTAACATTCCGGTCCTCGCCTGATTCACACAAGTGCCAGGACACGTCTTCTAAAGCAGCAGTCGGGCTCTATAAGTATTTCTCCATTCACTCATTCATATATAGACATATCTTTCTGAACCTGAAGGGTGACTCATCCGTGCTCATATTATTCCAAGTTTGGTTGAATCAGGACTGCGATAGATTAAACTTTGCTATGCATTTCCACCCATCTGAAAGTGTGTTCTTAGAATACTTGTTAGGGTTGAGGATGGCCACCTGCACACTACTTTATATAGAAAGCCCACTGAAAGATATACCCTCCTGGCATCTGACAGCTACCAATCACATGCTCTGAGCGATTCGTTACCCCTTTGTCGATTAAATTCTCAGGGTAAGAAGTAATTGCAAACTCAAGACAGACTTCTTTTGCGCAACTGAGGTTCTCACCCAGAAATCATTGCACGGTGGCCACCTCAGACGCCTGATGAGACGATCAGCCAGGAAGGCCTGGTATTGTCTCCATAAGACTACCTTAGCACTACGCAGTATACCTAAATCTGGAAGTCTGTATGTGTTACAACCTTTTCTTCTGGCTCAAATTTCATTCCAAAGAGTATCAGGAATTTCTGGCATGTTTTAACAGGTGTAAACCTTGCCTTTGAAACTCCTATATTCGCCTACAAATAAGGCATCAATTTAAAAGATCACCTTGTCCATCGAGCTCTTCTAGCGCCTAAACAACTGCTCCCCCTTTCCGACCTCCCCCCCCTATAGTGGGTCATTACAAATATAGACAGTGTCCGTGCGTCCCTTTTCTGTTGAAACTAAGCAATTTCGTCATTTCCACACAACTATAACACTTATTTTTTTTAACTGTAATTCCAGCAACGTCATTTATGCCATATTCTGCCACTTGCTGTACATTGGTCAGACAACTCAGAAAAGCGAAATACTGATTTGCCAAAATAGGAGTCGGCTCAGATGCAAAGTTCTCCTCACTGCCTCAGTAGTTGCACAATACTTGGAGCATGACCACTCTGACAACGGAATAAAATGGCAGGTTATATAACGCACCATTAGGATTTCTGACCGACGTCAGGTGTGGACGCGCTTGATTCTGGTTCAAGAACACACGCGTCCCTTCGAGCGGGCCATCTATTCCTCAACGGACTGCCGCGATCCGGGGCTTCATATTGCTCCTGCTCGCTCACTCAGAAGTCACTTAACAGGTATGCAACCTTTATCCTCATAGCCTTCTACTTTTTGCTGGCTGTCATTCTACGTCATATAACTTAATTGTTTTCTGGGCCCATTTTATTACTGCCGCTCCCTTGGTTATACTTCATGGTACCATTTCCTCTGGGCCTTTGAGTCCTCCTCCCAAGGTGAGATTATCAGGTACTCGCCTTCATCATTTGACCACACCATGGGGCAGATTTACAAGCCCCCTGCGCCACCAGTACGTCACTTTTCGTGACGTACTGGTAGCGCATGGGGCTCCTCCATATTTACAAGGAGAGGAAAAGCCACTCTGTTTGACTCTTCCTCTCCTTATAAATACGGCCCTTTCACATGCAGCACTGTGCGTTGAAGGGGCGTTCCATGGGTGTTGCTGTGGGTGTTCCAACGCAACACCAATGGAAGAAGACACATCTCCAGATTTACGAGAAATCATAAATCTGGAGATGATGTGAATACTATGCCACCCTACAGGTGGCGTAGCGAGGCGCAACGGGGAGAAATGTGATCATTTCTCCTCGTTTTTAGGTCTCGCCTGACCCAGCGCATGCGCTGGTCTGGCGAGACTTATTGAGAGGGCTCCAAAAAGTGCTACCAGGCCAGCCTAGAGCTACAGTGCATGTGCGCGGGCACGCGCACAGCGCTTTACCGCGATTACTTTCACTTTGATGTTTGATCGAGATCACTTTTACTTTCGAGGCCGCACAGCCGCTATCCATAGCCAATAGGTCTCGCTTTTGGGACCTTATAAGTATTTAGTTATGCAACTGTTGCATGGCTAAACACTTATAAGGTCCCAAAGGCGAGACCTATTGGCTGTGCCAATGCTTTTTTCCTCTTTCAATGCGTGCTGCATTCTACAGCACGCATTGAAAGACTAAAATGCCTGTAGTGATTGTTTTTGTACAGGAAGGCGCCCCTTCCTGCACAAAAACAATCTCCCCACGATGCAGGCATCCTTGCACCATGGTGCAAGGGTGTCTGCGCTAGCGCATGGCTGCAGTTTGTGCGCCAGCGCAGGGGGAAGCACAGAGATGCAACATATTCTTGTAAATATGTCGCATCCCTGTGCTTCGGAAGTGCCGCAGTGTGGTGGCGCAGCCAAAGGGCTTGCGGTGCCACGCTGCGGCACTACCTCGTATATCTGCCCCATGTGTATAACCAAATTAACTTTTCTGTCTTTTCATTCTTCCTCTTTTAGTGTGATTTGCACATGCCAATAAAGGAGTAAGAGACCGCCACCCTTTATGTAAATATGTAAATATGGCTCATTTTCTATCTTTCTCCTTAGTCTCTTTAAATATCTCTGTTTTATTTTCATATCTGCATTATTTATTCTTTCAGTTCTTCCTCGGACTGCTCTATCCTTTTGAGTCCTGCAGATGATCCTGAGATTCTCCCAGGGATTAAAATGCAGTCGAATTAAACACAGACTCAAATGGACTCTGTAGTACGTTAACAGGCCGTGCAATCCTTGTTCCATTGGTACAAAAGTGTGAGAACTGCTGCTGCCCATGGCTTTGCGAATTTTAAGTTTTCATCGGGGACTGGAAGGCCCAGCTTCACGGAGGCTCGAAGGAGGAGCCTGGGGACACGCCTGTGCTCATAAGCGCTGTTGGACTCCTGCTGCGCGGGAGAGTATGAGAACTGCTGCCGGCCTTGCCTTTGTGAATTTTAAGTTTTTATCAGGGACTCGGAGTCCCAGCTTCACGGAGGCTCACAGGAGAAGCCTGGGGTCACGCCAACACCGCCAGCGCTCATAAGTGTTGTTGGACTCCCGCGGTGCGGGAGAGTGTGAGAACTGCGGCTGCCCTTGCCTTTGAAAATTGTGAGTTTTTTGGGGGGACTCAAAGCACTTCACGGAGGCTCGAAGGAGCCCACGCCACCCCGCTCATAAGCGCTGTTGGACTCCCACAGCACAGGATGCACGTGGGCCATGCCCGGGTAAAGCCCGGGCCAAGGGCGCGCCCATCCGTGCCCGTCAGAGCCCAGAGGAGGCTGGGCTGGGCTCCCCATCTTGGCTCTACCTTCCAGGTGCCTCAGCTCCACCTTATTTGCATCTCGGAGTTGCAGCCAAATCAAGCCATACAGTGAGCCAAGCAGAGGGCAGTAAGGAAGGTCTTTGAGGCACCCTTGCATGGTCCCAGATTGGGTTTTGAGCCCACAGACAGTACTGTATTAAGGAAAGCCCTACGGGGGCAACGCCATCATCACTGTAGTCCTTGGATAAGTCTTGTGCAGTCAGAGGGGCAGAGGGGTAGCGGGATAAAGTGGTCTCTTTATAAAGCGCTATTGTATTCCCTCTCTTTTACCCCGGCCGCGTAGGCGTACACCGCCATATCATCACCGCTTACCTTCTCTCCCATCCTATTCTAACTCTCTCTGAACGTGGTCAGCCAAGCCAGGGTGTGCTCATTTTCAAGGGCGTTCACAGTGGTGTCTTGCAGCCCTATCTTTACAAAAGCATCCCCCTCACCTAGTAGGGCATAACAGGAAAACACATGACAGCTCCCACACTAGGTTAGCACTGTTTGTTGCTCATATGAGCTAGTCACCAAACATGTGAGGCTTCCCCTCACCAAGGCAGATTGGAGATAATGCACTAATGGCTGAAACCTATTACTATGTACGTAGACACCTTTTCTGTGCACACGCTGTGAAAACTTAATAAAGAATTATGACACAAAAAAACCCCCAAAAAACACAAGACAGCTGCCATAATCCATGCAACCCTGGCAACTACGACCCTGGATTGCTTCCTACAGCGAGCGGCAGCAATTCTTGATGAGGAAATCAAACTATTAGGACATCGGCTCTCGCGTTTGCTGGCAAATCAACCGCACCCCCACGCTTCCAGCCCCGCAAGTGGTCGGGCCCTCTGACTGTGCTTCCTGGAGTTGATGGAGCGAGCAAACCCTTTCCTATCCCTCCCCCGTCGAGGCCTAAGTGAAATTAGGAGAGATGAAATCCAGTCTGCCGGGAGAGGATCAGTAGGGTACAGACAATTTCAGCACCCGGGTTAGGTCAAGGGGTGCCCGTACCCCAATCCAGTAGCAACTCGATCAGATGCCCAGATTGGGGGGCCACGAGGGGGGATTGGATCCAGGGCAAAATGTCTTAGAGTGGACAACTTGACTTCCATCACCCCGGGACCAGTTCCCCCCTTGAAAGATGAGCTGGAAGCCATGCTGGAGGCTTGTGTGGGTTCCCTACTTGACATGCTGGACTCTAAATTAGAACCAATCAGACAACGGCTGCTCTCAATCGAGAGGGAACTTTCCAACTGGTCCCAACATAATAAGATGGCCAATCACACCACCAGCACCAGCCATGCTGTTCCACCGACAGCAATGACCATAAGGGCCCTAGACAGCTTGCCTTACCAATTGCAATAGGGGAGGTTCATAGGACCCATACTCCAATCTGGGAGCATCACCGCCCCCGCCGCCCCTATACCTCGGACTGGCCCGCTCCCACTCCTTATGGACAGAATACAGGTTGGGGCACGCCCTTTGGATTCCACCAGGTTGAGGCCAGTTGCTGCAGCATCACGATCCCTGGGATGGGGCTCGGAGGAGTGGAGGCTTTTATCCCTGCTATAGGCGGGTTTGGAACACAGCCCCAGGGCCCCCATAATATTCAATTACCGCCTGAAGCAACACTGTACATTGTGGTTGTGGGCAATGTACCTGTGCTAAAGCCGGGCTCCAGCGAGGACTTCTACCAGCTAAAAAATAATGTCCTTCATTGGCTGAACAATAACAAAACTTTGGGCTTCGGAGTGGAGAGGCACATCATCATGGTTTGGAGAGTGGCCTGGATAGGACGATCCAAAAAGAGTTGTGGCGGTGATTGTGTAATAATTCATTTCAACCATCCGCACATGGCGAAGAGAATTCTTCATGCAGCGAGTCGTCGTACCAGCACGGCCCCTGTTACCTTAATCATGGCCCTTCCCCTTGGCTACTTCTACAAACCTCCACCCTTGGTTCCAAGCCCAAGCCCTTGGCTCCTTAGGAGATCATCTCAGATGGCCTTTCACAAGTGGCCTCAGGTTCCCTCACCTGTCCCACTCTTTAACGCATTTGCACCGCTGGTGCTCCTCGACAATCGTGATTGACTTGTAGGGCCAGTGTCTATTATCTCCAAGGCCCTTTCTCCACAACCGGATCAAATGCATCGGCAGGCCCAGCACAATTCGAGCTGTTACTCCAAGGATATTAACTCCTGCAACCTTATCTCCTAGAATATAGCAGGCTTGGCCAGCAAGTTTATTGGCATTGTTTAATTCAAAAGTTTGATATTTATTTGCCTGCAGGAGACCTGGGCCATTGACAACTCTTTCTTTCTGCAAGGGGACAAGACGTTTAACGTGCCCACAACTCCCTTGAGGGCTGGCCGCCCCAAGGGGTGTCTCGCTGTTTATGTCTCACTCAGGTTAAAAGGAGGTATTGAGGACTTGAACACTGACAATCCTTGCCTGCAGACTTTGCTATTTTCCCGAGGGGCCTAGCAGACTATTGCTTTTGAATTTTTATAATGCTACTTTTTCCTTTCCTGAGGACTGTAACATCACTCCTTTGTGACCAATTTTATTGCTTCCACTCGCTACACCTGTAACATTGTCTTGTTGAGTGATTTTAGCGTTCACCCCTGTGGAGACTCAAGGTAGCAGGGTACTGGGGGTACGCAGTGTTCTCCCTGTCCTCGTTTTGATGATGTGCATTTTGAACATAGTGGCCAGAGGGACAAACTTAATTCCCTAGTCTGTGATCTCGACTTGCAATCAGCCATAAGCAAATCGGACCCAGAACAGAGGAACTTAATCCCCACTTTCAAGGGGCTTGGTTGTGAATCTTCCTTTATTGATTTTATTTTAGCCTCCGCCCCCTTTTTTTTTTACTTGATTTTTGATTTTTCTATTAAAGCCAGTAACTATAGCGATCATAACCCGCTATGGGGCATATCTACAAGGCGGCGATATAAAATTATCACCACTTTTGCGGCCGTTTCCGGCCGAAAAGCAGCGATAATTTTATCGCCTAATTAGCAAGGTCACGCTATCGCGTGAAACCTTGCATTAGCACCCGGATTCTTAACGCCCAGCTTTGCATCTCTAATGAGATGCAAAGTGGGCGTTCCTGACCTGACAGGACTGGAGAAATGTCGCTAAGCGGCATTTCTCCTATCATCAAGCCCCACGCTATGAAGCATAGCGGCAAGAAAAGTAGCGATAACCCCTGTTATCACTGCTTTCCTTACGCCTGCTTCAGGACTGACTTAGCCATGATATCCTATGGAAGGTGGATATCATGGCTAAGTATGTGAGGCCCTATCATCAAGCTAACGCCAAACTTCGTAAGATTATCGCTGGGTTTCCAGCGATAATCTCACGTTTGGCAGTTAGCGCTAGGATTTTTATCGCTTTTGAGATAAGCGTTGCTAATAGCACGCTATCTCAGCGATAAAAATCCACGTTAGCCGGCGATAATTATCCTAGCGCTAAGTGCGCTTAGCGATAATTATCGCAGGTTGTTGCTGATATGCCCCTTAGTCTCCAAGCCAGCTAGCCTGTATTGAAGTTGATGAGGAGGAGGCATGGGGGAGGAGCACTACGGCCCTTAGAAAGGGGTAGAAGGCTTAAATAGGCGCAGATTATCCCCGGATCCTTTCACGATGGACAAGTGCCAGAGCGGGATTCAGATCTGTCAGGGCACAGAGATGCAGCTGGACAAGGCTATTGTTAACGCCTTTGAATCTATTTCTCGCTCTATCATTGCGTTATTGATGGTTCCCGCCCCAAAAAGCCAACAGACTAGGGCACCCAGATTGCTTAGCTCAGAATGCTCTCTTGCCACCAGGAGGCTCAGGGAAGCGCTGCACGCCACTCCCAGGGATGATGTTTTAGTTAAAACTTGCAGAAAGCAAGATAAAACAGCCCTCAGAAAGCGTAAGGAGGCATCGAAGGAGGAAGCATGGAGCAAGCTCATGGGAGCTACAAACATTAAGAGTAGCACCAAGTTTTGGATCATTATCAGTAGCCCCTTCCTGGGAGTAAAGATCGTTAATGTTCTGGATGCCCATAGTACAGAGAATGACTGGGTCAGTCATTTTGAGAGTATGTTCGGGGGCTCTCCGGCCTCGTATCCCTCATCGAGGGGGGACGGAAAATAAAGCCCTGTCAGTTACAGAGGAAGAAGTGAGGCAGGGAATAGCCGGTATGATGCGCAATAAGGCCCCTGGACCGGATGGAATCCCCCCTGACCTATATTTGCGGATTTGGAGTTTTGGGCACCCCTGCTCACCTCTGTTATCAATGCGGCTGTTGGGTCCGGCCCCCTGGCCTCTTGGGCAACCTCCATTATCATCCCGGTTTTAAAAAAGGGAAACAAAGATAGTACTCAATGTTACAGGCATATCTCCCTGTTGGACTCGGAGGTTAAAGTGGTCGGATTGATCCTGCTGGACAGGTTATCCTTTTGGGGTGTTGACAATAACATCTTGTCAGATGCCCAATATGGTTTCCATTCCGGCAATTCCACAACAGACCAATGCTTGAACCTCTTCATGATAGTGAATAAATACACGGTTGCCCGCCCAGGTACCATCTTTCTGGCCTTCAAGGACCTTTCTTCTCCGTTTGATTGAATGAACAGAGGAAAGCTGTGGCAGATTCTGTTCTCCCTAGGCGTGGACAGGGATATTGTCCTGTTTTTACAAGATCTCCATCGAGACACTAAGGCGGCCGTGAAATATTCAGCCGACGTGATGCTGTCACGCACGTTCCCTGTTTGAAGTGGGGTTCTTCAGGGTTGCATTTTGGCCCCTTTTTTATTTAATCTTTACATCAACAATTTGGAGAAAACTCTCCTGGATAATAAGGCAGACTTCCCTCAGGCTAGACGGCATGGTCGTCCAGTCCTGCTATATGCAGACGAGGCTGTCCAGAAGGCCAGGACCGAAATGGGCCAGCAAATGCTCATAAACTCCTGTGATCAATTTTTGGGTGACCATGACCTGAAGGTTAATGTCTCCAAGTCTTACATCATGCAGGTAGGGGCCTGCTCCAGCAGGCCATGCACCTTCAGGGTTGGCCCACCCCAATCCCAAGGTCGAGCGTGCTTTCTGATCTGGGGTACTACTAGACGACAAAATGAAATGGGGGCCCCAACTTACCCGCAAGAAAAACGATCTTACCCGGAACACTGTAGCTATATTCAATTTTGCCTCTAAACTGGGGAAAAGACTGATGGGGCTCTTTTGAAACTTTACATGGCCAAGTGTGTCTCTAAGGCACTTGATGGCAGTGAAATTTGGGGGTACACTTCCACAGACGATCTTCAAATCATGGAAAACATCACTGACTTGATAGTATTTCACCCTGTGTCTCTCATATTAAAAATCTGGGCTGAGAAGGGGACCACATTAAATAAAGTGATCCTAAAAGATTTTCTGCCTCTTGACCACGCCTCCCGGGTACCGTGGATTAGATATGTCAAAAAGAGCTCAACGAGCTTAGGGTGAGGAGATCTTTACACCAATCCTGATGTGATTAATAAGAAGGATCTGAACCTTCCATGAGAATCAGATCATGGTAAGGGAAGAGAAGGAGCTACTGAAACCCAGCCTACATCGCTTCATCATGTTAAGGACCACCCAGATGGTGGAGTTGTAATTATTGGGATTCACAAATTCATATGACCGCTTTCTTCTGACTAGGTTCAGGTTAGATCTTTTCCACCTCCTTCTTGCCCACCCCAGGGGTCAGAATAAGGGGCAAATCTTGCCGTCATGTGGCTGCAATGGATTATCTCCACAGGACATGGTTCATTTTACGATACCCCCAGAAAGTCCTTTTTAATTCCCATTTTGAAAAAGGCTAATTTTAGGCAAGTATAACCCGCTTTTATTTTTTTACAAATGCTGTCGGGTAGCACTGCTTTTTACTTTCTGAATTTCTTAAAATCTTTCATCAGGCTTAGAGCTAGTTGTGATCAACTAACTTAATACCTGACACTATCCCTAGTACCACGCACCTTGCCTGTTTATCTTGCTTGTTCATTCATCATTTTGGTTATATGCGAGGACCGACTGTATTTTCTAGAGGGATTTGTTTATCTGGCACTATCGATAAGCTATTGGAGCCTTGACAACTCTGTAATTTGTACTTGTTTATTTTATTTTTAAATCTGGCATGTCTCTGTGTGGATTGTATTTAATATTTAATATTTTATCTTGTGCTTTTATGGTTTCAATACACAAAATTGAATAAAGATTGATTGATACACATTGTGATCATGATTTATCACTTGAATGTATCATTTATAGGAGTGCACCAAGCATCACTGTTTTTAATGCTTCTTTCATTTTTTAATTCTTTAATTAAAACACCATTTGTATATTATTTTATGGATTGATTTTGTATGTATTTGGGATAGCTGTCTCCAGAATAAATTATCAGTCATAATCTCAGCACCAGTTCCCTAATAATATAATGCAAAATCAAATAATGAAGATATGCACTGGCTATAATCTTAAAATTTTCCTTACACCAGTGAAGCTGCGTGTGAGCACCCACGGCCTTTGTGGCATGGGATGAGTTAGACCATAAACAAACAAGCTCCCCCAGGATATTCATAGAAATGTGAGCAATGCTACACACATCAATCACTCTGCTCAGTATACCTGATTAATCTTGTGCAAAAATAATACTAAAGCCACTTACACTATGTATTGAATTTTATTATTATCATAAAAATAAATATAAATATGACCACAAACATAGTTACCAGTATTTAGTGAGATTCGTAGGGCCTGGAAGCTTAGGGAGAATGTTCGTCTTAACTGCATTAATCTTTCCTGTCCATGACAAGAACAGTGTTGACCATCCCCCAAGATCCATATTTGTATCTGGTAAGGGTGGGTAGTTTGCTTTAACAAGGATGTCTATCCTGGGGGTGATATTTATTCCAAATTATTTGGTCTGTCTCTGTGTCCATTTTAAGGGAAGCTCTTTAGCCAGTCTCTTCTTCTTTTTCTCACATAGGGATAGATTTAAAATCTCCCATTCCCCCAAATGTCTTTTATAGTCTTCTCTTTCTTCAACTTCATGTAGTTTTTAAATCAGCACCAGAAAAACCTCTCTGGGGTACCAAGGGCCAGGAGTATATGATCTACATACAATATATGTGTGTGCTTATCTGCCCCAAGGGGGACCCCTTCAATCCCTGGAGAGCTTCTGTGCTTAACACAAAGAGCACAGGGAACAAAGGTAAACTCTGCCTCATACCCCTCTCAAATCTAATCTCTTTTGATATACATCTGTTTAATGTTGTTTTCGCAGTTGGAATTTTATAATTTGCCATAATCACACTCATATATTTCAGCCTCATTCCAACCCCCCTCATCACTTTCGCTAGTAACAACCAATCCATCTGATCAAAGGTGTTTTCCTCATCTAACGATACTAGAATTGCTAGAATTTGTTTGTTTTTTACCTTTTCCACCAGATGGAATGTCCTGTGGAGATTGTCAGGCGGTTTATGCGAGCCACAAATCCACTCTACTCCAGGGATACCAACTGTGGCAGTATCTGTTCCAACTGGGAGGCTGGGGCTTTGGAATATATCAATATTCAGCAATGTGATTGGTCTATATGATGCATTACATTGTCGGGCAGAAAGCCTCCTCCCTACAGTTGGAGTCTCCTAGACCATGTCGGAACCCTATTCTGACCTACTCAGTCAGTTTACAATCCAACCTACCGATTACGATGTTCGCAGTTGGTTTGTAAACCGCACGGTCTTTCTGAATCGCTTCCGTCCGGCTCTCGGCGAATTCGTGTCAGTCGGACCCGCATCGTACAGCTCTACGGACTGCATTTCCGATAGAGCAATTACAATGTCGGTTTACAACAGCCTTTCCGAGTCGGCCTGTCTGACATGAAAAGGCTGACAGAAAGTGACTTTGGGGCCCCTAGCAGGGCCCCATTCATCCTGCGGCATCAGTTTAGGAGCCAAGGGGGTACCTAAGGGACCCCCCCTGTAAAACCCTCCAGTGCGGCAGGCACCATCTGGTGCCTGCGACAGGTTGCAGAGTTTTCCGCACAGCCCCATTTTTCCCATAGGAGCCTGTGTTGTCGGGCGGAACACATGCTCCCATAGGAGTCAATGGCAATCTGATTGAACAGTGTTCGGTTGCATCGTAATCGATCGGGAGGAATCACCGACCGTGAGACGTCGTTCCCGATTCCGGTCAAAGTCAAAATTTTCTTTATTCGGACAGTACAAATGACCATAAAAGCATAAGTTTAAAACCATAAAGAACTATAATAACCGTCTTCCACATAGAAGGTGTAATTTCACATTTATCACAGTATTTGAATAAGGATGTTAACGTTAGGGTAAGCTTAGTATGGAATTTTTATTAAAAAATCCCCAAAATCCATCTGGCTCCAGTGCCTAAATTTGCTTCAAATTATCTATCACCATTTTAACTTCCTCATCATTAATTGGGGCTTTCAATATTTCTCATTGCAGGAGACTAATCTTGGATAGGTGAGCATCATCCATGCAAAATTGTTGTATTTTTGGTGACAGTTTGAGTTTTTTAGATAGTGTCTCATAAAAACTCCTCTAAACTATTTTGATCTCTTAGCAGAGGAACCCGCTGCATAGAGAGTATTTTCTTCATATATTTCTTCACTTTCTTGGAGGGTGATAAATGGAACAGAGCAGTCTCGTCTTTATCCCCCATCAAAATATATTTGTGTTTTTTGAGTGTAGTGAAGTCATTTCTGCCATACTAGGGTATGCCATAAGTAATTGGCACCTGATTGCCAGTCATCAGAGCTTTGTCGCCAGTGATAGGGATTTTTTTTAAATATTCTTTTTCTATTTATCTCAATTCTTTGTCTAACTCACAAGTCTGTCCTATGTTGAGTTTCTTTTGGTACGGTGCAAGGGAGATACATTTCCTCTTTTTACTACATTAAAGGCATCCCATACTGTTGCATAACAGATCCCATCTGATGTATTAACTAGGAAATATATCAAAAACTAGGGGGACCAGGAGCTATATTTAAGCAGGTCCTGCAAACGAGCTCCAGGACGAAATGTGTATCAAAGGGGCGTACAGTCCCTAGTGAGAGGGGAGGGAAAGGGAGTCTTTCTCCGTGATGCCCTCACACACCTCTAGGGATGTCATGCTTCATCCTTGGGTCATGCTTCTCGTCGGGCCGGCGCTGCAATGCCCGACGGGCACCCGTAAATGGGGCTCTTTGGCGGAGATCTTTTGAAGAAGCCGTAGGGTGCGTGCAGGTGTGAGGACTGGGTAGTGCACAGGGTAGTGAGATAAAATAAGTCTAGAGCTGTCCTACTGTCATATGTTTTATTTCTGTGGTAGCTCAGGCTTAGTTAAAATATGAGGGAGCCCTACACGGATGTAATGTTCCTATAGGGCTGAGGTGCTGTAGTGGGTCAACATGTTTCGTGCCTGCTTAGCCCCTAACCGGTCTGGTGGCAGTTCATCAGGACAAAATATAATAAAAACAGTGAGTGGTGCACTACCGCTGGTCTGGTCCTCAAATTTGTGTCTGATGACCAGGCGCAGTAGAGTTACCCCAGTAGACTTATACCGGGGTAGGAGACACGTAGTATTAAAGTCTACGGCTGACGGGGAGGCAGAGCACGTCGTTGCTCTGAGGGTTGGGTGGCAAACCGACAATCGTCTGTCCTACCCTTGCTCTGGGCCCCGTTATCATCACAGAGAAAGACCTCCCTTTCCCCTCCCCTCTCACTAGGAACTGCACACCCATTATCTAGGAAATAGTCATGTCTAGGAATATATTGTGTGAGCTCTTCTCTGAAAAGGATAACTCGCAGTATGGATGGATGTAAACTCCAAGTTTGGCTGTGGGTTTCCCCTGAGGATTTTCAAACCTATGTGAATGGGTATGTGATCTGAGACTGCTATGGAGCCTATCTCTGTTGCAATCATATCTGAAGCTAAGGATTTACTGACCAAGGCATAGTCAATACACGATTGTGATTGATGCGCATGTGAGTCAAATGTGTATGTGTTATCTGCCAAGTGGAGTTGCCGCCACACATTGCGCAGCCCAATCTCTTCCAATTTTTTCTTATTATGAGAGTAGAAGCCTTCACTCACCTGTTGCCTACTATGCATTCTATCCTTTTGCAGATACCATTCAGCGATTAACATCACTCATAAGACGAATTCCCCCTCTTGCGAAGGTAACTAGTATCTCAAGGAAATTTCCTTAGAAGGTGTCTTGTGCCACGTTGGGAGCATAGATGTTAGAAATCTTTATAAATTCAGTATTTGGATAGCCTCTAAATATCTACCCTCTACTTTCTTGTTTTCGCCTATGAAGGAGAGATCTTTTATCAGAAAAATCACCACTTTTTAGGTCGAGCGTGAGCATAACACGCGCTGGTCTGCGAGGCATTCTGTATTCGGGTATGGACTTGAAGCTCCGACAATTATTTGCCCATCTTTTCAATTGCCTCCTGTTACTATTGTTTCTAAATGGTAGTTTTTCATTCAAATATAGGCTTAGTAGTCCCTACTAAGTACCCCTTGTCTGCATTTGTAACCTCCCATAAGGACTAGACTTTTTACTTGTGTTGTTACATGGTCTGTTTTCTCTACAGTCTGTGCACACTATTTTCGTTAATGATTTTCCCCAATTGCAGGCACGAAGTGCTTTCATGCAAGGGTGCCAGCTTTATCTCTATGCCCCGCGCTGCGGTTTCAGCATGGCGCCTGCTTTTACATTTTTATTGGATCAACTTCACAAACAAATGCTCTTTTTTGAAAAAGCGCCTATACCGCACTTTCACTTTAATGGCGGCTGTGCTCCTTTCTTTAGATGCGGCTCGACTAAAGAAAGGGGCATGGCCAACATTAAAGTGAAAGCGTGGCATAGGGGGGTGTTTTACAAAAAAAAGACATTTTGTCAACTTGACAAACAAATGCTTTTTTTTGTAGGTGAGGTTTACCATCAGGTAGTTTGTTGACATCCAAGTTTGGATACTTTGGCGACAGGCTGAGTCTCTGTATATCATGGGTTGAGTACATTTTCAGATAGGGTTTGGTGTCATCACTATTTTGTTGGATCATGAAGGGCTCACAAAAATTCCATATAAAAGTTGAAAATTATAAATGACAGGATAAAGCCCTAGGGTCTCTGCGGGTAACAGGTAGAGTCCTGGACTGGTTGTTCCTATCTGAACGAGTAGTTTTTGTTGGTGAAGTAGGATGCAAATTATTGTAGGATTGTGCAAGTGAAGCCCAGCAGAGTTTAGAGAGTGTGGATCAATGCTAGATGGTCAACAGTGTTGAATGTATCAGGTAGGCTCAGCTGGAAAAAGGAGACAAAGGTTATTTTAGCCACTGAGATATAATAGTCTATATTTACTGGTTTATAAGTTATGGCAACTGATTTAGTATTAGCCAGTTAGAAATACATGAAGGCATATACAAATGTTTAACGTTCTTCAATTTTTTGTAACTGAGTTAGAATTCGCCTATCAGGAATGCATCAAAGACTGTATAGTGTTTTATGATTTAACCCAACTCAGTCAACTGAGGGCCTCATTACGATATGGGGCGGGGTTTACTCTGCCCGACATCGTCTCAGTCAGGGGACTGACCGACACCCGGTCGGCAGTCCCGTCCAACTGATTAAGATGCGACCAAACACTGTTCGGTCACATGCCTATTCTTTACAATGGGAGCATGTATTCCTTCTGGAATACATGCTCCCATTGAAAAATAGAAGGTGCAGTTCATCCCTGTACCCCGGGGCAGGCACCTCAAGGTGCGTGCCCCGGAGTGCAGGGATCAACAGGGGGGCACCGTAGGTGCCCTCTTGGCCTCCAACCCGAGGCTGTGCACCCATGGGGGTCCTGCTTGGGGCCCCCAAAGTCGAGTTCCGACAGCCTTTCTGTGTTGGAAAGGGCAGCACAGAAAGGCTGTCGAAATGCAACATTGTAATCCCTCGGGTGGAAAGAGCCGCCCTTGGGATTACTGACAGCATTCCGACTGGCAGACGGGCTCTCCAAGCCCATCGGAAGCCAGTCGGAATGACTGATTGGATTCCTTTCCGACTGCCTCCATCGTAATGAGGCGTTGAGAAAGGATTCCAACCAACATATTACGATGCGTTCAGAAAGGCTCTGACCGACAGACGGAGCCTTGTCCGACAGGATCGTAATCAGGCCCTTAGTGAGTATTAAAGAGGGTCCAATGCCACTGCAGCTCGAGGGAACCCAACAGCACAGGGCAACCTTTCAGTACATGCCTTTAACACTTGTGCTCCATACCTTGATCTTTGTTTATATGTATGAACAAATGAAAAAAAAGACATTTAATTTTTGATGGTTTGCATTCCTCTGATACAATTGGACCACTGAGGCGAGATGGTTTGATATTACTTTTCCTACATTTTGTTTTGATAAAATATTAAAGAATGGTTGCAGGGTCAAGTATTTTTGAGCTATAAAACCTCTATGTTGAGCATGCATGCGTTAGTGTCATACACTGCTGCATTGAACTGTAAAGAGCTCCACAGGCTAGTCCATGCTTAACGAAAACCATAATTTTAATAATAAAAAGGTACATACGGTGACCACTGGAGACTGGCTGTATATCGTTGGTTTACTAACATGTGAACTTTTTTTTAAAGGGAAAGTGTCCTCAATGCTGATATCTATGTGAATAAAAGTCTTCGTTATACTACTGTTTACTGAAATATATAATTGATTAGGCTGGTGTGTTGACATATGCAAACAAAACAATTGATGGACAGAATGCTGGACAATGCAAACTTTCACCCCAGCCACAAGGATCTTGGTTAAATCCATCATTCTTTTGCTCACCACACCATCACCCTTCATCAGCCAGGCTGGCTTGAATTCAGTGGTGTGGTGAGCACGGGATCCACGTCTGGGCATACCCTTACCACTTAGGGCAACATATGCAAAATAAACAATTGATGGACGGAATGCTGGACAATGCAAACATTCACCCCGAGTCACAAGGATCTGGGTTAAATCCATCATTCTTTTGCTTACCACACCACCCCAGTTTGGACCCAGCCATATGAAAATCAGTCTTGTCCCTGTTCCTTGTGGGAACAGTCCAGCCTGAATTGCCAAGCCAGGTCCTCCCTGGATCGGAAACAAGCATCCTGGCACCGGTTTCAGGGCATCACCCTTCATCAGCCAGGCTATCTTGAATCCAGTGGTGTAGAGAGCACAGGACCGACATCTGGGCATACCCTTCGCACCAGGAGGCTTGGTTCCAGTCCAGGAAGAACCTGGCCTGGCAGTTCGTGCTGGACTGTTCCCATTGGGTACAGGGTCAAGACTGATTTGCTACTGGCTGGGATCAAACTGGAATGGCATGGTGAGCAAAAAACGATGGATTTAGGCCCAGATCTCTGTAGTGGGGTGAATGTATGACATTGTTCTGCATTCTGTCCATCAATTGTTCTTTTTGCATTGGTGTGTTGACATAGGCGGTGCCGGGCAAGTGTTACAAATGCTTTTTGGTGGCAAAACTTTTAAGGTTGATTTACCTCTACTCTATACAGGTTCATCAATGAGTTTGAAAGGGATTCAGCATCTTGTGTACTTACTGGAGTTTGTTTTTTGTTTACATCAAATATGTTTTCGTTATGGCTGCCATTCTGTCTTTAAGGCACTTTTATACATGTTCTGATTTGTCGCACTGGAATCTGGATACAGGATTTCCCTGAATACAAAAGTTTTCATTACGAACAACAACCCGGCTGAACTGCTAGTGGGTTCCTAATGTCAGTGTTTCTTTATAATACAAATTTTTACTTTTTGTTATTGTTGTTTCCTGTTTCTACCCATATAGCCAGTACGTGTAGGTCCTTGTCTGCTTGAACAGTTTTTTTGTTTTGCTCTATCAGGGTGATGCAGTGGGTTTTTTTGGGTCACGTTGAGGCAGGGCTCCATAAGACGGACAATAGTTCTGTAGCATACTCAGAGATGGAACATGGAGTCCGGGCGTTAGCGGGCTCTTGGGGTTCACCTTTTCCAGCAGCTGGAGAAACCACCACAATGCCCGTCACACTTACAACACTTACTTTGAGACTTTTCTTTTGTACTTTCAGTTAGAAGGGTGCACACCAGTTACTGACCATCCACTATCCTGGTGCACCAGTAGATAGATATCAGTACTTCGAAATTACCACTACAGAGAACGGTGTAAATGATACCACTACTACAGTGAATGAGATCATTACATGTGTAAGTGTAACGGTGAAAGGTTTTGTTCGATTTAGGGCTCATATAACGTTTGTGGTTAGCGTAGGGGGACGTTTAGGCTTATTTTTAGTGTTAGCACTAGTTACTGGGAAAGGCTTAAGCTGAGGGTTAGACTTGCAGCTAAATTAAGGGTTGGTACGATTTTCTTTAAGGTTTAGGGCAGGCTCCAGGTTAGTACATGTACACTTGCAATTAATTATTAGAGTTTGTGGCATCCTCAGTAGCAGTATTCTCAATAGTGGTCATTTCGGTGGAGCGGATTCTGTGTAGCGGTGTCTCAATTCAGTAGTATTCAAGCATTTACAGAGCTCCATGGATGGAGGGAGAGGGCTGAGTAAAATGGCTTAGAGGAGGCACAGGTTTCTGGAGAGTTCCGCTGGACTGCGGGAAGCTTGACTGGATCTGTGAGGGAAAGACACAGATGAGCCGAGGAAGGGCCTGAGTCTTCTGGGATGACTGAGTTAGATTGCTTGTGGATGGGAAGCTTCATAGGAAGCAAGGGTGAGCCCCAGGCAAGCTAGAACATGCTCCCTTGGGCCTACTGGGACGTCTATCAAAGCAAACACAAGGAGATGATGGACGGAGCACTGAAACTTTTCAGACAGTCACCCCCAGTCACAGATCTGGGTTGAATCCATCATCGTTCTTTAGCTCACTTTGCCACCTCAGTTCAGACCCAGCCATATGCAAATTAGTCTTGGCCCTGTGCCTCATGGGAACAGTCCAGCTCGAACTGCCAAGCATAATAATGAGGAAGTAATACTTTGACCAACAAGGACGGAAATAGACCTGTGACCAGATGTATAAACTATAAACCATAAGAAAGACATTGGAAAACAGTTAGATCAAATGGACTCGACAGCCAAAGAAATACTGTTGGAGAGCTCCTTAACTACCCTAGATGTTCAGAAGGTTACAAAGAAAAACCTGTGAACGAGAAGAATGTCCCCACAGAGGATAGAAGAGGGTATTCTCGTTGATGGTACCTTGATTAACTCATGCAATTGATTTGTAGCTACAACGTTACCACCTGCGAAATTCAATAGTTCACACTACTTTTCTCTCTTTACCTGCCGAAAAAATGTATTATAGAGTTTAATAAAGATATTTTTGCAGTTTGATTCTGTTCAGATTAAATTTCAGCTTCAATTTAAGGCTCCCAACCCAACACTTTCAAGATACGGAAATTAACTAAAAATCATTTATTGCTGTGCGTTGCTTTTTCTTTAAAATCATCCAAAATCGGTGCAACTCAACCAACCCATCACGGATGGAAACAGATGCGTGCACAAGCCGCATGCGCAGGAGCACGAATTTTGGAGGTCTTATTGGTTTTTCCCTTACCATAGCAAATCAAACTTACCTCGTTTGCAGTCTCACAAATCACTCGGCTTTGATGAATGACTCTCATTCCTCCAACCTGTTTTAACAGCTTTCCCCGCCAGATGTTATTGGCTGTTCGAGAGGTGCCTTCAAATTGTGCTGGCGGGTAATTATTGAAACACGCCAAGTGGTTTATTTTCCAGCGCTTTCTTCGCTAATGAAGCCCCAACCTTGCCGAGAAGGGCCCACGTTTGGGGGAACTTTAATTTAATTTACTGAACCGTGGGGTCAGGGGCACTGGTATGCAGGGGGGCTGGGGGCAGAGCCGAAAGCAACCCGTTTCTATCGTCAGAAAATACACGATTGCACCAAATCATTTTGTGTAGGGCACACAGTAGAATACTGCTTTCTTGGTTTAAGTCCCCAAATAGAGGAATAAGGATGCACCCTCGGTAACATCTAATTCCACACCCCGCTAAAAGTGGAATGAGGGTCACATGGGAGAGCATCTTTTTCTGCCCCTATCAGGACGGGGCCTGGGCGGCATAACGGGAGTGTTCTTAATGTCCTGAATGTGGGCAACTTGTAAGGACCTCTGTGTCTGGGGAAAGATACTCACCCAGGCCTTCTGATGGAGCCAAGCACAGTGTAAGCTTTGTGCATAATGAAGTTGAGAGACTTCCTAACTGGTGGGCAAACTTTGCCATCATCCTATGGAAGGATATTGTGTCCTGCTTAGGCCAAGCATCCCCCCCACCAGTCATCTGATAAATTGTGACCAAGTAAGGGATAGATGGCTGCAAAGCAGCACAGCCCATCCAATGAGAGCCAGCTAAAGAACAACTTTTTTTTTTAAAGTTTGCATTTTCCCGGGTCTCATGAGACACAACAAAGTATTGGGCAGTGTAATGCCTGGGATTGATGTTCTTGCCTGGCTCCCTAATCTACCAGCTTCAGGTGCTATGAATACTTTCGTTGCAGATGCAATGACTGGGAAGGAATACTCTTTCATGTTCCTTTTCTAGGGGTTCCAGCGTAAGGGGTGGAATGCTTGTGTTGCCTGACCCTAGAACATTTAGGCTGATGTCTCGAAAATTGTCAGCATTGGAGATAGCTACCACTTAGGTCAAGTGGAAGGGGACCGGCCAGGTTCCCAACAGTATTTGTGACCTGAACGACACCTGCATGTCAGTCGAACATGTGGATTTATTTCTGTTTCTTTGACACCACGTTGCCTGTAAGATATATCCCCCTTCTGGTGAAAGGGTTCAGGCCCCCACAAATGATCATCCGTCTGTGCCCCAGGATGTATCCAGGGCCACATGTTTTGATTATCCTCTGCTTCTTTCCAACTCCAATGAGACAGCGGGGAGTGGCTGGATCAGTGATGCAATGAGAGTTTAATATTTCGGAGTAAAGCACACACCTTGCAAGAAAGCACTGGGGGCCAAGAGATTTCTAAGAAACATAATTTAAAAACATCTGTGATAGGTGCAAGACATGTTGTTTTACTCACATGCAGCATCAAGCAATCGATGTAGGAAACATTTAAGGGACACATTTGACTGCAATGATGGACTCATGTCTTCCTCAGGGCTAAATTGATTCATGATAGTTGATACTTCACATGAAACAGCGCTGAACACATAATGGATGATCATAGACATATAAGATGTATGTAGACCACTGCTGTTGTTTTACATTCTGTTATTAAAACAGTTACCATAGCATAAAAGTTGTTATGCAATTTCAAGTTTTCACTTTATTTTGAAACACTGATATGGAGGTGCTGTTAATAACCAGAATGGGTGCAAGGCTATTGAGGTCTTACTAAAAGGGTAGTGCAATAGTTCATCTTATTTATATGATTATCAAGGACATGGTTCAAAGTATATTTCATAACAGATTATGTCTTTTACTTATGACATAGGTTTCGCAATTCTTTTTCCTGAGGTAAACAATTTGAAATGTTGATAAATTTACGGCTTAAAACATAAAATGAATGTGTAAGAAATTGAGCCCCTTCTCAAGCAGCAACTGCAATGCATGTCTGTGTGAAGTCACAATTAACCCCAAATTAACATGTGCTCAGCCCTCTGGTAGCTTGGCACCGAGCAGTGAGGCTTAACTTAGAGGAAATGTGTACATTATTTATGCAGCACTTGAGATAGTAATACATTGAAAACACAACTCAAAAAAATCCCACACCTATTTAGAAAAATAGAGTCAATTTTAATGAATAAATCAAAACCAATGCAACAAAAATCCAATCAGTAGAAATGGAAATATGCAATCTTAAATATTTAAGTGAAAGCAGCACCAAAAATCACAAAGTGTCAACTGTGGTTATCTGGTAGCGCTGGGCCATCACAGACTCACAAGTTCAGGCTGACTACAATAGAGCGTGGGTCAACTTCAGGGGCCCAGTTAGGCCCGCTGAAGAAGAGTACCTTAAATCCGGGTTGCAAAGAGATGTGGACTCCAGCATTGATGATGCGTCGTGCAGCAAAGGCAATGCGAGATCCGGGCAAGGACATGTGTCATGCAGCAGCGGTTCTGGGGCACTGCGAAGTGTGATACAATGTCCTTGCATGGAGATGCATCACGCAGCGGTGGTTCCAATGGGCTGTGTTGGGTGAGGTGTTGTTCTTGCGTGGAGATGTGTCCCACAGTGGCAATCCCGATGGGCTGTGTTGGGCGTGTCGATGTCCTAGCGCAGAGATGCATTGTGCAGCAGCAGTTCCAATGGACTGCTGTAGGTGATGCAGAATCCTTGCATTATGGAAGTCCATGTGGCAGAGGCACTGCACCATTTCCAAAGTTGATGGGCAGCAAAGGTGATGTGCCTGTTCTATGGGAGATGCGCCACGGAGGAGATGCATCAGTTCTCCGGACTCCACAGAGTCAGCAGAACTGACAGGGCTGGCAGAGCACGTTCAGGCCCACTTTCAAGGGCCCCGGACTGGAATGGCACCACTTGATAGGGCATGCCATAGAGATGCAGAGTTCAGGTACTGAGTTCAAGGTTGTTGGAACCCTGTTCTGTCCCTGAGGCTTCTGATCAGGAGGCCCGTCAACTAGCCCTTGGAGTCACTCTGGGATCCTGGGTTTAGAGATGCAGGTTCAGTCCTTCTTGCCCAGGCAGCAGTCCTTCTGGGCAGCAGTCTAGCAGAGAGGCAGTGCTTTCAGCAGCACAGCAGTCCTTCTTACTGGTCTACAGGCCCAGACGTGTAGTGAAGAGTTGAGTCTAAGGATCCAATGATTATACCTGGTTCCCAGTTTGAAGTAGAGGAAACTTCTAGAAGTTTCCATCCCGGGAGATGTCAGGCATCTTCTTCCTCACTGTCCTGGCCCCGGCTTGTTAGGGGTCACAAAAGGCCAGTGTCAAACCCTTTATGAGAGTGCTCAGGCAGGGCCTTTTGTGATGAGTAAGTAATCTACAAACACTAATTGTATCACTGATCTAGCCATTTCCTGCTGATTCACTGGAGTGGGAAAGAAGCAGAGGATAATCCCAAGATTTGGCCCTAGATACTTCCTGAGGAACAGAAGAATGATCATTTGTGGGGACCTGTTCCCTTTCCCCTGAAGGGTCCTATATCTTGCAGTGTTCCACCGTAAAGTCCATTTTCTCTATGGAGAGGGACCACATCAATAGTTTAGGATTCTCACCCCTCATCTGCATTAGCCATCTGAGGGGTCTATGGTGTGTGTGAATCCATAAGTGAGCACCAAACAGGTGCTCATCCTCTTC
Organism: Triturus cristatus; assembly: GCF_964204655.1. Lineage (NCBI taxonomy): Eukaryota > Metazoa > Chordata > Amphibia > Caudata > Salamandridae > Triturus > Triturus cristatus. The sequence goes on along the minus strand of NC_140590.1, from coordinate 473,009,154 downwards.
AATGCCCAGACCTCTACATATGCTTCCCTTTCTATTGCACTCTCGCTCTGTTCTCTGGGATGTAGCTTCCTACTGATGAAGGCTACCAGTTGATCTAGGGTATTTGTTTATATGTAATAGCACTGCCCCAGTACCATGCTCTGAGGCATCTGTCTGCAAGATAAATTCCCTTGAGAAGGCTAGGACCTTGAGCATGGGTGCTGTGCACATGGCCTTCTTCAGGGAGTCAAAAGTGTTCTGGCACGCCTCCATCCAGATCACCTTTCTGGGCTGTTTTCGGGAGGTCAATTCTCTTGCGGGAGCAACAATGGTGCCATACCCCTTGACAAATCTCCTAGTACCCATTGATGCCCAGGAAGGCCTTCACTCCTGTCTGGGTCTTGGCAGGTTCTAAAGCCAGAATGGCTTGGATTTTGGCCAGAAGCGGCTGCACTTTGCCTTCTCCCACTTTGTGTCCCAAGTAGAACACTGAACCCTGCCCTATCTGGCACTTACTGGCCTTGATAGACAGGCCTGCTTTCTTCAGAGACATACGCTATTCTCTGTGGTGGCACAGGTGGTTCTCCCAGCTATAACTGAAGACCGTAATGTCATCCGGGTAGGCGGCACTGAAGTTCTGCAATCCAGCCAGGACATGGTTGACCAGCCTCTGGAAGGTGGCAAGGCCATTTTTCAACCTGAAGGGCATCACCCAAAACTGGATTTTTGGTGTACACAGACCTCTCTTTCGCCTCCTCAGTTAGGGCAATCTGCCAGTACCCAGACGTTAAGTCAAACTTTATGAGGAACATAGCAGCCCCTAACCGATCATTGAGCTCATCAGCACGAAGGATGGGGTGTGCATCAGTTTAAGTGACTGCATTGATCCCCAGTAATCCACACAGAAGCTAAGTTGAGGGGAAGTACCTGGAGGGATAGCCTTGGAGACCAGTACTACTGGGCTAAACCAAGGACTCTTACAGGGTTCAATGAGCCCTAGCTCCAGCATTTTGGAGACTTCCTCCTTTATGCTTGATCTCACTAGACCCAATAGCCTGTAGATTTTATTCTTCACATGTATACTAGTCCCAGTATCAATATCACGGGTACACCATGTAGTGAGTCCTGGGGTAAGGGAGAAAAGAGAGGCAAACTGCCTCAACAATTAGCGACGGTCCCTCTGTTGCTCTAAGGCAGTGCTTCTCAAACTTTTCAGAACCATGACCCACTTTTTAGTATGACAAACATTCACCTTCCACCTAGCTGCAATAGACATGAGGCAGGCGATTTTGTAATGTAATAAAGTATTATGTGGTAGCGCATTGTTATTTGGAGGCAGCACATTTTCCATTGAAATGGTCACTACATTTGTAGACATGCAGTTTTATAGTTAAAACTATATTGCACACAAATGATAATGTGTGGAGGACAGGTTCAGTGAATATTTATTAATTGAACATCACCAAGTAAAGTGTCATGATTAGTTGTGATGCAACTAACATTTTTGTTTTCTTCACAGTTCAGAATTTCCCAAAACCGTGCTTCATTTTGAATTCCTATCTGAGGAATGTGTATAATTTATTTACAGGTATTTACATTTTGTTGTGTGTTAGGAAAACATGACTTCCTCCAGCTTTACTTTCATACTTCTTGGGAATCATAACCTTGTGTTGTTCTGCTGATCTGGATGATCTAGTGGGAACATACAATTTGAAGTGTCCAAAGATAACAAGAACTTAGCTGATGTAGAGCCTTATGAACCATACACAGGGCTTTGAAGAACACCCTTTCTTTACTGGTAACCAATGGAGAGTTGTCAAGCCCTCCCTAACAGAGAAGTATTTTGGCAAACCTAGGACAAGTCGAGCTGCAGCATTTTGTTTAATCTGGAGCTTATTTAAAGAGTACTGATTCACATTTAAATAGAGGGCATTATAGTAGTCCAAGCAAAATATGATCAGTGCAATGACCACTGACATCCTAAGCTCATTAGGAAGAAAAGGAAACATTTTCTTCAAAGACTTAATGATCCAAATACAGGACCTCACAATTCTGTTAACCTGGGAATCAAAAGTCAGGGTGATATCAAAGATCACCCCCAGGTTTTTGACTGCGGTCACCGGCAGAGTCTCACAAGTTTCTGGCCACCAACGGTTAGTCCAGATTGAGTTTTCAGCTCCTAAAACCACAATCTCAGTCATTTCCCCGTTCATTTTCAGCCAGTTCTTCCTCATCCAGCTGCCAATTTCTGCCATGCAGACCCTGAACTTGTCCGCCACCCCTTCCCAGTCATCAGAGATGGAAACAATGATCTGTATGTCATCTGCTTGGGATGCCACCATGAAGCCAAAAGAGCATACCAATTTTACCAGGGGGGAGAGGGGGCGACTTACAAGTTGAATAGAGTAGGGCTAAGGGAGGATCCTTAGCTCTAAAATCCCCACAGCTGACTGTAACAGTCCTGTTTATTAGGAAGGATTTCAGCAGGTTGAGGGCGGCATCCTTCGGGCCAATCTGTCGCAGCCTTTGCACCAACAGAGATGGAGAGATGGTGTGAACGTCTGCAGACAGATCTAACAGGACCAAAGTAGCAGCACCTCCCTCCTCCCCCTTGTTAACTCAGAATGGCCCATAATGCTAACACCTATCTTCCCTTTGTCTCAGTATCTGTAAGCTATACACAAAGACCAACTTCTAGCTACAACTAGTCATGTGACCCAGTTTCAGGATGCAGGCACCAAATGTTTAGGACAAGGACATGCCAACTTTCTAAAAGTGTAATGTATCAGCTGCGATGCACTCTGTTCAATACTGCTGATTCAGTTTAAAAACTGTACACAAATTAATCTGTGTAGGTGTGCTGACTCTGAAGTGGTTCTATCAAACCACTAGTTCTGAAAGAAAATTATATCTAAGACGACCTGTCCTAGACAAAGCCTGCACAATCAAAAGACACTCTGCCTAGAGTGTGTTCAATATCATGCTGCGTTGTGTTGAAAACAATTATAAACAATAATTTTCATCAAGTAAACAATGTAAACATACTACAGTTGACTAATATACCTATACATAAACATAATAACGTAGTTTCAATCCAGCGTTGTTCAATGCTTCTTTTATTCAAAAGCACGATTCATTGATGAGCCATGAACTTCATGTTACGTTGCATTATAATAGAAACTTGAAGATTATTGTTCCCAATGCATTTCGGGTGTAACATACACCCTTCGTCAGGGGAGATCTACAACAAGCATATATACAATGAATTAACAAATCGGTCTGCTTAATCAAGTTATGTGATTACCGGCCTCTTATTTGCCGGGAAAAAACGAGCAATTAAGAGTATGATGAAAAACTGAGAATATAATGAAAAACATACAATGAATTTACTGCATAAAATCATCTTAATGACCAACATCATGGTAGAATGAATAGTTGTATCTTAACAAACGTGCCTAGTCAAAGAAACCAGAGGTCAAACAACCCATCATTTATCCCCCAAACCTTTCCAAAAATGGCAAGAAAAACTTTAAACAAAAACTTCTAATATGCCACCAAGACACCTTATTTGCTGACAACTACCTTAGCCTAACCTCCATCATAAAAACTAACTACATCTTCTACTCCAAACGCCCCTCTAAATGGAAAAGTATCTTTCTCCGCCACCTTCCTATAACGATTTCCTGCAAAATCCCTTATGGTCTGAAACTATCCACCACTCCTTCCCCCACATTTCCTGGCAAAATTGACATCTCTATTTTCAAATCAGGAAATATCCCTATACAAGCCTCCGAAAACCACCTCATCATTTTTTAACACCACTTCAGCACCTTATCCCAATACCTACTACCTACACTTACCTCTAACCTCCCAGCCTCCCAAACGCAGGATGCCTTTTTGTCCCCTCCCACCTGACCCCAACCCATCCGTTCCCTGACTAATTAATCATCAATGAAATCCCTGATTCCCTGTTGTATTCTCCCCCGGCCTCATTAGCATCTCCCCCTCCTCCTGACTTTCTTACAGCTCCCTCAGCTACCCAAACCCCCCTCCTCCTCTTGTACACCCACCCCCGATGGCTCCACTAATAACTCCAATCTCCTTCTCTCCTAGTAACCTTCCTACAACTCCCTTAGCCACCCAATCCCTCCCTCATGTACCACCTCCCCATGATCCCCCGATGGCTCCCCTAATAACTCCAATCTCCCTCTCTCCTAGTAACCATCTCCCCATTATCTAATTAACAGCGCTCAACACCCCTCCCATGCCCCCTTTTCTTCTCATGACACCCAGTTGACCCCTTGGAATGCCCTCTCACACCCTTTAATTCCACCTCTATCCTGCAACCTAAACACCCCTCACTTCCCTCCACCTGGCTTCCCAGCCTATCCACACCCTAGACCGCCATCCCCGACCAACATGGAAGAACTTCAACTCTTACCTGTCCAGCACTCTGACCTTACTACTTTTGAATACCTTGGTGCTGATCTTATAGTTCAGGGTCCCCCCCCATTCGCCTACATAACATATACCATCCCCCCGGATTACCCTCTTTCCTTTGTGGAGGAATTGTCCGATCTTCTTACCCAATCATCGATTTCCAAATCTAGAAACCTCTTCCTTGGTGACTTTAACATCCACTGGAACAAAAATGATGATCCCTCAGTTAATCACATCAATGACTTACTTGATATCAGTGACTTGAAACAACTCTGCCATTCTCCAACACACTCCAAAGGTGCCACTCTTGACGCTATCATCACTAGCAAGGAACTGGCTTCTCTTTCCCACATCATCCCCATTGACTGGTCCGACCACCGCCTCATCCTCTTCACGATCAACAGCTTTGTGCCCCCCCATCCTCAAATACCATCAAACAAAAGAAGTTGACCAGAAATCTTCACCTTATTCCTCCAGGCGAATTGAAGACTAAGATTAAAGCACATCTACAGCTTACTCCTCTCTCCCAAAGTGCTAGTGACCTTACAGAACATTACAACAAATCCATAGTTGAAGTCCTTGACCAAATTGCCCCAGCCAAATTAAAACTGCAAAACCGTAACCCCTCCAAATCCTGGTTCAATACCGACCTCAACAATGAGAGACGGTCTTAGGCAGACTGAATGCACATGGAGGCAACAGCCTTCCCCCTCAAATCTTGTCCTTCTCAGAGCAGCAAGGGCCAACTACAAAAAACACATCTTTAATGAAAAGACCTCCTTCTTCCGTTCACAACTTGATCGGGCAAGAAATCGACCTATTTAGCATTGTCAAAAACCAAACTGCCTCAGCCCCTCCAAACTTATGGCTACGGTTGAGAGATGTGAAGAAATTGCTAGCTTCTCCTCGGATAAAATCACTAAGATTGATCAATCTTTCGTCTTAACTCCCCTCCCGCATAGCCAACCACCCCTCCTTAACATTCCCTCTAAATCTCCATCTACCCCTACTCCTCCCCCGGACTCTTCCCAACTCCCCCCCGTTGTCACCCCTTCTGAACCCTACTTCACCATCCCCCAGCTAAAAAACAATTCATCCTGGAATAACTTTTGTTCAGTTTCAGAACGAGATGCCCTCAACATCATCACCAAGCTTAAACCATCCACACATACCAGAGATCCCCTCCTTGCCTATCTTGTACAAGACCTAAAACACATCATCGCCCCACATTGGACCACAATCATCAACTCCTCCCTAGCCACCGGTCGTGTCCCTGCTTCCCTTCAGCTAGGACAAATTACCCTCACCATCAAAAATGCTACAGCTGACCCCAATTACTTAAAAAAACTCTACGCCCTATTTCTAACCTTCCTATTTAAGGCCCTGGAAAAATGCGCCCTGCTCCAGCTGAACAAACACATCGACTCATTCAACCTCTTGGACGCATTACAATCAGGTTTTCAAAAGGGCTGCAGCACTGAAACAGCCATGCTCAACATTATTGATGACATCCCCCACTCCCTAGACAAAGGTGAATCCTCCCTTCTCATTCTTCTTGACACCTCTGCTGCTTTTGATACTGTTAACCATGCCGCCTTGCTCAACACTCTCAAAGACCGTTTTGGCTTCAATGGTGCTGTCCTCAAATAGTTCACCTCCTTTTTCCAACATAGAACCCAACAAATCAAAGTCAGCGATTGCCTTTCTAAACCTCTGCCGGTCACTTTGGGCGTCTCCCAGGTCTCTATTCTCTCTCCCACTCTATTCAACCTCTTCATGGAACCCCTCACCCTCATTCTTTAGCAAGCGAAAATCAGTTACCACCTCTATGCTGATGACACCCAACGTTACTATAAGATCAAATCCCATGCTGATGTTTTACACCTCAACGATGCCTTGACTAAGATTCAACTTTGGTTCCATCACAACCACCTTAAACTCTAAAAAAACAGAAACCATCCTATTCTGTCCTAAAAACAACTTGCTCCCTATTCAACACTGGATCTCTGACATCATAGCTCTCAACTACTCTCTTTCCATCTCTAACTCAGTCAAATCCCTCGGCATCAACGTCGACCAGAGCCTCAGTCTTACTCCCCACATAAAAAGGTGCTCTCTTCACACTCCACCATCTCAAAAAAATTAAATCTTTTATTCCTGCTGATGACTTTAAATCAGTGGGGCAATCATTGGTCCTGTCTAGACTCGACTATGGTAATGCCACTCTCTTAGGAACTCCTAAAGTCCACCTAGCCCCTATCAAATCCATTCTTAAACTTGGTGCCAGGCTTATTACCGACTGTAAGCGGTTTGATCACATCTCCCACATCCTCAAAGACCTTAAATGGCTTCCTATTGAAGGCAGATCCACTTACAAGACTGCTTGCATTACGCACAAAGCCCTTCATCAAAACACCCCATCTTACCTCTCTGATAAACTCCACAAAGCGGGCTGTACTAGAACACTGAGGAGCTCTAACGCTCTTGTCCTTGTCCCTCCCTTATTAAAAAAGAAATCAACACAGTCTCGCTCTTTCTCTGGAAACGCGCCCTCCGTCTGGAATGCCCTCCCTAAAGATCTACTTTGCAACCCCTCCTACCCCAGCTTCAAAAAAGACCTCAAGCTGCTCCTTCTCAACAAATACTGGGGTCCTTAATACATTGTCACTAGACACTAACTCTTACCCCTGCCCTGACTGTATAGGTCTCCTCTACTTTTTGTGTCACCCTCTTTCCCCCCATCCATTCAATTCTTTCATTTACGACCACCCTCCCCCTTTTTCTTTTTTTGGGTAGTACCCACCTTCTTCCACCTGCTTTACCCTACCCCTCACCCTCCACAGTCGCCCCTCACTCTCACGCCCTCTCCCCTCCTTATCCACTAACTAACTTTACTTTACTTCCTGTCCTACTAACTTCGATCGGTTGTCTGACTTGTTTTCCTAGTTAATTTACCTCATTTAAAAAGTACACTGTTTTAAATTTTCAAATTGCCTTGTTCCACTACCTCAATGTACAAAAGTTATATTGCAATTCTGTATTACCAAACCTTTGTAAAGCGCTCTGATACTCTTGGGTCCAGCCAGCGCTATATAAAACCTTTTAAATAAATACATAAAATTAATTTAAATATAGGCCTACATTTTACCATAATATGTTTGAGTAATCTAATCAAAATGTCTTTCCAGTACTCCTGCTATTAAACACGCAAACACAAATGGACATGTCTAATTGCATTCTGGTGCACACAAATGTAAGAGATTCTATTAGAGAACATGTATGACTATTTTGCAAGGTGTTCTATGAGTAGCCACAATGAAATATCTGTATCCTTGTAATTTAGAAAAGAGTAGTCTTCATATAAGTTCATAAGAGCCAATTCAAATATCTCCAGTGTTTCAATTGCCAGAATAATCATTTATCCCTGACGAAAGTGGGCTGTGTGGAGGTTGTCGGTAACAAATTATTGATCCATGAGCAGTCCACAAAAGGTTTTCCAAAATAATGGGTTTATTCAGTTCACCTTATCTTCACAAAGCTTCCAGGATGGAAATGTCAGAATAGCACGAACAGCATCCTCAGCCTCAACTAGCCCAGAGCATTCAAGACACATGAAATCTCAGTGATTTCCCACTGAATTTTAAAGATAGATAATTCTTTGATATATATTGGTCATATTACTTGATATATTGAAAAATATGCAAACTTTTGAGAATTTGGTTAACATACACAGACTGGCCTTTGAGAGATAAGAATTTCAGAAATGTATCAAAATTGTGATCTCAAAATCTAAAACTCAAGAGTGTAGTATAGATCTAAGCTACAAATAATTTTCTCGAATTCACCTAGCTCACGTATCAAACTGTGATACTATAGTACACAGAACTGAAGAGAGTGTAGTAATAATTTTCACATTCTGGACTAACACTGTGTTCCTTTGTTTTTTTTCAACAGAGACCTGATGCCAAAGACACTAGATGGACAGATCACTATGGAGAAGACGCCAAGCTACTTTGTGACAAAGGATGCCCCTGCTCGTATCTATGCCATGTCAAATGAAACTAGGCTTATTGTGGTGGTTCGGGACCCAGTGACTAGAGCAATATCAGATTACACCCAGACTTTATCAAAACGGCACAACATTCCCCCATTTGAGAGCCTGGCCTTCAAGAACAGGACTACGGGCCTTATCAACACCTCGTGGAGTGCCATCCAGATTGGTATCTATGCAAAATATCTGGAAAACTGGCTTATAAGTATTCCTATCAGAAAGATTTTGTTTGTGAGTGGGGAGAGGCTGATCACGGATCCGTCTGGGGAACTTGGTCGTGTGCAGGACTTCCTGGGCCTCAAGAGAATTATCACAGACAAACACTTCTACTTTAACAAGACAAAGGGCTTCCCATGCCTAAAAAAAGCAGAAGGGAGCAGCAAGCCCCATTGTCTGGGCAAAACAAAGGGCAGAACCCATCCCAACATTGATCAGAAAGTGAGACAGAAACTACACGAGTTCTACAGGCCATTCAACTTGAAATTTTACCAAATGACAGGCTACAACTTTGGATGGGACAACTAAAAGAGAACAGAAATTTCAGACAATATATTTTATAGACTGTTAGAAAAACGTTTACTATTTAATAAAGTTGTGTCGAGAATAAGAATGTCATTTATAGCAAGTGTCACTCTCTAAGGGTAAATTGTGCTGATTTTCAATTCTGCCCTGACGCATTTTATGTAAAAGGGAAAGAGGAAAGAATTGATTGAACACAGTAGCTCTACAAAGTCGATTAAAATGAGTCATATTCTTGTGATGTGGAGGGCAATTGAAGATCTCTGAAATAGTAGGACTTCGAACTATACGCAGGGGGCAGCTGTCATTTCCCAGTTCATATAGTCCATGCTGGGGGTCATATCTATTCTCATTTGTGCTCATTGCACCCAATTGTATGATTGAATGAATACACACTAGGGCGGCAAGAGGAGATTAAGGACCTGCGTGGGCCACCTCCCCACTCATAATACCAAACACAAAAAAGGCCACGGGTCCAAGGGAACGGAATGAGGTGCGACACCGTTCGACCAACCATGTACTTGAGGGGGATCCCTTTTAAGGACGGTTCCCCTCACACACCAAAAGTGTCATGCTTCATCATAGGGGTGCCTCCTCGAATAAAGAAGCCTAGTCTATATGTGGGCTACAACCCCCTCACTGTGAGGGAGGAGCACAGGGATGCTTTTTATGTAGATAAGGAGGGTTGACTAAAACCCTATGTGAGCGTGGTGTGTATGGTGTGATGTGCAGTGCTAAAGTGAACATAGTTAAAACTGGCGACAGGGTTAGCTATGTAGCAACTTTAATCGGCTACCCTGTGACAGGATTAAAAACAAATAGCTGAAAATACAGCTGCCATCATTAGAGGCTTCTCTATTAGTAGATGACCAACATGTTTTGGCCTGGAGACCTGACAGCTACTGCCACATAGTGATAAAACATGCACATGTGAGAAAATAATGTGTAATAACGACGGTATGTTATACTGAACCAGTGGTCCTGATTGTTCAGTATGTCCACCGTTCAAACCTGTGGTGAAATAAAAAACAACATGCACTATTTACAATTATGCATGATCAGTGGAGACAGTACATACAGGGCATGGTCAGGGCAAAGCACAGTGTATCCGCTCAATAGTGAAAACAATTGACAATGTGTAATCCTCTTAGTTCACATGTAAAAAATAATGAATGCGTGACTCACCATTTTGTTAATGGATCCACTGCATCTGTCCTGGCTCACTGGCCAACAAGGTACGTGTGCCAATCCAAGCTAACAGAAAAGGTAGTGGCATTAGAGTGAAGATAAAAGATTGCAGAAAGACAAGTGAATGCCCTGAGTTGAAGGTAACGCCCATGCCTTTGCTGCTCAAGGAGCTCAGGCGGGTGAAAATACGAACCAGTGAGCCTGATGTGAAGTTGAGGCACGGTTCGGGATGACCCGCATTGGGTCCTTCCTCTGTTTGGATGGCCATGTGGAACTGAAGGGATGGCTGCACTACAGCCCGCGGTAGGGGAGCCCAGGAGGTGGCCGCTAGCAGGTGGACATCCACGGCTCAGGATGACCCACGAAGGGGACCTGCCGCTGCTAAGACGATCGTATGGAGCTTGTGGAGTGGCTGTCCCAGGGTGCAAGGGGGGGGGCCCAGTAAGCAGCCGCTTCTGGATTGAAATAACTAACCAGCATGGTTAGCTCGGGTGGCTAATCGTAGGGTATTATCTTAAAGAGCCGACCAGCAGTTCATGCGGGGTTGAACGCGGGGTGTGATTGAAAGCACAGAGCGGCATGTAGGTCAAGAGACCTATGGTGTCACTGACCTCTCGAACGTAGCGTTGGGTCCAAGGAACAGAAACAGAAACCAGGAGGACTGATCGCCTCTCAGTAGTCGCCGCTCGAACGAAGGGTGGAATGGCACTTCCAGTTGGACGTGCTTCCACTGGAAGTTGGGGCATGATGGGACATGTAGTTCGGCCGGCGGTGAGCCGTGCCCGACAGGCACTAACGTGCGTACTCGTCAGCATAACACCTAGTCGGCAGGAAGCGGGGGACTAACAGAATAATTGTTACGAAGAAAAAAATTAAGTCTGAACAATGTCAGACATGGAGGACAATGGGTGACTGGAAAATGGGTGAATGCCTGATACGGCAGGGTGAGACTTCTGTAGTGGAACCCGAAGGGTCCCTAGCCCAAGCGAGGAGGAGAGTGTCAACCCAGTTGGTACAAAGTAGGTGATGGAAGGCCTGAGGGTGCACTAGCTCTGGAGTCAGGGCTCAAAAGGGGATAAATATCAAACCAAAACAGTAGTGTGGGTGGTGAAAAATGCAAAAATAGCTTGAAGTACTGCCAAGCTCAGACTCATGCATGTCAGGAATGTAAGTGGATTGATCTACCGTGGGGTTCAAGGGAGCGCTAACCAGGGGATGTCATCATTTAGTCCCGTGCTTGCAGTACCTAATCTGAACACCCATCTCTGTTCAAATCTGAGAAGTCTCGTCGAAAGGCCTAGTGTCGTGGTGCTAAGATACGGGTTATCTACGAATACCAAGCTTAGAGTGTCTGCCTGATGGCGCATGTCAAAAAAGTGTTTCATGAGTTTGGTCATTTGTTTGGCACACCTAATCGCGCTCTTGTGTTCGAGTATGCGTGTGTGTAGCTTCATGATTGTCACAGTTGTGTTGTTCTGGAGTGTCCCGCAGAATCAAAATGCCTGTATCGTAGGGTGAATGAGTTTCATCATGATCTGGATGATATGGAAGAATTTGAGGATAGAATGAGATCTGATTGGCAGGCAGAGTGTTGGGGCATCTTCTGATCCTGGAAACTAAGACATGATTGGGATTAAGAGGTCAAATCCTGAAGAAACCATATTATCTGTTGAAGCATCTTTTCCCATTCTATTTATTCCTCTTTGTCAATCTCACTCTCAATGCCAAGTTTCATTGGGATGAAAACATTGCCTTTGACTTTGTTAAAAGGCTTGCAAATGTTTGCGCTGGTCAGGAACTGTGAAACCCAAGGATCACAAGCAAATGCTAGCGTGCTAGATATGCATTAGCAGGACTCCCCTGACTGTCAGAGGTGGGTTAATGAGTGATGCTTTTTCAACACATTGAAGACAGCAGACGTATACTTATTAGAAATAATCACATTTGATTGCACATTCTCAAGTACCAAAACACAATGGTAAAACAAAAAATAAAATGGTAAGGAAATATGAGTGCTTTGATAGTAAAAGCACTTGTGAAACATGTAGCAATAGAGAAGTGCTATGAGGGGAGCATATTCTTTGAATACTGGAGCTATGTTACATCTCCAATTACGTAGGGGTGGGCTTAACTCATGTAATTCAGTGTAGTGTATTTATGCTGAATTACCTGAAAGTTCCACGAGATTATGCTTAATTATGCAAGAAGAGTAATTCTGTGTTTAGCGCTAATTTTTGCACAAAAATACCTCCTTGTGTCCAATATAAGCATGAGAATGCATTTTGTGGTAAGAAATAGCGCTAAATGCAATAGCCCACTAATAGCGGACGCGAGCAGCCGCTCGCGCTCGCTAGTAGGACTTTCCCCCCACTTACACTGAGGATTTAGCACAATTTGCTAACCACAAAATGCACCCTCACGTCCAAAATGGTCATGAGGGTGCATTTTGCACTAAAACATAACACTAAATGCAGTAGAAAATGTGCTCTCACAGTAGGATTTTCCTTATAATTCCATGATCAGGAGTACTCACATAATTATCCGTAATTCCATGTTGATGAGTAGGGGAGAGATGTTGGCCTAACGGCTAGGGCGCTCGACCTCGGAACTGAGTTCGAGTCTCGGTAATGACGCAAAACACTAAAATAAAAAATGTGTCCTCATGTAACGTAACTGGTGCTGTGTAAAGCACTCTGATACCTGATTGGATTCGGGTCAAGTTCGCGCTATATAAAACTCGGCAAAAAAAATTTGAAAATACCGATTACAACGATTACTCCAGCGTAATTGAAACCATGCCGCCTGGGCATACAATTATGTAAACTGATCCCCAAGAGGGATGAAGGGAAAAGAAAGTGAACCTACGGCCAAAATTAAACATTTATCAATGGATTGACAAAGCTGTAGTGGGGTGAAATTGGGATATTCATTTCAATGAGAGGGATGAGGAAGAAGCCCTGATTTACTTACCAATCAGTATGCATTCACCCTCTCTATTAATGCCTTCTGCTCACCTGAGACACAGACCCAGGACCCCCACTTTCTAAGGGGCCCCGTGCGAAAGTGAACTTTCTCACTTTGATCTCTGTATATTCTATTTCTCTATCTGAACCTCTCTCCCTCTCTGCCCATCCCTACCTCTGACTCGCTCTACCACCTATCATCTTAAGGATGTTTGGGGTCCCCAGCGACACATGTCTCAACTGTTTTTGTGACTGTGTTAAAGTTTAACATATAATTTAGTATTGTTTGGCATCATGCAGGCTTGTGTTCCATATGTCAATTCCGGGGCCCCCAAATTCTTAAAATTCTTAAAATGACACTACTGCTTACCTGTGGTCTCTGTCGATTAGAGGTGGTACGGTGGCTCCACCGGCAGTGCTGGGGCAGTTTGTCCCACTCCTTAGTTCTGAAATCTCCCGTTGATTATACAGCCGACAGTTTTTCATCGCACGTGTAAGACTTAGCCTCAGCCAAATTGGCTTTGCAGACTTAATGGCCCATATAGTACTCCATAGATTGTTCTAGATGCCTGTCCACTTCTAAGTTTATGGAACCTCTCAGAATGCAGAATTCTTATATTTCAGATGTTGTCGAAATAGAACCTCCAAGTTATTTCTGACTCTGGTGCTGAGTGTGTGAGGCTGGTGAGTCTCAGTACCCAAGGAAATGGTGTTAGAGAGAGAGGGAGTAGCTGAAACCATGTTAGTCAGCAGATTACTGAAAAGGAAGAAAACTGGTGACAGCGTTTGCACCTGTTAAACACATCTATAAGAACAAGGAACTTTGGGGCATATTGATCCAAATTTGTCAGCGTGATCTCTGACATTTTCACCTCTGTGTTTAGCTGCCTGGCCCCAATGCAGGCACCCTTGCACCATAGTGCAAGGATGCCTGCGTTGCAGAGAATGATGGCTATTTGTTACTTCTATGTGTGCTGTATTGTGCAACACACATAAAAGTAGTAAATCACCATTATTTGATGATTGTTTATGTGCAGGAAGGGACACCTTCTTGCACATAAACTATTGATAATGGCGTTTTGCTCTTTCTATGTGTGCACACATAGAAAAAGCAAAAATGAGGAGAAATAAAAGCATTTCTCCTTGTGCGCCATTCTAACCCCTGCTCTAGCATGGCTGTTGTTTTTGGCCCTGCTACAGATTTAGACTACCTTGTAAATCTGGAGCAGCGTCAAAAAGCAATGGGTGTTGTGGTGGAACGCCCACAGCAACACCCATTGCACGCCCCTTTTCCACAGATACCTGCGTGAAAGGGTACCATACTTACAGAGCGGCATTAAGCCACGAAAAAGTAGCTTAACGCCACTTTGCACATATGGTGCAGGGCACAGGAACATCGTTGCTTCTACAAAAGTACAGCATAAATTACTACATTACGGGGATCTGAGGGAGTCCATATATATTGGGTCCACCTACAATGGCTGAGCCCATGAAAGGCGCAGTTTGTGAAGGGAGCAGCCTTGTCTCCATCTCAGTAAGAAGGTCAAAGCAAGGGTGTGCATGGGACCACAGTTGTTGGAGATGCAGGTCAGGCTAGCCCCATTAAAGGAATAAAGAATGATTAGGGATGCAGCATGTGGCAGCCGGTGAGGGGTCTGGTAAGTGGGGGCTGAGTTAGATGCGAGTGAGAAACTTCCAGTAGGGCCCCAAGACAGAAAAGGGATACAATTGTTGGGGTAAAAGAGCATTGGGTATGTTGGAGCCATGGCTTTCAAGGGACGGTTTCTAGGTTCCATACAGTCAGAGCCGTAGAGCTGTGGAAATACTTGGAAGGGTTCCGAAATAGAATTTGAGTCACTTTCAGAGTACATCTCCCGGGTGGATTGCCAATCCATATGGGTCGAGGTAAACAGCAAGAAGAAAAACAGAGCACAGATAATGGCAGGTATGTCATAGCAACAGGGTTCTACTACTACTAAGAAAGTCTATGAATGGCACACCATTTTTTAGCAAGTCTGTGGTCTCAGGATTTCCAGCAGTGAGGGACTAGTGGCTGCAATGAGAAGTATGTCAGGCTAAGAACACTTCTCAGTCGATCCTGACCAGTGTTCGTTGTGCTGTCTAGCCAGACTTTGTAAACATGGTGCAGCAATCTTAAGGTTTTACTCTAGGTGTATCAGCAAAATGAGGAGAACCACTGCTATTAGTGTCCTCATATACCCAGTTTTGCTCTGGGATGACATTCAGCAGGAACAGGCAGTCCCAGTGAAAGACAGACTTTACGCTCCAGTAAGGATTGGGTGCCACTTTTGAGTTTTTTCCCATGGGTGTGGTGCGAGCCCTCTTTTATGCAACAACTCAGTGGATTCACTATGGTACCTTGTAGGAAAGAGCCCTTTTTTATGGTCACCCTCCCACACACACGTTTTGCTCCAAATGCTGATTGTTAGAACTCTGATAGTGCTGGCCAGACTCCAGCTCTCTCCCCAAACTGTCATGTTCAACTCAGTAATCACAGATAGATCAATCAGTCAATCAAATAACTTTATTCACATTTAGTAAGTGCATAAAAGTGCAAGTAATTATCACAGTATAAATTGAACGATGAATAATTAAAAACAGTAAAAAATTAATTTTGAGCACTATCCTTTTAAAATATCTAAGTTTACACAAATTCACATTTCTAAAACTAGCAGCTATTCATTTTAAGAGGAGTATTTACAATAATCAACTAATGATAGCATCACCCTCACCTAAGCATTTCCTTATTCTTTAACAGTTAATAGTAAGAGTATTTAACATCTAGCAGCATTTCAATTAAAAAAATATAAAAAATTGACGAATGTTAGTAGATATAATCACATAAGACAACACCTCTGTCTGTAGATCTTCTCCTAGTTCGAAGAACTGAGGGGCAGATTTACAAGCTCCTTGCGCCTCTTTTACGCCGCCCATGCGTCACTGTTGTGACGCAGCGCCAGCGCAAAACCAGCGCCATGCTGCGGGGTATTTACAATGCGACGCATCTGGGAGATGTGTCACGTTGTAAAACCCTGTGCCAGAAGTAGGAGTTCCTGTGCAGGGGGGGGGGGCGTTCCGTCGCAGGAACGCCTCCTAAAATCAACAAGATTTCACTAAGTCACTTTTAAGCCAATGCTGCATCAAAACCCTGCGCCTGCTTGAAGCAGGCGTAAGGATTTACGCAGCATTGTAAAGATAGGGCACCCCAGAGCCTTGCTGGAGCTGCGTCGTGCTTGAGACGCAACTCCAGCAATGCGCTGCCTTTACGGCACAGATGCGTCACACATCTGTCCGTTTCTGCTCCATGGTGCGCCGCATTGTAAATGCGGCGCATCCATGGTGGCGGAGCCGTGACGCACAATAACTGGCGCATCCCTGCTGATATGCAGGGATGCGCCAGTTATTGTAAATCTGCCCCTGAGCATAAACAGTTCGCTAACACGAAACAAATATAGGGGGTTCCCAAGGAATAAATAACTGTAAAAGCTGAGGAGTAAGAGTAAAGGCTAATTTTTTTTTTATCAGAGTGAGGATGTACTGATTCCTTTCAGTAATATAAAAGCCACAAAAGATTAAAACGTGTGACATTGTTGGGTAGACAGACCATCACAAGGACATAGTGATAAGTTGTTTAATGAATGTTCAAAAGCTGGGTATCCTGCCATGAGGGGAAAAAAGTTTAACCTCATCCTTGTTAAAAGATATCGGTGCTTGTTGTTAGTCACAAAGGAGAGATATGAATCATGACCCGCGCGCACTATGGAGAGCGTGTGGTAGTGTATAACCGGGACTTCGCTTTGGTTTTGTTGCCATCTTTCTAACTCGCATTTAGTAATAAAAGCCTCTTTTAGCTTGTTCTTAGCAAAATACATGCATTCATTGGGTGAAGTGTACAAGAAAGCCAAACCCAGATCTGTAAAAGACTTCCTAACATAAACAAGCCAAGGGATTCTATTGGCTTGGTCAAGATTAGTTATATCTTTAATTACAGCTTGGGTCAGCCCAACCGAGTCCCTTTTCCATATGCGCAGCCATGAGAGGAGCGGGGCCAGTTTTACTGCATCAGTTATGAAAGGGAGGCCTAGTTCATTGTGAGCGATCAGATTTGAACAGCCTGAATTAACTGAGAGCAGCTTTTAAACAAACTTACCCTCCACTTTCTGCAAAGCACCCACTTCAGCCGGGCCCCAGATTTCTGCGCCATAGGTGGCAGCAGATTTTGCCTGGTATATTTCTACCATTTCCCAAATTTACTTTTTGCCCAATTTAGAGGCGAATTTCCACAGGGCAGCTATGCTTTTTTGCAACATGTTTATTCTGTTTGCAATCATGGCGGGGTAGTTAAGTTTGGAGTCAAAGAAGAGGTCTAGGTACATAAAGTACTCTACTCGTTCCAAAGATCCCCCGTCTAAGTGAAATGAAATAGACCTTTTCCTTCCCTTTCCCGCTGTTAATATAAAGATTTTCGATCTGTTAACTAACGATCCCAATTCAGCTATAAAAGATGAATAAGAGTTAATCAGGCACTGTAGGTCCATAGGTATCCTGGCCATCAAGACCGCATCATCTACATAGAAGAGGGCCGGCAGCGATGAGCTGCCTGCTGATGGAACGTCCAAGCACTGTGCGGTCAAGACTTCGTTACATTTGTTGGTATATGGGGAGAACAGAAAGGGGGCAGCGACACATCCCTGACGCACCCCCTTTTCAGTTTTAAATATTTCTGTACATTCCCCCTGTTTGCCAAATATAACTGCAGCCCCCGCCTCTTATAGAGTTCCCTAATAAAAAGAATCATGGATTTACCCAACCCCATCAACTTCAAAGGAGCCCACAGTTTTGAGTGTTCCACGCAGTCGAAGGCCATGGACAGATCCACAAAAGCCATATAAAACTGGCCCTTTTTTGCACAACCATACTTTGCTGCAAGTAAGGCCAGATTGAGCCCTTGGTTTCTGAACCCATACTGAGTCTCTGCTCACATATTGTTAGTGGCTGCCCACTCCTCCAGCCTATTTAAGAGCAAACTCCCCATTACTTTGGCAGTGCTATACAGCAGAGAAATTAATTGATAAATTGCAGGATTCATGGGATCATCCTTTCTTGTATATAGTAATAATCACCGATTGTTTCCAGGATACTTGAGGTCCCACTTTAGAAACTGCGTTAAAAACTTGTATCAAGAGCAGGATCCATACATTTTTGTGTATTAAAAAGATATCCAGTGGGACCCCATCCAGCCCTGCAGCCTTTAAGGCTGGCGATTGGGAGAGTGCAAGGTCAATTTCCTCTGAAGAAAATTCCGTCCCCCGGTGGGTGACCATCGAGTCATCCAAATGATTTATAGCTCTAGCCATCTCTATATTAAAAATGCTCTGAAAATGAGAGAGCCAGGGGGATTCGTGTATGTGAGTGTCAAGAGAGGGCCCCCCTCTTCCTGCAGGAAGGGGGCATTTACACCCGCAAAAAAGCCTTACTGTCATTAATTCTCGATGCCTCTCCCAATTTTTCCCAAGCTTCATCCCTTAACTCCTTTTTTTCACCACTCTAGCTATCTTATAATCAGCTCACAATGTCCTTATTAGATCTTTATTTCTGGGATTCAGTTTAAGAGCTGTACGAAGAGCTTTAGAGACCTTCAAACAGTATGACTCAAACCACCTTTTCGTAGAAGGGGTGTTTCTCATAGGTGGGCGTATAAGATTAGATTTTATGGATGTTAAGATTTTATTAAATGATATTACTACCTGGTCATTATCAGTGTTAGAGTCTAGACAAGCTTCAATCTCGGGTAAGACCTCTTTTACAATCTTAGGGAGAAAGTGAGTTGGATCAATGTTCTCCCATTTAAGGGTGAATCTATTTTTCCTACTCAATATTGGTTTTGGGATACATAGAGATCTTAGCTTAGCAGGAAAATACCAACCAAAAAAATGTAAAAGCAAGGAAACTCTGCCTTAGGAGGCTTAATGCTACTCATATTATTGGACTGAGTAATTATAAAATCATTTGTCGATGTGACTCCATTGCGTTGGAAAGTAGGGAGAGGTCAGCCTGTCATTTGGTGACACAAATGTATTATAGTTAAATATCAGGTTAATTAAAAGCTATTTAAAATGTTTCCATAATTATGATGCACAAAATGGACATCTTTTTAAACAACAAGGGGGACCCAAATAAAATCTGCCTGGGGCCTTGGGAATCAATTATTCTAAGCAACAATGGTCCCTAGGAAAGGGGGAACAAAACTGATAAATACAGACCCAGTCAGAACTGTATTGGTTAAACGTGTCCAGCCGGACAGGGGTTCAATGTTTAATTTTTCAGTAATTCATGGAGATATGTACAAGACAATATACCGAGAGTGAGACACAAGCCTGCATTCCACTACAGAAACGTAGAAACATACAAAACATATAGTCTGGGAAACATTTAAGCAAGGCTCAGGCAACGCTCACGGTTTGTTCTCAAGAGAAGAAATTCACAATTATAAGTAAACAAATCGCAAGGAACACCTCTACATGACAAATAGTAACATCATAGTGTATTTATGAGGTGTTTTTAGGGTGTCGACGGCGTTTCGATCCAGGAGACAAATGTGTGGATCATCGTCAGGACATTAGATAAGCATGACTGAACTATAGGTGCCTTAAATTATGTAGATTTATAAGTCGGTGAGTAAGGGTAGCAGGAATGTCCTCAATGGGAGTGGCGGAGGTAGAGGTCACGATGTAAAGTTGCAAAGTTAGGAATTAGCGTGATGCATCAATTGTTGAATCAGAAAAGAGCCACGGGAGTGTGCTCTGTGGGTGCGATGGCCTTTAGCCGTAGGTTGCGGCGTGATGTCTCAGGAGATCAATGTCCGTAAATGCGGGGGCTTGACCTTGACATAGACTTCTTACTACCCCCGCATTTACAGACATTGATCCCCCCCGAGACATCATGCCGTAACCTACGGCTAAAGGTAAGTGCACTGCGACACCTCATGCACCCAGCAACTCACCCCCATCGTCGATGCTTTTTGAACGCCCTTATTTCTTTCACAGGCCATCGCGCCCACAGAGCACACTCCCGTGGCTCTTTTATGATTCAACAATTGATGGTGAGTCTCCGCTTCCTGCTATGCACTTTTAGTTATGCGGGTTCCTTCACCCACTTAACTTAATTATTTCCATTCCTTCCTGCCTCAGCATCACGCTAATTCCTAACTTTGCAACTTTACATCGCGACCTCTACCTCTGCCACTCCCATTGAGGACATTCCCGCTACCCTTACTCACTGACTTATAAACCTACGGTAAGCTCCCGCACATTCACGTAGCATGCACGCATGTAGCTGCAGGTTTTCTTAACGCACTTCCTATCCATGATTCATCGCTACTGCCGTATCTTTCTAGACCGTGTTCCCTTTCATTGTCATGCGTGACTCGTGCGACAACGGACTACGCTTTCTTATGTGCCATTTCCATTCCTGCTATTAAGTCACTTTTTCTCCCTCTTAAATCTTAAAATTTAGGGCCAGTAATTGAAATAAGCTGCTGAGGTCTCATAATAATGTTAAACCAATATTGTTTTCACTAAGTCACTGCGCCGCCTTTTTGTAAATATGCACGCTGTCACAGTACCTACTTGTTCACGCAGCACTTACTGAAAAGTATTTTTTGCCACTTTCTTGCGCCATCTTACAATGCTAAACTCCGTATCATTTGGCCTAATCTTGCAGGTTGTTCCAATTGAATGTTAGTCTCTAGAAGGTGTTATTTTTCCAGAATGACATACAAACTAAACTAGGTTACGTTGTCAAGATTTATCCTCCTAATTCCATCTTCTTGTTTTTCTCCCCATAATCCCTTCTTTCTCTCAAACTGTTTTGTTCATATAGTAATTTAAGGCACCTATAATTCAGGCATGCTTATCTAATGTCCTGAAGATGATCCACACATTTGTCTCCTGGATCGAAACCCTAAATCACATCATACATACACTATGATGTTACTGTTTGTCATGTAGAGGTGTTCCTTGCGATTTGTTTACTTATAATTGTGAATTTCTTCTCTTGAGAACAAACCGTGAGCGTTGCCTGAGCCTTGCTTAAATGTTTCCCAGACTATATGTTTTGTATGTTTCTACGTTTCTGTAGTGGAATGCAGGCTTGTGTCCCACTCTCAGTATATTGTCTTGTACATATCTCCAAGAATTGCTGAAAAATTAAACATTGA
Organism: Triturus cristatus; assembly: GCF_964204655.1. Lineage (NCBI taxonomy): Eukaryota > Metazoa > Chordata > Amphibia > Caudata > Salamandridae > Triturus > Triturus cristatus. The sequence continues at coordinate 472,987,775 of NC_140590.1, read as the reverse complement.
GCTCCTGTCCGGCTGGACACGTTTAACCAAGCCCCTGCATTTACGGACGTTGATCCCCTGAGACATCACACCGTAACCTACGGCTAAAGGCCATCGCGCCCACAGAGCACACTCCCGTGGCTCTTTTCTGATTCAACAATTGATGCATCACGCTAATTCCTAACTTTACAACTTTACACCGCGACCTCTACCTCCGCCACTCCCATTGAGGACATTCCCGCTACCCTTACTCACCGACTTATAAATCTACGTAATTTAAGGCACCTATAATTCAGGCATGCTTATCTAATGTCCTGAAGATGATCCACACATTTATCTCCTGGATCGAAACGCCGTCGACACACTAAAACACCTCATTCATACACTATGATGCTACTATTTGTCTTGTAGAGGTGTTCCTTGTGATTTGTTTACTTATAATTGTGAATTTCTTCTCTTGAGAACAAACCGTGAGCGTTGCCTGAGCCTTGCTTAAATGTTTCCAAGACTATATGTTTTGTATGTTTCTACGTTTCTGTAGTGGAATGCAGGCTTGTGTCCCACTCTCAGTATATTGTCTTGTACATATCTCCAAGAATTGCTGAAAAATTAAACATTGAACCCCTGTCCGGCTGGACACGTTTAACCAATACAGTACAGACTGGGTCTGTATTTATCAGTTTTGTTCACCCTTTCCTAGGGACCATTGTTGCTTAGAATAAAAGCACAAAATGGACAGGCAGCAAATCGTTGGAGTCAGTTACACCACAAAGACACTGATCCGATTTAAGGCAACAATGTATATTAAAATCCCCAGCCCAGATTAAAAAAGAGAGCATGGATGATGTGTTAATAGAGCTTCCAGTATTTTTCCTTGCTCGTTTGTCGCATGTGTAGGATTTTTAAAATTATTATTATAAAATTTGGCCAACATTAGATCAGCTTTCCCAGGAGCTTCAGCCAAAATAACATGAAAATGAGGTGAATTATTAATGACTTTCACCTTGCCTAGGGTGATCATGTTTGCAACAAGGGTAAGTAAGCCCCCCTTGGATCTACCAGCTACTGACAGGACTGCGGAGGTAACATAGTAACGATAACCATTTACATACAAGGGCTGTTCTGACCAGGTTTCCTGAAAGCAGATAATATCCGAAGACAGAAACACTTTATGCCAATCTAGATTATTTTTTTAGTTTTGTATCCGGCTATATTCCATGATAAAAACTTTATGTCACTGCTGAGATCATGTGAATGATGCACCGTCAATGCTGGGGAGAGTGATAAAATATCGTCAATTGGTATGGGGGCGATGCTATTTAATGAATCAGGATTAGCCAACCGATCCCTCTCTGCAAATACCAGTCCAGAAACCCTTTGATCAGCAGTCAGTCAATCACAAGCCTCCATATCTTCTAACGTTGAGTACCTGTTAGATACGGCAAGCAAAACAGGAGCCTGATGTGCAAGCTTGTAGCCGGGTCTCACTAAAGGGTAACCCTGATTAGCGCGTACTGATGCGGGCCTGTAAAATAAGCCAAGAGAAACTGCATAGATCTGAGAATGGAAGGAGGGGGCAAATGGTAAACCTCCTAATAGATATCTCGTCAAGCATTCAGGGTCGAAATTTAAAATTACGCAGTCATTAATAATTATTTTTATATCAGACCCTATCCACTGTGTTCTTCTGGCAATTAACAAATGGTTCTGAATCAAGTATCCTTTGTCTGAATTTTGATTCCGCCAGTGTCGTGCCTTAGCCATCGGTTGGATTGAGGATTCTTTTAGATGTGGGTGCAGTAAAGGCACATCTACTAAGATAACAATGAAAGAGCAAGGGAGATTCATGTGTTGTTGTTTCAGGCTATTTTGTATCTGCGTAGATGGTCGATTTGCCTTGACCTGTGATCATAGTGTATCTTGTAATTGCCCCTTATCCCTAGAGTCTTGTGTGGTCACCTGTGGGAGACTGCACCTGGGGACAAAACTTGCATGGTAGCCCTACTGGGAGTCATCTCGTTAACTACACCAAGGTGATCCGTCGAAATAGGGATAAGAGGGAAATTAGCTAGTACACAGCCTAGAGTAGTATTTTTACAATTAGTACTCAAATTATGAGTTTCACGGTTATTGTTTTTGGAGGTTGTGCAAGCTTCAGAGGTAAGCATAGGTTGCAGCTGGACGCTAGAGGTGGCTGAATTCGCACCAGGGTCTACCACCGCTTGTTGTACCAAATTGGTCTGAGATAAACCTTGTAGAATACTATCTATTACATCTAAACGGGCATAAATAGGCTGCAAAAGTTGTTTAAAGTTATCCAAGAGTGCAGCCCAGCATGGGGGAGAAGTAAAATCTGTGGGTTGCTGTCCATTCTTACAGGATGAACTCGGTGGCATGGCAACCATTCTGATCTTTTTAGCTGGACATTTAGGAGGTAATGTCGCGTTGCCTCTTTAACGTTTCCGATTTACAGAGTTGGGGGCTCTCGGTTTCCCTCTATATGTCGTAACAGGCTCTGAAGATTCCGTGGGGGATCTAGCAACCAATGGCGGTTATATAAGGACAGCCCCATCTGTAATAGTTGCACTCCACTGTGTTGGATGAACAACTGAAGTGGATAGATGTCCCACCCCTAAGCCCAGCGAGAGTCTCCGTTCTGTGAGGGCAATTTCTTTCTCTAACACCGAGGTCGCTCATACCCAAAAAGTATCTAAGGAAGTCACAGTTACCTCCTCAATTGCTCGAGACGTTTTCTTTCCCATAGTAGTTCAAGAGCTAGGGAGCCCACAGCAGCCTTTGAGCACCTCCTGGTGCAAAAGAAGATCATGGGCGGCACTTGCCACAATACCAGATGGGGGCTGTGGTCCCCCGAGAAAGTGCACCGGGCAAGTAGCGAAGAGGGGCTCCCTCGCCGCAGGAGCCTCAAGCAGCATTTGAGCGCCCCCTGGGACGAAAGAGGATTGTTGGCGGTACCTGCCGCGATGCCAGATGGGGGCTGTGGTTCCCTGAGAAAGTGCACTGTGCAAGTAGCAATGAAGGGCAGATTGGCAAATACTTATAAGTTCCTAGTATATGGTATCAGGGGTAGGCAGGGCATAGGTGGTAAAGGGGTCCCCAGGGCTGCAGCATAGTTTTGTGCCATCATGAGTGACCCAAGTAAACTACTAACAGTGGGGCTGCCTTTGAGGACTGCAGGAGCAGTGCAACCTGCTCGAACTCGACTGTGCCCTCACCATGTGTGGCACCGTCAATACACTATTTTTAATACACGTCAGGCACCCCTAAGGAAGGCTTCCTGAGCCCAAGAGCGAGAGTGCATTATATCAAAGGCAAGGACATATTAAGTGCAAGCCTTTATATCCCTGTAGTAGTTTGCCCCATTAGAAATTACAATAAGTGTTAGCAGTCCATAGGATAACATGGGCTTCCACGTGGGCATTCTTAACGTTGGCAGATTAATTATGGTACTGCCAAAATATGTAATGTTTGGTATCAAACAACATGCCTTCTCACCCCTGACATGAATCTCAGGTCATGGGTGATTTGGCATGCACCTAGGTGGCTACTTCAGAGGTTGTCCACCTGGTTGCCCCAGCTTCTCTGTGCTCTAGCTGGCAAGCCCACATTTCCCATGATTGCTGCTGTCAAGACATGATTCTGACCTCCTGCCAGGCAGTGTGTTCACTCCAAGAAGTCAGGAACAAATACTTGGGCAGGAAGGAGGTCACACCTCCCTCCTCCCAAGCAGGCTAGTGAAGTGGCACATCAAGGTAGTGAGCTTCAAAGTCTGCACCGCCTATGAGATTCATCAGGGCTGACTCCCAGGGTGTCATGGTTCATCGCCTCCGTGCTTTACACTATGTGCATGGATTCCTTGGCATGCATTACACATAACTGATATGGTAAAGATTGTATGATTATTTCTTTAAACAAATTATGCTATGCAAATTGTTTCCTGGTATGCAACAGGTTAAGTCCATCTTGCACATGCACTTAGTTTTGTAGCATAGTGTATTATTTTTGTCTTTTTAATCTCTTCATTTTTATGTGTATATTCTGGAAAGTTCCAGAAGAGTATTCTGGAAAGTTCCAGTGGAGTCCTGAAGAATCCCCGCCCTGTTGGGTGTGGTCTTAGCTTATAAAAGAAGACTGCAGTTGTGAAAATGTGCTTGTTATTGAGGAACTTCCCTGAGGTTGGTGCATTGATTTGGGACAGCAGCTGTTTTCCTTACACGCTGATTCTTTGGTTCCTGCTGGCTTCATGTAATGAAGAGTTAATTGTGGTGTCTCTGAAAACTGCAGGTTTGATTTAGCTCCAGGAATCAGGTAGGAGATTTGCCTTCCATATATTTTTCCAGCATTTGCTTATTTAAGGAAAAGACATGGCTCAATAATGAGCAGCAAGTTTTAGTTCATGGAAGATTGTGAAAGCAATTAAGCAGCTTGTTTTCCAGATATTTTCTCTGCAATAGTGCAACAGTGCTTTTTAAGGTTAAAGACATTTCCAGAGAAACAATGTTTTAAGCACTTTCAGAAGGTTATAATTTTCACAGTTTTTGAAGGTTTTAGTTCAACAGTGCTTAGTTAAGGTTAAAGTCATTTGGAGAGATACAATGTTTTAAGCACATTCTGAAGGTCATCATTTTCACAGTCTTTGAAGGTTTAACAGAGAATTATCTGTTTACAAAAACCCAGGGAATAAGTATTTTTGCAAGTTGATGAAGAGAGATATAATCTGCAGAGACATTTATCTAAGTTAATGACTCTTTTTATTTAACAAATGACGGTTTACAGACTTTAAGACCTTAACCCTCAAAACTGAAAACTACAGTGGATTAATAGCTACATTGAGAGTATTCAAGGCTAACATTTTATTTACAGGTCTCCCTCCCTGCAGTACCCTCCCTAATTACCCTTCCCCCCATTTGGCCACTCCGATCTTCTGTATATATATATATATATATATATATATATATATATATATATATATATGTAACAAAACTTTCTCTCGCTTCACCCTCGAGTCCGGAGGTTCATCGCATCAAGAAACACAGCACCACAAGAAACACTTGATTAGTGTTTATTTTCAAATACACATGAGTTAACACGCACAAGAGACGGTCGACGCATTTCGGCACTCGGCCTTCGACTGGACCATAGAGTCTCAGTGTCCAGAGTGTTTTTTTAAAGGAACATTACAAAAATAGAAAGTGAAAACATACTGGACAAAAATTGCATCGGTAATTATATTATATCGTTTTGAAGTAAAACATGATTTAAATCAAATGACTACGACAGATTGTCCACTATGGAAGGTGATGACAGTTTGGAGAAATTAAACAATTATTTCATTCAAGGTTTGACAATTGGAATTTGCGATAAGTCAGGATCACGGTGAAGTACCTTGGACAATAAGTGATTAATTATAAGCCAACAGTTATTAATGGTAAGACCCTTCTGTATGATGAATATCTGTAAGATTAGTGATTTTCTAATACTTTTTAACCACTTACTCAAGTGTTCCTATATTCATCAATATTCATTCTCATAAAGTATGAGATAGTGTTCTATGGTGATGTCAATTAATTATCAAGGGGTTATAATAATTTCGGCTGAGTACTATCCTAAGACTTCTTCCAATTGTTACAAAGAAAAGATTCATGTATCTTATGTCAACAATAGTGGAAAAGTAGAAGGGGGGATAAGTGCAAGAGATACAGTGGGTACCAATAACAATTACAATTTGGATCAACAAGGAAAATTTGTATTAAAGGCATTTTTCTCAGAATAGTTCAAAAACCAATCGTGAATAATCAATTCTAGTGCTTCAAAGGTGCACATGCAGTTCAGCATCCAAGTTATGTCCTAGTGGGTTTTCAGTACCCATTAGTAGGATCATTCTTGACTCCGCTCTTCTTAACTCAAGAGTTCTGTTTCCATCCCGTTCTTTCTGTTTAATGATTTTAATACCAGAATATTTTAGTTGATTGCTGTCACTGGAGTGGAATTCAAAAAAATGTTTGGCCATGGGATATGTGAAGTCTTTATTTTTAATGGCGCGCAGATGTTGCAGGATGCGGAGTTTGAGTTTGTTAATTGTGCTTCCTATGTATAGTTTTTGACATGGACATTCCAGTATGTAGATTACGAATTTGGATTCACATGTGATGTGGTCTTTGATTTTTTAATTATGGCCATTTTGTAAATGATATGAGGTGATGTTTTTACCATGTTCACATGCCTTACATTTTGAGCACTTCCAGAATCCCGGTGTGTTTAACCATGATGTAGTGGTTGACAGTTTGGTTTCAAAATGGCTGTGTGTTAGAATATCTCCCAGAGAGGCAGTTTTTCTGTAAGTGATTCTCAGTCTGGGAGACAGAATTTTCTTGACAGTCTCGTCTAGCAGCAGTATTTCCCAGTGTTTACTTATTGTTTTTTGGAATTCATTGCTTTGATTGTTGAAATCAACTATGAGTCTCGATGTTGTGGCGGTGTCATCTTCATTATGACTTGCCAAATTGGGTTGGAGTAATTCATCTCTATTTTTGTCTTTTACTCTGTTTTTTGCAGTCAGAATTACATCCAAGGGATACCCTCGTTGTAAAAAACGTTGACTCGTTTCTTCTATTTGTTGGCTGAAATCTGAAAGTTCTGAACAGTTCTTTCTAGCTCTTAACATTTCCCCGTAGGGGATACTCCATTTAAATTTTATTGGATGTCCACTGTTTGCATGGAGGATGCTGTTGCTAGCGGTTGGTTTTCTATGCATTTTGGTGCAAAATTTACCGTTCAATATATACACTTCGACATCCAAAAATATAATGTTGGTCACACTGGTGGTGAAGGTGAAGGCTAATTGATATCTATTGGTGTTAAGAGAGTCAAGAAAGTTCGTGAGATTGTCCAACTCGCCTTCCCAAACGATGAAGAGGTCATCGATATATCTAGACCAGAACTTTATGTTCTTCGCTCGTTCATCCTTTAAGACTTCAGTTTCCCATGTGGCCATGAGGAGATTGGCATAAGTTGGGGCAAAAGATGTCCCCATCGCGGTCCCTTGTTTTTGCAGGAAGAATTCTCCTCTGAAAAGGAAGACGTTATGTGTCAAACAGTATGTCATATATAAACAATTGGAGTGCTAAAACTGACCTATAATTAAAGCTACCATATTATTCCGGAACACACATTTAGAAGGAATGAAACAAAATGTGTCAGAAAAATGAATTTATTCTTTTATTTTATTGAATCAATATTTTAGTAATCTAATTTATAGATTTTTAGAACCTTCCGGTTGCCAGAGGGGCTGAATTTAGAAAAAGTGATTAATACAATATTTACATTACAACAATTATACATTCAATACTAACATATCGCAAGCACGTCTCATGCATTCACATCCATTCCTACAGTCACACAGGCTTGTTCAAGTAGAAAAACAGTTTTTACAGTCAAAGGACCACAGAGTCAATTGTAAGAGGAACAAACTTGACTACAAACAATTCTTAATTTTCAGTGTTTTAACTTCTTGTGGTCACGGTATAAGGTCTACGCGTTTCGAGACCCTTAGATCATTGGGTCTCTCCTCAGGACCTGTAAAGTAATAAGAGACCTATATAAGTTTATGTGCTTCCCCTATGCCTCTCCCTAAAAGCTTTTTGAGGAACTCAGTTGATTTACCTTGTATCAGATGGAGACGGACGGGATTAGTCTAAACAGAGAAAGTATAACAAAAGAAAGAGTGTGTAAGGACAACCATACCTTTCAAAAATGCATTTGGAAAATCAATAGGTTCAGCAATGACTTACTGTTGTGTGAGGTTGCTCGACCGAAGGAGAATGCTTTACGTTTAGAAAAAACCGGAAGGGAGCGTGTTGGGCTAGTCCTGGTTGGAAAACTGGGGAGACAACAGACATATGTTGATTCAGATGGTGCCTTGTGTTTTAATGGGTCCATCGCGTGTACAAGCCAGGGTTTACCTTTGGTAGAAGTCTTTTATGGTTGTTTTGAGTCTGGACGTTCAGTGTATGGACGCCGCTTTTCGTTAGGAGCGTTAATAGCCAACTCTGTAAAGAATCGACACGGGATTTAAAATCAGGGGGGAGGGAATGAAACCAATCACACCGTAGTCTAAATCTGCCGGCGCTTCATACCTGTAGAAGTCAGAGGATTTGCGGAGCGAAGTATCCGTTCGTTTCCGTGTTGATCAGCCGATGTTTGCCGCAATAGTGTTCCACTGTCGATGACGTTTTATGCGTCTAGTTGCCAATTGGTTGAAAGATTCAGCATAGAAAGAGGACTGGTTGAAGCGGCTTTTATGTGATTGTATGCGGTTTACTATGCGTCTCTGAGCACTTGGATTGCGTTAACACAGAGAGAAGAGGGTGATTAAGAACGGAGAATCTATTTCAATAGTTGCGTGAGTTTAGGTTTACGCGGAAGTGCTGATTACATTAACGTACTTGATTCAAAAATGAAATCTATTTGCTGTCTCAGTACGTGGTTTTCGAAGATCCCATTCAGTAATTTTAGATGTAGTCCTTCTCTGAAATTAGTTTGATGAAATACTGTAGATAAGAACAACGTCAGTATCATTTCAAGAGGTTTAAGCTGTCTCATTGGGTGATAGGGTGAACAACCCGATGGCGCTGGAATGTGGCGCTGGTGAGGCAAATTTGAGTAACCTCGTGAATTGTGGTTCCAAAGAGACTGGATGAATCACTGATGTCCTTTACGAACTAGTATAAAGTTACACTCTCACATGATGTCATCTTTCAACACGTGGATATTGTTTGTCCAAATGCGTGTTGTTACATGCAGGTTGGTTGTCTTCATGAGACTCGATTTATTAAGGAAATGGGTTTTGGAGTGATGGTGTTTTAGTTTAGAATTAATTCGGTCCTCGTATGAGTAAAGTTTTATGCAGTCTCCAGGTGATGTCTCGTAGGGTTCAATCATTATACTAAGTTAAGTTGTACAGTTCAGAAAGTTCATTAAGACCTTTGGTGGCAGAGTTAAATTTGAGAATTAGCATGGCTTCTGTTCTTGAAAGTTTCTGTTCAAGGTCGCCACCTCTTGTATCTCTATTAACTTTGGCAATCACTGTCCATTTTAGGTCTTTGATTTGGTGGTTGTTGATTCGCCAATGGTTGACCAAAGGGGCTGTTATCACATTGTTGTTGATCCTAGACTTATGTTGTGACATTCGAATTCGAATTTCTTGACTAGTCTTGCCTATGTAGACTAGATCACACGGGCATCGTATGGCATAGATCACTGATTTACTTCGACAGTTGGTAAACGATTCGTGTTTCCAATAAATCCGAGTGTATTCAAAGAGATCGCCTTCGATAGTCGAGTCACAACAGGCGCATGAGCCACATTTATGATGGCCCTGGATGGGTTGTAGTCCTACATAATCCCGCACCGTCGGTGGTTTATTTTGTGGCATAGCTGCTCGAATGATTTGGTTAGCAATATTGCGATCCTTTTTGAATGCAAATAGAGGATTTTGTTTGAGTGATGCGTCAAGATTTTTTATTAGATGCCAGTTCTGTATGATACATTTTTTCATTAGATTGGAATTAGGACAAAATGTCGAGACACAGACAATCCTTTCAAGTGGATAGCTCTCTTTCTTTTTTAGTAGATCTTCTCTGGGAGACCACCAAGCTCTTTTCATTGATCGTTTTAGTAGTTTCTTGGGGTATCCTCTTTTCTTTAGATTGTCGCATAGTGTAGTTGCATGGGCCATGTATTCATCCTTGAATTGACAGTTTCTTCGGATCCGTAGAAATTGACCGAAAGGTAAGTTATCACGTACATTTCTCGGGTGATAACTTGAGTAGTGAAGGGTCTTATTCCAGTCTGTTTTCTTTTTAAACAAGGTAGTGGCCAAGCTGTTGTCTGAAGGATAAATTTCTACATCAAGAAACGCAATTTTGGTTTGAGAATGATTAAGAGTAAATTGGATATCGACAGTGCGATTGTTCAGCCATTGATGGAAATTTTTTAGATTTTCAAGAGACCCTGTCCAAGTCATGAAAACATCGTCAATGTAACGAGTCCATTTGCCGATGTATTGCGAAAAAGGATTGTCATTATAAATGAATTTCTCTTCGTATTTGGCCATGAAGAGTATCGCTAGTTCCGGTGCAAATGGACATCCCATAGCCACTCCTTTGACTTGGAAATAGAATTCCCCATTGAAGTTAAAGTAGTTCTTTTTTAGTGCAAAGGTGGCTAGTTTCATGATGAATTCTGTTGGTACTTTAGGATTCTCTCTTGTTTCTAGGTACGATTGAATGACCGAAAGACCATCATCCTGAGGTATTTGTGTATACAAAGAGACTACGTCCAAAGTTACTAAATGAAATGAATTTGGGATGTAATGTATAGATGATAATTTATTGAGAAAATCTGTAGTGTCAGCTAGAAAAGATGGTACTCCAGCTATGAATGGTTTTAGGAAGTAGTCGACAAATTTTGAGATTGGTTCCATCAGAGAGTCGCAGCCCGATATAATCGGCCGGCCGGGGGGTGATGTTTCATTTTTATGGATTTTTGGAAGGACATAAAATAAAGGTGTCCTTGGGTTCTTATTTTGCAAAAATTCCAATTCTTTTTTGGAGAGATAGCCTTCTTCGAAACCTTTTGACAAAATCGGAAAGAGTATGTGCTGAAGGTCAGAAGTTGGATCTTTGTTCACTTTTTTATAGCATTGGATGTCATTTAGCTGTCTGGTCACTTCTTTTACATAGTCCTCTTTGTCTAGAATGACTATGGATCCGCCCTTGTCGGCCTGTTTTATCACAATAGAAGTGTCTTTTTGAAGTGTTGAAAGGGCTTGAATTTGATTTTTTGTCGTATTGAATTTTATCCCGTGTTTATTGTTTTCCATTTCTGTTATGGCTGAAAGTAGAGTTTTTTCAAAAATGGCAACTTCTTTGGGAATTTTGTTAGTAGGTGGGCAGAAAGTAGATTTTTTCTTTAAGCCCGTGTCAATTGTAAGCTCCAGGGGAGGGTTGAGTGAGAAGAATGTTTTGAGTCTTATTTTTCTGCAGAATTCCATGACTTCCATTTTTAGTCGTACAAAATCAGTATGTTTGGCAGGGACAAAGGATAATCCTTTTTCTAGAATACTTAGTTCGTCCTTTGTTCAAATTCTTCTGGATAAGTTGAAAACAAGTGATGTATCTAATTTTTGTAATTCTGTCGTCTGGTTGTCATCTCCCACGGTTGTGTATTGAACCGAACTCTTCCTCTTGACCGTTGCTGGCCTCTCCCTAAAAAAGGAGTTTGTTGTTGAGGTCGTTGAAAATTGCCACGTTGGTTACTGTTTCGTTGCCTGTCTTCTAATTCTCCTTCACTGCCACTTGATGACGAAGATGTTTCGGAAAACGTGATAAAGTTTTTTGACGATCTTCCCTGATATGATGATAGATATCTGCGAGATTCCGGTTGTGAGTAGAAATCTGTTTGGAGGTATGGGTAGATCTTTGATAGCGAGAAGTTACGTTTATCTTTTTCAAAGTTAAATGTTTTCTGATTAATAGTGTAGTCCTTGAATTCAAGGATCTCCGTTTCAATTTTCTCAAGTAGTGTTTTTGAGTCCGTGATGATATGATTTGTCTTAATCTGTGTTTCTAAGGTTTCAATCTCTTCCAGTTGTTTCTTGGAGATACGTTGAGCAGTTTCCACTGTCAGGACCATTAGGTCTCTGCTACATTTGGTCTCTATGAGGCTATAGCCTTTTTTATAAATTGGATCTTCGGTAAAAATTACCGGGATATTTTTGATTTGAAGTCCTGCTGGTATAGTACCAGTTTTCAGATGTTGTAACAGAAAGTGTCCGTGTAAATCAGTCCGGATTTGTTTCTTTCTGAGCCTTAGTAGTTTATCAGATTCGTTTTGTTGTTGAGCTGTTGGACTGAGTGAGGCTGATGCAGGAAGGGGAGGGGCATCTAAGAGGTTCTTAATGTGTTCTTCCGTATATGCAAACGTGTCACTTTCAGTCATCCTTTCATACAACACAAAAGTGTACAGAGTCAAAATGAAATCAAAGTGGTTTATAAGGAAGGAAAAGAGAGAAAGGAATCAAAAAAGAGAATAGACTGTGCAATTTACACAGTGGAACCTCTCGCAGAAAAGCTTCTGCTATAAAGTCATAAACACTATTGGAGGTGGGCTGGGAGCAGTTAAGCTGAGCCTGTAATATATAAACAATTGGAGTGCTAAAACAGTATGTCAGCATTTGTATTAGCATGTCAGAATGTTCCAAAAAACAAATTGCTCTGGTATCAAGGAACTGTTTTACTGCTGCTACTCCATCTGAGTGACGAATGGAGGTATAAAGAGAAGAGACATCTATAGAGGCCATGATGTAGTTTTCTTTCCACTGTAGTTGATCAATTTTTTGTAAAAAGTCCATTGTGTCCCTCAAATACGATGGTAAGGCTGTTACATAATTCATTAGAAAGATATCAATAAACCGGGATGTGGATTCCAATAAGGAACCGATGGAGCTGACAATGGGTCTACCTGGCGGATGGATGATTGATTTGTGGATCTTTGGTAAGAAATAAATGGTTGCCGTGATGGGGTGATCGGTTTTCAAATATAGATATTCTTCCAAATCAATAAGATCTCTCTCATTCCAGGCCAAAAGTTTCTTATGATATTCATCTGTCCAATTCATAATGGGATTTTTAGTTAGTTTCTCATAATGTTCCTCATTGTTTAATTGTCTGTTAGCTTCTTTGTTGTAATCCTCGCAATTTTGAATGGCGATGTTACCGCCTTTATCTGAGGCTTTGATGATGATTTTTTGATCATCTCGTAATTCTTTTAATGCTTTGTATTCATCAAAAGTGAGGTTCCATGTCTTTCTCTTATTGTTGTGCTTTTTTGTAGATGACATAGGGCAATTGGTGGACATTTTATTGATCTCCTCCACCATAATTTCCTGAAAGAGATCAATTTTGTTGCCTGGAGGAAGTTGTGGACAAAAGGTTGATCGTTTTTTGGAGCCACTATTTCCTCCTCTGTTGGTTTCAAGGCCCGTGTCTTGACAGTATTGTAGGTCAGATATAAGAGAGGGATTACTAGCCTCAACTTGTGTATGAGATCCGGTTTGTAATGAAGTAGCTACTTTGAGGGCTGGAATATCTTTGATGCTCAGGGATGAAATCATTTGGCTTGGCAAAGGTGTAAAAGACGGTTGGAAGTGTCTCTCTTCAAAATATTTTTTGAGCTTAATTTTGCGGCAAAATTCATACAGATCAATGCGTATATTGGCCAGGTCCATATCTTTGTTGGGACAAAAAGATAAGCCCTTATTTAGTAGTGAGGTTTGTGCTTTATTAAGAATTTTATTGGAAAGGTTAACAATCATAATAAGATTTTGTGGTTTCAGTTTTGCTTTGCTCTTCCTCTTCCTCTTTTGGATCTTGCCCCCTCTCCTGGTTCTCCGTTTCGGGGTTGTGATCGTCCTCTCCCCCGTGGTGGTCCTCGGCCGCGTCCTCTTTGTCGCGTTATCATCTTCATGAGGCGCATTTCCCCGGAAAAATCCAGACTGGAGGCGGCTTGTTCCTCATCTGCTGAGCTTACTTCAGAGCTCTCTTCTGACGCAGGTGTTTCCTGTCCACTGTATTTATCCATGACTACACGATTTCTGTATGTGTCATATTTTCTGGCAAAGGTGTAAATTCGGCCATATGTGTAGTCTAGTCTGTCCCTATTAAATTTATTAGCTTCACGTTTTTCCACGTCATCCTCATGTTTATTGATTTTCTTTTCCATCAGTTCGATTGATTTGGTGATTTCCTCATCCGGAGGAATTTGGTTTAGTTCCTCCTCCAATTCTTTGATGGTGGTGGCAATTATGGCTAGTTTCCTTTCAGCGTGTGAAATCAAGGTGGTCATCAATCTAAAGGAGCATTCGTTTGTATCAATCTGCCATTGTTTAATTAAATCGGCATCTAAATCATTAAGGGTGGGCATGATGAGAATTCTTAAGCCTCTAGGAATTCTTTTGAATTCAATGTATTTTTCCAGCGTTGTTTTCTCCCACCATTTGTTGACCTCTTGGATGCGTGCAGTTTGTAATTCCCTTAAGATACAGGAGACGGTTCTTTTTTTCTTGTCTCCACTTGTTTCACCATTTCCGATTTTCTGGGAAGAATTGGAGTCATCGTTGAGGAGGTCACTTGCTCTCTGTGCTCTATTTTTTATCCTTTCAGCCATAGTGGACTATGGGTATCGTAGTTCGATTTCTGAAAATACAATGCAGAAAGTAATTGTTTTGTGCGTGTTACTCAATAATTAATTCCTCATTAAGGGAGTGTCTCTGTTACTTGACCAATACGTAATAGTGGTTAATTCTGGGAATATGGTTGTTGTTTACAGCTGATAGATTGTCGAAGAATAGTTCGGTTCAGTAAACAGTTTCTGCGAGAGAGAGTGTAACGGGGATCTATATGTAACGGTTCTCTGAGTCACACCCTCTACACTGGAGCAGAATTGGAGAACAAAGGGTTATTTAAAGTGTTGGGTACGTGGTGGGGGCAACTCGGGAACCACTTCCGCGGAATCCAGAGGTGCTGCCAACCGTTTCCCCGTCACCTCACTCACCCGGAGTTCTCGAGCTGCTCCACCGCGTTGGCACAGTTCTGCCGCGGAATCTCAAGCAGGTAACAAACAGCAACCAGAACAGCCGGCGATTTTCTTCTCCTTCCGGTTTCAAGTAGCTGCATGAATGTATATACAGAATCGGTGCTGCCAGAGGGTGGGCATATTGGGAGAACTGTTCCTGAGGAATCAGACCTTGACACAGGGGTGGAAACAGCCCTCATCTTGCCCTTGGCACATTTGCACCTGGGCAGGTGTTAAATTAGTTATTCAAGGAGGGGTACATGCAGAAGGCTAGCCACACCTCCAGGGTTAGCAGCCTGATCTGTACACTAAAATTTCATTTCTGCCATCTTTAGGAGTGGCATAATAGAGGACTCTGGGTTGAAAAGGTGAACCACTTCCCCAAATGGTATCACCTCATAGGCAGAAAACCTACAGAGACTTACTTCTCATTGGCTACTAGTTCCCCCAACCCAACATCCCCTACGTCTAGGATTTAAGGGGCCTCCTGATACCAGAATCTCAGTTCTGAACAATTTTCATCAAAGAGGACAGAAGAAGCGACGCGTGTCAGCGACAACAAGACTTGCTCAAAGCAAAAGAGGGACACCCTGCACCTGTGGCAATGCTCTTGGAACTGCTTGATCCCCCAGACAGCGGAACCCCTGTGGAAGCTTGAAGCACCCACAGGCTCCACTGGACTAGTGGCCCTAGTCCCCTGCAAGCTGAAGGTAAAACAATGCTCTAAATCAGAAGAATCGCTGGCCATTGGGTCCTGCAAGGGATCAGCCAAATCCAGATGGTTTATTGCATTGTGGGAACTGTAGTCCTGCCTTCCACAAAGTTACAGACAGTTACCGTATTCCCCTGAACCACCAGACTTCAAAGTTAATTTCTGCTCTACTTACTGCTGCCAAGGCTTATTGATTGCCAGCTCGGCAACTGACCCCTTTACTCAATGCTGCATTAAGAGAGAATCCCATCCAACCTTTGACCGACACCAACAACCACTCTGTTGTTGTCCTTTTGCATCGCCCCTGTCCCCCCATGCAGCACTGTGGTTTAGTGGTAAAAGCAGCTCTCCCGTGGCTCCTGTTCAGCACCAGGGACAGCCAGGACATTTCTGCATCTGGGCTTCACGGGGCAGGTAAAATTAAACTGACTGTCGTGGCTTGGTCCTGGGACCCGCATTACCTTTACTCTGCAAGGGTACAATGCAACTCGACCTGCAAGTGACCGATTGTCTCTAGTGGTTTTTCCCATTGACCACAATGTTAAATTTTCACTACATTATTTTGCATTGATTTTCAGTTACTTCTAAAACCTATAACTCTGGTTGTATGCATACAATTTCATTTATTTTGGTGTCTAAATTAAGATAACAATTCTCTCTATTTTTATAAATTGGTGTCTAGTTTCTCTCGTGTCATGTAAATTACTTGTCATCCATGTTGGTGCCCTGAAACGCTTAACACATGTTCCTCTGGTAAAGCCTTACTGCTCTTTGCCACACACCAGGACTGATCTAAGCATTTATTAGTGTGAATCCAAGAATCATCTTTGGGGTATCGTGATAGTATTCCATGGGGAGGATTAACCACCACACCACATATTAATCCACTTTCCTACATGCTTTATGATGATAGTCCAAAGTAGGACTCCGCTGCCCTTGCACAACTTTGGGTGAGCTTAGCAGCACCCAGGTCCCTAATGAAGATAGGGCCTTTCCAACAACTGTAGCCATTTCAATCGGGTCGCAAGAAGATGGCGGTGCTCTGGTCTCTGTGGTTCAGGACCGGCTGCACCAGAGTGCATGGATATTTCTCCAGTACAGTGCACAGGCTCCTCATCCCCTCATACTCAACACTGGCCTGGAAAATAAAGCTAGAGTAAATGGTGAGTTCCACCGCCTTGCCTAAAGCCATGGATATGATGACAATTTAGTCTTTGGGGAGAGTTTCAGTTCAAAGGTAATACATATAGAGCAATTCACTTATAGTTTCATAATGCCTCAATATATGGAATTGCCATTTGAATTAGAACAATCACATTTCAGAAAAGAACTAAGGAGTGCTCCTTTCCCTCCCTTTTTGTTTTTCTAGGAATATTATGTTTACTGTTTTTACCTATAGTAATTTAATGGCTGTTCTTTTATTATCTCTCAATTGTAATTGGGTACTTTTTCAGTACTATTTTTTGTATTGTCTCTTGTTTATTGTTTATTATGAAAATTCAATAAACTATTTTGAACACAGATAAAAAAAGAAAAAAAAAGAGTTAAGGAATCTTACAACTTGTTGCTTGTTTGATGTCTATCTAATTGTTGATCTTATTTAATTACAGTAATACAAATAGGCTATCACACTAAAAAACATGACAAAATCCAGCTTTCTATGAATGTAAAGACACCTATTTATACAATCTAAGGAAGAAACACAGTTAATGTTTAGCAGTAAGAAAAAAGTAACAGTTCGATTTTGGAAGCAAAAATTAATCAGTGTCGATGGAAAGAACAAATCAAGGTTTCATGCAACTATTTAAAAAAAGCAAAGTACTAATAACTAAAGATGGAGTGCTGTACAGTTCCTAAAAATACATAGGATCTGCATGTTTGTAGGTAACCTAAACTAAGGAATAGGTGTCTAGACTGATTCCGGACACCCCCAAAGGATTTGTCAGCCAATAGACCAGCTAGCTCACAGTGCCACCATAAGCCCCTTAACCTTACCAAGTAGTGAATAGTTTCTGGCTACCATCGAACATGAAAACCCTTGATCCTTCGGGGATCACGGAAAGAGTTAAGTACTTTTCCCTCAGTCAATCGTACACACTTAGTCTCAGAGAGAGACACAAAACAAACGTTGGGTACGTTTTCAATAAGCATTTATTGAACCAGCGTCATTCTAGTATAAAACATGTTTGCTGCTTCAATCATTAGACAGAAGCAAATGTAAAAGATTAAAACCCCCAACAGAGTAAATAAAGGGTAGAATTCTATCATGGTGCTAAAACAGTGAATATATGCAGGCATGTATAATAACAGTAATCAGGTCAAAAATCAGTCAAAATGGACATAAGTGGGATTAGATAAAATGGGGCGCCGGGCCCCAATGGGATCCCAAACGCTGTTTCTAAAGTGAAAATAGATCTTTGGTCAGATATTTTAACCTTACTGTTCAAAGGCATTGCAAAATCTAAAATGGTTCTGGAATCATGGAAAGGAAGTATAATTCAGCCAATCTATAAAAGCAGCCCTCCAGATAATCGGGCTAACTATCGGTTAATTGCCCTAACAGATATTGAGGCAAAAGGCTTTGCTGCATGTTTGCTTAAGGACTTGGAAGACTGGGCCGTGAAAGAGGAAATCATACCAATATTCCAAACTGGTTTTTGTAGGGCCCAGTCAACGATCTCGAACCTGATGTCTCTGACCTTGCTGGTGGAAAGAGCAAAGCCTAAAAGGCAAAAGTTATACATCTGTTTCGTAGATAAGGCAGCTTTTGACTCTGTTCCCCTTTAGCTACTTTAGGCAAAGCTAGCTGCATAGGGCATTCCTAAACAATTGTTAGACATGATTTTGTTGTTAAACTCTAATACATAGTTCCAAGTCAAAGTGGGGGATGGCAGATGCACTCTTTGCCACCTGGAAACCCATGGCGGTCTTAAACAAGGATGTGTTTTAGCCTCATGTCTTTTTAACCGTTTCATGGCCGATCTACCATCTTATTTTCAAAATGCAATGCTCATTCACCAAATTTTGCTGGGCAAAATATAAAATATTTACAGTATTCAGATGAAACTATATTGCTAAGCCATACCGCTATAGGCCTAGCAACATTGATAGAATCATTTAATAAGTATACTCTAGCCAATGATTTACAAATGAACACCAAAAAAACATAAATCATGATGATAGGTTCGACCAAATCAGATATGAGAATATGGAATATCAATGGCTTAAAGATTGAAACAGTAAAACTTTATAAGTATCTAGGTATCTCAAGAGAATGTCTTTTAAACCACATTTTATTAATAGAAAGGCTAAAGCTACTGCACCTTCTTTTGCTTGTAGAAAGCTGCGAGATACGTTGTTATGTCTGAACCACGATCATTTACTTAAGGTAATGAAGTCAAAGCTGATTCCCTCTCTGGCCTATGGATCAGTAATTTTTTGAGGTAAAGACTCCAAAATCCTTGACAATATAAAAATATATATATTTTTTTAATAAACTTTTAGGGTTCCAAGAAATGTCGGGCATGCTAATGTCTGATTGGAATTTGGATTGAAAAGACAATCTTTAGTGAGACAATCTGCATATCTAAAATGCTTATATTTGCTTTTTCTATCTGATCCCAGCACGCTTGCAAATCATTTCTGGCACCAAGTAATGGCAAGAGTTTGCAAGTGGTTGGAGATCCTATCTAATGGAGAGCCTAAATACTTTTAAGTCCCAACCCTTTGAACTTATGGTCAGAAATAAAGCGGTGTTTAGGCAGATATTAAACCAATCAGCAAACGTCTTATCGACCATATTGGATAAGGAGGAGTTTGCAAAAAAAGGCATGCCTGGTTGGTCATTAACTTATTTAATAAAATGGAGCCCCAATCATATATTAGCTCCTATTTAAAACCGTTTTTAAGGGATAAACGTCTTTTGCTGTGATTCGGTCGATATCCTACAAAGGATCGAACCCCAATATGGGTTCAAAATTGGTCAACAAATAGACTACGTGGCTTTTATAATGAATCATTATTGCATTATTTAATTGATAATAAAAAATATTTATTATTAACAGTAACCAGGTATACTCTTACGATGCAAACCCTACCTAAGTGTACTTAAGTGTACCTATCATGTATGTGGGTGTAAAGCCAAGAATCCCCTAGGAAAGAGCCAACCCTATTACCTGATGGGAGAGAATGAAGAACCCCGTCTTGGTCTCGAGTTGGACACCCTACAAGGGATGTCAGACCACTGTGTGCGGGAGCTTCTGTGTGCAGGGACCTCAGTGTCAGCGTGGAAGCATCTCCTCTGTCTATCCAGTGAATGTATGGTTCTTTTATACCATAAAGATAGCCTCTGGGTTCCTACCACAATCAATATGTTGTGAGAATGATAATGAAAACTGGCTTTGGGTTGATACGCAGGAACTCAGTAATCCAAATCTAGGTAGGATGGCAGATGAATTTTATCAGTTTAAACAACACATATTTTTAGAGCTGTACCTAGATTTTATTCAAATCCCAAGAGATAGGGCACTCTACATACAATTTAGAGTCGTTTCCCTTTTGGTACGTGAGCTTACAGCAAAATAGAGTCCTCCACGCCAAACAATCGCGGACTGCCCTTGTTGTGAGGCAACAAAAGAGAGTGTGGCCCACCTTATGCTTGTATGTCCAGTATACTCAAGGACTAGATCAAAGAGGCTTAAACCAATTTGCAGACAACTGGGCACCACAGCTCATATTACTGCCTTGCGGATCTTGAAATCAGACTCTAGAACTCTTTTTGTATGTGGTGTGGCAAAGTACCTCGGTTGTATTTGGCTTATTAGATCTAAATTCTTGGGTAGGGAGGTGTAAAAAGGAAATGTGAATGTATCACTAAATGTTGGATTCCTTCACTTCCTACTTTTTTTTAAATGATATCAAATAGCTGTATAAGAAGTATCCTTCTTTACTCTCTTTTTAATAAAATTCACTTATTATATTGCACTCAAAAATCACTAAGCATACAAATGAAATTTTTGGGATCGGGCATTAGCATATCATTGTTATTTTATTAACAAGACGATTATCTTTTTGTATATTGTCCCTGGATCTAATGTATATACTTGTTTTACTACTGTTTTTATGACAATTTTTACTTTTTTTTTACTCTTGGTATGTTTGAATGAAATTGCTTTTATGATACTTGTTATCGAAATAGAGCTATTTGACTGACTGATAATAAAAATGAGCCTAAAACAACACCTGCAATTATGCAGAGTAGTTCTATCGCCCTAGGATGAAGATGACCATGACTTTTTACAGAGTATATACTACTAAAGATACCTTCTGCAAAGCCCACCGAGCTAGCAAACTACTGCCCGATCTCCCTGGTACCCTACCCAGCTAAGGTCATGGAGAAAACCATCAATAAGTAACTTGCCCACTACCTAGAAGCACAGCAACTCCTTGACAGCATGCAATCAGGTTTAGGACCCAGTCACAGCACCAAGACCTCCTTCATCAAAGCAACTGGCAACATCAAGATGATCCTCAACCGAGGAGAAACAGTGGCCTTCATCCTGCTTGACCTCTCAGTGGCCTTCGACACAGTCTCCCACTTCACCCTGATCAGAAGACTACATGAAATAGGCATCCAAGTCCCCACCCTCAAATGGATCTGCTCCTTTCTCAACGGAAGAACACAAAATGTTATCATGCCACCCAACACGCCGGAAGCCAAGAATCTCAACTGTGGAGTGCCCCAAGAATCTCTCAGCCTGACCCTGTTTAATGCCAAAATGGCCCCACTGGCTAACCTCATCAGATCAATCAGCATCAACATACTTTCCTGTGCAGATGACATACAACTGATACTCTCCCTGACAGACAAGACTACTGTGACAAAACCTAGCTTTGCCACCTGCATGACTACTGTAGCCACCTCGATGAGATCCATCTGCCTCAAGCTCAACTCAGAGAAAAAAGAAGTGATGATCTTCGTTAGAAAAACCTCAGCTTGGGATTCAGCCTGGTGACCGGTAAAACTTGGCTTCACACCAAACTCCATTCCAGGAAAATAGGAATCATCCTGGCCAACAGGTTTGAAATGACAACCCACCTGTTTCCACATCCTGAGGATGCTGCTAAAAAATATTCAAGTAGCTTCCAGAGAAAACCAGGAAAATAGGCCCACAGTCCCTGAAAACCAGCAGACTTGACTAAGGAAACACAGTCTATGCAGGAATCACCAAACAGCTCCTGAACAGGCTCCAAACCATCCAAAAATCCAAAATGCGGCAACCTTCCTCAATAGATCCACATCACTCCACAGCTCAAGGAACATCACTGGCTCCTATACACAAACACACTCAGTTCAGACTCCTCACACATACACACACATACAAAACACTACACAGCATAGACCCAGAAAAGCTCAACAGGTGCATTCACTTCCACCAACCTTCCAGGCACCTCCACTCAGCCAAACTCTCACTAGCACATGTACCCAGCATACACAAAAACAGAGCCGCAGATTGCACCTTCTCATACATCTCCTCCAAAGCACGGAACGACCTCCCACAGCACATCAAAACCTTCTCACCTCTTCTTAAGTTCCGCAAGAAGCTGAAGACCTGGCTTTTGAATAATTGCACCTGGGAGAAAGCTGCCTACCAACCTGCGAAGCACCTTGATACCCTCAGAGGTGATTAGCTTGCTATACAAACAGATATGACATAACATTTGCACTGGCGCTCCACATGTTGGGGCACATGCATCAAACCATTTTGCGATCGCAAAGGGCTGTCCTAAATCCCACTTTATGTTTTATGTTATAGACAAAAGCCTTCTTCTGTAGGTGAGTCCTAAAACCCAGGGAGTGGCAGCGGCAGCACAAGTAAATCCATGAGAGGAGGTTGCAGAAGAAAGGACAAAACAAGCGAAGGTGTACAGTTGGTGACAAAGACATCTGGAACCCCTCTTACACTCCAGGGTTCAGATAAAGGGAGGGGTGCCTTCTCCTCAGAGGGGGGGGGGGGCAGGGCACATTTAAATCGTGCATCCTAATTACAAATGTTAGCTAAAATATAAGAAATGTAAGAAGGACTTTGGCTGCACATGAGCAAACGTATAACGCCTTTATGAAGGCTGCCTTAATCACAAATGTGCGTAGAAGTGCTATTTAGGCGTTTGATCAACAGGGAAACAAGCAATGTACACAATCACATGACATGACAAAGCTGTGATTTCCACCCATCATCCCCGATCCGACAGCACACAGACTACGTGAACTAAAGCATACATTAATGGGCTTTAGTGGTTTGTCTATTATTTGAATAGTCAAACCCATCATCTCTTTCTTCCCAAATAAACTGATTTTCACTCACACAGTCAAACAGTAATGTCTCAAGCATTGAGGAGGCAGAAACTCTCCTTTAGGTATCTTCATATATTGGGGTCCTCAGTGTGGGCACGGACCATTGTAGTGTTTTCTGTGGTCTTCATGGGGCATATTATGAAGCACTGCGTTAAAATTATGCCGCAGAGAATTCCAATAGAAGCCCATGTTGACACCAGAACATGGACTTCTATTGGAATTCTCAAGGGCATATTATCAAGACCATTATCGCCGCTTTAGCCGCAGTTTCTGCAGCTAAAGCGGCGATAATTTTAACGCCGTGCTTGATAATATGCCCCATGAAGACCACAGAAATCACTACAATGGTTTTATGTTTAATGTTTTTAAAGACGTTCCTTGGTGTTGTCTGAAATTGCTGCTAGTCAGGCTGGCGCTTTCATTGAGCTCCAGGACTCGTGGCCTTCTGGCACCTCCACTCTGAATCGCTTGCAGCTCTTAGAATCGGATGGCTGCGAGGGCTACATGCCGCGCTTCCCCATATGTCCGATGTAAAATTCAAAAGCAGCTTTAAGGCACTGAAACAGTAAGTAGCCGCCTGGATAGCAGCAAGTTGCAAGAAATGTTAATGCTCATAAAGGCCTTGATTTAATTGGAGAAGAACAGATGGTTTTGCATGATCCAAGCAGCAGGACCTACACATGAAGAAGATTTGAATGAGGCCTCTTAACCTGGCACCGATGAGAAGGTCTGTGTCAGCATAAGAGGCGTCCCAAAATGAGCAGTGCCATCTAAAGGCTTTTTAGGGAGTGGCGCAAAACATATTTTGGGGCGCCCTGCCATTTTCTGCATGCTCTTGAAATACCAAACAATAATGAATTTGATCAAATGCTTCCATAATCAGGAGCACAGAAAAACATTGGCAAGCTGACGCCTCCCAGCAACTGTGTAGTGTCTCATATCTCGTTCTGCTTTGTTCGCGTGCCTCTTGCTTTGGTCATCATGAGAACAAAGCAGAGCGAGAACATGTTTATCTTTAAAATGCGCAAGCCCGTGCACTCGTCCAATAGTTTACACGTGCATCTTTGAAATGTGCACGCTCGTGGGTTCTCTCACTAGTCTATTAAAGTTATGAACTGGTTGTTAGCGTTCAAAGATATGTACGTTAGGATGGGCATTGAATTGGTTGTTTGATCCGGACAGGAAGCGTTGAAGATGTCCGGTTGAGCACTTCAATACATTCTTTATCAATTAGTTCAACGACTTAGGGGCCGATTCCGATCCTGGAAAAACCGGGTACGAACCGTCGGTCGGAGCGTTTTCTCCGTCCGACTCGTACCCGGTAAAAACACCATACAAACTTGCAAGTACGATTCGCACGGAAACACCATTTCGTACGAGTCGGAAAAAACACCGACTGACTGCAAAATACATACGAATGTGATCCGGGACACCGCGGACGTGACGGCAATATTTTTACGGCACCCAAAAAGTGCCGGAAAAGCGAAGTACGCCGCGATGCGAGCGGAATAGGGGGCCCGGTACGCGCCGTCCCCCTCCAGCCCCCCCGCGGATGGACGCGCCGTCCCCCCCAGCCCCCCACAGATGGACGCGCCGTACCCCCAGCCCCCCCGCGGAAGGACGCGCCTTACCCCCCCAGGCCCCCGTCGGTACGGCGTGTACCCCCACCCGTGTATGTACGGCGCGTACCCCCACCCGTGTATGTACGGCGCATACCCCCACCCGTATAAGTATGGCGTGTACCCCCACCCCCGTAGGTACGGTGTGGACCCCAGCGTGTAGCGCTGGGGGTCCCCACCGTACCTACGGGGGTGGGGGTATGCGCCGTACATACACGGGTGGGGGTCCGCACCGTACATACACGGGTGGGGGTACGCGCCGTACATACACGGGTGGGGGTATGTGCCGTACATACACGGGTGGGGGTCCGCGCCGTACATACACGGGTGGGGGTACGCGGCGTACATACACGGGTGGGTGTACGCGCCGTACATACACGGGTGGGGGTACGCGCCGTACCAACGGGGGGCTGGGGGGGTACGGCGCGTACATACGGGGGGCTGGGGGGTGACGGCGCGTACCGGGCACCTGTTTGGACGTCTCCATGGTTGCTATAGGAGTTCGCTCCGGACGGTCTTTTTACCATACGGTTGTACAATCGGACGGACGGTATGAATCGTACTTGAGCGCTCGGACTTCAGTTTTCAGATTCGTACGTAAAAACGTCCGGGGATGTGTCGGACACTTTTTCCGACCCGAGGACGTGTCGGGGTATATTCCCAATGCGATTCGTATGGTGTTTTTTACATACGAATCGTACTTGCCAGTTTGTACGGGACTTGTACGATTCGTACGTAAAAAAATCCGGATACGATTCGTACGGGGAATATTTCTCCAGGATCGGAATCGACCCCTATGTGTATTCACTACAAACTGCCAGCCAACCAGTACCATAAGAAATCTTGAACAAGCATTGATAACGCCACTTCTTGAATGAACATATTTTTTTCTTGCAGCAATAATATTTTATGTTGAATTTCTTTCTGGTGATTTCTCACTCCTTTCCATTTTCTATGTGTATACTTCTCTGGTAGGAAAGGGGAAAGAGACTTAAAGAGAACTGGACGGTTATAGGGTTGAAGCAGAGGGAGAAGGGAGATCGATATGAAATAAAGAGATAAGAAAGGTCAGGCGAGGTAGAGAGAAGTGAGGTAGAAAGAAGCGAATTTAAAAAAGGGAGCTAGAGGTCGACAATTAGGGGCATATTATCAAGAAACTACATTAAAATTATCGCCGCTTTAGAGGCAGAAAACTGCAGCTAAAGCAGCGATAATGGGCTTGATAATATGCCCTTGAGAATTCCCATAGAAGCCCATGTTCTGGTGTCAACATGGGCTTCTATTGGAATTCTCTGCGGCATATTATCAAGCCCATTATCGCTGCTTTAGCGGCAGTTTTCTGCCGATAAAGCGGCGATAATTTTAACACCGTGCTTGATAATATGCCCCATAAAGAGGTGAGTTAGCAAGTGAACTGTAAAGGGAGGCAATGCACAGAAAAAAAGCTTTGGGATAGAATGAAGATCAAAAAAACAAGTAATGTAAACAAAGCATTAAGGCAGTAAGAAAAGTAGTGTGAGGTGTTCAGGTTAGATGGGAGAAGTAAAATGTTGAGATAAAAGGAGTGAAGTAGAAAGAGGTATGTTAAAAAATAGAGGCAGAGAATAAGAGCAAGTGAGTTGGAGTTTTAGAGAGGGTGAGTTAGACTAGAGAAAGAGGTGCAGAGATAACTAAGGGCGGAGAGGCTTCAATGATAGATAAAAGGAAAGAAGTAGAAGTAGTTAAGGAGAGGTAGCAAGAAAGAAGTAAGGCAGTGAGAGAGCTGAGGTACAGGGAACAACTGATAGAAATATGGAGAGGTGAATTTCTAAACAAATGGTGCTGTAAACTAAGAGAGAGAGCGAGATAGGTGAGAGAAATAGGCGGATTCGAAAAGTGAGGTAGAGAGAGATATGAGGTAGAGAAACGGGGTTGTGAGGTAGAGCAGTGGCACAACAATAGCCCCCAATCACCAGGGGACCCCTCTGGCACTGTGCACGGATGGGTGCCCCCGGCCTGAGAGCTCCTGACTGGGTCCAGAGCATGTGGGGCCACCTGCATGTACTTTGCAGGGGGGACCCCTCAAGTTTCATTACACTACTGAGGTAGAGATGATGCTGAGAGAGGTAAAGAGAGGCAAGTTAGAGAGAAAGGTGAATTGACAAAGAGAGAAGAGGTAAGCATAGGTGTGGTAGATAAAGTTACCTCGACTGACAGGGAAAAGAGGAAAAAGAGTCAGGAACATAGAGATGGAGCAATGGGTGGAGGGAGAAGTCAGGAGCGATGAGTGAGGGACAAGAAGTGAATTAGGCATTAGACCACTTTTTGTGGTCTGGCTGGACAGCACGTGTGTGCCCAGACAATTATGTGCAAAAACAACAATTGATGGACAGAATGCAGAACAATGTCATACATTCACCCCAGTACAGAGATCTGGGCCTAAATCCATCGTTTTTTTGCTCACCATGCCATTCCAGTTTGAACCCAGCCATATGCAAATCAGTCTTGACCCTGTGCCCCATGGGAACAGTCCAGCCCGAACTGCCAAGCCAGGTCCTCACTGGACTGGAAACAAGCATCCTAGGACCGGTTTCGGGCTTTCAGCCCTCGTCAGCCAGGATAGCTTGATTCCAGTGGCATGGAGAGCACAGGACTCACGTCTGAGCATACCCTTCCCACTCGGGGTGACAAATGCAAAACCAACAATTGATGGACAGACTGCAGAACAATGTCATACGCTTTTCGCCCTAAGTGGGATGGGTATTCCCAGACGTGGGACCCGTGCTCACTACTCCACTGGAGTCAAGCTCTCCTGGCTGATGACGGCTGATAGCCAGAAACCGGTCCTAGGATGCTTGATTCCGGTCCAGGGAAGACATGGCTTGGCAGTTCGGGCTGGACTGTTCCCATGAGGCACAGGGTCAAGACTGATTTGCATATGGCCATGTCTAAACTGGGGTGGTGTAGTGGGCAAAAGAACGATGGATTTAACCCAGATCTCTTGACTGGGGGAGAATGTCTGCATTGTCAGCATTCCGTCCATCGTTTGTTTGTTGTAACGCTTTTCGCCCTAAGTGGGATGGGTATTCCCAGACGTGGGACCCGTGCACACTACGCCACTGGAGTCAAGCTATCCTGGCTGATGACGGCTGATAGCCAGAAACCGGTCCTAGGATGCTTGATTCCGGTCCAGGGAAGACATGGCTTGGCAGTTCGAGCTGGACTGTTCCCATGAGGCACAGGGTCAAGACTGATTTGCATATGGCCATGTCTAAACTGGGGTGGTGTAGTGGGCAAAAGAACGATGGATTTAACCCAGATCTCTTGACTGGGGGAGAATGTCTGCATTGTCAGCATTCCGTCCATCATTTGTTTGTTGTAACGCTTTTCGCCCTAAGTGGGATGGGTATTCCCAGACGTGGGACCCGTGCTCACTACGCCACTGGAGTCAAGCTATCCTGGCTGATGACGGCTGATAGCCAGAAACCGGTCCTAGGATGCTTGATTCCGGTCCAGGGAAGACATGGCTTGGCAGTTCGGGCTGGACTGTTCCCATGAGGCACAGGGTCAAGACTGATTTGCATATGGCCATGTCTAAACTGGGGTGGTGTAGTGGGCAAAAGAACGATGGATTTAACCCAGATCTCTTGACTGGGGGAGAATGTCTGCATTGTCAGCATTCCGTCCATCATTTGTTTGTTGTAACGCTTTTCGCCCTAAGTGGGATGGGTATTCCCAGACGTGGGACCCGTGCTCACTACGCCACTGGAGTCAAGCTATCCTGGCTGATGACGGCTGATAGCCAGAAACCGGTCCTAGGATGCTTGATTCCGGTCCAGGGAAGACATGGCTTGGCAGTTCGGGCTGGACTGTTCCCATGAGGCACAGGGTCAAGACTGATTTGCATATGGCCATGTCTAAACTGGGGTGGTGTAGTGGGCAAAAGAACGATGGATTTAACCCAGATCTCTTGACTGGGGGAGAATGTCTGCATTGTCAGCATTCCGTCCATCATTTGTTTGTTGTAACGCTTTTCGCCCTAAGTGGGATGGGTATTCCCAGACGTGGGACCCGTGCTCACTACGCCACTGGAGTCAAGCTATCCTGGCTGATGACGGCTGATAGCCAGAAACTGGTCCTAGGATGCTTGATTCCGGTCCAGGGAAGACATGGCTTGGCAGTTCGGGCTGGACTGTTACCATGAGGCACTGCGTCAAGACTGATTTGCATATGGCCATGTCTAAACTGGGGTGGTGTAGTGGGCAAAAGAACGATGGATTTAACCCAGATCTCTTGACTGGGGGAGAATGTCTGCATTGTCAGCATTCCGTCCATCATTTGTTTGTTGTAACCCTTTTCGCCCTAAGTGGGATGGGTATTCCCAGACGTGGGACCCGTGCTCACTACGCCACTGGAGTCAAGCTATCCTGGCTGATGACGGCTGATAGCCAGAAACCGGTCCTAGGATGCTTGATTCCGGTCCAGGGAAGACATGGCTTGGCAGTTCGGGCTGGACTGTTCCCATGAGGCACAGGGTTAAGACTGATTTGCATATGGCCATGTCTAAACTGGGGTGGTGTAGTGGGCAAAAGAACAATGGATTTAACCCAGATCTCTTGACTGGGGGAGAATGTCTGCATTGTCAGCATTCCGTCCATCATTTGTTTGTTGTAACGCAGACAATTATGTGAGCATCACTAGAGAGGAGCTTTGGCTCCATCCTCATATTGGGAGTCAGGAGTACATGTCTTGATCAGGTAAAAGTTGTGTGCTTCCACAAAAAAAGTGCTTGCCCACAATGCATTTAGTTTATTTCTCCAGCTGCCTAAGCTTAAACTTTTAGGGGTACACCTATGGCATTTGACTGCTATTAAAGTGTGTAAGCTAACTAGATAATTTATGTTGTTTTTCTGTGGCAGCACCACAGATGTGGGGATGGCAGTCATCAACCTACATGGATTTTTAGGTCTGACTTGGCAGTGCAACTGTCCCACCTGACCTTTTAACCTGCACAAGTATTATCCTACAGTTCTTTGCTTCCCCAGAAACACATATCTATCCCCATTCTATTTACTTGTAATGCTTCACATTGCCATGTAAACTTCCTTTCAAGCCAGACTATTGGCATTTCCAGTGCTTGTTTTCCAATTGTCACCAATTGTCTAAGTGAGTGACTCGGGTCGTGGCTCAGACCTTATCCAGCCTGGCACCTTGAATATGTGAGGGTGCGAGACAAAGTGCTTGGTCAGTTGTTGCCTTGATAACAATTGAACAGGCCATTTTACCCTTCTATATTCACTTCTCAATGCAAGTCAGGACTTTTCTTAGATTTTAGGGATCCTTGCTCTTTCTAGTTGACATAAGGAGGCATCTTTCTGATCTAGGATTTCCTCCCAGGCAGCTTCCATTTACATTATTATGAGTGAATGATGTCAGGGTGAAAAAGAGACAATGTGCCATGGTTTTGGCTAAGACAGGAGCATGACAAAATTGTAACAGTTCTGTTCAATACTAACCTACTGTGAAGAAGAAGATTTTAGTCTTTCTCCTAAGTCAAAATACTCGATCATTCCCACTAGATCCCGTCCACTTCTACCTCTGCGCCTAGGTCTGATAACAAATATAACAGTGTCCCTCCTCTCCAAAAGACCGTCCAATCCCATGTATTCCTGGAAATGGAAAATATGCAAATCCCTGACAAACGCGCGCTTAAGTTCCTTAGGTCCATGCATCTGCAGCTCCTTTACACCTAGTTTTTGGTGTGCATTCTGGTACTTGTAGTCCTTTTTTAAGCATGCGCTGCTCTGCGAGACATTTAGCAGTGGGCTTTGAAAAGTCCTACCACATGCTTTTTGCTGTCATGGAGCGTGCGGTTACGCGCACATGCACGAGCGGAGGCGCCATCGCGCGTGCACCACTTGCGTCATTTTTTTTCCTTTTAGCGTGCGCACACAACTCCCGCTTCTCCCCCTCCCCCACCAAATATCGCGTCTCGCGGCCGCTCGCGCGGCCAATGCTAGTTTTGGTTTCCGTTCTTCCCCAGATACTGCTTGCACACTTCAATACGAGAGTCAGACATACCCATACACGGTTCTAGGTTACACGCAATATGGGATGTTTTCTTGTTATTATTTCTATGGCATATAGATGATAGACACTTAGATGATAGCGCGCCAGCTTGTCAGGTCGCTATTTTCTTTTTAAATTGATTCTATCATTTGCACTGTGAACTTTTAAAATATTGTTTTCGTATGTGTCCCCGCATCTCTTGAGGCATCTTAACGAGGCTTACCGGCACTCACTTGCTTGCTCTCCCGCTCTCTGCCCATTATTCTTGGTCCGTGACCGCAGTTTGCTGATCACGGCAGAGGGACGTGGCTCCACCCCCTTCCCGCATTTCTGCTACCGGGGGCCTATTAAAACAGCATATGTGCCTGGCCGCGCAGCATTAGATGATGCCGCGCCAGCTTGTCAGGTCGCTACTTTCTTTTTAAATTGATTCTATCACTTGCACTGTGTACTTTTAAAATATTGTTTGTGTATGTTTCCCTGCATCTCTTGAGGCATCTTAACGAGACTTACCGGCACTCACTTGCTTGCTCTCCCGCAATCTGCCCATTGTTCTTGGTTCGTGAATGCAGTTTGCCGGTCACGGCAGAGGGACGTGGCTCCTCCCCCATCCTCGCATTTCCGCTACCGGGGGCCTATTAACACAGCATAGGTGCCCGGCCGCGCAGCATTAGATGATAGTGTGTCAGCTTGTCAGGTTGCTATTTTCTTTTTAAATTGATTCTATAATTTGCACTGTGTGCTTTTAAAATATTGTTTCTGGATGTTTCCCCGCATGTCTTGAGGCATCTTAACGAGGCTTACCGGCACTCACTTGCTCTCCCGCTCTCTGCCCATTGTTCTTGGTCCGTGACCGCAGTTTGCCGATCACGGCAAAGGGACATGGCTCCTCCCCCCTCCCCGCATTTCCGCTACCGGGGGCCTATTAAAACATCATAGGTGCCCGGCCGCGCAGCAGATGCGCCAGCGATGTGCCGAAGGCAAGCCCGTCTGCCTCCGTCCGCGCCGGTCTGTCGCCGGACGCCGGACATGCTGCCAATTTGGTTAAAATGAGCTATTCCTATTCCCAGACTAAGCTGCTTGCGATTGGGAGGAGTATAATAGAGTGCACTCAACTGCGGTTATATGGTCTAGAAGGTCCCTTTGGGTGTATATGTTGTGGTTTTGCTTCTCTGATCCCGGCCAGGACCAGCAGCCCCCTTCCCTGCACTTCTGCGACTCATTAGCTAAGCATTTTGCTGATGTTCATGACCTCCTGGAAGATAAGTCCCCCATGTCTTATTTCTTACTGAGACCTGGCTCTCGGAAGACATGGTGACGGAGCAAGTACTTGCTCTTCCGGAAGGCTATACGATCCATACCCTTAATAGGCCCACGAGAGGTGGGGGCATTGCAGTCATCCCCAAAACTGGGTACCCCTGCAACTTTGATAAGCAGCTTGTCACCGATTGTGAATGTGCCTTTTTCAAAATCACTCTCAATTCCAATTATATGGTGTCAGGTTTACTGATTTATCGACCCCCAGGTTTGTCCAGAGGGTTTAGAGATGCTCTCTCTGAGACAGTTAGCACTTTGGCGGTCAATGCCTCTAACTTCTCAGTTACAGGCGACCTTAATTTACACCTAGACAATCTCTCTGACCCTGATGTGACATCTTTCCTGGCTGATCTCGCTGCGTGTCAGCTCGATCAATGGGTATTAGGCCCCACGCATTCGGCTGGCCACTTACTAGACCCTGTCTTTACAAATATACCCTCCCTTTTGGTCCTACCTCCTGTTCTGATGGATTGGTCTGATCATTATTTAGTCCCTATGTTGATTCATGATATCATGCCAGCACGCAACTTAGTAAATACCTTTTCTCTTAAGCACCCCTGGCATAAACTGAATTGGGAACAATTTCAAAGCCATCTTGCTGCCACCTCTCCTGCTCTTCTGGCTGACCCTAACGAGGCCAATTCGGTCTTCTCCAATTGGATTGCTCAGCCTTTGGACGGCCTTATTCCAGCCAAGCTGTCCATGAATCGGCACACTAAATCTAATCCTTGGTATAACGTTAAATTAGCTGCTTTACGTAAGACCTGTAAGAAGCTGGTGAGAACTTGGCGACGAGACTTTGATCCTACCTCCAAGGATCTTTACCGCACTGCCGTTAAGCGATACCACAGGGCCATCCATGTTGAGCGCGCAGCTTGCTACGCTGAGCAAATCAGCAGGAGCACTAATCCGGCTAAGAGCATTTTTTCTATAGTCTCTGAGCTTAAAACACAGAAGAACGCCGTAGGCTCGTTGATTACCTCCGACTGGTAATGTAACGAGCTTGCAAACTTCTTGGTCAGGAAGGTTGAGGACATTTACAAAAGCTTCCCTATGGTCCTTATAGGCCCCCGGAGACATCTTGCGACTCCACCGAAGGTATCCTTGACGTCTTTCCCACTATTACTCAAGAAGCTTTACTGACACTTTGTTCCAAGGTTATGCCAGGCTCCCCTGCTGATCCCTTGAAGCCTGACCAATTCCTAAAAATTCTATCGACCATCATACACCCTTTGGAACAGGTGATCAATGAGTCCCTGAGTGCAGCGGTCGTGCCCAGGACTTGGAAGCAGGCCAGGGTAATACCTCTGCTCAAGAAACCTTCTTTAGACCCCAAAAAAACTGAATGTTTTCGGCCTATTTCCCTGTAACCTTGGACTGCGAAGATTACAGAGGCTTACATCAATTCCCTTCTCACAGAGTATCTCACTGCAAATCACAGGCTCGACCCCTCTCAATATGGTTTTCGGCCCGGCCACAGCACTGAGTCAGCGCTTTTGGCCGTGACCGAACATTTGTGGAAAGCCTTAGATGCGGGTCAGACATCGGCACTGATCCTTTTGGATCTTATTGCCACGTTTGACACGGTGTCTCATGCCATCTTGCTGAATCGTCTGTCAGAGGCTGGAGTTACTGGCTCAGAATTTAAATGGCTGTCCTCTTTCCTCGCAGACAGGATGTTTCAGGTGATTGCCCCCCCCTTTCGCTTCTGGTACTTTTCCTATAGGCCAAGGGGTGCAAAAAAGGCTCGTCCCTGAGCCCTCTGCTCTTCAATCTCTATGTTCAACCTCTGGCTGGTGTAGCCAGGAGCAGAGGGCTGACCATGGTCTCTTATGTCGACGTTGGTGGTGGCTCTCTCGAGTGACCCCGAGAAGGACACCAGAAAATTTCAGGGCGACCTCTCGGCAGTTGCCGAGTGGATGAACACCAACTGTCTCCAACTGAACGCCAACAAGTCGGAGGTGTTGTTGGTGGGAGGGAACCATGACCGCTGGAACAAGCTATGGTGGCCCAAGAGTCTAGGTATGGCCCCTGTCCCCAAGCCTGTAGTGAAGAACCTGGGGGTCTGGATGGACACTTCACTTAATTTTCAGACTCAGACTAAAAAGGTGGCGGAAACTTGTTTTGGTCTGCTGCGCAGGCTTAAACCTATCCTGGCCTTCTTTGATGCCACGACTAGGCAGATCATTATCCAGGCCCTGATCTTGTCTAGGCTCGATTATGCTTGCTCTTTGTATTTGGGAGCCACCAAGTCTGAAATACAGAGGCTACAGAGAGTCCAGAACGTGGCCGCAAGATCCCTCCTGGGCCTGCGTAGAACCTGTGCAGTGACTAGTGCCATCCATCGCCTCCAATGGCTGCCTGTGGCCAGGCGAATCCAGTTTAAGGCACTGTGTATAGCCTACAAAATTCTGAAATTGGCATCCCCGCAAATTCTGACTGATCTTCTTCTACCTTATACTCCCACGCGATCGCTTCGATCCATGGGACAATGCCTGGTAGTGATCCCCCGTGAAAGAAGGGTTCGCGCCGGTAGCCGCTTTTTTCGTAACAGAGCTGCCATTCTTTGGAATTTTTTGCCGGCCCACATTCGAGGGCTCACTAATTATCTTCATTTTAGGAAAGCCATTAAAACATTTCTTTCCCCTTCTCTGTAGGCTTCCTGTGCTTTCTGTGTGTGCTATTTTCTTGTTGCTCAGTGCCGGACGCCTCTTAGCTGGGGCAGCTGTTGCACTTTATAAAACCCTAACATAACATATGGTTCTCCTGCCTATGTGACCGCACCCCTACGCCCTATGAGTAGTTGCCAATCTGTATGCTCAGAAGAGACTTTTACGGCGAAGCTACTAAGCCACCTTCAACTGTATTGATTTACGGTATCAAATATACTGTGTAGATGTAATTGCTGAAATGCTAGTAAACAAAAGTGTTAAAAAATAAAATAAAACACAAAGCATCATTCTTTTTTTTATGTGGGATAACATAGCTGTATGTTTTTAGCGCTACTGGCCACAGTCCCCCAACACTTGAAGCACAAACTTCTCCTTCCTTAAGTGGATGATCCTATGGTTGTTAGTCAATCTGCATCACCCTCTGACCTCGGTGGTTTTCAGGGACTCATGCCAATTAAGAAACCTGATTGGCTGATAACGCTAACCTACATTCTAATTTAATGGTTATGTGAAACAGTGTATTACAGCAAGGCGAGTTGTGTGTCAACGGTCAATTCAAAACAGGCAAGTACTGAGAGCTCAAGATCAGATGAGGGAAGTTTCAGGACATGAGGAAAACTGTAAATTCCATCTTGACTGTTTGCATTAAAACCTGGTGGACTTTATTAAACGCTCAAGATAATAGCAGACGTCTAGCCATTACCCTATACCTAAGGTGCTCTTTTTGGTGTAAACATTCAATAACAGCAGTACGTTTATTCATATTTCAGGACCTATAATTTCAGAAGTTCTGAATTTACTTTTTTCAGAAGGTCATTTATTTATTCATTGTTAGTAGAGGTAGGCGAGCCACTGAAGGCTTGTGCTTGGATACAGCAAAATGCTTGGCTCTGGCTGAGCGAATGGCCCATGTGAAACCTCAAGCTCAAAACCAGCCATGCTTTCCAACAAGGACATGTGTCCTAGTTGGTAGAGCTGCAAACCTCGCACCCAGGGACTTGGGTTTGATTCCTAGTCTCGGTTTAGCAACTTGTAAATCCGAGCAACTCTCCATGTGCCGACAGAAAAAGAGTAACAAAGGGGCATATCAGCAACAACCGGCGATAATTATCGCTAAGCGCACTTAGCGCTAGGATAATTATCGCCGGCTAGCGTGGATTTTTATCGCTGAGATAGCGTGCTATTAGCAACGCTTATCTCAAAAGCGATAAAAATCCTAGCGCTAACTGCCAAACGTGAGATTATCGCTGGAAACCCAGCGATAATCTCACGAAATGTGGCGTTAGCTTGTTGATAGGGACTCAAAAACGTAGCCATGATATCCACCTTCCATAGGATATCATGGCTAAGTCAGTCCGGAAGCAGGCGTAAGGAAAGTAGCAATAACAGGGGTTATCGCTACTTTTCCTGCCGCTATGCTTCATAGCGTGGGGTTTGATGATAGGAGAAATGTCGCTTAGCAACATTTCTCCTGTCAGGAACGTCTACTTTACATCTCATTAGAGATGCAAAGCTGGGCGTTAAGAATAGGTGCGCTAATGCAAGGTTTCACGCGTTAGCGTGACCTTGCTCGTTAGGCGATAAAATTATAGCCTATTTTTTGCCGAAAACGGCCGCAAAAGCGGCGATAATTTTATATCGCCACCTTGTAAATATGCCCCTTAGTCTCTGTGTGTTGTGAAGCACTTTTATGTCCTTTGACAAGGTTAGTGATATATATAACTGTCCGAAAAGTGTTTTCTACCCATCACACATGCTATAATCTCAAACACCAATAATTAAAGAGACTCATTATCCGCTCCTTGCAGCTCGGCTCTACGTTCAACAATCCCTGCAGCAACGGAGTCCGCTGGGTCTGGAAGGAAGGCTGAAAAACGTAAGAAATATTGAAAACTTAGTGAAACTTTAACAGTCATGCTTGCCCATATAAGAGAGGCTTTGGATTTTGATCAGAAGACCCTGGATGAGGAGGAGTTTTATGTCCAATATAGTGGGTCTGTGGTGGGTGACCTCCCATTTATGATGTTCTGAAGGAAACCGTTGTGAAAGAATGGAAGGCTGTCGACAAACAAAATATCCCTTATTTTCTACATAAGAGGTACTTAGCGGAACAGTTTGAAGAGAAGTTTTCCCAGATGCCTAAAGTAAATTCTATTCTCTCTTCTATGGCATCGGCATCGTCACTGTCATCAGAGGACAGTTTATCTCATCAAATAGACTGAAAACTTGAATCTTCTTTGATAAGGATCCATGCAGCATCTAACTTTGGAATCAGGGGCAGCTCATATTCAGCTTATGCTTTTCAGGTTCATTTGAAGGAATTTCAGAGACTGATTGCATCCAAGAGAAGGCTGACATTTTGGCTCAAATGGAGTTGTTGGTACAGTTCCTCTCGGATGTGACATTTGATAATCTGTGGGCTTCCGCTCCCGGTGCAGCAATTGCTGGGAGAACACTTGGAAATTAGACATCACCAAGAGATCCTTGGTGCAGAAACTTCCGTTCACTGAACTGAAGCTCTTTCGTTTACACCCGACACACTTTGGGGTTCTTGGGTTTGGGGTATAAAAAGGAGAGAAAAGCATTTTCACTTTTTAAGTTAAACAAGTTGTCCTCCTCAAAAATGCAACGTCCAGAGAAAACGCAGTCACAACAGAGCCGGTTAGTGCCTGCTGTGTACTCCTTGCATGCCTTTCTAACCTTGCTGCATGCCTTTGTAGCCCAGCCTGATATACGTGCTGCGAGCGTTTGTTTGTGGTACCCATAGCTGCCAAGGTTTCACATTGCTGTGTGTGACATTTTCATAATTAAAGTGTAATTATAAGTGACATTTCAACGACTATCAGTGACACTTTTTTGCGAGTAAAACTCAAGCAATGCAGATGAGGGAAACATATACATATTGGTGATTACACCTATTTCAGCAGAAGATGAAAAAGACTTTAACAGTGGGGCAACGCCTGTGGCAGCGGACTCATAATTACAATAAAATTATGAAAATATCACAAATGGCGATATAAAACCTTGGCAGCTATTTACTTAAAGGCTTCTCTTTACCAACTAACGTTGAAACTATTCAAAACAACAATTTATAGTAGAACGCTGCTTACTGTGTATCATCCATGACTTGTCCATAGCCAATAGGTCTCGCTTTTGGGACCTTATAAGTATTTAGTTATGCAGCAGAATATCCTTGATGCAACAACATCAACCGTTGCATGGCTAAACACTTATAAGGTCCCAAAGGCGAGACCTATTGGCTATGCCAATGCTTGTTCTTTAATCCCATTATTTTATCAAGACTACAGGTCACAGAAAGTAAAGCAAAAACCTGAACTGGATTAGCTACTCACACGTGGACATCGGGCTCTTGAAAGCTCTGTAACACTCTGTCATGCACCGAAATTTCAGCAGACCCATACTTACAAATATAAATGATAGGGCCAGCATCTAGAGATTGTCTTGTGCAAAAATTGTGTAAATGTGGCTCAAGTGGATATCCACGCATTTAACACAATTATTCTTTTCATAAAAACTTGGGGGCATATTATCAAGAAACGGCGCTAAAATTATCGCCACTTTAGCGGCAGAAAACTGCTGCTAAAGCGGCGATAATAGGCTTGATAATGTGCCACAGAGAATTCCAATAGAAGCCCATGTTCTGGGGTCAACATGGGCTTCTATTGGAATTCTCTGCGGCATATTATCAAGTCCATTATTACCGCTTTAGCTGCAGTTTTGTGCCGCTAAAGCGGCCATAATTTTAACGCCGTGCTTGATAATATGCCCCCTTGGTATTTTTGCATCAAGAGAAGCTGAAATACCACTTCATTGCAAGCATGATAGCCTATTAGCCTATTAGCCTATTAGCCTATCTGCACTAGCCAGATAATAACTTCCCACTTTTAATGAGAGAATATTTTTCCCATTTACAGCTACATTTGAGGCAATATCATTATTACTGGTCATTTGGATGCAGTTATCAGAATAGTAACTGTCTTTGAAAACTGACAAATTTAGAGCTGCACCATCTAATGGTATATCGCATTCTGTTACATTCAGGGCTTTAAGTGGGATGAAAAAATTAGGGGGTCTCTTAAAGGCGCGTGGCCGATGTAATTAAGAGTGTGGCTTAAAACACTAAGGGGCATATTATCAAGAAACGGCGTTAAAACTATCGACGCTTTAGCGGCAGAAAACTGCCGCTAAAGCGGCGATAATGGGCTTGATAATATGCCCTGGAGAATTCCCATAGAAGCCCATGTTCTGGTGTCAACATGGGCTTCTATGGGAATTCTCTGCGGCATATTATCAAGCCCATTATCGCCGCTTTAGCTGCAGTTTTCTGCCGCTAAAGCGGCGATAATTTTAACGCAGTGCTTGATAATATGCCCCTAAATTAGAACTCTCTGATTAGCATTATGTGCCACCCGACTCATATTTTGATGCTTCTTTCTGTCTTTGCATCCAGATA
The DNA here is from genome assembly GCF_964204655.1 of Triturus cristatus. Lineage (NCBI taxonomy): Eukaryota > Metazoa > Chordata > Amphibia > Caudata > Salamandridae > Triturus > Triturus cristatus. Next base: position 472,948,948 of record NC_140590.1, on the reverse strand, counting down.
TATAATAAATATAACAAGCAACATTACACCAACAGCAAGCCAGGACTATTTGCTTTGTCAATGGCTGTTAGTTGAATATGATAAATAAGCAACAAAAATGGCATCTTTCTATCAAATTGTTAAAATGCTTGAAATAATGAGACTGTGAAAGAACTGTAACGAGTCTCTTTAAACATACATTTAAAGCCAGATGATATGCCCCCAGTTTCGTGTCTCTGCGTTGGCTCAACATCCTGTGATTCTGGGCAAATTACTCAAGGGCCTGAGATACAGTGTTGGTTACTAGTGACGGATATCTCGCCCTATTACAAGTGTCATTGGATATAAGGGACTTGTAAGACGACCGACGGGATATCCGCCACCTTTGTGTCAGAGTAACCTGTGTCCTGAGCTCTAATTCAGACCCCGAATCTCCCCGTGCCTAAAAAACATGGGAAACAACAATCTCGGGTCTTGGCTTAATGGCAGCAAGGCCTAGCCTAGTAACATCAAATACCAAAAATATGCCAATGCTGCACTTTTATTGAACATTGCCTTTCACAAAGTGTATTGACTCAAACAATATCACTGGTGACTACTTTTTCAGTCAGATTTAATCAAAACGTTTACTCAAATTACATTAAATTTTTTCTTACAAAATACATTCCACAAACCTAAAAGCACATCTCATAGTAATGTCCACATTGTCTTTTGAACATATATTTTCTTTTTTACATTTGAGACACCTCCTAACGTGTTGAATCAATATTGACATACAAATCCCTTACTCACTATTCACTCATACCCATTCAATCCCATTCATGTCAATTTGGCACATTGAACAAACCCAAATAATATTAAATACATATACACAAAAAGATCATCAACATAAACAGTATTAGTGATTTTTTAAGAACATTAGACTCTGTTTTTTATTTTTACTAATAGATTGGCCTCAGAAAATAAGGTCTACGCGTTTCGAGTCCCTTTTCTTGCTGGGACTCTCGTCAGGACCGATATACACTGAAAGAAACAAACAACACTTTGTTTACCCAATGACCTTACCAAACTTGCCTCGAACCTCTAAAAGTGCTTTTACCGCTTACGTGCAACTTTATGCTGTAACAAACATTCCAAAGGTGTTAAACGTCCAACTTCTACCTACAAGCATACAATTAAGAACCAATCTTATTTCCACAAAAATTGTGTCTCAAGATCTTAATTCATATTATCAAACTCTTCCACCAAGATAACAATCGGACGGTCTTACTTGAGGTGTCGGCTGGTGATGGGGACACAAGTCGTTCATTGCACGGAAATTCTGTCAAATAAGTGAGTGTTCATATTAGCATGGTTAAGTTCACCAATGTGCGCTTGTGGTGATATTAATTATTGTTGAGTACCTTTTGATGAATCTAGGTCGGTGGACCGGAATGGCTCAGATGTTGTAAATTCAACTTGCCTCGTCAGTCTATGGAACGAAGAAAACATTAAAGAATGGAGAATTCTTTTAAGTAATTTCCTCAAAAGAAGCGTGCTGTGCCACCCTACAACCTGCTTATCAATATTCTGTTACAGGGAGTCTCTCGTCTTACCTTTGAGGAAAAATCGTCCAGCGTGTCCGTGGCGGGCTTGCAATCAACTGCTATAATTCTTTCCGATACCGCGTACCTTTTCCAGCCTTCACTTAACGCGTAACGCGTATCAGACGCGACTCCACAATGCTTCTGGGAATTGAAGTTCGTTTCGGGTTTCTTATAGTATGTTTCCGCTTTCAAAAGCGCAATTGGATTAACTAAAACACTTTAATTATTTAACAGTATATTATTTAAACAGGCTGGAAAATGATGTTAATCCATACTCTGTCTCGCGAGTTAGCCGGCTGTTGCCAGCAGTTGCCTGAACCTATAAATGGCATCTCATACATCTGGAGCCTCCCTAGTCAGCACTTGTGGAATCTATTGTTCTGACTAAATGGTCGAAATGTTATTCAAAAGGCCATCCGGTGCTGGCTTTACCATACATGCTGTCTCATATTATAATTCACGAGTGGAATGGATACCAATTCATGTGCGTGTCGCGCTAGCTATTGGTGACATGATACACCTTAGGCCTCATTTTTTTCTTTTCTCAAGTTTTTCTTTTCATTCCCATCACTATTAAATGAACACACCAGCGTGCGATCACAATGCTAATAATTTTCTGAATGAACCTGTATTATGTCTTTATGTTGAATTGGTGGTACTTAAAGGTTGTATATTTCTGATAGTTCATTTAAACCGTATACTGATGTATTGAATTTGATAATGAGCATTGCTTCAAGTTTCAATAATTTCAAGTCCAGATCCCCTCCTCTGGCATTTTGTTCTCCTTTAGAAATAATGGTCCATCTTAGATCTTTTTCGGTGTGGTTGTTTGAAGACCAATGATTGACCAATGGTGCATTCTGGACGTTCTTTCAAATTCTTGATTTATGTTGTTGAATTCTATGCCTGATTTCCTGATTTGTCTTTCCAATGTATAGCTTATTGCACGGGCAGAAAATGCCATACGCTACATACTTGGATTTACAGTTTGAAAACGTATCATGTTTCCAGTAGATTCCATTATACGAAAAGAGATCTCCTTCAATGGTTGACTCGCAGCAGATACATGTACCACATTTGTGGTGTCCTTATATTGGCGGTAGATTGAGGAAACTTCTGATCGTCAGATTTTTAGTTTTTGGCATGGCAGGTCGCACAATCTGGTTTGCAATGCTTTTATCTTTTTTAAAAGCAAATAATGGAGCTTCTTTAAGAGTTGCATCCAGATTTTTTACCAAATGCCAATTTTGGTTGATTTTCTTCTTTAGCCAATTAGCTGTGGGTCCAAAGGTTGACACACAGACAATCCTGTCTGTTTTGGATTTATCTTTTCTCTCTAGTAGTGATTCACGAGGGGTCCACCACGCTCTCTTAATTGCCTTCTTTAGAAGCTTTTTTGGGTATCCCCGAGCGAGGAGGTTGTTTTTTAGAAGATCTGCGTGGAAAAAATATTTATCTTTAAATGTACAATTGCGTCTAATTCGCAAGAATTACCCATAGGGCAAATTCTCTTTTAGACTCCTTGGATGGTTGCTTGAAAAGTGTAAGGCTTTGTTCCTGTCTGTCTTTTTCTTAAACAATGTTGTCGCTACAATCCCGTCAGTGGCATAGACTTCAACGTCTAAGAATGGCAATTTTGATCTTGAATAATTCAGGCTGAATTTGATATCCGATGTTCTGTTATTTAACCAAACAAAAAAAGACTGTAATTGATCTTCTTCCCCAGTCCAAATCATAAAAACATCGTCTATGTATCGGACCCAGCTGCCGATCCAATCTGCAAAGGGATTATTGTTATATACAAAAGTGTCTTCGTATTTTGACATATAAAGGACTGCCAATTCTGGGGCGAAAGGACACCCCATCGCCACGCCCTTTATTTGGTAGAAGAATTTGTCATTGAAACTGAAGTAGTTGTTCTTTAGTGCAAAAGTGGCTAATTCCATAATGAATTGTGAGGGGACTTTTTCTGGTTTCGGTCTGCTCTTCAGGAAGCTCTCCAACACTGCTAGGCCTTCATCCTGTGGTATCTCAGTGTACAATGACACTACATCTAGCGTGACTAGAAGATTAATATCTTATTCAAACTTCATTGACTCTAATTTTTTAAGAAAATCGGTGGTGTCCTGCAGAAATGATTTAAGCTCTCAAACAAATGGTTTCAGGAAAAAATCTACAAACTTAGAAATTGGTTCTAAAAGTGATTCGCAACCCGAGACTATTGGTCTTCCCGGTGGACATGTTTGATCTTTATGTACTTTGGGTAGTACATAGAATATTGGGATGCGTGGATGTTGTTTCTCAAATAGTCATGTTCCCTTTTTCCTAGGAAACCCTGATCGAAACCTTTTTGGAGAATGTTGAATAGTTTACCCTGTAGTTCGGAAGTAGGGTCTCGTGTTATCTTTTTAGAACAACGTTCATTGCTGAGTTGTTTTTTCACTTCTGCCGTGTATCGGTCTGTTCCCCAAACAACAATTGATCCGCCTTTATCGGCTTGTTTGATTGTATTGATGGATAATTTTTTAGCTCAGCCAGAGCCTCTTTCTGTACTTTTGTAATGTTTGGTTTCGTGTATCTTTTTCGCTTTTTTTCAACATCTGCAATGGCAGATAATACTACTTTTTCAAACATGATTACCTCTTTCGGGACTTTTCCTGATGGTGGACAGAACAAGGATTTTTTCTTAAGTCCTGTGGTTTCCACATTGCTGCTAACTGGGTTCTCCATGTTCTTGAGGGAACAAATGACAAGCCCTTTTCAAGAATACTTAATTCCACATTTGTCAAGATTTTATCCGATAGATTGTAAATCGGTGACTTATTTAGTTCTTGTAGTTGTGTCGCCTTGTTGACATTTCCCACGGCTGGTTGTTGTATCTCATTCTGCCCCGTGGTTTTTGTTGGCCCCTTCCTAAAAAAGACGGCTGCTGTTGATAATTTTGTTGGAAATTTCCTCGTCTATTCCCTCAAGAGATACCAACTTTATTCAAATGAAAACTGAAGTTATCGAATTTTGCAGAAAAATATGTCTAACTACCTACTTCATGGAGAACCCAGTTAGCAGCAATATGGAAACCACAGGACTTAAGAAAAAATCCTTGTTCTGTCCACCATCAGGAAAAGTCCCGAAAGAGGTAATCATGTTTGAAAAAGTAGTATTATCTGCCATTGCAGATGTTGAAAAAAAGCGAAAAAGATACACGAAACCAAACATTACAAAAGTACAGAAAGAGGCTCTGGCTGAGCTAAAAAATGATCCATCAATAATAAGCAAACAAGCTGATAAAGGCGGATAAATTCTTGTTTGGGGAACAGACCGATACACGGCAGAAGTGAATAAACAACTCAGCAATGAACGTTGTTCTAAAAAGATAACACGAGACCCTACTTCCGAACTACAGGGTAAACTATTCAACATTCTCCAAAAAGGTTTCGATCAGGGTTTCCTAGGAAAAAGGGAATATGACTATTTGAGAAACAAACATCCACGCATCCCAATATTCTATGTACTACCCAAAGTACATAAAGATCAAACATGTCCACCGGGAAGACCAATAGTCTCGGGTTGCGAATCACTTTTAGACCCAATTTCTAAGTTTGTAGATTTTTTCCTTAAACCATTTGTTCGAGAGGTTAAATTATTTCTGCAAGACACCACCGATTTTCAGAAAAAATTAGAGTCAATGAAGTTTGAAGAAGATATTAATCTTCTAGTCACGCTAGATGTAGTGTCATTGTACATAGAGATACCACAGGATGAAGGCCTAGCAGTGTTGGAGAGCTTCCTGAACAGCAGACCGAAACCAGAAAAAGTCCCCTCACAATTCATTATGGAATTAGCCACTTTTGCACTAAAGAACAACTACTTCAGTTTCAATGACAAATTCTTCTACCAAATAAAGGGCGTGGCGATGGGGTGTCCTTTCGCCTCAGAATTGGCAGTCCTTTGTATGTCAAAATACGAAGACACTTTTGTATATAACAGTAATCCCTTTGCAGATTGGATCGGCAGCTGGGTCCGATACGTAGACGATGTTTTTATGATTTGGACTGGGGAAGAAGATCAATTACAGTCTTTTTTTGTTTGGTTAAATAACAGAACATCGGATATCAAATTCAGCCTGAATTATTCAAGATCAAAATTGCCATTCTTAGACGTTGAAGTCTATGCCACTGACGGGATTGTAGCGACAACATTGTTTAAGAAAAAGACAGTAAGGAACAAAGCCTTACACTTTTGAAGCAACCATCCAAGGAGTCTAAAAGAGAATTTGCCCTATGGGCAATTCTTGCGAATTAGACGCAATTGTACATTTAAAGATGAATATTTTTTCCACGCAGATCTTCTAAAAAACAACCTCCTCGCTCGGGGATACCCAAAAAAGCTTCTAAAGAAGGCAATTAAGAGAGCGTGGTGGACCCCTCGTGAATCACTACTAGAGAGAAAAGATAAATCCAAAACAGACAGGATTGTCTGTGTGTCAACCTTTGGACCCACATCTAATTGGCTAAAGAAGAAAATCAACCAAAATTGGCATTTGGTAAAAAATCTGGATGCAACTCTTAAAGAAGCTCCATTATTTGCTTTTAAAAAAGATAAAAGCATTGCAAACCAGATTGTGCGAGCTCCCATGCCGAAAACTAAAAATCTGACGATCAGAAGTTTCCTCAATGTACCGCCAATACAAGGACACCACAAATGTGGTACATGTGTCTGCTGCGAGTCAACCATTGAAGGAGATCTCTTTTCGTATAATGGAATCTACTGGAAACATGATATGTTTTCAAACTGTAAATCCAAGTATGTAGCGTATGGCATTTTGTGCCCGTGCAATAAGCTATACATTGGAAAGACAAATCAGGAAATCAGGCATAGAATTCAACAACATAAATCAAGAATTTGAAAGAACGTCCAGAATGCACCATTGGTCAATCATTGGTCTTCAAACAACCACACCGAAAAAGATCTAAGATGGACTATTATTTCTAAAGTAGAACAAGACGCCAGAGGAGGGGATCTGGACTTGAAATTATTGAAACGTGAAGCAATGCTCATTATCAAATTCAATACATCAGTATACGGTTTAAATGAACTATCAGAAATATACAACCTTTAAGTACCACCAATTCAACATAAAGACATAATACAGGTTCATTCAGAAAATTATAAGCATTGTGATCGCACAATGGTGTGTTCATTTAATAGTGATGGGAATGAAAAGAAAAACTTGAGAAAAGAAAAAAATGAGGCCTAAGGTGTATCATGTCACCAATAGCTAGCGCGACACGCACATGAAATGGGATCCATTCCACTCGTGAATTATAATATGAGACAGCATGTATGGTAAAGCCAGCACCGGATGGCCTTTTGAATAACATTTCGACCATTTAGTCAGAACAATAGATTCCACAAGCGCTGACTAGGGAGGCTCTAGACGTTTGAGATGCCATTTATAGGTTCGGGCAACTGCTGGCAACAGCCGGCTAACTCGCGAGACAGAGTATGGATTAACATCATTTTTCAGCCTGTTTAAATAATATACTGTTAAATAATTAAAGTGTTTTAGTCAAGCCAATTGCGCTTTTGAAAGCAAAAACATACTATAAGAAACCCGAAACGAACTTCAATTCCCAGAAGCATTGTGGAGTCGCGTCTGATACGCGTTACGCGTTAAGTAAAGGCCGGAAAAGGTTCGCAGTATCGGAAAGAATTATAGCAGTTGATTGCAAGCCCGCCACGGACAAGCTGGACGATTTTTCCTCAAAGGTAAGACGAGAGACTCCCTGTAACAGAATATTGATAAGCAGGTTGTAGGGTGACACAGCACGCTGCTTTTGAGGAAATTACTTAAAAGAATTCTCCATTCTTGATTGTTTTCTTCGTTCCATAGACTGACGAGGCAAGTTGAATTTACAACATCTGAGTCATTCCGGTCCACCGACCTAGATTCATCAAAAGGTACTCAACAATAATTAATATCACCACAAGCGCACATTGGTGAACTTAACCATGCTAATATGAACACTCACTTATTTGACAGAATTTCCGGCTGAACCCAGATAGTATCTCAGACCTTGGTTTCCCAGGCGGTCCGGGCGGTCTGGGCGGCTTTGCTGGTGGGGCCAGTGGTGGGAAGCGGCGGAACCGGTGGAGCCAAGCGCGGCCGGGTGCAGCTGAGACTGCATCCTAGTGGTCTCTCGGGTTTCCTTGGTTTTCTCGTCAGCCTCCTGCAGCCTTGCATGGTGCAGTGTTTGTGGAGCGAGTGAGCCAAATGCCGGCAATTTACCGGTTGACGAAGAGCAACTGTGATTAAGATACGGGGGTATTGTGGAAGCGTACACTAAACCCCTAATTGGTGGCTGCTGGTATGCTGTAAGGGGGCAACCACCGGATGCAGATTTAAAGAAGGAATTTGCATGCAGTAGCATTTGCATGAGGCCTTATTTATGAAAGACAGGCTCGAAGGAGTAAACGCTCGAAGGCTTGGATCGAGACTTTGCACTTGGGGCTCCCAACGCGAGTGTGGTTGATGACTCTGGAGGTTAAAGGACGATTTTAATTTACCACGCCTAATTTGCCGCTCGAAGGCTTGGATCGAGACTTGCACTTGGGGCTCCCAATGCGAGTGTGGTTGATGACTCTGGAGGTTAAAGGACGATTTTAATTTATTTTTCACTGCGGGACTGCGAGGACCAGGGCGCCTTGCTGTTTGTTTGATCTGCCACACCTGGTCCTCTTCCCGGCCCCTCCCCTTGCTGTTTTTATCTTATTTAACTCCTTTCCTCCCCCGCGTGAGCGGGTCGCGTGCGGGGCGCAGTCCGGGCAAAGGGTGGGCCCTCTTAGGCCCTCTGAGACCGAGTGAGGCCGGGCTGGGCCAGGTGATTAACCCGTTAGTTCCTTGTCAGTGCCCTTTGTCGTGTACACTCGGGTCATACTGCCACCATGACCCACAGCTCTACTAAAGTTGTTCATGAACTGTCGGGGGTTACACCAGTTGGTCCATTAGATCTCTATTTCAAACGGGTGTTACCCGATGAGGAAAGGGATAGCACCCTGGCTAAACGCAGAACTGAGCGACGTCGCTCTGTTGAAAATCTGAAGCTCAGGGCTCCCGAGGGTCCCATTTCCCAGGTTCCTCTCTGTGTTGTTAGTCCTAATGATGCGGGCGACCTTTCTAATCAGATGAGTGATCTTTTCCCATTAGGGGATTGTGCCCCCATATCCACTGTTTCCATGGAGCAGGATATCGGGGGAAATTCCGCCCCTAGTTCTTCTAGCATTCCTCGCGGTGTAATTAAATCCACCCCACCACCTGGTAAACTGGTTAAGAAGTTTACTAAGTCTTACAAAGTAGTTAGGGCCTATGGTCCGCCACCGAGTAAGAGAAGACGTAAGAAAGGGGGAGTCTCAGCTAAATATAAGACCAGCCATTCAGACTTTGGGAAGTATTCACTGAAGGTAGCAAATTCAGTAAAAGGGAAAGCAGATGAAGTGATTTCTATGTCTAAATCGCCCCTTCCAGCCTCAATAACTAGTCTAAAACCCGAAGTGTCCCTTAATGTGCCATGTTCCACCCTTGCCGATTCATTATTATTAGCTACCCCTTCTGTTGTCCATCATGATGCTTGGGGCCTTCTGATTAAGTCTCTTATTACACCCATTATTGAAAGCTTATCAAGAGTCGAGAAAAGAGATGCGGATTTAGAATCCGCTATAAGTAGGAAAGCTGAACCGATTATAGGACAGGGGAAGGTGGTTGTGTCCACCGGCCCAGAGCCTACAACTGAGGTATCTAATTCCAATTCCTACTGTACCAAGGTCATAGCCCAGTCATCTAATCAGTTAGCCCCCAACCATCACAGGTCATTCCCCCCCACGAGTGGGAGTTCTCAGGGTGTGACTATATCTAACGATCCAGAGGGGGGACGATTAAAAGCACATAAAGCGTCTACGCGGGATGAGAGTGAAAGTTTCAGTATTAGCAAGTCCTTAACAAATAACATGCCACAAGTTGATTTGCCTCCTGAAGCCGTGCCCTTGGTGGTCGTTTTGACGGGGGTTCCGCCTCTGGCGAATAATAATAGAGAAGGGTATATCCAGTTGAAAAATAAAATCATGCATTGGCTCAGTATTCATAGACCAATAGAGGAGAACATTAATGGGGAGATATTACATGTTAGGTGCCTTCCTTGGCTGGGTGGCAGAAGTAAAAACATTGAGGGAGACATTGTTGTGGTAAATTTTAGAGACCCACGAGCAGTTGACCATATCCTGGATTGGCCCCCTGGAAATGGTTACAACGGCATTACTCCACGTGCACTAACATATTTTTATCCTAGATACTTGGTGCTCCCCCCTTCTTTTATAACCAAGCAGGCCCCATCGCATCCAAATTTACCAGGTGCATCTATTTTTAGTCACCCGTCTTACGCCCCTTATACTACTCTAGCTGCTGATTCCCTACGGTGGAACTTTATTCCCTCCAGATCCTCTAGGAACTACAAGGGAGGCAGGGATCATTTGAGGCCCTTTACCCCCTTGGAGGCAGCGAACAGGTTCGGAATTCTTTCTAGTTTGGAAGACTGCGATTGATGGTTAATGGCTCCCCCGAGTGGGGAGGGACGAGCAGGCTCAGCTAGTCCTGAGGCCAGCTCTTGTGAGTTGTGTATAGAGGCCACTGGTCTTGATCCCGGGATCACAGGTTTAACCCTGCCAACTGGATCAGCCACTGGTAGGACGGTAACCTCCATTTTACCAGTGCTCCCGGGCTCTAGTGCCATAGACCCTAGGCCGATAAATCCACTACATCAATTAGATTCCATAAACTCCCTTATTGCGCATTCTCCGGATATGAATGCGGGGGTCCCTTCCAATTTGCACCTAGTAGATAATAAGGTTGTACATCTGGTCTCATGGAATGTGGCCGGGCTGCAAAGAAAGTTGGCACTCCCTGAATGGAATTCCTTCATCGAGAAATTCGATGTATGTATGTTCCAAGAGACTTGGAGTACACTTCCAATACATAAATCTGGATATACCACTTTTTTTCTACCAGCCCAGAGCAGTGGAAGGGGCAGACCATCCGGGGGTTTACATGTATGGATAAAGATCTCTCTGAACTGGGTAATAACTACTCATGATTCTGGGTGTTGAGATATTCAACATATTTCATTGGAGGGACCAAATAAGGGTAGCAGGATAGAGCTATTTAATATTTATGTAAGAGGGAATACAAGGGATACAAATTTAAGTACTGTATCGATCTTAGATCAGGCACTAGCCAATTGTCCCCCCTCCACTAAAATCATTGTGGGAGGGGATTTTAACTGCACCTTTGAACCCTTAGATGGTGATGACCCTTTGGGTACCGAGGAGGCGGACTTTAGATGGTCTATCCCGGTCCTGTCCTTGGCCCCAATTAAAAAATGGTCAACAAAGGTTATACAGATTAACTCCCTCACCGTGGACTATAATCTTAGAGCTCTTAACGGCAGGACTCCCTCCGACCCCGACGGTGTGATGACCTTTAACAGGCTCAGTAGCCCGTCAAGAATTGATTACATCTTAATAGATGTGACACTGTGGTGTGACTTAGTAGATATGGAGGTGATCCCATCACAGGACAGTGATCACAACTCTTTATGTATGACATTGAGATGGGGGAAGCGTAATGCCAACCAGAGGTTATTGCACCCGCGGTCCACCAAAGAGGTGGTACCAATTCAGGGTAACCATAGGTTGAAATGGGATAAAGTTCAATCACAGGTCCACAATTTGGCAAGGATCAGAGAGTATGTTGAAGATTTGACCACAGAATTGACGGTGCTTGACCAGGAACCAGCGACCGCCCATGGCATGTTTTTTATTCAGGCGTATAATAACACGGTTGAGGAAGTTGGGAAATTCTTTTTATCTAAAAACAAAAAGGGCAGGGGAGATGTTAGGAAAAATAACACGACAATAGCATGTAACCCATGGTATTCGGCCCACTGTAAGGCAAAACGAAGTGAGATTAGAATTGCCCTGCGCAAAAAGAGTCAACCCTTGGTTAGCGTAGCGAGGAAAGAATACGCAAGGGCTCTGGAGCAGGCCAAACGTGAGTGGGAGGAACAACACTGGCAGGATCTCAAAGCAGCCTCTAAAAGGAAGAATTCACTCCTGTTCTGGGATCTGATTAACAAAGCAAAGTTGAGTAGCTCCCACCCCCTAGATAGCCATATAACCAGTCAGCAATGGCATTCTCACTTCTCAGCAGTGTATGGTGGGTCAGAAGTGCCCTTCTCCTCCCCTGACCATGTTTTCAGAGCTCCTCCCTTACAACCGGTTAAGGACCCCTTTTTGCCATCTGAGGTGGTGCTGGCTATTAGACATCTGACTCCGAAAAAAGCTGCTGGCCCAGATGGGTTACCAGGAGACCTCCTTCTGGAAGATCCGGAGTTATGGGCCAAACTCATTGCAAAAATAATGAATCTGATCTCCAGGGGATTCCCCGTCCCAGACTCATGGAAGGGAGCGGAGGTAATCACGATCTTTAAGAAGGGTGCCAGAGATGACCCTGCCAACTACAGACCAATCAGTTTGATTGATGTGTTACAGAAGGTGGTCGGCAGGGTCATCATCATGAGGGTAGGCACCTGGATGGAAGAGAAGCAGGTTTTGTCCCATCTCCAAGCTGGGTTCCGCCAAAAGGTGGGCACGATGGACCAGGTCTTTCGCTTCTTTGCGATCTATTGGAAGATAGTTACCATCAATAAAGGTAGTTTATACCTGGCATTCATAGATCTCAGGATGGCCTTCGACCTGGTCCCTCGCGATAGGCTGTGGGTAGTTTTGGAGCAAATGGGTTTCCCAGGTTCCCTTCTGAGTCTCATTGTGCAACTCCACGAGGGGAACTTTGCCAGGATTAGGTGGGGCACCCAAGGTCAATTGACCGAGAAGATACCCGTGAAGAGGGGTGTGCGCCAGGGATGTGTTATGGCCCCAACGCTGTTCTCTCTTTTTGTGAATGGAGTGGTGGACCACCTGAGAGGCGATCCGGCTGATGCCCCATCCCTGGCAGGCGAAAAAATCCCCACACTCCTCTTCGCGGACGACACGATCTTGATCTCCAAGTCCCCGGCAGGTCTTCAAAAGCTTCTGAATCGTTTTAGTTAATTTTGTAGTGATAGAGGCCTTATTATTAACACTTTAAAAACAAAGCTCATGGCCTTATCACCTTCTACTAGATTCAGAAATAATTTCCTGCTCAACGGGGAGCCCTTGGAGTTGGTTGATTCCTTCGATTATTTGGGCATCAGGGTTAATAATCGCATGAGTTGGAAAGACCATCTGGCCAAAATGCTGCTAAACCACAAAAGAGTCTCAGGGGCGGTTTTGAGAGAACATCGGAAATCCAAGAGTAAGCCCTTAGCACCGCGCCTTGCTATTTACGAGGGCCAAGTTCTTCCATCTGCTTTATATGGCTCCGAATTATGGGGGTTCGAAAACACCATAGAGCTAGATAAGTCTGAAAACAAGTTCCTGAGAGACGCGGTCGCCCTCCCGGCCTCCACCCCGTTAATTCCTCTACGGGCAGATATGGGCAGGCGTCCTCTTAAGGCCCTAGTGCGCTTGCGCCCGTTACTCTTTTGGGTTCGCTTGCGAAGGTCTAGGGAGCTACAGACATATGCCGCCGCCCTAGACGAACTAATCCTGCTCAATTCCAACAACAGGATTAAGTGGCTGAGCAATCTGAAGTGGATGGTAGTCCTTTTGGGTTTGAGTGATTCTTGGGAAAATCAAACACCACCACCCAAGTTAGTGATTAAACAGCTTTACTGGGATCTAGTTCAGAACGAGACCCTCTCCAGTAGTCTAGGGGGTTCTCTAACAGAGCGATTCTTGTCATTCAAATGGGGTAGGAGTTTTGAACCGTTCCTGGACTATATTGAGTTACCCCTGGATAGAGCTCTCTATCTGAAGGTTAGGTTTGGGATCCTCCCAGTCAATGATTTCACTTTGGGATGGAAAAAGCAGAGCGGTCGATCGATCTCATGTCCTAGCTGCGCAGCACCTACAGAGTCTGTGGCGCACTTTTTTTTGCCTGCCCAGCATATAGGGTAGCCAGGAGGACCTGGTTAAAACCACTATGCAAGGGGATGGGCCTTAGATGCCACAGAATGGCTCTGCGGATACTTAGCACTGATACTTCTTCTATTGCTATGGTTTGCGGAGTCGCAAAATTTTTGGGTAGTGCTTGGCGGTCACGCATGAGGCGTTGTAAAGCCCCCTCCACCTCCATCCAATAGTGGAAAGATAATGGTTAGGACTTCTTTCCTGCCCGATATTGTTCTTATTGTCTTCATACTATATTTATCCATGGGGTAATGGGAGTTGATGGATGTATTTTATACTGATGTCTCCTTGTTTTGTATGCTTTTATTGCATTGTTCTGTTTATTGTCTTCTTTTATGATAAATTTTGTATCGAATAAAGAAACTTGACTTGAATAATTAATATCACCACAAGCGCACATTGGTGAACTTAACCATGCTAATATGAACACTCACTTATTTGACAGAATTTCCGTGCAACGAACGACTTGTGTCCCCATCACCAGCCGACACCTCAAGTAAGACCGTCCGATTGTTATCTTGGTGTAAGAGTTTGATAATATGAATTAAGATCTTGAGGCACAATTTTTGTGGAAATAAGATTGGTTCTTAATTGTATGCTTGTAGGTAGAAGTTGGACGTTTAACACCTTTGGAATGTTTGTTACAGCATTAAGTTGCAGGTAAGCGGTAAAAGCACTTTTAGAGGTTCGAGGCAAGTTTGGTCAGGTCATTGGGTAAACAAAGTTTTGTTTGTTTCTTTCAGTGTATACCGGTCCTGACGAGAGTCCCAGCAAGAAAAGGGACTCGAAACGCGTAGACCTTATTTTCTGAGGCCAATCTATTAGTAAAAATACAAAACAGAGTCTAATGTTCTTAAAAAATCACTAATACTGTTTATGTTGATGGTCTTTTTGTGTATATGTATTTAATATTATTTGGGTTTGTTCAATGTGCCAAATTGACATGAATGGGATTGAATGGGTATGAGTGAATAGTGAGTAAGGGATTTGTATGTCAATATTGATTCAACACGTTAGGAGGTGTCTCGTAAACGTTTTGATAAAATCTGACTGAAAAAGTAGTCACCAGTGATATTGTTTGAGTCAATACACTTTGTGAAAGGCAATGTTCAATAAAAGTGCAGCATTGGCATATTTTTGGTATTTGATAAAAAACATGGGGGCAGATTTACAAGCCCCTTGCGCCATTTTTGTGTCACTTTTCTCATGTTAAAAGTGACGCAAAAGTGGCGCAAGGGGCTTGTAAATATGCCCCATGAATGCGATCGTGTGTAACACACAATATACAAAGCGCTCGTGCATAGCTTTAGTAACTCTGGACATTGGAACTTTCATAAGTGTGTTTGACTATATCTCACTTTTCAACATATATGTCCCAAAATAACTCTTGTATGTTGCAATCTACACAAATTCCATATTATTTTCCTGAAGAAACAGCACTGGTTCACTTGCAAATGAGTACATTATTTTTAATTGTCCTTTCCTTGTTCCCACACCTCTCGTTCCAGTCTTTCGCGCTGAATATCCATAAACGCTGATAATTTCTCAGTCACACCCACTCTTCTCGCATCTGGATTTCGTCCTGGAATAAAAATAAATAGAAGCCATGATTTATAAATTGAGAGCCCACAGGTCAAATTGTCTCACTTTGGTCAACTTCAGCTTGGTAAGAGTAGGTGTTAGAAAAGTTGTAGTTTTCTATGCCAAGTTTCATGAAATTGCTAAGCTTATCACCTTCCCGAAACTTTATATGCAAGCAAACATTTTCCAGCAAAAACTGCCAGTCAGGAGATTTCTTCTAAAAATATGTAGGTTTTTCTGATATTTTCTTTTACCTCAAAAGCGTATTTTTACCAGACTTTTTGCCTACTATTTATTTCTTTAACTAAAAGTTGCACACCAATAATTTCAACAGCGTGCTTATGCAAAAATGCAGTTTTAACACGATGCTAAGTGTTATGCACTGGCGCAAAGGCAAGCAAACAGTGCCTTGCAATAAAAATACACTCAGGTACAAATTTGTATTGTCATGACAGCCCTCCAAAAGTAAGCAACACAAAAAGTGAATTTGTAAGGAAATTGCACATCCTATATGAGCTATTCTGGCTTGGCCATATTTTGCACTAGGTTTCATTTAACTAGCAAAACCACGCAAAGTTGGGTCTAGTTAATTTAGTAGATATGGGTTTACATGGAATCCTAGAGGTACTTAGGGGCATATCAACAACAACCGGCGATAATTATCTCTAAGCGCACTTAGCGCTAGGATAATTATCGCCGGCTAGCGTGAATTTTTATCGCTGAGATAGCGTGCTATTAGCTACGCTTATCTCAATAGCGATAAAAATCCTCACGCTAACAGGCTAACGTGAGATTATCGCTGGAAACCCAGCGATAATCTCACGTTACCTTGTTGATAGGGAAAGGCAAACTTAGCCATGATATCCTCCTTCCATAGGATATCATGGCTAAGTCAGAAAAATACCAGACGTAAAAAAGCAGCGTTAACCACGGTTAGTGCTGCTTTTTTTGTCTCTAACAGGGTTAGCGACATTCTTCATAATAGGAGAAATGTCGCTTAGCGACATTTCTCCTATTATTTTACTCTGGAACGCCCCCTTTGCATCTCATTAGAGATGCAAGGGGAAGCGTAGAGTAAATGGGTGCTAACATGCAAATTTGCATGTTAGCACCCTGTTGTTGATAGGGCGCTAGTTTTATCTCTCCTTTTTTGGCTTTTAAAGCCAAAAAAGCAGAGATAAAGCCCTTGTTGATATGCCCCTAATACTCTTCGCAGTCCTGTGAGTTTGGTGCTCAGAAATGCATAGGCATTGGGCACTGTACGCAGCACTCATTTGAACTGGTGTTTGCCGGTGCTCTTCAAAGCCACTTACTTCTCGACACCCGCATTATGACAGTCCACCACATGGAGGCACTGTTTATTTTTTAAGTGAGCACAGAAGAGTGTTTAACAAATATACATTAAAAATGAATGATACCAGCGCGTGTAAATTATTCTTACAACTTTGGGTGGCGTAAAGTAGTTTACATTTGCAGGAGTTTGATGATTAGTACTTGGTAATGCAATTTGGCAACACTGGCAGCGGCAGTGGTTTGTGCATTCTATAATGGCCTCTTGAGAATTACTTTGGGCCCTGACACTTACTTTCTTTTACAAATTAAGCACTGTCTGAACTCACAAAATGATTCAGACCATGATACCATTTAACCCCTTCAGCACGGCGCGGATTTCCGCGCTGTGCTGAAGGTTCTGTGTGCGGGCGGGGCCATGACGGAGCGGTTCTGTCATGCGCACAGCGCAACCGACGCGCATGACGGAACCGTGCCGTCATGCGCATCGAAAGGGTTAAGCGTTAAAACTGATAGGTGCTGAAGTTTGCGTCAAGTAGCACCATTTAATATAGTTAGGGGTAGATTTATGTTTCCTGGCGCATCCCTGCAAATCAGCAGGGATGCGCCAGGAAAGATGCGTCACGCAAGTTTACCCTTGCGCCACCACAGATGCGCCGCATTTACAATGCAGTACATCATGGCGCAAGGATAAACAGATGCGTGACGCATCTGATGGCATAAGGGCAGCGCATTCCTGGAGTCGTGTCGCAAGCACGACGCAACTCCAGCAATGCTCAGGGGCTGCCCATACCGAACATGCTGCGTCATGCCTTACGCCTGCTTCAAGCATGCGCAGGGTTTTGACGCAGCAGCGTCGGAAAAGCGACTCAGTGAAATCTTGTAGATTTCACAGCGTCACTTTTCTGACGGAACGCCCACCCTGCATACATTAAACCTGACGCAGGTTTAATGTAGCGCAGGGCTTTACAACCTGACGCATCTCCCTAGATGTGTCACGTTGTAAATAAGGCGCAACATGGCGCATGGTTTACGCCGCCGCTACGTCACAGAAGTGATGCAACGGCGGCGTAAATGTCTCGCAAGGGGCTTGTGAATCTGCCCCGCAGTATGCAAGACCTTCAAAAACGTGCAACTGTTATCTTCAAATCTAGCTCCTCTCAGTTATAGAGACTAGGAGTCATTTTCTCAGTAAGTGCATGTCTCTTGGATTCAGGAAGATATCTCTGCATCTGTCCTGTCACCCCAAGTTCTCCCTTGCATTGTCCTTTTGTTGGCTGGCAGATAGACCATAACAGGCTCTGCCCTGGCTTTGCTGCACTCCGGAGGCATGGTTGCCCTTGCCTCAGCGCTCCTCTGTCTATAATTCTTTGAACTACATCTGACGCCTTGTGGCAGCACCAGAAGCTGCCTTACCAGATTTCAAAGGTGGAGATTTGTGATGTAATGTTATTTTGTATTTCTATACCACATGCACAACAATGTTTCGTGATGTTCACCAACAACACCAATAAGATACAGTTTGTTCAACACATAACCAGCACAGCGGCGTAGCAAGGAAAACATAGGCCCAAATGTAAGCCAAGATATTGGGGCCTATCCCCTGACTTGAAAGTAAAAATGATTCTCTAGCTGGGGTCATGGATGCACTCACAGCCTTGCACCCCGGTGCTACTGCACCTGCTGCTCGATTGATAGTTATGGCCCTGCTTGAACTGACTACCTTCTTCGAGGTCATGCCCATGCAGGAGGGCCCTAACAAGTTGAAGCTGTTGAGCCTGCCTCATAGATGTTGAAGCTTGCAGCCAGCCTCCCCATGCACACTGCCTCTGGATATTGCCAGCTGACCTGCACCCATTCAGATGGGGGATGCCAGTGCCTGCCTGGGCGCCTGTTTCACTCTCAGGAACAGCAGTGTGGAAATATGGATTTTTCTGATCAGTTATGTCCCCTATCTTGGACCCCAACGGTTCCATGTATAAATCACAAGTACATGTATGTTCCCTCCAGTTCCAGTTATGAAGACGCAAATACATGTGCGTCCACCGTTAACATGTCCTCTTTCAGATCCGCCATGAATGGGCCGGATATTCCATTCCTAAGTACGAAAGGCCACCGGCTTTATATGGTTCACTTATGCCATTTTACAGTTCAGGCGAGTAGGCCCTGATTCTGCCATCAAGCTTTTCCTGCCTTCTGCCTCTGAGAGCTCCAGTCTGAGCCTGCATCTGTATCCATGAACTTTGTCCTCATTCTCTGCGCGGCTCACGGTGCCTGACATCAGCTTGCTGCCTGCCAAGAACTGTATTTCACCTTCGAACTTATCTGCTCCGCTCCCTGCCCAATGCATTCCTGTCTAGTAGTTTAAGTAAACAGTCTTCCTTTTTCCGAGCAAAGGCCCGGCTTCTCTGTCTTTATGCAAGTAATTCATAGCCCTATTATTATGGAAGACTTTTGCCCTCGCATCTAGTGTAGACACTTAGACGCTTGTACACGCACTAACAGTCAGTATAGTCAGTATAGAATAAGATTCTACTCTAAGAGACCTCTCTTTTGGATAACATAGTTCTTTAAACATAGGATGTTAGATATGATTTGGGATAAGGTTGACTTGACCCTCCAGACATCTGTCGCCACATGTAGAGTTAAATGTCAAATCCCCTTCACCCCCTAGTCGCACGTCAATCATACGTCATGCTGCTGCGCGCGCATTTCTGCCAAGTATTTCTGCTGACATTGCGAAATTCTTTCATGGAACCACCCTATTATGACATCATACCTGATGACGTTCTTTAGTTACACCCAGTTACGCCCACTTTGGCTACGCATGTATGTTTTATCCCTATTATGAATTGTTACGCCTCCTGCATTTGCTTCACTGTAATGCCTATTGTATAAAAGTAATTACTTATCAATAAAGTATGTACTTCACTTCCTGAACCTCCGTGGTGATGGAACCTGGAGTCAACGATTCGAATCGTCCATTGGAATAAAGCCCATTCCGAACCTCTAATGTCACGGATTTTGCCTCTTATTTTACTGAGCTATATTTATTATTTTTCTGTATCAAATTAAGTCCCGGTAATTAAATTATTTACCACATGAATGGCGCCCGAACAGGGACACTTTCTCATCTCACGCGCCGGCGGTGCGTTGCAGGCCCGGTCTCCTGCCACAGCTGGACGGACAACAACGCGTACCAGCAGGATTTCCTGTATCTCCCTCCGGTCAAGCGGGGGCGACTGAGGCTGCGATCAACACCCAGACGAGGCGGTGAGAAGTGCGAAGTATCCCGACCAGAGCCTAGCTGAGAGAGCAAGATCCGAGGTATACAGAGGCCCACCAAGTTCCGAAGTTCCGAAGTTCTGAGGTTTCCGATGTTCCGAAGTTTCCGAAGTTTTCGAGTCGAGTCCAGTCCAGTTCAGTTCAGTTCCGTTCCGAGGCCTTCCGTTCCGAGCTACCCGGTGAGTACCATTACTGGGGAGGCGTTCTGGCGTGCACATAAGTTGTGCCGGTCCAGACGGGTTTGGGTACACAAATCCGGTCTGCACTGTTTTAGCGGTGTATCTGTACTGTTTAGCAGTATATCTAGTATATCAAGTATATAAATTCAGAATAATTCAGTTAAAATGCCGAGGATTATGTCTTGTGATTAAGTTTTCTTAGATCGTCATCATCATTGTTGCTCATTTAAAACGTCAAATGTTAAATGTGTTAATACGTCCTGCATATTGTGGTGTGAATGACTGTTCATTATTGTGTTTATTGTATTAAGTTTGTTCAAGACCAAGTATCAGATCAGTTCTCAGTATGCCGCTCTTTTCGAAACTAAGACAGATCACAACTAGAAAAGGGGTACTCGAAGAAGCTGTTCCCATTCCTCCTAGGGACACTCCAGGGTACTTCATGTATCATAAACATGGCCTAGACGCCATATTATTTCTTGATCTATGGGTAGACTACACTAAGGAATTACCAGAAAGTCAGAGGTGGCCCGCAGCTGGGACCTGGGATGCAGATTGCATCGTGAAAGTAGAGGAAGAATTATGGAAAAGGAAAGCTAGACAATCACAGAAAGACGCCATTGAATTATGGCGTAAAGAATCGTATAGACGTACAGAAAAAGCACGTAGACAGGAAGAGAAGAGTAAGGAAAATTCAAATAAAGTCCGAGAAAATCTATTAATTGAAGAAGGTACACGAGTGACATCAGAACAAGTAGACAGACAAAGAAATGCCCTTATGAATGGTATGTATCCCCTTCTGGCCGAGGGATTACCTAAGGCTACTCCGGAGATACCAAAAGACTTGCCACCCCCATTGTTCCCAATAAAAATGCATCCTAAAGGGCATCCTAGAACAGCAGAAGATGTTTTTCTTTCCTCATATTTAGATGAAGCAGCTCCCGAGTATGCTAACCCCGCCCCACATAGACCGTCTGCCGGGGAGGTTCAACGCCAAGACCCTGTATCTGTATCCCTACAGCATCAAATCCTGACACCAGTTCCGGCAAGCACATCTGTTTCCACGTCTGTTCCTACAGCTGCTTCTACAGCTGTGCCCACACCTATAGTTGCTGTATCGCGTTCAACGAATCCTTTCACGCCCGATACCCCAGACGGGGCTACCGGAGGTGCTACCAACATTTTTTCTACGCCACCCAGAATAAATAAACTTACTTTTCAAGAATCAGCACATCCACGTACCCCCAAACTCATAAATTCCCGCACGCTTAAGGAACTTCTTGTAGATTGTAGATATGACCCTGTGCCCGGAAAAGAGGACGAAATGATCATGGCATCACTATGTATCAGACGAGCTGCGGTGTATTTAGGAAAGCTACCAGGAATGACTATGCATCTAGATAATATATATCATTTTGTCCAAACAGGGCGAGATTCTGAATGTATTAACAGAGCTATGGAATACCAGAAAGTGGAGATACAGGGGGAACTGTTACGTTTCCTCATAAATTGTGTAATCAGAAATCAAGACCGACCGGGGGTAGATCCGGAAATAATGCAAACCCTTACCAGATGGAGCCAGAATATATCAGAGGGCGAGGACAATCAGTTTAAACGTGTATATGTATATACGCCCATATCGAAAATAGAATTGTTAGAAATGAAGAAAGTGGTACCCAGTCATGACAAAGACCCAGCGGGTTTTCACCGAGAAATTAAAGACATGTTACTCATGGGAGAGTATACCTATCCCGACATTATGACAATATTAAAGGTATTAATGCCTGCTGGCATTTATGAAAAACTCAAGGAAAAAGAGTGGGAGGTAGGAGACCAAAAGATAGACTGGACAGCATTAGAAAATGAAGAAAGGGCCCGAGGTCCAGGTTCGGGGCTTGGGGATAAAACTAAAGCACTACCAGGTTTACTAGTACAGGTACTGCCACGTTTATTAACCACGAAAAAGGAAGACTGGGGTGCAATCTCAGCCTGTAAACAAAAGCAAGATGAAGACACTAGTGATTTCTATGCCCGATTCGAAAAATGTTTTGGTATAAATAGTGGTATAAAAGCAAGTAGCGAGTCATACCCACATCTGTTTGTGACAAAATTAGTTGAAAATTCCTTGCCCCAGGTGAAGAATCGAGTATTAAAATTCGAGAGTACCTGGCAAGGTAATACCCCATCACAAATGTTACAAATGTTACAGTACCATTACAATAGAATTAGAGAGGAACAAGAACATGAACAGAAACGCATGAAAGACACAAAAATGAAAATGCTAGTCTCCCAGACAGTTCCAGCTGAAGGTCATAAAAAGGGTACGACACAGTCCGGTGATTCAGCAGGACCTGTAAAAGGGACATGCAACTATTGTAAACAACCAGGTCATTACATACACGATTGCCCAGTCTTGAAGCGTAATATCGCCACAGGTAAAACACAAGAAAGACCACGGCCACCTAGACAGGATCAGAATGAACAAGGAGCACTGCAGCATGCACAGTCCATGCCAACTCCACAACAGTCTATACAGTTTGTGCCAGCTGCACCAGCGCTGCCTGTTGCTGCCACACAAACCACGACACGACAGCTGTACCAGACCGCACAGTATGATTATCCTGATTATCAACGATACGCATGAACCAGCCTAGAGAGGGAAGTTGACTTACCCCTTATCGAGGTCCCTGTAGACCAAGAAGGACCTTATGTACATAGTGAACTATTAGGCCAAGATAGAAAATTTTTACTTGATACAGGGGCAAGTCGAACAACTATAAAACGTAGTGAAGTTCCAGGGGCACCCCTCTCAGGCTCACAGAATATTTCCCTTGGTTTTTCAGGAAAACCTATTGTTAATGAAGTATCACAGCCTCTTCCACTTACGATAGGACCCTTAACCCGAACTACAGATTTATTGCTTACTAAATCATGTCCAGAAAACCTGTTAGGTATAAAAACACTGAAAGCTCTAGGAGCTATAATATGTTGTTCTCCGGAAGGAGTAAGATTGTTTTTACGTGATTTCAAAGGTCACTATGTGTCTCGAGACATGGATCCCCGACTGCAGACTTTACCTACACATTTATGGGCACAAGGCCCTACTGATGTGGGTTGCATGAACATTACACCATATCGGGTTACATTAAAGGCAGGAGTGGTACTACCACGAATGCGACAATACAAGTTACCACCAGATGCTGTAGTGGCTTTACTGCAAATTATTGACTAGCTCATTGTCCAAGGAGTAGTTGTGGAAACAGACTCCAATGTATGTAATTCCCCGATAATTCCGATTCTTAAACGAACAGATCCAAAGGCTCCGCCAGTATATCGATTGGTTATTGATCTGCGCGAATTGAACAAATGCATTGTGCCACAATTCCCTGTGGTCCCAGATATCTCGTCATTACTGACAGCTATTGATTCCGAAGCAACATTCTTTACTGTAATTGATCTCAAGAATGCCTTTTTCAGCGTCCCAATAGATCCGGAAAGCCAATACTTGTTCGGATTTAGTTTAAATGGACGTAGCTTTAAATTCACACGCGCACCTCAAGGATTTACAGAAAGCCCCAGCATCTATAGCCAAGCACTGAAACGAGAACTTGACAGTATTCACATGCCAGTCAACACTGCCCTGCTTCAATATGTCGATGATCTGCTGATCACCGCTAGAAACGAACCTGAATGTGAGAAAGCATCACTGACGGTATTACAATTTTTGGCCGAAAAGGGGCACAAGGTGTCCCCTTCTAAGCTGCAATTCTGTGTCCAGCGAGTTGTTTACCTTGGTCACTCGCTGTCCAAGGAGGGAAGGCAGCTTACACCAGATCGCATCCAGCTAATTGCAAATATGCCGATACCCAAGACACAAAAGGAGGTGCGGGCTTTCATAGGCCTCACTTCATATTGTAGGCAGTGGATCCCTCAGTATGCATTTCTAGCAAAACCACTCATTCAATTGACAACACAGGAGGCAGCCACATTGACTGTCCTCCCTTGGACTCAGGAACATACACACGTTTTTGAAAGTTTAAAGAAAGCTTTATGTCAAGCACCTGTCCTAGCAACACCATGTTACAATAAACAGTTTACACTCTTTGTTACAGAACGCGAAGGTACTGCCTTGTCCGTACTCACACAGGAACAAGCAGGATCACACAAACCATGTGCCTATTTTTCTAGTACATTAGATCCCGTAGCTCAGGCTTTGCCTGCATGCCTAAAATCAGTGGCAGCAACAGCCTTAGCAATCAGACAAAGCGATGCCATAGTATTAGGACATCCATTGACAGTACAAGTACCACATGCAGTAGAGGTTCTTTTGAACCGCACACAAACACAACACTTGACTATAGCACGACTCACCGGTTACGAATTAACATTGTTTCAGCCACATATAGAAATCAGACGTTGTAGTACATTGAATCCTGCCACACTGTTACCTGTAAATGGAACAGATCCACTTGCACATGATTGTATTGAAGTTATCACTATCACGACGAAACCCAGACAAGATTTAACAGACGTTCCATTATCAGACCCAGACCTGACGTTGTATGTAGATGGTTCATGTATGAGAACAGGTACAGGAGAGTTAGTGGCCGCTTATGCAGTCACAACAGACGCTGAAATCATTGAAACAAATTGTATAAATACCTTGTCCGCTCAAGCAGCAGAGCTCATCGCTCTGACACAAGCCTGTATTCAAGCCACAAATAAAAAAGTCAACATATACACTGATTCACGTTATGCATTCGGAGTTGTACATGACTTCGGCGTGCTGTGGCGAGAGAGAGGTTATTTAACTTCTCACGGTGCCCACATTCAGCACGGACCCCTCATTCATGCCTTATTAGATGCAATACATCTACCCACTGCAATATCAATTATGAAATGTAAAGCTCATACGAAAGTTACTGATATCATTTCTCAAGGCAATGATCTAGCTGACAGAACAGCTAAACAGACTGCTCAAACTCAAACATCCGACATGACAAAGACAATAGTCCCGACGCCAACACATTGCATGATGGTTAAGGATCCCGCTCTTGACGTAATTGACATACAGACACATGCTACTCCAGACGAAATAAAGAAATGGACTGAATTAGGAGGGATCCAAACGGATCAAGGATGGATGACAAAGGAAAAATCTGTGTGGTTCCTTCCTGATTCAATGGTCCAAGTCGTTATTAACACTGTACATAGTCCAGCACATCTAGGAGAAAAAGCTATGCTAGACAGCATTCAACACATTTGGTTCAACAAACATTTACGAGCAGCAGCTAAACAAAAAGTCCGTACCTGTATGATCTGTTGTCAGTTTAACCCAGGAAAAAGCATTCCCGTAGAACAGGGTGGATTTCAGCCTCCTGGTCACCCTTTTGAAATCCTCCAGATGGATTATATCCAGATGGAACGATGTCGAGGATTCAAATATGTTCTCGTAGTTGTCTGTGCTCTTTCCCGTTGGACAGAGGCATACCCGGTTTCAGATTACACTGCCCCGACTACTGCCAAACAGTTAGTTCGAGAATTCTTCCCACGGTACGGTTTACCACGTGTTGTCTACTCAGATAACGGCCAGCCGTTCTCATCCGAACTAATGAAACACGTTTCACTTTTGTTAGGTTATCAGTGGAAGTTTCACTGTGTCCGACACCCCGAGGCAGCAGGCCTCGTGGAAAGACATAATCAGACCTTGAAAATTAGATTGTCCAAAATTTGTAGAGAAAAAGGTGTTGACTGGGTAGTAGCTTTACCCGTTGCACTCTTTTACATGAGAATGGTAGCACACTCTCGAACAGGGCTATCCCCTTATGAAGTGATCTTCGGTAGACCACCAAATATGTGGGGGACGCCTATACCACGCAAAATAACTGATATTGACTGTAATATGCTGACAGATTACTTGGCTTCCTTGATGTCTGCACTACAATCTTGTCGTTCACAGGTAGCTGCAGCTTTTCCCGACAACACTGAGGTGAAACCCCATGACGTAATTCCAGGAGACTTGGTCTTAGTGAGGAACTTTGATCGGAAGTCTCAGCTGGACCCTAGGTGGAGGTCGCCTCAGCTCGTGTTATTAACGACGAGGACAGCCGTGAAGATCGAGGGTCGAAAAGGCTGGATACATTCAAGTCATATCAAGAAATTTCATGGACTACCATCAGATGTAAACGACACACCTTGCGTGTCTTCCCCGAGTGACTCTAAACTTCCTTTGGTTGAATTAAATAGTCGTGAACTATATAAACTAAAACTCAGGTCTAACCAGTCAGGCAATTTGATTGTTTAAGTCCTCTCCAAGGTGAAGCGGTCGAATTTGTCTCTGACATGTATCCCTTAGACCTGTACAGAGAAAGAAACAAAAGGATAAAACTGAAACGACATGCGTACTGTAAATCACTGCGTAGTCATTGCACAGTGACGTTATTAATTCTGTTTTTCCTAAGTCTTTTAATAATTACTGCAAGTATATTGTTGCACATATGTTATCCCATTTCTAGACATGTTTATAATGTTACTGCTGAACATTCTTTTAGTGAATTACCTCCGCATTAATTGTCATATAGATTTGCGCTGCGCAATAACACTTTTATTAGTATGTTACATCATTCCCATCAGGTTAGCAATGCTACAAATTGTTGGATATGTGGCCGACTCCCTCCCTATCAGAATTATAAAGGAATTCTACCTCTCTTTCCATACCCGTTCACACACAACGGCTCCTGTGGAGCATGGTTTAGTTTAATTAATTCCCAAGATTCGAATTCTGCAGTTTATCAAGACAACTGGGTATGGGGAAATTTGAACTTAGTTTTACTTAAAGTCTGCCACCCCAACAAGGAGGGACTTCCCAAAAGAACAGGAACTGATCTAGAAAATGAAGTATATGGATTAGGTAATTTTACGCTTAATCTTATGATCCTAAATGTCGAATCCGAAGCTACTCCAATTTTACCCGCCATGTCAGTATTTCGAGTAAAAGGTGAATTATGTGTAAGAAAGAATGGTTCCATACATATGGGCCATAGTAGATGCACCACTGTAATAGAATTTAGTGATCAAGGCAAGTCGACATTTAGAGCTTACCGCCATTCCTATTTTATATGTGGTCAGACCGCATATATACGCCTACCTCTAGATTGGGATGGTACCTGTTATATAGCATTCCTTTTGCCACCTGTTTTCCTAGCTCCTCCTGATTATCACAGAAATACTCAGTTAGTACACAATAGAGAAAGGAGAGATCTCCCAATAGTCGATTACACTGAAACAGCATGGGAAAAATACACAGATTTCAATAAAGGTCTCTTTCCCTATATAGGTACCGTTACTAATAGTAAGCTGATACGTAGATTAACTAGAACCCTTGAAGCAGTAGTGAATGAAACTATTTCCGCCTTAGGCAATTTAACAGAAGAGCAGTCTGCTATGCGGATTGTTGTGCTTCAAAATCGTCTTGTCCTTGACGTCATCCTGGCCGATAGGGGCGGAGCTTGTAGGGTCATCGGATCAAGTTGTTGCATTTTCATACCAGAAAATTCGCCATCTGTATATAAAGCCATAACCCGCCTTCATAAGATTGTAAGCCAGATACACCAGAATCCAGGCACCTGGACTTGGTCCGGTTGGTTTTGGAGTGTATTATCTACCTTTGGATGGAAGGTCCTATCCTTCCTAGGTATTGGCTTTCTCATACTATTCAGTTGCTGTCTATGTCTACAATGTGGAACAGCGATCTGTGGTCTGTGTGCCACATCGTGTATTCCACCACCAAGATTTCGTTCGTCCCAGAAGAAAAAAGAAGAACAAATGATGCTATATGAACAGATCAATGGATTGATGAAGATTGATATCTCTTGACGGGCAAGTAGGGGACAAGGAGGGAATGTGGAAATATGGATTTTTCTGATCAGTTATGTCCCCTATCTTGGACCCCAACGGTTCCATGTATAAATCACAAGTACATGTATGTTCCCTCCAGTTCCAGTTATGAAGACGCAAATACATGTGCGTCCACCGTTAACATGTCCTCTTTCAGATCCGCCATGAATGGGCCGGATATTCCATTCCTAAGTACGAAAGGCCACCGGCTTTATATGGTTCACTTATGCCATTTTACAGTTCAGGCGAGTAGGCCCTGATTCTGCCATCAAGCTTTTCCTGCCTTCTGCCTCTGAGAGCTCCAGTCTGAGCCTGCATCTGTATCCATGAACTTTGTCCTCATTCTCTGCGTGGCTCACGGTGCCTGACATCAGCTTGCTGCCTGCCAAGAACTGTATTTCACCTTCGAACTTATCTGCTCCGCTCCCTGCCCAATGCATTCCTGTCTAGTAGTTTAAGTAAACAGTCTTCCTTTTTCCGAGCAAAGGCCAGGCTTCTCTGTCTTTATGCAAGTAATTCATAGCCCTATTATTATGGAAGACTTTTGCCCTCGCATCTAGTGTAGACACTTAGACGCTTGTACACGCACTAACAGTCAGTATAGTCAGTATAGAATAAGATTCTACTCTAAGAGACCTCTCTTTTGGATAACATAGTTCTTTAAACATAGGATGTTAGATATGATTTGGGATAAGGTTGACTTGACCCTCCAGACATCTGTCGCCACATGTAGAGTTAAATGTCAAATCCCCTTCACCCCCTAGTCGCACGTCAATCATACGTCATGCTGCTGCGCGCGCATTTCTGCCAAGTATTTCTGCTGACATTGCGAAATTCTTTCATGGAACCACCCTATTATGACATCATACCTGATGACGTTCTTTAGTTACACCCAGTTACGCCCACTTTGGCTACGCATGTATGTTTTATCCCTATTATGAATTGTTACGCCTCCTGCATTTGCTTCACTGTAATGCCTATTGTATAAAAGTAATTACTTATCAATAAAGTATGTACTTCACTTCCTGAACCTCCGTGGTGATGGAACCTGGAGTCAACGATTCGAATCGTCCATTGGAATAAAGCCCATTCCGAACCTCTAATGTCACGGATTTTGCCTCTTATTTTACTGAGCTATATTTATTATTTTTCTGTATCAAATTAAGTCCCGGTAATTAAATTATTTACCACAGCAGACCAAGCTCCACACCCCACCTTGTCCTGGAGGACCAAACAGAGGCTGGTCTCAAGGAAGGCACTGGTGACATTAAAAGTTCTTAGCTGTCTAAGTGGACCTGCAGGTCAGGTTGGGCCCTTCGACCTCTGTGCACCATTGCCACTGCATCAGCTGCACCACTGATAGCTATGACCCTGAACAGGAGTCTGCACAGCTATATTTTCGTATCACCCAAGAATGTCTCGCCCTGCCTTCTTACCCACTCTACAAATACATCAATCCTACAGCCTCTCAGCACTACTAGCAGGCTATACCTATTGTTCACAACATAGCTTTTGTGCATTTTTCGTTTCATACCCCGTCCAGAGTCTAGCTCTTTTATTAAGGTCGGCCGGAGGGTGGGGCTGAAGGCATCTAGACCCTCCGTGTTGATGCCCTCCTTCCTTCTGAGATGTCTCCCCTCTCCACCTGAATCAAGGCAGACATTCGCATGTAGTGGTAAGTTTCTTGCAGAATTTCACAGCTAGTTTGACCCTCCTCCTGCTTCGGTGAGGGCACAGTGGGTGTGGAAGAAATCATTGGCATCACGGTCTTTTAATCCCAATAATGCAGCGGGTTAGCAAGGGTGCCATGCATCTAAACCAAGCAAGGAAGCTAGCCCCCTTGTTGGGTAGTCAAAAAACAACTATACCTGACGAGCAGCGGGCCCTCGAACCTCAACCCCTGACACCACTGCACCTGCTGCACAGTAGATAGCTGTCCAACGATTGTACGAAAAGTGTCATTTTGATGGAATGTTGCACCGTGGGGAATGTAATACTACTTGACTCACCTGCTCTCAGCCAATGGTCTTATTTATGCATGAGTGTGTTCAGCACTGTTTCTTGTAGCATTCTATATTTGCATACACTCAGTAGATTTATATATTTATCTAGAATGTAAGCCTCTGCTACGCAAACGTTTCATTGACCTATTTTAAGGTGTAAACCTCGCTGTCCTGGCACAAAAGGCAGATATTGGCTCCATGTAAGGAATGGCCTCTTTGTGCGTCATCACTCCCAAAGGTTCGGACTGATGCTGCCGGTTTTCGACGATGAGAGTGCATTGAGGCCTGCTAACCAGACTTCGGTGACAGTGCTCTGACCCTTAAAAGTGTAATGTGTACCCAGGGACTGTGAGTTAAGTTGCCCCTCAGGGCTACAGCACTTATTGTTCCACCCTGAGTGGGACAAAGCACCCCAGACTGTCACTGCAGGCATGTAGAGCAGCTGTAACTGCTAACTCGATTTTGACATTTAAACTAATGACAAGTCCAGACCTTCCTTTTTAATGTATACAAGTAAACTCTACAACAGGCCTATCAAGCCCTGGGGCACGGTGCTCTATATTAAAACATAAGACATATTGTTATATGTCCTAACAGTGAAATCCCAAAGTGTTGTTTTTACTGTGAAAAGGCTAGCAGCCCCACTGGCAAGTACAGAGTTACACGCTGACAACTCAGCTGTGGTATCTCCTGAATGGGACTACTAAAGTTGGTACTTCAAGGTATCAAAATGGTCAGTACACTAAACCTGATTTGATGTCCAAATGGAATTTAATGTAACTTATAAATACCAGGCAACTTTAGAAAGTTGCCACTCTGTTGCCTAAGTTTTCAAGTGGCCACTCATAGATGCTGGCCGCGAGAAACCTTCTGTCCTCCTGGGGAGAAGTGTGAACGACTCTCATGAAAGGAAACAATAGGGGCCTGCCATTTGGAAGAGGAGTGACCTCTCCCTGCCAGGAAACCACACTCTCTGTAAGCCCAGAAGTGAGCTTCAAATGAGAAGCAACCTTTGAAGGTCAAATGGTGGGGACACATGAAAGAGGCTGCTTTTTAGGTCTCGTCTGAGACAGCGCTTTAGCGCTGCTCTGGCGAGACTTATAGTAAGCGAGTTTTGGAAGTGCAAACAGTGCTTTTCAGGCCTCCAAATACAGTGCATGTGCCCTGGGCGCGCGCACCATTTGGCAGCCTGAAAAGCACTGCCTGATCACTTGCTTTGATGTCCTCAGTGAGCCGCGGGGCCACTGAGGACATCAAAGTGCACACCATTTGCCACCCCCTTGTTTTTTCCTTTGATCCCTATCTTTCCCTTCCTCAATCTCACCCTCTCCCTGGCTTTTACAACTGCGGCCCGCACCACTGCGCCCGCCCCCACTCCCCCCTCCCACTCCCTCCTCGTCAGCTTCAGTGCGCTCTTGTTCTGTGCCACTCGTTTTTCCTCGTTTTTTGTGCCTTTCTGCCCTCTGTTCCACTCGTTTTCCCTCTTTTTGTGCCTTTCTGTCCTCTGTTACACTCGTTTTCCCTCTTTTTTTGTTCCTTTCTGCCCTCTGCTCCACTCGTTTTTGTGCCCTTCTGCCCTCTGTTCCACTCGTTTTTGTGCCCTTCTGCCCTCTGTTCCACTCGTTTTTTGTGTGCCTTTCTGCCCTCTGCTCCTCTCGTCTTTTGTGCCCTTCTGCGCCACTCTTTTTTGTGCCTTTCTGCCCTCTGTGCCACTCGTTTTCCACTCTTTTTTTGTGCCTTTCTGTCCTCTGTTCCACTCGTTTCCCTCTTTTTTTTTGTGCCTTTCTGCCCTCTGTTCCACTCGTTTTTTTGTGCCCTTCTGCCCTCTGTGCCACTCATTTTTCGTGCCTTTCTGCCCTCTGTTCCTTTCGTTTTTCTGTACCGGCTTGTGTGGAAACGCATATAATTGGGTGAGTATCTGTGTATGCTTATTTTGCTTGCATACCACTTGGTGAATATCTGAGAGTGTGGGTTTGTGTGCCTTTTTGAGCTAACCAGGGACATTTCCACCTTAAAGATCAGGGAAAATATTTTAATCAAGAAATATTTCCATGGTTTGTCAAATGTCCTGGGCATATGCTGGTATTCAGTGAATATAAAAATGTGTGTGCATTGCAATGTTTGTGCAATTATATGCATTTAACAACAAATACATAGACAAAAAGAATGCTCTACAAATAGCAGAACTGTTGCTGCGTAATTGTGCACCGTTTCACACCAAGAACATATCAAATTAACTGCTTGTCTCCAAGCCACGCCCTTAGCTTCGCCCCTTCTGTTACATTTAGTTAGTGCCTGCATTTATTTATTTTTCCATTTAAAGCACTGATGCTTCCAAGTACATAATTCTCCATTAGTCTGTACACGTTTGCCTAGATCTCTGAATAATAATAGGTTCAATAACTCGAAAGAGAAAAATCTACAAGAACAGTATTTCTTACGAAACGTCCCTAAACCTATAAAAATTAGCAGAAAAGAAGTTGGTCATTTAAAGAAGCAGCGAGTGCTTTCCTAAGAAGAGCTCTTCAGGAACCAGCCAGCGCCACGTTGACTGCAAGGTGACATGTTTACGTAGGACCACGTTCCCAGAACAGATGGCTGGCTTGTCTTTACCCACGCAGAGGAAAGGAAATTAGGGCTGCACACAGAACAAGCATTTGCAATGCAATAGGTCTCGCATTTGCAAAAGTTTAAGCTATTGGCATTGTTCATGACAATGCCTTTTTTAATCTATTTTATAAAACAAACACATAATGGCATTTATTTATCATTTACAAAGCCAATAGCTAGTGTTGCATTATTATTAGCAATGCCAGCTGCTCACACTTTTATAATGCGAGACCTATTGCATTGCAAATGCTTGTTTGTTTGGGTACCAGGTTGGCAGAAGGACAGAAAGGAGGAAAACAGTTGCTATACTAGTTTTCCCATAGGTGTGTAGATCTCAGCTAGCCATGTCTCTAGGGTGGGCTACCAGGCTCCACACACCAAGAGAGGGGTCCTATCTTAGGAGTGGTAAGAATGTTGTATGCTGGGACAGCTAGATGCCACCCATCGCAGGAAGCCATCATCAGGCTGGAAGGGAGATGGTAGTCCATTGGCAAGAGACCACTGCATCACCTGAGGGCACGTTCTGGGAATAAATATGCCACCTCTGGCAAACATACCTCAGAGCACACCCTGCTGTTCCCTGGATCTGGCAAGAGAGGCTGCAGCAACCACTGAACTGCACATGCTGATCCTTGGACTAGGAAAGAGAGAACTGTGCTTATGGTGTCTGGCTTGTGAAAAAGTCATCTCCAAGCCCCAGGCAGAAGAGGTGAACTCCAAGCGTCTGTTGACTGACTTTGTGTAACAGCCGCAGGGGCACAAAAGCTGACATAGCCCACTTTTTTAAGTCAGTATCCACAATCAGTTGACCGCTGTCTTGCAGCCTGGTAGACCACGCTCCAACACTTAAAAGTTACACCTGAGACTACTGGACCCGGGAGAGTCATGGGAGTGCAGTTCAGTCACCCAAGAAGGACTCTAGCCTCCGCAAATTCAACCACTGGTTTTGCTGAGACTGCAGACCAGTAGACCAGACAGTCCAGGAGCACCTCGGATTAAAATCTTGATCTGTGTTGAAGGGACAGGCTCCTATTTCTGCACAGTGGTCAAGTGTGGGGCTCAGCTTTCCCACTTGATCAAATGTTGTGATTCCATTCAAGTTTCTTCACTTTACTGCATATTTCGGCTGCTGGTGAGGCTCGCTCCTGCGGGTGAAGACGTCGGTGACGTCAAATCATCGTTGATCATCACGTGAGTTGAGGCGTTGCTGTGTTGCTAAAATACTGCTAAGTGACGAGCATTGTGACTTGTTGCCTCGCAACTAGGCTTCCTGCGTCGCATCTCACCCACAATCCTTCACTCTTTCACCATCAACGTGTGACGTCACTCCGTTGCGAGCGCCATCTTGGATTGGGCTCTACGTGCATTGGAGTGTCTTTACCGCTGACGCGCACAGCTTTATTCATTGGGATACATCGTGCGCGCAGACATCCGCTGACGCACACAGCTTACCATCATACAATTACAGTACTTTGTTTGAACCTGCATGCAGATACTTATAATTATTTGTCTTTACTTTCTTAGCGGCCGGTGAAAGATTTTGAACGTGTCTGACCTGTGCGCACAGCTATCCCACTTAATCTCTGGTACAGAGTATTTCAAGGTTTCTGCGCTGATGCACACAGCCATCTACATTTGAACTTTGAACGTGTCTGCGCTGAAGCGCACAGCTATTCCATTGGGTACAGGTTCTAGGTTTCTGCGCTGATGAGCATAGCCATCTACATTTAGCATATTTTCCCATGATCGTAAGGGTATCTACACCTAATTACCTACTTTTCTAGCTGTGTGAAGGAGTCTGCACAATCTCTTTCTCTGTGTTCATTTATGTTTCTGCGCTGATGCTAACAGCCATCTTCATTTTAACATATTTTGCTATAATTTATAAAGGTACGTACGCTTAATTACCTTCTCTTCTAGCTGTGTGAAGGTGCTGGCTTATGAAGGAGTCTACACTGATGCATTTCTTCTCACCTACTGTATTAGTAAGGCTGGATATCATTAAGTTCCATATTCTTTTTGAGCCCTCAATTCATTTTTGGTGCTGCTGATTATACTTTGTTACTCTCGCCACTTTCAGTGTTTTTAGAGGTTAAGTCATTTTGTGATGCAAAATGTACCTGCTCCTCCCGTTTTTTATCCTCCCCTGGTGAGCCATTTCTCCCTTGGGTGAAGTGGAAGAACGTTTTTACCCATTATGCAAGGGTTTGTGGTACATCTCTCAGCGCTGAGAGGAAAGCGTCCATTTTAATGTACTGTTTGGGTTCGGAGGAACAAGAGGTTTTTGAACATCTTCTTGAACTCTCAGATGGAGATGCCACAGGTCTGAGTGAATTTGAAATCTCTGTAAAAAAACTGGATTTACATTACCTATTGAAAATCAGCACTGTTCTTGAGAGGTATCATTTTGGGAGAAGGATGCAGAGACAAGAGTCAGTGGAGCAGTACATTACTGAGTTGAGCAAACTTGCTTCTACGTGCATCTTTGCATGAACGGCTCAGAGATCAATTTATGTTGGGATGTAGCATCGATGAAGCCAGGGATAACTTGTGGCAGAAGGACAATCCATCGCAACAGGAGGTTCTCACCATAGCCAAGACTCATGAATACTCTAAAGCCTGTGCAGAAACTATTCGTAAGAACGAGCCTTTGACCAAGAGTGGGGAAATGGTGTATTAGTAGTTGATAAAGAAAAAGTGGTTAAAGCCAAAGTTCCTGTTAAAGTAGAAAACAAACCCTCTTTCTCTAAGTATTTCTTGGGTAAGTGCTTCAGATGTGGCAATTCTGGGCATATGGTACATTTCAAGGGTTGTCCAGGTTGGAAAGTTACGTGTAGTGTGTGTGGGGGCAAAGGTCACTTTGCAAAGTGTTGTAAATCGGGTAAAGATCAAAAGAAGATCAGGGAAGTATATCCTTATGAAGATGATTTGGAACTAGAAGAGATAAATATCTGCCAAATCAAGGGATCTGGTTGTGATGGTCCCATGGAGGTGGTGTTAATTAATGATACACCAATAAAAATGCAATATGACTCTGGAACTAAAGTGACATTAATTCCAAAGTCCTTCTTTGAACAACATCTTGTGAAGAAAGTCAAGTTGTCCAAACGAGACATAAAGCCAAGGGGGTATGGTAGAGAAATTATCGATCTAATAGGCTATTTTTGGGGAACAATTGACATTAAGGGTAGGATCATCCCGGGTAAAGTGTATGTGTCCATGAAAGGTGATTCACTAATAGGCTGGTTCCATCAACGGGATTTGCATGTATTTTTAAATCCCAATGAGAGTCCCCCGGTGTGTTTGAAGGAGATTCCATCTGTTTGCCAAGTTGGTGAAGGGTGGAAAGCATGGGTCAAAGAATTTCCTGAGGTGTTTGACAGTAAAGTTGGGTGTCTCAAGAACTATGTACATTACATCAAAATTAACAGTAGCTCTGTAACAAAAGTAGCTAGAGTTCGGGGTGTTCCACTCATGGCAAAGGAGAGAATGAAAG
Source organism: Triturus cristatus (assembly GCF_964204655.1). Lineage (NCBI taxonomy): Eukaryota > Metazoa > Chordata > Amphibia > Caudata > Salamandridae > Triturus > Triturus cristatus. The sequence continues at coordinate 472,912,926 of NC_140590.1, read as the reverse complement.
TAGAGCTTGACATATTAGTTGCCAATGGTATCATACAAGAAGTAGAGGCCACAGAATGGCTTTCTCCCATCATTATCACACGCAAAGCCAATGGTGAGGCCAGGCTTTGTGTGGAATTGAGAGAGCTCAACAAGGCGGTGGTCGTGGACCATTACCCTATGCCCAACATCAGTGAAATGTTGTGCTCGCTAAGCCCGGCTAAACATTTCTCGCCCCTCGATCTAACTTCTGCCTACCATCAGGTAAAGTTACATATCGTCTCTCAAGAGCTTACGGTCTTTGTGACACCATTTGGCACTTTTACATTTGTGAGAATGCCTTATGGTCTTATTTCTGCCGCCTCTGTATTTCAGAGGGTCATGGAATGCATCTTGAGGGTTGTAGATGGGGTGAAGATTTACCAAGACGACATTCTGGTGTTTAGTCTTGACGCCAAAGACCATGATAGTAGGATGAGGGTGGTCTTGGGAAGGTTATGCGATGCAAGTCTGACTTTGAGGGCTGATAAGTGCGACTTTGATTTGGCAGAAATCGAGTACTTGGTTGATACAATTTGCAATCTTAGAGTTCCTCGAGATAAGGTCGAACTTGTAAAGATCTTCGGGATGGTGGAGTTCTATCATAAGTTCATTCCCAACTTTGCTGGAGTTACAGGACATTTAAGAAATCTTCTAAAAAAAGGTTGTGAGTTTGCATGGTGCAAGTCTTGTGGTGATGAATTTGAGAACTTGAAAGCTTGTTTGAGCAAAGCTCCTGATCTAGGCAGCTTTGACCCAAAGAAGGATTCCTATTTAATCACTGATGCAAGTTCTAAGGGTCTTGGTGCAGCTCTCCTTCAGAAATCTGATGGTGAGGAGAAGGCTATTTTGTTTTTGTCTAGGCCTTTGAGAGAAGCGGAGTGCAATTATTCGGTCATCGAGAGGGAGGCTTTCGCCATATTTTGGGCCATCCGCAAATTGAGTAAGTTTCTGTGGGGCTTTAAGTTCACAGTTTTAACTGATCATAAACTACTGAAGGAGGTATTTTCAAGGAAAGGCATTGATTTTGTTTCTCACTGTATTTAAAAGTGGATAGTAGCTCTGCAAGAGTTTGACTTCATGGTTTCTTACCTTCCTCGGGCCAGTAACACATTGGCTGACTGTCTTTCTAGGTTAGGTGATGTCCATCTTGAAGTAAATGTTGTTCCTGGTGAAGGTGAATGGTTTGGTGTTGAAGAACTTGAGGAGGAAGTTGATGTGTACGTCATTAGTGATGGTATTTTGTCTGAAAATGAATGGAGGGAGTGTTTGGCCAAGGATGTGTTGTTGCAAAAGGTGGTGACAATAGTTTTGGGCGAGTGGTGTGAAAAAGAGATTGCTGTGAGGAACTGAAGGGCTTTTGGCAGATTAAAGATGAATTGTCTCTCGTTGATGGTATTCTCTTGAGGGGTGGTAAGTTGGTTGCTCCTCGTGATCTGTGGGAGCGGCTGCTGGAGAGCACCCATGCCAGCCATATGAGAATTGTTAAGACCAAAGAGATAATTAGAGAAGCTTATTGGTGGCCTGGCATAGATGTTCATGTAGAGAGGGTTGTCAGAAATTGTACTGAGTGTGCTTGTAGTGATAGGATATTAAAGTGCAGAACTCAATCCATGGTAACAAGAGAACAATCAAAAGGGCCCTGGTCTGATATTGCCATAGACATTCTGGGTCCAGTTAAAAGGAACGCTTGTGACCGGTACATGTTGGTTTTTATGGACATGTACTCACGATGGCCAGAAATCAAGGTTGTGAACTCTGTAGAGTCAAAGGTTATTATTGTTTTTTTGGATGAAATGTTTGAGAGGGAGGGTTTCCCTTCTTCTCTGCTTTTGGATAATGGTGTCCAATTCACATCCAAAGTTTTTGAAGATTTCTTGTCTTGTAAAGGGATTAAGCATAAGAAGGTAGCTCTCTACAATCCTGAAAGCAATGGTGTTGCTGAAAGGTTTGTAAAGGTTTTGAAGGAAACTTTGCAGCAGGGCAGTGCGACAGGATTAGAATGGGAGCTAGCCATGAGGACGAAAGTCAGAGAGTATAGGTTTACCCCACATTCCTCTACGGGGTTTCCCCTTTCCGCCTGTTCAAAGGAAGATTGGCAAACACCGAGGTGTGTCCTTTGTGGGTGTTCTCTAAAAGATCTACGGTTGATGATAATATTGGTTGTGGGGAAGGATGGAAAGAGAGAGAAAGGTGTGTGGTGGAAAAGAGGAAGGTTTGGTTTGATGACTGCAAAGCTGTGAAAGAAACTGTTGTTTTTGTTGGTGACTGGGTTAAAATTAAGTCTCCGCGCTTGGGTACAGGTTCTTCGAAGTTTAGCAAACCTTTTAAGGTTATCAAGGTTTTTAAGAATGCCATTAAGACCAATGACCACAGGGTGTGGTACCTGAACAGAGTGTCTACATGTGATCCCATGAATGTGTCCGATTCCACCATGTCTTCCTCAGAGTCTTTCCCTGGAGAAATAAGCTCAGACCTCATAGGGCTGTCAGACGTCCAGCCAAATTGCAAGACTTTGTCTAGTGTTCTGCAGCATCAGGATCTCCTTTCTACTCTGTTCTCAAGTTATGTGGTGCTCATTGATATCATTTTGTTGTATGCCCATATATTTGTGGTTGTTCTTCTCTTACAGCGTTTCATTGAATATTGGGGGGAAGGTGATGTAGTGTCTTGTTTCATGGTTCTATGACCATGCATGGAATGTAGAACCCCAGGTTGCCAAGGAAGGCTGTGGAGCTGGTCACTTCACAGTTGCCAGTCTCCTGTGCTGGATGGGGTCTCTGGAGTTACCTGCGTAATAAATACTTCTTCAACTATACTGCTGTCTCTGCCTATGTTCCTGCATAAGTTAGATCTTACAATCCAACTGCCCTTCGACCCCCTAAATCATGAAAGCAGAATCTTGCCAACAGGAGTGTCTCACATTGTCAGTTCAGGCTTGCTAGATGTCGCTCTGTAATCCCATTATATTAATGCAAGTTTGCAATCCCAGTATAAAAGCCTGCCTCTAATTTCCCTATTACAGGCGAGCTGTGACTTAAATTGTCACCTATAATAACCAAAGTATGTAGCTGCTCAACTATAATAACTGATTACAGTTGAGTTGTGGCATATCAGAGTCCGCAACTGTGGTGAGAGGCAGATCATTGAGCATAATTACAGCTGCAGTTCAAACATCAAGGAAAAGGAGAACTTGCTTTCACTTCTGAATTGTGCAGTAATTCGAAGGCAGATGATATTTGTGGCAACATGTTTATGTTTTTGCATGGTACAGATCATTACAAGAGAGACAGAATCTCTCTGCATGTTTGTACACATTCTAAGCTGCAGCATTTCTTAAATATGATTTACATAAAACTGATTCTAATATCTTCTTGCAACAATTCACTTGTTGCTCTCTGGGCTACCTAATTTCATAATACAGAAGCCCCGTTTATTGTTATTCCTTTTAAATGAAAAACCAAGGCACCAAAGATTTACAACGTTTGTTAGAAGGATGATGGTGTTAGCAAGTATTGTAAGGAATAAAATCCCATCTACTGTAGCTAAAAGGATATTGCAAATCATCTTAGAATTCCATGACCTTACAAAGAAACTCGACCCCCTGCCTTGTTCCAGTAAATGTTCACGGAAATCCTCTGTGATTTGCAAATTCCAAGGGGTACTTCAGGCCGTTTATCTAGGTATATGTAACTAACACATAGTGCAGTAGGAAAAAGATTGACAGATTTAGATATATATAAAAAAGAGTGTTGTCAGACTTGTAAAACTGATAAAACCTGCATAAAGCCTGTAATTCTGCAGCATGAACAAGATCCAGCACAGGTAGCCTGGCCAAGGAAAAGTTGTACCTCTCGTCATTCGTCCGTTCTGGCTGAGAACAGAATGTCATTCTGATGCATTAGTCTGGTCTGCTCAGTGCTAGAAGGAACGAGCACGATTGAGCTGAGATCCCAGCAGGCATCCTGCTTTTAGCAAAGATGCGTTTCAAGAAGATTCAATGAAGTTGAAGCCTAGATTATGAGACAGACAAATACACTGCCAAGTATCAAGTGCCAAGGAACAAGAAATCATGCCCCATCCCCGACTTATAACACACTCAAGAGTGCTTGTGGCGCATTTGATGGAGTTTCACAGACACGGCCAAGAAGATGTTGCCTAACAGCCGGAGCTGCTGACTGTGGAACTGTGGAACCAGATGCGAGTCCTGGCGTTGGTTGAATATCTTGTGATTCTGGGCAAATCCCTTAATCTCCCCAAGCCTAAAATAATTAATTTGACCTTGTGTAATATACTCTGGTGCTCATGTAAAGCACTCCACTGCCCTTGGGCCAAGTTGGCGCTATATAAAACTGCAAAATAAATAAATAAAGCAGTTTGGCCAATAGAGAAATTTGGAGATTTTCCAATCAAACGGTAGAACAAAAGGGCCAAAGTGTTAGGTTGCAACCAGTGACGCGTCATACGTACCTACACCATTGAGGAAATCCCAGATCATACCTTTGAGCTGTACTGTGAAGTATGACCCTGTGATTAGTGTTGCTAGAGGGCAGCACCATGACGTTGCCCATATTAAACTTCACAGGCCAATGGCATGCTCATTTGTTGAAAGAGTGCAATGTTATTATATACCACTCTTTTTACAATACTACTCGGTTGTGCATGCAGTCAAAGACAGAAGCACTGCATCCGTAGAAAATATGTGAATGAACATATCTCCCAAAGTCCACATCATTTCCCATAAAAAGTAAACTTTTATGGAACTACTGCACAAATCACATGAGCAAAGTTGAAATATGTAAGTTACAATTTATTTCTCATTTATTTAATCAATAGTTTTTGTATACCACTTATAAGACCAGCGCTAAACATAGCAGATGAATTTCCAGAACATGTGGAGGGGCGACATATTGCCCCTACTTGAGGGTAAAATGGTGTGCAGATTATGAAGCAGATTTACCAAACCCTGCTCGATTTGCCTGGTCTTGTGTGGCTTTGCGAAGGAGAGTAAGACAATGCAGCAGTTTGCTCTATGTTGTGTTCTAAGTGATAGGCATAACATGGGTGCAGTAGGGGCACTCCCGTGCATCCACCCATGGAGGGTACTTAAATACCTAGTCAGTCATATGCTGATAACATTTTGTTTAAATAATTTTTTTTCAAGGATTGTTCCCCTCGTGGAGAATTAGAGCCAACTCTGCCCATGATCCAGCCATGGATCAATCAATCAATCAATCAATCAATCAATCAATCAATCAATCAATCAATCAATCAATCAATCAATCAATCAGTCAATTAATCAATCAATCAATCAATCAATCAGGATTTATAAAGCGAGGCTGATCACCCAAAGGGTATCCAGGCACTTGTAGGTCCCAGAGGCTTATTCGAACAGCCAGGTCTTGAGGACCATTCGGAATTCTGGAAGTGAGGAGATGGTCTGGGGTTGTGTGGGGAAGCTGTTCCAGGTCTTTGCTGTGATGTGGGAGAAGGTGCATCCTCCACTTCTGGTTTGGTAGACGTTGGAAGTATGGGCAAGTGAGAAGGAGGTGGAACATAGTCTTCTCGACGGTTGGTGGAAGTTCAGGAGGTGTTTAATGTAGATGTGTCCTTGTTGTGTAGAGCCTTGTGTGCATGGGTCGGCAGAGTGAATTGGCATCTCTTCTGTATGGGGAACCAGTGGAGTTGCCTACAGAGGGCTATGATCTGGGTTTGTTGAGGAAGGCCGAGGACAAGTCTGGCTGTGGCGGTCTGTATGGTCTGAAGTTTCTGTAAGCCGTGTGCAGCAATTCCTATGAGGAATGGTGATGAGGGCCTATGTCACGGTGTGCCTCGTATGTAGGGGTAGCCATTTGAAGATATTACGGTGAATGCGCAGAGCGAGGAAGCAGGCAGAGGAGATGGATTGATCCGGGATTTCATGGTGAGCTTGTTGTCAATGATGATTCTGAGGTTTCTGGCGTGGTCGGAGGGAGTGGGTGCGGGTTCTAGATCTGATGGCCTCCAGGAGTCATTCCATGTGTTGCTGCTGCTGCCAAAGATCAGTACTTTCCTCTTGTCTGTGTTCAGCTGCAGGCAGTTGTTCTTCATCAAAATGGTGATGCTTGTCATGCATCTGTGAAAGTTGGTTCTGGTGGTGGTGAGGTCGTCAGTGAGTGAGAGGATGAGTTGGGTGTCGTCTGCATAGGAAATTATGTTGAGACCATGGGATCTAATGATGTTGGCCAGTGGGATCTAATATGCGTTGAAGAGCGTGTGGCTGAGGGATGAGCACTGGTGGACACCGCAGGTGATCTCCTTGGGTTCAGAGGTGAAAGGTGTGAGGTGGATCCTTTGTGTTCTTCCCATGAGGAAGGAGGTAATTGATCAGAGCATGTTCCCATCTATACTGATGTGGTGGAGACTTTTGATCAGTGTGCGGTGTAATACGGTGATGAAGGCTGCAGAGAGGTTAAGGAGGATTAGAGCTGATGTTTCTCCTCGGTCGAGGAGGGTTTGGATGTTGTCAGTGGCTGCGACTAGGGCGGTTTCGGTGCAGTGATTCCTGTGGAAGCCAGATTGGGAGGCAACAAGTAGCTGGTTCTGCTTCAGGTGTGTCATGAGTTGGTTGTTGATGATCTTTTCCAGTACCTTCACTGGGAATGGGAGCAGGGAGATTGGCTGGTAGTGTTTGAGTTAGCTGGGGTCGGCGGAGGTTTTTTGAGCAGTGGCCTGACATTGGTGTGTTTCCAGGCATCGGGAAATGCTGCAGTGATAATAGAGGTGCTGAGCAGGGTAGTGAGTTCCTGGCAGATCCTTTGGTTTCTGAGGTTAAAGATGTGGTGCAGACATGGGTCTGTGGGCACTCCTGAGTGAAAGTATTTCATGGTGGAGGTGGTGTAGTGGTTTGAGAGGAGGTTCCATGTGGTCAGTCTGTGGTTCATGTCAGTTGCAGCGGTGGCGTATCTGCCAAGGAAGTCTGTAGCCGTGGGGTGTGGTTTGAAGTTTCTGTAAATTGTTGCTTTCTTGTCGTGGCAAAAGTCGGCAAGGTTGTCACACAGTTCCTGTGAGGGTGTGATGTTGTTTTCGCTGGCAGTCAGGGTGGAGAATTCCTTAACGATGTTGAAAAGTTCCTTGGAGTTGTTGGCACTCGTTTTGATGCATGCGACTAGGGCTGTCTCCTTTGTTGCCTTCATCAGGCGGTGATAGATGTTGAGGGAGGTCTTGAAGGGCACCTTGTCGGAGGTGTACTTGTTGGTGCATCAATTCCTCTCCGGCTGCTTGCTGTCTCGTTTCGCTGTTCTGAGTTCTAGGATGTACCAGCTGGCCTATTTGAAGGATTTTCTCTGGATGTTGCTCTTGATGGAGACAATGCTGTTGATGCAATTGGTGAGCCGGACGTTGAAGTTCTGGTGTTAGCAGGGTTGGAGGTGTTGAAGGCATCCATCCAGCTGGCCTTTGAGATTTTAATTAACCTTCAATGGGAGGCGATGGTCATCTTGGGGGTGGCACTGCAGGGGCTGGAAATTGTGAAGAGGACAATGAAGTGATTGGTCCATGTGAATTTGGTGACGTGGCTGTATTTGATGCGTTTGCTGGAGGTGAAAGTGGTGTCCAACATTGTCTTGGGGTGTGTGTAGGGTTGTGAATGCTCTGAGTCAATCTGAGGCTGCTCATACTGTCCAGGAGGTGTGCGGTGTTGTTGTATTTGGGGTCATCGATGTGGACATTTAGGATGACTGATAATTCTGTGTAACTTAACAATTCCAAAACGGAGGTCGTCATTTTGAAGACAAGGGCTGATCCAAAACTATAGCTCATAAACCTGCGGATTTCTGGTCTCCAATTCACCAGTCCTGCTAAACTGAAAATCAAGGGATGTTTTTTGATTGAGGTAAACATGTTTACCAAGAAAGATTCTGTAGTTAGTTGCTGCTTTTCCCAAGTACATTAGCTAAAATCCATCTTGAACTCTTTACAACATCAGCAGCCCATTGGATTTTAATGGTAAGTGCAAATATAACTTGTGTTTAGATCCTGAATACTGTACATTACAGCCTATTTGAAAAATGCATTGTACTTGAATACCTCTCTTTTGGAGCCGGAGCACGTCTCCCGGTTTCTCTTGTGTGGGTGTGCGCTGCCCGTCCGTGCGAGCGGGCCCGCCCCCATTGCCCCGGAAGAGGTTAGCGGTCCAGCGCTAACCTCCCGGTCCCCATATAACGAGCGCTGGCGCGAACGCGCAGCGTGTGGTGACTACAGCAGTGTCTCAGCTATATTAGGTACGGGCTGCGACAGTGCTTTCTTTGGCTCCATACTTTTTATGATCAATGCAACGTGGAAGGAGTTTTTAAAACTGTTATGCCTGTGTATTTCTTCATGTTTTAAAAATTTTAAGCAGTTCATTTTTAGTTGGTTTTACTTGAATACCTCTCTTTTGGAGCCGGAGCACGTCTCCCGGTTTCTCTTGTGTGGGTGTGCGCTGCCCGTCCGTGCGAGCGGGCCCGCCCCCATTGCCCCGGAAGAGGTTAGCGGTCCAGCGCTAACCTCCCGGTCCCCATATAACGAACGCTGGCGCGAACGCGCAGCGGGCGTGCCGGCGGCGCGCCAAAGGCAAGCCCGTCTGCGCCCGTCCACGCCAGGAGCGTGCCAGTGCCAGGGCCCCCCCCCCTTTTCCTACCCCATTTCCCTTACGATATACTCGTTCCAGCCTGCTAGCTTTACAGGTGAAGAAAAAGGTAAACTGTATCCCTGTCTCAGACCCAGAACACCTAAACAGCTACCTCTGCCCCGGATGCGGTTTTACCGCTGCTAGAGAGATTAAGAGTCATGAAGTAGGAATTACCCATCCCCCATACACGATGCCTGGAATAGGATACTCTGTCGACCCCAATGACACTCAGAGGCGACCTATCAACCAGGAATTGGGGGTGAGTCTAAACAATCATTTGGTCTGTATCCTTTTGAATGCTCGCTCTGTGGTCAAACACATACACGAACTTGAATTGTTTCTGACCGAACATTCTCCGGATATGACCTTCATTACGGAAACTTGGACCAACGCGGCTTCCTGCCCAGACTGGAACATCGCTTTACCATTTGGTTACGCACTTCTTTGTCTTGACAGAAAGGTGGGCAGAGGCGGGGGCTTAGCGATCATTTATAAGGACCAATTAAAATTTCAGGTGAGGGCTATTGAAAATATGCATGCAGAAGCGCTACAATTTAGCATATTCCTAAAAAACTCTAACATTGCCCATGGGTTACTGGTGTATAGACCACCTGGACCTAGGGCCATGTTTCTTGAGGCCCTCTTGGTGCATCTAGAGTCCTGTACAGAGTTCGCGGCCTATACGATCCTTGGGGATTTTAATCTCCATCTGGAGGATGATAGTAACTCGGACTCTGCGAGACTACTGGACAGTATGGAGGCATATGGACTATCTCAACTGGTGACAGCCCCAACTCATGATGGGGGGCACACCCTGGATGGTCTTTTTTCCAGCCACCCAGACCTGGTATTTTATGGGGTTGAATCTCTCCCATGGACCGATCACAGGGCAGTGTTCTTCAGGATTGGCCTAAATCTAAGGGTAAGAAGTGATCCCCATAAACCCACCAAGATCTTTTTCAGGAGATGGGGTAAGGTCACTAAAGTGTCTCTGATGGAGGCACTGGGAAACCCCCCTTCTATCCTGGAGGAAAATAATGATACTGCTGTCGCCCAATTTACCAACTGGCTTGGGACGCTATTAATCAGGTCGCCCCTCTTCAGTCAGCTACCCAGAACAGGCGCCCTCCGGCCGCACCTTGGTATGGCCCGGAGCTGAAAGCACTGAAGGTAGAGTGTAGACGGCAGGAGCGGCTATGGAGAATTGATTACAACAGGAGCCATAAATCAGCTTACAACTTGGCCCTGCACAATTACAAGCTGGCCATTAGGAAATCTAAGCAAGATTATTTCTCCCGCAAAATCTCCGAGGCTGGGAATTCCTCTAAAGAACTCTTTAAAACGGTGGCCTTCTTGTCTAGTCCGCAGCAGACCAACCAGTTCAGCCCGGATCAGCTCTTTTGTGACCAGCTTGCCTCCTTCTTTCACACTAAGGTTACTACTATCTATGAGGATTTATTAAACACTTTGGGACCCCCCACTCTGGATCCTCAGCAGGAGCCGCCTATCTGTAGGCTGACCATTTTTGATCCTTTAACCAACAGGGAGGCTTTGACACTATTAGGCTCCATAAAGTCAGGTGCCGCCTCTGACCCATGTCCCCCACACATTTTCCATCTGGCGGCAGACAGGATAGTGCCATGTCTCACGATCCTAATTAATCAGGTGCTAGCAGCAGGCACCTATCCAGTTACCTGGAAAGCAGCCTGTGTTAAACCCCTCCTCAAAAAGGCCTCCCTGGACCCCTCGGATCTTAAGAGTTATTGCCCCATCTCGGGCCTTCCTCTGATAGCTAAAGTCGCTGAGAAGGCTATTAATCAAAAGCTGATGGGGTATCTGGACAAACATACCCTGCTGGACAGGTCCCAGCACGGTTTCCGGCCCAGGCATTCCACAGAGTCCGCCCTCATAACAGCAGCTGAGGGGATTCGGGTGACAGTAGACAAAGGGGGGCGAGCCATTCTCGTCCTTCTGGATTTGTCTGCTGCGTTCGATACTGTGAACCATGGGGTGCTGATTCAACTCCAGTGTTAAATGAGAGTTGGATGAGGTGTCTAAAATAAGGTGCCAGCGTGCCCATAACATCCTTCATGTTCTTAGGTTTCATAGGATCTTTAGGAGAGCCTGACTTAACGCTTAGAGCAAGAGCATGAAAGTTCGCCACGGAAGGAAGGCTAAAGTTTGGAAGACAGGAGACCACAGTCGAGCTTTCGTCAGTTGTAGAAATAAATTTCCCATTGCGAGCAACCTCCGGAAAGGTAGAATACATTTTCTCCACCTTCTCGGAGAAAAACTCAGCAATCCTGTTGCAGGCCTCCGCTGAGTCCCTGTTAGGGGGTGGCATTCTGTCCAGCGTTGACAGTTCGTTAAAAATCCGGAACAGTTCCCTGGAGAAGTTCTCAGCTGACTCAATCTTAGTATTGTAATAGGCAGCTCGTGACTTTTTTATAAGGGAGAGGAATTTCTTGAGACCGGATTTATAGGCCAGCTTCCTATCCATAGAAAAATCCAATCTCCAACTACGTTCCAAACGTTTACATGCAGATCTGGCGACCTTCAGTTCTTCGCTGAACCAAGGGGCAGTTTTACTCTGTCTCCTAGGGGCACAAGAGGCCAAAGGGGCTATCTTATCAAGCGCTTCATTGATGCGGTGAGTTAGGGCACTACAGGCCGTTTCTACATCCCTCCCTCCTGGGGGCCCTCCTGACAGTAGGGCCTGGTTAAACCTGGAGAAATTGGCCCATTTCCTCTGAGGTTTATTAGGTAGGATCACCGTCTGAGGTTTAGAGATCGTAAAACTAAGAGAGACCACAGGACCGGAGTCGGGGCATCAACCCAGATGCCTTCCCAGTTGGCAAATATGGGGTCTAGCAGGTGTCCCTACTGGTGGGTAGGGAGAGTGGATTGGAGCGTTAGGTTCAGTGAGGCCATCTCCTGACAGAAATCTTGAGCAGAGACATTATCTCTATCATCTAAATGAAGATTGAGATCGCCCAACACCATCACTTTCGCATACCGTAGCGCCAGATGAATAACCAATTCTCTAAGATTATTGGTGAATTGAAGGATGGGGCCAGGCGGACGGTATATTAAAAGGCCTTTAATAATGTAGGCGCTATCGGCCCCAATAGTGAAAAGACCTGCCTCACATGCCTCTATGTCCGCCCTTTCCAATGCACATTCAATTGATATTATATGAATCAGCGCGATCCCGCCCCCTCTATTGAATGGACAGTCAAGCCTCAGAATTCCATAATTGGGGGGAAGTGCGACAAGGATATCCGGGACCGAGTCCTCAGACAGCCAAGTCTCAGTCAGCATCAGGATGTCCGCTTGGCTGACTGAGATGAGGTCATACAAATCCATTTGGTGTTTAGTTAAGGATCTACAGTTAATAAGCATTATCCGTAAATTATGATCTTGTTTAGCGGCATCCTGATTATTAGCCAGATTGAAGGGACAGTACTTACACTTCTGACTCTTGACAGCAGGTCGCACGCTGTGTGCGCAAGCAGCCGATGTAGGGGGGCGCAGCCCATAGAGAGCTTTAGGGGTGTAGCTGATGGGTAATGTGGGAGGAGCAGGGGTTCTGGCCCCAGGTCCCATCCGGGCGCGGACGGGCGCAGACGGGATTGCCTTTGGCACGCCTTTGGCGCGCCGCCGGCACGCCCGCTGCGCGCGTCTGCTGCGCGTCCTCCCTGGCATACAGCTATATAGGCCCCGCCCGCTTCCACAACAAGACCGTCAACCCGTTGATTGACCGGGATACCGGAAGTGCCCCAACCAACTTCCTGCCCTCCGTACAATCGGCACAGGTGAGCCGCGATGGACCGGGGCAAGGAAGGACAAGACTAGCACAGGTTAGGATTACATTTAGTTGTTAAAAGCAGTTTTTTTAAAAGCAGCATGAACAATCATAAAATACGCATAAAATACAGCCCGAGGTTAAAACACACACAACATTTCAATGGAACAATAGAGTGTCTCGGTCTCTCCTATTGAATACCGCTATGCCCTGGGAGACGCGGTGAGTGCAGACTCTGCCACCGTCTACGTGACCTGCTGCAACCACATATCCTTTTGAATATTTTTCTCAATTGAAGTATTTTTTAGCACTTTCATTAAACATCAAGTACAGCTCAGCTAGAGATGTTGAAATGTGAATAAATAAAGTATACAGACAATACCTGCTTGACACCAGTATCTCTTTCAGAGTGTAACTTCTTTCATTGATTCATCTGCTACCTTTCCAACGACACCAATTTGTTCATATGGGCACTTATAGGTCTCAAAAGATCCATACCACCTCCAGTGTCCCCCAAGGTCCCATACTGCCTTGTCATCTTCAAACTCGCTGTCGAGCAACTTGATGCTGTACTCACAGATATCTGCAAAAAGAATAATTGATGGACGGAATGCAGAACAAATCAAAACATTCACCCCCAGTCAAGAGATCTGGGTTAAATCCATCATTCTTTTGCTCACCATGCCACCCCAGTTTAGACCTGGCCATATGCAAATCAGTCTTGACCCTGTGCCTCATGGGAACAGTCTAGCCCGAACTGCCAAGCCTGGTCCTCCCTGGACCGGAAACAAGCATCCTAAGACCGGTTTCGGGGTTTCACCCCTCTTCAGCCAGGATAGCTTGATTCCAGTGGCATGGAGAGCACGGGACTCACGTCTGAGCATACCCGTCGCACTCGGGGTGAAAATGCAAAAAGAACTATTGATGGACGGAATGTAGAACAAATCAAAACATTCACCCCCAGTCAAAAGATCTGAGTTAAATCCATCATTCTTTTGCTCACCATTCCACCCCAGTTTAGACCTGGCCATATGCAAATCAGTCTTGACCCTGTGCCTCATGGGAACAGTCTAGCCCGAACTGCCAAGCCAGGTCCTCCCTGGACCGGAAACAAGCATCCTAGGACCGGTTTCGGGGTTTCACTCCTCTTCAGCCAGGATAGCTTGATTCCAGTGGCATGGAGATCACGGGACTCACGTCTGAGCATACCCTTCCCACTCGGGGTGAAAAATGCAAAAAGAACTATTGATGGACGGAATGCAGCACAAATCAAAACATTCACCCCCAGTCAAGAGATCTGGCTTAAATCCATCATTCTTTTGCTCACCATGCCACCCCAGTTTAGACCTGTCAATATGCAAATCAGTCTTGACCCTGTGCCTCATGGAAACAGGCCAGCCCGAACTGCCAAGCCAGGTCCTCCCTGGACTGGAAACAACCATCCTAGGACCGGTTTCAGAGTTTCACCCCTCTTCAGCCAGGATAGCTTGATTCCAGTGGCATGGAGAGCATGGGACTCACGTCTGGGCATAACCGTCCCACTCGGGGGTGACAAATGCAAAAAGAACTATTGATGGACGTAATGCAGAAAAAATCAAAACATTCACCCCCAGTCAAGAGATCTGGGTTAAATCCATCATTCTTTTGCTCACCATGCCACCCCAGTTTAGACCAGGCCATATGCAAATCATTCTTGACCCTGTGCCTCATGGGAACAGTCCAGCCCGAACTGCCAGGCCAGGTCCTCCCTGGACCAGAAACAAGCATCCTAGGACCGGTTTCGGAGTTTCACCTCTCTTCAGCCAGGATAGCTTGATTTCAGTGGCATGGAGAGCACGGGACTCACGTTTGAGCATACCCGTCCCACTCGGGGTGACAAATGCCAAAAGAACTATTGATGGACGGAATGCAGAACAAATCAAAACATTCACCCCCAGTCAAGAGATCTGGGTTAAATCCATCATTCTTTTGCTCACCATGCCACCCCAGTTTAGACCTGGCAATATGCAAATCAGTCTTGACCCTGTGCCTCATGGGAACAGTTCAGCCCGAACTGCCAAGCCAGGTCCTCCCTGGACCGGAAACAAGTATCCTAGGACCGGTTTCGGGGTTTCACCCCTCTTCAGCCAGGATAGCTTGATTCCAGTGGCATGGAGAGCATGGGACTCACGTCTGAGCATACCCGTCCCACTCGGGGTGACAAATGCAAAAAGAACTATTGATGGACGGAATGCAGAACAAATCAAAACATTCACCCCCAGTCAAGAGATCTGGGTTAAATCCATCATTCTTTTGCTCACAATGCCACCCTAGTTTAGACCTGGCCATATGCAAATCAGTCTTGACCCTGTGCCTCATGTGAACAGTCTAGCCTGAACTGCCAAGCCAGGTCCTTCCTGGACAAGAAACAAGCATCCTTGGAGCGGCTTCGGGGTTTCACTCCTCTTCAGCCAGCATAGCTTGATTCCAGTGGCATGGAGATCACGGGACTCACGTCTGAGCATACCCTTCCCACTCGGGGTGACAAATGCAAAAAGAACTATTGATGGACGGAATGCAGCACAAATCAAAACATTCACCCCCAGTCAAGAGATCTGGGTTAAATCCATCATTCTTTTGCTCACCATGCCACCCCAGTTTAGACCTGGCAATATGCAAATCAGTCTTGACCCTGTGCCTCATGGGAACAGGCCAGCCCGAACTGCCAAGCCAGGTCCTCCCTGGACTGGAAACAACCATCCTAGGACCGGTTTCAGAGTTTCACCCCTCTTCAGCCAGGATAGCTTGATTCCAGTGGCATGGAGAGCATGGGACTCACGTCTGAGCATAACCGTCCCACTCGGGGGTGACAAATGCAAAAAGAACTATTGATGGACGTAATGCAGAAAAAATCAAAACATTCACCCCCAGTCAAGAGATCTTGGTTAAATCCATCATTCTTTTGCTCACCATGCCACCCCAGTTTAGACCAGGCCATATGCAAATCATTCTTGACCCTGTGCCTCATGGGAACAGTCCAGCCCGAACTGCCAGGCCAGGTCCTCCCTGGACCAGAAACAAGCATCCTAGGACCGGTTTCGGAGTTTCACCTCTCTTCAGCCAGGATAGCTTGATTTCAGTGGCATGGAGAGCACGGGACTCACGTTTGAGCATACTTGTCCCACTCGGGGTGACAAATGCAAAAAGAACTATTGATGGACGGAATGCAGAACAAATCAAAACATTCACCCCCAGTCAAGAGATCTGGGTTAAATCCATCATTCTTTTGCTCACCATGCCACCCCAGTTTAGACCTGGCAATATGCAAATCAGTCTTGACCCTGTGCCTCATGGGAACAGTTCAGCCCGAACTGCCAAGCCAGGTCCTCCCTGGACCGGAAACAAGTATCCTAGGACCGGGTTCGGGGTTTCACCCCTCTTCAGCCAGGATAGCTTGATTCCAGTGGCATGGAGAGCATGGGACTCACGTCTGAGCATACCCGTCCCACTCGGGGTGAAAAATGCAAAAAGAACTATTGATGGACGGAATGCAGAACAAATCAAAACATTCACCCCCAGTCAAGAGATCTGGGTTAAATCCATCATTCTTTTGCTCACAATGCCACCCTAGTTTAGACCTGGCCATATGCAAATCAGTCTTGACCCTGTGCCTCATGTGAACAGTCTAGCCCGAACTGCCAAGCCAGGTCCTTCCTGGACAAGAAACAAGCATCCTTGGAGCGGCTTCGGGGTTTCACCCCTCTTCAGCCAGGATAGCTTGATTCCAGTGGCATCGAGAGCATGGGACTCACGTCTGAACATACCCGTCCCCCTCGGGGTGACAAATGCAAAAAGAACTATTGATGGACGGAATGCAGCACAAATCAAAACATTCACCCCCAGTCAAGAGATCTGGGTTAAATCCATCATTCTTTTGCTCACCATGCCACCCCAGTTTAGACCAGGCCATATGCAAATCATTCTTGACCCTGTGCCTCATGGGAACAGTCCAGCCCGAACTGCCAGGCCAGGTCCTCCCTGGACCAGAAACAAGCATCCTAGGACCGGTTTCAGAGTTTCACCTCTCTTCAGCCAGGATAGCTTGATTTCAGTGGCATGGAGAGCACGGGACTCACGTTTGAGCATACCCATCCCACTCGGTTTGACAAATGCAAAAAGAACTATTGATGGACGGAATGCAGAACAAATCAAAACATTCACCCCCAGTCAAGAGATCTGGGTTAAATCCATCATTCTTTTGCTCACCATGCCACCCCAGTTTAGACCTGGCAATATGCAAATCAGTCTTGACCCTGTGCCTCATGGGAACAGTTCAGCCCGAACTGCCAAGCCAGGTCCTCCCTGGACCGGAAACAAGTATCCTAGGACCGGTTTCGGGGTTTCACCCCTCTTCAGCCAGGATAGCTTGATTCCAGTGGCATGGAGAGCATGGGACTCACGTCTGAGCATACCCGTCCCACTCGGGGTGACAAATGCAAAAAGAACTATTGATGGACGGAATGCAGAACAAATCAAAACATTCACCCCCAGTCAAGAGATCTGGGTTAAATCCATCATTTTTTTCCTCACAATGCCACCCTAGTTTAGACCTGGCCATATGCAAATCAGTCTTGACCCTGTGCCTCATGTGAACAGTCTAGCCCGAACTGCCAAGCCAGGTCCTTCCTGGACAAGAAACAAGCATCCTTGGAGCGGCTTCGGTGTTTCACCCCTCTTCAGCCAGGATAGCTTGATTCCAGTGGCATCGAGAGCATGGGACTCACGTCTGAGCATACCCGTCCCACTCGGGGTGACAAATGCAAAAAGAACTTTTGATGGACGGAATGCAGAACAAATCAAAACATTCACCCCCAGTCAAGAGATGTGGGTTAAATCCATCATTCTTTTGCTCACCATGCCTCCCCAGTTTAGACCTGGCCATATGCAAATCAGTCTTGACCCTGTGCCTCATGGGAACAGTGCAGCCCGAACTGCCAAGCCAGGACCTCCCTGGATTGGAAACAAGCATCCTAGGACCGGTTTCGGGGTTTCACCTCTCTTCAGCAAGGATAGCTTGATTCCAGTGGCATTGCAGAGCACAGGACTCACGTCTGAACATACCCGTCCCCCTCGGGGTGATAAATGCAAAAAGAACTAGTGATGGACAGAATGCAGAACAAATCAAAGCATTCACCCCCAGTCAAGAGATCTGGGTTAAATCCATCATTCTTTTGCTCACCATGCCACCCCAGTTTAGACCTGGCCATATGCAAATCAGTCTTGACCCTGTGCCTCATGGGAACAGGCCAGCCCAAACTGTCAAGCCAGGTCCTCCCTGGACCAGAAACAACCATCCTAGGACCGGTTTCGGGGTTTCACCCCTCTTCAGCCAGGATAGCTTGATTCCAGTGGCATGGACAGCATGGGACTCACGTCTGAGCATAACCGTCTAACTCGGGGTGACAAATGCAAAAAGAACTATTGATGGACATAATGCAGAACAAATCAAAACATTCCCCCCCTGTCAAGATTTCTGGGTTAAATCCATCATTCTTTTGCTCACCATGCCACCTCAGTTTAGACCTGGCCATATGCAAATCAGTCTTGACCCTGTGCCTCATGGGAACAGTCCAGCCCAAACTGCCAGGCCAGGCCCTCCCTGGACCGGAAACAAGCATCCTAGGATCGGTTTCTGGGTTTCACCCCTCTTCAGATAGGATAGCTTGATTCCAGCGGCATGGAGAGCACGGGACTCACGTCTGAGCATAACCGTCCCACTCGGGGTGACAAATGCAAAAAGAACTATTGATGGACGGAATGCAGAACAAATCAAAACATTCACCCCCAGTCAAGAGATCTGGATTAAATTCATCATTCTTTTGCCCACCATTCCACCCCTGTTTAGACCTGGCCATATGCAAATCAGTCTTGACCCTGTGCCTCATGAGAACAGTCCTGCTCGAACTGCCAAGCCAGGTCCTCCCTGGACCGGAAACAAGCATCCTATGACTGGTTTCGGGGTTTCACCCCTCTTCAGCCAGGATACTTAATTCCAGTGGCATGGAGAGCACGGGACTCACTTCTGAGCATACCCGTCCCACTCGGGGTGACAAATGCAAAAAGAACTATTGATGGACGGAATGCAGAACAAATCAAAACATTCACCCCCAGTCAAGAAATCTGGGTTAAATCCATCATTCTTTTGCTCACCATGCCACCCCAGTTTAGACCTGACAATATGCAAATCAGTCTTGACCCTGTGCCTCATGGGAACAGTTCAGCCCGAACTGCCAAGCCAGGTCCTCCCTGGACCGGAAACAAGCATCCTAGGACCGGTTTTGGGGTTTCACCCCTCTTCAGCCAGGATAGTTTGATTCCAGTGGCATGGAGAGCACGGGACTCACGTCTGAGCATACCCGTCCCACTCGGGGTGACAAATGCAAAAAGGACTATTGATGGACGGAATGCAGAATAAATCAAAACATTCACCCCCAGACAAGAGATCTGGGTTAAATCCATCATTCTTTTGCTCACTATGACAAACCAGTTTAGACCCCTTTAGAATTGTTCAATTCAGGGATGATGAATTGTTATTTGCATGTACGGATATCATACGGCGAGGGAGAACTCCTGAAAAGTATGCTTGAATTGCGCTAAAAAATAGGATAGACACTAAAGAAAACTTACCGGAGAGAATTAGTGATAGAAACCTTGAGAATTTGAAACCTTCAGGGGAAAGATTATAGATGAAGGATTTATAGACGGTACTCAGGAAATGGGGTGAGCTGGAGAAATGGGAAAGGAAATGTGCTAAAAAGAAGGAAACAAAGAAAATGGTTAGGCCCATGTATACAATGTTTGAAGGAGAGGAAGAGAAATCAGAAGTAAAGATGCTTCCAAAGAGGGAGGTACCCAGAGGGTATAAGTTTATGTCCCATGGACAAGGCCAGACAAATGCTTTCCCAAAACTGAGAGAGAAACCTGTTGAATGGTATAAATAAGTGGAGATATTTGTAAAGGCTTCAAAGGTTCTATTAAAAGATTTGGTTACCTGGTTTGGGTGTTGAGAGAAAATATTGAGTACAAAATATCGACATACCAAAATATAGGGTAAAAACATACTGTAATATGGTAATATCATCAAAACCAAAGGGGATGATGGACGGAGTGTTGAACATTGCAAGCACTTCCCCCAGTCAACTGATCTGGCTTTAATCCATCATCATTCTCTTAGCTCACTCCACCACCCCAGTTCAGATATGGCCATATGCATATCAGTCTGACCCTGTGCCTCATCGGAACAGTCCAGCCTGAACTGCCAAGCCATGTCTTCCCTGGACCGGAAACAAGCATCCTGGGACCGGTTTCTGGCTAATCAGCCGTCATCAGCCAGGCTAGCTTGAATCCATTGGCAAAGTGAGCAAGGGACCCACGTCTAGTCATACCCTGCCAACTTAGGGCGAACAAAGCAAAACCAAAGGGGATGATGGACGGAGTGTTGAACATTGCAAACACTCACCCCCAGTCAACTGATCTGGGTTTAATCCAGGCTGAAGAGGGGTGAAACCTCGAAACCGGTCCTAGGATGCTTGTTTCCAGTCCAGGGAGGACCTGGTTTGGCAGCTCGAGCTGGACTATACCCATGAGGCATAGGGCAAGACTGATTTGCATATGGCTGGGTTCAAACTAGAATGGCATGGTGAGCAAAGAAACGATGGATTTAGGCCCAGATCTCTGTACTGGAGTGAATGTATGACATTGTTCTGCATTCTGTCCATCAACTGTTGTTTTTGCATTACTCACAGATACCAGCATCAAAATTCACCAATATGCTGATGATACACAACTACTTGAAAGTCTCCTCTGCTTCAAAATCTGGCTCCACAAACACTGCCTTCATATCACCTAGACCTAGCTGTCCAGTGCCTACATGAAGTTCAACCCAAATAAGACAGACGTCCTTGTTTTTGCAAATTAAAGCAAACAAGTACAAACTTGTCACAAAGCTTGACAGTTCCGTGCCCCAATTTGATCAAATGACAAGTTACTTGAATTAACACTGGACACCAACCTCAACCTCAAAGAACACATTGACAAAAAAATAAAGATGGCCTGGCACCAGTTCTCTCTTTTAGATAATGTAAAACCATTTCTACCAGAAAAAGACTCCAGAACTGCTGTTGAAGCAGGCGTTCTTTGGATTGTGATAATGCCCTACTGTATGGCCTCCCAGACTACGTACTGGCACTACTTAAGAACATCCTACACTGGAGCATGTCTCATCGGTGTCTGAAGAAATACGATCACATCACTCCCTTCCTGATGGAACTCCATTGGCTCTCCTTGCTAGCCCACAATATATTCAAAACCAGTTGCATCATTTACAAAGCTATCACATCCAGCCCCCCACTTATCTTGCAGACAAGCTCACCATCTCCAGGGGTTCCTGGCGCACCCACATAGAGGATACCATCAGACTGCAGACTAAGAAGTATAAATAAGAAAACAACCGGGCTGCAGCCCATTTCCATCTATATCCAGGATCTGTAACAGCATCTTTGTATCAATCACTGCCCCCCAGTGTAGTCCAATTTACGAAATAGTTAAAGCTGCACCTGTTTAAAGAACACTACATCATAATGTAGTCACCATCCACAAACCTGCCACCTATCATCCTTTTACTTGTTGACTTTATGCTTAGCTTTGAACCTATGCAATGCTCCGCTACCTTTTGGCTAGATTTGCACTCTACAAATACCGCATACATACATACATATATATATGAATTGCATGGTACACTGTGTGGGTGTACTGAGTTGGAAGCGTATTGTTCTTGTAATGAGGATGATATGGAAATCATTTTGGTCTTGTGTGTGACTAGAGTCATGCTGTTATCCTGTCATGGGTCGCAGTGCTTACCAGGATATTGGAGAATAGGCAGGAGATGGAGCATGCACAATTTACATTAGTCTGCTGTTACGAGTTATTCCCATCAACCCACATCCTGGGCTAGATATAGCAATTTAGACACCTACTCTGTAACTCTTGTATGCTCTGGAGAGGGGGGGGGCAGAGATATGCCTGGAGAATGTATGACGTTACTACGCATGCTTTTACCACGTGGTAGGTAACAACGTCATTGTTACAACGACCGTGTTGTTACCACGCATGGCATTACATCGGAAGTCGCTTCAACGACTTGCGCTAGGTGGCGCGCTGGACTTAGGAATAGTATAAATTACTATTCCTACTCCAGTTAGCTCAACAGCAGGGAAAGTGTTGGATTTAAAATCCAACACATTCCCTGGTGTTGCATGCCACCTAGCGCAAGCCGTTGAAACGTCTTGCGATGTAAAGGCACGCGTGGTAACAATGTGGCCGTTGTAACTACTGCATTGTTATGAACCTGTGTGGTATTGCCAGCTTTGTAAACGCTGTCTCCCATGCCTGGATAGTCTGCATTAAAATTGTATCTAATTCAAGACATTGTTGCACCAAAATAATTTGTAATGCTTTTAACTGTCCAATCTTGAAACTGGTGAGGGAGAAGAGCAGGAACTGATGGGATGGGCTATATTAAAGTCATCCAAGATGTTACAATTTATATTGTAGTTCTCATCATGCATTGGGTGCATGTCCTCATTGGTGTTGAGTTTGCTGGTTTTTGGTGGATTAGTAGTGGCCTCCAGAAAGTATAGGCGTGCCCTGTGGGTTAATGATTGGAGGCTCAAGAAGCAAGCTCCAGTCTGTTCTCAGCACAGGCAGCTAGAATAGAGTATTTTATAAGGACTAGGTGTGGAACAGGGGCCCATTAGGACAGCCAACCAAAAATGACCACAAAGTTCCAGCTCCAGAAAGATGGCGCTGCCATCTACTTGACCACAAACCATATTCCCGGCCTGCCTGTGCCCCTGACACCAACCATAGTCATACAGTCCAATGCTCAAATGCTACCAGGACCTCACTCTAGCACTCAGCAAGGCCCCTGCCTCCCCTTCTGACCTCTCCAGCGAGGTGTCCAACAACACTTCAAGCTGACAACTAGAAAACAGAAGATAAGGATAAAGCAGGAAGAGGGGCCCTGCAAGGAAGAATGAAGCCTAGGATACTGAGCTGGAGCAGAGCCCTTACTTAAACAGCCCAGCATCACCTTTGGGGGATGAAGGTGGGAACCGAGCAGTCACATCTACAGTCAGCAACCGGATGATTGCAACCAGAAAATCACCACCACTTGTTACTCATCCATCATGCAACTTTGAGGGCCTCAGTATAGCCAAAGGATCCTTGGAATCTGCAACCTCGACCCCCAACGTCACCCATCAGGAGGACAAGGAGAGCTTACCAGGGCCAACAGCCAAAGAAAGAAATGACTCCAGCCAAGGACGCCCAATCCAGTTGGCACCAGCTAAGGAAATGGAGCCCTCCTATATAACACAAGAAGAGTGAGATGAAATGTTAGCTTCATACGCAACTGGAAAGGATCACAAAATCACAACGGAGTAAACCTTACCCCTAGGGAAAGTGGCAGAGCAAAAGTGGCATAGCAAAATGAACCTTCCAACAGTCAGCCCAATCAATGGTTGACGCAATGAACTATCACTCTGCCAAAATGGACATACAAATCCAGCTTTTAAATACACTAGCAGTGCATGTGGCTGGTATTTATGGTAAAATCGCTGACTTAGTCTTGTCGAAAGGGCTCAAGATGAGACAACGGAGCTGGACAATGCATGTGCATGTACTTCCCAATACTAGAGAAATCGAGTACACTATCGGGAATTCTGGTAGGGCTCTTTGAGGACCTAAAAGTGGTCATCAAGCTTAAAGCAACAGCAGAACCGCCTCCTTTACCAAGACAGCAAAGTGGGAAAGCCAAGTTGATTCAACCGACCAAACCAACAGTTGAGGAGAAAGCACCTCCCCCTTAGAGTACAAGCCCCTTCCATACAGGCCCTCAACCACGCCTCGCCCCCTGCAAGACGTCAAGGAAAAGTGGTTAAGGGTAGAAGGAAAAACCAGAAACAGCTCAAACGCAACCAGCACCAGGAGCAAACTTGTGCATAGCCAACCAATCCCCAAGGAAGGCACAAAAGATATCCCCCTGCTATCACTACAGGAGTCAGAACACATTCTAAACAAAGCCACACATGGAAATTAAGAAACATAAACTTCAAAAAAACAAACTGGCTATGGAATTATGCACTTTTTGATAAAATTAGCTGAACACCAGAAGGGCCACAGAGAGACCTCCTGCTCATGAATGGGGCAAAACTAGAACAAGTAATCAAAGTAAAACCAACATGTAACTCATGGGTCCCAGAAATCGAGGCCATAGGAACCGTACCACAGGCCTCAGGCCAGTTTTCTAGCCAGCACCGAGAGACCAATCTTCCAAACAAAACAGACGCAGGTTAACTCGAACCTAACACGTGCCAACCACCCCCCCCCCCCCCAGCAAGGGGAACAGGATGGAATTCCCAGCACACCCAGCTGGGGCTGAGGCAAATCTGCCAATGAGCAACTAGGCATCACAAACCCTGATATGGTGATCCCCTCCCCACCGACCTCCAAAACATCAAACTTAAAAAGTTCACCTTCCCTAAAAGAGATGGTGTTCAACACCACTGTAGGTCTGTGGCTCTTCCACAGGCCTCAGGATCATGGGGCACCTAAAAGCCCACAAATGGGCAAACAAATTGAGGAAAACAGAAGGTGACAAAGACCTCCTCACGCCGAAGACCATGCACCTCCCACAGACATTGATCAATCAAAAAGAACCTCAGAAAACAAAATGCAAGGGCAACCAGCCCCCACAGTCACCAGGTCAACAGAGCCTCAACCAACCTTCTAATGGCAGAAAGGATCGTACCAGTGATACCCCGAAAAGGGGCATCCAGCACAACCCTGTTCCATCTGACCACTTACCTTAGGAGTTGGAATTCGCCCTCGACCTGATTGAAAACAGTCACACGGCAGAACCAGAAGGCTCCATATACATGACTGACTTAAAGTGAGTAAAATTGTCATCAGCTACAATAGATTTGCTTGCGCAAAAAGTTGAATTCCACATACAAAACACCCAATTCAATTGAAACTCAGCAAGGGAAAATTGGGAAGTTTTACAGACTCTTTCTCCAAATAGCAAGCTACTAGAGTCAATACAACTAGGACCCAATCAGCTCCTAACAGGAGCAACGATACCAGCATCTTGGAATGGTTCTATCACCTCGCCCATTTTCAAAAGGAGGTAACAAATTCAAACCAGGGAATTACAGGCACCGTACAACATGGGCATTCTACCCGAGCACCTTCTTGAATGGGCCATCACAAACTCAATTATCCCGCCCAATCAAACTCAGTTCACAAAAAACAAATGGGCCCTCAACAAACATCTTGGCCTTGTAACTAATCCTCGACTCCTCAAAAAGCACCAAACTCCCTCTCTACCTCTGCTGCAGTGACTAGGAAGCCACTTTAGGCTGCATCAATCAAACGGCTTTCTAAAACCTATACTCCAACACCTGGGTCTGAATCAAGCTGTCTAAAACAGGGGTGAGTACTGGCCCCCACACTTTTTTAACCTATTTCTGGCAGAACTGCCCTCAGCATTGTCCTCTATCAACTCCCAAACTCCAAAGTTTGGTTCAACATTACTATCTAATCTCCTCTATCCTGATGACTTGTTGTTGATCAGTCAGACTAAGGTTGGCATGCAGCTTGGGGCGCTAGGTGGCGCGCGCTAGGAATGGCCGCACTGATGTGAGGCTCCCATGGCCCGGTGACTTTTATCCTTCATGATCCTGCTCGACTGCGGCTGCGGCTTTAACAGACTGGCTTCCAAGGTGTGGGAACCCTAGCTGCAGACTCGCTGGCAATTTGGGGCGAATTACGCCGAAGACTGAGCCGCTGGACCGAAGCGACGTGGACCCGAGGAGCTGCGGAGAAGTGCCCTGGAGACTGTGGACGGCTGGCGGCGTTACCTGAGGCCGTGGCTGCACATGCGGCGGTAGGCCGCGAGGCGGAGGTCCGGAGAGTGTGCGTGCCGGCGGAGCAGACCCGCGATTACAGAGGCGGTGAGCGGTGAGACCTTGCGTCCTGCTGGGGGCTCTGAGCTGGGTCCCATTAGAAATTGATTGAGGAGTGAGCGGGACAGCGGAGGTGCCGCGACGGGACCGGGAGGAGTGGTGACATACGGGAGAGCGGAGGGTGTGAGGGACGGAGCGAGCCCCCCCCCCCTCTCCCTGGCCGTTGAACTTAATTTGGTGCTGGAGAGGCGGCGGGACCCTGCGGCGGTGCGGAGCTCAGAGCTGCACTGAGCGCCAGAATTGATCGTGCCGGGCAAGTTGGTGCTGGCGTCCGTCTGGGACAGTCTGCAGCACCCGGTGAGTCGGGAGTGCTGCGGGGGACGGGGGCACAGCCGGAGGTGCGGAGGTGAAACACACTGGCGGTGCTCACGGAGTGACTCTGCCTTTTGCTGGCCATATCCTTTGCGGCCGGGATATTGACACTGGTGGCTGTCGCTGTTAACGGGCGGAGGCTGCCGTGAGGTGGAGGTGGTGTGGCGCAGGAGTGCCCATGCGATCAGGGGCCTTCCGGAGAGGAGCAGCAGTGGCGCATCCACTGCGAGGGTGTGCTGAAGCGGCATCTCCCGGGGCATAGCGCACTGTGATGTGGCTGGGATAGGAGGCGGCGATACGTGGCTGGCACTGGAGTGTTTCCGCTGCGACAAGGAGCGACTGCAGATAGGAGAGTGCCCGCACTGCCTCGTGTGAGGACTGACGGGGATTGCTGGCCCCCCGGACTGTTACCACCGCCACGGCGACAGAATGGGCAAGACGGATACCAGGCAGCCGAAATTGCAGTTCGAATCGGTGAGGCGCGGTTCCCAGGCCCCGCCGGCGGGTTCGGACCGTGAAGTTTGCACTGGGATCCAGGGTGATGTGGTGGCGCCTGAGACTGACGTCCAACGCATACTACAGGAGATGCGGCAGGGCTTTGCCACGGTGGTGGAGAAAGTGGACAGTATGTCCACGCGAATGGACGCGATCGTTCATAAACTCGAGGGACATGAGGAGCGGCTCATGGAGGCAGAACGGCACATTTCGGAGGCGGAGGATGCGACCTCCGGCCACGCCACGCGATTAGCCCGGATGGATAACCTGCTGAGGGTCCTAGCTGCGAAGAACGAGGACCTGGAAGCGCGCAGTCGGCGCAATAACATACGCGTTTTGGGGATACCGGAATCCGCCAATGTGGGGAAGATGGAGGACTACATAGAAAGGTTGCTGCTTTCCTCTTTTGGCAAGGACGCTTTCTCCAGCCAGTTTATAGTGGAGCGTGCCCACAGGGCTCTGGGCCCGCGACCGCCGCCGGGGAGTAACCCTCGCCCGATCATCACGCGCCTTTTGAATTACAGGGACCGGGATGAGGCTCTGCGCGCTGCCAGGGGGAAGCAAACCCTGACGTACGATGGAAACAACTTCTCTATTTACCCTGACTTCACGCCTATGGTCCAAGAGGAAAGTCGTAAATTTCTGGAGGTCAAAGCGAAATTGCGTAAGGCGCAGATTGACTATGCATTGCTATATCCAGCACGCCTCAGAGTGACATACCAGGGGAAGCAGCATTTTTTCACCACACCAAATCAAGTGGAAGACTTTATCAAGCAGCAGAAAAGAGCGAATCGGAATGGAGGGAGTGGGTCTGCGGCGCGACGGCTGGAATCGTAAGGAGAGACGGAGGACTCCATAGGGGCTGCTGCAGGTGGCTCCTGTGAGGACGTGCACGAGACTTGAGGAGACCGCTTTTGTTTCTCCATTATTCATACTTTCTCCCTCTTTCTCTTTTTCTTATGTTAATGGGAGGTGACAGGAGGCGAGTCTGGCCTGGTGAGATTGCTGCCAGCTGCGCTAGTCGAGCGACTGATCTTGCACACCGGGCTCCCTCTAGCCCCTGAGGCCTGAATGTCTCCCCGGGGGGGGCCATCGATTGGTATTCGGGGGCGGGAGGTGAATGCGTGGCTACCTAGTTGAAGCCCCCAGCGGGTGTTACCCTGGGGCGGTTTGCTGTGCATCCACGTTGGACGGTGGTACTCATACAGTTGGCATGACGGGGCTGGGGAGGGCGGGGGGGGAACACATAGCTGGCAAGTTGGGGCTGCTTCAGTGGGTGGGGGTGGGACTTACGGGGGACACTCCTGGCCACAGCGCGCCTGCCTCCTGGGGGCGTGATAACGGAACTGGGCTAGGGAGATGCTGGGGTAAGTTAAAAGTTGTGCATCTTGGATGGATTAATGACTTCTTTAAAGTGATGGATGGCTGGATACAATATAATGCTGATATGATGTTTGGAGATATGTCCGATGGCGGGGAATATGGCTGATGGGGTTACTGGCAGTCTGAACGTCATTACGTGGAATGTTCGGGGACTGGGGGATGCAAGGAAGAAGCGGCAACTGCTTGCTTACTTAGACACCGTACTCCGTACTTCAACAGGTACCCTCCCCGCCCGTCACCCTGGCGCTACCCACTCACTTGTTCCCAAACCTCACGTGCCTCCCTTCCCTCCCCAGCTACCGTTGCGGTCACACCCGCGCCCGCCAGCAGACCTCCAGACCTTGTTGTACCACTAGACGCGAGTTTTATATTCCGGCATTTTACCACGTCCACTGTCTTCGGTAAGCGAACCTATTCTTCAGACCGGCAGTCTTCACTCTCTGCGACAATCATTGCGGTCACACACTCCGCGCCCTGCCACCCTCCGGTTTTACGTACTAACTGTAGAACTCCACCACCGGCGCTAAACTAATGCTTGCCTCTCCGTGAAAATTAATTCATCCTTTTTAGTTCACTAGCTCACTCGTTAGCTTTCTAGAGACAGCCAAACTGCATGTAGTCACATGTGGCATGTGCACTGAGCACTATCACGGATGCATATTCCGCGCTGCCATATCCCAGCTCTAAATTATCTCTCTTTTTCTCCCCCTTTTCATATTCTTAATTTCCCACAGGCAATTTCTTTCAATACCAGGCTTGTTCATTTTTTCGTCCTGATGATGATCCTTGTATTTCTGTAATAGGATCGAAACGTCGTCGACCCCAATCTATACAGCTTGCACATTAATCTATTATGTAAAAAAGTGCACTGTTTGTATGGAAAAAGCTTTAACATTGGATTTCGTAATTAAGCTCCGCTTGCCTTGCCTGTAATGTCTGTTTGTTTTGTATTTGTCTTCTTCTACCAACGGATACAGGACTGTGTCCCACATATGTTTTGCTGTTGATTATTGTTTGCTTTTTCATTGAAGAATTAAACTGGATGTCCGGCTGGACATTCTTAAATATAGTTTCGATTCTGTACTATATTTATTTCCTCATTCCTTAAATAATTTTGAGGACCACTGTTTGCTTGAAATTAACAATTACCCAAGGTCCTCAACTACCTATTGGGTCCCCTTGTTGTGTATAAATATGCTTACTTAGACAGGCATCACATACACATCGTCCTGTTGCAGGAGACACACTTCACTCCCCAAAATGCTGGCGGTTTTGCACGCAAATGGGCAGAACATAGAGTATTTTCGTCCTACTCTTCCTATGCTCGTGGGACGGCTATTCTTATAAAAAAGCAGGTGCCTTTTCACCAGGCGGGGTCGATTACAGATACGCAGGGTAGATATTGTGTGATGTGGGGGCGGCTGGGCACAGCCTCGATTACATTGGCCTGTTGTTACGGTCCTAATGTGGATGATCCGGAATTTTTTAATACACTATGGGCCAAGATCTTTGAACTGGGTTCCCAACACGTTATATGGGGTGGGGACTTTAACATCACATATAACCCAGGGCGTGATAGATCACACCCAGCACCGCATCATTACACCAAAGCGGCTAGAGTCATTGGGGACACAATAGATGCGTATCACTTAATTGACGCTTGGAGGTATATGCACCCTACCATGCGAGAGGGCACGCATTACACAGCGCACGCTGCTTCATGGGCGAGACTAGATTATTGGTTAGTGTCCAGGGGGTTGGGACCCGCGATCACCCACGTGCAGCATATGGCCAGAACATATTCCGATCATGCCCCGGTCCGGTTAACGCTGTCATCAACGGACCTTAGCGTGCCGCGGGGGGCCTGGAGATTACAACCCACCATGCTTTTAGATGAGGTTTTCCGAGAGGAACTGCTAGAGGAGGTGCAGGGATTCTTCGCTCGCAATAAGGGCTCAGTGGACAGCGTTGAGATCATATGGGAGGCATTTAATGTAACGATGAGAGGGTTCTGTATGTCCAAGGGGTTCGGAGTACTGAAGGCTCTAAATGGCACATTAAATGCGCTGGAAAGGGACTTGAAACGGATGGAGGGGGAGATGGCTCGGACCCCGTCTGCGGCGGTCCAGGCTCGCTTCAGGGACGCGCTCTCGGAATACATGACAGCGGCGGAGCGGGAAACTCGGTTTAGGGGGAAATATTGGAGAGCCCGCTGCTATGGTGAGGGCGAAAGACCGGGGAGAGTGCTGGCAGCCTCGGTGAGGAAGCCTCGGTTTTCAAACTATGTCCTGGAGATTGAGGATTTGGAGGGGGAGGTGTACCGGGACACAGCTAATATTCTCACTGCTTTTACGAGACATTATGGACGGCTGTATACCACCACCAGAACGGATGAGCTTGATCTGGAGGGGTTTCTGGGGGATGTAGCGTTGGGGTGACTTAGTGACCGGCAGAGGGACTTCCTATGTGCTCCGTTTGAGCTGGATGAGGTTAGGGAGGCTATTATGAGCATGCAATCTGGGAAGGCCACTGGAACAGACGGTATCCCGATAGAATTTTATAAGACCTATATAGATATTATGGCCCCCGTCCTGAGAGAAGTGTACGAGGAATCGCTGGAGGTGGGCTGTCTCCCTGCGTCCATGAGGGAGGCACTCATAGTTTCGCTGCTGAAGCCAGGTAAATCGCGTCGACAGTGTGACTCCTATAGGCCTCTATCCCTTCTAAATTGTGATGCCAAGATACTAGCCAAGGTAATCGCCACGCGCCTGAATTTGTTACTTGAAAACTTGATACTCCCTGACCAGTCAAGCTTTGTACCGGGACGGGCAACTTCCCACAACCTGCGGACACAGTTTGCGATTCTTAATAATGTGTCGCCTGATCTGCCACTCGCAGCTGTTTTTTTGGATGCCACTAAAGCGTTCGATTCCGTAGAATGGGATTATATTTTTGGAGTGATGCTGCGTATGGGCTTCCCACCTCTTTTTTTATCATGGATCAGACTCCTGTACAATGCACCGGTGGCCAAGGTTCTCATCAATGGGCACACGTCTTCGTCGCTGTCCATCACGAGGGGTACCCAGCAGGGATGCCCGCTCTCTCCGCTGCTTTTTGCCAGTGCGGTGGAGCCCCTGGCGGCGAAACTGCGACAGCATCATAATGACAAGGCATTGCGTTGTAATCTGAGACAGATCCTTATTTCTTTATATGCGGATGACATTACGTTATATATCCGAAATCCCCAAGAGAACCTGAATCCAATATTGCGGGAGTTTATAGTGTTTGGTAAATTGTCGGGAATTCATATAAATTGGAGTAAATCTAGTATATTCCCGCTGACGCAGGCTACGACTCGGTTTGCATTGGACTACCCCCTAGAGTGGTGCGGGGAGGAGCTGCGCTATCTTGGTGTCCGTGTGACGAGAGATAGGGAGGAGCTTATGAGAGCGAACTATGGCACAGCGATAACACGGATTGCAGGCTATGTGACCAGGTGGATTACGCTCCCCCTGTCCATGTCTGGACGGGTGTCACTGATCAAGATGGTGATCCTGCCTCAATTACTCTATTTATTTCTTAACATCCCGTTTTATCCGGGACGGCATTTCTTTGCGATGCTCCAGATTGAGTTGACGCGACTGGTATGGGGAGGGCGGCAGCCGCGGTTGAAGTGGGAGGTCCATACTAGACCATATGTACAGGGAGGGTTCGGGGTCCCCAATTTTGAGCTATACTATCTTAGTGCGCAGGCCCACTATGCTTGGTTTTGGGTGATGCAACCCAGGTATCTACCTCAAGTGGCGGCGGAGCACTGGCTCGCACATCCGCTACCGCTGGATGGTGTGCTGTATGAACCGGTTGCACCTCGGGATCAGGCGCCGACCACGGTTACCTGTACGGTTGATGCTTGGCGTCGAATTGGACAACTCTTGCGGACCCCCCTGCTGTATGCTGCTTCACTGCCGCTCACATATCACCCAAGCCTGCCCTTGCTGCAGGAGGTGCTGTTTCATAAGTTTAGGACTAGAATGGGGTTGCAGACGTGGGGGGATCTGTATCATGAGGGAACGTTCCGATCTGCGGAGCAGATGATGCGAGGTCCGCAGCAAACCCCGCTTGATCTCTTTCTATATGTCCGGTTGCGGCAGGGGATCAGAGCTATAACTCCGGATTTTCCGCAAGAGCCGACGGAATGTGCCCCACTGCAGGCTATGTTAAAATGTAAGACTGCCACACGTCTGGTCTCACTGATCTATAGCATGGTTTATACCCAACGGGAACTGCCTGACCCACTAGCCAGTGCACGATGGGACGCTGAGCTTCGTGTGACGCTATCGGACGAGCAATGGAGGTATTGCTGTCTGCAGACTGAAGGAGTGTCGGCCAGCAGTAGACTCCGCATGATACACTATAGATACCTGCACAGACTATATTATACGCCGGTGAAAATGTTTAAATATCACTTGAGGGGTACGGATGGCTGTGATAGGTGTAGGGCCCCGGCAGCGGATATTCTGCATCTGGCGTGGGAGTGTCCAGGGGTGAATGAGTATTGGCGACAGGTTTTTGCGGCTCTGACTACCATGGTTCACACGCACATAGACCCCACACCTCTATTGGCACTACTGGGATATGTCAAACCGATCCAGGCAGCCCATAGGAAATTTGTGGCGTTGGGGCTTCTGATGGCAAAGCGAAGGGTGGCCTGCCGCTGGGGACGGGGCCGGGCCCCGAAATTCAAGGATTGGATTAATGACCTGATAACTTGCCAGGAGCAGCTTGCCACATACGCTGAGTTGCTGCCTAGTGCCTCTAGGCCGCGGGACATATGGGCCCCCTTGACCTGCTATATGCTTGAATTTCCGCAGGAGACAGCGGGACGGGATCGTAGGGAGATACCTCACTAGACGCCTAGGGTCGAGATTGCAGGAGTGGAGGTTGGGAGGGGCGCTGACCAGGTGAGGGGGTATACCATTGGATATCAGGCAGCCGCGCGTGGGGGGAGGGTGATTGGCATGCAGCTTCTTCTGTGTGCCACCCAAGAATACTCCTCTGAAAACAGACTGACAATAAACATCAAAAAGACAAAAATCTCGAATAGTTCCAGAAGAAGAACGAAAACAAAGGCTAGATAGTTTCTTGACAACAAGGTTGATGAAACAGCAAATATCTGGCCTCCAATTTGCCAGTAATGGCTCATTTAAACATCTCAAGCAAGACATCAAAAGACAAGGGAACCCCCTGGCAGCTGGGTTAATGGCACTGTTCAGAAATGTGAACGTCCACTTGGGCAGCTCCATCCTAGAAATTTCCTGGGATAAGATGGTTCTCACCCTGGCCTATGGTAGCGAGGCCTTATGTGGCAAAGACTTTAAAAGTCTGGCTACAACCATTGCAAGAATCTACAGGCACATATACCAACTACCCTTCTATATTTCACCAGCCCAAATTAGGCTGAAGTTTGGGTTAAGAAAACAGTCTTTTGTTAGGGGAGCAACCTTTGCCATCAATTGTTACAAACTCAAATCCACTGAGGAGAGCACTACAAACCAGAAGACATGGCAGGAAATAACCAAAAGATCTTACTCACCAGCGGGAGACTATCTCAACAAAACAACCGATCTACTCGATCTAGCAGAACTCCAGCCTGCAGTAGCAAATTATGAAACCTTCAAAAGAACTGTCAATAAAATGTCTAAAATATGATCATCCTTAGATGACAAAGCTACCCTAGGAAAATGCTCTCACACCTGTACTGTACTAAACAGCTACACTAACCTGTACCCGCAGCAATATCTGGGGGTGATCTTCAACAGCAGAGCAAAGGGCAAAATTGGGAGTCTGCCCTTTAACACAGATGACACACCCTGGCTGAGGGTTGAAGGGAAAGCGGCCTGTCAACTATGTAGCGACTCAAAGGAAGATGTAATACATACTATATGCCTCTGGAAGTCCACCTTATGCCTATGCCTCTCTGGAACCAGTCAGGGATGCATCCCTGCATGCAAGCCATACTGGTCTGCCTCAACTCAGCAGACCCCCAATCAATCTCCTAGACAGTGAATTATCTCCAGTGTGTTGAAAGTGCCCTGAAGAAGGCATCAGACCAGGACAAACATAATCACCCATCCTGAAATTTCACCTGGCCAAGGAAAGGGAGGGACAGACTCCCTAACTAATTACTTCAGTTAAACAATAAAGCAACTCTCATGTCACCCTGGGGTGGAACTGAATACATCCTACACCGAATAAAGGCATGAGGAGAAGACCTTGCCACCAAGTGCCACAAACACGTAATTGGACAAGCACTTTTGGCTTTATGGTCTTCAGCTGTAGCACGCACACCAGTCATGATTTGAAAGACCCCTACATGCTCTTGCATAGTCCAAGCATAAGCACTTTAGATAAATCGAATCTTGCATTCTGGCCCTAGCTATAATTAACAGCAAACTTTCTCATCTTACCTTTCCAAGGGCATAATAACTAATGATGAAAAGTTCCTGCATAGTCCCAGCAAAAACACTTTTGATAAATCAAATCCTGTATCTTTGCCCTAGAAACCACAAACAGTAAAACTCACTCTCAGATGGATGGCATCCTTCCTCATGGGGCACACAAAGAGGATTTGCCTGACAGCCCAAGCACACCATCGCTGGTGTCCCGCAAGGCTCATCCATCAGTCCCTCCCTCTTCAACATCTACATGATGCCACTAGCAGACATCGTCAGAACCCACAACATCAACATAATCTCCTATACCGACACCCAGCTCGTCCTCTCACTCTCAGCAGACTCCAGTACTACAAAAAACAACTTTCTCAAATGCATGTAGAATGTCTTGGCCTGGGTGAGAGACACCTGCCTGAAGCTCAACACTGACAAAACCGAAGTGCTGATTTTTGGTAGCCACACCACCCTCCGGAACGACTCCTGGTGGCCAAAGTACTTGGACCCACTCCAAAAGATCATGCCCGCAACCTTGTCATAATCCTTGACAGCGAACTGTCCATGAAACGACAGGTCAACACCGTTGCCTCAGCCTGCTTCCACATGCTTGACATGCTCGGCTGAATCTTCAAGTGGTTACCCACCAGCACCAGGAAAACAGTGACGCAGGCCCTCATCACCAGCTGCCTGGACTATGGCATCACACACAATGCAGACACCACCGCAAAACTCATGAGAAGACTCCAGGGAATCCAGAACGCAGCAGCCAAACTGATCCTCAACCATCCTAAAAGGACCCACATCTTCCAGCACCTGAGAGACCTCCACGGGCTACCCATCCAGAAGAGATGCCACTTCAAACTCTTGACCCACACCTACAAACTCCTCCACAACCTAGGACGAGAGTACATGAACCACTGCCTGAACTTCCACCAACCATCGAGAAACCTCCGTTCACCTTGCCATAGCACAGACACTGAGCAGCCACTGCTGCTGCACCAGAGGTTGATCCTTCTCCCACCTCGTCGCTAAATCTTGGAAAGCTTTTACCCTCCACCTTCGAACAGCACCCTCATTGGCAGACTTCAGGAAGGGACTCAAGACCTGGTTCTTCAACTGAGACCATCAGCCCAGTGGCTGGATATCCTCACGGGTGATAAGCTGCGCTTTATAAGCACAGTTTGATTGAGTTTGATTGATTGATTGATTGAAAAGCACTCTCGGTCCAGGCTGGACCATGGCTCTTAGTGGGGGCTAGCTCACTATCCAAGAACTCACTCATCCCCTCCATGCCATGGCAATGCCTTAAATACAAAGCAAAAAAAGCAGAAAGCAACACACATTTCCCATGCAGCTATTTTAAACTGTTTTTAATAAGGAATAAAAGTCAGGACTTTACAAGTTAAGGTTTTAGCAGCTCCATACAGAAGAACATTTGTCTCGGTTCCAATCACTGCTGTCAGCTGGAGCATGCTTTGGCACAGGTGAACCTAAAAGCCTTTGACAAGACATATTTATTATTAGCTTTAATGTCCTTTCATATTTATGGTTTTAAGAATCCAAATGTACTAGCTTTTAATTATTCTTCTCACTGTTTCTCTACACTTACACTTTGCACATTGTAAGGATTATAATTAATTGAACAATAAAGATTCATTCATTCATTCTATAGGAAGGAGTGATAAGACGAAGTGCTAGTTGTTAGACCTGTCAGCCTTAGTGTGGTCTTCTCCCAAACTTTATGCCTTCCTCCTCCATTTTTGCTGGCCTTTGGACTCTGTACGCTTTATCACTGATAACTAATGCTAAAGTGTATGTGCTCACTCCCTAAAACATGGTAATATTGGCCTATCCTAATTGGCATATCTAATTTACCTGTGAGTCTGTTGTAAAGTGGAACTACATGTGCCCAGGTCCAATAAATTAAACGCTACTAGTGGGCCTGCAGCGCTGATTGTGCCACTCACTTACACAGCCCCTCAAACAAATCCCAGGCCTGCCATTGCAGCATGTGTGTGCGGTTTTAAGCTGCCATTATGGCATGGCAAAATAAACCTTTTGCCAGACCCAAATCTTCTCTTTTTATACATATTTCACCCCTAGGGTAGGCCCTGGACTGCTCATAGGGCAGGGAGCCATGTTTTTAAAAGGTGGGACATATACCTTTGAGTTTTACATGTCTTGGTAGTGATAACCCCTTAAATTAGTTTCTTACTGCTGCAAGGCCTACCTCTCCCATAGACTAACATTGAAGTTACCTTATTACATTTTATAAGTGTAATTTACAAATGGCAACAGGCAACCCCTTCATGTTCGGTGTTGAAATTTTAAATCCAAACTTATGGTGAAAAATTAAAATTTTGAAAATGCCGCTTTTATAAAGTTGTCATTTTCCTGCCTTAGCCATTTAGTCCCTGTAGCCTATACCTGGGTCACATGACTAGGTGTAGCTGACAGTTGAGCTTTGTATATTCCTCCTTGACAGCCACACATAATAGAGAGTTTAGGTGTGCCTGGATGGGCCATCGCTGGCAGGATGGGAGTGAGAAGCTGGGCACAGCCCCCCTTACACTAGTTGGTTGGTCTCCTGATCTGAAACCTCAGGGACACTAAAGGCTTTAAACAAACTTGTACTTGCACCTGGGATCTTCCCTCTGACAGTCTACTGTGGCAAGTGGTGCCACCCCAGTCCCGGACCCTTGGAAGTGGGCTTTAGGTGCTCTACCAGCTGCTGTGGATCCAGCAGGACCGACACACATCCTCTGCTGCGTGGTGCAACCCCAAGCAGAAGCGAGCATCTCCGCTACTGAGTTGATTGGACTCACCGCAAAGACTCACAACGCTTCAGCAGCCCGTATCGGCTTCGGAACCGCCACTGCACAACACATCCTTGGCACGGGCCCTCCCATCTCTCATCTACAGCAGCCATAACGCTGGACTCTACACCGCAGCCTTGCAGCTCCTCAGAACTAATGCATCACCCTGACTGCGATGCTGGACTTCGCATTGTAAGCCCCATCGATGGAATGCTCAGCGACGACACAGGCCTTCGCATCACAGCCTGGCCGCATCTCAAACCCAACACATCACTTTAGCTGTGCTGTGCATTTCTGACGCGGATCCTCTCAACACTCCCCAAACCAGGATTTAACATACTCTGTTCAGTGGGACTAACAGGGCCCCTGTAGCCAGCCCATGCTCCATCGCGGTCAGCCTGAACTTGTAACATTGTCCCACAATTGGCACTTTATGCCTCGTGGTGCTATTTTTACTAGGCGTGGGAGCAGATATAATTCCACTTGCTGAATTGGCAGAATGCTGGAACTCTGTGCTACTCGTGTAAGGTGGAGTTTCCTCTAAATTCCATCAACTGGGTTTTAGCACACATTGAAGAACATGACGAGATTTGTTGGCCGCTAGCGAGCACTAGCACTAGCATAGCTTACGGTGCCATGGCGCCTTCCAGTGCCATTTTCTTGACATTGGAGAGTGCGAGTGGCTGCATCTCGAGCAGATCCTCTACTCGAGAAGAAGATGATTCTATTCAAGAAGTCCTTTTTGAGATAATATTCTACTCCAACAGACCATTTAGGTTGCATTTTAGTGTGAGAAGAATTGTTTTATTTTACTTTTCTTTTTCAACAAGATGGAAGTTCCCCAAGATTCTAAATTCCTGTTCCTGTCCAACAGGCTCCTCCCATTGCTTTGTCCATCTCCTGTTCACTTTTCATTTGGATTTTGAAGTGGAAGGATCACTTTCTTTGTCTGCTGCATATATACCATTGGATTTAAGGACTTTGTTTTTGTGATATCGCAGGTAAGTTCAATAGCTTTTGTAAAGGGGTCTTGTTTGTTTGTTGTAGGGCATGTACTAGTATTTATATCTACTGTTATTCAATTTTAAAATTTTATTGTGGTGGGTGGCCTGCAGTTTCAGAAGGGGGCTAATTATTTTTTTTGCATTTAATTCTTTATTTTTGTAAAGGAAAAAGTTTGCACAATTCAGTAGATATTCTCCATGTTTGTGAAATTTGCAATATTCATTTATATATTTATTTTAATATGAGGCCTAGTCTGCCCATGGGCCATTCAGCCAGTAGGTCCTGTACTAGTCATGGGTACATGAAACAACTGTTTCTGTGGCATCTATTGTTTTAAAACAAATTTTAGGGCAGAATGGGGTCGTCCACCAAAACACGTGTCGGCGCTGGTGTCCACTGATCAACGTCTCCTTTAATATTATCATCTCTTTGTCTCTCTTGAGGCTTACATGAAGATTCAAAGAATATGTAATAATGATTAATTGGATACACGTGTCTAAACTGTGGCCATTCGGCATGGTGGAATAACTATGAAGCATTTTGTGTTCAATCTCATGTATAATACCCCCAATGACTATTGGTGGGGATTATTGTGTCTGATGCAGTGTATTGCTATTGAGCAATGTGTTGTGTGAGTGAGTGAGTATGACCCTGTTGATAACATGTTTTGGTTATTTGTATGTCTGTTGCGTCTGGGCACCACTTATATGTACAATTGTTTGTTGATGTGGCACTGTATTTATTGGAGTATTTATTACATGTTTATTAAATGTATATTTGATATTTTGATAAACTGACAATGGGTAAAAAAATACATTTCAGATGTATACGCTAAAACCAGTGATTTCATGGTATTAGCCGTATAACATCTTACCGGCTTTTGCTGTTGCTCGTTGTTTTCTGCCTCTTGAGGATGGGATTATGTAGTTCCCTTTTCCTTAACCTGGACATATAGCTTATTTATAAATTACCTGCAGGCAGTGGATTTGTTCTTGATTGATACTTGTGTTTTTCTCCTGTTCCCCTGCCTAGGTATCTTTTCAGGGGCCCCCTTCGGTGTGATTGTTCTTCTTTGTTTTGGTCATGCCTCCTGACTTGTTGTTGTTCATTGACCGTGTGGCCGATGGCCATTTTGTGCAGCCTTGAACTGTGTAAATCCTTGTTTTCCAATTTTCAAAGCTATTTTATAGGGAGATTGATAGAAGAGGGCCAAGCCTGTTTGTTTTTGTTCCTTTTTTTATTTTATTTTTACTTTTCCCTGATGTCAGTTTAATAAGCTTTAGGATCATTGTAGTATAAGAATGTTAACAGTGATTAATATTATATGTATTTTCTTTGTATTTTTCCCCTGCACCTCCTTGCCTCCCACTGGGTTTATCATAGTCCCCTAATACACCAGGAATACTTTTTTTAATTGTATTTATTTATTTAAAGTTTTTTTTATTTTTTTTACATTTTCCCTCCAACCGCCTGCCATAGTTGCCTGCCACACACCAGAATTTACTTTTAAATTGTTTCCTGGTTCCCCTGCCTGCCATAGGTGCACACACCAGCATTCATTTTTATTCCATTTTCCCCTGGACCCACTTGCCTGCCAAAGGTGCACTGCACACCAGCATTCATTTTTTAAGGATTATTACAATTCTGCCTGAGCCCCCTTGCCTGCCATAAGCGTACAACAGCATTTATTTATTTAGGATTATTTAATTTTCCCCTGGACCCCCTGCCTGCAAAAAGGTGCACAGTGCACACCGGCATTCATGTTTTTTACGATTATTCCATTGTACTATGAATAATTGAAACTTCAAAAATTCCACATTTCACTAAATGTTTTTCTTGCTTGTTTGCTTTTTAATGCGTGAGAGACATCACCCACAGTACTGCCAGAAAGAAGGCCTGTACAAAGTGACGTGACAACAACACATAAAATGAGTCCTCCAGTTTCTTCCGCTTGTGCAGCTAAGTGCCCCTGCCGACTGACAGCTTTAACATGACCCTAAAGAAAGGTGCTGCCAAAAAATGGGTTAGTGAGGAGGAGCAGAAGCAGAATGCCACCACATTTTTCAGGAGACGTGTACCTGCCACACCATCCTCTGGGAAGCAAGCTGGGAGCAGCAATTCCACATCAACTGAACCACCCCAACCTAAGCCCAAGGACACGTTACTCAGAGAGGAAGCCACTGCAAACACGGCGAAGAGCAGCAAGCCTGAATTGTATTTGCATTTGCTTTAGCCCCAAACTAGTACCCAATCATCACAGGAAACTAAGCAAAGTGGACAACAGGAACCACTGCCAGCAACTGTAGATCTTCCTGAAGAAGGAGCAGAACAGGAAGTTAAGCTTCCTGCTAAACAAGCTGTACCTTTTGCTGAACTATTGGCTTCCAGATCTCTGGCAAGAAAGAGGAAGGGTACTACACCATCTTCTCCAAGCCCCACTTCTGATTTTCTGGACATGGATTGGACCCTGACTGAATCCAAGACACGCCAGGAACTTCAACGGACAAGAAAGTTGCTGAAAGCCTTACAATTATGGAAGGGCATGAGGATAATGAGCACGTCGTTTTCATGGAACCTGACTCAAAGGACAACAACATTATCCCTCCTATTCAACCTGCTCTGAGGGATTTGTCACTGGTACCACCACCACCACAGCGTCTATATTTTTAAGGACCCACTGAGACCTGCATCCACCACTACCTCCGTTGAAATACGCACTACCTCGAGTTTTTCTACAAGCATTAGCAGTGGCACAATAAGAAAGTTTTCCTCCCCAGTTTGGGACTTCTTTACGATTAGCCAGCAGGAGGATGTCATTGCAATATGCTCCATTTGCCACGCAAGTGTTCATCGAGGTCAGCCTGGTTGGATGGTTCACACTATGGTACTGGAGGCCAAACTACCCATATGAAAAAACATCACACATTCCGGTGGGAGGTACACCTTTAAAAAACTTGCTGTAGGTGGTGGTGGTGATGAGAGAGGGGAATCAGCTTCGATCACTGTGGGAGGTCAAGGTGATGAGGAAGAAGACAGTGACAGCTTTACACAAAGCAGCACTGTCCCCAGCAGTGCACCAGTATCACCTGTCTCAGTAACCTCGAGATGACATAAGAGTCAGATGGAGACACCACCACATACAGTGACTGCCCCAAGATGCACATTGAGTCTACAACCTCCTGGTTCTCTTCGGAAGTTTCCTGTGCCAGTGGTACCACAAAAGAAAAAAATCTAAGCTACTATTACGGGCAAGTTTAGACAGGAGGAGCCCTCCGTACACAAACACCCATGGCACATTTGTACAACGGTAGGCTTGCTAAAATGTTAGCGCTGGACCTCCTCAGTTTTTCTTTCACGGAAGAAGTTGGATTTTTAGAATCTGTGGCGACCATCTGCCCGAAATGAAAGGTTCCCAGCCGGACCTATTATGCCAGAGTTTCTGTTTCAGCCCTCCATCATGACGTGCTGCTACTGGTTAGACAAGCTTTGTAGCAGAGTGCTGTTCACACTATCCACCTGATGGCAAACATGTGGATCAATTCTTAATCCTTAATTCCATGAGTATCACTGCACACTGTATCTCTTTTGTGCGGATCAGGCAACATCTATCTAGAGGTCTCAGCGCTGAAGTAACGTTTAAGAGCAATTGGGGGCATGCAACAGTAGCCATGTTCACCGTGGAGAAATCCCATACAGCTGCAAACATTTTGGAATACTGAAAAAACAAGGGGGCAGATTTACAAGCCTTTGCAACACTTTTATGCCGCTATTGTGTCACTTTTGTGACAAAGCGGTGGCGTAAACCATGCGCCACGTTGCGACTTATTTACAACGTGGAGCATCTAGGCAGATGCGTCACGTTGTAAAGCCCTGCGCCACATGAAACCTGCGTCAGGTTTCATGTGGGCGTTCTGTCGCAGAGTGGGCGGTCCCTCGCAGGAAAGCCCCGTAAA
Organism: Triturus cristatus; assembly: GCF_964204655.1. Classification (NCBI taxonomy): domain Eukaryota; kingdom Metazoa; phylum Chordata; class Amphibia; order Caudata; family Salamandridae; genus Triturus; species Triturus cristatus. The sequence continues at coordinate 472,870,977 of NC_140590.1, read as the reverse complement.
ACTGATGCAGTAAAATCTACAAGATTTCACTGAGTCAGTTTTACCACGCTGCTGCGTCAAATCCTTACACCTGCTTGAAGCAGGCGTAAGGAGTGACGCACCACGTTAAGTATGGGCGGCCCCTGTGCATTGCAGCAGTTGCGTCGCGCTTGGAACGCGACTCCAGCAAGGCCCCACCTGTATGCCACAAGATGCGTCACGCATCTTCCCCTCCTTGCACCATGGTGCGCCGCATTGTAAATGCGACACATCTGTGGTGGCGCAAGGGGGGATTACGTGACGCATCTGTTCTGGCGCATCCCTGCTGATTTGCAGAAATGCGCCAGAAGTTGTAAATCTGCCCCAAGGTGTTTTAATGGCTGCGACCCAGAGGTCTCAGAACAGGATTTGCTGTCACGGACAACGGTAATGATATAGTTGAGGCCATGGCAGATGGTGGATATTTCGAGGTCATATGTTTTGGGTATTGCATCAACCTGATTGCGCAGGACTTTCTAAAAAAAAAAGACATAGTCAGCAACATACTGACCACCTCTAGAAGAATCTGCACTCATTTCAGCCATTCTTTTAAAACCAGGAAGCAGTTGAGGATCATTCAGCTTGCTAATAGATTACCAGTTAATGCCCTCTTATTTGGAGAGCTAACCTGTTGGAACTCGACCTATTATGTGTTGCAATGCCTGTTTGAGCAGTACAAACCAATCAATGACTATCCTGTTGTTGCATCTGCTACAGGATCAGTTAAAAAAGGTATCGCAAAGGTTCAGAGGTGTGGACAGCAATGGAGAAGTGCATGACTTTGTTGCGCGCTTAATATTTTGCTTGACTGTTAATCCAAGACTGCAAAGAGACATTGTGCTATCCACAGAGTATATCTGTGCCACAATACTTGATCCACAGTGTAAATAAATACTGTCCACTTTCATTATTTTTTCTGAAATGGATGTTTCGCTATACAAGATGTGGATTATTGATCAAGCGAGAGACCTTGAAAAAGAACGCCTGGTAAATAGAGTCCCGGGCAGAAGTTCTGGGATACAGCCCTCAACTTACAGAGAGAGCTGTTATGTTGTCTCAGAGCAGCCAACAAGAACCCTGGCAATAACTACAGGAACAGAATAATTGGACCCAACCTCTGCATTGGCTTGGTTTCAAGTCACAGGGTTAACCAAGTACAGAAGTAAAGGCAAAAGAGGTAGAGCGAGTGTTGGCACCAATGACCATTCAGAGGATGTTACAGGACTATCTGGATGACCCAAAAGAGGTATACGTGAATAAAAAACCATTGGTCAATTGATATGGGAAGATGTGCCAATGGCCATAGCTCAGCTGGCTGGCAATAAAGTATCTGGCTTGTCCTGTAGCAAGTGTGACTGCTGAGCTTATGTTCAATGCAGCTGGCACAGTTGTCTCAGTAAGAAGGACCAATCTCTCACCTCAAAGGTTTGAGAGACTGCCCATGATCAAACAGAGAATGGATCACTTATCCTGTTTTTAACCAGGGTCTTGGATTCTAACCGTCTAAAAAATCCTCATTCACGTGAAAGTCATGGGAGCGGTAGATCTTGGTTTTGCGCTTCAATGGTTACGTGAAAAGCATCATCATTGGGTCTTAGTTATGCTTTCCTCCACCAGGAGGGAGACCAACTGGTGTTCACAGTAGTGATCAGAGATGGTGAGGGTGAAAGTGAAGTGAGTTTAAAATTGATTTGATTTTATTCTGTTGGGGATGGGGCAAGGCTAAAAAAGAAGGTGGTGCGGGAATAGAAGGTGCTATAGACCTACTTAAAAGACGTGAGTGGTCAACATGTTTCAGCCCCTTCGTTGTCCAGTCGGGTCGGAAGGCTTTCTTCAGGACCAAAAGGAGGCACATAACTGTTCCATGACATGCATAGGTAAGCAGTGCACTTACTCTTCTTCTCAGTGCGCCTATTAGTACACTGGTTGGTTATGGGTTAGTAGTACCTGCCGGCAGACGAAGCAAGCATAAGTCGAAAAAAAGACTCCAGCAGCATGAGAGAGTCTACTCCACCCATCCCCCATGGAGCTGAATAGGCCACCTATATAAGTTGTAGGTACTATTGGCCCATAACCAACCAGTGTACTACTGGTTAAAAACAGGACAAGTGATCCATTCTCTATTGATTACTTGCTTATCGATTAGAAGCCAAATGGATCTCAGCTGCTCTCTCCCCTGATTGATTATAACATGATCAAACAGAACCAACACTTCATTCCACATAATTATACTGTTCCTAAAGTACCATAGGAGAAGGAGGAGGGTGATTGGTCAGACTCGAGTGTGTTAGCTAACCAACTTCTGGGCGAGCCACCTGAGTTTGACAATGAGCTCTACTTTCCTGACTGAGTAGACAACCATAGAACATTTTAATTATTTATCATCAAACTGCTTAGTGATTTGCCAAACAAAACAAAAAATGGATATAGCTAGAGTAATATTATATATTTTGTTTGTGTCTGACTTATGCAGCCCCACCGTTTTTAGGCACATGTGTGGCCAGATTGGATTTGGACCAGTGTGCAGAACCCTCACCATTCCCTTGAATGACACTGGGGACAATGCCTCCTACTTTCCATGCCTATGCTTCTATTTTTCATCCGCTAGCAGTGCTTTCCTAGTAAAGATCATTTGATTTACAAGACTGCCAATCTGTTGCTTGCGTTGAAGAGGAGAAACAATTGTGTACTGCCACCGTGGTTGGATTGAAACAGGTAACTATTGCACAAATGAGTGATATATCATTGAGTGATTGTGAGTGATGATTGATTATTCATCTGCTGGCAGACAGTGAGGGAGGGTGTTCAACTAACTTGTAAACTGGATTTTGATGATTTGCAATGTTTGGGGCCTGAAGGGTGATCATTTTTCCTGAAGGTGATTGGCCCTTTCACACTTAGTGAGATATACTTGCATGGTCCACTCTTTTTTTCTGGGTTTTCAGAGACAAAACCAGTCAGTTTAGTCAACAAACACAAGTCAACACAAAATACTCAAATTCTGTGTCTCTTCTTGTTCAACAGCAGCAGTGCATTACAGGTCTATCGCTCTCATTTGGATCGGGATGGAGCTGGACTGTTTAGTTACTCGGAGTCAAGAGGATGGAAGGACTCAGGGCCGGACAACCTCAACAGTCAGAAGAAAGAAATTATTGACACCATGATGATGACTCTAAGAGGCCTCTCAGCTCTCTGGATTGGAGAGAGGTGTGTTGATTTGAGAAATGCTGCTGAGTGTGTGTGTTGGCTCAAATGTGAAACTCCTCTTATGTCACTGTGGTCGGGGGGCCTGTTGTAACTGAAGACAGACATGTGATGCCACATCATAATCACTAGGCCTGGGCTAAATTTCCGGTCCGCTCGCGGAAATTGCGATAATTTGACATTTTCGCGTTCTGCGGAGAGCGCGAAAATGTCAAAATTTCCGCATTCTGCAGCTTAGCGATAATTTGGTTCTTGCTCGCACTGTAAAATAATACATTCTCGCGCGCGCGCGATCGCCTTACCTGAATCCCCGCGTTCGCCGACAAGTTTTCCCGATCCGGTCGCGTTCTCCACGAGATATTGGATTGTTGGTAGCCATTTGCGCTGTTTCGCGACAGTTCACGCCCGCAGTAACGTCATGCGTCGCGCGATCACGTCTTTCTTCTCGCGATCATGCACTGCGAGAAGAGTGAAAACAAGATGGCCACGCCCGCAAGCAACCGCATGGGTAAGGTGGCGAGCCGTGAACACGCAGAAAATACCGCGAACCGGCGGGAAAAAACTTCCGCATCTTCGCGATATTTCTGCGTGTTTGCGGCGATTTTAAACATTTTCGCGATAATTTGCGAAAGTCGCTTTCGCAAATTCCGCCCACCCCTAATAATCACATGATTACAGTTGTGAGTCTGATCAGCCCAGTACTTGCAGCTACTTGTCCGTGACTGATTGTAAATTGCTCTCACTTCTTAGTTAATCACACAATAGTCATAAAAATGAATGATTGCAGCAGCCTATGCTCTAGCTCTGCCTCTGCGTCTTGGTACACTCCTCGTGAAGCTTACCTTCTGTCCTTTTCCTTGACTATATACAATAATTTCTCTTTTACAATCCACTCGTCTTCCCTTCTCCTGCATGAAAGAAGAAAGCTCCATAACAGTTCTGCTTAAATTACCGGACCGGGTCAGCCAGGTATCTAAGATGGACATTCCGAGATGAATGCAGATGCACCACCCACGTTGGCATTTATATACAGCATCCTTTTTCTTTTAACAATCATAATTTTTATAGCTGTGTTGGTTCACTCCTCCATAATTTGAATTTCAAACTTAGGTGAAATAACATTTAGATATAACTTGGGTCTTTGGGGCTGAAGGGCTGTTTGCAATGCATTTAACGGAACTGGGTCATTATTCTTCATACCCTTCCACAACAGATTTGATGATGATGTGCTGCTCATTACCCTGATGAATATTATTGTTTTTAGTATTTGTCTTTGTCACACCTTTCCCCAACACCCCTTTTCCATCTATTCATAACCCTCTTCCCCCAGACTATGTGATTTATTGAGAAAATTTACAACACGGTCGTGGTGGTCTAAAGGTCGCACATCGATTCTAGAATTGTATGTCTCTAATTTTAACTCTTGATAAATTACGGTGCTCCTTGAGGTAATGAAAGCATCCCATACCAAGGATGTAGACTTAACAAGTAATCAAAGAAACTCGTTACTGAAGCAAATTATGAAACAGTTTTACCTCTGCACTCTAACCGTTTAATGTGCACAAATATAGTATAATAATCTCGCAACAGAAAATGGCCAATTGTTAAAATCCAGTTTGTTAACTTTTTTCATACAATTAACTCACAGATAAAAAATCATCATGTGCTGCAACATTGTGAGAAACAGAAAAAAGAGAACATCCAATAAATGTATTTTCTATGCAACTTTGTTGTTTAATCCATAGTTTCCAAAACAATGCAACTAATTTATATAAAGAAGGTGTACAATAAGGTGACTAAAGATGCATTTGATTGTTCTTCACTTGTGATATTCCTTATTATCCGCACTATAAACAAGTGAGACTGCCAAAACGAAGGTCCTAATCCTAACGCCTTCAAAATGGTGGCAGTGTGGAAGCAGCCAGATCAGCCGAAACACGTGTTTCGTTACTCTGCGTAACTTTCTCAAGGCTCATTTGTTTTGTATTATTTATAATCACTTTGAGAGTATTCTCAAATATCGGAGAGGATGACAGGTTTGTCAAGGTGATCCTGCAACAATCAAGATTCCGTTTGCCCCAATAAATGCTCGTATTACGTTTGTAAAAGGATGACATTAGTCATGTGGAATGTTCGTTAAAGGCATGTTCGTTTCACCTTTAATATATGTGTCTTGTGACTCAACGAGGGCTCTAGTATGCAGTTATAGCAATGTGGCGGTTTCCAGAGCGCGGGGCAATCGTAGTATTTCTGGGTCCCATCCTTAGTAAAAGGACGACATTACATTCCCGGAAATACTACGATTCGCAGAGAAAAATAGCTCACTTGGGCCTGCAATTTTCACAGTAGAGTACCTAAAACCTGTTTGCTTAGTCTTACAGTACTAGTCCACAAGATATGTAAGGGGAGATGGAAAGCTTACTAACAAAGCAGAAGAAAGCTGCAGACTAGTGTAGGAGAGTCAGATCTGCTTCTTATAGTTACCCCCACTTTTTGCTGATGTTTCACTGTTTTCGACTTAATCTGGCTGGGATCCTGCTATCCAGGACCTCAGTCTAGCTGCTTTCTCCTCTAAATTGATTGCATGTACTTTAGGTACACTCCAGATTGGGTTCTGGGGTACTCTGATAAGTCCCTAGTATATGGTATACTATGTACCTAGGGCATAGGTACCCCAGAGGCCTCCCGGGGGCTGCAGAATGATTATGCCACCCATGGGAGGCCATTGAAAATGACACCACAGGTCTGCTACAACAGCCTGTGTAAAGTTGGTGCATGCACCCCTTGCTTAGAAATAGGTTCACTATATCTATCCTAATCACTGCACATATAAACCTATCAGTCACCCCTATGGAAGGCCTTATCAATCCTGAAGGCAGGGTGCTGGGTTTTATGTGAGAGGGTGGCCATGCATGAGCAGAGCACCTCTGCAGCTTTCGGAATCTTTATTCCGGGGTTGTTTGTGATGCAGCCAACCATATACTCTTAAGTGCATCATAACCTCGCGGTAAATGCTAACTTTAAAACGGCTGCATGGGAACATGTCGTGTTTGGTGTCAAACACCTTGGGATCATATTTCCACACCAGTAACTGATGTGGGAGGTATGATTCCACCCTACTAGTGGGAGAAATATGACTACATCCCGGTACCAGCTTCAGAGACCATGGCATCACAAAATGGATGCTGCCAGCCACAGACACACGAGTCTGATCTCCTGCTGTTGGACGAAACTCTGGCAGGGGACAGCTGGATAATAGGTTTCCAGTCACAGGGAGGTGTGACCACCTATAAACACACTAAGAGGGGGGGACAAGGAGCAAATTAAGTTAAAGAGTAGGTCCTGTACCAATGCTCCTGAGATAACTACACAGACAATGGGGTAACAGTTCCTGAGAAAAACAGTGCCGGTATGGTCTGCTGTCTAAGGGGTAAGAAACAGAGCAACAGGGAAGAAGAGGTTCGTGGATGTGGATGTGATGTAGACCAGATACTCCTGGACGGTGTTCAAAGTGCCCTCACACACCCTTGCGGGTGCAAAGCATCATCATGGGGCGGAGCTCCTCGTGGGGGTGGCGCTGCAGTCCCTCACGGGCCCTACAAGAGGGCTCTCTGTCGGAGATCTTTTATTGGAGTAGCCGTAGTTGTGCATGCGGGTGTGTGGGGATAATGAGTGACGTGGTGAGGCTAAAAAGACCCTCTGGTACTCTAAAAAGATTTATTAGTGAGTCCGTTGGGTCTGGGTAAAATCTAACGGGGAGTAGTGTCTGAATAGCACTGTGGTGAGTAGGGGAGTAGATTGGCAATCCCACTGCTCTCAACCCGTATGTGAGGTCTAGAGTGAGAGTGAGGATGTGGAGAGGGTGGTCAACATGTTTCGCGCTGCCCGTGGTCCCTAGTGGATCCTTAGCGCTTCGTCAGGACCTTAGTGAAAAAGAGGGAAAAAAAATATACCGAGATAAAGGACCAGGTATGTCCTAAAATCCCATCATAAGTGGAGGGAAACACGTATTATTCGTGTCCCATACGTCGAACCCGCGTATATGTGGGTCCAGGCTCTACCGGGAAGAGACCAACTGGGGCGGGGGCAACTGATGAGCCTCAAGGAATGCTGGTCCGTAAACCTAAGGTGCCTCCAGGGTCAATGACCGGCGACCCTGAAGGCACCTTAGGTTTACGGCGTATGGGACACGAATAATACGTGTTTCCCTCCACTTATGATGGGATTTTAGGACATACCTGGTCCTTTATCTCGATATATTTTTTTTTCCTCTTTTTCACTAAGGTCCTGGCGAAGCGCTAAGGATCCACTAGGGACCACGGGCAGCGCGAAACATGTTGACCACCCTCTCCACATCCTCACCCTCACGCTAGACCTCACATACGGGTTGAGAGTAGTGGGATTGCCAATCTACTCCCCTACTCACCACAGTGCTATTCAGACACTACTCCCCGTTAGATTTTACCCAGACCCAACGGACTCACTAATAAATCTTTTTAGAGTACCAGAGGGTCTTTTTAGCCTCACCACATCACTCATTATCCCCACACACCCGCATGCACAACTACGGCTACTCCAATAAAAGATCTCCGACAGAGAGCCCTCTTGTAGGGCCCGTGAGGGACTGCAGCGCCACCCCCATGAGGAGCTCCGCCCCATGATGATGCTTTGCACCCGCAAGGGTGTGTGAGGGCACTTTGAACACCGTCCAGGAGTATCTGATCTACATCACATCCACATCCACGAACCTCTTCTTCCATGTTGCTCTGTTTCTTACCCCTTAGACAGCAGACCATACCGGCACTGTTTTTCTCAGGAACTGTTACCCCATTGTCTGTGAGGTGTGACCACCTCCCAGACAGGCTTTAGTGTATTGGGGCTGGGTGGGTGCACTCTGAGAGTGCTTTGATGTCTGCACTGGGGGCACATTTGGTGTCCCTGTGCATAGTCCAGCTCAAACCAGTTGCAGAGGCTATAAGCCCCTGTGCTGGCGCAAAACTGGGCAAAGGAAATGAGTGTAGCCACCCCTCTGTCCTGACCCTCCCATAGGTGGGTCCCCAGTGTTTGTCCCACCCTTCCTTGGGTATAAAGTAGGAACCCCTGGCTACAGGACTTTAGATATACCTGGATGAAACTCTGATGAAGAATCCAAGTACTTCAACTATCTACACTACGTTGGATGACCGAAGAATCTCCCTTGGAGTAAAGGAGTTACTCCCCTGCAAGGCAGGCACCAAAGACGCATCTGACTGGTTTGCATCTACGCAGCTCCTGAAGGACCCTGAAGATTTTGCAACACAGGAGGTAGGTTCCTAAGCTTCCCCGAGGCCGACCAGTACTTTCAGCAAACCTGAGACCCGCAGCCCTTGTGGGGACCATGCAACCTGACCCCTTGGGCACTGTGCACATTTGCAGCAGCATATGCATTTTGGCTATCCCTGAGGCTATGCTTTGGGCTACTTGTAGTCCCAACCCGAGCAGTGATTCCACTGAAGATTACTGGCCTACACTCCACGAGTGTTCCATGGGCTGTTATTTGGTGATTCCTCTTGAGGTCCCTTTGCAATCCCTGGTCTGTCGACCTGTGGGTCCCTGAGAAGGGTACTTTAACTTTCAGTGGGCTTTCCTGGTTGCTCCAGATGTGCCCTCACTCTCCATCGCTTGGGGAGTCCCCAGGACCTTGCTGTTCCACACCGAAGCATCTTTTCTCTGACCGCATGGGTTGCAGTTGCCAAGGTTTGTTGGTCTCTAATCCGGACACTGATCCCCCAGCACTTGACATCCTTCGCGGGACAGCTAGCCTGCAGACTTTGGTTATCATCAAAGTCTCCTTGTCCCCGTGGCTGCAGAGTCAAGCTTCACCTCTTCACACCTGAAACACCCGACATCGGTGGACATTCGTCTCTCGAGCCCCTGGTCACCCTGAAGTGACCCAGACTCTGTCCGCTCTGCTTTCAGGTTCTTCTCAGCTTCGATCCAGGCTTGGATCACACCGGACACTTTTCCTCTTCACGGCAGCAGCACTTTGCAGCATCACGCCATTAAAATGGCGAAGATACCCGACACCATTTGACACCTATGCACCCGGCTCCCATGGGTTAGGTAACACCAGTACTCCGGTGCTCACATGGGTGCTAGCCTTAAAACCTTCTAAGTTTAAAAGGGTTTGCTCAAAGTCCTCTCGTAAGTGTCCTTAATCTTTAAAATTCCAACCGCGACTTGTATCCCTGGGTCAACGGATTAGATTTTTGTTGTTTTGGTATTGTTTTATTTATAAAAAATGACCCTCTATTTTTCTAAAACTGTTTTGGGGTCCTTTTCTGGTTTGTTTTCACTGTGCTACTGTATGATATGTTGCATAAATACTTTACACATTGCCTCTGAGTTAAGCCTGACTGCTCTGTGCCAAGCTACTCAAGTGTTGAGCACAGGTTAATTTTGGGATGGCTTGCAACTTCACCCTGAGAAGAATTATGGTTGCTGCTTGAGAAGGGTTTCACTCCCCTCAACCAGTAACCCAATTTCTTACACTGGTCTTAATGGTAATGTTGTGTTTTAGGAGTATGGGTGGTATTGAGCTTGTAGAAACTGTAGACCTTCTCTCTGAATGGCTCTGTGGATGATGAAAATTGCCTTAAAAGCTAAGCACAGCATCTGACGATGTCAACCAGTGTAGTGCATAAAGCAGTGCAATTTTTCCCAAAGATGCACAATCGGCAACAGTTATGTATTTTCTTTTTAGTACTTTGGACAGTGTTGCATACTACTTTTTATGCTCGACTAACAGACATGCATTGTCTGTTGCAAGATGTATTGTCAGCTCACGCGGGTTTATAGCCTACCCAGTGCTTACCACTGCTCGGGTTTAGTGTCACTATAATTTGCTTGCTTCTAATTTCCTAGCTTCTGTGGGCTTTACCTCCTTTCCTTGTCTTTGTGCCTCCTCTGTAGCATAGACACATTACGTGTGCTCTTTCACTGCTAATGTTTCAGGTGGAGTTTTTACTTTTTGTTTAGTCAATCCAACAAAGTGCATGTGTTTTCTAGCTATCTCACTCAAATAAAATTAAAGGCAAGGCCTGGATTAGGGTTAGAGTGACCTCCCCACTCCATGTTATTATATACACTGGCTCCAGTCCTGAACTTTTCACATGTAAATAATTCCTTTCAGGTGTGTTGCTCTAATTAGTTTAATGGAAGTAAGAGAAGGCTGTGACATCAAGAATGCAATGGGCTATCAATCAATATTCCACGACTGGAGAGAATGTCCACAATGACCAGGAGGGAGGTGGTCATTCTAGGGCTAAATTAGGACTCAGTGGATACGTTCAGAGGGGCAGATTTATGAGCCCCTTGCGCCACTTTTGCGTCACTTTTAACATGGGAAAAGTGACGCAAAAGTGGCGCAAGGGGCTCATAAATCTGCCCCAGAGTTAGGTCTACAGTAATGGCAGAAGGGGTAAGGACACAGAACCCTCTGTATTCTTTAAAAACAAAGATTCGACTTAGCCTGCATACTGTTAATCAGGCTATGGCCGGAGGATTAGTCATCCAATTAGCAAGGACCTCCTGAAGGGTTTCTAACCGTGAAAGAAACTGGCAAAATATTCAGTGCAACACTGACAGGTACAAAGAGCAGACAGAGAATCTGAAAAGATGATTCACGTTTACACACTACATGCCAATTCTTTTCTCACCATCCTTATTCCCAGTGCTCTTCCCTGTGGGCGTCATTTGTATGTTGCTTAGCTTTAAACTGCATTGTAATGTACATTAATTCTCGCCAGTTGAAGTGGCGAAGTGCAGTTGCAATAAAAGTCCCACCTTCCTGTCTCAAGAACTTTAAAAAAGCACAGAAGTCTCCTCTCCCCTTTGACACTTTAGCTAAAATATCCGTATCCCAACGAAAGCGGCATTTTCGTGCAGACCACCTTTGAACAGCTATCGCTCTGTTGTCCTGCTGCGCTTATTTTGCCTCATGCGCTCACCTTGTCTTGCCTGCGAGGATGGTCTGTAATAAGCCCGGGCGGAGCTGGCATAGTTGCTCCACGCAGAGCTCCACGGAGTTGGGCAAAAACTCTGCGCCTCCACCCCCTCAATAAATATTTTAAAGAAAAAGAAAAATTACGGTAAATTAAACACACTTACCTTGCACAGTACCTTGCACAGTCCTACCACGACATACGAAAGAGGCAGGGGATTCTGCAGGGTCACGGAGAGGAGAAGGAGGGCAGCCGGGAGACGTGGCGATCAAGGTAAGTGTGTTTAATTTACCTTAATTTTAATTTTAATTTTAAAAATATTTATTGAGGGGGGTGGAGGCGGGGAGGGTCCGAGTCTGAACTGCGTTTCTCTGTGGAGTCGGAGTTTTTCATAAACTTTGCGTTCTCAGTGGAACGCGGAGTATGCAAAAATCCGCAAGCTCCGCAAGAGTGATGAAATGTGGGCAGATAATAAAAAAATGATGGCAGCGTGTGGTGTCATGTACGCGGGACAGCACAGGCTAGCGCACCTTGACCCCTTGCTCCCCCATGGAGAGTAATGGTTAATGGTTGCGTCCAAAGACGTGCAGAAACTAATAAAAAGGGCTGTCTGAGCTCTGGAAGGTGTTCAATCCTGGTAAGTCGAGCACTGCAACCATGGCCAGCCTTTCTCAGATAGCACCCTAGGCAGAACCAAATTTGGTGCCCCTTAGTCCCCCGATTTTCATTCTAGTTGTAGCCTATAACTTGAGATATACATGGAGTGAACCATTATTAACCATCAAGGACCGCCTAAGGAGTTACGTGAATGGGCGTGACCAATGCTCATCCGAGGCAGACCTGCTGTCCGGACCACGGTTTGATAAAGCCACCATGGGCGGCTGACCTTTTTCAGTTCTGATCCCCCAACTATGGAACAAGTTACCGGAAAGTCTGCGTAGGGAAGCCTCTCTCCTTCCATTCAGGAAAAAGCTTAAGACTCCATTGTTCACACAGGCCTGGGGACAAGATGTGCTCTGACCAGGCAGGCACCCTGACAGGTAACTGCTTGTAGGCTTTCGCAATTCTCTCATAAGTGCTAAGAGACCGTTGGTGATTACGTGCTATAAAAATGCCAATTAACATTAACATTAACATTACCATTTACATTAATTTAGCAAATATGCATTTTCTTTGCATCCTGATAGTTGAAAACCTGTATTTATAGTGAGGAGCAACAAAACTAAAATGGCTACAATCCAAAAAGAAACAGTAGCGCTTAATAAAATACCACTATTTGAGTAGTATGGTAGATTCCAATTTTTCAGCATTATGTGACTAAAAAGATGTAAGATGGTTCATGTTTAGAAAACAACAATCAGAATTTAGTGTTATTGAGTTTCAGCTGCTGCAGACTGAGACCTTCACTGCCCAGCTGTCTCCATACAAGTTGCCCCAATTCTTCCTTGCTGTGCTACTAAGAAAAAATGTGACTACGGGATGGGCAGTGTGGCGTTGGGGGTCGGGCTATTATTTGCAGTGTCAGACCTCGGCTGATTACACAAACTTGTCTACTCCTCCCCCATTCTCACCTGAATCACCCACAGCCCAGCTCCTTCCTGCAAATGCCAAATTGTAAATGAGGAAGAATAGGGGGTGAGGAGATGGAGGAGCAAGAGGATTTTAATGTGGCGCATGCAACCTGTTTAAGAAAAAAAAGAATGATTAAGCACAGTGTGGCTGACTTGTCGGAGCTATTTCAGAGTGAGACTACTGCATGACCTGCATGGAGACAGCTCCTTGCGCCCCCTCTGAGATTAGATGCCCTGGGCATGGGCACAGTTCACCCATGCTAAAGGCCAGGCCTGACTGGAACCCTGGAGTCCTGTCTGGCTTTTTTATTCCTCTGTGTGGCCTGCACTCATGCCCCAGCCACAGTGGCTGACCGACTTCTCATTGGCAACAAGGATGGGATGCCGCATGCTGACACCCTGACAAGACTCCACTACCAAGCCCGCTCTTGCCCACTAAGCACCAACGAGCCTGGGTCCCTGTCACCCACCAGTAAATGCCCTACCAGGGTCACCAGCAACCCGCCGTCAGCTACCCAAACTCTGCCACTGCGCGTGGGGCCAAAAATGGACACTAATAAGAAATAACCTCCTGCACGAACAGGTTGGGGCCTGAAGGGAGAAACTACTGACAAGAGACAAGAGTGGTTACCACTACACACCACTAAGAGCAGAACATCATCCAGGACCAGTTCAGGCAATCTGGCATAGTCAAGCACTTCAACCCGTTACACACTAGACCTATTCTCTCGCAGTGGACCCTGAGAGGAGACACCTTTAATTCTGGTAAGATGCTCACTCCCCTCTGTAGTAGGTAAAAGAAGTCCAAATTTAGCCAGGTAGTAGGTTCCGAGAATGCAGTTTATTAAATCCAGTTCCAAGTCAGTAGTAGTAAGATAGATGGTAAGTAGGTGGTATATGGTAGCCCCACCAGGAGCAACCTCCCTGCTGCTCAGCCTGCATCCACCAACTGACACTCCACACATAACCAAGCAACCAAGCATTCCAGACCTCATCACACATTGCAGCACTCATCCTGGTTGAGCAGCAGGGAAGATGTAAGTGCAAGAAAGGAGAGGCGACAATAAAGTCACCACATATTCCCTTTCCTTACACCAAGAAAAGGCAAAAGCAAGAACAAAGATAAACTTATCCAAGATAAACAATAAAAGCACAGAACATTACATGTAAAAAAAATGCAAAATGTAAGGTCAAGAAATTGGCAATACAGAAAGAGAAAAGAAAGCAGCAGTTACTAATATAATAGCATCATCACATAATAGACAACACTTTAAAATGTCCTAAAATGCAATAAAACATTAAATGAGTTAATGAAACAATGAATTCAGAAGCATCACTGAATCATGAAAAGAAAAACATTGAACACTCACTCATCCCCTTTCCTCAAAAGAGAAGAGAAGGAAGTACGCCACACGCAATATTGTACGCTTGACATGAACTACCGCATACAGGCAACATACCTAACACACTTATGTACACCTGGCATTTCAGGCACTCATGCAAACTATGCAACAGGCCTGACTTAACGTCACTGGAAATACACGTAACTCATTTGTACACCTGAAGTCTCAGGCACCCATGCAAACTATGCATCAGACATGACTTCCCGTCACCGGCAATACACGTAACTCATTTGTACACCTGACATCTCAGGCACCCATGCAAACTATGCACCAGACATGACTTCCCGTTACCGGCAATGCACGCACTACACCGTAAACAATAAAACAAGCAACCCTGTAGCGCAAGAAAACAAACTCCTCTGTACACCTGACAGGACGAAATGTCTCAGGCAAAAACTAAGAACGTATACAATGCACTGTAAAACACGGAAGCACTCAACGCAAATAGCGCAACAAATAAACTGCACTGAAAACGTGACAGAAATGTATAAGACAAACCACAGTACATAAAGACTCTATGAAGTCAACCCAATCATTCAAAATCTGTGTTGTAAACCTGACGAAATGTCTCAGGTAAGGCACACTCAACTGCAAAACAGTAGTGTCAGGCAAAGCATACACTACGCAGATACACAGTAACGCAAACACTACATAGTACACCTGACAGGACAATAATGTCTCAAGTAGAAAACTCTATAACTCAGTATCATACACACAATTCAGTAACAGGGAGGGGGACCCTCACAGAAAATCCTACAGCAAAGATAACAGCATAATCAAAAGAAACAGAAGCAACAAGAGCAAAACAGGAACAATTGCATCAACTGTGGAGAGAAACGTTAAGTAGAAATTAATAAAAAGTTCCAAATAACAGTAGTATAACTCTGGTGAGTGTTCTCTCACCCGAAATTCTCACAGAGATGAAAGATGAAGACCTTGAAGACCGATGGCTGAATATAACAATCCGCTGCATTAAGCCCAACACTAGCATAAATAAGGTGTTGGGATATAACTAAACATAGCAATGCACTGCTTTGAGCAAATGTCAATAGAAGTAATAGATGATGGCCCTTATACAGTACTCACGTTACTCGCCTCAAAAACGGAGATAGTCTGTAAGTAGGTACGGTGGGAAAAAAAACACAAAACAGCATACTAACATTGCAGAATGAATAAAAACAGCAACTCCAGTACTGTAGACAAGATGAGGATATTGTAGCAGTCTAGTTGTTGTTCCCAAAGACTGCCTCCATCCCCTGGAAGGGCATCCATACATTGTAACACTCTCTGGCCAGGCGTGGCCAGAGAGCTTAAATAAACGGGCGGAGGTTGCACGGGACTTCCGGCCCATACCACAGCCTATGAGTGTGTGTGTGTCCTTATTCCCCCGGGACCCACAGGCCAAGATAATTGCAGCCATAGCCAAACTCTACACTGGCGACGACGGTGGGCGCCCCTGTCTGTCGCATGCTGCCTGCCTACCTCTGTGAGCAGCCGACCGGCAACATCGTCGAGGTGCAGGTTGTCCAAGTTGACGGCTGCCGTGGTCCCGCTGCATCCCGCAGCGCAGTTGGAGCCAAATGTGAGGGGTCAAGAGTGCCGGCCGCATCTATCATCTGCAGCGCCGCCTACGGTATCGCCCAGCTGCCTTTTGAAGCATCGCCCGCTGGTGTTCCCGGAGCGCATTAAAGCTCGTGCACAGTGCTGCCTCGCCATCGCGCACACGCGCCCATCATCTTGCGCAGCACTCTGGCCCTCCCGTTCTTCTCCACGGAGCGACGCCTCGCCACCTGCTGGCGGCAGTGATTTATTGCATGCTGCTGTCGCGCTGAGAACATTTGCTTTAACATTATGTAAGGATTTCATGTGCACGTGTCCTGAAGCCTACAAACTGGGTTTCCTTGCCCACTCATCCCTGCCCAACTCTTCCTGGTATCTGTGTAGTGGAAGTTTCCTGGATAAGAAAAGGTGCAGGTTCTCACCCTGACTTATTTCCAGGCCTGTGAGGGGGAAGTGTCCTGGGTTGCTGCAGCACCTTGACGTCATCCAAATCTGAACAGACTTGGGGCCTCTGAGGAAGCCTGCGAAGCCCAACATGCAACGCCTCTCAACTAGGGAGGAAGTCATCTGACTCTGCAGAAGGTTTTGCTGCATTAACACCACCGAGGCATCACCATGTCAGTCCCCGCTGTGCCAGCCATGTCCGCGGCCCAACAAAACGTGCTTCCTGCACAGCATATGGCACAGCCCACGTCGCAACACGCACAGATTACAGCGCTGTCCCCGTTCAGCGAGCTCATTGATCCTGCAACAGCATCACCGAAGTGGACAGTTTGGATTGACAGGCTCAACAACTATTTTACCACCACTCGTGAGATGGGCGGCGCAGTAAAAAGGTCGCTGTTGCTTCATTTTGGAGGGGAAGAAATATATAAACTGTTTGCACACCTCCCAGACACCGGTGCTCCTACCGATTACGATGCAGCAGTCAGGGCATTAAATGCCCATTTGACCCACAACTTAACTCAGATTATGAGCGTTTCAAACTCCGTCAAGCACGCCAGAGAGAGGGCGAGACCATGGACACTTTCCACGCTCTGCTGCGAGAATTGGCCAGTACCTGCACGGACGACGACCAGAATAAGGAAGTAAGAGCCCAAGCAATCCAAGGGTGCTGCAACAAACATCTTCGGACCCTCATACTGCAACAACCAAGAATCACCCTGGAAGACATTCTTATCCTAGCAAGGTCGCACAAACTTTCTGATGCCAGAGCTACAGTCATGGACTCCGCGCTTGCCCAGCAAGCAGAAAAGCCAGTAGGAATAAAGACTGTATGAGCGGATGCCATATGAACCCCATCCAGAGGCGCCCGAGGACGATGGCCGACCAGAAACCCGCGAGGGTCACGCTGTGGCTACTGCGGTAATGAAGAACATCCACTGAGGAATGCCCTTCACAAGGTCGGACGTGCTCTAAATGTGGCATCCCCATTCATTATGCCAGCGTCTGCAGAGGAGGGGCCCGAAGCAGAGGAGCTCGAGGAAGATGTCCGCCGTCCAAGACAGTACGACAGTTGTCGCTCAATGAAACGGACAAGTCTAAAGGGGTGAAAACTCCAGCCAACCGGAGGCAGTACCTAGATGACTCATCCACAGATGACGAGGCTATCCTTTGCAAGTGATCTAAAAAGAAGACGGAGACCCCAAACGACGTGCGCCATTGAAATTGCAGGAACACCAGTGACGGCTCTAATTGACACAGGAGCGTCCGTAAACGTAATGGGCTGCCAGCAGTACAAACAACTAAAGCCAAAGCCTGTGTTAACCCCGTCGAACGTAAAGATCCTGACGTACAAAGCCAGAAGCCACTATCCCTCAAAGAGAAGATGATGGTGCAAGTTAAGTCGGACACTCACGAGGTCACCATGACATTCCACGTCATAGACCGAGAAGCAGACATCTAAGTTAGCAGCCAGATCTGGGGCTGGTGACATTTGCCAACACGGTCAAGACCCTACAGGCCGACGATATACTCAAGCTGTTCCTACAACTCTTCAAAGGCCTTGGATGCATGAGAAGAAACCCGTGAAGTTACACATTGACAAGGCTGTGTAACCAGTTGCCCTATAACACCGTCGCATACCTTTTCATCTCAGGCCACTCGTCGAGCAGGAGCTGTGGAACCAAGAGCAGCAGGGAGTGATCGAAAAGGTCATGGGACCAACGCCCTGGGTGTCGCCCATGGTCATAGCCGAGAAACCGAAACAGCCAGGGAAGATACGTCTCTGCATCGACATGCGCATGCTGAATCAAGCAATAAAGCAGGAGAGATACCTTAGCCCAACGGTCGACGACATACTAGCTGATCTAAACGGATCCCGACGGTTTTCCAAGTTTGACCTCAACGCGGGGTACCACCAACTGAAGCTGGCAGAGGAAAGCAGGTATATTACGACCTTCTCAACTCACCTGGGGCTACGCCGCTAGAAAAGGCTATATTTCCGCATATCTCCGGCAGCAGAAATCTTTCAAAATGCAGTCCGGGAAATGCTATCTGGGCTCCAGGGAGTCCTCAATGTCAGTGACTGTATACTCATTCACTCAGCAACTTTCGAAGAGCACCATCGTCATCTCAGAGCCACTTTGCAACGCTTAGTTGACCATGGTGTGACACTCCACGGGACACGTGTCAAATCTTCCAAAAGTCCATTGAGTTCTTTGGCTACGTATTCAGCCAAGATGGAGTGCAGGTGGACCCGAAGGAAGTCGCAAGCCATTCAGCAAGCACCCAGCACAGCATCAGATGTTCAGAGTTTTTGGGACTGGCCACATACTGTGGACGGTTCATACCGAACCTGGCTACAGTGGCTGAACCTTTAAGAGCCCTCACTAAGAAGGATGCAGCGTGGCAAATGGGGGAAAGAAGAAGAAGAAGCATTCCAAAAGGTCAAGTCGACCCTGCTGAGCAAAACCACCATGACCTATTTTGACACTACACGACGTACGGAAGTAGTAGTGGACGCCAGACCTGTGGGATTAGGAGAACTCCTTGCCCAAGAAGTAGAGCCAAGGAAGTGGGTTCCCCTAGCCTTCACAAGTAAAGCGCTCGCACCAACCGGAGTTCGTTACTCCCAAATTGAACGAGAGGCGCTAGCCATCAAGTGGGCTTGTAACCACTTTCATCTCTACATTTGCGGACACCCTTTCAAAGTTGTAACTGACCACTAGCCACTACCTCTGCTATTCAGAGGCACCACTCCGCATCCACCTCCAGGATCGAAAGGTGGGTAATACAGCTACAACATTACCAAATGGACATAGAGTACAGACCCGGAGCCAAGAACCCTGCTGACTTCCTGTCTAGGCACCCGTTAGAAGTACTCCCAGGAAGTACCAGACAAGAACAACGTACCGAAGAATATGTATGCATGCTGTCTCAATGGGCCTGTCCACGAGCCCTCACAGTAGAAGAGATAAAGACGGAAACGGACAATGACGCGGTACTTCAAAATGTACTAGAAGCCATACGCAGGTCATGGGAAGGTTTCCTCCAAGGTATCACAGGATAGAACGAACCAGACCGAATCCGACTGGGGAAGATGTGACGAGTCCACGATGAACTGAGCACTTCTGACAGTGGTGTTGTATCACGAGGGTCACGTATCATCATCCCGGTAGGCCTCCAGGAACGAGCAACAGTTCTAGCACACGAAGGCCATCAAGGTACAGTGAGAATGAAGTCACGAAGGCGAGAGAAGGTGTGGTTCCCTGGCTTAGAAGCAGCTGTGGACACCGTTGTGAGAAATTGCCGGGCCTGCCAGCTCACCAGCAACCCAGAAGTACCAGCACCGGTAATAACAGAAGATCCAGCACCCTCCCCGTGGTCGTGGGTGAGCCTAGATTTTGGGAGCTTCCCAGATGGAAGAGTCACCGCTGTCCTAGTCGACAGTTAAATGAAGTATCCTTTTGTAGATGTCATACAGTCCACATCATTCAACCATCTGCAGCCAGTGCTAGAGAAAGCGTTTGCTCCCTTCGGACTGCCTCAAGTCGTAAAAACTGACAATGGACCTCCGTTCCAAGGAGGAGAGTTTAAAGAGCTGTTAACGCAACTAGGAATCAAACATCACCACATCACTCCACAATGGCCTCAAGCCAATGGTGAAGCGGAACGTTTTATGCGAACACTAAATAAAATCCTTCGTATCCGAACAATCTGACCCTGAAATGGCGCTTCACAGATTCTTGAGAGAATATCGCAGTACCCCACACTGCACTAAACAACGGTCACCGTGGGCACTAATGCTAGCCGGTCCCCGGTGAGATACCATTCCAGTGGCCGATAACTGGATACCTGAGCCATACAATCCTGTTGATACACAAATTCGACGAAGAGCCACTAACAAAAAAGCAAGCAGCCGGAGAAGAGCACGGCCGAGAGTCATAGCGCCTGGATGCACCGTCCTAGTGCGTCACCGTCGCAGCGGAGGGAAATTCCACACAACATATGAGCCTGGACGGTGGACAGTACTAAACATCAATGGAACAGCCCTCACCTCTAAGAAAGGAGGAGAGATCATCACCCGGATCATCTCCTGGTAAACAAGTACAACCGGACGATGCCGATCTGGAACACACCTACAGATATCGCACAAAAATGTAGAAGATCTGACTCGAAGCAGCATGGAGGAGCATGACACATATAATCCGGCATTGGCAACGTAGGGCCACAAAATGGTGGCATGCACAGCTGGGGAGCATCGGGTGGCTCACGGCAGCTATGTGCTCCCAAAACCTTGCAGAACAGCGCGGCATCATAAGAATGCACATTACCACTGATGACAGGCATAAAAAGCAAAGAAGAATCACGCAACACCATAACGAGGTAAGGTGAGCGCGCTCTGTCCAAGTTCTCGCAGACTGCAGGTGATTCAAATGCCACGCAGAGCAATGGCACACAACAATCCACAGGGGTACTCACCAATAAAAATAACGCTGGAAAGGTTCGTAACCACACCAAAGTTGATCTAAAATTGGTGAAAACAGTAACAACACTGACAGTGGATGCTGCTTCTGGCTCCAAAGAACATGAATATCTTCGCAAGAGTGTAAAATTAAATGATGAAACACTTGTGCAAGTGCGACACCCCACTGCGTGACAGAGTTTATCCAGGCGTTCAGTCACTGCTCTCGCATGTTGACTCCTTGTTCCACATATCCAGGTTGCTTGATTTAAAGAAAATCAAACACCCTAAATAGGCTGTCCAGGTAGAAAAGGACAGTGGTGGGGATGGTGAGGGCGTAATTATCCTCTAAATTTGAATCTTCCATATCAGAAATCTCAATAGTAGTTTCGTTCCCTCAGTAAATAAATTGCAGGTTTCCACAATAGTTGGGACATCGAAGTTTGGAGTAGCTTAGATGATAACACAGTGACTCCATGCGCCACACAGCACATTAAAATTCGCAGCACCACAGAAACGTTCATAAAATATATTGATTTAAAGTAGGTGAAACGCCTCATACAGTTGGTAAAGGACACTGGTGGGGCTAGGGAGGGCGTTCTTTTTCTCCAAGTTTCAAGCTTCTATAACAGAAATTTCTTAAGTAGTTTCCAATAGTACAGTCCATTATCAGTATTCACTGTTGTAAGTTCAGGTTTTCACAGCAGCTGAACTGCAGTTCAAACACACGCAGGTTCGTAATTCAAATCGTCGCCAAAATGTCGTAGGTAAAAGAAGTCCAAATGTAGCCAGGTACTAGGTTCCAAGAATGTACAAACTAAAACGATGAGGGTTAACAAGTGTGCACTGATGAATGTATAACTCATCTGATTGACATACACAATATATTATTCCACTCCACTTCCAGTGGCCCACCGTTGTAGCCACTTATATGCAAAAATACATCAATCCCCAGAAGGAATGGAAAAGTAATCAATATCTAACAATCAAATATTGCAGTCCAAAAAGAATCAGAATCCAGAAAAATTCTCTTCCAATTGAATTTCTTTTATTCTTTCTTGTATTTTTCATATATGTTGTTCCAACAATTCGTAGTAGTCCAATCCATTAAACACAAATGTTTTACATAACCACAGCCAACACGTTTCGTCCCTCTTGGCACCTCATCAGGGCTGTAAAGATAAAAAAGAACATATCAATAATCTATACAATGAGAATCTATATATATTTGGTATCCAAAAGCCTGCCTATATAACAATCTGAAATACGAGTCATTTACCCAAAAACAAATCACATAATTTTTTACAAAAAGTATAACCATTCATGTGCTGTATGCAATCACAATTACTGATTTTGATACTGACCCCAAATTTCTTAATCAAGTATTATTTCCTAAACAACATTCATTTAAAACATTCTAAATCAACTGCTCTTACCATCATTATAATTATATATTGTAATCTGGTCTAATCGTCACAAATACCAACAATGTATAATAATTTGACACATACCTCCTGAGTTATATCACATAAATGCAAATCTCAATCATATAGAGATGCTAGTATTCATTGAGTATCCTCTCTCTTATGTAAATAAAATCACTTCTTCTCTCCGTGTCAATTTGTAAAGGTTTTCTAAATATATGAGAAACATAATATTCCATTAGTCTCCAATCTATCATCCAAAAGACAATAACTTAGCTGTTTTCAGAGCAACAGTGTTTCCTAAGATGCTTGACCTTATATAGATCCAAGGCTGTTCCCCTCTTATCAAAAGCATTCGCCAAAGAAACCAATATCTCTATGTAAATCTAAAAATAAAGGAGGACAGAATCAATATTGCCCCCTAAATCCATTTCAAGACCGTCCAAATATCAGAAAAGTCGACCCTAACGAGCATACCTTGCTGTTCACATCGATACGTCCTTGCCAACATCCACCGCATGGTATCACATGCGTGTTTCTTACCACTGCGTTTTAAAAGTATAACCCTCCAATCCAAATCTCTGCTGGTTAACCTTTCATTTACATATTTTTAAAGTTGCTTCCTATCTGGTCCGCAAGCTGCTAGCCTATCAAATTAAGCGTAATATAAAACTCCTCCTTACGTTTAGCCGAAAAACGTTTCCACCTCCTTAACCTATCAGGGGCACGTTCACACTAACTTCCACCCGCCTGAAAGCCGAGCGCTTTCCAATGCGGTCCGCACACTGACAGCCTATCAGATTTAACATGTTGTTAAAATCCTACTTACATTCAACCGAATACATTTCTGCCTCGTTAACCTATCATAGGCTTATTACAACAAATTTACTTTCGCCCGTAAACCAGGCATAGCATAATTAACGTGCTTTTCCAGCTTCCTCCATTGAAGTGGTCAATAACGAACCAATGTATATAGCGAGCATATTAACTATAGAGTCCAGTGCCTCTTATTTGTTAAAATATTATTACTATTTCCGTGCTCGCTCTCATTCCACAACTTGATATTGTTTATCTTAAAAAATATACTACCAAAACAATCTTTATTGGTTAACCCTAATAATAGCGCAAAGTATCAAATTAACATTTATCAAATTCGAACTCATTAATTAATAACAAATGTGTTTTCGTTATTCGTATTACTATGTAAGTCTGTATTATCAAAAGTCTCTGCGATTCTATACTCAAATAAAATATCTCACACATACTAATCCAGTCATTACTTAAATTGCTAACGATTTCCAGATACCAAAAATCCCTCTTTAAGGAAAAATTTTATTGAAAATACGCAAGCTTTCTTTAGCCAAAATTATTTTTATAAAATAATGAAAACACTATTGCTCAAAAACTGCTATTTACCTTGTCCTGATTTTGAAATCTACAATTGGTGTTATGGAGTAACTAGTAACCTGACCGTAGTCACTTTAGTCACTGATTCAGGGAATAATCCTATGGTCCTGAATTGACATAATGAAAGAGAGCCAATGCCCAAAATCTATATTATAACAATTATATCATTCCAGAAAATAATGAAGCTCATTGTCACTATAAGTCCAAGCTCCACAGATCTACAACGACTAATCCATCTAGCTTCATTCTGCCTAATCCTGAGCTCCCAATTACCTCCACTTTTACCTGGCAAAATTCTTTGTATGCCATGGAACTTAATCTCATTCTCCCTTGGGTGCTCCTCCTTGATATGTAAATACAATGGGGATCTAGTGTCATGGTTCTTTATTGATCTTTTATGTTCCTTGATTCTAAGCTTCAAATTACGCTTTGTACTTCCTATATAAATCTTTCCACATGCACAAATTATGACCTAAATTACTCCCACGCTGTTACAATTGATGAATTCCCTAATACAATATCTTTTCTTGGTGTTATACATAAAATCTTGGATTTTATTGATTCCTGAACTACATATATTGCTGGATCCACACACATAGAAACCAGTAGGCTGCTTTGGCAACCAATTGAGATCCATAGTTTTTATGGGTTCGATAGAGTTTCAGGTTACCCTTTCTCTTATAGTGGGACTACGTTTAAATATCACCCCTGGTTTTTCTCCAATAATACTGGTTAGACCCGGAACACCCTTCAAAAGATCCCAATTTTTTTCCAAGGCCTTACATATTTCGTTTTTTTGTGAACAATAAGTCGTCACAAATGAAATTCGCTCAGCAGAGCCACTTCTATCTTTTTGTACCAAGGTGTCATTTCTTTTAACCTTCATTATTTTATCTCTGGCCTTCTTCAAATTACTTAAAAGATATCCTCTCTGCATTAAACGATGTTGGAGATTATCCAACTCCTTAATGAAATCATTCTGTGAACTACAATTCCGGCGTATCCTTATCAGCTCCCCAGAAGGGATCCCTCTGATTACCGAAATGGGATGAGCACTTTCAGGCCTTAAAATAGAATTGGTAGCAGTACTTTTTAAAAACAGTCTACTGTTGATGGCTTTACCATCTATGAATAGTTCCACATCTAGGAAGTCTATCCTCTCCTTACTAAAATTCATTGCGAAGGTGATGTTGAAATTATTACAGTTAAGATACTCAAAATATTCATTCATTTCCCCTGAACTCCCTCTCCAAATCATTAAGACGTCGTCAATAAAACGGACCCAAAATACAATATGATCCGTCCATTCAGAGGCACCTCGACCCCAGACATGCTCCCTCTCAAACCAACCCATAAATAGGTTGGCATAAAAGGGAGCAAACCTGTATCCCATCGCCGTGCCCTTGATCTGGTGAAACCATTGATCCTCAAATAGGAGAAAATTATTGTTCAAGATTAGTTGACTCGTTTCCACTAGCATTTTAGAGTGGTCCCTCAAACTGGCACTACAACTTCCCAAGAAAAGATTCAGAGCCTGTAAACCTTTCTCATGATCAATACAAGTGTAAAGTCCAACCTCATCCAATGTAACTAGACTCATGCCCTGTTCCCATTTGGTGTCCTGCAATTTATTAAGGACATCCATAGTGTCCCTTATATAAGATGGTAAATTAGTCACTAATGGTTTTAAAAACATATCAAAAACATATCAACAAATTCCGACAAGTGCTCGGTCATGCTTCCAATACCTTTGGTTTCTTTGGAGAACGCTTTTGATAAAAGGGGAACAGACTTGGATCTATATAAGGTCAAGTATCTTAAGAAACACTGTTGCTCTGAAAACAGCTACATTATTGTCTTTTGGATGATAGATTGGAAACTAATGGAATACTAGTTCTCTCATATATTTAGAAAACCTTTACAAATTGACACGGAGAGAAGAAGTGATTTTATTTACATAAGAGAGAGGATACTCAATGAATACTAGCATCTCTATATGATTGAGATTTGCATTTACGTGATATAACTCAGGAGGTATGTGTCAAATTATTATACATAGTTGATATTTGTGACGATTAGACCAGATTACAATATATAATTATAATGATGGTAAGAGCAGTTGATTTAGAATGTTTTAAATGAATGTTATTCAGGAAATAATACTTGATTAAGAAATTTGGGGTCAGTATCAAAATCAGTAATTGTGATTGCATACAGCACATGAATGGTTATACTTTTTGTAAAAAATTATGTGATTTGTTTTTTGGTAAATGACTTGTATTTCAGATTGTTATATAGGCAGGCTTTTGGATAACAAATATATATATATTCTCATTGTATAGATTAGTGATATGTTCTTTTTTATCTTTACAGCCCTGATGAGGTCCCAAGAGGGACAAAACGCGTTGACTGGGGTTATGTAAAAAATTTGTGTTTAATTAATGGATTGGACTACTGAGAATTGTTGGAACTACATATATGAAAAATACAAGAAAGAATAAAAGAAATTTAATTGGAAGAGAATTTTTCTGGATTCTGATTCTTTTTGGACTGCAATATTTGATTGCTAGTTATTGATTACTTTTCCATTCCTACCGGAGATTGATGTATTTTTGCATATAAGTGGCTACAACGGTGGGCCACTGGAAGTGGAGTGGAATAATATATTGTGTATGTTAATCAGATTGGTTATACACTCATCAGTGCACACTTGTTAACCCTCATCATTTCAGTTAGTAGAAATTATTTAAGGGCGTGTAGCACAAGAGTATCTTAATTCTTTGAGTCATAAATATGGAGGACGATCGTGAAAAACTAGCAGCTGAAATGTTCCAACAGAGTAAGTCATCTAAATTAGCAGTACAGAAGGATTTACCCAATAACAGTTTGAGAGATACATTTTTGAAATTAGAGAAACTGAAAAAATTTGAATTATCTAAATGGTGGGATGGAGTAACTCTCAAGAATTTTTTGGATCAACAAAGAATCCCAAGAGGTCTTAGGATATTAATTTTTCCCACCTTTGACGACCTCGATGAGGATCATCTCAAGGAATGGGAAGAAAACCTGTACGCATCATCGTTTACAATGATGAATATATTAATAAAAAATGCGGGTAGAGAAATTAAAGTGTCAGATATCTGTTTTGGAAAGGGAAATTAAGGACATGAACTTACCAGAATTGACGGATAAGAATTATACCATACTAATAGGTGTCATTAATAGACACCAGTTACAAATTAAGGATAAAAAACTGAGTAAATTACGCAGGGACGAGAGAGACTATAATCAAGGCAGAGTATTTACTTTTGCTAAAGGTTATGATGCAATTCCCAAATCGAAACAAACAAGGGGAGTAGTAACGCAGAGTGAACTGAGCTCTGTGAATTACAGTAGTTCCTGCATTTCATCTACTGATGAACCTACACCATTGGGAGCAGTGGGGGGATCCCCAACCAAAAGCTCGTCTTTTTCCGAGGAAATATTGAGAATAAGAAGAGGAAAGAAATACGTTTCTGTAGAACAAGAAGGGGGAAGAAACACAGGAAATACCAGGATAGGGACCCGCAGTCAGGACAAAGTCAGGAAGTAGGGATTAATTGTGATGAAGATATGACCTGTAGTGGCAGTTCAGAAAGAGAATTGGAGGTGATTAATCTTTCCAATAGAATTCTAAACTTAGAGGAGTTGAATGTTTTGAAGAAAGGATTATCATTTTGTCCTATGAATCAATGTAACTATACTGAATTGGAGATTGACTTGTTTAAATTTTCAAGGATTTTGAAATTGAAGAGTTTCTTTTCAACATGGGATAAGAATGTAAATGTAAATTCATGTGCTAATATTAAAAGATCTGAAATGACAACTACAGTTACATTATGTTCAATTGCTTATGTCTCTGACTGAAGGAGAGAGATTTGGAGTGGATGATATTGCATCATTAATAGATGTGTCTACAGACTATAGTTGTACTAGTGGTTTAAGGCCTGAATCAAAATTTATTCCACAGGGCACCCAATTTGCTGCTATAGATTTGTTTTTTAAACAAACTAAAGAGGAGTTTCATAGATTGGAGGATCATGGAGATAAGGACAAATGGAAATCAAAATTAAAGGATAACTTGACATATGAACAAAGACTAGCCCTAAACAGCCTAAGATCAGACAAAAGTATTATTATTCGGGAAGCTGACAAGGGCGGAAATATTGTCATTATGGATAGAATGGATTACTGTAAAGAAATTTATAGACAGCTTAGTGATATTAGTTGTTATGTAAAGTTGTCCTCTAATCCTATTGAACAAGCAAACAGGCATATCATGGAAAGATTATATGTATGGAAAGAAGAGGGTTTATTAGATGAGGCAGAATTTAAATATCTATACATAAAAAAAAACACCTTCCCGTTTATATATACTCTGCCTAAAGTGCACAAATCTAGAACTGATCCACCAGGAAGACCGATTATATCGGGTATTGGAAGCATGACCGAGCACTTGTCGGAATTTGTTGATATGTTTTTAAAACCATTAGTGACTAATTTACCATCTTATATAAGGGACACTATGGATGTCCTTAATAAATTGCAGGACACCAAATGGGAACAGGGCATGAGTCTAGTTACATTGGATGTGGTTGGACTTTACACTTGCATTGTGTTTAATTAATGGATTGGACTACTGAGAATTGTTGGAACAACATATATGAAAAATACAAGAAAGAATAAAAGAAATTCAATTGGAAGAGAATTTTTCTGGATTCTGATTCTTTTTGGACTGCAATATTTGATTGTTAGATATTGTTTACTTTTCCATTCCTTCCAGAGATTGATGTGTTCCAAGAATGTAGTTTATTAAATCCAGTTCCCAGTAAGTAGTAGGAAGATAGATGGTAAATAAGATGGTAAATGGTAGCCCCACCAGGAGCAGCCTCATAACCAACAACCCACATAACCAAGCCCACATAACCAAGAATTCCGTGACCTCATCACACATTCCAGCACTCATCCTGGTTGAGCAGCAGGGAAGATGTAAGTGCAAGAAAGTAGAGGCAACAATAAAGTCACCACACCCTCCCAACACAGGTCTAAAGGAAAAGGAGGTTCAGGCTCTCACACATCCCCGGTACCTCTCCAACACAAGGACTGTATCTTCTTTTGAACTAACAGGCACCAATCACATCATCGCAGGTGGCAAAATGAAGATTGTGGCTAGACGTGCTGAGAATGTACTTCACAAGCAACTGCTATCCCTACCGAAAGACAACAAGGCGTGCGTCTACATCCTGCCGGTGAGCACAGCTATAAGCTGTCCCATAGCATAGTCGCGATAGAGCTCCTTTAAATCTTGACACCCCGGTGGTGGCCTTGGATGCTCACTTCACCCCCCTCGCCAATGCTGATTACTAGGGTTTTCTTCTCTGACAGGCCAAATATAAACTAGAAGAATCCATCCATGAGTTCTACAGGCTTCTCCAAGAGCTGGCCAGCAGATGTACGTTGCCGGATGAAGCTAATGAGATGCAAGTTTAATATATACAAAAATGTGTGTCTGCGTAGTTAAGGCAGCTAGCGCTATGAGAACCAAGCAAATCATTCGCAGACATCCTGACACCGGGCCAGTCCCTGGAACTCGTTCCAAATATTGAGAGAAAGAGGAACGAAACCTGAGCATATGCTTTTTAATTGTATGAAATCACATAACCACTGCCTGGGTCCAAAAAAAAATGTTTCACAGAGAAACCTATTCGGTCTTGTTGAAGCTTTTATCCAGTAAAAAATCTAAGATTTTGAAAAGGTTGCCTCACCCAATAGAATGAGCTAGATATGTGACTGATATTTCGAGAGTGAAAAGAAAGGGAACAAAGGTAGAATAAGAGAAAGAAGAGGTGTAGAGGTGAAGTAGTAAACCAATGGTGAGGTCAGTGGAGAAGTTAGGTAGCGAGAGAGTAGTGAGTATAGATAGGTAAGGTAGTGAGGGCGATGTGAGGTAGAGAGAGAAATGAGATACAGAGGTGAAGGCATGGTGTGAAGTCGAGAAAGGGTTGAGAGAGAGGTAAAGTAGTAGAGACATAGAGAGAGAGAGCTAGAGAGGTGAGGTACAGATAGAAGGGCCATATTATCAAGGAACGGCGATAACATTATCGCCACTTTAGCGGCAGAAAACTGCCGCTAAAGCGGCGATAATGAGCTTGATAATATGCCCTTATGAATTCCCATAGAAGCCCATGTTCACACCAGAACCTGGGCTTCTATGGGAATTTCAAAACAACAGGTGAGAAAAAGGGTCTAAGGGAAAAATAATTTAAAGACCTGCCCAAGTCCAAATCCCCTATTCTAAACTTATACAACTACAAAAATAGACTGGGGGTCTAAAAAGGGGGGAGCACAATCGGTGATGTGTATACTGGTAGAAGGATAACTATTCTTTTGTCCCTGGCAAACAGAGCTGAGCAGGATTTCCATCAAATTATATCGTTGTGATAGAGCTAAAGTATCAAGCTCTGTTGATCAGTGTTATCACGTGGTTATCCGCCACCTCCATGAGGGTAACCTTTTTGATCATAAGAATTCCCTCTGTGGCAAGCTCATGCGCTCTTCGTGAATGCCATTCACAACCAAGGCAAGCAATTGATGCCACAACGTGTTGAAGAGTAATAGAGAAAAATCATGTGATGCAGTGCAATGAAAATTAAAGAGGTTATGTGAAAAGACTTAAAGCGTTTTGACAATATCTCTTTCCTCACACCTAGTAAAAACAAGGGGAGTTAACTTGAGTCTCCGCTATTGATTCATAGCAGAAAACACAATGACTCCTACTTCATGGTCAACAGGTTTCAGCCCAAACGGAAATGATCCAGGCTTTCTTCAGGACCTATTAGCAGCTACTGCACATTAATCAAGATCTTCTTATGTCAGAACACTGTAGTAAGAAGAACCATACAACCTCGCTTGATGCGAAACCTTCATTTACAGGATGCAATCATCACCTACAGAAAAATAAATCAATTATCAAACTCCGTGCTCTCAAAATAAGACCTACAGGCGTAGAAGTATGCCCATTAGGACTCTAATATTTCGCTTACCCTGCATGATCCAGGCCCAAACCTCACCTCCCTGGAGCCTTCCTCGGGTAGAAATGAGGCCCCGCTCTACAAGAAAAGGAGGGGAGAAAAAGGAGGGGAGAAAAAAAGGGGGCTCTTCATCAATCAAGTGGACGAAAAAATGACCCTGTCCTAAGTACAGAATCTTAACAAATCAATTAGTGTACCTAGTATTTATGCGTATAATGCGCACTGAGCTACCCATCAGCTCTTGAAACAGAAAAAACCAATAAACGGTCAAGAAATTCTAAACGGAAAACAGTAAAAATAGCTTATGGCAGAAACTACTGAATCCCCTGCCTAATACAGAGGCAATGGCGCAGACACACATTGCTATGTGCATACTGCCCTTTACTCAATTTGCAGGGACATAATGTTGGTATCTTGTAGCTATGTGTCCTCGATAGCCCACTGTCTGGGCTCAGTTATTAATAAGAGTGTACTCGGCTCCCTAACCCCAAGGTGTTCACGCCATTAGTTAACCCAGAATAATGATTATTAATGCAGTTCAATGTATTTTTCTGGACTAGTGACCCACTTGTATGGCTGAAGAAAGTTGGATCTAAAGGTACATCAGTCAAACGTGGCGTGATATAAGTAAAACCACGGTAAGAGGGAATCGCCTTCTTTTCAAACAGCCTTAGCGCTGCATCAACCGGGATATAAGGCCGAGAAACATAACGTGAAATCACGGCTGGAGAAAGGAAATGCAGTACCAACTCTCTAGGGCTACTACAACACTGTACCCAGGGACAGAGTCTAGGGGATTGTATAATCATTAGCGATAGATTGCTTCGTTTACTGCTCTCAAGTTGCTATTCATTAATCACACACTAACCTGTCCGTCGGTACCTCTGTGTGTCACCGAGTTTGGGAAGGAGGCACCGAAGTTGCAACATCATCGGGTTTAAATACATCCTGTTATCATGGGTATATTTCCGGTTTCGAAAATCGCGCGCTTAGTCAAAAGCAGCGGCACAACGTAGTACTACAAATTGACGTCACGCGTGACTATTCTGTAGTTCCAAGATAGAAACAAGTCCGAACGCAGTACTACAATTTGACGTCACGCGTGACTATTTTGTAGTTCAAAATAGAAGATGGTCCGACCTGCGGATTCCGGCCTCACTGATGCAAGTTAACACTGCGTGTGAGAGAAGGAAACCTGCAAAGGGTCCTATAGTTGATAACTAAATACCCCTATCGATCATATTGCATTAGCCAAAGCTAAAAACGGTCTGCATGTAAGAATAAAGTGATCATTATCTTCTTATTTGCAACATGCATGGTGTGTGCATTCAAAAATATAGTACTCCAATCAAGCTGCACAAATATATACCTCCCATCATGCATACGCTAAACAAGCTCTCTTGTCCATAAGAATGTATTGTCATAGTATTCCTATGTAACACATCGTATGTCCAGATCTCATGATAATCATGCAATGTTTATCATGCATACAATGCCCAGGATACAGCACCAGATGTTATTCAGAAGCCTCATAGTAACAGAAGTCAAACCATACATACAAGTGTCAGAACCAGAGAGTATATGGTGGTATGTTACTGAGCAGTTAAAGAGCTATGCCAGATTAGAGACTAACCCAAGGTATGTCATCATTGAGACCTAGAGTGTCACTATGCAATTTATATACCCATTTTTGCTCTTTGATAAACAAATATCTGGAGATGTCACTGACAGATAAGGGTATATTAGGTTTTTCAAGCACTGTCCATTTGAAATCCTCTGGTCCATGATGTTCATTGAAATGTCTCATGAGTTTTGTGGTGAGCTTTTTGCATCTAAATGTGCTTTTGTGTTCTAGCATTCGTGCCTTGACTTTTCGAGTAGTCATCCGAAGAGCGACCACAGCGACCACAGGAGGAAGGTCCTTCTCCTACCTGGCCGCCAAGACCTGGAACTCCCTCCCGACCGACCTGCGCCTGACCCAAGACCACCTCTCCTTCAGGAAGAAGCTGAAGACATGGCTGTTCGAGCAGTAGCGGCACCCCCCCACCCCCAGCGCCTTGAGACCCTACGGGTATGTAGTGCGCTCTATAAATGTCACTGATTGATTGATTGATTGATCCCGACATAGTTTATCCGGCACGGGCAAGTGATCAAATAGATCAGATTGCTGCTATTACAATTAGTGAATTGATATTGAACCCATAGTTTACTAGTTCCTATATCAATTGTTGTTGAATGCGAGGTCTGTGGACATATAGAACAATCCCCACAAGGATGGTGACCCGTGGCTGCCGGTAAGCCCCAGAGTGTACCCAGTTGTCTCGGTAATGGTGTCTTGGGGCGTGTATGAACTAAAACGGGCTCGAAAGAGAGCCACTAATAACCATCGTGAGGCCCTGTTAGAGCCACCGATGCAGAAGCCTCCTGTAGACAGACTGACCTTTGTACATACTTTTAGCACATTATCAAACCAGATACAGAAAAGCATCAGACACCATTGGCGTTTGCTGAATTCCAGTAAAGAAAAGATTTCTCTGCCCTTGTTTGCATTTAAAAGAGGTAGTAACATCAAGGACAAATTAGTTCATACACGCCCCAAGACACCATTACTCTGGGGCTTACCGGCAGCCACGGGTCACCATCCTTGTGGGGATTGTTCTATTTGTCCACAGACCTCGCATTCAACAACAATTGATATAGGAACTAGTAAACTATGGGTTCAATATCAATTCACTAATTGTAATAGCAGCAATCTGATCTATTTGATCACTTGCCCGTGCCGGATAAACTATGTCGGGATGACTACTCGAAAAGTCAAGGCACGAATGCTAGAACACAAAAGCACATTTAGATGCAAAAAGCTCACCACAAAACTCATGAGACATTTCAATGAACATCATGGACCAGAGGATTTCAAATGGACAGTGCTTGAAAAACCTAATATACCCTTATCTGTCAGTGACATCTCCAGATATTTGTTTATCAAAGAGCAAAAATGGGTATATAAATTGCATAGTGACACTCTAGGTCTCAATGATGACATACCTTGGGTTAGTCTCTAATCTGGCATAGCTCTTTAACTGCTCAGTAACATACCACCATATACTCTCTGGTTCTGACACTTGAATGTATGGTTTGACTTCTGTTACTATGAGGCTTCTGAATAACATCTGGTGCTGTATCCTGGGCATTGTATGCATGATAAACATTGCATGATTATCATGAGATCTGGACATACGATGTGTTACATAGGAATACTATGACAATACATTCTTATGGACAAGAGAGCTTGTTTAGCGTATGCCTGATGGGAGGTATATATTTGTGCAGCTTGATTGGAGTACTATATTTTTGAATGCACACACCATGCATGTTGCAAATAAGAAGATAATGATCACTTTATTCTTACATGCAGACCGTTTTTAGCTTTGGCTAATGCAATATGATCGATAGGGGTATTTAGTTATCAACTATAGGACCCTTTGCAGGTTTCCTTCTCTCACACGCAGTGTTAACTTGCATCAGTGAGGCCGGAATCCGCAGGTCGGACCAGCTTCTATTTTGAACTACAAAATAGTCACGCGTGACGTCAAATTGTAGTACTACGTTCGGACTTGTTTCTATCTTGGAACTACAGAATAGTCACGCGTGACGTCAATTTATAGTACTACGTTGTGCCGCTGCTTTTGACTAAGCACGCGATTTTCGAAACCGGAAATATACCCATGATAACAGGATGTATTTAAACCCGATGATGTTGCAACTTCGGTGCCTCCTTCCCAAACTCGGTGACACACAGAGGTACCGACGGACAGGTTAGTGTGTGATTGATGAATAGCAGCTTGAGAGCAGTAAACGAAGCAATCTATCGCTAATGATTATACAATCCCCTAGACTCTGTCCCTGGGTACAGTGTTGTAGTAGCCCTAGAGAGTTGGTACTGCATTTCCTTTCTCCAGCCGTGATTTCACGTTATGTTTCTCGGCCTTATATCCCGGTTGATGCAGCGCTAAGGCTGTTTGAAAAGAAGGCGATTCCCTCTTACCGTGGTTTTACTTATATCACGCCTCGTTTGACTGATGTACCTTTAGATCCAACTTTCTTCAGCCATACAAGTGGGTCACTAGTCCAGAAAAATACATTGAACTGCATTAATAATCATTATTCTGGGTTGACTAATGGCGTGAACACCTTGGGGTTAGGGAGCCGAGTACACTCTTATTAATAACTGAGCCCAGACAGTGGGCTATCGAGGACACATAGCTACAAGATACCAACATTATGTCCCTGCAAATTGAGTAAAGGGCAGCATGCACATAGCAATGTGTGTCTGCGCCATTGCCTCTGTATTAGGCAGGGGATTCAGTAGTTTCTGCCATAAGCTATTTTTACTGTTTTCCGTTTAGAATTTCTTGACCGTTTATTGTTTTTTTCTGTTTCAAGAGCTGATGGGTAGCTCAGTGCGCATTATATGCATAAATACTAGGTATACTAATTGATTTGTTAAGATTCTGTACTTAGGACAGGGTCATTTTTTCGTCCACTTGATTGATGAAGAGCCCCCTTTTTTTCTCCCCTCCTTTTTCTCCCCTCCTTTTCTTGTAGAGCGGGGCCTCATTTCTACCCGAGGAAGGCTCCAGGGAGGTGAGGTTTGGGCCTTGATCATGCAGGGTAAGCGAAATATTAGAGTCCTAATGGGCATACTTCTACGCCTGTAGGTCTTATTTTGAGAGCACGGAGTTTGATAATTGATTTATTTTTCTGTAGGTGATGATTGCATCCTGTAAATGAAGGTTTCGCATCAAGCGAGGTTGTATGGTTCTTCTTACTACAGTGTTCTGATATAAGAAGATCTTGATTAATGTGCAGTAGCTGCTAATAGGTCCTGAAGAAAGCCTGGATCATTTCCGTTTGGGCTGAAACATGTTGACCATGAAGTAGGAGTCATTGTGTTTTCTGCTATGAATCAATAGCGGAGACTCAAGTTAACGCCCCTTGTTTTTACTAGGTGTGAGGAAAGAGATATTGTCAAAACGCTTTAAGTCTTTTCACATAACCTTTTTAATTTTCATTGCACTGCATCACATGATTTTTCTCTATTACTCTTCAACACGTTGTGGCATCAATTGCTTGCCTTGGTTGGGAATGGCATTCACGAAGAGCGCATGAGCTTGCCACAGAGGGAATTCTTATGATCAAAAAGGTTACCCTCATGGAGGTGGCGGATAACCACGTGATAACACTGATCAACAGAGCTTGATACTTTAGCTCTATCACAACGATATAATTTGATGGAAATCCTGCTCAGCTCTGTTTGCCAGGGACAAAAGAATAGTTATCCTTCTACCAGTATACACATCACTGATTGTGCTCCCCCTTCTATGGGAATTCACAAGGGCATATTATCAAGCCCATTTTCGCCGCTTTAGCGGCAGTTTCCTGCCGCTAAAGCAGCGATAATGATATCGCCGTTCCTTGATAATATGGCCCGAAGTGAGTATGTGAGAGAAGAGAAGAGATGTACAGAGAGGTCAGATGGAATAACTGAAGTGAGGCACAGAAGGAGGGATGAGGTAGCGAGAGAGTTGAGAAAGAGAGAGAGGTTCGAAAGTAATATGTATAAAAGGAGGCACATAGAGTGCACCAAGAGAGATGCGCAGGGTAATGAGAGAGACAGAGAGATTACGTTGAGTTTGGTATATTGGGTATGTTGAGGGGTTAGGTAAACAAAGATGAGGAAGGGAGAGCTGAGATAGAGAGAGGATGAAAGTACACAGAGAAGTAGGGATTATGATAGAGAGAGAATAAAGTTACATAGAAAAGCAAGGAGTAAGAGAGCGAGTTAAGGTAGAAGAGGTGTAGTAAGGATCTGAATGCTACCATCTAGTTGAGCGTGCAAGGTTTAAGGTTGGGCACACCAGGCATGCACACAAAGGGACAGATGTATTTTTAGCGCAGCACAGCTGCACTGAGTTGCACAAGGAGGGAACATTTTTCCCGAGCTATATTTATTTTAAATGATCTGCTCTGGGGTCTGATAACTATGGTCTACGACTGGAGGTCTGGCCACTTAATTGAATTGCCTCAATTGAATTTTCTTTAATGTATTATAGACTTTCGAGGTCTCTAGATTCTCGGGTGGTTTGTATTAGACCATTACATGATACATGTGTATTAGTTACTGAGTCTACATGTGTATCTAATATGATTTACTGTTTATTGGTTTAATAGTTTTAATACTATCCAAAGTGCTATAATTCTGTACCACTGCATCTGAGATTGTTTCTGTTACATTGGAAATTTGACGAATCCTATACATTGACTGGTTGGATTTGAACTTTAATAAATAAATGCGATTAAATAAATGGCCTGCTGCTGTACATTCCCCCTGTGCTGGTGCACAATCAGGCTGCCTGGCACCATGCACAACATCTGCACTGCTGTGTGCGCGTTTAGCATGGGATGTGAACTGGAAGCCTACAAGTCTCATACAAAATTCCATGCCTAAATAAATTCGTAAACATTCCATCCATTGTATATGTGCTGTACCGCGCAACAACTTACCATGTATGGAATGTTTGCAGAAGCTAAAACATGTATCCATGCTAGCGACTCCTTTAAGTAGGCTTTATTTTGAGGCACAAGATCTGGTATGACTATCTTGGTTGATCATGCTTTTTGTCATATTGTTGCTTACCCTAATCCACTGACGTCATCACTAGGTAGCGCTCCGATGATGCAATGTGGCTCAAAGCAGCACAAAGAGCTATTTGTGCTGAGAAAAGCGCACTTTTCTGCTGTTATGAAACTCCGCCTGCAAGAGTTTGTGCTGCTTTGCGTCACTTTGCATGACTTTGCTCCAGTGCAAACCATTAGAAAATGTAATTGTAATTGTATTTATATAGCGCTTACTACCCCTGACAAGGCACTGAGTGCTCTTACATGGCTCTTTCACCTGCTCGGCTCTCAAAGTAAAAAGGAAGCTGTGTTTTTTTATGACCCCATGTTAAGTTACAGCAAAACTCCATTCTGGATTATAGCTTCGGTTGTTTGTTTCAGGGTGTGTAGACGTGGTGCCCCCATTGAAGTACTTTTAGCCATAGTTTAGGAATGTACTTCTAAATGCATATTTTCTTACACTGACATGCCTTGTGCAACTCTGTTCAGAGCTTGCTCCTTTCACTGCTCTAGACATGAAATGTATTTTTATTCTTTTTCTGGTGTTAATTTTTCTATATTAACTCCAGCCGTTGGTCTGCCTCTTCTGTGGGGTGGGACCTCTTACTATGGTCTCATTAAACATTGTCCTTGTCTACATTCTTTGCATCGTTGACAATGATTGAAAATTCTCTGTACGGTCGATAGTAGTTGGGCCATCTCATATATAGTAGAGTACTTCTTGTTGTGAGATTTG
Organism: Triturus cristatus; assembly: GCF_964204655.1. Taxonomy (NCBI): domain Eukaryota; kingdom Metazoa; phylum Chordata; class Amphibia; order Caudata; family Salamandridae; genus Triturus; species Triturus cristatus. The sequence continues at coordinate 472,833,018 of NC_140590.1, read as the reverse complement.
TTGCAGTGGCAGTCAGTGACCTTTGAAAATGGTGGAGTGTAATACCGGCCAGCAGTTCACCCCATTTTTAAAACATTTGCCTCACTAATACTCAGTTCCTCTCATTCACTCTAACTCACATTCTGCCACTTGCTCATTCTCACTCATACTTACTCACACTCCCCGTTACTCACACACAAACATATTTATACTCACTGGTTCTCATGATCATTTGCTAACACACTTACACACAGTAACTGACTTGGGCCTGGTGCACCTGCACCTGCTGCGCCATTGATCGCTACACTCTTGACTCAATTCTACTCGCTCTCGCAGCCTCCAATCACTCAGTCTAAAGCACTCACTCTCCTTCAATCACTCTCTTGCACTCACTTTCACATATTGATACACACTCTCACACTATGGTTCTCACTCACTTTCACTCTCAATGACACTTTCAAACACACTCACACAGTTTCACTCAATCCCATTCACTCACAAACACATGCACACATTCATAGAGAAATAACTTTTTTAACTTACCTTCCTTACTCAGCTGGTAACTTGGAGGCTCAACGGAAGCAGCAAAGAAGGAACCTGGTTCTGGGCACTGGAACCAGCAACCCATGATTCCTAAAGAGAAGCCAGATGGAGCAACAAAGGCAGAAATGAAAAGGAGAAGCCCCGCCTTAATCCTTCTCCCTGCTTCTTGATAGGACTGGAAGCGCAACCCTATAAGAAGCTGGGATAGTGCTTGCCACCCTGCCCTTGCTGCTCGGTGGCGGCATTTCATTGGCTTCAGGGATGCACTGATGTGCACCTAGACAGACACGTTTTAACAGATATACTGAACTGCCTGAGGCATGCGCCGGATGTCTGCTAAATAAAATGGATTGTGCCTGTGTGAGGGGATCTTAGTCAAGAACTACGTCTCTCAGACAGGCCCACTACAGGCATCCAGCTGCAGTGTGCTTTATTTTGAAACAACACTATGTAGCTGGATAATGCCTCAGCCACCTCCTCCTGTCATCAAGAGCTTGAAGTTGAGGCAGAGAGGTCTGACCTGGGCACTAGCAGTGTGTTTTCATGAACACTGCTAAATTGAAAGATGCACAGGTTGGCTGGGCCCTTTTGCCCCTGATAAGGAGCCGCTGTTGATTTGCTCTCATTAAATGTTTTTTTTTGTTTGGTCACCTCCTTTATTCTTTACAGTACTGTTATTAGCTTCCATGCTTGGCAGGTTCTTTAAGCTTCATATATTTTAATTGTGATTTTCCACACAAGTCTTCCCAACCCTCCTTTCATCTGAGGTCTAAGGAAGGGTACTGTGGGGATGTATGACGTTACAACGCATACTTTTACAACGCATTCACTTACAACGCAATTTTTACAACGCAGCATCCACTACAACGCATTCCATTACATCGCATGACACTACAACGCATTTTAAAAAACTACCTTTACAACGCATTCCATTACATCGCATACTACCTTTACAATGCATACCATTACAACGCATAATGTTACATTGCATTTAAGGTAAGTATTGGATAGTATAGGGGTAAAAATTACTATTCTTACTCCAGGGGGTGCAACAGTAGGGTAAGTGTTGGATAGTATAGGGGTAAAAATTACTATTCTTACTCCAGGGGGTGCAACAGTAGGGTAAGTGTTGGATAGTATAGGGGTAAAAATTACTATTCTAACTCCAGGGGGTGCAACAGTAGGGTAAGTGTTGGATAGTATAGGGGTAAAAATTACTATTCTAACTCCAGGGGGTGCAACAGTAGGGTAAGTGTTGGATAGTATAGGGGTAAAAATTACTATTCTAACTCCAGGGGGTGCAACAGTAGGGTAAGTGTTGGATAGTATAGGGGTAAAAATTACTATTCTAACTCCAGGGGGTACAACAGTAGGGTAAGTGTTGGATAGTGTAGGGGTTAAAAACTAATATTCTAACTCCAATGGTATGCATTGTAATGGTATGCGTTGTAATGCCTGCGTTGTAGTGACATGCGATGTAGTGTCTGCGTTGTAACGGTATGCGTTGTAATGGTATGCGTTGTAGTGTCATGCGTTGTAAAGGATGTTCCGTTGTAATGCCTGCGTTGTAAGTGTAGTGCGATGTAATAGTTGCGTTGTAAAGGTTGTTTCCCGTACTGTGGTTTAGGCGGTACATGGTGGTCGGGGCCATCCAATTTATTTATTGCATTGTATTGCAGCATTTAAGTAGCACTTACTAACTCATTTGGGGCACTGAAGTGCTACATCAGTAGCACTCTACACTGTATGATGCCAATGCACCATAATATCGGGGGAGGAGAAGTGCCATCAAGCACCCTTTGCGCTTGAATGGCACCATACGTTAGCCTCTGTTCACACTTAAACCTTCAACAGTCTTCCATTTGCTGTTGGTGGGCTCGGTAAAAAAAATGCAATGAAAGGAAGCTACAGAAAATAGGTCTTCCTGTGGAAAAAATAATCTTACTATATAGGTTTAGGAGAGAAGGCACAACACCATTTAAAACAATACATTTTAATGAGCAAAAAATAAAAACATTTCTAAATAAATCTAGTTCCATCAAAGCAATTTATAAGATACACAATCTAATGTAACTGGCTCTTCAATGTGAAGTCCCTTTTGGATGTATTGGACGAAAAATGCAACACTAAAAGGAATTAGGAAGCCATTGATTTTGATAGAATGCTATGAGTTTAAAGCAGCCTTTCCAGGTCGGAAACCCCAAACGTTTAATGAAACCTATATGGCTCCTTGATTACTATCTCCACTTCTCAGACCCAAACTGGGACCTTAATAAATCTGATTGACTGCTTGCTTCCTTCTATTTTGCTCTTAGAACTGAGAGGCAGAGATGCACAGGGATTCCAAGTGGTACTAGTGGTACACTAAAATTAAATTCTGTGGGTGTAACCAGCAAAATAATCTTAATTTGACATACTTCTGAATGAGCAAGGTATTATTAGTTCTGGCATTAACCAAGATATTTTGATTTTAGTAAAATTAGATATGTAATATATATTCATTTATAGGTGCTTTCAGCCAGCCCTATTCATTCACTGGTCTGTTACTGTCATTCACATTTTTCTTCTGCTGACTAGAGCGTACAGCTTGGTGCAAACTGCACTGAGTGATGGCATTCTGTCCTTTCAGAAGGAGCAAATCCACACACAAAATAATTCTGTTCAGTGCTACCGGTGAATGAATGAAGATACTTTTGTATAGCGCATGGCTACCTGGAGGCATCCCAGCGCTGAAAGCGGAAAGATCAGCGTAGCAACTGGATTAAGAAAATAGCCAGGTCTTAAACAGTTTACGGAAGACAAGGTGGTTGGGTTCTTTCCGTAAGTCATGAGGAAGAGAGTTCCACAACTTCGATGCATTATAGGAGAACATACGACCTTCACTTCTGGCTTTCCTAATTTTTGGAACAGTGGCTAGATGTAAGTGGTCCGATCAAAGGGGTCTGTTGGCACGATAGGGATGAATAATTGAATGATTAATGGCAGGACTTTTCCCGGCCAGTGACTTGTGTACTATTCACATTGCCTTGGATTCAACTCTCTCCTTGATCGGAAGCCAATGAAGGGATTTTAGGGCTGGTTTTGCTGATTGGAATTTTGGAATGTTCAGAAGAATTCTGGCTGCCCAATTCTGTACCGTCTGCAGTTTGGACAATGTTGCACAGGGAGCACCTAGATAAAGGGCATTACCATAGTCAAGGCACAACAGAATGAGAGCCTGAACCATCAGTTTCCTGGCCTGAAAAGGAAGGAGAGGGAGGACCTTCCGAAGATACCATAGCATGAGGCCACCACCTTGCGTGCCTGAGCCTTGAAGGTCAGGTCCTGGTCTAGCCAGATACCTAGGCTCTTTATCTGGGCCTTGGGAATAGGGACGGGACCCAATGTATTTGGCAATATAGTGTTAAATTCATTGGGTGACCGGTTCCCCAGGATCATCAGCTTGTTTTTTTCCCCATTTCATTTCAGAAAGGAATCATCCATCCATTTAGCAGTCTCTTCCAAGCACTGTCGAATGTTGGGGATACGATGTCGGCATGGTTGAGTCCTACCACCAGTTGGGTGTCATCTGTATAGGTCACTATGTGTACCCCAAAAGGCACCACCAGCTTCGCTAAAAGGCTCATATACACGTTGAACAATGTGAGACTCACGGATGAACCCTGGGGAACCCCACAGCAAAGAGGCACCTGTTTTGAGGCCACATCAGCATCAAAGACCTGGAAGACTCAGGAAGGATTGCAGCCAGGCTAGCGCAACCCCGTTCACTCCCAATCTGCTAAGTCTATGGACCAGGAATTGATGGTTTACCGTGTCGAAGGCTGTGCTGAGGTCTAAGAGTATGACCACGCCAATGCCTCCGGCATCCACGATTTTTCATTACTCTTCTACAACTGAGAGTAGGGCTGTTTCTGTGCCTTGCAGTGGGCGGAAACCTGTTTGAGACGGGTGAAGAAGTTTATTGGTCTCCAGCGACAGCCTGTATAGGGCGTGTTACCGGGGCGGTGACGTGGGGCAGAGGAGGGTTGCAAAATGTGGCATACGGCCGATTGCGGGTAAGTTACGAAAAAACCTAAAAAAACTAATTTTGTTGCGTGCGCAGCATTGCCAAATGCGATGCAGCGCGCGCAACAATTATTTTTTTTCCCCGTAACTTACCTGCCGTATGCCGCATTTTGCAACCCCCCACCCTGCCCCTCTTCTGCCCCACGTCACCGCCCTGGTAACATGCCCTATACGGGCCGTCGCTGTTGGTCTCCAAGAAGGTAGACAGCACTGAATTTACATGTTTTTCAGCTATTTTGCTGATTCCTGGGAGAAGTGAAATGGGACAGTAGTTTCCCAGGGAGTCAGGGTCTAGACTGGGTTTTTTGAGGAGTGCCCTCACCATTGCTTCCTTCCAGGGTGGGGGGACCACTCCAGATACAGAAGAAGCTTTGATCAACTCCAGGATAGCAGGGGAAACTGTTCCAGCCACTTGTTTCAGAATTTTTGGAGGTGCAGGATCTTTAGGTGACCTGCTCTTCACTTGAGATATCATGCGATTAAGTGTCTCATTATCCATCAGAGGGATTATATCCAAATAGGAGTCTGTGCTGCAAAGACTAGAATCCCAAATTTAGCTCTCTATCTTGGGGAATGAAGTGTATATAGTTTGGATTTTATTGTGGCAAAAATCTGCAAGTTTGTCACAGCGTGAACCTGAGGTGTCAAAGGTCCCTGGAGGAGGGGGAACTCTGAGGAGAGTTTTCGCGATGCGAAAAATCTCGGACGCAGAGTTGCCTGGCAATTAAATTTTTTCTTCCTAGAAAGCTGCCTGGGTGGATTTGATTTCGGCTTAATATGATTTTATAGCCTCCCTATATTTCAATTTGTTGTGTGGAGAGAAATCCACACCTGTGCTTTTTAGACCAAAAATACTTTTGCGTTTAGTCATTTTTTCTTACATTAGCCAGGGCCCAGTAACTTCCCCACTAACAAAGTTTCAAAAACAATAAAAACTGAAAATAGACATACATGCCAATCGCCCCGTTCAAGGGGCAGACTCCAGCTTTTTTAAGCCAAAAATTGCTTAATTGTGGACGTTTGCTAACTGAAATTGTCTGCGTTTCAATATGTCACTGGGGAAATACATTCTCCCGATTATAGTTTTCTCTTGTGAAAAATGTTTTTATTGGTTTCAAAGGTAAGACAGTACACAACAAGACCAAATACGGAAGGTAACAACATTGCATTATATATGCAGAGAGTTACAGTGAGCTAAAGCATCGTATACAGTTTGTGTATTAGGACTCGACAATCCCTTAAGAAGCTCATCAAGAACCTCCCAGGGACCCCTCATATCGGAGATTCAAACCAAATCGCATAGAGGGTCAGCGTAGCCTCTGGCAGTTGTCCCTCCCTACCCCCCTCCAGTACACCCAACTCCCAAAGAGTAGTAAGCATAAAATAGAAACAATGGTGTCACTATAAAACAAAAAATCATATGTGGTTGCGAGTGAAGGCTGGACTATGGATAGCGGGGGATCCCCAGGCCCCTGGCACCTCCCCGACAAGTCAAAGGAGCCAATGAGCCAATGGCTGTCTAGATGTGGAAGAGATGAAGTACTTGCAAGCGTGGCCTGCATGCAAACAAAGTTAGTCCCTCCGACAGGTATTCCACCAAGGGAGCCCACACGTAATCAAACCCCTTTCTGGAGTCTTTCACAATGTCCGCCATTGTTTCCATCGCCAGTGCACCCCATAACCTGGCATGCCATTGGGTAAGAGAGGGGGCCTCCACTTTTTTCCATGCTGCTGCCACAGCCATCTTAGCAGCCTCGAAGCAGAGCCACATCACGGATCGGTCCCCCTGTGTTTGACGCTTCAGGAGGCGAACCCTAATCCCAAGGAGAGTGTGTTCTAGTGTGTCCGGGATCGGATAACCCAGAATTTGCTTAATTTGGGAGAGAACCTCCTTTCAAAAAGGCCTGATATGCGGACATTCCCACCAAATGTGTTTGAAGTCCCCCAAGAGCCCACATCCCCTCCAGCACCTATCGGAGGGATTTGGGAAGATAGTGTGCAGCTTCTGAGGATGCAGGTACCATTCATACATAATTTTGGAATACACTTCCCTTAAAAACAAAGAACGATTATACTTGGGGATGTCTCTATGCAGGGTGGTCCATTGTTTCTTCTCTAAGGGGGTGGCTAAAAGTGAGCCCCAGCACCTTTGGTGCCTGGGGATGTGGTGTGAATCTAGGGACCGTAAGAATGAGTAAAGGAAAGAGATGGTCCCCCTCGAATAGGCTCCAGACTGTGCAAATTTTTCGATCTGCAGTAGCTCCCTAGTGGCAGCCTGTCTTACCAGTGGCTGGAGAGCCCAATGCTTAAGTTGCCTGTAGTGATATACTTCCGAGGGCTGGAGGCGGAAGGCCTTGGCACATTCAACGGTCATCAACCTCCCCTGTTCAAACATTTGAGAGAGCATAAGATATCCCCCCTCCCGCCAGGCCTCAAATGAACTCTCCTGCAGTGCCGCAGGGAATTCAGGGTTGCCATGAATGGGTGTGTATGGGGAAGGGAAGGTTTTAATGGGTGTGGATCTAGCCAACTCATCCCAAACTTTTAGAGTGGTAGCTGTAGGGGTGCTAATATAGGTATTGCGTGGTCGATTATGTTTCTTTTTCCACAGGTGGTCCCAGATCGTCCTACCCACTATCTGACGGTCAATGTGTAGCCACAGCTTATCAGATTCTCAGAAGGACCACTCCGTAATCACCCTAATTTGAACTGCTCTATAATACCCCTGGAAGTCCGGAAGATCCAACCCCCCTTCCTCTCTGGATCTGGTTAGCACTTGATTAGAGAGTCGCGCTCTTTGCCCTTGCCAAATAAACTTGGTTATCATTGTCTTCAGCTCAGAGAAAAGCGCTCGGTCTACTGGTATGGGGAGGCTCTGAAAGAGATACTGCAGACGTGGGAGGATGTTCATTTTAACATCATTGACTCGCCTTATCCAAGAGAGATAGGCAGTTCTCCATCTAGACAAGTCAACTTTAAGCTGGCGAAACAGAGGGGGGTAGTTAGCCCCGTAGAGATGTTCTAGCTTGGGGGTGAGTTTGATGCCCAGATATGTGATGTCTTTGTGCGCATTCTGGAAAGGGGTTGCTCTTTCAATTAGGGATGGGCGGAATTTGCGAAATCCACTTTCGCAAATTATCGCGAAAATGTAAAAAATTATCGCAAACACGCGGAAATATCGCGAAGATGCAGAAGTTTTTTTCCCGCATGTTCGCGAGATTTTCTGCATGGTTGCGGCTCGCCAACTTACCCATGTGGTTGCTCGCGGGCGCGGCCATCTTGTTTTCAGTTGTCTCGCGGTGCATGATCGTGAGAAGAAAGACGTGATCGCGCGACGCATGACGTCACTGCGGGCGCGAACTGTCGCGAGACAGCGCAAATGGCTAAAAACAATACAACATCTCATGGAGAACGCGACCGGATCAAGAAAACTTGTCGGCGAAAGCAGGGATTCAGGCAAGGCGATCGCGCGCGCGCGAGAATGGATTATTTTACAGCGCGAGCAAGAACCAAATTATCGCTAAGCTGCGGAATGCGGAAATTTTACATTTTCGCGCATTCCGCGGAACGCGAAAATGTGAAATTATCGCAATTTCTGCAAACGGAACGAAATTTTAGCCCAGGCCTACTTTCAATAAGCTGCATGGACTCCCTAGGCACGGTTAGGTTAAGAAGGAAAGATTTCAAGAGGTTCACCTTGAACCCCGATGCCTGTTCGTAAGAGGCCAGCTCGGACTGGATCGCTGGGAGAGAGGATTGCGGCTTTGTGACTGGGAGTAGCATGTCGTCTGCAAAGAGAGAGATCTTGTGTTCATCCGTGCCAAACAGAACCCCCCTGTGTCTGGATTGGACTGAATACGCTCCACTAGAGGTTCAATGCTGAGCGCATATAGCAGCGGGGACAGCGGACACCCCTGCCTAGTTTCCCAGGAGAGGTTGAAGGGATCCGATGTGACCCCATTCACTAAACCCTGGATAGCGGAGCACAGTACTTCGCCCGTATCATTCCAATGAAGGTCTCATTAAAGCCAAACCGCCACAGTGTACGGTACAGAAAGGCCCAGTCCACGCGATCAAAGGCCTTCTCACCATCTAGTGAGAGAAGTACCGCAGGTATGGCCTTCCTCTGTACTTTCTCAATAATATGGACCACCCTCCAAAGATTATTGTGAGTTTGTCTCCCCCTGATGAAGCCCACCTGGTCTGGTTGTACAAGAAACTGCATAATGTTTTCCAGTCGCAAAGCCAATATTATGGAGTATATGTTGGCATCCAAGTTCAAGAGCACTATAGGTATATAAGAGGCGCAATTAGTGGGGTCCTTCCCCGGTTTGGAAATAAAAGAGATTAGAGCTTCACCCTTTGAAGGGGTCACCTCCTGCTGGTAAGCTATCTTTGAAAAGCTGCACCAGGCGGGACACCATTTCTGGCGCATAGGTACGATAGAAGTGGGCATTGAGGCCATCAGGACCAGGCGCTTTTTGGAGCTTGAGAGAGTCAACTGCTTTTTGAACCTCTTCCGTGGAGATGGGACTGCCTAAGTCTTCATTTGTAGAAGCCGGTACCTGAGGGTGGTCCAACGCCTCAAGGTAATGGTCCTGAGCCTGTGCGTCTAGCGAGTCTACCGTGTACAAGGAGCGATAGAATTCCATAAAGGCCCTGGCTTTCCCTGTTTCACTGTGGTGAGAGATCCCCCTCCCATCAGTTATGAGTCTTATGTATTCCTTTTGCTGTCTCACTCGCAGTTGGGTTGCTAGTAGGGCACCCACCTTGTTTCCCCCCTCGTATTTGCACTCTTGCAAGCATAACAGGGTCCTATCTGCCCCATTAGTGTAAATAGCCTGGAGCTTCCACTTGACCTGTGTAGTCTTATGGAGGGTTTGGGTCGAGGGGTAAGTTTTGTGAGCAGATTCAGCCATACGGAGCTCCCCTTCAAGGAGAAGAGGCTCCCCCCTACGATGTGATTTGAGAGTGGCATCTAGTTTGTTGCACTTCCCCCATATAACTGCCTTGAAGGCATCCAAATTGTTGGCCAGGGAGGGTTGTGCCGGGTCGTTAAGGTCAAATAACTCTGTAATTGCCTTCCTTAACTCGTCTCTTGGAAAGCCGATCTCTACAGAGATAGTTAGGAAAGTACCACGTAGCAATCTTGGAGCGCGGGGAAGGACAATCAAGCACTAACTCTAGGGGCGCATGGTACGACAGACAAATCGGATGGAATTGGGAGCCTGTTATTGTGTGGAGAAGGGACTGACTGGTGAATACATGGTCAATCCTGGAGTATGTCCTATTCGAGTGCGAGAAGAAGGAATAGTCTCTGGTAGTGGGATAGGCATTCCTCCAGACATTTACCAGACCCAATCCCTGTAACGTTGTTTTAAGTGGTTGGTTGAATACCCCCCACTGCCCTATGGGAGTGTGTGATGTCCAGGGTCGGGTCCCAATTCAGATTGAAGTCTCCCAGCAGTAGGATGTCACCTCTTGTAATCTCCGTAAGTGTGGTCAAGAAAGAGCTGAGGAAATCATGCTGCCCTGCGTTTGGTGCGTAAAGCGTGTCAATAGTGCACAGTCTGCCCCGTATTTCCCCCCTCACCATCACAAACCTCCCCTCTTTGTCCACTTTAGTGTTGTGGTGGAGCAAGGGGGTTGAAGTGTGGAAAAGAAGCGCCACCCCATTGTGTTTGGTGTGTGCCGAAGAGCGAAAGATCTGCTTATGGGCCCTGTGTTTCAACCATTGTTCCTCTTTACAGAGGAGGTGTGTCTCCTGCAGGGCAGCTATTTTAATCTGATGATCATTTTAAAATTTCCAGATCCGCTGCCTCTTGTTAGGGGACTTAAGACCCTTTACATTCCATGTCAAACAGTTAACCCCCATCATTCGTCCGAAAATCCTTGGCAACTAGACCCCTCCTCGCACTCCCCTGCACATTGCTCCTCAGGTTCTTCCCCAGCACATCTCTGGGTTTTCTGGTGTCTACTGGGACTCGGGCCCCACACTGTGCACTCTCTCTAGTCGTACCTCCGGTTCAGAATCTCCAAGCACTGTTAAGAAGAGCCACCATAAAGGCCTCCAAGTCCGGGCCCTCGCATCCTTCTTCCAGGCCTCTCACCCATATGTTCTCCCGACGGGAGCGGTTTTCAAGGTCCTCGCATTGGAGCACAGTGGCTTTCAAATGAGCACGAAGATCTTCGGATTGGGTCTCCAAGGGTCGCACGCGGTCCTCCAGCTTCTGGTGTTTTGTCTCAAGGTCAAGCGCACGTGCCCCGATGGAGTCAATGCCAGATTGCAGGACCACCATCCGGCCTCCCGTTTCAGCCTTGAAGGCATCGAAAAAGGACCCTATGTCAGCCGTGATGTCATCCCTGAGTTCTTGCTTGAATTCTAGGAGCGAGGCCATCAAGTCCGCCATATTGTCGTCAGCCCTCGTCGACTGGTCGCCAACTGCCCCATTGGGGGCGGATGAGAAGAAGCTGGAGACCTTTGTGGACTGTGCCTTTTTGGATGGCATAGGGACCTTCGCCCACTTGTTGTGCGGGGATTTCCCTCCATAGAAAAAAGCATGGGGAACTGGGTGCTTCTTCAGTCCTCCAACTCTGCCCCCCCTAGATGACCAGGAGGACTTTCCGTATCAGTACGAGAAGCTCATTGGCGTTGAGGCGAGATGTCGTGGGGACCAGGGCTCGCCGTAGTGGAGTAGCGGGCGTGGTTTGGGTGGTTCGTCACTCCTCGGGCGAGGACGGCCGAACCACAACCAGGATGCTCACAGGGCTCAGGGACCCCCGCTTTGCTTCTGGTATTCTCTGGAAGTGCTTAGGCCGCCACTCGTGCCTGCTTCATCAGAGGTGCAACTGTGCCCCTGGACCACAGGGGGACTCCACTGATTGGCGCCGCAGCCCTTCTCTGCTACGATGTTGAGGAGTCTCTCACATCTTTGTTCATGCCTGCATAGCCACCGCAGGTTGGGTTGTTGCTTGTGTCTGGGCCTCCCCAAGGGCGTTGGCAGACTGCCGTGACAGGGATGGGCAGCAGAGGCAAGCCAGACTGCCGTGACAGGGATGGGCAGCAGAGGCGAGAGGCCTCCAGTCTCGCCGGCTTTATGAGGTTCTGTACAGGTACCTGGCTGCCGCGATTTTAAGGTCAGGCACCATGCAATTCATCTTATTTGTTGCGGGCCGCTTTGTCGCATTGGGCGCCCCCCAGCTCCTCACGGCAGCCGCCGTTTGCCACCCGCTGGATCCTCAGGCTTCACCTGCTCACCCGGGGACCCTTGCTCCGGAGTTTGGAATCGCCGGTGGTAGAGCGCATCTTCCCACGTGGGCGCTGATAGAGCCAGGCACTCCAGACCGGGGGTGTCAACAGTCCCTGGGGGCCAGGCGGACGATATCCCCGACGTCCTCAATCCGCTCACTGCTGCCGTGATCTTCTGATGGTCCCACTGCTCCGGCGAATGTCTCTGCTGCCGAGCGGAGTGGAAGCCGTCATTTTGTTGCTCTCCGTGGGCTCCGGTGGGAGAGAAATCTGTCCCTTCACATCGCACCAGGGGGAACGATCTCGCACCTTGTCAGCCTCCTCAGCTCCCGGGTGCCTCAGACGATCAGTCGACCCGAATTTAAGGCATTTGGGGCCATATGTAGGTAGGTAAATACCGGTCGGTAACGGCCAAAAATCGGTAATTTTCCCATTACCGACCGGTATTTAGCCCTTTCTAATGTAGGAGGCAGGTTTTAAGGATTCGGTAATTTACCGCTTCCTTGTTTTAAGGAATCGGTAAAATACCGACAAGCACATTTTTACTTAAATTGCTATTGCATTTAAGGAATCTCAAATTGAGATTCCTTAAATGCAACGCATTAAAGTAAAAATATTAGCGATTTCGCTAATAGGGGGAGCAAATTACTATGAAGTTGAACTTCATGGTAATTTGCAAAAACGTTGAAAAATGCACTAAAGTGCATTTTTCAAAGTTCCATTTTACACACACACATGACCTTGGGGCATGTGTGTGTGCAAGATGTACTCATATGCAGATTTCAGGGGTGCAACAGGGTGTCCTTTTGACACCCTGGCACCCTTGAAATTGCATGAGCAATTTGCGATTCTCTAATTGAGATTCGCAAATTGAGAAAGTCTTCCCATTCATTCCTATGGGCCTCTAGGCCCATAGGAATAAATGGGGAGGTATTCCTTGATTGCGACTCGCAATTTGCGAGTCGCAATTAAGGAATGTTTAGAAATCGCTATTTTGTAAGCGATTTCTACATGCATAGCCTTTTGCTATACCTTATTAGCGAATCCTTATTTTTCGCTAATAAGGAATCGCAAATGGCATTGTTGATGCATGTGCCAGCGAATCCTTATTTTAAGGAATCGGTAAAATACTGAATCCTTAAAAGGTATGTAGGAGGCACTCAAGTGAGTGCATTTTTGCATTCAGGATTCGTTATTTACCACCAACTACAAGTTGGTGGTAAATACCGAATACCTTTAACCCCTTCGCTGCTAGGCCTTTTCCCCTCTTGTGCTAAGCCTTTTTTGGGCTATTTGGGGTAGTGCACGCTTAGGCCCCTGTAACTTTTTGACCAAATTAGGTATCCACGCCAAATTTGCGTCCTTTTCTTCCAACATCATGGGGATTCTAAAGGTACCCAGGGTTTGTGGATTCTCCTAGAGGGTTTCCAGAAATTAGTCAAAATTCAGCAACATTTTGTTTTTTTTGTGAAAAATGGGAAAAACTGGCTGCAAATGAAAGCGTCTGGGTTTTTCTCTGCAAATAGTATCAAAAAAGGGTTTGTGGGGCTGAAATCACTATTTCTGCAGCTTTTAGGGAATGACAGATTTTTGTCAGAAAACCAACATTTTTTACACAGTTTTGGCATTTTTCTGGGACATACCCTATTTTTGCTATTTTTTGTGCTTTCAACCTCCTTCCAGTTAATGGTAGAAATGGGTACAAAAGCAATAATGGATCCTGGAAAGCTATACATTTTTGGAAAGTAGACAAAATTCTGAATTCAGCAAGGTGTCATTTGTGTAGATCCATCAAGGTTTCTTTATAGAAACTAACAGTTACATATAGGAAAAATTAAAATTAGTTGAAAAAAGAAGCCTTTTGTGTCAACGTTTTCACCTGTAAATTCTTGTAATTATGATATCTCTTTAAAAGCAATGTACCGTTACATCCGCTGGATGTTCCTGGTTGTGGGGATATATAAGACTTGTAGGTTCACCAAGAGCCCAACGAACCCAGAGTAAAAAACTGAGCAGCATTTTGTAATGGTTCTTTATTATGTTCCGTGTATATCGCAATTATTGTGGGAAAATGTGTACATGGAAAAATCGGTATGAAAGACACCTATGTATTTCTGAAATGGGAACAAATTACAGAGTTTACAAACAGTGCATATTTGCACATTTTCGAAATTGGGAATACTCCTACTAGCATGAGAATTATTGGTCATTTTTCAAAATGACTTTTTTTTTACACAATGTCTTTCATTTGGAAGGGAGAAATGCATCAAAAATCAATAGGTAATAACAGTTGCTTTACAAATCTGAACTACCCTAAGTCTCCCGATAAAAATGGTACCTCACTTGTGTGGGTAGGCACAGTGCCCACGACAGGAAGTGGCTCAAAACCTAACGTGAACACACCACATTTTCACAATGAAAATTTACACATTGTTTGCGAAGAGTCTAGCTGTAGTGTTTGAACCCTAGCTCTGCCGGCACCTAGGGAAACCTAGCAAACCTATACATTTTTGAAAACTAGACACCCAGGGGAATCTAAGATGGGGTGACTTGACTGCCTCCCACCATGATCTATTACCCAGAATCCCTTGCAAACCTAAAAAATTGACAAAAAAAAACACATTTTCCCCACATTTCTGTGATGGAAAGTTCTGGAATCTGTGTGGATCCACAAATTTCCACCCACCCCGCATTCCCCAAAGTCCTACGAGAAAAATGGTACCTCAGTTGTGCGGGTCGGCCCAGTGCCCGCGACAGGAAACGGCGCAAAACGCAACGTGGTCACACCTCAATTTTGCAGTGAAAATTGACCCTTTTTTGGCAAAGTGACTAGCTGTAGTTTTTGAACCCTAGCTCTGCCGGCACCTAGGGAAATCTAGCAAACCTATATATTTTTGAAAACTAGACACCCAGGGGAATCCAGGATGGGGTGACTTGAGTGCCTCCCACCAGGGTCTGTTACCGAGAATCCCTTGCAAACCTAAAAAAATTACAAAAAAAACACATTTTCCCCACATTTCTGTGATGGAAAGTTCTGGAATCTGCGTGGATCCACAAATTTTCACCCACCCCGCGTTCCCCAAAGTCCTACGAGAAAAATGGTACCTCACTTGTGCGGGTCGGCCTAGTGCCCGCGACAGGAAACGGCGCAAAACACAACGTGGTAACACCTCAATTTTCCAGTGAAAAATGACCCTCTTTTGGCAAAGTGCCTAGCTGTAGTTTTGAACCCTAGCTCTGCCGGCACCTTGCGAAACATACCAAACCTATACATTTTTTAAAACTAGACACCCAGGGGAATCCAGGATGGGGTGACTTGACTGCCTCCCACCATGATCTGTTACCCATAATCCCTTGCAAACCTAAAAAATTGACAAAAAAACACATTTTCCCCACATTTCTGTGATGGAAAGTTCTGGAATCTGCGTGGATCCACAAATTTCCACCCACCCCGCGTTCCCCAAAGTCCTACGAGAAAAATGGTACCTCACTTGTGCGGACGGCCTAGTGCCAGCGACAGGAAATGGCACAAAACGCAACGTGGTCACACCTCATTTTTGCAGTGAAAAATGACTATTTTTTGGCAAAGTGCCTAGCTGTAGTTTTTGAACCCTAGCTCTGCCGGCACCTTGTGAAACCTAGCAAACCTATACATTTCTTAAAACTAGACACCCAGGGGAATCCAGGATGGGGTGACTTGAGTGCCTCCCACCATGATCTGTTACCCAGAATCCCTTGCAAACCTAAAACATTGACAAAAAAAACACATTTTCTCCACATTTCTGTGATGGAAAGTTCTGGAATCTGCGCGGATCCACACATTTCCTCCCACCCCGCGTTCCCCAAAGTCCTACGAGAAAAATGGTACCTCACTTGTGCGGGTCGGCCTAGTGCCAGCGACAGGAAACGGCGCAAAACGCAACGTGGTCACACCTCAATTTTGCAGTGAAAAATGACCCTTTTTTGGCAAAGTGCCTAGCTGTAGTTTTTGAACCCTAGCTCTGCCGGCACCTTGTGAAACCTAGCAAACCTATACATTTTTAAAAACTAGACACCCAGGGGAATCCAGGATGGGGTGACTTGACTGCCTCCCACCATGATCTGTTACCCAGAATCCCTAGCAAACCTAAAAATTTGACAAAAGAAACACATTTTCCCCACATTTCTGTGATGGAAAGTTCTGGAATCTGCGTGGATCCACAAATTTCCACCCACCCCGCGTTCCCCAAAGTCCTACGAGAAAAATGGTACCTCACTTGTGCGGGTCGGCCTAGTGCCCGCGACAGGAAACGGCGCAAAACGCAACGTGGTCACACCTCAATTTTGCAGTGAAGAATGACCCTTTTTTGGCAAAGTGACTAGCTGTAGTTTTTGAACCCTAGCTCTGCCGGCACCTTGTGAAACCTAGCAAACCTATACATTTTTAAAAACTAGCCACCCAGGGGAATCCAGGATGGGGTGACTTGACTGCCTCCCACCATGATCTGTTACCCAGAATCCCTTGCAAACCTAAAAAATTGAAAAAAAACACATTTTCACGACATTTCTGTGATGGAAAGTTCTAGAATCTGCGTGGATCCACAAATTTCCACCCACCCCGCGTTGCCCAAAATCCTACGAGAAAAATGGTACCTCACTTGTGCAGGTCGGCCTAGTGCCCGCGACAGGAAACGGCGCAAAATGCAATGTGGTCACACCTCAATTTTGCAGTGAAAAATGACCCTTTTTTGGCAAAGTGCCTAGCTGTAGTTCTTGAACCCTAGCTCTGCCGGCACCTTGTGAAACCTAGCAAACCTATACATTTTTAAAAACTAGACACCTAGGGGAATCCAGGATGGGGTGACTTGACTGCCTCCCACCATGATCTGTTACCCAGAATCTCTTGCAAACCTAAAAAATTGAAAAAAAAACACATTTTCACCACATTTCTGTGATGGAAAGTTCTAGAATCTGCATGGATCCACAAATTTCCACCCACCCCGCGTTTCCCAAAATCCTATGAGAAAAATGGTACCTCACTTGTGCAGGTCGGCCTAGTGCCCGCGACAGGAAACGGCGCAAAACGCAATGTGGTCACACCTCAATTTTGCAGTGAAAAATGACCCTTTTTTGGCAAAGTGCCTAGCTGTAGTTTTTGAACCCTAGCTCTGCCGGCACCTTGTGAAACCTAGCAAACCTATACATTTTTAAAAACTAGATACCCAGGGGAATCCAGGATGGGGTGACTTGACTGCCTCCCACCATGATCTGTTACCCAGAATCCCTTGCAAACCTAAAAAATTGACAAAAAAAACACATTTTCCCCATATTTCTGTGATGGAAAGTTCTGGAATCTGCGTGGATCCACAAATTTCCACCCACCCCGCGTTCCCCAAAGTCCTACGAAAAAAATTGTACCTCATTTGTGCGGGTCGGCCTAGTGCCCGCAACAGGAAACGGCGCAAAACGCAACGTGGTCACACCTCAATTTTGCAGTGAAGAATGACCTTTTTTTGGCAAAGTGACTAGCTGTAGTTTTTTAACCCTAGCTCTGCCGGCACCTAGGGAAACCTAGAAAACCTATACATTTTTAAAAACTAGACATCCCAGGGGAATCCAGGATGGGGTGACTTGACTGCCTCCCACCATGATCTGTTACCCAGAATCCCTTGCAAACCTAAAAAATTGACAAAAAAAACGCATTTTCCCCACATTTCTGTGATGGAAAGTTCTGGAATCTGCGTGGATCCACAAATTTACACCCACCCCGCGTTCCCCAAAGTCCTACGAGAAAAATGGTACCTCACTTGTGCAGGTCGGCCTAGTGCCCGTGACAGGAAACGGCGCAAAACGCAACGTGGTCACACCTCAATTTTGCAGTGGAAGATGACCCTTTTTTGGCAAAGTGACTAGCTGTCGTTTTTGAACCCTAGCTCTGCCGGCACCTAGGGAAACCTAGCAAACCTATATATTTTTGAAAACTAGATACCCAGGGGAATCCAAGATGGGGTGACTTGAGTGCCTCCCACCAGGGTCTGTTACCCAGAATCCCTTGCAAACCTAACACATTGACAAAAAAAACACATTTTCCCCACATTTCTGTGATGGAAAGTTCTGGAATCTGCGTGGATCCACAAATTTCCACCCACCCCGCGTTCCCCAAAGTCCTACGAGAAAAAAGGTACCTCACTTGTGCGGTCGGCCTAGTGACCGCGACAGGAAACGGCGCAAAACGCAACGTGGTCACACCTCAATTTTGCAGTGAAAGATGACCCTTTTTTGGCAAAGTGACTAGCTGTCGTTTTTGAACCCTAGCTCTGCCGGCACCTAGGGAAACCTAGCAAACCTATATATTTTTGAAAACTAGATACCCAGGGGAATCCAAGATGGGGTGACTTGAGTGCCTCCCACCAGGGTCTGTTACCCAGAATCCCTTGCAAACCTAACAAATTGACAAAAAAAACACATTTTCCCCACATTTCTGTGATGGAAAGTTCTGGAATCTGCGTGGATCCACAAATTTCCACCCACCCCGCGTTCCCCAAAGTCCTACGAGAAAAAAGGTACCTCACTTGTGCGGGTCGGCCTAGTGCCTGCGACAGGAAACGGCGCAAAACGCAACGTGGTCACACCTCAATTTTGCAGTGAAAGATGACCCTTTTTTGGCAAAGTGACTAGCTGTCGTTTTTGAACCCTAGCTCTGCCGGCACCTAGGGAAACCTAGCAAACCTATATATTTTTGAAAACTAGATACCCAGGGGAATCCAAGATGGGGTGACTTGAGTGCCTCCCACCAGGGTCTGTTACCCAGAATCCCTTGCAAACCTAACAAATTGACAAAAAAAACACATTTTCCCCACATTTCTGTGATGGAAAGTTCTGGAATCTGCGTGGATCCACAAATTTCTACCCACCCCGCGTTCCCCAAAGTCCTACGAGAAAAAAGGTACCTCACTTGTGCGGGTCGGCCTAGTGCCCACGACAGGAAACGGTGCAAAACGCAACGTGCTCACACCTCAATTTTTTTGTGAAAAATTACCCTTTTTCGGCAAAATGACTAGCTGTAGTTTTTGAACCCTAGTTCTGCCGGCACATAGGGAAACCTACCAAACCCATACATTTCTGAAAACTAGACACCCGGGGGCTTCAAGGGAGGCATGGCTTGCGTGGATCCCCCAACGTTTCCTTACCCAGAATCCCTTGCAAACCTAAAAAGTTGAAAAAAAACACATTTTCACCACATTTCTGTGATGGAAAGTTCTAGAATCTGCGTGGATCCACAAATTTCCACCCACCCCGCGTTTCCCAAAATCCTACGAGAAAAATGGTACCTCACTTGTGCAGGTCGGCCTAGTGCCCGCGACAGGAAACGGCGCAAAACGCAATGTGGTCACACCTCAATTTTGCAGTGAAAAATGACCCTTTTTTGGCAAAGTGCCTAGCTGTAGTTCTTGAACCCTAGCTCTGCCGGCACCTTGTGAAACCTAGCAAACCTATACATTTTTAAAAACTAGACACCCAGGGGAATCCAGGATGGGGTGACTTGACTGCCTCCCACCAGGGTCTGTTACCCAGAATCCCTTGCAAACCTAACAAATTGACAAAAAAAACATATTTTCCCCACATTTCTGTGATGGAAAGTTCTGGAATCTGCGTGGATCCACAAATTTCCACCCACCCCGCGTTCCCCAAAGTCCTACGAGAAAAAAGGTACCTCACTTATGCAGGTCGGCCTAGTGCCCGCGACAGGAAACGGCGCAAAACGCAACGTGGTCACACCTCAATTTTGCAGTGAAAGATGACCCTTTTTTGGCAAAGTGACTAGCTGTCGTTTTTGAACCCTAGCTCTGCCGGCACCTAGGGAAACCTAGCAAACCTATATATTTTTGAAAACTAGATACCCAGGGGAATCCAAGATGGGGTGACTTGAGTGCCTCCCACCAGGGTCTGTTACCCAGAATCCCTTGCAAACCTAACAAATGGACAAAAAAAAACACATTTTCCCCACATTTCTGTGATGGAAAGTTCTGGAATCTGCGTGGATCCACAAATTTCCACCCACCCCGCGTTCTCCAAAGTCCTACGAGAAAAAAGGTACCTCACTTGTGCGGGTCGGCTTAGTGCCTGCGACAGGAAACGGCGCAAAACGCAACGTGGTCACACCTCAATTTTGCAGTGAAAGATGACCCTTTTTTGGCAAAGTGACTAGCTGTCGTTTTTGAACCCTAGCGCTGCCGGCACCTAGGGAAACCTAGCAAACCTATATATTTTTGAAAACTAGATACCCAGGGGAATCCAAGATGGGGTGACTTGAGTGCCTCCCACCAGGGTCTGTTACCCAGAATCCCTTGCAAACCTAACAAATTGACAAAAAAAGCACATTTTCCCCACATTTCTGTGATGGAAAGTTCTGGAATCTGCGTGGATCCACAAATTTCCACCCACCCCGCGTTCCCCAAAGTCCTACGAGAAAAAAGGTACCTCACTTGTGCGGGTCGGCCTAGTGCCCACGACAGGAAACGGTGCAAAACGCAACGTGCTCACACCTCAATTTTGCAGTGAAAAATGACCCTTTTTCGGCAAAATGACTAGCTGTAGTTTTTGAACCCTAGTTCTGCCGGCACATAGGGAAACCTACCAAACCCATACATTTCTGAAAACTAGACACCCGGGGGCTTCAAGGGAGGTATGGCTTGCATGGATCCCCCAACGTTTCCTTATCCAGAATTCCCTGCAAACCTCAATTTTAGCTGAAAAGATCACTTTTTTCACACATTTTGGTGTGGGAAAGTTGTGGCATCACCGGGCTCACACATATTTACCACCACCCAGCATTCCCCCAGGTCTCCCGGTAAAAATGCTGCCTCACTTGTGCGGGAGGCCCAAGTACCCGCGGCAGGCAAGGGCCCAAAACGTAGTGAGGCGACATCAAAATTGCCTATCGCAAAACCACCTGGTTTTGCAAGGGGGGTCACTTGGGTTTTTGGCCCGGTGCTCGGCGGCCATCTAGGGAAACCTACCAAACCCATACATTTCTGAAAACTAGACACCCAGCGGCTTCCAGGGAGGTATGGCTTGCGTGTATCCCCCAACGGTTCCTTACCCAGAATTCCCTGCAAACCTCAATTTTAGCTGAAAAAATCACTTTTTTCACACATTTTGGTGTGGGAAAGTTGTGCCATCACTGGGCTCACACAAATTTACAACCACCCACCATTCCCCCAGGTCTCACGATAAAAATGGTGCCTCATTTGTGTGGGAGGCCCAAGTACCCGCGGCAGGCAAGGGCCCAAAACATTTTTTGATAGGCAATGTTGATGTTGCCTGACTACGTTTTGGGCCCTTGCCTGTCGCGGGTACTTGGGCCACCCACACAAGTGAGGCACCATTTTTACCGGGAGACCTGGGGGAACGCTGGGTGGTGGGAAATTTGTGTGAGCCCAGTGATGCCACAACATTCCCACACCAAAATGTATGAAAAAAGTGATTTTTTTCAGCTAAAATTGAGGGTTTTAGGGAATTCTGGGTAAGGAAACGTTGGGGGATCCACGCAAGCCATACCTCCCTGGAAGCCGCCAGGTGTCTAGTTTTCAGAAATGTATGGGTTTGGTAGGTTTCCCTAGATGGCCGCCAAACACCGGGCCAAAAACCCAAGTGACCCCCCTTGCAAAACCAGGTGGTTTTGCGATAGGCCATTTTGATGTCGCCTCACTATGTTTTGGGCCCTTGCCTGCCGCGGGTACTTGGGCCTCCCACACAAGTGAGGCACCATTTTTACCGGGAGACCTGGGGGAACGCTGGGTGGTGGGAAATTTGTGTGAGCCCGGTGATGCCACAACTTTCCCACACCAAAATGAGTGAAAAAGTGATTTTTTCAGCTAAAATTGAGGTTTGCAGGGAATTCTGGGTAAGGAAACTTTGGGGGATCCATGCAAGCCATACCTCCCTGGAAGCCACCGGGTGTCTAGTTTTCAGAAATGTATCGGTTTGGTAGGTATCCCTAGATGGCCGCCGAGCACCGGGCCAAAAACCCAAGTGACCCCCCTTGCTAAACCAGGTGGTTTTGCGATAGGCCATTTTGATGTCGCTTCACTACGTATTGGGCCCTTGCCTGCCGCGGGTACTTGGGCCTCCCACACAAGTGAGGCACCATTTTTACCGGGAGACCTGGGGGAACGCTGGGTGGTGGGAAATTTGTGTGAGACCGGTGATGCCACAACTTTCCCACACCAAAATGTGTGAAAAAAGTGATTTTTTCATCTAAAATTGAGGTTTGCAGGGAATTCTGGGTAAGAAAACGTTGGGGGATCCACGCAAGCCATACCTCACTGGAAGCCGCCGGGTGTCTAGTTTTCAGAAATGTATCGGTTTGGTAGCTTTCCCTAGATGGCCGCCGAGCACCGGGCCAAAAACCCAAGTGACCCTCCTTGCAAAACCAGGTGGTTTTGCGATAGGCCATTTTGATGTCGCCTCACTACGTTTTGGGCCCTTGCCTGCCGCGGGTACTTGGGCCTCCCACACAAGTGAGGCACCATTTTTACCGGGAGACCTGGGGGAACGCTGGGTGGTGGTAAATTTGTGTGAGCCTGGTGATGCCACAACTTTCCCACACAGAAATGTGTGAAAAAGTGATTTTTGCAGCACAAATTAAGGTTTGCAGGGGATTCTGGGTAAGGAAACGTTGGGGGATGCACGCAAGCCATACCTCCATGGAAGCCGCCGGGTGTCTAGTTTTCAGTAATGTGTGGGTTTCGTAGGTTTCCCTAGATGGCCGCCGAGCCCATGACCAAAAGCACATGGGACCCGCCCTGGCAAAACCAGGTTGGTTTGTGATAGGTAATTTTGATATCACATCAATAGGTTTTGGGCCCTTCCCTGCCGCGGGTACTTGCGCCACCCATAAAAGTGAGGTACCATTTCTATTGGGATACTTGGGGAAATGCAGGGGGGTTGGAAATTTGTTGTTACTTTCCGCCGCGTGAAAATGTAGGCAAAATAATGCAAGGAAAAAGTCACAGTCACATTTTGAGGTGTGCAGGACATTGTGGGTAAGATAACTTGTTGGGATCCACAAGAGATACCTCACCATGCACTCCCATGGGTGTTTAGTTTACGACAAAAACTACAGTTGTTAGGTTATTCTTAAATGAAATGTACAGCTTGGCATAGAGACAAAACAGACAAAGATTACTGCACAGCCATCTATTCCTCAAGCACACACATATACTGGTTGGATTTGGCACGAGGGCGAGTGATGGTTCAGTATATAACATTTTATTAACGAGATTTCACAAAAATGAAATGCACTGTCAATAATTGAAAGAACAAAAAACTGAACCAATGACTCGCAGCTCGTGAGCTGTAAAGCCACGTCAAGGCACCAACCGCTTTACAGGCCATTCACACACCTTTCATACATGAGACACACAAGAACGTTCACACCACCAGGCACAAAACCAACACATTACAACATTCACAAAAAGGGACAAGGTACTCCCTGCTTGACGAAAACAGAATAGAAATTTTTATCTACACAACCACCTATTCCTGAAGCACACATACATACTGGTTGGATTTGGCACGAGGGTGAGCGATGGTTCAGTATATATACTTGATTAACCAGAGATTTCACAAAAAAGGAATGCACTGTTGATAATTGAAAGTACGAGAAACTGAACCATTGACTCACAGCTCGTGAGCTGTAAAGCCACGACAAGGCACCAACCTCTTTACAGGCCATTCATACACCTTTCATAAGTGTGACACATCCAAAACCATTCACACCGCCAGCCGCGGGCCCAGCACATTACAACACTCACACCAGCAGACAGCGCCATTCAAGGGCCCATCACTTTCACACGCTCATATTCCTGACACACCAACCACACCAGCTCACGGATTGCGTGGAGTGGCGTTTGGCTAGCAGTGTGTGTAGAGACCAGCAGCTAGTCACTACTTACACACCGCCAGCCAAGCGCCACCCCACTCACCGCCAGCAAAACACCAGTCTACGCACACCGCCATAAATCTTTTTTTAAACAAGAAAGAAAACACAAACCAATTGGAACTAGATACCAAACTATAACTACAAAAACAACAGCAGAAACGAAAGAAATCATTCTATTGCCAAATGTGAAACTGAACAACTATATCAAACCATACAGACAAGGCAGTACACTATTAGACTCACGGTTACTCCCAAAAACTCTTTTTAGTGTGATACAATCTGAAACATGAGGGCACACACAGCCCAGGATTAGAAGGACTATCGGCACATTGCATACGAGTCTCCTTCTGCACACCTCTTCTCAAGCAGACTCTACATCTCTTACAGGGATTGTGCTTTTTTGGGCGTGGGAGGAATTAAATCAGGAAAATGGTGATCTTTCAATCTGGCCACATCCTCCACCACTCCAAGTCTAGGAACACTTGCCTGTTCCACAACAACAAGGCTGCCTATCACAGACTCCTGAAACTGTACAAAAGTCAACTTTGACTCAGGTGAACACTCCTTGTACACAACAAAAGCATTGAAAGTTGCTAAATTGAAGAGATGGATGGCCAACTTTTTGTACCAAGTGTACGCCTTACGAATAGCAGTGTAAGGTTCCAACCTCTGATCTACTCTATCAACACCACCCATGTGCTTATTGTAGTCTACAATGCACACCGGTTTGCGTAGTTCAGCAAACTGACCCCAAACAGCCACAGGTAAAGTACTCTCATCATGGATGGTAGTCAGCATGTACACATCCCTCCTGTCCGCAAATTTCACAGCAAGCAGTTCATCACTACGCAAGGAACTGCTCTGCCCCCTTTGAAGTTTTTTGGAAACAAGCTCTTTTGGATAACCTTTACGGTTAGAGCGTATCGTGCCACAAGCAAAAGTGTCAACTTTGAAAAATTCCTTAAACAATTGCACAGCAGTGTAGAAGTTATCAAGGTACAAATGGTGGCCTCTGTTAAACAGTCTTCTAGCAAGATCCCACGCAATTTTCTCTGAAACTCCAAAAGTAGACGGACAACCAGGGGGGTCAATAGTGGAATCCCTCCCAGTGTACACACGGAAATTAAAAACATATCCTGTCCTACTCTCAGACAACATATACAACTTAATTCCATACCGTGCCCTCTTGCTAGGGATGTACTGCCTAAAAACCAAACGGCCCTTGAACAGGACCAAAGACTCATCAATAGATATTTCTTTCCCAGGAGTATAGATCTCTGAAAATCGATCTACAAAGTGATCAAGTACAGGCCGAATCTTAAAAAGACGGTCACAGTCAGGGTGATCTTGTGGCAATGCCAAAGTATTATCAACAAAATGCAGCATCCGAAGCAAAAGTAAATACCGATCACGGGACATAATTGCAGGAAATATGGCTGTTGGCATCAAGGG
Organism: Triturus cristatus; assembly: GCF_964204655.1. Classification (NCBI taxonomy): domain Eukaryota; kingdom Metazoa; phylum Chordata; class Amphibia; order Caudata; family Salamandridae; genus Triturus; species Triturus cristatus. Next base: position 472,807,804 of record NC_140590.1, on the reverse strand, counting down.
ACTGGTAGACCAATATGAAGCCATGGACGGTTTCCTTATCAAGCCCATCAAAAAAGTCAAACCCAAAAACTTCTTCATCTCATCCAGATTTGTGGGAGTCCACCGGGTAGCTCTAGAGTGGTGCTTAAGTGTGGCACTGTGGTCCCTCAAAAACTGTTCAGCATACAAATTAGTCTGCTCAACAATCTCAGCCAAAAATACATCATCCATAAACAACTGAAAGAACTGTAAAGGCAAAAAATGTTCACAAACCACTCTACACCCTGCATCACCACTAAAGGCAGGCAACACCGGCTGCACCATGTTTGGATCAACCCACAGTCCAGCACTTCCAGTAGGAAGCCTAGCAACCTCAGGCTGCAATCCAGAAGCCTCTTGCACCATCGGCACAGCAGTATCCTCCTCTAAAACAGGCACTTCATCCGCACTGAGAGTTGCTTCATCCACACCAAGAGTACCTTCATCTGCACTGAGAGTATCTTCATCATCCGATGATTCCATGTGGAGAGAAAACTCACTGCCTGAATCTTCCCCTCCCTCCTCTCCCTCAGACACACTGTCAGTCTCATAATCCTGCTCAGAGGAAGATTCAAGCAGCATACCAACAACCTGCTGAGCAGTCATTCTACGGCTAGCCATAATCCTTACTAATAAAGGTAACTTGTCAAACCAGTCAACAACAAACACTTTGAAAAATATGTTATAAACAAAATGCCTCTTTATCACAAAGACCTAAATACTCCAAAACGATATCACTCACGTGCCAGAAGCAGCTAGACTCACCACCACCTACTCTGCACAGACACAGTAAGGATCAACAATATCCCACTAAAAAAGAAAAAGAAAAGAAAATTACACATAAGACATTACAAAACACATGCTCAAAACACTAACAAAATATACTGCCATTACGAAACCACTTACAAAAAAATTAATTCATGCATGACAATAACACTAGGGGTGGGCGGAATTTGCGAAATTAACTGTCGCAAATTATCGCGAAAATGCAGAAAATCTCCGCAAACACGCCGGAAATATCGCGAAGACGCGGAAGTTTTTTTGCCGCCTGTTCGCGGTATTTTTTGCGTGATCGCGGGTCGCCAACTTACCCATGCGGTTGCTCACGGGCGCGGCCAACTTGTTTTCACTTGTCCCGCCCTCTCGCGATGCTTACTTCCTGTTCCGGGTCGCGCAATGCATGTTCGCGCCTGTTCGCGGTCGATATTTCCTGTTCGCGACCGCTTTTACTTGATCGCGTTGCTTGTTGCTTGCTCGGGGAGAAAATATCGCGCGAACTTGCGCACGTGGTCGCAATGGGCGCGGCCATCTTGTTTTTCACTCTATTGCATGGTTCTGGCGCCTGATTTTCAATCCTCCCTAAATCTTTCCAATCCTTTGTTTATAGCCATGGATCTTTATTACTTATTATTTCTCTAACTATTTTCCTGCTTCTATATTTTTGGTTTTTGTCTACTTTTTTTTTGTTTTTTAGCTACTTTTTCACTCTTTCTATTGCCTATTTATTTCCTTTACTTACTTTTTTAATTTTATTACCTTTTCTTTCCCACCCCGTCTCTCATCCCCAGAACCATGTCAAAGGGTAGGGCTCGCCGCAGCCAGAGCCGCGACCGCCTTCCATGTGGAAGGCGGCGCCCACAAGGGGTGCAGGCACGGGCCTTATTTGGGGAGGTGGAGTTGGCTGCACTCATTTTCTTTGTGCAGCGCCACCTCCCCTCAACCCTGGCAGCAGGTGGCAGGCCTGGGTCCGGGTACGGCCTCCGGGAGCGTCGGCAGCGGTGGGGGAAGGTGCGCCGGGCAGTGTCGCGCATCTCTGGGGTCCGGCGCACCCAGGCACAGCTGACGCACCGGTGGTCCGACATCCTGGACCGTGAGCAGGACCTACTGGACCTGCTAGGAGTGGAGGTCCCGGGGCTTGGTGAGTACCTATTTAATTATTACAACTTTGTGTCTGTTCTTCTGCTCTATGTTATATATTGCGAATATCTTTTTTTCCTTCCAACCAGCTAGAATGTTGCTGCTTACAATACATTCCAGGTTAATAACGTTTAAAAGTCTTCTGTGATTATGACACAGGTGCTCTTCTGCGCTACTACTAATCTTACTTGATTGCAGCTTTGCGTTTGCGCTTGCTTAGCGTGATTCTTTACGAGTTTATTTTAGAGAAATTAAGTTACGTAATGCTACAGTGACTCACGTCCACTCCTTACTTTGTCCTGTCACTAATAGATAGGGGCGGATTGATACTTAGGTTTAGGTACTTTGTAAGGACCTTCTAATTGGTTAGTGGTATGCGTGATGCCCCCCCCTCACTCAGTTACGTGACGTGCTGCTAGTACGGCAGTCTTTAGAACCTTTTCTAGTTTGTTCAATGAGTGGAGGTAGGCTTAGCAGTTACTTATCAGTAGCAGATCAGCATCAATCAAACCAAAATTTGGTGTATACAAAAAATGTAGTCATGTTCATGTGTCCTCCATGATTGGACCATACACATTGTTGAGGAATACAGTGGAAATGCATACTTAATGTACAATTGGCATGCCTGGAATAGGTGGGCTAGGTTGGGTGGTACGTTGTACTACTACTTAGGCTTAGTTGTAACTTAGTTTTCTGGAATCAGAATGGAAGACTGGATTACTGTTGATAAATAGTAACTTAAGTAGTCGAACTGCGAATCCCCCGATATTACATGTTGACCAGATGAGATCGGTCAATGTAGTTATTGCAATTGTTGTGTACATAAGTGTTTTTTGACCGTTGTTGAAAAAATATTGTATTTGTTTGACACCATCCATCAATGTTTGTCTCTTTCTTATATCTTTCCTGTCCATCAGCACCCAGGGGCAGACCGACAGGGACTGGGCAGTCGGCGGGACAGGAACACCACCAGGAGGACACCGCTGAGGGCACCTCTGCTGGCCCCAGTAAGTCTTCTTGTTTTTAATAATATTTCTTATTCCATAACTTTTACTTCCCCATTTCTCCCGAACTATAGTGTGTTTCCAAATGCTATTGTTTTACCACCAATTATCCTTCGATCTGTACGGTTTCAAAAATCTTATCCCTGCCTCCACTATGATGACTGAGTACTACTACATACTATCAGTCTGTCTGTACTGTAGTAGCTAGTCTTGCCCAGTTGGCCAGTGCCACTCTTTGTGAAAGGTTGTAATATAAAACTCATATTCACCAGTAGCTCGTACAATCCGTTGGGTCGTTGTCTTGTACTACTTTTACTCTTATTGATGTTGAGGCTTTGAAAATTCACAGCAACAGCCCTACCAGATTTCTTAATATTTTGATATGATACCCTATAGGACATACCACTGTTGTAGGGATCTTGCACATACATTTGCACCAGAAAATAGGATGTTGGTGATGGTAGGTTGGACCTTCCTTGCACACCTCAATCAGAAATTCCGCACCCACCACAATTCCACTGCTTGACTATAGTACTGTCTTGTCATACCTATTAGGTCTCGGAACCCTCCCCCCAAGATACCCAACAAGTAGACAACCCAGAACATAACACACCCAACCTCTGTCGTGGAAGCAATTCACATGCACACCCTTACTTTAATTTGATCACTCGTGTAACTTAGTCCACTCCACACCAAATACCACAAAGTCTATGTAAGTTTAAAATGTTTATTTCAATTTGAGAAGGTCTGTACACTGTTTTCTTAGCAGCACCAACCGGCAAATCAATAACATTAAAACAATATACATTGTTACACTTATACAGTTGGGAATTAAATCATGATAACTGAACAGTGGTGGAAGGCAGCACCACCATCCCATAGCAATTTAGTTTATATACATTTATAAATGAAGATGTGAGTGAAGGGACCCCTCACCTCAGAAGAACCTAGTACTGGTAGTTGGTGCATCGTTCAGAAGCTCTGGTTCGTAGAAGGGAATCTTGCGTCTGTAATGCGAAAAAAGAAATGGTGTGCGTTAGTATATTGCAACTTGCAAGCATTTCTCAGCCGTGCTAAAAAGTGTAGCATCTATGGATAAGCAATATGGACTAACAGTAACAGTAGTACACCAGTTCTTCCTAAAAAAGTGGCTTGTTAATGTTTGTTGACCGCTTGTACGCAGCGCGTAGACTAGACAGTAGCAGTGTGAGGCAGGTCATGTGGGCTCAAAGGTGTCTTAAGAAGCTGCAAGGTAAAGGTAACGTCACATGTGCATGGCTAGGGCTAATCAAGCAAAGGCTACAATGATCATATAACTATTAGTGTCTACTCTACTACTACCTGATTTGTACTAGTGATGTATGTTAGTATTAACTCATTTTTCAACCTTGCTACTGATCAATAGGGGGGAGGTGTATGTGACGCCTAATAAATGTGTAATGTTTTCTAGGCGCACTACCGACCACCATTGCTGGGGCCAGCGAAGGCGACGCCGAGGGCGAGGATGCGGCAGTTGCAGATAGCAACGGAGCGGTAGGGGAAGTGGCAGCACCAGCGGCAGGTGGTGGTAAGTTAGATTCATAATCTTTAACTATTGTTGAACTTAACAGCACACTCACTGCAAGGGTGTACTGTATGTATATGTATACTGTACAGTTGTGACTTAGGGCCCCATTAGGATGGTGGGCGTATTGCCCCCGCCGGGCCGACTGGAATTCACTGCCGTCACCGCAGGGGCAAACCTCCCGCCATCCCTGTAAAAAATATTCAGACATGTCCAGGCGGAAAAGGGTTCAATATGGCGGTGGTGTCTCTCTCACCACACCGCCAGCCATATAATCTGCATTTTGGAATGCCTTTGCGTGGCGGCATTGCCGTCCGCCACGGAAAGGCACGCACACATTGCAGAGTATGCTTGGGGGCCCCCATGGAGGGTACCTACCGATGCTATGGTACCCCCCGACTTTCAAAGCAAAACGTGACAGGCTCCGTGCGGGGCCCGTCATGTTGTGCTTGGAAAAGCAGCACAACATTTTAGCATTGCTTTCAGCAAAGCCAACCAGAATTTAAATTTAAAAAAACAGGGTGCGCCCACCACTGTGCCGGGCGCATCATCCTAATTAATTGTCCCCACGGGACCCCCACCCTTTTTAGCAGTCGGATGGCGGGCGGACAAAGTCCGCCCGCTATCCGATGTCGTAAGTAAGTATGAGTTCTTGGGGACGTTTGAAGAGTGAACTAGAAGACTAGAATTCCCTTTAATTGGTATAGGACTAGGAGCCGGAGTATTGAGTAACCAATGGCCTCATCTATCTGATTTCAACTCCGCTTTGAAAGTTTTATGGAGAAGAGCACCTGGTGCACTGTTCAACTAAAAAGTGTAAGACAGGTGGAAGGAAGAAGGACGGGCGCCATTTAAAATGTTATGTACTACTGTGCTTTATTTTATAGTGCTACTCTACCATGCCACTATGTGTATAAATAATTACCTTGTCCTACTGTTTTATTAAGACTATATTTTACAATTGTCTTGTTTTTTTCTTTTTGATACACAGCAACTCCGAAACTCAACCGGAAGGAGTTGGCCTCTAAGCCACGGCGCCGGAAGCTGGAGGCAATTCAGCATGAATACAGGCGGCTGGTGGTCCTAGCCGAGGAGGAGGAGGAGACTGCAGCAGCTATTGAAGCCTCCTCCAGTGCCCCGGGCCCCAGCCACCGCCCTCCAGCGGTACGGCGCCACCGCCTGGCGGCTGCCCGCCGCCACCGTGTCATCTCCGGTGCCCCCCCCACTGTGGCTGCAACTGCCGCGGCCTTAGACGCCGCGTCGCCCATTTAGAGGACGAGATGCGCCAGATGCGTGTCCTCCTCCAGTCCCGCCCCACCAGTTAGTCCCTGTCACTGCCCCTTTTTTAATTCCTGTTCTTTACTCGTTTGGCGTTTGACTTTTTTCTACTGTGGACAGTGGTTGGGGTTAGGGGGGTGGGTGGGTCAGCTTTTGTGGGTTTAGTTTATTTGTTAGGGTAAATTAAATATATTTTTCTATGTTACATGCAATGTTGTTAATGTTTTGTAGGTGGGGTAACTGTTTTACATCACACTGTTTCCTTGCTGGTGCATGGCCGCCCATAGCCTGTGTTTGATTTCAATAATTTGCTGACTGTATAAGACACAAACAGATAGATGCGACACACCTCACTCATTGACTGGTCCTTCTAGTACTTTCAGTCTGTCCTCTAGTCTATGCATTCTTTGGAGTGGTGTTTGAAAATGAAATCATTGACAACATGTCCATTATTAATTCTGCCTCCCCCAAACTTTTCTCTTACCGGTGCTTGATGTTTATGTCCAACTGTGGCACAGCACTGGCTGCATGGTGAAGATGGTTTCCTTTTTCATACATGCCATGATTGGGGTGGTGGTGGTGGTAGTATAGTAGTAGTAGTATACACTGGCAGGGTGGCAGCATTTCCAAAAAAAGAAAAGGAGATAGTCAATCGCCTTTGAGAGACTGTTAGAGGAGTAGTTGAATGAAGTACATGACAGAATTTACCGAGAAACAATTATATGCTCAAATATTTGACAAAAAAACTGAATGGTGGTTATTATGAGGATAGCCTACTAGACAGAGTTACAAACTATAGTTTTGTTGACTCGAGTCACTTGACTATGCCTACAGTCTAACAGTTAGTGCTGTATATGAGGAATGACAAAAAAACAAATCCAATCAATGCCGGCAATTCATGCTGAGGTATATGTTCCTTTGTTAAATAAAATAACCTCTGAAATATCCTACTCATGGGTGGGCAAGCAGAAGAAGATCATCGCTCTGCATTGAAATTGAAGTAGTGTTGCTTTCACCACATCCGCCCCAGCAAGTGTGTGATTAAGTATTGGTGTACATTTAATTTAGTTACACCTCGACAATAAGTCACACAGCCCGGGGGAAGAGGGTTAGGGTTTGTTGAATGGATGGGAAGGGGGATTTTGGGTAAGGTTTGACATAGAAAAACAGTATGCATACATAGACAAACAAACGACAATCATTAAAGACTACATACCATATCCATTCCATATGTTAAGGGAGAAAAAGGCAATGCATGCATGATTATGAGACCCGGATTACATACACTTCTATTTCTTGTTCTGTTCCGGCCTTAATACTTTAACAGATAGCAAATAGAAATTTTAAATATTGGTAGTGAAAAATCGTAAACACATAGCAAACATAATGATGATTGATAATAACAACTCCAAGAACACACAGTTGTAAAGATTGTATACAAGATATTAATCAAATTATTTAAATGAAGTTAAAAGTGGATACTGTTACTGTCTTATCCTGGTCAAAAATGTGGACTGGTTTTTTGCATCTCGGCATTCCTCTTGCTCCTCTCGTCCATCAATCTTGGGTGTGTCGCCTCGCCACTCGCCACTGCCCGGCTGGAAAAAAAAGGTGATTGATTGGTAAGGTAATTAATATGCATTGTAATGTTTTACAAAGTTTTGGCCAAGGCCCGGCCTGTAATTTTAGATTGAAAACCAAAGGGGATATTGAGAAAGAAAGTGAAAACAAATGCACAAGTGATGGTGTAGTGCAACAAGAACACTTTCCGAGGTGGCATGTATGCATATGCATCATCTCTACTCTAGTCTGTTTCCAGCATTGACCTTCAACAGTAACAGGAGAGATCAGGCCCACAGTGCTTACCGTTAGCACATCCTACGTTAACACTTTAGAGTCCTTTTTTTACTCTCAAAGAGTTGGACAAACGCAAAGCACATTATCCATTCCAAACATAGCATTTTACAGTTAAAGTTAGTAAAATCAATGCACTGCAGTCATCCCACCACTACACTCTATTCAACTTCTACACAGACATTTGGGTCTGCTGTGGTTGTTGTTGACGTGTTTACCTTTAGGCTTTTCCGTTTTATGCCACTCCTGAAACATCCTCCTCCTGACTTCATCATCATCTCTGATACTTTTACTGACTGAAGATCGGCCTGCAGTATAAGTATAATTTTTATGACACAACCAGAGTAGAAATATAAATATTACTGACTTGTTGAGTCATTCTTTATTGTGTACAGAAAGATAGATTACTACTAGTACACTTTGACATCACTTTGTGCACAACAAACAAACAACGCAAACACAAAGACCAATAGCTCAGAGTCAGGTGTCCAATGCATGCCATTAATTGTCATCATTCATTACCTGTTCCTTCTCATCTTAAGTTAACGGGCCGTCTCTTTCGCCATCATCATGATGGACGGTGCTGTTAAGTCACAGTCATTTGCATTGCGCAGATTGAGTGAGTCCCCTTCCTGTATTGAATTAAAAGCAATGTATCACCAAGATGCAGGAGAAGTACACATTTCTTGTTTGCAAGAAGGGTAAAATTAGTGTGTTCTGTAGAATGTTGATTAGTGGCAGTGCACAATTACATCAATTCATGCGCAACACACACAACAAAATCTACATCATTCAGTCTGAGATTCTGCGGCCAATGCATGGCATCAGTCATTACCTGTTGCATCTCATCTCGTTAACGCTGCAGGCCGTCTCTTTCGCCATCATCATGATGGACGGTGCTGTTAAGTCACAGTCATTTGCATTGCGCAGATTGAGTGAGTCCCCTTCCTGTATTGAATTAAAAGCAATGTATCACCAAGATGCAGGAGAAGTACACATTTCTTGTTTACAAGAAGGGGAAAATTAGTGTGTTCTGTAGAATGTTGATTAGTGGCAGTGCACAATTACATCAATTCATGCGCAACACACACAACAAAATCTACATCATTCAGTCTGCGATTCTGCGGCCAATGCATGGCATCAATCATTACCTGTTGCATCTCATCTCGTTAACGCTGCAGGCCGTCTCTTTCGCCATCATCATGATGGACGGTGCTGTTAAGTCACAGTCATTTGCATTGCGCAGATTGAGTGAGTCCCCTTCCTGTATTGAATTAAAAGCAATGTATCACCAAGATGCAGGAGAAGTACACATTTCTTGTTTGCAAGAAGGGGAAAATTAGTGTGTTCTGTAGAATGTTGATTAGTGGCAGTGCACAATTACATCAATTCATGCGCAACACACACAACAAAATCTACATCATTCAGTCTGCGATTCTGCGGCCAATGCATGGCATCAATCATTACCTGTTGCATCTCATCTCGTTAACGCTGCAGGCCGTCTCTTTCGCCATCATCATGATGGACGGTGCTGTTAAGTCACAGTCATTTGCATTGCGCAGATTGAGTGAGTCCCCTTCCTGTATTGAATTAAAAGCAATGTATCACCAAGATGCAGGAGAAGTACACATTTCTTGTTTGCAAGAATGGGAAAATTAGTGTGTTCTGTAGAATGTTGATTAGTGGCAGTGCACAATTACATCAATTCATGCGCAACACACACAACAAAATCTACATCATTCAGTCTGCGATTCTGCGGCCAATGCATGGCATCAATTATTACCTGTTGCATCTTATTTTCAGTTAATGGCCAGTCTCTCTCGGCTCTGAAAGAGGATAGCTATAGAAGTCATCAGATTCATGGTCCACTTGTTTTGGAAGGACGAGGAAAGTTTGAATTTGTTGTTACCATCATCCAATCATCATTCATGAGGGAAATGGAATTGAGCAGGAGATGCAGTATGATCGAGCGGAGGAGCTGGATTCTGAGGACTGTAGTGTCAAATGGCAGACACCTGAAACTTGTATCTTAAATTAGAAGAGTAGAAGACGGTGATAATGCATTTGTTGCGATTCACAAGTTTATAACCGGAACGACAGACACAAACAAAGGGGGAAAAAAGGGAGGAAGACAGTAAGTGCGAGCCTAATTGTCAGGGAAGTATAGCTCGTCCTCAAACTCTGGGGGATCTTCCAGTAGTAGGTAATCATCTGACACAATACTTCCGTCACCTGAGCCGCTGTCCTCATCTTCCTCTGTTTATTCATGCATTGTGTAATTCGGTGGTATGAAGTGCTGATTCATTTTGATCATTGTTAACCTCTCCACGTTTTTTGGAGATAGACTGGTCCTTCTCAAGGTTACAATGGAACCAGCAGCACTGAAAACACGTTTGGAAGAGACACTTGCGACAGGGCAAGCCAGATAGCTTATCACCAGCCTGCTGAGCTGTGGCCATTCAGACCTTTTCCTATACCAATACTGCACTGGGTTTTGATCAACGTACACCTCTGTTGGGTCGTCCAGATAGGCCTGGACCATCCGCTCAATGTTCAGGAAAGCTGCTGGTAAGCTTTTGTGCTGTTTTTTGTGTGCATCAGCACTGTGCTTACAATAGCCCATCTTTACATACCAATCTGATAATGATTGTACTCGGCCTAATGATCCAGTTATTGTTTCTGTAGTCGATGGTGATGGTGAGTGTTGCGATTGTGAGCCAACCGCACTGCCCTCAGCTGACGAAGTTGCACTTGATTCTGCATGGCCTGCTTCAGTATCAGTACTTGTTGGGGGTTGATGTGGCGGGCTTTTATTTAGCAGCCCTTCGTTTTCAAACTTGATGGCTGCTTCAGCTATACAACTTTTGTAGCGGGCAACATCATTGTCGGAAAAAGAAAGGAATAGTCCTAATTTTGCACGTGGATCCAGAATTGTGGCACAAATGTAATGTTCTTGTGACAAAATTTTATTTTGTATCCTTACATTTTCTGATAAGCGCCTGGATAAGCTCTCCACCAAGTCATGGGCTTGCCTTCTGTCCTCTACACCTTTGTAGGATTCAGACACATTATTCAGCTCATGCTCTAGCATTTGCAACAATGGGATAGCTTGGCCCATTGTACAGTCCTCCTTGCTGACTTCACGTGTGAAGACCTCAAAAGGAGACAGCATCTCAGTCAGGCATTTAATTAGGGTCCATTGCTCCCTCTGAAGGGTCATGCCTTTAACACTAGCATCACTGCTTCTGTACCAGACATATTCATTGAGTGACCTGTGCTGTTCGTACAGACGATCAAGCATGTAATACGTTGAGTTCCAACGTGTTGCCACCTCCTGGATGAGTGCCTTTACTGGCATCCTAAAGTCACGTTGGATGATCCTCAGCTGCTTCCAAGCTTTAAAAGAATGGCTGAAATGAGTGCATATTCTTCGGCAGATGGCCAGTAAATTGCTTACTATGGGTTCTTTTTTCAGAAAGTCTTGCACTATAATGTTTATGCAGTGTGCCAAACACGGAACCCTGAAATAGGAACCAAGTTCCATGGCCTTCAGTACACTACTGCCATTGTCTGTGGCAACAAAGCCAATACCAAGCCCTCTGGGCCGCAGCCATTCCAAAACCTTGGTGCGAAACTCTTCTAAAATGTTTTCAGCCGTATGAGATTTCTCCATGGCGAACATGGCTACAGTTGCATGTTTCCGAGTACCTTCAAAAATCGCAGCTGTGTCAACAACACCTCGTGCAGATAGTTGATCTCTAACCCCCACAAAAGAGATCCAGTGTGCAGTGATGCACATGTAATATGTGGCTTGGCAACTGCTCCACATGTCTGTTGTCAGGTGGATATTGTGCACACCACTCTGCCGCAAACCTTGACCAACCAATCCCAGCACATCATGATGTAGTGCCGGAACAGCAATTCTTGTGAAATAGGACCGGCTGGGAACTTTCCATTTCGGGCAGATGGCAGACACAAATTCAAGGAAACCCACCCCTTCCACAAATGAAAAAGGAAGAAGGTCCAGCGCTAACATTTTAGCCAGCTTCGCATTGTACAATCGTGCCGTTGGGTGGTTGCGTTGGAACTGCCCCTCCAACCTAAACATGCTGTCAATGGTAGGCTGGCTTACTTTCCTTAGTGGTGCTGTTTTCATTAACCCACTAAGGCTCAAAGACACAGATTGTCTCATTGAGGTACTCGCCGGTCGCCTTGGTGTCTCACCCACACTCTGAGTATGGCTCTTACTGCGGTGCCACTCTGATGTTACTGAGGAGGATGTGGGCGTTACCACTGCAGTGACTGCACTACTGGAGACAGGGCTAGAAATGCCTCCCTGTTCTCCACCTGCCACCACAATAATATCGCTCCCTGATTGCTGACCAACTTCAATGGGTTTAGTTTTTCTACTTTCTTTTAACTTAAGTAGGTGATCCTCCCACACGATATTGTGGTGTATTCTGAGATGACTTGCTTGTCCTCCGGTACCATAGTTTGTACCAAGCTTACCACGCCGAACACCTTGCCGACAAATTGAGCATATAGCAACGTTCTCCTCCTTGGCGCTAACAGAAAAGAAGTCCCAAACTGGGGAGGAGAACTTTCTGGCACTGCTGGATGTGCCACTTTCAACACCAGATGAACTTGAGGGGGTGCTTGAAAATATGTGACCCTGTCCACCTACACTGGGACTTTTACTACCACTTCCTACTGAGATGGTTGAGCTGGATGTAGGTCCCTGCCGGGCCTTGGAAAATATGGCAGCTGGAGGTAGTGGTGATGTAACCTGTGTTGGTGAGATCCGTGCTACATCCCGCTCAGTAGCAGCCTTTCTGGATAGGGTGAGAATGTCAGTCTCCAATCCCTTTGGGGCGGGAGTAATGTGCTTGATGACTGGCTCGTCTTCATCAACATCATCACCCCCCTCTTCTACATCTACCTCCATAACTCTAAGTTTTTCTGGGACCTTCCTTTTCAGAAGCAATGTCTTGTGGCGTACTTCACTCTCAGACCGAGCTGGTGGGACCCAAGTGTCATCACGATCATCAGAGCGGGGCTTGAAGAAGAAGATGATGGACTAAGCCTCCTTTTCCTTGCTGGTGGTCTGGAAGACAATTGATCTTCTGAAACAGTGGTTTGACTTCGCTCCACTTTGTCTGCAGGAAGCTCGATTTCCTGAAATGCCCCTACGTCAGGAGCAACAACTACTATGGTGGGCTGTTGCGGCGGCTGCTGCTGTTCTGGTTGCGGCGGCTGCTGCTGTTCTGGTTGCGGCGGCTGCTGCTGTTCTGGTTGCGGCGGCTTGACACTGATCTGCTGAGTTTGCGCCTGCGTTGAACTTGATTGTGTACTACTTTGCGGTAATGACATTTCTTCAACATCGCTGCTCGTTAGTAGACTGGCTACCTCTGCGACACTAAAGCCCTTGGGCCTAGGTTGGTGGGGTTGGACCGCTGTGCTGCTCCCAGCTTGGTTCCCGGACAACGCTTTGGTGCCAAAAAAAACATTGGCCGGCACACCACCAGTCGTGGTTAATGGCACTTCCTTTTTCTGTTCCTTCTTCTCACCGGCAACTTTCTTGGTACTGGACCTGGTACCTTTCTTTGGGGCCATCTTCTTCAGATGTGAGGCAGGAGGCAGATGCACAACAAGTTCTGGTCACATGTGGGCGTGATGTGCAGCAGGACTTCTGTCTGGCTGGCAGTACAACGGGTAGCCAGGTGATGCCGATGACACCTCCTACTCTGTCTTTTGTGCACCTAAAAGCAAAGAAGACAGGAGAAGAACATCAGTGAAATGTTGCATTTGTTTTTGTGGTTCAGTTACTTAGTACTGTACTAGTGCAAACAAAAGATAGTCTAGCCATTTATGACTATTTTTTTAACTAGAGCTATGTTATACTACTAGTACTGTGTACAGCCACACACTACTCTCTCAGGAAGGATAGGAAAGTTAATAATAAACAACAAAATAAAAAACTAATGGAAGTGGGGTGGACCATTGCATTATTTGAGCATCTCAGCATCCATGGAGCTGCTGCTGGCAAAGGGGGTGGATGGATGGAAGCAGTAAGCCAATAGGAAAACCATGCAGGCCTATATGGCAAAAGCAGGACACTAATAACTCCCAACACAAAAAAAGGCCACCAGCCACATGGACACTCACAAATCACAAACAAGCAGGGGGCCTGGGAAACACCAGGAGCTGACAAAAGGCCTATAAAAGTCAGGTAAAGGATGCATGCTGAAGCACACTGCTCTGCCTTTTTAATGCAACAAAATGCAAATACGAACATTCACAGGCCCCAAAAAGGTCTGCAGGGAGCATGCATCGCACACCAACACTCACCAGACACACACAACAAAAGCATGTCTTTAAGACAACCAACATCAGAAAGCCCACCCCAAAAAAACACATGTCCCCAACTCAATCCAATGCCATCCATGCCCTAAATGATGTCTAAATTCAACAGACCACACAGAAAACACTTTGATTAATAAAGCTGTGGCTACCTGCTCTGATCCTACTGGATGAACGCAGGCCTGTTGGCAGACAAGGCCAGGCAAGCTTGCAGGCCTAGGCTTCAAAATGGCCACCAGCCACATGGCCAGTCCCAACAACATCAGAAAGCCCACCCCAAAAACCACACTTCCCCAACTCAATCCAATGCCATCCATGCCCTAAATGATGTCTAAATTCAACAGAGCACACAGAAAACAGTAGATTAATAAAGCTGTGGCTACCTGCTCTGGTCCTAGTGGATGAAAGCAGGCCTGTTGGCAGACAAGGCCAGGAAAGCTTGCAGGCCTAGGCCTCAAAATGGCCACCAGCCACATGGCCAGGCCCAACAACATCAGCAAGGCCACCCCAAAAAACACACTTCCCCAACTCAATCCAATGCCATCCATGCCCTAAATGATGTCTAAATTCAACAGAGCACACAGAAAACAGTAGATTAATAAAGCTGTGGCTACCTGCTCTGGTCCTAGTGGATGAAAGCCGGCCTGTTGGCAGACAAGGCCAGGCAAGCTTGCAGGCCTAGGCCTCAAAATAGCCACCAGCCACATGGCCAGGCCCAACAACATCAGCAAGGCCACCCCAAAAAACACACTTCCCCAACTCAATCCAATGCCATCCATGCCCTAAATGATGTCTAAATTCAACAGCGCACACAGAAAACAGTAGATTAATAAAGCTGTGGCTACCTGCTCTGGTCCTAGTGGATGAAAGCCGGCCTGTTGGCAGACAAGGCCAGGCAAGCTTGCAGGCCTAGGCTTCAAAATGGCCACCAGCCATATGGCCAGTCCCAACAACATCAGAAAGCCCACCCCAAAAAAACACACTTTCCCAACTCAATCCAATGCCATCCATGCCCTAAATGATGTCTAAATTCAACAGAGCACACAGAAAACAGTAGATTAATAAAGCTGTGGCTACCTGCTCTGATCCTAGTGGATGAAAGCAGGCCTGTTGGCAGACAAGGCCAGGCAAGCTTGCAGGCCTAGGCCTCAAAATGGCCACCAGCCACATGGCCAGGCCCAACAACATCAGCAAGGCCACCCCAAAAAACACACTTCCCCAACTCAATCCAATGCCATCCATGCCCTAAATGATGTCTAAATTCAACAGAGCACACAGAAAACAGTAGATTAATAAAGCTGTGGCTACCTGCTCTGGTCCTAGTGGATGAAAGCAGGCCTGTTGGCAGACAAGGCCAGGAAAGCTTGCAGGCCTAGGCCTCAAAATGGGCACCAGCCACATGGCCAGGCCCAACAACATCAGCAAGGCCACCCAAAAAAACACACTTCCCCAACTCAATCCAATGCCATCCATGCCCTAAATGATGTCTAAATTCAACAGAGCACCCAGAAAACAGTAGATTAATAAAGCTGTGGCTACCTGCTCTGGTCCTAGTGGATGAAAGCAGGCCTGTTGGCAGACAAGGCCAGGAAAGCTTGCAGGCCTAGGCCTCAAAATGGCCACCAGCCACATGGCCAGGCCCAACAACATCACAAAGGCCACCCCAAAAAACACACTTCCCCAACTCAATCCAATGCCATCCATGCCCTAAATGATGTCTAAATTCAACAGAGCACACAGAAAACAGTACATTAATAAAGCTGTGTCTACCTGCTCTGGTCCTAGTGGATGAAAGCAGGCCTGTTGGCAGACAAGGCCAGGCAAGCTTGCAGGCCTAGGCCTCAAAATGGCCACCAGCCACATGGCCAGGCCCAACATCAGCAAGGCCACCCCAAAAAACACACTTCCCCAACTCAATCCAATGCCATCCATGCCCTAAATGATGTCTAAATTCAACAGAGCACACAGAAAACAGTAGATTAATAAAGCTGTGGCTACCTGCTCTGGTCCTAGTGGATGAAAGCAGGCCTGTTGGCAGACAAGGCCAGGAAAGCTTGCAGGCCTAGGCCTCAAAATGGCCACCAGCCACATGGCCAGGCCCAACAACATCAGCAAGGCCACCCCAAAAAACACACTTCCCCAACTCAATCCAATGCCATCCATGCCCTAAATGATGTCTAAATTCAACAGAGCACACAGAAAACAGTAGATTAATAAAGCTGTGGCTACCTGCTCTGGTCCTAGTGGATGAAAGCAGGCCTGTTGGCAGACAAGGCCAGGAAAGCTTGCAGGCCTAGGCCTCAAAATGGCCACCAGCCACATGGCCAGGCCCAACAACATCAGCAAGGCCACCCCAAAAAACAAACTTCCCCAACTCAATCCAATGCCATCCATGCCCTAAATGATGTCTAAATTCAACAGAGCACACAGAAAACAGTAGATTAATAAAGCTGTGGCTACCTGCTCTGGTCCTAGTGGATGAAAGCAGGCCTGTTGGCAGACAAGGCCAGGAAAGCTTGCAGGCCTAGGCCTCAAAATGGCCACCAGCCACATGGCCAGGCCCAACAACATCAGCAAGGCCACCCCAAAAAACACACTTCCCCAACTCAATCCAATGCCATCCATGCCCTAAATGATGTCTAAATTCAACAGAGCACACAGAAAACAGTAGATTAACAAAGCTGTGGCTACCTGCTCTGGTCCTAGTGGATGAACGCAGGCCTGTTGGCAGACAAGGCCAGGCAAGCTTGCAGGCCTAGGCTTCAAAATGGCCACCAGCCACATGGCCAGTCCCAAAAACATCAGAAAGCCCACCCCAAAAAAACACACTTTCCCAACTCAATCCAATGCCATCCATGCCCTAAATGATGTCTAAATTCAACAGAGCACACAGAAAACAGTAGATTAATAAAGCTGTGGCTACCTGCTCTGGTCCTAGTGAATGAAAGCAGGCCTGTTGGCAGACAAGGCCAGGAAAGCTTGCAGGCCTAGGCCTCAAAATGGCCACCAGCCACATGGCCAGGCCCAACAACATCAGCAAGGCCACCCCAAAAAACACACTTCCCCAACTCAATCCAATGCCATCCATGCCCTAAATGATGTCTAAATTCAACAGAGCACACAGAAAACAGTAGATTAATAAAGCTGTGGCTACCTGCTCTGGTCCTAGTGGATGAAAGCAGGCCTGTTGGCAGACAAGGCCAGGAAAGCTTGCAGGCCTAGGCCTCAAAATGGCCACCAGCCACATGGCCAGGCCCAACAACATCAGCAAGGCCACCCCAAAAAACACACTTCCCCAACTCAATCCAATGCCATCCATGCCCTAAATGATGTCTAAATTCAACAGAGCACACAGAAAACAGTAGATTAATAAAGCTGTGGCTACCTGCTCTGGTCCTAGTGGATGAAAGCAGGCCTGTTGGCAGACAAGGCCAGGCAAGCTTGCAGGCCTAGGCCTCAAAATGGCCACCAGCCACATGGCCAGGCCCAACAACATCAGCAAGTCCACCCCAAAAAACACACTTCCCCAACTCAATCCAATGCCATCCATGCCCTAAATGATGTCTACATTCAACAGAGCACACAGAAAACAGTAGATTAATAAAGCTGTGGCTACCTGCTCTGGTCCTAGTGGATGAAAGCAGGCCTGTTGGCAGACAAGGCCAGGCAAGCTTGCAGGCCTAGGCCTCAAAATGGCCACCAGCCACATGGCCAGGCCCAACAACATCACAAAGGCCACCCCAAAAAACACACTTCCCCAACTCAATCCAATGCCATCCATGCCCTAAATGTTCTTGAAAATGAAATACATTAAAAAAACAAAAGGAACAGTTGCTTCATCATGCACACACACACCCATGAGGCCATGCCCATGGCTAGCTCGGGCCTACTACTACAACCCACAAAATTAAAAAACAAGCATTTACAATGCAATGGTCTCGGCATTGTCAAAGTTAGAGCTATTGGTATTGCTCATGACATTGGCCTACTGCTCTCTCCTCTTAAATGTCTGTGCTTGGAGATATGTTCCCAAAGTGGCATCTTTGATTAAGGGCAGAAGTGGTAACACAAAGGCGGGAGGGATGGAGAGAGGGAGGCAGGGAGGGATGGAGTGAGGGAGGGACGGAGGGAATGACGGAGAGAGTGAGGGATGCAGAGAGGGAGGGAGGGAGAGCGGGATGGACAGAGAGTGAAAGAGAGAGTAAAGGCGGGAGGGAGGAAGGGACAGAGAGAGGGAGGAAGAGAGAAAGGGAGGAAGGAACAGAGAGAGGAAGGGGAGGAAAGAGGAAGGGAGGAGAGAGGGAAGGAGGGAGAGAGGAAAGGAAGGAGAGAGGGATGAAGAGAAGGAGGGACGGAGAAAGGCAGGGAGGGAGAGAGGGAGGGGCGGAAAGAGGGAGGGATGGAGAGAGGGAGGGATGGGGAGGGAGGAAGAAAGGGAGGGAGGTGGAGAGAGAGGGAGGAACGGAGTGAGGAAGGGAAGGAAAGCAGAAGGGAGCGTGAGAGGGAAGGAGGGAGGGAGCGAGAGACGAAGGGAGGGAGTGAGGAAAGGAGGTAGAGAGTGAGGGAGGGAAAGAAGAAGGGGCATAGAGAGGGAAGGAGGAATAGAGGAAGGAAGAGAGGGAGAGAGGAAGAGAGGTAGAGAGGAAGAGAGGGACGGAGGGAAGGAGGGAGGGATGGGGAGAGGGAGGGAAGGAGGGAGGGAGGGACGGAGAAAGGGAGGGACGGAGAAAGGGATGAGGGAGGAACAGAGAGAGGGAGGAACAGAGAGAGGGAGGGACGGAGAGAGGAAGGGAGGGAGGGAGAGAGGAAGGGAGGGAGGGAGGGAGGGAGGGAGGGAGAGCGTAAGGGACGGAGAGAGAAAGGGAGGGAGAGAGGTACTGAGGGAGAGAGGGAGGGAGGAACAGTGAGGGGGGAAGAAAAGAGGGAAGGAGAGAGGGAGGCACTGAGGCAGGGAGGAAAGGAGGTAGAGAGGGAGGGAGAGATGGAGGAAGGGAGGGAGGGACAGAGAAAAGGAGGGAGAGAGGGAGGGACAGAGAGAGGGAGGGACCGAGAGAGGGAGGGATGGAGAGAGGGAGGGACGGGGGAGGGAGGGAGGAAGAAAGGGAGGGAGGGAGGGAGCGAGAGACAGAGGAAGGGAGGGAGTGAGGAAAGGAGGTAGAGAGTGAGGGAGGGAAAAAAGAAGGTGCACAGAGAGGGAAGGAGGGATAGAGGAAGGAAGAGAGGGAGAGAGGAAGAGAGGGAGAGAGGAAGATAGGGAGAGAGGAGGGGAGGGAGGGAGAGAGAGAGGAAAGGAGGGAGAGAGAGAAGGACGGTGAGAGGGAGGGACAATGGGAGGCAGGGAGGGAGAGAGGGAGGAATGGAGAGAGGAAAGGAGGGAGCGAGGGAGAGAGGAAGGGACGGTGAGAGGGAGGAAGAGAGGAAGGAAGAAAAGAGGAAGGGTGAGAGAGAAGGAGAGAGAGACAGGGATGGAGGGAGGGAGGAAAGGTGGTAAGGAGGGGGGAGAAAGGAAGGGACAGAGAGAAGGAAGGAGGGAGAGAGTAAAGGAGAGAGGGAGAGAGGAAGAGGAAGAGAGGGTGAGAGGATGAGAGGAAGTGAGGGAGAGAGGATGAGAGGGAGGGAGAGAGGAAGGGACAGAGTGAGAGTAAGAAAAAGAAAGAAGGAGAAATAGCAATGAAGTGAGAGGGGAGGTAAAGAGAGAACGAAAAAAAGAGAACAAGAGCTAAAGAGAGAGGAGAGAAAGCAGAAGGGAAAGGGAGCAGAGGAAGAGAGAGTCACACATCTAGAGCTGGAGCGAGACAATGTGAAAGAGAGAAAGAGTGACCGAAAGAGAGGGAGCACGAAAGCAAGCGGGAAACAGGAGAGTAAGAGAGATGAACAGCTAGAGAGGGAGGGAAGCGATTGAGAGAGAGGGGCGTAAACTCTGTGTACCTTGTGAGTGAGAGGGGCAAGTAGACGTCACCGGTAGCAGAGCTGACGCTGTCCTCCTAGGTCGGTACGCACTCACACAGGTCAGTGTAAGAGGCACAGCCTTGCAAGCGCTATGTTACGCAGTCTAACTAAATACGAAACAAAGCGCTATGTTACACAGTCTAAATACAAAACAAAGCGCTATGCTACACAGTCTAACTAAATACGAAGCAAAGCGCTATGTTACAGTCTAAATACAAAACAAAGCGCTATGCTACACAGTCGAACTAAACACAAAACAAAGCGCTATGTTAATACAAAACAAAGCGCTTTGTTACACAGTCTAACTAAATACAAAACAAAGCGCTATGTTACACAGTCTAACTAAATTCAAAACAAATTGTTTAAGCAAAACGAATCTGACATTAAAATCAACCGTCAAAAAGAAAAACGAATGATAATAGAAAAACGAATGATAAGAAAAGGTCCGATCCGAATTGCAGTTTAAGCTGGACCCCCCATGAAGCACCAACCTTTCACAGTCGCACTGACTGTGTGTCGTGTTAGCATCCAAAGAAAATTATGAGTTGAGCCATCAAATGCACAGGAGGGTGGGGCAGGGGGTCATGTCTGGTGATGGTATGTGGGTGCCGCATAATTCACGGGGTCAAAAACTAATGCTGCTCCCTGGCTCACCACTGACGCCCACTGACCCAGCTGTGGAATTTAAAGAATCTTTAATTTTAGAAAGAAAGAGATCTCCGATGGAACGAGAAATAAACATTTGATTTTTTTGTGAAGAAAAATAATTAAACAAACACTTTATCAATACCACTACAGAGAGGCAAGTTATCAGAAGGGGGCGGAGGGGGCCATTGATGTTAAATCGACAATGGCAGCGCCTACTGTACCACCGGATCTTCATTGAGAGTCATAAACGTTAGATAGATGCCGGATGAAAGCGTGGCAGTGGTAAAAGGGCACCTGGGTGCAGCGCACAGCGCCGGTTCAAACACCCCTTCTGTTTTGTGCTCACCTCGACACCCCCAGACCCAGGCGTCGACTTTAAAGACGCGTTTCAAGTTCTGCGCTTGCAGCGCGAGAAGAAAGCAGTCTCCGGCGGCATCAGAACTGGGCACTTTTTTTGTTTTGAAGAAAAACATAAAAAAAACTCATCAATGGCATGGAGGCATAATTGGCAAAACAAGAGAAGGCAGGCTATCAGAAGGGGCCGGCGGGGTCCCCTCCACGTCCAACTGACAGTGGGGTGCGTTTACTCACCTTCAAACGGCCTCACATCCATCCCGGAGCCCTTCGCGCCTTGTTCCCTAACAAGGCCGCCATCAAAAGGAACAAGGAGAAACGGACTTCATGCAGATTTATGGGCAGGAGCAGTATTTGCAAACAAATCTATAAAACGCTAATCTTAAACATACACCGCTAGGGGGCATTCCATTTCTGAAGGTGTAAGCACAAATGGCATGTTCTACAACAAAAGGGGAAAAAACAAATGCGTCCGGACGCCGGGACACCACCGCCTTTCTCCGAGGCCAAGCAGAAATGCCTCGGAGAAACGCAGCCTCGGTTTCGGATTCGGGGGCGTGTTTCTTTTTCTCTCCTCTTGCCATTGGCTGGAGGAGAGAAAAACACGCCCTGCGAAAAGCAACGAAAAAACACGCCCCCCGATCCGAAAAGGACGGGGCTTCAACGGAGTGACTGGACCTCTTCTCCAGTGGCTGGCCAGCATTTAAGAGGCCAGCCAATGGAGAACAGGAGAGAAGAGGGGCGGGTGCAAACCCCTCTTCTCAAAGACATTAAATCTCCGGACTTCCGGTCTGCCGACCGGATGGTCCCGAGACCTAAAAACAAAAAAAGGAATGATGATAATTAATTAATTATCAAAAATAAATTGTAGTTACACAACAACTGCAATGCCCACAATCAAACACAACAACCACTTACTATCCTATTCCAAAAAACCTGAAATCCAATTGCAATGATGCAGCAGACAAAAAGAGTGATCTTTCCAGCTCCAAATCCAAAGGCAGAATGAGCAGGAGATGGACAAAGCACTGGGAGGAGCCTGCTGGACAGGAACAGGAAGTTGGAGATTCTGTGTCACTTCCTCCCTCTCTCCACCTTGTAAAAAAATGACTCCTTGCACAAAAAAGGAAAGCCAAATGTCAATGTAAGGAGTTCTTTTCATCCAAAATCAGTATTTGCAGATGGTTTCATGCTGCTAGAGCCGATATTCCTCTCCAAATTGTAAATTTTACGTTGTTGAGTTCTCGAGCTTCACATTACTTCCGCCGACGTGTCGAAAACGATATGATCGCGTTCTCTTCTTTGTCCCTGTCGCGTTGGATATGACGTGTTCGCGGTCTCTTTCTCCTGTTCGCGTTCGATTTCACGTGCCCGCGTCCTCATCCTCTGGCTCGCGATGTAGAATGACATGTTCGAGATCTCAAACTTCTCATACTCGCGCGGTGCATGATCGCAAGAAGAAAGACGTGATCGCGCGACAAATGACGTGATCGCGTGAAAAATGACGTTAATGCGGCCGTGAACTCTCACGAGACAGCGCAAAATGGCTACCAAAACCCAACATCTCGTGGAGAACGTGACCGGGTCAAGAAAACTTGTCGGAGAACGCAGGGATTCAGGTAAGGCGATCACGCGCGCGCGAGAATGTATTATTTTACAGCGCGAGCAAGAAAGAAATTATCGCTAAGCTGCGGAATGCGGAAATTTTGACATTTTCGCGCTTTCCGCGGAACGCGAAAATGCCAAAATATCGCAATTTCCACGAACAGAACGGAATTTTGGCCCAGGCCTAAATAACACTGATTTGGAGTAAACACAACAAAAGGTTTTTCTTACCAAAACAAGTCAACTACGTAAAACTGCAAAACAGCCACTGCCGAATCCGCAAACAGGAATCAAAAGCTTTACACTAGAATAAAAAGGAGAAATAAAACATTACAATCACATATACAAATAATGCACCAGTCCACAAACTAACCATAAAGGGGAGCGACCCTTGCGCAAGGGGCTGCTCCCAACAACAAAAAAACAATCCCTGGTGGCTTAGTGAGCATACAATAAAATTAATTGTTGAATCTGCCCTTCAAGGGGTCAGAAACGGCCAAGAAAAATGCTCCCCAGAATGGAGCGACCCTTGCCGAAGGGGCCACTCCACAAAAACATTTTGCTCCCCAAGGAGAGCAACCCTTGCCCAAGGGGCCACTCCCTCAAACAGCTAGGGCATGGGGCCGCTCCCCAAAACAGATTGGCCATACATGGTGACATTTTTTTTAAAAGGCACAGTTGGGCCGCACACCTTTTTTTTCATTAATTCAAATGGATCTGCTCCCCTCCAAGGGGGGCAGATCCAACTTTTAATTTTACCCCCACTGGGGAGCGACCCTTGCCCAAGGGGCCGCTCCCCAAAACAAATTGCCCAAAAGGCCCGGTTGGGCCACACACAATTTTTTTTTATTATATTTTTCTGGCCCGGTTGGGCCACACACAATTTTTAAAAAATATTTTTCTGGCCTTTTTCAAAACGTATCTGCCCCCCTCCAAGGGGGCAGATCCAACTTAAAATGTTACCCCCAAAAGGGGATCGACCCTTGCCCAAGGGGCCGCTCCCCGAGACAAATGGCGCAACAAACACACAAAAAACACCCTTTTCAAGAGTTTCGGTAAGCTTTTATATTCTCGCTATGCCTTCCGCTTTCTTGCTGATCGATCCTTCAACGAGGCTTTGATCATTATAGTCTGTTCATTACACTTTATACGTTTACTCTACATTTGTTTTTAGAGTCTGCCACATGCACCGTGACTACCCCATGACTGCAGCACACACTTTTAACCCGTCACCCACTGTGGGGGGTGAGTTGTCTTTTTACTTATTTGATTATTTTGTTACCGTGCACATGCTCACTCCTTTATTGCTATACACGCGTTTCATTTTGCTCCCCATGTTTTTATCTTATTCAGAATCTCAACAACTCTTCTAGCTCCACACATGGATAATTTGAGCTATTCTTTATATGACACTGGATTTTGAGCTAATTCCAAGATTGATTGTGGGTGGTGAGTTGCTACTTTTTCCCCACTTTTCATGCTAATATTGGTGACTTTATACATGCTCACTCTTTTTTCGATACTCATTTGTCCTATCATTCACCCCATGCTTTATTATTTTCATTTTAGAATTTCACCTAGTCTTACGTTTGGATGCACTCGGCTACTCTTTACATGATATCGGATTATATTATTAATCCTCTTGGAAACATATTACGATCATTGTCCATACTTTATCGTCAATTTGGGGGTAAGTCACCGTTTATTTTTATTTTTATGCTTGTTAGTCTCCTACACAAGCACCATTTTCTTTATTAATCATATCTACGATTACTTTTGATTCGTTTAAATATATCCCCTTGTGCCACAACTTGGACGATTGATTATTACCCAGTCCCTAAACATTGGACCACACGCTCAGCTCATGGATTATTAGCTCATGTGGCCAGGGTGATCCCTCTGCATATACTTAAAAAATGTTGTGGGTTAATAGAATCGGTCTCTGCCTTTGTACATTTGGGTATCACTTTCGATTATCTTTATTTGGAGTAGACACCTGCTTAGCATCCTCATGCTTTATTTTTCATTTCAGGTTAATAAATTGAAAGGTTCTCATCATTTTTGGGATTCCCCCTCCTTTATTTCTCTATTTTTTCATCTTCTATTCTTCATATTCGTATGCTTGGTTCTATAATCTCCTTTCTGATTCACCTCATTCTTTGTTCTACAGTTCTGGGCCGTTTACGTTCGCTTCGACTTCAATTCTTTTATTACACGTATTGGTTCAGGGCCTGGCACATTTTTTTAGCCTTTTTTATTTATTCTTTCTATTCTTTCTGGATATTCACAGATTTTCGGTGATTTCTTTCTCTTCTACTCTTATTATTCTTTCTCATTTTTTCACGGCAATTGCTATTTCCCACTTTATATTCTATATATTACTGCCTCTTGCAATATCAAATATTTTCTAGAATTTTTTTTATGTCTAATATATTGTTATTGTTTGTACATGGACTGTGTAATTTGGACTATATATCTCT
The DNA here is from genome assembly GCF_964204655.1 of Triturus cristatus. Taxonomy (NCBI): domain Eukaryota; kingdom Metazoa; phylum Chordata; class Amphibia; order Caudata; family Salamandridae; genus Triturus; species Triturus cristatus. The sequence continues at coordinate 472,782,773 of NC_140590.1, read as the reverse complement.
CTTTTGGAAACTTGTATTTAATTTAAACTTGGTTTATAGAAATCCTTTTTCTCTTTTTTTGCATGTCTTCATTATACAGCCTTGAAAAAGTCTTTGTACTTATTCGTGTACAGACGAAACACGTGTTGGCCATTTTCTCGCACACCACATGCATTGAAGATCATTAAACCTCATCAAATACATTGGAACCTGGTTGAATCGTCATTATACTCTCGCCGTATCTTTGTGAACATTATGTAAAATAATTCTTTTGAATTATGAAATTTGTTTGACATTCCAATTTTGTTATTGATTCATGCTATATTTACAGTATAAACAACCGAGTTTACCACTATTGGGAGTGCTGTATAAGCCAAATCATTTTGATAATCCCTGGCATCTGTGCTTGCACGCTGCTCACTGCACTTCTTGGTAGTAAGTGCTTATGGCTAACAGCACCCACTGACATTTTGAACTCTTACTTTCGCCTTCATTTCACTATTTACATGTTCTATTGATGTGCGGTCCGCTCCCAGCTTTGGGTACACTACTACCTAATTTTTCAGTTCACACAAAAAACACCCTTCCCATCGATCGATTCCTCCCAAACTTCCTGCACACCCATGAATTCCCCCTCCCTACCACTCACAGCAGCCCCGTTCCTGTCGATCCACTGGAACCCCCTAAAAACCACTTCTCCACCACCCTAATACCGCCCATTGGATAACATTGCAATCCGGGCCTTCACAAAAAATGCTCTTTTTGGCACTTCCACTGCTTCGATCATCTTCATACTCACTGGGACAGTAGTTCCAGCGATTCCAGAATCTCAGCAAGAATTACACAAATCCATCCAGTGGAAGGGGTACGACTTTTCACTCAAACACGCTCCCCCCGCAAACCCACAAAAACACCCCAAAATCAGCCAAATCTGGATGGAATTTTGCCAAACCACCCTAAAAACTTCCCAACACCATTATGCACGAACCTGAATCGGGCCCTAGACTCCGGGAACCCTATCAAATTTGAACCCTAAGACCTAGAACACCAGCCCGAACCCCACAAACACACAAAAAATGCATTCCTGCTGCACGATCGCACCCCAGGCGCGATCGAGCAGCAGGAATGCATTTTTCAAAAGACATCGGAGGAAAGGAAAACTCTTTCCTTTCCTCCGATGCCATTGGAAATACACCGCCCACCCTCCACGAATCAAACTTACCTCTTACTTTCCCAACGCGCTGGAAACAAATGGCTTCCAGTGCGTTGGGAAACTAAGGGAAGCCTCCAATGACGTCAGCGTGCCTCGCGCGCTGACGTCATGATGACGTGGAGGTGGGGTGGGGGGAGGCAGGGGAAGCCCTTCCCCTGCCTTCCCCGGTGCCGGAACTAAGATCGGTGTCCCACGGGGGGAGCGCCAGCGCTCCCCCCCGTGGGTGGTGTAAAAGTGCAGGCCCAGTGTCGCAGTTATTGCGGCATTAATAAAGGACACTACGCAAGTTATACTTTGCTGGGCTACACCGTAAAAGACCACGTGCGGTCTTGCCCACCTTTATTTATCCCCTCGGGCGAGCCCGCCCCAGGGGTGTGTGGATGCGTGTGTGATGTTGCTACAAAGTAGTGGAGAGCCCGAGTGGCTCTCTACATCCCTCCATTGTTTTAGCTATACAGCCCACACACCATCCGAGATTTGGGAACAAGTCTATACATAGTCTCTTAGTCTCTGGCTAGGCGCCGGATTGGGGCGCAGCCCGTACCTCGGGCATCTGGAGTAAGACTTGGGTAATCTGTCTTGCACACAAGTCCCAGACTCACCCGTCCCCCTGTCCTGACTCCCGGACCCAGGGTCAACCTTCTCACCTGACTCGGACGATCGTGCACCGGCCACAGGGGAAGCTGTCGGGGTGAGAGACGTTGGATCTCTGGCCGGGGCTCCGCCCTGAGCCAGATCAGGATCTTCGACCTCGCGGCCCGTCTCCGGCACCACCTTGAAGCTGGACACATTTCTCGTGATGGCCTGCTGGCCACGACGGGCCGTGATCATGGTCCCTTGCACCCCCGTCACTGTCCATTTCTCGGGTTCATAGGGTGTTCGGAACTTCCAACCCGGGTGCCGGTCCTTGATGACCACGCTGTCTCCGACCTTGAGCCCGGTGTCCTGGGCTCGGCGTGCTTCACTCGCCTTTTGATTGGTCACCTCTCTCCTGGCCTGAATGGCGACATCATCCCGCTCGGCGGGGGTCCAGGCGGGATCCGTCGGGATGCTGTCCCTCGGGGCTCTCTTGAACAAGAGATGCGCGGGTGCACATTTGGTGGTGCTATGGGGGGTCTGACGGTATACTCCCAGGAACTGACTTAGGGCTGCCTCCAGATCATCCCCGGCTTCCACGGCGATCCGCAGTGCCCGGTTGAGTGTCCTCATCAGCCGTTCCACCTCCCCGTTGGCTTGTGGCCACAGGGGTGTGATTTTCCGGTGCCGGATGGCTTGACTCGCCAGGTATTCATGAAACTCCCGCCCCTGGAACGGGGGTCCGTTGTCCGACTTGATCTCCTCGGGCAGTCCCAGGGTTGCGAACACGCGATCCAGGGCCCTCTTGACGTGGGGTAACGCGGTGGACGCAATGACTTCCACTACCGGGAACTTGGAGAAGGAGTCGACCAGAACCATCATATGCCGGCCATCCGGAAAGCTTCCAAAGTCTATGCTGAGATGCGTCCATGGCGACGCGCTCGCTTCCTCCGTGATCACCGGGGCGGGTGCTGGATCCCCTCCCGTGATGGTGCAGGCATGACACTGTTTGACCATCTCATCGACTTTGGTGTCCATCGCTGGGAACCATACCTTGTCTCGGAGTCGTGCTTTGGTCTTGGCCGTGCCTTGGTGGCCCACGTGCGCAAGGGCTAGAACCTTCTGCTGGAGGCTCTCGGGGACCACTATTAGCCGCCCCCTCAGGATGACATCTTTGTCCCCCACGCTGAGCTCGCTCCGGATATGCCACAGCTGCTGACGAGCATGACTGACCTCCGGCCGCAGGGCCCGAATCCCGTCGAGGAAGTGAGTCCAACCTTCATGATCTAACGCCCTGCGGACTCTGGTCAGAGTGGGGTCCTCCCGTGTGGCAAGGCCAATTTCCTCCAGGGTCATGGCTTTCGGACAGGCGACTTGGGACACCATCTTCACGAACGCCTCCGTGTTGCCGGTGTCTTCTTGTCCTCCAGCCTCGAGACTTGGCTTCGGATGTCTGGACAGGTAGTCCGCGGGGTTGTGGGCCCCTGGCCGGTATACCACCTTGAATCGGTACCCTTGTAGCTGGACGGCCCACCTTTCGATTCGGGGCGGGGCGAGCCTCGTCTATCCCGTGAACAGGGCGATGAGAGGCTTGTGATCGGTGACCACGGTGAAGTCCTGTCCGCAGAGATACAAATGGAAGTGCTGGCACGGCCATTTGATTGCCAGTGCCTCCCTCTCGATCTGGGCGTACCTCGTCTCCGTGTCCGTCAGCGCCTTGCTGGCATATGCCACCGGTTTCCACACTTCTGAGCTGTGCTCCTGCAGGAGGACGGCCCCCAGGCCCACCGGGCTGGCATCCACCACCAGTTCCGTCTTCCGTCGCGGGTGGAAGTATGCCATGATGGTCTTATCGAGGAGCCCTTCCATGATTTCCTGGAACGCTTTGTGGGCTTCCGGGGTCCACTCCCACGGGCGGTCTTGGCGCGTGAGGGCACGCAGCGGCTCCGACAGCGCGGCCAGTCGGGGAATGAACCGTCCGCAGTACGTCGCCATTCCCAGGAAGCTGCGAACCTCTGTCGGGCTCCGCGGTGTGGGCGCAGCGCGGATGGCTTCCGCTTTCTTCGGATCTACCAGCAGCCCGTCACGCGTGAAGTTGTACCCGAAGAAGTCTACCCTGTCTTGGTAGAATGAGCATTTCGCTTTGTGCAGAGTCAACCTGCACTCTTCCAGCCGTCGAAGCGTGGCCCTCAGGTGAGCATAGTGCTCCTCCAGCGTGGTGGAGTAGACCAGGATGTCGTCACTGAGGTTGATCACCCCTTGCAGTCCTGACAGTGACTCTCGAATGGCGTTCTGGAACACTTCTGCCGCAGAGGAGATGCCAAAACTTAGCCTCTTGTATCTGCGAAGACCAACGTGGGTGGAAAAAGTCGTTATGTAGCGGCTGCCAGGGTCCAGTTCCAGCTGGTGGTATCCTGCATTGAGATCCAGCTTCGAGAACCACTTGGCCCCGTTGAGATCAGCCACTATATCGTCCATTGTGGGGGTGATGTGCCTTTCCTTCTTCACCGCGGTGTTGGGCAACCGCATGTCGACACACAGCCGAATGGCTCCGGGTGGCTTAGGCTTGGGCGCCACGACCAGCGGGGACACCCAGGGCGTGGGGCCAGACACCTTCTCGATCACGTCCAGTTCCTCAAGTTTCCTCAGCTCCTCTTCCACCTGCGGACGCAGGCTGAACGGTACCCTCCGGTGTCTCAAGGCTACTGGCCTCACGTTGGAGTCTATATGCAGTTTGAACCTTTTGCCCTTCAGTTTGCCCAGGCCGGTGAAGAGAGCCGGGAACTCTTGAAGGATGGCCTCTGCATGGGAGTCATGAACTTGATTTGCAAAGAAGACTAGGCCCAGGTCCTCCGCGGTGTGGCAGCTGAGCAGCGTTCCCTTCTTGCCCTCCGTGACATAGAACTGCGTCTGCGTGGAGTATCCTCCGCTGGCGACAGTGGTGGTGATAACGCCACGGAGCGGAAGTGGATCCGTCCCGCCGTAGGTGTATATTCTTGCTTTCGACGATGCCAACGGGGGCTTTGGAGATAGCCGGTCATACTGGTCCGAGTCCATGACGTTCACGGACGCACCGGTGTCGATGAGGGCCTGGATCTCTGCGCGGCCCACGGAGACTGAGCACATGGGCGGCGGCCGCCGCCGGGAGCTTATCCTGCCGACGAATGATACCACGAATACCTCATCCTCTTCGTCCTCATGCACCGGGTCGTGCGCCTGGCGGTAGGATCGGTCGGTTGGCGGAGGATCCTCGTGTTCGAGCTGGCGCACCTGTTGTTGTCCAGACTTCGGCCTCGCAGACTGCTGCCGGAAGCGTCCGCCGCGGCACACCCGGGCGTAGTGGTTCATCCTCCCACAGCGAGAGCACGTCTTGCCTTTTGCTCCGCAGGTCACCGTCGCCGGGTGGTCCTCCCCACAGTAGCCACACAGGCCCGACTTTACGGGTTTGGGCGTCACGCGGGGCGCGGGAGGCCGCCGCAGTATCGCTTCGACCCTTTCCTCCTTGATGGGCACGCTCTTGAGCCCTGGTCCCGCCACCACGGGCGTGTGGAGGGCGGCTTCCATTTCTTCCGCCCGGGCGTCGGATAGTTCGTGAGACCGGGCCAGAATGAGGATGTCATCTAGCGAGATTCCTGGTTGCTGGAGGATCAGCTTCCGGAGTAGCTTGGAGCGACAACCTAGAATGATTTGATCCCTGATCTCCGCCCTTTGATCGGCGAACAGGCACGTGCTGGCCAGCCGGCGCAGCCGCGCGTAGAACATGTCCACTGACTCTGCGTCTGTTTGACACGCCCTCCTGAACTTGGATTTTTTGAAGTCCGGGTTCAGTTGGGGATCGAAGTGCTTGTTCAGCGCCGCAACGGCGGCGTCGTAGTCGTCATCCTCCCCGGTGTTTGGGAGCGTGTCAAATAGTTCGTAGATTTCCGCCCCTCCGTAGTAAATGAGTAGCGATCTCTTCACTGCTCCGTCCGTCTCACGGGTCCCTCGGAAGTAGTGGTTCAACCGACCCACCCAAGCTTTCCAGCGCGGGGCGGCGGTAGCAGGGTCCGATGCTTCACTGAAGGGGGGTAACGGCGCTACGGCAGTGTGGGTGACCACCGAAGGCGGCGGCGGGTGGTTGACCGCCACCGCGGCGGGTCTGCTCCCCTGCGACATGCCAGCGCCGGTAACCGGCGGTGTGGACATGGTGGGGCGTGGGGCAGGCTGAGGAAAGCTAGTGCCAAGAGCGCAGAAAACCGCTGGGGTGTGAGAATGCTTCTCTCTTGGTCCATGGGAGCAGAGGGACACAATGAGGTTTTCCCAGGCTGGGTTTTCCACTGCCAATGCTTGTTGGATTGGAGGGCTCCCTGTTCAGGATATGCAGCAGCCAACGGGGGTGAGCCGGGGCCTGGGTGCCTTCCCCTCGCGCTCACACTCGTCTTCCTCCCCCCCCGGGAGACGCCACACAGGTGCGAGTATCCGGACGAGCAAGTTTCAAGCAGGCAGTATGAAGGGCAGCCTGCCAAGGCCCCCAGTTGCAAGCAGTCCGTTGGGAAGTTCCGGGAAGCGCGCGATGCCTGCCACTCACCCGGCCTTTCAGACGAGGACAGCAGCGGCTCCAGGCGAGCAGAAGGCAGGAAGCGGGTGGGCTCCGCCGACGGCAGGCCGCAGGCAGACGCGGGCAGCTCAGGCAGCGAGAGCGAAGAGAAAGGAGCACGAGCAGCGATGGAGAGCTCCGCTCGCTCCGCAGGCACCCGCAGCAGCGTCGCACGCACAGGTACGACCCTCGTCGCCAGTGTAAAAGTGCAGGCCCAGTGTCGCAGTTATTGCGGCATCAATAAAGGACACTACGCAAGTTATACTTTGCTGGGCTACACAGTAAAAGACCACGTGCGGTCTTGCCCACCTTTATTTATCCCCTCGGGCGAGCCCGCCCCAGGGGTGTGTGGATGCGTGTGTGATGTTGTTAAAAAGTAGTGGAGAGCCCGAGTGGCTCTCTACAGGTGGGTGTCATGACGGCTGGGAGCCGTCATGAGCACACGCCCATCGTGTACCATGACGGCTCCCAGCCGTCCTCAGCACCGAAGGGGTTAAAAAAGCAATAATTTGCTTTTTTCAAGGTGCCATGTGGCAGATGCACGTTTCAGGGGTGCAACAGGGTGTCAATGTGACACCCTGCCACCCTTGAATATGCTCCCCCTATTACCGATTCGGTATTTACCGAATCGGTAATAATGAATGGCTTCCCATTCATACCCATGGGCCTCCAGGCCCATCGGAATGAATGGGAAGGTATTCCTTATTACCGATTAGGTAAATACCGAATAAGTAATAACGAATATTACCGAATCAGTAAAAATTACCGAATGTTTACCTACATTCTATTTACCGATTCATAAATACCGAATCGGTAAAATTCGGTATTTAGGAATCGGTAAATAGGAATTATCTACATATGGCCCTTGGTGCCTTCCAAGCTACTAGTTCAGTAGGGCCTGACGCGGAGCCGAACAAAGTTACATCCGGTCAGTCATGTTGGTTGACCACGCCCCTATAAATTTTTTTTAATCTCCCACATTCTTCTTCTAAAATGTTGGCATTCATAAATAGACGTTTTTTTTTCAGCAGCACAAATGAAGAAACTTGGAATTCTGCTATTGTAATTTATCCAAGCAAGTCGGATTTATGCGCACTCGTTCTCCTGCAAGCATCTGCGAATGTAATTTCGAGCCAACATTCAGCATGGAAGTATTTAGGCTTGAAGTTCCATCCCTGGGCCCTGAACGATACCTGAAGATTATAGAAAATGAAGCCAACTTGGTCTCGGAAAAAGATGGGTGTACACAGACATTTAACACTAAACTGCTTGATTCGTTCAGGGTCTAACTCCACGGGAGGTTTTGGTGCACCGCCGAGTGCAGAGTTTCTGCCTTTATAAATGAAACCCTACGCGCCGGCAGCTCAGCAAGGGCACCGCGACAGCGCTCTGCGTCTTACGTTCTGTGTGTGGTCACGTAAGGTGACACCGCATTTACATACTTCTCCACGCAGGCTCATTACGTCCCCGCTGAAACACGCTTCCCATGTTGTTAACATTTCAATAAAACCAGCGGAGGTTCACGCGATCTTGGGGCCTGATAGCAAGCCGCTCCTTTCCCACAGCTTGAGTTTCTTTTCAGATTTTCAGCTTGGGTTACAAAAAATACATTTTATGCTTCTGACCTGCAGCTTTCATGTGTTCATAAATTGTCTTCAAATATAAAAAGAAAGTAACAATTAAAAGTATGCATTTATTAACTATTAAAGTGATCAAACGATGGCACTGCGCATACCCAACGGAAGGGCCTTGGCATGGAAAGACGCAATAATCAAGTAGCAATTAATGAAAGCGCTACATAGATGGTAATAAAATAACAATAAGAAAGTCTCTGTGTGTGAGACCGAGAGGAGTACATGGAATTGAACAATACTTCTGCATACATGCCAACATTTTAGAAGAGCAAAGTGGGAGATTCAAACATAATCGGGCGCATGTATGTCTCCCATTGACTCCCATTGAGGGGTGCTGCAGGATCAGATATCAGAAATGCAAATATACGTTTTGCCACACCTGTCAGGAAGTAGCGCAGAGAAAGCGCTATAGCAGGCAGAGTAAGCGTGATGCAAGTGTTGTGCACTGTCCTGCAGGAGCAGGTTACTGTCAGTGCATACTCGGAATAGCACAAAACCAGTCCCTGTCAGCTGAAGCCCGCTGAGGATTTCTTGAAATCTGTGGTCTGCTGCAGGGCACAAGTCCTGAAAAAAGAAGTGGGGGGACGCTGATGTCACGACAGGAAGTGACGTCACGAAAGGTGGCTTGCACCATCAGACTCATTGCCTCCCCTCGCTCACCCCTTAGATGCGAGTGCATTAGAGAAGCCAGCGCGTGATCAGCATTCTGAATGAGCTCCGATCTCGCCCCAGAGAGGCCAAAGAGTGAATGTGTGGCTCCATTTGCTCCAGTTATCGAGCTCCCAATAAAATAAGTGGGGGGATGCCGTCCACCCGCGTGGTACTCCGACTCGAGCCCTGGTCTGCTGTCTGAATTGGAATGGTTGGCGTGTATGCTCCTGGAACCAACCCATTTGCTTGTTGTTCCTGTGATGCTTGTTTCTACAATCTTGCCTCTTCATAGGTCTGGCTATCAAGACTAATCAAATCATTCAGCCTTTCAAGCTTTCTGGAATGATACTGCTCTGATGTTCCGGGAGTTCTAACTTTGTTGACTCCAGATTGTCAGTTGGGAGCTGGCTGGCTTGGGATGGCCATCATCTTAATAAAGTCCTTGTTCCTTCATCGATCTGTCTCCACCTCAGTTGCTACATTTTGACAATGAGTTGGCTTGCAGCTCAGTATGACCCACAAGGTGGTCAGGAAGTGCTGAGAAAAGAAACCTTTTGAGGACAAAACCAACATTGTATGGATGGAAACTTACTGTGGGCCAAGAGTGAGGTGGGTGAAGAACAATTCCTTACGTTCTGTAGCGCTCTTTCTGGTGCATACTCTAACTGCAGATTCCTCATCTTATAATACTCCACAGGCCCCAGACTGGATCAGGAAACATTGTCTTTAGTAATGCTCCCATGCACCGCTAGGTGTTTGCTCCATACTGCTCCAGAAGTGACAAAGCGGAGCCACATATAAGCAGCACCTCTGCACGCTGCCTTCAGTTTCCTATTTGTCCCTTTCCACGCCTTAAGGTACGGTGCGTGAATAATTGCTGGTATCAATGTACTATACAATACTAAGCTAGGACCTTTTTAGATGTTGAAAAGAGGCCACTCTTATGAACAGGGAGGTGGTAGGGCAGCGAGCAATCTGCAGTGAGATAACCTATCCACCAGAAAGAGCGTTACCAAAGGTAAGTAACTTCTGAAGAATACTTCAAATTATACATTTCTCACCTTAGAATAGATACCAAACCGGTACCTCTCTAGGTGGGAGGGTCTGTGGACTAGACGGAGACCAAAAAGTCCTTGTTGTAACTTATCTAATGGTACATTCCCTTTTATTATCTGTTCACCCCTACGCTTCCCTCCCATTCTATTGCCCTGTGTTCCTATTTAGAATGTTGACATGAAGCTAGCATTAGAATGTTGTAGAGTGAGAGAAAACAGTTGAGGCAGCTCCATAGAGGACTCTGCAAGAATAAAACATTACTTCTTACTTCAAATTTGTGCGTATCTTCTTCACATTGGGTGACGAGGATGGGATCGTTGCCCAGGGGGCGGCTTTGAGTAATCTCCCCCGATTCCTACTGCTGGTGCCTTACTTCTGTAAGAGGAGTATTATGCTGCTTTACCTTCTGTACCAGCTTCTGTGTGGAGTGTTTATGCTGATCAACAAGGACTACTCCAGCACTGTATTCTCTCGTTTGTAGGAGGGAACAATGTATCCTTGTTCTCATTGAACATTTCAAATTTCATTCCTTTGTAGCTGTAAACACTTTTTCATTTTTTCTATTTTTTCAAACCGCGTCTTTCTATTTCCTTTTTTCAATTAATCGCCAAACTTTGGTGTCTTTTTCATATAAAGTTCTTTTTATTAGATTTTTCAAAAGCACTGAGACAGACCGAGCCAATGCATTTCATCCCTTATAGGGACTTCATCAGGGCAATTTTATCTATATTCCTTCTCAAAATGACCATGGTCTTTATCTGATCGTATAGAGTTCTCATACTTCGCAAGCCTTTCGAGGTGTGTTCCATTAGCCTCGTCCGATTAAAAATTGGAAATAGAAAGACGTGGTATTAAAAAACTGAAAAGTGATTAAAGCTACAAAGGAATGACATTTCTTCATTGATACACAGATATCGGGTGACTGAGTGCCAGGAGGTGTAGTAAGCTACAAGAACCGGTTGCTCCCTTCATCGAAGGTAAGCAAGATGCGGTCCTAACTGTCTGCACAGCAACCAGCGAAGTTTTCCACCTGAGTAACGTGAAGTGTTGTCCCCCTAGCTGCGTGAAGACAACTGTCTTCAAGTTGGCCTTCAGCAGCAAATTTGCTATATTTCAAGCCAATTTAATTCAATTCAATAAATAACATGATTCGGAATTATAATAACATCCACAAAAGCACATACAGCATTACATCAAAAATATAATTCATAAAAAAACAAATCAAGCAATCGTTAGTAGTTGTTAGTTAAAGCAACAATATATGTTAAAATAATTTTAAGACAACATAGACCTACGAGCTCGCAAGGCAAATTTTAAAAAAGTCCCAACATACAAAACTATTTCAGCATCAGGTAGGATCATTAAAAGTCTGAAGGCGGGCCTACATTGACCAATATTTTGGGACCGGAGCTGCCCGTGCAAGTAAGAGCGTTGGAGGGGTGGGGGGACTCAACAGACGAGGAGTGAAAATTAAACCTGCATGGGCCGCTCATGTTTTGGGAATACTTTTTTAAAACTGGAATTAAAAACAATCATGCATACCTTACAGAAAATTTACAGAAAAAGGTCAAATGGATCATTGATTGACCTGAAGCATTATCATAGGGACATTATGAACAAAGCCCTGGTGGAAGCACAACAAATGTATCTGATCTAAAGCGTTATAACAAAGATCGTTCCCATCTACTCTGTGTATAACAAATATAATCTAGGGACAGTCAGGCTCACATAATCCTCTATGCAGACACATTTGGCTTCGCTACCATATCCTTTAAAAGTTGTGATTGTTCATGATTATAAAGCGCTTTTGCTACTATCTTTTATCTATGTCAGTATAAGATGATGGCTCAGTGAAAACAGATTCCATTCCAATTTTACAATATTCAGATTACACATAGGACAGCCAGCGAATAAGTAAACCCTTTTCCAAAGAAAGACAGTCCAAAATGATGTCTTGTGTTAGACCGGCCTCAACATTCCTCAAAATTGCAAGCCACAACAAAACAGGGCGAGCCCTGATGCGATCAACTAAGTAAGGAAGACAAAGCTTTCTGTGACAAATATAATGTGAAGCAGAATTGGGGAGTTTTCTGCAGTCTATTTTCTTCACACTGTATAGCCTTGCAATTCGAGAAGCCCCAAACCCCAGCTTCATACATGGCGATGCGTACACATTGTGCCTTATAAATGTGCAAGAGAGGCTTAAGGGAGCCACCCCCACACAGGTTGGGGGAGGCTACATGGAAACCCATTATCCATTGCTAATTTCATGCTGCCATGTGCAGTATTAGCCGACCAAGTCCCTTGTGCCGAAAAAATCACACCAAGGTATGGAAAGGTACTGGTGTGACTCAAATTCTGAGAGCCAATGGACATATTTGGCACATGACATAATATGGGATTTTGTAAAATTTGGCTGCAGATCGAGAGAGGCCATGAAGTCTACAAAAACATGCACTAGGTGATGCAGTACCATGAGGTTGAGCGCCATGAGCACTGCGTCATCGTCATATAATAATGTCGGCAGTGGCTTTCCCTTACTTCTCTGTACATCTTGTTTTCACTGGACTAAAAATGGATGAAGCTCATTAATATAAAGGATAAATAAAAGGGGAGCCAATGCACACCCATGTCTTACTCCTCGATGTATGCCTACATCTCCAGATAGCTCATCTTGCATACTGATATGGACCCTTGTCCTCATATCATTGTGTAAATATGCTAGAAAATGAACTAACACAATATCCAAGCCATAATCTTTAAGCAATGACCAGAATTGTGATCGATTTACACAATCGAAGGCTGATGAGAGGTCCATAAATGCTAAGTAAAGAGGGGATTTATTAGCATCCATATACATTCCTAAAACCAGGTTCAGATTGAGGCACTGGTCAATGTTCCCACTTTACGCCTAAACCCATACTGACAGGGATATAACACAGACTCATCATCAACCCATTCTCTAATCTTGTTATAGATTGTTCTCCCCAGGATTTTAACAGTGGCATTGATTAAAGAGAAAAGGCGATAGCAGCCTGAAGCAGATCTGTCACCTTTCTTACAATTTGGCACAATAATTGATGTGCCCCATGAAACAGAAGTGAAGACTATGCAAGATTATTAAAAAAATTCGCAAGAATTGCTGCGCCAAAAATAATATTGCTTTTCATCAAGTCAATGGGGAAACCAACGTGTCCAGGCACCTTTCCTCCAACACTTTGATTAATAGCTTCTTCCATTTCCAGCTCGGTTACCCGGTACTGTTTAACAAGGCAAAGGTGTATGTCAAAGGTTAGAGACATTGGTGGTGTGGCATATATTTTGCTAAAGTGCTCCTCCCATAATTCAGTAGAAATGTGACACAAGATGGCACTGAGGGACCTTTTTTTGAACTTAAGCTCAGATATATTGAGCCAAAAAGATCTGCTGTTACTCGACACTGATGCCTCTACTAGTGTATCCTATTGATTCAAAATTGCCTCCTGCCATCTTTTGGAGGTGTTTATTTTTATATTTCTTATGCATGCTGAGCACTAGGGCAGGATCCCTATGCTTGGAGGCCAAGGCTGTCCTCAATGCCCTCTTTGCCATTGAGCATTCAGTGTTAAACCATCTAGGGGAGTTCTGGAGAGGTCGTATAGGCTTTAATAGAGCCATCCTGACTCTATCACATAATGCAATGTAGGCATCTATAACTATAGAGACCCTCATTGGCCTCTATAGTTAGACACTTCTCCACCACCTTCTGATTTGCTCTAATTATTGTCTTAAAAATTGATCAGCGTCCTGCAGTCTCCATACCAACCTCAAATTATCAGGAGAGGGTTGTAGATCGTGGGCTCCAACGTCCACCCTGAACCTATCCTTTCAACAAAGAAATAAAGAGATCTCGATAGGGGTGTGATTACTAAAGGTGGAGGAGACAACTGAACCATGAGCAAGTAAATCATCCAAGTACCGTGTAAGAAATACATAGTCAGTTATGGAGGAACTACCTCTGCCACGAAAAGTGGGAGTTGTACACTCACTCAACTCAACAACCTCTAAAACATTGACCAGGTCAAAAGAAATGAAGCTAGCTCCACACCACATGGATTGCTGTTGACAGTCGGATCAGTACAGGTCATTGTACCACATCTTGCGTTTAAGCGTGGGATATAAAAATGAATGAAATGAAAAGGAGATTTATAAAGCGTGAAACATTAACCCGAGGGTGTCAAGGCACTTACTCATCAGACAGGATTAAACTAGGTGGTTCGAAAGCACCTTAGAGACTGAACAACCATGTCTTCAAAGCATTCCTGAAGGCAAACAGATGGGTTTCTTGTTTCAACCTCATTGGGAGAGAGTTCCATAATTTGGTTGTACCTACCAGAAAACTTCTTCCACCCCAGGAACATTTTTTGACCCTGGGAACAATCAGATCATGGACAAGGGATGAACAAAGATGACGGACTGGAATATAATGTTGTAGATTCCGTTTTAGGAAACCAGGCCTATGGCATGCGTGGCCTTAAAAGCAATACACAGAGCCTTAAACTCAATTTGTCTCTTAACTGGAAGCACCCTAGAAACAGATTTATGTCTTGGGATGTTAAGCAAGAGCCTTGCCGCAGCATTCTGCACCACCTGTAATTTGGACAGGCACTTTTTTCGAAGATTGATAAAAAGCTCATTACAATAATCTGCTCTAGATAGAACAAGTGCTGAGACCACTAGTTTATGTAGCTCAGCTGGAATGAATGGGAGAATCTTTCTCAGAAGCTTTAGCGTGTAAAAGTAAAGGGAAGTGACCTGATTAACATGACTTTCAAACGAGAGTTTAGAGTCAAATATGACTCCCAGATTCTTCATCTTGATTACTGGCATTGGTAGCGGACCCAACTCCAAAGGCCAAAGATCGGGGGACCAGAAATTGGTGTTGGCACCAAAGAGTTAGACCTCCGTATTACTCGTGTTACATTTTAAACAGTTGGCGGCCATCCAGTCACCAACCTGACGAAGGCAGTTATGAAACTGTGCCATGGTGTCAGTGGGTGAGCCTGTCACTGAGACAATAATCTGCGTATCATCGGCATAGGAAATAGCTGAGAAACCCAGGGACCTGATCATCCTAGCCAACGGTGCAACATAGATATTAAAAAGGGTCGGGCTCAGAGATGACCCCTGTGGCACCCCGCATGGTAAAGTAAAGCTAGGTGACTTAAACTCATCTAGGGCCACAAATTGCTCCCTGCCGGACAAGAATGATTCAAATAGAGTAAGTGCTTTCCCTTTGATACCGATCCCCCTCAGAACTTCCAACAGTTTCTGGTGGTTCACCATATCAAATGCGGCGGAGAGGACAAGCAGCACAAGTGCTGCATTGCCACCCGCGTCAACCGTCTGCCTAATCAGTTCGAAGATGTAATCAGGGCTGGTTTGGTACTATGATGTTTTCGAAATCCGAGCCGGGTATCATCCAGAAAACCATGCCTCTTGATATATTCTGATAGAATGCCATTCATGGCCTTCTCCACCATCTTTGCCGGCAGCGGAAGTCTGGAGCTCGGGCGGTAGTTGTTAGGGTCCGCCCCATCTAAATTAGGCTTCTTCAGAACAGGGAGCACAGACGCCAGCTTCCAGCTAACAGGAAAATACCAGAGGAGAACATTTTATTAAAAATAGGAGTCAAATGGAAGGCAAAAAGCTCTGGTAAAAGATAGAACCCGATTTAGTAGACTGCAGAAGGTTTATTGTCTCTTCCGTGGTCAGTGTTGGGAAGGCAGATAGTTCGGGCATGTCCCTAGATTCAACAGGGGCTCTGGGGATGATGCTAACAGCCCCCGACACGGCTAAAGCCTCTAATGAGGGTACAGTTTCTTGATCCATGGATCTGGCAAATCCATTGTAAACCGCCTTAATTTTCTCTTGGAAAAAAGTAGCCACTGTGTTACAAAATGCCTGGTTTTTAGGTGAAACTACCGCCTCGGAGCATTTGGCTAACTTTTTAGGCGTACATTGAAGTCCACCTCCAAACAAAGATATGCAGTGTGCCAAAATAGTGCAAAATCACCGAATATTTTAAAAATGAAATTAAATAGTAGGGGAAACTTTTTGTTTGAGGTCTCAATAAAATGATTATTATAAAAATTCACATTATGCAAGCTCACCCCAATCTTTAATGCTATTGCTTGAAAATTACTATCCACAGTCTCCATTGGTCTAACATATCCCCCTAGGGCAACCCTTATCCATATTGCCAGTCCCCCTGAATCACGCCAACATCGAGATAGAGTGGGAGGGAAACTAAAACATTGAAAGCCATCTACTAGTGCGGGAAGAATATCCCAGGTTTCCAGAAACAGGACAATATCATAACTCCTAGCAAAGTTAAGACACTCAGGTATGTTAAGATATGCCCGTAGGCCTGCCACATTCCAGCTTAACATTTGAGAAGGGACCTCGCCCATCCGTAGCAGAAATTCCCGGGTCAATTGCAAAAATATTTACTACAGAATCAGCATTTAACATACCACAGGGAAAGGGAGCTGGAGCCCCAAGCTGTTGACCTGCCGGGAGTCCCCCTGATAAAGAGGTAGCTGGCACCCCGAGCTGTTCTGCTTCCGATAACCCCCGATCATAGAAATAAATGGGTATAATAAATTAATAGCACTAGGAGGGCAATGTGGCTCTACTAGGTCATGAAAACGTCAACCTATATTTTCCAAGCTACTAAGTGCTGAGAACATATTAGTGCAGGGTACATTAAAAAACAGAGTTTGTAACTCCCAATTATCTAAGGAGGGAGTGGGGTGGCATATACAAATACTATAGGGGCAAGGTGACAATCTGAGTTTGTGGTAAACTGCCATATTGATTTGCTCTTAAGATGTTCCGAACACAAACAGGATTCTGAAAATTAACAATACAGTACCCTGTTATGTTTTTTTTCAATTGACCAAACCATCCCACCGTTCTCACCATTATGACCTCGTTGTTAGAGTCCCATGCATTCAAATGTTTGTATTTGTGAATCCAATGAGCCACCTTACTCCAAAGCTGAGCCCAAGACTCCTGCTGACCAGCCAACAGAGGAGACCCCCCGGCCAAAATTAAAACATATGGGCAAGCCGCAGGCAGGAGATTCAATATATCATGCCATTACATAAGGGCAATGTTCCCTGTATCCTGAGAAATTGAACACGGAAGTGCCTAACCAGGCTGAGCTGAATTTGGTTGAGCGCTAATACCTTGAGCTGTATACTTCTCATCGCTACTTAACACTGAGGCAGGCTCCCAGTATTCATGTCAATACTCTTACCCACAATCTGTGAAGAAGTAAATTGTAAATTTTGCACAGGCGGTGCATTACCCCCAGATGAGCGACTAACCAAAGATTCAGGTCTTACATAATTTGGAACATTGCCCAGAAGCCCCTCTATTCGATCCAATCGCTCTGTCAGTGGCCTAATTTTCTAAATTTTCTAAATTTCTCAATTTGTCACATATGACATCCAACGAGGCGGAAAGGTCTGAGAAGGAATCACACATCTGGCTAGCAAAAGACTGGGTTGTTAATTGCACTGATGACTGAATTCATGAAAGCAGCTGACCTTTATTATTATTATTATTTTTAAATCTTTTTATTAAACATGTGTTGCACAGTTACATCATTCAGGTTCATCATAATACGTATCATCATATACAGTACAGATCGTTTGCCGGGATCATCATACCTGCATACACTTATTGCGCTTGTGTGCCCGGCAGCACATACTTTAGCGTCCTTTACATTAAGACAGTTCCGGTTAAGGAGGCATTGTGGGTAGTTCACATAATCCCCCTCTGTAGGTGTTCCATCCACACCATAGTTGAATCAACTTTTTTGGACAACCCCTCTGCACATATACAGTTTTTTTCTGCCACCATGTCCCTGTCCATATCTTTACACCATTCTGTGTGTGTAGGTGCAGCTGACCCCCCCCCCCCTATGCTGGGCAATGTTCCTCATTCCCTGTGTCGCCCACGCCTGCGCTATGGAGTTAAGATCCGTTGCTCCCCAAATATTTAGAATGCAGCATTTGGGTTCAGGAGGGACAGATTTCCAGTATGACTGTATTGCGGGACAATCCCAGAGTGTATGGAAGAAGGTACCAATCGCCCCACATTGTCGTAGGCAAATCTGGGTAGGAGCTCTTCCTATTTTATAGAGCGTGATTCTAGTATAATATATTCTGTTCATTATTTTGAGCTGTACTAGTCGCAGCTTGGACGTGATCGCTACCTCTCTGGGTGAGGCAAGCGCTTCCTGCCAATCAGTGCCATCTAGTTCTCCCACCTCCTCCCCCCATTTGTCTCGGAGCCTTTGCATGGGGTCAGGCATGTTGTTGATAATCTTACGGTATGTCATGGAGATTGCCCTCGTTGTCATATGATCAGTTAGTAGTCTATCCTCTAACCGAGAGGCCTCGGGCGGAGTAGTGCCAGGGGGAATCGCTGCCTCTAGGGCATGTTTGATCTGGTGATAACGGAACTGTTCCGTTGGTGCCATCTCATATTGTTTCTGAAGCTGCTCAAAGGGGACCATCTTTCCCCGCACCCAGAGGTCCCCTACCTTAGAGATCCGTATGTTGTCCCAGTGTTTGAAGCCTTTGCTCTTACCCAGCCTGCCTAGTTTATTCGTGACCCAGAGGGGTGTTGCTTGCGTGACCTTATTATGCTATCACAGCTTTCTGCGCACTATGTTCCATACTTGGAGTACGTGGTTCGTTGGGTCTGTCAGGGCTCGCATCTTGTTATAGAGCGCTCGATACATTCCCTCCTTGCCCAGTTCTAATCTGTCGAGGCCATAGGCCTGATCCATGTGTGGGACATGGAGCCAGTGATTGATGACAGTCAATTGGGACGCCCAGTAATATACTTGGATACTTGGGAGTGTAATACCGCCATCGTACCACGTGCGGAGCAACTTTGTCATAGCTATGCGCGCCAGCTCATTATTCCACAGGAGGTTTGTGACTTCTGCTTCTATTGTTTGGAAGTAGGACTGGGGGACCAAGAACGGGGTGTTTTGCAGGGCATACAGGAACCTTGGCAGTGCCATCATCTTAAAAAGGGCCGCCTTTCCTAAAAGTGTTAGTGGGAGTGATTGCCAGTATTTTGTGTCACTTTGTAGCCAGCGCAGGGGAGCTTGGAGGTTCAGAGTCATAAAGACCCCCGGGTCACGGGTGATGTGTATTCCCAAATATTTAAAAGTATCCCAGCGTTATAGGAGATCTAGCCGGCAGTGCAGGCGGAGATCCCTTTAGGACATACATCACCGATTTGGTCCAATTGATTGTGTACCCTGAGTGTCTGCCATATGAGTCACAAATGTCCAATAGACATGTGAGAGAACGTTTGGGAGAAGCCAGGTAAAGGAAGACATCATCAGCATATAAGGATATTCGGTCTTCGCAGCTCTCCGGCCAGGGGAGCTCGCAAATGACAGGGTCTTGTCGCACCCACGCCGCCAGGGGCTCCAAGATGAGTGCAAAAAGGAGCATCTTCACGAGGATGGCAAATAGGAAAGGCCACTCGACCGTGTCGAAGGCCATTCGGGCATCCAGGGATACCACGATGGCATCCTCTTGTATGGTGTGTTTGTGTCCCAGTACGCTATGGAGACGTCTCAGATTGAGAGCTGTATTCCTACCTGGCATGAACCCCGATTGATCTGGGTGTATCAATGTGGCTAGGTGTGGCGTGAGTCGAATGGCCAGAGATTTAGCCAAGATTTAGGCCTCTGCATTAATCAGGGATATGGGCCTGTAGGAGGTGCACTCTTGAGCCGGTTTGCCGGGCATATGAATGGCCACTATCATCGCTATTTGTTGGTCTTGTGGGAGTTTCCCTCTATCCAGAGCAGCCTCGTTCATTGCCAAGAGATGGGGCGTGAGTACCGTTGCATTTTGCTTGTACCACTATATGGGGATACCGTTAGGGCCCAGGGCCTTCCCCAACTGGAGATTCCCAATAGCAATCGTTATCTCTTCCGTGGAGAGTTCTACCTCTAATAATTGAGATTGCACCTCCATGAGTTTGGGAAGTCGTATATAGTGTCCGCCTGCGTTATGGTAAGTGCCGAGGTGTAAACCTGTTCATAGTGATTCACTAGGAGGTCTACTATGTCTTGTGGGTTTGTTACAGCTTCTGCCGTGGGAAGTTGTAATTCAGCGATCCACCTGTTTGCCTTGTCCCGTTTATCAAGCCATGCCAGAAGCTTGCCGACCTTATCGCCGACTTCGTATACAGTGTGCTGAGTCGTGAAGATTCGCATCTTCGCTTCCTCCCATAAGTAGTCCCTGTATTCCTGCTTTTTGAGAAGCAGCGTATGAGCGGTCATATCAGAGGGGTCCTGTCCATGGGCCTTCTCCAGGTCATCTACCTCTCATCCAAGTGTCGTCACTGTCTGGGCTTTTACCTTCTTATGATTTGCGATAAGGGAGATTGCTTGTCCGCGGAACACCGTTTTACAGGCTTCTCATAGGACTAGTGGGGAGGTGACCGAGGTCGTGTTTTTGCTAAAGTAGAGCTTGGTAGCGTCGGTCAGTCTCTTCCCAATTTTTGCATTCTTAAGGTATCCTGGGTGGATATTCGTTGCTGTGTTGTAGTGTGCCACGTGTACAGAGTGCTGACAGGGGAGTTGTCTGAGATGCCCCTCGGTAAGTGCGCAACGTCAAGGAAGTTCCCGACTTCCCCCGCCGGTATCAATATGTGATCTATTCTAGACAGGCTATTATGCGCTCCCGAGTGGTTCGTGTACTGCCGTGCCCGTGGAAAATGGAGTTGCCAAATATCTACCAGACCCAGGGTGTCCAGAAAGTCCGCTAAGTTAGTGTGTGCTTGATGCTATTGTCGAGGGGGTGTGCAGTCTAGAGGACCATCCAGTGTCGCATTGAGGTCACAGCCTATGATTAAATTACCCTGCGGGAGCTGAAGCAGGAACGTGCTGAGCGCCGGAAATGCCAGTGAGTGGAGCGCAGGGGGATGTATACCGAAACTACATTGAGAACCAGACCTTCCCATTGACAGGACAGGGCCGCGAAACAGCCCTGATCGTCTGTGTATGTGTGGTTCATAATAATCGGGTGCTGTTTGCTACTGAGGATCACCACACCCGGTAACCGGATGTAAATTCTGAAAGTGTCGCCAGTTTGAAGCCCCATCTATCAAGAGCTTTACAGGTCATCCCTGTCAAGTGGGTCTCTTGTATCAGGGCTATCGCTGGTGCCTTACACTTTAAGTATTGCAGGACCAGTCCTCCCTTGAGCTTATCCCGGAGACCGTTGACATTCCAAGAGATTATAGGCAAATGCTGTGAGCAGAGGGGTCAGGCTGCCATGTCATTGACAGTGTTGGGGATGTGCGCTGCATGTCACAGAGATCACTACAATCGTACCTGAACCGTGTGTATGAGTATAAGGTGTGCCACTAAACAAATAACAGCAAACATTACAATTAAAACAAAAGTTACCCCAAGAAACCCTTACTTCCTCCCCCCTCCCTGCCTCCCTGCAAGACGGATTCAGAACTACCCACCACCCCAACTTTGCAGAGCGACTAAATCCCATTACCCGGTACCTTTGTGGGGGGAATGAGAGCTCCTGTGGTGCCTCTCCCGGGGCTATCTCATAAATGCGTTTACCCACTCAGCAGGTATAGTAAACCCCGGCAAAATTTCGAAATTTGTTCATCAGTACGGGTCCGCAGTTTGGCCAGCCACAATCAGGTCCACAGGCCCTACTGCTGCAGCAGGGCACTACATGAATCTGTAGTCCTATCAAACCAGGTACCAATAGTGCAGCCAAATGAGTCACTACTTCACAATGTATCATGGCTAATGAATAGATTCAGATCACACCATAATAGGTGAGGACAGTGTCCGTAAGGTCCAGTTAGTCCTCGTTTTTCTGGGGTTCTGTCGCCGATGTCTGCTCCAACGTTTCCGGAAATTGTGATCCTTCCGCTCTTCGATTGATGTTTCATCCCGGCTTCCCACGAGGTGGAACCTGTCGCCAGCCCTCAAGCCTGTGCCCTGTGCCTCCTCCGGTATGGGGCAGAACCATGTCTTCCCGTTTGCCTTCACTCTGAGCTTCGCGGGAAACAGCATAGAATATTTGAGTTCACGTATTTCTGAGTTCTTGTTTTACCGCGATGAAATTGCGTCGCTGTTTGGCCACAGCCGCCGTATAGTCCGGGAAGAAGTAGATCATGCTTTGCTGGTAGAAGATCGGGGGGCCGCTTTCGCTGTTTGGAGGATGATATCGCGGTCTCGAAAGTTGAAAATACGCGCCAGTGTGGGCCGAGTGGGCGTACCCAGCCGGGGTTTGCTCCCAGGGACCCGGTGGGCATGCTCAACCGAGAAATAGTTGGAGAGCCCTCTGGGTTGCAGGTGATTGTTGACCAGGTCCTCGACAAAGAGGTCCATCGCAGGGTCCCCCTCTCCTTCCGGCACTCCCACTATATGAACCTTGTTGCGGTGGGAGCAACCTTCGTAGTCATCCAGTTTCGCCGTCATGGCCCTACTTTCCATTTCTAGCTGTTTCACTTGTTTCTTTAAGGCAGCTGTGTCCGTGTTCAGCTCAGTGGTTGTGGTTTCTACCTCGGTTACTCGAGAGCTGAGGTTTCTAAAATCGGCGCGTATTAGGGAAAGTTCAGTGGTAACAGTGTCTATGCGGGATTCTAATGATGTATGCACCTTATTGAGCATGGACATGATATATGCTAGTGTGATCTCCTTTCCTGTGGAGGAGCCCTTGCTGGCTGCAGCATTGGCTTAGATACGGTTGTGTTGATCTTGATCTGGTTTGGAATAGGAGTATTTTTCGAGTTTGTTTTGGTGGGTCACTTGTTGGCCACGACCCCCCATTGCAACTTGCTCTGTTGGAATGAGTCGGGCTGCTGGCTGCTAGCTGATGGTACTCACCGCCGCCTGCCTGTGCTGCCTCACCACGCACGCGGCCTGTCGGGTTTCCCATCAGCCGGCTGCTGTTGCAGCATCGTCGTTGGCAAACACAGAGTATCTGTTCCTCTTCTCTGTTCAAAATCCGTCCCCCGGAGCAATTTACAATTGTTGGGCTTCGAGGCCCTCAAGAATGGTGGTTGCAGTAAGGATGGAGTCCTCTCTCGTCCGTGGGGAGCCGGTGTGCTGTACGCCTCCGAGTGGGTGTCTGTGGCCCACGATTATACCCAGTTGGGGGCCAGCTTCTAGGTGCGGGCTTCACTGTGTAGCTCCGGGGTCCAGGTCGCCGTCAGATCACAGCGCTCCGGTAGGTAAGCCTGTGGGCCGGGGAAATTCTCAGCACATGCCCCCGCTGCCTCATTGTGCTCCTCAATAGGCCGCAGTTGGTGACCCATGCCTCAGTCCCCCAGCCGGGAGTCGCTCAAAACCTGCGCCACGTTGGCCCACCTGGTGTTCTGCGATGATCACCTTCTGCCGCTGTAGGCCGCCAGCCGGACGCCGCAAATCAAGGCTGGTTCTGGTGGTGAGCCCCCCCCTCAAGCCTGCGGGCCCCACCGCTTCAGTAGATGACGGGATTGCTGCCCCTCAGTTGCCAGAAAAAGTCCCCAAGTCCAGAAACGGCACGTGGTGCAGCGCGTCCCACGGCCTCCCGGGATCGCGAGCGCTGGAGGAGGTTGCCGGGCACAGCTGGTAATCGAGGCCCCGGTCGCCTCGTGGTTATAGGCCTCACCTCGCGTCGTTGTCGGAGGAGTGCGCGGCCAGTGATTCTGCACCCCGTGGTGGATCCGATAGGCACCACAAGAGTCCCGGCACCTCTACCTTCGATTACGCTGAGTTTTGGGCACGGATGACTGCTCGGATGTTGAAATTAGCCTCTGGGTTCGCCGGCTGCAGGCCACGCCCGACCTTTATTATTTTGACAGGAAGAAGGCTGTTTCCGCTTTGCAGTCACTATCTCCACAGGTAATCTCTTACGCTTCATAGCTAAGCTTGGAGTTGGCTGTAAGAAGGAAATATCAGCCAGCTCAGACAGTATCATCAGAACTCATGCAGGCGCCAGCACTAGCACTAACACTAGTGCTAACATTCTCAATTGGCAAACCTGCCCTTCCATTTATGGACTGGGGAACATTAATCTCAGCAGTGGTTTGTTGAGCTGACAATATACCATGGTCCAAGGATAGCCTGCGTTCCATTAATTCCATTTTGTTCACTTTATTCCTGACGGCCCTCTCCAACATACTATCAATAGAGTCGGTGGGGCATGTCAGGGGGTCTCCTGTGGTCTTACATTTCACCACGATCACATGTCGAAAAGGAAGACAGTCTCACCTTGAATGAGGTCAGATGCAGCACAGACCACTTAACCCACTTCGCACAAAATCAATGGGGGTTGGCCTAGTTCAGCCTCGTCCAGCTGCAGACGGGCCTGGTCTGGTCTTGGCCTGGTCTTTGCCCAAGTGCTACCCGCATGCGTCCCGTTCTGCGGGACTGAATGAGCGTGTAAGAGCACAACGTGCGGGCCGGCAGCACTCTGGGGGATGTAGTTCCACCCCAGAGATGCTGTCCAAGCAAAAATCAAGGCCCGCTATGCAGCAAATCACGTCCCGTGCTGCAGTACTGAAGGAGTGCTTAAGAGTGTGACGTCCAGGCCAAAAGAAAGAATTTCATATAGTACATGTCTCCCACATATTTCTACACACTCGATGTGTATTGGATTTGGTTTCAACTTCTACCACATACATGTTAAATGTACCTTTGAATTAGCCTGACAATTTTAAGTGTATATTGACTGTGAGATACTTCAGCCCTTTTGACGACTGGTTAGAGCTTAATATTATGATTTAAAAGTTGTATAAGTATCTAAGATGGCTTCATTTGTTGTGTCTCAAACACCACCTTTTCTAAATGATCTTGGAGAACCAATAATTCCATGGAAGAGGTGGGTAAAGTTATTTGAGTCTTATCTCATTGCAATTGTAGGGGACAGATTCTCCTCAGTATAGAAACAGCACATATTTTTACATAACCTAGGGACTCATGCAAGGGAAGTCTTTGATGACCTGCCTGATTTACGCACTGTTGAACAAGATAGTGAAGATGATGCACAAGGGGATGTGCAGTAAGATGCCTATACCATTACCCTAAAAAAGTAGAACAGTTGTGGGGAAATATCAATGCTGTGCTAGAAATACACAAGTTTTTGTCGAGGGTGCAAGGAAACAACGAGAAATGACATTGCTGCCTTAAGAGGATTATCTGCCCCATGTGATTTTAGTGTTTTGACTGACTCTTCAATAAGAGACCAGCTTGTAAGGTGTGCTTGTAATACAAAGTTTCAAGAAAGACTTCTAGCAGAAAACCCTGATTAAATTTAAGTGGTAAAGACAGCCATTGAAGGCACTGCATTTTGTATTAGACAGATGAAAGAGTCATTAGAGGCAAAATGGTGGACAAATGCACAGACAATGAGCGTATAAATATGGTTACAGAGAAAATTGACCCAAGCAAAGGAAGTAACTCTGAAGCATACAAAATCAGAGAGTGGAAAACTAAAATGATTCAGAAGTGGAAATGTTAATCATTTGGCATGTTACACTCGGTGTCCAGCGAGAGTAATAAAATGTTGAGAATGCAACAAAAAGGGTCACTTTGTGAAGGTTTGTAGAGACATGGTAAATAAAGTCACTCATATGGTTAGCGAGGAAGATTCAGAAGAAAAGAAATGTATTCCATGTCTCTGATGCATTGATATCTCCTGACACGGCATAGCCTACATGTGAGGTTTCTCTAGATGGGGTTAATTTCAAGGTTTTTGCAGACTCCTGCTCCCCATACACCTTGATAAGTGAGGCAACATTTAAGGAGAACTTTCAAAGACAAGGTGCATACTATGCTAACTTCCGATATAAGTCCTGGGGGTATAACAAGGATCGCATTCCTTTATCTGTTTTGTTATTCATGCACATTAACTTTAAGGACAGGACCACATTAGGAAAAGTATATATCACCAAGCAGGGTTCAAACCTTTTAGGGTGGAAGCAGCACAGAGGCCTGGAAATCAAACTTCATCCTGATGCAGAAGAACAAGTGTATTTAGTCAACAGGTCCATTACAGGTATGAACATATTTGATACATTTCCAAAGCTTTTCACTACTAAATTAGGTTTATTTCAAAATTTCCTTTACAAAATTATGCTCAAGCCTGATGCTAAATCTTGGGAGCCAATCTTGAGAGAATTAGATAGATTAGAGCATACAGGGCTGATTGAGAAGATTCAGTGTGTGAAATGGGCGGCCCCCATTGTTATTGCTTCCATGGAAGGAGAGAAGAGTATCCGTCTATGTGTACATCTTAGAGACCTAAATGCCAATATATGGATAGACAAACACCCTCTGCCAAACATTAATGGAATGTTTAGTGTCACACAAGGTGCTATCTACTTTAATGTGCTGGGCCATTAATCTGCTTACCACTAGCTTGCCCTTCATTCCGACTCAAAGGCGTTATTATCTTTTATAACTCCCTTTGGAGCCTACCAACTCCTGCAGAATGCCATTCGGTTTGCCGTCTTCTGCAGCAGTTTTCCAATGGGTAATGCAGCACATATTACAGGGAACTGGAAAAAATCCAAGAAAAAACTAAACAGATCACTGGAAGAGGTGTTACACACACTAGACAAGACAGGGTTCACCATACAAATGGTAAAATGTAAGATTGGGGTCAAATCGGTTGAATATCTGGAACACACAATCTCGGAAGATGGCATTAAACCTAAAATGTATTTGATTGACTTTGTCAAGTTAGCACCTGCCCCTACCAACAAGGAGGAAACTTAAATAATTTCTAGGTCTAGTAGAATACATGACCAAATACATCAGGAACTTTACTGAACAAGTTCACTCTCTAAGAGCCTTGCTTAAGAAAGTAGTCTCATTTGAATGAAGTGAGCAGTGTCAAACTGATTTTAACCAAATAAAGGAAGCCATCATTAATACACCTCATTTGGGTATTTTTGACACTAAAGTGAAAACCATATTGACAACAGACGCTAGTACGAAAGGATTAGGTGCATCTCTTTCCCAAATAACAGGTGGTAAGGAAAATATCATTGCTTTTGCTTCTAGAGCACTCACAGAGACATATTTCAATTACTCAACAATAGAAAAAGAAGCTTTGGTATGTTGTTGGGCCATAAACCACTTTAAACTTTACTCGTGGGGAATTCCGTTTGTGCTAAGGACAGATCATAACCCCTCATTCCCATGTTGTTCACCAAATGCATTGAAAAAAACACTATCAGTAACTCCAAATGGGTATTGGGTCTACAAAGGTACAACGCCAGTGCCATGTATGACCCAGGAACGAGAATCCAAGTAGCTGATTGCCTGTTCCATTTACCTATTGAGAGGGAGATTTCCCCAGAGAAAAAACGACAGAGGAAGCTATTTTGACCATATAAATCCTGGTTATTCACTTGGATGAATGGGAAAAATGTGACAAGGATGATGACATTTTTACTGCTGATAAAGAAAAGATAACTTAAGGGTGGCCGAACAAATGTAATGAATTGCCTGAAAACCTCCAACCTTATTGGAATATGAAGGGCGAGGAATCTATTGTTGACAATATGGTAATGAGGTCTAACAAAATTGTACCCCCTAGTAAAGTCTGTAACTGCATAATTGAAATTGCCCGTGAGGTACACTTAGGGAGGAGTACGTCCAATAGCAAGATCAGGAATGACTGTTGGTTCCCATACATGGACCCTATGGTGGAAGAAAAGGTGAGAGACTGTCTAGTTTGCTGTGCTAGTGATAAAACCAAGATCACCCACAAGTTGGGTCTTAACATTATTAGACCAATAAAATTGTCTAACGTATTTAACAGAAATCTGTTTGTTGTGGTTGATTACCACTCACATTAGGTCAGTACCAAATCTGTGAACAACAATAACACTTCCACGTTATTTCAATTTTTATCAGATACATTCCCCAAAGATAGCATTCCGACCACTATACTCACTAACGATGGGTTGTAGTTCATGTCTGATGAAATGCTGCCGTTCCTCAAATAATTATCCATCAACCACATAAGAACTCCCCTGTATTGTCCTAAGGCAAATGGTCAAGTGGAAAGGGCTAACAGGATGATTAAAGAAGGTGTACAATTAGCGCATACCACTGGGGAGCAAATTAATAAGGCTATATGAAAAATGTTATCGCCATACCACACCGCTCCCAAAGTGGTCTCAGAAATATCTCCCTTTGTATCCATAAAGGGAGGAGTCCTGACTCTAAGCTCACACTGAATTGGCTTAATTGTGGCAATCCTGTCTGGGTAGATAGGGAAGCTGTCAAAGAGAAAGTAAGAAAACATCAAAAGGAGTATAAGATGTGGTATGACAGTAAATGGGTAGCGATTAAACCTGATTGTAGGGAAGCACTATGGGTGGTAATTAAAAACCCTGACAACTCGCACCAAGTTTGTGTCATTCTCCAAACAAGAGAAGATCAAATGTGTCAAACGCAATACTGTGGTAATGGAGAATGGTTGTACTTTGCCCAGAAACCCTCATCCGGGAATAGAGTTCCTGATGATACGTCTAAAGCTTCCTCTATTACACAAGGAACTAAAGAGAACATGAATCGCTGACCCCCATGTAGGCAATCAGATTACCAAATGGATTGAATGTACATCTTTGTTGATCTATTTTGTGCATGTTTAATGATTATTTGAACTCATGGAGAATCCTTTATATTGCTGATAAATGGAGATGTGTTGTAACTTATCTAATGGTACATTCCCAATTCTCACCTGTACACCCCTAAGCTTCCCTCCTATTGTATTACCCCGTGTTCCTAACTAGAATGTTGATTTGAAGCTAACATTAGAATATTGGAGTGTGAGAGAAGGCTGTTGAGGCAGCTCCATAGAGGACTCTGTAAGAATAAAACATCACTTCTTACTTCAAATTTGTGCGTATCTTCTTCAGTTCTACAGGACCAAAGGGACAAAATGCCCTTCCTGTTCGGCCTGGTTGTCAAAGCAGTAGTGCTTTGTGAACATGTGCAATGATGCAGACGTAGCAGCCTGGCAGATGTCAAGGACAGACACTCCACAAGCCAACACAGTGCTAGCACCCTCAGCCCTGGCACAATGGACTCTCAGGCCTTTCCGGGGCTGCTTCTTGGCTAGAGTGTAGCAGATCTTGATGCAGAAGACTATACATCTCGATGGGTTCCTCTTGTGTGCAGCCTTCCCTATATTCATCCCTGAGACCCTGACAAAAAGCTGATCATCCACACTGTGTTCCTGCATACCCATGAAAAATGTCAAGACCAAATTAAGGTCCTACTGTGGCATCACAAATGGCTTTTTCGGAAACATTTTTTGTCAAACCTTTAATATATCTCGTCACAACAGGTGATTTAAATAAGGAAGATTGGTCCGCGAAACATAGAAACGCCAAAAGGGCTGGCAAATAACCTTTAATCGTGTTCATTACAAAACCTTGCAGGGCCAAAGACCAAACATAAAACAAGCAAAAGGACATCTGACAGCTTTTCTTGACTGGTCAGATGGCAGAAGCTTTTGAGTGCGCTTTTGGCCTCTTGCAGGAACAACCTCAGGAGTAGGACCAAGTTTGTGGCAGTGACTTGCAGTGGGGCTTAGGCGAGGGCTATGACTTCTTGTGATCGGCGATGTACAGCTTTGCCTCCCATTCCTGGCTCGGCTTTAAGTGCATGAGGGCACATCTGTCGCATAACTTAGAGTCATGACCTGAACCCAAGCACGATGGTCAAATCTCATGCAGGTATGTGACTGACATATGTTTTGTGCAGGTTCTGCATGGTTTGAAACCTGTAGTTTTGGGTAGGGACATTATTCCAGACAGACAGGGATTAATTTTTTGCAGTGATTAGAAGATCAACAAAATTTGAATGAGGAGCACCGGATCCTCTAGGGTCAACGGACACAGAAAGAAACTGATGCCAGCACGCAGCATTGGTGCATGTATGCGGTTCTGATATGTCACTTCTTGGTTGGTACGGAACCACACAGTGCTTCTCAGCGGCAAGCAAGATCACTCCTGAAGAAAAGTTTCAGTATGGCACCTAGGAGAATATTCTAAAGTGAGGAGTCTGCTGTTAGAAGTACCAATCAGATAGTTTGATACTTGGTGAGCCCAGAGAGTTTGAGGTTACACTACAATGTATTACAGACTGGCCACAGTCATTTGCATGACAGATGATCATAAGATAACTCAACACGAACAGCAGCACATGGCACCTTGCCTAGATTAGGCCAAGAGACTAGGCCCGGATGGAGAAAATTCACTCCACTCGCGGAGTTGGTGGAATTCAGGAACTCCACAATACGCATGTAACACAGACTTCCCACTAAATTTCGCCATCCGGCGGAATTTATTTCCCATAGTTGTGTGTGGGACTTGCTTTTGCACGCATTGGCGAGCGCGATGCAACTTGCAAGCTGCTCGCAAGCCCTAGATTTGCCAACCGCTAGCGTGGCTTCCGGTTGCAACGCTGTTTTCTGGAGCTTTTTACGTGACGATGGCGAGCACGAGTGATTGCGCCTGCACAATGAGCAGATTCTCTAAGCAGCTAAATCTAAAGGCGTTTTCAAGTTAATATTCTACTTCAAGTTGTTTTTTAGTGCATGAAGCCTTTTTTTATTTTACTTTTTTTTTGCAACAGGAAGGAAGTGCCCCGGGGACTCCAACTTCAAGTTTCTGCCCAACAGGATGTTTATTTGAAAAGTTTTATATAGCGCTGGCTAGACCCGAAGATATCAGAGCGCTTTACATGAGATAGGACATTGCATCAGGACATTGTTATATAGTTACATCAGTTACTTATTAACGCCTACACACGTCTTATGGGGAGTGGAAAGGTAGAGGGGAGAAGGCGAACAGGGGTAAGGAATGCCAATAGTAAACACAACGGGGAGGCGAGGAGAACAATGTCCGATGTCCGGCTGGGTAGGTGCCGGCCAAGGAGTGAACCAGAGCCAAACTCCACTATAGCTGCAAGAGACAGCTCCACCGGGCATCAGCCAAGGTTTCCGCCCAGGAGGCATTGTCAAAAGTTCCATCAAAAGTATCGGTTAAGGTATTGTTGGAGGGTAAATGTCTGAACTGGAGATCTCGTTAGGGTTCATTGCCTTGGGATTGGTGGTTTTGTTACCGTACCTCAGTTGCAGGTCATCCTCTTTAAGGTCAGGCAGACCGGTAATTATGTTTAAGTCATTGGGTGCCTTTTTTTAGGCCATTTTGAGGTCAGGCTGTTCTCAAGTAAGAGCTACTTGAATCAAGAGCAGTAGAAAGTATGCCCCTAACTTCGAGGAGATTATGTTTCCTTGTTAAAATTTCGGTAGAGGGGAGACAGAGACTTATTCCATGCTCCCTCCGATGTCTGCAATGTAGATCGCGGTTTCAGAAGGACTACGTGCTCTCAGATGTGCTCCCCCATTATGTAGCGCATCTGCTCACTAAAAGGGGGGTGATTTACCAGCAATGTGATGGTGCGCAAATTAGTTCCGGTAACAATATATTCCCAAGCCAAGGTCTCTGGCGGGGGCCCAGTTGCGGGAAGGCAGCGGACTCATTTTCGCGGGCCCCTCCCCCTCCGGTTGTATTCGTACCTTGCTGAT
Organism: Triturus cristatus; assembly: GCF_964204655.1. Lineage (NCBI taxonomy): Eukaryota > Metazoa > Chordata > Amphibia > Caudata > Salamandridae > Triturus > Triturus cristatus. The sequence goes on along the minus strand of NC_140590.1, from coordinate 472,751,429 downwards.
GGTGCAGGCAAGTGGTATTCCCGTCCAGGAGTTCTCTTCCCCGGTCAGCTGGCAGAACCCTGCTTCGAGAGAGGGCGGGGGGGGGGGGGGCGCTATCGGATGTAAAAGCAGCAGCCGGCGACATGGCTGTCAACTTCTCTCAGCCCCGGGATGTTTTCTCACAATTCCCCGGGCGCCATCTCTGTTAGTTTCAGTGCAGGGATGTTGCGGATCATATCTTGGCAAGGTGGGAACACAGAGAGGCGGTAAAGTATTCAGAATGATCCGCCAGAGTTCCGATTGCAGAATTGTTAAATTAGGCAGGATTAGGACGCGGTGAGGTGCCGCTCTAGATGCCAGTATGTGGGCTCATCAAGGAGTTTCAACACCGAGCTGCCATCATCCAGTGTGCTTTTGCCATAGCCCTAAATGTGTTCTGTGTTGTGGCCATGCCACCTTGTTTGCTGTTGTTGTTTGACCATGTGGCCAGCAACCATTTTGTGTTTCCAGCCAATGTGCTTTTGCCATAGGTCTGCATGTGTTCTTTGTTGTGGCCATGCCTCCTTGCTTGCTGTTGTTGTTTGACCATGTGGCCGGCAACCATTTTGTGTAGCCAGCCAATGTGCTTTTGCAAAAGGACTGCAAGTGGTCTTTGTGGGGGCCATGCCTCCTTGCTTGCTGTTGTTGTTTGACCATGTGGCAGTGGCCATTTTGTGTAGCCAGCCCATGTGCTTTTGCTATAGGCCTGTATGTGTTCTTTGTTGTGGTCATGCCTCCTTGCTTGCTGTTGTTGGGTGACCATGTGGCCTGTGGCCATTTTGTTGAGCCACACTTTTTTTTCCACTTTTCAAAGGCATTTTCTAGGAAGAATAATAGGAGAGGCCTATGACTTTTTGTTTGTGTTAATTTTTTTACTTTTCCCTCATATCAATTTAATATTATGCTTGAGGATTATTGTAGTCTATGTATATTATATTTATGAACAGTGTTTTATATTACATGCATTTTTATGCATTTTTCACCTACACCTCCTTACCTCCCAATGGGTTCTTCAAAGTCAACTAGTACACCAACAATTAATTTGTTTTTATTTTATTTATTTTTTATTTTAATTAAAAAAAAATATTTAAATATATATTTTAGTTTAATTAATGTATGTATTTTACATCTGTTCACCATCTATCCACCCCCTGTCTGCCCTAGGTGCACAGCCGCAAAGTAGCATTAATTTTTAAAGTATTATTTCATTTTCCCTTGGACCCTCTGCCTGCAATAGGTGCACAGCACACACACCAGCATCCTTTTTTGAGGATTATTCTATTTCGCCCTGGGCTCCCTGCCTGCCGTAGGTGCACAGACACACCAGCATTAATTTTTTAAGGACTATACCATTTCCCCCTGAACCACCTTGCCTGCCATTGGCGCACTTCAGCATTACGTTTTTTAAGGATTATTCCATTGCCCCATAGACTCCCTTGACTGCCATATGCACACACCAGCATTCATTTTTTAAGGATTATTCCATTTTCCCCTGCACCTCCCTGACTGCCACACGTGTTTCGCTTAGATGCACATAAAGCAAACAGTTACATATGTATGTTGTTATCCAGATTTGAAATGAAATATTATTTTATGGTGGTGTGATTTGACTTTGAAATGGACTGTATTAATGTTAATTATTCAGGATAACAACTTAAGTAACCAGAATAAATTACATTGTCTTTGTCTGTACTAATTCAAACTGCAACAATGTCACATTTCACTAAATGTTTTTCTTGCTTGTTTGCTCTTAGGTGAACAGGAGACACCACCCAGAGTACTGATAGACAGAAGGCCTGCACAAAGTGACTCAGAAAGCAAAGAGAGGGACCCCTTATCAACCAAAGGAATGGGTTCTATTTACAGGAGAAAAAAATAAATTATCCTTTGGCCTGCCTAATAATGAAGACCAATCACACTCATCCACCGAAACGCTCAATGCAGAATCTAACATACACAAGGGAGTCTAGTTGTCAACTCAAAACCAGCAAACAAGTAGTAGAAATTATACACATCTTTTTATTAAAATCATTAAAAACAATTATGAAGGTTAAAAACAGGAATCACAAGGAATCAAATCACATATATTTCATGTATATATAATAAAACACCAATGTTTTAGCAGCATGTAACAAGAAAACTTGCCACCAAGTACAAAATCAACAAATCAAACAAACAGCATAACAAGATGAGAGTTAAACAAGACAATACACTTTGTTATCAGGAAAATCACATCTGTGTGTATAAAACATTAGGACTGGACCCTGATATATTGACCCTCGTTGAATATCTATGGTACCAGCCACCAACACGGATTGTATATCAAGGCGTTGACGCGTTCCAATGGTGTTGTCCTGATTAAACCATCTTTATCAAGACCGTGATTAAACTCTCAAATCATATACGTGAAGTTAATCAGTGCAGTACACCTGTATGTTAAAAAAAGCATATATAGAGATCAAAAATTCCATAAGCAATTATTAAAAAACACAATCATAAAAACAGACCTAGTGCAGAAACCCCCTACTGAAACCTCAGCAGCCCGAAGAAGGAAGTTATCAACTTAAAGGAAACTAACATGATGATGACCATGGCGGTAACATGCTCAGCGGCAATACATGGCTTTTTGAAATTCCTATGTGCATATACTTATCTGATAAAGTCCTACTGGCTTATGGAGATCAGCTCTTTTCACGGTACTGGTGTTCTGCAATAACAGATAAAAAACAGACAACACTCAGTGCAGTTTCTGCCTTCTTAAAGAAACATGTAATTGAATTATCCTGAAAAGCCTCACACATTTTTAGGTCTCGCCTTGCTATCGCATAAGCGATCGCAAAGCGAGACTATAGGGGCTTTTAAAAGTGCTCCCAAAAAGCGGATTGCATTGCTAGCACGCGCACAATCACACGCTTTGTGCCGCCATGCACTCCGCTTTTTGAGAGCACTTCAAAGGGTCCGCGCCCCCAAGCGCGTGCGCCACGCTCCGCCGGGCTTGTCTTTTTTTTTTTTACTTTAAGCGCGAGGCACGAGTGCGGCCAATGCTTGTTATACTTAGTCTTGGGTTCAGAGGGTATCAGTTTCTTAACTGTAATGTATGAGGATTCAGAACCCTTACACCCCTCTCCCCGTCTTTCTCTACCTTCTCCCCCTCCTTCCTCTTCTCCCCCTTCTCTTCTTTCACAAAAAACTCCCCGGGGTATAACTGTTCATGCACCAGCCGGTTATCCCTCTTTTCGAGGCTCCGGAGCGTGCACCTCGAAGCCCCTGTCACAGGCGCACTCCCACTTACCACCTTTATCCTACCTTTATTAGAAGCAGTGCCGATGTAATCCATCTGAACAGGCGCCCCTTTCTCACTCCTCTCACAGAAGACCCGTCTCTGCCTGCCATCTAATGAAAAAACGCTGTCGGCTGACGGCTCCCTTTGGGAGAAGTTCTCGGTGGCTGCCTCGGTACTGAAGCATCCTCGACCTCCTACCCACCGGAAGGGAATCCTTGCCGCCGCGCCTCTTCCCCTGCGCAGCTCCAGGGCCACTCTGCCACACACCCGCTCCGTCGCCGTACTGCTGGATGACTGATTCAGCTCGCACCGAGCCGCCTCTCACCACATCCCTCACCATGCCACGGAAGAAACAGCCAAATAAAGGTACGGCAGTGTTTTTAGAATACGAACCGCATATTCCTGTTGATTCGGAAGAAAATGAGGCGATTTCACTCGATTTCCATATTCAAAAACCACAGATGTTCTAAGGGCTCTCCCGCGACCGCTACTCGCTGGCCGCCATGTTTTCCTCTCAACCTGCAGAGACTGTTGTTATCAATTTGTACATAGTGCCACGAGGCCAGTCACTAGCTAGGGTACACTGGGGCATGGTACTTTTACATTACAGAGACTGTGGTGGGCATGTTAACCGTTGAGCTATTTTTTTTATATGCGCTTGCAATGCATCACAAAATATAGCAAACACCTTATAACAAAACCCGCTACAACCAGAAAATTTAGCTCCTTGCAGTAAATATTACATTTACGGGACGCCCCAATTTGCAGACCATTCTCTTCCTGTTAGCGACCCTACACCCTGCCAGCCCCCTAGGCGCTGGCTCCACGGAAAGCATATTAATATGCTAAACAAACAGTGGGGCATAGTACTTTCAAATAACACAAACTATGGTGGGCACATTAACCCTGTGAGCTATCTTTCCTTGTTTTATATAATAAACAGAGCATGTTGGCTAATTGTTTAACATGTAACAAGTTTTTTTCAGGTTGTGTTTGTGATCTTGCATTATTTTTAGGTCAACTTGTTCAGCTCCTGGCACAGCGCGAGATGGCCCCACCTTCAGTATGGGCATCGCAGCCTCTGGTGGTCCATCTTTAGGGCTTCATAAGACCCGCGCCTCCCTGCAACACGCAGACACCTCTGGTCCAGGAACCTCGCGCAGCGTGTAATCTGCATTTTTTATTAATGTATTGCCATGTGGAGCAGAGCGCTTTGCACTCGCCTGAAGTGGGCAGGACTACTGTGCATACATATGCCACAACACCGGACGGGTGTACAGATATCTGCGCTTGGTAAAGAAGGTCTCAATACTTTCAGCAGGTCAGGACAGCAATACCAGTTCTCACCATGTGCCAGTGCTCCTAATTAACCAGTGCTAGTGCTTCCTGGCATAGCATTTAATGGGACAGTTGCAGCACTGTTCTAGATTTCTGTTTTACTTTTAATGGGTGAGTCCAATCGCTTCTCTGCAGCGCTCCTATGCTTTTAATGAGACTGCACCAGCATTTCTCTATCTGCTGAAAAAACACGTGAAGATTAATAGAACCCCCTCCTTAAGCCCCCGCACCCTGAAGAAAAAGGATAACACTGCAGTCAAAGCACTCACCAGGATAACTAGACAGGTCGCAGGTCAGAACTCATTTGTTTGTGTTGAGACACTCAGCAGCCCGGAGGCACATCAGTGTCCGGGCAAAGGAGGGACCCAATTCTGTATGTTTTGTATACACTTGACTGGTTCTTCGTTAAGGTGTAAGCAGCATGTCAAAAGCACTCAGGTACATAAGAGCTTAAGTGGCAGTGACCCGCATCCTGGTGTCACCACCTTCACATTAACATACACAACCCTGTTTGCTGCAGCACGCCTTTTAGGGAGCTTTCAGAAGGGACATCTATCGGTGGATTGGTGCCATTGCAGCCTCTTTTTAACATACAAAACCCTGTTTGCTGCAGCACGCCTTTTAGGAAGATTTCAGAAGGGACATCTATCGGTGGATTGGTGCCATTGCAGCCTCTTTAAAGAGACATCTTTGTACACTGAGCAGGCACCGTCTGCTCCAGTATGTGAAGGAACACTCCCTCTACAGTGCACCTCTGCATCTGTGGATGTGTGTAGAAGTTATGGATAATGTGCTGCATATCTAAACACTTATAAGGTTCCAAAGGCAAACACATACATAGATAAAATACATTATCATTTACAATGACAATAGCTCTAACTCTTCCAAATGCGAGACCTATTGCATTGCAAATGCTTGTTTGTATTACTTTTGTTTCTTACTAAAATCTGATGTACAAGAAGTTATTGTGTATATATATATATCTTCCAAGCTTTGGATTTTCTGGCATTTTTGGGCCTTACATTGTCACTTCTTACAGAAAGCTTTCACTCTTATATATATATATATATATATATATATATATATATATATATATATATATATATATATATATATATATATATATATATATATATATATATATATATATATATATATATATTATCTACTGGCGGTCGCCAGTAGATAGTTATAGTTTCCATAGGAAATCCGCAACATTCTATTTGGAATAACTTTGGCGTTGAATCCTCGCGAAATTTTCAAAATAGGTGGGGCGCTCCGCTCCGCTCCTACCCTGAAAGTCTCGGGGGGATTCGTCAAGCGGGGGCTGAGAAAAAAGGGGGGTCCCAAAACGCGTTTTCCCCATGCAATTTTCCATAGGGACCTTTAGTCCAATGTACAGCCCGAACGGCTGAACAGAATTACTTGAAATTTGGCAAAGAGGTAGTCCTCAGGTCAGGCATGTGCCTTTTGCATATATGGTGTCAATCTGTTCAGTAGTTCCTGAGAAAATCAAAAGTAAAATCACATACATATCTGGGCGGAGCCTAACCACACATCTCATCGTGAGATCTGATTGGCTGTCAGTACTTCATCCAAGAAGTGTTGGCAGCCATCTTGGGACCAATATACATGATAGCACCTCATTAAAAAGCATTGCAGTTAATAGAAGGTTTTAAGACTTTAGTTACATTATAAATCATTTGTTGATGGTACCATACTCATTTTAGGAATTGTGGTGTGTTCTAAGGTGATTTTACCATGTGAAAAAGCCTTCTGCTGTGATATCACGAACCATGTTTGAGAGAAAACTATTTTCTCATACTTTTCCCACAGAGGTTTGGAAGGTGATCTATAAGCTAAACTGAGAGCATATTTTCTGTAAATTCACATTATCTTTCTCAGTCATGTAAGAATGAAGTCTGACATTCTCAGTAAAACATGTACATCCAACAAGGGCAGAGACTGTCAGTTGATTCCTTTGTGTTCTACTGCAGCTTCCTAGAGTGCTCTAAAGAACAACTAGAGCGCTAACAGTCTTACTTATGACAAAAGTATGGCACACCTGAAGCCATCTTGATTGGAATAAAATGGTAACACTTAAAACATTTAATTTACAAAGGAACAAAATGAGGGGGTTCATTTTGCCATATAAATTATGATTAGTGCTGCAGAAAGAAAAACTAGGGCACATTTTGACTTCTGAAATCCTCTTTTATTTCATAAAAACATTCTGACATGCAGACTGAAACATGCACTTTGAATACCAGCAGCAGACTTGCCTGGTGAGCAGTAGCTTTACTACAGTGATCTAATGAGCAACTAGAGTGCTAACATTCAGAATTTATGGAAAATGTGTGACATATCTGAATACCTTCTTGATGGAATCAAAGTAAAAAACTTAAAGCATTTTCTACTGAGGAGACTGCAGTAAATGAGGAAATTAGGAAACTTCATAACAAATAAATCTCCTAAAATGGCCACCAGAGACAAAAGAGCCCAAATGTAGCCCAAATATCACCCAAATGTAGCCCAAATGTAGCCCAATGACAGAAGTGTGCAAAACACTTATTTTTTGTGTATTTGCAGTTTTACATAGTGCAGACTTGTCAGGTATTGGAGTGCTTTACATGAACATTGGTTACATCACACAAGATCAAATTCATTTTGGTTGTAGACATGGGGAGATTAAGTGATTTGACCAGAATCACAGAATGTTGAGCTGAAGCAGAAACTCCAACCTGGTTCCCCAGTTGCAAAGTCTGCAGCTCTGGAAGTAACACCACACCCTCTTCCCTTGGATGCAACATTTAATCAAGTGGTCAACTGGATAAAAAAACTAAGATTACAAATAATTTAAAAGTTCTTTGTCGCTATTTGAAAACTCAGAAAATATGTCCTCATTTTAGTTTTTTAGAGCACTAACCATAATTGTGATGCAAATAAGACCCTCTCATATATGTAATTTCTAAAGGAAATGCTCTAGGCATTACAGTTTTGATTACATCAAGATGACGTCAGGCATTCCACACTTTTGTAATAAATATAGAATGTTAGCAATCTAGTTGTTCATTGGGATACTGTTGAGAGGCAGAGGCCAGGGGCACGGACTCTGAAAATTGAAGGCAGGTAGGAGGGTGCAGAGGCAACAATTTGACCACACTAGGCAGGCAGGAAGGGCAGTGGCAGCACAACAGACTATGGAGGGCAGTGGAAAGGGGGGCAGGAGCAACAAACCAACAATACAGGACTGGCAAGAGAGGCTGTGGCAATATAATAGACCATTGTGGGCAGATGGAAGAGGCAGTGGTCATACAACCATACATGCTAACAGACCCGTTTCAGCCAGGAAACGTCCAATGTTTTTAAGCTCAAATGGGCTTTACTTGATCTGTTTCCTGTCTACAATCTTCTCTTTTTCAATGTAACTCAAAGGGGAAAATCAATACCCCAGTTTTATTTCAAAATCTCCCTCTTACCAAGTTCGAAATGTTCGCAAGTATGGTACATTGGATCATGGTAGGCAGGAGGAATTGGGGTAGGGACATGGACTCGGATAACAGAGGACAGGAGGGACATTGAGAGGTGCACCAAACTGACCCTACAGGGCAGACATCAGGGTTTGCAGCAGCACAATACACCACACAGGGCATGCGGGACGGGAGTGCAGCACAACAATCCATAGAAAGCAATTGGGAGGGGACAGGACCATGCACATGGACAACAGACAACAGAGGGGAAAGAGGCAATGGTAGCTAGCTGACCATAATGGACAGACAGGAGAGAAAGCTGCAGCATAACAGACCATAAAGGGCAGGAGGGACGGATCAGGGGCATTACAATGGAACCGACAAGCCAGGAGGGAGGGAATAGGGGTCTGCACATGGAAACAGAGGGCTGGGGGCAAGGGGACAGGGCAGGAGCAGCAAGATGACCATGGAGGTCAGGCAGGATGGGCACTAGAAACAAGACACACCATGGAGAGCAACAGTGAGACTATGATGGCATACACACAGACCATGGAGGGAAGGTGGGAGGGAGTCAGGAGCAGCTAGCTGACCACACAGGGAAGGTGGGAGGGGCCATGGCAGCACAGAAGACCATGCATGGCAAGCGGGAGGGTTAGTGGCAGCACAATGGCTATGATGGGCAAGAAGGAGGGTGCAGGACCATGGAGGATAGAAGGGAGGGTCAGGACCTGGGCACAGACAAGAGAGTTCAGGGGAAGGGGCTTCACAACAGACCGCGCGGGGCAGGCAGGAGGAGCAGTTGCAGCACAACAGACCAGGGAGGGCAGAAGGGTGTGGCAGTAAAATGGACCATGGAGTACAGGAGGAAGGGGATAGGGGCATGGCATGTGGACAGGTAGGGTGGGGGTGGCAGGGACAGGTTACAGTCATCTGACAATGCTAGGCAGGTGGTAGGGGAGTGGCAGCTCAACAGAAAACTCAGAGTAGATAGGAGTGGCAGGTCCATGGAACATGGTGGTCAAAAAGGATGGAGCAGGGGCATGCACAAATACATCGGAGGGCAGGGGGAAGGAGAATAGGGGCAGCAAGCAAAGCACAGAGGCTAAGCAGGAGGTCAATGATGGGCCATAGAATTGGGCAATGGAGGGCAGGATGAGTGGACTGGTACATCATGCTAAATGCAGGGCAGTGGCAGCACATCAGACCATGCATGGCAGGAGGGAGAAGGCTAGTCCATGGATTCAGACAACAGAGGATAGGGAGGAGGTGGATGGGGCAGCAAGCTAGCTGTTCATAGAAGGTGGGTATTAGGAACTTTATTGTTTTTAAAATGTGTGTCTGTGCGAACTACTTAAAATATGAACAAGTATGCAGCATAATCTCACTTTTATTCAGGAAGAAGAGGACGTTTGGGACTGTGACTCCGGGCTCACTTGGCAGAAACATCCCCTGACCCTCCACCCCCCATCGCAAAATGTAATGCCCGTGAAAAGGGTAGGTGGTCGCAGTGTTATATAGAACATAGTCCTGAGAGCACGATTGAAAATGAAAACTAGATATAGTATATGGTATAAACTATGCACCAAAAAGTGTGATATAAGATGAACCGGGGCGTGAAATATAATATGCAATACATTGTGCGCAATGACAGATTCATTGGAGAGCGCGAGATAGCACAGGCACTAGCGCTTGCTATGTGATATGCGCCTTGGAGTGTAATATGCACAGGGCAGTGTTGTGTAACCTAAGTAGTCCCTAAAGTTGTAATATAAAATATGTGCTGGGTAGTGTAACATTGCATATGCACTGTGACAAAGATATGGATCCCAGACTGTAATATGTATGGCATAGCGCTGTGCTTTATAACATAGGCATCGAGGAAGGCACGTTAGATGGGGCAATATAACCCGTGCGAAGGCAAGTGTGGCATGACATATTCACGGGGTGGTGTTACAGTGCACATGGGCTAGAGAGTGTCATAGCATACGCACAAGCTGGTGGAATACAACACAGAGGTGTGTGGCACTCGGCGGGCACTGGTGGGTGTAACACAGCATTGGGCTCAGCCAGGAGCACGCTGCGACTCTCAAGTGAGGTTTGTCTCCTTTCCAGAGAGTAAAATGAAAAGTATTACACATCCGGCGGTGGATGTGTGTTTTATTAACCGTCAGGGGGTTTCTTGCATAGTTTGGTCGAATTTTTGTCGAATCCCTTTGAATGGCTTGGTGTGCATGTGTATTAAATGTGCCCGTCAATAGCTACCCATGTTTGTATAAATAAACAACAAGGGTGTCTACTTGGAGAGTACCCACCAGCGGGGGCGCCGGGATTAGGCACGGTAGGGTGTCAGACATGTCAGAGCTTCACTAGCGGTGTGAATAAATTCTACGTGGATTCATTGTATGCATAGTCGCCTTTTAATGAATATCACGCAAATCGTCATGGTGATAGGTACATACGGTTTGTCCAGCATGTCCTAGGTGTTTCTATAAATATATATATTTTTTTTAAAATAAAAACAAAGGCCGGCCCCGGGGGATGGGGTCCCCGGGGCCATAAGTGGCCTGAGGAGGGGGGCAGCACAGCCCCCCTCCTAAAGAATAATAAAATAAATAAAAGGCCATGACGTGGGGGTTGGGGTCCCCGGGGCCGATTAAGGCCTTGGGAGGGCCAAATAAAAAATTTTCAACAAAAAACATTAGGGTGCAGGCCCTGGGGGATGGGGTCCCCAGGGCTAATAAATTAGAAAAAGAAAGGGGGCCACACAGCCCTCCTTCTTATAAATAAATAAATAAAAGACCGGCATCGCGCCGGAGGCCACGCCCCCTCCTTGCAGCACTCTGCAAACGCGCCCCCTGGCCAGTTGTAAGTTGAGGAATTAATTCCCCTTCAATACTGAGGGTCCCTGAGGGCCAACTAGCCCAACAGGTATCTCCAGTATGCGCCAGGGAGCTGCGTTGCAGACAGGTGTTCTGAGGCCACGCCCCTTTTTACACCTCCATGCAACGCAGCTCTGTGGCGCTTACTGGAGGTACCTAGTGGGCTAGTTTGACCCTAGGGACCCTTAGGATTCAAGGGGACTTAATCTCTCAACTCAGAACGCCCACAGGCCCTGTGGCGCGTTTTTAAGTTGGGGAAATAATTCCCTTTCAATCCTGAGGGACCCTGGGGTCCAACTAGCCCACCAGGTGCTTCCAGTAAGCACCACTGCTCTGCGTTGCAGAGAGGTGGTGCAGGCCGTGCCACTTTTTACACCTCTCTGCAACGCAGCTCTGTGGCGCTTACTGGAGGTACCTAGTGGTCTAGTTGGACCCTAGGGACCCTCAGGATTCAAGGGGACTTAATCTCCCAACTTAAAACGGCTACAGGGCGTGTTTACACAGTGGGGAAGGGAGGGGACGGGGCATGAGGTGACGTGTTCAAACACGCCCTGTGGTGCGTTTTAAGAGGTAGTTTTAATCCCCTGCCCTATTATATACTAGGGGCTTACAGAGGAGGTCATGCTAATCACAGGGGGACCCCAACACATAGTGTGCCCTAGTGTATGTAGGTGTTTTCACTGTATTCTGAGTGTCTTTTAACATAGCACTGGCTCTAGGACTGGTTAGTCAGACTCAGTTACCACCAGTATCCGTCTGAAAAAGTTGAGGGTACAGGATGATTTTGCAACAAGGCTTGTTTCTGCTCTTCTGTTTGTTCTTTCTGCACGTTATACTTCTTCCTGCACTTTTCTTCGTCTTTGAGGACTTCTGTTGCTTCTTTCTGCATTTCTTTTTTTTCTTTCTGTGCGTTTTTCCTTCTTTCTTCACATGTCCCCTCTCTGTAGGCATAGCTAGAAATTAGCATTTAAAAAACCTTTGAAATTCACTGAAAAAAACATAGGTTTCAGGCATGTTATAGCTAGGAATTAGCATTTAAAAAACCTTAGAAATTCACTGAAAAAAACATAGGTTTCAGGGGCGTTATAGTTAGCTGGAGTCTTCACTCGTACAAAACCATAGAAATTCCCCCGTTATAGTTAGTTCAGCTAACTATAACTCGCGCGCCCGCAATGCACTGCTGATGACGTCACATATTACATCACTCATGACATGGTCAGTGACATCACTCATGACATCACTGATGACATCACTGATGACATCATCCCTGTGATAGAGTGGCAGACCTCCTCTCCCCCTAATATAACCTTTGATACACACATTCAAAAATAGAAATAAAAAATTTCAAAACAATGGACATACCAATACCAGTTACAACAACCTATTCAGTAATTGTAAGATCCACATCCACATCCACTCATTCACCAACAGTCCTATACAGTCACTCATACATGTACTCACTCATCATATGTACTCATACACCTATACATCCTGTTACACAACGCCACTCATCCATAAAGTTACTCACACACATAGTCACTCATGCTAATAAAGGATCAAACATCTGTTTACCTGCATATACAGTTATACACACACCACCACACTTACTTCTACAGAAACTTACACATACTTAGTCTTTTAAACAATCACTTATAGAAACACATACTTATTCATACAGGAACTCTTTCAATCTCTCACTCTCACATATACTCACTTATATACACCAATAGTCACATATACTAGTTTAAAACATATGTAGTTACTCATAGAGACACTATTGAGACAGTCATTCACTCACTAACACAACCATGCACACACTCATCCACCCATACAGTCCTGCACACATGCTGTCTTCAACACATACAAACAGTGAGTCACTCATTCATGCACCTATGCACTACGTAATACCCCCACCGAACCATACAGACATCAGACACTTATACTGATACTCAAAAAACCAACTAATAACCTATATAGACACTCATGTAGCTACTCACCAACCCATGCAGCCACTTATACACAAAGTGAGAGACTGATACAGATATTTACATATTTAAACATTACTCACTAAGCCATGTATTCACTAAGATACACTTAATCAGTCAGTTATACAATAAATTTTTCAAAAACAAATCATCCATTTAGACAATTATATACCCATTTATTCTTCCATCGACCTTGAGATAGACATATATAAAACATATGTAATTTTCAGAAAAACACACATTCACTGGATGATGTCATCAGTGATGTCATCAGTGATGTCATTTGAGATGTCATCAGTGATGTTATGAGTGATGTCACTGACCATGTCATGAGTGATGTAATATGTGACGTCATCAGCAGTGCATTGCGGGCGCGCGAGTTATAGTTAGCTGAACTAACTATAGCGGGGGAATTTCTATGGTTTTGTACGAGTGAAAACTCCAGCTAACTATAACGCCCCTGAAACCTATGGTTTTTTCAGTGAATATATATATATATATATATATATATATATATATATATATATATATATATATATATATATAGCAATGCTATTATAGATAATCGGTTGTGCTTCTTCAAGTCTACAAATCTCTCTTTCTATTCATAGATTGTATACCTCTCCTGTGTATGCAGTCGTTTACTGAAGTTGCGGAAGAGGGGATTATTATAGGTATTGTGATACTTATATGTAAATGTCTACTTGCACTATAGTATGATACACTCTTCTTTATATACAGGAGACACATAGAGATTCTTGGGGCACCACACACTTTCCTGCACTGCCTTCGTGGGACCTGTGTTTTTTCTCTTCCCTTCCCCTCTCCCCCATTTCACCTTGACTAGCTTTGACCTTATTGGGCAGTCTTGGTAGAGGGAGGAAGTTGGGACCTTGCTTCGTTGTCTCCCTATCGCTCCTGTGTATACACAAGTGAGAATCGACACTCTTGACCCTGATGAATATCGTTGTTGTGTAGTGTTTGTCTTTGTCACACTTACCCCCAAATCCCCTTTCTCATCCATTTATCAAACCCAGGCTGTGTGATTTTTTGAGGTGTGGCTTAATTTACAACATAAATGAATCACACACTTGTGGGGCGGATGTGGTGAAGCGACACCAACTCACTGCGGGATCTTCGATTACCTGAGCAAGAGCACACCAGCTCCACTTACCCACCCATACATAAAAGGGGTCCATATTTTAGACATGTAAGAATGTCATTTGTCAACATCATCATTCAGGCCTTGTATTACTTAAATGCTTAACCGTGTCAACTTCTGACTCTGAGTCCACTTCTCCTGACTCATGGATTTTGTAAGTTTAGTTTCAATTAAACACTAGTCCACATTGCTCAGAAAAAGTTACTATTGCTAGTTTTTGTTATAATATCAGGTCTTTGTTGTGTCATGGGGGTAGTCTGGTCTCAGTCTTTCTAAAGTTCTGATATAAATATAATATAACAAACTAACTATGGGGCATATTTACAACAAGGCGATAAAAAACTTATCACCGCTTTAGCGGCCGCTTTCGGCCGAAAAGCAGTGATAATTGTATCGCTATATTAGCATGGTCACGCTAACGCGTGAAACCTTGCTTTAGCGTGGGGATTTCTAACGCCCAGCTTTGCATCTCTAATGAGATACAAAGTGGGCGTTCCTGACCTGACATGATAGGAGAAATGTCGCTAAGCGACATTTCTCCTATCATCAAGCCCCACGCTATGAAGCATAACGTCAGGAAAAGTAGCGCTAACACCTGTTATCGCTACTTTCCTAACACCTGCTTCAGGACTGATTTAGCCATGATATCCTATGGAAGGAGGATATCATGGCTAAGTTTGTGAGTCCCTATCAACAAGCTAACGTGAGATTATCGCTGGGTTTCCAGCGATAATCTCACGTTAGCCAGTTAGCATTTGAGATAAGCGTTGCTAATAGCACGCTATCTCAGCGAAAAAAATCCCCGCTAGCCGGCGATAATTATCCTAGCACTAAGTGCGCTTTGCAATAATTATCGCCGGTTGTTGTTGATATGCCCCTATGTGCTTCTTTCAATCTAGTTCCTGTGGTGGATAATCCTTTGGCTAATCCTGCAGTTGGAGTTCACCTAGGTGGGAGTAGGACCTCGCATAGTAACCTTCCCTGTTTGCGCGCTAGCCTGCTACTTCTTCCACCACCATTAAGAACACACCTTGGAAAACCATGCAGTAAGAAGACTGACAGAAGTAGCAGCCATTGCCTCATCTATTCAAGTAAGAGAACCATGGAGTGAAGTGAACTAGTTTAGTTAGTAACTAACTTCTACTGATGATGCTGTTTATCTAAGTTGTTGTAGGCAATGGCAATCCCTCCTAGTGGTAAATATAGTTACAGAGGGTAGTAGGACAAGGGTATAACTAACTTCTATACTCTTTTGTAACCAGATTTAAGAAATGAGCTGTGCTCAAAGGCAGCAGTGCAAAATAAAGCACCCAAAAAAGATTTGAGGCATAAAGTAAAATAATAATTTCACTTTAATTTTTGTAAACAATAAAAGTATAAAACCCACCCTCTCCACCCACAACAGGCCCACCCCTCTCCCCAAACATCCCCCCCATCTCCAACTAATGTCCAAAAAAAAGAACTTCCAAAAGTCCAACTTTCCCTTCCCAATTCCCACCGTCTCCACCCACAACAAGAATCCCTTCCACCAAAGCAACAAAGCAAAAAATTAAAAAAGGGCTTTGGAGCGCACAACTTTGGAGCTAAGGCTTATCAACCGGCAAAGACTCCTGGCGAAGCTGTGCCAGCTCGCGGACCACATGGCATTGTAAGTGGTCTTGGTAAGGGGGGTGCAGCAGTGGTAGATCGAAACGAGGATCCCAGCTGCAGGTGGCAGAGCCGACGTTGTGGTCGTGATGGAGATGCTGGTGGCTGGCTGGAGGAACTGGGGCTCCGGGCAGTAATGGCAGATGCCTCCTCCTCCAGAACCACCAGCCAGCAAAGTTTGGCCTGGATGGCCTCCTTCCACTGTTATTTCCTCCCGAGATGATGGACCAGCAGGAATAGCTATACGAAGAAAGAAAAAAAAGACAAATTGCAAATTGCAAATAATGCTCTGTGCAATCACTTGTTTATATAGTGGCAGTATATTGCTGGTCCCCTAGGACCGTTGTAATTATTCATGTGATTAGTCACAGGGCCATGTTTTCCGCACACATGCCTCAAAAAAAGAAGGACTGACAGTTTCCAAGGAATTAAGCCAGAATATTACACCACCAGATTAAAAGTAAGTGATCTTTTTTCTTTTAAAGGATTCCCTAGTAAAAAACCTAAACTAACACTGTGTAAAAAGAAATAAATAAATAAATTACCTCTCATTAATGAGTACGGCATTGTGCACTATCCAGCACAAGTATTCTTCTTCTTGTGCTAAATTAATAGAGGCATGCTAGCGCGTCAGGTACTTTGCTACTTTTTTTAGTCTGCAGCTGGGGCAGATGTAATGGACAATTTATTATCTTACTTTAATTCCAACGGCCCTGCTCTTCTCCGACTACTTTTTAATTCTACTCTGACTCCAAAGAGGCAGATGAATAACAATAATACATCACACATGTCAGATATAAAATGCGAATATCCTGTCTGCTATAAGTAGACAGTGGGAAAAACAATGCACTGCAGTACAGGGAAAGGAACAGGAAAGCTTTATTTGGCATGTTTGTCATAGTGTATCCCATTGGTCAAACTCTAAATCAAGCACTTAATCCCACTTTGCTCCCTGGCCTCTTTCTCCAACACAAGTTATTTTCAAACAATGCCTTCGCATGGTAGTAAGGAAACTTACTCTACTCCCGGGTAAGTTAGAGGGATTAGGTAGGTAGAGGTTTTGCTATAGAATAGTGGGCTGTGTGCCAAACTTTGGCTTAGTCAGTCACAGTAGTTGACGAATGATGAAAGGGAAAAATTTGAACAGGCGTAACCATAAATATGTTAAGGGAAGCCATGAAATATATATATACATAAATCAGTCGACCAGAAAAATGTGGCACATGCCAACAATGGATTTTTCAATTTCTTTGGTCTGCTGGACAGAATTTAGGAAATAATAAAGGAGTTAAGTGCTAGTAGGAGGTGACTGAGTGGGCACTGGAAAACACACCCTGTTTTCGGTTTGCAATGCATTGAAAACTTGGTACATGCCGCATTAACTGAATCAAAGGCACTTTGCACAGCCAACACTGCAGTGCTAAATTGAAACATGCTGCAGTTAGGTTACTACCCAGATGGTGAAATGCAATGGGCAGGGAGGTGATGCATGATGATTGGTGGGATATCTGCCTCACTTAACAAATACATTGAGTATAATTAATTTGTCAATAAGCAAGCAACGTGGCTTACCACCAACCATCCCTGCTGCCGCTTGGACTCCCCCTCCAATGCCTCTTCTGCCTCCAGTGCATTGGCACTGCTGCTGGCCCTGGCACTGGTGGTATGTCTGGCTAGAAAAAAAATTACACATTTTAGACGCCAGATATGCTTCAGTTTATTGTTATTTTTTAACAAAATACAACTGCAATATCTCACTACAGTTTAGTTAGAAGTATCTTTTATCAAAACTATCATTTTGGGCAGTTTGTTGCCGTTGGTTGACAATGTTGAAAAAGCCAGGTAGTCAAGCCAAACACATGCACTTTTACACCCATACAACCACTCTCACACCCACTCACACACCCATGCAGCCACTCAGACACCCACTTACACACGGATATACACACAATGATACAGACACCCACATAATATATGTTAGAAGTAGTATCAGTCATTAGGAGTACATTTAGTATACTAATTTAATTTTTGTAGTATATTAGTATATACGTTTAACAACATAAACTCTTAGAAAATACTTACACTCTATGGATATTATCATTAGTGATATCATTTGAGATGTCATGAGTGATATAATCAGTGATATCACTGACCATGTTATGAGTGATGTAATATATGAGGTCATATGCAGTGCATTGCAGGGGTGTAAGTTAAAGTTACTATAACTGCTGAATTTCTATGCTTTTGTATGAGCAAAATCTGAGGTTAACTTTAACGTCCATGTAACCTTGTTTTTTCAGTGAATTTCCATTTTTTAAAACTTTTATTTCCTAACTGTAACCTGTAGACTTTGAGAATGGATGTTTGAGTGGCTGTATAGGTCAGGTAGTGGGTGTATGAGTGGCTGTATGGGTCTGTAAGTTGGTGTGTGAGTTGCTGTATGGGCCTGTAAGTGAATATTTGAGTGGCTTTATGGGTGTGTGAGTGTGTCTGCGAGTGGGTGTGTGAGTGCCTTTGTGGGCCGGTGACTGGGTCTGTGAATGACACTATGGGTCTCTGAGTGGGTGTGTGAGTGCCTGTGTGGGTCTGTGAGTGTGTTTTTGTGTACCTGTGTGGGTCTGTGAGTAGGTGTTTGAGTGCCTGTCTGGGTTTGTGACTGGGCTTGTGAGTGGTGCTATGGGTCTGTGAGTGTGTGTGTGTGTAGCTGTGTGGGTCAGTGAGTGTATGTATGAATGCCTGTGTGTGTCTGTGAGTGTGTATGTGAATGCCACTATAGATTGTGTGCATTTGCATGCTTAGGGTATTTTAAAGGGAGAACAATGGACTCTGCCCTCTCCAGGACAAGAGGAGAAAGAAATCACTCATCACAGTTACTACAGATCAGATTGTGTTCAATTAGATCAATGATGCAGTCACCTCCATTAATCAATCAATCAATCAATCAATCAATCAATCAATCAATCAATCAGAGATTTGTAGTGTGCTATTCACCCGTGAATAGCACTGGTCAAGGCGCTGGGGGTGGGAGGAAACCATGCAGCTCCATCTCACCCAAAGAGCTAGGTCTTGAGGTTCTTCCTGAAAGTTTGCAGAGTGGGAGAACATCTGATGCTGAGCTAGAGTTCATTTCCGGTCTTTGCTGCGATGTAGGAGTAGGCTCTTCCACCCGTTCTGTATCTGCTCATGCGAGGGGTATTAAGGATTTCAGATTGTGTTTCAATGCGGAAAACGAGAGGAAACACATTTGCTTTGCCCTCCCCAAGGCCAAGAAGCTAGTATTCTTTTTTTTAAACAAGGGAAGAGGGCTGCGTGGCTCCCCTTCCCCGGGTTGATTTCGACCAAGGGGACACCATCCACCGGGGCCTGGCCACAATTCAGTGGGGGAGGGGGCAGAGTGCAACCCCTCCCTTGACCGGTTCGGCTCCAGGGACCCCATTCCTTGGGACCCAACCAAAATACAATGGGGTTAGGGGTGCTGTGTGACTTCCCTTCCCACGTCAATTTTGGCCCTGGGGACCACATCCCCTGGGACCCAGGCCAAGTCTCCCTGGGTGTCCTGGCCCCACCCAGAGTATTCAGTGTCCAGTATCCAGGGGACCACGGGGAAGCCTCAAGGACCCATGCAATCCCAGCCAGCCCCACGCCTTCTGCAGGAGCCGGCATTGCTCTTGCATGCAGGGAGCTGCTGGAAATGCAGATCCCTGCATGCAGGAGGAATACTTTCATCTCTTTCCCTGCCTGCATGTCTGCGGGCAGGGAAAGAGTTTAAAACTCCACCTCCAGCAAGCGGATGCATTTTGACAGCTCCCATTTGCTGGAAGTGGAGTGTTTGCTTTGCTTGACAGAGCTGTCACAGCTCCCACCAAGCAAAAGCAAACAGCTATCTCCTGAGGGTGGGCACCTTGGGAGATAGCAGGAGCCGTCCCTAAGGGTGGCACTCCCATATATGGCTCCAGGAGTGGGCTGTGCAGTTCCCCTCCTTTATTCAGCACTGGCCGGCCCCGGAGAAGTGGTGGTCCTTATATGGCCTGGAGGGGGCCATGCAGTCCCCCCTCCATCTTTTTGAAAAAAAGAAATTAGCCCCGGGGAGGTGGTGGTCTTCAAGGCCCGTGGGGTCCACGTGGCTCCTCATGTGATTTTTTTCTTTATAGCCCTGGGGAGGTGGTGGGCCCCGGGCCCTTGGGGGATCCACACAGCTCCCTCAATTAATATTGCATTAGCCCCGGGGAAGTGGTGGTCCCCAGGGCATTATTAGGCCCTTGGGGGTGCAGTGTGCCCCTCCTCCATTTTTATAAATAGAGTCTGTATCCTTGCGGGACCTGGCTCATCCGGGAGACTTTATTCATGTGTTTTTTAATTCACAGTGAAATTCACGCGCATTCGTGAGGAAGAAGATATCCAGGAAACAGCAATATGGAGTCCAGGGACGCGGCAGCTCAGGTAAGTAATTTTTCTTTATCTAATGTTTCTAGTAATTGTAAAATGAGGGCGGAAGGGAGGCGGGCAGCGTGTAGTGGGGCTACGCGAAGTGTGCGGGTGGGCGTAGATTTGCCCCTACTCCGTATTGCTTCACATAGCCTCACTACGCCCACTATGCCCAGGGCTGGTATTTGTACCCTGCCACCTTTTCTTTTTTTTGCATTTGTTTTGGAACTCAGCTGAAGCCGAGTCCAAAACTGGCTGGCAACACTTCCTGGTTGAAGTGTTGGCAGACACCCATAGCTCTGCTGATCTCTGAAGGAACTCATCATTATTCGTGAAGGCTTTGCGACCCTAGATATACAAATATAGATTTCATATAATATCTCAAAAACTACCAAACGCATTTATACCAAATAACAGAAAGTATGCTTTCTGGAACAAAAGCTACCTTTTTGGCAAATTTGATGTAAATCCGTCCAGCGGTTCGGGCTGTAGGCATGTCTAAAATCTCTATGGGAATTAACATGGGAAATGCACTTTTTTTGGTCACCCCCCTTTTTCTCAACCCCCACTTTACGAATCAGCCCAAAACTTTCCATGCACAACTCGAATGAACTGGACACCTTTTTTGAAAAATGTAATGAAGATTCGTCAACCAGCACTAAAGATATAGGCAAGTCAAAATCAATATATATATATATTACCTACTGGCGGTCGCCAGTAGGTAGTTATAGTTAGGACCCTGTTTCCATAGGAAATCCGCAACATTCTATTTTGAATAACTTTGGCACCGGTCGACGAATCCTCGCGAATTTCTCAAAATAGGTGGGGCGCTACGCTGCGCTCCTTCCCTGAAAGTCTCGGGGGGATTCGTCAACCGGGGGCTGAGATAAAAGGGGGGTCCCAAAACGCGTTTTTCCCATGCATTTTTCCATAGGACCTTTAGACAGGGCTACAGCCCGAACGGCTGAACAGAATTACTAGAAATTTGGCAGAGAGGTAGTCCTCAGGTCAAGGAAGTGCCTTTTGTAGGTTTGGTGTAAATCTGTTCAGTAGATTCTGAGAAAATAGCCTTTAAATCAATATATATATCTGAGCCAGCTTACGGTACGCTTACCGTAAGCTTACCGTACGCGTACGGTGGCGTGCGCGAGCGCGATTTTGATTGGCTGTTAGATCTTAGTAAACATTCGAATCGGCCGAAACCAGGAAGCGGCGGCCGCCATTTTGTGTATTTCACTCCGGTAAAAAAGAGTGATATCTTGAAAAGGGGGCAAGGGAGAGAGTTACAGACCCCCTAACATTTGTAAGGGGGTCAAAGAAGGACAGAAAAGTACAAAGAAAACATTTATTGATTTTTTAAAAAAATCACGGGGTACGCGTACGGTAAGCTTACGGTAAGCGTACGGTAAAAAAAAAATAAAAAAAGAAATGAAATTCAGATTTAAGTGTTTAGATATTAGGGGGCTCTAAAAAGAGCCGTTGTGTTTATTAAGTGATTTTTTAGTGGTACCTACAAGTAAGTACCGATGCAGAGTCTAAGGTTCAAGAGGAAGACTCTGTTCCCTTCATCATTGAAGTGCACACCATCTCCTCTATAAATGTCTTGCATGTCGTAACGCAAGTTGTTGTGGTAAATGGAACCCATACCATAGTCACGGAGGAAAGCAGAAACAGATTTGTTGACGTGCTTTCTTGCTTTGTCAATCTGCGGACAGAAATGATTGGACCAGTTCCATTTTTGCCTTTGGCATATGTTAGAAAACACAAAGGCAGTTTTAGGGAAAAGTGAAAACAGTTGTGCAAAGGTGTCCTTCATAAGCATTTCCAGACCTACCCCAGTCAAAGTGCCTAGGTCATTGCCACCACAGTGCACTATTATGAGGTCAGGGTGTTGGATTTGCATGAAGGATTTCACCAATGGCATCAATTGGTGCCACTTTAACCCTCTCTGACCAATCCATTTAATGTCTACATTTGGCAAAGCAAGGTCTCTCACCATACCTGTTTTCTCTGCAAACTTTTCACTCCAGAAGACATAGCTGTGCCCTACAATCCACGCTGTGAACATCTTCAAAGGAGAACTGGATGCACTCAGGAGGTGTCTTTCAGTAGAATGGCAATATGAAAAGAAAGACAGTTTGGAAATGGAGGCATACATATTTTTTTTAAAAAAAAAAGAACTGATTGGCTGTTTCATACCATTCTAGAATAAAAACTAGACTGTATGTGTAAATTAATAGAAGCATGTTTTGTATTGGTACAGAAAAATGTGTTACCAAAGAACAGTACTATGGATTTGCTGTTAGGTTTGAAAAGTCAAGCACTCTTGCTCTGTGGAATTGAAACATTGTTTAGCGAACTTCTGACCTGACTCCACACAGCAGTGTTCCATGAGCTGTTGCTATGGTAGCAGGCAGAAGTCAAGTTGGGGGAAGGGTACTAGGCAGAAGTCAAGTTGGGGGCAGGGTACTTTTGGAAAAGGATTGGTTTTCAACCAATAGAAATGTGTGATTACATTTGAAAAAAAGGGGCAAGCACTGAGATTTGAAACTTACATGTATATGTGTGGAAAAATAGAGGGAAACTTTGCCATTATCTGGTTCTGCTGAGAGGAGAGAGGTGTAGAGAACAGAGATCCTGGCTCTGATAATCTGCTGTTTGAGTGCCACATTTCTTTCACAACTAACTAATTTTAAAGGTGAGGTTAGAGTTTGAGAGGGGATGTATATGGTAAATTAAGAAATGAATAATAGAAATGTAATTCTTTTTGTTGAAGTTGCATTTATTATTTTCTGTTTTGGGAGAAATTTAAATGTGAGGAACATGTAAAATAATATGGACTATGTTTTCACGATAAATTAAGGTGTATTGGTATAAAAAATGAATAGTTTAAGGGTTTGAGGTTGGACTCAGTAATGCAAATACATTCAGCATCACTAAGGCTGGTTGCCCTTGGTGGAATGTAGGCAGTCACCCAGGTTACACATGTTGGGAAATATAGGCAGAGATTTATTGTGTACAACTCTGGTAATTTTATATTTGCATTAGTAGGAAAAAGGGGGAGCGATTTTTTGGTGCAGAAGCAGACTCTTAGCACACACCCAGCTCCTTTCCATGTATAATCATGCACAGTATTTACAAGCGAGTGGGGTTTGAGGTTTCAGTCTGTAATGCAAATACATTCAGCATCACTAAGGCTGGTTGCCCTTGCTGGAGTGTAGGCAGTCACCCAGGATACACATGGTGGTGGTCTGAAAAAGCAGTTTGGACATGTGCATTTAAAAAAATCTGAAAAGTGGATTCATAATGTGTCAGTCTGTAAAAGTGATTATCACTTGCCAAAAAAAAAGAGCAGTAAGTGTGCATTCAAATTGGCAAAGAAATTTCGTTTTGTGACTAATGTGAAAACATGACTCTGTGTGCAAATAGGAATTACAGGCAGAGATTTATTGCGTTTTGCTCTGGTGATTTCACAGTTGCATTAGTAGGAAAAAGGGGGAGCGATTTTTTGGTGCAGAAGCAGACTCTTAGCACACACCCAGCTCCTTTCCATGTATAATCATGCACAGTATTTACAAGCGAGTGGGGTTTGAGGTTTCAGTCTGTAATGCAAATACATTCAGCATCACTAAGGCTGGTTGCCCTTGCTGGAGTGTAGGCAGTCACCCAGGATACACATGGTGGTGGTCTGAAAAAGCAGTTTGGACATGTGCATTTAAAAAAATCTGGAAAGTGGATTCATAATGTGTCAGTCTGTAAAAGTGATTATCACTTGCCAAAAAAAAGAGCAGTAAGTGTGCATTCAAATTGGCAAAGAAATTTCGTTTTGTGACTAATGTGAAAACATGACTCTGTGTGCAAATAGGAATTACAGGCAGAGATTTATTGCGTTTTGCTCTGGTGATTTCACAGTTGCATTAGTAGGAAAAAGGGGGAGCGATTTTTTGGTGCAGAAGCAGACTCTTAGCACACACCCAGCTCCTTTCCATGTATAATCATGCACAGTATTTACAAGCGAGTGGGGTTTGAGGTTTCAGTCTGTAATGCAAAGACATTCAGCATCACTAAGGCTGGTTGCCCTTGCTGGAGTGTAGGCAGTCACCCAGGATACACATGGTGGTGGTCTGAAAAAGCAGTTTGGACATGTGCATTTAAAAAAATCTGAAAAGTGGATTCATAATGTGTCAGTCTGTAAAAGTGATTATCACTTGCCAAAAAAAAAGAGCAGTAAGTGTGCATTCAAATTGGCAAAGAAATTTCGTTTTGTGACTAATGTGAAAACATGACTCTGTGTGCAAATAGGAATTACAGGCAGAGATTTATTGCGTTTTGCTCTGGTGATTTCACAGTTGCATTAGTAGGAAAAAGGGGGAGCGATTTTTTGGTGCAGAAGCAGACTCTTAGCACACACCCAGCTCCTTTCCATGTATAATCATGCACAGTATTTACAAGCGAGTGGGGTTTGAGGTTTCAGTCTGTAATGCAAAGACATTCAGCATCACTAAGGCTGGTTGCCCTTGCTGGAGTGTAGGCAGTCACCCAGGATACACATGGTGGTGGTCTGAAAAAGCAGTTTGGACATGTGCATTTAAAAAAATCTGAAAAGTGGATTCATAATGTGTCAGTCTGTAAAAGTGATTATCACTTGCCAAAAAAAAAGAGCAGTAAGTGTGCATTCAAATTGGCAAAGAAATTTCGTTTTGTGACTAATGTGAAAACATGACTCTGTGTGCACATAGGAATTACAGGCAGAGATTTATTGCGTTTTGCTCTGGTGATTTCACAGTTGCATTAGTAGGAAAAAGGGGGAGCGATTTTTTGGTGCAGAAGCAGACTCTTAGCACACACCCAGCTCCTTTCCATGTATAATCATGCACAGTATTTACAAGCGAGTGGGGTTTGAGGTTTCAGTCTGTAATGCAAAGACATTCAGCATCACTAAGGCTGGTTGCCCTTGCTGGAGTGTAGGCAGTCACCCAGGATACACATGGTGGTGGTCTGAAAAAGCAGTCTGGACATGGGCATTTAAAAAAATCTGAAAAGTGGATTCATAATGTGTCAGTCTGTAAAAGTGATTATCACTTGCCAAAAAAAAAGAGCAGTAAGTGTGCATTCAAATTGGCAAAGAAATTTCGTTTTGTGACTAATGTGAAAACATGACTCTGTGTGCAAATAGGAATTACAGGCAGAGATTTATTGCGTTTTGCTCTGGTGATTTCACAGTTGCATTAGTAGGAAAAAGGAGGAGCGATTTTTTGGTGCAGAAGCAGACTCTTAGCACACACCCAGCTCCTTTCCATGTATAATCATGCACAGTATTTACAAGCGAGTGGGGTTTGAGGTTTCAGTCTGTAATGCAAAGACATTCAGCATCACTAAGGCTGGTTGCCCTTGCTGGAGTGTAGGCAGTCACCCAGGATACACATGGTGGTGGTCTGAAAAAGCAGTCTGGACATGGGCATTTAAAAAAATCTGAAAAGTGGATTCATAATGTGTCAGTCTGTAAAAGTGATTATCACTTGCCAAAAAAAAAGAGCAGTAAGTGTGCATTCAAATTGGCAAAGAAATTTCGTTTTGTGACTAATGTGAAAACATGACTCTGTGTGCAAATAGGAATTACAGGCAGACATTTATTGCATTTTGCTCTGGTGATTTCACAGTTGCATTAGTAGGAAAAAGGGGGAGCGATTTTTTGGTGCAGAAGCAGACTCTTAGCACACACCCAGCTCCTTTCCATGTATAATCATGCACAGTATTTACAAGCGAGTGGGGTTTGAGGTTTCAGTCTGTAATGCAAAGACATTCAGCATCACTAAGGCTGGTTGCCCTTGCTGGGGTGTAGGCAGTCACCCAGGATACACATGGTGGTGGTCTGAAAAAGCAGTCTGGACATGTGCATTTAAAAAAATCTGAAAAGTGGATTTATAATGTGTCAGTCTGTAAAAGTGATTATCACTTGCCAAAAAAAAAGAGCAGTAAGTGTGCATTCAAATTGGCAAAGAAATTTCGTTTTGTGACTATTGTGAAAAGAAATGTCGTAATATATTTAAATAAAATAAAGGAATTTTTTTTTAGTTTTTTTCAGGTATTGCTGAAGAGCAGTGAACAAAATTTAAGATGCCTACAAAATCCAGAGTTCAAAAAACTCACAAAAAAAACCTATATTTGAAGACAACTGGAGGACCAAAGTTAGTAGAAGATGCTCATGTTGGGAAAAAGAAAAAATCTTCTGGTAAGCAGAAAAAACAATTTCTAAAAAATATATTCAAAAGAATGAAAAATGTACAAAATGTCTGTACTGGAAAGAATGTTTTGAAAAGAAAAGGACAGGAAAAAATTGAGAATTTAGTTAATGCAAATATACCTTCTGCAACTGAAAAGATTTACATAAATAGAAAAACAGCGTTTAAAGAGATACGTAGAAAAATGTTTCAGAGAAGAGTTATGTCCAATTTGATAAAGGATGTGAAGAAATATAAGCAAAAGAGTAAGTTTTATAAAAGAAAAAAAGAAATTGAAGCCATTGCAGCAAAGGCATTAGAATTAAAAAGGAAACTATTCATTTTAATTTTGAATAGGATGCGTACATTAGACAAAATGGTTAATGTACTGAAATCACATAGCAAAAGGAAAAGAGTAGTGAACAGAACAAACTTTTGTAAAGTGTTTTTAGGAAAGTGGATGCATAGTTCAAGTAGTGAACCTTTTTTTAATGAAGAGAGCTATTTTCAAAGTAATAGTTTGCTGCATGCAGTTGACACCAGAGGTCGTGCTTACGAAGTAAAAAATGGTTGCATAATGGAGAAGGAGATAATGGTTCCAAGAGATGAGGTACAAGTGATGGCAGATGAGGCTATGGGGAGACGTCCTAAAGCCCCAGTGTACACTTGGAATTGTAGTAGTATTTGCACTGTGCGTCAGGAATCTATTGACAAATTTCGTGAGTTTCTAAGAGAATATAGTAAAAAAAGTATAAAACAGAAGATTAAGGTGCTTCAAAGTCTGGATCCATGCAGAGTGAGAGAGAATACTGGTTTGCAGGGTCATTCTCTGGCTTGTCTATCTAGAAAAGTGTGTAATAGTGTTTTCCATCATTTTAGGATGCTGGCTGTTCATCATACTGAAATGAGAAAGTTTGTGAGACGGTTGTACTTTGCCAAAAGTCCAGCAATAAAGTTAAATGAATTGAATAGGGCTCTGTTCCGAGGAACGGTATCAGATGTAGAGAAGGTTGTTGATGAAATTCAGTTTTGTTACTTTGGTCCTGAACAAAACAGTGCAGAGAAGGACACAGTAAATGAGGAAGAAGTGGAAGAGAATGTAGAACCCTCTGTAAGTAACACATTTAATGATCACATAACAAAATTTGCAATAATCTCTAATGAAAGACCAAATTTTACTTGTATTTGTTGCCGCAGAACTCATTATAGAAAACAAACTAGGAATGTTGATCTCTACAGAAAGAGTAAAAATGAAGATAATTATAAGTGGAAGGATTTTGCCACATATATATTTCTTGAAAATTGTTTTGATTTGGGTGAAGATCAGCGTATTTGTAAATACTGTTACAACAAGTTAGAGGAAAATAGAATGCCGACCAGAGCTGTACATAATAATTTAGAATTGGATGCTATTCCTGCTGAACTTTCTGAATTAAATACATATGAGTCTATACTCATTCAATGTGTTCATCCGTTCCAGACCATAGTACGTATGGAGCCCAAAACTGGTAAATTACCTCCTTCCGATTTACTGAGAGGTTTAAAAGGTAGAGTGGTGTATTTGCCCTTGGATTTGAAAAAAAATATGGAAACTATTGATGCGGATACTTTGGAAACTGAACCATTAATTATTCTGGTTAATGGTGTACCTACAAAGAATAAGAAGCTTTGGCAGGAGCTGGTAGATGTGCGGAAAGTACAAAGAGCAAATTTGTATTTGAAAAGGAATAACAAATGGTATGAATCAATTTATATAGAAGAAGAAGAAGAAGAAGAAGATTTACAAGAAGACACAGAAACACCAACTGGACAAATTGAAAAAGTGGACAAGTCAAAGGAAGAAGAAATTTATGAACATTTTAGCATACATCCTCTTCATTCAAAAGAAGTTATGGGAGACAATATTGATCTCTTTCAGATGAAGAAAGCAAAAGGAAGTCCCGTGAGTGTATGGGAGGAGAGCTTGGAAGCTCGATGTTTTCCCCAGCTGTTTCCTAAAGGAAAAGGAGGACGATACGATGAACGTCCGGAACAGATTCCAGCTTCTGAGTATCGGACTACAAGACTATATGCTGAAGATCCCAGATTTCGACAAAGTATTCCTTATTTGTTCCATCTTTTATTTGAAAGCGACTTGTCTGCACTGTCTTATGCAGTAAATCACATTTTAAAAAGTGGAGTACATTTACAAAATGTGTCTGCTAAGGATTTTATGGAGAAAGTGCAGCACCGAGATGATCATTTGGAAACACAACTGATCAATCTGATGGCTTGTCAGCGTGGGACAAATGAATATTGGTACCGACGCCATGGTGAATTAAAATGCATGTTACGGAATTTAGGAACACCAACATGGTTCGTTACACTAAGCTGTGCCGAGTACGCTTGGGATGATTTACTGGATTTTCTACGAGAGGCAAATTCAAACATTAAAAACATCGAATACAAGACAGCAGGAGAACTGTGCTCATTGGATCCGGTTAATGTTTGCAGATATTTCAATCATAGATTTGAGGCTATGATGTCCTTCATCTGCAATAAAAAAAATCCACCTCTTGGAGAAGTAGTAGATTTATTTTGGAGAAAAGAGTACCAGGCAAGAGGTGCTCCTCATATTCATATGCTGTTGTGGATCAAGGATGCCCCAAAGTTTGGAACAGATACTGATGAAGCAGTGTTATCTTACATTGAAGAATATGCAACATGTGCTATACCAAAAAGCACAGAAGAGAAAAAGTTAAAGGAGCAAGTTTTACGTTTCCAAAGTCATCGGTGTGGAAAATACTGTCGACGGAAATACAAGAGCAAAGATAAATACTACACTAAATGTCGATTTGGATTTCCTAGACCTGTTCTTTCAAATGGAAGAGTAAACAGTTTTATGTCAGCTGTGAGACATACTATCACAAGAAAATCACCTAAGAATACCCACAACCTTAAAAGAAAAGAAGAATCAAAAAATATAAATGACTACAACCCAGTCATTTTATCCATGTGGAACGCTAACATGGATATACAGTATGTAGCTGACAATTCCATTGCTGTTGCTCGATATCTAACGTCTTACATTACGAAATCAGAAAAAACAGAATTGAAGGAAATGTGGGAAGAGATTTCTCACGAGAAGACTGTCAGTAAGAAGCTGTACAGTTTCAGTTTGAAGATGTTATCGCATCGAGAAATTGGATCCTACGAATGTTCAGATAGGTTATCTTCTGCAAGTCTCTACTCGAAGTCAAGAAGAATAATTTGGGCAAGTTTAGGCCTTGCAGCAATGAGAAATCGGGTATTAAAATCTGTTGGAGAAATTGAATATTTGGCCGAGAATGACCCAGAAAGTACAGATATTTTGAAATCAAACATGTTGGACACATATTATCCCAAGAGAAGTCAACATCTGGAGAACATGTGTCTCTATGAAGTGCTGCAGAACTACATTTATTCACGGAAAGCCGCAGAAGACATCAACAATGGAAAATATAAAGTCATTGGTGAGGAAGGATGTTTGGTGAAGCAAACAAAAGGAAGTTTGATAAATCACAGGAAGCTGAGTTGCGACACTACTGACAAGAAGGAATTTTACTACTTGGCTCTTTTACAGTTGTTTAAACCATGGCGTACAGAGGATGAACTACTGGGAGAATTTCAAAGCTATGAAGATTCTTTTAATGCTTGCAAAGATAGCATACAATGCAGTACATTCTCAAGTTATCTGCAAATGTTAAATGAAGAAATTGAACAGGAAACTACAATTGCAGCAGAAATAGCTAGAGACAGTTCTCAGGACAGCCAAAGTTCAGAAACACTCAGTCAAGATCCCCTAGGACAACCAATCGTTGAAAATGAAGCATCAATAGCCATGAATGAAGTGGAAACGGCTATGAATCAAGCTCAAGAAGAATTTATAGACTTACAAAATTTGTAAAGACAACTGAACGAAGAGCAGCAACAAATTTATGAAGAGATCAGAAACAAAATTGATCACGGATTTCTACATGAAAAAAAAGAGTGCTCATGCACATCATTTCATCCAATCAGGATGTATGTAAGCGGACAAGCTGGAACTGGAAAAAGTTTCCTAATTAAAGTCATCAGAAGCTACCTACAGCAAAAAACGGATTCTACTTTGTCTTGTGTGGTTACTGCTCCAACTGGGTTAG
Organism: Triturus cristatus; assembly: GCF_964204655.1. Lineage (NCBI taxonomy): Eukaryota > Metazoa > Chordata > Amphibia > Caudata > Salamandridae > Triturus > Triturus cristatus. The sequence goes on along the minus strand of NC_140590.1, from coordinate 472,720,841 downwards.
CAGCATATAACATAAAAGGAATCACTTTACATCGTTTGCTAATGTTACCAGTGGAGCATGAGAACAAAATACAATACAACAAGCTAACTGGAGAAGCATCCTTGGAAGTTTCAAGAGTCTTGAAGAAGATGCAAGTTCTCATTATTGATGAGGTGAGCATGGTTTCAAACTTAATGCTTGCCTTTGTGCATTTAAGAATGCAGCAAATTCTGAAGACAGACTATGACATGTTATTTGGTGGAAAACACGTCATAGTTTTTGGAGATCTTTTGCAACTTACTCCAGTTAAAGGACAACCAGTGTTTAATACTGTCACACATGAAGACACGAAGAAGTCATTGGGAAGCATCGGAAATACAAATATTTGGTCCTTCTTTGAGTACAAGGAACTTACTACTAATATGAGGCAAGCAAGCGATGAAGAATATGGAAGTATTCTGAAAGATATCAGAATTGGACTACTCACAGAAGTTGGCAAAAAAGCATTACAGAGTCGGCTGCTACATAATTTATTTCCAAAGGAAGAAATAGTTGCAGAGAAGATATACAAGAACATTGCAGAAAACAAAAGTATCATCTGCTTAATGCCAACTCTACGTGAATGCTCAATATTCAATGAGGAGCTTTTGAAATTGGAAAAGGAAGAGATCAGGAAATTAGAAGCAGTGGACAAAATTGAGGATGGAAGAATTACTGTCACAGTAACAGGCACACTGAAAAATAAATTGGATTCACTAGAGAAGAACATTTCCAAAACAGCTGGATTAGAAAAAAATCTATATGTTTGCATGAACTGTAGAGTATTTTTAAGGAGAAATTTGGATGTTGAAAAAGGTTTAGTTAATGGAGCTATGGGAAGAGTTGTGGGTTTTATTAATTATCAGAAAAAAGATGGAATTGAATGTTTAAAAATAAAATTTGATCAGATAGAAGAAGTTAAAGACATTTGTCGTTGTACAGTTCGTTTCATGCTTGTGAAAGACTTATATGTACGTAGGAAGCAGTTTCCGTTTTCGCTAGCATATGCTGTAACTATTCACAAGTCTCAAGGATTGACTGTAGATTGTGCATTTGTGAACATTGGTTCAACTGTGTTCAAAGAAGGTATGGCATATGTTGCTTTGTCACGAGTGAAAACATTATCAGGTTTATTCATGATAGACTTTGATGACTCAAAAGTTAGTGCTGATACAAATTGTGTAAAGGAGTATAATAGATTAAGAAGAAGCTATGCTCCTCATTTAGGTCAGTATCCTGTGTTGGAGAAACGTGTAGTTTCTCGTAAAAGGAGAAATGAGAATATCTGTGATGAAGATGTACAGAGGAGGAAAAAAAAGAGGAGTGATGTAATTGCAAGCAAAAAGAGTAAGGAAAAAGAAGAACAGGTTGTAGGATGTCATTTTGAAAATAGCTCTGGTGTCAACTGCTACGCAAATGTAGTGCTGAATGTTGCATTTTATCTGGAAAGTTTGCAAGAGCAGATAATAGTAAATCAGGGAAAAAGATTCTGTTCAGAGCTGAGTCTCCTTTTTCAAAAGCTGAGTAATGATAAAACTCAAATAGAAAGTGCTACTGAAATTAGAAAACTTTTAGATGTATGTTCAGGACGAACACAGTTTTCTCAAAATGAACAGCAAGATGCACACGAATTTTTGATGTTTTTTCTTCAGGTACTGGAAGAAGAAGAAGTTGCAATTGATAATTTATTTGGTCTCTCTTATAAATGGGAACATAGTTGTGAAAACTGTTATAATATATGTGGCTCTAATGTTGATAATGAAAGGTTTATTTTTTTGACATTGCCAGAGACTAAAACAGTCACTTTTGCTAAATTAGTTAAAGATGCTAATCATAGCATGCAATGCGGTGAGTGTCAATCTGACATGTTTTCAACATTAATTTTAAAGGAATACGGACAGTATGTAATTTTAATGATGCAACGATGTAGAGCTGATGGTTCAAAATTGGATACTTTAATAAAGAAGTTTACAGGACGGCAATTATCAGTTTCAGGAAAAACTTTTGTAACTGTTGCAATAATTTTCCATGAAGGACCTACTGTTACTTCTGGACATTACACAGTTTATCTTAAATGTGAAAAAGGCTGGACACTGTGTAATGATTCCCAATTGGTTTTTAAGCAACGTTTGCCTTTTGATTTAGCAAATTCCTATCTAATCTTCCTGAAACCTAAATTTTAGAGAGACTTGGCAAGATCTGGACAAAACAATTTTACCATTTTATTGGATTACCATTGGAATTTTCAAAAATAAAGATTTTTTAAATTATCATTTGGCCTAATGGAAAGATAACCAATTGTAATGTGGACTTTTTTAATTTTTAATGAAACTTTCGAAAACCAAAAATTTAGAGAAAATCGGTAACATCTGCACAATTTAAATTTTGGAATGTTATTGGAGTGCCATTGGAAATTTTTTCAAAAAAGATTTTTTAAATTACTATTTGGCCATGTGGAAAGGTAACCAATTCTATTGTGGACTTAATAAATTATTAATAAATATTTAGGGAACCAATATGTTACAGAGAATCGGTGAGATCTGTAAAACTTTAGAATTTTATTGGATTACCATTGGAAATTTAATCAAAAAAGAATTTTAAAATTACTATTTGGCCTAAAGGAAATGGAACCAGATGTAATGTGGAGTTATTTGAGATATAATATTGTGATTATACTTCTGAAACAAACATATCAGACGGTATTTTAAAGAAATAAGTATTGATATTAGATGATATTTTTTTAGAATATTATGCATTTCTATAATGTTAAGTTTAAGTAAAAAGAGATTCTGGGCTTTTTTAATACAATCTTTGAGATTGTTATTTTTTTTTGCCCGCTGTAAAATGATGAATGCAATTGCTTTCACAATTTATAGTGAAATGCAATATATTCTGAAAACAGCAAAAATAAGGCAAAAATATTTTTTGAAAAATATGTAAATATGTGTACTGTATTATAAAATGTTTTAAAAATATTAATACTTTTTTCTTTTTTTTCAGATTGATATAGAAAATTTTCGAAAACTAGAACCATTTTTAAAGCAATTTTTTTAAAAAACAAATGAATAAATATTTTTTTGAGTGGGTATGGTAAGTCAATAATAATAATTGTAGTCTCTCAAGGACCTTGTAATGTGATAATTGATTTTTAGTGTTTTTAAAAAAAAAAAAAAAAAAATTACGCGTACCGTACGCGTACGGTAAAAAAAAAAAAAAAAAAAAGTTTTTCAAAACATATATAAAAAATAGATGAAAGGTAAGGTTGGCTCTTAAAAGAGCCGTTGTGTTCATGCAGGGACAGAGGAAAGAAAGATTGGGAATATTAGACGGTACGACAAGTGTGCTGATCTATTTTACTGTTCACTAGGGAAATACTGGTCTCCCTATAAGTAATTAGATCGTGACAAGTGGCGCACCGTACTTCAACCCTCGCAAACCGAGGGTTAATTTCCAGAGGGCCAGCAAAAGGAGATGCTCCCCCCACAGATGAAGGGCTCACCTGACCTGCAGAAGAAGGACTCGGCCCTGCAGATGATGGTCCAGGCTGAGCTGCTGTGGATGTGCTTGGTTGACTTACTGAAGGGTTACCTCCAGTAAGTCGAGCATGTGTCCTTTTGTGTACATCCTTGAGGTGCCTCATCATGGTATGATTCCCAAAGGAATACTTCCTGTCAGGATTACCTCTTGAAAGTACACGCTGACACAGCTTGCAAGTCACTAAGGGTGCATTTACCTTTAGCTGGCCTTCAGGAAAAGTAAAATAATCCCATACATAAGAGGTCTTTTGTTTCCTCGCTCTCTGCCTCAAGGTAGTGCTGCTAGTGCTAGCCTCACTCTCAGAAGGGCTCTGCTGTTCTGCCATCGTATCACAAAGACAACCCAGCTCCTTCTCCTAAGGGATCACAAGCAGAAATGAGGGGAATGGGTGTGGTGTAGGAGAGTTCTAGAACTGAAAGTAGTTTCATCCAATCAAAAGTTGTGTTTCATGATCACATGACCTACCGTACGCTTACGGTACGCTTACGGTGCGCTTACGGCAAAAGTACGCATGCGCGTAAAAAAGACACGCGCTTGCGCGCATGCGCATAACAGTCACTACCCGACACTTCCGCGTAACGTGCGCGTGTAGCGTACACGCGTACGCGTCCCACGCGGAGTACGCGCGGCTACGCAAATTGCGTAACTATACGCAAACAGCGTAGATAAATTACGGGCATTGCGTAAACCGTACGCTTACTGTAAGCTTACGGTACGCGTACTAAAAAAAAAATTAAAAAAAAAGGAAAAAATGTATTGCTAATAAATTTTACCTGTTTATTTTATAAAATATTTTTTAAAAAACATATTATAGAATTTTAAAAATTTAACCATAGTCTTAAAAAAAGGATAGAAAATTAAAAAAAATATATGTTTAAAAAATAGAAGAAAATAAAAAAATTAGCATTTAAAAAACCTTGCAAATTCACTGAAAAAACCATGGGTTTCACACACGTTATAGTTAGGAATTAGCATTTAAAAAACCTTGCAAATTCACTGAAAAAACCATGGGTTTCACACACGTTATAGTTAGGAATTAGCATTTAAAAAACCTTGCAAATTCACTGAAAAAACCATGGGTTTCACACACGTTATAGTTAGGAATTAGCATTTAAAAAACCTTAGAAATTCAATGAAAAAACCAAAGGTTTCACACATGTTATAGTTAGCTGGACATTTCACTCGTAAAAAACCAATGAAATTCCCCCGTTATAGTTAGTTCAGCTAACTATAACTCGCGCGCCCGCAATGCACTGCTGATGACGTCACATATTACATCACTCATGACATGGTCAGTGACATCACTCATGACATCACTGATGACATCTCAAATGACATCACTGATGACATCACTGATGACATCATCCTTGTGATAGAGTGGCAGACCACCTCTGCCCCTAATATAACCTTTGATACACACATTCAAAAATAGAAATTAAAATTTTAAAAACAATGGACATACCAATACCAGTTACAACAACCTATTCAGTAATTCTAAGATCCACATACACATCCACTCATTCACCAACAGTCCTGTACAGTCACTCATACATGTACTCACTCATCATATGTACTCATACACGTATACATCCTGTAACACAATCCCACTCATCCACAGAGTTACTCACACACATAGTTACTCATGCTAATAAAGAATCAAACATACATTTATTTGCATATACAGTTATACACACACCGCCACACTTACTTCTACGGAAATTTACACATACTTAGTCTTTTAAACAATCACTTATAGAAACACATACTTATTCATACAGGAACTCTTTCAATCTCTCACTCTCACATACACTCACATATACACCAATAGTCACATATACTAGTTTAAAACATATGTAGTTACTCATAAAGACACTATTGAGACAGTCATTCACTCACTAACACACCCATGCACACACTCATTCACCCATATAGTCCTGCACACATGCTGTCTTCAACACATACAAAGAGTGAGTCACTCATTCATGCACCTATGCACTACGTAATACCCCCCACCGAACCATACAGACATCAGACACTGATACTCAAAAAACCAACTAACAACCTATATAGACACCCATGTAGCTACTCACCAACCCATGCAGCCACTTATACACAAAGTGAGAGACTGATACAGGTATTTACACATTTAAACATTACTCACTTAGCCATGTATTCAATAAGATACACTTAATCAGTCAGTTATACAATCAATTTTTCAAAAACAAATCATCCATTTAGACACTAATATACTCATTTATTCTTCCATCGACCTTGAGATATACATATATAAAACATATTTAATTTTCAGAAAAACACACATTCACTGGATGATGTCATCAGTGATGTCATCAGTGATGTCATTTGAGATGTCATCAGTGATGTCATGAGTGATGTCACTGACCATGTCATGAGTGATGTAATATGTGACGTCATCAGCAGTGCATTGCGGGCGCGCGAGTTATAGTTAGCTGAACTAACTATAACGGGGGAATTTCATTGGTTTTTTACGAGTGAAATGTCCAGCTAACTATAACATGTGTGAAACCTTTGGTTTTTTCATTGTATATAGATATATATATATATATCCACTAAAAAAACCATAGGTTTCAGGCACGTTATAGTTAGAAATTAGCATTTAAAAAACAATAGAAATTCACTGAAAAAAACATAGGTTTCAGGAACGTTATAGTTAGTTGGACATTTGACTCGTACAAAACCATAGAAATTCCGGCATTATAGTTAGTTCAGCTAGCTATAACTCACGCCCCCGCAATGCACTGCTGATGACGTCATATATGACATCATTCATGACGTGGTCGGTTACATCACTGATGACATCGCTGATGACATCTCAAATGACCCACCCAGGGGATTTTTCAAACAAAATGCCTCTTTTTTAAAAAAAATCACTCGGCAGAATCCACTACCCCAGCGCGACTTCTGCCGTTTTTAAAAAAATGCTCCTTTTTTGCCCTGGAGGGCCTTGTGGGACCCCTGAAAGTCCAAGGGATGTAGGGTGTTTGTCCCTGCCCCCTTTTCTTCCTTTTCATATTTACATTTTCCTCATTTCTTCTGACTGGGTTATTGAGAGAGAAAATGGCTGCCAACACATTCTGGTTTTGAGTGTTGGCAGCCAATTAAAATGAAGCGCGTGATCGGGAGGAGTCACGAACCCACTGCGGCCATAGATATCGATATTTTTATTTTGTGAATTTTCACAGCAACTACTGAACGGATTTGCACCGTTTTATAAAAGGTTGCTTTCTGAACCAAGCACTACCTTTTTGCCAAATTTGGGGTAATTCCGTTCAGCAGTTTGGGCTGTAGCCTTGCCTAAAGTTTCCTATGGGAAAATGATTTTTGTACTCTTATTTTTTAAATTTCTCAGCAACTACTGAATGGATTTACAACATTTTTTTTTAAAAAAAAGGTTGCTTTCTGAACCAAGAGCTACCTTTTTACCAAATGTGGTGTAATTCCGTTCAGCAGTTCGGGCTGTAGCCTGTCTCAAAATTTCCAATGAAAATTGACACACGAAAAACACGTTTTGGGTCCCCCATTTTTTCTCCACCCCTGCTTGACAAATCACCCCCAAACTTTCAGGAGAGGAGCTGACATGGATAGACTTTTTTTGGGAGAATTTCGCAAAGATTCGTCAAACGACACCAAAGTTATTAGCAAATCAAAAAATGCTTTTCCTCTGGAAACGAGGTTCTAACTATAACTACATACTGGCGACCGCCAGTAGGTAATATATCTATATATACATATAGATATATATATGGATATAAATATTTCTATATTCACTGAAAAAAACAAAGGTTCCAGGTACGTATAGTTAGGAAATGGGTTAAAAAAGAACCTTAGAAATTCACTGAAAAATCCAAAGGTTACAGAGACGTTATAGTTAGGCTCGGGTTCCATTCGTACAAAACCAGAGAAATTCAGCAGTTATAGTTAGATGAGCTAACTAGAACTCGCGCCCCTGCAATGCACTGCTTAAAACCTCACACATAGCATCACTAATGGCATGGTCAGTGACATCACTGATGATATCACTCATGAAATCGCAAATGACATCACTGATGACATCACCCTTAGACTCTGTGATGCACCCATTCACACCCCCATATAACCTTTCATACTCCAACTTCCACACTAACATTCTCAAACCCTTAACAGTACTTGCAGAGCATTAATATCTTATTTAGCCCCAGGGAGGTGCCGCATGGCCGCCCTGCATTCTGTTATGTTTAGCCCTGTGGAGGTGGAGGTGGTGGTCCCCAGGGTGAATGAAATCCAATTTGTAATGAAATCCAATTTGTAATGAAATCCAATTTGTAATGAAATCCAATTTGTAATGCGCTACTAAGCCCAATGGGCGTCAAGGCGCCTAACTAAAGAATGCTAGTTAGATCAAATGAACTTGCTTACTGGTAGGCCTTGATGAAACACCACGTTTTGAGCGCTTTTTTAAAGAGGGCTAGTGAAGGTTGGGCCTTAATCTCAGAGGGGAGGGCATTCCATAATCGAGGGGCCACGTTGGAAAAGGCCCTGCTGCCCCATCTGACTTTCTTGGAACGGGGAACTACAAGAAGATTCATCTCGGAGGAGCGAAGACACCTGCTTGGGATATAGCAGGTTAGCAGGGAACCTAAGGAATCAGAGGATCCGGCCAATAGGGCTCCATACGCCAAGCACAGAAGTTTGAACGAGATCCTATGCTGGATTGGAAGCCAGTGCAAACTCTTCCTGGCTAATGTAGCCAAGGAAGCATTAGGTACAGCCAGAACAAATCTTGCTGCAGCGTTCTGCACAGCCTGAAGGCGTTGAATGAGACCCTTGTTGATATCTGCATATAGTGCGTTGCAATAGTCCAACCTTGAACCCACTAGTGCAACCACAATCTGCTTACGGGCCTGGGGGGAAAGATAGTGAATGATTCTCCTAAGAATCTTGATAACCCCCCAGCAGGTGGCCACCGTTCTATTGACCTGGAAAGTCATAGTCAGCGAGGTGTCAAATATAACGCCAAGGTTCCTGGCAGAGTGGGATGGAATAGGGCAGGTTTCCAAAGATGGGGGCCACCACTCACTGGACCAAATATCCTGATTCTTACCAAAGATCAGGACCTCGGTTTTATCGCCGTTCAACTTTAGGGAGTTTTGGATCATCCATTCGGAGACTGCTTGCATGCAGTTCCTAAAGTTGAACGTGGATGTACTAACCGAGTGAGCCAGGGACACCATGATTTGGGTGTCATCGGCGTATGACACCACCTCCATCCCCTGCGATTTCACAAGCCTAGCAAGTGGGGCCATGTAAATGTTAAACAGGGTCGGGCTCAAGGCCGACCCCTGTGGAACCCCACATTGCAAGGATTTGGCAGGGGAGAGAAACTCTCCAAGCTTGACCCTCTGCTCTCTTAGATCTAAAAAAGAGGACAAAAGGCTCAGGGCCGGACCCGCCACTCCTACCTCCCTCAGACGTGATGTTAAAGTCGAGGGAGACAGGGTATCAAATGCTGCCGTTAGATCAAGTAGGACCAAAAGAGTGGTCTGACCTTGATCCACCTTCGTTCGAATATTATTCACCACCATAGTGAGTGCAGATTCCGTACTATGGAATTTCCTGAATCCATGCTGGGAGTTGTCCAGAAACCCAGAGGAATCCAGGAAAGCAGACAGATGAAAATTAAGGTGGGATTCGAGCATTTTGGCTGGGGCAGGCAGCAGAGATATGGGTCTGAAGTTTTTGAGCATTTCTGGGTCCTGGGTGGGCTTTTTAAGCAGGGGCTTCACTATCGCCTTTTTCCAGGCTGCCGGGAAAGTACACTGTGCCATAGCACCATTCATCACCTCCATCAGAGGCGGTAGTAGGGTGTCCCTACATGCTTTCAGCACTTTCAGGGGACAAGGGTCCGAAGGAGAGGCCGACTTTGTCCTGTCCAACAGAAGATCAAGCTCCTCAAGGGAAAGCGGCGGGAAATGGGTGAGGGTCTTAGTGGGATCTCTGGTCCAGGACTCCAATTTTGCGAGGGCCAAGGGAGAGTGAGCCCCCAGGGTACTCCTCTGTGTTTCCAGAGCAAGATAGATATCCTCAATTTTGTTATGGAAAAACTCTGAGATTTTATTACACAACTCCTGTGAGCCCACAACTGGATCAGGCACTTGTAGGGAACATAGGGAGTCCACAATCTTAAAAAGTTCCTTAGATGATGTGAGGGATGTGGTAAGGTTGGAGAAAAACTCCTGCTTTTCCTTTATCACCTTGACCTTGTATTCTCGCAGCAGACGTTTGTGTGCCTCTCCTTCAGTGGGGTCCCAGGATTTTCGCCATCTTTTCTCCTGTCTCCTGCAGCTCTGCCTCAGGAGCCTTAACGGCTCAGTGAACCAGGGAGCTGAAGGTTTACGCCTTGCTGAGTACCGAAGGGATGCAGGGGCTAGCACATCTACAGCTCTAGTGATAGAATTAGCGAGCTCTTGTGCAGCCTCACCAGCTTCCCTGGTAGATGAATACGAGATACACCCTATAAACGGAGCAAGGGATTTGTTGGTAATATTCCTATAGCTCCTTTTGGGTTCTCTGTTGATGGAGCTCAGCTTAGGCGCACCTGCAGGGGAAGATGCTAATTCTAGAGGCACTGCCAAATGGTCAGACCAGACCAGAGACAGGGGGGGACCAACCGAGAGTCTCGGGTCGTTAGTAAACACCCCGTCTAGTATATGGCCAGCCCGATGGGTTGGGCTGTTCACCAATTGAGTAAAGCCACACGCGTCCAGCGAGTCCACCAAGGAAAGCGTATCTTTAGACCCCAGGTCATCCAGATGAAAATTTAAGTCCCCTAGTATGGTAAGATGGAGTTTACCAAAATAGGGTTCCAAAATTCTAAAGAGCTCACAGCTGAAGTTGGATCTGGGTTCAGGAGGTCTATAAATAAGGATGCCTGTAAAGGATACCGAAGGGGAACAGGAAATAGAAAAGTACATAGCCTCAAAGGAGTCCGAGGGCTCAGACAGGGCTTTAATACTACAGGCAAAGGAAGCTTTATAAAGAATTGCCAGCCCGCCCCCCCTACATCTAGTTCTGTCAAGTCTATGCAACGCATAGCCTTCAGGAATCGCCATCAATAAATCATGACCAGACGAGTCCGAGGCTCAAGTTTCTGTCACAAACACCCAAGAGGGTTTCCTGGCAGTCACAAAATCGTGAAAGGCAACATTATTTTTAATGAGTGACCTAGCATTGACTAGAAAGCCCTTTCTAAGTTGGGTATGGTTCGGTGAAACAGACGAGGTTTGTGTTATCCCGTTAAGGGAGCAAGAGGGCGATGGAACACTGTTGCAAGTATGGCATACAGAAGAACGTAGAATGCCTTCAGGCGAAAAGCTGTGGTGACAGGCTAATAGAGACGGCTTTAAAGCAATCATCTCCTGGAAGGAGTACAAACATGTTACCTGAGAAGAAGAATGCAAATCCTCTGTGCCCAGCCCGTCCCGTAGCCCGTCCTCAGCGCGGACGGGCGCAGACGGGCTGAACTCAGGCGTAACTCCGGCGGAAATCCGGCATCCCCGCTGCGCGTATCCGCTGCGCGTCAGCATGACCCCCTTATGTGTACGTCTAGCGTCCTTGTGACGACTAGAACGTCCGACCTCCAAGATGACGCCGGCAGGCGTCCCTGTGTACACCTAGTATGGCGGCCAAGGTTTCAGAAGCACCGGGAAAAGGGCCCGCCCAACAGCGGTGGTTTTCGGTATATTATGGTGCAGGTAAGTGGGCTCGGGATAAAAGCAGGGGATAATACGAAATTAAATATAACCAAGATAAAAAACGGGATATTTTAAAAATGCCAGAAGTAGGCGGCAAGAACAAACAACAAATTACGCAGCGCGCTCTGGACGCTCTGTGTCAGCTAGCAGGGTGTTGGGGTTGCCGCAAGGGCAGCCCTCGCATAAATAATGAAACTTGGAGATGGCAGTCCCCGGGGCTTTAGGAATTCTAGGGGGGGCCAGTGCAACCCCTCCTACATATTTACACATGCCTGTGGGACCTGGCCCACCTGGGGGCAAACAATAAACGAAGCGCGGAAGCTCATACTTTGTTTGTTTTGTCATTTTCGGCCAAATACGCCGATCCGGCTGAAAATTAAATTTGTGTGGGAATCAGTTCAGCCGAGTCCCAAAATGGCTGCCAACACTTCCTTATTTTAGCATTGGCAGCCAATCAAATCTCAGTAGGATCTCAGTAGACTGTTGGGCTCCCAGATATCTATTTTTTTAAACTTATATATCTCTGAAACTACTGAACGGATTTACACCAAATCACAAAAAGCACGCTTTCTGGACCAACATCTAACTTTGTGCTAAAATAGGTGTATTTCCGTTCAGCGGTTCGGGCTGAAGTTGTGTTCAGAAAATGAAAAATACCCGCAGACATAACATGGGGAAAATGCATTTTTGGGCCCTCCTTTTTTCTTGGCCCCCACTTTATGGAGCACCCCGAAACGTTCAACACAGCAGCTGAACCAAAAAGGGGACTTTTTTTGAAGATTTCATGAAGATTCATCAAGCAGTGCCGAAGGTATTGGCAAAACAAAAAACAGTTTCCCTATGGAAACTTTGATCCTAACTATAACTATCTGCTGGCAACCGCCAGTAGGTAATAAATATATATAGATATGTATTGTGTGTGTTTGTATGTGTGTGTGTGTGTGTATTTCAACCTGCCCCAGGGCACATGAGGAATTGAACAAGACACTAACCGTGTTGGAAAATAAAACGAGGTACTTGGAGAGTAGAGAAGGCGAGGCCTAAAACTCCCTCCATTAATGAACAATTTGTGTGGTCAACAAGGAAACATGGGAAAACCCAAGATTCAAGGGGTACGTGTTCAAGTTACACACTGAGGATGATAGAGCGGGTAGATTACTAGTGTACTGCTCTAATTTGCATACAACCTAACATCACAGGAAGTGACACCACAGGAAGTGACAGCTCTTGACCTTTCATTTGCTTTGGTAACATTTAGGCAACTTTACAAGAAGTAATATCTCTTGGCATCTTTAAATGGATAGCAAAATAAATAACTAAAAAGCTAATTGAAATAAATGCCTGCATTCTCCTGTTCTGACCTTCGCTTGCACGCTTCTCCCAGAAGTGGACTGGCCTATATACCTATATACCTCCTGTTAAATAAAGACAAACGAGGATGTGAAAGGGTAAGTTATATGTTAGTCAGAGCCTTACACAAGGCTTAAATTACACTGCCTCAGTGACAGGTTGGACTGGGGCATCTGTGGTCTGTGAGGGAGGAGATGGTGTGATGTGTGTGCCATCCAAGCCTGCACTGGGCCATGGCCTACAGCCCCGCTGTCTATACTGGAGACTTTAGCACTGGTGGCACCCTGTGCGACAATGTTTGTTGGGGCCTCCCAATGACCTCCTCCTTCTGCATGGATTACCTCACTACCACCCTTTAACAGTGCCCTAAAGTCTCCATAACCAATCTCTCTCATGCATTTCTTTTGTTTTATAACATCAATCATACCAGTGTAAGGTGTCAGAGCACTTTATATCGCAAGCATAGTACACAGAGACAATGAATCATAAGTGTGTAAATCAGTGTATAGGAAACTTTACATCAGACTGAGGACTACCAGGTGTAGAAGTCACAAGTCATCCCCACCGGTAGACAGTATAGTTTAAGAGTGCTTGGTCTGGAGAAGCACAAACTCGGAATTTAAAATGTAACACTATGGTTGGGGCTTGGCTTTACTAATATGAATTGATTTCTACCTAAGGGAACCCTTTTTGCAACATTAGTATAATGAAAGACTGGGGGGAAATCATAACACTCTAATCTATACCTTGCAGTTTGCATCCAGCTCTTTGATGATAGCCAATAACTCACTGTTCTACATTAGGATTTAAACATATGAACAGCAAGTAACAAGAGTCTCTCTGACAGAAGCAGTAATGCACTGACCTATTTATATTGTATGCAGGGTACACTTGCTTTGCAGCAGGCATTTTAAACTCCTGTGCTACTTTATGGGGAGTCAAACTTTCACAAGACAAAACTCCTATCTCTCTGCAGCGGGTCCATCAATCACCAGAGTTATCTTGACATTTTTATGGGTGCCTGAAAATCGTTGGAGGTAAGAAATGCATCAGCAGGTGCTTTTAAAACCGCATTGTACTTGAAAATAGGGCACCCCAAAGTCAGCTTCCGGTGTGGTGGCACTGTTCGCACGGCCCTAGAGCCAGCCCTGCTGGAGACTTGAGTCATGACACCAGGGGCGGCTCCTCAGTTATGGCGGAGGAGCATTGCCCCCCTGCTGAAAGCAAGCAGCAAAAGGTCAAAAATAAAATGAAAATAAAGCACTTTTATTATCATTTTATTTTTCATCCTGCAGGCTGGAACTGCGAGGCGAAGGAGGGGCGTGGCAAATTACACTGAGGCTGCAGTTGCACCAAAATGGAGGAGGGGGGAGTGGTGGGCACTGCCAAGTGCTTATGACAGTTTGGCCAGCCCTCTGGGACCTTTCTACACCTAGCTGATTTTACAGCTGGGTGGAGAAACCTACACAGCTCTCAGACTGAGGGCTGAACCGAGAATAGTATTCCCAGTGCTGGGAGTGGGAGCTAGGAGCCTGCGCAGTGTGCAGCAGTTCCTGGACATCTGGGCGGCGAGGATTGGGAGGAAGGCGTTGGCCGTCGGAGCAGGTAAGTGAATTTTTCTCTTTATTTATATTCTTTTTTTTTAGTTTGTGTTCCCTCTGCCCCCCCGCTTCACCACTTAGCAAGATGAGAGGCAGCTCCTGTAGACAGACATAAATTAATATTTGGATTGTGTGTAAGATGCTGCTTCTGGTTTACACATTTTAGGGCTGCACAGCAGAGCACGTTACTCTATCAAATCCAACCAGTGTTTGGAGGAGGCTTGCACGAAGTGCATCTGACGTAAGGCCCAGTGCCTCTGCCTCCAGTCAGCACATGCTGAGATCTTGTCAGCAGCGTGGGAGGGAAATGGCATGCCTGAGATGCAGCAAATGTTTTCCTAGGTCAACTGCTATCCATGTGATAGCAGAGACCATTTTTATGTCCTTCATTGTACCTTCAGATTATGTGGTAGGTTAAGCCTAGATACTTTTACAATTGTATGTGACAATGGTGAAGGATGGTACTTTAGTCTTGGTCATCTTCAGACTTTAGCATCCTTCAATACGACTGACCGCGAGCGAGGTCATTCCTGAATGGAGAGAAAGACATGGCCTCCGATGTATTACATTTTGTCTCTCTCTTCTCTAGTGCCCTGTGAGTACTTTCAGCCCTTTATTTCAGCAATTGGTGACCCTCTTTTAGAAGTTATCCTAATACATGACCTACTGAGAGCTCATAAGGCTGGTGACGTCTCTGATACTTTCAGAAACAGCCTAAGATTATTTGACATTTTTCCAGGGAAACCTCAGCTGGTTTTCAAATATTCTCAGGTCGCATTAGGGGTCTTGAGTCCTTCCAGAAACATGACACATATCCAGGACCTCTGCTGAATTCTAGCATTAAAATGTAACAGCAAGTTAGAGCAAGCCCACACTTAGCAGTGCAACACTTTTTCCTGTTTTGATGCCATAGAGGCAGGCACCAGTAGAGAATTACAGCAACAATTCTCCTAAAAGCTGCGTGACATTGATACAGTAGTTCTTTATGTCACATCTACAGAAACTGCAAGAGTAAGCTAAAGAAACAGATTATTGGTTAGTGGAAGAAAGAAGCATGAGGTGGAATCAAAATTAGAATGCAAAGATATGCAACAGTCTCAGGATTTGGTACCATTCTGCAGCATTGGCAGTCAGTCTGTAATTTACAATTTAGGCACTGATCTAAAGTGGTAACTAATTGCAGAGCTTAGAACCTCTTGCTTTACCTCTTATTCCAGAGAGTGCACTGGTAATTGATGGAATGATGGACTGTTGGGGTTATACATTATTATAGGTGTCTACGACCCTCAAACATTTAGGGCACTGATTTCAAGTTAAGCAGAGCAGAATTACCATGCAGAAGTTTGCTCTGCCCGATCATAACCATTAGGTGTGTCTGCGCCTGATTTTCCTGGGTGTGGGAACTCTGGATCCAATGTTACCAGCCAGAAATTACAGCCAGAAAAATCATATGAGGATTTGGTTTTAAAAGTGACCAAGCCTCGTCCCTGGACCCTGGCAAGCTTTTTCTTTGGCAAGGAGGGAGGATGCAACACTTGTCAAAACTGTTCTTTTGTTTTCCTGCCGTGCCTTCTCAACCTAACCAAACCCATTTCTTCAGATGTGACACATAAAAGTATGGAAGCATGCCACCATACTTATATATGTTCCACATGCTTGTATATGTTCCACATGCCACATTTGAAGAAATGGGTTTGACCAACATTCAATTTGACATGTCTCAAAATGGCAGCTAATTTGACTGATCTCTGTTGCCATCCGACATTACTATAAAGGTTGCGCTTTTTGACAGGAATGGTGATATGATGAGGACATGCACCTTTCTAAGATGCCCGTCAGACATGCTAGATAACTGGTTTTATCAGCAGTTATGATGCTCGGTGTAGTATCTTCATGTTGTTATAATGTTCTCTGTTATCTTGTTCTTAGCTGCTCAGCCAGTGTGAGTGTTCTGTGTAGAATGTTGGTGCGTGGGCCATTAGTGGAATGTTTGGGTGACTGGTGTGAATGGTGACAGTTGGAGGATGGGCTGAGCAGCTAGCAGGCTGCTCTTGGTGGGGCTGCTGTACAGGATTTAAAAATGCTACATGTTGTCTACTTCAATAAACCTACTTAAACATCATCTACCAGCGTGGACTACTTTACTACACTTGGTACAGCTGAATACTGCTTAAAAGACACCCGTCTGCACTGCCTTGACCTGGGCGAGCGGCGAATGGTAGATCTGCCGCACTCTACACGTGCAAGTAATGTGAGTAGCATTACCTTTCTTTTGCTCGCTACTGGGGTTCCGTTTAGACACACGGCCCATTTTGTCTTGATAAAAGGCACAAGAACTATTCAGAACTTTACTCATTTTTTAGGTAAGCAGCTGTGCGCTACCTCTGCCCTGACTGTTGAGGCATTACTTGATCGATCCAAGGCGTAAGGTTAATTAGAATCTCTAGATTTGTAATTAAAAAAATTGGGATGTAACAAGTTATTTAACAACCCACTGTATCTCACATGCATGCCTTGTTCCTCTATATGTTGGTCATGTATATACATTCTGCTACTGTGCGGGTTGTGTGTTATATGCTTCGCTATCTAGATCATTTCTGGTTTATTCATACATGGGGCCCTGTAGCTCTACTTTGGCCCGCCCACACCAGACGCATCAGAGAGTGCCTAAAATAACTGACCATGGACCTTGCTCACAGGGCGGGACCCGTCAGAATGGCTCTTTCAGAACCATGATATCATGGCGATTTGTAAGATGATATCATGAATGGGGACATGATGCGTGTCACTATTATATGTGTCTATGTCTCTGTGTTTATATCTGGAAACTAATGAGTACCAGCTGAATGTTGTGGTCTACTAGTAGGGACACTCAGGTTTTTATAAGGAAGTCCTATACCAGATACGCAATAACTTGCATGTTGGTGTCTTACACTGTTTTCTTCTCATCCTTTCTAGGTTGGATGATCATTTTAATCGTGGACAAGTACGCAACTTCCTTTTAGAGGGGGTCCTCTCATAATGATTTATAGTTGTGGGGTAGGCCTGTTACCCTTCTGGTCCTGAAGAAGCGCCATGGATCATTTACAGATCACAGGGGCGCAAAACATGTTGACCTGGTTTTACCCCACCTACACACACACTGAGGTTCATCATACCCCTATAGTAGCACTAAACAATTCTGTTTTATAAATCTGTCAGAGGATCTATATATGAAAGTATGATTTGATATCCACTAGTCAGTTTTGATTTACCTTCTTTCACAAACACTGCCACCCCCCTTGATTGAACACCCACACACTCATCAGATGGCGGTAACAATCATAAGATCTCTACTAAAGTGACCCTTCAGGGGATCCGTAGGGCATTGCAGCAATGATGAAGCATGACATCCCTAGGAGTTTGTGAGGGCAACAAGAGACAATCCTGAGGATTGCCTTTGACGTCCTTCCAGAACTTAGTTCTCTTGATCTTTAGGAACAGTATTCCCCTTGTTGAATTGATCTTAATTTCGGAGCATGGATACTGGACCTTTATCTGCTCCTAGTTCCCCCTCTTTTCTTTTTCTTACACATGTGGCAGGATGCACCTGGTACGGAGGCTAAGGCACATGCACCAGGTGAGCTATTGGTTCCATATTGTGATCCAGTCCAATATGGTACCAGAGATGTTTTGATATATATGAAAGTGGGAGGTTGTCCCTACCTTCCAATGGGCTACCTGATAAGGTCAATCAACAGTCGAAATTCAGGCCACAATAATGTCGCTCATAAAAAACAACTTTGCCACATTTACTAAGGATCTGCACCGTGATAAAGTCATGCAAGGGGACACACATGAAACAACCATTACAACCTGACTGTTACCATCCATAGCGATTACCACGCATTGGTTACAATGCGACTTCTGTTACATCGCATAGCCTTTACCATGTGTGATTTTACAATGAATTTGCCTTTACCACGCATGCCTTTACAACGGCACGTTATAAAGGTTTGAATGGTAAGGGCTTATGCATGATACAGGTGGTAAATGCTTATGCGTGGTAAAGGCAATCAGCATCTTTACCTCAGAAGACCGGCAAAGAAATAGATGTCAGTCTCCCGCTTTATACAAAAACTAAAAATCCCTGTGCGTCAGTGAAGAGCAACTGGTGCGGCCTTGTCCCCTTGTAGACAAGGGGGATTCCACACCAGGACGTGGGGCGGGGGAGTTTTCAGGGCTGGTGCCACAGACTGTTCGACTTCAGGGCTCAGGGCTAGGTTTTTTTAGAGCAGGGGTCAGGGGTGGTAGCTCAAGGGGCTGGTTTTAGGGTTCAGGGCTGGGGCGTTTTTTTTAGGACTGAAAACTAGGGGGTTATGCTGTGGTCCGGTTTTAGGGCTCAGGCTTGTTAAAGATAGCGCGTGGTAGCGGTACCTGCATTGTAACCATCGCGTGCTAAAGGCATGCGTGGTATTCGCAGGCGAGGTTCCATCATACATCCTGACACACATCATGGTAAACTTTTGCCAGGGTAATTAAATTCCAGTGAAAAAATTATTTTGTATTGGAAAGGTGTCCTTTTCTTTGTGCATATAGCACTCTCCATCCCTTTCTGTCAAAGGAGTGATACTCGGGTGGATTAGTGTTACCACAGAGTGGGGCAGATTTATGTTCCCTGGCGCATCCCTGCAAATCAGCAGGGATGCGCCAGGGAAGATGCGTCACGCAAGTTTGCCCTTGCGCCACCGCAAATACGCCGCATTTACAATGCGGTGCATCGTGGCACAAGGACAAGCAGATGCGTGACGCATCTACCGGAGTAAGGTTGGCGCAGTGCTGAAGTTGTGTCGCAAGCGTGACGCAACTCCAGCACTGTTCCAACCTACCCTATCCCTAACATGGTGCGTCACACCTTACGCCTGCTTCAAGCAGGCGTAAGGATTTGACGCACCAGCAACGGGAAAGTGACTGCGTGAAATCTTGTAGATTTCACTGCGTCACTTTTCCGCTGCTTTTTCTGACGTAACGCCCACCCTGCATACATTAAACTTGACGCAGGTTTAATGTGGCGCAGGGCTTTACAACGTGACGCATCTCCCCAGATGCGTCACGTTGTAAATCTGGTGCAGCATGGCGCTTGCTTTGCGCCGCCGCTGCATCACAAAAGTGACGCAACGGCGGCGCAAAAGTGGCGCACGGGGCTTGTAAATCTGCCCTATAGTATTTGATGCAAAGCCCGATCTACTGACATAACCAGTGTGCGCTTTGCATAAAAAAATAACGCCTACTTGAATCAGGCTCTAACATAGAGAAATGTTTTCATTTCCGCAAACATTCCAAACAGTGCATGTGTGCACTGTGCAGTACGTATAAAATGTAAGGAATGTTTATGAATTTTCCTAGGGTTTGGGAGGGTATGCATCTTGCCTAAGGCCCTACATACCCTTAAGATGCCACCTCATGGTACAAGTACACAGTGGTACAAGGCATGATGGAGGCGGCCTGAAGAGGCCCACAAAAAGTACTGGCACAGTCACACAGATACCCTCCTCATCTTCTGTATGTCTGTCCCCACACTGCCAAATCAGTGCCAATAAATCCCTCAGTGGGATCAAGACATCCAACCCTCATCGAAAACACTACATGCCGCACACATGCACCATCGAGCAGTCTTCTTCGCTCCCACCTCAGACCCCTCACTCCTGCTGCCACTCTGACAAGGGATGCAGTACACAGCTCAAAATATCCTTCCATTAAAAAATAGAGATATATTCCCCACCTGGGGGCTTCAAGAGACTGCGCGCGGAACATGCCAGCCCTGCTCTCATTCTCTGGGCTGTCACTCGGAGCCCTCGCTGGGAAACGCCGCGTTCTTAACGGCGAACCATCCAGAAGTCAATGAGTTAGTGATGGATTCTCATCCATAATTCTGTATGTTGACAGGCTCTGGGAGGAATGGGCCCGGTTTGTATTAACAGCTCTGTCAGTGAAGATCAATCACGCGCCAAAAATCGGTGTCATCAAAACATACTAAATATGAATGCATGACGTGGGCCATCATTTTTGAAAGAAGTTTGACGGCAGCCGGACATATATCGACATGCACGCGTTCGCAGCCATTTTTCAGCCTATCACTATGGAGATGCTGACCTCTCCAGGCAGCAGGCCTCTGATTGATGGGGACCTCACAAGGGAGGCTGCGCCGCGTGGTCCTCTGAAGTACAGTGAAGCTGAGGGATGCAGGAGGGCACCAGAGCGACCGCGAGGGCAATGGCATATCAGGCACCTATGGGGTGCTCCCCAAGGGGGTAATAAGGCACTTCAGACTCACCCTAGTATTACCGTGATAACAGAGCATGATTTTTGCGTCCACATACATTGTGGTGAAAGATAGTAAGGGGCATATTAGCTAGGAAGTGACGGAGAGAGGAGCTAGCCTTCTTGGCCTTACGCCTCTCTCCGCCACTTCGGAAATGCAAGGCTGCACCATATTATCAAGGATCTGGTGCAGCCTAGCGTTTCCCGCTGCGATGGCGCTAAGTTTAACAACTTATCGCCAACGCAGGCACCCTTGCACCAGAGTGCAAGTGTGTCTGCGAGCAGGGAGGTTTGTTTATGTGCAGGAAGGGACACCACATAAAATGCCAGAAATGGGCACCTTCCTGTACATAAACAAACCATGGCATTTTGCTTTTTCCATGGTTGCTGCACAAGGCAGCACACGTAGAAAAAGCAAAATAGAGGAGAAATAAAGCATTTCTCCTCTTTTCACCATCTTAAGACCAGGGGGCATATTATCAAGGGCTGGCGATAGAATTATCGCCGCTTTAGCATCCCCTTTTGGGCGAAAAGCGGCGCTAATTTTATCGCATAATTAACAAGGACACGCTAGCACGTGTTTCCTTGATTTAGCTCCCGTTTCATCACGACTCGCATCGCATCGATAATGAGATGCAAAGTAGGAGTGGCTGTCAAAACAACATAGGAAAATATTGGTAAGGCAGCTTCGCGATATTAACAACGAGGCGTAGCGATAATCATAATCACACTAACTCTGCCTTAACACAGGAATTTAACGTCTGCCAAATTCCTGACTAAGGCATACCTAACATAGAAGGTGGATTATGGGGTTAAGGCCACAGGGCCTTATCACCAAGTTTATTGCCGTTTTAAAAGGGACATCGCTGTTTTTTCAGCGATGTTTGGCTATTTTCCCACTATCGTTGGAATATTTATCGTCATAGCGCTAAGCGTTGAAAATACAGCGCTAACTTGGCAATATATTCCAGCGATAGCCGGCGATAATAAAAAGCGCACTAAGCACGCTCAACGATAATTATCGCTGGGGCTTGATAATATGCCCCCAGGATTTTCCTGGTCCTAAGTTCGGCACTGCCACCTATTATCGCCACCCTTGATAATAGGTGGCAGCTTCGAATTCAATGGGTGGTGCGGTGGAACGCCCACCGCAACACCCACTGCAGGCCCCCTTTCACGCTAAGTTTAGCGTGAAAGGGGCACTATTATCAAAGCAGCGTTAAGTCACTTAAAGTGGCTTAACGCTGCCTTGATAATAGTGAGCTGACTCAATTGCCACCACAACGTCACAAAAAGTGACGTTGTGGTGGCGATGTGGCGATAGGGGCTTGATAATATGCCCCATATTTTTTTAGACCAATGACTTTGAAACAGATCCCTATGGAACCGTGTATTAGTGTCTTTGATTTGACAGGCAAAAGCACTGATCGTTTTCTAACCAGTGTCTATAAACACCCGTTAGGTAATGTCCCTTAAGGTAATGTCAGTAAAGCAATCCCTGTCTAGATTTTACAAGTTTTACTTCATTTTGCATTCCCTATTTTTTTTTTTCACTGATGTTGGGTTTATTTCGGGTTTTTTCAGTAACATATGACTCTTGCGCTACATGCTGTGAATTGAGTTACCCCCAGGTGCCTGGGTGAGTTCAGGTTGTGGGTGGGTGTTTATGACTAGACAGACTCAGAGCTCAAGAGCTCGGCGGTGACTTACACAGAGTGACTATCAGGGGATCATAAAGGTGGCCTGACTACATTAACATCCAATCTGTGGCCTCTCTGCAGAACACACAAAAGTAACGATCTGCTAGTTGGCCACCGAATTTGTGGGAAAATGTGCGAAAGAGGACCACAGCTGTGAATTGTGGACAGCACCGAAGGAAAAGAAAATGCAATGCTTAAAGGTGAGTGGATGGGGTGGGTGTGTAGAGGGATGGTGATCTGTAGGAGAGAATAAAGAAAGTGAGATATGCAGATAGAGAATTTCAGAAGTATATGGGAGGAAATTGTGTACTTGCCTAACAACGTGAGAAACCGAATAGACAAGGGGTGTGAGTCTGAGTTCTGAAGAAACTGAGACACTTCTAATCCACTATCCATTTTTAGTTCATATGTCTTAAGCCATGCCCATATTTACATAGGCCACATCTCTAGAAAATGATTCCTAGTTACGCTCTCTAGGCCACTTCTCTTTTAGAGACCCCCATCTTTTTCATCCCACTTAAAGCACTGTTTGTATCTAACCCTGGGCATAGTACTACGCTACGCATAGTACTACTACACACTACGCAAAATGCACGTAGCACAGTCAAAGACTGTGCTACAACACATAGCGTAGCAGCAATATCAACAACACCTACAAATGCTTTGATAAAGCAATTTTACATGCTAAAAAGCATATAACCAATTCACAAAAATGAACTGTGAATGAACATATTAGGCAATGAGTGAGGTGATGATTTTGGGGTCCCCCCTAACCTAGGGGGAGGACCAAGCAGATGCATTGAACACATAGAGCATATCATGCTGGTGAAAGATTCACGGGTGGTCCCTTCCTCCTAGGACCACCCCAAGCACAGTCAAATTCAAAAGCATTGAAAATATCATTACATCAAGCTGCAGTTCCACTAGTCGTTACTAGATGTCCCTCACGAGTCAAATGCAAAAGCACTGAAACCCTTTCATGAACCTTTTGCATTTGACTCCTGAGGGACATCTAGTAACGACTAGTGGAACTGCAGCTTGATGTAATAATAATTTCAATGCTTTTGCATTTGACTCGTGAGGGACATCTAGTAACAACTAGTTGAACTGCAACTCTTTGTAGAATTATTTTGATATTGGATACTATAATATTCACTGCCCACTGCTAATCTCGTGCCATAATGCTTTGCAGGGCCTTTGGTTGGAATTGTATTTTTGCCAATAACTGTGCTTGGGGCAGTCCTAAGAGGATGGGACCACCACCGAATCGTTCAAGAAGATGTGCTTTTGTTTTCAAGGCATCTGCTTGGTTCTCTCCCTAGGTTAGGGAGGATCCCAAAATCATCACCTCTCTCACTGCTTGCTAATGTATCATTGTCACTTTTGTGAAATGACTATATGCATTTTTGCATATAAAGAGAGAGATAATTATTTTATCCTAACTTGCACTGTGCAAGATGCTTTGGGCACTTATTGCTCAGAGCAGACAAGCACACATTGCTAACAGCTACACACTATGCAGTTTGCATAGCTGAGCGTAGTTCAAAGTGTACTTTGTGTAGCTACGTGTAGTGCTACTATGCAAACTATGCACAGGGTTATTTGTATCCCATGTACACATTTAGTACTTTTCCACATTTCATGTTATCCATCTGTGCCCTACGTTTTCAAATATAAACACAGAAAAGCCATTCAAACAAGGGGGTTCATGGTAGATACGTTCTCATTCATCCGACTGCACTGTCAAGCACCAATAAAGACATGTTTGAGAAAGACAGAAGATCATTGGAATGTTTTCTCCTTATGTGTTGAAGAAAGTGGGGCACATTTTATTCTGTAAGAGGATGCAATCAACAACTTAAAAACGTGTACAAAAGTTTAATATGCACATATATATTTATATATCCACATCTATGTATAGCCATAGGATATGAGGCTAGTCAACAAGGTGTTTGCACACCCAACAATAGTTGAGTTTTGAACCTAATCCCTGCTTGTTCCCATACTTAGGTGATAAGGTACTATTGCTGGATATTTATGACAGACAGAACGTGAGACTTACATGGCATCTCACACCAGTGATTAATAATGAATCGGTTAAAATATCAACTTTCAGTTCTAACTTCTCAAGCCTCAGCCATTTTAGTTGCTATATTTGCAAGGACCATGTTTTACGTGGCATTCCTCTAGAGGTTTGCCTGTTTTGTGGGCTTTAGGCCTCTGTGCACTTTAGCATAGTGCTATGCTCTCCTTTACAACGTGCTGAAATTGGTCTACACCTGATTGACACATTTTAGTTACATTTAAGCCCGTAGTATATGATACTACATGTACCCAGGGCCCGTAAGTTAAATGATACTAGTGGGCTGCAGCACTCATTTTGTTGCCCACTGTAGTAGCACTGTAAAGCGTATCTCTAGGCCTGCCATTGCAGCCTAGCTGTGCAGTTTTTAAACTGCCAATTCAACTTGTCAAAATCCCCCGTTTGAAGGGCCTAAGCCATCCTTTTCAAATATTTATAAGTGACTCCTAAGGTGACGTGGGGCGGGGGAGGGGCAGGGTGGGGGGTTGTAAAATGTGGCATACCGACGATTTCAGGTACCGAAAAAAAAACAAAACATTTTGTTGCGCACGCTGCATCGCATTTGGCGATGCAGCGCGCGCAACGAAATTCGTTTTTTTTCGTTACTTACATGAAATCATCGGTTTTTTTCGTTACTTACCTGAAATCATCCGTATGCCGCATTTTACAACCCCCCACCATGCCCCTCCCCTGCCCCACGTCACCGCTTGGTGGCACGCCCTATACAGGCCGTGGCTGACTAAAATCAGTTTTCACCTTTTATTTGTACTCCTTTTTGGGGTGAGTGTTCCACATGCCCTTGGGGATCAGGGTGTGCTCACCCTGTCCCCTTATATTTTTTTTCATTTTCAGTGTGCAGGGACTATGTCACTGAGTCCTTTAATGACTGACCCAACATATTGTTCATGTTGTGTGCAGCCAATCAGGGGATTGCCTAGGTCTATTTAAATTGGCCAATCACATAGCTGACACCAACAGTTTAGATAAAGCTATTTTTAACCCCCATCATGATCACCCCAAGAACCTCCTTAAAATGCAAAATTCCCACAAAGCACAGTGTCTGAGTAAAGTGCACATTTTTGCCAAATGTTGTATAATTCTGTGTCATTTCCAAAACAAATGAGAAAAAAATAGAGAAAAGGTTAAGGAGCTAAAAAGACACCACGAACATTGAACTAGGCTAAGGGGAACCAAACATATGAATTCTTTTAAAACAAGCCTATAAAATGCCAATCACTATCAAAAATAAAAGTTCTCGGTGGATTGGGACCTATGCTCAATTTCAGGGTGACCACAAAGGAGAGGAAGTTGGATACACCTAGCGAGTTGTCCCGGTGTTATCTTCAGACAGTTTCCAACTGCTGGGGAAGTTTCTTTTAGTCAGTCCTGCAGCCCCTAGCTCCTCAGGGCAAGCTTCTGGGCACAAGGTCTCCTGTAGTCCTCTGTAGTCAGCTAGGCCCTCTTCAAGTCAGGAGTCCTTCTGCGTTTTGGGTCCTTGTAACAGGTAAACAGGATGCCAACCTTGTGTACTTGTGTGATTCTTCTTCCTCCAGCAGATGTAAGGAGTCTGATGTCAGGATTCTTCTTCCAGCAGGGCCTTCTGCTTCAGATGCAGTCTTCCCAGGTATAGGAATGTTCTGAGGAGGTGCACTTTGCACTCTCCTGTAATTGGAGAAACTCTACCACTGAATCCTAAATATTTTTTCTCATTCCCTCAACTTCCTTTGAAGCACTTCCTCTTTGCTTTACCATAATATTACCCAAGATTCTCTGTTTCAACATGGCAGGATGCAGCTACCACCAGGCAGGTCTGTCTTCCGTTCTTGGCCACCTCCCTACCTGGCAGGGTCAAAACAGTTTTTCCATCCTACTTTGACAGGAGTCTGAATTTAAAAGAGGCTCTTGGGCAAGAATAGGTAAATTCCTCCCTGGCCTCTCCCAGTCAAAACAGGTAGTGCTAAAGCTACTTCTTTGTTCTGACCACTGTTCCTGTCCACTCTTGGTTAGCTAATCCTTTCTAAGTGGTAAACAGTTAACACTCACTGGTCTTTCCTGGCCCAGAGGCAAACTATTGTCCTCTAACTAACCCTGGGCGTAGTGGGCGTAGTGGGGCTACGTGGAGCATCACGTAGTGTGGCCAAATCTACGCACACTCGTACACTCCGCGTAGCCCCAGTACGCGCCGCCCGCCTCCCGCCCGCCCTCATTTTAAAATAACTTAATTATTAATGCATGCGCATTTGTGAGGAAGAAGTTGCCGCAGAAGCAGGAAGAGGGAGCCCCGGGACGCCGCACCTCAGGTAAGACATTTTCTTACTTTTAAATACTTTAAGTTATTTTAAAATGAGGGCTGGCGGGAGGCGGGTGGCGGGCAACTCTGCTCCACCGTGGCGTGTGTGTAGCGCTGCCTGCTACGCCTACTTTGTGGACCACGAAGCAGGCAGCACTACGCACACTCCGCAGGCGGAGCGGAGCACTACGCCCACCCTTACCTCTAACCCAGAGTCCTTAATTCTTGCAACCAAAGATGTGTAGTCTAGCTCTGGCGGTGTGACAGGTGGCAGAACTGGTTTTCCTTCCTACTGTGACTGGCTGTTTGGGAGGGTCCTGGATATTGATGGGAGAAGCTTTCCCTGGTTTCTCCAAGTCAAAAGAGGTAGTGCTAAAGCTGTTTTTTGTTCTCCCAGCTGCTGCCCTCCACCTCCAGGTAGCTTATCCCTGCTAAGTGTCCAGCAGTTAACACCCATTGATCTTCCCTGAATTCAGAGGAAAGCCTTTGTTCTTGGAGTCTCAACCATCTCAGCTTCTTCCTGGAATGTTTTGGGGTGATCCATCAAGCCGGGGCTGGGAAAACGGGGGGTAACAAAACTCGTTTTCCCAATGCAATTTTCCATAGGAAAACTAGACACAACTACAGTCAAAATAAATGAACCGAACTACACCATCTTTGTCAGAAAGATCTCGGTCCAGAAAGTGTGCTTTTAGTGATTGAGAAATTAAGGTTCAAAATGTATGTATATATATATCATGCCACAGAATATCCGCGGAGCGTACAGATCTAGAGATAAGACCTGATTGGCTGCCACTACATTAATAAAGATGCATTAGCAGCTCAGGCTCCTCTCCTGCAAAAAGGTAAAAACAAACATATAGGGAGGCAGGGTAGGGATTCCCTGTTGCACTAGGCCTGGTCAGGGGATCACAGAGGGCTCTCCGGGTCCAAAAATGTAAATATTTTTGCAGTACTGTTGATCCATGGTAGCGGTAAAAATATATTGTGGGTTCCTGCCCTTTTCAAAAATAACCCTCTCTGAGGAGGGTTAAAGCCCGGGGGTGGGAGGGTTGGCAGTTCATATTTTTAAAGGGGAGGAGGTGTGCTCCCCTCCCTGAGCCATTTAAAGGCCCCAGAGGACCCCATGCCATCTTAAGGTCGAGCCTAGCGGCAGTGCGCATGCACTGGTCACTCTCTGAGACTGCTGTAGTAGAGTATGGGAGAGAATCCATGCCCACTCTGCCCATATTTTTCATTGCCTTATGTCATTGTCTTTCGTAAATGGGATTCGTTAATAGGCTTGTTAGTCCCTCCTTAGTATGGCCTTGTCTTCATTTGTAACCTCCCATGGCTACTGCCCCCTTTACTTTGGTTGTTAAACAGGACCTGTTATTTAGTCTGTAAGCACTATTTACTTTATTGAGTTTCTCTTACTGCAGCCTGGATATGCGCTGCTTCAGCTGAAACTGCTTCAGCTGAAACTGCTTCTGTTTTTTAAGCAGTAAGGCTGCCCCCATAACACGGTGCCCGCTTTCAATCACTTTAACCCAGCGTTATCTTATGTCTGTTTCAACCATCCAAGTAAAATGGATTTAGAAATTATTAGTGAATTAAGTCATGTGAATTCCAAGTAGCACATAATCGTGTGCTAATGGGCTGAAGCTGACAACAGCACATCTGTGTAACATGCCGTGTGCACTTAAGCCACTTGATAGGTTGTTTTCAAAAGCCTGTTTTATTAACAACAACACCAACACGACCACCAATCACCACCACCATCAATACCACCACCTCCACCACCACCACCAATACCACCACCTCCACCACCACCAATACTACCACCACCAATAAAACCACCACCAATACCACCACCACCACCACCACCACCAACACCGCCAATACCACCACCACCAATAGCACCACCACCAATACCACCACCATCACCACCACCAATACACCACCATCACCACCAAGCCCATCATCACCACCAATACAACTACCAATACCATCCCCACCACCAATTCCACCACCACCAATACCACCATGAGCAATACCACCACCACCAACAACACTACCACCACCAATACCACCACCACCAATACCACCGCCACAACCAATATCACCACTAATACCTCCGCCAATTCCAATAGCACTGCCAATACCAACACCACCAATACCACCACCACCACCACCTATACCACCACCAATATCCCCACCACCAATACCACCACCACCACCAATAACGCCATCACCAATACCACCACTACCACCACCACCGCCAAAACTATCACAACCACCAACACCACCACCGCAAATACCAATACCACCACCACCAATACCACCACCAATAGGACCACCACCAATTCCACCATCACCAATACCACCACCAATACCACCCCATCACCAATGCAACCATCACCAATACCACCACCACAAAAAATACTATCACCAATACCACCATAACTACCAATACCACCACCACCAATACCACCAATACCACTACCACCACCAATAGCACCACCAATACTACCACTTATACCACCACCAATACCACCACCACCAATTCCACCACCACCACCAATACCACCACTGCCACCAATACAACTACCAATACCATCACCACCACCAATTCCACCACCACCAATACCACCACAAGCAATACCACCACCACCAACAACACCACCACCACCACCAATACCACCACCACCACAACCACCAATACCATCACCACCAATCTATTATGGCTGCCAATACCAACACCACCAATACCACCACCACCAATACCACCACCAATATCACCACCACCACCACCAATACTACCACAACCACCAATACCACCACCAATACCACCACCACCAATCTAATATGACCACCAATACCAATACCACCGCCAATACCAAAACCACCAATAACACCACCAATATCACCACCACCAATACCATCACCAATATCCCCACCACCAATACCACCACCACCACCAATACTACCACCACCACCAATTCCACCACCACCAATACCACCACCACCACCAATACAACCATCACCAATACCAACACCATGAATACTGTCCCCAATACCACCACCACCACCAATACCACCAGCAATACAACCACCACCAGTACCACTACCACAAATACCACTACCAATACCAACAATACCACCACGAGCAATACACCCACCACCACCAATACCACCACCAATACCACCACCACCAATACCAGTACCACCACCACCAATACCAATACTGCCACCAATACCACCACCACCAATACCACCACCAATACCAAAACTGCCACCAATACCATAACCACCAATACCACCACCACTGATACCACCACCACCAATACCACAAATGCCACCACCACCACCAATACCACCAATACCAGCACCACCAACACCAGCACTACCACCAATACCAATACCATCACCACCACCAATACCACGACCTCAGCACATCTTGCTCACTAGTAGTAGCAGGGGCGCTGTGCGAGGCCGGAGCTACAGACGAGACCATCTCTCCCTCCCTCCATGTCTGCATAAAGCACAGCCCACCCTGCACCAGGAGGTGGAGCCAGGGCCCTACTACAGCTGGAATGTTTTTTATTAGGCCAAAGATAGCAATGACATTACGCAATGCCACACTGCACTCTCAAATTACAGAGAGGGCAGGAAATAGCTCCCCCCTCCCGCTCTTACTCTTGATCCATAATCACAGAGCGAATGGTGTTGGAGCGCTTTGTTTTTTTTTATAGCTCAGATCATATCCAACTCTCATTTCACAATTTGTGCCTGTGTAATTTCCAACACTTACACATCTTCTTCACTGTAATATTTATCACTGCTTTGAAGACTTCGCATATATACATGTATGTATGCTTCACCGTCTCCGCTTCACTGCTTCAACAGAAACTCACGGCACCACAAACATCGGTATGTTTCTTCTCCACCATAGTGCACAGTGCATAGTGCAATCACATAGATGGATGGTCTACGTGTTTCGGCTCCCAGCCTTCTACTGGACCATAGAGTACCTGCATCTACAATGCGTTTTTAAAGTGCTCTTCTGCATTAACCCCTCATTCCTGTTTGTTTCTCTACACAACTAGACTATGGGTCTTCACTTTGCTGTTGGCAATATTTCAGCACCATTTTTTATCTCTATAAAGTACAGATTGCACACTCATATATAAGCAAAGTTTTGCATTATAACAGTAAATATTTAAAAAGAAGGTGCAAGTGCAGAATATAGACAAAAAAAATATACTATATAAATACATAAAATCAATATTTAAGTTCCAAACTATGCATGGTGGGGGTGGGAGCCAACACTACTTGAGATAACTATAACTGGTGGATTTAAGTGTTTGTTTGTTTAAAACAGTATATTTTAACTTACATTTTCACCTAACTATAACGTCCTTTTAAGCTTTGTTTTTTCAGTGAATTGTATGTGTATACATATATATGTGTATATGCATACATATATACACACACATTTATATATACATAAATGCACATGTGTATGTTTATATATAGACACACACACGCACACACACACACCCATACACACACACACACACACACACACATGTTTCAGCCGCTCAATTGCCCTCTATGAGGTCCGGGTGGGCTTTCTTCAGGATCTAATTGGCAGAATAAACTCTGCATCAATGTAAACCTTCTAGGTTGAAAGGAAAAAAGGGAAGGTACTTGACCAACTTTGATCACTTTATCATGCTCACATTGTCCAGACCTGCACTTGCTCTCTGTGAGAAGGTTGTAAATAGTCCCCAGCCTATGGAATATCTATGGACAGGGCATGTATTGCCATTGTGTCCTTTCTTTCTGTCTCATTGGTCCCAGCATAAATGAATCATTCATGCTGGCCATCTCACACAGAGTGAATGCAGGTGTGGAAGTCTGAAGTGCATTTGAGGGCTGAAACATGTCGACCTCACAGGGTAAATTATTCTCCTGTTTTTTTTAATATACCTTGTGGGAGACAATATTAAAGTGTATCAGTCCACTTATGAGGTATTTTTGATATTGCACTATTCACTTATGTTCAAATTAGGCATTAGACAGCTCTCTACTTTACATCTACTTTACTCCAGCATGACCCTCATCTCGTAGTGCCCTCTTATACCATCCTAAGTCCTCCTCTACATCAGCAGGGCTGTATACCACGCCTTGGGGCATGAGGAGGAGCCCTATAATGAAGCATGCTTCCTGGCTGGTGTTTTTCTTTTTAACAGATAACTCACCTTACACAGTTACCAAGACACAAGATTCTTTTTTTATTTTGGTCTTTTCATGTCTCCACAGGATCATCTTTGCCTTTTGTTTCTCACTCTGAACTGCGCCCTCGGTGCAGCAGTGGGTGTGGAAGACAACGGAAGGTCGAAATTACTATTTTAACTCCAGTCCTAGAATATTTGGAGAAAGAGCAACTTTCCCCCAAACATTCCAAGAGGATTTTTACTATTCTATATCCAGTTCTGGAATATTGTGTGGAAAGTTCTAAATCCCCCAAGTATTTTCAGGAAGGATTGAAAAATAATACTTTTGAATTGCAGAAAGTGCTGCCCCGAGGGCGCAGCTCAGGGCAAAAACCGAGGAATATCCTACTCTGCTTTTTGGCAGTGCTGTGTTATGTCCCCTGGTTTTTCCTGTGTACCAGCTGACTTGTTTTAGGTGCTTTGTATTTGCATGTTGAAGCATGCTTTTGCATTCTTATTTGCTACTGCCTGCTGATGAGGCTTCTTTTGCTCCTCGAATTTCTGTACCTTACAGGATGGCCTTCAAAGCTCCAGGTATTTATCAAAAAGCATCCAATTATCTTTCGTCGAAGTGAGGTTGACGTAGAGTAACATTGATTCCTTAGGCCATATGCATGCGGTAGATTCAAGCTGCAGAAAATGCACTGTTAGTCAAAGGGGTTCATTTGCTGACCTAACTTTTTAGGAATTGGTTTTATAATATGCTGCATGCACTGCGGACTTTGATATGTATCTTAAAATACACAACTGGTTAGGTGTTTACGTGCACTATTTGAAACCTTTCTTTTTTTATGAGTCGTGAATGGGCTTGGACCAAAGCAGATACCACCACAGTGGGTGTTGAAACTAAGCCATGGAAACTCTGGCTAATCTTAACACTCACTGTAAAATGTTCAGGCTGGAGGAGGAATGCATAACACTGTATGGTGAAATCTTAGGTCTAGATTTAGGAAGAATTCACACAAGGCAGTACAGCAATTAAAGTTGCTGAGTTGCATTAATGGGAGAGAGCAGAACAGTGCCATATCTACTAATATGGAGCACTATTCTGATCTCTCCCCATGCTGGCGACTTTAAGCTGCCATGCACCAAAGCATACACCTTTGTGCCATAGTGCAAGGGTGTCTACATCGTGGTAAGCATAGTTTTTGTGCAGGAAGGGCTCTCTCTTTACAAAATCAGATCTTTATGAAAACATTTCTCTTTGTTACGCCTGTCTCAGGGAGGAGCAGGATTTTAGTGGTAGTGCCTGCCTATAATTGTTCGCAGATAGGGATTTGCATCAAAATCGATGGGTGGGTGCATGCACTACTCATGGAACACCCCCTTGACGCAAAGTACCACAAAGTTACATTGTGCATGACGCAACTTTGTGTTACTTTTGGTTACAATCCAAAGAATATCACTGGATTGCATTGGTTTATAAATACTAACACAACACTTTGTGTCAAATTTGCAATCAAAAAAGTAACAAGTAAAAAGAAACAGAAACCCGACGCAAAGCCATTTCGTAAAAAGCAGCCGAAATCCAATGCACTGGCTCTACAAGTTTCTGTCGATGTCTACACTGTCACACCAACAGAATAGACATCGGCAGAAGCTTGTAAAGTGTGGCATGGAATGCACAGGGGTCTGGAATGTGGTTTCAAGAAGAGATGTGACAGAGAGTTGGGAGGTGGCAGAAGAAGAAGATTGTATTTACCCTGTGAAGTTCTTAAAATGTGTTTTTTCTGGACAGTTTCTGAAGTTATTTTGCTGTTCAAACAAGAATGAGCAGATGAAAAAATATAAAAATTAAGTTATTATGAATTTGTACAGGTTAACATTGAGTACAGTGCTTAATATGTAAAAAGAAAACAAGTGTCAGGGCTGTCGTCAGGAGGCCAACTGCAGCTTGCACCACACATTGCCCCTGCCATGCTGCCAATGATAGTAACAAAACAACTGCTAACCATCACACTCCTACAAGGGTGACAATTCAGACTATTTCAGGCCTCCAAAGTTATAAGATTGGCTTGGCCAGCAAGTGATAGTCGTTTTTAATGTTTATTGAATTAATAATTACCTGTTGTTCTAGTCATCTCTAAATTAGCCAGACAGCACCACTTTGTGGCAGACTATCACAACCGCCAGTGTTGACAATTAAGTGCAGGTGCCGAGTACCAGAAACCACTGGTTCAAATTAAGCACTGGTTGTGTAGAGATGACTACCAGAGAAGACAAGAGCAGTATTGCAATATTTTTCCCATGTTAATGACCAGTAGCCGTGTTCTTTTGAGGCAGATCTGAAATAAATTGGCACATGACAAACATCTTAAGATGTCACGGAAGAGCAAAAGAACAAAATATTGTTTATGGGGGCATGCCCCCAGCTGTGATGTGATATTAAGGGCAGATTTAGAATTGCAATGAATAGAATAGGACTTGATCAATGTATAGGGAGGGATGACTCCTCCCTTGATCACTGTAAATTACCTCCTGACCCGTGGTTGAAGTGTTTATTCAATACAGCGGATTCTTTCTAGATATAACTGGAGGGTTAGATGTTTGTGATTGTGTGGGCTGGTTATTTTTCTAAATGGCTGAAGGTTTGTTTTGTTCGCAGTATATTAACTCTCATTGGATTTTTGGAGGCTGTTGGTGTGTGAGTGGATCCTTTTTGTAGTGTGTAGATAGTGCAAGAGTGTTTCTGTTATTACTGAAGGATATGTGTTGTCATTGCTGTCTCCTTCATCTTCTGTTGACCAGTGTGCTGTGTGCATGGCTGAGACTTGGAATGCTGAGGGTTCTGGAACAGGGAGTCATGGGGGGCCGTAAACATAGAGTGTGAAGAGATGCTTTGATGCAGTAGAAGAAGAACCTACCTACCTGTTGTCCGGTAAACGTTTTTGCTTTAACTTGTTTCTTGTGGTCCCTACATTAAGCTGACAGGATGATTCATGTTGAGATCCCACTGTTAGATAGGAGATAGATTAGATGCAACCTGTGCCATTCTTTAAGCTGAGTATAGAGTCCCCCTAGAACACATATTTGCTTCCTAGGATTCCCGGGACCAGATGTTTGGAACATGGACACCTCCTAAACTGGTCTTCCAGGCAGCTATTAAAGGTTGTTACTTCCTAGGAGTGTGGGGATGTCTGCATGGGTGCAGGCCACAAATTATGATGGGCAAGATGATGAATGAATTATCAATTAGAGATCTGATGAAGTTTGAAAAACGGCTACAGTCCCAAACTGATACTCTGCTAAAAATCCTTCTCACAAATGTAGCAGAGGAATATGGCATTTCATGTTTCGCGGCATTGTTTTAAAGGTAAAAGGGTTTGGTACCTTACTTGTGTCCGGAATGCCAAAAAGGGTCATGCCAGCTGTTTAAATCAACACGATCAGGACACCCTTTCAGCAGCAGGAATCGTGGCACCATGTACTATTATTTTTCTAACTGAATGGAAATATTGATCATGAGGTCCCAGACATACTGGTCTGCTGTAGCTAAGAGAGAGCCATCTAAAAGGGCACCATCTGTTAGAGGGGCACTTTGCAGAATGAAGTACGCATGACACATTTCTGCAGCATGTAGCTGAACAAGCCTACACAACTTCTAAACATGTGGGACTTCTTCCAGGTAGCAAGCTTGAGAAGCTAATAACTTGAATATTCACTCACAGATCAAGGGAGCTTGAAGAGGCTTGTCAGAGAAGAACTCTTAACAAATGGAGAGGTAAACTGTCCTATTTTTAGCTCGAGTTTACCAGACAGTGCAGGGGAGTGGGACATCTTGTGGTTCCCTCCCCTGGGGCATAGCCTCTTTACCATCTCTCTGACTGGCTAGCTTCTTTTCTTCCACTACTTTTAGGGAGCTTCTTTTTTCGTTTTTCGTAAGCACTCCATAAGAATGTAGGTGTGCTCACTCCCTCAAGTGCATATCTCGTCTGTGTTCTGTGTTTCCGTCTCCCTCATTTTACATGATCTCCCCCACCAAATCCCCACCCCACCCCATACTCTGTGTTGCTTTTTCGCTTGTGTGCTGCTTTTCTCCCTCCCCACCTACTCCCCGTTGTTTCCCTGCCACCCTCCCCTGGCACCCGAGTCATTTATATGCGTGCATGTGTAATGGCGCATGTTCACACACATGTCTGACACACACGGGTCATGTGCGTGCCAACAAATGATGCCACCATTACGGTCATGTCATTGCTCCTCTTTTTAATTTTGGCCATGCTGCACAACATCTGGCAATGCTGTGCAACCTTGCCCAAAGGCACTGGCAAAACCAATAGTTCCATTAGGCACGACCTATTGGCTATGCCGATTCTTTCTTGCTAGACATTGTCATCATGAAAAGGGAGGGAGACTCCCAGTGCACATCAAGAAAGTTCGATTTTTTTTAAAGCTACAAAGGAAAAAGAGAAAGTCTTGAAACATTATACATAAGCACAATGGGTCATCTGGGATCTCTAAATATCTTAACTAATTAATGCCTTGTTCCTCATATCTTAGTTAATTCCCCCACATTTTCATTAGTGGTTACCAGTGACCTTCATGGAATAAGTTTGAACGGGTCCCTGCTTTTAACTAGTCTTTCTGTTAGTCCCTTTTACATTTGTTTGTGGCCTGTAACTCCAAATCCACTGTCCTTGCATAAATTGCACTGCATTTGTTTAACAAATGCCACAATTGCATTACTTACATAGTACTCGTGTAACTAATGCAAACCCAACAAGACTTTTGGTGGCTGTTTTAGGGCGCTTAATATTACAATTGTGCCCTAGAGTAGTTTCTCTGCATTGAAATGAGAATCCAGCGAGTAGAGGAACCCTCTATGGAGTCAGCTAGGTCTCTTCTCAGTTCGTATCAGGAGAAGGCAAGTTTTTGCTTCATTTGCACCAGTGAAAAGTTCAATATTGCTGCATTTCTAAAGGTAAGGGCAACTATTGGAGCCAGGCCTGTAGCCAGAAGTATATTTTTAGGGAGGCATGGCCCTCAGCTATGACCAACATTAAAGTGGTTGGGCCCGATTCACAGAACTAACTTAAGACAAAATCCTAAACTTACTACCATTTTGGTATTCACAGAAGGCACTTACTCATTTTGGTATTCACAGAAGGCACTTAGTCATTTCGGTATTCACAGAAGTTAGGAGTCCTAACTTTAGGACTCCTAAATGCCTTCTGTGAATACCGAAAGTCTTAAAATAAGGATTTTTCTCAATTTAGTAGTAGTAAAGTTAGGACTCCTAACTTTAGGACTCCTAAATGCCTTCTGTGAATACCGAAAGCCTTAAAATTAGGATTGTTCTCAGTTTAGTAGTAGTATAGTTAGGACTCCTAACTTTAGGACTCCTAAACTGAGAAAAATCCTAATTTTAAGACTTTCGGTATTCACAGAAGGCATTTAGGAGTCCTAAAGTTAGTTACTTGATATCATGTGCCATCTATATTCTGGTTTCAATATTAAGGTTCACGCCCTGTGATTCTTTGTGAAGCAATATGTTTTTTTCCTAAGGTACATATTAAATCACACTCAATCAACTTTTCACAATCCAACTTTAAATCCTATCAATTCGATGAGATTCAAAGTAGAAGAATGTAAAATTGTAAAGTAGGCTGATTCCCAACTCAGTGGACTTTCTAAACTGTGCAAGTTTTGTGGAATGCAAAGCTTATCAAGTGTTTTGCTCTTTTTTATAAAAATGAGCTGACCTCGGCTCAGAACCCTGCCTCCCACACCTCTTACCTCAGGTGGTGAATATCCAACTTCCACACTCAAAATTATTTTGCTGAAGCGTGTCCTACCTGGGACATTCTGCATCAGGAAATCCTCACACCTAGAAGGCCCAAGTGGATAAACCTTTTTTCACATAAATTTAGGAAACTTCATCCGCCACATAAAGCTTGGAGGTTCCTAATTCCAAACAACTTTGTAGGTGAAGTTTTAGCTTGATTCACCACTAATTTAAAATAACCTTACAGAGAGTTGAGAAATTAGTGGCACACAGTGTGTTTTAAACATTTTAGGGATGCAACAAGGGTAAAAACTAAGTGGAATTTCAATGTCATTTTCCAGGGGTAGTTGGGATGGTTTTACAATGAATTTCACCGTAAGGTTGATACAAAAGATGGATAGTTCAATCATGATTCATCAAAAGCACCAATCAAAACTACATGGAGTTGAAGCAAGCTTCGACATTGGCATACACCCCTCATATTTACAGGCAGGTTATGCGAAAAGTCAGAAATCCGCCAGCAAGACAGGTGCGCATGGTAAAGCATAGATGATTGTGCGAGCCTGAGATGGGTCCATTTGAGGTCTGTGGTCTAACTAAGCACACTATTAACAGCATTGCCTTTAATGCTCTGAGTGGTGGTTTCACAGCTTGCAACTAGGACCCTACTCTGTGATAATATCTCTGTTTGGTGCTAGTGGCATGGTATCTCCCATTTGGATGGCGCAGAGTCCTCCACTTTTGGATTTATGGACATTTTCCTCTCTTTCACATGCAGTAGACTTCTTGCATAGAATCCACAAGGTGGCACCCTCTAAGGGGCTGACATTGCTTGGATGAACATGGGCTTTTCTGAGTGGTGAATGTAGGAACCATTTAAGCCTGCCAAGTTAACTAGAAATGGAAATTATTTTCTTGCAGAGGGATTGTTCGGCATTACTACCAGGTGCAGATAAAAGTCACGCTTCATTTTATGAAGCAGTTAAGGGACTGTCGTATTTAAATGTATATTAGAAGCTCAGATCACTTCCTTAATAGAACTTCTCAGCAAGTACATTGTACTTTCCAGTGACTATGCCAGCAAATGTACACATGGGTGATGGATTAAAAGAGAAAGTGTCAGTACTTCTCATCAAGAGCTTATAGTAACAAATAATAAGGGGGTTTCATTGTTAAGCAATTTGGAAAAAGCAATGTGGGTCAAGGAACAATGGTAAGACCTGATTAGGATTTTATGGGCCACTATGCATGGTGATTTTGGATATTATACTAAGATCCTTTTTAGAAATAAAGTGGAAAATTGCTCTTTGAAATTACATTGGGCCGACTGTATTGGCCGAAACATGATAAGCTATAGATTCCAATTAAAAATACTCACTCACCATAACTCTGCATGTACCTAGCTCATATTTGCTCCTTCAGGCTTTTTCTTACTTTCGCTATTCACTTCCAATCTCTACCCCCGCTTTCTCTCTCAACCTTTTCCCCACTATCCATTTCTGTTTACTGCTGCATCTACCTTCCCATTCCTGTCTCTCCTGCACTCTCTTGCTTTTTCTATTTACTCTCCTTTCTCTTAATCTTCTCTCCTTTTCTTAAACCTCTTCTCTCTATCTTCTTTCTACTTCTTAATATTCTGCTTACTCTCTCTACCATTCTTCTACATGGAGCATGTATGACAACTGAAACTTTCTCTTGGCTGTGCGTGGCCATTAGCAGCACCTGCCATATTTCTTTGACCGCAATGCTTTTCGCTGTTCCCCAGTCCCTGAAGCCTTCGATCCTAGGGTCCTCCTGGAACTGGAGAAGTCCACTTCAATCATGGAACAAGAAGTTAGAGCAACGTGGCCTTCATATCCCTGCAGCGTGTTGTCAATTATTGTTGGACAGGATATCAGGCTGCATGGATTTGGTGGGTTTTAACTGCTTTAAGGCAGATGATGACAAGTTGATATCCACCACACTACTTTCACAGTGCGGCGGATTTAAATGGTCATCCATAGTACTGGAAAAGAAAAGGTTTCTGGTAAAAACACCAGAAACGTTTTCTTTTTCAAAACCAAAGTCGGCATGCAGGGAAAATGCTTCCCAAGAGTCCCGAGTTAGTTTTTTTATTTTGCTGTATTGCACACCATGCAGTGCGAACTGACGTTACACAGTGAAACAAATGTGACTGCAGATCACGCTAACGGAATCTGCTGTGATCCACAAATGTCCTACCACACAGCATTCCTACCCTTCTCCCGATACCAGTAGTACCCTGTAACACTAGGCTCTGATAGTGGAATAGCACACAACATTCTGTGCCAGGGGGTTACTTTGTTAGTGATGATTAAGGAGCTAGAGAAGCACTGGTTTCGGAGGTGTTAGACTCTTCTGTTAAAGCATACCACAATTACAGAGCAGACTCAAACTAAGAAACCTATTGGCACTTTCACAGAACTCAGGAAGTCCATTATAGATTAACTCCCACTACTACAAGGCACCAGCAATTCTGAACACTGGTGGGTTAGAGAAAAACTACACAGCTTGCCAAATTACATTGTTTCTACACATTACAAAATCTAAGTCAGTGCAGTATCTCTACTTACAAGCAGGAGTGCTCGTGAAGATCTGGCGGGAAACAATTCCTGAGAGGATTAGAGACAAGCATCGTACTCTTAAGTGACTCGCCACTAAATACAGCCCTCAGTTTAAAGTTTATGCACATACCAGGTGGTAGTGTTTATTTTATTTGGGAGTTTGAACTTATGGTGCAGACTTTTCACTTTCAATTCTGTCCTACGGCACTGTGCCAGTTATTGGGTGCATGGATCCAGGGGTTTTCTAT
This sequence comes from Triturus cristatus, assembly GCF_964204655.1. Taxonomy (NCBI): domain Eukaryota; kingdom Metazoa; phylum Chordata; class Amphibia; order Caudata; family Salamandridae; genus Triturus; species Triturus cristatus. The sequence continues at coordinate 472,680,377 of NC_140590.1, read as the reverse complement.
ACATTAAATCCAGGGAGCCATGTGAAGGTGAAGGTAGACCCCATGGAGAGGAGTGACCGCTGACACAGGAGAAGGAAGAATGAAAGAGCCGGCTGCAAGCGCCAAAGAGGCTCAACTTCCAATAGCTGCATGCCAAGAAAGTTATGAAAATCATAAACATACTGACTCAACTTCCTATAGCTGTATGCCAAAAAAGTTATGAAAATTGTAAATTTCTCTTCTTTATGTCTGTCATTTAGGTGACTCAGGTAAAAGTCCTAATTTTCTGTGTTGGTCGAGAAAGCCCTATGTGCTCTTAGAGACATACACATACGTGCCCCCTTTTGTAATCAAGCACTGTACAAAAAATGAGTCTTTATTCTTGGACATAAATCGGGGATTTGAGGACTATATTGTCTTTGAGAAGTTTGGTGCTATTGGTAACCATACACCTTTTTGTTTTAAAAGAAAAGTAAGTTTAGTTCTTTGAGTACAGGTGATATAAGTTGCTTTTCACCAAACTCAGAGCTAGATGAATGCAACATTCTGGAGGCTTGAAAACTAATAATAATTCAGCTTTCAGGACCTGAAATGGCTGAGATTTGATGCTGAAAAGAGATACCCATCTAGGGGCCATATTGCATCATGTGAAACTGGAAAATCTAGGATCAATCCTAGCTGCCCTGTTATTCCAAGTCTTATTTGCACACTCGACCACTGCATAGCATTTTAATCTTGACTTTGTGCTTCTACAGGCCAAGTACTCTTAATGTATAATTCCTACCACTTTGCATGATATGTGGCTCCTACACATTGCCGTCTTCATTGTGCACATTGATTGCAGTGCTTTAGTTAACATTTAGTTTACCATCTCTCTGTGCACTCTCCTGAGAGGCCAAAGATTGGATGTGCATTTAGTCTGAGCACCTTAATGAACCACTGCCTTGCACTATGAGGAACCAGTTCTGCCTTCAGCCTCAGGATTCTCTATCGTGGTCATCATAAAAGTCTACTCGCAATATGAACTCACCTAGACCTGAAGGAGACTTAGTTCGCAATTTGTACTTGTTAGAGATGGGGTCTCTAGAGCACCTTTGCCAAAGTAGGAACCCTTGTTTCTAGTCAGGGTAAGGAAGTTACGCCCTTAGATAACTCCTGCTCACCCCCATGGTAATTTTGTATGAGCAGACAGGCTTATCTCAGAGGCAGTACAGTAACACAGTGAAAACTCTACAAATGGACAACACACCAGTTTAGAAAAATAGTAAATTTTTATTTAAATAAAACAAGAACAAAAACCAAAAATCGACCACACATATATCAAGATATCACCAAGAATAGGTTATTCAGAAGAATAAAGCTTGTAGCAGCAAATAGCTCCACCTGGGGCTATTACGACTTTGTGACAGTGTCGGGCCAGGTGTGCGGTATTGGGCCAGGAGTCACACGGACCCCAAAGAACAGTGCCTTGGCAAACAATGAAAACAAAGATGGTGCACAGTGTCGGATAGGTGATGCTTCGTTGGTGCCGTGCGGCTTTGGTTCCTTACGACCACAGGGGAGATGAGGCCTCGTTTCCTTACGACGATACGGGGGTCGATGGATTCGGGAGGTCACCCATGTCAGGTACAGGCTCCATAATGAAGAAGCACCAGCTCCCGTGAGGTCGGGGCTGCAGTGTGAGTTGGGGCGGTGCATAGTGAGCAGTGCCCTCAGCTCCGCTGCCGGCAGGGGCCTCGTGATGGCATCAGAATCAGTATGGTGTGGCGTCTGCAGGCATCGGGGCTGCGGTGCAAGTCGGGCGGTGTATTGTGCCTTCAAGAGCGGTGCCCATGTCTTTGTTGCTGGGTCACAGCGTCCCTCGCCGGCGTCAGTGTTGCTTTTGTTTTTTGTGGCAACTGAAACCAAAGTTCCAGATGCAGGAGAATAGAGGGAGTGAAGTGTTTGTGTCCCTGAGACTTCAGAACAGGAGGCAAGCACTACACCAAGCCCTTGGAGATCTTCTTCAAGCAGGATACACAGCACACAGCAAAGTCTTGGTCCTCTCCTTGGCAGAAGCACCCACTGCAGGTCAACCCACCACAACACACAGCAAAGGGGTATAGGATCCAAATTTCAGAATATGATTAGCACAGTGTAACTAAAAACTAACTTATTTGACTCAGCCCCGTAAGAAGGCCCTTTTTGCATCCATTTAGTAAGTACGGCGGAAAGGGCAGAAAACAGAACCGCGGCCATCTTGGCCCTCAGCTCTCTCTCGTCTAAAGGAGCTACAATCACGTGGTTCCCTGAACCCGTATTTTCCTTGTTCAGCAGACACTAGTTTTAGAAGACAGGCTGAATTGTATTTACGACCGAGAAGCAAGGTCACATCTGCCAAAAGGGAGTACCAAGCAAATTCCTTCTGAACCTGGGACGAGAATGGAGTCACCCGGTCGACCTACTATTCTTAAAGATAGTAGCCTTTTTTGTATCATTGAACCTAGATATAGGATGAGCTCATTAGGAGCGCCTAGACTGGCTGGTACTTTTCCACTTATAAGGCTTTGTATGTTGCACTGTAATGTATAAAAGTATGAGTTTGTCAAGAAGCCAGCAGTCTTCCTCGGCACACCTCTTGGGTGAGGACCGATGAGGCTCCTCTATGTAGAGTTTCCTGTTTGGCCAATAAACGCTTGAACCTTCTACGTTGCCAACTGCTCGTTATTTGACTTACATTGCGGGCCACTGGTAAGTGTGGCCCTTGAGACTGAAAATTGGATACAACAGTTGGCGACCAAGAAGGGACCCCGTGATAGGGTCCGGCCTCCCCCGTAATCGGGTGGTAGGTCCGAGGGCGTTTCGGTCGGGTGGGCGGAGAACGAGCTCGAGGGTTCCGCTCCGCGCGCTCGAGCGGGAAGCCCTCTGCTGCTAGTCACCCTTCAGCGGGGTCCTACGGGCTCAACTCAGGAAACGGACCGGGTTGGTCGAGAGGAGTTGGCAGCGAAGAACGGACATTCGTACCAGGGTGCACCCGGTGAGTAGAATTTTGATTTGAAGCACTGGCTACAAGCAGTCCCCGTTTTGGTTTTGAAACACGCGAGGTGGAGCGTGTAGTGGTATTTGAAGCACAGGCTCTAGGGCGGTGCATTGATTTTGAAGTAGGCACTGAGAAGCCGTGCTACTGTTGGTTTGAAGCCCGAATGGTATGGCTGGGCATTGATTTGAAAGTACATGTACTTATGGTATGATTTGATGGGCCCTTTTTTCTGACTCGATGAACCGCGCGCGGAATATAGCCCGATTGCGCCTGGGAGACTCACGACCCAAGCTGGGTAGCCGCGAGACATATCCTCGGTGAGGCACAGACCTCCCCGGGACAGGCCTCAGTGGTGAACCAGAAAGGCAGTGAGAGGATCCATGGTGTAGTCAGGGATGTCTATTGTTGGAGATGCTACCGATTAGTGTGGGACTGGCTCACTGACTAGGTGGAAAACGTTGTAACCTCTTGGTTGTGGTTTATGTCATTTGTGTTTGTATTGAACTAATCACCATGCCTTGTTTTAGTAAGTTGAATTGTTTCAGCTGTTACTGTCGGACGGGTGACTCTCGGCTAGCTGAGAGTCAGCCTGCCCCGCCGGAAGGCAGTCCCAGTCACTATATGTATGTGAAGCATGGAATTACCCCTTTATTGTTTTGTACTCTGTGGCATAAATATACTAAAAGTAACGAAGAATTGCTATGGCCAAAGACTGGCTCGTTTTACGAGAAAAAGATTGCTTTCTTGCAGGAACAACTGTTCTCCAGACGCAGCCGCCAGGCTATGTTTGATGCCCTGGGTTCGTGGCTGAAAGAATCCAAGCAGCGCCGGATAAGGGAGGAGAAGCGATCTAGGGCTAAGGCAGGACAGAATGTGACTCAGAAGGCCATAGCTTATGATAGGTCTCGAGCAGAAAAGGGAATAGACTGTATGAACCGTGAATTTCGATTAAAGGTAGATAAGAGCTATGTGACTCGGCCCAATGCTGAAGATGAGATAGAGGACTTATTGGATATACGGCCACCACCTCCTTATGTGCCGCAACGGCTGTATCCGGAGGTGGCTGGAGTCTCGGCCCCAACCACGGCCGCACCCTTAGGAGCCTCAGGAGCCTCAGCCCCTCCGGCTCCCCCCAGTCCCCCTCCTTCGACAGAGCTCTCCCGACTGTCTACATCTGTGTCGGAGGTGATAACTATGTTACCAGCCCTGTTAACTGCTGCAGCAGCTGGGACAACACAGCTGCCACCCGGGTCAATGACTTCCCCTTCTGCCTTGCCCTCCTCCTCCGCGAGTACTACGCCAGTAGCAGCTGTCACCACTCCGACACGTCCGGTTCCTTTGGCTGAGGGTAAAAGGTTGTTTACTCGTTCGGCCTTGGGAACCGAAGAAAAAGACGCTATTGCTGTGCAGGCATCCCAATGGATGCGGCAACCCATTTATTTATTATCAGATATTTGGAGCACCATGAAGGATCACGAGCCGGTAATGCAGCAGCATGCATTAGAACATATGGCAAACCGCCTTATATCATTATGGGAGCAAGCACACACGGAGGGAAGGGCCCCGGCCATATTATACGATATTGTCACACAAGCCCATAAATCCCGCCTTACCCCCGAAGCAGTGTATGGGAATGTGCAGACCCTGGTGGCGTATAGAACCCGCCTGCAGTCCACTAATCCTACGGGGCTATCCCAGTACCCTATGCGGGAAGTACACCCCATCTACCATCCCGAGATCACGGAAGTGGTAGACGCCCATGGGGTAGTTACTCGTCCCAGAGTGGAGGCGCGCTTCCAGGAACAATGGGTGTACACTCCCTGGAAACGTAGTGAGGTGTTGTCACTAAAAAGTCAGTTACCAGATCCCAGGAAGAATCCCACCGCGTATTACAAAGAGCTTACTGAGGCGGCTTCCTCCGCAGTAATGACGTTGGCAGACATCGAGCTATTCTTCGCTCTACTAGTACCGGTGGACATTTGGCGCCAGGTGCATGATCAAGACCATGCAACCGAATTTGGGGGGACCTGGGAACAGCTACGGGGATGGGATAGAGATCGTAAACCAGGGAATAAGCCCCGGGCGGAAATATTGGCCCTTCCTGACAGGATAATAAATTATATGCATTCACTGATCCCTCCCCGAAAAGTGGACTGGGATAAGTTGACGGCCTGCAAGCAAAAGAAGGATGAGAGTGTATCTGATTTCTTTACGAGATTTGAGGGAGTTTTCATTGACTTCAGTGGACAGGACCTAGCCACTGAGGTGGGGGTACGGTTGTTCGTGAATCGATTCGTGACCAATCTGTTGCCAGAGGTGTCAGCTCGATTACAGGCTGCCGAAAGCACCTGGACAACCACCACCCCGTTGACAAAATTGAGTATGGCTCAATATTATGAACATCGGGAGAATGAAAGCAAGGACAGGACAGAAAAGAAGTCAAAGGACTTGAAGACTCGAGTATTGTTACAGCAAGTAGAGAGAGGACGGGGAAGAGGGAGAGGGTCACAGAATTTTGCTTCGAGAGGGGCGGGTCCGCCGCAGACGATGGGACGGACAGATTTGGGCATAAATCAATGTGCTTTCTGTAAACAGGAGGGGCATTGGCGAGCCCAGTGTCCGTTACTATATGAACAGAACAGTGCTCCGAGAGGACGGGGAAGGGGACGTTTCTCCGGACAGCGAGGGGGATCTACGAGATCAGAGCATTCGGCGACAGGTGAGATAGGTCAGAACTGTTTTGATCACGGTCAGGGAAAGCAGTATTATAATGGCGATTATGTGGCAGGCGAAGGATCAGGTTATTCTCAAGCATAGGACAGCCAAAGACAGAGTCAGGGGCAGGTGTCGATTCCAATTGATCAAGCTGGACCTTATGTTCATGCACGATTACTGAATGCATCAGGTACGTTTCTAGTTGACACTGGGGCCATGAACAGTTCTGTTTCACGTGCCCTAGTCCCGGGGGCTGCTCTGTCTGGCCAGAATAATGTGTCTGTGGGGTTTTCTGGAACTCCGGTGGTAAGCCCCATCTCAGAACCGCTCCCCCTTACCCTGGGGCCGGTATCAATAGACTCACCTTTTCTTTTGACCTCCCAGTGTGGAGAGAACCTTTTAGGCATGGACCTATTGAAAAGATTACATGCTCACATCTATTGTTCCCCAGAGGGGGTCTACCTGACCATAAAAGACCCTTCTCCCCTCTCTGCACAATGCTTATCTAAAACAGAACCACTACCACCAGAACTGGCGAACATTCTGGAAACCCTCTGGGCGACCGGAGACACTGATGTGGGCCATTTACGAATAACCCCAGTATCAATTACCTTAAAACAGGACGCTCAGTTGCCGAAGATTCCCCAGTATAAAATTGCCCCTGCTGGGGAACGGGCTCTAATGGCTATCATTTACGATTTGATAAAAACCGGAGTAGTGGAAGAAACGGCCTCTAATACATGTAGTAGCCCTATTCTTCCGATTCTTAAACGAGCCCTGACACAACCGACTCCTGATTATGCTGATACCTATCGATTTGTGATTGACCTCCGAGAAATCAATAAGATCGTGGTACCCCAGTACCCTGTGGTACCTGATATTAACTCCGTCCTGACAATGATTCCTCCAACGGCGCAATTTTTCTCAGTTATTGATTTAAAAAACGCTTTCTTTAGTATCCCTATACATCCAGACAGCCGCTATCTTTTCGGCTTCACATTGGGGGGCCGTAGCTTCAGATTCTGTCGCGCACCCCAGGGGTTTACAGAAAGCCCCAGTATCTATAGTCAGGCACTGAAAAGGATACTGGACACCTTGAGCTTGCCGCCAGGTAATGTATTACTCCAGTATGTTGATGATCTCCTGGTGGCCTCTGATACTGAGGAAGGCTGCCGGACGGCAACAGTGGAATTACTACAGCATTTGGCAAAACATGGTAGTAAGGTATCACTGTCAAAATTCCAATATTGTCGACCGGAGGTGACCTATCTCGGTCATCTCCTGTCGAAGGAGGGAAGGCGATTGACCCCGGAACGTATTGCATCCATTACTAACATGTCTGTTCCTCGCACCCAATGTGATGTCCGCGCTTTGCTTGGCATAACCTCTTACTGTCGCCAGTGGATTCCTAACTACTCTCTCATCACTAAACCTTTCCTGTATTTGATCACCAAAGACGTGCATGAACCCCTACCTTGGACTGATGAGTGTCAAATGGCTTTCCTTTCTCTAAAGGCTGCTTTATGTTCTGCTCCTGTGCTTGGCACCCCAGACTACCGGAAGCCTTTTGTGCTCTATGTGCATGAGGTGGACGGTTGTTCGCTTTCAATGTTAACGCAGGACTTTGGAGGTAAGCAAAGACCCTGTGCATATTTCTCAGCGGTTTTGGACAACGTCGCCAGAGCACTTCCCAGCTGCCTGAGAGCCACGGCCGCAGTAGCGATGGCGATCAGGCAATCGGAAGGGCTAGTCCTAAATACGGATCTCACAGTAATGGTACCACACGCTGTGGACGTATTGTTAAACAGAACTCAGACGCAGCACTTAACTAGTGCGCGTCTTACGGGGTACGAATTGACCCTGTTTGCACCTCACATAACCATTAAAAGATGTATGACTCTGAATCCTGCCACGTTGCTACCCCTCCCCCCGGGAGAAAGTGGCCAGGATGTACATGATTGCATATTCCGGACTGAAGAAGAGACAAAGGGCCAGATAGATCTAACAGACACCCCCTTATCGGAACCCCAAGGAGAATTGTATGTTGATGGCTCATGTTTTAAATTGCCCAACGGTAATACGGTTGCAGCCTATGCAATTACCACCTTGCGGACCGTGGTAGAGGCGGCCAAAGTACCATATCTTTCCGCCCAAGCGGCTGAATTAATCGCGCTACTTAGAGCGTGTGAGTTGGGAAAGGGACTGAGGTTGAACGTCTACACCGATAGCCAGTACGCTTTCGGTGTAGCCCATAGTTTTGGGAGGTTGTGGGCAGAACGAGGGTTTCTTACGTCTCATGGTGAAAAGATAAAGAATGGACAATTGGTCGAACGGCTGCTGGCCGCATTACCTTTGCCAGAAGCCCTCGCCATTGTAAAATGTAGTGCCCATAAGGCTGTAACCAATGATGTTGGGAGGGGTAACGCTTTTGCAGACAAGATTGCTAAGGAAACTGCCCAGTCAGATACCCCCTCCATGTTTGTAATTAGTCAGTGCAGAAGGATGGTAGAAGCAGACACTTTTCGAAACACTGTAGATAGTGTGAGAGAGTTGCAAAAAGAAGCCACCCCAGAGGAACTACAGTATTGGCAGGAGCAGGTGGGGCGGTTAGACGAGAATGGGTGTTGGACGGATTTATCAGAAAAATGCAGATGGCTGTTACCGAATGCATTCGTGAATGCGGTGGTGGCCATGGCACATGGTCCCGCTCACGTCGGGGTCCGAGGCATGTGTGCAATGTTGGACCCTGTATGGTACAACATTAATATCCAGAAAACGGCTAGAAATCTGGTCCAGCATTGTATGATTTGCCTCCAGCATAACCCGGGGGGTAGTACCCCTGTGTTGTCAGGAAGTTTTGCCCCACCTACCTTGCCTTTCGAGGTACTCCAAATGGATTATATACAACTGGAACGGGTTAACAACCTTAAATATGTTCTGGTGGTAATCTGTACCTTCAGTAAATGGGTGGAAGCATACCCCACTAGAGAAAACACAGCTATAGCAACTGCCAGAGCCCTAATAAAGGAGTTCTTTCCCCGATACGGGTTACCACGAGTAATCTGGAGTGATAATGGGACACATTTTAATGCCAACTTAGTTCAGCATGTATGTAATGGTTTGGCAATACGACAGAAGTTCCACGCCGCACGGCACCCACAATCAGCAGGCCTAGTTGAGAAATATAATGGGATCCTGAAGCTAAAATTAGCTAAACTACAGGACACGACTGGCCTGATCTTCTGCCATTGGCCCTATTGTCTGTAAGAACCACCCCTCATTCTCGGAGTGGGATTTCCCCTTACGAGGTGGTTTTTGGGAGACCAGCTAATGTATGGGGGGTGCCCCGGCCCAAGTCATTTAGGGATATTGAGTATCCTATGTTGGCCGACTACCTTTATGCGTTAACTAAAGATCTCCGTTCTATCCACCAACAGATTTCAGCAGTACTGCAGCCTCTGCCGGAGGGCCCCGGACACAGCATCGAACCAGGTCAGTGGGTCCTAATTCGGAACTACCAGCGAAAGTCGAGCTTGGAACCCAGCTGGACCCAGCCACATCAAGTGCTTCTGGCCACGAGGACGGCGGTAAAGGTCGAAGGGAGGCAGCATTGGATTCATGTTTCCCATCTGAAGCGTGTCCCGCTTCCCTTGCCCGAGGATTGCCAGGACCAAGAGGAGAACGAACGGCACAGAGGTGAGCACGACGCCGAAGATCCGCCCTCCCCCGAAGCCCACGGAGAAACGGAAGGGCAGGGAGAGAGGGCCACGAGTTCGGGGTCAGCTGTGGCAAATAAGGCCCTGCCTGGGGACCAAACGCGTGACCAGGAGGGCCACACGCCTTGTTCCTTCTCTGATCCCACTGTGCCCATTTTGTTCATAAATCCTGAAACCCCTGGTCACACCCGATACCACCTGCGGCCCCGCAAACGGAATGAGATCCCCCGGTCCGGCTTACCATAAAAGGTGAAGTCCGAGTTAAGGGACCTAGGGGATCATATGAACACTGGACTGAACTCGTGGAGGGCGTAGAACTATAAGTGATAACCCTGTTCAGAAAGAAGATAGAGACATTGATAGTAAAAGGGGCCCAGGTAATCCTCCTCTCCGACCAGAGTTGCGTCAAATGCAGCTCCCACGCGAGAAGTTTTTTGCACCCTTGATTTTTATCTTTTCTTTTCTTTGATACTTCTACTGTTTTGGAATGCTAAGAGTCTCCCTGTGAGGCTCTAACTCGGACACAGGAAAGAAACACCCTCCGGCAGAATGGACTGCGTGTAGTTTTTCTTTTGTTTTCATTGTTTCCCGAGCTTAGAACTGGACTTTTAGTGAGAATGTATCCCTTTGCTCGCTTAGTCCTTGAAGAAGAGCGTCCCATAATCCCCCGCCCTAGATATGCACATTTACCAATGTTTTCCACATGGAGTTTGCGTACTAAAATTGTGTTTATTTCTATAATAGCCGTGTCATTTCTATTATGTTTAGGATTGTTCATTTATCTAGAATTCCGCCACCCAGTCCATACCTTGGTGTTGACTACCCCCACTCCTCAGGAACACCATTTTCAGACTTTGGCCCCTCACAAAGAAAGGCATCGCCAGACTTATGTACATAATGCCTTCATAGAAATGTTGCATCAGACTCACAGTTCCACGAATGTCACCGATTGCTGGGTATGTGGCCTCCTCCCTTCAGTAATGCATAAACATGATTTGTTTATATCAAAGCCGTTGTCACATCTAGGGAGCTGTGAAGCTTGGTTTAGATTGTTGTCTATGATATATGAGCATTATACTGTGGATGCGCATAGATTCTCGGAGAAAGATTATGACCTAATCCTGGCCTACATAGAGAGGCATCAGGGATTCACTCCCAATGCAGAAGGCACTGATGGCACTTTAGATCCAACAGCCTGCATGAATGTGTACATGGACCATGAGAATGATACTTGGCTAAGGGATGAGATATTAGATTTTGTATCCTTCAATTTCACCGAGTACTTCAGATATTTTCAGGAACGCAATGTCTCCGAAGACAAGATTATACCTGTCCCTGTACTAAATACGTCATCCTCCTTTTGTGTCCAGGGTTCCGGCCACTTGTTCGTAGGATTTAGCAGATGTAACTACACTTATCGATTACGGACTTTTAGTAGTCCTCCCATTTTGACTCCCCCGAACATATATTTCGTATGTGGGGAGAATGCTTACACCTGGCTTCCCAGGGGATGGTCGGGCAGGTGTTATCTGTCCTTCCTCTATCCTCCTGTTTATATTGCCCCCTCCGATTACCATAAATCTCATTCATTGAATAAAAGAAGTCTGTTATCCCTATCCATTGATAATGATGTCACTGATCAAACGGATACCCCGGCCCAACATTTCGTAGACATTATGAAAGGGGTCCTACCTATATGGGGCCCTATCCTCACTAGTAAGGAAATCAGAAGGCTGTCCAGGGTGGTGGAGGGAGTAGTCAATACCACGGCCGGGATATTGACAAATATCACTGTTGAGCTTCAGGCGACCTGGCTTGTGACCCTTCAAAATCGTCTTGTTTTAGACGTCATACTGGCTGACCGTGGAGGAGCATGCCGGGTGATCGGGAGTTCCTGTTGTGTATATATACCTGACTCCGCCCCTTCAGTTCATTTAGCCATTCAGAAACTCCACCGACTGGCATCAGAAATCCATACCGAGACTGGTACCTGGTCCCTGTCAACTTGGTTCTGGGACCTTCTGACCACCTGGGGGTGGAAACTGTTCATGTTTCTGTTGGGTATTATGGGTTTCCTCTTTACCTGCTGCATTTGTATCCAATGCGGCCCTGCCTGTTGTTCCTATTGTGCCACCCAATTTCGCTCGGCACTACCTAAATCCCCACCTACCCAAGCTCATGCCCAGATGGCCAAGAAAGAAATTCATGATCTAATGCAGATAGATGAAGGTATCTTTGAGGATTAGTCATACTTATTTTTATTTTATTTTAGCTACACTGTGCTAAAAGGGCCGTTCTGTAGGATCCAAATTTCAGAATATGATTAGCACACTGTAACTAAAAACTAACTTATTTGACTCAGCCCCGTAAGAAGGCCCTTTTTGCATCCATTTAGTAAGTACGGCGGAAAGGGCAGAAAACAGAACCGCGGCCATCTTGGCCCTCAGCTCTCTCTGGTCTAAAGGAGCTACAATCACGTGGTTCCCTGAACCCGTATTTTCCTTGTTCAGCAGACACTAGTTTTAGAAGACAGGCTGAATTGTATTTACGACCGAGAAGCAAGGTCACATCTGCCAAAAGGGAGTACCAAGCAAATTCCTTCTGAACCTGGGACGAGAAGGGAGTCACCCGGTCGACCTTCTATTCTTAAAGATAGTAGCCTTTTTTGTATCATTGAAACTAGATATAGGATGAGCTCATTAGGAGCGCCTAGACTGGCTGGTACTTTTCCACTTATAAGGCTTTGTATGTTGCACTGTAATGTATAAAAGTATGAGTTTGTCAAGAAGCCAGCAGTCTTCCTCGGCACACCTCTTGGGTGAGGACCGATGAGGCTCCTCTATGTAGAGTTTCCTGTTTGGCCAATAAACGCTTGAACCTTCTACGTTGCCAACTGCTCGTTATTTGACTTACATTGCGGGCCACTGGTAAGTGTGGCCCTTGAGACTGAAAATTGGATACAACAGGGGGCAGTACTTCTCCTTCAGTTTTCACAGCTCTTCCCCTTGGCAGAGGTTCCTGTTGAGTCCAGAAGTAATCTAAATGTCTACGGTCTGGGCCCCAATATTTATACTACATTTTCCTTTGTTCTCTTGTGGCAGAGCGTCTCTTAGCTCAGTCCAAACCAGTTCTGTCCTCTCTGGTCCAGCTTCCTGGCAGGAGGTGGAGACAGCATTGTGTGAGGCAGACCGGGCCTATTCAGGTGCGAGGAAATCTCCTCCCACTACTTTAAATGCAGCCCAGGTCTATTCAGCCCAGCCCTGGCTCATCCAGGAAAGGCAGGACACAACTCAACCCCCCCAGTGGTTGTCTACAGCAAATACACCTCCCCAGCCCCTGTCACTCCAAAGCGACAGGGAAGAAATGAAAGTTAAGAGCATGAATGTTTAAAGCCCTGGGTGGGTGATAGATGTAAAGGAGCCTCTTGAGATAGCTGACACCAGAGTGGGACAGCACTAATGACGAAGCGGAATGGAGTGGGGTGGTACAAGAAGAGTGATGGCAGTATCAGCAGAGCTGAGGGAGTGTCAGTGTTGAGGGTGTCACCAAAAGTTCTGGGAAAATGGGTAATTTTCCTTTCTGCTCCATCAGCCATGTATTTATTTGTACCTCAAACAAACCTATCAGCTGCTTGCCAAGACTAGGAACTTTAGTCTAGTGCTAGCTTCACCACAATAGAAGCAACAATGTCCTCTATAACTGTTAGTGTTTAGTGCCAGAGTAAGTGGTCACAGTTAAGGACTTTGAAAAAAAGGACAGGGCATTGATCAGAGCAATTTGCTATCGCTTTTCTGGCCTCTTCAGTTCATTGTAACTGAGAGGTGTGGAACTGTTGTCTTCCTGCAGCAGCCCTAAGTTTTCCCACTATTGCTTCACATTTATGTACACTTCTTTTGCACATAACTGCTTTTCAGCTTTCTCTGCTGCAATGTTTATTCTTGCTGTTGTCCAATTCTGTCCTTGTGAAGGAGTTTTTTGTTGCTGAATATCTTCAGGCAAGTAGATAGAATGTAAGCCTTAGCAAACAAGCTGTGTTCCAATCACTTTAATACGAGGAGCTATTTCTTAATGTGTTTCATTGCATGCTGTTAATTCTGAATAATAATTTCAGTATTCTTTTTTGGAGACACATTGCTGAAATAGCATTGACGTTCCCATTGATAGATATAAAGTGGGTTGTAACCAGCTCTTATAGAGTTAATTCAAAATGCCAGGTTCGGGTTGGGATCTGTGGTGACAGAACTACAAGTTGAAAGTCAAAGTGGGGACTAGTCTTGAAAATTAGTAGTTATTAACACAGGTTCCATGTTAACCTCCTCTGCTATCTCTTTTGAATAGAATTTAGATTTATCCTTAGAATGATTTCCGAAGATTATTTTTGCGTAATTTGAGAGTTGAAACTTTGGGCTGATTTTTGGGCAGAAACTGGTCTGTGTTGGGCATCATTTGTGGTTATACTTGAGCGGCTTTGGGCCTGGAACGGGTCTTAAAATCTGCAACACTGAGGATCAGGTAAGCGTACGGTTTCTCCAAACAATTACTATTGAAACTGGAGTCCGGGTGGGGAGAAAAGTTGGCATATGATATGCCCAACTACTATTGGCACTAAAATCAAAGCACGACCTTCACACTAAGAGTGTGCCGATGTTGAGAAAACTTGCCATTCACGAAAGCAAGCTAAGGTCCTGCCTCGAATGACTGCAAGATGCTGAAGTGTGCATTTTTTAGTATGCTTTACATAGGAACCTGCTCGTTTGACTTAGCATTTTTGGCACATGGCCCAGCCATGTGCGACACCTTCAGTGAGTCCTGTTGCATTTAGCCAATAGCACCTAAATTGCTGGGACATTATTATTGCCATTCATAAAAGAAAAAAAAGTGAATTTACAAGGCCCATGGCCATTTCAAAAGATCTGCCATATCATCTTTCACCTATGGAGCCAGTCATGAAACTACTGGGAGGGGGCTGCAGAATGGATGAGAAAAAAGATGGACCTCGCCTAGGGAGTCAATTCACCTTGAGATTGCCCTGCAAGTCCCAGTGTGCAAGGCGTTTTTGAAAAAGCCAGGACGGGCAGACAATGAAAGGTACATACCTTTTCTCTTTCATTTCTTTCAGGCGGCCTTTATGCTGCACAGCCAGTGTGCTATTGGCAGGAAAGAGCGCCGCGGCCAGACCTAGAAGAAACCATATGCAATCAATAGGGCTGGTATTGCACTCACTGCTATAAATCCCATTTACCTATGGGCTTGCTTCGACCTTAATTGAGTGTTATGGAAATGTTTCCCCTGAGAACCCCGGGCAGCGCGGCAGCTTGGTAACGCAGGCTGCATTTTTCGCATTAACCGCTGGAAATAATTCCAGGGTATGTTAATCGCCAGCCGTGCTGGTATGTTGAAAGCTAAGCATTAAGTTAGCCTAATGCCTCTGCCAAGTTATAACGGGTTTGCAGGCCGCCGTGAAGTGGATAGAAAATAACACAAAAACATATCTCCTGGTGCGATTTCTCTTCTGGTTTTACAGATCTCCATTATGCCACGCCGACTGTGGTGGGATGTTAGTCTATTTGTCAAATACCCAGGGATCCCGCATCAGTGGGTCAATTACCAATGGGGATCTAATCTTCTTCCTGGGGGGGACTTGGTTCCAAAATTGCTTCCGCCGACCTAATGGAAGCACATTCGGAAAAAATAGATTTAACAGCCGGCCCGCAATACCATGGCCGCCATTTGTTTAATTTTTTCAAAGACGAAGGGGCAGATTTACAAGCCCGTTGCACCTCTTTTACGCCGCAGTTGCGTCACTTTTGTGACGCAGCGGTGGCGCAAAGCCAGCGCCATGGTGCGGGATACGTACAACGTGACGCATCTGGGAGATACGTCACGTTGTAAAGCCCTGCGCCACATGTAGGCATTCCAGTACGGGGGGGGCCGTTTCGTCGCAGGAACGCCTCCTAAAGGTGGCTGAATGAAATCTACAAGATTTCACTCAGCCACTTTTAAGGCCATGCTGCGTCAAAACCCTGCGCCTGCTTGAAGTAGGCGTAAGGATTGACGCAGCATTTTAAAGATAGGGCACCCTCGACCGTTGCTGGTGCTGCGTCGTGCTTGCGACGCAACTCCAGCAATGCGCCGCCTTTACGGCAGCAGATGCGTCACGCATCTGTCCATTTTTGCCCCATGGTGTGCCGCATTGTAAATGCGGCGCATCCATGGTGGCGGAGCTGTGACGCACAATAACTGGCGCATCCCTGCTGATATGCAGGGATGCGCCGGTTATTGTAAATCTGCCCCAATTTACAACTCGGGGATTTGTTTTTGAACAACAACAAAAAAAAGCAATGTCTGTGACAAGCTGGGAGTTTCTCTGACAGCCGTGAGGACATTTGAGGAGTTGTCTACACGAGGCAGCCTTGGTGTGTATAGAAAAAGCTGAGAATTTTGACTCTGGTGGAGTCAACCCACATGGATATAATTTTCACCAGTGGGTGGGAGGATTTCACACAGGGAGAGCCACCGGAGGCTGTTGCCGGAATCACATTGTTTCACCCACCTTTAATTGAGGCAGAGTGGGAAAATGTGGTTATCTGCAGGTTTTTGATGTGGTCCTGTTACTATCCAACTCCAAATAGGGACCCTCTAGTCCTCTTGGAGTTGTAAGGGTTGGCGATAACTCAGAAGAAAGCAAAAATATAGCCTGGGAACTCTTCAAGTGCACAAGTGAGTTATGAAGGCGAAGCTTGAAAGTTGAACCATTTTTAGAATTGATGGACAGCTCCATTTTTTAAAGAAAATCTAGATTTGACTTAGTAGGCACTTCGATTTCTTCAGTCAGCGACTTCTGCATGTGCTGTAGTTAATAAGTGTTGAATGAATTTGGCGGTCAACAATGTGCGGAATATTCTGCTGTAGAACTAGATGAAAATGTACCAAAAAAGCATTCAAGCTTCTCTTTTTCTCTAGCTCTGGTTCAGCTGCATCAGGTCAGGTCCTCTCCTGCATCGGTTCGTGACCGTGGTCCGTATTCTAGCTCTGCCCAATGTTTACAGTGGAAATGAAGTGTTGTCAGGTCTCCTCGGCATTTGAGAGCTGCTTTTAATTCAGAAGCTAGTTCGCTTGATTGTGGGTTACAAGGAGATTCCTATATGTGTTAACTTTAAAGTTTTGGGCACGCCAATGCAGCAGGGCAAGGTGAAGGGAGGCAATCCCATTCCCCTCCCCCACGCTTTGGTAAGGTGAATGGGAAACAAATCAGTTTTGTTCCCCATATCATCAGTATAGGGGTGGGGGAAAGGGCAAAATTGCCATACCCCACACTTGGGCAAAACGATGAATAGGATTGGGTTATTCAAAAGAGACTGCATAACCACTACTTAGAATAACTGAGAATAGAAGTAACACTGGAATGATGACAGAAGAAAAGGATTCAAGAATGTTTATTGGACGGGCATCATTTGTTGAGCCTGATGCTGAAGAAAATAGTATTCCAGCAACCTCTAACAAGCTGCATCCATGGTGACTGGCAGATCCTCACATGGGGAGGATGCCAGATGTGCCCCAATGTCATCATGAATGTCCATGATTTTCCTGGTGAAATATGAATCAAGGTTATCACATCAAAATTGTGTATAATGAATGGGTGAAGCTACATGAAAAAATGTTTTAGAAGAGTTGGCCCCTACTATGATAGATGTACTAGACTGCCACACACAAACCGTCAGAATAACATCTGCACAGATTGTCTCCCAGATGCTCTCTCAACTGAGTAAAGCCACATTATTTTCACCACCTTTGATCTACAATTACATTTTTTTATACTATCTTCCATAGAAATTACAGAATTCACCTGCTTGTTGTTAATTTCTTCTTGGCAAACAAGACATGCTGTTCCCTAAATGCTCCTAATCGGTACACCGATAACACTTTAGTTTCACATTCCATTTGATATTTATAAATTTCTATAGCGCTGAATCACACCATAAGGGGTATCTCTGTGCTTAGCCAGACCCAGGGATTCAAAAAAGAAAGGTTTTTAAAAGCTTTCTGAATAGAGGGAGGCTCTGACAATTGCAAAGCTGGAGGAGCAGTTCGTTCCAGAAAGTAGGGACAAGTTGTGAAAATGCATTGCCACCCTTGGGAGTGCATAGAAGTAACTTGGGCCCTGATCTAAGGGTTCGCGGGGGAGTGTACCTGATAAATTTGTCGGACAAATATGAAGGCCCCTGACAATTAAGGGCGTTATAGACAATGCAGTTGATCTTGAATTTAACCCGCTTTCTCACAGGGAGCCAGTGGAGTTTATTAAGAAGTGGGATGGAAGCCGTTCTGGGAGGGGCGTTGGCTACTAGTCGGGCAGCGTTATTCTGTACAATTTGTAGCTTGTTTAAGGAGGCCTCGTTAGCCAAAGCTCGTAGTGCGTTACAATAGTCCAGGCGGCTTAATACCAGGGCTTGCATCAATGTTTTTTTTGTCGAGGAAGGAAGCAGAGGGAAGACTCTTTTGAGTAAGCTGAGTGTATGGTAGCAGGTGCCAGCAATGGTTGTGGCGTGGGCATCGAATGTGAGATTGTGGTCTATTCAGAATCCTAGAATCATGCCTACTTCTTTGGGAGAGGAAGCCGCGCCCAACTCCTCCGGCCACCGCCTGGGAGTCCATTTCATATTCTGATGCTTGCCCTCTACACTGTCCTTTGCTTTTACGGTGATATTGCCATGCAACCCTTCAAAAATGTTACAACGTTAAGACTGAGTTTGAGCTATGTCCAGTGGTGGCCGGCACAGATCTGGGGTGGCGGGGGAGGGGGTAAGGAGTTGTAAAAAAAAATAGACTTACCTCCTCGCCGCTCATCTCCCGTGTTGTTTCTCCTCAGTCTGCCGACCAGGAAGCAGCCAGGCCCCCCTGAGCCAATCACAACGTTGCAATGTAGCATTGTGATTGGTCGGAGTGCCGAAATTCAGCGCTCAGACAGGGACTAGGGGCCTGGGCATGTTCTCCACCCAAGCAGTAATGCAGCCTGGGTAGAGAACATGCTAAGTGAGCATGACTGTTTGGTCGGCCCGAGACTGCCGGCCAAAGCGTCATCCATACTTCAGTGTGCCCACAACTCCTCTCCTGCTCTGTGAGCAGAGCAGCCCCGCCCTGCCCTGCCCCCATGCTGCCGCAGCAGGAAGGAACTAATAAAATGATAATAACATCGTTATCAACATTTGTTTTCCTTTCCTTCACTGCTGCCATGCAGTGAGGCGACGCTCCTCCGCCTTAGCGAATGAGCTGCCACTGGCTAGGTCAGAGATGATAGGACAGTACTGAATGCCCCTCTGACTGAAAATTTGTGCGGATGATCGCACAGCAATGAAATCACTTTGGTGAAAATAAAGAACAAAAAAGTAAAGAAAAATAAAACAAAGCTTGAAGACTGCTTCAACCTGTGGCAGAATTGCAATTTCTAGCCGCCATAAACTATTACATTTTTTGGACTTTCGTAGTCGTCGAAAAGCCACAAAAAAATGGTGTATCTGATTAATAGCCATATAGTTCTCATAGTGGTCAGTAAACTATCAAGTTTACAGTACTGGAAGGAGTGAAAAGGTATTTTATGACAGGAAGGCAAACTAGACCATTGTTCACAATGCAGTGCAACAATCAACGAGTTGCAGGAATGAAGCTTCTGTGATGCAATGTAGTCTAGATCTACATGTGTGTGCCTTTAGCAGAATATCCCTCATCACTAAAACTCATAGGGGCATATTATCAAGCACATGCAATAATTATCACAAATCGTGCATAGCGCGATTTTTATTATCGCCGTCTATCGCTGGATTTCAGCACCGGGTTAGCGATGTATTATTACCGCTTTTTACCCAGGCGATGTGAAATCCAGCGATAGAGGGTGATAACATGCATTAGCATGAGAAAAGCAGCGAAAAATGACCTGCTATAATGTAAACCTTGATAATAGGCAGGTGTGGACTTAGCCCTGAGATCCACCTCCCATGTTAGAGAGGGCTAAGTCGGATTAATAGCAGGAGTTAAAATCCTGCGATGAAGGGACCTTAGCACAACTTTGATCATCGATTCGCGGGTCCCGGGCATCCTTGTAAAGATCGCAGTGCAGTTTTAGCGATGTTTACCCATGTTGTTCTGTGAGGAATGCCCACTTTGCATGTCATTAGTGGTAATAATCGCTGACATGCAAAGTGGAGAAAAGACGGCTGCTAACTCAAGGAAACACGCGTTAGCGTATCCTTGATAATAGAACGATATTTAAATCACTGCTTTTCGGCCGAAAACGGCCACTAAAGCGCCGAAATTGGGCTTGATATTATGCCTCTTAGTTTGATACAAATGTATATTTTGATTGTCTCTGCTGGAAATAAATTGTACGAGGGGAGTTGAAATTTGTTAGACCCCTTGAGCACCAGGAGTGCTTCCTTAAGAGGAATGTTAAATGTTCTCTTAAGAGTAAGGAGTTTTGCCTCTTTAGAAGAGATGCTCCTCTGAGAGCAAGGGGCAGCCTTGTCTTAAGCAGGGCTGTACTACAGGATTAGGAGTACATTGATTAGGAAGATGAAAGATGAAAGGCTCATTTCGAACTAGAACTTAAAACCATGGGAGTCACCTCTGGCACATTAGGTGAGAACAAGAGCACTCATTGAACGAATAGCAATAAAGAACAAAGTAGGCCCATCACCAATGAAGAAACTACGGAGCAAAAGCTGTAATGATGTGAACAGAATGCGAAGAAACTAGTCAAGTAGGAGGAAAAGATGAGGGAGCAGAAAATGGGAGTTTTGGAGTTAACAGAGCAAGGAAACTCGTAAAGAATCAAAGGGAAGAAATGGTCAGCAGTACACAGTAAAAGACAAGTAAGAGGGCAGACATGTCAGTAGTTCTTGCGGGGCCAGAGTAAGAGAGAGAGAGAGAAAGAGAGAGAGAATAGAAGATCCAGCATCTGGTGCCATCTACTGATATTAGCTATGTTAGTTGTCATGTAATTGATAGCAGGGCAGCCTTGCTTTAACCCCTTCGCTGCTAGGCCTTCCCCCCCTGTTCTAAGCTTTTTTGTGGCTATTTGGGGGTGTTCGTGCTTAGGCCCCTGTAACTTTTTGTCCTCATAAGGTATCCACGCCAAATTGTGTCCTTTTCTTCCAACTTCATGGGGATTTTAAAGGTACCCAGGGTTTGTGGAATCCCCTTGAGGGGACCAAGAAATTAGCCAAAATACAGCTAAATTCTTTTTTTAAATAGGGAAAAAGTGCTGAGGAAGAAAACGTCTGTCTTTTTCCCAACAAATGGTATCAACAAAGGGTTTGTGATGCTGAAAGCACCATTTTCCCAGCTTTCATGGACAGGCAGACGTTTGTCATAAAACCAAAATATTTTACACAGTTTTGGCATTTTACTGGGACATAGCCTATATTTGCTACTTTTTGTGCTTTCAACCTCCTTCCAGTTAGTGGTAGTTTGTTAATGGGTATGAAACAATAATGGATCCTGGAAAGCTATACATTTCAGAAAAGTAGACAAAATTCAGAATTCAGAAAGGGGACATTTGTGTAGATCCTTCAAGTTTTTTTTTTAGAGAAACTAACAGTTGAAAATAAGAAAAATTGAAAATGAGTTGAAATAAAACAGCCATTTATGCCAACGTTTTCACCTATAACTTATTCTATGTATGACAGAGCAGACCTGGGGGAACACTGGGTGGTAGGAAATTTGTGGTGGCCTCGTCATCCCACAACTTTCCCACACAGAAAAGTGATGAAAATGTGATTTTCCTAGCTAAATTTAAGGTTTGCAGAGTATTCTGGATAGGAAAATGTTGAAAGATCCATGCAAGCCACACCTCCGTGGACTCCCCTCGGTGTCTAGTTTTCAGAAATGTCTGGGATTGGTAGGTTTCCCTAGATGGCCACTGCGCCAGGACAAAAAACGCAGGCGACCCTCTTGAGAAAAAAAAACAGGTTGTTTTGTGATAGATAGGTGAGCACCTGTATTTTTGGTCCCGGGTTTGCAGACGTCTAGGGGAACCAAATAAAACCAGACATTTCTGAAAACTAAACACCTTTGGGAGTCCAGGGTGGTGTGGCTTGCGTTGATGTCTCAACATTTTCCTACCCAGAATCCCCTGCAACCCTCAAATTTAGCTGAAAAAAATCAAATTGTTCTCACATTTCTGTGTGGGATAGTTGTGGGATCACTGGGCTGACAAAAATGTCTTCCCACCCAGCGTTCCCTCAGGTCTCCCAATTAAAATGGTACCTCACTTGTGTGGGTGGGCCAAGTGCCCGCAGCAGGGAAGGGCCCAAAATGTATTGTGGAGACATCAAAGTGCCTATGATATGGAAGGGCCAAAAACATGTAGAGATTGAGGGTGGCCCAAAGCGGGTCCAAAAGGGCAGTTTGTTTATTCGTTTTTAGGCTGACACTACTTTGGCCACCCACACAAGTGAGGTATTGTTTTTCTTGGGAAACCAAGGGGAATGCTGGTTAGTAGGAAATTTGTGCCTGGGTGGTGATCCTACAGCTTACTCACACAGACATGTGAGGAAAATGTGACTTTGTAAGTAAATTTGAGGTTTTAGGGGATTCTGGGTAAGAAAATGCTGGGGGATCCATGCAAGACACATCACCAGACAAGTGTCAGTACACACCCATCATCATCCACGCACACCACCAGCCAAGCGCCATCCACGCACACCGACTGCCAAGCGCCATCCATGCACACCGCCAGCCAAGCGCCATCCAAGTACACCGCCATCCAAATGCTATCAATGCGCACAGTCAGCCAAGCAATATCCACGACACCGCCAGCCTAGCGCCACCCACGCACTTTGCCATCTAATCGCCATCCCCAAACAATGCCAGCCAAGCAGGGCCGGACTGGTAACAGCAACCAGCCCTGGCAGATTGCTGCTCTACTGGCCCTGGAGGGGGAGGGTGCTGGTAAAAAGCACCCCTCCTGCTTTTGTTACTGGGGCCCGATATTGCAGCACTGCTTCAAAACCAGACTCCAGTGACAAAACTGCCCCCACGGCCAGAAAATCTGGGGAAACGCCTGATGCCTGCTATGGCCAGTCCGACACTGCAGCCAAGCATCAGTCCACGTACACCACCAGCCAAGCACCACTCCACCCACACAACCAGGCAAGTGCCAAACTACACACACCGTCATCAAGCACAAGTCCACCCACACCATTAGCCAAGTGCAGGTCCACAAACACCGGCAGCAAAATGCCAGCCAAAGGTCAGTCCATGGAGACCGTCACCCAACCTCCAGTGTACACACACACACAAACTCTCCTTGGTTTCTACTGGTTTTCTGCCCCTGCTTGGGTTCAGATGAGAATAAAAAATATCACAGAAACAGCCAAAATGTGTGACTAAAAAAAAGGAGCGCCCCTTGTCTATGATGCTCCTCACTGGCAAGCCCATAAACATATCCCTGGTGCCTAGTGGACTTTCTGCTCCCCTGGGGGACAGATAAGGGGCTATTGCTCTGATCTGCCAGAGGCAGAAAGCCTTTTTTGGTGGTGGAGGCATTAGCATGCCCATTCTCTGCAGCCCCCACCCTATATTAAAAAAGAGAATCTCTGGTGCTTAGTGGGCTTTCTGCCCCCCAGGGGGCAAGCTAGGGGCTATTGCCCCCATTTGCCTCTGGGAGGGGCAGAAAAACGGAGGGATTTTTTTTTTGGGGGGGGGGGATTGGGGCATTGGCATGCCTTTTTGGGCAGCCCCCACCCTTATTTACATAAAAAAATTCCCTGATGCCTAGTGTGCTTACTGACCCCCGGGGGTAGGGCAGATCGGGGGCTATTGCCCCCATCTGCCTCCCAGGGTAGGCACAAAGGCTGTGGATTTTTTGGGGGGAGGTGGGGGCATTGGCATTCACATTTTGGGCAGCCCCAGCCCATTGTATGAAAAAAACAATCCCTGGTGGGCTTTCTGTCCCCCGAGCAGATCAGGAGCTATTGCCCCATCTGCCTCCGGGGGGGGGGGGGGGGGGGCAGAAAGACTGCAGAATTGTTTTTGGGAGTGGGGGCATTGGCATACCCATCTTGGGCAGCTCCCACCCCTAAATTGCATGAATAAAAATTCCCTTGCATCTAGTGGACGTTCTGCCCCCCAGAGAGAGGCAGAGAGACTGATTTTCCCCAAATAATTTTGGGGGGAGTAAAAGCCCTTGCCTAAGGGGCCGCTCCCTCCTCCTTGGTGGCTAGTGGGCGGATCCCTGCTTGGGGATTGCCCTCCAGGCAGATTCTCCCCTTTCCAACGATGCCTCTCCTGACTTTCTACGTGCTCAGGGGGCTGAGATAGCCCCCTGGGCATGTAGAAAGTTAAACTTATCGGCTCTTTTCAGTTTCACTGAAATGACGTCAGTGCAACTTGCGCGCTGATCGTCAAATCAGGGAAACCACACAAACAGCCTCAGGAGCTGGGGAAGCTCTTCCCCAGCTCCCGGGGCTGTTGGTAGGATTTCAAATGTCATGTGCGAAGACGCCTGTGAGCCGTCCTGTGCACACGCCCACCATGGCTCTGGACGGCTCTCGGCCGTACTGAGCACGGAAGGGGTTAAAATCTATGAATAATGTTGTATCATGAGGTGGTCCATAGAAATGCATAGGTCTGGAGAATAATGACTCCTCTGACCTTCTGGCAGGCCCGGAAGACGTCAGAGGACAGGTGTACTTCCGGTTCACCCTTGAACTGTGCTGGTAAAACGTGCTACCTACAACCTGGCACAGTAGCCATTACCTGCCCCGATTTCCACTCTGACTGTGTACTAAGGAAGCAGTGGACAGAAACACAGAATGGTATAGGAGAAAGGTAATGGAGGGGAGGAGAATGGGTCTGAAGCAGTGGAAGAGGGGAACTGGGGCCTAACAACCAAGGATAGAATATCGAACAGGATTGGGTGCCGAAAAGAAGAAAGTCAATGGGGATGAGGGAGAGGCAAACAGACACAGTCTACTGCAAAGCACCAATGAGAAGAAAGAAATAAGAAAGGAGCATAGTCCCAGTGTGAAAATATCTTAAACATTTCCACAAATGATGCTGCCTTAAACTTACTTAGAGATCCTGGAAGTTGCGCACCTTTTTTCAGCCTATGAATCTTTGCCACCGTTTTCTAATAGAGTTTTACACATCACAAGACATCAATACTTACATTTGAAGTTCAGTCAATAAAGAGAGAATTGGTGAAGTTTTGAACGTTTATTCTCTCATTTAGTAGCTTAGTCGATATTTATGTTCTTTTATTCAACTTAGTGGCAAGTCGATTGCAGAAATATTAAGAGATAAAATAGTTAGAACAAGCCTAGAAAAATAAAACAGTGTATTTCCATTCCGAGTATTGTCCTTATTCTAAACTAAAGGACCTATACTACCCTAACAAGAAGCAGAAAGAGTTCTTTCTGGAAAAGAGCAAGTAGATTTCTAAGCAGATTCAAACAGCTAAGAGGAATAATGAACTCCCCATAAAGGGTTGTTCTGGAGACTCAGCCGAGTTCTCCTGACAATTGCATTCACAGCCTTCTATGAAGAGAGAGAGAGAAGGAAGGAGGCACAGCAGTAACTATGATAAGCATATAACAGAAGATCTACTCAGAAAATGCAAGGAAAACAAGGACATCCCTGTTAGCAGTAGCTTATGCCAAGGCGGGCTAGCACAGCAAAGTGCCAAGGGGCATGGCAGGGTGGGAATGCATGGGAAGTCTTGGGTCTCTCTAGCTAGGAACATGTACTATACAGAAAGCAGCTAAACATGTTGCAAAAACAGGTGCATGTCATCATCATTGTCCAATGGTGAGAGGTCTTCCGATGGTCCATCATCTTTGCCCTCGATTCCCACCGAAAACGTCTGTATGAAGTTGGTTAGAAATGGCTACAACATATAACAAAAAGTTATATCTACAAAGGTTCTCATGAGAACCCCTTCCAAGCCTACTCTGTTAGCTGTCTTGTTTCTCACCACATAACAATGAGCTGTTCTGTGATATAAAACATTCAAATTCAGGTATGTCCTGGTTAGATCACGAAATGTAAGCTACAGCAAGCATTTTCTTTTCATTAATACTTATTCATTATGCATATGTGGCAAAGAAAACAATCTAAGTGCAGTGAAGTCATACAGTGTGAGGAAAAAGAAAGAATACCTTTTCTCAAGACACAGCACATTTCACAAAACGTCAAGCCCTAGGGTTCAATTACAAAGTTAAATCACTATTTTGTGGAAAGCATTAATTTTCTGAAAGGGACAGTGTTGAATAAATGAGCAGTGCAGCCTAGCAAGTGGAGAACGACAGAAATGAAAGCTTTCTGCACAAAAATAAACAACATGTTCACTTTTGCATGTTAAAATAAAGGCATGTTTTCTAACATTTAACTAACTTTTCATTTTCATGATAATATTTAGCTAATGTCTATGTTGTTATTATGTGGTAAAATCTACGTAAACATGTTTAGCTTTATCAATAGAGAATTGGGTGATGGCGAATGGTAGGATAAGTTGCCCTCTCCTATTTAGCAAGCGCCATTCATTTATTCACCATGCCAATACTGCTCTGAAAATCACTTCCACCAGCACATACCACACAAGCTTTAAAGAGAAAATAGAGTAAATGAGAATAGCTGAATGCATTGGCTGTGGTCAGTGATGGAAAAGTGCCACTACAGAAGAGCAAAGCATCCTTTACATATGTAGAAGGAGTATGCTGCTACTTCTCCAAGTGGCTACTTCACATCAAATAACTGCTATGGAAGGACTCCTTTCTCATGTATGGGTATATTTGATGGAAATATACACCTCAATACATCTACCACTGATGCCTCTCTGCATTATGATGCTAGTGGTCGGAAAGTAAACCGGCCAGTCATTCCGGCTGGCTTACTACGGGCTCATGGAGCCTGTCGGCTAGCTGGAGCTGGCACGTAATCCCAAAGGGCAGGCCTATCTGCCTTTGGGATTACGATGCATGCCTCCCAACATGATTTCCATGCAGGGCTGTTCGACATGGAAACCATGTCGGAAAGCGTGTTCGGGGGCCCACAGCAGGGCTCACTTGGGTGCACGGCCTCCGGTTAGGGGCTGAGGAGG
This sequence comes from Triturus cristatus, assembly GCF_964204655.1. NCBI lineage: Eukaryota > Metazoa > Chordata > Amphibia > Caudata > Salamandridae > Triturus > Triturus cristatus. The sequence continues at coordinate 472,653,853 of NC_140590.1, read as the reverse complement.
CACCTATGTTGCCCCCCTGTTGATCCCTGCACCTTGTGGCACGTACCATGAGGGGCCTGCCACGGGTGCAGGGATGAACAGCACCTCCCATTTCCCTATGGGACGATCTATTACGGCCGGTGTATGTCTGTAATGCATGCTCCCATAGGGAAATGCAGGAATGCAACCGAACAATGTTTGGTCGCATCCTAATGAGGCGGTTGATAACGTCGACCAGGGGTCGGCTGGTCCCAGGACCGAGTCGGTGTCTGGCGGAAGCAAATCGAAATAGGCCCCTAGTCTTTTGCTCATTCCATATGACTTCTTGATGCTATTGGACTCTAGCGGCACAGTGACATCCTTTCTGGGTTATTATCTATTTATTATTTTGAGAACCAAGTGGCCTCCTGGGACTCCCGTAAAATTTAATGAGTTGAAAATCAAAAGGATACTCCAACTTCAAAGATAGACCAAAAAGTGAGCTTCTTTGAAAAAGTTTCTAGCCAAGAACACCTGTTTCGCTTCCACTTTTGAATCCTAAGATACATGCAGTTTACAGAACAATAACCGAAAACCAAGATAAACTGACAAACTTAAGTGTGAAGAATTATAGAAATCTTCGCATGACATATGTTCCAGTCACGGTAAATTCATATCACTATGTTACTCCTGTAAAAAAATGTCTTCAATTTGTTTAAAAAAATCTGTTGATGATAAATATCTGATGGCTCAGGAAGAACATCTTTTACATTATTAAAAAGCAGGCATATTGCTAGGTTATGTAAGATAACCCTAAAGATACATGCCTTTTGTCACTACTATTGGAAGTGTTTAGCTTCACGTGGCCACTTCACATTGCTTTCAGTGTTCAGCAGTGACTCGCACAGCTCAAAATGCAGCAGATGCCTTAAATGGCAATGACATCCTCTTGTGAAGTTGCTGATTGGTGCTTGGTGACCCGTGACATTTGTAAATGTGCTGGCCACTTTTCGATATATGATATGGTATTGGGCTCACCCACTTGCGTCAAAACTAGCACATACGCGGTTTTACTTATCATCAGTTGCGGCTCCTCCTCTAAGGTGAAGGAACATCGCACCACTGCTTATTGAGCAGTGGAAAATACAAAGAAAATGATAATAACCAGAAGTTATTATCATTTTATTTTCCTTTGCGGCTCTGGGTGTGGCGGGGCTGGCTCGCCGCAGAGGAAGCAGGTTTGGTTTGCTCTCCCTCCCTATATGCGCATGACGCTTTGACCAGCACTCTATGGCTGACCAAACAGTCATGCATGGTTGACATGTTCTCCATTGGGTTGTGTTGCACAGCCCCATGGAGAAAATGCCCAGCCTCTCCAGGCGCTGCCTGAGTGGCCAAACAGGCTGCTCAGACTAGTGCTTAATTTGTGATCAATTAAGTGCCAGGGCTCTCGTCATGAGGCTACTGCAGCTTGCACCACAGATTGCCCCTGTCAGTGCTGCCAGTGATGGTAACACTCAACTATTAACCATCACACTCCTACAAGTGTGACAATTTGGACTATTCCAGGGCCCTGAAGCTATAACAATGACTTGGGCGGCAGGTAATAGTCATTTTCTGATGTATATTGAACTGATACTTAACTGTTGTTGTGCCAGTGCTGAGCACTGCAAACCACCGGCTCAAATTAAGCACTAGCTCAGACCAATCTCAACGCTGCTCCTGCAGCGTCGTGATTGGCTGGCAGAGTTGAAAGCCTGAGTGCTTCCAGTTAACACTGCAGGCAGCAGCCGGGAAAAAAACAAGAAGACGGAGGAGAGGCGCGCAGAGGATGCGGCAGCAAAGCAAGTATGTTTTTTTTTTTTTCAGCCCAACCCCATCCCACCACCCCCGTCCATAGGCAGCCTCCGCTGCTTATCGTACTATCCAAATGGTGACTAATTAGACTACAAAGGTTTTTTTTTCTCTCACCCCCATTAACGATATAGAAATATCTGAGAGGTGAACTCGGGAGCAAATGCTTTCCGACATACAGCGTCTTTGTTTCTGAGATTGTCCATTCAGTTCATAGTCACCCAGGCTCATTGCATGACTACGAAGGAGTTAAAGCTACTGGATAGGTAATATGGAATAATGATTTTATGCTGCATTAAAATTACAGCTCCATTTACACCCCAGTCTGGGCAACCTACTGTTGCATTGCAAAGGAAAGAAAATCTCTACTTTGGTCCTATGTCTGGCTTCTGAGTCATTACCATACATACTAAACTCAAATCAAGGCCTTTTATCGAAATTAGGCTGCGGCCTTCTACCAATGGAGGGGATCTGTCCTGATTGAGGTTTTATTTGGAGGATGGAGATGCCTGGTCATGAAGGTGGCGTGGAGGGGAGGCAGGGGTCGGGGCTGCACGCTATGGCCAATCTGACTTCTTTACGCGTATTGTACAGCGCCAGGCTGGCAACCCAATCCCCCCAGAGTGCTGCTCGCTTCCCACTGTTGCTTCAGGAGCTGTCATCGGGCGGTGCTGGCACTCACACTCAAGTGGAACGAGAAGCCTCGCAACATCAACAACTTGTCTCATTCGAGGAACGAAGAGTGTGTGGATTTTGGAAGAGCGGCAGCACAGCGAGCCGCGCATAGCGGGGTTTCCACACATTCCAGTCCTACATATCAAAAGCGTATGTGCGCACATAAATATAGAAGTGCTGCATTGTGGCTTGCCAGGGTTTCCATTTCTGTTAAAAGAGGATGACGCTTGCTTGCTTCAGTCTGGGCACGCACTGCACTCCCCAGTTTACGCTAAGAGCCACAGATCACGCCACATGTCAGAACATACCTTCCAGCGGTGCAGCTTTATAGGTGCATCTTATTAACTTTGAAGGGCCAGCTCAGATTCCAGCAGTATCCCCAAATACCCCCTGCGTCCTAGACTCCCTACCTAAAAATAAGAAAAGCATGACATATGGAGAGTTTACAAGTAGGCACTGGGATAAAAAAGGAGAAGAGACAATTGCAGGATGGCGGTAAAGTAGGTTTACAGATGGCTTTCCGTTAAATATAGACTGTTCTCTTGCATCTTTCCAGGAGAGAGGAGGGACAGCATGGTCTCATGGTTTGTCGAGGAGACCTGTCCTCGGTCCATACCCATGCCAGGTAAGCTGTGATCAAATGCCATTCGCAAACTTCGACTTGTTGGGTGGCCATCTGTGAAAATACTTCCTGGCCGCAGTCTCCTTCCTGGTGAGAATGGGATCTCATTGCTGGAAAACCAGATAGTTGGCACTAACTGCAGTCTAAAGAGAAGGAGAATCCAAGGCCTGACTCGGAATGAGCTTTGGACTCCACCCTCACCGTCAGCCTCCTGAACGGGGTCTAAGAACCCCGGCGGCACTCCATACATGTCATTTGTGCTACTTGGGATGGTTTCAGTCACCATCACGCAAAATCATATGACATTGATGCATTTAATTGTTGATACCAGTAACTGACCAAAACGAGGTCCCAGGAAGGATGAGGACACTGTCACAATCTTCATAATAAATAAGTGCCAGCCAAAATCTAAGACTAGATATGCAACGCTGGTGCAATGATATGTGCTGCTCTAAGCAAAGCAGCAATCTGCAGCACCTCGATCTATTTCACGTTGCAAGGGAATCTTTGCAATTTATTGAGTCATCATTCGGAGGGCCCACTGTTATTACTATAAGTGACTACCTAGTTTTACAATGCCTCCGATCGGGTGCAACAGTCAGAAAATGTAAACAAATCGATTATATGCCTGCGGTGGTAAGTCCATCGATGGTCCATGAACAGTGTTACAAAAAAGAATTCCAAAGTATAAAAATCCTCATACCTAAAACACTATATAGTATAAACTGTGAGATTGAGATTAACTGATAATTTCTAATGCAAAGAATGATGGAAATATAAGAATGAGGCTAGACGTCTGTCTGTAAAAAACGTACTACACTTTTAAGGGAAATATTTTGAGAAAAATGACAGTCTTCTACTTTATACAGTGATAGTTATGATGCCCCACCGGCAAATCTTCCTTTTCAGGTTTCAACTGAAACAGCACATGTGTTGTGGCTTGTGAAAGCATTTTATTTGCTTACAGGGGGCTTAGTGCCCTCCCCTTGCTTAACATTGTCTGACTTCAACAGCACTCATATTTTCTTGCTTCTCTTTAGTGTGCACAGGCCAGCTTCACTTCCTGTTTATGTGTTTGTCTCTCCCCTGGAGCATGTCCCAAGTACTGCTTCCTTGCCCAGTGTCCTTCTCCTGCTAGCTTTCAGAGCTATTTTCTTCTTTTAGTTGTCACACTCCACATAAGTGTATGTGTTTGCAGGCTATCTTCCATCTCCCACCCCATTGCTTGCCCCTACCACGTAGTTGCTTTCTATGTCTCACATGCCCACCTCCACTGTAGTTGCATGGTTGCCCCGTCTCACCAATACCCTTCCGTGTTATTGCTTGCCCCATCCCAACTACCCCCTCCTGCACTGTTGACTGCCTGCCGCGTCCCACCTGCACCCCTCCCATCTTGTGCCATTCCCGTCCTGTCCCTCCCAACTGTGCTGCTGCTTGCTTGCCCCATCCCACCCTCCCTCAGCCATGTTGTTTTGCTTGCCATGTCCGTCTCACCCCTACCACATTTTTATTGTTTGCCTGTCCCTGCTACATCGTTGTTGTTTGCCTCACCTATCACTCCTGTCATGTTGTTGCTTGCCTCATCCCTCTCAAGTTGTTGCTACTTACCCTGTCCCTTTCGCCCCTCTCCTGCATTGTCGATACTCGCCCTGTCTCTCCCATACTCCTTCCATGTTTTTGATGATTGTCCTACCCCTCCCGCTCCCAGCCTCATTGGTGCCAACTGCCCTGTCCCTCTATCACCCTCCTGCCCTCTCCTGCTTTGTTGTTGCTTATCCCTCCCCCCCATTTTTTTGCTTGCCCTATCTTGTCTCTCCCAAACAAATTAAAGTACTATGGCACATCATACTACTTTTTCTTCCAACTTTCAGCCATGATGCTGTACATTACGAGTAAATACATACTGACAATGTAAATATCCGTTTGTTCACATCATGCTACATTGATTAGCAAAATAGGGAATTTGTGAATGTGTAGTGTACAGACAACCCCCACTGCTTCCAACATGGACATTCCAAGTTTGCAATTGTGAGTTGTATGCAAGCCCCAGACCGCTGGGCATTTCTGGGCCATGAAAATGTCAAGGAGAATAAACAACTAATCAGAGTTGGTGTCTTACCCAATGAGAGGTTGGGTGAGCTTTGACACATGGTAAAATAAATGCTGTTCCATCAGTTATGTTGCTGTGTCAGTCTGTATTTAATACGCATTGTGCATCAACCCATTGAGTTCCCAATAGATCTTTTGGAGACCACAGATGTTTATATTGCTGTTAGTACCAGCAAAGGCGGCGAACATGTTACATCATAACTAATGCAATATGTCAATGTAAATTATTATTGTTTGCTGTCACAGAGCATAGCACATCTAGGACCTGTGCGCTGATTGTTTGGATGAACAGTACCTTGTTGCCGGGCGGCCAGTTTAGAGTGCTGATGTCATGATCCACGGTGTGTGTTCACCAGTGTATACTGGGTGAGTGCAGAGGCACAATCCTCTGAACCTCTTGGGTGTTGGGGTCTTCTGCTGCAGATGAGTCCAGAGAGGCATGCACAGCATGGGCGCCACTCCTACTGAGACTTGGCGGCTGCAACATCTACACTACGCTAAACACGCCATTGGATTTAAGACAAACTACATTTCCCAAAGTGCTACGTGACTCTCCTGATTTGCAATGGCGGTGTCCTTCTTGGATCTACTGAGCAAGGTTGCTCATGTTACCAAGTGTTCCTTGCTGGACAATTGTTATACTTAGTTGCTGCAGTTGAAATCTTATTGCCAGAAGTTGGATTTCATTGCAACTTAATTCCAGAACTGTTCAGGACTTCGTACTCAGAGAAATATTCTGGATAAACATTAGAGAGAATGGATTTAGATTATGATTTGCTCTTAGCACTGTAATCATCATAATTAGAAATACAAACTCTACACTGGAGTCATCTGTTTGGGATAACAAATTCAATAACTGAAGTCATCCTTAAAGGGTTATGAACTCTGTTGTACACAGTTTATTTGATTTGACCCACATATGCTACTAAAGTACTGTCAGTGGTGAGGAAGTGAACGCATATCACCAGAAGTGAAATACTTATATTAATGAGTATACACTGTGATACAGCTAATGAACCAAGGGGCATATTTACAAGGCGGCGATAGCAAATTATCGCCTAATTAGCAAGGTCACGCTAACGCATGAAACCGTGCATTAGCCCCTGAAATCTGAACGCCCAGCTTTGCATCTCTAATGAGATGCAAAGTGGGCGTTCCTGACCTGACATGACAGGAGAAATGTCACTAAGCGACATTTCTCCTATCATCAAGCCACACGCTATGAAGCATAGCGGCAAGAAAAGTAGCGATAACCCCTGTTATCGCTACTTTCCTTACGCCTGCTTCAGGACTGACTTAGCCATGACATCCTATGGAAGGTGGATATCATGGCTAAGTTTGTGGGGCCCATCAACAAGCTAACGCCACATTTCGTGAGATTATCGCTGGGTTTCCAGCGATAATCTCACGTTAGTCAGTTAGCGCTAGGATTTTTATCGCTTTTGAGATAAGCGTTGCTAACAGCACGCTATCTCAGCGATAAAAATCCACGCTAGCCGGTGATAATTATCCTAGCGCTAAGTGTGCTTAGCGATAAGTATCGCCGGTTGTTGCTGATATGCCCCCTTGTGTTTTAAAAATTAGTCAAATAGCAAACTTGATGTCTAACTTGCTGTAGGAAGTCATATGTATACATTTCTGTCTAATTTGCTGAAGGTTGTTATAGATACAAGAACATATTTTACATGTTTGGATGATTTATTGCACACGATACAGTGCATAAAAACACATATTTCCACATAATCTGTGAAATATGAGAAATATTTTGTGGTTCCCTGTGAAATATGGATTTCTTCATTATAATGACAGCCCCCAAACCAGTCTGTGACACCTTACCATTGTCTGGGCAACTAGAACTATGTTGAAAGGACAAACCAAATTATGTAGCACGTTTTTCTGAATTATGTGGCAATAAAAATGCAAATTATGCAGTACATTCCCAGGCAGTATTATTTCCATCCATTTTAGCAAGAAACAGTATTATTTTGTGTAAATCTGAAAATTGTACTAATGATGCATCAAATTATGTCGCAAATGTAGTAAATCCATAATTATGTGGTAAACACTGTAATCACAGAATCACAAAAGTCCTCTGGCCCTCATCATTGTCCATTGTTTAGTCAAATAATTCATTTTTGAAAGGTAAGCCTAAATATTCTAACTACAACCACTGCAACATTATTAGTTGCAAATTGAAGAGCACACAATGTTCAAGGTGCCTATCACAAAATACACATGAAATATAAAAAAAATTCATAACAGTTAATATGGTCTTATTTTGCCATCTTGGGTCTCTGGTGACATTTACAAATCTCTCGGTCTTCTGCACCCCTCTTCACCAGTATGGGACAGTATTACACACTTACTGGTTATGCATACTCTATGTTCAGGTTATTCCGTGCAATGGTTATAAAGCATATTTCTCTTTAAGCCCTTGGAAATAATAACAGTCAGCAACATCAGAAACTGGGTTATGCATAGTTTTTATGAGGTATAACAGAGGACACAGTGAGATTAGTGAATTGTAATCTCATTGACTGTAATCCAAAAGCATATTTTCTTGTTATAGATATAAAATTGTAAATTGATACTTGTATAGCGCACTACTCACCCGCCAGGGTCTCAAGGCGCTTGTACGAATACTGCTGTGGAACCCATCCTGGCTTTCCCTGTGAGGCGTCCACTCCTGGGCACCCCCAAGGTGGAGGCCAGGCATCCTTAGCGTTGTGGGGGCCGTTGTGGAGATTAAGCAAGCTATTGCCCAGAGTTGCAGAGTGGGACTCCATGATTGGAATAGGCACCGAGGCGAGAATTATCAGGTCCGTGGAATTTTTGAGCCCAAGACCTGCCGTCTCTAGAGCACAGGTTGAGTCCGGCAATAGGAAGAGGCAAAGTGAAGCTATCCAGTGTCTAGGGTTCTCTCCCTTTCTCCATTCTTCTTTCGCCTAATTCACTACTGACCAGGATTAAAATCCACAGCATGGTCATCAGTGGGCTCAGGGAACGGTGAACTCCACTAATATTGCTCCTGTTGGATCCAGATTTCCAGGTTAGTGCACCTTTGATAATGAAGCACTCAAAGCTTGCCCAACTAAAAGAGAGAGTATTGTTTTAGTCTTCTTGCCCCAAAGCTTGCCAGTTCTATTGGAATGTCAGTGAATGATCATGAGCATTCAGATATGATGATGTTGAACCTGGATCAGTTTTGCCCCTGTGTTCTACCAATCTGAATTTGGTCTTGGCAATCAAGAAAGACTATCTGGTTCCATGAGTTCTTTTTGTAGTCTAGATGAATGCAAAACACATGCTCCAACTAGGAGTGTTGCACAGAATGATATTGTACAATCATTCAGAGTTTTGAAAATGACCCTTCGCAGAACTCTGAAGAATAAGACAGTTTTTAACAACAGGAAAATGTGGCACAAACATTCCTTACAGTTCTGCTAAGACTTACATGGGTGATTTTAAGAATCTCTGGGTTTATTAGGGTGTGTGAAAATTGCAGGCCTTCACATCTGCAATTTGTTTTAAGTCTATGCCATCCCCACAGGTTTTCTGAAAGTCAAGCTATTTTTCAGGTTTTGTAAGAAAAAAAGGATAAAAAAAATCTCTTTCGCTCATTTTTAGAGGAAATGCATTTTCTGAAATAACAAAAAATTACATTTTGTGAAAAATAGTCCCACAAAAATTGGATGACACTGATTGGATGGTCAGTTCACACACTCACAGAAGGAGAAACAATACATTGAAGTCCAAGGGTAAGTAGGGCTGCAGAATATAAAAGAAAAGTCTGTAAGTGCCAGATGGAGAGGAAGATTGAGGCAAATGGCGCCTCTATGTGTTGATCTGGCCTCCTCTTGCACAGGTCTAATGCAAGAGGCTAGTGAAAGATAAGAGAGTTCAGGCTGCCTGCCAGAGTTAAAGGGGGGGGGGGATAGATTAAAAAACACTGGACCTTCCATTTTGAGATTCCTACTTTTAGCGAACACTTCAAGACTGAACAATGTGGGAAGTAAGTATCTTAAATGAGTATGAACTCTTTATTGAGAAAATCCTTTGCCATATGTAGTTAGTGCATTGAACAGTTCTGACTGGTTACTGCCTGTGACTCCACGATTGTTTTAGTATGACACTTTTCAACTGCCTCGATATATTAGAATGCAAAATCCAACTGCACACTTTCAGCTTCTGAGAACGTTTCACAGTCTCCTTAATAATGTGGTCAGTACATGTATATATATCTAATTGCCGGCAAACTCACAAATCTGAAAATATCAACTCAGCCAGAAAGAATTGCTCAAGATCACAGAGAATGTCTGCATGCAAAGGGCCGGAGACTATGGCAATTATATGTACTGTGCGATGCAAATGTTACTGATGATGGCTACCTCACAGATCTGGAAATATCAAGATGACACAATGTGTCTGCGTGCAAAGAGCCAGAGACTATGGCCATAGTGTTTTAACAGGGTTGGAAATTTAAGTAGGATTTACTCAGTGGGGTAACGCAAAATGAGCCCTGCCTCCCCTCGCAGAGTGTGAGGAAAGGCCCCTGAGTTTCCCATGTTTCACAGATATTCATTGGTCTTATGGGTTTGAGGGTCCTTGGAACAGCTGGAGGCTCGCTGTGCTCCTGGGGCTCCAGGTGCTGCAAGGCCCTGTGTTACAGACCTGGAAGAATTCAAATGACATTTCCCAAACAATTCCGCGGGACACAACCCCTTCAATTAGACCAAACTCGCTCGTAGACACTAGTTTTAAGTTCTCTCACACTGTCAGCCATTGCCAGTTATACAAATGCCATTATGCACTTTTTCAAGTGTTCTATGGGGCACCAATAGCCTAGGCAGTAAGGCCTAATTTATAAAAGTATGAGTGCCAGTGCCAGAGCTCTGCCCAGCAGCTCATGGCTGGTGCAAATAAGTGCCAGCGCACTGAATACCAAGGCTGCGTAGTCTTAAATCCACCTCGTGCTTCTTTGATCCATTAACAGATACCCCATTCCCCTTTATCCCACTATTGCAGAGTCCTGCTTTCTCCCTTGTTGATGGTTTTCCAGTCTTTCTCTTTCTCCACCTATCTGCTTTGTGCGTTTTCACTCTCTTATTCTCGGTAAATGTCTTATACAAAAAAAAAATGCTGGTTCCCAAAAATGAGAGCTGGTCGCCCTCCTCAGCAACCACCAGCTCCAAAAAAACACTGTCAGGTAGCCATTTACCGGTGCCCCCTCTACAAATGGGTCTCCGGCAGTTCAGAATAAATATTTGCCGCAGCCTTAACATGTGAAACTAGATCATGAGGGCTTGATTCACAAAAGTAAGCTTACTTGTTTGTGTACATTTACGTTTGTTCTGCTATTTATAAACAGAGTTGATAGTAAGTTTACGACTGCTAATACTCAGTTGGCACGGAGAACTCCAAGCACAAAAAGGTTTAAAAGAATGTTTTGTGAATTAGGCCCTAAGTTTTGATTTAAAACACTCTGGTGTGCAGCACATCATATTTTGGGTGAATGCAGATGCAGGAGCTGTCTCTGGCTAAAACGTGGTGCTGCAGCTTGTCAGCTCCTGCGTGGAGAATGTTAGTCATGGGGAAAAAAGGTGGGAGAGAAGTCTTTCCATCTTTGCTCATGGAGGAGGCTCCTGCTTGCAAAGTGACGCTGGCTAAAACGTTAGTACTGCTTGAAGGTGTTACACGTGGGTAAGTTTTCCATTACTCGTTTTATTCTTTCCATTCTAGAGATTGCTGGTTTGCTTTTAACCTTACACATGCAAGACTACATGCCCCCATAATACACAAAGCAGGGCTTTATTATAAGCAATTCAAGCTTAGCAGGCAATAACTTTAGACTTCTGCAGTGCTTAATTTGTAAAAGAATGAGTGCCAGTGCCCAAAGCTCTGTCCAGTGGCCCATGGCCGGCACCATTAAATGTCTTTGTGCCAAATGCCAAGACTGCAGAGTCTTACATCCAGATCATGCCTCTATAATCCTCTATCAGACTACCTGCCCCTTTAGCTCACTCTTGCATGCTTCTTCTTTCTCCATTTATGACTTTTAAGGTCTCACCTGAACTAGCACATGCGCTGTTCTGGCGAGACTTTTAGTTAGTAGACTTCAAAACGCCGACCGCAGCTGTTTGTGAGGCCTAGAGCGTGCGGTTACGCACACAGTTATGCGCAGAGGCGCCATCTGGCTTTCCTCTCAAGCGCGCGTGACTCGCTCCGCCTCTCCGTCTTGCTCGCGCTTCAACCCTCCTCCCCCTCTCCCACCACAGAGCATGTCTCGCGGCTGCGCGTCTTGTTTTACTTTGCGTCTTGTTAAGACATGTGCCCTGACAGTATGCTTAACTAAAACTGCGGCTGTGAAGGTCTTTCAGTGCTTGTTTCCCCTTGATATCAATACAACTGATTAGATTGTAAGCTGACGTGGGTTGCTCTGTCCTTCTAGTTTTTTTCATTTCCATGGCAGTTCCCCTGGGACACTGATAATACTAGCTTCTTTTCCTCGCTCTGTCCCCCTGGAGTACATAGAATTGCATGACTAACCCATGGTCTAGTTTACCCATTTCCAACTGACAAAAGACCTGCCTCCACAATCGAGCTGGTGCATAGTTCCTGATTCAGTCAGGATTCGCCAACTGTGGCTTCAGGTAAGAACGCCTTCCGGTCGTCTAACCCTCCTGCTACTAGTACACCCACACTTGTGTTTGCATGGTTACGCGTGGGACTGTCCACAGCGTGGACTTGCCAGCAAGTCCCAATTCTAACAGACCCCTCTCGGGGGGAAGTAGCTTCTTCCCCACTCGATCATGCCCGCTTTGGTGCCACTTGGCCCCCGCTGGACGCGGAACTCAGCACGCATTGGTTAGCTGGTCCGACATTCACTGTCCTCAATACTTCTTTGATTGTCTGGCTCAGGTATGACTCCATCAGGCATGTTGATATCCCATGGTGCACAAGTGCATAGGCTTTGCAAGGCATGATGGCATTCATCACCTTGTATATTTGCTTTATTTACTAATTACCCTGTGGGTCTCATTGGTGCCCTTCAGCACACACGCGTGCTGGTACTTCTAGTCTGTAATTAACTGCCAGTGCCTGGAGCCATCTTAAGAGCCTGGGGACTGTTGTTGATTGAATGCCAGTGGTTTTTCCTCACTCTCTCCCTCCACAGAATTTTCCACATTTGTGCTTCCTTTATAGTTAGTCATGCCCTGTATAGATTGATTCACACACTCTCTCCAGAACTGTGCAGCCGACACCCCATTGAGCTCGCTGAAAGATTAACTCTGGGTCAGTTCCTCGATTTAAGCTTCCTTGTAACGGGGGGCTTGCAGCAAGCTTCCAGGGTACCTTACCCAAACCCCTGTAGGGAGCGTTTTCACTCCCACCCTCCCAAGGGGGAGCCCCTCCTCCAGGGCGCTCTGTGGGTGGAAACATCCTGTAACTATCCCCTCAAGGACATGCATACCATTGTGGACGTTAGCCGCCGACTGTGACCCCGGCTTTTGGATTCTTAAACTCTGCCTGAATCCTTCCATGTAAGTGCCTCTCTAGCTTAACTCTTCTCTTAGGGGCTGTATAATTGACTACAAAGGCTTATGCCACCCCCTCTCTTATTGGTCTTCTCTAATCCTACAGGTACGTACAAAACCTTCCAAGTACTTTATATTAGTCCCTTGTTTACGTCATGTGCCTGCTTAATTCGGTTCTTCCATCTATAAATCTTCTGTCTTTTTTTTCACCCAGTAGGCAGTTATCATCCTATGTTGTGTTCTTTTTGTCCTGATGATGAATGCCGTTGACATAGACAAGCTAAATTTGGACTGTGATTTATGCATAATTTTACAAATTTTCTTTTCTTAACATATTGGTTCATGCATAACTTCGTTTTTGAATTCTGGTCCAATACGCTGTAGTATTGTTTTTTTTTTCTTCACCTGTTTCACTTGTGCAGTCTAGTATGTTCTCAAGAGCACAAAGTGGTCACTTCTTCTCTTAGCACACAAGTCAAAAAGCATGGCTGATTCTGCATTTCTTATAAGGTCCCAAAGGCGAGACCTACTGGCTATGCCAATTGCTACCTCACATCATAAGATGCCCACGCAGTGAATTGCGCACAGAACTTATATGTGCACTGGCGCCGATTTAGGTCTTGTGTTTTTAAGATGTAAGCTATTTCCAGAGGTAACAAGCATTGGCATAGCCAATAGGTCTCGCCTTTGGGACCTTATAAGTATTTAGTTATGCAGCACAATATCCTTGGTGCAACAACATCAACTGTTGCATGGCTAAACACTTATAAGACCCCAAAGGCGAGACCTATTGGCTATGCCAATGCTTGTTTTTACATCTTTCTGTTTGTCCGTCTTTCTCCATTGTGTGTTTTTCTCTCTCTTGTTCATGGGAAATGTCTGATGTGTAAAAATAAGTGCCTGTCCCCAAAAATATGTACCTGTGACCCCCTCCAGAAATCACAGGCTCAAACTAAGCAATGCACTTCTGTAAACTCCATCACAGCACACACAATATATTGCACAGCATTAAAATAATATAAAACTAACATCTTAAGAAAACCGCTGGCTTGATTGTACATTTAAAGACGAGGCACATAACTATATGAAACACATACACTGTTCTTCCCTTACACTCACACCTTCACACAGAGTTAACACACCAAGCCTTCAAGACTTATTGCCAGAAGAGCAAATAAAGGAAAGAAACTGCTCTGCAAATATTGCCTAGTCCTGAATGGCTTTTTGTATTTTCTGCCCTTAGGTATCTGGAATAGGATTGAAAAACAAGACCCTTTCTGCGTTATCCCTGACCATACCTTTGTGATATTGAGTTTCTATTAGAGGTAGGTGGAACTCGCTGAGTTTCACTCTGCGGATTTACATAAAATCTCCACGAGATTCCATGGACTTCGAAGGGTGGAAAATATGCATATTGCACTGCTTGTGCTTTAATTTATTGCTGATAGAGTAAGCAGCGCTAAAAAATCAGCATGAATGGCACCATAATGTGCGCAAGAGAGCGCACTCATTAGAGTTGATTTTGCTGCCACTCAAGGAGAAAATTTACTCCAGTGGCAGCAAATATATGCGAGAAGCAGCCCAATGACTGCGACTGCTCATGACCACCTGGGATTGAAAATCGTGCTAGGGACGACAAATCTCTCTTGCCCTCACCAGCTCACATTTTTGGAGCCTTGTGGGAAATAATTCTGCCAAGTGACGATTGCCTGAATTTGGCACAAGAGTAATGTGGAGTTGCCAAATTCCGCCAGCAGAATGCAACGTTCTGCCCACCCCTAGTTTCTGTTGGAGAAATTACGGTGATTCACCCTCCGTTTCTTTCCATTCATTTCTTTCCTTGTGCTAGTCTATCAGAGCTATTCTAAACCGTGTGGCTTTCCAGTGCCACTTTCATCAACTTTGCCGCCACCCAACATGCTTTCCACAGTCAAGTTACTGCAGCCATCATGCAGTCGAGAAAACCCCTTCACCTGCACTCTAAATGAGGAGGTGAGGATGCAAGAGAACAAGACAGCTGCGAAGATTTGGCTGGTGTCCTTTCACCACCCACTTCTTAATGAGGATGAACGTGTCTTACAATAGGTTTTGACAGCGATAGGGAGCCGAATAAGCAACTTCAATGATGGGGCAGTTGAAGCAAAATGTCCAGGTCCCATTGACAAGAACAGTCTGTGCCAATGGAGTCCATGAAGAAGTGATCAGAGACTTCCAAATAATCTAGTCAAACATTGGTAAAATCAGTAATTGCTGATATCCATGTAGATAAAGAGAAATGGGACGAATATTTGAAGGATCTTAACTGGAAGAATAGGAAGCCAGCTCTACTGTTATCTGTAGGACCACAAAGATAGAGCTGAATCATTTCTGAACTGCAGATTTTTCATTCACTTTCAACAAGTCACTGGATTCTGCCTCATCAGCATTTAATGTGAGTCATCTGCTGCCAATCAAGGCCCACGCTTTGGCCATCCAGTGTTAGCATATAGTTGAAGTGACACCTCCATTCTTTCAAAAGACATTCTTGGTGTCTTCTGTCTGTGTCTAAAAATTGGATGTTATGGGACTGGATGGTGCTTGCTAAAGGCTCAATGCATTGACTACTGTGGGCAACATTGGGCAATGGTGACACAGTAGAATAGTGTTGGTCTTCTAGTAGGGCCCCCTTGATTTTATTCCAATCGCCGAGAGGTGATGAGCTTTTGGGGATAGCATGGTCTTGTTACCAATCTGGGAATGATAATTCAAATAGGATCGCTGGGGGGGTTCGGACCATGTACGAGGCAGTGAACCTGTGTAAGCTAAGTACAGATGGTTGGATAAGATGCTATCCAGAGTATGGCCTGCATCGTGGGTAGGGTCTTGTACTAGTTTTACTAGCCCTGTGCTACTTATAATATCAATCAGGCAAGCTGTATTTGAACCCCTAATAGATTCAAGATGAAAGTTAAAATCACC
Source organism: Triturus cristatus (assembly GCF_964204655.1). Lineage (NCBI taxonomy): Eukaryota > Metazoa > Chordata > Amphibia > Caudata > Salamandridae > Triturus > Triturus cristatus. The sequence continues at coordinate 472,638,142 of NC_140590.1, read as the reverse complement.
AAGCATGGTGACGTTTTTTGTGCAGAGACCATCCTGCAGTAGAGGGCCTATGTTTGCCAAAAAAAGCATTTTTAGGACTTGGAGGTCTATAGAGTAATATTCCCTTGAAGCAGTGATGGTTAGAGTGTTGGAAACAGAAGGATAGGGCTTCACAGGCAGTGGCAGAGACTGTTTGGGAAGCTGTCGGCAGCAAGTTATGATAGATAACCGTGAAACCCCCAACCAGCCTGATGGGCCCATTCAGAGTATGACAGAAGAACCCAGTGGAAGTAATTTTGACCAAGTCTGGTCCCGTTGACTCATCTGTCCAGGATACTGTGACGAATGCAAGCTTTATTTTCTGGCTCTCTATTAATTTCTCACAGTTTGTACTATGTTTCACTAGGGATCTGGATTTTAAAAGGATACAACGCAATGATTTGTTACTTTGCTTGGCGTTGTTAACAGATTTGGCGAGTGTATAGAGATTGATTCCTGAATTCTCAATCCTTGGTCAGCAGGCCTTACATTTGCGGCAAATTGTTTGAAATTGCTTTGGGGATGTATAAAAGGTTAGGTTGAAGCAGGCTGGGTTCTTACCTCCAGTGTTTCTGCCCTGGTATAACTTCTAGTATGCCTTACTTCGACCATTGAAGATGCAGGGGGGCTGGCACTGAGCGCGGTCCTTGCCCGGACAGGTGCAGACGGGCTTGATTTTGGTGTGCCTGATGCGGGAAACATCCATTACAACACAGTCATTACATCGACCTACCTTTACAGCGCAACTGTTACAACGCAACTGCCTTTACATCGCATGTCATTACCATGCATGCCATTACAACGCATGTCAGTACAATGCATGCCGTTACAATGTATACCATTACAACACATGCCATTACAATGCGTTACAAGGTAAGTAATGGAGATATTTTTAGTATTAGGGTGGGTATGGGTTTTGGGGTACATGGGAAGAGTACATTTTACCCCTACACTATCCAACACTTTCCCTACTGTTGCACTTACTGGAGTGGGAATAGTAATTTTTACCCCTACACTATCCAACACTTTGGGGCCTATTAGGATGGCGGGCAGATCGCCCCTACTGGGCCGGCGGTAGCCACCGCTGGCCCGGCAGGGGCGAACCGCCCGCCATCCATGCCTGAATGACCCATCGCCATATTAGTATGGCGGGGGGTCCGCGGCAGAGGGAAAGACAGTCCGACGCTTTTCCGCCGGTCGACTCGTTGACCGTGCGGAAAAAGGGCATAACATGGTGGCGGTGTCTGCAAGACACCGCCATCCATATTATGATTAGGGCGGAGATGAGCCTTTCCATGCTGCCATGGAAAGGCAAGCGGTTTCCACTTGTGGGAGCCCGTTGTGGGCCCCCTGAGTGTTGGGGGGTGGGGTGTGCACTTGGGGGGTACCTTTGGTACCCCCCTACATTGGCATGGACAAGGTGGCAGGCATCACGCGGTGCCTGTCACCTTGTGCATGCCAATGCACAACGTGCATTCCCAGCATTGTGGCGGGTGGTGCTGTGAGCACCGCTCGCCACAATGTTGGGAAGAGGGTATGCCACCACCACGGTGGCATCCTAATTGCATGTGTGGGACCGCCGCACCCCTGGTGGACGGTTCCGCATTCCGTTACGTAGGCGGGCGGACAAATTCCGCCCGCCATCGTAATGGTACCCTTAGTAATTTTTACCCCTACACTATCCAAAACTTACCCTACTGTTGCACTCACTGGAGTAGGAATAGTCATTTTTAACCCTACACTATCCAACACTTACCCTACTGTTGCCCTAAATGTTTTATGCGTTGTAATGGTATGCATTGTAATGGTATGCGTTGTTTTGGAATGCGTTGTAATTGTAGTTTTAAAAAAATGCATTGCAATGGCATGCGTTGTAAAATCATGCAATGTAATGGTAGTTGTGATGTAAAGACTGTGTTGTAAAAGCATGGGTTTTAATTTCATGCGTTGTAACATCATATATTCACCCGATGCGCGCAGACGCGCCTTAGCTGGCCTTTAAATAAGTCCCCATGCGAGGCCAGTAGGGCCGGGCGGGCGTGCCCTGATGTGCTGTAAGCACAAAGTAATAATAAGATTGGGCAAAATAAATGCGAAGAATGGCTCAGACTCAGAGGAAATGCTCCTTCTTTGTTACATGGGTTCTCTATGCTCTTCTTTACCCTTCAGGATCTGCTAGGCAATTCACCACTGTCTCTGATAAAACTAATGGAGCGAAACTCTTCATTGTTTCTGTATCCGATCTTCACGGCTGGACTAGAAAGCCAAAGCAGCCCTGGCAATTTTGATAGAACCAGCCCCGGGGGATGGGGTGAAGTGCAAGTGTGAAGCACTGCTGCTTTTGGTACTGGGGGCCGATATTGCAGCACTGCAGCAAAACCAGTCCCAAGTAACAAAAAGCCCACTCCCTCTGTTGCCAAACCGTCCCTCACCCTTTTAGTCTCCCGGGAAAACACCTGATGCTCGCTACGGCCAGTCCGGCCCTCCCGACCATCGACAAACTCAGACTAGACTGCGCACTGGCATAACGAAACTCGAGGGGACCTCCCTGCAAGGCTTGTGGAGGGCCCCTCTCCGGGCTCAATCAGGTGCTCTGCAGCCAGAGTGCTGTGCTGAGGGGGCCCCCTAGAGCATGGGGCTCCCCCGCACCGCGGGGGCTGCAGGGGCCTGTGTTACGCCCCTGAGACTGCGTGCTATGGCATATCTTCTTCCGTTCAAGAACCTCTATTGGTTTCTTGACAAAACATACTGTTTAGACCCCAATTGAGCACAGCATTTTTACAATTCCAATGCTCAGTTTGCTTTCTTACCCTTTTCAGCAATTAATGATGATGGCACAAATGCATCGTTTTGATGCCAGGGGTGACTGCCTTTGTTTGCTTGGTGAGTTTGAGACTTATGGAAGTGGTAAACATATGCAGGCACTGGTCTATATGTAATATGCGGTAACCTTTTCCAAAGTGATGAGTGAGTTACACATATAATTCATCCTTATGGGGTGCTAGTTACAATCCATTTGCAGTATTTGCTTTTTCTCATTCCTAAATCATGCATGTGGCTAACCCATCTGTTAATGCTGTTGGAACATGGTTTACTTTTTAGCGTTCTGCAAATCGGCCCTCAGCCGTGAAGAGGAAGCAACATGCAACGCTTGATTGGCGTACACCTGGTCCAGAGATCAGAAACAATGAATACGGTGGAGTAAAAGTGGCATTCATAGCATCTCTCGTTCCCTCCTTCCACCAGGTTACATCAACCAATAGCAAGTTGCCCACATAAATTGTATCCCTAAATGAGACATTGGATATATATATGCACTGATCATGTCTAATATCTCCAAATTATATGGGGTGTACTGAATGGTTTTCCAATATGGCAACCTCACGTTGGCATTCTTCCAATCCACTGCGCAGAGGGAGATGCGCAATGTCTTGGCCTTATTTAAACATTCCGTAAATTCATTCATCCCATCCGGTGGCTCAAATCCAGCCCAGGGAGCTTCATGGCTTTAGAATGGACTCGCCAGGTATGTGCTCACCAGACCAGAAGCAACTTCACAGCTCACGCTGCAAGAATGCCCATCCCTTCCAACTCTTGGCGTCTGGAATTCCTATATTAGGATGCAGAGAACTAGGATCCACATGTCGACCACACAAAGAATTACAAATTGACACAGAGCGGCTGTGTGTATCATCACTGCAAGGGCAGTTAAAGATACAACATGGTGTTAGAGAGATACTCAGATATGGGACGGTATCCTCTAATGGAAGTCTATTAGTCAAGAAACCACAACAGTTTAATCAGAACTGAGTGATTGAAGAATACCAAGCATGCAGCAGAACTCTGCCTCGACTAGTTGGCTGCTAACCCAGTTGGGAAGCAGCAGTAACCAGTCCGCAAAAGCATAACACGCTTAAGGAATATTACCCAGATGAACGTCACTAGCGTTGCGTTTTGGGTGGACGCAAAATTCACTTTAAATTATATGGTTTGTTCCAATGCAGAACAGTACCATTCTAGAACAAAGGACTTTTAGCTGACTTGCGGGTAGAGGTATAAAATTGAACATGATGCATATATGTCTTAATGTACCCTGTCCCGTACATCCCATGGGTATTGCAAGTCGCCGAGGGCTATCCAGGCAATAAAGAGGATCGGAGCTGAAGGCCAAGTTCAGTTACTAAGTCATGGAACACCCGGGTGACATGCAATAGTCTTGTCATTTTCAGGGGAGTTTTCATTCTAGTAATTCATTAAAATACCGTCCCTCCTCTCCCCCGTCTTTAAAATCCTTGGTCTCTTGCTCTTTCATATGGAAAAGATATCATGGGTGCACATATATAGAATCAATGTGGAATTTGTGATGTGAAAATAAACATGCCAACAATCTTTAATTGATAGCAAAGTATATTTTCGGTGTAATCTACCTCACTTTGAAAAGTGGCAAAACCTTAGAGTATGTGGTAACAAGCACATACATTTCCGGTTCACGTAATGACCACCCACGGTGCTATAAATAAACATTATGCCATAAAATTCTCCTAATCCGCTAACGGTTGTGAGGTTTAAGCGCAGAAATAGTTCAGAGTTCAGGTGAAGAACTAATTGTCCCGTCAGGAATACATCTGCTCCATTCACACTGTCTTTTGGCTCTGAAAGTAGGCACAGTGACATCACAACTCATCTGTAATAAGTATTACAGTCGAGTAGTTGTGCCACCTTCTTATTGAAACTGTGCACTGATGTCATAGAGAGAGTAATGGCTTCCAGCCCATACATTATTCTTTTCCTATGTTGTGTAAGATAAAGTATGCTATGCAAACAGTTTGAGTATACCCCTCCCACTCTCGGCGCTGTTCAAATAGAAGTTGTGCCTCACTACTTGGAGCTTCTTCTTTGTTCATGTTATTGTGACAACTGCTCGTTCTTTCTGAATCCCAGCTTGGCAGGAGTTACTTGCACAGAAGCACACCAGTGTTTTCACTGCCCTGATTTAAGCAGCACGGATTTGTAAAAGATTCTTGGAGTTTATTAAATACCTGTGCAGGGATTTAACAAAAGCGATTAGAAACAGGTGGCAATTTGTGTATAGGGCACAATAGACACTCTATCATTTCCTTATTATTGTGAGATGACTGCATGTCACAAAGTTTTGTGCATCACTCAAAATTGTAATCAGAGAGGATAATGACAGTTATTTCATGTAATGACTCCGGGACCATTAAATAACAATATTAGACATTGTTCTCTGAGAGCAACACAGGTTAGGAATATTCCACCATTGAGTTCATTTAAATAAATCTATCATGAACTTTGTGCTGTTGACTAGTTTACTTCCTAGGCAGTGCTGCTTGACAGGCAGTGCAGCATTCAGCGGCTCATGATAAGCTAAGCAGTCTCAGGCAAAGTACATGGGAGAAGAAAGAACATGCTCCTTCTTTGCTGCATGGGTTCTCCATGCTCTCCCTTGCCCTGCAGGATCTTCTAGGCAATTCACCACTGTCTCTGATGGAAAGAATAGAGCAAAACTCCACAATGCTTCTGTATCTGATCATAGACAAACTCAGATCAGACTGCGTGGTGTGGTGTATCTTCTGCCCTTCAAGAACCTCTGTTGGGTTCATGACAAACCATGTTGTCAAGAACCCTATAGAGCACAGCATTTTTACAAACCCAATGCTCAGTTTGCCTTTTCACCCTTTGCACCAATAAATGTTTGGGCACAAATGCATCGCTTTGATGCCACAGAACAACGCCTTTGTTTGCTTGGTGAGTTTGAGACGTATGGAAGTGGTGAACATATGCAGGCACTGGTCTATATGTAATGTGCGGTAACCTGTTCCAAAGTGATGAGTGAGTTACACATATAATTCATCCTTATGGGGTGCTAGTTACAATCCATTTGCAGTTTTTGCTTTTTCTCAATGCTCTGGCATGCATGTGGCTCACCCATCTGTTAATGACGTTCGAACACCATTTACTTTTTAGCATTCTGCAAATCGCCTCTAAGCCGTGAAGAGGAAGGAACATCCAACGCTTGATTGGCGTACACCTGGTCCAGAGATCAGAAACAATGAATACGGTGGTGTAAATGTTGTATACAGTATGGATCTTCACAGCATCCCTCGTTCCCTCCTTCCACCAGGTTACATCAACGAATAGTGAGTTGGCCACACAACTTGTATCCCTAAATGAGACATTGGATATATATATGCGCTGATCATGTGTAACATCTCCAAATGATATGGGGTGTACCGAATAGTTTTCCAATATGACAACCTCACGTTGGCACTCTTCCAATCCACTGCTGCAGAGGGAGATGCGCAATGTCTTGGCCTTAAAAAAACATTCCGTAAATTCATTCATTCCATCCGGTGGCTCAAATCCAGCCCAGGGAGCTTCATAGCTTTAGAATGGACTCGCCAGGTATGTGCTCACCAGACCAGAAGCAACTTCACAGCTCACGCTGCAAGAATGCCCATCCCTTCCAACTCTTGGCGTCTGGAATTCCTATTTTAGGATGCAGAGAAGAAATGTTCACATGTCCATCAGATAAAGAATTACAAATTAAGACAGATCGGCTCGCATGCATCATCTCTGCAAGGTCAGTTAAAGATACAACATGGTATTCGAGAGATATTCAGCTATGGGATGGTGCCCTCTAATGGAAGTCCATTGGTAGAATCCTCAACAGTGTTACCAGAACTGAGTGATCGAAGAATACCGAGGCTGCAGCAGAACTTTACCTCGGCTGGTTGGCTGCTAATCCAGTTGGAAGCAGCAGTAACCACTCCGCAAAAGCCAAAAAGGTTTAAGGAACATTACCCAGGTGAGCTTCACAACAGCAGCGTTTTGGGCGATCACAGAATTCACTTTTAATGATATGGTTTGTTTCAGTGCAGTTCTAGAAGAATACACTTTTAGAGGTATAACATAGACCATGTTGCATGAATGTTTTAAAGTACCCTGCCCCGTACATACCATAGGTATTGCAAGTCACCGAGGGGTATCCAGGCAATAAAGAGGATCAGAGCTGAAGGGCGAGTTCAGTTTCTCAGTCATGGAACACCCGGGGGACATGCAATAGTCTTGTCATTTCCAGGGGTGTTTTTATTCAAGTAGTACATGAGAAAACTAACGCTCCTGTCAAACCTCGTTTAAATTGTTGGTCTCTTGCTCTTTCATATGGAAAAGATATTAAAGGTGCAGATATTTAGCATAAATGTGGAATTTGTGATGTGAAAATAAACATGACAACAATATGTAATTAATTGTGAAGTATATTTTCGGAAGAGTAATCTACCTCACTTTCAAAAGTGGCGAAACCTTTGAATGTGCGTTAACCAGCACATAGGTTTCGGGTTCAAGTAATGAACACCGGCGATGCTATAAATAAACATGATGCCATAAAATTCTCCTCATCAGCTAACAGTTGTGAAGTTTAAGGGCACGAATAATTCAGAGGAAAGGTGAAGAGCTAGTTATCCCTTCTGTTGTATTTCTGCTCCGTTTACACTGCCTTTTGACTCTGAAAGTAGGCACAGCGACATCACAACTGATCTGTAATAAGTGATCACAGTAGAGCAGTGCTTAATTTGTGCCGGTGCTTTCCGGTGCTTAGCACCGGCACTTAATTATCAGGGCCGGGTCTATGCATCTGCTGCACACGTCACACATTGCTGTTTTTTAAAATTTACCGTAAGGCTGTATTCGGTGCATGCAGACTCAGCGTGTTCACTGTGAGCCACGGCGCGGTTAACAGTGTCTGGTTGCGCCGTTGCGGGTGTGTGAGACACTTCTTAATCACCTCGCCTGCCCTGAGGCTGAGCCCAAGTCCAATTAATAAATTATATATGTTGATCGTGGCGGCCGCGCGCTGCAGCACTTCGTTCAATCACAGTGCAGTGTTGACCGTTGCAGTGTTGCCACTTGCAGTGACACTGATTTATTTGGGCGGGCGCCGGGCTGGATTTTGGTTCTGATGTGGGGGAGTGGCTGTGCGCGCAGAGCGCGCATATTTTTTTCACATGGCCACACCCGCCCCCAGCATAACCACCGCAGCTCACACTGCCCACCACGAGTCATCACCGTTGTTCAAAACAGGCGACCTCCGACTGACGTCTACATTGAGAGAAGGGACGCCTGTGCAGGCATCGATCAGGCAGTAGAACAGTGGAGTACCGTATGGTAGCAAGCAGCACCAGGCCGCGGCGGCCGCTTAATCGTAAAATCAGTTATTCACTGAGCAAAGGCAGTGCAGCCAGTGTGTGTCCCTGCCGGCCGGCTCACCACGATTAACGAGTAAAGGTAAGAAGTTAAAACTTTACTAATCCTCTTGGAAACCAGAATTCGAGCCTCGAGGTTGTGTCCACCACGTCCTGTGATTCTGGGCAAATCACTTAATTTCCCCGTGCCTTAATGTGTAATGTAAATACGGACGGTGCTATGTAAAGCGCTCGAATACCTTCGGGTCGAGTTTGCGCTATAAATATTTGCAACAACAAAAAAAAAAACATGATAAATGCTTCCCACGGAATCTGATCGGCTCACCAGCTCTGTAAATCTTCCTCATCCTCCAAAAACAGGGTCCCTTCTGTTGACATTCACGACCCACCCCCGCCAAAAGCCCCTGATTTCACCCTCCTTTGAGACTCAGTAGTGTGACGGGTACGAAGAGTCACTGAGCCCGGGACACCTGCATTTTTATAATTTCGAAGGCAAATACGGGCACCGAGCATCACCCAGCGGTCGAAGTGGGCGGGATCGTCAGGGCACGGCGTGCCCCTACTTCTTTAATTGATTAGGTTCCGTTCCCCTGCTTTTTCATTTAAAAGATGCGTCCCAGGACGCCAGAAATCATCAAGGCCTATAGATAAGGCTTGGCGTTCGGGTAGGGGCGGGGTGAGCAGAGAAGGAAATGGACTCTGTCTTTTCTTTCTGGCCCAGAGAATACTATGACAGTGTCCACTTCTGCTCTGCCACTGGCAGCTGCCCCCCCTTCTTCCTCTTCTTCCCTCTGTTTCTGTCTCGCTCCACCTCACTCACTGAAAACCGTGACTTCAAGAAACTGGTATTACCCTGTCTTTCCTCCTTTCGTTTATTTGTTCCCTTTTGAAATGGGTCCAAAAAAAGAAAAAACACTTCTGCTGGAAACGTGGTCTTTTTCTGAAATTTTCAATTTCAAAGTGCAGCCTCGAGATGGAGAGAAATAAAACATTCAAAATATGAAAAATAAATAACCACAGCAACACAGAGCGGTCGCAAAGTGGCCAGAGTGATTTTCTTCACACCCAAACACATTAGCGCCACTTTACAGTGTTTGCCAGTAAGCACTACTTCTATGTTATTGTCTCTCTTTGAACACCATTGTTTTCCCTGGGTGGGAAAGTGCACCATTCCTGGAGGTACTGAAATGCCTGCTTGATGGGTGGATTGGAAAACAAAACAGGGGCTGTGTGTTCACCATACTGCTTACGTATTGTAAGGATATAAGCAATGGGCATTGAAACGGGTCCCTTCTGGGCCCTGTAGTCATGTCCATAACTTGTCAGGCAAAAGCATTCACTCATTTCTGAACAATGAGCGTAAAAGCGTTAAGGTAACCATGTTGTTCCTCCTTATCCGCACCTGCTTTACTTAATCTAGCTGCCTGCCTATGAGTGTTTGCGTTTTCCATGATGATATTATTTTCTTTTTAGGCAGTATATTGCTCTTGTCTAGTACGTAATTTGAATTGAGTCACATTTAGGTGTTTATAGCGGGGCACAGTTGGGTTGTAGCTGAAGGCAGTGCGAGTTTTGCTCAGTGGGACGGTATGGTGTTCAGTGGGGGAGAGGATGTGGCACCATAGTCAGAGCTGCCGAATTTGGAACTGGGGAACCAGGTTCAGCCTTCATGACCAGTCCACCAGACCACTCTACTGAGGGATCCCATTCCCATGCTAGACTTTAGAAGGCCCCGCAAGACCTTAGAAGCCCTGGTGTCCTAGCACCAGCAGGTGGACCCTAGCGGTGGCAGGTGTGGGTTAGTCTTGAGGGCCTGTCCACCACAATCCACACTGGTATTAATGGGACTGTACATTTTCTGATATTTTATTATTAGGACATTTTTACAGTCTAACAGCTAACAGTCTCTGCAAATTTTTTTCCTTATTAGTACCAGTATAACATACAAATGCAGCAGTGAGAAAGGTGAGCAATCAACCTTTGCAAAGGGCCCTCCACTTCACAGCAGCACGTCACATTTTTTAGTAACTTTTGATCCGTTTGAGCTTAAAACAATTTATTAGTTAAAATCGTCAGATTAAGCAGCAGATGATGCATTATGTGGCAAATATGGCAAAGCCATAAATATGTGGAAAACATTTGCAAACTAGGATATTTTGCCATTCATGTTGGAATTGCTCTTGTGGAAAAAAGGAGAAGTGCTGATGACAGAAACTCCATTGCTCAGAGACAAATGGCTTGTGATTCCACTTTTCAGTGTATTTGGGATGTTATGTGATTGGAAACATATTCCACTTTGTGAATGTATTTTAATATCAATAACTCATATTAAACCAAATAAATATGTGTATCTATTGGTTGAATTAAATAACGTAATAAGCTGTAACCGGTTAGTGAAATGGGAAACAAATACAAAGAATTGGTATATTTTGCTCTTTCGGCCACATCTGATCCAATCCTGGGTTATTCCCACCCTCTGATTCCCCGCCCACAGTTCCCCACTTTTTTCCCCCCACTTCGACCACTGGCATCACCACAGCCCTGGGGTACAGTCAGCAATGGGATCAATGCACCAGCCCCTCTGTGCTAAGAAACGTTACTCGAGACCTGGGGACCCACCCAGCAATGGGAAGCAGCAACCCCTCTAGAGCATTCATAGAGGCCATGGAGGGATGGTCAGCAATGGAGTGAAGGCACTGACGTCTTACAGCAGCAACACACATTACCATACTCCTGGGTGAATTGTCAGCAGTGGAGTACCGCAGCCCATCTATGGCAGCAGTGCTGCAAGCATTGTGAATTATTAGAATCTTGTTTAAAAAGATTTGGGGTGTGACTTTCAGATTTTTCGACAATCACGCTGGCATATCCAGTTAAAATACATCATATGACAAAGGCGTGGGGTTAAGGGCAGTGGAGGGGGAGAGTAGTATAGCTCCAGGGAGTACGTTATAATAAGTCCAATTGTTTATCATCTTTTTAAATTGTTTCTCTAATAGTAATCGCTTTAACGGAATACTAACTCTATTTATGAATCCCAAACCCCTTCGGCCACCGGAAGTGACAAAGTGACTCAATCAAGTGCATTTCATGATTTTATTCAGCTGATCTGTTTTGACTAGTGTTTTCACAACACTTTGGTTTATTTCTTCACATAAGCTATGTAAAAGTTGTATCTTTGATGTCATAGACTCAGTCACTGCATAGACTCTATTAAAATGGGCATACCCTACCCCAGTATTGTCCTTTTCCCCAAATCAGCACATAGAGCACTGGAATTGTCCCTTTTCAATGCATTAGTGATTTCCGATAATTTATTCCAAATTTGTGCTTTAAATGCACTTTTGATTGAATCTTTTTCAAAATGTTCTCAGGGCAGGGAAACCTCCTATCAAAACTTTATTATGAGGAAGGCTCCCTTGCTGAAATTCATCTGACTTTTCGCAGTGCCAGTTGAGGATGTGGGTGGAGCTAATACAGGAAGTGGGTGTAGCCGGTGGACGAAGTGGGTGGAGCCAGAGAAATGGGTGTGGCCTCCGATAAAGATTGGAGCACCTGCACTTCATATTTTACAAATTAAGCACTGCAGTAGAGTAGTTGTGCACCTTCAGTGCAGTGATGTCGCACGTTCAGAGTAATGAGGAAATGATCGAGTGTTTATTGTGCCCTCAATACAAGTTGCCACGTGTTTCTAATCGGATAAGTCGGCCCCTTTTGTTAAATCCCTGCACAGGTACTTAATAAACTCTTAAGAATCCCTTACAAATCCGTGCTGCTTAAATCGGGGCAGTGAAAACACTGGTGTGTTCTGTGCGAGTAACTCCTGCCAAGCTCGGATTCAGAAAGAAGAAGCAGTTTTCACAATAGCATCCACAAAGAGGAAGTTCCAAGATGTGAGGCACAACTTCTATTTGTGAAGCGTCATGAGTGGAGGGGTATAGTCAAACTGTTTGCATAGCATACTTTATCTTAGGCAACATAGGAAAAGATGAATGTACATGCTTGAAACCATTAGAGTAATTCAGAAGCACCTGGCCTTTCGTAAAGCCATAAAAACCTGGCTTTTCTCTGGCTCTGTTAAATTAACATCTCTTTAGCTAACATCTTGCTTCTGTCTCCTGGGCGCTTGTCTCGGTTGGGGTTGCGCTGGGACGCCCCGTTGCTGGGGCAGCCATGCGCGTTACAAATTGGACTAATAATAATAATAATAATAATTATCATGGGATAACTGCATGCAGGACAGGTTTTAGGGCAGTGCGACTCTGCGGCCGCACTGGGCACTGACTTGAGGACGGGGCCTTACCTGAGGGTGAGGGATGGGGGCGCTGTGTTTAGCAATAACTTATGATTTAAAAACACCTGCATCAGAGTTCCTTGGACGTCCAGTTTTCAGGCAGCACTAAAAATGTCAAGATAACTTGTGATTAATGTTCCTGCTAGAGAGAGAGTTCAGAATTTGGTCTAGTGGCAGTTTGACTCGCCATAAAGTAGCGCAGAGGGTTAATATGTCAATATGCCTTCTGCAAAGAATGCGTACTGCAGATCACAGATCTGTATTTTATGTGGATAGCTGAGTCGAATACTGATTTTGTCACAGAGATAGATGCCTTTGTCACCGCAGTTCATAAGATACAACTGCAATATAGAACAGTTACTGTTACCAACTGTCATCAAAGAGCTGCATGCAAACTGCATAAAATAGGTTAGGACATTCTATGTTTTTTTCCCCGAAACTTTCATTATCTATTCCTAAAGTTGCTGAAAAGTGTTTGATTGGTTAGATATACATTCTTATTAGTGAAGTCAGCCTTAACTAGTGATTTAAAATAGATGAAATGTATGTGAAAGATGGTCTATGGAGAGATGAGCGGCATGTTTGCCCGGTGGTAGTGAGGGAATCTGAGTAGGTGGCCATTGGGGTACGAGGGGCCAAAAATTATTGTTGCACCGGGTGCCACCAGGTCTAAAGCCGGCCCTGACTGCATGCCACAAAGTTATGTGTCCCACTGAAAATTGGAATAAGAGATAATCGGCACATTTACTTCATTTAATGACTCCAAAGCCATTTATTAACAACATCAGCCATTTGCTCGTCTAACACGGAGGTTCCCCAGCATAGTAGCGGCGTTTAAGAAACCAGAAGATTCTGTCCCGCACTGTTAAACGCAGATCACTCCCCCCCACCCCTACACTTCTGTCCTGATGAAGATCCCGGCGTAAGGGATACAACAGCCTACTGATCTTTTGGGGTCGAAACGTCGACTTTTAACCATTAAGCCAGCATGAACAACAGAGATTTTGTACTGTGTTACTGTTTAAAACCATGGCTACATAGGGGCCGATTCCGATCCTGGAAAAATATTCCCCGTACGAATCGTATCTGGATTTTTTTCCGACCGAATCGTACAAGTCCCGTACAAACTGGCAAGTACGATTCGTATGGGAAAAAGTCCATACGAATCGCATTGGGAAAATTCCCCCACATGTCCTCGGGTCGGGAAAAGTCTCCGACACGTCCCCGGACATTTTTACGTACAAATGGGAAAACTGAAGTCCGAATGCGCAAGTACGATCCGTCCCATCCGTCCGATTGTACAACTGTATGGATAAAAGACCGTCCGGAGCGAACTCCCATAGCAACCATGGAGATGTCCAAACAGGTGCCCGGTATGCGCTGAACACCCCCCCAGCCCCTCCCGTGTGTACGCGCCATACCCCCAGCCCCCCATATGTACGGAGCGTACCCCCCAGCACCCCGTATGTATGGAGCGTACCCCCCAGCCCCCCATATGTACGGAGCATACCCCCACCCCCGTATGTACGGAGCGTACCCCCCAGCCCCCCGTATGTACGGAGCGTACCCCCACCCCCGTATGTACGGAGCATACCCCCCAGCACCCCGTATGTACGGAGCGTACCCCCACCCCCGTATGTACAGAGCGTACCCCCACCCCTGTATGTACGGAGCGTACCCCCAGCACCCCGTATGTACGGAGCATACCCCCCAGCCCCCTGTACATACGGAGCGTACCCCCACCCCCATATGTACGAAGCGTACCCCCAAGCCCCCCGTATGTACGGAGCGTACCCCCCAGCACCCCGTATGTACGGAGCGTACCACCCAGCCCCCGTATGTACGGAGCGTACCCCCACCACCGTACATACGGGGGTGGGGGTACGCTCCGTACATACGGGGGTGGGGGTACGCTCCGTACATACGGGGGTGGGGGTACGCTCCGTACATACGGGGTGCTGGGGGGTACGCTCCGTACATACGGGGGGCTGGGGGGTACGCTCTGTACATACGGGGGCTAGGGGTACGGCGAGAACATACGGGGGCGGGGGGGGGTACGGCGCGTACCGGGCCCCCTAATCAGCTCGCATCGCCGCGTACTTAGCTTTCCCGGCACTTTTTGGGTGCCGTAAAAATATTCCCATCCGGACTGCAGTCGGTACGAATCGTACTTGCTGGTACGTAAAAACATGCCTAACTCCGTCCGGACGTCACGTCCGCGGTGTCCCGGATCACATTTGTATGTATTTTTCTGTCGGTCGGTCTTTTTTCCGATTCGTACGGAAATGGTGTTTCCGTGCGAATCGTACTTGCAAGTTTGTAGGGTTTTTTTCCCGGGTACGAGTCGGACGGAGAAAACGCTCCGACCGACGGTTTGTACCCGGTTTTTCCAGGATCGGAATCGGCCCCTTAATGTTTTGATAAAATTGTGACTAATAGGCTCAAAGTGACGTATTGTTTTGATGCACACTTTACCCTACAGTCACTTTCCGATCCTCACTTGAATCACAATCACCCCACCCCCTTTTCCCCTTTTCATTTCCATCTAGGGGCATTTTCGTATGTAATGATATGTGAATATTGACAATAACAGATCGATGCCCAGTGTGAATAAAGCACTGTGAGCAACAAATACTTTTTGTCCGAGTTTTGCATTTGAATTTATGTTTTGATTCATGTGATTTTCAGCATTGTAGTACTGTTTTCTGGGACCATTGTTCCTATGTACTGACATTTGTTAACTGAGAGCAACACAGGTTCAGAATATTCCATCCTTCAGTTCTTTTAGAAAAATCTATCATGAACTTTGTGCTGTTGACTAATTTACTTCCTACGCAGCGCTCCTTGACAAGCAGTGAAGCATTGAGCGGCTCATGATAAGCTAAGCAGTCACAGACGAAGTCAGATTGATATCACATTCTGTTTGGCTGGCGGAGCATTGTATAGAATCGTTCTGACCATGCGTTCGTTTATTATGAAACGGCATACAGAGAATTATTGCATCACATGAATTACTGACAGAAAATGCCCTTTTTGGAGCCAGGTGTTTCAGGCAGCAAATCCCAAAAATTGCATGCTGCCCTAAATATTCAGAAATTGTTTGAAAGCTATATATCAAAATATACATTATCCCAGCACGTCTCTGAAATAATCACAAATCTATGAAAATATTACATTGAAAATTATTAGGAACCAAGTTTGCTATTCACAGTAAACTAAATATACAGTTTAAATACATGCTCCTCTAGTAAACTTCCTAGTGAAGCATGTGTCACTAGGTCAATGCTGAATATAGACAAGACCTGTTCATTACATCTATAGGCTGAAAGTCCCAGAGACCAAGGGGCATTGTGTCAATCAGAGTGTACCCTGTTGGCCTTATTTAACCTACAGCTGTAGCCTCTTCTACTGACTCTACTCTCCCTAAGCCTCCTGGGAAGGCGAAAGATTTGAGAAGGTGACTCCGAGGGTGAGTGCCCTGCATGTCCTTGCTCATATGATTAGTATATACCAAGGGGCAGATTTATGAGCCCCTTGCGCCACTTTTGCGTCACTTTTAACATGGGAAAAGTGACGCAAAAGTGGCGCAAGGGGCTCATAAATCTGCCCCCAAGAGTTTACCAGATGGACAAAATCGCTGCATCTGAACTCTATTTCCCCCAGCGGCCATTACCAGTAATGACACTCTCTGCCTCACTTTGTCAGCATCCATCTTGGGACTGGTGGCAAAATCTATGCAAGATTTTTAGAGTCCAGGACAACGTGATAAACTGGCGCTTGGGCGTTCCCTTTTCTGAGCAGCAAGGTCATTTTTCAATCTGCTTGTTGCACTCTGGAGCCTTCGTGTGCGGCCATGAGTTGTGGCACACTAAGGCACCTGTCCGAAGAGGCTTAATGCATCCTTCACAGACATGAGCCTACAACACTGCTATTCGTAAAAGCTACAATCGTAGGCATGATGTTGGAATTGACCTGCCATGCATCTCTGACCTCATACCCATATCTCATACAGCATCTGCAGGAGCATCAAAAAGAATCTCCTCCAGTCTAACATTAAAGCGGACCAGTCTCTCTGCTCGTAGACCTCTCAGACAGCAGATGGACACAGGAATGCACAGATAAATGGCGGAAAAGCTTGCCTGAGCTGGAGAGAAGCACACACATCCTCATGCACAAACCTTCACACATTTGACCATGCAAACTAGCATCTGGCATCCACAATCCGGAACAACTTCCAGAATATCTGCAGAGGCAGTGGAAAATTACAGCACCATCTGCAAATCAATTAAAAACTTTATTTCCTTAGTCGTTGGTTCATTGTCCAGCTTGAGGATACAGTAGATTTTTTTATTTTCTTCAATGTCGTATATTTTGTCGCACTCTTTCAACCTTCAGCGCTAGGAATGCTCATTGGATAGCAGCATGCTGAATACATGATATAAGTAAAATAATTCAATGTTTGACCCTATCTGCTGCTGGGGACCATGCAGAAGGGCAGGGAGTCGAAACAACAGAAAAAAAACAGGCTGTTAGCACCCTGTCAACTTTCTGATTCTGCCACTGTCTTGATGGTGCTTGGGACCAATGGTAGCAATGGGTCGGCAATTGGTTGCAAAAAGCGAACCCCTAATTGACGTCAATGGGTAGTGTGCAGTTAGTTTGATTGGAGAATTAAACATCAAAGGGACATCAGATCTGTCATTCAATCGCTTCTTGTTATTTACCAATTTTTTCAGGTCACTAGAAGCTCGTTAGACATCCCCATATCGAAGATAGGCAGAAATGAAAGGAAACATTGAATCTATGAAGATGGCTTCTAAGGAATTCGATCCATAATAGATGTCGATTGTTTAGAGCAGATGGGCCCAACGTAGATCCTCAGGCCATGACCCCCTATGAGATTTCCAAGATATTCATGTGAGTTACATTTACATAAAAAGCATCTTAATGGGAGGAATTTACCTACTCAGTGAGTTGGGTGATCGAGGTCCTCGAGAACCAGACCTGGGCATGAGGTTTAAAAGAATGTGAAGAGTGTGCAGGACTTGAATAACCTTAAAACAAAAGCAACAACGAAAGGTGACCTGGGTTTGTGGTAAGTAACACCCAGCACCCTTTCCCAAAAGCCCTTCACTGATAGAGGGAGAATCCTGAATATACTACTTCAACAGAATGACGGTTCTCCAATTATTATGCAGAGAGAATCTTGATTTCATTAAAGACAAACGGAGGCTAGCATTATGCAAATACTTTTATTTGCTGCCCAAACATGCAGCCCTTTAAAGAATGTTATTACATCACAATAAATAGAACATTAGTAACATGACAAGTACACTGTGCTGGCTCCAATCATCCTCGTGGGCTGCGATGACACAGCTAATGAACTTGAAATTCCAGTAAATCCAGTTAATCTTTAACATTGTTCTCTGAGAGGAAACAAAAAAATTGAATAGTGAAAAGAATAAAGACCAAAATAATTATTGTACATTAATGTATAATAATAATAATAATAATAATAATAACACATTAAAAGGATAAACATTAATCAACCCAAACCTCTCGGGGAGAGGAGGGTGGGATAATGATAGCCTCCGTTTGTCTTTAATGAAATCAAGATTCTCTCTGCATAATAATTGGAGAATCGTCATTTCATTACAAGACCGGAGGCTATCATTATGCATGTTTAAAGCCATGTAGAGCTACACTGCTAACATGCTCTATTGGTCTCAAGTAAAACTTAGAGAAAGTACTTGCGTTAGACCAATCTGCTGCTTTAAGAATCTCGGGGAGAGATCCTCCTCCCCAAAATACTTTGCTAGCCATTGCACCTCTGGAAGAGTGAGTTCCGAATCTAGAGAGGTCCACTCCAGCTTCAAGCATGATCAAGCGGATCCATCTTGATAAGGTAGCAGATGAAACAGGTTTAAAAGGTTTGACATATGATAAAAAGTTGGTCGCAACCAATAGGTCTAAAAGAAAAAATCTTGTTTTCATAGCATTTCATACAATTCACAACACAAAGTTTTTCACATTCATGAAAGGTAGGATAAAAGATGGATTCTGACATGGTTTTCGTTCTTTTCCAGATATCGAAGTGTACGCATTAGCAGGAGTAAAATCTATTAGAAAGTTCTAGTGCTCTAATGTCGCATACCCTTCTAAATGAAATCAGACACAGGAGAGTCGCCAGTTTCATTGATAATCTTTTAAGGGAGAGTGAGTTGTTGTTAGGCCAAGAAATGAAGAGATTAAAAATAAGGTTAACATCCCAAAGGGATTGATAACGGGCCTTAGGAGGTCTCTTTAGATGGATACCTTTCATAACTCTTTTGATAAGGAAGTTGCTACCAATTGCAAGATTATTAATGAGAGAATGACCAGAAGAAATTGCTGTCTGTAACAATTGATGGTTCTAAAGGAGAGACCTAAATCGAAAAGATAAGCAAGATAATTAGCTACGTGTTGTAGAGGACACTGAACGGGATCCAGATCCCTTTCCAGGCACCAACCAGACCATTTTCTCCAAACGCCCTTGTATCTCTTTCTGGTTCCTGGTGCCCATGAATCTTCCAATAAGCTTTTAGCTTCTCCAGAAAGGTCAGGATATCTGCCTGAATCCCTGATATCCTCCAGGCAAGAAGGTTCATCTTCCCTTCTAAGACTAAAGGATGCTCTTCTTCGTCTGAACCCAGGAGAAGGCCTAAGGATGATGGGATCAGCCGAGGAAAGTCCACCGCTAACTCCATTACCCCCAGGAAACCAAATCTGTGATTTCCAAAAAGGAGTTATCAGAATGATTGAGCAAGGCTCGAGTCTGACCTTCCATAATATTCTCTGAATCACTGAGAAGGGGGGAAAGGGGTAAGCCTTGATCCCTTCCCAAGACTGGACAATGGCATCTACTCCCGAGGCATTCGGGTCCGGCCTCCAACTGAGGTATCTCTCCACTTGGTGAGTCAATCTGCTGGCAAAAAGATCTAATTGGATTGGGCCCCAAAGTTTTTGAATCAGAGAAAAGATCTCGGGATTCAATTTCCAGTCGCTTGAATCGTGAAGGAAACGAGAATTCCAATCTGCCCTCAAATTTTGTGATCCGGGGATGAATTCTGCTCTCAAGGTGATCTTTTGGTTCCAACAAAAATACCATATTCGCTTGGCAATATCTGAGAGATTCTTGGATCTTGCTCCACCAAGGCAATTTATATAAGAGACAGCTGAGAAGTTGTCCAAACAGATTAGGGTATTTGAGTTCTTTAGATGCTCTTTGAAGCTCATAAGAGCATTCAGAGCTGCTAACATTTCTAGAGAATTTATGTGGAGAGATAGTTCTTCTACGGACCATCTCCCTCCTGTCTCTAAATTGTTTAGGCGAGCACCCCAACCGTGGTTGCTCGCATTTGATTCTAAGGTAAAATCTAGAACATTCCCGAAAATAGCTTTCCCGTTCCAGGATTGGAGATTTTTCAACCACCAATGAAGATCCTATCTTGTGTCTTCCGAAAGAGGTAGGGAGTCTTCGTACCAAAGGCCCTTTCTCAGGCCCAGTGCTTTTAGTCTTTGGAGACCTCTGTAATGAAGAGGACCTGGTGAAATAACCTGAATAGAGGAGGAGAGGAGTCCTAAAACTCTGGCCAGATCTTTTAGCCGGATAGAATCTTTGGAAAGGATAAGGAAAACCTGTTTTTTTATTTTGGTAACCTTCTTTTGGGGCAGGATTAGGTTTGAATGAATAGTGTTTACATTGAAACCAAGGAATTCTATTTCCTGTGAAGGGGTCAGAATAGATTTCTCCATGTTTATAATGAAGCCCAGGTCTCGAAGGAGGTCCATGGTAATTTTTAGATGTTTTGTGATTTCTAACTTGTCTTGAGACATGATGAGGATATCGTTTAGATAGATTATTAGGTGAATCCCTCTCTCTCTGAGGTGGCTGACTACCGGACGTAGCACCTTGGTGAAACACCAAGGGGCTGATGATAGTCCGAAGGAAAGACACTGGTATTCGAAAAGTGTTCCTTTTCAAGTAAATCGAAGGTACTTGCGATATTCTTCGTCCATGGGGATGGTAAAATAGGCATTCTTCAGGTGCAACTTTACCAGCCAATCTCTTGTTTGCAAGATGTCCCTCAGAAGGTGGATACTTTCCATCTTGAAGTGTCTGTATGTTAGAAATTTGTTTAGATATTTGAGGTTTATGACAGGACACCAACCTTTGTCCTTCATTTTTACAAGGGAAATAGTACTTAAGAAACTCTTTGAGATTTCTGAAAGAGGACTTTTTAGAATAGCTCCTTTGTCTAACATTTGGCTTATTTCCATTTCTATTAATTTTGAGTTCTCCTTGTCTAGAGTAATCGCGTTAGGAATCTTTTTTTGGAAGGGTTCTAAGCAAAAGTCTATCTTGAAGCCACTTACAGTTTCTAAAACCCATGGATCTTGGGTGATTCGAAACCAGTTGTTTACAAAATGTTTCAGTCTTCCTGCCACTTTGGAAGGGAAGGAGGGATTTAGACTTATCTTGGAAAGTTTGGTTGGAGAAACTTGATCTGCCACCATGGGCTCTTGAACCCCTTCCTCTCTGGGGATAGAAGTTTGAGCGGGAGCCTCTGTAAGGGCGAGTCGCTCTTGTCTCTTGGGGATAAAATTGGGACCTGAAGTAACCACGGCTGGCAGCTTGTCCCCTTCTGCCAGCCCTTCCAAAAAGTGGTCGTCCCCCAAAAACTCTTCGTATGTTAGATTGCGCCTTACTAAAAGCATTGAAGGTGGCCACGTATTTACCCAATGATTTAACGAAATTATCGCCAAATAACACGCCTTTGGTGTTGCACATGTCTTCTTTAGCTGACAGGTCCACGAGTTTAGGATTCATTCTAAGGAGGACTGCCTTCCTCTGTTCAGTAATCAGGTTGGCGTTGCCAATAAGACAAATTGCGCGTTGCGCCCATCCTCATAATAGTTCAGTATCTATTGGGGTATTGTTAGATTTAGCCTCTTCAGTCATGTCCAAAATTTTTGATAGTGGTCCCATTATGTCGAGGAGCTTGTCTTGAGCTTGCTTGAGGCATTTTTTAATTCCCTTCCTAGGGTCCCTTCCTGATTTATAGACGAAGGTGATCAGCTCGGGGTCAAGGTTGGGTGTGCTGCAGATCTTATCCTCCGTGGAGGGTCTAGGGCACTCATTCCGCAGTAGATTGCGTGTATTTGTATCAAGAGGTTTTCTGACCCATTGGGATAAGTATTTACCTACGTGGTCCATAGGCCACCATTCAGTACTGCGAGAGTGGCGAATGGTTGTAGGATTAAACATCTCTTCTCCGAGGGGATCTTTAACATTAAGAGAAGATGTTGAGGGGTGGTCTAAGTCCTCATCGAGGTCCTTGAATGTATCTTTAGGGTCAAAAATAAATTCATCCAAGTCCTCATAGTCTGTTGTTTGATTCTAAAAATCATTATAGTAATCATTTGTCCCGTAAAGGGTACTACCTTCTATAATGCCGCTATGGGCACCCCTTCTCTCTGCCCCAAGGAATTGGGGTCTCTCTATTGTGCTGCTATGAGCACCAAATTCTTTTGTAGCGCAGGGGCTACCAAATCTCATTGCATTGTTAAATGCTTCCAAAGTATGTTTTCTTTTCTGGGTAACCTTGCCCCTTTTTTTAGGTCCAGAGGTGGAGGGGGATTCCCCATCGGAGAGAGAGAAATAGATCTCCTCGGGAGGGGAAGCCCTCTTCCTCTTATAAAGAGCAGCATCATCTGCCTCTCTGATTGAAGATTTTAGTTCTTCCCCAATAAACCTCTTGAGGTTGTCATCCAATGTTTCCTTAGGGGAGTGTTGGGTGACGTTGCCATCAGATTCCATAATAAAATAATTAAGTGAGGTTGAAAAAATATTCTTATAATGCCTAAATAAAGGCTTAATGGATAAAAATCCTTTGAAGATTTAAAACCCAAAAGGTATATGCAGGGTTAATCAATTTAAATCTATTTGTTAAGATGCCTTACCAACAGACTAGTTGTTGTTGATGTTGCAGCTTCTGGGAACAAAAAACGAGTATACAGCGGTGAAATTGTCATTCAATGCTTCCCTGGGTGAAGCTATATCCAAATATTAAAATATCCAACAGGTGGCGATCTTTGTATAGAAGTCTTTGTTGTATAAATCAAAAAAACGGCTCGGGAAAGGCTTCTGTTATGCTCACGAAGGAAGCGTAACTAAGGAAACCAAACCGAGCCGTATGATAGCGGAAGCAGCGCAAGGGGCTGAGGCACGTTCCCGCGTCTTCCAGCAAGTTGCTAGGAGGCGCGGGAATCGAGGAAAAACAGGTTATGCTTTGAGCGCTAAATCTCGAAATAATTATCACTCACGGAAGGCGAACGCTTATTATAAACGTTATTATCTTTATTGAAAATGATGCTTTCCTCGTGAGCGTGTAAATGGGACGCTTTTCAAATAAATAAATGAAGGATCGTGAATGCATGCAATCGTTAGTTTTTTGGGGAAAGTTTACGATCGCTTGAGCACATTATGAAAATAGGGATCAGTAATGTTTTATTAGAGGAAGTAATCCTGCCATAAATTGGTAGGAGAGATGCTGAAAGGAAGGATGTTAAGTATGAAGTGAAACAAACAAGTACATATTAAAAATACATAATGCATAATAGATCCTAGAATCATCACTATAGAGGTATAATGATATAATATGTAAAATATAATGCCAAAGGCAGGTATATCCAATCAATCAAGAGGTAAACATTGGCAAGAAGTAAATGGTACTTAGCTGTGTCAGGGCAGCGAACAAAAGAGGATGATTGGAGCCAGCACAGTGTACTTGTCATGTTACTAATGTTCCTTTTATTGTGATGTAATAATATTCTTTAAAGGGCTGCATGTTTGGGCAGCAAATAAAAGTATTTGCATAATGATAGCCTCCGGTCTTGTAATGAAATATATGTCCTTCTTCAATCACTCTCTTTGGTGGAGGTTTCAATCATAACGTTTAGTGATTTCTCCTACCACTCTCAAAGTGTGCCCAAAAGCCGCCTCTGGAGCGGGAATTAGGGCAGACGAGATGGAGAACCACATTCCGATCAGCTCACCAGGGAATGGCTGATTCAGAAGGAAGTTGATGTTTATTTCTCTGTTTTATGCGCTGTCCGCAAGTATAAACCTGTCAAGCTCTGCAGATGGCAGAAGGAATTCACTGGCCCAATCTAGACCAGGAGAGGCACATTTTGTAGATTCAAATGATTCTCTCTTAACGCTGTGTCTTGGCCAAGCAGCTCCATGTTGATGGGGCGGGAAGGGATTAGAGGACTGTAACAGGGTCCTAACTGAAATAGGCACACTTATATTTTGTAATTTTCAAAAATATAATCAAAGGAAGACATAGTCAAAACATTGAACATCTCTCTGTTATGTTTTTTTGCATCATAGAGGAGGTAAACGCATTTTTGGTTTTTAATATAAATGGCCTTCCATTTTGACACACTCACACATACATACATAAGCACACACACGCATGCAAACACAGGTTAAGAAGTTCAATCTACAGGGCCTCATCTATGAAAAGTGTTGCATCGCTGAGGTAAACAGCGATCCAACACTTTAAAGTGCATCCTCCTTGTGACACCATGGATGCACCGTATTTACTATACGGCGCTCATGTCGCAAGGATTGAATGACACGTTGAAAGGTGGTCTGCGTCACCCCTGCGCCTGCTTCAAG
Organism: Triturus cristatus; assembly: GCF_964204655.1. Lineage (NCBI taxonomy): Eukaryota > Metazoa > Chordata > Amphibia > Caudata > Salamandridae > Triturus > Triturus cristatus. The sequence goes on along the minus strand of NC_140590.1, from coordinate 472,613,880 downwards.
CAGACGTAAGGATGTGACACTTCTACAAGCCTTTTCTGCACCGGAACGCCCACCCTGCACACATTTTACCTGTCGCAGGTATAATGTAGTGCAAGGGTGTACAAAGTGATGCATTTGCCTAGATCTGTCTCTGTAAATTTGGTGCAGTGTGGTGCATTTTTTACTCCCTCGCAGCGTCACAAAAAGTTAACACAACGGTGGCGTAGGGCCTCATATTTAGAGCTCTTTAAAAAGGGGGGTCACTGAAGGCTTGAAAGCCTGATTAAATAATCTGTTGTGCCAAAGAATACTTCAGCCAGCACACAGTACATACTGGTGTCAGCACAGAGTTTTGTTTAGAGTACAATTATGGCATGTATAGGACATAATTAGCAGTAGATTTATGGTTAGTTTAAGCTCAAAGGGGAATATTTATCATAGGCTTGCGTCGCTTTTGTGCCATGCAATGGGTTGCAAAACTACGCAACCCTTAAGTGTGATTTATCATGTCACATAAGGCCACCTTGCATGGCACTGAGTGACTTGATAAATCTGTAGTAGCGCAACACTGCGCAAATCGTTGCGTTGCTTTACTCTTCCCAGGGAGGCATTCCATGGGTGGCACATGGGTGTTCTCACCCAACACCTATGTATTTTGGCGCATTTCCCAAATTTACCATTACTGGAGACCTGATAATTGTATTGCAATTGCATTTATAAACCGCTTACTACCCCTGATGAGGCGCCAAAAAGGATTATTGGTGGATTAGTATAGTGAAATTTGAGTTACTTTGAGTGGTGGACATGTGAGTCTGTTAGTTGGATTGAAAAGGATAATGGGGGATAGAAGAGGGAAGAGTATAGAAAGTGTTTATTGGGAGATCATAGTAGTAAGGTGAGGTTTGGTGAGAGTATAAGGTGAGAAGGAAGAGGGAAGAATCTCTAGAAATGGATTAGGGAAATCATAATAGTAAAATGAGTTTTGGGATGAGTCAAAGGAGGGATAGGTGAGAGAAGAATTTAGATAAGTTGTTTGGGAGATCATAGTATTAAAATGAGCTTTGGGGTGATTCAAGGAGGGATAGAGAAGGAAAGAGTCTAGAAAAGGTTTTTTTAGATTATAGCAGTAAAATAAGGTTTGGGATGAGTCAGAGAGTGGAGGTAGAGGATCTATTGAGAGAGGTATAGGGTGAAATATAGGGTAGTGCAATGGAGACAACATGGTGAAAACATTTGCAAAGACAATGTCTCTTGCATAGGCTAGACCTCCTGTCTTTGCCAATGCTTGTTTTAATTTAACTTTATACATACCATTGAATTATACGTGGCGACTGTCTGGCTCAGCTTCTCAAATTTTCTTAAGAGCAGCCAACAGTGGGTTATTCACTGCCAGCTCGTCTACTTTCATTAGTGGAAAGGTCTTTCGAATAAGGTGAGAAAGAAGACTGATAAACAATAATGCGTTTATGAACGAGTTGACACCTCTGCATAGGACTTCATGGAACAAGGCAGGAGCTTTAAATCACCCTCTGTTGACAGAACAGCATCTCCTGGAGTAAAGGTGGTAAGATACTCCCAAGTTAGAGAAGATAGTGACCCAGCACTTGTCGAAGGATGAACCACTCTAAAAGACTGCCTCGTTGAGTTGAAGTGCCCATGCATTAGCCTTTCATAGAAGGCAGGTGGTGGAAACTAGACTTAACCTCCGAGGGAAAACAAGGATTTTAATTTCACCCTTCTTAGTCCTAAGGGAAGACAACTTCCTTGTTCCTGAGCCTCATAAATTACATTCCCCAGGGACTGCGACATCTACAAGAGTGAGTCAAGAAACCTGACCACACATACACAATGGTCATCATTCCAAGATATTTTCTCCACACAGGTTGGACATTGGTTTTAAAAATGGCATGATGGGCTCAGAAAGCAGGGAATTGAAACAGCAAGGAAAAAAGGTGAAATGCACATTTGCCCAAAAGGCTAAAAACGAACAACTTCAAAAGTATTTGAACAAATTCCAATTCCACCAAATATTGGTGTTTCCATCTATAACTAGCAGTCAACTAGAGTTGTCTTCAGTACTTATCTCAGAGTGAGGAAATAAATGCAGCCTTCCAAGGTTCTTAAATCACCACATTCAATTTCTATTTTGTACAGTAGTTTCACTGAACTTTATGGGGTACAATTCTTGCATCTTTTATTTAGTACTCTGTTCTAAGTGGTGTTTTAGCCAAATATGCTATGTGATCAGTCAACTGTAAAAAGCTAAATGAATGTTGCCTTATTTGGCATGTTTTCTGTTTATTTTGTTGTAAATCTAAAATCTTTTTAAAAGTTATGTTCCAGGGGAACCTACCACATCCAGAGATGTTACATCTTTTCCCAATCCAAATGGTGAACCAGTATTCAGGGAAAGATATTTAAGTGGCTGTGATCCTGCATATGCGCAGTGATGTTTCTGAATACTAGTTATGAAAATCCATTTTAATCTTTTTACACAAGTTAAACAACTAGACCTCACAGCCTACCTGACACTAGTCCGTCCACAAAATTGAAACTACAGGAGCATTTTAATACTTTTCTGCTCTGAAAGGCCTAAGACAAGTAAGGCTCTCAAAGGTATAGATATAGATGGTGAATAGCCTACATAGATATCACACAATTCGACTTAATTTGAGAGACCATGGTGAATGTTACTACAAAATATACCCATAAAACCATCTGCTCCTGTCATGTTAAATTTTGATCAGCAGTCTAGGAACATGACAAACATTTTCATGAAGTAACAAGGCACCAAATACTTGGATCAACACTAGTAGTCATTACAGAATTTCAGGATTATCTGTAAGCATTAGAATACCGTGCCCATAGTGTTCATCATAAGTACCGAAAGTCGATTTTTCCCAATTGGGGACTATCAGGCCATAGTTGTAAGTTTAGCACACTCTGGTGTAACCTTTATGTCCCAGTGGCACTAATGCACCTATCTCAAGTTGGTTCAACAGCACTACGAGTAGAGTCTGTTACTTTGGAATTACTGTTGAGGCCGAGCCCCATGCTGCTGACGCTGCTGAGACTGGCTGACACGCTGGATGCTAGAGGAGGGGCAGGTATTGGGACTGGGACTGATGCAGTGGAGAAAGTACTCAAAGGAGAATGCATACCTTCCTCACTCTCCAGTGCAGTGTACAAAAGACCTGTGTGCCAAAAAGCTACAATTCCGCAGGGGAGGCATAATCGAGGAGCAATATCTTTACTTCTTCTCGTTTTTTCCTCTTTTTCATTCTGCAGCACACATAGGAAGAGGAAAGTGCCTCAAGGGCACTCCTTCCTTCCTGCACAAAAACAATCCTGCTTGCAATGAAGGCACCCTTTCACCATACATCTTTATTTTAAGGGTGAATCGTGTTCTTGATATCCCTATAACTTTACCTCTTCGCTAACCTGTACAGACATTCATGCCTGAATGGGACACGTACACAGAACGTAGGTTATTTGCAACATTAAAACCACATTTTACTCACGTTTTTGAGACAAAATGAGCAGTCCGATGCAAGTGTTTATCAAACCTCTATTTTATGCAATTAGTAGAATGTGTTATACCATAAGAGGTCGTATAGCGAGGTGGAAAAAGCTGACAGATGAGTTTAAGGTTGACTGTAAAGTGAACGAAGAGCGCCAGACATTCTCCACATAGCAGCAGCTTTTACAGGCGAGCTAAGGCCACCCTTCTGAACACGACCAGCTTTGAGAATTACAGACGTGGATAATGAAGAGTAGCCAAGAGGAGGGCGAGGAGTAAATGGATGTCACAAATAGTGCAGACCAGTGTGACAAACTGCTCAATTTACCAAGCAACACAACTATCTTCTTTTCTTGCTGAAGCCAGTGTAATTTTACCAATTATTTTTTTATGGTGGAGTAACCTGGGATCCCTGGAACAGGACACATTCCCTTTTTATAATCTGCGGACGTTTGATGTTATGTTAATTAAAATTTGTTATGTGGCCTACTCACCCCCGAAGGGGTAAATGGCGCATACAGGCCACAAAACAACAGGACTTGATCTATAGAGGAGAATGCCTTGTAAGAGGATAAAACAAGCATTTACAATGCAACGGTCTCGGCATTGTTAAAGTTAGAGCTATTGGCATTGCTCATGATATTATTTTTGTTTATGTTTTTGTTTTTAAAACATTTAAAGAAACGGCATTGTTATTTACAATGTCAATAGCTTAATCGCTCTCAAATTAGTATGGCCTGCCTCCCAGGACCGCCGCCGCGCTCTCTGTTTCTAACACCAGATGGGAGGCTGTCCTCGTGAAGCCCGGTCAGGAGGGCGAATCCCTCGCCTCGGTGTGGGTTCTTGCGCCTCCTGCTTGCGGGCTGCCAGTGCTGCGATCACCCCTCTCCTCGCTGCTGTGTATCCGAGCCCCTCTCCACGCGCGCTTGCACCCAGAAAAAACAACTGTAACTTGCACACCCGTGCCATCTGACGCCCAGTCACTTAAGTTTTCTACAGATGAATGCCCTGTTATCTTATTTTGGAAGTTTATGTATTTCTTTGCATTCTAACACTTGCTCCTGCCTCAATGCATGTACTCAGCGATCTTGCTTCACAGGTCAGCCCTTATAACCCCTGTTTTTCCCACTTCCCTTGTCTTGATTACCATGTTTTTGGCTGCCTTTTAGTAGCCCCTATCAGAACCCCCCCCGCCCCCCCGCAACCACCCGTTCCTGCGCGCACAGCTATCCGCCGAATGCTTATTCTTTCCACATAGGCGCGCTCTCGTTACTGCTATTCTTCTAGTGTAACTATCCAGATTCAAAGATTTATTCGAGCTCCCCATAAGAGGTCGAGCCCATCCGGTGGAGGGGGTGGGGGCACCTATGTTGAAGCATGAGGGAATTGTGTTGGCCTATACCTGTCTCTTCCCCTGTGTTTGACTCCTCAGTTCTGGTGTTGTCCTTGAGGCCAGGCCAGCAGGCAGTGGCGCGCGCACACACTGAGACCACCATGATCACAGCTCAGATTGTGTATTTGAGAAGTGGCTGCTCTTGAAGTCTGCTTTTTAATGAGACGGACAAATTAGGTGATTAAAGGATGGTCATTAAGCTATCAGCATGAAACGATATTATAAGTAATGTGTGGAATGGAAATTGAAGTACATATTGACGAATAATAAGGTTTTATTGTAATAAACATGGGCAGGTTAGGCTAAACCTGTGAGTAGAGATGGAAATGTTCTATTTTCTACGTAAAATGTGTTCATTGGTAATTAATTGAAGCAAAATTCAAGTTAAAAAATGTTAGACCCCCTACATATGGCTGCCACCTCGCTACCATGTTTCCAGTTCACTGCTTTCCTTTGACAATCAGGTGCGTCCTGGCACTTATGTTATTGGCTTGCTTAAATGATAACTTCTCTTTTGTGGTCCGTGTTCAAGCAACAAATCAGCAGCTGGTGAGAGCCTCGTTGTCATAGTGAACAGTCATTACTCCCGTCAAAATCTACTTACTCCCTAAGCCAGCTCAATGATGTCATCACTTAGATGCCATCATCACGCAGGTTCTACTATCAGAAGGCTTGGTTGTGCTCGGTGCCAGTGTTTTCCCACTATGCAAGCAGAGCACTCCTGCACACGCCGCAGAACCTTCGCAAGCGCGCGCGGTCCCTTCAGCGGGACTCCTTGCACATCGCCTGAAGCAGCCAGCTGTCACACAAGGTCAAATGCGAGGTGCAGGCAACTGAACTCAGCGAATGCTACAAGTTACCCCCAGAAGATGCTGGAACAGGGTACAGGCGACCCTACTTCTACTGGGCGTTTGGCCGTTTCTGTGCTATACGTACTTTTCAGTTTAGAAAAAGAGTGCCCAATGCAGTGGAGAGGCGCATTAATAGCACGAATTAAAGCATGCGCGTGTGTAGTAGACACATCTAAGAAGCACGCTTGAACACGATTCTAGCACTCTATTAAAATAAGATGTCATTCTAAGATCTATTTAAAGATCACGTTTATTATTTATAAAATAAAAATAATAAATAATAATAATAATAATAATTTGAAAACCAGCTGCTGATTTGTTGCTTGAACACAGGCTTTTACTTGCAAGATCCAGGCTCTGCGTGATAAGCTGTGGATCTTCCTGGTTCAGTCTTTTTATGCTGTTCGACACACGGAGGGCTGGAAACGGATGCGACCGGATGATCAACAGAAAATACAAGCAGGTATGTGCTCTCGCTTCATTGCTGCGCATTCGTAATTATCCACTTGCAAGTAATTGTTTATACGTTTTGGGATGAAGTAGATGGGTTTATTAACCATAGATGTGGCGATTTTATGCTCGAACGTTTTAAAATGTCAAGCATGGCGGGGAGGAACAGGAGATAGTGACGCCTTTCTCCGAGGTCAAGCAGAAATGCCTCAGAGAAACGCAGCGTCATGTTCGGATTCGGGGGCGTGTTTTTCTTTCTCTCCTCTTGCCATTGGCTGGAATGTTTACATTCCAGAGGAGAGAAAGAAAGTAAAAAACACGCCCCCGAATCCGAAAAAGACGGGGCTTCTTTGGAGAGACAAAGCTCTTCTCCAATGGCTGACCAGCATTTAAGAGGCCAGCCAATGGAGAAGAGGGAAGAAGAGGGGCGGGTTAAAGCCCCACTTCTAAAACATTGAATCTCGCGAGCGAGACTGCGCAAGCACAGCCTTCGCTAGCCGAGACCTAAAAGGAGTTTAAACAACCATGTTTTATGAAAGTTCTTGAACATGAGTCATGCAAACATTCGATGAGCTTGAGCTAAAGTGATTTAATAGATATTAAAACTCTGGGTGGGCTGTAAAAAGAGACACTGCTCCGCAGATAAAAAGGGCTTGAAAAGAATAAAAGGTCCCATGTGTGCGACAAAGAAGCTTGAAAATTACACACTTGCGTATTGGAACCCAGTGAATGACTCTCAGTATTAGAATAGATGGGAATCACGAAGGAATATTGCACACCATTCGAACTGCAGTAATTCTTATAGTTAGAAGGCGAGTAAAGATATAATCAGCCACACCCACATAGAGAGTGTTACCATAGCCGAGCAGGCTTGTGATGAGAACTTGAATAATGGGTTTACTTAATTGTATTAGAAGCCTGTTAAAAATGTTGCCCAACATGCACAGGCTCCCATAACAAGCCTTGCACGCTGAGGTGATCTGTTCCATTATCGATAAGGTGTTATCCACAACAATCCTCAGATTTGCCGCTTTCTGGGGAGTGGGAGCAGAGACGAGTTCATTATGCCAGCAGTTAGCAGACCAAAGAGAACTGGCTTTATCAAACAAAAGAACCACTGTCTTATCGTTGTCGAGCTTAAAGCAGTTGTCCTTCATCCACATGGCCAATTACTCAGTCCTGAAACTTAAATCTTATTGCTTTGGTATTGTCAGCAAAACTATTATCAATTGCACATCAACCACATAAGATCAAATATCAAAGCACAAGCTCTAAAAATGGCTGTGAGAGGGCCATGTAGATGTTGAAAAGTGTTTGACTAAGGGACGATCCTTGTGGAACACCGCAGGGTATAGGGACAGGGTTCAATTTGAATAGAGAGAAATGGATAGAATGATAACTTCCCAAACAAAAGGAATGAAACTATCTAAGGGCATTGGAAGACAAACCTATGTCATGCAATCTTTTAATCAATATAGCATGGGACATCTGTCAAAGGCTGCCCAGAGGTCAAGAAGGATAAGGGCTGCAGGTCTACCTTCATACAAACCTTAACCTAACATGATCAGTGGCATGCAGTAGGGCATGGCCTAAGCCCTGTCTGAAAGGGATCCAAAAAAGTATTATGCTTTAAATTGGAAGATAACTGGATACTTATCAGTTTTTCAAAAACGTTACCCAGAAAGGCGAGCAGGGATATAGATGGGAAGTTGACCAAATCTAAAGGGTCAGCCAATGGCTTTTTAAATAAAATGGAAGCACATTAACATGATTTCTTGCAGCTGGGAAATCAGCAGTTTGAAGAGATAAATTAAAAAGATCCCTCAATAAACACAGAAAAAAGTGGAATTGATTAAATTATATAATGTGTTCAAGGGTCTACATAGGATCCCGACCGTATAGACTGCATGTTTTTCCACTTCAAGTGGGATGATGGTATTTAAATTGGCTAGGCAACTATGTGGTTTGGAATGAGGTTTTCCCGAAGATATGATAGAGATTTGCAGGAAGGCTAAGGGTGAAGTTGGAGTAAATGTTATTAATTCTGTCTTGGAGTTAGGACAAGTTGGAGAAGAGGGAGGTTGATGTGGGAATGAATTGAGTGGTAGCTGATCAAATACATTTCAAGGCTATTCATTTTTTCACAAATTGCTGGCACAAAATAATCTTACTCTCTGTTCACACAAAAAAGGAAGTGGAAGCCACCTTATTGATTTGTCAGACAAAAGACAGCATGGTGTTGAAGAAAATACCCAGATTCTTAGTTTTCTAGCTTCGATAGGAGTTGATTTGAGGATGGAAGGCAATAGTAAGAAGACAAAGTGGGGAGAGTGTCTTCAAGTATTAAGATCCCTGTCTGACCAGAGTGTAGCTTAAGACTGTACTATCACATGCAGGAGGCTACAGCCCAGTGGGGTCAAAGGTATTATGATCTGTGGCTTTATCAAGCCTTTGATAATTTGCATATCATGAGCATATGCATAAAATAATCAAACCGAAAGAGCTGATGAGGATGGTTAAAGGTGCTATGTGTGCATGATAGAGGATATGGCTTACTAACGAGTCTTGGAATAAGCAGCTTGGTATACAAATTAGAAAAAATGGGCACTGGTCTGCCTGATCAATTCATTTTGGTATTCATTTCTTATGTAAGCAGATCATACCCAAATCACCTCGAAGACTGATGAATACATTAAATTTGTTGTGGCCAACTTTCAAAATACTATGGTGCTATATAGACATGTATGTCCAGTAATTAACTTAACCTTAACTAAAATAAGACAGAAATGTCATAACTATCAATTCAAAGGACCAATTGGCAGCACAATTTATATCCACAAGCTTTTAGGAGTCCTGCTGTGACTACCAAATGTGTGAAAAATCTTGGAGTTAAACTTGGTTCACACTACTGCAGCACATATTATTGCTTACTCCTGCCTGGCTTCTCTTCATCGTCTCTCAGACTCTGATCACATCCACTTTACAGAATTGGTACACAATACAGGTTATAAACCAACCCATCATCCAGTCTCATCAACATGTGCTTGATACAGCTATCGCAGACCTAGTTATCTTTGTATTCTCAAAGCCTTTGCTTGCAGATGCATTCGACCTGGTGGGAGGGTCTTTTTTTTATATCTGCTACTTCTCTGAGGAATGCAATGCCCTTGTGTGGCATGTTCATTTACTACAATAGCACCTTGATACTCAAGGGGGTAGTATTCACACTTTATAAAAATAGAGTCCTTGCTTGAGTACAACCCAAAAGAAAGTATCTAATCCAGTCAATTGCCAGTGACCTGATTAATATGATATGGATCGTGTGCAAGAGTCAGTGATGGTCAATGGTGTCAAAAGCACCATACAGATCTAGGATAATCAATGCTAAGGCAACACCGCCATCCAGAGCCATATGTATGTCATTCAGTGCAGCCCACAGGAAGTTCTTCTTGCTATGGGTGGAGCTGAAGCTAAACTGCAGAAAACAAGGACAGAAGTCTGATTCAAGACAGGCGAGTAATGATGTCCTCAGATGAGAGAAGATGGAAAGATTCAAGAAGAGGGTTGTCAGCTGGACTGGCACTCATACAGTCGGCAGACGAAGTCAGAGCTTGAGATGGCAAAAAGAAAAATCTGATATCTTCTATCTTTCCTTAAAACAACGATGCCTAACACCACAGATCGCTAGAGAGGGAGGAGCAAAACACTTACTACAAGCAGGGTTACTAAGGACTCTTTTCAGTTTGAAGATTGCTATAGAGGCATCAGAAGAGTTGGCAGATCAATGTTTTATCATAAGATATATAAGGGCATTAGAAGTGACTAATAAGGGCTGGCTATAAAGGGAAAGCGATATATTCAGGTTAACATGGAACTCCAATACCACTGTAAGAAGGGATGATGGATGGATCTTCACAATTACCTTATCCAAATATAATATTAGGTCGCGCTTATTTGGTTCAGGACTTGTATCCTGCCAACACTACACATTGATGTGATGGCAACTAGGAATACTACTTTCCAGGAAGATTGTTACAGAGTGGACTTATTAACGGGTGGACATAAAATGTAACAAGATTATTTTGGGGTTTTCAAGTCTATAGCCTACCTTTGGGGAGGAAATTAATGTTTTGGCTATTTGAGTTTGATGAGCACTTTCCAGATTAAGGACATAAGTGATAAAAAATAGAAACATTCTTGACCAGACCATCAAAATCATGTGCCTTTCTGATCCATTCTCAAAGTATGTGGATGTAAAGCCTAGGCATTTTACATTTTCAGGAGCTATGCTGCATCTGTCCCCAGTGATGTGCAATTCGAGCAAAATGTTCACTGCACATGACCCACTTGTGGCTTTTCATTGTTGTATAGCTAAAGATGTAAGCTTGCTTTTTTTGTACTGTGAGATGGATTGCATGGTCCCGTGCATTAGTCACAGCCCGATGGATTTTTTCCTTCCTGAAGAGGTTCTTTGATTTGTACTCACCATCTTGTTCAGTTTCTTCATTGTGTTATCATGTCTGATAGGATTAACACTGACTTGTTGATCAATACTGGCATATAGAATTTCATACTGAGGTAGTGGCTCTTGGATACAACATTAGAAAGGTACCTTCCTTCAAACTTTGCTTGGCCCATCCCAGAAATCCTCTCCTTTTAGCAACTCCAGTTTTTAAAATCAAACCCCTATATGTTTGCTCTTGGACACTATGAATGGGAGACCCCTATGATCTCCAATGCTCAGTACCTTAGTAACAGTCAAGTAGGTTTCCATCTTCAACTTTCCTCTTGTCTTGGAATGTCAAATGGACTTGCATAATAGGACAAATATAAGCCTTTCTATGTAGGCACGGGGATTGATCTGCCTCTGGTATACCCATGCTGTCAGAAAGGGAAGCTGTGCACCCAAAAACCTATAAACAGAGGTGTGGAGGTGCTTGCCCTCTTACTTCCCCATCTAAATATGCCATTAAGCACTTTTCAGGGACGTTTGTTAACCCATAATAAACGTATGACCATAGTACTGCGTACCCCATTGAAAGAAATGCATATATGAAGTATTGAAAATAACCAAACACATAGAGCATCTTCAGTAGTGTTAGATTTTGAGTATTGCCCAGCCACAGACATAGGTAACAGTTTCCACCTTTCCATTTTTTCCATGAGCCCCATCAAAGTGTTAAATACATTAGTTAGCAATGTGCTTTCCCAAGCCAGGAACATTTGGATTTTCCAGCTATCTAATTGATTCCAGTGCTCGGACCAGGGGCAACTCTAACACCTGCCCCCTCAAATGAGCCCATTGGAACAAACTTATATTTAGACCATTTTAGATGAAGACCAGAGACCTCTTCAAACAAATGAATATTGTTTACTGTCTCTGGTAAAATGGAAAGGGGGTACTGTTAATATATTAAGATATTAAGCCCACAAAGACCAATCCAATCCCGTAAGTAATAATACCCTTTCACTTTATTTCTATCCTTATGGCCTGTGCTTAAGGCTTCGTGGCAAGAGCTAAGAACAGCTGGGACAGAGTGTTCTTTACTACAGATCACATTTCTCACTCATTTACTCCTATAATTGTCATGGTGGATTTAAAAAAAGATCTAACAACATATATAAAAAAAAAATGCAAATTGATTATTTTGCAAATGAAACAGGTACTCTCATTGTACCAAATAGGAGGCATTCTCATCATCCCAGCAGGCTATCCCTACGCTTGATTCAAAATCTGATTCAAGTGTTACCTGAGATAGTGTCCTTCTATTACTGGCTGATGTCCTGCCAGCAATAAATCTTGCCTGCTTAGGGTGTACTAGGGTAGTCTTGTGGGGTATCCAGCAGAAAGACAATATTCTGATCAGGAGTTTTGCGTCTATTCTGGGAAAGGAGACTGGCCAATTTAACTAAAACGCTGCTGATCTTTGTTTTCATTCAGGAAAACTCCTCTTTGAGATTCTCTTATGGCACTGATAGGTGCAGCAATACAGAGTAATATTTATAGAATTCCACCATTGAATCTGTCCAGGCCCGGGACTTTGCCTGAACTCAGTCTCCAATGGCATCCATCACCTCTGAACAATGATTTCCGAATAGAACGGTGCACTTGCTTCTGCGTTGATGCCCTTTATCAATCTCATCTTCACATATTGGCACAGATTGTGCATCTAGGGTTCTGTAGAATACAGCAAATTCTTCACATATCTACTTGGTTCCCAGGGACTTCAATGGAGCCCAGCAAATGTTGTCCATCAGCTCATTTTCTGCTCTCCTGCAATAGCCCGGCCATGGTTTACCTCGATCTGTTCCTCTTGACACAATTCTGTGGCAACAGATTTTTGGGTACACTGCTTCAAGCTGACAGGTTTTCCTAGTGAGCCAAATCATCTTGTATCCCACTTAATGTACAATGACACTTCATCACACTGACATTTGTGGATCAATGGCAAGCGCTTAGTCCCATATGAGTGCCTAACCTGTGCCGGTCATTTCTGAGCCTCGTTGATACAACTCATACAACCTGAGCTGCTCGCTGTTCTCAGGCCTCATCTATATTTAACTGAGTGCTAGTCGGAGAGATGCATTTGCAGCAAACACTGGTCATGTTTGTCTAAATGCACGGTCTATAATACCTATGGTCATCTTTCCTGAAATATTGATATGTTAATGTGTGTCAAGGACACGTCAATGTATCCATATGGATCATATCACACTGTAGGATCCATAGGCGCAGATTCTGCACAATGCGTTGCAGGATCCGCAGGTTCTACTTCGGAACATGAGTAAACACCTCAGTCCTCCTGGATTGTTTTGTCACACAGACCATTGTTCAACAGTAAAGGCTTTCAGGAAGACAAAATGCAGAGGGGATGTGAATCACTGGCAGTTTTCTTCATATTAGCATGATGGACAAGTCTGCTGCAGTGAAAGTGTGATGATTATGTGATTGAAAAACATATCCCCTGACTGAGAGGTCACAGCAAAATATTGTAATTGGTGTGTTTGTACAAAGAATTACTAAATTCGGTCACAGCTAGTGAACAAATGGGTAAAGCCCTGAGTTCAGGAACCTTCTAGTTACGGGGAAAATGAACTGTTCTAAAGTACCATCTGCTTACATCCATTTTTTTCCATTTATAAACAGACATTTACTAAGCTTCTGAAATCACTATCTTTAAATTACCCTTTAAAAAAAGGTTAGTGTCCGTAGATAGAAAATCCGAAACTTCATGGAAACCTTATACCTAGCAGAGTTTAAACACTTCCCCCAATATGATGCTACCTATCCGGTATGCATAAAGGGGGAAGTGTGTCACCAAAATAACCTGTTCCTTTTTTAGGTCTCGCCTAGCTATTGCGTAGCAATCGCAATGCAAGACTATAGTAAGGGGCTCCCAAAAGTGGTCCCAAAAGTGGATTGCATGGCGAGCACGCGCACAATCATGTGCATCGTGCCGCCATGCAATCCGTTTGGCATCGTACTTCAAAGGGTCCGCTCCCCCGCCTGGAATGCGCTCACCCACCCCCGCAAAGCGTGCGTGCCACGCTCCGCCGGGCATGTCTTGTTTCTCTTGAAACATTCTTTCCGTCTCCTCTTGCTCTCACCCCCTCTCACTGTGCAATCTCGAGAAAAAGCAGCCTTTCGCTTGTTGTAATTGTCATTTTTATATTCCACAAACCTCTGCGTCCTTGCACGCGCACTTGGCTTTATTCACTTAAAAGGACTGTACCTAGAAGAGTCTTGGGAAGAAGGGTTAACGGTTGGCACGGTTTCTCCTCCACTTTGTCTTTTTTTGCTTTGTCAAAGATTTGGGGAGTTCAGTTCAAGTGGCCATGAACTTTTAAAACTTTCATATTCCCTCTAGAGAATATTCGTTTTGCTTTTGAAATATAATTACTGCCTGTATTAGAAGAAAACAATGTATTTCTCCGTACCCTGTAGATCTTAATTTGTTCAATTACGGTAAATAAAAATAGCATGTTACCATGCGACGGATAGTTTATATATAGATAGTCCTCGATTGCAGTGCCTCGGTCCCCAGCAAGCCAAGCATCCATGCAGGCCACGGCACTTTTACTTGGCACGGATTCTGCTAAGTTTGTATCTTTACAGATAGCTGTACACTGCCTACCTGGACAGGCACGGAGTTATTATTTACCTGTTATTTTAAGTATGCCGTATGCGCCTATAGGTGCAACCGCGAGCATGTCTTAAGTAAATCGTTTTTTATTTCTGAAATGCTCTAGTGCTTCAGTTCGAGTCGCACCTTGCCTCCAGCAATGGATGTAAACCAGTCTTCCAAATACAGTTCTATTGATTTTATCTACAGTAAGCACAAACAAATGATTGCATATAGCAACTGATTGAGAACCCCCTCTGTGCTAGTTTCGGAAGCACTCTAATTCCAGCGCCTTTGTGTCAAGGTGGCCATCCGCCATTGATCGCTGTGTCAGAGGCGGTGTGCCCAGGGCAGTTCTTCAAGTCAGCCTCTGCACGGAGAATGTCCGGGACCCTGCCCGTGCTCGGGGTGTTGAGATTACACGTGTTCAGGCACCGTGTGCTTCACTTGATGCTGCTCCAGGATTTGGACATGGTTCATGTTCACATCTGGTGATTGAGAGGAGCGTGTGCGGGTTCTGCATGTTGGAACCTGCCCTGAGGCGTTAAGCTGTTAGTAACTACCAGTCCTCTTTAAAGTTTTAAATTTTCTACAAGTAGATAAGTTAGCCTGTGCTCCCTCGTAAACATAGTCCGCCACCATTTTTTTTTCCTTTCTTAACCTTTGACTAATGGCACCCATTACTCAAAATACAATTAAAATTTGAAAGATTTTACTCAGTTAATTCGCGAACTGTGCCAGTTGCAAACGCTAATGTGCATTCTAAAGACGAGCACGCAGCCTGTCCTCGCGATAGAGACGAAGTGCTCTGCTAGTGGATCAATGCTGAACACAGAGGGTGTGGCTTAACGGCTAGAGCGGCCGACCTGAAAGCTTGGGACCCCAGGTTCGAGACTGGCAGGAAGGCTCAAAACATCCTGTGATTCTGGGTAAATCTCTGAATCTCCCCATGGCTAAAAACAAATTTAAAAAAAGTGATCTATCTATCGTATCTATCGTATCTATCGTATCTATCTATCTATCTATCTATCTATCTATCTATCTATCTATCTATCTATCTATCTATCTATCTATCTATCTATCTCAGTTTTATAAAGCTCAAACTCGACCCGATGGTATCAGAGCACTTTACATTGCGGTCACATTTTTTTTTAGCCATGGGGAAATTAAGTGATTTACCCGGAATCACAGGATGTGTGAGCCTATGTAAAGCGCTCTGATACCATCCGGTCGAGTTCGCGCTTTATAAAACTGCTATGTATATATATATATCAGTCACAGGTAGACGTTTCCCCCGTTGTTGAACCACGCAGACACGCGCTCGCTCCTGCCCCACTCCAAATGGACCAGAGAGCGGCAGTATAGACCACTCCCAGGCCAGCCCTGATCTGAGCGGAGTTTGGGTTGCACGTGGCCCCCTGTGTGCCTTTGAGCTGTTCTTACGTAAGGAGTTTTGTATATATGCTGTGACTAACAGTAACCGACCATGGCAAGGTGACTTTGTTCAGACTTGAGTGGAGCTAACCCACATCGACGCTAACTTAATAAAAATAAGCATTGGCATAGCCAATAGGTCTCGCTTTTGGGACATTATAAGTGTTTACCCATGCAACAGTTGATGTTGTTGCACCATGGATATTGTGCTGCATAACTAAATACTTATAAGGTCCCAAAAGCGAGACCTATTGGCTATGCCAATGCTTGTTCTACGTTGGCAGTCTTTGTGTGCCTAGCAGAGGTTTGGACGGAGTCGGGTACGTGTATTTTCTCTTACTTGTGTTTCTGGGTGTAGGCGGCTTGCTTTAGCGGACGCGGTTCTTTCATGGTACACTATCACACCCTGCTTTAGAGGGTGCTATGTTTTTGTTGCGGGCAGCGGCGCTGAGCGTCCATTTGCCTGTTTGTGCATGCCTCCTACTCTAATGAGTTTGCTCGCCTAACTGGCTTCTTTTTGTGGTTACGGGCGCTTCCTGCTTGTTGGCACCTCCCACGAGAGGGCGGGGGCTGTGGGACTTCATTGCTTAGTGATGAGTCTTTTTGCAGGAAGAGCCCGTCTTCTGCATTTTGGTTTAGTGCTGACATGGAGCAGGCTGCCTCTTGCTCTGCTGTACCTACGGTGGATGCCCTACGCCTCCTGATCAATGAGGCTGTGGAGCCTGCTTTCAGGGCACAGGAGGTGGGTGGTCTTCCGTGAAAGGTGCCTCGCCCTGTTCCCTTGCCTGATGCGGTGGACTCTGAGGAGGAGGATGGTGTGAGAGGTCATTTTGTTCAGGGAGCTGAGCTCTCTGACATGTTCAGCCATGTCAGGAGTAAGTTGGGGTTTCATACTCCTGGGGTTGATGGTCTGGAGGATGATTTGTTTACGCAGTATCATCAACCTGATCCTGACTCTTTGCTTTTGCACAGTACTGCAAATTGCTGACCCATGAATGGTGGGATGTTGACAAGTCAGTTTTACCTCGCTTTTTGGGTAAACGTTATCCATTGGAGGGTTTAAGTGCAGTCAAGGTTGATAATTTAATATCTGGCCTTTCCTCTCAGGGCATGGTTCTGTCAAATTATGCCCTTCCTTCTGACCCAGTCGATTAGAAGGTTGAGGGTGCTGTGAAGTGGTCCTATCCCGCTTCCAACTTTTCTGCGCGGTCTATGGCCTATTCCAACTATATGGTCCAGTTCCTGTTGAAAGATTTCCAGGCTCTGGCTCTTCAGTTGAATGAGGGTGAAGATGCCTCCTCTCTGTTGGCTCTCATGGAATTCCAGGTACGATACCTTCCAGACATTTCCTTCGATAATTTACGTGCAGTGGCTGCTGCTTCCGTGGTTTCCATTGCTGCACATCATCATATTTGGATGCAGACTTGAAAGGCGGATTTCTCTCAGAAGTTTGTCCTGCTGAAGTTGCTGTTTTAGGGTTCAAAAGTGTTTGGGCCCCAGCTGGAGGTCCTGGTCAAGCAGTCGGCTGAATATCGAAAGCTTATGGCTGCCATTCGACCTCCTTCTCGGGGTCGTGGGTTTGATTATCATTGTGTTTTTGCCTTTCCTTCAGCCAGGGGCACTCAGCAGCCTTTTTGTGGCAGGGGTTGTTGCCGGGGGGCCTGGGTATGACAAGTGCCGGTCCCAGTCCTATGGTTCTGCCACCACTCCTTCTCCAAAGCAGTGACTATCCACCTTTCCCGGTTTGGGGTCGCCTTCACTTCATTTGTCATCGATGGCTGGGTCTTTCTGATGCCTGGGCAGTTTGGACTGTGACTTCTGAGCGAGTTTTCATCTCGGCCCGCTCCAGTGTTCCGGGAGACTTCTCTGCCACGTCATCCTCTGAGGCGGGCAGCCTTGTTGGAGGGCATTCGGCTTCTCTTGGAGAAGGCTGCAATAGTGGAGTTTCCGCCTCTGGAAAGAGAGCTAGGTTGGTATTCCATCCTCTTTCTGGTCTCCAAGAAGGATGCAATGGACTTGCACCCTGTGTTGGATCTGAAGGGGGTGAATCTCTACATGTATCATTGCCCTTTCAAGATGGTGACTTTGCTGTCTATACTTCTACTGGTGCACCAGGGGGGCTTCCTTGCCTCCCTCGACCTGATGGACGCCTACCTGCATGTTCCCATCCATCCAGCGGATCAGAAATGACTGTGCTTTGTGGTGGACACCCAGCACTTTCAGCTCCAGGTGCTTAATTTCTGCCTTTCATCAGCAACAAGGGTTTTCACAAAGCTCTTGGCCCCCCTGGTGCGTATTCTCCATTCCCGGGACCTTCAGTGTTTTCCTTACCTTGATGATTGGTTGATTGTTTCTCCTTCTTTCTCTCACTCACAGAAGGATGTGGCTCAGGTCTGTTGTCTTATGGAGTCTTATGGGTTCCTTATCAACCACAGGAAATCCTCCCTTCAGCCCTCCCAGACTCTGAAGTTCCTCTGGGCTCTCTTCCGAATGGTGTTCCTGTTCCAGAAAAGACAATTGACTCTGTTCAGGCACCTTTCTTGGGTGCTGTCTCAGTCTCAAGTGTGTGCCCAGCTCTGGTTGCGGAGTTAAGGGGAGATAGCCTCCACTCTGCATCTCCTCCCTTGGGCCTGTCTGCATTTGTATCCCCTTATGCATCACATTCTGAGCCAATGGGATCCTGCCTTTCAGGCCTATGATGCCCTTATTCCTGTGTCTCCAGAGATTCGAGCTTCCCTTTAATGGTGGTTGTCCCCTCAGAATCTCTCCAGGGGTTTCGATCTTCTTCCTCCTCCTGCCATGGTGGTGTTGTCGACTCATGCCAGTGCCATGGGATGAGGTGCGGTCCTGGGGGTTTCAAATGCCCAGGGCAGATGATCCCGTGTTGAGGCTCTCCAGTCATCAAACTGGTGGGAGTTGAAGGCTTTTTTGTTGACCATTCTTCAGTTTGCTCCCCTCCTTCTGGGCCGGGCTGTTTTTGTTCAGACCGACAACCAGGTTGTTTGTGTTTAGAGGAATCTCCATTCTCCGTCGGAAGTCTGACTTCCTGGGAGGGAGAATGGGCCTTTGGACTCTTTGAGCATGGTGTTTCCGTCCTCTGTGACCATGTGTCTGTCTCCCCCTTTGTTCCAGCAGATTCTCTCCCGGTTCGGCCTTCCTAAGCTGGATCTTGTTGCCTCCATACACACAGCCCTTCTTCCATGTTTTTGTAGCCTGGTTACATCTTGGCAGACCTAGGCGATCGATGCTGACTCCGTTCCGTGGTCCTGGGGGATCCTGTTTGCCTTCCCACCCTTTTCCTTGATTCCCAGGGTCCTCAGTGTTAGACCTGGCACCTTGGCGTGAGTCTCCCTTCCACTTTTTGCTGATGTGCCTCATTGTGTTTTGTTGGTGTTAGCTGCTCAGAGCACTGTGACACTGCTGATCAGTGCCACAGTGCAAGTGCTCCCTTTTAAAAATGTATACATTGATTGGTGTCCATGATTGAGTCATTTGGTTTACTGTCAGACCCTAGTAAAGTGCACCAGGAGTGCCAGGGCTTGTAAATACAAATACCGCTGGTGGGCCTGCAGCACTGGTTGTGCCACCCACAGAAGCGGCCTAGTAAAATATGTCTAGGGTCTGCCACTGCAGAACCTGCGCGCAGTCTGGTACTGTCGCGCTGACTGCGCAAGTGCCCCCACTTGCCAGTCCCTCAACCTTCCCTTAACTACATATTAGTCACCCCTCTGGTAGGCCCAAGGGCAGGGTGCATTGTAGGCATAAGGTAGGACATGCCCTGATGTGTGTGGCATGTCTTAATAGTGAATTACAGCCATTTTCGTTTTTCACTATTGAAGGCTACCTGCTCTCCATAGGCCAGAATGGGCTGCTGGAGTCACTACACGCTGTGACCCCAGTGGACTCATAGAGCATGGTAGAAAGTCATGTTTAGTATGCCTGGACTCAGAATAATAAAATACTTCTTTTAGTAAAGTTTATTTTAATATCCTGTGTTTGTAAATACTACTTTTAGAAAGTTAGTATTTACTGATCTGGCCATTCAGTCCGCCTCTGCGCTGTGTGTGTGTGTGTTCTGCCTAGCAACAGTAAGGAGCAGGGTTGGGGAAACCCCAGAGACAGGTTGGCTGCCAGGTGGTGGGTAGAGAGATTACACCAGGATGGGTGGGAGGAGTACACCCTGACTCTTGAATAGACCTGTGCTCTGCCAGCACAAAGCCGGCGCCGCCCCCTGTGGAGCGGCTGATGTCTCTGCCCTGCTGCTGAAAGGAAAGCGCAGAGTCACCATAACAAAGTGCTCCAGAACTGGACTGAGCCAGGCCCAGGCCCCCTGGCGCTAAAGAACAAAAGAATTGGTGTATAAAAGTAGGAGCCTGGCTCCTAAGAAATCAGATCGTGTTGACGCCAAGACGAACCTCTGCCTGAAGGAGAAGGACCTGGAGAAGCTGAAGGAGGAATACTGTCTCTCTGCCTAAGAGACTGGCCTGCAGTGGGTGCCTGCTGCTGGAAGGAGAGGAAGAAAAGACTACAGAAAAGACTTTTAATCAACTTGTGCTGAAAACAATCTCCAAGGGCTTGCTAGTGAACTTGCCCCCTGATCTGCGCCCCAGGAACAGTGGGCGCTACCTTCCTGAAGAAGAGGAGAAGTGCCAAGGAGTGATTCTGCCAGCTGACCCCTGAGAACCTGAGCATCCCCTGACCTCACTGAGCAACGCGACTTCTGCTGCTGGTGTGGCTGCAAACAAAGTAAAGGCCTGACAGCCCGAGCACCGTGAACAGCTGCCCCCTCGAGCCGTAGCTCGCAAAGTAAGGAGGAGAGTCCTGCGTCTGAGCGCCGAGCCCCCTGTGACCCCGCCGGGTTGTGGAGGCTCTTGTGAGGACCGTGCCCTGGTTCGCCGTGCGAAGCTGACAGCGCGCTGCGCTGTGAAATCACCCCCGAGACTGCCCTCCTGCTTCTGACCCCCCTTCGCGGCGACCTGCATCCTGCCCGAGCGCCCCACGAAGCTCCGCTGTCCCCTGGACACTTGGGACGCCAGCGCGACGTGGGACACCCCTGGACTGGACCGCGAGGCCGCCACGCACCTTCGCCGTGAATTCTACAAGGTATTGTGCCAGCGCGTGAAAAGTACGACCCGTACTTGCTTTCGTACGGACCGTACCGATCGTCCCAGGGCTGAGTCCAAGTGTTAGTTTGAAGCGTACTGCCTTTTATGTTTGAGCGTATTTACTGCCTGGAAGCAAGTTCGCACCGTACTGACGCCGGGAATCACCTGGTTCGCCTCGTACATTTGCCCCGTACTGACTGTACCAATATCCTGGTTCGCGCTGTAATAATAGCTTGGTTCGCACTGTACTGCCTTTTGACCCGCTCTGAGTTCGCACCGTACTGAGGAAGCCGTGTTCGCACCGTACCGGTGCTTCCCTCCAGGTACGGAGCGTCCCTGACAGTCCGAACCGTACCCGCATAGAAAACCATTGCCGGTGCTCACGCGAGAAGCGTGAGGTACGGCAAGCGTACTTGTGCTCACGCGAGAAGCGTGAGAAACGGCAAGGTACTGAAAAAAACTTTGCCCAGAGCATCCCAAAGGCGCTACGAAGTGCGCAGAAGACCCAAAGAACTGATTTTAATTATAACTGTGCCATTTTTACAACTGTGGACTGCCCTTAAAGCATTTTGAGAGTAACTGGATTATTTTACCAAGAGAACTGTATTTATGCAACCTGCCTGAAAGAAAACCTTTTATATAAAGAATCCTATTTTTGATAAATACAGCCTTGTGTCTTTGTGTGGTGGGGAGGTGATTATTGTGTGGGACAACTTGAACGCTTAACCTATATGCCCTCTGGAAATCTAGCCTGACTGCTCGCGCCACGTTACCTAGAGGGTGAGCAGGGGTTATTTTTAAAGAGGTGATCCTTTGCCCTGACTTAGAGGAAAGGGTCCCTGCTTGTCGCAAGTGCATACCTGCGCCAACCAGAGACCCCGGATTCTAACATTGGTGGCAGCGGTGCGGATTTACGGATTTGCGTTCTTGGTGTCTGCGCAGTGATTACTAACCATTGCACAGTGGACAGTCCAGTAGCTTAAACCACAGAACTTTTTCAAGTTTTAATTTTCGCTTGCCAAGGAAAAAGAAGATCCCTTGCGTTTGAAGCCATGCCGGGCTCAAACAGCACAGCATCTGAAGCCTCTGAGATGGAATGGGAATGGGATGCGTCAAAACTGGACGACTACACAAGAAGGCAACTCAAGTACTTCTGCAAGAAGTTCAAGGTTCCACATGTGGGGTGCAAGCTCAAACCACAGATCTACAAGGCGCTGAAAGCCTGGATGGAATCAAGGGGTGCAGCTGAGGATGTTGTACCTGAGGAGATTGACCTAGTGGAACCAGCGGAGAGCATCCACAGTGCGGGCAGAGGTCTGTCACCAGAGGAGCTGGCAGACAGACAGGCCGCAAGAGAGCAACAAGTCACTTTGGCAAAACTGAAAATAGATGGTCAATTGGAGCTGGAAAGCAAAAAGCTGGCTCTAGAAGAAAAGAGAATGGCTCTTGAGGAGAGAAAGATCCTGATGGAGCACGACGCCAGAATGAGGGAACTGGCGATCAAAGAGAAAAGTTTGGAGAACACTCCCTCTGGTGGCAGCGCAACGCCGGTGCAGGTAGAGTCAAGGGTGTACATCCCAAAAGATGTAGTTAAAGAGTTCTACAGGAATGATGACATAGGGCAATGGTTCCGGGCCTATGAGGTAGCCATGTCCTCCCACCGGGTCCCTGAGAAAGACTGGGGAGCGGGGTTGTGGGGGCGGTTCCTACGTGAGGGGCGGGACACACTTTTAGATTTGCCCTTAGACATGCAGAATTCTTACCCCCACATGAAAGAAGCTTTAATGACCGGATATGGGCTAACTCCTGAAATGTATAGACAGAGGTTCAGGGGGTGTACCAAGATTGCGGGGGGTACGTATGTGGAGTATGTGACCTTTTTCTGCAGAGCACTGGATGGCTGGGTGAAGGGTAGCAAAGTAGATGATTACCAAGGTCTCTTTGATTTAATTGCATGGGAGCACTTGTCGCTTAATTGTTTTCCTGAGCTACGCCAACACCTGATAGATAGCAAGCTGACTAACCCTAGGAAGCTTGCTGAGGAGGCGGACCGCTGGCTCAGCACCAGGGTCCACAAGGGTCCCGTGGGAGACTCCGCCAAGGGTGGGCAGGGTCCCCAGCCGAAGAATGGGGGGGACAAGGGAAAACAGAAAGGGTTCCAAAAAGGCCCCCAAAGTAATCCCCAAGGGAACCAGCAGAAGGGTTCTCAGCCTCCCCCGACCCCGAAGCAGACAGGGGCCCCGACAGGTAAACCTGTTCCCAAGGGGCCCCCTCAATGTTATAAATGTGGTGAACTAGGTCACTTTGCCAGTGATCCCAAGTGTCGCCAATATGTGAAACCCGCACCCACTGGTGCTCCACCCAGGCAAGTGGCTACAGTAGCCTTTGGGGAGGAGGTAGAAGTCCAAGGTGGGTGGGACCCCGTCCAGATGACCTTAGTCTCACTAGGAGACAGTGAGATGGTCCCCCAAGCCAACTTGCCCTCTAACACTAAGAAATATGGGCAAGTGGTGACCGTCAATGGGAAGAAGGTAGAGGCTCTTAGAGACACAGGAGCCAGCGTGACTGCAGTGCGGCAGCACCTGGTATCTCAAGAGCAGGTCGTACCCCATGCCTATTGTCGGGTTGTCAATGCTGACAACACGGAGAGTCATTGTCCAATGGCTCAAGTTCCCTTTGAGTGGGGGGGGGTCTCTGGTACTCTGCAAGTCGCTGTGAGAACTGCCATGCCTGTAGACTATCTCCTAGGGAATGACTTAGAGAGCTCCCCTTGGGAAAAGGTGGAGAAGACAGCCCATCTGCGGATGGTGGGTTTACCTGATTGGGCGTGCGTGACCACCCGGTCAATGGCAGCCAGTAGGGGTGTTGAAGGGACCCTGGAGCCTGAGGGAGAGGCCCAGGAACCGGCCTTAGAGAGAGGGCAAGGGAGGCACGGGAAACCGGCTCCTGAAGTTCCCACGGCCCAGGAGGAAGCAGACCTTGAGGGGGATGCCCTGGAGCCTACCGGGGAACAGATAGCCGAACTGGGGGACCTGCCTGAGCTGACCCATTGGCAGCAAGAAGGAGGCCCCTCCAGGGAGGAATTCTGCAGGGAGCAGAAAGAGTGCCCCTCCCTAGAGGGTATGCGGCAGCAGGCTGCAGCCCAGGCCAATGGTGATCAGTCCGGAACTCACTTGATCTACTGGGAGAACAACCTCCTGTACTCAGAGCCTAAGGTTGCTGAACCTGGGTTAGCCCGTGCGCTGGTGGTACCCCAGAAGTTCAGAACCTTCCTACTGGGGCTGGCTCACGACATGCCATTAGCAGGGCATTTGGGGCAGGACAAGACCTTTGAAAGGCTTGTCACCCACTTTTATTGGCCCCAAATGCGCAGGAGTTCTGATACTCACTGCAGGACATGCCAGACTTGCCAGGCAAGTGGCAAGAGTGGAAGGAAGCTGAAAGCTCCACTCCAACCTTTCCCTGTAGTCAGTACCCCATTCCAGCGAGTGGGGATTGACATTGTGGGGCCACTGGACCCCAAGACAGCCATGGGCAACAGGTTTATCCTGGTCTTGGTGGACCATGCCACCCGGTACCCTGAAGCCATCCCTCTGAGGACAGTGACGGCCCCCGTGGTGGGACGAGCACTGATGGGAATTTTCTCACGAGTAGGATTCCCTCTAGAGGTGGTGTCCGATAGGGGGACCAATTTCATATCGAAATATATGAAATCCCTTTGGCAAGAATGTGGTGTGACATACAAGTTCACCACCCCTTACCATCCACAAGGAAACGGGTTGGTTGAGCGATTCAACCGAACCCTAAAGGGCATGATCATGGGCCTTGAAGGACCAATGAGGCGTAAGTGGGACGTCCTCTTACCATGCCTTCTCTTTGCTTACCGTGAGGTGCCACAGAAGTCTCTGGGGTTCAGTCCCTTTGAGCTTCTGTATGGCCACCCTGTACGTGGACCTCTGAGTCTGGTCAAGGAAGGCTGGGAGCAATCTCCCAGGAAACCTCCCCAGAATGTATTTAGTTACATGCTGGCCTTCAGGAACCAGACTAGGCGTTTCAGGCAACTTGCTGAGGCAAATCTGGAAGCCAGCCAGGAGGAAATGAAGCGGTGGTACGACCAGAATGCCACTCTGGTTGAGCTTCAACCTGGTCAAAAGGTATGGGTCCTTGCCCCAGTGGAGCCGTGTGCACTCCAGGACAAGTGGACAGGACCCTTTGAGATTGTGGAGCGCAAGAGTTCTGTCACCTACTTGGTGAACTTGCAGTCTCCTAGGAACCCCTTAAGGGTCCTACATGTCAATCGCCTCAAGCCCCACTTGGAGAGGTCCGAAGTGGGCATGCTCTTGGCCACCGATGATGGGACGGAGGAGGAGTCAGAACCTCTTCCTGACCTCTTGGTAGCCTCAGAGCAGGACGGGTCAGTGGATGGAGTTAACCTCTCACTCACCCTGACCCCTGAGCAACAGGATGACTGCCGCCAGCTGCTGGGACAGTTTCCTGACCTGTTCTCCCTGGTTCCTGGTATCACAGATTGGTGCGTCCATGATGTGGATACAGGAGACAGCTTACCTGTGAAGCACAAGGCTTACAGGGTAACTGACAGGGTCAGAGCCTGCATCAAAGAGGAGGTCTCAAAGATGCTTGCTCTTGGGGTGGTTGAGTCCTCCAGCAGTCCTTGGGCCAGCCCAGTGGTCTTGGTCCCAAAGGCTGCAGCGCCGGGTGCCACACCCGAACTCCGGTTCTGTGTGGACTACAGAGGACTCAATTCAGTCACGAAGACTGACGCGCACCCCATCCCCAGAGCTGATGAGCTCATCGATTGGTTAGGGGCTGCCCGGTACCTCAGCACGTTTGATCTAACGTCTGGGTACTGGCAGATCGCCTTAACTGATGGGGCCAAAGAGAGGTCTGCATTCTCCACACCAGATGGGCATTTCCAGTTCCGTGTCATGCCATTTGGGATGAAGAATGCCCCTGCCACCTTCCAGAGGTTGGTCAACCAGGTGTTGGCTGGACTGACCGAGTTCAGCGCAGCATACCTGGATGACATCGCAGTGTTCAGCGGCACATGGGAGGAACACCTGCAACATCTCTGGGAAGTGTTGATGGCACTGCGCAAGGCAGGCCTCACGATCAAGGCAAGCAAGTGTCAGATCGGGCAGGGGTCCGTGGTGTACTTGGGACACCAGGTGGGGAGCGGCCAGGTGGCGCCCCTACAACCCAAGATAGAAACCATCCTGGCTTGGGAGCCCCCAAAGACCCAGACGGAGGTGAGGGCCTTTTTAGGACTCACTGGGTACTACAGGAGGTTTGTCAAGGGGTATGGCAGCATCGTTGCCCCCTTGACAGAGCTGACTTCGAAGAAGCAGCCCAGAAAAGTGATATGGACTGACACCTGTCAGAACGCCTTTGACACCCTGAAAACTGCCATGTGCACGGCGCCCGTGCTCTTGGCTCCTGACTTCTCCAAGGAATTCCTAGTGCAGACAGACGCATCAGAGCATGGTGTAGGGGCTGTTCTCTCACAGATGACTGA
This sequence comes from Triturus cristatus, assembly GCF_964204655.1. Classification (NCBI taxonomy): domain Eukaryota; kingdom Metazoa; phylum Chordata; class Amphibia; order Caudata; family Salamandridae; genus Triturus; species Triturus cristatus. Next base: position 472,587,492 of record NC_140590.1, on the reverse strand, counting down.
GGAGGGGTGGGACCAACCTGTAGCCTTTATTAGTAGAAGGTTACTTCCACGGGAACAAAGGTGGAGTGCGATAGAGCGAGAAGCGTTTGCTGTGGTCTGGGCGCTGAAGAAGCTAAGACCCTACTTGTTTGGGTCTCACTTCCGGGTTCAGACCGACCACAGGCCCCTCAGATGGTTGATGCAAATGAGGGGTGAAAACCCAAAACTGTTGAGGTGGTCCATCTCCCTACAGGGTATGGACTTTACGGTGGAACATCGCCCTGGCACAGATCACGCCAATGCTGACGGTCTGTCCAGGTTTTTCCGCCTTAGTGAAGAGGAACTCCCTGGGGTAGGGTAGTTCTCCCCACATTTCAGCTGGAGGGGACACGTGTTAGACCTGGCACCTTGGCGTGAGTCTCCCTTCCACTTTTTGCTGATGTGCCTCATTGTGTTTTGTTGGTGTTAGCTGCTCAGAGCACTGTGACACTGCTGATCAGTGCCACAGTGCAAGTGCTCCCTTTTAAAAATGTATACATTGATTGGTGTCCATGATTGAGTCATTTGGTTTACTGTCAGCCCCTAGTAAAGTGCACCAGGAGTGCCAGGGCTTGTAAATACAAATACCGCTGGTGGGCCTGCAGCACTGGTTGTGCCACCCACAGAAGCGGCCTAGTAAAATATGTCTAGGGTCTGCCACTGCAGAACCTGCGCGCAGTCTGGTACTGTCGCGCTGACTGCGCAAGTGCCCCCACTTGCCAGTCCCTCAACCTTCCCTTAACTACATATTAGTCACCCCTCTGGTAGGCCCAAGGGCAGGGTGCATTGTAGGCATAAGGTAGGACATGCCCTGATGTGTGTGGCATGTCTTAATAGTGAATTACAGCCATTTTCGTTTTTCACTATTGAAGGCTACCTGCTCTCCATAGGCCAGAATGGGCTGCTGGAGTCACTACACGCTGTGACCCCAGTGGACTCATAGAGCATGGTAGAAAGTCATGTTTAGTATGCCTGGACTCAGAATAATAAAATACTTCTTTTAGTAAAGTTTATTTTAATATCCTGTGTTTGTAAATACTACTTTTAGAAAGTTAGTATTTACTGATCTGGCCATTCAGTCCGCCTCTGCGCTGTGTGTGTGTGTGTTCTGCCTAGCAACAGTAAGGAGCAGGGTTGGGGAAACCCCAGAGACAGGTTGGCTGCCAGGTGGTGGGTAGAGAGATTACACCAGGATGGGTGGGAGGAGTACACCCTGACTCTTGAATAGACCTGTGCTCTGCCAGCACAAAGCCGGCGCCGCCCCCTGTGGAGCGGCTGATGTCTCTGCCCTGCTGCTGAAAGGAAAGCGCAGAGTCACCATAACAAAGTGCTCCAGAACTGGACTGAGCCAGGCCCAGGCCCCCTGGCGCTAAAGAACAAAAGAATTGGTGTATAAAAGTAGGAGCCTGGCTCCTAAGAAATCAGATCGTGTTGACGCCAAGACGAACCTCTGCCTGAAGGAGAAGGACCTGGAGAAGCTGAAGGAGGAATACTGTTTCTCTGCCTAAGAGACTGGCCTGCAGTGGGTGCCTGCTGCTGGAAGGAGAGGAAGAAAAGACTACAGAAAAGACTTTTAATCAACTTGTGCTGAAAACAATCTCCAAGGGCTTGCTAGTGAACTTGCCCCCTGATCTGCGCCCCAGGAACAGTGGGCGCTACCTTCCTGAAGAAGAGGAGAAGTGCCAAGGAGTGATTCTGCCAGCTGACCCCTGAGAACCTGAGCATCCCCTGACCTCACTGAGCAACGCGACTTCTGCTGCTGGTGTGGCTGCAAACAAAGTAAAGGCCTGACAGCCCGAGCACCGTGAACAGCTGCCCCCTCGAGCCGTAGCTCGCAAAGTAAGGAGGAGAGTCCTGCGTCTGAGCGCCGAGCCCCCTGTGACCCTGCCGGGTTGTGGAGGCTCTTGTGAGGACCGTGCCCTGGTTCGCCGTGCGAAGCTGACAGCGCGCTGCGCTGTGAAATCACCCCCGAGACTGCCCTCCTGCTTCTGACCCCCCTTCGCGGTGACCTGCATCCTGCCCGAGCGCCCCACGAAGCTCCGCTGTCCCCTGGACACTTGGGACGCCAGCGCGACGTGGGACACCCCTGGACTGGACCGCGAGGCCGCCACGCACCTTCGCCGTGAATTCTACAAGGTATTGTGCCAGCGCGTGAAAAGTACGACCCGTACTTGCTTTCGTACGGACCGTACCGATCGTCCCAGGGCTGAGTCCAAGTGTTAGTTTGAAGCGTACTGCCTTTTAAGTTTGAGCGTATTTACTGCCTGGAAGCAAGTTCGCACCGTACTGACGCCGGGAATCACCTGGTTCGCCTCGTACATTTGCCCCGTACTGACTGTACCAATATCCTGGTTCGCGCTGTAATAATAGCTTGGTTCGCACTGTACTGCCTTTTGACCCGCTCTGAGTTCGCACCGTACTGAGGAAGCCGTGTTCGCACCGTACCGGTGCTTCCCTCCAGGTACGGAGCGTCCCTGACAGTCCGAACCGTACCCACATAGAAAACCATTGCCGGTGCTCACGCGAGAAGCGTGAGGTACCGCAAGCGTACTCGTGCTCACGCGAGAAGCGTGAGAAACGGCAAGGTACTGAAAAAAACTTTGCCCAGAGCATCCCAAAGGCGCTACGAAGTGCGCAGAAGACCCAAAGAACTGATTTTAATTATAACTGTGCCATTTTTACAACTGTGGACTGCCCTTAAAGCATTTTGAGAGTAACTGGATTATTTTACCAAGAGAACTGTATTTATGCAACCTGCCTGAAAGAAAACCTTTTATATAAAGAATCCTATTTTTGATAAATACAGCCTTGTGTCTTTGTGTGGTGGGGAGGTGATTATTGTGTGGGACAACTTGAACGCTTAACCTATATGCCCTCTGGAAATCTAGCCTGACTGCTCGCGCCACGTTACCTAGAGGGTGAGCAGGGGTTATTTTTAAAGAGGTGATCCTTTGCCCTGACTTAGAGGAAAGGGTCCCTGCTTGTCGCAAGTGCATACCTGCGCCAACCAGAGACCCCGGATTCTAACACTCAGGAAGATATGTGCAGATCGGGTGGAGGTTTTTCTGGTTGTGTCGGTATGGCCCCGGCGGCCTTGGTTTCCCCTTCTTCTGGATTTGTCAGTGTGCCCCCATTGGCGGTTTCACCTGTATCCCTCTCTGCTGCATGCTCCTCTTCTCAGTGCATCCTCTCTGCTTCACCTCCGGGTGGGGGTTTGGCACTTGAGAGGTTATGTTTGTTGAATCAAGGTTGTTCTATTGAAGTGGCTCAGAGCAACCAATTGTCTTACAGACCATCAACCATGAGGTCTTATGGTCGTCATTGGAAGAACTCCTGGTGCCTTGGGAAGGGTCTGTCTTCCTCCTCATGTGATCCTGCGCGGACATTGGGTTTTTAATGTGATGGGTTTGTCCTGCGTCTGGCTGTCTCCACTCTTCGAGTTCAGTGGGCTGCCATTCTTGCCTTCTGGGGTTCTGCTGTGGCTTCTGTCTCTCCCTTGTTTGCTTGCCTTTTGAGAAGCGTTTTGCTTCAGTGTCCTGTTTCACGCTCTGCTGATCCAGCCTGGGATCTTCCCTTGGTCCTACAGGCATTGACTTTTCCCCAGATTGAGCCCTTGCTTTCTGTTGACCTTTAGTTTCTCTCAGCCGAGGTTCTTTTTTTGGTGGCCATTTCCTCTGGGAAATGGTGAGCTTCGGGCTTTACTGGCTTCTCCCCCTTTCCTGTTACTTTGCTCTGACAAGGTAATTTTGCATCCTAGTCATTTTTTCCTGCCAAAGGTTTTGTCTTCCTTCCACTGTCATGAGGATATTGTCCTTCTTGTTTTTTTCCTGACCCTTCTTCCCCCAAAGAGGAGATTATGCATTCTTTGGATGTGTTGAGGGCTCTCCGCATCTATATGGATAGGACCCATGCATTTTGTTAGGTAAATTCCTTATTTGTTACTTACGGTCTCTCGGGGAAGGGTCTTCGCCCTTCCTTGTTCACTTTGACTCGATGGGCGAAGAGTGCTGTTCTTTTGTCCTATGAGGCTGATTACTGTCCTCTTCCTTCTTCTGTCCAGGGCAGCTCCACAGGCATGTTTCCTCTTCCTGGGCCATGTTTAAGGGTGCCTCTTTACATGACATTGTAATGCTGCTATGTGGGCCTCTCCACAAACCTTCGATTCCCATTACTGGTTGCAGTTGGGGATGGCAGCCTCTGCTGTTTTTGGCACTCATGCTTTGTCTGCTGTACATGATTTGTGATTTGTACTGCTTTTCCTATTATTAAATGGACCTGTTGTTTGCTGCATCCTTCTAGTCTTTGTGTTTCAATCACCATGCGCGTGGGCACGGGCTCATTGTTAAGGAATAGGGCGGGAAGACGGACGAGGAGGTAATGCCCGGTTACTCACCGGTAATCTTCATTACTCTGAGTCCTGGTCTTCCCAGTCCATTCTTGAGCCCTTCCTTCCCTCCCTATTGTTGTTTCTGGTGATTATTTTATGTTTTTTTCTTCTCTGGGTTTCTTTGGTATTCTCAGGTTATTTTGGTGACACACTTCCCCTTTTATGCATACTGGATAGGTAGCGCCATATTGGGGGAAGTCTATAAACTCTGCTAGGTATAAGTTTCTGCGGAGCATACGAGCTGCTCATTATTAAGGAATGGAATGGCAAGACCAGGACTCGGAGTAATGAAGATTACCAGTGAGTTATGGGGCATGTGTGAATTTGATTTTGCTTTCTAGACAAGGCTGTAGCTTTACGTTCTTGTTTGCCACCTTTTTTAAGGCATCGTATGGTGCACCTTCAACCAACAGTTCTGTAAAAGTCTGTTTTTTAATGAAGTCATTTAAGTACTGATGATGTTCCGACTCCCTTGCAGACCTGAGCTTTTTATCACAATTACTCTTCTGACCAGATCTTGCTTAGTAAGCACAAACTCATGCCGGATTTGTGCTGGCGAGGAGGATTGAGGCAGGTTGAACACTAGTTTGAAGGTATTGATTTGCACTTTATCCAATATTGCGGCACCTGGCCCTCTCTTAGCCACACTGTTATATGTGATGTTATTTATTTATTTGTGTTTTATAGATCGCAAACTTGAACCGTTAGAGTATCAGAGCACTTTACAGGATTAGCAGGTTTAATACAAGAGACTTGAAAGGGGGGGTCGAAAACATATGGGATGCAAACATGTAAAAACATTATACGATAAACTAGAGGTCTCAGATCCTTGGGTGGGATGCCCGAAGGTGCCGGGTGGCTGACATCCGGATGGTCCTAGGTGTGGCGGTAAACAGAAGAAGATTAGCAACACTGAGGTGGTTACCCCACAAGAGATTAGAGAGGAATTTGCCCATTAGGAAGGTTTTGGCCTCCTTTTTAAAACGTGCAAAGGATGGAATTCTTCTAATGGCGGGCGGGAAAAAGTTCCATATTCTTGGTGCGGCCCCAGAGAAGGCCTGATTGTAAGATTTTTTTTCCGCAAGCGTGCTGGTTGGAGCAAGAGGTCTTTGGCAAGTTGGAAGTGACTTGGTAGAGATAACTGTTAAGAGGGGCTGCAGAGATGGACCTTCCAGGTTTTTTGCCAAGGTGGTGAAATGATGGATAAGTGCATTCTCCTTCTTCATTATATATTGATTTTGCTTGGTAAAAGTTATTTTGAAATCTAGGTTCAACCCCATGTATTTGTAGCTGGTTACAGTCGTTAGTTGACTATGATTTAGTTAAACCAAAGCAGCCTGCCCCTGTTTTTTGCAGATAGACATAACTTTTGTTTTTGTCACGTTCGCCTCTAGATAGTTGGCTCTAGCGTACCATGCAAGGACACTAACTAATCTTTGGTTGAGCTAAATGGGACCCAGACGATGGGGGGTTGGTTTTTATTGTCCAATGCTGTTGATAAAACTGTCATAAAGGGGTTAAAAAGGTGGGGAGCTAGGACACATCCTTGTTTAAGACTTTGGTAAGTTGGAATCTTCCTGGATTTTCTAGTGCTGGTCCTGAGCTTTACTTGAATCCAGGTTTTGGAATACAGCAGTTGGATTGCTCGTCGAGGCTTGTCAGGGAGACCCCAGGTCTTCAGCTTGTTCCATAGCAGCACACAGTTTATGCCCTCAAAATCAGCTTTAAAATCTATGAAGAAGAGGTGTAACTTTGCCCTGGCCTGTTTACATTGTTCCATCAAAAAGGCGGCTGCTGGGATATTGGTTTTTGTACCTACACCTTTTATGAAACCATTCTGGTTTAATGGGATCACATTGTTTTTGTTAGACCGGTCAATTAAATCTGCCAATAACAAGGAAGCTTAGTACTTATCTTCTGTATCTACAAGGGCTTTCAGCCTATAATTGACTGTGTTTGTCCTGTCACCTCCCTTGAATATTGGGTTTATTATTGAACCTCGCCAACTCTCGGGTACTACGCCACTGAGCTGAGCTTCCTTGAACAGCGAGGATAGTACTATTTCCCAAAATTCTACATCTTCTTTGAAACTGGCCTATGGTAGGAGGTTTATCCCAGGCACAGTTTCCTGAGCGGTCCTTGAGAAGGACTTCTTTAACTTGTGATGATGAGTAAAAGTTTTGGTTAGGCTAGGCGGTGAACTCCACTCTGGCTGCGGAGTTTGTGGAGTTTTTCACACTACGTGCTCCAAGGAGCATGCAGAGTTCTGAAAAATTCTGCTTAGTATAGCTGAGTTTTTTCCTCACTCGCCAATGTTAGGTTGGCGAGGGCAAGTGAAAAAAATCCAACTGTAGACCACCTCCCAGTGAGATTTCTCAATGCGGGCAGATGCGAATAGTAGCTACTGCTCGCGTTGAAAAAACTTCCATTCACGTTGAGGAAGTGCCGCACGAGCATAACAGCCACACGAGCGGCAGAAAGAAGCAGCACCTTCTTGCGCTGCGTATGGTGCCTTTCTCGCTGATTTTCCAGCACGGGACAAACACCCAGTGCTAGAAATCAGCATTAATGGCGCGACCCAACGCACTTCTCTGCTTGCGGGACTCCGTATAGCACAGAAGTCTTTTGGTTACTTTGTGGAGCACCGCGTAGTGGAACTCCTTGAACTCTGCCCAGGCCTAGTTTTGGTCCTCTATGGGCTGCAGTTGTTTAATCCATGTATTCGTCACATCATTGTCAGAAAATCTCAACCTCAGATGCCCTGAAGCTCATTCTTATTGACCAAGCTATGCCACTGATGACATCAGGAACCTACAGTGACAGGAAGACACAGAGGAGGACCAGGGGCTGCACAGAGCACACACTAGATATAAAACATTGATGTAGCCTTGTCTCAGTACTTGCACCTGGTCTCAGAGTCGACAGCCTGTCCCACAATGGCGCCTTATCTTTGACCTGAGACACTTTGACCATATCACCCCACCTTCAAGTACCTCCTCTTACACTATATGAAGCTGGGGACAGAATTCAGAACATTCCTGCCTAGTGCACAGAGCCCTGCAGTGGAGTCCTCGCTAGCTTGTCCTAAAAGTACAGCACTGGCCGACAGGCAGCATAAAAGCTTCCTCCCTTTATGGCTCGATATTGGACAGGCGAAATAACAGGCATTTCGAATGGAAGGCCATTTCACACATAGAGCTCTACCCTTCCCAGCTCACTTCTAGTGCCAATGTCTGGAGCACATCTGCCCGAAGGAAGCGTTCTTCAGCACACAAATGGTGTGTGTATCTGATTCCCCAGGTGTCCCGTGGTTTATCTTCTCCCAGTTCTTTCTCCATTGACTCTTCCCAAACAATACTCCGAGGCAGCTGAGAGGCGAAACATATAAAACAACTATAAAAAAGAAAGTACATTTGAAACCCCTACTGGCTTGCATTGCAACACTACGGTGTAGAATTACAATCCATGCATGTTGAATCCCGACCACTGACACGTTGTGTTTTTTGATGAGGAGCATTTGTGGAAATAGAAGTGATACGTTCATACATTTGCTTCAGCTTCAAGAGGAAAGTCAAGAGAGCTTGTCTTGTTCCTGCAAAGTCACCCGGTAGTATGATCTTTTTAGCAACTTATATAGCACACACAAACTCTTCGGTACCAGATGATCATCCTTAGGAGGATGACACTCTAATCTGGCCCTGACATGTTACATTGATGGCCTGCGTTTTCACACAGACCTTTACAGTAGACTCACAATACAGCAAATATTCTCCCAAGTAGCCGGCTGCATGCGTTGCCCTGGCCAGCTGCCTGTGCGTGACCCTTGCAGGGAGCATGCGTCGTTCTCCGGGTAGTTGTTCACAGTGTGCGTTTGTTGGCCTATCAGGCCTCCCTTGACAGGCAAGGGGACACCGTCTTGTAAGGCTTCAGTGCTGACGGCCGGCGGCATCTCAACGATCAAAAGCATCTTATATTACAAGCCTTCGAGATCCTTCCATCTCTCCGGGCTTTGTATGGTGCCATTGTGAAGCGTTCCTTCAGTCACCGGCCCCGTTGTGCTTTGAGTCCTCGTCAGATGTAGGTGGGTTTCGGGGAGGTGAGGCGTTCCTCACAGCGCTAGTTATTCGGGGTGAACTGGGTAAGAAGCCTGACAGCCGACTGAGCCGAGAGCCTGAAACCAGCCTCGGAGTCCGTCTGGTGACTCTGGCTATCGGGCCTGACGTGAATGACTCTTCCCCAGCCCTGCCGGCCATCTACATGCACTGTGCAAAATGCCTAAAATGCAACCGCTGGGAGGCACTGGGTTGCCGATGCAGGCGTGGGATGCTACGGATGATTCTCGATCCATGCCAGCCTTCTGAAGGCTGTACCTGTAGCTCTGCCATGCTAGTGATCTGCCCTGGTGTTCCAGGTGGGCTGGGCACTCGATGCCCCTGCAGCCTGTCGCTGCTGGTCCCCGGTTCTGGGCGCCATTTTTTCCGTGCTCCCATTGCAGCCAATGTCGGTAGCTGCTTTCTGCCATGTCGCGTTACCTTGCACCAGGCTTGAGTCGCGGGTCCAGCGGCTTAGGTTCAAGAGCTATTCCCTAGGTTGAAAACAAACCCTGCTGAAAGAACCCGGCTTCATGCCTGGGTTGCAAATAAGGGGCCCCTCCGGAGCTGCATGTTGGCGGTAATGGGAGGTGACAGCTGATGAAAGCTGCTATTCATGGGCTCCTGCGGACTTCTTCCCGCCCGTGTGGCAGGAACCTAAACATGACCCAACTCCAAGGCAGGCAGAATGTATCCAGTGCCCCGAGGGGCGCCTCGGCAGGCTCTTGTGTTTGAGGGGGGTTCTAACGGCATCAAAGCAGCCTCTTGTAAACAATGGCGCTTTCATGTTGCCACTGGCATCGCTCAGCCCCTCAAGGTGCCCAGGGTGGTCCATGCCTTCTGTTAGGTCTCTTTAGATCTCCCGTTCTCGCATCGTTTACTCATTTTAAGATGGACGCTGCATTCTTAGATCCGAGTTCTCACTCTTGCCACACGACCAGAACCGCTGGCCGCACACACCCTAGGGCAAAGGAGGACTTCAGTCCCCTGGGCTTCCAGTTCGCCATCTCTCACACTGGGCCAGTTCCACAGTTTTAAATATTTCATGCCTCGGGTGGAGGTTTAGTTTGCAAAGTGAAAACACACACCCACTTTATTTTCTGCGAAAAAGCACCAACTGGGAGAAGCCTGGACAACTCGAGGCCTGTGGTCTGTCTTCCCTCTCTTCACTGTGAATGCGCAGCGCATGAAGGAATTGCAGAAAGTTCCCTGTTTCTCATATGGCCTGGTACCTCCTAAGTCCCCCTTTCCTACAATGCACCCCAAGTATCTATTGGCTGGATGGGGGGCTCCCTCCCTCCCAAATTACAATTATTACAAACTACACAGTTTTAGGATTAATGGGATTGACCCCCTGGCCGTATTTATTACAAACAAAACATTAATTATTAATTTACATTTTTTTCTTTATGCAGAAAGTCCAAATACATTGATAGATACATGATGTCACTTGCATAACCTTAACATGTTCTAATACAAATCAGTTCCTAACGTACTAACAATGTATATACTTTACTTTCTGCGTGTCCTCTAGAGCCTACGGCAAGGTCAATGACGGGCAGCCCCAGAGCTTGTTAAACGGTACTACTCCACTGGAGGAGGCTAACATAGGGCGTATAGCTTATCAGACGGATACTTTCCCCCAGGCCCCCGCTACGCCCTAAGCCTTAAACTCCATAACGAGGGGAGCAGTTCTACATACTTGTGCCCTAATGCGCATGCGTGTGTGAGGGTGGCCACAGGCCTACTGGAAAGAGTGACTCTCCTGGCCCCCGCACCGCAACAGTCTACAGACCGGCTGTCACTGCCCCTGGAGTTACCCGATGCTGGCCCCTAAGGGCCGAATACTGGGCTTACCAATCATGACCTTACCGCCACAGGCCTGCATAGTTGCCCGACTATCTGGCCTCCCCCTGAGCTCACTCGGAGGTCATGCCCTGAGACCCGTGGACTCCAGCCATGCAAAGATGTCTTCCAAAAATGCCCTGTTCCCTTTTTGTGATAGATGAACCCCGTCTTGCAGAAAAAACTGATCGCCCCGAATACACCCATGTCCTATGGATTTTAATTTTGGTGTCTTGAACAGTTTATCAAACTTATTGTTGACCCGCTTCACCGCGTGATTCAACGCCCGCACTGATTCACCTCCCCTCCATTGGAACCTTGGGATCATGTGGGACAAGACGATGACAGCCTTGGGGCACTTCCTTGCTAACCACCCCACCTCACTAAGCAGTTCCTCGACTAACAGTCTGCGACCTAGGCGAGCCAAGTCATTACCCGCTAAGTGCAGGATCCAGATTGCTGGTGGTCCCTTACTTTGTTTCAAAACGCGATTCACCAAGGCCCTGAATTGCCCCATGCACAATCCACCCTGCCCATGGAATACAAACTTTGCTCCTAATTTACGTGCCCTGGCCGCGTGTGTCTTTGAAAAGTAATCCTGCAAACGACGTACATAGGAGTGGCCAATGAGCCATACTTCTCACTGTTGCGGGGCCCAAGAGTGAACGTGGGCCATAACCTGAGCTGTCCGTTCCTGTACCGTTGACTGATGTTTTTCTGAGTAGTACGGTGATTCCTTCCTATTCCGAGTGTGGACAGATGCAGATTTCTCCCCTGAGTCACAGGATGAAGAAACTGTAAGCAAACACAGAAATTGAACAATGGTCAGTGCACCGCTGTATTTTACTGGTTAACACATCCATACAACATAACGCTTTACGTAACCGTGCATTTTTTGGGCGAGCTTCCTACTGAGTAACAGAAAGAAACAACACGCAGTTAACCCGAAAGGGGGCTCTCATGCTGAAGCGGCTATGCTAGAGCATGTGCAGCCGTACGTAGCGCTTATAGCAGCTCGAGGACCACCTGCCTATCCTTTTCCCCTCTAAGACCCATGGCCACTGCCTGCGTAGCCCTCCAATCCTAAAGGAGCGAGTCCCAAAAACTAGCTGCATCCAAACCAGCGTCTTGCATAGCCAATGCCATGACTCTCTTGAATTGAAAAATAGTGAGGGGTGACCTGTCCTGATGCATGAGGAGTGGCCCTGTAGCAGCATACGTCCGCTGTGCTAGGAAAGCCTCCATGCTGGCAATGGGGCAGCATGTATTACCCCTAGCCCTGTGAAGCACTATGCTCTCGCCTCTTCCTCCCTGATCCATCTTAGACTTGGGCAAGGTGATCCATAGGGAGTCCCCAGTTAATTTAACATGCTCTACCTGAAGACCCCCCTGCCAGTCCTTTTTGTTTCTTGGTATGAGCTCCCCCATCCGGAAGGCGCCATAAAATGCCAGACAGAATGCCGCTTGAAACAGCGTAACCTCACCCGGTGATGTACACACCCAGTGTAAGACGATCAACAACTTAGCTAGTGTGTCCAGACCTATTGACCTCCGCCCATCAGGCTGCTCCCCCTGAAGGCATTGCCAACCCTTCAACGCCTGGCGCACTACGAAATTCTGTGTTGGATCATCTTTTCCTCTAGCTTTTGCAAAAAAGGATATGGCCGTGATGTGCCGCCTAACCCCCGCTACTGTGCGCCCCTCATCCCTTAAAAAGCCTAGATAGGTGACCACCGTACCCGGGTCGTGCCATTTTTTCTCCCAAGGACTGACAAAAAGACCAGAGCACCCCTTCATACTCTCTCCTGGTCCTTGGCGCTAGGCTAGCTGCCACGAGGTCCGGTAAGTGGGGGCACCAAGCTGCCAAAGTAGTTCTGGGAAAGGCGTTGGGTGTAGTGCTGCCTCTGGGAAGTGGGACCTGAACGCCTGCATTTTAAAACGAGACAATGCGTCATCAGCATGATTCAATACACCAGGCACGTGTTTGGCTCTAAAAAGCAGGTTCAATCTCATACACTGTAATACAATCTCTTTCAACAGTCGCAGGATCATGCTGCATTTAGCTGCTTGGTTATTGATGCATTCAACCACTGCCATATTGTCCGACCAAAATATCACAGACTGGTCTCTCAAATGCTCTGGCCACACAGCCAGCACTACCAGTATGGGGAAGAGCTCAAGGAAGCTAATGTTACTTGTGAGTCCTGAGTCCCTCCACCACCCTGGCCACCGCTGTGCAACCCAAGCAGACCCCAGAATGGCACCAAACCCCTCACTGCCTGCCGCGTCTGTCTTCAGTCCCAACTCGGGGCTGGATCTAAGTGGGCTAGGCCACACCACTCTACCATTGAAATCGCGCAGAAATGCCTTCCAAATGAGCATGTCCTGCTTGACCTCGCTGGATAGCCTAGTGTGATGATGCTTCTCTCTGAGGCCGGACATAGCCTGTGCAATGGTGCGGGAAAATGGGCGTGCCAGGGGGATTATGCGGAGTGCAAAATTCAATTGACCCACTACTCGTTGTAACTGATGCAGAGTCACCTTCTCCTTCGTTAAACACTGCTGTAAAGCTGCCCTGAAATCCTTCACCTTTTCCTCTGGCAGCCTGGACACCCCTTGGGCAGAATCCAACTCAATCCCCAGAAATTCTATCTTTGTGCTAGGGCCCATTGTCTTGCCGGGCGCCAACGGCACCCCGAACTCCTTCATGAGGGTGCAAAACTTTGTTAAGGCTGCCCCGCACTCCCCAGAATTTGGTGTCCCTAGGAAGAGAAAGTCATCAAGGTAATGTAACACCCATGAATGGCCCGGGCCCTGCCTGAAAACCCACTCCAAAAAGGAGCTACATTTCTCAAAATAGGCACAAGATATTGAACAACCCATTGGCATGCATTTGTCCACATAGTACTGTCCCAGGAATTGGAAACCTAACAGGTGAAAGTCCAAAGGGTGCACAGGCAACAGGCGGAAGGTGGACTCAATGTCACATTTTGCCAACAATGCCCCCTTCCCTAACTGCTTCAGCATGTCCACAGCCTGGTCAAAAGATGCATATCTCACGCTACATATTGTGTCAGAAATTGCTTCATTCACAGAATTCCCTTTTGGCGCTGATAGTTTGTGTATTAGGCGGAAAGTTTGTGTATTAGACGGAATTCACCCTGCACATTCTTGGGCACTACTCCTAGCGGTGAGCATACAAAATCCTGCATTGGGATGCTATCAAAAGGGCCTGCCACCCTGCCCAGTCTGACCTCCTTCTCAATATTTGCTGCTGCGATATCACCATTGTCCCTAACTGATAGTTGGTTCCTGCAGTATGTCATCCCCTTGTAACCCTGCTCCGGGATCCTAAAACCAGTCAAAAACCCCTCCCTGATAACTCACGCCGCTTCTGGGCAGTTGTAAATGTTTAACCAAGTAATCATGGCGCTAATGTTTATAGGGGACCTGGTAATTTCAAGTGACATTCCTTCAATCCTGCTTTTTGGCTCCTTTCTCCATGGACTTCTTGAAGCACTTAGATTCGGGGTGCGATGCGTTTCCACAGAAGCCACAATTATGTTTGAACCGACACATGCCGGGGGCTCTGTTACAGGTCTTTTTATTGAAATCAAAACACACCCCTTTTTTCCCTGTGCCCCCTGTCCTCCCTGAGGTGCCCCCCACATTACCTGAGGGCCCTGCGTGAAAGGGCTGATACCTAAAATTTTCCAGCACCTGTCCCCGGGAGCTGTCTGCTTGGCCCTGCACCAAGTGTCTCAAATGGATAAACATGTCTGTCTGATTCCATCTTAAAGTCGGGTCATGGGCCTTTGCCCTTCTAAATTATTTGTCGTACTCCTTCCAGGCATCACCCCCCTGAGAGGCCTGCGCTACTGTTATCCTGTTCTGGTAACACGCCATTTCTGACCCCATATCCGGGAAACGTTCTAGCATGATCGCTGTGTAAATGGTAAAGGCCTGTACCCAATTAGCCAAGTTTTCGTCCACTCTGTATTTCATGGCCACATTCACCCATTCCCGTGGGAGCATCCACTCCTTGCTTTTCCTATCCTCCTCCCTGTCTGCCTCATCTATCAACAAGGAATTTTTTTTTAATGAACGTCCCTTTCCATATTTTTTCCTTTGTTTCTTGAGATAAATGCTGCCCCAACTGATCCCTACATGAATGCAGTTCCCCCAAACCTAGTGGTGGCAGTGTTTTTGTCATACCTGCTGCTGCTGTGTCAGCCGGCTTCTGTGCTTCTGGCGTTGCTGGCGTGCCTACCGCCACTGGACTTCCACCACTAGTTACCGGTAATGCGCTCACAGGCGCTTCTGCTTCCACCGGTACTGCCGGTGTTGCCCCTCCCGCCGGTACTACCGGCTGCGCACCTGGCTTTGCCTTTCCCATCTGAGTCATTATTTGTCTTGCCTTCTCAATGGCATCACCCCCGCCGCCGGAAGCCCCTGCTGCTGGCAACCAGTTTCCTACTGTCTCCAGCCATGGCAATACTACTGCTAGGTTGGCCAAAATGTCTGGCTGGATCGGCGTACTCCCCCCCGTACCTTCCACTGGAGGAATCCCTGGGGCCTGTGGCTGTTCCACTGTCGGTAATTCGATTAACAGGTGAGTCTCCCTGGTACCCACTGGGCCTGGCGTGGGAGCCGCAGGTTGGGGTACAACCTCCTTAGGAGTAGTCCCTGCGCTGCCCTTGGGCCCATTACCACTTGACTTGGGCCTACTCCTTTTTGCCACAGGCGGAGAGTATGGTTTAGGAGGTAGTATTATAGGACGCCTGGGCCTCCCCATCCCCTTCTGGACCATCAACCTTCTCTTGCAATCGTGTCAGAGCCTGCCCTATAACCTGAACTTGTTGCATCAAGGCCTCCAACATAACATCCGTGTGGGACCGCTTTACGGTACGTCTCACCTTAGGTGCCATTGCGTCCAACTAAGCGCACTGTGTAATGGATGGCACACAACCACTATCCCACTGGTCTAGGACACTGCCCAAACCCTTACCTGACAGTAGTTGCAGTCACCAACCACAACAGCACCCCTTGCACCCAGAGATACTCTCACCAGAGCGTCCAGTAAAGAAGACCCCAAAACGTGTGGCTCCTAGAAGAGATTAGTAATGCAGCTCGCTGTACCTCAGGAATGTCTGAAAGTAAAAAGATTAAGAAAGAAAGAGTATGCTGTTCCTCCTGGTCAGGGGAGGTTGTGTGAAGTGTACACTCTACCCCAAGGTGAAGACAAAGTGAAAGATAATGTCTAAACAGCCTGAGGACTTGAAGCACGTGGTGGGTGGGGGGACCCACACGGGTGGAACTAAAACCCTCACACACCCAGCAAGCTAGGTGTCATGCTTCATCATCTGGGTTTTGCTCCTCGTCGGGTCGGCGCTGCAATTCCCAACGGGCACCCAAAGATGGGGCTCTTTATCGGAGATCTTTTGTTCCTCGCCGAAAGTTGAGTGCAAGTGAGGGCCAGGTAAGTGTAGACGTTGGTGAGTGTATTTTAAAACAGGGTTGGTTAGTCTGAATAACGAGTTTATTGGGTCAGTAAACCACCCTATTAAAAACGATATGAGTGGCGGTAGTCTGGACACAGTGGGTTAAAGACTCGCTCCGCTCAACTCAGATGGTCAACATGTTTCTCGCCTAATGGTCAGGAGGATCCCACGGCAATTAATCAGGACCAATGTGGTGTAAACTATCTACAAACGTGAGGGTGTATAACAGGATATCAAATTATTGTGTTTGTGCCTGGACAAATCTACCCTATGAAAGTGTGGAAAAATCTAACACTTCCGCATAGGCGTGGCCTAAAGGAAAGGGAGAGAAGAAGCATAACAGGCCAACACGAAACATTAAAAAACACTTTGTCGTTTATATACATGGTAATATGGAGCCGAAGACTCCTCGTATGCATGTCCTATACATGAAGCAATTGCGCTCGAATATAGTGATCATGCATAAGTGGATGCAGTGTCAAACAACGTGTCAAGTGATCTAAAAGACTTCAATCCAGGGCACCCTGAATTATAGTAACGAGGTCTATAACGCTCACCTAAGGATTGAGCTAGTGCCGCTCCAGTCGGTGCGTGGCGAGCCTCTTGGGATGGCGTAGTAGCCTGCTGTAATGTGCATTAAAACAAGAGACTCAACTAGGTAGTTATATAAATACAATACACCTGCTGGGTGCTAGGTGCTGTCAAGGGAACAGGTAGGCACGATCCCCCGGATCCCCGGCAACCGGGAACCACCGCTCGAGGAACGATCCACCCCTGAGCCTAATGTGCCGCCCACAGAAGTCGGCAGCCCATGTCAGCGTTAGGGTCGGTCAGTCACATGAACAGCGGTCACCCGTCTACCAGCGTCTAGGGAATCCCAGACCGTTCGATCATTGTTACGTGATCCAGGTAGTAGTTTACTTACGGTTCTGTTGCCCAAGGGTGGTTTGTAAACCTACCCCGCTCCGCCGAAACCGGGAAGTGGTGTTCACTATCCAATGCTCCAATAAGAACCGGTTCGGTCAAGTGTAGGCGTACACTGATTGGGCGTCCAGTGTCAAGTGACTCGTGTCGGAAGACCCACCCAAGCATTGTAACTATGGGCGCCATCTTGGAACGGGGTACTGAATCAGTATCAGGTCGCAGTTGGTATCTCTCAGGGGCTCAAAGGACCCCAGAAGGAGTAATGATACTCACTTCACTATGGTCCTGTGTTGTATAATTTATAGGGTATAGGTCAACTCGACAGAGTAGGTAATGTGGGTTGTATGCATCGTGGAAAGGACCATGTAATGCGAGTTGGACCAAGGTATATCCCGAGTTATTGTTATACTGTTCACGCACCAGGGGAGTCCAATTATTGGTGCGGGACATTCGGGGGTCACTTCCGTGACAGTAAATAATTCAGTCCACCCATTATCTATCAGGGTCGGTACAGGGCTGTAGGGTCATTGACAATACTATGGAAGAGTGTTGCTATATCAGTGTGTTAGTGTACCCCACGGTATATCGTCATTCAAACCTCTCCTATCAGATGAAAGTCTGTACACCCATCTTTGTTCGAGTCTGAACAGTGCTTGTGCTGTAATTCTCGGATGTGACTCCAAAACGACCCATCTAAGGGAGTCTGGTGTATGGTGTAAACTCTTAAAGTGGGTATACAGTTTTGTGGTCTCCTTCAAGCATCTTATATTACTTTTATGCTCGGTGATGCGTGTTTTAATAGCTCGTGTCGTCATCCCTATGTAGATCAGTGTACAGGGGCATTGCAATAGGTAAATGCAGTTGGTGGAGTTACAATTCGTGTGGCGTGTCAGTGACCAAGTGAGGGTGTCGGACAAGGTAACCTCCTTGGTAGTGATCGTCTGTTTACAGGACGTACAATTACCACAGGGGAAGTGTCCAACAACTGGTGGAAGCCCCCATAGAGTGCCCTGGGGGTTCTGTATTTCTTTTCTGGCAGGTCTGGTATGGATCAATATGTCTTTCAGATTCTGTGTCCTCTTAAAGGCGAATCTGGGTTGAGGTAAAGAAAGTTCACCAGAAGATAGGATACCCCAGTGTTTTTTGATCACCTTTTTCATTTTATTTGAAGAAGGGGTAAATGAGGTAACGCAGGTCAGGATGTCAGTTTGTTCCCTAGTCCTGGTCTCAAGCAGTGCTTCTCTGGGATTATTCCTAGCGCGTTTCATAGCTCTTGTAATTGTGTTAGTTGGATAACCTCTTTCTTTTAAATTGTTTGCTAGGATATCCGCCTCTTTTTTGTAGTCCACTACTGAGCTACAGTTTCTCCTCAAACGGAGAAACTGACCGAAAGGTAAGTTATCCCTCAATGCCTTGGGATGGTGACTGCTGTAAAGCAAGAGGCTATTCCTGTCGGTTGGTTTTTTGTAAAGGCTGGTTGACAGAACCCCAGAAGCCAATCTGATGTCTAGGTCCAGAAATGCTATGTGAGTCGTGGAGATGTGATTAGTAAATTTCAAATAAGGGTTCTGCACATTAATCCATTGACAGAAATCATCACATAGTGTCCACGGTCCTTTCCACAAGATGAGGACATCATCTATAAAGCGTCTCCACATGAGCAAGTTATCACCAAAAGGATTGGTGGGGCTCCGGATGATCTCATCTTCGAATGCGGCCATGTAAAGGCAGGCCAGACTAGGGGCAAATGTACTACCCATTGAAGTACCCTGGCATTGGTGGAATAGCTCATTCCGGAATTCAAAAAAGTTCTCCGTCAATGCCAGGGACGCCAGGTCCATGATGAATGACACAGGTGTGGGTGATGTCCATTCCTCATTGCGTAGGGCCGCTTCAATCACTGTGAGGGTTGCCTGTTGTGGGATATTAGTGTACAAGGCCTCCACATCTAAAGTAACCAGGAGGCTAATCTCCCCATTCGGTTCAAACCCTTCAATAGTTCTGAGGATGTCACTGGTGTCTTTGATGTATGACGGTATTTTTTGGACCAGTGGTTGTAGGAAGTGGTCTACAAATCTGGACAAAGGCTCAAGAACAGAGCCTATCCCGGACACAATAGGTCTGCCCGGGGTCGGTGAGGTTCCTTTGTGGACCTTGGGCAACGTGTAGAAATATGGTGTTACAGGATCACGAACATTGAGGTAATCTGCTTCTTTCTTGGTGATCCAACCATTAGTCTCTGCCTCAAGAGTTAGACTAGTGATGGCATTCTTCAATCTTGGTGTAGGATCTATTGTGATTGGTGTATAATACTTCCGATCACATAGTTGCCGTCGACATTCTGTCTCGTAGTCAGAGGTGGACTGGATGACTGTAGCACCACCTTTGTCTGCCTGTTTAATCGTGATCGAGTGGTCGTCAGCCAGGGCCCTGGCTGCATCCATTTCCTGTTTGGAAAGGTTGTAAAAAGTCGACCTGTCTTGCCCCATAGCTAGATCTTTAAGAATGGCCTTTTCGAAGGTATAGACTTCAGGGGGGACCATGCCCGCACTGGGGGTGAAGGTGGATGGTCTATGTAGACCAGTGTCTGTATTGTCTGAGTCTATAGGGGATTCGTTATGGAAGAAGGCCTTCAGGCGAATCTTTCTAAAGAAACTGTGAAGTTCGCATGCTTCTTTGAATTTGTCAACCCTGGGGGTGGGTACGAAACCCAGTCCCTTGCGAATCACTCGTAGCTCAGTGCTATTGAGTGGTCTATCCGATAAATTGATAACTAAGTCCTTTTGCCCCTGCGTTGGCTCCGGGTCTCCATCGGGGGCTGGGGTTGGTCCTGCCACTGTACATGCTGTGTTCCTCGCCTTCGCCCTCTTCCTCTGCCCCAGCCTCTGCCTAAAAAAGGTTGGGGGTTAGCCCCTGGGTAGAATTGGGGAGGGCACGGTGGGAACATAGGGTATTGCCAAAACTGGGGTTGTGGTGGGCCAGGGAACATTGTTTCCCCTTGATTTTGGAATGTCCGGTTGTTCTTTCTTCTCTGGTTTGGGGTGTCCCAACTACCAGAGCTCGAGTTACTGTTATTGGAGCCCCTCCTGCTGTTGTTACTTGACTCCTCATCACTTGAATAGCTATTCCTAATAGGTGCGAAATCAGGTTTCAGGTAGGGGAAGATCTTTTCTTTATCGAACCTCGAGATATCTTTCTGCAGTTTGGCAATCTTTTGTTTTAGAAGGTACTCTCTATTCTCTGCTATTTCTGAATTGATCTCTGCCAACTTGGTTTTGAAGATATTGTTATGTACTGTAGACTTCATGGTTGCCTCAGCGGCCTGAATGACGATATACCGTGGGGTACACTAACACACTGATATAGCAACACTCTTCCATAGTATTGTTGTGGAAATTTAGCTCGCAAACTGAACATTATCTGCGCCATCTTGCCCCTCCCCAGCACCACGCGCAGCGAATGCACAGCCGCCATTTTAGGCACCCCGCTCTCTCCCCGCTCACTCTCGACCGCCAGCGTTTTCCCTTGGCGCTGCAAGCATCCCCCGCGCGCCGGCCACCCCCGCTCTCTCATACAGGCCATAAACCCTCTCCTTCTGCGCGACCCTGCTACGGAACCACTTCCAACCGACAACCCATACATGGTCATGCCTCTCCTTTGATAACCCCCTTCCTCTGCGCCCCATTGTCTGAACTGGTCCCAGGCCATCGCCTAGCCCTGCGGATGCAGTTTATTGCCCCTACTGTAAGGGAAACACCCCACTTCAAAGGGATTACAGTAGATCAAAGCCCCTACCCCCTGAGACCCGGCCAGTTGCACACACCCCCGGGAATTAGCGGAATTCCCTGCTGCGCGATAGCCATCTCCCACTGCGGGTAGGGTGGGAACTTCTACTGTATCTATGTGTGGGATCGGATCTGAGCCGAGGCTTCAGGGGATGTTCTTTCAGGCATCAAAGGAATCTCAAGAATGTACTATATGTAATAAAGCAATAAACCAGTGTATAAGAGACCAGGTCTCAGAGATGCAGTTAGAGCACCTCGTGACGATACCTTGCTGTCTGATCTGATGTGTTCTGCTCCGACGGAATAAAACTTTGTTTCCTGCCTTCCAGTCTCCGGCGCCTGCCTCTTTTATTGGTAAATCATCGAGTGGTATGAGAGGCGATTACCGCCGGGCAAATACTTGAAAGATTATCGACTGAAACTGCCGCTACCATTTAACAATTGGCGTCCCAAACGTGGGGCCCATCAGCGACACGTGGATCCAGTGGGAGAGGTCCCGACGACAGAGTGAACGACTGCAACGATCGGGAGAGCTCCTGCCCAATAGACCCTCGTCTGGCAGCCGATCATCCGAACTTCACTGGTTCCGAGCAGACCTCTCTCGAGTGATCTACGGTCCTGACTGGGAACCATCAGGAGTGCCGCGGCAAATACGGAGAATAGAGGACGATCGGGCGCTGGAGGCGGAAGACGAGAAACTGTCCACGCGGTCCGGGTAAGGTCGTGAAATACGACAAAAGTGCGAAATAATTGATTGATTGTTTGAATACTAGTATTGCTCATTGATTGTGCTCATTGATTGTTCTCTTTGAGATATTCGCTGTCTACAAATGGGGAGGAGTAGAAATACTCTCTCTCTCTCTCCCTTTGCAGATGGTGAAGGGTAGGTAACGCAGACTTTTGTCCCCGTTGAAACCCGTCGTGCCTATCTTTATCTCCCCATTGATTGATTGTCCGAACATTGATTGTTTTGAAGAATAGTGCTTTTGAGATATTCTCTGTTTGCAAATAACGTAGAATAGGAATATTCTGTCTAGTCTTTGCAAATAGTGAAGGGTAGGTAACGCAGACTTTTGTCCCCGTTGAAACCCGTCGTGCCTATCTTTATCTCCCCATTGATTGATTGATTGATTGTCCGAACACTAGTTGTTCGATATTGGTTCTTTGGAGGTATTCTCTGCTTACAAATAACGAAGAATAGAGATATTCTGTCTAGTCTTTGCAAGCAGTGAAAAGATAGGTAGTGCTGACTTTTGTCCCCGTTGAAACCCGTCATGCCTATCTTCTCCCCACTGATTGGTAGTTGGTTCTGCCCGGACCGCTTATTAGAGGTGAACCATCCGGCTCCACTGGAAGGCACCCCTAATAAGGACATGTTCACTAAATATGGACTAGTCGCCGTAGCTTATAGCAAGCTGTGGCATAAATATACCAAGAAGGACCCCGAAAGTCAGTGGCCACTGATGGGATCCTTCGACGACCATAAGATAGAAGCGCTAGAAATAGCTCTGCGTAGCAATAAGACGACGCCTACTATGCTTGACAGTATCGGCATGTGGCGCAAAGAAGCAACGCAACGGAAAAAGAGGGAAGAAGTAAAAGCAGAAAAGGAATTACGAAAGGCAGCTCACCTTGCCGCTAAAAAGTTAGAAGAAGACATAAAAGAGAGAAGGGAAACTAAACTAAGACAGGAGCCCGAAACCTCAGGCCAGTACGCTGTTAGGACCCCTTCTCTGCTCTACCCTGTATTGTCCTCCAAGCAGCAAATGAATGACGAATTACTGTTAGGTCCCCCGACCATTTACATGCCCCCTCCGTATGCACCCTCCCAATCGGTAGTGCAACACCCACAACCCCCGAACACGAACGAAAGCAGTACAGGGGCCTCGGCCCTCACGGCCTTCGCGCCGGCTGAGCCTCTTGTGCCGAACCCAACGTCGACTACAACGCTAGACGACCATGAGATAGGAAAGAAAGAGTCCACCAGAATGAATCGATTAGCTAAGGATGAACGAACAGGAATCGACAAGATAATAAAGGCACTGGTAGGATCCTTTTTGACCTTACAAAAACTAAAATAACGCTAGGAGTTAGCCCTTTGTGGGACATATGAAACCAAGGGAAGGAGTCAAGCTCACGGTCGAGACGACCACGAGGTAGCCCGACTCCAATACTCTCGCTACCTAAACATGTCCGCCCTACTGCCCACCCCGCCCAATAAGCATGACAAAATCCCGCACAAACGGAAGCCTGCTGATACCCACCATCAACGTCACCACACTTGATTAGGATCACGTGCAATCGAGCAAACGCCATTTTTTCCGAATACGCTAACCAGATCGCTGATATGTACAAACACTCCAACGAAGTAATGTAGTTATAACATTTTAATAACTTATAAGATATAACAAACACACCAACAGGGTAAACAGGTTAAAACACGTTTTAAAACAACTATTTACATGACGGTCTGCTGCAACCTCCATCCCAAAGCCTTAACGTCCACGTGACACCGTCCTCGCCTCTCCTTCCTCGAAATTGCAACATTGGCCTGTTTTGGGCGGTCCCTCTTAGTTGACTTTGGGCTATAAAAACCATGCAAAAATCCATTGACATCAGTGGCGAGCGATTGTGCGAATAGGCCGGAGGCTATACGAAGCGCCGAAGTTCTGGCAACACCAAGGCGGAGCCCGCCACGCTGTGCGGACCTTCCCGTTTTCTTTCTTTCTTCAATTATGGCTGCTGCCCTGGCGGGGGGAGGCGACGCGGACGGACCTCCCCCACCTCCCCAGGTGGAGGCTCGCCAGCAGATGAGGGCACCCCAAACCACACCTTTCACACGTCGGCCAGCTGAGTTGCGCCCTGCCACTTCATTCGCCGTTCGGCTGAGCCGGCACCCCTGCACGCGGCCGCCAGGCAACCACCCAAGCACCGGGTTCACCAGGACTGCCGCTAGCGCCCGACGTGAGGAGTGGGCCCCCGCAGCAAGGTAATCAGGGACCCACCCCGGTGGTGATACCATCCAAACTGCTGTCGTCACTGCTACTGGAATCACCCCGGTGGCAGCACCACCCGAACTGCTGCTGTTACTGCTGCTGGCTCCTCTCCGGTGACTGTACCGAAGAGCTGCTGCTACTGCTGCCCTTGAACTCCGGCGGTCGACCCCTCCGGTCCCAGGCCTGGCCCACCGTGAGACAATTCTGGACTCGAAAGCTTGTTTGCTAGGGCATGGGCCCCACCCTTGACAGAACGCTCCCCTCAGCCTTGCAGAATTGGTTGGAGTCATTTGACGTTCGACTCCTGCGGACTTCCGGTAAGGACAAAACCACCACCATTGCTCTTTTTGCCCCCGGGCGGCAGCCACCTTGCCTCCGCTTGATACAGTGAGACAGTAAAGCGTCGGCGGAAGAACCCGCCTGCTGCCCCGCCCTAAGAACAAACCGTGGCATTGCTACAAGGTTGCAGTGACGCAAAGTTGACGCTAACGAAAGTTCTCGAACTACCGAAAGGGATTCTGGTTCAACTGCTAATTCATGGAAAGACTTAGACTGTGCACTGGCCCGACCCCGCCCTAAGATGGCGCTGATGTAGGAGTAGCCTACAACTCCTTGTGGCGTTCCAGTCACGTGACATTCGTGTTAAAAAGAGATATATATACATGTATGCGATGCTTTCACACATGGCGGTGGGGGAGAGGGGGGAACCGATTTTTATGTTAATCCAGTGTTGCTCATGTTGCTCGACGCCTCTCACACCGTGGCCGGTCTGTGGCGGCTGTAGGCCCGTATTTCCATACTGACATTGTTTTAAATAAAGGGCTTCTTAAAAAGGAATTACGAACTCAGTGTCATGACTAATCATCTAGGTTGTTGAAGGTTTTTCTTTTGAATAAATGATTGTTACTCCTAAGCGAAAGCATACAGATAATACAGACACCATTTGCCTAAAAATCTTTTTGTTTAACGGAATTTGTACCCATCACGCCTGCCCTTTTTCCAAGAATTGTCAAATCAATAATGAACTATAACTCAAGGTATATGTCGCATGCAAGGTACGGTATCCTGCACCATAATACACGACCAATTGAGAAATACATGCACGACCAGGGAACGCGAATTTAGGAGATGAATGAACTAGAGCATCTTTGCCTCAAACTAAAGAATAATGGGTCCGTGGTATTACCCAACCCTGCGGCTAGCCTGGTACATGGTAGGTAGAACCTTTCGTGTCTGCGCGCGCTGGGGTATTTTGATTACTGCACCTCCCCTCCCCTCTTATTTCCCCTCTATAGGTCACGACGAAGTTCCGACTGAAGAGTGGAGTGGACATGGACCGCACCAAGTTCAACATCAGGGAAAACATAGACAAACGTTGTGAGATAGTGTGTAAATTACAGACCACCATTGAGAACATGAAAAACTGTATGATATGATTGTGCGTGTGTACTACGATTATACGATATGAATGTGTATGCCTTTCATGTTCGGATCACTTGAAGAGAGCGTCATTGTATGATTGAAGTGTGCGTCCACCGATCAAAGGGAGGAGAATAAAAGGGTCAGACAACCCATAAGATAAACTACAAAAATACTAAAGGTACGCAGCGTGCATAGGAATAGAGGACAGGAAAGGAGAGGTCCCCGTGCTCGACGCAACCCTGAGTCTCCGTCTTGTTGCATGTACTGTCATACCCTATCCGGCATTTGTGTGTACATGATCACCGAATTTATGTCTTTTCCCCGCTTGTGTTTTCTTACATGGAACAGACCCATGCTACTCCATGTTGTGTGTGCACCAAGTGGCCTATTATCTTACCCATCTCTCTCTCTCTCGTTTTGTGTCGTATGTATGCCAAAATAGCCTACTTGATGCACACGTCTCTCTCTCTCTCTCTTCTCTCTCTCTCTCTCTCTCTCTCTCTCTCTCTCTCTCTCTCTCTCTCTCTCTCTCTCTCTCTCCTCTCTCTCTCTCTCTCTCTCTCTTCTCTCTCTCTCTCTCTCTCTCTCTCTCTCTCTCTCTCTCTCTCTCTCTCTCTCTCTCTCTCTCTCTCTCTCTCTCTCTCTCTCTCTCTCTCTCTCTCTCTCTCTCTCTCTCTCTCTCTCTCTCTCTCTCTCTCTCTCTCTCTCTCTCTCTCTCTCTCTCTCTCTCTCTCTCTCTCTCTCTCTCTCTCTCTCTCTCTCTCTCTCTCTCTCTCTCTCTCTCTCTCTCTCTCTCTCTCTCTCTCTCTCTCTCTCTCTCTCTCTCTCTCTCTCTCTCTCTCTCTCTCTCTCTCTCTCTCTCTCTCTCTCTCTCTCTCTCTCTCTCTCTCTCCTCTCTCTCTCTCTCTCTCTCTCTCTCTCTCTCTCTCTCTCTCTCTCTCTCTCTCTCTCTCTCTCTCTCTCTCTCTCTCTCTCTCTCTCTCTCTCTCTCTCTCTCTCTCCCCTCCCTCGCAAAGGGCTCTCTCTTGCCTCTTTTCTTCTTGAATAAATTAACGACATACACCCCTTTGGTAAGTGTATAATTGGCCTGAACACAGTGGTGTTCGAACAAATTGACAGAAACAAAAACGACCATACTTTACCACGTTACTACCTCTCCTTTTTACAAACATTAAGCCTAATCGGCTGAGAAGGAAAGGACAGGTAAGACGACTGATGTCTCCCAATCTGACCCCACAACACGGGGACTATATGTCAGTGGTTTTTGTTCTTAAAGGACACCATCTCCACCACCCAGAATTACCCCTGACCAATTGGCCCGGAATAAAATGTCTAAAGCACCTGTTCTCCCAAAGATAACTCCAGCCCTATACTAGCCGTCTCAGAGTATCCCGAACAAAACAGCTGATGGCCCCATTTTTAAACTGATAAAGGGTCACCTACTGTATGAAAAGGATACTCGTGAACGCATGACCATAGCACCTCGCACTTACGGGTATTACCAAACCTTGCATTATAGGGCGCAGAAACTGACACCTAGAAGGCCAGACGATGGACAGGGACACCCACAGAACCCTGCACCACAGCAGCAATTAATAGATTAGTAACACGCACATTAACATCAGAGTTAATAGACACCAATCATATAGTAACAGATAAGAGCATTTCCGCAACTACTCAGTGGTTGGGAGAGAGAATGAAGTATGTAAATGTCTTCCCTGCCAAGATCTCTAAGACTTTCGTTTCTTATAACCTATTCAAGGATAACCTGCAGACATCGGAAGAGAGGGGTCGGATGTGACGCACAGTCTGGCTGCGGATCATAAAACATCTATGACATCGACCAAGGGGGAAGCGACGAAGCAACAAGAGTGTGAGACGAGGCACCCTTATCAGAACGATGAGCGCGAAGGGCTACATCGAGGCCCCTGCTCACTGACCAGCGTGCCTGAAGTCTTAACCCGTCGGGCCCGATTGATGGGCCCAGTGCTGAAAAGATTCTGCTCTCCTTGGTCCGCATTTTTGATCTGATCCCATGCCACCCCATTCTCTCTTCCTCTTTCATTTGGACTATGACTTTGACCTACTACCGAGGAACAAAAGGCCGGCACCCTGTCTCAAAAGTACCTGTGGTGAACTGTGTTAAGGAACAGGACTATGATCAAAGAACAGTGAGTGGTCACACCCTGCCACGTGAAGAAATCGGATTTGAGCTGGACCTTAGTTCCACCGCCGGTGCTCAACAGTGCCAACGAAAGAAGAACAACAATGAGAGCTTACCAGTGATAGCTCTTTATAAACAAGGACACTGGAAAGAAGAACCCATGTCAAAGTTGAAAATCCTCTCCCAACCACCTTATTATATTAACTATCTTCTTATCAAGTTTTCATGATGTTGCATCAATCACTTCCGACTGTACACTGAGAAGTTAAGAAAATGTAACTTTGTATAGTAACATTCATACAACACCAGCCATGTACACAACTATACTGTAACTTTGAATGTACTTCCTCCTCGCCTGCTTCATCAAACTGTATGAGACAATGTACAAATGTGTCAGATTACTCCTGCCTACCCTAAAAACTCTGTATCTTTAAATGTGTGACGAACATTGACGATACTGTAACTGAAAGGCTAACAAAGGCGAATATTGGCCGGACAAGCTGGCGAGATATGTTAAAAGGGAGGACTGTGGAAATTTAGCTCGCAAACTGAACATTATCTGCGCCATCTTGCCCCTCCCCAGCACCACGCGCAGCGAATGCACAGCCGCCATTTTAGGCACCCCGCTCTCTCCCCGCTCACTCTCGACCGCCAGCGTTTTCCCTTGGCGCTGCAAGCATCCCCCGCGCGCCGGCCACCCCCGCTCTCTCATACAGGCCATAAACCCTCTCCTTCTGCGCGACCCTGCTACGGACCCACTTCCAACCGACAACCCATACATGGTCATGCCTCTCCTTTGATAACCCCCTTCCTCTGCGCCCCATTGTCTGAACTGGTCCCAGGCCATCGCCTAGCCCTGCGGATGCAGTTTATTGCCCCTACTGTAAGGGAAACACCCCACTTCAAAGGGATTACAGTAGATCAAAGCCCCTACCCCCTGAGACCCGGCCAGTTGCACACACCCCCGGGAATTAGCGGAATTCCCTGCTGCGCGATAGCCATCTCCCACTGCGGGTAGGGTGGGAACTTCTACTGTATCTATGTGTGGGATCGGATCTGAGCCGAGGCTTCAGGGGATGTT
The DNA here is from genome assembly GCF_964204655.1 of Triturus cristatus. NCBI lineage: Eukaryota > Metazoa > Chordata > Amphibia > Caudata > Salamandridae > Triturus > Triturus cristatus. The sequence goes on along the minus strand of NC_140590.1, from coordinate 472,559,278 downwards.
CTTTCAGGCATCAAAGGAATCTCAAGAATGTACTATATGTAATAAAGCAATAAACCAGTGTATAAGAGACCAGGTCTCAGAGATGCAGTTAGAGCACCTCGTGACGATACCTTGCTGTCTGATCTGATGTGTTCTGCTCCGACGGAATAAAACTTTGTTTCCTGCCTTCCAGTCTCCGGCGCCTGCCTCTTTTATTGGTAAATCATCGAGTGGTATGAGAGGCGATTACCGCCGGGCAAATACTTGAAAGATTATCGACTGAAACTGCCGCTACCATTTAACATTGTCAATGACCCTACAGCCCTGTACCGACCCTGATAGATAATGGGTGGACTGAATTATTTACTGTCACGGAAGTGACCCCCGAATGTCCCGCACCAATAATTGGACTCCCCTGGTGCGTGAACAGTATAACAATAACTCGGGATATACCTTAGTCCAACTCGCATTACATGGTCCTTTCCACGATGCATACAACCCACATTACCTACTCTGTCGAGTTGACCTATACCCTATAAATTATACAACACAGGACCATAGTGAAGTGAGTATCATTACTCCTTCTGGGGTCCTTTGAGCCCCTGAGAGATACCAACTGCGACCTGATACTGATTCAGTACCCCGTTCCAAGATGGCGCCCATAGTTACAATGCTTGGGTGGGTCTTCCGACACGAGTCACTTGACACTAGACGCCCAATCAGTGTACGCCTACACTTGACCGAACCGGTTCTTATTGGAGCATTGGATAGTGAACACCACTTCCCGGTTTCGGCGGAGCGGGGTAGGTTTACAAAACACCCTTGGGCAACAGAACCGTAAGTAAACTACTACCTGGATCACGTAACAATGATCGAACGGTCTGGGATTCCCTAGATGCTGGTAGACGGGTGACCGCTGTTCATGTGACTGACCGACCCTAACGCTGACATGGGCTGCCGACTTCTGTGGGCGGCACATTAGGCTCAGGGGTGGATCGTTCCTCGAGCGGTGGTTCCCGGTTGCCGGGGATCCGGGGGATCGTGCCTACCTGTTCCCTTGACAGCACCTAGCACCCAGCAGGTGTATTGTATTTATATACCTACCTAGTTGAGTCTCTTGTTTTAATGCACATTACAGCAGGCTACTACGCCATCCCAAGAGGCTCGCCACGCACCGACTGGAGCGGCACTAGCTCAATCCTTAGGTGAGCGTTATAGACCTCGTTACTATAATTCAGGGTGCCCTGGATTGAAGTCTTTTAGATCACTTGACACGTTGTTTGACACTGCATCCACTTATGCATGATCACTATATTCGAGCGCAATTGCTTCATGTATAGGGCATGCATACGAGGAGTCTTTGGCTCCATATTACCATGTATATAAACGACAAAGTGTTTTTTAATGTTTCGTGTTGGCCTGTTATGCTTCTTCTCTCCCTTTCCTTTAGGCCACTCCTATGCGGAAGTGTTAGATTTTTCCACACTTTCATAGGGTAGATTTGTCCAGGCACAAACACAATAATTTGATATCCTGTTATACACCCTCACGTTTGTAGATAGTTTACACCACATTGGTCCTGATGAATTGCCGTGGGATCCTCCTGACCATTAGGCGAGAAACATGTTGACCATCTGAGTTGAGCGGAGCGAGTCTTTAACCCACTGTGTCCAGACTACCGCCACTCATATCGTTTTTAATAGGGTGGTTTACTGACCCAATAAACTCGTTATTCAGACTAACCAACCCTGTTTTAAAATACACTCACCAACGTCTACACTTACCTGGCCCTCACTTGCACTCAACTTTCGGCGAGGAACAAAAGATCTCCGATAAAGAGCCCCATCTTTGGGTGCCCGTTGGGAATTGCAGCGCCGACCCGACGAGGAGCAAAACCCAGATGATGAAGCATGACACCTAGCTTGCTGGGTGTGTGAGGGTTTTAGTTCCACCCGTGTGGGTCCCCCCCCCACCACGTGCTTCAAGTCCTCAGGCTGTTTAGACATTATCTTTCACTTTGTCTTCACCTTGGGCTAGAGTGTACACTTCACACAACCTCCCCTGAACAGGAGGAACAGCATACTCTTTCTTTCTTAATTATTCCAGGGCATGTATGCTGGACCTCATTAAATATAGCCCACCCGTTTTTACTTCCTTCCCCTGGTTGAGAGTGAAAGTAAAAAGAGACACAAATGACCAGTACCGGGCCACACAACAAACTGATGTTCTGCAGTGCCTGTAAAACCCACCAAGCGCTCACACCACACCGTATGCTGCCCCTCAAACCACTATTTACAATGCTGCACTAGTATTCGTAAAAATAGCCTTTTGCGGCTTGATGACGCCCCCAGCTTTCTTTTCCTGTTGATTTTAAAAAAAAAAAATTGCCAGGTAGATTATGCCACCACTTTCACTTGCGGAAAAAGGTATATTGAAATACCAGGAATTGAACACCTGGTTTACTGAGCAAGGGACTTACAACCCCAGATTGTCATGCGTGTGCACATTTCCCCAAACACTGCAAATGGCCTAGCGCTTCACTTGTCACCGAGGCCAGCAACTCTGATCCTAGGTCTGCCGCGCACTAAACAATAGAGGCAATGCCCCGCACCAGCACGCAGTTATTATGTGACTGGTAGACAGTTGGACCCGACCGAAGTTACCGCCAAGTAAATCCTCAACGCCGGCAGTACAAAACAATGCCCCGAGCGTGTGCCCGGTCCCCCGCAGAGTTAAGGAGGAAATAAATGCCCTTTCTGAGGATCGAACTGCGGCCCTTCAGATTATGAGAATGACGGGCTGCCTACCGCACTGCCTCAATGATTAACACCCGAGCCTCGCTCGCTAAGGGGCTCTCGATCACCAAGCGTGTACTTAACTTGTGAAACGCTTGGATCGACCTCCGTTCCGGTCCCGCAACCACAAAGCCGCGCTGTCCCACGAAGTCCTTCTCCTCGCTGAGAGCGCTCCGACCGCCGCGCTGTCCCACGAAGCCCTCCTCCGTGCTGAGAGCGCTCCGACCGCCGCCTGTCCCACAATGCGCTTCACCACGATGAGAGTCCTCCGACCGCCGATGACACCGCTGCAACCGAAGCCTCCACGAAGCTGCAGCACCCAACTCCACCACGATCTGCAAAGATAAAAACAAAACAAATTTAGGGGCCCGCTGGTGGCCCGGGTACCGACTGGGTGCAGCGGGAGGAAATAAGAGACTGCTCTTGCTCCCGCTGCCCCCTTTTAATGTGGGTGCCAGGGGCGAGCCGGTCTAAACCGGCCTGCCCCCCGTTTGGCAAACGCATGAACTGGAAGCACTAGAAGTGCTTCCGGTTCACGCCTCGTCGATGCCTGATTGGATGCAGGTGGGGGCGGGTAGGGTCGCGTCATCCAGTGGCGCGCGACCCTCCCCCTACTTTGTGGGGGACTGGCGGGAACGTCATAGTGGCGGCTCCCGCTAGCCAGCGCTTGCCTGGTCCATGTTCCTTGGTCGGCTGCACATGGGAGGCCTGCTCAGGAAGGATAAGGTCATTTGGCATGCCTGAAGCCACGCTCAATATGAGTAATTGCGGGGGGAGTGCCTACTGAGACTGTGAATGTTAGGGTAGAAAGGTTCCAGAGAGAGTGAGCTGATCTCAATGGGAGTGAGTAGATGCTGCCCGGAGCCAGCCCAATGGAGTGTGGGCCTCGCCCAGTCAAGCATGGCTAGCAGGGAGCTGTGAGCGTGGTACTCGCCAACTCAAGAATGGCTAGCTTTGAGCGTTGCCCTTGCCCAGTCAAGCGTGGCTAGCAGGGAGCTGTGAGCATGGCCCTCGCCCAGTCAAGCATGGCTAGCAGGGAGCTGTGAGCGTGGTACTCGCCAAGTCAAGCATGTCTGACAGGGAGCTGTGAGCATGGCCCTCGCCAAGTCAAGCATGTCTAGCAGGGAGCTGTGAGCGTGGCCCTCACCAAGTCAAGCATGTCTAGCAGGGAGCTGTGAGCATGGCCCTTGACAAGTCAAGCATGGCTAGCAGGGAGCTGTGAGCATTGTTCTCGTCCAGTCAAGCATGGCTAGCAGGGAGCTGTGAGCGTGGCCCTCGTAAAGTCAAGCATGGCTAGCAGGTACCTGTGAGCACGGCCCTCGCCAAGTCAAGCATGGCTAGCATGGTGCTGTGAGTGCGGCCCTAGCCCAGTCAAGCTTGTCTAGCAGGGAGCTGTGAGCGTGGCCCTCGCCCAGTCAGGCATAGCTAGCAGGGAGCCGTGAGCGTGGCCCTCGCCAAGTCAAACATGGCTATCAGGGAGCCGTGAGCGCGGCCCCCGCCCAGTCAAGCATGGCTAGCAGGGCGCTAGGAGCGTGGCCCTCGCCAAGTCAAGCATGGCTAGCAGGGAGCTGTGAGCGTGGTCCTCGCCAAGTCACGCATGGCTAGCAGGGAGCTGTGAGCATGGCCCTCGCCAAGTCAAGCATGGCTAGCAGGGAGCTGTGATTGTGGCCCTCGCCAAGTTAAGCATGGCTAGCAGAGAGCTGTGAGCGTGGCTGTCGCCAAGTGAAGCATGGCTAGGATGGAGCGGTGAGCATGGCCCTCGCCAAGTCAAGCCTGGCATAATGGGAGCTGTGAGCGTGGCCCTCGCCTAGTCAAGCTTGGCTAGCAGGGAGCTGTGAGTGTGGCCCTCGCCCCCAGTCAAGCTTGGCTAGCAGGGAGCTGTGAGCGTGGCCCTCACGAAGTCAAGCGTGCCTAGCAGGGAGCTGTGAGCATGGCCCTCGCCAAGTCAAGCATGGCTAGCAGGGAGCTTTGAGCGTGGCCTTTGCCCAGTCAAGCATGGCTAGCAGGGAGCTGTGAGCGTGGCCCTCGCCCAGTCAAGCATGGCTAGCAGGGAGCTGTGAGCTTGGCCTTCGCCCAGTCAAGCATGGCTAGCGGGGAGCTGTGAGCCTGGCCCTCGCCAAGTAAAGCATGGCTAGCAGGGAGCTGTGAGCGTGGCCCTCGCCAAGTCAAGAATGGCTAGCAGGGAGCTGTGAGCGTCCCTGTGAGCGTGGCCCTCACCAATTCAAGCATGGCTAGCAGGGAGCTGTGAACGTAGCCCTCGCCAAGTCAAGCATGGCTAGCAGGGAGCTGTGAGCATGGCCCTTGCCAAGTAAGCATGGCTAGCAGGAAGCTGTGAGCCTGGCCCTAGCCAGGTCAAGCATGGCTAGCAGGGAGGTGTGAGCATGGCCCTCGCCAAGTCAAGCATGGCTACCAGGGAGCTGTGAGCGCGGCCCTCGCCAAGTCAAGCATGACTTGCAGGGAACTGTGAGCGTGGCCCTCGCCCAGTCAAGCATGGCTAGCACTGAGCTGTGAGCTTGGTCTTTGCCCAGTCAAGCATGGCTAGCAGGGAGCTGTGAGACTGGCCCTTGCCAAGTCAAGCATGGTTAGCAGGGAGCTGTGAGCGTAGCGCTCGCCAAGTTAGGCATGGCTAGCAGGGAGCTGTGAGCGTGGCCCTGAGCGTGGCCCTCGCCAAGTCAAGCATGCCTAGCAGGGAGCTGTGGGCATGGCCCTCGCCAAGTCAAGCATGGCTAGCAGGGAGTTGTGAGCGTGGCCCTTGCCAAGTAAGCATGGCTTGCAGGGAGCTGTCAGCGTGGCCCTCGCCCACTCAAGCTTGGCTAGCAGGGAGCTGTGAGCATGGCCCTTGCCAAGTAAGCATGGCTAGCAGTAAGCTGTGAGCCTGGCCCTAGCAAAGTCAAGGATGGCTAGCAGGGAGGTGTGAGCATGGCCCTCGCCAAGTCAAGCATGGTTAGCAGGGAGCTGTGAGCGCGGCCCTCGCCAAGTCAAGCATGGCTTGCAGGGAACTGTGAGCGTGGCCCTCGCCCAGTCAAGCATGGCTAGCACTGAGCTGTGAGCTTGGTCTTTGCCCAGTCAAGCATGGCTAGCAGGGAGCTCTGAGACTGGTCCTCGCCAAGTCAAGCATGGTTAGCAGGGAGCTGTGAGCGTAGCGCTCGCCAAGTTAAGCATGGCTATCAGGGAGCATTGAGCGTGGCCCTGAGCGTGGCCCTCGCCAAGTCAAGCATGCCTAGCAGGGAGCTGTGAGCATGACCCTCACCAAGTCAAGCATGGTTAGCAGGGAGCTTTGAGCGTGGCCCTTGCCCAGTCAAGCATGGCTAGCAGGGAGCTGTGAGCTTGGCCTTCGCCCAGTCAAGTATGGCTAGCGGGGAGCTGTGAGCCTGGCCCTCGCCAAGTAAAGCATGGCTAGCAGGGAGCTGTGAACGTAGCCCTCGCCAAGTCAAGCATTGCTAGCAGGGAGCTGTGAGCATGGCCCTTGCCAAGTAATCATGGCTAGCAGGAAGCTGTGAGCCTGGCCCTAGCCAATTCAAGCATGGCTAGCAGGGAGGAATGAGCATGGCCCTCGCCAAGTCAAGCATGGCTAGCAGGGAGCTGTGAGCGCGGCCCTCGCCAAGTCAAGCATGGCTTGCAGGGAACTGTGAGCGTGGCCCTCGCCCAGTCAAGCATGGCTAGCACTGAGCTGTGAGCTTGGTCTTTGCCCAGTCAAGCATGGCTAGCAGGGAGCTGTGAGACTGGCCCTCGCCAAGTCAAGCATGGTTAGCAGGGAGCTGTGAGCGTAGCGCTCGCCAAGTTAAGCATGGCTAGCAGGGAGCTGTGAGCGTGGCCCTGAGCGTGGCCCTCGCCAAGTCAAGCATGCCTAGCAGGGAGCTGTGAGCATGGTCCTCGCCAAGTCAAGCATGGCTAGCAGGGAGTTGTGAGTGTGGCCCTTGCCAAGTAAGCATGGCTTGCAGGGAGCTGTCAGCGTGGCCCTCGCCCACTCAAGCTTGGCTAGCAGGGAGCTGTGAGCCTGTCTCTTGTCCAGTGAAGCATGGCTAGCAGAGAGCTGTGAGTGTGTCCCTCGCCCAGTGAAGCATGGCTAGCAGGGAGCTGTTACTGTGTCCCTCGCCAAGTGAAGCTTGGGCGCAGGGAGCTGTGAGCGTGGCCCTCGCCTAGTCAAGCATGGCTAGCAGGGAGCTGTGAGCGTGGCCCTTGCCAAGTGAAGCATAGCTTGCAGGGAGCTGTGAGCGTGGCCCTCGCCAAGTCAAACATGGCTAGCAGGGAGCGGTGAGTGTGGCCCTCGCCGAGTCAAGCATGGCTAGCAGGGAGCTGTGAGCGTGGCCCTTGCCAAGTCAAGCATGGCTAGCAGGGAGCTGTGAGCATGGCCCTCGCCAATTGAAGCATTGCTAGCAGGGAACCGTGAGTGTGGCCCGTGCCAAGTCTAGCAGGGAGCTGTGAGCGTGGCCCTCGCCAAGTCAAGCATTGCTAGCAGGGAGCTGTGAGCGTGGCGATCGCCACGTCAAGAAAGGCTAGCAGGGAGCTGTGAGTGTGGCCCTCACCCAGTCAAGCATGGCTAGTAGGGAGCTGTGTGCGTGGCCCTCGCCAAGTCAAGCATGGCTAGCAGGAAGCTGTGAGTGTGGCCCCCGCCCAGCCAAGCATGGCTAGCAGGGAGCTGTGAGCATGGCCCTTGCCCAGTCAAGCATGGCTAGCAGGGAGCTGTGAGCGTAGCCCTCGCCAATTCAAGCATGGCTAGCAGGAAGCTGTGAGTGTGGTCCTCGTCAAGTAAAGCATGACTAGCTGGGAGCTGTGAGCGTGGCCCTCGCCAATTTAAGCAAGGCTAACAGGGAGCTGTGAGCGTGGCCCTCGCCAAGTCAAGCATTGCTAGCAGGGAGCTGTGAGCGTGGCGATCGCCAAGTCAAGAATGGCTAGCAGACAGCTGTGAGCGTGGCATCACCTAGTCAAGCATGGCTAGTAGGGAGCTGTGTGCGTGGCCCTCGCCAAGTCAAGCATGGCTAGCAGGGAGCTGTAAGCGTGGCCCTTGCCAAGTAAGCATGGCTAGCAGGGAGCTGTCAGCGCGGCCCTCGCCCACTCAAGCTTGGCTAGCAGGGGGCTGTGAGTCTGTCTCTCTCCCAGTCAAGCATGGCTAGCAGGGAGCTGTGAGCGTGTCCCTCGCCAAGTGAAGCATGGCTAGTAGGGAGCTGTGAGCGTGGCCCTCACCAAGTGAAGCATGGACAGCAGGGAGCTGTGACCGTGTCCCTCTCCAAGTGAAGCATGGCTTGCAGGGAGCTCTAAGCTTGGCCCTCTCCCAGTCATGCATGGCTAGCAGGGAGCTGTGAGTGTGGCCTTTGCCAAGTGAAGCATGGCTTCCAGGGAGCTGTGAGCGTGGCCCTCGCCAAGTGAAGCATGGCTAGCAGGGAGCGGTGAGCGTGGCCCTCGTCAAGTCAAGCATGGCTAGCAGGGAGCTGTGAGCGTGGCCCTCCCCAAGTCCAGCATGGCTAGCAGGGAGCTGTGAGCGTGGCCCTCACCAAGTCAAGCATGCCTAGCAGGGAGCTGTGAGCGTGGCCATAGCCCAATCAAGCATGGTTAGCAGGGAGCTGTGAGCATGGCCCTTGCCAAGTGAAGCATGGCTTGCAGGGAGCTCTGAGCGTGACCCTCTCCAAGTGAAGCATGGCTAGCAGGGAGCGGTGAGTGTGGCCCTTGCCAAGTCAAGCATGGCTAGCAGGGAGCTGTTTGCGTGGCCCTTGCCAAGTCAAGCATGGCTAGCAGGGAGCTGTGAGCATGGCCCTCGCCAAGTGAAGCGTGGCTAGCAGGGAGCTGTGAGTGTGGCCCTCACCAAGTCTAGCAGGGAGCTGTGTGCGTGGCCCTCGCCCAGTCAAGCATGGCTAGCAGGGAGCTGTGAGCGTGGCCCTCGCCCAGTCAAGCATGGCTAGTAGGGAGCTGTGAACTTGGTCTTCGCCCAGTCAAGCATGGCTAGCAGGGATCTGTGAGCCTGGCCCTCGCCAAGTCAAGCATGGCTAGCAGGGAGCTGTGAGCGTGGCCTTCACCATGTCAAGCATGGCTAGCAGGGAGCTGTGAGCGTGGCCCTCGCCAAGTCAAGCATGCCTAGCAGGGAGCTGTGAGCATGGCCCTCGCCCAGTCAAGCATGGCTAGCAGGGAGCTGTGACCATGGCCCTCGCCAAGTCAAGCTTGGCTAGCAGGGAGCTGTGAGCGTGGCCCTCACCACGTAAAGCATGGCTAGCAGGGAGCTGTGAGCATGGCCCTCGCCAAGTCAAGTATGGCCAGCAGGGAGCTGTGAGCATGGCCCTCGCCCAGTCAAGCATGGCCAGCAGGGAGCTATGAGCTTGGTCTTCGCCCAGTCAAGCATAGCTAGCAGGGAGCTGTGAGCCTGGCCCTCGCCAAGTCAAGCAAGGCTAGCAGGGAGCTGTGAGCGTGGCCCTCGCCAAGTCAAGCATGCCTAGCAGGGAGCTGTGGGCATGGCCCTCGCCCGGTCAAGCATGGCTAGCAGGGAGCTATGACCGTGGCCTTCGCCAAGTCAAGCTTGGCTACCAGGGAGCTTTGAACGTGGCCCTCGCCAAGTCAAGCATGGCAAGCAGGGAGCTGTGAGCGTGGCCCTTGCCAAGTAAGCATGGATTGCAGGGAGCTGTCAGCGTGGCCCTCGCCCACTCAAGCTTGGCTAGCAGGGAGCTGGGAGCCTGTCTCTTGCCCAGTCAAGCATGGCTAGCAGGGAGCTGTGAGCTTGTCCCTCGCCAAGTGAAGCATGGCCAGCAGGGAGCTGTGACCATGTCCCTCGCCAAGTGAAGCATGGCTAGCAGGGAGCTGTGACCTTGGCCCTCGCCCAGTCAAGTATGGCTAGCAGGGAGCTGTGAGCGTGGCCCTCGCCCAGTCAAGCATGGCCAGCAGGGAGCTGTGAGCCTGGCCCTCGCCAAGGCAAGCATGGCTAGCAGGGAGCTGTGAGAGTGGCCCTCGTCAAGTCAAGCATCCCTAGCAGGGAGCTGTGAGCATGGCCCTCGCCCAGTCAAGAATGGCTAGCAGGGAGCTGTGACCGTGGCCTTCGCCAAGTCAAGCTTGGCTAGCAGGGAGCTTTGAACATGGCCCTCGCCAAGTCAAGCATGGCTAGCAGGGAGCTGTGAGCGTGGCCCTTGCCAAGTCAAGCATGGCTAGCAGGGAGCTGTGAGTACGGCCCTCGCCAAGTGAAGCATGGCTAGAAGGGAGCTGTGAGTGAAGCCCTCGCCAAGTCTAGCAGGGAGCTGTGAGCGTGGCCCTCGCATAGTCAAGCATTGCTAGCAGGGAGCTGTGAGCGTGTCGATCGCCAAGTCAAGAATGGCTAGCAGGAAGCTGTGAGCGTGGCCCTCACCCAGTCAAGCATGGCTAGTAGGGTGCTGTGTGCGTGGCCCTCGCCAAATCAAGCATGGCTAGCAGGAAGCTGTGAGCGTGGCCCTCGCCCAGCCAAGCATTGGTAGCAGGGAGCTGTGAGCGTGGCCTTTGCCTGGTCAAGCATGGCTAGCAGGGAGCTGTGAGCGTTGCCCTCGCCAATTCAAGCATGGCTAGCAGGAAGCTGTGAGCGTGGTCCTCACCCAGTCATGCATGGCTAGCAGGGAGCTGTGAGGGTGGCCCTCGTCAAGTAAAGCATGACTAGCTGGGAGCTGTGATCGTGGCACTCGCCAATTCAAGCAAGGCTAGCAGGGAGCTGTGAGTGTGGCCCTCGCCAAGTCAAGCATGGCTAGTAGGGACCTGTGAAGCTCAATTCAGGGTATTCTAAAGTAGCAGGTGGCCCATTCTTTGTTGGCCACATCTTTGAAGTCCCAAGGGTTGGACGGTTTAGCACTAGGCCAAGCCTAAGGATCCAGTAGGCAAAATTCCTAAGTATTACCCATGTGATATTCAGTTATCTACAGTTCTGCAGTTCATAGGATGCAGAGGAATAGCTATTACCTGAAACCATAGACTCACATCTAGGCAGTGAGAGTATGATGTGCTTTTATAGCTACAACACCTAAGTGGGTGGGGTTGGAGCACCTGGTGTAGTTTCAGTTGCCCACAGCCATGGCAGACCCCTCACAATTCCCACATGGAATACTAGCAAAGCTCAATACTTAGGTGGACCATGGGAGGTTTGAGGGTAGCTGGTTCAATATTTAGTGCACTGCCTCCCAGTAGTGTATGTATGGAACTTCTGAATTAAGAACTGCAAGGGGGGAGAGGAGCTGAAAAAACAAGATTCAATCTGGTAAGGGAAGCATAACATCCTCTTCAAGCTCTTCCAATAGGAACCCCCGCATTTCAAACCAACTCACAAAGCTCCTCACCAACGTTCTAAATCACCCTCACTGAACCTTCAGCCTTCTAAAGCAGGTCAGAGCACCTTCCAAGCAAGATTCAGAATGAGGGAACCAGAAAGGTGGGAAAGCATTAGGAATGAGCATAATAAATAATTTAAATTACAGAATTTAACAGGAGCCCCAGCTGACACTGATGGAAGATGAGTCAGAACATGTGGTCCACACACAAACGCATCAGGTGCTCAAAGGCCACCTTCTTTAGAACTCAACTAGATCAAGCTGAAAACCATCCAAAAAAGATGTTAGAACTCATCAAGTCCCAATCTAACAATCATCCTAACCTCTTGGGTCCGGATCAAGGGACACTGCCGAACTGTGAAGAATTTGCTGTTTTCTTCAGGGATAGGACTTCTAAGATCGAGTCTGATCTACGCTCGGCCCGGGACCAACTCTCGAGCGGTCCGCTGAACACCCTATGCCCCTCCGAGTCGAGTATCACTGAACCTACTCAGCCCTTCCGCCCCAAAAACAATGCATCTTGGAGCCTGTTCGAAACCTTGGATGAACCCACTATTCGCAAATAGTTTTGGACTTTGAAACCTTCCAATCACTACAACGACCCTGTGCCATCGAACCTTTTCCCGGAAGTGAGATCCACTTACCACCACTCTGGACGACGATCGTCAATGCCCCTGTTAATCAAGGTGCTATTCCGGATTACCTTAAATCAGGTCAGGTTACCCCGATTCTTACGAAACCAAATGCGGATCACACGGACCTTTTAACTTTCTCCCAGTCACTAACATCCCCACCTTGGCAAAAATTGTTGGAGAAATGTGTGCTCGACCCACTTTCTCTGCACATCGAACATTTCCAACTCCTGGACCAATGCCAATCGGGTTTCTGCCCAGAGTCGGCACTAACGCTCATCGTGGATGATGCGCTTAGAATGCTGGATCACAATGAGTTGTGCATACTGATCCTTCTGGACCTTTCGTCAGCATTTCACACTGTCAAACATGATCACCTAATTGACCTCCTGGAACACAGGATGGGGCTGTATGACCCGGTATTAAGCTGGTTCTCTTTGTTCCTTCAGAACAGATCCCAAAGTTTCAAGGTGGACCAATCCCTGTCCCACCCTGCACCAGTCACCTTGGGGGTTCCTCAAGGTTCAGCATTGTCCTCCACACTCTTTAACCTGTTCATGGAGACTCTGAGAGAAATCCTAAAATCATCCAGCATTCGTTATCATATGTATGAGGATGATACCCAACTATACCGGAAGATCACCTCCCCCGAAGACATTCAGTCCCTCAACTCAGTCCTGCTTGAAACACAAAGCTGGCTGACATGCAATCACCTGAAGCTTAATGCTCTTAAAATGGAATTCCTACTGATCTCACCCCACAACCAATCCCTCGTCATGGAACAATGGTTAAACCTACTGACTGCTCTTAACTGCAGACCGCACCTTGTGGACTCGGCGGCATCTCTGGGTATCATTCTTGACAAAAGCCTGAACATGCAGAAGCACATCCGTTCCCTCACCAAAGGAGCGAACTTCCAACTCAGCTTACTTAGGAAACACAAACCCTTCCTCCCTGCTACTGACCTTGAGGTTGCAGTACAAGCATTAGTGATCTCAAAGCTAGACTACAGTAGTGCAACCCTTTGCGGCCTGCCTAGAATGGCGACGGCTCCTCTTAGGGTTTCCCTCAATTCCGCTGCTAGGCTCGTAACTGGCACAAAAAAATACCAACTTATCTCTCCAGTCTTGCGGGAACTGAATTGGCTTCCACATGAAGGTCGGATACAGCTAAAAATTGCATGCATGGCTCAAAAAGCCATCCACTTCAAGACCCTGCTGTACCTCGAGCAGAAACTGGAACTCTCGTGTGGTTCTAGAGCCTCCCAAAGTGCCAGCACCCTTTTGCTTAAACCTCATAAATTCAAGAAAAAAAAGACCTATAACCGAGCCTTTTCAGGGATAGGTCCGAGGTTCTGGAACTCCCTTCCCCCCGAAGTCAGGGTGAACCCTTCAACTGTCTTCTTCAAAAAAGAAGTCACAGGGCTCCTGATGAAGACATTTCTGCCTTAGACTGCCACCATCATCTGACTCTGGGTTCATACCCGTTGTCTCTGGCCCAGCCACCTGGTCCACGTGTAGGTCGTGCATTTCTAGAGTTTGATTTTTGCTTAACTGTGTGTTTGCTTTTCCCTCACGAGATTGTTGGACAATTTGACACTCTGATCTTGTTGAATTGTTTATTCTGCTTTGTATGCTTATACCCCTGTGATGCATACTCTGTATTATTCTCTTGCGATGCACAATCTGTAAAGCGCTCTGATACCCTCGGTGGTCATGTTCACGCTATATTAACCTTTCAAAATAAACAAATAAACACGTAAGATAAAGGGCACACATGAGATGCACAGGGTGTTTCTGTGCTTCCTTGTGTGAATGACAAAGTTAAGTTTACTTTTCTATTTAGAATGGCCATGGTTTGTAAATAAGCTGCTTATGCTGTGATGCAAAATTTAATATATAAGTAATCACTAGGGAATGACACCCTGACACATGTCTATCTGTTACCACTGCCCTAGGAGTTAGACTTGTTTAGAAGACATTCTGAACCATGGTAACCTGGTGGATGCACTCAGTATATATGATGGTCTAATAAGCAGAATTCCACATATAGCACATGTGACCAGGAATCAAGTCTGCTCCTCTACAGGTCAGCGGCAAACCCGGATATGCGGATATGCTGCTCGTTGCGATGGGCCATAGCAGCACCTTGAGACCCTCACGAGTGAGTAGCCGGGCTATACAAACTGCTGATTGATTGATTGATTTTTTTTTGTTAAATAATTTTTATTGAATAGGTAAACAGGTACCAAGAATATAATTTAGGCACAAGATAATGGAGTAATTTACTAGAATACATCATAAAAAGAGAATAACAAAGGAATACAAATTGTGTAATAGGAAAACTATTAATTACAACTATGTGCAGTAAATAAAAGTGAGAAAATAGGAAGATTAGGGTACCATCTGGAATATGATTAATTGAACAATTTTATAGTATAATCAGAGAGGGGAAGGAGAAGAAAGGAAAAGGAGGGACAGAGGAAGGGAAGACAGAATGATTGGCATTAGGGGTGGGCGGAATTTGCGTAATCGCGTTCCGCAAATCTCCGCGAAACGGTAAAAAATCTCCGCGAACACGCAGAAATTCCGCGAACACGCGGAATTGCTTGTTCGCGATGCTTTTTTCCTGTTCACAATCGCTGTTTGCGTGCTCGGGGAGAAATATCTCGCGAACACGCATTTTGAGAACGCGAACAAGCAAAAAATTTCGCGAAGTTGCGGAAAGCAGAATTTTTGGCAATTTCGCGTTCTCCGTGGAACGCGAAATTACACAAATTCCGCAAATTGCGTGAGCGGAATGGAATTTACCGCCCAGGCCTAATTGGCATATGAGTATTAGAGTGCGGAGGGATGTGAAGATAGAAAAGTAGTAAAAGGTAACCAAAGTAGATCAGATTTAATTTTTGGGGTTAAAGATGAAACAGTAGATATTCTATGTTCGTCACATATAACATTCCACCATTGTAACATACAAATTTGGGAATTGTCCTTCCAACAAGTAAGAATAACTTTAAAAGCAAGAGCAATAAAAAGATCAAGCAACTTCAATTTCAGCAATGTATCATGAAAATCAGCAGAAAGAGAACCAAGGAATACATTATGAATTGATAGGGGGATACAGAATCGAAAAAGCTTAGAACATTTAGGCCAGATATATTCCCAGAATTTTTTGACATTGGGATAATAGTATATCAAATGGGGAAGAGTACCATCGGAGGAAAGGCAGGACCAACAGAGAGGAGAAGACGTAGGGTCACATTTATGTATAGATACTGGTGTCATAACAGCTCTATTGTACAGAAAACACAGGGATTAGGTAATATTGGCAGCTCTAAAGGTGGATTTTTTTTTAACCATAACCTATCCAATTTTGTAGATGAGAGAGTGATGGGGTCTAGTTCCCAAGCAAGTTCAATTGGGGATTTTGGTCTTTCAGAAGTATGAGTAGATAAAAGTTTATATATAAAGGTAGCTTTAGGATTGGAATCAGAGGACATGTTGTGTAAAGAAGTTAGGGAAGTAGAAGAAGTACTAATGATTGGAAACTTTTTGGAATGCCACAAATGATTGAAGTGCTTGCGAAAGTTGATTATATTGAGAGGTGTAGGAAGAGGGTAGATCATAACATTGTTGTAATGCACTAAAATGAATAACAGAATTATTAGATACAAGTTGGTGAACATACAAAATATTATTTTCTTTCCAATGTTTGAAATAGAAGGATTTGTGGCGGAATTTAATAAATCTATTGTACCAAATAGAATATTAAAGGAAGGCTTGATAAAAGTTAGAACCATCTGTATACAGTGAATGTAACAAGTGCTGGGAGTATTTTAGAATAGGATGTTTAGATATGAAGGTGCAATTAGACAGAAACCAAATATCATAAAAAGAAAAGTCATGTAAAAGAGAGTGTTCAAAACGGATCCAACTAGGAATCGGAACATCTTGGTGTCGTCTGTTCAAATCATATGCTTGCCAAATTAAAAAAGTAGTGTGATATGGTTTAAAATTAGGAAATTGTACACCTCCTTCATTTTTTGGTTTAACTAATTTGGACAAAGCAATACGAGTTGGTTTATTATTCCAAAGGAATTTAGTGCAAATGGAATTGATTTGATTAAAATAGTAGTTAGGAATTTTGAAAGGTAACATAGATAGTAAGTAGAGTATAAGTGGTACAATCATCATTTTAATGGTATCCAACCTGCCCCACCAAGATAAATATAACGGAGACCATGAAGAAAGTAAAGTTTGAATTTTAAGTCTTAAGGCAGTAAAGTTATGGGATAAAGTTTGAGGGATAGTAGAAGAAAACCATACACCAAGATACTTAATTTCAGATGGACACCATTCAAAGTTGGTGTCAGCGAACATGAATTGAGAACAAATTGAATTAAGGGGTAGTATTTCAGTTTTAGAAAAAATTAATTTAAACCAGATATTTCAGAATATAGGTATATTTCCTGCAAAATGGAGGTATGGAGGTTAAGGGTTTGGAAAGATAGACAAGAATATCATCTGCATAAGCAGATAATTTATTTTCACAGGAGTTGTGAGAAAAGCCAGTAATCAAAGAATTATGATGAATACGCTCAAGGAAGGGTTCGAGACATAAAAGAAATAGCAGAGGAGAAAGGGGACAGTCTTACCTTGTACCTCTATGTAGATTAAAGTAAGGTGATAATAGACCATTAACCGAAACACATGCCCGGGGGTCAGAGTACAATCATTTGATGAAAGACATAAATTTGCGGCCGAAGCCAAACCACTGAAGACTTTTAAACATGAATTGCCAATTTATGCGATCGAATGCCTTCTCAGCAATTAGGGAGAGAGCGGCTAAAGGGTCAGGATAAACTTTCCCCAAAGCGAGTACATTAGACAACATTCTGGCATTATCTGAGGAAAGCTTACCCTTAATAAAGCCAGATTGGTCAGATTTGATAAGTAAGGGGATAACACCTTCCAATCTAGAAGCAAGGATTTTTGCAAAAATTTAGCAATCATAATTGATTATGGAAATTGGATGGTATTTTGGGCAAAGGGAAAGATCTTTGTCAGATTTAGGAAGAATAACGATAAGGGCATCAAGAAAGGAACCTTCAGGCTTAGAGTGGAGTAAAAAGGAATTAAAAAGATCAAGTAAATGTGAAGCACAAATAGATAAGAAAGAGGATATAAGTTCAATGGAGAAACCATCAGGGCCATGGGCCTTAGCTCTTTTTAAAGATTTAATTGTATCAGAAATCTACTGAGTAGTGATATCCTTTTCCAAGAGGGCCATAGTGTCCGGAATAGGACAAGGGGAAGGGAGACCGTCAAAAAATAATTGAGTGTCAGTTGTAGTAGGATTAGTATCTTCTGTATTGAGTGTATGATAAAACGTCTGAAATGCTGAAACTACGTCAGGATCCGAATGTAATAGAGTGTTATTGAGGGTATTGCGAATGGGACCAACGGCTTTTCTTTCTGATTTGACTTATAAATAATTGGCCAATAATTTCCCAGCTTTGTTTTGTCCCCCATGATATTTAGATTTGATTTTAAGTAAAATGTTACCAGCATCAGTGGTAGCCAATTTGTTTAGATCAGATTTAGCCTTGATTATATCTCGAAGATGGGCAGAGGATTTAGAAGTGTAATAGGAATGTTCAAGGGTTAAATATGACTAAGTGAAGAGAGGTATTGTGAGTTCAGTGATTATTTCTTTCTAGCAGTATATGCGATGGTAAAGGCTCTAAACGAGGGCTTGAAGGCAACCCAGTTGTTGTGCACTGAGGTGTCACCTGACTTGTTAAAGTGAAAACATTCTTGTATAAAGGACGTAGCCTTTAAAATCAAAGTTTGATCTGATAATAGGGAGTTGTTGAATCAACATCTAGCATGTTTAGAGGTAGTAAGGGACAAATCAAGAGAAACTAAAACAGGAGCAGGGTAAGAAATAAAAATGGAGCCAATCTCAGAGGACTGGAGCGAGGGAAGTAAAGATTTCGAAATTAAAACATAATCAATGCGGGACACAGTATGATGAACATTAGAATAAAACGTGAATTCACAATCATCGGATTATAAATCTTCCAAGCATCATATAAGATTTATTGGGCTTAAATTTACAATCAGATTTTCTGTCGGAGAAAGGGTCAAGCCAATTATTGAAAGCCCCAGCGACAATAATATTGGGGTTAGTGATTGAAGATAATTTTAATTTAATACAGTTCCAAAAATCCGTATCAGATTTAACAGGCCCATAAATTTTAAAGAACGTAACAAGTTTATTATATACTGTGGCGTAAAGTATTACGTATCGTCCACTCGCATCATTTTCAGTAGATACAATTTGTAAGTTCAAGGATTTATGGCAAAGAATGGCAACACCACCCTTACAACCGTAGGAGGGGAAAAAACAACCTGGCCCACCCATTGACGCCTGAGTTTGATAGATTCAACATCAGTACAATGAGTTTCCTGTAAAAAAAAACAATCTGAGAATTAAGTTTTGATAAATGGGAGAGTACCTTCTGACACTTAACAGGATGACCCAGACCACGAACGTTCCACGATACAACATTAAACATATTAATGTTTGAGAGGCAAGGGGATACGCACAATGGTGACAAAATGCAAAAAACAACAATAAAAATGAAAAGCAATTATCATAAATGATAGATAACCGGAGAAAATTAAGAAGATTGTACAAATGCACATAAAATAAATACTCATATAAATGTAAGTAGAACAAAGGGAAGATAAGCAAAGACAGGGAGAGTGAAAGAAGGGAAACAAAATAAGAAGCTAAAAAGAGAAAGTGAAAATAGAATTAGAAAAAGAAAAAGGAAGAAATGACAGATCAAAGACATAAAGCCAGATCTATAATAGGCAGAAAAAGAGATAGAATCCGGGCATGTCCACACTCAAGGACAAGACAAAAAACATAGAGAGCTAGAGAGGAAGAGGATAAGAAAAGTATTAAGAAGAAGATGATATGCGATATGGAGTAAGTAAAATAGTAGAAGAGAAATTATTAGGACCGCTTAAGACCTCAATAAATGAGGAACATTAAAGAACTAGATAAGATGTAATAATAATAAATGTAAAACATTAGCAATTAACAATTTAGTAGTATTAGAGCATAAAAAATGTCAAAGACATTGAGCAGAGGTGTCCATATGCAGTCTAGCGATGGAATGTAAAAACTGCTTTCGCTTGAGAGGATCTTCAAAAGAGCGGGAAACACCTTCATGGGTGATTTTGCAAAAACAAGGATGCATGATGCCATAACGGATATTCCTAGATCTTGTGGTCGGAGGGCTAGTAACTCTTTACGCCTAGCATTGGTAGCATTAGAGAGATCCTGTGAAATGAAGATGTTATGTCCTGACCAAACAAGAGGATGTTTTTCTCTGGCAATTTTGAGAACATGCATCAAGTCGGTGAATTCACG
Source organism: Triturus cristatus (assembly GCF_964204655.1). NCBI lineage: Eukaryota > Metazoa > Chordata > Amphibia > Caudata > Salamandridae > Triturus > Triturus cristatus. The sequence continues at coordinate 472,540,162 of NC_140590.1, read as the reverse complement.
AAACAGCATAATTATGCCACGTGGTTTAATAGAATAAGGTTAAGGGTGACCAAGACAATGAGCTTGTTGGATGTTGAAGGGAGCTGAAGACTGAAGATCGAGGAGGTCAGCCAAGAATTACTTAAAAAACAGAAAGGAGATCCGGACCTTCGATATTTTCGGGCAGTCCATACAGACGAAGATTGTTCCTTCTGTTACGATTTTCAAGTTCTCAGTGTGGAGTTTAGGTTTATGAATTTCTTGCTCTAACAAAGGAATTTTAGTAGTCGCATTTTGAAGGTTACTAATTCGCTGCTCCATTTTGGACATTTTACCTTCCATGTTGATCCATCGGTCTTCAATCAGCTGTAATTGTTCATTAGTGGCAGTCATGAACGGTTTTAAGGCACAAAGCTCCTCCAAGATAGAGTCTAAGACCGGGTTGGAAGAAGATTGAATTGGTGATGGGGGATCATTTTTTACTCTTTTCGGTTTGGCGCCAGACAAAGACGACTTCGTAACAGAAATGGATTAGCTGGCCATCTCGACGAGGTAAACTTGACGCCGGGGAGTAGGATGATTTTTAAAAGTAGGGATCCTTCTCATATATAAGAGTCACAGAAATATTAAGAACAACAAATATGAGCAGCTATTACATAAGCAATATTGATGCAAATAACGTGTAAGACGAAAGATGAATATTGGTGAGTATAGCAAGAGCATATACATTGACGAACCATCCACGACCTCCAGGAAACAACTCACTTGTGAAAGAGAATTGAGGTCAGTCAACTGCAATTGAAATCAAATAGTAGAGGTGAAGATAACCTGTAGATATGAATGTTGAGACCAATCCTGAGGAGTAACCACAGCACCAAAAGCTTCTTGCGTCAAGAAGAATTAGGGTAGCGGCATTCTTGAACTCTACACAACATGATAATAGGCATGTAGACCTATGTATGGAGGTGCTCACAATCAAAGGTAGTCACAAGTATGCATGAGCAGGAGAGATATAGGCAGAAGTAGTTGACACTGAAGGAAAGATGCCAGCAAACATTCCCCTTAAGAGCAAAACACTTGATAATGAAGAAGATAGGGCATAAGAATGGCAGGGCTGGACTTGCTCAAAAATGCCCTTTCAGCAGAAAACTATCACCTCCTCTACAAGCAACGAGCAGCACCAAAGACAGATATGGTAATTAATACATAATTACCAAAGTGGCATGCCTGTAACAGCGCTGGTGGCCATTCGTGAGATTCTCCTCAGCCAGTGACGGGCGCCACACACACAAAATGGCGGCCGCACGCATCTGAAAGGTGAAGTGAAGACGCAGTGAAAATATAGTAAATGACAGGCACCCCACACTCAAGAAGGGCAGCAAACGCGAACCGCCATGAAGCGGGAGGCGTTCACTGCCTGTTAAATCTAGGGCAGGCTGCAACAGCGGTTGGAATCCTACTCCGGTGCTAAGCGCATCAGCGGAGCTCAGACAAAAGCTGCCATCCTGCACGGCGCGGTAGCCACGCCCCGATTGATTGATTGATAGCTATCACAAACATGAGGAAAGAAGGAGTACAAACCTAAAGCTGTACACTGGAGAATAGGATGAGTAGAACATTCTTGGAGCTAGGGAGAAGACAGAAGGCTAAGAAGTTACTACTTCTACTACTAGTAACAATACTAATAAACGTTAGGGTAAAGTCCTCCTGTAAAGGCCTGAGGTTTCTTATTTATGGCCGTGTTCCAACATCAGACCGCACCAGTAATAAGATGACGTCACTCGTCACCTCTCATACCTTACTGCATAAGTGTTGGGATGAAACAGAGTCTCTGTCCCACGTTTGGGAGCTTCTTTTCTATCCTCTTCATAATATCGTTCATGGGAGGATCCCACACCAGGATCAGTGCTCTTCATGCGTCTGCCCGATACTCTTACTCCAACACTACCCTCTAACAAACTAAGCTGTACCTCGGCTTCGGTATGCAGACATGATATTGATGTCTAAATATCAATATATCATTATACTGATGTTTAAATATCGATATGACAGAATATCGACCATCAAGAATATCGTCAACTAGAATATCGTCATGCAGGTAAGAAATATCGTTTTAATTATTATCGATGTTAGTAATATCGTCAGTAGAAATATCGTTGTTAATAATATCGATTTTGTTTTTAGTGTTTTGAATGTTAGTATATGTGTTAAAAGTATAGCTTATTTTTGTAATGTATGTTTAAATTTTTTACAAGTAATTAATTTATGTTAATTACTTTTTGCGTATTTTTGTTCTGTAGCGGGTTGTGGGTGTATAGGGGAATAGGGTGGGAAGTAATTTAATTATAATACATTTATTAATAATTTTTTTGAAGTTAATAATTTTTTTAAAAACATAAATATTGCGTTTTAGTTCCGTGGACGGTTGTGGGTTTATAGGGGAATAGGGTGGGAAGTAATTTAATTATAATAAATTAATTATTAATTTTGTTAAGTAATATTTATGCAATTAATATTTTTTATTGTTAATTGTGTATTTTTTTAATTAATTATTTATTAATTGGATATTAATTATTAATGCATAATTGGAAAATATGTTAATTGTGTAATTAATTATGAGTTGGTTGTGGGTTTATAGGGGAATAGGGTGGGAAGCAATTTGATTATAATTAATAATTGTATTAATTAATATTTATGTGATTAATATTTTATATTCTTAATTGTGTTAAAAATGTTATTAATTAGTTATTAATTGGATATTATGTATCAATAAATAATTGGTAAATATGTTATCAGTTGGCTGTGGGTTGATAGGGGAGTAGGGTGGGAAATAATTTAATTTGAATAAAAAATTTATTATTTTTTATATACAATATTTATTTAAAGTTATTTTATAGTGTTCATTTTGTGAACTAATTTATTTTTTATTGTTTTTAATTTGCTTGTTAATTGTTATTAGTTAATTAATTAATTGTTAAATAATTATGTTAATTGTGTAGTATTTTACAATATTGGTGGTGACGTTTATAGGGGAATATAGTAGAAGGTAAATTATTTTTGAAAAATGAATTATTTGTTAATTAATGTTAATTATTTTGCAGAAGTGAGAATACTAAATTATTCCCCTCCACTATCCAACACTTTCCCTACTGTTACACTTGGTGGAGTGGGAATAGTAAATTATTCCCACCCACTGTCCAACACTTTCCTTACTGTTGCACTCGCTGGAGTGGGAATAGTAATTTTTACCCACCCGCTATCCAACACTTTCCCTACTGTTGCACTCACTGGAGTGGGAATAGTAATTTTTGCATACCCGCTATCCAACACATTACGTACTGTTGCACTCACTGGAGTGGGAATAGTAATTTTTACCCACCCGCTATCCAACACTTTCCCTACTGTTGCACCCACTGGAGTGGGAATATAATTTTTACCAACCCGCTATCCAACACTTTCCCTACTGTTTCACTTACTGGAGTGGGAATAGTAGTTTTTACACACCCGCTATCCAACACTTTTCCTACTGTTACACTTGGTGGAGTGGGAATAGTAAATTATTCCCACCCGCTATCCAACACTTTCCCTACTGTTGCACTCGCTGGAGTGGGAATAGTAATTTTTACCCACCCGCTATCCAACACTTTCCCTACTGTTGCCCTCACTGGAGTGGGAATAGTAATTTTTACATACCCGCTATCCAACACTTTCCCTACTGTTGCACTCGCTGGAGTAGGAATAGTAGTTTTTACCCACCCGCTATCCAACACTTTCCCTACTGTTGCACTCACTGGAGTGGGAATAGTAGTTTTTACCCACCCGCTATCCAACACTTTCCCTACTGTTGCACTCACTGGAGTGGGAATAGTAGTTTTTACCCACCCGCTATCCAACACTTTCCATACTGTTACACTTGGTGGATTTGGAATAGTAAATTATTCCCACCCGCTATCCAACACTTTCCCTACTGTTGCACTCGCTGGAGTGGGAATAGTAGTTTTTACCCACCCGCTATCCAACACTTTCCATACTGTTACACTTGGTGGATTTGGAATAGTAAATTATTCCCACCCGCTATCCAACACTTTCCCTACTGTTGCACTCGCTGGAGTGGGAATAGTGATTTTTTACATACCTGCTATCCAGCACTTTCTCTACTGTTGTAAATGTAAATGTAAATTGATACTTGTATAGCACACTACTCACCCGCAAGGGTCTCAAGGCGCTTGTACGAATACCACTGTGGAACCCATCCTGGCTTTCCCTGTGAGGCATCCACTCCTGGGCACCCCCAAGGTGGAGGCCAGGCATCCTTAGCATTGTGGGGGCCGTTGTGGAGATTAAGCAAGCTATTGCCCAGAGTTGCAGAGTGGGACTCCATGATTGGAATGGCACCGAGGCGAGAATTATCAGGTCCGTGGAATTTTTTAGCCCAAGACCCGCTGAGGCGGGGAATTGAACCCTGGTCCCGGGCTAAATCTCTGCATCAGGGTCTGCCGCTCTAACCATTGAGCCACACTTCTCCACTGTTGCACTCGTTGAAGTGGGAATAGTAAATTTAACCCCCCGCTAGCCAACACTTTCCCTACTCTTACACTTGTTGGAGTGGGAATAGTAATTTTTACCCACCCGCTATCCAACACTTTCCCTACTGTTGTACTCACTGGAGTGGTAATAGTAAATTATTCCCCTCCGCTCCAACACTTTCCCTACTGCTGCATTTGCTGTAGTGGCAATAGTAAATTATTCCCCACCGCTATCCAACTCTTTCCCTACTGTTGCACTTTCTGTAGTGGGAATAGTAATTTTATCCCCTACCCTATCCAACATTTCCCTACTCTTATAGTTTATGTAGTGTAAAATATTTTTTTATAAATAAATATTAATTTAAATATTTTAATTTATGATATATATATATATTATTTTTATATTTATATTATAGGTTTATGTATATATATCTATTTATAACTTTTCTTATGTTTCGAACATTTTATAATTTAATAAAATAATTATTTATTAATATTATTAAGTTAATATATGTAAAAAATATGTATGTTTAAAAAAATTATATTACATTTATCATTTATCAGTTTTTAACATTTTTAAATAATTCTATGTTTTCATTAATTATGTTTATTATTTAATTATTTTTTTATTATTTTTAAGACATTTAAAAAAAAGGTTTTTTAAACACAGATATTTTAAAAAGCGATATTTTCGTTTCGATATTTTTGTACTTACCATTGTAGAGATAGGCTGTCGATATTCTGTCCGTCAATATTGTAGACTCGATATTCCTGTAGCTCAATATTCTGTCTGTCGATATTCTGTCAGTGATCCCTCGGCTTCATAGTCCAGCACTGGGTTTAACAATCCCTGACCACAGGGAGGCAGATTACATTGAGCCCCCACCCCGTTCCTGGCTGCTGTGGACCACCAGCCACTGTGCATGCCAGAGCCCAATCACATCCAGGGTGCAGAGCAGAACCAGAAGATCCCACGTGCCATGAGAGCTCAAAGACACATGCATTCACTATTAAGATAATAATGCAAATAACCTCAGACGTCTGTGGCCTTACAGACCCCTGGTATGTGGTTTTGTGCTCGTATATCATGGACTATGTGGTGAACTGCAAAATATATAATACACTGTGGCTATTTTATCCCTAACCCAGTTATAACCAAAAGACAACATTAAGGGTGATGTTAGCCTAGATCTTTTGTTCCTAATTAAAATAATACAAATACCAGGCATACTTACCTGCACTTTCAGTCAGCTCTTGTCATCCACTTTTCTGTTCCAGTATAATTTGCAGTTGCTTCCTCCTGCCACAGGCATGCAGCACAGAATCAGCCATTGACTTAACTGACGGAGCGACAGAATTCTGCACCTGCACAATGTGAGCCTCCACACAATGAATAATCAATTCAGTGCCAAAGACCACTGGTGCTTGCTATCTATCTATCTATCTATCTATCTATCTATCTATCTATCTATCTATCTATCTATCTATCTATCTATCTATCTATCTATCTATCTATCTATCTATCTATCTATCTATCTATCTATCTATCTATCTATCTATCTATCTATCTATCTACCTGTCTATCTGTCTGCCTGTCAGTCCATATGCTTTTAGACAATGTTTGTTTTCCTTAGACAAGGGGTCAGCAGCTGCCAATGCTGCGATCGCAGGAGCACTCTTCTCATATGTCTTTATACAAAAGCCATTCACAAACCAAATAAGTCAGCGCCAAACCTACTGGCTTTGCCAATTCTCATTTACATTGCGATTCTTAGAGACTATTTTCCAGTTGGTGGCATTGTAAATAAGAGGCGCTACTGTCACCCTGCTGAAAGACATCCAATGCTTTGGGTGGCAGAAGGGTGAAAGGTTGATCTTTCCTAAATTGGGGTTTTCCCATCGGGCCCATTGTTTTGCCCTCACAAGATCACGCTAGTATCCATCGTTTCACCGTGGCAAAGGGAAAGCCGAGATTCCAATTATTTCTCAGACACCAGCCATTGGGCTGGATGAAGCTTTCACCGCACAAAACCAGGAATCCGTGAAACTATCCACTCGGCACAAACAGATATATTAAACATTGTGGATCAATATGAATCCAAAGTTTAAAAATACAAAATCAGCAGGTTTCAAAATCAGTTCAGTTTATCATGCTGTGATTCAGGCTGCACACCAACATCGCGCGTTTCGGCAGAAGGCGTCCATCACCCTTCCTCAGGGCTTCACAGGAGCAGCATGTGCACCATTGGGTACCACACCGAGGATCAGAAGCCACCTGTCTCGGAAGGCGCAGCCGATGCAGGAAAGGTGAAACCTGTAAAGAGTAAATGCATCTGACAGACACAGGACAATAGTTCCACTATGAATGGATAATAAAGCTGCACACCATGTAGCTTGTGTTCTGGGAAACGGGTAGACAAAACACCTAGCGTCCTCTATCTAGTGTCTAATTACATCATTTATACTTCAATCATAATGTAACAATACACACCCCATGTGGTGTAGAGCTAGCAGATTCACCTGGTCGCTTTTCAGAGTTCCCAGCCTGTGGCACCCATCGGTGGATGACGCTGGTTCCGGGGTTACAGATCTGTTTTGAAACTATTTGTTTATATGTAAAGCACAGCAACAGCCTCAGCTGATCCAGCTGCAAATACCTCCAAGGCATGCATGGACATCATTTATTCATGTGTTTATTTACTGCTGCTGTTGCCCGATTGACGGTCATTCTAATTCAGGCGCGACACGGGGACGTTTATTTATTTTGTTTCGGTGGTGCTTCCCCGAAAGATCTGCTCGACCCAACAGTGCAAGACCTCCTCTCACCTTTGTTTGCACAGCCTGGTCTTCACCAACCAAGGGTGGGAGGGGGGCACCTTTCCACCAGTGAAAAGGCCCCAACAATAGCATTGTCCGTGCCAGAGCGCAGTCAGCTCATCCTCTCCATGTAGACCACGTAGGACCACTCACCATCAGGAGCGGCACAGACTTTGCCCCAGCTGGCCGAAGCAGGCCTTCCAGTCAAAAACTATCCAAGGAATAACGCAAGATCGTGTCATTGCAGGAATATCTAACTTTGGGACAGTTTACTATCTACCAACAACCTAGCATACTCATCTTGGGGGGCAGATGGTGAACCCAGACATCTGTTGGGAAATCACTGCTCCCCATTTTCCCAAAGCGGCCATTTGTCCTATGCTGATAACAGTATCTGATGGTACCTTAGCAAAGTTCTTAGCCTAAGACAATATCAGCTGGATCCTCCAGTCTTGTCAACTGTGACCAGTATTGTTGCCCCAGATATTTTAGACCTTGATGTTCAGTCAGGGGCGCAACTAGACCCGAACCTCGGGGGGAGGGGGTGGACGAACACTCCCAGCCAGGGCTTGCACTAGCACTGGTCGCACATGGTGCAACAGTCTTTTTTGGTGCCCCCTCCCCTATTTCCTCCTCCCTGAATTCCCTCACTACCACTCACCAACAATGCACCTCGTCTCTCTATAGCACCTTTCTGACAAAAATGTCATTTTTTTAATAACGCTACTCATAGTTTACTCACACTCAGTACACGTTCTTTGCAGCAGGCACATTAACCCTCTGTGCTGTGTGGGTGGGAGGAGTGCCCATGTGAGTGCACGGGGAGCAATGCGACAGTGTAAGAGGAGTGACTGCAGGGTGAGTGAGGTGACCATATGAATTTGGGTGCAGATGTAAGTGCAGTTTGGGATGAATTAATGCATGGTAAGTGATAGGCTTGTTTGAGTGAGATTGCAGATTGAGCAGTGAGGGGGACAGGTGAGTGAGGTGTCATATGAACATGAGTGCAGGGTGAGTAGTGTGCTTGTGTGACTGCAGGGTGAACAGTGCAAGTGCATTGTAAGTGCAGAGTGATCCCTGTGAGTGCTGGGTAAGCGGGTGAATGGTGTGAGTGCATGGTGATCAGTGTGAGTGCATTGTGATCACTGTGAGTGCAGGGTGAGTATGAAAGTGAAGGGCGAGAATGAGGAGTGAGTTGTCTGAATGAAGGGTGCATTACCAGACACTAGAAGTAACTCAGCGTGTTATTGATGGCGGCTTAGAGTTTCAGATATAAGTTAAACTATTGCTATTGTGGCATTAATCAGGGATCGGGGTGGAGGACATAAATAAATAAATAATGTGCTGATCCTGCAACAAACTTCCAGTCTTATGATTAGGGTTGCTAGCTCATTAATATTGATGTCCAAGACAGTATCAAAATAAGCAGTCACCTAAAACCATATTTTCCGCACTTATCTGTGCATACTTCGAACAGTAAATATAAATAGAAAGCACTTTTAATTATGTTCTAGGGCTGCCTGAATGATTCATGACTGAAAATTAAAAGAAACAAAGACAGAAAAGTCACATTAGAAATTAATACATACTTTTTTATTTATAACCCTATTTAGGGGCCCATTAGCATGGCGGGCGGACTTTAGTCTCCACACCACCCTAGCGGTGCTGGGACCGGCTGCCAGCGGTGCGGTGGTCCCACACCCCCAATTAGGATGCGACTGCCACCGTGGTGGTCGCATTCCGCATCTTTGGCATTGCGGCGGGTGCTGCTGTAAGCAGCACCCGCCACAATGTCAAAGAGGCATCTTGTGCATTGCCTTGCACAAGGTGGCAGGCACCACGCGGTGCCTGCCACCTTGTGCATGGCAATGAAGGGGGGTTCCATGGCTACCCCCCCAAGTGCAGCCCCCACCCCCCCCGAGGGCCCCCAACGGGCCCCCAAAGCATTCCTCTGCCAGCCTTCATGGAAAGGCCTTTTGAACCATGCATCATAATATGGATGGCGGGGCCTTCTAGGCACCGCCACCATATGATGCCCCAGCTACGCCTGGCCGGCAATCGTGACGATTGCCGACTGGCGGAAAAGCGGCCCCGCCTTGATAATGTGGCGGGGAGTAAATGCAGTTGGGATGGCGGGCGGATCGCCACGGCGGTGATCCGCCCGCATTTGTAATCACCCCCTAAGTGTCAAGAGGAGGTCTATGCAGGCTCTCAAGCGCATGTGCTAAAGAGTCGAGGAGGTGCTCAGTTTTGGGTCAATATTAAAGCTTGCCATGGGACTAGAGTGGTAAAACCTCTCACTGTTACTATTGTAGCCCAGTAACCCTTATTGCCTTGGGACTCCGGACAAAGTTTTTGTAGCAGATATAAAGATGAAAGGAGGTAAAGTAGAGCAGGAAACGAAAAAGAAATCGAAGCATTAAGTGCAGGTCTCATGGAGTCAGTTTACCCAGTGAGTAAGGAGAAGGAAGGAAGTTTAAGAAGAAAACCAAACAATCGTCAACAAAGAGAACCAAAGGAAGAGGGGAAATACAAAGAGTACAAAATGGCAGCAACTCTGTAGTAAAGAGCAGCGGTCATAACCTTGATAAAGAATCAAAGGAAGACAGCATACGTCAGATGTGTTTTTCATTAGCTAATGTAATATCTGCAATCTAATTAACAATACGTAGAAACAATGCCTTCAATTAAGTCATTATGTGGTCTATACTAACTGCAGTGGGTCTATTTTTCACTAAGCAGCGCAGACCAGCCATTAGGTAATGTAGGACATTCACCATTACAGATCCTAGCTGGTATTGAAGCCCCACTGGTGGAAGCCTTCCGCAGTGACTGCTGCTGGGTGGGTGGTAATTCTGCACTTGTTGGAAGGAATCTCTATGCCAATGGCAACGCCTGAGCACTAATGCCTATCCAACATAGATTCCATCAGTGGCAGAGCAAACACAGCCCATACTAAGATATGGCTATCAATACGCTACATTTAAACAGAGTTTTTCGTTAGGGGGGCAATGGCTGTAGTTAAGTGGCACACACTGCTGTGTGGTGGGGACACAGAAGCCATCCCAGCTGGAGAAACACCAAATACCTCCTTCCATCTGAAAAAGTAATTGCTGGTCAGTACTCCTATGGGCCACTGGGAGAAATTAACAAGGCTGTTTGCCCTTCCACTTTTCCTGCTCGCCCTTGTGGAGAGGGATTACCTGGTCTCCTAGTTAAATTATATCAGAGGAAGGCATCAGCCTCCCTATGCCAAGTTTCCGCCTTGAAGCCCATAATTTCAAGGTGAGGGGGGATCTGTAGATGCTGCCAGTCAGGGGGCAGTATCCCCTCCTAATAATCCTGCCAGCAGTCCTCCAACCACCCTCTATGCAATACTCTGGTTGTAGGACATGCAGTCTGCATTTCCCATGGCGTGACGGGGAATACGCATGGGAGTGGCGGCACTGATGTTGCTGATGCAACAAGTATCCTCCTCCCACGGTCGGCCTCAGGGTATCCTGTACCGCCACGTCTCTGAGGACAATTACCACCAGCGAAGGAACAGGGGGCTTATCATAAAAGGTTGGGGCAAAAGCAGTGTCCAGACAGAGATTCCGTTTATAACAAGAGCCTACAGGTCTTAGCTTCCCTGGGTGCTACATCACTTGATATAACGCCACACAGTTTTGGTGCAGGTTTAGCTGTAGGCGGTGTCACAAGTACCAGTTCCCATTCAGTAACATGAGCTGTCACTCAGCCCTATGAGCTGTCTACCCAGAGTCATCATATGGAATAAAAGGATCAGACGCCTTTTTCACATAGTGTTAACAAACGCACATTCAGTGAACTTTAGGACAACGGAAGTCATATAACCCCACACCCAAAAAGTGGGACGTTAATCCACTTCTTTTCAGTGTAGATGACTTTGGTGGCAGACAAATGAATGTCACTACTTTGCTGAGTTGTCGCTGCCATCCCCTGTCTTTAAACTTCACGAAAGAAACGGAGGTCTCGGCCTGGACACAAAGACTGAAGGAAGGAATGTGGAGACATTTAAGTCTGCCGCCATTTTAAGACTTCTGAGACTCCACAGCTGGTAGCAATAATTATAAAAATATTGAACTGTACGGAAATCTTTTATTTCCTGGCTCCTATTTTTAGAAGCCTTTGCTTTCAGATTTCTAGAAACTGTCCAAAGAGGCCCTAACTGAAGCACTGATTGCCTCATTTTACTCCAACAAGGGAGTGCATTATTAAACTCACTAGTCAGCATCAGCGTTTCCGAATGTAGCTGTTATTCTTAGCTGATGCACAGATGTATGTATATTTTTTGCATATAGCGTACCATACTCGTGGGAGTATGAGCTCTTCACTATTTAAGGCTGCTGGAACGCGCCAATAAAATGATGACTAGGAAACCGGGTACTTTCCTTGATTTGCAAACATTTTGCCTGTACAATTTACACTGAGTGGTTGTTAGAAATCTTGGGCAGCATTCCATGATCGTTGAACAAGCCATATGGGAAACATTGTGGAATAACACAACAAGCCTCGTCTTTCAGTTTGAAACCCCCTCTGTGCGTAAATGATCCAACAAGGAGTGGAGTGAGGCGGGCTTGCCTTACATCTGCACAGTCACCTCCAATGCTTCCTTCCTACTACCTCGCAGTATGAATGTGCTGTTAAAGGGCCATGCACACTTAACAAAACATGGCATTTTTATATTACTGATTTTTTATCTTCTGAATTTCAGAATCATTGTTACGTTAACCGATCTTCTTTTCATTTTCTTTAAAGCCGTTATCCATTATGTGGACTTGATGCCATCCTTGAAACAGCAAGCAGAAAAAGAGAGCAGGGTCCATGGAATAACATGATTATTACCACACTGAGGTCCTGGAGTCAGCTTGAGAGCCCTGTAAGGAAAGTCATAACTACTCTTGGGAGACACACTAGGTCTGCTGAGGGCAGAGGGCTGCCTGCCCAGCCTGGATTTCACCCTGGTGAGTCTATCCCTTTAATCATGCCCACTTTCTGACCCTGGCACCATTTTAGGTCTGTGGACCATCTTTACCTGAGGGAACAAAATTAGATTTAGGACCACAAGATGAGGTTTGGAAGGCAGCCTACCTAAAGAGCTCATAGGGGGGGGCTACACCTAAACAGTGTGCCTCTATCCATGAGTAGGTACAGCTGGCTTAGAAGGCAGAAGCTCATTAAGCCAACACTGTACCCCTTTCTATCTGCCCTGGTTCATTTAATGCCTGCTCAGGAAACCTCATCTAGGGGAAGAGTCTCAGATGAAGGTTTGGGAGTCTTCTTTTAAGTATTTCAGATCTTGGCAGACTAGGGGGCATATTAACAAGGGCCGGCGATAAATATCGCAAAGCGCGCTTAGCGCTTGCATATTTATCGCCGGCTATCACTGGAATTTATCGCCTGGTTTGCGCGTTATTAACAACACGCATCGCCGAGGCGATAAAAATTCCAGAGATAGTTGGGATATCGCCGTTTTCCATGGTGGAAAACGGCGATATCCTAGATGATAGGGCCTGTGGTCTTAGCCACAAAATCCACCCCCCATGTCAGGAATTTAACAGACGTTAAATTCCTGCGTTAAGGCATACTTAACGCGATTTTAAAAATCGCTACCCTCCCTTGTTAATATTGCAAAGCTGCCTTCGCGATATTTTCCCAAGGGAATCTTGTCAGGCACGCCTCCTTTGCATCTCATTAGCGATGCGATCAGAGGCGTGCTGCAAACGGGCGCTAAGTCAGCAAGACACGCGATAGCGTGTCTTTGCTGATAAGGCGATGAAATTATCGCCGCTTTTCACCCAAAAACGGACGCAAAAGCGGCGATAATTTCATATCGCCGCCTTGTTAATATGCCCCCTGATTTGTTCTCTTGCTCCTGGAGATTGAAGATAACGGATGGAAAGGGCTTCTGCAGACGACTCAGTGTTTTCTTATGTTCTTCACTCCAACGTTAGTTTAGGGAAGCTACTGCATTTGCTGTGCTATGGATAAGAATTGGTTGTAAGGTCTCTATGAGGTCAGAATAGAACTATTATCGTCTGTGAGATATCATCTGACCATACAGCATGTATCTGAAAATAAACGTAAATGCCCTTTGTAGGTGCTCACAGAATGTAATTTTTTTTTTGCTGAATTTATTGATAAAGATTCTTTTTCTTTAAACAGCATACATTTGTTCATCTTTTCGATATAAATAAACACTCAAAGCCTCAATGTCACTAGGAGGCTATTTGGCAGAATTGGGGATGTCATTTGGCAGAGTTGGTGACACAGACTCAGAGATGAATTGTAGACTAGCAAGGGATCTCCTGGTGCCAAGTCTCTCCATTGCAATCTTCTTGAACAGGATCATCAAAAATGTGCCAAACTAAACCCTCGGAGTAAATGAGGGAATAGAGTGAACATATTCATTACAGAGACAAGGACCAGAGTCATACAAGTGTTTATGTGTAATACATTGTACTTAAATTGCATCTGACTACTGACAGGTAAACATCTAACACACGAGGTCAAAGGTGGGCCAAACAGCCCCAGCCTCAATACCTGAGGGTAAAAACATATTTAGTACAAATTGCTAACAAAAGCAACACATGAGTCATAGAAGAGCAGCACACAACGTGGCACAGCACAGCACAGGCATGAGCTGTCACCAGCGTCTGATCTGAAGGAACCTTTGCAAGGGATCGCCATGCTTTTAAAAACGTACTATTGCAAAAGAAAAGTCTTTTTTTAGGTTTGGCTTTATGAATACTACCAGCAACATTCCTATGCCGCAGCTTAATGAGGAAATATGGGCTTTGATAAAGGTTATGCAGTGTGTATTCAAAACCTTAGCCATTTTCTGCGAAGCTCCAGAACTTCCCCTCCACAAACCTTGGAGATGTGTTCTGGTTCACCTCTGTAAAGTTTTTCTCATTACAGGAAGATAACTTTCTCTCTAAGTGAACCCAGAAAATTAAAAAATATATGACCACTTTTTTTGCCAATTTTTCCATTTTCAGAGATCTTTTTGAAACTCATAATGACATCATCATCTTGAATGTCATCATACCTCGTCTGTGGGGCCAAAAGGCAAACAGGCCCCTTATGTGGGGGCTGGGATCATTTACCTCCGATGTCCCAGGCACTGCTGTAAGAAAGCCAAAACTGCAAAGTAGACTTTGCCACACACCCCTTCCAACCCTCTGCTGTGTTATGCATATGGTGGGCCTCAGAACACTTTTATCCTCTGACACACCATGGACACCATTCTTGTGGTGGTGTGCTGGAAGACCAGGGTGCCAGGATAGAGAGGTCTTTTTCCTGCACTGAAAAAGATAGATGTCATAGCAGAAAGATCACTATTCCTGCACCTGGAAGATGACTACATTGACAAACTGTTTCGTACTCGCACAGGCACATAGCGCCCAGACAGGCATACCGCGGTTCAGGTGAATTTCAAAGTGTACTTGAAACCCCTTGTGAACTCATGTTATAACATTTCCTATTCTGACAGGCTGAATACTACATGATAGTGGTGAGTGCACGGAATGCTTGTGCTTCCTTGCTTAAAGGTTAAGACATGATATAGTCCCAAATTATTCAGGGCGTGTCAGTAGGCAAAATTTAAGATGGCTTAGCCTCTGAGAACCAAAGATGTCACTCTGTCACTGGAGCACTCTCTGTCGAGTGCATTTCCTTGAATGTAGTGAAATAACAGAAGCACACTTAGAATTCTCATTCACCAATGTGACCTTGGAATCAGATCCCGAAGACACCCTTGCGCTGCTATCAATCTTCAGCATAGAGCCAAAAAGAGACAGATGTAAGAGCACAAAAGTATATTGTAAGGGATTGGCTGGTCGCACATTATTTGCATCTGATTCCTTTGCAAACTGCCCAACAAAAGAGAAGATATGCTTCATCTATGGCAAAGTCAAGTGCTTCATGTAACTAGCTGATGAGTGGGCTCTGACCTAAGGTGCACAATGAGAGCATCAACCCAACAGAATGTCCAGATCATGCAGTCTAAAGAGAAATAAAGTACATCTGAAGTACCTAATCAAAATAAAGAGGTAGACTGCCCCAGTTGTCATAGACAATGAACGTTATGGGACATGAATAGGTCCTATGCCTTGCCCAATCTCCCATCATGGTACACATGTAAGTTTCTTCAGTACAATGCCTATACAACTCAACTAGGCATTAATCACTAACACTGTGTACACGAACCAACACAACAAAGTGTGCCCCGCAAGGCTGTTCAGCTTTATAACCAAAAAAGCTCTGCATCTCATGCATTTTGCTCTATGTCCTGAAACGTGCAGATTACGTGAGATGTTCAAAGAATTCCAAAGACTATTCCAAGATATTGGGTGCTTCAAAAAGAAAAGGATCAAACTTCAACTCGATAATAATGTGCAGCATGCTCCCTGAATCCATTATAGCTTTCAGGTTGTGAAACTGAGGATGCTGATATTGAATGGTCCAAACTCTATTCACCTGGATTTTTCTTATCCTAGAACAAAAGCACCTACTCAAGGATGCTATCAAAAGTACATACCACATCATACCACATTAGATGATCTTGTGACACAAATCGAAGGGTCACAGCGGTTCAACATTGACCTCAGTTCTACATAGCTCCAGTTCCTGATACACTGGGAATCTTGAATCAGTTTCACATGCTCAACGAGTGATTGTTGACATTGATGGGACAGCCTAAGGTTTTGCATGTGCAGTGCAACCAATGTGTTCTAGAACTGCATCTTAGAAATAGTGTTAGGCCCAATGGGTAACATTCATGTCACAAAAGGCAGCATGATGTTCTACAATGAACCAGACAGTCAAGCTGTGGGCTAACAATCCACCTCAATAAGTGGGAATTACTCTGTTGCAACATTGAATTCACATTCTGACATAAAATACATGGCCTTCTAGATCACGGCCGATATGGTATTTTAAAGAATGCTGCAAATGTCAAAGCAATACCTCCGTTTGTTTTCTAAAATATGATGTTTCCTTGGCATGGAGACATAATGTGGCCATTTCATCAATAACCAGACATTACTAAGAGCCACTCTGCAACTTACTGAAGACAATGTCGCCTTGGGATTTGACCAAAGAACACCATAACATCTCCAGCCCATGAAAGACCTGACACCATGCAGACACCACAAGTAGGTCTACGCAGCACTGGCTATTGGCAGGAGGCCCACAGGTCTTAAAGCTGTCCTGATGATTTGTGAAGACTCTTCTGCAATATTACTGAAAATCTGTGGAAAATGATTCATGTTTGTCAAGGTTGAAAAGTTTTTCACTTTGGTCTTATATCTGAAAATCATCACTTTTGTATTGTATAGTATTGTAATTGCATTTATATAGCGCTTACTACCACTGATGAGGCGTCAAAGTGATTTTTCGGCGAGTAGCACGCCTCTCCGGAACCCATAAATGATTAGTGTTGAATTAGTATAGTGAAATATAAAAGTAATTTGAGTGGTGGATATGTTAGTCAATCATTTGGATTCAGAAGGATAGCGGAAGGAGAAGAGAAAAAAAGATTTGTATTTATAGGGCGCTAGTTACCACTGATGGGGTGTCGAAGTGCTGTTTTTGGTGAGCAGCACGCTACTCCATAAACCCATAAAGGATTAGTGGTGAATTAGTATAGTGAAATATGAAAGTAATTTGAGTGGTGGATATTAGTCAGTTATTTGGAGAGAAGGATAGTGGAGGGATAAAAGTGGGAAAAAGGTTTGCAATTTAATTCTATAGTGCTTGTTACCCCTGTGGGGTGTTGAAGCGTTTTTTTGGCGAGTCGCATGCTACTCCTGAACCCATAAAAGATTAGTGTTAAAAATTAGTATAGTGAAATATGAAAGTACTTTGAGTGGTGGATATGTTATTAAGTTATTTGGATAGAGAAAGGTAGTGGCAGACTAGTAGAGGGAAAGAGGATTGCATTTATATAGCACTTGCTACCCATGATGGGGTGTTGAAGTGCTTTTTTGGTGAGTAGCATGCTACTCCGGAACTGATAAAGTATTAGCGCCCGATTCACAGAACTAACTTAAGACAAAATCCTAAACTTACTACCATTTTGGTATTCACAGAAAGCACTTACTCATTTTGGTATTCACAGAAGGCACTTACTCATTTCGGTATTCACAGAAGGCACTTACTCATTTCGGTAGTCACAGAAGTTAGGAGTCCTAACTTTAGGACTCCTAAATGCCTTCTGTGAAAACCGAAAGCCTTAAAGTAAGTATTTTTCTCAGTTTAGGAGTAGCAAAGTTAGCAGTCCTAACTTTACTACCCCTAAACTGAGAAAAATCCTAACTTTAAGACTTTCAGTATTCACAGAAGACATTTAGGAGTCCTAAAGTTCGGAGTCCTAACTTTACTGCTCCTAAACTGAGAAAAATCCTAACTTTAAGACTTTCGTTATTCACAGAAGACATTTAGGAGTCCTAAAGTTAGGAACCAAAATGAGTAAGTGCCTTCTGTGAATACCAAAATGAGTAAGTGCCTTCTGTGTATACCAAAATGGTAGTAAGTTTAGGATTTTGTCTTAAGTTAGTTCTGTTAATCGGGCCCTATGTGTTGCATTAGTATAGTAAAATATGAAAGTAGTTTGAGTAGTGGATATGTTAGTCAGTTATTTGGATTGAGAAGGGTGGGGGGAGGGATAGAAGAGGGAAAAGGGTTTGCATTTATATAGCGCTTGTTAGCCCTGATGGGGTGTTGAAGCGCTTTTTTGTCGAGTAGCACGCTACTCCGGAACAATAAAGGATTAGTGTGGAAAAATTTGTATAGTGAAATATGAAAGTAATTTCAGTGGTGGATATGCTATTCAGTTATTTGGATAGAGAAGGGTAGCGGAGGGATAGAAGAGGGAAAAAGGTTTGCATTTATATAGCGCTTCCTACCTTGATGAGGTGTTGAAGCGCTTTTTTGACGAGTAGCACGCTACTCTGGAACCCATGAAGGATTAGTGGTGAATTAGTATAGTGAAATATAAAATTTGAGAAGTGGACATCTTAGTCTGTTATTTTGATTGAAAATTATAGAAGTGTCAAGGGTTTAGACTTTTTTTTGTTTTGGAGGTGATAGCAGTAGGAGGAGGCTTGGGATGAGTAAAAAGGAATGTGGAGGTGAAGAGTCAGAGGGAAGAGCACAGAAAGGCTTGTTTTGGGGGATCGGTATAGTAAAAAAGAGGTGTCAGATGATGCAAGAAGGGGTAGAGTAGGGGAGAGCCTAGAAAGGGTTATTTTGGTGATCATAGTAGTGGTATGGGATTTGGGATAAATGAGAGAGTGGATGGAGAAGATATATTGATAGAGGTATAGGGTGAGAAATAGGGTAGTGTATTGGAAAGGGTAGTAGAAAGAAGTTTGAGATGAGTCAGAAAGTTGGGGTAGAAGATATATTGAGAGAGGTATAGGGTGAGAAATACGGTAGTGCATTGTATATGCTGAAACAGAAGAAAGTGATAAATATATAGATGCATAAGTACATGGACAGTATATAGATGCATTAAGGAGGTAAGTATATGTAGATTAAAGATATTGATAGAGGTATAGGTTGAGAAATAGGGTAGAGCATTGAATATGTTTTTTAGGAGAAAAGCAATAAATATATAGATCCTAGTACATGGAAGGTATATAGACGCATAAAGGAAGTAAATATACGTAGATTAAAGATGCATTAGATAAACTCTGGTTTTCAAGTGTTGTTGTACTTAAACATTTATTTTATTTATTTTTTAACAACATAATTATTCTACATGTTTATACAAAGCAATACACAAAGATAGGTACATATCTATAGTACAAATTAATGCTTATATACAGAGGGATATGCTTTATATTTCTGTTTGCATATGGTGATTATGTGGGAAAGAGCCAATTCTTGAGTAGTTTTCTGAAGATAAGGTGGTTGTCCGTGGATCTTCTGATGGGTGTGACAATTTTTCGCACATTTCCTTTTTTGCTAATAAATTAGACCTGCTCTGTAGAAGATATGCTTGGCACTAAATATCACTTTGAAAAACAAATGGAAATCAGCTTTACCAGAGCAGTCCCATAACATCCCATCAAGGTGCAAAGAATGTACCTCGCTCTCCACTATGTATAAGGAGAACTGTAAATTAAGATTATGGAGTGCTGGCCTGTGCCAACTGCCTGGTACTGTGAACGACACGGACTCCATGCCTTCTACAGCTGACCCATGCTGAACAACATGGTATTATCAAAACAAAAGCATGCACCAATGAGAAAGTATGATTTCCTCACATCAACATTAACGTTGAAATTTATGGGGACAGTTTCCCTGCAATCCAAGTATTTAGGACCCAGAGACTGGCGTGCCATGCTTATCGCAGAGAATATCCCAACTATTCCAGGGGAGGGGGCCAATGCTGACTCCTAAAGCTTCCTTTTGGTGAATGATGATTACTCTAAATGTATAAAGGCCAAAATAGTCTGACAACTTCAGAAGATTAAGTCATTCCTCAACTGACAGCCCCTCACTATTTTCAGGAGTACTTATTCTTTGGAATTGGTTCCAGGCGATTGGCACTCATGTTTAGGGATCATAACCTATTTTCATTTATCAGACTTTGATTCAGTTCAAGAAAGAGAAGGACAGAAAAAGAAAAAAGAGAGGAAGGCTTTGGCAGAGGGAGAAAGCAGGGGTGAAAAAGCGCCATCAAAAGAGAGATAAAGAAAGATGACGTGCATGATGGTGGAAGAATACGGGGAATATTACTGAACAGTTGACTTGGGATAAAAAGTCTACCTGAAATATTTGTTGACTGCCCAAGTCAAAGGAGCTGCCGCTCATTTTCAAGGAACTGCCTTCTCATTTGGATTTCCAGTTTCAGACTCAAAAAATTCCTGAACAGTCCACACGGGTAAAAAAACTGCCTGGAATACCACTTGTATTAAAAACTTACCAGAACAGTAAATCGTGCATTTAAATATCTCCCTGAACTTATGCGATGTGGCGTATTCTCGGTAACTTTGCAAACATTTACTTACAGGAAATTACCGAAATTATGCCAGTTACTCAGATTTAATGAAAAGCTCGCCCAGGTTTAATGGTAATCTTCGAGATCTGCAAGAGGACTAAAGTCACCTATGAAAAGGGTGGAAATTGGTTAAAACAGAGTAAAACAGAAAAGAATATAGGAGCGGTGGCATATTTTACTCACCAACTTCCCAAGGGGGCCTCATGTATTACCTAAAGGGAAGGCTGAGGATTTTGAAGGTTCCATTTCATAATTGAATATAGGGGCCCTTACAAATATCATAGTATAGTGCTGCCCACATCGCAAAATGAAACTGTTTCCGTATAGTACAGGTAAAAATATGCCCACTGAAAATGTCAGTTAACTTCCAAAGATAGGCAAATTCTTTAGCATTGAACCTATGTTGATCATTTTCCACAGATTTTTATCACATAATGCATGCAAATTATATTATGCTACAATAAAGTGCATCAAAATTCTTACCACAAAAAACCTGCTTACCCCTGATAATGTGCTAAGCTACGCATATTCTTTTGTTAAAGAAAAGGTCTGCTTACTCACCTTTGCCTTCCTTCTCTTTCTTTTCATCCACGCGCCACAGCTCTCCTTTCCAATCTCCTATTCTTCCTTTACAGCTATGACTTGACTTCGCTGTATCTCTCATTTCACTCCTTTCATCTGTCTCCACCCTCTGGTTGTCTTTTTTGTTCTCTCTTTGGTTCTCTGTTTCTCTTTTCTGTACTCTGCGCTTTCCTTCTCATCTTACTTCTTTCACCTGTCTCCTTGTTCTTGTTGCCTTTTTTACTCTCTTTTCTGTCACCTCTCTCTCTCTCTCTCTGTTTCTCTCTTTCCATCTGTCTCTTTCCTTGTAATCCCACCTCCCTGCCCCTTTTATCACTCTTCCACTCTCTCTCACTTCTGTTTCCCTTTCCATTCCCTCATACGGCTGTTTTTCTGTCGTCCTTTTTTCCTTTCTTTCCCCTAGTTCCTTTAGACATCTCTCCCATGCCTCTTCTATCCTTCGAAATCGACTCTTCTAAGCTTTACTTCTCTCTCAGGTCATGCACTCGAGCTCAGTGATAATGAGAGGTCTTTTTTGCTACTGAGGCCTCTTGGAACAATAAAGCAATACTTGTGAAAACCTGCACTTACAGCTCAAGAGAAAACATAAACGTAACCTCAAGCTTTTAATGTACAGGAGACTGAGGGACCCCGTCTAGAATGGGGAACCATGGGCACCACCGCAACACAAGGGCTGCAGACCCATTCTATCATGGTTCTGGAACTGAGCCTTCAGCACTAGACTCCCAGTGGGAGCGATGGTGAGCAGTCACAAACTTCTCAGGGAGGTTAGTGTGAGGAATACAACAGGGTCAGCTCTTAAGAGACACCCAACAGTTTAATAACCGATTGTCCAGCGCAGTGCTTCCACACACCTGGTGGGCATGTCCTAAGATCCAACCTTTCTGGGTAGAGATACAGAGCATCATGCAAGTGAATACTAATGTCCATCTCCCACTTGACCCTCTGCAGTTTTTATTGGGCAATCCCGGGGTAGATTTCATTTTTCCCTCATTGACCACTCAGGGCCGTTTTTTATCTTAACTCCTTGCAACACGGCTCTGTGTGACGCAATTCCGGAAACAACCACTCTCTCCTCCTGTAGCAATGTGGTGGGGTAAGGTTTTGGGTCTATATGCCATGCGTCCCTTCACCACTCATGTTAAGCATTCCTGACAAACTGGAGGTCTCCACATGACAATGTCGCAAATACTATGTGCTTCTGATATTTATGTTAAGTCTCCTGCTGGTTCAGATGCCGACTCTGTGGAAATGTGAACATTAAGGTGCCAGTTACGATCTGGCAAAAACCGGTTACGAACCGTCAGACGGAGGCTTTTTTCCGTCCGACTCGTACCCGGTCGTAAAACTTTACAAACATGCAAGTACGATTCGCACGGAAACACCATTTCCGTACGAGTCGTACAAAACACCGACCGACGAAAAGATACATACAAATGTGATCCGGGGAAAGAGCCGATGTGACGTCGGGACGCTCTCAGGCCGCGATTCACGACCCAGGAAGTACGATTCGAACCGACAGCAGTCCGGACGGCAATATTTTTACGGCACCCAAAAAGTGCCGGAAAAGCGAAGTACGGCGCGAAACGACCAGAGTAGGTGGCCCGGTAAGCGCCGTACCCCCCCCAGCCCCCGCGTACCCCCAGCGCGATGCACCGTACATACACGGGTGGGGGTACGACTCGAACGTACACGGGTGTACATACACAGGGGGGTTCGACACGTACTCGGGTGTACATAAACGGGGGGTTCGACACGTACTCGAGTGTACATACATGGGGGTTCGACACGTACTCGGGTGTACATACACGGGGGTGTTCGACACGTACTCGGGTGTACATACACGGGGGTTCGACACGTACTCGGGTGTACATACACGGGGGTACGGCGCGTACATGCGGGGGCTGGGGGGGGTACGGCGCGTACATGTGGGGGCTGGGGGGGGTACGGCGCGTACATGCGGGGGCTGGGGGGGGTACGGCGCGTACATGCAGGGGCTGGGGGGGAGTACGGCGCGTACATGCGGGGGCTGGGGGGGGGGGGGTACGGCGCGTACCGGGCATCTGTTTGGACGTCTCCATGGTTGCTATTGGAGTTCGGTGCGGACGGTCTTTTAACCATACGGTTGTACATTCGGACGCCCGGGACGGATCGTGATTCCCCGGTCGGACTTCGCTTTTCACGTTTGTACGGTAAATCGTCCGAGGACGTGTCGGACACATTTTCCGACCCGAGGACGTGTGGGGAATTATTCCCAATGCGACTCGGGGCTTTTTACCATGCGAATCGTGATTGCCAGTTTGTACGGCACTTGTACGATTTGTACGGTAAAAAGACCGGATACGAGTCGTATGGGAATTTTTTTTACCGGATCGTAATTGGCACCTAAGTGTGCATTTCGGACGGTATTTGGCAATCTCTGCTTTCTTTCGTGTACTACTATGTGGGACTTGCTCTCCTCATTGGATGTGGGATTGGTGTATTGTGTAAAATGATTATATGTGATGCGTATTGTTTATTTGAAAATGCAAAATAAAGTTGTTAAAAAAAGAGATGTTCTTTAAAATACAGTAAAACATAATACTACACAAAAAATATCAGGTACTCAGACTAATGCCTCCCATTGAGGATGGCGTCTGTGCCCCCTTCCACCTCCCCTCAGTTTAAAGTACCCCAGTGTAGGTTTTAGCACAGGTGCCGTATTTTCCTCTCTGGATGGTAGGCATTGATCTCTCAATTGTTTGCTCACCCACAGTTCGGGTCTCTGGTAGGTCTCACTCCAGCCTCCTGCTCTTCAGTCCTGGCCCTTCCACCATGGTCCCAAGACGCATCAGACTCGGAGCATCAAGTGGCTGCACCAGCTCTTCTGAGTAAACAACATGGGCTCCACAGCAGTGACTGGACGCAAAGGCAGACATGCTGCTCTACTCAGTCTGCAGCTCTCTTCCTGGCACACAGGGTTTACAGTGGACGGGCTCCTCAGGTCACAGCAGGACTTCCCTCTTCCTCGGCTCGATGAGCCATCTATAGAGCAGCTTGGTCTTCACTGGGTAAGGGTGGTAATACAGTACATTTGTGGTCCTAGGCACAGCAACGGCAGTTGAGTTGCTCCAAGGCCCTTTAGTGCAAAAGCAATGGCTTGGTTTGATGGGGCGTATTTCGGTCAGCACCTTATCAGCTGCACTGTCACTCAGGCGCACAGTGGCAAGAGTCTTGAAACAGAACCTTTACTTCTAGCAATGTGGTCTATTCAGGAACACTTGAGGGCACATGTCTCCTATTCAGTGCAGACTCAGTTTGCAAGTGCCATGATTTAATGATGGTCTCTTCTTCGATGGATCAGACTGCTTGGAAACACTTTGGAGCCAGTGCCACTGCTGCGACAGCTGGGTCGATCCACTCAGGCACGCTGTGGCATTGCGGCAAATCCCTAATTATGACGATAGTGACAAGCTACGAGCTTGGAGCATGCCAGCTACACTTCCATGAGTCCATGTCAAACAGATCCACTGAATCAGTGTCAAGTGTTCTAAACCATGCCAGTAGTCCGCTTTCTCTTCAGGGTGTGCACGTGCCTTACTTTATTCTCCAGTAAGGTGTCAAGTACCACGCACCTCGTAACTTGGCTTCCACAGGAGCAGAAGAGCAAGTCCCAAATCCCAGACTCCCCTGCCAGTAAATATATTTCACTCGCAGTAAAGAGGGGGAAGGGGGAATGGGAAAAACAAGAGAGACTGCCACTGCTGTGTTCACCTCACTGGAAACCCTGCAAGGATTCTCACGAGCACCTGTAAATACAAGAACAGGGTTTGCTACTTCTAACACTAGCCTTCTCTATACTCCCAACCTCCTTCTCCCACGGAACTTAATTACCTTTTAGACACAGTGGTTTAGCTGCTCTCTTTAGCCTTGTTAGTTTGAGACAAGACCTACTTAAAGTATAGTTCTTTACAACACGCACTGCAACTACTGCGCTCCTACTTGTAGCATTAAGTTACTGTAGCTCTTCTTGTTAAAAGTCTTTTTGCTTTTCTCTCTTTTTTCTCTCACAGATGTTGGGTGCGGATAAAGATGGTAAGTACAAATATCTATATATTTATACCTACTGTAGCGTAGAGTCGAGTGTAGATAGGTGACTGTACTAATGAACAGAAACTCACAAACAGTTTTAAGTATCTTCTCAAATATGTTCTTAGGATGTTTGTACTAACTGCACAGCAACCTAACTTCCATAATGAGTCAGTCTTGAAATGGTATTCTGTGTAGCCTGTATAGCTGTTCTCAAAACTCACTGCTGCCTCTAATTCACTCAAAATTTCTCTGCATGTCCAGAATTTTCTTTCTTTAGAGGCTCCCTGACGCAGAGAGGTTCTGAACACCTCAAGGAAGGGTATGCTTAGGATTTACTTTCAGGGTCATGTATAATTCTTTAAAAATTCATAGATTACAGCTTCCAAAGAATAAAGGAAACTCACCAGTCTCACGAAAATGTCGAATTCTCTAAATACCTGGTGCCTGGAACTCAAAGTATTTCCACAAGAAAAGCTGCCAACACTCAAACGAGTCTGGTAGAGCAGCGATAATAGCGAAAACGCTACTCTCCTGAGGAAACTTCTTCAGAATTACTCATGTACAAAACGAAACACTGCCTCACTCCAAAGTATACTAATCTTCAACTGGGGGCAAAATACTAGAGCGCAGACTGGGAATGGCACAGATGGCGGCTGCCATCTTGGAATACCGCAGAGAACTGCAAAGAGCATACTTAGTAAATGATTGAATAGGCCTTGTTTAATGAGCAATAAATCAATCTCTTCTTTGACCAGAGAGTGCCTGATGAACCCCAAGTCGAGATTTAAATTTACCAGTCCTGACAGAAGGATCCTCCAGGTGTTCCACTGCATGGAACAGCTGCTGTTTTAGGTCAGACTCCAGGTGGTGTCTGATCACCTCTGAGGAGAAGGCTGTCAAGCAGAAACTAGCCTTGGTTGTACAGCAGTCCTCTGGGTAGTCTGTGGAGCAACCCTTACTTGGTTGAAGAGAAATTGGAACTCAAACAACAAGTGGGTCAGCAGCTCCCACTTTTATAAAGGTATAGCAGACAAGGGATGTGTATTCTCTGCGTGTACTTTTATACCAATTTGGTTCTTCTTTCATGTGTCCTCATGCTGTCTTCCAAACGTGGACTTTGACTACAGTAATGTTCCTCACAGTAGGTTTTATGGTCTGGTACTCACCTATGTCCCCTACACCCACTACACACCCTGGGGTTGGGAATGGTACCTCCCTCTCCCCCCCCCCCCAGCATAACACACCAATGGACACTACCAGAATGTTATAATTTTTTGGATTAGGGGGGTGTAACCCGCCCGGCCGAATTTATTAAAAATAACAAACAATTTTGTAAAAAACATTATATACAGAAACTTTACGCAGAAAATACAGATTCATTTGATGGACAGATATTCAGGGCTAACCTTAACACGTTCTAATACATAAGACACTCCTACTGTAAATCTATCAATGTATGTATTTACTTTCTGCATCTCCCTTCTAGAGCATACGGCAAAGTCAATGACTGGCAGCGCCCCCCGGTCCCAGTGTTCTAGAAAATTAATAAAGGATGTGCAGGGGGTACAGCTTATCGGATGGATATTTTCCCCCGGGCCCTCCCTACGCCCTGTGCCTTAAACTCCTTTACCGGGGGCCGCAGACTTCTGCATAATGGCACCTTGATGCGCATGCGCGTGCGGGATGACCCCAGGCCCACTGGGAAGGATGACTCCCCCGGCCCCCGCACCCCAACAGCCTACTTACCAGCTGTCACTACCCCTGGAGTTAAATGGTGCTGACCGCTAAGGACCGAAGACTATGCTTATCAATCATGACCTTACCGCCACAGGCCAGCGTAGTTGCCCGACTACCTGGTCTCCCCCTCAGTCCCTAGAAAGGTCATGTACTGCGCCTCATACTCTCCACCCCCGCTAGTATGTCCTCCATGAAAGCCTGATTCCCTTTATGTGAGAGGTGCACCCCGTCCTGCAGAAAAAACTGCTCCCCCTTGATGTATCTGTGTCCGATGGACCTTAATTTTGGGGTCCTCAATAGTTTATCAAATTTGTTGTTGATCCACTTTACCGCATAGTTCAATGCACTAACTGACTCGCCCCCCCTCCACTGGAACCTGGGAATCATGTGTGACCAAGCTATGGTCGCGTGCGGACATTGTTTTGCTAGCCACCCTACTTCTGTGAGCAGCTCTTGCACCAGTACCCTCCTGCCTAATCTGGTCAAGTCATTACCCCCTAGGTGCAGGATCCAGATTGCCGGTGGCCCCGTGCTTGCTTTCAACGCTCGATTCACCAACTCCCTCAATTGACCTACGCACAAGCCACCCTGCCCGATAAATGAGAACCTTATCCCTAGCTGATCGGCCCTATTCCTGAAAAGAAATTTTTTAAACGGCGAACATATGAGTGCCCTATCACCCAGACATGTTGATCTTCCTGGTGCGAAGAGTGAACTTGCGCCACCATTTCCGTTGCGCGCCCGAGGTTCGTCGTCCGACGCTGTTCTGTTGGCTCCTATGGTTTGTGAGTGCGAACGGGTGCAGGCTTCCCCCCTGAGTCACAGGACGAAGAAACTGCGAATGACGTGGAAAAACAAGAGAGCCAAGGTAAATGTCCTGCCATGTTGGCAATGCCGCAAACAAATACCACAACAAACTGCTCCTAATACTAAATGATAGTGAATATACCCCTCTCTCTGAGTAACAGGAAGAAGGGAGCAAACCCATCGTGCACTTAACATTGAACAATCACACCGTGCTAGAGCATGTGCAGCCGCACATATCTCTTGAAACAGTTAGAGGACCATCTACTAATGTTTTTGCGACACTCGTCCCCCAGCCCTCTTGCTGCTGCCTTGGTGGCTGTCCCTATCCTGAACGAATGGGTCCCGAAGTCGGCAGTGTCAAACCCGGCTTTCTTCAATGCCAGCAACATGACTCTTCTAAACTGGAAAACCGTAACCGGTGACCTGTGCCCATGTATCAAGAGAGGCCCTCCCGTGGTCTTTTCCCGTTGGGCCATAGAGGCCTCCAGCCTGTGGACAGGGCAGCATGAAATGTCTTCCGCTCTGTGTAATACTATGCTCTCCCCCCTACCATCTTGATCGGTTTGGGAATTTGGGATGGAAATCAGCACTGAGTCCCTTTTTTTGCTAACGTGCCCTAACTGTAGGCTCCCCAGCCAATCTGATTTATTCTTTGCGTCCAGCTCCCCTACCCTAAATACGCTGTAAAATGCAAGGCAGAATGCCGCTTGGAACAGGACTGTTTTGTCTGGAGAAGTGCAAATCTGTGGCAGTGCCTTTACTAGTTTCCCCAGTGTTTCTAAACCGATGGGTTTCCTAACATCTGGCTGCCCTTCCTGCAGGCGTTGCCATCCTTTAAGTGCCTGGCGTACCACGAAGCACCTTGTGGGATCTCCCTCTCCGTACATTTTTGCAAAAAATGATATGGCTGAGATATGCCTTCTAGCCCCTGATACCGTGCACCCTTGCTCCCTCATGAAAGCAGGATATTCAACTACTGCCTCTTGCTTGTGCCACTTGAGCTCCCACTGTTTCCCCAAGAAACAAACAAAAAGACCCAAACGCCCCTTCGTAGGCCCTCCTGGTTCTGTGCGCTAGGCTCGCCACCACGAAGTTCGATACTCTAGGGCACCAAGCTGCCACAGTTGTTCTGGGAAAGGTGCTGGGTGTACTGCTGCTTCTGGGACGTGTGACCTGAAAGCCTGCATTTTGAAACGAGACAATGCATCAGCCGCGTGATTCAGAATACCTGGCACGTGTTTAGCTTTTAAAAAGGATATTTAATTTCATGCAATGTAACACAATCTCCTTCAACAAATGCAGCATCATGCCGCATTTCGCCGTTTGGCTATTTATGCATTTCACTACTGCCCTGTTGTTGGACCAGAATATTACAGATTGGCTTTTTAGTCCTTCCTCCCATACATTCAGTGCTACTAGGATTGGAAACAGCTCTAAGAAACTTATGTTCGTGGTGAGCCCAGATGTTTTCCACCCCTTTGGCCATCGCTGAGCTACCCGCTCGTGCCCCAAAATGTCCCCGAATCCTTCGCTACCCGCAGCGTCAGTCATCAGGCCAAGCTCTGGGCTGGACCTAGGTGGGCTGGGCCACACCACTCTCCCATTGAAGTCACGCAAGAATGTTTTCCAAATCAACATGTCCTGTCTGACTTCGCCGGACAGCCTGGTGTGATGATGCTTCTCCCTGAGGCCCAACATGGCATGCACGATGGTGCTGAAAAATGGGGGCGCCATTGGGATTATGTGTAGTGCGAAGTTCAACTGGCCTACCACCTGCTGTAACTGGTGCAGCGTAACCTTATCCTTGTTGAGGCAGTGTTGCAATGCCACCCCGAAATCTTTGACTTTGTCCGCGGGTAATCTCAAGACCCTCTGGACATAATCTAGTTCAATCCCCAGGAACTCAATCGTTGTGTTTGGGCCCACTGTCTTATCGGGTGCCAGGGGCACACCGAACTCCTGCATCAGGGTGCAAAACTTTGATAATGCTGTCCTGCATTTCCCAGTTCGTGGCACCCCCAGAAACAGAAAATCATCCAGGTAGTGTAGCACCCAGTGATGCCCTGACTCCCTCCTGAATGCCCATTCCAGAAATGAGCTAAACTTCTCATAGTAGGCACAGGATACTGAGCAACCCATTGGCATGCATTTGTCGACATAATACTTCCCCAGAAACTGGAAACCTAGTAAGTGAAAATCTGCGGGGTGGACCGGTAGCAATCTAAATGCAGACTCAATGTCGGCCTTTGCCAGCAAAGCCCCCTGACCTAATGACCTAAGCATGTCCACCGTTTGGTCGAAAGATGCATACTTCACACCACAAAGTATGTCAGAGATGGCATCGTTCACTGAACTGCCCCTTGGTGCAGAAAGATTGTGAATCAGTCTGAATTCGCCTGGCGCTTTCTTAGGTACTACCCCTAGCGGGGAACACACAAAATCCTTCATTGGGACGTCATCAAAAGACCCCGCCACCCTCCCCAGGCTCACTTCCTTAAGGATTTTTGCTGTTGCTATGTCTACATTGGACCTGTCTGACAGCTGGTTCCGGCAGCGCGCCACCCCATTGTAGCCCTGGGCTGGGATCCTGAAACCTTCAACAAACCCCTCCCTGATCGTCCTGGCTGCTTCGGGGCAATTGTAAGACTCTAACCAAGGTATCATAGCGCTAATGTTAACGGGAGATCTAGCCATACGTAGCAGAACATTACTATTCTTGTTTCTTAACCCCTTTGCCCCTGGACTTTTTGTGACACCTGGACTCAGGGTGGGATGCATTACCACAGTACCCACAGAAATGCTTGAACCTACATGTGCATGGCGCTCTACTGCAAGTTATTTTGTTAAAGTCAAAACAGACGCCTTTTTTACCAGTGTTCCCTGCCTTCCCTGTGATCCCCCCCGTGTTACCGGTGGGGCCTGTTTTAAAGGGCTGGCACCGAACGGCGTCAGGTATCTGCCCCGCCCATTATCAGTTGTTCCCTGTACCAAATGTCTCAGATGAATAAACATGTCTGTCTGGCTCCATCTTAGAGTTGGGTCCTGTGCCTTTGCTCTCCTAAATTCTTTGTCATACTCTTTCCACCCATCGCCACCTTGTGTAGCATGGGCGACGGTGATCCTATTCTGATAACATGCCATCTCAGATCCAACCTCTGAGAAATGCTCTAAAATGACGGCCATGAATATAGTGAAACCCTGTATCCAATTGGCTAAATTCTCCTCCACTCTGCATTTCAGGACTATATTGGACCATTCTTTGTAGTGTGTCCATTCCTTGTTCTTTTTAGCTTCTTCCCTGTCTGCCTCATCAATCAAGAGGGAAAACATGCTAACATATTCCCCCTTCCAGATCCTTTCCTTAGTCTCTATTGACAAATGCCGCCCCAACTGTTCCCTCCCAGAGCACATTTCTCCCAGACCCAGTGGAGGTAGCGTTGCCCTCGTACCTGCTGGTGCTGCCGCATCTGTGTCCTTCGCGTCGCTGATTATTTCGTGGGGACCTTCGCCACTGGGGACCGGTGCTGTGGCAACGGGTGTTGCGCCCCCTGCCGGTATTGCCGGCACCTCGCTTGGTCTTCTCTTTCCTAGTTCAGCCATCCATTTTTTCGCCCTTTCAATGGCAACCCCTTCACCCCCAGATGTCGCCCCCGTGGCGTGAGACCAGTTCCCAACCATCTCCAGCCAAGGTAGAACTACCTCCAGGTTGGCGGCTATGTCCGGCTGGGCCGGCGGGCTCCCCCAGTCCTGTCCCCGATGGGGAGAGCCGGGACAACAATGGGTACCACAGGCACTGTACCCCTTGGGCTCCCTTCGCCCGAGGGGTCCGGCGTGCCTGCCGGTGGGACTGGGTGACCCGCGCCTCCCTCTCCCCGAGGGCTTGGCGGAGGAGTGGGCTCACTTCTTGGTGTCACCCCTGCCCTTCCCCCACATGGCCTGCGCCTGTTTCTCTTTGGTGGTGGCGGGGAGTAGTGTTTTGGTGGGACAATAGGCCACCTACCCTTCCCCTCTGGCACCTCGGGACCCTCCACCTTATCCTGTAACCTGTTGAGGGTCTGCCCCATGACCTGGACTTGCTGCATTAAAGCCTCCAGCAAGACGTCCGTGTGCGATCGCTTCTCGTTCCGCCGCACCGGAGGGGCCATGACGAAGGATGTAAAATTATACGGGACCTGCCTGCACACGTAACCGCAGCCCCAGATAGGTGACTGTGTCACCCCTTACCTTCAAGAAGTAGCAGCCACCAGCCAACCTTTGCATCCACGCAACCAGAGCCACGACCTACTGGCTAACCCAGTAAGCTCAGGTGAGCCGCCCGCTCAAACCCTCTGTGGCTCCCAGAAGCGATGAGATGCTGGCTAGCCGGTGCCGCCCAAGCGAGTCCCTCCAATGACCACCAGCAACCCTTTTCTCCAAGCACCATCTGGTACTCCCCGGGATGCGTGCTGTGGAAACAACAAATAAAGGCAGTTTTGCTGCGCCCTACCTGTCTGTTACCACGTGCTCATGCGTTGCAGGGGGATAAATTAAAACACGCTTTAAAGCCGCTGCAACCCACCAGCAACACTCACCCTGGACACAGCACTCCTAAATCTCGCCCAACCATACTAGAGGAACTATCCTTTGCCTACACGTTACACAAAGTTATCCCCCAATCTTACTGAAGGGAATACCACTGACTGCCCTTTAGACTGAGCTAACAGTGCATTGAAAGACTAGTGTTTGACTGCTGGTGTACCAGATGAATCACTGCCACACAAAAGAAACAACTATCAAAACTAAGCACTGCTTATTATATCCCCCAGCACATTTCAATCGTCATAAAGGAATGATAACATATGTCTGCCATTCACCCTGAGCAAACATTGACTCTGCGCGACCCAGATTTAATGCCCACTGTCTAACGCTAGAAACACTGCTCAACCTTTGCCCTGAGCATACGTTGGGCACGCCACAAAAATGTTGCACAACAATGCCAGAAACCCTGCTCACACCCTTTGCCTGAGCATACGTTGGGCGCGCTGAAAAAACACTGCTTAAAGCTTACAATGGGCCACCCATGGGTATAGACCGGCTGGATCTGCCTTGTCTCTACCGCCCTTCGCCGCGCCCGCTATTAAACACAATCCCCCGCCTTACCTGCAGCTTACCGCACTACCGGGTGGGCAGCTAGCGATTCCGAGCGACCTTCAATCTCGCTCCAGTGCGGACCGCCGAATGTGCCGAACTTGTCGCTCAATCTCATTCAGGGGCACACGAAAAAGCTGGCAGCGAAATCCCTTGGTTCATGCGACGACTCTGCTCCGACCTGCTCCAGTGAGGATTGCTGACGTGCCGATTCTCGTCCCAGTTCCTACGACGACTCCGCTCGGACCTGAAAAACAAAGCAAGAGATGCCGGACTTTCTCACTTCCCGCCGATCCTCCTCCTCCGCTGCTTGTAAGCCTGCAAGGAAAAAGAAAAAAGTTTATGGGTCCGCCTCCGGCACGGTGTCTGTTTCTGTGGGGAGCAAGAACAAGAGACTGTTCTGCTCCCCACGGCCCCCTTTTAAGGAGGGCGCCCCAGGCCGACCGGATCAGCCTGTGTGCAGGCTGAACGTCTTTTGAACTGGAAGCACAAAGTGCTTCCGGCTCGCCAGAGGCCGCCTCACCTCATTGGTTAATACGGGGTGGGGGTGGGAGCGCCGCGCTGCGCCATTAGCTGACGCGGCCTCCCCCCCACCTTGCTGGGGACAGTGTGACCGCCATAATGGCGGCACGGTCCATTGTGTCCCTAGCCTTCTCCAGTCTCCAGGTTGAAGTGCGTACAACAGAGGCACGAAGAGGTTTGAGGATTCTGTACATGCAGCCACACTTGGCAGTGATCAAGAATACAGACAAAATGTTGACCCCTTTCTAAAGGACTGTTACACTCTGCCAATAATTACTGTAGTCCCTCTCTTCACCCGTGTCGTCTACCAAATGGCAGCATTTAGAAAGATAAATCATCATTTCTCTGCAGCAAAAAGACTTCAGTGAAAATCTAAAGGTTGCTTGTCTTCTCTTTCCCTACTTCACAGTCTATGTCCCCTCCCTCCAGTCCGAGGAATGGCAGCAATAGACTTCTGTTTCCTGGGAAAGTAACCTAACCTCCATCTTGTGCACACAAACAGGTCAGGGGCTTTCAAAATTGACCTCACGGCCTCCTTCACTCTGGTTCACTCAGACAGGAGCAATGTGTGTAACACAAAGATAGTACATACATACATGCGCTTAGGATATGTGTGGCTCAATGGTTAGAGCGGCAGACCCTGATGCAGGGTCTGCCGCTCTAACCATTGAACCAGGGTTCGAATCCCGCCTCGGCGGCTCTTGGATTCAATTTCCCCGGACCTGATAATTCTCGCCTTGGTGCCTATTCTAATCATGGGTCCCACTATGCAACTCTGGGCAATAGCTTGCTTAATCTCCACAACGGCCCCCACAGCGCTAGGATGCCTGGCTTCACATTGGGGGTGCCCAGGAGTGGACATCTCACAGGAAAACCAGGAAGGGTTCCACAGTGGTATGAATACAGCGCTACGAGACCTCTGGGTAGAAGTGCGCTATATAAATACATTTACATTTACATATCGGCACATGGCCCTGTGTTCACCTGTAGCAGGGGAACTTTGCAAACGTCTGGTCACACTACGATCACTAAAAACATGGTGTGATGCCACCATCGAGCCACACACTTGAACATGTGATGGGCATAGTAGTCCTCTGTCACTATAGAGAGCACCCTTGGCGCGCCCTTCCAAGGCCAGGATTGGTCCATGAGTGGACTCATAATAAGGGGTAGGTTTAGGCCTTCGTACACATAGGAGATTAGAGTGAGGATGGAGCCAAAAATGAAAACAAAAAACAGGATATGCGATACTCGCAGTCGGTCATTCAGGGCTGGGGACACAACTGTGCACCATTCAGGGCACATTCCTGTCACAACATAGGAAAACTTTCAGGGCCAGATTTACCACGTACTCATGCAGTGCAGTGCAGCAGCCACAAATGCTGCGCTGCACTGTGTGAAAAGGAGAGAGGAGGAGAGTACCATATTTACAGAAATATGGCACTCTCCCCTTTCCTGAGCCCTGGCTCTAATCAGCTGCTGTACCACGGAGACACCCTTGCGCCATAGTGCCAGGTTGTCTCCATGAGTCTAGCATACGTTTTGTACTGGAAGGATACCCTTCCAGTACACAATACTATGTATAGACTAACTTTAAACCTTTTCCTTCTTTGTGTGTGTGCTGTAAAGTGCAGCACATGTAAAAAAGTCGAAAAAGGAAGGAGAAATGAAAGCATTTCTCCTTTTTTTCCGACTACTTCAAAAGGACGTGGTTTTCTGCAATGAACCCTGTCTACTTCATTTAGTAAATAGAGTTTAGATTCAGAAACCTTGGGGGTTGCATGAGAGCTCCCAGGCTCCGCCCATGGTACGCCCCCTTGGCGCTCAGTAATGCAAAGCTGCTCTATGCGCTTATTTCCTTAACTTTCATGTTGTTTCCAGTGCTAAACCAGTTTAGCACTGGAAAGTAAATAGGAAAAAAAGATTTTGCACTGATTTCATTCACTTTGTGATGCAAACACAGCATAAAATCTTAGTAAATCTCCCCTGTTTTCTGTGAAGCATATTTTTTTGCAGACCATTTTGTTAGAGTGAAATAATTAATTTTGTAAAATAAGATGTTGCAGCGCTCACTGTTTTCACACAGATGTGGTAAAGTTTTTCATGTACCTTCACAAATGTTACAGAAAAAAAGACTTTGCACCTTAGCATATCCCTAGGGGTGATGCAAGAGCTGGACCTGCTGACTTATCTACAGGATGATCCATTGTCAATCTTTAAAAATGTAGTTTTGCTTGATCACATATTCGTTCTACAGCATTTGTTGTTTACATTGGTTTGGTGCTGGTACAAAATAAATACATTTTTCTCAGAAATGGTGCCAGCAAAATTCAAGAAATTCTGTTATGTTTAGCATATGCATCACACATGTTTCACACAGCTGTGTGCCCTGAGCTTCACTTCATCCACTGCTCCTTGTGCACCGCACCCTGCACTGTACTGAGGCATTTTCCCAGTGCTCCAGTAAGGATTATCGCCCAATCCCATGGTGTGTTTGATGGGGGTATGAAAATATATATTTTTTACACTGCATTGAAAGTGGAAGTCAATTCCACAGATTCTCCTACCAAAGTTGAAAAGGGCAGAAGGTAGGTAGTATTTTGCTGCAAATCAAGAAATCCTGTGCGATTACCAGTCCTTTAACCGTCACATCAGATACGGAATAGTCTGTGATGGGACAGGTGGGCAGCAGTGGTGGCTGCCCCAATACTGAAGTGACGGTGCGAGATGGGGGAATAATAATAAAAAAAACGTACCTGAGTACGCAGCCGCCTCACTACTCTCCTCCAGCTCTCCTCGAGTCCCAGCATGCACTGGGGCACAGTCTCCACACCCAATCCTGGCACTGCTCTCATGCTATTAGCAGCTCCAGGATTGGTCTGAGCGGTGTGGTTTACCGCTGTAACAGCGCCTTAGGCGCCTGTGATGTTTCTCCAACCCGGCTGTGCAAAACAGCTGGGTTGGAGAAACCTAAGAGCGCATGTCTGTGCCTAAGACGGCCGGCTAAAAAGACATGTGCATTTACAGTGCGCCTACCACTCCTCTCTGAAATGCCTGGCCCCGCCCCTCTCTACACTGCTGGCATTGGCTCAATCAGTGGGGTGACACTCCTCCACCATTACGGAGGAGAAGCCATTGGCGGGCAGCGAATTTAAGGCAATTTGAAAAAAGATTGTTCTTGTTCAGTCCTAAATATTAGTGTTCTTTCAGTGCAAGTCACAATTGTTCAAGTTGAGCACATCTCTAGGGCACTCCTGCTGCTGTTCACATTGAGCCTTGTGCTGCACATCATCCTGTGCCCGCTGATACTCATCACCCTCTGATTTGTGCTACATATGGCTATGTATGACTAAATACATGTCCACTGATGCCTTTATATGTATTCATTTTACATAGGGTCTTTATGTTAACCTGTAGCGAGCGTACCTGCTCTATGCATACATGCGTACTTGTATGCTGTATGTCTGTCCCTGAATGTAGTACACAAAAGTCAAAGCAAGCTATGGAATGAAGAACATATTATTACTTCATCTTTCCAGAGGAAGGTAGCCCTCAACTGTGGATATGCCAAAACATCAACAGGGTGTTTTCTGGAGTGTAGCGTACTCAATACCTTATTTAACTGTCTGATGTTTGGTATAACTAATATGATTAGTAATATCAAGTTTTTTATCCTCTGTCTTACAAACACTAGGAGCGTGCTTTTTGACAATATTTTTGTAACCTTATATTTAAAAAAGAAACTATATATATACCCATAGTTTTCACCCCAGTAATCTGAAATACAGCATTCCATATGTGTAGAATCTCCGCATGCGGAGAAACTGTAGCAATGAAGATCAACTTCAGATAGCACAACAAGAACTCAGGGATAGATTCGCTATTCGTGGCTACAGTCAACAAGTACTGGTTGGTGCAAAGACAAAAGCGAACAACAAACCTAGAGAACAACTGTTGTTTTCAGATAGGAAAAAGAGCACAGGCAATCAGCAGGAACAGGAATTCTGCTTTATTACAGGTGACAGTATGCAACATCAAAAAAATAGAGACATGTTGCAGAAACATTGGCATCTACTTCGGAGTGATCCAGTGATTGGTTAAAATTTACACAGCAGACCACTCATTGCATTCCTTAAGGCAAGGTCAATGAGAGAAGATCTTGTAATAAGCAGTCCAGAAGTAAAACAACAGTGGATGTGGCTTAGTGGAAGTGGAGGATTCGAAAAATGCCACAAGCACAAAACTTGTAACTACGGAGTTAATACCACAGAAGTACCTCTACCATTTTCAGACAGGGTTGTCGAAAATTAAGAAATCACTCAATTGTAGAAGTAATTTTGCTATATATGTCTTAAGGTGCACTTGCCCAAAGGTCTACATAAGAAGTACCATCTTGAGAGCGCCTCAGCGCATTTTGCAACATGTTAGAGCCATCAATAATAAAGATCCAATTTATTCAGTGGCAAGGCACTTTGAGGCAATACATGCAAGCAAGGTAGAAGACCGTAGATATTTTGTATTGGATCAAGTGCCGAATAGAATAAAAGGTGGCAATAGGGAGAAATGTTTGAGGCAACTTGAGTCTAAGCACATTCTGAAATTTAACTCAAAGGTACCAAATGGTATGAATATAGAAAAATAACTTTATGTTCATTTATAGAGTGTGAAAATTAGTTTCCGTTTAATTGCGCCAATTCAGCTAGCCATTTCATAAAATATAGATTTTTAGAAATATTGGGTTTCATGTAGACTCTTGTAGGCACTTTTTGTTTTAGAGCTATAGTATGATTGATACATGCAGTTGCGAGGTTGATTCAAGAAAGGCTAATTTTGATATTTTACATGAACCAACAGGAGTGCAGATTTTGATGTATATGTACCAATGTTTATATTTCCATTGCTTGATTTGCACAACTTGAGGAACAGCTAGGATATTAATAAAGGTATTAGGGGCACTTGCCCATAATCCTTGAGTAGATACATGCTGGAAGTTTAATATTCCCATTTTTGCTGGATGAGAAATAGGAGAAACTGTGAAAATCATTGGAACATTGACTTTTATATGAGGGTCTTTCCTAACCTTTAATTGATTGAATAGTTTTGTACTGTTCTTTTGCTATGGATTACACATTCCACGTATCCTGGTCTATGTAAAAACGTATCCTGGTCTATGTAAAAACAGCACCTTTTGCGCTATGCACTTTAAAAGTGGTATTGTAGTTTGTTTCCTGGTTGCCAGAAGCAACGTGTAAATTTGAATATCTTTTAAGACTCGTGGCGTCTGCTCTGGCAGCTCAAATTTTACATAAAATACTCAGCTATGTGCCAATGATTTGGTATGGGTTGCCTGCATTGTGATTTTAACAATGCAGTACAACCGGGAGGTTTCAGGCAGTTGTTTTTAACTGTACCATCAGACTTTAAAGCCTAAAATGCACTGTCAGTTTACTTTTTTTTAAAAACCCAAGTGTGTGTATAAAAAAGTCAAAATGGCAACTTACAATTGTTTTGAGAAAGACTGCGGACGTCATTGAAAAGCGTCACCTATAGCCACAATAAAGTCCTTTTACAGAAGCGAGTCAGAGCTTGCCGGAGCCTGTTTAGATGTGTAAGCGGACACACTATATATAAATATATATATACGTCACTTGGGTTCACTTCAGACCCCACACTGACCCCATATAGTGAGTGACACTGCATGGTGTGTGTGTGTGTGTATATATATATGTATATGGTGTGTGTGTGTATATATATATATGTATACTACATGGTGTCAGAGTGGAGTCTGAAGTGAACCTAAGTGACGTATTATTGAGACAATGAAAGAAAATCAGTATATTCATCAAAATATTTTGCTTAGGTTAGACAGATATCCTGTTACCTCTAATCATTAGCCAAAACTAATACTGCAGAGATGAATCTAGCCAACTGACAACACAGGTTCAAACATATATATTAATATTGGCCACTAAGGAATTGAGTCAAGTGTGGAGCCCATATACATGCGAGGTCCAAACAAGCATAAGGTGCAGTAATGATTTTACATCCCTAGTAGGCCTGCTACAAGACAGTATAGCCATTTCAAAGAAGGAGTGATTTCTGTTTTTAAAAAGGAAATGAAA
This sequence comes from Triturus cristatus, assembly GCF_964204655.1. NCBI lineage: Eukaryota > Metazoa > Chordata > Amphibia > Caudata > Salamandridae > Triturus > Triturus cristatus. The sequence goes on along the minus strand of NC_140590.1, from coordinate 472,500,839 downwards.
ATGCATTTCGATGCCTCATTCTTTTTAACATTACTATGTTTTATTACCTTTATTGAGCAAACTTTTTCTAACTCCACACCCATGAACCTTGATGATATATACGTATACCATCAAGTTACAAGGGTGCGGAGGGAGGAATAGTACAGCTACAGTTGCTTACATAGACCTGTTTTCACAATATTGTTGTAGACCATATTTTAGCCAAAATATTCATCTGGTCAATATTAAAATCTTGAGATTCCTGTTGGAAATAGTTTCGAGCCTGAAAAGACTTCATCCTAGAGAAATAAAAACAATATTCTAGGTAAAGCCACACTGGTGATGTGTATGTTGGGAACAAAAGTGCTATTTCTCTCTTGATACTACAACAATATTCTTGGTGCCCTGTTTCTTTTTTACAATGTGTAGTCACCTTAAGGCCATTTAACATGAATACTTTAAAATGCTTCCCTATTTAGTGGCCACAAGCCTTTTGTCCAATCTTATTCCACTTGGTTGGATGGATGTGCCCTTTATGTATCATTTTACTCCTGACTGCACGACGTGTAACCTGCTCAGCGATGGTGGCCTCACGAAATGAGAAAAGGCATCATCATTCGGGTGGCAAACTAGTTCTGGTATCAAATTATTCTACACTGACTATTGTAAATGTCTGAGAAGCAACCTTGCAGGAACAGTCTATTTTTCTAGAGCATCCAAAATCCTGGCACCATTCATGAAACCGCCATCTTCAAGCCCCCTCTCCATGTTATCTTAATCACTTCTCATATTGACATTCCAGGGGGCCATCTGTCAACAGATCTACCTTTCAATGGAGTCTCTTTCTAACACTGGTGATAAATGGATTGATGAGCACAGGACCACGATTCAATTATGAGTCCCCTACTTTTCCTCAAAATTAACCCCTTTTATCATCTCCTACCCCCCATCCTGTTCTGAACCAAGTTTATAAACCTTGCTCCCATTCCGAGGCCAGCGGAGTAGCTTCTGTTGGAGCAGCAGGTGCAGTGGCACCGGGGCTCAGACATCTGAGAGGCCTACTATAGCATGGCTATTGCTGGATTTACAGTTCAAACATGGGCCAAAGGGGGCATTTCCTTCCTTGCCACTGCCCGTGGTCACTCATATTCTTTTTAAATGCTCTACGTAGAACGGGAACAAACACTGCACTACAGTCTGCCTAAGCCACACCAACTTCTATGCTGTGTTTCGACTGGGCCTGCTCAAATAAAGTGAATTAGATGTCTGCTTTAATTTGGATTAATTTCCCAAGATGTGACCATGCTCCGTTTTAAACATGGAAGATCAGACGTGTTTCAAAGACTAGAGGAACGGGGAGACCTTTTCTGACTTTACTTGTTTCTTTATGTCTGCCAGAGGACAACCCAAAAACTGGCTACAGTCCAGTCTCTAACCCCAATGTGGTGAGGGGTGATCCGGAAACAAGATAACCCAAAAACTCTGCTAGAAGGGTTGGCAACACACAGATGGTCTTTGTGGGAAGAGCCAAAGGCCTGGGAGCGATACTTGTTTGGTGCTGTGCTTTGAAGGCCCTCATACGAGTGAAAGTTAAAGCAAAAACCTTTGATTTCTTTCATCTGGGGGCCAAGAATATAACAAAGTCTTTGATTGAAGCTCCCGACTGGAGAGCGTGCTTTCATCACAGCACACCCGGATTACCGCCACTCCCTGTACCCGGGATGCCTCAATACATCACAGCCTGGAATGCAGCCGCTAGTCTAGTACATTGTAGCAAGCTCCCAGCTCATCAATTAAGGTGTCTGTACACCACACTCTGGCCGAGCCAGCTTCCGAGCTCAAGCTCCCTGCAGCAGAGTTGAACTAGGAGTGTAGGAGATAAGTGGCGTGTCACGGTTCACACACAGTGTCAGTGAGGTGCCAGGAGTGGAATGTCTGGACTCCAGATTCGGTGCACTGTACAGGAGGCTGTGAAAGTTCCCTAAATCTGACAAGGATCTATCAATTTAAGCCTGGGGTACTCTCATGGGCCACGTGTTCTACTGGATGCATGCAAACAGCATTTCCTTTATCACGTTGATCATTTTAAAAGAAGTAAATGACCCACATCTCACTTACAGGAAGACATTTGGGCAGCGACTGGGAGTAGGGCGTCTCCCAAATTTACAAAGATAAGAGGCCTTTGAACTTTTCTGGCCGGTGGGACTTGAGTCAACATCTAGAAGAGATTGCCCGGTTCACATTAGCAGTTGTAATTTTCTAAATGCTTACATTACACCTGCATAGAAATATTATATCACCTATCACTACCCACAAAAATAAAACATAACACATACGAGCACATTAAAATTTCATTCCCATACAAAATACTACAGCCGCTCACAAAATACCAAAACATGCCTAGTGTAATCCTCATGCAAACACAAATAATACACATCTTAAACCAGCTTTACCACGCAATACACAATTTTCAATCAATAAAAAGACTAAATGCGAACTCTGCTTATACACAACACTCGCACACCCGCCTTTCATCCATTGTACAATTTAAAGCCTTGAAACATGACCCTCGTGCTTCATCTCCAGCCTAAACGATACACCTTCCATCCTCAACAAATGCGAAAGACATAAACAATGCACAACTCTACATAACCTTGCATCTCCTTCTCCATCACACAAGACTACCCTACAAAAACAACTCCACAGCCCATCACCTCACTCTCAACCATTAACTCTTCCACCCACACATACAGACCCAACAAAATGCCTTCTAAGCCTAATAACGATGTAGACAAACACCACTATTGCTGACCTGTCAGCGCATTGAGAACCTCACATGTGAGTTGATGCACTTGACAAGTCTCTGATTGATTGACTGATTGATTGATACAGTACACACTATCGCCGATAGTACACCTACTAAAAGTTCAAAGGACACTTCTCATTGTTCCAGAAAACAAATTCACATCACCTCTAAAGCACAATCTGTATTCTGCCTATGAATAAATGCTTGACCCCTTTCTAAAAACAAGTACCACATTTCCAGCCTATTCACAGAGACAACTCATAAATGAATCGTGGTTGGTGGACGACATGGCTCCAGTAATACATGAAGCTGCTCCTCTAGGTTATCAAATTATCACACAAAATCATATAGGCAAAAGAGGAGGCGGACTAGCAATTATATTTATGGAAAAAACTAATGTCACCAAAGTTGAGAATGTTTCCATACAAGGTTGTGAGGCCCTCCTTGCCAGATGCAACCCTACTCCAACATTTTTCCTGTAACTTCTTCCTTCTTTACAGACTACTACCTAGCAATGGAAGATTCCCAGACACATTTCTAGACACATTTCTTACACTATATTCAAATCAATGCATCTTTGGTGAACTAAGCATATGGTTTGAAAAACCTAATATGGCCCACCCCATAACTATCACCAGTAGTCTAGGCACACTCAACCTACATCAGATCATGCCCAAACCCACACACATTGCCAGTCACATTCTACATGTCATTTTCTTGCCAACCCAGACCTAGTTACCTTCTAAGGGATTACTTCAGTCATGTGGTATTACCACAACCTGGTAGCCGTCCAAGAAAAGACACCACAGCCCACCACACCTAAGCCCACCTTACCTGTAACTAAATATTGACCTTCAGAAAAAACTGAATTTAGGGGAACTAAAAACACAAGCAACATCCACAACATAACTAGGCACAATAAAGTCAGTTCAAAAACTCTATGTGTGGCTCCAAGAAAGTTTGATATCTTAATTCCACTAAAAAGAACAAAACATGGCAAAAGAAAACAAGCCACTTGGATGAATGCTGAAGTAAAAAAGATAAAACAATGAATCGCAAAGCTTCAATGCATCTGGCTCAAAACAGCACTCAAGATAAACTATCTCTGCACAAACGTAACACAATGTACAAGTCAAGAAGCAAAAAAGCACAACAAAAAACCTACTATTCAAACAGAATTCACAATGCAAAATGTGCAAATAAAGACTTTTATAAAATTCACACAGAATTTTGAAAACCTAAATGCACAGATGAAACACATCTCATTTCTTAAGATGTTTGTGAAAAACTGGCAAATCATTGGGCAACCAAAGCAGACATGCTGGATTCCCTTTTAAACAAAAAGAAAACCGCCAGCACCAACTCATTTCCAGAAACCCAACTAAGGGGCATATCAACAAGAGCTTTATCTCTGCTTTTTTGGCTTTAAAAGCCAAAAAAGCAGAGATAAAACTAGCGCCCTATCAACAACAGGGTGCTAACACGCAAATTTGCATGTTAGCACCCTTTTACTCTACGCTTCCCCTTGCATCTCTAATGAGATGCAAAGGGGGCGTTCCAGAGTAAAATAATAGGACAAATGTCGCTAAGCGACATTTCTCCTATTATCAAGAATGTCGCTAACCCTGTTAGAGACAAAAAAAGCAGCGCTAACCACGGTTAACGCTGCTTTTTTACGTCTGCTAATTTTCAGACTTAGCCATGATATCCTATGGAAGGAGGATATCTTGGCTAAGTTTGCCTGTCCCTATCAACAAGGTAACGTGTGATTATCGCTGGGTTTCCAGCGATAATCTCACGTTCGCCTGTTAGCGTGTAGATTTTTATCGCTATTGAGATAAGCGTTGCTAATAGCACGCTATCTCAGCGATAAAAATTCACGCTAGCCGGCGATAATTATCCTCACGCTAAGAGCGCTGAGCGATAATTATCGCCGGTTGTTGTTGATATGCCCCAAAGGGTTAGTCAGCACAGTCTCTGCATTACTTCAAACAACTATCCAAAACTGGATTTTTAGATCATTTCAAAGAAAGCAGGAATACATATGACCATCATTTAAGAAAAGAAACCTGGACCCTAAAGAACCCATCAACTACAGACCTATTGCAAACGGACCATTCATGGCCAAAGTAATAGAAAAAGCAGCCTTCGCCAAAATATTGGAATTAATTGAAGATAAAGCCATACTTTAAGACTTCTAAACAGAATTTCATCCAGAAAGAGGCACCAAATCTGCCCTAATCCCGACCTAGTATGACCATAAGAACACAATACATCACAATGGGGTTGTTGCACTACTTCTCTTTGATCTTTCAGCTGCCTTTGACACAGTTGATCATGACACTCTAATCAAAAGACTCCACAAAGCAGGCACATACTACCTACAAAATAGAAATAGAACAAATGTCATCTATACTACTCCTTTCTCATCCAAACCCTGCATAATAACAACAGGAGTCCCAGAAGGCTCTATCGTCTCACTTAAGCTTTTCAACATCTAAATGAAGTAATTACGAGCAACAATCTATTATTTTCAGTACACCTACTAAAACAATACAGATGACTTGCAAATAGCTCTTAAACTGGAAAGCCCAATAGACATAGGAAACTCCAAATTCTTCACTCGCCACTGAACCGCTGATCAGTGGATGATGTGGAGTCACCTCCAATTGAATACATTAAAAACTTAAATTTTGACTTTGACAATTAGAAAAATTGTTACCCACTCCACACCTGGCCTTCCGATCTAAAGCCACTTCCTAAAGTATCCAAGAGGAAAAAAACCTCAGAATTACCATGAGCGCCACACTATCATTGAATGCCCAAATAGATAAGGTATCAAAATCACGTTTTATTGCTATGAAAACTCCGAGACGCCTCTTCCCCTACTTAGGAGTCCCACACAAGGCCCAAGCCACAACTTCTCTAGCACTATCTAAAATTGATTATGCTACTGATTTATACCACAGATCTCTTCTGCCAGACTATTCCTACATGTAAAGCCTCAAGTGCACATCCCCGCTGCCCTGAGGGACCTCGGTTGCTTACCAGCTGCCAGAAGACCCACGTTTAAACTGCTTTGTACCACCCGCAAAGTGACCACTTTTCATCGGGAAGAAAATCACCAAATGCATACAATAAAAGGAACCTCACTAAACACTGGAGCCTGCCTCAAAATCTAAAAAGAACAATAGTTGGACGAAATGCTGAACACTGTCACAAAACTAAACCACAGGAGGTTATCCATAGACCCAGTTGAGACCTGGGTAATAAATGTGCACAACAAATAACAGCGTCTCGACAGGTTATACTTAAAGACAGTTTTATGAAAACATGCACGTCAGTTGCAAAAAGAAGGAAACAGAGAGGCATTAATGATAGTTGCAATAATTGCAGAGAGCAGTCTGTATTTAAACAAAGTAGGATGACGGTGAATGTACGTGTAACCTGTGTAAGCTTGTGCACATATGTGCTCATGAAAAAAGTGGAGGCCAAAGTGACAAGTGAAAACAGCGAAGGATGGTGCAAGGAAACAGTGATGTCAATATATACAAAAAAACACTTTTAAATGGTTCAAGTTCATTTAACAAGGATTTAAAGAAGGTTGGTTATTTGATGAACCACAGAGGTTGCGCTAAGAAATGACCCTGGGTGGTCGACGGCGTTTCGATCTGTCATCAGTTCAGGTTATCTTCAGGGCCAGGTTACAGATTTGTAAATGCTGTGGAGAGAGAGAGAATGGGGCAGGATAGAGTAAAGGTAGTATAGAGGTCTGGCATGGCCAAATAGGTGAGGAGTATGGGACTATGATACCTGTGTAATGTCTGGCAGTCAAATTTCAACACGATATCAAGAGCAGCATACATGGATGGCATGCAAGAGATGGAGGCAAGAAAGATGCCTACCAGATGGCCCACTTGTAAACCTGCAGGGGGAAAGGACGCTATTAACGAAGGAACTGCTGATGCAGTCTTAACAGTTGATGATCTAAAAACGGGGAGGTGCAGGCTATAGGGTCACCAAATGAATAATTAGGTGATACCAATAAAAAGGTACCAATGGAAGAACGAAGCCACCTTAACAAAAAAACAATAACCTTGGTTATCGGTGAGGAACAAATGAAAAACAACTCACCAGAAACATCCTAGATATGTTAATTGATGCAGGAAAGGCATCAAGAGGAGGCAGGGAGCCATTGGGTCGGCAGGGACAGGTAGGGGTGGGCCCTTGGAAAGTGGGCCAGAGCTATTGTGGGGACTGATGTCAGGTGAAAGACGCATACTTAATACCCGTGCGGGTAGTACCGCTAGTTGATTGTTAAGGTGGAGACCACCTGACTACAGCCGCACTCACCTCATTATGTGGTCTGTGGTGATTTCAGTTTTTAGAACAGAGGTCAGCCAGAGTGGCAAGGTCCTCTGCTTGCATCAGGAGCTGCTGTGTTAGTCTGAGCAGGGACACACAAGTATGATATGCCTAGGCTAAAAGGTTAGGACACCAGAATAGCATTATGACGACATGCGTGTGCATCATCGTGTCGGGGCATTGGCACTAAGTTGAGGAAGTCGGCGCTGGCAAGTACGGGAGAAAGAAAAGTAGTGAAAACAGAAGACAGATAAATACATAATTTGATATAGGGCATACAATATTTTTATAATTGAAAAAGCAATCAAACAAAAAGGGAAACCAATAGGTTAAAGGCATCCGACCGGGTTTTTAGTGGCACGTAAAATATTGGAAATTGGCCGACAATTGGTAGGGTTCTCAACCAGTCGAGAGACATATAAAGAAAACACATAATAAGGGCTATGGATATGACTGTCTGAACCTGATATCGTATTATGCATAGTCATAGAGAAAAACATTCTGAGGGCAGGGAAACCAAGGATACATTGCAAAACGAGATTGAGAAATTACTCCATTGACATGGCATGCATACAGGCCTAGCAAAGTGAAATGTGTTGAGGCAGTGGTAGCTGTGAGCTGGTAGCAGCCACATAGGGGAGCCACCGCAGCCAATCAGTGTGGAAAAAAAGTGCTTGTCTCGAAATTGTGTAGCGCAGTGGCCCTATATATTCATGTATATGTGAGTATCAATGTTTATGATGGAAGAATAGCAGATAATGTTGTTCACCGGGTACCCTGGAGGGATTGATTAAAGAATAATGGTGTTGTTTCATTCGTCCAAGGTGTTAAGTCCATGATTTACTGAATTACAGTGAGTGATCCATCTGCACTCGCATATATTCAGAAGTTGTTCTAAGTTACCGCCATGTCTCACAGTGGCCTTTTTCGAGATACTGTGTGATGAGGGGTGCATTCTCAACTTTCAAACATTCACCCCAGAACAGAGATCTGGGCCTCAATCCATAATTTTTTTGTTCACCATGCCATTACGGCCTAGACCCAGCCATATGCAGATCAGTCTTTTCCCTGCTCCCCATGCGAACAGTCTAGCCGGAACTGCTTGGCCCGGTCCTCCCTGGACTGGAAACAAGCATCCTTTGACCAATTTTGGGGAAGCATCCCCCATCAGCCATGCTAGCTTGATTCCAGTGGCACAGGGAGCACAGGACCCAGGTCTGGACATACCATTCCAACTTTCCAAAGAAAAAGTTAATTCACCTCAGTTCCTCCTGGAAAGTTTCGGGGTGATCCGTCAAGCGGGACCAAGAACAAACGGAGGTCCCTTAAAGTAAAATCCCCACATATTTTTCATAAACTTCTTTAGGACAGGTTATAGCAAAAACAGCTCAACAGAATTACTCCAAATTCTGCAAGAAGCTAGATCTTAGTCCGCAGATTGGGCTATTTGTGATTTGGTATAAATCCGTTCAGTAGGTTTTTGGATATTAAGGCTAAAAAATAATTGTATATTTTGGCAGTTGGGCTTGCGAGAAACCCGCGTGTGTATCATGAAGTAAACAATGGAGCCCTGTGATTTGGTCAAGAGGCTCTCATGAGAGCGAGAGGCTTCCACTTGTCCCGCGAGCGCTCTAATTGGCTGGCTGTTGGAATTTTAGAAATGAAATGGCTGCTACTCCTGTTTACTGTGAAAAATTCGAGGTGTTTTGGAAATGAAGTAAAAAAACCAAATAAGGGGGCAACAGAAAGGCATGCTGTCCCCCTAAATTAAGAGAGGATGTGTCTCAGGGATGAATACTGTGAAGTAAATAAATGTTTATTGTTTTTGACTATTTTTTAATGATCTCACTGGACTCTCACTGGATCGTGAATAATAAATGGAGTAGATGAGTTCTCAATACACTCTATTAGCAGGAATGCATATTGTGGTCTGTTTTTTAGAGGAAGTATGTAAGAGATAAGTACTGTGATAATTAGAAGATTAATTCATTTTCTTTTTTAAATGTTACGATCATGCGAGACTCCCACAAGATCATGAAAGTAGGAAGAAGTAGGAGATGTTTGAATACACTCACACACTTGTTACTGTAGGAAGGAGCCTTACAGGAGATGATGTTTATCAGAGGCATCGACTTAAGCCCATCAGCTTGGTAAGAGTTGTGAGTAGAGTTAAGGCTCTTGCCACACCCTACTATGCACACCCATCATCAAAGGGTGGGGGGGAGGACAGTCCCTGGACACAGCATACTATGCACACCCGTCATCCATGACAGAGGTCTCAGTGGAGAGGCCAGTCTCTCTCCACACACTGTACTACGCACACCTGTTATCTGAGTGAGAGGTCTCAAATGAGTGACCAGTCTATTCACACACCCTACTACGCACACCATCATCTGAGAGAGAGGTCTGCTGGAAGAGGTCAGTCCCTCCCCATGCACTATTATGCACATCCATCATCTGAGAGAGAGTTCTGAAAGGAAAGGCCAGTCTATCCCTACACCCTGTTACACACACCCGTCATTTGAGAGAGAACTCCCAGAGGAGAGGCCAGTCCATTCACACACTCTATTATACACAACCACCATCTGCGAGAGATCTGAAAGGAGAGGCCAGTGCCTCCCAACAACTTACTATCCACACCCATCATCTGAGAGAGAGTTCTGAAAGGAGAGTCCAGTCCCTCCGCCCAGCCTACTACACACACCCATCGTTACAGAGAGAGGTCTCAACAGAGAGGCTAGTCCCTCCAAAAATCCTACTGTGCACACCCATAATCCAAAAGAGGGGTCACAGGGAAGAGGACTAGTATCTCACTACAGCCTACTATGCACAGCCATCATCCAAGAGAGAGGTCCTATGTAAAAGTCGACTCCCTTTCTACACCCTACTATACACACCTGTAATCTGGGGCAGAGGTCCTAGCGGAGAGCCTAGTTTCTCCACAAATCCTACTACGCACACGCTGCATCCAACAGAAAGGTCTCAGCGGAGAGGGCAGTGCCTCCATTCACCCTATGCATACTTATAACCCGAGACAGAGGTCTGAATGGAGATGACAGTTCTACCTCACATCCTACTATGCACACCCATTATCCAAGAGATGGTTCACAGTGGAGAGGCTAATGCCTTCCATATACTACTATTGTCCTGCAATTGTGTTGCGTTCTCATGAGAGACTCGCAAGAGTGGCGTGCAAGCTTCAAGGATTTAGCTTGCCGCATGGGTTCGTTCCATCTCAGAATCATTTCACGAGATGCATGGAAAATTACTGGGTCTGCCATGAGGTGTTTTACGACCCAGCAAGAGTCTTGCGAGATCGTATAGGGAAAAGTAAAAAAAATAAAAAAAAGGGCCAAGGCTCAACCAATTGTTACCATCCTTATTACAGGGTTATAGAAATGTTGTGATGTGACTGTGAGGAGACACTGCAATTGATTGGAAGTTCTGCTGAATCCGTGGTGTGGAGGTCCATCCTGAAGCCACCATCACAGTGGGTAAGAGACTACATCAGGTCCTTAGTCCCAGAATTTAGCATATGGCAGACTAGGAAGAAGCGCAATAGTTTAACCTTAGCACCCTGCAACTGACAGAAATCTGCCATGTTACCTATGTTATGAGTATGAAATGAGTAGTTGCAAGGAGGCCTCAGAGGCGTACCCCCTGAGGTCACATTTTTTTTTATAGTCAGCTTGCTAGGAAAGGTGAATATTGTTTGTCACTTGGTCCGCTGAATGTGACACAGACAATATGCTTGTCTCCTTGGGTTTGATACAGGGTTGAGGCCTCACCGCTTGGACCACTGCATGTGGCACAGATGGTACGCGTAGGCCTTGGGTGTGATATAGGGTTGGCACCTCTATCTTATTTTTTAGTTTTAAAGAGTTTTCTCAGTGCTACCGGTTTCTTAACACTGTTGGTGTCTGAAAGAAGTGAGAGGTGTTGTACCCTTGGACTGCTGGGCGTGACACAGATCGTATGCTTGGCCCATGGGTGTGATACAGGGTGCAATTCGGACATTAGGTAAAAATATTTGTACCTAGGAGATTAGGTGCAGCATGTGTTTGCCCAAGAGAGGCCTGTGGTTTCCTGAGTTATTCCTTTTTCTCTGCAAAAAATTGTCATATTCTTTATCCCAGAACCCATACTGATAGACTATCGGACTCACTTAGACCTGTGTACAGTGTAGAGCTTTGCCTGTTCACAGCATAACATGTGCTAATTTATTTTTTGAGAAAGTCATAATTTTTTCTCTGTCACTTTTTTCTAAGTTGTGACCCGTGCAGTGGCGGCTCCTCCGTTAAGGCGGAGGAGCGACACCTCACTGCTTCTGAGCAGTGCACAAAGGAAAAATAAAATAATAATAACACAATATTATTAACATTTTATTTTAAATGCTGTAACAGGGCAGGGTGGCTCTGTGCTATCCTGACGGACAGCAGCAGCCATCAAGTAGGAGTGCTGTACATCATAAGTGAGCATAACAGTATGGCCGTCCGTCTTAGGACAGCCAAACCATCATGCGTACTTAGCATTTCTCCATCCAGCTGTGTTGCACAGCCCGGTAGAGAACAGTCCCAGGCTCCCAGGCACTGTCTGAGAAGCAAACCAGGCCACTCAGATCAAAAACGATGTGGTTGTCATGCCGGTAATATTATTACCAGCATGACAGCAGCGACTTGATTGGCGTATGGGAGAATGGGAGCCTGTGTGCTGCCGGGAGTCAGGAATCAAAGAGTACAGAGGAGAGGCAGCGGCCATACACAGGTAAGTGATCTTTTATTTTTACTTCTCCACCCCTGCCGCCCCACCACTTCTGGTCACCAGCAGCTGCCATTGGACCCATCATATGCATTGTTATTTGTGTTTGTGAAATATTCATGTTAATGCATCTGTAGATAGCACTGTGCTCATAGTAAGTAGTTAGAACCAGTAACCCCACGTTGTCAGGACCCACAAGAGGTTTCCTCCTGGTAACGCCTTTCTGGCTTCTATCTCCCTTTCACAAGATTATCAAAAGCCTTTCAATCCACTAAGCTGGGGGGCTTGTTGGCACCGATGGAATTCTAAGATGGCTGCCAACATGTCCATACTGCTGCAGCACTCTGCTGTTAGCGGTCTAGTCTCTTAGAGTTCTGACACCTGGTGAAGTGTGTGTCAACATTCTACTGTGCACTTCACTGAAGCAGCTGAGAGAAGAACACCTGAATTCCCCACGTCGTGAAAGTCAGTCAGGGTAGTTTGCGAATGTGCGGGGTTAGTTTCGCCGGGTATTACCCTTCCCTTCAGAGAAAAAGGTTAGTGTTTCTTATTAGGCTTCTAATGTAAAATTCCTGAGCAAAAGTATATTATCAGTTATGGCGTTTTAAAAATCTAAGTTTCAAAACCACAGGAGAAATGTTAAGGGTCAGAAATAAATAACCAAGCAGTCTTCACAGGAACAAGCTTTTAAAGAAGTTCTTTGAAATAATATTGAGGAGGAATCCTTCGACGCGCAAGCTTTTGAACCCGAGCTTGGCGTCTGAAGAGATTGTATCTCCTTTTCTGAGTGAAAGCAAGTGTTGAGTTACCTCAGACGCGAGCGCGCCATTCAAACGCTGCGTCTGAGTTATTCAAGAGGCAAAAGGGAATTCCTTGGGACCGACGCTGACGTGAGTTCTGAACGTCACGTCGGCCTTTCGGGAATTGAATTGGCTCTCTGCATAGCGGAGTTGGAAGCTGAGGCAGGCGTCCAATACTTCCGGCTATGCAGGATGTCTAGAGTAAAAGAAATAACTCTTGAGAGTTAAAGTAGAGCTAATCAAATAAACCCCAAAAAACGAAATTGGAAGAGTCTCTTCTTGGGCTTAAGGTGCCAGTTACAAATACCAGGAATCTCTTCCTATACTCTTTAATTACACTCAGCCCAAATGGGCTCTAAGAAATAATTAGGACAAAACAATACAGGCTTCCCCTAACAAATACTTACCTCGTGGTATAGCGCTAAAACAGAGTGAGTCATTATAGCGTTTCATGGGAAAATACTTGAGGGGTTAAAGCCCACAAATTCAATATTAGGTCTGTTACCCATCCTCTAAAAGTATTCCTTCATCCAGATCAATCTGGCACCACAGACTCCAGAATACCGACTCACTCATTCTCTATTAAGTAAGTAACAGAGAGAGAGAGAGAAAAGGAAGGTACATGCCTTTAACTATAAACGGCACGATTAACCTACCTTGTTCCTATTCTTTTCTGTGAAAGGCGAAGAGGCGATCTTGAGCAGCATGACCTCCTAAAAAGAAGAGAATAGAGTGAAGACTTCTCCTCCAAGCTAGATGGAATAGAGAAGTGAGAAGAGTAGCAAGCATCCAAAGGCACCCTGGTAAGATAAGGGACTTGGGAAGTGGGAAGCTGTAGGAAGAAAACAAGTTAGAAGTAAGTTACATTGTTGTTAATGTTGGCAGACCTGTAAGAAGACCAAGAAGAAATCTCGAAGCAGCAGGCAGGCCTTGGAGCAGTCTCTTCTTGTCCCATTCCCCTTTCCCCCCTTAGGAACTTACCTGTGATGAGATTGAGATTCATACAGGAAGTGTTCTGAGAAGGGCATTGGGACCATTCGTCGTTCTGCTCCTGTGCAAGTTGAAAGATGCAAGTAGTAGGTCCTGACAGAGTGAAGTGCCCACGTTGGTACAAGCACCTGAGCAGAATGGCGGAAGGTTTTGATTTAAAAAATTTCGGTGAAATCCTGAGTAGCATACAGAGGGACCTGGAGGCAGTCAGAGAAGAAAACAAAATTCTGAGGCAAGAGATAATTACCTTCAAATCAGGGACATCAACTTTTGGGTCCAATCAGCCAACGGAGTCCTTCGGAACTCAGAGTCAAAACACTAGTTCTTCGTCCTTTACACCAACACAAGTAATTCATTCTCTTTCCCCCGTGATACCCTTAGCCCCCCCTGAGCGATTTAATGGAGACCCTCAAAAGGCCCAAATTTTTTTTGACACAATGCTCCTTACATTTTATGTGCCGCCCAACGATCTTTCCTGATGCACAATCCCGGGTAGCATTCATCCTGTCATATCTTAGTGGTGATGCCGCCTCCTGGTCTATGCCTTTGGTAACCAAGGATGATCCGATATTATATAGTCTAGATGACTTCAAAAAAGAATTCCTCCGAATTTTTGACAGGAGAACGGCATCTCAGGCCTCTGATAACGAATCGTTGGAATTAAAACAGGGGAACAGAGAACTGGTGGCCTATTTGGCTCAATTTAACAAGTTGGTGGTCGAGACTAATTGGCCCGAAGACAAAAGAGCTGCAGTATTCTACAGAGGGTTGCGTGATGAATTAAAGGACTCTCTCTCTCAGATTCCTAATCGTCCCACTGACATCTCGGCTCTAGTGAACCTTACCTTAGAGATAGACTATCGTTTGAGCGAACGTAAAGGTGAACGAAGGAGAGAGTTTAAACCAAGTGTTCCTCGTTTTGACCGAGTCCGGGCTGAACCCACACGAGCAGCTGAGACATCTTCTGGAATCGAACCTATGCAGATTGGGGTGGTTAGAGGTCCACTTTCTAAAGAGGAAAAGGAGAAGCGGCGGCTGAATAAACTGTGCCTTTATTGCGGAGGAAGTGGGCACTTTGTCAAAAATTGTTTGAAAAGACCGAAGCTACCAGCCAAGGAGACGGGAAACTAGAGGCACCACAGGTTAGTGGAGTTGGACCTGTGGCTGCGAAGGAAAAGAAGACTCCAACACATCACCAATTGGCAAATACGATACAAGTTTCTTCTCCCCATTTAATCATGACTGTGACCTTGAGGTTTAGACACCAACTGTTGACTGGAGTGACGGTCATGGTGGATTCTGGGGCAACTGGTAATTTCTGTGACCAGAAGTTCGCTACTCTGATTGGTCTGCAAGCCATCCAGAAGGAGAAAAGTGAGAGAGTCAGAGCTGTGGATGGGACAGACCTAACTTCGGGGCCAATAACCAGTCACACTGAACTAATACATATGACCACTGTTGATGGACACCAAGAAACCTTGCACTTTAACTTAATTGACGCCCCTCAATTCCAATTGATTCTAGGGTTACCATGGCTTACGGAACATAATCCTTTCATTGATTGGGGAGCTCGCACCATTCAATTAAATTCAGACTATTGCACAAAACACTGTTTCAATGGTTTCCAACACTCCTCAGCACCTGGTGCTGCTACTTCACTATGTGATAGCGGAGTTTCGGTGTGTGTTATTCAATCTATCACAGTACCAGAAGAATACCTGGATTTTGCAGATGTTTTTGATGAAGTCAAGGCTGAAACCTTACCCCCCCACAGGCCTTACGACTGCAAAATTGATCTAGAACCAGGGGCCAACCTACCTTGCAGCAGAGTTTATGCCCTGACTGAGAAGGAGAATGTTCATTTGAAAGACTACCTAGCAAAACATTTGGAAAATGGATTCATCCGACCGTCCCAGTCTCCCGTTTCTTCCCCACTTTTTTTCGTGCCCAAGAAGGATGGTGACCTCAGGACCTGCATCGACTTTAGAGCAATTAATCGGATAACTGTCAAGAATCGTTATCCATTGCCCCTTTTTCAGTATTAATTGACCAAGTAAAGGAGGCTAAGATATACACTCACCTTGATTTACGAGTAGCTTACCATCTGATCAGACTGCGGGAGGGCGACGAGTGGAAGACCGCGTTCCGAACCAAATTTGGTCTCTACGAGCATTTGGTGATGCCTTACGGTCTCTGTAACGCTCCAGCGGCCTTCCAGTATTTCATTAATGATGTCTTAAGTGATTTCATTGACCGTTGTGCTATTGTCTATATTGATGACATCTTGATTTATTCTAACACGGTAGAGGAACATCGTAACCAAGTCAGAGCGGTCTTGCAACGTTTACGGGAGAATTCTCTCTTTGTAAAGTTGGAGAAATGCCTTTTCAACACAGATACCGTGGAATTCTTGGGCTTCGTGTTATCACCTGTCGGAGTTCGAATGGATGAGCACAAGGTAAAGGCAATCACGGATTGGAAGTCCCCCACCTGTATCAAAGAGGTCCAAAGCTTCATTGGCTTCTCTAATTTCTACAGACGTTTTATTCATGGATTTTCTCAGAAGATTCTTCCGCTGACGCGTCTTCTAAAGAAAGGAGTTCCTTTCCATTGGTCTGAAGACGCTGAAGAAGCCTTTCAATTACTAAAGAATAGTTTCACCTCAGCTCCTGTGTTGTTGCATGCAGACCCCTCTGAACCCTTCTACCTCGAGACGGATCCATCTGATCTCGCCATTGGAGGAATACTTTCTCAGAGGCACAAGGATACGGGACAACTGCACCCAGTGGCTTATCGCTCTCGTAAACTCAATCCTGCGGAGTGCAACTATACCATCACCGAAAAGGAACTTCTTGCGATTAAAGATGCATTCAAGGACTGGAGGCATTATCTCATGGGGGCGAAACACACTGTGACGGTGTTCACAGATCATCGTAACTTGAAATTTCTGCGTTCTGCTCGCACACTCACGCCCCGTCAACTTCGTTGGTCTCTTTACTTCGCAGATTTTGATTTTGTCATTACCTTTCGTCCCGGATCTTAGAATGGAAAAGCTGATGTCCTCTCTCGACTTGATACTGGCAATCAAACTACAATTGTAGAAAATCACCAAATCATCCCGGATGGAAAATTCATTGGCTCTATTTCTGTAACACCCTTTGAACCCCTGGTTCGACGATCATTGCCTGACCTTGACTTGGCAACCTGGGCAGCGGGGGACCCACAGCGTAGTGTCCTTAATGGTCTTCCTTATGTGGGCACTGCCCTGTTTTTACCTACTGCCGAACTTCAACTTAAGGCCATGCAGGAATGTCACGATAACCCGTTGGCTGGACACAAGGGTATCCTAAAAACCGAAGAATTACTCAAACGAAGTTTTTGGTGGCCACACATGTGTCGTGACATCCGTCAATATGTGTTAAGTTGTGACAGTTGTGCACGGGGAAAATCTGATAGGCAGGCTCTCAAGGGTCTTTTGCAGCCTCTACCTACTCCCCCATACCCCTGGCACACGGTCTCTTTGGACTTGATTGTTGATCTCCCTTATTCTCATGGGTATGATACCATTCTAGTGGTTGTTGACACCTTCAGTAAGATGGCCCACTATATTCCTTCCAAGGGTACCCCTACTGCTAAACAATTGTCCCAACTCTTTAACCAACACGTTATCCGTCTTCATGGAATTCCTAGAGTTCTCATTTCAGACAGGGGTTCCCAGTTCTTATCTCGATTTTGGCAGGCTTACATCAAGGGCCTTAATATTGACCATCGGTTTTCCACCAGTTTTCATCCGGAAACTGATGGCCAAACTGAACGCACTAATCAGGACTTAGAACAACACCTTAGACTTTATTTGTTAGATCAGGAAGGTGACTGGCCTGACCATTTGTGGACTGCTGAGTATGCTCACAATAATGCTATAAATGTATCCACGGGCCATTCCCCTTTCTTCGTCAATTCTGGCAGACATCCTAATTCCCATGCTAATTTTAGTGAAGTTGAGGTTCCTGCTGCTCAAGATATTGCACGTCAATTGACCAAGATTCATCACTCAGTCACTCAGAATCTGTCTTCCGCGAAGGTTCGTTACAAAAACTTCGCTGATCGTAAACGCAAACAAGGACCTGAGCTGCATGTAGGAGATCTGGTCTGGCTCAGTACCAAAAATCTTCGACTAAAGGGTCCTCGTAAATTTCAACCTCGCTTTATGGGCCCCTATCCAATCGCAAAGGTTGTAAATCCAGTTACTTACAAATTATCTCTTCCTAACTCTACCAGAATTCACCCGGTTTTTCATGTTTCTCTCCTCAAACCAATTCACCCAGGGTTACGTAGGACCTCCCCTCCTGATCCTTTGAGTGTTAATGGTGAGGCTGAGTATGTTGTTAAACGAATTTTGGATTCAAAAATCACACGTGGTGAACTTTTCTACCTCATTGACTGGCAGGGTTATGGTCCTGATGAACGTTCTTGGATTAAGAGCAGTGATGTCCATGCTCCCCGTTTACTTAAAGCTTTTCATGCAAAATTTCCTACCAAACCGCGTTTGGAGGAAACCCCATTGGGAGGGGGTACTGTCAGGACCCACAAGAGGTTTCCTCCTGGTAACGCCTTTCTGGCTTCTATCTCCCTTTCACAAGATTATCAAAAGCCTTTCAATCCACTAAGCTGGGGGGCTTGTTGGCACCGATGGAATTCTAAGATGGCTGCCCACATGTCCATACTGCTGCAGCACTCTGCTGTTAGCGGTCTAGTCTCTTAGAGTTCTGACACCTGGTGAAGTGTGTGTCAACATTCTACTGTGCACTTCACTGAAGCAGCTGAGAGAAGAACACCTGAATTCCCCACGTCGTGAAAGTCAGTCAGGGTAGTTTGCGAATGTGCGGGGTTAGTTTCGCCGGGTATTACCCTTCCCTTCAGAGAAAAAGGTTAGTGTTTCTTATTAGGCTTCTAATGTAAAATTCCTGAGCAAAAGTATATTATCAGTTATGGCGTTTTAAAAATCTAAGTTTAAAAACCACAGGAGAAATGTTAAGGGTCAGAAATAAATAACCAAGCAGTCTTCACAGGAACAAGCTTTTAAAGAAGTTCTTTGAAATAATATTGAGGAGGAATCCTTCGACGCGCAAGCTTTTGAACCCGAGCTTGGCGTCTGAAGAGATTGTATCTCCTTTTCTGAGTGAAAGCAAGTGTTGAGTTACCTCAGACGCGAGCGCGCCATTCAAACGCTGCGTCTGAGTTATTCAAGAGGCAAAAGGGAATTCCTTGGGACCGACGCTGACGTGAGTTCTGAACGTCACGTCGGCCTTTCGGGAATTGAATTGGCTCTCTGCATAGCGGAGTTGGAAGCTGAGGCAGGCGTCCAATACTTCCGGCTATGCAGGATGTCTAGAGTAAAAGAAATAACTCTTGAGAGTTAAAGTAGAGCTAATCAAATAAACCCCAAAAAACGAAATTGGAAGAGTCTCTTCTTGGGCTTAAGGTGCCAGTTACAAATACCAGGAATCTCTTCCTATACTCTTTAATTACACTCAGCCCAAATGGGCTCTAAGAAATAATTAGGACAAAACAATACAGGCTTCCCCTAACAAATACTTACCTCGTGGTATAGCGCTAAAACAGAGTGAGTCATTATAGCGTTTCATGGGAAAATACTTGAGGGGTTAAAGCCCACAAATTCAATATTAGTTCTGTTACCCATCCTCTAAAAGTATTCCTTCATCCAGATCAATCTGGCACCACAGACTCCAGAATACCGACTCACTCATTCTCTATTAAGTAAGTAACAGAGAGAGAGAGAGAAAAGGAAGGTACATGCCTTTAACTATAAACGGCACGATTAACCTACCTTGTTCCTATTCTTTTCTGTGAAAGGCGAAGAGGCGATCTTGAGCAGCATGACCTCCTAAAAAGAAGAGAATAGAGTGAAGACTTCTCCTCCAAGCTAGATGGAATAGAGAAGTGAGAAGAGTAGCAAGCATCCAAAGGCACCCTGGTAAGATAAGGGACTTGGGAAGTGGGAAGCTGTAGGAAGAAAACAAGTTAGAAGTAAGTTACATTGTTGTTAATGTTGGCAGACCTGTAAGAAGACCAAGAAGAAATCTCGAAGCAGCAGGCAGGCCTTGGAGCAGTCTCTTCTTGTCCCATTCCCCTTTCCCCCCTTAGGAACTTACCTGTGATGAGATTGAGATTCATACAGGAAGTGTTCTGAGAAGGGCATTGGGACCATTCGTCGTTCTGCTCCTGTGCAAGTTGAAAGGTGCAAGTAGTAGGTCCTGACACACGTATATATATATATATATATTCCCCACAATTAGAGCACAACTAAAGACTCTCTAAATAAGAGAAACTGGGGCTTATCTGTCCTCTAAAACTACCCTTTACTTATTATGAGTTGCCACTAAAACTGTGTTTGCGGTAGCTCACATTCCAGCAATTACGTTGAAAATCATCGAGCATAAAGGGGCTGTATTCAATTCGTAGAGGCACCAAATATGGACATCCGTAAGGTAAATATGATCCCTGAGTGCCCTGATGTGGAAGGGTTAATGGCAGAGACTATGAAACCCAGTGAAACCATAACTAATTTTCTGCATAGGATGAGGGAATGATGGGGACAAGAGACAGGACAGCCATGGACCGATACGGGCCCAGAAGTCACATTCTTTTATAATATCCTTAAACAGGGTCTGCTCACCGAGATACAAATCTAATTGGAAAGCGTAGTGGGGCTAGATACCAAACCGTTGCATGAGATACAGGCGCACATCTTGAACTATCACAAAAAGAAACAGGAGAAGGATAGGGAAAAACAGGAGCAAGCCCAGAGAGACACTGCTAAGTCGGTCCAACACAAATTGAAAAAGACTGCCCTTGAGGGGGCTGCATTTGTAGTGGTGGGCGGAATTTGCATAATCGCGCTACGCAAAGCTCCGCGAAACGGTAAAAAATCTCCGCGAGCACGCAGACTTCCACGAACATGCGGAATTGCTTGTTCCGCCCATTCGGGATGCTTTTTTCCTGTTCCCGAACGCTGTTTGCGTGCTCGGGGTGAAATATCTCTCGAACACGCATTTTGAAAGCGCAAACAAGCAAAAAATTCCACAAAGCTGCGGATAGCAGAATCTTTGGCAGTTCCGCGTTCTCCGCAGAACGCAAAATTACCCAAATTCAGCAAATTCCGCGAGTGGAACGGAATTTACCGCTCAGGCCTATGCATTTGCCGTGAGCGCTCTTATGGCACCAGTCTTAAAGGGGGCTCCACCGCAAAACTCCAGAGGGTTTCAACTATAACAGCAGAGGCCTGAGTGGTTGGCAGCAACCAGACCTTAGGGAATGTCACTATGGTCACAGAATGGGACATATAGCAGAGGATGCTAGCTAAAAGCATACAACAAGCAGAGGTCAATGAGTCAGGGCCAGTCCCCACAAAATCTCCATCCACAAAATCATGCCCAGGGAAACCCAAATGCACCCTACAGCTACAGAGAGGCCAGGCACCACCATAACAGGGATCAGGTAGTCTGACAAACACATGGCAACAGCAACAACAGCAAAAACAGACAGGGAACCCAGCCCAACCACGGCAGGGAGGGGTAACTGTCTAGGGAGATAGTGCCTTCATAAAGACGCAGAACCCAAATATGCAATAAGTTGAAACCCCCAATTCATGCCACACATTTGACCCACACCTCAAAGTTCACTGCACCAAAAATCAAAAGAATTACCAAAGAGACAATATTAGGAATTCAAGCCTTTACTTATGTTTGGGAACTGAGGACTGCTGTATGTGCTTTGTCGATCAGGTACCTCACTAGAGTCTGCCGTTCAGGGAGCCCCCTGTAGCCTAGGCCCTACTCCACTGCTAATCCCTCGAGGTAGGTCTGGCTGGCCACATCTCAGGAGGAAGGCAGTCTGATGAGGGGTGCAGGGCTACTCCCCAACCAGTCCTTAAAAGCAGGCACCCACGCCCCCGTAGGCAAATTCAATTGGAACGGGTTGCAAGTCAAAAGGCCCCTATACTCGGACATCCAGCCAGGGACCAAACTTCCTCCATGGCACATGGTCCCAACAGTGGCCCAAAACCTAGAAGCCTCCAGACAAATGGAGGTTCCCTTTATTGTTCTAAAACAAAGCTGCCCTCAAGTGTCGGGAGCCAGACTTCCTGTACGCTGGGATAGTGAAGAGCTCACAGCCTCTGTAGCACATGCACAAAAATAAATACGTTGCAAAGAGTCTGCCAAGGCGTCAATTCAATAGGGTGGTTCACCTGAGTAGTCAGGCATCCCAAAGCCCAGTGCAGTCCAGGATCTTCATCATCAGGCAGGACTTCGGCGGGAGCACTGCATCCTTGTGATCCTAGTTATGCTTCCTTTCTTACTTCCTCTCGAGATTTTAAAATTTCCACAGTCTGGTCACTAATGTCATATCCCTCCAAAATAGAGACAGGAGCATGTTCACTAATCAGAGGTCCCTACCCACAAGCCAGGAACCACAGATCCAAACACACTAGGATGAAGTCCGAGGGAAAGGGGGAGCCTGGTGGAAGGGGGCCCATGAAGTCCATCACAGCTCTGAGTTAGAGTGGATGCAGAATGTGTTCACCCCTCGTATCAGGCCTAGCATTCAGCCAACACACAAGCCCTTACATGCACCATCTGGAGAAAACAGTAAGTCTAACCCTAAACATCACAAAACGACATGAGCAGGGATACACAGGGGCCACTATACAGCTTTCCGACCACCTATTTTTTCATGAAATAATGGGACAACAGATCACGTGAGATCTAGGAAGGCTCCCAAAAGACCAACAAAAAGAAGCCCGAACTAGCCCAAAATGAAGTATTTAGAAAAAGGGCTAAGCCAAGACACCTGGAGCCATGAGGGTTATGTTGCGCACCACATGCCATGGTCTAAAGGGGTACACATTTGACCTTAGGGCATGTTACAATCATCAACAGCACTCATATAGCGACATGCCCCCTCATTCCACATCGTCCCATGCAGATGCAGGTCAAAAGACACAGCCCGCACCAAAAGCGCCCCCCCACGCACCCACTGGGAGAGAAGGTCTGGTGACGCCCATAGAGCCTTCGCCAGAACTGATACTATCTTAATATTCACAAGATTACCCCATAAAAATCCTTCATCACTCTAACACCCAGTTAGGTACAAAGAGGGGGGAGGCCTAACAACTCTTTAATGTAAAGCATCAAAAATAGATACCCTGAGTGGGGCCTACTTTCGGTGCCTCTCTAAAATTGCATGAATGGAGTGTGAAGAACACACCCCTAAATAACAGCACAGGAACCCTAAAGAAAATGATTAACAACAGTGCATACAATAATGCACTGTTTTTTTTAACTAACCAATGAACGTAGCTCCTATCCAACAGGTCGGCAATCTAATGTCCAAGTGCACATCCTTTTCAGCAGCCACATCAGCACCCCAACAGAATTTACAATGTGCGAACTGAGAACTACGAACTATACCGTGAGCTTTTTGTCTCAAACTTTTTCAACTAAAACTACTTCCAATTACCAGAGGACTAGAGACACCTCCCCTGGATTCATCCTACAACCGTCAATGTGCAATAAGTTATGTATTGTTGCACTTCTATGTACCCTCTATTTACGATGGGTGTTGCCTCACCCATCCAGCACCAAATAACTGCCTAGTCAAATGGAGTCCACCCAGGAACTATTACAGTGCTATTGTAGGGACCTTTCCCATATCACTTACAATTACACAGAACCCAAAACTAGCATCACACATGAACTACACAGCACCCTCTCACACAACACTTGGTATCAGCACATGATCCCCGTGGACTCCAAGACAGCAAGCTGGGGATGTTACGTCTGTTCGCTGATAGCCCATGCAGTAGGCACAGATAGGCTTTACTTGTCCCAAGAGGTAGCCACCGAAAAGGTAAAATGCCTTCTTCACCTATACCTATGTAGGAATACGGCCAAAATACAACCCAACAAGGTAAAAACCCGCAGAGTATTAGTGAAGTATTAGTGAATCTGACCCAATATGAGACCAATCCACCACTGTACATTTTCACAAAGCCTAGCGACATACAAACTGTGCTAGAGAGGATGCCCAGGAGGGGGTAAACAACGTTTACTACGAAACTTTTTTCCCACAGGGAATTACAACGCGGTTGTTACAATGACCGCGTTGTAGTTCCGCATATCATTAGGAGAAGGTGTTGGATTTAAAATCCAACACCTTCCCTACTGTCCGCACAGACTAGAGTTGGAATAGTAAATTATACTATTCCAACATCCTGCGCTCCCCCACCGCAAGTCGTTGTTATGACTTGCGGGGTAATGGTATGCAGAATTACAACGCGGTAGTTGTAACGACTGCGTTGTAATTCCCTGCGGGGACGAAGACTGCGTGATAATATATATTCCCAGGAGGGGCACCATAGGGATGCTGCTGTTTGGCCCCAAGACTTCCCAGAGAAAAGATTCTTGGCGGTAGCAAAGCCACGAACCAGTGCACAAACCCATCCACCCCTGCCTCCATCTGTGGTCCCAAGGTGGCCCTTAGCGTATCTGGGGCAGTCTTCTTTAATAACAAATGGATCCCAGACATGGAGTTCCAGTTTGGGACTATTCATCTCAGTAATAAGTCTTGCAGGGGAGGGTTTAACAACAGTTCAGATGCCCCATGTCAGAAAATCAGGGATACCCAGGTGGGTGGATATACATGACTAGAAGGGAAGGGTCAACCCCTAATTTTATGGAAACTTACACTGTACTCCTTGTGTTTCAGAGGTAAAGGAACAATTTCACTAGGCACAAATGAAAACTGTGGCGCAATCCTGCACATTCTGGGCATGCAATGGGGTACCTCCACACTGATGAATAACTTTTGTCAGTGTGGTGAGTTTGCCTAACTCAGCTGCTCCCTCCTCACCATACACATCCAAACCCTGGTCATTCCCGGAGAAGAACTGTCGCATTTGTACCAACACCCGCTAAGGAAGAAGGTGTCTCTGTTGCATCACGCTTGTGAAAAAAGAACTGCTGATTTTTTGGGCTGGGTTCAGTACAAAGACATTCCAGAAGAATTCAGACTGTTCTCTGATGCACAAGTATCAGCGGGAGGGTCAATACCCTTCTTCACCTTGCAAACAAAAACAAACACCCTCTGGTTGCAGATACCCAGGTGGGAAACGCTCACGATGATAAACTGCACTGAGCTCATACTTAATTTCATCAAGGAAGAACTGAGAGCCCTATGGTGATATGTTATGTTATGTTATGTTAATTAGTTTTATAGCACGCACAGCTACTCCTGGGAGTGTCCCGGCGCGAGCCTGTAAGAATCCAGAGAGGGAAAAGTTAAAACAAGAAAGTTTTGAGCTGCTTTTTAAACTGACTAATCTCTTTAATGGCGCGTAGGGAGACGGGGAGCAAGTTCCAGGCCCTAGCAGCCGTAAACGCAAACGATCTGCCCCCCATTCTCTGGAGGCGCACCCGAGGAATTTTTGCAAGCAGCTGAGAAGACGATCTCAGATTCCTGGTGGGCACATAAAAGGCAAAGCGTTTCCTAAGATATGGCGGGCCACCAGCATATAGGGCGCGATGGGCTATCACCAAGGCCTTAAACTCCACACGCTTCCTTATCGGCAGCCAGTGGAGCGTGCGCAGATGATGGGCCATACTCATCCTCGCCGGAATATTCAAAACCAGCCGGGCTGCCGCATTCTGGACCACCTGCAGTTTTTTGAAAATATAATCAGGAAGGCCCAGATACAGCCCATTGGCATAGTCAACCCGGGAGAGGATCAAAGCCCGAACCACTGTTTCCTTCGCTGATCTTGGCAGTAGTGGGAGAAACTTCTTAAGAGACTTAAGTATCCCAAAACAGCACCCCGCCAGTTTTTTGATCTGGGTTGAGAAGGACAGCTGCTCATCAAACCAAACCCCTAGATTTTTAGCTGGGAGACCTGAACATAGGGGTAGGGGAAAGTCAGAAGGCGAAAAGTAGTTCCCTAAAGCGAAGAGGAAAATTACCATAGAGAAGGATTTCAGTCTTCCCCTCATTACATTTTAGTTGAGCCACCGAAAGCCATTGAAAGACGGCTGTCAGGCACTCCTGTACCCTTGCGGTGGAAAAATCCGATTTACCCCAGGTAAACAGCAGCTGGGTGTCGTCGGCATAGGCCACAATCTTTGCTCCACGTGCCTAAGCCAGAGAAACCCGAGGGGTGACATATATATTAAACAACAGGGGGCTCAAAGAGGACCCCTGTGGAACACCCGTGGTAACCGGCTGCGGAACAGATGAGAACGGCGGCAACCAAACCTGTTGCAACCGTCCCTCCAGGAAAGACCCCAGCCACTTCAAGGCTCAACCAGTGACACCAATGTCTGCTAGTCGAGTCAAGAGCAGGGCATGAGGGACGGTATCGAACGCCGCCGATAGATCCAGCATTATGAGGGCTGCACTGCCGCCCGAGTCAAGACACTCGCGAATGGCTTCCGAAACCTCTAGCAAGGCGGACTCTGTACTGTAAGCGGCTCTGAAGCCCGACTGAGCTGGATGCAAAAGACTAGACCCCTCCACAAAGTCAGTAAGCTGTTTGTTAACAGCTTTTTCACAAATTTTAGCCAGGCAGGGAAGCAAAGAGATGGGCCGATAGTTCCCTGGAACTCCCGGATCCAATGAGGCCTTTTTTAACAATGGAAGGATGATTTTGGCTTGTTTCCACTCCAAAGGGACAACAGCCTCTTTAAGTTAATCTCATTATTCACCACCTCGGCAGTAGAGGCCAGTAGTCTAGCTGTACACGGATCCGCAGGGGACCCTGATTTCAAAATTTTCAGGGTCTCCGACGGGTCGACAGAAACAAAGGCAGACAACGTAGGGGCAACTATAGGGGCCGCATCCAAATACAGACTCTGGCCAGCAAAGGTCCCCTGAATGGACCGTATCTTGTCAATAAAGTAATTTGACAGTTGTTCACACCAGGCGGCAGAGGCCGGGAGTTTGGACATCATAGCCTTAGGAGCCATAAAGCTCTGAACAATAGAGAAGATTTCGCTCGAATTATTACTAGCCAACTCGATGCGATCAGCGTAATAGAGACTTTTGGCCTTTCTAATGGCTTGGTAGTACACCTTCTGCGCATCTCTAATAAACTTTTTTGCTGAGGCGCAAAAATTAACACGCCAACCACGTTCAAGCTTTTTGCAATGTTGCTTGAGCAGCCTAAGATCGGCTGAGAACCATGGTTTAGAGGGAGTATTCCTCACGCGATGGCGGCAGGAGGGGGGTGGAAAGGGTAACCACAGCCCGCTCAATCCAATCTGTAAAGCAGGTCAGTGCCCCGCACAGATCTGCAGGGAGAACAGTTTTTGAAATCTCTAAAAGATTCTTAAAGGCAGTCGGATTGATTTTAGCAGTGGCAAGCCCCGACGTATCCTGGCGCTCCACAGCCTCAGCTCCCAGGGGCCATGTGAAGCAAGAGAAAAAATGATCAGACCAGGAAACTGGAAGTGGACTCTCCATGTGGATGGGGAAATTGGAACAAATAGGATCTAAAATATGGCCCCCGCAGTGGGTAGGGTACTTAACCCATTGGGAAAGCTGGGACAAATCTAAAGAATCTAGAAGAGACTGGGTATTTACCGAATCCGTCTGATCTAGATGGATGTTAAGGTCGCCCAGAAAAAGATATTGGGAAAAACGCAGGGCCCGAGGAACAATAACTTCCTTCAGACCATTAAGAAAAGGACCCGCAGATCCAGGTAGTCTGTAAACCAGTGTCCCGCCCAACGTGGAGTGGGCCAAAAAAACAATGGTAAAGTCCAAAAATTCACCCTGCCCCAATACAATGCTAGTCCCTTGGGAGACCTCCCACACCTCTCTATGCACTATGGCAATGCCGCCCCCCCTACCACTAGAGCGGTCAGCCCAAGAGATCCGATAGCCCGCTGGAATAGCCAATTGAACAATGGGGTTAGAGGAAGTATTCAGCCAGGTCTCAGTAATAAAAAGGAGATCCAGCTGATGGTCCAATATAAGATCAAAGATGTCTTGATAATGTCTCACCAGCGACCTACTATTGATCAAGCCAGCTTTAATAAGAGGGCAATCTTTCATTTTTGGTAGGGGGGCAGACCTGAACTCTGATCCCTTCAAACCAGCACCTAGATGGAAATAGCAATCTGGGCAGACTGAGCGCCGAGCAGAGCCGACATCCCAGCTAGAAGGTGCTGAGCAGCTGGCGGGTCTTAATGATAACAAATGCCCCCGGGTATACCCATTGTTGGCCGCCAAGACCACGGAACGGCGGGCAGCATACCTGGCGCTGGGCGCTTTCGGGACGCTGATGGGTGCAGACGGGCTTGCCTTGTGCGCGCCTTCGGCGCGCCCGCGGCGCACCCGCTGCGCGCGTCCGCTGCGCGTCCGATCAGCGCGCATTAAGTAATCCCGTGTGCCTGAGAGCTAGACCTCCACCGAGCAGAAAATGGCGGCTCTCACGGCAACACGGAAGCACAGGAAGTATGGTAGCGTGTGCCCCCACAAAGCAGTCCCCCGTGAGTAAGCGGATTCAATTATATTTTAAGTTAAAATTGGGTAAAAACATAGATCATCATCAATTTTAAGGTGCAGGTATGAGGCCAGTAAAATTCCGACACAGGGAATGTGCAAATAACAAAAAAAAGTGAGCAGCTAACACAAAGCAACAAAGGCGGACCTTCAAGCGCTGCGCGTCCGATCAGCGCGCATTAAGTAATCCCATGTGCCTGAGAGCTAGACCGCCACCGAGCAGAAAATGGCGGCTCTCACGGCAACACAGAAGCGCAGGAAGAATGGTAGCGTGTGCCCCCACAAAGCAGTCCCCCGTGAGTAAGCGGATTCAATTAGCAGCTAACACAAAGCAACAAAGGCGGACCTTCAAGCCTGGAAATGATACAACATCGATATGTGTTCGACTTAATTACCTCAATGAAGGGATGGATGTGTGCCAGATCGGTGAGTGCTTCTGCGCATTTATGCCTGGAAATGACATGGACAATGCCATTCTAACTCTTGCCATCCAAGCACTGCACTGCTTCCAAAGTGACATGTGTAAGGAGGGAGGTGCCCCTGAGCAGGAATGATTTTCAACCTGGTTTTCCTGGCTCCCACAGTGTCTGGCACGTCATTGCTGCCCATTTTCCTATTGATATTCTTTTTGTGTGGTTTCCAGCAATTGGGTGTATCCTGATGTAAAAAAGTAGTCCTGAAATTGGGTAGAATGCAAATAACTAGGAAAGTTGTAATGGTCAGAACTGGGGAACAACCAATCCCCAATAATGTGACTGTCATGAAGTATGGGTTAGGTAATGTAGTTGAAAATTCAACTAGAGAGGGGAAAGTTAACATTGAAAAAGTCAATGTCATTGTTAATAATGATACATTCATATGTAAGAATGAAATCGCATCTTGTATCTAATTCCCCTGTCATGAACTCTTCATTAAGCTCAACTCAGAAATACATGGTCAGGCTGGCTCTGAGACCTAGGCTTGAGGTACTGAATGACACATCCCAGGGGGGTGGCATGTAGCCGGCAGACCAACGCCTGAACAGGAAACTCAGGTCAATTCCAAAGATAGGCACAACAACTTTACAATGGTCAAGGAAGATTGGCTCCAATTAAGCATACATTGCTGGACGGGTGTGCGCATTCCAAACAAACACCATAAAGTCAGATGCCACATGAATTTAAAAACACATAGTCAATCATGACACAGTACACACAGTACACACAGTACATGCAGTGATCACGTTCCCCTCATGCTGGACATCTGGACACGTTACCCACTAGCCCTTCATTGTATCCACGCAAGGTCAATGCCCACCTGCATTTATTATCAGGGGCCTTATTTATGACCCCAAAAACAAGGTCCCCAGAGATATAAAAAACCTTGCTCAGATTGATTGTACTTTGAGACAGTCCTCAGACCCGCTTCCGTAACTGTACTCCCGGCCTAAGCGTTTAATTAAACCAACTGTTTCTGTTTTGCCAAATGACTCTTGTCATTTATTTTTTCAAAGTAAATTAATATTTGAGCAACAAAACAAAGAATGTGGAATGTATTAATATAAGCCCTGGTGTTTTTATGAACATCACTGTACATATACCTTAGCCCTATAAGATGTTTGAGTGGTGAATTTGCTATTTCTAGAATGAAGCAACATGCTAATTGTTAGCAAAAGTGTCTCAAGAGGAATGTGTTACTTTATAAACTTATAAGAAATCAGGTTTGATGCCATGTCATAATATATTTGTGAAAAATATACACTTGGTGTGAGTGTAGACTTTTTCTATTAGATATACATATGTGATTGAAGGTGAAAGATGTAGAAGACTTTACAGAATATAGTGAAGAATGACTGTTAAGATTTATTGACTAACTTGAGACCATTATATTTTTCTTTATTTTCTCTTTTTGTAGAAGAAAAATGAAAAACAGAAGCTCTGAACAAGAAATCCACCCTGTGAGAAAATATATGGAGGAGGAAAAATGTCTTGTTCACTTTTGAAAAAACAGGAATTAATTACTCTGTAGAAAGTGAGGAAACTTAATTGGAGAAGTGATAATGATTATATTGCATAGGGGGATGTTTGTGATCTTGCACAAGCTTGTGCTGTGTTGTCAACTTGTAGCTGAGGAAATATTTATCTGCTGACGTAGCAGCAAAAATGAGCTTTGTTTATATGAGCAGGATTATTGTCTTGTTCAATAGGAGTACCTGAACAGTCACAGTGTATCCAGGTTGAAAAGATGTGGAAGCACATAAAGAGCTCTGCAGTTCAGCAGCACGAGCTAACTCTGCCTGAGCTAACCTTTGTGAACTCATCTAAAAAAATGGTATGCATGAGGAACTTTGCTGAGAAATTTTTTTTAATAGCTGGCCTCAAAACAAACAACTGCCATACCAAAGACTCTTTGCTAGGCTGAGGTGGTACAGCTACACCAGGCTGCTCATCATAATGTGATGAAGACATTATAAATTAATAAAGTTGGTTGTTTTCTTTGTTTTATAATTGCTGATATAGTTTGATACTGTAATTGTGGTTATTGTGGTTGTAGTTTTGTAATGCTGTTAAATTGTTTTTTATAATAAAAACGTTTAAAGTTACTATTGATGTATTTGCTTAATAGTTGTTATAGATTTTAATTTTATTACAGGATTTTACTGTTGACTAAAACTGGTCGTTCCATCTTCAGGGAGTGCAGAAATGCTCCTGCATGTGTATATATATATCTATACAATACTATGTAGTCTTTTATGCTACCGAGAATTGTTGACTACCCAACTATGGTGACGTCTCATGCAACAGTGAGGTCCTTTAGAGAGATCAGTCCTTGCGATCACAGTAGTAACCAGACCTCTCATACAAGAAAGAGGTTTTGGCACAAAGGCCAGGGCATTTTCATATTCTACTACGTGCTGCTATCAGCTGGTGGAGATGTGATTGTGGAGAAGGCAGTCATTGTTCACATGTAACTATATATGCTTGTGACTCTGGAGAGAAGTTTCAGCAGAGAGGCCTGTCCTTGTGCACACCCTACCATGCCCTATTACCCCAATGGGGAGAGGTCTGAGGGAGAGATGAGTGTGTCCCCACATTCAACTATCCTCATCAATCAACCAAGACACAGTTATCAGCAGAGAGGATACGTAATTTCTATGCCCTATTACACACAGCCTACTTTGCACATATATTACTCTAGGGCAATGTCTCAGCTGAGACAGTGGTATGTTTACACATCATAGTCGGTATAGTTGTAGCCAGAGAGGTAAGCTTATTTTCACAGCCTAATTTGCACACCCATCATCCAAGACACAGACCATAGGAGAGGGGGCAGTCTCTTCCCACACTGTACTACGCAAACTTATCATGCAAGAGGGAAAACAGCCTTTACAATGGAAGCATTACAACACATGCCATTACAACGCATGTTGTTACAACGAGAAAGGATTGTTGCAGGGGGTAGAAGGTGTTGGAGTTAATTCCAACACCTTCTCTACTGTTGCACACACTGGAGTTTGAATAGTAAATTAAATGATTCCAACTTCCAGCACACCTCCGACAGCAAGTCATGGTAAAGGTATGTGTTGTAACGGCATGCGTTGTAATGGCATGTGTTGTAACGTCATACAACCTGCAAGAGAGATGTTTCACCAAACAGGGCACTTCCTCCCGACAATCTACCATGCATACCTGTCAGCATGGGAAGTGGTATGAGTAAAGAGATACATATTTTTCAGGCCTAGGCGTAGTTCGCGGAGTTTTGCCCCGCGGAACTCCATGAAGTTACAAGAAAACTCTGCGAAGTTCCACGAGTGGGGGAGTGCAGTGCGAACTGCAGTTTGTGCTGGTATTCCTGCAGCTCAGGTAGAAATTCTACCCGAGCGGCAGCTCGCGCTCGCGAACTTACCATTTGCGATCGCGAACTTACCGTTTGCGATCGCGAGTGGGGAAAAACTCCGCTGCACATCGCGAAGTGAAGTTTTCTGCACTCCGTGAGCTCCGTGGAGTGCGGAGTGCAGAAAACGCCGCAAACTCCACGAACGGAGTGAAGTTCACCGCCCAGGCCTAATATTTTTCAAATCCTAAAACAGACACCTCTCTCCTGGTAAGATGTATTAGGGGGGAGCTCACTCCATTTCCAGACACACGTCTATATCTCTATTGCTGTGGGGGGAGGTGCCAATACCGAGGCTAATACTTCCCACGCCGCACTGCACATCCATGTTGTCCTTGAGATAGGTGTTAGTGGAGAAGACAATGTTTCCCTACAAACTCATGTAAATGTCTGTTATACTGGGGGAGCTGAGACTGGACAGTCAAATCCATCCCTACACCCAAACATATGTGGTTATTTCGATGTGGAGAGGTCTCAGTGGAGAGGTCAGTACTTGCTATACTTACTATGGAATATTGAGTTCTTACATGTGAAGTGAATATCTTCTCCACCTTACTATGCATACTACTGAGTGTGGGGAAAGGTGTGAGTGGCGAAGCAGGGTCTCTTTACACCCTATTCTACACACTGGTAACCTTCATGCAGGTCTCACTGGAGATGACAGTCTCTCCCCATGGTCCACTATACGCAGTTGTTAGGCTGTGGAAAGGTGTCAGTGAGATCTCAGTTTCTCCTTACACCTATAATGTGAAAAGGTCTCATTTTAGAGACTACTTTCTCCCCTCACCCTACTAATGGGCACTATAAGGCATAAGTACTGAAATAAAGGAAAGTGTAAATTGTTCCTTTAAAAAAAGTGTACGATCTTGAGAGATTCGCCCTGGATCATAAAAAAAGTAGTGATTTAACTTTTCTAATGGTAATACATGGACTTGAAGTAAATAAATGAGTATCAGTGTGTGCTCTGTACCAATGTTCATCTCATGCTGATAAAACATAGGTTTTTTAAATAAAACTAAGGACCAGATGTAGGTAAATCTGAAATACCGATTTCTTATTAGCGAAGTTTACCGATTCGCTATTAAGAAATCGGTATATCCTACGTAGGTAAAGATTCGGTAAAAAATAGCGAATCCTTAATATTCCTTATTAACGAATCGGTAATTGAGATTCGGTAATAAGGAATACCTACCTATTCATTTCTATGGGCTTGGAGGCCCATAGGAATTAATGTGAATTAATGTAATACCGAATCGCTAATAGCCGGAGCACTTTCAAGGGTGCCAGGGTGTCAAAAGGACACCCTGTTGCACCCCTGAAATGTGCATGTGTGCACATGTGGCGCACATACATGCCCTAAGGGCATGAATGTGTGCCACATGGCACTTAACCAAAAAACAAAAAAGTGATTTTTTTAAAGGAAATCGGTAATTACCACCAACTTGAAGTTGGTGGTTATTACCGATTTCTTAAGGTTAAAAAGCACTCTTTAATGTGCTTCCTACATTGCACGATTCCTTAAATGCAAGAGCAATAAGAAATCGGTATTTACCGATTCCTTATATACCGTTTCCTTACCTACATTAGGAATGGCTAAATATCGGTCGGTAACGCTGAAATTTACCGAATTTCGGCGTTACCGACCGGTATTTAGCCACCTACATCTGGCCCTAAGTGATTTATTTTTAGCCACGATTATATAATGGATTGCATTTCATTAAATTAAGTATACTTTTATTATTCTAGTGTATATCATTTATACATACTGCATCCGAATATATTTAGTGTAAATGCAAAGTTCATTACAAAATGTACGATCTCGCGAGAGGGTCACAAGAGCAAACCAGGAAGCACTGCACGTGAGGGATTGACTCCCTGGCTCTCACAAGAGTCTCATAAGAGCTTTGGTGATGGGAAAAAAGGGGAAACATAGTGCAAACAACATAGATCATGAAACTATGGGGTAGTTCTAAGAAGAACTCTTTCTGTTAACAGTTTTCAAAAACTATTTAAAAAGTTTGTGTTTTCAAATATTTTTAATATTGTTTTGGTATTTTTAATTTGTTTAAAAGGGTACAGCAAAACCATACAACTTGAAGTGCTAAACAAACACCAACAGCATCTCCTTAAAAACAAAAACGTACAAAAAACAGTTTAGAAAAAACTACTGCCTGGGGGGCACTTGTGCTCTTCGAGAAGCTTCTCCTGGGCAGACCTGCTTGTCTCTGACTAAAAAGTGATCTGCTTACACAAGCAGCAAAATGGTGCATTATTAAAAAAAAATAGGGTTATTGTTTTCTTGTGCACTGAGAACCTGCGCAGTGACAGTATCTCCTGGAGCAAATGAAGTTGAAGCCCTTGTTGAGTTGTCTAGCACCGCAGCATGAGCCAAATCTGCCCCTGCAAGCCTTTGCGAATGCATAGACTTCAGGTGTCTCTACATCCCTGGCGTACTCATGCTAAATTGTCTATTTCAGCCCTCTGGCTGAACTCTTTGCTGCAAAGTTTGCAGATAGTGTACTTCCCAGAAACTTTCTTAGCACCTGGCCTCATTTCAAAGAATTGCCACACCAAGGATTCCTTGGGTGGCTGACATGGCTGAGGTGGTGCTGAAGCTCCTGGCTGTTCATCAGAATCTGATGAAGAATTCTTTCTACTGAAAGGGAAATGGGATAGGACAGCAAGCCAAATATGTCTACTCTCACCAAAGTCCATTAGTGAGATAAAGCAAAGGGTTTGGAATATTCTTCTTCTAAATAAAGACATCCATATGAACAAATCAGAATCTTTCCTTAGGGTGTGCTTCCGCTCCCTGACTTCACGCAAGTGTCTCATGGGCGTCTCCCGAGTGCATAAAAAATACTTAATTTGTATATTCTGTAGAACAGCACACAATTCATTTTTCTACCCTAAACAACATGTCCTCTTTTGTTCAAAATTACAGTAAAACAATGTAATTAACTTAATTCTAAATGTACGATCTCGTGAGTGGTTTGCGAGAGTTGAACAGGAAGTACAGCCCCCTCGGAGTCCACGCAGGGGATTGTGGTCAATGACATCAATTATGACATTATTGATGACATCACTGGTGGCATTACCCAACCTACGTTTTCCTGCAAGATCCCGACTGAAACAAAAATCCTTCGAGGAGGTCAGACAGAGTTAGAGGGCATCGACTCAGTGTGTATTCCTACATAGGAATAAATCTGGCAAACTCCTCTCCTGGCTGGAAACCAGAGATGCAACCTTCAGATTCGTACCCTCCATTCAAGACACTGTGGGCTGCTGCCATGAGCGTACCACAGAGATAGCGCAGGTCTTTGTGGACTACTATTGCATTCTCTATATGGCAACACCCATCTCTACACAGTAACTCGAAACTCCGCAATTGGTGGAGATCCCGCTGCCCAAGGTCCCATTGTCCTTGGTGCACGACCTCGACCAGCCACGGCCCTGTCATACCTGCTCTCTGGTAGGACACCGAGTCCTGATGGGTTCCTGATTGAGTTCCTTAAGCACTACACTGCGTAAGCACTGCTTTCTCACCTCCTGGGGCTGTATACAGAGTCAGCGGACGGAGGATCATTTCCGCATGACTTGGACATGGCCACAGTTGTTGTGATACCCAAGGCGGGGCACCCCTCTAACCATATAGTCCTATCATTCTCATCAACGCGGACATTAAGGTGTTCGTTAAAATTTACCTGACTCTGGCCTCCCGCCTGAGTCAGACCCTTCCACACCTAATCCACCTTGACCAGTGTAGATCCATGACAAATAGGAGTACTTGCCACTGTAACCAGAGGGTCCAACTGGCTCTGTTCTATGCCCAACGCCTCAACGCCCAATCGGCCTTGCTCTTAATTGATTTTGAGAAGGCATTTGATAGTGTTGCATGCACCTTTTTGGAGGCGATATTGCAAAGCACAGTCTTTTCGCCCTTCTTCTGTAAACTGGTCAGTCCCCTGCAAGCTAGGCCTATCATGCAGGTTCAGGTTAACCATATCCTTTCACCACTCTTTCCAATCCACAGTGGCACCCGTCAGGGTTGTCCCCTTTCTCCCCTCTTATTTACGTTTGTGTTTGAACCTCTGGTGTGTTGAATCAGATGCGACGCCCAGATACGGGCGTGGTCTTGGGGAGGAGGTCCGCAAGAGCGTATAGCCTTATAAGCAGACGACCTTTTGCGGTTCCTGGAGGAACCGCTAACATCAAGGCCCAGATGTTTGGAGATTTTCCGCCTATACAAGGAGGCCACTGGGCTAAACAAATCCAGGTCTCCGCTGGTGCCGGTGACGGGCGACACAGGGGGCAATTCCTTTAAGTACCTTGGCATCCTTATTTCCATTCTCCCGAAGCTAACGTAGAGTTTTAACCTGCGGCCCCTTATGACAGGGCTGACCAGAGACCTGCATGAGTGCTGGAGGCTACCCTTGAATCCCCTTTGGCAAGTAGCACTGTTCAAAATAATGTGCCTCCCACGTTTTCTTTACTTCCTTGCAAATGTCCCCTAGACTATTCCCAGGCAATGCTTTCTTTCACTGGCGTCCATGATCTCCACCTTCATATAGATTGGAGGTCGTCACCGAGTCACCGAGTGTCCTTCGATACTTCCAGACAATCTCACTGGGGTTGCCAGATTCTACGGCAACTATCTAGCCACCTAACTTGTTAACATCAATTATTGGTTCAGCGGAAGCTGGGATGACCCTGCCTATGTAACAATTGTGTCTCTTAGGCCTTAACGGTATCTTGGGACAGCTTCATGGAAGCCCACTCCCTAGGTCCCTCTCTGACTGCACCCAAGCAACCGTATTATGCTAGAAGGTGTCACTGTGCTTTGTTAAATAGGATCGTAAATTCACTGGAATGACCCTACTGTGGCATGGGACATGTCTGAACCATACGGCGGGCCTACATGGCTTCACTCAATGGGACAAAATAGGATTTACCCTTTTGGTGGATGCTTGGCGAGTGTATGCCCTGATGTCAATTCAAGACTGCAAGAACAATACCAGCTTTTTCGTGCCCAGTTTTATCACTACCGTCAGCTAAGACACACCTTGTTGGAACACCTACCCACAAGTGCGCATATCCCGGAATTCAACCCTCTTGAAGCCAAGCTCCTGCTTGGGAAATTGGGTAACAGCGCTATCTCCCTAACATACTGCTCCTTTCAATTAATGCTCCAAACTGATTTACTGACCTGCAAAGGATGTGGGTCGCACGGGTGGTGATGACTGGCATGGGGGCCCGTCTGGCCGCCCAGAAACTGGCCTTTCCCGCTCACCTGTGCATGATCCAGCTCAGTTATTTACATCTCACATACTTGACACCCCAGGGACTTTTCTGGGCAGGCAGAGCCCCTCAGGCCTGCTGCGCGCAATGCTCCCTACCGCAAGATGATTTCTTTCACATGGTCTGTCTGACATTAGCTGATATCTTGGTAGGGATTGAAGGGGAACTCTCTGGTACTGGAGCATCCAGTTGCCCTTACCCCTAGGGGTGTACTACTGGGACTTCTGGAGAAGATTGGGGGACAGAGAATGAAGCGATCCTTTGTGGGAAACAACCTTTTCCACGCAACCGTTACAATGCATGCAATTACATCCCATGCCATTGCAACGCAAAAGGTGTGCAGCAGTGGGACGAAGGTGTTGGATTTAACTCCAACACCTTCCCTACTGTTGCACACACTGGAGTTGGAATAGAAAATGTATCTATTCCAACTTCCAGCGCTCCCCCGACAGAAAGTCGGGGTAAAGTTTTGCGATGCAATGGCATGCAATGTAATTGCATGCGTTGTAACGTCACATATTCACGTTGGATGTGCTATGTTGGTGGGACACTGCATGTCATTGGAAATCTTTAGTTCCCCCCTCACTGGCGTGGAGGAGTGGGTTGGACTGGTGTGCTCGTCAGGAGAGACCTATTTATGAAGCTCATTGATGCCCACCGAAGCATGATAAGATCTGGGGCAGGTGATGAGAGCATAATGGGATGGATATATAATCCGGGTTTGTCTTATCTGATGTTATGCTTTCTATACAGACGTGGACTTTATTACTGTGAGTTTTATATATTCCTCCGAAAACAATACAATTTGGTTATAAAATAAATATAGTTATGGTTATCAACAAAAAATCTAAAAACACTAAAATGTACATCTTATGGTTACTTTCACAATCCATAACTCTCACAACAGCTACACACACACCATAACCTGCACACAAGCCGCAATGCAATAGATACAATTACAATTGTTTTAAATAATCTCACAGGTCAGATTTCATATCAGACTATCATTATCAAAGAGACGACTATGAACATATTATTATTATTTCTAAGTTTGAGT
The DNA here is from genome assembly GCF_964204655.1 of Triturus cristatus. Lineage (NCBI taxonomy): Eukaryota > Metazoa > Chordata > Amphibia > Caudata > Salamandridae > Triturus > Triturus cristatus. Next base: position 472,462,336 of record NC_140590.1, on the reverse strand, counting down.
ACGTGTTGTCATTTAATTATGATGTGTTGTATTTATTAGCATAAGTATTGAGCAGTCATAAGCATTGCATTTGGTGTCCTAGCTATAGGTTAGGGAGTTAACCTTCATTTGTGAATTTCTGGTTATTTTTTCAAACACATATTAAGGTGTTTTAAGCAAAGCTAACCATCATTTCATTTTAACTTATATTTTCAGTGAGTTTCTGGGAGTTTTATATCATACACTACTTACAATTTCTTAGGAATAATCTGGATTTATGCGAAATTATGTTTGTCAACACCTCTAAAATACTATGGCGTGTTTGAGTGAAATAGAAACAGACAGCTTCCCCACCCACAGAGAAAGTTTAATCCCCTGGAGCACTAGGCGTTAAATAAATTATCAACAATAACCACCAGCAGGATGTAGGGTTGCTCTCTTGCTTCATGAATAAGTAAATGGGGCTTTTGTTTATCCAGTGGTGTTCATAATGGATGACAAAGAAATTCTCAATGTTTGTACATCCGGCTTCTGTAGGACAGCGATTAATTCACTCAGGGCATCACCCACTACATGTCACTGCACAGGTGAGACGAGCTGCGGCACTGGAGACAAAACCCTGTGATTAAAGCTGAAGGGAAGCACGCATTGCTGCAAAATGTACACTAGTAAGACCAGATCGCTTCCCTAGCTACCTCCTCGGGGGTGGTGATCGCAGTGGGTTAGATAAACTGATGTTGGTGAATGATGAAGGAATGAATTATGCCTTTAAGGTTGTTTTAGGTACCAACCTCTCGAGGCCGATGGACCTAAGTTATACATCCCAGATACCATTAAGACCAAAAGGAGTAGATGGGGACTGGACCATCCCTTGGAGAAAAAAAACAATATATTACACCACACGACACACTCTGTAGCGTGTTTGTGGACAACTATGGCACAAAGGAAACAAAATTAATATGTGTTCACAATTTCTAATAGTAAGGAGCGGTCAAACAAAGCTGAGACACCTGCAGAAGTAAATCTCAAGGTCAGAAAGAAGGTCCTTGAGATGATGTGTTTCTCTGCCATTCATAAATAGCATGCTGGCCATCGACAGGAAGACCTTTGAACCTTTCAGAAAAAAAAACTCTCCTAGTTCCCTTTTTTGGGATTGATGGTCAAGATGGGTTTAAGCATTTACTTTCTGTGACGCCATCTGTGGAAATGTCAGCATGTGATTTTATTAATTCACTGAGGTTATAGATAGGCTGAAATTTCATTTCTATCAAAGAAGACCCACGTCACTATGGAACAACATTGAATCTATGGAATCACATGTTGCAGCATTACAAGGATTGATAACTGTCACTTTGGAAAGTTTGTTGAGATTAATATCAGAGAATACATTTGATAGACAATGCTAATAAGAAGGTCCAAGACCAGTTATCAAGTCATCACAAATCAACTGTACCAGAAACTAATTGACCATTGACGTTGAATGTTCTATTAAGGCAGTTAAACACACAATGATGATAAGGTGCCTACCTAAAAAGTTGTTAAGTCAAAAGTAAGTTAACGACAAAACTGCCTCTGAAAAGAGCGAGGAAAGGAACATGAGGACATTTTAAAAAAAGAGTTTTAGATGTGGATCCAACAACCATATTAAATCTACCAAGAACTACCGGCTAGTGGGTTAAAAGCAACACGACTGCCAATGTGTACAATAACACTTCCAGGCAAATTTAGGTTGAGGATGTCTTTGATACAGTTATAAAGTGTATAAATGAGCTATTAGTGCACTGGAGGTCAAAAGAGGTAGATAACGACCACACCAGCCAAACATTACTAATAGTGGAGAACCTTGTAGCACATCAAGCTGCTTATCTGAGATTGATAGGAGGTAGTGTTAGCTAACTCAGGGTCACCATTTACCATTTTTGTCAGATTCATATTTTTACAAATATTGGCAGAATAAGAAGTTGCAGTCTAATGATGTGAATAGATTTTCACATGAGGGAGAGTGTGATTCATAATGATTGTGTTGTTTTCTGTTGATTACATTTCTCCAAATCAGAAGGATTTTTCATCAAGGAATATGTGCCAAGAAAGGCTATCATATTCTGGGTTGTCATCATCAGAGGGATTTGGTATTAAATTAGACCCCAGAGCCAGGGCCAAATTAGGAAAAGTGAGGTTCGTGAATCTAACCAATCAAGATTAGGAATATATCTCCACATAGTGCCAAACTGTGACACGCCTTATTGAATCGTTTTAAAGTTTGATTATCTCTTAACAAGAGCTTGCTTCCTGTCCTGCCAGTCCTTCCTGTCCTGCCTAGTAAGTACTATAAAAAGTGCAGAACAGGAACTGTCTGATTCTTAGTAGCCTGCCTGCTGAAATCTTCCCAATTCTGTGGAGTGAAAAATCACCTCTGCATTTGTATTCTACATAGTGCCTGTTAGTTCCCATTGTTTACTAAAGATGAATTGCAAGAATTTCGGTTGTGGGTTGACTGAGGTGTGAGCCCTGGTCAAACAGCAACCACAATCGTTGTCAGGGTGAGGCACAGGCCAATCATACATTCACCTGTGCTCAACTCCCTGGTAGCTTGGCAAAGAGCAGTCAGGCTTAACTCAGAAGCTATGTGTAAAGTATTTGTGCAACACTTCAAACAGTAATTAAGTGCACAACACCACACAAAAGGTCCCACACCAATGTAGATTAGAGTGACTTTTAATAAATAAAACAAGATCAAAATAACATAAATGCAATCAGTAGAACCGTAGATATACAGTTTTAAAGATTTTAGGCAAAATAGCGTTAGAAAGCACAAATCTCCAACAGTGGCTATCTGGTTGTGCGGGACCAGGACAAAGTCACAAGTTCAGGCCGACTGCGATGGATCGTGGGCCAGCTGATCAAAGTACCTTAAATCCTGGTTTGAGGAGCGCTGCGAGGATCTGCGCTGAAAATGCATTGTGCAGTCGAAGCGATGCACCAGTTCCGAGGTGCGGCAATGCTTCGATGGGAGGTCCTGCATCGCCATCAAAGATCCCATCAGCGAGGGTTTGCTATGCGAAGTACGGCATCGAGCATGCATCTTGCAGTCGGGGCGATGCGTCGATTCAGAGGAGCTGCAAGGCTGTTGAGTCCATTGTCAATGTCGAGCCAGCCGGTGAAGAGGAATGCGAGGGCCTGCGCAGAGGTTGTATCACGTAGCGCTTGTGCTAAAGAGGTTGCGGGATGCAGCAGCGATGCAGGTCTTTGCAAAAGGGTCCAATCCACACAGCGGCAGCAATGCGTCTGTTCTGCTTGGGTTGTGCCCACAGCAGAGGAGATGTGTTGGTTCCTCTGCATCCACAGAGGCTGGCAGAGAGCCTTAGGCCCACTTCCAAGGTCCAGGGTTGCAGTGCTACTACCTGGAAGGGTAGACTCGGAGATGACAGAATACAGGTGCAGCCTGTTAAGTCCTGAGTCTTCAGATCAGGAGGACAGCTCTTAGGGTCATTTTGGGGTTGTGGGTTCAAGAGATGCAGGCCGAGTCCTTCTCACCAAGGCAAGACGGCAGCAGGCATCAGGCAGCAGGTCAGCACAGCAGGGCAGCAGTCCATTAGAGCAGCAGTCCAGCAAAGTGACAGTTCTTTCAGCAGCACAACAATCTTTCTTCCTGGCACAGTATCCACAGGACCAGTAGTGTACGGAAGTGTCGATGTCTGAGGTCCAGTTTTTATACCCAGTTGTGCTCTTGACATGGGGAGAAGCTTCTAGAGGCTGGCATCTGAAGTGCAGAGGTTCCCTGCTGTCCTGGCCCTGGCTCCAGACTGACTAGAGGGCGAAAGCAGCTATTGTGTGAAGGCAGGGCACAGCCTATTCAAGTGTAAGTGGGACTGGGTCCAGCTCCCCCTCCCATTCTGCCAGTGATGGCCCATCTAGGCACACCTAAGCTCCCTATTGTGTATGGCTGTCTAGGAGGAATTCACAAAGCCAAACTGTCAACTATAACCAGTCATGTGACCCAAAGACAGGCTGCAGGCACCAAATGGCTAAGCCTCGAAAATGCCAACTTTTTAAAAGCGACATTTTCGAAATTGTAATTTAAAATCCGATTTCGCCATACGTTAGGATTTTTCATTACAATTCTAAAGACACCAAACATGAATTGGGTACCTAGTCCCATTTGAAAATTACACCTATAAAAAGTAATAAGGAACTCCAATGTTATCCATAGGAGAGGTACGCTTTGCAGTACTGAAAAATGAATATAATAGTTTTTACTATCAGGACATGTAAAACTTACATGTATATGCCCAAGGTTTTAAATACACTGCACCCTCCCCTTTGGGCTATCCAGGGCCTACCCTAGGGGTAACATAAAAAGGGTTGGGCCTGATATAGCCGCCTAAAACTGCACAAACAGGCTGCAATGGCAGGCCTGAGACATGTTTAAAGTGCTACTTAAGTGGGTGGCACAATCAGTGCTGCAGGCTCACTAGTAGCATTTGATTTACAAACCCTAGGCACAGGTAATGCCACCTTACTAGGGACTCACAAGTAAATTAAATATGCCAATTGGGTATAAGCCATTTCTACTATAATTTAAGAAGAAAGCACAAACACTTTAGCAATGGTAAAGTGCTAACACCAGCAAAAACGCAGTCAGCAAAACAGGAGGTATGAAGGCAAAAAGTTAGGAGAAAAACCACACCAAGGACGCCAGATCTAACACTAATTATATTGTGTAGCTAGTACCACTAAGCTTACATTTCGAAACCATACCAAGAGCTACCTAAACGAACAGAAAACTGAAGTCAGAGGGAGACAATCACAATCTGCACAAGTGCTCCACGTCTTATCCCACCTGAGAGGCACCCAAGGTATTTTAGGTCTCACTGCATTGAGTTGTAATCAAAAGGCACAATCACTTAAATGAATACTTACACTTAAGATGTTATCTATGTAAAGCCCGAAGCGCAACAAAACTTTAGCTATGAAACAATCTAACTGCTGGCTAATTTGGGCTCAACCCCGCCACCTAGACATTCATAGTTCCCTGATGGCAAGGAACTGCCAGAACCAACTATGTCAGGAATGTTAGCAGACAGCCCCTTTGCCTCCCAGTAGTTTAATAACACTGCACCAAGGACATTATTTAGGGGTCGCCATGGATTGCAGCTGTGACCCCTTGTTGCCCCTTACGACCACTGGCACTTGCTTTAGGACCCTTGTCCTCAAAGGTGACATAATCATTGACAAGAAAACAGGGAGGGGTGGCTTGATCATGTTTATTACACTAACAGTGAATTATATTCTGTTATTTTCTTTCAATGCAATACAAATGAAAGCACCAGGACCTTTCGCGGAAATTGAGGTAAGTAGAATATGCATTTAAAGGTATACTGTGCACGTGCTTGCACATCAGAGTGTGTTGGTGTGAGAGAGTATGTATGCATGTGTGAGCGCATGTAGTCCGATTGAGTCACTGAGAGTGAATGAGAAAGAATAATTAGTAATGAGAGTGAGGGAATGTTAGAGAGTTTGAATAGGAATGAGAGTGAGTGAGAATGAGTGACAGTGATTAACAGTTAGTGAGTGTAACTGAGTGAGAATGAGTGAGTCAGACTGAGAATATGTGAGAATGAGTGAATGAGAGTAAGAATGAGTAAAACTGAGTATGAGTTAGAAAGTATGAGAGAGTTAGAGTAAGTGAATCTGAGTGAGAATGTGAGCAAATGAGTAGGTCAGAATGAGTGATAAGTGAGAGTGATTGAGAATGAGAAGAGTAAGAATGAGTACAAGTGAGTGTGAATGTGTGAGAAATCTTGAGGTACTCATAGTATGAATGACTGTTAGTGACTGAAAATGAGTGAGAGTAAAAGAGAGTGCAAGAGAATATGTGAGAATGAGTGCAAATAAGTGAGTGTGAATACGTGAACTGTGTGTGCATGAGTGAGAATGAGTGGAAGTAAGTGAATGTAAGTGAGCATGAGTGAGAATGTGTGGTTATGCTTGTGAGTCTGCTGTTGGCCCCAAAGTACCAAAGGTAAATCTAGGCTTAGAGAGCAATCATGGCAAAATATTGGCATGGCATACTGGAGGCAATTCTCAGCACGGCAACCACTTGTAACATTATATGGGCACTGGCATACTGTTAAGAACCCCAATGTACCCCAATATAGGCATAGGTAGTTACACAAACTTTTACCTATGTCTGTTCTACTATTGTGCTACATAATGGGTATGGTGCTGACCTTTTACCTAGTTAGGTGCTACATGACTGTCCTGTGGTTTTGTCTGAAAACTAGCCTCATGTATTATACATGAGGATTCTCAGTTTCAAAGCAGGATTACCATCTTCTGCATAACAACTCTGTATAAGGGTCACCTCTATCGTCATCTCCTCCTCCCCAACACCTTGAGACCCTCTCGGGTGAGTAGCGCGCTTTATAAACCCCCTGATTGATTGATTGATTGTCATCTTTGTCTGACATGCCCACCGTACACTTCTAGGTATAACCCCTGGGGGTGCCTTTCAGGTATGTAAGCGCTACATCTTTGCTGGGCAAACCAGAGGAGAAAGTCTTCCATGCTGACACACTGACACGAGATGCTGAGGTCCCTGCACGCAGACACTCCAGCATGCAGTGGTCTGACATCCCTTGTGGGGTGTCCGTCTAAAGGCCAAGACGAGGTCCCATGCTTTCCCACATCAAGTAATGGGGTTAGTTCTACCCTAAGGGGATTCTTGGCTATACACCCGCATACATGCTCGGTACATTTAGCTACATCTAGTTAGTGTTCATCGTAGGAGTACACATTATTACTGTTATGTATCTATATGCCTGCATATATTCATTGTTTTAGCACTATGGCAGAATTCTACCTTTTCTTTACTCTACTGGTGCTTATATTTATATATATATATATGTTTATGTCTAATGGTTGTTGCAGCACACAGATTTTATACTAGAATAACGCTGGTTCAATAAATACTTATTGAAAACACCCCCACCATTTATTCTGTGTATCTCTCTGAGACGAAGTAAGCACGAGTGACTGTGCGAAAAGTAATGTACTGTTTCCACAATCCCTGAGGGGTCAGGATTGTCATGTTCTATAGTTGCCAAAAACTATTCGCTCCTTGGTAAGAGGGGCTCATAGCGGCACTGTGAACTAGCTGGTCCACAGACTTATCCTTTGGGGATGTCTGGAATAAGCCTGGACACTGATCCTTTAGTTTAGGTTCTCTAAACGTGCAGATCCTATATAAATTTGTAGGAACTACATGACAATACCAGATTCAAATCCTGGCATAATGGGTACACGTGGCAAAATATTGGTACGGGCATACTAGAGTTAATTCTTAGCATAAGGGGTACCCATGGCAACATGCTGGCACTAGCACATGGGAGGTAATTCTTGGCATAAGGGAAGACAATAGTGGCATATGGCAGGGGGCAACCATGACAAAAAGCTGGCTCTGGCATAGTACAGGTACTTTTTGAAATAAGAGTCACCCATGGTATATGTACAGCATTAACAGCTAAATTCTGGCGCATGCTGTTTATACATTTTGGCATAAGTTGGCACCCTTGACAAAAGTGCTAACCCTGGCATGACAGAGGTAATGGTTGACATATGGTTGAACATTCTGAAAAAATTGGAGTCGGCTCCTGTGGAGTGTCTGGATTCATTATCTTGGCTCACCATGAAGAGACCTGAATACTTATTGAATCTCCTTTCAGATCCATTGCTTTTTAGGAACTTTAGGTGAAAATTGTGCTTTAAAATGCACCATTTGATCCGATTCATTTTCGAAATTTGCTCATGGGAGAGCTCCCCAGGACTACCCTAGAAGAGGTCTAATTCCCTCACTTCACACGCTATCATTCACATGTCAGTAAATAGACATTTGCCTGTGTTGTGTTATAGTAAGCATGCAGTTATTGTGGAACTTCTGCAATGTCAAATATTGTGATGTCATAATGGCTAAAGTCATGTGGCATTATGAGTCAAAGGTCATATTATATCACTTCCTGTGATGGCACTAAAGTCAAAGGGTGTGTGATGTCACTTCTTCAACCCCTGACACTTTGGTGAATCGACGTCAATGTGCTGTATATGGTGAAAATAACCAGTACAGAGTACCCAACCTCATTAAAGTGAATAAATGGGGTAGGGACTGGAGAAACACTGAAATCGTCATAGTCTAGAAACTATGTTTTATTTATTACAAATAAACAATTGCAACATGTAACATCGGAGCTTATCAAGTAATATGAATCCATATAAGTCACTTACCATCCTGGGAGTGGAGGAAAGACGATCCCCAGGAGGCACCACTACCAGCAAGAGCGGAAAGCAAACAGGTTTAAACAGGTTTCCACAAATAAAAGGTTAGTGATTAGCTAAATCCACAAACAATCAGAAACCAGGAGGGGGAGAGAAAATATGAGGGTTTCCTCACAGAGAGAGCAGGGTGCGAACTGGCAGCAAGAGAGGAAAGCACACCAACATGCTCTCCGTTGCTTGGTGCAGAAATGCACTTCTGGCTTCCTTTTCATCTCTCTGCATTCCTAAATCAGAAGCAGCTGTCATTTTAATTTGAGATGGAAGCCGCCTTCCAAATGTGCAGCATTGCATATTTCCTCAACCTTAAGAGTCACTTGGCCACCCAGGCAGCCGAACCACCATCTCCCTACCACTGCCAGCTCACATCTCCAATTGCCTAGACGTTTATCCTCCAGCCTGAACGTGGAGCTTAAGTGAGAATCTGGGTGAGTCTTGATAGCAAATTCATCAGACGGGTCAAGAAAGAATCACGAGGTACCCTTCCTTATAGGATTGGGCATTTACTGCTGGATGATATGGCCCCAACCCCGTCATCCTGTTTGAGGACCTCTACTCAATGGGACTTCCTAGAGGACATTGACTTTTTAATTTATGTATGGAAATGGTACTCTTGTAACTTTTCCAATCCAAAAACAGCTTTAGTCGACAAAAGTCATAAAAGCAATACAAAACAGGTACAGGTGACAAAAGACAACATTTTAAAATCGAATACCTTATAAAATATATACAAGATTAAAAATACATATAGTTTCAAAGAAAATCATTGAGGGAATCATCTAGGGCAGCTAACACTTTACTGACCATTACTCTTAATTCTTATGATCCACGCCCACCCCAGAAATTTAGCGACAGCCACAACGATTACCGGGTCAGTACTAGTACGAAGAATTCTTCCTGCTTCGCCACTCAGTCTAGTACCCAATAATTTGCAGACAGGTCTCAACCAAACACGCCTCGGGCCGTGTAAGCAGGGCATGCAAAAAACATATGTGCTATTGTTTCCTCATGGGATTTACACAGAAGACATAAGTTGTTTCTATTGGTGTCCCACCGGGCAGTGAATGATTTTAGAGGCCGCGATCCCACCCGCATCTGGAAATATAGTTTCCTATCTAACACTTTTGTAACAAGGTCCCAGAAAGGTTCCAGCCTTGGAGCAGGTTTAATGCTCAAAAAGCCATCAGATAGCGAAAGGGATTTGCTGTCAGAAAATACCTTGGCGTTAACCAGCTCCAAATATTTCTCTTTCAAGAGTGCTTTAGATGGGAAGGTGGCACCCGAGGGGTTCTCCCAAAGAGCACTCATCCCCAGAGCCTCAAGAGATTTTCTGAGTTCTTTGAACCAGCCAATATTGCGGGAGCCCACCAAAGACATTATATCAAGGAAACCCTCAGCATACTGAACTAAAGCCGGGGTAGTCCATAATCTACGTCAATAAAGGATGGGTCGTAGCCTAGCTACATCAGCAATAGACTTCTTGCCCAGGTCGTGCCTCAAAGGAACTATAGGTGTGCTCTGTGGGAGCGAAGTAATGCTACGCATAAACTTGTTTTCCAAGATGGTTAAGGAAGACAAGTTCTCGTATCCCCACAGTTCAGCACCATAAAGGGCTGAACTCACAGCTTAGCACTATAGACCTGAAGCACGGGTCTAATTGGTTTCGATAAAGATTTCTTAAATTCGCCAGATATTACTCCTACAAGCTGCCTATGTTTTAGGGTAGACAATTCCCTCTGCAATTTCCACGTGAAGTTATTTTGAATATTAACTCCTAAATAGTTAAAAGCCTGTTCTTGCTCCAGTGGATTTTTAAACAAGACAAATTGGTTTTTAAAAGATCTCTGTGGCCTAAATGCCATAAGCTTATTTTTTTTTATATTAACTTCAAGGCCACGTTCCACACAGAAATTCTCAAAGATATCCAATGAACGCTGTAGACCGCAAGGTGTTTTAGCAATTAAAAGCGTATCATCCGCGAACATTAGAATTGGGATCTTTGTGTCGCCAAGAATAGGGGCGTCAACATGAGCTTTCAGAAGACGATCAGCTATATCATTGATATATAGGGAAAATAGGGTTGGGGCCATAGCACAGCCTTGTCTGACCCCCCTTTGGACCGGAAAGTCCTCGGTCGTCATGCCCTGACCTCCCCATCTAATTCTAGCAGAATTGTCAGCATGAAGCCTCTGGATTAAGGACAACAAGCCGCCATGAAGCCCCAAGTCTTTCAGCGTCATCCAAAGTTTAGGACGTGGGTCTAAATCAAAGGCGGCCCTTAGATCCACAAACACCGCGTACAAATTCCCCTTACCCAGGACCACTGTCTTCCAGTAAAGGAGGACGAAACGGAATACTTGGTCAATAGTACTAATGTGCTGACGAAATCCTGCCTGAAATGGGGACAAGATGTTATTTAGCGCTATCCAGGAGTGAACACGATTTAAAATCAGCCTACCAGTAATCTTCTGGATAGCGTCAATCAGGCTAATAGGCCAATAGTTCTCAGGAAGCGACCGGTCCCCCTTTTTGTAGACCGGAATTATTTCCGCTGCTTTCCATGAGCTAGGAATTGGGGCACCCTGCGCCAGCGCGTTGGCTATAAGTTGGATGTATCTCCCCCATTTAACCTTATCATACAGGAAGACATCCGCAGGTACTCCATCCGGGCCGGGAGCCTTACCAGACGCCACACCAGCAAGCGCTGATTACACCTCAACACTAGTAAAGTTGTCTTCTAAATTAAACACCTGGATCACTCCAGGGCTTCCGGGGTGGTCAATGGGATAAGCATATTGGGGTTTAAAATACTCAACCCTCCTCCCCTGTGAGACATTATTTTGGGGACACTCAGGCTGCCCACCGGATCCCCACTTTACAATGCTCCAAAATAGTTTGCTATTGTTCTGGATACTAGCATCAAGAAGGCCCTGCCACTTTTTTCCATCCCATTGATGCTTTGCCCTAGCAATACAACTTTTGTAGATATTTCTTCTATGTCGTACCAGGCGTACATCACCTTCCTTCAAGGCTTTCCCAAGTAATAGCCTTGACTGCCTACATTCCTCGTTGTACCAAGAGGCTTGGCGGTGGGAACCTCTTGGGCCAGATTTCACTTTTATAAGGAAATAAGATTTCAAACTAGCAAATAAACTGTCATGAGCTGATGTTACATCCCTCAATTCCCCGTTAGAAGAAAGAACTTGCTCAATAGCATGGATAGAACCATCAACCTCTTCTAGAATATTTGTTAGGGCAATAGGGTTCTCCATTAAGCCGGACCATCTCAGCCGTCGCATGTCATTAGATGCCACAACCTCCGGAGGACACAACTCCCTTACCTCTGATGGACCACAATCTACCTTCCACCATCTGTGGGATAGACAAAGAGGGTTGTGATCACTCTCAGGAAGGGACACTATCCTCATGTCAACGAGGGAGTGCCATAATTTCACATCAGCCAAAATATAATCAATTCGGCTCTTGTTCAGCCCATTATTAAATGTGAAAGCACCCTCACGGTCACTAGGCATCCTACCATTCAGGGCCCTCAAGCCCTTTTCCATGCAAAGGGAGTTAATCTGAATGGCAACCTCTGGCCACCTTATTATGGGAGGCAACTCCAGGGGAGGAATACCCCAGTGTAACTCTTCATTATCCTGGGTGTCCCACCCAGTTTCAACAAGTGGTTCAAACGTTACATTAAAATCACCTGCAACAATAATAAAGGTATCAACTGAGTAAAGATCAAACAAACTCATAAGTTCGTCAATGACAGGAGATTTTCTACCTCTAGAACCCCTTACATACACATTGTATATATCGATTGAGCCCAACGATCCAAGCTCTAACCTCAGCAGTTGGATGTCTCTATTTCCAGTATGAAGGAGCTTACTATTCAAACACAATTCGCTTCTCAGCCAAATGGTTAGGCCCCCAAATGGTCACCCGTGGGGCCCCTTAATTGCCGGAATGTGAAAATTTAGATAACCCACGCAAAACCGTGGTTCTAAAAGCCAAGTCTCCTGGAATATACAGATGTCATTTTTATTGATGAATGTAACCCAATCGTCAATGGCTAGCTTAGCATTTAAACCAGCAATATTCCACGAGCATAGGGAACCACCAGCCAAGGGGGGACCAACAGTTTCAGAGATAGTAAATTGTGGTTCAAAGGAAAAACCATAGGGAGATGGAACAAGCCCCGGACATAACTCAGGGGCAATGATGCAGTGATGACTGCTAGGATCTTTGTCCACTTGGAGGTCAAGGATAGAGCAGGGGTCAATGCAAGGACCAGCCACCATAGACTCCTGGTACTCAATGTCAATCACCCTCTCACCACATTCCCAAGAACCAACACCCCCCACACTATGTAGTCAATCGATGTTTTCCAGGGATGAACCATCCTCCTTCCTAACACTCCGTTGTCCACACTTCGTCCCCCCTAAATCATACGAGGAATATCTTCTTAGTTGGATAGAAGAGCCCTCCGGGGGGCTAGATCTATACTCCAGGGCAAGGAGATTTTCTGCAAGGGAGTTACTTTTAAGAGTTAGTTCGATACAGTCAACAGGTACCCTAGGTGAAGTAAGTCTAATAGCTCTGGAGATATCTTCTCTAATTACTGAGCGACATCCCCTGACATGTCTCAGCCAATGGATCGCCTTATTTGTCAACGACTCAGGATACTCTTTATCACTATTTATTGACAATTTAGGAACATTGGTCATAAAAATTTTGGTGGAACAGTTGATGGCATTACCCTTGAGATGGTCTTTACAAGCGCCCCAACCCGCCAAGGCACCTCGAACAAGGGATACAGAGTCTCTTCCCGCATCCACCCTCCTGATACAATTCGTTCTATCCTGCAGAGTACTCTCGGGGTTGACTATAGGACGAACCAAAGTTTGGCTATTACCAGCCTTTACCACGTCACTATAGGTAGCATTACCTTTGGCACTGGGTTTGGGGAGCCCTGAACAATTAGCCTGTTTACCTAATAAATTTACGGAGGCAAGGGAAGGGGTAATCATAAAATTACCAAGAGAAGGGCAAGGATCAGCAAAACACATCCCTTCTTTATTGGACAAAGTCTCTATCACTGCCTTCAGTGTAACAATTTCTTCCCTCAGCAGGTTGACCACTTTTATAAGATCATGTAAGGGATTATCAGAAGGCTCATCAGGGCTACCTAAAGGAACTGTAGGGGAGCACCTCAAAGTTTCAGGCGATACCACGTTGTTAACATCCTGCTGGTTTATCAAGGGGGAAAACCGATTGGAACAAGGGACAGCAGGAACAATGATCGCAGTGGCAGTTTCAGAGTTCAATAGAGAGTTATCCCCATCAACCAAAGCATCAGGCACAGCCACTCTGCTAACCCCCTTGCAAACTCTTGATTTAGATTTAGAACGGAACATTTCTGGAACAATAGGGGATAAGATAGAGTTAACATGCCCAGAGTCAACAGAGGGCGTAGCAACAACCTCTCTATCCGCCAACGATAGCTGGTCAGACCCCAAAATGGCCTCAAACTCCCCCACCAATTGTCCAATACGTGCCAAGGCCCCCTCCGGGTCGGGCTGCTTTGCTGCGCGTCGAGTCTTTCTATGCACTTTGGGCAGAGAGCTATTATCCCCAGATCCCCCCACACTTTCAGCAAGCTTTCTCTTACCCATTGAGATGTGGGGTCAACAAAGGCGTAGCAAGAGGATTGAACCAAGCAACATACAGGAAATACACACGCGATAATATTGACACCTTAGCGCGGATCCCCACTCCCCGTCCACTTCTCAGGAGCAACCAAGGAGGGTGCCCCAGCCCGGCCTCATCCGGCCCCTGACGGCCACAGACGGTCCGCCCTTTGTCCGGGCTTCGTCCGGCGCCGCCCACGCGCGTCCTGTGACACGGAGGGAGCCTCTCCCTTTTCTGCACCTCCGGGTGCGAGAAGACCGTAAGTTGGCCGCTAAGCAACCTGGGAGCTGTAGTCTCCCCCTGCAGTGGCCGCGCGATGGTATGAAGCGGCGGCAGGGGAGGCACACAGCGTCAGGACCCCAGGTGCGGCAGGAAGACAAGTAAGTTCGGGAGCAAGTAGCAGGTCCCCAGGTCCGGGCAAGGCAGCGCTGTATCCAATATGTAGACCCGACAAGGCACCAGGGATCACGGCAAGGGTTTCCCCGGCTGTAACTTTTCAGTAAAAAGGTTGAGTGATTTATATTCCAATTTCACTAAACAGTTTAGTTAGTTTTAGTCAAATTCTTTCTATTTCACCCTCAACGGTTTGGTGATTTTACCCCGACATATAAGCCGAACTTGAATGACTACCTACTGAGCCCAGCAAAACTGAGCTCAGTGAGAATTAAGCAAATCGGGGTGTTCTTTTGGCTCACCTCCTAGTAAAATAGATGGATCATTTATGGTTGTAAATTCTTTAAAAAACGCACAAATCTTCTAATTTCTCCCCTTTATTGCTAGTGACCCGACTCCACTACGCGAGGTTGCACCATGGTTTTTTTCAGTCCCTGCAGAGAAACCAAAAATTAATCCAGCATACATTGATGGCTTTCAAAATACGGTCTGTACTCTTCCTAGCAGCCATCTTAACAAAAGCCCTCATTCCAGGTCCGCATACCACCATCCCGTGCTGCTGACCAATCTAACTCGCTGTCACCCTGACTGTTGCCAGTGACTCCTGTTGCAGCGTTTACTCCCTCTGTGCACCATTTCCAGCTTCACCACTCTGAGTCTGCTCCGTGTTCCACTCGCTGTCCCTGACTGCCACTTCATTTAATCTTAACTTTCCATCTCCATTTTCCTTAATTTGCCTACATTTTTGCCACTTGTCACTGTTTATTTGCCTCATGTCACTGTTTTTTGTCTCTTGTCACTGTTTTCATTGCCATAGTTTTGCTCTGCATTTTTCTGCTTTTCCCACTTCATGACTCCTTCCCGCCAAGTTCCTTTCCGCCTGCTCCAGCTCTGCCCAGCGCCCCTCCTTTCTCCCAGGACCTACTTAATTGAAGCTGCAGCTCGACCCCATTAAGATACAGCTGCTTACTCTTCCTCTCTGTCACCGAGCATGATTTCTGCTTCGGACTCCTTCTGTTGCCGCGTTTCCCCCCCTCTGTGTGCGTTTCCCACATCGCCACTTTGTGTGCTGCTCCATGTTCTGCTCGCTGTGCCTGACTGCCACTTCATTTAATCTTCATTTTACATCTCAATTTTCCTTAATTTGCTTGAATTTTTGCCTCTTGTCACTGTTTATTTTCCCTTTGTCACTGTTTATTTGCCTCTTGTTCCTGTTTTTTGCCTCTTGTCACTGTTTTTTGCCTCTTGTCACTGTTTCCATTGCCGTTGTCTTGCCCCTGTTTTCCCGATTTTCCCGCTTCATCACTCCTTCCAGCCGTTTTCCTTCCCACCTGCCCAGCCCTCCACCCATTACCCCTTCCTCCTCCCAGAACCTACTTATTGGAGGCCACAGCAAAGCAAGCCAACCAACGCCTGTCTGGGGCATGGAGAGCCCAGCACCAGGAACCCTGGCTCTCCAGGCACTCACAGGTACTCCTTCGCAGACCTCCAAGCCCTAGAACCCAGAACCGCAATGACTGCTGCAGTGCATCTCCTCGTTCCTTGGCAGGACCATTCACCTGCCACTATTATCTCTTCAACTGCAATGTAGAAATGCCCGCCTTCACAGAAACCCTCGCCACTCCCTTTCTGCCGACTGAGACTACCGCGAAACAACTCTGATGCCTTTTGATCAACATCAGATCGCTCTGCAAACACGCCACAGAAGTCTGGGACACCATTTCCACCATAGCCCCAGATGTAGCCTTCATTACAGAGACGTGGCTCAACCCCAACTCCACACCATACATTGCCACCACAACGCCCAACGGCTGCACTACGATACACTGGGACTGCACCAACAAACACATAGGTGGTATCGCCATCATCCACAAAGAATTAATCCACTGCACCACCACCACCGAAGTTGAAACCACACCGAATATGGAACACCTTAATTTCCAAATCCACACCAATGACAAAACAACCATCAAAGGTACCCTCACCTACAGACACCCAGGCCCACACACCAGCCTCTGCGATGCCATTACAGACGTCATTGCCCCACTCCCCATCGTATCCTACCACAACATCTTCCTTGGACACCTCTACTTTCACCTGGATGACCCCACTGACATGAACTCAACTAACCTCCTGGAATGAATGGATAACACCTACCTCACCCAGTTGGTTATAGACCCCTGCAAAGAAGACTAAGGATGCGTTGAAGTTTCCATGTAGTTTTAATCAGGTTTACAGCAAAGGACCACCAGCTCAAACAGCAACTCAGCTCCAACTGCCAGAGCCCGAGTTCCCAACATTCTCGTTCTGTTCATGTCATGACACATGGAATGTAAAGACACATTCCAGCAACAAGAGAAGAAAGAAACAAATTGAAAAGGAGGTGTAAGAGAAAAAGGTAAAGTAGACCACAACACATCTCCTTCCCATAAATTGAAGGATAATTAACAAGAATTGAAAATGTAAGGAAACAAAATATATATAAATAAAGAGTAAAACAACTTCTTAAGAAATCTAAAACATATGGTGAACGCAATATAGTCATCTAGTATATCCTAAGACATATGATAGTCTCTGTGCCAGTTCGGCCTGCATCTCAATCTCCTGTGACTAAGACCAGGAACATGGGAGGTAGTATCATTGTGAGCAGGCCTGAAATCAGATTCACTCGCCCGATCAGAATCATGAGTAACAAAAACCAGGTTGCCATTTAACTAACCTGGACATACTCCATACCTCACCAGAATTCAAAACAACCACATTTTTCTTGACTTCTTTGATAATAAAGGGCCCCATAAACCGTGACCGACCCTTCTTCAACAGTCCAGGACTTCTAATTAACACCTCATCACCTACACATCAGTGTTTAAAGAGAGAGGAATTTTTCTGATCAAACCTGCGTTTGTACTCTCCTTGATAGAGTCTCCGCCTAAAACCAGTTTGCTCATTCATCCTAATATCATTCACATCCAACTTCAACCAAGCAGGACTCAATTTGTCATGAGGCTTCCTACCTCTAAGAATTGAAAAGGGAGAAACAGAAGTCAGCCAATTAGGAGTAGAGCGGTGAGCCCACCATGTTTCTCTGAGCATTTTCTTAATAGAGGATCTAGTCTGCAAGCCCTTTGAGCACAGCACTTGACCAACTTGTTCATACTTTCAGCAAGACCATTGGCTTGCGGTGAATAAAAGGCTGTCTTAAAAAGGATGATGGATAACTCCTTTAAGAATGTACTCATCTCATGAGAGACAAACTGCACCCCATTATCGGTGATGAGGTATTTAGGAATGCCTTCTCTGTAAAATTCTTCAGAAAGAAATTCAATAACAGTTCTTGAATTGACAACAGGCACACACTTAGTGACCACCCACTTAGATGTGTAATCCACCAACAACAACACATAGCGTTCATCAGGAGCAAACAGCTCAAAAGGCCCAGCAATGTCCAAACCCAACTTGGACCACGGTTGAGAGGGAACATCCACAGGTGAAAGAGGTGCAGCACAAGTTTTTTTGCTTGTGTCACTGTTGGCACACTCCCAACAGTCTTTAACAACCTCCTCCACCTGTCGATCCATGGTTGGCCACCAATACCACTCACGTACCCTGGCCTTGGTCAAATTCCTCCCTAGATGCCCTTCATGTGCCAAATTGATAATCTTACCCCTAAGATTTTGAGGAGGTATTACATGATTACCTCTCAAGAGTTTCTCATCAAAGACACTCAAATCATCCTTAACATTAAGGAAGGATTTCAAGGATTCAGGTACTTACTTGTCTGCAGGCCAACCCTTAACAGAATATTCCTTGAGCATTTCTAAATCATTGTCTACATGAGAAGTAAAAGACCACTCATTAGAATTAAAAGCAGATTCATGCACCCATGCCACAAGAGAGTTTTCCACTTCCACACCAGACTGTGGCAACGGTAACCTTGAAAGACAATCAGCAACTGCATTTCTCGATCCCTGTACATACTCAACCACAAAATTGAACTCCATCAATCCTTCCATCCAACGCTTAATCCTGGGTGAAATATTATCAACTTCTCTACAAGTGAAAGTTTGACACAAAGGGCGATGATCAGTTCTGACCACAACACGTATACCCCAAAGGTAAAACTTGAAGTGACGAATAGCCCAGAAAACCGCCAATGCCTCTCGCTCAATCACAGAGTAACGCTCCTCAGCACCCCTGAGCGAACGAGACGCAAAGGCAACAACTCTGGACTCTCCATCCACAATTTGTGACAGAACCGCCCCCAATCCAAGCATACTAGCATCAGTGGACAACACAGTTTTCCTGCAAGCATCGAAATGCCCTAAAGTGGGCATAGACCCAATCATACTCTTAATGGAGTTGAAAGCAGAAGAGCAATCATCAGACCATGAAAACTGTGCCCCCTTCTTGAGTAGCAACCTGAGGGGAGAAGCAACACCAGCAAAATTCGGAACAAACTTAGAGCAAAACTCCGCAAGTCCTAAAAATGATCGCACTTGATCCTTGTTGATAGGTACTGGGGCTTTCACAATACTCTCTGCAAGGTCCAATTTGGGACTGATCCCTTCAGCAGAGATAGTATGATCTAGATAATTTACAGATGACACACAAAACTTACACTTTTCCTTTTTGATAACTAGTCCAGCTTCCTGGAGCTGCAATAATACCTTCCACAAGTGCTTATCATGTTCTTGTTGGTCCTTCCCATAAACAAGAATGTCGTCCTGGAAAATGAGAACCTTGGATAATCCTTCAAGGACCTTATTCATGACCCTCTGAAAACAGGCTGCAGCAGAAGCCAGGCCAAAGGGCATACAAACAAACCTGAAATCCCCCAGAGGTGTCACAAATGATGTTAGATGCTTAGAGTCCGGATGAAGTAGGATTTGATGGTACGCAGAAGATAAATCCATGACACTAAAACACTTAGCATCTTTGATGAGGGCAAGAGTTTCCGAGATGTTAGGCAAAGGCTGTCTGTCAACCCAAATATGTTTGTTTAGGCCGTGTAAATCCACACACATGCGGATGCCTTTACCACCATCCTTGGGTGCCAAAACGATGGGGGCCAACCACTCAGAGCATTCAATTTCTTCAATGACCCCCATAGCTAACAACTTTTTAAGTTCCTGATTTAAAGGCTCCATCATCATATGAGGGACTTTCCTTACCTTGCAGACAAAAGGTTGGGCATTCTGTTTCAATATGATCTTATGTTCAAAATTTCTAAGTAACCCTAACTCATCACTAAAAACCTTAGGGAAACGTGAACTCACATCATTGGATAACAACCCAGGAGACAAAAGTAATACTTTCTCAGGAGAATTAGGATTCAAAGTGATCCCCATATCTCTCTGGTGTCTCCAGCCAAGGAGATTATCTCCCCTTTTTGCCACATACACCTTCCCAACAGTTTCCCTATCCTTGAATTGAATTTTCCTGACCACATATCTTAAAACTTCAATTTTGACACCACCATACCCAACTGGGTTGATGTCTGGAGGAAATAATTCAACCTTATCTAGACCAATAACAGCATCCCAATTAGCATCACCAACCATTGTATAAGGTGAACCAGAATCCGCCAAAACAGGAAATTGTTCACCACCAATCAACACCTCGCACACAGGCATGTCCAAATCATCACCATCTACAATTCCATCCTATTTGTCACTACACACAAATTAATTTTCTTCTTCAACGTAACGCACAACCTGATTACCATTATACCGGCATACTCATGCGTAATGACCCTTCTTCCCACACTTGTTACAAATCACAGACCTTGCAAAACAGTTGGAACTGTTGGGTAAGTGCTTCTCACTTCCACACCTAAAACAATCAAAACCAGATCTGACATTCCTAAACCCACTCTGTTCAGAACCAGTGACCTTGTAATTATAATTAGACTGTTCTGATTCAAGAGATTTCTTATTCTTTTCACTAAAACCTCCCGTAGATATCCCTTTACTCTCATTAGAATCATCTTTTTTAGGATCGTTTTTCTTAACTTCATGAATCGCTTTCTCATCAACTGAAACATCACTGTCTTTCTCAGGCCTCATCTCTTGCACCCACATATTAGTGTTCTCCATACCTTCAACAATGGCCAGGGTTTCTTTGAGATCCGGATTCTTAGCAAGAAGTTTTTGTTGCACTTTTACATCATTTGTACATCTAACAATCTGGTCTCTCACTAATGAGTCAGTAAGTTGCTCGAAATCACAAGTACGAGCTAACGTCTTCAAGGTAGCCACATAGCTACTAATCTTTTCTTGTTTACGGTGTACTCTACTAAAGAATTTATGGCACTCCAAAACCACATTAATCTTAGATCCAAAATGTTTTTCAAGCATCATAATGGACATATCATAAACATTTTCAGGTTCACCTTCTCCACGCCCAAGAACAATCTCATCAAGGCTATCATATATGTGTCTGCCCTCAAGACCTAAATTATGCAACAATGTCGCTTGTTTACGTACTGCTGAAAACTTTTCCCCTCCAATGGCTAGTAAATAGGAATCAAACAAAGGCTTCCATCTCCTCCACGGTAAGATGGGATCACCTGAATCAGCGAGAAACTGTGGTGGTTGGGACATGCCAGTAGAAGCCATGTCAATGTGATTACAAATTGAATAATTACAGCTTTGAACAACTTCTCTACAGTGAAGAACACATCATTGAAAGTGAAATGAATAGGAAGAGAAAGAAGAGAAAAAAAAACAAGAAAATAAATCAGTATATAATTAATAATTAATACCAGTCTCTTTAGATTAAATAACGTGACAATGAAGAAAGTGAGCGCATCACTGACACACTCTCAGGGAACAGTACCTCGTAAAGGTGAACACTGCACCGGTTGATAATTAACAGTACCCTTGGCGTTGGTTCTATAAGTCTTCCTATATAAACACGTCCCAGGAGAATCATGCGAACAATTGCGCATGTGCTTGAAACATAATATGGATGACTGCCAAAGTCGTACAAGAACCAAACGAGGATGTTACTGCTGCATAGATTAAGAAGATTTTGAAGTAAAGATTTTAAACAGGTGGCTCAAAGACTTTTATAGCTAATTATGATACGCAATACTCACTGCTGTGCGTATCAGCGAAATGAACAGTGAATAATTCAAGCCAAACACCCAATCCAAGATGGATGCCGAAAACGCGCGAGTAAACGCGCTGACGTTCTGCAAAGAGTGACGTTCCACAAAGAGTCTCAGCGTGTCTCTCAAGCGCTGATGTTCCACAGAGAGTCTCAGCGTGTCCCTCAATCGCCGAGTCCAATTGAACAATCTAGTGCGTCATCATTCTGGAGGAGAAGCAGACGGGTGAACACCTCTTGCTCCAACAATTCCAACGGTGCTGAGATGGAGTCAGAAGGAAGGTAAGGTGTGCCCAAATAAATCTCCCTCACTTTTTAGACGCATAGATCACAGCGAGGTGGAGACACGACAAGATGCAGTAAAATAGCGCAACATCACACGGAATGTGAGAAACGATCCACAAGTTGGTAGAATTTCCAGCTTACTTTATATAAGGAAGAATAAGTTCACAGACCAGCAATCGGTTTCCAAAGTACATCAGGTTTTATAAAGCGAAAAAAACCATAGTACAGTCCAGAGGTTATGTAGTAAATCCAAATTCGGGTTCGATGGGGAAACTGATGGTCCAGAATTCCTGTCCCCACGCAGGCACAACTCGTCGCCAGTGCAAAGAAGACTAAGGATGCGTTGAAGTTTCCATGTAGTTTTAATCAGGTTTACAGCAAAGGACCACCAGCTCAAACAGCAACTCAGCTCCAACTGCCAGAGCCCGAGTTCCCAACATTCTCGTTCTGTTCATGTCATGACACATGGAATGTAAAGACACATTGCAGCAACAAGAGAAGAAAGAAAGATAGGACAGAAATGGAAAAGGAGGTGTAAGAGAAAAAGGTAAAGTAGACCACAACAAACCCACACATATAGCAGGATACACACTAGACCCTAATTTCACGTCCAGCAACAGAGTCAAATACAGCCATAGCCAAGAACTCACCTGGACTGACCACTCCATCGTCCACTTCACCATCCAGGATCACCTTGCACCTCATTCCACAACTGGAGCGAAGTGATACAGACCCAATGGATGGACGCCCTCAACATCACCAAGACCTATGCCGCAACCAACCTGGAGCAAGGAGTCAAGAACTTCAGCACCTGGATCACCAATGCCGCCGACGAGTCACCCCCATCAAACCAACAAAAACCTGCTGATCCTCCAAACAAGCCTGCTGGTAGACACCAGAACTCAGCAAAATAAAGCTCAGCTGCAAACAACTGGAGAGAAGATGATGCACCGACAGAGATGATACAGACCGAGAAGCTTCAAGTCTGTCCTCAACAAATAATAATAAAGACATTTATAAAGCGCGCAGCTACCCCAAATGGGGTGTCCCGGCGCTTATACAGACAGTACCCAAGGTAGAGGAAAGCGATTATCTAGTCATTACGACTGAAGAGCCGGGTCTTCTAGGCCTTTCTGAATTCCTGTTCGGACTGCATCATGCGTAGATGAGAAGGAAGGTTATTCCAGCATTTGGTGGTCCCCACCTTGAATGTCCCACCCCCCATTCTTGCCTTCGCAAAACAGGGGGTGGAAAGGTAACGTTTGTAGTTAGACCTTAAGGGTCTGTCCTGTCGATATGGGCGAAGTCTCTTCCACCGGTAGTTAGACTCTTTCCCTTGATACGCTCGGAAGGCAAACATAAGGGCCTTAAATTCGATACGTTTGGCTATCGGCAGCCAATGGAGTTGCCTGAGGTGGGACGAGATGTGTTGGCAGAGCAGGACCTTACAGACCAGTATAGATGCAGCGTTCTGAATAATCTGGAGTCTATGGATCAAGTCAATCAGCATGCCCATGTGCAGACCATTAGAGTAGTCGAGGTGGGAGGTGACTAGGGCATGGACCATGGTTTTGCGAGCTGACTCTGGCAGGAAATCAATACATTTTCTGATAGTTTTAATTTTGCCAATGCAGGCCACAGATACCAGTTGAACTTGGGTGGCGAGGGGCAGGTCATTGTCCCATCTTACTCCCAGTGACTCAAAGACAAGAATAAGTAAATCCTTGTATCAAGGCTAGCCCCAACCACACCAAGGAACTCTTCACCATCATCAGAGATTTCTCCAGCCCAGCAGCCAGAGAACATGATCCATCCCTCACAAGAACTCTGCAACACTCTAGCAAATCACGTTCACAACAAGATATCTACCATTTACAGGAAATCTGAAACCCAACACACGACCTCCTCAGCCTCCTCACTCTGATAGAAACCTCCCCCGACCCACAGCTCACCACACCGAACACCACAGCCATCATGAACTCCATCCTCTCTGGAGCACCCACCGAACCCTGTCCACACTGACTCTTCAGCGTAGGAAGCAACAAAATCAGCCACCAACTCACCACCATCCTCAACACATCCATTGCCACAGCCACCTTTCCCTACTCATGAAAACATGCAGAAGTCAGACCTCAACTCAAGAAACTCTCCGCAGACATCAGAAACTCCAGAATTACCAACCCTGTCTCGCTGCTCCAATTCCCAGCCAAAGTTCTGGAGAAGGCCCTCAACTGACAGCTCACCGAACACCTGGAGAAAAACAACCTGCTTGACACCTCCCAATCCGGCTTCCATGCAAACCACAGCACCGAGACCAACCTGATCGCCGCTTCTTACTCAACAGAGGAGAACAGACAGCCCTGATCCTCCTTGACCTCTCTCCGCAGCCTTCGACACCGTATCCCACCACAAAATCATCAAAAGACTGCACCAGATCCGGATCAAGGGGGACGCATTCAGATGGATTATTTCATTCATCACGGGATGTACACAGAGAATTCAACTATGTACCTTCACCCTGGAACCCAAAAGCACCATTTGAGGCATCCCTCAAGGTTCCTCGCTCAGTCTGACCCTCTTCTACACCTACATAATGCCTCTAGCCGACATCGTCAGGACCCATGACATCAACATTATATCCTACGCCGACACACAGCTCACCCTCTCGCTCTCAGCAAGACCAACGTCCACAACTGCATGAAGAACATCGCAGCTTGATAGAGGACAACTGACTGAAGCTCAACATGAACAACACCGAAGTGCTGCTCCCATGCTGCAGCCATGCCATGCTCTGAAATGACACATGGTGGCCCGCTGAACTCAGACCCACAGCAAGACCATGCCTGCAACCTCTGCATCATCCTGGCCACCAGACTCACCATGAAATGACAGATCAGCACAGTCTCCTCTGCCTGCTTCCACATTCTCCGCATGCTCCAAAGAATCTTCAAATGGCCCCCATAAGCAGTAGCGGTCCGTGGAGGGAGTTCAGTGGGGCAGTGAGGCGGGGCGGAGAAATGTAAACACCGGAATATGGATGAACGGAGGTAAGTACACATTTAAATAAATAAAACGAATTTCGTTGCGCGCGCTGCACCGCATTTTGCGATGCAGCGCGCGCAAAGGAATTCGTTTTATTTATTTAAATGTGTACTTACCTCCGTTCATCCATATTCCGGTGTTTACATTTCCCCACCCTGCCCCTCCCCCGCCCCGCCTCACTGCCCCACCGAACTCCCTCCACGGACCGCTACTGCCCATAAGCATGATAAAAACAGTCGCACAAGCCCTAATCATCAGTCTTCTGGACTATGGCAATGCACTGCACTCAGGAACCACCACCAAACTCATAAGAAGGCTCTAGACAACACAGAACGCAGTGGCCATATTGATCCTCAACCTGCAAAAACAGACCCACCTCACCCAAAACATGAGGAACCTCCACTGGCTCCCCGTCCTGAAAGATGTCAATTCAAACTACTGACACACGCCTACAAAGCCCTCCACAGCAAAGGATCAGCATACATGAACCACTGCTAGAACATCCACCAACCATCCAGAAACATCCGCTCCACCTCCCTCTTGGTCGCACAGACATCGCATATACATCATAGCCACAGCGGAGGCCACTCCTTCTCCCACCTCGCCAGCAAGGCAAGCTTGCCATCTTTCTTGAATATATAGAAGATTTAGAGGTGCATAAAATAGGTGGAAGGGGGTACCAGAATCTGTTCTTATTGTCTGAGAAAACATGAGTCACTGTGTGTTTTTTGCTGAATGTGGGAGTGTTCGAAGGTGGTTCTGACACTATGGGCCGCCCGGATTTTTCGCTTTTTGAGCACCTAATTGTTGAGCTTTTACTGTGGGGGAGCCTCATAAGTTGGGACTCACCCACAGTGAACTCAGGATGTAAGAGACTGCATGGGGATTTTACTGGTGTTCCCGTGGCTTGACCAGGCCACTGCGCAGCAGCTAGAGTAAGGGACACCGGGCTGGTTACATGCCGACACATGTGTACATGCGTGTGCACACGTGTACGAGCTGCGCACGGGAGATTCCTAGCGTGCGCAGTCCAGGAGCAGCTACAAAGTGAATGGTGTGGCAGGTCTTATGCAGTATTGGGTGGTGACATGGAATAGGCTTTATACACTGAAAAGAAACATGCCAGGGAAAGTCAGTGTGTTTTACTGTGTTTTCCCTTCATTATTCCCCTATGGGGATGTGGGGCCCATGGCTAGATTAACTTCCGTTAGGCCTACAGATTCCAGACACGCATTTAAGTCCAATGTAGCGAATGTGAAAATAAGTATTCTGCAGAGTCCAAAGTCATATTTGTACTGCTTTTGGGTCATCCAGAACTGTCATATTTCTCTGAGCCAGCCATGACCAGACCCAGGCTGAGGGCTGACCTCAGCTGGATGTATTGATAACTTTTCTTCCACAAGCTAGGGCCTCCTCTCCACGAAGAAAAGATGGGTGGGGCTACAGGCCAATCCATCAACCGCTCTCGCTGGGTGCCAGGCACCAGGCTGCACCAAGGAGGGAAGGCAGCGTGGGGGAAGAGGCTTCAGAGACATGTGACCAGAAACCCTAGATGACGCCATTTTGAACTAGCCCAGAGGCTGGACAAGAAGGAGGGAGCAGGGGCAGGGACGTGATGTGTCGCTGTTTGATAGGACCAACAGAGACTTCCTGCCAGCCCCCTACTCAACTTTTAAATAGGGCTTGCACAGGAAGAGAAGCTCTCTGGGGTGTGGTCTGCTGAGGCTGAAGGTGCTGGAGCCTGGCGCAATGGGCAGTTGGAAGGAGAGACCCCCTGACTGCCCCCAGGACTCTAACAGCACCAGAAGAAGAGCCCAGGAACGGTGCGCAGGAGCAGTGGCCTCTGCGCAGGGAGAAGAGAGGCCACGGAGAAGAGCCAGGTGAAAGGCTGGCGCAGGGAGCCAGTGAAGACAGCACCCTGATGAATCAGAGACCCTGAGGGCGGAGGAGAGTGTTCCCAGTGGCTGGGGCTGGTAAAGAGGAGCATGAAGCGCCCCATAATGCCTCGCCAGGCATTTGGAAATCTGCCGTTTTGGTGCTTTGTGGCCCCCAGAGGAGGGGGGTCACCCTCACTTGTGAAAAGGTGCTGGGGGAGCTGCTGGAGGAGCGCAGTCTTTCCCCCCCCCCCAGCACGAAGAAATCTGCCATTTTGGTGCCTGGTGGCCCCCAGAGGAGGGGGTCACCCTCATGTGTGAAAAGGGGTGCAGAGGGGCTGCAGGAGCACCGCAGTCTCCCCCAGCATAAAGAAGAACAGTCCACCCATAAGTTTCACGGGGCATCTGAAAGAATAACCCCTCAAGGACTCAGCCAGCCTTTAACACCTTCTAGGCTGGAACTTATGTTCTACAGCTGAGGGTGTACTATGAAGTGCATCATGGAGTGAAGGGCTGAGTTGGGGATGTCTGGAGAAGGGCATCCCCTGGAGGTGAAGTGGTGTAATTGCACCGAAATGCATTTACTATTGGTCATTTCTTTTTAGGTGGACTGGAAGTCACATGTGTAAAGTGAAGTACCTGTGTAAGGTGATGTTAAGCTAAATGGAGTTATGTTGCTGGACCTTCCTGCTAGGGGGTCTGGCTGTATCTACGTAATCCCATGCTTTTACCTGTGATTCCTTTTAAAGTGAAGAGGCGCACTGCAGGAGAAGTGTAGTTGCCAGGAGTACTTCTTTTGAACGGACTGTAAGTCACATGTGTAAGGTAATGTTAAGCTAAATGGAGTTATGTTGCTGGACCTTCCTGCTAGGGGGTCTGGCTGTATTTACGTAATCCCATGCTTTTACCTGTGATTCCTTTTAAAGTGAAGAGGCGCACTGCAGGAGAAGTGTAGTTGCCAGGAGTACTTCTTTTGAAGGGACTGTAAGTCACATGTGTAAGGAGATGTCATGAGCCAAGTGGGGCTATGTTGCCAGACAGTCCTGCTAGGGTGTCTGGCTGTATATGCGCAATCCTGTGATTTCATCTGTGATGCCTTTAGGGGCTGTAATTGCAATGCATTCAAATGAATAACCAAGGTGATGAGTACTGTCATTCTAAAGTGTGCGTAAACATGGATTCTTGCTGCTGCGCTTAGGTGAAGTCCCAAGACTGCTAGCCCTTAAGATATAGAGGTGCATACTTTATGGTCAGTAGGAGATGCTCAGTCAGGGTCATGTGTCACCAAGGCAGGTTTACTCCTTTTTAATGCTTGTTGAGGTAATGGGGTGGGTCGCCACTGGGATGGTGCCAGTGCGCAGGGCCCTCGCTCCAGGTTATGTTCAACTATCTGCATTGGGGGCAAGTTGATGTGCATACATGGGAGTGGTGGTACTAGACCCCAACACCCCTTTGCGGGAGGGGTGGAGATGTTATGCAATGTCACAAAGTAATTCCAACAGCTTATGTATATTTGTAAATTGGTGCATAGTATTGAGTAGTGTGTGTGTTTAATAAATGTACTCTTACTTTTATAAAGCAAAGTACAGACTGGACAATCAATTAAAAAACAGCGTTTGCGACTGATTTTTCGCTATTTCATATGTATGACACACTTCCAAACTGAAAAATAAGAAATCGCTAAATTAGCGATTTCTTAGGCTGCGAAACAAGAAAACAGCGAATTTCCTAGCGAATACCTAATTTGCGATTCCTTAGCGTTGCGAATATCGCTAACAAGAAATCGCTAGCTAAGAAATCACAAACACATGTATGAAAAAATCGCAATTTGCGATTTTACGTAATTCGCAAATTAAGAAATCGCTATTAACACCAATTGCTTGCAGGTGGTAAACTGGTGCAAGGTACAAAAACCAGCCCACAATGCAACGCACACACCCACAATGGCTGCAATGTACGTGATAGCCAGGAGGCTGCGTATTCGGGCCCTTGCACACAGGAGAATGAGACAGGAACGTATCTTCAGGCTGCGCATCACCCTGTTCCAGAACACTGAAGAGGAGATCTATGACAAGTACAGACTGCACCCACAGACCATAATGGACCTGATTGAGGAGCTGAAACCCCACTTGGAGCACCCTACTCGCAGGACACAAACAATTCCCACACATGTGCAGGTCCTGTGCTCCCTGCACCTCCTGGCGTCAGGGAGTTTTCAACGGGTCATAGCGGAGGTTGGTGGGGTGTCACAGAGTGCACTTTCGCGCTTCTTCCATGCCTTCCTAGATGCAATGCTACTGAGGCTCTCACATCACATTTACTTCCCCACCACCCAACAGGCATTACAGCAAACGATACTGGACTTCTACCAGATTGCACGTTTCCCCCACGTCATTGGCTGCATTGACGGGACCCATGTGGCCATCACACCCCCAGCAGAAACTGAATATGTCTACAGGAATCGGAAATGCTACCATTCCCTCAACATACAGATTGTGTGCAACGCTAAGTATCACATCACAGACATCGTAGCCAAATACCCCGGCAGTACACATGACTCCTTCATCTTCCGACACAGTGGAATACACAGACGTCTGAGTGCTGGAGAGTTTGGGGAGGGGTACCTGCTCGGTAAATACATTGCACACATCAATACATCCACTACATCAGTTGAGGGGGGGGGACATTGACTCACCTATTGTGTTTTTTTCCATGCAGGTGACAGTGCCTATGCAGTGCGCGACTTCATCCTGACCCCATACCTGGATCCTGCAAATGCAAGTGAGAGGAGCTACAACAGGGCACACAGATCCACACGCTGTGTCATTGAGCGAACCTTCGGAATCCTGAAGAGCCGCTTCAGGTGCCTGCATAAGAGTGGAGGCGCACTGCAATACAGCCCTGAGACCTGCTGTAAAATCGTGGCAAGCTGTGCAATGCTACATAACATGGCAATGAGGAAAGGCACCACAATTGATGTGACCGATACAGACACATCGGATGACGAGCGCCCTGCTCCCCCTGCCAGACCAGCACCAGGAGTTGGGGCAGCTGCTGGACGCCAGAGACGGACTGAGATCACACGAAACTACTTTTAGGTGAGTATTGAGGAAATGAGACTACAAAGCCTGATGATGTGTCAAGTGTTTAATCACACTTCACATGAAAGAAATTGTAATTGTCCCCAGCACATGTTGTACACACAGTGCAGAGAAGGCACAAGAAATAGGGCAAACAGCCTTTTGCGGGTTAATGCACCCGTGTTGCAGTCAGTGTCCCCGCAGATGATCACCTCCGTCGGTGCCGTCCAGGGTGAGTGCCCCCCATGGTGCGCCCTTGGCCTGCTACCTGTCTGCCACTGCGGCGTCTTTCACCTGGCAAGGTTGGAGTGATGCTGCTGCGACTCGATGTGTCCTCACTCTCAGCAGAGGCCATTAGTGCGCTGCCACCAGCATTGGCTGTCTGCAGCTGTTCCACAGCAGTGGTCACCTGCGCCAGCCCTCGTGCTATGTCCTGGCAGCAATGTGCCATGTCCACCTGCATGGTTACGCTTCTGCGTGTGAGTGCGCTGGTGGTGGTGCAGAGGCAGTTGACTGCCTTAGTATAATTGTTTAGCCGTGCATTGGCACGTCGTCCAGCCCTGTCATTGGCAGCTTGGGTGTCCCTCAAAGTGGCACAGAGCTCTTGTATTGCCGCTACCATGTTGCGATTGTCCTGATGTATGCGGCCTAGCTGGCGATTTATTGACCGCATTGCCTTGCTTTGCAGGCGCTGTTCCTGCAGCATGCACTGTTCCAAGCCGGAGAACACGGTGCCTTCTCCTTCTGTTGCAGTGCTGCTCCTGGGCCTTGACCTGGAAATGGCCTGTTCCCTTTGCCTTGGTGTTGGTGCGTCATGACGGGGCATGTCTGTCACACCCTGACTCCCCTCTCTCCTGTCGGTGTCATCGCCTGTTGCTGGGACTTCGTCCTCAAATGGAGCCAGTGGGGGCACATGTGCGCGCTTCCTGCGCTGAATTGGCTGCTGCTCTGTCTCATCGCTGGAGTCCGCAGGGTCTGCAGGCTCCTCTCCCTCTGCGCTGTCTTCTTGTGGCATGCCGTGTGCTGTGGATGTAAAGGGGACTATATGAGTTTGTGTTACTGTCTGCATGTGGCACTCAATAAAGTTACAAATGTTTGACGGCTAATCTCTGACACATTTCTATTCAATGATCCCCAAAACACAAATGTTGCATTTAATTGTGATGGTGTCATGGACACACAGTCAGACACAGTACTACGAGTCCCATGATGCATTGCTGGGTGTGCTGTAAGACCTGGGCTGGATTGGCATGTTGGGAGTTTACTATGCGCATTTGGGGGAGTGTGCAAGGGATGGGGAGGAGTGCAGGGTGATTTGGCATGCATCTTACCTTGTCTGCTGGATGAGGGGTCGGAGCTGTCTATTGACGCCAAACCACCAACGCTCTCAGGCAGGAGGGTAGACTCCACGAGCTCCTCATGGGGGGTTGGCTGCTCTGCAGTGGATGGTCCTCCTCCAGTCTGATTGGCATCCTTGAGTCTGGCTGCCACCCTCTCCTTGGACCTCTGGCGCATATCATACCACCGCTTGCGCAGCTCCTCGATGGTGCGTGTGGTGACTCCAACAGCATTCACCTTGCTCTGTATTTCCAGCCAGATTTTCCTCTTCCTGGCCTCTGGGACTTTGAGTGCCTTCTTCCCAAACAGGAGCTCATGGCTGCAGACCATCTCCTCAATGAGGACCTCCTGCTCCTTTTCTGAAAACTTGTGTTTTCTCTTTCTTTTTTCTGCATCTTTGCCCTGCTGGTTTTGTTTGGGATCCATTGCTGGTTGCTGTCTCCAGGAAAGCCTCCTCACACTCCACAAGCAGCCTCTGGGTGTGGCTCAGGTGAGCAGGTGCAGGCAATCTCTACAGTTTCCTGTTTGTGATGTCATCAGCCTGCACCAGGCTTGCAGATTCCCGTTTTTGCGATTTCTTATTTAGCGAATTTCGCTATTAAGAAATCGCAATACGGGATTCTGCGAATTATTTGCGAGTTTTAAGGAATCGCAAATGATTAGCGATTTATTTTATACATCCCGTTTAGCGAATCTGATTTTGCGAATCGCAAAATCTCGCAAATTAGGATTCGCTAAAGGGGAGTTTGATACATATGCCCCTTAGTACTTTTAATGATACTGGAATTGCAGCCAAGGATGTTAGAAGTATCAATTGAGGAATTTTCCATTGTACACGATGAAATAAGGATAAACTCAGATTTAAAGGGATATAATTTCCGATGTCCAGCCGTCATCCAATACTATACTTTCCTCAGTGTAAGTGCAAGAAGCTGGGTGTGAGGGAGCAAGGAAATCTTGACATAAAGCTGTGTGACATCAGAATAATGATTGTAAAAGTTCCTGAATGCTAGAGCAAAGCTCAAAGATGTTCTAACTAAAGAATGAAAAGAATTGGAGCCAAAACTGAATTCTGAGGAACACCTTGTGACGAGGGGTTTGAGCTTGTTGTACAGCTGCCATGTTTTACCTGTTGGGATCGATTAGCCAGATTGGAAATGTACCAACTGAGGACAGTGGCCTTGAGGACCATACGTTCTCTTAGCACGTCAATAAGAATAACATGGCTAACATTATGCAAGCCGGTGGACAAATCAAGGAAAACAAGGAGACAAGAGCTGCCAGTATTATCTACCAACCAGACTGCTTCAGTGCTGCAGCCACACTTAAAGCTGGATTGTAAGTCACCTGGTAGATCATTTCCAGCAATGTGCTGAGTTGTGTGGCACCTCAGCTTTCAATCATCTTAACAAGAAAAGGGAGCCCTGAAATAGGTTGGTAACTACTGAGGTCGAGAGTCAGCTACTGTGATGTCACGTGCATTATGTCCCTTGCATACTGCCTAACTAGGTTAGTTCCCCCACTTCTTTTTTAGTACTTGTGCCATCCAGACATTGTTCAGAAATTGATCAGTGTATTGCCAGTACAGTAAAGAGATGAATATAGAGCCTGATAGGGTACCCATTTCAGACACAAGGGAACGCAGCCCACTTGAAGGCCGGGGTGCCAGTGAATAATGTTTATGCAGAGTGATGTGAAGCATTAATGTCGCACCACGGCCAAAAAGTCAACTTCTTTTTAAGTGTTTGGATGCTTCAACGGAAATTGCCTGGCACAGAAATAGACCTTTACCTTTATTCTATCAAAAGGTAGTCGATAGGCCCTAGGACACCAGTGAACGGCGTACGTTGATGCTCAGGTGCGACTCACTCACTAACGCATTGATACTCAAAGTATGGCTCAGGAGCCTCGCGTGGCCCTCCTGAGCTTTACATGTGATCCCTGGTCAACAGCAGCA
The DNA here is from genome assembly GCF_964204655.1 of Triturus cristatus. NCBI lineage: Eukaryota > Metazoa > Chordata > Amphibia > Caudata > Salamandridae > Triturus > Triturus cristatus. The sequence continues at coordinate 472,429,253 of NC_140590.1, read as the reverse complement.
CTGGGCTGCTGTTTACTCGACTTAGCAATAACAATGAAAATATGTTAAATAAACAGGCAAGCATTTGTTTAAAGGTTAATTTATGTTAAAGAAAGGATGTAACTAGGGAGTCCTGCACCGCTTAACTTTAGTAACACTTTCCTTTTTAAAGACATCTTGCAGCAAAAGTATACAAATATGACAAAGTATTTTCAAAATTCAAAACTGTATTTAATTTAAACGCAGAACCATCTTTTCACCTTAGTACATCAGATTATATTAGGGCATTGAGAAGTATTAATTTAAAAGTTACAGTTTTCAAACATGAATTTAGAAACATTAATTCTTCCATCCCACCCTGACAACAATTCTAATAGTGAACTAAGGAGGCAAGTCACTTGTTATGTGCACTCTTTAGGTGGCCTGGGTTCCTATTATACATGAACAACATTATAGTTTATTAAATCAAACACAGGAGAAGGTTTTGTACAGCACACACCCTGAAGTCATGCGTTTCGAGATCTCCTTATGCGTGATAATGAAGACAAGCATTGGCATAGCCAATAGGTCTCGCTTTTGGGACCTTATAAGTATTTAGTTATGCAGCACAATATCCTTGGTGCAATAACATCAACTGTTGCATGGCTAAAAACGTATAAGGTCCCAAAGGCGAGACCTATTGGCTATGCCAATGCTTGTTTTTAGAGGCCTAGCATGCAGTTTTAAATGTAGGCTGGTAAGAAAGGTGCCAACCCGAGGGGCAAGGTCTAGAGAGAAATAGGATAGGAAGAGAGGTGAGTTATGAGATAGCACAAATAGAAAGGTGAAGCACAGAATGACAGGTCAGGTAAACAAAGTAGCGAGGCAGAGAGGCAGGTAGAGCCGGTGGGATGAAAAATAGAAAGATATGAGAAGTAAAGAGAAAAGAGGTGCAGATGAGGTAGAGAGATTAGGCTAATATAGAGGAAGGGCGAGGGAGAAGTAGAGAATGGTGAAATAGGGAGAGAGAGACAGAGGTAAGACAGATGTATTAAACGAGCGAGACATTGGAAGCAGAGAGAGTGAACGGAAACAGTGAAGGAGATAGAAAGAGAGTTGAAAGCAAAGGGAGTGATAGATGGAGTGAAAGAGGTAGAGAGAGCATTGTAGAGAGAAAGAAATAAAATAATGGGAAAGGTGAGGGAAAGAGGACATCAATAAAAAGAGAGACATAGAAGGCCAATAGGTGAGGTAAATTGAGAGGCTGGATAGTGTATGAGAGGTGGGGAAGAGAGAGGAGGCAGTGAGTTGTGAGGCAGAGATTGAAAGAGAGAATGGTGAGGTAGAAAGAGGCATGCGAGCGGTAGAGAAAGGTAAGGTATAGATGGCAAAAATGATAGAAAGGGTAAGATAAAGAGAGATGAAATTAAGAGGGAGGTGAAGTAAATGGAAGAGAAATGAAGGGGGATGAGAGGCAAACAGAGCAGCACGATGCAGAAAGAAGAGAAAGTCTCTGGACAGGTAAAGAGAGTTAACTTACAACAAGAGAGGAAGAGGGAGAGATGAAGGAGGGAAATATGAGTAGAGGTGGGATGTAGAGAGGCAAAACAAACAGGAGCTAAGAGTACGTTAATGGGAGGCAGACAGAAAGTAGAGAGGTAAAGAAGGGTTAGCAAGACAGGGAAATGGATGATAGAGCAAGACGTAGGTGAGGTAGAGAAAGAGGTGGATAGAGAGGTTGAGAACTGTGGGATGACAAGGGACCCGTAAGCCAGGAACACACCAGGTCTTTGTGCTTAAGCTCGCTACCAGTGCAGTAAACATGGATCAGCCATCTGTAGAAAAAGAGTGTGTCTTTATTTCAGGTAGAATAGTATATTTCATCAGACATCAACTGCCCGCTTTCCCACTCCAGCCTTCCTTCAGCAACTGTCCACACAACTCATCACATATAATGACGTCTGTTACATCAGATGATTCTAACAGAAGACTGTACCATATGAGCAGCTACCACAAAGAGCGACTTTTGTTTAAATTGCTCTTTATTGAGATTTTTATAATAACAGAATTCTAAAATGACGCTCGTATCATATTCCTGTCCTGTGCACAGAGGGGACACCACACAATAAACAAGTTGCAGCACAGCTCCAGGAGACAAACTGTCATTAAAAAACATTCCAGACAGTGTTCTGAGTGTGCTGTGGTGCACAGATGGGACTTACTTGAACTGAGAATTAGCACACCCTGGTCTCAATTGGAGGGAGTACTATAGGCGGTCTGGATGCTGTGAGCGAGGAAAGAAGGCAGGGGTCATCTGCTTCATCGCTGATGTATTTGGCAATGTGTAGCACACTAGAATATTCCTCGGCCTGCACAGTGGTCTACAAGGGTCTTAAAATGCCTGCGAGATCCACTAAGAGCTACATCTAACCAATGAAATCCATCCAGAGCTACAGCCTAATAGTAACTTCGATGCTCTTAAAGAAAGGAAGAAGAGAAATAAGAAAAGAGATGAGAAAAGGAAGAAAGAAACAGAGAAAAGTGAGAGACAGAAAGGGGGGGAGGGACAGAAATCAGTGACAAGAGGGAGAGGATTGGAGAACCAAAGGCAATAAGGCCAGACAATGAGGAATGAAGGAAGGCCAAGAAAAGGAGGAACAAAGGATGGAAGGAACAAGGGACCGAAAAATAAAAGGAGGAAAGTAAAGAAGCACCAGAGAAGAGAAGGAACAAAGGTGATACTGCAGCAATTAAAGGAAATGGAAGAAGGAAGGAAAGAGAATCCAAGCCAGAAGGAACAAGCGCACGCGCCTCGCGCTGAAAGTTTAAAAAAAAAAAGGCATGCAGGCTGCAGCGGGGGAGAGAGGCAGAGGGGTGCACCCGCGAGTGGTGCGCGCGCGCTGGGAAGAGCTCTTTTTCAAAGCACATACTCGTGCTTGTGGCACGACGCTGCGCACTTCCGCAAGCTGTATGCCGCCACAAGCATGAGTATGTGCTTTGAAAAACAGCTGAACGATGGCTAAAGGTCCTCCTTGCGCGCTGCGTAGGCAAGACCTAAAAAGGATGCCTACAGTCCCCTTCTGACAAATTCAGGGAGGTTCAGAGGAGTCCTCTCTGCCCATTCCGGGCAGGCTATTATTTGGGAGGGCATTTCACACCTTTTTCATAGCAGGGATAAGCTTGAGAGCAAATGCAAATTAGCCTTCAGGATCTTCAGGTGGGGAATGGAGTAGTCTTCTAAAAGTTGCTTTCCTTTAAGATTTACTAAATTTGCAACTTCATAATTGAAATGGATTTCTAATTACTATTTAAAATAGTTGTTTACTTTGTTTTTCTTGCTAGTCCCAATCCCGAGATAGATAAAGATTGCCTATTGCCTTTTTTTGGTTTTGCCCTCCTTTGCCTCCTGTCTTATGATGCCCTGGCTGCTTCACTCGTCCACCGGCATTATTCACCGGATTGCCTCCGCTTCATGCCCAATTACCGGCCGGCCCGTGATGCTTCCACACGCAGACCATACTCCCAACGTCCATGGTTATAGCAAGATTGGCATATCGGATTACGCTCCTGGATTCAATCACCCTCCCATGAAAGCTCAGCTATCCCACGTTTAAATTGCGTGCTTACCTACCCTCAGGACCCCCTTCCTTGACTGGACCGCTGGCTGCCTAAATTGGTTATCTTTCTTGTGTTTTCCAGCACTATCACTGTAAATAACATGACCATTTGTCCACATCATGACCTGAAATTAATCAGGTTGAAACGCCGTCGACTACCCAGCACAGAACCTTGGCGCTGTAGTGGTCAATTAATTTACCCAATTTACGAACAATTTTGTACATACTTGTCTCCTTATTGACCACTATTTGTCATAATTTCGTGCCGTTCACACTGTTTTCCACTTTGTGTCACTGCGCCGTCACCTGTCATTAGCATGCCCATTGCACACGTGTGTTATGGTCACCATACACTTTAATTGTACAGTAGTGCTGTTATAACTACCTGCAATTACTAAAAAAAAAACGTATTTTCATTCTTTCCATTGTGGTCTCCCTTTGTCCTTTCCCCTGGTCTCTATGATGTATGCTGTTTTTCTAACTGTCTATGCTAAATGATCCCCAGTTGAGACATTGTTACATTGTTATACTTGCTGCGGGTGAGCCAAGATCCGCCAAACAGCTAGCTTTAGGATTTTAATCTGTACTCTGTTTTTATTACCGAGGGTAGCTAGACTACCAGAGTTAAAAATAGCTTTTAGATGCGACCCGCTGCAAGGACAAGTTAATATTAAATTTCTTCATATGCTCCATTTAATACCATGCACCTTGCCTTTAGGACTACAAGGTCTACATTGGGGAGAGACACAAATACATTTAAGGAATGTTTTGACCCGTCTAAAGATTTTTTTGCTGACTGGTCGAGATGCAGAGTTTACACTGCTACAGCCAGGCTACAATGTTAAACCTGAAACCATGTTTGCACAGCCACTGTAGTGGATGGCACAATAGATGCTGTGGTCTCCTATTTGCATTTAATGTCCAGGTCCTGAGTACACTTTCTACCTTACACTAGAGACTTCTTGGCAAGTTAACTTTACCAATTTGGAATATGCCTATTCAACCATGTTTGAAGGGGGAGCACCGACAATTTACCACTCGTTGGCAGGGTTAAGGTGCACAATTCTAAAACCAGCAAAATATAGGGCCCAGCAAAAGGCCAAAAAATCCAGGGTGACCAGTCAAAAAAGGCAGATTTCCTACATTATTTATATAGCACTTGCTAATAAGTGAACTACTAAATGGAACCCTTTTTATCAACCTTACAGTAATGAAAGATCAAGGGGGGTGATTACTTTTTTGCATGTACCTCCTTGATGCCGAGTCCTAACCGGCTAAAATACTGAAGGATAAAAATCATTTGTTCTGTGAATTCGCACCATGTAAAGTTAGCACAATGTATCTACGACGGTATTCTGATTACATAAACGCCTATTGGTATGTTCTAGAAGAAGCGTTTTCTTTCGTTTCCTCTTACATGACAAAAAGGGCTGAAAATCATACTGTGGCCATCTTGGTTTGCGATAGACCATGTGTCAGATCACGTGGTTTCCTCTGCCTTCCATCTTCATGATTTAGTTCGTACCAGCCCAGAGACAGGATAGTCGTATTTACGGCCGAGGCCCAAGGTCACATCTGCTGTAGGGAGTATCAAGCGAATTCCTTCAGGCCCTGAGACGAAAAGGGAGTCACCCTGCCGACCTCCTCTGTATAGATAGCAACCTTTTGTGTAAGACTGAAACCTAACACTGTATGAGCTCATTTAGGAACCCATGGACTAACTGGTACTTTTTCACTTGTATGGCTTTGTATGCTGAATCTGTTATGTATATAAGTGTGGTTTTGTCAAGGAGCCAGCAGTCTTCCTCGGCGCACCTGATGGGTGAGGATCGATGAGGCTCCTCTATATAGAGTTTTTGGCCAATAAAGCTTTTGAACCTTCTCCGTTGCCGACTGACCATTATTAAGAATATGATTGCGGGTCACTGGTAAGTGTGGCCCTTGGGATATTTTTGAGTACTTCAGTTGGCGACTCTGGTGGGACCCCGTGATAGGGTCTTTTCCTCCCCCGTAGTCGGGTTGTAGGATTGAGGGCGTCCTGGTCGGGCGGGTGGAGAAAAGGGATTTTTTTTTTCCTTCTCCTTGATTTTTGACACTTCCACTCCGCACTCCCGATGAGGGTGTCCTCTGCTGCTAGTAGCCCTTCACCGGGGTCCTACGGGCTTAACCCAGGAGCTGACCGTGTTGGTCCCAAGAAGTTGGCAGCGGAGAACGAAAGTCCGTATCTGGGTGCACCCGGTGAGTAATTTGTTTGTTTGACGCACGCTTTTGGGCGGTGCATTTGGAACAGTTAACTGTGTTTTGATTTGGGGGGGTCATGAGTACCCCAGGAGAATTACGGACGTCTTGCAGGGTGGTCCGGTAGGGGCTGACTGTAGAGACTCCGCGGATCTTTTGTGATTTGTGATTTGGAGACGCTGCTCAGATGCCTAGTTGTTACCTGTGTGTAACACACGGCCGGATTGTATTCGGAAAAGCCTGTGACTGTAATTGGGTAGCCATGAGACACGCCTGAAGTGATGGATGCTTGCACCACATCAGAACAGTCTCAGCGGTGAACCAAGGAGGTCATAGGATGGTCTGTAGTCCAGTCCGTGGTTGCACCTGTCTGACTGCCTCTTGCCAGTCTTTTGTTTGAAAGACTGCTCGTTGTGGTTCTGCCGGTCCGGTATTTGAATAATTCTCCACGAACGGGAGTCGACGGGCTCGGTTCGTTTGTTTGGATGCATCAATTTTGAATAAATAGGTTGAGGTTGAACTGCAGAAAACGTTAAATAAAAACAATCAATCTGTGTTATATGTGATACAAAAATTTGTTTGTATGTTATTGATGTTTGTCTATCAACTAACAATGCCGTGTTTCAGTAAATTGAATTGTTTTGGTTGTTGCTGTCGGACTGGTGGCTCCCGTCTGGCTGAAAGCCAGCCTGCCCCACCGGAGGGCAGTCCCAACCATTTCATGTGCGTAAAACATGGAATAACTCCTCTATTGTTTAATACTTTATGGCATAAGTATACCAGAGGTAATGAGGAATTGCAATGGCCCCAAACGGGTTCCTTCGATGAGAGAAAAATTGCTTTTTTACAGGACCAGTTATTTTCTAGACGCAGTAGGCAGTCTATGTTTGATGCACTAAACACCTGGCAGAAGGAATCTAAGCGGAGGCGAATGAGAGAGGAGAAACTAGCTAGAGTTAAAGCAGGGCAAACAGTTACTCAGAAGGCTATTGCCTACGACAGAGCCCGAACAGAAGAAGGAATTGAATGTGTGATTTGTGAGTTCAGATTACAGGCCGACAAAAGTTACGTGACTCGGCCCGATGCCGAAGATTAAATTGGAGATTTATTCGACTTGCGCCCACCACCCCCATATGTCCCGCAACGATTATACCCAGCGGTACGAGCTGCCCCAGTATCGGCCGTTGCCGATCCAGCGGCCCCTGCGCCAGTCTCAGCTGTGACGACGGTCAGCCCATTCTCCCCCTGTGTTGACCTCTTCCTCTGCAACCGCAACTCCCTTACCAGCTGTTTCCACTCCGATACATCCCCCTGGTCTTCTTGAAGGCAAGAAACTATTTATCCGGTCAGCCATAACACTGGAGGAAAGGGAGGTTGTTGCGTTGCAAGCATCGCAATGGATGCGACACCCTATTTACACTGTGTCCGACATATGGAGCACTATGAGAGACTTTGAGCCCGTGATGCAACAGCATGCGTTAGACCATATGGCCGCGTGCCTGATATCATCATGGGAACAAGTCCATGCACGGGGGAAGGCCCCGGCAATATTGTATACCATTCATGATCATGCGCACAAATTTCAATTGACCCCAGACGAGGTGTTCAAAAATATTAATACATTGGTTAGTTATAGAACCCGACTTGAAACTGCTGGTCCTGCGGATTCCACGCATTTTCCAATGCGTGAGGTCCACTCTATTTATCATCCAGAAATTACCGAAATAAGAGATGCGACGGGGGTGGTTACCCGCCCGCAAGTTGATGCTCGATTCAGGAGCAGTGGGTGTACACCCCGTGGAAACGTAGTGAAGTGCTGTCATTAAAAGCTCATTTACCCGACCCTAGGAAAAATCCTACAGCATATTATAAAGAACTTACTGAAGCCGCCTCATCGGCGGTAATGACATTGGCTGATATAGAATTGTTCTTTGCCCTATTAGTACCAGTGGATATCTGGCGTCAGGTACATGACCAAGACCATGCGACTGAATTCGGGGGAACATGGGATCAATTGAAAGATTGGGATAAAGACCGAAAACCCGGAGATAAGCCCAGGGCTGAAATATTAACGTTACCTGACAAAATAATTACATACATGCATTCACTCATCCCGCCCAGGAAAGTGGATTGGGATAAATTGACTGCATGTCGACAGAAGAAAGACGAGAGTGTATCGGATTTTTTCACTAGATTTGAAGGTGTTTTCATTGACGAGGCCAAGGGAGAGGACGCGGTGGTGGTAATCGAGGTGGACATACGCGACAGGAAGAGTCTGGGCAAGGTGGGAATAGCCAGAACTATTTTGATCATGGTCAGGGAAGGCAGTACTTCAATGAAGAATGTGGTAGCGATGCAGTGGCAGGCTATCCTTGTGCATAGGACAGCCAAAGGCAGAGTGGGGGACGCGTGTCAATTCCTATAGATCAGAACGGACCTTATGTTAATGCACATTTAATGGGCGCATCGGGGAAGTTTCTAGTTGACACAGGAGCTATGAACAGTTCTGTTTCACATGCCCTTGTCCCTGGGGCTGCTCTGTCTGGCCAAGATAATGTGTCCGTAGGTTTCTCTGGAACTCCGGTGGTGAGCCCCATTTCTCTACCTCTTTCTTTCGCTCTGGTTCCTATTTCTATTGATTCACCGTTCCTTCTAACATCGCAATGTGGGGAGAATTTATAAGGCATAGACTTACTGAAAAGGTTACATGCTCGTATATATTGTTCCCCAGACGGTGTTTATTTAACTGTCCAGGCCCCTTCGGTGCAGTACTTCTCTAAGACGGACACTTTGCCCCCTGAATTCGCGGAGATTCCACAAACCCTTTGGGCCACCGAGGACACTGATGTGGGTCTGTTAAGGATACCCCCAATATCAATTACCCTGAAGAAAAATGCTTGGTTACCGAAAATACCGCAATACAAAATTGCCCCTGCAGGTGAACGAGCTTTGCTGTCCATTATTCAGGATCTGATCCGATCTGGGGTGGTGGAAGAAACAACCTCCAATATGTGTAATAGTCCCATTCTTCCTATTCTTAAAAGGGCCCCCATCGATTGCAATCCTGATTATGTAGATACATATCGTTTTGTGATTGATTTACGAGAGATAAACAAGATTGTGGTACCTCAGTACCCCGTGGTACCTGATATAACCACCATATTAACTATGATTCCTCCTACAGCTCGATATTTCTCTGTGATCAATCTAAAAAATGCTTTCTTCAGCATCCCCATTCATCCTGATAGCAGATATCTTTTCGGATTCTCATTAGCTGGTCGCAGCTTCAGGTTTTGACGCGCTCCTCAGAGCTATACAGAAAGCCCTAGTATTTATAGTCAAGCACTAAAGGCCCTATTGGACACTCTAATTTTGCCCGATGGTAACGTATTGTTACAGTATGTAGATGATCTATTGGTGGCTTCGGATACTGAACAGGGTTGTCGGGATGCTACAGTTACATTGTTGCAGCATTTGGCCCATCATGGCAATAAGGTATCTTTGTCTAAATTTCAATATTGTCGACCGGAGGTGACTTATTTAGGTCATCTCCTGTCGAAGGAGGGTAGGCGTCTAACTCCTGATCGTATAACAGTTATATCTAACATGTCTGTTCCTTGCACGCAACGGGATATCCGTGCTTTCCTTGGCATAACCTCTTACTGTCGCCAGTGGATCCCTAACTTTTCCCTTCTGACTAAACCCCTACTATACCTGACCACTAAAGATGTGCATGAGCCTTTACCTTGGACTGTTGAATGTCAGGACGCTTTTGTCTCTCTGAAATCTGCTCTTTGTTCTGCTCCTGTGCTTGGCACTCCTGACTACCGGAAGCCTTTTACATTCTATGTGCATGAGGTGGACGGTTGCTCGCTTTCTGTGTTAACACAGGGTTTTGGTGGTAAGCAAAAACCTTGTGCATACTTTTCGGCGGTATTGGATAATGTCGCCAGGGCACTTCCCAGTTGTCTAAGGGCCACGGCGGCTGTTGCAGTGGCAATTCAAAAATCAGAAGGGCTCGTCCTGAATACTGACCTCACGGTGATGGTGCCTCACGCTGTGGATGTATTACTAAACATGACCAAGACGCAGCACTTTACTAGTGCTCGTCTTACAGGGTATGAATTGACCCTGTTCGCACCCCATATCACTATTAAACGATGTGCCACTCTGAACCCTGCCACGTTACTACCCCTCCCTTCGGAAGAGCATGATCAGGACATACATGATTGTATGTTTCGAACAGAGGAAGAGACGAAGGGACGGATAGACCTGACTGACACTCCCTTATCTGACCCACAAGGGGAGTTGTATGTCGATGGCTCATGTTCTAGGTTACCGAATGGCACTACCACATCGGCCTATGCGATTACCACTCTGCAAACTGTAGTTGAAACGGCCAAGGTGTCTTATCAATCTGCCCAGGCGGCCGAATTAGTAGCCTTGCTTCGAGCTTGTGAGTTATGTGAGGGTTTGAGAGTGAATGTCCACACCGATGGCCAATATGCTTTCGGTGTAGCACATAACTTTGGAAGGTTATGGGCGGAAAGGGGTTTCCTTACTTCGCATGGCCAGAAAATAAGGAACGGCCCGTTAGTGTTGAGACTGTTGACTGCCCTGACCTTGCCAAAGGAGATTGTTGTTTTTAAGTGTAGCGCTCATAAAGCTGTGATCGATGATGTGGGCAAAGGAAATGCATTTGCTGACAGAATTGCTAAAGAAACTGCCCAGTCAAACACCACCTCTATGTTTGTTGCCAGCTCACCGAGAGGAATGGTAGAAACAGAAATATTCAATAGCACTATGGATAGTGTTAGAGAAATACAACAAGAAGAGACCCCTGAAGAATTAGTGTATTGGCAAGAACAGATAGGGAAACTAGACGAAAATGGATGTTGGATCGACCTGTCAGAGAAATGCAGGTGGTTACTGCCAAATGCATTTGTGAATATGATAGTATCCATGGCACACGGCCCTGCGCATATAGGCGTTAAGGGCATTTGTGCAGTACTAGATTCTGTGTGGTATAACACCAATATTAATAAAACTGCAACACATTTGATTCAGAACTGTATGATCTGTTTACAGCATAATCCAGGGTGTAGTGTCCCCGTACTGAAAGGGAATTTCGCGCCCCCTACCTTACCCTTTTGCTCAATTAGAGCGGGTAAATAATCTCAAGTTTGTTCTAGTAGTGGTCTGCGCATTCAGTAAATGGGTGGAAGCATACCCCACCAAGGAGAATACCGCTCTAGCCACAGCCAAAGCTCTAGTAAAGGAATTTTTTCCTCGCTATGGTTTGCCCCGTGTAATTTGGAGTGACAATGGAAAACATTTCAATGCCAACTTTATAGAACACATTTGTAGTGGTTTGACCATAAGGCAGAAGTTTCATGCCGCACGCCACCCCCAATCAGCAGGGTTGGTGGAAAAGTATAACGGGATTTTAAAGTTGAAATTGGCTAAGCTACAAGACACCACAGGGTTGAAATGGCCTGACCTCTTGCCCTTAGCATTATTGTCTGTAAGAACCACTCCGCACTCTCGTTCTGGAATATCACCATATGAGGTGATATTTGGTAGGCCCGCTAATATCTGGGGTGTACCGAGACCGAAATCCTTTAGGGACATCGAGTACCCAATGTTGACAGATTATCTTTATGCATTAACTAAAGATCTTCGTTCCATTCATCAACAGATATCAGCGGTATTGCAGCCCCTGCCGGAGGGTCCCGGACATCGTCTTGAACCTGGACAGTGGGTTTTGATCCGGAACTACCAGCGAAAATCGAGTTTGGAACCACGATGGACCAAACCCCATCAAATACTCCTTTCTACAAGAACGGCTGTTAAGGTGGAAGGGAAGCGGCACTGGATTCACGTATCGCATGTAAAAAGAGTTCCCCTCCCATTGCCGGGAGTCCTGCAGAATCAGAGTGAAGGGTTGGTGCATGACGGTGAGCAGTTCATTGAAGATTCATCTCTCTCTGAAGCCCGAGAAGAAGTGAACGGGCGAGAGGGAGGCACTGTGAATTCACAAACAAGTTCACAAACGACTACAGTGACTGGCCCAACTATCAGCTCTGCTCCCGGTAACGCTGCATCCGATCCGGAAGATCACACTCCTGGTGCTTCATTTGATCCCACTGTGCCTGTTCTTTTCCCTGATCCCCGAACACCTGGTCATGCTCGCTATGACCTGCGGCCCCGACAGAGAGCAAAGATACCAGGTTCTGTCTAGAGAAAGAGAAGTGAGACTTGAGTAAATCCTGGTATAATCTAAGAGAACACTGGACTGAACTAGTTGAGAGCTCGGAACTTTCGGCAAAAGCTCTGTTCAGAAAGAAAATAGAGACATTGATTGATTAGTGGGGCCCAGGTAAAGTTTTTCAGTAAGAGCTGTGTCAAGTACAGCTCCAACGCGAGAAGTTTTTGCAATTACTTCTGTTTTGGTATTTTTTTTTCTTTTTGATGAACAATAGGAGTCTGCCTGTGAGGCTCTGAACGGACACAGGAAAGAAGCACCCTCTGGCAGGTTGGACTGCAAGTAGGCTCATTCCCCTTAGATTATATTTGGACTTTTAGCAAGAATGTATCCCTTCGCTCGCTTTGTTCCCGAAGAGGAGCGACCTATAGCTCCACGTCCTCTGCACCCATATATGCCTATGTTTTCTGCTTGGAACTTGCGTATCAAGATAGTATTCATAGCTATAATAACTGTATCACTAGTAACATGTTTAAGTGTATTCATTTATTTAGAATGTTGTCATCCTGTGCATACCCTGATAACTTCTACCCCTGTTCCTGAAGAGCATCATTTCCATACTTTCGCCCTGCATAAGGAAAGACCTCGTCAGACCTATGTAAAGAATGCTTTTATTGAAATGCTGCACCAGACCCATAGTTCGACCAACGCTACCGAGTGCTGGGTCTGTGGCCTCCTCCCCTCGGTTATGCATAAACATGATCTTTTCATTTCGATGCCCTTGTCATATCTAGGTAGTTGTGAAGCATGGTTTAAATTACTGTCGATGATATATACGCACTATTCTATTGATGAACACCGATTTTCTGAAAAGGACTATGAATTGATTCTAGCATATATAGAGGTGCATCAGGGATTCACTCCGAATGAAGATGGTACAGATGGTACACTAGACCCGACTGCTTGCATGAATGAGTATACTGAATATGCAAATGACACCTGGTTAAGGGATGAAGTATTGGATTTTATGTCTTTCAATTTCACTGAATATTTCAAATATTTTCAGGAACGAAATGTATCCGATGATAGGGTTATTCCGGTCCCGGTACTAAATGCATCATCTTCCTTTTGTGTACATGGCACCGGTCACTTGGCAGTTGGATTTAGTAAATGCAATTATACGTACAGATTACGAACATTCAGTAGCCCACCAATGCTTACTCCTCCGAATGTTTACTTTGTATGTGGGGAAAATGCATACACGTGGCTCCCCAGAGAATGGTCAGGTAGATGTTATTTGTCCTTCCTATACCCCCCAGTTTATATAGCCCCTTCTGATTATCATAAGACCCATTCACTGAACCGGAGGAGCTTAGGAAAACGAGCTACCACGTGGATGCCACTGATCAAACCGATACTCCTGCACAACATTTTGTGGACATAATGAAAGGAGTCTTGGCAATATGGGGACCCATTTTGACCAGTAAAGAAATCAGAAGATTGTCCAGAGTAGTAGAGGGAGTAGTGAATATCACTGCAGGAATACTAACTAACATAACTGTTGAGCTTCAAGCGACCAGGCTTGTAAAGCTTCAAAATCGTATGGTTTTAGACGTTATCTTAGCTGATCGTGGAGGAGCATGCAGAGTGATCGGCAGTTCTTGCTGTGTGTACATACCTGACTCCGCCCCCTCTGTGCATTTAGCCATCCAAAAACTGCACCGTTTAGCATCTGAAATTCATACAGATACCGGTACCTGGTCTCTTTCTAGCTGGTTCTGGGGCCTCTTTGCCACTTGGGGATGGAAGTTGCTCATGATCCTTTTGGGTATAGCAGGTTTCCTTTTCACCTGTTGCATCTGCATACAATGTGGACCTGCCTGTTGTTCTTATTGCACAAATCGACTCCTTCTTGCCCTTCCCGAATCTAAACCACGTCCAGCTAAGATAGGCACTCAGTTAGTACAGAAGGAGATATATGACATGATGCAAATAGATGAAGGCATCTTTGAAGATTGAGGTAGTATGTTAGCTACATTGTGCTAAAAGGGCCGATCTGAAGGATAAAAATCATTTGTTCTGTGAATTCGCACCATGTAAAGTTAGCACAATGTATCTACGACGGTATTCTGATTACATAAACGCCTATTGGTATGTTCTGGAAGAAGCGTTTTCTTTCGTTTCCTCTTACACGACAAAAAGGGCCGAAAACCATACTGTGGCTATCTTGGTTTGCGATAGACCATGTGTCAGATCACGTGGTTTCCTCTGCCTACCATCTTCATGATTTAGTTTGTACCAGCCCAGAGACAGGATAGTCGTATTTACGGCCGAGGCCCAAGGTCACATCTGCTGTAGGGAGTATCAAGCGAGTTCCTGAGACGAAAAGGGAGTCACCCTGCCGACCTCCTCTGTATAGATAGCAACCTTTTGTGTAAGACTGAAACCTAACACTGTATGAGCTCATTTAGGAACCCATGGACTAACTGGTACTTTTCCACTTGTATGGCTTTGTATGCTGAATCTGTTATGTATATAAGTGTGGTTTTGTCAAGGAGCCAGCAGTCTTCCTCGGCGCACCTGATGGGTGAGGATCGATGAGGCTCCTCTATATAGAGTTTTGCTTTGGCCAATAAAGCTTTTGAACCTTCTCCGTTGCCGACTGACCATTATTAAGAATATGATTGCGGGTCACTGGTAAGTGTGGCCCTTGGGATATTTTTGAGTACTTCAGTACGTTACAAGGATTTTAACTTGTGACCAGCAGGTAACACAAGGGTCTCTGCAACAAAAGGTGTAACCAGCCAAGTTGTGTGCAAGTGGTGTGATATGCTTTGCATCAGGCATATTAACCCTCTGCTATTTTATGATGAGCTAAACTTATATCTTGGCTGCCGCTGATCTTTACAGCAAGTGTATTGACCATCAGTTACCTTGGTGCTATTATACCCTTGAAGTTGATGGATGTTCAAAGATCTCTGCAGCAGGTGCCTTAACCCCTTGATATTTTTTAATGCAACCCGTTTGTGCCCAATGAAGTAAGCTAGAACAGATTTACAATCACATGTACTTAATGTCAGTTCCTTTGGAGCTCAGTTAATAAAAAGAAAAAAGTATTTTGACTGTCTGCTCCCTTTCAGCTGACACACTATGGGCTACGAGGTTTGGAATACTGGTGCAATTCTTCTCTATTTCCAACACTGTTGAGCGATAACTAATGTAGTTAGTCTCTACAAAACAGTTACTTGTTTTATGTCTTAAATTTGAAATGTATTTTTCTCGAAACCCGTGTGATTTTAATCTTCTCTAGTTTCGGTGGGCTATAGCGGTTGTTAAAGGCATCAAGTCATAGTGATTAATTCCTCACCATTATTATGAGGAGCTTTTTTTGATCTTACAGACTCTAGGGACGTTGCCACGAAATGGGGGGGGGGGGGGGGCCTTAATAACATGCTGAAGTTGGGTACTGTTTGCATACTACTAACTATTTTATGGCATAGACACCACAACAGCTTTGTATTATTGGGACAAACAAGGAAGGTAGTTGAGATTGAGGGCTTTCCTGTGAGAAGATAAGGCCATTGCCTGGAATCGCCCATCTCGAGTCCACCTGCAAGAACTGCATATTGATCAAGCAGATGAACTATGCAAAACGTTCAGTCACAAAGCAGTCATCTGAGCTGACATGCTTGGCGATTTTTTAACACAAGTTTGGAAACCTTCACGTGGCACCTCCCGCCCACCCTCGTTGGGAATGCTAAACGACAAGACTGTGTGTCCAGATTTTAAGAGTCAAGGCCTTGGGGTAATGTACTTTTAAGTAGCTGCTCAATGTGCCTTCACTGCTTTTTTCCAGATTTACCCTCTCATCAAGTGATCATGAAATGGAATGCCCAAAGTGACCACACCAAAAGAGACAACAGACCTGCTTAGTTATCAGAATGGCCACGCAGGAGATTGGCATTCAGACTAAATGTTATTGAGGGTGCAAGGCAGGATCCTGCACCACCAGTTACAATCTGCGAACTTGGGGGCATATCAACAAGGGTTTTATCTCTGCTTTTTTGGCTTTATAAGCCAAAAAAGCAGAGATAAAACTAGCGCCCTATCAACAACAGGGTGCTAACACGCAAATTTGCATGTTAGCACCCTTTTACTCTACGCTTCCCCTTGCATCTCTAATGAGATGCAAAGGGGGCGTTCCAGAGTAAAATAATAGGAGAAATGTCGCTAAGCAACATTTCTCCTATTATCAAGAATGTCGCTAACCCTGTTAGAGACAAAAAAAGCAGCGCTAACTGCGGTTAACGCTGCTTTTTTACGTCTGCTAATTTTCAGACTTAGCCATGATATCCTATGGAAGGAGGATATCATGGCTAAGTTTGCCTGTCCCTATCAACAAGGTAACGTGTGATTATCGCTGGGTTTCCAGCGATAATCTCACGTTAGCCTGTTCACGTGTAGATTTTTATCGCTATTGAGATAAGCATTGCTAATAGCACGCTATCTCAGCGATAAAAATTCACACTAGCCGGCGATAATTATCCAAGCGCTAAGTGCGCTTTGCGATAATTATCGCCGGTTGTTGTTGATATGGCCCTTGGTGCTCGGTATCCTGAATTCCTCCATCGCAGGTGTTTACACAGTCATCATACTGTATTAGGATCTTTATTATAACTCTGTACTGGACAAGGCCTAAAAGGAAAACAAAATGGTGAAAGCCTTCCCTTTTTTACTTACAAAAGTATTTAGGTATCCAAGTAAACTTGATCAGAAACCCAGGGTAACTTAAATATGTCTCCTATTTGACCCTAAAAATAAGACTCTGTCCAGTGTTCATTACGTTAGTGGTACAATCACTAAGTATTTCCTATCTCTTAATCTGTCAGGACCACAGAACTCATAAGGCAATCTTTTGTATAGCTACAAGATTCCTTCAAGTTCAGTGTGAGGATCAGTGGGTGCTGCTAAACCTTGGCGCTTGCTTTTTCTCAAAGATTCTTCCAGTTGTCAACGTACACCAAAGAGTTTTCAGGCAATTGTTTTCTGAAGCCCTTGGTGCACTCCATTTGTCTGACTTAACATGGGAAGTTTAGGCTGCACCACTCTGGGTTATATGACAAAGGCCACTGTTGCCATCATCTTTTCCTTTCAAAGGAGTTGCATTATATCTAGATGTTTGTATCTATGTCTGTCTGTCTGTGTGGTATTTGTAGAGCTCTGTACAGTGTCAAAGACAGTCAACAAATGATGGGCAAGGCAGCTGTGTTGTAGAAGTAGAGTTTAACGGCTTTGTGATATAGTGTTCCTTAAAGCACTGCATATCCAGCGTTCCTAAATTGGTGCAGGTATGAATACATGCTGAATACAGAGATATTGTTCAATATCTTGCCTGCATAGATAAAGATTGCCTCTTGCCTTTTTTATTTTTTGCTCTTCTTTGCCTTCAGTCTCTGATGCCCTGGCTGCGGGTGACCCATTATCCACCAAACAGTGAACTTGCCATTAATATAGCTGATGGAGCTGGTTGTGACCGCTGTTTATGCGGAAGTCTATTGCGCCCTGCGTAAGGACCATGTTGGTGCTTTTCTACAGCCCTTTTACGAACTTCTACTTTCTATTTGTTGGGTTTTCTTCTAGCTTTGGTATCTGATTTACAGGTCCAGAATGCTACTTTTAGTCTTCCAGGGTGTGCTTGGTCCCAGACGTATCTTCCTCTCATCCTTCTCAGACCTGAATCACATCTGACCTTGTAATGGAGCCTGTGAACCAACATATGTATGTATTTTAATTGTGAGCCTTATGTGGTACACTAACTTGATCACCTCTAAAGTCTGCTGCTGTAGAAATTAAGATAATGCTGGGGTACTGGTACATGTTTGCATCTTGTTTACATCTCTTAGAGGTTGAGGAAACAAGATAGTTTTTAGGAAGCGTGGGTAGATGTGTAAGGCCAAATTATACTCCAAGTTACTCTGAGGCCGTCGTGGTTTCTAGTCGTCTTTTCCTGTCCCTGTTGCTGTAGAAGATACCTGCTGTTTAACTAAATAAAATAAAAAAAAGTCAAACAGTATATATAATATACCGAACGGGGCTTTCGGTCAGCCCCTTTATCCGCTTCAGTTGTCAGTCACCTTTTTCTACCGCTCACTCCAGCATAAAGAATGTGCCCTGGATCAGCCCAATTCAGCCACTGGTTAACTTGACTGTGAACGACAGCATTCTGCTCTTTCACAAGGAGCATATGTGCACACAAGCATTTTCCTTCAGTGCTAGGGACTACCATGGATATGTGTACGGGATCAACAAAAACATTCTTTTTTTAGCCAGTATTGTTTTTTAATCCAAGAGGGCACGGCTGCTTCCCCAATAATTACGTTTTATGAAAACAATGACAGAAGAAGATAAGCATTGACAAAGCCAAAAGCCCTGCAACCAACGTCAGACCAATTGTTTTTACCAATGCTCATTACAGTATTGTCTGTTTGTCTGATTGTACTCACGCATTTAAATAATTGTATTGTTAACTACAACTTGTATAGCACGCAACCTGCCATTAACATGGCATTGCACCACCTCAGAGTAGTTTGCTTTCAGAATATATACTATTAGTGAAGGTAGAGGAACGGGTAACATCTTGTTCTTAACTTTGTGTTCGTTTCATGGTAAGTGCTAAATGGATGTTAAATGTGCACTTCATGTTCGCGTTAAATAGCTAGCATGTTTGGGCTGGCTTCTGTATTCACTTGCAGTCTGAACATATTAAGTAGAGTGTTTCATTCCCACATTCTCTATTAAAGGATTAAAGCAAAGAGGTGAGATTGTACCTTAAGGCAGATGAAGTACTAGACTGTGTTAATGATTGTCCAGTAATCTTGACGTCAATCATAAGACAACGACACAGCGATATCTCATTGGTTGAGCTGCTGCTGCACAGACAAACCTTTGTCTTTAAGATTGTTCGGCCGAATCAGCCTTTCACCTTCAGCTGGGTAATAGCAACACCTGGAATTGAAAAAACAAGAGACAGACATGTCTGTGTTGTGTACTAAATATATAGTCAACTTTTTTATGACAACACTAGAATGAATACGAATGATCACCGATATATGGGGAGGTGGGGGGAGGAAGAGCTAAATGAAAGAAGAACCCGTTAGTAAACCACTTGTTTGTGAGGAAGTAAAAAAGGTCCATAAAGGGGTCAGTGGTACTGTGGTCAGTACTGGGATCAGCATTAGTTCAGATATATTAACACTGTTTACAGACGAATATGAGACGTTATTTCGCATGCCATTACTTACAGACTGTTTTATTAACAGACTGTTTTAAAATGTTTGGACGAGAACACTGGAGTAAGAATTATAACATTACAGCCACGAGAAGGACACAGACGTCTTTAAAGTTTGACCCGTGTGTGAACGGTATGGTGTCGAATTCAGAGTACGTCTGCATTAAGACGGAAGAATCTCAGCTAAACGCATAAAATAGGTACCATATGGCTGTAATAGCGTACCCCTGAAATGGATCTCGGCGCAATAGTGGGCATCAGAGTAAATGCAAACAGGCATGGATTTCCGTCAAATCCTTACTCAATAATTTCTCAATTATTGGTAAAATAATATTGAAATGTTAGTGCCAAACGGTTTGCTCAGGACACACATCTGTGGCGCTTTAGACAAAACTTTTCCAAACATATATGGTATTTGCACGTGCTGTGGAATCCACCAATCCTGCGCTAGAAGGAGTAACGTATGTGCTGGGCCTGGATCACCCAGGAATCCGAGTTCCATGCAGTGCTTAATTTGCAAAAAAATAAGTGCCAGGGCTCTCATCAAGAGGCCACTGCACCGTGTACCACACATTGCCCCTGCCAACACCGCCGATGACAGTAACAACACAAGTACTAACAGTCACACTCCTACAAGTGTAACAGTTCAGACTATTTAAGGCCCCCAAAGCTATAAGAATGGCTTGGGTGGCAGGTAATATTCATTTTTTATGTATATTCAGATAATAATTAACTGTTGTAGTGGTCATCTCTAAATTAGCCAGACGGCTCCACCTTGTGGCTGGCTGTCACGGCCCCGGTGCTGACAATTAAGTGCCGGTGCCGAGCACTGGAAACCACCGGCTCAAATTAAGCACTGGTTCCACATCCCTTTGTATTCTTTTGTTTGCTTTTAACAAGTCAAATAGTACACTTGGGTCAAGATTCCTTTTGGAAAATGACCAGGCGTTAGGTTTTTAGGCATATGACCAAAACCAGCCACCATGTGGGGCATATTTAGGCTCTGATGCAGGGCTTTAAGTGGGATGAAAAAAGTGTGGGAAGGGGGACCCAAAAGGGGCATGGCCTATCTAATAAAGGGTATGGCTTAAAAACATAAACTACATTTCTGTGATTTCCACAGTGTGCCACCAAACCAGTACTTTGATGCGTCTCTGAGCTTTTTTGTTATTGCATCCAGAAATAGAATACAAGAAGCAACGTGCACCTAAAACCCGCCAGAACTATTGGCGTTCTCAATGATCAGAGTGTCTCAATCAGTCCTGTTATGTTCACTCTATGTTAGACATGTAAGCCAGTTTCCTCTCCACATCCCCTTCACCCAACATATCTTACACCTTATCTCTTTCCTCTTTCGCACCCTCTTTTCCCTCTATCCTGAATGCTCTTCCTCGCACCTCCTCACTTCACCGCCCCAAAACACACAGTGCACCCACTCATATTTAATCACTGACTTTTCTGTTGCTTTTGTCTTCTCAACATTTTGACAAGTGTGATCCACCTTCACACACATTAGCGCAGAGTCACAATTACAATTGGAATGCATGACCATTGCTCTCTGTGCTCTACAGAGAGGCCATGGATTGGATGACCATTTATTCTAAACACCTTTTTTACCCATCGACAGACACTGAGAAACTAGCACTGCCTGCAGCCTCAACTCCAGGCCTCTCAATCATGGCCAATTATAAACTCTGCTGGTGCCTCTGATTAAAGTATGCACTATATAAGAGTAATATGCTACGCAGAAAAAAAATGCAAAAAATAACAGCTTATGAATAGCTAACACTCTTAAGGAGTGCAAGATTAAGTAAAACGTGTAAAATGTAGATAGGTGCTAAATCGCTGACATAGATTACCATGACACTTTTTTACATTGTTTTTTTCAGGACTCCGTCAGTGTTTTTACCAGTAAGGTTAAAGACAAAGATATAGGGCCCAAAGGGAACCAGTTTCAATGTCCGTTTTAAATCACTACTGGTCTGAGACCCGGCCCACTTAAAGCCCTGCTCTTATGCAAAGTGCGAAAGCTTTCATTCGGGTTCAGATCTCTAAAGCATGCTTTGCAGAGTGGGTATTTATTGAAGATCCATATCTGGTGCTATTTACATCTGTTTAAAGTTAAAAGGGACCTTATCTTGAGCAATAAAGCTTCCTGTAAAAGGGAGAATGAGGCACACAGAGGTACATTTTTATTCTCTGAAATTTCTAATAACAATGGGTAAGCAAATCCAGTTGTTTCTACAACATGCTGCATGTAAAACATGCTACATATTACTGGAGCAATTAGCAAACATATGTTGTTTATGGACCGTTAAACCAAAGTATAACAGGAGCCATTGGAACATTATAGCCCATATCCAATTTGAAATTTGGTGCAAATTGTGTCATTCGTAAACTGTGCAAATTGCGCAACCTGTAATCAAGTTCAAATTGCGCACCATGTAATCGGGTGCAAATTGTACAGCTGCTAATAGTAAATTATACATAATTTCCACCCAGTTTTGTCCGTCCTCATCATGTTTACTGCCTTAGGGCCTGAATACGATCTTGGTGGATGGGATACTCCATCACAAACGTAATGGATATCCTTTCCGCCGTATTACAAGTTCTATTATATCCTATGGAACTTGTAATATGGCGAACACTTTAGGAGCGATGTAGGAAAAGGCTCAACTGCCACATCTGATTCTCCGTATGCATGGAATGTGTGCAAGTAAGAGTCCAGACGAGCAGAGATTTCTGGATGGTTTGAGAAAGAAGATTTGATTGTTGAGGTATGCTGTGTCAGTATTTTGTAGTGCCTTGAAAGTGTGGCTGAGGAGTGCCAATCGTGCTTGTTTGTGTATGGGGAGCCAGTGGAGCTCGATCAGGTGAGTTTTGATTTGAGGGTGGTGTGGTGTGGTATGTGGGGAGGGATTATGGCTGCTGAGTTCTGTATGGTCTGCATCTTTTTGGTGAGTTTTTGTTGATCCCGGCATAGAGGGTGTTACCCTTACTCCAGCTTCCTTGTGACAAGAACGTGCATAACAGTTTTCTGGGTGCTGATTCAGAACCATTGAACATCTTCTTCAGGCAATAAAAGCATGAGGTAATGAAGGCATTGACTTGGGCTGTCAAGTTGACTTTGCTGTTGATGATGATCTAAAGGAATTCGGCATGTATAGTGGGTGTGGGTGTCAATACTAGCTCTGCTGGCCACCAGGTGGAGTCTTACGGTGAAGTGCTCTTCCCAAATATCATGATTCCCACGGTCTTGTCGGTGTTCAGCTTCAGACATTTGGTCTTCATTCAGTGGGCGATTTCAGTCATGCAAGCAATTAACTATATCTGGGTAAGGGGCATCTTTTCAGTAATGGAGTGAATGAGTTGCGTGTTGTCAGGGAAGGAGAGGTTGTTGATATTGTGAAAACGGATGATGCTGGCTGGAGGGTCAGGCTCAGAAAGGATCCTTGCGGAATGCCACAAATTAGGTCATGGACATCTAAGGTGTACGGTGCCAGGCTGACTGACTAGTTCCTTCCAATCAGGAAAGAGCAGATCCATCAGAGTGTGTGTCCTTGGATTCCAGTATTGTATAGGCAGTGGATGATGGTTGGTGAAAGACCTTGTAAAACACTGCGGAGAGCTTAAGGAGGAGGATGGTCACCGTATATAGTCTATTCAAAGTCATGCAGATTTCTTCTGTGGCGGTGATGGGGGTAGTTT
This sequence comes from Triturus cristatus, assembly GCF_964204655.1. NCBI lineage: Eukaryota > Metazoa > Chordata > Amphibia > Caudata > Salamandridae > Triturus > Triturus cristatus. The sequence continues at coordinate 472,406,239 of NC_140590.1, read as the reverse complement.
CTGTGCTATGGTATCGTCTGAAACTGGACTGAGGAGTGATTGAGTTGGAAGCGGTTGCTGGTGAGGTGAAATCCTTCACAATGGTGAAGATTGGTTTGCTTCTGTTGATGCTAGGATCGGTGTGGTCCACCAGAGCAGCACGTGTGGTGCTCTGGATCATTTTCTGGTAGTGTTAATTGATGGATTTGAATCTACACTTATCTGCATTGTCCTGGCTTATTCTGCATATGTGCTCCAGTTGTTTGCAGTGGTATTTCATCAGTCTGAGTTCTTCCATGTACCAACTGGCCTGGGGTGTAGATCTTGTTGTATTGCTGTACTTGAGGGGTGGAGGAGGTGATCTAATTGTTGAAATTCTTGATGGTTTTGGGGAAGCAGTCGATGAATTTGGGTCAGTGGGTGTGCTGCAGATCGGAGCATATAAATTCTCCCTACTTCCACGGACAGAGTAAATCCACAGTCACACGCACATACTCTCATCATACGCTAGGGCCCATCACACTTACATTCATTCTATTACTCTATCCACACTGAATATATAGGAGAAATCCTAAACCATCTGCATCTAAAGCGAGGTCAATGCGACCTAAAAGATCTGTCTTGAGTCATGATTTTAAACATTGGAAATACATTTGAAACTCAATAAATGACAAAGAAATAACCACCCGACACTGTAATTCAAACAACGGTTATCTTTTATCTAAATTAGTTCAAAGAAAGTCAATCAATAGCAAATCATTATTCTCATAGTTACCTATTCTAGCTAAATGTCATTTAGGTCAGGACAGGTCTCTCAGTAAAGTCTCCCGAGTCGCCGTCCTCTCAATCAGCGTCGATCCTCACGAGCATAGGTTCGGGAAGAAGTTGCCTTAGACCCTCTCTAGTCTAACAATATTTATAGGGAAACTAACAAATTGAAAGTAACAAACAAACTCCAAACGTCCGTTGAGCCGTTGAGCAGAGCGAGCAGGAAAGGATGTTGACTTGCAACATTTAGAAAAACCTCCGCTCACAAAAATCACAAAAATAAAAACACGGAAGAAGGAAGCTCAAACTAAAAAATGTTACATCCATGAATGTTCTTCCTCGGAATCATAGTGAAGCCACCGCAAGTTTATCAGAGTTCATTGTGGCTTTATTCTTCTCCAAGGGCAACTGGCAGCATGCCTGGAGCTACTGTCCTCACGGAAACTTTTAATACAGTCAGAGGCCGAAGTCAGGTGGCTTTCAACCATATTCAGCAAGGCCTCTCTTCGTATTCCAGCAGCTCAAATGCAGGCTGTAAAAATCGGCCATCTTGGATTAGGCCAAAACGGACCATCTTAGTTAAAAGAAATACAAAACAACGTTACTACATCGTAATGATTATACAGTGTTAATACCCACTATAACCCTTATGTGTATGTAATTATCTAGCCATCTGCGACATAAAGAAGCATTAAAGCACGTTATTTTAAAGCGCAAACACGAAACAAAAAGCACTTTAGCAACACTTATTTTATTAATTTGCTCACCAACTTAGTTCACGTATTAATAAAGCAACATAAACGCATTCCCGCGTGTAATTCTTTCATTAGTAATGTTGGTTAATCAGAAACTTCAACAAAATTAATAATTATCAATTAATTATCAGTAATTTTAATTATGACATATAACATAAAATGGAGTTTAAATCTCAATACATTTTCTATAGAAAACCTTGCTGCAGCAATCCCCCCTTTGGTGATATATATCACCACAAAAACCAACCCAAAAAAAAAAATGTAGTCCCTATTTTTAGGAGAATATGAAATGTCTTTTTTTACGACACTACACACCAGACTCTCTTTCATCATCCCTTTTCGACTCCAAATAAACACTCTCCCTTAATTCTTTTAATTCTATTTCTTGTGGGTCTCTCTTTGACTTTGACCTCTTTTGTTTTCTTTCAGTATTTCCTCTAATTATTCTCTTTTTCCCTCTCCTGTTTTTACAACACAAACACCCTAATCTTAGTATCAATAAAGCAACAATCACACATGTCAAAGGAAGTAATATTTTACCAATAATGGTACTACCTATCTTAGCAATAAAACTCTTAACAGCAAGTAGCTTATTAGCCATTTTAGTCCAGATACTTTCAGCTTCCAGTGGTACTAATTCTTCATGCAAATCAGTAATATTTTTAATATAGACCTTTAGATCTCTGCTTTCGTCAGGAATGTAAGTGCAACAATGTTGAACTTTCAGCATTCCACAGACTCCACCCTCTTTGGCCAATAGAATATCAAGGGCAAGTCGATTTTGCATAGACATGGCGCGTACGGCAACCCTTTCCGTATTTACCAAAAGAAATCCTCCAGCGGTACTTGTTGATAAGCGATCCACCACTGTTGACAGTTTCCGAATTCCATATGCATTTAATGAAAATCCCACTGCTGGAATCAAAGCTCCAAAAATATCTCCTACAATTTCTGACCAAGTTTCTCTCTTAAAGCGTGTTAGTAGATTAATGTGTTCTACATCTTCTATCTTATCTATATGAAAAATCTTTGGAAAGACCAGGCCAACATAACACGTGCCATACCAATGGTCAGGCAACCTGTAATAAGCCTTATTCCCACAAATATAATACACTCCCGGCAAAACTGGATCTTCTACACCTTTAAATCCCCATCCTGTTGCAATAAAGTATGTATCATGACACTCACTAGTCCCAACAAAATACCTATCATATTGGGATTTCCTTCTGGTAATGCATAGTTTACCCTTCTGTGGTGCATCTAAAGCCAAAGTTGGACTGGCCCCATTCCTCAACTCCTTTCCCATCTCAATATCCCATATTGTCTCACTCATTTTATATTTCCCTGCCTTTTCATGCATGCTCACTCTCCTTTCCTCTACCATGTCCAGGAAAGCCTTTTCTTCTTCTTTCAAACTGCAAGTTAAATTGTTTCTAAAAATGTAATCTAATGTTAATTCTTCTGTCTCAATAAAAATCTCACCAAAAATGTTAACTTCTTTAGCTGGATTCAGTTTTTTATTCATAGGCAATTGCCCAAAAATATTATCTTTGTTAGACATCTCATAATCTATTTTCCCTAACAAATAAAAAACACTACTCAACACACTACATGAAATCCCATACGTAGCTGGTAGATGGTGATAAGTAACACCCTCCGAAACGGATGCAGGCAATTGCATACAGACGTAGCAATCTCTAACTTCCATTGTCTTTACGTATTCGTACAACAATTTTGAAAAAACATTGCTAGAAAAATCATTAATTGATCTATCTTTATGTATGTAAATGTTACTACTTCTAGTTGGCACTACTTTCTGTGAACTCTTCCCTATATTAGTCATATTCTCAGTATGTATTCCAAAAGTATCTATTGTAACCCTAAATGTAACTAATAAAGCAAGTACACCCCATAGTAGCATTAAGGGTGGGCGTAGTTCGCGAAGTAGCACTTCGCGAAGCTACGCAAAGTGAAGTTCGCACTACGCGAGCTACGCGTAGCACTTCGCGAACTGCGTAGTAACATGTTCGCACTGTGCAAGATGTTGTTTTCAATGATTGCACAGTGCGGACAAGCAACCGGCACTGTGCAATCATTGAAAATGGCATCTTGCACAGTGCGAGCTGTAGTTTTCTGCTGCTCGAGTAGATTTTTACTCGAGCGGCAGCTTTCTCAACGCGAACTGGTAGTTTCTCATCGCGAGCGGTCGCGAGCATACGCGACCCCTCGCAATGAGAAACATGACCTCCTCGCGTTGGGAATCTCGCCGGGAGGTTTATTTTCCATGCTCGCGATCGCGAACAAGGAAAAAGTCTCGCCAGGATGTCATTTTTCTTGCTCGCGGTCGCCAACTTGACGTTGAGGACCGCGAGCAAGCAAAAAATGACCGCAGCACTACGCAACACTACGCTACGCGTGTTCGCACTGTGCTACGTGCAGTTCGCGTAGTGCGAAGTAGCGCGAACTTCGCAAACTACGCGAACGTAGCGTAGTGCTTCGCCCAGGCCTAAGTAGCATTAATAGTCCTGTACAGCAGCAGCACATTCTACACCATCTTTTCAAGAAAGCACATCTACTTTGATTATTTTCTGCGTTAGCCATCTTATTACTTTGGCAGTGTCTTTTGACTTAGCCTCTACTACTCCACTACTGAGTTTCTAGAACTCTAGATTATTTCAAACAGCTAATTTTAGATTTTCTACTTTTCACTTCTTCTCCAAGTGACTCCTTCAGTTCACTCAATTTGGATTTTCATCACTTTTCACTTCTTCTTCAGCAACATCAAATTGTATCAGATCTTCAATATCCTGAGCATCCGACTCTTCTCCAATGTCAGTCAAGATAACTTTCAGGACTCCGACAGTTTTCTCCTCCTCAACCACTTCTCGTACGGTCCCCGCTGGATTTCCTTGACTTTCTGCCTCTTCTCCTTCAGACAGTGCCACGTACGTCCATTCCGGTGACCTATACTTCTGGTTAGGTTTCCTGATTCTCTTGATCTCCTCTGGTTCTTTTGAGACCTTTTGTTTATCACCCTTTGTTTGATTCTGACTGGACACCTCGTTCACCTGTTCGGCTTTCGATGAACTTGAACTTGCACTTGCTCGTGTCAGTCTGTACCTTAGCCTCTTTATCTTGTTAGGCCAAAGATCTCCTCTTACAACCCTTTTTGGTCTCACTTCTTTATTATTTTTTTCTCCGATCCAAGTTCTCTTTCTCAGAACTCGACCCTCTGACTTCTCATTCTCACTTTCATCCGATTCTGTTTCATTTGCCTCTGGTCCATGAACAATTTTCTTTTGCTCCACAGGTTTTCCCTCCACCGATTGATATTTCCCTATTTCTGTCCCTCCTCGGGTCTCCGACACGCAATCTTCTTGCTGTCTACTTGTCCCTTCACCTATCTTATCAGGAATGTTCCCTACACCTCCTCGGGGGTCTTCCGCAATCTGTCCCTCTCTATCTTCTTCTGACCCTACTTCTTCAGAAATAATCTCAGGTGGATCTTCAACCTCTTCATCTGATTCAGGTGTAGTCTTTGTGGAATTGTTCTTTTCTTTCCTTTTTCCTCCTTTATTTCCTCCACTGCTTGTTGGAACAACTTCAGGCACTCTTACAGAATCCGATCTCTCCTCTGAGACCCTTAATGTTTCTCTTAAAGTCTCTCTCGGAAAGAAAAAAGAATCACCTGACTCTCTTTCTCCTTCCCCCCTTTCAGGATTCTTTTTTCTTCTCACTGGTTCAGTCTCCGCATCATCACTGGAATCTGACTCTTCAAAATACTCTTTACCAGTCCCATCCTTTGGATTCGGAACTCTTAGAGTATGACTTGCATGAACCCAGTTTTTCACACCAGCACACTTTACTGCAGTTGTCGTAGTCAGAATAACTTGTCTTGGCCTTCCCCACCTTGGAACCAAGCAATTTCTTCTTCTGTGCACCTTTATCCTCACCCAGTCCCCTGGACTCAGATCATGGGCTTGCTTCTTTTCAAGTGTGGTGGCGTCTTCTCCAACCTGGTGAAACACAGAATGAACTGCGTCAACCAGGCCTCTACAGTAATCCAAAATCATGTCATCAGTTATTGTCATCAACTTGTTGACAGGCACGAAAGCATGTCTCATCGCACGTCCCATCAATATTTCATGTGGACTCAACCCTGTGGTTCTATCTGGAGTAGACCTAATAGTCATTAGCACTAGAGGCAAGACATCAGGCCATTTCATTCCAGTGGCTAAACACATCTTACCAATTCTGTTTTTGATTGTGCCATTCATCTGTTCAACAACACCAGAAGCCTCTGGTCTGTATGCACAATGTAGCTTCTGCTGTATGCTCAATGCTTCACAAATCAAACCCATGAGCTCATTGTAGAAGTGTCCTCCTCTGTCTGACTCAATTGTCACTGGGAACCCGTACCTAGGAATCAACTCTCTTAACAGTAACTTTGCCACTGTTATTCCATCATTTCTCCTAGTCGGATAGGCCTCCACCCATCTTGAGAACAAACAGACTACCACTAGAACATACCTCAATCTGTTCACTTGGGGCATTTCAATGAAATCAATTTGCATTCTGGTAAAAGGACCTCCTTCTCTGCCTATTGTTCCTAGGCTTACCACTGTCTTCTTTCCTGTATTGAACTGCTGACAAATCAAACATCTTTGACAAATGCTCTCTGCAATCAGTCTGAACTTTGCATTGTACCAGGTTTGCTTAAAGGACCTAATCATTGCGTCCCTCCCCAGATGTCCCTGACCATGATACATTCTTGCCATTGTTGATAACATCGAGTTAGGCATGACTGGTCTTCCATCTCTATAGATCCAAACATGATCTTTCTCTCTTGGTGCACAACCTGCCTTGATCCAATCCCTCATTTCCTCTTCTCCTGCTTCATCCTGCAACTGTTTCACTTCATCCCACGTTTCTAGGACATTAGTAAACATCACAGAACAAAAAGACATCTCCCTTTCTCGTCCCCGGTTAATCGAATGATTGTTCTTTGCACAATACTGTGCTATGTCATTAGCAAAACGATTACCAAGAGTAACAAAATCATCTCCTTGTCCATGAGCAGCACATTTCACAACCGCTAGTTCTTTAGGCAGCTGTATCGCCTCAAGCAACTTCCCAATCACTTCAGCATTCTTTATTGGAGTCCCACTCGATGTCAAGAAACCTCTCTGTAGCCAAAGTTGGCCAAAATCATGAACCACTCCAAATCCATACTGACTATCAGTCATTACAGTCACTCTCAGATTTTTCCCAATCTTGCAAGCCTTCGTCAATGCCACCAATTCAGCCCCTTGAGCAGACCTTACTCCTTTCAAAGACGAAGCTTCCATAACTTCTGAACCTTGCACACCGCATATGCTGCACTCAGCACACCATCATCAGTTCTCAGACATGATCCATCCACAAACAGCACATGATCACTCTCGGGTAATGGCAAATCTCTTATGTCTGGTCTAGGTTTTGTGCAGTAATCAAGCACATCCAAACAATCATGATCAACATCATCTCCCACATTCACATTTTCTGTATCTGGCAAGAGTGTTGCTGGATTCACATTTACACATCTCTCAAGAGTCACATTTGATGCTCCCAGAATGATTTTCTCATATTTAGTCAGCCGACTGTGTGACATATATTGAGTCCTGCTTCTTGTCAAAAGAATTGCCACATCATGAGGTACGAATACCCGTACAGGATATCCCACTTTGTTCCAAGCTTCTGCATGTAGCAGCTACTGCTTTCAGGCAACCTGGCAAACCCACAGCTACTGGGTCAAGTGTTGATGAGAAGTACGCAATTGGCCTTCTCAGTTGTCCATGTTTCTGAATTAACACTGAAAGTGCACACCCATTTCTCTCACTGCAGTACAACTCAAACTCCTTCTCATAATCTGGCATTCCCAAAGCAGGAGCTTCACACATTCTGCTCTTCAATTCTACAAATGCTGCCATTTGTTCTGCATTTAGTTCCAATGGGTCTTTCACTTCACTTTTGGTCAATTTAATCAATGGCTTTGCTATCAGGGAGAAATTACTTATCCACTGACGACAATAACCCACCATTCCCAGAAACATCCTCACTTCTCTCTGGGTCATTGGGGCTCTCATTCCTCTGATAATTTTGATCCTGTCATCGGTCACTTTTCTCAGACCATTTTCAATATTGTGTCCAAGATAATGCACCTCTTTCTTGCAAAATTGCAATTTGGCTGGAGATACCTTTAACCCTCCATCTGCCAGATGATTCAGTAAAGCTATGGTATCTACTTCACAAGCTTCACGTGTCTTCGATGCCACAAGTAGGTCATCGATGTTCTGCACTAGTACTGAACTCTCAGGCATGATCAAACTTTCCAAAGACTTTTTTAACAACTGATTGAATATTGATGGACTCTCTGTATACACCTGTGGGATACGGCACCATGCCAAGATACGCTGTCCAAACCGAAATGCAAAAATCGGCTGGCTGTCATGATGCAATGGAATTGAAAAGAAAGCATGACACAAATCAATTACCGTGTACCACTCAGCATCATGAGGAATCTGATACAAAATCACTGATGGATTTGGCACACTGGGACAACATGCTACCACAATTTTGTTAACCTTTCTCAAATCTTGTACAATCCTGAACTTTCCATTAGGTTTCTTTAGCCCCATTATCGGTGAATTACACGGGCTACTCAGTAACTCTCTCAAAACACCCTGTTGAATCATCTTATCAATTATAGGGGTTATTCCCTCAATTATCTCTGGTGTCAATCTGTACTTTGGGATATTAGGATAAACGATTCCTTCTTTCACTGAAATCTTCACTGGATCTACATTATTCATCAATCCCACATCTTCTCCAGTAAAATCCCAAACCGCTGTTTTTACTGTGTGTCTCAACTCTTGAGGCAAATCATCCGGATTGAACACAGCATATGTACCGACAATCTCACTCTCTCTATTATCTAGAGTCATCCTGTACAAAACATCCTCATCTGGTGTCTCAAAAGCTATTCCATCCGGAGTACAAAAAATTGTGCAGTTCATTTTACACAATAAGTCCCTGCCTAACAAATTCACTGGACTAGTGTCACAGACTACAAATCTGTGCATGTCTGAAAATTTCCCTATTCTTACCTTTACTGGTTCGGTAAAACGAGTCTTAATCTGTGTATTAGCTACACCAACCACTTGGATTGCTTCGTCCGAGAGAGGAAGATTTCTTATATCTGCTGACCTGACAGTTGATCTCGTCGCTCCTGTGTCTACTAAAAAAGTAACACTCTCCCCATTTATTTTCCCATCTACAAATGGTCCTCCCTGGTCTATTTCTAGAGTTGCACCAAGTATGCACTCTTCCTCCTCTCTTCGGCACCGTCAGTAGTCCCCTTCAGACTCACTCCCCTCATTCTTTAACCAGTACTGCTGTACCGGGTTAGTACGTCTCGGCTTGTTTACCTGCTCATCATTGTAGAATCCTGAGTCCTGGTTATACTTTTGGGACCCTCTATTCTGCGGCAAGGGCGGTTTTGGCTCTTGACTCTGCTGTCTGACAACCTTCTGCTGTTGTTGCTGTTGATTACACCCCTCGTTCTGCACCTGTTGATTCAATGATTTATTCTCATTACTCACTAATGGTGGATTGGTACACTCGGATCTCCAATGCCCCAATTGTCCACAGTTGTGACATGGGAACTTTTTCTTGGCCTCTTCTAGATTTCCCTTTCCTTTTCCTGCACCATATCTAGGCCTATTTCCTGGATTATTGGCCTGTTCCACCAGCTGTGCTTCTTGTCTTTCAGCAACTTTCACCTGTGCCCACATTGCTTTCTCTTTCAGCTTTCTTTGTTTTGCCTCAATCTCATCACTGAAGTACTTCGCATGTCTCAAGATTTCATCAATCTTTGTACTCTGCCAATCAACTGTGTGCTCTCGAATCCTTTCACTGATTTCAGGTCTCAAACCATATACAAATCTGTATACAAAATGACTCAAATCTTTATCACCCAGGTGTTCATCTCCACTGAACTGTTTAAAAGCCAGTATCAGCCTTTCATAAAAAGCATGAACTGATTCTTTTGCTTCTTGATGTGTTCGATCTATCTTAACCCAGTCTGTCTCTTTCGGGGGTACCTTATTTTTCAGGAACACTATAACCTGGTCATATTTTCTCATGACCTCCGGGTCTGGAGCTCCTGTTTTCGGGTCTCTTGGATACTCCTTAGCAGGCCAATCTACAACTATTTTACACTCTGCCCACAAGTCTGCTGGAACAATTATATCAAACAGACTATTCAGGTCAATCCACAGCACTTTTGACAATTTCACAAACCTGTCTACCTGCCTATACCACTCGACGGGCTTTTCTCTCAGTCGAGGAAAATCATTCGTAAATGACAAAATATCCTGTCTAGTCCATGGGACATGTACGTATCCTCCTCCAGAAATCTCTCTCATAGGATAAGCATCCACTGTTTTTTCTTTTTCTCTCATAGGGAAAGCTGAGTAAGTCCTGTCCACTGAATCTTCCCTTTTCTTGTACCATCTATCCTTCCATTTTTCCACATCACCCCATTTTCGCAATAAGGCAATCATTTCCTTAATCTGCCCTGTTCTGCCAACACCATTTAGATTTTCAATGTCCTTATCAGAGAAATCCACCCTGTAAGACTTCTGCAAAGCTTTTACCTTATCCATGTCAACTCCTAGTTCACTCGCTATTGCTTTTAACCTGTCATGTGTACTCTTAGCCCTCCAGGTGATACTCTTGCACATGAATAACAACTCTCCATCATGATGGTTTTTCAATATTTCTGTAGGAATTGTTCCTGCAATAAGCTCCTCCAATTCTATGCGCAACCTGGCTACATCAATTGCCTGTGAATCTTTATCCTTCTTTTGAAGAACTTTCAACCAATCATTCAAATCCTCAGCTGTTATTTCTGTAGATCTTTTCACTGCACCCACTTGTTCTGCCATCCTCTGTGGTTCCAAAATCGTTCCTCCCAAACAACCAGTATTCAATCCTGAATTAGGCTGTACATCTGATCCTCCACTACATATGTCATGTCTCAACTGTCTCAAATTATTTTCTCCCGTCCTCATTCCTGATTCCTCCAAAGAACAAGAACCAACCAAACCATTTCCTACATAGGGAACTGTCAAACCATTTTCACCCATTCTTTGTTTATCAAAAATAGGCATACCGGACCTATGGTTACAGGCACTGTAACAGCTTCTAGATTTTTCGTCAGCTCTCTAATTTTCTCAGTCAGCTCAGATGTGGTTCTGGCTAATTCTCTTGTTTTCTCATCACCGATTTGATTCTCTCTCTCTCGCTCTCTCTCTCTCTCCCTTTCCGTGAAAGAGCCACCACTTTTCAAATCAGGAGTCACAATTTCAGTTTTAACAATTCGTAAAGTATCTCTTATGGGAGTAGCAACCGGCGTTCTCTCTTCTGGTTCTGGTCTATATGGAGGTGGTCTCTTATAAATCATGTCATCCAAGACCTCATCCTCATAATCATTAGCCCCATACCTTCTCACTTCTGCATCAGGTACCTTTTCTGCACCTTTCCTCCCTTCCGCTTCCTCAACAGTTCTCATAGGATATAATCCCTCTGACATACTAGCATCTTGCCATCTCCTCATTCGATCATGATGAGTTTCACGATCATATTTCCTCCCACAAATATACCTATAATTGCCTCCACTCCTCTGCTTTTCTCGCTCATGCACCTCATCTTCCCATTCCACCAACGCCTCGAACTGTGTCGGCCTTGGTCTAGGCTCTAGACACATCATCTTTTCCCGTAAATTTCTCAACACGGCCAGATTAAATGAACCATGTTCCGGGAACGCTAAAACACCATCCTCCTTAGTGTACTTAGCCCAGTTGTCTAACCATATACAGGTATGATACCCATATTTCGCAACCATGAAGGAAGCAGGAGTTCTTGTCGGAGGTAACAATTCACCTTCTCTAGTTATTATGTTCTTATCCTTGTCGAACCATCTTTTAATTTTACCGAACAAGGATTTCTTCTTCTTTTCCTCCGTTTGGTAATACATTTTCGCGTTTACTACAACCCTCTAGTCCTTTCCGCAACTGTACGATCTTTTGTCCAATAACAGCGCGACTCACACCAACGCACCAATCCTGGAGCGTCTACGTCACCCTGTACTCCTTCCAATCCCTGCGCGGCTCACACCAACGCACCAACCACAGCGCGAGCACTGTTCCAATCCACTGTCCAATCACAGCGCGGTCTGTCTCTGACGTCAGTAGTCGCTGCAGTCGCTTCTACCCTGTCTTCTGTCACTCGTCTACCCCTCCTTTACAAAACCTTCTCAGTAGACTTCGTTTCAGATTCTACAAAATCTATTAGTTACAACATATAAACATCTCCATTGTCTGCTTCGCTAACCACAGAATAGTAAAGGAAAATCTTTCTCACTAGAATCCCGCTTCTCCCTAGAACAGCGCTTACCTCTGCTCCACTACGGAATAATTACTCTCGTTGACACAGTAGCACATCCCTCTACTCTGCCCTTCTAACATGCATCCATTAACTGTTTCCTCTAGGAATGCTCCAAAGAGTCTCACAATCAACTAAATGCTCATACATTCACGCACTTTCACACCAGAAAATGTAGCACATCCACACAGAATCCTGCCTTTCCCGAGAACAGTAAATAGTCTGTCCCACTACAGAATTATAACACACGTTAACCAAGCAGCGCTTACCTCTGCCCATGCCTTCAAACAAGCTCAGAGAATACCTATTACTTCTCCAGCAGTAAGCTTTAACGGCAAACGTTACGGATCCCTGGGACTTAAGACCAGAGTTTCACAGATAACCTTCGCTACCATACGCACTCCTTTTATACTGAAAATATGTCTCTAATAGTAACACACGACGATGTCACTGATCCCGAACCCAGACAATGTGACGCGCAACTTCAATTGTCACACGTTTTTCCCCGCATACATACAGGGCCAACAATCCCGTTTTTACCGAGAGCAGCACTCACTTCCCTCTGCCCTACTACGGAACCGTCACCAGCTCCCTTCGTTCCAGAAGCCGTACACACTACATATAACTCAATACCCCTTCGTAGGGTGAAGAAGGTGGAGAGAGGAGCTGGGGCCCCTTGGTACAATGACTCCCTAAGGGTTATGAAACGGGGGGTGAGGAAGAAAGAACGGGCATGGCGCAAAGAGTATGACGCCATTGCCAAGAAAGAATACATTTCATCCTTAGCGAATTACAAACTAGCCATCCAAACTAGGAAGGCTGCTTTCTTTGAGGAAAGAATAGTTGCAGCTAGAAATCCACAGAAGGAAATCTTCCGGGTCCTGGCGGAGCTCAGGATAAATAAAGAGCAAAGTACTGAGTTCACCCAGGAGGATTGCCAGAGGTTTCAGGATTTCTTCGTGAATAAGATCTCCGATATTCTGGGAGAAATTGCTGCAACTACACCCCTCGAATGTCCTGACCCACCGGACCTCACTGTCCCGCCAGATATTTCACCACTAGTTGAGTTCTCCACAATTTCAAAACAAGAACTATTTACGATCACGGACCGAGTCAAATCGGGTTCCCTGGTGGATCCATGCCCTCCTGATGTGTTCAAGTTGGCATTGCCAGGAATTGAGGATGAGGTTTTGCATTTGCTGAACACCTCCCTTAACACAGGACAGGTCCCTCTAGCTTTTAAAGAGGCTCGCCTGATTCCTCTACTAAAAAAACCCGGATCGGACACGAAGTGTCTGAAGAACTTTCGACCCATCTCCCAGTTGCCTTTCCTGGCCAAGGTGATTGAGCAGCATGTGTTAACATTACTCCCAGGTCATCTAGAGAGCAACAACCTGCTGGAGTCCAATCAGGCAGGGTTCCGTGCTAACCATAGCACGGAATTAGTCATGCTATCAATCCTGGATGAATTGAGAACTCGGGTTGATGTAAAAACACCGAGCGCCCTGGTACTACTGGATCTCTCCGCGGCTTTTGATACTGTGTGTCATGAACAGCTTTTGTCGCGGTTGAGATCTTTTGGTATCAGGGGTACAGCACATGCATGGCTTACATCATTCCTGCAGGACAGGACACAAAGAGTACAGTTGGGGGACTTACTTTCCACCTCTGCTCCCATCACCTGCGGGGTTCCACAGGGATCTGCCCTGTCACCCCTACTCTTTAATATTTACCTGCAGACATTAATCGCACTCCTGAATAGGATGGACTGCCTAGTATACAACTACGCTGATGATACCCAGATAATCATCCGGCTGGATGATGGCCCGGGAGCGTCCACCAGGTTACAGGACATACTCAAAGCCACGGTTAACTGGATGTCCGAGAACTCCTTAAAAATCAACCCGGACAAGACGGAAGTGTTGCCCATTTCCATCTCGGGCAACCCCTGGAGCGAGAAATTTTGGCCTGTGGAGCTGGGTGTGCCACCGAAACCGGCGACTGCAGTCAAAAGTCTGGGCCTATATGTGGATGACAAACTATCCATGGAAAAACAAGTCACTACGGTAGTGGGTACTTGTATAGGCCTGATACGACAATTAAGGAAGATCTCTGCATTACTCTCATTCTCTACCTTGAGACACGTGGTCTCAGCCACAATCCTGGCTAGGCTGGACTACGGGAACTCCCTGTATATAGGTTTACCCCAGCTGTTGCTGGATAAACTACAGGGGGTTATGAATGATGCAGCCAGGTTGATCTATAAGAAACCCAGGACTGTCCACTCTTCCCCCCTGATGCAGGAGCTACATTGGCTCCCGATTCGGCAGAGGGTTGTATTTAAAGGATTGTGCATCGTACACAAGGCGCTGTATGGTAAAGCACCAAGATATTTGAAATCCCGCCTACTCCCATATATACCGGGCAGGACTTTGCGCTCGTCGGACGCTACCCTCTTGTCCCAATCCCGTTTCAAACTGGCCACGGTGGGGGGACGTGCTTTCTCCAACACACTCCCAGCTTTGTGGAACAAACTGGCCCCAGAACTTAGGAAGGAATGCAATTTGCTATCCTTCAGAAAAAAGTTAAAAACTGTACTTTTTAAGCAAGCATGGAGCAGACCCTAGGCGCACTGCTGGGATCAAGTGAATGCCATACCTCACTACGTAATCTGGACAAACAGCGCTTAGAGACCCCGGTGGTTATAACGCGCTATATAAGTTAAATAAATAAATAAATAAATAAATACGATGACTTCAACATATAGTATTAGTACATATACCAACATCAATCAATAAATCAATGAATCCAAAAGCCTATGTACATGCAATCTATCAGATCAAGACAATAGTCTAAAACCATCATACTGCTACCAGGAAACTGCGGCAGATCGGAGCATATAAATTCTCCCTACTTCCACGGACAGAGTAAATCCACAGTCACACGCACATACTCTCATCATACGCTAGGGACCATCACACTTACATTCATTCTATTACTCTATCCACACTGAATATATAGGAGAAATCCTAAACCATCTGCATCTAAAGCGAGGTCAATGCGACCTAAAAGATCTGTCTTGCGTCATGATTTTAAACATTGGAAATACATTTGAAACTCAATAAATGACAAAGAAATAACCACCCGACACTGTAATTCAAACAAAGGTTATCTTTTATCTAAATTAGTTCAAAGAAAGTCAATCAATAGCAAATCATTATTCTCATAGTTACCTATTCCAGCTAAATGTCATTTAGGTCAGGACAGGTCTCTCAGTAAAGTCTCCCGAGTCGCCGTCCTCTCAATCAGCGTCGATCCTCACGAGCATAGGTTCGGGAAGAAGTGGCCTTAGACCCTCTCTAGTCTAACAATATTTATAGGGAAACTAACAAATTGAAAGTAACAAACAAACTCCAAACGTCCATTGAGCCGTTGAGCAGAGCGAGCAGGAAAGGATGTTGACTTGCAACATTTAGAAAAACCTCCGCTCACAAAAATCACAAAAATAAAAACACTGAAGAAGGAAGCTCAAACTAAAAAATGTTACATCCATGAATGCTCTTCCTCGGAATCATAGTGAAGCCACCGCAAGTTTATCAGAGTTCATTGTGGCTTTATTCTTCTCCAAGGGCAACTGGCAGCATGCCTGGAGCTACTGTCCTCACGGAAACTTTTAATACAGTCAGAGGCCGTAGTCAGGTGGCTTTCAACCATATTCAGCAAGGCCTCTCTTCGTATTCCAGCAACTCAAATGCAGGTTGTAAAAATCGGCCATCTTGGATTAGGCCAAAACGGACCATCTTAATTAAAAGAAATACAAAACAACGTTACTACATCGTAATGATTATACAGTGTTAATACCCACTAATACCCTTATGTGTATGTAATTATCTAGCCATCTGCGACATAAAGAAGCATTAAAGCACGTTATTTTAAAGCGCAAACACGAAACAAAAAGCACTTTAGCAACACTTATTTTATTAATTTGCTCACCAACTTAGTTCACGTATTAATAAAGCAACATAAACGCATTCCCGCGTGTAATTCTTTCATTAGTAATGTTGGTTAATCAGAAACTTCAACAAAATTAATAATTATCAATTAATTATCAGTAATTTTAATTATGACATATAACATAAACTGGAGTTTAAATCTCAATAAATTTTCAATAGAAAACCTTGCTCCAGCAGGTGTTGACAGTGTGTTAAAGTCCATGTCAGTGGTACTGCTCCAGAATTGGTGGGTTAATCTAACGGTGGTGCATGTGCGTTGGACCGGGACAGGAATGTTGAACTTGACAAGGGCGTGGTCTGACTAGCTGAATGGTGTTGGGTTATCGACTGAGCTGCTGTCAAAGGTAGTGAAAATAAGGCCCAGGAAGTATTCGGCGATGAGAATAGGTCCCTTTACTCGTTGGGTGAGGCCCAGACTTCCAAGGTCTTAAATGCATGCTTTTGAGTTGGAGTAGATGTGGTCTTCCAGTTGGACATACAGGCCTCTGAGTAGAACATAATTGCTAGTAGGAGTTGTGCGACTACGTCCGTGAAAGGTGTCAGTGAAGTTGGTGTGCGGTCCCAGTGGTGTGTCGATGAGAGTTCTGTTTATGGTGAAATTGGCTGTGACACGGAGGTAAAACGACAGGTGTTCCATGTTGAAGGATGATGTTTCCTTGAAGGTGGTACAGCTGATGGCGTTCTTGTGAATGATAGTGATCCTATCTTGTCTGGGGGATAGCTGTGGTGATGTCAGGTGCAGATGCGAGGTTCAGCCTGGTCTCTGTGACGATAAGTAGGTCCTGGGTATTGTCGTGCAGCAGATCCCAGATCTCTGTGGCATGTTTGGTGGGTGAGTGGGTGTTGAGGAGCATGTATGTGAGTACAGAGTGTTGTGTGGGTGGTTGTAGGACTGTGTGAGTGTGAAGCGTGGGATTTTGGTTACTGTTGGTACGATGAGTGTTTGAATATGGGTAAGAATGAAAACTTGCATGAAGTGCAGGAGAATGCTCTCTCGATATTGTGTAGTGCGGCGAGGCAGCAGTATGTGGAGCGGTGGATGGGGTCACAGCAGGGTGGCAGCAGGATTGGGATGACCATGGTTCCTGGTGCTGGGTGAGGTCCACGTGCAGAGAGACACAGGCAGGCTTGCCTTTAGTGCGTCTTCACCTTGCCCGCAGCAGTGGTCATTAAGTAGGTCCTGGGAGAGGAGTGCTATCAATTCTTTTGTAGATAGATTTATGGGAAATCTACTGATGTCACTTTCTATGCAGATGGATAGATGATGAAAAATCCAGAGATGTCACTTCCTGTGCAGATGAATGATGGAAAACAGTCCTCTGGATTGGCTTCTTCTGAAGGCAGTTTTGGTGGAAAACCTGTGATGTCACTTCCTGTGTAAATGGAGGATGGAAAATCTAGTGATGTCACTTCCCGTGCAGATGCATGATGGGAAATACAGTGATGTAATTTCTAGTGCAGATGGAAGATGGAAATGAGTCATCTTGATTGGCTTCTTC
This sequence comes from Triturus cristatus, assembly GCF_964204655.1. NCBI lineage: Eukaryota > Metazoa > Chordata > Amphibia > Caudata > Salamandridae > Triturus > Triturus cristatus. Next base: position 472,388,740 of record NC_140590.1, on the reverse strand, counting down.
TTTTAAATACAGTTTTGGCGGGAAACCAGTGATGTCACTTATTGTGCAGAAGGATGATGAAAAAGCGGCTCAGGTGTATGTATTTTCTATGAAATTTAGGTCATTCTGTTATTTTTCTTGATGCTTTTATAAAAATGGGTGGCACTAGAATTCCGCTTGGAATCACATTAGTGTCCAATACTCCTTGGAATCAACGGTCCAACACTCTGATTGCTATATCAACCTAAATCCATCATCATATATGACCCAGTAAACCTCAACTGGCCAATAACAGTTGTTACGGCCGAGCTTCCAGAGGATTATAAATGATGTAGAAACACTGCCCCCTGTTGTTCCCTCTACATCTCCCTAAAGCAGCTGTAAAAAGCAGGTGAAATCTCTGGTTGATTAACAACAAAAATAAGGAACAACAAACATAAATCACTGTGGTAATAGTAATTTCTCAAGTTATTCACGATTTCTCAGAGTCCCTTTTGTAATTGGGTCATAATTCAGTATCACAATATTAGATTTAAAAAAGTTATTGGTGATTTCGGAATCAAAGATTGTAATGGAGTCTTTAATATGGATAGGGAAATATACACCAAATCCGGCTAATCGTCTGAAGCTGTTTCTCACAGACTTGATATCAATCTCTGTAACAGCAGGACTTAGTCCAGTTTTGTAGCATGACTTAATATAAGCTTTTTGCAGTCACTGTCTAGGATGATAGCAGCTTCAGTGAATATCAATGACAGTTGGTGTCCTGGACTTGAAAAGGTACTTTAACAGCATCAGATGGACGCTCTTGTGGTTAATTCATATAATTAAATCCCCCCATAAATCTTATTAACATCATCAGAAACCTTTATAAATAAATAATGGTTTCTGTGTGCTATCCATACCCCATCATTCATCTCATGAGCCGCACTCGTGGAGGATTTTCCATGTATCATGTGGTTGTTGTTCTCTATCTAAAGCTGCTGTTTTCTATTTGGAGAAGAGTGGAGGCAGCACCAGGGATGAAGTCACACTTTAGCCAGTATGGTCATTTCAAATTCCTTTATTCTTCTTTGTATAAAAACACAGGACAACAGCCAACAGCCAATGCGTTTTGTTCCCTTTATAGGAACTTCATCAGGGCAAAAAGCTTTTTGGATGGACCAAGTTGCATTTGATGAGCCAAGGCAATAATAAGCCAAATTGGACGAACAAAAGTGGAATCCAGTTTCTAGATGACATTGGCACAGCGTTACTGTTTGCTGCGGTAGATCACTCAGGGTTATCTGACAAGATTACATATAATAGTATGAACTGTATACATCCAGTGTCCAAGAAGTTCTAAAAGAGTTCCGCTTATATGTAAATCGGCACTGGGTTACAACTGGGTTCTGTTTGATGTGGTAGATCGCTCAGAGTTATGTGGAAAGAATTCTATTTGATAATACGAACTGTAGGCATCCAATATCCAAGAAGTCCAAAGAGAGTTCCATTCACATGTAGATGCTCGTAAGTATCTGCAAGTACAAAGATGATATTATGACTGGAAGTCACTGGAAAGGGTTGCTATTTCGTACCGTGGGTTAGGGCGTACATATTACCGCCGTATTCCTAGGCTGATTTTGACTCCAACGTATGTGGTTTATCATAACCTCATTCTTACTGAAAGATGGTCGTCATCTACGGATCATTGATTTAATTACAGTTGTATTCCACTTTCCAGTCATAATATCATCTTTGCACATGCAGACACTTACGAGCATCTACATGTGAACGGAGGGTACACGTATGGTTACTACACGCAGCAACCCTAGTGTCTAACTTTCATAAAAATGAGACTTTTACATCAATAATAAAACTAGCAACACACAATGGTTTGCAATACTGACAAAGTCAATAGGTAAACAGGGAACTTGAAGAAGAGCCAAAGAATAAGGGGGGGGGGGGAGAGATATCAACACTCAGTCCTTTTGACATCTCCCGGGATGTAATGCACATCATGCATGACAGGGCAAATACACAAATTCCACCCCAGCTCCTCCAAGCCTTACCATCCTTTGAAGGTGTATGGGGAGAAAATGTGTTCTGCCGGTTCACTGTAGTGATAGTCCGCCCTGCACAGACTCTCCTCGTGCCACGGAATGGACAGCATTATCAACCTTAGCTCACACTGTACTCCGGAGCTGCTTATGTGCCATTCACAAGTTCTTGAACCCTGCACTGGAACTACCGCTTAACCTGTTGCTGAGGACGGCTGGTGCTGTCTCATTCCAAGATGGCGCGGAAGCGGATACCAGGCTGTCAGACGGTGTAAATATGATAAATTGCCGGCAACACTGAGGGGGAAGGGGAGCAACATGAAGGGGTGGAAGTAACAAATTGGAGGTACGCTAAGCATCCTAGGTTGGAGGGGGAAGCAAAGAGAGGGGAGTAAAGCAACACAGAGGAGAGAAAGAAACAGAAGGGAGTGAGAAGCAGCATAAGGGCGCAGAAGTGGCAAAGCAACATTAAGGCATGGGGAAGGAACACAGGGATGGAGCCAATAGGGAGAATCCTGGGGAAAACGAATGACAGAAGGCAACACAGAAGTAGGAGGAGTACACATACGAAAAACACAGTGGCGGGATAAGCACACAAGGGAAGCACACTTCGAGCTTGTTGGAGGGGGCAGAGGTACATGAAGGAGATAGAAGGGAAAGCCAGAGCGATTCTACTACTAGTGACCCTGAATCCAACAGGAGACTGAAACAAGCAACAGTAAAAGTGAACGCGACCGCCAGATGGCCCCTGCACGACGGCAAGACAAGCAGTTGAGAAGGGAACAGCTGTTTTCAAGCACTCGTGCTTGTGCTGGCATCCACCTTGCGGGAGCGAGCAGCGGCGTGCGGGCCATCTGTTTTGAATTAACACACGTGCCGCTGCTCGCTCCCGCAAGGTGGATGCCAGCACAAGCACGAGTGCTTGAAAAGAGCTGACCAATTTCTAAAGGTCATCTCCTAGGCAGCGCATGCACGCTGCCTAGGTGAGACCGAAAAACACTTTTAGCAAGAAATCGGCAGTGTGTACTGCTTGTGCTGTGTTTAGAATTCTCTTTTAGGATACAATCTACAGTAAGGTTGTTCTTAGGCCTGTAGCTTTTCAACCTGTTACACTACTCTTCCAACGCCCTTGCAGAAATGGTGTAGAAGTTGCATGGCTTTATAGGCCAACAGTTCCAAGTCACAAAGCACAACACAAATACAATGAAGTCAGAGGAACTGATTTAAGGACCCTACTGCACAGCAAAGTTTGCCCTGTCTAAATTGAGACCTGAAGATCAAGTATGACCTGTGTGCAGTGTCAGTAACATGCCATATTTCTAGACATGTAAATAATAGAATAGAGATCCGGATGCTCTACAGTCTCTTAATAAGTATCATTGTACTCATGTATCGATAAATGTGTGTAAAAGGTGCTGTACTTAATGGATCGGAAAATGGGAAGTCATGCTGTAATGACGAATGATGGTATTTTGCCTGTTTTCTTTTTGTTGTATTATGATGATATATGTACAATATGGTATGCTATTAAAACCTTTAATAATTAAATTAAAAAATAAGTAGAGAACCACATGATGGAATTGAATCTTGTTGTTTTTTATCCATTTAAACTGTGAATGCATACATATTCAGAATACTAAAATGAATTTCTATTCCATCCTTGATCGGTGTGTAAGGCTCTCTATGACACAGTATGGAACCTTTAGGTACAAAACACACCCATTTTCGATTGCAGAAAATATAAATATGTGCTAAATATGACGGTACACATCCTTACTCTCAATCTGAATTGTCTCAATGTGCCCCTTTAATGAGAAAAGTAAGTCAGTTAAAAGATTTTAAAGGAAGGGGGCGGGGATACATAAAATAAATGTACTTGGCTTTCTCCTACCATCTCCTCGCTTTTTCTGGTACTCTTTCAACTCCTTTTTTTGCTCCTTCCTGCCTGGTTTCATCTCCTGAGCTCTTTCACCACATCTGTGCAAGACAGCGGAAAGCCTACACAGGAACTTCTGCGCCCACAAAGGACGACGGAAAGATTCTTACAGGTCTCATAAACCTGGGGTGGGTTTATGTTTATTTATGGATTTAATTGATTCTACTTATTTGAATATGGTATGGTGGACAAGAAATGCTGTAGGTAGCAAGAGATCAAGATGCAAAAGGTTATTGGCAGTTTAGGTGGGAAACACCATGTTGGATGTTGGTGATTAGGATAGTACAGGCTAGCAAACTTTGCCACTACACATGGTGGACGGGCGATTGCATTTTTACATGATTGCTTTGCGCAGTAGTAGCCGCATGGCAGAACAGGTGTAGGTGGGTAGAAACTACTTGGGGTCACTGCAAGCTGAAGAAGTTGAGACTTGAATGTAGTTTTGAAAGCTGGAAGAGAGGAGCGAGGCGCAACTTTAGCTGGAAATTGAATCCAACAAATGGCAGAATGTTTGCTATGCAAATACCCATACCATAAAACAACATTGAAAGGCATTTAAAAACAACCGCTAATTCAGTATAGCAATACCAACTGGTTAGTTCTGATTTTGACCCGTCTCCCAGTCAGACCTTAGCGGGTTTGTGCTTTGGGTTTTTATCCTTTAGTCAAGGCCTAAAATATTGGGTCCCAAGGGTTCTCATTTCACTGGACTCCTAATGATGTAAACCACGAGGAACTTAAAAGAAGAAACAGATGGAAAAAAACACATCCGAAGAACGCTCCGTGAACAAACACATTAATTCCTGAGTCGACTCGGAAGCCAACAAGATCTCTTCCAGCACAAAGACTCTTTCACGGCGGAGTGTAATCTATTACTCGGCCCGTGTAAACCGAGTATGTTAAGCGAGAGTCTCCTCGGCCCCGCCGGGATACGTGATCGCCATCGCAATTGCGTACACGGTGACAAACAACATGATACAAGCAGAGCGGATGTACGTAAGCAACGCGATATGGGTTGAGTACACGGTACCGCGCGCCAGGGCGGCTGGCGTCAGGTTTCACGCTGCTGATGCGAAGCATTGTCGCTCTCTACGTTGCTTTCATTTTTTATTAGTGCAAGTTCAGGGTGAGTTAGAGGTTCCGGATTTCTTGTAAAATTAAGTCATCCAAGGGTAAACAGATACAGCACTAGCAATGCAGAGTCCTCAAATGGCCCCAACAATGTGTGTTTCAACTCCCAACTGACTAATGCCCTGTTACTTACCGGTAATCTTCATTACTCCGAGCCCTACTTTTCACTGTCACTGCCCTTACATCAAGAAGCCATAGCTCCTCCCATCCGAACAGTCGCCAAGATCAAACACGCATTTTCAATGCAATAGGTCTCGCATTTGCAAGAGTTTAAGCTATTGGCATTGTAAATGACAATGCCTTTTATTTATGTTTTTAAAAGCAACACACTTATAAAAGTCATTGCTATTTATAATGTCAATAGCTCAAACTCTCAAACAATTGTGAGACCATTTTAATGGTGGCTGCGCCCCTTTCTTTAGAGCTGCTCGCTGTATTCAGGTTATAGTGAGCAGTGCCTAAAGAAAGGGGCGCGGCCAACATTAAAGTGTAAGTGCGGTATGTAGCGCTTTCACCCAAAAATAATAAATAAATAAAGGTTTTGTAGTGCCGCTGCTAAAGTGAAAGCAGACCTCGCTCTAAATTAAATAAATAAATGAGGGTAGCCGCTAAAATGAAAGCGGACTGTGCTGTAAATTAAATAAATAAATTATTATTAGAAATAGAAAAGTGGGCGGCGTCCTGCCTTGTAGGAAAGCACATCATCAGTGGAATAGTGTTAGATCATTAAAGATAATAGCGCTCACAGCTTCGATAAAGCAGACTACAGCACTACAAGTTAAAAGCCAGTCCTCATGGGAGGGTATAAATGCAGACAAGGCGGTACCAAGGAGGGACTAATAAGCCTATTTATCAATCAAAAGCAACGATTTCGAAAGGACAGTAACAGGAGCCAATTGAGAAGATGGGCGGAAAATGGGCGAGGCTTCTATTCCATACCTGAATACAGCATGCCTCGCAGCACATGCACTTCCCAGGCTCGACCTAAAAACTATGTTTCTCATCCCTTCACATGGCTACCCTTCACTACCTGCCACACTCTAAAACAAAAACAACAGTTGATGGACAGAATGCAGAACAATGTCATACATTCACCCCAGTACAGAGATCTGGGCCTAAATCCATTGTTTTTTTGCTCACCATGCCATTCCAGTTTGAACCTAGCCATATGCAAATCAGTTTTGACCCTGTGCCTCATGGGAACAGTCCAGCCCGAACTGCCAAGCCAGGACCTCCCTGGACTGGAACCAAGCATCCTAGGACCGGTTTCGGGGTTTCACCCCTCTTCAGTCAGGATAGCTTGATTCCAGTGGCATGGAGAGCACGGGACTCACGTCTGAGCATACCCGTCCCACTCGGGGTGACAAATGCAAAAACAACAGTTGATGGACAGAATGCCGAACAATGTCATACATTCACCCCAGCACAGAGATCTGGGCCTAAATCCATCGCTCCTGCATGTTACACTCACACATCGCTGCAGCAGGAGCTCAACCTACTAAACTGCCGTACTGTGACTGCAGGCTGAGACTGTCAGGTTACACAATCTGTGCAGCAAGCTTGTATAGGCCCTGAATGTCAAACCGGCTGGCCAATAGCCACAGGAGACCCTGCTCTGTATGCGCCCCTGACCCCCGTAGCCGCACATATGAATGGGAAGGTGTCCTGCAGATCTGTGCTGCAGTGCCGCATAGGAGGTCCTCGGAAGTGTGGTTTTCAGTAGTGCGGCAGGTGCAGTGGCACCGGGTATTTTCGGGGCCATCTGCACCACCCCTTTCACTACACAACCAGGTGGTAGGAGGGGTCACCATCCTTGCTTATCTAGTGCTCACCATGACACTCTTGCCACTACAACTGAAAACAAGCATTTGCAATGCAATAGATCTCGCATTTACGCGAGTTTGAGATATTGACATTGCAAATGACAATGCCTTTTATTTTTGTTTTTTAAAACCTAAATAAAAGGCATTGTCATTTACAATGGCAATAGCTTAAACTCGTGTAAATACGAGACCTATTGCATTGCAAATGCTTGTTTGTTGCTGGAACCGTAATCCTGCCTTCCTGTCCCTGCTTAGAGGGCAGCTAAGGAATGAGCTTCCCAGAGATAAGCACCTGATTTATGAGGTCTTTGAGCTCCACATGAAGGCCCCTTGATGTTTACAATCCCTTGTGTTCGCACTGAAAGGGGGGGGGGGGGGTTTATGGCCTTCACAGTCGCCTGCTAGAAGCTTCTTATATGTTAGCTGTATCTGGGCCCGTGTTGTAATTGTGCTGCATGCAAAAAAAAAAAAAAAAGCATTTGCAATGCAATAGGTCTCTCATTTACGCTTGTTTGAGCTATTGACATAGCAAATAATAATGCCTTTTATTTTTGTTTTAAAAACATAAATACAAGGCATTGTTATTTACAATGCCAATAGCTGTAACTCTCGTAACTGCGAGACCTATTGCATTGCAAATGCTTGACATCTGTGACCCTTCCGCTATCCACCTTTGCTTCGCCCCTTCCTTCAGTGGCACAGTAGATTGCACTCTGGCTGCAGGGAATTCCCGCTGAATAAAGTCACTGTGTGCCCGTCTCCCTCCTCACAGCCACAGAAGAGCCATCTCACTTTAAGAGGGGAGAGGGTGCTGCTTTAGGGCTAGAGCGAATCACACTCCGTGACGAAAACCTCACACGTTCTTGGTGACAAGACGGGAAGTGACATGCAGTTCTTTTGTCCTGGGGTGGGGGTGGGGGGAGCACCACTCGAGATGACATCATGAAAGGAGTAAACAGTTCTGGTTTAAATATACAATACATTCTGCATATTACTGATACAGCTCACTGACACTTCTAGGCACTACAGCCCTATCTGTATAATTGCTCAAAATAATGATTCATACACGTTAGATCAGAGGATGTGCAAAGACGTTATTGGGGTGACAGCAACTCCACAGAGGAAGGAAGTCTATCTGGCAACTTCATCATTTCTAAAAGCTGTCAGTTCAACGATTTTGTATACACGTAGAAGTAACGCACACAGTAAAATGTGAATGACAATACAGGCAGTGACTTTTAAATTAGCCCCTTTCAAAATACAACTGTATTTTGCCTCCTGTTTGCTGCTGTGTGTATAGCAGTTGGGGAATGCCACGTCTTAAAATAAATCGCGCCGCCTTGTCTTTTTTTTTTTTTTTATAGAAACCGCATGTGCGTTTAAGTAACATAAAATAACAGCACTCAGTATGGGTGTACATACTATGTTTTCCTTGTCAGTTTGTTGGAAGGGAACTTCATTTCTAAAAGCTGTCAGTTCAACGATTTTGTGTACACGTGGAAGTAACACACACAGTAAAATGTGAATGACAATACAGGCAGTGACTTTTAAATTTGCCCCTTTCAAAATACAACTCTATTTTTCCTCCTGTCTGCTGCTGTGTGTATAGCAGTTGGGGAATGCCACGTCTTAAAATAAATCGCGCCGCCTTGTCTTTTTTTTTTTTTATAGAAACCGCATGTGCGTTTAAGTAACATAAAATAACAGCACTCAGTATGGGTGTACATACTATGTTTTCCTTGTCAGTTTGTTGGAAGGGAACTTCTTTCGAACAACTAAAATGCAAGCCTAAACCGTTTGCAAGTGTGTGAGGGGTAGCCCATACATTAGAACAGAGTACATTCTTTCCCAGAACTGTTTCACCTGAAAACGTTTCTTTGTATGCTGTGGTTGGTGCAAGAGTGTGTTGTAATTTATGTAAAACGCGCACGAGGCACACATTACAGCGTCTTGACACAATGTGTACATTGTATGTTTAGACTGTTTAATTGTAAATGAAGAATATAACGATGCTGTTTTCTTTTAGAGTGCTCTTTGTACACGCAGGCTGCCACAGTGTGAAAGTGATCGCGATCACATCAAAGCGGCCGTGCCACACTTCAAAGCGCGGCTGTGTGACAGGCGAAAGTGAAAGACGAGTGCTTTCAGGCTGCCAAATGGTGCGCGCGCCCGGCACACATGCACAGTAGTTGGCGGCCTGAAAGCACTCGTTTGCACTTCCAAAAGTGCTTACTATAAGTCTCGCCAGAACAGCGCTAAAGCGCTGTCTCAGGCGAGACCTAAAAAGAAGGGTCCAGTATATCGTGAGGTCACGTGCTATCTGAACATTGAATGAATCCCAAAGCACGTGCATAGTTTGCAGCACACACTCTTTACAGTTACCAGGAGACGTGTTTTCTGCTGCAGACTCACAATGTATAAATGACACAGCCCAGGACAAGGTTAGAGTACAGCTGACTGCACAATTATTGGGTGGCTGTGCCCAGGAAGCAACTGACTGCGTGACGTATTGAGTGGACTTGCCATGGTGCTATTTAAAGTAATTATGTTGTGTTGACATGCTCAAGGTGCTTCTAGGTTTAAGTGTGGCACTAGAGTTAAACTAGGGGCAGGACACGCACTCGCTCATAAGTACACAACTTAACAAGCATTTGCAATGCAATAGGTCCAATTGCATTGCAAATGGTTAAGTTTAAAACTGAGTGCGGCGCCGTTTTAAAGACACCACACTAATTTTTTTTAACTTTAACACTTAGGGGTATATTCACAAGAACGCGTGATAACTACCGCAAGAGCAGCGTAACACAACTTTCAATATCGCAGCCTATCACGGTAAAATAACCCTGTGTCAACGTGGAATTCACAACAAGGCAGTAGCATGCGATAGTCACCAGATAACTCGCCAAATCTCTGTGTGAAAATCAACGCCACGCCACATAAATGCGATACGCGAATGCAAAAAAAATGCGATGAGGCCAACCATGGTACAAAAAGTAGCTAAAACCAGCCACAGGCCTGCAAATCCCGTGCGTCTGGAGGAACAATGCACCATAAAAACCACCGAAAAAATACACCAAAAACAATCCAAAGCGCGTAGCAACATGGATGCACCCTGACACAGTGCAGGGGCCAACTCAGACCGCAGGAAAACAAGACCAGCGTCACGGAGGTGACAGAACACTTCCAGCAACTGACCCACTAGCAGACCACCTGGATTGCAGTCGGAGTGCCCAGGAGGCCAATAGACGCCGGCATGACGTGACTACCTAAACCAGGCACAAACCCGCTGCCAACAGGAAGACAGCAACAGCGACAGGAGGTGGCAGTCCAGCGCTACCGGAGGAGCTGAAGGAAACCCAGGCCACAGTCATCAGTGTGGAGAAAGTGCAAGGAGTAGGGAGTACGGGCACAGCTCAAGAGGACCTGACACAACATCAACAGGGAGTGCAACTAACAGAGACTTGGGGGACAGGGGGAGTGGTCATAATGGCATACATGCACAACGAGGTGTAGCCCTGATCCCCTTGGCACACTGCAGCACACACACATAGCACAAACAGCACACCCACATTGACGACAACGAGGAACAAAACGCATAGCCAACACTGCAGAACAGAGGACACATCTGGCTCTGCACATGCACAGAAACATGCCTACTACATCTGACGGAGCCGGAAACTGTGAAATGGAAATGTACGCGTATGACATCACATCCATCATGTAGACCAAATGTACACTGTCCCACAGAAGAATCCTGCACCCCCCAAACAGTCACAATGTACATTGCCATACAGTCTGCATGCAAACCTGCACAGTGCGCCAACATATATGTCAACGCAAAGTCAATACGCACCTCCACTTCACATCGCAGAGGGGCACACAACACCTTCAGCAGAGCACAGAATACAACACATCAGTGATGCTGGAGAAGACCACCACACCGTCGACACCAACGCCCTACAACAGCACATGGATATCCCACGCAAACCCCCACCAGGACCCGGACAGCCAAGCTACTCAGAGGAGAACACCCAGCCTGCAACAGACCACACAGCAGGAAGCACCCGCAAGCACAGCTGGCTCACGACACTTCACCCATCCACACATCGCACCCCAATGCTATGTACCTGCACGCCACAAGGAGGTGGCCCAACAGCTGTTGGTGGGGGCCGAACCCATGGAATGCGAACCAGGACACATACGTAGGTGTCCATTACCCTTCAGGGGCCACCAACACCCCACTAAGGAGACCCACACTGCCATAGAGACACATGCAGTTGGACATTCACAGCAGAGAACCACAGGTAGGGGTGCTCAAATTGCAGTCCCACACCCATGTTGGCTCTGCGTACGATGGCCCTGGCCACTCCCCTCACGAATTGAGTGGGTGACGACAAAGCTACATGTCCAAGCTCCAACCTGCTGCCTGCGGTGACACGTCTGCATCTGATGTACACAGCACAATGTAATGTCGTCGGGCCCAGGGCCCTCATACATACAACAAGACCACAGGGACACACGCATATATCATGTTGAACTGGCTACGGGCACATGCGCCCGGCCCATTTATTGGCAGGGCCACATGTACTGTGATGCCTGTGCTGGTTGTGTGTGGGGTGAGTGTAAGCCATTCAGCACAGAATGTCTGGTGCTGGCAACCACTTGAACATTAGACACCCATGCAACGGAAACAGAAAACACATGCATAAAAGAGTCAACTGCTGAGCAACATGGAGGGAGCCAGGGAAAGTCCAGAGGACAGCCAACATGCAACCAGAAGTGTCCGTGAGTTGCAGTGCCCCGGGGATGGGACAATAGGGATGAGCGCGCCCATGTGAAAAAAAGTCTCTGATTGTGTCCCTCCGACAGACACCTGATGCAGATACAGTGGGGTGTGTCATACCTGCATCATCTTCCCCATCAGCGTCTCAGGGCCCCCACACTGTTTGAGGTGACATAGCTGCACAACCTCTCCACAGCTCAAAACTCAATCAGTAACGGACAATGGCTTGCGGTGCACTGAGTCACTGGCACCTGGAGTGCTGAGCAGGGTATCAGGCCGATGATGGCATCCACGACAGGTCTGAGCAACTCCGTAAGTCTGTCAGGACCAACTTCTCGACTCTGGCAGATGGCTGTTGGAGGTGGTCCTTGCGGTGGTGGCGTGTGCCTCCTGCGGTGATGCCACGTCTGGGCCAGTCAGGACTTGATTTGGTGTGTGAGCCCTGGTGGGAGGCTGTTGGGCCCGAAGGCTGCGGACAGCGCAGGGCCACAGAGAAATGGCGTTGATGACCCCAAGGCCAACGCTTCAGGGGCCGTCCAATATTTCAGAAGAAGGGGTCCTGGACCTGACCAGCACAGAGTTAGTGGCCCATGATGCACAGCAGCCGGCACAGGCACCCAGCCATGGGACGGTGACTTGCGGTGCAGTCAGATGGGCCATGCGACCTGAGCGGGTCACCATCAATGTCTGAGGTGTATGTTGCAGAGGGTATCGGGGAATAGTGGAAGGTGCCCTTCAGGGCATGACGCCGAAAGGTTTGATTTTATCCGTAAGCAGCAAATGGAGGAGTGGAATGCGACAGCCTCGTTGCCACCACCAATTAGGTATCAGCTACATGAGGATGAAAACTGCCCCCTAGTCCATAGACTCAGACACCACCAAAGTTCAACCAGGGAGTGTCCATGATTGTCGGGGAACTTAGTGGCACCGGGGCTGAGAGGGGATGCTGTCTGCGATGATGCCGGTACGCAGATATGAACTCAGCCATTGCAAAATGAAGAGTCATTGACCTACTGGACTGCAGTGTAGGCCTGAGGCAGTGGCCCACAGCCATGTGTCATTGGCTGGCGAGGTACAGAATTAGTGACACAAGGACAGTTGTCGGTAGTGTTCATTCACGTCCGTAACGATGATCTGGTTCCCATCGGACTGCAACGTGTCATCCTCTTAAGCCTCTCCGGGCGTGCAATGACATTTATTCTGCTTTTTGAATAACCGATGTTCAGTTCCAAATCTGTGACTCACTCATGCGCAGCGGAGGCCAAGGGCAGTAGTCCGCGTAGGGCCACAGGACACAGTTTCACACATTGGACCTACTGGGCCGAGGAGTAGGCCTGAGGCGGCAGTAGAGTATGTCAACGAAAAAGGACTAAAGCGGGCCTGTGTCGTGGGGGCCGTGATGGTGTGAGGAGGCTGCCAAAGTCACGGGACTCGGGCCTGGAGCTTGAGCCGGAACGTGGTGGGCCCTCCTTGACACACGCCAGTGTCTGCAGGTGATTAGTGAGGCCTGGCTGCGCAGGGGCGGGCCTGACGGGTTTGTGGTCTGGCAGGCACACAGCGTTGCAGGCAACTCCGCTCTAGAGGACGGCGTCGGCCTCGTGGCGGGGTGAGAGGTGCCACCCTGGCAGGGACGTTGGGCTTTCCGGAAGAGGACCACGCCCAGGGCTACGTGCTACTTATTCACACCTCTATGCTGGTGTGGCATACACCGGGCCATCCCACTACGGTCACGCTTAGGGGGGGCGTAACAGGCAAGATTTCTGTGAGATCCCCCACTGGCTGTGGTGACATGGTTGCGTCCACTGTGCACTACACTCCATACACCAGAGGTGTATGTCACCATGGATATGGGTGTGTGCTGCATACTGCGGTCTGTCCAGCACATCTCCGCCACTCTTGGCATTGTGTACTTTCCCAATCATGGTACTACTGCATCCTTCACACATGCCTGTTTACCACCTCTCCCCATATTCGGCTTTTGTGTGGCTGAGGTGCCATGCCGTTGATGGCTCATGTTCATGGGTTGGCCAGGTAACCATTGTGAGTTGTTCTTTCGTGTCTGGTGGGTGGGTATGTTGTTGTGCATGTTGGTTGTGATTTTGTGACGTGTGCATTGCCAGAGTTGTGATTTGCATGGTTGTGGAGTTGAGATGAGTGGGGTGTTCATTTGGAACTTGCCAAGGAGCTGTGCATTTCCCTTGGTGCCATCCTGGGAACGCTGGTTGCTGGTGGGCTTTCGGAGGATGGAGGAATCATGCACACTGGCTGTGTATTTGAAGGCGACATTGTTAGAGGTTCCACGGTGTTCTGTTGTTGCCTGCACATTGGGGTGGGAAGTGTGCTTTCTGTTGCGGTGATTGTGTGCTGTGTCACCAGGGGGCACAGGTGGGACTTGTGTGCTGTGGATTGCCCCCACCACGTGCATGCATCCTGCTTTGGTGTATGATCCTTGCTTGGTCTCCAGCGTGACCTGCGCATTGTGTTTGATGTATGGGGACTGGGGTACCAGGGTGATGGTGATGTATAGGACAGGCATGAGGGACTTGGATGTGGCTGGCAGTGAGACTCCTCTGATTCTGGCAGGTGTTGGTTGGGGGGTGCCAGGGGCCAACAGGTGCAGCCAAGCCAGCTGCTTGGTGTGGGGTGGGATGTTGGTTGTCTGCTGTGTTGGTGTTGGTGCTGTAGGCCTGTTGGGCGATGATGGTCGAGATGCGTGGGGTGGTTGTCCCTTTCAGCCTGTGGTGGACGGTGACATTGTCAGAGGTTGGGTCTGTGCGGGTGGTACGCTTCCTGTGGGTCCCCTGTCTTAGTCTGCGCTGCGTCTGTGGTGGTCCGGGGGGGAAGTATTCCGTGTGTAGGTTGTGGCCCTCTTGGGTGTCCGGGCCGCATGATGGGTGGCTCCGTGGCATCTGTTGCCCTTCCGATGTGGCCCTGGGCTGGTCTCCCTTTTGTGGTGCAGGCTGCCGTCCGACTTTACACCAGGTCAGAGCAGGTGTAGGTTTTCTTGTGCTAATGTGCCTTATCGCCTGTTTTGTGTTTTTATCGCTGTTCTTTCTGGTTGTTGAGAATGTTGAGGTGTAATGTTGCGGCTTTTGGAACGGGAACGCCCGCTCTGCATCTCATTAGCAATAGTTGCGGGGGGGGGGCTCTGTGGCGATATTTTTTGCGGCTGCTATCACTGGTAAACTGGTGCTGTGGGCTGTTTACACCGGCTTGTGAATGGAGAGGTATTTTTATCACGACTTGGGCTGCAATAAAGTGACGTTGGTTCGGCAATAGCTCCTTGTGAATACGCCCCTTAGCGTGGTGTCCTCGAAGTGGGCGCTGCGCTCAGTGTTAAAGTAAAAAACAAAAGAAAGAAATCGAGCGCGGTGTTCTTGAAGCAGCGCTGCGCTCAGTTTTAAAGTTAATAAAAAACAAAAAAACAAACATAGTGCGGTGGATAAAGTGAGTGCAGTGTCCCTAGCAGACACCGCGCTCAATAAAGTAATAAAACATACAATTTCAAGTGCATAGCGCTGCAGCCACCATTGTCCCCTTCAGTGTCTATATAAAATAGTGCTCACACACCACATAAAGCCCACCATGTCATGCCTCAAGTACATGATTCAGTCCAGATAGCCGAGCCGAAAAGGAGACAGGGCGGTAACAAAGAAGCCTCATTTCAATAGGGAGTGAGCGTTTACCATAAAGGATGACGCCCGCCAACAAAAAAGATGGGCGGGGCTTCCACTCCACTTCTAAAATCTCTGTGATTACAAAAGGCCTCGCAGAGCGACAGCGCAAGTGCACTGCAATGCTAGACGAGACCTAAAAAGGAAATACATCCACCTTACTTCCTGAAATCCCCATGCTAATGAAGCAGAGAACTCCATGGAAGGGAGGGATGGGAAATTGGATGTTGACAGGGAAGAACAGGACTCGGACTAATGAAGATTACTGGCAAGTAACCGAGCATTGCCCGGCGCCAATCTGTAATGATTCAAATAAGTGTTGGGGATGCCCATGCGGTTGCATTGCAAACCTCCTGAACTGAAGCTTCCTCAAATGCAGCCTAGAAAGCATCCCTCCCCTTGGTTGACCTTCCCTGACCTGACCCTGGATGAATTTCACCCTGGGAATCAGTTTTTTATTGATTTCAGCCATCTACCCAAAGTGGCACCTGAAAGTTTTAATTCCTGCCTACCAACCCAAATGTCACAAGCAGGGAATCTGTTTTTACTGAAAGAAGATGTTCTTGCCAAAAGGATTGTTAAAGCTCTCTTTACACCTAGTGTGTGCCACCTGCACTCCTCCTCCGAGCCTAGCGAAGGACAGAGGAACGTTAAAACCAGATCCTCTGAGCAAAGAAAAGAAAACACAACCTTGGGAACAAAGTGTTGACCAGGACAAAGAACTACCTTGTCCAGATAAAACCATGAAAAAAAGATTCTGAAGCCTACAGAGCATTCAATTCCCCCACCCTACTGGCACAATAAATAGCTACCAAAAACTGCTGAGAGTGGCCTTACCGGGACTTTGATCCGGTAACTGCAAACAGCGCCTGCCATTTTGGACGCAATGGGCTGACCCGCTTGAGCAACCTGGAGCGGTGCATCTGCGGGAGTTCACTCAGTGCTGGGAGGGAGTACACTGAGCCCCTCCGGGTCTAGAAGGACCGTTTGGGACCCATCAGCCGGGTGCTGTGAGGCGGCAGAAGCTGTGTGCCTGACCTTATGATGGCGCCCACCCGAGACGCTCCATAGATAAAGGAGCAAGCAAAAATTACCACAGTGACTCCGGGGCACTAATAGGGGCAACAAAAATACCAATCATCCTTTTGGGCACCTACCCAACCACCCCCACCAGGGAAATAGCGGCGACCCCTGACAGCACAGCAGGTTGACCCCAGGACTAATGGCAGACCCATGGTGAAGTGGTGAGGGGCAACTGAGCACTGTGGCAACAAGGGAGAAGAGCCATACTGCACAGCAGGAGGATGGATGCTAAGACAAGACCCAGAACGACTCCACCCCACTAAAAGAATCACCAGGTATGTGGAAAAGAGGTGAGGGTGCTAGGTCTCTACACCATTGAATTCGGGGAGACTCTGGACACCAGAGAGACTGGTACTGATATAGGGCTCGTCTATGCTGCCAAAAAAGCAGTAATATAATAGAGTTTCCTCCTACATCGCCATCACTGCCTCCAAAGACTCACAGGTGCCGACAACAGGGGAATACAACATGGCGAACTGAGCATCATCTAATGCACCCAAGAATTTAATATGATAACATCTGGATTGCTGATGTGCAGCGTACTATAAACTTCTGTGAATCGTGAAAAAATAATTCGAATTACTAACTGTGTGCTTCATGTTCTGGATGGCAAAGCTTCTGGAATGGCCTGTGCTAGGCTCTTACCTTAGAGATGGGGCAAACTCATGGCCACAGAGAGAAAACAGTCTGTCCCCCAAATTGATCCCATTTAATACTCTCTCTTTCTTTGTCTACTTCCTTTGCTCCCATCCCCTCTCCCCTTGCCTGCTACACCGTCTAGCCCCCTGCCCTTTTGTGCCCTGTGACTAAGCACTCCTTCTCCCCTTGTTGGGGAAAGATCCAATATTTATACTCTGGAGTCTCAGTGAACCCGCTGAGAGAGTCCACAGCGCCAAGGGAGCCACTCACAGTTGAGGTATGGTATGGCACCCCTTGCTAAAGCACTCCCTCTCCCCTTTTTGGGGAAGGATCCAGTATGTAGGCCTTGGAGTCTCAGAGACCCCTCTGAGAGAGTCCACTGCGTATGGGGAACCTCTCGCAACAGAGATGGGGAAATGATTCCACTTCCCCTGGGACCACAGTTTACCGGACTTTGGATGCAGCTTTGACTCGTCTACCGGTTTGTGTCCCGTCACCCTCCCCTCCTCTTTCCATGCTGTGTCTCTCACCCTCCTCTCCTCTTTCCCTCCTCCATTCTCTGTCTACTTCCTCTGCTCCTACCCCCTTCCCCTGAATCTCTCCCCTTGCCTGCTTTTTCCCCTTACGTATATGTCCTTCTTGTTTGTCTCGACCTTACATGTAACTATGTTGCCATGCTCTAATAACTGTGTAACCTTTGTAACAATGTAACCTGCAACTATGGTCTGATACTCATATAAAGCGCTCAGATACCTCCGGGTCTAGCCAGCGCTATATAAAACCTTTAAAATAAAAAAAAATAAAAAATAATAAATGATTAAGGTGAGGTGGAAACCCCACTTAAGCCAAAACCACAATCCTTGTCAGGATGAACCACAAAAGTCACTAAATTAACCTGTGCTTAACGTACTGGCAGCTTATCAAAAATAGCATCAGGTTTAACTTAGAGGCAATGTGTAATGCACCCCACAAACAGTAATAAAATTAAAACAAAGCAGTAGAAAAATCTCACACCAATTTACAAAAGTTGAGAAAAACGTAATAAATAAAATAAAACTAAAATGAATTAAAGCCAATCATTAGAGCTGGAGCTATGAATTTTTAAAGTTGTTAGTGAAAAATAGTGCCTGAAAGATCAAAGCACCAACAGCAGGTATCTGGTCGCACGAGGCCAGGGCAAAGTTACTGTCGACTGTGATGGAGCAGGGGTCAGACACACGAGGTAGATTGGGCCCAGTTTCGGCTTATCTTCGGCCTGAAGAAAAGTCCAGGAGAGGTAGAGTTCAGTGGAGCAAGGCAGCAGACGGTGCTCAAGGAGGAGTCGTCATTGCGGCGGAACACTGAAAGAGGTCTCAATGAAGCTGTTACCAATGGCGGTAAAAAGCTGAGAGAAGGAGAAGATATGTTTCTCAGTCTTTAACCATTTGTTTCGTAGCATATGATATAAAGTGCATTTATGCTTATACATATACAGCATATAATTTGGGACCTGGCTCAGGGTGGACAATTACATTGCAGTACGTGCCATTGCTCCCCCAGGACTGTACATAGTTGTTACATGTTTGACACGTGAGGGCAATATGTCAAGCATAGTACACATTACAGCTGTCATATCATTATAAACAATCATGCCCTTAAACTACCAGGCAATAATCCGTGTTTACCCTCTAGGGTAATAATACTATATTTCTGTCATATTGCATTGTCTCATGGTTCACTACAAAGCTTTTGGACGTTATTGGCAGTAGGGGCTCAGTACAATAGTATTTTCTTAAATTTTTAACATTCAGATGGGCTCGTATATATGTTAGCAGCTGTCCCACCCCTGTCACATTCCACAGGTGTGATCCGCTGGTACTAGGTAGGGAGAGATAAAGTTGTCAGGGTCTCAATTAAGTTTTCCAGTACACGGCAATAGAGAGCCAACATAGCTATATGGATAAGTATGGGACACACGGGTACCCCAGCCGCCCCCGAGGGCCCACATAAGGGAAATTTGACTGGGGTATAGGGTTCTGCTCCCAAGGTCCTCCCCTCACTTCACCAGTCAATCTACTCATGTATTCACCATGGTCATTATCAGACCTCAGGGATGTTTCTGACAGCCGCATCTGTTTTGAGGGGGTTGACATGCAGGGTGGGCAAGCTGTATCCCCACTCGGGTGATTAGTCGCCTGTAGTCTCTCTAGCATAATACCCCACATCTCCAAGTCTCTTTCAGCATTTTCATCTCTGCAATCAATGCATAGGCAGTGTTCCTCTGCAACCACCGATTCACACATATCTGCCTCAGTCCCAGCTTTAAGTGTAAGGCAGGAAAGGCACCTCTAACACAACTTCCAAGGGTCACTACCTAGGGGGTTAGGACTTGCTCCAGCAGAGCCCAGGTGCAGGGTTTAAGGTCTTTGGAGCTTGCTATGTCCCTGTAACTCAAAGAGGTGGCCAGCTCACTAGCCCTGGGATTCACTCTGGTAGTCCTGGGTTCAAGCATCAAGACAGGCCTCTAGCAGCAGGGCAGTCCTCTGGGGGGGCAAGTTAGGCCGCAAGCATGAAGGCAGTCCTCTGGAGAACAAGTCAGGCCTCAAACAGCACGGCAGTCGTCTTGGGGTCCAGGAAGTCTTCCTAAAGTCTTCCACAGATCCAGGAGTGTACTGAGTTGTTCTGGAGGTCCAATATTTATACCTGGTGCCCACGTTTGTGTTTAGTGAGGACGCTCTGTCCTACCCCACATATGGTCCTTGAGAGTTCTTCCCTTTCCCTGTCAAAGCTGTAAGAAGTCAGGGGTAAGAAAAGGCCAGGGTCAAGGTACTTTGTGTATGCACCATCAACAAACCTAGCACGGTATCCCATCCTTTCCACATCTAATACTTTTTGTATTATTGTCTGGAAGGAATACACAATCCCCAACAACAAAACAATTCATAGTGATGTGACCCAGGACACTGGCAGAAGGCACAAATGGTTAGTACAAGAAAATGCCAACTTTTTATAGCTTATTAATACTAATAGGGTGTCCCAGTATCCCGCAGAGCCTGGGTAATCAATAGTATAACACTATAATTGGTTCTGTAGGGGAGTACGCAGTTTCTTTTAAATCAAAAGTTATTTATCTCCTGATAGACTAGGGAATACCAAATTAATGGTGTGACACAACTGACACAAAAGTATCACTTATCAGGGTATATTATCACTTATATACCATGAGGTAACACAAAAAAATTACACATCAAAAGACACAGTACTGTTGCGTAGCATACATATTAACATACATAGGTGCATTATAGGGTGTATGTAACACGAAACAAAATCAAATATGCAGGACACTTGACGTTTGAACAGAAAATAAACAGATAACTCAGTTGGATGTCTGTTTAAATTCTTTTGAATATTCAGGCATATATCCTTATTTCTTTGGATTTAGATATGCAAGACAATGATACGTCGACGTTTGAACCCGTTTAAATCATGTGTTCATGCAAAACATCACCGTGGGTCTTCATCAGGACTAGGGAAATAACATCCTGGTCAAAGTATATATCTGCATTTCACTTGATGCTATATTCCAACAAATACTGTATGTATTGTAATGGATCAAGCGTATCCAGAGGTAAAAAGAAGTCCTCAATGTGGACCTTTAGTTAAAAATATCTGGGTCTCATTTAATTATTAAGACCGGTTGCTCTTCTGGTCTCCCCATCTCACTGGCGAGGTCTGATTCATCCTTTCTCTGTAAACCCCTAAGAGAATCCTTACAGGACCTCAGAAGTATCTGCCACACTGTGGAACCTCATCATTGGCATTGCCCCGCATACTGGATGAGCAGCTGATCTTAATAATTAGATGAGAACCAAATAATTTACAGGCCCTCGGTATATTAAATATTGAAATATTTTTTTTTTTTTTAAATCAAATGTATAAAAAGGTTTTCAAATGTTCAATTTGTCCTCTTTATTTATATATACATTATTAATTATAATTTCTAGATGTTGATATTTTTTAATTGTATAAAACAGCCATGGACCCCCCTGAGTAGGACCCCCAGGTGTCTATAGGCCACAGGTTAAGAACTACTGCCCTAGAGAAAAGTATTTAATTTTACTGCCAAGAACTACAATTTGGTATGCATTTCTTATTGTAATTATTTTTTAAATCACCCTAGCAAACATATTTTGGTCACAGGTTTAGAGCTTTCCTCTTGATGGTTAAGTCTGTAACAGTGTTGTGCTTGAATCTCTTCACTCATCCAATCTTTTAATATTCCTCATGTCAGGAAGGATCCAAGAGGCAAGGGGATGATGTCAACTAATATTTCCAACCTCCATTATTGACCTAACTGCAGAACACATTAAAACGAAACTTCATCGTTGCTGGACATCCGGGACTTACATGCATTCTTGTGATTAGCTGGTAGAGAACCGAGATATCTGATTTAGAATGCATTATACTGGGAGTGGGAGGAGCAATCTGCTCGTACTTTTACATGGAGAAGGGCGTGTATGGGCTAAGTCATTGGATGCGGCAGCTTGAGCTGAATCCTAGTAGGTATACACACTGTCCACAACTACTGAAGCAGACGGTTGGAGCTTTCACACCAAGAGCTGCCTGGAAGCGTTCGTAGTGTAAGTTGAACTCTGTCCTTGGTAGAGAGGGCCACTGCGTATCATGTGCTAGAGCCCAGGTCCAGGAACTTTTTCTAATACAGTGGGCAAAAAGCTTTAACTAGGGTTTTGCAAACATTTTTGCCCTATAAAAGCACACTAGCCAAAGGGGCATGTGAAACTCTTCGCTGATCAGGAAGAGACAACTGAGGTTGGTGTTCGGGAGACGAAGTCCAGGGCCTGCATCTGAGATATTCCCGGATCCACTGAGAGCTGAACTTTCTTCTCTGAGATGTTCTTTGCAGTGAAGGCTTGCAGGCCTCTTGGGGCTTGTGGAGCTATGGTCTGTGTGTCAAGGGCCACCATGAGTCAGTGCTCTGGTGACAGAACTTTGGGCCACATGCCAGGCACCTATGATGCGTCCTGGATTTCTAACTGTGGCCATGCTGTGGGCCCACTTTGTCACTTCCCGTTAATGCCTTGCAATGATGCAACTGCACAGAGCTCTACTTGGCTTCAGTGTCAACACTTATTCTGTGTTTTTTCAGATCCAGCCTAGAAGTTTTTTCGGAGTGGTGAATCTGTAGGGATATTACATACATACAGAAACATTGTTACTGTAGATAAGTATTATAGATTTCTCCTGGACAATATGGATTCAGGAAGAATGTTGGTAAACATTTTGTATGATTAATGTAAAAGTTTGAAATCACTTTGGGTAGAAAGGAAGATGAGTCTTCAGGGATTCCTTTGTAACAGTAGGAAAACATATAAGACCTATTAGTATGAATAGCGGGCGCTAATTATCGCTCCTGTTTGAATTGATCTATCCTGAACATTGGTTCAAAAGTTGGCAATTTTAATTTAGACATAGCTATTTTGATTTCTTAAGGTATGGATGGCATCCTCTTTGCGGAAAAACTTCCAGTTGGTCTTTAATCACAAGAATAGTGAAACAAATAACTGGAAAGGGCATTTCTGGTATGCATTCATGAGCGATAGATTAGGCCTATTTATATTTCACAATCACACTCCCTTAATAATCGAGCATTAGCCTCTCCTCCTTATTCTGTAGTTTAGAGGCGATTGTCTTATTGCCGCCTTTATTATTGACTCTTTCTGGTGCAAAGAAGCCATGTTTGCTGTTGTATAGTTACTTCACTAAAATCTGGAGTTCAACCTCAGGTCCTTGCTGTTATCCCTTTTGACTGTGAGGTGCTTCCCTTCTTTTAAATTAGAGAGCTCAACCCTTGTAAAAATTCCTGATTGATCAGTCCCTCTGTATTCTCCTCCTGAATTCGACCTCTAATGATCTCTCTTGACCCTGGTTTATAGGTCTCCACATTTTAACTCGAGCCTTTATTTGTGATTCGGTGAAGGTCATCTACTATCCTGAGTCTGTAAAATATCTATAACTGACTGATTCTTTCTTGGTGTGCCATGTTCCCTCTGTCAGTTGGTTAGGTAAACGCCTCTCAATATGTACCAAAAATCAACAAAACACTAGTCACTTTGCTCCTTTACACATGATGACTTCATTCTTTTGGCCTTAACAGAAAACAACCTTCACTTTCTGCAGGGATATTCTTCTATCCAGCCCTAAAGACATTAATACCATTTTGAGGAATATAATTCATGGCTAACCTATACACTTGTTTCCACACTTCTTGGAAGAACTAAGAGTTTTCATTAAACATGACCTTCAGCTCTCTATTGTAACAGATGACTGGAGGAGAAAGAATAGTGAGTGTAGGTGACTCAAATACCCATAAAGACCGAATGTTGCCTCTCATGTTGATCCTTCTGTGCTAAATGCTTGATGGATGTAAGAAATTGGTCAGAGTGGCCAAAGTTTCTCATTATGAGCTAGAGATACCGCATGCAGCCAACAAGTGTAAGGATTTTTTTCTCGATTTTAAAGAGGTTTATCGTCTGACTGCTATCAAAATACCTGCACTCCATCACAACAAATTCCTGAGAAATTTTCTGATTTCCTTGGGGTCGAAATTGAGAAACTAACGCAGTATTTTCATACAGAAGCTCGTTTAGTGCATTAGGAGACCTAAAGCTCAATGCTTAACAAACCACTAACTTGTGCGCTGTGGAACAAGCACCTCTTATCACATAGGGCTTCCCCCTCATATTTGTTTATCAGGAATCATTTTAAAGCCCACTTATTTTCCCTATTATTGTATGGATTAAAAAGTACTAGATTCTTTTTCAGTTCAGCTCCAGGACACCCAATCTTGGTAGCATTGCCATTTAGAAACATTGACGTCAGTCAATCAATCAAACAACTTCAGCTTAATGCAGTGGGAACATTCTGTGCCAAAAACCATCTCAAGGTAAATCCTATGAAATCTAACGCTATGAGTTGGGGCCTGACAGCTAAGTGGATGCCACAGAACCATTAACTCTTGGTAAGCAGCCAGTCTCCATAGTAAAGCCCTTATTTGGGAGTCACTATGTCCATCTCACTAGCTGAAAGGACCATCTGATTGATGCATTATCCAGAGCCGAGGCTGCTGCTAAGGCTGTTGTACAATTTGGCAAAAACATAGAAGTGTACCATCTGCAAACCCTCAAAATTGTGGTGAGCATGAGAGTGGAAATAATCTACACTCTCATTTTTTCCCTTTGCATTACCCTCATCTCTTTCTAATTTCTTACACAGTAAAACATCATGTATCATGTTTTAATTAGCCATCATGTAAGGACAAACATGTAAATAAAATTAAAACTGGTCAAGGTAATTTCTCAGACCTACGATTGCTGTTGCCAGATTGCTCTTCACAACATCAACCACCACTTTTTTTTTGTTGATAATGTGTTTATTCAATTTTTTTCAAGTTAATACAAAAATCAACAGTGCAGCATAGCATAGACCAGCAATTACACATTACCAATGTGGTAGGCACTAAGCAGGAGCCCCCAGGAGATGACAGAGGGCAGAGGAGAGGCCGAAAGGAAAAGGAGAGGGAACATTCAAAGACAACACATCCCTCTAGCCATTCATGAACCTGAGGAAGCTATACATGGACCCTTACCAGTTACATTGCAGAGGCAATTTCACCATCTGCGGAATATGTAGGTGAGCACACTGGTGAAGGCGGCAGCTGTATTCGATGAGGCTCAGCACCAGGGTCCGTGCCAAGTGTGTCCAAGGTTGTGCCACCCTCACCTAACATACATGACTCTAGGTCACTTCCCAGATATGCTTGATTTCTGCCCAATGTTTCCAGCGTGTTACCCCAGCACTCTAGGTCTCTTTCCGCATGTTTGTCTATGCGTACTCTCTGGAGCCGACATTCCTCTGCAGCTGCCCACTCCAAATAATCAGTCCTCCATTTCAGCAGAGTTGGGGGAGGAGGGCTGACCCAGTGTATCGCCTCGCCAGTACTAGACCCAACTGAGCGAACTTGTATCTCATTTGTCTCCCCTTCTTGGCACGAGGCAACAGCTCCAATAAGCAGTGTTGTGCTGTGTGATCTACTGCCACTCTACACACTTCCTGCCTAACTACACTCAAAAGTTCCGCAACCACATGCAGTTCCATGCAGTTCCATGCAACATGCCCAAAATCTGCTGGGAAATCACCACATCTGGCACAGTTTGCCGGCCTTGTAGGATAAACCCTGTGTATGCATTGTGGGGTCAAATAGAAGAGTAATAACTTAAAACGGGCATTGCTAGCTACGTCGCACACCAATGCCTGAGCCCTACACCACTCCCCATCCGTTATGGGTGATTCCAACTCTTCATTCCAAGCGGCCCATTTCTAAGTAGTGTTCGACTGTCTATCGTTCTTTAAGGCTATATTCAGTTGGGAAATGATGTCCTTGTAGGACGTGAGGTCTAGGATCACCTGCAGGACATAAGATTACTCTGGTCCCTCGGGGAAAAGAGGTCCAGATTGCAAGGGCTGTGTAAGAGATGCTCGCATATTGCAAAAATTGTCTCCTATCAATGCCTTAGTGGGTTTCGACCTCCTCCACTGACATAAAGGTACAGTTTTTAAAAGAGATCACCCACGGACCGACAGCCTCTCTCCAACCACCCAGAGACAACCATGGAGTTTCAGTTATGAATGAATGGTCTCAACCAGCAAATCAGGAGGAGCTGAGCATAAGGGGCTCTCTTCCAAACCTTTGTGACTGCCTTTTCCTACGCCTGGGCCACCTGGCGAATGATTATTGGGGTCCCCTCCGGCAACCTACTGCCACTCATCAGCCACCTCAGTGGATCCCGAAAGCAATTCCTTCTCCCAATTGGGTCCATCATCACACCACATCACTGCATATTGCAATAAACCCACCAAATAGCACAGTTGAAGATCTGGAAGTCCAAGAACACCATGGTCCCGGTCTAGCTTTAGGATCTCCAGGCAGACTGTACTCTGTTTCCCGCCCTGACCAATCTACCTCCACTTTAAATATAAACTCTCTCTCTTCTTGATGTTCAACAAAGCCCCATCATAAGCCCTCTCTGATGAGTGGCGACTATCATGTTTTCTAATGAATTTGTGAACACAGGGTCCCTTTGCTGCCTTGTGTCACAGCGCATGTTTCAGTGTATATAAATAGCCTGGGGCTCTCCAAGCTCACCCAGGAGTCTTTGAGAGTTATAAAAGTAATAGGTTATGAGTAATTTCAAAGTAACCAGAGTACTTTTTATTTTCGTTTGTTTCTTTTTTGGATTTTATATAGAGCTCCCTGTGTCTTTTACTCTCCATCTGCTGTTTCTCAAAGGTAACATAGTCATAGAGGTGAGGGTGGGTAGGGTACAGTCCTATATGGTAATGGGTAAGGTTTGGCTCCAGGTGATTCACTACAGAAGGGATTTTGCTTCACATAGGGATAGAGAACCGAGGTCTGATGTGGTGTATGTCAGAAAATGTTGTTTTTAATTTATTTTTCAAATTGCGCAAGGCTAGGTGTTGCTCTGAGGTGCTTTCATGCATTTCAATAGCTTTTCTCATGATTGCTTCATTTGAACTTGGTTCTTAGCACTGTTCTGGGGATGGTGGATGCGCTGTGTTTTTTAACAGGGGTTACAGTCTCTGAAGATAATTTGACCCCACTCACTTCTCTGGATCGAAATAAGCCTTGGGAAGATTCCAATGCCCTTGATAGGTAGTGGTATTCAGTCTAGGCAAAGACTTGTGATGTGGCTATTAATCTTTAGCAGTTTTAATTTCTCTCTTTTGAGTGTGTTTACATAGACAGTGTTACAATAGCCTCTTCCGATACCACTAAACCCTAGTGATTTCCACTCACTGGTTGCCCTGGAGAAGACGTTTTACTCTCCTGAATATTTTTATATGGATATTGATGTTTTGGGCCATGGTGTTAATCCAGGGGTACATAAAAGGCGAGGATGGAATATGACCTTAAGCTATGGTCAGCGATGGACATCGTCCATTGGTTGTGGCCAGTCAAATAGTAGTTTTCCTGGCTAGACTTCACGCCAGATTTGAAACAAATCAGTAAAAGGAGATTCTCCTTCATGAAGTGTCAGAGGAGCGTGAGTGAAACACTGATGCTGGCACATTCGCTTGTTCTTTCTCTGGCACAAGATAGATTTTTATCCTTTAAAAATATTTCTGAAACCATATTGGGCCTGGAGATATTACCTCCACTATGCAAAAGTTTTTTTTTAAATGTTCACCTTATCTCAAAGACAGTTTGGGGCAGTGGGAAGACACCTGCTGCTGTCCCCCAAGGCTATTCCCCTTTCATGCTCCCTTTAATAAGCCTGAGCCCCACTACCCGCACTGTTCATCAGCACTGCTGGCTCGCCTCCCACTTAGCTTGTCTGGCAAAGCTCCCAATGGCCAGTATTCCCCCATAACCAAGATCCCCATAGCTCAGGCTCATGCTCCACGCCTCCCCCCTGCCCCCGCCCTGCAAGTTCAGGCCTACTTTCATGCCTTTTAGTGCTGTTTCTAGCTGGAGACTAGCTGCTGGGAATTGTGGGGAAAATGTGTTTCTATAAAGTACAGAACCTTTACCTGCTTTCCTCAGGCAAAGGCTCCCTACTTCTTGGGCAAACTTAAACCTTCACCTGCCACAGAGCTTGGGTTACATCATCTTTGGTATAAAAGACATACAGTGCTGATCTTCATCGGATGGCTGCGGTCAGGTAGGGAATTTGGAAACCACCCCAGTGTCTTGTCTGTTATCAACATCACAATCTCATGGACTGGCCCGGTTTCTTCAACTACCGATAACGAGAAAGCCTTTTCCAATGATGATCAGGGTCGCTCCTTCGAGTCCCTTGGGGTGCTTGACGTCTGACAGTCTGTGGCGCAGCAATAGATGGGATTGTACAGATTTTGCAGATGATTTGTGAACTCTGCTCAGAGAATCTTGCTGAGGTAGGGAAGGTTGGAAATGGATCATTATTTAAGCGAATAGTGCACCCCCTCGGCAATGGGAATTTCTGTGATGTCCAAAAGCAGAGTTCATGTGATCGCTGTAGACGGTCGCTGCGCATGGATCCATCGGAATGCTAGATGCATTTGTTCTATCTGCGACTTGGAGCACGAGGGTTTGGCTCATGAGTTCAAGGGAGGGGAGAAAGGTCTCACTGCTGGCAGGATTAATGGGTGGCCAGACTGATGGGTTTTGATTGACATGAAGTGTGGTAACGATCACTCCAATCTGCTGTAACAATTGGAAAGAAGGTCTTCACAATGTTCTTGTGTCCAGGTGTGCACGGTGTTTGTGACCACTGTTTCCACAATCTCTTAGTAGATCTTTAATGATCGGAAGGTACTGTTAGCTGCTATGCATTTGCACAGTGGCGGCTGGCAGGGAACGGGGTGGGTGGCGTGGCAGGGGGGGCATTGATTTTAAAAAAACACTTACCCTTTGCCAGCCGCCGTCTCTTCTCAACTTCGATCCCTTCTCACGCCGCTTTCTCCTCAGCTTCGGCAGAAGCAGGAAGCACACAGGCTCCCTCCACTAAACTAATAACAATGCAGCAATGCAGCGTTGTGATTGGTCTGATGCCGTGGTTCAGCGCTCAGATGGGGAATGGGAGCCTTGGCAATGTTCCTCACTAGGCTTTGTAATGGAAAGTGCACATGACTGTTTGGCCGTCCCAAGATAGCCGACCAAAATAGTCATGCGCACTTAAAGTGTGCCACCACTTCTCCCTCTGTGACCCCAGCCCTGCCCCACCCTAACCTAGCCCCATACTGAAAAATAAAATGATAAAAAAAGAGTTATTAACATTTCATTTTTTCTTTCTCCTGTTCTGAGAGCAGTAGGCCGGACCTCCTCCGCCTTAGCAGATGAGCTGCCCCTGCATTTGCATGTGGCATAATGAGCTTTTGGCTGCCCTGAGCACTGCTTTACAGCATCCTGTCCTATGCTAGCAGCACTGTCTATTGACCTGAGAGACATGTGTCTTGTTTAGCTGCATTCTAGCCAGTTCTTGTCAACTATGCTGGCTGCAGATTAAAACTTTTATTAAAAAGGCTTTAGTCACTTACTGCGGTTTCAGGGTATCCACGATGTCACGGGCTCCATGAATGTTAGTGTAGTGTCTCCCCCGATGCAATTTTGAATGCTTGTTTGGTAGCTGAGTACAGCGTGGGTTATTGAGGGTGTCCCTAGGTCCTTTATGGAGTCATGACAGGTCGTAGACAGCTTGGTGTTGTTGCTTGCATGCGGGATGATACGAAGACGGTAAGGGTGTCGAAAAAGAGCTCTGTCAAGTATTGGGGATTTCACCTTCACACTGGCCATAGCCATATAATAGACAAGACCTTTGGGTGCTACCCTGATTTAAGGTTTACCAGCCCTCACCCTAGTGTGGCCCCTCCTAAGCACCATTTAGGATTACAACTTACCTTTCCTGTTTGAGGTTATGAACTGCAAAGATAATAAATTGGCTGTTTTCAGGTTCACCTATGCTGCCCCATTCTTCTGTTGAGGTTGAGTCTTTCAAAAGGGATATTCATGACAGAGATAAATATGCATAGAGATCATCTTGGAGTCAAATACATTATGCAAGATTAGCCATCAGCCTCCAGCCTTTTCCATAGCTCTCCCTCATCTCCCAAAGTTTGGAAGTGCCTACAAATGTAACCAGTGAACATACTGCCAACATTGGCAACACACCCCACCCACACAAACACATAGCATGCATGCTACATAAATAAATACACAACACAACTTTTGTTTAGGTAAATATTGCTGCAGGTTTATTCCATACAACGGTATGCAATATGGTGGGTTATCTTACGGGCGATCCAAGGGCAGGCAGCCATCTGGGCCGTCTGCCCGCCTGATGAGCCAAATAGCACTGGGGCGAACCCCATCTGTGCTGCCTCTTCTGGTGATCCTCTTCCCGGATCACGTGACACATTTGGTCCCTTATTACTCACGCCCCTTACAGGGCAGAGCGTAGCAAAGCAAGTCCCCGGTTGTTCAGGCCCCCAACCGCTCGAAGGACTCACGGAGCGCCAACACGGTTTTCCAGGAGCCTCCCATGAGGCTCCTGGGATTTGGCTCTGGCACCCCTATTGTGCCACACAGAGGTACCCTTCTGTACCCATTTGCTTCCAGATCGCCCTGTAACTCAGCCACAGTTCTGGAGGTGGCCACCATTGCCTCCAGAGCCACCCACCAAAACTGCTATAGTCTTACCTGCAACCTCTCATCTCTAGCGCCTCTCGCAAATATAAAAGGAAGAGGTCCATCCCTACTGGTGATAAGTGAATCCCATCAGCCTCAAAGTATCCTTCACCTTTGCTTGAATCATCTCATGTCTGATGAAACCCAGACCCTCTGGGCTGTGAACTTGCACATTGCACTGTTCACCCGCTTCCTGGAATGCTCAACGGCCTCCTCTGACTTAGCCCCCTGCCACACTCTGCGTGGAATCATCTCTAACCACCAGACCTCACATTGCCCCATGCACTTGCTGATTTCAAGTCAGCTTTCATGGCCTGCAAGAGTGCCCTCCTCCCCATGGCAATGAGGTCGTTGCCCCCCAGGTGGATCACTAAAGAATTAGGGGGGGGCTCCGTTCTCTGTCCCAATCTGTTCCTGAGGCTGCTCCAGCTCATTCCGGGGAAACCCATCCACTCGAACTGTGTATGTGGAAATCCCTGCTTCCAATTCCGGCGCACCGCCCACTGCGCCACCCTGGAGACGAATGAATGCCCGATCACCCATGCCTGGAATCCTGGTGAAGTAAAGGACACCCTTTTTACACACTGATTTTTTAATGTTCATTCCCTTCACGTATAATATGACATGTAGTACACGCACAGACACTGCACACTATAATTCCAAAACACAAATTAGCCTTCAAGAGCGGATGTAACGCTTGTAGCATTCAGACTCTCAGGGCCCGATTCATTTCGGTATTCCCAGAAATTAGGAGTCCTAACTTTAGAACTCCTAAATGCCTTCTGTGAATACCGAAAGTCTTAAAATTAGGATTTTTCTCAGTTTAGTAGTAGTAAAGTTAGGAGTCCTAACTTTACTACTGCTAAAGTACTTACTTTACTGACTGTGGGCTATCGAGCTTAAGCTGCTTTGATGAACTCTGCATGCGGAGATGAAGAAAGAAGGTTAAATAGCTCTCCCCATACCTCCCCTTGCACCATGCCCTCAGGGCCCACGTGCCCCACCAGGCTCCGTGGAGCGAGAAAAAGCGCCCCTGTTCTCGCGAGCGCTACCCCTGCCGAATGTTCTGTGACCCTTCGAAAAAGAGAGGATTGCTCCCTCTCCCTGCCTGTTAGGCTTTGCTTACGCTGCGGCTTGTGCCTCCAGGGTTCACCCATGCACCAGTACCTATTGCGGGATCGTGTACCGAGAGGCAATCCGGCGACAGCTGTGCTGAACCTCCGATACTGACCTGCTCAGGAAAACAAAACATGAATAAGAAACGTTCCAGTTCACTACCGTTCTTCCAACCTTCTTCGCTAAACAGTGTCAACACCCCGGCCTAGGGGACATGGAGGTTACCATCCCCTCCAACCCTTCCTGTTGTTGGCTGCCCTTGCAGAGGACCACCTAGTTTCCCTGTGCGCCCCTTTGTTACCTCTAGAATCACGTCTCCTGCTGTGTGCCCTGCTTTTTACCCTAAAGGCTTAGAGAACTGCATCAGAGGGCGAGGGCTCATCAACTGAAAAAGAAAGACAGCGCGGCGTGAGACATAGCAGAGCAAGCACAAACCATTCCAAAGCAGGGCAGGGGGCCTAGCAGAGCAAATGCTGCAGACCCCTGCTAACATTCGAGGTCGAGAGAAGCCACCACCATGTGCCTCTCATCCCGCACTGGTGACTGCAGTTCCCGCTTTTCCCCCCTGCTTCGGCTGCCAACCCCTGCAATGGTCCACGCCAAAGTACCGCATGAGCAATTCCACCCTGGGATACTGTAAAAGCATCGGCGGGATCCGCACCCTTGTCATGTGGAACCTGTGGCACCCGGCTTACCCTTGAGCACAGGCACCCCTTTACCTGGCTCCCACAGAGGGGCGGGACACTGAGGCCGGCAAAGGCGCCCGCAGGTTCCCGCCCCAAGATCCCCCGGCTCTGTGCGTCCCATTCCCCTTTGAAATGCTGCAAAACTGTTTTCAATAGCCTCCCCAGATGAGGCTCAAACACACTATGACATGCAAAGGAGGCCAGTGCCTTCTCCATTAGACCACTGGGGAAACACCCTGAATATACCTGGTCGCACACTGCGTGAGAAACGGCTCTCCATACGTGTGCCCCCAACTGGGAAGGGGATCAAAGACTCAGAGGTCAGGCAGACCGCATGGCGCCCGCTCGAAGCAGGCCCGTAGTCTCCCAGACCCCAGGACCCCTGCCCACCCGCTGCGGCCTGCCCCGTCGGGTTGAACCCCAGGAGGGCCGACCCACGACCGGGCGAGGCTTCTCCACGTGCACCGACTAGTGGCCGTGACCCGCTCGCCACGCCCTGGCACTAGATCCGAGTGGGCCGCCCGATCAAGTAGCCGGGGAGGGAGGGGGCGAGGCTCCGGGTTGACCGGATGCTCCCCAATCGAGCTACAAGTGCCTCCCCCGGCACGGAACAAGGAGGGCTCGGGTCACACCCCTGCCCACAAGCTGCGGCCTGCCGTGTCAGGCTGAACCCCAGGAGGACCGACCCGCGACAGGGCGAGGCCTCCCCTATGTGCCACTAACTAGTGGCCGTGACCCGCTCGCCGTGCCCTGGCACAAGATCCGCGCGGGCTGCCCCGATCGAGTAGCCAGAGCGGGAGGGGGCAAGGTTCCTGGTTGACCGGATGATCCCCAATGCTGCAAGTGCCTCCCACAGCACGAAACAAGGGGGGGGCACAAGGCCCAACGGCACTGCGAGCGGTGCCTCTGGAGGCCACCCCCTGAGGAGGGGCGAGTCCACCACAAAGCCCGCCTCCCTTCCGATGCCTCACAAGCCATACGGCCCCAATTGCGGTTGCCCGCGCGGGCCCGGCAGGCTGGGAAATATATTCCCCCCGCACAAGCAATAGCACCGGGAGCCATGTTATCCGCAGTCACAGCGGCCGCCAGGTGAGAGAAAGGCCGCCCCCTGGGACCCTGTAGCACCCTCCCTGAAGTGAAGGAGGTCCGGGAAGGGCGGGAAGCGGGGTGGTGGGGGGTGTCCCACCGCAGCATGGCCTGCTCTCCTCACTCGCGACCAGAGCTGTCCCACACAACCGCTAGCAGCGCCAGGGGCAGCACGTGGGTCAAACCACCTCAACCCCCACTACCCCTGGGCCCCACTTGAGCTGGCACTACCAAGCCCCACTCTGCCCCCGAGGGGCATTCACATGCCTTTCACTGTGCACAACGCTGCCCTCGGTCGGGGAAGGGTGCCGCTGATGTGGCCCTCACAGAGCTGGCAATCCCCCCCCCACTGGCCAAGCCAAAGCCAGTCGAGCACCCAACCCAACCTGTGGTGGATAGGGGGTGATCACACTCACTGCAACAGTAGTCAGCTCCCGGGCAGTCTGAGGCGACGACAAGGGGCAGACACGAGATGGCGTGTCCGGCGCAAAAGAGGACCCCTCGGATGGCGGGGAAAGGCCTATATACTTTTCCCCGATCCTCGACGCGCCAGAAGTGACGCTCCTAGCGCGCCACAGGCCAGGATGGGGAGACTCCTCGCTAAGTCCCCGCTTTAGAGAAGTGGGTGGGTTGGTGCCCAGATGACACTAGAGGGCCGCCCTCTTGAGTGGCCCCCTGCTTGGGCCACGGGCAGCCGCAGTCTCTACACTTGGACCAGTCCTCGCGCACTCACCCTCCCTCCCACCTTGTCCCCGCAATGTTGACAAGGCGCACAGGTCGGTGGCAGAGGCATCGCCGCCTCGTTAGCCCTTATCTCCCTAAAGCACAGAGGCACAAAATTGTATATTTAGATTAACGGGGCGGGTGACAAAGTGGCGCGTGTTAATAAAGCCATTAGTGTCGGTCGGTGTGACATATAACCTGTGCAGGCAGCGGTGTTTACTGATATGGCTGCCACTGCCGGGGAACATTACTTTTTAATGGCATTTCATTTCAATGCCGTAGAAGTGATGCCATGGGACAAGATAATCAGAAAGCCATTTAGTTGCTAAATGATGTGACGGGGCAGCCTGGCAGGGGAAGCTGCCCATTTTCTCCCAGAGAGTGCGAAATGGTGTTCTTCACAACGGGTGTTCCGGTGAAGCTCGTGGGCTCATATCTGTTTTGAAGCAAATGAGCATATGGGCAAAATACTTTCAGGGAAGATGGCTGCCCGCCTAGCTTATCCCAAGGCACGCTGGGAACTCGCAAGCCACTGAAATCCCCGAAGATTTCCAAACTTCTTTTACTGCAGAAAACCAGCGTCGGGCAAGAGTGAACGCTTTTCAGTACAGTAGGCTGGAGTAGGACCAAGTCAGCTGGGTGAAATGTGTCGAGAGATGTGGTGAGAGCCAGAGGAGAGGACGCAAGCTGCCCTTGGGCTGGGGTGGACCATTGGTGAGTTCAGTGGGGCTTTTGGGTGGGTAGGGTGACCTCCTGACAGACTTCGATGGGCTGTTCAAGACTGTTCCCGCTTTAACCTTTTTTTTGCTGTTTTATATAGCGTGTATTCAGCCCAAGGGCATTGAAGCGCTTTACATGAGCATCAGATACATTATAATAGGTTTTATTCATTTTTTTCCCTATAAAAAATCGGCCCGGGGAAAGATGGAGACAAGAAGACCCCGTATCAGTCATGTTTACATTGCACATTTACTCCAGATGAGTGCCAGCAAGAAGAGGTACAGGAAGGTGGGGGTGGCGGTAACTCCATTGAAGTAGAATGGCAGGATTTTTTTTTAAAAAGTCATGGCTGGTAAAAGGATTATGTGATCCTAGGTTCGAGTCCTGACCACTTAACCTCTAACCCCTCGGAGGTTGTACGTGTGAGCCATTGAATTGGGTGATAGATACTGACTTTGTGCATGTAGCAAACATTGGTCCATGGTTATTATTTGCAGGAAGGATGTGAGGGCTAAGTCACAGAGGGCTGTGGGTGCTGCTGGTTATGGTGTATGTGGGAGCTAGTACTGTGGTTGTAATGGGTCGAGAAGTTGTGAGTGCGCTGTGTGAAGTTCTTGGGCCTGAAATTGTGCCTGGGAATAAGAATAAATGGAAACACCCTTTGCAGCTTCTAATTCTGCATGTCAGGCTTAGGTCATACATGTTGGCAAGGTAGGGAGTGCCAGGCCTAAATGTTAGTGCCACACCACCATAGATCTAGTTCTGTTGGTGAAAATCGTATTATCGGTAATGATGGGCCCTGTACTCAGGCAAGTGTTATTTCTCATTCTCTCAAAACGCACTAATGTAGCACTAATGTTTAACAGCAACTTTTCACCCTGTACAGAAAAGAAACATTTCGTTCATTCTTGGTGGGACTATCAAGTGTGTAGACTGGTTTCCCAGAAAAGCCTAATTGTGTGATCTTGGGCAAATCCTTTCCCACTTTGTCGTCAGTTCCTTTAGTAACCAACAAATGGAATTAGTTCCAAGCTAATTTTCAACAATAAACAGGGGGTACACAAACGGACGTTTACATTGAGTGTTTGGATATATATGCTTGTGAAATATGAACTTGGATCATGCCATATCACCCGCAGCTATGCTTTGGAGAACAAAAGTAGTGAGGGGGGTGGAGGCCGCGCTTCTTCCTCTGAGTTCCCGGCCCAGCAACCCCTTGGGGCACTTTGGCGAAAACGGAAAAACCCTGTAAATCTGCTACAGTCACGTCCGGAATCTACAGCTCCGCTCACCCCATTACACATGTCAGCTTCAAAGGAGGGCGGGGAATCACTTACAATGCTTCCTAATGGTTGCTGTCTGCAGCCTGTCTACTAGGAAGGAAACACACCACAAACATGCCTGCTGGCCGCTCTCAACCATCCACTACGCACAGATGTAAGGGTTGAACCGCCTGATCATCTGTTCAACTTCCAGAGCATCTGGGGGCAGCATTAACACGCTGCCTCCAGGTCACTTGGCAGAAACAGTCCCACAACTTTTAATTTATCACATGGAAATTTGACATATTTTTTAAACTGCTTATGGCTATATGTACATATTTCAGATTGGATTTTTGGGTGAGTGGATTTATCAAGTCCTCTCAGCTTCAGCAGAAAAGGTAGCCCTAGATGGTTTCCACGGCACCTTCACTTCTAGTCCGGCTCCCAATCAAACCTGGGGAAACCTGAGCCCAATCTGACTGTTCTGGGATGCAATATCACCATCAACCAGTTATCGGAGCTACTGGCAAGTGTTCTTGCTTGGAGCTGGCCATCCTAGCGATGCGTCGGAATCCACTCGCAGGGGTCGCACTGGCAGACAGTCATCAGTGCATCCTTAAAGGAGGGCCATGATGAAGCACTGGTCTATCTCATTGCTTATGTCAGTGGTGGAGCTTGGCTGCCCCTCACTAGGGTGACATCTCAGTCTTTCAGCTGCCCCCAAAATGCTTCAACCTGCTTCCACAAAGTCTGCATCGGCCATATCAAAACTCACTTCCATTCTCATACGCACACTATTGAGTTTCCAATCGCTGTACTCCATTTCTGCAATTCAAAGCCATAACCCTTAAAAGCATTACAAAAGCCAAGAGGTTTGGCTCTTGAAAAGTGCATGCACACAAAGATATAACATGCAGAGACCTCATACTCAACCTGCTGCTCGTGTATAAACACATCCCCAATGCTGCATTTACACAGGGATATGCCTCACTCTGCAGTC
Source organism: Triturus cristatus (assembly GCF_964204655.1). NCBI lineage: Eukaryota > Metazoa > Chordata > Amphibia > Caudata > Salamandridae > Triturus > Triturus cristatus. Next base: position 472,351,817 of record NC_140590.1, on the reverse strand, counting down.
ACACTGGCAAAACTTTCACCTTGTAGATCACCTACCCTGCACTCACAAGACAATGTTAATCCTGTATTTACACAGGCACATCCATCACAATGCACTCACAAAACATGGTAGCTATCCTGCATTCAACAATACCACTGCTCACACACTGGGACACCATTCACTAGGAAACAGCAGAGTTTGTAGAGATACGGGTTAAGTATCTGGTACATCGGTCCCCTCTTGTAATTCAAGGCTCTTGAAGTAAGCTACACTGACGCCTGAACATCCACTGGGGTTATCTAATCTCTCATATGCCATATTTTGACCAGAGCTACAGTCTATGTGAATCTGATCGTTGTGGACTTTTGTGAGGAATAGTTTTGGTCTCAAAAATAATTTCTATTTGCCTTCTAAAAACAAGGTAGGTGTTTTCTTTGTACTGCAAGCATATGCAGAAAGAAAAAAAGAAAGAAAGAAAGAAAGAAAGAAAGAAAGAAAGAAAGAAAGAAAGAAAGAAAGAAAAACGAAAGAAAGAAATATGCCAACTAAATTTGGAGGACATGTGCTTTAATGAACAAATGAACAAGTAAAGCTTGCTGCTAGTCTGCCATCTTGGAAAAAATTATAGATTATGCAGAATACCATTTCAAGATGGCAGCATGGCTTTGTAGATGCAGTAGAAGACATTTGTAGCTCAGTAGCAATGTCAGCAGAGCTGCTGGTACTCTGATTACTCAATTAGCACTAGTCTGCATTTACAGGTGAGCTGCTGGGGGTGAACTAAAGGAAAAATCTCATGAGGACTGACTTCTCTGAATTCAGAATAACACGTTGTAAGCAGGCAAAATACTATTACTCAGACTACCTTACGCCCTAAAAAACAGCGGTTATCTGCTAGGCAGAGCCAAACATTGACTAGAAAGCCAGTGGCTAAAAGGGCTGATCCACTGCCCAATTGAGTGTATGCTGTTCTGAAGGGCTGAACTAATATGTGAATTACACCGTCTGATTAATAACCGAAGTGGGCTTCATTTTTTTCTAAGCAAGATTATGTATTGATTTTGAGAAAACATGAGGTTGGTAGAACAGATGAAACAGGTTTTTGGTCAGGCCTAAAACACACAGGAATAGAGCACAGAGAGCAAGAGTGTAGGGGGTCCTTGACCTCTCACTCATAAGGCATACAGCACCAGTCAAGAGCATGACAATCTTCCCTGAAAGACAGTGCCAGTGCACATTCATTTAAAGACATGGAAGAAGTGCTACTGCAGTGTCAGCTAGTGCAAGCTTCCTTCAAAGTCATGGACCAAGTATGCTAATACAGAGCACGTAGGTTCAAACTTCCTTTAAAGACATGGAACAAATGTGCTACTGCAGGACCAGTGACTGCAAGCTTCATTCAAAAACATCAAAAATATATCTCAGTGCAAGCTCCCTTCAAAGACATAGAACAAGTGTGGTATTCAGGGCCAGTACAAACTTGTTTCAAAGACATGGCACAAGTGTGGTACTGTAGGTCAGCCAGTGCATGCTTCCTTCGAAGATATAGAACTAGTGAGGTATTTTAGGGCTGCTGCAAGCTTTATTCAAAGATATGCAACAAGTGTGGCACTGGGCAGCACCATTTACAGCCTCCCTTAAATGCAACGAACAAGCAGAACTTCAGATTTGGTATAAGTGTAAGGAAAAGCACTGGAGTGTATGAGTGCAATCTTGACACACATGAATAGCAAGATTTTCACACACAAAACAGGTACAGCACCAGGCAAGAGTATACATTTCCCTCACACCCATAGAACACATACTGATGTGGTTAGAAACAATGCAAGCTTTTCTCTCATGCAGAGACCATGGACACTATGGTACCCCGCTGGCCGCTCCCGAGAACTCCAACATGGCAGTCAGCAATGGATCGTGCGATACTGGAGTGAGCGCACCAGCATACCAGGTGGATGTAGAGGAAAAGGCGGTGCCATCCTGTGAGTCAGCGGCCCACATGTCTGAAGAGTTAGGAGGAGAGGAAGACGCTGGATATGAGACAGGGACCGAGAGAATTCCAGGACATTCGTGACACACGAAGGAGACAAACCAGGTTCCCAAGGTGACCAGCAGTGGAGGGGAGAATCTGCCATCCTTCCCATTCAGCAACACGGGTTCCCAGAGCAAGGAGGCTGCCAGTTTCCAGTCTGCCTCATCCCAGGAGGGTCGTGGCTTCAGGCTAGTTCCTCTCTTGAACTTCGTATCTTTTCACAGGTGGTGGGCAGGGACTAGTCATAAATAGTAGTGTAGAAGGCCACTACTAGTGTTCACTACTCACAAGTGTGGTGTGGTGGAGGAGACACAAGGTGAATAGAGTACATGTCTGATTGCCAACAATATACTAACGGCATCCCCTCCTTTTTGTTTTGCTTCTTTTCTAGGATTACCATCCAAGAAGGCTGCACGGGTGACCTTGGAATGCCTGTAGCGGGAAGAGAAGCGGGAAGCCAGAAGACATCTCCCCCTTTTGTTGTTTAGAAGGACTAGGAGAACTGTAAATACTTGTCTCCTTTATTTACTTCTGTTGTTATTTTTACTTTATATCCTTGTTGACTCTGACCTTAGAATAAAACAAAGAAAGGAAACATAAGACGCTGACTTGGCTCCTTTTTCTCCTGCCTTCCTTTTTCCTGACATCCCTTACCAAAGGGGTATATGCCACAAAGTTACAGACACCATCTGCAGCAGCAGCAGGAGTAGTGGTTCAATCTTGTTGGAGTTCAGCTTTAGGTGACTGGTGTATAACCAGGTTTGTATCTTATTTAGTGTGGTATTCATATGGAGAATATCTCTGGGTGATGTTACTTTGTAGTACAGTTGTGTATCGTCAGCATATCGGTGGCATTTGATCCTTGCTGGGTTCAGAAAATAGCTGTGTGGGATTCCAGGAAGAGATTAAATAGGGCTGGTGAAAGGATTCAGCCTTGAGGTACACCTTGCGGAACAGATGCAGACTTTGAGAGACAGCTGTTGATTTTTATTTACTGAGAACGATGTTGCAGGTAGGATGAGAACCATCTCAGGACTGTGCCATTGATACCAGTGTGCTTCTTGAGAGTCTTAAGTAAATCTGGATGATTTACTGTATCAAATGCTGCTGACAGGTCGAGTAGAATTAAAAGGCACGAGTCCTCTTCATGCAGAGATCTGTGAATGTCGTCTGATATATTGAGCAGGGCAGTTTCTGTGCTGAAACCTGATTGGAATGTGTCATGGAAGTTGAACTTATCTCTGTGTTGGTTGAGTTGTAACAGGACACACTTCTCGATCGTTCTGGCTAAGAAGGGCAGGTTGGTGATAGGTCTGAGGTTATTGAAATAATTGGGGTCAGCCCCTGGTGTTTTGGAGGATGGGAGTGACTTGGTCAAGTTGGAGGGAGTCAGGAACATGGCCAGATGCGAAAGAGGCATTGGTGATTTTGGTCTGCAGCAGAGAGATGATGTGGTTGAGGTTCTGTACAAGGGAGGAAGGGAGGAGATCAGTAGTGCTGGATGTGGGATTCCAGTTAATTATTTTGAAGACTTCTTCTTCTGCCATATGTTTGAAGTCTGCCCACTTAGCATTGTTTTTCAGATGTAGCAGATCATTGCTGATTTTAGGTTTTCTTGGGGCACCCCTGTGGGGACTTGTGTGTCCATTGATCAGGTGGGCTGAGAAGTCAGACGTGAGCACTGGGTAAGTGATCGTTCAATATTTGAAACTTTTTCAGTGAGGAAGTTGGCTGTTTCTTCGCAGCGTTTATCGGTGGCTATTGTTTTAAGTAGGAATGTAAATATACTTCGTTGTTTTATAATGTTGAAGAGCTCTCTTGATTTGTTCTTCGCACAGTCAAGTTGGTAAAGACTGAGCTACTCTTTTTTGGTGTAAAGGTACATGATTCTTGGCAGTCTTTTTGGTCTGTAGATGCTCCACCTCCACTATGCCAGACAAGGTTGGCTAAGAATCTACGCATTAAGTTTGATGGTGGGCTTTCGTTTTTGCCTCAGATTAATGCAGTGGTAGGGATGTGTTTTGACGTGTTGAATATGCTAAGAAAGGTTTTGCATTTTCTCTCTTTCTTGGCTCAGAAACAGGTAGTACATGCCCTAATTACATCAAGGCTTGACTACGGTAATGCTCAGTATCTGGGCCTGCCTGACTATTTGACTAGCAAACTGCAGGCTGTTCAAAACGCAGCAAGTCGTACCCTTCTAGGACTACCACTGAGAACACATATATTCCCACATCTAAGGATGTTGCACTGGCTCTCTAGTCGGAATATGATACTTTTTAAGACCTGGTTATTGGTATATAGGGCCCTTCATCAGGCTGGTGCAGGCTACCTCAGAGCTAGGATCTGCTTCTATTCTCCATCCAGGTGCCTTAGCCAAGCTAACATTTTTGTGGCCCAAGTCCCAAACATACAGTGGTCTAGAACGGGTGGAAGGCCCCTCTCATTCTTAGGACTGTCAGCTTGGAAAAAACTCTCTTTGGGGTCTCAGAACTTTTTATCTACCCCCCAGTCTTGGAAGAAATTGAAGACATGGCTTTTTAATCATGCTTAATGGTTAGGTCTCTCTACCAGTCAACATTTGTGGTGCATAGCACCAGGACGCTCCCTGGAGTAACAGAGCACTCTGCAAATACTCATTACATTAAATTACATTAATTATGAAAGAAGGTGGCTTTTCCCCTAAAGATGTGTTTCTTTTTATGAAAGTCATTGAGATCTGAGGAGTGAAAGGTGTGCCGGAGAGTAGTTTTGTCTTTATATCCTTTCAGTCAGTCTCAGTTGTCTCCTCTCCATGGTAAGGTCCAAATTTAACCAGGATCTAGATTGGACTTTTCTAGATCTCTTTAGTTTGAGAGCGGCCACTTCTTTAAGAACATCTGTCATTACCGAGCTATAGTGGGTGGTGAATTCCAAATCCTGGGAGCATTTCCCGTGAAAGAATGCACCGAGGAATTTTTCTTCTTCATATTAGGCAGTATGAGGAGAGAGTTGGAGCTTCTCAGTGCCCGGCTTCTTCCTGCGCTTGAAAGTATCGTTTCTAGGTATATTGGGTATTTTAAATGAAGGGCTGTGTGGCTGATACAAGCAGTCTTGAAGATACATCTTCCTTCAATGGGGAGCCAATTGATATTCTTGAGGGCAATTGAGATGTGGACAGACCATTTAATTCCCATGAGGAGTCTGACAGCCACATTGGGATTTTCTTTTAGAGGAGCCAGGTGAATCTTTGGGGTACCAGTGAGGATGGAGTTGCTGTAATCAAGTTTTGAGAGGAGAAGTGATTGCACTACCGTCTTGAGATTGTTGGGGGATAAAAGGTTTGATATTTAGGCCTGGGCGAAAATTTCGTTCCGTTCGCGGAAATTGCGATAATTTGACATTTTCGCGTTCCGCGGAGAGCGCGAAAATGTCAAAAATTCCGGTTTCCGCAGCTTGGCGATAATTTGTTTCTTGCTCGCGCTGTAAAATAATGCATTCTGGCGTGCGCGCGATCGCCTTCCCTGAATCCCTGCGTTCGCCGACAAGTTTTCTTGATCCGGTCGCGTTCTCCATGAGATGTTGTATTGTTTTTAGCCATTTGCGCTGTCTCGCGACAGTTCGCGCCCGCAGTGACGTCATGCGTCGCGCGATCACGTCTTTCTTCTTGCGATCATGCACCGCGAGACAACTCAAAACAAGATGGCCGCGCCCGCAAGCAACCACATGGGTAAGTTGGCGACCCACAACCATGCAGAAAATCTCGCGAACATGCCGGAAAAAAACTTCCGCATCTTCGCGATATTTCCGCTTGTTTGAAATAATTTTAAACATTTTCGCGATAATTTGCGAAAGTTAATTTCGCAAATTCCGCCCACCCCTATTGATATTCTTGAGGTGTTTTAGTGTGTAGAGAGCTCCTTAGACTGAGTTCTTTCTGTGCTCCTTCATTGACAGGTTTTTGTCAAGGGTGATGCCCAGGGACTTCACAGACTTGGAGAGTGAGAGCGAGCAGTTTAGTGTGTCCAAATTTTTGAGCCATTCTTGGATTGATAGAGGTTTGTATATCGGGGAGAGGAGTGGTAGTTCAGTCTTGTTGGGGTTCAACGTTAGGTGATTGGTATATAACCAGGTTTGTATTTTATTTAGTGTGGCATTCAGATGCAGGATAGTACAGTTGTGTGTCGTCAGCATATAGGTGGCATTTAATCCTTGCTCGGTTCAGAACAGCTGTGAGGAGTTCCAGCAAATGATTTAATAGGGCTGGCAAGAGGATTGAGCCTTGAGGTAAGCTTTGTAGAACAGGTGCAAGCTCCGAGAGACATCTGTTTATTTTTATTAGTTGAGTACTATGTTGAAGGTACCACAAAAACTATCTCAGGACTGTGCCATTGATACCAGTGTGGGACTTGAGAGTCTCAAGTAAATCTGGAAGATTTACGGCATCAACTGCCGCCGACAGGTTGAGTAGGATTAAGAGGCATGAGTCTTCTTCATCCAGAAAGCTGTGAATGTCGCCTGATATATTGAGCATTGCAGTTGCTGTGCTGCAGCCTGTCTTGAAACCTGATTGGAATGTGTTGTGGAGGCTGAATGTATCATATGTTGGTTGCGTTGTAACAGGACACACTTCTCAATTACACTTCTCAATTGTTTTGGCTAAGAAGGGGAGGTTGGTGATCGATCTGATGTTATTGAGATCATTGGGGTTAGATCCTGTTTTTTTGAGGACGTGTGTGACTTAGCGAAGTTGGAGGGAATCAGGAACATGGCCAGATATGTAAGAGGCACTGATGATTTTGATCCGAAATGGAGAGGTGTTTGGCACACTGTAAAATGGAGGAGGGTAGGTGATCATTAGTGTTGGATGTGGGATGCAAGTTAGCTATTATTTTGAAGACTCTTCTTCTGTCATAGGTTTGGAGTCTGCCCACTTAGTATTGTTTTTCAGATGTAGCAGATCATTGTTGATTACAGATTTTCTTGAGGCATCCTGGTCATTAGTTGAATTTTGAGGGGGGGTTTCTGTGGGAACTTGTGTGTCCATGGAGCAGGTGGGCTGAGAAGGCAGACTTGGGTCCTGGATAAGATATTGTTACATTTTTATAATTTTTTCAGTGAGGAAGTTGGCTATTCTTTCACAGCATTCATTAGTGGCTATTGTTTCATGTAGGGAGGTAAGTGTAGTTTGTTGTTTGATTATGTTGAAGAGCTCACTCGATCTGTTCTTCGTACAGTCAAGTTAGTTATGAAATAAGGTGGCTTTTTCCCTAAAGATCATTTTCTTGTAGGAGAATCATTGAGATCTGAGGAGTGAAGTGTGTGTCTTTGAGGGGTTCTGTCTCCACATCTTTTCGGTCAGTCTCCGTTGTCTCCTCTCGTTATTAAGGTCTAAATTGAACCAGGATCTAGATTGCATTTTTCTAGGTCTCTGTAGTTTGAGAGGGGCCACTTGGTCAACAACATCTGTCACTGCCAAACTATAGTGGGCGGTGAGGTAATCTGCAGTGTGGAGGAGAGGCTGAGAATGATAAAAGTATAAGCAGCAAATTGTCAGAAGACTAAACTGACATTTGACCTCTGTCTCTCAATGCACAGCACAGCAAATGTGACAAGATAAAAAAATGTTTTAAATTAATCGTTAATGCTCGTTCACCTTCATAATTACAGCTCCGTTCATTATGTGCTCTCTCAGGGCTCAAGGGTCTTGTGCGTTTGGGCCCCTTCCCACCTCTGCTCCCCAGTGCATTGCACCAGCTGCACCACTGTTAGCTACATCCCTAGTTTATGCATTACATGACATATAAGATGACTGGATCCTAATTGAGGCCGTGGAAGAGCTGTCTGTTTTTACTTTGGGGTTGATCCAGTTGCACCTTACAAACTGCAGTAAAAGATTCCAAATTAACACATTTTATGAATAGGAAAACTCACTGTCTGCTACAAAGATATCCATGCCAATGATACCGTATCGACATGCTAGACATGTGTATATGCCCTGTCTCAGGTATTTGAATGGAAGCGCGTTAAATTGGTGACCCCCAGATCCACCGCCTGACAGTACTGACCTCAGAGCGAGATTAACATCTTTGTGTATTCACTTCAAATGTACACTTAGGAGAGTGTCCCTTATCCGGTATGTAGTAAATGCTGTGGTATCTGGTGCAAGGAGCAGCCTTTCATGGTTCTAGACCGCTGGAGAAAGATTGAGGTCAGTAGTAAGTAAAACATCTTGTTGAGTTGATAAACTCTGAGCTACCCTACTTCAAGCAGATAAATAAAGTCAAAAGGGGGTGGGGGGGTTCACAAATGATCGTGCTTAGGAAGTAGCTCCCTCTGAATGAGTCTTTGACCCATGGATCGAGCTTGGATTGCTGCAACATCATTTACAAAGGTCGCTCCAAACAACAAACCCCCCAAATGGCAAAAGACACAAAACAAGGCAAACAAAATATGCTTGAAAAGACTGCATCACCTTACTTCTGCTGTGAAGTCACTCCATTGGCTCGCAGAGGCACACATGATTAAATGAAACTGCTGTCCATCACGTATAAGGTATGCTGGGGAAGGTCCTGGACCAACAGACTTCAGCCCCCAATTATCTTACCCAGAAACCTTAAATACAGCATTACAACTTATTTTCAGGAGAGACGTAAAAACTGAGCTTTAAATACAACCCTGTGTGTATGAGTAGACCACTATTTGGCGCTCCTTCTAGAAGGGAATGTGCCCCACCATCCATCTTGACTGCTTGAATTAAGCTGCATGCTTGGTTGGAGCCCCCAAGAACTGACCCTCTTACATAAGATGAGGGCAACACGTCTGCCACCTACTACTAATAGTGATCGGACTGAAATCTGATGCAAATATCCAAACAAAGAGTTGGAGTCATTTCAGTTCTCCACAGCAAAACACCGCTCTGAAGTGGGAACCGGGTCACATGTTTGGGGTTCCACAATGCCTCTTCCTTTTTTTTTTTTTTACACACTTTATTGATGACTTTGACAGTTCATACAATGCGATGTTTATCCTACAGAGGCAGTCTTTTGTTTTTGTAAGAATTTACACCATACATGTTACATGCAACTTCTGTATGTGTCACTCTATGTGAGATAGAAAACAGAGGACAATGATCTCCAATGACGTCTTTGGTACTAATACGTTGAAGTCCTAGTACAGAAATTGACAGTATAAAGCCGTTATATTTCCAATTAACAAGAAAAACCTGTTCAACCATGTCCTGATAGATACATTATATACGACACTTCTTACTTGGTCTGAAGCTGGTCCATGGATGTTGTAATAAAAGCGCTCACTCATCCCTGAGTAGTTTCTGCAGATAGCACGCGACGTGCTGCAGACAAAACGGCAGGGACAGTTCCTTTTCCTTTTCAGTTTTGATTCAGAGTTGTTGTACACACAACCATCTAAACAGGGGGGTGAAAATGGTTGACAACATATTGTATGTGTAACGTGACAGCGGCGTATGTTCTCTACGTGTTACATTGATGATTAAGCTTCCTGTTGGGTCCTCTTATTCCTTTTTTCAGGGGCAGGGCTGTCACTCTGGGATGGGTGGAGAGCCTGACCTCTCTTTATTTCCACCTGTGTTTTTGTCGATCAGCCTTGAACTCTCATTCCTGGGCACTGAGCCTGCAACAGGCGAGGGTCTCAACTGACTTGCGTACCAGGCTTGGGTTGCATTTTCCTTGCAGAGTTGAGGTAGTTGACTGTGCTGCAGCGCTTGTGAAGCGATCTACAACCGAGGACATCGGTGTTAGTCTCGAGGTGCTCTCCTCAGTGGTTAGAAAGGTCTACTGCCCCTTTTCCTCGAGAGCAGTAGTAGTCCAGAGCCATACTTCACTGGTGAGGATCTTGCAACAAGAGAGGTTTGCTGTGCAGGACGTTTGGTGTTTTGCATGATTCAATTTGATTTATTGAGTGCTTAGTGGTTCTGCTTTCATCTAACTGTAGCCAAAATAAGAAAGAAAAAAGTGTTGATAGTGAGTATCATCTTGGGAGGAGCACAGGGTCAAAAACCTAGAGGTATTTACTTATCATTGTATCATTGTAACTGGATCCCAACTGCCATAACTGTCAGTGAACCTGTGCTAAATACTTGCCATTGGTACCTTTGGGTGAGTGTGTGCCTTTTTGATGGGATGCATGTTTCTCCCTTTCCCCTGTCCTCGTGGATACCGAGATTAAAATGAAAACACTGTCTAAACTGCTCACACAGCACTGTTCTTTGTGGTGCAGGACCTATATAATTAGCTTTTTTTTTATTTTTTGTTGTTTCTTGTCTATTAAAAGTTGAACAATATTCTTTACAAAAGAACTGTGATCGCTCCCACAAAAACCAAAAAGCAACACTACGGACCTGAATTAGATTTGGTGCTAATGAGTTTTCTGGACTGACTGCTAATTTTGAAGAATACATATGGACAATTTCCTTCACTCCACCAGTAAAGTCTACTCCTGACTTAAATTATTCACTTTTTAAATTTAGGAAAAGTGTCAGTTTCAATTAAAAGATAATGGCTGCTTCTTAGGTAGGCAAAATCCCTGCTAATGTTAAAGGCTATTATTTTCCCATTAGGATTAGTAAAGTGCTACAAGCTAGAATCAACAACGAATGAACAAGGGCGCCTGCACATAGGCTCTCCAAGTTTGCCTTTCATTCTTGTAAACAGGACCCAACACGTTTCTTTAGAGAGTTCTTAATGGTGTTCCCTGTAAGGTGTCAGTCATTACTCCACCAGTACCGGTTTTAAAAAAAATATTTTGCTTTCGGACAGTTCTCCATTTATAAAAGATGATTTAAAAGTACAAGTATCTGACTGAAAATATATAACGAAGATGAAAATTACTTACGCCTGACATATTGGAATATCTGGGTTTATTACCCCTCAGGACACGTCATCACGTTTAACTGTTTCTGCTCCAATTATCAGCAGATGGTGTGAGCGAATTAGACATGATAATGTAGGGTATAACGCTGATCATTAGTTCGATATGAAGTTTTCACTAAATTGTATTTCGGTAAAAGTCTAGGAGTCTTTTTGTGTTATATATACTGACGAAGGACAATGCTGATTACATTGTTATACATGCAGTGACCAGAGACCCATCCTGGACCCCATTGTGATGTTTGCAGCATTACAGGTAAATTCACTAACACATACATATGCTGATAGCTGCATTTTTAATAGGAAAATTTAACAGGCGATGAGAATGGAGAAGATGGGTGTGGGTGGTGGGGGCAGAGTGGGTATGTTGATGCATTAAAGAGTGGCTATGGAATGTGAGCCACATGGCCTAGGTTCGAAAAGATTGCTCCAGTGCAATGGATGGCCTGATGGGCAATGATGAGTGTTTTGAAGGAGATACAGCTTGCATCTGGAAGCCATTGAATTGCTTAAAGGATAGGTCAGGTGATCATTGATGCTGAGATGTAGATACTGTCCAGCAGCCTTTTTCTGGTTGTAACTGAGTCTGCAGAGCAGTGCTTAATTTGAGCCGGTAGTTTCCGGTGCTCAGCACCAACGCTTAATTGTAAACACTGGCACTTATGACAGCCTGCCACATGGTGGCAATGTTTGTCTAATTTAGAGATAAGAACAAGAACAATTGTTTAATAATTCAGTAGATATTAATAATTACTAAAACCTGTCCACCCAAGCAATTCTTATATATTTGGGGACCGAGAATAGTCTGAATTTTCATACTTGTAGGTGTGTGATGGTTAGTAGTCATGTTTGTACCGTAATAGGCAACACTGACAGGGGCATTGGAGGGGGTAAAAGTTCCTGTGGCCTCCTGACTAGAGCCTTGGCACTTATTTCACAAATTAAGTACTGCTACACAGTACAAGGATACGTGGCCCTTATTATAGTCCATTGGCAGTATCTAAGTCAACTGTACTTTAAGAGGAAAACCAAGATGTTAAAAATGTAATCACACAATCTTTCTGGTGAAGAAGGAGGAGTTGTGCCCTGATTTATATGGGAACAAAGGAAGAGTTTAGAGTTCAAGATCACCCTGGATTCCTGACTTTGCTAACAAGGATTTTACTGACTTTGTGACAGAGATTCTGGGGCATATTTATAAGCCTCAATCGCCACCGGAGCATCACTTTTTTGACACTCTGGTGGCACAGCTCTATTTCCCATATTTAAAAGGTGGCGATAAGCCACTTAACGTGACTTAACACCACCTTGTAAATATGCCCCTTTCCACCGCAGTCCGCTGTGGCAAAGGGGCGTGCAGTGGGTGTTACGGTGGGCGTTTCACCACAGCACCCTTTGCTTTTTGACCCAGCCCCAGATTTACAAGGCTGAGGCAGCGCCAAAAACAGCGCCATGCTAACGTCATTGATTGCCAGGCGTTAGAATGATGATACAAGGAGAAATCATAAATTTCTCTTTGTTGTTTGCTCTTTCTATGTGTGCTGCATTCTGCAGTCAGAGTGTGGCGCTGCTGATTTTGGCGCAGCTTCGCACTCCGACATTTGTTTGCAAATATGCCCCTCTGTTTCTCATGGCTACAGCCAAAGGGCAGAGGGTTGTGCTAGAAACCTGTTTCAACATGCTTTAGAAGAGTTGATTTATAGGTGGATGCACTTCATCCATTTGTCCACTGTTAAAAGGCAGAATTACATGCCAAAGGAATTTTTCATTTGAATAGTGATCTGGATGTCATCAATGTAGTGATTTGGATGTCATCAATGGCAAGCGAGGGTGAAGGAACTGTTGATGGTTGGAAGGGCCAGAGGTATGCTTTGAATACATGTGGTGCAACGCTGGAGCCTTGAAGAACATCTGTGTTGTTAACAAATGGGATATATCACACAGAGGGCCCAATTACGATGTGGTTCGGAAATCATTCCAACCGAATCAGTTTGGGATTGGTTTCCGACAGACTCAGATCGGGAGAATCTGACCGACCAATTACGATGCATCAGGATGCTTCCAGATACGATTCAGTCAGATTCCAATTGACTTCAATAGGAGCCTATGTTCCGATCAAATGTATATGCGCCCATTGAAAAAAGGGGTGCCTAGGGAAAATTGGCCACCCTGTGGGGGGCACCCCCTGGTGCCTGTCACACTGTGCATGGCTGGTAAGAAGGGACCCATGGGTACCCCCACAGGCCCGATTGGGACGGCTCCGGTTACAGGGGGGCCCGCTATGGGCCCCCAAAGTCTGATTCCGACTGTCGATTCGAGTCGGACCGCACAATTCATAAAGGCTGTCCGAATCCAGCATAGTAATCGGTCGTTCGGAAACGTGGCCTGTAGAGATGTATGAGTCTGCTTCGTACGGCTCAGTCATTCCAAATGCCGTCTGGTTCGGATTAGGATATTCCTAACGCCTAACTCGCATCATAATCGGTTGGTGGGAAACCTTTCCGATTCAGTCGGAAAGACACGTTCCCGATCCGATTCGGACGGAGCAAATGTCGTTAGGAGGCCTTCCAAACCGCATCGTATTCGGCCCCAGAATGTGACAGATAGCCAGACTCCACATTTGTCTAAAATATCTGTCTCTATATATAGAAACTGTGTATGATTTTATTATCAACCTTGCATGGAGTACCCATTTGTTAAAGAGATATCGTCTGAATATACTCTGAGATACTTTGATCATATCTGGATCCATGAATCTATCCAGTTTTTCTTATCTTGAACTTCCTCAAACTAAGATTGAGACCATCCTAGTGGTATTTACCTACCAGCATGGTAGAAAGACACCATTGATAAAGCATGCCACAAAAATGTGGATGAGATGTCCCAACCTTATGAAACCTATGGGAAAACTATTGGCATGATACAGTCATTTTTTTACTGTTTGTCACATTCTTTCTGATATATGAATTTGAAAGGGAAGCCGTGCAAAAGCCTATAACTTCTCTAGCTCTCCTTGTGGTGGTTGTTACCAAAGAGGGACATCATCGATCGAGAGAGGGAAATCATTATGTGATGTGATCCAATCCCGAGAAGTACCTTTCAGTTATAAATCACTCTGTAGTTGTACCTTGTTAGAGGGAGAAGAGAAGTCCAGTAATAGGAGAACAGCTATCCCAGGCTGGCTGATGGTAGACTTGAGGTGTTCCCATGTGGCAGTTAACGAGAGTTGTATGCCGTAGCCATGGTTTGATAATACAACAGTGTGTTGTTTCTTTGAAAAAAGTTGGAAAGTTGTATGAAGGCTTCTCTTTTGCTGCCTAAAAGGGTACATTAGAAATCTGACGGAAGTGTGAACGGGGTTTGCAGGGTTCAGCCCTTATTCTTGACAATTGTTTATTCAGGAAGCTTTTCAAACCTACATGATTTCTGGTAGCAAACAACTCAAGATGACAGCTGGGCAATGCCACTTGAGCTCCAAAACCAATAAACCTTGCTAAAAGGGCACGCTCAGTAAGGCAAATAGCCTAATAAATTCTACTAAGACATAGGCCTGCTGTACAACCAACATGCAGCATGTGTTTGAGGGCAGCTCTGCAGACCTCACTTATATGACTCGAAGAGATGGTGGAACTCATTCTCCAAAACCAGCAACTAAAGTAATGAGCACCAGTGATTTTCCATCAAAATAATTGAAAGTCATGTTTTGCTAAAAAAGTAAGCAGTACCTTTTTTGTCAGTCTTTAAACTGATTGATATAATTGGCGTAGGCTGGTAATGAGTTCCCCGAAGGTGGATTAAGAGTGCTTGGTGTTGTGTTTGGCTATTGTAATAAGACTGGTCCACATGGAATATTCACAGAAAATGTGTACATCAACAACAGACTGCTGCAGCAGACCTTAACCCCTTCCTATATTGTCTCACTCTATTGTAAAATAACTTAGGACCTTATAACAATGTCGTAGGGCCCTCCACTGACAAGCCGACAGTGGTGGGCCCACCAACATCCATAGCAGCGGTCCGTCCGCTGGATTATTATCTGGCAGTTGAAAACATCGATCATAGGGACCGACCGCTGCTTTTCTGATGGGCTGAAGGAGCCTGTCTGGATAGCAGTGAGACTGAAATCCCAATAATAGGGGCAGTGTGTGCTCAGGCACCGACATAGGGTTTAGGATGCCCCTTTCAGACAGCCTCTCTATGGTGGTCCGACCACCATAGAAAGGTTGTCGGAAACTGACTTTTGGGGCCCCTAGCAGTGCCTCCATCTCCTCGCGGCCTCCGCTATGAGGCCTGAGAGGGCATCACATGGTGCCTAGCACACGTGGCATGGATGTTTCAAAACATCCATTTTTCCAATGCAGCCCTTTTCCAGCCGCAAGTCAAGTTTGCAATGGTAAAATGGATGTTTCTGACCACATCATGTGGGGGGTTACATCCTAATTTGTTGGATGGAACTGCCCGATTAATTCCATACCGAAATTATATTGGTTGGACGCGCGACTGAATGGTATTGTAATAAGGCCGTTAGGGCCTCATTACGATGCCGGTGTCAACTGAAAGGCAGCAGAGACTGCTTTAGAAAAGTCTGAACATGAAAAATTCCTTCAGCTGGATAAAGGCCCCAACTACACCTACGAATGACAAGCGTTTTGGGAAGACTGAGCATCTCTGATACAACATTATTACATATTTCAGGTGGGAGATTCGCCTTCGTTTCCTAGGCAGCAACCCCCTATTACCAAGCAAAGATTACATATGTGAGACCTAGAAAGCTGTAATACTCAGATAAGAAACGACCTCCAACTACGAGAGCAAATCTTTACTCACTTAGTTTTAAAAAACAAACCATTTAATTACTTTCTGTACAGGCCGGTTCCATGTTTGCCCGAAAGATATAAAATTACCAGGATGTGGAAAAGTAGATACATTTTTAGGGACAGGAATGCTAAAGAAATAAGCAGACCACCCAAGCAAGAAGAATTAAGGCTGTGAAAGGTGACAGGTGGAAACAGGTGTCTTTAACAAAGACTGTTTCACTGACAAAAGATAGACCCCCAAATTATCTATATACAAAAATCTTGTGACATAAATATCGATGTCGAAAATTTCGTCATTCTATACTTATCATGTAAATTGCATAAATACCGGAAAAACAGTATCTTTGCCATTAATGTCGTTGTATAAAATATTGATTTTTAAATATATATAAATTTAAATAGTAAACATTAAGGGGCTAATTACAATGTCGGTTGGAAAGGCACTGAATGCCATTTGGTATTACCTAACCCGTTTCTGAACCCATGTTTCCAAACATTTCCGATCGCCCGATTACGATACAAGGTAACTGTTCGGTCTTTCCAACTTGGTTCCTGTTTGGCATTCAGAGAAACGGAGCTGGTTGGAGCCGAATCGTACAGTTCTACGGACAACATTTCCGACCGGGCGATTATGATGTCGAAATCTCACAGCCTTTCCGACTCGGTTTGACCGACACAGATCAGCTATCGGATACTGACTTTGGGGGCCCATAGCAGGCCCCCTTTGCCCGGAGGCCTCCGGATAGGCCCGTTGGGTATTCATGGGTCCCCTCTTTCCAACCATGCACAGTGTGGCAGACACCATGGCGTGCCCGCCACAGTGTGCACGGTTTTCAGCAACCACCCCGTTTTTCAATAGGAGCCTGTGTTGTCGGTCGGAACACAGGCTCCTATCGAAGTAAATGGAAGTCCTACTGAACGGTGTTCGGAATCATCGTAATCGGTCTGTCTAACTCCCCGAAATGATTTCGATGAGGTGTCAGTCAGAATGCTTTCTGACCGGCATCGTAATGAGGGACTAAATATATGAAATAATAACACAAATGTAATAAAAATAAAATCTATATAATTTTTTTTTTAGATCTATCAATTATAATTATTTTCAAAAAATAAAACACACATATATTAATATATATATACATATATTTGTTTACAAATTTCTAATGGTAAATATTATTAAACTAATAATCTCCATTTATATTATAACGTAATAGTTTTTTTAATGCAATAACATACAAAAGTAATGTATATATTACTTTTATATGGGTAGTTGTCAAGTGTAGGTGGAAAGCAGCTCCAGTACAGAGCACTCCCAATACCAGGGACGCTCTAAATTTGCTCACCTCAAATGTCTGCTTTTCTATCAAAGTCTTTAAGCGTGGGATTAGCCTAGTGCCATCCACGCCGAAACAGAAAGGGACAAAGTCTTTTACCATTTTCACACCAAAGACTTTAAGCATAGGATTAGCACAGTGCTATCCTTGCCGAGCTGTAAAATGGCCAAAGCCCTTTAACACATATCTAAAATTAAATATTTAAATAGTATTATTTACACATGTTATATAATTAAATATTTATTGCATTATTAATAATAGGAAACTATTACTGAAAAAGCAAATTATTAATAGTAATTAACAATTAATTCTTAATTAATTATAACTAATTTACTTCCTACCTTATACCCATATGAAACACACAACCCACACCAGAAACGAAATTTAAAAAAACTTCATTATCCAAATAAGATAATTAATTATGAATTGATAAATATTAATGTAAAACTATTTATTAATTAATTATAATTAATTTACTTCCCACCCTTTACCCTACAAAACACATAACCCGCACCTCAAAGTTAACTATAAAAATAAAATTAATTATACAATTAACAAATAATTATCAATGAAATAAAATATATTAATTTAAAATTAATTCCTAACAAATTAGAATTAATATACTTTCCACCCTGTTCCCCTATAAATCCACAAACCGCTACAGTACTAAAAATGAAAAAATAAGTGTAACATTAAATTTCAAGACTACTAAAATTTAAAAACTAAATTAAAAAACATTAACAATTAAACATACATTTTATAACATATACAATTAAAATACATGCTAAAATACATAAATATAAATAAGAAACAATATTCTTAACAATATTTTTGTAAACTATAATAATGATTTCTATATTGTTAAAATCGATATTACTTAACTTAAAAATGTATATTCTTGACAACGATATTCTTGCACATGATATTTCTGTGTAACTCAATATTTTTCTCAGGATATTTTATTTTCATATTTTCTGAACACAGCAAGGGCCATGTAAAAAGACTTTGGGGTGGATTAGGATGGCCGGCGGACTCATGTCAGCCCGTCACCCTATCAGGAATCAGAACCGCCCAAGAGGCTGTCGGCGGTCCAGACATAGGCATTATGATGTGACAGCCACCACGGCGGTCGCTATGCCTAAAGTTTGCATTGCGGCGGGTGCTGCTGGCTGCATCACCCACCATAATGCGAAATAGGGACACTTCACATATCTCTGCACTACATGGCAGGCACCATGTGGTGCCTGCCAAATGGTTCAGGGGCATGTAGGGGGGTACCAAAGTTGCCCCCAAGTGCAAATATCGGAGGGCCAGGTGGGTAGGAGGGCCTGCTACGGTCCCCCAAAGTCCCTTTCTGCCTGCCTTTTCATGGCAGATTAATCGCCATGATAGGCGGGTGGAAAGGGACATCATAACCCCTACGGCGGTGCCTCTTAAGGAACCTGTCGAATGCATGGCGGTTGGTCTTGACGGCCGCCAATCATTCGCCTGCCATTGAAATATGGCAGGCGGATATGATGGGTCTGATAGGGGTGGGACCGCCACCGACGGGCTGTCGGTGGAAGTCCCACCGTCATCATAATCGGCCCTTATATTTTTAAAGGGCAGCACCAAACAGGCTCATTTAAGCACCATTTTTATCAAGTAGATGGTTCGTAACTTTCTATGATGGGGTCATCATTATTATTATTAGTCGGATTTGTATTGCGCGTGGCTGCCCCAGCGACGGGGCGTCCCAGCACCACCAAAGACATGAACCCAGGAGAGAAAATGCAGAGTTAACCATGGAATACGGGGAAAAGCCAGGTTTTTATGGCTTTGTGAAAAGCCAGATGATTCTGGATTGCTCTGATGGAAGCAGGGAGCGAATTCCAGAGTTTTGCCGACAAACTACGAAATGAGCGACCACCAGCTCTGGCTTTCGAGGAATGCAGACCAGTGCTTGGTCAGCGGATCTCAGAGGGCGCCCTGGCACATAAAACTCTAGCAAGTTGGACAGCCCCGAAGGAGCCTGAAGAGTCAAGATCTTATGCGACACGCAGAGAGCCTTAAACTGAATGCGCTTTTCAACAGGCAACCAATGAAGTTTAGGGAGTATGTGGGCAACTGAGCAGGATTTCGGAAGTGCCACCAGTAGACGAGCTGCTGCATTCTGTACCCTCTGCAGGCGCTTAATGCTGGCCTTGTTAGAGCCCAAATGGAGGGCATTCCCATAGTCCAGTCTGGACAAAATTGACGCCTGGAGAATGGTTTGTCGCACCTTGGGAGGGAAAAAACCCAGCAACCGTTTCAAGCCACGCAGAAGCCCAAAACAAACCCCTGCCACAGCTTTTGATTGAATGTCGAAAGTCAGGCTGTTGTCGAACCACACCCCCAGGTTCTTCACAGCCTCCTTGGGCAAGGGGGCGGGTTTAAGGCGATCCGGCCAACACAGCTCCCGATCCTTTCCAAACAGTGAGATCTCAGACTTACTAGCGTTCAACTGCAAGCAGTTTGCCGCCATCCAGTCCGCGAACGCTAAAAGGTCCTCTTTAAACTTGTCCAAATTGGTACTGCATTTCTTAGAGAAAGTGATCACCAATTGGGTGTCGTTGGCATACGCCACCAATGACAGCCCCCTACCTTTTGCTACCGCAGCCAGGGGTCGAACATAGATGTTGAACAATAAAGGGCTCAACACTGAGCCCTGCGGCACCCCCTGATGCAGAGCAAACTCCTGTGAGTGAAAAGGTGGCATGGAAACTTGAAAGGACCTCCCCTCCAAAAAATACCGAAACCAGTCCAAGGACATATCTCTGATACCAATTTCCTGAAGGCGTTTTAACAATGTCACGTGAGAGACGGTATCAAATGCGGCACTTAAGTCCAAAAGGACCAAGGCCGCTGAATCACCGACATCCAAGCTACCCCGGATTGATTCCGTTACTGCTAGCAAAGTGGACTCAGTGCTGTGATGCACTTGGAAACCGCGCTGTGATGGATTCAGGATGGCATTTTGTTCGATAAACTTGGAAAGAATGGAATTCACATGCGATTCCACCAGCTTCGCCAGAAAAGGCAGCTGGGAAATAGGACGATAATTGCCTGACTCCGCAGGATCCAAGGAAGATTTTTTAAGCAGTGGAATAACTTTCGCATGCCCCAGGTACGGATGCTGACGACAGAGACAGGTTAACCAGGTCAATATCCCAAGGAGAGATAAGAGAGTGAAACTGGTGAAAAAGGGCAGGTGTCAAAGGGTCTGCCGGCGAGGCCGACTTGATTTTCAGACAAAGAGACTCGAATTCCATGTGTGACAGGGGAGGAAAAGATGACAGGCTATTTCCCACCATAGGACTGATAGCCCCCGGTGCCTCCACCTCAGCAAACGGGGCCATGGTAGGCAGACCAAGGTAGATCTTCTCAACTTTGCTCACAAAGTACCGAGCCAGCTCATTACACCGATGGTTCGAGGAGATAGGGGAAACCCCAGTTGCACCCATGCTTTTCATACCCTTGAGCAAGGAGAAGATCGTCTTAGCAGGGTTAGTGCTAGCCAAGATTTTATTGGCCACATGCTCCGCTTGTGCTCTCCGAATGATCTTGTGGTACTGCTTAATAGCCGCCCGATATTCCCTTTTTGCTGCCGCCAAGCGTCTCCAAGCACGTTCAAGCTGCTTGCAGCCCTTTTTAGTTGTGGTTAATGAATCGTTAAACCAAGGGTTAGATGGCCCACGACTCTTACCCCCCAATTTAGCAGGGATACAACTATCCAAGCCTAGCGTCACACCACTCGTAGAAACGCAAATTCGCCAGCTCCACGTCTAGAGGTAACTGAGGCCTGTGACTGGACAGGCAGGCAGAGAAAAAACCCAAGTCCAGCTTATGCCAGGGGCATTTAAGAACTGGGGCGGGCGAATCAGGTCATGCAGATACACACCTTTGAATGCCCTTTTCTGTTGTTATTCTGCCCATAGGTGGAAGGAATGCTCCTTCTCGTTGACTCCCAAATCGGTGAGATGAGTGTTTAAAAATGAATAAGAATTCAAAACATGCAGCAAAGATCTCCTAGTCCCGCAGAAAAACACATCCGCTGTGTAGCTGAATCAAAAAGAACTTACTGAAGAATCTGACTCGCCATTATTGTGTAAAGCTCAACACAAAGCCACAAGTTTGAATCCGACTTAACTGTCTGGGTCTCTGTTTCTCAAAATTAGCCCATGGAGACTCCAACCTTCAAGGTCGTCTCTCTAGATGATATTAAGAATGGTAAGTTCATGTACTACCATCTCTGCGCCCTCAGTTTGCCACTGGAGGCCCCTTGATCTTTGCCACATTATTTTGAATTCTTATTCATTTTAAATGCTCATCTCGCCGTGGGGGTGTTTAACTGTTTTGGAATTCGCTGTCCTTCCTTGTTGTCTGTTAGTCCTGAAGAAGGCCGCTTACCTAATTGCGCACTCGTTTGGGTCAAAACGTCGACGTACTTTTCGGTCTATGTCCATTAGGTCTCCCTGCCCCAAGAATAAAAAACCTACTTAGTGTGCACCGGAGATACTTTATTTAGATTTGAAAAGGACAGACTCCATCCTTTAGTTGTCTTCTCGATATTGTGTACTTTATTTTATGTCTCTTATCCCTTATGTATAAACTTCACCCAGTCACTTACGTCACTTTGTCACTTTATTCACTCAATTTTTTGTCACTGGTGTAATTTGATGATATTTGAATTTTGACACCCCTATATGACTTAGACTGAAAAAGTTAAAATTTAACTTCTATGCCAAATATTTCTTGTTACTCGTGTTCCATCTTGAAGTATATAAAGACATGTGTTAGATTTGTTTTTGTATGATGAATACTACATGAGTTTAAAGCAATTGCTCTACCCGAAAGAATCATTTGTAGTTTGTTGTATGTATGCCCAGGTTATGAGGGACACAGGTTTACCCTATTTGGCTCTTTCAAATAACCTCACTCCAAGCCCTAATAGATCAAGCATTAGAAAAGCCAATAGGTCTCACCTTTGTGACCTATTAGTTTTGCTAAGTGGTATTAACCATGCTGCACAGCATCCTGGATGCTGTGCAGCATGGTTAAAGTTTAAACATTACAAGAAACCTTTAATGTGAGTACCGTGTCAATTCATAGGAGCATGCACCACACATGCATTCCTACAAAATGACGCAGGCCTTTTTTTTGTTTTAGCAAAATGGAAGTAATGGGAGGGAGGAACCACAAGGACATGGGGGAGGGTAGGAGCCACAGCAACATGGAGGACGGTGGGTGCAAAGCAACACAGGGGAGGGCATGGGGAAGCCAAAGAAATATAGGGGAGGGTTGGAGGTAGAGGAAAGCCACACACAGGGCACAGTGCAATGAAGCAATAGGAGGATGCAGGAAAGCAACAGAAAAAAGCACTTGGGCAAGTGCAATGGGGAGGGGGCTGAGTAGAAACCCTTGAGCTACAGAGAGCAACATGGAGCGAAGGAGAGAAGTACATGAACTAGAGAGCTCAAAAACACATGCACTCTCATGGAGTGCTTAGCAACAAAAATAGTACTACTTGAAAATCAAGCAGTGGAAGCAGAGATATCAGCCAATCAAAGCAAAGGTAAAGAGGCAAAACTCCTTGGGAGGGACAACTACAAAATTGACAATCTGAGAGATAAAAAAGAAGCAAGCATACAAAAGTGACTGGAAAGCCAACAAATGGTAAGCAATTGGCTGGCTCCAAGCCCCTCTATGTACTTGGTGAGCCACAATATGTTTTGAAACAGACCGCACATATGCTGTCTAGTAGACTCGACCTAAAAACTAACTCTGTTGTTGTTCTGCACAATTCACAAGGGGACAAAGCTGCAGGCAATTGGGGTTCCCTCCTCCTGCTGAATGTGGCTTTGGCGCCTGGAAGATGGGAGCCCTGATCCTCAAGATGATCATGGGACCACAATGTAATATCTGGCACCCTTCATAGGTAGAGAAAATGCCCCCATATAAATCTATCTGCCATCCAGTAACAGTGAGACCTTCGCATTCATTAAGATCTAGTGTGCTTTATTTTAGAAAATCAGTCTAATTTAAAAAAATGGTAAACGTGTGTCCACTTTCATATACAATCTGAAATATACATTGCCAGTGGGAAAACTGCCAGCAGAAGAGTCGCCCTTGGGCAGACAAAGTCACATTTAAAGCTACATTGCCTGGGCTTTCCCGTGGAATCAATTAACTCGATTTCATACAATCACCACGAGACAGAATGCTCTATATAAGGCTCAGGTTTGGTACACTACCGCTCAACTCTTTTGTAGCAAATTGGAAACGATCGAGAGTGACATCTACCAACTGTCCTGGCTGCCCTGCTCCCCTCGAATCCATTCCCCACTTTCTCTTCGCGTGCCCGGCTTACAAGACGGCGAGAAGAAAATGGCTTAGACCAATTTGCAGGAACTTGGGATTTATGGATTATAGGGTGGCGCTTCGATTTATTTTACCTGACACGTCTTTACTCGCTTCAGTTTGTGGGGTAGCCAAATACTTGGGATGTGCCTGGTTGATACGCACCAAAATTGTTAACGCCCCCTTGAGCTAGGTTTCCCGAAGCCTAGTTATCTTGTGCATGCAAACAGGCCACTATACTCTTGGTTTTATATGTATATATATTGTTTTTACATACTTTTTATTGATACATGAAACATAATATGTCATTTTTTTATTGATCATACTTGGTGTACTTTTATGATATTTTATGTCGAATAAAGTAATTTGACTGACTGATTAACTCAAAACCTGGATGATCCTCATGAACCAATGGATTCTGATTCATGCATCGAGGGTAGATTATTTACCAGCACCCATGAACTGCGTTGTGTATTATGACGTAAAACGAATCAAACAAGGAAACACAAAACCAAACCACTAAAGACATTTCAGGAGACCTCGTTTCAGCCTGGAATCACAGCAACTGAAAGAAATTCTGACGTCGGCATTTTCATTGCATGGGGTTATTGGAAATTTGGCACACATTTTATTGGAAAGCAAACACTATTAAATGCATATAGTTCACATAATATCACACAAAGAGTTGCAGAAACCTATTCATATTTCCTATTTTTTCTAAAGAGAGTAATTGAAATCCACAGTTCTTATCAGTTTCAATACTTTTTTTCGATTTCATAATTAAATCATAAAATTGCAGGGCATTACATTTTAAAATCTTAATACACAATATAATAAAAACTGTTTATAATACAATAAAAATATTTAAAAAACAATTCCCAGTGCTCGTCAAGAGTAATTTAACATTTTCTTTCTAGCATAAAATACAGCCCGCAAAAAAGCTGTTCTTATCAAACGAGGGATTAGTTCAGGTAACCACAGGAAGACCGTGCTTTAACATTGCTTGTTTCACTGCTAGCAACACGTTGAGCTTCTGGGCTCGGCAGTAGAGAGGATGAACTGCAGAAAGAGGATCGCCAGCAGAGATTATCCGGCCTCCGGTTACATGTCACAGCTGATATTGAATGTTTTATGGAAATCTCCCACTATTATTCAGTTGGATCGAGTTGCTTCAGACATAGCAAACCTGATCTGTGTTATCTGGTGCTCCCGTTATCTAACCGCGCCTGCGAAAAGGAGGTTACCGTGCTCTGCGTCCGCTATCAGGTCTCACTGATCTGGCTTCTCCTGAACACAGGTCTCTTGTTGAGAGCTCAGAGGTCTGCCACTCACAGGAGGGCTAGGATCAAATGGATGCCTCACATCATACCTGAAGAATTTGTTTCTTGCACAAATCGCCACCCAGCAACAGTTAACAAATTGTACCTGCGCTTTGAGAATAAATGCTAGAATTACATACTGGTAATCTTCTGTACTTTGATTACGTTTTGTCACAGACCTTGCCTCAGAGGTGACCCCACCTTTATCAGACAGGGGTTCTGTTGTGCTTACCCAACCATAACGGCGAAATCCCAAGCCTCCTTATCTGGGTGCCCCTCCAGTTTTCAGGCAGTCACCCAAAGAAGAGTGAAAATGTACCCTTTCCTTCTCTTTGAAAAGCCGGGGACGAAGCACCCCAAGTTGGAGATGGTTGC
Organism: Triturus cristatus; assembly: GCF_964204655.1. NCBI lineage: Eukaryota > Metazoa > Chordata > Amphibia > Caudata > Salamandridae > Triturus > Triturus cristatus. Next base: position 472,326,698 of record NC_140590.1, on the reverse strand, counting down.
AAGGAGTGCGATTAGGAAGGAACAACAAATCACACAGGATTACTTTTAAGTATGCAAGCATTAATAGACCACCCCTGTCCTAGTTCTTAAGGTGAAGGGTGTACAAACATGGGATTCCTTTTTCAAGATCCAGTAGATACAACAATAAATGTCCAGACAACGTAGGTGCATGCTAACACATCTATTTTAATGCACATACATATTTGGAACTATTTACTCCTGAAAGACGACATAGGGTACCCTGTAACAGAACTCCAAAGCCCGCTTCTCACCCATATACAGACAGTTAATGTGAAGAAAATGGATGAGGAACAACTCGGTGACGACTCTGTAAATGTTTGAAGGGAAAGTACCCCCTTACACTGAACAAGAAGAGGCCATATTGCAGGTGGGTCTTCTCTGCACAGACACTGGGAAGATCATCATGCCTTAGGTCATGAAAGAAGATAAGACTATCAACCTTGCCTGCTTGTTCCCAAATTCACAAATAGATTGTCAATAAATCAATGAACAACATTTGTAAAGCACAACACTGTCACTCCTAGGGGTATCTGGGAGCTGTGTCTCCGTCAAAGGACCATGTCTTGATTCTCTTTCTGAAGTCTGCCAGCGAGGAGGCTGTACATAGCTGGAGGAGAATCTTGTTCCAGGTCTTGGCAGCGATGTAGGAGATGGAGAAGGCCACAGCTGTAGCTGTGACAGATTCAGGGGATGTGTGTGAGGGCAAGTAAAGAGGAGTGCAGGTATCTAGCAGGTTGGTGGAAGTTCAGTCAATGGTTGATGTAGGCAGGTCCTAGGCCATGGAGGGCTTTGTAGGCACGCATGAGGATCTTTAACTGGCATCTCTTGTAGATGGGGAGCCAGTGGAGGTCTCTCAGGTGAGGAGCAATGTGAGTTCTTTTGGCGAGGTCCAGGATGAGACTAGCTGCAGCATTCTGTATGGTCTGGAGTCTTCTGAGAAGCTTGGTGGAGATGCTGGCATAGAAGGCATTGCCGTAGTCAAGGCATCTGGTGACGAGGGCCTGAGTGATGGTCTATCTGGTGTTGGTTGGTATCCATCTGATTCTGCGGAGCATGCAAAGTGTGTCGAACAAGAGGAGGCAACTTCATTGACTTGTCATTTTATGGTCAGTTAGCTGTCGAGAATGATGCTGAGTTCGCGTGCATGGTCAGTCGGTGTGGGTGACGGTCTGAGTTCTGCAGGCCACCAGCTGTGGTCTCATGCAGAGGTGTTCTTCCTGAAGATCAGTACTTCAGTTTTGTCAGAGTAAAGTTGGAGGCAGTTGTCTCTCATCCATTTGGCTACATTGGTCATGGCATCGCAGGAGTTGGTTTTGGCATTGGAGGGGTCCTCGGTGAGTGAAGGGATCAGTTGGGTGTCGTCTGCATTGGAGATTGTGTTGAGTTCCCTAGGATCTGAAGACAACTGCAAGGGGGGTCATGTAGATGTTGAACAGGGTGGAGGTGAGAGATGGTCCTTGTGGTGTGCTGCATATGATGTCTGTGGGTGCGGAGGTGAAGGGAGGCAGTTGGATGCTCTGTGTGAGTCCTGTAAGGAAGCAGGCAATCCACTTGAGGATGTCTTGCTCTATGCCTAGTTTGTAGAGTCTGTTGATGAGGGTGCTGTGGGAGACAGTGTCGAACACAGCGGAGAGGTTGAGGAGGGTCAGGGCCACAGTTTCTCTGCTGTCAAGGAGTGTGGTGATAATATCTGTGGCGGCAATCGGTGTGGCCACCATGCTGTTGTTGGTACGGAATCCTGATTATGAGGCATCCAGTAGGTGGTTTTGTTACAGGAATTCAGTGAGCTGCTATTTGATGACTTTCTTAAGTACTTTGGCCAGGTATGGGAGCAGGGAGATTCTACAATAATTTTTGAGGTCGCTGGGGTCAGCGGAGGCTTTCTTTAGGAGCGGTCTGACCTCTGTGTGTTTCCATCTGTCCGGGAAGGTTGATGTGGAGATTGAGGTGTTGGGGATGCTGGTGAGTTGCATGCTGATTGGGTTAGTTGTGAGGTTGTAAAGGTGGTGGGGGCAGGGGTCTTTGTGCACCCTGAAGTGGATGGAGGACATGATGGCTGAGGTGGTCAGAGCGGTGAGTGGAGACAAGGAGGTAATGGTTTGGCTGATGTCTGCTGGTTGTTTGAGGTCATTGGTGTTGAGGATGGTGGGTTGAAGGTTGAAATTGTTGTAAATGTTTGTGATCTTGCTGTGGAAGTAGTCTGAGGGGGTGTTGCAGAGTTCTTGGGAGGGGTGGATGGTGTTCTCTATGGCTGTCTGGTTGGAGAATTATTTGACTATTTTGAAGAGTTCCTTTGTGTGGGTGGCTGCGGAGTTGATGCGGGTGGTGATAGCTTTTTTTTGGCTACCTTGATATTCCAGTGATAGTTGTTGAGGGCTGTTTTGCGAGCTGCTCCATCTGCAGGGTTCTTAGTGACATGCCATCTTTTCTAAAGTTGGTGGCAGTTGCGCTTGGCGGTCCTGAGTTCTGGGGTGTACCATCTGGCATTTTTGGAGGTCTTGTTAGATTTGTAGGATTCAGTGGGACTACCTTGTGAGCGCTGGTGGTGATCCAGGAAGCAAAGTTCTGGGTGGTCTGGTTGAGGTCTGTTGAGGCCTCAGGTTGTGAGGTGGCGAGTGCCTACGACCACTGAGTTTCGGTGACCTTGCTCCAGCTGCAGTGGGAGGGGATCTGCTGCCTGGTACTGTTGTGCTGGGGCTTGGTGATGGTGAAATGTATGATGGTACGGTCAGTCCGGTTGAGGTCTGTGGTGTGGCTGAATTGGATTCTGAAACTGGATGTGAAAATGGGACTGAGTGTGTGTCTGTCTTTGTAGTACTTTCAGTAGTCAGTTGATTATTTCAATTAGGTGCAGACTGCTCTAGCAGCATTTAGTCGGATAATCCTGGCTTTCTCAGTTGATGTGGATTGGAGAATAAAAGAGTGCAAGACTTTTTTTGCACATAGTGGTGATGTGAGCAATACTTACTTTAGATAGAAAACCAGAAATAAGGCAAAGCCCTAATGTCTCATTGAATATCATGAGACTTGTATTATAATGCTCCCAACTCCAGTTTGTATCGGGTTGGAGTTTTGTCATCCAAAAATACCTCAAGTGGAAGAAATAGGACATAATCCTCTGGCCAGATTTCACTTAGAGGATTCTGTCCAGAGATGCCAGATCCATGGAAAATTACCAAGCCAGATCCAGACATCTAGCCAGTGGATGATGGAGATGATACCCACAACTTAAAAAAACTGCAAGCATATACCCCACAGTGGGGATCTCAAAAGGCCTGGCTTGCTACCGGTTGACCTTTATGGTTGGCTCCTCTTAGCCCCAGTTCCTGTAGTGATTGAAACGCTAAACTTGCCCAACACACCACCTTTATGCACCAAAGTAGAAAGATAATCCAGTGATGGACATATACCTTCATAGTGCAGCCTCTGTAAGGTGCCAAAACTAATGGCATCAAGCTCCATGAAATAATTAATTACTGATGCTGTGTTCATGCAAGCTCAACGTTGACAGTCTCCATTCTAGGCAATAGTGGGTCGATAGGACAGTGCTTTGTAAAGCACAAGGAACAGCTGGCAACTCTGTTCCCACTTCCAGATGCTGCAGTAAACTAAAGATTATTATGTGCATCAGACGAGCACTACCACAGTCATATTTGCATTTCAATCCAGCACTGTGCATTACAGAGAAATGAGGAATGGCAGGCAAGCATTGATCTGCATGAATCCTGTCTCTCATGAGACCTCCTCTGGATTACCCACATGAGATTATTTTTAACATGAATCCAGGAGGTAGGTTTGAGGAGTTAGTTCAGCTGTCATGAAAGGTCTCACTGGACTATTGTAAGCACCTTGTGATAAGGTGCAGCACAATAGACACTTCTTCCCAAATAAAGACAAACACTCTCAGAGGTTCAAAGTTTCCAGATCTGGTTTAATGAAAGTATAACTTCTACAGAATGTAAGTGACAATGCTCTTCCACTGTCTTTCTCCTTAGCCTTCCCCAAACTCCTTAAAAGCCTATCTGCAGTTACAAGCTACACACAAAAGTCCTTATTAGGAAGTTCAACAAATCTGTGAAAATTGAAGACGTTTATTCTCAGAGTCTGCTCTTTTCATGCCCCAGAGATGTTTCTGGCCGCAAGGATTATGTGTTTCATTTGACTCTGTGTCCTGCCAGGCATATGACCACAGGTTGAAGATGGTGAGGGTATTGAGGAACTGACTGGGTTTTTACCAGGCACAGCTGACATTTGACCTGGTGACCTTTGGACTATCTGGGAAACCGAGAATACATTTTGTTGAGCTAGTGCTGGGCAGAGGTACATTGTGCAAATGTGCTGGTACAGTAGTTGACACTCAGAATAGACATGCAACTATAGCGAAAACAGAAAAAGGTCAACATCATGTATTACTTTTACACATTTTGGAGACGATGTTCCCCTTCCTTCCACAATCTGTCAGTAAGGACAACAGAGAATTCATTTGCCAGACACTCTCCTTCTTGAACATGAGTACAAAGAGGGGGGTATGGAGCTGGACTGGTCCACAAAACGTTATATGAGCATCGAAAACCTCCTTCAGATTGTGAGAAAAATCCTCAGAACTTCATAGAAATTGTTTATGAACAGGGATATCCTGCTGCCTTTTTATACGTGTGTCCTATCTATCCACCTTGCCATCTTGACCTGCCAATAATGACAAAGATTCATTTTCCACCCAGGAACTGATCTAAAATGCTCAGATGAGCAATGGCTGCAACACTGTTCCATTATTACTGATTAAATAAGAGTATAGTTGATCAAACATAAGAACACTTGTAGTGCACTCTATATGTATTGCTAGTTCCTTCCGGTTGGATGATGTCAGCTGTTTTGATAGAAACGTCAGCCATTGAAGGAGTGAGGCTCTGATATTTTCCTCCACCACTGGCTGATGGCAACTGTACAGATGATAAGTGGTGCAAGGAGAGAGACACTGCGGTGTAGCTAGACTCTTTGCCGCCATGGCTGCCCCGTCCGGAGGCGTGTGTTGAGAGCGGGGGGTGCTGGCGAATCCTGCATTTGTTTGCCACTCCACAACATCTGCAGGTACTCGTGCCACCTGGGATGAACCACCCCATCAACCATTTTTTGCTACACCACTAGAGAGACAGGAACTTCGTTTCACGTTGGAAGAGATTGAAATGGATGGCCACACCTGCCAACTTGGGTAAGGTAGCTAGCTTAGTGAAGAAAGCTATTAAAGTTTACTCTGGAACTGGAGAGAGGTCATAATATGAGGTTTCCCCTTCTCTTATGTCTTAGACTGGCTCTAGAAAATGAAGCTGAAAGAATTCCTACACAATAAGGCACTGCACTGAAATTAGCCACACTTGAGTAGTTACTTAGAGCTGAATATGACATTCCCGGTCTCAATACAGCTCTGGCGTTTGGCTAACAATGATAAATGCATGCACTAGAGACCCTTCTATACTATCTATGTATGTGAAGGGATTATCTCACTATGTACTTAGAGAAAATAAAGCCACTAAAGCTGAGACAACTCTTGCAAGGATCAAACAAAAAACTATGAACAAGGGGAGAATGCAGGCAGATTGCTAGCACAACTAAGACATAATGAACCAGTAATTAGAAACAAACCGAGCTGGTTATTGAAAAATTCATTTGAGATCACAGACAGTTTAGAGAACCCTGTCCAGTTCCAAACATACTGATCTCATAGTCATGAAGAAGAAACTTTCTTAGCCTTACTTACTATCCCCACGATTATGGCTGAGTTGCGATCTTACTTAGAAGGTGATATATCTGATATTTGAACATTGGTTTGTTGAGTGCTCCACTGAAAACAACAGAGTAGCTCCAGGCTTATAATGGCTGGTATAAGCTCCAACATTTCAATGCTTGTGTTCTTCTTTCTCCCTCTTTAATTTAGAACATTCTACCTTTAGTGGGTGGAATGTTCTAATAGCCTAATCTTCTACCTCTGGCTATACCAGCTGTCAAAGGTCCTCTCCTTCGTTACAGGCCCTCTCCTCTGGCTCAGACTTATTACTTGGTTCCAAGGCCTTTAACAACCGGTATAGCCCACAGCAGCGGGCTATAAGGCTAAAATGACGTATCTAAGGCAATAGGCAGTATGAAAGCAGGAATGGCTTCCAGAAATGATTGGTTTCCCATAGTGATTTATAAATTCAATAAAGAAAAAATGGTCCCACTATTGTGTGAGGAGTTTAAGGGGGCAAGAGAAAAGGGAAGCTTACCATCAGAATATATCAAAGCGAAAATATCCCTAATTCTCAAACCAAACCAAGAAATGTGCTAGTTATCAACCAATCTCACTACTTAAAATAGACATGAGAATCCTGGTTAGAATATTAGCTATGCACCTATATAAAGATTTACATTGCCCAATGCATCCCTCCCAAATGGGTTTTGTCTCACACAAAAGTCTCTACTACTCATGTGAGGAATGTGTGCCATGTGCTTTGGCATGTCAGAGACCTCATATGAAAAAGTGGCCATATCCCCCGATGTGGAGAAGCATTCAACTGTGTTTATTTAATATTATGGAGAGAATGGAAATGGGCAATGAGTACATTCAAAATTTGAAATGGTTATATCTAGACTCCACAGCGGTGGCTAATTGCAACAGCTTTTTGTCTTCCCCTTTTACTATAACTCTAGGTACGATACAGGGATACCCTCTTTCCCCTCTCCTCTTTCTTTTAGGACTAGAACCATTAGATATACTAAGTAAAGACATCGAAGGTATGCTAGTTGGCAAACAAAAAATACTTGTATCCCCAGATGACGGCTGCTCAGGTTGTCAACACCTCAGTTGCCCATTAGAGGTCTTACCTCAGTGATCTCAATATTTTTCTGTTTCTCTAGATACTAGAAAACTGCGATAAAGCTCTAGTGTTAACATGAGGCACCACAAAGATAGGAATAAATAGCATTCTCCCTTTAGAAGAAAGGTGACATATATGAAATCCTTGGGTATTCTGATTAATAGAGGATCACACAACATGATGAGAGACAATTTATTTCCCATCTTGCCAACCGATATACAAAGATGGTCCAGCCTGCAGCTCTCCTTGTGGGGAAGGGTCCAAATAGTATGGTGAAAATGGATATCGCTGGAACATTAAACAAAGTCTTTGCTGTGGTCTCCCTAGCCATATCCGTAATAATGTGGCTGTTCAATGCAGACCTTAATGACTTTTGGAATTTTGCTAAAGTGAGGCTTAATATAATTAAACTGCGTCCATCAACAGAATCTGGTGAACTCAGTCTCACTGAAATGGAAGAATATTTTGTAGTCTTCCAAGTTGGATCATGACAAATATATGCTCCCTTCTCGCACAGAAGTACCTATATGGGTCAGAGTGGAAAAGCACCGCTGAAATCTGTTAGCAATCTAGCACCACTGTGCGCCACTGGATTACCTGTTGCCTACAAATAACATCTCATCATCAACTCTTTAACACATGCCTAGAGAAGGGCTAGCTGTTATTTGATTGTGAACAGTAAAATCAAGCTAATGCACCACTCATGAGGAAATAACCATACCTTACTCCATGATATTTTGCTATCATGGAAAGACAACGTTAATGAGGTGATTGGCGACATGCTGTCAGATGCTACTTACAAAACATTTGCAGAGCTCCTGCCAGCCAAAGTACTGTCCAGGGAGCAAGTTTGGCTCCATCAATGTACAGCGCGAAAACTTACAACATCTAATCTAAATGCCTGAAGGACATTCACAGGTTTTGTCTCCTATTTACATAGATGGCTTATTGACTCCAAATTATCCCTACCGTTACTTGACACAGGAAAACGTTGGTGGGAACACAGGCTATAAATGCAGATCTCCAAAGCGGATTGGGGCATCATCTTGACTTCCCATGACAATAAATTCAGGAAAGCCAGACTCAAGCAGCGATGTTTTAAGTTGCAACAAGGATGGAATTGGTCACCTCAACCATTGTTTACAGCAAAGATGTCTATATCATCTCTTTGTTGTAGGTTTTCTCTCTGGGAGTGACATACCACTCATACTTTGGGAATGCCTCAATGTGTGCCACTACTAGATGCAAATTTGGTAAAGAATAATGACGGAAGTAGGTGTCTTTAGGAGAGTTAGGAGCAGGAATAGCCTTCCTTCATGAAACAACCACTCCCCCTATAGTTACATCTCAACATTAAACATTATTGTCAAATTCCTTAGCCGTGGCCAAATTGGGGAATCCTTCGGATCTGAAAGACGCCTAATATGCCACAATTTGACTCCTGGTTTAAGGACACGCACCAGATGGTATATAAGAAAAGACAATTTGTGCACTCAATCATTGAGAGCTTTGAGGCTACCTAGGGTCTCTCTTACAAGTCTGACTCAACACTGTTCGATAGTGAATAATTAATGATGACAGTGAACATGTTATACTGACGGTGTAAATGAAGTTTATTATTTATCTATCATTTAGATATTATATCACCACTTGAGTTACGATAATCGATAATTATATGTCTTTTGCTGACCAGTGAATGGATAATTTGTTGAAAATGTTCACAGAATTTGTAGGGAGTTTCTAATTTATAATGGTTCACATTGTTTGAAAGACTATAATGTGTTTGTCGTATTGACCGAGTCCAAGGATTGTTGGGCAATTGTGACCTTCATTGTTATAAAAATAAATAAATAAATAAACACTTGTACAAAGGCAATGTTTGACTTGCACTTCAGTTGATCTTCCATACTTGTTAACAAATGTGTGCAGTACAAAACTTCCTGAACAACAAAGCAGGGGATTTAAAAAATTCAAACCTATCAACATGTAAACTGCATGTATACCTGGTATCATAGAATGATGACTCTTGTGTTAGCCATTTATAAGTCGAGCCTGGGCAGCGCATGCGCTGCTCTGTGAGGCATGCTGTTTTCGAGTATGGACTTGAACCGCCCACACTCCGCCCTTATTTTCCATTGGCTTGTGTTATTGTTCTTTGTAAATGCTGGCTTCTGATTCATTAATAGGCTTGTTAGTCCCTTCTTAGTACTGCATTGTCTTTATTTGTAACCTCCCATGAGGACTGGCCCTTTTGGACTTGAACCACCCACACTCTGCCATTATTTTCCATTGGCTTGTGTTATTGTTCTTTGTAAATGCTGGCTTCTGATTAATTAATAGGCTTGTTAGTCCCTTCTTAGTACCGCATTGTCTTCATTTGTAACCTCCCATGAGGACTGGCCCTTTTTTCTTTAATGCATTTTTCATTTCATAAAACTTTATTTCGGCACACAAGGCCATAAAAGCATCATTAAAAACACCCAATAAAATACATTGAATTCATAAGATTTACACAATTTAAAATGTCACATAAAAATAATCAGTAATCCAGTTTCTGGTGTATCCATTCCCACACTTGCCTAAATTATGTCCGGGGGAGTACAATGTTGAAGACAATCATGCAAATTCTACAGTACCATTCTGGTCGGCCATCTTTTTTAGGATGGCTCTGCGGGTGCACCACATGGTGAATAAGAAACGTGAAATGGAGAAGACAATGTGCATTTGTGTGTCAGATTTCAGTAGCCTATACACTTCGCTACAGTGTCTAGACCCCAGGTTCCTGCAGAGTTGGAGTAACCAACGTGACCTGGCCCTCCTGTAACCCTTGCAAACAAATAACACGTGGAGTTCCGTTTCGTCAGAGATGTTACATGCCGGACACTCCCCATTAGTGGTGCCCTCCCATTTGTTTGTAAAAGAGCGCAGCGGGAGGACTCCATATCTAAATTGCAAGTAAAGCTTTTTGGCGAGGAGTGGTTGAATACCGTTCAGCACCAGTTCTAGGCTGTACCTATTTTTTAGTATCAAGAATTCCGCAGTCAGGCGGCCCACAGTGGACCTCCTGTCGAGCTCGTTGAGTTGGTGCTCTCTATAGCTCTCTACCAAGGTCCTTCTAGAGGTTATTTGGGAGGTTTCTCCTGCTTTACTCCATAGAGTACCCCTACCAAACACTCACAAACACTCCTAATGTAGATCAATCATGGTATCTTCCCTGAACCTCGCAGACCCATAACATCAATCAGTTCGTCCCTATATGCAGCTGGTTCTGGGGTGTTCCAAAGACAGCACCAATAGAGATGAGGTCTGAGAGCAACTTCATCCGCAATGGGTCTGACCCCAAGATCCAAGCTGAGCGGTGTTAGGGGTGTACTAGTGGGGAGGCCCATGAGGTGTCTGATAAATGAGTTCTCAGTGCGGACTAATGCATTTCTCCTACTGCAGGCACGACATGCTTTCCTGCAACATTCAGCGCGGCATGCACGCTTTCACTTTCCAAGCAGCCCGGGACAATGGAAGCCGCTTCTTTGAATTACAATAAGTCTCTCATTTACAAGAGTTTCAGCTATTGTCATTGTAAATGTCAATGCCTTTTATTTATGTGTTAATTATCAAAACAGATAAATTAAAGGCATTGTCATTTACAATGCCAATAGCTTAAGCTCTCACAAATGCGAGACCTATTGCATTGCAAATGTTTGTTAAAGTGCTATCATGAGGCAACCTAAGAGATATGTAGGAACGATTGGTGTGAGCACAATAATTTGAGCTGTTTTGCAGTACTTGTTGTCGAGAGATCTTAACTCTCAGCGCCGCAAGAGAAGTAGCCTGCTACCAGTACAGAGGATATATGGTGGTCTGCTCTCCTCACACGCCAGCTCCCATGGCACAGGTGATGGTAAATATGAAAGGACAAGGAGGGCGGCACACTGCCTTTTGGCAGGGTTCTCCTCACCCACATCCACTGGGAATACCAAGGGGTTGAACTATCCCAAGGACTGATCAGACCTTGGCACTTGAACCAAAATGGCCCCTAGACAATCCCAGAAGAACGCCAAAAAAGGTAAGGATGGGACGTTCTTTTAGAGAGTGCAGACCTCACCCACCTATTCACTCTCCTCCCCTCTTTTTACATCCTCCATATGGAGGAGGAAGCTGGGCAGAGGGCCTGGCCATTCTCCTATATGCTCAACATTCATGAAGGGCAGAGGGAAAGAACAGGAGACAGACCATAGTCTCTACCATATGAACTCCCTCCTCCAGGCAGTCTGCAAGCTGCAGAAAGAATCACAAGAGATGTTCATCCTCATCTCTTCCTCAGGGTGCTGGTGATCCAAGACACTCTCCTGATAGGCCTTAACCTGGTGAACAGAGTGAAAGGTACATGTCCTCCTTGAATTCTTGAACCGAAATTGTCATGAAACCCCTCAAGGAAATTGAAAGGAGAATATATGAACTATGTAAGAGACAGCACTAGATACTATTGGAATTACTGCCCATGGTGCAAGGTGCAGCAGTATCTGAACATCATTATCTCCTGAAAATAAAAGAAAGATGATAATAAAAATATAGTGCGTCGCTCTGGTGATTCATTGCTTTCAAGGAGGTCCCAGGCACTATCTACCGTTTGACCTACAAGATCAGCTTCTGGGTTTGAAACTTCACTCAACACAAATTACATTTGCACCTGAGTATCATTAGGCCTAGCTTTAAGGTTTGGAATTTCTGAACCATTCAAAGGTTCTGAAAGGCCCTTTCTGGAGTTTTCCCTCAGCTATGAGAAGGTCCTATGCTGTTACAATAAATGACAATTTAAAGCATGAGATCGCTACCGAAATGATTGCAAAAGAGCTACACTGATAACTTACTTCTTTGAATGTATTTTCTATGTAGATTAGTCTCTACTTTACCATGGGTTTCTTCACTGGAATCCCATGGTGACAGAGAGGAGGGTTAGGAAGAAACGGAGTGACAAAGCTGAAGAGGCAGAATAAGGTCATGATGTGCAACTCTTTTTCCATCCACCACTGATAATTCTTGTCTACTGCTTGTGGTAGTGTAGCACAGTGCAGGACGCACTTGCTTACTGACCATTTGTCAATATCCCTTTTACTGTGGGATTGCTTTCAAGTAGAGATGAAACACTCATGTTTTTCCTGGAGTATTTTGTGGTGCCCATCATCTCTTCTAGTCAGGAAACTTCAGATAAGTGATCAATGCCAGATTGTGCTTAACTACTCTCATTAAAAGCCCCTCGGGTGTTCACCTGCCGCTATTTCTATATACTCCAAGTTTAAAGCATGTCTACAAAAGCCTTGCTTGCCCAAATGAGTCTGACTTAATGTTTCGACTTTTTCTCTGACTGCTGAACTAAACCTCCTCCACCACTCCAAGCACATATGAAAGGAAGATCAGAGGCCAGACAAGGGAGGAGTCACACAACGTCTATTTCCAAGCTCGGTGCAAACCACGGGCACATCACTCCCTGAGTCAACTGTCACTCCCAGGACTCCGAATCCCCAACCTTCAAGAGCCCCACGGACATGGACAAGGATGACAACACAACAAAATGTTAGTGTGTGGTGTCATGATCTATTCACAGCTTGCGTCCTCGCTGTTGGGCAGGATGACACCAGGCTCTGGACACCCTCACAACTCACGGTTCATCCCTGGAAATCTACCTGGCTTTAGACTTCTAGTTCTTGGCCCTCTGCACAAACGGGGGGAGAGTAAATCATGGACTGTGGACCCCGGTGGGATCCAAGGCTTTTCTTCTTTGCACGCCTCCATAGAAGCACAGGGAGGGCAATGCTGATGATCCAGTGTGCTTATTGGTCAATTACAAGAAAAGATCTACTCATCTGAGAAAAGCAACACATTCACAGACCCTGGTTCCTGCCAGGATCTGTGACTCCCTGTGTCACTGGAGAAATACAGAGAAAGGATGAGGTAAAGACACAGGAAAGCAGTTTCCTTCTTGTGGAGCACTTCTTCTATTGGGGAGGATTATATGATTTTTGGTTAGTAAAGGGCAGTGGAGTGCTCGTCAGATGTATGTGAAGGCGCCTCTGAGTAAATGACTGTTGCAAGGAAGTGTGCTGAGTAGGTAAAAATATGAGTGAGGTCAAATGTAGATCTACATACCTACTGTAGTGTGCGGATAACTATAGTATAGAGGTATCTGTGTATGGCTGGAAAATGAGGGATGCAAGTGCGGTAGGACCTGCAAAATCTGCCATGCAAATGGTGCCAGATGACAGCTCTATGGTGCACAACAATACCTAGGTGTCCATTTTCAGCAATGCAAGGCATCCCCTCTGTTCAATATTCCAGGAGAATGGTTACGATCAGCACACAAAAGAAAATATGTATTTGCAGAAGCTGGTTCTGATTGTCCACGCCAAGGCATGAAGATTAGACATATTGTTTGTGTTCTCTTAATATGGAAACACGAACGTACCTGCTGGACACTCCCCATGTTTCCGGCTGTTTGGTATTAATGTCCAGATGGCTGGTTTACATCTTCTGTATTGGGGCTTCCTAGGGATGAGCTTGCTCTGACATCAAAACCACACTTCACTATGACACTATGCTCGTAGTAGATATACATGGTGCTAACAATCTTGGATTACCGGTCCGATGAAAACCAAAACCTTAAGACTCGCACACCAGACCCGTCCTCTGACTTGTGAATGCCCCATTTTCCTCTGCCAGAGTTGAGTGAAATTCCCATCTGGACAGGATAATGTAAGGGTGAGCCTGTTGTGTATGTAGCTCTCTTTCACCTTACTAGTCTCTTAATGGCTGCAGTATGTGGGAAAGTCTTTCTACCTTCTATGGCCCGCTCACTTACGTGGTAGCCGAGTCGCCACAATAGTTGAGGGCTCAAAGATTTGTGTGGAGAGACCTTTGATAACAGTCTGTCTGCTGCCGACTCTTGCTGTGCCAGTCATCTCATAGTTCTCCATTCTTCCTGGCTTTATCACTTAGTTATCAGGAGATATACACTAGAAGCATAATGTACTCCGTCACAAATCTATGTACATGGTATGCATACATACAAACGGGAGCCATACGTTTAAAGTATCAGTGACCAATCCTTCTCTCCTCCTTTTTCAGTTCATATTCCTTTTAAACTTTTAGTTGAAGAAAATATTTCCACAGAGGTTTCAAACTAGGGCTTGAATGCTTTGATCTGAGATCGAGTACAATGGCGTTTATTGCCATTCATCCCAGGCAATAATATTTGTCTTTCTTCGACCAATGCGGGGAAAGTCTTCTGAATGATTTTTGATAAAGAGAGATCACTGATAGTCCGAAGGTATGCTACCAGAATAGTGCCTGATTAAGACTAACTAAAGCCCTTTAAAACAGAAAGCAGTTTATAAACCCCGGACCCATTGAAGAAAAGGATACAAGGTTCGAATATTGCAGAGCCTTTCAGCATCCTAAAGAAGCCACACCGTAAAAAACAGCATTTTACTATGAGGGCAAAAAATGAGACTGGACTGTGAGATTTAGGGGTAACATTACAGGCTGAGGAATGGGCAGTAAGGATGGACCTGGTTTTTCCCTATTGGCTGGGTCTGACGATCCCTACCTGGTAGGAAATTGGTCAAAGTTGATGGGTCTACTGGATGCTACATACAAAGAAAACAAGCATTGGCCTAGCCAATAGGTCTCGCTTTTGAGACCTTATAAGTATTTAGTTATGCAGCACAATATCCTTGGTGCAACAACATCAACTGTTGCATGGCTAAAAACGTATAAGGTCCCAAAGGCGAGACCTATTGGCTATTCGGTATTCGTACCACTGGGTAGAATCGTTTGCTTCTGGAACACTATGTACAGTATTTCAGTGTGCCCGAATCATGTAAAATAATGTTACGTTTGAAAAGAATACGCATTGGCTAGACATTGAATTATCAACTGGTATTGGTTGTTTATAGAGATCTTGTTCTCCAACCTCACACCACCTCCCAGACTAAGCTTGCAACTGCTCGGCCTCACTACCTGGAGAGTCAAGTGCTAAAGGGCTCAGTTTGGGATCCCGCAGTAAGTAGCCGGCCCAGGACACTTGTACTAAAAGGCTCCAAGTCTCCGATTGAAATAACCTGAGCCCACTAACCTGGACGACCCTGGGACTCCAGAACAAGGTCCAAAGAAGACAAATGTTTACAATTGCAGAGACACGACTGGGATGGGCCCATTTAATTGCTTCTGCTCAACACCTATGGACACCCCATGCAGGATCCTGCCAGTGCACTTCACACAGGGCAAATTGGGGTGACAGGTAGGGGTCATTTACTGGCTACAGGTCAACACCTGCAGACACCCTATGCAGGTACCTACCAGTGCACTGCACAGATGGCAAAGGGGGGTGACAGGTAGGGGGCATTCACTGGCTACAGGTCAACACCTATGGACACCCCGGGGCAGGTACCTGCCTGTGCACTTCACACAGGGTAGTTAAGGAGTTGTTTACTGGCTACAGGTCATCACCTACAGACACCCCGGTGCAGGTACCAGCCCGTGCACTGCACACAGGGTAGCTTACTGGCTACAGGTCAACAACTACGGACACCCCGGTGCAACTACCTACCCGTGCACTGCACACAGGGCAAAGTGGGGAGACAGGTAGGGGGTCATTTATTGGATACAGGTCCACACCTACGGACATCCCAGTATCGGTACCGGCCAGTGCACTGCACACGGGGCAGGTAGTGAGTAGTTTACTGCTTAACACCTACGGACACCCAAGTGTAGGAACCTGCCAGTTCATTACACAGAGGCCAGGTAGGGAGTAGTTTACTGGTTACAGCACAACACCTACAGGCAACCAGGTGCAGGTACCTGCCAGTGCACTGCACACAGGGCAGGTAGCGAGTAGCTTACTGGTTACTGCTGAACACCTGAGGACACACCAGTACAGGTACCAGTACAGGTGCCCGTCCGTGCACTGCACACAGGGCTCCGTCGCCCTGTCTCGGTTCTCTCTCACTCTCAACCCATCTCTCTGTAGCCCGCTCAGTCTCTCCCGACCTGCAGGGCTGGCTAAAAACAAAACCGATTGTGAAGCCTGTACCTCGGAAATGCAAACAGATCTACACAATGATGTGCCCCGCACCGGCCCCGCCTTAGCAAATAAGCCGCCTGCATGGCAATGGGTAATGGATGCAACGTGCATCCCCTACTGCTCAGGGAGCGGAGTTCAGGACCCCCATGGCACAATGGAGCAGGGGAGGGGGGTCTGCAAGAGAAAACCACCCGTGCCCTGCCCTCAGATCGTGTGTGCGTGTGTCCGTATGCCGGCTTCCTCATTATTGTCCCCAAGACACGCCGATGGACTGGACCCACAACATACACATGTGTGCTAACAGGCCGCGCTCCTCCCTGACTGTCATCACCCCGGGAGCAGTCTGTCCACCGACAGCGGATTATTTTGCATTGTTTTATTCTTATGTCCACGCCGTTACGCCCTTGCCTTCTTCGGTAGCCCGACTCTAGCAGTGAGTGGACACACTCTGGTCTGGCCGCAGCCTGTTAATCAATGCATCCAACCACTATCTGCACCCCAAGAGTTCACAGCGCCAAAACACTGAATTGTGTGATCTGGAAGTTAGCACCCATCAGAAACGAGTTCAAGAAAACAGAGATGGTCCAGCCAACATGTGAAAATGTGTACATGGCTCACAAGGATTCTCGAGTCTGCTAGTGGTGATGACACTTTGCCTGGGTTGGCTGAGGAACAAGAGCGCCTTAATCCTATTACAGGGATTCAGAGAAAGCTGCAGGGGTCTGAGCAGTGTATTGGAAGGGTTTCTGGCATAAACTACCCCCTCCTCCCACACGCACATCCACAAAGCCCATTGTTAAAGGTCTGGGGAGAAACGTTGGTAATCGGGCCTGGGGCTGCCATGCTCGTACTCGTAGGCGGGACTTCCCGCATGAAGCAGCACCGGAAACAGTTTGTCCAGCTCGTTGAATCAAATCTGATGAGAGGACAATGTCCTGCTGACCTACGCGGCTTTACCCAGGTTCTCACAGAGCTTTTCAAGTTATTTATGGATCTCACCCCTACAGCCCAAAGCTAACCTAAGGGGATCAGAGGCTCAGAGCTAACAGACATCCCAGGAGTACCCACCCTTTAGTAGAGAGTTTCCTATGAAATATTCCTACAGAGCACCCCATCACAGAGGCCGACCTCCTCTCCATCCAGCGTAATCTTGATTAGGAAGACTAGTTCAACATAGACTTCAATGAGACCTATGTGTGTTCCTCCTGTGTCCAGCCGGACAGAGGAGCATTTAATCTTGAATTTCACAATATAATAAATTAGAATAGTGAAGACTGATGAAACAAGGGCACAATCCTGTACCAAGTTTTCAACAGAGAGAAAAGGGAAAGATCAAAAATAGAAAGAAATAGAAAGAAATAACTGGCAAAAGGCTTTGGAGCGACCATGGGGGCTTACAATACAATAATCAATTCAAGTAAGCTCTGGCCAACAGTATCCACAATACATTTTCACAATGGATACAATGTGGAACTGTTATAGAAAGTCGACGTGACGTTTCGATCCCTAGCTCCTAGTATAGTGGGATCATCATCAGGACTAAAGAGTTTACAAACAATTGCCTGGTATAAATGCAACGCCTAGATTCGGCAAATGCATATAAGCATGATGCGTCAAGGTTGAACCGCGGAGGACGGTTGGAAGCTCCTAGAAGTTGCTGTGGATGGACACCTTCTGACGGGTATCCCCGTCAGAAGGTGTTTTAGAGGCAGTGTGCCGGGTTACATGAGGGGCCCCCCATTGCCGGCTGACACGGACTTCCCATCGTTCCACCGAGACTCTTACGAGCTCGTTTTTGAATACGGACAGCCATTGCAGCTGCCGCCCGGACCCTATACCAGACGCGCTTAAATCCAATGCGCGAAGAATGAATGTTCCCTTAGCCAATCCCCTTGCTCATTGATCGCCGCTGCCTACTCCCGCTTTCCACGCGGACGTTCCCGCTGATACCCAGATTGGAACTCCCCCCTAGAGCCCATCAGGTAACCCGGCACACTGCCTCTAAAACACCATCTGACGGGGATACCCTCCCTAACGCTCCTCGTTCTCCATCCAGGTAGGGATCGAAACGTCACGTCGACTTTCTATAACAGTTCCACATTGTATCCATTGTGAAAATGTATTGTGGATACTGTTGGCCAGAGCTTACTTGAATTGATTATTGTATTGTAAGCCCCCATGGTCGCTCCAAAGCTTTTTGCCTGTTATTTGTTTGTATTTCTTTCTATTTTTGATCTTTCCCTTTTCTCTCTGTTGAAAACTTGGTACAGGATTGTACCCTTGTTTCATCAGTCTTCACTATTCTAATTTATTATTTTGTGAAATTCAAGATTAAATGCTCCTCTGTCCGGCTGGACACAGGAGGAACACACATAGGTCTCATTGAAGTCTATGTTGAACTAGTCTTCCTAATCAAGATTACGCTAGGGACCATTGTTCTTAAAAATACGAATTTACCCATGGTCCTTAGCTACCTTTATCGGGTTCCCTTGTTACTTATATTGTCCTCTCCATCCAGAGCACTCAATGAGCAGGGACAGCCATCGACCCACCCCTTCCACCACTTTACAACTTGGAAAAGACTTATGAGGACCTCACAGCGCCTCCAGGACACAAGCTGTGTTCTCCTCGACAGTTGCATCCGTAGAAGTGCTCAAACACTTGTATAATGCTGTTTCTGTCATTGCCTCCAGCTATATGATACACGTAACATCGTACCTACAAGGTCAGTACCATTGGCTTGTAAATGGTTGTACGTTGCAAAGCTAAATAAGCAGTAAATATGGCTTGTATATAAAATGAAAAGCTTCCACTTAAAGCTCACGGTAGCGCCTCAAATACCCAATTAGCCCAAACTCGGATATCTGCCTAGCATAGTGAGCAGACCGACTTGTATTATGCTGTTTCTGTCATTGCATCCAGATATATGATAAATGTAACATCGTACCTACAGCAAGTCAGCACTATTGGCTTGTCAATGGTTGTACGTTGCATGAGCTGAAAAAGCAGTAACTATGGCTTGTATATAAATTGAGAAGCTTCCGCCTAAAGCTCCGGTTAACATTGTTGCTGCTCCTCATGTGTAGAAAGGGGGGAGTGCAAACCAGAGGACGTTGACTTGCGGGGCCCCGGCAGCCCCACTGCAGCCCACCCTGGTTTCGCACCAACCTGTTGAGCCCGTGAACATCCAGGCCGAGGGTCCTCATACGAGACCGGCTCTGCGATCAGAAGCAGGGAGTGGGGGGGCAAGCACGGCACACACTCACCGCGTGCAGTTCCTGGGGTAGGGGGGTCGAGATGTAGGTTAAAGCATCACCTGCAGTCAGTAAAAAACACGCGTTTCTCCGGTGTACTCGTGCAAATAATGTTAGGTCTGAGTTGATAGACTAGGGGAAGGATCGCTGGAACCTATTAATGTCTTGGTAGGAAGGCCCTTCCACCAAACCCCAAGAAACAAAACAAGCACAAGCGCACGTGCGGCAGGAGGGGGAGGGGAGAGAGGAGGGGGCCTGCGCAATTGACTTGCGGGAGCGAGCGGCTGGCGCCGCGATAATTGATAATATATGGCGCCAGCCGTTAGCTCCCGCAAGTCAATCGCCACACGTGCACGCGTTGCCATTGAACAATGGAACGCGTGCAAGTTTTTGGCCTCAAAGCTGTGCCGATGACTAAAGGTCTCTCCTATTCAGTGCATGCGCGCTGCGTAGGCGAGACCTAAAAAGGCAGACTGAACTGGTCTGGCGGTCCTTCTTCACCTCACCTTCGATGTTCTTTTCAGGGACATTCAGCATGAAGTTTTGAACGATTGGGATTTCCTCTCCTCTTTTGGATGTTTCTGAGTTACTTCCTTTGGTACAATCAGTACATTATATGAAGAAGACAAACTGTACAAATCTGTTACAGTCATCAAATGATGTGGAACACACACAGATGCCCAACAGTAGCTCTGTGTCCTCCTCAGTAAACTGGGAGCTCTGGACTGCATTTCCAGTAGACGGCAGGGCAAGCCAGGCTGATGCAAGCGGGACCAATGTTCCTTCGATTCTCTGTCCCGAGACCTTTTCGCTCAATGGAGCCCTTATGAGCTGCATGAAAGGCCCCAAAGGAGAGCTTCACTCCATCAGATTAGTATGCAAATGGTTTGTTTGGGAAGCAAACAAGGCAACATTTGGGCAGGACACAGTCCAAGTATAGGCCGTCAACTGGGCAAGGTATTTTCTACAGAGGAGACGATCAGTGAAACCCATTTCAATACATTCTTGATGTGTACACAGAAGCACCTGGATCCTAATGCACCAGCAAACCCACTGTGATCGCTGTGGTCACGGATCTACAGGCTAAATACAATATCACTAAGCACTGAGGAGAAAGTGCTGGCACATTTGGTTTTTTGAGTGGAGTGAATGTTCCTGTAGCTTAGGAAGATTTTTGAAGGCCTGAAAAACATATTAAGATATGGGGCAATTTTGAACATGTGAAATAAATTAATCATGGCAAGTCTTTGAATAGCTCCTCTATCGTAACTACACTGAGTGACAGTTCTGGAACCCTCTTTGCTCATATAACTGCTTTTGGGAGTAAGGGACTCTACTTAGCTACCTGTGCTGTTCTGGCTTCCCTACTCAACCAATTCAATTTTCCCTCACAGAATTTACTGGTTCTATTGTACAGTTGTGCCAAAACACAACATAAGCCCCTTTGCACAGTTCCGAATCACTGAAATGTACTTTACCTATGTCAATTCTTATTTTTACATGTATCAAAAGGCAGTCCTAGTTCATTTTTAGAACATGTATTTTATTTAATTACATATCTCCTTTACTTTTTGTAACAGATATTGCTGGACCAGCTCAGAATGAAATTGGACAAGCAAGCAATCCTCTTTAAAGAGAGGAAAAGACAAAGGGCTGGTAAATCTGGTTTCTGACATGGGATACCCATGCTATGGCTAATGTCAAAGTCTTCATCCCAATTCTTAGGTAGTGAAAGAGAGCAGCCTGTCTTCACTCCAGGAACATTATGTCAGTGCCTCAGATATGCCGGCAATGGCTCACTGACTTTTCCTGATCAATATTGGGATTTCGTCTCATTGACTCGTCCGCCAGCAGAAGCAGCATGTCCCTCTGCTTCTGCAGGAGCCTGTTGTAAGACCTGGGGTCTCCAGGCCCTACGGGGGTAACGTGACACGAGCGGCTGGGCACCCAAAGGCTTGTGTGTAAAGCAACCATACAACACGCACATCCACTGAAGCCAGGAACGCACACAATAAGGGACGCCACACTGTAGAGATTTATGTAAATAACTCAAGTTTATCCAAGCAGTTCAAGATAAATGCAGTTCATGGGATAACAAGGCAATTCATAAGATATAAATGCACTTCATGAGATATAAATGCAGTTAATGAGGTATACATGCAGTTCATGAGATGACAATGGCAATTCACTTATGTCAGCGTTTAATCCGCCAGCACCATATTCACCAGTATGCTATTCACCAGGATGTTATTCCCCAGTATGTTTCCTGCAGTCTCTAGGCCACCCCTGTATATCTTACTCCCCGTGGTAGGGTTTGGGGGATTGTAGCGCCACTCCTGGGGCGTGCAGGGACCCAGGGCAGACCTCGCGGGCCTACCGCTACCTTGGTTACCTGTAGCGCCTCAGTGGCGATCACCGCGCTCTACGCGCTAAGCGGGCCTCGTACACCTCGGGACAAATCTGACGAACACCTTCAGAGCAGAGCATTAGAACATAGCGCCACTCGTAACCAGCACGCAGTGCATACTTCAGAGCAGAGCCTTAGAACATAGCGCCACTCGTAACCAGTAAGCCGTGAATACTTCAGCACTGAGCATTAGAACATAACGCTACTCGTAATCAGTAAGCAGTGAATACTTCAGCACTGACCATTAGAACATAACGCTACTCGTAATCAGTAAGCAGTGAATACTTCAGCACTGGGCATTTAGAACATAGCGCTTCTCGTAATCAATAGCAAAGAATAATTCAGAACGGAGCATTTAGACCAGAGCGCTACTCGTAATCAATAGCAAAGAATAATTCAGAACGGAGCATTTAGACCAGAGCGCTACTCGTAATCAATAGCAGTGAATACTTCAGAACGGAGCAGTTCACGGAGCACAACGATTCTTACGGAGCGCGCCTCTTGCACTCCGGTGCAGTTCGTGGGGCACAGCGCTCCTTGACAGTCTTGCAGAAAAGGGGGGCAATCCCTCGGAGGGGTCACAGTTCTCGGTTAACGGGGGACTCCC
The DNA here is from genome assembly GCF_964204655.1 of Triturus cristatus. Lineage (NCBI taxonomy): Eukaryota > Metazoa > Chordata > Amphibia > Caudata > Salamandridae > Triturus > Triturus cristatus. Next base: position 472,304,482 of record NC_140590.1, on the reverse strand, counting down.
ACGGAGGGAGAACCAGGGTCTCAGGGTGCGGTGCCGCTCCTGGTCGATAGGGGGCGCACCGGGGTCCTTCCCAAGCCTCCCGGCTTACCTTGATCACGACGTCTTGAGTCGTCTAACCCAGCCACGGCCTAACGCACTTCTCGCAGCAGCTGCGACGGCAGCGACGGGGCCCCGGGCTTCTCCGCGGGCCTCGCCTCGATGAGGGGCACTCGTCCGGTCTCCGGGCCGCAGCAGTGAGCGCGCTTCAGCCTCCACGTCACAGGGGGGGGGCTCAAATTAAGCTGGGGAGCTCCGCGCTCAACGGAGCACGCTGCCGGGGATCCCAGGCCAGGTCAGGGAGCGCAGGGGTCACAGCGCTAAGACCTGGTTGATCCTCAGCGATACCACAATCAGTTAGGCATGTAGTTTCAAGGTTCAGTCTGGACACGCAGTCTCAGCATTCAGTTCTGGCAATCAGTTGCTCTAGAAAGTCTTGATGGCGCAGATGTATCTGGCGCCCTTAAGGGGTTCTGTTACAGGGGGGTAGGGAGTGAGTTGGCGACTAGGTCCTTCCTAGTCATGCTGGGCAGAGGTTCTCTGGGTCCTCCTACTGCTGGGCAAGATCAGTAGGTTTCACAGGATCCCTCACTCACTTAAGAGGCAGCACCTAAATCCTGTCACTCTCAGAGGCATAAGTCCCTGGCTAGGCCCTACCGCCTACACTCCTGCGTGGATTCTCCAGCTCTGCTTTACCCCACTGGCCAACTGACTAGAAAAAGTTCCCCCCCTCACTTATGTATCCCTAGGTCAGGTGACCTCTAGCCAAGGCGGCAAAAGTAAAACCACACCTCCCTTCTAGAAGGTTCCAGCACATTCCAGGAGCTTCCCCATTCTACATATGGGACAAAAAAGGCGGGCTGGTGTCGCAACATTGTTGTGGGGTTCCAGCCAGCTCCTGGCAGCTAGGGTGCTACTATGAAAGACCACTCTACAGTAGCAGGGGTCTGTGGCAGCCATCTTGGGAGAAGGGAGCATCTGCACCTTAACACTGATTGGCAATGAAAAGGCGCTCGGAGACCTAAGTCCAACATCAAAATGAGGGTGGAAAAAATGAGGCACGATCAAAAATAGATGGGGAGACCACCCTAGGGCTGACAGGTCCAACACGCGTCCTCCTCAGCCGAAAGAGGGGAGAGTTACCCAACCTCTAGGGAGTTCTCATCACTAAGGTGGAAAAACCTGGAGAGACCGTCAGCATTGGCGTGGTCAACTCCGGGCCGATGTTCCACCCGAAAGTCCATCCCCTGTAGGGAAATGGACCACCTCAACAACTTGGGGTTTTCGCCTCTCATCTGCATGAGCCAGCGAAGGGGGCGGTGGTCGGTCTGAATGAGGAAGTGAGTTCCAAAGAGGTATGGCCTCAACTTCTTCAGAGCCCAGACCACCGAGAAGGCTTCTCTCTCAATGGTGCTCCATCGCCGTTCCCGAGGGAGGAGTCTTCTGGATATGAAGGCCACTGGTTGATCTTGGCCCTCGGTGTTGAGTTGCGAGAGCACCGCACCTATGCCGTGCTCTGAGGCGTCGGTCTGCACAATAAATTCCTTGCTGAAATCTGGTGTTGCTAGTACTGGAGCGGTACACATCGCATGTTTCAGCGTGTCAAAGGCTTCTTGGCATGCAGCTGTCCATATGACCTTGCGAGGCTGCTTCTTCGAGGTCAATTCCGTCAAGGGGGTTACGATGGTATCATATCCCTTGACAAACCGGCGGTAATACCCAGTGAGGCCGAGGAAAGCTCGGACCTCTGTTTGGGTCTTGGGGGGCTCCCAAGCCAAGATGGTCTCTATTTTGGCCTGGAGGGGTTGCACCTTACCTCCGCCCACCAGGTGTCCCAGGTACACGACAGATCCCTGTCCAATCTGGCACTTGCTGGCTTTAATTGTTAGGCCAGCACGTTGCAGCGCCTGCAATACCTCCTGGAGGTGCTGCAGATGGTCCTCCCAGGTGCCACTGAAGACAGCTATGTCATCCAGGTAGGCCGCTGAGAAGGACTCCAGGCCAGATAGTACCTGATTCACTAACCGCTGGAATGTGGCCGGAGCATTTTTGAGCCCAAAGGGCATCACTCGGAACTGGTAGTGGCCCTCGGGGGTGGAGAATGCTGTTTTCTCCCTTGCTCCATCGGCCATGGCAATCTGCCAATATCCGGATGTCAGATCAATGGTGCTGAGGTACCGGGCTGCTCCCAGCCGGTCCACCAGCTCGTCTGCACGTGGGATGGGGTGAGCATCTGTCTTCAGGACAGAGTTCAACCCCCGGTAGTCCACACAGAACCGAAGCTCCGGCGTCGTACCCGGTGGGGCCGCTTTCGGCACCCACACCACTGGACTAGCCCACAGGCTGCTGGAAGGTTCTATCATCCCCAGCTCCAACATTTTGGCTACCTCACACTGGATGCTATCTTTCACTCGGTCAGAGAGCCGGTAAGACTTGTTCTTCACCGGGGGGCGGTCCCCTGTGTCCACATCATGGGTACAAAGATGAGTGATTCCAGGCGTGAGGGAGAACAACGAGGCGAACCGTCCCAGGACATGGCGACAGTCCCTCTGTTGCTCTGGGGTCAAGGATGGGGAGAGGACTACACCTTCCACCGAACCATCCTTCTCTTGTACCGCTAGAAGGTCAGGAAGAGCTTCACTCTCTTCCTCTTCGCTCCCATCTGTCACCATCAGGAGAGCAAGCTCTGATCGCTCATGGTGCGGCTTCAGGCGGTTGATGTGTAACACCCTGAGGGGCTGTCGGGGGGTCTTCAAATCCACTACGTAGGTGGTCTGGCCTCGTCGCTCCACAATGTCATACGGACCAGTCCACCGGTCCTGGAGGGCACAAAGCTCCCCAGGTTCCATGACCCACACCTTCTGTCCAACGTCCAACTCGACCGTCCGAGCGTTGCGTCATACCATTCCTTCATCACGGTCTGTCTAGCCTCTAGGTTCTCTGAGGCCGCCTTCCACAGCTTGGCCATCTGGCTTCGGAACGCCAGCATGTAGCTGACAATGTCACGGGGAAGCTTCTGCGAAGTCTTCTCCCACCCCTCTTTCACTAAACTGAGGGGACCCCTAACGGGATGGCCATAGAGCAACTCAAACGGGCTGAACCCGACTCCCTTCTGCGGTACCTCCCGGTAGGAGAATAACAAGCAGGGGAGGAGGACGTCCCATTTACGCCTCAAGCCCTCTGGCAGGCTTCGGATCATACCCTTCAATGTCTTATTGAAGCGCTCTACAAGTCCGTTAGTCTGGGGAGGAGTGGAGAACCGGTAGGACACCCCACACTCCTTCCACATGGCCTGCATGTAGGCCGACATGAAATTCGTGCCCCTGTCCGACACCACGACCTTGGGGAATCCCAATCGGCTAAAAATCCCCAATAGTGCCCGCGCCACCACCGGTGCAGTGATGGTCCTCAGAGGAATAGCCTCTGGGTACCTTGTGGCGTGGTCCACCAAAACCAGAATGAACCGCTGTCCCGCTGCGGTCGGAGGGTCCAATGGCCCAACAATATCAATACCGACCCTCTCGAAAGGGGTCCCGACCACGGGGAGCGGTTCCAATGGGACTTTCAATTTAGTCCCAGTCTTGCCACTTGCCTGACAAGACTTACAGGTCTTACAAAAGGTGTCTGAGGCAATCCTCATCCTGGGCCAATAAAAATGAGGGACCAACCGTGCAAAGGTTTTGTCCTGACCCAGATGTCCGGCTAAGGGTATCTCGTGCGCTAACTCCAGCAGGAAGGCCCGGTAACATTGGGGGACCACTATGGCCCTCAAAGATCCATGTACCGGCACCCTGGGCTCACTGTATAGGAGACCATCCTCCCAATACACATGATATCCTCCCATCTCCTGACTGGCCACTTGAGCTTCGGCCTGTCGCCGCATGCTTTCAAGCGTGGGGCACGTCCTTTGTGCCTGACAAAATTCCTTCCGGGTAGGCCCTCCTCCCACATGCCAGTCAGCAAGGGTCGGTAAGTCCTCCACGGGAACGACATCCACCTCCACGGGCTCCGGGGGCACCTCTGCGGCCTCCCCATCCATCTCATGGGGCGTGTCCTCTACCACCTTCTTCTTTCCTCTTCTGGTGTTGGGTTGGGCCATGGTTCCAGGCTCCAACCCAGGGTGAGTTCCATGCTGGGCAGCCATGGACTGCGTGACTACACAAGTCCACCCTGGTAATCCCAGCATCTCGGTGTGAGCTCGAAACTCGACATCGTTCCACTTGTTGTGCTCCAGGTTGTTCCCTAGCAAGCACCCCACAGGCAAGGCCGGGCTCACCGCAACTCTTAGTAGGCCTTTGACTCCTCCCCACTCAAATGGAACACGAGCCACTGGATAGTGACTCACACTGCCGTCAGCCAATACGGCCGGATGGAACTCCTCGGGGACTACTTGGTCTGGGGACACCAGCCGCCTCACTACAGTGGTCATGCTGGCACCTGTGTCCCTCAGAGCCTCCACCTCCTCCCCGTTAATTCTCACCCTCTGCTGATATTTAGCAGTGTTCAGGGGCAGGGACACTACGGGGACCACCTCTCTATCCCCGAGTAAAACCAGGGTCAGGCCTGTCCACTCCCCTTCCCTATCTAAGGGCAGCTCCACCCCAAGCGCTATACTACTCACCCCGGGACTTTTCCCACCCGTTGGGGCTGGGGGTCGCTTGCGACACTTGGGATCTCCCTTGTAGTGTCCAATCTCCCCACATTCATAGCACCGCACAATCCTTGGCTGCTGACTCCTGTCAGGGTAAGTGGGTCTTGTGGAATTGGACGGGGGTGGGGTTCCTACTCCCTTCCCAAACTTATTTTGGGGGCCTTTAGAGAACTCCACCTTTTTAACTCCGCCCTCTTTCTTCTGGGGGAAACCCTGTCCGCCTTTTGAGCCATCTCCCCCGGGGCCCTTGTGAGACACCCGGGTGCTCACCCAAATATCTGCCTCCTCCGCAAGCTCACGGGGATCCATCAACTTGCGGTCCACCAGATGTTGGCGCAGCTCCGGAAAGCCCTTATCCAAGAGGTGCTCCTGTAAAAAAAGATTGTACACCCCTTGGTAGTCCTGCACCTCGCTGCCACGCACCCAACCATCTAGTGCCTTTCTCGCATAATCAAAAAAATCCACCCATGTCTGTGTGGACAGCTTATGGCTGCCACGGAACTTCTGCCTGTACCTCTCGGGGTTAAGACCAATTTTTTTTAGTAAGGCCTCTTTCATGGGGGCATACCTGACCTGATCCGCCTTGGCCAAATATAGCAGGGTGTCCCTGACATTGGGAGGTATATACCGATATAAACCACCTCCCCAATTACTCTCGGGTACCCCATGGGCAGTCAAGGCTACCTCGTATGCCTCTAACCATTTAGCAATGTCGTCCCCCACTGTGTAATTGGCAATGACTTCCTTAGGTAGGTAGAATTTTGACTCGTGAGACTCTTTAGGTATGCTGCCACCATTGTCCTTATTGGACGCATTCAATTGGAGGGCGCGCAGCTCCAACTCTTTCAGCTGAAGCTCATGCGCCAACTTCTTTTCCTCCATTGCCCATCTCTTGTTTTCTCTTTCATGTTCCAATTTCGCTAGCTCCCACTTTAATTGCCTCTCTTCCCTTCTGTCCTCGTACTCCTCTGGAGACGCGCTCCTCCTAGATCCTATCCTACTACTGGCCCCAGAACGTCTCCCTGGAGGCACATTTTCAGACATATCCACATTAAGTATGTCTAGTACTTCCTGGGCGCTCTCCTCCTGAGGTGCATCTGGCGCCTCCTGTCCCTCATCCTCTCTCCCTTCTGGGTGGGCCTCTACCCATGCCCTTATGGCGGTACGGAGTTCCGGTCCTTTGGCCCTCCGCACCCCAGGCACCCCCATCCCCTGCCCGAACTCTCTCAGTTGCTTCACCGAGTACCCCTCGAGGTCAGCTAACCGGAATTCCATCTTGACAGGTGGGGACCTAGATACTAAGGAAGAAATTCCTAGGATATGGGTGACAGTTACCAGCTAACCAGGATTCTTTTACACTCTCAGCCTGGACAGTGGAATCAATAAATCCAGCAAATAATAGTTGCAGAGCTTTGAAACAACAGGTGTTTAATTGTGGCGCCCTTCGCTTCAAGGAAGGGTGCTGTATGGTCACAGGTCCTAATATTCCACCGCTGCCACCAATGTAAGACCTGGGGTCTCCAGGCCCTAAGGGGGTAACGTGACACGAGCGGCTGGGCACCCAAAGGCTTGTGTGTAAAGCAACCATACAACACGCACATGCACTGAAGCCAGGAACGCACACAATAAGGGACGCCACACTGTAGAGATTTATGCAAATAACTCAAGTTTATCCAAGCAGTTCAAGATAAATGCAGTTCATGGGATAACAAGGCAATTCATAAGATATAAATGCACTTCATGAGATATAAATGCAGTTAATGAGGTATACATGCAGTTCATGAGATGACAATGGCAATTCACTTATGTCAGCGTTTAATCCGCCAGCACCATATTCACCAGTATGCTATTCACCAGGATATTATTCCCCAGTATGTTTCGTGCAGGCTCTAGGCCACCCCTGTATATCTTACTCCCCGTGGTAGGGTTTGGGGATTGTAGCGCCACTCCTGGGGTGTGCAGGGACCCAGGGCAGACCTCGCGGGCCTACCGCTACCTTGGTTACCTGTAGCGCCTCAGTGGCGATCACCGCACTCTACGCGCTCAGCGGGCCTCGTACACCTCGGGACAAATCTGACGAACACCTTCAGAGCAGAGCATTAGAACATAGCGCCACTCGTAACCAGCACGCAGTGCATGCTTCAGAGCAGAGCCTTAGAACATAGCGCCACTCGTAACCAGTAAGCCGTGAATACTTCAGCACTGAGCATTAGAACATAACGCTACTCGTAATCAGTAAGCAGTGAATACTTCAGCACTGAAGATTAAGTCTGGCTCTCCTGCGGACTGTGCTCCCGCACGGATCCTCAGAGCACTCTATACTAGCTGCCCCGTCCCCCCTCTTGCCCTTCTTAATGCTTCCCTCACTTTGGGCTCTGTCCCTTCCTCATTCAAATCTGCTATTGTTCTCCCAATTCTTAAAAAACCTAGTCTTGATCCCTCTCTTTTATCCAACTTTAGGCCTATTTCTTTGCTCCCCTATCTCAGGAAGATCCTTGAAAGCCATGTCACATTTTGCTTGTCCACCTATCTCGAGGAGAATCATCTTCTGGCCTCCCATCAGGCGGGTTTCCGCCCAGGCCACTCCACTGAGGAAGTGGTGCTAGCGGTCATGGATGAACTCAAGGGGAAAGCCGACATCAATCTCCCTCAAGCTCTGGTCCTCCTCGATCTGTCCGCTGCGTTTGACACGGTCGATCATGCCATTCTTCTCGATCGTGTCAGCGCAGCGGGCATTCAAGGCACCGCCCATTCTTGGATCGCATCCTTCCTCCAAGACCGGACGCAAGCGGTTCACCTCTCCGGTTTTTCCGCTTCCCCTCGGTTGGTTACCTGTGGGGTTCCGCAGGGCTCGTCCCTTTCCCCTCTTCTTTTTAATCTCTACATCCGCCCCCTTGTCTCCTCTCTTCTCGAGCTGGGGGTCTCTGTGTATAACTACGCTGATGACCTCCAGCTCGTCTTTGATCTTTCGTCCCCTCTTGTTTCCCTCCCTAAGTTTTGCTCCACTTTAGTCTTCATCTCTCAGTGGATGAGCTTCAATCATTTGAAGCTCAATCCGGACAAAACGGAGCTTGTCCTCACTGGTGGTCCCTCCAATCCTTGGTCCCCTGCTCACTGGCCCCTCTCCTTTGGTCCCCCCCTGTACCGGCTTCTTCTGTCCGGACCTTGGGCATCAAGGTCAGCCATGACCTGTCCATGCATTCACAAATCAGTTCTGTTGTCTCTTCGTGTTTTCTTTCTCTTCGCTTAATCCGTAAGATCTCTCGGTTTTTTTCTGTTGATGCCCTTAAAACCATAGTCATCGCCCTTATCATCTCTCGCCTTGACTATGGGAATGGCCTGTATGTTGGCATCCCCACCTATGAAATCCGCCGTCTTCAGGCCATTCAAAATCAGGCGGCTCGACTTATCCTCCGCCTACCCAAATCTTCTCACATTACATCTGCTCTTAAGTCTCTTCATTGGCTCCCTGTGCATCTCAGATCTTTCTTCAAACTCGCCTGCCTGGCCTTTCGGGCTCATCATCGCTCCGCCCCACACTTCATTAATTCTCTTATCACCTCCCACGTCCCCAGTCGAACTCTCCGTTCCTCATCACTTTCTCTGCTTCACGTCTCCCGCTTTCGCAAATCACGCAATGGGGGCACCCGTTTCTCGGTTCTGGCCCCTCGGTTTTGGAACAGCCTTCCCCTTTCTATTCGTTCCATCCCCATTTACACTCACTTCCGTAAGGCCCTCAAAACTTTCCTGTTTTCTCAGGCTTTTCCCAGCTAGTCCTCTTGGGTTTTTCTGTGAGTTTGGATGAGTCCTCAGCACCAGGAAGCCGCTTGGCCGCAGTGCGCTTAATTAAATTCCCGTTTCATTTCATTTCATTTTACTGAGCATTAGAACATAACGCTACTCGTAATCAGTAAGCTGTGAATACTTCAGCACTGGGCATTTAGAACATAGCGCTTCTCGTAATCAATAGCAAAGAATAATTCAGAACGGAGCATTTAGACCAGAGCGCTACTCGTAATCAATAGCAAAGAATAATTCAGAACGGAGCATTTAGACCAGAGCGCTACTCGTAATCAATAGCAGTGAATACTTCAGAACGGAGCAGTTCACGGAGCACAACGATTCTTATGGAGCGCGCCTCTCGCACTCCGGTGCAGTTCGTGGGGCACAGCGCTCCTTGACAGTCTTGCAGAAAAGGGGGGCAATCCCTCGGAGGGGTCACAGTTCTGGGTTAACGGGGGACTCCCACGGAGGGGGAACCAGGGTCTCAGGGTGCGGTGCCGCACCCGGTCGATAGGGGGCGCACCGGGGTCCTTCCCAAGCCTCCCGGCTTACCTTGATCACGACGTCTTGAGGCGTCTAACCCAGCCACGGCCTCACGCACTTCTCGCAGCAGCTGCGACGGCAGCGACGGGGCCCCGGGCTTCTCCGCGGTCCTCGCCTCGATGAGGGGCACTCGTCCGGTCTCCGGGCCGCAGCAGTGAGCGCGCTTCAGCCTCCACGTCACGGGGGGGCTCAAATTAAGCTGGGGAGCTCCGCGCTCAACGGAGCACGCTGCCGGGGATCCCAGGCCAGGTCAGGGAGTGCAGGGGTCACAGCGCTAAGACCTGGTTGATCCTCAGCGATACCACAATCAGTTAGGCATGTAGTTTCAAGGTTCAGTCTGGACACGCAGTCTCAGCATTCAGTTCTGGCAATCAGTTGCTCTAGAAAGTCTTGATGGCGCAGGTGTATCTGGCGCCCTTAAGGGGTTCTGTTACAGGGGGGTAGGGAGTGAGTTGTCGACTAGGTCCTTCCTAGTCAGGCTGGGCAGAAGTTCTCTGGGTCCTCCTACTGCTGGGCAAGATCAGTGGGTTTCACAGGATCCCTCACTCACTTAAGAGGCAGCACCTAAATCCTGTCACTCTCAGAGGCATAAGTCCCTGGCTAGGCCCTACCACCTACACTCCTGCGTGGATTCTCCAGCTCTGCTTTACCCCACTGGCCAACTGACTAGAAAAAGTTCCCCCCTCACTTATGTATCCCTAGGTCAGGTGACCTCTAGCCAAGGCGGCAAAAGTAAAACCACACCTCCCTTCTAGAAGGTTCCAGCACATTCCAGGAGCTTCCCCATTCTACCTATGGGACAAAAAGGCGGGCTGGTGTCGCAACATTGTTGTGGGGTTCCAGCCAGCTCCTGGCAGCTAGGGTGCTACTATGAAAGACCACTCTACAGTAGCAGGGGTCTGTGGCAGCCATCTTGGGAGAAGGGAGCACCTGCACCTTAACACTGATTGGCAATGAAAAGGCGCTCGGAGACCTAAGTCCAACATCAAAATGAGGGTGGAAAAAATGAGGCACGATCAAAAATAGATGGGGAGACCACCCTAGGGCTGACAGGTCCAACACCTGTCTTGCACCATGCTGTCCCTATGATGTCCTATATAACAATGTCTTCGACCCCTCTCTGTCCAGTCCTTGCTGTTCTAAGCGGGGTCCTAGTCCTGGAAGGATTGCTGCTGGGTTCTGATGTCCTACCATCAGGCCAGTATGGAGTTTCAGACCACCGAATAATACCGTAGGATTTTCTGTGATAGCCATTTCCGCCCCATACACTAAAATCAGCCCTGGAGGGGCTACAGAAGCTAGTGGATAGTCCTTTCAAAAGATGCGGTCAATACCGTACGTCATGCTCTTAAGGACAGCAACTGCTCAGAGGTGCTCGAGACCTTAGACAGAATATAACTGTTCATACTTTACATGTCAATGTTAAACTGCAACTATGTCGTCAAGGTAGGTGGATGTGGAATCATGCCCCGGTTACTTACCAGTAATCTTCATTACTCCGAGTCCTTGTCTTCCTCGCCACAGTATTACGAATGAGCCTTCGGCTCCCGACAGAAACTCCAAGTGAAAATTAGCATACCAGTCTCCCTCTCCCTCCAATATGGCCCCCAGCGACGACAGCCAATCCCATAAAGGAAAGCCTCAAACGACCTGAGAAACCAAGCCGCAGACATGAAGCCAATAAGAGGGCCGGGAGGGAAAGGGAAACTATACTGTGGCGAGGAAGACAAGGACTCGGAGTAATGAAGATTACCGGTAAGTAACTGGGGCATTACCTCCTCGTCCGTCTTCCTCGCCACAGTATTACGAATGAGCCGATACCAAAGCATGTCAGCTTCATGTAAGAACACAGGCCACCAGGCAAGTCAGCATCATAGCAAAACTTTATTAAACAGGAAAGAGACACATAGAACCTCCAACCTATGGGACCCCAGAACACAGCACAGAAGAGGCAAAGGCAACCGAAGCACCACCACCAACCTGAAGACGGTAGTGCGACATGAAGGTATGAGGGGAAGACCAAGTGGCAGCATGGCAAATATCCTCCATGGACACCCCCTTGAGAGCGGCCCAGGAGACAGCAACCGAATGAGTGGAACGCCCCTGAATTGGAAGAGAGGGAACCAAGGAAGATGAACCATAAGCCAACAGAATAACGTCCTTAATCCAATGACTGAGAGTGGACAGGGAAGGGCGCAAACCCCTACGGGACAAACCAAAATTCACAAACAAATTGTCCACCTTGCAAAAGGAAGAAGTCCGATCCAGGTAAATCAACAAGGCGCGCCGAACATCCAGAAGATGCAGCAGCAACTCCTCCCCAGAGGAGGGACCAGGACAAAGAACCGGAAGAACCACCTCAGCAGAACGATGAAAAAAGGAATTCACTTTAGGAACAAAAGTGGGGTGAGGGCGTAGCACAACACGATCCTCCAGAATACACAAAAAAGGAGCAGACCTCAGGAAAGCCCCCAACTCCCCAATCCTCCTGGCAGGAGCAATAGCCACGAGAAAGACGACTTTAAGAGTCAAGAATTTCAAGTCAACCGACTCCAAAGGCTCAAAAGGAGTCGACTGCAGAGCACGCAGAACCAGCGGAAGATCCCAAGGAGGAGAAGACAGAACAGGACGGGGACGCTGAAAAGCCAGAGATTTCAAAAGTCTGGACACCAAGGACGTCACAGAGAGCAAAGGAAGCGCATGAAAGGCCGAATGGCAGCCCACTGTGCACGAAGAGTAGAGATGGCCAAATCCAAATCAAAACCCTCATGAAAAAAATCAAGAATGCGTGCAGGATCCAAGTCAGACACCGACAAACCGTGCCGAACGCACCAAGCAGCAAAGTTGTCCCAGTGTTTGGCATAGGAACGCAAAGTAGATGGACGCCTGGACCGCTGAATAACATCAGCAACCACCACAGAACACCCACCCCGAATCAGGGAGTCCCTCTCAAGAGCCAGGCCCGCAGACCCAAGGACCGAAACACCGGAAGAGGAAGCGGAGGCCCCACCAGAGGAAAAGGATCGAAGGGCAACAACCATCCCGTGCCCACCGCCAACTCCAACAATAGAGGAGACCACGGGCGGCGACGCCAACCCGGTACAATCAGAAGAACAAGGGCCCCTTCCCTCTTGATCTTCTGTAACCCAGCGGGGATCAGGGGAACAGGAGGGAATGCATACAACAGGCCCTTCGGCCACAGGAAGGACAGAGCATCTATTCGCCATGCCTCCGGACATGGCATAATCGTGCAAAAACAACGGAGTTGCGCATTGGACCGGGACGCAAACAGGTCCACAATCGGAGACCCAAACCTCCTCCGCAAAGCCTGGAACATCAGGCGCGTCAGGGACAAGGACCCCATGGACGGAAAGACCCTGCTCAGGCAGTCCGCAACTACGTTCTCCCGACCAGGAAGGTAGACAGCCGACAGTGACTCCAGGTGCAACTCCGCCCATGAACAAATCTGGTAACTGAGGGAACAGAGGGAAGGAACCTGGCAGCCCCCCTGATGATTGAGATACGCCATGACCACCTGATTGTCCATCCTGACCTGAACATGGTGACCCAAGAGAAGGTTCAGAAATGCCAACAGACCCAACTGGACAGCCTTCAGCTCCCTGTAGTTCGAGGAACAAGACTTCACAGTCGGAGCCCAAACACCCTGAGTCGAAGAGTCCCCCAGAGTAGCACCCCAGCCCAAGAGGCTGGCATCGGTAGTGAGGACCCGAGAAGGAACTACCATAAAAGGACAACCCCGGGAGAGATGAACCACGTCCAACCACCACCCCAGGGCCTCCCGAACCCCCACTGACACAGGAATCAAGAGATCGAGATTCCGAGAACAGGGGTCCCAATGCAACAAAATGTGGGAAACCACGGGATACATGTGCAGGCGAGCCCAAGGAACCACGGACAAGGAAGCTGACATGAGACCCTGAACCCTCAACCAAAGTCCCGCAGGCTGGGAAGGACCTGACAGCAGGGACCGAACAGCAGACAGCAGGGTTTCCATCCGCGCAGGGGGCAGGAACACCGACCCCAACAGAGTCCTGAAACGAGCCCCAATGAAAGTCAGATCCTGCGAAGGAACCAGGGAGGACTTTCCCACATTCACCAGGAAGCCGTGCAATTCCAGGACCCGGCAAACCCTCTGGACATGGATCACCGCCTTAGGAAGAGAAGAAGCAGAAATCAATAAATCGTCCAGGTAGGGAAACACCTGAATGCCCTCCCCATGCAAATGACCAATGATAGGTGCCAGAACCTTCGTAAACACCCTGGGAGCAGAGCAGAGACCAAAAGGCAATACCTGAAACTGGTAGTGCCAACCCAGGAGACAGAACCGCAGAAAACGTTGACTGTCTGGGTGCACAGGCACATGGAGATAGGCGTCTTGCAGATCGATCGACGCCAGAAAGTCTCCCCGAGAAATCAGAGTTAGAATCACCTTCAGAGACACCATCTTGAAAGTCTGAGGGGGAATGAAGCCATTCAGCGTCTTCAGGTCCATGACAGGCTGGAGATCCCCCGTGCGTTTGGACACAAGGAATAGGATGGAGTACACCCCCAACCCCTGCTGAGCCGCCGGAACTGGAATCACAGCACCCTTTGCCAGAAGAGAGTCTATACCTGCCAAAAGCGCCGTTTTTTTGAGGGCAAACCGGGGGCAAGGAGTGGATCGGAAATAGCCTGGTGGATCCTGGCCGAACCCAAGGCGAAAACCCTCGGAAACTATACGAAGGACCCACTGATCGGACACTATCAACCTCCAGGACGTCAGGAAGAATCGCAGCCGACCCCCCAACTGGACCTTTCCCCGGAGAAACAGAGTCATGATTTGGAGGGAGCAGAAGCGGAGGATGGAACGTTGGAGAACCGGGACTTATAATTGGAAGGGGCACCCCGGCCACGCCCCCGACCATGAAAGGGCTGGTGAACACGGCCCCTACGAGAAGGACCGAAGGCACGGGTAGTACCAAAAGACCGGATACTACCAGATCGATCCGGAGCCAGCAGCTTCCTATCCTCCGCAGTCTTCTTCACCATATCCTCCAAAGGAGGCCCAAAAAGCTTAACCCCAGTAAAGGGAATCTTCATCAACAAAGATTTATGGGTAGCATCAGCTTTCCAGGAGCGCAGCCACAACTGGCGCCTAGCCGCCACCGAAGAACCAGCCGCAGAAGCAGCCGCACCCAAGGCATCAAAAGAGACGTCCGAAAGGAGACGAACCTGCTGCTCCATCATGACCAACATAGAGGAGACATCCTCCCCTTGGTCCAAAAGTTCAGCCAACGACTGAAAATCCTTCAGCAGGGACTGAATGGCATAAGAAGAATAAGTAGCAGCTCGGATGGAAAAATTGGCAGCAGAAAAAGTGCGCTTCACCGCCCCATCCACCTTCCTATCCACAGGATCCGCTGGAGAGGAATGCTCAGACACCACAGACCCATGAGACGACATCACCGCCATCAAGGAATCAACCTTCACAGACGAAGGATACTTGGTAGAAAAATCCTGCAACGGGTAACGCTTAGCCAAGTATCGTGGGAAAGTCCCCTTGTCAACATCCTTCCATTCAGTCTCTAACACCTTACAACAGAAGAATGCAGAGGGAGATTTTCAGGATCCGGACGTTGATATTGCGCAAAAAAATCCTCCTCCATCGTAACAACCGAATCAGGAAACAGCAAGTTGGTGCGAATGTGCCCCAGCACTTCCTTAAGGTCAGCACCCTGCACAAAGCGACCCCTAACCTCCACATCATCCTCAGCGTCAGAATCAACCTGGGAGGTAGGATCAGACCTGATCTTCTTAGAAGGAGGCGCAGCCACCTTGCCCTGCAAAGCAGCAGCCACAGCCGAATCAATCATCTGTTGAAGCACAGAAAAGGAAGGCAATGCATCCTGAGACCCAGAAGCGACTTCCCCAAGGCCAGGAGCCACAGCGTCACCAGAAACCTCCATCACATCAGCAAACGCAAAAGCAGTAAGGGAAGAACAACCCAGCACCGAAACCGGCAAGAAATCAGCGTTTAAATTTCCACCCGGCCTCATTGCAATCACGAAAAAAACACAGGACACGCCCCCAACACACAATAAAGGAGCCGGAAGCCCGCGCCCCTTACCCGAGAAAAAACCCCAGCCGAGGAGTCGCCGCCAATAACTGCTGAGCCAAAGGAATCCCCATCCGAAAGACGGCAGCACAGAAAGCCCTGCGCCTGAAGCGCGAATAATAATAACCACAACAAAGCGCCGACCGCATGAAGTCCACTGTGCAGGACGTGCGGTCGGCAAGGACTGAAAAATGCGCCGCTGAGAGTCCGCTGCAGCAGGACATCGAGGCGCTGATTCAGTGAGGAGGCGGGTCCCAAAGCGAACCCGACCGCCGCCACGCCAGTGCCGCTATAGGCAGGAACCGGAGAGGCACGCTGTGCAGAGGAAACAAAACACACTAACAACAAGCATTTACAATGCAATGGTCTCGGCATTGGTAAAGTTAGAGCTATTGGCATTGCTCATGACATTATTTTTGTTTATGTGTTTGTTTTTAAAACATTTAAAGAAACGGCATTGTCATGAGCAATGCCAATAGCTCTAACTTTAACAATGCCGAGACCGTTGCATTGTAAATGCTTGTTCTTGTTTATGTTTTTAAAACATTTAAAGAAATGGCATTATTTACAATGTCAATAGCTTAATCACTCTCAAAAGCGAGATTTATTATGCGAGCATTATTTGGGAAGTTTGGCAAATCCATAATTATGAGGAAAACGCTGCAGCATCGCAAAATGCCAGTGGCCAGACTAATATGCATGATTAGTATTTGGATCCCATGCCCATTCCTTCTTTGTCCTCTCTGCTGAAACTGCTGTCTGAAGTGTCAAATTTTATTAATACTAAACAAAAATCGCACTACCGTGCCAGGGCCAGACTTGGCGTTGATAATAATTGTTTGAAAAGGGAACTTTGAAAGGATACGAACTTGACCAATTCTGGTTTCAAAATATAAGAGAACACTGTAGAGGCATGCGTCTACCGACTGTTATATATAATTTGGGATATATTTTTTCATCTGTCGAGTTCAGCCACTGCATGATTATATTGTTGTCTCTTTTTGAAACTCAGGAGCAGTAACATTGTCGTGGTGTCACTAGGGCTTCAAGTGGATGCTTTTTCGATATTATATACAAGCCACAGTTACTGCTAATTTATCTTATGCAACTAACAACGATTGACAAAGCCAATAGTCCTAACTTGTTGTAGGTATCATGTTACTTGTTGTATCATTATGCCTGGATGCAATGACAAAAGAGACAGCAAAATACAAGTCGTATAGACCCCGCGCAACACCGCCCCCCACCCCCACCCTTTTTTTTGATCCCACTTAAAGCCCTGGGTAGGATACTCAAAAACAGGGCCGAACTGGAACCCCAAAGTAGGCCTGGCAATTATGTCGGACCAGCTGGAGGGTCATGGGGGAGGTTAACTGTGAAGTACTTTTGCTACAGGAAACGCCCGATGCCCGGGCAAGCCAGCCCGGCCCTGCTCAACAACCCCGTTCTCTCCCGCATTTACCTGTGATCAGGCGCGCAACACCCATTGAACTCAAAGGGCTTCAGCCCCCCTTGTCGTGTGTGGCAGCCCGGGATGAGATCGCTCCCCGGCCAGACACAAAGCCGCGCCTGAGCACTTCACAGGTCTTTAAAAAGACCATTTGCATGTTAATGAGGCCTCGCTGTTGCTTCACCCCTTGTAAGAACCCCCGCAGCTCCACTCTGCCTGGATTCAGCCCCCCCCACCCCCGAAATCAGCACAACTCTGCCTACTGTTTAAAGATTCCGCCCCCCCCGAACATTAACTAGCAAGTGATTTCGCTGTTCGCTTTTTCACAAGCTCTGAACTTTGGCAGTGATGTTTCCCCTTGATAGAGAAGTTTCAGTTTGTGTATTTGGATTCCATGCCCATTCCTTCTTTGTCCTCTCTGCTGAAACTGCTCTCTGAAGTGTCAAATTTTCTTAATACTAAACAAAAATCGCACTACCGTGCCAGGGCCAGACTTAGCGTCGATAATGATTGTTTGAAAAGGGAACTTTGATATAGATTATAGCTGCTGTACTCGATTGTTATGCTGTCTGTGAGCGGGTGTTAAACACTTTTGCCCGAGGACGCTGGCTCTTTAATTGAGCGACATCTTCTCAGGTAGCGGGGCCAAATGCGACAGCTTAAAGATCGGCGTAGCGAGAAGAGACTCGAAATTTGCCTTTATTAGCTTGGATTCCATCTGCGGTTTGTATTCTTTTTTTGCCGAAAGCCATCCGGCCCACTTCTTTCGTCATGCGCTTGTCTTGAGGCGCCACCCTCCCCTCCCCTAGCACCAGTGGTTTACTGCTCTGTGATAGACATCTTTACTGCGGCTATCTGAAGTTCACTTTGAATAAGCAAGGGTGAGGCCGCCGTCCAGCCCTCACCTGGACGGTTCATCTTCCCCTTCAAATAACACCCTCTTCGTGAGCTTACGGGGCTGTGCCAGTGAGGTCGGTGCAACTTTAGTTTTTCGAGGGGACTGCTCGGGGATTAGTTTGATCGTATCATCTGCTTCCCGGGTGTGCCTATCGGCTCCCCTCCTCAGTGGGGGTAGATCTCGCTTGGTCCGCCACAGGTCTCACGGTTCAGTAGCAGTGATCGTCTGACTTTTTCCACATTGCTCCCCTTTGAGTAAAAATAATGCACAGGACATTTCGCTCCCCTCACCAAACCGATGTAACTCGCTGAAATATTTTTTTTTTAAACTTTATCAGTTGTCACATCACAGACATGAGCAAGCATCAAAAGAAAACTCATTTAAGTAGTAATATAGAGTACACGCCTGAAGACTATTACCACAGGATCCCGAACGTTACAATAGTGAAGTAACTTTACATGTCAGACTTTCAGGCTGTACACATTGTGCGAAGCGGCGCCTCCCGCTGATGGGCCATTAACACTGATTCATGGCAGCAGCTGGGGGAACGGAGACACCAACGGCATTCAAACTTTTTAGGACAGGGGGAGGAGACCAGAGCAGCAGCCGGACACGGGAGCACGAGGCAGCCGAGAGCAGGGGAGAGGAAGCAGCTGGGGGAACTGGACACGGGAGCACGAGGCAGCCGAGAGCAGGGGAGAGGAAGCAGCTGGGGGAACTGGACACGGGAGCACGAGGCAGCCGAGAGCAGGGGAGAGGAAGCAGCTGGGGGAACTGGACACGGGAGCACGAGGCAGCCGAGAGCAGGGGAGAGGAAGCAGCTGGAGGAACTGGACACGGGAGCACGAGGCAGCCGAGAGCAGGGGAGAGGAAGCAGCTGGGGGAACTGGACACGGGAGCACGAGGCAGCCGAGAGCAGGGGAGAGGAAGCAGCTGGGGGAACGGAGACACCAACGGCATTCAAACTTTTTAGGACAGGGGGAGGAGACCAGAGCAGCAGCCGGACGCAGGGGGAGCGGACGAGCACACCACCGCCTTTCTCCGAGGGCAGAGCAGAAATACCTCGGAGAAAGGCAGCGTCCTTTTCGGATTCGGGGGCGTGTTTTGCTGTTGTCTCCTCCCTGAGACTTTTCGCAAAAAACACGCCCCCCGATCCGAAAAGGACGGGGCCTAATCGGAGTGACTGACCTCTTCTCCAGTGGCTGGCCAGCATTTACGAGGCCAGCCAATGGAGAACAGGGGAGAAGAGGGGCGGGTTCAAGCCCCTCTTCTCCAAGTCATTATCTCTCGCGAGCGAGACTGCGCAAGCGCAGCCTTCGCTAGCCGAGACCTAAAAACTAACGTTCCACCAAACGAACACAGAGCACAAGAGTCCGCTATAGCAGGACCGCCGCCCCACACTCACCTGACAAGCAGGAACACAGCACTCGGAGCAGTGCAGAAACAAAAAAACAGGTCGTTTGAGGCTTTCTGTATCCCTTTATGGGATTGGCTGTCGTCGCTGGGAGCCATATTGGAGGGAGAGGGAGACTGGTATGCTAATTTCCACTTGGAGTTTCTGTCGGGAGCCGAAGGCTCATTCGTAATACTGTGGCGAGGGAGGAGGTAATGAAAACTACTAAACCTATGCTGAGGTGTTCCCTCCTATTCCAAAAAGGTTAATGCAGAGATTTACCATCTGCTCTGAGCAGGTGGTAAGTAAGTGCAGGGTGTCAGGGCTGGGAAGGGTAGCGTTGTTCACATGAGGGCGGACGGTGGGAGGCTGCGACATCTCTAAGGGTATATTGTCTACTGCCCTGGTGGTGTTTTGCGGGTGGGATAGGGCCAGACTGTGACCTTAGCCCAGCCCCTGTACCTCTGCACTCGAGTGTTTTTTACCAGTGTGGATCCGCCCCGGTGGGTGCCTCGTAATGGGATCCAGAGGGATATGATTTTCTTCGCAGGTTTTGCAGGACCGTCGTGTACACCGTTGGAGTCCCTGCGGGGAGAGAGACGATTGTACAGATTTTTCGAGAGCTCTGCTTGCGTTTCTCAAAACACAGAGGGGCAGATTTACAAGCCCCTTGCGCCACTTTTGCGTCACTTTTTCCCATACTAAAAGTGACGTGCCGGCGGCGCAAGGGGCTTGTAAATAAGCCCCAGCCCGCTCAGAATGCCCCGAGCAACACGCGCCAAGCGCTGTTTTTCTAATGTCATGCGAGTAACCCCGCCGCACACCATTAGTAGAACATCGGCAGGCTTCAGAGGCGAGAAAATTATGATATTTTCACACCCATGTGGTCTTAGTCTTGGCTTGATGCACTGTTGAGTTTGGCCCACAGTTCAAGTGTGCGCCTCTGCTTCACGTCACTGCGGCACCTGCACCCCGGGCCCATTTTGCAGCTACGTAAATATAAATGCTTATGTCTGGGTAATTTGTGATGCACTAGACCCATAATAGACAAGGAGGGATTAGTCTGACGTCAGACCAACAGGGTGGAAGGTGCGTTGCAGGGGTCACTGCGGAAAGAGCCCCAGTACGGCAAATTATCTCATTTTCTTGACCAAAGTCTGAATGCATCTGTATGACAGAGGTCACGTGATTGATATATATATTTTTTTTAAGCAGATTGGTCGCAAGTGGGGGGCGGCTTTCTTGGACCCTGAATACGTTGAGAAGTCAATTGCTTAGCATCCAGTGCCTAGGGCAACCGACACCCAAAAAACAGCCCCCGATACTTGACGCCATGGCCTCTAAGCACCTGATGAAACAGTAGGAGCCAAGTGTGATTGACAAGGTACCCTGTGAAGAACCTAGACCTACGCGTCGCCTGATGGCAGTGGTTAATTTGTGCCGGTGTCACTTGTTACTGGGGATCTGATCTGTTAACCATCAGGCCCACGGGGGCGCAATCCCAATTATTAACCTATAGATTTCTGTCCATGTTCGCTCTTCGGAGGGTGCTTGGTATCAGTGTATTATCTTTTCTTTTTGCTGTGTTCTAATCTTAGGTGACTATCATGGGTGTCATCCACCAATACGACTCTACTCTCTGGTGGGCACGGAGCACCGGAAGCACCTTCTGTCTGACGCTCCCAAATGAGTCTGAGTCAGACCTTGAAACACCAGAAGGCCGCGAGCAGCGCAGAAGAGCAGCGCACGCACAGCAGGAGCGGCAGTCCACGGGTGAGGGTGCGTGTGCACGCCCGTGCTCCGAAGACTGGGCGTTGCGGTCATCAGCAGGGGCGTGGCTTGGTCAGTAAGACTGGGGTGTGTAAGCTTCAGATTTCCCAACAATCCCGCTGGCATACAAGTCAAAAGACATTATGAGAAGCAGGACACGAGGGGGCTGAAGAGGCAGTAGAAAGAGAGAGGGGTGTGTGAATTGTTAGGGATCCACAATAGTTTTCAAACTAACCAAGTTTTAAGTCAGAGACGCGTGTGGGTGCGTGTGTGTGTTTTGTCAGTGTGGACATGTAAAAATCGAGGATGAAATCCGACAGATACCTCACCTTACCCCACTGAAAGCACCTGTATCCAACTATTTACTTTAGAATATATTTTCCAGGGGGGTGTAACAATCGTCCTTCCCATCCCTCCCATGAAACTACACCCCTGGTCATCAAGATTTTTGAGATCTTCACCAATATATGCCCAACAAATGCCTCCCTGGCATGGGCACTAGTGGTGGTAATAGGCAGTGGCCTCCTTAAAAAAAAAACATAATTGACCTAATTTTTTCGAACACAAATTAAGCACTGCCTGACGGTGAAAACGAGACCTAAAAAGAAACACAATTTGACAATGTATGGCCAGCAAAGTGAGTGGAGTTTTCATACAGCCCACGACCATTGAGAAGTCCTCAGCAGAAAAGTGTGGGATCTTCTGTCCAAACACTGGAGGGGTCCAGCTCCTGAACTAGGGTAAGGGGCATGGGAGGAAACCGTCCAGGCAATGCCCGCCCTGTCCTGCACTGTGGGCATTGCTGGAGATGCAGAGGGGGGAGCCGCAGAAGAGCCAGGTGAGTGAGTGCACCATGCACACTTGACCAATCTTCTACAACAGGTTTAACCCTGACAATTGGAGGTCAGTTAGAGCGCAAGACGTCCAGCACATGGGTGGCAAATAGGTGCCATGTGAAGGTTTCACGAAGAGGCTAGCTGCAATGGATAGGGAAGCTCCACGCCTTCGACATGAGCCATTAGTAGGTGACTGGTGGGAATATGCACCACAACTGCACCTTCCCAGGCTTCATTATCCCTGGCTGCCAAATTAGAATCAATGAAGGTATGAAATGGTACAATGATTGGATACCATGCTCTGGGCAGAACACTGCACTTCTAGGGGACCCTCGAAGGCTGCTGGGAGATGGCCAGTTTGTGAAGTGTACACAGTACTGCCACCAGCACAATCGTTCGCGGGTCCGCTGGCATATTCACTCGCTTGTCCACATTGTAATATGGCTCTCGACACTAAATTAGCTCAAATGGGATGGTAGGTAATATTAGGATCATGTCATCTCTGTACACCCCAGGTGTTTCAATTATAATGGAACATAGGAAGAAACATGAACTCACCACACACCTCCACATCCCTGCACGGTGTAATATTTGTGTGGCCCATGAATGCACCGTGGCATTGTACTGCCGAATACCTCACCTAACAAGTGAGCACGTCGAAGAAGTGGTGGGCTGGATGAAGAGGGACGTGCAAGAGGGTAATATCCTCTGACTCACGTGATCTCACCTATCGCTCTTGTACCACTATCACCTTCCGCTGTCACTGCTACTACCGCTGCACCCACCATCACTGATCCTGCTGTTTCTGCGGCCACTACACACACCAGCACCACTCCTGAAATTGCTGCAGCCACCGACCCCACCCTTGCACCAGCTGCAGCCTCTGCCAGCTCTGCAGAATCTGCAGCCCAGAAAGGCTCATCGCTAGAGGACCAGCCTCGTCGCAGGGACAATCGGGGAGGCACGGGTCCATATTGGTTGAAGCCTCTGTGGGGCATGAGCCCTGGGCCTCAACTCTGGGATGGAGGCTGACGTTGAACCAGGCCTCCCTCCTGACCTGCTGCAGCATGGAACCCTGCATCACCTGGGGAGTGAGCTGACATCTGACGACCACAGAGGCCTTAGGACTCACTCTCATGCCAATTCTCCGCATCCATTCTATTATCCTGGTAACATTCAGCACTGTTTACTTCTGTGCTCATGTTTAGACTCTACGGTGTTGGTGACAAACTCAGTGCCACGTTCTTTTTCTTAGAAGTGGCCCGTTTGGACACCATAGGCATAGCCATTTTCTCTACTATATTTGCACGCCATATTTCAGTTGCCAACAGTGGAATTTTGTAATAAAGATGCGGTGATTATTCGGGGGATCGTGGCCCTGAACATTCGCTTTGGCATCTCACATATCAAACACCATCCCTGGTCACTGTTTCCTACTTAATTAAAGTAACATTTAGGCAAAAAAACAATTTGCTCTGACAACGGGCACACTGTATATCTGAGTACAGAGGAGTCCTTATCAGTGATTTTGGTGCTGATGAATCTGCAGAAAACTCCTCTTATACAGTGAAACATGTTGACAACTTATGTAGAAAATGGGACCAACATGTGCGATAAAAAATTATTTTATTTTGTGGCAGAATACTGCCAATAAAAATGAATGATTGAGTGAGTGACTGCCAGACACTGATTTCATTGCTTTTGAATTAGCAGCGTAGGGCTCGTAGATGCACCTCACTTAACAGAGTAAAAGGTTTTTTTTTAGTATAAGGCAGCCGATCACAGTTGAGGTAGGCAAAGAGTTGAGGACTCAGCATCATGGAGAGTCAGAGCCTAATTTGTAAAATAATTGGTGCAGTTGCCCAAAGTTTTGCTCAGAAGCCTGTGGCCGGCTTAATTGTACGTCTGTCTGCCGAATACCAAGGCTGCCTTGTCTTGATTCCACCTCATGCCTCTTTAATGCACCACAACACACGCCATCTTCATCTCGCTGTTGCAGATTTCTGCTTGCTTCCTATGTGATATTTTCCAATCTTTTCTTCTTCCTTCTTATATCCTTCTGTGTTTTTCACTCTTTTTCTCTGAGTCACAATCTTATAAGGAAAAATAAGTGTGGTTGGCCCATACCTGCAACCACTGGCTCAAGTTAATCTTGTACCCCTGAATGACGGCACAACAAACAGGGTGAGTTGAAGTATTTAATTCTTCCAAGGTTTCCTCCATCATGGCCGTGAGCATGCGCGCACTGTCCCACTCTCTGTCTCGCTCACAATAAACGACTTCCCTTGAGCTTGTGCAATAATTTCTGCCAAAATGACAATCGAAGGTCCTGTGGCAGTAGCAGTCCACCGTCCGCAGAGGTTCGTTCCCGCACTGCCAACAACGACACACCGCTAGAATGGGTTCCCTGCTGCCTCACAAATGTTGTAGGGTCGTGGCAGGCCAGCTCATCACCAATTCTTGCACCCCTGAATGATGGCACAACAAGCAGAGTGAGCTGAAGTAGTTCCTTCTTCCAAGGTTTCCTCCTACGACAAGAGCGCAGCCACAAGCAACTGACGTCACTGGCATGCCTTCAAGTCATCAGGAACATGCCATTACTCCACGTTCTATCAGTAAAATCCACCATACAGACATTCAAGTACAACGTGTAAGCACTGTGGAAAGATAATGGTATAGAACCAGATTAGTTAGGCTCTCAGTGATTTGTGCCGCTAATATTTATTAATGTCTGTAGTATACTATGTTAAGATAGCTCCTTCAAGTAGAGGTAGCTTCCCCGAGAAGGGGTTAGCACTAGATTCATGCTTAGGTTAATTCATTCTTCTTGAACCCATCTCTATAGAACACAATGAAGTTTAGATCATACATGGTTAACAGTATTTGAAGGGGTTATTATTGTAGTTCATGAATGAGAAAAGGGCTGCAGAGGTAACAGAGGTAAGGTGTTCTACAGCTGCTCCGGGAAAGGAGGCTTCTAGGCAGTCCACAGGATTGGTTGATATTTTTCAGAGCATTAAGCTAAAACAGGCCTGCCTTTACACTGCTGATGTAGTCCTAGGAAGAGGCTGCAGCCAGTCCCACTGGCCTGAGTGAAGCACCTACATTAACTCATGCCAGCAAAGGACTATAAGATTCTCCAACAGGAACGCTTTAGAGTGGACAGGTGCCAGCTTGCTTCTGTTAAAGAGCACTTCATGTGCTTTTGTTGGAGACTTAACTCAAGAAAGCACCCAACAGTCTGAAGCTGAACTCGGACAAGACAGAGGTCCTCATCCTCGGCTCCACCCCCTCAGCCTGGGACAACTCCTGGTGGCCGACCACACTGGGAGCAGCACTGACTCCCACCGACCACGCACGCAATCTGGGGTTCATCCTCGACTCAACACTCTCCATGACCAAGCAAGTCAACGCCGTCTCATCCTCCTGCTTCAACACCCTCCGCATGCTCCGCAAGATCTACAGGTGGATCCCCACCGGAACAAGAAGAACGGCCACCCAGGCCCTTGTCAGTAGCAGGCTGGATTACGGAAACGCTCTCTATGCAGGAGCCTCGGCCAAACTCCTGAAACGACTTCAACGCATACAGAACGCCTCTGCACGCCTGATCCTTGACATCCCTCGCAACAGCCACATCACACCCCACCTGAGAGACCTGCACTGGCTTCCCGTCAACAATAGAATCACCTTCAAGCTCCTCGCCCACGCTCACAAAGCACTCCACAACACCGGACTGGCATAACACAACAGACGACTCACCTTCTATACCCTGAACCACCAACCCCGCTCCGCTGACCTTGCCCTCGCCACCGTCCCCCGCATCCGAACAGTGACCACTGGCGGCAGATCGTTCTCCCACCTCACCGCCAAGACCTGGAACACTCGTCTTCTTCTGTCTTTACACTGCGTACTCCACTCGTAGGAGTGGAGTACGCGGTGTAAGGACAGAAGAAGACGAGTCCCGAGTATAGTGACACAGAAGTGACGATGCCAGAAGAAATTGGTCGGTTACATGAGGAAAGTAAAGGGTATTGAGATCGATTTAAAAAGACACAAGCTTATACAAGAGAGAAAGTGGAAGGTGAATAGAAGGAGAAGCGGCCGAGGATAAGCTCCGTAGACTCTGTGTTGGTACATTTATACCGCACCTCACTAAGTTGAATTACGAAATTGCACATTCCACTGCCCTAATCCTGAAGAGGCCTGAAAATATTAAGGCTGAAACGCGTCGACAGTTAATTTGAAGACACCCATATGAATTTAAATATGATCAAATAGACAAAGAATACTCAATAAGTGTATGGTGGAAGAAATAGACCTTTGAGTTTCTTTAAAAGAGTGATCTTCGTTTTAGGAATGCTGGTGTGAAAAAGTATTGAATGCATCCTCATTGATTAGTAGGGCAAGGAGAAAAGTGTAAAATGTAAATTTGAGGTATAAATATGTGTATATATGTATAATTTCTATAAAAAAAAGACATACACGTGATGTAAAATGTACAATAAATAGAAAAAACATTTTGATACATATAAATCGGTATACATTTTTTGCTGGATTACCTTTGACTCTGGATTGAAACAAAAATATAGATTTTTCAACAAAAATAAAGTGTTTAGGAATAGATAATTTAACTACCTCTTCATCTAATTGTATATTGGATTTATCCCAAGGCATTATTTATTTTATATTTCTGTTTATTTACCCAGATGCCAGAGGGTTAAATGGGTAACCCCTCCCCCCCTTTTTTGAAGAGATATTCGAGCAGTAGCAGCACCACCACCCAGCGCCTTGAGACCCTCACGGGTGAGTAGTGCGCTTTGCAAATGTTCTGATTGATTTATTGATTGATTGTTGTACTTTGCATTGCCTAACGGCCATCAGTGTCCCGAGGCTTTACCTGGATTTATTTAGTGCAGGTCTCCCTGACGAAATGAACAACACAGATTCGTGAGACCAAAACTACTTTTTTTCTCATATTTTATCACTGATATTATTCGTTTGATTTCTGCATTGATGTATTGTATTTGCACATTTATTCGAACCATCGCTACTTTTGCTTGCTAACAATTATTACCTGCAAATAAATATTGCTAAATCTTCTGGTTTCTTGCTGTTATTGAAGTGTGCCCTTCACTCCACTGTATCAAAAAACAGTGCCGTATTGCTACGGGTGTAAGTTAGTGCATTTGGTAGTATCACAGCACAAGACATTGTCCTTTGCTTTAAAGGTTCTTACTACTTTTCGATATATATGGGATGATGAGCCCGGGAGACGGATCTTTTTGTGCTGTACTCCCTGTTAGTGCTTCATGGTGTTTCTTACAGCTTTTAGGAAAACATCTTGTTCCTTGCAGTGCTCTTTATAGAAATTCCCTACCAGTACATAAGCCAATATTTTAGCATTTGCCTAACTCCTAATATGTTTAATGTAACTGACGTCACATGCTCTGTTTGAGGTTTGGAATTTATTTCTACTATTTGACTGACTGTGGAAAATTTGCACTGCTCCAGGTTCCCAACCCAAACCAAGAAAAAGCTGAATGGCAGAATATGCCCGGCAACTTAATGCAGGTCTAGCCCAGAGATCACAGCATCACCAGCCATTCTGCCCGGCCATTCACCTCCATCCTCCTACTCCTCCCAGCCAGTCTATCCTGTCAACTGCGCAAGCTGTCTGCCCGTGCTGCACAGAAAAAAAGGGCTCACTGTACATATTTGTGTGTATATATGGATGCATATATGTGTGATATATAATATATATACATATATATGTGTGTGTATACATACACACATTACCTACTGGCGGTCGCCAGTAGGTAGTTATAGTTAGGACCACGTTTCCATAGGAAATCCGCAACATTCTATTTTGAATAACTTTGGCGCCGGTCGACGAATCCTCGCGAATTTTTCAAAATAGGTGGGGCGCTACGCTCCGCTCCTACCCTGAAAGTCTCGGGGGGATTCGTCAAGCGGGGGCTGAGATAAAAGGGGGGTCCCAAAACGCGTTTTTCCCATGCATTTTTCCATAGGACCTTTAGACACAGCTACAGCCCGAACGGCTGAACAGAATTACTAGAAATTTGGCAGAGAGGTAGTCCTCAGGTCAAGGAAGTGCCTTTTGTAGGTTTGGTGTAAATCTGTTCAGTAGATTCTGAGAAAATAGCCTTTAAATCAATATATATATCTGAGCCAGCTTACGGTGCGCTTACGGTACGCTTACCGTACGCGTACGGTGGCGTGCGCGAGCGCGATTCTGATTGGCTCTTAGATCTTAGTAAACATTCGAATCGGCCGAAACCAGGAAGCGGCGGCCGCCATTTTCTCTCTCGCACTGAGAGTGTGGATTACAATACAAAGCACAAAAACATGTAAAGGGGCTGTTTGGACAGCTCCAAAACACCTAGCCATGTTGAGGGAGTCCCCAAAGATCCCCCAAGGCCAAAAACGGAATTTTTATTCTTTCGCTAATTTCGCCGATTACGCTTACCGTACGCGTACGGTAAAAAAATATATAAAAAAAAAAATTATCCACACTCTCCCCACCCCGTGTGCAAATGGTGCCCGAAGGGCACCATTTGTGCACGGCTTATAACATGTGTGAAAAATTAAAATATTACCTTTCAAAACGAAGTGCATCATATGTCCTCCATGTGCGCACGGTGCGCGAAGCGCATCGTGCGTACATGGCCCATCTAGCGTAATGTGGGCACGCGGTGCGCGTAGCGCACCGCGTGCCCACTGTGCGTGCACGGCACTAACTGCGTAAAGTGGGCGCGCGGTGCGCGAAGCGCACCGTGCGCGCACGGAACGAACTGCGTTAAGTGGGCGCGCACGCCACGAATGGCGTAAAGTAACTTAGCATTTAAAAAACCGTACAAATTCACTGAAAAAACCATAGGTTTCACACACGTTATAGTTAGGAATTAGCATTTAAAAAACCTTGCAAATTCACTGAAAAAACCATAGGTTTCACACATGTTATAGTTAGCGGAAATTTTACTGATAAAAAACCAATGAAATTCCCCCGTTATAGTTAGTGCAGGCAACTATAACTCACGCGACCGCAATCTTCTGCTGATGACATATGTGTCTTTATGAAAAAAAAATATTTGTAATATATGTATAGCTAAAAATTTATGGAAAAAGACATGGGCAAATAAGTGTCTAAATACAGTATTAGCATCAGCAGAGGATTGCGGTCGCGTGAGTTATAGTTGCCTGCACTAACTATAACGGGGGAATTTCATGGGTTTTTTATCAGTAAAATTTCCGCTAACTATAACATGTGTGAAACCTATGGTTTTTTCAGTGAATATATATATATATATATATATATATATATATATATATATATATATATATATATATATATATATATATATATTGTTCTGGAAAAAACAAAGGTTAAAGTGATGTTATTGTGAGATGAGAATTTCGGTTTCAATAAAATGTCTTAAACTAAAAAAAAGACTGAAATTCACCAGTTATAGTTATCTCAATTAACTATATCTCGTGCCCTAAGGTAACTCCCGGCGGGAGCAGCTACTTCTGTTTGCTCCCGATGGGTTGGAGCAATCACAGTTTCCTACTTCCAAGAGCTCGGGCAGGGAAACAGCAGTGTGCCCCCACACAACGGAAACATTTTCAAACCGCGTGCCGGGTGTAAGCACACATTTTTCTTTGCCCACTGTGTTCCGGGGATGGGCTACCCGAGACACAGTTAAAGAACCAGGCATGGGGGTCCCTGGACCTTGTAACACGTGGGGAGGGTGGTCCACGCACCCTACTCCCCTCTATTTATTGCTATTCCCTGACAAAGGGGTCCCCAGGGTCAATCTGGGCTCGGGGTGGGGGTCGTGCTTCCCTTAAAAATTATGTTTATGTCTCTGGAGGATGGCCATGCAGCCACTCAACTTTTTTAAAATGTTGGCCCCGCCCAATATCAGCTCTAGGTGCACATAAAGCTTCTGCGTATCTTCAAGGGGGGGTTCCCTTATTTGCATGGTGGCATGCCCAATGCAAATGAGGGAATCCCTTGGCCTCTGCTCCGTATTACCGACGTGGGCACAGAGGCAAATAAAAGCCTTCAGGAGGCGCACTGTCAGTGCGCCACCTGAGAGTAGCCCTCTGCAGGCGGGTAAAGGAGGTCCTATGGACCCCTCAGACATTTCTTTGGAGGTGGGTACAGTCACTGACTGCACACTCATGCAACGTGATCTCTACTCCCCTTCAAAAGTGCAGGCAGGCTGCCGCCTGCACTGTGAAACACGGAGCAGCTTTAAAGAAGCTGCTCCATATTTCAAGGGAATGTGTTGCCCCCAGGGCAGCATGAGTTCATGGCTGCCCTTGGGGCAGCACATTCACCATAATGCAGCACATTTTCATTCATTCCACGGGCGCACCTTTTTAAAGGTGCGCCCGTTAAAATGAAGGAAAATGAGCAGCATGTGTAATGCGGCCTTACAAGGTTCTACTTTTTAAAACTTAGTTTGAGGGAATCTAGCAAGGTTCCCTCGAACCCAACTGTCCAGATATACAAATATGTTTGGAGCTTAACATCTCCAAAACTACTGTACGTATTCACACCAAATAACAAAAGCTTGCTATCCAGGCCAAGATCTAGCTGTCTGCGGAATTCGGTGTAGTTCCATTGAGCAGTTTTTGTGGTAATGCTTCTTAAAAAAGTCTATGGCAAGTGCATCAGAATTTTGTGCCTTGGGAACCCCCTTTTTTCTTGGACCCTGCCAAAACTTTCAATGCACAAACTAGACATGAAGGAGCACTCTTTTGGAAAGTTTTGTGTAGATTCATCAAACTGCGCCAAAGTTATTAGCAAAACAAAAAAGTCATTTGATATTAAAATGCTGACCTAACTATAACTACACAGTAGTGACCGGCTCTGGGTAAAATATATGTGTGTAACATGATAGGTGAATATGTCAATGAAAACTAATGTTTTGAACTAAAAAAAAACACACACAAATTCACCAGGTATAGTTAGTCGAGCTGTATACAATAAATGACCTGTTCACACGGTGAAAACACAGCTCATACACCTATTACAGTTGTCATGTATTTTTAGACAATCTGTTAAGCAAGTGGTTACACCATCTATACTGCTATAGGTATGAATCACCAATAAAGGAAAGAAAAAGAAAAATTTCATACGAATTAGAAACTATCTCTGTAACCAATGGCCTGTGTCTCTAACACCCTGATGTGGTGAAAAAATTGTGAAAGTGGAGTGATGGTGCCTCACGGTAGCAACACCAGGGAGGATAAAGCAGGAAGGCTGCTACCTCAAGATCTCATCATCAGCTACCACCACTCCAAGGAAAGAAGTGTGCAAAAGAATATAGATGGGTTGAGACCCAAAAGATAGAGGGCTAGGGTGTATGATAAGGAATAGCTGTGCAATAATTCGTGCACCAAATGCGACCCCACAGTAGGGACCTGGGGATCAAGAATTCGCTCCCCGTGTCACTATATACAAACTTGAGCTAGATCACACTGGCTTTCGATTTTTATTCTGTGCTGTGTGTCTGCTCATATTAGAATGCCGACATGTTTCATTGCCTTAGGATAAACTCACGGCAATTTCTTCAGGGCGTGGGGTATTATTCCTTTATTGGTGATTCATACCTATAGCAGTATAGATGGTGTAACCACTTGCTTAACAGATTGTCTAAAAATATATGACAACTGTAATAGGTGTATGAGCTGTGTTTTCACCGTGTGAACAGGTCACTTATTGTATACAAGACTTTAGAGTGGGGGACGACCTGTTCTCTGCCCCTACAGTTCCTTACTGTGTTTTGATAGTTAGTAGAGCTAACAATAACTTGCGCTCCCGCCATGCACTTCTTATGACCTCACATATTGCATCACTCATGACATGTTCTATGACATCATTTGTTGCATCACTCATGACATTCTGGTTAATTTCAGTGATTTACCATCCACTCTGAGTTTGAGGAACATTTTGACACAATTTCCCTGTGTGAGGCAACATCACATGGTATTTATAATGGGGTTTCCTTTTTCGCACATGGTAATAATGCACCCAGTATTCGCACTTGTAATTACCTGGCATGATTCCACACCCAGTAGTACTTGATGCGTAATCTCACCCGGTAATACTTGAAATTGAATAAAACTGAGAGTTCAGCTCCTAATTTACTGGCTGGAAGGAAATCAAAATATTGACTCCACAGAAACTGCTAGATTTCATGGAGTACTTTACCACCCGTGAGAAACGAGAGCTTCCACTCAGTCCCAAGGTACCACGTCCAATTGCTTTTCATTAAAGCCAATTTGATCTAAAATGCAAAAATACCCCAAAGCAATATAGGGGGCGCATTCTGTCATCTGGATTGGGATTGGATATTAGACTTGGAAGTTCCCAGTCACTTAACTAGCATGAATACCACATTTATTGGTTGTGAGTGTTTCATTCATGTTTTAGTGTCTACGCATAGTAAATGGCGAGTTCTGCAGACTGCCTCCCTGCCTGTCTACTTTAAGAACCATAAATATTGTAACTCTGGCACTTACTCTCCACTAGATGGTAATCTACCTCGGCCTGCTGTCGGATACTAACCAATTGCTACGTAGACGACCACAGGCTTTTTATTATCTTCATGCAATCACTTGCCATTTTACAGGATAACTTCATCATACGCGTATTCTCTTTAACTAAAAATACATTCCTGTGGATGGAATGTTTCTCCAAGTAAAAATGCGCGATTGTGTATAATTATACAGCCCCATATCACCCTTCTGGTGAGGGTGCAAAACATGTGCAACATTTTTACCTTGTTGATACTTTGAAAGAAGACCTGCTGTCAAAATATTAATTTCCTACTTTGAATTATGCTTTTTTTTTGGTTGTACGTCAGAAGCACGCAAGGCGTGCCCCTACAACGCAGTCCAAACAACGAATGCATCTTAACCATGCATTCCTTTACCACACAGGCCTTTACCACTCAAGCCTATACAACAAATTTTGTTGTAAGGCATGTTTGCTGAAGGGATATGCATGGTAAATGACCACTACCCCATCCCTTCCTCCCCGCCCTAAGCCCTAAAATCCTATCCCTCTACCTCACCCCCGACCTGAGCCCTAAAACCAACCCTGCTCTCCCCTTACAAAAGACCCTTCCGTACCCCTGCCCTGAGGCCTATAACCCTGCTCCCTTCTAAAAACTAATCCGATCCCAGCCCCCCGCCCTGAGCCCTGAAAGTTACCCCCACGCTACCCTTAAAACTACCTATACCCTTTGCCCCCACCCTCAGGCCTAACAAAATTAGCCCGACTACCCCAGCCTTAAGCACTAAAACTGACCCCCACCCCTAAAAACACTCCTTAAAGCCAGTCCCAGCCCTTAAAACTACCCTGATAAGTCCTAAAACCATGCCCCTTCCAAAAACTACCCTGCCCCCTCACCCTGAGCCTTAAAACCAACCCCACCCCTAAAAACTACCACCCCCAATCCTTAGCCCCACTTACCTGTCCACGTCCCGAGCTTCCTGTTCTGACGCTTCCTTCTCCTGCCCATCCGGACACTAGACCGCTATCTGCCTTAACTACACATATGTGTGGTTAAGGCAGATGAGTGGTTCAGGCAAGCATTGTTATGCACGCAGGGAAAAGGCATGCATGGCTTAGTCCACGTTGTAAAAGTCGTTTCCCTGTTTTTCTGCCGACACGCAATGTAGGAAAACTGGAACGGCATGGTGAGCAAAAAAACAATGGATTTAGGCCCAGATCTCTGTACTGGGGTGAATGTATGACATTGTTCTGCATTCTGTCCATCAACTGTTGTTTTTGCATTTGTCACCCCGAGTGGGAAGGGTATGCCCAGACGTGGGTCCCGTGCGCTCCATGCCACTGGAATCAAGCTATCCTGGCTGAAGAGGGGTGAAACCCCGAAACCGGTCCTAGGATGCTTATTTCCTGTCCAGGGAGGACCTGGCTTGGCAGTTCGGGCTGGACAGTACCCATGAGGCACAGGGTCAAGATTGATTTGCATATGGCTGGGTTCAAACTGGAACGGCATGGTGAGCAAAAAAACGATGGATTTAGGCCCAGATCTCTGTACTGGGGTGAATGTATGACATTGTTCTGCATTCTGTCCATCAACTGTTGTTTTGTGCATTTAGTTTCAGCAGTAGCAACAAGTAACACAATTATTAAAGCCTTTTGACTAGTTTTTCTGTAAACAAATCTGCCAAATGTTAATTTGCTGTATTTTTTGGAAAAAAATAGAACAGGAAATGCTCAGGGATTTTCATGTATTATGCTGAGAAATGAGACTGCAGTTCAACATTCCTCAAGCAAAATTTGTTTGATGATTTTTTCTTGTATACGTCCAGATTGTTGTTCAAACAGTATCATGCACCATACAGAAAAAGACAGTCAAACTGTTTTGCACACCCCTAATTTTAAAGCTTTGGGGACACGAACGAATTCTAATTTAGCACCGTGGCTCTGAGCATGAGTTGTGTAGGTTGGCTACCAGGAAGCAGAAGAGCATGCCAGCTGCCAATGCCTGTGTGGTTTGCTCTAGGACCTGTATGACTTGGTGACTAGAAATGGTGTGCATGGGTGTGTTTTTCAAGTATGTGACAGAGGTATGAATGTTGGTCACCATAGAGAACTTTTTCTACCACAACGACTACCTTAAAGAGAAGTCTCTGTAGGAATGGATGTAGAATTGGCCTGAACCCTAAGTCGAGGCACACCATAAGCCCAATACATGCCAAGAAGGCAAATATCTTGCCATATCTTTCATTTGCAGACTATAGAATCTTGTCAGAAGGAAGGTACACTATACATTCATAAACAGGTTAAAGTGACTCATTCCTAATGCAGTGGCTAGCTTCACAAAAGCTCCATTTAAAATATTATGGTTTCCCACATATGTTGCTGGGTGCGCCTGGAACAATATCAATCAACCAAGTGGGATTTGTAAAGCTGTTTTTCACCCGTGAGGGTATCCAGGCACATTGTGATGATTCATTACGGTGTTGGGAGGGGTTTTCAGACCGGAGAATGAGAGTAAAAGGCTACTTAGATGATTGTTAGATTACTGAAGTACATTTACATTATTTCAACTTTGCCTAGTACCACTGGCCATCCTTTTCTAAGCACTACCAATTATTTCATGGGAAATGTAGGCATGAACACATAAAATGAGATGCCCGCGAACAAATCTTATTCAAAGATGGTGGAAACAAGAACTAAACAAGCATTGATAAAGCTAATAGGTGTGTTCTTTGCTGTCCAACCGCAGAGCTATTGGCTTTGCCACTGCTTGGGTTTTGGCACACTATAATAAACTAATGCTAAAATATGTCAAAACCATTCAAAGATGGCTGCCTATGTGTGCGCCCGCATGGAGGCCACCGTAAAATATTTTTAGCATATTTACAAAGACTATGTTTGAACAGAAAAAAAATAGTAAAATGTACCAAGAACATTCCAAGATGGCAATTCATGTGTACACATCCAAAGTGCCCACCTTTGATTAGTTTTTTGCTATACTGTGTGCAAAAACTAGGCCTGGGCAAAATTTCCGTTCCGTTCGCGGAATTTGCGATAATTTGTCATTTCCGCGTTCCGCGGAGAGCGCGGAAATGTCAAAATTTCCGCATTCCGCAGCTTTGCGATAATTTGGTTCTTGCTCGCGCTGTAAAATAATACATTCTCGCGCGCGCGCGATCGCCTTACCTGAATCCCCGCGTTCGCCGACAAGTTTTCCCGATCCGGTCGCGTTCTCCATGAGATGTTGTATTGTTTTAGCCATTTGCGCTGTCTCGCGACAGTTCGCGTCCGCAGTGACGTCATGCGTCGCGCGATCACGTCTTTTTTCTCGCGATCATGCACCGCGAGACAACTGAAAACAAGATGGCCGCGCCCGCAAGGAACCACATGGGTAAGTTGGCGACCCGCAACCATGCAGAAAATCTCGCGAACATGCCGGAAAAAAACTTCCGCATCTTCGCGATATTTCCGCTTGCTTGCGGAGATTTTTAACATTTTCGCGATAATTTGCCAAAGTCGCTTTCGCAAATTCCGCCCACCCCTAGCAAAAACCATTCCGAAATGCACACACGTAGCGGCATCTGAGCATTGGTTCTGGTATAGCAAACACCATTTAAAGGCAGCTGCCATGCATCTGCATGAATGCAAAGGAGGACATCTTGGAATAGTTCTTATTAACAAATAATGGGAAACCCCATTCCAAGTTGGCTGCCGCTATCATTGCTCATGCAGGATGCAGAACACTGCGAGTGGCAGCGCAGGTCTTACAGTAGTGCATGGGGAGCTATTGGGCCCTTGCAAAAGTAAAAAAAATCCAAAGTATTAGAAGATTTTTTTTCAAAATGTAAAGCGCATATAGTACCATCATCCCTGTCAATAAAAGCAGCTGTTTTTCTGTTGGATGTCAACATTGTGTATCAGAAAAATACTGTCACTCGCACAGTGGGGATCCACTAATTGTAGTGGGGTGACCCCATTTCACCAAGTTATGTACTGTGGTGAATCTTACTTAATTTGTGATTCCAGCACGGGCATTGACGGT
Organism: Triturus cristatus; assembly: GCF_964204655.1. Classification (NCBI taxonomy): domain Eukaryota; kingdom Metazoa; phylum Chordata; class Amphibia; order Caudata; family Salamandridae; genus Triturus; species Triturus cristatus. Next base: position 472,268,419 of record NC_140590.1, on the reverse strand, counting down.
CGCAGTAAAATCTGAATCCTCTACTGGAGGGAAATTAATGCAAACATCTCACCTTTGAATCTTCAATTGAGTGCTTAATTTGTCTTTTTGTGCCAGACATCTAAAGGCTCATCTCATCTCTAAGCAGCAGCAGCTCCACCATTAAGGAGGAGGAGCATCACCCCACTGCTCTCTGAGCAGTGCAAGAAGGAAAAATTAAATGATAATGACACAAAGTTATTGTCATTTTACATTTCGGTACTGAGCCTTGGCGTGGACGGGTCTGTGCTATCCTGATGGACAGCAGCAGCCAGCAGGGAGGTGGAGTGGTGGGCACGATAAGTGCACATGACGGTTTGGCCGGCCATCTTAGTACAGCCAAACCGTAATTCACACTTAAGATTTCTCCACCCGCTGTGTTGCACAGCCGGGTGGGGAACGGTCCCAGGCACTGTCTGAGCAGCAAACCAGGCCTCTCAGACCAATCACAACACTGCTGCAATGCTGGCAATACTATTAACACCATGACAGCAGTGTTGTGATTGGCTAAGGGGAGTCTGTGTGCTGCAGGAGTCAGAAACAGAAGAGGACGGAGGATAGGCGTGGCCGTAAACAGTTAAGTGATATTTTCTTTCTTCATATCAACCCACCTTCCCCCCTTCTGCCCTACTACTTCTGGTCCCTGGCAGCCGCCACTGTGTTATACCCCAGTTTCATAACTTGGGGACCAGTTTGGCCTTCCATCTGACCCATTGAATTCTCCTAGTCATATAGATTCGATGCTTATGCTTAAAATACCAGTTGAACAGATGATGACCCTTAAATCACATTTAGGTTTAAATGTCACCAAAATTAAGGGTAATTTTACTAGTAGATTTATTGTCTAGATTACATCCATAAAATGGGTGTAATATTTTTTGCCTGACTACCATTGCTTTTCTTTGCCTTATAAAAAAATTAAAAGCTAAATTCCTACAAAAGTCTTTGCATGGTTCTTCAATATATTTGAAATTATGATAGTCGTTGCCTAGTTACAAGACACATGTAATATGAATTTGATGAATGTAATGTCCAAAATTACACATGCTGTGGTGATTGGAGTGACAGAAGCCCCCTATAAGCGCGCATAATATTTTTATATATGTTTATATGTCTAAATAATGGTCTCAAAGGCCATCATACCTTCAAAGAGGGTTCCTGGTTCCACATGTAACATTTTGTATATATCTATTTGTATTCAGAAACAGAAATGCAGCCTAGAAGCAACAGAACAACAAATCAAGATCATATTTTTCAAGTGGGTTTTATACACGTTCATTGTAGTTTTATGTTCACACAATTACTTTACCCATGTTTACAATTGGAGGAACACAAAGATTAAGGGGTATATTCACAAGAATGTCTGCTAAACATCACCAAAAAATGTTAACACATCACAGCCTATCGTGGGAAAATAACCCCGTGTCAACGTGGAATTCACAACAATGCGGTACCATGCGATAGTCAGCCGAAACCACGGACAATGTACGTGATACAACCACCTCGATGGAGATAAAAACACAAACCACTACACAAAAAAACCTGCAATGGGCCAAAGCGCGATAAGAAAACAGTGACAACCAGTGTGAGGGCAGCAATACTCACGCCTAATGCGGGAAAAAGCACAAGAACAGCATACGGAAAATGCCACCGAAAAAAATACATCAACTGCGGAGTACCACGGAAGCACCCTGACCGACTGCAGAGGACAACATGTACCCCGCAACATCCAAGCACCGTGGAAGAACTGAACCGACAGGCACACCGCATGAAAGAGACCAGTGGCAGACAAATCAGAGCCGCAGGAGCGACTGGCTCACCGTGCAGCATACGCACATAAGCATAAGTGCACCTCGACATTGACAACATCCTGGTACAAACAGCAACACCTCCACAACAGAAAACAGGACACAACTGGTTCCGCAAATGTGCACAATATGGCAATTTTCATCTGAAACCGGTGGAAAATGTAACATGGCAATGTACAAGTACAACCTGTAACCTGCAAATATGTTTTAATCACACATGCAGTGCAATTGGACATCTTGTACTGTCCCATGATTGCTATGGATGGCCACAATGTGACGTGCTCATGAGAAGTGTCAATGATGGAGTTCCTATGGGCCATTCCTGCCGCAGCTGCAGTGGGATGTGGGCTACCTGCCCCATCGTCACCATCATCGCCTGGTGCCTCTGGAACTGGGATCCATGGGGCATTGGTGCGAACACAGATGTTGTGCAACACACAACATGCAACGATCATCTTGCACACGATGTCCGGGCTGTACAGGAGCTTTCCACCTGTGCCGTCCAGGCACCTGAAACGTGACTTCAACACATCAAATGTGCGTTCAACGGTGCGTATTTGTGCCGCATTGTACTGCCTCTGGACGGGTGTGTCCGGGTCTCGGATGGGTGTCATCATCCAAGGGCAGAGTGCACATCCTTGATCACCTGTGACAGTGCAGGGAGAGAAGAGTCAATACTTGGTTTGGCAGGATGTGATGGCAGGCCCACTAATCCAGTGACGCCTGTGCTTGTTGTGTGTGGGGTGAGTGTAAGCCAGCCCTCAGGGAGTAGCTGGTGCTGGCAACAACACCAATAATCATCAGGCACTCAGAAATGTAATGTCAGTACAACAAGGGGGAATGACTCGAGTCGCACAGGGCCAGTGGCCCCGGATGCAGAGCGGCTGAGACGGGCCCACCGCCACGGGACACTGACCTGCAGAAGACTGGGGTAGGGTCATGAGGGCAGAGCAGGGCAGAGCATGTGTCATAGGTGCCTTCCGCGGAGTGTCATGGGGAGAATTGGAGGTCTACCCCCAGGGCATGATGCAGAGGGCACATGGCAGCTGTGTCCAGCAACACGGCGGATATGAATGCCACAGACCCATGTCAGACACTAAGTCAGTACCTGCCCATTGCTGATGACAACCCCCAGGCCACAGGCTCAGACACCAACGATGTTCCGCTGGAAGATGACGGTCACTCATGGCGCACAGGGTTAGTGGCACCACGTGTCGCCGGCTTGCATTGAACAGGGTTAGTGGCACAACATGTTGCAGGCTTGCATTGAACAGGGTTAGTGGCACCATGTGTCGGAGGCCTGCGATATGGAATTATGCCTCACTGATCGAAGGGAGTCTGGTGCTGTGGCCACTGCCACAGTCTTGAGGTCACTGCCATTCAGGACACTGTTCCACATGTGGGACGTACTGGGCTGAAGAGGACGCCAGTGGAGCATGTTAAAAAGTTAGGAGTGATGTGGGCCAGCATCGGGGGGGGCCAGCGATGTTCAGCGGAGGCTGCAGAGGTCACAGGACTGGGGCTTGGAGCTTGCACCGGCACATGGTAGGCCCTCTTTGACACACGACGGTGTCGGCAGCTGAGCAGTGTGGCCCTGGTACGCTGGGGAGGGCAGGCCTGGTCTGTGTATCAGAGCAATATGCTTCACTTAGTTAAATAATTTTCTGATCATGAGCTCGAAAACAGAAATCTTTTAAAGAACGGAGCTCACAATATTTAATATACAATTCAATCCAACAAAGAACAACATCCAAAAGAGCCACAATATATGTGCTTAGTCGAGGGCCATCCGTCTCCGGAGACGGATGGCCCTCGACTAAGCACATATATTGTGGCTCTTTTGCCCTGACTGAATCACGCGTCTCGGCGAACTTATCTAATTAGTGGTCGATCCAACGAAGACGGATCACCGACAGGCGAACTCATACATTAGCGCCCGACGCGCTTGAATTGAATATCACAAAATCTTTTACCCGTGACACTCAGTCCTCCATCTATTGGAAGTCGGGACATCTCCTTTGAATTAATTCCTTCTGAATCCGATCAGGTGTTTGATTAATACCACCATCCAGTCAGGTTGCCCCCTTTGGTCCTGATGAAGACCCGCACGGCCAAGGCTTAAAATCTCCTAAGGCCATCAAGACGGGTCGAAACGTCGACGCCCTCCCTTTACCACCTGGGACACATAACAGTTCTTCGTGCTAGACCACTCACTGGGTCGCTTATTTGAAGCATAACAACATAATTTTGTAAATTGATAAATGTGACCAGGTTTTTGGATTTTGGACGGTGAATTATAACCGATCCCCACTGTTTAACTCAATTGAATGTCCTTATTACTATGCATTTACCATTCCTTGTCTCACTCACTCACCCTTTAATCACTTTCGTTTGATGCACGTTCCCTTTGGAGCAACCTCGTACTGCCTTATCAATATTTCAAATTGGCAAAACAATAAACGTATGTATAGTAACTTATAATGGTTTGGATGTTGTTCTTTGTTGGATTGAATTGTATATTAAATATTGTGAGCTCCGTTCTTTAAAAGATTTCTGTTTTCGAGCTCATGATCAGAAAATTATTTAACTAAGTGAAGCATATTGCTCTGATGTATCAATAATTGGTCTAGGACCATTGTTTTTGGTATCAAGATTACACCCAGGTCCTTCAACCATGGGTCACCCCATTTTTGTAATGGCTGGTCTGTATATCAGCAGCAGGCACACAGGGTCGCAGGCCCCGCAGCTCACGGTGTCGGCCTCGTGGAGGCCGCGCGGTGCCGCACTGTCAGTGACGTTGGCCTTCCCAGGAGTTAACCACGCTCTGCGCAATGGGGTTTTTGACCACACCCCTGCGCAGCCCTGGCATACTCATGGCCAACCCACTGCGCTCACGCCCACAGGGGGAAGACGCAGCGTGCAACACTTCTGCTATCTGACCCTCGGCCTGGGGTGACATGGTTGCGTCCACTGCTCACTACTCTCCAGTCACCAGCAGCTGTGATCTGCATACCCATGTCTGTCCTGCACATCCACGCCTCACTTCTCGTTGTGTACATTCCCATTCACGGGTCACTTGCATCCTCGCACATGGCTGCATTTCGCATCTCCACATGTTCAGCTGTTGTGTGGCTGTGGTGCCATGATATGTATGTATTGGGTGCAGGGGTAGCCCAAAATGACCATGGCGTGGTGTTGTTGTGTCTGGTAGGTGGTCGTGTAGTTTGACATGTTGTATGTTGTTTGGTCATGTGTGCATTCCCACAGTTGTGAGTTGTGTGGTGGTGGGTTTGGGGTGTGTGATGTGTTGATTTGGCACTTACCAATGAGCAGTCCAGTTCCATATGTGCCATCCTGGAAGCGCTGGTTGATGATGGACTGTCAGAAGATGAAGGAATCATGCACACTGCCTGGGTAGTTGGCGACTACATTGGTGAAGAGTCCCCGGTGGTCCACTATTGCCTACACAATGATGGAATGCGTGTGCTTTCTGTTGCGGTAGTGATGTGCAGTATCCGCAGGGGGCACATGTGGGATATTTGTGCAGTCGATTGCCCCCAACACGGATGGAATCCGGCTATGGCGTAGAAGCCTTGCTTTGTCTCCAGCTGCTCCTGCGCAGTGTTGGGAAGTGAAGGTACTGGGATATGAAGCTGAGGATGGCATCCAGGACATGTGTGATGAACTTTGATAGGGCTGGCTGTGAGAGCCCTCCGACTCTGGCAGTTGTTGGTTGGAAGGTACCAGAGGCCAACAGGTGCAGCACAGCCAGTAGTTTTGTCTGCGGAGGGATGTTGGTTCTCTGCTGTGTTGGGACCATCGGCCTGTGGGCGATGTGGGTCATGATGCGGCGGATGGTTGTCCTTTTGAGCCTGTAGTGGGCAATGACTTCCTCGGGCGTTAGATCTGTGAGAATGGTGCGTTTTCGGTAGGTCTGCTGTCTTACTCAAGGCTGCCTCTGTGGTGGTCCGGGGGGGCGGGTCCGGGTCCTGGGGGTGGTGGTGGTCCTGGAGGTGGTGGCGGTGGGTGTTTTGGCCCTGTTGGGGCTCTGAGCTGCATGATGAGTAGCTCCATGGCATCATTTGTTCTTCGGGTGTGGCTGTGTGTGGGGCTTCATTGCCTACTGCAGGTAGTGTTCCGTCTTTACACCTGCTTGAGGCAGGTGTTAAATACTTAAGGCTACCGTGGCTTATCGCCTGTTTTTGGTTCACTTCGCGGATCTGGCAGTTTGTTGTGAAAGTGGTGTTGTGTTTTTTTCGTGTGCTTTTGCACGGGAACGCCTACTCTGCATCTCATTAGGGTTAGTTGGTGGTGTCCACCGTAGAGATACATTTTGGGGCAGTTATTGCGGGAATACTGGCGTCTGCAGTTTGCACCAGCTTGTGAATGGGATGTTAGGTCTATCTCCACTTTTGATGCGTTAAGGTGGAGATAAATCGGAGATAAGTCCTTGTGAATAACCCCCTAAGTAGTTTGCACTTAATCACAAGATTGTTTAGCACAACACTTAACAGGCATTGCAAGAAAAGGCCTTATTGTCAACACCCAGCCTGTAGACTACATTTCTCCCATGAACTCAAGACTTCTGAGCAAGTATGGTTTACTAATGTACAACACTGTATGACTGTACCTGATTTTGTTATGGTTTATTTTTTGTGTTTTTTAAAAATATTTATATAAAAAAAAGACTTCTGAGCAAAAGATCCTCGGCGCAATAAGTAGTTTGATCTAGGGTACTATGACTGTATGATATGCATCACGTTCTGAGTAACGAACTGCCTAACAAGTGGAGGGCGAACTACCAGTCTGGACCCTAAATATACTTCCACAATTTAGCTTTAAAATCAGAATTGAGGGCCCAAGTCACAATTTATTTCCATGGTGGATGTTTCTTCTCTCAGGAAATTGAGAGATACATCAGGAGTAAGTCAAATCTACTTGTTTATGAATTGGTCTCTGCAACCAACAGTACTTGGTTAGCACATAACAAGCAACACGGACTGACATTACCCGAAAATCTCTACTTTTTCACGAAGATAGTGCCGATCACCAGCCCATTAATTACGAATTCATAAACACGCATGTTTTTGTGGGTGGAAGACAGAGGTTTCACCGACAGGGTAATGTGGGAGGAGGGTGTTTTCTCGGACTTTCTCCTTGAAATAATGAAGCAACGGTGACATAAATTAAATAAAATGTGATAATGCTTTATGTAGAAAGGGGTAGCGATAATGGTTTTCTTGGTTACAGATTTTTGATATTATCATATAGTTCCAGGCAAGCTTTGAAGTATGCTACGTCAAAAAATGAATTGGAAAGGGAGGTAACACTGTCAAGAGAAGTTTCATACTCATTTAACCATTAAAACCGAGAATATTAAACAACTCAGTTGTAGAAAATCTATTCTAATTAACTGGAATGTGTAATCAATGAAAACAAATCCAAATTGCCCTTTTCAGAATGCGCCTATTAATTTTAGTTGGACATTTGCTACATGTTAACCAAGTAAGCGCTTATGGGTCCGTGTAAAGAGCGATAACGCCTGTAAATACGTCTCTTGAACTTTCCTGCTTCCAGCAGATGCATCAGTTACTCACACTTTGGGAGCCTGACCCAGCCTCTCAGGGTAACAATGGTCAAACACAGCCAGGGAGGGGTAAATAATCATAATGGCAGTGAACCACTGGTGAAGTGGGGGTTTGCTGGTTTCTTGGCGGCTGCGCTGGCCCTCCGAGGGACAGGCATCCTCCTGAGTCATGAATAATACCACCAGAGGAGAGTTTCACTGAGTTTTCCTTCCTGGCACTGGGTACCTGGAGAGAGGCTGCCTCACTACCTAAGTTAATGTTCCTATAGAGAGATGGGCTAGCTGGAGCCAAGTGAATCAGTCCCCTGAAGGAGAAGATGGTATTCATCCATGAAACGAACCTACAGAACACGGCATAATGGACAAACCAGATGTAGACAGTGATATGTTTGAAACAAACAAACAGGATCTATTATTTCCAACTCTGATGGTGCTGGAGAGTGGGGAAAGGCTGCGACATCTGTTGGTCTTTGAGATGATTAGGGCTAGCGCCCATAGTAGAGCATGGCCGGGGCTTGCAGACACAGCAGTAGCATGTTTATTTCATGTGTACCAGCAGCGTAAGGAGAGACCCTGGGCAGAAGGATCCTCTTGTACCTTCCTCTAACCAGTGATGTCTGGAAACAGGAGGAATCGCGTCCAGAGAAGAGGCAGCTTTTCAATCTCATCGAAAGCTGCGCACTGACACTGAGCTTCCTCCTTCTTGCCACTTAACAGCGAGGTCAGCTGATCACCAGATGGGATGTCAGCTAGATCCCAATGTAGTGCCCCTCCCTTCTTTTGGGAGTCACACCTGGTTACTTTTACCACATCAGCTGTATTTATAACAGTTCAGATACTCCCAAGATCAGGGTGTCTTTTGTAACTTCCTACGGTATTAGTGGGTGACTGTGGAGTCAGTGATTTCTAGCCCCTAGGGTAGTAGGTCTAGCTGGCAGAAGACCCTTTCCGGTGTCACAGGTGACCTTCACAGGCATCACATCGAGGGAGGGATCCTACTGACTCCTCCTACGGGGGCGCTCTTTCTTCATGCCTGGACCCGAGGTGACCTCTGCCTCTGGGCTTTGAGAGAAGCCTCATGTTCAGAACCACGAGTAGCCATCCATTGTTCAGGGTCCCACATGGTTATATATTCAAAACCCTCTGAGAAGTGTATCTTGACTAGATCTCTGTGTGGAAAGGGAAGCAGACAGGCTGTACCCACCCCTTCCTTTGGGATAAATCCATTGAAACATTGAAGATGTGAGGAAAATGACATACAGGCCAGAAAAAAACTCTTGTAGCCTTTAAATAGCAGCCTCACCCGGAATCCTCTTGAAACAGTACACATTGACCTTTTTATAATATAATAATTAACCTTTGTTATATGCTAATGTTGGTGTCCTGCTTGGATTGTTTTGAATGGAGTCCCACTGCAGGTCTCCAGATACCAAACATTCCGTTAGAGTGGAGAGGGGTGAGCAAGATAAGGTCTAGGAAGCTGACTTTGAGTGATTTGGCAGTGAAGATTTATTTCTCTACAATTACAACAACGAAAAGAATGTCACAGAACCATCGATTCTCAATTCCCCGGTTCCTTGAGGAGTTGATTCCTTCACAACTCAGAGGCGCCGACCACACTGCTTTCCTTTCTTTTCAGACAGAGGGGCGGTGGATAGGACGATGGTTCTCCCAAGGAAAAGAAGAAAACAGTTAGGGTATGTAATAAAGAAAAACAATGAGAATAAAAAAGTTACTGGATCAGCTGTGGCAGGTCGGTGATTTAACTTTGGGGAATAGGTTTTTTACGTCTCGCGCCCTACATTGCACTGCTCAGCAGTGTTCGCGCAGGCGAGAGCCCTTTTGTCCGTGGTTTGAAGATGGACCCTTGGGGAATAGGTTTTTTACGTCCCGCGCCCTACATTGCACTGCTCAGCAGTGTTCGCGCAGGCGAGAGCCCTTTTGTCCGGGGTTTGAAAATGGACCCTGGAATCGCACACGCACGCTCGTGCGTGTGCTTTTCCTTTTGGGTTCCGCTATTGGGCTTTGTGTGCTGTTTTTTTAAAACAGAGCACGCAATAGGCCAAAGGCGGGCGCATTGCTCCGCCCATGGCCTATTGGTGTCTGTTAGCCGCACCAAAGCCCATATGTTTTCAATTATCGTGCCCAGACACGGGCGCGATAATTGAAAACACATATGGCTCACAGTGGCGCTCACGGGCGTGTTTTTTTTTTTACATTAGCGATCGCTTTCACGATCGCTTTTTTTTTTTGCCTGCCTGACCCTGGTTATAAAAGCGGGAAGAGGATATCCAGGCTGAATAAAGAGCCAGGTGGAGAGAGCTCAATTCATAGGGGTGAAGAATATAAAACAAAAGCCATAAGTGATAAGTTCATGAAATGGAATGCTGCTGTTCGTTCATATTTTTCCTATGGACTAAGGGGTGCCGTGCGCGCGTGTGTTATATGTACATGGATATGTTGTTTTTATTGTTTTAGCTACTTCATACTTCACAATAGTTAGCACCTAAATTATAAACACAAAACATATCTAAAAACACGATTGAAGAGCTTCCAGCGTTACCACTCAAACGGGTATTTTCGGATCTCACACAGATGTCTGCCTTTAGCTCCGGCTATAATACTCCTCTTCGGTCACGGCAACACTTCAGGTTTTTGTATGGTGCGACAACTAAAAAATAACCCAGATCGTGCCCTATGGCCTAGGGTCACTCAGCACCCGCCAGCCCAGACTGCTCCCCTTTTAAATAGTGTGTTTGGAAATAACACGGGATCAGTAATTTTTTTTTATCAAGGAGGTACATATATCGTGCCACTGAGTTTGCAGTAAATGTAATTGTCTCCAGAAGTAACGAAACGCTTTAAGAAAAAAGGTGTTTGATCCGAGCTTTAACTGAGTCTTTGGTTCAAATCCTGGCTTTTACTGTGACCAACATACTTGTGTAGTTTTGGTCAAATTGCTGTATTTCATAGTGCCTCGGGCTGTGTGTGTATTTCAGTTGTTGCAAGTTGTAATTCGCCGATTTAAAGAAAATAAGTACAAAATATTTCTGAACATAATGGTCTAATAGTCGTGAAATAACATTTCAGGGTTATCTTTGTGAATTTCCTAAAAAAAAACTCAAGACCCTCATGCACTACAAAATGGAGTGTAGAGATGAAGGAACACAAAGGGAGTTTGAAATTGTTTATAAGGCCCGTGTTTGGTGACCATCCGATCTCAGGCACCTCAATGAGCATTAATTAGCAGCTAATTGAGGCGTCGTCTCAACGGCGCAGATGAGTGTCTGCCCGCCCCCTGGCACTTTCACTGCAGCGCTGACGGATGGGCGATCGTCCCTCTGACTGGCAGCTTTCCATGCCACTTTGGAGGAATTTATTTAGCCTCTGTCACATGAAGCATATTTTTTATCTGCTCATAAATCAGGGGCTTCTCTTCCTTGGGAGGGGGTTAATTAATTGTCAGATGTCAGCCACAACATTTGTGTTTAAAGAACGTTTTTACGAGCTCAGATAGTGAAAGGATAGGAGCTGGGAGTTAATTAAACATATTTTGGGACAGGGGGAAAATGGAGGGGGAACAGGGAAGGATGGTATGTGGGGTGGGCTGCAGAACTGCTGGTGTGGGCAGGGTGTCCCTTAAAGCACAGGTGAGTCCAGGGGGTGCATGTCTGCAACTGGGAGCATGTCCAAAAGTGAGCAATATGTCCTCATTTCGGGGGCCCATGTTCACAACAGAGGATAATGTCCAGAATTAGGGAGCATGCCCACTGACCCCTGTATGTAACTCTGAAACATGTCCAGAACTGGGGAGCATGTCACACAACCCGCGAAAGGTAACTTGGAACAATGACAAAACTGGGGAGCAAGTCCAGAACTGGGGACCGCAACACATTGTTCCTGCCATGGAGGTTTTCCACAGCCGGGTGCAGTTATTCAGTACAGGAACCCACAGGCATGCAGCATCGCAGAATAAGATCGGACTGTAGGCTTTTTGTTTAATATTTGTTGGCAATTTTTATTTAGCACAAACTTTACACAAATATATCAGAGCTCTTTAAATCAGCACCAATTGCATTACAGTTAGCCACAAGCTTAGCATTAAAGAGAGCAGGCTTGCACTGCGGGGGAGTGAGGGGGGGGCACCGGCATTTGTAAAGTATGTGCTAATCCACAGTGCATGTTTGGTAAATTGCATGCAACTGCGCAGCCTAAAGTTGGAATGCCGGAGTGGGCTTGTGCTTGGTTCCGTGGTTCTACAGTGCACCACTTGCAGTTAAATCCCACCATGGAGGATTGACAAGGTTCTCAGTAATGTATTCATAAACGGCTGCGTGCATGGTTGTAAAAATGCTCCCATATATTAACAAGCATTAACAATGCAATAGGTCTTGCATTTGTAAAAGTTTAAGCTATTGGCATTGTAAATGACAATGCCATTTATTTATCAGTTTAAAAAAAACACATAAATAAAAGGCAGTGTCATTTACAAATGCCAATAGCTCAAACTTTCGCAAATGCGAGACCTATTGCATTGCAAATGCTTGTTATACTTTATCACAGGGAGCCTTACAAGAATCTCCTCCCCAAAAATCGACAGTTGCTTAGATTATCGTTTAGTCTTCCTGTTTTAGGTGGTATACTAGTGTTTTTTAAATGCACTTTCTTCTCTTTCTTTTCCCCACTTGCTCTTAAAACAAAGCCGATAGCATACACTTTTGAGGACCGTTACCCCGTTATGGCAGTGTGTGTGTGTGTCTTTCCTTGTATGCTTTGTTGCTTAAAATTGTCTCTTTACTCCCTTGGGCCGTTGGAGTCAAAAATAGAAAGAATTAAGAGGAAAAACATAAAAAGTCTTAGATTTCCCACCCATATTCCCAGTTCATGGGGTTCACCTACTGGGCTGTGGTGAGCAAATGCGCATCCATTGGCAGTGTCCACTTCTCCTTGGTCCAAGTGTCGTCTGCAGACTCCTCCTCCTTTCAGATGGTCTCCATGTCCTCCTTGACATCAGCTTCAGGTGTGGGGCAATCAGCTCTCTTTGGTTCCCTCTGTGTGTTGCTGTTGGCAGACTCCCCTTCTTTGGTGGCCGTGTGGCGGGTAAAACTCCCCCCTCTTCTCCCACTGATCTTTCTCGTATCACCTTCTTCTTTTTTCCACCCCTATTTTGAATTATAGTCCATTTTTATTATCACTGAGATTCTCCTACTTCTCCTTCCCTCCCTCTCCCTCTCATTCCTGTGTTTGTTCTTTTTAGGTCGAGCCTGCAACAGAGTATGACACTTTTGTTTACAACAAAGAGCTTGCAGCCCGACCATTACTTACTTTTGTTGGCTTCAGTGCCACTCTTCTTTACAGACTCCTAATTGAACAGCACAGGCCAAGCTTCACTTCCATTCCTTTCTGAGGCTGTGTCATAGCACTTTTTAGGTCTCGCCTGACCCAGCGCATGCGCTGGACTGGCGAGACTTTTTGAGAGGGCTCCAAAAAGTGCTACCAAGCCATCCTAGAGCTACAGTGCATGTGCGCGGGCGCGCGCGCCGTACTTTTCCGCCATTACTTTCACTTTCGCGGCCGCGTTTGATGCCAATGCTTGTATTTCCTGTTTCTCGCCCCTGCCTCGTCTGTTCTATTTCCCAAATTCGACTCACTCCGATATTTTGATTCCCGCGCTGTTTGTGAAAGTGCTGCAGATCGACAACCTGTTTTTTCACGACATTGCATTACTGGAAACATTCGTAAAAACTAAACTTGAACCAGTTTAATTTTTATTGAAATGCAATACATTTTACTATGTTATTCGTCGGTTTCATAAAACATAGAATGCAACATATTGTTTACAACTCCCGAATTAAAGGCTAAAAAATGATGTTTTACGTAAATGTGATTGCGGAATGCTTAAATTGTCCTCAATATTTTCAAAATGTTTTTTATGTCTGGTTGACTACGCCTGACGGACAAAATATCCAATGAAATCTCAATTTTCTTTTTAAAATCGAACTATTATTTACACCCACGTCATTACAACTTTAGGGGGGAGGGTTAAATATCGGTGCAGAATTGCACATTTCGTGCAGCTCTTTCTACATAATAATATGAGTTTACTGAACTGAACTGAGTTTAGATTAATAGTTTTCGCAACTGGGAGCGAATTCACAAGCCAATAAAGGGTAACAAAATCTACTTTTGTTGCTCTTTGAAAATACGTTCCGGCTCAAAGTTTGTAAATTTCCTCTTATTTCCATGTCTCAAAATACTTTGCTTTCCTCATCTGACAGACTTTTCTTGCGTTCAATTAAAAATATGTATAATCTCGACGATATTTAAACTAGAATAATTTAAATTTTTAACTGAGCACTAAACCTGCGTGCGCCCATCTGCGCAGCCTTTCATCTTTTCTTATTATTCATGTACATTATATTTTTTGCTGAAATGAATTTAACTAATATTAAAAGCGGGCACGATTCCAACTGTAACATTTGATTGGTCCGGTTTTATATAATTGTCTCGTCAGCGGTAGTAAGCGCTATATAAATATAATGTTATAATTAAGTGTTGTTAATTCTTTAGATTAACATGAGTTTTGTGCATGTATTGCAGAACACAACACAAGTTCACATCTTATGGATGTGTCCATCTTCCCTTGCCCCCCCCCCCCCAAGTTTACTGTTTCTCCCTCCTTGGGCGAGCTGCAGCCTGCCTGCTAGGAGGACTCAAGCTGTCCATTGCCAGTCGTGATCTCTGCATGGTCCTATCATATCACGTCACTGGCCATGCTAGCTAGCACCTGTACGCTTCATGGACCTCATTTAGGGTCCGCCACTTATCTTGTTTTAAGTAATATTTTTTATTATAGTACAATTATCTGTAATATGCCCCTATCGGGCAGCTGAGGTAAGTAAAAAGTGCTTTTAAATGCATGTTGTGTGCGTGCTTGTGGGTGTGAGTGTGTTTATGTAAAAGAGAGTGTGTGTATTAGGGAATGTGTGTGTATGTATGTATCTGTAAGAGGGAAAGTAACAGTCATATGGCATGTGATGTCACTTCCACTACCCCAGGCATTTTGGTGAATTGATGCCCATGGTACGCCTGCTGTAATACTGGGCAAGATGTAAGCCTACAAGCACCTTGTCAATGCGACCTAAGACTAAGGTTAGCTCGTCAGATTCGAACTCCCATGGTCTTCAATCCTAACTCAAACCCATGTCAGTGACAACCAATAGGAAGCTTGTAAACAAGGCTCACCTTGGAAGGCTCCGCCCTTCTCACGAGTCCACTAGGGTGGCAAAGCTGTCTCGTGTAAGTGTGAAAGCCCGAGTCTGGCGTGGGTGTCTGATTCCCAAATCTTCCCAATGTGGTACATGTAGTGTTGTTTTAGCAATGGGGCAGTAAAACTGGTAGGAAAAGAGGTAAAGTGGTCGAGGTAAAACCGCTGAAACCTGGCAGGGGAGGGGCAGCTTAGATTTTTTATGAAAGGCAGCAGAGTCTGGACAATGCCATGCCCTGTCATATTTTCCAAGTCAGTGCCTGATATGCTACTCGAGTCCAGGGTTTTACTTTGAATTCTGGGACTTTAAGTCTTATTGATTTATTAGAAAACAGGACTACAAATCCCAGAAGTAAAAGGAAACAAGCATTTGCAATGCAGTAGGTCTCGCATTTACACAAGTTTAAGCTATTGGCATTGTAAATGACAATGCCTTTTATTTATGTTTTAAAAACGAAAACAAAAATAGAAGGCATTGTTATTTGCAATGTCAATAGCTCAAACTCGCGTAAATGCGAGACCTATTGCATTGCAGATGCTTGTTTTTCTTTGACTTTAAGCCATGTTGCACAGATGCTCGCACTGCTGTACAACATGTCTTAAAAACACTGACAAAGACAATACATCTCAGATAGGCCAGTGGCGGCTGCTCCCTTTAGACAGTGGTAGGGCACATAAATTACTTTCAAACAATTAAAATTGAAAACAAACTTACCTCACTGCAGGCTGCATCACACGTTCAGCTCCTGCTTCGCATTGCTTTCTGGATAAAAGCATCAAGCCAATCCAAGCAATTCTCTCTTGCTATTTACAATGTTAAAATAGCATAGGAGCAGTGCTAGGATTGGCTGGAGCAGGCAATCACAGTGCTCAATCGAAAACCCATGGGGATGTGCTTCCACCTCTCAGCTGCATTTCAGCTGTTAAAGCAGAAGCCTAAACTATGCATGTCAGGCTGGTCACAGTGAAAACTCCAACATGAGCAGGTTAGTTAACACATCCTGAACTGCTGCTGTCACGCCGGGAGAGAGTGCTCTGTCATGGCCCCGCACCTTAAGAAGGTGAGAGTGGAAAGCGTGAGAGGGGTCATGTGTACTGTGTGTGTGTAGTGGGTTGCAGTGGGGAAGTTAGGGGGTCAAAGACCCCACGCTCTTATGCATGAACCACCCCTGAGATAGACGAGACCTATTGGCTTTACCAATACTTGTTTCCTTTATAGACTCACCCAACCCTGTCCTCTCTCAGTTTTTTAGGGTTCTAGGCATTGGAGGAGCCCTGCAGGAGTATTCAGGTACATCTTTTGTTTACTTTGACCCCACGCCCTCTCATAGGGAGAAAGTGACCGGCGTGTCCAGGTTGGTAAAGACGCAGTTTAACTGGTAGATTAAGCTCATTGTTCTACATATGTTTGTGTGGATTACTTTAGTGGTCGGGTTAAATGTAAATCATAGACAATTGAGTCTTCGTTATGATAACAGATAACAATAAGAAATATTATGAGGGTAAATAGAATAGGCACTACAAACATTGTTTAACCAACATCACTAATGTATAAGTCCACTCTCATATTTGCCTTTTGGCTACCTACTGTCATATTGCCTGGTTGCCCAGCAGTGTCATACCCTACTGCACACCTGCTGCAGCCCTGAAGGTCTTTAGTGCATCAGAACAGGTGTCTCTTCGGCCAGCATGTCTCCCAGCATTTCATCACTGACTTTCCTCACCATCTGAGGGGAAATGATATTATATAGAACCACCACAGCATGTGTATGGACCTGGTGGAGGTGCCTTTCCTCGGAATCCTGTGCAGGGCAAATCATGGGTAGCAACATTTGCTAGGCATAAATCATTCATCAGAAAAATTGAACATTTTAGCATATTTTGCAATTGAGGCCCAAGGATGGAAAACGGATCCTCTCCAAGCCTCTCCAAGCTGTAGTTATAGTTACAAAGTGGGAAATATGTGACTATGCCCACACAAAATAAACAGATTGTTTTTTAATATTCGGCACAAGCAAATCAGTCTTGTGTGAAGTTACACAACATATGTTAAGGTTGCTTTCATGTTATGTTAATGTATATTAATACCAGGACATATAGAGGTATTACAACACACAAGCCTTAGTTCTGGAAGAATGCCATGATGTCAGTAGATTACCTGACTCCAGTGGCCAACCCAGGGCAAACAGCCACTTCTCCTGTTCTGCCCAAGCACAGCCTCAGGTGAGGCCTATCAGCTGCTGGGTCTCCATGAATCCAAGCTATTTACTGGAGCCCACCCAGTGAGCTCTCCTATAGATGACGGTACGCTGGTCCCTATAGAATGGAACTAGAGCAGTACTGGACCGCGCAACTCATTATCCAGTCTGTAGATAGATCCCTCAGCCCCTGTCAACACTGCTTTAGATGGGAGGAGTCTGAGCCTCACCTGAACCCACCTGTGTGTCCTAAAGCAGGGCTATGATATCAGTTGGGTCCTCGGGTAAGATCCGGTCCATATGTGCCAGGAGTGAGGCAGTCCCCTTATGAGCCCCTTATAAGGCCAGCTTTACACTTGGAATCCTGGCTACAGTTGAGTTTGGACCATGTATATTAGAGACATTTCTAAATGAGTTCAGACCCTTGTGCTTTTGATGTAAACACCGCTGGCCATCCGTGTACTCTTTACAGAGAAAGTGGAGTATATCTCTTTCAATCGTGCTTCCATATGATGTACTCCCTTAGTCCAAACTCTGATACTTTCCTGTTTCCGTGTTCACTCCATGAGCATATAAGGTCATTGTGGTTAAAACCAGGGCCTCAATGTGGTGACATTTGTAATATATGTGTTTACTTAACGTGAAAGCAGTGCAGCATCTTTTATCAATTTGCTGTTAGGCTATGTGTGTGGAGCAGGGCAGTCACAGAGATTGGTTCCACATTTGACATGAATTAGAGGACTTAGTGGGAGGAAGAGGAAGTTTATAAACAATAAAATAACTGGCTGTCTCTGGTTATAAATTGTTCAGTTTAATCTCTAGATTAAGAATTGACCTGGTTAAATCGTGAGAAGAGGATTTCGCCGTACTGGACGACGAAGTTTGGGAGGCAAAACTTCAGCACCCAATGGAAGTCGCAAAATCACAGGAAGGTTAAGACTGATCCAACTAAAAATCATGCTCAGCGCCTATTACAATTGAAGTAGTATCATACAATGGGTCTAATACGAATAGCAGCTAAAAGTAAATGCAACAATCAATCAATCAGGTATTTGTAAAGCATGGCAAAACACCTGTGAGGGTCTCAAGGCACTGGAGTTGCCAGCTGCTTCGTGGTGATCTGTTCATTCCAACTGCCAGGTCTTGAGTCCTTTCCTGAATTGCTGGAAGAATGGGGCGCTCCTGAGGTGTTTGTTCGACAGGTTTGAGAATAATAATAATAATAATAATACAGCATTTTGTAGAGCGCGAACAGCTACCTCACAAGGAGGTGTCCCGGCGCTGAAGACCGCTAGGGAACCCGTCCTGGCTTTCCCTGTGAGATGGTCCCTTTCTGGGTATCTCCAAGGTGAAATCAGGCATCCCCAGCGTCTGTGGGGGGCCGTTGTAGAGATGAGGCAAGCTTAATGCCCAGAGTTGCCGAGTGTGTTCCTGGTTAGAGTAGGTACCGAGGCGAGAATTATCAAGTCCGTTTTGACCCTGGTCCACGACCCTGCCACGTCGGGAATTGAACCCTGGTCCCTGGCCAAATCTCTGCTTACGGGTCTGCCGCCTCTAACCAGTGAGCCACACCTCTCTACAAGGAGCGTCCTCAACTGTTGTTTCAGCAGATGCGGGCGGGGGAGTGTCTGCAAGGAAGAGGATGGCAGACTGCAGGTGTCTGGTCGGTTGGTGGAAGGTCAGGCATTTGTTGGTGTATGCTTGTCCTTAGTTGTGCAGGGCTTTCTATGCATGGGTCAACATCTGGAACTGGTATCTCTTCTGGATAGGGAACCAGTGTAGCTTCTTCAGGTGGGGTATTATGTGGGTATGTATGGGGGAGATCAAGGATGAGTCTAGCTGCTGAAATCTGTATAGTCTCCTCAGGAGGCATGCAGTGATTCCTACGTAGAGTATGTTCCCGTAGTCAAGCCTGCTGGTGACAAGGGCCTGCATGACGGTCCTTCTGGTGTTGACTGGGAGCCACCTGTGAAAGGTGCTGAGCACATCATCTTTCTTGAAAATCAGCACTAGGGAGGTATTGAGATTTCTTTTGGTTTCTAGAGAATGGGGACATGCTGCACATTTTGTCCCACTGTCTGGGAGGCTGACTGGGTCATACTAATGTAAGCCTATTGTCCAAATCTTGGTACAATGAGCTGTTGGGGATGAATATATTGGGTTCCTTCCAGACTTGTCTGGTGCCTAGTTGAGCTTGGGCTCCGATTTGAGTTCTGTTACATCCCTGGGCACTTGTGGAGTTGCTGTTGCTATTGTGAGTGTCGAGTGGCAGATACCAGTTACCCCATTCCCTTCAGCTTCCCAGAACTGGGAAACCAGGGAGATGCCTTTGGTCAAAGTTTCCCACTGTCCTTATCCTCCAAGAGGGGTGGGGGAAGGGTGTGTCAGACGTCAGCAGTTGAAGCTGCCCTGAAATTCCTTGTATGGAAAGGCCCTTCAGGTGTCATGGTGACAGATGTTTCTGGAGTCTCTAAAAGTGATTCAATCAATCCATCAGGGTTTATAAAGCACGGCTAAGCACCTGATAGGGTATCCAGGCACTTGCAGATGTGCAGCGATTCCTACGTTGAGGGTGTTGCCATAGTCCAATTGAATGGTGATGAGGCCCTGTGTCATGGCGTGTCTTGTGTGTAGGAGTAGCCACTTCAAGATCTTATGTAGTATATGCAGAGTGAGGAAGCAAGTGGAGGAAAGTGCTCTTTCAATGTTCATTTTAAAGACAAAACGTTTGATACAGTAACATTTATAAGGTATATAAGTAAAAATCAATACAATCCTTTCATGGTGTATATTTTGACTTAAAAAAATGGGAAAACAATAGTATGAAGTTATAAAGAACCACACATGAAATCACAGTTCATTAGTTGAACAGACGCGGAGGTAATAGTCGGAGATATCGCCGACAAACGCTTGTTGATCCATGGTCTGAGGGATAAGAGGGGGAAGCAGGGCGTGCGGCTGTAATTGTTTCCTATTGTTATATGTTGTCTTCTGGCATCGTGGGACACACAGCCAATGTTAGGATGTCCCGCAGGGGAGCTGGATGCCCATTAGGCTCAGCAGCACGCCTATTTTCGGAAGGGATCACATACGTTTTCGAGGGCTAGAGCTGGGGGCCAGGAAAGTTGGGTTCATGTTCACTTCTTCGGCAGCGCGGGGGCCTTCACTCGAGAAGGAAGCCTGAAAGGTGTGAGTAAATAGCATTCCTCTCTGAAGGCTCTTTACCTATATAATCATAATTTCCTAAAATAAAAAGCACCAAAATACCTCAGACTTTTGCAAATTAGAGGAACACAGCTAAACACAGCCGTTCTCAACATGAACAGGAAAACAAATCGTTAGCGCAAGCACCAGGCAAGCAGGGTGGTAGATTGGAAGAAAGATCTAGTTGAAACAGGCAAGCAAAAACTGAAGACGAGCAAACACTTCAGCAGGCTTAAACAAGAGACTAGAGATAATGCAAATTAAAGCACGCTGCTGCATAGGAATACATACAATGCAAACTGGCAGTATGAAGAAAGGAGCTGCATGTAAGGAAATAACAAGCATTGGCATAGCCAATAGGTCTCGCCTTTGGGACCTTATAAGTGTTTAGCCATGCAACAGTTGCATAACTAAATACTTATAAGGTCCCAGAAGCGAGACCTATTGGCTATGCAAAGCGACCGTGCGACCGCGAAAGTAAGAGTGATCGCGATGGCGATCACGATCAAACATCAAAGCGGCCGTGCGGCAGCGAAAGTGAAAGTAATTGCGGTAAAGCGCGGCGCGCGCCCGCGCACATGCACTGTAGCTCTAGGCTGGCCTGGTAGCACTTTTTGGAGCCCTCTCAATAAGTCTCGCCAGACCAGCGCATGCGCTGGGCCAGGCGAGACCTAAAAAACAAGGGTAGAGGGCACAACTTGAAAATGGGATGAGACTTAGATGGAAGTGGGGGACGACCTTTTGATAAAAGGGCTCCAGGAACTACAGGATAGATCTATGGAAAAAAAAGAGAGCCATACAGAGGTAAGATACGAAGGTGGTAGACTGATTTAATTTGCAAGTATTTCAAGAATTTATTGCAAGGTAGGTAGAATTCATTTTGCAAATTGGTAAAGATTTAGGAACCTCTCCCTTAACTAAGTCTCTCTTCGTTACTGAATTAGGTATTAATCTGACAAATCCACTTAGTCAATACAATATTTTCAAATGGGTTTATGGTAATATTCCACGATCTATAGCCAACTTTTATACCTGTTTGTTGGGATCCGTGCCTGATGATCTAACACAGTGGGCAGGGACATCCAACTGCCAATTGATTACGGTAAACTAAATTTCGAAAATTTTGGTTAAGACTTTTGAAACTATTAATTCCCCTAGGATCAGAACTCAAGCATATAGAACAACACATGACTTTTACATAACTCCTGCTTAGCTAACCAAATGGAATCAACACAATATACTGTGCCAAGAGGTAGCATTCAACCTGCTGATTCTATACGTATGTTTGCTACCTTTCCAAAAATGAGTGAATTTTGGATCCTCACGCTTTCAAGAGTAGGTAATATACCAAGGGTTACACTAAAAATGGATTCAGGAACTACGCTGTTGGGTATAGAAACAGATACATTTACAGTTTGTGCTTCAGCCATCGCCAGGCTGCTAATTGCAAAAAATAGAAAGATCCCACACCACCCACTTTCTTCGAATGGTGGAGAGAAATCAACAAAGCTTTTGAAATGTAGCATCAAATTGCCAGAACTTTAAAGAGATTGTATCACAAATGTAATAAAATGTATACTTTCCCGAACCTTGTGTCCAATCACACCCTTCTACATTTCTTGGGAAATAATGAGGATTAATTCACAAACTTGTAAGGCGAAGTCAACTTGTTATTCATTCTCTCTCTATGTATTCCGTTGCAAGCAAAAAAATAAAAAATAAAAACAAGATGTAAACTGCAGAGTGCAATTCGAAACCTCCCATAACTGGGATGGAAACTAAAGACCCATGGATGCATAGGCATCAGATATGTGTGATTGCTAAGCCATTACCTGCTGGCGGCACTCTACCAAGAATGGAAGCTGATAAAGATGGGAAGGAGACCGGAAGAAGTATCAAGTCTAACAGGAAACAGTCAAGGCAGGATTGGGAGCAAGTGTGTAAGAGTAAGGAACAGGTTCCCACCAACCATTAGGCAGATAGCTTTGACTGTAAGCGTGGATCTGGCACAGCCGCGGCCCGTGGAGGGAGTTCCGTGGTGCGGTAAGGCGGGGCGGGGAGGGGCAGGGTGGGGGTTTCTAAAAACCGGAATATGGATAATTGCAGGTAAGTAAACAATTAAATAAATAAAACGAATTTCGTAGCGCGCACTGCATCGAGCAGCGTGCGCTACGAAATTCCTTTTATTTATTTAATTGTTTACTTACTTGCAATTATCCATATTCCGGTTTTTAGAACCCCCCACCCTGCCCCTCCCCCGCCCCGCCTTACCGCCCCACGGAACTCCCTCCACGGGCCGCGGCTGATCTGGCAGTAGTGGGTTTAGGAAACAGTGCATGTTTAGGTTTTGTTGTTATTAAGTTCTCAGTCACTACAAGTCGTCTCTCTTTGTGAATTGATGAGGATCACTGCGTGTAGTTAGCTATTGTCTGAACAGACAAGTCTCTACATTAGTTGTAAACAGGAAGTGCCTTAGTGTATGACGTCATAACTGAACTGCACAAGGACAATAATTTCCCATTGTAGCAAGACTGTGGAGTCGATCCTTAGAGACACTGGTGCCTGATGCCACATTAACTGTTTTCAAAGTCCTGTACTGTGCAAAAAGAAACAACGAGCATTTTCAATGCAATAGGTTTCATATTTTTTAGAGTTAAAGTTATTGGTGTCGTAAATGACAATGTCTTTTCCCTATGTGTTTTGGTTTGGAGTGTAGTGGATGTATGAACAGACACATAGCTGCAGTACTTCCTAGAAGACTTAGAATGAGAAACTACCACTGGGACCAGAGAAGCAGGTGCAGCACTGTCTAGAGGACTTAGAATGAGGAATTATCGATAAGACCAGAGAAGCAGCTGGCAGCATTGTTTAGAGGACTTGAAATGAGGAATTAACGATGCGACTGGAGAAGCAGCTAGCAGCAGTGTTTAGAGGACTTAGAATGAGGAATTTCCTACGGGACCAGAGATGCAGCTGCAGCACTGCCTAGAGGACTAAGAATGAGGAATTACCAATGGGACCAGAGAAGCAGCAGCAGCACTGTCTAGAGGACTTAGAATGAGGAATTACCACTGGGACCAGAGAAGCAGCTGCAATACTGACTAGAGGACTTAGAATGAGGAATTACTACTAGGACAAGAGAAGCAGCTGCAGCACTGTCTATAAGAATGAGAAATTACCACCGGCACCAGAGAAGCACTTGCAACACTGTCTAGAGGACTAATATTCATGAATTACCACTGGGACCAAAGAAGCAGCTAGCAGCACTTGCTAGAAGACTAAGAATGAGGAATTACCAATGGGAACAGAGACGCAGTGGCAGCACTTCGAAGCGGAGTAAGAATGAGGAATTACCACTGGAACCATAGAAGCAGCTACAGCACTAACTAGAGGACTAAGAATGAGAAATTACCACTGGGACCAAAGAAGCAGCTGCAGCACGGTCTAGAGGACTAAGAATGAGGAATTACCACAGGGACCAGAGAAGCAGCTATAAGTATACCTGTAAGCTATAAGTATGTAGCTAAGCAGCACTTTCATTTATTTCTTTTTTACAAATTAAGCTCTAAATTCTGGCTGAAGCTGGTACTTTAACCTCTTCAATGCCCGTGACGAGCTGGTCTCGTCATGGGCCGCGGTTGCGCTGTGCCCATGACGAGACCAGCTCGTCACAAACCCCGCCCGCTAATGAAACGGCCGGCACAGGGCGGGGAAAGGGGCGGACACTGAAGGGGTTAAATAGGCAGGTATTGAAAACCTCCACGCCTTTATTCTGACATTAACAGTACTTCCCAGCAGGGCTGCAGTACATTTAAGAGGTGAGGAGCGGCACTGTGATTCTAGATGTCCATATTCAGTAGCGGCACAAACTTTTCACGTCCCACTCCTTGGACCCTACTACCACTGGCAGACAGTGTCAGGACAAAAGCAAGAACTCCAGGCACTCCCTACTCCAGGCGCTGCCACAAACCACTTCTGGAAACCGATCCGTAAGGATGTGGCGTACTGGCTAAACTGTCCACGAAGCCAGCAGAATTAAGCCTATTGAGAGTGGGTCCACTTAACAACAAATAATAAAAACCCTGTCCCTTTAATATTCAGAATGAAGGCCCACAAGAAACTTTGGGGGAAAATGGTAACAAACTGTCTTTTTGCTATTTAGACTGAAGACACATTCAACTTGCCTGAAAGCAGAGCATAGGAGACGCCTGCAACAGCACCAAGAGGCCCTGACATGGTGAATGGTGCGCAATAATAATAATCATCATCATAATAGGAATGTGTGTTCTTGGGCAAATGTCTCACCCTAGACATGGAAGCTTTTGGAACCCTCGACGGCAGTATGTGTACATTACATAAATTATGCATTCACACACTTCTCCATCCATGCACTAGCGCCTTATCAATCATTCCTTTCGCTTCACTGCACTCCATACCTGCAGCGCCAAATCACATACAAAGCACAACTCAGGCCCTCACGCACCAGATCTACACACTTCGATCTAAGCACACCCACGGGGTAGCGCGCTGAGCGAAAGAACGGGAAATAAGAGGCGACACGGTTAGCACACTCAATTTGATTGAAGGTGGCAACACCATTCACACGAGCACACAGGAGATTGCCACACTTACCAGGACAACTGGGTACTCGAGGAAAGCCATCTGCAAAAGTGCAGATGAGCTGGGAAGATGCCATCTTTGAAACAAATCCTATTGCGTTATGAATGAGGGAACGGAGAGAGATGTGTTATGCCCCACACACCTCCTCACTTATGAAGGAGCCGATGCTGCCGCTGTTCCTAGTAGCACGACCGACCAACAAAATAGAGTTTGGCGAGCCACCTTTCACTGAAGTGGAGAGAGGCGGGGCTTGCAGAATGCCGAACAGAATTTGTCCAGCAAATAAAGAAAGGAGTGCGGCCACTATAGTAAAAGTGGACCGATCAGCAAAAAAATAAAATAATGTTGACGAAAAGGTGCAAGTTGGGTGAGCCGCGTATTTTGTAAATATAAAGCTGCCGCCATTAATAATAATAATGAATGCATTGCAGGAAAGCATGTCATGGTTGCATTAGGAGAAAATCATTAAAGAAAATAGTGCTCACAGACTAGATAAAGCAGATCGTGTAACAACACAAGTGAAAGGTCGAGTCCTCATGGGAGGTTACAAATACAGACAAGGCGTTACTAAGGAGGGAGTAACAACCCTATTAACGAATCAGACGCAACTATTTAGAAAAGACAGTAACAGGATCTAATTGAAAAGATGAGCAGAGAGTGGGTGGGGCTTCAAGTCCACACCTGAATACAAAAGACACACAATTGATGGACGGAATGCAGAACAAATCAAAACATTCACCCCCAGTCAAGAGATCTGGGTTAAATCCATCATTCTTTTGCTCACCATGCCACCCCAGTTTAGACCTGGCCATATGCAAATCAGTCTTGAACCTGTGCCTCATGGGAACAGTCCAGCCCAAACTGCCAAGCCAGGTCCTCCCTGGACCGGAATCAAGCATCCTAAGACCGGTTTCGGGGTTTCACCCCGTCTCAGCCAGGATAGCTTGATTCCAGTGGCACAGTGAGCCCGGGACCCACGTCTGGGCATACCTGGCGCACTTAGGGCGAGAAAGCAATAGACACATAATTGATGGATGGAATGCAGAACAAATCAAAACATTCACCCCCAGTCAAGAGGTCTGGGTTAAATCCATCATTCTTTTGCTCACCATGCCACCCCAGTTTAGATCTGGCAAATCAGTCTTGAACCTCTGCCTCATGGGAACAGTCCAGCCCGAACTGCCAAGCCAGGTCCTCCATGGACCCGAATCAAGCATCCTAGGAACGACATGGTGAGCAAAAAAACAATGGATTTAGGCCCAAATCTCTGCACTGGGGTGAATGTATGACATTGTTCTGCATTCTGTCCATCAACTGTTGTTTTTGCATTTGTCACCCCGAGTGGAAAGGGTATGGCCAGACGTGGGTCCCGTGCTCTCCATGCCACTGGAATCAAGCTATCCTGGCTGAAGAGGGGTGAAACCCCGAAACCGGTCCTAGGATGCCTGTTT
Source organism: Triturus cristatus (assembly GCF_964204655.1). Lineage (NCBI taxonomy): Eukaryota > Metazoa > Chordata > Amphibia > Caudata > Salamandridae > Triturus > Triturus cristatus. Next base: position 472,242,266 of record NC_140590.1, on the reverse strand, counting down.
CCAGTCCAGGGAGGACCTGGCTTGGCAGTTCGGGCTGGACTGTTCCTATGAGGCACAGGGTCAAGACTGATTTGCATATGGCTGGGTTCAAACTGGAACGGCATTGTGAGCAAAAAAACGATGGATTTAGGCACAGATCTCTGTACTGGGGTGAATGTATGACATTGTTCTGCATTCTGTCCATCAACTTTTATTTTTGCATTTGTCACCCCGAGTGGGAAGGGTATGCCCAGACGTGGGCCCCGTGCTCTCCATGTCACTGGAATCAAGCTATCCTGGCTGAAGAGGGGTGAAACCCCGAAACCGGTCCTAGGATGCCTGTTTCCAGTCCAGGGAGGACCTGGCTTGGCAGTTCGGGCTGGACTGTTCCCATGAGGCACAGGGTCAAGACTGATTTGCATATGGCTGGGTTTAAACTGGAACGGCATGGTGAGCAAAAAAATGATGGATTTAGGCCCAGATCTCTGTACTTGGGTAAATGTATGACATTGTTCTGCATTCTGTCCATCAGCTGTTGTTTTTGCATTTGTCACCCCGAGTGGGAAGAGTATGCCCAGACGCGTGTCCCGTGCTCTCCATGCCACTGGAATCAAGCTATCCTGGCTGAAGATGGGTGAAACCTCGAAACCGGTCCTAGGATGCCTGTTTCCAGTCCAGGGAGGACCTGGCTTGGCAGTTCGGGCTGGACTGTTCCCATGAGGCACAGGGTCAAGACTGATTTGCATATGGCTGGGTTTAAACTGGAACGGCATGATGAGCAAAAAAACGATGGATTTAGGCCCAGATCTCTGTACTTGGGTAAATGTAGGACATTGTTCTGCATTCTGTCCATCAGCTGTTGTTTTTGCATTTGTCACCCCGAGTGGGAAGAGTATGCCCAGACGTGTGTCCCGTGCTCTCCATGCCACTGGAATCAAGCTATCCTGGCTAAAGATGGGTGAAACCTCGAAACCGGTCCTAGGATGCTTGTTTCCAGTCCAGGGATGACCTGGCTTGGCAGTTCGGGATGGACTGTTCCCATGAGGCACAGGGTAAAGACTGATTTGCATATGGCTGGGTTCAAACTGGAATGGCATGGTGAGCAAAAAAACGATGGATTTAGGCCCAGATCTCTGTACTGGGGTGAATGTATGATATTTTTCTGCATTCTGTCCATCAACTGTTTTTTTTGCATTTGTCACCCAGAGTGGGAAGGGTATGCCCAGACGTGGGTCCCCTGCTCTCTATGCCACTGGAATCAAGCTATCCTGGCTGAAGAGGGGTGAAACCCCGAAACCGGTCCTAGGATGTTTGTTTCCAGTCCAGGGAGGACCTGGCTTGGCAGTTTGGGCTGGACTGTTCCCATGAGGCACAGGGTCAAGACTGATTTGCATATGGCTGGGTTCAAACTGGAACGGCATTGTGAGCAAAAAAACGATGGATTTAGGCACAGATCTCTGTACTGGGGTGAATGTATGACATTGTTCTGCATTCTGTCCATCAACTTTTATTTTTGCATTTGTCACCCCGAGTGGGAAGGGTATGCCCAGACGTGGGTCCCCCGCTCTCCATGCCACTGGAATCAAGCTATCCTGGCTGAAGAGGGGTGAAACCCTGAAACCGGTCCTAGGATGCCTGTTTCCAGTCCAGGGAGGACCTGGCTTGGCAGTTCGGGCTGGACTGTTCCCATGAGGCACAGGGTCAAGACTGATTTGCATATGGCTGGGTTTAAACTGGAACGGCATGGTGAGCAAAAAAACGATGGATTTAGGCCCAGATCTCTGTACTTGGGTAAATGTATGACATTGTTCTGCATTCTGTCCATCAGCTGTTGTTTTTGCATTTGTCACCCCGAGTGGGAAGAGTATGCCCAGACGTGTGTCCCGTGCTCTCCATGCCACTGGAATCAAGCTATCCTGGCTGATGGGTGAAACCTCGAAACCGGTCCTAGGATGCTTGTTTCCAGTCCAGGGAGGACCTGGCTTGGCAGTTCGGGATGGACTGTTCCCATGAGGCACAGGGTCAAGACTGATTTGCATATGGCTGGGTTCAAACTGGAATGGCATGGTGAGCAAAAAAACGATGGATTTAGGCCCAGATCTCTGTACTGGGGTGAATGTATGACATTGTTCTGCATTCTGTCCATCAGCTGTTGTTTTTGCATTTGTCACCCCGAGTGGGAAGAGTATGCCCAGACGTGTGTCCCGTGCTCTCCATGCCACTGGAATCAAGCTATCCTGGCTGAAGATGGGTGAAACCTCGAAACCGGTCCTAGGATGCTTGTTTCCAGTCCAGGGAGGACCTGGCTTGGCAGTTCGGGATGGACTGTTCCCATGAGGCACAGGGTCAAGACTGATTTGCATATGGCTGGGTTCAAACTGGAATGGCATGGTGAGCAAAAAAGCGATGGATTTAGGCCCAGATCTCTGTACTGGGGTGAATGTATGACATTGTTCTGCATTCTGTCCATCAACTGTTGTTTTTGCATTTGTCACCCCGATTGGGAAGGGTATTACCCAGACGTGGGTCCTGTGCGCTCCATGCCACTGGAATCAAGCTATCCTGGCTGAAGAGGGGTGAAACCCCGAAACCGGTCCTAGGATGCTTATTTCCAGTCCAGGGAGGACATGGCTTGGCAGTTCGGGCTGGACTGTACCCATGAGGCACAGATCTCTGCACTGGGGTGAATGTATGACATTGTTCTGCATTCTGTTCATCAACTGATGATTTTGCATACCTGAATACAGCATGCCTTGCAGGGCAGCGCACAGGCTGCACAGTCTCGACCTAAAAACGAATTACTATTTCCAGGGGTTTCACGACTCCTTGTCAAGGACTTCTGGTAATTGTAGTCGTCAGAAATAAGCTTTTTTTCCCATCTACCCCAAAATGTAGGTTTTTACAGGTCGAGAACATGATGTGTAGTGTTTAGAGTCAGCCTCAGTTGGCCTACTGAGAGCATCTCTCAGAGTAGCTAAGACAGTGGCAGTCGGAAATACAGAGACGCAAATGTTTTTAAGGGTTTTCCCTGTTCTGCCTGGTGTTATTCACTCCACTGTCTCTGTTATTTTTCCTGGATATGCTCTACAGTTCATGGGAGGAGACAGACCAGCATGAGATCTGAACTGATAGGATATGGTGGTAAAACTCTCTTTTCTTGGTAGATGCTGACACCCTCCACATACGCTACAAACTGTAACGGTGGATCCTATGCAGTAATAGCTGACTAAACCTCATCATTGACTCAGGTGATAAAAGCCAGACTGCATTCTTACTTAGCAGTACTTCCCTTAGCAGGCCATTTTTGCTGCACTCTCTTCAGTGACCAATGGCATTTCATACTGGAGTGGACATCTGTCCACTGAGTGATGCCAGCAACTGAATTTTTGTGTATACACGATATAAAGTTGTTTATTATTGTACAGCTGTGCCACGGGACTACCAAGAAGAAAGCTTTATGACATGGTGTCAAGTCATGGGCGCATCTATCTTGATACCGGCAAGATGTAATCAGCAAACAGCTAACCTGCAGCAATGCAATCTGGTCAAGTTCCACTTAGGGACACTATAGTGGGGGCAGAACTCACCATGCTCCCCAGGACACAGTGAATCCTTCCTCTGTGTTTAAGGGTAGGCATACCCTGTGGGAGTGTGGGCATGTGACACCCCTCTTAGTACTGTCACATCCAATTCCAGGGCAGTGGGGATATTTGAGGCAAGAGTTAAAAGGGGCTTTTGTGGACGGTAGCTGGTCTCTTTTTTGGTACTGCGACCACCCCTCCGCGCCTTTCACCATGTAAATAAAATTATTGTTGATTAACTTTGTTTGAAGTTTAATGTTTCCATTTACCTGTTTCTTTTGTGATCTGGCTTTGCAGGCTGAACTTACAGTGAAATCAGAAGGCACTGTGGAGCAGCATAGAACCCCAATTGTTGTCACAAACTGGGGTGTGCATTGTATTCCCCAGGTGGTCTGAAGAATTGTAGGGTTGGCCTAATATGGAGTATTGGAGCGCCCCCAATATGGGTTTGGAGTCAGGTTGAAAGTAGGGGTGTGTGAAGCTTCCTTGCTGAAGTTCTGTGAAACTGACAAATGTTCTCGGTTTTCCTTCGCCCATGTGTAAGTGTTTTCTGTAGAACGACATCATTTTCTCTGCAAAGGTGGATCAATATTACTCTACTGCGACTCAGCAAAGCTGGAAAGCGTCGGCAGAATTTTTGTCTTCAAGCTTCGCTGTGCACAATTGTATTGGACAGAAGAACACCACAAACTGTAGCTAGAAAGTTTTATTCACAAACATTGTGTTTCTGGTTAAAATAAGTTTACATGCAGTAATTGTGCATAGGTCATTATGCAGGAGATCTCCACCTCCAAATATTTGCATCCCTGACGGCCATGGATCGATGACCTATGAGCTTATCTAAACCTGTGAACAGGAAACTTGCAACACAGTGCACTGCTTCCAAGCAAACATCGGTGTGGTCCCCTTTAGTTCAAGTGAGGGATTTGGAATTAGGATAAGTTGCCGGGTACTTTGGGCTTGGTGTAGCAATGTGTCGTAAGCAGGGTTCTAGTGTTACCCCGCTGTTTTTCACATAACTACTTTTTGTGCATGTCATTCTATCAGTTGACCCGTGTGTGTACCGTGCACGAGGGTTCTCTCCCCACATCCTACAAACCTTGGGTTCTGTGTTCGGGATGAGTTCGTTGGTGGAAGCTGATCCATGGTGGCATTGGCATGGGCTCTTATCTCTTGAATGAGATTTAAGTGCAGGGGCTGGTATCCTGAGAGATATAAGTGCAGGGACTGGTATCCTGAGAGATATAAGAGCAGGGGCCGGTATCCTGAGAGATATAAGAGCATGGACTGGTATCCTGAGAGATATAAGTGCAGGGACTGGTATCCTGAGAGATATAAGTGCAGGGACTGGTATCCTGAGAGATATAAGTGCAGGCACTGGTATCCTGAGAGATATAAGTGCAGGGACCTTTATCCTGAGAGATATAAGTGCAGGCACTGGTATCCTGAGAGATATAAGTGCAGGGACTGGTATCCTGAGATATGTAAATGCAGGCACTGGTATCCTGAGAGATGTAAGTGCAGGCACTGGTATCCTGAGAGATATAAGTGCAGGGACTGGTATCCTGAGAGATATAAGTGCAGGGACTGGTATCCTGAGAGATATAAGTGCAGGGACTGGGATCCTGAGAGATCCGACTCTTTAATACACAATGCTGTAGAAGCGTACCTCTTGCGACGCCAGGAGAATGCCCAGCACACTGTGGCCGAGCTCCCTTCGAAAGGTCCACACACGCTTGACACATGGTCTGCACTGGGGAAGAATGCATGCGCTGTTTTCATTCCAGGCATGTCTTGGCATTCACCAGTGGTACCATCTGTGGCGCGCTTCCTCTGTTTATCCTGCACACGCTATCTGAAACCGTAGAGTACTATTTACATACCTGCCTTTGACCCATATGAGAAGTTTGCCCAACAGATGCTGCGCACATGGCCCAGTAAAGTGGAGTAAAAAAAGACTAAACACTTCCAGTCAGTTTAAAGCCTCATTTTTCCTCCTTCGGTGTCCAAAGAGCAGAGGCATACAGCTCCCACCAGCCTGCGAGGGTGAACTATGATGTTCCTGTGAGATACACCTAAGTTGGAGGAGAGTGTAGGAGAATGGAGGAGTGAGAATGATTGAAAAATGGACCAAAAGAGGCAAAAAAAGAATGCCAATCTATTGAGTTATTGATTTAAAGCCCAACAGTCATTCAGATAGCTCAGGGGGCCCATGCCCGCTGTAGAGATCTAGGCGGGCTTAGGTCGAAAGTTTGATCTCTAGCGGCCCGACTTGGTTCTTTATCCTTCAGGCGTATGTAAAGTAGCCTTTCAGTGAAAGGATAGACCACTCCTGCACAATGAACAATTACCAGTAATAGTAATTCTAGAGTGTGCCTTTATTTGGTGGTGTCTGCTTGGGTTTGAGATCAATTGTGACGTCATTCACCGGATGACCCCTTTGAATGAGTGCCTTGCAATTGCTGATAACAGGCTGGAGAGAGATCTCTGTGGCCATGTCTGTCCTCCTCACTGGACACCGCTCTGTGCTCCTACCTGGCACAGGACACTCCCTTTCCCCCCCTTGATGCCACCTCAACCATTTTCAAAGTTAGACCTGGTCCGTCTTCAGCTTTCTACTTAGAAATTGAAGGGACACTTAAGATGAACAGTGAAGCTTCCTTTGATTTTTTTTACAAAAATGATGCAAAATATTCAAAGTGCATATTTTTCACATCTCATTGAGAAATATTACAAACATCACTTTTTTCAGCGAAAATATCACGTCTCCAGCAGAGGTGGCCGTGCCGATGTGTCAGTAACATAGTAAGGAGGCTCTGCTGTCCTGCTTTCGCCTCCAAGAAAGAAGAAAGTTGCTGCGAAAGAGAAATTTTAGGGAAAGGTAAGATAATATTGGTGGAAATAATATAAAAAGAAGGCAACACGTAGATGACACAGCAAATGAGTAATGCGAGAAAGGTCTCAGGAGTGCAGGTGAGTGTTTAAACATGCCAGAAGTACAGAATGACCCTATGTACCTGTATGTAAAACGAAGACTAGCACATTGAGGAGGAATGTTCCATTTTAGGATGCGGATTATTGAGATGACAGTGAGAGTGACTATTGCTTTAAGCAGAGGGGGGGCTCGAGGGTGTACTTTGCGGGGATATCTGATGAGCACCGGGGTGCTGGTTTCTAGATCTCTGTATGTCACTGAGGCAGTAGGAGTGTTGAAGACACAGCATGCACAGGCAGGGAGGCTGGAGCATAAGACCGGTTACAATGAGTTATTCATCAATATCCCTTGTTGCAGAAGACCACGGTTTACAGAAAGGAAGTGTTTGTGGAATTAAGTTATATGTGGCGCACCACAGTGCCTTTCTTCTAGTTTGGTGGAGCAGCAATCCACTGCATGGCAGGCTTGACCAAAATAGAACGAGCAAGTGCTAGAAGGGAGTAATGTTAAAAGGCTTGAAAATAATTATTTAAAGGAAGGTTCTTAGGTATTCACAAACGCCATTAGGACAATTGATGTTATTCATTCACAGAAGTATACTAAACTGAAAGGCATAATCGAAAATACATTAAAAATAAAATGTTATATTTGTCTCTAATATGAAGAGTTGGACAAATTAAAAAAGTTTGAAAGATTTAATTAAACATTCGAATCTTCTTTGTTGATTTCTTCTCAGGCTGTTGCAAAAGCTTCGAGATTTGAATAGTAACATTTGAGAGGATTTGTTTCCCTTCCCCAAAATCAACTGAAGACCATCATAAGGGAAAAGGTCAATGCTGTTTAGAACTGCAGCTCTGTCTTCTGCTTGGCACTGGGTTCCACTCCACTAGAGGCCTAGGCCGATGGCTGCAGTCTGTACAGCTTGTGAGCGCTGTCAATCCAAACACACACTCTCTGTGGCAGCAGTGTCCAGCATCCTATTTATTGTCTGTTCATTAAAATGGAATGGAAACGATGGTACAAGAAGGCCCAATGGTTTTAGAAGAACACTGTAACAGACTCTGACAAAAACTGAGGCAAGAGTTAGGTGTACTGACCCTTGTTACACAGTAAAAATGTGTCATATTTACAACCAGTGTAATATGACCAATTGGGTAAACACGTGGAAGAGAGTACCATCATCAGCATTTGAGAATATATGTTCTGGTATTTTAGGGATGGTTTAGCTTTGATTGTTCCTTCCAGTTGCCTTAAAATAGCACTTTGTGCATCAGTAATTCATGTGATGGGCACATTTGTGTTGATTAAGTAATACATTAGCAAAGCAAGCCCACATCCAAAGGAGGGCAGTGTGTGTTAGAAAGGTGGCAATCCACTTTAAGTGGTGCAAAAGTGATGCAGGGCTCTCATAAATAAGCCCCTAACTTTCCAATGCACATGAGCTTATCCATATCTATCCGTAATGTAGCTGAAACGCGTTCGTTAACAGCCTTTTTAAAGTGATCCAGCACTACCGTCAAGAAAGGCTTGCGATATGGTTCAAATCCACACGGGTGGTCCGTAAAGTTGCGAGATTTGCTATCCACTTGCCTGATACAAAACACTACTATCAGGAACCATAACCTCATCCTTAAAGCCACACACAGCGACCCAAAGCAGAGAAAGTGACATGATCCACCCCGTTCCATAGAGATTTCATTTCGAAAATTCACAAACCACGGACTGTATCCCAGTGTAAATAAAATACATGAAGGACAAGGAAGTGATGAACACTGCACTGTACAAAACACTTCACATAGAAGACAATTAGTGGTTGTAGCAATCACCAAAGCAGGCGTCACATAAAAAGTATTCTTAAACTGTAAAACTGGAAAACACTGGAAAAAATCAAGTAGATTTGGGCCAAAGAGTGAATTTTATGTTGCTTGTAATATGCTTAAATCTTTTCACGTATAAAAGGGGCATGAAAAAGCAGCTCCCACATATTTTATAAAGTAGCATGATTAATATTGCAGGTGCACTTGATGTTGCTGCGGCACATATCCTGTTTCGCAGAGCCTGATAGATATTTTCTGCTTGAGCTTACAGAAATGTTGCAAACAGAGATAGCGGTAAGACATATGTGGTGGGAAAAACTGCACCTCCAGGATTTTTGCGAGACACCGGGCCATATTTACAAGCCCTCCCCATCACCGTTGCGTCACTTTGTTGACACTCCGGTTGCAGTATGCCCAGCACTTTATTTACAAAGTGTCATTAACCCACTTTTTGTGTTTTAATGCCGCTTTGTAAATATGCTACCCTTTCACACAGCTACCTGCGTGAAAGGAGCGTGCAGTGGGTGTTGCTGTGGGCGTTCCATCGCAACACCCATTGTTTTTTTATGCTGACTCAGATTTACAACCGGGTGCACCAAAAACAAATGCCATTCAAGAGCAGGCATTAGAATGGTGCACAAGGAGAAATGCTTTTATTTCTCCTTGTTTTTTGCTTTTTCTATGTGTACTTCATTCTGCAGCACACATAGAAAGAGCAAAAAGCCCTTAATGTTTGTCCAGAAAGGGATACCTTCCTGCAAATAAACAATCATTCCCTGCTATGCAGGCCTTCTTGCACCATGGTGCAAGGGGGCCTGAGTTGGCACTAGCCAGCTAAATTTAGCATCAGCACTAGGGAAAACACAGGGGTGCACTGTATTGTAGTAAATACAACACATCCTGGCTATTTTACAGCACATCCTGGCTATTTTTAAGTGTAATCTAGCTTTGAATGTATGGCTGATAGTCAATGTTCGTTTATCGCATGAGCTAATGTCAAAGCAATTCATGTATTTTATCGGGCCTTTAGATGGTAACTACTGTATTTTAGTAAGACGTGTCTATTAGTAGATTTAGAATGTACCCTGTGGTTAATATGTCATCTTTGCAGCCAACAATCAAATTTCGAAATGTAATCTCTCTGTGGCTCCTGATTATCATTATTATCACACTTATAAAGCGCCTGGTTACACTCAGCCAGTGTGTCCCCGCGCTGCGGTGCAAGCCGCTAAGGTAAGCTACCGGCCCATTATCCTGAAGGAAATAGGCGAGTCTTCAAATTTTTCCTAAAAACGCCCTCCAAGGGCTCCAGTCGCAGACTCAGAGGAAGTTTGTTCCAGAGCTGTGCCACCAGAAGACGAAAGGACCGACCCCCCATCCTAGCTCTCTTAACAACCGGAACGCATACCAATCCTCTCCCCTCAGATCTGAGGCGGCAAGTTGGGACATAAGGAGTGAGAAAATCAAGCAGGTAGGATGGCGCAGTCCCATGAATAATGCGGTGGCAGACACACAACGCCTTGAACCAGACTCGTTCACGTATCGGTAACCAGTGGAGGGAAGCAAGTGCCATCTTCGATGGAGCTCTCCTTGGACGCATCAGAACCAGGCGAGCTGCTGCATTCTGCACACACTGGAGTCTCCACATGCATCACCCTGTTACACCCAGATACAAGAAATTGCCATATCAAGGCGGCATGTCACCAGGGCATGGACTAAGGTCTTCCTGGCTGCAATAGGCAGCATATTCAGAGTTTTACGAAGGCCCTTCGGGATTCCGGAACAGGCATCCGCAACCTGTCTGGTCTGGTACTCAAAGGAGAGATTAGTGTCCTTCCATTCCCCCAGGTTTTTAGCCTGGGCAAAAGGCACCAGGGTAAGGCCCAGGCTCTGCGGCCACCAAGTAGACGACCACACTGATGGTGCTCTCCCCACCACCAGCACCTCGGTCTTGTCGCCATTGAACTTCAGACAGTTATTGTCCATCCATGATTCTAGCTCTTGCAAACATGCCACGAAGTTGGGTGCTGCCGACTCCTGCTCCTGTGTCAGGGAGACTACCAGTTGGGTGTCATCGGCATAGGACACAACCCTGATCCCGAAACCATCCGCGATCTCCGCTAAGGGAGCCACATACAGATTGAACAAGGTCGGGCTCAGGATCGAGCCCTGAGGTACCCCCTGCTTCAACTTGATGACCCTGTTATAGTGCACGCCCTGTCTCACCTGGAAACTGCGCTCCGCCAGAAATGATTCCATCCAGCTTAGTGCCCTGCCTGACACACCTCCATTCCTCAGACGGTGCACTAGAGTGTGATGGGCAACCGTATCAAAGGCGGCACTTAGATCCAGGAGGATCAAGGCCGCCATCTGACCCGCGTCCACATATTGCCTAATAGTCTCTGTGGCCAATAACAAGGCAGACTCTGTCGAGTGGCATTCATGAATCAGGAAATTGGTCTGGATATTGAGCTCTACGAGGAAATAGTCTTTATCACCTTCAAATTTGATGAGAATATTGTCAATATAACAATGTCAGACTTTCAAATGATTGTAAAATGTGATCACATTATTTAGGAGTGTGGCTGGTTTAAAAGCTAAACTAGCTAGATTTGCAGAAAATGTCTTGCCTATCAAAGTCCTATTCATCTATTGTCCTTCATATTTGAAGAAATTCTGAGTCATAGACAATTTAGCCCATTGAAAATTAAATGAGGCTGGGGATCTGGAGGAATATTCTGAAGTTCTTAGGATTCATTTTATTGTCTCTACAGTGACTTGTTCAGGGATGCTTGAAGATAACGACTACACATCAAGGCTAATCAGTAAGCGGGATTGGAAGTCAGGCTTGTGGTTGTCAGACAGTTTCTGGATGTCATTGTATCCTGGAAATAAGTGAGAATCTTGTGGACCTCACGGTGAACAAAGAATTCACAACACTGTGGAAGAGGTCCTGGAATTAAGTCAATCTCAGAAAGAATGGTTCTCCCTAAGTGTGCTATCCTTCATTTTGATTATTTGGGTGGATGTAGAAATAAGCCATTTGATTTTGAAGATTGCAAAATATATGTTTTTGCAGAGGCAAACAGAAGCCAGACATTCAAGTGAATTTACAGCATGCAACTAAGGCCCCAATTATGAGTTGCATGAAGCAGAATTCTGAGTGGAATTCTGCTTCACTTCATCATAAGTTAGCTTGTGCTGCCACACCCCGATTTTTGGGTTGTGGTATCACCAGTCACGATTTTACAGGCTGGAAATTGCAGCCACTAAAATTCATGTGACTCAATTCATCTAGACTTTTGAAAGTAAGGTCTAACTAGCTGCTTATTAATGAACTTCCTCCAGATCCATCGACTGGATGTCTATTTAGTACTCCCTGTGGTATAATGAACGGGAAAGTATAAAAGTGTATCAAATGTTTAAATAAATTGTAAAAATCATTTAACATTAAATATTACTGTAAAAAGTGTTTATATATTTTCTAAACCTAGAACAAATATAAATGTTACAGTACTCTTAAAAGTGTATTTAAAGATTCATTAATTTCAACATTTTAATTAATGTATAATTAATTTAACAATTTACTAAATAAAAAGTCCACCTACAATAAACTGTTTATTTTGATTTAATATGTATTTATTATTAATTTGAATTGAATTCTATTGGAAATCTAAAGATTAGACACCTCCACCCCGCAGCTCCTCCTGCTTCCTGCCCGCCCACATAAGTCACACGCTACCAGGGCTCATGGAGTCGGCGGAGTCAGCAGGAGAGCTAGGCAAGTTGCGTTGTGTGGTTTCCTGTTTTTTCGAGTCGCTGATTGCTGGGACTCATTTTGGACATTCTGATCCTGGTGCTAGGTCTTGAACCAGATGGATCTTTCTTTGCCTTGATTGCTCCCCCGCACCAGTCTCCGACCAGTGGTTGCGGGGGGAAAAGGATTCACCATAGTACGGTGCAGTTTAGCTAAAACAATCTATAAAAAATGACCAACAACCATTAATACAGGAAGCAAGGGCCAGGTACAAAGCAACCCTTAAAAATAGTAAAAGAAAGCTGGGACTATTTGGGAGGATGTCCTAGAAGCCACACGGATGAAAAACCAGGCCACCTTTTGGCATATACTGAGCCATGGAAGCAAGTCAAGTAAAATGAGACCTGAAATCAACATTCTGACCATTGTTTGGGTGGCTCATTTTAAATCCCTTTATACTATGGATAAATCAACCTACTCCGAGTGAGACTCGCCCACCCAAGAGCCCTTGCCTAAAGACCAACCAAACACGGGCCGAGATTCATTTGGGTCCTGGTTAGGACTCGCAAACAAAACTATAACATTTACATTGAGAGAAACCCAACAGGCCATCCATGATTTAAAAGCTGGTAAGGCTCCCGGGCCAGATGGAATTCCCGGGGACTTGTTTAAATGTGTACCTGAAATTTGGGCACCATACTTAAACCGTATTTGTAATTCCATCATGGCAGGAGCACCCATTCCTGACTCCTGGAAGGGACCAATAATAGTCCCCATGTATAAGAAAGGTGTGAGAGTGGTCCCGGACAACTACTGGCCAATAAGCCTGATAGATGTACCCCAGAAGATCTTTTGCAAACAAGTCCTGAACCACCTTAACATGTGGCTGGAGGACAATAAGATCCTGTCCCCATTCCAGGCTGGGTTCCCCACCAAAATATGTACCGTAGACCAGGTCTTTAGGTTCTCAATGCTGAGGTGGAAAACGGTGGACCTTAATGGAGGTAGCCTTTACGTAGCATTTGTGGACCTCAAGGCTGCCTTTGATATGGTTCCTAGAGACGAATTCTGGCTGCTCTGAGGGACATGGGGATCCCTCTTGCGCTACTGGAAATAATCATGAGACTGCACTCTGGAAACTATGCCCAAGTGAGATGGGGCCAAGAGGGTGATTTAACTGAGCAAATTTTTGTAGATAGAGGTGTAAGGCAAGGATGTGTACTTGCTCCAACACTCTTTCTTCTTTTCATTAAAAGATGTTTTGAATTCCTAATGGGGTGTGTAAATGAATCCCTGGCATTGGGTGGTATAAGATCCCAGCGTTACTATTCGCTGATGACACCCTTCTGGTGTCAAAAATTCCCAAAGGCCCGGAATTATTGCTAGAAAAATGTAATCTATTTTGTACTACCAATGGGATAGCAATAAATGCTGATAAAACCATATGTATGGCTATCCACCCACAAAGACAATTCTGAGGATCAGTTAGACTAGGGGAAGTCAATTTAGGGAGTCTCAGACTTTGAATATTTGGGTATACGCCTTTCCAACACCAGCTCATGGAACAGCCAGGTCACCAAGAGTAGATTACTCCTTAATCACAGAGCGGCAGCCACGTTGAATTTTGCTAGGAACGCATCTTCTCATCCTATGTTCCCACTGCTGGAAATCTGGAGAGCTCAAGCCGTGGCTGCAGCTACCTATGGCTCTGTACTATGGGGCCACACTAATGTTAACCCATTGGGTATTGCCAAAAATAAGTTCCTGAGACTTCCACAAGGCACACCGCAGGTTTTTTACAGAAAGGACTTAAATGTACGCGCTATTGATGCTATAGTGAGATTGAAACCAATTTTGTATTGGCTGAGATTATGGCTGGTCCTAGAGTTGAAATGATTTAGAAACTGATTAAACTATATCCTTTTGACCCCAAGGTGTGTTAATACTTTGCTGTGGTCTCAGCTACATCAGGGAATCGCGCACTGCACTGGGGGCCCCAGAACTTTGGCAACACCTGGAGGGCATCCCTGCTTTTTCTGTAGTGAGGATCAGAGAGGCCTTCTGGGCAAACGAATGGAGGAAGGTACTGGAATCCTCCACCAGTGGCAGTTGTGCTGAGTCTCTGCTGTCTCAAAAAATTGAGCCAAGGTTTGAAAGCTTCCTGGATGAAATTGACCCACCATTCTCTAGATCTCTATACATTAAATTCAGGCTGGGGACCCTGCCACTCGCAGCTTTTACCAGTAAATGGAGATCTCACCCAAGAGGTAGTGCTGCATGTCCGGCATGCGGCACAGTACAGGAGACAGATGCCCATTTACTCTTTTTTTGCCCAGCATACACCAAACACTGAAGACGCTGGATCGTCCCCTTGTGCAGACACCTTGGAACAGGGCAATACAGACAGGCATTGCGTATCTGCAGGTCTGACACGGGGTCTTGTGTGGTATTCTCGATAGCCAAATTTCTAGAATCAGTTTGGCCCATTTGCACTAGAATACTCACGCACATGCCAGAACTTAATCGCTGAGCAACAAAACAAAGTTGAATGTAACAATGACTTTTTAGCCACAGCTGCACACCATCATCCGAAGAACCACCAAACAGTATAATTCAAGAATAGATTTACCTTCACAAAATTTGATTTTTCATAGCATCACCCTCAAACTTATATTTTAAAGTGCGAAAGTCTTTAGACAGATTTTATTTACACCCAAAAATGAAATATTTTTTGTCATGGTTTTGCCCCTTAGGAAAATGTTTGCTTGAATCTATTTATTGAATTGTTTGCCTATTAATTCAATGTGCCTTTTATTTAATGTTGCTTTTATGGTCGTTGTCCGAAATAAAGTATTTATTGATTGATTTCATTTTTTTACAAAACAATACAACAAATGTATTTTTAAATTGAAATTGTTTTAATAACACACATAATAAATTAATATTTATTTTTATTTCCATATAGTTTTTTAACATGAAATAAAATTATTTATCATTTTTGAAAGTTAGAAGAAGTTAATTAGTTAATTTATTTTAACAATTTTTTTCTTTTTTTTTAAACAGAGTTTTATATAGCACGAACTTGACCTGAAGGTATCGGGTATCAGAGGTCTTCACATGGCACCAGTTGCATTACATGAGGACACATTCATTTTTTTTTTGTTAGGCACAGGGAGATGAAGTAATTTGCCCAGAATCACAGAATGTTCAGCGTCGTTGCCGAGACTCGAACCCAATTCCCCAGAGTCGAGGTTGACCGCCCGAGCCATTAGGCCAACTCCTCTCCCCAACATTATGTGCTTTGGGGTTTTGTTTTAAGTCCCTGCCTCAATTATTTTCTATAGAAAGTGTTACACCTCCAATGGTTCGCCATGCATTGTGCTGGACTTACTCCAGGTCTCAACTGGAGTACATTTACAACTGTTTTGGGACGTTATTGGCTGCAGTAGTTTTAGAAATCTAGTTTGTGAAAAGCAATGCACGTATTGGTGCCTGTGTGTATGTAACCACCACCTTAGTCCCCCATTTAGGGGCATATTTACTAGGAAGCGATAAAAAAATGCAAAGCGCGCTTAGCGCTTGTTTATTTATCGCCGTCTAGCGCAGGAAGTTATCGCCCTGGTAACGCGTTATTAACAACGCGTTACTCTAGGGCGATAATATTCCAGGGAAATGGGCCAACATCGCTGGAAAACCAGCGATGTTGCACCTAAAACAGGGCTAGCCTGGTGATACGACCCTGTGGTCGTATCACCATGATCCACCTCCCATGTTAGCTATGCCTTATTCAGGAATTTAACAGACGTTAAATTCCTGCGTTAAGGCATAGTTAACGGGATTTAAAATATCGCTACCCCACGTTGATGATATCACGAAGCTGGGGTAGCGATATTTTCCCATGGTGTTTTATTAGGCACGCCTCTTTTGCATCTCATTAGAGATGCAAAGCGAGGCGTGAACAAAACGGGAGCTGAATCAAGGAAACACGAGCTAGCGTGTCCTTGCAAATGATGCAATATAACTATCGCTGCTTTTCGGCCGAAAACGGCCGCAAAAGCGGCGATAATTATGTCACCAGCCCTTGATGATATGCCCCTAAATTCTTTGTTGTACTCCCAAATCCCTTCCCATTTATTAGTAATTATTCTCCATTTTCTAGCGGCTCTCCACTGGCCCTCTACGTTTCAATCAATCAATCAATCAAAGGCATTTATAAAGCGCACTACTCACCCGGAGGGTCTCAAGGCGCTGGGGGGGGGGGGTCCGCTACTGCTCGAACAACCAGGTCTTGAGCTTCTTCCTGAAGGAGAGGTGGTCTTGGGTCAGGCGTAGTTCGGTGGGGAGGGCGTTCCAAGTCTTGGCGGCCAGGTGGGAGAAGGATCTACCTCCTGTTGTCGCTCTGTGGATGCGGGGGACGGCTGCGAGGGCGAGACTGGTCGAGCGGAGGTGGCGTTTGGGAGCGTAGAAGTTGAGGCGGCTGTTGAGGTAGGTCGGGCCTTGGTTGTGTAGGGCTTTGTGTGCGTGGGTGAGGAGCCGGAAGGTGATTCTTTTGTTGATCGGGAGCCAGTGCAGGTCTCTCAGGTGTCTGGAGATGTGAGTTCGTCTGGGGACGTCGAGGATGAGTCTCGCCGAGGCGTTCTGGATCCGCTGGAGTCTCTTCTGGAGCTTGGCGGTGGTACCGGCGTAGAGGGCGTTGCCGTAGTCCAGTCGACTGGTGACGAGGGCCTGGGTGACTGTTTTCCTGGTCTTGGTGGGGATCCACCGGAAGATCTTACGTAGCATGCGCAGGATGTTGAAACAGGACGAGGAGACGGCGTTGACTTGTCTGGTCATGGAGAGGGAGGAGTCCAGGATGAAGCCCAGGTTGCGTGCGTGGTCTGTCGGTTTGGGTGCGTTGCCCAGGGCAGGGGGCCACCAGGAGTCGTCCCAGGCGGAGGGTGAGGAGCCCAGGATGAGGACTTCCGTCTTGTCTGTGTTCAGTTTCAGGCGGCTGGTCGTCATCCACTCGGCCACGTTTTTCATCCCTTCGTGTAGGTTGGCTCTGGCGGTGGCGGGGTCGTTGGTCAGGGAGAGGATCAGCTGGGTGTCATCGGCGTAGGAGATGATGTTCAGGTTGTGTTGGCGTGCGATGGCCGCAAGGGGGCTCATGTAGACATTGAAGAGGGTGGGGCTGAGCGAGGAGCCCTGAGGGACGCCGCAGGTGACTTCCGTGGCTTCTGATCTGAACGGGGGCAGGCGGACTCTCTGTGTCCTTCCGGTGAGGAAGGAGATGATCCATTCCAGTGCCTTCTCCTTGATCCCGACGTTGCTGAGGCGCTGCACTAGGGTGCGGTGGCAGACAGTGTCGAATGCCGCGGAGAGGTCCAGGAGGATGAGGGCCGCTGTTTCTCCGTTGTCCAACAGGGTTCGGATGTCGTCTGTGGCAGCGATGAGGGCGGTCTCGGTGCTGTGGTTGGCCCGGAAGCCTGACTGGGAAGGGTCGAGGGAACCAGTCGTCTCGAGGAAGGCTGCCAGTTGCTTGTTGATGGTCTTCTCGATGACTTTGGCTGGAAACGGGAGGAGCGAGATGGGGCGGTAGTTCTTGAGTTCGGTGGGGTCCGCCGTTGGTTTCTTTAGTAGAGCGCTGAGTTCGGCGTGCTTCCAGCTCTCAGGGAAGGTGGCGGTGTTGAGGGAGGTGTTGATGATGTCCCGCAGGTGGGGTGCGATGACAGCGTCGGCCTTGTTGAAGATGTGGTGAGGGCAGGGGTCGGTTGGGGAACCGGAGTGGATGGAGTTCATCGTGCTGATGGTGTCTTCGAGGTTGATCGGTGTCCAGGCGTTGAGGGTGGTGGTGGGGGGCGTTGGTTTGGTCGTGGGGAGCGTTGGTTGTGTTCTGAAGCTGTTGTGTATGTCAGCGATCTTGTTGTGGAAGTAGGAGGCGAGGGAGTTGCAGAGGTCTTGCGATGGGGTGATGTCGTTGGTTCCGGCGTTGGGGTTGGAGAGCTCTCTGACGATGTTGAAGAGTTCCTTGCTGTTGTGTGCGTTGTTGTCCAACCGGTCCTTGAATGCTGTTTTCTTGGTGGCGTGGATCAGTTGATGGTGCCTTCGGGTGGCGAGCTTGAGGGTAGTCATGTTGTCCGGCGTTGGGTCTCTTCTCCATGCTTTCTCGAGGGCTCGGCAGTTCTTCTTGGAGCTCTTGAGTTCGTCGGTGAACCAAGGGGCCTTCTTGCTTCCGGGTCTGCTGGGTGAGGTCCTCAGAGGGGCGAGCTCGTCCGCGCAGGTGGAGATCCATTTCGTGAGGTTGTCGGCGGCTTGGCTGGGGTTCGGTGAGCTGGCGGGAGGGTGCTGGCTCAGGGATGTGGTGAGTTGTTCGGCTGTGATCTTGTTCCAGCTTCTTCGTGCGGCCTGTTGCTGGTGGTGGTGGACCGTGGTTCTTTTGAAGGTGAAGTGGATGCAGCTGTGGTCCGTCCAGTGGAGTCCAGTGGCGTGGCTGAAGGAGATGTCTTTGCTGGACGAGAAGATGGCGTCGAGTGTGTGTCCGGCGAGGTGGGTGGGGGTGGTCACCAGCTGCTTGAGTCCGAGGGTGGCGAGGTTGTCAAGCAGGGTGGTGGTGTTGCGGTCGTTGTTGTTCTCCAGGTGGAAGTTGATGTCCCCGAGGAGGATGTAGTCGGCCGAGGGGAGGGCGTGCGGGCTGATGAAGTCGGCGATGTCTTCGCTGAATTGAGTGCGTGGTCCCGGGGGTCGGTAGATCAGGGTGCCTCTGAGGGTGGTCTTGGGGTCGGTGTGGATCTGGAAGTGCAGGTGTTCGGCGGATGTCAGGGTGTTGTCGGCGTTGGTCGAGATACGGATGGTGTCTCTGTGGATGATGGCGATGCCTCCTCCAGTCTGGTTGTCGCGGTCTCTCCGGATGATCTTGTAGCCCTCTGGGACGGCGATGGCGATGTCGGGCGCTGAGGAGTCGTTCATCCAGGTTTCCGTGAGGAAGGCAACGTCAGGAGCTGTGGTGTCGAGGAGGTTCCAGAGTTGAACGGCGTGTCTGTGGACGGAGCGGGTGTTGAGCAGGATGCACTTGAGGTGGTTGCTGCTGGTGTTCGGCTTGGCGGGTGCTGGTGCGGGGCAGGTCCGGATGCAGGTGAACTTGCAGGTGAGGCAACTGAAGGGTCCGTGGGTGCGTCTCGGGGTGGCTCGGTAGCACCCGGGGGTTCGGCCGGTGTTGAGTGCGTTGAGGGTGGCGGCATCGTAAGTCAGGCGGGTGGGCTGGGGTCTGCGGGGGCCAGGGCGCACCTTCGGCGCTCATTCGGTGCTCCCGCTACGTTTAATACTAAAACGTATGATTACATGTGCAGAGGTCTCCTCAGTCAGAGCAGAGCATAGAAAAGGTAGCAGAGATAGAGATGGAGGTTTGTGAATTGCATTTTGTATTATGTGAGTTATACCAATTAAGGTTCTCCTACCTCCAGAATAGGCCCCACTGTGTTTAGCCTGCTGTTAGATTGACAAGTGTAGCTTTCAGTGTTTGATTACTCCTCACTAGGCAAGTGGGCAGCATTTTCAAAACGACAGAGTTGCTAATGATAAGTGGTCTGGGCTCACATTCCACCTTTCCTCAGATGCAAATGCAATCCCAGCTATGGGGCATATTATCAAGACAGGCGATAAAATTATCGCCGCTTTAGCGGCAGGAAACTCCCGCTAAAACGGCGATAATGGGCTTGATAAAATGCTCTATGGAATTCCAATTGAAGCCCATGTTAGATGTCCTTCACATCTAACCTGAGCTTCAATTGGAATTCCATAGAGCATATTATCAAGCCCATTATCGCCGTTTTAGCGGCAGTTTTCTGCCGATAAAGCGGCAATAATTTTAACGCCGTGCTTGATAATATGCCCCTATGTCTCCTACATATCCAGAGCCCTTTGTCATGAGCGCGGTCAGTGTGAGTCTAGGCCACCTAGTCAGAAAGGCTCCTCCTCCTATAAATGATTCTTTGCTACGATTCTTAGGTGACATTCCCTTTATGGACCACTCCCCACCTTTTTTGAGCGTATTTAAAGCACTGGATAATTCCTTCCTTGTTGCTTCTCAAATCCAACATTTCTCTGAGGTGGTTTGGAAATTTTCTAAATATAAAACAGGATTTATGCTCAGTGCTGGGCCTCGGTTTTGTTACTTTGTTGAACACTGTTCTTTAATTCCTTGGCACTCGCATAAAAAGTACCATGTGAGTTTATAGGAACACGATGCAGCAGCTCCCGCTGTTCGGTGGCTTTGTGCTCATCCTGTTCTGGGTTTCATCCGACTTGCCACCAATGTTAAAGCAGCAGGAAGGTCGAAGCACATTCAAAGGATATGCAGATTTTTATGACGAACACAGGGAGTCTTGTGCCACTAAGCACGCGATGAACTCATAAAAGGGGTGTACGATGGCAGACATACAGGAGCCCCACGAAAACCTCAAAGAAACAGCATGGACTGCGATTTTGCAGATGCAAAAATATTTCCCGTCAAAAATGCCTAGTAGGAAAATCCTTTATAGAAGTTCCCCGCAAGTTATTAATTTCGTACATGGCCTTCCTTGTGTTTTTATGCAATTTTTTTTGTATTTGTGTAGCGGTCATCTTCTATTGGTGTGACTTCCTAGCGTTTTGGGCAGTGTGGGATGTTTCCACACTGTTCCAGATTTCTTCTTTGAAGTGGGTTGTAATTTGCATTGTGTTCTGGTCCATATCCCAGACTTTGATGTGTCCAATGTGTGATTTGAATATTAAACATATTGGCTTCAATTGCATAAAGAATATTAATTGTAATGTTGCCATTTTTGTTCTTCCTCTGTACTTCTTTTGATTATTGATGCATTTTATGGTGTTCTCATGCTTCCTAATGATGGTGACTGGCACATATCTAAAAATAAAAGCGATTATGAGGATATAGACACGTGGTGCAAAGTTAATGCAAGCCAAAGCTGAGAAGGAATGATCCAGACTATCTGTGACTGTATGCGAGCACTGACAAAGCCAGTAGGTATCGTCTTTGGGCCCTTTTGGCTTTACTTGGTGCTTTTAGTCATGCTGCACAGTGCTGTGGCGCTGTGCAGCATCGTCCCAAAAAACATTAAATGGTAGTTACGACATTCCCCTGTTGCGTGCATGCGTCAGAATTTCATTTGGATCTGTAAATTAAAAATAATTTTTTTTTAGCGCAAAAGCACCAATTAAAACAAGCATTGACATAGCCAATAGGTCTCGCTTTTGGGACCTTATAAGTGTTTACTTATCAAGCACAATACCCTTGATGCAACAACATCAACTGTTGCATGGCTAAACACTTATAAGGTCCCAAAGGCGAGACCTATTGGCTATGCCAATCCTCGTTTTCCTTCTTATGATCCATTTTTCTAAATCCAGCATTGATAAATGTGAACGTATCTTGGTAAAAAAATGTATGGCCACAAAGTCTCACAAAATATGCAAATTTCACATCATGTGAATTTAACATCACTTTAAATTTTGTGAGACTCTATAAGTGCAAAGTTTTGCTCAATTTTGTGCCTGCGGGAGTTGTTTATGTATAATTAAGAAATAGACCTTGCACATGACCTTAAACCTATAAAATCAACAAAGTGACGCATAGCATATGCATTGGATAAATAAAATGCAGTTAGACAAGGATTGTGGATCTGCTCTGAAAGTTTTGTAGTTACATTACATCGGAAGGAGGTGCACTGACAAACAGTTGTCATTTGCTGCACATTGCAGAGGCTGCAGTTCTCAATACTTTTAGCGGTATGCAGATGGGAAGCAACAGACACTGCTAACCACAGACACGAATCCTGCACATGAAAGACTAGTACCCACCTGCCAATCTGAGAACAAAAAGCAATCAAAAGACCACTTAGATTTTTACATGGTAAATGAGAAAGTAAGTACCAGATTAATCACCGTCAGCACACAGACATGCCAGACTCCTTATCTTTGCAGCTGCCATTTTGTGGTTAGTGATGAAACAAGGTAAGGTTATCTACTACCTGAGCTGATGCAGCCACAACAGCGAGTTTTCAGGATATGAAACCATTAAACTGATTAGGTTGATAAAATGATGTTGGTTGAACGGTTCTGGCTGACTGCAGGGTTCGTTTTCAAAAACCACATTTCCATTTAACTCAATGCCGTCCTACCCTATATTTTAAGAACTTCAAGGAGCTAGACAGCGCTTTATTCCGACGGTTCAGCTGGTAGCCCGGCGTCGCGCTCAAGGCTCAATATGTTGCGTCGGTTAATGGGCACGTTGGCGAGTGCACAATGTATACTGTCTCGTGAGCATAAAGGCTGTGTCGTCAATGGTTACCTTCATTGAAACCCGCACAGAGGAGTCTAGTCAGCATTATTGTTCCATAGTCTTCCGCGACTGGAGGGGGAGAGAGCAGCCGTCTTACACCAAGATACACACACCGAGGACTTGCACTAGGCACCGAAGAGAGCATGGAGTGGGGAAGCCAACCAGAAGGTAGTGGTAATGATCATCTATATAAAACGAGTAAAACAGCGATCCAGTCTGACTACAGAGATGGCAGGGGGAAGAGGATAGACACCTAGCAAGATCGAAGGAAGAGAGAAAGTGGGAGGGGGAAGAGGAGGTGCCGTGCAGAGAGAGGAAGAGGAGGTGCAAGAAGAGGCAACGATAGGCATAGGTAGGCATAGGTAGGCGACGAAGTCGAGAACATGGACTAAGTAGGCAAGAGATATGTAGGAAGAGGAAAGTAGTAGCATAAGGGGAACAGTCAGGCGACGGAGGGATGCAGGGAGAGAGTAGTAGTGGATTTAAGGTGGGGACAGGGTGGTAGAGAGCAAGAAACGGGAATGAAGCACAGATGAGAACACAGGAGAGGGCAGAAAGAAGGAGAGGGCAGAAAGAAGGCAGCTAAGTTAAGGCTTAGAAGCGGAATGGGGTGTCAGTGGATGAGCCAGGAGGAGGTTGCGAACACTCTGTACATATGTCATATTTTTGACTAAGCATGGCAATTCCCATCAGTCTCCCTCATGCAGGAGAATACGACAGCCATGACTTGACCCCCAACCATCTTTCTCGGGTTCCACTGAGCGTGGGGGTACCAGCCATGTAAGGGTTTTTAATGGATTAAGACTAGAAATTAAATGAGCAAGAGCACGAAAAACAGAAGCGAGCAGTCAAGTATCACTTTGCAACTGCCGCGCCCTTAAAACACAAACAACAAAAAAATCAAATGAGGAGTACGGCAGGAAGGGGCGGAAGCAACAAATAAGTGGGTGGGGTGAGGAGAGAGAAAGCACAATGGGCCCTCAGGTAAAAAACAAAACACCATTGATGGAAGTGTGCATGTCTGGAACTACTTTCCATGATGTTTTAATGCTCGAAGTGTCATGGGCTGATACCATTCTGATAAAGAACCCTGTTGACCTGTATGTAAATCCAGCTGAACCACAGCAGCAGATGGTTCAAATGGGCTGTCCTAAGCCCCTTTCTGTAGAAGTATCCGTACTGTTTGT
Organism: Triturus cristatus; assembly: GCF_964204655.1. Classification (NCBI taxonomy): domain Eukaryota; kingdom Metazoa; phylum Chordata; class Amphibia; order Caudata; family Salamandridae; genus Triturus; species Triturus cristatus. The sequence continues at coordinate 472,218,695 of NC_140590.1, read as the reverse complement.
AAGATTACAGGAGCATCGCCCGACAGCTAAAGCTTTCTGTAGGTGAGACTTAAGGAGGTAGTCAAGCTAGTCAATGCAAAATGATATGTTTACTGAAGACTCGGAACCTTGGTTTAACGCACACAGTCTCCCTATGGCGTGCAAGCCAGGTGCACACAGGTTAGCTGCGAGACGGAGTTTATATATATTTCCTCTCCACCACAGTCCACTGAACACAAACCTGCGCCAGAGAACTCTTACTGGACAGAGTTCATTATTTAACGAAACAGCCCCTTTCTTCCAAGTAGAGGAAATTATAAATCAATCTTAAGAGAGCATTTCTGTCTTCCTAAAGGGCTTAAGAAACAACGTCCTAGATTACGACAGAATGGCTCTTGGAACTGAGGGCACTGAGGCACTAGATGAAAGCAAGCTCAGTAGCTGCACAGCTCATTAAAATGTCAGACATTACAGTACAGGAAGCCTGCAATAACGATCAGACAGGCGCTGAGACTTGTTGATTGTTGGGATATACACACTAAATAAACTACAGGCATCTTAATACAGGAAACACTCAGCTGCTACTGGTGCGGGCTTGGCAGGCAGCGTAGGGGAGCGCTATGAAAGCCACTTCAAAGGACATTGCAGTCTACCTGTCAGAAGCCTGTTCATACGACTGCGCGAGACTCAAACATTCACAACAGACCTCTGATTAAGTCGTGGGCGTCTACAAGGCTACGTGAGCCTTTGACTAAATAACTGTTTTTTTGGGACACTAATGAATAATTTGACTACATGTCCCACAAGATTGTCTACTGGCTAAAGAAATTAGAAGTCATTTGAGACCAACACTACAATAGTTGGGACCAACGAAGACAATTGTCCTATTCTTTCATTGGGATAGAGTCAAGATACTAAGGGGTCAAGCTTTTAAATATAATTGTCCTGAGGATGGTCTTGTCAAAGAAAACTTAAAGACTGAAACGTCGACTCTCACACTGTTTTCCAGCGAAATAATTCTTTGTTTTTGTGAAAAAGTTTTTGATCAACTGGAAAGTGAAGGCATGAGGAATTGAATCATTTCCTTCCTCTGTATGAATAATTGTTGTTATTTGTAGTACCCTTTTGAACTGTGATCATGAATTCAATTTTCATATATGCACCTGATTTCTTCTTCTTATTTTCTCCCTTTCTTCCTTGTTCTATTTAAGTCAATTTGTGATGATACATTCGCACAATTTTTGACGTTTGATCTGATAAACTGAGTTTACATAAGAATATAAAAAGTGTCAGTAATTAAGATTGTAGGTATATAACTAACCTACCTCTAATTGATGTTTGAAATTATACAAATTAACTGTTAAATAAATCTCTTGAAGGCACCTCTTTATCTGTTTATTTACATTTGCCCGAGCCCTCAAGGGTATATTGGGTTGTCCACTGCATTTACCTACCATCCATCTGCAGCAGAGGTGATGTATCAGTTGGCAGTGCAGTGGGCTGCTTGGTGCCGGGGTGAGACCACCCCTTGCAGTGTAGGCCGCCTGCAGTGCTTAAGTATGCAAGTGGTTGCCTTTGTTCGCGGGTTTATTAATTGTTAGCCAGCCGTGGTCCTGTTAATTGAAGGCGCGTATCAGGGTGCACGTGTGCCTTCGGTGTAACCTGTTTGAAAAGATAAACATAGAAAAAAGAAAGACGCGCTAGTGCTAATGTGCCTAGCGCTCGTGTTTAATAAAGTAAAAAAAGAGTTTACGTTGAGGCAGCCTGAAGTGACGAACATGTCTTGGGGGAGGGGGGGGAGACGCGACTAGGTGTGTGGAACCTGATAATAAAGGAAAGGCTGACTTAGAACTTAACTATACAACTATTGACATATCGCAATAAATGAAGGTAGTTTATGTGTGCTGGCGTGAGGTCTCACACTGACAATCCCTCATCGCGATCGCGATCACTGTAAAAGCGAAAGTGATCGCGATGACGCACACTAGGGATGCGCGCGCAACAGTGGGGGGAGGGGTATGGTGCAGAAGGCTGGCGCAGGATGGCTGGGCGAGAAGGGAGGGGGGAATGCGGGGAGCAGCTGTGCACGTGCACACCATCGTGCACTGTAGCTTGTCGACAGCACAAAAAGGTGGGTAGCACTTTCTAAACCCACCTACTAAATGTCTCGCCAGACCAGCGCATGCGCAGGGTCAGGCGATACCTAAAAAGTAAAAGTACTGCTGTTGTATGGGGGCAGTGGGGTGCAATGGAGGAGTGGGTGGGGGGAGAGAAAAAGCAGCACACAGAGGGTGGGGGACAGAGGCAAAAGAGAGATAACACCACATAAACACATGAGCATGGGAGAGTGACAGAACAAGAGGGGGGTAGAGACGTACTTTGACGAGAGAGAGCAGCGTGGGGGAGAGAAGCACATTGAGAGACAGCAACTCGGTGCAGAATAGGGAAGAGAAGCACATGAAGGAGAAAGCTGGGAAACATATGCACTCTTGTGGAGTGCTTATGCAGAAAGAAACAATCATTTGCAAAGCCAATTAGTCACGCCTACACAAGGTATCTTTTTTTCAGTGTTTTAAACGCACTGTACAGCAACACCACTGCGGTGCAGCATGGCTGGCTGTGTCATGTCTTTTTGTTTTTCTAATTGCTGACAGTAGGGAAGGCAACACAGAGGACGGGTGGGGAAATTAAAAATACCGGCAGGATAGAGGGCGGGTTAAGCAACAATGGCAACGACGGAAGGAGGGGGTGGGTGAGGGAAAGCAACACAGGCCACGACAGAATGAAGGTGCAGGTAGGGGCAATCAACAAAGGCAACAATGGAAGGAGGGGCCGGGTAGGGCAAACAACACAGAATAATGGAGGAAGGGTACGAAGGACAATAACGGAGGTCCAGTAGGGGCAAGTTACCCTGACAACAACAGATGGATGGAGAGTGGGTGGGGCAAGCAACACAAACAATAACGGAGTATGGGTGGGTTGCTGTGGGGCAAGAAGGCGGACAGTAGGGGGGGCTAATATGATGGAGCTAGGTGGAAGAAAAAACATTCTGGCAGAGTGCTTAAACACAAAGAAAATAGTTGCTCAACAAAAATGAGACGTGGAAAGACACAAGTAATGTGTCAGTGCTCCAGGGGAGGGACAAACAGACGAGGAGGAAGAAAGCCTACAGCAGCTGACCTATAAGACAAATACAAGTGACAGTGAAGCCAACCAGTGGTAAGCAATGAGTGGACTTTAACCCCAGAGATAGGTAAGACACAAAAAGTAGTTCAATAAAAGTGAGCAGTGGAAGGACACAAGTAAATAAGCTAGGCTAAAGGATAGGACAAAAATCAAGATGAAGAAGGCACGCCATCGAATAAGAAGCAAGCAAACAGGAGTGACAATAAAGCCAACAAGAGGTGAGCAATGGGTGCGGCTTAAGACAACAGGTCTTTGGCAATCAGATAGCATGCGCCATCGGATAGGCTCGACCTAAAAATACAAGCAACAAACTGGATACAAAACAGAAGTGATAGTCTAGCCTTCTTGTGGTGTGAAACCAAAAACATGTGAGCCTGCTTTAAGGCAGTGCGACCGGGTTCGCTGACCTCAAGTGGGGGCGCTGTGAGTAGCAATAACTTACGATTTAAAAGCAGCTGATGATGTAGAGTACCTTGTGCATCCAGATTTCAGGCAGCAACAAAAATATCAAGATATTTCTTGTGATTAATCTTCCTGCTAGAGAGAGAGATCTAAGTTTTGTGTCTAGTGGCAGTTTTGACTCTGCATAAATTAGCGGTGAGGGTTACTATGCATGCTGCAAAGAACAGATCTGTATTTAAAGTGGATAGCTGAGTGACTTAGTATATCCAGTCTTTACCAGCGCTTTCAAACAAATGAAATGTATGCAAGAGACGAGCTATGGAAAGATGCAGGCCCTTTTGCCTGGTGGTAGGGGAGGAAACTGGGGAAGAGGTCATGGGGGGGACGCGGAAATTAATTGTCGCACCGAGCGTCACCAGAGCTAACGCCGGCCCTGTGACCGTGGCAGGTCATTACATCGCAGGTAAGTATTTCAGGAGTCATTACATCACAGCCACTACCTGAGGAGTCACTAAATCTATGTTCACAGCGAATGCATTTTCAATGGAAATTGCAGCTGAACCATGACTACACAGTGGAGACCGCTACTGTGTAATTACGACATCTATATTTTAAATACTTTTTTTATATAAATGTATGTCTTTCATTTTTTAATTAAATGTTTTCATACATAATTGTTTTTTTAAGTAACTTTTTAGACATATTTTACTTTAGGTTTACTTGACTGTACTTCTTTTAGTGTATTAAACCACAATTTGTTTTAATTTAGAATTTCTTGTCTATATATAGATGTATATATTCACATAAATGTTTAAACAATAAAATTATATATATATATATGTATATATATATACACTCAGTGCCAGTTGCCACTGTGTAGTTATAGTAAGAACCAAGTTTTGTTTAGGATATAGAGTTTTTATTTTGCTGATACCTCAGGGGTTGTCTGGAGAATCGTCACAAAAAAAAAAGGTTCATCCGCCTCAGCACATTTTTGGAAGGTTTTGGAGTGACCCTTCAAGTGGGGAACGAGACAAAGAGGTTTCCCAAAACATGTTTTTCCCATACACTTTCCCAGAGGAACTTTAGACAATGCTACAGCCATAATGGCTGAGTGTAATTACAAAAAATTTGGCAGAATGTTAGGTCCTTATTCAGAAAGTGTGCTTTTGTGATTTGGCCAAAATGTGTTCGCAATTTGAGAGAAATTGGGCAACAAAATGTATAGATATCTAGCAAGGTGGTACTACAGAGGGAGTACCAAGGGAAATAATAACAAATTAAGCATTCTGATTGTCTGGTCCCGCAGAACTGGGACTAGTCCCACAAGATGGAGCGCTGGCCACAACATGAAGAGAAATGTTGTTGCGACAATTTTAGGACTAGGGCACTTAGAACCCTTGTCCCGAAAGTTAAAATAAAACAACATATAGGGGGCAGAGTAGATGACTCCTTGGCCATTGTGGGGAGGTCCCAGTAGGACCCCTACCCCAGAGTCAAAGGGCAAAATTAAAATCTTTTTGCGTCGTCGTGGACTCACTGTATTTAATGTGCCCCCCAAAAAACATTTGTGGGAATACTGAAAAACTACTGCAAGATTACTGTGGAATATTATTGCGTGACTGTGGGGAGGGGGTTGGCCAGCAATGGGGGGGTTGACTGCCTACAGGGAGTGTGGCACAAGGTCTGGCTGCAGGCCTTACTCCCAACCCCTCACCGGCTGTGCATGATGGGGCCTTGAGGTAGTAAGTAGATAAAATCTTGCTTCACATTAAAAAAAATTTGAAATCCATTGAAAAAAGCAAAATTGAGGTTATAGTTAGGCGTTGTAATACTTTACATTTTTTCAAACCCTAGAAATTCACTGAAATAAACAAAGATTAAAATGATGTTATAGCTAGTTGAAAATGTCAGTTAAAAAATACCATTTATACAAAAAAAATGAAATTCACCAGTTATAGATAACTGAAGTAACAATAACTTGCACACTTGCCATGCACTGCTTATGACCTCACATATTACATCACTAAAGACATGTTCTGTGATATCATTGATAACATCACCGTTGACATTCAAAATTACATCATTAATGACATCACTGTGCATGGCACGTGCGCAAGTCATATTTACTTGAGTTAACTAGAACTGGTGAATTTCAGTGGGATTTTTTTCATTTAAAATGGTGTTTTTAACTGACATTTACACCTAACCATAATGTTGGTTTCGTTTATGTCAATAAAAATTATACATATATATGCAAATAAATGTATATATGTGTATATATATATTTGTTATATTTGTATATATATGTGTACATGTACCCTCCAGTTCACACCAAAGCTTCTGCACTCACGAGCGGGTGCTCGGTCATGTGAGCGTGTTATCGCGAGTCAATCACACGCTTTAATGAAAAATGCAAAAACCTTTTATCAATGAAGGTGGCAGCTGTTTCACTCCTATTTTATATCTATTCTGGTTATGTGTCATACATCAACATCAATGACGGACTTTGGTACTTTATTCAGAGAAGTCACATTATGGCGCCATCTTTAAAATCTTTAAACATATAATATGCATTGGATGTTTTATGAAAATGCATCGTCTTTGTTATTATACATGATTCAATTTATACTGGATTCTGCTAACAGATGTATCTTCTTATCCAGCTTTGCTACTATCATGCCCTGTATTAGCTAAATTATCCGCGCCTTTCATGTAATAACAGATCGATTTTGTGGAATAGCCTTACAGTACATCATGCTCTATATGGCCATAGATCACATACAACTCACCCTATTTGCTCAATGTTGTTCTAAAACTTCCCTTAAGATGCCTACACTAACTAAGTATGACATCCAGATTGTATAGACATCATTCTGCTCTTCCTACTGTTTGACCTATTGGATATTCTTGTTGCTATTTACATGTGTACCCCAAACTCTTTTCCACTGTTTAATCCAGTGGGGTCTTGGTCCTCATATCTATTATATAACAAGACTTTGTCCCCTCCCCTAGCCATCACAAGCCCCGGAAAACCCACCCTGGGGCCAAAATTTCCGGGAAAGGAATACCTTGGAGTGTATGAGGGATTTTTATCATCGAGTTACGTCTCCTTGTCTTTTTTCTTTTAAGAGCTCCGTGAAATACTGTCGAGCCCACCCTGACCTTTAGGAGTCAAGTGAACCAGATGATGAAGCATGACACTGATAGTGTGTGACATCTCTAATTTCTGTTGTTTATTTGTGTAGTTGCTCTTTTCCTCTCTGGATTGATCAGAAAGACCCGAGCAGACTGTCCACTCCTGATATTCATAGTGGGTTTGGCGACCTGGAATGTGTAACATTCTTTCTCGAAGTTTGTATTCCAAAGATGAGCCAGTATGAGACGAAAATCCAAAGCATTGTGTTAAGTAGTAGACATTCAGTACCTCCTTGCATGGCCCAGCTCCAAGCCAGCTGCCCAGCAAGGAACTCTCACAGTACTAGAATCCACCACTCATCACAACATCCTAAGCAATGACAACCCATGCCCATAACACATCACCTGGGGTCTCTAGACTCCATGGCACAGGTGAATGCTTCCTCATGGAGAGAATGTTGACTAGCACTATGATAATTCATTTTCCATTGGCTGTGCCTTTTCCTGTACTTCAATCAGACAAATGGCTGGAGTCCTTTTTCCATATCTAAAGTTCCTGATTAAGCAGGTGTTGCCATAGATGGCCAAACACCACAACCTCCACCCAGTGCTCAAATTAGCATGTGGGGAAAGGTACTGGGGTGACACTTGTCATTCTTAGTCCAACTTATCTTGGGGACTTGATGAGAGCGGATCTTCTTAGGACCCAGGAGGACTCTTGATGACCTCGCACTATAACCACAAAACACTAAAAAAGTAAACACTAGTATACCTAACTCACAGTCAGTGCTGATATTGCATTTCTGAGGCCCATATAACATCTCCCTACCATCTAGATTTGAGGACTGAAAATAGTTACATTAGGATGCCGAGATCTTCGTGTAGAAGAGTCACATTCGCTGGATGTCCTTGTGACAAACGATTCTTGAAGTTTCCCAGCAGCATTATTATTGGAAGAAGTTGGTGGCATGTCTAGCAACATCGTTAACATGCAATTAAACGTGCTGGCTGTGCAGAACTAGGTGCTCAATAAAAGGTTGCCCCATAAAAGTCAAATTCAGGCAATTAGACACTTCAGCAGGAAGAGTTTGTCAGCAGACCTGCCTAGGACTCACAAAAACCTGGAATTTATTTGACAATTACAATAGAGCAAACAGTGAGTGCGCTAACTCAGAGTTGCCATTGCGCTGTCATTTTTATACATTGTTTATTTAAGGAAGTGCCTGGCCGGCCTAATTAAGTTAAATTGAATGATCTTACTCCTAGTCGTTTTTTTATTATTACTTATGTTCTGTTTTTTGTGTTGCTAAAGCCCAAGGATGCTCTCTCAGTCGTGATGATGTATTGCCTTCCTGCCTCTAACTGGACAGCCTGAGACCTGAGTGAAAGGTTAAAACCCACCTGCGGGTTCCATCTTAGTTTTAGCCATGGAGTCACAGTGGTAAATTGTACTTTTATATTCAAGCGAACCTTTATATGACGTTTTGAGCTTTCCTACATTACGTTTATGGACGATTATAACACTTTAAAACACTTTGTACCAGGATGCAAAGACAACTTTTTATGGGGCTTTAGGGTTCACACCAAAGATGTTAAGGAAACATTTATGTCAAATGGTATTTTTGAAGCATTCTGGACGGGGCACATTGGTTTGGATGGATTAGGCCCAAAGACAACAATGATTCAATTTGACTTCATTTAGAAAAGCTTTAAAGACTCATCTGGATCTGGTTAGATTTATACATGCAAAAAAATAAACATATTTAAATCAGTTTCCGCGACCATCCTAGTCGGAACAATCCCAACTCTCCTACCAGTGGCGGCACCTCCGCTATGGAGGAGGAGCGTCACCCTACTGCTTTTAAGCAGTGCAAATAAAAGAAACATAAACTTATAATAACTTTGAGTTACTATCATTTTATGTTTCCGTGCAGCTTTGCGGGCGGGGCTGCTCTGCACTTGGAGCAGGGGAGGGGAGGAGTGCTTTGTCCACTCCCAAGTGCACATGACTGGGACCGGCCTAACAGACATGCGCCCTTTCCCTGTTCTCCACGCAGGCTACAGCCTGCGTGGAGAAGATGCCCAGGCACCCATTCCCTGGCTGAGGGTCGAACCAGCGCAATGCAGCATTGTGATTTGTCTGGGGAGCCTGAGTGCTTACCAATCACAACACTGCATTGCAGCATTGTGATTGGTCAGGGGAGCCTGGCTGTGATTCCTGTTCCTGGAGTCCAATGGAGGAGAGCAGGAGCAGACACGCGGGACCCGACGGCAAGGCAGGTGTTTTTTTTCTTTTATGTTTTACATTGCGCCTCCCCCATGTGCCCCCCTGCGCCTACCCCACTAGCCGTGCCGGCCGCCACTGCCTCCTACGCCTGTCTTTAGGCGCGGAATAACTATACTTTGCAGCACATCGCCAATTAGGATCACAATCAAGATGCCTCTCCTTCTCCCCCTTCCCCTCCCCTCCTATTCTCCCTCTCCATCTCCCTCTCTTGTCTTTTCTGGGGTACCCTTATGTAATTCCTCTACCCTTTCCCACCCTCCCCTCGGTTTCCCTCATTTACCAATCCCCTATTATGTCCAACATGTCTGGATCTATTCCTGCCATTTAGATTTGTTTTCAACCTCGATTCATTTCTCTTTCTACAAGTGTATTGCTCATTGTGTATGTATTATAACCTGACCCTTATTTTCTCTCCCCTTACCTTTATATCCCTTAATATCAATAAAATACTTTGAAATAAAAAAAACTCATCTATTCTAATGATATCTGAGGCTTTGGAGTATCCTAGCACCCTAATGCCATAGGGCCTTTGGCGCGCTATAAACACTGATTTATCTTAATTTGGAAAAGGGAGCAAAGGGGGCTTTGAAATGCTGCACAATGAAATTAGGGATGATCCATGCCACGTTTTAAAGCATATCAGACTTGTAACATTGGTTAAAATGGATCAGAGCCTAAATACAACTTTATAGGGGCCCTGTGTTTTTCCATTGAATTTTCCTGTAAAAATGGTAAATAGGACATTCAAATCCACATTGAGCACAAAGTTTTGCAGCTTTTTGCAGTTGAAGGTTCTGCGATTTGCATCACCGCAAGGCAAGTGCACTTTGCGACCTATAATGAATAGCAAAGTAAATAAGTCATGAAAGAGACAGACGCCTCCTGCTTTGTGATTCATTATGAATGTAGTTTGGTCGCAAACCATTGATCAGCTACCCACTTCCTATATACAATAGGATAATTCCATGTTTCGACCATTTTAAGTCCACCAAATAAGATTGCCAACCTTCTTCAATTAACTTCATCTTTCGGAATCTTCATCTGCCTCTACTCATCTGTCTAGTTGACCTCAACCTCAGTCCAGCAGAATTTTTTCTACTCTCCTGACTTCTCTGTGACCACTCAATGCAAGACACAAACGCCTCAATTGCACACTCGAATGGAATTCCATTGTCTAATTTATAACACTCCTTTCCACCCACAATCAGCTCTTCTTTCGCTGATAATGCCATCATGCACGTTGGACACTTGGTACATCCACTCAAAAATATTATGCCTGCCAAATCGTCATACTATAAGGAGGTAATTTCCTCTCTACGCACATTTACCAACCAACAACGGTTTGCTGGCACAATGAAGCAACTGGCCACGAGCACGTGCACTCTGGCCCTTTTATTTGGAAGGTCACGTCACTCATGATGCCTGTGGTGGATGGGTGTGGGTTGCAAGGGGTCCAGCCCTCGAGGGAGTGGTTGTGAAAGAAGTACCTGCTGAGACACTAGAAAGTGTCCAGCAGGACACTACAGTGATCTGTAATTAATCACAGGACCTTTCTTTGACATCGGTGATACAAAAGGTAGCATTCTAATATCTATGTGTGCAGTTTGTGGAATAAATTGTGTTTCCCTGTTATTGATGGCTTACTCCAAGTGCTTTAAAACGTCAGTGGGAGTGACATTGTGCACCCTTTGACCATCAATGGCATCACAGAACTGGCCCCTTGTACCACCTTTAGTACCTCAAAAGCGGCTGTTGAGCTGTGGCATCATCAAGGAGTGCACAGTAAGTGAACAGAGCTCTTACGCCATGTTTGCGTTCTGTCTCTGCTGCTTTCATGCTGCCTGAGACCCGGGTTAGCAAGATCAAGACCACAACTACCAAAAGCAAATCAGGTGGCAGTGATGGCATCTCACCTATTCCTAACAGACATCCACTCATGAAAAGCTGAAAGAATAGCTGAAAGAGTCATCCCAGAAAAGTGGGCAGGGCCAGTGCGCGTGGCAAATTGAAGGCAAGCTGAACCGTGCAGTACAGAAGGGCTCACAAAGCAGGCATGAAGGACAACAACGTGATATGCCGTAACTGGTTTCCGGATTGTGTCGGTAGATAAACTCGTTCGTCCCTCAGACTCACGTCGTTGGGTACCGGTTCCCGACTCGGTTCACACAGCTCCTTTCCCTTATGCGTTCCAGATGTGTTCCGCAGCACTCTAGCCCCGGAAATCAAAGCCAGCCCCACGCTACGCGTCGCTGGCTGCGCGACCGCGGAATCCAGGCTGCGCCGGGCACCCCACTGCCTGCGCAAATCAAAATGAAATTGCAACCTCTCAACTGATTACCATATCCCATTTATTAACTTCTTTAATCCAATATATTTAAATGTATCCCAGGCCTGCCGCACCTGATATTTCATGCGATTAGGTGGATTCTTGGCCCGGGATGAACTGCTCCCCGGAGGGAGTCATTTGCTTCAAGTTATCGCGGCCCGAACGCTGGCACAGACTCTCCACATGTGCTGCGTGGAACCGGCCCCTACTCGCGCTCTTTGCTTTTACATTCTTGAGAGGCAGTTTCTAATAAAGCTTTGATTAAAATGACATCACCAGTAACCAGAGGCATTTCTTTATTAGCAAGAAAAGGCATCAGCCGGCTGGCTGCCTGTATGATGTTATAGTGCGCACTTTCAGCTCACAAATGTCTTCCTTGCTAACTCAATCGTTCTGTGTCAACCACCAACTGCAGCCACAACAAACAAATGATGGACGGAATGCTGACAATGCAGACATTCTCCCCCAGTCAAGAGATCTGGGTTAAATCCATCGTTCTTTTGCCCACTACACCACCCCAGTTTAGACAAGGCCATATGCAAATCAGTCTTGACCCTGTGCCTCATGGGAACAGTCCAGCCCGAACTGCCAAGCCATGTCTTCCCTGGACCGGAATCAAGCATCCTAGGACCGGTTTCTGGCTATCAGCCGTCATCAGCCAGGATAGCTTGACTCCAGTGGCGTAGTGAGCACGGGTCCCACGTCTGGGAATACCCATCCCACTTAGGGCAAAAAGCGTTACAACAAACAAATGATGGACGGAATGCTGACAATGCAGACATTCTCCCCCAGTCAAGAGATCTGGGTTAAATCCATCGTTCTTTTGCCCACTACACCACCCCAGTTTAGACAAGGCCATATGCAAATCAGTCTTGACCCTGTGCCTCATGGGAACAGTCCAGCCCGAACTGCCAAGCCATGTCTTCCCTGGACCGGAATCAAGCATCCTAGGACCGGTTTCTGGCTATCAGCCGTCATCAGCCAGGATAGCTTGACTCCAGTGGCATGGAGAGCAAGGGACTCACGTCTGAGCATACCCTGCCAACTTCGGGCTGGACTGTTCCCATGAGGCACAGGGTCAAGACTGATTTGCATATGGCCATGTCTGAACTGGGGTGGCGTAGTGGGCAAAAGAACGATGGATTTAACCCAGATCTCTTGACTGGGGGAGAATGTCTGCATTGTCAGCATTCCGTCCATCATTTGTTTGTTGTAACGCTTTTGGCCCTAAGTGGGATGGGTATTCCCAGACGTGGGACCCGTGCTCACTACGCCACTGGAGTCAAGCTATCCTGGCTGATGACGGCTGATAGCCAGAAACCGGTCCTAGGATGCTTGATTCCGGTCCAGGGAAGACATGGCTTGGCAGTTCGGGCTGGACTGTTCCCATGAGGCACAGGGTCAAGACTGATTTGCATATGGCCATGTCTGAACTGGGGTGGCGTAGTGGGCAAAAGAACGATGGATTTAACCCAGATCTCTTGACTGGGGGAGAATGTCTGCATTGTCAGCATTCCGTCCATCATTTGTTTGTTGTAACGCTTTTGGCCCTAAGTGGGATGGGTATTCCCAGACGTGGGACCCGTGCTCACTACGCCACTGGAGTCAAGCTATCCTGGCTGATGACGGCTGATAGCCAGAAACCGGTCCTAGGATGCTTGATTCCGGTCCAGGGAAGACATGGCTTGGCAGTTCGGGCTGGACTGTTCCCATGAGGCACAGGGTCAAGACTGATTTGCATATGGCCATGTCTAAACTGGGGTGGCGTAGTGGGCAAAAGAACGATGGATTTAACCCAGATCTCTTGACTGGGGGAGAATGTCTGCATTGTCAGCATTCCGTCCATCATTTGTTTGTTGTAACGCTTTTGGCCCTAAGTGGGATGGGTATTCCCAGACGTGGGACCCGTGCTCACTACGCCACTGGAGTCAAGCTATCCTGGCTGATGACGGCTGATAGCCAGAAACCGGTCCTAGGATGCTTGATTCCGGTCCAGGGAAGACATGGCTTGGCAGTTCGGGCTGGACTGTTCCCATGAGGCACAGGGTCAAGACTGATTTGCATATGGCCATGTCTGAACTGGGGTGGCGTAGTGGGCAAAAGAACGATGGATTTAACCCAGATCTCTTGACTGGGGGAGAATGTCTGCATTGTCAGCATTCCGTCCATCATTTGTTTGTTGTAACACCAACTGCAGCCAGCATGGAAATCCAGAAAGATTGCAAAGAAACCTTCTATGTGTACGCCTTTAATTCCGAAATTACGTACTTCTGACTCTTGGCCTCAGCCTTCCCTCCTACAGGCCAGGAAGAAAATGATACAAAGCTATTGGGGTAATTCCCTCTCCAGTCCATCTGAATTTACCGACCCACAAGAATGCCTCTTAGAACTTAATCTATTTTCTCTACCACCCCCATCCAGAATCCCAGGTGCATGCAGACATGTATGCCAACCTATCCAGTGGTCGAAGTGGGGGAACAAAGGTAGGGGAACTGTGGGCGGAGAATCAGAGAGCTGGAATAACCTGACGATTGGGTCAGCGGGCGGAGTCAGAGGTGTGGCCAGAAAGAGCAATACATCCCAATTTGTATTATTTGTGTGGCATTTCACTGGCCAGTTATAGCTCATTATGATAATGTAACCTATGGATTCACATGTTTATTTAAGGGTTAATATGAGTTATTGACATTAAAATACATTCACAAAGTGGGATACGTTTCCAATCACAGAATTTCCCAAATATGCTTAAAAGTGGAAGCACAAGCCATTTGTCTTTGAGCCATAGAGTTTCTGGCATCAGCACTTCTCCTCCCTATTTGCACAAAAACAGTTCAAACGCGAATGGCAAAATATCCTAGTTCATAGATGTTTTCCACATAATTATGGCTCTGCCATATCTGCCACATAATGCGTCACCTGGTGCATAATCAGACGATTTTAACTAATAAATTGTTTGTAGCTCAAACGGATCAAAACTTACTAAAAATGTGACTTGTGTTGCTGCAAAGTGGAGGGACCTTTGCAAAGGTCAACTGGTCCCCTTTCTCACTGCTTTTTTTAGGTCGAGCCTAGGCAGCGCGCATGCACTGCCCTAGGAAAACGACCTCTTGGAATCGATCAGTACTTTTCACAAGCTCGTGCGTGTGTCTTTTTTGGCTTTCTATTTATTGGTCTTTGCGTGCGAAGGCAGCACGCAATTGGGCAAAGGCAGGTGCATGTCCTACCTTTGCCAGGAATTGTAGCCGCCCACGGCCTACGGCTTGCGGTCATGCGGAGTGTTCCATCTGTTTTTCGCAGGCACAAGCGCGCACGCACGCGCGTGCACCACTCCCGTGCTTGTCTTCCAAAGGCCAGGATGGCTCCGCCTTGTGTATGTATGCACATCTGCACAAAACTGTACATAAATTCCTAGCGCCACACATCCTAAATCAATATATGTCACTATGAATAAAATGGTATACATCTTTACTACAAACTGTCTCTGTGGTTCTCCAGCAACTGTACTAGTGCAAGCTGAAATCACACCGGTTCTGGGGCCCATGCCACACCACACCAGAACTGTGGGGTGTCCCGACGGCATCTGCACTAGTGCAAGCCAAAATCACACCGGTCCTGGAGCCCATGGCACACCACGTCTGTGGGGTGTCCCGGCTGTTCTGTGGCCACTGCACTAGTGCAAGAGGGAGTCACACCGGTTCTGGGGCCCTTGTGACTTAGGGAACCTGTAAAGAGGAAGTGAGGGGGCTTGCCTAACATGCGTGTTTGTGTGTGTGTGCGTGCACGCTTGCCGAGAGTTTCTCGTGCAGACACGAGAGCGTGCCTCAATGCGAGGCTTTGACATGTATATATCTGCTCCTGCCGGCACCGTGCATACGGCACGTCCACACACAGCGATCTGTGTTCTGCCCGTGCTCCAAAGGTGTAAAGTGCAATCCGAACAATAGTGCATCACAAGCTCAGGACAGTGGTGTGCAGGACCTTACAGATATAGCGATTCGAGTCTGCTCTCCATGGCGTGTAGTAAATTACAAATAAACCACGCCAAATAGCAAGCAGGGTGTTTGGTGCTTTCCGCTATACAGCATGGAAATGACGTAGAGCTTAAATACTTATTGTTATTATTGTTGCTTTATACTCTGTACTGCATAAGTCCATTGTATTTCGTTAAGGAAAACATTGCAAATGTGACATTATGTAGGGCATCAGAAGTATAGTAAAACACAGCATTTACTACATCACAAGTATATTTCTCACATTGTGTGGTTCATCGTAAATAAAATATAGCATTACATGGTACATCAAGTGCAATTCATTACATCGTGTACTACATCCCAAGCATGGTGTAATACATGACGTTGTACATCACAAATATAACAACATAGTTTAGTACATTGAAATTATAGTATATTATATGGTCGCGTGTTGCAAGTTTAATGCACTACATTGTATATTATTTTGCAAATACAGTTTAGAACATTATGCCGTATGTGTATTTCCAAGTATATTACAATATATTGTGCTGTCCATTGCAATATACATCACCTCAAGTTCATTTCTTGATGTAGTGTGCCATAGAATGTTTCGTGCAAAGTAGATTATAGGGGGCCTTTCATTACAGGTTTGGTATATTAGTATGTAGTATTTTAGATTAAACGTGTATTCAACCATGTTGTACCTTTCATTTGAAGTGCATTACAACAGGGCTGCATTGTGTGGATAATGTTGCAAAATTAGAACGTTTCTCCTAAAGTGCATTATATATTGTGTGGTATATTATACTTACAACATTGTGTTGCTTAATAACTTACACCGTGTATTTATAGTACACACTTCCCATAATAAACTAGAATTTGAGTAAATGGCATTGTGTTATAAGTCTCGTATACCACCTTGCTTTGCACGTTACATACACTCATAAAACAGCACAGTGCGGTATGTTAGACGCGCAGGTGGCATTATGTAGTACATTTCCAGGGTATTTCCCACGTAATCCGATTTACGCCGCCTGCCTTTGTAGTTTAGTGCCGGTGTTTGCATATATCTTTTCTTGAGTAATATTTGCACGTTGATTGGCCGTGTTTTGGAGCGCGCACTGCTCTGGTCGCACCGCTGCCATGTGATGTGGCAAGCACTTCTGTTTGTGGTGCCAAGTTTACATGTGTGCCCCTCTTCTAGCACCAGACTGTAAGGGGAAAGGCGAACACGCGTTCGGCGCATTGCCTCGCCATCGACCGAAAGGGGTCTAATTTCAGCCAAATCCTTTTTTTATTTCGCCATTTGCTGTGCTTTTATGTGTGTATTTTCACATGTGTGCATGTATACGTGATTGTATCTATATCTGTGTGGTATGTATGTCTGTGTGCGTGTCTCTATATAGGTGTCTCTCTGTTTCTCCGTGTGTATCTGAGTGTGTGTTTATGGCTGTCTCTTTTTTTGGGGCGCATATCTGTGTGTGTTTCTCCCTGTGCGTTTGTCCTGTGTGTGTCTGTGTGACTGAGTGTATGTGTGTCTGTGTTTGGGGGAGCGCGTGTCACAGTATACGTGTCTGTGGGAATGTACAGAGAGACATAACTCAGGCCACTGCGCCATCCCCCCCCCAAACCTTACCGCGCCCCACGCCCTCCAGGGGTTCTCAATTCAGCTATCAATTAATTTTTGTGTGATGTGGGAGATTTGGCGCCCCTCATCACATTCCGTAAGGGAGGCAACATTTTGCGTTATGGCGCTGGGAGTGTGTATATGTGTCTTGCGTGTGTGTATGAATCTGTGTGTCTGTGTCTTTGTTTGTTTGTCCCTTTGTTTGCGTATGTTTTTGTCTCAGTATGTGTGTTTGCCCCATGTGTTTATCTGTGTGTATGTACGTTTGTCCCTGTGTTTGTGTTTGTTCCGTGAGTGGATCTGTGAGTCTGTACAATTGTCCGTGTGTGTTTGTGTGTCTTATTGCGTGGGTGGCTGGCTGTTTGTGCCTGTATGTCCTCAATGTTTGTCTTTTGGTGTGTTGTGTCATTTTCTGCACCAGAATGTTATATTCCATTCCCCCTCTGTTAAAAATAATGTAATTGCGAGGATCGCTACAGCACCCAGGCATAGCTTGAAATGTAAAGAGGGCTTGAATGAAGTACATCAGAAATACAACCGACTCGGGTGTGTGTCGACTGTACCCTTCATACAGGAGCAGGATCGTTTTCTGACTTTTTCAGAGAAACCCCGTCCCTCCTCTGACTATGTGCAACTTTAATGCAGGCACAAAACTGTGACCCTTACTATGAAGATACGAATTACTGTCCATCCTAATGTGGGTACGATACGCCCTCCGTGATTATAAGGGCAAGAAACATCACCCTTCACAATGTGGGCACCAAACGAACCTCCGGTTTGCATTCTCCGCCCACGGCAGTGCGAGCACGGAACACCCCATATAGATGTGGGTATGGGCAGTGCTTTAAATGGGCGGGTGCTGTCCGGTGCCGAGTACCGGCACTTTTTTATTTTGAGAGAGAAAGAGTACCTGCACTATTCAAGAGAGACGTAGTACTTTTAATTGGAGAGTACGGAAATTCTCAGAAACATGCAGGCAGTTCTATTTTTATGTTGTAAACACTGAGTATGGGAATGAAATGGAAAGGGGGGGCTCTTGGCCCCCCCGCCTGCATGGCGGTGCGGCGACCTCCCCCGGACCTCTCGGTGGTGGGGGCGTGTCCACTGGGGCGCGCCCCTACCACCGATTGGCTGTTTACGTGACCCGGATGTCGCTAATCGACATCCGGGTCGGAGGGGAGGGGGGGCGGGCCACTGGGGGTGGGATAAAGAGGTGGGGAGCGCCCAGGTGACCCCCTTGTTGCCTGGACGCTCCCCCACACAACGGACGTGCCCCGGCGCTCAGGGCGCATAATTTTCTCTTTTTGTTTCCCCCCTTGCAGGTGCGGCGATTCCGGTGAGGCTTTCTAATTTCCCGCGCGTGGAGGAAGGCAGCTGATCCGGCTCCTGCATTTGCATCTACCGGATTGCGGAGCGCGAACGCGGACGTCGCGGAGAGACGGCTTCTGGAGTTCATGGTTAGAGCGGCGCCGGGTGGGTTTACACGAAGGTAGCAGGACGCGTGCTGGCTGATTCCCGTAAGTACGCGTCGCGGTGCAAGGCAGGCTGCCAGCGCCACCGGAGCGTTTTTTTACTGAACAGGGGGTGTGTTCAGTACAGTAGGAGGCCTCGTGGTTGAGCGCGCGCGTGTGCGGCGCTTTGGACGGTAGAAGGAGGGGCAATTAAGGAACAAGGGAAGCGCGGGCATTTTATCCAAATTGTGAAGGCAGGCATTTTTGAAAGCAGGCATCAAAGCACAGGGGCGTGTTGTGAACACGGGTTGTGTGCACCTGGGGCTTGCTTTTGACTGTGGTGTTCAGGACAATTTTGAAAGCGTGAGTCACTGCCTGCTGAGTGTGTTTGGCCTGTGATATTGCAGGTCCCCAGGAGGCAAGGGTTCTTTTCCCAGCAGTGCCTCACAACAGCCTGTGAATTTCCTTTGGTTAACCTTGTGCTACCAAAATTGTGTTATAACCACGGTGGGGGGCACAGCTAAGGGCACGGGAGGGGTGGCTAAGGAAGGTCCAAGCTAGCTGTAGCCAACTGCCTGTGAGGTTGCTGTGGGAGGTAATTAAAGTGTAAGCTACATACCTTTGTTTGAACGTGGTGCAGTCCGTTTTCACCGGCTGGTTGTATTTAATACTAGCATGTATTAATGCATTTTCTATTTTAGGCACATTAACGCGGTATCCTATATCTCACGTAGCGAGCGGAGTGGCGGACTTCAGTGTGGTCGCGGGCGAAATTCCGCCTAGAAGTGCGCCGGATCCTGAACGGTAAGAGGAGAGCGGGGGGCTCGCATTGCATTGCTTCTGGTAGCCGCCGGGTGGGTCTACGTTAGAGTTTACTCACCCCTGACAAACCGGATAAGCCGGGGCGTTGCGGTTATGGTTGCATGGTGCTTACAGCCCCCTGTATATCCTCCATCTGGTGAAGGTAATAAGCGTACTTACGCCTGTATTAGGGTATCAGTGCAGGGCGGTGCACCCAAGTCATGGCGGGGCCAATGGGTGGTGAAGGGGGGTCCAGGATGGAGGCTATGTTGCAGGCCATGATGCAGGAGATGAACAGCCTCAATAGGAGATTGAGTAAGGTGGATGAATTGGAGGCCCGCATGAATGAAAGGTTTACTGACACCCCAGTTTCTTCTGGCAGGCCCGCGCGGCAGCGGAAGGCACCCTTGTCCAGAGGGGATTTTGTTAGCCCGCCCAAGACGTCCAAGGCTAAGAAGCGAAGGCGCAGTGCCCCAGCCCCAGTGGTACCGGTTTCAATCCCACCCGCGGTTTCGGTACCCCTTGTACCTGATCCGGTACCCCTTGTACCTGTCCAGGCACCCGTGACATCGGCTCCTGCCATGCCGCCGGCGCTACCTCCTGTGGGGCCTACTCCCCGGCCCGTGCTACCGCTCCCAGTGCCGGGTCTGCCGCCACCGGTCTCTCCTTTGCCTACTATGCCAGTGCCACCGGCTATGCCCCTCGGGGTGCCCGTAGTCCCAGCAGATAGCCCGGACTCGGTCCCGCCTGAATTGGTATCTCAGATAGCGGCTTTATTACCTTGGCTAAAAAAGGGGGGTGTGTTACCAGCGACGTCAGATCATGCAGCAGAAGCAGCACAGTTGGTAGAAAAGATTAAATCAGCAGCGGCAGCGGATAGAGCTGCGGTTCCCCCCTCTTCTTCACTTGCAGGTCCCAGCCCCGCCCTACCGAAGGCAGATGGTGGTCAACCGGCCGCGGCGCAGGAAAATGGTAAGGAGGTGGCACTGCCCCTCTTGGGCGATGGGTCATTGCCCTCTAGGAGTGAGAATTTGGCACAACACGTGTCCCAGGCAACGAAGGAATTGATTTGGGCGGGAAAGTATGTTTACATTATTTCATTGCTACTGGATCACAGGGAGATGGAACAGGCAAAGACACTAAAAGAGTGGATGCATCCAAGTGAGTGGAGGGCACAGTGTGCTAGATTTAGGGTAGAGGAATCTTTGCTCAATTGGGTTAGGGCTTTTGCAGTGTTCACGACCATAATGGCCGAAAGGCCTCCTAATGTGCAGGCGCCATTGGCTTGCTACCAGAGTAGAATTGTGGGGTGGAGCGAGCAGTACCCGGGGGATGCCTGGAAGGAATATGATGTCAATTTCAGGAAAGCTAAGGAATTTGACGCATCATTGGCATGGGATAAGGTGGACTCTGTGTCATGGCATAGGCAGTTTTCAGGGAGCTCTGCCCCACTTCAGTCTACCACTGCGGTCAGGGGGTACTCCACCAGACCTCAACACCCCTTTCGGGCGGCTCAGGGGAGTGAGGTCCCGGGTAGGGGTGGGGGGGGGGGTTTGAGAGGAAAGGGGTGTGTTGGGACTTTAATAAGCGCACTTGCACGAGGGCCACGGGCACCTGTAAATTCAGGCATGCATGTTCGATCTGCGGTCATCCCTCCCACCCCGAGTCATCTTGCAGGTCCAAGCAGGGCAACCACAGTCAGAGGGGGAGGGGGAAGCCAGTGTAGTGCAGATATTCGGGATATCCCAACCCCTATAGATGTTTTGGCAATGATCCCTTGGTTGAACAGGTACCCGAATCACACAGCGGCCACTCTACTGCAGGAAGGTTTTTCTCAAGGTTTTAGGATCCCGGCGGGGGGCTACACAGGTAGCGCACATTGCAGGAACCAACTGTCGGTGCAACATAACCCCGCAGTGGTGGCTGCTAAAAGTAGCAAGGAACTGTCCCTGGGTAGGATCGCTGGCCCTTTCCAGCAGGTGCCTGTCCCTGATTTTGTGTGTTCTCCACTAGGGGTAGTGCCCAAAAAAGAGAAAGGGGAGTTCAGATTGATCCACAACCTATCGGCACCTAGAGGTGCGTCACTGAATGATGCGATTGATGAGGGGATTTGTAGTGTAAAGTATGCTTCATTTGACCAGGCAGTTGACTTATTGCGGGCACTGGGGCCAGGGGCGTTGATGGCAAAATCAGACATAGAATCTGCCTTCCGCCTCCTCCCAGTCCATCCTCTGGACCACCATCTCTTAGGTTTTACGTTCGATGGCAAGTTCTATATGGATAAATGTATGCCCATGGGCTGTTCCATCTCATGTGCTTACTTCGAGGCGTTTAGCTCATTTTTGGAATGGGTCATGAGAGAGGTCACGGGCCACCGGCAGGTGATGCATTATCTGGCCGATTTCCTTTTCCTAGGTGCGGCGGGATCTCAGGAGTGTGCTTGGGCGTTGTAGGAATTTTGTGTGCTCATGCGGGCTTTTGGGGTCCCGCTAGCGCCGGGGAAGACGGTTGGCCCGTCCACCTGTTTGGAATTTCTTGGTATCGAAATTGATTCAGTGGAAGGATGCTTCAGGTTACCCATGGCTAAGGTATCTAGCTTTAGAGCAGCCCTACGACAGTGCTTACGCAAAGACAAGGTTACATTGCAACAGCTACAGGAGGTGGTGGGGCAATTGAATTTTGCGCTTTGGGTCATCCCAATGGCACGCCCTTTTTCACGCTCTATTGCCCAAGCTATGAAAGGGCTACGGGAGAAACATCACCGCACAAGGTTGTCATCTGAGGTTCGCCAGGATATGCTTATTTGGATGGCATTTCTGGAGGATTTTAATGGCAGAGTAGTGTGGCCGGGTCCTCCCTCCACATCGGCGGAATTGGGCTTATGGACGGACGCTGCTGGGGGTACCGGCTTTGGCGCCATTCTGGGTACCAGGTGGGTCGCCCAGCGGTGGCCAGCGGAATGGAGAACACAGGGACTGACTACCAATATTGGCTTTCTGGAGCTCTTTCCGATCTGGGTAGCATTGATGGTCTGGCCAGAACACTTACGCGACCAATCCGTGGTGTTCTGGTCGGATAACATGACGGTTGTGGAATGCATAAACCAGCAGGGGGCACGCTGTCCATTCATACTCCGTTTACTGAAGGAGATTGTCTTGCAATGCTTAAAATGGAATGTGGTTTTCAGAGCCAAGCATGTCCCTGGCGTCCTCAATAATGCAGCTGATTCCCTTTCTCGCTTTAAAATGCAGGTTTTCAGGGAACATCTTCCGGCGGCAGATCCCCAGCCGGCGCAATTCCCGGCAGTACTTTGGCAGATTGGTGCCCCAGATTACAGGACCTCGTGGTCGCTAGCTTAGCCCCCAGGACCAAGACAGCTTACGAAGGGGCGTTTTTGTCTTACCGGGCTTTTTTGGGGCAGGAATGGGAGGCTAGGTGGGCCCAGGAGGACAGCTTTGCAGCTTACCTAGAATCAATGCACAGGGAAGGGCGCACAGTAGCAACTGCGAACAGACATAGGGCAGCGGTCTCCTTCTTTGCGCAGGGTAAGGGTATGCGTGATCCCACTAACACCTTTCTGGTGCGCAAGGCCTTGAGGGGTTGGCGCCGTTTACAGGGTTATCGGAGCGATAGGAGAAGGCCCATTGGATTGGCACGGCTGACGGCCTTATTGGGGGCGCTGCACAGTGTTTGTAGCTCCCAGTGGGAGGTTATCTTGTTCAAGGCGGCATTTTCCCTGGCCTTTTACGGGGCTTTGAGGGTTGGGGAATTAGTTGCTGGGTCAAAAGCAGACAGAGTGAGCGGTCTACGGTGGGCCGGGGTGGAGATCAGGGACGACGTTATGAGAATAACAATTCAGAGATCGAAAACTGATCAGGACTCTCGGGGTCACACCATAGTGCTCCACCGGGCACGGGCCAACCCATGCTGCCCGGTTTCTCACGTGGAGGCTTTCTGCAGGCAACGGGAGTACACAGCGGGGGACACGCTGCTGTGTCACGCCGATGGTACACCATTGACTAGGTACCAGTTTAGGCGAGTCTTGGAGTTAACGGTCAGTTTGGCAGGGTTCGATCCAAGGGAATTCGGCACCCATTCATTTAGGATTGGGGCAGCAACTGAGGCAATAGCGAGGGGTCTCTCAGTGGAGAATGTGAAGACATTGGGGAGATGGTCGTCTGAACGTTACAAAAGTTATGTACGAATTGACATGTTGTGACAGAATGGTGCTCACGCCGGTTATGTTTCTGGTTTTTTGCAGTTTCTCAAACCTGTCACGCAGGGGAGGAACTCGTCACCGGGCGCCAACGACCGACATCGGCACAGCACGGAGGACACAAGAAATTGGTGACTTGGATTGTGGGCCACTCTTATGTTAGGCGGGCGGAACATGTTTTTCTTTCAATAGACCGTAGGACGCGTGCACTGAAACAGGGGTTTGTTATATCATTTTTTGGGAGGGGGGGTTTATGCCTCAGCCAGTTTCGGGATTATTTCCAGGGACTCTTAGCTCAGCAGCGGCCCCCCCCGTCAGTGGTGATACTTCACCTGGGGGAGAATGATTTGGCAAAATTGGGGAGGCGCGTGCTTATTGAGGAGATCATTTCCACTGCGGGGTGGGTGGCCAGGGCTTGCCCGGGTTCCACAGTAGTTTGGTCTCAACTTATCCCTCGATGGCAGTGGCGAGGGGGGGTCTCGGTCAGGGCGTTGAACCACTCGGTACGGAGGGTCAACACACAGTTGGACAAATTATTTCGGACCCCCCAGTTGCAGACAATTCCACATGGGTGTATCTGGGGCGAGCAATTCTACTTGAGGGACGGGGTGCACTTGACGGAGGCAGCGAACGTCTTGTGGTCTAATAATGTCTGGGCTTGGTTGGAGGGATTTGCAAAATACGCGCGCTCTTGGTTTAGGTCTAGGTAAAGGGGGAGGCCAGATCGTCGGTGAACAATGCTGGCCTGTGGCGGTAAGGTCATGACCGGTGAGCAACTATTTGAAGGTCTGAGGGGGCGGGCATCATCCTACGGAGGTGCCCGCCCAGGGGGAGGGGCTATTTGCCCCTCCTAGAACTTCAGGGGAAAGGTAACTGGTGCTTCAAAGGGGCGCGGGTTGGGGAGTCACGCTTTCCTTAGGCTGGTAGCCACCCCGCGCGCGCATACTCATGACGTCACCGGATGGCGCAGAGTAAGGGCCCTCCTTTAGTGGGTAAAGGAAGTTCACGGCGTGGACCGGGTAATTACCGGGCCCGGCTGCGCATGCGCACACCTTGTAGGGGAGGCGCAGCTAGTAGGACCTGACACCGGTTAGCGACCTTGCCATATGGCCAGAAATGTTAGTATACAAAAATGCAGAGGAGGATGTTAGACTCGGTTAGGAAACAATCTGTATTAGAGTCTCTGTTAAGGATAGTCACTCACACCTGTTGACAATGATGTATCTAATGTCCTGCTGAATTTTTGTATAACTGTTTATCATGCAAATTTAAAAATGTATTGTTTTTGTACTTAATAAATACGGCCGGGGGGTCTCGCGACCTCCCGCCTTCCAAAGATACCACGTCTATGTGCTGTGTCCGGGGGTGGTGCGGTTACAGGGGGAGGGTGGTAGCCAGTCACTGACCATGTGGAAAGGGGGGGCTCTTGGCCCCCCCGCCTGCATGGCGGTGCGGCGACCTCCCCCGGACCTCTCGGTGGTGGGGGCGTGTCCACTGGGGCGCGCCCCTACCACCGATTGGCTGTTTACGTGACCCGGATGTCGCTAATCGACATCCGGGTCGGAGGGGAGGGGGGGCGGGCCACTGGGGGTGGGATAAAGAGGTGGGGAGCGCCCAGGTGACCCCCTTGTTGCCTGGACGCTCCCCCACACAACGGACGTGCCCCGGCGCTCAGGGCACATCATTTTCCCCACCCACCATCCCTGGAGTACGTGGTTGACGCATTGCTAGCCGACTAGCGGACACGGGGCGCAGAAAAATGTTAAGTAATGTCAGTTTCTGATGAGGTTTTCTTTTAGGACTTTTTCTCCCATTGTAGTGAGCAATATTGTAATGTGCAGTTATTGTTTCGACTATGTTTTCTCGTAGGCCCTTTTTCTTCCAAGGTACGGAATGATACTGTTTATGTGGAACTGGTGCAGTCGTGTTTAGGCCTTTCTTTCCCTTATAGCTTTACGGTGTTATACATGACGTGTGATTTTAGTCAGTGTAGTTGTTCTTTAGAATTTTCTCCCATAGGTCGTCGTATTTATTAGGTATGGGGCATGCGGTAAGGTCATGACCGGTGAGCAACTATTTGAAGGTCTGAGGGGGCGGGCATCATCCTACGGAGGTGCCCGCCCAGGGGGAGGGGCTATTTGCCCCTCCTAGAACTTCAGGGGCAAGGTAACTGGTGCTTCAAAGGGGCGCGGGTTGGGGAGTCACGCTTTCCTTAGGCTGGTAGCCACCCCGCGCGCGCATACTCATGACGTCACCGGATGGCGCAGAGTAAGGGCCCTCCTTTAGTGGGTAAATGAAGTTCACGGCGTGGACCGGGTAATTACCGGGCCCGGCTGCGCATGCGCACACCTTGTAGGGGAGGCGCAGCTATTAGGACCTGACACCGGTTAGCGACCTTGCCATATGGCCAGAAATGTTAGTATACAAAAATGCAGAGGAGGATGTTAGACTCGGTTAGGAAACAATCTGTATTAGAGTCTCTGTTAAGGATAGTCACTCACACCTGTTGACAATGATGTATCTAATGTCCTGCTGAATTTTTGTATAACTGTTTATCATGCAAATTTAAAAATTTATTGTTTTTGTACTTAATAAATACGGCCGGGGGGTCTCGCGACCTCCCGCCTTCCAAAGATACCACGTCTATGTGCTGTGTCCGGGGGTGGTGCGGTTACAGGGGGAGGGTGGTAGCCAGTCACTGACCATGTGTCCTCTGTGATAACCGAGGGAGAAAACAGGACCCGTGAACATAAAACTTCCGGTCACAAAGCGTTCCGTTGTAACTCACGCATGAATCTCTCTGCTGCTCCCTCGCCGTGATGTAGATCCGTGCATGCCCTTGTTGAAGAGGGCATAGAGTGCCCATCTAAGCGACATGACTGCACGTTATATGTACAGTAAAAGATGATGGAATGCTGGGTGTCATTTTGAAGACAGAGGGGGGATTAACAAAAGTTATTGCACTCTGTTGTATGAAAAAAAGAACAGGCGCATGCTAGTAGAATGCTTATGCATTTAGTTCATGCTGTAGATTTTCAATAATCCTCTACAGGAAAATCTACTTGAAGCATGCCAGTCTGAACATACCACCTTGCAACGTGTCGGATGCCAGGCATATTTTGCTGCATCTGAATGCAAAGAATGATGTGAGTACCACTGAAGCACTTTTTGTTCATAGATATCTCTAAACTCTGAAGCGTAAGAACTCATTTCCAGCCTACTTTTCCTTTTACAAACTATTGTAATCGAGAGATAGTGCTTAAATGCTTCAATTGATGTTAACCATGGCTACGATTCACTGAATGAGTTAGGTTGTTAAGTTAACGTATATGGCTTGAAATAATGCTCTCAATGACATCTGGCAACCTAGACCTGACATTCCTTTAGGTTGGACATAAGGCACTCTTCAACACTATTCTTTTTTTAGCCTATTTTTAGACAATTTTCAACATATTACTTATGGAGGCCTCACATTCGGCAAAACTAATAACATGGCCCGAAGGCGAGACCTATTGGCTATGCCAATGCTTGTTGTATGTTGCACTGGTACTAATGAGGGAAAATCTTTGCAGAGACTTTTAGTATGTGTAAAAATGTCAAAATAAAGTATCAGAAAATATACCGCATTACGCTGCAGTCTTTTTTTTGCTGCAAAATGTAGTCAACACTGCAGCATGATTCTGTCCTCCATTGCTGCATAATTCCAGTGCCCCCAAAGCAGGCAGCCCATGTTAAAAGTGCCTGTGCATGAAGCAGGGAGAGCGTGAAGTTTGCAAACTTACTTTGGTGTGCATGCGAATCCTGCATTGCCGATCCCTGGTGAATTGCAGCTAATACTGCTAAAACAAGGCCAATGGAGGTATCAATGGGTGAGACAGACTGGACTCAAGGGTCCTGTGATCTCAGTGACCGATTCACTGTCGCTCTAGGGTGTGCTGCTCTGTAGGCCTACATGCAAGACTGGTGGTAAACTTCAGTATGGATTGTGGTGGACAGGTCTTGAAGGTTAACCCACACTTGCCATGTCTAGGGTCCACCTGCTGGTGCTAATACACCAGGGCCTTTATGATCTAACGGGCCTTCTAAGGTCTAGTACAGGAATGTGCTCCCTTAGGAGAGTGGTCTAGTGGACTGGTCATGAAGGCTGAACCTGGTTCCCCAGTTCCAAATTTGGCATCTCTGTCCATAGTGCCACACCCTCTCCCCCACTGAACACCATACTGCCCCTGTGAGAGAAACTCACACTGCCTTCAGCTACAACCCAATTGTGCCACACTATAAACACCTGGATGTTACTGGATTCAAATTACGCACTAGACAAGATCAATATGCTGCCTAAAAAAAGTAACAACATCCTGGAAAAAGCAAACTCAAAGGAAATGCAAGATTAAGCAAAGTATGTGAAACGTAAGCAGTAACATCATGGTTACCTTAACGCTTTTACACTCATTATTCAGAAATCAATGAGTGTTTCTACTTGAAGAGTCAAGGACATGACTACAGAGCCCAGAAGGAGCGCGCTTCAATGTCCATTTCTTGTATCCATACACACGTTAGCAGTATGGTTTAAAAAGACCACATCAATGAAGAGAGAGCAGCAGTACACACTTCATAAACTAAAATAAGGAATACAGCTGATAATGATTATATGAAACGTTTTCCAATCGACCCATCAACCAAGTATTGCAGTACCTCTAGGAATGCTGAACTTCCGCACTCGGGGCAAACAATGCTGTTCAAAGAAAAACAAGAAAACGCAGGTAGCGCTTCACTGGCAAACTCTGTAAAGTAGCACTAATGTGTGGTAGTCAATAGAACCAAACTGGCCACTTTGTGAACACTCTGTCTAGCTTTATTTAGTTATTTATTCATTTTACATCTTTTGATCTCTCCGTCCCCGAGGCTGCAATTTTGTAATAGAAAAATATCAGAAAAAGAGGACATTTGCAGCAAACGTGTTTTTCTGTTTTGGATCCATTTCACAGGGGAACAAATAGAGAAAAAGAGAGAGTATGAGTCATTTCTTGAAGTCACAGGTTTCAGCAAGTAAGGAGAAGACAGAAAGAGAGGGAAGAAGAGGAAGAGAAAGAAAAACAGGGGGGACAGCGGCAAAGCAGGAGAAGTGGACACAGACTGTCCTCCCTTCTCTGGACAAGAAGGAAGTGACAGAGCCCTTTTCCTTCAATGCCCGTCCCACCTGTTCCCGAACAGCCAGGAACATTGAGCCTTATCTATAGGACTTGGCTATTTCTGCCGTCCAGGGACACATGTTTAAAATAAAACAAGCATTTAAAATGCAATAGGTCTCGCCTTTGATTAAGTTAAAGCCATTTGCTTTGCTAATGGTATTGTATAGCAAAGCAAATGGCTTTAACTTAATGAAAGGCGAGACCTAATCCATCATCCTTTTGCTCACTATTCCACCCCAGTTTGGACCCAGCCATATGAAAATCAGTCTTGAACCTGCTCCTCATGGAACAGTACAGCCCAAACTGCCAAGCCAGGTCCTCCTTGGACTGGAAACAAGCATCCAGGTGCTGGTTTCGGGGCACCATCCCACATCAGCCAGGCTAGCTTGAATCCAGTGCCGCAGTGAGCACAGGACCCACGTCTGAGCATACCCTTCCCACTCGGGGTTAACAAAGCATTCACAAGAAGATGATGTACTTAGAACAGGTATAGAAATCTAATTAAGTTCTAACACACATCATAAGAAAATATGAATCTTATTGGCTCAAAGATTATGTACTAATCCCTTTAAATTACTGTACCACGAAAACATTGTTTAAACACACAAAACTAAGGAATATAAAGAAAAAAACATTGTCAGAGTAACAAAGTAGAGTATGGGCCCAGCAACACCTTCTTTTTAGGCAGATGGGCACATGGGATCAAACAAAATGCTGTGCTCACAGTGCAAAGCAGCCAATGTTTGAAGTGGGCTGACTCCTCGCCCCATGATGAATGCTGCGGTGGGTGGACGCAAAATGTGAACGCCAGTTGAACAGACCAATGGAGGAAGAGGGTTGACCTGAAGCCCCTCCACGTAGGTATTTATGTAAGTATTTGATTTAATTTACATGAGGTTGGAAAACACCTAAAGTGGTGTCTAGGCCAGACCAAACAACTGGACTGGGTGAGCTACTCACAGCCTAGAAGAGTGTGATAATTTCGACACGTTCTTCGCAGTAACAATGCTTGTTTGGGTGGTGGAGCAGAGTGGGCAGTAAAGGTAAAAATAACTCGGATCCCAGAGCAGGTAAAGTGACGTAAAATAATCACCAGGGCTCGAGGTGCCTCAAAAGTAGCGCTTTCAAGTCAGGGATTAGTAAAACACTGCCCGAGGCCTACATGTATTCTTAGAAAGTATCACTTTGTGTCACAAGAGGCTCTCAACACGCCCAACGTGTTTTCTTCTTGTGAAAATGACTCGAAGAATAAATGGTCATATTTTCAAAGACTGACAGCTGGCCGCGGGCCTCCTTCCGCCAGTCCTAGTGAGCTCAGCTGAACCACTTTGGATTCTAGGACTTGTAGTATTTCTGTAGCTCTAAAAAAACCAGAAAGCACGCTAGAAACCCGTGGATGGGCATATTGGCGAGTCACGTGTGGGTCACATGGCTAATGACTTTTTTTTTTGTTGCAGATTTACATGAGCACCAGTTACGATACACAAGCAATTCTAAGCACTGTCTCGGTTCCTCGTCCTGTCTTTTGTGAAGTGAAATGTATCAACGCTTATGATCTGTAAATTATAAAAAAAAATGCAATAACAAAAGCTATCAAGTAGGAATGATAACGTTAACAGGGTCACACTTTTAGTTATTTCCTTTCAAGGCAGCTTGGACCTCTTCCGGTGTGCCTGATGCTCAGCGAGATAACAGTCGCTCCCCACCCCCATCTGATGGTCATAAGTTTGAAACACAGCAAAGCCAGCGCAGCCTTCTATGGTCGCTAAACTGAGTATCACCAGAATGGGTAATAGTAACAGCTCCTTTTTACGGCTCCTAGAAATAAAAATGCAGCAAAAGACGCTATACGTACAACTAATTATTTCTCAGACATTCATGCCACTGAAGCGCCATAACAGTTTTCTTTTCGAATACAGGCATGGTGATGGGGGGACAGTTAGCGAGTGTTGTAGAGAGAGAGGCTGTCTTTACATGTATGTAAACGGATTTACAGTCACTTTAGTAACTAGGTGGTAGAAGTTAAAAGGTTTTCTTTGTTTAAACTTTTTTTTTCTCTGCACCGTAAGTGTTTATCATTTACAGTTAAAGATCTTTCTGGCGTCTGGTTGACATCCTCTTGCCTTTCATGCGGCTCTCCAAAGCCTAAAGCTGTATTGTGCATCCAAGCACTGTAAAACAACATATGTTTTAGACTAAAATCAATGACGCTGATAATGATGACCTGAGAAAGATGAAACACCGCAGAAAAGACTGTAACCTACGGATGCAAAATGAATTAAAACAAAAAATGGGCATGGTTGGGTGCAACAAGGGTTTAGTTTAGAGCGCGTAGGGATGAAATAAAACAAGCTCTCGGCATTGCGCTTGTTTATAATTGCATGAAAGCGCGATGCAAAAATAAACACACAGCTGCCTTTTGCGGCCCGTCATGGGTCGTGAACGGCTCTTTACAGGGCGGACAGAAGATGTGCACGTGGGGACTGGCTTTTCTGGCAGCGAAAAAAAAAGTCCCCAGAGTGTCACGCAGCCAGTAAAGCATCAAATCCCCGCGTGCACATCTTCTGTCTCTTCTGTCTCCCCGTGTGCACTCTTTGGAATCCGTATCGATTCCAAAAGGCCCTTGCCATGGCGAGAGCAGTGCATGCGCGCTGCTTACGCCAGGCAAGACCTAAAAAGTAGGGGAACGGATTGCATAAAATTAAAGAAGTAGGGGCATGGCGTGCCCTGCTGATCCCGCCCACTTCGACCACTGAACCTATCCCATGTACCTGTCTGTTCTCTGTGGAGAGCTGGGCCGCTATTAGGCCTGTGTAGTTGATGAAGTACCTACGCCGCGCCAAATGTGGCGAGGCGGCTTCATTTTAAGTTGACTGGTTTTACTGTCAGCCATTCCCCACTAAAATGGCCCCTGCATCCATGATACCGAATGCTTAGGGGTCCTTTGGGGATTTTGGGGTAGGATGAGCTGTGTCAGTACCATTACTTCCAATAATCTGAAAATAAACCCCCTTAGGTGTAGCATAACTAAGGTCGCCAATCCCCACAAAAACACACACCCATTGGGAGTTGTTTCCAAGCGCATGGGGAGACAATAAAATAATTTTACTGTAGAGGGTCGCCACTGTTTACATGGCTGACCCAAGCAGAAAGACACCAGTGGAAATGCCATTGAAGGGGCTTATTTAAAATTCACCATGTGAGCTGTCAAACCGCGTGTGCGGTAGAGATCTCACCTCCACCAGCCCAGCAATAACCTGCCCGCTAAATTGGTCCCTGCTCAGTTTGGAGAATTGTTCCCGA
The DNA here is from genome assembly GCF_964204655.1 of Triturus cristatus. NCBI lineage: Eukaryota > Metazoa > Chordata > Amphibia > Caudata > Salamandridae > Triturus > Triturus cristatus. The sequence goes on along the minus strand of NC_140590.1, from coordinate 472,186,819 downwards.
AAGTTCTCCTGCTGATCACTGTGTGAGCTATTTTGGAGAAAAGCAGGGGTTTGATCTGAAAAAATCACTGTGACTGATGCACTGGGATTTTAATTCCAAGCAAATGGGTCATTGATTGTCACTTTTTTCTTCCGCAGCCTCATCAGTTGGCCCTGTCCTAAACAGGGCAGGCCTAATGACGCTTTTATCTGGCATTCCAATGGTGGGTGGACCACCTGCAAAGAGTGTTTGATTGTCGAGACATCTAGGGGTTCACAGTCAGTAAATCCATGTTTCTCCCACTTTAAATGAGGCGGGAGAACTGCGCCTGAAAAGGAAAATACTATTTCCAGGGGTTCGACAGAAGCCTCATTACCACCACACTCTAAATGACACCATAACTCAAAATTTAGGTTGCACCTTTTCCGCCCGCACCAGTTCCACTGAATGAAGTTCCCAAAGGTAGATCCTATAAAGCATCAACCCTCAAGAACTCAGTTTTTCTCCACAATCTAAATGAGGTGAGAGACAAAGGGGATGGTGGACGGGGCATCGTCTAACATTTGGCAGATATCACGAGGCCTCCCTCCTGTACAGAGTCCCTATTTATTAATCACTTTATCACTTGTACAGTGTGTCACTGCTTCACATGCCATGTCATTTCCCTTCAAATATGTTAAATAAATGCAGTCCTAAAATAACATTGAGTCATCTAGCTAACAGCCTAGTTTGTTGAAAATGATTGCAATAGTTAGATCACTATGGCTTTCATGAGACACTCTTTATATGTGGCTTGACAGTGAAACTGACGTTTGATCTTATGTGAGCATCAGCCTTAGCTCATCCCATATATTGGTTTCCTTGAGCAGACCATTTGATTGAGTAAATCAATTGTGCACTTTGAAGTGGGCTGACATCTAGAAGAAACAATGTGCATTCCATGCTGTATAAGTATCCTCGGCTCTTAAACGTGGAAGGCGCCAGCAACAAGGGAACTGGCTTCCCACAGCAGTGGACCAACGGGCCACACAACTATAGGCCAGATGTACTATTTACTGGTCACAAAACACTTTTCACAGTTTGCAACCAGTATTTTTGTGATCGGTAAACAATTTTTAGAACCGAACTATGTGCTAATTACGAATCATAGTGGTCGTAATCCGCCCTATCTCATAAAAATTAATAAGGCAGATTGCAAATTGGGACTCACTACATTGGAGACCATCACACGGATGGTAACCTTCTCTTAAAGGGGTTGCATTTAAAAAAAAACATTTTTTTTAAAGTTTAAATGTTGACTGTGGTCTCTTTAACCACTACCTAATCATAACATTTTTCTTTTACATTCACAAAGGGAAGGGGCACAAGGGGACACCTTTCCTTTTCAGTCATAAAAACATTTTTACATATGATACTGATTCCGTATTTTTAAGAGATGCCTACAACTTAACCCTTCCAGATACCAAATCCATATCCAGTAGGAATACCATTTTAGGAGTCGGAAAAAATTCAAAGGTGTTGATTTGCTTGGAACTCAAAGTAAGAAAAAAGTCTGTCCTGATTCTCTGATTTGAATCTTCGTGAATGTAATGAAGCTCTGCTGAGGTAGGCAACCCTGTCTCTGATTTTTTTATTACTCACCATGAATTAAGTAGGGGTGGATGGAATGGTTCACTCCACCCGCGGAATTGGCAGAATTTGGCAACTCTGCTTACTCTTGTAACATGGAGTTCTGGCCAAATTCCTCAAATTGCTGCATGTCACAATTTTATCTCGTGAGGCTCCAGAAATTTGAGCGCAAGAGATATTTGGTGTCCCCTTGCGCCATTTTCTAACACGGGTGGTTGTGGGTGCTCGTGGTCAAAGGGCAGCTTCTCAAGTAGATTTCCTGCCGCTCGAGTAGGACTTTCAATTTGAGCAGCATTACAATCAACTAGAAAGGCCGCCTGCTGTTGCACAACTCATGGTGCCGTTCACGCTGATTTTTCAGCACTGCTCATGCTACTGGTACTAAATTGCGGTACGATATGAATATTTTGCCCGTTGGCAGAACGCCACAAAATCTTGCAGTGTTTTTATGCAACTCCGCAGACTTTCACAAAGTGAAACTCCTCCGATTCTGCCCAGCCTTAGAATAAAAGTTAAGCAACATTTTTACCAATGTACTTCTTGATCCTACTCATGGGATCTAGGTTGTTATGAGGATGTTATATATGTTGCCGTACAATATTTACACTTCATCTTTTGTTTGCAGTGTGAAACGTGTGAATATCATGAGTGATATATCACAGGCAATTTTGTAACATACAAGCATATCATTTTCCATCATGCAATAATATTTCTTTTAATTTTCTATACCAGCTATTGTCTTTTGGGGGGTCAACCTAAAACTCCTGTAAGTATTGTGGTTCTGAGGATGGTCTCATGTACTGCTGACACTGGGCACCCAAACTTCTACGCCAGATCCACTTCTTTCCTATAAACCTTTGGATCATAGTCCCTGAATCAATTGATCTATGCAATGGACTGATTCAATAATTATAAAAGGTGGACTTTTAATACACCCATCTATCACCTGAAAATATGAAATTCTACTGTATATGTTCACGAGTAAAGAATGTTGGATTTATTTGTATGTTATGCACCCTTTGTTCTACATGATCTTCATTATAAAAATATAGATATTTTTCAATACGTTTTGCTGTTCCCTTTACGACTGAGTCTATCTTTCATTTTTTTGGGACAGACAATTCATTTTGACCTAGAGTTTACAGATATAAACAATTCCCTTGTTGGAGTGTTGCATAAATACCTCACTCATTTCCTCTATATTAAGCCTGACAGCCTTTGTACCAAACTACAAGAGTGCTAAGCACAGGTTAATTTAGTGACCTTTGCGATTTTGTGGCTGTTGCTTGAGCAGGGTTAACACCGCCCCCCCCCCACCAACCAGCCACCCAATTTCTGACACTGAAGATTTACTCTTCAGATGTAGAGAGTAGCCTGGAAGGGTTTATTGAACAGCCGGGATTTGTACCACCTAGAAATGTACACTGAATTTGTAGTTTCTGAGGCAAAGCAATCAGCCAATGCGACTCCATCTTGGTCCAAAAACAGAAGAGCCGCTATTATTTAAAAAACTGGACTAAATTGTTTCTGCCTGAGAAATGTAGTCTGTTTAGGCATGAACTAACAATAATAAAAGTTGTGCAGCTTGGGTGGTAGTAGTTTTCATCCCTTCACCAGTCTGATATAGTTAGAAGCCCTTCTCTGCCTTGTCCAGAATAGCCTAGAACTGATCCAAGACCGCATGTCCAGACAACAGACCGCTGGAGATGACACTCAGTCATTCACTTCCCCAGCAGATTAGCTGCAAGTTATTTTGCAGGCTAATTCTCCCACTTTTGCCAAGCTTGAATTGATCCTGCACCAGTGGTTAATGTGCTGCATTGGTCTTTGTCGCATATCCCACCTTTGCTTGTGGTTGCCACAGAGACGCTGAGAAGCATACTAGTGTAATATCTGAATCAAACACTGTAAAGTACATTGCTTCTCTGAACAAGCAGTCTCCATACGTTCAATCTAACGTGGCATTTAGATGTTGTGCCTTGGAGAGGACATAGAACAGCAGGTCAGCCTAATAATAAACAGCGAAAGCACTGTTCTATACAAATATGAATGTTACATGGCCGAACTTCAGAACATCTTTGATAGACGGCATGATTCATTGGCAGTTAGTGAGGAAATACATCTGTCAGTCACTAGTCACCAATGGTACAGTTTCCACAGTCCACCACTGTCTTTTAACCTTGAACAGTGAAGACCTGCAGGTCGACTACCTGGTGTGCTTACTACTAATAGCCTGTTTCTGAAGGAAAGAGACTAATGAAAATTGACATCTATGTGTCATTCCTGCACCACCTGCTTCCCTGCATTACAGCACTGGTGGTGAGGATGCGGTTAAGGTTCCCTGAGTTGCCTAGAAAAAGCAGAGATTTATCCAAGCAGGCTAGAAGAAGCTGAGTTATCCTGAGTTTGATAGAATTTGCTGATATTTGTCTCAGTTCAGAAGAGGTTTTGTTTCTCAGAGTCTCATGAGCTGGCTAGAAAGTTGTGTGGTTTTCTTAGTTGGGTGAAGATCGAATGAGGTGGTACAATTGTATTGTTATGGTAGCAAATTGTTGTCCACAGTGGGTATATGAATACATTGTGACTGATGAGGTACCGGCGGTATTGTTAGTCAATTGAAAATTGGCCATTAGTTCAGAGTTTTCATGCAGGGTACTTGATGATGTTGTGAAGGTTGATTCTTCTTAGCACAAGTCTATGTGATTTTCATCTTGATTGTGATGTGGGCTGGAGGATCTTGCTGGAGAATGTTGCTATATTCACCACTTTGTCATGTTGGGTTCTATTCTCTATCTCAATAGCCCAAAAACTTTGCAACGGCATATAACCATCTTGGCTGATCTGTGAGTAGCACATTGCCAATCCATTACTCTATCCTTGTTTTTGAATTATGAAATTTCATAGACCAGCAATATGTAAGGTTCAGGGTCACCTCTAAATAATACGTTTAGGGGCATTAAGAGGGGTGTGCAGATCGGGACCAAAGGCTCCCATCCTTGGGTTGGGTACACCCCCTAGTAGGCCACCGTCCAGTGGGAGGGGGGCATGAGCCTCTTCCTGATTAGCTGAGACCCCTCATATTCAAGATGAGGGGCCAGAGATGTGTGCTTCACCTCGCCTCCCCCACCTGAAGGGTGGGATTGGCAAAGGTGTGAACACCTCCCTTCCTAACTTGGTTTTCCTGCTGATTCTCCCGCACAAAGTGGGGGGGCAGAACTGGTGGGAGTCAGTTGCTGGGTGCAGCAAAAGGCAGGGACAGCTCACAAAGGCGTCAGGCCTTTGAAGCTTCTCCTTCATGGACCCACCCCATCCTGGTGGAGTAGGATTGACACCTCTGCCCAGGATGGGCTTTGTTTCTGGACCCAGAGAGTGGAGGCTTTATACCCAGAGGTCCAGAAACCTGTCTGGTGGTGACAAATGGAGGGAAGCCATTCAGGAACCACACCAGGGCTGGTCGTTTTTCAAGGGGAAGCTCTAAGATGCCGTCTGAGTGCATTTTACATGAAATCCCACACCGGCATTAGTGTGCATTTAATGTGCTGAGAAGTAGCTACCAAACTTCCCAGGTTTTAGTAAAGCCATTATGGAACTGTGGAGTTCATAATGACCTACTCCCAGACCATATACTCTTTATGGCTTCACTACACTTACAATGTCTAAGAATGGACTTAGACACTGTAGGGGTACAGGGCTCATACCACGGTAGCCTCACCTGAGAGCTAATGTACCCTGCTAGAGGGGTGGCTTACCTAGGCCTCAGGCAGTGGGTTGTAGGCATGACCCACAAGGATGTGTGCCGTGTTGACTCTTCACTTTTCTCTGCACAAAAATACGCAGCCTACAATGGCAGTGTGTGGGTGTTTAATGTACATGGCCTCTAAGGGTGGTACAATAGGTGCTGCAGCCCTTAGAGACATTCTCAGGTCACAGTGCCCTTGGTACCCATGGTTCCTTTTACAAGGGGCTTACCTGTGACCAGAATTGTGACAATTGTGGGTACTAAGGTACAGTTTGGGAAAGAGCACCGGCCCTGTGAACCTGATTGGCAGTGACCGAGGGCGCATCAAGTCAAGTTGCATCAAATGTCAGACAAAAAGTGGGGGTAACCATGCAAAAAGTGGCATTTTCCTACACTCTGCAACACTTTACCTTTCCTGTATATTAAGTTCTATATTCATCCTAAATCTCTGCACTCTGAAATCATGGTCCCGTGATACTACATTCTTTCCATTCTTCTGTAATGCTGAAGTTTGACATTTCTAATATACCTGGCAAATGGTTGTTTACCAGGTTTTGTATCACCTGGTTCTAATTCACATATTGTTGTTTCAGACACAGTTTAAAACATCAATTGTGATTCCTTTGCTACACATAACAATGCACTGACTAAAGGTCGTCATCTCCAAGTTGCTCCTCAACAAAATTAATTTAATGTCGATATCATGGGGAAGTTTTTATGGTGTTGGTTAGGTACTGTATGTTCTTGAAGTATGTAACACCATGAGTAAGGGGTAGAACAGAAGCGAGACGTGTGGCTCCCCCAAAAACAAAATGGCATCGAGCAGCAAGGCAGTAACCATCCCGCGGGAGTAGGCGTCACAGAGCGAGGACGATCCGCTATCCTGTCCCCGATTGATTGTAGATAAAGAGAGAAGGGCACGAAGGACCCTAGCTGCACGCCGATAACGCAGGCAAGTGACGCGTGATACAGGCGGTGGATTCCCGAGCACTGTACAATACTGCTGACCAATGCTGGTAACTGCGTGGGGAGGCTCTGGGATGTCTGTACATGTGATCACCCAGGCAAAAATATAATGGACCGTTTTTCTGTTAGAGACACTCTTGCACAAATGCTAAACCAGCAGGAGAACCTGGTGCCCATTTCTTAACGGACTTCACCCGGCTAAAGGCATGGCGCATGGCCGAGTAAAGCAGGTCTAAAATATGCGGTTTAGGACACACAAATGAGATAAAAAGCGGCATATCGACACAGCGAGCATTGTGATACCGCTGAGGCCCACGGTGCACGGCGGACTTTTGTGGAAGAGTGCGATGCTGACTGTGAATGGCTGCGGCTCCATACGAAAAGACAATGAGCAAGTAGGATAAAATGGCCATCCTGTTAATATAATTACCAAATGTGCAAACGTAAATCTGCAACTAAAGGGCTTGTACTTGTAGCAGTGGCATTAACAGATACATCAACTCGTTGTTATGTGGGAATGTACTTTGAGCCACATCAAACAACGAACATTGCATAGGTGAAGCCTACAAACCTTGGAGAATGCTGCCCAGCTGGGAGGTAGACGTGTAGAGATGAAGTGCGCAATGTATATCGCAAAACATTATGAAATCTTGGGGTCAGTGAACAAACTATGAAAAAAGTATATAGAAGTAATATTAAAAATGTATCAACCTCTCAGATCTGAACCAATGACTAAACCTCACAGCGTAAAGCTGTGGGCATATCCCTTTATAGGACGAATTCCCTCACTCACCGTAGGTGACATGCTTCATCATTTGGGAATCTCCTCCCAGAGGAAAGCCTAGTTCCTCCGGGGGCTGCAACCTCCTCTCTATGAGGAAGGAGCTCAGGGATGTTTTGTTTCAAAATATAGGTGGAATTTGCTAAATGCACAAATGATGAGATATTGGTAAATGTGAGGAAGGACGCAGCGCAAAAAATAACTAAATGTGCAGGAAGTGCAATTTAAAACTAGTTAGAGAGTGTAAATCGGACACTTTATTCTAATACATTCCCTACTAGGATTAAAAGAAACAGTGCACCAGCAGTATAGATTTAAACTGCTTTGGTGAGATGGAAAATAGTGGTCGACATGTTTCAGCCTAAAGCCCCATAATGGGCAAAGCTTTCATTAGGACCTTAAATGGTGCTGCTGCATAAATGTGTGTGTGTGATGTCAACAAAAAAGGATACTTGAACAGGAACTTAAATCAGTCTTCTGTTCTTCTAAAAAACATTACCTACAGAGGAAGAAATAGACAACGCACAATATAATATTTGATTCTGTAGTCAAAAGCCAAAGGTCCAGATACTCAAAGTTCAACTACAACATGAAAACAAGGCTTACCCGCATTTTGCTGGGTAACCATTTCACCTCAACCTGGCAACAGCTCAGGATGGGGCACAGCTCTGAAAAAAAGGAGATGTAACAACCATTATTAGGTCCAAATTCATATAGGTACCGGGAAAACATTGTTCCTATTGCGGACCTCATTTAGTATGTAGTATTAAAACGAGGGAGACGACTACCAATGCAAGAGTAAAAGCACAAACAATCAGAAATACATGTAAAAAAAGGGGGGGCGGGGAGGGGCGCAGCGGAAGATTTTGCTTAACTATTGCAAACAATGATCAATAATGACTGATCAATATACATAAATGGGGGTTCAAACATAGTCGTATATCCCAAGGCCAAATGATAGAATTATCGAGTATCTCAATATATGAAAAAATATGTGAAAAAGACACTGAAAGAAGTTGTATATATTGGCCACCTACAACACATAAGTGAAAGATTGATACTGTACCACCAACAACTTGACACAATACTTGGACCTCAGTGCTTGAGTATAGATAGCCCATTTTCCAAAATATTTTAACTAACATATAACCTGCTAACCTTCTTTCAGCCAACATATGAGCCAAACAACCCCATTAAAAACGTCTGTATCAAAAAAGCTACTCGGCGTGTAGACAAACAGGTATTCAGATATTCGCTACGGGGACACTCACCTCTCCGTCGGTACTCCGGGCCCGAATTGAGCCTGTAACCGGAGATGAGTGCCCCGCAGATCTTTGTGAATATATAGTAGTTAGAATCTTGTTGATCGTAAGCCGGTGTGTCGTATTGAGGACAATAAGTCCTAAAACGCATGCGTTGTGCCAGAGACACTGCTCACTCGAGCATGTGCCGAAAGAAAAGACAGAAGTCTTTACAATGCGCATGCGCAGATGGGAAATGCGGCCACGATCCAAAAAGACAGCGTCAGAAAGCTGTATACAACAAACCCTAATGCGTCCCTCGGCAAGTGGAGAACGGCATCCCAGGTCGCCATTAACAACAGTGTGACCAAGCCAAGGACTACGCTGTACCAAAGGCATGTCATAATTATGTTAAACATATGTGTAGATAGGATGTAACAATTCAGGAAACAGGCTGCTAAGATAAAACAATTCCAACTGTCTCTCCATTCTGATAAACAAATAGAAAGGACCAAAAGGAAACCTTAATCAAGATCATGGTTCCACAAAACACAAGGGTCCTTAACTGTGATTAAGACTGTCACAAAATATAACAAAACCACATAACCCCTGGTTTCTGTCTCATAAAGCCATACGGTCTTATTGTAGAAAATTGGAAAGGTCTATCCCGTGGATCAAAACCATCTATCTTGTAGAAGGCACTTATAAAGACACCCATGGAATTTCATCATTCAAACCCACCAGATCCGTCTTAAGTTTGTGCACCGACCATTGTTCACGCCTTAATAGAAAGGTGGAAATATCAACAATGTGTCTGGGAATAAATGGTTTCTCCAAGACTGACCAACGAAGGTCTTGTGGGCCATGTTGGGCTGATAGAAAATGATTGGTCAACCTTGTTGCTGTCTTTTACATCTGATTGTGCTCTTGTGCTCCACGATGCGGGTATTGACCTTGCGTGTGGTCATCCCCACATACCGGAGGGAACATGGGCATGTAATAATGTAAATCAAATTCTCACTGTTACAGTTAGTGTGAGTCGAGAGTACCCAAGGTCTAGTGGAACCAATCTCGATCTCAGATGTATGAGTCGTCTGGGAGCAAACCAAACAGGAGCCACAGGGAAAGTGACCTCATACTGGGGGTAAATCCCATAGAGTGCCCTGTGTGTCCTCCCTTTTGCTAAGTGGACGGGTATGTACTAACCGGTCCCTGATGTTAGAACTTCGCTTAAAAGCGAAAAGTGGTTGGGGAGTGGTTTCATATCGATATTCGAGATCTTCCAATTTGACAAAATGCTTTTCTTGATCTTGTGAGAAAAGCTACAGAATGTGTTGACACAGGTAATCCTCGCAGAAGATTCTTTAGAATTAGTAGACTCTAATAGTGCGGCCCTATTGTTATTAGCTGCACGTTTCATAGAGTACTTGATAAGTCTTCTCGGATACTGCCTGGTTTCAAGTTGAACTGACAAATTCTCAGCATGTTCTTTATATTTGGCCATGGTAGAACAGTTCCTTTTGACTCGCAGAAATTGCCCAAAGAGTAAATTCGCCTTCAAAGCTTGTGGATGGAAACTGTCGTAGGCCAACAGGGAGTTCTTAGCCATGGGTTTCCTAAAGAGCTCAGTGCTCAAGCCTCCAGCTAGAGGGGAGATCATGATATCCAAGAATGGTAAGTTGGTCTTGCTATATTCGCAAGTGAACTTCAAGTAAATATTCCTATCATTGAGTCACTCCTGGAACTCCATGATAAAGGAAAGATTCCCTCTCCAAACCACCAGCACATCGTCAATATACCACCTCCATAGACGGATATGATCTTTGTATGGATTATTCGTGTTGAGGATGTGTTCCTGCTCAAAAATGTGCACATATAGATTAGCTAGACTGGGAGCGAAAACGCTCCCCATTGAAGTTCCAGACACCTGCAAAAAGAATTGATCTTCGAACTTAAAGAAATTTTCTTTCATAGCTAACCTAGCACAGTTAATAATGAATGGAACAGGAGTAATGGTGCTTGGTGTATTCAAAATGGCCTGTGCCAATGAATCATCAAAAGCTAAGCCATTAAATGCACAAGTCAATAAGATCTGTGCCAACAATGGTAGACAATTTCAGAACCTCAATACAAATGAAAGGCTAGCGATGCAAAATCTAGCTTTGGATGACACTATCACAATCAAACCCGCGGACAAAGGGGGAGCGATTGTGATAATGGATACGACAGCTTATCGCACCGAATGTCTCAGACAATTAGGAGACACTCGTTTTTACAAAAAGTTAAATGAAGATCCTACACAGAGGCTAGAATTAGAGATTAAAATAGCTGTAGAGGAAGCGTACACTAATGTGTGGATAACGTCTCATGAATCTACTTTCCTGATTAAGTCTTTTCCAGTTGTACCTTATTTCTACACGCTGCCTAAGGTACACAAAAACCAGAGGCCTCCACCTGGTCGTCCCATCATCTCGGGATTGGGTTCTTTGTTAGAACCCCTGTCTACATGTGTTGATCACTTTTTAAGACCCTTGGTAGTAGAGATGCCCACGTATTTGAAAGATACTAAGGATGTGCTTCTTTTAGTTGACAACATTGATTTTGACACAGAAAAGGATTTCCTCGTCTCCTTTGACGTAGAATCTCTTTATACGTGTATTCCTCAGGACGAGACTCTTGCTGCCATTGAAATCTTACTACGAGAGAAAGCACCGGACTCCATTACTCCTGTTCCATTCATTATTAACTGTGCTAGGTTAGCTATGAAAGAAAATTTCTTTAAGTTCGAAGATCAATTCTTTTTGCAGGTGTCTGGAACTTCAATGGGGAGCGTTTTCGCTCCCAGTCTAGCTAATCTATATGTGCACATTTTTGAGCAGGAACACATCCTCAACACGAATAATCCATACAAAGATCATATCCGTCTATGGAGGTGGTATATTGACGATGTGCTGGTGGTTTGGAGAGGGAATCTTTCCTCTATCAGGGTGTTCCAGGAGTGGCTCAATGATAGAAAGATTTACTTGAAGTTCACTTGCGAATATAGCACGACCAACTTACCATTCTTGGATATCATGATCTCCCCTCTAGCTGGAGGCTTGAGCACTGAGCTCTTTAGGAAACCCATGGCTAAGAACTCCCTGTTGGCCTACGATAGTTTCCATCCACAAGCTTTGAAGGCGAATTTACCCTTTGGGCAATTTCTGCGAGTCAAAAGGAACTGTTCTACCATGGCCAAATATAAAGAACATGCTGAGAATTTGTCAGTTCAACTTGAAACCAGGCAGTATCCGAGAAGACTTATCAAGCACTCTATGAAACGTGCAGCTAATAACAATAGGGCCGCACTATTAGAGTCTACTAATTCTAAAGAATCTTCTGAGAGGATTACCTGTGTCAACACATTCTGTAGCTTTTCTCACAAGATCAAGAAAAGCATTTTGTCAAATTAGAAGATCTTGAATATCGATATGAAACCACTCCCCCACCCACTTTTCGCTTTTAAGCGAAGTTCTAACATCAGGGACCGGTTAGTACATACCCGTCCACGTAGCAAAAGGGAGGACACACAGGGCACTCTATGGGATTTACCCCCAGTACGAGGTCACTTTCCCTGTGGCTCCTGTTCGGTTTGCTCCCAGACGACTCATACATCTGAGATCGAGATTGGTTCCCCTAGACCTTGGGTACTCTCGACTCACACTAACTGTAACAGTGAGAATTTGATTTACATTATTACATGCCCTTGTTCCCTCCGGTATGTGGGGATGACCACACGCAAGGTCAAGACCCGCATCTTGGAGAACAAGAGCACGATCAGATGTAAAAAGACAGCAACAAGGTTGACCAATCATTTTCTATCAGCTCAACATGGCCCACAAGACCTTCGTTGGTCAGTCTTGGAGAAACCATTTATCCCCAGACACATTGTTGATATTTCCACCTTTCTATTAAGGCGTGAACAATGGTGGGTGCACAAACTTAAGACGGATCTGGTGGGTTTGAATGATGATATTCCATGGGTGTCTTTATAAGTGCCTTCTACAAGATAGATGGTTTTGATCCACGGGATAGACCTTTCCAATTTTCTACAATAAGACCGTATGGCTCTCTGAGACAGAAACCAGGGATTATGTGGTTTTGTTATATTTTGTGACAGTCTAAATCACAGTTAAGGACCCTTGTGTTTTGTGGAACCATGATCTTGATTAAGGTTCCCTTTTGGTTCTTTCTATTTGTTTATCAGAATGGAGAGACAATTGGAATTGTTTTATCTTAGCAGCCTGTTTCCAGAATTGTTACATCCTATCTAAACATATGTTTAACATAATTATGACATGCCTTTGGTACAGCGTAGGCCTTGGCTTGGTCACACTGTTGTTAATGGCGACCTGGGATGCCGTTCTCCACTTGCCGAGGGACGCATTAGGGTTTGTTGTACACAGTTTCTGACGCTGTCTTTTTGGATAGTGGCCGCATTTCCCATCTGCGCATGCGCATTGTAAAGACTTCTGTCTTTTCTTTTGGCACATGCGCGAGTGAACAGTGTCTCCGACACAACGCATGCGTTTTAGGACTTATTGTCCTCAACACGACACACCGGCTTACGATCAACAAGATTCTAACTACTATATATTCACAAAGATCTGCGAGGCACTCACCTCCGGTTACAGGCTCAATTCGGGCCCGGAGTACCGACGGAGAGGTGAGTGTCCCCGTAGCGAATATCTGAATACCTGTTTGTCTACACGTCGAGTAACTTTTTTGATACAGACATTTTTAATGGGGTTGTTTGGCTCATATGTTGGCTGCAAGAAGGTTAGCAGGTTATATGTTAGTTAAAATATTTTGGAAAATGGGCTATCTATACTCAAGCACTGAGGTCCAAGTATTGTGTCAAGTTGTTGGTGGTACAGTATCAATCTTTCACTTATGTGTTGTAGGTGGCCAATATAGACAACTTCTCTCAGTGTCTTTTTCACATATTTTTTCATATATTGAGATACTCGATAATTCTATAATTTGGCCTTGGGATATACGACTATGTTTGAACCCCCATTTATGTATATTGATCAGTCATTATTGATCATTGTTTGCAATGGTTAAGCAAAATCTTCTGCCGCGCCCCTCCCCCGCCCCCCCCTTTTTTTACATGTATTTCTGATTGTTTGTGCTTTTACTCTTGCATTGGTAGTCGTCTCCCCCGTTTTAATACTACATACTACATGAGGTCCGCAATAGGAACAATGTTTTCCCGGTACCTATATGAATTTGGACCTACTAATGGTTTTTACATCGTTTTTTTCAGAGCGGTGCCCCATCCTGAGCTGTTGCCAGGTTGAGGTGAAATGGTTACCCAGCAAAATGCGGGTAAGCCTTGTTTTCATGTTGTAGTAGAACTTTGAGTATCTGGACCTTTGGCTTTTGACTACAGAATCAAATATTATGTTGTGCGTTGTCTATTTCTTCCTCTGTAGGTAATGTTTTTTAGAAGAACAGAAGACTGATTTAAGTTCCTGTTCAAGTATCCTTTTTTGTTGACATCACACTCACACATTTATGCAGCAGCACCATTTAAGGTCCTGATGAAAGCTTTGCCCACTATTGGGCTTTAGGCTGAAACATGTCGACCACTATTTTCCCTCTCACCAAAGCAGTTTAAATCTATACTGCTGGTGCACTGTTTCTTTTAATCCTAGTAGGGAATGTATTAGAATAAAGTGTCCGATTTACACTCTCTAACTAGTTTTAAATTGCACTTCCTGCACATTTAGTTATTTTTTGCGCTGCGTCCTTCCTCACATTTACCAATATCTCATCATTTGTGGATTTAGCAAATTCCACCTATATTTTGAAACAAAACATCCCTGAGCTCCTTCCTCGTAGAGAGGAGGTTGCAGCCCCCGGAGGAACTAGGCTTTCCTCTGGGAGGAGATTCCCAAATGATGAAGCATGTCACCTACGGTGAGTGAGGGAATTCGTCCTATAAAGGGATATGCCCACAGCTTTACGCTGTGAGGTTTAGTCATTGGTTCAGATCTGAGAGGTTGATCCATTTTTAGGTCTCGCCTGAGCTATCGCGTAAGCGATGCTCTGTAAGACTTATTGAGAGGGCTCCAAAAAGTGCTACCAGGCCAGCCTAGACGTACATTGCATGTGCGCGGGCGCGCGCGCCATGCTTCTCCGCTATTACTTTCACTTTCGCGGCCGCTTTGATGTTTGATCGCGATCGCGATCACTTTCGCGCTTGTTTTATCTCTTGCTTGTTTAGACTTCCTTTTGGCTTCGTTTTCCCATTGCTCATTTGTCACAGATGCTTTAAAACAATCCGGATGTAAAAGCGAAGTCTATGGATTGCGTCGTGTAAATTAGATTCAACGCCCGGCCTGAGAGAAGACATTTATATGCTATGGCAGGGGGGTTGTGGTGGTGCGGACTGATGCCTCTTCTTCGGCTCGCGTTTGCTCTTGTACATTGAGGCACCAGCTTTCTGGTGAAAAATGACACATTGTTTTCCTGTTTTTTTACCCTCCCTCTGACATTTGGTTAGTTCCCTGATAGCACGCGCTTGAAAGTTATGAGAGCCACGGTAGTTACCGGGGCCACGTGATAGCAGGCACGTTTCTCACATGTGTGTCTTAAAAGAATGTCTGGTTTTGGTGTCCTCTATTCAAGTGACGGCACGTGACTCCAAACAATGGACCAGAAAGGCTGGTTCTTATCCTGCCGGTCGCCTGCTAAACGAATATGCAATGTTTCCATCCTTTGAGCCCTCTTTACAGCCGTGTCTATTTAACTGATCTATTTTTCCAGGATCTTTGTATGGATAACTGTAGCATATTAAAACCAACCCCTCCTTAAATGATTATTCCATCACTATTACTGTGTACAGTACTTTGCTGTTCTTTAAATAAACGTAGCTCTTCCTGCCTTCATCAACAACGTCTTGAAATAAGAATGATAATGAATAAAATGTTACTTAGTACCTAAGTAGCGGTAACATTTAGGGGCGTATTATCAAGAAACGGCGTTAAAATTATCGCCACTTTAGCGGCAGAAAACTGCTGCTAAAGCGGCGATAATGGGTTTGATAATATGCCCTTGAGAATTCCCATAGAAGCCCATGTTGTGGTGTCAACATGGGCTTCTATGGGAATTCTCTGCGGCGATAATTTTAACGCCGTGCTTGATAATATGCCCCTTAGTTCTTTTTGAGCTAACATTTGATGAATAATTACACCCCAATCATAATCGTCTTTCCAAATTGTTAAGCTGGGGTTTACTCTTATTCTCTTCATTTCTGTTTTCCTCTAACTTTCTCTCTTCCTCCGTCTTCCCCTCCCCATTAATTGACTCTTTCTCGCTCACTGGATTTTCTCCTATAGCTCTTCAATCTCTTGTGGTACAGCACCCAGGAAAATATGCTGCATAGCTAAACACTTATAAGGTCCCAAAGGCGAGACCTATTGGCTATGCCAATGCTTGTTAATATTACTTCTATATACTTTTTTCATAGTTTGTTCACTGACCCCAAGATTTCATACTGTTTTGCGATATATGTGATGGGGAATAAATCTTGTTGTGGTCATTAAAAATTCCCTTAGACCCCCCATTTTGAACTGTACTGTTTATTGTGCGCAATGTATACCCATATCTAACCGCGGGCCTCAAATTGCGTACGCAGCACAACCCCTCGGCTCGATGGTTACGTGTGGCACCCTCCTTACTGAGAGTGGAGGAAGCTGAAGGTGGGCAGCCACCTAGGTTCGGAGGGTGGCTATTTAGTTTACAAAGAGTCATCGGGTCTACTTAGTAAACAAAAGTGCCAACACTTCACGATAGCCCTGCCTTATATGTGTGTAGGCACTGTAGTGCACAACAAAGTCTACAAAGCATACTGAAGAGCATATCAGTCGCACTCTGCACTTACGCCTCACAGAGTTGCATGATGCACCACAAGAAAACAGGCAGGCGCTAAAGTAAGCTACGCACAAAAGACAGTGACCCTCGATCACGGCAGCAAATTGCAGGTCTGGTGAAAGCTCATCAATGGGTGAGCATGGGCAAAACCGACAAACAGCAAACAAAATTACCCTTTGAACCTCGCAGGACCCTCAGACTCACTGGTGCGAATGCTGACACAGAACCAGAGACGGAGCAAACTAACGAAGCCATAATGGAGGCCGCATTAACAGCTATTCACCAAAGCCTGCAAGCTATAGACGGGAAAATTGACACATTAACGATCCGAATGAACAATATGACTGCCAAACTAGATAAACAAGGCAAACGTCTAGACAATATGGAACAACGTGTCTCCTCGGTCAAAGATGAATCCAATGCAACAACGCGAAAATGCAGCGATATGGAAAAAATCCTGGAGGTAATAAAAGCAAAGAATGAAGACCTAGAAGCTAGACCATGGCAAAACAATTTGCGTATCAACATGGCCCGCCTTGGGGATTACATCAAAAAAATGTTAAAAGAAATATTTGACGCAGAACACTTCTCTCCCATGCTTATAGTAGAAAGGGCGCACAGATCTCTCGCCCCAAGGCCACCACCGGGTGCCCCACCAAGACCTATAGGGGCCAGAATTCTAAACTACAGAGACCGGGATACGGCACTATGACTGGCGAGGAAGTAGCAGCAGATCAACTATAATGGATGCGAGGTATCGTTTTATCCAGACTTCCCGATCTCAGTCCAAATGGCGCACAAGGACTTTGGCCCTGTAAAGAGAAAACTGGGTGAAATGTTAATCTCCTATGCAATGCTACATCGTGCAAAGCTATGTGTTATGTATGAGGACAAAACAAGGATTTTGGCAACACCGAAGGTGGCTCAGGAGATCCTTAAGCAAGTGAGATCGAAACAAGCAAACTCCGGAAGATCTCCATCATCTGCACACTCGGGCTCATAGCACAAGGGTCATATCTATATGAGGGATGCACTCCTTGTCGCAGTACATTGTTATATATTAAACTATGCCCTAACAGGTAAAGATCCTAGCACCGGAACTCTGTTCAATGGATTCAAAAGTCTAGCTCAAAAATCACCTATGAACAATGTGCTTATTAATATGGCAATCTGTAATCACACAGCTCACTGCACCCTCTAGCTAACCACCCAGATACGGGAAATGCAGGTACCAGTGGTATGTTACACTTCGCATTACATGGTTATGCTTTGGAATTATGTAATTCATGACAGATAGATCAACATGCGAAATGTGGTTGTGGTGGCGCATGTTACCTCTCATATCATAAGATCTCCATAGTTGCTATGGTATTCTGGCGCCTGGCGGATGGTAGGACGGGTATCTGGACGCCCCTAACGGGTACTCCCCAACGAAGTTAACATGTTGTTAGCAGTTCAATTATGGGTCTGGCTTTGGCATGTTTGGGATGCTAACGTGGATGGGGGGAAATGCCGGTTGTATGTTTTTTCACAAGCATGTCATATTCTAATGGTTGTTGAAACACTCACACAAGTACACAGCTTACACAGTCCTATCAGCAACCGAAAAGTACTTATAGACTATAGGGATGCAAACACAATATTAGTTAGAACTAAGCACCACAACAGGCCTAATGTGCAATAGAAATAACGCATCACCAATACGATTACTCACCTGGAACGTTAGAGGGCTCAACAATCCTAAAAAGATTAGGCAAGTACTATCGTACCTGGATAGACATCAAATAGGAATAGCCCTGCTTCAAGAGACACACCAAACTAAACCGAAAGCAGACTGGATAGGGAAACGCTGGGCACAGCTGGTGATCACATCTTCATAATCCTCATATGACAGTGGGGATCAATATCCTAATAAAAACAAGCATTGGCATAGCCAATAGGTCTCGCTTTTGGGACCTTATATGTATTTAGTTATGCAGCACAATATCCTTGCTGCAACAACAACTGTTGCATAGCTAAACACTTATAAGGTCCCAATGGCTAGACCTATTGGCTATGCAAATGCTTGTTTTAAATGCACATATAAAGAAAAACACTGTTTTGGTCATGCAGAGACTGTTCTATCACACGGTTGCTTCTTGTTGTTAGTTTGTTTACCATACAACTAACAATTTGTGGATAAACCTAAAACGTTTATCCTGTCTCTCCAAAAGAAATGAATTGTTTAGACATTTTATTTAAACATGTATTTTTGTTGGAAAATGGATATACTGTAGGACTCTATAGAACACCTTTTGTTGTCAACTTAAATAATATTTCACGTTTCCAAATAATTGATTACAACGTTTTTGTTAGTGAATTGTAAGTTTTGTCTACAATGTGTTTTTGGGGGCATTAGCACCATTGAAAGTCGTCTCTCTTATTGGTGTAGAGGAGTTTTACTGTGTCTATCGAAGTTCTCGCTTTAGTGTGTGCACACGTGTGTCGAAGTACATTAGCAGCATGGAGTTTGAGGAGCTGGGCATCACGGAGGAATGCGGAGTGTTCAGATGCATCTCTGCGGTACAGTGGCCGACACAGCTAGATGCTCCCCATTTCATCACTCTGGGGTTGGTGGGACTGCAGCACAGGTAAAGAGTTATTGCGAGTATGCTGCCCTCGGTCTCTGAGGACGCTTTGACTACATGGAAACAAAGCTTGACATACAACTGGCCGCGTTTTTGGAGAGCGATTTAATAGCAGAAAGAGCAATATTTTTATTTTCTTGTTGAGCTGTGTTAAAAGGATAGTTTTTTTCTTTTTTTCAATTTAAAACACAACTTGAGAAATCTAATAAGTGCTGCTACAAATCTCCCTCCAAACTTTGGGAAGGGTTTTATGTAATTTTGTATTTTGGAATTGGTTGCAAGGTTTTAAGTAGAAGCAATGAGGCTTACCATCCCCATCAGCTAATGTAGTAGGTTCTGTGTGTGCAGTGTAGCACCGTGGTTGTGTTTGCACATATAAGGTTATTTGGTGTTGTGAAACTCTTCTCGCTCCTACATAGTTTTTGAAAATGCAGGAGCTACAAAAAGCTTTGTGCAAACCAAGAAAGACAGCTTACGCAGTTTGAAAAAGGCTGCTTTTTTTATGAAGTATGTGTGTATCACATTGCATACAACCCTGACACATGCCGTACATGCTATTTTGGGTCTTCTAAACAGTTGTGAAAACCTGTCCACAAAAAATTAGGCCTGGGCCAAAATTCCGTTCCGTTCGCGGAAATAGCGATAATTTGGCATTTTCGCGTTCCGCGGAAAGCGCGAAAATGTCAAAATTTCCGCATTCCGCAGCTTAGCGATAATTTGTTTCCTGCTCTCGCTGTAAAATAATACATTCTCGCGTGCGCGCGGTCGCCTTACCTGAATCCCCGCGTTCGCCGACAAGTTTTCCCGATCCGGTCGCGTTCTCCACGAGATGTTGGAATGTTGGTAGCCATTTGCGCTGTCTCGCGACAGTTCGCGCCCGCAGTAATGTCATGCATCTCGCGATCACGTCTTTCTTCTCACGATCATGCACCGCGAGACAAGTGAAAACAAGATGGCCGCGCCCGCGAGCAGCCGCATGGGTAAGTTGGCGAGCCGCGACCACGCAAAAAATACCGCGAACGGGCGGGAAAAAAACTTCTGCATCTTCGCGATATTTCCGCGTGTTTGCGGAGATTTTTAACATTTTCGCGATAATTTGCAAAAGTGAATTTCGCAAATTCCGCCCACCCCTACAAAAAATGCACACTGCATAATTCCACTACACGACACATTTCACCATCTCATAATTCCACACCACGCAATGCAACTCCACATTATTCCACTACATATCACTTAATGCCAATCCGTCAAATTCAACTCCACAAATTTTCACTCCAATCAATGCCACATACTTCCACTTCACATAATACTATTTCATGCCACATAACTCTGTTACTCTCCATGCAACACAATTCAACTCCAAATAATTACACCGCACATAATTACACTCCAACCTACATAATTACACTTCACACCTCATAGTTGCACTCCACATATCTCCACTTAGGTACAAAGCACATAATTACACTCAAAATTCATCCTCGCAACGTGCCCCATATTTACAATCCACATGATTCCACACCATGCCATACAATGCCACACCACATAATTTAACGCCATACAATTCCACAACACACAATTCCATTCCACACAATTACACTCCATACCACATAATTACACTTCACATAAATCTGCTCCATGCCGCATACTAACAATCCACATAATACACTCCACACCATGCCACATAATTCCTGTCACAAAAACAACAATTGATGGACAAAATGCAGAACAATGTCATACATTCACCCCAGTTCAGAGATCTGGGCCTAAATCCATCATGTTTTTGCTCACCATAATTCCTGTCAGCATAATTTCACTCAGTGCTACACAATTCCACGACACCAAAACCAACTCCACAGCACACAATTCCGCTACATAATTCCACATCATGCCACATAATTCCCCTCAATACATGCCACTCCACGAAATGCAATACTGCTACACATAAGTCCACCACGCTTAATACCACATAATTACTATGCACATAATTCCATTGCACACACACGCACTGATCTGGTATTTCTCAACTTGGTTCGCTTCCTTTCAGCACAGACCTTTACCATAACTATTAAAAAAATACAAGCCGCCAACACACTCTCCTCTTCTTTCAGTGTCTTCTGCTTAGAAAAGCGCAGCCTCTTTACACGTCTATAACCTTCATTCTCTCACACACTTTATACTACTCTATCTAGAGTTCATTCACCACTTCATACATAAACAAGCAATCCCTCTCAATCTTACTTTCTATCTATTCTATACAACTCTCGCCCTTATCTATTCACCATTCCGCATAACTAAATACAAATACACCACACACCACACAATTATACCCCGCACAATTCCACAACTAACCAATTCAAACATCATCATTTCACTACAAACATACATTCACTCCACTACATACAATAAACCTACGTAAAAACAATACCACTTACAACGCCAATAGCTCTAACTTTCACAAATGTGAGTGATTGCATTGCAAATGCTTGTTTCTTTAATCCATGTTGCACAATAGATATATATAACATTGAAAAAACCAATAGACTTTCCATGGGCGAAATCTTTTGAATTTGCCATTGCTTATTTAGTTGTTGTTACCTCACTTACTCAGCATGTCACATAGAAATCAAACAAAAAGGCACTTGTTGAAAATCAAATAGATCACTCGCAAGAGACCTGCCGCATTGGTTGTCGGGGTTCTAACCGTTCAAACTCCCCTAGGAGTGCCTGTGTTTATGTGCGTCCCTGGAAACTCAGAAGGGATGGATTGAAATATCCCCAAATACTTGAAGAGATGTTTCTCTTATAACTCCAGTCCTTGAATGTTTTATGAGAGTGTCAGTTTATGAATAGTGCCGTACTTTCATCGAACTGTGAGATTAAAAATGCTCTCGCACACACACAAAAAAACGAGGGGTCACCGGGCCAAGAAGCTTAGAGAAGGAACACCGCCCGAGCAGGCCACCTTAAAGCGCAGTAGCGTGCTTGTGGATGTCGAGGCACAGATATATGTTCGTAGGCCAAAAACGTGCTGCCTACCTCCTTCGTACAAGCCCCCATTCCCCCTGGTCCAATGCCGCCACCGCCAGGGGTATTTCATCACTGGCTGCCATTAGGAACTAATAGAGAGTGCCTCTGGCCTTGTGATTAAGGATACCCGGTGGTCTCCACCTTAGTCTGTTACCAGTAAGTGCTTCATGATGCTGTGTGCACCAGTATCTCGATTCACGTCAGGAGGCTGTAAGATGCTTGGTCACATGACCAAATGTAAGATTCTACGATATTTCATTGTTAAGCTCCACCCCTGGATATATAGGCCTCTTCAATCTCACAGATGTGGACCTGGGCATGAGCGACTCGATTGTCTCGGCAATAAAATAAGTACCAATCAGAACATCTTGGCCACTCGTTCATATTTTCTTTTTTTGCATAGTGTTCCAAAACGTGTTGATTTGACATTCTCATCACTTGCATACTGGTTTAAAAATAAAATCTTTGGGAGAAGTGTATTAGACCTGTCTGTGAACGCAAATCACTCCAAATTCCTAAAGAGTATTTTGAAATGTTCAGGCATCTTTCCAACGTCATCACAAATGCAAAGTTTCAGGCACGCAATTGGGCAGCAGTTCGTAAATGTTGATGTGTTTTTGTTTTTATTTTTTATATATAAGCGGTCTGGGTGTGGAGTGGCGAGCTAGTGCATAGTAAATACTGGCAGCCTTATTCTTTAGAAACAAGCAGCCTCTGCATGGTAACAGGGACCAGACACGCACAGCGTTTACTTTTGCTTAAACGCGTGCATGTTTTGCACTGGATTGTTTTGCCACTCGTGCACATTTGTTGTTTACCTTACGAGAGCGAGCAGCAGCAGGGCGATAATTTCTAACAGATGGTGCCGCTGCTCGCTTCCGCAAGGGAAACACCAAACGTGCGTGAGTTGCAATACAAAGCAATGCAAAACGTGCACGCGTTTAGGTAAAAGTGGTGATCGATTGCAAGAGGTCCCCTCTTATGCAGCGCTTGCGCGCTGCGTAGGCGAGACCTAAAAGGGGTACAGTTCACAGTAGAATAGACAATAACAAATATGCAAGGAAGATATGTGATAATTACTGGAATATTAAGAGGTTCGAAGATAGGACTCATTAACACATATGGTCCAAATGTAGACAAGCCTGAATTTTATGCATCCATATGGAGAAAATTGCGGGCCTACCAGAAATATAATTGACATGGGGTGGTGACTTTAATGTTGCACTGGACATCACCCAAGATAGATCACACACAACAATAGAGCACCATCAGCGAACAGCTGCAGCTATACTAAATGGAATGCCGGAATTTAGTATGCATGATATATGGCGATAGCGAAATCCACACACCCATGAAAGTACTCACACATCTTCAGTACACGGGAGCTGGTCTAGACTTGATTATTGGCTATGACGGATGTAGCAGGTACATGGACGCGGGAGGTTATGCACCTCCCAAAACACTCTCAGACCACAAACTAGTTCTCCTACCTCTGGATGTACCGACTTATGCTTCGCCACCATATGTATGGAGGTTTAACGCTAAAGCTCTATTAGAGCTAATATATAACAACACTATTAGAACCGCAGTGGAAGATTTTTTTAATATAAACAAACACTCAGTAGAAAGTGCGAGTGTGCTATGGGAGGCATTCAAGGCGACATTAAGAGGTATATGTATCAGTGCTAATGCAGGGATATTCAAAGGTATACGCACACTGTTAAAGAAGAGCAAAAACATTATTAAGAAATTAGAAGCAGAATATGAAAGTACTCACAATGCAGACATCTTGGGAAACATTAGAGAAGAACTAACCAACTACACAAACTTGGCCAACAGTGAACTGAAATACCTGACGCGTTGGCACACAGCTAGAGTGATGGGTGAAGGTGGAAGACTAGGTCGCATATTAGCACAAAAAGTGCGGGTTGAACATAAGCAGCAGACTATCCTAAAAATTGTAGTCACAAAAGGTAAAGCGCATTACGACACTAAAGGCACACTGGGGACATTCATGGAGACATATGGCACACTATGTGCGACAAGTAATACAGTGGGCATACTTGGCACAACCAATTATAGTTGAAGAAATACAAAATGCCATAAAAAGCTTACCTAATGGCAATACTCCCGGCCCTGACGTCTTTACAGGAGAATTTTATAAAGAATACGCAGAACTGCTCAGTCCCTACATCGCCGATATGTATGAGGACGCTTATAATCAGCAGATTCTCCCACCAACCCTACGCGAAGCGTTAATAGTGGCATTATTGAAACCAGACAAGGATCCGGAACAAAGCAAATCACATAGGCAGTTATCTCTAATCTGTACCTATGCAAAATACTAGCCAAGATTATAGCTACTAGGTTGCAACCACTCATGCAAGCCATTGTATTGCCTGATCAATCTGGTTTCATACCAACGAGATAAACAGCACATAATATACGTACCATATTTGCGCTCCTACACCAGCCGAACCCCGAGCTAGAAGCCGAAGCTGTGCTACTGGACGCAGCTAAAGTGTTTGATTCAGTAGAGTGGACATATTTATTTGTGATACTGCAAAGAATAGAACTACCACCTATCCTATTAAACTGGATCAAGCTCCTCTATACAAAACCTACAGCATATATTAAAGTAAACAGGCATATATCGGACGTCCTACATATACACCTGGCGGTAGAGGATGGAGACGCCAATCCCATCTCACTTCGCAGCATAATATCACACCATAGATCCCACATATCCAAAACTGAAATTAATACAATACAATCAACGTCCTCGGCATGGCAACAAATGGGCCGCATGTATGCATCTAGTAAGCCACTAAATAATATCCATCACTTTCTGTAACACAAGATAAAGGCAGTATGGAACTGTTACAGCAAGTGGACCTAGTGGTAATTAGAGATTTATGTAATAATGGAGTATTCCTTGCTTCTGACGATCTTTCATACGCGAGTAACCAGACGCTATTGTTCAGATTCACATATCACAAAATGCATGAGGCTATTAAAAAGCTATATCCATCCTACCCAAATGAGCCACCCAATCTAGCACCGTTACAAATGATAATAAAAAACCCTGACAATACTCATATAGTAACAATGTTGAACAGGGCCATGCAGGCTGAATTGGACGGAGGGACAAGCAATGCGCATGAGAGATGGAATGCAGTACTGGACACCCCACTGGAAGCAGAGGAATGGCAATCTTGCTTCGCATTAACAGAAATGTTGACTCCCAATGGTAACTTAATTATCATACACTATAAGTACAGACATCAAGCATATCACATGGCACTTAAACTACAGAAATATGGTTTACATGAAGAAGCCAAATGTCGCAGATGTGGGGCAGGCGATGCAGATTTTGTGCACCTTGCAGGGTACTGTGTTAAAGTCAGTGAGAATAGGGAACGTGTAGTGCAACTGTTAGGGGACCTGTTGAATTGTAATTTGGAATGCTCAATGAAACTTTGTGTATTGGGTTGTTTGAAGCACTTGAAATCCACCAAGAAGAAATTTGCTGCTATAGCATTGCTACTTGCAGAGAGAAGAGTTTCAATGCATTGGGACAGTAAAAAATCTCCCACAGTTGAATGCTGGGTAATGGACTTGATATACTGTAGAGACAATGTTCTATTATATGCAGAAGAGCTGCCATCGGCTTCCAAGCCTACAAACTTTTGAGAACCATTGACAATCTACTTAAGAGCCCACCCTGATATGCTAAAGGGAGATATGATGTGAAGTCATGTGTTCTAGGTGTTTCCAAATACACTACCTGTCCGAATATAAGTACAGGAAAATGTTAAAGATGTACTGTATACTGCTATGTTTACATATGACATGCCTGGTATGTTTGTTATTAATGTTTTGCAATAACCAATAAAACCTTACAAATAAAAAAATAAAAATAAAAAAGTGCTTGAACAAGTGCTGTTGGGCACTAAAGTGCTCATGCAAAAAATCTGAACAAGATGCCACCATAAAGCCTTATGTATGATAATAAATTGGCACTCCACATTGTAAAAATATTCAGCATAAAAAGTTAAAGTGTTAAAGTGCTGATGCAAGGTATGATAAGATAAAAATATCACAATTCAATTTATATACACATTGTCATATCAAAGAACGGGAGATATACTGTGCAACCTAAATACTCAGGAATTATCTTTTCACCTACCCTGTCAGAATATTGAGAAGATTGACCAGTGGAATACATATACTAGGTTCTCGGATGATACTATTAGATGGTTAATTCTAAAGGTCAAGCAGTACTCCTAATCATACATTGTTATAGGAAATTTTGCAAATCCTCGCTAGTGTTCAACTCGTTCGGCATTTTAGTGTCTCGTTCTATTATTAACAACGATTCCAACTGTCACAAAAGTTTCTCCCTATTACACCCTCTCCTGGATGTGGGAACTGCCCCAAGAACAAATTATTTTAATTCCCTGATGTTATTTTGGTGCACCAACTTAAAATGTCTGGCCACTGGATAATTTGAGTCCGAATTTACCACCGCTCTCAGACGCTGTAGGATTCTCTTGTAAACTTGGAGTTTGGTACGTCCTACGTATTTGAGAGCAAACATTTTTACCACATCAGGTAAGACAAAGAGTCATTCCATTTGGGGTTTTAAGGTAATGTTTATTTAGGCAGAGCCAAAAAGATGTGTTTTGACCTCACATGGGGTCTTAGTCACATATATATATTTGGGTTTCACTTACCTTAGCATATACTTATCTAACGTCGTAAAGTTATGTGTGGTAAATATATGTGTGGTAAAAGCATTGCTTTGTATAGCCATGCATTGGTACAACGTACATCCCTCCTGACATCTTTCGGCAGTGCAGCAGCCTGAGTGCAATCCAAACCTGAAGAGGAATATCCCAGCACTATTTCCTTCTTCTCAGAAGGTTCTTTGAAAAAGCCCAAAAGACACTATTAAAATGTTTGCACATGCCTTCTAGGACACAGGCTGACTGCCAGTTCTGCCCAGACAATCTGTGAATGACATGGAAAGTTCCATCCAATTCTTTTCAGTGTTACCTGGGAAAACTCCCTATCTGCAAACTCCAGAGCCGCTTTTGGAGCCACTGTCCCATGAGAGACCTCCGCCTGAATGTCTGCAGAGCTATTTGAATATATTTTGTCAACTTGGTCGGCTTGAGAAAAGGAGATGCAAAAACCCAAAACACTGGTGTTGTCTGCCAATGACAGGATACAGCATGTACACCCCAGGGCCGGACTGACTACCGGGCGTTTTGGAATTCTGCCGAGCAGGGGGCTGATTTCACTGCGGTGGGGGCTGATTTCGTTCATGGAGACCTGCGTGTACTTCAAAATAACTAAAGCAAAACGAATTTCCTTCAGTACACGCAGGTCCCCATCAACGAAATCAGCCCCCAGCTCAGCAGCATTCCAAAGCGCCCGGTAGTCAGTACGGCCCTGGTACACCCCTTAGGCCAGGAAGTCAGTAGCCCCCACTCACTAAAGGAGCTGTTGTGGCTCAACATGGTTGTGTGAGGTGGGGTCCTGCTTATGCTGTGGCTTGTTAGGTCCTTGGTGTATCTTGTAGTAATCAGGCAATCTGTGGACTATTCAAGATTCGGTGAGCTTCCTCTTTGACTGAGATATCTGGTGTTGCAGCCTTTGGATTTATTACATGTCCTTTGGCTAGGGGCAGCTTAGTTCCATACCCCACTAGTGTAAAGACAGGTGCGCCTTTCGTCTTTCCATTAGCGAGAGCACGTGGTTGTGTTTATGTCTGCATATGAAATGGCAGCCTGCACCACTCAGGTATATGGGGAGCCCTCTTCCTGAAGATGTAAAGGAGAAGGACGGAGAATGGGGGCACTATGAAATGCAGGATCAGTGGAAGAACAGGACCTAAGAGGGGTGGGCACTTAGGTGCAACAGCAAGGCCCTGTTTTGCAAGGGGACTCACCTACCACTATTTACTGAAATACGTGGATCACTTCCTAAGGGTCTTCTAACCAGGCATAGTTGTACATTGACTTAGTATTAGCTTCTATGCGTGCAAGAGGAGAGGTATGCAAATATTAAGCCTGACGGTCATCTAGTGCAGACATCCCTGGATAAGGGTCTCAATTCCTTCCAAGTATGCATTATTTTGGATGGCCAACGAGCTGATGCAAATTTGGCATGGTGTGCAGCTGCACAATGAAAATGACTTATAAAAATCTTTGTACAGATCAGCACCAAGACAGTTTCTGGTTTACGCTTGACCGATGAGATCGATTCTAACAGAGAAATCGAATGAGGTGAGACAAGGGATTGCAATGGGTTAAACACTAAAAAGTAAGTAGGAGATGGTTGAGAGCAGAAAGAATCAACGAGTTGGAAAGGACAGTGTCATTGAGCTACCCGGGCAGGAGAGAAGGAACTAGATAATAAAAAGTCGCACATGGGAGATTAAGGCTGAAAGTGATAGGGAAGAGAGAGGCAACAGGAGAAAGATATTCAAATGGGAGGTCCCGCCTAGGATGCGGGGGGATGAAGGCGAGTGGTGCTGTGCAAGGGCTGGTGGACTTATGGCAAAGATGTATGGGGATATGGGTATTAGAGTGGTAGGGTTACATTAAGCTATGTGAATGGAATGGGGAATTCTCCCCTCCAAGGTCTGCTTGCTCTGTGGCTGAGTAGTGCTGGAGGTATTAGGCCAGCTTCATGGCAAAGAAGGGTATGCAGACAAAACAGGGAAGGTATGATGTAGGGATGAAGGGTAAAGAAAAAAAAGCATAAGAATAAAGTGACATAACGTTTACATCGTAATGATGGGGGAATCACGGAAGACAGCTTTACTTCTGGTAAGCATTGTAGTTGTCAAACACGGTGCTCCGGGACTTGAGGAGCAAGTCACAGACACTCCTTTGTAGATAGTTAAAAAGAGGATGCTAAGGGGTGCCATTTAAGTGACAGGAAGCATTGCCTGTTCTTCTCAGACTCCTTTCCAGATGCAGCCTTTCTGTAGAGTGATGCTTCTCACACCAGGTAGCAGCAGGACTGTCTCCAATCTGGGGAACTGGTGATATAGACACAATGAAGAGTAAGATCATTCAGCCTTGTCATGCATGATTGTTCATGTACAGGAAGGTGTACCTTCCTGCACATAAACAAACAAAATGACGAGTTGCAACTTCTAGGTGTGTTGCAAAAAGCAGCACAAATAGAAGTTACAAATCGCCATTTAAGCAGTGGCAGCTGGCAGGGAACAGGGGTGACGGGGTGGGGGACAGGATTGCAAAAAACAATACCAACAAAAAAAGCCACCTACCTTTTTCCGCGGCCACCGTCTCTCCATCGATCTGTTCCTTCTCTTCCTGGCAAGTTCGGAACCAGGAATCCCCCAGGCTCTCCTAATTTAATCACAACACTGCAATGCAGCGTTTTGATTGGTTTGAGCGCCGTGGTTCACCGCTCAGATGGGGACTGGGGGCCTGGGCATGTTCCCCACCAGGCTGTGTAATGCACCCTGCTGGGGAATACTCTAAGTGCACATGGTGCATTGGCCGGGCCAAGGTGGCCGGCCAAGTAGTCATGTGCACTTACAGAGTGTGCACTCTTCACTCCTCCCAGGCTCCGCCCCAGCCCTGCCCCACCCTAACCCAGACCCACAGCAAAGAAAACTTAGCAGAGGAGCCGCCCCTGCATTTAAGATTGTTTATGTTCAGGAAGGGATACCTACCTGCACATAAACAATCATTCCCCACAACGCAGGCACCCTTGCAATATGGTGCAAGGGTGCCTGCATTAGTACTAGGCAGCTAAATTTAGCGGCAGAGCAGGGGGAAATGCAGGGCTGCACTGTATTATTGTAAATACGGTGCGGCCCTGTGTTTCAGAAGTGGTGGAGCGCAGCATTACGCCAAGAAGGCTAATGCCACGCTCCGTCACCTCTTTGTGAATATGCACCTATGTTTGAGGCAAAATCACGCAAGTTCCTGCCTTTAACTCTAAGGAGCTTATTTACAAGCCCCTTGCGCCGCAGGTACGTCACTTTTTTCCATATTAAAATTGACACACCAGCACGCAAGGGACTTGTAAATTAGCCTCTGAGTATGTACCAGTGTCCTAAGCATGTTCTTATCGTTTGATAGTTCACTTTGACGCTACCTTGACAGAGGTTAAACTGTGATTGGGCAGAGCGAGTGGAGGCCACAAAAATTTATTCAAAATAGAGAAAATACTGCGAAACAAAGGGATGGTGGAATGTTTTTACCCACAAACATGACGGCATAAGACCAAAGAGGGAAATGAAGTACTTCAGCGCCTAGTGAGGTCACTTCTCCACCTGCGAGCCACACTCCTTCCTTTGTCTGATGTGTTGATTTTGGATTTCGGAGTGAACATATACTCTGTGGTGCAATTTACATGTGTTCATTATACCATGAATTACACTCGTTCCACTGCACCTGGAGCCTCACATTAACAAGGCTCCTTGTCCTCAATAATCGCGTTAGTGTTGCAAAATTCCAGTCAACCCAAGGCGTTCAAGTCAACAACTGGCCATCTCTTCGGGCCTGCCTCTAAATATTTTGGGATAGCTCCAAGATGCACACGATGCTAGAAGAAAGCCCCTGGAGGGCAATAAAACCCACAGTCAGGCCCTGAAGCAAACATAAGCAGCGCAAAAGGATGGGGGATAACTTCTGGCTCTACTGGCGCCCAGCAGCCTTCCAATGAAAACATATTAATATTAACATAAGCTTAACAAATGACACACTCAAATATTATTTACAAATGCAAGCGGGCATCCACCAGGAAGAGGCAGCCTCCGCTTGCAGCAGGCACCATTTCATAACATTGACGCGGCTACTGTCCTCTGTTACATATTCCGCCTCCGTTATTAGGTCTCGCCTGACCCAGCGCATGCGCTGGTTTGGCGAGACTTATTGAGAGGGCTCCAAAAAGTGCTACCAGGCCAGCATAGGGCTACAGTGCATGTGCGTGGGCGAGCGCGCCACTTTTACCGCGATTACTCTCACTTTAGCGGCCGCATGGCCGCTTTGATGTTTGATCGCGATCGCGTTCACTTTCACTTTTGCGCTTGATCGTGATCGCGATCACTTTCACTTTTGCAGCCGCACGGCCGCTTGGCATAGCCAATAGGTCTCGCTTTTGGGACCTTATAAGTGTTTAGTTATGCAACTGTTGCATGGCTAAACACTTCCTTTCTTCTAAGATTCGCTTGTCGGCCTCTATGAGGTAAAAAGACGTCCACACAGCAAGGTCGACCATACAATTGTCATTATTTGCTTTCAGCAGTTTCTACCAACCATAAATGTAAGTCAGTGTGTGTTCAATTGAAGACTGGCTAAATTGACTTTCAATTTGAAAGCTACAATGACATTGCGGCGGGCTCTCGGAACTCCTTCCGGGTGAAGGTGTCTCTGTCTTCCATTTCTGAGGTGCTAGAGAAAATAACTAATGCCTATCCCAAAGGTAAGTTGGTAAAATAGACAGGTAAAGTATGTTTTTGTGTGTTTGTGATTGATTGTGTTCGTTGTGTATGTGTAGAATATGTGTGATGTTGATCATTTGTGTACCAGTAAACCATAAATGTTAATAGAACTCTATTTACAGCGTTACAAAGTTTAGATCAGCAGTCAAGCCCTGCTTCAGCGCTGGTGGCGCCTGGTGCGACAACCTTTGGGGGCGCCCTCCCTCCATAAATGTTCTTCTTAACGGGTTCCCTCACTCCCACTCTCCAAATGTGACCCTCACTTTTCATAGCACCTCTCACATGCATTTCAATTGTTTTAGAGTGCTTCTCATAGAAGGGTTGGATGTCAGAGCACTTTACATCACAGAAACATTATAGAAAGACAATGAATGATAAAGCGGTGTATAGGAGATGTTCCATAAGACAAAGAGGACTAGAAGGTGTAGAAGTCACATGTAATCCAAACAAACCCTTTTTAGCAACATTAGGATAATTTAAGTTTGTCGAGAAACATTATGTTTTAACCTTTACCTTGAAGTTTACATGCAGCTCTTTGATATCAGTACATAATTCACTGCGGCGCTATATTGGTATTATGACTTATGTCCTGCAAATAACAAAATGATCTCTGTGACAAAAGTGGTAACCCACTGCACTGGCTACATAAAATACAATTAAGGTATCTGGTACACTGTACGCATTCTTTATAGCAGGCACGTTAACACTCTGCTCTGCTTTATTATGAGTCAAAACTGCCACTAAACAAAATTCCATCCCTCTTCAGCAGGTACACTAATCACCACAGTTATCTTGACATTGATATTGCTGCCTGAAAATTGCTGGACACACAAGGAAACCTGCAGCATGTGCTTTTAAACAAATATGACAAATACAGTGGCCCCGCTCGGTGCCCCGTGCGGTGGCCTCAGTTGCCCCTCCCTAAAGCGGGACCTAACTACAGTAGTAAGTGTTATAAGGAGGCAAAACTGCTGTCTTTGCTTGGATGCTCAGTGGCATTTGGGTGCTCCCTTATAAGTCTTGGCACACTAGTAGTTGTGTCCGTCTGTTGTGTTTCGGCTCTGTTTGCTTGGAGTAGGGTCTTCTGCAGTTTGTATGGTCCCTGGGACTTGGACATAGCACTTCATTTCTGACATGTTTCTGGGGATTCTATGTGTAGTGTTTGGGCCCTTGCAGGGAGATGTGTTCAGATTAGGGGACATTTCTGTTTTCACTTGTTCTCTCCTTTCATCCTTATGGAGCAAGACCGATGACGGACAAAGTGGCAAAACACAGTTCACATTGGTTCTGAGTTTGTCCTAGCAAGCCTTTAGTAACTATCTTGATATTATTTTTTACTTATTTTCCCAACATTAAAAATACGGGTTAGCTCAGTATCATTACATTACATAGTTGCCCTCAGCAAAGTAAACAGAAAGTATGTCCCCACTTCGCTCTCTATACCATGGGGACTGCAGTAACAGCCATGTTTGCCCTGGTGGGATGCTCTCCAGCTCCAAGAAGATAGGTGCCTTTTGTGTCCCTACCCTACCAAGTGCCATATACTATCCTATACCAGCCCCAAATATTCCTTCCAATTCCTCCATATTTTCCAAGACTTCCTGGGGCACCCCATCCCTTCACAAATCGACTTTTCCATCTCCAAGCAACAGTCCATTCCAATTGCCACCTTGTGCCTGAAAGTGTATTTGCACACTGTTCACAAGCCTGTTTCACTCCTCCCCAGGCAATGCATCATGATAGACGGAATAAAAGTAGTCAATAATCACAGCATGTTTGTCTTTGCTTCTGTTTTAAAGTGCAGACAGTAGTGTTTTACTTTCTGACACCAGTGTTTCGTCCTTGAGGACTCATCAGAAAGGCAAAGGTTCTGTTGGGAGGAACATGACCCGCTGTTCAGTTTATATTTAATACAGCACACACATTACATATCCGCTTCTCTAAATTTAATTGGATGCAAACAATAATCAGTTCAATTTGCTTCCACCATGGGGTGCTCCTTCATACCACAAAGCCCAGATCTTGGTTGCAGTCCACGTCACAATGGAGCACACAGTGCACATGCATGTTCATAATGTGTGCTGAGCTGAAGATCAAAAGCAGCTCACTATGAGGAGCTCAAGGCCAGGGGCGCGCACTTTCCAGAGCTATGAACCGGACCCCACATGTGCAGCTGAACACAGATCTGACACATATCACATATCCTGGCTGGCCTCTCACACTGCTGTGATCAATGCTCTCCCATAAGAAACCCATGGCTGAACGCCAGTGCGAGGCTCGATGTTTACTGAGACAAAGATGTCCTTCAGGTGCAGTGTCTGTGCTAGTGGTACCATGTGGCAGTAGGCAGAGCCGCCACTTATGGAAACATATGCCTGGAAGTGTGAAGGGGATGGTTATAACACAGCTTAGACTTTGAGCCAATGGAAATAGTATCTCATTCACCATCAGGGACATTTGTTGCAAGATCTTCTAATGCACATTTGATACAACTGGTATGGTGGCCAAATCCTGTTCATACAATCTGCAAGCCTAGAGGACGTCTTACTGTTGTTCAACTAAATTCTATCTGCCTATCAGCCCACAGAAGCTAACTTCAGGCCCCCACAGCCAACCACCAGCTCCCCCTGGGAACAGGAGCTTGTTTAATAGTATCTGAAGGTGGAGATGCACATTGTTCACGGAATATGACCGGCTGTTCACCACCTTGCCCTGGTAGGTGTTGTTGGGTGTCCCTATTCCTGCATAATGCATTGATATGATACCATATGTCCGAGGGCATTGAGCAGGGCCAGACTGGCGTTTCAGTGGCTGGCACGGTAGGGGCAGGTTTCACAGCGGGGGGAGGGCTGGAGGGATGCCTGTTATGTTGCTAGGGATCTGCCGTCCACGTTCCTGCTTGCAGAGCTTCTAAATAAACAATGCAAAAACAAATGGCTTTAATGCATGCTTAAAAACTACGCTTAATGGTTTCTAAGTATGCTTTTAAACCATTTGTTTTTGCATTATTCATAAAAAACCCGCTGGTAGCCAGTCTGGCCCTGGAATCAACACCTCTAATGTGATTACATATGGTGACATGGCAAGCTTCATCCGAATGCATTTGAAAGTTCCTCTTCCACATCTGCCCAGAACCTGTGTATCTCTCTACAGAACATGACTGTGTGCAGTAAAGTTCTTTCTTTTTGTTCTGTATTTGAGGCACTCGCTGTTTGGAGTCCGTCCCATTTTGTAAAGTTTACTCCCGTGTATAGTGTGCCCCTGTGTAATGTTCTAAACTGTATCAATCTAAAATTGGCCCTAATTGCCCCCATCCCAGGGGGCATCCTCCCAGTCTGCCAAGCTTGGTAATATCATTGTAACAATTTCATCTTTTTATGTTGTTTTATGGTGGCTGTTGTGTGGGATGTCAGTCATAAATCTTGATGCACACCTTCTAGCTTTCTAGGTCATAGTTGTTAAGTGACACACGCTCACACAGCCCTTGCTTTCTGTGTCATAGGTCCTAATTGACATGCACTCACACATTCCTTGTACGTTTAAAAGCTGTGCTGTTCTTTGGGGATATTGCTGACTGTTGGGAGGTCTCTGGTGACCATGAGAAAGTCAACTAATACTCAGAGCTTCAGTAGTCTGCTGTGCTGGCATTGTGCTCATTCTTGCCAGCACACAGAATTTATCTGAACAACTGTAATTAATCTTATAGGCTTGTAGATTGTAGGAACAGCATTTGGCCAGCATACCAGTTGTATCAAATGTGCATTAGAAGATCTTGCTCAAATGTCCCTGATGGTGAATGAGATACTATTTCCATTGGCTCAAAGTCTAAGCTGTGTTATAACCATCACCTTCACACTTCCAGGCATATGTTGCCGTAAGTGGCGGCTCTGCCTACTGCCACATGGGACCACTAGCACAGACACTGCACCTGAAGGACACCTTTGTCTCAGCAAACAAAGAGCCTCCCACTGACATTGAGACATGGATTTATTGTGGGAGAGCCTTGATCACAGCACTGTGAGAGGCCAGACAGGATATGTGATATGTGTCAGATCTGTGTTTAGCTGCATGTGTGTGGTCCCGTTCATAGCTCTGGAAAGTGCGCGCCCCTGGCCTCGAGCTCCACATAGTGCGCTGCTTTTGAACTTCAGCTCAGCACACATAATTAACATGCATGTGCACAGAGTGCTTCACTTTGGCATGGACTGCTACCCAGATCTGGGCTTTTTTGATATGAAGGAGCCACCAATGTGGAAGCAAATTGAACTGATTATTCTATGCCTTCAATTTACATTAGAGAAATGCATATGTAATGTGTGTGTTTTATTAAATAAAGCTAAGTGTTTAAGTTGACAGGAGTAGGCCTAGTCGAGTGTATGTGTGTGTGATGTGCATGACATAACCATGTTTTCCCTCTCTCTGCCTGTGCACGGTGGAACCTCAAATGTGACATTCAATATTCTATAAAATGTACAAAATTCAGCTAGCTTTATGGTCCTGCGAGCAGTGTATCAATTACATGTTTCACATTATGTGTCCGTGATATTTATTCTTGAAGGAAGGATAAGTACAACTGTGTTCAATGGAAGGCCATTTCAGTTGGCAGAACTGAGGTGATGCCTATATTTTCAATACACTTTTGATTTCTCTCGTAGGGCCTAATGCAGGACTATTCAGTAGATACGTCAAAAGCTATTTTACCATATGATATGTTTCTTGTGCTAATATTGGTTAATAATATGTATCTAACTGTTCACACTGGTGACTGTACGATTTCTCAGTCTAAAACATATACAAACTCTCCATTTGTGAGATTAGTCAAGATTTTCCCATTCTCTCCTAAGAGGCTTACTTCATGTCACAACTTTTAGTGGTCATTACTTTATTAGACAGAATATTTTCCATGTTCTTCTCTCCTTCTAAACTTAGTGGTCCTTATGAGGGAGTGTTCTTTAATTCATTATTTGTGTTGTGCTAGACCGTATTCGGTTCTGGCAATTGACTAGATTAGAGTGCGGAGTGTCCTGTCATTGTGGATAGACATGTGTTCGCATTATGCACATTTTGAATTAATTGACTGACCACATCTTCTTGCTTTCCGTAATGATTTCTAAAGTTCAAATAAACCTACATGGTTTGTACTTGAGCCTTGTCCTGTGTGGATTTTCCGGTGTAGTGCGGATTTCATGAGTGGATCTTTCTATGTGGCTTCTCCAGGTTTATATGAAATATGATTCAGCCTCCCATCTTTATAGACTCCTACATAGCCCCAGTACAACAATCGTCCCTTTTAATGCCAAAAAGCACCAACACCATGTGCATCCTCCTTTACTGAGCATGTCTACTGTTAGCTCAGTGAGCTGTGGAGAACTGGCAATGGTAGCAGCAACAGATCAGGCCCTTTTACCTGCCACTTGCCAGAAGAGTTGCCAACTGACCTCTTCTATTTTTCATTTGGCTTATCAGTCCCTTGGAGACTGGCTCTCAACCCTATCCATGTGGCACATGGATACTGCATGTTTGTTTACCCTTGGTATGTGCAGTAGGACGTGTGGGGAGCATATACACTGATTACAATGGTGGATATCCAGGAATCCATTTTGTTTCTTTGCACCAGAGTGGTGCAAAAGATCGAGGTTGGAGAAAGCCTGCAAGATAGCAATATGAATTGCCTGACTCCTCCATAGCATTCCTGAGGCTCTCTGTAGTGGACCAGATTCTAGGGTGCTGAGGGTAGGAAACAGAGGGTCTCATTGAAGTGCAGGGTTAACCCTTGCCACCCTTCCTGCTCAATTACTCCACAGAAGTGTTACCCACCACAAATTAACAGGTAGTTAAGCGAGGATACCTCTTGCGAAATTTTGATTTCGGACGCCCATGTTGGAGCATTTCAAATTCCACACCTCCTTTCTACTGATACTGAAAGAGAAAGATGATGGAGGAACCAGTGTGGGAGCAATACATGTACCTCACAGTCTACATAAAACTGGTCCCAGGCTTGAGTTGTGGAATACACAAACTGTGTCTGCTAACTTGGTTTAATTATGTGACAGAAACTACTCTCGGGTCCCACACCAGTCGAAATACAGTAACTCTTCTGCACATCATGGTTGGGGTCGCTGACCATAAATTCTTCTACACCAGCTTTGAAAGTAGGCACCTGGGAGTCCTTCAACTTGCCAAGGGGATTTGCCTTGGGCCTGCCGTGAGGCCTTCCCTGGAGAGAAGTAGCTGATTGACTGCTGAATGGGAAGTGCTTAAGGTACCCTTGCACAAGGTCAAAAACGCTAACTCAAAGAAGAGGGTTGTGAGGAGATGAGGCAGGAAGAGCAGAACGGAACCCATTGCAACCTGGGAAAGGATTTGTCAGGGTGTATGATGAAGGCTTGAGAACCTGAGGCCCATTTGGCCTGCCCAGAAGTACATGCATTTGTGACAGCTTGTCACTCACAGAGATCACAACCACATCCTGTAGTCTCCCCCTTACAAGATGAAGCACCTGAGTGGCATCTGAGTGGCACCTGAAGAAACATTACCAGTCTTTTCAATTGAAGCCAAAGTGCCAATAGGTTGAGATACATTAGGATAGCATACCTCCATCAGCAACTTCTGTGATCTTCAGTGGGCCATCATTGCCACCCATGGTGGCCCATTATCTGTGGGTATTGGGTTTGTGTTTGGGTTCAAGTAAGAACCAACTGCAAAGGCCTACCTGACCGTGAGCCATGCCAGTGGAATGTCGCCCCATCCTCTCCTTTACACTTGCTGTCCGGTTTACTCAGCCGGAGTACACACCTGCACACTAGATGTGAGGCTGGAGGCACCAGCAGTGTCAGCCTAAGCCAAGTCAGCAGAACAATTAGTGATGAGCTGTGCAGGACTACATACCAAAGACAGCTGCGCAGACCCCACTTTCAACAAGCACAAGTCGGCCATCCCACTATGAACTGAAGACAGATGACAGTGCAAGGGTGTGGCATTACGAGGAAGACTGTGAACTTTGGGACTAATTTTACCTGCTACTTAGAACATATCCAGAACTAACTTTAGTAATGGGTAAACGGGAACTGAAAGGAGTCTCAAGAGAGCCACACCCA
Source organism: Triturus cristatus (assembly GCF_964204655.1). NCBI lineage: Eukaryota > Metazoa > Chordata > Amphibia > Caudata > Salamandridae > Triturus > Triturus cristatus. The sequence goes on along the minus strand of NC_140590.1, from coordinate 472,148,317 downwards.
CGTATTCCCCAAGAGAGTAATGTGTCCTATGTGTCCTACCTTGCACCGACTATACTTTGCTGCAATACCGTATCATTAGTAGCAGCCTGTGATTATTACCTGATGGCCCCCTCACACAGTGATTGTTACCTTTATAACTGTGTATCATATGTCTGCCCTTTGTATTTTGTATGCACAATATTGCATTGTTTGTCAGACATAAAGTAGGTATCTGTAAAAGCATTGGCTGTGAATTGATTTATTGACTACTTGTTGAAATTAGAAACCATACAAGTGTAAGGTAAGTGCTTCCTTATTGGTCATCCACTCTCCTCCAAACTGAGTCAGCTCACCATTCTACTGTGAACTCTAAAGGGGAGAGTCCAAAAGGAGAGGAAGGAGAGGGGTGCAGGGTATGTACCAGGAGGGTCAGGTGGGAAAAGGGAAGATTACAACACACATCCCTTAGTTATCTAACAAAAATTTGTTACATTTGACAATCTTGTCACAACTCCAGAACTGACCATTCTCCAATTGTACCACATTGTTAAAGGTTTTGGAAATTCAACAAGGGGGGTACAACTTACTTTGACTGTGCACATCTTTTACACATCTCTTAACCTGCACCATGTCTCCCGCTCTCCACATGGGTGCTTTTACTCCACACTTGTTGTCGTACCAATTCTTGTACTTGATTTGGTGACATTTAACCTTGCTACCAACCTCCTTGGAGTCAAAACCCACAGTACTACCCCCACTCAACCAATTAGGGTTACATTTGGTGCTAGGTTCTCTTCGTCTGAGGACAACAAACGGGGACACACCTGTTACAGGATTGGATGAGGTGTGCCCATAAACAGTCACACAAAGAGGCTTCTACTTCATGGAAATTAGCTACTGCTAGTTGGAGGTGTTCTTTTATTAGCCTATTCGCCCGTTCAACAAGGCCATTGGCCTTGGAGCAATAGAGAGCCGTTTTCTCAGACTTGATGTTCCCGTTAGTTAAAAAGTCTTCCATAAGTTGGGATGTAAATTGTACCCCATTGTCAGTGATCTGGGTAGATGGTATTCCTTCCTTGGAGAAGACATCTTTGAGGAAGTCCAAAACTGACTTGGTGTTGGCACAATGAACAAATCTCTGTGCAATCCAGTGCGAAGTGTAGTCAACTAAGACCAACATGTATTTTGTGTGGGTCACCAAATTGTCCATGGGTCCTATTATGTCCATTGCCAACTCCATGGTTTGATCGGAACATCCACCGGAGACAAAGGAGCCCTACGTGTGGCCCTTGATTTGTCACTTTTGGCGCAACTGAACTTGCTGTTTCACCATGGTGTCCATCCTGGGGAACCAGAAATTCTCTCTAATTCTGTTTTTTGTTAAACTGCGTCCCAGGTGGCCTTCGTGTGCTAGATCCACAATTCTCTTCCTTAGATTTCCTGGGGGTACTATCTTGTTCTGGCGGTATACTTTGTCTCCAATAGTGCTCAATTCGTACCTGACCACCCAGAAATCTTTAAGGTCTTCTTCAAGTTCGTTACACTGTTGGGCCATCCTTGCACCATTAACTCTTTAAGTCTGCGCATCTCTTTATCTTATTCCATGCCTCTCCTCCATTCTTCTTCCGTGAGGGCAGGGTTGGTTAACACCATGATAGGACTATCTAGCATTTCCTCTTGAGGTTCTGCTTGTAAAGGTGCTCTTGACAGGCAGTCCGCAATTTTATTGTCGTCACCTGGGACGTATTCTACCTTAAAACTGAAATTTTCTAGGCCTAGAATCCATTTGCTTATGCGGGGAGAACAGTTCTCCATACCCTTTACTGTGAATATGAAGGTTAAAGGCTTGTGATCAGTGCAGATCGTGAAATTGGTTCCCCAAAGGAAAAACTTTAAATGCTTCACGGCCCAAAAGCACGCCAAGGCTTCTTTCTCAATAACTGAGTAGTTATTTTCAGCTTTAGATAGGCAGCAAGAAGCGAAAGCGATGATTTTTTCCTCCTTTCCATCCCTCTTGGAAAGAGTGGCTCCCAGTCCTTTGTTGAAAGCATCCGTTGTGAGAATAGTCTTTCTCCTGGGATCGAACGTTCCAAACACTGGAGAAATCACAATCTTTTTCTTGAGAGCATCCACAATGTACTTATGTTGGTCCTGCCATACAAATTCCTGGTTTTTTAGGTCTCGCCTGGCTATCGCGTAAGCGATCGCCAGCGAGACTAATGTAGGGGCTTCAGAAAATGCTCCCAAAGGCTTCCCAGGCGGATCGGGTGGCGGTTACGCGCACAACCACGCGCATTCCATTTGCCACCAGCTACTTCCTGCGCGTGCGCCGCCTCACGCATTCAGAGAGATTTAGTAAGGGGCACAAGACCTTAGGAATGCGGTTTATGGCCAGTGCATGTGAGGCATTCAAGCGCGAAGCTGGCATCTGGCATCGGATTTGAAAGCAGCAGACTGCTTTCGCCAGCGCGCGCTAGGCCTCACTTCCTGCATCCCCTCTTACAACAATTAACTTTCGTTATAACACACTTTCTTGTTGTTTACAAACCACGCCACACACTGCTGCACGCCACACACTGCTGCACACCACACACTGCTGCACACCACACAATGCAGCACGCCGCACACTGCTGCACGCCGCACACTACCGCACGCCACACACTGCTGCGCACAATGCTGCATTACACACTGATGCATTACACACTGCTGCACGCCGCACACTGCTGCACGCCTCACACTGCTACACGAAACACTGCTGCACGCCTCACACTGCTGCACGCCTCACACTGCTACACGCCACACACTGCTGCACGCCACACAGTGCTGCACGCCTCACACTGCTGCGCGCCTCACACCTCATACTACTGCAAGCCGCACACTGCTGCATGCCTCACACTGCTGCACGCCGCACACTGCTGCACGCCGCACACTGTTGCACGCCGCACACTGCTGCATGCCACACACTGCTGCATGCCACACACTGCTGCATGCCGCACACTGCTACACATCGCACACTGCTGCACACCACACACTGCTGCATGCCGCTGCATGCCACACACTGCTGCACGCCACACACTGCTGCACGCAGCACACTGCTGCATGCCGCACACTGCTGCACGCCGCACACTGCTACACGAAACACTGCTGCACGCCACACACTGCTGCACGCCACACACTGCTGCACGCCACACACTGCTGCACGCCGCACAATGCTACACGAAACACTGCTGCACTCCACACACTGCTGCAGGCTTCCCAGGTGGATCAGGTGGCAGTTACGCGCACAACCACGCGCATTCCATTTGCCACCAGCTACTTCCTGCACGTGCGCCGCCTCACGTATTCAGAGAGATTTAGTAAGGGGCACAAGACCTTAGGAATGCAGTTTATGGCCAGTGCATGTGAGGCATTCAAGCGCGAAGCTGGCATCTGGCATCGGACTTGAACGCAGCAGACTGCTTTCGCCAGCGCGCGCTCGGCCTCACTTCCTGCATCCCCTCTTACAATAATTAACTTTCGTTATAACTCACACCCCATATGCTCGTTCCCTCCCACCCTTCCTTTGATGTCCGCTTTTCTTGTTGTTTACAACCCACGCCACACACTGCTGCATGCCACACACTGCTGCACGCCACACACTGCTGCACGCCGCACACTGCTGCACGCCGCACACTACCGCATGCCGCACACTGCTGCATTACACACTGCTGCATTACACACTGCTGCACGCTGCACACTGCTGCACACCGCACACTGCTGCAGGCCTCACACTGCTACACGAAACACTGCTGCATGCCTCACACTGCTGCACGCCACACACTGCTGCACGCCACACACTGCTGCACGCCACACTCTGCTGCACGCCTCACACTGCTGCACGCCTCACACTGCTGCATGCCGCACACTGCTGCATGCCTCACACTGCTGCACGCCGCACACTGCTGCACGCTGCACACTGCTGCATGCCGCACACTGCTACACGCCACACATTGCGACACGCCACACACTGCTGCACACCACACACTGCTGCATGCCACACACTGCTGCACGCCTCACACTGCTGCACGCCTCACACTGCTGCATGCCGCACACTGCTGCATGCCTCACACTGCTGCACGCAGCACACTGCTGCACGCCGCACACTGCTGCATGCCGCACACTGCTGCACGCCACACACTGCTGCACGCCATACACTGCTGCACGCCACACACTGCTGCACGCCGCACAATGCTACACGAAACACTGCTACACGCCACACACTGCTGCATGGCACCCACTGCTGCACGCCGCACACTGCTGCACGCCACACACTGCTGCACACTGCTGCATTACTCACTGCTGCATGCTGCACGCAGCACACTGCTGCACGCAGCACACTGCTGCACGCCGCACACTGCTGCACGCCGCTGCACGCCACACAGTGCTGCATGCCTCACACTGCTACACGAAACACTGCTGCATGCCACACACTGCTGCACGCCGCACACTGCTGCATGCCACACACTGCTGCACGCTGCACACTGCTGCAAGCCGCACACTGCTGCATGCCTCACACTGCTGCACGCCACACACTGCTTTTATGCAAGTTTATGCTACGGACATTGTAAATGACAATGCCTTTTATTTGTTTTAAAACCAAAACATAAATAAAAGGCATTGTAATTTTACAATGCCAATAGCACAAACACTTATAAATGTGAGACCTGTTGCATTGCAAATTCTTGTCTTTAGTGGTTCCCGTAGTGGATTACATTTAGAGGCAAAGTTCTTGATGTATTTGGAAATGTATTCCAGTAATTCAACTCTTTCTTGTACTTAGGGTACAGAGCATCCTTCACAGCACTCAGAAGGTTGTTCTTGGGATGAAATTCTTTCTCCGAGATGGAGTGCCCTAGGTAGTCCACTGATGTTACTCTGATTTTGCATTTGGCTTTCTGTACAGTTAACCCTGCATCCATTAATTTCTTGAAGACTACTCTCAGAGTGTGGTCGTGGGCCTCGGCGATACTCCCATACACAAGGATGTCGTCCTGAAAACACATGGTGTGGTCCATGTCCTTGAGGATCTGGTGCATGATTTTCTGGAAGACCGCTGCGGCCGATGCCAGGCCGAACAGCATCCTCTTGAACATGTATGCACCGTGTGGGGTTATGAAGGCTGTGAGGGTTCTGGATTCAGGGTGTAGATCTACCTGGTGGTAAGCCATGGAGAGATCAATGACACTGAAGTACTTTGTCTGACCCATGGTGCTAAGCATTTCGTTTATGTTGGGTAGAGGATACCTCTCAACCCAAATGTTTTCGTTGAGACTTCTTAAGTCCACACATAAACGAATACCTTCCTCATTAGCCTTGGAAGTGATCACGATGGGTGCCAACCATTCCGATGTGTCAATGGGTTGTATGATACCCATGCTACTCAATCGGTTCAGTTCCTTCTCCAATGGTTCCCTCATGAGATGTGGTACCGGACGCAACTTGTGCACAATAGGTTTAGCATTAGCTTGGAGCTTGATTTTATGTTGGAAATCGTGAGAAGGCCCAGCTTTCCCTCAAACAGTTTGGGGAACTCCTCACATATTTTACTACCTATAGGGACGTCATCAGTAAGGAGAACTTGGTCTTGGTTATTAGGGTGGAGCATAATGCCCAGTTATTTTTGGTGTTGCCACCCCAACAGATTGGATTCTGTTTCCACTATGTAAACTTTGCCCCTAGTGCTCCTCCCTTTAAACTCGAGCTGCATTTCCATCATCCCCACTAACGGTATTGGCTCTTTACCGTAACCGATGGGTGATATGCCAGGTTTCATTAACCAAGTACCCCCTTTCATGTTCATGTAATCGAAATCGCTACGGGTCAACAGCATGAATGGGGAACAAGAGTCAGCAAACATAGAGACCGAATTACTGTTTAGTGACTCATCACATTTTGAATAAATTACATTGACTGTCCCTGTTTCATCCTTCAATTGGAACACATATCTCTTCTCGTAAGGGATGACACACTTAACTTCTTTAACTGAGGTGCATTCTTTGTTCCCCAATTCTCTGTCATGCGGGCTCCCATCTCTGCACAGTCTTGCAAATTGCCCCCCTCTATTACAAATCTTACATGTGACATTCTTGGCAGGGCATTGAAAATAATTAGCTAAATGACTACCACTGCCACACCTGAAACATCTGAATTTCCTTTCATTTACAGAATCGGTGTTGTGCACATCCCCTTTACCTTTTACCTTGTAGACTTCACCTTTTTCCTCGACCTCTTGAACATTTGCTACTAACTCTGTGGGGAACTTCATCTCTTTGATGCAGTTAGCTGTGTGACCCACTGACTGGGCAATGGCAACTGCCTCTCTAAGGCAAGGATTCTTGGCTAATAGTTTTTCCTGTATGCGCAGATTGTTGGTGCATCTCACCAATTGGTCTCTTATGAGAGAGTCTGTAAGGTTGCCAAAATCACATAACGGACTAAGACCCCTAAGTGCTGCAATGTAATTGGTTACAGACTTTTCTTTGCCCTGTGACCTAGTAAAGAACTTGTGACGTTCAAGTACCACATTGATTTTGTCCCCAAAATGTGCTTCTAGTTTAAGCATGGTGTTAACAAAAATGTCTACTCCCTCTACACCTCCCCCTCCTTCGTTCTCAGGCTCTGGTAATGTCTCGTAAATGTTTCGCCCCTGCACACCCAAATTATGTAGAAGAATATGTTGTTTGCGTAATGCTGTGAAACGCTCCCCCTATAGCAATTAAGTAGAATTCAAATAACTTGACCCATTCTTTCCAACATATTTATGGATCACCAATCTCATTGAGGAAGGACGGGGGCTCATGCTTGCAGCTGCCATCATAATGATGGAAAAGGCGTAAGGGAAAGTGGAGAAAGCCAAGACAGTGGTAAAAGCAATAATAAGCAAAGTATGCAGGGAACGTAACAGTACAGAATACCCAAATACCTTCCCCTCCCAAAGTCAAAAAGGGAAAGCAAGAAGGCTGAGGCACTGTCCAAAGTGAAAGAGCACAAGGAAACAGTGAAAAACTGAAATCCCACCTGAAGCAACATGTTGGAAAAATGAGCAGAAGAATGAAACCAAAAAATAGGAAGGAGGAACAAGGGTAACAGCACTTACAACACCAGTACACATTGAAAAGGAGGCGCTATGGTGCGCACTGACGATGGAAAGCCAATCGGAACAACTGAGGATAATTTTAAGGGTAGTTCTGAGGAGAAGCAGGCGCAGGGGTGAGACGCTTCTCCAAAACAGTGTACGATGAGGAAAATGAAAAGCGTCCGGGGTGCGTAGTCAAAGGAGAAGAGTCTCCGATATGCGAAGAACCAAAACCAGATGATAATTTGACAAGGCGGGCGAAGCTGACGAAGGCAGAGGCTGTAGATGAAAGCTGGATCCTGAGGTGAAATTAGACAAGGCAAAACTGACAAAGTTGACGAAGTGCTGTGAGGGCAGACGCTGAGTGGCAAAACCGGAGCCTGGGTTGAGCTCGGCAAAGGAATGGCGATGTGAAGGAAACCAAAGCTGGCAAGGCTGACGAAGGCAGACACTGTAGATGAAAGCCAGAACCTGAGATGAAATAGACAAAGCAAAACTGACAAAGCTGTTGAAATGCTGTGAGGGCAGATGCTGAGTGGCAAAACTAGATCTTGGGTTGAGCACGGCAGAGGAATGGTGATGTGAAGGAAACCGGAACCTGTGGAGTACTCCAATGGAGAAACTGACCAAGGTAGACGCTGTGAAAAGGTTGGTGGACAAAAACACAATAAACAATGAAAAGGAAAGTCCGTAGAGAAAAAGTGCTGACAGAACGGCACATTAAGGCACCAGAACGCCAGAGTGGCAAAAGCAGAACCGGTACATGAAAGCAAAATGGCCAGTGAGAACAAGTCCAACACTACAGAATTTTCCACACGAGAAAGTACAGTAAACGCAGTTCAGCCAGCAGGAACGAATCCGGGATGTGGCAGTGCTGGAAACAAGCAGAGGAGGGACCGTCCTCTGCACCACAACTGCGAATGATGATGGAGAGGTAACACAGAGGGGAAATGACCAAATTCTGCCCCCAGTGCACAATCTTCGCCAGTGTTGATATTAGAAACCATATAAGAGTAAGGTAAGGTCCAGTGCTTCTTTATTGGTCATCCACTCTCCACCAAACTGAGTCATCTCAACATTCTACTGTGCACTCTAAAGGGGAGAGTCCAAAAGGAGAGGAGGGAGAGGGGTGGAGGGAATGTACCAGGAGGGTAGGGTGGGAAAAGGGAAGATTACAACACTACTCTTATATGTCACATTGACTTTTGACCACCTCCTTGAGTAAGTGTTGAACTGCTGGCTTTGCTATCCTGAGGACAAGTGCTAAAGTGCTGTACTGGTTGCTCAGATTTTGGTGCACCAATAATGTAAAGCTCAAGTAGACCAGTAGTGAAAGGTTCTCATTGCTAGAGTCTGAGTCTAGTGAGCTCTTGTCATGCGTAGACTCATGAAAAGGTTTCCACGGTGCCTCCTGACTACATTAACTGCCTTGAAGATGACTGTGTGTCTTGCCTTGGTGAAAGCGTAGGTCTGCACATGGTAGATGTTCGAGTATTCACACTGCCAAAAAGACAACCATATGCAACTGCGCAAATTCAGGAATATATTTAAGGAAAATAATGATAAAATGGAAGTGTTTTAAGGAAAATGGCTGCAACAGTAGTGATCAGAATAGAATGTGAGACCTGTAGAAAAGAAGGCAATACGGTATTTCTTACAGAAAAGTTTAGATATTCAGATCATTTGCTCATAAAAAGTAACAAACATGCCTTTTAGAGGGTCCCACCTAAAAAATCTGTTCTCTACTAATGAGTAATGTTGCTTATCCAAGACAGCAACACAACTTGAAGTGGCCCCATGCAAAAATTGAACATAGTGGAGATGAAAAGGGCACTTTAAATAAAAACGAGTATGATTGTGAGTCCAGGATCAATAAATTAATCCTGCTGGTGGAAGAAAATGAACCTAACAAACCAGACACATTATATGTGTGGTGCCATCAGGAGTAGTTGCAGAGAGATGGGGGAAATGTAATGCATTTTTCCTAACGAAAATTCCTAAAAGAGAGGCAATAATCCATTAACTGCAGAGTTAGATGGATACGTATGATCATAGCAGAACTTTGTAAGTTCAGTTTAAAAGGACAGTTGAGTGTGGAGTAATTGAACTGACTGAGTAGTCAGACTGCCTGTTTCCCGCTGTTATTATATGGAATCCTCATAAAGCTTAGGGATGCAGGCCCACTTCAGGGATCTAATCAGAAACATTTCAGAGGACCACTACGGTCTGTCTGCCAAATGCTGCAGAAATATTGAATACTCTAAAGTTGTTCTCTGTATCTTTCCACTGCCTATTGTCGAGTTTTATGGAACATCGTGTAAAAGCACCCCATGTCTTCTGTAACACATCAAGGTGCGTACAGGATTAAGTGAATGTCCTTTTGCTTCATGGTGGGATGGGCATTCTCCTAATTTAATGAGCAGTTCATTCAAAGCCATAAAAGGAGTAGCATATTTTCAGGACTTTATATTGACAAATGCGGAAGAGAAGCAAGGTGATAAAATATTGATTGTATTATGTATCTATAAAATAAGAAATGAACTACTAACAGGTAGCCCACACAAAGATAAGAAAGTCTGGGGTCCAGGGCAGGCTCATATTTGGATAAATGAGCTCCATTAGTTGATCTGCAGAGGAGCATGGTTTTCCATCCAATGATAACTCTCTTCCTTTATTATGTAAAATGTAATGAAATCCATTTCTACAACTGTATTACCACAAGTAAGGTATATGTATTCATGATGGTTAAGACCTGCCCTAGATGGAGTGTGGTGGTCTTTTGGTTTTTATGTCCTATATTAAAAAGTCAACAAAATTGTTTATTAAAAAAGAAACAAACCGGGGGCGTGGTTTCGGCGCCGTTTCAAGATGGCGTTGCAGTGCGGAGCTCCGACGGACCAGGGAACTCCGTGCAAATTGAGACTGCTTCCAGCGCTTACCGATGGAGAGGAATCTCTCCGTCACTATGCGGTGAGTCGCTGGAGGCATTTTGGACCTACGCTGCAGCACTTTCAGTGCTAAAATGTCACGAAGGCTTTTTCCCTTTTCTGAGGCGGCGACCGCCATTTTGAAGACCGAGAAGCTTTTCCTTCTCAGGTGTAACAGCCCTTTTCGAATTTTACCGTGCTTATATACTTGAAGGCACCTTCATTCAGAATGTCTTGAAGCCTTTTTTCAGCGCTTTAGTATTTTCTCTACTTGTATCCGATTGAAACATTATTTTAGGGAAAACAAGCATGTTTACTTCATTTTTTGTGCTCTTATTCCTCAGGATATTTAATTTTTGTGGAGAAATTTCTTCGTTATGAATTGGAATGCTTAAATATCCTCATTAAGTGAACATTACTATATTCTATCTACGCTTATAGTTTCTCTTGATTAAGGAGGTAGGCCCTACGATTTTCTGATACATACCGGTGTGTTTTGCTCTTTCAGAGTTGAAACCTTCTTTTCCTGACAGTGCATTCGACTCTGCTGTAATGCTGTTGAGAGTTTAAATCACGCACTGTTTACAAGACTCCCCTTTTTCTTTTCTTTTTTATGGGATGACTAAGGAATCCTAAACTCTCTACTTCCTCCAAACTTGCTGTACACTCAGACTCAGACTCTGTTCACAAAAAAATGGAGGACATTTCTCCTCAGAAACTTGATCATACACCAGGCGCAATCCCTAAAACTCAACTTCCAAGCAAAATAACTGTGATTTCCACCAACCGACTGAAAAAAGACCCCGTCTCCAGTGAACTCTTCCTCAGCTTCCATAGATATAATTCTTCAGGAAATTCGTGCTTTGAAACCCTCCATAGAGGAAACTCATAAAACTCTGCAACATCTGGATGACAAGTGGTCTTCATTAGAATCGTGTGTACTCGTTGTGGAACAAAAAACAGATTCTCTTCAATCCTCTTGCTCACGCATCACATTCCTAGAGTCTGAAATATCTCTCCTCAAAAAGCACACTGAAATTTAGAAAATCAAAATCGTAGAAATAACCTCCGAATTTATAGTCTAACCGAAAATATAGAAGTTCCAATCCAACTTTCTTTTTTCAGTCATTTTTGCCTAAACTCCTGGATATATCTGCTACTCTCCACTTAACATACAAAGAACTCATAGACTTGGTCCCAAGATATCCGATAAACCACACTGAGTCATCATGTTTTTCCTGCAATATACTGACCTTCTACAAATCCTATCTGCGGTCAATTTCGCCCCCAAAACGTTTGGGGAAGGTCATCGACTATATTTCTCTCAAGATGTGGCTAAAGTTACTGCAGATCGCCGGAAAAAATTCCTTGATCTCTGTCCTCAATTGCGTTCTATTAATGCCATATTTGGACTAATCCATCCCTGTCTCTTTAAGGTGAACAATAAGGAAAAGACTACCACTTTAGAGGAGCCAGCTGCTTTGCAACAATTTCTTCGTCAACATGGAGCTGATGTCATGGATACTTCAAAATCTACTTGATTTATTATTTTGCTTTGCCTTATCTGATTGTCTTCTTGTATATGTAACTCCCTAATGTTGTTTCGCTTGTGTTTAATTTTTGTAATACTCATAAATTCAGTCTTTTTATCTATTTTCTCTTCTATACCTCCCTCTTGGGGTGATATCTTGTTCATAATGTTTTCTTTCCCATTTACGCAGGTGTTGTTTGTTCCGTTATCCGTTTCCCATATTGTCTCCTTTATATGTTGACATCCTTATTCATGGGACCCCTGAGATTTGGTGGAGATCCAGTGCTGTCGTCTTCTGGCATTACCATCCCCCATTTCATCTTGTGTTTGTTGGTATGTTCTTAAGTTGTCATTTGTATGACTTTTACTGTCTTTTCGTTCTCTGTTTTACTTTTCTCTCTTTGGTATTCTCTTCTATGGTTTCTTCTTTTCCTCCTTTATGCTTTCTTTCATAAGTCAAATACTTAATTTCTTTCACTTTTCTTCCCTATATCTATTATATTCTAATTTTATCCTCAATTTTATTCTCACTCTTGTAAGCATATTGATGGTCCATGCTTTTACCATTAAGTTATATTTCGGGTTACTACTTGGAATATTAAAGGACCAAGCAATCCTATTAAAAGGCAACGGGTGCTTTCTCATCTAGCGAAATTAAAAGCTGATATTGATTTGCTCCAAGAATCTCATATTTCTGAAGATGAAGCTTCCAAGCTGAAGAAATGTTGGGTGGGTCATGTGTTTAATTCTCCAGCTTTAGGTAAGAAAAATGGGGTTTTGATCATTTGGCATAAAAAATTACATGTCTCCCTTGTTAAACAGAAATCTGCTACTGAGGGTCGTTGGGTTGTTGTTAAGCTTCTCGTAGATAAGATTCCTTTATTTATTTTTAATGTATATGGCCATCCTTCTGTTGATAAAGTTTTCTGGACTAATGTTTCTGACAAGTTGCTCTTATATGATGATTATATTATATTTGGTGGTGATTGTAACCAAGTCCACGATCCAATATTAGATAGACACTCAAGAGTTAAAATGCATTCACAATTCACATCCACAATACGTCGCAAATCGTTGGTTGATATTTGAAATCCTGGACTTCAGAGCCTCACATCGCTCACAATCTCGTATTGATTACCTTTTCTTGAGTAAATCTTTGGCCCAACATGCCATTCAAACTAAAATTGGATCAATTTTAATTTCAGACCACGATCCTATACATGTAGATATAGACCTTATCCCCTTTTCTCCCCATCCAGGAAAATAGCACTTTAATAATTCCCTACTTCTTGATCCTAGTTTTTGCCAACAATTCAATTCCTTTGCCTCTGAATTTTTTACTATTAACTCAATCCCATAGTCTCCTTTTGTTATGGTATGAGATTCCTTTAAAGCTGCCCCCAGGGGTTTTATTATAAATTGTGTATCGCAAAGAAAAAAATCCCTAGATACCCAATCCACTTAACTACTTAATAAAATTAAACAGTTAATATCAATCTAACAATGAGTCTTTCTTGAGAAATCTTATTTATGCTAAACTTACTTTTAATAAATTATCTACAGACGCTGCCTCCAATTACCTATCAAAAAGTAATTCTCGCTATTATAGGGGTCAAAATAAAATGGGGAAATTGCTGGCTAACTATTTAAAGGTAAGAAAAGAAAGAACTAGAATAGAATCTTTACAAGGCCCTACAGGTACTTCTATTTTTAAAGATAAGGATATTTTAAATTAATTTGTTTCATTCTATAAGGAGTTATATTCACCTGAAACTCTACCAGAACAGTCTGATCTTTCTACTTATTTTCAGTCCATTGTTTCTCCTCCTTCTCAACACGTTGACCTTGATCCCTTGGGAATGGATATTTCTTTAGCGGAAGTCTCCCATGCTATCTCGGTGATACGTCGAGGGAAAGCACCCGGACCAGATGGCTTTAATATTGAGTTTTATGATCATTTTTCAAAACTTCTTTTACCTAATCTTTTACTTTTATTTACATCTTTCTCTGATAATGGTTCATCTCAAGGCACGTTTCAGGAAGCATTGATCTGTTTAATCCCAAAGGAAGATAAATATCACTCTCTTTGTAAGAACTACCGGCCCATTTCCCTAGTTAATACTGGCTATAAGATCTTTGCAAAGATTTTGGCACTTCGTATTGATCCTGTTCTACCTAATCTGATTGGCCCTGAACAACTGACTTTGTTAAGGGAAGATTACCCTCTGACAATTTTCGGGTCTTCCTTAATGTCCTAAGCAAGCCTCATCCTTAGACTACCCTATTGCCGCTATCTCTTTGGATGCAGAAAAGGCCTTTGATAGGATTGGATGAGATTTTGATGCTTCATGCATTAAAACTGGCCGGCTTTCCTCCTAAATTGATTGCTTTGATTTCTTTGTTATACTCAGGTCCCAGGGCCTCAACATTTGTCAACGATCAAACTTCAGATTACTTTCCATTGCTTAGAGGAGTGCGACAAGGATGCCCCTTATCACCTCTGTTCTTTGTCATATCGTTAGAACCCTTTTTGAACAAGATTAGGCAAGATGATCATATTCCAGGTTTACAATTTGGTTCACATCAGTTCATATTGTCAGTATACACCGATAACATTCTTTTATATTGTTCTAATCCTGCAACCTCTCTTCCCTCTTTTCTTCAACAAGTAGCCTCCTTTTCTCAGCTTTCAGGGTACCCTTCTTAATACCGACAAATGTGAAGTCTTACCATTAAATGTTCTATGTCAAAAAAATCTCTTTGCTCATTCCGTTTTTTCATGGCAACCATCTAAAATAAAATATTTGGGCTTGTGGTTCGCCCTGTTAATTCCTGAAACTCTAAAGTTAAACTTTGATTATATCACCAAAAAACTAAATGACGCTATTACACGTTGGCACCCCCTTTTTCTCACTTGATGGGGTCGATTGGACTCGATTAAAATGATGCTCTCTCCTCTTATATTGTATATCATCTCCATGATTCCAGTACAAATTCCTGGGAATTACTTCAAGAAAATTGATTCTACCTTACTAACATTTCTATGGAAGGCAAACCCCCTCAAATAGCTTTGTCCTCCTTAAAAAGGTATAGCCATATTGGTGGTCTTAAATTCCCTGATTTTAAAACTTATATCATTCCACTTTCTCCCTAAAACAAGCTGCTCGTTGGCTCTCTGTGGAACTCCCTATCTATTCTCCATTGTGGATAAAAATAGAGAAATTTCTTATTGCCCCTTTCGACTTTCAGGAAGTCCTTGCTTTTACTACTAATATTTCATACTTACGTTCTCCCGTCATTTCTCACTTCTGTAAACTCTTGGTTCCTCTCTTGCCATCATCATATCCCTCAAATAACTCCTACCAACAACAACTCATTTGGCATAATAAATAATTACGAATCTACAATCGCACTATATTCTGGAGATCCTGGTGTTCTAAGGGCTTACGTTGGATATCTCAACTTCTACTGGATTATCAACCCCTTTCTTTTTCTGATCTTCAAACTAAATTTTCTTAACCAGCGTCCTTTAGATTGCAATATAATCTTTTATATCCCTCCCTCAATCGATACCTTCTTACTTTACCAAGAATTTCTAACCTTCCTGCAAATTTCAAAAACCTATTTCCAATATTAGACACTTCCCCCTCTGCATCCACTCTTTACAAATGTTTACAACTGCCCCCAGACAGACTCAAATCTAAGATTGAATTGGCTTAGGAAAAAGATTTATCACAAAGTTGGTCAATGACTACATGGGACAAATTATGGGCTAAGCTTTACAAAACATCTCGAGCTGCTAACACCACACAAACCCTTTACTTCATTTATCAACGAGTGCTATTTTCCCCAGTGATTCTACCTTCTTTTTCATCAGATATGTCCTCTTCTTGTTGGTCTTGCCCTTAACCTTCTGCTGACTTAAAACACATGTTGTTTGAGTGTCCACCTATCCGCCAGTTTTGGCAGTTGGTTTGGTCCCAAATTAAGAATTGTTTTAAAGTTCAAGACCCTTTTTCCTTAACAAATATATTCTTAGGCACCCTATCTCCCCCAATGGCCTCAGTCATCTCTGAATTTTAAACTGTTAGATTTATTGTTAGCTATTGCTTTTCATTTAATAACCTCAAATTGGAAGCAGACAGATAAAGTCACTTTCAGGTCCTGGTGGAACACCCTCAGTTTTGCCATCATCTAGACACTAATTATGTTTCCCCTGTATCTCTAGCACTTAAAAGAGATCTTTTATGGCTTTCATTAACTACATATTTATCTTTGTCTGCCTCTTCTAATGTCAATATTACGAATGTATCAGATGATGTACGAAAACCACCATACCTTCTCCCTTTGCCTCTCTATCCCTGTATAATTAAAAGTTTTTTATACCCTTATGTTTATACCACGTTATTCAATCTTAATTATTGTTATGCTTACATTGTTAAGTTATTTAATTCTTGTCTTTTTACTCTTAATTGCTATATATTACCAAATATTGTTCCCCTTCCCTTGCCCTCTCCCCTTATTGTTTTTATTGTGTATATTTCCTTTGTACACAGCATGATAGTTCTATCCTCATATATCCTTGCTCACCTTCCAAAATGTTATGTTAAATAGGATTTGTTTTATTCATTTTCATTGCTGTTCTTTTTTCTCGTTATTCTTTAATAAACTCAAACTTAAAAAAAAAGAAACAAATCATAAATATCAAACGTCCTGAGCCTGGGCCATCTTCCATTCAAGAAAACCAACCAAGGTTATCATAGTGAAAGCCAAACTGCCCAACATTTATTATTTATTTATTTATTTTAATGTTTTATAGAGCGCGAACATGACCCGTGAGGGTATCAGAGCACTTTACATGGTTCACAAGGGAAAACAATAGAACAAAAAAAACAAAAAAACAGTAACGTCTCCAAAACAGGAAAATATAAAAGGGGGAGGGTTGAGGGGAGCATGGGGGCAAAGGGAACACAAATGTGAGGTTAAAGTTCAAGCTAGGGTTGGCGGAAACCGTGGCCCCCGGGGGTCTCGATGGTGTCCGGTTGTAGAGTTGTGGAAGGTGCAATAGTCTTGGAATCAGTCAGCAAGTCATAGTGGCTGAGAAGGGGTCTTAGTTCAGGAATTTTCCCATGAGGAAGGTTTTGGCCTCCTTCTTGAAGCGAGCTAGAGAGGGGACTTTTCTGATATCGGGCGGGAAGGAGTTCCAAATTCTTGGTGCTTCCCCGGAGAATGCCCTATTGTAAGTTCTTTTTTTACGAAAGTGGGCGGGTCGGAGCAGGAGACTTTTTCTGGATCGGGAGTTCCTGTTTCCTCCCGATAGCACAAGTTTCTGTGATAGGTATGCAGGGGAGTTTGCGTATAAGGCCTTGCGTGTAATGCACGCCAGTTTCAGCTGTATTCTGGCCTCTAGAGGGAGCTAGTTTAGAGCTTTCAGATGTGGAGAGATGTGGTTGAATTTCCTGGTGCCAGTAAGTAGTCTGGCTGCCGCGTTGAGACAGGCTTTTAGAGGTGCCAAGGAGCGCTTGGGTAATCCTGTGAGGGTGGAACATCCAAATCCAGTCTGGAGATGACTAGAGCTTGGACTACCATTTTCAAATCCGGAACATCGATGAAGGGTTTTAGTTTCCAGAGGTAGCTCAGGTGGAATTTAGCTGCCTTGGCCATTGAATTAATGTGGTCTCGCATGTTCAGGTTGCAGTCGAGAAATATGACCAGTGATGAGCCCAACAAAATGTCCAACAACAGAAATCACTGAGGATTTGGCTTTTTGAACTAAGGAGTAATTACAATCGAGATGCAAAGTGGTGGGAATGCGATTTTAATGATGGTAAATAAACCTTTGTACCAAATCTACATAATTGTAAGATGCACTGTGAATCATTTCTAACTGTTTACATAAGTGCTCTAGGGTGGGTGCTATATTCAAGGAGAAGATTGTGAAGAGAAAACTGGAGTATATGTCTTAAGGGCCTTCAACTGGCACCGATAACGATGCAGTGGGCCTTTCACGGCTTGTATAGCCCTCTGCTTAGGGCAATAAGTTTATATTAGAACACTGGAATGTTTGGAGCTGCATTTGAAGACTGTTATGTAGCTGGGGGCCAATAACGACATAAACTTTGTGCTCCAGCATTCTCTGGTTCTCCCTGTTTACATTTGGAACATTTTACTCTCTGTGGGTGGGAATTACTAATAGAACAATCCCCTTCTCAGGGTATGAGTTTACAGTTCCAGCCTATGTCTGTGGGATGGAGTCTTTAAGAACCAGCATTCAACTTTCTTGCAGGCTTTGTTGTAACAGAGCACTTTCTAGGCGAAGGACTCCGAACAGACAGCACTGTAAAATTACTTCTAAACAAGCTGATAGGTTTTTGTTGAAAAGGTGGTGGGGCAACCCTCTTATGGAACATACTGCAGATGGCACAACTAATATGATGTTGAACTTGGGAAGTAACTAGACACAGCAAGTCATAACTCACCCCTTTGTATTGACCCTGTGATGTCTTCAGCAGAGAATTTCCTCCCTCAAGGCCGCTCCTTGTTACATCTTATCTGTCCTGGAGTGTTGGCCAAAGACAGCTTAGAGCAGATTTCGTCTTGCTGCCCTCCATCTTGTCAAATGTTTGCAGAATGTGCTGTTCTGCAAAATAGCGAAAAACAAGGTGGCCTGTGGAGTAAAATGTACAGTTATAGTTAGAGCCTTTCAAGATGACTTATAGACATTTCCACTTGTTAGGGATATTAATACCTTCTAACACTGACATCTATATTCTTATGGCATCAATCATGTCATACAGTAGGAAAGGGAGCTGGTGAACCGGAAGATGCTTCGCAAACAGATATAATGCGTTTAGTGAAGCTAAAAAATAATTTTTCACAAATTTAGCTTTCGGAAATAGAGAAAGCAACGCTCATTGTCCGGCTCATGGAAAATATAAACAGAGCAGGTAGAAGCTGCTGTGCTTTGGAGGTCACCCGACCTCATTTAGGTAAGTCTGACTGTTGCATCATCATCATAATCCAGATAATGGGATAGGTCAGTCATGCTACTTTATGTGACTTCAGTGGGTATGGGTTTTTATTGATTTATATGGGTGAGAAGTTCCTGCCCCACAATGCACAGTCTAATGAAGTTTTAGGGGTACCGTTCTATATGAGGCAATGTTATTTGGCATTGCCCTTGCGAAGACTCTTGGTGCAAGGTTGATTCGTGCTATTGCAGGTGCCACTTTGAGTTGCGTGCGTGTCCGTGCAAACCTTTAGTAAATTTGAGCCTTTGTGCATTTTCTGCTCAACATCTGCATCGCTATCCTCAGCCCACACCCAGTGCAGCTGAACAGCGTGCACTGGCAATATTATGAATGAGAATGAAACTCAAAAGAAGCATGTGAGGGTAGTAAAAAAGTATGTGGTAAATTTATGATAACTTGATTTATATGCCATTCTCAGTCAATCGCTACACTTTACGTTAGTTTTCCATCTTCTCAAAAAAATTAACCTGAATCACTTCTTGTAGTAAAGCCGTCAAGACAATATTTCTCGTTTCCATTTTCCATCATATGTGTTGCAAAACAGAAAGAAGATACATTTGGCCAAGTTTTGGGCACCTTCGCCAGCTTCATTGATTGTCTGTCTACGAGAGGATCCTAGATAAATCGTGCCCCCATAACGCCTCAGATCTTAGAATCAGATATAAGGGTCCCAGTTATCACTTGAACCTGGTACCAGTGCACACTGGTCTGCCACTGCAAGCAACCACCTACCTGTTCAGTGCATGCCTGGTGTGATAGCCCTCTGAAGTGGCATCCTGGTGTGGGCGAGTAGTTCCTGCCCCACAATGCACAGTCTAATAAAGTGTCTGGGGTTTTTCGTTCTAAATGATGTTTGGCATTGCCCTTGCGAAGACACATAATGCAGGCTTAATTCATGCTCTTCAAGGTGCCACTTTGGCGTCCATGCAAAACTTTAGTAAATCTGGGCCTTTGTGTATTTTCTGGAAACAGCTAGCTAATATTTGCGACAATGGAGTTAATTTACTAAAAATTAAATAAAAAGGTATCATGGGACAAAAATACGAGAATGGATGGGCGGAATTTGCGAAATCCACTTTCGCAAATTATCGCGAACATTTTTTTAAATTATCGCAAACAAGCGGAAATATCGCGAAGATGCGGAAGTTTTTTTCCCGCATGTTCGCGAGATTTTCTGCATGGTTGCGGGTCGCCAACTTACCCATCTGGTTGCTCGCGGGTGCGGCCATCTTATTTTGAGTTGTCTCGCGGTGCATGATCGCGAGAAGAAAGACGTGATCGCGCGACGCATGACGTCACTGCGGGCGCGAACTGTCGCGAGACAGCACAAATGGCTAAAAACAATACAACATCTCATGGAGAGCGCGACCGGATCAAGAAAACTTGTCGGCGAACGCAGGGATTCAGGTAAGGCGATCGCGCGCGCGCGAGAATGTATTATTTTACAGCGCGAGCAAGAAACAAATTATCGCCAAGCTGCGGAAAGTGGAAATTTTGACATTTTCTCGCTCTCCGCGGAACGCGAAAATGTCAAATTATCGCAATTTCTGCGAACGGAACGAAATTTTAGCCCAGGCCTAGAATTTTCCAGAAAACTGCAAGTTCATGCATTGCGACATAACTAGCTGACTTGCAAACAACGTAATCTGGTGTTTGGGGACAAAGAGTTGATTTTTAGGAAATGACAAGATGACAGTTGCAGACTTGATTGTTTTTTTTTATCCCTTACAAACTAGTAACATGGATCAAATTAGCATGTTTCCGCAAAATTTTATTGATTTGGGAATAGTGCTGCTGCGGCATAGTCTTGATGCTACAGGGAATATTTTTGTTGCAATGACTGTTATTTATTAACTGATATAGAGGACTGTCATCATCTATATCTCTAGCTTTCCGATGAACATACTATCATTTTCTCACTATACTTGGTGCACCGGGCCTTAACTGTGTAGACTGGTGTATGATAAAAGTACATCTGTTTTCTGAGCTCTAGAGTCTAAGGCTTCATTCAGATTGTGAGGACTGCAAATCTTGTTTATTGCCTCATTCTGCTACTACCATGTAAATGCGCACTCATTTCAAATAACCCATACCTAACAGGAAGAAGCAAGATGGGAGAAAGAAAGGAAGAGGAAGTTAAAAGTAGAGGAAGATGGTTTATGCATTCTGGCTCTGCTGCCTTTTGGCTTGCTTTGCGCTCTGTAAATACCACGTACAATTGAATACGTAAATGATCCGAACTGCCTCAAAAACAAAACGATTTATATCCAATTCCTTTGTGAAATTGTGCATCAAAATGCACAAACTGGTGCAAGTATTTCCAAAAAGATTTTAAGAGAAACAACCATCTACTTGAAAGAATATGTGAAAAGTTTATGAGTAGCCACTTTTAGTGATGCTTGTAAAACTCATGGCTTTTTACCAACTATAGGTTGAAATTTGTACTGTAAACTGCACCATGCAGGTCGCTTTGCGACCGCATCAGTAAGCACCTGGACATCTAGCCTGCCACATGTGGCCATCAGTTCCTGCGTGTGCCAGCCTGATCCAGTGATACCCTCCGTCATTCCCACCAACAGAACACCCGCCCACCCCAGGACCTACTTTATGCAGGCTGCAGTGTGACTGTGCCCCAAAGGAAAGCACATCTGTGCCAATCCACACCTGGACTGTGCCCAGTGCCATGACACTTGGCCCTCCCACCCCCTGAAGATACACCATCTCCAGGCTCTACACCCTCAATCCTGGACGCAGCAACAAACACTTCCACCATGCCGACCCACACTCCATGGTAGGACCGCTCACCTGCACCCACTGTCACTTCACCAGCCACAGCACATACATCAGCCCACCAATCAGTCCCACCCCGAACACACCAAAGACACCACCTGAACAAAAACACCAACTTGCATGTGTCCTTCTCAACACACGTTCATTATGCAAACACACCACTGGGATTAGGGAAATAATCTCCACCCTCACACCCGACATCCTCTTCCTCACTGAGACCTGGCTCAACCCCATTTCCGCACCCGACAGCGCTACCGCAATACCAGAAGAATACAAGATCAGCCAACTCAACTGCATCAACAAGCCTTGTGGAGAGATCGCCATCATACACTAGGAGTCCATTCAATGCACCACTACAAATTACATCACCCCAGCCATGGAACACCTCACCTTGCAACTTCAAATATACAGCAAATACACCATCAGGAGCCCTCTCGCCTATCGTCCTCCAGGACCATGCCCATCCTTCTGCAACTTTATCACCCCCCTTGCTGTAGACTCCAACAACTACATTTTCCTCTGCACCTCAACTTCTTTCTTTGACGACGACAATGGCATCAACACTACCAATCTTCTCGACAGCATGAACAACATTGGACTTACCCAACTCGTCCACGACACACTAGACCTCATTTTCACCTCCAGCAACCGCATTAGGTACAGCCACACAATGGAACTCACCTGGAACGACCACTCCATCATCCACTTCAACATCACCAGCTCATGGACATCCAACCCTAAACTGTCCAACGTCCCACCTCAGCTGGAGCAAAGTCTTAAAGGACACATGGATCAATGCTCTCAACACCATCCACCCCATCATCTCCTCCAACAACCTAGACCAGAACATCAGAAACTTCAACAATTGGATCACCAACTGCTCGAACAGCATCGCTGCCATAGCAACAACACCCACAGAAGATTCACAAAGCAGGCTAGCTAGTACACTGAAGACCTCAGAACCACTAAATGACACAGTAAACAACTGGAAAGGAGATTGCGCACCAGCAAAAACATAACAACAAGACAGCCTTCAAGATAGCCCTCAACCTCGACCACAGACAGTTGAGAGAATCGAAGAGAAAGGCCTTAACCTCACACATCAAATCAAGCTCCAATAACAGCAAAGAACTCTCCAACATCTTCAAAGAATTCACCAACCTCTCAGCTGCAACAAACAACATTGCCCCCTCACGGGAACTCTGTGACAACCTTGCAAAAATCTCCCACTACAAGATTGCCAACATCTACAGAAACTTTAAACCCCAGCCCAAGGCCACCAATTTCTTCAAGCAACACAATGACTCAGCTACCACCACAGACATCTGACTGACTGAATGGAGCCAGCTCACCCCACAGGACACCGCCTCCTTCATGAACTCGGCCCACTCGGGGGCCCCAACCAATGCATGCCCTCACCACATCTTGCCATGTACTCACCACCTTATTCAACACCTTAAATTCCACGGCCACCTTACCCGAGGACTGGAAACACACAGAAGTCAACGCCCGACTAAAGAAACTATCAGCAGACCCCAGCGAACTCAACAACTGCTGACTTATCTCTCTGCCCCCGTTCCCAGCCAGAGTATTAGAAAAAGACATCAATCAACAATTCTCCTCACATCTGGAATGGAACCTCCTGCTTGACTCCTCCCAATTCCGTTTCCACAGCAATCAAAGCACTGAGAAAAGCTCCCATTGATGCTATTGACGACATCTGAGCCCTACTCGACCGAGGAGAGACTGCAGCTCTGATCCTCCCTACTCTCTTGGCAGCCTTCGATATGGTCTCATACCACATACTTATTACCAAGCTGCACAACATAGGCATCCAAGGAGCCACTCTCAGATAGATTGCCTCTTCCCTCACCTGAAGAATGCAAAAATCTGCCTTCCTTTCTTCACCTCCGAACCCAAGGAAATCATCTGTGGAGTACACCAAGGATCCTCGCTCAGCCCCACCTTCTTCAACACTTATATTGCATCTCTGGTCAGCATCACCAAAACCCACGGCCTCAATGTGATATCCTACACTGAAGACACACAACTCATCATCTCCCTCTCAAAAAACACCACCAAGACCAACTTCCACAACTGCATAACAGACGTCATCAACTAGATTAAGGACAACTGCTTGAAGCTCAACACAGACAAGACAAAGTTACAGATTTTTGGAAATAAAAACTCCTCATGGGACGCATCGTGGTGGCCCTCAGAACTCAGACCTACTCCTACCTCAACTGACCACACTGGGAACCTAGGCATCATTCTGGACAACAACCTAACCATAATGACTCAGGTCAACTTTGTTTCCTCATCCTGCTTTTTCATCCTCCTCATGCTTTGTAAGATTTTCAAATGGCTACCCTAAAGCTCCAGCACACCATCACCCATGGCCCTCATCTCCAGCCGACTGGACTATGGCAACTTTCTCTATGTAGGGATTTCAGCACAGCTCCTTCGATGACCACAGACTACACAGAAGACCGCAGTCGGACTCATTCTGGATCTCCCTAGATGAACCCACATCACCTGCTACCTCAGGGAACTCCACTGGCTCCCTGTACAGAAAACATGCCAGTTCGTGCTCCTGTATACACAACTGCGGATCCGCCTACTAGAACCACCGCCTGAACTTCCATCAGCCCACCATACACCACCGCTTCGAGCCCCCTTCTCTAAACCTCACCCTCCGCTTGCGACGTAGCAGATGCAGAGGTCGCTCCTTCCTAATTAGCAGCACAGACATGGAACGAGCTACCCTTTCATCTGTGAACGTCCCTATCTCCTCCAGAGTTCTAAAAGTCTGAATGATTGATCATTTGGGTTCATATTTGTTAAAATATTTTCCAGGGGAAGAATAAACCCGGATACTCATTCATAACCTTAAGTTCACTTTTTCCGTGCATACAGACAGTGTCCCACCTTATGTAAAGTTCACCACCTGAAGCTGCTTAATAAGATTTATAAAAGGAATACAATTGCCAATGTTAGTTGCTTAATGTAATCGTCTGTATGCCAGGTGGCAGCACACCCACTATTGTGGGTGAGAAGGAAAAGAAACCCATTTCTTTATACAACCCTCACTCACTCTAGTAGTGACATGCTTCATCATCAGGTTCACCCCAACTCCTAAAGGTCGGGGTGGGTCCAACCGTATTCCAGGGAGCACATATGAAGATTGGGTGTATGGGGCCGTAACTTTAAAGATAACATTCCTCACTCACTCCAAAAGTATCATTTATTAGTGGGGTGGGAGGAAAGTTAAAAATGTATAAAGGGCTAAAAGGATGTAATGGTCCTATGGCCCTAAATCACCAACATGTTTCAGCCCTGTCCTATCGGCCTGTGCAAGGTCCTGGGGCTTTCGTCAGGGTGGGTGGCGAAGAAGTCGCTTCCCTAAAGACGTGATTGATGTGCGCATGCAATTTGCATATGAGAAAATTTAAGAAAGGCATATACTTGCCGCAGCAATAATAGGGAAATGCCCAATTTCAAGGGGGGCACCAGCTCCCACAGGAACATGAGAGGGAGGCCTTGTAGTCACACTTTTGTCAAAGGTCCCATCCCTTCACCGAACCTAGTAACAGCTCAGCTGTTACTAGGTTCGGGATACTCTGTATAGAGGGGATACTTTTGTGTTTTTGAGTATATTTCTGAGAGGACGTATCCCTTCAATCCTCTTTGTTGAGGACCTCTCTATCCTCCTAGGGTTCCCACTCCGGGCCCCTAACTTTGTGTAAAATAATGTATACTACTGCCTGTAATCCAGAACTTCAGACTTAGGTCTCTTTTTGAGACTGGCTGATTTTCCCAACTGATTGATTGATTAAAACATATTATTGTGCAAAATTGTTCTGTTTTTATTATTAGATTTTCCTCCAACAGTACCAAGCACACAATCAATTAAAGAAACCATGAAAACCCAGTGCACATGTAAACAATTACTGTCAGACACATTAATACATTAGCAAATGTGATGCACGAGCTGTTCAATGTAGTTTAATGTGCACAAATGCAACAGAACAATAAATTGCCATGTAACCAACAAAAAGCACTGCTGACCAACTACAGCGCTTACATGCCAATAAACTAACAAAAAGAAAGAAGTTCCCCTCTGGAAGTCTCTTGTTTCTTATTAATTCAATATGTAATGCAAATCCTGCAATGAAAAAATGAATACCCTGTCTCTTCTTTTCAACTAAATTACTGGCTACGTCTTCACTACTGTGAAAAAATGAGAAGGATACATACTGAACAAAGAAAGGCTTGCAATACCTCTGCTCATGAGGATGTCTGACTCAACACTTTCCAGGCACAAAGCAGTGGGGGAAGTGAAAGTGGAAGACTGTCTGTAGAGTGAAATGCAGTGCCCGCTGGATTGTCACACTGCAGAACTGCACACAAGTGTCGCCGAAACAGCTTTGCAGTCAGTGGTTTGCCAGAGACTGTACATCACAATATCAGCTTCTTTATTATCGACCTAAAACCATACCAGACCCACTATATCTGGGAACTCCTTTGGGAATTCTAGGGTAATCAGAGATTTCTGGGCAGAGACTGCAATAATAAGAACATTTTACCTCTGATGTTATGGGTAACCCTGGGCGTAGTTCGCGTAGTCGAGCTTCGCGAAGCTTCGCGAAGATGTCATTGCACTACGCGACCTTCGCGAAGCTTCGCGAGCTTGCGTAGTTGCTTGTGGCAACCTGTTCGCGATGGCTTTTTCTTGTTCGCGAGCGCGGTAAGCATGTTCGGGGAACTGTTTGCATGCTCGGGGGATATATCTCGCGATCTTACCCATGCGGTCGCCAATGGGCGACCGCATGGGTATCTTGTTATCTTGTTTTTCTATAGTCCCGCCCGCTCGCGATGCCTTATTTCCTGTTCCGGGTCGCGGATAGCGTGTTCGCGATGTGCATTGACGTGTTCGGGAGCGCATTTTACTTGTTCGCGATAAATTGTACATGTTCGCGAGAAATATCGCGCGAACTTACCCACGCGGTCGCGAATGGGCGCGGCCATCTTGTTTTTCACTCTATGCCATGTTTCTGGGCCTACTTTTGTATCCTCCCTTTATCACAGCAATCCTTTGTCTTTAAAGCCTTTTTCCTGACTTTTTTTAGTTATTATCTATCTCTCTGTTTGCCTCAGTTTATATTTTGCATTTTATTTCTACTTTTACTGTGTTTTTGTTACTTTTATAAAGTTCTTTCTATCTTCTTCCCCCTAACTTTTTTTCCCCTTCGGACTTTTCTTTTCCGCCTCCCACCCACCCCAGAACCATGGCCAAGGGCACACCAAGTCCCAAGGGCAAGGGACCTGCAGGCGCAGAGAAGCGCCGCCTGCCTTGCGGCAGAATGCGTCCTGCAGGGGTGCAGGCCCGGCAACTGTTTGGGGAGGAGGAGGTGGCGGCTCTTGTTTTTTTCATCCAGCGCCTCCTCCCCTTGACCTTGGCAGCAGGCGGCAGGCCCGGCTCCGGGTACGCTACCCAGGAGCGGCACCGTCGGTGGGCGAAGGTGCGCCGGGCCGTGTTCCGGTGCACTGGGATCCGGCGCACCCACAACCAGCTAGCTCACCGGTGGTCCGACATCCTGGACCGGGAGCAGGACCTGTTGGACCTGCTAGGTGTCGAGGTCATCGGGCTTGGTGAGTAACTGATTGTGTATATTAAATTAGATGAACAACAAGATTACTGCTGCGTGCCAAGCGTTGCTGGTATTACGTTCCAAAAAGCAAAATGTTCTTTGATTTAAGGACCCAGGTGCACGGTGGTACTCTTACTTGTTTGCAACGTAGTTTGCGCTAGCTTGTGCTGATGCTGATTATGTAAGAGTTTACTTTACAGAACTGAAGTTAGGTAATGCGATTTGCTAGAGAGACTCTAGTCCTTCCATTGTCCTACTGTGAAATAGTGGTGGATGGATATTGGATACTAGGTTTAGTTTGTTAGTAGTAGTTACTAATTGTTTTATGCGGTCTGCGTGACGCATCCTCTGTCACTGAGTGCTGCTTACCCCAGTCCTCCGTCGAACCTTTTGTACTTTGTTTAGTGAGTGGTAGGCTTAGCATGGTCAGTCAGTAGCAGAACTAGATCAGCATTATGCAACCAACCCACAATTTGTTGTATGTATGCACTAATGTATGCAACTATGCATGTGTCCTCCATCTCATCATCTATGCATTTGATGGCTGAAAAAAATTGAAGTGCAGACTTAGTGAACAATTGGCCCGTCTGGAATAGGTGGTGTAGGTCAGGTGGTACTTACTAGGCTTTGTTAGTATTTGGAATCAGAATGATCAAGGAACACTGGAGTGTTCATAAATAAGTAGACGATCCGTAAATGCACTAGGAAGCAGCCAGTAGTCGATCCATCTGATTAGATAGGTCAATTTTATTGCACTTGTTGTTTCCTAAAATGTTCTTTGACTTATTGTTTTTCCAAATGATTTATTATTTTTCTCACAGCACTCCTTAATGTTGGTCTCTTTCTTTATTATATTTTACATGATCATCAGCACCACCCAGGGGCAAGAAGACGGAGTCGGAGTCGGCGGGGGAACCCCAGGACCTCTCCTCTACTGAGGCTCCTGCAGCTGGCCCCAGTAAGTCCTCCATTGGTTAGATTGACATTTATATTTCCCTAAATGTTATGTTACTGCATCTTTTTTTTCCCAAACTCTAAATTATGGTTCCACTTTCTGAATCTCTTTTTTACAAAAGCTTACTTCTTTGACCTTGACTATCTGTTTACTAATTCTGTTTATCCCTGCCTCGAAGTTGCTTCTAACTCCCTCTGCTATGACTCTCTGTGCTACTAATACTACTACTACTATTACTATTATTACTCTGTGTGTAGCGAAGCTTGCACAGTTGCCCACTCTTTAATAGAAGGTTTTCTTTGCAACAATAAAACTCTGATTGACCAATAGCTCTAGCCACTGGGTCCTGTCCTTTGGGTTGTCCTCTTCAAGTCTTCTCAATGTTGAGGCTTTGACAATTACCACAAACAAAATGCCCAACCAGATATTTGACTAGTATTTTTGATCGGATAGTACATGATACTACTATTGTCTAGGATTCTGCAGAGCCACATACAGAACTATGCACAACAAAATAGGATGGTGCTGATGGGAGGTTGGATCTTACTGATCACACCTCAGTCCGAAGAACCCAGGATCCCCTAACAGACTAGCTATAGTGTCTCACATTAGGGTCCCACTCCCGACCCCCCCACGAAGACGATAAACAATGTTGATGATGACGGAGACAGAGACAATCCAGAACATAATAACAAACACCATTTTGCTCACACACTTGTGTAAGTCCACTCCACCACACCAAATACCACAGAGTCTATGTGTAAGTTCAAAAGGTTTATTTGAAACAAGTATCAAACTCTGTACATCGTTAATATGAAATTTAATTTACGACAGCCATAGTCAATAAGCCAGCAAAAAGCCTAACATTAAAACAGTAAACATTTACAAGTGCATGATTGACAACAAGAACAAGAGCCAAGATCTTTATAATTCTGGAAGATCCCTCACCGTAGAAAGTAGAAATACTGGTTACATCATCTTGCATCCACTATGCTCTGTAAATCTCTGGTTTGTAGAAGGGAATCTTTCGCCTATGATATATGAGAAAAACGCTGCGAGTTAGCCGTTAGATAGTATACTGGTGAATGATGCTAGCATTTTGCAGTCATGCCAAAAAGTGTAACATGTATGTGTGATGGCTAAGCAATATAAACTAAACAAAGTCAATATGTTGGGTTTTTTTCGACCTCTTCACTTGTACGCAACAGTCAAGCGGCCTTAAAGGCATCTACTGCACATGTCAATACGCTGGCAGGTATAATATGCACCAAAAGAGTAGTAGTCGACATGATGAATCTAAAAGGGTTACTCATGGCTCAGGCTAACTTTCAAAAGAGTAGAGTAGGACTAGATGACCCTAGGAAGTGGAACCATATCCTACTAGTGTCTGTCTACTGACTGTACTTACTGTCTAGTGCTGATGTATGTTGCATCGCATTAACTTTTTGTTCAATGTTCCAAGTGAACACTTAAAATAGGGGGAGGTTTACAGGCATCTAAAAAAATTTTGATGCTTTTTTCTAGGCACACTACCATCCACCAGTGCCGTCGGGGCCAGCGATGCGGCCATTCCGGAGGGGGCAGGCGAACTGGCGGCACCTGCAGGAGACACAGGGCCCAGGGGGGATCCAGCAGCAGTGGCCGGCGGCGGTAAGTTATATTCATTACTTCTTGACATTACAGCTAGATGGAACTGTGTTCACTATTTCACTGTACTGTGCGACATTATACAACGGTTGAAGAAGACACCCTTTACGTAGCATTACCAGCGTGAGTAGAGTAACCAATGGCCTCTTCTATTTGACTCCAAAATCAGCTGTGAATGTTTTATGGAGAAGACAAACTCAGATCAGATGACCTTCATGGATGTGTTGAACATAGAGGGAAAGCACTAAGGGTGGAAGGACGGGCGAGATAAACAATATGACTGACCGGCAGAGAAGGATATGTTGTTGGAAGCATGTATAGGAGTCTGATAGTAATAAGATCAGATGCATGGGTTGTTGAAGGATGGGTGGAAGGTGAAAGAATGCCTGCCTGGGTGGGCGACACAGTATGGGTGGATAGTACTAGATAGCAAGAATCAGCGGTGTTTTTGGTTCAAACTCAAAGCCAAGGCAAGGAAGGAAGGAGCAGAAGCATGGGTGTTTGTTGGTGAAACCAACTAAGGTTTGTTAAGAGATATATACAAAAGGATAGACGTTTACTTTAATGGATGTATGCCTGGATGTACTATCACCAAGAGACAGTATAGGTGGAAAGTGTCACTGGAGATTCTTACTTTGAAGAAAATGTAACAGAAACTGCGCGACAGTAGCAAAGCCTAGAGGAATCAAGGTAGTATTATGAGCATACAGTACACTTGCAGTAGTTTGCAAGCACGTCATATATTATCAAGCGGAAACCCCTTCCTCCCACTCTGGGGACCACTCCCTACCTATTAATATTAATGTATTTTCGATTGGGGCAGCCAGCCTGCAAAGGGTGGCCTATCTGTTGTTTAATGTTTATGTATATTGGTTACACAAGCAATGAAAGCAAAGTACCCTCTGCAGTAGCGGTTGGTGGTGGGATTGTTGGCGGGCGGCGACATGGGGAGGGGACGGGTGGGTGGCACTGGCGAGTAAACTGTGTATTACTGTTACGGCCAAATACAGGTAATCAACATAAAAATAAATAAAACTATTTTCAAGGTGCGCACTGCACCGCCGAATGCGATGCAGTGTGTGCTACTGTGTGCAGCAATGGTTTTTTTTATGTATTCTTTAATTACCTGTGAATGTCCTTAATCCATCGTTTACTATCCCCACCCTGCAGCTTCCCACGTCACCGACCGGCAGCACTCCCACCACCGACCGCTACCGACCTGATGTCGTATATCGTATTAGCACTAGCAGCATCTATAATATGAATATAAGCAATGATCGTTGGATCCGATAAATAAATAATCAGCCTTTTTGTAGTACCCATGGTAGGGTGTAAGTGAAATTGTGCATGCCATTTGCCCTCATGTAACAGAGTATGACCAGTGCCAACGGCCGTAAGGCGTCAGACAAAAAGATGAGCTTCCCCACCTGCAGACAGTAGTAGTAAATAAAAGTAACGTGAGTCTGCATCATCATGTGGCTCATATCTGTTTCTCTTGGGTGCAAGCTTAGCTGATGGACCTGGCATGCCGCCTACAACAAGGTTATGTAATTGGGCTAAACTACAGATAAGAACAGCACGACTGGTGTACCGCAGTACATACATAGTACGATTATATTTATAAATAATGTCTGAAACGGTCACAAATGTTAGAGTCCAAGGAAGTAGGATTAGAGATACTTACCCCAGCACCAAATCCCAAATGTTATGAACTGTGCTTGCTAGTGATACTGTGACACTATGTGTTGAATGATTTTAGTGTTCCTGTTTTGCTAAGAGTATTGGCTCCAACATATTCTTTTTCTTTTTTGATATAGATGATACTCCTTCCAATAAACCATCAAGGAAGGAGTTGGCCGCTAGGGCCCGGCGCCGGAAACTGGAGGCCATCTGCGAGCATTATCGCCGGCTGGTGGCTCAGGAGGTGGAGGAGGAGGAGGCGGCTGAAGCTGCAGCCTCCTCCAATGCCCCGGGCCCCAGTCAGGCCCGGCCTCCACTTTCACGGCGCCGTGGTCCGGCATTTGCCCGCCGCCGCGCCTCGATTTCCAGCACTGCTGCCCCCCACCCTGGAAGCAACTTTAGGGCATTTCGCCGCCAGCTGCTCCGCCGGATGGCCCGCTGGGAGGAGAACATGGAGGAGCGGGTCAAGATCCTGGTGGACAAACACCTTAAGGCCCGCCGACAATAGAGGACCTCGTCGTTTGCCCCTTTTTTAATTCCTTTTGTTGGTGGGTGGGTTTGTGGGCGTTGGGGATTTCAACGGACATTGGGACTTTGGACTTTCGTTTCGTTGGGGTTAGGGAGGGGGGTGGGTTAGGTCAGAGCGGGATAGTTTATTTTTGTTAGGGGATATTAAAAATATACTTACTATTTATTTATATGATGTTAATGTTTTTTGTGGTGGGTTACAGTTTTCCGAATTCAATGTAAGTTACATGGTTGTTTACTTTGTTTCCGTGCTGCTGCATGCCCACAGCCAGTGTTTGATTTAAAAGATCTGCCGATTTTGTAACACACAAACCGATAGATGCAGTACCCCTCACTGAGTTATTTTTAATTGTCATAGTACTGTCAGTCTCTCCTCCTAGTCCATACCTCCCACCAAACTTATCTTACCTGTGATTGATGATGAAGTTCGGCACACTGATGGCTGCATGGTTGGTTTCCCAAATTGACGGAGTAGATGCCATTATAGTGGTGGTAGTAGTAGACACTGGCAATAGCGTTTGAAAAAAGAAAGAGAAAGTCACTTGACTGAGACTCAGGGAGGAGGAGTGGAACAGAACACAAAGTAAACTACAGCATGGGTGGTCAAGCAGAAGAAGATCCTTGCCCTGCCTTAGTTGAAATTCAATTAGTGTTGCTTTCACCACATCTGCCCCAGCAAGCGTGTGATCAATTGGTGTACATAGTCATCACATCACACCTCAATATAAATCACACAGCCCGGGGGAAGAGGGTTAGGGATTGATGATTGGATGGGAAGTGGGGTTTTGGGAAAGGTTTGAGAAAGAAAAACAGACAATATGCATGGACACAACAAAAGTAAAACACAATCTTGTAAGACGACCATGATCCATTATCAAAGAAATCAAAGTATGAAGTGAGAGAAGGCAAATGCATGCATGCTGAGGAGGATAACTTGATGGTTAATGAGATAATGAGTTGTACTATAACTACTATGACCCAATGAGACAGTACAGTCAGGGACGAAATTGAAATTTGCCTTGCCTGTCTGACGCCCTCAGAGCTCAGACAGAACCCAATTACCTGCTCTACCGGGCTTACTTTCATTTTTCAAGCTAGCTAAGGAAACTAAAAAAAAGTTGGATCAATTAACAAACAAACCACAACACACAGTCGTAATGATTAAAGAGAAAAAAGCAAGCAAATAAATGTAAAGACGAATGATGATACTAAAGTTACTGTATTATCCTGGTCCAAATGAGGAGTTGCATCATTCTCGTCATTCTTCTTGGTCCTCCCTTCCATGGACACTCCGCACATCAATCTTGGGTATCACTGCCTGCCTGATGCGTATTGGTAAGGTACGTGTGAGTCGTTTCTCCCACTGTAGCACAGGGTAAAGGGCCGGCCTGTAAGTGTAGATGGAAAAACAAACGGGGTATTGAAAAATTACAGCCTTTACAACAATAAACTCAATTACAGTGGAGTGCAAGACAACACTCTGGAGAGAACACTTTCAGACTGAGGCAGCTTGGATAGGCTACATAGTGTGTCTACTCTACAGCAAGCATTAAGGTACAACAACAACGCGACAGGATTCAGGAGCCAGCACAGCCACAGAACAGGAGAACCGCGGCACAGGCCAGGCACCCTACCCCTTACTTACATTTTGACCGAGCCAGAGAAATGTCAAATGCACTGCAGCAACCTAGAATTTTCCCAATGAAGTGACTAAATCAATGCGCCACTGTCCGTCATACCACTACACTCTACTCCAGTCCACACCACTACAAGGACATCTAGCCTAGGTCTGCTGTGGTTCTTGTTCAAACTTTTTACCTTTTATGTCAGCCCATGAAAAGCCTGATGCGTATTGGTAAGGTACGTGTGAGTCGTTTCTCCCACTGTAGCACAGGGTAAAGGCCGGCCTGTAAGTGTAGATGGAAAAACAAACGGGGTATTGAAAAATTACAGCCTTTACAACAATAAACTCAATTACAGTGGAGTGCAAGACAACACTCTGGAGAGAACACTTTCAGACTGAGGCAGCTTGAATAGGCTACATAGTGTGTCTACTCTACAGCAAGCATTAAGGTACAACAACAACGGGACAGGATTCAGGAGCCAGCACAGCCACAGAACAGGAGAACCGCGGCACAGGCCAGGCACCCTACCCCTTACTTACATTTTGACCGAGCCAGAGAAATGTCAAATGCACTGCAGCAACCTAGAATTTTCCCAATGAAGTGACTAAATCAATGCGCCACTGTCCGTCATACCACTACACTCTACTCCAGTCCACACCACTACACGGACATCTAGCCTAGGTCTGCTGTGGTTCTTGTTCAAACTTTTTACCTTTTATGTCAGCCCATGAAACGCCGTTATTCCATAAATTTTCTCCAATCCAACTGACTGTGTGCAAAGATAGTATGCTCAGCATCCTCAATGATGGTGACCGTGTGGTACGTATTCTCCAACACCAACTCAGTCTGTAGTGACTGATTAAGTTTATAATATATTCCATATTACCAAATTGCAACGGATATTGGCCGGCACCTGCAGTGGTAGGAGTACAATGTGGTCATTATTAAACAGCAAGGAAACATTAACTGTCACCACACCTGAGTCACTTGTACTTTGTCGATAAACTAGTATAGTTCTACTTCATGGCATGCACAATTCTTCGTAGTCAACCAGCATCCAATGCAATGCATGCCACCATCATTCACAATAATCACTCATTACCTGTCTTGGTGTTCTCTTTGGCTGTCTGATCTGATGCCTGCCTAGCCTTCTGCCAGTCAGTGATGAGTTTCTTTCGGATTGGAAACAAAATGGAATATAGGTGGAGTCACGTTTCACTTCTTATGGAGGGACTGTTAGAGGCAACATGTATTGTACTATTCTCCATCTCCATCCAATGTCTGACTTGCTTGAAATGTACTTAGGGAGAGTAAGGAACATGGAGCAGGACCCTGAGGAGTGGAGTGGACAGTTATGCACAGACGTGCAACTCCAATAGGGAAATAAAAAAAGGAGACTGTTGATGGCTTTGTTGTGAATGTAGATTTTGAACCAGAAAAACAGATACACACAGTCACACACAAATAAAGGAAGGGAGAACAATTTGAAAGCCTAGTTGTCAGGGAAGAGGAGCTCGTCTTCAAACTCTGGTGGTTCGGACAGCAGTACGTCTAACAATCCACTACTTATGTCATCAAAGTCACTCTCCTCTTCCTCCTGTGATTCACGTATTTTGTACTCCGGTGGTATAAAGTGTTGATTCATTTTGATCATGGTTAACCTCTCAACACTTTTGGGCGAGAGACTGGTCCTTTTGACAGTAACAATGGCACCAGCAGCACTGAAAACACGCTCTGAAGAGACACTTGCAACAGGGCAAGCCACATACTTTATCGCCAGCCTGCTGAGCACTGGCCATTGGCTTCTTTTCCCATACCAATACACCAATGGGCTTTGCTCCATGTAGACCTCTGTTGTGTCATCTAGATAGGCCTGAACCATCCGCTCAATGTTCAGGGGTGCTCCGATTTCCTGGGCCTCTTTTGCCTTTGCATCAGTCATTGATGTGCAATACCCTTTCCGTAGAAACCAATCACCTGCCGTTTTTGGAAATGTGCCTGATGATCCTGTTGGTGCTGTTGATGTTATTGCTGCTGGCAGTGTTGACTGCTGGGAGGCAAACGCACTGCTCTTGGCTTCTGAAGTAGAACTTCGTTCTGGGTGCCCTGCAGTACTTTTTCTGCCCTGGAGGGGCGGGCCTTTAATGAAGATCCTTTCGTTTTCAAACTCAGTGGCTTCCTCAGCTATCAAAGTTTTGTACTGGGCAACATTCACTTCTGAAAAAGGAATGACTTCATTACTGCGCAGCAATAATTTGTAACGTGGATCCAAAATTGAGGCAGTAATGTAATGTGGATCTGACAGAATGTTATTTTGAATCCTTGTATTGTGAGATAAGCGAGCGGATAAGGTGTCTGCCAAAGAATGTGCTTCTACTTTGTCATCCACATCTGCGTACATTTCTGCCACATCCTTCAGCTGTTGCTCTAGCATGTACAACAATGGGATAGCTTGGCCCATAGTACAGTCCTCCCGGCTCACTTCACGGGTGAAGACCTCAAAAGGAAGTAGCATCTCTGTCAGGCTTTTGACAAGGTCCCATTGGGTCATCTCAACTCTCATGCCTTTCACTGTAGGATCCCCTGACCTTTTCATGACATAAGCATTAAGTGGTATGTACTGCTCAAACAGACGCTCAAGCATGTAATACGTTGAGTTCCAACGTGTTGGCACCTCTTGGATGAGTGCTTTGACTGGCATTTTATGCTCACGTTGAATCACCCTCAGCTCCTTCCGGGCTTTAAAAGAATGGTTGAAATGTGTGCATATTCTTCTGCAGGTGGTCAGTAAGCTGCTGACTTTGCTTTCATCTTTCATGGCCCGAACTACATTACTGCCATTGTCCGTGGCAACAAAACCAATGGTAAGACCTCTTGGTCGCAGCCACTCCAACACCTTGCTGTTAAACTCATCCAAAATGTTAGCAGCAGTATGAGATTTCTCCATTGCAAACATGGCTACAGTTGCATGTTTGCGAGTGTCTTTAAAAATCTCAGCGGTGTCAACAACGCCGTCAGATATCTTATCTTTAACACCCGAAAAAGAGACCCAGTGTGCAGTGATGCACATGTAATCAGTGGCTTGGCAACTGGTCCACATGTCTGTTGTCAGGTGTATACTCTGAACAGCACTCTGTTTTAAGGCTTTTCCAAGCAATTCCAGCACGTCGTGATGTAGTGCTGGAACAGCAACTCTTGCAAAATAGTAGCGGCTGGGAACTTTCCATTTTGGGCAGATGGTGGTCACAAACTCAAGAAAACCCACCCCTTCAACAAAAGAAAAAGGGAGAAGGTCCAGTGCTAACATTTTTGCCAGCTTAGCATTGTACAAACGTGCTATTGGGTGATTGCGTTTGTACTGCCCCTCCGGCCTACTAAACATGCTAAGAATGGTAGGCTGCATGGTATTCCTTCCTGTGGTCGACGTCGCACTTTTTGGCCCAGCAGTACTCCTTGGTGTCTCAGGCTGGCTCTTACTCTTGTGCCAATGAGATGTGGCTGAGGATGTGGGCGTTACCACTGCAGTGCTGGGGACAGGGCTACTTTGTGTACCACTAGCACAGAGAATGTCTCCCTCTTCTTCCTGTTCCACCGTGAGCGGACTTTCTACTCGTTTATGCCCAACAGCAATGGTTCCAGTTTTGATGAGCCTAAGGTGCTCCTCCCACTGGATTGCGTGGTGTTTTTTCAGATGGGTCATTTGGCCTCCGGTACCATAGTTTGTACCAAGCTTTCCACGGCTAACAGAGGAATGACAAACGGAGCATACAGCAATGTTCTCCTCCTTTGGGCTAACCGTAAAGTAGTCCCACACTGGGGAGCTTAACTTTTGTCTCCTGCTGGAGGTGCCACTCCCACTTCCAATGCCGGATGAACTGGAGGGTGTGTGTTGAATTTGACTCTGTGCAGGACCACTACCTACTTCTGCTGAGGTGGTGCTTGTTGTGCTGGATGTAGGACGCTGCCGGCCCTTTGCTAATGTAAATATGGAAGCTGGAGGTCGTGTTGGTGTTACCTGTGTTGGAGGTATGCGTGCTACATCCCTCGCATTCATTTTGGATAATGTAAAAATGTTGCTCTCCATCTCCTCAGGCCCGGGAGTGATGTTTGTGATGACTGGCTCATCATCATCATTATCATCAACCTGCTCTTCTACATCAACATCCATAAGTGTAAGGCTTTCTGGAACCTTCCTTTTGCCATGCCTGCTCTTGTGATGTGTTTCCCTCTCAGACTCAGTTTGTGGCTTCCAAGTGACATCTAGATCATCAGAAGGGGGGCTTGGTGAAGAACTTGATGTACTAACCCTCCTTTTCCTTGCTGGGGATTTAAAAGCCAATGCAACTTCTAAAGGAGTGGCTTCCTCTTCTTCCTCTGCATGAGGCTCAATTTCCTGAACTGCCCCTACTTCAGGAGGAACAGCTACTATTGCGGGCGGTAGCTGCGGCTGTTGACCACTTATCTGCTGTGTTGATGATGTTCCCTCCTGCGTTGATTGTGTACTACTTTGAGATAGCGATAAGTTTAGTTCAGGCTCAGCATCACTGCTTTCTACCATAAGGCTGGCTACCTCTTCCACACTCATCTGCTTGGGCATGGGTTGGTGGGTTGGGCCCACTGATGTGGAGGTGCTGCCCCCAGCTTGCCCCCCCGACACCGCTGCTGCAGGCCTCATTTTTGGTGAACCAAAAAAGGTTTTGGGAGGCACACCAGACTTAAGTGACACTTCCTTCTTCTTCTGTTCCTTCTTCTCCATGGCAACTTTCTTGGTACCGGAGGACCTGCTACCTGCTTTCTTTGGGGGCATCTTCAACAGATGTCAAAACAGCACTCAGTTGCACAAGTTGCAGAGATGCCTGGTCAGGTCACTGACACGTCACGTTGTGTACACTACAGCAGCAGGACGTCGGTCTGGCACCACAACAGTGGATGATGATGACACACCTCTGTCTTTTGTGCACCTAAAAGCAAAAAAGCCAGAAGAACATCAGTCAAAAGATCCATAATATAATATATAATTTATTAGTGTCTCGTGGGTGGTCATCACAATTATTAAATTTCATGCAGTCAGTGAACAACATCAACAGTATAGCCAGCCATTAAGAGACTGACTAGGCCAGGGATCCTGTTGTATTTGTACTGTGTAGTGTACACTTAGGAAGAAGAATAGCAAGGGAAAAAAAACCGCCGTGATGATTGCTGAGTTGTACCCCTGGGCCTACTGTACGACTAGGCCACAAGTTTGGACGCCTATGGCAAAGGCACAATGCATGCCTTCCTAAAATGGCCGCCACACACATGCCCAGCCCACCCACCACAATAACACACAAAAAGTGATTGCAAAGGACAGGAAGAGGAAGTTGTAGTGTCTGCGGAACTTAATCCCTCTCATAAAAAATGTTTCCAGACAAATAACAGCTTCTCCCTGCTCCAAACCTACAGCTCAATGACAACCTGAGGAGTTTTTTGTGCAGAAATGCACAAAAAAGCGTTTTTTCGAGAAGGGTCTATGTTGCTCGCGAGATATTGTTTGCCAGATTGCAAAAGCTGCGTGTTCGGGATCGCGAACTGTACAAAAAGGCTTTCTCGCGTGCGCGAACACGCATATTGCGAGCGCAAAAATGACGACAACTGTAAGTCCGCGTTGTCGCGCTGTGCAGAGTTACCGAAAGTTCGCGAGCTGAATCCCTTGCCTTACATGCAGGCCAAAATAGCCCAATTTGTTTAGCACATACCCAAAAAATGCTATTGCACCCCAAACACACCTTTTGCAATAAAATCCAAAGCCATCCATGGAGTAAAGGAAAATCACCAGACAACACCAACTGTACATGTAAAATCACGCACCACAGCTTGGAGGCTGACTACCTCTGGGCCTAGTGGAAGACTACTAGGCCACAAGCTTGGAACCGGATGGCAAAAGCAAGCACACTGCTTGGATGGCTTCACAAAATGCCCGCCACACACCCACAACAACCACAAGAAATGGGAGACAGTCAATGGACGCCTATGGCAAAGGCACAATGCATGCCTTCCTAAAATGGCCGTTCGCGAGCTGAATCCCTTGCCTTACATGCAGGCCAAAATAGCCCAATTTGTTTAGCACACACCCAAAAAATGCTATTGCACCCCAAACACACCTTTTGCAACAAAATCCAAAGCCATCCATGGAGTAAAGGAAAATCACCAGACAACACCAACTGTACATTTAAAATCACGCACCACAGCTTGGAGGCTGACTACCTCTGGGCCTAGTGGAAGACTACTAGGCCACAAGCTTGGAACCGGATGGCAAAAGGAAGCACACTGCTTGGATGGCTTCACAAAATGGCCGCCACACACCCACAACAACCTCAAGAAATGGGAGACAGTCAATGGACGCCTATGGCAAAGGCACAATGCATGCCTTCCTAAAATGGCCGCCACACACATGCTCAGCCCCCCCCACCACAATAACACACAAAAAGTGATTGGAAAGGACAGGAAGAGGAAGTTGTAGTGTCTGTGGAACTTAATCCCTCTCATAAAAATGTTTTCCAGACAAATAACAGCTTCTCCCTGCTCCAAACCTACAGCTCAATGACAGCCTGAGGAGTTTTTTGTGCAGAAATGCACAAAAAAGCGTTTTCGAGAAGGGTCTATGTTGCTCGCGAGATATTGTTTGCCAGATTGCAAAAGTTGCGTGTTCGGGATCGCGAACTGTACAAAAAGGCTTTCTCGCGTGCGCGAACACGCATATTGCGAGCGCAAAAATGACGAAAACTGTAAGTCCGCGTTGTCGCGCTGTGCAGAGTTACCGAAAGTTCGCGAGCTGAATCCCTTGCCTTACATGCAGGCCAAAATAGCCCAATTTGTTTAGCACACGCCCAAAAAATGCTATTGCACCCCAAACACACCTTTTGCAACAAAATCCAAAGCCATCCATGGAGTAAAGGAAAATCACCAGACAACACCAACTGTACATGTAAAATCACGCACCACAGCTTGGAGGCTGACTACCTCTGGGCCTAGTGGAAGACTACTAGGCCACAAGCTTGGAACCGGATGGCAAAAGGAAGCACACTGCTTGGATGGCTTCACAAAATGCCCGCCACACACCCACAACAACCACAAGAAATGGGAGACAGTCAATGGACGCCTATGGCAAAGGCACAATGCATGCCTTCCTAAAATGGCCGTTCGCGAGCTGAATCCCTTGCCTTACATGCAGGCCAAAATAGCCCAATTTGTTTAGCACACACCCAAAAAATGCTATTGCACCCCAAACACACCTTTTGCAACAAAATCCAAAGCCATCCATGGAGTAAAGGAAAATCACCAGACAACACCAACTGTACATGTAAAATCACGCACCACAGCTTGGAGGCTGACTACCTCTGGGCCTAGTGGAAGACTACTAGGCCACAAGCTTGGAACCGGATGGAAAAAGGAAGCACACTGCTTGGATGGCTTCACAAAATGCCCGCCACACACCCACAACAACCACAAGAAATGGGAGACAGTCAATGGACGCCTATGGCAAAGGCACAATGCATGCCTTCCTAAAATGGCCGTTCGCGAGCTGAATCCCTTGCCTTACATGCAGGCCAAAATAGCCCAATTTGTTTAGCACACACCCAAAAAATGCTATTGCACCCCAAACACACCTTTTGCAACAAAATCCAAAGCCATCCATGGAGTAAAGGAAAATCACCAGACAACACCAACTGTACATTTAAAATCACGCACCACAGCTTGGAGGCTGACTACCTCTGGGCCTAGTGGAAGACTACTAGGCCACAAGCTTGGAACCGGATGGCAAAAGGAAGCACACTGCTTGGATGGCTTCACAAAATGGCCGCCACACACCCACAACAACCACAAGAAATGGGAGACAGTCAATGGACGCCTATGGCAAAGGCACAATGCATGCCTTCATAAAATGGCCGCCACACACATGCTCAGCCCCCCCACCACAATAACACACAAAAAGTGATTGGAAAGGACAGGAAGAGGAAGTTGTAGTGTCTGTGGAACTTAATCCCTCTCATAAAAATGTTTTCCAGACAAATAACAGCTTCTCCCTGCTCCAAACCTACAGCTCAATGACAGCCTGAGGAGTTTTTTGTGCAGAAATGCACAAAAAAGCGTTTTCGAGAAGGGTCTATGTTGCTCGCGAGATATTGTTTGCCAGATTGCAAAAGCTGCGTGTTCGGGATCGCGAACTGTACAAAAAGGCTTTCTCGCGTGCGCGAACACGCATATTGCGAGCGCAAAAATGACGACAACTGTAAGTCCGCGTTGTCGCGCTGTGCAGAGTTACCGAAAGTTCGCGAGCTGAATCCCTTGCCTTACATGCAGGCCAAAATAGCCCAATTTGTTTAGCACACACCCAAAAAATGCTATTGCACCCCAAACACACCTTTTGCAACAAAATCCAAAGCCATCCATGGAGTAAAGGAAAATCACCAGACAACACCAACTGTACATGTAAAATCACGCACCACAGCTTGGAGGCTGACTACCTCTGGGCCTAGTGGAAGACTACTAGGCCACAAGCACACACATCCAACAAAGGTAAATCACACACACACACCAACAGTGAAATACACCACAGCCACGTTTAGCATTTCAATCCTATGCCATCCATGCCCTACATGATGTAGAAATTCTACAGACACCACAAAACATGGACCCATGGGTACCCTACTGGCTGAAATTGCAGAGAAAAACAACTAGGCCCATATTGAAAGTAGTACAGGCCACCCACCACAACAATAATTTTTAAAAACAATAAAAATCCCAGAAAAATGTAGGTACAAACAAGCCCCAATGAAACAAACACACCAATTCTCCAACGTACTTGTCGTAAATTAAATCTCAAATCAAAAATTCCTCAAATAAATCCAAAAAAATGGTATGATGCAGCAGACAGACACAAAAAGTGATCCTTCCAGCTCCAAATCCAAATGAAAGTGAACAACACATGCACAAAGCACGTGGGAGGAGCCTGCTGGACAGGAACAGGAAGTTGTAGTGTCAGGGGCACTTCCTTCCTCTTGAAAAAAAAGTGTTAAAAAAATTAAAGGACTCTTTCTTACACAAAGACTACAGCAAGATCACAATCTGAGGAGTTTTCTGAGCAAAATGATCATTTTAGAGAAGGTTTTATGAAGCTCGCGAGATATTCTTTGCCAGATTGCAGTTTTTCCATGTTCGGGATCGCGATCTTACCAAAACAGCCGCCGGAAGTCAGTTCGCGCGCACCAATGACGTGTTCGGGGTCGCACACTCTCGCGGGCTTGGGCAGCCATAGTACAAATCTCGTGGCGCTCGCAAACAGACAGAAAAGCAAGTTGGCGATCGCAGAATCAAGGTAAGACATTACCGCGCGCGCGAGAATGAATATTATGCGCGAAGGGAAACAAATTTACTACGCTACGCGCTAGATTGCGTAGCAATCTGCAACTTCGCGCTCTACGCGAAGCGCGAAGTTACCAAAACTTCGCAAGCTCCGCGAACGGAGCGTAGTTCAACGCCCAGGCTTAGTTATGGGGCTTAAAGTACTATAGAACCCAAAACTGGCAGCCATCCAGCACTTGATCTTCAGGGCATGACTAATCTACATATATGTAGTAGACTGAGCATGGTGCATTTGAATGTTGCAGCTCAGGAATCCATTTAGCATTTTATGTGAGTTAGTAGTACATGAGGTGGAGGTTGGAGAGAGCCTCCCCGACAGTAATGTGAATTGCAAGGCTCCTACAAAGCATTTCTGAGGGCCTTTGAACCTAACCAGACTGTTGAGGGTGGAGGATATGAAACAGAGAAAACGTACTGACTCAACAATGAATTATTAATGGTTGCTTCCTGCTTGACTGAATCATGTCTCTTCCTCATCCCACCTCCCTGAGTAAACCTTGGACTGCGCATATATATCAGTCTACTCAGGGGTAACACCTTGGGAAGGAATGGTGAAGGAAGAAGCAAGGATTGCCCTTGCATTAAAAAAGAACCCTCTGTTTCATATCCTTCACACCCAACAGTCTGGTCAAGTTCAAAGGCTCACACAAATGCTTTGTAGGAGCCCTGCAATTCACATTACTGTCAGAGAGGTTCCCTCCACCCTCCACCGCATGCACTACTTGTACTACTAACACACAGAAAATGTCTGAGCTGCAACAGTCAAATGCATCATGTCAACTACACATATGTAGATAAAACAAACCACTAACATCCATGTCCCACAATACTGGAAAGCAGACTACACCTTGGATTATCAAACAAAGATTAATTATGATATGGGCCTACTTTCAACTCAGGTTGATAAGAAAAATGAAACAGTCTCCTATGCCCCCACGCTTTTGGGTGCTCGAATAAGTCAATGAGACCATATCACTGCAGCATAAATGACCTACAGTGAATCCCTTCGGAAGCATAATACAATTTAAATTTGCTTGTGTAACATAAAAAGCAGTCCATTTTAACACCTCCTTATATTTGCCATTGAAGTTGAAGATCTCTGAAGCAACTTGTACGTCCAGAAGCAAGTTTTCTCTGGATCCACCACAAAACTACCACAGCGACGAGAGCAGCCACATTGACTATATTTAAGGAAGAACGCAAAACCTCTCATAGAGAAATGTATGATTTACCACCCCCGATACGATAGTGCCCTGTAATGCGTCATGGTCCAAGGAAGTTCTTGGTAAACTGCACATTCTAATGTGATCTCTTTCACCCTTGTATTTAAAGATGTGATCTATCCATCTCCTGCCTTAGTTCCATCCTGCAGGATGGCATGGCTGCTTCAACTCCATCCTAGGTGCCCTTGAGCACAGTACGGTTTCCCCTTTTCCTTGAAGT
The DNA here is from genome assembly GCF_964204655.1 of Triturus cristatus. NCBI lineage: Eukaryota > Metazoa > Chordata > Amphibia > Caudata > Salamandridae > Triturus > Triturus cristatus. Next base: position 472,104,014 of record NC_140590.1, on the reverse strand, counting down.
CTGTTCAACTCATGTTATCCTACATGGGTGTTTCTCTCTGACGCCTATGAGGTCTGGTCAGCGCTATATAAAACCATGTAAATAAAATAAATAAATATCTCCATATGATATAATCTAACCAGTTACTCTCTAGATGTGGCTATATCAAGAGTAGAATTCAGCATATGCAAGCACAGATCGATCCAACCCGCTGTATTCAAACTCTGGTCTATGGATAGTGAGGCGATGTGAATGACCAGGACTCTCCATATGCAGTCATCTACTGAACTGGCTTCAATTCTCCATTCAAGGGGCCTCATTTATGAAGTGTTGCCTCACTGCATGAAAACAGCGATGTAACACTTTTCAGTGTGCCCTCCTTGCAACACCATGGATGCAACGTATTTATTCTATGGTGCACCATGTCGCAAGGATTTCCAGATACGTCAGTATTCCTGACGTATCTGTACGCACATTGCTGGGTGTGTCTGAAAACAGACGCAACTCCGGCAATGAGTCCTTTCACATGGGGCAAGCCCCATTTGAAAGGGCCTGCATCAGTCTTACATAAGGCAGGAGTAAGAATTTGACGCTCTGGCGTCCTAGAAGTAGCGTAGTGAAATCCCTTTTTTACTTCGGAATGCCCACCCTGCATACATTATACCTGACGCAGATATAAAGTGGCACAGGGGTTTGCAAAGTGGCGCATCTGCTTAGATGCGTCACTTTGTAAATATGGCGTAGTGTTACACATATTTTACGCCTCCAGTGCTTCACAAAAAATGATGCAACAGCAGCACAAAGGTCTCATAAATTAAGCCCCAAGGTGTTTATGCAGCAACCTTAAAAGTTTGCCAATTTCCTTTTCCTGTAATATGTACTGACTACAAGACATTCTCTAAAAGCTGGGGGATCCAGACTGTTTTATGCTTTACCCTCGCAGCATATTTTTCCAGTGAAGCACTCATTAAACAGTGAGTGTGGTTTAGCAGGAAAGCAGTAACCATTCCTTGTAATGGTAACATAAATGTTTACTTAGGCCTTCGGATGCATTACCGGAAGGTTGTTTGCATTCTCTCACTGGAGCAGTGGTTACTTAGTGCTTTTGAAAATGAGACGGACAAATTAGTGTCTTATTACTTTCAAACCTAAATATTGTTGTAAATCCTCTCATTGACAAATAAGAGACTGGAGCTTACATTATAATTTTTGGTTTGGCCTAGAAGCAGCATTAGATGTTTCGCCACCCTAATGTAATAAACAATCATTAAACAATTCATATGTAGACAGGATGTCCTTATCCATTGGTCTGTTCAACTGTCATTCACATTTGCTTCCACCCACAGCAGCATACAGCATAATGCAATGGCCCAGCTCACTTTAGCCTTTGGCTCACATGCACTGCATGTTTCTTGTTGACAGAAGCACATATACATAAAATGAAATGCACTTTAGAGCCAGGTGGTGAGACAATATTTTTTGTAGATATATTCATTATTTATGTTTTCCAACAGTAACCAATATGGTTTGTCTCACCTATGAGACTGCCCATAGTCTGGGCCAAATAAACAAAAACATATTAAAGAACCAACATCAAATGGCCATCGACATTCGCATTATTATTTTCGTTTTAACCAGAAGAAGTACATACTTCTTTAAGAAGCAATTCTCTGGAGGAGGAGGGGTGAGTAGAGGTGAAGAGTGTAGGTAGATGTAAGTTCGCTTTTGATTATATCACATATAATGCAAGTGTACACATCTCTTAATCTGAATCCATTACGGCTTGGTCAAGTGTGTTGTCTTCTGTGTCTTCAAGGCCAGCTAGTGATCTCGTCATGCCACATCCTCTATCATCTTATTATCCCGTCTGATCATTTTCATTCTTAACTCCTTCACTAAAGCCCATGCTTGTAGGCCCTTTCTCCATGTCTCAACCACTGGGTACCTAGGCCGCCGCCAGTATACTGTAATGCAGGCTCTGGCCACCAACAATCCAATGGGCGCAAGTTTATAGTGTGGCTTACGTTTCTTGGTTTGGGGAATGACATCCAGAATGCAGTGTAATATTTTTTTCTCAGTGCAACATCCTTGGTGTGGTTTTCCCCCAACTTTTTGTCTTCCAGCCGCCTGTTTTTGCTGACTTAGATTTTGCTGGTTTTAGGACTCTGCCCACTTTACACTGCAAACCTGTGCTAAAGTGCTTGAACTCTTTCTTTTAAACAGGTTAACATTACCCAATTACCACATTTAATTTATGTGTAAGTCCCTAATAAAGTGTTACTATATGTACCCAGAGCCTATAAATTAAATCCTACCAGTGAGCCTGCGGCACTCATTGTGTCACCCACTTAAGTAGACCTTGAACATATCTCAGGCCTGTCACTGCAGCATGTGTTTTTAAAACTGCCATTTCGACCTGGCAAGATAAACTTCTTGCCAGGCCCAAACCTCCCTTTTTATTATGTATAAGTCACCCCTTCTGTAGGCTCTAACCAGTCCAGAGGGCAGGGTGTAATGTATTTAAAAAGGTGGACATGTCCTAAATTCGTTTTTCACCTCTGTGAGGCTTACCTATTCGATGGGATAACATTGAGTACATTTATTACATTTAAGAAATGATAACTTTCAGAAGGGAGAAGGTATCTCAAGTTTGGTGTCTAAAGCATTGTATTTTAAAGCTCTCTGTAATGGTAAAGTAGGATTATAAATCGCAGTTTTGGAAATGCCACTTTTTGAAAGTAGGCTTTTTCTTGTCCCATTTGATGTCTGCTGCTTGTATCCTGGGTCAAGTGATTTGGTGTAGCTGGCAGTTGGTCTTTGTGTATTTCTTCCTGACAGTAAAACAAAGGGCCATAGGTGTTGGCAGGATGGGCCATCTCTGACTTGATGAAGGGGAGGAGCTGTCACCTACCACACTTGCGCATCACAAAGGCTCTGTCTGAGCACCCTCACAAATGGTTTGACTATTGGTCAAACAATTTGGTTTGTCTATTGTGACCCCATACAATCTGGGGCCAGGGCAAGAAGGCAGGACATTCCAAGCACCTCTGGGGGTGGAAACCTCCAGAATCTTCTCCTACTTCAAAGTGGGCACCAGGTATAAATATTGGACACGCAGACCCAAGGTTTCAGTACACCTCTGGACCTGTAGAAGACTCCGAAGGACTGCTATGCTGCTCTGCCAGAAGGGCTGCTACTCTCTTGCCCTACTTTCCTGCTGCTTGAGATAAGGACTGGTCTGTATTTTGAACCACCAAAATGACTCCAAAGGCCAACTGGCTGGCCTCCTGATCAGAAGCCTCAGGGATAGAACAGGCTCCAACCACCTCTAACCACCTTGAAACCAGAACATTGGCTCATGCTTCTGTGAATCTTGTCCCCCAAGTGGTGCCACCCCTGGCCTGGATCATTGAAAGTGGACCTGAAGGTGCTCTGCTAGCCCAGCTGTGATGCTGTGGGCAGAACTGTTGCAGCGCAATGCATCCCCAACCAGGACTTTACATCGCAGTCTGCAGCCTCCACGGAATCGCAGCTGCGCAACACATCCACAACCCAGTCATTCGCATCGCAATCCCCTCGTCCATGGCATCCTCGCCAACAATTCAGGACCTTACATCGCAGCTCCTCGGAACTGCCACTGTGCACACATCCTCAATGCTCTGCAACCAGGATTTAAGGTACTCTTGTTCAGCTGACCTAACTTGGTTTCTGTATCTGGTCCATGTTCCATTATGGTTGGTCTGAACTTCTGACTGTTTCCCTGTCCGGTGTGGACAGATAACCACAGTTGACGCTTTGTGCTTCTAGGCCTATTTTCACTTAAATCTTTCATATTGTATATCTCTGATTCTACTGATTGGATTTTTGTCATTTTGGTGTAAAATAATTTAGTGAATTTTACTTTATTTTTTTCTTATTTTTCTAAATGGGATTTTTCCTTTGCTGTGCTTTCACTTTACTACTGTATGAAGTGCAGCATAAATACTTTACACGTTGCCTCTCAGTTAAGCCTGACTGCTTTTGTGCCAAGCTACCAGAGGGTTAAGCACAGTTTTATGTGGGGTGTGCTTGTGCTTCACCATGACAGAGATTGTGGATGCTGCTTGAACAGGGATTCACCGTTCTCAACAAGTTACCCAATTTCCAACAGAGACCTTTTTCAAATATCTCCCTGTCTCCCCAACAAAGGCCTGTGCCATGCAGGTCAGCACTCCCCAGTGTCGAAAATTGCCCCAGGGGGGACAGCACAATCTTATCCTTATTTTATATGCACCCAGACATTTTGGTGATGAGGTTCAGCTCTTGTAGGAGGATAGGTACCGACTTGTGCGGCTCGCTTACATATACCAATGTGTCATCTGCACAAAATGGACAGTGTCCCCTATACAAATCCCCCTAACTCTCAGTGCTCTCCTCAGTTTAATCACCAAGGGTTCCACCGCTAGGGCAAAGAATAGTGGAGACAGGGGACAGCCCTATCTGGTGCCCCTCTGAATCTCTTGTTTTTGGGAAATCACTCCCCACCACCATCTGACCCTTCCCAGCAAGACGTTGTAGAGTAACCTCAACCATCCCAAGAAGTATAGGTCAACCACATCCTCTGCAGTACCATCCAAAATGTAATTTAATCGCAGTGTATCAAAAGCTTTTTCAATATCAAGTGCCTCCAGAACGCCCTCCATCCTGGTTCACAGTACGCAACTTGAGGCTCAGCTGTCTGAAATTTAGGAGCACGCTGCAGCCTGGAACTAAACTGCACTGGTCCTTGCGGACCAACAAACGAATCACTCAAAGTAATATATTCACCAGCGCCTTAGCCAATATTTCAACGTCTACGCCCATCATGAAGAGGGGTCTGTATGATCCTGGGAAAAATGCATCTTTGTCAGGTTTTAATAGCATAATTATATTGTCTTCTCTCGTTGTCTCCGGGTCAACCCAGTTGTTTGGCTTGTTTATATACCTACAGGAGCTCAGACTATCCCTGATTGAACTCCAGTGACAGCCAGTCTATCCCTCAGATCCTCCTCCTGGGCATTTTTTAGATGGCCACTATCAATTCCTTCTTTTTGAGGTCCTATCTAGCTCCCTCACCTGTTCATTCGTGAGTCTTAGACAGTGCCCCTTCCATTAGAATGGCCTGCACATCGAGGGCCAGTATATAAACATGTGAGGTGTTTGTGTAGTGTATCATTAATACCAGTCTTGGGTAACAATCCGGGTCCCATCATTTTAGTTAGGGTTAGAATGAGTGGTGGAGGAAGCTCTCTTTTTAGTATCCAGGCCGATTAATTGCTGGATTTGTGCCCTTCTCTATGGAACTTCTGCCTGTATTCTGTTAGGGTCAGTCTATCTAGTGCACCCCCAAGCCTCTCCCACCGCATGCTTAGCATCTATCAGCTCTATCGCAGCTTCTGGGTCCAGTTGTTGAGTCAATGCTTAATGTTCGCAATGCTTTTTTAATTCTATTCTTTACCCTTTTATTTTTAGGCATCCTTTCGTGTTTAAACTATGTGATCAGGTTTCAGTAATTGAAAGCCAATCGTACTTCTCTGTGTGCCAGTCCGAATCATATTATCATGTGGTGTGTACTAAAAACTAGAAAGAATTTCTATAACTATTCCAAATATGCCTGCCTGCAAGGAAGAAGCCCTACAGTACTATTAAAATTATATGTGATGGTTAATTTATTTTTAAATGTAAAAATGTTATTGCAAACATATGGCCATCACTTTTAGCCAGCAGCATGTCTTCTTTTTTTTTGTGGCATATACTTACAAGAAAAAAATACAAAATAAATGATTGGACAAGCTTACCAGGGACAGTTCTAGTTGCTTTGCCAAAGCGTGTTCATCATTGTGGTTGGTATTTCTCTACAGCTGCATCACATGGCATTTTTCACAGTTGGATGCATCTCGGAAGGAGCTTGGTTGGAGCTGCTGCTGTGCGTGTCTCGTGCTGGAGCAGCTTGAAGCTACCAATCCTGATTGAACAAGCCAGCCGTGTTCGGGCGTGTGTTAAGGAGACTCGGGATGCTGCTAGAGGATGGAGAGGAGAGAGCAGCACCCATAGGAGAACTTCGAATGGACGATTAGTGGAATCGAAGCCTCAGCTATTCCCTCCCATTCAACCATGCTGTCTTCAATTACCCAGAAGCCTCTGTTCTTCCCTCCATTATTTCGTATTTGCTGGGATGAAGGGAAGAGCACGGTCAGCAAGTGGGTGACACAGAATGAACGAGCCACAATGCAGTCCTTCTAATTTGGTGTTTAAAATCCACTAGAAACCTCTACTCTTCCTCTTTTTTTGGTCTTGTACAACATCTAGTTTCACATGGAGCATGAATGTTCCCGGCCCGTAAGTTCTCTTTCAGACTCTCACCGCTTAATGAGGTGATGGCTACATGCAATGAGGTTCAGACTCTCACCACTTAATGAGGTGATGGCTACATGCAATGAGGTTCAGACTCTCACCACTTAATGAGGTGATGGCTACATGTAATGAGGTTCAGACTCTCACCACTTAATGAGGTGATGGCTACATGCAATAAGGTTCAGACTCTCACCACTTAATGAGGTGACGGCTACATGCAATGAGGTTCAGACTCTCACCACTTAATGAGGTGATGGCTACATGCAATGGGGTTCAGACTCTCACCACTTAATGAGGTGATAGCTACATGCAATGAGGTTCAGACTCTCACCGCTTAATGAGGTGATGGCTACATGCAATGAGGTTCAGACTCTCACCGCTTAATGAGGTGATGGCTACATGCAATAAGGTTCATATTCATCCATGTCTCATCACTCAGTTCAATATCTCAAATCTACTTTGGCAGGAGCCTATCAGGTTGCACTAACCTTTTGTGCAGGATCCAGAACTAATGCTCTGTGGACAACGATTGACCAAAATGCTACTTGTCTGCCTTGACAGAAAGCAGCTTTTGTTTTTAGTTTTTTATAACGCAAACTCGACCCGAATGTATCAGAGAGCTTTACATGAGCATCAGCTGCATTATAGTCTTTTTTTATTTTTTTTTAGACACGGGCAGATTAAGTGATTCGCACAGAATCACAGGATGCTTGAGGCTCCAGCCAGGCACGAACCTGGCTCCCTAGCTTCAAAGTCGGCCACTCTATCCCTTCAGCCACATGTTGGCTGCAACACTCCTCTACTGAGAAGGCTCATGGATTCGGACAGGATTCTGGCGCAGACTTTGAATAGAGTTCCTGAAGATCTACTTTCCCTACTTCTGTTCAATATCTACATGCTTCACTTCGCCCAAGTGCCAGACAACCATCACATACATTTTCAGATGTACATGGATGATAGCCCAGGGATGCATCCACTTAAAGATTGATGTGGAGAAGCATGCCTACATTGCAGAGGGCCTAAACCAGATCTACTTTGAAAGATATGGTTTACCTCTGTTTGGAATAATCAAAGCCAGAAATCCTCATCATAAAGGTTCTGAAAGCTGACCGGCAACGCAGCGCGGAACCCAAAGATGTTGCGCTGTGTTACATGACAGGGAGGGAGCAGGAGAGCACCATGGGGGCATATCAGCAACAACTGACGATAATTATCGCTAAGCACACTTAGCGCTAGGATAATTATCGCCAGCTAGCGTGGATTTTTATCGCTGAGATAGCGTGCTATTAGCAACACTTATCTCAAAAGCAATAAAAATCCTCACACTAACTGCCTAACGTGAGATTATCGCTGGAAACCCAGCGATAATCTCACGCTATGTGGCGTTAGCTTGATGATAGGGACTCACAAACTTAGCCATGATATCCACCTTCCATAGGATAGCATGGCTAAGTTAGTTCTGAAGCAGGCGTAAGGAAAGTAGCGATAACAGGCGTTATCGCTACTTTTCTTGCTGCTATGCTTCATAGCGTGGGGCTTGATGATAAGCGACATTTCTCCTGTCATGTCAGGTCAGGAACGCCCACTTTGCATCTCATTAGAGATGCTAAGCTGGGCGTTAGGAATTCCTACGCTAACGCAAGTTTTCACGTGTTAGCATGAGCTTGCTAATTAGGCGATAAAATTATCGCCGCTATTCGGCCGAAAACGGCCGCAAAAGCGGCGATAATTCTATCGCCTCGCCTTGCTGATATGTCCCATATTCACATAGCAATGGCTCTCTCCTCCCCTCTCCCTAGCGCCGGCACTGATTTCAACTGCCAAGCACCACGCACACACCTTAGTGCAATAGCGCTAGGGTGTGTGCGTCAGTCTAGCATAGGTTTTGTAAGGGAAAGATAACCTTCCTGTAAAAAATACTATGCTTAGATAAATGAAAAAGCTTTTTCTACTTTGTATGTGTGCCACACAGTGCAGCACACATGCAAAGGGAGAAAAGCGCTGAGAAATGAAAACGTTTCTCCATTTAATGCCTGCTTTTCAGCGGCGATAATTTTTGGCATTAAAACCTTTCTATTGATGTTCGAGAATAGGGTTTAGCATCAAAAAGCATGGGTGATAACATATGTATCCACATGTACCACCCATGTAACACTCCCTGGATGTAAAGTACTGCAAAGCAGCATTTTGCGCTGCTTTGCGTTACTTTTCCACACAAACCAACACAAATACCAATTTGCGTAAGTTTGTGAATCCCAAAAAGGTTTGGTGTTACAAAAGTAGCACTAACCCAATGCTAAACCTTTAAGAATCTGGTCCTCTGAGTCACCTTCTTAAAACTGTCTGTTCCACCGTGGAAGTGGCACGACCGTTCTGACCTGCCAGAAACCCGGGATCTTCCCCTGCTTATTTGATCCGAAGCATTTTAAAAGACAAAAGATCTTTGGGGGTCTGATAGTCTGAACTCTGGGACTCCTGACGGAAACTCTTCTTCACATGGGACTGGACTTTAACTTTCATATTGATAGAAGGTTTCATGTTTTTCTTTCTGTTTCTAAAGTCCTCTATCTCATTGCCCTCTTCCCTCCATAATGCAATCCCATGTTTTAGATAATGTACCTAAAGGGCTGTAAGTTTCACACTTCCATGTCGAGGGTATACAATGGTCTCCCTAAGGCTTTTTTACTGCCCTCTCCCTGGTTTTGCCCACCTGTCTGATTATGTATGTTTGTTGGGGCATAGGCATGGGGCATCGGGAGGCTGAGGCACAGGGATGCAGAGCCCTGCTGGGCTGCCCGCAACACCGCCACCCTCCTGATGCCATCCCGGGTTTTGTGAGAATGCACAAGGGGTTGAGGACAGAAAGCATCGCCACGATGCTGCAGTTGCCAGAACCCGCCTGAAGGAGCTACCTGCTGCCCGCTGACTGGGCCTGTCGGTAAGGAGCACACTGCATTCCCTCACCGACCTAAGGCCTCACTCCACCTTCTGCCACTACATCTGTGGTTCCAGTCTGGTGCCTGAGGCCTGAGTGGCACCTGCTTCCCCACACATGGCATACCTCATGCTATGTTGGCCTGCTGACAGAGGGGGCCTCGACCATGTTCCCAGATCACCTCGGAAATGGCTCCCCCTCCGTAAGGCGACCCTGCAGCAGCCCCTGCGGGCCCTAAACAGGCACTCAGTCACCCTCCTCCATGCCTACTTAGCATCTGGGGCCCCCTCACAGTGCTCACAGGCCTGATTTACCCCTCTGGACCCTGCTATACAACCCCCTTCACACATTGGTGACAGCCTGGAGACACGCATACGGTCCCCCCCAACCGTGAGGCATCTCCTCCTCCCCACGCCTGAGGGTTGCTACATTTTGGGGTGGCCAGACCATGGTGCAAGAGGACTCCAAGCAGTGCAAGTTGCCCTTTGAGCTTCCTGAGCCATTAAACAGCCAGAGATACCAGCTGTGGAAGAGGCTGGAGCCTCTGGCGCCCCAGGGACCAATCAGAATGCAGGTGCAAACGTTATTTTAGCCAAGCGTCACTCAGGCTTCCACTTCATCAATGCCCGTTTTGACACCGTCACTAACAGGCTCCACCGCATGGGGGAGAGCATTGACACCCAGAATGCCAGACTAGACGGAGGACAGAGCATCAAAGGTTCACCTGTGACTTGAGAGAGTTGAGCGTTTGCTTAAAACTGTGGCTAATACTACATATTGCAGGAGGATAGCGAACCCCGACATCCAATCATACTATGCCGCCTCCCACCTCTTAGTCCTGAACGAATGGTGGTATGGAGATAGACATGACCCAGCATACCTCCTAGAACACTGGCTGATGGTCGAGACGCTGCCTTATTTATATCTTCATAAACCACGGGAACTTTGACGATTGCCACCGGCTACGAGGCTGGTGTTCGGGGTATGGAAACAATCATTGCGCAGAATAGGATGGTGGGGTCCGCTGACTGGTGCGACCTACTTATGGCAAGGTGGCCTCTTACCCCAGATGTCCACACTGTCTGGGTTCAGAGGCTGGGATGCTATCGGCCTCTCCACATTGGGGGTTGTCATGCATGGCAGCACTCTGAAATCCTTCCAAGACATCCAGAGGGAATTTGCATGCCGCACTCGCAATTCTATAAATATTTGCAATTTCTCCATGCCCTGACCACATATATTACACATATAGATACCCTACAAGAATTTAACCCAATAGAGGCCAAAGTTTTCATGGGCGACTTATGAGAGCACAAAATAACTAAAATATACCAAACCCTAGTGACAAATACTCTCAATACACTGGCCACTCTTCCGCAGATGTGACAAACAGACCTGGGATCCTGAGACAATGACAACAGGGCAAAAGCACTGGAATCCCCTCGGGGAGCCGCAATAGCTTCAAGGCTAAGATGAATTCAATTCAAATATTTGCATAGAGTATATTTCACCAGACATAGGTTGTGCAGGGTGGGTCTGCTCTGTCTGCTTGCGCTGCGGCAGTGCAGCTGGTACATGCGGCTGCCCTGGCGCCCGCAGGGTGCCCTAGAAGGGCGGGCCTCTAGTGTCAGCAAGGCACCAGCCCACCCACCTTCTTCTAAGTAAGGGGACCCTTCGGGGAGGAGTCTCCCTGCTCGGGCAGCCAGGGGTTGCGGCGGGCAGAGCTCGTCACTCGGGGGGGTATATAGGCCTCCCCCACCCGCTGTCCTTCCTCTTTTGCGCCCTGGACACGCCGTTTGCGTGCCTCCTGGTCGCTCCCTCCAGAGGCCTGGTCTGGCGTCGGTGGCGTGTGGGTGACATCCCCAGTCGCGGGATCGACGTCGGTTTCCGGAGTCGATTCTTTACCTTCCCGCGAGGAGAGGGGCTCGCTCGCTTTCGGGTGGTACTGCCTTATCGCTCCGGACATCACGCCATCTTTAGGCGGGGGTGTAGAGGCCAAGCCATTGGTCACGTGCGCAAAGCCCTGCCCTGCACCCCGTGATGCCTCCATGTCCCTGGTCTTCACGGTGTCTTTTGTCCCTTGCCGGAGCGGGCATTCAGGTGGCCTACGGGGTATTCTGTGGCAAGTTTGGTCACCAGTCTATATAGGTGTAGGCAGCAGTCACCCAATGCGGTCCGGTCTCCCATCGACCTGGGGCCGAGATGGTAGCCGTTTTCAGGTTGCGGGCTGGGGGTTGCACAAAGAGCAACAGAGGTTCATGGATCGCGTCCTGGTTGTGTCGGGGCCCGTTGGCATGGGCCGGCCCCAGCTCGAAAGGGGAGCAGTAATTGATGAACTGCCTGTACACTTCCGAATTAAGCGGAATCTGCTGTATAACTGCATGGGTGACTTGCATGTGTTCAAAGTACATTGCGTCGCATAGGGCAGGGAACGAGCACGACAGCATAATGGCCGGGCGTGCAATTGTGGGGGGCATTTGTTTTGTAGATCCATAGCAAGCGCGGCCCATGGGCAGCCAGCTCTTCCCCCTCCTCTCTGTGGCCTTTCAGTGCGGCAGGTCATTAGTGGGTTTTGGAGTGCAGGGAACAATTGAGCAGTATAGTGACGGTGTGGGCATGGTAACTGAGCCGAGCATGCCAATCGTCTCGGAGGGTATGTTGCCTACAATGTTATGACATCGCCAGGGTTGCGGGTTTGACCCGGGCAGGCCTCAAAGTGTTGGAAAAACGGGGCCTGCAATAGGCGGACACCGGGCACAGAAACAGAGTGTCTGTGATGCGCAGTTGCAGGGTAACTCGGATAGAGCTTCTTCCAACGTTACTGCGGCCCGTGTTCGCCCCCGGTAACACTGTTTGGCGGCCGCTTGCGGTGCTCTAGGCTAAAGTGTCAAGGGCCCCATTGTCTGACTTTCGGGTACGGCAAGGAAATCTATATAGGCAATAGAGGAGTCACCGCGTGGGCACGATAAAGATGGTTCAAGTGGTTGGACATCGCACCTCAGCAGTGGTTAGGACCCGGTTTTCTGGTGGCTGATGTCTGTTTTGCCAGGCACCGCATGCTCCACGACAGATTGGATGTGATGAGGGTGGGGTATGCATTGAGGTAGAGTGCCAATGGGGGTTTCAGGCTCTGCCTGCATGGGATGGCCGCTGCTGGGAAGATTAGCTGTTCATTTCCAGGAGGCTGGGGTGTAGGATCTTGGGCCATATGTTAGACACGTTACATGTGGGGCACAATGTCACGCACATAGCAAATGCACTTTTGGGAGGGCTGGCAGACACTGTTGCATCAGTGGCGCTCGCCCTGCTCTCTGTTGCGGTATGCCAGGTGAGTCGGACCTGGGCCTCCGTGGGGCCTGTGCTCCTACCTCCTGATGGGGCCTGCATTGGGAAAGGGCTACCCCTGTTTCCAGGAAGCCTTGCCTCGGCATGGAGTGGAGGCGGCCTCGGGCGGTGTCCCTCTTACTGGGGGGACTAGACAACAAAGGGTGTGCGCTCTGCGGAATGTCTGACGTCGGGAGGAGTCACGGGGGGGCGTATCACGGTCAGTCAGAGCTGCGGTGGGATCGACTATTCTCATCTCTTTCTGCGAAGCTCACACTGCTACTTATCAGGAAAAGAATCACACACACAGGGCTATGGTGTAAACAAAGGTTTTGGCACAAGCGAAGATACGTGCTTACTTATCTCATGCAACTAATGACCATTGACAAAGCCAACGGTCCTGACTTGTTGTAGGTATGATGTTCCTTGTGATATCATATAGCGGGATGCAATGTAAGAAACAGCCATATACAAGTCCGGCGGCACACTATAGCTAAGCACAGATTCTTAGCTTACATGTTTTATGTCACTCCCTCAAGTACATTGGCCACGCCCCCTTATGAACACCCCCTGTGTTTTCATCCCACTTAAACTCTGGGCTGCACATAATATATACATGGACATCGAGAGAGACCATTTATATCTGGTGTTCCAGAGCAGTGAAGGATCTATTCCCCCACCCTCAGTGGAATCTCCCATAGTCATTGTAAGGCCGGTCTGTTGATTTCCCTTCTCTGTTTGGAACTCAGGAGCAGCAACATTGTCATGGTGTCAGTGGCTTTAAGTGAAAGCAGTTCAATATTATATACAAAACATAGTGCTGCCTATTTACCTTAGGCTCTAACAACCTGTACAAAGCCAAGAACCCTGACATGTTGCTGGTATGATGTTCTGGCTGTATCATATACCTGGAAGGCAGGTGCAGATACAGCAACATACTAGTCGGGCGACACACCATGCTATGCAAAGAACTTTGCTGGCACGGGTTAAGCCACCCCCTCATCCCTCGTACAGAGGAATGTAGGCTTTGCGGTTACTGCCACAGAGGGGCTTTTGATGTTTAGTTATCGTCTCCCAGCACTGTGCAGGGTTGTTTTTATACACACTTTGTTCTGCTCACAGCGTATTTCAGGGTAGTAGTGCATTGGGATCCTGTAGTGCGCACGCTCCTTCCTTCTTTAATGCTAACTTTTGAAAGTGGAAGTTTCAGGTTGGCTTGAATATGTATGTTTTCCTTGGCTCGAATGTGTTTCTGCCTGCAATGCAGTGGCAAGGGCAACGATGGCTTGGTCACTAAACACTACGAGAGATACGTCGCTATAGAGAATTCAGGAAACAGAAGTTTCCCTTGGTGATCACCGTATCGTCTCCTCATATCAGGGCCTTGGGGTGCTGTTAGGTTACCCATATAGGTTCAGTTCCACAGCCATATGGATGAAAATATATTGGTAGGTTGGGAAGGGGTGGTTTTTCCTCGAGGAAACACAGGTTTTGGGTACGTGATTGAAGCTAGGATGCTTCACTTGTAATGCACAGGTGCCACGTAAAGGAGCAATTTACAGCCGGTTTGTCCTTTCGTTTGCATGTGTTGCCTCATAGGTGGGGTCTACGAGCCGGGGGTGTGGCAAGTGGCGCCATCTGTGGGGTTACTATTAGCCAGGCCTACCGTTAACGGTCACTATGATCCAACTAGTCAGAGCTATGAATTGTATGGCCTTAGGCTACAGTACACAGGTATGTTTGTGTAATTGCTGATATCGATATGTTTCCCTCATTTTCCCTGTTTGATTTTGCTCGCAAAAAAAAAAAAAGTTGTACCTTAGGCAACCAACAACCTGTGACAAAGCCAAGAACTCTGACATGTTGCAGGTATGTTGTCCTTGCTTTATCATATACCTGGAATGCAAGGGCAGAAACAGCACCATACTAGTCGGGCGACACAACTGCTATGCAAAGAAATTTGCTTGTACGGGTTAGCCATACCCTTTACCCTCGTTACGGAAGAGAGAAGGTTTTGCGGTTATTGCCTCAGAGGGGCTTTTGATATTTAGTTATTGTATCACAGCAAATGTTGATGGTCGGCGGGGGAAACAGACATGCCGGATGTTGCCGGGGGGCACATTGATTGATTAACACTGTTGGCAATGCACAGCCTTCTTCAGGATGCGTGGGGGGCTCTGGCGCGTTTAACACAGCATTTTAAAGGTTTGAGGTCAGGAGTGCCTACTCGTGCACAACAGCACATGCGGTAGTATTAGCAGCTGCCCTTGGTAGAAACTCATTTGGGGGCCCCTGTTTGGAACAGTGTTGAATTTGATACAGTCCAGCTCTTTTATGCCCACTTTGGGAAAGTTACTGACAGTGCACGGACACACTCTTCCAATTTCTAAATGAGTTTGCATACAATATTCAGGGATGGTGACGTGTTTTCAACATGGTCACAGCAGCAGCTCACTATTATTACTGAAAATAATAGGTGACTCTACCACTTAGCAAATAGGAGGTTCTGTTGTAAGTGTTGAACACATGGCCCAAGCAGCGCATGGTGAAGCTTTGCAGGTAGGCATACCGGGGTCGGTAATCAGAGCGCTGTGGGTCGGTAGTGCGACCGTTGATGTTAGGTTTGCTCCCAAAGGGAGAAGAATAAAAAGACACTTGTTCTTGGTTGGCGCCAATTTGATAAGGGACTGTGTTCTTTGCAAGCACATGGGTTGGCGAAATGGTGGGTGGCTAACAGATAATCAAGGGACCATCCATAAATGTGGACAATTCCAAAGGTGGTCTAAGCATCCTTATGCATCATAAGTTTAAAGCATTCAAGAAGGCTATTAAGGGACCATCTACAACATGCTCTGGTACCCCTAAAGGTGTCGATTGTCTCACGACTTCAGCTTTGCGAGTATAAACTCCTGAGGAGTTGCCTCGGTTCACTGGTCTTCATTTAATTAGCTGTCATGTCTGCAGTTCCAGAGTTTTCATTTTCCTTAGGTTCAGGTATAGCACGCCACCAGCCAAGGTCACTTGACCGCAGATTATGCGAAAGCACCTTATTTGAGTTTTCCTCTTATAGCAAGAGCCTTTGCACCGCTGGGAGCTGTTACAGTTGATATGCCTCCTTTTAAGTCACTTTGCATTCTGTTAATGATTATCGAGTTTCAGATAGAAGGGACAGGTTGTCTAGTATTGGTTACATCTCTACAATGCCCCAGATAAACTGCTTCTATGGTTTCGTCTGGCCATGGCTGGGTTTCACTCACACTTTACCTGTTTCACAGGGGGGTATGGTTGAATTCCGTTGATTGGTGGTGCTTAATGAATTGGTCACATTTGCGGTTGAGCTTGCTATTCATTGAAGGCGTTGTTCAGGGGTTGATCCTTCAGCGGTGCCTTGGCGAGTGACTTGCGCAGGGGGTTGGGTTTGTGGTGCCTTTCCTTTTGAGTTGGGATTTTCGGTGTAAACCTCGGTGTCCTGTTTGGCGCCGGGGTGGCGTGCGCCATGAGAAGTCTGTTTCGTATTATTGCATTGAGCGAAGATTTCGCTGCTTGGCCAACAAGGTCCTTTGGCCACCAGGAGTTATGCATGTGGCCCTAATCAATGTCTTATTGATGTATGTGCTACTGATGACAAATGGTAAAATGGTTGTCAGTTTTGGCCGGGGCTCGGCAAGTATGGTTTCATCTTTCTCACCTAACACTTGTGCATTATCGGCCTAGAAGCCAAGTATACTTCACGGGGCTCTGCTCACACCAAAGTGGGCCAAGATCACACAAAGCACAGGATGAGAGTGCAGTGTCAGTCATATACAGCGAATTATGAGAAATATGCCAGAGGTAGCGTATATGACATCACAGACTTGATCAGTGATATTATCATGGTTCATCCTTTGAGCCAATATAGACAAAAGTTACGGACAGGCTCTGTTTTGCAAAGAATAGTTATTTTGTCTCTGCATGTGCCTCTTTCGCAGTACAACGAGGTCTATTTTGGCTCCAACGCGGGCATTGTGTGCCACTATTCCGTTTCCAAAGGGCTCCCGCTTTCCACTTTCGGCACATGGATTACGTGCAGGTGACCTGTCTGGCTGTTGCGGAAGTTGATTAGTGTAATGGTCCCATTTGCGGTTGAGCTTGCTATTCATCGAAGGGAGACATTTAATGAATGTTCAACACGTTAAGGTGACAGTCCCACCAGTTTAGAATGGAAGCATTTTCAATATGCTACGCAGGGAAGTCAGAATTGTGGCTTCAGTTATCTTATACAACTAACAAGCTTTGCTAAAGCCAAGGCTACTGGAGTGTAGTAGGTACTGTGGTTTTGTAGTATATATCTGGAGGCAATGTCAGAAGCCGCAAAATAACAGTCTGCCTTTGCCACCGGTTAACAGCCCAATGGTGGGAAAGTATAATTTTACACTTACTCAGGAAATTTCAACGCAAAGAGAGGCACTGCGAAACACTGAGACTGCATTGTGCAATTGGCTACGAGGGCCTCCATGGGCAACACCTGCGGGCACCATATAGAATCAGGTACCGTGTACATTGGGTGGGCATTCCCCTGCAGCCAAGGGACGGTATCAGGTAGCTTCAGTTAAGACATATTCACCCGCGCTTTAACCAGGGCATCAGGCGGGTGGTGGTAGTTGACAGCTAACAAGTGTGCTGTGGCGCGGAAAAGTTGGGTAAACACTGCGTTAGTGCCAAATGGCGACAGGGTATTTTCGACCTTTTGGCGTCCCAAAATTCAGGAAAGGGCAGGTATTTCCACATAGCTTTCCCCTCTGGTTCCACAGACTTGTCTGCCCCCCCTGGGTTATCCTTCTGCGGGCTAGAACCAGACAATAGAAGGGGCATCTTTTGGAACTGGGTTCCCTAACACATTGATAGTCGTGCCCTGGGGTAGATGTAGCATGAAAGGCATGGTCACTACTGGGGTTGTCCCCTAGTTCTGGGGTCAAACTGGATTGGAGCAGTAAGTCTTCTGTCCTTGGGTAGCATCCAGCAACCCTTCAATTCAAGTAAGGGCAGTTAGCGATAGATAAGTATCAGCGAGTGGGTAACGTACACTGACTAGTCAGCGACATCGTGCCCTGGGGGCAGGTGCGCTTTAGAAATACTCAAAGCTGCAACCAGAAGGGTACCAAGTGGCATAACCAGTAAAGAGGTAAGAGGTGTGTCTCTGGCATTACAGCTGGGTGGAGCCAGTCTCATTTAGAGGTATGCTCGGGGGAAAATGGTGTGCTCCTTTAGGTTTCCATGACCTAGGCGGTGTGTGGCATCTCCCTCATCAAATGTTAGGCACTAGATTTCAGACAGTGCGCCCTGTATTGAATCAGACAGATTCTCTAAGCGGATATGCCTAGGGGGCTTCACCAGAGGGAGCTGAGCAGTCGAAATTCCCATAAAGAATATGGGGTGCAGGGCAAGTGCTGGGGTTCAGCCGTGCTCAGTGTTCATACTCCTGTTAGGGACCTTCCTGTGCGCATTGATTTAGCAAGTAAAGGGACGGTGCCAAGGTTAAGTACAATCCTTCTTGCCCTAATAGCCTAGTTGGCTAGCTGGGGTAGGAATGGTCTTCTAACAAGTGAGCTGCTGTCTCAGAGATGGGAAACACATGTGTCCAGCAACACACGGTGCCAGAGGGCGGCAGCCAGTGTGATCAGCAAATAGGTGGGGCATCGTGAGCCAGGGTGTCTGAACCTGTCCCGCCCTGAGTGGGACGGGGCTGAGTCATGTGACGCAGTGGAACTTTGCGGCGTGAGGTGTATAGTGCTTGGCACAACTTCACAGGCATTTAGGGCGTTTTTGTTTCTTCAGACACTAGCTGACCAGAGCTAACGTCTAGGGCTATTGGGATATAGATGGGGTATCGATAACCAGTAGGGATGTTCCCTTTCATCTAGATTTGCAGGAGGCTCTAGACAGGAGAGTGAGCGGGCAAGACTATAGCTATCTTGGTGGGGGGCTCTGGCGGCGACGGTGGCTGCCTCCAGAGCTGTGGCGGAGTTACTGGGCGATCTGGAAGCAAATGGGTACCGAAGGGTGCCTCTGCGCTGCACCATAGGGGGTGCCAGAGCCCAGGAGCCTCATGGGTGGTTCCTGGAAAACCGTGTCGGCGCCTCGTTAGTCCTTCGGGCGGTTGTGGGCCTGAACAACCGGGGGCTTGCCTTGCTACACTCCGCCCTGAAAGGGGCTTGAGTAATAAGGGACCGTGATCCGGGAAGAGAATCACAGAAGGGGCAGCACAGATGGGGTTCACCCCGGTGCTGCTTGGCTCATCAGGCGGGCAGGTGGCCCAGATGGTTGCCTGCCCTTGGATCGCCCCTGAGATAACCCACCATATTACATAACGGTGTATGTAATAAACCTGCAGCAGTTTGTTACCCAAACAAAATTTGTGTGGTGTGTTTTATTTATGCGTAGAACAACATTCTATTGAGTACAGAGTACAGGCACTGGCTGAGCAGGAGTGGTAAAATACATTACATAACAAATGCAGGATACTACATAAACATTTACCATTACTGGTGTAACATTCAAGTAGCAGTTGGGTGTCACTCAAATGTCATATGCATGATATATAGATCCCACACATAAGCACACAGCAAATACAGAATAGTAACACTTAGGCAAGGGAGTAGCGAAAAGTTAATTACCTCCCACTTTGAACTAAAGCTCCTATGGTACCAAGAAAGCAAACTAAGTCATCACAACCCTCCCCAGAAGAGCTCTCTCGTCCAAGGATCTATCCAATCATCCTTCCATCAAACCCCTGGTATCCACCATTTCTAATTTGCAAACCTTTCCATCATCTATTCTTCCATCCATCATTTCACTCATCTATCCCTCCATCCACCCTTTCACTCATCCATCCATCCACCCTTTCACCCAGTCCATCCTTTCACTCATCCATACATCATCCATCCATCCACCCTTCCGCCCAATCCATCCTTTCACTCATCCATCTAATCTTCCACTAATCCATCCACTTACCCATCCAACCATTTACCCTTTCACCGAATCCATCCTTTCACTCATCCATCCACTCTTCCACCCATCCATCCATTCACTCATCCATCCAACCATTTACCCTTTCACCCATCCAGCCATCCTTTCACTTACTCATCCATCCACCCAGTCACTCATCCGTCTACCTATTCACCCTTTCACTCATCCATCCATCTTTTCCTCTAGCTCTCAACCGTCCCTTTCACTCATGTATGCATTCTTTCACTCATCGATCTTTACATTCTTCTTTTCACTCATCCATGCACCCATTTGCCCATCCATTCTGCCAATCATTCATCCATGCTTTCACTAATCCATCCATCCTTCCTTTCTCTCTCCATTCCCCTTTCACTTAGCCATCCATCCTTCCATCCACACTTCACCCATCCACCCACCCATCCATTTACTCATCCATTCATGAATCCATCCATTGACCCTATCATACATCCGTTTTTCCACTCATCCAACCATCCTTTCTCTCATCCATTCACTCATCTATCCATCCTTATGTCTATCTACCCGCCCTTTCACTCGCTCGATCATCCTTATATCCACCCTTTCACTCATCCATCCATTCACCCTTTCACTTATCAATTCATCAATCCATCAGTCATTTCCCTCATCCATCAACCCATTTGCTCACCCATCATCCACCCTTTCACTCATCCATCCATCCTTTCACAGATCCATCCACCAATTTACCAACCCATCTACCCTTCCACCCATGCATCCAACTATTTACCCTCAACCATCCTACCACTCACTCATCCATCCTTTTAGCCATTCCTTTACTTACTCACTCACCCATGCCAGTTGGGCACCTTACCAAGGCTTATACTACTCCATATCACGGAAGGGAATGGTGGCAACTGATATAAGCGGCATTTGTTGTTCCTGGGCCTTACCCTAGCAAAAAGAGATGTCACCAAAGCATGGAAAGCTTCGCTGTCTGCCCAGGGACAGTAATTACATACCTGAGTTCCTCGCCCCGGATGGGAAGCGGCCAACAGAGAACAGTGGCATATTGGCAGAATTCCTTCGGTATTATACACATTTGTAACCTCTGCACACCCCAGTATGCCACAATGCTACCTCTCGGAAATAGCCTTGGTATGGATCGCGGATGCCCCGAGGCAATTTCTTAGCAAGCCCTTCTCGAGCGACAAGATAGCGCAGGCCATAGACTCCCTCGACAGGTCCAAGGCTCCCGGCCTCAACGGACTCTCTGGGATCTTTTATAAATCATATAAGCACCTCCTTGCGCCACACTTGTTGGCAATAGATGCTGAGCCCCTGGACTCTGACATTTTTCCTCCGACGGTGAGAGCGGCACTGATTACCCTTTTCATGAAGCCTAACAAAGACACTCAGAGGTGTTCTTCCTATTCATATTGAATTTCGACAACAAAATACTCACCAAAGTGCTTGTCATTTGGCTGTCACTGGAACACATAATTTCACCTGTGCAATAGGGCTTTGTTCCTCATTGCTCCTTCTTGCTATACCTAAGGGCTGTGTTTTCAGTGCTGAACAGTCTCCCTAAATGTCCCTGCTGCGGTGGCCCTGGTGGATGCAGAAAAGGCGTTTGAGTCCCTGGAGTGGCCATTCCTCTGTGCTTCACTACACAAACTGGGATTGCCGTGGGGGTTCATCACCCAAATAATGCTACTGTATGCACAACCTGTGGCCTGCATCCGGGTCAATGGTTCTATTACCGCCTCATTTCCTATTTTTCCTTGGCCAGGCAAGGTTGCCCTCTATCCCTCCTACTATACATCATTGCAATGGATCCCCTGGTCCAACATTTACAAGAAAAACGCCTCTATCCGGGGCATACACTTCAAACCTGGCCCCCTGCTATTGTCCTTATCCGTGGATGATATTTTACTGTTTGTCTGCCAGCCCGCAGACAACCTGCCTCCACTTATCTGCGAAATTATCAGACTTAGTGAATTTTCCAGCCTTCGATCAACTGGAACAAGTCTGAATTAATACCACTCACAGATGTAACTGCCCCTATTTCCTGAGGTTACCCCCTGACATGGTGTGATGGCTTGGTCCAATAGTTGGGTATTATACTTTATTGGGAGAAAGTCATACGTCTGAAATATGGGCCCACCATTGAGAGACTAACTACCCAAACTGAGCAGCAAATCCGGCTCCCTCTTTCCATGGCTGGCCTGATAGCCATATCAAGATGGTGGTGCTCCCCCGATTCTTGTACCTCTTCCTCAACACCCCTATTCCACCCACAAACACATTTTTTACTACCCTGCAAAACCTCTTATTGTGGCTCCTCCGGCCAGGTCGCAGACCCCGGATTTGCTGGCAGCCTTTAGTACTTCCCTACAAGCGTGATAGATTTGGTGTCCCCAACTTCCAACTATACTACCTTGCCGCACAGTGTCAATATGCACACCACTGGTACCACGCAGACGTGTGACTTCCGTATGCTAAGCCCGAAGGATATCAGGCTGATCCATTGTCCCCACTCTCTCTTCTCCCAAAGGGCCTGCTGCTGGGTCATACTGATATTCAAACCCTCTCAACCACCAGTTGGGCGTGGAGGAGGCTCATATGACTGCTTAGGAGGCTCCTCTGTTCACCAGCCCTGGCCCTGACAGATAATCAATGGCTCCCAATCACTCGGGAGAAGCTAGTCCAGTGCTCATTGACACGGTATGACTTATACACATTTAGAGATCTGTTCCCCAACCAACGTTGCCCACTCACATGCCAACGATGCTACGTTTAGAAATGCCAGCTACGAGGATGTGCTTGTCCTGTGATGCATACACAGTGTGATGCGGCCTAAGATTACCTCCTACTCATTGACCCCGGAAGAGTTCACCACACTGACGTTAGTGATAACAGACAGCAAGGGGACCAACTTAGTTTCCCAACTCTGTCGTGCCAGCATAGGCCTTCTGACCCCTAGGGATGAGAAACTCCAGGAGACTCGGGAACAGAAACCGAGATGTCCCTGACTGATGCATTATGGCACTACTGCTGCAGCCAAACTCAGCTTGTCTCTGCAAAATCATAGACACAAACTCAACACTATGAATGTCTCCATAGATCATATACCTCACCTAGTGCACTGGTGTGGATCAACCTGTCAAGACCTGCCAATTGCCCTAAGAGTGATGTTGACGATGTCGACTTTGCACACCTGACATGGACATGCAGTAACATAGGGGGATTCTGGCGTAATATGTTTCTCCCATCTATCCTCAATGATAGGGTCCACACTAGATCCTGACCCACTCCTGGCCCTGCTTGGCTATATTAAAGATATCTCTAAAAGGGAACATCTTGTGTATAAATACAGTTGAGTAGGGTGTGGCAAAATATGAAAGTAAAATTAAAATACCTCACAGGTATATGTACAGTAAAGGAGTGATAGGGGAGATATACAATTGATGTTTAAGCAGCTCGGAAGCGATAGGAAAAGAGTGTGATGGGAAATAAAAAACTTAGATTTATCAGGGGTGTGCATGCATATAGGATAAATACTACAGAGGCATAAATACACCGAAATAACAATAACTCTTGACTTACTTGCTTGTCATTGTTTTAACTAATTCATCCCTCTTTCCCTTCTGTCACCTTACTGCAAACCCCCATTTCTTCTTCAACCACACCTCTGTACAGTTTGTTGAAACTCTTGTTTTCCACTCTCTTGCTGTACATTTACCTCAGTACATTGGTCCGTAGGTTTGCAGTTAGGTTCATCCTCCATGTATATGCATTTGAGCCATTTAAATTACGTGGGCTTATACGTGCAACAGGGAGAAGAATGAGATATGACACGACATCAGGGGTATGAATGAGAGTAAGGGATGTCAAGCTAGATGTATATTAATTCCTGATGAAATTTCCTCAGTGTTTTATTGGTTCTTCATACAACATGTTCACATTATTCTACAATTGTATGGTAAAGGTTAAGGTAATTTGCTAAGATCACATTACGATTCCCACACTTTTGATGGAATGATAACTCTCACCTTTTATTACACACTTCTGCAAGCCTCTTCATTCAAAATATTGGCTTTGCCACGTTTCAGAATTAGACCTGGGTGGTAAACTCTGGAATTTGGGCACTCCGCGGAGGAACGCAAAGTTCCTGAATTCCGCCTTTCGGGCACAAAGTGGAGTTTTTTTTCTATTCGCACCCTTTAGTTTTGCTTTGGGCACCTGACCACGAGAGCCAAGATACTCTCGGGCTGCTTGCACATGTGTGCAAGACTTCTCACACCACTAGCGAGGTCCTGTGAGACTTTGCGCTCACTGACGTGGCTTTCAGCCGTGACTGCGCCAATTTAGTGCCGATCGCAAACGGAGCGGTCGAGCAGCTTTTCTGCTGGAGATGCAGTTGAGAGGCTTTTGGAGTGGACTTTCTTCTCAAACTGGCCGTTGGAGTTTTTTTTTTGCGCAGAAAGCCATTTTTTTTTTACTTTATTAAATTTTATTTTATAACATTGTTTAAATTTGTCAAATGTTTGTTTACATTTTTTTAATTTTAGTTTTCTAATGTAATTTTTATTATGTAATTTTTTTATCCCTCCCCGTTCCCAATTTCCTAAATCTGGCATCAACCCCATGTCTGCTATAGGTGCACACCAGCATTCATTGTCTAAGGATTATGCCATTGTCACCTGCACCTCCCTCAGTGCCATATCCCAACGTGATGCACATAAAGCAGTTACATCTGTATGTTGTTGTTGTTGCTCTTTCTTATCCTTCCTGAGTGTACACCATGGAAGTTTATGTTGGTGTGGTTTTAAGAATTGATACTTACACTGTATTGCTAATTATTTATAATAACTTAAGTAACCACACTAAATAATATTGTTTGTTTGTACTTCTAATTGAACTGCAACAATGCCACTTTTCACTGATGTTCTTCTTACTTGTTTGCTTTTAGGTGCACATGAGAAGAGACATCACCCTCAGTACTGCCAGACAGAAGGCCTGTGCACGACTTGATGCGTGACTGACTTATCAGCATGGGCATCTCTTCAGCTTGTGAAGCTAAGTGCCACTGCCAACTGACAGCTTTAAGATGGCCCCAAAGAAAGGTGCTGCCAAGAAAGGGGCCAAGGGGTAGGAGAAGAAGCAGATTTTCACCACTGGTGTGCCGATCACAACCTTCTTCGACAAACTTGTGCCTGCCGCATTGGCCTCCGGTGAGCAAGCTGTGAGCAGTACTCCTGCAGCAACAGCACCACCCCCCCAACCTAAGCCCAGGACTATGTCTGTCAGTGAGGCAGCCATTGCAATTATGTCGACGCCTAATCAGCCGACCATTGCTAACAAAAGTCGTCAGAGTATTCTAAAGATAGCCCTATATCAATCCTCCTCACTTCAGTGTCTGGATCTCCATCTTCCAGGCACAAGAATGCAGGCAATACACTTTCATTGTCGGGAGAAGCAGTCCTCATCCTTCATCTTGTGCCATGCCAATCAATGGGCATCCAAAATGGATCCCACTGGCTTCAATGGTCAGCCTCACTCAGACAGAACGTACTACTACTGAACATGTGCTACACACACACACAGTCTCTTTCTTTCTCCCTCCAGCTCCTCCTAGTGCACGGTTCTATTCATACACATAACAGCAGAATTTTATGCAAGAGGGGCATGTAGCAGTTGCGGCTGGCACAGGTAAGGGTGGTGGGCGGTACAGGGTGGGGGTCGGGGAAGTCGACATATGACGGTATAAGGTAAATAACAACATTTAAAAAACGACTTACCTTGCGCTCGCCGCATGCCTACTCGGTGAAGTGGCAAGCACAAGGTAAGTGGTTTTATTTTTTAATTAAAAAAAAAACACAAAAAAACTTACCTTGCTTTCGCCGCATCACTGACTCGATGATGCGGCGAGCGCAAGTAACTAAAATAATAAAACCAATTACCTGGGGTCACCGCTATGCGACAAGTGCAAGGTAGGTGGTTTTATTTTTTTGAAGTTTAATTGAACTTATCCCATAGTATGTCAACTTCCCCGACACCCACCCCACCCGCCTCACTGCTCTTACCTGTGCCGGCCGCCACTGGCCTGTAGGCCATACTCCCAGTAACACAGAAAAAATGTCTGTTCACACTATCTCAGAAACATGTTTGGCCGCCACCACTGTTTCATGTGTTATACCCAGGACAAGTACAGTAGTCCCCTCTCCAATTATGAGGGAATGTCTGGTGTGCAACTCCAGGTCATAGGACAGGTCCAGGACTTTACCCAGGACTTTGTATATTCAGGGACAATCTTAGGCCTCGGAACACATGCTAGATTTCTAGGGCAAAAATTCAAATAGCAAATATACACGCAGCAGAGCACAACAATGGCAAAATAAGTAAATAAGGGCAAGAGAAAGAAAAGAAGACCATAAAATAAAACAAAAAAGAGGTAAAGGGTAATAGGATACAAGAGGAAGGAAAGATAATGTAACACAACAAAAGTTTATAATCTGAAAGATAAAAATAAGAGCTGCAGTTCGAAAAAGAAAAAATGGTTCAAGATGTCACTTAGCAGTTTCACATTGCAGCATGGATGGTGTGAGCACAGGCGATGAGTGAGTAAAGAGAGGAGAAGGGACGGTAGAAGCTATCTCTGCTCTGGGCACACGAGTCTGCACACACTGAAGAGATAAGCAGAGTGGGCCCTACTCCTGCCAGTTGGCCACATCTTCGGCTTGGGGAGCTCATCGTGTAAGAATTATTGACTCCTAAATGGCAGGGTTCAAAGAACTCAGCCTTCCGTGGCGCAGGATAATGGCTTAACTGCAGCATGGAGGCGAAGGTGCTTATCCGCCCTGTAAACACCATTGTAGTCAGTCTCTGCACCTGCTGCTAATGTACATAATTCATGCTCCCAGACAAGCACTATTTACATCAAAAAGGCCTATGAAGAGAAGGCCTTTAATTATAGAAGACATGCATCGTTGTGCAAGACTTCGGAGTAGGGTAAACAATATTCCCAGCCAAGTATCTGTGCAATATGATTCAGTTTTAACATGTCTAGAACGAATCTGATGAACGCATGAACCAGCAACATGTATGCACCATACCGTATGCCGTTCAAAGGTGCAAGCAGGTAGGGCCTCCTTCCTTGCATTTACTACAGGTTGCACTGATATGGATTCCTTTAATGACTTGTACGTGAGCAGCTCACCTGGAAACACTGCCTCGAAGCATCCCTGTAGAATGGGGCCAGCTGTCCACTCTGGGTTAATGACCAGTTTGAGGAGGGAGCTACTCCTTGGTGTCAGTACGGTGTCTACGGCTCAGTGTAGGCGGTATGGGCAGGCGGTGGAAGCATGGCTCGAGGACAAGGTGAAGAATAATGAAGGAAACACAGGCACATGTTGGTGGTGTCATGGTATGTAATGCAGAAGATGTGCTCTGGGGCCGTATTACGATAAGTGCTTGGGGGGGAGGGGGGGGGGGTGATGACGGGTGTTTGCGCCAACTTTGCACACACACGGGGCACTTTGGTATTACAGAAGGGGGCGCAGACGCTTGTGCGTCCCCTTCAGTAATACCGATAGCGCTAGCACACTTAAAGAGCCAGCGCTACCATCAGGGGGCGTTTTTCTCATTTGTGTAAAGGGAATTCCTTTGCCTCTGTGCCCACGCCATATACAGACATGGGCGCAGAGGCAAAGAAGCTCTCAGAGGGTGCCCCCTGCGAGCTGCCCTCTGGAGGGGAGAAAGGGGCTCCTATGGGCCCCCCCAGACAGGCGGGTGCAGCCACTGACTGCACCTGCCTGCAAGGGGATCACTAATCCCCTTTAAAAGTACAGGCGGGTTGCCGCCTGCACTGTGAAAACACGGAGCAGCTGCAAGCAGCTGTTCTGTTTTTCATATGGTTGGCGGCTGCCCTGGGGGCAGCGTATTCACCATAATAGGGCGCATTGTCATTATTTGCACCCCGCGCACCTTTTAAAAGGTGCGCCAGGCACAAACAATGACAGTGCATAATACGGCCCCAGGTGGGGTGACGCAGTTCATCAGAAAAGGCATATTACAGTGAAGTACTTTGTGTGGAGGTGGGGTCCAGGACATTTCAAACTCAGTCATAGTATGAGTTCTCATCAAGACAGGAAAGGGTGGGGACACCTAAGTGGAAATAAAATGTATAGATTAGGCAAGAATGAGCCACTTCATTGGTGCTGCGCTCTACTCACAGTGAGCAGTGATACCTGGATAGGTCTGGCACACAGGGAGGATCCTGGGTCCAGACGTCACCTGCTAATAAGGGTTTGACACACTGATTAACTACTGCTTAGGGTGTTTATAGACTCAGAGGGCAAGGAGACTCACGCCTGAGTGCCACTTCCCAAAACTCGTAGGGTTTGTTCATCGTGCAGGTCCAAATCGGCTGGTGCAGTCAGAAGCCTGTCCCCGCCAACCTTGCCATGACGTTGAGGCCAGCCACCAGGTACTAACTGCTGGTTTTCCCGCATGATGTTCTGGTCGGTCTCTAATGCGCTCTCACCGTGCCAGCATGAGGACTAGCACCAAATGACCACAACCTGAATCGATGATGGGATAAAAATGGAGGTCATAATTCTCAGTCATGGTTAGGTTAAGCATCGTACCAAGAGCGCTCCGGCTCACACCTCCTCAGTCACTGCAAAGGTTCATTATGTGAGGTGGTGCCTGGGTCAGTGCAGTCAGGGCAGGTGAAGGTTTCCCTGCAACCAGGAGAAAATCCTGGACACAGACAAGGCTTTTTGTCCCACTCCGCAGCATATGTATATGTAACATGCACCACACAAATTCTGCCAGTGTTGAGCGATCTACCTCTCGAGTAGACCATTCCTCAGTGTTGACTTTGTGCGCAGCGCGGGCCTAGCGGTAGCTGCGCGCAATAATGGAGACCACACACTCGGAGTCAGGGTCGGTGCGCGAATGCCCGACATGGGCACGCCCCCTTTATTTATAGTCTACGCGTACGCCACCGGCGTGGCGTACGCACGTCACCCGTAACAAGAGCGCTCTAGCGGGAACCGCTAGAGCGCTGACTGCAACATCCCTATCCAACTTTGGCTAAATGAACCTTGGACCAAAAGTCCCTTTTATCAGTCACTTACTTGACAGGCAAAGTCTTTGAGGTGGCTGCTTGGCGGGGGGTTCCGTCGCAGTTCATACCTGGCCGTCGCTCGGGTGTTGGTGACCCCCGGGTCGTCACGTGCCGCTCCTTCAGCTTCGGAGCTGGGCCCGTCCCGGGCTGCCGTCTCTTCAGGCTGGTCGGGCGGCGGTGACTGCTCTCTCACGGGGCCCCGGGTGTCCCCCTCGTCCTCTTCCTCCGATTCTGGCCGGTGTCTTGTGGCTGCGGGAATGCGTTTGAACCACGAGATGTTTCGGGTGGCTGACTCCTTTCCCCGGCGAACTGTAACCATTGTCCCCTGGCGTCGTTCTACCGTCCAACTTCCCGGCTCATATCGTGGCTTGAATTTGCTCCCCGGTCGTCGGTCCTTGATGAGGACATTATCTCCCGGCTCGAGGGCGCGCTCCCGACACCCTCTCGCCCGGCTCACCTGCTGGTTTCGGTGCGCTCGTCGTCGTAGCGCTTGTTCCGCATCAAACGGTGGAGGAGCCCATCCTGGGACTGTGGGTAGACCATCCCGGCGGGTCCCCTTCAGCATGAGGGCCCAGGGAGTTTGCTTGGTGGAGCAGTGGGGTGTACTTCGATATTCTCCAAGGAAACGCAGAAGATCTCGCTCGGGGTCCAGCTGTTCGGCGCTGGCAATGCGGAGGGTTTTGTTCAGTGTCCTCATAAAGCGTTCGACCTCGCTGTTTGCCTGAGGCCACTGTGGGGTGATCCGCCGGTGTCGTATTCCTTGGATGGCAAGGAACTCCTTAAACTCGTGGCCTTGGAACGGCGGCCCGTTGTCACTTTTTAGTTCCGACGGGCGTCCGAACATATGGAATATTTTCTCCAGCGCTGGCCCTACAAATGTGAACGCGGTGGATGGCAGCGCCTCTACCAGTGGATACTTGGAGAAATTGTCCATCACTACCAGCGTGACTCTGCCATCAGGGAGGGTCCCAAAATCAACGCTGATTTTATCCCAGGGGTGTCTTCCGGGTTCTTCAGTGGTGATGGGGGCCGGACGTTCTGGTCCGCTGGTCATCTGGCACGCTGGACAGCTCTTTACGACATCACCCACCAGGGCATCCAGCCCTGGGAACCACACCTTCTCTCTCATCCTGGCTTTCATTTTCTCGGTCCCTTGATGTCCATTGTGGGCCAGAAGGGTGGCTTGGCGTCGCAAGGTTGTTGGCACGACAATCCTGGCCCCTCGTAGGACTATTCCGTCTCTGGTAATGCTGAGCTCGTTTCGTACTCTCCAGATCTGCTGCAAATCCGCTCGTTCTTCCGGTGTCCACGTGTTGGCGGACTGTAGGAAATTAGCCCATGATCCTTGCAGGAGGGCTTCCTTGGTTCTGGCCATCACGGGGTCTTGTTCCTCCGCTTGCATTATCTCCTGTAGTGTCAGCACTTGTGGGCATGTTAGGGCCGCGATGAAATCGAGGTGCGCTTCGGCGTCATCTTCCTCTGCTGTCCCTTCTGGGATGTGCTCGCGAGGGCCTGGGTGCCTGGACAAGAAATCGGCTGGGTTCTTGGCACCAGGTCGGTGCGTTATGTCCAGGTGGTACTGTTGCAGCCCGATGGCCCACCGTTCTATCCGTGGCGGGGGGTGCGGAGCTGTTCCTCTGAACAGGGGTACCAGCGGTTGATGGTCCGTCACGACCGTGAACGGATGTGCACAGACATACAGGTGGAAGTGTCGACAGCCCCATCGTATAGCCAGGGCCTCTCGCTCAATCTGGGAATATCTCCGTTCGGTCGCTGTGAGGGCCTTGCTTGCGTAAGCCAGCGTGGCCCACCGGCCTGGTTCTTGCTCTTGGGTGAGGACTGCACCAAGTCCCACTGGGCTGGCGTCGACTATCAGCTCTGTCTTCTTTTCCGGGTCGAAGTATACCAACGTGGCCTGGTCAAGGAGCGCCGTTTTGACGGACTGGAACGCCGAGTCTTCTTGAGGCCCCCATTGCCATGGGGCGTCCTTTTTCGTGAGCTGTCGGAGCGGCTCTGCAATCGTTGCTAGGTCCGGAATGAACCTTCCACAGTATGTGGCCATCCCCAGAAAACTGCGCACCTCTGCGGCAGATGTGGGTGCAGGAGCGTCCTTGATGGCTTGTGATTTACGAGGGTCCACTTGAATGCCGTCGTTTGTGAATGTGTATCCGAAAAACTCTATCCGCTGCTGAAACAGCTGGCATTTGCCTTTGTGGAGAGTGACACCGTATTCTCTGAGGCGTGTCAGTGTGGCTCTGACTCGCCGATAGTGTTCATCTACGGTCGTAGAGTGAATCAGGATATCGTCGCTCACGTTCATGACCCCAGGCAGGCCTTGTAGGATGTCTCTGATAGTGTTCTAGAATATTTCCTCTGCCGAAGATATTCCGAAGTTGAGTCGCCGGTACCGTCTTAGCCCTAGGTGCGTGCTGAAGGTGGTGATGTACCTACTCTCCTTGGCTAGTGTTAACTGGTGATAACCTGCGTTAAGGTCCAGTTTGGAGAACCACTGCGCGCCATTCAGGTCTGCGATGATGTCATCCATGGTGGGCGTGATGTGCCTCTCCCTCTTGATGGCTTTGTTGGGGAGCCTCATGTCGATGCACACCCGGATCTTGCCTGGTTGGCGAGGTTTTTCCGCGATTACCTATGACGCCTTGTTCTTCGAGTTTCCGGAGTTCTTCCTCTACCAGAGGTCGTAGACAGAACGGGATTCACCTGTGCTTCAGGGCCGTGGGCGTGACAGAGCGGTCGATGTGGAGTTTGACCGGTGGACGTTTGATTTTCCCCAGGCCAGTGAACAGTTCGGGGAACTGATCCAGAAGGTCGGCCGTTTGCGTGTCCTGAACTTTCCGGAGGAACACCAGGAGCCCCAGGTCCTCAGCGGCATGCCCACTCAGGAGGGTGTCTACCTCTTGGTTGATGATGTGCACTTCAATGGTGATCTCCGCATCCTCCGTCCCCACCGGCACTGTCATCTTCCCCAGGAGGGGCAAAGGAACATCGCTGCCGTAGGCATAGATCCGGGCCTTCGAGGTTTTGAGCTCTGGCTTGGGTCGAAGGCGGTTGTACTGCTGCACTCCCATGATGGTGACAGACGCCCCTGTGTCGATCACGGCGTTCACCTTCGATCCAGCGACCATGATGTCGCACCGAGGCTGGGGACGTCTCGTGCTCTTTAGTGCCCTGGTGAACGAGACCACGTATGTCTCTTCGTCGTCATCGGACTCCGGGTCGTCTTCTTGTAGGGCTTGTGCGTGCCGCTGCCCTGTGTCGGTCTTAGAGGAGAGGGACAGGTGGGACAGTTGCCTCACCATGCCTCTTGTAGGCCTCTTCCCTCGAGCATCCTTCCTTGTGGCGCGTTTTCTGCAGACGGAGGCGAAGTGGTTCAGCGTACCACAGTTCGTGCACGTCTTCCCTTTTGCTGGGCAGGTTTTCCCCTGGTGTTCTTCATACCCGCAGTAGTCGCACTGCGTCGGGGTTGACTGTCTGGCTGCTGGTCTGCGTTTCGCATCGTGTGTCCGCACTGCGTCTGCGCGCTCTGTTTTGATGGTCACGCTCGGCCCTGGGCCTCGCGTAAGTGCTTGTTCCATCTCTTCTGCCCGTGCGTCGGATAGGTCGTGGGAGCGGGCTAGCACTAGGATGTCGGCCATGGGAATGTTCGGTTGGCGGAGGATGAGGGTCCGCAACTTCTTACTGCGGATGCCGTAGATAAGCTGGGCTCTAATTTCCTCCTTTGCGCGGTCGCAGACCAAGTGGGTGTCCGCCAGCACCCTCAGCCGTGCATGAAATGCGTCTACCGACTCCCCCTCTTTTTGCTTGGCCTGGCGCATTTTGAACATTTCGAAGTCCAGGTTCGTCTGGGGGTCGAAATGTGTGTTAAGGGCCGTCACGGCTGCATCGTAGTCGTCTGCGCCACCAGTGTTCGGGAGGTGCTTGAATAACAGGTAGACCTCCTCCCCTGCGTAGTGAAGAAGGAGGGACCTCTTCACCGCGCCATCCGCCTCCCGGGAGCCGATAAAATAGTTGTTCAGACGCCCAATCCACGTGTGCCAGCGCGGTGCGGCGGTCGCCGGGTCAGCCGTCTCGCTAAACGGAGGCAGGACACCTATGGGCGGGTGGAACGGGTGGGCAGGAGGCGGAGCGTTGTCATCTGCCATGGCACTGCAACTGGGGGGTGGCTCCGGGTAGTGGGGAGCCCAGAAGACGGCCTAAGGCGGCACAGCCGGGGCATCGGGCAGTGGGAGGCACGTGGACTGTGCCAACAGCCAGGGCAGAAGCAGGCTCGGTGCAGGGCCAGAGGGCGGGAATCTTCGTCCGCTCATGCGCGTGGTCTGTGGTTGGTGCACACGTGCTCACCTCGCAGGTCAGGCCTGTAGCGTGAAGATCGCTGGAGCAGGACAAGCTCGAGGGCATCAGGTGTGCGATCGCGGGTCTGCCGCGATGCGCTCAGCTGGGGCGCTGTTGAGGGTGTACACGGCGGGTCCGACCGCCTCGTCGCCAATGTTGACTTTGTGCGCAGCGCGGGCCTAGCGGTAGCTGCGCGCAATAATGGAGACCACACACTCGGAGTCAGGGTCGGTGCGCGAATGCCCGACATGGGCACGCCCCCTTTATTTATAGTCTACGCGTACGCCACCGTCGTGGCGTACGCACGTCACCCGTAACAAGAGCGCTCTAGCGGGAACCGCTAGAGCGCTGACTGCAACACTCAGGACATTTCCTAAAACAGGTTCTTGCATCGGTTTGGAAAAGAAGCAAGCAGATGGACTTGCTGTTACTGTGAATATTCATTCGCTGGTGTTGTCTAGAGCCTTGATCGTGGGGCTTGCCTCCAGAAAGCTTTGTGTTTGGAAATCAGCGCATTTATTGCACGCTGTTGACAGTCTAAGCTGCTTGTTTCATACTGTTCACTCTATGGTTGGGCAGGCTTCTTTCCACTCCCCAGTGCCACGCCGTGCCTCACCACTGTCTCATGCCCTCACTTAAGTGGGCTAGTGGGCAGAGATTGAAAGAAGCTCTGGATACCAATGGGAAGCTGCACTTTTGCATGAGATCTTGGTGGGCCTATTCAAAGTATATGACGTGAAGCAGGTAGGCTCAATCTGAATAGCAGATTATCTTCTTCAGCAGGTGCTTTAAATCTTACTGATGCCTGGACATATACACCATGCAATCAATCAATTCAGTCTTTATTCGGCTTGTAAAACCATAAAAGAGTACACAGTATAAATAGCCATAAATATACAATCATTATATCAAAGCAATTGCAATTTAAAAACAAGTACATAGATTGAAATATAGAGCAGTGGCGGCTGCCTCTGTACGGGGTGGTGTGGCGGGAGAGGGAAAGGCATGATATAAAAATGAAAATTTTACTTACCTTCATCGCCACTGCCGCCGCACATCTCTCCTCAATCCTCGCAGAACACCGGAAGCACCCAATCTACCGGACTCTCCCAGCCCATCATGACGCTGCAGGAGCAGCGTCGTGATTGGCAGCTCAGGCAGTAACTGGGAGGTGAGGCATGTGGGGCCCAGTGGAGAACATGCCAAGTGCGCATAACTGTTTGGATGGCCCCAGATGGCCGACCAAGCCGTCATGCGCACTTAAGGAGAGAGTGCAAACTGCTCCATCTGACGGTGGGGAGCCTAGCCCCACCCAACCTGACCTGGCTTGAGTCGGAGTCCCGCAAAGAAAAATAAAATTATAATAACTTCTTGTCATTTTATTTTTCTTTTGCACTGCTCAATGAACAGTGGGGCGACGCTCCGCCGCCTTAACGCAGGAGCCGCCACTGATATAAATTGACCTCTACACATCTGTCCTTCATGTCCTTCACCTGAAACAGCAATATGTGCACCACAATCCGATGTGGATTTAAGTACTTTGAAACAACATGTGATAAATGTGTGAACTGGAATGGAACTCGTTTTTTCTTTATAGAAATTGTTTTCTTGAGAAACCAATTACTTCAACTAAAATAAACTTTCCAGTAAAACTACCTTTAACATCATTAAGTTAAAAATATTATACATATTTTTTCAGTCATCCGTCCGGAAGACTTCACTAATTTTCGATGTATTGTGTTACCTCTGGCCCTAATTGATGCCCTCCCTTCTCTTGACCCTGGAGTGATTTGTAGCTTCCCAGTGTTGTGTACCCAGAGTCTTGCTCAGTGCTGAGCTGTGCTGCTGCTATGCATTGCTATGAGAGCCTGGAACTGTCACCATTTATCAAAATGGAGGCCTCAAGCCAACACGCTGTCTGCCTCGCAGACCCTTATTTTTCATGCATGATAAAAACTGCTCTGCTAACCCTTGGGCCTTGGCCAACAATCATCTGCAACAAAGAGCTGATCTTTGGGCCAAAGGTACGTACAATGCATTCGGTAAAAGTGGTTGCAGTTTGTGCACTGAGTTTTACTAAATGCATTGATATTTTGTGAACCAACTTATATACTTACAGATCGGTTCACAAAATACCAAATTGTAGTGGTCACAATTCAACCCCCCTCAGTAATATTAATGAATTAATTGAACTAAAGTAATCATTTTTCTAAAAGCTAGCTTGTTTTCCTAAAAGGAAAACATCATGCGTTTAAAAAAAAAGAAAAGTTTCAGAAACTTTTTTTTTGGTGTATGCTGTTGTCCCGTGGACCATCGCCTACTCCTTAATTTTTTTTTTCAATATTCCCAAAGGAGAAGGGGGCTCTTAGGGACCCCTTCTATTTTTGTGAATGTATTACCACCTCCTTTGAAATGTTGGAAAAATATTAATGTTTTGTGACCAGAATGGTTGCAAAAGATTCCTACCATAAGGAATCGGTATTACGAGGGATGCCCTGAACATGCCCCTTTCAAACACCGATTCAGTATGATCTCCTAATCCCATTTCACGATTCAGAAAAGCTTTTCTGAATTGTTAAATTGGCTTAGTATTATTGATAAAGGGCTTCAGCTTTTGCAAATCCTCTGATTTACCTAATCAGGAGGTTTGAGATCGCTAAATCCATTTGTACATCAGGGCCCCAAAAGAATTCTCATTATTTTAGAAATCATAAAGTTATGGCTTTTTGCTCCAACTTTCATGCACTTGGTGTAGTAGAATTTTGATGGGAACACCTACTCGAGTGGACGAGAATGACTTCAGGCCAATGTTTGTTGGGAGTCCCATATTGATGCCGATGGAGAAATAAGCTAACTGTGCAGTTTAACAACATACAAAAGGGCTAGTTTGATGAATTGACACAAACCAACTACTTCTTTGTTTTGTTTGCTCCAAAAACGACTTAAACTGTTGACCTCCCAAACAAGCATTTACAATGCAATGGTCTCGGCATTGTTAAAGTTAGAGCTATTGGCATTGCTCATGACATTATTTTTGTTTTTGTTTTTGTTTTTAAAACATTTAAAGAAACAGCATTGTTATTTGGCTCCATATAGCGTCTTCTTCAACTTGACGCTTTTTTGACGGAATATTGAAATTATAATTTCATAAAGTGTGACGTGCGCACTTTCATTGGGATGTGTATGTTAAAATCACCGCTCTTTTCTAAAGCAGTCTACATATTGTTAAGTCTAGTAGCGAAGAAGTGTTTCTGTCTAAACATAACACATAATTACATCGATTGTAACATGTATTTTGGGTGGAATTGACAGCAGCATGTAGGACCACTTTTAGTAGAGCCCCGAAGGACTGTGGATAGATATATACACGCTAAGAGCGAGCTTAACACGGAGGATAAACTCAATGAAGTACACTTAAGGATCCAGCTGTGGTGAAAGTCTGCTCTCAGACAGCTGTAGGACATTCTTGAAAGGGAAGGTGTCAGGCTCCAGAGGAAAGTATTTAACTGCCAGTACCTTCAGTAATTAGTCGGTTGCTACTCAGATCACCCCCACCCCCCTTCCCCTATGTGTCACAAGCGCATCTCCTGATCGAAGTGCCTTCAGTAAGTTAGTCAGCTGTTTCTCAGACTCACCCGCTCCCCCGTGTGTCACATGCGCTTCCCTCGGTAGTCCCAAGTCTCATTGCCTGACATGTATGGCTCGTCCAGTCCCTTCCTGGTTGCATCAGCCGCACTCTGCTGAAGTTAGGCTGGGGATTGAAGTTCAGAAGCACAATACACGTAGCCCAGCAGCAAAATCCGAATATGCCCTCGTACTATATTCCCAACGATGCCTTGAGAAAGTGCTACAAACTGCATGACGGGAAACCGAGTCCGCACAATAGAAGGTACATTTAACCCGCATCCCAGCGTGCTCTAGACCAGTCTCCGCAGCAAGGCGCGGCGCACAGCGGGCTCCTACTGTCAGGCGCGATCACACGGCCACACTCCACCACTTACTTCTTGCTGAGCTTGGCGTCTGAGTCCCCGGTGTTAAATGGTAGCGGCAGTTTCAGTCGATAACCTTTCAAGTATTGCCCGGCGGTAATCGCCTCTCATACCACTCGATAATTTACCAATGAAAGAGGCAGGTGCCGGAGACTGGAAGGCAGGAAACAAGGTTTTTATTCCGTCGGAGCAGAACACATCAGATCAGACAGCAAGGTATCGTCACGAGGTGCTCTAACTGCATCTCTGAGGCCTGGCCTCTTATACACAGGTTTATAACTTTATTGCAGGGTTATCATACATGGCACATTCTTGAGATTGTTTTGGAACATGAAAGAACATCCTCGGAATCCCCACTTCGAGCTCGTTCCCACACGTATCTACAGTGGAAGTCCCCACCCCATCTACAGTAGGAGATGGCTATCACACAGCTGGACATTCCGCCAATTCCCGGGGGTGTGTGCAACCGGCCGGGTCTCAGGGGGTAGGGGCTTTGATCCACTGTAATCCCTTTGATGTGGGGTGTTTCCCTTACAGTAGGGGCAATAAACTGCATCCGCAGGGCTAGGTGATGGCCTGGGATCGGTTCGGACAATGGAGCGCAGAGGAAGGGGGTTATCAAAGAGATGCATGACCATGTATGGGATGTCGGTCAGGCGTGGGATGTGGTTCCATGGCAGGGTCGCGCAGAAAGAGAGGGTTTATGGCCCGTGTATGAGAGAACGGGGGTGGCCGGCGTGCGGGGGATGCTTGCAGCGCCAGGGGAACGTGCTGGCGATCGACAATGAGCGGGGGAGAGAGTGGGGTGCCTAAAATGGCGGCCGTTCGTTCGCTGTGCGTGGTGCTGGGGAGAGGCAAGATGGCGCAGATAATGTTCAGTTACAAGCTAAATTTCCACAGTCCTCCCTTTTAACATATCTCGCCAGCTTGTCTAGTTCGGATTTATCCCCATAATACTACGAACTTCCACCTCATAAAGAGCTTTCATCCGCTCTGCTTCAAAGTTCAAAGTCTTAGGGCAGATGTAGTTCATAAAAAGCGAACATAAAGGTGGCAGACACTGAATCCCCAAGCAACATCCACATAGTATCACAATCGGTATTAGGATAAATGAAAACAGCCTCCATCCCCAACTTTTAATAGTGTCCCAAAACCAGCTCCCAAGTGACCATCCTTCTTGCTCCTGATGGACCTCTGCGGAAAGTCTGTGGAGGTGTTCAATTGCTTTGTAGACTGAGGGTGAGTTATCCGGTACGTAGGTACAACAGCTGGACACAATGATGCGGCATGCTCCTCCACGATCAGCCAGAACCACATCTAGAACAAGGCGGTTCTGAAGAGCCACCAGGCGGACGGCCTGAAGCTCGGCGGTGTTGTTGGCGAGGGCGCCAGCTGTAATGTTCATTGCTGTTTCAACTGCCTGGGTTAAGTGGCGGATGGCACGGCTGTTTACCATTGGACCCCAGAGTGGAACAAGTCCCTTTACTGCATCCAGGAACTGTGCTCCGGTGGAGTCGGCTTGTACAATGTCTTTGGCACGTTTCTGTCGGTGATGGTTTGCTGGAGCCACATATGTCGGGGGAAGGACAAAAGCGATGTAGCAGGTGCCTCCCCAACCTTTCGGGAGCCAGGTGTAGGCCTTAGTACCACAGATGAAGTACATATTCGGGGAGGCAACAAAGGAGGGTGGATCGACTGAGTCCAATGCTCGGGTGATGAGGCAGGAGCTGTGGCCCACCAGCTGCGCCCCCAGGCCTTCGAGGCACACAAATCCAGTGATGTTGATGACGGTTAGGGCCACTGTCAGGGTGGCGGCCGTTCGTTTCCGGAGGTAAGAGAAGGTAGGTCTGGCTGGGTTGTTGAACACTTGCATTTCAACTCGTTCTTTGGCAGGGATGTCCATGTGAAAGGAAGTGTTTGACCTCAGAGGGCAGAAGAGGGCAGAGGTTTTTCCAGTTTTGTTCAGCCAGAACCCATGGTAGAAGTGTGACACAGTTTTGCCGGAAGTGGCATTGTCCTTGTAGCTTTCCTGCAGGAGGATTAGCCAGGCGAGGCAGGAACCATGGACAGAAAAAGGTGAAGGGATGAAAGGGATTGAGTGTCCAGTGGCATGTGGTAGCAATCCACAGATCCAGCAGTTAGTGGCGTTGGCGGCAAGATTGTGTTGGTGGAGCAACTGCACAAAAGAGTTATTCCAGAACTCCTTACGTCTTTCTCGGAGTTGGGGTGAAAGTGAGATTAGATGGTGTTCTTTCATGGTGGTAGGTTGAACGGTGGTCAGCAATGTCCTATGAGCAGGGGTGCTCTCCTCCATGATCCAGAAGGTGACCATGAGGAGAAGGCAAAAGAGAAGGGTAATGAAAAGTATAATAGTCTTCGAGCTGTGCATTCTGTCAGTCTTTGGGTTTTTGTAGTGGGTCTTCGGACGTCCGGTTGCTTCCATCATCTTCATGTCGGGCGCTTCCATCACCTTCAAGGAACTCGGTAGCGGGCAGAACCACAGACTTTGTTTAGTTTCTCTCCTGGTGGCCTTTGAGGTGACTAGGCAACCGCTCTGAGATTTCAACTTAGTTTGTGGTCTGCTTAGCCGAAGTTCTCTCCTTTCGTCGCAAGTTATACCCTTCCTTGGATGGCACAGTGGGATCGGGATATTCAGTCAATTCAAGTGTCTCTGTATCTGGGCAGCGGCTCAGGGATGGTCGGTCTTTGTCCAGAAGTTCCTCTTGGGCGGTGATGTTGTCCGTGGTCGTCAGGGTCGGTGATACCTTCTTGCAGTGGTGTGCATGCAGCCAATTGCGTTTCCCCTCCACTCGAAGAGCTGTTCGGGTGGTGATCAGGACTTGCAGGGGGCCCGTCCACCGGGGCTCCAGACTCTTGGTGCGCTGGAAGTTACGCACTAAGACGAAGTCACCGGGTTGGATGTCGTGTCCGGGGCCCCTGGAAACATCGGGAATGGCGTGCAGCACCTGCTGATGGATAACAGACAATGTTTTAGTTAGATTGTACAGATAGTCAGACATGAGGACGTCCGGGACGTCGTGGATGGATGTTGGTTTCGGTGCAGTCCAAAGGTTCATGGGCCGCCCGAAGACGACCTCGTAGGGGGTTAAGTGGTGTTTGGTGGGGGTGGAACGCATTGATAGCAATGCTAGTGGGAGGGCGTCTGGCCATTTCAGTCCTGTGGTGGCAACGATTTTTGCTATCTTAACCCCTTCGATGCTGCGCAGATTCCGCCGCTGTGCTGACGGAATCTTGCGCGGGCGTGGTCATGACGGAATGGTTCCGTCATGAGCACAGCTCAACCGTGGGTCATGACGGAACCATTCCGTCATGAGCACCGAAGGGGTTAAGCTTCAATGTGGCATTATGTCGCACAACCAAGCCTGCAGACTGGGGATGGAAGACCGCATGGAACTTTTGCTTTACACCCAGCTCCGTTAAGATGAGTTGGATAACCTCGGCTACAAAGTGGGGGCCGTTGTCGCTCCACAAAATTCGACAAAGGCCGTATCGGGGGAAGAATTCTTTTAGTAGTACTTTTGCGGTGGTCATAGCAGTGTTGTCGCGGGTTGGGTAGGCTTCCACCCACTTGCTGAAGGCACACACAACGACAAGTACGTACTTCAAACCTTGGCACCTTTCTAACTGGACGTAGTCCATTTGCAGGACTTCAAAGGGGTGATTGGGAACCCCAAACCCTCCCCGGGGTACAGCAGTTCCTTTCCCAGGGTTGTGTTGGAGGCATACCAGGCATTGTTGGACCAGACGTTTGGCTGAGTCTGGGATTTTGTCGTTGTGCCAGACTTTGGAGATGAGTTCGATCATGGGGGCAGACCCTATGTGTGCGGGGGAGTGTGTAATGGTCAGCATGGGAATCAGGTATGAGTCAGGTAGCAACCATTTGTTCGAGTCTTTAGTTCGCCAGCAACCGTCATCGTCCTTCAATCCCACCCGTGCCCATTCAGTTAATTCGTGTGGTGTGCTGGCTAATTGGATGTCCCTAATCATTTCCCTAGCATCCTTCCATTTCTCAGTTTGTGACCTGGTCACGTACATATGGGTCGTGGACCTATTCTCGGCTGTGGTTCGGGCGGTAATGTCAGCTAGTGCATTTCCCTGTCCTATAATGTCTGTCACCTTCTTGTGTGCCTGGCATTTGATCACAGCCAGCCGTGTGGGGAGGAGGACTGCTTCAGTCAGGGCAGAGACTAGATCTCCATGCAGGATGGGTGTGCCATGAGAGGTCAGGAATCCCCTCTCTTTCCATAAGAGCCCAAAGTGGTGAACTACCCCGAAGGCATACTGACTGTCTGTGTAAATGTTTGCGGTTGTCCCTGCTGCCAGGATGCATGCTCGTGTGAGAGCAATTAGTTCCGCCGCCTGTGCGGATCGCTGTGTGATGCGGGCTGTCTCAACAACTGTTCGGGCTGTGGTGACTGCATAGGCAGCTGAGGTGGTGCCATCGGGGAGCTTGATACATGAGCCATCCACCCACAGTTCTCCGTCAGGGTCCGGGAAGGCAGTATCTCGGAGGTCGACCCTACTCTTGGTCTGTTCGTCGGTGAGGGTCACGCAGTCATGTATAGGGGACGCATTGGGGTCAGTGTCAGGGAGAGGTAGTAGAGTAGCTGGATTCAGAGTGGTGCATCGTTTCAATGTGATGTGGGGTGCAAGCAGAGTCAGTTCGTAACCAGTCAGTCGTGCGCTAGTCAGGTGTTGAGTCTTGGTTTGGTTCAGGAGGGTGTCAACCGCATGGGGTACCAATACAGTGAGGGGGTTCGAGAGCACGATCCCCTCACTTTGCCGGATAGAGACAGCGGCGGCGGCTACTGCTCGAAGGCAGGCGGGCAAAGCTCTGGCTACGGGGTCAAGAGTGGCAGAGAAGTAGGCACAAGGGCGTTGTTTAGGGCCCATGGCCTGGGTTAGGACAGACAGTGCACATCCCTCCCTTTCGTGGGTGTAGAGGGAGAAAGGTTTAGTGTAGTCTGGGGTTCCTAGGACTGGGGCCGAGCAGAGGGCGTCTCGTAATTCTTTGAAGGAGGATTGGCATTCGGGTGTCCAGGGGAGGGGGAAGGGGACATCTTTAGCCAGCAAGGAAAGCAGAGGTTTTACGATAAGTTTGGCAACCATTGTCGACAAAAGGAGGTGAGGCCTACTAGGGACCGCACTTGCTTCTGAGTTTTGGGAACAGGGGTTTCTAGGATGGTCTGAATTCGGTCAGGGGTAAGTTTTCTCCCGTCTTTGGATAGTAGGTGGCCTAGATATGTTACTTGGGGTTGGCAGAATTGCAATTTCTTCCTGGAGACCTTGTGACCGTTCTCCGCGAGGAAGTGGAGGAGGTGAATGGTGGCTGTGATGGCAAGTGGAGTGGTGTCGGCCGCCAAAAGAATGTCATCGACGTACTGTATTAACACTACTCCATCGGGTAGTTGGACTGCATCTAGTTGTCTCTTGAGGGCCTGGCTATAAATGCTGGGACTCTCAGTGTAGCCTTGGGGTGCCCTACAGAATCTGTACGAACGGGCTTTTAAAGTGAAGCCGAACAGGTAGCGGCTGTCTGCGTGGATGGGGATGGAAAAGAATGCATTTTTGAGATCAATAACGGTAAAGGTAGTGGCAGTGGATGGAATCAGGGTGAGGATGGTGGTGATGTCTGAGACCACGGGGTACTGAGGTATGACTACTTTGTTAACTTCTCGTAAGTCAACAATAAAGCGGTATGCTTTCTCATCCCCCTCGCCTTGCTTCTTTACAATGGGTAGGATAGGGCTGTTGCAAACATTACTGACTACTTCTTCTACCACTCCTGCATCGACTAGGGACTCGATGATTTCCACCAATGCCTTCTCGCCTTCGGGCGATATCCGATACTGTGGAAGCTTTGGGAGCACTGCGTCCGGTCGGACGGTTATGTGTACTGGGTCGATCACCATGCGCCCTACATCTGAGTCGGTTTTAGCCCATAGATGTGAAGGTAATGTGTCGAGTAGGGACAGGTCAGCATCGGTTATAGAGAGCATACGCCGTGTGTGACAGGGTCTGGACAGATCTGGGTTATCGTGCAGGATGACCCGAACTCCGTCTGGGGAGCATCTGATGGTAGCTCGAAAATGTTTTAGCAAGTCATGTCCCATAATAGCATCGGGGGTGTTGGAGGAGAGCAGAAAGGTCGTGTCAGTGACGTTATCGTCTAAGTCAAAGGAGATTGGTGCTGATAAGGGGTTAGTGGAGGGCGTTCCATCGAAGCCTATTGAGGTTACGTGTGAGCCAGACAAGGGTGCCCTAGGAATCAGTCGTTTAGATAAAGCACTACGTGTCGCCCCAGTATCTACCAGGAATGGAGATTTTGTGCCCAAGACCTTAGCGGTGACGTAAGGACTTTGCTGGTCAACACGGAGTTCGACTGGATCCCTCCCTTGCCCCTGGCGGTCCTATGCGAAGTCATGGGTGCTTTCGTAGTCGGACTGCTGATACTGGTTTTGTCGGGGGCGATCAAAGGTGTTTGGTCTGCCTGGCCTGTCGTTGATGGCGTCGTTCGTGTGCCCTCGTCCCTGTCCTCTATTTCTGGGGTCATATGCTGTGTCTCTGGGATCCCTATTTTTGTTCAGTTCCAGAAGGACCGGGCACTGGGATTTCCAGTGTCCGAACCCTCTACAGAACGCACATTGGTTCCCATCTAAGTCTCTCCGTCCGTTGTAGGGTGCAGGTGTATGGTCTCTAGGGGGTAGCTTTCTAGGGGCGGTTGGTTGGTAATTCCCTTTCGGGGGTTCCCTTCCTATGGTCACCCCTTGCAACTGTGCTATCATTACCCTCTCCTTCAGTTCCTTTTTCTTCCTCTCTGACGCCCTATCGTTCTCGTTCTTTTGGTTTTCGGAGTATTGGGCCATCTGGAGGATTGCTGCGGGTTTGGAGGCTGCCCAACTACTCTCGCTGGTCTGTAGCTTCTGGGAGACTTCTTGTGACAGACCCTTCACATAATTCTGGACAAAGAGGTGATGTCCGGTTGCAGTGGTGATGTCCTGGCCACTATAATCGGAGAACACAGTCTCGAACCGAGAGAAGTATTCAGACACATCCTCCTGGGGTTTCTGGCGACAAGCCGTCACTATCGACCAGTCTACCTTTCTTTCTGGGATTAGAGTCTTCAACTTCTGTACAATCTTGTCTGGGAGCTCCAATATGGCTTTCGGGGGTTTCTGTCCCGGTTCTCGCTGTTTATCTATGGTATCGAGTTGTACCCAGGTATATCCAAACGGCTCAGCGTGGTCAACTTTCCGGATTTGCTTCCACACATCAGCCGGCAGACATAGCCCGAAGAACAAGTCGATATCTGCTAAAGTCATTATCGTAGAACCTAAGGCTGTACCCAGTTCAGTGTAGAAGGCAGTCGGGTTCTTTCTCAAGTCGGGTAGAGTTTTTCTAAAGGTCAAAATATCTTGTTGGTCCCATGGCTGGTAGACCCAATTATATACAACCCTTCCCTTCGCATCTTGGTGGTTGATGTCGTCATGTGTTCCCTGACCTCGCGGGGGGACCCAGTAGGGGGCAGCCTCTTTGATGGGCATCATGGTATCAGTCCTTCCTTCCTGGGGCTTAGTCGCTATGGGGGTTTCTGCTTTGGTGGTCTGCCTGTGTTCTCTAAGGTGTCGATAGACCTCAAGTGTACGAGTGAAGAGGTTCGTTACATCGCCCTCTCCTTCTTCCCCAATGTCTACCTTCCTATATAGGGCCGCTAAGCCTTCGGGACCTTTATCGTGGTACCTATCCTCATATGTATTCAGAGCGTGATAACAAAG
Organism: Triturus cristatus; assembly: GCF_964204655.1. Classification (NCBI taxonomy): domain Eukaryota; kingdom Metazoa; phylum Chordata; class Amphibia; order Caudata; family Salamandridae; genus Triturus; species Triturus cristatus. The sequence continues at coordinate 472,059,176 of NC_140590.1, read as the reverse complement.
TCGTACGACAAAGTGTCGTCTGCGGCTGTCGTCATACGAGTTATACACATCTGTTATATACTCCTCACTTTCCTTACGCTCCGCCAGTGTTTTTACTATCTTGTCGATTCCTGTTCGTTCATCCTTCGTTAGTCGATTCATTCTGGTGGACTCTTTCTTTCTCATCTCAGGGTCATCCAACGTTATTGCCGACGTTGTGTTCAGTACAAGAGGCTCGGCCGGCGCGGAGGCCGTGAGGACCGAGGCCCCTGTACTGCTTTCGCTCGTGTTGGGGGTTGTGGGTGTTGCACTACTGATTGGGAGGGTGCGTATGGAGGGGGCATGTAAATGATCGGGGGACCTAATAGTAATTCATCATTCGTTCGTTGCTTAGAGGACAACTCAGGGTAGAGCAAAGAAGGGGTCCTAACAGCGTACTGGCCTGATGTTTCGGGCTCCTGTCTTAGTTTAGTTTCCCTTCTCTCCTTTATTTCTTCTTCTAACCTTCTAGCGGCAAGGTGAGCTGCCTTTCGTAATTCCTTTTCTGCTTTTACTTCTTCCCTCTTTTTCCGTTGCGTTGCTTCTTTGCGCCACATGCCGATACTGTCAAGCATAGTAGGCGTCGTCTTATTGCTACGCAGAGCTATTTCTAGCACTTCTATCTTATGGTCGTCGAAGGATCCCATCAGTGGCCACTGACTCTCGGGGTCCTTCCTTGTATATTTATGCCATAGCTTGCTATAAGCTACGCCGACTAGTCCATATTTAGTGAACATGTCCTTATTAGGGGTGCCTTCCAGTGGAGCCGGATGGTCCACCTCTAATAAGCGGTCCGGGCAGAACCAACTACCAATCAGTGGGGAGAAGATAGGCATGACGGGTTTCAACGGGGACAAAAGTCAGCACTACCTATCTTTTCACTGCTTGCAAAGACTAGACAGAATATCTCTATTCCTCGTTATTTGTAAGCAGAGAATACCTCCAAAGAACCAATATTTCTATTCTACGTTATTTGCAAACAGATAATATCTCAAAGAGCACTATTCTTCAAAACAATCAATGTTCGGACAATCAATCAATGGGGAGATAAAGATAGGCACGACGGGTTACAACGGGGACAAAAGTCTGCGTTACCTACCCTTCACTATCTGCAAATTTCTACTCCTCCCCGTTTGTAGACAGCGAATATCTCAAAGAGAACAATCAATGAGCAATACTAGTATTTAAAAACAATCAATCAATTATTTCGCACTTTTGTCGTGTTTCACGACCTTACCCGGACCGCGTGGACAGTTTCTCGTCTTCCGCCTCCAGCGCCCGATCGTCCTCTACTCTCCGTATTTGCCGCGGCACTCCTGATGGTTCCCAGTCAGGACCGTAGATCACTCGAGAGAGGTCTGTTCGGAACCAGTGAAGTTCGGATGATCGGCTGCCAGACGAGGGTCTATCGGGCAGGAGCTCTCCCGATCGTTGCAGTCGTTCACTCTGTCGTCGGGACCTCTCCCACTGGATCCACGTGTCGCTGATGGGCCCCACGCTTGGGACGCCAATTGTTAAATGGTAGCGGCAGTTTCAGTCGATAACCTTTCAAGTATTGCCCGGCGGTAATCGCCTCTCATACCACTCGATAATTTACCAATGAAAGAGGCAGGCGCCGGAGACTGGAAGGCAGGAAACAAGGTTTTTATTCCGTCGGAGCAGAACACATCAGATCAGACAGCAAGGTATCGTCACGAGGTGCTCTAACTGCATCTCTGAGGCCTGGCCTCTTATACACAGGTTTATGACTTTATTGCAGGGTTATCATACATGGCACATTCTTGAGATTGTTTTGGAACATGAAAGAACATCCTCGGAATCCCCACTTCGAGCTCGTTCCCACACGTATCTACAGTGGAAGTCCCCACCCCATCTACAGTAGGAGATGGCTATCACACAGCTGGACATTCCGCCAATTCCCGGGGGTGTGTGCAACCGGCCGGGTCTCAGGGGGTAGGGGCTTTGATCCACTGTAATCCCTTTGATGTGGGGTGTTTCCCTTACAGTAGGGGCAATAAACTGCATCCGCAGGGCTAGGTGATGGCCTGGGATCGGTTCGGACAATGGGGCGCAGAGGAAGGGGGTTATCAAAGAGATGCATGACCATGTATGGGATGTGGGTCAGGCGTGGGATGTGGTTCCATGGCAGGGTCGCGCAGAAAGAGAGGGTTTATGGCCCGTGTATGAGAGAGCGGGGGTGGCCGGCGCGCGGGGGATGCTTGCAGCGCCAGGGGAACGTGCTGGCGATCGACAATGAGCGGGGGAGAGAGTGGGGTGCCTAAAATGGCGGCCGTTCGTTCGCTGTGCGTGGCGCTGGGGAGAGGCAAGATGGCGCAGATAATGTTCAGTTACAAGCTAAATTTCCACACCCAGGATGCGCTTCCACTGCGTCCGCCATGTCTGCCACTGAGAATAAGAAAGAAATTGGATTTCCGCAAGCGGACCACATGCTCAGCCCGGAGTACAGCGGGCGGAAGTGACGTAAAGAAACTGTAACAGACGAGAGACGATGGAAGCAGGCAGTCCGTGACCTGGCAGTCGATTTAAACTTATGCAGAAAGCTGATGATATTTCATGGCTAGTAATGTGATTGGGTACTCGGCCCTAGACTGTACGTCGCACTGAAACCCACACTTCACTCTGTACGTACATACAAGATAACACACTAGATCAGCTTTGCACCGACGGCCCTGGTGAAGGTTGTTCTTCGCCACGAACACCACCGCCTTTCTACGAGGTCAAGCAGAAATGCCTCGGAGAAACGCAGCTGCATTTTCGGATTGGGGGGCGTGTTTTTCTTTCTCTCCTCTTGCCATTGGCTGGAATGTTTACATTCCAGAGGAGAGAAAGAAAGTAAAAAACACGCCCCCGAATCTGAAAAAGACGGGGCTTCTTTGGAGAGACAAAGCTCTTCTCCAATGGCTGACCAGCATTTAAGAGGCCAGCCAATGGAGAAGAGGGGAGAAGAGGGGCGGGTTCAAGCCCCTCTTCTGATAACATTAAATCTCGGAGCGAGACTGCGCAAGCGCAGCCTTCGCAGCCGAGACCTAAAAAGGAATGATCCAATGCAAAGTAAAAAAAACAGAGGAGGGATTTAGGGGCATATTTATCAAAGAGTTGCGTTGCCCTTGTGCCATGCAACAAGGCGCAAGGGTGACGCAAGCACTAAGCTAGATTTATTTGTGGCAACCATGCATCCTTGTTCATAAATGAACAGCCTGGACACCTTTCCTTCTTTTTAACATGTACTGGCCTTTTCTTCTTGACCTACTAGTCATACATCCAGCAGCCTACCTGCTTATTTAACAGGGCTGCCATATCTTGAAAACCTCTTTATCCCAATTGAATTCCCCAAAACTTAATTGACCATTTAACTAAACATTGCACCAACATTTCACAAGATTTTAACCTCCGCAACCTCCAGAGACAATCTTCTTCCCTCTCACTTTTTACTCATTCTGTACTACCATGTCTCAGTCATGAACCCTGAAACACCTTATTCTATGGCTCAACTTCCATGAAGGTGGTGCACATTTTGGTTCACGATGGAGGACAGAACACTTTTTAGGTTGAAGCCTACCAGACAGCACAGAGATCTTTTTTTTTTTTAAAGAGTTTTATATAGCGCGAACTAGACCCGAAGATATCGGGTATCAGAGCGCTTTACATAGCACCAGTTTCATTACACAAGGACACATTCATTTTTGTTGGGCACTGGGAGATTAAGGGATTTGCCCAGAATCACAGGATGTTGAGCGTCGTTGCCAAGACTTGAACCTGGTTCCCCAGCTTGGATGTCGACCGCTCCAGCCGTAAGGCTACATCCTCTCCCCATCCTATCTGGTTTGCTAAGGACATCTTGGGAACGTTCAGAAAGATTTCCTGTAAATGCATTCCGCCCGTTGTTTACCATTAGCTTTGTGGTTTGTAACTCACATTTGCTTGCTTTCTATTTGCTGGCTCTATTTGTTTTAGGCTGTCCAGCTTGTGTTTGTCCCTTCTGTTGGCCAAACCCAATTTACTGTATTCTTTCACCAGTATTTCTCTAAACAGGCCTTCAAATCTTGTTCATATCTTGTCACATTTGCTGTGTATTCAAAGGCAGAGGTCAAATGTCAGGCTCTGCCTCCCAGGGAGCCTGGTGTTTATTTTCCTTTCTCTGGCTTCAAAGTGAGCATATTTCTGTGACAATCATGATCACTACTGGGGGTGTGCTGGAGGAAGGCTGTACAATGTTATTTTTTTCTAGCACAAAACAAAATGTAAAAGTCTGTAAATGAGCTGTGCTGATATTTCAATATATATCAGAAGTAGAGGAGCACAAATGAAACAATTTGTTTATTAATTATGAAGTGTGGTGGAAACAAATATTTTAATTTGATTAAAACCAAAGTCAATACAATAGGTGATGACAGTTTCACACATTATTGTCTGTGCGCTTTATAGTTTTATCAGTGAGACTGTATGTCTGTGTAAATGTAATGGTCATTTCAATTGAAGATGTGTTATCTGTAATGACAATATGCTACCCCACCATGTATACTCCACTTTACCACACTAGACTCTACTCTGCACCATTCCACACTACACCACACAACACTGCATCACCGCGCTCTACTCTGCACAACTGCATTCTATGCCACTTTGCTGTACGTCTCTTTACTCTACTCTGCACCAGTCTACTCTATGCCAATACAATCTACCCTACTATGCACCACTGCACTCTTCTCCACTGCACTCTACACCATTCCAGTTTAGGCCACTCCACTCTATGTTACTCCACGGTATGTAATTCTACTCTGCAATACTGCACTCTATGCCACTGCGCCCTATGCCAATCCATGCTGCACCACTCTGTTCTACTGTGCACCAATGCACTCAATGCCATTACTCTCTACACCACTCTACGCCACTGCACTATACCCTGCACCACTTCACTCTATGCCACTTCACTCTACTAGGGACCAATCTACTCTGCGCCACTCCACTCTATGCCAGTGCATTCTAAGCTGCACCACTCCACTCTGTGTCACTCTACTCTACTCTGCACCACTCAACTCTACTCCACACCACTCTGCTCTATGCCACTACACTTTACTCTAACCACTGCACTGTATGGCATTATGCTTCATAGAAATGCACTCTACCCTCCTTTACTCAAAACCAAAGCACTCTGCGCCACTACACTCTAATCTCTGCATCACTACACTCTATGCCACTATACTCTACTCTGCAACACTCTACTTTATACCACTGTACTCTATGCCACTGCACTCTACACCACTCTATGCCACTCTACAACATTGTACTCTACATCTTTGCTCTCTATGCCATTCTATTCTACTCTGCACCATTGTCCTCTATGCCACTGCTCTCTACGTCACTCTACTCTGCACCACTCCACAGCACTCTGCTCTACAACACCGCACTCTCTGCCACTGAACTCTACACCACTCTACTTTGCACCACTGCACTGTGTGCCACTGAACTCTATGCTGCACCACTCTTCTGCACTCTACGCAAATGCACTCTACAACAATGTACTCTACACCACTACACTCAATGCCTCTCTACTCTACTCTGCACCACTCAACGCCAAAGCACTCTACCCTACTATGGACCACTGCACTATTTGCCATCGCACTCTACACCTCTTCAGTCTAGGCCACTCCATTCTACTCTACACCACACTGCTCTATGCCACTCTACTCTACAACACTGCACTATATGCCACTGCACTAAATGCCAATGAATTTTACTTTGTACCATCCATGCCGGTACACTCAATGCCACTGCTCTATACCACTGCACTCTACCCTGCACCACGCCGTGCCACTTCACTCTACTCTGAAAAAATATACTCTATGTCACTGCACTCTATGCCACTGCACTATATGCCACTCTAACCACTCTGCGCCACTCCACAACACTCTATGCCATTCCACTTTACTACACTACTCTACTCTGTGACAATCTACTCCGCTCTTTGCCACTTACAACACTCTACCCCACTCTATGCAACACCCTCTATGCTAGTTCACTATGCTCTATGCCACTCCACTTTATGACACTATATGCCACTATACTCTAAGACACTTTATTAAAATCTACTCTACTCTACGCCACTCAACTCTACAACGATTTACTCTACTCTACTTTGCACCATGCCACTCTATACCACTGTGCTCTACGCCACTCCTCTGTAGCTTTAAATATCCTTATAATGTACGGATAGGGCGTACTTTATTTCATATATTGTCATTCACCCAAAGAAACCAGTGTTACTCTATGACACTCTACTGCACTCTATACACTTCGACTCTATAACACTCTACTACCTCCATGACACTCCATAACAATACACCACTCCATGTTACTCAACTCTACTTTACACCACTCTCCTTTACATCAGCAACTTTTAGCCATGCTGAACTTGTGTACAACACGGCTAGAACATGTAGGCAATACCAGTAGCTCTTGCGTAGGCAAGACATGTTGGTTTTGCCAATGCTTGTTTCTACTTACAGGAACTAATAGGACGTTAGTCAAGTGGTGCATGTGGAGCTGTAGGGATGGTGGCGATGAGTCCTCCAAAAACCTGGTTTACCCGGTAAGCGTAGAAGACCAAGGCTGCAAACTCTCTTTCACAACCACACTCTCTGCTCCCTCTCTCGAGTGGTGAATCAGCCTGCGATGAGCCAGGTCACCAACGAGCTGCCCACGTTGTTCCTCCTCTGAAGTCTGGTCAGAAAATGCCACAGCAAGAAGGCTGGATGCCTCAGCTCTGCTCCCTGCTCCCTGTGGGGCCAAGTCCTCAGCACTGCTGCATGAGGCTCTTTTGCTGATGATTTTTCCTGGATGGTCACCACAATATCAGTTTCATTTGGGGGATGGTTCCCCAAGCCAGTTAAGACCCCAGACCATGTACTGTTTTATCTATGGGCACTGCCGAAGGGAAATGCTCGCCATCCGGAGGAATTACATTTAAATCATGAAACCATTCCTTGGTGGGCTGCAGTGTGGTAGCTCTTTCGCCAGACAAGGGCCATGTTGTCTTCCCTGAGTCCAAACCCATTCTGTGTGGTCAGTGGCCACTTCTGATTGTTTGTATTAACCCTTAAACTAACCAATGCAAATCATATGCAGCAAGGTGACACAGCTGCACAGGACACCATCAATCAAGTTCCAACGCTGAGCCATGGAATGAAGGTGCTCAAAACCTCTTTTTAACTGGCTAACATCTAATGCATATTCTGAGTATGATTCTGTTCACAAGGCACTCATTCCCTTCCACCCATTATATGTTCTACTCATATGCAAGACTATAATCCTTCTTTCACTCAATCTCAGGAGTAACTGGGCATGAACGAGCATGCTTATGTAGGAAAGATACATTTTGACACGACCTATACTTTAGCTCATCCAGATGTTGCCATTCTAATTTTTGAACCTCACTGACAGATTGAATTACTGCTCCAGATGTGCCCATTCTAAATACAAGCTACAGAAATCCCAGTGGGATGGAATAATTGAATACATATTTCTATTCTACACGTTAGTTCACAGACATGTTCAGTCGCATTTGTTTCTTAGCACCTTGAAAAAAATATGTCAGTGTAACTGATAAACTCTAGTGTGAACACACTGGCGTCATCTGCTCAGTGTGGCATTAAGCCTCAATGCTACATTAATTACTTCCCAAGCCTTCAAATTTATTTGACTGAATTAGTTACTGTCTTTCATAAAGGTCCTTTTTATTATTTCTTGAAATTACGTTTGTGTGATGTATTGTGCTTTAAATGTCCGTGGTTTATATTTTTTCAGGGCTCCGGGTATTCGTCGAGTGTGGTCTCTTTCTAATGACGTCGATGGTCGTGCTCATCAGGAATACACCGCTCTGATTTGCTTAGACTGCAAGCTTTGATCAAATACACGGGAGCCTGTCATCCATGGATAAAAGCCTGTATCCAATTTCCTTATAATAAATGGGATTCTGCTATCCCTGTATAAAAACCTGTCTCTATTTATTTTTAATCGCGACTTTTGATGCACCCAGCTACTGATTATAAAGAAATGATGTAATAACTCATCTATTATAACTTATTACAGTTGAGATCTGACATTTATATTGCCTGCTGTCGGATCCAGCAGCTGAGGTGAAAGGCAGGGATGGTCACTTTTTCGGCATAATTAAAACAGCTCTTTAAAGAACGAAAAACAAAACAGAAAGTATATATTTATGGCAACATGTTTATTTTTTGGCACTCTTAGGTAATTATAGAAAAGTAAGAATCCCTGCATGTTCCGATTGTGCCTTTAAAAAAAATATATCCTAACTTGTATTAGTCATCCATTATTTTTTTGTACCAACTATCTAACAGCTTTTTGGTGAGTTTAGAGATTCTATTTTTATTCTTCATGTTTGCAAACATGCTCTCTCTTTCATATGAAAGAGCTACAAACCAAGGATTTAAGTAGTTTGTGGTAAAGGTGATAGTGTGACCATATATTATAAAGAATAAAGTTCCCCTTGCCGTACATGGTAAGGATGTTGCAAGTCACCTCGTAGTTACTCACCCTTATAAAGGAGCTCGGCCTTGAGCCTCATTCCTGTATATATGGTCAAGGAACTACTTGGTGACTAACAATATCCTTATAATAATGTATTTTCACATGTATTATAGTGAAGTTGTGTGCGTCTCTCAACACCTATAATAATTAAATTACAAAGCTGCTCAAATGTAATAACTTACTACCGTTGAGTTGTGACATCATAATGAGGTAGGTCATGGAGCATACATACAGCTGTAGTTTAAACAATGAATACCGGCCTTTTCTTCTTTTGATCTGTTTAAAAAAAATAAAGAGTGATCGGCACAAAGCAGAGTTTATGGCAGCGTGTTTACTTTTTGCACATGTCCAAAGCCCTTTTGAGATCGCAGATCCTACAACTCAAAAAGGGCTTTTGCAATCTTGTCAGAATCTCAAACAGAAGGGGTTGAAAGGAGTGCCCCTCCCACTGTTTACAACTGATTGAGAAATATATCAATGGTTTATGATTGCAATTGTGTCGCAAAGAGAGGTGGGGGAAAAAGTCTGCACTACCATCAGAGTTCGCGGAGTATTGCCCACTCCGCACTGCGGTTGGAACGCGGAGTTCCGTCAAAACTCCGCAAACAACTGCATGGTGGTGTTTTTTCTCATGCGCTGCTCGCCAACATTAAGTTGGTGAGCACGAGCAAATGTTTGCACCCCCTCGCGTGATTTTTGAGTGATTGAATGCCTCCCGGCAAGGTTTCTCAATGTGGGCGGTCACTGCAGGTCACTGCCGTTTGTATTGAGAAACTGCTGCTCAAGTAGAAAAGCTACTTGAGAGGCAGAAAGAAGCAGCGCCCTCTGGTGCGCTGCATGGTTCTGTTCATGCAGATTTTACAGTGCAAAACCAGATCCAATCACTAAAGATTAGTGTGAGCAGCATGAAATGCCAAATTCCACCTGCTTACGGAACTCTGCAGAATCTCGCAGAGTTTTTAGGTAACTCCATGGAGTGAAACTCTGCGAGTTCCTCCCACCATTGGTGGCAAAACATTGATTTTATACCAACACCCCAAAGTGTTGGTATCTGATTCACAAAGGGAAAGAGACCTCCTTTGAACCCCTAGCACTTTGTGAGTCTTGAAAAATGTGCAGGGAGAGTTTACAGTAGCCCAAAGGACCAATGGCAACTCTCAGAGAAACGTTTTTTAAATGTAAGGAAAACCACCAGAATTTGATAGAAATATTTCTCAATTTAAAAACAATCATAGACATGGTGCTTTGCTGACTCTTGCACACCATCATCTCTGTCACTTTCGCTAATCACAGGGATCGTAAATGGCAGTCTGCTTAACAAATATTAATTTGGCAGGTCTTTCTGGGACCCCATGAGATCTGTTATTTTATAAACTGACCTTTTAATAAATTCCTAGGCTTGCAAAATCAGATTGCATTTTCAAAGTCAGTGCACAAATTGCAACCACTTTTTGAAAATAAATGTAATCTTTGCACAAGGCCTATAGTTTAATGTAGGAAAGAAAAAATTTCGCTGCATAATACCACTCTGAGCTACAGTCCTTTTTAAAATGTTACTTATGTGAAATTGATTTTAATATATTTTCTAACAGGTTCAGATATATTTTAGCAACAAATTACTAACTGCTTTTGTATTTAATTTCATACTACAGAGTCTGCTTTTATTGTTAAATCTGCAACCATAATATCTCTTTCGTATGAAAGGAGCAAAAAATCAAGTACTTATGAGGTTTGTGAGAAGAGTGATAGTTTGCCACGTGTTATAAGGGATAAAACCCCCTCTGCCATCCATTAAAAGGATATTACAACTCACCTCAGAGCTCCAAGACCTTATAAAGGAGCTCTGTCTTTAGCCTTGTTCCTCTACATTGGTACAGGCCTTTGTTTGTAACCATAAATGCCTACAGGAAAGCGACTGTATTGTGTGATTATAGCATGCAGGTTTTCTACTGCCAATTACAGGCAACAGGATTTTCAGGTTTTATTTTACCTGCAGTAACCTTGTACGTAACTAATCAAAAGAAAATGTCTAACTTCCAGGGGCTGCTCCTCTGTTTGTGCAGAGGAGCGTCGACCCACTAAGCAAAATGATCAAAAACAAGCCCCAGAGATAAAAAATAAAGTTAATTTATTACCATTTTATTTTTCAAGCTCCCTGTCTCTAACCGAGTTTCAGGATATGGTGGGGTTGGTTGTGTGGTAGCAGCAGGGAGAAGGGTGGACTATCTGGGCACTTTTCAAAGTGTGTATGTCCCATTGGCTGGCCATCTTGCAATGGGCAGCCAGAAATGCGCACTTTGAAAGCTCTAAGTGCAGGGATCCAGTGTCCTCGGGAGAGGCCGCTCCCTTCAATCCTGGCGCTGTTCTCATGCAGCATGAGAGCAGCACCAGGATTGGTTATGGGAAGTTGTTGAAGGTCCCTCGCTAGAGGACAAGATGAGAATATCAGAACTGTACCGGAGCGAGGAGGACGTTTGTGCAGGTAAGTGTGTTTTTCTTTTTTTCTTTATTTAATGTCGCCCCCACCCATTTGCCCGTCCCGCCACTCTCTAGTGCTGCCAGCCACGACTGCTCACTTCCCACAGCACAACTTAATCCTAGCATTAAAGCAGAAGTAAAGTAGAGAGAAACATAAGGGAATTATTCTTCACAGTGCTATGTGAAGAGTTAAATGGGCTAGTGAGATTGGTTATATAACGAAGTGCTCTGCCGATGGACAGCACTTTATAAAAATAAACACCTCACACATCTCTCACTCTTTGGGATGTAAACTCATTCGTCTTTCTTGATCACCTGTCGAGACATAAATCTAATTCGGGAATATGCACACTGATCCTCCCTAACATTTTATGAGCCGAGAGTTTTAAGCTGGTGCAGTTCGTTTCCCTAGGCAGACCAAACAAACACACTGTCAACTGTGGCATCCCGTGAAGGAGCACCATTCATCAACTTGCACTGCAAAAGCTGTCTCTAGCCAGACCTAAAAACACTAAAAGGCCTTGAAGGTTGCAATAATAGCCTGCACGTTTGACTGCAGTAAACCTGCCCCTAATGCCTGGTGTTTCAGCCATGGGTCCGCATCTGGTAACAGTTTCCCTCAGTCACCTGCACAGACAGATCTTCCAACTCTGATGAGAAGCACATATGGCTTTAGGACAGATGCTAATTAGAAACACTTACTGTGTCAAGCCTATGATTGATGCTCGTGGGGATAATAAAAGAAATGAACTATTCCTTAAGTCTGGTTTTCGGTTCTGGAATGAAGGCCATTGTAAGAAAGAGACCTTTGGGAAGTGCTAGGCCTACCCTCTATGGTTGTTGTGGGGCCGGTCTAACCCTCAGGAGGCATAGTCGGAGATCTTGACATAGAGACTAGAGGTATATTATCAAGGACGGCGTTAAAATTATCGCCGGTTTAGGGGCAGACAACTGCCGCTAAAGCGGCGATAATGGGCTTGATAATCTGCAGCAGAGAATTCCAATAGAAGCCCATGTTGACACCAGAACCTGGGCTTCTATGGGAATTCACACGGGCATATTATCAAGCCCATCATCGCCGCTTTAGCGGCAGTTTTCTGCAGCTAAACCAGCGATAATTTTTAACGCCGTCCTTGATAATATGCCCCCCAGTTCGCAATGTTTTTGCTTTAGTCCTCATCAGCAGGCCTGATCGAGAATATAGGTCAAGGTGCATTTACACCTACAATGCTGCTGCTCCTTCCATGGCCTTGAAGAGCAGGAGGAGGCAGGGGTTTTGTAAATGAGGGGTCAGGTCTTTTGGGTCAAGGTAGAGATTTTGGTCACTTTGACGCAAGAAAGAGGAATTGACAGCGCTGAGGGAGGTGTGGGTAAGGAATTTCAGAATTTAATGAAGGGGAATAAAAATGAACATCATATACAGCTGCTTTGCGTGATTTTAGGTAGGGGTATGCAGTTTAGCAAATTTCCCGATTTTTGTCCTTTAAAAATCTTGTGAAGTTTCTCTGGTTAGCTTTGTTTTCATTACTGTGCATTTCTTTTCACTTCATAGTGAGATAAGTTTCACTTTAATGAAACCCAGACAAGCTGGAAAATATATGCAGAACTTTTGCCTTATGCCTTATGCAGATCTTTTCTATGTACAATGGCACTGCACAGGAGACAAGCACTAACGGGTTTCTGTGATTCATATCTTAGGAAGTAGAAAGAATTATCTCAAAAGGCAAGATTCTGTTTCAAACGTAACAACGCCCAGTGACGGACCGTGTAGGGCGTTTTACCGGGGCGGTGACGTGGCGCAGAGGAGGGGCAGGGTGGGGGGTTGCAAAATGCGGCAAACGGCCGATTTCAGGTAAGTTACGAAAAAAATTAAGAAAACGAATTTCGTTGCGCGCGCTGCATCGCTTTTGGCGATGCAGCGCGCACAAAGAAATTAGTTTTATTCATTTTTTTGTAACTTACCTGAAATCGGCCGTTTGCCGCATTTTGCAACCCCCCACCCTGCCCCTCCTCTGCGCCACGTCACCGCCCCGGTAAAACGCCCTAAACGGGCCGTCACTGCCAACGCCGAAAATTAATTCTGCAACCTTCTTTCCAATGTTCCAAAAGTTTCCAATAGAATTTCACAAAGATTGCTAAAAAAAAAAAAGTGTACATTCTCATATCTCTAATTTTAGGGGGAGTGAAAGGTTTAGTAAAAAAGACTGGCACATGAGAAGGAAACAGGGTTTCAGAGAAGAGGCGGTGAGTTTGGAAGAGAAGGAATGGATTTGCAGAAGGGAGGGGGAAGTCGTGCTTGAGTAACTGGAGGGAAGAGATCTGTAAGAGGTGGATGGCTTTGGAGATGGACTGCAAAGAGCCAGGCCATTCCTATTGCCTAGCTTGCTCCCTCTCTAAGCACTGCATTTTCCTGCAGAATCCAGAACTGAGGAAAGAGTTAGAGTGAGGGAAGCCGTGGAGTTGTCTGATGCTCACACCTTCATTCTAAGCATTTGATGCTTCTGTGTTGACAAAAGCATCACCCTGCAGACAGCACCACCTTCAAAACATCTCTCAACCACAACCACCAACTCCTGAAAGAAACCAAAAAGAGCGCCCTAGTTGACCACATCAAAGCAAATACAACTAGGACTCTTCAGCATCATCAAGACGTTCTCCAACCCCTCAGCAAACTGAAACATCATCACCCCCTCCCAAGGACTCTGTGACGCCCTGCCAAACTTCTTCCACTGCAAGATCGTCATGATTTACAAACACTTCGAACCCCAACCTACCGCCTCCAATATTCTCAGCCTTCTCGCTTCCACAGATATTAACTCTGACCACCGGATCGCCACTTGGGGCCAGCTCAGCACAGAGACAACCACAACTATCATGCACTTCATCCAATCAGTAGCACCCACAGACCTCTGTCCCCATCACATGTGCAACCTCAGGGATAGTACTATCAGCAGCGAATTCACCACCATCTTCTAAACATCCACCACCTCAGCCACCTTCCCAGAAGAAAGGAAACATGTTGAATTCAAAACCCTCTTGAAGAAATATTCTGCCAAACCCTATGAGCTCAAGAACTATCGACCCATCTCTCTGTTCCCCTTTTCTGCCAAAGTCTTCAAAAAGGCCACCAACCACCAGCTCACAGAACACCTGGACAGCAACGATCTTCTGGACTCATCCCAATCTAGATTTCGCACAAACCACGGCACCAAACCCGCATTGATCGCTGCCACCGATGACATCAGAACCCTAAAAGACTGTGGAAAGATGGACGACCTGATCCTCCTCGACCTCTCAGCAGCCCTCGACAACATGTCCAACCACACCTTGGTCAAGAAGCTTCAGATCAGAATCCAAGAGGACGCCCTCTAAATGGATCGCATCCTTCCTCACTGGAAGAACTCAGCAAATCCACCTACCACCTTTTACCTTGGAACCCAAGGACATAATCTGCGGCGTCCCAAAAGGTTTGCCCCTCAGTCCCACTCTGCTCAATGCCTACATGACCCCCCTGATCACCATCGTCAGAACCCATAGACTGAACATCATATCCTTTGCAGGTGACACCGACCTTTTCCTTTCACTATCAGAAGAACCATCCACTACCAGGGACACCTTCCAACTGTTCATGACCAACGTCTCTGACTGGATGCAAAAAAACTGCCTCAAAGTTAATACAGACAAAACAAAAATACTGATCTTCAGGAATGACAACTCCCTGTGGAACGACTCCTGGTGGCCCACTGAACTAGGACCCTCACCCACTCCTACAGACCACACCTTGGACAGCAACCTCACTCTTCGCATGCTCAGAAAGATCTTCAAATTGCTCCCTGTCAGCACCAGACATTCCTTCATTCAAGCCCTCATCACTAGGGACTTAGGCTACGGCAACGTACTCTACACAGGAATCACCACTAACCTCCTAAAGAGACTGCAGACCATACATAACTCTGCGGCCAGGCTCATTCTCGACTTCCCCAGATGGACCCACATCATCACGCATTTAAAAAACTCTACTGGCCTCCCGGACAATCAATGACAAACATACATCAACAACTGTCTGGATTTCCACCAGCCCTCCAGACACCTGCGCTCTACCTCCCTCTGTGTCATTCATACCCCCCTCATCCGCCGAAGCAAGAGTGTAGGATGCTCCTTCTCCTACCTCACCTCGAAGTCCTGGAATAGCCTCCGCCTCTGGACCTCACACTCTCGAGGAATTCAGGAAGGGACTCAAGACTTGGCTGTTCAACTGAGTCCACCCGAGCAGAATGGCTTTCAGAACCTGGGTACTCTCGCGGGTGAATAGCAGCGCTATACAAATCATGTTTCATCCTGTTTGAAGGGTCAAAGGAGAAGCCCACACTAGCGGGCTGGAAAGATGACCTATAACTCTTTCTGTTTTTATTTATTTAATTAGTAGCAGAATTATCAGAAGTGTTGAGCATAGTAACAGAAATGCATAGGTACAGGGTTGATTGCATGGCGAGAAGATGATACATGAGTATGAGTGGTGAAACTGAAACAAGAGAAAACCATACAACTAGAGCATTACCTCCTCGTTAGTCTTCCTCGCCACATGACTAACAAAGTGAGCTTCAGCTCCACACCAGAACCCTCCAAAGCACAAAAGTCAGCCTTACATGCCTCCCATCCCTTCCCAATATGGCCGACCCATTACACCCTTGACCTCTATAAGAGGCGGGCCGACCCAACTCATCAGCCTGTTTTTTTAGTTCTGCGCACGTCTCTCCAGATGCGTCAGGTAAGTGGTGCCTGCGGTAGCAGGTACGTGGGTCTCAGGTTGGAGGTCCTGCTCTAGCAGATCCTAGGATCGTGGGCTCTTTCTCCCCCCTTCCCCCCGGTGTTCTGGCCGGTTGGGCCCTGCTCCAGCGGGCCAAGGGTTTACAGGGGGGTGGCCGGGGTATGGATTGGGATGGAGGCCGGCGCTCTGCCGTGCCTCTGCTCGTTGGGCTCCCTGTACAGCCAGTCCTTTGGTAGTACTTCCTCTGCTGTCTGCCCGGTTTATCGCCGCCCGCCTGCCTTCCATGGCGCTGCGGCACCTGTGCTTGTTTGTTTGTGCCTGCTCTTTCATCATGCCGCCCGCCTACCCCTCGAGGCGTTGCGGCGGGTGATGGCAGTGCTCACGCCAGAGGTTGGATTAATTCCATCTCTCGGCTTTCAAATGCATAGCGACTCCTTGGGGTCAGAAGCTCACCCAAAACCAATGGAACAGAGGCAGTACCAGTGCAAATTACCAAAACAAAGCATTGGCACAGTCTCTGTAGTATCTCTGGGAGATAAAATCCCACCCAGCCTAAGAAATGGAAAGTCAATTGCAGGCCACATAGTGATTGGGAAGCACAAAGTGTGTAGTTACTGCAGCCCAGCCCTTGCCTTTAACCTCTATTGAAGACCTGGCGGGCCTCGGTGGGCCACCTGCTGAGCGTGGTTCAGGCCCCCGATGGATTGGTCCTGTTCGGCTTGGCTTTTGATGTGATGTTTAATCAGCGCTCCATGCCCTGATCATTCGCTGACATTACTTTCCTTCACATTTTGTAAGTTGCCTGGGTGGGCGCGCATCCTCTCGGGTTCCGCGCGCTGCTGCCTTTGCCTCTGGCAATTCCGGTCCCGTGGTTGCATGCACTCACCCGTTCCTCTCTCCGTGGGCGTGCAGGTTGCAGGTGTCCCTGGAGTGGCGCCGGTCCTTGGTGGGCTCACTTTCCTGCACGTAGCTTTCAGGGTGGTTAGTGGTTCGCAGTGTCTTGCACACACGCATGCGTGCTAGGTCCTTATCGCGCTATGGCAGTGTCCACATGGTTTACGGCAGTGTGGGGGAGCTGGTTGGGTTTGACGCCTGCCTGTCCTGGTTCGGCCATCGGGTACTCTGTACTCTGGGTGAATGTTATTTCTTGGTATAGGCCTGGGGCCGGGTCTGGTGGCTCAGTGGACTAATGCATCCAATGCAGGGACTTGTGTCCGATCTTATGGTCACCGGTTCAGATCCCGGCGGGTCCGCTCGGCCTTTCATCCATCTGAGATCGATAGGATGTGTGCCATTGAGTTGGGTAACGATGAACATCTGTTATTCCGCGCCTGGAGCCAATCGGTTTACGTAAGCTTTGCTAATGCACATGTTATGTTGTACCTGGTGGTTGGGGGTGCTGACTCTTGCTCCTACAGTTGTGTGCTCCTAAATCTTGGTGTTCACGGGCTGTGGTTGTTCCTCGGTTTGTGCAGTGGCATGGGGATGCCATAGGTCCACTGAAACGTGCAATTCATGTCGCTACATTGGGCCCTTCTCACTCTTTCTTTGTTCTGAGAGTGCGTTGTTGGGTTCCATTGGGCTGGTGGCTTAGTGGTCTAGGCTGCGGTTGGCTCCTGTCCGTCCGTCTCTGGGCTTCATCGGTGGTCGCCTGGTCCTGGTGGTCTCGCCCTGTCTTGTCCAGGACCACAGCTTTGCTGCTCCCTCCTTCTCCTGCTCCCTGTCTCGGCAGGCGGCTCCTGCGCCCCCTTCCTGATGGCTTCCTGCTGTCGGCGTGCTTCTCCTCACCTCCTGGGGGTTGGGGCTTTGTTGTGGTCCTTTCTGTTGCCTCTCCTCTCGTCCTGGATGGCACGGTTCCTTGGGTCCTGCCCTCTGCCAGACCGTTCCGGTTGTCGGTTGTGGTGCTCCCCTGCTCCTGTCCATGGATCTGTGGCTCTTTGGTTGCTCTACTACCTTTGGGTGGTGCCTGCTTGGTGAGGCCGGGGGTTCAGCGCCCGCCTCTACTGGGGTGTGCGTTCTGACCCTTTATTGCAGGGTCGCTTTTTGTCGCTAGTCCTTCTATGGCGGGTCCTGTTCATCGGGTTTCATTTGGCCCTCCAGCTATTCCAGCTAGGGTTGTCTGCCTTGGTGGGGGCCTTCCTTGGTACGTGTTTTGAGTCTTGTTGCCTGGCGGTGTTTCCCCTGTCTGTCCTTTGCGGATCCTCCCCTTCCTGTTGGTCTCGGTGCCTCTGGCCCTTCCTCGGTTCCTTTCTATTGCCCCGGTGACTCCCTTCCCGCCCTGTCTCCCGGTGCAGCTGGTGGTCTTTCTGTTTTGGTACCTCCTTCCCGGGTGTTAGTGGCGTTTGCCATCCTGGGGGGCATGCTTGGGTTCCCGATATGTACTGGGTCGGTGGGTTCCCCTGATGACTGGTTTCCCGTCTGGCTTCTGTTTGCCATTCCTTGGCTTCTCTGAGTTTTTACCCTGCCTTGCTGGGGCTTCTTTGTTGCTATTCTGGGAGGTTTGTACCCTGCCTTGTGCTCCGGGGTGTTTGCGGGGTTCGCCCCTGTTGACTTTTTTGACGCAATGGTGCTGTCCTTGCCTGGGTCGCTTTTGGCTCCGGCTGTACCTCCCTGAATGCTTGTGTTCTCATCGGCTCTCATGCAGTGATTTGTGGGCCTCTTTAGTGCCTGGATGGAGTTCTCCTGGGAGCGTCTGGTGCTGTCTGCTTCCTTTGGGTCCCCGGTGTTGGCTCTTCAGTCTTCTCGTCTGGGCTCCCGGCTTTGCGCTTTCCTGGGGTCCTTTTTCTTCCAGGGGTTCTGAGCTTGTTTGGCCTGGCCAGGGCTTTTGTCCTGTTGGTGGTGCTTGCCTGGGTGCGGCCTATGGCCATTCCACACTGGCAACACCTGCCTCGTCTGTTCTCTAATGTTCAGCATGTTCGGGCCTGGTTGGTACCTGGATGGGAGACCGCCTGGGAATACCAGGTGCTGTAGGCTTTCTTCATTTGCGTCTGCTGCTGCGGTGGTTGTCTTGGGACCTGTTGCTCATTGGTCCGTGTTATGCCTCTGTGGGCGCGGGTTTTGTGTCCTGCCCCTGATTTCTGGCTTTCCCTTGCTGGTTTTTGTTTCCGGCGGTGCTGTTAGGCGTCCGGGGGTGCTGGGTCCCCCGGTTCTCGTCTCCCTGGCGGGGCCCTGCGCTTCCGGTGTGGATTTGTATCCTCGTCTTTTGTCCCTGGTTTTGGGGTCCCGGGGCCTGTTGGCTCAGGTGGCTCCCTGGGAGTCTTGACATGGCTCGGGCTTGTTTTGCCCTGCCCTTCTGTCCTTCTCGCCTTTGGTGGGTTTCTGCCTGTGGCTTTTTCTCCCTGTGCGCTCCTGTTCCTGTCGGTACTTCTTTGTTAGGCTGGGCAGGGCCTGGTTGTTGGCTGGCTGTCTGTATGCTCGCTTCGGCGGCTCGCTTCCTTCTTATGAAACGTTCCTGGGACGGGTTGCTTGGTCCCTGTGCGGTGCGGTCTCGGGCTGCCGCCCTGCATTTCCTTTCCTTCCGGACGTGGGCAGCCCTGTGGGCTTTTCGCTGTTGGCCGGTAGGGTTCCCTTGGTGTCGTTTCCGGTGCCTTCCTAGATCCCTTTTGCCTTGTGACCGCCTGGGTTCTCTCCTTTGTGTCGCGATCCCTTCCGGGGGGGTCCTTTGTGTGACTGGGGTCTGTGTCCCACCTGTTTCTCTTCTTGCGGGTGTGGTGACCCTCGTTTTTTTGGTTGTTCGGTCGGCCCGCCTCTTATAGAGGTCAAGGGTGTAATGGGTCGGCCATATTGGGAAGGGATGGGAGGCCGACTTTTTAGCTTTGGGTTCTGGTGTGGAGCTGAAGCACACTTTGTTAGTCATGTGGCGAGGAAGACTATACTCGGAGTAATGAAGATTACCGGTAAGTAACCAGGGCATTTGTCCACATATTTACATGCTCAGGTCAGCGAAACACATTTCACTGTCATTGTAGCCAGAGCTTATGTTTTAGGAATGGAGGAGATGTTAGCTGACTGTGTTTTCAAGATTTAAAAGGTAGGTTTTGATATTTATTGGTGTGTTTGAACTCTGTAGGGGAGGAGAGGGGCTCCGAGGCTACTAAAACGGGAGTTCCCTAGGAAAAGCTGTGCATTGAGCAGAGTTCTGTTGCACAATTCAGATATGTTTTTTAATGGGGTGAAAGAGTACTGCAGGAGCTTTTGCAGTAATCCAGCCTGCTCATTAGTAGGGTGTTAATTAGTGATTTGGCTGTCTGAAAGGGGATTTGTGAGGATGTCTCACCCTTATTGGTAGCTGAACCTGGCAGCTCTGGCAGGGAAGGAGATAAAGGACATGAGTTGTGGAGTTAAACTGCAGGGCAAGGTTCATGGCTTTGGGGGAGAGAGTAAGGGAATCTGTGTAAAAGGCAATCAGTGAGGAAAGGGTTGAATATGCAGAGGAGTCAGGAAAGTATTTTCTGTGGGTTTTCAGTAAATTGAACATAAGAGAGGAGAAAACCATCCAATACTTGATGGCTGTTAGGCAGGTCCGTGTTTCTTTTAAAGATTGGTTGTATTTTATTTGGAGGTTGGAAATGAGAAAAACATTGGCACATTGTCACCACAGAGCATACGTCTGACAGAAGAAATTGATTAAACAAAGTTAAAGATGCACCGAGGCATTTCCAGCTGGCACAGCACCACTCCTCTGAAGAACCCAAGATATGGCAACGTGAATTTCAGGGGCTGAAAGGATGCAAAATGTGAGAAAATGTACTACTATATGAACAACTACAAGTACTTAAATGTATTGCTATTAAATACATGGGCTATTAAGCTAAAGACATAATGCAATTGTGATTCCATATCTCTCAGCCTGACCCAAGACTTCCTAGGTGGCTGATGTTATGAGGTTTCATTGGTAGAGATTTCACAAGGGTTGTGTAATATTTGTGGCCAAAGCCAAACCATAATGTTTCATCCATGCAGAAGTAAAACAGACAATAAAAGTCTCCCAAACACACATGTAAGCATGTGCGTGCACACACACACGCATGCACACAAGCATGCACACACATATATATGACTAGGTCCCTATCCGCAATGTTATTTCTCTTAGACCCTCACTCATGAAGTGTCAGGATATCTCCCAAATGGCCTGATTAACCTCAATCTGATTGTCTGGAGAACATATCTTCTAGGGAGGGGCTTAACACATGCTACATGTTAGGGTATCAAAGATTTGTATTTTTGCGAGGTGTTGAAATCTTCGGCGATTTTTCACACATTTTAAATTAACCCACTGTATCAAAGTGCTCTAGTACTAGTTTGTTTCTGATGAGTGGGCGAACCTGCCCAATGACCCCGTTCGTAACCAGCCAGGAGCACACGTAGACCACTGCCCCCTCACTGACAAACCCCTTGGTGATACAAAGATATCAAAAACCACCAATCTGTTTTTAGCCGTGAGGCTGAATATTTCAAAGCTGCTTGATTACCAATAACGTTCCTACCATGATTGCAGAGAAGTTATCTCTTGACATCCCTCTCATGACCAGGTTAATATTCTTTCTCTGGTTCTTCTCCCTTCTGGAGACAGATGAGTAGATTTTGGTATGAACCCCACTGGAGCAGTCGGTCCATAGACACAATGGCAGTGCCCATTTGTACCAAAATGCTCTTTAGGCCCTCTGTTGGGCTGTCTCCACGGTGAGTCTCGTATGGACATCGCGTCTGCCCCTCTAAGGTATGTTACCCAGTAGAGCCACCCTTTGAACGATGCCTTAGTTGTGTCCTTCCACCTATTTAGAATCATTTTAACCCCGGCAGTTAGCAAAAGGTCGAGTAGATCTCTATCTCTTTGTGACAGTGGTTCTGTCGTGATAGGGGTAGTTACTAGGGTTGCAAACTCTGGTTTAAGGAAGCACCCTAGCATGTCTGTTAGAAAGGCAAAGATTTTCCCAAAGTAGGTTTTAACTTTAGGGCAGTAAATGATGAGGTGTGCCAGATCTCCCTTCTCGCTACACCTGCCTCATAGCTTTTAGAACAAAACCACCATGCTCTCTCTCTCTATGCTCCTATACACTTACCGCAGCTCAGGCCCCTTTCCCCCTCCTTCATATCCAAAACCTCTCACTAGAATAGAGGGAAAGGGCAGACTATAAAAGAAACAGAGGGAAGCAGAAGGTACCGTAGATTGTAGAATCCACAGACTTTGTGCATGTTCTATGTTTTTGTATGACTAATTATTTAGCTTTGTGTGTTTCTGTTTTGTTTTCTTTTCTATGCAAAAATCTCAATAAAAATCTTATTGAACTAAAAACGAAGGAATGTTATATTCTGGTAGGTTAGAATTGAATGTGTTTACTTGGTGGAGGTGGGTACAGAGTAGTTAGATTCCTGTATGGCAGTGTGTGTGTATCCAGGGGTCTCCTTGATGTGTCACGTGAGAGTGTTTTTGCTGTGTGGACTCCTCTGATAGACATTCTGAATCCCAGCTGTAGTTTGACTTCATGCATTTATCTTTGGGACGCTAGTGCTCCAAGATTTGTTTTGTGGACTTTGTATATCAGGTGTCAGTGATCACTAAAGGACTTGCACGTGTTTGACTGGTGTTTCAGCTTTTGTCGGTCTAGACTATAGGGCAAGCAGGCAGCGCTCAAAGGGCTAGTGTGACAGATCATTGCGTGAGCACGTTTTTTTGACTGTTTGTGATCCTGTTTTATGGTCTGCTGGGTCAGTTTTTTACTTTTGCTTTCTTTGGTATTACAACAAATATTGTCTGCAGCAAGCTCAAATCCATGGTCTTCCATTCTTTGTAAAACACATTTACAGCATGTCTGTACACGTTTAAAAATGACCCAATTTGCAAACATGGACCACCTTTTTGGCTTTCTAATTCACTGATGGGGGTCAATTTTATTTTGGTGTCTGGGCGTATTTTGAGTCCTAACCCAGCCCTGCCACGAGTTTGTGAACTAGGTTCACAGTCATCTTTGTAATGAATGCTCAGGAGTAGAGTTCCAAACATTAACATTGAAACATTAAGGGGAAAACACAAAAAGCATGTTGGCACAGGTAAGCAGGTGGAAGAACAGCATGAATATGTGAAGAACTACATTGGAAGCAGTGCAAATGTCACTTTCAAGATTATGCAATTAAGAACGCACCATAGAAAAGGAAGTCATTCTAAGGATGCAAGAAAAATGTGAATTCAATGAGGATGTGACGAGCAATATAGTCAGTGACCATTAAATCTCGGTCTATTGCAGCTGTTTCAGAAACCTGCAGTGCAACAAATATTGTGGTATCTCAAGCTATTTCACCTGAATGCAAATAAGGGGCAAGTAAAGACATGAAATATCTTCCTATTTATTGTTGAGCTCAGTGTATGTTATCCAGGATGCAGACAAAGACGCTGAGTAATAGAAGGATAACATATCAAAAATTGAATAAAGAAAGTTTTGAAGTCTTTTCTAAACTGAAGCTATGATCAATTGGTGTTGATAAGGAATGTTACAGATCAGGGTTATGTGGAATGGGAAGTATATGATGCTTTTTAAGATTTCGAGCACCAGGGCACTTTTTAGACGTTGATTTCTGGACACCTGAGACACCAGCAAGAATAAACTGATTCAATTTTGATTTTAAGCTGAGACAGTGACAACATTGTTTTTAGAGAATTCACAGTACCTTGAAGTGAATTCTCTTGGATTAATGTTGAGGCATTTTGAGGAGCCATGTCACAGAATTTAAACCTTCTGAAAGCGAGCAATGAAACATGTTGTGCGGTCAGTTTCCAGTGTTATGCCTGAGGCATGGTGAGGAAATGTGAGCAAAAACAAAGATGCAAGATATTATGCTTCTGAAAATAGACTATTAATTTGGAAAGTAATGTCTCTTACACACTTAATAAACACACCCTGGTTAGGTTTCAATTCAGTAAAATTCTGCTCAACCTGTAGTAGCTTGAACCATCAGTAGGCAATTTCCCATAGAAATGTGTGCTAAATTCAGCCAGTAGCAACAATTCTAAAGTCAAGAAAATGTCCCAAAACAATTCTAATTTTTACAAAGCAAAAAAGCAGCAAAACAATTAAAATCAGATAAAAGGAATGCAATTTTTAAAACTTTAAGGCAAAGAGTGCAAAGAAAATGTAAAGCTCAAATGAATTAAATATATCAGTTACACACCTACTATGAAGAAGTGTCATGCAGGGCATATCGGTTAAAGTTTTCAGTTAGTCTGCATTTGGGGCTCAAAGACTTCTAGCAGGGTAAGGTCTCAGACTGAAGCCAGTGACTGTCCTACAGAGTGTGATACATTATCGTTGGGCTCTACATGAAGCAGTGGTTTTGGCATCAAAGTGTTTTTGCATGAAAAGGCTGGATTTTGTAGCCGCTGGTGTCCCTTTGCCACTGGCCTGAGCTTTTACATTAGTTCAACTTAGTTACTTTTCTGGTTCTCAAAATCCACCAGTGGGGTACAACCGGAAGCTGTGATAAGGTAGGGCCCCACAATGCCAGATAACTTTACTACTAAGTGCAGCAGAACCTACAAGCTCCAAGTAGAACAAACATGGTTTTCTTTCTCATCTGATGTTCATCATTTCTGGGGGTGCCTCTGCACCTACTCCCAGTCCTTCAACCTTCATCAACTACTGAGAAGGTTTCTCCATGCTACTCCTGCAGCCATCTGGTCCTTGGGACAGGCTTCTAAGCGCCAGGTCTCTTGCCAGCCAGATGTCAAGAGGAAAGGCTTTACAGCTTCTGTTCTCGCACCAAGTACAATTCAGAGAAGGTAGGAATGGTGCTCTCCACAGAGTGTCAGTGTTGTCTTGTGTGAGGCATGTGCAGAGAACACACTATGAGATGGCATCTTGATGACTGCATTGCCCAGTTGTGCCTGTATTCTTACATTGTTTGGAGTTGGTGGCAGCCACCCTGAGTTTTTGGTATATATTTCTATGCTTTTTTATGGTGCCTTTCCTAGGCAACTGTTGTACAATGTTGATGTAGCCAGGACTTTGCTACAATTATGCAAATATTCTGTGGTACAGAAGAAGCACTTTCACAGCAGGATGTTGGATAACATTGGGAATAATTAGAAGAATTCTGAAAATCATATTGTGGGGAGAAAACAAAAATGTAATTTTTTTAAACATTTTACTTAGGGCTCCGCTAAAAAGTTAAGGGTTGTTTCTTTTGGAACTTGGAGTTTAGTTCTGTGAGTGAACAGGAAAGATTCTGTGGTCAAGCTATGATTCATGATATGTATATGTGATTATGTGTAATGCAGGGTTCGTAATAGTGATATATCAATTGGCAAACTAGAAAGTCCTGCATCTAACCGTAAAAGTGAAAATAAATATTCTATCGGTATCTCTGTGTAACAAGCTCTGTGTCTTCTGATATGAATCTTATTACTCCTGAAGCTAAAGCATGCAGGAGGTGAGTATATATGTTCATCTACACTCTCCCTTAAACTAAATAACAACACCAGGCTTCAACACTCTGAGCTATCCTCTGAAGATGAGCTCAACTGCTATTTGACTCTTGTGACTCTGAAAAGGTAATTACAGTCATGAATATTCTGTTGGGAGGAAGTGGCGGTGAGGTGCCAGTCTTGTCATTTGGACTAGTGTGAGGGCTTGGTCACATAAAAGTTAATTGAACTCCCAAACAAATTAAGCAGGGCCTGCACTTGAGAACAGGGTTTATGATCAAGGAGAGCCCTGTGGTGCTGGGGGCCCACCTTTTCTCCAGGGCACTTTCTGTACAGATAGAAACCATATACAATTGTTTGGCTTAAAGTGCAAAAAATATATAACACAAAACATACAGGAGAAACTTTATGCACCTACATCACCAACATGGGATTGATACGTTTGAAATGGAGGTGCAAGTCAGTAAAGTCCCCTGATAAGATTCTTACAGCAATGCTTCTCAGTATGCAGATAATCTGATGTATCTCCAAAGTACGGGATCTGCGAGCAAAGACAAAATGGACATGGGCTACTGGAGGAAAAGAATCACTCACCATAGGGATACGTCGCCTTTTCACTGTAATGAGATTCGGAAACCTTTCCTCTTGTAAGGATCGCAGACAGCCATAGGCCAAATATTAGGAAAATGGTGAGTGGAATTGTGACCAGTGGGTAGATTTGGAGCAGGGGAGGATACTCGAAGGGTAAGGTGGCTGACTGAAACAAATTACAAGTCAAATGGCCTCAAGCTCACCAGGGGCCGTATTACACAATGTGGAGCATTTTCCTCGTTTGCGCCGGGTGCAGCTTTCAAATGTTGCACCCTGCACAAACAAGGAAAATGCGCCACATTAGATTGAATGAGCTGCCCCCAGAGCAGTTGTGTACTCACGCTACCCTGGGGGCAGCACATTCAAGTGAAATAAGGAGCGGCTTTGAAGCAGCCGCTCCGTGTTTCACTGAGCAGGTGGCAACCCGCCTGATCTTTTAAGAGGAGTGAGAGATCCCCTTGCAGGCAGGTGCAGTAAGTGACTGCAACCCCCTGCAAAGGAATGTTCGGAAGGCTGCTGTCAGGTGGCACAATGACAGTGCATCACCTTTTTGTGGTGCATTGCCTGTGCACCTTGTGATGGCTTCTTAAACTTTGCACCTATGTCTCTAATACGGCATGGATGCAGAGGCAAAGAAATGTCCTCATTTGCATGGGGTCATACCCCCATGCAATGAGGGAACTCCCTCTGATGATAGTGCTGGTGCTATGTGTGCAGCAACATTCTCTGTGTTACAGAAAGGGCCACTCAAGCGTCTGCAGCCCTTTCTGTAATACCAAAGTGCCCTGGGGGCACGCAAAGCAGGCGTACATGCCCGAAGCGCATGCCGGGCACTTTGTATAATACAACCCCAGGAACGCGAAATAAATATGCTTTTAACAATAGCTGTAAGGCAAGGACAGCACATAGGGGTGGGGTGAAGGGGAGAAAAGTAGCAGCAGGGAAATGGGTAAATAAGAATATGACTTGAGCAACAAGTTAAACAAGAAACAATGAACGGACGCAGAAATACAAGAAAATAAAAGTCCCCCAAACCAACTCATAAACTCAGAAGCGTAACAACAAAAGTAATAGGCCCAGTCGCCATGGGAGGGAAACAAACACCATAAGGAGGGACAAATAAAATCAATCCACCACTGAAAAGCAAGGATTTCAGAATAGCAGAGAAAAGATGGAATGAAAAGTGATGGGCGTGCTCTAAGCTCATTCAGTAAATGCAGCATGTCTTGAAGAGACAGCGCATGCGTTGCCTAGACGAGACCAAAAACATAAGAAGTGTGGGAGCAAACTGCCTCATATCTGTCTACACAATTTGCCCCAATACTTCATGGTAAATGCAGTTCGTGATAACACTTAGAAGTAGCAGTCTTTAATTTTTCACCATTGTTGGTGCAGCTTGTGCTGTGTAACTCTAGTCACATGTTTCTGGATTCATTCCTTCATCACTAGAGACCAACAAGTCATTCTGGGGTTGCTGGAAATGCTACCCAAAGTTTTCTCGGGTCTCTGTACCACTCACTGGGTGCAGGTGCATCAACACAAGCTCATCAGCTCAGAAACTCAAGGAAGCCATTTCAAACAGAAGGCGGGTGGAAGAACACTGCCTCATAACCCATGACTTATTTTGCCACAAGCCATCATGGTAAATGCAGTGCATGATAACACTTACTTCAGGGGTGGTCTTTAACCCTTTCGATGCGCATGACGGAGCGGTTCCGTCATGCGCATCGGTCGCGCTGTACGTATGACGGAACCGCTCCGTCACGGCCCCGCCCGCGGAACGAACCTTCAGCACGGCACGGTAATCCGCGCCGCGCTGAAGGGGTTAATGTTTCCCCTTGTTGGTGCAGCCTGTGTTGTGTTTCTCTAGACACTGTTTCAGTAGAGAGCAACAATTCCCCACCCCTCACCCCTACGTGCCATCCTTGCTTTTACATACACCCATCCTTCCCCTGTGTTTTTTTTTGTTGGTTCCCTGTTACTGTTATCCTTCCCCCGTTATTTTATTTGTTGCTTCACCCCTCCCACATAGCGTGAGAGGGGAAGCAAAAGTAACAGTGGTTGTAAAGCATGTTGGAACTATTTAACACTAAAAGTAACATTTATTTATTAATTGTCACCCACTTCGACTTCGAACACAGGAATAATTACATAGAATTTATTTCTCTACAAACCGCATTGCCAGGAAGGTCTCTGGAGTTCTGTACATGATTTGTAATGAACATTAAAGGGGCGTTAATCCAATGCTTTGCTGATTATTGTTTGTTTGCAGTGTGGCTATTAAGGAATCAGGTTCTTTTAGTTTTAAGCTGCTCACTAAACGCCTCTGAAGTTGTGGAAGGCATTTTGTAATATGTTTAAAATGCCATAAAGTGACCTGACATCATGGTGCCCATCAAGGTGTAGTTATAGAAAGCTGGCGCAATAGGATATTTCTTAGTTTTAGACATGAATAAAGGTAGTTTCAATTGAATCGAACCGATACTGAAGATAATAATTCATTCTCAAACTGTATCTTTCACGTTTCGTGAAGACATTTTTGTTCCCTTCTTTATTTGTTATGCTAAAGAGACACAGAAACGAATAGCATTGTCACCAAATTTCAGAATTAAGGTCGTATCCAGGAAGACGGAAACATATTAGCGCAGGTGAATATTTTTATGCGAATTAACTCTTGCATAATTTAGTATTGTTGAATTTTTCGCATTTACTGTAATTTTTGGCTTTTCTCGTGTTGGCGCAAATTCACAGTAATTTTCACCTATGAGAGATTTGGTCAAACAGAAAATATTTTCCTAGAACCATGTGTGTTGTAGCCTTTTTGTGCTCCTACATCTCAGAGACCTCTAATTATTAGCTTTTTGTAATTGAGATGTGCCCTCGCCTATAATTTTCTAACAGATGACAGTGGAAATGTATTTTGCACAATGCACACAATTTTTGAGAACATTCTGCATTATATGCGAGAGAAAAAAAACAATTTCACCTATGTTATGTTATGTTATGTTAATAAGAGCTTATAAAGCGCACGGTCACCAAAAGGTTTCATGGCGCTGATCGTTTATGTGTCGCAGCGGGAAGAGCTATCATTTTTTTCACCTATGCCTTTTCAAACACTTTCTCAGCATCTAGGGACAATGCTGTTATCTGGTCCCGATCTTGACGGACTTGCCAGAGGATATGTGAAAGTGTGGGCTGTGTAGGGTATGTTATTACCTTTTTTAACCTGTTAGTCAGTAACTTAGACTAGATCTTAGGGCACGATTTATTATTTGGTGGACGAGGTTAACTCAGTCAGGGCAACAAAGTATACTACTCTGCTGCCCTGAGGGACTCTCCACCAGCCAAATTTGACTGCCAAGTCGGCAATCATTTCTAAAGCATTTATAGAAACTGCCATCATGGACGTTCCTGTCAGTACTTTCTTAAGTTTGACGCACCGTTCCGTCAGCATGATGGAACTGTCCGTCAAAGTTATTTTTTTTTATTTTCAAAAAGAAAATCCTGAAGAATGAAAGCGAGAGAAAAATGTCCCCCATGCCATGGGGGGCATTTTTAGTTTTTTAGTGCCTCTTACTGCCAGGTTTTGCATGGGCAGTAAAAAACAGTTTTATGTCCACCAATCTAAATTAGGTGGGGTGACATATAGCCAATTCTCCCATGGCCCTTACTCCGTCAGGCTGTCAGAGAAGTTTATCCATGGTGCAGACGGAGTAGTCTCTGCCCAGATCAAACTATGGTCCACCCAAATTTAGGTCGGGTGGGCGGCCCATCATCTTAGCAGTACGGATACTCTGTCACCATTGTGAGGGTGTAGCCTTATTACCCAGATAGAAATCAACCCCTTAATGGCATTATTAAGTAAAGATATATGGTATACCTGGCATTGCTCATGGGTTTCTAATCAGGTTTTAATATGAGGGTAATCAAAACTTTGTTAAATTCTGGTCACAGACTATTTCATCTGCTTCCTTGAACATATCATGTTGCAGTCAGGTAGTTCTAACTGTGTTCATTTTGTAAAAGTCTCTGGGGATGCCATCCGCTCCTGATGACTTCCCACTTGCCATGTCCTTCATTGCTTCCCGGATTTCCACATGTGTGATGTCACTCTTTAGGTATTCCTTTAAATCCTTGGCAATTTAACCATTGCAAATTAACCTGTGCTATATGCTTTGTTGAGAATGATGTAGGCAGGAGTAATATAAAGGTAAATCTTTGGGTTGCCTAAAGGGTGTGTAGTTGTGTACGGATGTCCCCACTTAAAATTGTAATTGCTGGGATAGATAACGTCACCTCTCTCTGACATAATTGCAGTGTCAAAATGTACCTGCTTTTTCCCTTGATTCATAACTTCTACGTTTGATGCATGAAAGTGCATATTACGCTTGAGAGGTAAATAATGTATTATAGATGATATTTCCATCAAAGACCTCAAAAGAGATGTTGTTTACGGTAAACAGACATAATATCGAATTAAAAATATCGACAGGAAATAATATCGAGTTTTTAATATAGAATGGACAGAATATCGAATTGCCAAAATATAGTGGTGAAGAATATCGAAAATCAGGTAAGAAATATCGATTTAAATAATATCAAAGTAAGTAATATCGACAGCAATAATATAGTTGTTAAAAATATCGAATATTTTTATAGTGTTTTAAGTGTTAGTGTATGTGTTAAAAGTATGTATTAATTTTGGAATGTATGTTTGAATATTTTTAAAGTAATGAATTTTATGTTATTTACTTTTAGTGTAATTTAATTCCGTAGTGGGTTGTGGGTTTATAGGGGAATAGGGTGGGAAGTAATTTAATTATAGTACATAAAAATAAATACTAAATTTTAGGAATTATTAATTTATTTTTAATGTAATGTGGCGTTTTACTTCTGTAGCGGGTTGTGGGTTTATAGGGGAATAGGGTGGGAAGTAATGTAATTATTATGAAGTAATTAATAATTGGTATTTAAAATTAATTGGTTGTTGATTAATTATTAAATAATTTGATATTAATTGGTAATTAATTTGTATTAATTGTTTAATTGATAATTATGTTAATTGTATTAATTTATTATTTGTAGCGGGTTGTGGGTTTATAGGGGAATATGGTGGGAAGTAATTTAATTGTAAATAATTAATTATAGAAATAATTTTGGCATGTTGATAATTAATTTATTATTAATTAATTATGAATTGGTATTAAATGTATTTATAAATTTTTGGTATTGAAAATTAATTGGTTGTTAATTAATTATTAATAGGTAATTAATAATAATAAAATTATTTGTATTTATAATAAATTAATTATTAAATATTGTGTGATAGGTAATTAATTTTAAAACTTTTTTCGGAATTAATAATTAATTTATTATTAATAAAATATTAAATTATTATTTTCCCTACTATTGCACTCACTGGAGTGGGAATAGTACTTTTTACCCCTACGCTATCCAACGCTTTCCTTACTATTGCACTCACTGGAGTGGAAATAATAATTTTTACCCCTACGCTATCCAACGCTTTCCCTACTGTTGCACTCTTTGAAGTGGGAATAGTCATTTTTACCCCTATGCTATCCAACGCTTTCCCTACTGTTGCACTCTTTGAACTGGGAATAGTAATTTTTACCCCTACGCTATCCAACGCTTTCCCTACTATTGCACTCACTGGAGTGGGAATAGACATTTTTACCCCTACGCTATCCAACGCTTTCCCTACTATTGCCCTCACTGGAGTGGGAATAATAATTTTTACCCCTACGCTATCCAACGCTTTCCCTACTGTTGCGCTCTTTGGAGTTGGAATAGTAATTTTTACCCCTATGCTATCCAACGCTTTCCCTACAGTTGCACTCACTGGAGTGGGAATAGTAAATTTTACCCTCCCGCTATCCAACGCTTTCCCTACTTTTGCACTCTCTGGAGTGGGAATAGTAATTTTTACCCCTACGCTATCCAACGCGTTCCCTACTGTTGCACTCTTTGGAGTGGGAATAGTAATGTTTACCCCTACGCTATCCAACACTTTCCCTACTGTTTCACTCACTGGAGTGGGAATAGTAAATTTTACCCTACCGCTATCTAATGCTTTCACTACTGTTGCACTCTCGGGAGTGGGAATAGTAATTTTTACCCCTATGCTATCCAATGCTTTCCCTATTATTGCACTCTCTGGAGTGGGAATAGTAATTTATACCCTCCCGCTATCCAACGCTTTCCCTACTGTTGCACTCTCTGGAGTGGGAATAGTAATTTTACCCTCCCGCTATCCAACGCTTTCCCTACTATTGCACTTACTGGAGTGGTAATAGTAAATTTAACCCGCCCGCTATCCTACGCAAAAAATATTGAATATTTTAAATTAATATTACATTAATATATGTATTAATTTTTGTTTTTTACTTACATTAATTATTTATTATTATAAAGTTATTTAAGTATTTTTAAGTATGTTTCAGTTAATTATATGTATTATTTCATTCATTTTACATTACTTTTAAGACATTTTAAAAATTCGATATTTTGACTAACTATATTTTTTACAACGATATTTTGGATTCGATATTTTTGTACTTACCTGTTTGGAGATAGGGCTTCGATATTTTGGCATTCTATATTTTTCCTTCGATATTTTGGCAATTCGATATTCTTCTTCTCGATATTTCGTCATATGCTCATAAAATACTTCTGTGATCTGCATGGTTCATATTCTTTTCAGCAGGCATATTAACCCTCTGCGCTACCTTAGATGAGCCAAATCTGCCACAAGACAAAACTCAATCTCTTTCCGGCATGTATATTAATTACCAGAGTTATCTTGACACATAGGTGCCGATTCCGATCCTGGAGAAACCGGGTACGAACCGTCGGACGGAGCATTTTCACCGTCCGACTCGTACCCGGCAAAAAAACATTACAAAAATGCAAGTACGATTCGCATGGAAACACTATTTCCGTGCGAATCGTACAAAACACCGACCGACGAAAATATACATACAAATGTGATCCGGGAAAGCGCCGACGTGACGTCGGGACACATTCTGGCTGCGTTTCACGAACCAGGAAGTACGATCCGCACCGACGTCACCCCGCACGGATTATATTCTCCGGCTGCCAAAAACTGCCAGGAAATCAGGACGACGTGCACAACGAGCACCTGTACGCGACGGACAGCCATGGACCCCAACCTACGCGTCATCCCGGCCCTCATAGCAGTCCACCTGCTCTACAGGAACCGACGCAGACGCCGCAGAAGATCAGAACAACACCCAGGGGCAGGACACATAACCCCCACCCAAGTCCCAAATCAGACATGCCCTGGACATACCTGACCTGCAGGATCTGGTCACCTCGAGGGGGTGGGGGCGTGTCCAGCAACGCAAGCGTCCGCCACAACGGAAGTGGATGTTGACGCGAACCGGCAACACAACAATTCCGGTACGTACCATACCCAACGCCTTAAGAGCGTGGGTACGGGTCGTACCACGCCCACCCCTACGTCACCCCAACAATGGCGGTACGGCCCGTACCCACGTTCTAAAGCCTGGGTACGGGCCGTACCAGCATTGTTGGGGTGATGTAGGGGTACGCGTGGTACGACCCATACCCACGCTCTGAAGGCCTGGGTACGGTGCGTACCCCTACGGCACCCCATTGGGGGTCCGCACCGTACCCAGGCCTTAAGAGCATGGGTACGAGCCGTACCACGCGTACCCCTACGGCACCGCAACAATGGTGGTACGCACCGTACCCACGTTCCAAAGGCATCGGTACGGGCCGTACCCAGGCCTGCAGATCGTGGGTACGGAAATGTACGGAGCGTACCCCCACCCATGTATGTATGGAGCGTACCCCCACCCATGTAATAATGGAGCGTACCCACATCTCACCAGTGTATGTACGGAGCGTACCCCCACCTGTGTATGTATGGAGCGTACCCACACCCCACCAGTGTATGTACGGAGCATACCCCCACCCGTGTATGAATGGAGCGTACCCACACCCCACCAGTGTATGTACGGAGCGTGCCCCCACCCGTGTATGAATGGAGCGTACCCCCACCCATGTATCAATGGAGCGTACCCACATCCCACCAGTGTATGTACGGAGCGTACCCCCACCCGTTTATGTATGGAGCGTACCCACACCCCACCAGTGTATGTACGGAGCATACACCCACCCGTGTATGAATGGAGCGCACCAACACCCCACCAGTGTATGTACGGAGCGTACCCCCACCCGTGTATGAATGGAGCGCACCAACACCCCACCAGTGCATGTACGGAGCGTACCCCCACCCGTGTATGAATGGAGCGTACCCCCACCCGTGTATGTCCCGAGCGTACATGCCCAGACACAGGAGGGGTGGGTGCAGAGCCCACCCAGCAGTGCCCAGACACAGGAGGGGTGGGTGCAGAGTCCTCCCAGCAGTGCCCAGACACAGGAGGGGTGGGTGCAGAGTCCTCCCAGCAGTGCCCAGACACAGGAGGGGTTGGTGCAGAGTCCCCCCAGCAGTGCACAGACATATGAGGGGTGGGTTCCCATCACTCCCAGCAGTGCCCAGACATAGGAGGGGTGGGTTCCCATCACTCCCAGCAGTGCCCAGACACAGGAGGGGTGGGTGCAGAGTCCTCCCAGCAGTGCCCAGACACAGGAGGGGTGGGTGCAGAGTCCTCCCAGCAGTGCCCAGACACAGGAGGGGTTGGTGCAGAGTCCCCCCAGCAGTGCACAGACATATGAGGGGCGGGTTCCCATCACTCCCTGCAGTGCCCAGACACAGGAAGGGTGGGTGCAGAGTCCTCCCAGCAGTGCCCAGTCACAGGAGGGGTGGGTTTCCATCACTCCCAGCAGTGCCCAGACACAGGAGGGGTGGGTGCAGAGTCCTCCCAGCAGTGCCCAGACACAGGAGGGGTGGGTGCAGAGTCCTCCCAGCAGTGCCCAGACACAGGAGGAGTGGGTGCAGAGTCCTACCAGCAGTGCCCAGACACAGGAGGGGTGGGTGCAGAGTCCTTCCAGCAGTGCCCAGACACAGGAGGGGTTGGTGCAGAGTCCCCCCAGCAGTGCACAGACATATGAGGGGTGGGTTCCCATCACTCCCAGCAGTGCCCAGACACAGGAGGGATGGGTGCAGAGTCCTCCCAGCAGTGCCCAGACACAGGAGGGGTGGGTTCCCATCACTCCCAGCAGTGCCCAGACACAGGAGGGGTGGTTGCAGAGTCCTCCCAGCAGTGCCCAGACACAGGAGGGGTGGGTGCAGAGTCCTCCCAGCAGTGCCCATGGAAAGAAAAGGGTGGAGTACCCACAGATACAATGGCCACAAATTTCAGTCCGGTGCCCAAAGACCCTGCAGAACACGTAACACATGTGTGCGAGGCTGGGAGTACACACTTGCATAGTGTGTAAAAGGGAACATGTCCACATGAAGTCATGTCAATAAACTCCATACACAAGTACAGTGACCACCAAGGATGCCACTAATGATGCAGGTGGAGACATTGCCCAGCATGCATGGCCAAAGTTGAACGGATCCGTCACACACCAAGGAAATGTAGACACAGCTCAGCACAACATATTGGAAACACCCTGCAGGGAAGATGTCAGGGTCCACAGAGGAAGGAACACACCTTGGGACAATTTCACCATACAGTAAGAACACACATGACCAAAGATTATTTGCAGAGCCCTTGTGATGGCACACAGATACCAGGGTCCACCCCATGAGCAGCACACCACAACTTTTCCCAGACACCTAACACATTATCACCACCCCAAATCATGGAGCAGCACCGCCAACAGCAATACCAGTAAAGCAGTAGTGTACAAAGGAAAAATAAAAAATTGCTTTATTCAGCATGAGAAGAAAAAATTGTTAATAAAAGTTCTATATGTACAAGGCCCATAGGGCAGTCCATAGTCCAATTCCTGGTGGGGGACACATAGGGACGTGTGTCCCCTAGCTTGCCTGCACAGTTCATACCTCCTTTGCTTCCACAGGGGGGGGCATCATGTGGGGGGGAAAGACCAGGCACCGCAGGGACAGGAGGGGCAAGGGTAGGTGTTGTGGGTGCAGGGACGGAGGACTCCACCACAGATGGTGGGGCAGCGCCAAAGATGGTGGTGAGAATGGCGCTGCACACGGTTGCAAGGTCCCCCAGCGTCTCCCCTGCACCAGAAGGAACCACGGGCCCCAAGAGGGGGGGGTCAGAGGGATGGGTCGCAGCACTACTGGGGGAGGGTGTGGACAGGTGGGGGACTCAACCACCCTGACCGGGGACTCCTTTGACCGCTTGCGTGGTGGTGTCACTTTGGGGCTCAGGGACAGAGCGGCCATGAAGGAATTTTTGTTGGAATCTTGGCCAGGAGAGCTGAGGGAAGTGGATTCGGGGGGAGTGGGTTGTGAGGAATGTGGACTCCCACTGTGGCTGCGTGTCTTCCGTTTTCCCCCCGACCCAGTGGGTGTGCCTACTTCACCCTGTGTGTGCGTGACAGGAGGTGTGCGCTTGGCCTTCCCTGGTGGTGTGGTGCCTGTGTCTGGTGGGGTGCGTGCATGGTGACGTCTGGGTGTGCGTGGGACAGGCATGGGAGTGGGAAGTGTGGATGGTGCAGGGGTGGGGGGGACGCAGCGCTGCAGGAGATCCACTGCTGCAGTCAGTGTCGATTCTATGGACCTCAGCAACTGGCGTTGGTCAGACTGCGCAGCTGAGATGCCCTCCATGTATGCCTCCATCTGGGTGAGCACACGGGTGTGGCCATAGAGGACATTAAGCATCGCAGTCTGACCAACCTACAACTGACGCAGGATGTCCACAGACTCGGCATTGGCGGCAGCAGTGGAGACAGGGGCAGGGGGCGCGGTGCCTGGCAAGAAGGAGACACGTGGTGACCTAGCACGGCGGGAAGGGACCCGAGCAAGTGGGAGGCCGGTGATGGTAATGGAGGGGGCGGGCAGAGATTGAGTGCTGCTTTCAGCTGTGGGAGCTGCCTCCGGCCCCTCTGGGAGCTCAGCCTCGGACCCGTCAGCGTCATAGTCGGTGGTGGGACTGGACAGGTCCTCCGCCTCACTCCCCTCGGCCTCCGTGCCACTTGATTTGCCAGACAAGACAGCACTGGTGCTCGATTCCTCCTCACGGTCCATGCCAGTGTCTCCCTCGGAGTCCCCCGACGATGCTGTGGGCAAGGTGAAGAGACAGGAAATAATCAGACGCCTGTATACATATGTCACATGAGTCAAATCTACATAGGTCACAGTGCATAGCCTGAAAAGCAACATGAGTAACATCTACAATACAAGGTACATATGTAGGCCCTGCAACACACAGTTGGTTGACCCACCATGCCACTGAGAAACAATGGAGAGCATGACACAACAGCAAATTACTTGATATCAAATTGGACAGAGGAGCCAGGCTCTGGGGACAATCGTGCACAGCATCTGCACCACACAGCGTTGCCAAAAAAGGGTTGAGCAGGAACCATGTCTATTAACTTTTTGCACATGCTGCAAAGCTAATACATTAAACCATGGCCAACATGACTGGGTCACTGCACCTTGAGTGTATGTCCAGACAAACATCACACACAGCCCAGACCAAGCAAGGAGACTTCCGATTTTTACATGTAGGCCTTGCCCGCACAAACCACCCCCTACCTGAGACAATGTGATTGAGACAGAGGAAGTACTCACACCTCTTACTCTGGGATAAAAACACATGGCCTGCACTAAATCCTGATTGTACACAAACTACCCCTGGTGCGCCTGTCCACATATATCATTGACAATCAACCATCATCAGATTGTCGTACCAAGGCACACAGGCACTGCCCACTGTGAGTATGCACAAGCAAAATTGGGTCACACTGTACAGTGGACACATGTAGCCCAGTTTACGTAAATACAGATGAGGCCAGGGTACAATGCCACAGAGCCCAACCTATGCCGAAGACACAGAGAATGTCCACATTGTTGGATGACACACATGATACCTAGGAAAAGGTGCCCCAGGGCACGGTAGTGGCCACACTCCTCCATGGTCCTGGATGGATATGACTGCAACTGAAGCAACCGTCCCTGCACTATGCATTACTCCCACTCATGCACATCATGTCAGAGGGCACAACATTGGACATGCATGCTGTAAGGCAGTACACTTTTAAGACACACTCCTATGTCGGGACTCACCATCAGTGCCAACTGACATGGACCCCACAATGACTGAACTGGCCACGGCACAGGCAAGGTCCCAAAACCTGTTACACACCACCCCCACACATGATGCTGCAAGCATTGGGCACTTGGATTAACTGGCAGCCTAGATAACCTTGTGCAAGAGTGACTACACACAGACCAGGGAACACATGGCAAGGAGGGGAAGGGAGGAAGAACAGCACCGGTGTACTTTGGGGAACAGGTCATGCACTGCACATTTAAACCCTGGCAGTGTATCCATGCAACAGTGCACTTCCAAAAGCTGGTGACACACAACAAACACACATGTACCTACCCCCCTCCTGCTGCTGCTTCTCCAGTAAGCGCCTATCCAAGTCGGGGAAGACCACCGCCAGCACACGCTTATGGATGTGGGTCAGACGCCGGCGCCCACGGTTCTTGTGGCTCTCAGGTGAGTCCCCCAGCAGGACCCGTGCGATCCTCCTCGTCCAGCACCGGAAATCCTGCCAGCGTTTCCTCACCTGGGCTAGACGCCGCTTCCGACCCTCCGTCTTCCTCACGGCACTGACGGCTTGCTTCCATATCTCCCCCTTGGCATGGACGCCTACCTGTGAGGATGCAAAAGTGAGAATACTTTAATACACCTGAGCAATGACACAGAGACACACATATTAATAATTTGTCTTGTTTGAACAGGCCATGGTATGCAGGCAACTCATTGCACGTTTGTCATAGGGACATTATCCTCTGGTGAAGGCCAAATGCACTACGTGGCATTGAAAGTACACAGGTGGCATGAGGGGTGCCACACAACCAATGATCCTGGATCACACTGTGCATCACAAGCGACACCAGGATTATGTACAGCACCTCAAAGCAGTCACATGCCCCAGCCCACTGACGCAACCTCAGCAGAGTACACAGACACACACAGGCACAGGACAATCACCTGCCATTGCCAACTGCGGGTACAAACCTCACTCTGCCCATGTGCCACTAGACTGGGGGGTGTCACAGGTGTGGGGCTGGCTCTGCACGGCAGTCACACAGCACTGCTCCCTGCTCACATCAGATGGGCAGGGTATATCCATCCCTCATGCAGCTGGCGTGCAACACTCCAAATATGCAATCACCCACATGACAGGGGACTCACACACACACACCAATGTCCAGGGGACGAACATATCATTTGGACACTCTCAGCAAAGGTACACTAAACAAACACACATCTATGGGTACTGTCACCTGTCACACTGGGGGGACCACAGAATCACATCAGGACTGTAGAAACAACATTCCCAGGAGGAGTAGCCAGGCTGAATGTGGCATGCACCATGCATTGATTGTCACAGTAAGCACTATGCATGTGAGGAGTGCACACAGGAACTACAGCATGCTCTGCATGGGAGACATGAGGCATTCCCCACCCTGGGACCCACTCTAAACAACATTGCATGTCTGTCACACATGGACACAATGCCAGAAGTCACAGTCACAAAAAAGGGGCACAGTCTAAGCTAGTGGAGTCAGCACCCACCTGCTCCCCTGGTCGACCATACAGCATGGTGTACTGTGGGAGGATCACATCCACCAACGCCAAAGTTTCCTCCATGGTGAATGGCTGGGCCCTCTCCACAGACCTGGACATGGTGCCAGAGGAATCACGAGCAGCAGCAGTGTTGTGGAATGAAAGGATGTGCAGGCAAGTGCTCTCTCATGGGACCTGGCTGCCTTATATCTTCCTTGCTGGGCTGTTTCATTTACAGGAGTACAGAGTGATTGGTCAGTCACATTAGCATCCTACGTTTCCTCCAATCCCTTTAAACCTACCACAGTGAGTGGCTTTGCATGGTTTAAAAATTGAGCATGATGTCAAGTCAACAACCACTTTGCAACAAAGTATATTGTTTCCAACCGACTTCTGCTGGCCACCTGATGCAAAAATGCAAACTTTAAACCATGACAACCAGCATGCATTTTGGCCCTTATACTTGTCCCTCATGTGTCCCCTATGTTATTTCAATATTTACACACAGGTACGGTGCGTTCCACGGCCCTAGGGCACCCCAAATGCAGTGAAACGGACCGTACAGGCGTGTGTAGGGTCCCTATCACTATGGGAGTGCTGGTGTATGCGTACGCCATAGTAATAAGGGCCGTACACACGCGTGTACGGTCCCTATCACAATGGGAGTGCTCGCGTATGCGTACGCCATAGTAATACGGACCGTACACACGCGGGTACGGTCCCTATCACAATGGGAGTGCTCGCGTATGCGTACGCCATAGTAATACGGACCATACACACGCGTGTACGGTCCCTATCACAATGGGAGTGCTCGTGTATCCGTACGCCATAGTAATACGGACCGTACAGGCATGTGTAGGGTCCCTATCACTATGGGAGTGCTGGCGTATGCGTACGCCATAGTAATACGGACCGTATACACGCATGTACGGTCCGTATTACTATGGCGTACGCATACGCCAGCACTCCCATAGTGATAGGGACCCTACACGCGCCTGTACGGTCCGTATTACTATGGCGTACGCATACGCGAGCACTCCCATTGTGATAGGGACCGTACACGCGTGTGTACGGTCCGTATTACTATGGCGTACGCGAGCACTCCCATTGTGATAGGGACCGTACACACGCCCTCAGTGCGTATGTACAGTGCGTTTCACACCTGACAGTGGTGACAGGCGGCACACAGACAGGAATAGAGCTGTCATACTTGGCCAAGGCTGGACATCAAGGCATTGTCTGTGCAGTACTACATGTGTCGGGCACAGGTGTGTCAGGCTGTGATGTGGCACATTACTCCTGAGGTGTGAAGCAAATGACTGTATGATGAGCTGTGTACACATGTCATGTGTGATGGTGCACTATGTGCCACACATCCCCTTCACTCCTTTGACATGTGTGCATGTAGTACAGACTTGTTGAGCCATGAGTCACTGGCATGGCACAGTCACCGTCACCCGCAACTGTCCCCTGATGCCAGGTACACGGAATGTTACACCTGAGATGTGAATGTACGCGTTGCACGCTGTAACTATGTCATGTGTGTCATGTGTTCCCATGGGTTTGCTGTAGGTGTTTGGTCAAATGCATCTGCAGTTGCTGCAACCAACATGTGTCTGTGTGTAGATGGGCATGGCACACTGTTACGCACACCAGCCCACATGTGTAATCCGACGTAAGGTGTGTATGTATGCATCGACACGGAGTTTCAAAACAAGGACATATCTGCATACTCTAAATGTATGTGTGATCAGTCTTGACATGTACCCCTTGATGGCAAGGTGTGTGGTCTGTCCTTTTTACATTACATGTGACCTGTGCCTCTAGTGTTCCGCAACCTGTCTGTATGATTAACATATTTATTCTGCACATATGCGGATGTCTGGCACTCCTGTGATGCGTCTGCCTGTTCACTCACACTGGCCCACCGCTAGTTTAATGCCATGTCATGTTGAGCTTGAGAATCCACGTTTGTGGCTGGCTCTTGGTAGGAGTGTCACCTGCCTGGCATACGTGTCCAGGGCATATTGCACAGACCTGACTCTGTATGTAGCATATGTGTATTGCCTGTTGAACATGTGCTCAGTACATTGACATTGGTGGTGTACTGTACTCACTCTTCGTTGTCCCTTCAAATTCACTGCAGGGCTCCACCTCTCCATCGACCAATTCCGGACATGGCTGACCTGAGGGAACATGACTGTATACGCCGCTACCGCTTCCCCCAACAGTTGATTGAGGACTTGACTACACGGCTGGCACCACACCTCCAACCGCTACACAGGTATCCTACTGCACTGAAACCCAAGATGAAGGTGATGGCAGCCCTACATTTCTTTGCCACGGGTACCTTTCAATATACCATTGCTCATGTTGGTGGCATGTCCCAAACCATGTTCAGCCGTGTTCTGCATGATTTTTTAGAGGCCATGTTGGATCACCTGGATGAGTTCATTAAATTCCCAACTACTGAGCAGTTGACAGGTGTCAACCGTGAGTTCTATGCCCTGGGAGGGATGCCCCATGTCATTGGGTCCATAGATGGAACACATGTGGCTTTGGTACCACCACAGGCACAGGAGGTAGCGTATAGGAATCGCAAGCATTACCACTCCATTAATGC
Organism: Triturus cristatus; assembly: GCF_964204655.1. NCBI lineage: Eukaryota > Metazoa > Chordata > Amphibia > Caudata > Salamandridae > Triturus > Triturus cristatus. Next base: position 472,017,012 of record NC_140590.1, on the reverse strand, counting down.
CCTTGTGGTGTGTCTTGCCAACATGGTGATTTCACATGTCTGTGCTCGTTTTCCAGGATCAGCACACAATGCCTACATCATGAGGCGTAGCAGGGTGCCTGAAATGATGCTGCAGCTGCGCAACGAACGAGCATATGTTGTTGGTGGGTATACTCTGGCAGACCTGTATTTAACGTCATCTTCCTGTCTTACTGCTTCTCCTGACCCACTCTTGTCCATGATGTTTCCATGTAGGGGACGTTGACTATCCCAACATGCCATGGCTGATCACGCCTCTCCGCAACCCCAGCACGGCTGGCCAGCACCGCTACAACAACGCCCATGGGCGGACCAGGCGAGTGATAGAGAGGACGTTTGGCCTCCTGAAGAGCCAATTCCGTTGCCTCCACAAGACCGGTGGCGCACTCCCATATGCACCGGTGAAGGTCTGCAAGATCTTCCTCGTGTGCTGCATGCTGCACAACATGGCAGTGGAGAAAGCTGTGCCACTCATCCTGGATCCGGATGAGCAGGACCATCCACCCGTGGAGGATGAAGGGCTTGGTCACGAGGCAAGTGATGTGGAGGAGGAGGAGGCGGTAGAGGACATCCGGAGTCGGCTCATACGCAACTTCTTTGCTTAGTGGTGAGTTCCAGTGCCTGAGTGTGCACACATTGGGCCGTGTGTGGCATGTGTTGCGATGTGTGTGTCCATCTGCATGTCTGCCAAGTGAGTCAGAGGTGTGTTTGGATGTGTCACTCGAGTGATGGTGCAATATAAGAATGTTTTTCCAGAGTCATCATTGTCACCTAGCATGTTGACAACCTTATACGTGTCGAGTACATGCACATGCATGCGGATGTGCTTCTTTTGGCTGACTTCTGGTGTGTCTCTCATCCACAGGTACTTGCGCATGCTGTCTGCTGGTGGCATTGTTGTGCTCCTGCTATTCCTCATGGACACAGCAACATGTGCTGAATCAGCGTTACATGCACGGACAAGTTTGAAAATCTCCTTAGGGTAAGGGATGCAGCATGGCTTTTTGGGAGTGGTATTTGTTTGGAATGTGTGTGCACTGCTCCTGTTCATGTTTGGATACTTTACATACATGTAGAATCACCATGGGGCACATGACATGGAGCTGAATTCACCTGAATTGATGGTCAGACTTGGTGACAGTCATCTGTAATGGGATTGTGGATTGTGATGAAGCCATCAATGTGTGTAACACTGCCCTGGGAAACATAAGGGTTGCACCGGGTTGACATGGTGTGTGAATTCCCCATTAGAGGCTCAATGGTGTATAGCAGCCTCTCCGTGAGCAGCAGGGGGTGTTTAGCTGTAACCCGTCACTTGTGTGCCAGTTCTATGGATTTCCAGCATCTGTGGTGCACAGGGGGGTGCCAGTGTTGGTCCCACGTGTTCATCTACATGACCTGTGTATGTGTTGACAGAGTTGCATTAGCATTCCGACACACATGAGTAATAAAGGTGTCTCTCTGCCTCCAAGGTGCCTCATCTCTGTCAATGGTGGTCTGTTGCCACTGTGCATGCGGCATGTCTGGCATAGTTCTCAGAGATGGTGCATATGAGTCTATGTGTAGAGTAGCAAGATGCAAGCTGTTTGTCAGGGATTAGAATCTGTATTGTGCATGATGTCCATGGCTGTGTAGGTATTGTGGCATGTCAGTCTCCACGACAGCCACTGTGCTGCATGTGCATCCATTGTGTGTGTGTGTGTGCCATGTTGAACCAGACATTCCTTCCTTGACATACACCTTTTGCATGGTTCTTTCCTGAGATCCTTGTCTTTGTGTGCTACTTGTGGCATTGTTTTCTTGACATGGCGCATGCTGCTGCAGGCCCTGCAGCAAGGGCACCCAGTGTCCACGCAAACGAGCTGGTGTTCATCATGGATTGCTTGCTGACTGACATGTGCTATGCAGATCAGCAGCATCTGTGCCTCATGCTGCAGCACACTCTGCATTATGCACAAGATCCCCAGTTCCATCCACCTCAAGGCAAGAGAGACCATCCCCCAGGTTAACTACGCCATCCGTGTCTAATCCTATCCTGCACTCTACAGACGTGTGCGCTACAACTCCCATGATACTTGTCCACATCCAGGGTGCATCTGCACAGCTCCGCTTCTACATCCGGCGACCAGGCCACCTCAACGTCCAACAGAGATGGGGGGAATGAATCACTGCCAGCTGCAGGATGACCTTCTCAATCCAGCACACACTCAGGATGCAGCCCACAACCACAACACAACCTTGTGGCACTGTGATCCAACACCCCATTGTGCCATCTCCATGCATCCAACCTTGGCCGGCCCACCATTCTCCACATCCACCTGACTCAAGCATGCAGGACATGGTTCTGCCACGTGTCTACACATACCTGGGAGTAGCACCCAAGGACACTCCACATGATCCCTGACCTCTGCGCATGACTGTTGCTCTTCTAAATAGGTCTGTAGGCACAGTTGTGCGGGCACCCCCTCAGCTGGTTGGGCCCATCACGGGTGAGTATGGTCCTCCATATCTGTATTGGATGGTACATTGTGACCCATGTGTGTCCTGTGCCAGACTCAGACCCCAGGGTATGGATGTTTGGAGTTACTTCTGAAATCAGGCATGGTTTGACTTTACAACACACACATGTAGTGGAATAATGCAAAATGACGGCATCATCTTGTGATTGTGATGAATTTTATTTGTGGTGGGGTACGTGTTTGGGGGGATGACAAGAGGTGCTTGGCGGGAGTGTAGAATCCAAAGTTCACAGGGGGAGTTGGTATCCTTGCCATTGAAAGTCATCAGAGTCTATGCCACAGTTTTTGTCAACATTGGTTAGACAGTGACCAGCAAGGCCATGTGGCAGAGAATGTCATTTGCTGATGTGCTGCTGTTGGGCCAGAGGGCCAGGTGCCAGGCCAGGTGACCTGGGAGATGGTGATGTTCCGCTGACTCTCACGGTCTTTTGTGTGGACGACCCACCTTTCTGCGGGGACCCTCATAAGCAGGCCGTGACGATGCTTGTGATGCTCCGTCGGATGAATCCTCCTCCTCCTGATCCCTCCCTGTGGGTGGTGATGTTCTTCGTCTGGTGGCACAGGGAGGGTTGCCCATGTTTTCTGCAATCCAACGGAGTACACGGGTCATGTCCGTCTGCACCGCGACGAGCTCAGCCTGTCTTGCCTCCATCCGTCCTTGGTGTCGCTGTTGACAGGCATGTTGCTCGGCCTGCAGGGTCTTCATCTCCTCGAGGGTCCCCTTGATGTCTGTGAGGGTGGACGCAATCTGGACCATGCCCCTGGCATCACGCCGGTATGTGTCCAGGATGTTGCTGACGTGTGACAGTACCGGTTCCTGAGCCAACTGGTCAGGTTCGCACCTCCGCCGTCCTGCACAACCACCACCCCTGCCCACTTGCGCCTGGCCTGCCGTTGTGGGCATATCGGGTCTCCGGGACCCCTGAGGGATGGCATTTGCGGTGTCGCCTGCCTCCTCCTGGGTGCCCAGAGAACCTTGTCCCTCCTTTACAGACTGGCTGTGTTGTTGTGTGCGGGCAGGGCTCCTGGATGTCTCCTGGGATGTGGCAGGAATGGGGGTGGTGGTTGGCACAGTTGTACCTGACGCAGGTGCTGCAGGTGGTTGGACACCAGAGGGGCCAGGTTGGTCTGGGTCATCCACGGAGTGGTGAGAGTCGTTGCTGCCGGTGGGGTCCTCTTCACGCAGAGCCTGGTCCTGTGAGTCTTCCCCCCCAGTGTTGGGGGTAGATGGACGACGTTGACCTGTGTGTGAGAGAGACAATGTTAATTGTGTTACATGCGACATCCATGTTTCATTCATTTTGGAGTTGGCACAGTTCCTCTGTGTGGTTGCATTTGGCTTGCATTCCTCTCACAGTGCACGGGTATGTCCCTTGGCCACAGCTTTCGACACTTGACCTATGTGTGACACAATCTTAGTTGATGCATCTTTTTGGAACGCAGTCAGCAGTGTAGTGAGCGGGCGTAGCAAGCCATGCAGAGCCGCCTTACGTGTTGCACTGTACGTGGCCAAATGGTGTTTTTTCCATGCTATTTGAGAATGCAGGTAGGTAACTTAAGCATTTGTGACAGGGTTCTGACAAACACAGTGGGTGGGTATACTGGGTGTAAGGTTAGGTTTGTGCCTGCAGCATGGATGTACTCGTGCACAGATTGACACATGGCCCAGTGTTTATCAAAGGTTGAAGGGGGGGTTCACGCACTGCCAAACCTTGTCTACATGCACACAGTCCACCTGCTGACGAGCGGACATGGCCACAACACCCAAGGGTGATTTGGTCTCCCTCTGTCTCCCTTTCTCCCTCCCTCTGTCAGCCTCCTCCCTCTGTCCGTCTCCCTCTGTCTCCCTTTCTCCCTCCCTCTGTCAACCTCCTCCCTCTGTCCGTCTCCCTCTGTCTCCCTTTCTCCCTCCCTCTGTCAGCCTCCTCCCTCTGTCCGTCTCCCTCTGTCAACCTCCTCCCTCTGTCCGTCTCCCTCTGTCTCCCTTTCTCCCTCCCTCTGTCACCCTCCTTCCTCCCTCTGTCTGTCTCCCTGTGTCCACCTCTGTCTCCCTCCCTCTCTCTCCCCCTCTCCCTCCCTCTGTGTGTCACCCTCTGTCACCTCAGCCCAGCTTCCTGGGCACACACAGTTTGCAGGTCTTTCAAAGGCCATTGGCTTGTTCATGTGGGTTTGTTTCTTATCTCCGGGCACCCATTGGGCGGAGTGTCTGAGTCTGCGCTGCTGCTGTGGCGGTGTGTGCTGAAACTCTTTCAGAGTGATGCGTCTTCATTAGCTGCTGTTATGTGCAAATTGTGCCTTCATACCCATGTCATCCTGCAACGCGCCCACTATTTGCAGGCAACACAGTACTGTGTGGGGACACACTGTTTGTATGGCTGTGCCCTAGGCCATATGGGCTGAGGGCATTGTTGTGTGCTTCAGAGTTGATCTATGTTAGTTTTGAGGTCCACCATCCCGGCATCGGGGACATCCTGTCTTGTGTTGGTGTTTTGTGTGGCCTGTGACTTGGCATGGCCTTGCTTGGGGCATGGAGGCGCTAGTGACATGTGTGTGTTTTTGGAGTGTGGTTGTGTCCGATGCTGGCTTTGGGGGGGTTGCGTGCATGATTGGTATTTTGGTTGAGTATGGCGTTCCCCCCATGTGAGGTGAGTTGTTTGTGTACTCACCAGGCTCTCGGACTCCTTCTACTCGTGGCCATCGCCTTCTCCTCCCAGGGATGGTAGTGTACCCGTCTGCGGGGCGGCCCTCCTCCAGTGATGTTAGCCTGGTTGTGATCGTCTGTCATTTTGCGGCGGACCGTCCTCCGCAGATCGTACCACCTGGCTTGGCACTCATGCCTGGTCTTTCTGGTGGACCCAACAGCATTCACAGCATTGACAATCCTCTCCCACATGGCTGATTTTTCGGATATGCTGGTCCGTCTGACCAATGTTCCAAAGAGCTGTGGCTCGACTCTGACCTTTTCGTCAACAAGGACCTCCAGCTCCTCCTTTGTGAACTTTGGATTCTTGTTAGTGGGCATGGTGTGGGGTGTGGGTGTGGATGGTTGTGGGGGTGTTGGTGTGGATGGTTGTGGGTGTGTGAGTGTGGTTGTGAAGGTGTGTGTGTGTGTGAATGTGATGAGGGGGTGTTTGTGATGGTGGTTGTGTGAAGGAGTGCAAGTGTAAGGTGTATTGATGGATGTAGTATGGTGCAGTGCGTTGTCTCTGTGGTCTGGCAGTAGTGGATCTGTTGCAAAGGATTATGGTTTGTGTGTGTTGGGCCTTTTTATTGGTCCATTTGTGGGTGTGGCTGTGTTTGAACTTTGGGTGGGTGTGTTATAAGGAGTGGTTGTGTTTTGAACCTCTGTTTAGCTGTTTGGCAGTTGCAGGTCAGTGTATAGGATGTATTTGGGCTTGTTGGACATGTTTTGTGGTGTTGTGTGCATCAAATTGACTCTCCTTGTGTTGTTTTGGTTTGTCCTGGTTCAGTACGAGTGTTTTTGGCGTCTGTACGGTGCGTACATGGGCCATGTTGTTGTACAGTGCTGTCCTTTGCTATGGCTTAGTACGACTCATACATGCACGATGTTGGGTGAGGGTGCTGGTGTAGGGGCCTGGGGTTGGGTGCGTACAGACACGGGCAGGGTGTTGGTCCGCACCGTCCATCGGTGGTGGTGTTTCGCACCGTACATACAGGGGGGGCTGGGTGTACGCTCCGTACATACACGGGTGGGGGAACGCTCCGTACATACACTGGTGGGGTGTTGGTACGCTCCATTCATACATGGGTGGGGGTACGCTCTGTACATACACTGGTGGGGTGTTGGTACGCTCCATTCATACACGGGTGGGGGTACGCTCCATTCATACACGGGTGGGGGTACGCTCCGTACATACACTGGTGGGGTGTGGGTACGCTCCATTCATACACGGGTGGGGGTACGCTCTGTACATACACTGGTGGGGTGTGGGTACGCTCCATACATACACGGGTGGGGGTACGCTCCGTACATACACTGGTAGGGTGTTGGTACGTTCCATTCATACACGGGTGGGGGTTCGCTCCGTACATACACTGGTGGGGGTTCGGCGCATACATCCGCGGCTGGGGGGCGTTTGGCGCGTACATGCGGGGGTTGGGGGGGGTTTGGCGCGTACATACGAGGGCTGGGGGGGTGTTCTGCGCGTACATACGGGGTCTGGGGTGGGGTGTTCTGCGCGTATGCAGGCACATGTCTCCATGGTTGCTATGGGAGTTGGGTCTGTACGGTGTTTTATCCATACGGTTGTGAAATCTAAAGATCGTACTTGCGCGGTCGGACTTCATTTTTCCGATTCGTACGGTAAATCGTCCGGGGATGTGTCGGACACATTTTCCGACCCGAGGACGTGTGGGGAAATTTTCCCACTGCGATTCGTATGGACTTTTTCCCATGCGAATCGTACTTGGCAGTTTGTACGCTACTTGTACGATTCGTACGGTAAAAAATCCGGATACGATTCGTACGGGGGAAATTTTTCCAGGATCGGAATCGGCCCCATATTGTTGCCTAAAAACTGCTGATATACAAGGAACTCTGGGCTGGTGCACTGCTACAAAACTGGCCACTAGGGACAAAACCGCCCCCCACATTTTCAGCCTCCCAGGGAACTGCCTGATGCCCGGTATGGCCGTCGAGCTTTGCTGTTTACAACATGGCTCATGATATAAATGATGATGCCCTCCAGCCTTTCTAAGCATAGACCGGCTTGCTTGTTCTCTGAGGCCCACACTGTTAAGGCCATGAAGTGGGCGTTTGCCAGTTGTTCATGGCCCATATTTCAATGCAACCTCATTCATTAGTTTCACAAAATTCTTCTCTTGCCACAAGCAGTGATCTTTTTTCCCGACTATACTCAGACTACTTATGCATCGGCTGAATGGCTGGACACAGGCTCCGCCTACAGGGTAAGGGGTGTGGGATTATTCCAGTGTTGTTCCCTGGATCATGCCACTGCTCAAGTGACCTGCACCCACTCTGTTCAGATCATTCATGATGCTGGTCTGGATGTACCCCCACTGCTTCTACCATTGCATTCTTTAACCACAAGAAGTCCTCCTATATTTTGCATCAAAGATGCTGTGTGCAAGAATCAGGCCCAAATTAAAATGGTAGGTGAACGCTCAGTTCTGTGTCAGCCACACCTCTCCCCAGGGCCTTAAGTGGGCCAGGTCTGTCCGAGCCTCAGACCCGGTAGTAATTAACAACGCACATTGAAATAGATCCCTCTGGGGTCTATATTCAAGCCCTTAACTCTACTAGCAAAAACACTGACTGATTTCTGAACAAAGAACTGTTCTTTTGGGTGTGTGCAATTTTCTTTCTAATAATGTTGGATAATATTCTTTCACCCTGTAATAAAGATGGGTGGTAGCCATTTATTGGGTATATGAAAGCATTCTTTCTAGTGAGTTCTCTGGAAGAATACTCCGGCTTCGGTTGAGTCTGACACAGCATTTATTTTACATAGCTGTGAATCACAGGAAAATGGAGCAAGGGGATTCCCCCAGCATCAGACGATGAGCTGAGCTACCAGAGGCCCGCCCAAGCACACATTTATACCCTATTGCAGAAGTATCTTTCACTGGTCAAGTGTCTGGGAGATTTCGATCCTATAAAAAGCAGCTGCAGGGCGAGTGACTGAGAAGCAGAGACGTCGGCCTTCGAAAGCACCAGCACATGAGTAAAGTTTTACAGAAACAGCGGTTTTCAGAAAAACATGCCTCAGGGGGCGGGGATGCTCTGATTTTCTGACCAAAAATAACTTTCAGTTAACATAGTTCAGAACTGTCAAGAAAACATGACTGTAATCAAGCATTGTACAAAGCAATTTGTATTAAATTGACAGTCAGTTGGTGGGTGTTTCTGTGAATTAGTCATATGTTATGTTATTTCGATTTGTGGAGCGATAATAATCAACCTTGAGATTATCCAGGCCCTAAGCAGGAGTGTAGGCCTTATGGAGCTTCTAGTCAAAAAGCCAGGTCTTCATCTTACTCCGAAAGTAGAGAAAGATGGGGACGTCCTTATGTGTTGTGGGAGGTCGTTTCAGGACTTAGCAATGATGTAGGAGAAAGACTGTCCATCGGAAAAGCTTTTGTGGATTCGAGGGACTTGTGTGAGGGAGATGCTGAGCATAGTTGTTTGGAAGGCTGGTATAACTGAAGAAAGCTGTTGAGGTATGCAGGTCTGGCGCTGTGTAGGGCTTTGTTGGCATTGGTGAGTAGCTTGAAATGGCATTGTTTTTGTATGGGTAGCCAGGGGAACTCTCTGAAGTGTGGGGTGATGTGAGCACTGCAGGGAATGCCCAGGATGAGTCTGGCTGCAGCGTTCTGGGTCGTTTCGAGCCTTTGAATGAGTTGGTTGGAGATGCCAGAGTTGAGTGTGCTGGCGTAGTCAAGTTTGGTGATTATGAGGGCGTGCGTGACTGTTCATCTTGTGTTTGCGGGGAGCCACTTGAAGATCTTGAAGAGCATTCATAGTATGAGGAAACAGGATGAGGACACGGCGTTCACCTGTTTGGTCATTTCAATTTCATTGTCTAGGATGATTCCGAGGTTTCTTGCATGATCTGTAGGTGTGGGTCCTAGTTTATCTAACCACCCGGAGGAGTCCCATGGGGAGCTCTTGTTTACAAATATCAGGATTTCTGTCTTGTTTGTGTTGAGCTTCAGGCAGTTCAACTCCCGGTGGGGTTGAGCTGATTGGTCTGAGTGTGAAGGTCTAGTCTTCTTCCGCTATCTTGCAGCTACCTGTTTCTGAAGTTGTTGGTGTATTTGAGTATTCTTGGAGGGGGCATGCATTGATGTGAAAGTGTACGATTGAGTGGTCAGTCCTGGTGAGAGAGGTGGTGTGGCTGAAAGTGACTTTATCGCTGTTAGTAAAGATGGGGTCGAGGGTGTGTCCTGCATTATGAGTAGGGCCATTGACGATTTGGTTGAATTTGATGTAGGTGAGCTCTTGAGGAGGGTTTCACCTCCCTCCCTGATAGGATGGGGCACATCAAGGTGGTGAGTTTCAAAGCACCCACCTCTTCTGATATGCAGTTAGGCTTCCTCCCAGAGGACAAAAAAAACAACCCAGGTGGGAAAATTAGACAGTCGGGCGATGTTCATACCCAAAAGGCTAGCCATACCCTAGGGTGGGCTACCTGGTCTGTACAGTAAGTGCTGTTTCTGTACTCTGGTTGGGCCTTAATTTATATTGTGTGGCATTAAGTAGCTAGTGGTTGCTGAGGTGGTAGATGAGATGATGTTTGATTAATTTCTATAAGGCCTTTGCCGGGTATGGTAGTTGGAAAGCGTGGCTGGGTCATGATTTACTGAGCAGGGGCATGATGGTCACATGTTTCCTTATGTCCGGGAATATGTCGATGGAGGCCTAACATGGGCAAAAGAAAAAAAACATTATGACAAGATCAATGCTCGCTGTGCAAAATGTCTAAAAAAACGTTGACAAAGCCAATAGATCTTGCACAGGCGAAACCTATAGGCTTTGCCAATGCTTATTTCAAGCAGTTGTGTGTGAAGGTTATCAGTTTCATGTTCTAAAGCTGTTTGTCTTAAAGATGTAATATGCATTTCATACATTTGCACAATGACTAAGAGCTGAAAGATATAATACAATGTAATCAAAGCACATTTTATTCCAAAGAGCTTCTCTGAAGACAGTGTGATGAGCGATAGATTCTTCTTCTTTGTGAGTTTCTTCAGTGTCCACCTACAGGGAGAATACAAGGGCGATACTTCACTGTGAACCACAAGATTAGAATGGAGTTCACTGATGCTAGATGTGTGATGTGCTTTTCTAAATCTGCAGCCTGTTTTTTTTTTTTTTTTTTATTGGCTGCTCCTATCTCTTGCTTTTGGAACGCTTTAACAAGAGATCTTTGGTAGATAAAGAAAAAATGAGAGACATCTATTGAAATTAACAATAACGATTTCCAAATAATTTAACTTTTATGTGAAAATGTCATAGCAAAATATGCCCTGTGATCGTCATAAAGTAATGATGTTTTAACGATATGTTAGAATATCACATTACACTTCTTCCTTAGAGTCAGTGATTAATTTGCAAAACAAATATGTGCAATGTCCCCACCTTTTTCTTAGTAGCCTGCTGCATCTCTGCCCAGTGCTGTTAAATATCAAGGTTCCAAAGCCTCTCTTTATCTCTTGCATGTTTGTTCTTTTTTCACCCCTTTTTCATCAATTTCCTATTTTTCTCCTGCTCTATCTCACTTTCTTCGCCTCTTTTCTCTCTTGCTCTGGCTGAAACTTTGATGATGAAAAATAAGTTCCATCAAAAATGAGAGTAAGTGCTGACCACTGGAAGCTACTATTGTAAATTGAGAAGTCATCGCAGCCCTTAACTGTGAGGGTGACTCATACCTCAGAGACAGAAACCATGTTGGTTCATTAAATAAATAGGTATTTTCATATACTTCTACATTTTTAACTCCACCAGGCCTCAGTTACTAGCGCTCCAGAATTATCCCTAATTCTGTGCCATGGCATTATCTTTACTGGGCGTTATGGTAAACCTGTGGGTGGGGAGGGGAAGTGGGGGTGTGTGTGGGGGCGCGTAATAACAAGTATTTTGAAATTTTGGGCAATAACATGTCGGAATTTGTATTTATGTGTTAATTCTTGCATATTTCCACGAGTAACAAAAACAGCGCTAAATCAGTTTTCCGTGTGTTTTTATTTTAACGGTTTGTTTGCTTAATTCAGATAATGAATAAGACTTCTCCTTTTTAACTAGTTTAACTAGTTATGTGCCCCCCCTGTAATAGGCATTCAACGTCTCAGAGGAACAAGTGGAGTTCAGTCAAATGAGATCAAGCAACAACAAATCTGTGCTGCCCTTGGCTGTCCGGGGCTGTCCGTGCACTACACTTATCCGATTAGCATGTACTTACTCTTCATCAACAGGTGCAGGTGATCCATGGAACCCTGTTCATGATAAGGATTGTAGATATTTCCCATGAGCAAAGAATTCCCAGTAAGTGTGGGTACTATGCATGTGTTGATTAAGTCCATGCAGTTTTGACACACTGACCAGCACTGCTACAAATTGGATGGATCAGTGAAGACCTCTCTACCAGAGCCTTTACTGGCCCTCTCGGGCCAGTAAAGGCTCTGGTAGAGAGCTAAATGATCAAACATGACTATTTAGAGGTATTAAAAGTCAAAACAAGTTTTCCATAGGTGAACCTGCAGAAGAATCAGTTATGTTGGAATAGCCAAAGCAACAGTGCGAGCCTGACCTTGGCTGCCTTGCAAATGGAAGACAGGTACAACCTGGTTTTCCCTCAAGGGCCAACTGGCAGGTTGGATCCTCCCCATAGGATGGACCAACACCAGAGGGGCAGGGTGTGTGTGCCCTGAGACTCTCCTTAGGGGAGAACTTGGTGGAACTTTCCACACACAGAGGCCTCTGCAGCGATCCCAGTCATCAAGGCCCAAGTCTCGGAAGTGGCACTAATGCAAGAGAAAGCCCTCTTAAGATGGCACACAAGCTCATCCTGGTGCAATAATGGGGAACCAAATTGCAATGCCTTCCCGGACTGGAAAATATGGATGGGAAGGAGAAGTAGCCATAAGAGAACCCCTGCTCATCTGAGTGAAGATACCGTACCAACTAAAGCCCAAGCACACAAACCCCATTGTGGTTGTGTGCTTGTCACTTCGATGGGTGGGAGGGAGCTTCCCCTGCCTCTCAGGCTGTCAAGTGTGTACCCTTGGTTGTTGTGTGAGTTGCTTAGATGGTTGAATGAAACTTAGCTATTTTCCTCCTCCAGGCTGGGAGCCTAGCCAGCCAGCACAGCTTGGGGCTGCTGTCTAGGCAGGTGACTGTTGCTAGGGAGATGCCAAGCCCTGGCTGCTACTGGTCACTGCCGGTGGCAGACTGCTGATAAGCAGGTGGAACAACCCTCTTTCTTTGTCAGGTATCACTCAATCAATCAGGGGAATTGTAAGCGCACTACTCACCCGTGATGGTTTCATGGCGCGGGTGGGGGGATAAGCAGCTCCGTTCGGTCGAAGAGCCAGGTCTTGAGTGCCTTCCTGAAGATGTTCAGGGAGGGGGCGTGTCTAATGTCGATCGGAAGCCCGTTCCAGATCTTGGCCACGATGTAGAAGAAAGCTCTTCCCCCTGTTCTGGCTCTGCGGATCGGCGGGATTTCGGCGAGGTCGGAGGATCGGAGGTCACTCTTGGGTGTGTGGAAGGAGATTCTTTCGTTGAGGCATTGGGGTCTGGTGTTGTGAAGGCATTTGTAGGCGTGGGTGAGTATTTTGAAGGTGATTCTCTTTTCTATGGGGAGCCAGTGGAGGTTCCGCAGGTGTTGGGTGATGCGTTCGTGTTGAGGGGTGACGAGGATAAGTCTGGCTGCGGTGTTCTGTATGGTCTGGAGTTTACGGAGCAGAGACTTGTCCCATGCAGAGGGGGAGGGTCCGAGGACGAGGATCTCTATCTTCTCCAAGTTGAACTTCAGGCAGCCGCTGCTCATCCAGGATGTGACGTCCTTCATTCCTTCCTGGAAGTTGAGCCTGGTGGTGATGGGGTCCTTTGTGAGGAGAGGATGAGTTGGGTGTCGTCGGTGTAGGATACTATGCTGAGTCCGTGCTGCCTAACGATGGCGGCGAGGGGGGGCCATGTAGATGTTGAAGAGCGTGGGGCTGAGAGACGATCCTTGGGGTACTCCGCAATTAATTTCCGTCAGTTCTGAGTGGATGGGTGGCAGTCTGATTCTTAGGGTTCTGACGGTGATGAAGGAGCAGATCCAGTCGAGGGCTGTTCCCTGTATTCCGGCATCGCAGAGTCTGGCGGTGAGTGTGTGGTGGGAGACTGTGTTGAATGCTGCAGAGAGGTCGAGTAGGATCAGAGTCACTGTGTGTCCTTGGTTGAGGAGCATGTGGATGTCACCTGTGGCAGCGAGTAGAGCGTTGGTGCTGTGGTTGCTGCGGAATCCGGATTGGGAGGGATCGGGATGGGGTTTCCTTTGATGAATCTTGTCAGCTTGACATTGACGGTCTTCTCAGTGACTTTGGCCGTGAACGGGAGGAGGGAGATGGGTCGATAGTTCTTGAGGTCCGTGAGATTTGCGGAGGGCTTCTTGAGCAGGGCACTGACTTCTGCATGTTTCCAGTCGTCGGGATAGGTGCTGGTCTTGAAGGCGGCGTTGATTGTGCGTCATAGTTCTGGAGCGATGGCGGTGGCGGCTCTGTGAAAGATGTGCAGGGGTCCGTGGGAGCTCTTGAGTGTATGCCTTTCATGGTTGAGGTGGTGTCTTCCGTGGTGACTGGGGACCAGGAGGAAATGGTGGGCTGGCTGGTGCTGCTGGAGGAGGATGTGGTTTCGGGGTCCGGCGTCTTGTCGTTTATATTGTCATAGAGGCCCTTGATTTTCAGATGGAAGTAGGATCCAAGCTTGTTGCAGAGGTCCTGCGAAGGGGTGATGTCCATGGTTTTGCTGGGGGGCTTGGTGAATTCCTGGATGTTGCTGAAAAGTTCCTTCGAGTTGCTGGAGTTGGTGAGGATTTTGTTTTCGATGAAGGTCCTTCTGGTGGATCTGATGCATTGGTGGTGTTCCGTCATGGCGTTCATGTAGGTGGTGTGATGTTCAGACGTTTTGCTGTTTGTCCTGTTCTTCTCGAGGCGTCTGCAGGTGCGTCTGAATTCATGGAGGTCGGCGGTGAACCAGGTGGCTTTCCTGAGGCACTGTCTGTTGGGGTTACGTAGGGGTGCAAGCTCATCTGCGCAGTTGGAGATCCATTTGTGGAGTTCCTTGGCTGCGAGGTTGGCGTCGGTTGAGGTGGTGGGGGGACTCGGTTGAGGGTGGAGTTGAGCTGGTACTTGGTAACTTTGCTCGAGTTCCTTCGTGGATGGCACGGTGCAGGTTTGGGTGGCGTGGGTTTGTCAACGCCGAAGTGTACGCAGGGGTGGTCCGTCCATGGGGGTTGTGTGGTGTGGCTGAAGGGGATGTTGTTACCTTCTGCGAAGATGGAGTCCAGGGTGTGTCCTGCCTTGTGCGTACGTGTGGTGATGAGCTGTTTCAGTCTGATGTTGGCGAGGTTGTCCAGAGGGTGGCAGGGTTGGGGTCGCTGGGGTTGTCGAGGTGGAAGTTCAGGTCTCTGATGAGTATGTAGTCCATGGAGGGGATGGCGTGGGGGGCAATGAGGTCGGTGATGGTAGTGGTGAACAGAGCGTGAGGTCCAGGGGGGTCTGTAGGAAAGGGTGCCGCGAAGTGTGGGACTAAGCTAGTCTGGATCTGCAAGTGCAGGTGTTCGGTGGTGGAAAAGGAGTCACTGGTGGTGGAGGTGGAGAGTTGGAGGGAGCTCTTGTGTGCGATGGTGAGTGCTCCCCCTGGGCGTTTGGGGCGGTCCTTCCTCTGGATCTTGTATCCGTCAGGGATGGCGGTGGCGATGTTGGGACGGAGGAGGGGTTTGTCCAGGTTTCTGTGAAGAAGGCGACGTCTGGTGAGAGGATGTCGAGGAGGTCCCAGATCTCTACGGTGTGTCTGTGCAGGAAGCGCCAGTTGAGGAAGATGCATTTCAGGGCTTTGGTGGTGTTGGCGTTTGGTGTGGGGGGGTGGCTGTGGGGCTGCGTGCGGTGGTGAAGGTATGGCGGCAGTAACGGCAGGAGAGGGTGGTGCTCGAGCGTGGACCGCTGGCAGTTGTTGCTCCTCCCGGGGTCGAGTGCGCAGAGGGCGGCTGAGCCATAGCGATGGATGGTGGGAGATACAGGGTTCCTGGCGCTGGTTGTGGTCAGGTCGTGGACGGGTGCAGACGGGCGCTGACGGGTTAGCCTTTGGCGCGCCAGTGGCACGGCCATGCGGCATCAGGCATCAGGCATTGAATAGGGCAGGGGGGGGGAAGCACAGAAGGGAGGCGGGCGTGAGACCGGCAGGGGGGAGGGGCCACGGAGGACCAGCGGCAGGAAAAAGGGCAGCGATTGACAGGTAAGCAGAAGAAAAAACAGGGCACAGGCAAAAGAGAAAAGATGGGCAGAAAACGGAGGCGCAGACAAAACAGAAATCACAATACAATACAGTGAACAGACAGAGCAAAACACGAGGACCAAAAACGAGCCCAGAATCACAATACAGTACAGTGAACAGGCAGGGCAAGACACGAGGACAGAACTGGCACAGAAATTACAATACAATACATTAAAAAACAGAGCGTAGACACAAAGACAAAACTGGCACAGCGAGGCAGACAGACAACAGTGGCACAGCAGAAGAGCAAGGCTCTCCCACTGGACCACCAGGAATGAGCTGCAGGCAGGAGCCTGCGGGTGGAAGAGGGCCTTGAACACCTACCAGGAGAGAGGTGTCTGGGGTAGTGGCAGACGAGGCCACGTCGGAGCTGCTTGGGCAGAGAGCAGGACCCGGGCAGGAGGTCAGAGGTCCTGCTTGGTCCCTTCTGACATGAGAGGAATTTGTAGACTTGTGTGGCCCTGCCTGATCATTGGTGTGCCCACCAAGGTTGGACTGGTGATGGAGCATTCTGCCTCAGCCGCTATGGAAGTAGCTTTCCAGCCATGCGCTGAATACCTAGATTTTTTTTTTTTACCTGTTGCGTTTGACTCCAACAGAGGAAGCCTGATGGGATACTGGGCTGTCTTATAATAAGGGTGGCAGATGGGCGGCACTACCTTCCTCCCACCTCTCTTGCGTCTGTAGGTAAGCACCAGTTGCCTGTGACTGTTTGCAGTGAAGAACTCAGCCAGATGCAAGAGTTACCATGAATTACATGACACATTCAGTATTGACACTTGGAACGAACCTTGCTTCCCTGAGTTCCTTCAGGGGCGCTGCTCAAAGGCACTGGAACCTCAATCACCCTGAGGCCCTTCCAGGCTCTGGCTGAGGCTGTTGCATTGGGCTTCCTTCCATTCGTCCACTCAATGGAGGCCCTGATTGCCTGCTGTAGTCTGGTGTCGGAGTACGCTGCCAGCACTCCTGTCCTCTCTTTTAGGGGGGTGATAGCCTGCATGCCACGTATCATTGTCCGAGGTGTTCAGTGACCTTGATCAGGGTTCTCCAAATCCGGTCCCGGAGGGCTGGCTCCATGCCAGATTTTTAAGATATCTACATTTATCTAAATAGGGATATACAACAAATCTGGCATGGATCCGGCCCTCCAGGACCGACTTTGGAGAACCCTGATCTTGATAAGTAATGTAGCCTTGCATCCATGTGACTAGGAGGCATCAGTATATTGAAAACACACTAAAAAGAGTTACAGTATACAGCAGGTTTGATGGAAGATATTGATTCGATCCCCTCCCTTAGCTGACCTCACGGCTCAACCTTAGCATGAAGAATTGAATCAAAGCCAAGACAGTGTCATCTGTCCTGAAAAGTTGCCAAAGCAAACAGTGCCGAGGATTTCCCATATCGAGATTTTTTTGCTAATCGTAATGCGAGGAGAATCTTGGTGTGAAGTGAGAAGCGGCGTAGACACCAAGATGTGGTTGGGCAAGTCACATACACTGCAGAGGAATGCAGCAGATTAATCTGCTTGTCAAGGATGATGGATGGGCCGCGACACAGGGAGTAGCTCATAGACACTTACCATCTCAACACCTTTGTAATGCCCGAGAACAGATGCAAGAAGGAAACCAACAAATACGCCGAGATGAGTCAAACACTCTTGATGTACTTGGCCGCATGATGAATGTGCTGGCACAATGTTCTATGGAGTGTGTGTTTTGAACGGGGAGAAAGATTTATTTAAGGCACCACAGGGCTCTTGGTCCAGACAGGGCATGTTACATTTTATCATCTGTTGCAATTACGATTTTAAATGTGTTTTGGAGACAGTCTCCAAGGTTTTGATGGGCGAGATTTGCGAAGGGTATATTTTAAAGTGAAGCTGCGCCATCAATAAAGTTAAATATATGCTTTAAACAAACACAAACGTGAAAGATTATCTGCCCATCTTCTTCCTGCTCTTAACACTCTGAGATGGGCTCTGATCTTGCGAGAGTAATGCGGCTGCTGAAGTTAAAATGACGAGATCTTCCCATATGCTGAGAAAGCCACAAACCGATGTACTCAGGGATGGGAATGTGGGAGGGTTTAGTGAGGGGAGAAGCTTGTTCTTCATTTTCCTTCATGCTCCTCTTAAATTCGCAGATATTCTTGTCTTGCATTACAAATGAAATAGCATTGGTATGCAAATGTGATTAATACAATTTGCAAAGATTTGCCAGTGTGTGAGTTTTTTACCACAAAGTGTGGGGTTCATACTGCTGCCCATGCCATTCACTTAAGCAGTCAAAAGCATTATCAATCAAACAGGTACACTGTTGTAGTTGCCCATCCCCAGCCTGGCTCCTGAGAACAGGTTGTACTAACAGCGACAAATGTGAGAGTGTTGTTGAGAGCATCAGCCCCAAGCTATGGAGGCCAGGGTTGTAAGAGGGCCTCGCTTAAGTAGAAAAACAGGGATCGTCAGTAGCACAGTGGAGATTCTCACTGGTGAGGATTTCCCACTGGCTGACGTTTCAGCTTGACATCTGAGTCCGTCTTAAAAAGGTAGTATCATCTGCCCCGTGATGCTCCAGCCTACCACCAGGCAGAGACTACAATACTATGACATGATGAGCATCATGTAGTCTGGATTTATTTATTTATTTATAAAGTTTTGTATGGAGCGAACATGACCCAAGTGGGTATTTGAATTGGAATTGCAGTTATGCATTGTTTACTCCCTTTGACTAGGCCTTGAAGGTGAATCTGGTGCTGCTGCTTGGTTGCCGGGTCTCAAATAGTGGAATCTGGAGCTTTGTTGCCTTCATCTGTTGGGTAAGTTCTAGAAATGTGGTGATTGAATCTGTGGGCTCTGTGGCTCTAGTCTGCTGCTCGGGGTTTGTACTGTGTTGTGTAGCACTCTGCTGAACGCAGTTTTTTCGTCTGAAGTGCTATGAAATCTGGGGGCATATTATCAAGCCAGGCGATAAAATTATCACTGCTTTAGCGGCAGAAAACTGCCTCTAAAATGCCGATAATGGGCTTGATAATATGCTCTATGGAATTCCAATTGAAGCTCAGGTTAGATGTCCTTCACATCTAACATGGGCTTCAATTGGAATTCCACAGAGCATATTATCAAGCCCAATATCGCCGTTTTAGCGGCAGTTTTCTGCCGCTAAAGCGGCGATAATTTTATCGCCTGTCTTGATAATATGCCCCCTGGTACTTTACTCATTGTAACTTTTGAAAGCGTAATTCAGGGACATTTAGTGGGACACAGGGCTGTGTATCACATGGGATCAAATGGAAATTTTTACAAGAACGTGGAATAATTATCCAATTTTATTTAAAAATAAAACCAAGCAAACATGGATGCTTGACATTAGATCTCTCCACTACTCCATTGCTATTTCTCCCTTTATGATCCTTGATCCAGAGGAGACATCCTACAATCCTATGATGGTCCAGTCATGTCGCTGATGGCGGTGAGTGTAATGTCAGAGCATGCCAATTTCATTTTAACATAAAAACTATTATTTGGGAAGACAACAAAGCAATTTATTAAAATGGCACGCTTGAGTTTAGGAAAACATTGTGCATTTACCCACTACTTCAAGCTATAATCATTGCAGACTCATGCTAAATTGGGGATATCTGTAGCTGATGTTACAGCATCCTTTTCCTGATGCTAAAGTCACTTTCTCATGTTTGAAGAGCTTGAATATTGTTTGACTGCCAATAAAAGCTATGACTAATTACCTAATTTTTTACAAAATGATGTTGTAAACTAACTATATGAACGGAGTTTCACAGTCTGCCTCTGAAGCTGGAGCCTCCATGAGGATCCTGTCCATGCCCCTGCACTCAGACCTGCCCCATCCGCTGTCCCTACTCTGCAAATATAACCAGTTTTGCCTGTCTCTGGCAAACACATTGTAAATCCAGTTGCTTCCCTGACTGTTATGGATTTTCCTTTCAGTGATCCTGTGCCAAGAATACCATGGATTAAATGCGAGGCGCTGGTTGAGGGGTCGATCCCAGGGTTATAATGAACAGGTCTCCACAATTCCCTGCTAGGAATGGGATTGGGATTAGGATGGCCACTGCATTAAGAATGGTTTATCTCCAGCAGGCGGAGTAGAAATGACAAGTCTGTCACATCAATGTGGTCCTGAGCTGACTATCAGAGGTGCCTTTTCTGTTCAATGTGTTGTTTGGCTCATAGGATGTGGCTCCTAAAACAATTCAAG
The DNA here is from genome assembly GCF_964204655.1 of Triturus cristatus. Classification (NCBI taxonomy): domain Eukaryota; kingdom Metazoa; phylum Chordata; class Amphibia; order Caudata; family Salamandridae; genus Triturus; species Triturus cristatus. The sequence goes on along the minus strand of NC_140590.1, from coordinate 471,997,219 downwards.
CCTTTTCTTTCTGCAACACGGCGTATACATTAAAAACATTCTCAGTAGTATTTCCAATGCATTTCGGGCATTTTCTTCGCCCTTCTTCAGGGATTCACTACAAATTTTCAAAAAACAACAGCGTTAAACCGTGAACAACAACCTAAGTAATGACCCTCTGTACAATATATCACCATGTCTGATGCCCTGTGTTACCAATTGCCCGACTCAACGTTTTCCCTCTGCTTACATAGTTCCATCTAGAAAGCTGAATAAGATATTACATCCTAAAACTCAACCCTTCAACAACGTGCTTTCTCCGTACCTGCTTCTAATAACCTTCCAACCGCATTTCCTTCCTTCCTTTCACCAATCTGTAAACCTCTGCCTTTCACGTATCGCCCTTTTAACTACATTCACCATGTCGCCACCCTCTCAATTCAACCAATCCCCTTACTGCTTAAACCTTCCTCACTACTGGTCCCAGAATTCCCTACTACAGCTTCCCCATACATTGATGTTTTATATGTGTATGCTAAACCATGCTTCTTACAAAGAAAACTCTTCTATCTATTGCCCAGCGTTAAATAGGACATTTAGACACATTAAAACATGAAAATAGCGCATTTGTACATATTTACAACATTCATGATTTGTGAAGTGTGGCTCACGGACATCCGTGCAATTCTTCGAGAAGTCACGATCTTATAGTCAGATGTTTAAACGTTTCACATGTGAATTCGAAAAGTTAAATAGTTTTTCAAAGTTCCTTGGGTGCTACGTGTCTTGAAAAGGCCAATGCAGACAAGCTTCACATGGGTGACACAATGCACACCACTTTCTGGCCAAATTTTTATCAAGTTTTTGATGATTCCACAAATTAATCATTTTGTGTGCAGCCCATTCTAGTGGTTTTGCCTCACGAACCACTGACTTGAGAACATCATTCCTAGTTGGAGCAACGTCTTGCCCCTTAACGGACGCACTGCTTAGTCCTTTGAAAAAAGGTATCTTTATTTTCAGATTTTCAACGCTGTTTATTGACAAGTAACTCCAATGGTATAAACGATTCAGAACTTGTTTAAACAGTCACATGTGAGACCGTCCATGTATTACAAACAAATCAAATGCTGCAGATTGCCATTCCAAGCCTTTTCTTTCTGCAACACGGCGTATACATTAAAAACATCCTCAGTAGTATTTCCAATGCATTTCGGGCATGTTTTTAATGTATACGCTGTGTTGCAGAAAGAAAAGGCTTGGAATGGCAATCTGCAGCATTTGAATTGTTTGTAATACATGGACGGTCTCACATGTGACTGTTTAAACAAGTTCTGAATCGTTTATACCATTGGAGTTACTTGTCAATAAACAGCGTTGAAAATCTGAAAATAAAGATACCTTTTTTCAAAGGACTAAGCAGTGCATCCGTTAAGGGGCAAGACGTTGCTCCAACTAGGAATGATGTTCTCAAGTCAGTGGTTCGTGAGGCAAAACCACTAGAATGGGCTGCACGCAAAATGATTAATTTGTGGAATCATCAAAAACTTGATAAAAATTTGGCCAGAAAGTGGTGTGCATTGTGTCACTCATGTGAAGCTTGTCCGCATTGGCCTTTTAAGACACGTAGCACCCAAGGAACTTTGAAAGACTATTTAACTTTTCGAATTCACATGTGAAACGTTTAAACATCTGACTATAATGTCGTGACTTCTCGAAGAATTGCACGGATGTCCGTGAGCCACACTTCACAAATCATGAATGTTGTAAATATGTACAAATGCTCTATTTTCATGTTTTAATGTGTCTAAATGTCCTATTTAACGCTGGGCAATAGATAGAAGAGTTTTCTTTGTAAGAAGCATGGTTTAGCATACACATATAAAACATCAACGTATGGGGAAGCTGTAGTAGGGAATTCTGGGACTAGTAGTGAGGAAGGTTTAAGCAGTAAGGGGATTGGTTGAATTGAGAGGGTGGCGACATGGTGAATGTAGTTAAAAGGGCGATACGTGAAAGGCAGAGGTTTACAGATTGGTGAAAGGAAGGAAGGAAATGCGGTTGGAAGGTTATTAGAAGCAGGTACGGAGAAAGCACGTTGTTGAAGGGTTGAGTTTTAGGATGTAGAATCTTATTCAGCTTTCTAGATGGAACTATGTAAGCAGAGGGAAAACATTGAGTCGGGCAATTGGTAACACAGGGCATGAGACATGGTGATATATTGTACAGAGGGTCATTACTTAGGTTGTTGTTCACGGTTTAACGCTGTTGTTTTTTGAAAATTTGTAGTGAATCCCTGAAGAAGGGCGAAGAAAATGCCCGAAATGCATTGGAAATACTACTGAGGATGTTTTTAATGTATACGCCGTGTTGCAGAAAGAAAAGGCTTGGAATGGCAATCTGCAGCATTTGAATTGTTTGTAATACATGGACGGTCTCACATGTGACTGTTTAAACAAGTTCTGAATCGTTTATACCATTGGAGTTACTTGTCAATAAACAGCGTTGAAAATCTGAAAATGAAGATGCCTTTTTTCAAAGGACTAAGCAGTGCGTCCGTTAAGGGGCAAGACGTTGCTCCAACTAGGAATGATGTTCTCAAGTCAGTGGTTCGTGAGGCAAAACCACTAGAATGGGCTGCACGCAAAATGATTAATTTGTGGAATCATCAAAAACTTGATAAAAATTTGGCCAGAAAGTGGTGTGCATTGTGTCACTCATGTGAAGCTTGTCCGCATTGGCCTTTTAAGACACGTAGCACCCAAGGAACTTTGAAAGACTATTTAACTTTTCGAATTCACATGTGAAACGTTTAAACATCTGACTATAAGATCGTGACTTCTCGAAGAATTGCACGGATGTCCGTGAGCCACACTTCACAAATCATGAATGTTGTAAATATGTACAAATGCGCTATTTTCATGTTTTAATGTGTCTAAATGTCCTATTTAACACTGGGCAATAGATAGAAGAGTTTTCTTTGTAAGAAGCATGGTTTAGCATACACATATAAAACATCAACGTATGGGGAAGCTGTAGTAGGGAATTCTGGGACTAGTAGTGAGGAAGGTTTAAGCAGTAAGGGGATTGGTTGAATTGAGAGGGTGGCGACATGGTGAATGTAGTTAAAAGGGCGATACGTGAAAGGCAGAGGTTTACAGATTGGTGAAATGAAGGAAGGAAATGCGGTTGGAAGGTTATTAGAAGCAGGTACGGAGAAAGCACGTTGTTGAAGGGTTGAGTTTTAGGATGTAGAATCTTATTCAGCTTTCTAGATGGAACTATGTAAGCAGAGGGAAAACGTTGAGTCGGGCAATTGGTAACACAGGGCATGAGACATGGTGATATATTGTACAGAGGGTCATTACTTAGGTTGTTGTTCACAGTTTAACGCTGTTGTTTTTTGAAAATTTGTAGTGAATCCCTGAAGAAGGGCGAAGAAAATGCCCGAAATGCATTGGAAATACTACTGAGGATGTTTTTAATGTATACGCCGTGTTGCAGAAAGAAAAGGCTTGGAATGGCAATCTGCAGCATTTGAATTGTTTGTAATACATGGACGGTCTCACATGTGACTGTTTAAACAAGTTCTGAATCGTTTACACCATTGGAGTTACTTGTCAATAAACAGCGTTGAAAATCTGAAAATGAAGATACCTTTTTTCAAAGGACTAAGCAGTGCGTCCGTTAAGGGGCAAGACGTTGCTCCAACTAGGAATGATGTTCTCAAGTCAGTGGTTCGTGAGGCAAAACCACTAGAATGGGCTGCACGCAAAATGATTAATTTGTGGAATCATCAAAAACTTGATAAAAATTTGGCCAGAAAGTGGTGTGCATTGTGTCACTCGTGTAGCTCCTAAAACAATACAATATCACACTTCAGTGCACCTAAACATACAAGATGGTTGATCAAATGTCATAGGCCTAATCTCATCTTGCTATTCGAAACATCAAAAGAGAGGGGCTGCCTCTGACTTGCATACGTGTGTACCATTTCAGACGATTTGTGGTACATCAGTAAGCACCGCCGTGATAAAACTGTATACAACCCCTACGTAAATATTGCAAGTACCTGCAAGTGCAGCTCTGTGTCTATCGCTCACCTTACCACTCCATGTAAAATCTCTTGTAGTCCTCCTAGTCAGTTCCTATCCACACTCATGGCATCCAACGTTCTCCTACATAGGACAACTACAACCTGCAGGGTCCCAACCATGCAAATGAAGGGCACCCAGGAAATCCATTGACACTCTTGTGGCCTGCCAGGGATTAGCAGTGCACAATGAAGCGTAGCCACTTATTTAATCCAGCGCTAGATTATTCACAAGGGGTGTGGAAAGCACTATAAAAACAATCCCATGCAAAGCAGTCTGTCTTCACCCTGGTAAAGGATGGTTCAAGGGAAGTGCTAGTCAGCAGTCCCATACATACCAGGATGCAGGGTCTAATGTCTAAGCCATGTGGTGCACTTCATTGCATTGTAGTGGAGCTCCTGAAGAGTCAACTTGCAATGGCTGATGCTCCCTTGCACTGACCAATCGTTCTGCGTATCTGTTGATTAATGTGCCTTTGCTCTGGAAGCGAAGTTTACACCTACCTTTACGTAATTAAACTACTAGTGTCAGCAACATTGGGTCCACTTGGTTTGTTATGTATTTAAGTAACCAAAGAATGTTTCCACTGTCACAGTTTTACATTGCTGTGCAAGGTCTGATCTAGCATTGGTTGTGGCGATTTGTTCTTGGGCAGGATGGATGCTGAGTTGGATATAAGGTGGTAGAAGGGACGGCGTCATGACAGAAATCAATGCTACATTCTTCCTACTCTCCTACCCTTCCATAGAGTTCTCAAAGAGTTGAGGAAGGAATTCATGTTTTAAGAATTGAAAGAGCAATAGGTGTCCCCTGCAAAGACAGTTCCTCTGGAACCAGGAACTTTTCATCGCCCTATGTAGCTCACACTCGGCTTCCTATTCTGCCTTTCATTTAAGAAATCAGTTGAGTCTGGCAGGTGTCATTTTTGAACACTTCAATTTGCAATTTTGTGGACTGTTGTACTTGATTAAATTGTTGTTTGAAAGGAAAGTGCATAAGTGAGAAGTTTGCACCCCCCACCCAAAACACAGAGCCAAAACACTAGTGGTCAAAAAGCTACTCTCTCTTGAGTGCTCCAGTTTTTCCACAAATCTAGAACCTTGATCGCGACATGGAGCTCATGCTTCTGCCTAGTAGACTATTGTGTTTGTGGTCTGTATACCATTCCTGGCATGACTTAGAACCTCTAGTCTACGTGCATTGACTCCTTATACACATCTATATACTTTCCTTTTACAGATCCTTACTATTAGTCTTTTCCTTCAGGTGGCATCACTGTACTCATGACCTGGTCTCACCAGAATGCCTATTTTGTGTCAACACTCAGCTGATTGGAACTTTATTTTGTCTGCGGCTAGTAGTGCAGGGCGGACTCGTGAGGAAAAGTGTGCAAGCCGGAAGGGATACTGAGTAATGCTGATACGCTCTAGCTTTGGGGATCTGCCATACAGCGCTCTTGACATTTCTCCGTATCCATAACGCGTTCTCAATCTGTTGATGCTTCTTGTGACCATTAAAGAAAGATACACAGAGTTCTTGATCTGTGACTGTCTGAGGCTTCTGGCTGTCTCAAAGTTAGGAGAGTTCCCTACATGCCGGTCCAGCAGCAGCTCGAGCTCACTCAACAGAGAAGGCAGCATTGAATCGTCACCATCGTCACGTACAAGGAGCTAAATAAAGCCATGCTGACAGGAAGACCTGCTCTCCATCTTCTGCTTGTTAAATCCCTGCGCACCACGTGTCCCAGCGTTCTGCGGGGCTTTCATTGTCACTCAACAGGGAGGCCGGCGGTGACATTCATGATTCCCAAGCAGCCTTGTTGGACACGCTTTATGAACAGCTGACGTGGATGCTGTCTGTTCCACACATTAAAGAAATGCACAACTGACGCCCCGGCAGTGAGATCATTCAGGGGGTGCAACCTGTTAACAGAAACACTCTCTTCTCTCGGCAAAGAGTTACAACTCGACAAAACAATGCAAAAGTTCAGTGTCAGTGTGATGTGTGACAGTGCCCAAGTGAGGGCAGTCAAACCAGAAACCAGAAGTTAGGACAGTCACATCAGACACACGAGGAAACATTCCCATCCGACACTACAGAGTGAGTGCCATGGTTTGAAAATTCAACATGGCCAGTTTCAGTTGCCATTCAGGTTTTATTCCAGCCTCGCAAAAGACGGGTCCTCATTTTTCAGATAAGACTTCTCTATTGCAGCCCAAAAAAAACCTCTGTGGCATATTTACTAGAAGCTAACGCCACCGGAACGTCACTTTTTGTGATCCTCTGGTGGCGTTAATTCCTTCACCTTATTTACAAGGCTGCATTAAGACACTTAACGTGGCTTAACACCACCTTGTAGATAAAGCCCCTATTCACGCAGCCCTTAGTGTGAAAGGGGCAGGCAATGGGTGTTGCAGTGGGCGTTCTGCCGCAACACCCATTGCTTTTTGACGCTGCCCCACTTTTACAAGGTATGTGGCAGCGCCAAATATACTGCCAGGGAATACCTGGTCTTCAGCAGGCAATACGAAGAGAAATGTTTCATTTCTCCTCGTATTTTGCTCTTTCATGTGTGCTGCATTCTGCAGCACACATAGAAACAGCACATTGCCTATAAAGATTGTTTATGTGCAGGAAGGAGCACCTTCCTGCACATGAACAATCATCCCTGCAGTGCAGGCACTCTTGCAACGTGGCGCAAGGGTGCCTTCGCTGGCGCCAGGCAGCTTCTTTTGCACCAGCGCTAGGGAAAAGGCAGGGGTGCACCACATTCTTGTAAATACGGCGCATCCCTGCATTTTGAAACTGATGGAGCACGGGGTTACCAATTTTGGCGTAACGCTGCGCTCCACCACTTTCTACCAAATATACCCCTCTGAGTCCTCATGCTATTGAAACAATGGGGCATATTTGCAAACCCCTAGCACCACTGGAGTGTCACTTTTTCCGACCCTCCAGTGGCGCTCTATGCTAGCCCATATTTACAAAGCCACTCTAAGCCACTTTGCGTGGCTTAACACAGCCTTGTAAATATGGCCTTCTGCAATGCAGTTACTGCAGCATAGAGGTGTACAATGGGTGTTGCTGTGGGCGTTTTCCACAACATCAATAGGTTTTTGACACTGCTCGAAATTTACAAGGATTACAAAGGTGCCAAAAACTTTCGACTTTCAAAAGGAGGCGTTAATGTGACACAACAAGGAAAAATAATTTTATATCTGCTTGTATTTTTCTATTTCTATGTGTGCTGCAGAAAGCTGCATTCTGCAGCACACATAGAAAGAGCAAAACACCATTAATGATTGTTTTTGTGCAGGAAGATGTCCCTTCCCATACAAACACAATCACCTCCCCTTCCTACACAAACACAATCATCCCTTCAATCCCTTTTAAGCCTGCTGTCCAGGACCCATTATCAAATAATGGAGAGTGGTTTTCACAGCATTCTTCTGGTCTCTAATGACCTTTTGCTTACTTTTTTTATTGCTGCACTTTTAACTCTTTTGCAGATCTCACTCCTAGAAAGTTATTGTAAAATAACACTCATTACTTTATAAAGCATCTAAAGAATGAATACATTAATGATGTGCGGCTACTGACAACCTCCCATGTGCGCAAACTCTGTGTCCACTTTGGCAGGTAAAATTCTCAATAGATGCAGCAGTAGGAACTGTGTTTTACCATCAGATGATGCTTAGGGCTTCCTCCCACGTTTCCACGCGTGCCTCGCGTCATTCTTGATAGGTCTGAGAGGTTGCCAGGTCAATTATACAAATGGTCCATCTCTGGTAATGCTGTCTTTGACATAGTCTGATTTCAAAGCCTTGCAAAATATGTGCCATTCTATCTGCAGTCTCGAGAAAGAAGATAGAAAGAAGGAAAACAACCTCAGATCTTCAAAAAATGGAACCCACTATAAAAGCATTAGGCTCGCAATCAGGGGCGGAGGGGGACATTCTTCTAGTGTGACTCCCAAAATGGGCTCTTCTACTCAATAGGTATGAGACCTATAACAATTTTCCTTCTGTTTGGATCACAACACCAAGCCAAATTTTTTGATTGGCTTTCCCTTTTTGAGTTTTGATTTTCATTGATCAGTTCCTAAGTGGAATGCAGACGTTGCATAATATACTGAACTCCCTCGTTCACTATAAAAATTATATTATATTGACAATATTAATGAAGAAGTCTTATCATCTGCTGGTAGAGACAACCTGAAAATGATGGAATGAATTCTGATTAGGAAAATTACCAGTGATTCGAAATTAATCATTTACATAAATCATTGGGCAACATTGCAGTCTTCAGCTCCAGTTGGGAGGCCTTTTGCACCACCTTGAAGGAGTGCTGAGGGCCCTGCAGAGTGCAGGCCTCACTATCAAGGCCAGTAAGTGCCTGATAGGGCAGGGGGCTGTGGTTTACTTGGGTCACCAAGTAGGGTGCAGCAAAGTGCAGCTCCAACAACCACAAATTGATGCCATTCTGGCTTGCGCACCCCCCAAGACCCAGACAGAAGTGAGAGCCTTCTTAGGTCTCACTGGATATTACTGGAGATTCGTCAAGGGATACGTCACCATTGTTGCCCCCTTGAATGAGCTGACTTCCAAGAAGCAGCCATGTCAGGTGATCTGGACAGAGGCGTGCAGAACACTTTTGAAACCCTGAAGGAGGCCATGTGCATGATGCCTGTGCTCAAGGCTCCTGATTTCTCCAAGGAATTTGTGGTGCAGACTGAGGCCTCAGAGCATGGCTTGGGGGCCTTGCTCTCACAGCTAAATGAAGATGGCCTAGACACCCTGTAGACTTCATTAATATGAGGTTACTTTCAAGGGAACAGAGGTGGAGTGTAATAGAAAGGGAAGCTTTTGCTGTAGTCTGGGCGCTGAAGGAGCTAAGACCGTACTTGTTTGCGACCCACTTTCAGGTTCAGACAGACCACAGGCCCCTCAGATGGTTGATACAGATGAAGGGTGAGATTGAGAATCCTAAATGTCACTCTTGTGCTCCACCTCAAATGGGCCAGACCAGTGGTCTTGCAGAGAACGGGGCTCTATGGGCACCATCCCCACACATTCATCTCCCTACAGGGAATGGACTTCAAGGTGGAACAACACCCTGGAAAGCTAATGGTCTTTTCAAGTTCTTCCTCCTTAGTGAAGAGAACTCCCAAGAGGTTGGGTACTTCTCCCCAGTTTCTGCTGGGGGGACACGTGTTAGACCTGGCATCTTTTGGCGTGATTTCCCCATGTCTTTTTGCCTTCTGGCCTCCTGTTTTGACTGTGTGCTGAACTTTGTTTTTGCTGGTTTTAGGATTCTGGCACTTTTTCACTGCCGACCAGTGCTAATGTGCATGTGCCCTGTGTCACAAATGTGATGGCATTTGGTTTCTACTTTCTACATGATTGGCATATTTTATTCACTAATAAGTCCCTAGTACAGTACACTACAAGTGCCCAGGGCTAGTAAATCAAATGCTACTAGTGGGCTTTCAGCACTGATTGTGCAACCCACATGAGTAACCCTTCATACGTGTCTCAGGCCTGCCACTGTAGAGCCTGTGTGTGCAGTTTTAAACTGCCATGTTGACCTGGCAAGGACACCTACTTGCCAGGACCACACATTCCCTTTCATTACATGTAAGGCACCCCAAAGAAAGGCCGTAGGTAGCTTCCTTGGGCAGTGTGCAGTGTATTTAACATTTAAGGTAAATGCTTTTGAGTTTTACATGTCCTAGGACTGAAAAACTGCTAAATTCATTTTTCACTGCAGCAAGGCCTATCTCTCCCATAGGTTAGCATTGGAAATGCCCTGTAACACTTTACAAGTGTATCGTCCAATTGGGAACAAACAGAAAATTGGAGTTTGGTGTCTCTGGACTCACAATTTAAAAATGCATTTGTTAGTGAAGTTGGTTTTTAAATTGCAGGTCTGAAAGTTGCCATTTTCTTTCTTTAACCTTTCCGTAACTCTACCTGCCTCTAGAATACATGTCTGGGTCAGGGTGACAGCTGGACTTTGTGCTTTCCCTCTAGACAGTCACACAAAGGGAGCTGAGGTGTGCTCTGCGTAACCTGATGGCCCATTACCAGGTAGATGGTCCTTCCTGAGATCGAGTGGAGGGAGAAGTTGACACTTAAACCTGAATAGGACCGTGCCTGTCCCCACATAAAGGGCAGCATATTACCTGTAGTCTGACGGAAGCCAGGGCCAGGAAGGGCAGGGTCTTGTGTATTACAAAGACTTTTCATTGAAGTCTCCCTACTTCAAAGGCTAAGATTGGTATAAGTATTGGACCTCTGACACCATATATTCAGAACACTTCTGGACTGAGGGCATTCTGCAAGGAAGAAGAGCTGTTGTGCTGCCAGGAGGGACTGCCACATTGCTGCTTGCTTTACTGTGCTGGCCTGCTGCATGCTGCTTCTTGCCTGGGAGTAAGAGAACCAAACTTTACTCTCTAAAACAGCCTTCCTGCAAGAAACGCATTTACGCCCAGATTCTCCCCCATTTTCGCGAAAACATGGGGCACGAATCAATATTTCTCCTCCTACAGCTTATACTCAAGGGGCACTTGCACAAAAGCGTCCATTTTCAATTACACGCTTCATTATTGGATCCAGAGGGCTAATACGTTCTACTGCATGGTCTACTTGCGGACAAGCACGTTTTATTTATTTATTTATGGCCCCACAGTGGATGACTCCACCCTTTTCCAAGACATATATAACCACATGGGACGTGTGGATGTTGATCAGATAATAATGGGGGTGACTTCAATTTGGTCCAGTGCCCTCAAGTTGACTCGTCCAGCACACATCCCAGCAATAAACTGAAGTCCAGGGCCCTACTCTGACACACTATGGACACGTCTGCACTGCACGATCCCTGGCACTCACACCATCTCGCTGACCCGGGTTTCAACTTCTACTCATCACCTCGCAAGGTCTGGACAAGAATATACTATTGGCTCCTATTAGCCAATATACTACACTGGGCGTCTGAGGTCATGGTACTGCCTCGCACCCTCTCCGACTACAGCCCGGTCCTCTTGCTCTTCATTGTCCTGTATCGCTGTGAAACTGATAAGCGCTGGAGATTTCCCAGTGACACTGTACATGATCAGGTAATCAGGGGCAAATTGCTTGCGGCAGTGGTGAAATACTTTACAATTAACACTGGCACCGTCACTACCCAAGTCATGCTACGGGAGGCCTTCAAGGCCTACATTCGGGGAGTAAGCATATCAAAACTATTTGGCATTCTACGTGACATAAGTCAACAAATTAAACACATTTAATTGGAGCTGCAGAGCATAGATGCAGCCGCAGTAGCGGATGGAGATCCGAGACTACGCCGCAGGGTCTCACTGATGGCGGAGTTCAGCAAGCTTGCCGCCCGTGAGACGACGTACTTAGGGAAACACGCCAAGGCGTGTCTGTATGCGGAGGGTGAGAGGCCAGAATGCTACGCCCCAACCAAGTGACTAGTTATTTCACTGAATTTCGAATGGACATGGGTGAGCATGTGTTGGGCACTGCGGGAGTAAAGGCCGCATTTCTGGAATATTATAGGTCCCAATACACCGCTTTTTAGAACCCCCTTGGCACTTTTCTCATATCTGGAGGAGGTGGCGATGATCTGGTTGGATGATGGTCAGTGACAGTTCCTGTGCGAGCCCCTCACTCTAGTAGAGATCAAGGAAGCCATTGATGCACTCGATGGGTCCAAGGCACCCGGCCTGGATGGCCTCACTAGTGCCTATTACAAGGCTTTCAAAGACTACCTTGCCCCACAGCTCTTGACATTATACAATGAAGCCATATCCACTGGTTCGCTACCACCAACTCTGCGAGAAGCAGCCCTTACCCTATTATTAAAACCAGGTAAGGACCCCACACTATGCGCTTCGTACAGTCCACCATCGCTCCTTAACCATGATAATAAAATACTTGCTAAGGCCCTGGCAACTAGACTGGCTCTCCTAATGGAGCAATTAATTTCACCAGTGCAATCTGGCTTTGTACTGCACAGATCAACCTTGCTCAACCTCAGAACACTATTTGCGGTTCTTAATAGGATATCACCAACCATGCCTGCAGCTGTGGCCTTTTTCTCGATGCCGAGAAGGCTTTTAATTCACTTGAATGGCCATTCGTGACAGCAGTGCTGCAGAAGCTTGAGATCCCACCCCTTCTTGTCCATGATTATGTTATTATACTGTGAGCCTATAGCGCACATACGAATCAATGGTTCACTAACAGAATCCTTCCCTATCACAAGAGGGAAGAGGCAGGGCTGCCCACTATTCCCTCCACTTTTCATTAAGCAATGGACACCCTAGTGCGCCAAGGGCTTGCCCGGCACCTTCATAGAGAGCGGTCCTCTATTACTATCCTTATATGCTGATGATATACTTTAATATCCCAGGCACCCTGAGGACAACCTCCCCCGCTGATGGAGGGGATACCCCAATTCGGCGATCTTTCAGGCTTGCAGATTAATTGGGCCAAGTCATAGTTGTTCTCACTTACAAACGCTGCCCAACCGGCGCTGACCGGACATCCCCTTAAATGGTCAGAGGGGCAGACTAAGTAGCTAGGCATTCAAATGCACAGAGACAAACATCAAATACTACAACCCAATTATGGGGTTGCAGTGACAAGTCTGGATACAAGTCAAAAGATGGATCAAACTGCCGCTCTCAATGGCAGATCGGATAGCTATCATCAAAATGGTGGTGCTCCCCCGGTTCTTATACCTCTTCCTCAATATTTTTTTCAAACATACGACCTGCAGTGAATATTTCTATTTGGCCAGGAGGCCCTTTTCTTGGGTCCGTTCTGCGCAGGGGGGCTTGAGGGAGGGGTAGTTTACCTGTCGGTGGCCTGGACTTGTCAGGACTTGTGTATACTGAAATCAGAGATTTGTTTATAGGCCAGGCTCCTGATTCTATATGTAACTGGTCAAGGTTGCTTGGCAGAGATGGTTTGCATTAGGGTGAAGCCCTGCAGCACAGTTGGCTAATTCAAAAGGTTTAAACTGGAGTTCTAGGGTTACCGCCCTGCTGTGCGCAGCCAGGCTCCGCTTGCACAAATATTATAAGTAGAGGGAAGTGGTTTAATAAACCCGGCTGGGGCGGCAGTGAAGGGGCAGTGCCTGCTGGACGCTGTTAGCTGTCTGTACCTGGGTCACACCGGGAAGGTCAGAGCAATGCCTGCCTCATGCAGGCTTCTCCCTGTTGGTATGGTATGGCTATGGTATGGTATGGCTGGCTGGTGCCCCAGTGGTGACATTAGAGGTGGCACAGCGAGCCCCCATTCCTCTTTAATGAATCAATATTTAAGCTCAGAAGCAAGAACGCTGCTTTTAACAGTGCAGCAGGTGCAGTGGCACCAGAGGCACAGGAGGGTAAGGGCGCATTGCTCTTGCAACTGTGGATTTTTTGCTATAACGCAGGGGGTTGGGGGTTCCACTTTGTTTGGACACTGCCCAGAGGTTAACAATAGTCAGCTCCTCTGTTAATCCTCTATTCACATTACATGACCTCTCACGCGCATGTGATGCATTAGATTCTCGTTCTGCCAAAGTAATTTAACGGAAATGATTGAAATAACTTCCGGGGCATATAGTATTTCTGAATCTGAAGATCACCTCGTTGCTAGTCACCGGTTGCCTGATTAAAGGCAGTCAGTCACTCACTCTCTGGTGGTTACTTACTGCTTTTGCCCGACAGCTAACACTTGCTAGTCACCCCTCGCTGGGGGAGTGACTTTGCTGCATCAATGTCTGAAAAAGTGCATGATGAAGTCTGTTCATTCCATTTCCTTCATGAGTACTGCGAGTCAGATTTCAGTCCCAATAGAATACCTGTTATCTAATTAGCTGCAGAGACATTAATAATACCCGTCGGGTTTCAGCCTCCTCTAAACCTGTGTACAGTTTGGCTGTGCCCCGTGATCAGGAACAATACAGGTATGGACAAGGACTATCACTCGGCTGTACAATTTCTCACACAGATAGGTCCATTATGGCAGCCTTTCCAGGCCTTCATCACCTTCAAGACGTGCTGCATTATCTACACAGCAGCAACAATCAGTACACCAGCCTTCCTTGCTCAAAAACCAACCAACTGGGAAACAATGCAACAGAAACAGTCATAGCACCAGGCTGGTAAAATACTAACACAATAATAAGATGCCTTGGGAGGATCCATTTTGAAACTAAGGCCTCAATCGCCCTGTTTCTAATGGAGGGAAGAACCAAAACCGCTTCCTAAGCCTTTAAATAAAATAAGCGTTTCCAATGGAGGGGAGACATTTTGTTGCTCCCCTCCATTAGAAACGCTATTTTTGCGGTAGGGGTCACAAAATCCTTCCAAAATGGTTGTATAGCATTGCCGTAGTTTAAGAACCCTATTCACAAAGTTTTTTCTTCTGTGAGTAAGTGGAACTTATGAACGGAATTCAGCATTAAGTCACACCTAATTCGAGAGGATAACTACTTAGAGGAAAACCTGCCTGAATCGTGCCCCGAATTAGGAAACTTAGAAAAGAAAGGACCTGTTAACTGTCTTCATCCACTAGAGTCACGCATAGGTAACCCCAAGTAACTTCAGCCTCAGGACTCGTTCTAGTATTCTCAGACTCTGCTCTTTTTAATGATCTATTCAGGAAGTTCAATCAACTAACCAGCTTTTGATTCTACAGTTTCTAACACCTGTTAAAGTCTCATAAGACCTCACCTGCATTCACAGCACCAATGAACCTCCTTCTTTCATTAAAAAGCCAGCGCATGGGGAGTCGCGCGGGCGCGCTTTACAAGATAGCCGCCTCCCGCCAAACAGCATCAATTTAGCCCGTTTTTGACGATAATTATGCTGTTTTAAGACAAGCATATACATTTTAACTTGTCGACGACTTCTGGAAACTGAAACTGGTCCTTCACATTACCTTTTTGGCATCTTTGGTCAAGTTGACAGCAGTTAATTGAGGTGAGCTGATCTCCGTTGTTTAGACCGATCCTGATCCTGGAATTCCTGTCAGAGGGGTGGAAGCAAACTCAGGAAAGGATGCGGCTGAGGCCTAGGCCACTCCCACAATTGGTTATAGCTGCTGCACCCTGCTTATCCAGGCAGCATTTTGCCTTTATTTGCATATTGTCTTACAATATTACTCAAGACTGCTCTTTTACTGTTATTTTAATTTATTTATTTGCTTTTACTTATGGAAAACAAGCAGTCTCATAATATGTCCACCAAAAGAAAACAAATATTTCTCCGCCACCAGTCAAATCAGAGGGGTCGATAACGATGGCGGGCGGACAAAGTCCGCCCGCCATCGCATTGGCAAAAGGGACCGCCCGCAATAGGTGCGGCGGTCCCGCAATACCAATTACGATGCGCCCGCCACACTTGCGGGCGCATCCCATATTTTTACATTGCGGCGGGCGGTGCTGCAAGCAGCACCCGCCGCAATGTAAAAATACATGTTGTGCATTTGAATGTACTACGTGACAGGCACATTGCAGTGCTTGCCACCTTGTAAATGCAAATTCAGGGGGGTACCATAGGTACCCCCCAAGTGCAGCCCCCCACCCCACCACAATTCTGGGGGCCCAACGGTCCCCCGAAGGCATTCTCCGCCTGTCTTTTTGTGGCGGGATCTCCGCCGAAAAAGTCAGGCATCGTAATGCCCACGGCGGTGCCTGCACGGCACCGCTGTCATTGCCCCATTGTGCCGTGTACCGCAAGGTGGGCGCAAAAGGACCGCCTTGTGGGACCATGGCGGACGGTCTTTCCGTCTGCTGTGGTACCATTCCCATTCCCACCGCCATCCTAATTTGGCGGTGGGAATATTCAGGTTGATGGCGGGCAGATCGCCACCGCTGGCCTGGCGGTCCTAACCGCCGGTCCGGCGGTGGTGATCCGCCCTCCATCGTAATCGGCCTCACAGATAGTAGATAGTAATGAACCTTAATTATCCACTTTATTGGAGGAGTTACAAGCTGTACGTTCTAATACTGACAATATTGCAACGGAGATCAAAAATGTACATACAGATATGGCTGGTCTTTCCATGAAAGTTTCTGACAATGTTATTAAAATTCAAGACAATAAAAGTAAAATTGACATCCTATATATTGTGGCCAAGAGTGAAGCAATGAATAAATTACTTTTGGATTTGGAAAATCGCAATAGACAATATAACTTGGGTATCTTTAACTTACCAGAGGACGTGGAAGGTAATGACTGTAGGAGTTATCTTGAAAATGTAATTCCTTGTCTTTTGCGTATTACGTTTCATGAAAAATTTGAGATCGACAAGGCGCAGAGATTTCCCTCTCATCGCAATCCGAGACAGGATAGGCTTCGTCAACTGATTTTCAAAGTGTTATGTCATCACCATCTTATTTTGATACATAAGGCTGCCAGAGATATCCCTTTGTTGATGGTCAAAGGGAATAAAATCTTTATCTATCAAGACTTTGCTAAAGACACGGTCAATATTCGTTAGGAGTTTGCGGACCTTCGTCCCAGTTTGAGAAATGCTGGCTAAAAATAGGGCTTGTTTGATCCATCCACTATGCGAATTTGGAAAGATGGATTTTCTAAGTCGTTTCAACATCCTGAAGATCTTCGCCGATTTCTGGATATGCAGTCTCAATCATCCATGAAAACAAATGAGGCCATTACATGATTTCCTTGTTGCTTGATCTATTGTCAGTATATCTAATTGATTAGTGTATTTTTTGCAGTATATTTTGCTGGGCTATTGAGTAGCTCATTCTTGGTGTGTGTGTGTGGGTGTGTGATTCAAGAGTTCTATATATGTTTCTCTGTTGTATAAGTATTATTTTTGTTGTTCGTTGGTGTCTTTTGTGTCTTTTATATTTCGTCACTCGAGCTACTACTCTTTCTCTATCCTATCTTTTGTATCTATCTTTTATTCTCCCTTTTCTCTTTCTTCAAAATGTCAAGTGGTATTGAAATTATTTCATTTAAAGTTAAAGGATTGCGGCATCCTGTTAAGTGCCCTAAGGTTTTAGATTATTTAGCTAAACATAAAGCAGATATCTATTTAATTCAGGAAACTCATGTAGATGATAACGTTTTATCCTATATGAATAAAAAATGGGTAGGAACTGTTATTTCGTCTCCAGCTTTCAATAGGAAAAATGAGGTAGCAATTCTTTTTGCAAAGAAATTACATGTTCAAATTTTGTAGAAACACTCTGACTCAGAAGGCCGTTTTATCATAGCTAATATAAAAATTGACAATAAGGCTTTCCACCTAATTAATGTATATGGGCCTACAAAAGATGACCAAGAGTTTTGGTCAAGATTTACATCAGAGGTTTTAAAATTGGGTAATGTTCCTCTAATTATTGGTGGGAATTTTAATCTTATATCTGACCCACTATTGGACAGAATGTCTCAAGCCAAATGTAGCCCTCCAAAAGCATTTTTCTCTCTCAAATCTTTTTTTAGTTCTACTAAATTGGTAGATATTTGGAGTCTACATAATCCTACTGATAAACAGTATACTTTTTTTTCTAATCCTCATGACTCTTATTCTAGACTGGATTATTTTTTAATATCTCGTGTTCTAATTTCCTCAATCTCCAGTCCAGATATTCAGAATATAGATATTTCTGACCATTCCTTAGTCTCTTGCATTTTTTCAAGCGATTCCAGTCATAATAATCATAATCGCTGGCGTATGAATACTAATATTGTTCCTAATGCCAAGAATAAACCCAGACTTTTATCTGCTAATCCGGATTTTTTTTCATTCAACACTGAAGACTCCACTTCTATTATTAACAGATGGGATGCATTTAAAGCGTATATTAGAGGTAAAGCCATATCCATTATGGCCCATGAAAATAAATTATTTAATGCTCAAATTGAAAATTTGGGTCAGCAGCCAAATTTGAACATCTATTTATCTCCTCTAACAACCTTCAATATAAGGAACAGTTATGGAAACTTTGTTAAGAAATGAATTCTATTTTAAGCAATAGAGCTGGACTGCAAATATCTAACAATAAAGCTAGACTTTGTTTTAGCGCCAATAGGTCTGGTAGGCTTTTAGCTAATTATCTCCGGATTAAAAATGATAAAAATCAAATGAATGCTATTCATTCTCCAAATGGTTCCATTGCTTTATCTCATCATGATATAATTAAGGCATTTTTTAACTATTATTCAGACTTATATAGTAATCCACCTTCTTCGGATACAGCTGTTATTGATAATTATTTGAAAGGCTGTGCAGTTACCTAAAATTTCACAAACCAATAGAAATAAATTGGAACTTCCTATTACAGTTGAGGAAATACTTTCAGCTATTAAGTCACTAAAATTAAAGAATTTTTCAGGTCCGGATAGTGTTCCAGCTGAGTTTTATAAAGAGTTTTCACCTAATCGCTCACCATACTTTCTTGCTTTATTTTCACACTTTAGCAATACAGGGTCTATTTCTGGATCATTCACTGAAGCTCTGATTATTGTCCTCCCAAAACCAGACAAAGACCTTTCACAAGTCACCAATTACCGTCCTATTTCTTTAATAAATCAAGACTGTAAACGTTATGCTAACATTCTTGCGACTAGGTTAGCTGCTATACTTTCTGATATTATTCATGAGGATCAGTCGGGATTTATGAAAAAAATACATTTGTCAAACAATATTAGACTACTATTTCATGCAATTGATACTGGAGCATTACTGCCTTTTCCTGCTGGAGTTTTAGCATTAGATGCTGAAAAGGCTTTTGATAAAGTCCATTGGCAGTACCTTTTTAGAACCCTATATGCTTTCAATTTTGGTCCTTTGTTTATGCGCATGATTTCAGCACTCTACTCAAATCCTTCTGCTAAACTTTTTATCAATGGTAGATTCTCACAAAAGTTTTGCCTTTCTAGAGGGACCAGACAAGGCTGCCCACAATCTCCATTACTTTTTCTTATTGCAATTGAACCTATAATATTGCTATTAGAAATTGCACAGAAATTGAAGGCCTCCAAATTAATAATGTTCCTCTTAAAACTTCAGCTTATGCTGATGATATTCTTTTATATATTGCTAACGCTGAATCTTCCATTGCTTCATTATTGAATGTAATTTCTGTCTACTCTACTATTTCAGATTATAAGTTTAACACTAAAAAGATAGATTTTTTTCCATTAAATATTCACTGTTCACCTGAAATGCTAACTAATAAGGATATTGTTTGGCAAAAAGATAAATTTAAATACTTCGGTGCCGATTACGATCCGGTAAAAACCGGGTACGAACCGTCGGTCGGAGCGTTTTCCCCGTCCGACTCGTACCCGGTCGTAAAACTTTACAAACATGGAATTACGATTCGCACGGAAACACCATTTCCGTACGAATCGTAAAAAACACCGACCGACGAAAATATACATACGAATGTGATCCGGGAATGCTGCGACGTGACGTCGGTACGCTTTCAGGCAGCGTTTCACGACCCAGGAATTACGATTCGAACCGACAGCAGTCCGGACGGCAATATTTTCACGCCACCCAAAAAGTGCCGGAAAAGCGAAGTACGGCGCGAATCGACCAGAGTAGGTGGCCCGGTACGCACCGTACCCCCCCCCAGCCCCCGTACGTACGCGCCGACCCCCCCCCAGCCCCCGTACGTACACGCTGACCCCCCCCAGCCCCCGTACGTATGCGCCGACCCCCCCCAGCCCCCGTACGTATGCGCTGACCCCCCCCAGCCCCCGTACGTACGCGCCGACCCCCCCAGCCCCCGTACGTACGCGCCGAACCCCCCTGTATGTACACCCGTGTACGTTCGAGTCGAACCCCCCGTGTACGTTCGAGTCGTACCCCCACCCGTGTATGTACGGTGCATACCCCATGTACGTTCGAGTCGAACCCCCCGTGTACGTTCGAGTCGAACCCCCCGTGTACGTTCGAGTCGTACCCCCACCCGTGTATGTACGGTGCGTACCCCCCGTGTACGTTCGAGTCGAATCCCCCGTGTACGTTCGAGTCGAACCCCCCCATGTACGTTCGAGTCGTACCCCCACCCGTGTATGTACGGTGCGTACCCCCAGCGCGCGCTGGGGGTACGCACCGTACATACACGGGTGGGGGTACGACTCGAACGTACACGGGGGGGTTCGACTTGAACGTACACGGGGGGGTTCGACTCGAACGTACACGGGTGGGGGTACGACTCGAACGTACACGGGGGGACGGGGGGGTTCGACTCGAACGTACACGGGGGGGTTCGACTCGAACGTACACGGGTGTGGGTACGACTCGAACATACACGGGGGGTTCGACTCGAACGTACACGGGGGGGTTCGACACGTACACGGGTGTACATACAGGGGGGTTCGGCGCGTACGTACGGGGGCTGGGGGGGGTCGGCGCGTACGTACGGGGGCTGGGGGGGTCGGCGCGTACGTACGGGGGCTGGGGGGGGGGTCGGCGCGTACGTACGGGGGCTGGGGGGGGGTCGGCGCGTACGTACGGGGGCTGGGGGGGGTCGGCGCGTATGCGGGCACGTCTCCATGGTTGCTATGGGAGTTCGGTGCGGACGGTGTTTTTTCCATCCGGTTGTGACCTCGGACGCACGGGATGGATCGTGATTCCTCGGTCGGACTTCACCTTTCACATTTGTACGGTAAATCGTACGAGGACGTGTCGGACACATTTTCCGACCCGAGGACGTGTGGGGAATGATTCCCAATGCGGTTCATATGGACTTTTTACCATGCGAATCGTGATTGCCAGTTCGTACGGCACTTGTACGATTCGTACGGTAAAAAGACCGGATTCGAGTCGCACGGGGAAATTTTTTACTGGATCGTAATCGGCACCTTCGTAATTTTATTTGCTAACAACGTAAAACAAACTTTAACTTTGAATTTTGAATCTACTTTGGCATATATTAAGGTTAAAATTCTAAATTGGTCCTCCTTGTGTTTATCTTGGTGGGGAAGAATGGATGCAGTTAAAATGATTTTGCCTCCTAAACTGTTTTACATTTTTTCAATATTACCTATTCAACTCCCTCTCAAATGTTATCACATTATAGATACATTTTTGTCTAAATTTATTTGGAAAAATAAATCGCCTCGCATAAGTTACAAAAAATTTAAATTGTCTAAACCCAATGGAAGATTTGGTTTAGCAGATTTTCTAAAATATCATAAATCTTTTATTTTAAAACAAAGTATTTTATGGTTTCAACATTCGTGCTTAATAATTCACCTGCTTGGCTATGCATTGAACAGAATTTAGTATCACCTTTTCCTCTAATTGCTTTACTTACAATGTTCAATTCTTCTGTTTTTTAAAGAAATCAGTAATGTTGAAATCTACTAGATTGATTTTACGTGATTTAGATTCTATTTTTAATGGTCTATTTCCAATAAATTGAGTTTAATGCTATGGTATAACCCGTTAGTAAAATTAGTCCGTCATACAAGTTTTTGGAATTCCTGGATAAAAGCAGGAATTTGGTATTTTAAAGACATTTATTATAATAGTGCATTTTTAAGTTAAAACATAGATTTCATTTGTTACCGTCAGATACTGTTAAATATGAATTACTTTGTAACTCTATTCTTGACTCTTTCTTGAATGGCTTTCCTTCCATTGTTTCTTCTGACTTAGAAGTATATCTCCAAACATTTGCATCTTCTTCTCATACAGTGTCATTATTATACAAAAAGTTAATTATGTCTGATGAAGATAATATCAATTTCCTTTATACCTTCTGGAATGCAGAATTAGAGTTGTCCTCACCTTTGGATACATGGAGGATGATTTGGGTAAATTCTATTTCGGATTGGTTGCCTGTAACATTATACCAAACTAACTCCTATATACTTTTTAATTATTTTTGACCCCTTTAAAACGCCAAACTTTCAACTTCTTCCAATTGCTGGAATTGTTCTTCAAGAGTAGGATCATTAAAACATATGTTATATGATTGTCATTTTGTTAGGGGGTTTTGGGATAAAGTTTGGCAAAGGATCACTTGTTTATTGAATGTATTAGACTCTCTATCGTATGAATTAGTTATTTTGTAAAGCCTCTTCTCTCACCACTAAGTTGCCCCTGTTGCATAATAAGCTTTTTGATTTTTCAATCTCAGCAGCTGTAAGAACAATTACTGCTAATTGGAAATATTCACCTTCTTTATCCATTCATACGTGGTGGGCTCGGATTATTTTCACAATAAAGGGGACTCATTTTAATTTATCTGGTATTATTCATAATAATTTGAACTATTTAAAATTTTGGAAACCAATTGATGACTATCTAATGTTGAATCCCTAGTTGATATAAATTTAAGTATTTCTATTTATGAATTTATTTTTTAGCTTAAGTAGCTTTGTAATCTATTATTATGATGTTATAGTATTGTCCTTTTTATTTTTCATTGCGGAGATATCATTCAGTTTTGTAGGTACTTTATAGTACTTTATTGAAGTTCTTATTTTTAATATTAGAGTGTTTATCTTTAATTATATTGTATTTTATGGATTAATGTTTGTAGCTTTTTCGGAGCTCTTTTTTGTATTTCATTTATTATCAAAATTCTAATTAAATATTTTGAACACAGAAAGCCAGCGCATGAATAGCGAGTGCTAGAGAGGTCTTATAAGACAGCGTCCACATTACTCAACATACCCTGTAGGTGTCCCTCAACACACTGTTCCCATGGTGCCACCTTCTTGAATTTGAAGTATTGTAACTAAGACATGGCATGCTGATGGCTTTCAAGAGGGATTGTCCCTGCCCACCCCACCACCTTGTACACACCTTCTGTAGGCTGCCCGTAGGTGTGTCTTGTACCTGCAAACACACACGCAGCCTGGGCATTAACAAGAATGCCCCGAGGCTCGACCTAAGGTCTCCACAATATAAACAACAGTGAAGGAAGAGACTCCATGCATATGGCTAACAGACTACAGCAGATACAAGCTACAAGCTTCTTAGGTGTGTATGTATCAGAGGCGCAACTAGAGTCAAATTTCGGGGGAGGGCTACTAAAAATTTCAGGGGGGGGGGGGCTAATTCTTCCAGCAATTGGCAGAGTGGAGATGAAGGGGTGAAAAAACAACAAATCTTCATTAACATGCAAATGGTCTTTTAAAGACCTATGAAGTACTCAGGTGCGGCTGTGTTAAGCTCAAAAACTGTCTGTGCCCGGGAAGCTGTCTCAGCCCGGGCTGACACACGATGGGGGGGGGGGGGGGGGAGGGCTGAAGCCCTTTGAGCTTAATGAGCGTTGCGCGCCTGGTATGTGCAGTTAAGGAGTTGTGCCCTCACTCCCTGACCCTTAGAGAATCAGGAATAGCGCTGAAAATCAACATTATTGAGCCCTAAACATGACTCCTCCAGTAACCACGTACCACGGATATGCTGACATGCAGCAAATAACTTTTCTACGCGTGATTTGAACATGAGTAATAGCCAGGATAGTGATTCTGAACTAAAATGTAGACATTTTCAAGATTCTTGTAGCGGGAAAGACCGCCATACAGGATGAATTCCTCTCCTGAACAGAGGAATTAAACCAGGTAAAGTCAAGCCCTCAGGCCTTCTCTGCACTGCCCGCTAAGCACCCCTCCAACCTGTGCCTCCGTCCCTCACCTCACCCCCATCTCCCACCCTCCTCCGCCTCCATTATTCCAGTCACAACAACACCGATGTATAAACTATTTATGATTGAGATTGTGTGCCTTTAATATTTTTTCACTTTTCATAGATGCTGTTACGTGTCAAAATGTAAACCAAAGTCATCACACCAGGAAACGTGAAAAACAGACTCCTTTATCCTAATTACGAGCTGCCTGGTGTGGTTTCCGCCGGGGAATACCGCTTCCGTAATTTTCCAAAATGTCCGGTGTCTTCAAGCCTGGTATCAACATTGAGGCTATAAACAAGAAGCTGTTCTGGAGAAGCTGGACCCGGACCTGAACTAGGAGCTGCTGCGGTTTTGGGATACTGATGTGCCCTACCTGCGCTCACCCACCTCACGCAGAAAGGGGATGCAGAAAACACTCCCCCCCCTTCTCCCCTCCTCCACTCCAATGGCTTCCCCGACCCCGCCCAGCCTCCGCTCTGCAGACCAGGCGCGCAGCACCCATTGGACTCACAGGGCTTCAGCCCCCCCCCGTCGTGTGTGGCAGCCCGGGATGAGACAGCTTCCCGAGCCGCACCCGAGCACTTCACAGGTCTTTAAAAGACCATTTGCATGTTAATGAGGCCTCGCTGTTGTTTCACCCCTTCTAAGAGCCCCTGCAGCTCCACTCTGCCTATGGCTTAAAAGATTCAGCCCCCCCCAGAAAAAATTCTTAGCCCCCCCCCCCCACCGAAATGTGGCTCTAGTTGCGCCTCTGCTGCAGACTATGGACCAAAGAAAGGCCCTGCAGCGAGCACTTGGTAAATGCTTGAGAAATGGGGCTCGCTATATTTCCTGAAATAGGGAAAAACATGGGATTGGGTCCAATGTTCCTAGGTGAGTGCATAATCTCCAATTATAAGGGAAATGACTCGCTAATGGATACTTTTAGGAATCACTGAATCTGACTTCCAGTATCCGAAAATACGGGAATTGTCAATGAGGGCCTGCATCTTCAAAGAATGTGTGCTAATGTTTGGGCGAGCAGCCGCTCTTAATGTGCGAAAGACAGAAGTGCAGAGGCCTCAGTGTTGTTTAGGTCGAGGACCGTCCGGTCTGCCAAAGGCAGAACCGGAAGTCGGAGATTTAATGTTTCTGAGAGTGGCTCTTTAGCCCGCCTCTCTTTTTGCCTCTCCTCCATTGGCTGGCTTCCTAAACGGAGGCCAGCCATTGGAGGAGAGAGCCGTCCCTCCAAATAGGCTCCGTCTTTTTCAGATTCGGGGGCGTGTTCCGTGCTGTTCTTTCCACTTTTTAGACACACCCCCGAATCTGAAACCGCCGCTGCGTTTCTCCGAGGCATTTCTGCTTCGCCTCGGAGAAAGGCGGTGGTGTTCAGGGCGATTCCCACAACGACGATTCCCTCAAGCACGTAAGACTTGTTGTACTCCCTCTTGAGCAAAATGGTGTGATCTTTGGCACATCGTTTTCTCTATTTTCCTCAGTTCCCTTTATGCACGAAATAAGGACAAAACCAGAGGTTTACAGCTGAAAAATAATAATAAATTGAAAAAAACTTTTCAGATTATTATCCTCCAGTGTTCAAGTTTACCTCCATTATGTTTTGAGGTTAGTGACAACCTTTTTTACACCGTCAAAGTCTCCACAGTGGCATTATAGTCCAATCTTGTTCATTCTGGAAATCTGGTCACCGTAACCCTGACACCACCCCTCGGGCCCCCCCAACCCCCTCTTGGGCCGTTAGCCTGCCCATGTATCCTGATTCCACCCCCCGGGCCGAGTGCCTGCTCATGTACCCTGACACCACCCCTCGGGCCGTGTGCCTCCTCATGTACCCTAACATCCCCCGCGGCCCGTGTGCCTGCTTATGTACACTGACTTCCCCCCTCGGGCTGTGTGCCTGTACTCTGACTTATCTTGCAGTGCTTAATTTGTAAAACTATGAGTGTTTCTGGTCTAAATGTTGGGGCGCAGAATACTAAACGACATCGTCTGAACCCCCCTCCCCCCACCAGGCCTCTTGTACCCTGACACCACCCCTCGGGCCGTGTGCCTCCTCATGTACCCTAACAACCCCGTGGCCCGTGTGCCTGCTTATGTACACTGACTTCCCCCCTCGGGCTGTGTGCCTGTGCATGTACTCTGACTCTCCTCACCCCCGCCCCCCCCCCCCACCTGGGCCGTTAGCCTGCCCATGTACCCTGACTCCACCCCTCGGTCCGAATGCCTGCTCATGTCCCCTGACACTACCCCTCGGGCCGTGTGCCTCCTCATGTACCCTAACATCCCCCGTGGGCCGTGTGCCTGCTTATGTACACTGACTTCCCCCCTCGGGCTGTGTGCCTGTACTCTGACTTATCTTGCAGTGCTTAATTTGTAAAACTATGAGTGTTTCTGGTCTAAATGTCGGGGCGCAGAATACTAAACGACATCGCCTGAACCCCCCTCCCCCCACCAGGCCTCTTTAATTCATCCCCAGACCCTCCCTGCCATGTTGTTTCTCTTGGTCCTGCTTTCCCCGTCTGTGACGGGTTTTCTCTCTTTCTCTTCCTTCCTGTCTCCGCTTTGTTTGTTCCTCTTTTGTTACCGATAAATGTCTGATGCAGTAAACCAGGTGTTAGAACCCTTAAGTATCGGTGGCCCCCAACGATGCAAATCAAGCACAGTCTGTTTGCGGGGGGGGGGGGAGAGAGAGTCTGACTATTCTTGTCGTGATGTGTATACTGTCACGTTGTCAAAATGCAGGGTGCGCGTGCATTAACAGCGTTCCATAATCCTCGTTTCCGTGTCTGGGTGTGGATTGTCGGTGTCGCATAAAGTGTGTGCCTGTTTTGTATCGCATTGTGTAGTTATTGCTATAGATATAGCGCTCTCTGGCATTCTTAAGAGGCCTAAGGCGCGTTTTGCACTGTTGAGAACCTCCTCCAGATATCTCGTGAATATAGCGCCTCGTAGCTCCGGAAGATAACCTGAACGATCCGACTTCAGGAAATGCTTAAGCGCACGGGATGCATCTTTGAGGGACGTTAGACAGAGCTTTAACTGGGCCGGGTCCTGCCAGTGCTCAGCACCAGCAGTCCCAAAAAGCAGGTGCTGAGACAGGTCAATATCGAACTCTCCATTTTTGCCCTCTCCCTCAGGGTGAAAGTAAAATCTTAACTCTGCAACAGTACCACCCTTCACTGCCTTTAATGTAACTTTAAAGAGACTCGTTATAGTTATTTCACAATCTCATCACTGAAGCATTTCCAATATTATTCTATTATAAAGCCGTTGCTTATTTATCTTATGCAACTAACAATCAAAGGCAAAGCCAATAGTCCTGTTTTTTGTAGGTGTAATGTTACTTGTATTATATATCTGGATGTAATGACAGAAGCAGCAAAATACCATTTGGGCTACACAATATGCTAAGCACAGATTTTTAGCTTGCGTGTTTTAATGTTTTAAGCCACGCCCTACTTACATCGGGGTTGGGACACCCACAGTTCTTTTTGTCCTACTTAAAGCCCTGGCGTTAGATGTACTCAAATGTGTATAGAAAAGGTGGATGAAATGCATGCAGCGTCTAGAAGTGTTGAACGAGCTTCTTGGCACATCAACATAAATGTTGTGCAGTCCTATAAGGATAGAAACATCCACGCACGAGCTGTTGGTGGGGTTTGTGTTGCACAGCTTGAGCCATTAGTCGGTAGTGCAGGGATGCGCTAGTAAGAGGAAGACTACCCACTGATTGTGGTCTCTCAGGGTCTTGTCGCAGGAACCCACCGTCACACGGAGGTCTGACCAGTAGTTGGTGGAACCGTGCAGTCCGGAGTGGCACTATCTCACTACGCTTGTGCTGCTGGTTCAGGGAGCATCCTTAACTCACTGTATGCAAAGCCAGGAGTGTAGCATGGTGAAGTTTATGGGAGAAGAATTGTTTTTATTGTTTAAGTTCTAGGTGGTTGTTGCTGGTCCATATTTTCTTAGGGAGGGTTATGACATTTTACAAGTTTGTAAAATTTTGTGTGTTCGCATATATTGTCTTTTATAATCTTCTTGTATGTGGGTGTGCATGCGTTATCGGCGTCTCATGTGTGCGTGTGCACGATTGCCAGGGTGTCATCTTTTTTTACTGTCTGTGCATTGCCAGTGTCTCTAGTCTTGTATGTGTGTGAGTGCATGGGTGGGGTCATGCATCCGACATCTCCAAATGCTTGTGTGCGCTCTTGTGCGTTGTCAGTGTCTCTTAATCCTTCTGGGTGTGATGTCGGTGTTTTACGATTCCCTCATAGTGTGTGTGTGTCTGCCTGATGTCAGTTACTCAAATATGGCTCCTCGAAAACACCATCTGTTATCAGCAATGTAACTTACCCTCGATGTGAAACCGGCCTTGAGGCCTGCAGATTCCTTCCTTCCTCCTCCTCATGTCTCTTTGTGTGCATGGTGAATGCGTCAACAAGAAGGAAGCGCTATCACTGTGCACTATCAGCGCCAGGGCTCTGTGTATGTGTAAACCCTCAGGACGCTTCCTCACAGCCCGTGCGCTATGTGCAACGTCGTCTTACAATAGAGCTTCTCTGTAGCACTTGACCCAGATGCTCCCGGCTCTAGATGTTCCACAGACTCCTATGCTGCAGACTAGGCGTCTCCAGTCTTGGTGCACAAGGCTGCAGACCTGCCATCTTTTCACGACACCCTGGTAGTGCGTAAATATTTTGCGTTTAAACTAACTGTGCATACATGTATCTTGTTTGAATAGCCTGAATGTTTGGCATGACTTTGCCCTTGTGGACAAATGTTGGGCCACCCCTATGCGAGAAATCTTCGGAGACTAAAGGGTTACGGTGCATGGAAGCGACTTTTCTTGCTTTCTTTCTGCTCGCCGCAGGGACGTTCTCTTCACTCATTAACTGCTTATCTGGATCTCCTCACGGATGCTCCCTTCCCCCACCGCCATGGTCTGCATTTAGTCACGGCGCTTCCTCTAACACTTCGCTGCCTGTGGCCACGAACACGGCATACAGCCTCTCTAGTACCCAAACGAGAAGGGCTGCGTGGAGGAGGGGCGTGCGCTGTGCGGCAGACCCAACTTCTCTCGTGTTTTTGTGCTTCAATCCTTGTTGAACATGTGTGAGCTATTCGTTTGCGAGGTTTGAGTTAACTTTGAGTGCATGGAAGCGACTTTTCTTGCTTTCTTTCTGCTCGCCGCAGGGACGTTCTCTTCACTCATTAACTGCTTATCTGTTCCTTGAAACCGGCCTCGGGGCTTCCAGGCACCCTTTGGGTTGAAGCTCTGCTGCCACATCACTGGGAAGCCATGTGAGCTGTTTACCGCTCTGTCTACCCGCCTGTATGGAGATACTCGGTAACGTGTCATTTAGTGGGGGTTGCAACTGGTCAGCCCAGATGTTTGACAGCGCCAGCAAGGGAGATGGAAATAACTTGTATTTTCCCCCAGTACTTGATACCTAACGACAGCGTTTCGACTCGCTGTAACTAAGCATGTTTCTTCCCCAACTTTGTTGTTACCTAAGCTTCTCAGCTACCCCGCCCCATCATTTTACGAAAGATTTCAGGAAGGATGTGGTAGGTTCTAGGGCTGTGCGAGTCAAGCCCTCTAAAAATACGGGCTTGACTAAAAAGCATAGACAAAGCATAATGTTATTGAAAGCAGTGTGTCCGGAACTCACTACATCACTCACTCTCTATCTCTCTACCTCACTCTTTCTATCTCACTAACTCACTTTCACTGTCTCTTTCACTACCTCTCTCTATCTCACTACATCACCACACCACTCTGCTTACATCTCACTACCTCACAACATCCCTCTCCCTCACTACATCACTGTTTCACTACCTCCCTCTCTCTCACTACATAACTCTCTCTACCTCACTACTCCACTCTATCTCACTACCTCACTATCTCACAACTTCTCTCTCTCAAAACATCACTACCTCACTCTCTAGCTCACAACCTCACAACTTCACTCTCTCACCCACTAACTCAATCACTCTCTATCTCACTACCTCACTCTTTCTATCTCACTAACTCACTTTCACTCTCTCTTTCACTACCTCTCTCTATCTCACTACATCACAACATCACTCTATGCTTATATATCACTACCTCACAACATCCCTCTCCCTCACTACCTCACTCTTTCACTACCTCACTCTCTCTATCTCACTACCTCACTCTCTCTCTGCTAATGCAATAGGTATTACATATGCAAAAAAAGCTAATGCCAATAGAAATGACAATGCCATCTATTTAGGGATACAAAAATGATTAAAAAAAATAATGAGCAATACCAATAGCTCTACCTCTAATATTGCCGAGACCATTGCATTGTAAATGCTTGTTTAAAATTCCAACGTTGGTGCTGCCAAATCCAAGGATAGCAGAACACGAAGGCTGTCTAAACCCTCGTGGCTCTTTCTTCTACAATCCTGCATTTCCTGTCTCTCTCTCTCTCTCTTTCACATTCTCTAACCCATCCCGGTTTTCTCTCTATGTCACTATTTACCTATCGGTGTATTTCTCTTTCTTTCTATAGTTTCTGCCTTGCTCTCTCTTGCTCAGAGCGGGATGATGTAAAATACGTTCTTGTTCCCAAGAAGGAGAGCAGCTGCCCACTACCTGCAGTGAAACACAAACTAGGTACTGAGCAGCGATGCAAGAAAGTAACGTGTCCCATCTCCTACCCTCCACTGGTTTTATAGTTAAAAAAGCAGCCACAAATTAAGGTGAACTAGGCCTCTCACGCACCTAACCCGATGACACTGCACATGCTGCACTACTGACAGTCGCGCCCCAGTACCGGGAGCGGGGGCTGGAGAGAGCTCTCTTCTAATCCGCACGTGCAGAAGCCTCCGCCGCGCGGTCCCTATATAGCCTTCCTTTGTCAATCAGGCTAAATTGAGCGTGACCTCCCCAACACGCTAAACTCGCTCCCCCTTTGATGTACGACCGAGGACGCTTAAGCGAGTCAGACATCCCAGCCCCGGGTCTTCGAGTGAATTTCCGTGAATTATATCCCGCTGCTGCGGCCTGTAATGGGAGCGTAACTGCGGATTAATTATTGTAAGTTAAAGATGCGGGCTCCAGGGGGATGCGCGCTTCCTATCAGGCAGATTTATGAGAGAATTTGTATTTTCGGCCTCATCCAGTTAC
This sequence comes from Triturus cristatus, assembly GCF_964204655.1. Taxonomy (NCBI): domain Eukaryota; kingdom Metazoa; phylum Chordata; class Amphibia; order Caudata; family Salamandridae; genus Triturus; species Triturus cristatus. The sequence continues at coordinate 471,966,349 of NC_140590.1, read as the reverse complement.
AAGCATTAAGTCATGCTGTTCGAGACTTCAACACTCGCATCGTACGGCCTACTTTAGGAAAACGATGATTTGACGGCGGCTTGGCTCCGTGGTCGGGTGCAGGGCCTGCTGCCCCCCAGCACAAACTGCTGCGGTGATTTATTGCTGAGAGCGCTTCCAAGCACTGCATAATATAGACTGTTATGGTGTTATCGTGTAGGCGTTGGGAGTATATGTGCTGGGGTCCGGAAGGGGTGCCTCAGGACCCCCAAAACAACTATGCCGGAGTTCAGAAAGCGAATGAGCTATAAAGAGGCCTTCACATGTTCTTTTTTAGGTCTCGTCTGAGACAGCGCTTTAGCGCTGCTCTGGCGAGACTTATAGTAAGCGAGTTTTGGCAGTGCAAACAGTGGCTTTTCAGGCCTCCAAATACAGTGCATGTGCGTCGGCCGGGCGCGCGCACCATTTGGAGGCCTGAAAGCACTCGTTTGCTTTCACTTTCGCGGGCTGCACGGCCGCTTTGATGTGATCGCGATCGCGATTACTTTCACACACGCACATACACAGCTGTGCCACTGCACCTGCTGCACCTTCTCTTTCCAGACTTCACAGAATACGTTTTTCTGGGTTTTTTGGCTGTCCCTTATTGGATAGCATTATTTATTGCAAAGCATGGAGTCCTTATTACCCTCTGCATTTGGACTGTTTACAATTTCATTTAGCTGTGTGTTGTAATGAGAATGTGCACATCTCATATCAAAGACCAATTATACTCGTAAACTCAATCCATGTTTCTCTTTATCGAACAGCGACAAACCTTTCTGGACGACTCAACTCAAAGTTATGCTTTACTGTAGGATTACGATATCATGAAAATCATATTTTAGTTGATGTTTTATCGATCTAATTATTAATAAAAAATACTAATTATTATTTACTCTGTTGTGGTATATATTAGGCCCGGTTAAAATGCTGTTACGAGGCGCAATTTTGCGGTACGATAGTAGCACAAAATTCCAGAAATTAAATTATTTCACCATGCTGCGTATTTATGCACGTGCTCAAAGGCAGCATGCAGACGACCAGAACACGAGTGGCTGCTTCTTTCCAGGAGATTTTTTTTCAGCTCAAACGTGTCCTCTGCACTAACACATCTTGCGCTCAAGTATACTGCCAAATGCTAGTTTTATATTTCTCATAATTCTGTGTAATTTCGTCTAACATTTCAAACATTTCACGTACTTATGCATATGCAAATAATGCGAATTTTGGGCACTCCCTATAACACGCATTTGCAATGCAATAGGTCTCGCATTTACGCGAGTTTGAGATATTGACATTGCAAATGACAATGCTTTTTATTTTTGTTTTTAAAACCTAAATAAAAGGCATTCTCATTTACAATGCCAATAGCTTAAACTCGTGTAAATACGAGACCAATTGCCTTGCAAATGCTTGTTTATCTTGGCACATTTGCTGTGCTTTCAAAGGCACATGGCAGGCTCTCTTTTGAGGTTTTTGTTTATTGTTTACTTCTCTTACTGTGACTGCAAAGGTAGAGGATTTTGTAAAGTGAATTATCTGACAACTTTGCTGGGGTACTGAGAGTGAAAGGAAAGACTGACAACTTTGCTGGAATACTGAGAGTGAAATAAAAGTCTGTAGGATGTGAGATTTTTTAAATACAAATTTTAAAAATACTATACAAATGCTTCAAAATGTAGCAGCGGTGCGGAAAAGGAAGTACATCTTCTGGTAATTCTGAAGTCTGATAGAAACAGGTTTCAATAGGATCAGAACATATCAATCACTTTACTTAGAGATGTGCAAATTATCAATATTTGCTGAAGCCTGATTCCCACCCACTATTGTTTATATAGGAGTATCAGTAAAACTGCATGTGATTGTGAATTTTGAAGGTATTTCGATGTATCCTGCTCAACACCCGCTCTGCCCGCAAACACGTCATCGAACTCTGGGACCTACTCGACACCAACGCCCCAGACGTCGCCTTCCTGACGGAGACCTGGCTGACCCCCTCCTCGGCACCTGACATCGCCATAGCCATCCCGGAAGGCTACAAGATCACCCGCAAGGACCGCACCAATGGAATAGGAGGAGGAATTGCCATCGTCCACAGAAACACTCTCAAAATCTCGACACACACCGACGGCACCCTCAGCACCTCCGAACACCTGCACTTCCAGATCCACACCGACCCCAACACCACCCTCAGAGGCACCATCATCTACAGACCCCCCGGACCCTGACCGCAGTTCAGCGACTCCATCACCGACCTCGTCAGCACACACGCCCTCCCCTCCACGGACTACATCCTCCTCGGGGACCTGAACTCCCACCTCAAGAACAACAACGACGCCAACTCCTCCACCCTGATCGACAACCTTGGCAACCTCAGACTCAGACAACTCGTCACAGCACCCACACACTCCGCCGGCCACAGGCTTGACCCCATCTTCTCAGCGAGCACCCACGTCTTCTTCGACCGAACTCCACTTGACCAACCACCGCTGCATCCACTTCACCTTCCGGAAACCCACCACACACCACCGCACCCAGCAGATGCCTCGCCGCAGCTGGGGCAAGATCACCGAGGACCAGCTAACCGCCGCCCTCGCCCAGAGCCCACCCGAAGACCCAACCAATGCCGCAGCCTGCAACCTCAAACTATGGATCAACAACTGCGCCAACACCCTCGCCCCACTCAAGAGACCCCCCAACACCCATACCAGCAAGGGAGCCAGCTGGTTCACCGAAGACCTCCAGGCCTCCAAGTGAACCTGCCGAAAACTAGAAAAAAACTGAACCTGCGAAAGAACACCGGAAAGCTGCAAAGCCCACAGGAACGCCACCCGCCGACACCACCAACTCATCAGATCCGCCAAAAGGACCACCTTCAGAGACCGCCTCGACAACAACGCACACAACAGCAAAGAGCTCTTCAGCATCGTGAAGGAACTCTCCAACTCCAGCTCCAACACCAACGACATCCCACCGTCACAAGACCTGTGCGACTCGCTGGCCACCTTCTTCCATCGCAAGATCGCAGACATCCACGACAGCTTTGACGCCTTCACCACCCCGGCAACAGCCGACACCCCCGCTCCCACGACCACCACCCGCACTAACCGCCTGCTCACCTGGACCAACACCAACGACGACGACACCATCAAGATCATGAATACCGTCCACTCTGGATCCCTGGAAGACCCCTGCCCACACCACATTTTCAACAAAGCCAGTAGGACCATCACACCCCACCTTCGGAAAACCATCAAAATCTCCTTCGAGACAGCGACCTTCCCAGAGAGCTGGAAGCACGCAGAGATCAAAGCCTTACTAAGGAAACCCAAGGCGGACCCCAAGGACCTCAAGAACCTCCGACCCATCTCCCTGCTCCCGTTCCCGGCGAAGGTCATCGAAAAGGCAGTCAACAAACAACTGACCAGCTTCCTCGAAGAGAACAACATCCCTGACCCATCCCATTCAGGGTTCCGCAGCATCCACAGCACCGAAACTGCCCTCATTGCCGCCACCGACGACATCAGGATCATGCTCAACAACAGACAAACCGCGGCCCTGATCCTCCTGGACCTGTCAGCCGCTTTTGACACAGTCTGCCACCGCACACTAAGAGCACGCCTCTACGATGCCAGAATCCAAGAGAAGGTCCTGGACTGGAACACCTCCTTCCTCTCTGGGAGAACCCAGAGCGTCCGCCTCCCCCCCTTCCGCTGCAAAACCACGAGATCATCTGCGGCGTACCCCAAGGCTCATCTCTCAGCCCAACGTTGTTCAACGTCTACATGGCACCACTCGCCCACGTCGCCCAACAGCACGACCTAAACATCATCTCCTACGCTGACGACACCCAGTTGATCCTCTTGCTCACCAAGGATCGCCAAAACCAACCTCCACGAAGGAATGAAGGCCGTCGCCCCCGCGGCCTGGGACGACTCCTGGTGGCCGACGGCACTAGGAGCACCCCTACACCCACCAACCGCGCACAAAACCTAGGGGTCATTCTGGACTCCACACTCTCCATGACAAAGCAGGTCAACGCCGTCTCCTCCTCCTGCTTCAACACCCTCCGCATGCTTCACAGGATCTTCAAGTGGATCCCCACCGAAACTAGAAGGACGGTCACCCAGGCCCTCGTCAGCAGCAGACTGGACTACGGCAACGCACTCTACGCAGGAGCCCCGGCCAAACTCCTGAAACGACTCCAACGCATCCAGAACGCCTCTGCTCGCCTGATCCTGGACATCAACCGCCGCAGCCACATCACACCCCACCTGAAAGACCTGCACTGGCTGACCATAAACTAGAAGATAACCTTCAAGCTCCTCACCCATGCACACAAGGCACTCCACGACACCGGACCAGCGTACCTCAACAGTCGACTCAGCCTCTACACCCCTGCCCGCCAGCTCCGCAGACCATGCCCTTGCCACCATCCCCCGCATCCGAAAAGTGAATGCCGGCGGAAGATCATTCTCCCACCTCGCTGCCAAGACGTGGAACACCCTCCCCATCCACCTACAGCAGACCGAAGACCTTCTAACCTTCAGAAGACTCCTCAAGACCTGGCTCTTCGAACAGTAGCAGCATCCCCCCCCACCCCCCTTGAGACCCTCACGGGTACGTAGTGCGCTTTACAAATGCTATGATTGATTGATGAAAAATGTGCTGCCTGTAAATGAGAGTATGCTGCCACACCATGCATTAGTAATATATTTGGGTCAGTGTACTCCACAATGCACCACTGGCTACATGTCACACCTTTACCACTCTCCTGATGAATGGGCATGGCTCATTTGATATACTTGTTCTTTCTGAAACTCTTGGATTTTTTGCAGTCCTTTTGACTTCAGTGATGTAACAATGATGGCAGCCCCCCACTCTGAAAACTGTTTCAGCAATACTGTCTCCAGCACGTGCACCTGCTCTAGTCACGTAGCATGTCACATGACATGACATTAACTATAGGAGAGAAGAAGAAACAGGTGAACAGGTAAGTAGTGAACAGGTGAGCAGGTTGCTCCTTTCTGTGGGCGTGGTTGGGGATTCATGTCTTGTTGGTGTGTCATGTGAGTGAGGCTTGGGCAGTTATTCATGGCGCTAGGTGTGCAAATAAGAATGGGCATCGCCCTGGTCTGTAATGCTGAGAAGTGCCAGCAAGTTGGAAACCTTTCATTTAGGAAAGTCAGGGCCTTTGTTGCCTCACACACATGCATCTGTAGTTGGAGCACATGCACCGGCAGAGGGCAGTGGCATAGCAAGGCCAGGTGGTACCCTGTGCGGAAAATTTCTTGTAACCCATATTTTTGCCATTTTGTCACCCCCCCTCAGTGATGACACCCGGGGTGGCCCGCACACCCTTTCCTACACTACTGTCAGAGGGGACTGTATCATCAGCCTGGAGCTGTGTAGTCAAAGATCTTGTGTAACGTACCACACACTGTGAGGTGCTGTGGCTGCTCAGAGTTTTCAGGGGTGTTCAGGGGAGTTAGATCTTAAATGCTGTTGTTGCTTAGTTTAGCCAGATGCTGAAGACTACAGTGCTGAGTGTGCTCATATTCTGAATCCTGGGTGCTGAATGTGAGCTGATGCTGAATACTAGTAGAAAGAGATGCTGAACATTGAGGTGATCAGGCAGCATAGGGCACTCAGACTCTAATTCCTGGGTGGCTAGGAAGGTTATGGAGGTATGGTGCTGACCATTGAATGCCCAGGGTGGTCAGTGTTATATAAGAGGTGCTCATGAAGATGAAAGTGAGAAAAGATGCAGAACACTGGGTTCTGAACGTGCTCAGTGGATGACTATTGGAGGTGATGAGCATAGTGACGTTGGTCAGATGATAAACTTGGAGTTATTAGGGTTTCTAGATGGTGAACTATGGGGATGATGAGGGAGCTGAGTGTGCTAGGATGCTGAGCATTGTGGCGATTTTCATTCTGGGTGATTATTGAGGGTGTACTGGCGTAAGGGAACATTTTGAGGTGTCGGCAAGTAACATCCGGATATTGACATTGGCCGGTCTTCAGAATGATGGCACATATCTCTTTGCTCAAAAGCAGGTATTTTTATGAATTGGTTAGGGTGGACGTGTCCTCAATTTTTTTCTAAAATAGGGACCAAGACCATGATGACTTTCAAACAGAACCGTACTAAAATGTAATTAAAGTCTGAGTTTTACAATGTGTTATCGCATTTATTATAAAAATACCGTGAACAATCCAATAAAGGGTCTAGAACACCACTCATGAAATTATGGGGATTTTAATGTGACCTTTTAAGACAGAAACCTGCTCCTTTTAGAGCTATCCATAAGTGACAGTGTATAGAATGAGCAGTGGGTGATGCCTACATTTTCAGAAAACTTGGATTTTGGTGACCATTTGTTAGCTGTCATCCTTTCAAAGGGACTTTACACTGCTAAGGAGAAATAATGGCGCCTGATTGGCTAAGTATTCGATATTGTTACATAATGTTCCATTATCACCAGCTGATCTCAGGGTCTCTTTCGTTGTTGTAGCGATTCATATTTTATATTGTGTAACACTCAGTTGTCTTCCAGTGTACGATTGTTGTTCTATTTGAAGCAACCCAACACCCTTGGGTCCAAGTGCACTATAAAAATGTGTTAAATAAAAATACATAAAAAATAAAAATGTGGATTATTGAGGGGTAACTCATGACTTGAAATAATATTAAGATATAAAGTGACTGGTTCCATTACGTTTAAATGGAAGTTTCCTCTGACCGCTGACCTCTCGAAAAACAAATTCTACAGACTCCTTGATCTGCCCAGAGGAAGATCTAGACTTTAGTGAGCCTCCTATACAATTCTTTAGGAAAATCATTATTATACTGAGAGAAATTATACATCCTCAACCCCTCCATCCAGATCCACAAAATGATTGATTGAATATTAAGAGGTAATGTTCTGGTAATGAAATGAGAATATCCCCAAAGTTGGGAATTTGCATTAACATTCATGCAAGGGAGATTGTCATTAGAAAGTAGGTCTGTGTTGTCTTGTGTAAATGAGGAGGCTCTTAATCTCGTTATTGTTTAATCTCTCTTTGCTGTTCTCCATCATAAAGTTGTCTTTAAGAGAGATGAGACCCCCCCCTAGCTGGGCTTGACGCTTGGTGAGTTATGGCGGGCCAAAGGAAATCTACATAAAATTGGGCTTCACTGATGTCCGTGTGGTGTAATATTAACAAGCAGTACATTCTTGAATATTGGAGATGTTGAAGCAGGACTCCAGGGTAGGCAATGAAGATTTCCTCTTGGAGCTTTACGTGGGTGGTGGGGCATCCTGGCATTAAATAGTAAGCAGTCGCGAGGCTGCATATTTATTAAGATAAATGATTATAACTCTAAAGAAATTTACAGAGGGTGAATAGGACACTGTTTAAATGAAATATTTCTCTTTGAGACCATTGGTTAGTGGAAGCAAAAGGAACTGTGCCATGTGAAAAGGAAACTCTCTAGTAATCTATTACTGGGTTGAATTTTATTTTGCTTCACCACAAGATAGTTGCTGAGAATCTGGTAGTGAAGAGACTGTTTAATTCAATGAACCATGCATTTTTGCCCTACTGACAGATCAATTAATAGACTAATCTGTCACTTGTATTGTAAATGAGGCAACACTCATGACATTTCAATTCATTTCAACATATGTATCTCTGAAATGAAAAGTAAGACAGGATTCTGCTCAGAAAGGCATAGGTTCCTCCACGACAAGAGTATTCTGATGCAGGAGCGCATCACATCCCCGCCTTCACTAGCAAGTAGGAGTGCTGCAACTAGATGTTTTGGCTCACTGTATTCCCCAAACAAGGTGTTAGTCCAGAGTTCTCAGGCTTGTGCCACTCAAGGACAATTAGGCAATCCTTAGAATGTGTACCATTCCTGCAAACGCAGACACCAGATACCTATAAGGCTTTTTGGAACACTAAGGGTCTCTCTTTTGACTTTCACTAGGGAATGTAATTGTAAATTGTAAATGCTTATTTTGGACAGTGGTGGGGGATAGAATATCTAGTTCTGACATCACGAGCATCACTAACATATAGATTCTCCAAGCAGTGTTATTCTTTGTATAACAATAAGGTTCTTTTGCATTGAGTTAGCTGTGGTTCGCTCAGTAAATATAGTTGTACCTCATTCTAGGCTAAGGAAGAGTGAAATGTACATGGTAAATCAAATTCAAAATGAGACAAATGTTTGCTATCTCAAATTGCACTGATCTGCGTATGTGCATCTTACTGCAAATGTGGGCTCCTTTGGAGTTAACGGTCTTAGAAGATCAAGGTTGCAGAGTGCAGCTGAATACAGAGAGTTGTACTGTTGATGTTTGTTATTGTGCAGAAGATATGGCATCTTCTGTGAGGCTTGTGGTAATTACTTGGGGTTGTTGTCTGTCAGACACAGCTTTGGGTCATGTTGCACCGAGCTCACGGGTGTAATGTGCCACTGATAGTGGCACACACTATCATATATCTGTGGAGAATCGAGTACTCACAACCATGACAGTTTACTCACAAGGTGCCTCTTACAGGGTCATATGGTGGCCTCCCGTCTGCAGGTTCTCATGGCTGACAGTTGTGACAGGTCACAAGACAGGATATATCTTATAGGTTCACACTTCAACCCCTCAGTGTGGATTGTAGGGGCTCATAATGCGATGGGTCACCTCACTGGAGGCCTCTCGTAGCGGACATACTGGCCTAGTGACTGCAATCCTTCAACAGTTGAGTTGTTTGTTTATTCTGCTTCGGCTCTATTTAGGCTGTGGCGCATCATCTCCAGTCTCAGTTGGACTTAGCAGTGCTAATCAACTCATGGAAACAAGGGCTCACAGGATCCCAGGCTCTAGATGTGTCAGTCAGGGTCCAAACAAACAAGGCAGTCTACTCTTTCACAGAATGCATCCTTTCAGTAGTTGTGAAGATTTGATCTCAACCACTAAAAGGAGTAAAGCCATATATTGTATTTCTGGTTGGGTCCTTTCTTTTATTTGGATGTGCAGAGCATCTATGAGTCAAAAGATGAACACTGGATAGCTGAGAGGGGTTCATTGTCCAGTTCTGAGGACCACTGGAATTCAAAGCTGAAGGTGCGCCAAAGGCAATCCCGTCTGTGCCCATCCGCTCCCGGAACGCAACCAGCTCCAGTGGCGCTGCCCGATCTACTCCAGGTATTTCTTTGTCCTCAGACCTTCTCAAAGTGCTTAACACAATTGGGAAATGTAACTATGATCTGATACCCCATAAAATTAAAGGCCCACTTACGTGTCTTAAATGTAGAACTGAACTGAAGACATCTGAGACTGGCCTTTGGATACCCAATAATATATTAACAGATAAATTGTTAAAAGGGGGCCTCATCAACGCTCGTACTCTTTGTAAACATGCCCAAGACATCAATGAGAGTATTGCTGATTTACAACTTGATTTTCTTTTTATTATGGAGACATGGCTCAAGGAACGGGGTAACCCTGACATTGCCTTAGTACTACGTCCTAAGACACCATCTGTAGACAAGACAGAAATGAAACAAGGAGGGGAAGACTGGCCATCATTGATCATGAGTCTTTGCAGTGTACACATTTTCACCTTCCTTACCTGAAAGGAATGGAAAACCGGGGTTCTGCTTCAAAATTGATGGCTTCTACTCTTTAACAGGAGCCTTGATCTACCACCCTCCTGGCCCAAGCTTAAAATTCCTAGACACTTTAGGAGAGGCGTTAGGACACCTTACGCTCAGTTATTCAAATGTGACTCTTCTAGGAGACTTTAACCTCCATCTAGAATGCTGAAGCAACCCAGGGGTAGATAACTTTATGGAAACATTAGAAACCTTCAGACTTCACCAACTGGTCTCAGCCCCTACCCACCAGGCTGGGCACGCCATCAATGGAGTGTGTTCTAATTTTTCTTCTCTATTAGTCAGCACCTCTGTGACCCAAGTCTGGTAGCACCACATGCAAATACCGTTCAAAAGTTACCTCCCATGTTTAAACCATCTTCCTAAACAAAAATTAACTATATTATCAAGCCATAAATGGGCTAAGATGCTAGCTAATCCAGTATTGCCCCATCTGGCAAGGGCTACCCTACCCACTTTATCAGGTAACACCTTAGAGGACACTCGTTGCTTTAATACATGGATAACAGCGATCAGTGACGAACTAGCCCATGTAGGGCAAGCTACAAACAAACATAAAGCCAACATTTCAGCACCCTGGTATACACCTATACTAGCAGAACTCCACCTCCATTGCAAACAACTGGAACAGAGATGGAAAAGAGCATACAGTGCAGAAGAACTGAGCAGATTCAACAGGCAACAGGAAAAATACCACTTAAAAATTAGGCTAGCAAAAAAGGAGTATTTCTCTAACAAAATCTTAGATGCTCGTAATGATCAGAAAATGAGTTTTACAGTTATAAAATCCTTTACTGACCCAAAAGTCCTAGTCAAGGGTATTCCACTTTCACAGACGTTATGTGATCAGAGTTCGGTCTTCTTTGAAGAGAAAAATCCTTAACATTCAGAAAGATTTTAGCATCCTACAAACACAGTAAATAGATTTAAAATCTAACCCCACCTTTACAGGACCGTCCTTCCAGGCCTTTGAGGAAATGCCATTAGAACAGTCACGTCAAACCGACATTACTTCTAAATCAGGATCCCCTTTTGACGCATGCCCCCCTGCGGTTATTCACAGGATTATAGACATTGTTAATGCATTAGTTAATAATATAGTTAATTCATCCCTAACTACAGCTATTATCCCTGCAGGTTGGAAATTGGTAGTCGTCAAACCACTGCAAAAAAAAACATAGAGCCCTCCACACTCTCCAATCTTTGCCCTATATCAACACTACCCATTCTTGGTAAAATCACCGAAAGACTTGTTAATAGATGGCTCACTGACTTTCTTGAGAAAACCAGGATATTACAACCCAGCCAATCTGGCTTTCGTCCTAAACACTCAACTGAGTCTCCATTGGTGGAAGTACTAGATACACTGAAATTAACTATAGATAAAGGAAAAAATGTGGTACTGACCCTATTGGATCTGTCAGCTGTGTTTGATACCATCTCGTATGACATCCATTTATCAAGAATTAAACAAAGTGGTATATCTTCCATCCCTATGGCCTGGCTTCTTACCAACCGTAGACAAACAGTGACCCTAGGACACTTCCTCTCAACCGAATGCCCGATCACCTCAGGCGTCCCACAGGGCTGTACTCTCAGCCCGCTATTATTTAATATCTATATGGCTCCGCTGACACAACCTCATACGCAGATGATACACAATTGATTTTGGCCCTAGACAAAGACACTACCAAAACAGAGCTTAACTTTAAGCAATATATGAAAGCAGTCATCCGTTGGATGAGACTCAACCATCTTAAATGCAACACAGATATAACCAAGATACTATTGATAGGAAAAGGCAATCCCTTTAACCCGATCCAATGGTGGCCAGAAGATGCACCTGCCCCACCTAAAACAGTAGAAATTGCTAAGAACCTGAGGGTAAAATTTGACGTTTCTCTCTCGTTTAGGCCACAAGCTCTTGCAGTGGCAGGAAAGTGTTTCAAACTTATAAAAACCCTCAACAAAGTTCTTTGACTATATCGTACTCTGCAAGGATGACAGTGGCACTGATCAAATCTAGATTAGATTAGTGCAATAGCCCTTTTGCAAGAACTAACAAACAAGTAGTAAAAAAGCTACAGGTCGTAAAGAATGCAGCGGCCCGTTTGGTATTGAAAATGCCTTGTCGGTCATCAACTACTTCAGCTCTTAAAACTCTGCATTTGCTGCCCATACAAAAAAGAATCTTATTCAAGATCTTGGTAATCACCTTTGGAGCCTTTAGAGGCTCAGGACCCAAATACCTGGCAGCTAAGTTCACTCATTATATCACTGCTAGGACTCTCAGATCCTCCAAAGTGAACCTTCTTAAGCCACCCACCTTTAGGTATAAAACAAAAGGAGGAAAATCCCTTGCAGTCTTGGGAACAAGAGCATGGAATCTCGTAAGGGCGATTGAATCAGAGATCCTATTCAGAAAATCACAGAAAACCTGGATATTTGGAGTTAAGGATGCATTCTGCTCCTCACTGGTTTAACAGGATCATCTCTCATACCTACCTAATCTCTTTTGCTTCTTCTGTGTAGCACTAGGATTATCCCTTCGGAGTGACAGTTAAGCTCTACAAACATCTAAATCAAATCAAATGAACGTTCCCGACAACATTTTGATGGAAATCAATCCCGGAAGACTTCATTTGCCTTTTAGATGGCCACATCGCCACAACAACAACTTGGGTGTGGAACTGCCTGTCCTGGTAGACAGTTTCTGATCTCAACACATGATGTGGATGTGGTGCATCAGCCCAATATTTCCTTTTCAAAGCCCTAGATCACCCCTTCACCTGCTGGAACTGATTCATAATTTTCAGATAGAGCCAAAAGGTCTGTCCTGTCAATGTGTCTTGCAAATCAGACAGCACACTTGACTTTACAAGTTTACAGTAGTTGGATGGTCAAATCTAAGTGAGCAACATGAGGGAACATACAGGAAAGGGGATGACAGCTATCGCTGACTACCACTAAATGTACATTTAGTACAACTAAATGTATGGAGCACCCTACAAGCTTTGAAATTTTATATATAAATGGGGCATGCCAAAATGGATATCCGAACACATTTGTATCCCCATATATTCACGTGCCAAATATAATCAAGGCGTATTGAGTAGTTGCCAAAAGGAGTAGGGGTAATGATCAATACTCCACCTCAGAAAGGGCTAGAATTGATGTTCTAACAGACTAACCTATAGGTGGATTGTACCTGTTAAATCCACAGTGCAATCAAGATCAGTAACTTTTGGTATAGGTTAGTCGTAGATGTTTTATAAATCCAATGTTAAATTCCACTTGAGTTAGAGTGAATACCGAAGTTCAGGAGTAATCAGTCAGTCAAAATTCTTTATTTGGCTTAATGACAGCCATAAAAGAACAAATAAAACATTATTTTAACAATAATACGCATATTAAGATTTTAACCAATGTGAATGATACCCAAGAGTTCATTTTCCGACAACATTACGAAGTCGAACTGCAGCGGAGATATACTTATGGACCATAAGACAGGTGAATTCATTATTTAAAAGAAGTAGATGACATAGTGCAGGTTGACACTTTCTAATATTTAAAAATCTTAATAATGGTTTTAAAAAAGTGTGTCTAGGGTTAAGATACAATTTACAAAAAAACATAAAGTGCAAGGTGCTTTGTGCAGAAATTGAATTACATGGACACAGTTCTAATTTGGCATCACAATATGCATCACGTGGGTACAATACCAGTAAATGAGCAATACCCATTTTGAACCTAATCAAATAAAACATCTTTGCTTGATTAAAATAGAATGAGAGATAGGATTCAATTCGTGGGGAGCTAATTAGTAGTGAATGCTCAACGACCCTTTTTTTTTACCATCTCTTGGCTATCTCTTTCATGCTTCAGGAGTAAAAGAAAATCACTTTTGAGCTTGGCCTTAGGAATTGCAGATATATTTCCGGGGCTGTTAAAACAATCCTGCAATCCCAACTTCTCTAATTGTTCGTGCAAGTAAGAGAGCCATGGTATTTTTTTGCATAATCCAGTTTTAAACAATCTAAAATTATGTCACGGTTCAGGACTGGTTCCTCTTTTACCCAGATGCTACGCCAAAGCATCAATGGTGCTAATTGCATGCGAAAGGATAATGGTATAACACCTAATTCATTATGACACATAGTGGCAGGGGTGCTTTTAGGTAATGTCAGGAGTAATCATATTCTGATTTAATAGTTTATTAATCCTGTGGTCCTTAATGATCTTCAAATTTGGTTACAGTGCTTGGTGAGATTTTACAAATAATGATCAGCCCACACCTGTTTCGCCCCATGCTGCACATAGGCCTGGGGCTTTATCAACACTGTTTATAAGTTTACATAGAACTCACAAGTACAAAATTAAGAACAAACAATGTGAAATACATAGAAACGTAAACGAACATTAATTGCAAATTACATGGTAGGGAGACATTCAAAGTTCATTGCACCAAAAAGGTAATCTATTGTGAAAAATTCAATGATGATAGACATAAATCATAAGGTGAATATATAGACAAATAGTAAAGACAAACCCAAAAACAGAGAGACAGAAAAATATATAATTGTATCAATAATCTGATCGTGATTTAGGTCACAAATGTTTGGTTACATACGTAAACAACAATGGTGTCAGTATACATTTTTTTTAACACAAACTTCCTCACATTTAAAAAAAGCATTGCACAGTGAGATATAGTCCAAAACTATTAACCGAGTCTTAGAACTTTTGGGTCTCGAAGCCAATCTCAATATGCATTGTTCATGGCTATCCCAGCGGTGCAGCCCTTTCAGCTCCTCCAATGCCTCCGCTATTCCAGCGCAATAGCTTGATAACTCAGGGCAAGTCCAAAGCATGTGTAGCAGGTCAGCTCCATGTGCACAGCAGCGGGGGCATTCCGTGGATGCTGTGGGGTACATTAGGTTAATTTTCTGTTACGTCAAATATGCTCTCTGCAGTATGGAGAATTGAATGAATATAAATCTTGAATTACAAGATTTTTGGAGGATATTCCAACATACAGCCCTATTCCTTATCTATGAATTCCCAAGTTAGACCTGCTGCATGAGAACTGATGCCCTGCTGCAGAAGAAAAAATGTGCCAAACACTGCCAGCTGCTCCGAGGGCTCGACAATTTCTTCCTGCTTTGTCATCCTGAACCTGCAAGGAATTCAAGAACCCCAGAGCACCTACAACCTTTGAAAAATTGCAGAGAAGCTCCCTGGAGCGAAGGTATCACTCCCCTGTACACTGCACACAACGATCCCGTGAAGTCTGGTTTGTCAACTTGCTGTTCCCCAACAACCTCAATGCCGCCCCAAAGCAAGAAGAGATAAAACAGCTCTGGCGTGTCAGATCTGGCTCAGCACCAAGTTGGGAGTCACCAAGGCCTACTAGAGCCGCGGCATACCAATACCCGGGGTACTGGATCACGAATGGCAAAAACCAAGAAGAAGAGTCCACTCTGGACTCGCCAAGCACCAGAAGCAAGCACCCATCAAGGGACGTCGAGACACCCAAGACCCACTTCCTGAGTGGCTCAGCTGTGCTGAGATCGCCACTCCAAGTTGCCTGCTCCTAACAACAAGGAACTTGAAGACGCACGAAGCTTGGCTGACCTGTTTGGCTGCACCCGGTCTCACCGGCCCCAGCATTGACTAACCAGCTCTGCTCCTGTGGTCCCCTGGCCCTTGTGACCTCCTCCCTCCAAAGTGACCCACCGGACTTACCTGTAAATCCACCTGCCCAATGCATTTTCAAACGGCCCCCTTTGTCTTTGTGCACCAGTTTCCAAGATCCTCAGCACTCTTCTGCCACCCGATCCAGGATGCTACCAAACATCTCCTGCTGGAACTTTGGACCTGGCCCCAACATTGACCTAAAAAAAGAAGGTAAACTTCGTCAAAGCATTGCCTCATTTTATATGTATTTTTCCTCTATTTCCCTATTGATTCCTATGGTGCATAATTGCGCACAAAAGTGATAAATTTTCCAAACTTTGAAAAGTCATAACAATAACCTGTGATAAGCCTAACCGCTTGCCCACACTACCATAAAAAGAGCATTAGAAGTATCTGCTTTTACCTTTGTGTACCATTTGGGGATTCACTGGACTCTCTGCACAGTGTACTTCTTTTTAGTACACTATATAGAACCACCTTCCTACAAAAGGCTTGCCAGACATCAAGTGAGAGGCATCCGGCATGTGGATAATGGTCTCAAACTGCATCCACTATCTTAAACAGCTGCTGAATATTAAGAGAAGTTTTGCAGCGGGGAACAAACCCACACTGGTTTGTTTAGATTAGTTGTGGGAGCAACGGAATCAGCCATTGGGCCAGGATCTTGCTGAGTATTTTGTATTCTGTATTTAATATCGACAGTGGTCGATATGAGGATAACTCCAATGTAGGCTGGAACAAGGAGGTCACAAGAGTTTCTCTAGTGGAAGAGGGTAGGAGAACTTCCTAGCCCCCACCATCACGTTACTCGCAGTGCTTTGGACCACCGCCTTGAATGCCTCCCTTTCCACTACTGGAGAGGAAGCAGTACCAGCATTTTCAGTGAAGTAGGTGTTGATGGCAGTGGCCAGGGTTTCTCTGAACACTGTGTCCTACAAAAGGTGACTGGAGCCTTCACATGGGGACTGGGGCGAGCACAAGGCCCCATGCCAATGTGATCTCTTGAGGGCTGTAATCTGATATGGCTTTTCCCAAGTACGTGGCATGTGTAATATTAGCCTGGAGGTGTAATGGACACAAGAATCTGTCAAGCCGTGAGTGTAGAGTGTGTGGGTGCAAATAAAATGAATACTCTCTCATACCCACATTGGGGCCACACCACACATTGACAGGCCCCAGCTGTCAACCCATTGTTGTAACACACAAGCCTGATGTACCAGCACACTCCTGGTAGTGGTGGGTGGAATTTATCTAGTTTTACACCTAGTACAGCATTGAAATCCCCACCCAGTAACAATGGATATGGAGCCCAGTCCAATAAGACCGACAACAAGTGGGCATGAAAAGGCATCCCGATCTTTATTGGGCATATAAATACACCCCAGTACTATCGATTGCCATCTAGTGTGCCCTTCTTTAAAACGTAACAGCCCTGTGAGTCTCTCCGGGTGTCCAGCACCCCAAACGGTACCCCCACCCCCAACCAGATTGCTGCCCCCTCGAGTAGGCAGAGTAGGACATAAGAAACAATTGTCCCCCTCCAACGTTTGCGCAGTTTCTGAGCCTCAGAAGCCACCTTGTGCATTCCCAGTAGGAAAGTATTCTGCGCACAGCACCTATGCAATTGGGCTAACATTCTATGTATTTTATGTACAGACCCAATACCCTGCACATTCAACATTATTATATTATCAGCATTTAACACAGACAACATTTCTGACCTATTACAATTTTATACTCTGTCCGGTCTTGTTTACATTGTATAAAATCCTCCAGCCTCATTACAGGTGATATCATCAAACAATTCAAAACATATCCCCAATACTTGGTTCAGCGATTATTTGTCCTTGACCAAACCTTAAAACAGTCAATAATCATACAAACACTGTAAGCCATGTGCACTCGCTGTAGGGGCATGAGTACTCAAAACCTTAAAGGGTGTCACAGCAATGCTGTGGGGACGTTGCAACCATTGTGGGCCCCCCAGGACCCCAAAACACGGTGGACAAAAAACAAGTAACAGACTCCGGCTGCAGCCAGTTGTTGATGGCCTGCATAACTCTCTATTATTATTGATATTGTGTGAACTTCAGCATGAGGACACACTCTACTGGGGGCAGAGAGGGGGAGGAACATAAGTCCTTATCGATGGAAATTAATACATGAAAAGTGTAGTTCACCCTGTACACCGGGTAAATAAGCTGCCAGAAGACTCACAGCCGTTACCCCAATAAGTAATTTGCAGTTTGCAGGGTCACTTTCGGGAACAGCACTATACTTTCATTGATATCAGAGTCAAGGGCACTGCCCAGTGATGTACTAGAGCTGATGGGCAGTTTAGATCTCCGTAGTGTGGTTGCTGACTGGATCACAGCCAACTGACCTTCCAAGACCTGTTGCAGGAAAGGGGTACCCCAGTTGCCATCCCGGTGGGCCATTCTGCATCGTCGTCATCATAGGGCATGTCTCACCTTAGGGGGTGCTGGTCCAGTATTTTCTTGCCTCCGGTAATCAGGTAAGTGTTGCTCCAGCCACTCCCAAGCCAGTTCCGGGTTCCCAAAGAAATGGGCGGTTTGCACATGCATCACTTAAAGTTTTGTTGGGAAGAGTAGAGCGTAAGTTAGGCCTGCTGTACGTAAACGTCTTATAACTTCTTGAAAGGATGCCTGTTTATGCTGCAGTTCAACATGTAATCCGGGAAAAGGGAGATGCATTGTCTACAAGGATGGGTGTTTGTTTCCTGGCTGCCTCCAGTAACACATCACAGTCTTTGAAATTGAGGATCCTGGACATTATGTGTCTTGGAGATTCTCTCAGGATGGGCTTTCTAGTGAGGAGCCTGTGAGCCTGTTTGACCGTTAACAGGTCTGATAACCCAGTGGGAGCCACCACTTTCCGGAGTCATTTCTCCACATATTGAGTAATACGAGGGCCTTCTGTCCCTTCAGGGGGGCCAATTATCATCACATGGTTTGGTCGGGCTCTTTCTTCCACGTCTTAAGCCAGTTCATGGAGGAGATCCACCTGTTGCCTCAGTTTAGCAATCTGTGCAGTGTTTACCAGGGGACAGTGCTGAGCGCAATATCTCCTTTGTTTTGGTCCTGTCTGATAACTTACGGTGGTCGTCTATCAACAGGCTAATGTCTGTGCTAATGGCTCACAACCACTGTTCAGTGACAGCTCTAGATTCCAAATCTCTTAAAGGATGATATCTAATTTATCCATCAGGTTGTTGCTATGGAAGAAGGCAATCCTTCACTAAGCGTCTTGGACGGAGAGCATTCTGATGGTGGGGAGCGGGATCGTGAGTGGGGCGCCTGTCTATCACTTTTAGCCCTGGTGTGCCCCCTGGAGATTACCAACTGAGATGGGAATGGTGTTAGTGTGCTGATGTACATGCAAATAAAGTCATAATACCCATGTGTGATAAACATCACTAATTGGTGTCAATTCACCTGGAAAGTACTTAGTATTTATGTTTTGGTAGAAGGGATACCAGTGCCGCTCAGGTAGGGAACATCAAGGCAGGACATGAAGTATTCATAATACGGAGAAATCATCATGCTATCAAAATTGCAAGTCTATGCCGACTGAAAACGTAAAGATACTTCTAGCTAGAGGTCTTCAAATTTGGTCTAGAAGGAAATTAGTGTAAACATAACTGTTACTAATAGTTTAGGGCAAATGCGGGAGAAGTTAAAGCTGGAAATAAAAATGTGACAAAGTTACCTTAAACAGAAAGTAAAAAGTGGAACAGATGATCCAAGTAATGTATTCTTCAGAGAGATTAGGGAGTCATTTTAAATATGGGCACTTCATACATAAGTCAAAATGTATGTCAGTGGTGTGGCAGACAGAGGAGAGGCGGTCTGCGCATACCTCCGTAGTATATAAGGGTCCGTGGCTAATGTTTTCTTGATCAGGGCTGTGGCCTCCTGCGTCAGTTCCTGCAAATGTCTGTGTCTCAGCTAGATGAGTCAAAATGTAATTGCATAGGCTATGAGACAGTTTGGGTTCAAAGGTCTGGTTCGACCCATACTGCGTGAGTTGCGGCCATGTTAGAACTGGTATCATGGGGTGGCTAGCTTTAAACAAGTACTGATAGTGACTGTATTATGTAGTTTATTGGGACCAATCTCAGTATTTCTATTAAACCGCATAAGTAAATAGAGAAAGAAGTCTATAGTATGGCAATGAACAAATTGAAAGAAATCACTAGTATTCATATGTAATCTGCAGTCAAATCGTGAGTGAGGCGTGCAAGGCGGCCGCAGTGTACCAGATATATAAGCAGCTATTTTAATGGGTTTGCCAAATAGTGTTTTGTGCAAGTATAACTTAAGTCCCAATGTTTATAAGAGAATTCAAAGTGAAGTATTGTGATATACAATTATTACATTTGTCAATAATGTGTCACCTATTTATAATAAGCTGCAAAAAAGTGTCTAGTGCATTATTAAACAAGAACAAATCCAAAGGCAGACAAGAAATTATATTTAACCAATCTTCTGATACATCTACATTTGAAGTGTGAAATGTATGTTAATCAGTAGCTGGCAATGTAAGGAAATAGTTCAAAATTTAGTTACAGGTCTCAAAACTTACTTCCATTAAATATTCCTCCTCATCACATCTTAACATGAACCCAACGATAAACGAACAAGAAGGTCCGAGACAATATTATCTGTTTGTTACTAAGGTAGTATGATGGGTAGTTGTCAATTATTGATTAATTTAGACAAGCTTTTCAACCATAGAAATGTACAGAAAAATTCAAAGGTTAAAGTAATGTTATAATTAGGTTAGTGACAGCATTAACAATTTGAAATCCAAAAACCACAGAAATTCACTTGTTATAGTTAGCAGGCCTAACTAAAATGTAATATGAGGGGTCATAAGCTGTGCATGGCCGGGGGGAGGGGTGGCTTGAAGCCGATGTGAAAGGACGCGTGCTGTGGAGCTCCGTCCGCAGCTTTTCCCTGCAATCATGAATCCTGAGCCCCGGTCGCAGGTACGAACAGGAATACCCCGTGAGCTTGGGGCGACAGGAGGTGTGCCTAATTTTGCCCTCAGAGGAGTCCAGATTGGGGTGGTCTGGCGTGGCTGGAAAGATACCAAGATGGCACCCATCGCTCAATGAGCCCGCTGAGAGAGCTCCGGCTCAGGTGAAGAGGAGCACTTCACCCTCCAGAGGTAGCTGATATATCACAGAGGGCCGGACGTCTCCCAGGGATTACAGGGGAAGACGAGGTGAGCCTGAGCCCACCAGGAAGCAACCCCTGAGCCCCAGCTGTGACCATTTTCGGCGCTATGAATCTTGCAGTAAAAAATGGCGGCCACGCTAAACAGACCACCCAGCGTGTTGTGAGCAGGCCGGCAAGACAGTGACTGTCTCCTGGCAAAGTAGAGAAGTTTTCCTGCAGCAGGGCCCCACCGGCGGGAAGTTAGAGGCCACAGCATGTACGTGCAGTCCTGAACCCGACTGGGCCCGCACTGTGCAACCGGAATGGAGGAGTACGGAGGGGGAGAAGGTAAGATGGAGCCCTCGCCATAATGGTCCACACTAAACTCCTGTGGACCGCAGCGAGCGGAACGGGATACTGAAGCAGTGCATGCTGTAGACAACAGGTGAGCCCGGTGGATACCCAGCGCGGAGAGACCTATCACCCGCAGTCCACCATAAGGCCTTGTGATAGTGCTACACCTCGCGAGGGAGTGAAAAACCCTCGCAGACAGTGCAGGCCCATGCAAGAGTCGTCATTCCAGCAGCTATTTCTGGGTGGCAGTGATTAACAAGGGCAAACCCCGGCATTTCTTACTGGGACCTCCGGCAGAGCGCAGACCTGAAGTGGCCGGGACAGACCCTCGGGGTTGATCCAAAGGAGCTGCATGCTTTGAACTGAGGAATAAAGGCCTGGCGAGCGGCACACAGTGAATTCAACTGCCTACAGGGAAACGGCCACAACATGAAGGAGGCTATGCGCACCTAGTAGGCAGTGGAGACACTGAGGGATAGGGTCGCAGACAAAGCAGGGAAGCTTGCGAGAAAGAGCGCTCTACTGACAAGCAGGCAGCCCATTACTCAATGGCATATGTGTGAGGACCACGGGCTGGGGGGCTACGTTGGATCCATCCACGGTCGAAGCTGCCTAACCAGTGACAACCATATGTGCGCACAAAGAAGCATGGCCTAAGTGCTTCCAGAGACAATCGCAGTCGGTAACAAAGAGGGGGTAATCTTCTGAAGAGACCACTGCGGCATTATCGGAAGGGCAGCTGCAAGGGCGTTGGAGGTGCGATAAACACAAGCACCCACTGCAATATCACGTGATTGACCACTGCTGTGAAAAGGTTGTCCGAAATAGGGAGGAGACGCCAGAATCTACCCCAGGCGATGGGGAGAACCCAACAGAAGAGAGGATATACAGTCCTCAATGTAGAAGCTCCTGGTGACCAGACTGGCGATGAAGAAGAGGTACTGGAAAAGGGAAGCGGCACAACTCCCAGCAAACCAATGCTGACAGATATCATGCAGGCGATCACAGCCTTCAGAGAGGCCCTGGAGTAGATGATAGGAGCGATAGGCACTGACTTAGGTCTGTTAAAAGATGACCACCGGAAGCTCAAAGACCGGGTGGTAACTACAGAGAAGGAACTAGGCGGCCTCCCAGAGAAGATGACTGCAATGCAGAAGTCGCTAACAGACCTGGAAGCTAAAGTTAACCGCAGGAATAATATCCGTGTCATCGGAGTGCCAGAAAAAGCGGAGGGCACGAACACGGTCCGTTTCTTGGAAGATTGGCTCAGAACAGAAGTAGTCCCAGTGGGACCGTCATCCTTCTACGCACTGGAAAGAGACCACAGAGTCCCGGCAAGGGGACCTAAACCTGGAGCCCCTCCTCGCCTGATAGTAGCACGGCTACTGCATTTTAGAGACAGAGACCACATACTACAGCAAGCTCGCCAAATACAAGGATTGCAAATCGACAACAACGCAGTAATGATCTTTCTGGACTTCACAAGGGAAGTTTTAGCTGTTAAGAAGAGGCTTCGCCAGCTACAGTTGCCGTATGCAATGCTGTTTCCTGCGTGGCTTCGAGTGGCGGATACTGGTGGCCCTCGATTTTTAACCACACCTCAAGAGGCCTGGGAATGGCTGGACACGTGGAAATCACCAGAGCATCACAACTCCGCATCGAACTCTTTGCTACAGAGCCCTTGCTGCAGCAAATCGGGATCCAGAGCTCCATCTCCTAGGGAACTCAGCTTGGAGCGTCGCAGAGTGCTGCAGGAAGTAGCGAAGCATAGGCAACAGGGCACCAGTCCCACTTCAAGTATAAGTGGAATGGATACAAAACGATCGGTTGGTTCACCAGCTCCGAGGAAAACGGTTCCTCAGAGTCAGAATTGCCACAGGTCACACCCCAGACGGCGGACGACATTGTCTGATGGAGTAGATCGGGTGCCCTACACTGTAGACGTCGTAGAAACGCTGCAGAGTTGGCCCCCATAAAGGACCCTGTTGCTGGTTTCGGGGTGGCGAGGGACCTCAGATGTCTGTACCAGGGCGATGTAATTGCTGCAGGTACCGGGAGGACGGCGGGTGGGGATATGGAACCAGAACTGAAAGCTGATCACCCCTGCAACCACTAGTGGACTTTGTGAGTTTATGTAAAGTTTGGACGGGAACTAGTTCACCGGTGACTGTCCAGGGGAGGGGGAGTTGGGGGTTTTATTTGGTTACTGGGATGTTAGTTGGGAACAGGCGTGTCATAATTGCAGAATATAGTGGAGGACAGGTATACCACATGCAATGGGAACCCACTAGATCTAAAATGTAATACATGGAATATACGGAGGATGCACTCAATGATACTGCGTCATAAAATTCATGCATAATTGATCCGTAGGAGGGTCCAGATTGTGCTGCTCCAGGAGACCCACAATATGGCAGCTGAAGGAGCAGGTTGCAGTGTAGATGGAGGGGCCATGCATTTTGATGCCCGTTACTCAGCATTTGCACAAGGGGTACTGGTCTGGGTGAGGGCGGGGGTACCCTTTCAATGCAACAAACAAATTATAGACCTGGATGGCAGATATGTGGTGGTTTCCGGGAAACTGGAAGGCGGGGAGATAAGCTTGGAGAGTATTTACGCCCCTAACTCAGATCAACCAACCTTCTTTTCACATCTCTCTGGGAAATTGGCCTCTATTCTTACAGGCTCAGTACTATTTGGAGGGGATCTTCAATTATATTACTGATGTTGCTCTGGATCGCTCTCATCCGCCACTCCCTGATGCCCCCACGAATAAAATAGCAGAGTTGCGGCGGAACTGGCAGCAGAAGAGGGGATTGGTGGACTCCTGGAGAGCCCAACACCCGGATTTCAGGGATTACTCTTTCTTCGCAGCATTACACAAACTCCATGTTTTTTTAGATGGCATATTGTGCTCTTCTGATGTACACGAAGGGGTGCGCAATTGCGAATACCTCACCCGGACGATCTCTGACCACAACCCAGAGTTGTTAAGCTTGCAGTGGTCAAAAACGAGGCCCAAAATACCCACATGGTGTTTGAGACCCGAAGCCCTTGAGGACCAGGTGTTTCATGAAGAGATAGGTGCAGCCATTGAAAACTATTTCCAAGACAATGCTAATTCAGCATTGAGTTCCCTGGTGGAGTGGGACATGTTTAAATCAGTCATCAGAGGGCGCTGTACATCGGGGATGGTGGGAACGCGGAAGACCCTACTGCAGGACATACAGAGGGCGGACCAGCGCCTAAGAGAACTAGAGCAGGAAAGACCAGAGAACACTGATAATCAGGGGGAGCTCCTGGAGGCTTGAGAAGCCATGGCGGTGCAAGTGGAGCATCTTCACTTCTTCGACTATAAAAAATACATTACCCAAGCTCACATGGAGAGGGATAAGTCAGGAGCTCTGCTGGCTTGGCTGGCCAACTCAGCCAGGAGGGGTTCGGTCATATTGGAAATCAGAGAGCATAATGGGGTAGTGAGGTATAACCAGCAGGGTATCAACAACCTGTTTCTAGATTACTATACCGACTTATACAAACGTAGATTGTCACCAGCAGAAGAGGGCATAGACGCGTTCATAGGGGACGTGGTCTTACCAGTCTTAGACGAAGACCTCGAGACTATCCTGGGTCGAGATGTGGAAATTGGAGAAGGGGTGCTATTAAAAATATGGCCCAAAATAAAATGCCGGGAACAGATGGCCTACCCATCGAATTTTATCTAACATACATTGACTTGCTAGCCCCTAGACTGGTGCAGCTATACAATGATGCGAGGCAAGTGGGACACCTACCTGTCTCGACCAGGGAGATGATTATCATACCCCTGCTTAAGCCAGGGAAACCATCCTGGGATAGAGCAGCATAACGCCCGCTCTCCACGCTTAACCAGGACTACAAAATCCTGAGTCGTATACTGGCCACTTGCCTGCTCCCACATATGACCGCCCTGATACACAGAGACCAATCCGGGTTTATACCCACCAGAAACACAGCCCTTAATGTCCGACGTCTCATACAGATACTAGAGGCAGACACATATAGGAAATAGGTGGCGACCATCTTCTCAGTGGATATAGAGAAGGCATTTGATAGCCTGGAATGGCCGTATTTATTTCATGTGATGCGGAAGGTTGGGCTGGGAGAGAGCTTTGTGGCCTGGACGTCTCTCTTATATTCTAACTCTACTGCTAGAGTTAAAACAGGGGGGCTAATATCGGACACCTGTAATGTGGGACGGGGAACGCGGCACGGGTGCCCGCTCTCCCTTCTTCTGTTCACCCTAGCGATGGAACTATTGGCAGCCCGGGCTAGAACAGGGCAACACTATCATGGCCTAAATGTTCTTGGAAAGATCCACCACATTGCACTCTACACAGATGATCTACTGCTGTTCCTGGCAGACTCGGGGGAGGCGCTCTGGGGTGCAAAAGGCTAGCTACAGGCCCTAAGTGGCGTAGCGGGGCTGAAGGTGAATTGGGCTGTTTGTTCCCAGCGAAGGAGGTTAGGATAGGTCCACAAGAAACTGAGGGAGTGAGATGAGAGAATAGGAGCCTGATGTACCTAAGTACTCAAATATACCATACTCACGGAGACATCCTGGAGGGTAATATAGGGAGAGCTCTCAGGGGCACAAAAAGTAATTTTGATTTTTGGGGTTCTTTGCCATTGTCGGTGGCTGGCCGGGTGGCTCTACTTAAGATGGTGACTCTGCCGAGATTACTGTATTACTTTGGAAGCCTGCCGCTCTGGATACCAACGAGATACTTCACCCAACTTAAGTCGATGGTCTCGGGGTTTCTGTGGGAGAATAGTAGGCGAAGAGTGGCACTTAGCATTCTCATGCGTCTGAGAGCAGAAGGAGGGTTGGCGGTGCCCGACTTTGAGGCCTACTTCTTTCAGCACAGCTACAGTGGCTCACAAAATGGGTGGCAAGCCGATTCGGAGACTGGAGGAGCTGAGAGAGGACTCCATGACCCTAAAAGTGATATTTCAAATCGCATTGAGACTGCCCGTTCGACCTTCAGCCCTCCCCCTGGAACTACGCATGACCCTCCAGTGTTGGCATAGGTACCTGAGATGGGCCAAAATTAGATGCCCTTATGCTCCAAAAATCCCACTACTTATGTGCGAGGCCTTGCCACATGGAGGTAGTTGGCAGAGACTTGCGGCTTGGTCAGAGCAGGGACTGGATACTTTAGGTGACCTATATGAGGAGGGTACCATGATCCCGTTCAACGAGCTGCAAGATCAATATGACTTACCCAGGGGGGACATCATATTGCACTCCGCCTTCACCGCGGCTGTGCAAAAACATTGGGGAGAAAGACTCACTGAGCCACCGTTGTTATTAGGATTTCAGTATCTGGTAATGGCGGCAGGCACAGTTAAGGTGGTCACGTGTATATACAGGTGAATAACGCAGGAAAAATTGCTGCCCTTAACGGAGCTGCAATTAAAATGGGAGGCGGACATCGGTAAGGTTATTCCAGAAAAAACATGGGAGGAGATAGTAGAGAGGGCTTGGAAGAGCTCCAGAAACACTAGATTCTAATTGCTGCATTTTTATATCTTACACAGGGCATACCTCACCCAGGAGAAGATCAATCAGTATTTTGATTCTCAAGAGGCGGCTTGTCCGTGATGCAATAGGGAGGAAGTTGGTTTTAGACATGTGCTCTGGGATTGCCCACAGCTGGGTAGCTTTTGGGAAGAAGTAACTAAGCTGTTGGCAGATATCACTGACAGGGAAGTCGAGGCATCACAGGGATATTGCCTGTTACACTGGTTCCCACACACAAAGAAAAACAAAATCACGAGCAAATTCATAGATATGGGCTTAGTACTAGCCAAAAGAGATATAACCATGCACTGGAAAGCAAAACAAGGTCCAAATATAACCAGATGGAAGAAAGAACTTATTAAGTGGGCAGAGAGTGAAGGGATGATTAGGATGCAAATTGCAAAACGAACGAAAAGCGAGAAGGCGCTGGAAGCAGCATGAGCATGGGAAACTCTGGTTGTCTTACTTCCAGATGATGCTGAAGATGAAGAATCGATTGGAGAGCCACCGGTAGGGGTAAATTAGGTCCTATACACCTTGGACCACCAAGAAGCCCCAGAGAGTTGGTTAGCAACCATAGTGCACCACCGTCCTCATGGGTCAAGGGTTCCTAAAGTGGTACCTCTGACAATTGGAAAGCACAGCCTGAACCAGAAGCTTATCATAAAGTGCAATCTGTATACAAGTGACACACCTGGGGGGAGGAGAGAGAGGGGGGTAGTTGACGGATGGGAGTTTGAAGTTGGGTATGTCGATGTATATAATAATCTAAGGACTGAACACAAATGAACCCTGACCATTGCATAACTGTGGGAGGAGGGAGGTCTCATGAGCACAGCAAGGATCTGAGCCTCTTTCATGTTGTTGTACTACGGAGCTGTACATATCAGTTCAGCAACTTTGTATCTGAATACATGATAAATGTGATGTAGTGATGATTTCTGGATGATTCTGTAAACCTCAATAAAGTTAAAAAAAAAAAAAAAAGCAGCGCATGGCACCCCCGCCATGCACAGCTTATGACCCAACATATTACATCACACATGACATGCTCTATGACATCATTTAAGACATCTCAAATTATAGATGCGTAGAAGTATTGAACTTTGTATGGGAGAGTAACTCTGTGTGCAGATAACCTTTGATGACTCCAGTATGTTCAGCTTAA
Source organism: Triturus cristatus (assembly GCF_964204655.1). Taxonomy (NCBI): domain Eukaryota; kingdom Metazoa; phylum Chordata; class Amphibia; order Caudata; family Salamandridae; genus Triturus; species Triturus cristatus. The sequence goes on along the minus strand of NC_140590.1, from coordinate 471,938,699 downwards.
GTTTTTTGGTTCAACAGAAAAAGTTTCCAACATGGCAAAGATTCTACATGGTAGATACAAAATATTTTAAGCAGCCTTGAGTTATTAGACAGAATCATCTCAGCATAACAATTTCTATATTATATAGAAAACTGTGTGCGCTAGGTACTAACCTACGTACATGTGCTTCTTTTGCTTCTGAAGAAGGGCTATCAATTAAGCTTTCCCCACAGTATGAAGGCTGCAGGTAGTGTGATCTTTAGCATCTTCAGACCTTGGTTATTTTAAGCAAATAGTGCATTTTGTGACAAATGTTGCATTGAGTGTACACTGTTCTTGATAGACCCATTTTAATCCTCCCTGGTGTCTGCAAACTGTGTGGTACGAAGTGTACTCTCTCTATGGAGTAATCACTGTTTACAGTACTCACTTTTGTACTCATATCAACTTCATTCCTCAATGCAGGTTCAGTTACTGTGAGGGGTTTTGATGCAGATAAAAACTGTCCGTAGTAGGACATTTATTTTGGAACAGATGTTGAGTATTTTGAGGAACGTGGCTTTCTACGAACAGATGGATACATACTAAACACCATGTGCAGTAGAGGATACCCATCTCTCTGTGGTTGATTGGTAATGTGAACTTGGCTACCCATTAGGTGCATGTTATAGGTTCATTATTACGCATAACAAATGGTTGCTACACCTAAAGGAGTTGTATCTGTGATGGCATTAATGATTAATATAATTCTGAGCTATTTTGTACTTACTTTTAGGTCTCTAATGACATACTAGTTTATAGAGAAATGTGTACAAAAGAAGCTTGGATGATGTCATCAATGAGGTCACAGAACATGCCATCAGTGATGTAATATGTGAGGTTATAAGCAGTGCATGGTGGGGGCGCAAGTTATAGTTGCGTCTACTAACTATAACTGGGGAATGTCAGTGTTTAGTTCTAAACATTAATTTTGTCACTGACAAATTCGCCTAAGTATAACGTTACCTTAACCTTTGATATTTTCGGTGAATTTCTTAGTTTAAAAAAAATAAATAACAGATCTTTTTACCACACATAACAATAACTTTACTTAAACCTTTTTTTCCAGTAAATATACATATAAATGCATGCATTTACATGGCTACACAAAAACCGGGACAGGCCAGACATAAAAGTAACATGAAAGGCTTTAGTCCTACTTTATATCTGACCTGTCCTGGTTTTTGCTTCTGAAAATCTGGTCACTCTACTGACTCGTCTTGGCTAGTCACTACAGAATTTATTGCGCTCCAATAAATCAACAATGCATTCACCTCAATCAAGGATTTAGATCACTTTTCAATGGGCAATTTTAGAGAAAACACACTTGCTTTCTCTTGGCCAAGCACAAGAATTTAGGATGATTTGTCCTTTACAGAAAAAGAGCTTCAATTAAGTCACCTACTATGTTTATATTTGAAAGGGCTTCCCGTTGAGGTTTTATTTCTGTGAAATGAGCATCAGGGTCTGAATGGGACCCCGCCTGTGTATTTATCCAAGAAGAGTCTGCATATTTGCACAAAATGTCTATCCAAGTAGAGTACTTTCTACTGATGAATTAGTAACAGCTACCTCGTTGGGTGAATGTCTAGTGCATATTCTACCCTTCCAGCTGCATAAACCACCAGGTAACGTCTTCAGTGGCCTTGTGTACATTTAATGTTGGCAATGTGATTGTTCCTGGAGCATCTACATGCAGAAATCAGTGACAAATGTTATCCTTGTACAGAGAAGATTATGACAGCACAGACAAACAGTTAAATCTCTACTTGAAGTGCTACCTCATTGCCTGAATTACTAGTGCATATTTCACTCTACAGCTGTGTATAGGACCATTATGTAATGTCTCTGGTGATCTTGTGTGCATGTAATTTTGGTAAAGTATTTGTTCCATGAGCGTCTCCATGCAGAAATCAGTGACAAATTCAACTCTCATATGAAAAAGATGACGACACTACAGAAAAAGAGTTTAATCTCCCCCTAACAAGGGTACTTCCTCTTAATTATATTAAGTAAATGCGTCTTTGTTTGGTGGGATGTCCTCATATTCCTCTGCATCAAGAACTACCATCAAAATTGGTGGGAAACATGATTGGATCCCTTTGGTAAGTTGAGCTGCCGCCGGACTAATTTTTTTTTTTTTTTAAAGTTGTGGGGGCAGTGCAGCCTCCCTCCCGGGGCCTGTTTTGGCACCAGAGATACCATCCCTCGGGCCGTACCTTTTATTAAAAGGGGAGTGGGCCACGTGGACCCCCTACCAGAACCTGTTGTGGCCCCGGTGATTCCACTAGCTGGGTCCTCTATTTTAAATACCAGGTTGCCCTGGTGCTCACCCTGGACACCGACCAAGGAAATGGTGTTTGCAGGGGAAGCCCCAGGGCCCCTGCAGCCCCAGTCGGCTCCACGCAAGCTGCAGTAGCTGGCATTGCTCCCACACAGAGTGAGCAATTATGTATGCTGTTACCTCTGGGCAAGAGTAATATGTTGTTCTGTTTCCATGCCTGCATCAGTGCTGGCTGGAAACAGAATACAAGTCTGCTTCAAGCTTGTGGGAGCATTTTTAAAATTCCAGCCCAGTGGGTCCAGACTTGATGTTTGCTCCTGTTTGGCTGTAGTTTCAAAAATGCTCCCCCTAAGCGGGAGCAAACACAAGTTTCCCTCCTGTGCTGGTGCGGACAGAGAAACTGCTGTGTCCTGGAGGTGGGTTCCCTAGAACACAGCAAGTGAGCCGGCCCTGGGGGATGGGTCCCAACGGGCCATTAAAGGCACAGGGGGGGGGGGGCAAAATGCCCCCTCTTTCTTTTAACTTAAGTATCATCTTTAGGGAATGGGGTCCCCAGGGCCTTTAAAAGGCTTGGGAGAGGGGCTGCATGGCCCTCCTCCTTTAATATATACCTTAGGTCCTGGGGGATGGGGCCCCTGGGCCAATTACGGCTTGGGGAGGGCACCAGGCACCCCCTCCCTATTTACAAAGAAGTAAGGCCCCTGGAAATGGTGTTCCTGGGGATAAATATGACTCAGGAGGGGGGCTGTGTGCCCCTTTCTCCTTACTAAATTGTTGGTCCCTGGGGATGGAGTCCCAAGGGCCAAAAACAGCTCGTGCAGTGGGGCCACATGCCCCTCCCTTTAAATAAAGAATGCAGCCCCATGCCACTATATATTTTTTTGATCCCATGGGAGTCCCATGCGATTGTGGCAAAAATAGCTGTTTTTCTTCAATTTTGAACCCATGGGGCCTTGGGGCACAGGGTATCCCTACCCTGCTCCCTTATAAAAAATGTATTTCTTACTTCAGGACAGGGGACTTATTCTCTGGGTCCTGTAATTGCTGCCAGCAACATATTTCTGATGTTGCTGGGCAGCCAATTAGAGAGCTCGGCCAAGTGGAAAAAAGCTCCCTGGGCCAATTAGTACACGTTATTTTTAAATTGCCACTCCCACGAAAGTCCTGTGAAACTATTGTGAACCCAACCATACAAATATTGTAAACCTTAATTTCTCAAAATCTACTGACCGTATTTACATCAAAACACAAATCTGTGGACCAAGATCTACCTGCCAACCAATTTTGGTGTGATTTAATTCACCAGTTTTTGCTGTAGCCCTGCCTAAAGAAGTCTATGGAAAATGTATGGGGATTTTGCATTTTGGGATCCCCCTTTTTCTCTGCCCCAATATACAGATCACCCCGAATCTTTCCATGCACAAACTACGCAAACAAAAAAACATTTTGGGAATGTTTTGTGGAGATTCGTCAAACGGTGCCAAAGTTATTAGAAACAAGAAAAACGCACTTCATATGGAAACGCTGACCTAATTATAACAACCCAGTGGCGATTGCCACTGGGTAATGCATATTTACATATATATATATATATTATGGCGGACAATGGCTAAATAATAACTGCACGAACAAGATTGGGTCTGCGCTCGTTTGTTTTCCAACCGAGGGAAGAGTGAAGGCGAGTGGTGGTGAGATATATATATATATATATAACTAACATGTGAAATTCGGTATGAAAAATCTATACTTACCTTTCAATATTTTGAATTTGATATTTTGTCCTCAATACGTGTTTGCTTTGATACTCTTGCTACGATTTTCACGGTGCATACCTGCAATGGAGTGTGTGTGAAGAGAGCTGGTGTTGGTGAAAGAAGCAACATGGCCAGACAAAAATGCAAGTGGGAAAACTTGTGAGTAACTCTCACTAGAGAGAACAGTCAAGTGTCTGAGCCTATGTCTAATTTCTAAAACAACCCATTCACTTGTCGAGGAGGTAAAAGTCTGACCCATATTGTTTCATCTGTTACAGTAGAAGACGGCCGAAAGGGTTTTAAACATATGTTTGAGTTAGAGTTTGGTGAGTTTAATTGTCAACCACAGGAGAAGCCCTGAAACAGATGCTAGCTGCTATGCCGAAAGTCTTCTCTACTTGTGAATGGGATGTGGAAGAGGCCTTTGTGAAGTACTTCACATCAGACTGATAGACAAGACTTCCTTTATCTTCCCATCATTTGCACCATCTGATGGGGAAGATGTCAGGTGATAGCTCAAATACTTGATAGTTGCTGGATTGAGCCAAGAGTCTGGAAGTTTCATATCTTTCACATCATAGTAGTGATAAAGCCGGATTCTTATCTACCTTACCATCACCAAGAATCCTCTCAGGTCGCCAGGATCTTTTTATCTGCTAAATAGTGTAGAGGGGAGGAAATCCAATATTAACACATAATCAACCAACTCAAATTCGAACTCTAATGAACCACTGACTCCGAATCTAAAATTTTAGAAATTTATTACAAAGCCAAAAATAACTGCACATACAAGCACCTCAGCACGAGGTGAAGGAAATAAGTGGGCACTAATACAAAGAAGAGTCTACGCAGGAGTCTCATCCGACTCAGGATAAGAAGAATAGTCAGCTCTAGGAGCTTCAGGCCACCAATAACCACTCCAATCTCTACATTAGAAATCATTAACCTAAAAAGAAAATCAGTTAGTCTATCCCTACTCTATCTCTAAGGTGACATCCCTACTTAGCATTTTCCCAGGCAAAAGAGTAAAAAAAGGTGTCAGAAGTGAAGACTTCCTTAGAAGTACACTCACTTAGTCAGAGCTCGTTCTAAGATGCTCCTTCTACCTTCCCATCTAAACCTCAACTGCTCAACCCACGGGGCACTGTCCCTAATTCAAAATCCCAACAACGTAGAACACGCCCTCCGGCACACCTCTTCAGCCAGGTCTTCTTCCTGTACTTTTCCACTGAAACTTGTCTCTCATCCAACGACGGTTAGCTTAACCTTGGGTCCCAGGCACCTTCTCCGCCGAAAGTATCATCCCTGCATTCCAGTATACTCCCATGCTGGCTTCTCACGCCATCCTAACTCCTAAAACAAAGGGTTTGTTTCTCTAACGAGCTAGGTGTCCTTGCACCTGCAACAGAAACATGGGAACAAGAAACTTTCCACTTCTCTGAGGTTTTCTAACGTCTCTGAAACCCAAAGCCTTTCCAAGGGAAATCGTTTTCGGCCTACATCATTTAGCTAACATAAGAAACAAACAGGCCTTTCTCTTAAACGTATATGCAATCAGGCCTTTACACCATTTAAACACACACACTTCGAAAATCATACTATAAGCATTAATTTCATTACACTTCATATATGAATAAGCAAGCTACATGTGCAGACTTTAATATGGTGCACATTTAAATCTAATGCATCACATGACACGAAAACCACCCATCATGCATTGACTAAAATACAATTGAATTAACTACAACATCGCTCTTCATAAATTACATGGTTATATTTCTAATTTGTTCTAATTAATGCTACGTTCAGTATTGCAATTCTAAATCACACCTTAATATGGATCGGCTAAATATGTGGGTGCGGACGAACAGTGATTATGGTGCACCCCTGCAATTTTCAGAACAACATGGCGCTCTATCAGTAGCTCAAAAATGAATTAGGGATCTAAGAATAAGCACAATAATAGAACAGAACTAGGCAGAATGGACGACACACTGGAGAATCTTGGTATGGACTATTGAGGTTTAAATAACTTGCTACACAAATATTGTAGCAAACAAATCGACAATCACATTTTCAACAAGGTTAACTATATATAGACAAGCATAGGCTTACTATACTCAACTTCATGTGTAAGTATCCTAACGATATACATAGCTTTAAGTTACTTAGATGTAGCATTATCAGGACAAATTGTATACTTATCAATTTATATACTTTCCTCCACGATAGTTTATTTTACTGGGATATTCTTTTAGCACAATATTTCTGTAGTCTATATTCTAACACACAACTATCTGTATTTGGACATGATTGGGACAATTTCCTTTTATGTAGAAAGTTTCTTATCATAGGCAATCTTATCTGTGATATAGTTTAAATTAGACCTGGGTATCTACTGAAAATTAATTGCATTGCTGGTGTACGTAGGAAGAACATCGAGAAAAATAAAGACCCAAATCATTGAGCACAAGAGCATGATTCGCAATAAAAATTTGAACTCCTGCTTGGTAACACATTGGGTTAACACTTCACACACGATTCCTCAACTCAGGTTTACTATCTTAGAGAAAATCGAACAAGTCCAAGGGTTAGATTTTAATACATCTCTGGCACACAGAGAAACGTTTTGGATAAAACATCTGGGAACTATCATTCCGGGGGGTCTTAATGACCACTAGGAATTATTGTGCTTTTTATAAACAGTCATATGATGTATTAGCGTATTCAAGTTGTGTCAATGTCATTTACTTGTTTATGTAAAGGATTTGCACCAGCCATTTTTCTAGGGAGAAATGCTTCATTCACTCTGCATAGGACTTCATGTTTCTCTACATACCTCACTTGCACATCACCTCGACTCTGGGGCTTGATGTCAGACTCGGTTGTCGCTTATTTGCTTGCAATTGATAAACTTTGTGTTCAGCATTCCATTACACACTGGTCATTTCGCGCAGCACTTTACAGTATAGATGCTTCTGATGGATCTTCACACACTTAGTGTGTTGTGTAAACACGCGAGTAACAATAAAGTTTTGTGATTGTTTTTGTGGTTCGGATTGGTTACGAGGATTCATTTGCCTTTAAAACGGAGTATGCTCTAGCATACGTCATGGCGTCTTTTTGCTTTGACGGAAGTGGTGGCATTTCGGCGGTCGGTCGGCATTATCCAGGTGAGTATTGCAGTTAACAAGACTTAACGGCTTAAACTATTAGACGATAATGTCGTTGATATATTACACACTTTGAGTCTGGAGCAATGTGTTGACGCGGTGATCGTTTGTTTCATTATTTTTCAGATATGGTTATCTTTAACGGCGTGTCTGGTAAGCACCCTGTTTGCCTTCACGCTCTTTTACAAAGTTGTTTCACAGCACGCACGGCTTAGGATATGTTTTGTTTTTTCATTCTCAGTGATAACCTCTAGTGGTTAACGAACGGAACGCTTGTGAGATACCATCTTACAACGAGACACGATATTCACTTTTTAATTCATACAATCAAATAGACATTACATTTGGTAAGCTTTAGTCTCTCTCACATTCGACTAAACATTCACAAATAATGCGCCCGTTGGGGAAGTTTCATTCGGTTCTTTATTTTCTAGCGAGGAGGCTGCCGTTTACTGATGCAGCGCGGGTATGAGCTGTTTTGACACTGTAGCACGACGTTTGTTGGTTTACTCACTCACGCTCTTGGCACCTAATTGGTTCACCTAGATACGGCTTGTTACAATATTCACAGTTATTCACTTGGAGTTATTGTAATATTCCATGACACTCTGGTAGAGCACGTTCAGCCAGCTGGCTGTTACTTTCTTAATCTCTGGGCATTCGGCGATTTTATGACACATGCACCTAATAAACTCTTCCTTCATTTCTTGCCTATCGTTGCTGACAATGTGCCATGTTAATATTGTGATAGCTTGTGACATTTCTGGTTACTCTCCATTTTTGTTGTAGTTCCACTTGGAAGGAACAGAATTCATTCATTCATCCTACTCTCATTTGGAAATACCCCTGAAGAAGGGTTTTTTAACCCGAAATGCATTGGGAATTTTCTTCTTTTTGAACTTTTGACGAAATATGTAATTTTGATATAATTTGATGCTTGTTAAGAAGCAGATTAGCAAGCAAAAGAGATTTGCATATGTTCATTCTTGAAGTTTACACATAGGCATTTGTTTGTCTTAAAACTACTGGTATTTTGCAATATAATATCTTGAAATTTCTTTTTGTAAGTTTTGCTTTTATTCTGTAAAGAGTTGTAAGAAATCGCAATAAGAATCTGAAACCATAGGACAATAGCAGTGCATCTCACAGACCTGGGAGATCCCAGGCATTGAAACAGGTTATTGTTTTAATATTGACATTTGCCCATCCTAATTTTAGAGCATGTAGATCTTTCAAATTGTGGCACCCGCTGTGGCACACAAATGTTTGTTGACATGATTCCAAGTGGATCTGTTGATATGGTGTTTCTTTATCTTTTCTAATATTTAAATGTGCTTAATATTGGATAGTGTCCAACCATGTTATAATCTAATGTGTTGTCCAATAGTGGATTATGCTGAATAGTGGTTGGCTACATCCTGTTTTGAATCAGTGAAGAGCACCAATGTGTGTTCCGGAGAACTTCCCTGTTTGCTTCATTCGGCCTGATTGAGGCTTGAAGTGGCCGCTCAGTTTACAAAATACTTTGTGGTATTTAGGTTAATACTGGTGATTGGTTGTTATGTAGATTTATTCAAGGGTGTAAATGGGCTATTATGATTCAAGGGTGGAAATGTGCAATTAAGATGGAAAATGATGAACAAAATACATAGCCACGTGTTACCTAAAGTGCTCATTCTTAAATCAAGAAGGCTTTCTATTTTTTTCTTCCTGATTTCCAAGCTGAGGGCCGTTAGTCAACTAAAGAGCTTGGCAGCCATGCTTTTTGCATGTTAGTGTCAATATGTAGAGAGATAGAGTAAAGGGGGGAATTGTAAATTTGGGTAACAACCAGATGATATTAATACAGTGTTTACTTTGCTAAAAAAAAATAAGTTCCTGTGCCATGCGGGATTGACATTTGATTCAGCTACCAACATTCACTACCTGCCTTTTTACCTTTCTTTTGCAAGTTTTTTTAGGCCGATGCAAAATTTTGATTATGCCAGAGTAACTGGCATAATTTTGGTACTTTCACTTAACAAAGTTACACAAAAATACGAAGAGAACGCCATTACTCCAGTGTTTAATTTCGGGGAGATATTTTAACATGAGTTTAAGTAATTTTTTAACACAAGTGGCATATCAGCTAGATTTTCACCTGAGCAAGATTTACTGTTCTGATAATTTTTCAACACAAGGGGCACTTCAGGTAGATTTCTTATCCGAGTGAATTGTTCAGATAATTTTCGAGTGCAAAACTACACATCTGAATGCAAGCAGCGGTGTTTTGAAGACGAGCAGCCGCATTTTCGTGGTGATTCTTTTACACGGCTAATTTTTTCAGTGAGAGACGCATCTTGTATATTATTCTGGTAACTTTAAGTGATTGTTCTATCCGAAAATACGCAAATTAGGAATTTTCAGTTCTGCTTTCGCCCTTTCTCACTGTTTTGCAGTCTTTCTCTGCCTCCTTCTGATGCGTGGTCCTTGATTTTGGCTCATTGTTACCATAACTAAGCTGACTTTGTTTTTGTATAGAAAGAGATTGCTGTTAAAATCATGTGTAGGTAATATTTATGGTTATTACTCTTAGCACTACTATTATGGAATCTATGTGCTTTTTCAAAGTTGACCTCATCGCTTCAAGAATTTCAGTGGCAAAAACAAGCCACTGCTTCTAGCAGCTAGAGGCAGGCATACGCTTTATGATAGGTGAAAATAGTGCAAAAATGGGGCATATATTAATGGGGCAGATAGAGTGTGCCATTCATTTGTTCTGTTATGTTCATTTGCCTGAGAGAAACAGAATGTCATCTATTTGTTCCAAGTTGTTAACTGAAGCCCCTCCCCCGCAACCCGTTGCTGCCCTGTTACTTAGCTGTAGTCTATCTTAAGGGAAGAGGTGCAACCTTAAGGGAAGAGGTGCAGATCTCCACCAACTAGGAAAGGAGCAAGAATGGAGAACAGGGCCCTAGCAAAGCTGCATAATATCCTGATACAATATGCTTAAATAAGCATTTCTGATATTTATCTGACAGGACAAAGCACCCTGAGATTTGTAGTTTCAATTTTCCCATTTTAATTACAGGCTTACAAGACACGGTGTAATTAGTGATGAATGAAAAGCAGTTTCTGGCATCATCCTAGTAAGGTGAGGAGGCACATGGTAGAAGTGAATGCTGCTGCATGCATCTGGAGGAAGGAAACATGCTGAAATCTGAAAGGAGAGTGTGCTGCAGGAACTCTAAAAGCGGCATTGCTGCAGATTCCTGTATAGGAGTAAAATAAAAATCAGAAATGTGAATGTGCACGTGTCAGTAGATTGGAGAGAGTGAACTCTGTAGCAGGGATGGAAGTGATTTTATTAAATTAAAGAACGTACGCCGCAACAGAAGTCTGTAGAGATGGACAGTAACAGAATTAGAGAGACTAAAGTTGGCTCCATGTTACTGGGACAGTACTTTTCCATTCATGACCTTTGCTTTTACATATCAGTGTATTCTGGAAGTAGTTGTCTTTGTTAACTTTAATTGAGCCAAATGGACAAACACACCTAATAACAACGACATATAAAAATGTAAGTCTAGAAATGGAAAAGTGGTGGGCGGGTCACATGGGGGAACAACCTTTACAACGCAACTTTTACAACGCACTACACTTACAACGCATTTTTTACAACGCAAAATCCATTACAACGCATTCCATTACAACGCATGACACTACAACACATTTTTAAAAACTACCTTTACAACGCATTCCGTTACAACGCATACTACCTTTACAACGCATACCATTACAACGCATAATATTACACTACACTATCCAACACTTACCCTACTGTTGCACCCCCTGGAGTTAGAATAGTAATTGTTACCCCTATACTATCCAACACTTACCCTACTGTTGCACCCCCTGGAGTTAGAATAGTAATTTTTACCCCTATTCTATCCAACACTTACCCTACTGTTGCACCCCCTGGAGTTAGAATAGCAATTTTTACCCCTATACTATCCAACACTTACCCTACTGTTGCACCCCCTGGAGTTAGAATAGTAATTTTTACCCCTATACTATCCAACACTTACCCTACTGTTGCACCCCCTGGAGTTGGATAGTATAGGGGTAAAAATTACTATTCTAACACTTACCCTACTGTTGCACCCCCTGGAGTTAGAATAGTAATTTTTACCCCTATACTATCCAACACTTACCCTACTGTTGCACCCCCTGGAGTTAGAATAGTAATTTTTACCCCTATACTATCCAACACTTACCCTACTGTTGCACCCCCTGGAGTTAGAATAGTAATGTTTACCCCTATACTATCTAATACTTACCTTAAATGGAATTTAATATTATGCGTTGTAATGGTATGCGTTGTAAAGGTAGTAGGCGTTGTAATGGAATGCGTTGTAAAGGTAGTTTTTAGAAATGCGTTGTAGTGTCATGCGTTGTAATGCAATGCGTTGTGATGGATTTTGCGTTGTAAAAAATGCGTTGTAAGTGCATGCGTTGTAAAAGTGTGCGTTGTAACGACATACATCCGGTCACATGGAGCCATCTGGTCATTCGACACAGGATCCTATAGAGAAAGAGACTCACAAGGGATTGTATTGTATTGTAAGTGCATTTATATAGCGCTTACTACCCCTGGCGAGGCGTCAAAGTGCTTTTTCGGTTAGTGGCACGCTACCCCGGAACCCATAAAGAATCGGTGGTGAATTAGTATGGTGAAATCTGAAAGTACTTTGAGTGGTGGATATGTTAGTCAGTTATTTGGATTGCGAAGGATGGTGGTGGGATAGAAGAGGGAAAAGGTTTGCATTTATATAGCACTTGCTACCCCTGATGAGGTGTTGAAGCGCTTTTTAGGTGAGTAGCACGCTACTCCAGAACCCATAAAGGATTAGTGGTGAATTAGTATAGTGAAATATGAAAGTAATTTGAGTGGTGGATGTTAGTCAGTTATTTGGAATGAGAAGGATAGAGGAGGGAGAAAGGTTTACATTTATATAGTGCTTGCTACCCCTCCTGAGGTGTTGAAGCACATTTTCGGCACGTGGCACGCTACTCTGGAACCCATGAAGGATTAGTGGTGAATTAGTATAGTGAAACATGAAGTAATTTGAGCAGTGGATATGTTAGCCTTTTATTTGGATTGAGAAGGATAGTGGAGGGATAGAAGAGGGAAAAAGGTTTGCATTTATATAGCGCTTGCTAACCCTGATGAGGAGTTGAAGCACTTTTCAGTGAGTAGCAGGCTACTCTGGAACCAAAATAGGTTTAGTGGGAATTAGTAGAGGAAAATATGTAATTTGAGTGATGGATAGTCTGTTATTTGGATTGAGAAGGAATGGTGGAGGGATAAAAAAGGAGAGGGTTTAGAATAGTTTTTTTGGGGTTTTAATAGCAGTAGGAGGGGGTTTGGGATGAGTAAAGGGGAGGCGGAGGGGGAAGAGTCAGAGGTAAGGGCTTAGAAAGGCTCGTTTGGGAGATATGAATAGAAAAAAAAGGTATTAGATGATGCAAGGAGGGGTAGTGGAGAGAAGGGTCTTGAATTTTCTTTTTTTGAAGTTCATAGCAATATGAGGGGGTTTGGAATGAGTAAAGGGGAAGAAGAGTCTAGAAAGGATTATTTTGGGGATCATAGCAGGGGTATGAGGTTTGGGATGAATGAGAGAGTGGAGGTAGAGGATATATTGATAGAGGTATTGGGTGAGAAATAGGATAGTCCATTGGAAAGGGTAGTAGAGTGAGGTTTGAGAGGAGTCAGAGAATTGAGGTGGAGGATATATTGAAAGCGGTATAGGGTAGTGCATTGGATATGCTGAATTAGAAGAAAAGTAATAAATATACAGATACATAAGTACATGGACGGTATATGCATAACAAAGGTAATATATTTAGATTAAACATGCATTTAACAAACTCAGGATTTAAATTAATGTATTTGTTTTTATTTTTTGTAATTCAATAGTGAAGCAATTATAGATAAATAGTTATGATAAAAGATTTACTTATTTATGCAGTCCCTTATATACATGTTAAAAACATAGAATAATGAAACTATAACTAATATGTACATTTGTTAAGCAGAACTATACCTATATTTATCAAATATAATTAATATACATATTTATACAAAGCAATACACATATGTAGGTACATATCTATGGTCCAAATAAATGCTTATAAACAGAGGGATATGCTGTATGTTTATGTTTGTGTATGGTGGTTATGTGGGGAAGAGCCAATTCTTCTATAGTTTTCTGAAGATAGGGGGGTTATCCGTGGATCTTATGTTGGGGGTTTAAGAGTTCCATAGTTTCACTGCTTGAATCGAGAAGGGTGTGCCACCCATGTTATTTTCTTGTACGTTGGGATTTTGAGAGGAGTTGCCACTCTGCAGTGGAGGATCCTTTGTTGAATGTATTGTGTGATTTTATTCCTGATGAAGAGCAGTCCTGTTCCATGTATCGCTGTGTGGGTAATACAAATCAGCTTGAATGTGGATCTTCTGGCAACCGGTAACCAATGTAGAGCTTTCAAGGCAGGGGAGATACGTGCTTGTGACTTTATAGGTAAGAGTAGTCTGGCAGTCAAGTTCAAACTCCGTTGTAGTCTTTTTATAGTTGTTAAAGGTTATCCATGGTAGAGGCTATTGGCGTAATCGAGTTTGGACAGAACAAGAGAGATGGACCTTGTGTGGAAATCCCAGATGGGGGAAGATTCGTCACAGAGTTTTTATAGTAGCAATGCTTGAGCTTGCTAGTTTGTCCACTTGGGCATTCAGTGATAGCTTGGAGTCTATGGTCATTCTGAGGTTTCTTACTTCCTTCGATACTCTGGGCGGTGTGCCCAGATCATCAGGCCAGGGGCCAAGTGAGTCATAATTTTTCCAATCACCACACGTTAGTATTTCCGTTTTGGAGGCATTCAATTTGAGATGGCTCCACATCATCTATTGATCTACGGCTCTGAGACAACTGAAAATTGGTGAGTTTCCAATGTCTACGGGGCATTTCAGTTGAAGGAGTATTTGCATGTCATCTGCATAGTTATAGCACATGAGGCAAAATTGATTGATCAGTGCTGGTATTGACATCATGTAGATGTTGAAAAGCATGAGTGAGATGATAGAGCCTTGAGGGACCCCTGCTTTTGTGAAGTACAGTTTGGACGAGAAAGGGGGTGATGGATGACATTACTTCCGTTGTGAAGGTAGGGTTTGATCCCGTCTAGAACAGTCCCCTCTATGCCGGCTTCATAGAGTCTTTGTATCAAAGTGTCATGGTCAACCATGTCCAAGGCAACTGAGAGGTCCAAGAGAAGTAGCGCAGCAACCTCATTGCAGTCAACTGTGTTCTTAAGGTCATCCTAGATGGCAACAAGGGCAGATTCTGTGCCTCTTCTTGGACGGAATCCGGTTTGAAAGTCTGATAGTGTGGCATTATCTTCAATGAATTGTGACTGTGAGAAATTGGCCTGGTATATGCTGACCACTAATTAAAGTGGGCACCCTGTACCAGTCCAAACAACCCTTATTGATGATTAGGTTAAAGACAACCTTTTTTAAAGCTATCCTAGTGGTAGCTATGGAGAGCAACCTTCAGGCTTAGTCTCGAAGGAATGCAAAGCAGCTTGTTTTAACTAGATTAGAACCTCCTGAAAGACCAAATGAAAGGAGAACCACACAAGAGACATATAAAATATATGTATTTATTACTAAACACTCTCTACTAACCTCTTTATGAGATAAGAGCACAAAGCACACAATATTAAATCACTAGAACGACAGTAAATAGCACAATACAGAGCGGGCTCCAGGGGGAGACCGAACCATATACTAAGAAAGTGGTAGAACAACCATGACTTAACTAGACACAGTGCTTAGAGCACTTAGAATCGTTGGGACCCAAAGTAGTGACACAGGGGACCCACGGAGAACGGGTGCAGTGTGTGAACACAGGCGCGAGCTCCGTACAATCCTATGGGAAAGTCGCAGTTGGAATTTTAGAGTTTAAGGACACTTCGAAAAGGACTTTAAGCAAACCCCTTGGAAAATAGAAGGTTCTAAGGCCAGCACCCTTGAGAGTACCGAGATACCTGTGTTACCTATCCCAGAGGAGCCTGGTGCATAGGGGTCAAGTGGTGTCGGAAACCTTCGTTGTTTTCAATGGCGTGATGCGAAAAAGTGCTACTGCCGGGAAGATGAAAAGTATCCGGTGGGATCCAAGCCTGGATCCGAAGTGAGAAAGACCTGAAAGCAGAGGGGGCAGAGTCTTGGTCACTTCAGGGTGACCAGTGGCACGATAGACGAATGCCCACTGATGTCAGGTGCTTCAGGTGAGATGATGCGATGCTTGACTCTGCAGGCACGGGGACCAGGAGACGTTGACAACAACCAAAGTCCGGAGGTGAGCTTTCCCACAAAGGATGTCGAGTGCTGGGGGGGTCAGTGTCCGGATTGAACTCCAACAAGCCTTGGCAACTGCAACCCACGCGGGCAGAGGAAATAAGCTTCGGTGAGGACCAGCAAGGTCCAGGGGGTCTCCAAGCAATGGAGGGTCAGGGCACGTCTGGAGCAACCAGGAAAGCCCAAGGAAAGTCCAAGTTACCTTCACAGGGACCCACAGGCCAACAGACCATGGATCGCGAAGGGACCTCGAGTTGAATCACAGAATACCAGCCCACGGAACACTCATGGAGTGTAGGCCTGAAATCTTCAGTGGAAATACTGCTCAGGGTCAGGACTACACTTATCCCAAAGCACTGCCTCAGGGATCACTAAAAAGCATATGCTGCAGCAAAAGTACATGTTAAACAGGGATTCGGGTTGCACGGTCCCCACCAGGGATACGGGTCTCAGGATTGCTGAGAGAACTGATCGACCTCAGGGATGCTCGGAAACCCGCCTCCTGTGTTACAGAAGTCTTCGGAGTCCTCAGGAGCTCGGGAGATGCAAACCGGTCAGATGCGTTAAAGGTGCCTGCCTTGCAGGGGAGTAACTCCTTTACTCCAAGGAAGATTCTTCAGTCATCCAGCATAGTGTAGATTGTCGAAGTACTTGATTTCTGTAGCAGAGTTTAGTCCAGGTAAAATCTAAAGTCCTGTAGTCAGGGGTTCCTACTTTATACCCAAGGAAGGGGTGGGATAAACTCTGGGGACCCACCTATGGGAAGGTCAGGACAGAGGGGTGGCTACACCCATGTCCTTTGTCCAGTTTCGCGCCAGAGCAGGAGCAAATGGCTCCTGCAACCGGTTTAAGCTGGACTATGCACAGGGACACCAAATGTGGCCCCAATGCAGACTTCAAACACTGTCAGAGTGCGCCCACCCAGCCCCAATACACTAAATCCTGTCTGGGAGGTGGTCACCCCTCCCTGTGACAGGAAACCTATTGTCAAGCCTTCCCCTACTCGAGCTTGGCTCAGCAGCAGGAGGGCAGACTCATGTCTGTGGCTGGCAGCATCCTTTTTGTGATGCCCAGGTCGAGAAAGCTGGTACCGGGTAGCCCTGTGTGTCACATAAGTCCCTCTAGAAGGGTGGAATCATACCTTCGCCGCCAGTTACTGGTGGGGAGGTATGATTCCAAGAGGTTTGACACCAAACACGACATGTTTCTAAGCAGCCATTTTAAAGTTAGCATTTACCGCAAGGTTATAATGTACTTAAATACATATGGTTGGCTTCATCACAAAGAACCCCGGAATATAGGTTTCGAAGGCTGCAGAGGGGCTCTGCTCGTACATGGGCACCCACTCAAATAAAACCCAGCAGCCTACCTTCAGGAATGATAAGGCCTGCCATAGGGGTGAGTGATTTAGAATAGATATAGAGAACCTATATCTAAGTAAGGGGTACATGCACCACCTTACACAGGCTGCAGTAGCAGACCCGTGGTGTCAGTTTGAATGGTCTCTCAGGGGTGGCATAATACATGTTGCAGCCCCTGGGAGGGCCTCTGGGGTACCTGTGCCCTGGGTACATAGTATACCATATACTAGGGACTGATAAGGGTACCCCAGAATCCAATCTGGAGTGTACCTAAAGTACATGCAATCAATTTAGAGGAGAAAACAGCTAGACTGGGGTCCTGAATAGCAGGATCCCAGTCAGACTAAGTAGAAAACAGTGATACATCAGCAAAAAGTGGAGGTAACCATAAGAAGCAGATCCTACTCTCCTACAGTGACATCTGGGCTAATGCTGCTCTTTTTATCAGTTTTCCCAGGAAAGGTCCATTTGTAATTGTTCTATAGTTGTTGGGGTTCAGCGGCTCCAGGTTTGTTTTCTTCAGTAAAGTGTGTATGTATGACTTTTTGAGCTCTTCTGGAAATCTTCCTGTAGTTAAGGAATTGTTGATGATTCTTCTTACTGGTGTGATAGCAGTGGTTGTTAGAAGAATTGTCTTGAGCAATTGGTGGTGGATACGGGTCAGAAGGACTGCCGGCAGGCCTGCCTGCTTTAATCAGGTCCATAAATCTATTGCGTGAAATTTGTAGGCCTGGGCGGTAAATTCCGTTCCATGGTCTAGAGGTGTATGCACATAAGGTGGTTTTAGGTGTCTCGCCCTGTGTTGTTTTATGCATGAAAGCAGGCAAATGTTGGTCTGACAGGTAAATGTTTGAAAGGTAACTAGTTTTGTATTTGCAAAAATGACATTTAGGATGTGTCCAGCAATGTGTGTTGGTTTGTGGACGATCTGACGCAGGTTCAGTGCACTAGGCCTGTGATGATTGATTTCGGATGGGGTATATTGGGTTTGTCAAACCAAATGTTGAGGTCCACCAGAACGCATAGGTTGGAGTCTAGTGTTATTAGGTTTGAAACGGTGTCTAGAAGTATGTCTGGGAATGTTGCATTGCCAGGTGGAGATCTGTAAAAAAGAGCAGAGCATTACAGGAAGAAGACGGTGTGAGACTGCATCTGGTGAAAAGGGGCTCACAACCTTGTATGGAGATGTCGTCAGCTTTAGTGATATGTAATGTTTGCCTGAACACAACAGCTAGGCCACATTCTCTTTTGCCTATACGATTTTGTATGTTCGTTTGATAGCCTAGAGGAATGGCTTCATGGAGGACTGGAGCCATATCATCACCCAACCATGATTCAGTAATGAAGAGTATGCCAGGTTTTATTTTTAGAGAGCTATCAAACATTTCTTAGTAGACAGTTTAGAGAATGTGCTTTGGTGATATTGTGACTTTGTTTTGTAGAAGAGTGAGCAGTATTGTGTGGGTTTGTAGCACATGTTTCCTTAGTGTTGGAATTAGGTTTATGAGGATAGCATTTGTGTAGCTGTTCTCTATCGTGTTCCTCGTCCAGCATGCTAAGAAGGCATTTTGATGGGTCTGCATGTGTAGGTGATGGAGATGGTGTTCGAAAGTGAGTTGGTGAGCTGTGTTGTTTTTGTAGTGTACCCTTGTTGTGCAGTAGACAAGGAGAATCGAAGTTGTGAGAATTGTGCATCTGTTTAGGGCGGGAGGTGTATGAGTTAGGGGTGGTGGTGCAGCATGTGGGACATGTAGTAAGGTTCTAAATTTTCCAATGGATGAGAGGTGGTTAAAAGAGAGTTGCTGTGTTGCTGTATATGTGTTAGGGTGTGGGGGAAGAGAGAAAGCTTGGCAATGGAGTTTGTTCATTGTGTGTATCATTTGTGTAGTCTGGAAGGAGGGTGTATATTTGTAGTTTGTCACGGAAAGTATTATGACATGGTGTGTGAGTGAGAATTTGTTGTGCTGGTGTGTGTGTTATCTTTTGAAAAGTAGTGAAAAGAAGTACTAATGTGTTTGTTTTCTGAGAAGGATTTGTTTGTAGAGTATTGTTTGTTAGTGGAAGTTGTAGGGTAAAGGGGGTGATGATGTGTTTGTGAGTAGAGTGTATGTTGTGTGTAAGAGGGGATCATCTAGAGTTAAGAGTGTTTGTGTCAGATTTGATTGTTGCAAGAGGTAATATGTGTGGTGCAGTGGAGTGTAAGTGTTGTGTGGTTGTGTTATTGTGGTAGGAAGAAGAGGAGGGTGTTGGTGGGAGAAAAGATGAATGGCTGAGTATTGGTTTATTAGTGACAAAAAGGGGTCGGTTAGCAGTCGGTAGAGCAGGGAGTGTGTATCTGGATGAGATATAGTTAAGTATGGTCTGGAATTAGGTTGTGTCAGAGATGAGTGGATTGGTTAGTGGTATAGGATAGAGTTGTGTCTTGTTTGTAAGTGTTGATGCAAATGTGTGGTAGCTGGGATAGAAGGGTGTATAGATATTGTTTCTGGGTTTTGTAGTGAGTGCGGAGACATCAAAAGTTGTGTAGGGTTTGTAATAAATCAGTCGAGTACATGTGCTGTAAGTGTGTTGATCTGGTTGTGGATGGGCTAGGGTGGGTGCTGATGATTGTAAATTTGGACATCATTTCTGGCCCTAGTCCAGTCTTAAACAGGGTCAAACAGGCAGCTACCCTTGTCCTCTCTGCCCTTAACCTCGACGCCCTTAATCGTTGCCCTGAATAGTCCTAGTAATCAGTTGACCCCTTCGGCCAGTGGGAACCCTAGCCCTAACCAATCACAACACTAGCCCTAAGCCCTAGAACCAGTAGGACACCAGCCTCTTACAGCCAATCACATCCCTATTCCCAGCAACCAATCAGACGCAAAACTAGAAGCCCTACAGCCAATAAAAACCCTAACCCCAGCCCTACTCCCAGCCCAAGTCCCACCCTAGTCTCAGCAGCCAGTCATGCAGGAAACCCTAAGCCAATGTCCAATAGAAACCCAAACCCCAGGAACCAACCAGAAACCCTACACCTATCCACCAATCAGATCACTACCCTAAGCCTTACATCCAAAAGAATCACTGACACAGGAACCAATCCGCACCCTCAAATACTCACTCAATGAGAACACTAACCCTAATCCAATAGAAACACCAGATACAGCTACCAATCAGTGCACACATGTAGCATACAATAGCAACCTATATAAGGTGTTTGCGACGTCAGACAATGTTTTCTGGGCAGGGGACTGGAAGCTGCTCCTCAATTCAAAATCTCCTAGGAGACAGACAAGCTCAATCCACACTTTGGAGATCGGCAGGTAATGGCCTAAAAATGTTGTCCTCTAACAATACTGCCTTTCCAAGACTTAAACAACTCACTCTCCTAGCCAAAAAAATGTGTGTTAAAATAGCTTTCCCAGCACAGTTTAAACAACTAACAGCAGATTACTGCAGTCTCAGAGCACCCTCTGTTCTGTCTCTGATGTTTATATCTCTGTTACTAAGGGAGGTTTGATCTGGTTCCATTCACTTGCTAAGACAAAATGGGAGCTGAGGTGTATTGCGTAGCACACAGTTCTGAAAACAGAGCAAGGGAGAAACTAGGAGGGAAAATCAGGTAGTCACAGGCAATTTTCAAACATAACAGACTCTGGACTGCAAAGCCCACAATGCAACAGGGAAAATCAGACAGTCACGGGCAAGTAAAACTACACTTTTTGACAAAATAGGTGAAAAATGATGCAATCATGGGCAGGTAAAAACTTCAATTTATAAAACTGTAACACCCACAGGTGAAAAAGTTGGTGTCACGGGGAGAGGAAAAATGCTTTTAAATTTCAGGAAAGAGACAGTACAAAGTCTGCCTGCTTACCACCTCCTGGTCCTTGGTTCACTGCAATCTTGGGCACATGGAAAATGTAGCTCACAAAATGGAGGTGAATGTTTTTGGGTTCACCCAAAAAAGGGGCCTGGGCAGGTGTGAGAGGAGCGTTGCTTGGGAGCTAGGGAGCCAATCAACAAGTTTAGGCTGCTGGGAAGGGAGCCGGAAGCTGCTCCTCAATTCAGAATCTCCTTGGAGTCAGATAGGCTCAATCCACACTCTCGAGTTCTGCTGGTAAGGGATTAAAAATGTTGCCCTCTAATAATACTGCTTTTTCAACACTTAACTCATCTCCTAGACAAAAAACAAGTGTTAAAATCCCTTTTCAAACACAGTTTAAACAACTAACAGCAGTATGTATTAGAAGTTTTTACAGCTGCATGAGCCTTTGGGAACTTTCTATCCTGTTACTAAAACCTGGAGAGAGGAAGCCTCAGGATCAGGAACAGAGTAAGTACTGCAGGAATTTGGAGACAGTGAATTAGTGATACAGAACTTGTACAACAGTGCTGCCTTTTCCGGTGTTTTTACACGATGGTGAACATTGTTGTAGGCCTCGATCCTGCACGGCTCAGATAACACCCCCAAGCTTAGCCTCTGGTCCTGTGTATTTGGCTTCTCTGCGGCTCACTTTTGTGTGTGCGGTATTTTGTATATTTACATCTTTCGCTTAGGTTGCGTGCCATATTATGCGCTATATAATGCGCCCATAATCCCTGCAGAGCAAGTTAAGCATGTGAAATTAAACTCTAACCACGCTACATACAGTTGCTGCTTGGAATAATTAGCAGCACACTTTCATCTTATTTCGAATTTATGGACATTTGCAGTCTGAGCAAAGGGCCGTGAGACTGTCGTTGAGATCTTCCAAATGTGATTTTTTTTTTTGCAGATTTTTATAGCGCGGACTCGACCCGAAGGTATTGGAGCGCTTTTACATGAGTACCGGTTACGTTACACAAGGACACATTCATTTTTTAAAATTATTTTTATTTTGGTAGGCACGGGGAGATTAAGAGATTTGCTCAGAATCACAGGATATGGACGCGACCCCGAGGCTCGAACCTTGGTTTCCAGCACCAAAGGGGGCTGGCGTGTATAAGCTCAGTGAGGCTGCCATGCTGCACCAAACCATGCCCAGCTGCCAGGGGTTTTCTCTCTCCGCATAGCCAAGCCTTTCAACACGGGGCAGAGGGGATGGTGGGGGGGCGGGCGCTAGAAAAAGAGTCACTCACTGGCAAGTCCATACTGAAGTCCGGTCAGGTCAGCAGCAGCACCTGGCAACAGAAGGCAAAGTTTGTTCTAGGCCTGCGCTTTGCACCTCGCCCTAGCTCAGCCATGAACCAGCCCCCAGCTAAAATTATCCAATGGGATGCTCAGGCAGGGCGTAGTTACATATGGGTGAGAGTGAGAGCAGCTGGAAGACAATTTGGGAAAAATACAGCTGCTCAGCCACTTACATTTAATTTTGAAAAATTATCTGCATCATTGCTACCTGCGTGATAAAGTGTAGAACCGACCCTTTAAAATAAGTGTTGGTGCTGAGTACTGGAAACCACCAGCACAAATTAAGCACTGTGGGCAGAACTTTAAATGAAAATATAGAACTGTGATTACTTTTTCTTTAGAGTATCTGTTTGCCCCTGACAAGTGCCAGTGCTCTCCCATTATATTTCAGCAGTAGGAGAGTACCTGCACTTTTCAGCAGTGCTGAGAAGTGCAGGTACTCTCCCTTTTAACCCGTTCCGTGCTCATGACGGAACCACTCCGTCATGAGCCACGGGCGCCGTGTGCTCATGACGGAGTGGTTCCGTCATGCTGCGGCCGTTGGCGGCCGCTCCGCCCACGCGGCGCTAATTCCCCGCCTGTGCGGGCGATTAGCGCCGTGGGCGGAGTCATGACGGAACCACTCCGTCATGAGCACAGCTCGCCCGTGACTCATGACGGAGTGGTTCCGTCATGAGCACGGCGCCGCCGCTGTGCCCCCAAACCCCCCCCCCCCCAGCGCCGCAGCGGAATTCCTGCCGCAGCGAAGGGGTTAAATTAAAGAAATGCAGGTGCTCAGTACCGGACACTACCTGCCCAATTAAAGCACTGACTGTATTAGTAGACTGCTGCACCAAGTAGCTGTAATGCCTAGATATGCGAAATGAAGTGTACTAGGTTACTGTGAAGATATGAGGCTGACCACAGTTGTTTTACAACACTTGTTTGGAGAAACTTGGAAGGTAAAGTTTAGGATCCATGTTCAGTAACCAAAAGGAAATAGTAAGCTGAGCTCCAGAACAATATGGTTTACAGAGCTGCCGAAGCAAATGAAGCTTTAAACACTGTCTCTCGATATTGGGGGTGAATAACAGTAAAAACTCTTGCTGGAATAGACAGCAATGGGAGACGTGTGGACCGAGGCTCATAGAGACTGCTGCACAGACACGAAAAGTACATCTCACCAAAGGTTAAGTGGACAAGAGTGGTAAACCAGCTTGAATTAGTCGCCCGAACAGGAAGTATGTACAGCTCGCTGGGTGTTCCAAAGCCAGCATGAAGGCGGGGAGCCCTTTAAAACTAAACAGTGGTGGGAAGGATACCAACATTTCCCGGTGTTGGGGGGTGGGGTGGTGGGGGGTGTGTTTCTGATCTGCGGGATTAACGAGCTGCTCGTATTTCCAGACGCTCATAATCTCTTGCAGTCTTCACGGTTGGGGATGAACTTTCAGATTTTAGGCAGCAGCGTAGCAAGGTCGTCATGTGCCATGGTGCAACAAGGAGAATACCCCCCTATCCCCCGGCTGTTGGTTGGGTAGCAAAATACAGTTATCCTTCCGCTTCAGTGCGGGCCACTTTGCCTGTTCACGTACAGCCTCAGAAACTGCTGCTCACCTCTGTGTCTTGCTCGTCCTCCTAACACCAACTCACGCCAGGAAGACCCATCACATGTTCAGACTCCAGGCAGGCACCAGCAAAAACACAAAGAAAGGGCTGGCAGTTAAATAAACTGAAGCTAGAGCACAGCACGCACGTCTTTCCCATCTCTTGGCCCAAATTCTACTGCATCAGCTGCCCCGCTGATAGCTATGTCCCCGACTCACACAACTTTTCTTTTCTTCTGACACTTTCAATATTTCCACAGTTGTGCATTCCAATTTCTCCTTACCATCGTTTCTATAGGGGTGCTGGTTGCCTTCGCTCTGTGCACTCTTCAGAGAGAGGCTAAGAACTGTTTGAGTATGTTTCGCACACCTTAATAATAATAATAATCCTAATAAAAAAAACACTTATAAAGTGCCTGGTTACACCAACTAGTATGTACCGGCGCTGGATGCCACTCTTCAGAAAGGCTGGAAGGAAAGAGGAGCTATAGAACAGGGTCATGATGTGCACAAACCTCACAGCTGAAATAGCCATGTTTTCAATCTCTTCCGGAAAATATTTTCTGATTGCTCAGTTCGGACAAAGAGGGGTAGTGCGTTCCAGTTTTTGGCTGCTAGGTAGCAAAAAGAGCGCTCACCCAGGCTGGCTCTTAAGACTTTAGGGTCTTTGACCAGGTGGGCACCCATTGACCTAAGATGGTGGGCTGGGTGATGAGGGATAAGAAGATGGTGAAGATAGCTAAGGCCTTTGCCCTGTAGACTCTGATGGCAAAATCACTGGGCTTTGAAAATAATTATTTTCTAAATAGGTAGCCAGTGCAGGACGAGGCTGTTCTAGGTAAGTTAAGAACCAGGAGTGCCGCCACTTTCTGGATATGTTCGGCCTGTGGAGATACTTTTTTGCTGATCCAAGATATAGAACATTTCCATATTCCAACTGGAATTTTACTAGAGCATGAACCAGGGTTTTTGTGGCCGAGACAGGGAGAATGTCCAGGGTTTTTCTCAACATTTCGAGAATCCTGAAACATTTCCCTGTCATCTTCCATATGACCCATTGACTGACTGTGCTAGAAACTTGCTCTACTTTCAGCCTCAACTCCGGAGCACTCAACTGTGCGCTGTCAACAACACCCATTAACATACTGGATCCACCCACACACCTAGAGGCGCCTCTGTTATCAGTATGCACTATACATGCATAGTTGTTGAATGGAAAACTATACTGCAGAAATCAACATCTGGAAAAAGCAAAAAATCTTAGGGACTGCAAGATGGAATGAACCATTTGAAATCTAAACACAGATTTCATCACTGTCATTAATTACATCCTTAACCCGTTTACCGCGGCTGTAATTCCGCCGTGGTGCGGGGCGTTCCATTGAGTGGGCGGGGCCGCGTCGGCCAACGGACGTGCGCAGCACTACCGTGGTAGTGCTTGCGATGGCCGTTGCCCGACGGGCGCAACGAAGGGATAAGGGCTTTTACACTTATTTTCAGGAAATCGATTGGGGTTTTCACATGTAATGTTAAGAACATGAATATAGGGCCCGGTAAGGGCTCATTTCAATGTCAGTTTTTTTAGGTCGAGCCTAGCACAGAGCACAGAGGTGCCCATGCTAACCAGCTATCTCTGTTCTCTCACGTGCCAAAAGTCACTGCTGCCCCTCACCCTCTTTCCACTGACCCTTCAAGCTCACTAGAGCTGCCCTGTTTTGTTAAATGGGTGACTGATGATGCAGTCACCCTGTTATAAAGCAACATGGCCCATGACAATCATGAGCCTACCTCTCTGTGGAATACACTTTTACTAAAATGTGATACAATGCAGCACAGCAACCAAAGTTGCTGCACTATATTGCGTCAAAGGGCGAGCCAAAAGCAGTGCCCTAACTACTACAATATGGCACTGCCCTCCCTGTGCTTGCACACTTTAGGCTGCCATGTGCCGATGCACACATCCACGCACCATGGTGCAGGGTGTGTGCATTATGTCATTTGAGAGGTCATCAGGGATGTCATAAATGATGTCATAGAGCATGTCATGAGTAATGTGATATATGAGGTCATCAGCAATGCATGGCAGAGCACAAGTTATAGTTAGCTCTGGTGAATTTCTGTGTGTTTTTTTTTTAGTTCAAAATGTTAATGTTGTCACTGACCTATTCACCTAACTATAACATTACTTTAACCTTAGGTTTTTTTCAGTGAATTTTCAAGCTTTTGTGGTTTCTTTTAACACAGATCTTTTTATCACACCAAATTATAACACTAGTTTAACCTTTGGTTTTTCTAGAGAATTTCTAGTTTTAAAAAAAATGTAAAGCAATATTTTATTACTATACATATAGCCAACCCTCCCCAGGCATGGCCAAATGCTGTGCGTGACTGGCCACAGGACCATATGTTTTTAAAGGGGAGGGGTCAACATGCCCCCTCCCCTGGGGACCCCATACCCCAAGTCCCTTTTTTTTTTTAAAGGGAAGGGGGGCCAAGTTACCATTCTCCCTGAGCCTTATTAGGCCCTGGGGACTCCATCCCCCAGGGCCTTTTTTTTATCAAAGGGAAGGGGGCTGTGTGCACCCCCCCCTCTGGGGGAGCATTGTTAGGCTCTTAGTGTAACAAACAGGTGAGCGCCTCAGAATCCGGACGATGCAGAAAGAGGTCCACCTCTTGACATCCTCAACTCTGAATATAAAACAGAGTATTGAGGCGATCAAGTGAGGGAAAGGGAATTAGGGTAGGAACAGCGGGGAACGGGATACCCGTATAGAGGAAACACACTATTAACATCAATCCATAAACAATGGCTACTCTAAGAAAGAGTCTCACTAAATAGCTTAGTACCTTGAGCCAGGTTACCCCAATCACGATGTTCTTTTCCAACCAGGAGAAATACTTCTCTCTCACTGAATAGGACAACTCCTATAACAACAAGAACACAATCACGTTATACCATCATTCACAACCAAAGACTACCAATGCAAACCCGCAAACTTTGCTTCTACATCCCATCTACTCACATTCTCCGGCAAGAAAACAAAATGTGAAAGTTGGAATGACTAAAGCAAAATAATCCGAATGGATACTGGACATAATCCTGAGATACATCTCTCGTCCTGGATAGAATAGTTCTTGCTTCCCCCATATAGAAGATAATCCACAAGTCACAAGGATAGTTCCAGAGCAGAATGAAATGCAAAACAAAACCTATAAATTACTGAATGATGTGACAATGTCCCCAAGTTGTCTGGTCAAAGATCAAGTGGCAAGACCTCCAATGTTAATAAGTAACCATAACGATTCTGCTAATTGATTCATTAACATAATAAGGCAAGTTAAATACAATGTACTAGAGCGGCCACTTGAAAACGTCTACCTCACCCCTTAATCAGAGCTCTCAAACCTGAGAATATTCAGAGAACGCACATGGTCCCGAGTAGCGTGGTTCATGAGTAGGCTGACTTTCGCACTCCTCGCCGAGCAATCACGTCCCTCCGGACTGCTCGAATCCTTGTAGTGCATGCGCACAGGCAACCGTCTGCCGCAAGTGTAGCCGAGAAGCGCCAGGGAGCAAAACACCGCAAGGAGAATTCTGGCAGCAATAAAGACTCCTTCCAGCAGGAATCTCAACAGGAACATGGACCTCACCCAGACAAGACTCGTGCAGCCGCACAGTCTCAGTTCATCTTCCGACCTAGAATTACGCACACCGCCCGGCCTATGTCAGTGGATTTAAATACACTTCGCCACTCCTCCTCAATGTGGGAATTCTGGGGCTTGTAGTTCCACCTCTGAACGTGTGGCTGGGTAGGCGCAGTCACACCCGACCCTGACACTTAGGACCCCATCTCCTCGGACCATTACTAAAAATAAAGGTGATGGGGCTGTGCGCACCCTCCACAAGCTATTATCAGCCACGGTATCCCTCATTACTTAAAAATGAATGCCCTGGTGCCCACCCAGGGCACCCTCAATACACTTGTTGGGGGCTGTGGGATTAGCCCCAGGGCCCCTGCCACCCCAGTCGACTTCCTGCATGCAGCGGGAACTGTCATTGTTCCAATGCTGTTCCCTCCAGACAGGAGAAATATGTTGATCTGTTTCACTGCCCTTATCAGTGTGGGCAGGGAAACAGATCAAAAGTCTGCCCCCAGCCAGCAGGAGCTTTAAAAATGCTTTGTGTTTACTACGCTGGTGAGAGATAAAAAAATTCTCCAGCTATGAGGGATCAAACACAGATTTCTCTGCCTGCACTGGGGCAGGCAGGAAAGCCACTATGTCTCTGGGGTGGGTTCTCTGGGACATAGCTAGTGAGCCAGTCCAGGGGAATGGGTTCCCTGGGGCCATTAATGGCTCAGGGAGGGGTGGCAGCACAGCTCCTCTCGCTTAAGTAAATTAATTGGCCCTGGGGTGGGCTACCTGAGGGCTCTATTGGCTTGGGGAGGTGGGCAGCATGGACCCCTTCCCATGTTTAGATCTTTAGGCCCAGGGGTGCACTCCCCGGGGCCTCTGATGGTTTAAAGAGGGGGGTCAAGCGGTCCCCCTCCTCATAGAAACAAATGTTGGCCCTAGGGCTAGGCTTCCCGGGCCTGCCATGGCTCGGGGAGGGGGGCCACATGGAGATGCTATTATCAGTCATGTTGAGGTGCCTTTGGACTGTCATATCTCCAAGTATGATGACATCCTGCATGCCATTCAAGAAACCAAGTTGACTCTAGAAACTAAAATAGACTCTGTTGCGTTAGATGTCAGTTTATTGCTAATCAATCTCAGAACCCTATCTGAAATAGAGTGGATGATGAAGACTCCACACTTATGACCCAGCAGCCAACAGTATGTGAATTGCAGGATCAAATCCAGGAGCTAACAACAGAGATCACTGCCCTGTAGATATAAGCCGAGGATGCTGAGGAGTGCTCAAGGCGCAACAGTGTAAGAATTGTAGGGGTCCCGAGTGTGATGAGGGCCTCAGCACAGAGCTATTTGTCGAGATTTGGCTTCCCAAGATGGTACTACAAGGCAAGACTCCTAATTATTTCTCTATGTAGAGGGCCTACAGGGTTCTGGATTGTCCGCCCCTGTTGGTCCTTCCCACGGCCTACAGTGGCTTACCGATTCAACTTCAAAGACAGAGACTTGGTACTTCAAATAGCCCACACCAGAGGGCCCTGGCCACTAGGCGGCCCTAAGCCAATATATAGACAGTGGTTGTCCAGCACCAGCGTTCAACTTACACGGAAAACAAAGAACACGTAACAGTGCTGAACATACAATACTCCCTAATGCTCTCTGTCAAAGACAATCCTTCTGATGACAGCAGCAGGTGTGTGAGACTGGCTCCAGAAGAAGGGAGTCAGTATACCCCCCATGACTGGGTCCGAACGGGATCTGGGAACAGTGATGTCCCTGGTGGCACCATGTGAGACAGTTAATAAGCCACCCGATGATGCAAGAGGTGGCTGGGGTTAGGGCACAAGTGGTTGCAGATGTGATACACTAGGCATCCAGCCCCACACCATTGCTATCTTCTGAAAGCCGCCACCTTGGGAGCTACGCCAAGGATCAAGATGAGTCAGACAACGATGGGTCGAAGGGGGGTGGACAGCATCATTTGACTGGCCCTCACCCTGGACACATGTTGGACCGGGCAGATGGGGGTCAGGGGGCACGGTGAACCCCTGATAGAACTGAAGCTGGCGGGTGCCAGAGTCCCACCTAATGGCTTGGGGCCTGCCTGACTGGTGGTCCCCTTTTGAAGCCCTCACTTGCTAACATCACCCCCTTGCACCATCCAGCACATTGATACCTGTTGGACTATCCATGTTAGGTTTTGTTTGACTTGGGGGTTTTGTGTTGGAAGACAGTTTGGCCACCTAGGGAGGGGAGTCGATGTACTTATTTCGTTTTGGTTTGACCTTGTACACTCAAAGTGATTATGAGTCCTGGTAGAGCTGCCGGCCCCTGCTATCATCCATGGGTCTCTATGGGTAGGGGAATCTTAACCCACAGTACACACACTCCCGGCACTAGCACACTGATGGATGAATGGAGACCCAATACACTTTTCTGACCTGGAATGTCAGAGGAATGGCCACTACTTGGAAATGGTCTGGGTTACACACCTACTTAAAACGCTGCCATGTACACATCGCAGCCCTACAGGACATGCACCTCACTGACGCTGAACTCCAGAAGGTGGTGCACAAACTTACGAGACCATACATTTGACAGATGTGAGAGGAGTATTGGGTTGGGTAGCACTGGGAGTCCCCTTTGTGAAGCAGCACGGGGTCATTGACCCAGACGGCAGATATGTAGTACTAAAGAGGGCACTGCATGGTCAACCTTTGTCTGTCAATGTGATTGATGCTCCAAACGTATGGCAAATGGATTTCTTTGAGCTCCTGTCCCCGCAGCTACTGCATCACCCACATGCACAACAGCTTTGAAGGGGAGACTTTAATTGCTTAAGGAATACAGACGTTGACTAGTTCACTTTCCCCCTACACCCCTCCCGGGCACAAAAATCTCCAGGATCGCATGCCGATTTGGGGACTGGTTGACAGACGTGCAGGTGACTGATGGCTGGAGAAAATTCCTCCCAGTAGCAGGGGAAAACTCTTGATCTTTCAGACAATAACCCACTTAAGCGGGGAGGGACAGCCAGCTAAGGCTCTCGTATGGTGACTTAGGGCAGATGCACTGGAGGATGCTCCTTAGCAAGAACAAATACACATCATACAATATTTAGCAGGCAATGAAAAGACCACCATGGACCCGATCACAGAAATGGATGCCTTCAAGGTGGTCATCAGAGGCCATTGCATTAAAACTAGATGGGGCATCCAATGACTATTGAGGGGAGGAATTATTTGATCTGGAAGGAGCCATCAGACGAGCAAAGCAGCAAGTGGTGGCTGACCTGGATCAAGGGGTTACATGAACCGATCTTCATAAGCGCCATGCGGAACTGCGTAGTCAGCTAGGATGTTTGTGTTATAAGGTCTTTTGGGCTGCTCAGCATGAAGTGGGGGACAGAGCAGCCAGGTCACTGGTCTGGTTGCTGTGACCAGAGACCTCAATTCCCCTGATACAAGCAATAAGAAACAGGGACTTAGTAATGTTGAACACACACGAAGCAATATATGACAAGTTCCAAGACTATTTTTGTTAGCTGAATGCTCTGTGGGATGGCTTGGCACCAAGCCAACGCCACCAATATGTGTTGGTGGCTCCCACCCCTGTACTGGATCCTCTCCAACAGCATGAACTACATGAGCTGCTGTTAACAGACAAGGTGTGTAAAGCCCTACTGCAGATGATTTGCCCCTGACTTGGATGGACTTCTGCAGAGTTTAACACCACGTATGAAACCCTGCTAGCCAACAAGTTGCTCAATGTGTTCAAAGTGGCATTTGACAGGGAAGCTACCCAAATCAATGAGAAAAGCCATGATAGAGATTCTCCGAAAGAAGGGGAGAGATCCGATGGATGTCCACTCATACCTCCAGTTGTCACTCCTAAACCAGGATTACAAATTCTGAACCATGTTTTGGTGAACCGGCTGCTCCCTCTTCTAGCCACACTTGCCCACACAGATCAAAACTGTTTTATTCTAATGCATAGTATGTTTTAAATGTGCGCAAACTGTATACAATGATGGACACAGTAGGGTCGATGGACGGGCATGAAGTGGCGGTGTCTCTGGATGTTGGAAAGGCCGTCAACACACTTAGTTGGCTCTTCTTGGAGCTAGTACTGGTGCATATGAGCATTGGCCCGGAGTTCCAGCGCTGGGTGAAACTCCCATACACGAGACCCCTGGCCAGAGTATGGAGTTTGCTATAGCGCTGTGACGCTTGACAGGGATGCCCCTTGTATCCAATCATTTTTGCCCTGGCTGTGGAACCCCTAGCCTGCATGCTACGGTAAAGTGCACAGGAATGGGGCATTCCCCAAGGTGGTGATAATTATCATCCAGTGTCTCAATAAGTGGATGATGCACTTTTGTTTTTTCACAATCCTAGTGACTCCCTGCCAGTGCTAGGGGCAATCCTAGATGACTTTGGGAAACAATTAGGTCTCAAGGTAAACAAGGAAAAGTCCTGTCTCTTTCTACCTAGGAAGCAGATACTGCGAGATGAAGCTGTGACGCTCGAAACAAAACTGATGTGGGCACCCAATACCTTTAAATATCTCAGGTTTCAAGTGTACCATGAGAATGAGGACCTGATGAAACACAACTTGGGTAGATTTTTAACCAACTCTAAGCAGTCTCTTTCCTTCTGGTGCATGCTACCTCTTTCTCCTGCGGACTGCATAGCCATTGCCGAAATGCTTGCATTACCGCAGTGAGTGTACATGTTTCCGCGATCCCAAGAATCCTGCCACGCTCTTTCTTTACTGAATTTACGCTGCTCTTGGAATTGATTCGGGGAAGGCAAACAGAAGAGGGTGGCTTTCCACAAGACTCAATTTCAATTCAAGACTGCCAAGCCATGTCTTTCCTGGACCGGAAACAAGCATCGTGGGGCCGGTTTCGGGCTAACAGCCCTCATCAGCCAGGCTAGCTTGAATCCAGTGGCAAAGTGAGCAAGAGACCCATGTCTGGACATATCCTGCCAACTTAGGGCGAACAAAGTAAACACAAGGAGATGATGGAAGGAGCGCTGAAACTTTTCAGACACAAGTGCGAAGTGAGCTAAATAACAATGATGGATTCAACCCAGATCTGTGAATGGGGGTGAGTGACTGAAAAGTTTCAGCACTCCATCCATCATCTCCTTGTGTTTGCTTTGTTCACCCTAAGTTGGCAGGGTATGCCCTGATGTGGGTCCCTTACTCACTTTGCCACTGGATTCCATCTAGACTGGCCGATGAGGGCTGTTAGCCCGAAACCGGTCCCAGGATGCTTATTTCCGGTCCAGGGAAGACGTGGCTTGGCTGTTCGGGCTGGACTGTTCCCATGAGGCACATGGTCAAGGCTGATTTGCATATAGCTGTGTCTGAACTGGGGAGGTGAAGTGAGCTAAAGGACGATGATGGATTCAACCCAAATCTGTGACTGGGAGTGAGTGACTGAAAAGTTTCAGCACTGCGTCCATCATCTCCTTGTGTTTGCTTAGGTTAATTTCTGCTCCTGCAGCGGGAACATATTCATTATTTTATGCTCCTGCTAGAGGTGGGAGCAATATTCTCCTTACTCTGCAACTGTCTCAGCTGTAGACAGTGCATGCGCTGTCTCAAAGAGACATGATATATCTACTTTGTGGGCTTCAGCCCACCCATGGGTTTCCCATTTGCTAGCTCCATCGTCGCTCTCCCATTCTGTCTCCCCAGTTGTCCATGGCATGCATTTTTCATGCCTCTCCTGTGTTTACCAGTCCCTGCCGCTGCACTCTCTGAGCCCCGGCGTTTTCCATAGTTTATGAGTAGTATATAACAAGCATTCGCAATTATTGTTGCAATAAATAACTTACTCATTTTGTGATAGCACCTTCACAGCTGGCTGACGTAAAAACGCAAAGCTGTTTCCTAAATGATGTGCAAGCAGATTAGTCCAGAGAACTGGCATTTCTTTGCAATATGAAACTACTCGGAGGCAATTAGGTGGGCTGGCATTCTTGGTTTAAATTTAAACTCAACATCTGATTATGCTGAATAAAGCATTTTCCATCAAAACGCAATTTTGACTGTTAAATGAGAAAATGTAACTTTTCTAAGTGCTATTGAGGCTGAGCATAAAAGCACCATTTGAACCAAGGAAGTGCCCAGTCTTTCGATATTTTCCAGGAAAGATTTTCGGGTCTAACCAGAGCAAAGAAAATGTTCCATAATCGAGTGGTCATGTTCCTCCTATTTGTTGGTATAAATCATACCATTCAATTAGCGAACATTTACAATGTTCTGATCCGAGAATTATGCCTCACCTGGGTTTGGCACACTTGTGCATAGGAGGCAGTCTAGGGATAACGACAGGTGAGCAATGCAAACTGGGCTGAAAGGGCGTCACACGCCCCCCCCCCCCCCCCCGCCTCTGTCGTGAGTCTTAGCCCGGGCTACTGCTGTGGGCTCAGCTGGGCAGTTTCTGGAGTCTTATCTCCGTGCCGAGATTTTCATAGGTCTTTAAAGACCATTTGCACATTTACATACGTTTGTAAACTGCTTATAGGGCCGGACTGGCCGTAGCGGGCACCGGGCAATCCCCCGGTGCGCCGCACGGGTGGGGACCGGTTTTGGGACCCTGGGGGCCGTTTTTATTACAGGGCCATTTTTGCAGCATAGCAAAATCGGCACTGTAACAAAATCGGCCGAAAACCGGCCCTGGCAAAGGGCTCTGCGGCACCCCCAAGCCCAGAGGGGGGAGGAGGGGAGGAGGGGCCAGCCGAGCACTTTGCCAGGACCGGTTTTGGTTCCCAGTCCGGCCCTGACTGCTTACCAGGGTTTTGGGGTTTTTCTGCTTCCAGTACCCCCTGGCCCCCAATCTGCCTACTCCTTACATTTGTATTTTACATTTACTACCGTAGTGTGATCATGCCTTTTATGAAAAGTTATATAAAGTAGGGTTGCCAAAAGAAAAATGCCAGCCATGTGTTGTTTAAAGAACCTGCAAAAACCTCGTCTTGACACTAAATAGGCTTATAAATAAAAAAAAGTATGTATTCATTTGTAATGTGACTTCTCTGTCTTTGTTCACTTCAATTATTAGTCATGGATCATTCAGGCAGCCCTAGAACACAATTATAAGTAATTTCTGTTTATATTTACTGTTTGAAGTATGCACAGATAAGTGATGAAAATACGGCTTTAGATGACTGCTTATTTTTGTACTGTCTGTGACATCAAAAAATAAGCTGGCAACCCTAATCATAAGACTGGAAGTATGTTGCAGGATCAGCACATTATATATTTTCCCCACACTGGATCCCTGATTGATGCCATAATAGCCGGGCTTTAAGTGGGCCGGGTCCTGCCGGTGCTCAGCCCCACAGTTCATAAAAGCAGGCGCCCAGGCAGGTCCCACTAGGTCTCTCTATTTTCACCCTCACACTCAGGCTAAAAAAAAATCTTAACTCTCCAGCAGTTCACTGTTTTGATGTAACTTTTATTTGTTTGCAGTTCTGTATTGCTAAACTTTAAGTGCTTTACATAAGCACCAACAAGGACATCTTTATTTATGTTTTGGTAGGCACGTACGATTAAGTCATTTGATCAGAAACACAGGATGTTGAGCCAATGCTGAAACTCAAACCTGCTTCCTCAGCTCCAAAGTTGTCAGCTCTAGCCATTACGCCACAACCTCTGGTGCAAGAACTAAAGCATTTTCAATATTACATACTATAAAGCCATAGTTGTATGTATACATGTAGTATATTTATCTTATTCAACTTACAAACTTTGACAAAGCCTATAGTCCTGGCTTGTTGTAGGTGTCAAGACGCTGGGGGGTGGGGAATGCTGCTACTGCTCAAAAAGCCAGGTCTTGAGGAGTCTTCTGAAGGTCAGCAGGTCTTGGGTCTGCCGTAGGTGGATGGGGAGGGTGTTCTAGGTCTTGGAGGCGAGGTGGGAGAACGATCTGCCGCCGGCGGTCGCTTTTCGGATGCAAGGGACTGTGGCGAGGGCGAGGTCGGCGGAGCGCAGCTGGCGGGTGGGGGTGTAGAGGCTGAGTCGTCTATTGAGGTACACCGGACCCAGGCCGAAGGGGTGGATCCGAGGAGGAGGACCTCCGTCTTGTCCGAGTTCAGCTTCAGTCAGCTGTTCCTCATCCATTCGGCGACCTCCTTCATTCCTTCGTGGAGGCTGGTTTTGGCGGTGTGGGGGTCCTTGGTGAGGGAGAGGATCAGCTGGGTGTCATCGGCGTAGGAGATGATGTTGAGATCGTGCAATCGGGCGACGTGGGTGAGCGGTGCCATGTAGATGTTAAACAGCGTTGGGCTGAGGGATGATCCCTGGGGTACGCCGCAGATGATCTTGGTGGCTTCGGAGCGGAAGGGGGGGAGGCGGACGTTCTGTGTTCTGCCAGAGAGGAAGTAGGTGGTCCAGTCCAGGGCCTTCTCTTGGATCTCGGCGTCGTGGAGCGCCTTGAGACCCTCACGGGTAAGTAGTGCGCTTTACAAATGCTATGATTGATTGATTACTTATGTGGAGGCAATAACAAAAGCAGTGAAATACCAGTTGGGCGGCACATTATGCTGAGCACAGATTTTTAGCATAAATTTTTAAGCCACGTCCTTAATTATATCGCCCCTTTGAGCTGGCTCTGTATATACTATACCAAAATGAGGTTTAGTGTCCACAGAGTCCAGTGGAAACCCAAAAGTAGGCAGAGGTAAAAGTAGATAGCACCTTACTCTCTATTTGTGGAAGTGTGAGCAAGCAGTAAGGCTTTATCAAAGGGTAGTGTTAAGAGACTGAACTCAGACCAATTTGTTTGTATAAGAATATTATTTAGATATTTTATTTCTAAAATCAAGTCAGGCATGGTGCAGGTAAGTGAAACAATACTTTGTAAAATCTTATGCAGTAATTTACAGTTGAATACAGGTTTCAAATGCATTTGGTTGATTTACATGTAAGTCAACAGTTTGAAATTACTTTTCAGTTACTTTACAGATTACTGTGAACGTTACTTTTTAGATTACTTTTTAAGTTACTTTTGCTCATCAGTGTTATATGTCTAGATATCACACGGAGACGTTTCCTAGACAAAAGGTAAATAATTCAGATTTTACATATATGCAGTTTTTCAGGGTTTCATACAAACCAACTCCACACAGAAGAATTTTCAAGAAAAAGCAGTCAATGCAACCCTGGGGGAAGAAATTAAGTTATCGGTTTGCAGGTAATCACTGGTTTGTGGTAGTAGGTATTCTGGGGTTAGAACCAGGGTTTCCCTGGGGTGAGGATACACTCGCAGAACACCATCAGTGGCACTACGGTGGCCGGGTGCAGAGTGCTGAGGCCCAATATTATCCAATGGGGGATAGAGGGCCTCTGGTTGGTGGCTGCTCACAAGCAGGCCACATGTTTGTGGGAGCAAAGCTGGTGGTGTTAGGCTCAGGGGAAAGGGAGGTCCGAATTAGCACACAGGGTGCACCCACAGCGGCACCGGGGCAGCCGGGTGCAGGGTGCTGTTTTGGCGTCGGGTGCCCAGTTGTTTTCAATTGGGATTGTCGGTTTTGGTTTTTGGCTGCAGGCTCGGTCCAGGAAGACTTCTGGGAGGAGCCAACAGCTGGGCAGGTAAGTTGGAGGGCTCGGGGATGTAGGTGCACCTCGTGTTCTCGTCTCCAGGGCGCAGGACGGTTCGATTCAGGGGTGTCTTTTAAGGTCTGATTTCACCTTACCGCCCACTCACGGCTGGCAGAGCAGAGCCTGCAGGCAACGTCAGGGAGTCCTGGAGGGGTTAACCCACAGAGGACTCAGTGCGGGGGACCTCACTAGGACTGGTGGGCCACCCAGATTTGGGGCATAAGCGTTGGTTCCAGCTGTTGGGTTTCTTTGTCTCAGCAGGCTCAGAGTCTGTCTTGGGAGTTTCTTTTGAGTAGAGCTGCTGTTCACAGGAGATCCAGTCTTTGTTGAAGGCAGTCAGTCCTCCCAAGGGTTCTGGAGGTCGCTGTTTGCAGGACAAGGCAACTTTTGGTGCAGGATCTCTGGAAACTGCAGATGGGACAGTACGCCTGGAGCCAAGTCAGTTCTTCTCTGCAGTCTCCTCTGCTGGTAGTCTTCTTTCGTCCTTCTTCTTCTTAGTTTGTGGGAATCAGTCTTCTTGGTTCAGGGCTGCCCCTTAAATACTGAATTTAGGGGACCCTTAGTGTGTTCACCCCCTGGGGGGAAATGGGCACAATCCCTAATCCTAATTGGAGAGTGCATGCCATCTGCAAGATGTCAGGCACTGAAGAGTGGGCTTCACCTTGCCTCCCCCACCTGAGGGGTGGGATTGGCAGAGGTGAGCACACCTTCTCTGCTGTGCTAATTTTTCCCTCCTGTATTCCCACTGAAAAGGAGGGGAGACAGGAAGGGGGCCTGCTCCTGAAAGCAGGAGAGGCTGGGGGTCGCATTACAAAGGCTGCAAGGCTTTTGCAGCGCCCCTGCCACAGATGGTTCTTCCTGGCCTGAGGAGGTGTGACCACCTCCGTCCAGGAAAGGCCTT
This sequence comes from Triturus cristatus, assembly GCF_964204655.1. Lineage (NCBI taxonomy): Eukaryota > Metazoa > Chordata > Amphibia > Caudata > Salamandridae > Triturus > Triturus cristatus. Next base: position 471,900,821 of record NC_140590.1, on the reverse strand, counting down.
GATTCTGTGCTCAGGGAGTGAAGACTCCCACCCCAGGGGTCCAGAAACATGTCTTGTGAAGGCAGGCTGGTGTGTACCAGTCAGAGAACCCACCAGAGGCTGGTAGTTTTTCAGGGGGCATCTCTAGGATGCCCTCTGAGTGCATTGTATACGAAATCCCACACTGGCATCGGTGTGGGTTTATTATGCTGAGAAGTTTGCTACCAAACTTCCCAGAATTCAGTGTTGCCATTATGGTGCTGTGGTGTTCACAATGACAAACTCCCAGACCATATACTCTTTATGGATTTACTGCACTTACAATGTCTAAAAATGGACTTAGACACTGTAGGGGTACAGTGCTCATGCAACTGTACCCTCACCAGCGGTATTGTAAACCCAGCTAGAGGGGTGTCTTACCTTTACCATAGGCAGTGGGTTGCGAGCATGGCACACAGGAATGTGTGCCATATTGTCTATTCCCATTTCTCTGCACCAAAACATGCAGTCTGCAATGGCAGTGTGTGTGTGCTAAGGTACAGGACCTCTAAGAGTGACACAATATGTGCTGCAGCTCTTAGAGGCCTTCCCTCGTAACAGTGCCCTTGCTACCCATGGTACCTTTTACAAGGGACTTACATGTGGCTAGAGAGGTGCCAATTGGTGGTACAAAGGTACAGTTTTGGGAAAGAACACAGGCCCTGGGAACCTGATTGGCAGAACGCAGAGCACATCAAGTCAAAGTACATCAGAAATCTAGCAAAAAGTGGGCAGGTTACTGCAACAGAAACCCAGCTTCCTACACTCCCCAGTATTTTCATCCCACTTAAAGCCCTGCATAATAGCAATAGTTTAACTTATATCTGAAACTCTATGCCGCCGTCAATAGCATGCTGAGTTACTTCAAGTGTCTGGGAATGCACCCTGCATTCAGACAGCTCACTCCTCATTCTCGCCCTTCACTTTCACCCTCACCCTGCACTCACAGCAATCACAATACATTCACACTGATCACCATGCACTCACACCATTCACCCGCTCACCCTTCACTGACAGCGATTACTCTGCACTCACAATGCACTTGAGCTGTTCACCCTGTACCTCACCCTGCAGTCACACAAACACACTACTCGCCCGCACTCATGTAACACTTTACCCACCTGTCCCCCTCACTGCTCAATCTGCAATCTCACTCAAACAAGCCCATCCCTAACCATGCATTCATTTGTCCCACTCTGAACTTACATCTGCACCATATGGTCACCTCACTCACCCTGCACTCACTCCTCTTACCCTACTCTCACACTGTTGCATCACTCACCGTGCACTTACAAGGGCACTCCTGCCACCCACACAGTTCAGGAGGATTAATGTGCCTGCTACAAAGAATGTGTACCATGCAGATCACAGAAATGAGTGTGAGTGTACTATGAGTAGTGCTACAAAAAAATGGAATGTTTGACAGAAAGGTGCTATAGAGGGATGCGGTGCATTGTTGGTGAGTGGTACTGAGGGAATTCATGTAAAAGGAGGAAAAGGGGCAGGGGGCGCCCCCCAAAAAAATGTTGCACCTTTTGCGATCATTGCTAGGGCTAGCTCTGGCTGGGAGTGTTAGCCCCCCACACCCCAAAGTTCAGGTCTAGTTGCGCCCCTGGCTAACGATGATATATATGGGCGAAGGTCAAAAACTCCTGTGTGTTTAGTAAATTTGTCATCAAACTCTGGGAGGGCATTATTGGACCATTGTTTATGTGTAAACATACACATTGTTTATATTACATAAACCGCTTATTTATATGCATTTGGGGTTCCAGTTTGTTTTAAATCCAGAATTGATAGGAAAGTTAATATACTATTATGGTGATTAGTCAATCGAATCAAAATCACGAAATAACTATTGGGACATAATGTTCACATTTGTGTGTGAAGTGATTCGGGGTGGGGTGAGGAAAGGGCCTAGGGTAACCATAGGACATATTACCTTGATGTCCTGGGGTCACCATATTTCTGGACTCAAACCAGAGCACCAAGTGCATTACATCAGCACTTAACCCTCAGAGCGGCCAACAGAACTTTGAAGGCCTACTCAGAGATGGGGGTGAGTGTTTGATTTGCTCAAGCGCTCCGTCCATCATCCCCTTTGGTATCACTTTACTCAGAGATGTGGCATGGACTAAAGACCCAGAACTTTCTTTGTGAAGCGAATTATCAATCCAGCCAATGTTGTGTATTTTAAAAAGAAAATACTTTATTCTACACACAAACTTTTATGCATAAAAATATAAATACAAGATGGGAATTACCAACAATGTACCAAAATGTGAAAGCCTTTTCAAAGAACAATTTACACCTTCTGGCTTTATCAAAGGGGATTGTCACCCAAAAAACTTGTCTGCCTATAAGCTATGATCAAGGGCTTTGATTCTCAAAGTAAAAGACCTTTCTCGAGAGTTCCATGGAAAAGTTCCCCATAGAAGCTAACCAGAACCACTTTCCGTCTGCTCTCCCTATGGTATCACTGCAATGTATGTATTCTGAGCCTGAGGCTTGTGAGCAGCTCAACCTTTTTCAACCTCGGTTTCTGATTTCATCAGCCTTATCTCTGTCTGGCCAAGAGTGCATGTGCACACCACACTGGCTGCAGGTGGGAGAGCTGGCAGTTTCAGATGGAGGCAAGGTGGAATCCTTGGGATGTTGAGCTGGGAAATGGCCTGTTTCTAAGCTTTGCACCACTCTCACACAGTTCGGTCCAACTTCCTCCAAGTTAGCTCCACTACATAAACTGGAGAGCCCACCTGGGCTCATAATGATGTTCCTCATTAGGAGGGGTTACAACCACAGGGTGGAAGGCCTAAACATATCCCTGGTGGCAGCACACGAGGATCTTACAGTGTAGAAGGCCAGACACGAAGGTAGCACAAAATGCATGATGATGATGAATGCCATGGGAGTATTAAGTAGCCTATCACTTAAAAGGCTTCTAACTTTTAACCTTGTGATTGGCTTAGTTTTTCTGAAGCCTTGCACTGTGCAATGGTCACAGAAGCAGCAGGCACATAAAAAGTGTCCATGACATATGACTTCACAAAAGACTATCTCTGCAACTGCTGGACAGCTTTGTGTGTGGTTTTTGAGGTTTTGGAGCACTGGAAAAGCCAGTAGGTTTTGCATGTGTAAAATCTATTGTTTTTCGGTGTCGACTAGACAGCGCATGCGCTGTCTTCAAGAGACGTGTTGTGTTCTGTCTGTGGGCTTACAGGTCGCCCATGTTCTACTATTGGAAAACTTCAGAATTGCTCTTATTTTTTTTATGCCATTCGTCATGGCATGAGGGCGTTGGGTTTGGCCCTCTCATAGTGTATGGGCCAAGTACATGTCTCCTTACACTGCTCTCGATTCACGTAGCTATTTTTCTTTGTTTTCAAGCATTCCATAGGAGTGCTTGTGTTTTCAGGCTATCTCCCTTGTACACATCCACACATACCACTAAAATGCATGCGCGTGTACATAAAGGAATGAATTTCTTAAAATGTTGTTAAAACACCACCAGCACTTGTTTATTTTCTTATTTTGCATGATCCAATAGTAGTAGAGCACTTGCTCCGTCATGCCATAGTACGAACACTAGCCAATTGTATTGGAGCACTTAATGTGCTCAATAGTTACATTCCACAGTAGCACATTCATTTTTGTTGTAGATCCAGCTTCAATTAAGGCATTCTCTCCCCTCATTGTTGCTTCCTCCCACCCTGTCCTGTTGTTGATTGCCCATCTCCCCATCCCCTACTTCTTTCCTGCTTGTGCTGTCCCCCACTACCACCCTCATCGCTGCAGCTTTTTTTTTTTTGCATGATGTTATTGGAGCGCTTGGTCTATCCTCCATCTTGCCATGGTGCTAACACCAGCCAATGGTATTGGAACGCAGTGCTCACCAGTTACATTACACAAAGACACATTCATTGTCATACACAGGGGGAAGCATAAGTGATTTGTCCAGAATCACAAACTGTTCCGCCAACCCCGAGATTCGAACCTGGTTCCCCAATTACCCCGTCAGCAGCTCTGGTCATTACGCCACATCCTCTGTGGGTTTTTTTCAAGTTAAAGAGGCTAAGTCACTGAGTCCTAAAATGGCTGCCAAACACCTTTGTTGATATGAGGCAGACAATCCAGTCTTATCTTTTGATCTGCTGCTCCCATGGTACTCCCTCATGCTTGTGATGCACTATTGATTTAAACTCCCATGAAGCAGCTTACTGCAGCCCAATGAGTGCATGTTTCTTAGTACCACACAGGGGACAGGGGACTCAATGTCCTTCCTTGCTTTGTGACCCAAGGCATTCTTGCCACACCACTTGCCACATGGGCAAAATTATAGAGCAAACATTAAAGCTGGTGAAACTAACAAAAGGCATGTAGATTTGTAAAGGCAGGGACCACGCCTCCTGCAGTACAATTACACCTCTTGAATGAGGTATGAAGTAGAAGAGCAACCTCGTTTTACTGCACTCTGCACCTCTAGCTGCCATTATATTCATATGGAAACATTGGACTACGTCTCTGTCTCACCTGGAGAGGCAAAGTGCTAAAACAAGGTCCATGGCCACTTGTGTGCCGACCAATACTACTGTGTCCCCAGGACACGGGTGCTAGTCAGTTCCTTTCTGCCACGTGAGCTCTCGAAGAAGGTCTCACAACTCCTGTACATTTGCCTGCTGAGTCCTTTCCCTCCACCTATAAACACCTACCTGTACGTCCTCCACCTCAGTGGCCACAGCGAGTCATTGCATACACCCCAAGGGGCAGATTTATGTTTCCTGGCGCATCCCTGCAAATGAGCAGGGATGCGCCAGGAAAGATGCGTCACGCAAGTTTACCCTTGCGCCACCACAGATGCGCCGCATTTACAATGCTGCGCTTCGTGGCGCAAGGATAAACAGATGCGTGACGCATCTGATAGCGTAAGGGCGGCGCATTGTTGGAGTCGTGTCGCAAGCACGACGCAACTCCAGCAATGTTTAGGGGCTGCCCATACCTTACATGCTGCGTCATGCCTTACGCCTGCTCAAGCAGGCGCAAGGTTTTGACGCAGCAGCGTCGGAAAAGTGACTGAGTGAAATCTTGTAGATTTCACTGAGTCACTTTTCCGAGGCTTTTTCCGCTGGAACGCCCACCCTGCATACATTAAACCTGACGCAGGTTTAATGTGGCGCAGGGCTTTACACCGTGACGCATCTCCATAAATGCGTCACGATGTAAATAGGGCACAACGTGGCGCAGGGTTTACGCCGCCGCTGCGTCACAAAAGTGATGCAACGGTGGCGTAAAAATGGCGCAAGTCTAACATAAATCTGCCCCCTTGTACTTCCCTGCACTTGTGCACTTTGCATTCCCTTTTTTGTGCGTCCCCTCTGTTCCCTTGCTTATGTACCCTTGTGCCACTTCACCCATATGCCGTCCGTGCCTCCTTTCTCTGTTGGGGTACACGTACAAATCTACATTGCGAAAAAAGGGGCAGATTTAGAAGCCCCTTGCGCCAATTTTGCGTCACTTTTAACATGGGCTTGTAAATCTGCCCCAAAGTTTCAAAGCATAACTTTTCATTACAGGTGTCTTGCGCTTTTGAAAATTAGGTAAAAGTTGAACATATGCACTTTGTGCAGACATAAGTATACCAACGGGGAGAGGATGTGGTCTGATGGCTAGATTGCTGACTTTGCTGCTCGAAACTAAGGTTCGAGCATCCGGGCCGCGTCCACATCCTCTCATTCTAGGCAAATAACTTAATCTCCCCGTGCCTGAATGTGTCCTTGTGTGACGTAACCGGTGTTCAGGTAAAGCGCTCCAATACCTTCGGGTCGAGTTCGCGCTATATAAATCTGCTTTAAAAAATGAAGGGGCTTATTTACAAGCCCCTTGCGCCACAAAAGTGGCGCAAGGGGCTTGTAAATAAGCCCGGAAATATTTACATTTTATGTGAATACGACCGAAAATTGATTTTGGTTGTTGTCGCTGATTAATGTACGACTAAATGGAAGTTGTGTAACGCATATTATTACCAAATATGTGTTAAAATGTTTTTACTTCTCTGGCTCAGGCCCACCAACTTCTCAGCCTAACGTGCCTAACGAGAGTCGCTGTGATTTTCACGCCGGCGGCCCATCTGCTGGGTCGGCGCTGCATCAAGGCCCCTGTACGCAGCTGCCATTCTTCACCACCACAAGCGGCCCCGAACGTGTGGGAGACTGCAACAAACGGCATTAAAATGGCCTTTTGCGCGGGGAAAGGGATTGCCTTAACTGTAAAATATTTTGCCATGAGTTCTCTCGGGTGGGAGAGAGGCATACACTGCCGGAGCGAAAAAAAAAAGAGAAATGACCCCCAGCTCAGTTGGTCACAGCCCACGAGGGAGGGAAGTCTCTCAGGCTGCAGCTCGATTGTGGTTTCAACATTATTTTTTCTGCAGTTTAATCCCTTTTTTATTGATTTGAGCTGTGGAAGTACCTTATAATATTTCAATCATGGGCGAGCACCTTAATCAAAAAGGAAAAGGCTCTCTTAGGCCCGCCAAGATCATACTTTATGGGCTGTGTAATTTCTAAAGGAACTGCTGGGAAATCAAGGGCTATGGCAAGTTAGCTGGCCCAAAAATTGGAAAAAGTCAATAATAATTCGTAACGGGCATCTCTGGAATGAGAAAACGAGAAGGCGATTTACTGACCTGTCACCAGGTCGGTAAGGTCTGATGTCGCACAGTTTCCAGAGAGGGAAATTACAAAAACTCTCACAAAAACTCCTGTGTGTGAAATTAATTGTTCTCAGCTTAGTTAAAGTGTTTGACGATTTTAATGGGGTACCTATATGGGTGCATAACACACACCTGTGCAGCCCCTTTTTGATGTTCTGGACCAACACCTGGGCCTCGTATCGAAAAGTCCCTTTGTTCACAATCCCTGTTTCAATAAGATTAAAATGGTGTGCGCTGTTTGGAGAGTTCACTTTATTCTGACTCGTTTCAATTCTGTCGCTGAATATGGTCTCACTACTTGCTAACACCAGGAGCTGAGACACTAGCCTTTTATCAGACGCACTATGTGGATGCATCTTGACCAGGACATCCCAAGTGGACTGCCAAAGTCCTAGGAGCAAGCCTAAACAGGGTTGAGATCTCAGGCTACTTTGCCATCACTTTGCTCCATTTCAACGCAAGTCATTTCCCTATCAGCAACACATTGCAGTAACTAACATACATGAAGCAGGTGATGCCAGCGTTTAAAAAATATGCATCACTGGAAGAGGGGAGAAGCAAGCACATGAGCGAAACACTACCCTTTCCCGAAAAGATTGGAAAAATCGCATTGAAGCAGGATCATGGCAGGTATCCCCTGTAAACCTAAAAATGCATGCTGTCCTACCCCTCTTTTGTTTCACCTCTAATTTTTCTGTCCTTTCCTTCTTACATCTCTTTCACTGTCAAAATACAAGCAGTAAGGGGTAGCTGCATATGCATCATTGTACGAAAGACTACTGCCATTCGTGGCTAACCCTGCAACAGTACCTTTGATTGTATACTGTATATAAAAATAATTAAAAATAAATAAATACTTTTTTTTTTAAAATTACGTGAGGAAACAAAAATTGATCTGGGGAAAAAAGAGGCGACGGGCATGAGGGCTACTAAGCCAGTTCCGTCTTCGCAAGTTCCAATCCATCAAGGAGGGGGTCTGTCGAAGAGCCGGGTTTTGAGGTTTCTTGTGAAGATGGGGAGCGATGTTATCTGTCTGAGGTGGAGCGGAAGGTCGTTCCAGGCTCTGGCCGCGCGGAAGGAGAAGGAGAAGGAGCGGCCTCCCGATCTGGTCTTTCTGGTGCAGGGGACCACGGCGTAGGAGAGCTGGGCTGATTGTAGGGTCCTTTGGGGTGCGTGGAATTTGTGTCGGCTATTCAGGTATGCTGGTCCGATGTCGTGGAGGGCCTTGTGAGCATGGGTTAACATCTTGAAAGTGACTCTAGCTTCGATGGGGAGCCAGTGGAGTGTCTTGCAGCGGCGTTTTGAATGTTCTGTAGCTTGCGGGTGAGGCTTTAGTTTATTCCGGCATAGAGTGCGTTGCCATAGTCGAGCCTGCTGGTGACCAGGGCGTGAATGACGGTTTTTCTGTGTTCGAGGGAGATCCATTTGAAGGTCTTACGTAGGAGGCGGAGGGTGTGGAAGCAGGAGGACGAGACGGAGTTGATCTGGCGGTCCATTTTGAGCTCTGAGTCCAGGATGATTCTCAGGTTGTGTGCGTGGTCCGTGGGGATGGGCGGGCTTCCGAGGGTGGTGGGCCACCAGGTGTCGTTCCAGGCATCTGGGTTTGGGCCCATGATGAATGCTTCCGTTTTGCTGGTGTTTAGTTGTAGGCAGCTGTTTTTCATCCATTTGGCGACGGCTTCCATGCCTTCTCGAAAGTTGTGTCTGGCGGTGTTGGGTTCGTTGGTTAGGGAGAGGATGAGTTGGGTGTCGTCTGCGTATGACACAATGAGGAGTCCGTAGGTTTTGACAATGGGGGCGAGCGGAGCCATGTAGACGTTGAAGAGCGTAGGGCTGAGGGAGGACTCCTGGGGGACTCCGCAGGTGGTAGGTGTAGGGTCCAAGAGGAAAGGGGGGAGTCTGACCCGCTGCGTTCTGCCGAAGAGGAAGGAGTGGATCCAGTCGAGGGCCTTGTCTTGGATCCCTGCGTCATGGATTCTGCAGATTAGGGTGCGGTGAGAAACTGTGTCGAATGCCGCTGAGAGGTCTAGGAGGATGAGGGCTGCTGTTTCTCCTTTGTAAGGTACGGATGCCGTCTGCTGCAGCGAGGAGGGCGGTGTCCGTACTGTGGATTTTTCTGAAGCCGGATTGGGAGGAATACCTCGATCAGTTCACCTGTTATGGTTACAGAGGGTGATGGGTCTGAAACCCAGTAGACCTGCCTACTAAAATCACCCAGCACAGCACCTCATCCAGGTATGCACATCTACACACCTTTTCAGGATTTGACAGTGACTGTGGGATTAGCTATTACTGAAGGAAGCAGGTGTACTCGCCAGTGGGTATGAGTTGAGTTCTAGAAGCAGCATGTTACACTGACATTTTCATAAATAGCTAGAAGTAAAAGATGGAACAGACTATAAATAACTCACCAACTCCGGGTCAGGCTTGATGACTGCAACAGCTATTTGAACTCATTTCTCTCAGGTTTGAAGAGTATTAATTCTTCGAGCAACAAAAAAGCTATGTCGCTCTATGTTTTTATTTAATTTTGTTTTGATGGGCGTGTCATGTGACAATCAGAACATCAGTGGTGGTTTATTGCAGCAGAATTGAATCAGGTAGGCTTCTTTGGTTTTATGGCGTAGTTGAGGTAGGAACATGTTTTAAGTACTGTTTTCAGGTTTACCTCTGGTCCAACACCACTAACATTTTTGGAAAAGCATTCCTACGATAGACATACACTGCTACTGCTACACTCCTTGGCACCACCATGGACATTCTTTCTAAGGCTAGTTTGTTCACTAAAGTTACGTAGACATTTTATTTAAAAATAAACATGGCTTCATCATAGTTCTTGTGAATTTGATATTCGACAAATGATTTTTTGGAAGGGTCCAAGGAAGTTCCATGATGTAGGGGGCGACTTGGGGATAGTCTTCTGAGGATTCATCTTGAGGTTGAGTTTGTGGCTTGTCAAGGCAAGAGCCCGTCTGTTGGTTATGGAATACCATAGATTGATTTATGATTTGGTCACACATTGAGCGTCGATTGCATTTAGGTGACCCTTCTGTGCGAGCCAAATAAATATTGTTCATGCAGGGCAATGCCAGGTCTTTTCTGAATACGCAGGTCTGGGATGCCTTCTCTAGGAGAGGGCAAGGCTAGTCCACTCCACCGTGTGGCATGTATATGTCAGGCCTACATGGATATTCGATGTGCACCTGGAACTGAGATGTGGATTGATGTGAGGGTTGTTTCCAGGTAGATTTGTTGGTCATCAGTTTTGGAGATAGATGATTCTCCTTAAATGGAATGTCTTGTGCAATGTCCTCAGGGCTTTGAAATGTGTCCTTTACTCCACTAAAGTATAGAAGCCAAGACACGTGTTTCCCTTTTATAATTATTGAGGCACGCTCAAGATGCCTTTTTTGTATTCTGTGACATTTTTGGTAAATGTTTTGGAGATGCGTTTGAACAGGATGCTGCAGTATTCAGGATCAGAGAGAATCAAAGATGTGAGTTTCCAGCACGTGGTTTCATTAAAGTAGTGGGCAACCTGACTTTTCCTATAAAATTGACGAATCGGTGCTTGGTTAGTGTATTTACATGGCAGGTGCATAATGGCTCTGTGCTCTGTGCAAAACAAACACCACGGTTTTTATTTCGTCAACTAAGATTGAACCTGCCGGCTACATTAGGAACAACGATTGGTGCTGCTTGCTTCCCATCACGTATTACTGTATTTTTGCACCTTTGCCAAATTGGACTCTCTTTTTCACGCAGTAGTAGTATGTTTTCGAAGCACTCTGTGATATTGCTCAAATGTTTCACGAGTCACACGTAAATCTGAATGTTGCATACATTTCGTTTTGTACATTTGTCTCTTTTCGAATTTTCTTCTTTATTTAAGTTTTTCAATGTGTACCATCAATTATCCGGCCTAGGACCTCACACCATTGTCATCCCTGCCAACCCATTCAGCATCCAAACAGCGTGTCATTGTTTGTAGTGTTTGAACAGCTGGTAAAGCAAAAGCACAGCTAAAATGTAATAAAGAAAATTACAAACTGAAGAGCAACTTCCTATGATCCTCACTGCCTGAGATTCTAACCCTAGGGTTCCTTGAAATAAGTGATTTAATACTGAGCAGCCTACCTTGTTTCCATTACCTGGGACCCCCTGAACTCCCCCAATTTAGGGATGCTGCCCTGATAAAGCCACCAAGAAGGGTGGCCCTTTATTTACTGGTTGGTATTTCAGCTATGTAGGCGGTGCAGCGCCTGTCAGTAAAGGGATTTCCTCCCACCTTATCGACGTTTGCATAAACAAGCAGGTGCTCTGTGCAGCTGCCTCTCCCACCTTGAAGGCAGGCTTAGGAGCATCAAGCGACAGCAGTATCGGGGCTGAGTTCACAGGTTAGGTGCCGAGCGAGTATAAAAATAACATGAAATAATGCTGACTGCAAAGGAGAATTACTTTCCTTCAAACTTTTTTTCTGCACACTTCGCTTTCCTGTTTCCTAGCCTGGAGCAGGGCGCGTGAGACGAGTTTGATGACTGGTTTGCCAGCTGGTAATCATCAAATGGTGGAAACGCCTCGTATTGGAAGAAATCTTATATCATTACGTGATCTTTTTGTTTTGATATAGACAATTATTTCCATCACTTGCTTCCCCCACTCCTCCCTCAGTTCCCAAATACCAGAGCACAGCTCATTTGGTTAAGGCATTGGTATCCTTTGCTGTTAGACACATTTTACTTAGGCGTTGGAAGTAGGGGTGCGGCGGGGGGGGGGGGGGGGGGTGAGGGGGGGGGGTGCTGCAGCAAGCCTGCAAAAAATATTCATGCTGAAGTTCGGAAGGGGAATGAGCAAGAAGGATGCCTTTTTTCATTTGTGTTTATCTTGTCACATTTGCTGCAGGGTCACAGACAAAGGTCAAATGTCTGTCTATGTCTTCTGACAAAGTGCTGCTTATTTGGAAACTGATGTTTATTTTTATTTCTCTGACTGTATAGTGAAAGGGTTTTGTAAAAGTGACCTATTTAAAAATATATGAGCAATTAGGAAAGAACAAATGAATCACATTTTTCCTAATTGTAAAGTGTGATGGTAATAAAGATGTTACTAGGATCAAAACAAATCAAGACACTTTACTTGGTGATGCACAGGTGATACATATTCACTGAAGGAGGATTTCCACTCATTATCTATTGGTGTTCTATTTAGTTTTACTAATAAAACTGGACGTCTATGCAAATATAGTAGCCAATGGAATATGTGCTGTCAGTAAATGACAGTGCACTACCCCACCAGTGGTCCAAAATGGACCACCAGCTACATACCACACCTTTACCACTCTCCTGCTGAATGGGCGCATTTGCCACACTTGTTTTCAGTGTGATGCTTGGATTTTTAATAATCCCTTCAGTGAAACAATGTTAATGGTAGCACGCCAACTTTGAAAATTGTTCCAGTACCACTGTGTAAGACAATATTTCTGCTAAGAAAATGTAATTGGAAAAATTGAAAAAACTAGCTTAATTGATATCAGATGAAAAATATTTAAACAAAAAGCAAATAGGATAGTAAGGTGAAGGCTAGGGTCAAGATTAGGGTTAGTGACAGAGTTAGGATCGCATTAACATTAAGGGCACGGTTAGGGCTAAAGAGTCAGGGTTAGTAGTACACCACGGTCTGGGTCAAGGTTGAGCATTAGGTTCAGGGACAATTTGTAGCACAACTATCAATTATTTACTTGAAAATGTACCACCGACTGCCCCAAAGCTCCACCCACTTCACTCAACTCACATAATTAGCATCATTTAACTCCGCCTGCTTGAACATTTAGTTCTGTGATATGCATGATGCATATTCTTTGCAGCAGGCACAATTGACTCTCTGCACTACTGGTGAGTCAAATCTTGCACTAGACAAAACTCCGGTCTTTCTCCAGCAAGAACATTAAGCAACACGTTCTCTTTGACTTATCAAAGGAGTCACTGGCAGTGCTGGGAAAATACCTCCTTTTGCTTGACCTGGTCACCATAGCTCAGCTATAGTCTGTAGAGTCACTATTGCATCGCATCTAATCTGCAGCTGAGCTGTAGAATGAAGTCAGGGTGAAGAGGGCATGGTGTGATGCACCCTGTCTTCAGTGCCATACCCTGTGCCTTTAGACACTCACAGAGCAATGCAGAGCAGTGCTTACCAATTCCGTCATCAAAAATTATGGAAATAATGGCTGTGCACAAGTGCTTGTTATTACCACCTTCTGAAGATGGCTATGGCTACAGTCACTTTGTCTTCGAGGGAGGGTGCGCCTGCAGGCAGAGAAGTGTTTGCTGAGGGTCTGTGGAAGCCCACCATACAGCAGATAGTTTCTCATGTACATGCTGTCAGGTATGGGCCTGTGCATATGCCCTAGAAGGAATATAGATCCTGGTCCATTAACCAACCACCGGAGGCATAGAAATCGAAAGGAGACGAGGTTCCATATTCCTCTGTGATACTGCCTTGTAATATAGTTTTGTTGCCTCGCCAGTACAAGTTTCTGTATGACGGCCATCATGGAATGGGATCTTTTAGTTGTAAAAGAAACAGTAATTATTTCATGCCTTTTTTGTGATCGATTTTAATGGATGGGGCGTAGTATCAGCGTCCATTTTACGTGAAGAAACACGCAGACAACCATTTCTAAGAGAATGAGTTTGACAACGGATATTATCTTTATGCAGTCATTGTGGAAAGTGGCAATACTACAAAAAGGTGGCCTGACCAGAAAAGATGGGGGAAGTGCTCTCATTAGCCTCCGCCGACCACCCTGTTAATCCAATCATCATCCTCCTATCAGCCACCAATCTGTCATGATTTGACACTCCCACCCCCGGCTTTTGCCTGGCAGCAATGGCCTGCTGGAGGTGTCATTTGTGACCCCGGACTGGACCGAGTGGATGCAAACTGCGATGCAGTGGAGACTGCCTGGGCCTTCCGGCCCCTCGAGGCACGCGAATGAGCTGGCGGCACCCACAGCCTGATGAAATTAGCCTGGGAGATATGTGAAAGGTATCGGCAGCAGAGGACCTAGCTCATGGTGCCGGACTAGAGGTGCGGCGAGAAGCCCTGTGTTGTTCCAGCCCGGAGGTCTGGATCCTCCTCCTCCCCCCTCGTGATAGCTGGAGGGACGCCTCTGCTCCTGTGGACCCTTCTTGGGGGCGGAGTGTTGCCTGGCTGGCCCCTGGCGGATTCTGCAGGCAGCGTGCCTGGAGCGCCTGGATTGTGGCCCAGAGGCCGCAGAGGCGTGCTGGGGAGCCACCACCCTTTCTGGATTCAACTCAGCTGTGACTGCCTGGTCTGTGGCAGGCGGGGCTCCAGGGCAGCCGCGGATGCCAGCAGGGGGCCCCATGGTGGCCAGATACAGATGCGGGTGAGACCTAGCCCTGCCAGCTACGAGGTGAACTGACTTCCTCCCCCTCCCCCTTGATGTGGCCAACAGCACCTGTCACGCTGCACTACCCATGAGGTGTGCAACTCTTGGAGGGTTCGCCAGTGGCCTTGGATTCAGAGCACTAGGCCCCGGCTGCTGCATGCCAGGAATGCTAGTTGGTTCTTGTTGGGAGGCGACCACCCCCACTCCGACTGCCTTGCCGCTGGATGCTCTGGCTACTAAATTGCTGCACCCATCTCCTCCCTGACAGCTGGGCACTCCTGGATTGTTCTGGGCTGCTTGTGCTGTGGTGCAAGTAAACAGTTCTGAGCACACACAACCGGGCCCTGAATAAGTCTTGGGACGCGGTCCCCCTGGAACCATGAATCATGGGGAAAGACAAGTCTGCTAAGCCTACACAATCAAATAAGATGGACAATTACACCCACTCAATTCCTCTAACTGGACATGCCGCCGGGACCCAGCAGATATTGATCAGCGGACCTTGGATGCCCAGGTTAGTTTACCTACTTTATCGGACCGGATGGCTGCCATTCAGGGTACCCGGACAGAACTAATCCATAAAGTAGACTCTGTTGCCATTGAAGTCAACTTGCTACGTGCAAACCTTCATGGTGTGGCAGGACATGTAACTACTACGAAAGGGAATGTGGCGGAACTACAATCTGAAATTACAATGCTCTGTGAGACAGTATCCTGCTTAGAGAAATTAACTATCCACCTCAAAGTCCACGCTGAAGAAGCCGAAGGCTGGTCCCAGAGGCATAACCTGCGATTTGTGGTCTTCCCGAAAAACGCAGACGGTCAGTCGGCTGAGCTGTTCCTAGGGGAGTAGGTTAGTAAAATTATGCGCCCACAGTAGTTGTCCATATTTTTCACGATTGAAAGGGCGCACAGAGTCCTGGCCCAGCCGACGTAGCTGGGTGCGCAGCCGAGAGTGCTAATCATCCGCCTCTTCAACCACAAAGACAGGGATGCAATACTGCAGCAAGTGCGGGTGAGGGGCCCATCGAACATCGAGGGCCATCCAATATTTATTTTCCCAGATTACAGCTGTCCAAGAGGAAGTCATCACGGCAGTGGAGACTAACTAAAGGTTGTTCACGGGCAGGTATACAGACTGGGCCAGGATGCATATTGGTGTGCTCTGATGGCAAACTGAGCGACTCTGAGCCCATGCCAGCAACAAAGACATCTCAAATGCACAGGCGTTCTGGCCCCAAATACGGCACAGACAGCATGGAGGACTTGCCCTGACCCCTCCTGTTGGGGTGCAGTGAGTACCAATGGTGATCCATGTTTGAAAATCCTCAATTGAGAACATACACTATGGGATTCCCTCTGTTAGAACCTGGCCCTTAGACACTTCTGAAGTGGGTGATGGATGGCGTTGCCTGCACGCTTGCAGTCTCTGCATTTGATACTTATAGTTGGACTGAAATGCCAGGGTGGGGGGGGGGGGCAACCGTGGGGGGTTGTTCCTTTCCTTCTAAATGTACTCTTCTTTTCCTTTTTTCTATTCACTCTCCTTATAGATATGATTGGACGGCTAGACAGCGGAGTGTTATAGGGATCAAGGGTCGTTAGGCCACAGCAGTGCTGCGGGTGCTTATTTTGGTTACCCATGCCCGCTGTGGAATATGGACCCCTAAAATTGCATTATAGATAGGATTTGTTTTCTTTTCCCTTTTTCTTTCCTTTAGTTGTTCATTTGACTGAAAATGGATATTGGGCGGGATCTGCAGGTTTTTGTCCCCCCTATATGACTGCCCAGCTACGAACGTTGATAAAGAGTTTCAGCCTAATAGAGGTGTGGAGGGAGAAACACCTCAATACCAGGATATTTTCTTGTTATACACCCGCCACGGGTACCTATAGTAGACTAGATTATTTCTTCTTTTATTTATTTATGTCATTTGTAAAGCATATGAATCACCCCAATCGGGGTATCTCCGCGCTATGACGGCCCAGGACAGCAATACCCGGTGCTTAGAACAGTGCGGTTTTTAACTGCTTTCTGAAGGATATTTAGTTGGTGGCGAGTCGAATGTGGATGGGGAGCTGGTTCCAGAGAGATGGGGCTACATAAGAGAAGGACGTTCCCCTCAACTGAGTTTGTTTTATGCGAGGCACATAAAGAAGCTCTTTGGACCCAGAGCGGAGGGTCCTGGAGGGGTTGTAGCGGATCAATTTATCGGCAATGTAATTAGGTCCCAGGTTGTTAAGGGCTTTATAGACCATACAGCAGATCTTAAATTGAATCCTTTTCTGAATGGGGAGCCAGTCCAATTTACGGAGTAGGGGGGAGTGAAGCTGTTTTGGGGGTGGCATTGGTCACCAATCTAGCTGCTGTGTTCTGGACTATTTGTAGTCTGTTTAGGGAATATTCCTTAGCAGAGATCAACAGAGCATTACAGTAGTCCAGACGACTTGTGACCAAAGTTTTCCGTGTGGATAACGGGAGTAAGGGGAAGACTCTGCGAAGTAGACTTTGTGCATGGAAACAGGCCTTGGCGGTAGAGGTGCATGCTCTTCCAAGTTTAGCTTCTGATAAATTTTTAACCCTAACGGGCATATTATCAAGCTCGGTGTTAAAATTATCGCTGCTTTAGTGGGAGAAAACTGCCGCTAAAGCGGCGATAATGGACACCAGAACATGGACTTCTGTTGGAATTCTCAAAGGTATATTATCAAGCCCATTATCGCCGCTTTAGCGGCAGATTTCTGCCGCTAAAGCGGCGATAATTTGAACGCCGTTTCTTGATAACATGCCCCTAAGTTCTTTACCACTGGTTTGGGGGATGGAGCTGGACCCAGTTCTCCTGGCCACCAATTGGGAGACCACCTTGTTACTGCATCTCTGAAAAGTATGATTTCTGTTTTCTCAGCATTCAACTGGAGGAAGTTGTTGCTCATCCAGTCACATTGGGCCCTGCAAGACAGACCCACAACATAAAATATCTGGTGAGGTACACTACAACAAGTCTCACAGAGCAGCGAATGCGTGCTGTTTCTAGGCTTGACCTAAAAAAGTACTTATTTTACTCCCTCGGGATATAACCCAGGAACGATACAGGCAAAAGAAAAAAGAAAGAGAGCTGAACAGAAAAATAAAGAGTTATTCAAAACGCACTATAAAAAAGTGAGAAACCTACTTACAGAGAAATAAATAGAAAAAAAAGAATAGCAAGTAAGGTGAAAGGAAGCAAAGAAGGAATATAAGAAAAGATGAATGCTTGCCTAGAGAAGTCTATACATATATCTTTATAGGGAAGAGCTAAGACGATAAAAATTAGTTCGCTTACCTTTAATTTGGTTTAATTTTCTTTGAGGGAATCAGGTCTGGACTCAGCTTACTTTAAGAAACGAGAAAAAAAGAGTGAGCCACAGTTAAAGCTCAACATATAGAATAATCTTTGATGACCGAGAATATCAATATTACATTTGTCAACTACCATATTGTAAGAAGAATTTTGATCAATTAAAATCAGAAAAAACTTAAGTCATCCAGAAGACCAATTTATGGTCCTTTTCGTCTCCAAACTCGCGTTCATTTAATATCACCACAGCAGAGTTTAATGTTTGATTAAAGTGCTTCTGCCAAATCTACTGGATGCATTTTCGGCAGCAATGAATGCCGGGCAGGCTGCCATGTCATGATGCACAGCTCGATGTTTGTTTTTGCTTTCCCAAAGCAGAGGGTTAGTTCCTAAAAAAGAAATAGGAGAATGGCCCTGATCAAGGGAGTTTCTCCCTGCTCATGAGTAGCCATCGTTGATATCCCCATCCTGTGTCAGCAGTAAGATTTCTGAGCAGTATAATAAAGTGTTACCTCAATTAAACCACGTGCCAGAATTCTTAAATCTAATGTGCTGTTAGTTTATTATTAAGGATCTGAGCTTGCTCTGTAGCAAGACTTCATATGATTCGTGAACTGATTTTTAAAAAGCAGAATCAATGTAAGGAAATCCGTTGTGCGTTCTTGCTCCTTCTGGGTTTTGGGATATTTAGGGCCTAACTATATTAATTATTATTGCCTTGTGGGACGAAATGCTTCTTATCTCCTTTCTCACTTTTGCCTGCACCATTAGAGGTGATACCTCCTTTGCTGATGACAATCCCATGCAACTAACTTGTGCAAACTGCCCAGGCTACCTCAGTCGTTAAACAGGCTATGGGCCAGCGCACAGCAGAGCAGAGGACAGCGTGCAGTGGTATGTGGGCTTAAGATTTTGCACAGTTGAGTGTCGACTCAAAATAGAGGAAGGAAAATGGCTGCTAGGCGTCACCAATCCACCAACATCCATTTTCGGCAGTGGTAATGCTTTTCTGAATATGCCAAGGTCTGTGAAAAGTGATATTTTCGCTATGTGAGCCCTGTACTGTCTGACTCTATAAACATCTTAAAATAAATTGCAAGATTGCGAGTCAAGAGATTTAGGGGCATATTATCAACGGCCAGCGATAATTATCGCTGGCCGTTCATAGCGATAGAAAAATTATCGCCAGCTATCGCTGAATATTATCGCCATGATAACGCTATATTTACAACGCATAGCGCTATGGCGATAATATTTCAGCGATAGCGGTGTTTTCAATGGAACATCGCTGGTTTTCCAGCGATGTGCCATTGAAAACAGCGATAACATTGCTGATAGGACCACAGGGTCCTATCAGCATAATCCATATCCTATTAAAAGTATGCCTTAGTCAGGAATTTAACAGGTGTTAAATTCCTGAGTTAAGGCTGAGGTAGCGCGATTTTTTTTATCGCTGCATCTCCTTGTTAATATCGCGAAGCTGCCTTCACGATATTAACATGTGTTGTTTTCACAGCTACGCCTCTTTTGCATCTCATTAGCGATGCGAGGCGAGGCTGTGAAAAAACGGGCTCTACATCAAGGAAACACGCGCTAGCGTGTCCTTGATGATATTGCGATAAAATTATCGCTGCTTTTCGGCCGAAAACGGCCGCAAAAGTGGCGATAATTTTTTTATCGCCTCGGTGTTAATATGCCCCTTAGTAACTTTTCACACCAATAGCCAGAGGTTGAACCATCCATGTGCATGATGTTGAGTCAGTCCTGAACTTTGCCTAGTTGGTGTTGTCTCTTAGGGTAAAGTTGTTCTTAGTAGAGTTTACCTTCAAGTAGACACATGCAATCCATGTTTTTATGATGTATAGGGAGTTTGTAAGACGGTCGTTCTCTTTGCTGTAGAGAGGTGGAATTGCATTTGATCATTAATGTCATACCGGTCAATCTTCATGGTTGGCGAAGAGAACAACAAGAAGTTTCTTATGGAGACAGAAGATAACCAGTTAGGGAATGCAGCCTGACAGACCAAGTACATCACTAGTAAATGCAGAAGCTAGATCAGACTTGTAGGTATGCAGATATCTGTGTTTTCTTTCTCAGTTAGTTCTGACAGATATGTTCTATAAGGGACTTTTTTCAGATTGAGTCAAGGCCAAAATGTAGGCACTTGCAATGGGCGAATCCTGGCCTTGTGCTTGTTTCCTTGTGGTGAGAATGAGAGCAGAATCTGTCTAAATAGGGTATTACTTCATAAAGCCACTCGCCATCCAATTTTGGATTTTGTGTCTGTGTTCTTAGATGTGCTGGATGATGGTTAAGGTGTCTAAGTGATTCAGGGCGAGTCTTTCATTCCTTAGTGTTGAGATTGTCTGTCAAGTTAAAGTTTCATACATTGATGTTGGTGGATTGATTGATGTTATATTATTTTAGTTATGTTTAAAGCACTACTTCATACCAAAAAGGCAACATTTCTCTAAAAGTCAAAATTTCTGCAGGGGGGGACATGAGTGCGAATGCTCCTTACTCCAAGAGAAAGGTTTTCAGTTGTTTCCCGAAAACGAGGTGCTCTTCTAGACTTTTTAGTGAGTGCAGAAGATCATTTTAGAGTTAGCAGTTAGCTGGGTAAAGGCACAGCCACCACGGTGATGTTTTCACAAAAGAAGACAATGTTAAATTATTGTCCAATGCTGAACGGAGGACATGAGGAGGAGTGTTCTTGTGTAATCTATCCTGTAAATACAATGGGGTGAGTTTGTTAGTGGGTGAAAAAATAAGCAGAGGGACTTAAAGTGTATCAGATATTCCACAGGAAGCCAATGAAGTACCCACCTGTAAATGGTGAACTTTTCAGTAACCTTTTTGAGGGCCACCAGAAAAAAGTCTATTACAGTAGTCAAGCCTTGAGAGAATAAGAGCTTGACTCACCAACTTGCAGCAGTCAATAGGAAAATCCAGGAGCATTTGCTTAAGGTCCTAAACTGAAAAAAACTCGTAGAAATAATCTTATTAACTTGAGTGGAGAAAGATAGGTTACGATCAAGATGGAAGCCCAGGTTTTTTACAATCACAGGAGCACGAGCTGGGCCTAGGTTTAAAGGCCACAAATAATATTTTGAAGGTGAGTTGAGATACCCAAAAACAAGGATGTCAATCTTATCACTGTGCATTCAAAGAACTTTGCAATCCCTCTAGCTAGCCACTTGCTGTAGCATGCTGGATGAATGAGTCCAGTCTGGTGTTGTAGAAAATCTGCCTTTTCTGTGTGGTCAACCCACATTTTTCACCTTTTGGTGAACCCTATCTTTTCCGGGCTTTAGATCTCTGTGTACTTTACTCCTGTTAGACAGTAGTAAAATGACTGTGTTTCCACTTTTCACATGGTCAAATTGGCATGCTCCTTATTGGTGCATTTAACTTACCAATAAGTTCACAGTACATGGTACAAGGTGTACCCAGTGCCTGGGAGTTAAATGCCCCTAGTAGACCTCAGCACCTACTGTGGAATCCACCACAGAATCAGTGCAAACATGGGTTAAGGCCAACCACTGTGGCCTGACTGTAATGGTGCAAAACATGCATTGCAACCCATCAAAGTAAATCAGTCAGTCAGTCAAAAACTTTTATTTCGGTAAAATACCATAAAAAGACATAAATACATAAATACATTTAAAACATGATTAAATGGCATTGTATAGAGTGGAATCCATTAAAACATTAAGACAGTTCTATGGAACTTACACCGTAAAAAGAAGATCTTTTCCACGAACGGGAAAAAAGTTAAAATTAATCCAGGGCCAGAGATATGCACATAATACCTCAAAGTACTAAAATGATGATATAGGTAGTACTGAATCAGGGGGGTGAGTAGCAGAAGACAAAAATTTGGACCTAGCAAACCACATTGAGAGGAGGAATTTAGCCATTGCAAACACTACCAAAGGGGTGGTGTCATATTTCAGAATTCTGAACACCTCCTTATAGTCCCTAAGACCCCTAGACTTGCATAGCTGGATGATCCACTTTTTCCGTGCAGTAGTATATGAGGGACAAAAGAGAACAACATGCAGCTCTGTTTCGCAAGTAGCAGAGCATAGGGGGCACGAGCTAACGGGGTTTGCAACATTAGACCATCTATGGGTGAGATCTCTCAGTGGAAGCGAACCGTGTCTAAACTGTATGTAAAGTTTCTTAGCCAGAGGAGGTTGGATCACGTCTAGGAAGACTTCGAATTTGGGACTGCACTTAATATCCAGAAAAGTGTCAGTAAGCCTGCCCAGGGGGGAATGGAGTAAGATACCCTTCCTAAAAGATTTCAAAACCTCCCTCAATGAGTTCTTCGAAAGTGTACGACAGGTCACTTCCGGGGCAGACCATAAATTCCTCATCCCAATTAGGTTGCAAAGGTTCTTTATGTAGGCAAGCCAGGGGATCTTATCCGATTTTCCCCTTGCCATAATGTCACCTAGATCAAACCTATAGCTTTCCAACTCGGGCGTTGACCAAAGACGCCTCCAGAACTGGAGAGGACGGTTCAGGGCAATCTCTTCGATGGGGATCAAACCCAGATCCCATCTCAGGGGGATTAGTGGGGTGCTGACAGGTAGTTTCAGCAATCTCCTGATAAAGGAATTCTCAATAGATGAGAGGGAAGCGGGGGTAGAGTATCCCCATAATTCAGCACCATAAAGTGCTCCTCCTCTGGCTTGGGATTTGTAGATTTCCAATGGGGGGCCCAGAGGTTTGCGCGAAGAGTTATTAAACACCTTCAGGATACCCCCCACTGATTGGGCTAGTCTCAGATTTGCCTTTGCCAAATGGGATCCCCAATTCATTTTATCATTAAGGGTCACCCCCAAATAATCAAACGTGGCAACCCTATCCAACTCAACCTCTCCCAGTTTAGGGTGGGGGCAATTAAGTGAATTAGAACCAAAAACCATAAATTTGGTCTTAGAGAGGTTCAATTCCAGATCCCTGATTTTACAAAAGGAGCAAAAGGCCTCTAGTGTACGCTGTATGCCCATGTAAGATTGGGATAACAAGAGCGTATCATCAGCGAACATCAGGGCCGGGACCTTACGCCCCGCCAAAACGGGGGAGTCCAGGTTAGCGGAGCGCAAAAGATACTCAATCAGCCCATTGATGAAAAGGGAGAAAAGGGTGGGGGCCAGGACACAGCCCTGCCTCACACCCTTCTCTACCGGGAATGGCCTGGAGATTTCCCCGCCTCTCCCATATCTCACCCTTGCATAGGTGCCTAGGTGGAGTCGTTTGAATAAGTGGCAACGGTAGGGGGGGGCCCCCATCTCTAGCAAAATGGCCCAAAGTTTTTCCCTTTGCACCATATCAAAAGCGGACCGAAGGTCCACAAAGATCAGATACAAATTACCAGCACCCATGCTGACTGTCTTCCAATAGATCAAGAGTAATCTAAATAGTTGATCAATAGTAGAAACCTTAGCTCGGAACCCCGCCTGTAGGGAGGTTAGGATGTGTTGATCCTCCATCCAGATCTGCAGTCTGGATAAGAGGACTCGGGCGAACAGCTTCTGAAGAACATCAATCAGGCTTATGGGGCGGTAATTGGCTGGGTCCAGTGGGGAAGATTTTTTGTGGATGGGTATGATTTCTGCACCCAACCAGGTGTCCGGGATTCTAAGGCCCTGCAAAATGGCATTAAAATATACACGTATATAAGGTGCCCAAGTTTTTACATCACTTCGGTAGAGATCACCGGGGATCTTGTCGAGCCCCGGGGCTTTCCCTACTGAGAGGGAATTGAGGGCCAATTCAATTTCTGGGAGAGAAAAGAGGCTAGACTCAATGTCTTCCTGGCTCAGCAAGTCCATTGCAGTATCAGTCTGTGAGAGGCCTGCATCGTTTCTACCCGGAGGGTTACTGGCCGAGAAGAGGGGTTGGAAATGGGCGAGCCAGACCTCCTCACTGAGATTAGGAATAATTGCTGGGGTACTAGCTACCGTGCCCGATCGAACAATGTTCCAAAACGCCCTCGAGTCACGGTCTCCTAGAGCTTGGAGTAAATTTTGCCACCTTAGATCCTCCCACTCAGCTTTTTCTTCCTTGATCAGGTCTTTGTAGGTGGCCCTAGCCGCCCGGATACTGGACAAGGTACCCTCTTTCACTTCTATTAGCAGGGTAGACTTAGCCCGCCTACAGGTACCATTGAACCAGTGCTCGGGCCTAAAGGGCCTTGGTTTTGAGGCCGTAGGGTTATAAAAGAAGAAGCTAGCCAAACTACCAAGAAAATCCTTGTGGATAGTCTGGAGTTCAAGAAAGCGGGACTGCGGGATATCCCCAGCAGGACTCAAAAGATGGAAGACTGCTTCCAAGGAGCGGGTCACAGTACTATATATATCGGCCAGCTTTAAGTCGTCAGACGCTAGCCTTTCCCACCTGATCCGTCTGCCACCTGCCGCTAGAACCAAATTCTCACTATGTAATGGACATTGGGGCCTAAAAGATTCACTACCACCTAGATTGGTAATCAATTCCAGAGACAATAGGTTGTGATCGCTATCGACCCGTGGAATAATAAAAAAAGAGGCCAAATGGCCCCAGAATTCCACGTTCACCAAAACATAGTCGATAGTCGAACAGCTCCCAGCTCTGTTAAAGGTGAAAGACCCCGGCACGTCCGGGCAGAGTCTACCATTGCAGGCCCGCAAGGAGTGTGCAATGGTAAGCCTATTAATCTCAAGGGCAAGAGGGGAAAGACGTTTGGCCGGATAGGATATAAGATCTGGGATTAGATAGATTTCATCCTCCTCGCACGAGGGGGAAGGGATCCCTGGGAGGGGTTCAAAGTGGCAATTAAGATCTGCTCCAATTAGTTTATGGTACGCCGGTGGAAGAGAATGTAGAACATTTTCCAGGGCGCCCAGGATAGACAGACCTAACTGAACCGGCTGGGGGCGCAAGTATACATTTATAACTACTAGTGAATAGCTAGCAGGAAAGGTTAGTAGCAGGCATAGAATATCAGGGGACTTTGGATCCAGTGACTTTACTGAACACCCCAAGTGTGTTGCAACCCATACAACTAGCCCCCCTGAAGGTCTCCCTCGCGTCCCCTGGACTGCTGGGACTGCAAATGATGCGTAACCCACCCTCCGTGGTATAGACCGTAGCCAGGTCTCTTGGAATATACAGATGTCATATTTGTCCATTAACTCTCCCCACTCGGGATCAGAGAGTTTGGACTCTAAACCGGCCACATTCCAGGACCCAACTAATGGTTTCCGGGAAGATATACGGGGTGGGTTGTCCACCGAAGGGATGGGAGAGGGGGGGCTGTGGGAAGCAAAATGCACAAGGGGGTTCGACCCTAGACAACCCACTGATGCGCTGGGGGACAGGGACGATGGGGAAGGGGGTCCAGGGCCACTCTCCGTACTCGGAGCTACCGAGGGAACCATCGTCAATATATCATAAACATCCTCATCCTGGATCCCCCCCACGGGCAAGAACTCACCCTTTCGAGGACTCAGATGTGATGGTCAGTCCACCGCATTGAGCACACCAAAACGGTTTTCAACCGGGATGTTAAAGTAGGAATTGTGTGGGGCCTGGTGGAAGTAAGGTAAATCAACTGGGTCCAGAATATTGGAGATGGAATAGAAGTACCCCAAATGCGATGCCTCAATAGCACCCCTTCTGTGGTGCCCTCCCTGCGCCAGAATGTGATCTACTACTCTGGGGTCCCTAAAATTAATCAGGACACAGTCCCCCCCTATGTCCTTTAAACGGGTCCCTAGCCAGCTAACCCTCCGAACATGAAGGATCTCCCCTCTCCCTACTCCCTTCAGTGGTCTATTTTTGGACAGCCAGTGGATGACTTTATTTTTTAGTTCAAGATAGGATTCCCCCCTTCCATTCATTACCGGTGGAACTCCTGTAAGCACGATCACATAAGGTGCTGCCTCCGGAGGAAGCTGGACTAAAAGATGTGAATCATCCACGCTCCGGAGGAGTCGGTTCCCCCCCCCATGTAGGCGGGATCCATCCCCGTCTATATTCCGAGAACCTGAATCCCTGCAGCGGGTTAGCTGCTCATTTGATGGAACGACAGTAGGGGCTCGGGGCATAGTCAGGGACAAATGAGGACCAGCGTTAAGGGAGGGGGCAGTTGGATGCACCATAGAAGGCTGGCCCAGATCCGTGGCCACCTGGATCGGGGGTAAAGGTGGCTGTGGTTGGGGGGGTGGAATTGGTAAGATTTACTTGTAAACTAGCACCCTCCGAACTGCCCAAGATGGGCTTAGGGTCCTGGGTTGGCTGCTTCTTCCCAAATCCTTTAGAATTAACTAAGGATACCAACCTGTCAATTTTAGATGACAGGGATTTAACCAGAAGGTTTAGAGACTGGTCTATGTGGGACTGGAGATCAATTAGTAGGGTAGTCACCCAGGTCGGAGGGATAGAAGTAGGGGGGTGGTGGGTCGGGGCCAAGAGGGGAGAGCTATCTACAGCAGGGGCTGGTAAAAATCTCCTTTTTCTCTGTTTCTGTTTGTTTTGTTTTTTCCTTGGCTTAACCTGCTTTATGGGGGCCACAATAGAAACAAAGGAGGAAGATGATAACCCCTCATCCACTAGAGCTGGCTCATCTATTTGCGCCTGAGCGCACGGTAGTTGCGTAAATGAGGGCAACATGGAAGACGTAGCTTCAGGATCCACCTGGTAAGAAGAGAAATCAGACAATCCATCTACAGGGGGGGCCATATTGAATGCCGGTGTGATCGACAGCCGTTTTTCTGTATTTTCAATGGCTGTAGCCACCACCCCGATTGTCTTTTGCAGCATCTTGTCTATCGCTGTAAGACTAGGGATCTGAGAAGTAGAGTTGGCTAGCTGTCTAGTCATCGGACGACTAGCTGTAGATTTGGAGTGCTTCCCCATGCTTCTAAAGAGCCCCCAACAATAAGCAATGAAAAACTTATGGCACAACTCTCTAAAAACCAACGATACTAGGTAAAAGGAGCACACACTAATCCAAGGAAATGACTGACTATTATAATTAAAATGGAAATAGCCAATGGGAGTTCAATCACTACTAATCCGAGGAGCAGTACTTAGAGGGGCGGCCCAGCCCGGCCTCCTCCGGCCCCGGACGGCCACAGACGGTCCCGCCCTTGGCCCGGGCTTCGCCCGGGCGCCGCCCGCGCGCGTCCCGCGCTGCGGTGGAACTGAGGGCCTGAAGTAGGGCCCGGGCGCTGCAGATGACGTGTGCAGTACGCGCCGGGCGCTTGGGCCTCTGGGTAATGTAGTCTCTTCACGGGCCGTGCCCCTCACGGCGTGGGTTTCCAGCACTGTCCAGGGCAGGGATGATGGAACTCAATATGCCCCTCAGACGAGCCGTTCCCCTCACGGCTGGCTCGGAAGGAACATAAAACAAGTAATCCAGGTGAGCGCGCGTCCCGCGCTGCGGTGGAACTGAGGGCCTGAAGTAGGGCCCGGGCGCTGCAGATGACGTGTGCAGTACGCGCCGGGCGCTTGGGCCTCTGGGTAATGTAGTCTCTTCACGGGCCGTTCCCCTCACGGCGTGGGTTTCCAGCACTGTCCAGGGCAGGGATGATGGAACTCAATATGCCCCTCAGACGAGCCGTTCCCCTCACGGCTGGCTCGGAAGGAACATAAAACAAGTAATCCAGGTGAGCGCGCGTCCCGCGCTGCGGTGGAACTGAGGGCCTGAAGTAGGGCCCGGGCGCTGCAGATGACGTGTGCAGTACGCGCCGGGCGCTTGGGCCTCTGGGTAATGTAGTCTCTTCACGGGCCGTTCCCCTCACGGCGTGGGTTTCCAGCACTGTCCAGGGCAGGGATGATGGAACTCAATATGCCCCTCAGACGAGCCGTTCCCCTCACGGCTGGCTCGGAAGGAACATAAAACAAGTAATCCAGGTGAGCGCGCGTCCCGCGCTGCGGTGGAACTGAGGGCCTGAAGTAGGGCCCGGGCGCTGCAGATGACGTGTGCAGTACGCGCCGGGCGCTTGGGCCTCTGGGTAATGTAGTCTCTTCACGGGCCGTTCCCCTCACGGCGTGGGTTTCCAGCACTGTCCAGGGCAGGGATGATGGAACTCAATATGCCCCTCAGACGAGCCGTTCCCCTCACGGCTGGCTCGGAAGGAACATAAAACAAGTAATCCAGGTGAGCGCGCGTCCCCCTTTTGACAGGTAAAAATATTTCTATTGAATAGTAACAAGTTACAACATTGCAGGCCTTGTGGCAGGGTGCGTGGTATTTCAAAGTTTGATATTTAGAAATTTAGGGCCTCATTTGCAAACTTTTGATGCATAGCAGTGCAGCCGGCCTTCATGCTGCGCTGCAGTGCATCAGGAGACCAGGGCAGAAATGCAGGAAGTATAGGAATCTGATGCATTCCAAGGTTTACGATCCCTCATGAAGCTGGGAGTGCTTCAGATTCCATGGGTTTTGCGTGAAAACACCCACAGCATACCCATGGATCGCCCCTTTCATGCAGTGTTCTGTGTGAAAGGGGCACATATTGACAAGGCCATGAAAAGCCACGTTAAGTGGCTTTGCGTGGCCTTGTAAATATGCTGCGGCACATTGCACCACTGAAGCATTAAAAGAGTGATGCTCCTACAGGGTAAAAGTGCCACTAGGGCCTTGTTAATGAGGCCCTTATTGTTAGAATTTGTTAACACCTTCTTACAGTGAATAGCACCCAAAAGCTATTTTCACCATGGCAGGCCGAGCTGTCCTATTTAGAAAACCAAAGTATAAATTAATAAAACTATAATGTGTCTACTAAATGAAGCGATCAACTATAAAATAATTAAACAACTATTTTTAATAGTTAAAATCCAATCAATGGTGAAGTCTGATTTTTAATACATTTTTAGGGAAGTAACTTTTAGAAAGTTACAATTTCTCTGCCTGAAAGTCCTGGAGGCCATTTTGCATTAATGCTCCAGCTTCTCCTAGACTGCACTTGACCTGAATAAGATGTGAATGGGGTATGGAATTCCTCCCAGGATTTTCATAACAGGATACTGTGATTGACAGGTCCATCTGTGGGGGGTAGGAATGACTCTTTTGAGCTTAGGAGAAGAGTGGGAGCTGTGCCTATCTTGTTGACACCCCACTGCCAAATGCTGCCTAACAGGTATGTTGAGCTAGGTGTAACACTTGGGACAGAGGGCGAGTACAGGATGCCAAGGCAATTCTTGTGGATCCACCGCCTGGTTACTGAAAGACTTCTTTTCTCCTTCTAGACTTTTTTCTCTGGGTTTATAATGGGTACAATGGCTGCCTCCAAGTGGATTAATAGTGTGAGATGTGGGAGGACACTTGGGGGGATATTCTCAAGAACGTGTGATAACCATTGCAAAAGTAACCTAACGCAACTTCCAACATCGCAGTCCATCGCGGGAAAATCATGCCGTGTTAATGAAGCATTCTCAACACGGCTGCACCATGCGATATTCCCCAGATAACGCATCAACCGACCGCGTTAAAATCAACGCCACGCCGCAGAAATGCAAAACGCGAATGCAAAAAAAGCTGTGATGAGGCCAATCGCGATACAAAAATCTGGAAAACCAGCTACAGGCCTGCAATTCTCACGCGTCAGGCAGGAAAAATCACCATAAAAGTAGAGAAAAAAACTGACACACATATGCCAAACAACAGCCAAGCACAATGGATGTTGCCGGAGCAAGTACTGAGGAGAACCAGACCCCACAAGCCCCCCGGAGGACCTGCCTAGGACCTGAGGGTCAGGGAAGGGCAAGGAGAAGAAGAGTAGGAAGAAGCGCTTCAGTCCGCAGGAAAACAGGATCCTGATAACGGAGGTGGTCGAACACCATCAACAACTGTTCGTCACCTCCACTGTGTCATTGGCTACAAAAAATGCACTATGGCAGTCCATTGTGGACAAGGTGAATGCAGTCGGAGTGCTGAAGAGGACAATGGAAGAGGTCCAGAGGGGCTGGAATTACGTCAAGCGCAAAACCAAGCTGAAACTCACCAACAACCGGAAGGCAGCAATGCAGACTGGAGGTGGGAGTCCTGCGCCACAAGAGGAGCTGGACGACATGGAGGAAATGGTGTCCACAGTTATCAGTGGGGAGACGGTGGCTGGAGTCGGGGGACCGGACACTGCTCAACATGACGGAACACAACAGCACCAGGGTGAGTAACGACCAGGGACTTGGGGGGACCGGGGGGAGATAGGCACAATGGCACAAATGCACAAATGAGCTGAGCACATCTGTGGACAAACCATGCCCCAGACCCCAACTCTCACCAAGAGTACAATCTACCCAAGTATGCTACATGTCAGCACTGTACAAGCACAGAAGTCAAAGGCAAACCGCATGAAAGGGTTAAGGGGCAGCAAAACAGAGCAGCAGCCCCTCCAATGCAGCACACACACATAACATGCAGAGCACATCAACACTGACACAAACCGCAACACGTCCACAGCAGAACACAGGATACAACTGGCGCCTACTGGGTGTGGACACTGGCCAATAACAAGTGGCATTGCAGGGAAATGTGAGTAGACAATGTACAAGTTCAAACACACATCCGTGATGTTGTCGAAATGTCCACTGTCCCGCAGCAAATAGGCAACCCCTCCAAAACAGCCACGATGTACACAGTCATGCAGTCTGTATGTGAACATGTACAATCCGATAACACACATGTGAACACATTGCCAAACTACATCTCCCCTTCACATTGGAGAGGGACAATCAACACCTCCTGCAGAGCAGCCCGAACCTCTCTTCTCTGATGATGAAGAGGACCACCACAGCTTCGACTCCGACGCCTTCCAAGAGTTCATTGACAGTCTCCGCAGCCCACCTCTAGGAGCAGGGCAGCCCAGCTGCAACGTGGACACCCCACCCCCTGCACAGACCACACAGCAGGCAACACCCACCACCACGACTGCCTCCCAGGTCCCCCACGAAGAACACATGGCCTTCCAACACCGTGTGTTGGGATGCCAGGAGCAGCTTGCTGAACAGGTGCAGGTGGGCTTCGACCGCATGGCAGACAAACTAGATGCCATACGTGGGTGTCTAAGTCCCATCAGGGACCAGTGACAGTCCCTATCGGACACCCACAGTATGCTCCATGCTCTCCAACGAACCATGGCTGACATCGCAAGAGTCCTGACTCTGAGACAAGAACGACTGTCTAGTCAGAGTGGCTCCAGCGAGCTCGCCCGGGAGTTTGGACTCATGCGGAGGCTCATGGAGAACATGGAGGGGCCAATGCGGAAAGAGCGGCTGCCACGGCTGCACACCGGCGAGAGGTAGCTGGGTTCCACAATGACCTCAAAACCATCCTCATGGCATTGCTGTCACAAGGCCTGGCGCCGATGCATTCTGCTGCTACCACTACATCCACATCTCCACCCCCTGAAGTGTCAGTGCCACACAGTGCGGCAGACATTCAACTGCTGGCCCCTGAGGTGTCACTGCCACACAGTGATAGAGAAAGGCCAGCACTACCCACACGTGAGGCACATGAGACAGCAGAGGACAAAGATGCGGATGAAACCGCCTTACTGGTACGGAGAAAACTGTAGCATTCATCTCCGCCATTTGGCCAGTTTCAGCTTGGTTCTGCCCTCTGCATCATCACCTTCCACTGTCCCCCGATGCACTCTGCGACACTCACCTTGTACCTCGCAATGGACTGCCATATTCTGTTTGATTGCCAATGACACAGCTAACAGACTGCGGACTGAACTCTTCCTCTTCCTTTGGACTTGTCATTCCCTGAAGGACTCTGGCTGGCCCTCCACGGGCAAACATTGTAAAGTGGGCTTTGCATGGCCCTGTATTGCTCCAGATGCACCACTCCACTGAATGTGCATTAAACATTCCGAAACACAGATGTGTCGTGTCTATGGTCTTTCAAGTGTGGTAGTATGAACGAATGTAGGGACAGTGAATTCATCTTACCTCCATGTGGCTCATGCCGTTTGACTTGGGTCAAAGGGTGACATATTGCCGAATGTTGTCAGGGTGGCGCCGACGCAACAACAGCGACACACACATTTTTTACTTCCTTGTCCAGCCCCGTACGGACTAGAGCCCCGGGGTCATCGTTCAAACCCTTACGCTGGACTGGCAGACGCCAAGTCAGCCCATTCCGATTACGCTTACAGGGGGGGACGACAACGCTACATGTCCCAGGTCTTCCCTGTAGGGATTTGCTGCTCACAGGTCTAGTTGTCAGCATGCCACAGCCACTCCCTCATGGCTGGTGTACACCCACACCACACCCATCCAGCACATGCATCACAGCACATATAACCCTGCTAATAAAAAGGGCCGGGCGCACGTGCTCGACGCCATTTCCAGCCTCTCTTGGGTGTATCCATGTGGTGTGCATGTAGGCATGGTGGCCCACGGGCCTGCAACATCACATTCCGCAGGCCCAGAGGTAACATGATGGCGTCCGCACCACGATACCCAATCATAGAGGGTCCATGACTTGTGGGGCACAGACTTGGTGGCACCGGATGCACTGCGGCTGGCACGGGCACACCGCCACGGGACAGTGACTTTCGGTGCACTGAGGTAGGGGCACCGTAAGTGCTGAGCGGGTGTGCAGCCTGCGATGATGCCCCGTCCCGGTGGTCCGGACTGCTCAGCTTTTGTGTGCCCTGCTGGACCGCAGTGTAGGCCTGAACCAGCGGGGACCTACCACCACGTAGCGTGGCCTCGCAGGTCACAGAGTTAGTGGCACCTCAAGGGCTGAGGGGGTGTGCAGCCTGCGATGATGCCCTGTGCACTGGTATGTCCTCTGCCATGGCAAAATCAAGACCAAGCATCAAAAGAGAGACCTGGTGGCCTGTGGAGCGGGGCTGCATGATGTGGAGGGTGCCATGTCCGCGGGCCCCAGGCTTGTGGCTTGCAGAGGCACATGGTGGGCGCTCTTTTCTACACACCGGTGGCGGAAGGTGAGTAGTGAGGCCTGGGTGCGCGGGGGCGGGCATGCACCGCTGGGCAGCAGGAGGACGCTGTTGTGCATCTGCCTGGGTGCGCAGGGGTAGGCATGCACCACTGGGAGGCGGGAGGGGCTGGGGTGCATCTGCCTGGGTTGCAGACGCTGGCATGCACCGCTGGGTGGCCGGAGGGGCTGGGGTGCATCTGCCTGGGTGCGCAGGGGCGGGCATGCACCGCTGGGTGGCAGGAGGGGCTGCGGTGCATCTGGCTGGGTGCGCAGGGGCGGGCATGCACCGCTGGGTGGCTCTGAGCTGGGCTCCCTTTTGTGGTGCAGACTACCGTCCGACTTTACACAAGGTCAAAGCAGGTGTTAATTTTCTGCTGATAACGCGCCTTATTGCATGTTTCGTGGTCTTTTCGCTGATCTGGCTAGTCGTTGAGAATGTTGTGGAGGGGTGTTGTCGCGGTTTTTGCACGGGAACGCCTACATTGCATCTCATTAGCGTTAGTTGCTGGGATCATCGGTGGCGATGTTTTTTGCGGCTGCTATCGCAGGTAAACTGGTGCTATGGGCTGTTAGCACCAGCTTGTGAATGGGGTGATACATTTATTGCGACTTTGGCTGCAATAAAGTGCAGTTGACTCGGCGATGGCTCCTTGAAAATATGCCCCTTGGATTTCTTTAGTACACTTCCAACACAGCACTCAGAGCCAAAGTTTAGTGCAGCCAAAGACAGTTGCCGTCTTGAAAATGGTCATAGTGATTTCAGTTGGCCCTGGGAACCTTTACCCCTTTGGTTAGGAGGTTACCAGGAGTCTTTCCCATCCACTAGCGAGTGTCAGGCATAAATATGGAACATCCATGCACACCCATTTCATAAAACTTCCTGGACCTGCAAAAGAGTACAGGCATATTGTCTGTGACCTGAGCGCATCCTGAAGGACTGGATCTGCTCCCTCTTGTACCCAGAACAAAGAAGTGGACACCAAGGGTCATATGACTGACCTCCTGTTCAAGCTACAGGGATAAAATAAACTACAAAAAGCTGACCAGTGGCTACTGAACCTGGCTGTTGGCCTCTGCCTGACACCCTGAGGGTCCCTGAAGGGCCTCCCCGGAGGTCCTGTGTGCTTTAAATGTGTACTCCTATGTTGGATTGGGGCTCAAAGGGCTAAATTAGAAGGTAACATTTTAGACCAGGACAAACCTGGTTGGTTTATTCAACCTGCGCTCCATCGCAGTTCCTCTCAAATTGCGCCGAGGTCCCGAACAACCGTGATCCCTGACTATAATTGGAGCTTTGGATTGTTCCTGCTATGTCTACTTAAAACTTTTAAAAGGCATATCTGCAGTTCTCCTTAATGGATTTTTGCCACTTTTAGTGTATTTTATTTATTAAATGTTCTAATTTGGTTTGGGATTATCATTGTTTTGGATTTTGACTTTATGACCATTTTGGTACTGCATAAATACTTTACACATTGTGTTAAGTTCACCCTGTCTGCTCTGTACCATACCTATTAGGGGGATGAGATCAGTTTAATTTGGTTACTTTGATGGTTCACCCTGGCAAGGGTTGTGATTGTTCATTGAGGGGCTTAGTCATCCACCACCAAATAATCTAATTTTGTATTTTCGCATAAATCATAATAAAATAGCCAAAAGAGTTAGAAAGATTGAGACTGAACGAACAGTCAAAAATGCCAATAAAGTGTATGAGCTGTCCAATGGGGAGCACATAGATTATTTTTTTTAAATGGTACTCAACAAAGAGCCCTGTGGGACGCATGAAAGACTGACAACGTCTTGGGCATAGATGTATGGATTTTGACCACCTAGGAATGTGCACAAAGGTAGAAAGTAAACTGGTTTAATACCTCTTCACTGACCCCAATCCCAAAGATCAAAGATTCCACAGATCGAAGAAAGTGGAGAGATTTAAGAGACTCAGGGGGTTATCATCAAGGACGGCGTTAAACATTATCGCTGGTTTAGCAGCAGAAAACTGCCGCTAAAGCGTCGATGATGGGCTTGATAATATGCCCTTGAGAATTCCAATAGAAGCCCATGTTCTGGTGTCAGCATGGGCTTCTATTGGAATTCTCCAGGGCATATTATCAAGCCCGTTCTTGCCGCTTTAGCGCCAGTTTTCTGCCGCTAAACCGGCAATAATTTTAACGGCGTCCTTGATAATATGCCCCTTAGTGTTGCGCTATCCCCTTGACCAAGAGTGCAGCAAAAGTAATCCATCACAGTGAAAAATGCAGACTCATACCTGTGCAAGGGTCTGAAACCCGATTGAATTATGTCCAACACAGAGTGTTTGGACATTGGCACTGCTTAATTTGAGCTGTTAGTTGCCGGTGGGAGTGCACAGCACTTTTTTGGTCGGGACCAGCACTTATTTTTCCATTATGAGATATTTAATGAGTGTAAGAGAGGAAAAAGTGCAGAGATCAGAAAGACGGAGAAAGAAAAAGATGGCAAAAACTATCACAAACAGAAAACTGTAACCTGCAAAAGCAAGAAAAAGGGGCAGGGAATGTCTGGTAGTGGATTAAACACTACAGGGCTTGGGATTTGGTGCACCAGCATTTAATTGCACCTGCTGCCGGCTTCGAGCAGAGCTTCGGGCACCAGAATTCTTTCTTTCATGGATTAAGCACTGGACCTTGATGTTGCTGTTTCTGACATGGTCCGTGACTGGCTACCCTCCCCTCCCAGCTTTCCACACCACCCTGAAGAATTGACATAAGCAAATTATCTTT
Source organism: Triturus cristatus (assembly GCF_964204655.1). Lineage (NCBI taxonomy): Eukaryota > Metazoa > Chordata > Amphibia > Caudata > Salamandridae > Triturus > Triturus cristatus. The sequence continues at coordinate 471,865,633 of NC_140590.1, read as the reverse complement.
GGAAGGCGGGGGGTCAGGGACCCCCCGGCCGTATTTATTATATAAAAAAATAAAAGGATGAATATCAACATTCCATCAGTTATCCAAGAATAAGCAAAATTCATGACATTAGATTTACAGTATCGTAGACAAATATCAAAGGCTAACCTTAACAAACGTCTAATACAGCGTGTTTCCTATCCGAATCTAACATCCTGCCTGAATTTTGCATTCTAGCATATCTGGCCGGACGGCAAGGTCGCTAACCGGTGTCAAGTCCTACTAACCACGCCCTTACCTAGAGGTGCGCATGCGCGACTGGGGACCGCCTACCCCGTCGGCATCGTGAACTCCATTTAACCAACAAGGAGGGCCCTTACACTTTGCGTCGTATGCTGATGTCATGGTGTATGTGCGGGGTAGCTACCAGCCTAAGGAAAGCGTGACTCCCTCCCCCGCATTTTTAGCAGCTAGCGGATATTCCTGCCCCTGAAGTTCTAGGAGGGACCAGTGGCCCCTCCCCCTGGGCCGCCCCCTCCGTGGATGGTGACGCCCCCCTTAGGACCTTAAATTGCTGCTCACCGATCATGACCTTACCGCCTGACCAACCCTAATAAATACGACGATGAACCTAGAAAAAAGAACTCGCTAAAGGACAACTACACTACACTAAAACCAACAATATAAATACGAAGCATGCTGTGCTAATGGGAGAAACGGCCTACGCACAATATTACCTTTTCAATGACAACATAATCACAGCTATATAACGGGAAAAAGGCCTAGGTACCCACAACCTGGTTTAATAACATAATCACAGCTGTAAAACGGGAAAAAGGCCTAAGTGCAGATAACCTTCCTAATTAACACAACCAATCCTACCTTTCAACGGGAAAAAGGCCTATGTCAAACTAACTAGCACCCCTGACTAGCATTATTTAGTAGCTTGTATTTTTTTTTTTGGGCTGGTGGGTGGGAAAATAATTAATCAGCCCCGAGCGTGGGGCACACGGAAGGCGCAGGGAGCGAGCCAGGAGCAAGAGGGCGCCCCCCTCGCTCCCCGCGCCTTATAACTGGGGCTGCCGGCGACTGGGAGCCCGCACCCCCGATCGTCCCGCCCCCCTGCCTCGGAAGCCGAATGTACGCTTCCGGGTCACGGGGGAGGCATCCACCTATCGGTGCTGGGGGCGCGCCGCGCGCGTCATCGCCCCGCGACACACCCCCAACACCGAAGGCCGGGGGAGGGGGGGGTGCCGCACCACTATGTTGGCGTGGGGGCCGAGTGGCCCCCACTTTATACATGGTCCGTGACTGGCTACCCTCCCCTCCCAGCTTTCCACACATATTTATTATATAAAACAATAAAGGGATGAATATCAACATTCCATCAGTTATGCAAGAATAAGCAAAATTCATGACATTAGATTTACAGTATCGTAGACAAATATCAAAGGCTAACCTTAACAAACGTCTAATACAGCGTGTTTCCTATCCGAATCTAACATCCTGCCTGAATTTTGCATACTAGCATATCTGGCCGGACGGCAAGGTCGCTAACCGGTGTCAAGTCCTACTAACCACGCCCTTACCTAGAGGTGCGCATGCGCGACTGGGGACCGCCTACCCCGTCGGCATCGTGAACTCCATTTAACCAACAAGGAGGGCCCTTACACTTTGCGTCGTATGCTGACGTCATGGTGTATGTGCGGGGTAGCTACCAGCCTAAGGAAAGCGTGACTCCCTCCCCCGCATTTTTAGCAGCTAGCGGATATTCCTGCCCCTGAAGTTCTAGGAGGGACCAGTGGCCCCTCCCCCTGGGCCGCCCCCTCCGTGGATGGTGACGCCCCCCTTAGGACCTTAAATTGCTGCTCACCGATCATGACCTTACCGCCACAGGCCAGCATTGTTTCCAGATGATCTGGTCCCCCCACAACTCCTGCCTAAAGGTCATCCTTACCTCAGAGCGCCCTTCAACCAATATTCTATTCCCAGCCTCCGTCAAATGGACCCCATCCTGCAAGTACAAATCCTCCCCCCAAATAGCCCCATGTGGGATGGTCTGTAAGTGGGAGTTTCGGAAAAGTTTATCTAACTTGGTATTGATCCTCTTTACCGAGTGATTCAATGCCCTGACAGACTCACCCCCACGCCACTGCAGCCGCGGTATCAGCTGAGACCAGACTACCGTGTAGTCAGGGCACACCCTCTTTACCCAACCTGCTGCTGAAATGATCTCTTCCAGGAGGACCCTCCTACCCAGTCTAGCAAGGTCATTCCCCCCCAGATGAAGAATCACCACCGCCGGTGGGGCTGTATGTTGGGTGACCAACTCCGCAAAGAATCCCCTAAACTGACTGAGGCAAAGACCCCCCCTCCCAAAGAAAGAGATGGTCCAACCTTTGTGCTCTAGCTCCCTTCTACCCTTGGCTGCAAAAAAGACAGTTTTAGCACGATTGACATAAGAATGACCAACAATCCAAACTCTGCCTGACCGCGTCCTGTGTTCCTGACTGTTCACTCCTCGATGAGTCGCCGATAAATCCTGATGATGACCCGAAGCAAGCTCTCCGCCTGCGTCACAGAGCGAAGGTACTGCAAAACCAGAAAAGAAAACCTGATGTCAGTAATACCCTAGGTACTTTACAACATGTGTACCCGCACATACCGTTTGTAGCAATTGGAATTGGGTGACCATCTCCCAATTCTTCTAACACTGTTCACATGTAAACCCCTTGCGGTTGCCTCAGTGGCTGCACCTATCCTAAAGGAGTGTGTGCCAAATTGCTTTGGGTCAAGGCCCACCCTGGCAATAGTCAACTCCATGACTCTTCTAAACTGATATTTGGTTAGAGGGGTGCCGTCCGCATGTACTAGAAGTGGCCCACCCCATAATGCACCTCGCTGCTTGATGAAAGTCTCCATGTGGTGTACCGGACAGCATGGATTGGCCCTAGCCCTGTGCAGTACCACAGTCACCCCCCGGGACTCCTGATCAGTTTTCGATCTCCTAATCGTCACCCACAATGTATCCCCCTGAATTGTTGTGTACAGGAATTGATACCCCCCTGCCTATCTGCCTTAGAGGCTGCCACCAACTCGCTCAGCCTCAACGCCCCATAAAAGGCTAATGTAAACGCTGCTTTAAATAATTGTATCTCCCAGCCCGAGCTACAGACGTCATGCAATGCAGGCAGTAATGCCGTCATCCTCTCCAAACCTATTGGTTTCCTTGTGTCAGCCGTGCTGCCCTGTAGACGGCGCCAACCCCTCAGACCCTTCCGCACTGCAAAGTTGTTAGTCGGATCTTTCACCCCCTTCGCCTGTGCGTAAAAGGAGACAGCTGCCCCATGCCTGTTTGCTGTGGCCACTGAGCAACCCTCGTGATGCAAACTACCCAGATAATCCGTAAAGCTATTTTCCAATGCCCATTTGGATTCCCAGTCGCGCCCCAAGAAAGTGCAATATGAACCAAACGCCCCTTCATAAGCTGTCCGTGTCTTGGGGGCTAAGCTAGCAGCCACGAGGTCCGGTAGTTTGGGGCACCAATCTGCCAGAGTGCCGACGGGAAGTGAGTCGGTGTAGGCTCTGCTGTTGGAAGATGTTCCCTGAATACCTGCATTTTTTGGCGAGAGAGTGCATCAGGTGCATTATTAAGGACACCTGGTACATGTTTTGCCCTAAATACAACATTCAATAGCAAGCATCTCAACACCATCTCCTTCAAGAGGCGGAGTATGAACTTACAGCGTGCCGCTTGCTGATTGATGCACTCCACCACCGTCATGTTGTCTGACCAGAATATTACTGATTTGTTACGCAGGAGTTCAGGCCAGACCATTAATGCAACCCAAATGGGGAACAGCTCCAGAAAACCAATGTTGGTTGTCAACTCACTGCACACCCATTCGTCCGGCCACCTGTGGGTGACCCACCTGTTTCCAAGGATGGCACCAAACCCCACACTCCCAGCAGCGTCAGTCCATAAACCTAACTCTGCTGAAGTAATGGGGGGGCCGGACCACACAACCCTGCCGTTGAAGTCCTCCAGGAATGCCAACCATATCCGCATGTCCTGGCGTACCTCAAACGATAGTCTAGTGCGGTGGTGTTTTTCTCGCAGGCCCCTCATAGCCTGCGCAATTGAGCGAGAAAAGGGGCGAGCCATAGGTATCACCCTCAACGCGAAATTCAACTGGCCCACTGTTTTCTGAAGCTGTTGTAACGAGACCTTCTCTTTGGCCAAGCACGCGCGTAATGCCGCCTGGAATTTACATACCTTCTCCTTTGGGAGCCTGAAACAACCCTCCACAGAGTCTATTTCAATGCCCAGAAATTCTAAGCAAGTAGCTGTCCCCCCTGTCTTCCCCGGTGCCAGCGGGACCCCAAAAGCCCGCATGAGCACGCAAAATTCATCCAATGCCTGTGCACACTTCTGAGACCCCGCCTCACCCAGGAAGAGAAAGTCATCCAGGTAGTGCATGACCTGCTGATGCCCGGTTGCCTGCCTCATTACCCATTCCAAGAAGGAACTGAACGTCTCAAAATAGGCACATGAGATCGAACAACCCATGGGCATGCATTTGTCCATGTAATACTTCCCATCAAACTTGAACCCCAAAAGGTGGTGATCCCCCTGATGCACGGGGAGAAGACGAAATGCAGACTCTATGTCAGACTTGGCCATCAATGCCCCTGGACCCAGGCCCCTAAGCAACCCTACCGCGTGATCAAAAGAGGCATATTTTACACTGCAGACAGTCTCATCTATGGCATCATTCAAGGATGCCCCCCTTGGGGCTGAGAGATTATGAATGAGTCTATATTCGCCTTTCTCTTTCTTAGGGACCACACCAAGTGGGGAGCAAGCAAAGTTGGGCACTGGCACCTCGTCAAAAGGTCCTGCTAACCTACCTAAGCGTAATTCTTTTTCAATTTTTGCAGCCACTACCCCTGGGTTATGCTTTACCGACAGTTGGTTCCTGCACTCAGTCCTACCTGTGTACCCTCCCGCCGGTATCTTGAAACCCCAAGAAAATCCCTCCTGTAGTAATTTAGCCGCTGCGTGATCCGGGTATCTGTTCAGCCAGGGAATCATTGCCATGACATCGATGGGAGTGTGTGATACTAAACCCTCCTTCAGTCTATTCAGGTTTCCTTCTCCCCCTGGAGCCCTGGTTGCCACCCTTAAATCTGCAGGAGGTCTCTGGGTGTGAGGGGTGCCCGCACGAGGAACAGGCGTGTTTGAACTTACAAGTGCCCGCTGCCCTAGTGCAGGACCGTTTGTTGAAATCCCAACATACGGCCTTTTTATCCCCCCAACCCTTACCCTTTCCTGGTACCTCACTTCCCTGCGCATGCCGAAAGGGCTGTTGTGGCTTGGCCGGGTATATTTTCTGCGAAGCAGTTGCCCCCATCGCAGCTGCCCCCCCAGCTATCTGGTTGTACCATGACAAGGAATCCACCACATCCCACTCTAGGGAAGGATTGAATTCTTTCGCCTTCCTGAATGAAATGTCATACTCTTTCCACCCATTCCCCACTTGCGTCTCGCTCCACATGGCAATCCTGCTCTGGTAGCAGGCCATCTCAGCTTGTAAGTTGGGCGACCTTTCAGCTGTAATGGCACTAAACACGGAAAAGGCCCGCATCCAGTTAACAAATGTCTCCTCAACCCTGAACTTAGACAACTCTGTTCTCCATTCACTGGGCAACATCAATTCCTTTTGTGACTTGGCGTACTCCAGTTCCCTATTATCGAGCAGCAAGGAGAAAATGTTGACATATTTGCCCGCCCAGATCATCTCTTTTACAGCCTGAGACACATGTTGCCCCAAATTCTCCTTCCTTGACGGTATAGCACCATCCTTAAGTACTGGCAAAGCCACCTCCTTACCATTTTCAATACCTTGCGACGTCGCCCCATCGTTCTTTGACGTTTGTCCGCTGGTAGGACCTGTTGGGGGAGTAAGTGGTGCCAATGGTGCCCCTCCCCCCGCCCTTGCCAACTTAATCATCTCAATCAGTTTCAATGCTTCGGCTGAATGATCCTGAGAGGATGGCAATACCCCCCCCAACTGCAACCAGGGCAAAACAGCGGCTATCTGGGATGTCAATTCCTCCGGGACAACATTGCTCGTGGGGGTTGCAGGGGGAATGACCGGGGCGAACGGCAAAGCTGGAATAACCGGGGCTGGCCCGGCCGGTGCCAACGGTGGCATCCCAGGGGCATCCTTAGGTACCCCTCCTAGCAAACCCTCCCCGTCAGTTGTATGTTTGGGCGTTACAGTTTTCTTAGACTTGCCCCTCTTAGTAGGGGTAACAAACTCCCCTCTAGGCAGTGGTGGATTGACTACCCTTTTTGGCCTGCCTTGTGGACCCGACGGCCCGTCCAGCCTCTGGTTAATCTCTGCCACATTCCTACCCAACTCATCCACCCTACCCAACCGCCTATCAATCGCCGTCATCCTGCGCATCATAGCCTGCATCATTTGTTCCATGCGAGAACTCCTATTAACTCGTGCCCCCGGCATATTCCCACACTCGTAATGCAAACTAGTCCTAGCCAAACACCGGCGATTGTACCTTTTTGTTTTCTGATGTAGGATGTGAAGATGGCCGTAAGCACCATGCGACTGTGACCGCAAAACACACCAAGCGATTCTTAGCGTGTGGGCGAGCGCCAAACCCCTTGTAGGAAGGTCTCAAGCCCTGCGGCCCTCCACCACCGAAGACCCGTGCGTCCTCCGCCCGTTGCTGTGCTCTGCCGTGTTCTGTTGCCCGCCACCGGAAAGCAGCACCAGAGTCAAGCTTCCTATGAAGAAACAAATATTACTAGCCTGGAAAAAACACTTTGCACAATCAATCCCTGTAGCTGAAACAAACTCGTAGCGATCAGCGAACCCCTTCTCCAGATCCACAATTCACAGCAATAATCATTAATTCCTTCAAAACTGGGTTAACTGTTCAAATACTAGCAGCCTCTGAGCACTGGGCGGGATAAAACACCTAAAAAACACTTTAAACCAATTATAATTCAAGCATTCACTAGTGTTCAAATACTAGCAGCCTCAGAGCACTGGGCGGGATAAAACACCTAAAAAACACTTTAAACCAATTATAATTCAAGCATTGACTATTTAGTCTCCCCTCCGGTGGCTGCCCTGCTGTAACTTGCTTTGCCACCAGCCCAAACCCAGCAGCCACCAATAAGATACGAGCACTGGTCGGGAGAAAACACCACTTCAAACAAATCAGAAATCAAGCTTTTCCTATTTAGTCTCCCCTCCAGTGGCTGCCCTGCTGTATCCTGCTTCGCAACCTGCAAACCAAATCTCTTGCCTGCAGCCTAACTCGCCGCTCGACCGCCCCAGCTCCCCCACCTTACCGGTTGGTGAAAACACTCGACCCAGACTAGAACGGCACCTCAAGCGTGCTCGCGCTGAAACCTCTCTGCTCCCTCCGGTCTAAAGGGTGTTCCCCGTGTCGCCGTCAAAGCTGCTTGTAACACGGAATGGAAGCGCTCCGTGATTATCGTGCCTGCAGCCTCGATCACCGCTGGAAACCTCTCTGCTCCCTCCGTTCCCGGGAGATACTAGCGCCTGGAGAGGACCCTGAAAGCGGCGCACTGCAAAGCTGTAAAGGGAACAAAAAAAATAAATAAATAAATAAATAATTAATCAGCCCCGAGCGTGGGGCACACGGAAGGCGCGGGGAGCGAGCCAGGAGCAAGAGGGCGCCCCCCTCGCTCCCCGCGCCTTATAACTGGGGCTGCCGGCGACTGGGAGCCCGTACCCCCGATCGTCCCGCCCCACTGCCCCGGAAGCCGAATGTACGTTTCCGGGTCACGGGGGAGGCATCCACCTATCGGTGCTGGGGGCGCGCCGTGCGCGTCATCGCCCCGCGACACCCCCCCAACACCGAAGGCCGGGGGAGGGGGGGTGCCGCACCGCCATGTTGGCGTGGGGGCCGAGTGGCCCCCACTTTATAAGAGCTTCAAGATGAGGCTGGATTATTGATATAGAATACTGAGGTGGGGAAGCGGCAAGGATGTAATTCCATGAAAGAAAGGTTAAAGTTTCTTTGGTCGTGCAAGGATATGAAAGCAGTGAACCCTTCACCATTCTGCAAAGGCTGTATGGTGTAACCAGATGTAATGAAAAATGCCAGGATGTGAGCGGAAGTGGGATCAAGACAAGTCTCTGTGATGAACAATGCATACTGTAGGCTGCAAAATGATGGTTGATTGACATAAATTCCTGTGATTTGGGGAATAGAGGCTTTCACATGGTTATGCGTGGAATATTAGTGTGGATGCTGAGGGTAGCGGACGTGGGTCTGAGATAATGGTGTATTTTTAAACTGTGAGAAAAAGTACCAGGCACTGTGTTTTTGTCATCAGGCAATCAATGGTGTGTCACCTGTTAAGTGAGATTTAGGTGTGATGGTACTTATCTCTTTCCAGGTACAAACAGTATCAACTAGTTTTCCTTGTCATCTATAGCTTCAGATGTCCAGACTACAATACCTCGACATGACTGATAACGTAATATGGTGTCACATGACCTTCTTTGACCACTCAGGGGAGTCCTTGCCCGTGGCTAAAGAGCACTATCGATGGTTCTTTTCTTTACTTACTTCTGTCTTCTTGTCTCAGTGCCTGGAGCGTTTGACCTGGTTGGGGAGACTGTCTAGAGCAGAACATGCTCGGTGGTTCTTGGTTTCCATTTTATAATACACTCATAAGCGTTAGTGCCACATTATCGGTGTTCTCTGACCTACCTGGGCCAAATCGTGGCACTTTGCTTGTGATTAGACAGCGTTGTGCGTAAAATGCACTGCGCTGCCTGGACATTCATCTCACAATGAACAAGCATTTACAATGCAACGGTCTCGGCATTGTTAAAGTTAAAGCTATTGGCATTGCTCATGACATTTTTTTTGTTTATGTTTTTGTTTTTAAAACATGTAGAGAAACGGCATTGTTATTTACAATGTCAATAGCTTAATCAGTGTGTGTGTAGGTGGCTCTGTGTGTGGGTGCAAATGCAATAGGTCTCGCATTTGAGAGTGATTAAGCTATTGACATTGTAAATAACAATGCCGTTTCTTTAAATGTTTTAAAAACAAAAACATAAACAAAAATAATGTCATGAGCAATGACAATAGCTCTAACTTTACCAATGCCGAGACCATTGCATTGTAAATGCTTGTTATGGAAGGTGAGAGCCAACTTACTTGGTATGATGGGAGCGGTGGGGGAGGGAAGGATGGTGGCAACACACCTCCTTGCAGCCCTCCACGCTAGGCATTTTATTTGCGTGGAAAACAGCCCCCGACCTGTGAAGTACTCTGGTGCGGCTGTGTGTGCGCCTGCCATACAAGCCAGAGAGAGAAGCCGAGGGTGGTAGGAGAGGGGGGCTGCACTGACCAGCCAGCCAATAGGGAGCTAGGAGGGGGAGGGGGTAGATCAGCGAAGAGAAGGACCACCGCGTGGGCGCATCCTCTCGCCTCCTCCCTGGCACTCTTGGGTCTTTCAAGGGGCGCAAACTGGCCATGGGAGAGGAGCAAGGCAGCACCCTGGTGCGGAACCTGCATTGCGCCGGTTCAGGGCAGCTGTCCGGGGCACGGGGTGGGGCCACACAATCAATGGCCCATAGGGACAGTTGGGGACAACGTGCGTAGCGCCTAACTGAAAATGATGCACCTTGTGGTTCATCGGACACTGATTTTGCTCCTCTGAGCTGCTGGGTTTACGCAGCAGAGGGTGCAGCTCAGCGCAGGCCAGCAGCTTCAGCGGCTGCCACAGGCCACCTGACCTGGCTTGACCCCCCAGGAGGGTGGCCAGCAGTGCGGGGTCTGGCCAATGTCCAGCGCCTGCCGGGCCCCTCAGCAAGGCTCCTCCTGCTGCCTCGGGCCAGACTCCTGGCACGGCATCCCGCAAAGTACAAATAAATATTTTAAAAATGAGACTCGTCCTCTATACAAATAAATAAATGATCAAAATGTGTTTAAATATAGGTTCACGGGCAACGGACAGAGAATTGGATGAAAAAATGAAGCTCAGGTCAATAATGGAGGAAAACCCGGATTTGAGCGAGGCACCACCGGAACGAAGTATCGACGAATTTGGCGGCGGCCTCGATGGGTGAAAGGCTGTGGTCCCTCCTTCGGGGACACAGCTCTGCCAGATGCCAGGGAGCAGGGCACAATGACAGATGGAGCGAGGAATGGAGGCGGGCAGTGAATGTCTCATCTGCCCCCACCGTACAAGCCAGAGAGAGAAGCCGAGGGTGGGAGGAGAGGGGGGCTTCACTGACCAGCCAGCCAATAGGGAGCTAGGAGGGAGAGGGGGAGATCAGTGGAGATAAGGACCACCACGTGGGCGCATCCTCTCGCCTCCTCCCGGGCACTCTTGGGTCTTTCAAGGGGCGCAAAGTGGCCATGGGAGAGGAGCAAGGCAGCACCCCGGTGCGGAACTCGCACTGTGCCGGTTCAGGACAGCTGTACGGGGCACGAGGTGGGGCCCATGACACCCTGCTGTTTGATGGGGTCTGCTCCTGTCCAGATGCTGATTGGTTCTACAGTTGTCTAAATTCCCGCATCACTCTACACTCAACCCGGGGTTGTCATTAGCTCGGTTTTGTACACTCCTCCTCTTCAACTGCTCGACTGATGGACGGCGATCACTCTCTGTCCCCCTTTAATGACCCTGATACCACGTCTATTCACTCGCAGTGGCGAGGATACTCCTGTTATCATCAGAAGGTCGCGCGCAAACTGCCTTTTAGTCATGAGAATCTTCCTCGCCAGATAGGGATCTTCTTTGCATTTAGAAGAACTTTAACAACACTGCGCAGCTGTTAACACGCTGCCGCTTACACTAAACAAGCCGGAATGACAATAAGTAAACACGGTGCGCCGCGCTCCAGCCGGAACGACAAAAACAAACATTTACAATGGCCACACTGAAAGGTGATTGAATTTTTATCTGTAGCAGCACGCTTTCTGAAAAGGTTAACCAAAATGTCCCGCGAATACCCTGCCAGGGGTGTTGGTAACTCCAGAAGTCCCTGAACAGTTTGCTGATATATAACAAGCACCCCACCGCCTTTCTCCGAGGCGAAGCAGAAATGCCTCGGAGAAACACAGCGGCGGTTTCGGATTCGGGGGCGTGTTTTGCTTTTCTCTCCTCTTGCCATTGGCTGGAGGTGATAATTAGAAAAGTTGAAAAAAACACGCCCCCGAATCCGAAAAGGACGGGGCTTGATCGGAGTGACAAAGCCTCTTCTCCAATGGCTGGCCAGCATTCAAGAGGCCAGCCAATGGAGAACAGGGGAGAAGAGGGGCGGGTTCAAGCCCCTCTTCTCCAAAACATTAAATCTCCGACTTCCGGTTCTGCCTTCGGCAGACCGGACGGTCCTCGACCTAAAAACTAATAAGAAGGTTGTCAAAGCAATAAACTACCAATTTCTTTCCATCAAGTATTTCCTTCTGTCTATTGGTTTAACCCTCATTGAGCAAGCCCTAGTGATCTATTTGTTTATTTCAGGGAAAGCTGTGTTTGCCGATCTTCCTCAAACCTTTCTCTATAATCTGGCAGTGGACTAGCCATACCTGCCAGGAAATGTAGCCATATTGGAAGGGGATAAAATATCTCCATTAGTTTCTGTTTTCCCGATTAAGGTTGCCTGCTTTGACACGAGGAAAACTTTTTGGCGACAAAGTTTTTGAAGCAGAGAATACTTTGGAAGTGACAAAGTTCGAAGAATCCTCCAGCCCTTTGTGCTCCTTTATAGGCAGATCTGTTATCATTTGAATATGCATCTTGTTAGCTGTTGGCACTTCACCTAAACCATTAACATTCCTGAAACCCTTCGAAACCTGATTGTGGGGCAGGATATTTCTTTAATTTCCTTTGGTGGCTGCCTTCCTAATTCGTTTTCACTTCACTTAAATCTTTTTTAATTTCTTCTATTTTTCTTGCTCTGTTCTGGACAGCGTAGTTACATAAACCCACGCACACTCGCACACATTGTTTTTGTGGATATATGGCTGTACAGCTTTCTTGCTCTATATGTTCTTTTCTCAAACTTTTCAAACCAGTGAAATGAGTCATTAATGAAAAAATCAGGAAGGAGGCCTGCCGCCTGACCGGGCACATAGAACTTGTCTTCAGCAACATAGTTGTTTAAATTAAATCATTCAAGGTCTGTGAGTTGGAAGCACTCTCAACAATTCTATCCTCTGAAGTGAGAGGCAGGACTTCTTGTAAGCACAGAGGGGCTGTCGTGGTATGTAACACAGGCTTCCTCAGGTACAACACCCTTGCTGTCAGTGTCGCGGCCTCCAGAAATAACTCTATCGGCACATTGGTTGATTTCAACAGAAGTCGCAAAGGTGAAGTCTGGAGACGCCACAAATATGCATGTGTATTGAACAAATAAAAAAAGATCGATACCTTTCATATATAATTCCCTCACAGGATCAGGGATATTACCTTTTAGACATGCCTAATTAAAGCAGCAAACCTACGAGTGAAGCCATCTTGTGTTCAAAAGTCATTCCAATTACTTGCTTCTGAGTCCATGTATCTCATCAATTGATCATATTTCAAACGCACAGAGGACCTGTAGGCGAAAAGGGCCAAAAGCGTACTACTCCCTATCTAATGTGTAAACTCACTAAAAATAAGCTTCATCAATGGGGGGAGGTGGAAGAAAACACCAAGCACTAGTATAGTGTGTGTATCGGGGCTAAGTGTCCCAACAAATGAAGCAAGGAAGAGCCTCTTTTAGGACTAGCACCCTCATTCATCCGTGGGTGACATGCTTCATCACTGGGTTCCCTCCTCACACCAAGGCCATTGGTGCTGGCTACAACTCTCCAGGGTTTGAAGAGGTGTCAATTGATACCTGATGAGAGGGGTTTACAGCTGGATGGCCTGAAACAGGATATAGCCCCAAAAAACACTAATGGCTGACCAAGAACTGCTTGAAAACCTTCTACTGCAACAAAATATTTGAAATCACGCAGTAACATATGGATTTAAAAAAAAAAGCAATTGTGTGATTCTAGTAAGACTACTAAACTAGAAAAATGGGCATCCAGCATCAAAGAAGACTTTACTTAACACCTAGATGAATACCATCAACCCCACTGATTCTTCAGGTCAGACCGATAGCATATGTTGTGATAGAACACAGCACCTCACTATAAAGATCACAATAGTAAAATGCATTCAGGAGCACACGCTTAGTCTGGGATCAATTGTTCCTCTCCCATTTCAAATTGGGGTGATTGAGTCTACTGATTGGCACATTTCAAGAGGCGTGCCACAGGGACCTTCTTTAGCACCCTTTCTCTTCAATGAGTATGTGTGGCTATTGTCTCAAGTGATCATCACCTCCTTCAATTAATTGAAGCTTTAGGGCTGAATTAATCTAAAACCTTTTCAGGAATGGCCTTAAAATGTAATCGTCCCTGTGTCTGATCAACTAAATTGCAGTGTTTAAGGAATATTGCACAGGGACGCTCCCTCACTCAGAGGACTCTACCTTTCTTTTTTCTGTATTCATCCACATACTCGGAAATGACTGGCACTGAATAAAAACTCTGGGTAAGTAGATGTTACATGATCTATTAGAAGTAGACTCTGTAGAGCCGTTTACCAATAATCATTGATTCAAAAAGTTCTATCACTCCTCTGAACAGAGCGCAGGCGGATCTAATGTGTCACAGGGAATGACGTACAAGGCTGCTGTGAAATTGCTATACGAGGGATTATTTAAAGGAATTAATTAACAGGTTGGTATCAATGCAATATTACACAAGAATGGCCTGGCAGGGAAGGGGACACTTTAAAACTGCCCTAAATGTCTCCACCAGCTGCTGGTGAAATGCATTATCAGATTTAGGGGCATATTTACAAGCCCCTATCGCCACTACAACGTTGTGATGGCGATAGGGGCATCGCCTTATTTACAAGGCATTGTTAAGGCACTTAACATGGCTTAAGGCTACCTTGTAAATATGGCACCCTTTCACGCTGTATTTAGTGTGAAAGGGGAGGGCTATGGGTGTTGTGGTGGGTGTTCCACCACAACACCTATTGATTTTGACGCTGCCTCCTATTTACAAGGGCAGCATAAATGGGAGGTAGTGCCAAAATTAAGACCAGGGTAAACCTGGTCTTAAACAGGCAAAACGAGGAGAAATGCTTATTTCTCCGCAGTTTTGCTGTTCCATGCGTGCTGCCTTGTGCAGCTCACATAGAAACAGCAAATTGCCTATTGGGACCTTCCTGCACATAAACAATCATTTTTAAAAAATGCCATTTTGCAACTTCTGTGTGTGTTGCATTAAGTAGCACACATAGAAGTTACAAAACGGCATTTAAAGATTGTTTATGTGCAGGAAGGGAGACCTTCCTGCACATAAACAATCTTCCCCTCAACACAGGCACCCTTGCACTATGGTCTGTCGCCTTCTCCCACCTAGCCTCACTGCCCACCGCACTTACCTGCACCAGCCGCAACTGCAAGGGGCTACATGTCAACATTATATCAGTGTGTACTTTTAAAGTTTGTAGCACACTAATAAAAACTTAAGGATAATTATTCAAGATCTTCCTGACAAATATGGATAAATATTTCCCTGGCCCGCCTTTCCTTATTCCAGGCCTAGAACCCATCATGACCCCCTCTTAGATCCTTGCTTTCTTCCATCCCATGCACTTCCAGTGCTGATGGATCTATTAGTACTGCTGATTGCTGTTACCGGCTAACATTCATCAAAGTTGTAAGACAAACATAAGCATGTTAATACTGGATACTACGCCATCAGCATGCCACCTAATTCGCAGGTCACTTTAGCACCTTAAGGCAGGAGTCAGACTTGAGCGCCTAGAAGCTGATGCCCAGAATCCCCTGTCTTCCGTTTCTGTTCTTGCTCCTGTTCTATTACCGCTTCATTTTAACAGCTCACAGCCTCCTTTCTCACCTCTGCCATCAGCACTGCCGACTCATTCTGCTTGTCTACCCCGCCTTCTTTTGCTCACACTCTCACTCACTTGCGTTAGCCCTCTCAAGGGCGGCTGGTGACATTTGAAAGTGGTGGGCGTAAAATGATTGCAAAGGAAGCAAACGAACGTGTGAGCAGTCGCAAGGGGGGAGTTGCGGGGGGTTCACGCGCGGGGGGGTCGCACGGGAGAATAGGCAAATGAACGTGTGAGCAGTCGTGAGGGGGGGTCACGCGCGGGGGTGGGGTCGCACAGGAGAATACAATGAAAATTAAAAGGAAAAACTTACCTGACCGCCTCTGCTCCTGGTCCGCGTTGGCGCCTCTGCCCTCTTCAAACTGGATGGAACAGCACGTCACGTCAGCACTGCAGTGACAACCCCTCAGCCAATCCTGACGCTGCTGCAGCACCAGGATTGGCTGAGGGCACAGCCTACTCCTCGCCCGCCGCCTGCCCAGTAGGAGACCGAGGGGCTCCTAATGGGCATGCGCAAATCCGTGAAAACACAAGTGCGCATGACTGGGCACGGGCTAAAAACTAGCTCACCATGCCCACTCATGCGCACTTGTGCTGCAGTGCTGCCTGGTCTGACAATGCATGTCAGTCAACATGACGCCGGACCGCCCACGGTCCGACGTCATGCTAACTGACATGCATTGTCAGTTCTCCCCACCCTCAGGGCGTCTCTAACTTAAGTAAACTAAGTTCAGAGACACCGAGGGAGCTGCGGGCGTGGGCGGGTGCGCGGGGGTGGGGGGGGCAACGCCCCCACGCCCCAATGGACTCACCGCGCCTGAGCCCTCGCCTCAATCGCTTGATCTGCTTCTCCTATTCTTTCATATCAGATTCCATTTCTTGAGCATTTTGTTTTTCCTACTGTACTAGTGTTATGTGTGTCTGAAATGCCTAATGACCGTGATGAAACGTAAAAAAGGATGTTTGTACTCTATATTTTAGGTGTACTGTTTTGAACTCTTTCAATTTGGTGAAAAATCAAGTTGGAGAAACAAAATATGGTGAACCCAGACTGGTGAATCATCAGCCTGGTAAAAATCCAACAGAAGAATTAACTGCAAATTTGAAAAAATCTTAGTTTTTTGTTAAAAACACTACTAGACACAACTGAAATATAAATATTATTTTTTTGTCAATTCTTCAAATGTCAGGTATAGAAAAGGTAACCTTATTTGAATTCAAATAAGGTGTGGCCCATCGTCTAGCTCATAGTAGTCTTTTTTGGTTTTTCCTAAGGCAGGGGCTGCACTGCCTGTTAGGGGGCATATGGTTTGCTTATATTGGGCTTTAGAATCCACCCATTGCTTGCAATTGCTTCACTTCACTATCACTCGCATTTGCTTGCTTCCTATTCATCAGCTTCCGTGGACTTTTCTTCTTCTGGTGTTTGTGCCTTCCCTGGAGTATGGATCTAATACTTGTGTCATTCCACTGCTCCCTTTTCAAGTGATACTTTTTTCATTTTGGATATACACTCAACAAGAGTGCTTTGTGTTCCTCTTTCTTGCATGTGTGGTTTTCCCCTCACCTACTTCCCTCGGTTGCCGTTTTTGCTTTGTGCTTGCTTGCCTCTGGGATAGCGAGACCACTGCCATGGAAAGAATGGACATATACATCAAGAACATGTTCCACTCCCTGTTTGGAAAAGCTTTGTCCCCAGTGATCCTGTTTGAGTGTGCCCATCACTCGCTGGGCCCCCACCCTCCACCCCAAGCCATGGCATGAACAATAGTGACCTGTCTCCTTAGCTATAAGAAAAGAGACACCATCCTAAAAATTCGCTGTGAAGGCTGCAACATTCAGTATCCAGGATATTTGATCTCTTGGTATCCCGACCTCACACTGACCATTCAGACGGACCACAGGGAATTCCTACCAGCTTAGTGACTACACCAGAAAGCTGAGGTTGTGTACTCATTAATTTACCCAGCCAAGCTATGCATCTCTTTGAATGCAAATATCATCTCTTTACTGATCTTAAAGCAACTCTGAAATTTTCATGCAAACTTGTGGCCTCCCAGGGTGGGGGGGGGCACCAGTCTTCACCAGAGATTCCACAGAGTGGTATATCAGTGACAATGATTGACTACGATCCTCCCTTGCTTCTATTGGAGACCACCATAAAATTGTGAACTGCCAGTCTGCGAGTCTAATACTGCACCTGTAGAGCTCTTGAGTGGCCTAAAGTGTATCTGGCATGTCCCCAAGCAGCCAGCCATAGACTGTGATGCCTCCTCCAATTTGGAGTCTAGTTCCCTGGACAACTACTGGTCAGGTCCCCTATGATGTTACTTACTCTTACCCTGTTAGCTGTTCACTAGGCCTACTGATGCCCGAGGAATGTATTCCTCTATCTCTCTTGGCTGTTCACACATTGGGATGCGATGGGGGTGGGTATCGACAGTTCAACTAGATAGGGGGGTTGAAGTGGGTGGCAGGAAGGGGGACTTTATTGTTGTTTTCCCTGTGTTATATTATTGCAGAGCATACACTTATCTTCACCCTGCAGCACATCCACAGCTCCCCAATGCGCTCAGCGGGATCACTATGAGCTCTACTGGCAACCTCCACAACATCTTACACTGATATGTCTGCCCTTAGATGCCTGGCCTGGAATATCCGCAGACTAAATGACCAAGGTAAGATCCACTTGTATTTGCTTATCGACTTAGCATTGACACTGCTGCCTGCAGGAACTCCATCTAACTATTCCTATACATCTTCAACTGCAGACCAGTTGGCTTGCAGAAACACACACAGTGGTATAATATAACTATGCACGCGGTGTAGCTATTCTTATTCGCCAAGGCACAGCCGCACATAAATATGCGACAAACAGGGCAGATATGTAATTCGCAGGGTTCACTTCTGGACTGGCCGCTCACCCTGGCCCCAGTATACAGACCTAATGTTGCCCCCCCCCGGCCTTTTTATAGAAATATGCAACCAGATCCACAGTGCAAGGTCCGCAACTGTCAGACGGGGCAGTGGCTTTAATGTTCTGTTAGTCCACCACCTTGACCGATCCCGTGATACAAGACAACTGCACCCAGGGGCTGCAGCTCAAATACACCTCACCATGAGAGACTATGAGCTTGTGGGTGTATGAGACTTAAACACCCCCAAGATAGAGATGGTGTTTGCATAGGTATTACACATATTACCTAGTCCAGGATAGAATACAGGCCGGTTAAGAAGGACATAGTCCGCTGGACCGCGCCAACTGAGCGCTTCCCTAGAACACTTTTTGATCATGCTCTGGTCCTCATAGAGCTCACTCTCTTGACTGAGACTAAGTGACTAAGCTCACTCCTGGAGTCTTCCTACAAACTCCGTTTCCCGGTGACCTGATATTCCGCGATGAAATTTGATTTGAAATTTGGTTGAAAAGTGTATTTTGTAAATCCTATTATGTGGGGCTGTTTTGGGTAAGTTCAGGTGTTTTTTATACTGTTCACTGGAAATCATAAGTAGGAAATTTTACTTACACAGGGGTAAGAATTACGGTTGTATCCTCTAGGTGTGGGGCACATGAGGTTTCAGCTTTATCCTAATGATAGGACAGTGAGTGGCCATATCTAAGGAAAGTTCATGAACAGATTAGATAGGGTAATTTGTGACATAAGGTTCCTCAAGAGCATGAAACTGAATTGATAAAGATTTATGTTGGTGGATTTAACTATTATTTTTACATTGCCATAGAGGCTGATTTAAAGATCACATGGCTGTTTAGAGTAGCCAGAGATTTGGGGCTTTATGCCATACATTATATGTCATTTCTTTGTAGTGATAAAAAAGAAAATCATAGAAAGTTGCAGTTGATGCATCCTCTTCGTTAAGACAAGTAAAAGGTCTGTCTTTCTTATTCCAGGCTTTATGCTGTGATATTTATCTGCAATAGGATCCTCTGGGTTTTGGTGAGGGTGTTGTGTTTGAGGTGTTTGTCTGAACCTTTGTGAAGAATGAGGGGTTTACTATTTCAGAGATGTTATTTCAAGAGTCAATAGTTTGATGGTGTTAGACTTCTCAGCCTTAGGGTAGTCTTTCCCCAAACATTTCACCTTTCTCCTCTATTTTTTGCTGATCTCGTTTTTGCTAGCCTGATGGAGGATAAGGGTAGGACAGTGGAGACTACAGTCACGCAGGACACAGACTTCCAGGTCAAAAGGACACGTAAGCTGCTCCAGTGACGCTAGGTTCAGGAGAGATCAGAGGTGCTTCAAGGGAAATAGGTTGAGCCCTATAAAGACCCTGTTAAAACTCAAAGTGGCTGTCTGGCAACATGGATTATTACAACTCCTTTGTATTAAGTAGCTCCAGTTTTAGTTCCCACACATTTATTGTTTTTCTTTCCTCTGTTCTCTCAGTCACCCTTGGTTATCTTGTCCTCTGTGACTGTGCTCTGGTGTTTTCTCCCTTGCTGTCTGCGTTATTCGTTATACAAGGATCTTTGCTCCTGTGTCCTGTCTACAATATCTGGCATTACTCTTTTTTTCCATTTTTGAGGAGTTTGCCATCTTCAGTTTTCAGTCAAGGTTCCGAGTTTGCCTGAGTTCTTGTTTCAGTGAAACTCCACAGTTCACCTGGTAAGCAGCTATTTCTTGTGTATGTCTGTTCCTTTTATTACTGATGCAGTACTTACTCTTCCTTGCTCTATGTTCCCACAAATAATTGGGCTAAATCTGTGTGTGGGAATGCCCTCTGCAGTTTGAAGTGTCCAGTCCAGGTATTCTACCAGCCAACTTACTAGTGAGAGGATGCTCTGTCTCTCTATCTCTCTCTTTCTGTCTCTTTTTCTCTCTCCCTCTCTCATTCCCATCCTCTTTTCCTCTGGTCCTAGGTTTCCTTCACTGTACTGAAGTAGTATACTGGAGGTGAGTTAAGCTAAAAGGAGGAAATGGATTGTCATCGCTACCCAGTATTGGAGTCTATCAAGGGTGTGACAAGTGTCACAATTTGAGGTGCAATAATATATTAGTGGCACAATTACCGGTTGCAAAAATAGCGAGGTGTCACAATTTGAGGTTCAAAATGGATTAGTAGTAAACCTACTTTTAGTAAAAATCATTGTTATTTCCCAATTTGATGTGCACCTATTCATTTGCATCAAAATAATCTTTGGTACAAATCAAAACTAGTAAGGTGGCACAATTTGAGGTGCATGATAAATTAGTACAGTAAGTATGGGGTTACCTTCTTAGCATACAGTTTTAGGAACATCTATCATGCCTGTTTGTGCTGTGGTACCTGGGCTGTTTTTAGGTCTTGGTGGGACTCCACAACAAGGGGCAGGGTAACTATAGGAGAGTAGGATCTGCTTCACATGGTTACCCCCACTTTATGCTGGTGTTTAGGCCTGGGCTAAAATTCCGTTCCGCTTGCGGAAATTGCGATAATTTGACATTTTCGCGTTCCGCGGAGAGCGCGAAAATGTCAAAATTTCCGCAATCTGCATTTTACAGGAAATTTTTTGCTTGCTCGCGCTGTAAAATAATACATTCTCGCGTGCGCGCGATCGCCTTACCTGAATCCCCGCGTTCGCCGACAAGTTTTCCCGGTCCGGTCGCGTTCTCCACGAGATGTTGGATTGTTGGTAGCCATTTGCGCCGTCTTGCGACAGTTCGTGCCCGCAGTAACGTCATTCGTCACGCGATCACGTCTTTCTTCTCGCGATCATGCACCGCGAGACAAGTGAAAACAAGATGGCCGCGTCCGCGAGCAACCGCATGGGTAAGTTGGCGAGCCGCGACCATGCAGAAAATACCGCGAACGGGCGGGAAAAAAACTTCCGCATCTTCGCGATATTTCCGCATGTTTGCGGAGATTTTTAACATTTTCGCAATAATTTGCGAAAGTGAATTTCGCAAATTCCGCCCACCCCTACTGGTGTTTCACAGTTTTTCGACTAGTCGGGCTGGGACCCTGCTATTCAGGACCCCAGCCTAGTTGCTTCCTCTCTAAATTGATTCCATGTACACTAGGTACATCACAGATTGGATTCTGAGGTGCCCTTATAAGTCCCAAGTATATCGTATACTATGTACCTAGGGCATAGGTACCCCAGAGGCTTACCAGGGGCTGAAGCATGTATTATACCACCTCTGGAAAGCCCTCCAAAATGACACCATAGGTCTGCTACTGCAGCCTGGGTAAGGTGGTGCATGCACCCCTTACTGAGATATAGGTTCGCTATATCTCACCTATCACTGCACATTGAAACCTATCAGTCACCCCTATGGCAGGCCTTATCAATCCTGAAGGCAGGATGCTTGGTTATATGTGAGAGGGTGCCCAGGCATGAGCTGAGCCCCTCTGCAGCCTTTGGAATCTATCCTCCGGGGTTGTCAGTGGTGCAGCCTGACCATATACTCTTAAGTGCATTATATCTATAATGGTTAATGCTAACTTTGGACTGGCTGCACGGAAACATGTTGTGTTTGGTGTCAAACACCTTGGAATCATACCCCCACATCAATTCTTGATGTGAGAATATGATCCCACCCTTCTAGAGGGAGAGACATGACAGCACCGGTATACCCGGTACCAACTTAACAGAGCCCTGGTATCACAAAATGGATGCTGTAGCCACAGACACGGGTCTGACATCCTGCTGCTGACTGAAACTCTGGCAGGGGAGGCCTGGACAATAGGTTTCCTGTCACAAGGAGGTGTAACCACCTCCCAGACAGGCTGATGTGTATTGGGGCTAGGTGGGAGCACTCGCAGAGTGCTTTGAAGTCCTGCACTGGGGGCACATTTGGTGTCCCTGTGTATAGTCCAGCTCAAACCGGGTCAGGGGCTTCCAACCCCTGCTCTGGCATGAAATTGGACAAAGGAAATGGGTGTAGCCACCCCTCTTTCCAAACCCTCCCATAGGTGGGTCCCTAGAGTTAATCCAACCCCTTCCTTAGGTATAAGTAAGGAACCCCAGCCAACAGGACTTTAGATATCCCTGGACGAAACTCTGTAACTGAATACTGGAACTTCGATGCTCTACTCAAGACTAGAGGACTGAAGAACTCTCCCTTGGGGCCAAGGAGTGACTCCCCTGCTTGGTCAGGCACCAATAAAGCAATTGCTGGTCTGCATCTCCGAAGCTCCAGCCGGACGCCAAAGACTTTGCAACACAGGAAGAGAATTTCCCCGACTTCTCAGAGGCCGACCCGAGTCCCCAGCAAAGCTGAGACCCGCAGCCCTGGTGAGTAACGTGGAACCAGAAATCCTGATCACTGTGTACTTTTGCAAGTGCATTGACTTCTCGACGTCTCTTGAAGTCGTGCTTGGGGTTACTTGTAGCCTCCACCTCGAGGAGAGAATCCACTGAAGATTGTCAGCTCAGTCATCCCGAGTGACCCATGGGCTGCCATTTTGTGATTCCTCTTGAGGTCCCTTTGCGATCTCTGGTCCGGCAACTGGTGGGTCCCTGTGAAGGTAACTTTGATTTTTCTTGGGCTTCCCTGGTTGCTCCAGACGTGCCCTGACTGTCTACCAAGTGGTGAGTCCCTCAGACCTTACTGGTCTGCACCAAAGCATCTTTCTCCTTTCTGCATGGGTTGCTGTTGCCAAGGCTTGTTGTGTCCAATCTGGGCACTGATGCTGCAGCACTTGACATCCTTTGTGGGACAGTGCGAATCCAGCTTCTGGTCATCCTCAACACCTCCTGGTTCTCGTGGCTGAAGAGTCAAACTTCACCTTCTTCACCTGAAATCACCCGACATCGGTGGGCATTCGCCTATCGTGCTCCTGGTCACTGGCTAGTGACCCAGACTCTGTCCCCTCTGCTTTCAGGTTCTTCTTGACTTCTATCCAGGCTTGGATCTCTTTGGACACTTCGTATCTTCCCGGCAGCAGCACTTCTTTGCCAGCTCCCATTGAAAACGATGACGCAACCCGACACCATTTGACACCTATGCACCCGGCGTCCCTGGGTGAGGTAACAGAAGTACTCCAGTGCTCCCATGGGTGTTGACCCTAGAACTTCCTAAGTCCCAAAGGGTTTGGTCCTGACTCATTTCTAAGTGTCCCTAATCTTTAAAAATCTAACCGCGACTTTTCCCATAGAAGCTAACGGGAGCTCGCGGCTGTGTTCTCACACTGCACACATCCCCGTGGGTCCCCTGTGTCACTACCTTGGGTGGTTCCTTCGGGCCCCAGCAATTCTACAGGCTCTAGGCCTTGTGTCTAGTTACGTTGTGGTTCTTATACCACTATTTTAGTACATAGTTTGGCTCACCCCTAGGGCCTGACGTGTATTTGTGCTATTTTACTGTACTATTTGAAGTGTAACTTATGTGTTTAGACCTCTAGCCTCATAAAGAGATTAGTAGGGTGTGTTTAAAAATAAATACATATATTTTATATATATTCCTGGTGTGGTTGCCTTTCATTTGGTCATTCAAGAGATTATAGATTGGTAAAACAAGCTGCTTTACATTCCTTCAAGACTTAGCCTGAAGGCTGCTTCCCATAGCTACCACTAGGATAGCTTTCAATAAAGGTTGTCTTTAACCTATCATCAAAAAAGGGTTGTTTGGACTGGTACAGTGTGCCCACTATAATTAGTGGACAGCATATACCAGGCCAACTTCTCACAGTAACCACATGCTCAATCCTGGCCAAAACCCTATGCCTGAATGCAGCTGCTGGACACCCACATTGGAAGTCCAGCAAGGGGCTTCTACTCCACATGTGAACTTTCATGACTCCTGGGCTGTTTGATTGTCTCTG
Organism: Triturus cristatus; assembly: GCF_964204655.1. Taxonomy (NCBI): domain Eukaryota; kingdom Metazoa; phylum Chordata; class Amphibia; order Caudata; family Salamandridae; genus Triturus; species Triturus cristatus. The sequence goes on along the minus strand of NC_140590.1, from coordinate 471,841,896 downwards.
TGTTGCCTTGCAAGATGGGGGTTTTCTCATTGCAGGGAGTGGAGGACATAAGAAATAGTCTCTTTGAGGGGGGCCTGGGGGAAAAAGGAGCTGAATGGTCAATCCTGTGCAAACCCCTCTGCCTGAATGATATGGTCTATGTTTAAAGTATTGATTTTTCCTTTGGTTTAGGTATGGTCAATGTATTGTCTCTAATTATTTACTGTATATGGAGAAGTGGGGTTTGAGAAGGTAGATTTTATGGTGCCTGGTTTAATTTTAACTGATCCAGATGAATATTTCCACATCACTGTCACCTACAATAAAATGCAGCTAGTATCACCTGATGCCATTAGCCAATAGTACTGTAGAGGTATTTGAAAAAATGTGACAAAAGGGAGCCTCAAGCGGCAAGCCCATTCCAATGCTGGCATGCATGATCAAATGTTTCTAGTTTGCACTTACTCACCCTGCTTTGTGATTACCTCTATGTAACCACAAAAAATCTGTGCCATTTCCTCACTCATGTTCAGTGTCTCTGCTCTTGGCACCAGACACAGTTTGGCCTAGGTAGTTGAAGGGATCACATGACTTGCTGGGGCCATTTTATGGAATGTGCCCTGATTTGCAAGCCCCTGGGGCACTTTGGTATTACAGAAAGGCAGTGGATAATTTGTAAATAAATAAGTGCTGGGCCCTCTGCGGGAGGCCACTGCAGCTTGGGCCACGCGTTGCCCCTGCAGCGCTGCCAATGACAGCATGTACACAACTAATAGCCATCACACTCCTACAAGTGTGACAAATTCGAATATTTCAGACCTCAACGCTATAAGAAAGAATGTCTTAGGTGGTATTTTATTGTATGTTGAATTAATAAACAACTGTTGTTGTGTTCACTTCTAAAAAAGACAAACATCCAACTATGTGGCACACTGTCATAAGTGACGGTGTTGGCAATTAAGTGCTGGTGCAGAGCACCGAAATCCACCGACTCAAATTAAGCACTGCAAAAAGGGCCGCAGACACTTGGGCAACCCTTTCTATAATACAAATAGCGCTGGCACACATATAGTGCCAGCACTATCATCAGAGGGGGTTTCCTCATTTTCATGGGGGCATGGCCCCATGCAAATGAGGGAAGCACTGTGCACAGCCGTGTTATAGGCACAGGCGCAGAGGCAAAGAAGCGGTCAGGAGGCACACTGACAGTGTGCTATTAAAAGGTGGTGCACTGTCAGTGTGCCCCCTGATGGAAGCCCTATGGATGGAGAAAAGGGGGTCCTATGGACACCCCAAGATATCCCCAAGCAGGCAGGTGCAGTCACTCACTGCACCCGCCTGCAAGGGGATCTCTCTCCTCTCTTAAAAGTACCGGCAGGTTGCTGCCTGCATAGCGAAACGTGGAGCTGCTGCTTCAAAGTCACTCAGTTTTTCACTTTAATGACCTGCCCCGGGGGCAGGGCATTGAATGTAATAGGGTGCACTTTCCCTGTTTGCGCCCGGCCATGGCACAAACAGGGAAAGTGTACCCTATGTGTCTACCAGAGGAAAAGAGGATTGGATAGGGTTTGTCACGATACAGGCAATCTCCATGTTCCTTCACCCCTCAAGGTCCTAACTCACACCTAATGGACCTAATACCCACCCATACAAATCCTTTTACCTTATTTATTAACGTATTAGGTTTCTCTTCAGGAAAGGCAAAATTAGAAATATGGTCATATAGTCCTGTGTGATTAAATTGTTGCCCCTCTTACACAACGCTCCCAGTGCTGAAGAATTATCAATGAGCCAGAACAGCGACTGATGTGCCACCTAGTAATATATTTGCATAGCAGAGAGATTTATTATGTCTTGGACTGGTGGTGCTAATCAGTTTGGAGACCACTTAGTGTAGCAAAGAGGAAAGTGGGTTCCAATGCACCTGCTGCTGCCTGGAGCCTGCCATAGGCTACTCAACTATGCCTTAGAGGCTCTAGCCTATCAGCAAAGTGCCAAAATGTCTTGCAAGAGATTCACAGGGTCTTACCTTCCAGGAAGATAGAGTCTTCAACACTCTTAACTTGTTTTAATAAGATATACAGCACGCTGACACATGAGGTTTCTGGACAATTTTACCAGGGAAGGATTCTGTAAGAGAATCTGGCAGTATGATGCATGGTAAATTTTGCTCTTGTCTTCCCCAGCATTACTCCCGACAAATGTGAAATCCAGAAGCCTTTAAATACCCTGGTCATGTGAAATAACATCGCCTTTCATCACTATCGGCCGATGGCAAACTGCATCTTGCAAATTCAACAGACAGCTGTGGAAATTCCATCATGCGGATGCAATAGGGCACACGTTTGCCTCTATGGCAGAGCCGAAAAGAAAAGAAAAAACATTTGTTTTTGAGGACAGTCTAGGGCATATTTACAAGTACTTATCGCCACACGAACATCACTTCTAATAACGTTCCAGTGGCGATAGTGGCTTTGCTTTATTTACATTGGGGTGTTAAGCCACTACATGTAATAATGTAGTACAAAACTTTGGAGTAAACAAAGAAGAAAAGTGGAATAAATCACAAGGGCTAATGAAATAAGATTATTGGCCCCTTTGTTTTGAGCAAGTAACACTAAAATTTCGCAAATGGATACTTTGTCAGTTTATAAAGTTGAAGGAGGTCCAATCAAGTTTGCGTCAAGGGCCCAACCCCCTCTTTGTTATCGCTTTGTAAATAAGGCATCCTTTCATGCTATACTAAGCATACAAGGTGTGGGTATTGGGTGTTGCAGTGGGAGTTTAGATGCAACACCCATTGCTTTTGATGCTGCCCCCTATTTACAAGGGTGGCATAAATAGGAGACAGCACTAAAATTAAGACAGCACTAAAATTAAGACCAGGATAAAACTGGTCTTGAGATGCAGAAACGAGGAGAAATGCTTTCTTTCTCCTCATTTTTGCTGTTTCTATGTGTGCAGCAACGTGCAGCACACATAGAAACAGCAATACGCCATGAACGATCGTTTATGTACACATAAACAATCATTAAAAAAATGACGATTTGCAACTTCTAGGTGGGCTGCACAAGTTACAAATCGCCATTTGTGATTATTTATGTGCAGGAATTCCTGCAAATTGTTTATGTGCAGGAAGAGACACCTTCCAGCACATAAACAAACATTCCCTCAACGCAGGCACCCTTGCACTATGGTGCGAGGGTGCCTGTGTTGGCGCTAGGCAGCTTAAATTAGTGCCAGCACTTGGGAAAACACAGGGATGGAGCGTATCTTTGTAAATACGGCACATCCCTGCGTTTTCCGAATGGTGGAATGGGGGGTTAGCATGTTGTGCTTAACACCACACTCCGCCATTCCCTTGTAAATATGCCCCTCTGTTTCTACTTGTGGCAAATTGATTTGACAAATTACTGGTGGTAATACATGTTATCAGGATGCATCTATTTGTGTTGACTTTTTTAACTATCTGGCAGATGCTAAGCTATTTTACCTTTTTTTAACCACATTTGTTTTGTATTTCTCTGTGGAGGAAGTAAAGGAAAAGCTATATTTGTGGATTTCACAAAACCTGTTCGGGTTTCTATTCTTAGATTTACATTTTCACCTTTTTGCTTTGCTGTCAGTATAGCTAAAAAACTTATTTTGCATCAATGAATCTTTCATTAATTTCACGACTCTGGCTGCCTTAAAGAAACAAACCTAACACCTTTCACACCTGAATTTGAAGTTACAATGCTAAAAAGTGCCCTGCAAAGGTTGTTCTTTTTCAACATATTTATTGCACCTCGGCTTTGAAACGACGACCATGCTTGTTCCTGTTGAATCTTGAGTCAGAATGCTGTTCTTTTCTCTGAATCGCACATTTTACAAATTGAATTACTCGTTGAGCGGTTTTGCTAACATAAATGACACGAAGAGCAATATGATGCCACAAAATGGGATCCACTTGCAAATATAACATTAGCTGAGTTCATTTCCACCCGGAATGCCAATTCCCTTTCTGTTTTATTGGCAAATTTGTTTGACTGGTATTGCTCCCACTGCCTGCGCCGGTAAAAGTGGCATAAAATCTGGGTGCTCTTTTCCACTCAGTTTTAAGTGACCCACATACACAGGTTACTGTGAAATCAGCCATTTCCCACTTATATTCTGGGACAGAAATCCGTACGTTATTAACAACTGAACCGAGCAAATTCCGAATAAAGTCAATAGTGATGCCCAGATTGTATAGCAGCATATTAAAATATTGCTAAAAAATATATGCATAAAACACAGTGGGTCAACAACACAAAGCTGAGCCATCCACATCCCTTATAGGCTGGGGAAGGGTGATCAGATACCTACAACTAGATCTCTGGTGTCTTGGCTGATCATGGATAATTCTATGCTTGGTCTTGAAAGGAATCGATGAGAAAACTTAAATTACCTGTCAGATCTCTTCCATATCCACCATCCTGCCACACCCTTGATCTTAGCACTGACCAAAAATCAGTCAGGAAATCGGTAGCAGATGAATACAAGTGGCAGAAGTAAATCTCTGACGCAATCTTCCCAATGACCTGACACTAGGCCTCACCTTCACCAGCTCAAAGTGCAAATTAAAAGAGGCCTTAATAGCAAGATTGGTTCATGTGGACACTTAAAGGGACTGCCATGATTTCCCACTGCGTTCCCTACCCTTCGTGTCTAGGTGTTCCATACCAATCAATCAATCGAGGATGTATAGAGCGCGGCAGATCACCCATAAGGGTTGTAAGGTGGTTGAGTAGGTAACCGCTTGGGATGATTGTTTATGCGAACAGCCAGGACTTGAGTTTTTTCCTGATTTCCTGGAGTAATGGGGCAGTCTGAGGTGCAAGGGAAGGTCGTTCCAAGCTTTGGCCGCCAGGTGTGTTGTGCATATTCCCCTTTCTTTTGCCTAATTCTCAGCCTTGTTCTTTTTTCTATTACTGAACGTTGTTCTTTGTCCCCTGCATATGTTATTGCCAGTGCTTGATTTGTAAAATAGTGAGTGCTGGTGTCCAAAGCTCTTCTGAGAAGCTTGTGCTATAAATGGGCAACTAAATGTTGGCATTGAATGTAGTCTTGAATCCACCTCATAGACACTCCCTGCCCCTTTATCTCACTCTTGCAGGTTTCTGCTTTCTCCTTTTGTGACGGGTTGCTCCTCTGTCTCTTCCTCCTTCTTTCTCCTTCTGTGTTTTTTCTGTCTCTTGCCCTCTGAAAATGTTTGTGAGGAAAAATAAGTGATGGTCCCCAAAAATGAATACGGATGGTCTCCATCGGTAACCACCAGCTCAAATTAAGTACTGGCTATTGCTGTAATCTGTATCTGTTTTAAATTTGGTTTTACTGTTACACAAGGAAGCTGGACAGCTGGCATTTGTTTGCATATTCCAGCTAAAGAACAATGCAGTTAATGTGAATTTCTGTTTACATTGCAGTCAAAGAAGCAGTTATTTTCAAGAGACCCTCCTAATGTAATTGATTCCTAAACATTTTGCTCCCCTCTGAGGCCTAATACTTTTACTGCTAAAGTACCCGCTAGAGAGAGAATCTGGAAGTATGTAATGTATATAGTGTTATGGAAGGCTGTATTTTATTGAAAGAAGTGATTCCTGAACCCCCGTAGGTGTGATCATAGTCAGGCTGCAGGAATAATGGTTTCAAATATAACTGTGCGTGCATTTTTGTGTTCTACTGTGTGCAATATGGCACGCGTTTTACAAGGACTATTTTCTGTGGGACATAGAAAATATTATCAAAATGGTGTTCTCTTGGTTCCATGCCAAGGATAATCCTTAATTGTTGGTGATTAATTTTAGAAATGCATCTGCTTAATATAGTTGAATTATAAAAAAAAGAAACGTGTTAAAGCATTGGAGTGTAATGTATACAATTATCTCTGTGTGGTAAACTGCAATAACGTAAGATTATTAATGCCACCGAACAAGATACAAAGTTTGACTTTAGTTACATGATTTGCAGCATAATCTGCTTTTTCCTTGACTCATTACTGGGCAATCCTTTGTCGCTGCATTCCTGCCTGACTCACATGGGCCTGGTTCGAATGCGAAAGACCATCCAATGTGAAAAGCCCTGGAGTTCAGTATAGCTTCTGTATGACCAGTAAAACATGCGGCAAAGCTCATTTTGAGTCCCATCGCCTGGATGGCTACTTCAGAGCTAGGGATACTAAATTAACGTTAAACATTCACTGACTCCTTATGAATATGTAGGCAAAACAAACAGCTGTGCTACCGGGATCAAATGCAGACTAATCATCCACAAGGAGATATTGCATAATTTTAGCACTAGAGCAAACATCACCCGGGCAAAAAAACACGAGCAGTTTTTGCGCCTACGCAATAATCAATAGGGTAAAAATTGAATAGGGCATATCAGCAACGAGGCGATAAAAAATTATCACCGCTTTTGCATCCATTTTCGGGCGAAAAGCGTCGATAATTTTATCGCCTAATCAGCAAGGTCATGCTATCGCGTGAAACCTTGCATTAGCGCCTGAATTCTGAACGCCCAGCTCTGCATCTCTAATGAGATGCAAAGTGGGCGTTCCTGCCCTGTGGAGAAATGTCGCTAAGCGACATTTCTCCTATCATCAAGCCCCACGCTATGAAGCATAGAGGCAAGAAAAGTAGCGATAACCCCTGTTATCGCTACTTTCCTTACGTCTGCTTCAGGACTGACTTAGCCATGATATCCTTTGGAAGGTGGATATCATGGCTAAGTTTGCCTTGCCCTATCATCAAGCTAACGCCAAACTTCGTGAGATTATCACTGGGTTTCCAGCGATAATCTCACGTTTGGCAGTTAGCGCTAGGATTTTTATCGCTTTTGAGATAAGCGTTGCTAATAGCACGTTATCTCAGCGATAAAAATCCACGTTAGCCAGCGATAATTATCCTAGCGCTAAGTGCGCTTAGCGATAATTATCGCCGGTCCGTGATGATATGCCCCTGAATGAGTGAAAACAGGGTAGGGCAAAAATCTCCAATGATTAACAATATAAGTAAATTGAACCTGATCACAGGTGGAATGAGTAACCGGACAATAGGTGATTTTAAGAGTAAACATCTTCACCCAAAAACAGAAGGTTAATATCAGCAAAACACAATATATGCACAATAACAAAATATTAAGTAAAAAACATGAACATATTCCAGAGATAGATCAAACAAATCAAGAAATGAAGGTTCATTAACATGTTTTAAATTTAGCCACACATGCATTAATGTGGGCACATATATATTGGGAAGAACGTGATGAATACAAATAATGTTCCCTGAGCAGGATTAACAAGGCACGGGTACACATAATGGAATGCCAACACAAACACAGGTCGGGCTCACTGAAGGCACCACAAACATCCATGCAGGCTATAATTACAAGACAGCTTGTTCGACTACAGATAATCACCTTCCTGATGCAGAACGCATTACTATTGTAATAAGATGCAATATAATAGCATCAGAAAAGCACAGGAAATTACCATGCTAAACTCAAACACCATGACAGAGATTCAAGTGCTTGCTAATCATTAGGGGTTGGCGGTAAACTCTGCTCCTCCTGCGGAATTTGCGGAGTTTTGCCCACTTTGTGGGAAAAACTCTGCCAACTTTCACATAGCGGTGTTTTTTCTCACATGTGGCTCTCCAATATTAAGTTGCAAGGTACGTGTGAGAAAATCAAGCTCTATACCACCTCCCAGCAAGATTTATCAACATGGTCGGTCATGGCAGTTTGCTAACGCTCTCGTAGAGAAATCTGACGCTCGCGTTGAGAAAGCTGCCGCTTGAGTAGAAAATCTACTCAGGCTGCAGAAAGAAGCAGCGCCCTCTGGTGCACAGCGTGGTACCGTTACAGCGTGGGACAAGCTCCTGGTGCTAAAAATCAGCATGAGCAGTGCGACGTACTGAACTCTACAGCTCATAGAACTCCACAGAATTTTGCTGAGTTTTTAGGTAACTCTTTAGAATTCTGTGGAGTGAAACTTCGCGAGTTTTGTCCACCCCTATTGCAGCCTTGGTATGCAGATGGTCATATTTCTGTTGATAATGGATGCACTGTTAACTGGGAGCTATTGATTGCACCCACATTCCTCTTGTGCCATCAAAAGTAGGGGTGGGTGATAACTTCTGCTCTGCTGGGGGAGATGGTGGAGTTTTGCCACTCCGCGTCGGAGTTCTGGCCAAATTAAGCCTACCACTGCTTAGCAGTGTTTTTTCTCACATGCCGCTCGCCAACAGTAAGTAAATGAGCTTGAGCGAGATCTTGCGCCTCAAGCACGATTTTTGATTGCTAGGAGGGCCCACAGCAAGATTTCCCAGGCACCTGCGGTCATGGGCAGTCACAACCATTTATACTTGAGTGGCAACAAAATCAACTTGAGAAGGAGCGCCCCCTGTTTGAATGAAACTTTGCGTGTTCCACCCATCCCTAATCAAAAGCATGTGAGCAAATTACTGGAACTGTGGGAAACAGCACAGTGTTGATGTTCAAACAGCATGTGATAGCACCTGATGCAAACCAATGCACCACCCATTTCTGGATTCCCATTTTCCAGAAACAACACATGATGCGATCATTCTTGGAAAAGTTGAAGGCACTCACAATGTTGACCCACCACTCCTATCATGCTGGGCGCTTTAGGTAAGTACACTGCATAAACATTTACTTGTGCCTATTTGTACATTTGATATAATTCAATCGAAAACTTGCATCCTGTCATGTAATTCGTTTGAGGACCAGCGGTACATTTTTACCTTACAGGATTGTACACTTGCATGGTGTAGGGCAGTTGTGCAACTAGAACCCAGTATGAACGATTTCCAAGACTGACATGAAATTGCAACATGTCACACCATAAAACTTCCTGCCCTAACAACGGAAGCGTTTTCACAAACAATGAACATTAGAAAGAGGACATTTTTGCATTGTCACAACCAACTGAAAAGCCAATACACCTTTCATGCCTTAAATCACTGGCCACTGCTCATGCCAAATGGCTAGCTTCATCAGTTGCTCCTGACCCAAAACACATCCTTACCAAATCCATATGTGACATTCATCGTGCTGTACTGTCACAGAGGTACACAAGTCACTTACCCTCTCCCCGGTGAGGGATATGGAAGTTGTGCCCATGTAAAAAGTTTATTGTAAATACATAGACTGGCGAAACAGATAAATCTCAATCCAGACATGACCAGATTCTGAACAATGCAAGCCTGCACAGACATGCCATTCTGCTGTATGTGTGAAATGAAGTTGCTAGGGAATGGGACGTGTGTGGGACGTTCCATCAGTTTTTAACCCGTATGTAAGCACAATGGAATCCACAGAGAAGTAGACACAATGCACCGCACAGCCAGACATCCAACAACATGCAATACCTTTTCCTCACTTAAGTGCTGCTTTCCTTTCTACAATTCTTTGTAACCCCCCCTCGTCCTCATTCATGCAGTTACAAAGTGTGTACCACCAAAGCTCCGACCTTGCAATTACACGCAGAGTACCCAAAGCACGCCATGACGTCATAGATGCTCCCTGAGAAGGAAAGAGAACCTGGATATGCTCCTAACTTGAATGTTGTTAACGGTGCTGTGACTTCAAATGCCATCACCAGAAGTTATGTTTTAATGGTGGCGATTGAAAAACAACTAAGGAGTGCCAACATATTTGTTCTGATAACCATGAAAATTATTTACCAGTGATCCACCCCTCACCCTGAGAATGATGACTCATCGCATTATCCTATCTCCTTCCAAACTCCAACAACACCAGTGTCCAACCCCTCCGTCACACGTTCAATGTCCAGTCTCCTGCTGCATTATACGGTCCTCTCCCTAAACAGCCCCTGTAGCACTGTGGGCATCTTTTTACTACTTGGCTGTGGTTCGCCACACCTGCCATAGCCGATGCAGTGTGTTGCTTATCTATGTGGGCTGAAAGTCTTCTTGAAGAGTGTGGGGACATGAGGGCGAAGTGGGATGAGCAAAAAGAAATCAGGGTTGATGGTCATAGTTTTCTATTTTGCATTGTACTGCACAAACGTAAGTTAAAATGTAATTCTGGAGACAGATTATACTAATAAGCAGTGCCGAAACATATAGTTGAATAAAGACAAAGGGGGTCTTTTAGGCTTTCACTGGCTCGCCGCATAGGAGCTGGGATGGAGTCCTTGCCTATGCCAGTCCCGCAGTGGTTCTCCTCCCTGTTGGTGGAAGATGTTGCTGAAAGTGCTCCCAGCAATTCGACTGGAACATTTTTAACTAAAAAATACATCAGCCGGGCTGTGATATAATGCTGGCCATGTTAGCAAGTTTTTAAAAAGTTTTTTTAGAATCTAACACCCAAAGTGGGATTTTGTTTCTGAAAAACATAAAATAACAATTACCCTGAAGTGCTGGGAGTTTTCTTGTGAACATTTTTCTTTTTTCCGTCCTGCGACTGCATTGACTTCCAGTAGAAGTAAAAAATAACTTGGAAGCCATTCCCCATATATGGCTATGGTTCTGATACTGTGGAGATGGCTTTCTCCAGTGGTTGACCCACCATTCATTCCTCCAGCTCTAAATCGGACAGGAGAACTGTGAGCAAGGTGTTTAGATACCCCACTCATTTTTGATGGGTTTCCTGCGACTATACCCCTTCTAAATAAGGTACTTTGGACCAGATGTACGTTCTTTCTGGTCACAAATACTGTTTGCATTATGAGACCAGTTATTTTGCGACCTGAAATGTTTGTTGTTAACTGACCTATATCCGAGTCACAAAAAAAGGATTCCGAGTGGGATACAATCTGAGCTACCTCATTAATGTTTATGCGGTAAGTAGAAAATTGCAACTCATGAAGATTGTAGGACATCATAGTGATAATGGCCTGCTTGGGGCAGCAGATCACCATATCTATGATCAACACAAAATAAAGGTTTTTTGGATAGAGCCCGTTTTTTATAAAGGAACAGTTTGTTTACCTATTGACACTGGCCCACGGGACACTGCCTTGTCCCAAACAAACTTTTTTTTTAGGTTTCACAACAAGGAGGAGGTGAAGGGGATCCCTCCCCTTTTGGGAATATATTACGACCCAAACTTAAGAGTCAGTAATTTTTCAATGTTTTATGACCGGATGTCAGTTACAAAACATTTTTGCATCAGATACCGATTTGCAGTTTGGATGGGACACCTACAACATGACCCTCTAATTTGCGAATTGGTGCCCATTTGTAAAGTCCTCTTAGGAATCTGTACATTTTTATGAACTCCTAAAATGGCGTTATTACAGTCCAAAAAAAGCATTTCAATGGTTGCAAATACTGAATTGGAGTGGCTGTGATAGTTAAAATCCTTAGTACACTGGAAATATGTTTCAACCCATGACAAGGAGCCACAGAAACTTTCTGTCTCTCTGGGTGTGATGTGGCTTCACCGCTTTTGGGTGGCATATTTAGGCTCATGGTGCTACCCAATATTTAACAAATATGTAGTTAGATGAGGCAAACAGGAATGCTAGAATACCAGGACTGTTTTGCTATTTTATGTTATATGATATATTACATTATGCTACGTTTTGCTCTGTTTCGTTATGCTAACATTTTTATGTAGGACAATGTCCTTCATAAATGTTAGTAGTCTGGTGAAGAGTTGGCCTGAAAGAAAAGTGCTTCATATAGATATAAGGTTGTACAACTCTTACTCTCAATCCATGTATTTGCGCCATTAATTTGTGAACTCCCAGGAATTTATGCCCCTATTGGATTTGCAAGTGTGGACATTGAATACAAACGTCACCTTAAAACATACTTGGAAAACCCAGGATTTCCACACCTTCTTAAGTTGATGAATCTTTGCCACCATATTAGAATGGTGCATCACACAAAACAGACATCATTTTTTGCATAGGATGTTCAGCCAATAGAGGTTAGATGAAGTTTAAAAAGTGTATTTTCTCTTTAAGAGATTAGTCTGTATGTTTTTTTTTTATTCAGATTAGTCAAAAAGATTCAGCTATGGAAATTATCAAAAATATGTTTGGTTAGAACAAGCATAGAAAGCAACAGTGTGTTCCATTCAGAATGTAGTCCCTATTCTAATCTAAAGGACCTATCCTATCCTAATGAGAACCCATAAAGAGTTCCTTTTGGAAAAATGCAAGTAAATTCTGAAGTAAAGTCAGATAACTAAGAAAGGTAGAACTCCCAAGGGCCGTTCTGGAGACTCATCTGAGTTCTTCAAACAGCATCAGTAGCGACCGTTAAGATAGGTAGAAGGAAAGAACCACTGCAGTAGCTATGATTGACATAGGGATAGAAAGTCTCCTAACTTAAAGCAAGGATAATCAAAGAAAATCATTGTTAGCAATAGCTTATAGTAATCCGAGCTAGCACCATAAAGTGCTAAAGGGCATGTTAGGGTAGGAGTGCATAGAATGCCTTGACTCGCTACCTAGGAACACGTACTTTATAGACAAGTCACTCAACATGTTGCAAAAACAAGCAGATTTGCCATCAACATCCAATGGAGGAAGATCTTCCAATGGTCCGTCATCTTCGTCCACGATTCCCACAGTAAACGTCCATGTCGACAAGAAGACACTCAGATGTGGCTACAGTTTATTACATAAAGATTCATCTACAAAGGTTCTCATTAGAACCTTTCGGCAAGCCGACTCTAATAGCTCCTTAGTGTATCATTGTGTAATAATAAGCTGTTCTATGAAATTAAAGATTTAAATCTGATGTGTCCTGGTTAGATCAAAAACTGTAAGCTGTGGCAAGCATTTTCTTTCTATAACATGCTTGTTCATTATGAATATGTGGCAGAGGACACAATCTAAATTCAATGAGGGAAAGAGAAATACAATTTTCAGGATACAGAACATTTCACAAAGAGGTCAGGTTCTACAGTTCAGTTATAACGTTAAATACATTTTTGAGAAAAGCATTTTATATATTTCTAAAGGTAGAGAGAAAAACAAAAGAATAGTGAAGCCTAGAAGTGCGAGAATTATAGAAATTAGAGTTTTTGGCAGAAATAAGCAACATTTTCACTTTTACACGTTTAATAAATGCACAATTTCCTAACGTCTATTTTATCATGCATTTTTATGTTAACGTTAAGGCACATTACTATATTAATAGGTGGTAAATGTTTCAGCTTCATCAGTCTTATATGTACTTCTTGAGCCTTTTGCTGGGTTTTAACAGAGGTCACTTCTTATTTCTTTGTTGTCTTTCTCCTGACTGCTAATTTCTGGCTGTAGATTGTTAGTTTCCTCAGATTACGCAATGGTGCTCCCACATATATTGCGCCATCTTGAGTCTGGTACCGTTGCAAGGAAACTTGGGCTTGGACAATGTCAGCCATCTTTTAGTAAGGCTGGGACAACAGCCACATATGAGAGCAAGACTCTGCCCGATCCTTCCATGTCACTGCCAGTCTCTTACCCCTATCTACCTTCTTAAGTCATTGGCCTATCGAGAAATCACACTCTCAATACAAGGCAATTCGCCTTACCGATCAGGAGGGCTCTGAGTGAAAGGACGTCACGTGGCAGAAAAGTCTGTGAGGATTTAATTCATGGATGACGAGGAGAGTGTCTGTACGATCTGATCGCTTTCGGAGTTCTGCTGTACAGACTGCAATAACTTGCCCTAAAAATGTGAGCATGTCTCAGCCATGGGATGGTCAAATGACTGCACAAAGGAAAACGAGCCAGGGAGCGCCATCTTGTCCTCCCGAACACAAAGGAGCTAGTGAATAGCAGGGAATGTTCACTCCAGAGAGACAGCTGCTGTCTCTTTTGCCATCATGGACCTTGCACTGTAATGGGCTTAAATAAACAGGAACGGAAGAGAAAGGATAACAGGCGCTCAAATCCCACGGGGGAAAACCGGTCATTTTTTGGAAAGCTAAGCCGGCTTCTGGCTAAGAGGCCTGGTTATGTTTCGTCAGGTGTACCAAGGGGTTGCGGGGGTTCTTCTAGGCACTTATAATGACACATAATTATACGCAGTATAGTCTTTCAGCGTCTGCAATTATATACCAGCAAAAGCTAAATCATTTGTTATTTGAGGCTCGGCATCCCACAGGGAGGTGATTAATGTTTAAAGTCAAAGTGGCCCTGACAGTTCCTCAAGGAAAAATCCATTTTATATCGTAAAAAAGGTGCCTTTGAAAGACCTTAGTTTCTTTTTGTGCCGTGCAAAGTTGGGATGCTCCCAACAACTGGCCACAGAGAAGAGGGATTAAGACGATCTCCAGCCAGCTTCCTTTCTCTCAGCCCCTAGGTTAAATCGCGCATCGTGTTACCCACTATAACAGATTCCTCCAAACTGCAGCACCAGAAACTAACCCCATCCAGGCGGCGGATCTCCCCTCCCTGCTTCCCCCCCCTCGTACCATCCTGCTATGCTCTGCTACCTCAAATCACCACTGACAACTTCTGTTGGGTGCCTGAAAAGGTCGCAGTTTATTCATATCACAAAAACTTTATACAATTGTAACGCATTGTTCATGGTTATGTACATGTTGCATGGTTATTCTTGCCCCAGCTTTATCAATCACCTGGGAGGGGAGGGAACCCTGCTTCCGGGTTTAGGCTTCAGCTTGCTACCGATTGGGCGGGTCTCTGTTTGGACCTGTCCGGGCCGCAAGTGCCGTCCCGCTCGCCCTGTGTCCTTACATGGGCCCTCCCTTCTCCCAGAGGCCCCTGCCGGCTGGCATCCCAAGGGCCTTTCTTGTGTATCTACTTTAATTTCTTGTGACTGGGTCCTTTGTTCTTGTCTCCTTCTGAGCCCCTGCCGTGAGGCATCCCAAGGGTCATGGGGAGAGCATTGTCTCTAATCCTTGTTGGCGGCGTGCCGCCCTTTTGGCTCCCTCAGCGCCCCTGCCGTGCGGCATCCCCAAGGCACTGCGAGAGCCTCTCATCTATCTTCTAATGGGTTCTCCCCTTTCTTTTGTTAATTTAGTCTGTCTAGCTCCGCTACCCTCCACCTTGCAGCTGCGACGCCCGACTCTTAGGTGTGGGTGGGTGGGATTCTTCTTTGTTCGCCCTTGGCCCGGGGGGGGGGATTTGTGATCGCTAGCCCGGTGACCCCCCTTTTATTCCCCCCCTGGCCCCTGAGCTCGACCCCTGATTGGGGGGGGCTCGCTCGCGCCTCCGGGGCCAATCCTGGCCCCCGTCGGCCTAGCCTTTATTCAAATGCTTGAAAGGGGGTGGCCGGGGGAGGGGCGCCGCCCCCGGACGGCGTTTTGCCCGGGCCCCTATTGGGTCCGGCTTCGCCTACCCGGCCCGGGTTCTATCACTCTGCGAAGGTTACTCTTTAGTTGTTGTGTTACATGGAAACAACATTTCACTCGTTAATTAATAACTTTGGCCCCGTTTCCCTTACCACACAGAACTTTACAAATGTGTGCACACTCAAGTTTAATCCTGTATATTTGTATGCGGTTCTGGCATAGGGTGGGAGCAGTCGCAAGTCTTCTATTCAGAGTCCCACGGTGGTCTTTTGTTCAGTGACATCTAACAAACAGTGGGAGGATTTATACCAGTCTTGACAAGCAACCGGCAGTCACGTATTATGTTTTTTATTGCTTTTGTGATTTGCAGTAAAGCTGTCTAGTAGTTTTTTTTTCTTTTTTCTTTAATAACCTTTATATAATCTTTCTTTTCTATAAACCTTTTGGGTCGCACCCACTTCTCCGTTCGTGAATTGCAAAGCTGGGCTGATGAAACTCCTCATGAAAATCTGCACTGTAAGAAAAGAGAAAGAGAAAAAACTCCATTCCCAGGAAAATGCAGGACACACTTCATAAGAGTGGAAAATGTCTTCCTTCAATAAAATAATCTAATGAAAACGCTGATTTGCAAACCTGTTAGCCATGATCATACTCCAGGATGGTGCCCAAAGTGCTATAAATGTATTTTTCATTCTTTTTTTAGATTTAGGCTGCAAGACAGTAAAAAGACAAACAATTAAAAGGGTAGGGAAAACAGAAATCACACGTCATGGTCTCTAAAGAGTGCTCATGTCAATATTCTGCTGGCCATGGCCAAAAATGTATCCAGGCTATAAGGTCTGGGAGCTGGGTACAGGGCAAAGCCGAACATTGCCTTCTGTGCCGGCTGGTCACGGCAGAATATTGGCAGTGCTTAATTAGTCAGAAGAATTGTGACCACCCATTTGCGGGTCAGCGATGGGTTGCACAGCCAGATACACACTGGTATTTCATTTAATTCACTTGAACCAAAGTATTCCAAACTTAGGGGCCCATTAGGATGGCGGTCGGAAAACAACCCCGACTGCCATGGTAGCGGAAAAGAACCGCCCGCCGGTACCGCGGCAAAACCGGCGGTACGATTAGGACCAACTGCCAAAAATAACTGACCGCGGCGGAAAGAGCCAAAGAAAAATCACCCGTAGCGGGCGGAAAGGGTCAAAAGTCATCCGCGGCGTATGGATTCTCGGCGGAAACACACCAACCTGCCGCCATGATAGTGGAGACACCGCCCGGTAAATTTGAATATCCCGATGTGCCCGCGGTACTTTCCGCTGTTTCCGACCGCCGGGGTAGCAAACAGTGATGAATGGGAGATACGGCGGAAGGGCTGTAGCATAGCCACCCCTGCGAACGCTCAGTGAAGAAAATGGCGGACAATATGAAAACACACAACATGGCCACTAAGTGCACACAGCAAACTAGTCCTGCCCCTAAAAACACCTAACACATCCCAAAGACACACACCCATGGCAAATCAGAAAACGACAAATCCCAGGACAACCCACACAACACACCTGACAGCAATAACCCAATTTGACACACCCACATACCTGAGTGTAAAACCAGCCCCTTCCCTGACCACAATCCTTTGCAATACTCCACGACTGAAGGGCCCAACACCACAGCAGAAAGGAGAGACAAATCAGCACAGCACACAGACATCACCACCACCAACACCTGCACCTCTAACCCCTTTGCACATCACACACCGTACACATCACCAACACAACCACCACTCCCACACCTGCACCTCTAACCCCTTGGCACATAACACACCATGGTACCACAGAAAATGCCAAAATTCAGAGAGTGAGTTGAAGGTTATGGCAGATGAAATAATCAGAGTTGAACCACAATTGTTCGGTAACCTGGTCCAACAGACAACATTAGCTACGAGCACAAATGTGGGTAGGTATAATAAGGTCAATGCAGTAGGGACCACCCCACGCAACAAACAGGAAATACAGAAGCGGTGGCATGACCTGAAGACTGTTGTGAAGAAGAAGAGGAGCAAGAACCATGAGCTGGCACAGATGACTGGTGGTGGCCATCCTGTTCCACTAAAAACATTCACTTCATGGGAGGAGAAGGTGCTTGCCATACTGCATCCAGAGAGTGTCTCAGGAATAGCCGGGGGAGTGCAGGCTGGTAAGTACAAACAAATGTATACCATCACACTGCTATGTACTATCTTGCACAACTACAAAGCTACACCTCCTAGGCCCAAGTCCATTAGTCTGCACCAAAATAGCCAACACAGGTCTCACAGATGTAACATTCACTCCATCTGAATCACCCCAAAGCTACAAAACATTGACAGGGTGGCATGTGTCCAGGCAACCAGCACCACACCTCCCATCATGCACCCCTGAGCAGGATGGAGAACACCCTCCCACCCAGATGCATGTGGCAGCCATTGTATGGCTCCCCTTCACCTAACAGGTAGGTAGTCATCTTCCCAGGGAGGGCTGTTTGGGGGTGGGAGGCCTGCACTACAACTCCCACCATGCACCCCTGTCCCACCCCTGAGCAGGATGGAGCATTCCCTCCCATCCAGATGCATGTGGCAGCCATTGTTTGGATCCCCTTCACCTAACAGGTAGGTTGCCATCTTCCCAGGGAGGGCTGTTTGGGGGTGAGAGCCATGCACTACTACTCCCACCATGCACCCCTATCCCACCCCTGAGCAGGATGGAGCACTCCCTCCCACCCAGATGCATGTGGCAGCCATTGTATGGTTCCCCCTCATCTAACAGGTAGGTAGCCTTCTTCCCAGGGAGGGCTGTTTTGGGGGTGGGAGACCTGCACTACAACTCCCACCATGCACCCCTGTACCAGCCCTGAGCAGGATGGAGCACTCTCTCCCACCCAGATGCATGTGGCAGCCATTGCATTTTCCACCTTCACCTAACAGGTAGGTAACCATCTTAACAGGGAAGGGTATCAGTGGTTGGGAAGCCTTCACTACAACTCACACCAGGCCCTCTTGTACCAAAGCCTGTTGTGTCCACACCACTTCCCATTAATCCCTAGACAGGGACGCCATTTCGCGTCCCCAAGAAGTGGAAAGGCACCCCTCCACAATCTCCCACCCACACTGTGTCTCACGGCAGGATGACTCCACCTCCACATGCCACTACACCACCTGGTCCAAGCACCCTCCGGCTTCCCAAGCCACTGATGCCTCTACCTCAGCTGGGCCTCTCTTTCCCAGGCCAGGCCTCCAACTGTCCCCGACACGCAGCCACCTCCCAGTCTGACTGACAGCCAAGTCTGAGTGGTAGTCAGCCTCACATACCTGTCTCTCCTACAGCAGTGCCTGTAATGGCCATTGTTACCCCCCTGACTGTGTTGCTGACCATGGCAGGGTATAGTCACACACATTCCCTGTGCAGATTCTCATGGGCCCACTCTGCACTTTGTGCTGGCCACTGGCCTTGTTGTTCACTCCTGTTTGCCCCGTGCCTGTGCAGCTTCTCACGGACTCACTCTACACATTGGACTGGCCACTGGCCTTATTGTTCACTCCTGTTTTCCCCTTGCCTGTGCAGCTTCTCATGTAACTACTCTGCACATTGGACTGGCCACTGGCCTTATTGTTCACTCCTGTTTGCCCCTTGCCTGTGCAGCTTCTCATGGATGCACTCTGCTCATTGGACTGGCCCCTGGCCTTGTTGTTCACTCCTGTTTGCCCCTTGCCTGTGCAGCTTCTCATGGACTCACTCTGCAC
The DNA here is from genome assembly GCF_964204655.1 of Triturus cristatus. Taxonomy (NCBI): domain Eukaryota; kingdom Metazoa; phylum Chordata; class Amphibia; order Caudata; family Salamandridae; genus Triturus; species Triturus cristatus. The sequence goes on along the minus strand of NC_140590.1, from coordinate 471,822,881 downwards.
ATTGGACTAGCCACTGGCCTTGTTGTTCACTCATTTTTGCCCCTTGCCTGTGCAGCTTCTCATGTAACTGCTCTCCACATTGGACTGGCCACTGGCCTTGTTGTTCACTCCTGTTTGCCCCTTGCCTGTGCAGCTTCTCATGGACTCACTCTGCACATTGGACTGGCCACTGGCCTTGTTGTTCACTCCTGTTTGCCCCTTGCCTGTGCAGCTTCTCTTGGATTCACTCTGCACATTGGACTGGCCAATGGCCTTGTTGTTCACTCCTGTTTGCCCCTTGCCTGTGCAGCTTCTCATGTAACTTCTCTGCACTTTGTGCTGGCCACTGGCCTTGCTGTTGTCTAATATTGGTGCCTATCTGTGCAATATGTGAATAAAGACAGTTGCTCCTGTTGTCTATTTTGTCAGTGTAATTACTGATTAAAGTTATTTCTGTGTGTGTATGGTTTACTGTGCCACATGCTCTGTATGCCACTTAAACATTGCCAATGGCTTGTCTCACTTCTTCTAGTTTTTACAGGGGTGACAGGCCCTTCAGTTCTTCCTGACTCTGATGCTTGTGGGTGCAATCATGGTGGTTTTATTTTAAATACTGTTGTCATTATCATACTTTGTTCAAGTTAGCTATATTGTACACATGTCTGGTTTGGAGGCGCTTTCAGCAGAGAGTGGGATTCTATCCACAGGATTGCAGGCAGGCTGGCCAGGGTAATCATGTATGTGTGATCTTACTTTATCTGTCCCTCAGCAGTGTAGGTGTATAGTCATCTTGTGATGGCCAGTTATCCTAGTCACATGGGTTACTTTCAATGTGTGCACTTGGGTGGTCTAGAAGTGTGCAGTGTGAAGAGGGTGGATTCGTCGGGAGTGTTGATGTGTGTGTGCACCTGCAATGTCAACGATACACGTGTCACCCAGGAGTAGAGTACCTGTTTGTGTGATTGTTCAGCCCTGTGCTTGTGATTATGTGCACATTTGTGTGTTGTATGTTGTGCACTGCGCAGTGTGTTGTTGTGTCCTTGCAGTTCTGGCTGATTTCTACTTGTTGTTATTGGCAATTGTGATTATGCAGATTATGTGACTGGCAAGTCAGTGTGGTGTTTTGTTGATCATCCATGTGTCTTGATGCTGTTTGTGGTGACTGTGCATACCTGCTCAGCCACACTGACATTGTGGGTGTGTTTTCTCATGCATTGCTGTCCCATGGGGCTTTATTGCCTCCAGTATGGCATGTGGGATGTGTTGTCATGCCATCCCCTATCTGTGCTTCAGATGCCTAGCCATTGTGAGTCTGCACTCCATCTATTTGTGTATGGTACACTCCTGCCATGTCCACTACTGACGTACACACCACTTCACTTTCATGTTAGCTGTCTCCTTGGGTTGCCTGTGTGTGTGCCTCCCCATCAATTCTTTTTTGACACTGTGCTTTGTGGTGCAGATCTCTGCGCAGGAGCAATGTGCCAGTCAGGAAACTTTGCCACATGGTTATATGTGATTCTCTTATACTGTTTAGCTGTGATGGTTGTTCATATGCAGTTCAACTGTTTGTGCTGCCCAGTCCTCTGGTCAGGTTGTTTCCACTTTGGTGTCCCAAACTTGTGCATCTGTGGGTGCTGGGTTAGGTGTATGTGTGTTTGCTGAGGTACTGCTACACTTACTGAGTGTGGTGTTGTCTGTGTGCTGTTTTTGTTGTTGTTGTGGGTGTTCATGGTGTGTCACTCATATCTGTGTGTGACTGGTATGTTGGGTGTGCACACACTGCTTGGTGTGCATGCAGTGCTGTGGGTGTATGTTGCCTTGTCCTTGCCTGGTGTGCATCCCCTGATGTCCTGCTGTGTTTGCAATGTGATTTATTGGCACGTGCATCTGTTGTGTTTGTTGTGGCTGTGTGCAGTGTTTGGGCTGTGTTGTCTCTTACAGCTGACAGATACTCTGTGTGTGGTATACTATTTGCATGTCAGTGTGTGTGTTTTGTTGGTGTGGTGTGTTTCATTCAGATGTGTGTTGCCGGTGTGGTGTGCCTTACTTGTGTGTCTTTCACATGAACGTAGGTCTATTCTAATTCCTGTGCTTGTGTTAGGTGTTGGTGCTTTCTCCTAACATATTTGAGCTGTCTCTTGTCATTCTTGTGCATGTACAGGCATGTGGTACACTAAGACACCATGTTGACTTGATGGGTGGTGTGGTATGTCTGTCTGTGTGTCATTGTAGGACCATTGATCCCAGTTTGTGTCCTTGATTGTTTTGTGATGGTGCACTTCTTGTCTGTGTTGTGGTATGTTGTCTGTGCATTGTTCCTGGCTGATGGGGTTGTGCACTCCTGTTCTGTCTGTGCTCCCATTGCCTTTCCACAGTTTTGCTGCACAGGTCATGTCTGGTCTTGTTGTGCTGTGTGTTTGTCTGTTGTTTTTGTGCAGACATTGGTTCTGGCATCCCTGTGTGTGTGTGATGTTTGTGGATACCACACAGAGTGTGTAATTGTCTGTGTAATGACTGGACATTGTTGACACCCTTCTGTGTCTAAAACTGGTGTTGTATGCTGCAGCTGTGAGGGGGGTATGTGTGTAGATTCCTACATGTGTTTGACAGTCATGGAGTGTTGCTATGGGCCCTCTGTGTTGTGTTGCTGACATACTCCTGTCAAGTAGTTGGATGCAGATATGTTGCTGTTCACTGTTGGACTTCAGGGCCTTCTTTTCATCCCTGTGCCTATACATGGGTTGACTTGCTGTCTCCCTGAGTTGTTGCACTGAGGTGACTGTGGTTTGACTTCACTCACTGTGCCAGCCATTTGTGATTTGATGGGCTGAGGGGGTTCTTATATGTTTCTTGTCTTGCATGTGATGTACACATGCTTGGTAGTTAGCTCCTTGTCCTTCAATTTGTGTGCACCTCACTTTAGCTTTCCTATATCTTGTACTCCATTGCTGCTGGCATGTGGTCTGTGTAGGTGGCTGTGTGTCAGTGTGGGTTATGTCTGTGTGACTTGGCAGGCTGTATGTCCAGTGGAGTGTTGTTCATTATCTGTGTGTGCGTTCATTTTGTGCTTGGATTCAGTTTTCTAGCCATGTGTGTGGATTGGTGTGTGGATTGCCCTGGCCCTGTGCTTCTGTGCTGTGTGTTCCTCTGCAGCCACACCTGCTGAGGTTGTCCCCCTAGTTGTTTGGTGTGTGGTGCAGGGTGTGGGTTTACCTGACTTGTTTTTGGGCATATGGGTGCACAGGAGGGGCACAGGAGGGGCACATGGCATGTCTCTTCATGTTTGGGGGGGCCTAGTCTGTGGAGGGCGGAGGTGTGGCCCCATGACCTTTGTTCACTGCTCATGCCTGGAGCAGGCGCGGCCTTCTGCCCTGCCCTCTGCATTGTGCGCATGTTTTCCCACGTCTTCATCGCTGCGGTGACGTGACCGGGACATTACATCAATTTCACAGCCGAGGGGTGACCTGGATGTGGAGGGGTGATTTGGTGACAGGTAGGACATGTGTGGGTACACTTGTGGATGTGTTCCTGTCCCCACCAGGGTTTCTGGTGTGTACAGGAACCCTATATGAGCTCATGTGTTGTGTCTTGTGGTTATGTGCGGAGTTGTGTTGTAGCATACCTGCGGCGTTGTCAGCGATGGTCCATGAGTTGCTGGTAATGTATCAGGTACAGCACCGGGAAGATGTGTAGTGCTGGTTCCATTGCGGTTGGCACCAGGTGGTAAGAACCGGGACTCTGGTTTCGCGCTCTGCTGTCGAGCTTCCACCATCTCTGATTGGGCGGTTTCTCTGCTGCGGTGCGACTGGATGTATGGGGCATCCTGATTTGTACCTCAGACGGGACGTCATTCCGCATGGCGGTGAGCCTCCATTGGCTCCCACCGCCGTGGTTGCAGGCGCACTTTGATGGCGGTTCGCGTTGCACCACGGGGGACAGGAAATGGGCTATGTTTGGCCATACTAATATAGCGATCGCGAGGACCGCTGCTGGCGTGCGGAAAAACGCATTTTCCGCCAGCACCGCAGTGGTGCCTCCAACCGCCATGCTAATAGAACCCATAATTCTTTTTATTCCATAATTTATTCCAAGTTCATCGATCACGTCAAAGGCACGAAATTCAGTTTTCTTGTGCGTGTACTTATTCCAGAATTGCCCATCCAGGCCTATTCAAAAATATTTTACAATTTCGAGTCCTCCAAAAAGTCCCAATCACATCACCCAATGCATTTTGGTCCGTTTGAACTTTGTCAGCGGTATCTGTAGGATATAAGAGATACATCTATCAGCCAAGTTTTATGATTAAATCACCTAAAGAAATCACTGGTAATTAACTTAGATCTTTCACCACCCTTAAACATAATTTCAAAGAATATATCTTTGACGCAACCTCCCACGTTTAATCCCAATTGTAAAACATAATTTAATACTATGGGGCCGATTCCGATCTCGCTCGTGAGGGCTCTGAACGCGATCCGGCAGTAAAAAGTACGAGCCGTACACGTGCTTACCGACCGACTTGAACAGCTGTACGAGCGAGCAAGTACGATGCGAGCAACGCGAAATTCGCCGACCTACTCGTTTCTGGGTCCGAACCGCTCTGTACGCCTCGTCCGTATGCGAACCGTGAAATGGAGGAGAATTCCGACCGAGCCAGTACGATGCATGCGTCGGACAGCCGGATGGAGCCGAAGTTTACGGCTCACAAAACGTCCGGAAAACTGCCTTTGGGGGTCCGCATCGGACCCTCCGTCACCCGCAGCCTTACGACTCAGACACAGGGGGAGACCCAAGGGTCTCCCCAACACATGCATGTACGGTACAGATGGCACCGACGCGTACTCACTGTAGGGGCGCCCTTGTGCGAAACGTACCCATTCTGTCAATGAGAGCCCATGTACGCGTCGTTCGACCGGCTCCCATTGACTTCTATGCGAGTCCAACCGCACTGAGTCTGGCAGCATGCAGCCGCATCGTACTCACTCGATCGGACTGCAGGAGTCCAGCTCGGTCGGATAACACTCCGGATCCGGCGCGGTCGGAGGGCTTTCTGACCTAGATCGGAATCGGCCCCTTAGTGTAACTCCCTTTAAATAACCATCTCTTATCAAAGAAGCAAACTCAACCTATAAACTGCTTCTTCAGAAAGTGTTTAAATAAATAAAATGTTTCAACTCACCCGTTGCGTTAAAGATATATATTCTTTGACATTATGTTTAAAGGTGGTGAAAGATCTAAGTTAATTACCAGTGATTTCTTTAGGTGATTTAATCATAAAACTTGGCTGATAGATGTATCACTTATATACTACAGATACCCCTGTCGAAGGTCAAATGGACCGAAATGCATTGGGTGATGTAATTGGGACTTTTTGGAGGACTCGAAATTCTAAAATATTTTTGAATAGGCCTTAATGGGCAATTCTGGAATAAGTAACGCACAAGAAAACTGAATTTCGTGCCTTTGACGTGCTCGATGAACTTGGAATAAATTATGGAGTAAAAAGCATTACGTTTGAATACTTTGGTTTAAGTGAATTAAATGAAATACCGGTGTGTATCTGGCTGTGCAACCCATTGCTGGCCCGCAAACATCGTGTCATAATTCTTCTGATTAATTCATGATAAATGCCAAAGGAACGGAGCATTTTGGGTGCTGCACGCCAAATTTGATAAAACTGAAAAGCATTACCACGATTAAAAACACTGGTGTGCTCCAAGTTATTGTGTTGTGGTGCTTAATTAGTGCCAGTGACCTCGGCCTTATCTTCACTTGGATGTAATCTAATTCTCTATAGTTGAATGGTGACAAGACCGAGGTTATGGTATTGGTTAGGAATTCCCAACTCTGGGGGCACCAACACTGGCCTTCCATGCTTACTACTCTTCCCCTACCCACTAACAAGGTGAAGAACCTCAGCTTTTGGTTAGACTCCACTCTGTCCATGAAGCCCCAATCAATCAAGGTAGTTTCCTTGTGTTTTGCCATTATGAAGTGGTTTAAAACGATCATATGGTTACTTCCGTTCCCTGCTCAAAGAACCCTCATCCAGGCCATGATTTTGTCCAGGTTAGATTACGGTAACATCTTATATGTGGGAGCAGACAAGACTGTGATCAGACGCCTTCAGGTAGTTCAGAACTTTGCTGCCAGGCTCCTGTTCCAGTTCCCCAAATATTCTTTCGTGTCTGGCCTTCTTCATGACCTCCATTGGCTCACAGTGGACAACTGCATCAATTTTAAGGCAAAGTGCTATATGCATAAAATCTACTTGCGCTCTGGACCTCAATATTTGCAAAACCTTGACATTCCTTACCACCTCCACTGCACGCTGCTTTCAAGCAATCAATCTCTCTTCATAGTTCCCAGAGTTAGGCATACCCAGATGGAAGGTGGCTTCTTTTCTTCACTAAGCCCCAGGCTATTGCTCGCCCTTCCAGATTCTCTGCGATCCTACACCTCTCTACTCACCTTCTGTATGGAGTTGAAAACCTGAAAATGTTAGAATACTCCTTAAGCTGTCTCAGTCACTGACAGAATATCGACTACAAGAATATCGAAGTCAAAAATATCGGAGGTGAAATATCGAGATCCAGAATATCGACATCCTATCTACATTATGGTAAGTACAAAAATATTGAGAGAAAAAACTATCAATGTCAAAAATATTGTTTGTCATTTAAGTTTTAAAAGTAATGTAAAATAAAGTAAGTAATACATATAATTAAAATAAACAGTTAAAAAATAGTTTAAAATGTATAAATAATATATATATATATAATGTAACAATAAATTAAACATATACATATAATATATATACTTACGTACTAATAATTTATAATATTTATAGTAATTATTGTAATAACATATATATTTTAAATATCATATATATTATAAACACATATATACACATTAAACAATAATATAAATAGAAATTAAATATATAACAAATGAAATTTAAAAAAAATCTTTTTAATATTAATTATATACTACATTAACAAAAATATTATAAAAATATTAGATAGCAGAGGTAATAAAATTAATATTCCAACTCAAAACAGTGCAACACTAAGGAAATTGTTGGGTAGCGTAGCGATAAAAATTACTATTCCCACTCCAGTGAGTGCAACAGGAGGGAAAGTGTTTGATAGCGTAGGGGTTAAAATTACTATTGACACTCCAGAGAGTGCAACAGTAGGGAAAGTGTTGGATAGCGTAGGGGTAAAATTAACTATTCCCACTCCAGAGACTGCAACAATAGGGAATGTGTTGGATAGTGTAGGGGTTAAAACTACTATTCCCATCCCAGTGAGTGCAACAGTAGGGAAAGTGTTTGATAGTGTAGGGGTTAAAATTACTATTCCCACTCCAGGGAGTGCAACAGTAGGGAATGTGTTGGATAGTGTAGGGGTTAAAATTAATTAACTAAGAAATTAAGAATAAATACCAATACAATTAAATTAATAATTACTTAAATAAAATTAAATTACTTCCCTCCCTATTCCCCCATAAACACACAACCCGCTACACATAAAAAAGAGCACAATTAATTTAATTTGCTACTAATTTATTAATGACAATTAATAATAAATTAATTATCAATTGAAAAAAATAAAAAATAGTAATACATTAATTATAATTAATATAATGATATATTATTAAATTAATAAAAAATTAACTACCAATTGATAATTAATTAACAATACATTATTTATCAATAACGATAAATTAAAAAATATTTATTAATGTATAATCATAGGGCTGATCCCGACTCTCATCGGAGCCACTCCCCCCCCCCCATCTGCAGCATTATCCGAGTCCCCGGCCTGTCCTTGCCCCCTCTGTACGCTTCGGGTGTGACATCCGGTGTCCTCTTCCATCTCCCACCACGCGCCAGCCCTCCAGCCAGTCCATTGCTAGGTTAGGAGAGTCAAAAAAACGTGGGGCATATTAGCAAGGCCTTTATCGCGGCTTTAGCGGCACTTTTTGCCGCTAAAGCGGCAATTTTTTTATCGCCCTATCAGCAAGCTGTCGCTAACAGGCGTTAGCGACAGCTTTCTGGCGATAGCGGACGGTTTTCCTATCGCCTTGCATGCCAGCGATCATTATCGCTAATAACATGCAAGGTAGGCGTTCCCAACTAAAAGCGACTGAAAACAGTCGCTAACACAACTTCCCCCTATTAGCAACGCAGGCAAAGCGATACAAAAAGTCGTGCTAAGCGAGATTATCGCAAGTATTTAACACCTGCTAAAAACATGACTTACCTGTTTCTTCAATGGGAGGTGGATTGTCAGGCTAAGTCCACCATTGAGTTAATGCATGAATATTGCTGGATTTCTAGCGATATTCAGGCATTTCTCCGCTATCGCTGGATATTTGATCACAGTGGAGATAAACGTTGCTAATAGCGTGTTATCTCCGCAAAAATATCCAGCGATAGGCAGCGATAAAAACAAACGCGCTAAGCGCGTTTTGCGATAATTATCGAAAGTTGTTGCTGATATCCCCCCAAGTGATCCCCTCCGCTATTACTCGGAGCTTGGCAGGGAAAAGCATGATGTACTTGATTTCACGACTCCGTACTTCACGCTTTATGTCTGTGAACTTCTCCGTAGTTGCTGGACCTTGAGGGTGTAATCTGGATAGAGGGCAAAAGAGGTTCATACAAATTTCAGGTCTGGGGAACATCCTGCCGCCTACAGGATTACATCCCTGTCCCTATGATTAAAGATGCGAGCCACAATGGTGCGGGCAAGGGGGGTGGTGGGTACTTTCTGTGCCCCCTCGCCGAGAAGAATTTCGAGAGGCCCTTTGGGTGAAGCACCGTGGTTATAAAATATTCCACTAAGAGGTCAGTGCAGGGCTCGTCCACTTTTCCGGGTCCCCTACCAGGTGCAGGTTATTGCGCCTTCATCTGCCTTCCATATCCATTAATCGAGCCTGCATAGTGACATTATCCTTGAGTAGAGTGGCTACTTGTTTCTGTAGTTGGGCGGTTGTTTCATTGATACCTGTGACCTGTCGCTGCATCACATGGAGCCTTTCTTTCTCTTTATTGAGCTCCGCTCTCATCAATGCCATTTCAGCACCTACTGAATCTAGCTTAGGCTCCAGAGTTCCTTGACACTCTGAATGGCTGCCATGATGCCTATCAATGATGGTTCCTGGGCTTCCTCAACCGACTGGTGAGCGATCCCCCCAGTCCCACTCTCGGCTTGCATGTGCGGTGGAAGGACATATAACTCCATTTTACTCTGTTGGGGCTTTTTCCCCCTTCTTGCCTCCAGCCATATTTAGAGAATGGGGCTCTGAGGCAACCCCGACTGCCAGCTGCGTCCTGAACCACTCTGCCACTCCTCGTACTGCTGCCTGGCATGACGGGAACCCCAGGAGCGAGGAGGGTGAGTATGGGGGCCCGGATCCCCACCTGTGGGTCCCTATCGCGCGTCCTGTTGGCATGGAGGGCACACGAGTTGGCCCAAGACTGTGTGTGTTGTTCCAAGTGCAATCTCAGGTGCACGTCAGATCGATTACTGTATTTTCCCCCATCTCAGAAGGCGCCACAGCAGGGGAGCGGGAAGGGACCGTGAGCCCCACCCCACATCTTCCACCGGTCTTCCAGCGGGGCTGGTCACCTCTTCAGGCCTGCTGCTGTGCGGGCTGCGCGAGACCACAGCCAGCCCCGGGCTCCTTTCTGTCACCCGCTGCAGCTGGACAGCACCCTGGACACACCCCGGTGATCCGTACACATCTCTAAAGTTAGATAGGGGGGGTGCAGCCAAGGAAAAATCTGGCCCCCGGGTCTCCACCCTTCACCCCGGGTCACGGTCTCATTACGGCCTCCAAGCGGCGTGCAATTGCCAGGCTCACTTGGGCCTCACCGCGTCTCCCTCTTTACGGCCCGCTCACCCTCACTCTTGCGACCTTTAGGTCGGGTGCCAGAGCGACGTGGAGCCCCTCCCCGGGCCCAAAGGTAGAACGATAGTCTCAGCCTGCAATTTTCATTTTCTTCGCTGCAAGTGCACCTCCGCCGTTGGGCCTTTCGGCTCCGGCCCTCACGCTCCTTCGGCCGCTCTCGGTCTCCCCACGTCACCACCGTCTTGATCGTTTCCAGAGATGGACAACAAGAGCCTATCAGGTAGGAGAAGCCAGGGGTAACTTTCTTCCTCCAGATTTAGAGCGGATTTTGGCAGGATTTGGGGTACAGCGGCCCGGTGTCTGGAGCTCTTCTAATCAGTCTTGATAAAATAAGGTATTCTGAGGGTGTTTCATTTTTTTTGGGCTACGTAATCATATTAGCTAACCAATAAATTACTATTCCCAGCCCAGTGAATGCAACATTAGAGAAAGTGTTGGATAGCGTAGGGATAAAAATTACTATTCCCACTCCAGTGAGTGCAACAGTAGGGAAAGTGTTGAATAGCGTAGGGGTAAAACTTACTATTCCCACTCCAGAGAGTGCAACAGTCGGGAAAGTGTTGGATAGCGTAGGGGTAAAAATTACTATTCCAAACCCAGTGAGTGCAACAGGAGGGAAAGTGTTGGATAGCGTCGGAGTTAAAATTACTAATCCCACTCCAGAGTGCAACAGTAGGGAAAGTGTTGGATAGCGCAGTGGTAAAATTCACTATTCCCACTCCAGAGAGTGCAACAGTAGGGAAAGTGTTGGATAGCGTAGGGGTAAAAACTACTATTCCCACCCCAGTGAATGCAACAGTAGGGAAAGTGTTGGATAGCGGAGGGATAATAAATACTATTCCCACTCCAGTGAGTGCAACAGTAGGGAAAGTGTTGGATAGCGGGTGGGTAAAAATTACTATTCCCACTCCAGGGAGTGCAACAGTAGGGAAAGTGTTGAATAGTGTAGATGTTAAAATTACTATTCCCACCCCAGTGAGTGCAACAGTAGGGAAAGTGTTGGATAGTGTAGGGGTTAAAATTACTATTTCCACTCCAGAAAGTGCAACAGTAGGGAAAGTATTGGATAGCGTAGTGGTTAAAATTAATATTCCCACCCCAGTGAGTGCAACAGTAGGAAAAGTGTTTGATAGTGTAGGGGTTAAAATTACTATTCCCACTCCAGGGAGTGCAACAGTAGGGAGTGTGTTTGATAGCGTAGGGATTAAATTAACATACTCAATAATTAAATACTTTTTGTAAAATAAATAACATAGTAAAATAAATTAACTAAGAAATTAATAAGAAATAACAATAAAATAAAATTAATAATTACTTAAATGAAATTAAATTACTTCCCACCCTATTCCCCCATAAATACACAACCCACTATACATAAAAAAGAACACAATTAATGTAATTTGCTGCTAATTTATTAATACAAATTAATTACCAATTAATAATAAATTAATTAACAATTGAAACAAATACAGAATATTAATAAATTAATTATAATTAATATAATTATGAATTATTCAATTAATAAAAATTAACTATCAATTAATAATTAACAATACATTTATTAATGTATAATTATTAAATTACTTACCACCCTATTCCCCTATAAACCCACAACCCACTACACATAAAAATTAACAATTTCTAAACATTTAGGTTAACCCTGGGCGTAGCACTATGCTTCGCCCACGTAGTGTACGTAGTGCTGCCTGCTTCGCAATTTTCGAAGTAGGCGAAGCAGGCTGCGCTACGCACACGCCAGGGCGAAGCGTAGCTGCCTGCCGCCCGCCACCTGCCTCCCGCCCGCCCTCCTTTTAAATAATAGCCAGCATGTGTTAAATAAAGTAAAGTGACTTACCTGAAGCGCGGCGTCTCCGGGGCTCCCTCTTCCTCCTTTCCAACTTCTTGCAACAAATGCGCATGCGTGGACGCCCGCGCATGCGCATTTCTTGCGAGAACAGCCCGTACGGCCCGTACTACCATTGGAGTGGTGATGTAGGGGTACGGGCCATACCCACGCCCTCCGAGCGTGGTTACGGGCTGTACCACCTTTGGAGTGGTGATGTAGGGGTACACGTGGTACGTGCCGTACCCACACTCTGAGGACGTGGGTACGGCGCGTACCCCTACATCACCACTCCAATGGTGGGACGGGCCATACCCACGCCCACCGAGCGTGGTTACGGGCCGTACCACCATTGGAGTGGTGATGTAGGGGTGCGCGTGGTACGGCCGTACCCATGCTCGGAGGGCGTGGGTACAGCGCGTACCCCTACATCACCACTCCAATGGTGGTACGGGCCGTACCACCATTGGAGTGGTGATGTAGGGGTATGCGTGGTACGGGCTGTACCCACGCTCTGAGGGCGTGGGTACGGCGCGTACCCCTACATCACCACTCCAATGGTGGTACGGGCCATACCCACGCACACCGAGCGTGGTTACGGGCCGTACCACCATTGGAGTGGTGATGTAGGGGTGCGCGTGGTACGGGCCATACCCACGCTCGGAGGGCATGGTTACGGGCCGTACCACCATTGGAGTGGTGATGTAGGGGTACGCGTGGTACGGGCCGTACCCACCGGCGCGTACCCCTACATCACCACTCCAATGGTGGTACGGGCCGTACCCACGCTCTGAGGGCGTGGTTACAGGCCGTACCACCATTGGAGTGGTGATGTAGGGGTACGTGTGGTACGGGCCGTACCCACACTGTGAGGGCGTGGGTACGGTGCGTACCCCTACATCACCACTCCAATGGTGGTACGGGCCGTACCCACGCCCTCCGAGCGTGGGTACGGCCTGTACCACCATTTGAGTGGTGATGTAGGGGTGCGCATGGTAGGGGCGATACCCACGCTCGGAGGGCGTGGTTACGGCCCGTACCACCATCGTAGTGGTGACGGGTACGCATACGCGGGGATTGGTGGATACGCCCCCCGAAGTGACCAGACCCTGGAGGTAATGTATGGGCAGTATATGGTATTTTTAAAAATAGGTAGCCGTTATGTTTCCGACCCCTCACCCCCCCTTTGCCCCTGGGTGTTGTGCTGACCCTCTGCGACGTGCGCGGCGGTTTCGGTGCACCAGGTCGTAGGCTAGGAGGGCTGGGATGACACGTAGGATGGGGTCCATGGCTGTCCGTCATGTACCGCTGCTCCTTCTTCGCGTCGCACTCAATTTCCCAGGAGTTTTTGGCTGCCGTAACAAATGATCCGTGCGGAGTGACGTAGGCACGAATCGTACTTGCTGGTCCGTAGAACGCTGCCTGACTCCGTCCGGACGTCACGTACGCGTTGTCCCGGATCGGAATTGTGGGTATTTTTTCGTCGCACGTAGTTTTTTACGATTCGTACGGAAATGGTATTTCTGTACGAATCGTACTTGCTGGTTTGTAAGGTGCATTTCCCGGGTACGAGTCGTATTGAGAATACGCTCCGTACGACCATTCGTACCCGGGTTTTACAGGATCGGAATCGGCACCTTAATACATATATTTAGAAATAATTAAAATACTTTACAAAAAATGTTAAACATACATATAAAATACATACTAAAATACATAACACTAATATAAATATCGATATTATTAACAACAACATTTTTGCTTACGATATTACTTACTTCGATATTACTAACTTCGATATTAAAAAAAAAGATATTACTTACCTTAAGGTCGATATTCAGGTCAACGTTATTCTTGACATCGATATTCTGTCCCTACGATATTGTAAACTCGATATAATTGTAGGTCGACATTAAAAATTTGATATTTTGACTGCTCACCAAGCTGTCTAGCTTGCCATCTAAGCGCTGGGAAACCCTTTGGGTAGTTACGTGCTATATAAGAATTCATCAGTAATAATAATATTAAGCGTTTGCTGGTGCTCAGCACCGGATCGTTTTACTAAACACTGACACAAACTTATTTATTATAAGGTGGTATTATGGGCCTTATATAGCACAATTTCTCATCGGCAAGTTACTATATTTAGATGGTTACTGCTCTCACTCGATATAGGAAAGTGCCCCTTTTGACATGGTGCACTGGGTTCTTACTATTCAGGTCCCCGGCGACAGATCTCTTTCCCTAAAACTGTACAATTGTTCCCCCAATTGGCAAAACCTTTAGCACCCTTTGTAAGTCCTTAGTAAATGGTGAATCTGTTACCCAGGGCAAGGAGGCTAAAGGGGTCCCTATGGGCTGCAGTATGGGACCCCTCAGCACCAACATGCAAACTGCCATTGCAGGCTGTGTGCCAGGGTACATAGAAAAGTTAAAACACAATATGGCACACCTCCAGTGTGCCATGCCTGCAAGCACTGCATACAGTATAGGTAAATCACCCCTACAGCAGGCCTTACAGCCCTCAGGCAGGGTGCACTATACTACATGTGTGGACATGTCTGCATGAGCAGATATTCCCCGTGATGTATAATTTGATTCTTAGATATTACAATTGAACAGGGAAGCCATTTTGAGTACATGTGCTGGACACTGGTATTTACACGTTCCCCAGCTACATGATGTCTTCACTGAAACTAAAGATGTTTGGTATCAAACATCTCATATTAATAAACCACACTGAATCCAGTGATGATTTATTAATAAATGTACCTAGAGGACACCTGAGCGGTGCCCCCTGAAAACCTACCGACTAGTAGTGTGCTGGCTGACTAGTGTAGACCAGCCTACCACCACAGACAGGTTTCTGACCCCCTGCAGGGGGGAGCCTGCGCTCTCTGAGGGCAAAAAAAATGCCTGGTCCGACTAGAGGTGTTGTCACCTCCTCCAAGCAGGATGGCTAAGTGATCAGCATATCAAAACCCTCCACCGCCTTTGATATGCAATCCAAGGCTTCCCCAGACAGGGGAAATGCCACCCACTGCCCCGGGCCCACTTAGCACCGGGACAGGCAGGAAATTAGCTAGTCTGGAGGTGTGTTCCCCTCTTAGGCTAGTTCCACCCTGAGGTAGGTTACCTGGTGTGGACACGACTTTTAAAATTCCGCCATCTTAGTTTTGGTGGAATTAAGCCCTCTGAGTCAGGGTTATTACCACTTCCCACATGACGTGGTCATATAGAGGGTGTAGACACCCTAAAGGTACGTAGGTCAGTGGGTACTACCTATTGCACTCCTTAACGCCTCTAAATTGAGTATTTAGGTGGCATCTCAGTCACCAGGAACTCAGATTCGTTGGATCAAGATGAAGAGGACAAAGAAGAGCCACAAGAAAAGCAAGAACTGAAGACTGGTGTGGACTTTTGGCACCAAACCCTGCCTGCCTGCATCAGTCTGGACAATCATGACCAGTGACTTGTCCTTCAGCTGACCAGCTTCCAAGAACCCTGGAGACTGCCATCCCTTTGCATATTGCCAACAATTTTTCTTGGGGTAGAGGAGCTACTCCCCTGCAGTCCACAGGAACTGAAATGGCAAAGTCCACTCAACCAAGTTGCCACTCCCCAGCTAGCCTGACGTAGCAACCCTCCAGGAAGAGAACCCTGTGCTCCTTAAGGTCAGATATGACCCCCTACCAAGTGAGAGGACACCAGGACCAACTATAGTGCAGAGGAGCAATACCTAGGGAGCCAGATCCTTTGCAACAAACAGAGCCTGTGAGAGTCCTATGCGGATTCCCACTGCACTGACACAAAGCAGCCAGCAACAGATGTAGCACCACAGAAATCCACTTATAGAGTGGCCCAGCTGTCCTGATTTTGCACACTCAACCAGCGAAGATCGACAAGTGCAAGGCCCTAGGATGCACAGAGCCCAGCTGACCTTTCCACTCTGCACCCAAGCGCCCCAGCCCGGGTACCAACCATTTGGCTGTGTGCCCTAGTCCCCAGGAGTAAGAATGGGTGGAGTTCGCTGAGTTTTAATCCACAGAACTCTGCAAAGTGCCAGAAAAACTCTGCCACATTCCGCCAGCGGTGGAGTCTGTTAAGTCGTGCTGCTCGCACTGATTTTTTAAGTGCCAAGAGTTTGTCTCACACTATAAAATCAGTGCAAATGACACTACACGTCGTGCCAGCGGGTGCTGCAACTTTCTATAGCTCAAGTAGACATTCTAATTGATCTGCAGCTTCCTCAATGCAAATCGCAGATTTCTCAAGCGAGCGGTCTTGACCTGCTGCAACAGCCCTCAATGAGAAATCTCACCAGGAGGAGGTCTAGCACGTTATCTTTTCTCACAGATGGCCTGGTTAGGTATAAGTTTAGTAGACAGTGGTCCCGTTTGTTAAGGTGGTCAAGCCCGCCTTCACTGCTGCCTACAACTTTCGCGGTGGAGGAAACCGTGGATAAAAGCTACGCTGCTTTTAGTAAACAAATCTTGACATCACTAGATGAACTGATCCCTCTAAAGAGGGTGAAGACTAAACCCCGGAGAGTTAACTCCTGGTTTACTAGCGACCTTAGTCAACAGAAACGCCGCTGTAAACAGGCGGAACGCGCCTGGAGGAGAGGTTATGGGGAACTGGACCGTGTGGCATATAGGCAGGCCTTGCGGGAATATAAAGTTCACTTAAGGTTGGCTAAGGCGAAGTTTCTGGAAGACTCATTGGCCAAAGCCACCAACAAATCACAGACCCTTTTTAAACTGGTAAACAACTTGGCAAACCCTACCTGTGCAGCACCAGTCACCGTAGCATCTCAGGAACTGTGTGACTCTTTGGCTGCTGCATTCGAGGATAAAATTAGGCTAATTTTGAGTGGCCTTTCGATCCCAGGCCACATGGCCGTGACAGAGCTCCCTCCTTTGAAACCCCTTCACTTCCCAGGTGATGAGGAGGTTAAAGGGGAGCAACATCAACTATCTTGCTTTCCCACCCCTTCCTTGGAGGAATTCTATACACTGGCTAATGGTATATCTTCAGGCTCCCCACTTGACCCGCTGCCGCCCAAAATATGGAAGACCCTCCAGACAGAATTGCTACCCCCGTTGTACACCATCTGCTGCCAGTCATTGGCTACAGCCTTAGTACCCGATAGCTGGAAATTAGCAATAGTGAAACCTCTGTTAAAAAAGGCTTCTTTAGACCCGCTATGTCCAGCTAGCTATAGGCCTATCTCGTTGTTACCATTTCCTATAAAAATTCTAGAGAGGCTGGTCACAAGAACCCTATCCAACTTTTTGGAATCTAACTCATGTCTGGACGCAGTCCAATTCGGATTTAGGCCAGCACATGGGACTGAGACCGCCCTGATCACCGTGCTAGATGATCTGCGAACTCGTGTCGACATGGGTAAGGCAGCTTTTTTGGTGCTGCTGGACATGTCGGCCGCGTTCGACACGGTGGATCATGGTGTCCTTTTGGATCGTCTCCTGAAAGCGGGTGTTGTTGGTTTGGCGCTGGACTGGCTAAAATCATATCTTGATAATAGGCAACAAGCGGTTGCACTACCACCTTTTCGTTCAGCCATACGTCAGGTGAAAGAGGGTGTGCCACAGGGGTCTGCGATCAGTCCGATTCTTTTTAATCTTTACCTCCGACCCTTAATCAGTTTGATAAAATCTTTCGGCATCTCAGTTATCAACTATGCCGACGATACGCAACTGATCTTCTCCTTTGAGGGTAAGGAGGTGGTTTCGAGGGACACTTTCCATCAGTGTATGTCGGAAACAGCAGAATGGCTTCGGCTTAATTCACTACAATTTAATGGGGTAAAGACCGAGGTGCTTCATTGCTCTTTGGACCGGCCCTCCCGCCCGTTACCAGAGGATTTCTGGCCGGCTTCCATTATGGGTACTGTGACAGCTGCTGAGTCGGCTCGTAACTTGGGGATCATGTTTGAACCTAGTCTGCAGCTAGACACCTCAGTAAACAAGACCATAGCAACGTGCATGGGCTTACTCCGAGCCCTACATAAAATCTTGCCGTTGCTTCCCTTGGAAGCTCGAGCAGAGGTGGTGCGTAGTACTATACTCAGTAGACTAGACTACTGTAACGCACTGCTTCTGGGGGCTCCTAAGTCTTTGGTGTCTAGGTTGCAGAGGATCCAAAACATGGCAGCCAAACTGGCACTAACCCGACCACGTTCCGCGTCGTCTTCAGCAGCTTTATCTGATCTCCATTGGTTGCCTGTCCAGCAGCGTATTTTCTTTAAGGCCGCTTGTATTGTGTTCAGGGCATTGCACGGTCTAGGACCTCTGCCACTCCAAAACCTTTCCATTTGGTATCAGGCTGCCAGACCCTTAAGATCCTCCTCGGCTTTTTTGATAAAAGTTCCTAAAATCGCCAGAGTGAGGATGGGTGGACGCGCTTTTGGCTATGCAGCAGCTAAGTTGTGGAACACTCTTCCTTTGCTGCTAAGGAGTAAGCAAGAACTAACCTCCTTTAAAAAAGAGTTGAAGACCTTTCTCTTTTCAAAACCAATGTAGTGCATTAGATCTGATGAATTACTGAAGGTCAAGCGCCAGGATACCCTTGGGGTGGCAGCTGCGCTCAACAAGAACTCAATTCATTCATTCATTCATTCATTCACAATCGCTCGCCAACTTATGAGCCGCTTGAGAACAAACACTCCACGTCACTTCATGGAGCTTTTTGGAACACCGCACTCCCTGTGCTGTGACCTGAACTCTCCATTGGGAGCTCCCAGACTTGTCCCCAAGTCCCCCTCGGCAGCCTATTTCCCTGTTTCTAGGTGGCCCCCCTTTTTTCCATTGGTGTAGCACGCACAGCTACTAAACCGACCAGCACCTCTACACTAAGATGCTCCAGGGAAGGTAATGATTAACTGCTGGTAGTACTTTGGACCTTGGCCCTCTACGACCTTAAGTCCCAAAGGAGGCCCCCAAAAACCGATCGCAAACAACTCTATGCAACATATGCATTTTCTCCCATAGGGAAGCAATGCTGCATAAAGACGCATTTAAGTGAAGTATTTACTTACCTTTCAAAATTCATATTTATAAAAGTACTTACTTGATGACAAAGTTCTTGGAGTCAACATTTATATATAAATATTAGTTATTTTTCTAAATTGGTCTCAGATTTATTCTTGAGTGTGTGTCTCATGTATTGCCTCTGTGAGTACAACAAATGCTTAGCATTACCCTCTGATAAGCCAAAGCTGCACACCCAAACTACCACAAAAGATATAATTTACTGTTATCCTCTTTGACTCTGTAAACCACTGAGGGTTGCCTGGACTTTTCACACAACGTACTTCGTTTTGGTCCACTATATAAAGTGCCAGCATCCTACACTTGCATTTAATACAGCAGTTGAAGGAGCTGGGCCGGTCCCAGCTGCAGTAGACTCCCCAAAAATATTGTGGGCCCTGCACTTCATTTTATACAAATTAAGAGCTGGATATTGAGGGTTGGGTGCTGGACATAAACTATTGGACATGGCCACAGTCCATATCTATCTGGTAACAGGTGTAAGATAGTGGGAGAGACATGGCTAAATAACTATTTCAGTACCCAGCGCCTAGAAAACCTGGTTACAAGCTGTGTCCAGTAGACACAGAGAGGCAGAAATAAGCAAGAATGTCAATCCAAAACCCAAAAAACACATCACTGTACAAACATTTGCTTAAGTATTTAATGGTTAGCTAATATGATTATGTAGCGAAAAAAAAATGAAACACCCTCAGAATACCTTATTTGATCAAGACCCATTAGAAGAGCTCCCGACACCGGGCCGCTCTGCCCCAAAATCCTGCTAAAATCCGCTATAAATCAGGAGGAAGAAAGTTACCCCTGGCTTCTCCTACCTGATAGGCTCTTGTTGTCCGTGTCTGGAAACGATTGAGTCGGTGGTGACGCGTGGAGACCGAGAGCGGTCTAAGAAGCGCGAGGGCCGGAGCCAAAATGCCCAGCTGCAGAGGTGCACTTGCGGCAAAGAAAGTGAAAATTGCAGGTGGAGACCGTTGTTCTGCCTCTGAGCCTGGGGAGGGGCTCCACGTCGCTCCGGCGCCCGACCTGAAGGCTGCAAGAGTGAGGGTGAACGGGCCGCAAAGAGGGAGACGCGGTGAGGCCCAAGTGAGCCCGGCAATTGCGCCCCTCTTGGAGGCCGTGTTGAGACTGTGACCTGGGCTGAAGGGTGGAGACCCGGGGGCCAGAATTTCCCTTGGCTGCGGCCCCCCATCTAACTTTAAAGACTTTTTACGGATCTGGCTGTGGTCTCGGGGCAGCCTGCAGAGCACAGCAGCAGGCCTAAAGAGGTGACAGGCCTGGGTGGAAGATAGGTGGGAGAAGTCGGTGGGGCTCACGGTCCCTTCCGTCTCCCCTGCTGTGGCGCCTTCTGAGATGGGGGAAAATACAGTAATCGATTTGACGTGCACCTGAGATTCCACACACAGTCTGGGGCCAACTCGCGTGCCCTTCATGCCAACAGGACGCGCGATAGGGACCCACAGGTGGGGACGCAGGCCCCTGCACTCACCCTCCTCACTTCTGGGGTTCCCGTCATGGCAGGGAGCAGTACGAGGGGTGGCAGAGTGGTTCAGGACGCAAATGGCAGTCAGGGCGGCCTCAGAGCCCCATTCTCTCAATAAGGCTGGAGGCAAGGAAGGGGAAAAAGCCCCAACAGAGTAAAATGGAGTTATATGTCCTTCCACCGCACACGCAAGCTGAGAGTGGGACTGGGGGGATCGCACACCAGTTGGGTGGGGAAGCCCAGGAACCATCATTGATAGGCATCATGGCAGCCATTCAGAGTGTCAAGGAACTCTGGAGCCTAAGCTAGATTCAGTAGGTGCTGAAATGACATTGATGAGAGCGGAGCTCAATAAAGAGAAAGAAAGGCTTCAAGAGACGCAGCGACCGGTCACAGGTATCAATGAAACAACCACCCAACTACAGAAACAAGTAGCCACTCTACTCAAGGATAATGTCACTATGCAGGCTCGATTAATGGATATGGAAAGCAGATCAAGGCGCAATAACCTGCACCTGGTAGGGGACCCGAAAAAGTGGACGAGCCCTGCACTGACCTCTTTGTGGAACTTTTTATAACCACGGTGCTTCAGCCAAAAGGCCTCTCGAAATTCTTCTCGGCGAGAGGGCACAGAAAGTACCTACTACCCCCCCCCCTCCCTAGGCCCGCACCATTTTGGCTAGCATCTTTAATCATAGGGACAGGGATGTAATCCTGCAGGCGGCAAGACGTTCCCCAGATCTGAAATTTGTATGAAACTCTTCAACCCGGAGAAGTTCACAGATGTAAAGCGTGGACTACGGAGTTGTGAAATCAAGTACATGATGCTTTTCCCTAACAAGCTCTGAGTAATAGCGGAAGGAACACTTGTTTTTTTTGACTCTCCTAACCTAGCAATGGAGTGTCTGGAGGGCTGGCGGGTGGCGGGAGATGGAAGGGGATACCGGATGTCACACCCGAAGCGTACAGTGGGGGGCAAGAACAGGCCAGAGACAATCGGCCGCGAGACGACTCGGCTAATGCTGCAGATGGGGGGAGGGGCTCAGATGAGAGTCGGGAGCAGCCGGATCCCTGAACAGGGTTAAAAGTCACTCTCCACTCCACTACTAGCACAAATTGTGATGCCGTCATGATGTCCACTGACCTCTTTTCACGAGCCACGGGTAGGGGGGTTTCTCGCAGGTCAGGCCGAGAGGGGAAAATAGAATGGTAGATCAAAGAGCAGGGGAACAAGTGATAATACTAAATAGCAAATATTCAGCTCCACCGCTGCATGGGCACCACTTTTCTCTTGAAATCAAGTTCTCTGTTAGGCCAGTAGGCCAGAGCGGGAAGGAACAGTTTGGCCTCAGCCTTCTCTCTACCCCCCAGTTGCTAATTGACTAACATGTTTTTTTCTTTAGGAGCGAAAGGAACCTTGCCAGTTAGGGATGGGTGGGCAGTCTAGTTACCACCTGGCAGGGCAGCAGGGTGGGGGAGTTCTTGATTATATGAGGATAGTTAAAAGAGGAGACACAGACACCTGGAGAGTGAGGACAGAAATATCACATTGGGACACCATTCGCATTGGGGCGGTTCTCGCCCTCCTTTTTACTTTACAATATGCCACCCCCTTAGAGTCAGGTGTCGCCTGTCGGTTCTCTCATGGAACGTGAACAGACTTGGCATCAAGACCAAATGAAGTATGGTTCACCAGTTTATGTGCAAGTATACCCCTGACATTGTACTATTGCAAGAAACCCACTTATTAGACAACACCTGTAAAGCAATGACTAGAGGTCGGTATACAACGGTTGCACATCCAGGACACACCACTGACTCCAGAGGGGGTAGGCATTCTCATCAAAAACTCCACCCCTTTTATTCTTTACAAAACCTGGGTTGACCCGCAGGGAACCTATGTGGCGCAAACTGGCACCTGGGAGGGAATCCCATTCAATCTGTGCTCCATCAATGCCCCACCGTGACTGCATCGCATCACACTTCCAAGGCTGAGCGAGGCGCTGCTTCAACTGCCTGAGGGAGTTTTACTTCTTGGGGGAGATTTCAATGCACTCCTCTCACCAGACTTAGACAGACATGCCAATTCCTACCTTGGCCATTAGGACCCAACACTGTCCAATTTTGTCACGGCCCTTGACCTAGCAGATACCTGGCACACATGACATTAGGCAGATCGCCAATACACCTTCCTCTCCGGAGCTCATCTAAGCCTCTCTAGACTGGACTATATTTTTACGCAGGTTGCCCACCTTGCGAAGGTAGCTGAGGTACGACACTTGGCCAGAGGAATTTCAGACCTTTCCCCATTGTGGCTAGAACTATGGGGACACGCCAGCACAACCTCTGGACCACGGCCCATTAACGCATGTTATAGTCAAGATAGCAAATTCACTTAAGAGCTAGATCTAGCTATGACCAATTATTTCGAAATCAATGAGGGCTCAGTGGCCTCCCACTTAACACTCTGGGAAGCCTGTAAGGCATTTATGTGAGGATTGGCTTACTCGCAAATAGTGGGGCAACAAAGGGAAAGGGAAAAATCACTTCTTTCAGTAGAGAAAGAAATACAGTAATAGAAAGGGAGAGAGGTAACACCCTAAATGAAGATCAGGTCCACACCCTTTGTCTCTGACAAAAAGTATATAGAGACAATGGAAAATAGGGCGAGAAATTCATGTACCCTGTCCCAATGGTGTATATACGAAATAGGTAACAACCCGGGGAACTGCTCGCATGGCTCAAGAGAAGAGAAAACCCCAAATAATTACAGAGCTAGGCAAAGCTATCTCTGACCCTGAGGGAATATAGGAGGCATTCGCACAACACTACGAGCAACTCTACTCCCCCACTAGACAATGGTCCATTGCAGAGATCCACGACTTTCTCAGGGACATTAAGCTCCCGACGCTCTCGGAGGAACATCGGGACTACTTAGAGGCTGACATTGAGCAATGTAAAATAGAACAGGCAATACGAGCACTGAATTCAGGCAAGGTGATGGGGCCTAATGGCCTTCCTATTGAACTGTTTAAATGTCTAGCATCGAGGTTAGAGCCCCACTTGGTCCACATGTGGACGGAAGCGAGGGAAGAGCATACACTCCCACCAGATCAATGTCCTAGCGATGATAGTCATTATTCATAAGGACTGGAACCACCGGAGAGATGCACCTCATATCGCCCCATCTCCCTCCTTAATGTGGAGGTTAAGGTCCTTGCCGAATGCAGGGTCATAACTATCCTAGTTTATCCTGACCAGATGGGCTTTATGCCTAACAGAGGAACGTGTCTCAACTTGCATAGATTATATGGAGTGATGGCGGGCTTCAGAAATGACAAAGTATCCACGATGTTTCTGTCCATGGATGCCTCAATGGGATTCGACACTCTCCAAAGGACGTATATGTTTGGAACACTTGAATGTATGGGATTTGGACCAATATTTTTAGGTTGGATGCAATTACAGTATACAGCCCCAACTGCCCAGGTTAAGGTGAATGTCATAACATCCCGTAGCTTCTCCCTAGACAGAGGGACCAGGCAGGGATGCCCTCTCTCCCCCCTAATATTCGCGCTAGCCCTGGAACCTTTAGCGGCATAGGTTCGACAAGATCCAATTGTAAGGGAAATTACATGGGGAGAATCATGGGAAGAGCACCTATCCTTGTATGGGGATGATATCCTTTTCTATGTGTCCAACCCCCCTGCCACAATCACCTGCCTCACACATATCATTCACACCTTTGGCCAGTACTCAGGCTACAGGGTAAACTGGGAAAATCCTCATGCATCTAATAACAGGTCCCATGCCCACACTACCTAGAAGTGTGGAACTACCTCTATATCGGCTGGACATTTCAAATACTTAGGAATACATGTCACCATGGATCCCACCCCTTTTTACCATCTGAATTTAGCCCCTCTCCTTGAACGCTTTAAGGCAGATGTCGAACATTGGAAAACTTTGCAACACTTACTATTGGGGCGGGTGGAGATGTTTAAAATGATGACACTACCCCAAATGCTTTACACTCTTTACAAAACTCCTCATTAGGTGGCAGATAGATTCTTTCAATCCATCAAATCCCTTCTCCGCTCACTGTTGTGGCACGCTGCCCCACCACGGATTGCCCTCTCCAAGCTAATGCGTGGAGTATTGACGGGGGCATCGGAATTCCAGACATGGAAAATATTACTGGGCGGCGCACCTAGCGATAGTGAACAATTGGGTATTTGCTCCCTGGGACGACCTGAACTATAGATTAGAGCGACTCTCCTAGGGGCTGGGGGATTTCAAGCCATACTTTACAATTCACCTAAGGGTAAAAACGTATTTCCCCAAACATACACAGTAGCCCAGGTATGACGCGCCGCGACGTCCTTCTTGGGATGGAAGAGGACGCTTACTAACATGACCCCACTATGGTACAGTGACGCACTTTCCCAGGTGCGTGATCTCCAGGGTTTTAAAGCATGGAAACTAATAGGAATCTCCACGTTAGGGGATGTTTTGAGGGATGGCAATATGCTCACTTGGGAAGAATTACAGTCCCATTATGAACTGACTGGCACTGAGGTTTTTGATACCTCCAGCTTCGACATACCCTCAGATCACATTTCCCCGGGGAGACCCTGCTGTCAGAATCCTCCACCCTGGAGGACAGAGTCCTAACTGAAGCATTACCCAAAAAGACAGTGTCACTGATATATAAAAAATTACAAAAGAAGTCGCCCAACATCCTCACCGCGCTGAGATCCAAATGGGAGGCTGACATTGGAGACCGCGATGATGGAGACTGGGAGGAGGCGTTGGGGACCTTTCAGGAGGTTGCAATACACACAGGGTTCAGATTGATTTTTGTGCGCATATTGCATCGCTGTTACTATGCCCGCACAACTCTTAGACGCATGGGGTGTGCCTCAACGGATCTTTGACTGAGGGGCTGCCGGGCAGAGGGAACCTTCTTCCACAAGGTGTGGTCGTGCCCAGTAATCCAAACTTTCTGGATCAACCTGCAGAAAATAATGGGGGAAGTGACCATGGAAACACCCCCGTCAACAGCAAAGAAGTGCATTCTACATATCTGGGGAGAGGAACCACCACCAAAATATGCTAATTCGCTGGGCCTTACAGTAGCAAAGCGTAACATAGCACAATTATGGGGAGGGGCCATGGTCACGCGGGAGGGAGACTGAGAGCGAGACGTAGACTGGTGTATGATTAATGAGAAGCCAATATATTAGGGAAGGGGATGCCCACGCTAGTGGGAGAAAATTTGGGCAGGATGGTTACCCTATAGGGGCTTGGATACAGGCCCCACTCTGGGGCAGGAAGATGGTGGATATGACACACTTAGTGCCTAGACATGGCTAGGCAGCAAAATATTTAGTTTGCCCCTATTCAGTTTATTTTCCCATATGTGACTCCTGGAGGACTCCTCCACTAATGTGATGCATCAAAAGTCGTTACCTAATGGTCTCTGTCTGCTGCTTTTAGGTTATATACTTATATGTACTGTTTGTATCGAAAACAATAAAAAGATTTTATTTAAAAAAAGAGCGATTTCCATATGGCCAAACTGAGGTGGCATGGTTTGAAAATTAACGATGGACTGAGATGCAGCCTGTCTAATTAACAGTGGCTCTGATTAATTCAAGCAGTCAATGCTTCACTTTTTTGTATAATTTAGTGTGACACCCGTTAGTAAGGCACACAGTTAAACTGTCCGGCTGTGCTAAACTTTGTGCTCCAACAGGAATGCTGTACTCTTCAATTTCTCACAGCCTCCACCACTGACCACATACACAAGGATATGAGGGTCAGTGGTAGAAAATGGGAAAGGGGAATGCGGAAACGGAGATATCAGAGACACTGGACTCCATCACTTCTGCCTGTCAATAATATCTGCAATATGTAGTGGATATGTAAAGACAACCTTAGTAACTTCCCATAATGGCTCTGCACTTAACTGTAACAGTGAGTGGATAAACATTGCACTATGTCTGTATTACTAACTCTCTCTACTTTGATGTGAAATTTGTCATTCCTGAAAGTAAACATGCACAGAATGAGTTCCTTAAATATGTGTTCGCTATCACTTCTACTTATTACTTAGAAAACTACCTGACGTTGTAACACTTTTCCCTCTGTGTGGAAGTTGACATATCATTTCTGCTCGAATCTTGCCCCACTGCAAGATAATCAATAAGCATTAATAGTCTGCTATTCCTTACTTGAGCAATTTGTGTTAATATACCAGCACTCTGAATATGCTTTGGAATTCATACACACCATAAGCAACATACAGCCTCATGCATCAAGCCAAAATCCAGTCGGTAAAATACCGATTCGTTAATAGCTCCCGTTATTGAGTTAAAAATACCCAATCCCAATGCATCAACCCAAAAGCAAAAATCGCTATTTAAGGAATCCTTAAATAGCGATTCCTTAAATAGCGATAGCATTTAAGGAATCCCAAATTGAGATTCCTTAATTTAAGGAATCTCAATTTGGGATTCCTTAAATGCAATGCATTAAAGTAAAAAAATTAGCGATTTCGCTAATAGGGGGAGCAAATTACCATGAAGATGAACTGCATGGTAATTTGCTAAAAGTTTGAAAAATGCACTTTTGTGCATTTTTCAAAGTTTCATGTTGCGCACACACATGCCCTTAGAGCATGTGTGTGTGCAACATATGTGCACATATCAATTTCAGGGGTGCAATAGGGTGTCATTTTGACACCCTTGCACCCTTGAAATTGCATGAGCAAATTGCGAGAACCTACTGGTACTCGCTATTTGCTCATGCAATCTCCAATTCATTCCTATGGGCCTGGAGGCCCATAGGAATGATTGGGATGGCATTCCTTAATTGCTACTCGCAATTTGCTAGTAGCAATTAAGGAAAGTTAAGGAATCGCTATTTGAATAGCGATTCCTACATGCATAGCCTTTTGCTATTCCTTATTAGCGAATCCTTATTTTTCGCTAATAAGGAATCGCAAATGCCAATGTTGATGCATATGCCCCTTAGTCCTGGATTCAGAAGCCCTCCTTAGAAACTTAGGGGCATATTAGCAAGGCCTCTATCGCCGCTTTAGCGGCACTTTTTGCCGCTAAAGCGGCGATATTTTTATCACCCTATCGGCAAGCTGTCGCTAACAGGCGTTAGCAACAGCTTTCTGGCGATAGCGGCCGGTTTTCCTATCGCCTTGCATGCCAGCGATCATTATCGCTAATGACATGCATGGTAGGCGTGCCCAACTAAAAGCGACTGAAAACAGTCGCTAACACAACTTCCCCCTATTAGCAACGCAGGCGAAGCGATCCAAAAAGTCGCACTATGTGCGATTATCGCCAGTATTTAACACCTGCTAAAAACATGGCTTACCTGTTTCTTCAATGGGAGGTGGATTGTCAGGCTAAGTCCACCATTGAGTTAATGCGTAAATATCGCGTGATTTCCAGCGATATTCAGACATTTCGCCGCTATCGCTGGATATTTTATCACAGTGGAGATAAACGTTGCTAATAGCGTGTTATCTCTGTAAAAATATCCAGCAATAGGCGGCGATAAAAACAAACACGCTAAGCGCGTTTTGCGATAATTATCGCAATTTGTTGCTAATATCCCCCTTTCAGTCACAGTAGGGTCCATGTAGTTCACATGTCGGTCCATTTGTTTCCCCCAAACAACACGAATTTAACAATTATTTCTCTGTATTCTCATTGTACTGTGATACAAAAAAAATGTAGCAAGGGGTGTTTTCAAGAAAAAAAACAGATCCATGTAGAAAGATCCTTGCTGCAGCAACACTGTATCACGATTGCCTAGCAGAGATGCCATGGGTCAGATGTCCAGGACGCCCACTGCATCTCCAGGCTACATAAAAGTTCAAGGTCTGCTGGGAAATGTAGTTTGCTGTTGGGACTCTGCCCCTTAGTTCATCATTACCAAGTTCTAAGTGGTACGCAATACCTCCAACCCAACTTTTTGACATAAAAGTGTGCAAGGACCCTTGTTTCTCATGAAACGTTCTAGGTGCAGAGCTACTTTGTGGTTGTTTCTTGTTCATATTTACCTGCATTTCTGTTTTCATCTGTTTACATGACACTGTTTTCTTCTAGCTAATAATAAGTTAGGATATCCAGTTAACATGGGAGAGGTAGCCCTTCTCTATTAGACTGGTGCTCTGTCGAATTATTCATTATTCTACTGTCACAATGGGCCACACCCCATACTGTCCACACATCTGTTCTTTGTTTAAGTTCATGTTCCAGGATCTTAAATCCCTGTGAATGGGAGAGGCCTCCTTTCACATATTCCCTTTAAATGGGGTGGGAATTCGCCTGGATTCGGAGGAAATTAACCCAAACTGTTCAAGTCAGCAATTAGAACACCAAACTCCATTAAAGCCTCTTCACCCAAAGGAGCAGGAGAGGGAACTGTAACCACAGAAAGTGCAGCCCATTCATAGAAATCAGGGCTAGAGCACTCAAGGAGATAGTGAGTCATTTCATTTGTATTTAATCCACTTAGTAGCTTATCTGTTGTTTTGAAGGTTGTGTCATTTTAACTCTAGAGCACATTAAAAAAATCACTCTAAGCAGCGCTGGACAACGTGAGGGTAGAAGCATCCAGAACCAGATGGTCTTCAATCTTCTCTGAATGCCAGGCGGTCAAACCCCATTCTTCGGGGATCCTGGGAGCTCCAAGAGGACCCGCACAGCCATCAAACAAACTGTGCTAGATTAGTCTCTTGCATTCAAAACTAGTGATGGACAAATGTCAGACATTCTTCCCACTGGAGCACTATCTTGCAGCTTATCATCGACTATGCCCATCACCCTTTCCATACCCTCACTGTAATACGTTGTTAAAGAAATCTGTTATTCTTTGTAGAACAGTGGCTTTTGTTATGTGTTTATTGTGTAACAGAATCTCTTAAATTTAATTCTATCTCACTTACAGTTTATCAATGGAGAGCTCTGCTGCAGTCCTCAAAATGATTTGTTAGTGCAACCAGCAGCACAATGGCTGGCATAAATCTTATGTCACTACTGACACCAATTAAATAATACTTGTCTAAACTCCTGCCCTACAGCAAAGTTACCATCATTGAACCAGTTACATCCATGTGGAAAAAGGTTATTGTAAATAAAGTGCCAGACTTAAAACTGTGCAGTGGATGACTTCTAAAGATTCACAGCCAACTAGGCACTATACTTAGAGCTTCTCAAAGAATGGCTGTGAACAGGAAGATTCCCTTTGATCGCTATTGGTTGTAAAATGAGATTAAGACCAGAAGGGATATGACTGATGCTAAGTCGAGCTGAATCCTCCAGAAACTCCATCATGAATACTTTGATATGTTTCTATGGGGATCAGAGCAGGTTTACCAAGGGACATTAAACTTGAAACATAGTTAGGGGCATATTATCAAGCACGGCGTTAAAATTATCGCCGCCTTAGCGGCAGAAAACTGCCGCTAAAGCGGCGATAATGGGCTTGATAATATGCCGCAGAGAATTCCCATAGAAGCCCATGTTGACACCAGAATATGGGCTTCTATGGGAATTCACAAGGGCATGTTATCAAGCCCATTATCGCTGCTTTAGCGGCAGTTTTCTGCCGCTAAAGCGGCGATAATTTCAATGCAGTTTCTTGCTGATATGCCCCTTAGTGCCTTAACTTTGCGTAACGGAGTTTTTCCTCTTTGATTCCCATAACCCTTTTCATTTGAGACAGGCAAAGTTGCAAGTCGTACTTTTGACAGTGCTCTGCATAAACCATTATCCATACCATGTCCATGCATGTAAAACATTATTTTATTTAAACTTTGATGGGCAACTGAAAAATTTCGGTCACAGACAGTGTTGGACTGGAGTCTATAAACTCATGTTTAGTTTCCATTAACCACAAAACTGTACTAAGAAATAAGCTTCATTCACCAAGGTATGGTGACCCCAGCTGTTTTACTTTGGACAACAGATTTCTCTGAGACGGTGGTGAGTTTACAGATGCATGTTCACACATGTCTCCTTCAACCCCTGATCTGAATTTCTTTACATTCATTCTGCAAAATGCTCTGTCACATCTGCCAATTCATTAACACTACTCCAGAGAAACAGAGGAATGGTTCCTTTGCCTCAGTGCCACTTAATAGTTTGAATCCTGAAGGCTTAATTGTAATACTACTTAATTCAGTGTCAACTAGAGAAATATTAGAGAGGAAGGGAGTGAGAGAGCGCAGCGTTGCTCCTTATTTTGTAGGGGTGCATTATAACCATGCTTAGTTCGCATCCACATTTAATTTATTGTTGTAATAACATTAAGGTATTAGAACGTGAATTTTAATAACATGAACGTGAAGTGCTAAAGATTTTCTTCATGTAATCAAAGAATTAACGTAGCAAATGTATGCGTTTAGATTAATCATATACGTGTGAAGAGTATTCATGACTAATTATTTTTCATATAAAGGCTTAAATAATGCGTGCATATTAATGGTTCATATATGTTTGTAT
The DNA here is from genome assembly GCF_964204655.1 of Triturus cristatus. NCBI lineage: Eukaryota > Metazoa > Chordata > Amphibia > Caudata > Salamandridae > Triturus > Triturus cristatus. The sequence continues at coordinate 471,792,053 of NC_140590.1, read as the reverse complement.
TTTGAATGAGGGCACTAGTTCTTATGTTAGCTGAACTTGATAGGCCTAGCTTTCGTTTCTCCATGCTTGCTCTAAGTGAAAATGTTAATTGGAGTTATGTGTTTGTGTAATATTTTTCTTTTCACGCCTCTGTTGTAGGTGCAAAAATTCATCCATATTAGTTAGAATAACATCTTTGTTTCAGGAATTAGTCAGACATAGGAAGGAGAGGATGCCTTTGAACAAGCGGAGCTGATAAAGGAGGATGGCTTCCATGTCTGGAAACGCTGGGAGCCAAGGTCGTAGAGCAAGTACTATTGCTTCATGAAAAATTACCTACCAGAAGGTATTCAACTGGATGAAATAGTCATTTGGTATATTTGTGGGTGTGATTTTCAACTTTTGTATTAAGGATAGGGACAGAGCCCAAGGGACTTTTACCTAACCTGGGGAGGGGAGAGCAACTTAAAACGAGCTCTGTAGCTTTAAGCTACTCGGCCCATATAACGTGAGCGTGCTTCTTAGGAAGTCTTCACGTGCTGACCCCTTTCTGGGGTTTGCCTGGGAAATGCTAAGTGGGGATACTACTATAGAGGTAGTGAAGGGACAGATAGTGTCTTGTCTTTTATTTATTAATGAAGAAGACCCTGGATGTGGTTTCTATGATCATTTGTGTCTTAATCTAGCAATTGGCTATCCTGTGCATGTTGCACCGCTTACATTTTATTCCTAGATTTGGTTCTGTGTTGGTGCCCATGTATTTTTACACTCTCATTTTGAGGTGTTGATTTGTCCAACTATTTCTGACTTTATAATAAATGTATAAAAATGTGTTTTAGGAGTCTGTGGTCCTTAGGGTTATTGGGAAATGGCAAAGTAATAATGAATTTTCCTCCCCTCCACACTTGCAAAGCAGGCAATAAAGGCCATCAGCCTAGGGTTCCAGAGGAGGTGTGGAACGTGGAACCCGGCTCCTTCAGGTGTTGTTTCATTGGACCACAACTAAGGTTTCAGAAACCTGGGACTTTTCCGACTACGCTTGCCAGAGTTTTGCCAGGGGTTAGATGTATGAAGGCTTCTATCAGGTTATCTGCAATACTTGTAGCTCCTGACTTCCACCCCTTCGGTGCTTCTACTCCTGACTCTTATCGCTTCAGCCACCTCTCTTAACGGCCTCATATTCTCCTCACAGTGCCAACAATCTATTGATGGCATTATAAGCGCTTCAGCACAGCCTGACCCCAGCATCTTCAACTGAATAGCACTCACACATACATCTGTCATATAAGCACACAAAGAATAAAGAAAACCTGAAATATGCCCCACACGTATGATAAACAACCCACTTCTGCAAAAGGGCTCTTTAGAATGAATAACAGTGACACACTGCTACTGTGCCAGCATTTTAATTTCTTCCAAGCACTAGAACTGCTGTCTAAGGAGAATAAAATCCACCAGTAATTTTGTACTAGCAGACATATGTTGTGTGAGAATTCACATACTACAAGCATGCAAGTATTTTGATTAAGTCTCTCCTAGACTCACAGACACTGGCCATTCGGCCTCTTGGAAAATCTCTTACGGGTATTTCTTCTCTGGAGCCTAGGCAAGTGCAGCACTCCCTTTGCAGTATATTGCCCCAATTACTTACTGTTTTCTTTTCATTACACTATGTCTTAGTCTTCTATTTCAAAGTACTTAGTGAGATTTATATCATTACACAGACATGATACACCTACCCTAGCCCTAAAAGTATTTAAAAAACAAATAGTTATATACATCCCCTGACATAGACTTGATTTCCTCCCTAAGAGACAAAAAGAGGCTTTTATTCTGAAATTTATCTGAAAATCCAAGTACCTCAATGAACCTGTGGTCAAAACCAACCTTATCCAGGACTATGACCATGAAAAGCAGGGCTCGGAGTAAGGAAAATTACTGATAAGTAATCAAGGCATTGCACTTCCTCCTCCCAGTCCTTACATCGAGAGGATATACTAAAGCAGAGAAATCTGACCGCATGGATGCAGAGAAAACATAAAGATCCAGAAGCAACACCGTTGTTGAAACACTTTGTTGAAGGCTACTCCCACAGCTTGGCTTTTCTCCCCCTCAACTCCTCAAAAAGGGGTTCTACTCGTGGTGGAGTACAGAGTAAGCATCCGCTAGCTTGTAATTTCCTTCCCACCAGTTTTCTGCACATTCTTCACCAACTTTATGCTTTCATTCACGGATTCACAGTTTTGTTGAACGTTTCAACACTATTCCCCTCAGCACGGTACAAGGCCAAACTCTGGTGAACAATTTCTGTATCTCAAAAAAAGAAAATCCTGCATTCTTCTGGAATGTAACAGCACTCTGTTATCGTCTCAACGCTAGACATACAACACTCCCTCCGGAAAACCCGCAAAATACCTCACAACAATCTCAGGCCACTGTGAAAAACAACACAAACCACATAGCCTTTCCTCCTTGTATTAGTCTAAAGATGTATAAAGTCAGTTTCTTCCACGGTTTGGAAGGGAGCTTCCTATGAGTCATTGGTGCATTCTCACTTTCCGCACTTTGTTACTCATTCGAAGATCTATGCAATCGTTAATTTCTCTCGATTTGTACATTCTTTAATCACAACACAGTCAGTCCTTACACGTGCCAAACCTTGATGACTCTCCATGTTCAAATTCAATCAACTTTACCCTCAGTTCATGCTGAGAATTCAACCATGTCCCAATAACAATCAAATCGCCCTTAACAGCCAGCTCATGCCTCACTTCCCAGAAGGTCTTCACTTTGGAAGGATCATTTCTCCCCCAACACTCCCCCAGCCACTCGCTATTCTGATCTTCACCTCCTGAAGAACAGGATCTCGTTCCAAATTCTCCTTCCAGGTTTTCTGCGAGACCGCTGATATTGAAGACTTTCACAAATTCCTTGCCCCGTAATCTTTACCATCATCCACATCACCTTTGTCGGCAACTAGCCTCTGCAATCAGTAGCTTTGTTGAATGGGCCTGGTATATACACTGCCTCAAAACAGAATTCCTGCAATGATCCTATCTGCCTGAGTTTCCACACTAAGATGGCATCCAAAGCTTTCTTCACAACAACATACACCAGCTGTTGGTGACAAGTCCCAGCAAAACCTCTGTCCCCCACACAAAATCCTTGATTTTTTTCCCACCCCATTAATAGGTAACACCTTTCTCTCTCTGTTACACAGTCACTTCCTCTCCACTCTTACGGGACTCCAGGGAGCAAATGCTGTTGTCACTATCCTCATCACTCAGCAATAGCATGACTCCCAACCCTTTTGCGCTGCGATAGGTCACAATACAACCCCTTTTACTGGAGTTGAAACTCAGGAACTCAGCTGCACCAACCAAGCCATTCTTAACATCTGCAAACTCCCATTTCCATCCCTTTTACCAGGAGAATTCAAAATCTTTCTTAAGTGAGTTTCTGATTTCCACTGACTTGCTCTCAAGTTTGTTAATAACCTTGGCATAGAACTCCACCATGTCTAAACATGCTGAAACGTCCTCTTTCTTCATATGAGATCACAACCTCCAATTGTAGACAGGAGTTCAGGTTTCAGTATTTGTGGCAATATTGTGCCACAAATACTGTGATCTGTGTAGAGGAAGGAAAGCGGATTGGTCATAACATGCCTCAAATTCCATAATGCATGTAGAGGAAGGAAAGAGGCAGAGTGCACAGACAGCTACACGTACCCCCACCCATCTCCTAGGCCCTTGGATGGATGAAAAATACCAAACTGCAGGTGGGGCGTGCTTGGAGCGTGCAAGACGCAGGGGCGTGGTGTAGGCATAGAGAACTGGTGCAGCAGGACTGCTTCAACCAAATAATAAACAAACAACCTGGTGGACAAAAACTCCCAATGTATGGTCACAGGGGTAATGCAGGGCAGGCTAATAGCTTTAAATTGTGCAACTGGTGCAGTGGCACTGGGGCCCTTGGATATGAGAGGCCAAACACCCACTCAATATAGCTACATTTTAATATCAGACTAGAGGATGGGGCTCCTTAATTGTACTGGGGCCCATTGCCACTGGTATAGGGAATGCACCGGTTGAGAATATAAAAAGAAAAAAAAGAAACTCTTACTGAAAGGGAAGGTGGTCATCCAGTGTTGTGAAACAGAAATAACAGGAATTATAAGTGAATCTCAAACCAGAGGTGGAGCCTAAGTCAGACCCTAGTATAAGTATTTCTTTTTAAGTTTATTTTAACTCTAGGATGGTATAAGTATTTATTTTTAGATTTATTTTTGCTCTAGTATAGGTAAATCCTGTCTGTGTAATGTGGCAAACTTTATGATATAAGGATTGGGATTCGAAAGACGCGTGAGGTATTATACCAATGCACGGGCTGAAGGTTGATAATAGATGTAATTTACACCGTCACACCTTGAGAGAAAAAAAACCTATATTTAAACTCTCAAATTGATAGTTATTTTTGTCCATTTTTCTGGAGCAGAGTTATTCTTTAGAATGCTGCTGTAAAGAGGGCCCCAGCAGTGGATTTCCTAAACGTTCTCATTTTTTTTTCACTAGCAACCCAAGTGCGTGATTAGAGCTTTCAACTCTCTCCTTGGCGGGGTGTCATGCATACACGGAGTATTTTCCCTACAAAAAAGGAAAGTGAAAGAAGGGCCCCATGAGTACCTTTGACTTGCTGAAGACTTTGTAAATTTATTTGAATAGTTAAAAAACACTCTTACAGAGCAGAACAAGGGCTAATTAATCACTTGTAGTTAAATTAAAGCGCTTTGGGGTTGTGAATTGGTAATATTTATGTTTCTTTGTGAGAGAGGTGCATTGTGAGAGTACCCTTGAAGACAGGCACTGGTCAAACAAAAAGGTTATTTGAGCACCTGTAGCGGCTCTCCCATTCTCTGACATTGCCACTGAGTAGGATGCGAGGCTGACTGGGCCACTGGAACGTCAGATGCCCTCTTATGTCGCTGCAGCTTCCAAAATGGCGGTAAGGCTGGAAAAAAGCAAGCACGTGCAACAATTTCAGAAACATTTGCTCTGAGTTTGCGTTTGGCTCTTATTTTAGGTATGGCACTATTTCACTGATATTGTAGGACCGCTATCACACCCAGGAGATGCGGTATGAGTTCACCACATAACAATTGCTACGAAATGCTGTAAGAGATGCAATACAGTGAGCTGGTCGCACCGCCTCCCCCCCCCCCTACTTCATATTGTTCTGAATTTTCTAACACTACTGAATGGTGACAACAATCTGGCACATGGTCTAAATTGTCACTTCAGACTTTATGTTCAGTGTCAGTTGTATTGATATCTCGGGCAAAAATCCTGGGAGCACAGCACAAGTTTGCTCTAGAACCAGCGGCCTTGTTGCAGACCAGGCCATCTGTCCCTTTACCAAACCAGGACTGGCAAAGCCAATAGGACTCGCCTATGGGAGATTTATTGGCTTTGTTAATGTTTTTTCTAGCTGTGTGGTATGGTATGGCCTATGATATGGGATGGTATGGTATGTCACTCTTTAGTATTATCTGGTATGGTATGGTGTGGTGAGGCTTGTCATGGAATGGTATGGTACAGAATGGTATGGTATGGTACGATATGGTGTGCTGCTGTATGGTAGGTCACAAAAAATGGAGAGGCAACACCTCATGTTCAATTCATCATTTCACAGTTAATTTAATGAATAAAGCTCTAAATGTCTTGAGCAGGTGTCATTAAAATTAATTTCTTTTTTATTCTTCAGATTTTCTGAATAAAATACAGCCAAGCAACCAACAAGTTTCATTCATACACAACGGGCTTCATCATCCTGAAGATTTGGAATTTACACGCCGAACATGGCGACAACATGTGCTAAGTGATGGACATTCCATTGCAACTGTATAGAAGAAATATTGACATTGCCAATTGATATGTGGATGACCACAAACATGTGTTTCAATTATCAATTACAGAGTGCAAGCCCTGATGAAGCGCTTCGTGTATGAGCAAAATGCCGTGGCTGTATTGTATGAAGAAAATCTGAAGCATAATAAAGAAATACAGTTTACTAACATCTTCTCAAGCCGTTTGCAGCATTCATTTTGAACTCATTGAATTAACTGAGGAAAGTTGAATTGATCATGAGACATTGCCTCTCCATTTTTTGTGATATTTTAAGAATTTGCATGTTGGACATCGGACCCAGGGAGGTGGGCAAACTGCCATACGAGAATAGTAAGAGAATTTACTGTGAGTGTGGTGGAAAAGCCCTTAGCTGTCCAATTGGTGTTTATTATATGGCATGGTATGACCTGGTATGGTGACCTGGTATGGTATGGTACAGTAAGGTACGGTATGGCATGGTATTGTATAGTCCAGGCAGGTTGGTCCATCTGCATTTTTACCAAACAAGGATTGGCACAGCCAATAAGCCTCGCCTATGGGAAATGGCATTGTTAAATATTTTTTTTGTTATGTTGTATAGTATGGTATGCTATGGTCTTTATTGGTATAGTCTTTTATGGTCTGGTATGGTATTGTATGGTATGGTGTAGTATGGTATAGTATGGTACAGCCTCACCTGTTAAAGTATGGTATGGTATTCTCTGTTGTGGTATGGTATGGCATGCCATGGCATGGCATGATATGGTATGGTGTGGTCTGGCTTGTTGTGGTATGGTATAGCTTGGCATGGTATGGTATGGAATGGTATGGCCCTTCATTGTATGGCACAGGTAGGGAATTATGCGTTTGTGCAGACATTTTGTATATTTATAGATTTTCCACATTCGCCACATAATCCTTAATCTGCTGCAAAATCTGCAGATTTTAACAAAAACACTTTTTTGTTTGTAGCTTAAATGGTTCAAAAGTTACTGAAAATGCAGCCAAGTGCAGTGGAAGGCCCTTTGCAAAGTTGGACTGATCACCTTTGTGTTGCTTATTGCTATATATGGGTGTTAAACTGGCATTAGAGAGGTGCAACTGATGCCCAGACAATGTTAACAAGTTTAAAATTGACATAATAGTGAAGGGATACTATCACAGAATGCGCCACATAATGCCACATAATTCGGCTTTTCTTGCGACATAACTTACTCAGCTCTGCCACATAATTTGGCCCTCCACTGCCACAAAATTCCAGTGGTCCTCGGTCAGGGATGATATGAAATGTTAAGTCTTTTCATTGTATGGTATGGTACAGCTTGTCATTGCCTAATATGTTATGGTATGGTAAGGTATGGTATGGTATGTATGGTATGGTATGGCCCTTCATTGTATGGAATGATAAGGTATGGTATGATATGTTATGGTATGGTATAGCCTGTGATGGTATGGAATGTATGGTATGCTATTGTATGATATGGTATGGTACACCATGGCCTGTTATTGTATAGTATGGTTGGTATGATATATCATTGTATGGTATGGTATGTTAAGGCTTCTCATTGTATGGAATAGTATTAAATGGTATAGGCTGTGATGGGGTGGTATTGTATGATATTGTATGGTACACCATGGCCTGCTATTGTATAGTATGGCTGGTATGGTATGACCTGATATTATATAGTATGGTATGAGCTGTGATTGCATAGCATAGTGTAGCGTGGTATGGCCTGTGATTGTATAGTATGGTACGGCATGTTATGGCCTGTCATTGTATGGTATGATATGTATGGTATGGTATTGTATGGATAGTATTGTATGGTTTTGCATGACCCATCATTATATGATATTGTGTACCCTGTCGTTGTCTGGTATGGTATTATATGGTGTGGTATGATATGTCTGGTATGGCATGGTATGGCCTGTTTTTGTATGGTATGGTATTGTATGGCCTTTCATTGTAGAATATGGTATGGTATGTCGCAGACATTATTGTATCCTATAGTATGGTATGGTATGATATGAGCTGTCATTGTATAGTATATTATGGTATATATGATGTGGTATAGAATGGCCTGTTATTGTCTAACATGGTATGAGATGGTCTGGCCTGTCATGTTATGGTATGGTATGGCCTATCATTGTATAATATGGTATTGTATCACTTGTCATTATATGGTATGGTATAGTATGGTGTGGTATGGCACGGTATGGTATGGTATGATATGATATGGTATGGCATAGTATGGCATGGCCATATAGCCTATCATTGTATGGTATGGTATGACCCGAATCATGGAGAAGAGGTACAGCAAAAAAGAACATATTGTCGCACAAACATCTTTAATAAAAAGGTAAAATTGCACGTTGAAAAGGAACAAACTGCTTTTAAATATTACATAAGTCAGTGGCTAGTGTTGGCCTGGAGGATATAAAAGAACGTTGTAGTATAGATTAAATATGGAAAATGAACAAAGTGCATTTGTAGATTAAAAAAACAGGAAATGCTGTTAAATATTAAATAAATCTGAGAGAATAGTGTAGCCCTGAAAGTTTTAAAAGCAACACTATAACAAATATTGCATTTAGAAAATGAACAAAGTGTATTTAAACATTAAATACGTCTTTCAATGGAGTATTACCCAGGAGATTTAAACATTAAATGAGCCCGTGGCAACAGTGTTAACACAGAGAAGAGGTGCAGCAGACAAAAACATGAAGTTGCATGAATTGCTTTAATAAAAAGGTAAAATTGCAATATGCAAAGCAAGAAAATTCTATTAAACATTAAATAAATTGGTGGCTACAGTGTGGCCCTGGAGGATATAAAAGCAAATTTGTAGTAAAGGTTGCATTTGAAAATTAACAAAGTGCTTTTTAAACATGAAATATGTCAATCAGTGCATTATCAACCTGGAGCTTGTAAACATGAAATAAGTAAGTGGCTTCAGTTTAAAAGTGCCTCAGTTCAAGCATGTAGAATCAGACTACAGGAGGTAGCCCATATACACTAATGAGACTAGGGCAATTATCTATAGCATACAACAATGTCTCAAAAGGGTGTTAATTATAGGTCAATTACACGTAGCACAGTTAGTTGCTGAGAATGGAATCGAAAAGGGAGAAAACCAGGGAGACAAATTTATTTTGTAACATAAATTGTATTTTAGTTATTCAGCTTCATATAATCAAACATATGGAAGGATAACACTATGTTACATTGAATGACATGTAACCTGTAAGATACTGTGCACAAGTGCTCGTGAAGGATTGTGACGGCGCAAGTGACACGTGAGGAAATATGTACAGCGACAAGAAGGGGCGCAACAAAGAGAAAGTGAAGGTAAAATTTACATAGTTAGGATAGCCGTACAATGAATGGTAATGAATACACAAATAATTAAGTGGGGTATCCTTGAGGGGAGTGCCGAGTATTCTGCTGTAAAAGAAGGCGTTTCGGCCTGTAAAGGTATTAAGGTCATCATCAGGACCAGGTTACTGTTACTTATATGGCAGCGGTTAGAGGGTGCACTGTCAAAAAATCCAGGTGGGGAAAGGTCCAAGGCAATTAAGATAGGGCCTGCGCAGGTTCTGTTGGAAGGGACTTGATTGGGGGTGCCAAGCGGTCCAGCAAGAAACAACGTTAGTCGCTCACAGTTGCGAGAAACCAAGAGCTGTTTGTCAAGTTACTTGTGAAAATCACCTCGAAGCATGGCGAGGCGCATCACGGGGCAGGCAGTAGTCAAGCTCAGTTCTAGCATGAGCAGTGGAAGGATCCTAAGAAAGACATTAATCAGTACTTGGTCCATGCTCTATTGTAGAGACAAATACACAAATAGAGAAAGTGAAACCAGCACATGCTGACCAATGAGAAGCCTGTACAAGCTAGTGACAATAAAAGCAATCAATGGTAAGTAATGGGCAGACCCTTTAACTTCGAGTTAACCAAAAACCCAGCAAGCGAGCTGCACATGCGCTGTCTCAGACAGTACCTAAAACATGCTATCACCAGTGCATGCGCTAATGCGAGCAGTTAATGTATGCACAGGCGTGAGAAGAGCAGGAAACACAGAGCTAACGTTCCACCTCTATTCCATGTGTTTATGCATTTGGGCCTGGATACAAGAGGGGGGCCCTGAAAGCCCACCTTTACTGTGTCTTCATGTGTGGTGAGGGATTGGAGTAATAGTATAGGATACTGTTTGTTGATTACTGATAAGACTGACGTTCACGGGCAGCTGGTATCTACCTTTAGAAAGTAGCAGTACGTCTGCCATGTCATGGTGCCCTCTATGAATGCACCCACCTTCCAAGTAGGAGATATTAGGGAATTCTAGAAAACCATGTGTCCCCTTGCAAAGTGAGCCTACGAGACACGCTAAATGCAAGTTAGCTGTTAAGGTAGCACACATTTACCAAGTCCACCCTTGACCTTTTTTTATCCGTGCATGTTTCAGCATTGTGAAGCAAAGGTCATGGGTGCAGCTTTGTCAGTGAGATTCGGGGGATGAGGGTGGAACAGAGATTTCCCAACCATCCCTCTACCAATGAAATGGCAAAATGGATGAAAATAGTATTACAGTTGAAAGGGCCTTAGTTTATTTTTGGCCTGTTTTGTGTGAGAGAAAAGGGGGGGGGTCTATACAAACTCTGCAAAGTTTTCATAGAGAGGTGTGTCTGTGCAATGAGGGCTTTCAATCCGAGTGGAAACCCAACCACAGACACTGCTAACCTAATTGGAGGCCCACAGACCCAACTATACACACTAAAATCCATTTATTAGGGGAGCTGTTACAACCCAAACACCATCCTTAGAAGTACAGCCCTGGTGAAGCATGTGCAAAGTCAAAGATGTCCATGCATTTGGACTTGGCCAAACTCCCAGGTAAATGATGGCTTTCACTTGCTGTTGCGCAGGCACCAGATTGGTGTCTGTGCGCTGGGATTTCCACAACAGTTTGTACAAAAGGTTGCAGTCACTTCTGTAGGACCAGATTGTCTCAGGATCACAAAAATGGCTGCAAAGTATCAGTGCTATTCTACGGCAAGTTTCCAGGTTTTGGTAACATAGCTATGTACATGATTTAAAGCCTTCTTGGTTGCAGTTCTGAAGGCAATATGGGGTTACCACCAAAGTTCTGCTGGATCTATTTTCAGAGATATTTCTATGAGTTTCATGTGGTATTCAGGAAGATAATTGGGATGCTTTGCCTCTTGAAGCAATACTACAAGCATGTGGTATTTCTGCTTGTGTCTTAATAAGATGTGGTTAAATATGTTCTAATTCCCACAAATACCGTAGATCCACCATTGCCATCCTGCTCTACATGAGGAGCTCCGTGCTTTTCATTGCACTGGCACCATTACTATCTTATGTCTGCACTGAATACCATATTATTATTTAGATCTTGTAGAGCGCATGGCTACCCAGAGGGTTCCCATCACCGAGCAGCAGGCAAGACTGCTTTAGGAGAGATCTCAGAATAACCGGGTTTTCAGCTTCTTCCAAAAGGTGAGCACAGAGGTGCAGCGTTGCAGAGATTCTGGGAGCGGGTTCCAAAGCTTTGACCCTAATAGAGCGAAGGTATAAATTGCTTTCCTGGTGCCCTTGGTGTAGACTGTGGTGCACCTGTTAAGATGGGGTCACTGAGTCTAAAGTGCTAACACAGAGCAGTCCGACCAAAGGTCATAAAGAAGCTGACAGGCTGCTGTGCCCCGCACTGCAGTGAAGTCAGTGTCAGTCAGGGTGTCGCCAGAAGCCAGGAGTCCTGGTCAAATAATCATGGCCATTGCTCCATCCAGATATTACACTGGACAGGAGCTGCTTGACCTTAGAGTCGATTACAGATTCCACTGCCAACCCAATTCCTTGCCACTTGTTGAAGGTCCCTGGTGACACAGGGCCGTCTTGGGTAACACCAGACTATCCCCTATTAAGTAAGGATCCCTTTTGCATAAAGCCCATCCCCTCTCAGGACCAATGCATTACAAACTCCATAAACAAAACCCAGATGACATGGAAAAACATGCTGTGTAACGTTCGCTCTCTGCCCAGACATTCTATTGAGATTTGGGACCTACTATCTTCCATACAGCCTGAACTCTGTTTTTTAACCGAAACCTGGCTAAAACCCCACTCCACTCCCTCTGCCTCTCTTGCCATACCAGAAGGCTATAAGCTAATTAGGATGGACAGACTAACTAAGATGGGGGGAGGAATTGCCATAGCTCACAAAGACAGTATTAATGTTCCTCTATTGGATGAGTGCTGCAGTGTAAAGAGGGAAGTCCTCATCTTTCGAAATGATTTCTCACCCCAAGTTAGCTGGAAGGGGGCCTTAGTTTATCACCCGCCAGGTCCTTTAGCGGATGTTTCTCTTTTACTCACCGAACTAATAGCTCCCTATGTGCTCGCAAGTAATAATGTTTTACTATTAGACTATTTTAACATCCATAGTGAATGCACCACCAATGCTGAGTCACTAGCTCTCTTCGATGACCTAGCACTTTTAGGCCTAAATAAACAGAATGAAGGTCCTACTCATACGGCTGGCCACACGCTGGATATTATCCTGTCTAATGCTCCTAATGTACGGTTTGAGCCCCCAATACAACTAATTTGGACCGACTATGCATTAATTGAAATTCCATCCAGGGCCCCAAGGAACATAAGGGACAACACTTGGATGCCCAAATGACTCGAAGACAGTGGCAGAAGGTTTCCCCAGAGAGTTTCCAAGCCTCCTTCAAAGTACCACAAAACAATCCCTCACATACTCTAGTAGAAGCCCTAACCAAATATAACCTGGCACTAACTCGGATCATTGACCATCTTGCACCCCTGAAAAGACCTCCAATAATTCTAAATGCCCTCAAGCCGCCTGGTTCTTCCCCCAAGCTACATATACAAAAAAACTTTGCAGGAAATACGAGAGAAAATGGCGTCGTACCCATGAGGAAAGTGATAAAACCCAGTCCTTAGTCTCTTTGTCAAATTACCACAGTAACATCAAGACTGCACGTAAAAATCACATTTCTACCCAACTTGTATTGGCTGGCAATGCTCCGAAGGTTCTATATAACATTCTTCAGTAATTTATAAAACCTAAGGCTTGTGAGAATCTGGAAGCACCTTCACAAACACTATGCAATGACATTGCACAGCAGTTTCCACAAAAAATAGAGCAAATTTATGAAAAAAATTCATCTGGAAATCAACTTCTGACTCCCTTGACTACAGATATTCCAGAACTAACTCCCCCCATGGTACTTGAAAACTTTCCCCCATTAACAACAGCAGATGTAGCGGTTTTAATTCATAAAGTAAAATCTGGTTCGCCTTGTGATCTGATTCCTGCTAGAGTAGCCAGCACCTTAATCCCTCAATTATCCCCTCTGATTGAACACCTTCTTAATCTTTCATTAAAAGAAGGCCACGTTCCATCGGAATGGAAAGCTGCGCAGATTATGCCGATTCGAAAGAACACCAAGGTCCCTCTGATTGATCTAACCAAATACCGCCCCATCTTGCTCCTTCCTTTTCTGAGTAAATTAATACAGAGATATGTCAATAAACATCTCTCAAACCATGTCGAACTCTCAGGCTGTTTAGACTCCTCCCAGTCAGGCTTTAGGCCCAAACATAGTACCGAATCAGCCCTGCTAGCAGTCACCGATAACATCAGAATGACTCTAGACAAGGGCCATTCTATGATCCTGGTGCTATTGGACCTATCTGCCGCGTTCGACATGGTTTACCATCAAATACTACTCAGAAGGCTGAAGGAAATCGGATTAAGAGACTCCGCTTTTCAGTGGATGTCACGTTTTTTGTCTGGCCGATCTCAGACGGTCAACCTAGGCCCATATCGTTCGGCACCCATGGAATTGTCCAAGGGAGTACCACAGGGCTCATGCCTGAGTCCCACTTTATTCAATATTTATGTTGCTCCCTTGGCCAATGTTCTAAGAAAAAAGAACTATTGATGGACAGAATGTAGAACAATGTCATACATTCACCCCAGTACAGAGATCTGGGCCAAAATCCATCGTTATTTGCTCACCATGCCATTCCAGTGTGGACCCAGCCATATGCAAATCAGTCTAGACCCTGTGCCCAATAGGAACAGTCCAGCCAGAACTGCCAGGCCAGGTCCTCCCTAGACTGGAAACAAGCATCCTAGGACCGGTTTCGGGGTTTCACCCCTCTTCAGCCAGGATAGCTTGATTCCAGTGGCATGGAGAGCACGGGACTCACGTCTGAGCATATCCGTCCCACTCGGGGTGACAAAAGCAAAAAGAACTATTGATGGACAGAGTGCAGAACAATGTCATACATTCACCCCAGTACAGAGATCTGGGCCTAAATCCATCATTTTTTGGCTCACCATGCCATTCCAGTTTTGACCCAGCCATATGCAAATCAGTCTTGACCCTGTGCCCAATAGGAACAGTCCAGCCCGAACTGCCAGGCCAGGTCCTCCCTGGACTGGAAACATGCATCCTAGGACCGGTTTCGGGGTTTCACCCCTCTTCAGCCAGGATAGCTTGATTCCAGTGGCATGGAGAGAACAGGACTCACGTCTGAGCATACCCGTCCCACTCGGGGTGACAAATGCAAAAAGAACTATTGATGGACAGAATGCAGAACAATGCCATACATTCACCCCAGTACAGAGATCGGAGCCTAAATCCATCGTGTTTTTTGCTCACCATGCCATTCCAGTTTGGACCCAGCCATATGCAAATCAGTCTTGACCCTGTGCCCAATAGGAACAGTCCAGCCCGAACTGCCAGGCCAGGTCCTCCCTGGACTGGAAACAAGCATCCTAGGACCGGTTTCTGGGTTTCACCCCTCTTCAGCCAGGATAGCTTGATTCCCATGGCATGAACAGCACAGGACTCACGTCTGAGCATACCCGTCCCACTCGGGGTGACAAATGCAAAAAGAACTATTGATGGACAGATTTCAGAACAATGTCATACATTCACCCCAGTACAGAGATCTGGGCCTAAATCCATCGTTTTTTTGCTCACCATGCCATTCCAGTTTGGACCCAGCCACATGCAAATCAGTCTTGACCCTGTGCCCAATAGGAACAGTCCAGGCCGAACTGCCAGGCCAGGTCCTCCCTGGACTGGAAACAAGCATCCTAGGACCGGTTTCGGGGTTTCACCCCTCTTCAGCCAGGATAGCTTGATTCCAGTGGCATGGAGAGCACGGGACTCCCGTCTGAGCATTCCCTTCCCACTCGGGGTGACAAATGCAAAAAGAACTATTGAAGGAGAGTATGCAGAACAATGTCATACATTCACCCCAGTACAGAGATCTGGGCCTAAATCCATTGTTTTTTTGCTCACCATGCCATTCCAGTTTGGACCCAGCCATATGCAAATCAGTCTTGACCCTGTGCCCAATAGGAACAGTCCAGCCAGAACTGCCGGGCCAGGTCCTCCCTGGACTGGAAAAAAGCATCCTAGGACCGGTTTCGGGGTTTCACCCCTCTTCAGCCAGGATAGCTTGATTCCAGTGGCATGGAGAGCACAGGACTCACGTCTGAGCATACCTGTCCCACTCGGGGTGACAAATGCAAAAAGAACTATTGATGGACAGAATGCAGAATAATGTCATACATTCACCCCAGTACAGAGATCTGGGCCTAAATCCATCGTTTTTTTGCTCACCATACCATTCCAGTTTGGACCCAGCCATATGCAAATCATTCTTGACCCTGTGCCCAATAGAACAGTCCAGCCCGAACTGCCAGGCCAGGTCCTCCCTGGACTGAAAACAAGCATCCTAGGACCGTTTTTGGGGTTTCACCCCTCCTCAGCCAGGATAGCTTGATTCCAATAGCATGAAGAGCACGGGACTCACGTCTGAGCATACCCGTCCCACTCGGGTTGACAAATGCAAAAAGAACTATTGATGGACAGAATGCAGAACAACATCATACATTCACCCCAGTACAGAGATCTGGGCCTAAATCCATCGTTTTTTTGCTCACCATGCCATTCCAGTTTGGACACAGCCCTATGCAAATCAGTCTTGACCCTGTGCCCAATAGGAACAGTCCAAGCCGAACTGCCAGGCCAGGTCCTCCCTGGACTGGAAACAAGCATCCTAGGACCGGTTTCGGGGTTTCACCCCTCTTCAGCCAGGATAGCTTGATTCCAGTGGTATGGAGAGCACAGGACTCACGTCTGAGCATACCCGTCCCACTCGGGGTGACAAATGCAAAAAGAACTATTGATAGACAGAATGCAGAACAATGTCATACATTCACCCCAGTACAGAGATCTGCGCCTAAATCCATAGTTTTTTTGCTCACCATGCCATTCCAGTTTGGACCCAGCCATATGCAAATCAGTCTTGACCCTGTGCCCAATAGGAACAGTCCAGCCCAAACTGCCAGGCCAGGTCCTCCCTGGACTGGAAACAGGCATCCTAGGACCGGTTTCGGGGTTTCACCCATCATTTGTTTGCTGTAACATGTTTTGCCCTAAATGGGATGGGTATGCCCAGACATGGGTCCCTTGCTCACTGTGCCACTGGATTCAAGCTAGCCTGGCTGAAGAAGGGTGACATACCCTGAAACCGGTTCCAGGATGCTTGTTTCCGGTCCAGGGAGGACCTGGCCTGGCAGTTCGGTCTGGACTGTTCCCATGGGGCAGAGGGTCAAGACTGATTTGCATATGGCTGGGTCCAAACTGGGGTGGCGTAGTGGGCAAAAGAACGATGGATTTAACCCAGATCTTTTGACTGGGGGAGAATGTTTACATTGTCAGCATTCCGTCCATCATTTGTTTGCTGTAACACAATGTTCTAAGAACACATGGGTTTATTCCAATATCATACGTCGACGATACATAGTTACTCTTCCCCTTCAATTAACCCACTCCCACTGTACAAAAGACCTTCTCCGCGCGAATGAGTGCCATCTCACATTGGATGAAGAATAACTTCCTCCAATGCAATGTTGGGAAAACTGAAATTTTACTCTTCGGAGAGGCCCCCTTACTCTGGTCACCTAATTGGTGGCCGACTAACCTTGGGATTCCTCCCAACCATAAAGACTTCGTTAAGAACCTGGGGGTCCGTTTGGACAGTGCCCTTACTTTTAAGGAGCATATTGGTTAGACAGTGTGTACCTGCTTTCACACTTTGGGCCTTCTTCGACGAGTCTTCCCCCCTGCCCCCCGACTCTGTTCGCAGGACCTTGACTCAGGCCCTCATACTGAGTCGCCTGGACTACTGCAACGGTCTGCTGCTGTCCGCTAATGAAGCCTCGACCAGCAGACTTCCGGTGGTCCAGAATACGGCGGCACGACTTGTTCTGAATGTGCCCCCCAGGTCGGCGTCTCGCCCCATTCTCCTGCAAATCCACTGGCTACCCATACGCCACCGGATAAAATTTAAAGTTGGCTGTACCATCAACAAGGCACTGTTCAAATCTTGGCCCTAACTATCTCTCAGAAAAATGTATCCTTGTCTACCCTCAAGGTCCCTACGATCTAGCTCCAAACATCTGCTGAAGGTCCCTCGAATTTGGATAGCAAGGCTAGGGAGAAAGGCCCGCGGTACTGGAATGAACTTCCTCTACACTTAAGATTATGCTCCAACCATCTTCATTTTAGAAAGCTACTTAAGACTATTCTTTTCTGTTTCTGACTTCTGCAATCTTCACAAATGTAAATGATGAGTGTCGAAAGCGCAGAGATACTCCTCGGAGTCGGTTCTGGCGCTATATAAAACTTTAAATAAATTGTGGCATGGGTGAGCAGGGCCCGGACCCTGGACACCAATCTTCAGAGGGTTGGAAATAACTTCATAAATAGCTTGCAAACAGCAACATCTCTCTTACTTTGCTCCAATGATTCCATTTAAAGTTCTGCTTATAGTTTTTAGTGTGCCCTAGTTGCTGTTTTTAGCACCCTATCAGCCCCCTACCTTGCCCTCCCATCCATCTCTAACCTCCTGCGGCCACACAGCAACATTCCCTCCCCAACCCAAGAAACAACTTGGAACCAGACCGGTGGAGGGAGCTACACTGTGGATGATTCAGGTGAACCGGAGGAAGGTGCAAGATGTGTGTTCAGAAGCAAGTTGCTGCTTTGGTGTAGTCAGACAGTAACTGGCCTGTGAAAAGGGGTTACTGCCTCATTTTATTCACTAGCATTTATGAGAGTCTGCAAATTTCTTTCCACGCAGAGACAGGTTTTGAGTTTCTTCCTGAAACTATGTATGTCCTTTAGGAGTCTCAATTCCGTGGTCATAGAGTTACAACGTTTTGGGATCAAATGAGAGATGGATCTCCCTCCCCATCTGGCTAATGTGTGAAGAAGCACCACACAAGTCTCTGTGCAGACACTCTGGTGTGCAAACAGAGCCTTTAGTGCATAAGTGTAAAAAGACCCCACACAGGCCTTTGTTATAGCCAACTCCAGGGTGCAGACTCAGACCATGGTGCATGTATTTAGAATCCGAACACAAACCCCTTCCTGCAGCCACTTCCGGCATGTGGAGTCAGCCTTTGGTGGATATTTGTCCGGAGCTCTATAAAGACCTATGCGTGCATCCACATCCAGGGTGAAGACGCAGCCCTTGGGGCCAAAGGCGGCCCCTCCATTAGGGCGGAGGAGTACTGCCCACCCACCACCACTCACACATAAAATGATAATAAAACAGGTTTTAAACCTGTTTTATTGTCTTTTTATTTTAATCCCCTGGACCAGCCCCCATGACTCTGACAAGTCTCGGAGGTGGGTCCAGAGGGATGACACTGTGATGGGGGAGTGGCAGTACACTCCCTTGTCCCTTCACTGTGTATGATGTGTTTGGGCGGCCGTTTCAGGCCGGCCAAACCCTCATGTACAGTGAACGTTTTTTCTCCAGCCCCAGCTGCGTTGCTGGGACTGGAGAAAGCAGGCACAGGTTCCCAGTCTGCCTGGGAGGGCAAAGCCCCTGCACTCAGGCAAATCCTGACACTCTTTTCATGCAGCATCATGATTGGCCGCAGTGCAGTCTGGGAGCCTGTCCCAGAAGCAGGAATATTGCGATGGAGCGAACGGCAGAGACAATCATGTAAGTTTTTTGTTTTTTTTATTCTTATGTGATCCCCCAACCCCTTCCTCCCCCCCCCCCCCTTCGCTCCCTCCACAGCACCCTCCTCCGACCTGCACTGCCACTTTGGCAGGGGGTGGGCCGCTGCTGCTTGGGGCATATGTAAAGTTGGTGCCGCACATGTTTAACAACGTGACACCCACCTATGATCAGCTTGACCTTTTGTCGGCGACCATTACGTTTCTCTGCCCACTTACCTCTCTTCTCTGTCCACCTCGCTAATACTGTGTCAGTTGGGTAGCAAGTCCCTTTTACAGACTGTGGACAGTGGCAGGCATCAATCTCCCAACCCAATGAACGGTGCTTCTGCCAGATGCTTCTACATGTTAGTTCTCCCGTTTGGAAGTTATAAAGGTAACATTACAGTGTACATGCGCAGAGATGCTTTTATTGCAATCTTGGGACGAGATCCAACATCTCTGCGATTTTCACTGGTAAGTGAAAGTATTTTAATTCAAGTCCACAACTGGAATTTAATGGCACTGAATAACTGAAGCGAGGCTACATTATCAGAACACAGTATTCTGATTCTGATAAACCTGCAAATTCCCAAGCAGATGGTATGATGTGCTTCTGTCGCTGCATCTGAATGAACATGGTAGAGAAGAAGATAAAACTAAGCAACATAAATTAGAAAAAGACCAATGGGATTTTGGCGCCAATTCATCAACCTCATGTCAATACTGCCGCAGATTTACACTTCTCTTTAATCAATAATTATTCATAAAAAAATGAATGAGTATCCTTGCGGGCATATATGTTGTGTTAAGTTTGGACTTTCATTACAGAGAGCTGGAAGGATGTCTCCAGTGACTTCATAAACCCTCCGAGCCTTCATTGCAATGCAGCTGACTCATTCTAAACAAAAGAACCTTGAGTAGCTGAAGAAGCGGGTCCGGATCAGGTAGAGGGCAACAGCAAGAGGTAGCCCAACTTCAAGGTGAGTCAGTGAAACGCAGAACTTTAAAGTGCCACAAGACTTTGGCTCATTGAAATAAAAGATGGTCAGTTACCAATGACGTCCACTAGACCATGATGCTATTATATGTCGTTTGGACAATTTGTGGACTGCTCTACTGAAAAATATCAAAGTGCAAAAGTGTTAGAATTATGTGTACTCAAATGTCATGAAACAATGAGGAAATGTCTGTAAATTTTCGTGAAACCTGAAAAAGTTTAAAAAAGAATTGCAGGAGGAAAGTCTGGATGAGCAGTCTTTGCTGAAAAAAATACCCAGAAATTAACTTTTCATAACCCAAAATAGGTGAAATATCTGTAGGATTTATTTTCTTTTTTTTTGCTAAAAAAATAAATAAACCTGCAAATTAACTTTTCCACGAAAAATGTATGCACAAAACGTAAGAATTTAGCCAAACGCATAATTAGATTTGTTGTTTAAATATGTAATTAAAATGTTTAATTTGAAATCTTCCAAAAATGCTAAATCATAAACTATTCCCAGTTACACATGTGGAATTTTAATTTCACAAATCCCTAGTGAATATTTCAGTTGTCTCCTATTGCACTTTCAAAGATGATCTTGATGTCGAACAATGTGGTTATTTGTTTTAATGTCACTTTATGTCTAATCAGTAGAATTTACAGTTGCTGGATCTTACATAGCCTTATGTCCATAAACCAACCTCCCCTAAATAGATCTGGTAAAAGCTATCTGCCATTGAACAATTGGTGTACCCAGATGTCCAAGAAGTAACCCTGCTTCTGAATGGAAAGTGCAGGGCCAGGGGCCGCCTCCCCCCGGCCAGGTATGTCAGAGTTCCTTTGTTGGATTGCCATACATAGAATAGAAACGAGCTGATAACTAGCTCAATACCCGAGACGTGACTTGAATGAACCCTCCTAGGAGCTGTGCTGTCATCTCAGGCTGCCAGGTAATGCCTCCCAGTGGTCCCCTTCTCTGCAGACATGCTTGTGTCTTGATGGAAGGTTATCTTGTCAAGACTCTAGATTGATCTGACAGGTACGCCATCTGAATTTGCACAGAAAATGAAGAATGTAACCTAATTCCCTGGGCAGGTCTGGCTCACGAGAATGAGCACAATAAACTACTCACCATTAATGTAATAATCAGTACTGCTGATTTACTTTGGATATTTTCGTACAAACAAGTCATATAGAATTTCAGATATAACTCTGTACAGTTAGGGAGAAGATTGCTATTGCATTATATTTTGCTTTACAATTATTTTGCCAATTTTCTGAGAAAATATTATTATTATTATCATCATCATAATAATAATAATAATAATAATTATTATTATTTTGGGAATTCTGCTTCATATTTTGTAATAGTCAATTGATTCAGGATTCGTATGAAGAAGATAATACAAAAAACAATTTCAGTTCAATGGTAAGAGAAAGAAATAGGAATCACATCCAGTGGAAGCTAGCAGGACATCATTAATATGGGCGTGCAGCACGTTCGGCAGTCGGGGGATGAGTTTCGAAATGATTACAAAGTTTCCATGGCACACTGGGGTCCAATTTATAGCTGAGTGCAGCCACATTGGTGGGCAGTGGGGCCAGGTTGGGGGGGGGGGGGGGGGGGGGGAATTTCTTCAGATGACGAGAAGAGACAAATAAATATTTATTTAATTTTACCTCGTGATCGTCTGTCGAATCCCCCCTAACTCGGCCCCATCGCCCACCACTCTTACCTGCATGGGTCGCGGCTGGCTGAGTGAGTCATAAATAGTTTATTAAGCACTGTAAACTGTAACGTGTAATCCACCTTTTCTTAGTGTATGCCAGTGTCAGGTCTTTGTTTTATAATATTGAGAAAGGGCAGTGCTGGTGAGGGGCTAGCTATGTTTTTCTGTTTAATAACGTTGTCAATGTTTCAGCAGCCTTTTTTTTAATGTTTGATAGAGTGTTGAAGCTTTGCTGTTTAATTTGTTGACTGGATTTGAAGGTATTTCATTGTAGTGACAGGCTAGTGTTCTCTAACGATGGCAAATGGGTGTTTGGACTTAGTGGCAAAACATCCATGTTGGGTGGACTGGCTGGTGCAGCTCATGTAACTTTTAGGTACTTGGTGACAGATGGAACCTTCTAGAATGTTTCATACAGCTTGCAAATGATTGGATGGTCAGTACTTGTACGCTGCCAGCACGTGGAGCTGGAGAGTGCGCAGGGAGGAGTCTGCAGGAATTCGAACAAGATCTCTGACGATCAGCTCACCGCCGTCCTCTCCAGCACCGCTCCCACCACCACAGACGATGACCCCACCACGGCCGTCCACATTCTATACAACTGGATCACCGACTGAGCCAACAACATCGCCCCCTCAAGAAAGCCTCCAAGCACCACGCCAAGAAAGCCAGCTGGTTCTAAACAGAACTACAAGACTCCAGACGCACCTGCAGACGACTCGAAAAACTGTGGAGGAACTCCAAAACCCATCAGACCTCGACAACTTCAAAACAGCTACTGCTGCCCACCATAAACTAATCAGACTTTCCAGGAAAAAAGCACTTTGGGACTGAATCTCCACCAATGCAAGGAATTCTTCGGCATCATCAAAGAGTTTGCCCAACCCAACAGTGAGTCCACAGACATCACTCCCTCCCAGGACCTCTGCGACAGACTCAGCGCTTTTTTCTATCACAAAATCAAGACCATCTATGTAAACTTCGATGTCAACAACCCCCATGGGGAACCCCCTCCCACCGCCCCTAGCAGCACTCAGTCAACACTGAACAGCTGGACCACCATCGGCATCGAAGACACTCTGAGGATAATGAAGATCACCCACTCCGGGGCCCCCACGGAGCCCTGCCCCCACCACATCTACTGCAAAGCCGCTGACATCATTGCCCCGAGCTCCAACGTATCATCAACCAATCCTTCGAGACCGTATCCTTCCCTGACGACTGGAAACTCGCCGAGATCAACCCTCTCATGAAAAAACCCTCAATGAACCCCACCGACCTCAAGAATTTCAGACTAATCTCCCTACTCCCTTATCCGGCCAAAGTCCTGTAAAAAAGCCATCAACACCCAACTCGCCGCCTTCATCAAGGAAAACAAAATCCTCCTCTCCTCCCAATAAGGCTACAGGAAAAAACACAGCACCAAAATCACACTTCTTGCAGCAACAGATGACATCTGTGCCCTCCTCGACAGAGGTGAGACTGGGGCCATCATCCTCCTAGACCTCTCTGCAGCCTTCAACATTGTCTCTCACCACACCCTAGCCCATAGACTTCACAACGCAGGAATCCAGAACAAGGCCCTCGACTGGATCCTCTCTTTCCTCGTTGGCAGAATCTGTCAGAACTGACTCCAACAACCTGTGGAGTTCCACATGGATCCTCCATCAGCCCGACTCTGTTAAACATCTACATGGCCCCACTCGCATCCATCGTCAGAGAACACGGACTCAACATCATATCGTACGCAGACGACACCAAACTAATCCTCTCCCTATCCAATGAACCCAACATCACCAAACACAATTTCCATGTCAGAATGGAAGCCGTCGCCAGATGGATGGAGAACAGCTGCCTTCAACTCAACACGGACAAAACGAGGTACTCATCATGGGCCCACACCCCGACGCCTGGAACGACACCTGGTGGCCCCCTGTCCACGAACACCCACCCCCACAGACCACGCACGCAACCTCGTAATCATCCTGGACTCCGAACTCAAAATGGACCGCCCAATCAACGCCATCACCTCCTCCTGCTTCCACACCCTCCGCCTCCTCCACAAGACCTTCAAGTGGATTTCCCCCGTACACAGGAAAACGATCACACACAGACCCTACACTGGCTCCCAGTCGAGAAGAGGATCACCCTGAAGCTCCTCACCCATGCCAAATGGCCCTCCACAACACCGGACCCGCCAACCTGAACCACTGCCTCACGTTCCACACTCCCCAGCGTTTCCTCCGCTCGGCCCAGCTCTCCCTCACAATGGTACCGCGGATCAAGATACCCAGAACAGGAGGGCGCTCCTTCTCCCTCCTCGCGGCCAAAACAAGGAACTCCCTCCCTCTCCACCTCCGACAGACCACATCGCTCCCTAAGTTCCTAAAGGACCTCAAAACCTGGCTCTTTGATGGAACTCAGTGAACCTCTAGGGTCTGTGGAGACCCCCCCACCCCACTGCCCCCTTTTTCCCACAGCGCCTTGAGACCCATTCCAGGTGAGTAGGCTGCACTCTACAATCCCCTGATTGATTGATTGATTGATTGATGCATGTGTTGGAGAGAGCTGATAAAAAATGTAATTCTGCCTTGAAAGAAAATAGACGAAGATGCAGACTTCAAGTCACACATCACACATCACACGTCACACGCCCCATCACCATTTCACTGTGAAGAATAATCTTGGGGATTCTGCATGCCAACAGCTCAGACCACTATTAAAATCTCAGATAAGTGATTGAATACTTTGAAGGGCGCATTGATAAAGCATCTTTACCTCTTAAAGTGCTTTGCAACAGCATAGTCGTTTCCTTGTTTTCTTTACACCAAAGTATAAACTGCCATCACAGCCAGAAGCACCACTGTACTTAACGGGGAGGAACATAAATTATGTATTTAAAAATACCATAATGGAAGCCACCACTCAAAAAAGCTCTAAAAACAACCTCTGCCTCTCGCCTTCTTCATGCTCTATTGTGGAATTAAAGGGTTTCAAGACTTCTCCACCTTACATGGCAGCACAGGATGACATTCAGCATGTGCTTGATTTGAGTCGTTAGCAGTGGCGGCTGGTGACATTTGAAAGTGGTGAGGCGTAAACATCGGCAATGATTGTTATGTAGCAAGGGATGTGAACAAGCTCAATGGACAAACCTGGGGTCCAAGGGGAGTCCCTCTCTTGAGAAAAAATGAAAGAAAGATTGGCAAATGTGCATTTTAAATAACCCTGGGCGACAAATTCCGTTCCGCTCGCGGAACTGCGAAATTTCGTCATTTTCGCGTTCCGCGCAGAACGCAAAAATGTCGAAACTTTTGCGATCCGCGGCGGAACGGAAATATGGAGGGCAGGATTCATTCATTCTGGCACGATGCTCCTGTCACAAAAATTAAACCTCAGCAGGAAGCACTTACAGATATAAATAAGTAGGTGGCCGAGTTGAAGCTCAAATTCAGTAACGCATTATTCAGCACAAAACATTCGTGAGCACGGTCGAGGCTAGGAAGGTGTGCTTTTCTCCCCATATCTACAGTCAACAATTTGCTGTAATCCTTGATGGAGCACTGTGCATCCATGAGTTTCTCGAGCGCAAACCCTGTGTTGTTCCTGACACCAGGAGGGTCTGTCTCCTCATCTGCTGCTCTGATTGGTCTCTGGCCCTTTATAAACAAGAGGCATGTAAACTGCATGGAAGCCCCGCTCGTTTGGCCCCGGCCCACACACCAGTGGTGTGCAATGTCTTCCCGCCCTTTCCCCCACTATGATGGACAGCTCACTCGAGGGACCCCTGCGCCCCTCGGCGCAGTGGCAACGTTACAGACACATATGGTTGCTGTACACAACTCTTTGGGCCCTTTGCGCAGCTGTAGTGTAGGAAAAGCACTATACACTTACCAAACGAGGTAGCACTTACTGATTAGCCAGCAGAAAGTACTCCAGTTGAGTAGAGGTATTGCACAAAACGGTGACATCTTCTTGGGTAAGTATGCAGGGCAGTATTAATTCTGGCACAATGCTCCTGTCACAAAAATTAAACCTCAACAGGAAGCACTTACAGATATAAATGAAGCAGGTGCCCGAGTTAAAGCTCAAATTCAGTAACGCATTAAAATCAGCCCAAAATCTCCGCAAGCACGAAAAATTTCACGTGTTCGCTAAGCTTTTTTGCCGTTTTGCGATATTTTGCGAAAGGCAATTTCGCAAATTCCACCCACCCTTAATTTTAAAGCAAATGAATGTAGCGATAAAGCAAGGCTTATTAAGCAGTGGGAACTTATAGTCTTGAAATAAAAAACACATTAAAAACTGCCCCATATCTTCTTGCATTAATTTGTTCAACAGTTACTGTAATGTTTAAATTGTTCTGTATGATATCTTTAGCCCTTTAAAATGTATGCTTGCCCAGTGTCGTGCACTGCATGCAGCATTAACTTTAGAAGAATATGCTCTATTCAGACTTGAGAAGCACCCACAGATGCTAGCTGTAACCAGTCATATAGAAATATGTGCAGACTTGTCTTTAAGTGAGATGAAAAAAATAGGGTGCTCTCTATAAAGGAACATGTCAAATGCATTTCTGTGATTCCCATAGTATGCCACCAGACTGGTATTTTGGTTTCTCTCTAAGATGTATTTTTATCCAGATAAATGGCACAGCAACTGACATACGCCTAAAGCTTGTCAGTATGATTGGCTTTGTCACTGGCTGTTAGCTGTTTAAGATAAATGAGTAACAACAATGTTTTCTTAAAAATAATAAAATAATGAACATTGGGCATGTTTAAATTCTGAAATAGTGAGTCTGTGAATTAAATAGCATTGAGTCCTGTAGCATGGGTTTTGGCCTTCAATTATGTGTGCTTTATGTTAGATATGTATAATTTTTTTCTCTGCATTTCTTGTCCATCTGCACATCTTCAACCCCATCTCTTTCCTCTTCAGCAACCTCTTTTTACTCTTGCCAGAATGCACTTCCTCATATCTCTGTCTCAACATGCACTGTACTCCCTGAAATGTAAGCACTTTAATTTCGTTTACTTTTGCCTTGCAAATATTTTGACATCTGTGTACCTCCTTCACACACACATATCCACAGAATTTCAGTTGCAAATGGAATACACATTGTTGTGTGTGCTCTGCAGAGAGGCCAACCCACTGACAGGCACTTTGGCTTTAGCCTTAGCACCTGAGCACTCAATCAAAGCCCCTCATAAACACCGGGCATGGCTCAAGCTTCAAAGTATGCACAGAAACAAAAATACAGATAAACAACAGCATTATAAAATAGCTAACTCTTGGGGAATGCAAGATTAAGTAAAGCATGTAAAATAAGAGAGGAACTAAATCGCTGAAATGCATTCCCTTGAGGTTTTTAACATTCATTGTTTGCAAGCCAATCCATGTTTTTGGCATCAGTGTTATCTTAGAAGCATGTACACAGGGCCAGTTCTAATGTCATACATCAGAGAACTGTCCGCTGTAAGCACATGTTCCACAGTAAGCACATAGCTCTTGCTTGGGCCTGACTCAGATATCTGGATCCTTTTTGCAAGGGAACAAGAGTGAACCCTGTTCCTTATTTGGATCCATTTCACAAGGGAGCAAATGCTGCAGCTCCACATCTAAAGGAGCGAGCAATGTGCAGCGAGGGCCTGTGGCGTCACAGTGGGTGAGGTTAGCGTGATGAAGGGTCTCGCACAATATATAGAACACAGCATTAGCTTGCAAACACTGACCATTACCAAGAACAAGGCACCGGATCAGACGTGGTTGCATCCACTCTCACAGAAGACGAAAGGGTGGGATCTACTACGCCTTTGAATGACGGACGTCTGAAATCACGCAGGAATGAAGTCTCCAATGCCCGAAACCATGACACTTATTGCGTCACTGGCCTACAGCGTGCATACAACCCTAGACCACAATGGCAATGAAGGGTTTTAAAACAGAAAGCCCTGCTCCACATCTAAAGGAGCGAGCACTGGCCTACAGCGTGCATACAACCCTAGACCACAATGGCAATGAAGGGTTTTAAAACAGAAAGCCCTGCGTCGTGCATCACATTAAGAAAATTGATTTACTGCCTGTCTCCTGACTCCTGCTTCAGAGCGAGGTGGGGCAGGCAGCTTGAAACAGACAACCCAGAACTTAAATACATCAATTTAGTTAGAGATAGGATTGTATCTCTAAATAGATCGATCTATTTAATATTTTTTATGTAAATGTATATTAATTTTCAGAGGGGCGCAGCCCCACAGCCTTAACGGAGAAACCGCCCCTGATTAGTGGTGGGTGCCACCGGCACTCAGTTTTGGGGAGTGGCCCTTATTTTATGTCATCAAACATTTCCCAAAAGCAATAGAGGGAAAACACACAAAGGGGAAGAAGAAGGAAGAGAGAGACAGAAAAACTGTAACAAAGGGAGAAAGCAGGGACCCACAAGATGAGATGAAAAGGCAGGGAGTATCTGGTAGTGGATGAAAGAGGCATGTGGTGGGTTCCAGACTACGCTGCCTTGCAATCTGGCAGGCCAACAAAGTAATAGCACCTGCCACGGATTTCTGGGCAGAGCTTTGGGCACCGACAATCATTCTATTGCAAATTAAGTCCTCGATTCTGCAATATCAGTGTAAGTGAATTACAGGAAGCAGGGCATGCCCGGAAATATACTGTGCCATTGTTTTCGCGAAACAGATCTTATGGACGTCGGAACAGATTTGATCATCTGTGCACCACTTTATACGCTAGACTACCGAATTTGATCAAAAAAGCCAGTAGAACAGTTAAAGGATAGCAGACACTTGATCAAATTTATCAGGCCATACTACTAGTTTGGGGGCAGCATGTCAAAATAGCCTTTAAACAGCCAAGGGATTTGTTGTGTCTCTCTAGTATAAAGCCAGAGTTAAACTACTGACCTGAATTCAACCACATAGATGTAACACTTTATTCTCGTTGGTAGAAAAAGTTGTAATCTTGCTCACTGACAGATGAGTGCACAAACAACCAACTGTAGATACCATAAGAAGCTTGGACATTGGACCAGGCATTTAGATGCACAAACAGATGTGGCATGAAGAACACAAACTCAGGGGGATATTTACAAAAAAGTGTGGGAGTGAGGGGTTAGCCATATTTACAAGGAAATGGTGCAGGCTTGTGTTTCCCCCTGCCCTGGCGCTACACTTAGCAGTACAGTGCAAGGGTGTCTGCATGCAAGGGAAGAGCGTTTATGTGTAGGAAGGTGTCCCTTCCTGCACACAAACAATCTTTAAATGCTGTTTTGTCCCTTCTATGGGTGCTGCTTAATGCAGCACACATGGAAGTTACAAAATATCATTTTTTTTAGGATTGTTTATGGTCAGGAAGGGTCACCTTCGTACACATAAACAATCCAAGCATTTTGCTTTTTCCATGTGTGCTGCACAAGGCAGCACGCATGGAAAAAGCAAAAACGAGGAGAAATAAGCATTTATCCTCGTTTCACCAAGTTAACCCCTTCGCTGCTAGGCCTTTTCCCCCTGTGCTATGCCTTTTTTTGGCTATTTGGGGTAGTTTGCGCTTAGGCCCATGTAACATTTTGACCACTTAAGGTATCCACGCCAAATTTGCGTCCTTTTCTTCCAACATCATAGGGATTCTAAAAAAACCCAGGGTTTGTGCATTTCCCTGGAGGGGACCCAGAAATTAGCCAAAATACAGCTACATTTTGGGTTTTTTGGCAAAAATGGGAAAAAAGTGCTGCCAATGAAAGTGTCTGGGTTTTTCCCTGCAAATGATATCAAACAATGGTTTGTGGGGCTGAAATCACCATTTCCCAGCTTTTAGTGGATGACAGACTTTTGTCAGAAAACCAAACATTTTTACTCAGTTTTGGCATTTTTCTGGGACGTAGCCTATTTTTGTTATTTTTGGTGCTTTCAACCTCCTTCCATTTAATGGTAGCAATGGGTATGAAAGCAATAATGAATCCTGGAAATCTATACATTTTAGTAAAGTAAACACAATTCTGAATTCAGCAAGGGGTCATTTGTGTAGATCCTTCAAGGTTTCTTTATAGAAACTAACAGTGACCCATGACCCTCTGGGCAGTCACCCCACGTACCGCGCACACTCCCCGTGAGTGAGCCCAGGCTACCCCCGATCCCGCCAAATGCCGCCGCTGCCCGCTGCTGTGCTCCTGGTCCTTGACCGTTGTATTTTGTATTTTGCCTCTGTTGCGTTGTATTTTGCCTCTGTTTTTTCGTCGATTGCCTCTGTTTTCCAGCGTTATTGTGTGTTTTGCCCCACTTGTTGTGCCCAGCCCCTGCCGTGTTTCCCGCCCTCTCCCCGCTCCCCGCTGCTGCTCCCCTGCGGCCCCGCCCCCTTCTTTCTCAGCTGCTCCTCCCTCCCACTTCGCCATTTATGGCGGAGTGCATGCGTACGCGCAGCGTTCACGTGCAGCGGGTGTGCCGATTGTGCGTCGAAGGCACGCTAAAGGCAAGCCCATCTACGCCCGTCCGCGCCTGGACCGCACCCAGCGCCAGAAACCCTGGTCCCCGCAGACGCCAGCCCACGCGCCAAACTTACGACGCCGCCACCCTCAATGCACTCAACACCGGCCGGATCCCCGGTTGCAACCGAGCCACCCCGAGACGCACCCACGGACCCTTCACCTGCCAAACCTGCAAATTTGCCTGCATCCGGACCTGCACCGCACCCGCCAAGCCGAGCACCAGCAGCAACCACCTGAAGTGCATCCTGCTCAATACCTGCTCCGTCCACAGACACGCCGTGAAACTCTGGAACCTGCTCGACACCACATCTCCAGACGTCGCCTTCCTCGACTACAGACAACATGACCGCCCTCAAGCACGCCACCCGCAAACACCACCAGCTGATCCACACCACCAAGAAGACAGCATTCAAGGAACGACTAGACAACAACGCCCACAACAGCAAGGAACTCTTCAGCATCGTCATAGAGCTCTCCAACCCCAGGGCCGGAAACAACGACATCACTCCCTCGCAAGACCTCTGCGACTCACTCGCCTCGTTCTTCCACAGCAAGATCGCCGGCATACACAACAGCTTCGGCGCACAGACCACGCACCCAACCACCGAACCAACGCCCCCCACTACCACCCTCCACACCTGGACCCCGGTCAGCACCGAAGACACCATCCACACGATGAACACCATCCACTCCGGATCACCAACCGACCCATGCCCCCACCACGTCTTCAACAAGGCCGACTCCGTCATCGCACCCCAACTCTGGGACATCATCAACTGCTCCTTCAATACCGCCACCTTCCCGGAGAGCTGGAAGCATGCCGAACTCAGCGCCCTCCTGAAGAAACCATCAGCGGACCCCACCGACCTCAAGAACTACCGCCCCATCTCGCTCCTTCCTTTTCCTGCCAAAGTCATCGAGAAGACCGTCAACAGACAGCTTGCCGCCTTCCTCGAGACAAACGGATCCCTCGACAACTCGCAGTCCGGTTTCCGAGCCAACCACAGCACCGAGACCGCCCTCATCGCAGCCACTGACGACATCCGAGCCCTGCTCGACAATGGGGAAACAGCGGCCCTCATCCTCCTGGACCTCTCCGCAGCGTTCGATACTGTCTGCCACCGCACCCTAGTGCAGCGCCTCAGCAACATCGGAATCCAAGAGAAGGCACTGGAGTGGATCATCTCGTTCCTCGCTGGAAGAACCCAGAGAGTCCGCCTCCCCCGTGGCCACCGAAGTCATCTGCGGCGTACCACAAGGATCATCACTCAGCCCCACCCTCTTCAACATCTACATGAGCCCCCTCGCGGCCATCGCATTCCAACACAACCTCAACATCATCTCCTACGCTGACGACACCCAGCTGATCCTCTCCCTCACCAACGACCCCGCCACCGCCAGAACCAACCTACACGAAGGGATGAAAGACGTAGCTGAGTGGATGATGAACAGCCGCCTGAAACTGAATTCAGACAAGACGGAAGTCCTCATCCTTGGATCATCACCCTCTGCCTGGGACGACTCCTGGTGGCCCCCTGCCCTGGGCAGCGCACCCAAACCAACGGACCACGCACGCAACCTGGGCTTCATCCTGGACTCCTCCCTCTCGATGACCAGACAAGTCAACGCCGTCTCATCGTCATGTTTCAACATCCTACGCATGCTCCGAAAGATCTTCTGATGGATCCCCACCGAAACCAGGAAGACAGTCACCCAGGCACTCGTCACCAGCTGACTGGACTAAGGAAACACCCTCTACACCGGAACCACAGCCAAACTACAGAAACGACTCCAACGCATCCAGAACGCCTCCGCACGACTCACCCTGGACATCCCCCGACACAGCCACATCTCCGGACACCTGAGAGACCTGCACTGGCTCCCCGTCAGCAAGAGAATCACTTTCCAACTCCTCACCCACGCACACAAGGCCCTCTACGACCTGGGCCCCAGGTATCTCAACGACCGCCTGACCTTCTACACTCCCACCCGCCAGCTACGATCGACCAGCCACGCCCTCGCCGCCGTTCCACGCATCTGAAGAGCCACCACGGGAGGAAGATCCTTCTCCTACCTGGCAGCCAAGGCTTGGAACTCCCTCCCCATCCACCTCCGTCTGACCCAAGACCACCTCTCCTTCAGGAAGCAACTCAAGACCTGGCTGTTCGAGCAGTAGCGGACCCCCCTCCCACAAGCGCTTGAGACCCTCCGGGTGAGTAGCGCGCTATACAAATTTCTTGATTGATTGATTTATTGACAGTTAAATATAGGAAAAATGGAAAATTAGTTAAAAAAAACAGCCTTTTGTGTTAATGTTTTCACCTGTTACTTCTTCAAATTATGACAGCTCTTTAAAAGCAATATACCGTTACATCTGCGGGGCCTTACTGGTTGTGGGGATATATAGGACTTGTAGGTTCACCTAGAACCCGACGAACCGAGAGCTAAAAACTGAGCAGCAATGTTTTTTTATTATGTACCAGGTATATAGCAATTATTCTGGGAAAATGTATACATGGAAAAATTGGTATGAAAGACACCTATGTATTCTGAAATGGGGACAAAATATAGAGTTTAGAAACAGTAGATATTTGCACATTTCCGAAATTGGGAATACTCATACTAGCATGAGAATTATCGGTCATTTTTCAAAAAAACTTCTTTTTTACTTATTGTCTTTCATTTCGAAGGCAGAAATGCATTGAAAGTCAATAGGTAATAACAGTTACTTTACAAATATGAATTACCCTAAGTCTCCCGATAAAAATGGTACCTCACTTGTATGGGTAGGTATAGTGCCCACAACAGGAAACGGCTCAAAACGCAACGTGAACAAACCACATTTTCGCAATGAAAAATTACCCTTTTTTTGCAAAGTGCCTAGCTGTAGTTTTTGAACCCTAGCTCTGTCGGCACCTAGGGAAATCTAGCAAACCTATACATTTTTGAAAACTAGACACCCAGGGAAATCCAGGATGGGGTGACTTGACTGGCTCTCACCAGGTTCTGTTACCCAGAATCCCTTGAAAACCTCAAAAAATTTCCCAAAATCCACATTTTTCTCACATTTCTGTGGTGGAAAGTTCTGGAATCTGTGTGGATCCACAATTTTTCACCCACCCCACGTTGCCCAAAGTCTTCCGAGAAAAATGGTACCTCACTTGCGTGGGTCAGCCTAGTTCCCGTGACATGAAACGGCGTAAAACACAATGTGGGCACACCACAATTTCACAGTGAAAAATGGCCCTTTTTTGGCAAAGTGCCTAGCTGTAGTTTTTGAACCCCAGCTCTGCTGGCACCTAGGGAAACCTAGCAAACCTATACATTTTTTAAAACTAGACACCCAGGGGAATCAAGGATGGGGTGACTCGACTGCCTCCCACCAGGTTCTGTTACCCAGAATCTCTTGCAATCCTAAAAAATTGTCCAAAAAAACAAATTTTCCTACATTTCTGTGGTGGAAAGTTCTGGAATTTGCGTGGATCCACAAATTTCCACCAACCCTGCGTTCCCCCAAGTCTTCTGAGAAATATGGTACCTCACTTGTGTGAGTAGGCATAGTTCCCGCGACGTGAAACGGTTCAAAACGCAATGTGGACACACCACAATTTCACAGTGAAAATGACCCTTTTTTGTCAAAGTGCCTAGCTGTAGTTTTTGAACCCTAGCTCTGCCGGCACCTAGGAAAACCTAGCAAACCTATGCATTTTTGAAACCTAGATACCCAGGGGAATCCAGGATGTGGTGACTCGACTGCCTCTCACCAGGTTCTGTTACCCAGAATCCCTTGCAAACCTAACAAATTGTCAAAAGAACCACATTTTCCCCAGGTGACCCCCTTGCAAAACCAGGTCGTTTTGAGATATACAATTTTGATGTCGCCTCACTACGTTTTGTGCCCTTGCTTGTCGCGGGAACTTGGGCCTCCCACGCGAGTGACGTACCATTTCTATTGGAATACTTGGAGATAGGAAAGTTGTTTTTTTCTGCAGCGTGAACATTTGGCACAATAATGCAAGGAAATTGTGAAAGACATTTTGAGGTTTGTAGGACATTTTGGGTAAGATAACGTGTTGGTATCCACAAGAGAGACATCACTATGTACTCCCATGAGTGTTTAGTTTACGACAATATCTACAGTTGGTAGGTTATTCTTAGATGGAATGTACACCTTGACAGAGAGACTAAAAAGACAAAGATTCTTGCACAGCCATCTATTCCTCAAGCACACACACTTACTGGTTGGATTTGGCACGAGGTGAGTGATGGGTCAGTATATTGAATTTTATTAACAAGAGATTTCACAAAAATGAAATGCACTGTCAATTATTAAACGGACAAAAAACTGAACCAGTGACTCGCAGCTTGTGAGCTGTAAAGCCATGGCAGGGCAACAACTGCTTTACAGGCCATTCACACACCTTTCATACGTGATACACACAAGACCAGTCACACCACCAGGCATGAAACCAACACATTACAACACACACAAAAAGGGACAAGGTACACCCTGCTTGAGAAAGACAGAAAAGACAAATAGTTCTGCACAACCACCTATTCTTCAAGCATACAGACATACTGGTTGGATTTGGCACGAGGGTGAGTGATGGTTCAGTATATACAGTTATATTAACCAGAGAGTTCACAAAAATGAACTGCGCTGTTAATAATTGAAAGGATGAGAAACTGAACCATTGACTCACAGCTCGTGAGCTGTACAGCCACGACAAGGCACCAACCGCTTTACAGGCCATTCATACACCTTTCATACGTGTGACACATACAAAACCATTCACACCGCCAGCCGCGGGCCCAGCACATTACAACACTCACACCAGCAGACAGCCCATTCAAGGGCCCATCACTTTCACATGCCCACATTCCTGACACAGCAACCACTCCAGCTCACGGATTGCGTGGAATAGTGTTTAGCTAGCAGTGTGTGTAGTGACCAGCAGCAAGTCACTACTCACACACCGCCAGTCAAGCGCCCATCCATGCACACCGCCAGCCAAGCGCCCGTCCACGCACATCGCCAGCCAAGCGCCAATCCACGCACAACATCAGCCAAGCACCAATCCACGCACACCGCCAGCCAAGCACCAATCCACGCACACCACCAGCCAAGTGCTAGTCCGCTCACCGCCAGCCAAGCACCAGTCCACACACACCGTCAGCCAAGCGCCAAGCCTCACAAACCACCAGCCAAGTGCCAATCCACACACACCGCCATCCAAGCGCCAATCCACGCACACCGCCAGCCAAGCGCCAATCCACACACACCGCCAACCAAGCGCCAATCCACGCACACCGCCAGCCAAGCGCCAGTCCATTCACCACCAACCAAGCTCCAGCCCACTCACCGCCAGCCAAGCACCAGTCCACGCACACCGCCAGCCAAGAGCCAGTCCATGCACACCATCATAATTTTTTTTAAACAAGATAGAAAACATAAACAAATTGCAACTAAATACAAAACTATAACTACAAAAACAACAGCAGTAACTGAAGACATCAATCTATTGCCAAACATTAAACTGAACTATATCAAACCATACAGACCAGGCAGTGCACTATTAGACTCATGGTTACTCCCAAAAACTCTTTTGAGTGTGATACAATCTGAAGCATGTGGGCACACACAGCCCAGGATTAGAAGGACGATCGGCACCGTGCATACGACTCTCCTTCCGCACACCTATTCGCAAGCAAACTCCACATCTCTTACAGGGATTGGTTTTTTGGGGCGTGGGAGGAATTAATTCAGGAAAGTGGCGATCTTTCAATCATCCTCCACCACTCCAACTCTAGGAACACTTGCCTGTTCCACAACAACAAGGCTGCCTATCACAGACTCCTGAAACTGAACAAAAGTCAACTTTGACGCAGGAGAACACTCCTTGAACACAACAAAAGCATTGAAAGTTGCTAAATTGAAGAGATGAATGGCCAGCTTCTTATACCAAATGTAAGCCTTACGAATAGCAGTTTAGGGTTCCAACCTCTGATCTACTCTATCAACACCACTCATGTGCCTATTTTAGTCTAAAATGCACTCAGGTTTGCGCACTTCAGCAATCTGACCCCAAACAGCCACAGGTGAAGTACTCTCATCATGGATGGTAGTCAGCATGTACACATCCCTCCTGTCCACAAATTTCACAGCAAGTAGTTCATCACTACGCAAGGAACTGCACTGTCCCCTCTGAAGTTTTTTGCAATCAAGCTCTTTTGGATAACCTTTACGGTTAGAGCGGATTGTGCCACAGCTTAATTCCATAACGTGCCCTCTTGCTAGGAATGTACTGCCTAAAAACCAAACGGCCCTTGGACAGGACCAAAGACTCATCAATAGATATTTCTTTCCCTGGAGTATAGATCTCTGAAAAACGATCTAGAAAGTGATCAAGAACAGGCCGAATCTTAAAAAGACGGTCACACTCAGAGCGATCTCGTGGCAACGCCAAAGCATTATCAACAAAATGCAGTATCCGAAGCAAAAGTAAATACAGATCACAAGTCATAATTGCAGGAAATATGGCCTTTGTCATCAAGGGACTGGTAGACCAATATGAAGCCATTGACGGCTTCCCTATCAAACCCATCAATAAAGTCAAACCCAAAAACGTCTTCATCTCTTCCAGATTTGTGGGAGTCCACCGGGTAGCTCTAGAGTGGGGCCTAAGTCTGGCACTGTTGTCCCTCAAAAACTGTTCAGCATACAAATTAGTCTGCTCAACAATCTCACCCAAAAATACATCATCCATAAACAACAGAAAAAACTGTAAAGGCAAAAAAGTTCACAATAGACTCTACACCCTGCATCACCACTAAAGGCAGGCAACACCGGCTGCACCATGTTTGGATCAACCCGGAGTCCAGCACTTCAAGTAGGAAGCCTAGCAGCCTCAGGCTGCAATCAAGATGCCTCTTGCACCATCGGCACAGCAGTGTCCTCCTCTAAAACAGGCACTTCATCCGCACTGAGAGTAGATTCATCCACACCGAGAGTAGCTTCATCCGCACTGAGAGTACCTTCATCACCTGATGATTCCATGTGGAGAGAAAACTCACTGCCTGAATATTCCCCTCCCTCCTCTCCCTCAGACGCACTGTCAGTCTCATAATCCTGCTCAGAGGAAGATTCAAGAAGCATAACAACCACCTGCTGAACAGTCATTCTAAGGCTAGCCATAATGCTTACTAATAAAAGTAACTTGTCAAACAATTCAATAACAACAAACCCTTTGCAAAAAACAGAAATAAACAAAAAGTAGCTTTAGCACAAAGACCTGTATACTCCGACACAATACCACTCACTTGCCAGAAGCAGCTAGACTTACCATCACCTACTCTGCACAGACACAGTAAGGATCAAGAATATCCCACTAAAAAAGAAAAAGAAAATTACACATAAGACAATGCAAAACACATCACAAAGAATTTCATGCTCAGAACACTAACAAATATGCTGCCATTATGACACCACTTACAAAAAAATTAATTCATGCATGACAATAATACTCATTTGGAGTAAACACAACAAAAATGTTTTTCTAACCAAATAAATGCAATTACGCAAAACTGCAGAACAACCGCTGCCGAAACCGCAAACAAGAATCAAAAGCATAACACTAGAATAAAAAGAAGGAAAAAAAATTACAATCACATATGCAAGTAATGCACCAGTCTACACACAATCAACCAACCAAGCTAAGGGGTAGGTGGGCCTAACAGTATAAATAAAATATTCACCCCCATAAAAGGAAAGCAACCCTTGCCCAGGAAGCCACTCCCCAACACAAAAATTTTAAAAACTCTGGTGTCTAGTGGCTTCAGCCCCCCTTGGGGGCAGATGGGCATAAAAACATACTGCTGATCTGCCACTAAAAGAGGGCAGAAGTGGCCCCAATCATTCTCCCATAAAGGAGAGCAACCCTTGCCCAAGGGGTCACTCCCCACAGATTAATCCCTGGTGGTCTAGTGGGCCACTAAAAAAAAATATGGCGAGATCTGCCCCACCCCAGGGGGCAGACAGTCAAAAACAATGCCCTGTTGCAGGGATTCTGCTCATGCACAGAACTATGCGCAGGAAACCAGGACCTCAGTGAATTGTGGTGTACCAAAAACTCACCTCAGTACCCAGAACCCCTATCCGACTAGAATCAGTGTCTCATTCGTTCTCCGTATCATCTCGAAGCTACCAATGATTAGACAACCCAGAACAAGCGACTTAGAGTACTCTCAGGAATGGTGGGAATCAGAAATACCTTTTCGTTATTATTCTCATATCAGTCCACAACAAGAGTAATCAGAGATACGGTAACGTTTAAAATATTTATTTTTAACTACGTGCTCTAAGGTGCAGTACTTTTGCTAACAAACGCAGACAAATGATTAGAAACAAAACCATCAGCATTGTTACAATACCATAGAAAATGAAGGGAGAAATCATATTACAAATGATAGTGGAAAACAACCACCCTCCCTTTGCTAGTAAGCTAGTTTTATGAAACTAACAGAAGGTCTCTAGGCTTGAATGGTGAACCCCATACCGTAAATATCAGCTTAGGTGAATCACATCACAGGATCAGCTCTGCTCTGTGTCTGGAAAAGGTTTTTCTCCAAGTGCCTGAATCATGCATGCAAATGCCATATTAAAGACACCTGAGTTTCAGATATTTGCAGCTGTGTGCGTGTTATGGCTAGAGCGTGGGCCGATCAACCTGAATTCAAAAGCATACATTATTATTTGACCTTGACGGCTTCTGCACATAGTGTTCAGACTAAGGTTGCGGTGCACGTCTAGGGATGCGAACAACAGACCATTCTCATGTTAAGAAAAAGCAAGCAAGCAGTTTTTCTTGTAATAACAAATACCTGCAGTGTCGTGTGCAAAAGCAGCAAAGTGGCAAGATGGCGTTTTACATCTAAGGCGCTTATGCTAACATAGCAATGTGTGTACATAGATCTCCGTCTCCACTACACCCTCCTTTGATCGGACCACGAACCAAATAGGGAAGCACTGTAGAAACGCAGAGTTCAAGTTAGATTGAGACAGAACCATGTTCATGTATTGCCAATCCATATAATTGGTAGTGACAGTTCGAAAAACTAGTTGGAAAAAGTAAAAAAACATAAAACATCTCGCAAAGGCGTGACAGAGCCTATGGTGGAGTAAAAAGGAAAAAATCTAAAAATTTAGTTTGGACGTGCAGAAGATGGACAACTCCCAAGTCAATCCATCAACGTGTAGGCACAATAAGTAGCAACTGCCTCCAAGAGGAAGTCATTATAATGTTCGGTAAAAGAGTCCGCCATCCAGTCAAGCAAAGTAAATGAGCATACATGTTCTTCAATAACTGGAGCCTCTAGCACAATCAGAGGAAAACTTGTGTGTTCTTCAAGATAACTTCTTGCCAAGAAGTCAAATGCTGCCGCATATATATATCCCAATTCCCTAGGACTCCATGTGCCGCTCCACAGGCCATAATCCCTATGCCAGAACAGTCCAACTCATGAGCCACCAAGGGACTCATTAGTCGATCATAATCCGGGGCAGGAGACACCGTGTTCGAGGGCAACAAATCCAGAGCCCATTCGAATGGACAATCTAGGCAGTGGAAAACAGGTTGCACGCAAGTAAAGTAAGAGAACCGGAAGGATAATCCATAGGCCATGCTTAAAGTGGCCAGCGGTAATGTTCCATAGTATTCAAGCATCCGGTTGCACAGCTGAAACAGCCGTGGCAGGTTGTCATGTGATACAGACCGTGCAGCCATTGCGGAGCAAACAAACCAACAGGAGTACACCAGCAGTCAGGTCGAGAATCAATGGTAGCCCGCGAAGACGCTTGAAAAAATAGAATGAAAAAATGCTGGTATCACACCATAAATTGTTTGGAAGGAGGTCACGAGGCCGGAGCCCACAACTTTGAAAAAATGCACCAAGCCAGTTGTTGACGAGGCACTGAATATAGTATGAATCAGAGCACCGAAATGAAGGGGGAGATCAGTATTCAAAAGCGCATGCACGGGAGGAAGTCAGAGCGACTTCTTTTTGAGACAATAGAGCTCTTATTCTGCTCATCTTGTTGAACTCTGCTTTCAAGGTTGGGATGGAAGGCCAGATGGATACATCCAGTCTCCCATGTGGGGGCGGGAAAAGGACATTTTTACAGCAGACTACGCGTTGTGAGACAGTTACAATGTACGGAATCCCCACTAGCATCCCGCAGCATGCCTCATTATTTAAAAGCAAATAGCTACCGTTAGCTAATAATGTAAAAGTGGGTGTAATTGCTGGCACAGGATTTCCTTTCAGAATGCAAGCTAAATTTGGTGCCTGAACGTCGCAGGTGCCATGAAATTGGATGTGCCTACAGACTACTGATTGATCAGGTGTGGAAGTGAATTCCTCTCCTTTTAAATAAACTTCTTTGCCCTCTCTCATGCACCTGTATGTAAATCGGAGCGACCAAAGTTCATGCAGGAAAGCAGTACCCAATGGTTCATATCTGCCTAGGGCATAATGTTTCATACATGAACTGAACTTAAACAATGAAAACGGCAAGGTGATTAAACCCTAGATAAGCCACACAGCTGAGTTCGATTCGGCCACAGAGAAAGGTAAAGGTTCCAACTTTTCAATATGCAATAATGAGTATGTTGCATCTTTCATGGACATGAACTGTTGTTTAACAGTCAGATTAAACAGCAGGAATAAAGATGATGTGTTCATGTAGTCCCAGGGAACTTTCCCAGCCTTCAATGTTTGTAAAGTCCATGCAAACTGCATTATAGAACGCAATTGATTTTGACCATGGTATAAAACAGACATACCATCCTGTACAATATCCACAACAGATGAAACAATATTATCTAATGTGTTAATTCTGGAAGATAGGGTGTTAATGCTATTATCGATGACAGCTAGCACCTTTTCTAAATTGGCTTGATCATTAGCTCTTATTCTGGAAGCAGCTTCAATTTGAGATAATTTCCAAACTTCGTTATAAACAGCATACACCCATCTTTTGGACCTGCCACCCACAGGACCCTTAACAAAATCATTCAAATCCACTTTGTCATTCAATTTTGATAAATGGAGTTTAACAGATGCTAAGGTGGAATGTTGCAGCCAGTTCTGACATAACTTCCCGACAGACTAAGTAGTAACAGAATGAGAAGATTTAAATCGAGGGTCTACTCCAGGGGTACTCACAAACTTTCTCTTGGGAGCCAAATTTACAGTGTGGTTTGTGGCCGAGGGCCGCACCTTGGGGGTGGGGTCATTGGGGGAGGGGGCGGGACTAGAGCAACAAAAAAAAACTGTGACCATGAGGTGGAACACAGGTCCCTGCAGCGGACGCCTTCGTCCACTGAGCCACCGGACCCGGCATACACATATCTCTCTATCTCCCTCCCTCCCTCATCCGTCTCCCTCCCTCCTCCGTCACCCTCCGTCCTCCGTCTCCCTCCCTCTCCCTCTGTCTCCCTCCCTCTCCCTCCGTCTCACTTCCTCCTCCATCTCCCTCCCTCCTCCATCTCCCTCCCTCCTCTGTCTCCCTCCCTCTCTCCTTCTATCCGTCTCTCTCCCTCTCTCTCCGTCTCCCCCTCTATGTCTCTCTCCCCCCTCTGTCTCCCTCCCCCCTCTGTCTCCCTCCCTCTCTCTCCCCCTCTCTCTCTCCCTCTCTCCCTCCCTCTCCGTCTCCCTCTGTCTCCCCCTCTCTGTCTCCCTCCCTCCCTGTCTCCCTCCCTCTCTCCCTCCCTCTCTCCCCCTCTCTCACTCTCTGTCTCCCTCCCTCCCTCCCCCTCTCCCCCTCTTCCCCTCTTCCCCTCTCTCCCTCCCACTCCGTCCCCCCCCCCCCCCCCGTCTCCCTCCCTCTCAGTCATGGTTACCTTTTTCCGTTTACACTCATTATTCTGAAATTAGTGAGTGCTTTTGCATGAAAAGGTAAGGCCATGACTACAGGGCCCGGAAGGGACCCGTTTCAGTGCCCATTGCTTATATCCTTTCAAAACATAGGCAGTATGGTATAAAAAGACCACATTCATAAACACACAGTTGCTGTACACATTTTGTT
The DNA here is from genome assembly GCF_964204655.1 of Triturus cristatus. Taxonomy (NCBI): domain Eukaryota; kingdom Metazoa; phylum Chordata; class Amphibia; order Caudata; family Salamandridae; genus Triturus; species Triturus cristatus. The sequence goes on along the minus strand of NC_140590.1, from coordinate 471,749,812 downwards.
TTGCAATTCACCCATCAAGCAGGTATTTCAGTACCTCCAGGCAAGGTTCACTTTCCCACACAGGGAAAACTATGTTGTTCAAAGAGAGAGGAGTAAACAAAAGTATCACTTCACTGGCAAACACTGTAAAGTGGCACTAGTGTGTTTAGGTGTAAATAAATCAATCTGGACATCTTGCAACCACTCTTTCTTGCTTTAATTAGTTATTTATTTTTCAAATTTGGAATGTTTTATTTCTCTCCACCCGGAGGCTGCACTTGTGTCAGAGAAAGACAACGTTTCCAGCAAAAATGTTATTCGTTTTTGGATCCATTTCTCAGGGGAGCAAATAAACGAAAGGAGGAAAGAGAGGGTAATACCCGTTTCTTGAAGTCTCGGTTTTCACTAACTGAGGAGCGAGACAGAATGATAGGGAAGACTCTGAGGCTTAGATGCCGTGACCGTGGTGTGCGCGGACAGTTTAATTTATGGAGACTTGGGGAGGCTGAAGAGGATTGCTTCCAGGCGCAGCCGTCTCCCTCGCTTAGAGTGAAGGGGCCCCTGGAGCGTGGGGGCTGCATTATGCCCCTGGCAGCTGAGGCAGCTTCCCTTCCAGGGCACACACACACAGCCCCACCCGAGTACTTCACAGGTCTTTAAGAGACCATTTGCATGATAACGAGGCTTTGTTGTATTTCACCTCTTAGCGCCCCAGCAGCTCCACGTGTTTGCTGACACTGTTAAACAAACACCGGTACGATATCTGCAAGGTCCGCGGGCCGTCAAGAAAGGCTTGCCGGGCCGCTGGCGGCCCGTGGGCCGTACTATGAGTACCCCTGATCTACTCTAACCTGTGTATAGCCCGGGTATAGACCCAGAAAGCGATGTTGACAGGAATCTGAGCTTTTCTGCCATATTAACCACCCTTTAGGGTCTAAGTTGGAAAAGTTGAAGGATGTATTAGTAATGTAGGACTGCAACGCATCAAGGGACAGATCTGTGTGAGTATTCCATTCCGGATAAGCGCCCAGATCAGGAATAGAGGGGGAATTCATCTTTATAGAAGTAGCCAATCCAAAGCAGGTGGTTTGATAAATGGTAGAATTCAAAAACAACATGTGATTTGGGATAAGGCAAGCACGATGCAGAGCTTCTGTACCTTGCACCAGCCATGCTTTAGAACCCCAAACAGATTTAAGATCAATGGTATCTTTCCACAGCTCATAGCCTCCAATCGCCAATTCATCCATAAAGGACTTGGAGTACAATAATTTTGTGTGGGTCAGTCTGACTTTGGAAGTTGACTCTGCAGCCACTTTAAAATAAAAGGCTTCAGGTTCAGATACACTGAATTCAGCAAAATATGTAAATTTGTTCACTAAAGTTTTGGAGCTGCCTTCAAGGGGTGCTGGGCAGTGTTCCCATTGCGTATAGTTAACAACATTTCTAAATGTATTTGCTTTATGCAGGAAATGATTGCCATAGTGTTGGTAGCAAAACAACTCCCCATAATTTGCTGATTCTAAATACAAATCTTCAGCATCAAAAGCAGCATAATATTTCAAATCAGAAAAAAGAGCCTCTACGGCCGGGACATCCCAATCATCAGAGCGGATGTTTTGTTTAACAACATCCCCCATAGAAACACAAAGTACATTGGGGACAACCATACAATCCCATCTAACACAGGCCAGGCAGTAATATTCACAAAAGTCTGGTCCCTCTTCATGATGTGTGATGAGGAGTGGGGTGCCAAAGTTCCATCAATTAATCTAATTGTAGATCTTTCGGTGAGATAGTGTCCATTTACTAGACGAAAAAATACGACCACAAATCCAAATGACATAAACAAAAAAATAGTTATGAGCACCAGCCAAATGCAAGTCCAAGGGGGAATTAAAAAATGTCTTTTAAACCAAGCAGCAAAAATAGAAATTTTCGATGGGGCATTGGAAGTCATAGAGTTAGTCTCAAATGAAAAACAAGACTGGTCAACTGCACTTGAATGTAAACCAGGCAGCGACACATCTGTGGGATAAGTATACTCAGTATCTTCAGTTGGACCACCAGCCGGTGAAGGCAATAAAGGATTAGTAACTGTATGCATCTGGATGTCAATGTCAGGCCTGTTGGTAGTTGCCAGAGCCAAAACAGAATTTCTTAGCATTGCTGGACAAGAGACCGCTGGAGTCATACTAAGAAGAATCGGCCACTCGCTGTAGTTTGACATTGTCAATGGAGATGTACCTGTTATCCTTGCGACCAGGAAGAGGAGGTAAACTGACTGTTCTTGTACCCTGCACACCAAGCACTGGTACAGGAGCACGATAAGAGGGGCCGATCTCCTTCTTGTTCTCCACCTTCTCACGGACCAGGTCACCAACTCGAGGTAGCCAGCCAACTGCCGGAATCTGAAGCGCAGCATCAGTTGTGGAGGGCAAGTGTTCCTTTGCAAGACTGTCTCTGGTCTCTTGTAGATTCTGTAATACAGCACAGTGATCATCTACGTCAAAGGGTGCGGCTGACGCCGCCATGTCTAGACCATCAAGGTCTGGGACAAACATCTTTATGCCAAAGAGCATTTCGAATGGGTTTCGCCCACCCAGAGACCTTCTAGGGAGATTATTAAGCGCAAGTTGAACGGTATACAGATGGGCCAACCAGTTCCTGCCAATACCTAAGACCCTAGCTGTCAGGGATTGCTTTAAGTCACGGTTCATTCGCTCCACAACACTATTGCCCTCAGGCCGGTATGAAGACGAAAATTTTACTTGGACCCCCAAAGATCTCATGGCTTCTTTGTACGCCTTGGATGCGAACGCAGGACCTTGGTCAGAATGAAGGGTACCACACGCAAAAATTCCCACAAAGACACGCAAATCCCTGATGACAGTTCGAGCATCAGCACTCTGTTGTGGCCAGACCCAAAGAAAACGTGTGCACGAATCCACTGCAACTAAGATATACTTATACGCAGTATCAGAGAAGAAAGGACAGCAGTGATCAAAATAAACGCACCCAAGTGATTAGACAACCCAGAACAAGCGACTTAGAGTACTCTCGGGAATGGTGGGAATCAGAAATACCTTTTCATTATTATTCTCATATCAGTCCACAACAAGAGTAATCAGAGATACGGTAAAGTTTAAAATGTTTATTTTTAACTACGTGCTCTAAGGTGCAGTACTTTTGCTAACATACGCAGACAAATGATTAGAAACAAAACCATCAGCATTGTTACAATACCATAGAAAATGAAGGGAGAAATCATATTACAAATGATAGTGGAAAACAACCACCCTCCCTTTGCTGGTAAGTTAGTTTTATGAAACTAATAGAAGGTCTCTAGGCTTGAATGGGGAACCCCATACCGAAATATCAGCTTAGGTGAATCACATCACAGGATCAGCTCTGCTCTGTGTCTGGAAAAGGTTTTTCTCCAAGTGCCTGAATCATGCATGCAAATGCCATATTAAAAACACCTGAGTTTTAGATATTTGCAGCTGTGTGCGTGTTATGGCTAGAGCGTGGGCCGATCAACCTGAATTCAAAAGCATACATTATTATTTGACCTTGACGGGTTCTACACATAGGGCCATATGTAGGTACCTAAATACCGGTCGGTAACGGCTGAAAATCGGTAAATATCCCGTTACCGACCGGTATTTAGGAAATTGAGATGTAGGTGGCTGGATTTCAGGATTCGGTAATTTACCGAATCGGAATTCCGAATCCTGAAATCCTATGTAGGGGGCACTCAAGTGAGTGCATTTTTGGTTTCTGGATTCGTTATTTACCACCAACTACAAGTTGATGGTAAATAACGAATACCTTTTAAAAAGCAATTTTGTGCTTTTTGAAAAGTGCCATGTGGCAGACATACATGCCCTTAGGGCATGTATGTGCGCCAGATGTGCACACATGCACGATTCAGGGGTGCGACAGGGTGTCAATGTGACACCCTGCCACCCATGAATATGCTACCCCTATTACCGATTCGGTATTTACCGAATTGGTAATAGTGAATGGCTTCCCATTCATTCCTATGGGCCTCCAGGCCCATAGGAATGAATTGGAAGGGATGCATTATTACCGATTCGGTAAATACCGAATCAGTAATACCGAATATTACCGATTCGGTAATAATTACCGAATGTTTACCTACATTCTATTTACCTATTCATAAATACCGAATCGGTAAAATTCGGTATTTATGAATCGGTAAATAGAAATTATCTACATATGGCCCATAGTGTTCAGACTAAGGTCGCGGTGCACGTCTAGGGATGCGAACAGACCGTTCTCATGTTAAGAAAGAGCAAGCAAGCAGTTTTTCTTGTAATAACAACTACCTGCAGTGTCGTGTGCAAAAGCAGCAAAGTGGCAAGATGGCGTTTTACATCTAAGGCGCTTATGCTAACATAGCAATGTGTGTACATAGATCTCCGTCTCCACTACACTCTCCTTTGATCGGACCACGAACCAAATAGGGAAGCACTGTAGGAACGCAGAGTTCAAGTTATATTGAGACAGAACCATGTTCATGTATTGCCAATCCATATAGTTGGTAGTGACAGTTCGAAAAACTAGTTGGAAAAAGTAAAAAAACATAAAACATCTCGCAAAGGCGTGACAGAGCCTATGGTGGAGTAAAAAGGAAAAAATCTAAAAATTGAGTTTGGACATGCAGAAGATGGGCAACTCCCAAGTCAATCCATCAACGTGTAGGCACAATAAGTAGCAACTGCCTCCAAGAGGAAGTCATTATAATGTTCGGTAAAAGAGTCCGCCATCCAGTCAAGCAAAGTAAATGAGCATACATGTTCTTCAATAACTGGAGCCTCTAGAACAATCATAGGAAAACTTGTGTGTTCTTCAAGATAACTTCTTGCCAAGAAGTCATATGCTGCTGCATATATATCCCAATTCCCTAGGACTCCATGTGCCGCTCCACAGGCCATAATCCTGATGCCAGAACAGTCCAACTCATAAGCCACCAAGGGACTCATTAGTCGATCATAATCTGGGGCAGGAGACACCGTGTTCGAGGGCAACAAATCCAGAGCCCATTCGAATGGACAATCTAGGCAGTGGAAAACAGGTTGCACGCAAGTAAAGTAAGAGAACCGGAAGGATAATCTATAGGCCATGCTTAAAGTGGCCAGCGGTAATGTTCCATAGTATTCAAGCATCCGGTTGCACAGCTGAAACAGGCGTGGCAGGTTGTCATGTGATACAGACCGTGCAGCCATTGCGGAGCACACAAACCAACAGGAGTACACCAGCAGTCAGGTCGAGAATCAATGGTAGCCCGCCGAAGACGCTTGAAAAAATAGAATGATAAAATGCTGGTATCACACCAAAAATTGTTTGGAAGGAGGTCACGAGGCCGGAGCCCACAACTTTGAAAAAAATGCACCAAGCCAGTTGTTGACCAGGCATTGAATATAGTATGAATCAGAGCACCGAAATGAAGGGGGAGATCAGTATTCAAAAGCGCATGCACAGGAGGAAGTCAGAGCGACTTCTTTTTGAGACAATAGAGCTCTTATTCTGCTCATCTTGTTGAACTCTGCTTTCAAGGTTGGGATGGAAGGCCGGATGGATACATCCAGTCTCCCATGTGGGGGCGGGAAAAGGACATTTTTACAGCAGACTACGCGTTGTGAGACAGTTACAATGTACGGAATCCCCATTAGCATCCCGCAGCATGCCTCATTATTTAAAAGCAAATAGCTACCGTTAGCTAATAATGTAAAAGTGGGTGCAATTGCTGGCACAGGATTTCCTTTCAGAATGCAAGCTAAATTTGGTGCCTGAAAGTTGCAGGTGCCATGAAATTGGATGTGCCAACAACATTTCTAAATGTATTTGCTTTATGCAGGAAATGATTGCCATAGTGTTGGTAGCAAAACAACTCCCCATAATTTGCTGATTCTAAATACAAATCTTCAGCATCAAAAGCAGCATAATATTTCAAATCAGAAAAAAGAGCATCTACGGCCGGGACATCCCAATCATCAGAGCAGATGTTTTGTTTAACAACATCCCCCATAGAAACACAAAGTACATTGGGGACATTAATCACCTCTGTGGGACCATGAATTTGAAATTTAACAGCATCCCATACAATCCCATCTAACACAGGCCAGGCAGTAATATTCACAAAAGTCTGGTCCCTCTTCATGATGTGTGATGAGGAGTGGGGTGCCAAAGTTCCATCAATTAATCTAATTGTAGATCTTTCGGTGAGATAGTGTCCATTTACTAGACGAAAAAATACGACCACAAATCCAATTGACATAAACAAAAAAATAGTTATGAGCACCAGCCAAATGCAAGTCCAAGGGGGAATTAAAAAATGTCTTTTAAACCAAGCAGCAAAAATCGAAATTTTCGATGGGGCATTGGAAGTCATAGAGTTAGTCTCAAATGAAAAACAAGACTGGTCAACTGCACTTGAATGTAAACCAGGTAGCGACACATCTGTGGGATAAGTATACTCAGTATCTTCAGTTGGACCACCAGCCTGTGAAGGCAATAAAGGATTAGTAACTGTATGCATCTTGATGTGAATGTCAGGCCTGTTGGTAGTTGCCAGAGCCAAAACAGAATTTCTTAGCATTGCTGGACAAGAGACCGCTGGAGTCATACTAAGAAGAATCGGCCACTCGCTGTAGTTTGACATTGTCAATGGAGATGTACCTGTTATCCTTGCGACCAGGAAGAGGAGGTAAACTGACTGTTCTTGTACCCTGCACACCAAGCACTGGTACTGGAGCACGATAAGAGGGGCCGATCTCCTTCTTGTTCTCCACCTTCTCACGGACCAGGTCACCAACTCGAGGTAACCAGCCAACTGCCGGAATCTGAAGCGCAGCATCAGTTGTGGAGGGCAAGTGTTCCTTTGCCAGACTGTCTCTGGTCTCTTGTAGATTCTGTAATACAGCACAGTGATCATCTACGTCAAAGGGTGCGGCTGACGCCGCCATGTCTAGACCATCAAGGTCTGGGACAAACATCTTTATGCCAAAGAGCATTTCGAATGGGTTCCGCCCACCCAGAGACCTTCTAGGGAGATTATTAAGCGCAAGTTGAACGGTATACAGATGGGCCAACCAGTTCCTGCCAGTACCTAAAACCCTAGCTGTCAGGGATTGCTTTAAGTCACGGTTCATTCGCTCCACAACACTATTGCCCTCAGGCCGGTATGAAGACGAAAATTTTACTTGGACCCCCAAAGATCTCATGGCTTCTTTGTACGCCTTGGATGCGAACGCAGGACCTTGGTCAGAATGAAGGGTACCACACGCAAAAATTCCCACAAAGACACGCAAATCCCTGATGACAGTTCGAGCATCAGCACTCCGTTGTGGCCAGACCCAAAGAAAACGTGTGCACGAATCCACTGCAACTAAGATATACTTATATGCAGTATCAGAGAAGAAAGGACAGCAGTGATCAAAATAAACGCACCCAAGTGATTAGACAACCCAGAACAAGCAACTTAGAGTACTCTCGGGAATGGTGGGAATCAGAAATACCTTTTCATTATTATTCTCATATCAGTCCACAACAAGAGTAATCAGAGATACAGTAAAGTTTAAAATGTTTATTTTTAACTACGTGCTCTAAGGTGCAGTACTTTTGCTAACATACGCAGACAAATGATTAGAAACAAAACCATCAGCATTGTTACAATACCATAGAAAATGAAGGGAGAAATCATATTACAAATGATAGTGGAAAACAACCACCCTCCCTTTGCTGGTAAGTTAGTTTTATGAAACTAATAGAAGGTCTCTAGGCTTGAATGGGGAACCCCATACCGAAATATCAGCTTAGGTGAATCACATCACAGGATCAGCTCTGCTCTGTGTCTGGAAAAGGTTTTTCTCCAAGTGCCTGAATCATGCATGCAAATGCCATATTAAAAACACCTGAGTTTTAGATATTTGCAGCTGTGTGCGTGTTATGGCTAGAGCGTGGGCCGATCAACCTGAATTCAAAAGCATACATTATTATTTGACCTTGACGGGTTCTACACATAGGGCCATATGTAGGTACCTAAATACCGGTCGGTAACGGCTGAAAATCGGTAAATATCCCGTTACCGACCGGTATTTAGGAAATTGAGATGTAGGTGGCTGGATTTCAGGATTCGGTAATTTACCGAATCGGAATTCCGAATCCTGAAATCCTATGTAGGGGGCACTCAAGTGAGTGCATTTTTGGTTTCTGGATTCGTTATTTACCACCAACTACAAGTTGATGGTAAATAACGAATACCTTTTAAAAAGCAATTTTGTGCTTTTTGAAAAGTGCCATGTGGCAGACATACATGCCCTTAGGGCATGTATGTGCGCCAGATGTGCACACATGCACGATTCAGGGGTGCGACAGGGTGTCAATGTGACACCCTGCCACCCATGAATATGCTACCCCTATTACCGATTCGGTATTTACCGAATTGGTAATAGTGAATGGCTTCCCATTCATTCCTATGGGCCTCCAGGCCCATAGGAATGAATTGGAAGGGATGCATTATTACCGATTCGGTAAATACCGAATCAGTAATACCGAATATTACCGATTCGGTAATAATTACCGAATGTTTACCTACATTCTATTTACCTATTCATAAATACCGAATCGGTAAAATTCGGTATTTATGAATCGGTAAATAGAAATTATCTACATATGGCCCATAGTGTTCAGACTAAGGTCGCGGTGCACGTCTAGGGATGCGAACAACAGACCGTTCTCATGTTAAGAAAAAGCAAGCAAGCAGTTTTTCTTGTAATAACAACTACCTGCAGTGTCGTGTGCAAAAGCAGCAAAGTGGCAAGATGGCGTTTTACATCTAAGGCGCTTATGCTAACATAGCAATGTGTGTACATAGATCTCCGTCTCCACTACACTCTCCTTTGATCGGACCACGAACCAAATAGGGAAGCACTGTAGGAACGCAGAGTTCAAGTTATATTGAGACAGAACCATGTTCATGTATTGCCAATCCATATAGTTGGTAGTGACAGTTCGAAAAACTAGTTGGAAAAAGTAAAAAAACATAAAACATCTCGCAAAGGCGTGACAGAGCCTATGGTGGAGTAAAAAGGAAAAAATCTAAAAATTGAGTTTGGACATGCAGAAGATGGGCAACTCCCAAGTCAATCCATCAACGTGTAGGCACAATAAGTAGCAACTGCCTCCAAGAGGAAGTCATTATAATGTTCGGTAAAAGAGTCCGCCATCCAGTCAAGCAAAGTAAATGAGCATACATGTTCTTCAATAACTGGAGCCTCTAGAACAATCATAGGAAAACTTGTGTGTTCTTCAAGATAACTTCTTGCCAAGAAGTCATATGCTGCTGCATATATATCCCAATTCCCTAGGACTCCATGTGCCGCTCCACAGGCCATAATCCCGATGCCAGAACAGTCCAACTCATGAGCCACCAAGGGACTCATTAGTCGATCATAATCTGGGGCAGGAGACACTGTGTTCGAGGGCAACAAATCCAGAGCCCATTCGAATGGACAATCTAGGCAGTGGAAAACAGGTTGCACGCAAGTAAAGTAAGAGAACCGGAAGGATAATCTATAGGCCATGCTTAAAGTGGCCAGCGGTAATGTTCCATAGTATTCAAGCATCCGGTTGCACAGCTGAAACAGCCGTGGCAGGTTGTCATGTGATACAGACCGTGCAGCCATTGCGGAGCACACAAACCAACAGGAGTACACCAGCAGTCAGGTCGAGAATCAATGGTAGCCCGCCGAAGACGCTTGAAAAAATAGAATGAAAAAATGCTGGTATCACACCAAAAATTGTTTGGAAGGAGGTCACGAGGCCGGAGCCCACAACTTTGAAAAACTGCACCAAGCCAGTTGTTGACCAGGCATTGAATATAGTATGAATCAGAGCACCGAAATGAAGGGGGAGATCAGTATTCAAAAGCGCATGCACAGGAGGAAGTCAGAGCGACTTCTTTTTGAGACAATAGAGCTCTTATTCTGCTCATCTTGTTGAACTCTGCTTTCAAGGTTGGGATGGAAGGCCAGATGGATACATCCAGTCTCCCATGTGGGGGCGGGAAAAGGACATTTTTACAGCAGACTACGCGTTGTGAGACAGTTACAATGTACGGAATCCCCATTAGCATCCCGCAGCATGCCTCATTATTTAAAAGCAAATAGCTACCGTTAGCTAATAATGTAAAAGTGGGTGCAATTGCTGGCACAGGATTTCCTTTCAAAATGCAAGCTAAATTTGGTGCCTGAAAGTTGCAGGTGCCATGAAATTGGATGTGCCTACAGACTACTGAATGATCAGGTGTGGAAGTGCATTCCTCTCCTTTTAAATAAACTTCTTTACCCTCTCTCATGCACCTGTATGTAAATTGAAGCGACCAAACTTCATGCAGGAAAGCAGTACCCAATGGTTCATATCTGCCTAGGGCATAATGTTTCATACATGAACTGAACTTAAACAATGAAAACGGCAAGGTGATTAAACCGTGGATAAGCCACACAGCTGAGTTCGATTCGGCCACAGAGAAAGGTAAAGGTTCCAACTTTTCAATATGCAATAATGAGTATGTTGCATCTTTCATGGACATGAACTGTTGTTTAGCAGTCAGATTAAACAGCAGGAATAAAGATGATGTGTTCATGTAGTCCCAGGGAACTTTCCCAGCCTTCAATGTTTGTAAAGTCCATGCAAACTGCATTATAGAACGCAATTGATTTTGACCATGGTATAAAACAGGCACATCATCCTGCACAATATCCACAACAGATGAAACAATATTATCTAATGTGTTAATTCTGGAAGATAGGGTGTTAATGCTATTATCGATGACAGCTAGCACCTTTTCTAAATTGGCTTGATCAATAGCTCTTATTCTGGAAGCAGCTTCAATTTGAGATAATTTCCAAACTTCGTTATAAATAGCATACACCCATCTTTTGGACCTGCCACCCACAGGACCCTTAACAAAATCATTCAAATCCACTTTGTCATTCAATTTTGATAAATGGAGTTTAACAGATACTAAGGTGGAAAGTTGCAGCCAGCTCTGACATAACTTCCCGACAGACTAAGTAGTAACAGAATGAGAAGATTTAAATCGAGGGTCTACTCTAACCTGTGTATAGCCCGGGTATAGACCCAGAAAACGATGTTGACAGGAATCTGAGCTTTTCTGCCATATTAACCACCCTTTAGGGTCTAAGTTGGAAATGTTGAAGGATGTATTAGTAATGTAGGACTGCAACGCATCAAGGGACAGATCTGTGTGAGTATTCCATTCTGGATAAGCACCCAGATCAGGAATAGAGGGGGAATTCATCTTTATAGAAGTAGCCAATCCAAAGCAGGTGGTTTGATAAATGGTAGAATTCAAAAACACCATGTGATTTGGGATAAGGCAAGCACGATGCAGAGCTTCTGTACCTTGCACCAGCCATGCTTTAGAACCCCAAACAGATTAAAGATCAATGGTATCTTTCCACAGCTCATAGCCTACAATCGCCAATTCATCCATAAAGCACTTAGAGTACAATCATTTTGTGTGGGTCAGTCTGACTTTGGAAGTTGACTCTGCAGCCACTTTAAAATAAAAGGCTTCAGGTTCAGATACACTGAATTCAGTAAAATATGGAAATTTGTTCACTAGAGTTTTGGAGCTGCCTTCAAGGGGCGCCTTGCAGTGTTCCCATTGCGTATAATTAACAACATTTCTAAATGTATTTGCTTTATGCAGGAAATGATTGCCATAGTGTTGGTAGCAAAACAACTCCCCATAATTTGCTGATTCTAAATACAAATCTTCAGCATCAAAAGCAGCATAATATTTCAAATCAGAAAAAAGAGCCTCTACGGCCGGGACATCCCAATCATCAGAGCGGATGTTTTGTTTAACAACATCCCCCATAGAAACACAAAGTACATTGGGGACATTAATCACCTCTGTGGGACCATGAATTTGAAATTTAACAGCATCCCATACAATCCCATCTAACACAGGCCAGGCAGTAATATTCACAAAAGTCTGGTCCCTCTTCATGATGTGTGATGAGGAGTGGGGTGCCAAAGTTCCATCAATTAATCTAATTGTAGATCTTTCGGTGAGAAAGTGTCCATTTACTAGACGAAAAATACGACCACAAATCAAATTGACATAAACAAAAAAATAGTTATGAGCACCAGCCAAATGTAAGTCCAAGGGGGAATTAAAAAATGTCTTTTAAAACAAGCAGCAAAAATATAAATTTTCGATGGGGCATTGGAAGTCATAGAGTTAGTCTCAAATGAAAAACAAGACTGGTCAACTGCACTTGAATGTAAACCAGGCAGCGACACATCTGTGGGAGAAGTATATTCAGTATCTTCAGTTGGACCACCAGCCGGTGAAGGCAATAAAGGATTAGTAACTGTATGCATCTCGATGGCAATGTCAGGCCTGTTGGTAGTTGCCAGAGCCAAAACAGAATTTCTTAGCATTGCTGGACAAGAGACCGCTGGAGTCATACTAAGAAGAATCGGCCACTCGCTGTAGTTTGACATTGTCAATGGAGATGTACCTGTTATCCTTGCGACCAGGAAGAGGAGGTAAACTGACTGTTCTTATACCCAGCACAGCAAGCACTGGTACTGGAGCACGATAAGAGGGGCCGAACTCCTTCTTGTTCTCCACCTTCTCACGGACCAGGTCACCAACTCGAGGTAGCCAGCCAACTACCGGAATCTGAAGCGCAGCATCAGTTGTGGAGGGCAAGTGTTCCTTTGCAAGACTGTCTCTGGTCTCTTGTAGATTCTGTAATACAGCACAGTGATCATCTACATCAAAGGGTGCGGCTGACGCCGCCATGTCTAGACTATCAAGGTCTGGGACAAACATCTTTATGCCAAAGAGCATTTTGTATGGGTTCCGCCCACCCAGAGACCTTCCAGGGAGATTATTAAGTGCAAGTTGAACGGTATACAGATGGGCCAACCAGTTCCTGCCAGTACCTAAAACCCTAGCTGTCAGGGATTGCTTTAAGTCACGGTTCATTCGCTCCACAACACTATTGTCCTAAGGCCCGTATGGAGATGAAAATTTTACTTGGACCCCCAAAGATCTCATGGCTTTTTTGTACTCCTTGGAGGCGAACGCAGGACCTTGGTCAGAATGAAGGGTACCACACGCAAAAATTCCCACAAAGACACGCAAATCCCTGATGACAGTTCGAGCATCAGCACTCCGTTGTGGCCAGACCCAAAGAAAACGTGTGCACGAATCCACTGCAACTAAGATATACTTATACGCAGTATCAGAGAAGAAAGGACAGCAGTGATCTAAATAAACGCACCCATGTGGTTTATTAGATATGTACAACTGTGTTTGAGGTGGGCGCGCAGCAGTCGAAGGTTTTATCTGCTGGCAGATGTCACAATTAAGTGTTTGCAAATATATATAGGAAACTTATTCCAACAAGGTGAAGTGGTTTAAAAACAAATATAGACACATATATATATAACTATGCACAATTTTAGTCTTTTTCAGTACTTTTTTATATGCAGATTGCTCCCATGATGGGTACTAAGTCATTATATATACAGATTGATCAATAACATTCCATTTAATCTCGACCATAATGATTCATTTAACATGGCTCTATTCGATTTAATTGATCAGTTATATTCCTATTAATATCAACAAAGAAATGTTTTTATTAAAACATGGCTCAAATTAGATCTACGTGCGTTTCGGCGTTCAGCCTTCCTCAGGCAGCCATGATTCTTTAGTTCCTTATAACAATGGGTCGGATGTCGGTAATCAGAAGCTGTGTGGATCAGCGCGAAGCGAGAAATGCGCATGCGCGGGCGTCCACGCATGCACATTTGTGGAAAGAAGTTGTCAACTAGGAAGAGGGAGCCCCGGAGATGCCGAGCTACAGGTAAGGCATTATATTTAATGTTTTTATAATAGTTTTCATTATTTTAAAAGGAGGGCGGGCGGGAGGCGGGCGGCGCGTAGTGGGGCTATGTGGAGTACGTGAGTGTGCGTAGATTTGGGCACACTATGCGCTGCTCCACGTAGCCCCACTACGTCCACTACACCCAGGCTTGGTAAATTACACAATGGTAATCCTTAAGCGGGCGCAAGGACAGAGGAGCCGGATAAACAAATTCATACTGCAAATACTCCTGAGTCTGCAATGAGGCATCAAAGATGTAAGTGACATCCGGTGATGTCAAAGAAGTTGCCCATTGTATCCAACGTGGATGCAAAGCTTTAGAATTTGGTACACTGGCTTTTGTTACTGCCTCTAGGGCAGTATACGGTGTGATAACCAACATGCGTTTCCCCTGCGACAGCGCTCTCTCTTTCAGAATCGCCATCTGCATTGCAGTCAAACTTTCTCGACAGTGGAAAAGCGCATTTCAGCCGAAGTGTACAAGTGTGATTTGTAAGCAATGGGGACTTTGTCACCCTCTTTGAACTTTAAGTACGTGAAACCCACTGCGCCCGGCACAATTCTTATTATCAGGTTAGTGTGGTTATCACGTGTCAGTAAGTATTTCGAAGCAAGAAGATCAGCCTGCCAAGATTGCAGGATAGCTGAATGTTCTGGCAGCCAGCTCGATTTGAAAAAAGTAGGTTGTACCAAGGCATATAGCGGCTTGATACGCTGGGCATAATCGGGAATGTAAGTACACCCGAAATTAAAAAAACCCAGCAAAGATTGTAGTTTCTTCAGTGTTGTCGGAGCACGCAAACATGCGCACTTCTCCAGGAAGTGAGGGACTAATCCTTGACTTTCATTGTTGAGTTCATAGCCCAAAAACAACACTGTATACTCTGCAATGTGTGACTTTGCAAAGTTGAATTTATAATTGAAGTCCGCAAACATGACAATGATGCGGTCAACCTGACACAGATGCGGCCATAATTCGTCGTCTGTGAGATAGATATCATCAACTTACGAGTACGCATCAGGGTCAATGCTCTCTAACAGAGAGACAACACGAGCGGCAAAGACACCTGGACTGTTTTTGCAGCCCATGGCTAATCTTTTAAACTGGTATTGCTTGCCACCGGAAGTAAAGGCTGTCCATTGACTACTAATCGAGGACAGATTATGGCTATAAAAGCCATTGGAGATGTCAAGTGTGGTCTTAAACCTTTTTCTCACGAGACTATCAACTAGGGCAGAACTGTGGGTATTCTCTATGGCACAGGTCCGACAATGAGAGTTCAAATGCCGGTAATCCAAAACTAGGCGGAACTACCCATCAGGTTTAGTTACAGTGAATAGAGGATTATTCATGGGTGATACACGTTTCAATAACATCTTGATATTCTAATTGTTCATGGATTTCTGCGACGTGAGATCTAGCTTCGCAGCGCATGGGATATTGGGGTTGCGGCTGGGGCATAGACTGTAATGGAATCTCATAGCTGGGTGACAACTTATCACACCCATCCTGAGTACTGTACAACGCCGGAGCAAGTACCTGAGCCCACTCTTCTGCAAAGTTCTGAGCTTGATCCTTCGGCACAGTGTGCGCGAAAGATGGGAGGATTACCTCCTCCCCTCTAGGAGAGGCCAAAATGAAAGCTGGGGGCCAGTCTGACTCTGCTAACAGAATGTCATATGTAGAGGTCAGATTTTCCCAAAACATCCCTTTTATGGTACATTGTATGTCACCTTCTATTAAAAGGACTATGTCGTATAGTCTGTCAGGGGGAGCCACTCTAGTATCAGCAGGTTCTACAGTAATGAATGTGTCAGTTGCTGTCGCCTTCAGATATGGACGCAGTGCTTGCCGCACTACTGTAACCTCCGCTGCGCTGTCGAGCAGCGTTAGTGCCCATGTCAGGTTCCAAAGCTGCGTTCTCACTATCTGTGGCATACCTCGCCGTCAGTGCAGCAACTTTCTTCTTTTGAAACGGGGGTCGTTGTCGTGCAAACTCGTCCTGCTTGCCTTTACCGTCAATCTGGCAGGGCTACTCATGTCCTTGTTGGGCACCCCGACCTTTGCCATGTTCTGTGAGACCAATGTTTCCTGTGAAGAACAAAGAGAACGTTGTTCAGGAACCTGAAATCTATTATGAGACCTAATCCTAGTGCGATCGCACAAATCATATGTGCGTTCAGTAGTCGCTTGGACCGGCGACGCGGGACGAGACCCCTGTTTCTGTTGCTGCTTCCCCTGTTTTTTAGCTTTCCAATTTTGTTTAGGAAAAGCTGGACGTTCGTCTTTAGAAGACGTCCCTGTCTTAGTTTGTGGTTGCGTAATTGTTGTCTGAACAAAAGGCTTAACCCCTAAACTATTGCGGCCAATGGTCTTATAAGCCTTCGCAATAATCTTTGGTAACTACTGCGGTTTATCGACGTCGTCGACGAGGCGCAGCGCATTCGACACTTGAAAGTTAACCGCATCTCCCTTGACATTAGCAAGGATGAGCGTGGCAACTACGTAGAACATGCCGACAAGCCTCATCCCTAATTCGACCGCCGCCTCCGGACCGTGTTGATCCTGAACATGTTTTATCACGGAGGGCAGTACAGCCATAGACAGGGTGCCGAAGCACTTCGAGTGGACTGCTGCAAACACTTTACCCCAGTTATCACAATCAGCTACCTCTGGGACCAAGTCGTTTTGCAAACTAATGGTGAAAATCCTGTGTTTTTCCACAGGAGTAGAATTCGGGTAAACTGCTTCCAGCTGGTCAAATTTCTCAGCAAGCCAATAAGGCATATCGTCCTTATTTTGGGGGCGCTTGCCCATTACCTAATTAACCATGATGGGAATAATAGTAATCCCGGCTTGGACAGCTGGTTGCGCCGCAACCCCAGGTGCCCCCACCTGGACATTGCGTGAAATGTATTGCACTAAAGCCCTATGTACTGTAATTAGGGCGGTATGGAGTTGACGTAACTCATCCACCGGGGTTTGCAAATAACGTGGATGTGGTGTAAACCCGGCCAAGACTGGCCAAGTGGCCCCTGGAATGGACAAGGGACCTAAACGAACCACTGTAACCGCGTGGGGGAGGGTGCCATTGAACCAAATACGATGCTGCCAAGCAGAAATTGGAATTTCCTGCGTCCTATATGGAGTGTAATTAGCCGGGACTGCCGTAGGAGTGTATGAGTGAAACGTATTATCATCCACATTCACTTTCGGCAAAGTAACCCAAGTGTAAAATAGCTCATAGGGATGCGATACATCGGCACTCACTACAAAGATAATAGACATCCCATCATCAGGCACCCTGAACTGCGTCAAATGACGCAGGAGAGGTGCGCGACTATGCACTGCAATAGTGACTTCAACCATAAGGACACAGAGAAGAAAAACAATCTATATAAACGGTAGCACAAAAAAGATATTAGATAAAACAAAACCTTTTTAATTGTCAAGCTAGAGAGAACCTATATATTAACTAATTAGGTAGGCTTAAACCGTCACTCCCGTCAACCGAAACAAGAGTGAGGGTATTGTGGACTAATATAAGCACTACTAAGGCATTTCAATCATAAGACCAAACGTTAGGTGCGCCATGTTGCAGGGATTCTGCTAATCCACAGAACTATACGCAGGAAACCAGGACCTCAGTGAATTGTGGTGTACCAAAAACTCACCTCAGTACCCAGAGCCCCCATCCGACTAGCATCAGTGTCTCATTCGTTCTCCGTATCATCTCGAAGCTACCAATGATTAGACAACCCAGAACAAGTGACTTAGGGTACTTTCAGGAATGGTGGGAATCAGAAATACCTTTTCGGTAATATTCTCATATCAGTCCACAACAAGAGTAATCAGAGATACGGTAAAGTTTAGAATGTTTCTTTTTAACTACGTGCTCTAAGGTGCTGTATTTTTGATAACATAAGCAGACAAATGATTAGAAACAAAACCATCAGCATTGTTACAATACCATAGAAAATGAAGGGAGAAATCATATTACAAATGATAGTGGAAAACAACCACCCTCCCTTTGCTAGTAAGCTAGTTTTATGAAACCAATAGAAGGTCTCTAGGCTTGAATGGGGAACCCCATACCGTAAATATCAGCTTAGGTGAATCACATCACAGGGTCAGCTCTGCTCTGTGTCTGGAAAAGGTTTTTCTCCAAGTGCCTGAATCATGCATGCAAATGCCATATTAAAGACACCTGAGTTTCAGATATTTGCAGCTGTGTGCGTGTTATGGCTAGAGCGTGGGCCGATCAACCTGAATTCAAAAGCATACATTGTTATTTGACCTTGACGGCTTCTGTACACAGTTTTCAGACAAAGGTCGCAGTGCACGCCTAGGGATGCAAACAACAGACCGTTCTCATGTGCAGAAAAAGCAAGCAAGCAGTTTTTCTTGTAAAAACAACTACCTGCAGTGTCGTGTGCAAAAGCAGCAAAGTGGCAAAATGGAGTTTTACATCTAAGGTGCTTATGCTAACATAGCAATTTGGTGTGTCCATAGAACTCCGTCTCCACTACAGCCCCTAAGGGGAGCGACCCTTGCCCAAGGGGCCACTCCCCATAAATGTATCCCTGGTGGTCTTGTGGGCCACTTTAATTTAAAAATAATGGCGTACGCTACCCCCTAGGAGGGCAGACACAGCCAAAATATATTGCCCCCAAATAGGGGAGCGACCCTTGCCTAAGGGGCCGTGCCCCAAAGCAAAATAAGGACATTAGAAAAAAAATCCCTGGTGGCCCAGTGGGCACCGATACCTAAATATATCTTTTATTTAAAGGTGATCTGCCCCCCCCCCCCCCGGGGGACAGACCAAAGTAAAAAAATTGCTCCCCCAAGGGGAACAACCCTTGCCCAAGGGGCCGCTCCCCAAAGCAAAATGGCCATTTACAAAACATTACACATCCCTGGTGACCTAGTGGGCACATATAAATACACATATAATTAATTTAGGGACATCGATCTGCCCCCCCAAGAGGGGCAGAACAAAGAAAATACATTTTTCCCCCAATTGGAGCGACCCTTGCCCAAGGGGCCGCTCCGCAAAACAAAATGGCCAATTACAAAAAATAAATAAATCCCTAGTGGCCCAGTGGGCACCTATTAATCAAAATATACATTTACGCCCAAATCTGCCACACCCAGGGGGGGGCAGAACAAACTACAAACATTGCTCCCCCAAGGGGAGCGACCCTTGCCCAAGGGGCCGGTCCCCAAAACAAAATGGCCAATTACAAAACAACAAAAAAGTCCCTGGTGGCCCAGTGGGCAGCTATTAATAAAAAAAAACATTTGCACCCAGATCTGCCCCCCCAAGGGGGGCAGTCCAAACTACAATCATTGATCCCCCAAGGGGAGCCACCCTTGCCCAAGGGGCCGCTCCCCAAAACAATAAGGCACTTTAAGAAAAAAAAAAGGCATTTCTGCTGCACGATCGCGCCCCAGGCGCGATCGCGCAGCAGGAATGCTTTTTTGAAAGACATCGGAGGATCCGATGCCTTTTAAAAAGTACCCCCCACCCACCCCGAGGAGAAACTCATCTCCTCGTTCTCCAACGCGCTGGTGGCAAATGGGTTCCAGCGTTGGGAATCTCTCAATGACGTCAGCGCCCCTCATTGATGATGCAGAAGGGGGACAGGGGGAGGCAGGGGAAGGGCTTCCCCTGCCAATCCCCGGTGGGGGCACAAAGATCGCCGGCCTATGGGGGGAGCGCCTGCGCTTCCCCCGTGGGTGGGTGCCAGGACGGCCGGGACCCATCCTGAGCACATGGCCACCGTGGCTCAGGACAGCTCCCGGCTGTCCTGATCATGAAAGGGGTTAAGACCAGGTTTCCCTGGTCTAAATTTTGGCGCTCAGTGGAGTGTTGTAGCTGGAGCAGTACAGGGCCATGCAAACTCCACTTTACATTGTTGGCGCGTGGAGGGCCAGCCAGAGTCCTTTAGGGAATGACAAGTTCAACGGATGAGGAAGAGTCCAGTCCGCAGTATGATTGCTGTGTCATTGGTAATGAAACGGAATATGGCAGTCCATGTCGAGTTCCAAGGTGAGTGTCGCAGAGAGTATCGGGGGACAGTGGAAGGTGATGATGCAGAGGGCAGAACCAAGCAGAAACAGGCCATATGGCAGAGATGAATGATACTGCTTCCTTCTTACCACCAAGGCAGATTAATTTGCATCTTTGTCCTCTGCTGTATCATGTGCCTCACATGTGGGTGGTGGTGGTCTGTCCCCAGCACTGTGTGGCGGTGACACCTCAGGGGCCGGAGTTGGAATGTCTGCCGCACTGTGTGGCACTGACACTTCAGGGGGCGGAGAAGTGGATGGAGTGGTAGCAGCAGCATTCATCCTTGCCAGGCCTTGTGGCAGCAATGCCATGAGGAGGGTCTTCTGGGCATTGAGGAACCCAGCTCCTCCGCTGGTGTTCAGCCGTGACAGCCGCTCTTTCCGCCTGCGTACTCTCCATGTTCTCCATGATCCTCCGCATGTGTCCCAACTCCCGGGTGACATCGCTGGAGCCACTCTGACTAGACAGTTGTTCTTGTCTCAGAGTCAGGACTCCAGCGATGTCAGCCATGGATTGTTGGAGAGCATGGAGTGGACTGTGGGTGTCCAATAGGGACAGTGAGTGGTCCCTGATGGGACTTAGACACCCACGTATGGCATCTAGTTTGACTGCCATGTGGTTGAAACCCACCCACACCTGTTCAGACAACTTCTCCTGGCACCCCAACACACGGCATTGGAAGGCCATGTCTTGTTCTAGGGGGTCCTGGGAGGCAGCTGTGGTGGTGGGTGCTGCCTACTGTGTGGTCGGTGCAGGGGGTGGGGTCTCAGCGATGCAGCTGGGCTGCCCTGCTCCTGGAGGTGAGTTGACGTAGCTGTTGATGAACTCTTGGAGACCATCGGTATCGAAGGTGTGGAGGTCCTCTTCGTCATCAGAGAAGAAAGGATTGGTCTGCTCAGCAGGAGGTGTTGGTTTTCCACCTGCAATGTGAAGTGGAGATGCAGGTTAACATTGTGTTCACATGTATGTTGACGCATTGTACATGTTTACATACAGACTGCATGACAATGTACATTGTGACTGTTTGGGAGGGGCTGCCTATTTGAAGCAGGACAGTGGACATTTCGACAACATCACGGATGTGTGTTTGTACTTGTACATTATCAACTCACATTTCACTGCTGTGCCAAATGTGATTGGCCAGTTTCTACAGACAAGCAGCCCCAGTTGTGTCCCCTGTTCTCTTATGGACGTGTTTCGGTTTGTACCACATTGTTGTCAGTGTTGATGTGCTCTGCATGTTATGTGTGTGTGGCATTTTCTGTGAGTCACCCCAGCAGCTCTGATTTTGCTGCCCCTTATCCCTTTCATGCGGTGTGCCTTTGACTTCTGTGCTTCTACAGTGCTGAGATGTGGCATACTTGGGTACATTGGTCTCTTCGTGGGAGTTGGGGGTCTGGGGTATGATTTGTCCGCAGATTTGTTGAAGTCAGGGATTGTTGGTGCACATGGATGTGTCAGGGTGTGACCTGCTCCTTTACGGATGTTGTCCACACTCAGCCACCTCAGTGTCGTTGCATGCAGCATTTCATGGTATATTGACTGCAGCAATGCTATTCGTCATGCAGTGTCACTTGCATTGTCAGAGTTGCTCACAGACATGTCCCCTTGCTGGGTTTGACTTATGTGCATGGGTTGTTGTGAGATTGGTGGTGTGTGTGACGGGCCGCCTCTGGGCAAATAGTCGTCGGGGGCCTACTTACTATTCCTAGGTGTGCTGCAGTGTGCCAAGGGGATGAGGGACATGCTCCAGAGTCATTGTAGGTGTGCAGTGTGCTCTACTTAATTGTGCATTTAGGCCATTGTGCCCATCTCCCTCTGTCCCCCCAGTCCCTGGTCGTTACTCACTGTGTTGCTGTTGTGTCAGGTCATGTTGAACAGTGCCCGGTCCACCAACTCCTGCCACCGTCTCCGCACTGATGACTGTGGCACCATTTCCTCCATCTCATCCAGCTCCTCCTGTGGCACTGGACTCCCACCGCCAGTCTGCATTTCTGCCTTCTGGTTGTTTGCGAGTTTCTGCTTGGTTTTGCGCTTCACATCATTCCAGCGCCTCTTGACCTCTTCCATTGTCCTCTTCAGCACTCCGACTGCATTCAGCTTGTCCACGATGGACTGCTAAATCCTAATTTCTGTTACCAATGACACAGGGGAGATGACGAACAGTAGTTGATGGTGTACTATCACCTCCGTTATCAGATCCTGTTTTCCTGCGGACTGAACCGTGTCTTTCTCTTCTTGTCCTTGCTTTCCCTGTCCCCGAGGTCCCCGGCCTGGGCCTCCGGGGGGCTTGTGGGGTTCTGGTTGTCCTCTGTACTTCCTCCAGCTCCCTCCATTGTGCTTCGCAGTTTTTTTGCTTTTGTTTGTATTTTATTTTCTACTTTTATAGTGATTTTTCTCGCCTGACATGTGTGGCTTGCAGGCCTGGTGCAGCTTAACGCTTATTTTTTTATCGCGGTTGGGCCCAACGCACGTTTTTTCATGTTGGTGTTTAGATTTTTGTCGCCGTCTCAATGACTTTATCGTGGACATTTGACGTGTTGTCTGGAGACTGTCACATGTTACCGTTGTGTTGTGAATAGGACGTTAACACGGAGTTATTTTCCCGCAATGTACGGCGATATGAGACATTACGTTAACGGATTTTGGCGATGATTATCGCACGTTCTTGAGAACATCCCCCAATGGATGTTGTGGTGGAAGGCCCACTGCTACACCCACTTCCCACCCTTTTCACGTTAAGCATAGTGTGAAAGGCGGCCTTATTTACAAGGCAGCGTTAAGACACGTTAAGTGGCTTAACACTGCCTTGTAAGTAAGGCAAAGCCCCAATCGCCATGGAAACGTCACAAAAAGTGACGTTCCCGTGGTGATAGGGGTTGTACATATGCCCCTCAGTCTTAGAGTGGTTAACTTGAGGTGGTGCTCTACTATCCAGTTATGAATAGTCCCAAGATAGACAATCAGACCGTCATATCGTCCTTGGAGGAAATGCACAAGCACAGATGCCTCTCGTGCTCATAGTGGCAGGGCCGGTACACCTTGAGACTGATTCACAAGTGCGTTTATGAGCGTATGTAGCAGTACTTCTGTGATGTTGCTTCACATACTCTGAAATTAGATTATGAATTAGTTTATGAATTGTCTCCAAAGCATTTAAAAGGGAAATAAAATAGGATTAGTTGCTGAATATTCATACACAATTAATACAGATAGAAATGCCTGCACCCTCTTTGCACTTTTATTAATCGAGAGCTGGACATTTCGGGACTGGGTCACAAAGGCATTTATATGTATGTGAAGAAATACTCACAATGACATTGGCTCTCATCTTTTTAACGTTAGTAGTGTTTAGAGGTGATGCTTTTTGTTTAAAAATACTTGAAAATTGTTTTCTTTTCCACTTGTGTTTTGGAACATTCTCTTGGTTGAACAGAGTTCATATTTACCAGAGCACAGACTGTAACTGCTGATTTTGACTTAAGGTAGCCTTTATCTCTTTCCCCTCCAATAAAGCCTGGCTATTGTAAACTCCTGACACCATATGTACCATTGATGGAGAAATACTAGTGCAGTCTGAAAACTATCATGTCTTTGTGAGCTAGAAGTCTGGAATGACTATGGCTAAATTTCTCCGTAATCAGGCAGAAAGTTCAAATAAGCGAATTTCACTTCTGCTCTATAATAATGCATTAGTATATAATTCTGATTAGGACTAATCAGAAATTCGCAAAAGTATACTGATCATGAACAATGTGACTTTCGCCACATCTGAGGAGTACTCCTGCAATTATGTGTGATTCAAAAACAGCCTGGAACTGGGGTGCATTACCAGTCGGCTGACCATGGCACGCATCTTTAAAGAGTAGTACCTTGAGTATAATGTTCTGGCTTTGTGTAGACAATAAAACAACCTGTGTGAGACAGCACACATTCACCAACAGACCACTCAGATACAACCCTCTGTAAAAGGATCACTAGCTTTAGCAAAAGGAACCTTCTCTGCAGGATTCCACAATCTGAATCTTACACTACACTCTTTACAAACGCAGGAGCCTTGCATGTTTTCAGAAAACACTGAGCCTGGTTCAAAAAGGCAACCGTCCTTCTGCTCTCATAGAAATACTATTTCTCATAGGTGTAGATTTATGATTTTTTCTTACTCCCAAAACTCAGCAGAATGCAACTGAGAAGCTGGCTGAGTCACGGGATTCGTTTAAAATGATAACATTTCCCCATAAGTAGTTATAAATAGCCTACAATGATGCATTGTGTAAAGGCAGCCGATGGGCAAAGGCACATTCTTTTCGTTTCTCCACAGGAAAAACACAGGGGCAGATTTACAAGCCCCTTGCACCACCATTGCGTCACTTTTTGAGATGCATCTGTGGTTTTTTTACACCAAATTTACAAGGTGACACATCTATGGAGATGTGTCACAGAAGACGGAGATGCAAAGTAATGGAACTGCATGAGAATCTGCTGCATCACTTAAGTATTCAATTATGCAAGGTAGGTGTTCTGACGTTAAATCCAACGCATTACTGACGCAGGCATATTTAGAACAACTACCCTCGGAGATGCATCTTTTGGCTGCATCACGCATCTTTGAAATTCCTCCTGCAAGCCTACGCCTCATAAACTCATGCGCAGGAAATTACGCAAGTACCATACAAATAGAAGATAAGACCAGCAGAGCAGCCAGACTGGACCTCCTAATCCTGCAGCTGTGAGTCAGACCAAGAAGACGACAACCACCACCAGACCATATACCACAACCGCACCCTCCACCATCACCACAAAGGCAGCGCAGGAGAAGGGAGTGCAGATATCGGCAAAGGACCACTCTCATTGGGCTCCGAGATGAACAAGTCGTCAAAATGTATCACCTTAAGAAGGTGTCCATTGTGACCCAGCTGTGTCAGATCTCCCATGGCTACAGCCACCAAATGTCAGTGTCTGCAACATTCCACCACAGATAAAGCTCCTGGCGGTGTTGCACATGTTGGTCTCAGGATCTTTCCAAGCAAGAGCAGCATTGTTAGACCTGTCAGCCCTAGGGTGGTCTACCCCGTTTTTTTGCCCTTGTTGCCTCATTTTTTCCGCCATCTTTTTGTTGGCCCTAGGTCTCTGGGCGCCTTGCCACTGCTAAACAGTGCTGAGGTGCAGGTGCTCTCTCCTAACAACCTGGCTGCCACAGGCCCCACTGCGGAGTGGCCATTGCATACACACACTAGTGGTTAGGAGCAGGCTGGGACATCGTGATACAGTATCTTTTTCCATCCCGCCTTTTTGTCCCATAGACTATTATGTGGAAGCTCCTGGAACCTTCCAGCCTGGGAGGGATTATGATTTGCTGCCTCTGCAGGAGGGTAACCTGACCTGGGGGTATAAGAGGAAAGGAGGGAAACCTGACTAGTCAGTTGGGGCACCACTGGACCTGGGGGAACCTCTGCCGGAGCGTAGGCCGTTGGGCCTAGGGGAGAAACCTACACTACTGGGACTGCCTGCCTACTGATCTTGCCTGGTGAGGGGGCGACCCAGGGGACCATCTCCAGTGTGCTGCGGGGACCCACCCTGCCTCTGATGCCTGTCAACTCAACCCCCTTCTCCCCCCACTGACCTGCCAGGGGGACCTGCCCTCTACTCTCCCCATCAGACAGGTGCTGTCCTGGACTGACGCTGCGGGCCCTACAGAACTGCAGGTAAAGCGCCATGCCTCCCCCAAGCGCTATGCCGCCAGACCTGGGCCCTTGAGGAAGAAGCTGACTGGGATCAAGCGCTGTGTCCCCCTAGCGCTGTGCTGCCGGAACTGTGCCCTGGGAAATACGTGCCTGCTGTTGAGCGCTGAGCTGTCGCTGTGTTCCCCCTGTAAGCGCTCCTCTGTATCAGCTTATAGCGCGAAGTCATTCTAGACCCCTCGAACTGCTGGGCCCTGGCGTGCGACGACCTACCCGTATCCTTGACACCAGGCGCTGCTAACCCTATCCACCACCGCGACCCGGGGACCTGAGCCTAGTGCTGTGAGAGGGGTAGCGCCAACTGTCACCAGACACCGCCGCGGGCCCGCGCTCCGCTCCAGGGGAGCTACTATACCCACCTTCACCGCTGCGGCCCGGGACCCACGTGGTAGCGCCGAGCCGCGAAGAGAGCTCACTGGGTGGAGACCGCCGCCGCCCTAGCACCCCCGTCCCCGGCGCTGCCTCGCTGGAGATCCACTGCCACGGCCCCGCAGTCCGGGAGGGCTGCCGCGATAGCGCGGGAGGCCGCGCTGGGGCGGTGGGTGACGTCAGCCGCCCTGCAGGAAAGGCACGGCCCCATTGGTCCTGGTGGCCGCGCCCTCGGGGAGCTGGCCACCCATTGGCTCCCGGGTCGAGGGAGCCCCCGACCTGCCCCAGGCCGGGGCAGAGCTGTAGAGCCCTTCGTGGAGGCCAGGGCCACCGGAACACCCCCAGGAGTGGCCCAACCTCGGAGGGGATGGCGGGGCTGCCGAAGAGCACCCCACGATCCGTGTGGTAGCCCCGTATACGCCCCTCACCTCCCAGGAGCCGGGACAAGGCCTCGAGGTTCCTCCAGGTAAACGAGGTAACCGATAACGGGAACCTGCCTGCCAGGATAGTTTAAAGGGCGTAACTGTACCCAGGAGAATTACCGGCGATTATCCACTGAACTTCTGGAATGAATTTGCCCCCCCTGTTCTGAGCCCACATAAATCCTCAGTTGTCCTGAGAGTTCTTGCACTATTCCCATAGATGGAGTTGCACCCATGTTGGGGCAGGACTGAATTGCTTATGGCCAAAAGGTTAATGGTGCTGTACACTTAAATTAATTCATGCCTGAGTTAATCTACATGAATTAATTGTTGCCCTGCTAGTCACTGATTCACATCTTGGAAGGACTTGACCGTTGCTCTGTGATTATCTAAATGAGTTAACTGTTGCTCTGAAGTGCCCAGATTGATTTAATGCAATGAATTGACTGTTCCGCTATCCTGCATTGCTTAAAGTTCCTGACTGGACTGATTGTTGCCCGGTGATTATCTATTTTAGCTACTCCATTGATGTGAATGACTTTGTGGTTGCCTTGAAAATTAACTGCATTAATCCTGAAATTAATTGACACACTGCGACTTGAAATAGATAAAGCAACTTGTGTTTTTACCAATCTACCTGTGTGGTGTCCTTCATTCTGTGCACATGGCTGAATCCGCGTAAGGGAGTGCTGCACTAGTGCTTTACACATTGCCTTTGGGTGCCTTCCTACCTCGCGCCAAGCTACAGTGTCGGAATTGGTGACCCCAGTTCTAACAAGCATGAATGGCAGGTGTCTCGTAGGCATCTTTCTCTGCCTTCCTCCCTTCTTTCTTGGATGCCATCATTCAGCTCACACCACAGCCCATCCATTTTCCCAACACACAACAGTAGCATATAGACATTGAACAAGGCTTCTAGGCCATAGCTGGCTTCCCACATGTACTTGGTGCAATAGACTGCATGCATGTACAACTAGTACCACCTGCAGCAACTTCACACCTATACCACAACAGGATGCACACACACTCCATACATATATCCAGGCCATTGTGGACAATTCACCAATCTACTGGCCAAATATCCTGGGAGTGTGTATGATTCATATATCTACAGAAACAGCATCATCAATGACCGTTTCCAAAATGGACAATATGGCAATGGGCTATTTGTAGGTAAGCATCAATCAACACATACCAATACTCTGTAAGAATAGCTGGCCATCTGGCACATTACATGCCCTTGTGTAAGAATGAAGCAATATGTGATATTGAAAAGGCCAACCCACGTATACACTATAATCACATAACATACAGTCAAAAGCTGCATACATCCATTGCAGCATAACAGAAAGTGCTAAGGGATACAAGATGGAAATGCAACCAAATACCCTGCAAAAAAATGTTAAGTATAATAAGTCCCAGTGTCGACATATGCACACATCTCATCTAATTCACTTTACCTGTTACAATGCGTAATGCATTTTAAAGCATGCATGGAAATAGGAATCCAGCCAAATGGAATGTGTCTGAGCATTAAGGTGTCCCTTTGTTTTCAAATACCATAAACACATCAAGTGCATCAAGATGGACGCCGAGCTGCTCCTACAGAAGGAAGCTCCCAGGCCTGGGATCACTATTCAGTGAATATCCCTAGTAATGCCCTAGCAGCCATCCTGCTACTTGTTAACCTAAAAGGAACAAATGGGGAGGATAACGGAAGATCCGACTCACCCATTCATCAAAGGCTTCATCTAAGGCTAGAGGCTAGAGGAACGGAGGGCCTGCGGGGTCCTCAGGGGTCTGATGAGACCATCTCACCCCTATCGCAAAGCGGCCCGTGTGTCGGTTGGCCGCCGCTTTTAACGGCACGTCGGTTTGGCATGATCTGAGGAGCGGGTGATGGGACCTGCGGTGTATCACATCAGTATGGAGCCAACACTGAAGCTGCAAGCAGAATTATAGGAAGAGAACACCGGGGCATCTCCGTGACCGTTTGAAGACAATACACTGCATGGTGAAGAAGTTGGGTGAGTGTGTATGCCCATTGTGCATTGATGTGTTAAGGGTGGGTGGGGGCTGATGTTTTAGTGGTCTAACATGATAAATGTTTAGCTTAGGATAAGTTAAGTTATGTGGGTTGGTCATAGTTAGGTTTGATAGATTTTTAGATAGAGATGTAGCTTTTAAGATTATTTAGGATAAGTTATTTAGAGGTGTTCATAGTTGCTATTATTACTGTTTTTATTGTTAATAATATTTAGGATTTTTCTATTTTTGGTCTTGTTGATTGATGGTCAGCATTTCAATATTTTCATCTGTGAGTAATTAGGCACATGGAATGTAATCTTTATTTTGTGGTTGCTTAGACATATCAAAATATTGTATGTTGAAGCTTCATGTTAATGTTTTTGGACATGTTATTTTAACACTGAAGACTCAACAGTTTTGGGCAGACACTCTTGTGGTTTAACATACATATCACTATCATTTTTCAACTGGAAATAGAGAGAACACTTGTATGTCTATGTAACAAGAATATGTGTCAACAATCTTTAGTGATGATATATTTGTGTACATAAGTTTTGTTTCCTACACAGATGGCAGGACATACACACTACAAATTGTCAGTCTATGTGTTGTTAGAGCTATTTCATGTTCATGGTCAACTGGTAAGTGTATTACAAGTAGTAAATTCATACCAATGCCCACCACAATGTCTGTATATAGGACAAGTTGAGTGGCACTGACGGTGTATGGAGTACACAGGTACAATTTTGCACACATCTTGGTTACTGGTATGACTTATTTCACTTGCTGGGGCCAAGTTGATGAGTTTACACAGCATCATTTAGGTTTTATGTTGCAGTATTTGAACATGGATTGCAATCTTCACATTGTAATACTTACGAAACAAAGATCGAGTCATTAAACACTCTTCACGGGTGCTCAAATGTATTTACACGTCACAATTTCAATGACATGGGGAAATTGGTCAACCATAGAAGAATGGGACATTGCTCTTGTCACACAAGTTGATATGATGCACCTATGTTTACAGGGATGTGAGGATTGAAAAAACAATTTGTCAAATGTTTGTATCGTAACTAAGACATTGTTATTGGCACAATGTTTTGAACTTACAGCATAAGGACAAACATGATGGCGGGGCACAGGTGTGACCTGTATGGAGTGGAGATTGTCTCATGGTGATATTTTGCAACACTAGAGGGAAATTTCTCTTTGTACACAACACCTATGACATGGTGTGATGTCAGTGTCCTGTCTTGCACTTGAATTGTGTTGTAGTTGAGTCATCTTCATCAGACGGTTCTGCTTGTTGGTCAGTGGGCTCGGTATTTGCAGATTGTGTGTGAGGAGTGGGACCAACAGCAGTGTCAGAGGAGGTTTGAGGTACAGCATTTCCCTGTGACAAGATGTTGGGCATTAGTACTGTGATAATTACTTGTTGGTTTCTGAGGACAGCTAATAAATCCCTATGATAGGCAGACATTGTGGCAAGGTAAGTATCCTACTTTTGCTGCATGTCACGTAGGATTTCATAGATTTGTTCCAGATGTTTTGCCACCTCCCTGGTGCTTTTTGGGTTGGCATTTGTTCATGCCTGAGCCTCATTACACCAGATATGTTAGCTAATGATTGTACGAGGCCAGGGGCTTGATTGTTGTTGGATTGTTCCTCATCCAGGTTGACAGGTTCAGAGTTCAGGCTTCTGAGGATGGCCTGTAGTATTCCACCCACACTGTACACAGCCACATGCACCTCTCTGAGAAGGTCACGCTGTAGTCCAACAGCTGATCTTTTAAACTGTAGCTGCGTATCCTCCGAGTCAGGGGCTGGATGTGTACTGACCGATGAAGTGTTGGGACTTATTTGTGTTTTGTCAGGAGCAGCAACAACATTGTTGTCACTCTCCAGAGGTGTTCACCATATGGTATATAGTATTTCATCAAGAGTATCATGGTCTATTATGAGCAGATTGTCGTCCAGCTCTTAGAAATCATGTGTGTCATCCACTTGTTCTGTTGTAGTGGGTGCATTTGCTGCAAAAAGATGGAAATTGTTACTAGTGCTTGAATGTTGAATCTTTAAAATGTTTTTACCAAAGCTTCGCATGTGTTTTTTCATAGATGAACTCTGTGTCACAGTCAAGTAAACTATGTTGTGATGCAGACCAAGGATCAAGACTTATACCCCCTTGCATCATCATTGCACCACTTATTATTACATCAGTGGTGCAGTGCAGTGGAACTTATTTTCCCTGACACGTGAAGGCACAGTGCCTTGCTAATGTTTATCTTGATGGTATGCACACTTTTATGTAAACACTATGAAGGCACATTTAAATTTGTGTGTGATTGCAATATGTTGGCCTCCTTTGCAGCACCCCATACTGCACCCCTTCTGATATTTTGGCCTGCAACATCTTTACGACATTAGGATGCATGATACATTTTCAGCCTGCTCAGTCACAGAAGTCTTTTTTATTGACACCTTGCACCACCAGTGCATCAATTCTAATCATGTTAACAGTGACACACAGGCGGCACAAGTGGCTTGTTGATAACCCCCTACATTTGTAGGCTCATTGCCAAAGCAGACACCCTTGCACCATGGTGCTAGGATGCAAGCCTTTTGGGTAGATTGTTTTTGTGCATGAATGGGCACTTTCATGTACATGAACAGTCTATTATGGTGAATTCATCTTCCGATGCATCCTGTGGAATGCATTATGCATTTGACTGGCATTGATACACTGGGCACATATGAATATTCCTCCTTGTTCCTCCTCACTAGGCTAGCCGTAGGGTGGCATAGCACTCAGATGCATTTACAGAATAACGATTGCTCATTAATCTGAACATGCATCAGTAGACATAGGTGCTGCTTGAAAATACCCACAGCAACACACGTCACACCACGGACCACCAAGTGTAGCATTTAAAGGGTGATATTTACAGGCACATGTTAAGACACGCAAGGTGGATTTACCTGTCCTTGTGAAGATCACACACCAGGGTACGCCACTGGTGCCTTATGAACTTATTGCTCAGGTGGGACAACAGGATTTTATATCTGCCCCATCAGGGAGAGACATGGCAGGGGTGTTTTGACATGTGCCAAGTGTGATTGTCTTATGTATTTTCTTCCATTATGTATAGGTGGGACTGGGGACAGGTCCCAGTACATCAGAATGCACACAGCAGACTGTGGCACAGGGACATTTCTAGCGGAGATCACCACCATGACCCATTACTCATTTATGTGCACTTCTCGTGACTTACCCATTGACTGCTCTTGATTTTCTAAGGCTGCACTGCCCTGTCCCGATATTCCAGTGACCAACTCCTCTGGGATGACAGCTGCCATCCGCTCCTCCAGGGCATTCCAGAACCCCCTGTTCTGCTGGGCTACTCCTCCTGTTTGTAATGCTGCCTTACCATTTTCCGCTAGCTTTTATTTTGTTCTGCGCCTGAAGTCGTGCCAGTGCTTTTTACAGTCGACGATAGTTTTTTTTGCTTAACCTACGCTGTTTATTTTCTGGACAATCGTCGGCCATATTGCCTCCTTTTTGGCAAGTGGCAACTATGAGCTCACTAAAGCTGGTGCTCATAATTGGTCACCAGTATTTAATTCGCCTCTTGGCTGAAGTTCGATTTGCGCTTCCTCTTTCCCAGGGTCTCTGCATGTGCATCAGGGCTTTTGCTGCGGGTGGTTGCTTGAGGGTCCTGACTACTGCAGTGTCTTTTCTGGTCCATTGCAGACTCCTCTACAGTCCCCAAATTCTTTTTTTAGGTGTTGCATTGTTTTTAGGGTGCTTTTTTGCTGCTTCATGCAGTGGTAAGTGTCGCAGAGTGTTTGGGCTGGCGTTGCGTGACGCAAATCTGACTTACATCACTTTTTCCACAGTTACATCAGGCTGACTTGTGGCAGTTTTGGGGTACCTACATCAGTTCTTTTGACGCAGGATGCAGAGTTGCGCCACAGTCCGCTAAGATGTTAATATGGCGCAACCGTGGTGATTTGCGTTGCTGCAGTGGCGGCGCATTCTTTTTTATGCATCGCTGTGTTGCAGTGGCTATACGTCACTTCTTGTCAATTTTCCCCACGGTTCCGTGTGGAGAAGTCCCTTCTCCACCACCCCACACTTTTTGGGTGATTCATTTCCCTTCCTCCTCTACAGTGTCGTTACTTCATCCATTTGATGGAGTAAAACTTTGACCATTTCCAGGGGGACAAGGTTAGGTGGGAGTTGAAGAAGGACACAGACCCATGGGTTTGTGGGCTGTGACATGAGCATTCACAAATTTAAAAATCAAATTGCGCCTTGTTTCTCACGCTCCCCATCTCTTGCTTAGCATTTACTGGTGGTGGAGAACTACGCATGGAAAGCTATCAGGCGTAAATAGAGCCATTTATGGCCATAAATGCAGCTTTATAGCCATGACTATATCTTCACCCCTAAAGGCGGCTGTAAAGACCCAGAGAGAAAACAAACCAGTCTCATTAGAAGCTAAAGAGCAGCTCCCTTGCCCCATCTTACTTGTTTAACTCGCATCCTTTCTTAGGATTTTTCTAATAACTTGTTCGACATTTTTAGTGCTTTTTCGTAACCAGGAAGCTCTCCCATAAAACTTCAGCATTCACAGTGCGCCATCAATAAACACCAAGTGCTATGCAGGGAAAAGACTGCAAAGCACAGGTATTTGTGGTAAAATATGCTTTGAAGTCGTATGGGATGGGTGAGCAGGGCAGATTACATCCCAGTTGGAGTCCCTAAATCTCCATCAAATAGTCAGCTCTGAGCTGCAGAGGAAGAAAAATGGCATGTCTCTGATTTACTGCCCGGTTTACATTTCCTTGCATTGAATAGCAGGCCTGGGAGCAGAGCGAATGAGCAGCACGCATGCGGCCTCTACCCTGCAAATGCTGCACGCTTGCCCAACTCCAGACAAAAAGAAGAATGGCGGCTGTGTCGTGATTGTGTGCAATGTATGTGGTGAGCGTGACTGTAAAAGCGATGCCACCTACCGGTGCAGAAACCATATACCCCAAACCTCAAATAAAACTAATGTTGTGCCACAAGCATTCTTAATTAAGTGCGGGGCACAAACTTTTTCTTAGGAGACTGCTAAAAGGCCGCGAGTGCCAAATACCAGGCTGCCTAATTTTGTTTCCACCTCTTTCTTCCACAACACTGTCTTTTTTCCTCCTTAAATCATTCTATCATTTTCTTTTTCATCCCTGCTTTCATCCTTTGCCATTGATTTCCTATATTCCTGCAATCACTGGCACAAATTAAGCTTTGGCCAACAGTATAGTTAGTTGCACATGTTATGGATACCACTGTGTGATATTAACTGATGCAGTGCTTTAAATGGGAAAACATAAGTGCAGGTACTCATTAAAGTGAACTAGAGGTGTGGCAAGTGGGCGGGGCTATGGACAGGTCTAAGGCCAAGATATGATGATACATAATAATTCTATACCAGTTGCAGCACATATCAAAACACAACGGAAATGCATTTATGTTAACAAAACAGGTTACATCATTACACAAAATGAAAGCCAAACAGCATAACATGTTAAAAATGTCCTTGTTTTGTAATATTTGCAACGTCTTAATGTCATACCGGTATTTGTTGTTGTTTGGCACAATGCTATATATCCTCACGGGTGCACATACACAAAGAAACAAGCAGACATGTACACAAAAGCTGCTGAGCTAAGGACTACAGAGGCGCCCTGGCTGTCAGAGGCAGCTTCTTCTCGGACAGCCTAGAGCTCACCAGCACTGTCAGCCAATTTGCTTACTATTCATGAGTACTGGTACTCTGCTAGGCAGTGGCGAAGTGCCGGTATTAACAGTGATAAAAATAAGAACTGCCAGTACTCAGTACCTGTGAGTATGGGCCCATTTAAAGCACTGCCTCTGCCCTTTTCCCTATGGCCAGGCTCTTCCTGTCTCTTGCTGGTTCAGTATCTTTACATTCACACCTCTTCTCCGTTCTCGATTCACCTATCATTTCTACCCTGGCTCCAACCTTCCTTCTCTCCCTGGTTCTGCCCCTCTTACTGCCATCTCTCGCTTACTTTCTCCACAAGTCTCTTACATTTTGTCACTGTTTTTTCCTCCACTTGCCTCATCTTCTCTCCTCCATGATGTACCCATTCCCTACATTTGCCACCTGGCCAGTAATTTGTTGCCCTATATTTCATTATTTGTGTTGATAAAGCACACTTACAGTTGAAGCCAGTGGCTTTTAATTAAGACTTGCAAAAAAAAAAAAACTTGCTAAATCAGGATTGATATTTTTCCCCAGTAAATAAAAGCATAAATCCTTTTATCACTTCAAAAGTACAAAACTATTTCCAAGCTGTGAAAGTTTGTGTGTGTGTGTGTGTGGGTGTGCGTGTGTATGTGTGACTGTGTGCATGTGTGTGTGACTGTGCACGTGTGTGTGCACGCACGCTCCGTCGTGCCCTGTAAATTCTGCTGGGCAGCTTTTTAAACTAAATTTCAGGCTAATCGTTAGTTCATCTCTCTTCTTCCTGGCATTAAAAGAGGGGCTTCGATTGTAATTGCATGTGGTTCATCAATAGCTAAACCCATTACCTCAAGAAATACAGCAGAGTTTTTACTTTACACAAATTTGTGTTAAAATACAATTCCCAAGGACCCATTTCAAAACTGAACAAATATCTGGTATTTTTATCTGAAAAAAAGTGGTAATTCTAACTTCAGCTGTCACCTCACTTTTTTTACATTCCTCTTTCCCCCTTCCTTCTATGTTCATGTCCTTTTCCCCAACCAGATCCAGCTCCTGGGGTGCAGCAGCATTCCCTGCTATCCATTGCCCTTTGGGCAGGGCTACCGTCACATTCATGGGTCCTTCGCTGTTATGTAAATGCAGCGATTAATGTTGATGGGGCACACAAAGGAAAGCAACTCCTGCGCTGAAAAAAACAAACATAAGAAAACCGGCTGCCACTCGCTTTCATATGCGCAGTGCAATACCATAAATGGACTGGATTACTGACCGGCAGCCCCAGGCCTGGCCATTTCACGCACCTGACTGAAAGGGGGAGGGGGGGGGGGCTTGCAGCAGAATGGTTGTTGAACGCCTAATCAACAGTGCAGGGTCTCATTATGAGTGGGTGAATTTTACCCAGAGCGATGACTCTGGGTGGAATTCCACTGCCCGCAATTTCCATTGTCTGCAGGTCTGACATTTTCGGGTGCGCCTACTCCAGACCCGATAATTCCTGAGTTGCGGACACCTAACCATGTTACAAGTTATGGGGGCTAGGGGTTGTGGCAGGAGCACAGCGCAGCACGTCTGACACCTTCAGCATCACTGGAGGAGCCGTCTGAATGCATTTTGGCTGAGTATATAGAATGGGGGTGTGTGAAACTATACAACTCCTCTTCCATACTCA
Organism: Triturus cristatus; assembly: GCF_964204655.1. Lineage (NCBI taxonomy): Eukaryota > Metazoa > Chordata > Amphibia > Caudata > Salamandridae > Triturus > Triturus cristatus. The sequence continues at coordinate 471,713,804 of NC_140590.1, read as the reverse complement.
TGAACTTGAGTAAATCAACTTTACAAATCCTGATATTTTTTTATCAATAACATACATCCAAACCTCCGAAAAGTCTTTGTATTCAGTGGAAAAAAAATCGGAAATATGAATAGTGCAGCGTTTCGTGATTAATTGCCTCTTGGCAGTTTATGTAGAGTATATTCAACAAAATAAATGGAACTTCATTACGATTTTTTTTTGTTTTTACTGTGCATTCAACTTGTAATTCCGCTTATTGCAGGCCTGAAAAGCTATTTTTTATTAAATATGCTTGATGTGAAAATATTTCATTATTTTGCAGTTTAAGTTCAAAACTTTGATGTTCGCCCAATGGGCCTGGCTGACATACATTGTTCCCAAACCGATAAAATGAGGCATTAAATCTAGTACATGGAATCAACAGACATTCATTTTTAGGTCTCGCAGACCTAGCCTAGAGCGCGCTCAGCGAGGCTTATTGTCGTGGATATACTTTCGGAAGGGGACTTGAAACCCCGCCCACCTTTTTGATTCGCTGGCGTCATCCTCCATGCTAAACGTTGGCTCACGATTGAAAGGAGGCTTCTAAGTCCCTCCTAGTTACCGGCCTGCCTCCTTTTGGCCCCGCCCACCCAGACTGGCTCGTTTCCTGGAGGAGTTACACGGTCTCCTTTAAATCTCGTTAAGCATTATTACTTTCTTTTCACCGTTTTGGTCCATTGGCACTTATTCTTCATTTCACAATTTATTTATCTCCACGTAACTAAAACTGTGCGAATCTCAGCTTCATCATCTCCCTGGGGCTCACATTAAAATATGTAATTATGTGATGTGTAGATATGCGTGATCTCAAAATGAACGGTGGCATTTAGTTAAAGGTTTCCATCAGACCACCATCACGTTCTGGATGCTGTTGTCCGACTCCACGGGAGCACCACAACAACACAGTTCGGTGTACACCGACTCAATTTTAAATGATCCAGTTGCAATTAACACGTAATACGTTCAAAGAGTCAGGGACCTGGGTTTCTGCTGTCGAATAACGCAGAATAAGATCATATATATACAAGCGAGAATTATCCGCTACACCAGGCCACATCGAGCATATCAAAGTTAATTCGAAGTAATAATCATAACAAATAAAACAATTTAAATTACAGCGGGTCCCCCACAACAACACATCTCCCCTCCCAAAAAATCTCTCCCCTGCCTGTGTTAGACTGTTTCTGCGGATAGTAAATTGACACCAGCACAATGTTTTCTTCCGTGCAGATATTTCACTATTTTGATTTCGGTCTTCAGAATCTTGGTGTTGTAAAGGGTGGGCCTCCTGCCTAGTCACAAGAAACGTACTTTTATGGTGTGTGTTCACACGCATGTGACTTAGGAATGTGGCCTGCATTGTGCATGTCAGGTGCCGTTGTATGTCTGTCCTCGGGGCCTGTTACAGCTCACTGGAAGTAAGTCGCAGGCAGTGTTGCCAGATTTTTACCCACCAACTCTGCATGTTGTTAACCCCTCTTTCCCACCACCACTCGGTCCTTGATTGCACATGGACCTGCCCCCTTCCCATGTCTTTTCATTGGTGCTTACCCCGTAGTGAAGACCAGCGGGGTAGCACTGTGGGGCTGTGTGCGAGGAGAACTTTGTGCACAGCCAAAATGCCGGTGCACACGTATGCTTTGAGCACAGAAGCAGAGAAGAGTGCAAATAAGTGGTGAATGTTGCACAAATGCTGTGAAGCATGCATGCTTGTGTGAAATTGTGTGTGCAGGAGTAAACGGGTGTTTCATGGACAAATTGTGCTCACATGCGTGAACACATAACACTGGCAGCCACTTCCACAAGAAGAACAAGCATTTGCATGCAACAGGTCTCGCATTTACGCGAGTTTGAGCTATTGGCATTGTAAATGACAATGCCTTTTATTTATGTTTACGCTTTTGAAGCATAAATAAAATGCGCTGTCATTTACAATGCCAATAGCTTAAACTTGCTTGCGTAAATGCTAGACCTATTGCATTGCAAATGCTTGTTTTTTTATCTCAGAGATGCGCTGTATACAGAAAGCAACGGCAGCAGGCTATTTATAGGTTTTAGTCAAAACCAAAAACGCAAGTCAGAGCTATTGCCTTTGCGTGTTTGAGCACATCCCTGCACCAAGGGGGAGCACATCTCACGCCTGCAGCAGTTTTTGCCACAGTGCACGTTAGCTGTCAATATGCAACATGCAGGTTTGTAATGTTTGAGGCAGCCTCTCAGCCTGCGTCACTGGTGCAATGGTATAAAAATGTACCTTATTGTAGATTACTTTTCAATAATATTGTGTGTGAGTCAAAATCTAGAAATATGAGCTTGCTCTGGGTTTCTCTCTTGTGCTGAAGCTTTGCCCAGAGGCATGGTACATCCTCAACTCTGATTACAGTGCCTGACATAACATTGACCTGAGCACTGCCCACTTCAACTGTGAATAGGCCATTCCCTGAAGAGGCGGGTTTACAATTCTGAATATCGTAAAAGCTACTTTGGACCGAAGTGACACGCGGACATTAAGACAAGTTAGGGTAAAGGCATTGGTTGCTGTGAGACTGGTCGGTGTAGTATTGAGTCAATGTAACAGCGTTACAGTAAGGGTGGGGTATCTTCTAGGTGAGGCACAGGGCTATTTCTCAGCTCACCACTGTCTGAGGATGACAATGAATGATTAGCAGAAAGTGTGATTACGAATTGCACTTATTCAATAACTTCCCAAAATGGACCACCTTGATGTACCAATTTAATGCACTTAGGGTAGACCTGAGTAGAAAATTGCGCCTTTGAACATTATTGTATTAAAGATCATCATGCCAGTAACACAATGCATTGAATGTGGAGGAAATTCGAGGGAGGAGCCTAGCGCTTGACCAAGATGGCCGCGTGAGCTCTGAGCTCCCGAGACCCTCGCGCCCTCCGTCGACTATCCTGTCTCTAATCCTGTCTGTATGCATGGCATCGTGTAGATGACCTGTCAGGGAGGCGATTGATGCTACCCGCGGTCGGATCGCCCACCGGGAACCGGAGTTATGCATGGCGGAAGATTGCGGCCTATCTCCGAGGGATGCCAGGGGCTAGAGTTGGCAGGATGCCCGACTTCTAGTTGAACAACAACGGCCAGGCGAGGTGTGAACTGTCGGATGGAGGTCCCCGTCCTTTCACTTTCGATTTCTCTCCCTTTGTCTGCCCTGCCCCTGGAGAGCTCTTGGTGGCTTTATTATCCTTTGGACGCTCTACATGCTACTCTGGCGGCCCATTGCAGAACTGATTACTCCTGATTCCTCTCGTTGAGAGAGGGCCGTCTTATCTGAACCGACCTGCTTGGTACCAACCATGTCAGGCAAAGCAGAGGTGGATCGGCTGAAGCCTAAGTCTACCAGGCGGGGAGCCTATACTCAAGTCAATAACATGGACCGCTATGCTCTGCAGAAGGGATCACCGAGTGGGTCGAGCCAGCCGCCGGATACCCAGAAGGAGGCCTCGCCCTTGGCCCCGGAGCTCTCGCTGCAGGATGTCATGGGCGCGCTCGAAGGGATGCAGACTTCGATTGGGAGACAGTTTGATGCCCTGGCGCATAAGGTGGATGCCATCTTGGTGGATGTTAACCTGATCCGTGCGGACTTGGGCAAAATGAATGAACGGGTTAAAACCCTGGACCTCAAGACCACGGGCCTCGCCGATGATGTCACGGAACTGCAGACCGAGGTTCGTAAGCTGAGGACTGAGAGTGATCTCGCCGCCCGCCGGCTGGAGGACTTCGAGAGCCGGGCCAGGCGCAACAACGTGCGCGTTATCGGGGTCCCGGAGTCCTCGGATGAGGCTTCGGTTGACCTGCTCGTCGAGGACTTGGTTCTTAACCATCTGCAGCCTAAGGGTCTTGGGAAGTTCTTTGCGGTTGAAAGGGCCCATAGAGTGCCGGGTGGGAGGCCCAAGGTGGGAGCCCCACCGAGGCCGATTGTCGCCCGGCTCTTTCATTTTCGAGATCGGGACGCTATCCTGCAAGCATCGAGGGTGACGGGCCCGGTCCCCTTCCAGAATGCGTCGGTGAATTTCTATCCGGACTTCACCCAGCAGGTGCAGAGGCAGAGACAGGGCTTTCTGGGGGTGAAGAGGCGACTTCGGGAGAGGGATCTGAAGTATGCCATGCTCTTCCCTGCCAGACTACGTGTGGTGTACGAAGATCGGACATTCTTCTTTGAGTCTCCTGTCATGGCCGATGAATGGCTGGACGCTTTGCCCCGGCGGCGGACGGGAGAGGACACTGCCGCGGATGGGGACAGTGGCCGGGATGGGCAAGGCTGATATTTCGGAGCCGGTCTGACTCGATTTGACTTTATTTGATGACTTGATTAGAGTGCAGTAAATGCGGAGGGTTGCGGGAGGACGAGGGGAGCTCTTTCCTCCCTTAGGGTGCTTTTTGTAGATTTTGGGTTTTGTAGGGTGACAGGCACACTGCAAGTTGGGGGGGCTTTGTAAGCTGCAGCAGGGGTGCAGGGTGGGGGGGATGGTTGGGATTTTGGGGTTGTTGTTGGGGGGTCTGTTTCTGCAAGGCGTAGTGATCATCTTCGGTATTGTCCCATGGTGGCTCTTCGGGGGGGGTGGGCCTCTTTGTGTTTGGGGATGGGGGGTAGAGGTTTAAGTGTTATTAGCTGGAATGTTAATGGTTTGGGGGATCGCATTAAGCGCGGGATAGTTTTGCAACACTTGAAACGGTCAATGCCAGATGTTGCCCTACTGCAGGAGACACACCTTATAGGTAACACGTGCTATGCTCTCAATAGGAAGGGTTATAAATTCATAGCTCATTCGGGATTTTCCTCCGGGTCTAGGGGTGTGGGCATCCTTGTCAGGGCCTCGCTACCATTTGAGGTGGACTCCACCGTTGTTGACGATAGGGGGGGGTTTGTGGCGGTGGCGGGGAGGTGGGAAGGTAGAACTTTGGTTTTAGTTTCGGTTTATGTCCCCCCAGCCCTGCAGGCCTCCACGTTTGTAGATCTGGGTAGGGCCTTGCTGGATCTCCCGGGGGGTATGTTAGTGGTAGGGGGGGACTTCAATGCTGTCGGCTCTGGGCTGCTGGATAGGTACCCGCCCAGAGACACAGGGGGGGCTCAGAAGTGGTTTCCAGACTTCCTAGACACACTCGGCCTGATAGACTGCTGGAGGCTCCGACACCCCACACAGCGTCAATACACCTTCCACTCCGGGGCGCATGGTAGCCTTTCTAGGATTGACTATCTGCTCACTTTGGCTGTGCACGCCCCTTTGGTGTCTGAGGCCAGGCACATGGCGCGTGGCATATCGGACCATTCGCCAGTGTGGGTCAGGCTGGATGTCGGCCGAGAGGGAGGGGGAAGGGTGGCTCCTATTAACCCCTGGTACTTTCGAGATTCCAAGATGCGCAGCGCACTGGTGAAGACAGTTGATAATTTTTTCAAGGATAATCAGGGGTCCGTGGACTCGGCAGTGTCGCTCTGGGAAGCATTTAAGACCGTGCTGCGAGGGGAGGCCCTCTCACTTGTAGTGGCGGCCAAGCGGCGGAGAGATGGCGAGGTTATGCAGGTGGAGGAGGAGATCGCGGCTTTGGAGGGAGCGCTAGAGGAGGAGGTAACAGCGGCCTCACTGCATGAGCTGAGCTTGAAGCAAGCAGAGTATAAGGACCTTGTGACAAATGCCGCTAAGACCCTCAGTAGGGAACAGCAGGGCCGCCTGTATGATGTTGGTGACAAGGCCGGAAAGCTCCTAGCTTGGCTGGATAAAAAAGAACGGGTTAATAGAGTAGTGCCGGAGCTGACGGGAGAGGGGGGAGAGGTGATTGTGGAACCTGAGGGGATTGTCCAGTGTTTCTCGGACTATTTCCGTAAGGTTTATGCCTCAGTGTCGGATAGGCCGCCCGAGGACTCGCGTGACCTCTTGCGGGATATCGCTCTGCCCTGTCTTTCTGATGTAGATAGAGACGATCTTGATGGAGACTTAACGGTCGATGAGGTGGCGGGAGCTATTCGCGCGCTGAACTCGGGCAAGGCCTCGGGCCCGAATGGCTTGCCGATTGACCTGTATAAACTGTTCCCGGATAGGGTAGCCCCTCACCTGCGCGCCATGTTCGTGGAGGCGCGGGGGAGTGGGACCCTCCCGTTGGACCAGAGGCTGGCGACAATTGTTGTGATACATAAAGATGGTAAACCCCGAGATAAGTGTGCCTCATATAGGCCCATATCACTCCTCAACGCCGAGCCGAAGATCCTGGCTAAAATCCTGGCAGGCAGATTGGTCAGGGTACTTGGAGACTTGATTCACCCTGATCAATCCGGTTTTATTCCGCATCGCAACACCGCGTTGAACCTTCGGCGCCTTCATGGGGTGATCGCCAGGGCTGGCACGCTGCGAGAACCGGCTATTGTGGCGTCTCTTGATGCCACGATGGCCTTCGATACGGTGGAATGGGAGTATTTGTGGGCTGTGCTAGCCAAGTTCGGCTTTGGCCCTGGTTTTGTGAGCTGGGTGAGGTTGCTGTATGAGGGACCCCTTGCGAGTGTGGTGGTAAATGGCCGGGCATCGACTCCGTTCCGGCTTGGGAGGGGGACTCGGCAGGGCTGCCCCCTGTCGCCTCTGTTGTTCGCCCTTGCTCTTGAACCTCTGGTGGCGTGGATACGCTGGCACCCGGATATACGTGGCCTTCGGTGGTCGCCCGAACACGAGGACCGCATTTCGCTATATGCTGATGACATCTTGTTGTATCTTGCCTCGCCCAAGAACTCACTCATAGTGGTCTGTGACGTTCTTACATCCTTCGGTAGGAATTCGGGTCTCGTCATTAACTGGAGTAAATCGTATTTATACGTCCTGAGTGGTGAGGTTCCACCGGTCCCGCGAACTTGTTCGATCCAGATTGCTCAGCAGGGCTTCGTGTATCTGGGGATCTTTATCTCCATGGACCCCGCTTTGCGGTATGAGAGAAACCTGCTCCCCCCCCTGGCGCGCCTGCGGCGGGATGTTGAGGGCTGGCGGAGGCTGCCGCTCTCCCTCGTCGGGCGCGTTGCCTTGTTCAAAATGATGTCCCTTCCTCGGTTCCTCTACGCATTGCAAAATACTCTAGATTGGGTGCCGGCCAAGTACTTTCGGGAGGTCGAAAGCCTCCAACGGACGTTGTTGTGGGATGGGCGGCCGCGGATAGCGATTGCTAAATTGACGCTTCCATGGTATGATGGGGGTATCGCGCTTCCAGACATCCGACGCTATTACTGGGCCACCCAGTTGTCCGCGATTAACCACGGTTTCTATGGCCCGGCCCTCAGCCCTGGATATGCCATGGACAGATGGTTGTTGCGCGGTGGGAACTATCTTAGGGCGTTGTACTCGCGGTCCCTCGACTCATCCCTCACAGGGCCCACTGGGGTGGCGGTGCGTGTATGGAAGATGGCGACTGACTCTCTGGGCTGGAAGGATAGGCTCACCCTTGCTGCCCCGTTGTTTGAATCTGAAAGGTTGGGTAGGCTTTGGCATACGAAAGGGTTTGATAAATGGGATTTGATCGGCATCTCCAGGGTTGGAGATATGCTGATTAAGGGTAGGGTGAAGTCCTTTGAAGAGTTGCAGAAGGAGTATGAGTTGGGGGCGTCTGAGTTTTTCCGATATGTTCAGGTGCGTCATGCCCTGCGGTCAGTCCTTGTGGAGGGTGAGAAGGTGCCTGAGTCCTCTCCTTTGGAGGACCGGATCCTTGATGGCCATATGCCGGAGAGCACGATCTCGCTCATCTACAAGAAACTGATAAATGTTCGGGCTGATATGCTACTGGGGCTACGGGACCAGTGGACTAGGGACGGACTCGAGTTGGATGATGAGGACTGGCAGTCTGCTGTTTCCTCTCCTAAGGAGGTTGCGATCCCGTCGCGTCTGAGGCTGGTGCAGCTCAAGATCCTGCATCGAGTGTATGTGACGGGGCCGCGACTGGTTCATATGGGATTCTCTGAGGAAGGCCTATGTAGGAGGGGATGCGGTATGGTGGGTACTTTCCTACATATCATCTGGGAATGTGGTGTCATCACGGAATTTTGGAGGCGAGTTCATGCGGTGATGGGGGAGGTGACGGGCATTGCTATGCAGCCGGAAGCGCGGTGTTGTCTCCTGAATGTCTGGGGGCCCACTGACCATGATGAGGCACAGACCCAGTGGGTGACCCTGGGTAACACGGTTGCTAAGAGGGACATCGCGCGCTTGTGGGGTTCCGGGGGGCCCCCCCACGTTAACTGCGTGGAAAGAAAATATGGACTGGAGTATGCTCAGGGAGAAGACAGTATATTGCGCCAGAGGCCGCCCTCGGAAGTGGCATGCCATCTGGGGGCGGTGGAATCAATACAGGGGGGGAATATGTCTTGCCCCTGATCTGGATCCCCCCGAGGAACAGCTTTCTTCTTGACCTTCTTTCCAGCTCAGTATGCAGATGTGATGGTTAATTGACTTCTTGGGCCTCTGCTTTTCCCCCTTTTTCCTCTTATCATAGTACTGTGACCGTTAGACGATTGGGGTCCGGCTCCCCCTGAGGGGCTACCACCGTGGGCATTCAGTGTTGTTGCCTTGCTGGGGTTTGTTGTGTGTTTGTAATTATTAAAAATGGAACCTTCTCACTGCTCCTTCAATGTACTGTGGACGATTCTTTGTACTCTCCTATCGAAGCTGCCGAACCTCCGGGTTGTCGGCTGAATAGCTGTGTCCAGATTCTTGAAGAAATAAAGGTTTTTTAAAAAAAAAAAAAAAAGAATGTGGAGGAAATTCAAAAGGAGGGACCCAAGATAGAGCGTCTTATCTCTCTACTCTTTTGTTGCACTGTATTTTTTTTAACTATTAACATAGTTTCATTCACCGAGCGCAGATCTCTTTTCAGGGGTTAAATCTGGATATGGAAGAGACTGCACTTCCTAGGTTAAGAAGCTATCTCTAATTGCCATTCTTAAACACATTGAACTGTTACCAATGTGTCTTGCTAAGCTTATAGCGGCATTATAAATGGAAGTCTCGTGTGGAATATTTACATTCCACGCAAAGGTTCCATTTGAACAGGTGGATCGGGTTTTCCTCTTCTGCCCATGAGACTTGTGGTGCTGGAATAAACACCACACCATTCCACCTACCGTGCAAGTGGTTTGATCTATTTACAGGTTGTTATATCAGCGATAACTGGGCTGACATAGAAGGGAGCCTGGAGCTTAAGGGTTCACGTGGCGGTGTCATGGAGTGAGCAGGGAGCTGCCGCCAGTGGAAGCCATGTTATAATTTTCTGCCATGTGCATCCTTGGAATGGTGAAGATCTGCTACCACTGATAAGGTACTCTAGCCAAAAAGTAGTTGGGGGGAAACATGATTCAGAAGTTCAAGTTTGGTGGCAACCAGCATTATGTAGTGTTTATATCAGCACAGATACAACCCAATTGCTTGTCTGAGGGCAGCCAGCACATGCTGCCGTCTACCCGAACATATGGCAGCATTTCAGACATGGTGGGCATTTGGAGTTGGGAATCAAACGCAAGTTGCTTAGCAGTGATTCACACACCTAAAGGCAATTGGAAGTAAAGTAGAACACACAGACAAATGTTACAGTTATCAAACTAATGAAAACATATCACCGAACGGTGATACACACTCAATTTGAGTAGAACTAGCATAGTGCGTTATTAACAAAGTCATATTCTGAATTAAAAAAGAACGGCTTTCATTTCTTAAAGATTGTGTCATCGATCGCTTTGGGAACCTACACATAACATTGACTGCTTTGGACACATACCAATCAAAATAGCCAAAAACAGCTGAAATGGGGATCATTGGAGCACCCATGCCATTTATGCAAAATCCTGATGAACCTGTTTTCGAAAGGTCACAATAGAAATAATGCTTTGAGGCATATATAGAAACTATACGTGGACACATTTGCACAAATAAGTGTAAACGTGTCATGCTGGAACACTGTAGAGGTGTAGAAGGACAGAGGATACTATATGTAGGAAGGTAGGATCCTTCTGCCTGGTTACACCCATTTTTTGCCTGGTGCTAAGCTGTATTTTGACTAGTCTGACTGGGATCCTGCTAATCAGGGTCCCAGTCTATCTGCTTTCTCCCTAAGTTGTTGTGTTGAATACTTAGATACACTCCAGATTGGATACTGGGGTACCCTTATCGGTCCTAAGTATATGGTACTAAGGTACCCAGAGCATAGGTACCCCAGAGGTCTCCCACGGGCTGAAGCATGCATTATGCCAACCATGGGAGACCATGCAAAATAGATGTACAGGCCTGCCATTGCAGCCTGTGTAAGTTGGTGCTTGCTTCACTTACTAAAGATATAGGTTTACTATATCTAAGTGTCACTGCACTTAAAACCTATAAGCCACCCCTATAGCAGGCCTTTAAAATCCTGCAGGCAGGGTGCCTGGTTCTAAGTGAGAGGGTGCCCCTGCATGAGCAGGACACCCCTGCAGCCTACAGAGTCCATTCTCCCGGGTTGTCAGTGAAGCAGTGAAGCAGCCATATACTATATAGAGGGGCACCACGTAATTACGCGATGACCATCTTGAAAACGGCTGCAACTAATCCTATCATGTTTGGTATCAAACATGTTGGAATCATACCCCCACATCGTAAACATTGTGGGAGGTATGATTCCAAGCACTGGAAGAGCCCTCCGTTAGGCTCTCAGTGTTCCCGGTACAGGCCTTCTAGAACCAGACCTCACAAAATGTTTGCTGCCAACCAGAGACATATTTCTGCTCACCTGCTGCTGAGCCAAGTTCGAGCAGAGGAAGGTGGAACAATAGGCATCCTGGCACAGGGAGGTGTGACCACTCCCCAGACAGGATTTAGTGTATTGGGACCAGGTGGGTGTGCTTGCCAGCACCAGAAGGTATGCATGAGGGGCACACTTGGTGTCCCTTTCCATAGTCCAGGTCAAACCAGTTCTTGGAGCCGTTGGCTCCCGCTCTGGCGCAAAACTAGACAATGGACATGCGAGTAACCTTCCCCCTGTCCAGACCCTCCCTTAGGAGGGCCCCCTGAATCTTCCCAACATTTTCTCTAGGGTACTTAAGGGCTTACCTGTGTGTAGGTTCCTAGATTCATCATGGGATAAGATTCAGATCAGACACCACTGCATGTCTACCGTCTGGGCACTCTGGACTTTGTTTGGGCCTGGCTTTGTTTCCCTTCAAGTCTGCTGCATCGTCAGGAACCTTCCAAGGCCTGTGAAGCATCAAAGACATCTGAAGTAATCTCCCTTTAGTGAAGGAATCACTCCCCTGCATTTGATGGCACCGCAACTAAGTTGAGCGGTCTGCAGATCCTGAGCTCCTCTGGACTCCGTGGACTCTCACGGGTGGTGGTTTTCCACAGCTCCCGAGGCCTGCCCTCGCACTGAGTTTTAATCCAGTATCCCTCATGGGTGTTGCAATAACCGAACCCCTGTGCCCTGTGTCCAACTTGCAGTTACAAAGGGGTGTTGGCTTCTTTGCAAGAAGATCTTCGTGCTCCAATTAGCCCCAACCGTGAGCATCACCAGTGACCAGAATCTTCAGCCACACTGCATTGTGTGCATCGTGGCCTGCATCTTTTGGTGAGCTACTTGAGGTCCTCTTGCGACCCCAGTGCCTCCGGCCTGTGGGTACACTTGAGGGTCACACTTGTTTCTTTTGGGCTCCCCTGATTGCTCGGGCTTGCCCTGACTCCCCTGCCTTTGGTGAGTCCCCTGGACCTTGCTGGTCCTGACGTTGCTCCTTCTTTGATTCCTGAAAGCTTGCCTTTGCCAAGGCTTGATGGTGCGTCTGCTTGACACCGACCCCTCGGCATTCGTCATCCTTCATGGGACAGCTTGTGCCCAGCTCCTGGTCCTCCTTAGCATCATCTGGTCCTCACAGCTGCAGAGTCAAGGTCATCGTCATCCATCCTGCAGCACCCGACATCGGATGGCATTCGTCTTCCAAGTCTCCTGGTCACCACTGAGAGACAAATACTCTGTTGACTCTGCTTGCAGGTACTTCTCATCAATTATCCATCCTTGGATTCCAACGGACACTATCTCCTTCTTCACCAGCGGCACTTTCCTGAAGTCCTCCATTGGGTTCGATGGTGGTTTCTGACGCCATTTCACACGTATGCACCCAGCTTCCCTGGTGAAGGTAACGTGGGTACTAGGGTATCCACGGTTGGGGTGTCTCTACAACCTCCTGTCTTCCACCGGTTTTCTTCAGGCTTCACTGGGAAGGGTCCTTCATCTTTAAAATTCCAACTGCAACTTACACTTAAAGTTGTATGGAGCACGCGGTTGTGTTTCCACACGCTCTCCGTGGGGTCCCTATCTACTCACCTTGGGTGGTTCCTTAGGGTCTCAGCACTTCTTCGCCCTCTCGACACTGTCTTGACTCGAGTTGTGGTTCTTATACCACTTTCTTAGTATATGGCTTGCTCCCCCCCAGGGGTCACTGTGATTTTCGTGCTATTTACTCTGTTTCTTTACTAAAGTATTGTGTGCATTGTGTTTATCTCCTTGTTGGAGGTATTGGAACTTACTAGAGAGTATTATGTAATAATGACATATTTTTATAAATACTTGGTGTGGTTCTTTTACACTTAATCTATAGTACAATATTGCATTCTGGTAAAACAAGCTGCTTTACACTCCTTCTGGACTAAGACTGAAGGCTGCTCACCACAGCTACCACTTAGAGAGCTTTCTAATGTTGTCTAGGACCTCCTAAATCACCATAAGGGTTGTCTGGACTAGTGCAAGGTGCCCACTTACATACATTAACATCATATACCAGGGCCAGGTTCTTACACTAAAGCACCTCCAACCTTTATTATTGGACGATAAAGAGGAAGAACCAGATCCATTAGAAACTGCAATGCAACAACACTGTACACACTTTGAGAAGAAAGCTAAAGAAGTGGTTGCACTGCACATATTTTTAGGTAGAGGTCAATAAATTCACAGTATTAACGGCCAACTATCAAATTTGTAAGGCTAGGATGATCCAGGACCAGTTGGTGTACAGAACGAACAATGTGAAACTATAGGAATAATTGCTAGCAGTAGATGACCAAACTCTTGGTAAGGCTATTGCCACTGAACATCAGTTTAAAGAAAAGGCTATAGGGATGAAAAATAAATCTTAGAAAATTAGGAACAAAAGAAATATGCAAACAGGCAAAAAGGAACTCACAATAAAAAGATGACGATATACCATCGGTCAGGACATCACAAGCAGCATTGTGGACAAAAAAGAAAATGTATGTATTAAAAGTGGCTTTTCTTGACACCTCCCTGGTGACAACATATATCCTATGATTGGGCAAATGTGTAGCATGTCTAAGACCAAGGGTCACTATGTAAGAATATGCAGAAATAGAGGTAGAGGTTATAGAAGAAGAAAATATAGAATGGGCCTATTGTAATTGAAGAAGGGAGGTCATTCCTTAGAAATATGGGAGATAGGCAAAAAATGAGATGAGTCATTCTATAAAATCAAAACTGGGGGACAAAGGGACTCAATCATGGCAGATTCAAGGCCCAGATATACATTAATTAGTGTTAACCTCCAAACAAAATGTCCCAATGCCAAATTGGTTCCATCTTATATTAGATTGGTTGAGTATGGTAACAAGTCTGTAGATGTAGTTGGTTACTTTCAATCAATTATAGAATTCAAAGGAAGGCCACTAGAAGCGCAGACATATGTAGCAAAAAAGGTTTGATGAGTATTAAAATGGACACAACAAAGAGATCTGATGATGATGTTAGATCACAATCATTCGGATATCTGAGGTTCATGACGAAAAGGCTGCAGTACAATTGGAAAGGCATTCTCTGAGGTATTTTCAAAGATGTTAGGTTTATTAAAAGGGTTTGTGGATAACAATGTTATTAAAAGTAGGGGTCAAAAATAAGGTACATAAAGAACGGATTGTGCCATTGTTGTTAAGAAAAGTGTTAAAATAAGAACTGGAAAAAATATCCAGGGAAGATGTAATTGAGGAGATTGCATCATAAGCCTATTGAGAAAATCAGGTTATGCATGGATTTAAAAGATCTGTATGAGTGCATGTGAGCAGGACGTTATCCTTTTCCAAACACTGGCAAAATATCCGCTTTGAAAGGTGACACCACCGTATTTACCACTCTAGATTTAAATAATGCATTTCATGATGGCTTCAAATCTCTGACTTAGTTTATAATGCTGGAAGGAGTGGATTGGTATTAACAAATTATATTTGGTCTGATATCATCTTCTGCGGTATTTTAAATAATTATCCACAATCTTTCAGAGACGGCTCCTCCGCAAAGGCGGAGAAGCACCGGGAGGAGCACCGCCCGCCTGCTCTCAGAGCAGTGTAAAAAGGAAAAATAAAATTATAATAAGAGTGTTATTATAATTTTATTTTTAGCATGGGCTACGTGGCCAGGTTAGGGTGGGGTGGGCTGGGGTCAAAGGGAGAAGGAGTGGTTGGCGCACCTTAAGTGCTCATGACAGTTTAGCCGTCCATCTAGGGCCGGCAAAACACAAATGCACACTTAATATTTCTCCACCTGGCAGTGTTCCACAGCTGGATGGAGAACCGTTCCACGGCTTCTAGGTAATGTCTGAGCGGCCACACAGGCTGCTCAGACCAATCACTCCGCTGCGGGAAACATCCGATACAACGAGGCTAGAGCCACGAGTTCCGGAAGCCCGCAAGAGTAACCACACTTGCCCGAACAATGACTTTGCCTGTATCACTCACATGAGTGGTTAAGGCAAATGTGCTCTAGTGTTCGGAATGGGCGGGGAAAGAGAAGTGTCAAGAAGCGGACACGGACAGGTAAGTGGGGCTGGGGCCGGGTCTGGGGGGGGGTTGTGGTAGTTTTCAGGGGTGGTGGGGGTTTAGGGTGGTTTTAAGGGATGGTGGGGGTTCAGTTCGTTTTAAGGGGTGGTGGGGCCTTGGGATAGTGTTCAGCGGTAGTGGGTGTTCGGGGTAGTGTTCAGGGGTGGTGGGGGTTCAGGGTAGTTTTAAGGGGTGGTGGGGGTTCGGGGTAGTTTTTAGGGGTGGGGGTTCGGGTAGTTTTCAGGGGTGGGAGTGTTCAGGGTAGTTTTCAGGGGTGGTGGGGGTTCAGGGTAGTTTTAAGGAGTGGTGGGGGCTTGGGGTAGTGCTCAGGGGTGGTGGGGTTTCAGGTTAGTTTTAAGGGGTGGTGGGAGTTCGGGTAGTTTTTAGAGGTGGGAGGTTCAGGGTAGTTTTTAGGGGTGGGGAGGTTCAGGATAGTTTTTAGGGGTGGGAGTTTGGGGGAGTTTTCAGAGGTGGAGGGGAGTTCGGGGTAGTTTTCAGGGGTTGTGGGGGTTCGGGTTAGTTTTCAGGGGTGGGGGTGCAGGTTGTTTTCAGGGGTGGAGGGGGCTTCAAGATAATTTTCAGGGGGCGTTTGGGGTATTTTTGTAGGGGTAGTTTTTAGGTCGAGCCTTGCACTGCACGCATGCACTGCTCTACGAAAATGACCACTTAGAAGCACTTTCGACTTTTCACATGCTTGTGCGTGTGGGTTTTTTTTAGCATTTTTTCTATTGGGCTTTGCGTGCGTCTTTCTAAAAAGACAGCACGCTATTGGGCAAAGGCGGGTGCATGTCCCACCTTTCCCAGGAAATGTATCCGCCCACGGCCTACGGCTTGCAGTTACGAGCAGGGGCGCCATATGCTCGGGGTCATGTCACCATCTGTATTTAAATAGCGCATTCGCCGCGCTGCCATGCTCACTAGCCCCCGCTTCTCTCTCACACCATTCTTTTTAACCAACTCTCCCTTCACATGGCACATGCACACGCACAGCCCTGCCAATGTTCTGTTTGCAATGAGAAACTTGTGCATTCGCTGTCATGCTAGGCATATTGCTGTTGACTTGTAGAAGGAGGAAGGCAGCAGTATCGTGTTTTGACAGTGGTGGCAGAGGTAGTGAGGCCTCTGCTTACACACATGGCACCTGATTTTTTCTACTGTGCTCGCTTTCTGATTTGGTACTAGCATTATATAATGCAATATTAACTTTAAGGCAAGCACCCTATTAATCTTATGTTTGACCTCACAATCGCAGGATCGAACCCCAGTGCATCTGCTCAGCCTTTCATCCTACTAGAGGCCGACAGACTAATTAACATTCATTTGGTTGGCAATAAACATCTGTTACTCTGCACCAAGATGCAGCATACTCCAGCCCCGCCTTCACTTGCACACTGGGATAACTCACTTTCGCCTCCTTTCAATTAGGCTCCTGATTTTCTATACTGTGCTCGCTTTCTGATTTGGTACTGATTTAGTACTGGAATCATATAATAGGAGCCAGCAGCGGTGGCGCGCAGGCAGCCATCTGTTTTGGGTCAGGTGTCAGTTTCAGACCTTGCCGCTTTCATTAGAAGGCACGTACGTCCCCTCCACCCCACCTCCACAAGAGTGCGCTTTCATTTTCTCTAAAACACAAAGGAACAGAAACAAAATCAATTACGGTGACATCTTACTTTTCAGTGGAATCGTCAGCACCATCTAATGAGTGGGCCTTGGCGAACAAGCCTACCCTGGAAGGCAACAAGCAGCTGCTACAGTAGTTAAAGCTCCTTAAAGACCACTCATGTCTTGGGGAGGAAGGGAACGATCCTCGTGGGGTTTCAATAAATAGCTACATTGTGATGCATAACCATTTGTTGACCGCATGATCATGCTTCTGGTTAAACAAAACAGAAGAACGTTAGCAATCAGCATTTTACCCTAAGTGTTGTGTAGAAAAACCAAACATGTACAGCAGGTAGGCCCAGCGTAACTCTACAGAGTGCATCTTTTCGCTCCCCCACTTTAGAAATCTGCAAGCACTTCTCCTTTCATTCCTTTTTATTTTTTGCAGTATGTAGCGCGAATGAAGGTATCAAAGCACTTTACATAAGTACTAGTTCCATTACAGAAATCTGCCCGGTGGGTGATAATGTGCTGCATGGCTAAACGCTTATAAGGCTATGCCAATGCTTGTTAGGGATTAGGGGAGAGCGGGTTGTTTTTAGGGCTCAGGGGAAGAGGGAGGGGGTGGTAACCTTAGACACACATAACCCTTTACCATGCATGCCTTTACCATGAAAAATCATGGTAAAGGCATGCGTGGTAAAGCAATGCGTGGTTAAGACACTGTCATTTTACAGACCGTGTTGTTTAGGCAGGTTGAGGAACTCGTTGTTCCGACATACAACCCTACGCTGCTGTCATGATGGTGACAGAAGCGGTGTGATTGGCTGAGGGGAGCCTGTGTGCTGCCTGCAGCCTGGAAGAGAAGAGGACGGAGGAGAAGCTGCAGCTGTAATCAGTTAAATGATATTGTTTACTTTTTTATCCTCCCCCCACCCCGCCCCACTATCCCTGTTCAGTAGCAGTTGCCACTGCAGTATTTACTTCTAGAATGACAACCTGTTTTTTGGTAAAATAAAAAAAATAAAAAAGAATGAGACATTGTTAACGGTTCTTACTGTTCTTTAGAGTAGTGGTTTATATAATCAAAGAGAAATGTGAATTTGAAATTGTTTTTATTTCTTTGCACTGTTTTTAGTGTGAACTGCGTGCTTATATCAAAAATTGACACGATGACCTATTTTGCACTAAAATACATTGCAAATATGTCAGATTTCGAAACCATTAAATTGCGCAGAATTTACTGTAATTTTGAGTAATAACACAAAAGAAAATTACCCAAATTTCGCACACTCCTAGGGGCAGGTTTATGCTCCCTGGCGCATCCCTGCAAATCAGCAGGGATGCGCCAGGGAAGATGCGTCACGCAAGTTTGCCTTTGCGCCACCGCAGATGCGCCGCATTTACAATGCGGTGCATCGTGGCGCAAGGACAAGCAGATGCGTGACGCATCTGCCGGCATAAGGTTGGCGCATTGCTGGAGTTGCGTCGCAACCGCGACGCAGCTCCAGCAAGGCTCGGGGTGCCCCTATCCCTAACATGCTGCGTCAATCCTTACGCCTGCTTCAAGCAGGCGCAGGGATTTGACGCAGCATGGCCGGAAAAGTGACTGAGTGAAATCTTGTAGATTTCACTCAGCCACTTTTCGGAGGCGTTCCTGCACCGGAACGCCCCCCCCCCCCTGTGCAGGTACGCCCACATGTGGCGCAAGCTTTACAACGTGACGCATCTCCCTAGATGCGTCACGTTATAAATCTGCCACAGCATGGCGCTGGCTTTGCGCCGCCGCTGCATCACAAAAGTGACGCAACGGCGGCGCAAAAGTGACGCACAGGGCTTATAAATCTGCCCCCTAGTTGTGTCCCAGTAATCATAGGATTTAGGGGACTAAGTCCACTTCGGGACCTTGGTCAGGAGGCATTCTAAATGACCACTGCATTTTTCTAGCAAGACAACCTGTCTGGCAAAGTTGGATGTTGCAGTTATGAAAAACTACCACCTGACTTCACAGTCAGTGCCGCCCTCTAGATACACACATTCTTTGACACCTATTCAATCTGAACTGCTCTGTGCATTAAAAGAAAATCCACCAGAAAAAAGACTGCCCTGGCCTCGAGCCTCTCTAATTAATTTGGTAATCGGAAAGCTATGCTGTTATGTCTCCCTTCAGACACGCTGTGTCCATTCTGCCAGGCCTGCCTCTGCTCTCGGCGTTAGCTCACCGCATCAACACGTGGGTCCCTCGGAGCGGGAAGCAATCCGAGCTGGCACGCGCTCGTCCGGCATCATCATTTTAATCAAGCCTACACCTCTCGGCTTCTTGTGGGAATTCATCCCCTGGAATATCTTCCACAGCCATTAACTTTTCCTTAACGCCAACCATCTGTGGCCTGCTGCGGGGCTTTCACCTCGGGCTGCTCCAGGGCCGTCGCCGGCGCTCTCACGTTGCAGGCATTCCCCGGATGGCTGCATTTTTCAGCGATCGTGGACGTCCATAAATCCTTTCGCTCTAGCCTCAAAGTCTCCGATAACGGCCTCCATCAAGGTTGTCCGGCCGACCGGCACCTGTGTGTGTGCGCGATGGGTCAGAGGACACCATGTTGAAAGCGAGGCAGAGAAGTTCAGAGAATTCCCCCCCCCGCCCACCTCCCCCTCTCCGGTCCCCCTACGGTCATAGAAAAAAAACATCATTGCCACGAGAGGCCCAAAAAGGCGGGAAAAGGGTGAGATAGGTCAGCGAGGTTCATGACTCCCGTGGAGAATTGTTTTTTACGTGTTCAACTGCATATTATTTAAGAACCAAGCACCGACTTGTTTTCTAAATAATAATTATAAGGGTCTGTGTCTTTTCTCAAGTGCATGTTTCTCAAATAGTAAAAAGTATTTAGCTATAAATAACTTGTATGCAAGATACAAACAATTAATGTAAAAAGGCAAACACCTTCGCACTCTGATGCAGTGTGAGTAACAACCCCATACATCCTATGCCAAGAGCAAAAAAACGAATTTATGATAATGTACTAGAATATCATGCCCCTGAGGGATTATGTGCTAGTTAAAGGTCAATCAAAGATGTGCTGCTAAAGATGCCTGCCTGTATAAGGGGCTGCTCAGGAATACGAGAGCACGGATTAAAGTGCCGGGTCTGAACATTGATTGTAAAGGGGCCTTTGTTGCTCACTGCGCATTGAGACAGCTCTGTGTAAATGGTCCTGCTCGGAGTCGAAAGGATGCAGTTCACTCTGCTGCTGGGACCAGTGCAGGTAACTTCTAACACAGGGAACCTGTGGAAACCGTAGAAAAGCAAGCCGTGCATTTTCTCATTTCAGTCTAATTGTGACATTAGTACTTAACTGCAATAAGAAAATGACATGGCTACTCCACTGTAAGTTAGTAAAGTTAAGTTGTGTCATCACAAAAGCTTCTTTCAAAGCCAGCAGTCAGCGCCAACCAAAAGGCGCTGAATTACAACTGCTGTTTAACAATGCCAGAGATTAACGGCTATGTATTGAGCTATTTAATATGGAATATAAACACTCAAGCTGCCAAGGAGACATCTATGGAAGTATATTTATTGATTCTTTCATAGAATAAATCACATATCTGGCTATATCCTGCCATTTATTTTGAAAGAATGCAACTTTTGAAGTGACACATTGAAGTACTTAAGATATACTTCACAAACAATTACGAGGTACATATTAGCATGCTTATTTTTGCAATACAGGGTCTGCATTTATTCCACATGCTGCAATCCTGGGGTCTTTTTGTAAAGAGAATAAAGAGACCAAGGATTTGAAAGAGGTTTGGAAGAAGGGTGATAGTTTCACAATGTATTGCAATTAATTAATGTAACATCCCTTGCCATAGGTAATAAAGATGTTCAGGTCGCCCTTGAGTTCTGTGACATCACTGATCCATTTGTAAAGAGTCACCACTGTTCCATTCAGTTTTGATGCATGTAGATAACTGACTCGGTTGCTGTGGGCGCCATTCTGAACCAATGTCTCCGGTGTCTTCCTCTAGACACCATTTCCCCCCAGGCTACTAACCTACGTATTATTATCTAGTGCCTGGGTTGGACCAGGTGAAGGATTGGGATTGTCGGCTACTGGCGGGCATTATACTATTATGCTTGTAATTCTGACAGTTTGCCAAGCAGCTCAGCCTTCTCACCACAGACTCGGTTGCCAATCTCTTTAAAGAAATGACACAAGCCATTTCAAGGATTCAAACTGAACTTGAGATTTATCTTCAGGAACGAGCATTCTATTGAACCAATTAAAAAAAGTGCCCATTCCCACTGTTGAGAATGCCGTCGTAGGCCACGTGAACTCTAGTTCCACTACCAAAGGCGTAATGAATGGAGCAGGATCTTCTCTGAGTCCCTGAATAGAAGAAGACCTGGGCAATGGAGCACCGAGCAATCTCTCTCCAAGGCATAAGTTCACTGAGGAACTTTGCCTGCATTTTGTGGCAAGAGCACATCATTTTTTAATAAATTCTTCCAAAGTAACATTTAATTTATTCTATTGAACAAAAGACGCTTTGATATGGGCAGTATCACTCATTTTGAACAAGAGTCTGTGATTAAATATCTAAGATCAGTTTATTTAGCAGTTTTAGCAGTGTTTGGTAAGATGCAAAGCAAACAAGTTGCACGTTTCGGGTAATTACCTCTTCACCAAGGGAAACAGGACTTGGTTAAATATCGTTTGGTTCCAGCAACTCTCTGTTGAATCATTGTAGAGAGATGATTCCTTCGAAGTAGCCTTAAAAAAGAGTTATAGGGTGTACTATCATTGTTAGTTAAATGACCCTTAACGACCGCTACATTGATTGAATTAATCCAACAAATCGATGCCCAGCAGGAGAGCTGGAAAAACAGAAAGAAGAGGTAATCCAAGACTTGAATGGAATATGCTTTCAAAGAATAACAACAAATAACAGAAAACTGAACGCATGCAAATAGGAGGAGTCAAGAATTCTTTAGTAGGAGTAGAAAAAAATAGACACAAAGAGGAACTCCAAGCTGGGCATTTTGTGAAGAAATATCCTGGTTTCGTGGGAAATGTGGAATCTTGTCCTAACTCGTCTGTCAATGTATGTCATTTTAGTATGAATGTAATTCTGTCTACGCCCAAGAGGCCATTAAAGATCTGCCCGCTTCTGGATTCTGGAGCTACAGGGTGTTTTATGAACACTCAGTTTTTGAATGAATTTCCAGTAAACACCAATAAACATCCTGAGGTAATTCAAGCAAGTTACGGAACAAAACTAACACCAGGAGCTGTTTGTAAGGAGACTTAAACCATGTGTATGTCCACTCAATCAGGACTCGTAATCAATCATCTTTGACACAGTTAATGCGCCACCATTAACCATTATCTTCGTTGAAGATACATACACCTACGATCGACTCACAGCTGCTAGCCTTCAGCTTTGCATTTGATTAATGCAAGGAAATTGGTGTTCCTTGAAAAGCCATCAGTTCCACACAGAATCTTAACTGTGTCATTGTGTAGAAAGTCATAAAGAGAAGTGGGCCTAAATTAATAAAGGTGGCTGAGGAAGATAAAATCCTGGGAACTCACAGGCTGCTCACAAATGTCCTCAGGGGAGAGGGATTGGACACATGTTGTGAGCTGAACACTATTGACATCAGAAATAGTTATCCTTCCCCCTTACATTGGACCTTTCAGCAGCGGCGGTCGTAGCAGGTAACAGCGGTGAGGCGGTGGGGCCATGTGGGGGGGAATTTCAAGGGATGATGCAAAAGGAAAATTAAATAATTAATTGTCCCTCGGCTTCGTCCCTCGAAATCCCCCCGACGTGGCCCCACCGCCTGACCGCTGTTACCTGCATGGACCGCGGCTGCCTTTCGGATCAAATTGAATATGCAAAGGTCTTCTCCAAGTTAATCTTGAGAGGAGACTACAATCAGGTTCGAAGTTGTGAGATGGATGAGTGGAAAGCAGCACTAAATACTCATTACAGCCATTATGAACATCAGGTGATGCCATTCGAGTTGTGTAATGCCTGTGCAGTATTTCAGCATTTGTGAATGATATCTTTAGGGATTTACTGGATACATTAATTATTGTTTATGTTGATGATATCCTTATCCACTTTAAAGATCTCCATCAGCATCACATTCATGTCAGAAAATGTTTACCAAGGCTCAGGAACCACCCCTTATATGCCAAAGGAGAAAAATGTTTTTCTGACTGACCAGGTCAAGAGATTGGGATTTAGGATATCAAAAAATGGCATCACTGTGGCTCACAAGAAAGTGGAAGCAGTGTTCAAGTGGGCCTCGCCCTCCCCTGTCAAAGATATTCAAATGTTTTTAAGGTTTGCAAACTTCTTTTACCATTTCATCAAGGATTTTACTATAATAAAGGCTATCAACTTGCTCATGCAGAAGGGGCAAACTTTTGTCTGGAGAAAAGGGGCTGGGGGTCCCGAATTTTCAATTATATTTCTTGGCAGCGCCGTGTAGTTTTGCTCACTCGTGGTGCCACCCGGATGCACGCAAACCTTACTGCAAATTGGAGGCCAACTTTGTGAGCCTGACCCGCTGCATACTATTCTACCCAAGGGCTTTCCCAGAGACCCGATTGATATCCAAACTGTATCCACAACCAGCTGGGCATAGCGGAAGCTAGCTACAATTACCGGGAGGCGCAAACTATACTCCTCAGCCATCCCTCTAGCCAATAATCCCTGGGTAACCATAACTGCAGAAAAAATTGTCCAGAAAACTCTCACTACATATTCACTAGCGACCTGTGGTGACCTATCTCCGGAAGGGCAGATGTTTCAAATGGCAGAAGATGATAGATTCCAAAATGTGACTTTTATGGATCGATTCATATTGAACAGACTGCGTTGTGCTTTTAGAGCTTTATTACCCAAATTCCCCTTAGAGCCAGAATCATTACTGCCATTGACAACACTGATAACAAGTGCGCAAGGGGATCACATAGTCGCGAAATTATACCGCACTTCGATGTGACTCATAACATCTAGAGATACGAAAATCCATGAAGCCTGGGAACGGGATATAGGCCACTCGATAGAGGATGAACAATGGGCCTTCTGCTGTTCTCAAATTAAAGAGGTATCATTGAATAACAGGCATAAATTGCTGCATTTTAAGTTTTTGTGGTGGGCATACATGTCCCCTGCGAAGCTGCACTCTTTCGATAACTCTAGGACACATGCATGCCCCAAATGTGGCACACAGTATGCTTACTTTTCACACATGACTTGAAATTGTTCGAAAGTGGGCAAATATTGGAGAGACATAGATGTGGACCTTAGTCAGATGACTGGGCCAGAACTTCAGCCAACCCCTCAGATCGCCCTTTTGGGGTTCGTCAGGAATATCCTTCAGAAAGTACGTCGATACACATCAATGGCTTTGCTATTAGCTAAAAGGGAAATAGCGGTATCCGGGGAAAGCAAGCGTATTCCTACTGTAAAAGTTCGGTTAAATAGCCTTATCTTTTGTAATGCGAACAGTGATATTTACTCAACCACATTATCTTGCAGGTCTAGACCACAGGATATATGGGGCCCTTTGAAAGTATACTTGTCAGAAACGATAAAATCCACTCCCACCCTCTCCCAGGCGGGACTAGTCCCCTTCCCCTTCCTAGAAATCAATCAAAGACACATTGCAAATTGTATTATTACTATGAAAATTGTGAGATCGCCTTGTAAGGGGTTGACAAGAGAAATGCCTAAAGGTCAAGTGGATTGTAAACATATGTTGTATTATTTCCTGTACTCACTGAGCCATGCTTGAAATGTACCAGATGATGTCTTTACTTTTATTGTCAAAATAGTAAATAAAGTTTATAAAAAAAATAAAAAAAACTTTTGTCTGGAGAAAAGATCAAGCAGACCCCAGTTTGTTCCTAAAAACAGCCTCCACCTCCGCTCTCACATTGAGGCACGTAAACTTGCAGCTGCCGTTTATTGTTAAAACTGACAGTTCTGCATTTTCCAATGGGGGGCTGCATTGCGTCAAAAAGAACCAGAGACAAAAGCTGTACATCCTGTGGCCTATTACCCAAGAACTCTTTCGAATTCCCTGGGTGGTACCACCACCACCCTGGGTCCTACACAAAATATAATACTGGAAGGAGAGCCGCAGAGCCCAGAACCTCCCTGGGGCCATCCTGTGCAAACAGAAGGAAGGGGACCACAATGAAGAGGCTGGGCCCCAGGGAATGGGATCCCCGGGGCTGAACTCGGCCCAGGGATGGGGGCAGCACAGCCCCCCTCTCTCATTGAATTATGGCTGGGGCCCGGGGTATGGGGTCCACAGACCCGAAATCGGTTGTGTGGGAGTGGGTGTATAAGAGGTTCTATGGGGTGTGAGTGGTTCTCGGGATGATGTCATCAGTGATATCATCAGTAATGCCATCAGTGATGTCACTGACCATGTCATGAGTTATGTAATATGTGAGGTCATAAGCAGTGCATTGCGGGGGCGTAAGTTATAGTTAGCTCATGTAACTATAAATGCTGAATTTGTATGGTTTTGTGCAAGTGAAAGCTGAGGCCAACTATAACATCTTTGAAACCCTGGGTTCTTTCAGTGACTATATATATATATATATATATGTGATCAAAACCGCTGCGTCGGTCGAAACGCGTCAGAACCGAATGGAGTTTGGGAGAAAATAAACCGAGCAATCTATTTGCACCAGCATACTTGTGTCCGTGTCTTGCAGCAACACCGGCTGGTGTTGCGAAAGAAGGAATTGATATATATATATCTATATCTATATACCGCCTTTGTGATTAAATAAATGGATAAATGCACCCATGAGTGCGGCATCTTCTTTTCCTTGGATTTAGAAGTATGAGCTGACATATCTATCTCTCTCTCTCTATATATATATATATATATCTATATCTATATATATATATATATATATAGAGAGAGAGAGAGAGATATATAGAGAGAGATATATAGAGATATATATATATATACATTCACTTAAAAAACCATAGGTTTCACACACGTTATAGTTAGAAATTAGCATTTAAAAAACCTTGCAAATTCACTTAAAAAACCATAGGTTTCACACATGTTATAGTTAGCTGGACATTTCACTCGTAAAAAAACAATGAAATTCCCCCGTTATAGTTAGTTCAGATAATTATAACACGCGCGCCCGCAATCACCTGCTCATGACGTCACAGATTACATCACTCATGACATGGTCAGTGGCATCACTCATGACATCACTGATGTCATCATCCTTGTGATAGAGTGGCGGTCGCGCGAGTTATAGTTATCTGAACTAACTATAACAGGGGAATTTTATTGTTTTTTTACGAGTGAAATGTCCAGCTAACTATAACATGTGTGAAACCTATGGTTTTTTAAGTGAATTTGCAAGGTTTTTTAAATGCTAATTCCTAACTATAACGTGTTTGAAACCTATGGTTTTTTAAGTGAATTTGTAAGGTTTTTTAAATGCTAAGTTATGTATGTATTATTATATTTTATATATATTTATTTTACAATAAACTACCTATGTATATAGTTATAGATTGACTGTATCCTGTAATATGGAATGGCTCGTCTAAAATGTTTTTTTTTTTTAAGGTTTTTCACCGTGCGCGCACCCTGCGAATTTTTGAGAAAAAAATAAAATGTTTTTTTCACCCTTCGGGGTCCTTCAGGGACCCCCTGACAAAGGCTAGGGGGTCAGGAACTCTCTACCCTGCCCCCTTTTCACGTTCACCACCTTTCTTTTTCACTGTCACACACCAAACACACAAAATGGCGGCCAACACTTCCTGATTTCGACCGATTCGAATGTTGACTGACATGTAACCACCAATCAGAATTGCGCTCGCTCACGTTAGGGTGCGCGCTTATAGATATTTATGTACTTTTAAATGCAATTTTCTCAGGAACTACTGAACAGATTGACACCATATATGCAAAAGGCACATGCCTGACCTGAGGACTACCTCTTTGCCAAAATTAAAGTAATTCTGTTCAGCCGTTCGGGCTGTACCTTCGACTAAAGGTCCTATGGGAAAATGCATGGGGAAAACGCGTTTTGGGACCCCCCTTTTTTCTCAGCCCCCGCTTGACGAATCACCCCGAGGCTTTCAGGGTAGGAGCTGAGCGGAGCGCCCCATTAGTTTTGAAAATTTCGCGAGGATTCGTCAACCGGCGCCAAAGTTATTCAAAATAGAATTTTCAGATTTCCTATGGAAACACGGTCCTAACTATAACTATCTACTGGCGACCGCCAGTAGATAATATATTTATTCACTGAAAAATCCACAGGTTTCAGGAACGTTATAGTTAGTTGGACATTTCACTCGTACAAAATCAGAGAAATTCGGCCGTTACAGGTAGTTCAGCTAACTATAACTCGCGCCTCCGCAATGCACTGATGATAGCGTCACATAATACATCCTTCATGACATGGTCAGTGACATCACTGATTACATCACTGATGACATCTCAAATGACATCACTGATTACATCACTGATTACATCATCCAGTGACTGTGTGTTTCAATAAAGTTTAAATATGTTAAATATATATGCAAGGTGTATTGAAGAATGAGTGGGTGTATAAGAGTCTGGATGGATGAACCCCGATGCCTACGTTCAAAGTCAACAGATTTAGGCGTAAGGAAACTAGAACCTCTCTCCCGAGATTTTGACGAAATAATAAGCACAGGTGGTGGGATCCATGTCACAATTACATGGGACCCGTCTAATCCTGTGACCCTCTCCCCTCCCCTGTACTCTGGTACGCTGCTCTGCTCCTGGACACAGGGCCAAGGATGGCAGATGCCAAAGACTAGCTCGGGCCAGATCGGACCGGCCAGTCTAAGTGGCCATATTTTTAAATAACAGAAATAACGTATGGCCTGCTCTTTCCTAAATATTCTAAGACTGGCATTAGAACTATAACATAACCTCCTGCGTGCCCAGAAAAACTGACTATCTAAAGAAGTGGGTGGGTTGCGAAAACCAGGACGGGCACCTTGTCGAAGGCTGAGAAGGTGTTATTTACTCCCTGTGTCTGCACAATAATGATAGATCAACTTATTGAGTGAATATGGCATCTGTGCTTCAGCTTTGCTTTGTGGGTAATTTTTAATTTAGGCATCATGGCTACTGTTCGAACCCAAAACCAGGACTTTTGTTTTAATATTTAACAAAACGTTTTTCAGAGGTTTTTAAAAACCAGCATGAGGGCTCCACCATGTAACCAGGACTTTCCTGTGTGATAGATTTTTGGAGAATGAAGAGTTCCAGTACTAGTATTAGCTAGACCATTGCTTGAGACTGGACAAAGGGGGGCCGCAGGGCCCCTGAGACAGATGGGACTCACATCACTCTGCCCCTATATAATAACGGCTAAATCCCACAGTCAGATGCAGAGCCCGCGCTCCCCCAGCCAGGCCCGACCATCCCCACCTCACCTCTGAATCTGCACTGGCCGCATCCACACAGGGTCCCTACGGCGGCAACTGGTGAGGCCTCTGAATATAAGGGGAAAAAAGGCTGTGCAACTGTGGCCGCTGCCGGAGCCCCTCGGAGGTGAGCAAACAGGTGGTGAGGCTTGCACAGTCAAACTGTGGCAGCCGTGAGCAGCCCCGATCCAAAGGAGAACTGCGCCGAAATAAGAACTCCATTAAGTAGCTGCCCTCGACCGATGCTTGAAAAGGGGGTCAGTGCCCGCATTGAGTCATCAAGGGAAAAGAAAGAAATAAGTCTCCTTCACGGTGGGGGCAGCGTGCACCGGGAATCTTCAGGGGCAGGCAGGCAGCAAGGTGCTCATCAGGCTGATCTACAGCCTTTTAAACTGTCCTGCCACCCCCGCAAGGTGTCCAGGTAGCCCGCTACCCTCCCCATGCAACCATTCATTGCTTTCCCGCGGGAAACGTACCCGAGAAAAATTTGAAACAGCAGCCGCTGCCATCAACAGGCCCGCACCTGTCTCCGGGGCCCTGTGAGGGGGGTGCGCCCCTTTCTCCAGGTGTGTAAAACCCATGGCGCGCACACCCCCTGCCCTGTGCACTAGCCTCATGTCCGCGACTTCTTGGCTTTAAGGCAGGTTGTGTGGTAAAGCACGGATCGGCGCTCCTCCTCGCAGACTCCCGTCAGCGCTTCTGCCTTCTTCCTGCCAACTTTCAGGGATCAGTTTGCAGCTCTTGAACAGCTCTTTTAACGCTTGCCTGTCCGGCCGCGGAAGACTCAAGATGTTGTGAATGGAGAGCCTGCTTGTGCGGGTGTTGCCGCGTCTGTGCACGCCCAGATTGACAGGTACAGGAAGCACTTGCGGCGCGATAGCTATATAAATAAAATGTAAAGCACATTTTTAAGAAGAGAGATACCTCACTGAGGCACAACTTACTTGGCAAGGTGACTCGATGAGTGGCAATTGTATGGGCTGATCGATGCGAGGCACAAGATGGCTGCCAACACTTCCTGGTTTGAAGTGTTGGCACTATAACAACCAATGGCCTGCTCTACGATACACCAACTCATATATTAATCAATCAACAGAGTTTCCAATCTTTTATTATTCCCTAGTGTATGTTTCCTATCACTATTCATATGTTTGTGGTGTATCAATTTAAAAGTGTCAAAAAACCATCAGAACACCAGTTCTACCCCAAAAATGAATAGAAAAAGGTGAGGAAGGAGAAAGAGCACCTCACGGTAGTAACACCAAGGTTTTTTTTTTGCTGGTTGGTACTCACCAGTATACCCACTTATCATCATCGGTTGCTCTTACTCCATGTGAAAAACAGAGAAATTATAATATATTAATTTCTGTGTATAAAAGTAGTGAAAATAATAATAGTGCCAAGTTTTTTTTATATATGTGTCCAATGAACCCCAGTGAGAACATAAAAAATTTTGTGCGAGGAAGCTGCACACACGCCGGAGGGACGCGGTACGGGGGATGAGTTATTTGGTAGTCACCCCAGGGGCACGTGAATTGAAGACACGTGTTCCACTTTGAAGACGGTTGCGGGTATGAGAAGACTTCGCAACCTTCTGAGGTTTTAAGTGTACCATTTGTGAAGGTGATTTGGAACCCCTTAGCCCTGAAGAAGTTGCGTGATGGGTCGGCAACGAAACATGTTGGCATTATAGAACTGGGTATGGTTTGATTGAAACCATTTTTATTGTGGGAGCTTACAGTATTCAATAAAGTCACGACAAGCTAGTAAGCACCACTGTTTTTTAATGGTGAGAATTAAAAAAAAATTATGTTCTCACAGGGGTTCATTGGACACATATATAAAAACACTTGACACTATTATTATTTTCACCACTTTTATACACTGAAATTATATATTATAATTTCTCTGTTTTTCAAATGGAGTAAGAGCAACCGATGATGATAAGTGGGTATACTGGTGAGTACCGACCAGCAAAAAAACCCTCTTGGTGTTACTACCGTGAGGTGCTCTTTCTCCTTCCTCACCTTTTTCTATTCATTTTTGGGGTAGAACTGGTGTTCTGATGGTTTTTTGACACTTTTAAATTGATACACCACAAACATATGAATAGTGATAGGAAACATACACTAGGGAATTATAAAAGATTGGAAACTCTGTTGATTGATTAATATATGAGTTGGTGTATCGTAGAGCAGGCCATTGGTTGTTATAGTGGATTGAGTGGGGGGCGGCCGTGCTCGTTTTCATTCCCCCTGTGGCTCCTATTGTATTAGTGTGTTGAAGTGTTGGAAGCCAATTAGAGCCAAGCCCGTGCTCGGGGGTTAGGCTCCGCCCAGATATTGAAACTTTTTTTTTTTTGCATATCTCAGGAACTACTGAATGGATTTACACCATTTAACAAAAAGGGCTCTTTCTGGACCAAGGGCTACCTTTTTGCCAAATTTGGTGTAATTCCGTTCAGAAGTTCGGGCTGCAGCCGTGTCTAAAGCTTCCTATGGAAAATAACATGGGGAAAACATGTTTTGGGCCCCCCCCTTTTTTCTTGGCCCCCGCTTGGCGAATCACCCCGAAACTTTCAAGACAGGAGCTGACCGGAGCGCCACACAAGTTTTGAAAATTTCGCGAAGAATCGCCAACCGGCGCCAAAGTTATTGGGAAAAGAAAAAAACGCTTTTCCTATGGAAACTAGGTCCTAACTATAACTATCTACTGGCGACCGCCAGTAGATTATATATATATATCTATATCTATCTATCTATATATATATATATATATATATATATATATATATATATATATATATATATATATATTCACTGAAAAAACCATAGGTTTGAGGGGTGTTATAGTTAGCTGGACTTTTCACTTGTACAAAACCATTGAAATTCCCCCGTTATAGTTAGTTCAGCTAACTATAACTCGCGCGCCCGCAATGCACTGCTGATGACGTCACATATTACATCACTCATGACATGGTCAGTGACATCACTCATGACATCACTGATGACATCTCAAATGACATCACTGATGACATCACTGATTACATCATCCAGTGAATGTCTGTTTTTCTGAAAATTAAATATGTTTTATATCTGTATATCTCAAGGTCGATGGAAGAATAAATGGGTATATAAGTGTCTAAATGGATGATTTGTTTTTGAAAAATTGATTGTGTAACTGACTGATTAAGTGTATCATAGTGAATACATGGCTTAGTGAGAAATGTTTAAATATGTAAATATCTGTATCAGTCTCTCACTTTGTGTATAAGTGGCTGCATGGGTTGGTGAGTAGCTACATGGGTGTCTATATAGGTTATTAGTTGGTTTTTTGAGTATCAGTCTGAGTGTCTGCATGGTTCGGTGGGGGGTATTACGTAGTG
Source organism: Triturus cristatus (assembly GCF_964204655.1). Taxonomy (NCBI): domain Eukaryota; kingdom Metazoa; phylum Chordata; class Amphibia; order Caudata; family Salamandridae; genus Triturus; species Triturus cristatus. The sequence goes on along the minus strand of NC_140590.1, from coordinate 471,682,492 downwards.
CATAGGTGCATGAATGAGTGACTCACTGTTTGTATGTGTTGAAGACAGCATGTGTGCAGGACTGTATGGGTGGATGAGTGTGTGTATGGGTGTGTTAGTGAGTGAATGACTGTATTAATAGTGTCTTTATGAGTAACTACATATGTTTTAAACTAGTATATGTGACTATTGGTGTATATAAGTGAGTATATGTGAGAGTGAGAGATTGAAAGAGTTCCTGTATGAATAAGTGTGTGTTTCTATAAGTGATTGTTTAAAAGACTAAGTATGTGTAAGTTTCCGTAGAAGTAAGTGTGGTGGTGTGTGTATAACTGTATATGCAAGTAAATGTATGTTTGATTCTTTATTAGCATGAGTGACTATGTCTGTGAGTAACTCTATGGATGAGTGGCATTGGTGTAACAGGATGTATAGGTGTATGAGTACATATGATGAGTGAGTACAAGTATGAGTGACTGCATAGGACTTTTGGTGAATGAGTGGATGTGTATGTGGATCTTAGAATTACTGAAGAGGTTGTTGTAACTGGTATTGGTATGTCCATTGTTTTGAAAATTTTAGTCTCTATTTCTGAATGTGTGTATCAAAGGTTATATTAAGGTGAGAGGAGGTCTGCCACTCTATCACAAGGATGATGTCATCAGTGATGTCATCAGTGATGTCATTTGAGATGTCATCAGTGATGTCATGAGTGATGTCACTGACCATGTCATGAGTGATGTAATATGTGATGTCATCAGCAGTGCATTTCGGGCACGCGAGTTATAGTTAGCTGAACTAACTATAACGGGGGAATTTCAATGGTTTTGTACAAGTGAAAAGTCCAGCTAACTATAACACCCCTGAAACCTATGTTTTTTTCAGTGAATTTCTGAGGTTTTTTAAATGCTAATTCCTAACTATAACGTGCCTGAAACCTATGGTTTTTTTCTGTGAATTTCAAAGGTTTTTTAAATGCTAATTTCTAACTCTGCCTACAGAGATAGGACATGTGAAGAAAGAAGAAAAATGCACAGAAAGAAAAAAAAGAAGTGCAGAAAGAAGCAACAGAAGTCCTCAAAGACGAAGAAAAGTGCGGGAAGAAGGATAACGTGCAGAAAGAACAAAAAGAAGAGCAGAAAGAATCCTTGTTGCAAAATTATCCTGTACCCTCAACTTTTTCAGACGGATACTGGTGGTAACTGAGTCTGACTAACCAGTCCTAGAGCCAGTGCTATGTTAAAAGACACTTAGAATACAGTGAAAACATCTACATACACTAGGGAACATTATGCGTTGGGGTCCCCCTGTGATTAGCATGACCTCCTCTGTAAGCCCCTAGTATATAATAGGGCAGGGGGATTAAAACTACCTCTTAAAACAGGCCACAGGGCATTTTTGCACACGTTAACTCAGGCCCCGTCCCCTCCCTTCACCACTGTGTAAACACGCCCTGTGTCCGTTTTTAGTTGGGAGATTAAGTTCATTTGAATCCTGAGGGTCCCTAGGGTCCAACTAGCCCACTAGGTACCTCCAGTAAGTGCCACAGAGCTGCGTTGCAGAGAGGTGTAAAAAGTGGCACAGCCTGGACCCCCTCTCTGCAATGCAGCTCAGTGGCGCTTACTGGAAGCACTTGGTGGGCTAGTTAGCCCCCAGGGGCCCTCAGTATTGAAGGGAAATTATATCCCCAATTTAAAACGTGCCATAGTGCGTGTTTGCACACGTCACCTCAGGCCCCGTCCCCTCCCTTCACCACTGTGTAAACGCGCTCTGTGGCTGTTCTAAGTTGAGAGATTAAGTCCCCTTGAATCCTAAGGGTCCCTAGGGTCAAACTAGACCACTAGGTACCTCCAGTAAGCGCCACAGAGCTGCGTTGCAGAGAGGTGTAAAAAGGGTCTTGGCCTCAGAACACCTGTCTGCAGCGCAGCTTCCTGGCGCACACTGGAGATGCCTGTTGGGCTAGTTGGCCCTCAGGGACCCTCAGTATTGAAGAGGAATTAATTCCCCAACTTACAACTCGCCAGGGGGCGCGTTTGCAGAGTGCTGCAAGGAGGGGGCGTGGCCTCCAGCACGATGCCAGTCTTTTATTTATTTTAATTTTTTAAGAAGGGGGGCTGTGTGGTTCCCCTTCTTATTCTAATTTATTGGACCTGATGACCCCATCCCCCAGGGCCTGTCTCCTAATTATATTTTTTTACCCCAATCCCCAGGGCCGGCCACTGTTTTTTATTATTTTTAAAAAATATATATTTATAGGCACACCTAGGACATGCTGGACAAACCGTACGTACCTATCACCATGACGATTTGAGTGATATTCATTAAAAGGCGACTATGCATACAATGAATCCACGTGGAATGTATTTACACCACTAGTGAAGCTCTGACATGTCTGATGCCCTACCGTGCCTAATACCGGTAGACACCCTTGTCGTTTATTTATACAAACATGGGTAGCTATTAACGGGCACATTTAATACACATGCACACCAAGCCATTCAAAGGGGATTCGACAAAAATTCGACAAAAACTATGTAAGAAACCCCCTCACGGTTAATAAAACACACATCCACTGCCGGATGTGTAATACTTTTTATTTTACTCTCTGGAAAGGGGACGAACATCACTTGAGAGTCACAGCGCGCTCCTGGCAGAGCCCAATGCTGTGTTACACCCACCATTGCCTGCCGAGTGCCACACACCTCTGTGTTGTATTCCACCAGCTAGTGCATATGCTATGACGCTCTCTAGCCCATGTGCACTGTAACACCACCCCGTGAATATGTCATGCCACACTTGTCTTCGCACGGGTTATATTGCCCCATCTAACGTGCCTTCCTCGATACCTATGTTATAACGCACAGTGCTATGCCATACATATTACAATCTGGGATCCATATCTTTGTCACAGTGCATATGCAACGTTACACTCCCCAGCACATATTTTATATTACAACTTTAGAGACTAGTTAGGTTACACAACACTGCCCTGTGCATATTACACTCCAAGGCGCACATCGCATAGCACGCGCTAGTGCCTGTGCTATCTCACGCTCTCCAATGAATCTGTCATTGCGCACAACGTATTGCATATTATATTTCACGCCCGGTTCATCTTATATCACACTTTTTGGTGCATAGTTTATACCATACACTATATCTAGTTTTCATTTTCAATCGTGCTCTCAGGACTATTTTTTATATAACACTGTGTTCACCTACCCTTTTCACGGGCATTACATTTTGCGATAGGGGTGGAGGGTCAGGGGGTGTTTCTGCCAAGTGAGCCCGGAGTCACAGTCACAAACGTCCTCTTCTTCCTGAATAAAGGTGAGATTATGCTGCATACTTGTTCATATTTTAAGTAGTTCGCACAGACACACGTTTTAAAAACAATAAAGTTCCTAATACCCGCCTTCTCTGAACAGTTAGCTTGCTGCCCCATCCCCCTCCTCCCTATCCTCTGTTGTGTGAATCCATGGACTAGCCTCCTCCCTCCTGCCATGCATGGTCTGATGTGCTGCCACTGCCCTCAATTTAGTGTGATGTACCAGTCCCCTCCTCCTGCCCTCCATTGCCCAATTCTATGCCCCATCATTGAACTCCTGCTTAAACTCTGTGCTTAGCTTGATGCCCCTATTCTCCTTCCCCCTGCCCTCCGATGTCTTTGTGCATGCCCCTGCTCCATCCTTTTTGCCCACCATGTTCCATGGACCTGCCACTCCTATCTACTCTGAGTGTTCTGTTGAGCTGCCACTCCCCTCCCACCTGCCTAGCATTGTCAGATGACTATAACCTGTCCCTGCCACCTCCACCCTGCCTGTCCACATGCCATGCCCCTATCCTCTTCCTCCTGTCCTACATGGTCCATTGTACTGCCACACCCTTCTGCCCTCCCTGGTCTGTTGTGCTGCAACTGCTCCTCCTGCCTGCCCCGTGCGGTCTGTTGTGAGGCCCCTTCCCCTGAACTTTCTTGTCTGTGCACAGGTCCTGACCCTCCCTTCTATCCTCCATCGTCCTTTGTGCATGCCCCTGCACCCTCCTTCTTGCCCATCATAGCCATTGTGCTGCCACTAACCCTCCCACTTGCCATGCATGGTCTTCTGTGCTGCCATGGCCCCTCCCACCTTCCCTGTGTGGTCAGTTAGCTGCCCCTGACCCCCTCCCACCTTCCCTCCATGGTCTGCGTGTATGCAATCACAGTCTCACTGTCGCTCTTCATGGTGTGTCTTGCTTCTAGTGCCCATCCTGCCTGACCTCCATGGCTATCTTGCTGCTCCTGCCCTGCCCCCTTGCCCCCAGCCCTCTGTTTACATGTGCAGACCCCTACTCTCTCCCTCCTGGCTTGTCTGTTCCATTGTAATGCCCCTGATCCGTCCCTCCTGCCCTTTATGGTTTGTTATGCTGCAGCTTTCTCTCCTGTCTGTCCATTATGGTCAGTTAGCTACCATTGCCTCTTGCCCCTCTGTTCTCTGTTGTCCATGTGCATGGTCCTGTCCCCTCCCTCTTGCTTTCTATGGATTGTTGTGCTGCACTCCCGTCCCGCATGCCCTGTGTGGTGTATTGTGCTGCTGCAAACCCTGATGCCTGCCCTGCAGGGTCAGTTTGGTGCACCTCTCCATGTCCCTCCTGTCCTCTGTTATCCAAGTCCATGTCCCTACCCCATTTCCTTCCATGATCCAATGTACCATACTTGCGAACATTTTGAACTTGGTAAGAGGGAGATTTTGAAAAAAAACTGGGGTATTGATTTTCCCCTTTGAGTTACATTGAAAAAGAGGAGATTGTAGACAGGAGACAGATCAAATAAAGCCCATTTGAGCTTAAAAACATTGGACGTTTCCTGGCTGAATCGGGTCTGTTGGCATGTATGGTTGTACTACCATTGCCTCTTCCTTCTGCCCACAATGATCTATTACATTGCCACAGCCTCTCTTGCAAGTCCTGTATTGTTGGTTTGTTGCCCCTGCCCCCCTTTCCACTGCCCTCCATAGTCTGTTGTGCTGCCACTGCCCTTCCTGCCTGCTCAGTGTGGTTAAATTGTTGCCTTTGCACCCTCCTACCTGCCTTCAATTTTCAGAGTCCGTGCCCCTGGCCTCTGCCTCTCAACAGTATCCTAATGAACAACTAGATTGCTAACATTCTATATTTATTACAAAAGTGTGGAACGCCTGACGTCATTTTGATGTAATCAAAACTGTAATACCTAGAGCATTTCCTTTAGAAATTACATATATGAGAGGGTCTTATTGGCATCAAAATTATGGTTAGTGCTCTAAAAGACTAAAATAAGGACATATTTTCAGAGTTTTCAAATAGCGACAAACCACTTTTAAATTATTTGTTATCTTTATGTTTTTTTATCCAGTAGACCACTTGATTAAATGTTGCACTTAGAGGAGAGGATGTGGTGTTACTTCCAGAACTGCAGACTTTGCAACTGGGGAACCAGGTTGGAGTTTCTGCTTCAGCTCGACATTCTGTGATTCTGGTCAAATCACTTAGTCTCCCCAGGTCTACAACCAAAATGAATTTGTTCTTGTGTGATGTAACCAATGCTCATGTAAAGCACTCCAATACCTGACAAGTCTGCACTATATAACACTGCAAAAACACAAAATAATAAGTGTTTTGCACACTTCTGTCATTGGGCTATATTTGGGCTACATCTGGGTGATTTTGGGCAACATTTGGGCTCTTTTGTCTCCGGTGGCCATCTTGGGAGATTTATTTGTTATGAAGTTTCCTAATTTCCTCATGTACTGCAGTCTCCTCAGTAGGAAATGCTTTCAGTTTTTTACTTTGATTCCATCATGAAGGTATTCAGATATGTCACACATTTGCCATAAATTCTGAAAGTTAGCACTCTAGTTGCTCATTAGATCACTGTAGTAAAACTACTGTTCACCATGGAAGTCTGCTCCTGGTATTAAAAGTGCATGTTTCAGTCTGCATGTCAGAATTTTTTAATGAAATAGAAGAGGATTTGAGAAGTCACTTAAAATGTGCCCTCATTTTCTTTCTTCAGCATTAATCATAATTTCTATGGCAAAATGAACCCCCTCATTGTGTTCCTTTTTAAATTAAATGTTTTAAGTGTTACCAGTTTATTCCAATCAAGATGGCTTCAGGTGTGCCATACTTTTGTCATAATGAAGACAGCAAGCGCTCTAGTTGTTTTTAAGAACACTCTGGGACATTCTGTCATTGGGCTATACTTGGGCTACATCTGGGGGATATTTGGGCTACATTTGGGCTCTTTTGTCTCTGGTGGCCATCTTGGGAGACTTATTTGTTATGAAGTTTCCTAATTTCCTCATTTACTGCAGTCTCCTCAGTAGGAAATACTTTCAGCTTTTTACTTTGATTCCATCAAGAAGGCATTCAGATGTGTCACACATTTGCCATAAATTCAGAATGTTAGCACTCTTTTTGCTCATTAGATCACTGTAGTAAAGCTACTGCTCACCAGGGAAAACTGCTGCTGGTATTGAAAGTGCATGTTTCAGTCTGCATGTCAGAATTTTTTAATGAAATAAAAGAGGATTTCAGAAGTCAAAATGTGCCCTAGTTTTTCTTTCTGCAGCACTAATCATACTTGTTATGGAAAAATGAACCCCCTCATTTTGTTCCTTTTTAAATTAAATGTTTTAAGAGTTACCACTTTAATCCAAGCAAGATGGCTTCAGGTGTGCCATACGTTTATCATAAGTAGGACTGTTAGCGCTCTAGTTGTTCTTTGGAACACTCTGGGAAGCTGCAGTAGAACACAAAGGAATCAACTGACAGTCTCTGCCCTTGTTGGATGTACATGTTTTACTGAGAATGTCAGACTTCATTCTCACATGACTGAGAAAGATAATGTGAATTTACAGAAAATAAGCTCTCAGTTTAGCTTATAGATCACCTTCCAAACCTCTGTGGGAAAAGCATGAGAAAATATTTTTCTCTCAATCATGATATCCCAGCAGAAGGCTTTTTCACATGGTGAAATCACCTTAGAACATACCACAATTCCTAAAATGAGTATGGTACCATCATCAAATGATTTATAATGTAACTAAAGTCTTAAAACCTTCTATTAACTGCAATGCTTTTTAATGAGGTGCTATCATGTATATTGGTCCCAAGATGGCTGCCAACACTTCTTGGATGAAGTGCTGACAGCCAATCAGATCTCAGGATGAGATGTGTGGTTAGGCTCCGCTCACATATATATATATGATTTTACTTTTTATTTTCTCAGGAACTACTGAACAGATTGACACCAGACCTGCAAAAGGCACTTCCCTGAGCTGAGGACTACCTCTCTGCCAAATTTCAAGTAATTCATGGCATATCAAAGATGTTGAAAATGAAAAAGCTTACCTTTCACAGCGAAGCGCATAATATGTCCTCCATGTGCGCACGGTGCGCGAAGCGCATCGTGCGTACATGGCCCATCCAGCGTAACGTGGACACACGGAACGAACTGCGTTAAGTGGGTGCGCACGCCACGAATGGCGTAAAGTAACTTAGCATTTAAAAAAACGTACAAATTCACTGAAAAAACCATAGGTTTCACACACGTTATAGTTAGGAATTAGCATTTAAAAAACCTTGCAAATTCACTGAAAAAACCATAGGTTTCACACATGTTATAGTTAGCTGGACATTTTACTGATAAAAAACCAATGAAATTCCCCCGTTATAGTTAATGCAGGCAACTATAACTCACGCAACCGCAATCCTCTGCTGATGACATATGTGTCTTTATGAAAAAAAAAATATTTGCAATATATGTATAGCTAAAATTTGATGGAAGAAGACATGGGCAAATAAGTGTCTAAATACAGTATTAGCATCAGCAGAGGATTGCGGTTGCGTGAGTTATAGTTGCCTGCATTAACTATAACGGGGGAATTTCATTGGTTTTTTATCAGTAAAATGTCCAGCTAACTATAACATGTGTGAAACCTATGGTTTTTTCAGTGAATATAAATATAGATAGATATCTATATAGATAGATATCTATATAGATAGATAGATAGATAGATAGATGTATAGATAGATGTATAGATAGATGTATAGATAGATGTATAGATAGATGTATAGATAGATGTATAGATAGATATATGGGGTGGATAAGCTTATAGATTGTTTCAATGGTTTAGGGTTAGGTAGGGACATTGGGTGGTAAGGTTCTTTTTAGGATTTGGGATGGTGATAATGGTGTTTTTAGTGTTATGGGGTGGGTGGGGTATACATTGGTAAGGGTATTTTTATGGTATAGGGGAGGGTAGAGGTATAGGTTGGTATAGTTTTTAAGGTTGAGAGGTGGGTAGGGACATAGGGTGGTAAAGGTATTTTGGGGTGTTTAGTAGTGTGTAGGGGTATAATGTCGTAAGGATATCTTTAAGGTTTAGGGTTGGGTAGAGGTATGGGGCAATAAGGGCATTTTAGGGTTTGGGGTGGGTAGGGGTCTAGGATGGTAACTGTTTTTAGGGTTATGGGGTATTGGATGGTAAGGGTGTTTTTAGGGGAAGGGTAATGTTAAAAAGGGGGGATACAGATAATTGAAAAAAAAGGGGGGGGGGTTAAGGGGCGTGCCCCAATAAAGAAAATCACTTTGGGAATGGTTAGCAATAGTGAAGTGCACAGGGGCCTAGAACCAGCAAAAACAAAGTCAATAAATGGTAGGTTTGAAGGCAAAAGGTTAGGGGGTAAACTGTACCAAGGCTGCTAGGTCTAACAACCAGTCTTCATGTTTGTAAACATCTGACGTAGAAAACACAAAAGAGACACACATCACAAACCCATTGTCAACATGACGGTCCATAGTCACTTGCCCAGTAAAACACAGAGTACCTCACTGTTGGTGCAGAAGAAGACATCCTTCACCACAATATATATTGATTGACCCAGGGGAGGGCTAAAATAATCCATGTGTACAATACTTTATTAAGCTAATGAGTGCTATCCCTTTACTACCAAATGAGTACTAGATGGATATGTATTTGGCCTCAGTGTCAGTGTTGTGGACATATGTGTGTTCGGGAAGTGACAGATGTTCTTCAGTCCACATGATCAAATGGATTGTTTGAGTTTTTCATGGATGTTTACTCAGTTCGTGTAAATCAAATCAAATCAAGTTTGTTTGCATAGTTAACTAAAACCATTGCATGCTATTAAAACTCAATCAAGAACGTTAAAAAATGTAAACTGTTAACAAATGTTTCTTATTCCATTAAAAACCAAAACAAAACACACAACAATGTGAAAGCTGCTGACAGACAGTTTGTAAGAACTGTTTATTCTTTAACATTAAACAGTGCATTCTAGGTTTGTGCAAAATATCCTACAATTAAAATACTGATACGTAAAAATGCATTTCAAAAGCAAGAGATCTTTTGGCTGGACCAAGAGTCAAAATGTTCATGGTCCATTGTCGTTTCGCAGCTTAAACAGTGGCGGCTCACATAGGATGTGCTGCGAGGAGGGTGGGGGAGGGGCAGAGTGGGGGGATAGTAAATTCGGACATACGACAAACGGAGGAAAGTAATGGGAGCTGCCACTGAGCTTAAAGTGCAAATGCATTGTGCAGATAAAAAAGGTGTAATTCTGACTTACTCCTTACTCATTCTTTTTAGTATTTTCTTTGAATAGTGGCATTAAAACCTTTACCCTCCTGCAAGCAAGGGGTAACAACATTCCACTTAGCCAGGAAATTACTGCTTGCCTGCATGAACATATTTCATATTTCTGTGATTGCTTTCAAAATGATCTTTCTTTATGCCAAGGGTACTGGACAAATGCAGAAGATGTGGGCAAGTGTCTCATGTTCGTACAGGAAGGGGTGGGACCAAACTGCTTCACATCCCAGCACAGTTCGCCCCTTGGCATTCTGGTCAATGCAGTTCATGGTACATGCTTACTTCAAATTTCACTGGAGTATTTCACCAAAGTTGGTGCAGGTTAGTGCTGTAAATCTGTAGACACGTGTTTCTGGATATCATCCGTCATCAGCATAGATCAAAACAAATTTTATTTGGGGTTGCTGAACAGGCTGACACAATCTTTTCTGGTCTCAGTACCTCTCACAGATGCACAGGTGCATCTCCACAAGCTCGTCTCATGTGCGTATCTACAAAGTCTGCAAGTTGGGTTCTATGACTGGTTGTTCCAGGAGGGAACACAATCTTTTGACTCCATGTTGTTGAAAAGAAGTAATATGAATTGGTGCCTCAGTACTATTGAAAAATGCGCTTCCAGATACTCCTGGGGGCATGAATTGATATAAGAGTTTATCACAGTCCAGGGATGTCTCCTTCATGCGAGTAGATTTTTGTCTATTAGAATAGATGAGAGTTGAGTTGAGGTCTTTAGTGCTTGATGTAACAGAGATTTTCCCATATTTGCTACCCAGGATTCTTGCATATCTAAATCCATTATTGCCAGGATTAAATGACTTGCCCATGAGCTTATTACGTTGCTGTTCCTCAATTTCCAGCCAGCATAGATTATTGATGGCTGCTTTTTCAGAAGTTCGCAATCTCCAGCACAGTTTGATGAACGTGCTTTTGCACTGACATGCTTGATTTTTTTATGTCAAACTCTAAGCGTACTTGAGCTGATGAAGCTGACTTTGAGATATTGAATACTGATTTGTAAACATTCATTTGACTTTTGTTCAGAGCGGCTATTTCCTGACCCTGCAAAATTTCTGTGCCGTAAGACAATGTTGGCAATAGCCGAGCTGACATAACCTTGAGCAGATGGACAAGTGACGGGCAACTCAGTTTCTGTTGTAATACTTTAAACCTGTAAATTAGCAATTGTGCTTTAGCCTGTATAGCAGCTAATTGGAATTTACAAGTCATTTGATGGTCCACAATGAATGCCAGAAATTTGTATGAGCGAACTTCCTCCACCTTTTTCCCCTCTAGTGAGTCTTAACCTTAAAGTCAACCAAATAGAATCTAATCAATTAGATTTGATTCTAACCCTTGCTCGTCCATATAGTGTTTTAGAGCATCCATGCTCCGTTGCAGGCCTATCAGTGTTTGACACAATAGGATGAGGTCGTCCGCGCATTGGAGACAACTCAACTTCTCTGAGGCGAGGATTGGCGGATGGCTATTATCCAAGTCCACAGCATCAACTAAGTCTGTGAGATATAAATTAAACAGGCTTGGCACCAAAATGCATCTTTGTTGGAGGCTGTTCTTTGTGGGAATTTTGCGTGTAACTTGGCTGTCATCTCCGATCCTGACTTGTGCCCAGGTTTCTGTGTATAGTTCAATAATCGCCCTTAAAAGATCTTTTGGCAGGCCCCAGTCCTCCAATTTTCTCCATATTCAACCTCGGGGCACTGGATTGAAAGCAGACTTGAAGTCTATAAAACCCACAAATAGCCGTGCTTTTTTCTGTTTAGCCTTCTCTATTAGGAGGGTTAGTGCTGTTAAATTAGTTAAAGTCCCCATACATGCTCTGAATCCTGTCTGAATTTGGGGCATTAGTTGTTTTTCGTCTACCCAAGCTTTTACATTTTGAGGTACACAGGATGCATAGAGTTTCGACTCAATGTCGATTAATGCTATGAGCCTGTAATTGAGAGTTAGCGCAGGAATTCCATTTTTGAAAATGGGATGAAAGATATTGCCTTTCCATGAGTCTGGTAACTGGTTGGAGAGATACATATCGTTGAACAATGGAGTCAGATATTGTGCCCAATAAACTACATCTCCTTTAAATAATTCATAGTTAATAAAATAACAAAAAACAGTGCATAAAATCAGACACATTTAAAGCCATGAGAATACATAAGAATTTTTATTTTGAATAAATAGATATGTCAATTACTTCATCTTAAAACTTTTCAAATGCTGAGTGCTGTGCAATAAAGTTAGTGCAAACTGGTAATGTGGTTGGCCCAGTGTTGTGACAGTGCAGTTTACTAACAATGTCTCCTCTGTCCTTGGTGTGCTCGTGCCTGCTGAGCGGTCAGCTTGCAACCGTTAATCTGTTCCGGTCAGTGGCATTTTCTCTTTTACTGTATAAGAAATGTTTACCATTTTGCAGTTCAACTGCAGGTCCCCTGGTCCAAAGCAGGCAAACACTGCTTGCCTCCTTGAGCGAATTCCCCTTTGGTTGTAGGGAGCTTTCAACAGCTGCCTCCTTTCCTTCCACAGCTCCTTACAAGTACAGAGTAGGTGAAAAAAATCTTCTGTTCCGTTGTCGCACAGGCGACAGGAAAATTCAAGGCACATGGGAGCAGGTCAAGGCGGTGCCTCAATAATTCTATTTTAATGAGTCTAGGGCATGCCTGCTTAAAATATGTTTGAGGTGCAAGTGAGCTGTAGTTGTCTAAGGTCATCCAAGCATGAGCCCCAGCCTAAAAGGTAGCTTCATCTTCCACACGTGAAATCTGTTTTATTGATTTAGATGGAAGTTTCTTAAAAGCTGAGTTATAGATGTCTATGTTCCAGAGATTGGAAAGCTCAACAACCTCCAGGGACACCTGGAGATAGCTTCTTGCAGGAGATATCCCTCTCTGCAGGAGTTCTTGCCATAATACTTGAATTAAGGTGTTTGGGAGGGGATCATTCCTGATCTTATTCCAGCACATAATGGATGCTCCGTGCCTTGCCAGAGCTTGTTTTAATAGGCTGAACTCCAGCCTTATCTGGGCTAGTGAGGAATAATTTCGGAGGCTGAACAAGATTCTGTATGCCTCAACTAAGATGCTGTCCAATAGTTTGGCGTCTCTGCCTCGCATTGATTTACTGCCAAAGGTGAGTGTTGGAAGAATTTTAGATAGTACAACCTACAGGAGGGGGCTTAATGTGGGCCCGCTAGTTTTGATTTGAGTTTATTAAGTGTTATTGCTAGTGCCAACTCTTTCCTTTTGATTTCTTCTTTCTGACGAGCAAAGGAGACTTCTTTGCTATGGTAACACCTAGGTACTTATAATCGTCTGCCAACTATATTCGTGTGTTATCCAGGTGCCAGGACCGTGGCCTTTTCCTCTTGTTGTTAATGGTCATTGATCATGTATTCCCATAGGTGACCTTCAGGTTATTCTCCATGGCATAGTCCTGCATTGTGTTTAGGAGATGTTGCAGGCCAACATGGGTGTGGCTGACCAGGACTACATCGTCAGAGTACAGGAAGCTTGTTAACGTTTTTTTCTCCCAGCCTGGGGCCATGGAAGTTGCAGGTGTTAAGTTCCTGTAGCAAGTCGGCCAAGAATAAACAAAATATGTTGCTGCTTCAGGCCTTTGGTTGTTGGTATGGATCTGGAGAGGTGCGTGCCTGCTCCTAGTTTCACCTTTTTCCATGTGTCCATGTGGAGAAGTATCAGCATATTTATTAGAGCTTGAGGAATTTCCCAACTGACCAGCTTCCCCCACAGTCTTGCCCTGAACTACGTTGTTGAAGGCCTCACTAAAAACAATAAAACAGAAATGCAATGGAAGGTTAGAGGCCTTTGACACATCTGTGAGTAGTGTGATTGCCAAGATGTTTGTTGTTGTATCTGACGGTTTACAGAATCCTGTCTGGCTTAGTGGCATTTTTATGTTTCCTGCTGCCCAAGATGTGAGTTCCGCAAGCACAGTTCCTGCAAAGTATTTTGCCTCATTGTCAATCAACGACACGGATGTTTGTGGTTCGGTGAGATTGTTAAGCCTTTCCATGAAGCTGGAATTATGCCAAGGGATCTAACTTCCAAGAAGAGGGGTCCAGGACTCCTGCCCAATCTTCCACCCTTTGTTTGAACAGTGCTAGCAGGATGCCGTTGGGGCCCAAGGCCCCTTCTTTAATCCCTTTTGCAATTTGTTGCTTTATTAGGTGTGTGCTTGAGGCCATGGATTCATACTCTAGTACATCAGCTGTGTCCAGTGTTTATGTGGCATTCTCCACCTCTGATGGATCTTCTATAATGGGGTAAGCTGGCATTTTCCTGGTTGTCTGATTTGACCCTTTTTCCACAGTTTAAATAATGCATTTGAGATTCAGTTTGGTACTGCTTCACCCTCCGCTTTTAATCTTTTTAAAATTCCCATAAGTTGTTCTACGTCCCCAAACAAGATGGTATGATACTTATTTGAACAGGGGTTTGGGGTATCAGCGCATACTTTGATACTGTGGGTAGCCGAGCCAAGGCTTGTCTTGCTTTGGCTTGGGACTGTAGAACTTTCCCCACACCCACTCTCTCAGGCACTGAATATATAGCAAGAATGTGAGCTTCTCACGTGGCTGCTTCAATCCCTGCATTATAGTGCCTTTCTTTTCCAGTTGTCAACCCATTCACTAGCTGCCAGAATTATTTTTGTGTTCTGGTCTGATGTTCACTGGACTCAAGGAGCTTGTTCCACACATCTACTTGATGTCGTCTTTTTTCTCTCCAGCAATTTTTCTAGCATTGTATTTTCAGATTCCCTAGTAGGGTTTTATTAGGCCTCTTCCCTTGTTTTATCTCCTGTACCACAAATCTTGTTTCTCGTGTTATTTGCGATTTTTGTCTTTTTAGCTCCTTATTGTTATTCCAGAGTTGCCTCCCTAAACCCACCAGCCTTTGTTTGCTTCATTTAAGCACTTCAGCGGGTGAGTTTTAACTGGAATTTTCTTTTTAAATGACTCTCTTTGCTGCAGCTTCACCCGGGGTTTGATGAGCAGGAAGCAGAAGTGACGAGCGATGAGTGAGACGAGTGAGACGAGCAAGCAGCAAACGGTGAGCGGCTGTATGGCTGAGCAGCTGAAGTGGTTGGGCGGTCACCACGCCGGGTGCCAAGTGCAGGGTGAGGCGCAGTTTGCACGGGCTCGACCAGGAGAATGTCGGCCAGAAGAAAGTCAGAAGGCAGAGGGATTACACAAAGAGGCTTTGAGGACTCTCACCCCGCATATCTCACGCTGGTGAATCAAGAGTCAGGAGAGAACAGTGGGATTGAATGGGTGAGGCTAGAGCTGGGGCACCTCACAGTTGTGTGGAAGTGGCCAGCATTAGGCCGGTGCCGCTTGCATACCAGTGAGGGGCACCACCATTTAGCTCCTGCTCCTACTCTGCTACTGCGCCACTCCTCTTCCTCCGCATTGGCCACACTCATGCTTGCGTTAGTGTCCATTAGACAGAGCAGGTCAAAAAGGAGCAGGAGTAAGGTATTCAAGTTTTGCAGCAGCTGGGAATTTTCTCATTCAACCCGTTTGACCAGTCTGTTTTGACCAGCCTGATCCCCCCCGACCGGACTTGAGCCATCCCATCCATCTAAAGAGCCTGGAAAGAACATAGAAGGATGGCAGGTTGGCCCCCTTCCTCATTACAGCCAGCTCAGCCAGCTAAGGCACACCGGTAAGAGTGGGGGGAGTATTGTGAATACCGCAAGGTATGTGTGCTGCCGCTGTAGCTGGAGGCCGCAGACTGAGAGACTCAGGCAGCCCGTGGAGGCAGCCCAGCTCAAGCTGGGTGCGGCTTGCGGATCTGCCTGTAGTACTCCACTCTCCAGTGGCTAAAGGAAGCAGTATAAATCAGATATTTAGTGCCGGGGGAGGCATCGTATCATAGGAATACTGCTTTTTGTATCTTGCCTCATACTGTTTCCACCTGGCAGGGATAGTAGGGCAGGCCAGCAATAGCAGCCCTTGTGGTAGAACAAGGCAAGCCTTCTCCTCATAAAGCGTTTTCCAGCTGTAAGGCACAAGAAAGTACTGTTGAGCAACAGGATAAGTACTTTATACGTCACCAACTCTAAGTCTTATTTGCAAAAAAACAAAGTAATCCTGCAGTAGTTGGGAAGGCTTACTACATAAGCTTTAGCAACCTGCCTTAAGCCTACTGAATCCTGGCTCCTTCGTTTTCTCATACATCATGGCATATAAGAAACTGAGAACTCGAACAATACACATGAAAAGACGGGGCACGGATCAATCCTCAAGAAAGAGCAAGTGCAAAGCAGCCCATATCGGATCCCTGTCTGGAAGCACAGAAATATCAAGATAATTTCCTAATACTTCAAAAATGGGCCATACAATTGCAATAGTTGAACAAGAAAAAATGACAGGAACGATATAATGATGCGGAGTCAGAACCTGAGAAATCAAAGGAGAATATTCATTCACAATATACCAAAGGATATAAAAGAAAACAGATAATTGAACATACAAAAGCAGTCGAGCATTTTGAGCTCCAGGAACCAATATCTCAAACAGCAGAAGTGGTACCACTCTCTATACTAGATACAGATTTCACTTTACCAGATACAAATTATAATCTTGGTCTTCCACCAGAGGTATCTAAATCAACAAAGGAGACACTTCAATTATTTAATAGTACTCCAAGCAACATCTCTGATCTAGTGGAAAACTTTTTGCAGTCTCCAGAATTTCCTTTTTTCAATACTTTGCAATCCCCCAATAGGCAAGATACGACATTCAGTGCTTTATTTACATTACAGAGGATCCTGGAATCAATACTGGCTCTCTTAGAAAATTCTATGGAAAATTCTAATCAGATTTTGGAAACACAAACGGGAATACTCCAAAATCTAGTGGATAAAAAGAGGAAAAAAACAACTTAAGCAAAACCCTCAAACTTCAATAAAAAAATTAGAAAAAATTGAGGGAGAAAAAGAGCAGGGTCTTCAACTTTCATCAGTATGTGAAATTAATTCTCCAGTCAAGATAAAAATGGCGACTCAAAGGGGCAGAACCATCCCCAAAAAAGAGACAAATACGAGTTTTCAGGATGATAAAATTCACTCCCTACGTAAATTATTTAAGGACCCATAAGTGAAAGTATTACACAAGACTTCATTTCATTTTTTCCAATCTTTAATCAGAGAAGATCTCATGAGTTATCAAACTGTTGAACTGTATTTTAAAATGACCCACATGACTCCATTTTGTGTTGCCATGCTCTCGGCAACCTGATGAAGAATTGCTTTCCACGTCCCTGTTGAAACTTGCCCAACCCTCCCTGCTCCTTGTGGTCGAGCCGATTCCGAGAAGCTGCCTGTGTGCCTCACCCCCCAGTTGTGCCAGAGACTCAGCCACATCCTGTCCGTTGTTGGTTACTCAACCTGTCACGACCAGCTGCCCTGTGACCACACCAACTGATAGAGGAAGCACGAGGCTGTGCCCTGTGACCACACCAACTAATAGAGGAAGCACGAGGCTGTGCCCCATGACCACACCAGTTGGGCAAGGAAGCACGGGGCTGTGGACATTGTGCAATCAGAGAACAGATGTTCCCTGACCACGATTGCACCACAAGACTGACGAAGAACTTGTCAGAATGAGGAACTTATCAAAATGTGGAACTGTGTATTGTACAAATGGGCGTGGCTAGCGCTATAAATATGTGTAAGCTGTGGAGTAAAACAGCAATCTCCGTAGAATTGTCTTTGTACCATTCTGGGACCTCTGTCCTTAGCTCGAGCTAATAAATAACTTACTTCCCTCCACGGCTGGTTGTCCTGGTCTCTTTGGTAATGTATGATTTGAGCAAGAAGAACCCGTAGATTTTAAGGTGTCCCCTGCACCACTGGCTTTGACTCTCCTAGTGGGTGCGGGGGGTCTCCAAAAAGCCGGTTCTACAATCTGGCGCCCAAACGTGGGGCGTCTTCGGTGGTCGTCATCAAGCCTGGTGGTCGTGAGGGGTCCGTGATCGAATTCCAAGGGAGGCGCGCCACTACATTGGCTGAAAATTGTCTTTGTGGGCCTGAGGTCTCCGATTGCATGATTCCTCCCTCCAGTGGGCTACCTGACTGCGGCCCCGACTGACGCCCCAGTTCCGGTTCCTAGTCTTTGGAGATCGAGACCTTTGTGACACTTGCCGTGTGACGGAAGATTAACGGTCAGGTAAGAGTGGGAGTGGCCCACTTCTTTGGTGAATTGTATTTTGGTTTGGGTATTTGATTCAACTTTTGCAAAAGCCGAAGCCAAGGGGTAAGCACAGTTATAGGCTGTAAATATTCGATTGTACCCTTTGACGTTTGGATCCAGGATACACATCTAGAGATGCCTGGAGTTAGTAAATTCCGGAAATGGTGTTGTTGTTATTGTACACAGGACTCCGCATTGGAGGAATCTTGTCCGATTCCTCCTTTGGGGACCCCTAATCATGAAGTCTATGCTAAACATGGTGTTGGCCCGATTATGTTCACAAGTATACAAAGGATAATACTGAATTGCAATGAGCCTCCTGTATTAGATAATTTAGAGGAGAAATTGTTTCAGAGAAAAGTTAGGCCTGCAATGCTGGATTCCTTTCGGGTTTGGCGCAAGGAGTCCAAACAGAAAGAAATCAAACTCAAAAAGAACGAAGCTAAAATAATGCGTATGAGTGTGATTCAGAAAGCCCAGAATCATGATAATCAGAGAATAGAAGAGGGTATAGAAATACATGATAGATTAAATAGAATGCAGATAGATGGATGTTACGTTACAAAAAAAGGTTCCGGGAAAGGACCGGGACAAGGAGGATGACTCTCTCATGGCCTCCATGTTGAACACCCCTCCCCCTTATACTCCCGCCATGTATTCAGTCCTTGATCCCGCCCAATTGACCCCCGCTACTGCTCCAGTTGTTGCCCCTGCCCATGCCTCGGTCCATCCTATACCTCAGCCACTCGTTCCCAATGCCCCGACTGTTCAGGCCACCGCACCAATGCAAGTCCACCCTTCCTTTCCCCTTGTTGCACCTTCCACTCGTCCCGTACCTGTCCATCCTAATGTGCCTTTAACTCCCGTTGCAACCAATCCATTTCTTGTTGACAGTCATCCGACGCCTTCCCCCAGTGCAGGGCTATTAGCGAATGCATGGTCAGTGGTCCGTGATTATATCCCTTACGTAACTCCGCATAGACCACCCACTCCCAGACGACGCACCTTGCGCAGACTGATAGGTAGTACACAGGAATAACTCGCTATGAGTCAACAAGCTCATGTATGGATGGAAAATAACACTATGTACACCGCTCAGGATATATGGATGACAATGGATAAGTGGACACGCATTCAACAGATTGACATTTTTTGTGAAATGTGTGACGTACTGATCCAAATGTGGGAGGATTTTGTAGAATCAGGTCCACCCCCAGGTCTGTCTGACCTTCGCCATAAGGTTGAAAAAGGGGATATTCAGGGTCCAGCACTATTATGCAATCTAATCACGTTAGTAGCCTACAGAGACTCCTTATCTGGTGTATCGTTAAATAAGGGTTTCCCAATGAGGGAGGTACAGCCTGTTTGGAGAGACCGCGTTGCTGGCGCAGATGGCAGCCCTGAAATACCGGCAGGTTTTAGGCAGATGTGGGTCCGTGTCCCTTGGAAAAGGTCTGACGTCCTCCAACTTAAAAATCAATTGCCTAACCCGCGTAAAAATCCAGCCGATTATTATAAGGAATTGACTCAGACACTCCAATCTTGCGTAATGACTTAAGCAGATATAGATATGTTAAAGGGACAAGTAGTACCGACTGAAGTATGGTCCAAAAATACGCCATAATGATCAAACAGAATTTGGCCAGACATGGAAGGAATTTGAGGAAGCTGACAGAGCTCGAACTGGCGGTGAGAAACCCGATCCCATGATCTTGGCCCTTCCGGCCCAGATACTTACTGCCATGAAAAAGATGTTGACACCCCACCGTATTAATTGGGACAGATTAGCTGCTTGCAAACAAAAGAAAGATGAAAGTGTCTCTGACTTTTTCACACGATTCGAAAGCACATTCAACGACTATAGTGGACAGGACATGACTACAGAAGGGGGACAGCGACTGTTTGTGGATACATTTGTGTCTAATCTGTTGCCACAACTTGGGACTAAGCTCAAAATGTCAGAAAGTGCATGGCCCATTTTCACCCCGTCTGGTATTTTGACAATGACCCAGTACTATGAGAATAGGGAGAATGAAGAGCGAGATAGAACGGATAAAAAGACTAAAGACTTAAAGACAAAGGTCTTACTCCAACAAGCATACCCGACCCAGACCCAAAACAGAGGTGCCCCTAAGTTTCAACGAATTGCTCAGAGACCTGCCCCCGTGACTCCTCGCCCGCCGCTGGGACCCAACCAGTGCGCTTATTGTCACCAAGAGGTTCATTGGCGCGACGAGTGTCCCTTGTTAGCCGAGAACAACTCTGCCCCCGCTGACCGCTTCACAGGACAACATCCCCAGAGAGGATGAGGCCGAGGCGGACCTAGAACACAGTTACAGGACATGCGCTCCCTTATGCAAGAGAATAGATTTGATACCGCTAATTATGAGGACCACAATTACTTTTCTGAGGATTATGAGCCTGAAGAAGGGACTGGGTTTTTGTCCCACCAGGATTGCCAAGGACAAGAGAAGGGACCCGTGCTTATTCCTGTTGACCAGAAGAGACCGTATGTTCATGTTACAACACTGGGCCCTACAGAAAAATTCTAGGTCGACACTGGTGCAACCAAAAGTTCTATTGCTAGGTCCAAAGTCCCTGGGGCCCCTTGTCTGGCGTGAATAACATTTCTGTAGGGTGTTCTGGCACCCCAGTATCTAGCCCCATTTCACAACCACTGGAACTAACGATAGGACCCTACACAGTTGATTCCCCTTTGGTTTTGACTTCCACATGTGGCGAAAATTTGTTGGGTTTAGATCTATTAAAAAGATTACATGCAACAATATACTGTTCTCCTGATGGGGGTTACATCACTATGGGTCCCCCCACCACACACCCAGTATATTTAGCCTCCTCAGATCCAATTCCCCAGGAACTTCAGAATGTCCCTCCTGATCTTTGGGCCCAAGGTGATACTGATGTCGGCCTTTTGTCCATACCCCCCTTTTCTGTTACCCTGAAGGAAAATGCTCTCCCTCCCCGACTTCCCCAATACCAAATACCCAAAGAAGGGGAAAGGGCATTATTCCAGATCATTTCTGAACTTGTTGACAAGGGTGTAGTTGAAGAGACAAGAGGAAATGTGTGCAATAGCCCAATTTTGCCTGTCCTAAAACGCACCGATCCTTCCAAGCCCCCTGTTTATCGTTTTGTCATTGATTTGCGCGAGATAAACAAAATAGTAGTTCCCCAGTTTCCTGTGGTCCCAGATATCACCACCCTACTGACTATGGTTCCCCCATCTGCATGTTTGTTCTCTGTCAATGACTTAAAAAACGCCTTATTTAGTATACCCGTTGATGAACAGAGTAGGGACCTTTTTGGATTCTCATTGGCAGGACGGAGTTTCCGGTTCTGCAGAGCTCCACAAGGATATACAGAGAGCCCTTCAATTTATAGTCAGGCCCTCAAGAGCCAACTTGATTCCCTGACCTACCCCAAGGTACAGCACTACTCCAGTACGTTGATGATTTGCTTATAGCAGCAGACACCGAGGCGTTGTGTAAAGAAGCTACAATGAAATTGCTCCTACATCTGGCCCAGTTCAATCACAAAGTTTCTTTATCCAAACTCCAATATTGTCGACATGAGGTGACCTACTTAGGTCATCTCCTGTCGAAGGAGGGACGCCGCCTCACCCTTGAACGAATACAAACAATCAGTAAAATGCCCCCACCAAAGACGCAGAAGGAGGTCTGTGCTTTCATTGGTATCACCTCCTACTGCCGCCAGTAAATACCCATTGTTGATTAATTATTTACATGAATTGACCACTAACCTACATCTCATTCATCGTCAGGTACAAGATATCCTGCCACCCAAACCAGAGGGCTCTGGTCACACCATCCAGCCCGGTGACTGGGTCTGCATCCGGAACTTCCAGAGAACAAAGAACTTGGAGCCGAGGTGGAAGCCGCCCCAGCAAGTGTTGCTGGCTACCAGGTCTGCAGTGAAGGTGGCAGGAAGAAAAAACTGGGTCCACGGAGTGCATTGCAAGAAGGTGCCTCTACCACTACCATACGACCGGTGGGTCAAGGAAGGCCTGGGAGATGACGAATGTGAAAGAGTCCTGCGCTTTGTACCCTTCAGTGACGCCAACATTGCCTGGGTTTTATCTGAACGAGAGGACGACGACATCCTGCAATCTGCAGTTTCTCCGCATCTGAGGTTGCGGGACACTCAACAGACAGAGCCTTTGTTTCCTGATCAGACAACGCCCAGGTCCACCCGGTACAACCTCCGACCCAGAAAAAAGGACTGAAGAGACAAGGGTCTCTGCCCTCTGCTTGACATGGTCTGACAAACCGCTGCAGGGCTGTGATACACCGGCGCTTTTGGCCAGAGCCGGTACAGCGGACCGGAACGTGCCTATAGGGCCGCCAGAATCACTGACCGGTGAAGCAACCTCCAATCACAGGCAGCAACTAGGGAAGACCAAGTGAAGCAGACTATGAACAAAATGAACACTGAAAGCTTGAAGAGCAAAGAAATAAAGAAACAAGAGTACGTGAAGACAATACGTGGCCGGTACTCGATCTGTCTGATCGTATTAATGACCCACCCATGAGAGAAACAGAAGGACATGTTTCTTTAACAACACTTTCATTCAAATGCTACACTAGCACCAGCTTGTGGTGAACACGACAAACTGTTGGGTATGTGGGTTGCTGCCCCATACTGCAAGCACTGGGATGTCCCTGATTCCTGCTCCTTTTTCTCGAGCTGGCTCGGCCTATGGCTGGTACACTGTGTTCTTTGATGCATTCTATTCAGGTGACACATCCACACGATCCCTGGGAAAGATCAGTAGCAGACAAGCATTCCACCACATCATGGCTGCAGAGTGGCCAAGCATGAATAAAGATTCAGCAGAAAAGAATGAATATGAGGACAATCATGGGTCTTTCTATTGATCGAACATCTACAATGGTGGGGGAAAGAAAAGACTGCCACCTATCAGAGATCTCCCTGTCTACCCACATCCCGGGAAATACTGCATGAAGAGCAGTGGAACAGTATGGGTGGGAGAAAGTGACTGTACCTACACACTCCAGCTCAATGGTTCGACTCTCCCAGCTCTGGTGTCCTCACTGAACACGCACTTTGTGTGTGGGAACAAGGCCTACACCTGGCTACCCAAGTCTTGGGCAGGCACCTGTCACATTGCTTGATTGCTTTCCCCATCTACACAGCCGATGCAAAACACAACATCCAGAAGAGAGGTGTGGTTGATACTGAAGACACAGCTGGCCAAGAATTTGGTGACTTTGCTAAAGGGTTCCTTCCTTTTTGGGGCCCTGTGGTCAATAGTCGCAATCTCCAACATCTCACCAAGGTGGTAGAAGGTGCCCTCAGTAACATCACGGCTGAACTTCAAGCGGACCGCCTCATGACTTTACAGCATTGCAATCCTTGCAGCCGCACTGTTCTCTTGCTGCCTCTGTGTTCAATGCGTGCCCGCGCTGTGTGGGCTCTGTGCCACCTCTTTGGCACACAAACAAGAAAATTCACACCATCACAATGCCATGATGATGATCGAGAAAGAGGTCCAGGAGATGATGGACATTGACCTGGATGACGACTGATTGTTGCCTCTGCATGGCAAAAGGAGGGACTGTTGAACTGTATTTTAAAATGACCCACATGACTCCATTTTGTGTTGCCATGCTCTCGGCAACCTGATGAAGAATTGCTTTCCATGTCCCTGTTGAAACTTGCCCAACCCTCCCTGCTCCTTGTGGTCGAGCCGATTCCGAGAAGCCGCCTGTGTGCCTCACCCCCCAGTTGTGCCAGAGACTCAGCCACATCCTGTCCATTGTTGGTAACTCAACTTGTCACGACCAGCTGCCCTGTGACCACACCAACTGATAGAGGAAGCACGAGGCTGTGCCCTGTGACCACACCAACTGATAGAGGAAGCACGAGGCTGTGCACTGTGACCACACCAACTAATAGAGGAAGCACGAGGCTGTGCCCCATGACCACACCAGTTGGGCAAGGAAGCACGGGGCTGTGGACATTGTGCAATCAGAGAACAGATGTCCCCTGACACCGATTGCACCACAAGACTGACGAAGAACTTGTCAGAATGAGGAACTTATCAAAATGTGGAACTGTGTATTGTACAAATGGGCGTGGCTAGCGCTATAAATATGTGTAAGCTGTGGAGTAAAACAGCAGTCTCCGTAGAATTGTCTTTGTACCATTCTGGGACCTCTGTCCTTAGCTCGAGCTAATAAATAACTTACTTCCCTCCACGGCTGGTTGTCCTGATCTCTTTGGTAATGTATGATTTGAGCAAGAAGAACCCATAGATTTTAAGGTGTCCCCTGCACCACTGGCTTTGACACTCCTAGTGGGGGGGGGGGGTCTCCAAAAAGCCGGTTCTACAATCCCACCCAGTTAAGAAAGGAGAAACGATCATCCCTGGAACTCCAGCTACAAGGGAGTGAGGGCTTACGCCATAGAGAAAGGAAAATAGAAATAAAAAATGGGAAAAGTAGCAAAAAAAGAGTAAAATGCAGATTCTCTAAACGAAAGGCTCGG
Source organism: Triturus cristatus (assembly GCF_964204655.1). Lineage (NCBI taxonomy): Eukaryota > Metazoa > Chordata > Amphibia > Caudata > Salamandridae > Triturus > Triturus cristatus. The sequence goes on along the minus strand of NC_140590.1, from coordinate 471,658,105 downwards.
AACCCAAAATTTTCACAGTCTCTGTCTCCTGAATAGAAAGTCTCGGCAAATGCACACATTTCTACGTGCCCAGAATCTGCTCAAAATAAAGACCAGCATCAATTTTTACATGACATAAAAGAAGACCAGAAACAGCTAAATCGTTTGGCACCAAATTTTTCCATAAATCTTATAAAAGATCATCAGTTTACGACCACCCCATATAGAGATACCCAATCAATCAGGGAATTTATGTGGAAAGGGGCAGCAGATTCATTCCTGTATTTTAGAAATAACAGACTTATTCCCTGTGGGAAAAGATCCACTAAACCATGGGAGTTTAGGAAATCTATTTCATAAGATCCACTCACTTAATTCACTTACTACATCAGAAATAAAATTAGTGGCTTTTCCAAATAAATCTCAACCCTCCATAATCCTAAAAGAAAATGAAATCCTCCATAAAAATGGATTTAGTGTAGTTGATTTAATTATAAAGAAAACATAATACAGCAAAAAAATCCAATGGAGAAGAACGAGAGCAAGAACTTTCACAATAATCAAATAACTTCTGGTCCCAAAGCTTCAATAATTTTCCTGAAGGAATTCTAACAATCTCTATCAAAGATGGAGAGCGGCATAGCTGGAACAATAACCCAACAAAAGCGGAGACACAATCAAAGAAAAATATTTGGTCTTGGATTTCCAGTAACTTGAATAGTAACAAACAGGGAAATCCAAATGATCTTCCGTTTTAGAAGAAGTTTGAAAATCGCGTTGTGGAATTTCGTGGGGGAAAGACTCGGAAAAGTTAGCCCTAATTCTGGAAAATTCTCCTGCGGTAGTGATCCTTCAAGAAACATGCGCTTTAGAAACGTTCGACCAAAAAGACTCCTTTGTATATAATGTCCCGGCGAATGCCGTGAGAAGGGCCAATGCAAAAGGTGGACTCACAATCCTCCTAGGGGAAGAAATCCAGTGGGATTTGAATGCCCAATGCATCAAGATCAAGCACTGTATGAGATATCCAAAAAGAAAGTCATTAGTTTACAATACAGCAAAGTTAAATAGATTGATTAGATTGCATTTCCAAACTTTCTCGGGGATTAGACGGAAATAAATCATAAAGTTAAAATAAGTTTGACAAGGAAATAACGAGAAAAAACATCAAGACCAAAAGGATAAAAACTGGGTTGATATCCACACAGCAGTAAAACGGAAAAATAGAAAGGCACTTTGGAGCATAATTGCTAAAGAAATGGAAACAAGGAAATCCCTGCAGGCTTCTCTAGTTTCACCATCTGACTGAAATATATATATATATATAAATGAGTTATATAAACCAAACTCACCGAACTTTGAAAAATCAAGTAAATATATTTGTAGGAAGGAAAAAAGGAATCAAGACATTTTAGCTCCAACAGCTATAGCAAATAGCCCATCACATTCAGGCCGCTAGATCCTCTACAGCAATGGGACCTGATGAAATCCTGATTAAAGTTCTCCAAAGTAACCCAGAAGAGTGGAGCAGATTTTTAGCTTACCCTATACTTCTATTGTTATGCTCCGAAAAAAGTCCAAAATCATGGCGGGGAAGTATTGTGATTTCTCTTCTAAAAAAAGGTTCTAGGTCAATCCACAGCAACTATTGACAAATTGCCTTGCTGGACGCGGCCGGGAAGATATTTACAGCCAGTGTCCTGGACCATTTGAAGAATTGGGCATTTTCAAGAGGAGTGATCTCTATGACACAAGCTAGTTTTTGCCAAAAACACTCTGTAACAGACAACATTGTGATTTTAAAGGCAGTTAAAGACAAACATGTAGTATCAAAATCACAGGTTGTCTATTGTGTATTTGTCAATTTCACTACTGCTTTCGACAGAGTAGATAGACCAACACTCTGGAAGAAGTTCAAGAAGTTAGTTATACCTTACAACCCACTTACAATAATCAAATCACTACATACAGCAACATGGTGCAGAGTTCAAATGGAGGAGAAGGGGGTTCAACCCATCAATAGCTATGCCAAATGGATTAAAGCAAGGCTATCTCCTGGCCCCCATATTATTTTCCCTTTATATAAATGATCTCCAGTATTGTTTTTTGAAAATTAACTATTTTCCTCTAACATCCAGTAATATCCATATTTTGATGTATGCCGACGATGTTGTTAAATTGGATCTCACACCCATTGGCCTGAAAATAAATGTAAATGTGCTAACTTTTTACGCAGAAGAAAACTTCTTAGTGCCAAATATTTTTAATGTAAAAGTCGTACCCTTTAGAGGAAAAAATAAATGTTCTTATTTTAACTGGACACTTGGGGTAAACTCATAGAGGCAGTTAAAGAATACACCTATTTGGGCCGAATCTTTTCGCAAACTTTAAAAAGGTCCTCCCACTTCCAGCATTTAGGGCTAAAGGCAGACGTCCATGTTGGTGCACTACAGTGGTTATATTCTTCTTCAGGGAACAGACATTTTCACAACGTAATTTGATAAAAGTCAACCAAGCAGTCCCAGCCCAAGTACTAAGCCTACAGTTATCCTTAGTTAGCTCTTATGCTACAGCCATTTCCAACACAATAAGATGGGGGTACAATCTCTTACATGCTGACCCAGAATCTATAAGGAACATATTAAAACTGGAGACCTTTAGAAATGAGTTGTCAGAGTATACTTTTAACAAAAACCTCAGTATCACCTTAAATCTGTTGGACTGCACGATAGCACTTTTAAAATCTTGGACACTTGCACACTTTTCCTGATTTATACTCACATCACCAATACCAGTGGTGCAATCTATGTTTTAGTTTTCAACACTGGTTTCTCACTTTCATGGAGGCCTACATATTATTTATTTATATCACTCTTTTTCAGCAACGTGGGTTTTCTGTCGTTAAATTCTGTATTTCAATTTGTTACCCATTGTTTTGAATGTTGCTCACCTACTCATTAGATTTATTTATCTTCCATGGGCTCCACCAGTATCTCACATTATCATATTTTGTGGAGAGTTTATATACATCACAAGGGAATTTTGTATCTATTTATTTTTCCAGCCCTGAGGAAGTCGCGGGCACTCCCGGACGACGAAACACGTGTTTGCTGGACCAATGAAAAAGAAAATAAAGAGAAGACACAATGAAATGAAACAATCATGACATTGTTGTGTATTTGCTGATAACACAGTAGTGTGTAATATGACAGTTGTGCTCAGGTCTTGATCTTAAATTGCTTTTATTTGTTGACCTCGGTAGAGGTCTAAATCAAATTAAATAAACAAATCTTGAAATCTTGAAATCTTAGCTGTATCCATGCCTCAACACACTCGTTTATTTCTGTTTCTACAGTCTCCTGTATTTCTAACTTACTTTTTATGACCTCGATTGTTCCGGCATGGTGGTAGCCATCAGCTATCAGCTTCTCAATCCCCTGACCCCACCATTTTATGCTTTTTAAATTGTATGTTATTGGTGCAGAGATTAAATTGTCGGGCTCAGCTCAACGGTCTTGCACAGCATCCTGATGGATTTGAGAAAATGATTGCTCTGTGCATGTGGGTACATTTTAAAGTGCCACACCAGGGGCAGAGCTGCTTCACAGATTGCCGTATAATAAATTCTTGAGCTTTTCCTGCCGCTTACAAAGGTAATCGATGCAGGAGAGTCTTCCTTTATATTGCAGTTCAGGATCCTAAATCCAAGTTTCTCCAGCCGCTTTCTAAAACTGGTTCCACTGTGATGGATGCTCCTTTTTGTGCTGAATTTACTTATATCTGGATTGAAGTCACCAGAGATGATGATTATTGCATGCTTGTTTTGCTTCTGTAAGAGGTTTGTTATTTTGAGCAACGCTTCCATATGGGCCCTTTTCTTTGCTTTATTTGGATGGATATATACGTTTATAAGCAGTACTACCATAAAAGCGGGGCTTGCATTCTAAAGCTCCATCTGGATGGCTCATATCCAGTTTATCCTGAGGTCTAGTTGTTCTATGACCCAGTTTGAATTTGGTGGAACAGAACATAGCAAGTCGCCCTTTAGGGTGTCCATATTTCAGGGATTTTATCACTGGACTGTAAAACCCTACGTAAACTACTATATGCATTGCTTTCAAACACCATGTCTCCTGCATCAAAATGATGTTATAGTTCTGAAGAAATGTCCTTGCATTCTCTTCTTGGAGTGGTTACCCAACCTGTGTGTGTTCCTTGAACAAATGTTTAAACAGGTTGACTCTGTTGTGGGGTTTTATATTTTCTTGTGAGGACCATGTAATGGCTGCATCCATGTATGACTGGTTTCTGACCTGATTGAAGGAGGTTGTTGATTCTATATACACGCAGTGGGACTGACCCTGATGTGACATGCTTAAAGGCTTCAAAATTGTTAGGTTTTTGAATGATCTTGGGTTCATGTCTGCTCCTTCCGCCCCCCCCCCCCCTTAAGACTGAGCTTCCTCTTGGCAATGGGCCTGGATATCATGGGGTACGATCTTTTGTAACTCTATCCTCCATGAGTTGAAGATTACCTGATTAGCCAATTTTCGCTCTAATGTGGCCATCATGGCCCATGTTGTTCATGTTGCCTCTATTACTTCTGTATGAATGTGGTCTAAATTCCACTGAAATCAAGTCTGAAGATGTAATATATATCAAGTCCTTTATTTCATTTGTAAGTTTTATAATGGTTCCTTTTTTTAGGGTGTCAAAAGCTCCAATCAAATTGTCGTTATTAACAGTAATTTATGGACCTCTATTACTTGCTCCTCTTTTTGTAAATGAATATTTCTCCTGGGTGGAGTGAGGCTATGGATACACTGAATCTGCTCCCCCTCTTTCTGATGCTGTGGTAGTGTTTCCTTGGGTTGCGAGTAGATGGTCCTCCAACTATGTCCCACGTGGATGGGGCCAAAGACTTGCTAGACTTGTTGACCTTCATTCAGTGGCTGGGTACACTCAAGCCCCTTGGTTCGTGGAAATGTGTTGTTATATTGCTATTGTTAATTACCCCAACTACATTCCACGCTTTGACATTCTTTGCTCCGAAATGATTTTGGACTCGATGGTCCTCATTCTATTGATAATGACATTCCTGCCTCTTAAGTCATGGAGGTTTTTGTTGATCTTTGCTTTCCAATGTGATATTCTGTGCTCGTACTGTGGGACCGTCCTGTACTACATCAGCATGCTTACTCTGTGGACTTTCAGACTCTATTTTCCCCCTTATACTCCCATTTATGTTCTGCTGTGATGTTTCAATTTCTGTCTTTTTTATGCCCTCATCATCCCAGGTTCTACATTTACAACTGCCATATGCCCTTTTGTTGGGCGACTTTTCCTTTCTTCCGTGCTTTCGTTTGTCTTTTCCTTTCCCTTTTTGTAATGACCTGCTCCGTCTCTGCAATTTCATCTGTCATAACTGCTGGGTTCTCCTCTTCTAATACTTCTGCAGCTTGTTTTAAGGGGCTGATCTCACTAGTGTTGAATGACTCTCCCATTACCATGCTCTTTACCTCGGCCAGGTTGTGCGTCGGCATTAGAGTTTGATTTTCCATTTGGTCCTTCTTTTCTGCCGTTTCATTAGTTGTATATTCAAGAACACATTGTCTCTCAAATGGTCTCGCTGCTTGAGATCTTACGTCAGTCAAAATGGCAGTAAGAATTGATGACAGACTTGGGACTTATCCCCTAAGATTGCACATTGACATGTAACTTGCTGTGTATAATCATGATTTTGCACCCTCCATATCAGATCATTGAGGCCTTGCAGTTTCTTATCTGTACCCACTATGTGGACTGCCAAGAAGTTAAGAAGGTCCACCTGAAGTCCCTGTTTATCCGCTTGATGGTCAATTGCCATTGACATGGCCTCCATGGTCGACAGAAGGGCACCCTACACACTAGATATTTGATCCTGATCTTCCAGGCCCGCTGATTTGGGGCTATTATTACCCAAGGAGAATTTGACCTGGGTCGGAGAACTGCTACTATGAGCTGAAAATGGGCTTAGACTGACTGTAGTATTCAAGTGTCTCCCGTCCCCTTGCAAGAGGGCAAGGAGCGGCACCGTGGATGATCTGCAATGTGCTTGCTTCGTGTGAAAAGGAGACAATTTCTGACAGTTCGATTAATGGTTGATCCTTGTCTCGGGGCCTTTTGTTTGCCAATGTTGAGCGACTGTTATAAACCTAGGGCTAAGATTGTCTCAGTTTCTGAGACATAGTGTTGAGAAGGACTTTGTTGAATTAATTTTATGCATATCTACTTGAATTGCAGATGTTGCTACTGGTGTAACTGGTGGAACGCCGTACTGCATTTCTTGACACCCTCCATTCCCACTTGGGAGCTCAAGCCTTGTGCTTGTTAATTCATTTACTGTAACTTGATTTGACTGGGGGCTACTAGCTTCTGGGCTTGGAAGTTCTGATGTTTTCAAAATTAGAAAGTCTGTCATTTTATATCCCTCTTTTTTTGTAGCGAGTGCCATTTTTACTTTTTTGGCTCGCATAAATCAGTCCAGCATGCACTGGATTCTTTGAATGATGGGCATGAATGAGTGGCCACGTGTTAGTTTGGTTTGTATTTCGTACTAGTGTGCAAATTGTCAATGTCTGTGCATTCAGCTAGTAAATGAGTACATGTTCAGTCCCTAGTTGTAGTAAGAGGTTGCATAAGGGTGTATTTGAACTATATTTATAACATTACACTACATGTTGCAGTTTGAATAATGTACATACACAAGTGACTGAATGTCGGAAAGTTATATCAGAGTGCCAATGGTGCCAATGGTGCCAATGGTTAGTGCCCATATATTCGTTCTGTGTTGAAGTTCATGCACTCACATAAACCATTGTCCGTAGATGTTACAAACAACAATTTGTTGCACGAATACCATAGCTACAATGCACACTACATATGCTGGGGTCGAATTATAGATAAAGCTAAACCTCATTCAATCTGTATTTTCTCCAGAAACGCAAGATAATGTGTTTCCATTCCTCGTCCCACCTGGGTCCAAGTTGGTTCACAGTGAATGTTAAATTTGGTGAAATGTGATGCAGTTGTGAATAATTTCAGTTTTATGTGCTCTTCGGTCATCTAGCTCGAGGTAACAAAGGGCCAGATGTAGGTAAATAAAATTTTGCGAGTCCTTAATAGCGATTTTTACCGAATCGATATTAAGGACTGGCAAAATTGAATGTAGGTAGGAATCTCAAAAATATTTGCGATTCCTTATTATTCCTTAATTGCGAATCGCAAATTGAGATTCACAATCAAGGAATACCTTCCCATTCATTACTATGGGCCAAGAAGCCCATAGGAATGAATGGGATTTGTGCCCGCAATTTGCGTGTTACCAAGAGGCACTTGCAAATTGCGGGCACAATTTCAAGGGTGCAAGGGTTCCAAAAGGACACCCTGTTGCACCCCTGAAATGTGCATGTGTGCACATGTGGCGCACATACATGCCCTAAGGGCATGTATGTGGGCCACATGGCACTTTGTAACAAGAATTGGCATAGCCAATAGGTCTCGCCTTTGGAAACATATAAGTATTTAGTTATGCAGTACAATATCCTAGGTGCAACAACATCAACTGTTGCATGTCTAAACACTTATAAGGTACCAAAGGCGAGACCTATTGGCTATGCCAATGCTTGTTCTTAGTTTAGTTTTCTATCTCTTTTATGTAAGAGTAGGGATCCGTCCTTCTCGTGTAGTGAGGTCGATGGTGTAGGTGCTGCCAATCGTGAAAGCAGCCAGGAAGCAAAATGTCACTGGCACATCCATGTCTCAGAACTGCATGCCAAACCGAAAATCTTTATTTAAAAAGCATGCTTTGGCGTCATTTAAAAATAAATACTAAGGAAAGAACACCCTAGCCTTCGCTTGAGAGGATCAGAATGTAGCACGGAGCAAAATCCAGGGCTTGTCTAACATTTTCGGAGGCATTTTTTAGCTCACTATTCTTCCTCCCGTTATAGACTCTACGCGGGAGGAGGGGGGGGAGCCATCGCTTCCGAGAGCTCAAGGCTCCAGGCAGCCGCTGCAACTGACGGCGACTGCAGGGCGACTGCAGAGGAGGCCGGCTGTTTCTCAGTGATCGCATTAGGTTGTTATGGTAACGCGGGTTTTCTCCGTGATTAAAAGGAGCAGAGGTCACGGGAAGAGCTGGGTGATTAGAGGAGATGGAGGGCAGAAAGAAAGACACCCGTGCCTGGGAACAGGTCTGGAATAGCAATGAACGAGGGAGTCAAAGATGGAGAAATGGAGCAAACAGCAAACAAGCGGAAGAAGCCTTGGGCGAAGGGAAGGAAATCCAGGGCAGGAGGAGAGTGTTATGGAAGTTAGTGAAAGATGGATAGAAGGAAGGAACGAAGGACAGAATGAAAAGAAGTGGGGAAGAAAGAGACGAAGGCAAAGAAATGTAGGCAATATAGGCATCAGAAATAAGTCAGGAAGGAAGGAAATGCAGAATGAATGAGCGGTGGGAAGAAGAAAGGAAGTTAGGACAGTCGAGAGCAAAGAAGAAAGAAAACAAGCGCGCACGCCGCGCGAGTGGTGCGTGTGCGCGACGAGTAGGCTGGTGAGTGGGCAGGAAAATAATTTTAACAAGCGCGTGCCGCGCGAGTGGTGGCGAATTGTAACAAGCGTGCGTGCCGCGCGAGTGGTGCGCGCTCGCTGCGCGAGTGGTGCGCGCACGTGCGCGGTGGCAAAAGTAGGCTGGCGAGTGGTGTGCGATGCGGGGCTGAAAGCTGGCGGATGTGGGCGTGCACGCTCGCGTGAACACAAGCGCTAGGTCAGCCAGCAGCACTTTGAAAACTCACCTACAAAATGTCTCTCCGAGCAGCGCATGCGCGCTGACTCAACGAGACCTAAAAAGCCAAAAAGTGCTTTTTGAAATGAAATTGCAAAATACCACCAACTTGAAGTTGGTGGTATTTTGCGATTCCTTAAGGCAAAATCGCAATTTGCGATGCCTACCAGCATAGAATTTAGGGAATCGCAAATTGCGATTCTCTATATGCTTGCGCAAAATAAGGAATCACAATTTTGCGATTCCTTATTTTGTGAGTAGATTTAAACTTACCTACATTGCAAGCAGTCAAATAGCGATCGCAAACACTGAAATTCTGCGAATTTCAGCATTTGCGCTCGCTATTTGGCTTCCTACATCTGGCCCAAAGTGCCTTAAACTGATGTAAAAGAATGCCTTTCATGCTAGGCAATGCTTGGCCAATTTTCAACACGTTTGAAATGTGTAGTCATGCGTGACACCCAATGCCATCTCAAGGATTTTGGGGACCATGGGCCAAACGTATTTTGGGGCCCCATGTTCGGAACAGCTTTACATTTATGATCCAATTTCAGCTCTTTCATGCCCTCTTTGGTCAGGTCACTGATAGTGCAGGGGTACACTCGTCCAAATTCTAAATGTGTTTAAATCTAATATTCAGGGATTGAAGCACAGCAGCAGCTCACTAATATTATTGCAAATAATTTCCGTGACACCCTCCTATTTCTCATATAAGAGGTCCTGTTTGGATCTAAAGGAAACTGTTTCTATGGAGGATGTTGAAGAAGGCAGATGTGATGTCATTGTTTTGGGGTCTCATGGAGAGTTTGGTGTCCAGGATGATGCCCAGGTTTTGTGCCCAGTCGGTGGGTGTCAGGGGGGGTCCCAGTCAGATGGGCCACAAAGGTAGCATCCGAGAGAGAGTTGTTAGGTCCGAAAATCAGGACTTCCATTTTCTCTGTATTGTTTCAGGCAGTTGGTCTGTATCTTTGTGGCGATTACCGTCATGCAGCACTTGAAGTTGTTTTTGGTGTTGATGTGGTCTTCTGAGAAGGACAGGCTGAGTTGCTTGTCATCAGCGTACAAGCTGAGTCCGTGGGAGTGGGTGATCTTTGCAAGGAGTGCCAGGTAAATGTTGAAGAGGGTGGGGCTGAAGGATGACCCCTGTGGGACTCCGCAGCTGATGTCTTTGGGTTGAGAGATGAAAGGCAGCGGTCTGACCCGTCAGGAAGGAGTGCATCCATTGAAGGTCTGGCCCTCGAATTGACGTTGTGGAGTCAGGCGATGAGTATGTGGTGTGAAGAATAAGGTAGAGAGGTCGAGTAGAATTAGGGCTGTGGAGTGTCCTCGGTCCATGATAGCGTGAATGTCATCCTTTGATGCGATTAGGGCTGTTACGGTGCTATGGTTGCTGCAAAATCCTGATTGTGAGTGGTCAAGGAGTTTGTGTTGTTTGATATAGTGGGAAGCTGGCTGTTGATTGCTTTTTCCATTAATTTTCTGGGGAAGGGTAGCAGAGAGATGGGTAGATAGTTGCTGAGGGCATCCAGGTCTGCAGATGGTTTCTTGAGGAGAGGGGTGCTATCTGTGTATTTCTAGGCATCCGGAAAGTGGCAGTGGCAATGGATGCGTTGACGATGGACTGTAATACCGAGCTTATTGTGGTGCTGCCTAGATTGAAGAGTTGGTGCGGGCAGGGGTCCATGAGTGGGTGGATGCCATGATCGCTGTGGCTTCTTTGGTGGGTGTCAGGGCCAGCTGGAGAGTTTTGGGGCTCTGATGTTGAGGGCCGGTGAATGAGGAAGGGTCGTGGGGGAGGTGAGTATAATTCAACAAATGGAAAGCCTGGGCATTAATGTAGTATTCTAAAGATTACAGTAGTAGTAGTAGTAGTAGTAGTAGTAGTAGTAGTAGTAGTAGTAGTAGTACTAATTTCAGTGAGCATTTTCCAGTTTGAAAGAAAACGTAGTAAAAAAAATACATAACTGGTAAAGTGTGCAATGGTCCAATGATGCCACCCTGGGTTCTGATGATATGTACAATGCTCTCTGTGCTAGGACTCCTGGTTTCAATCATGTCACTAAATTTGGGCTCTCTTATGAATGTGTAGGATTGACAGGCTCATAATACTTGACGGCAGGGGTGAGTTTAGGTGCGCACACGCAGACCATTGCGTGTGCCAGTACGTGTGGGCACAGGTGTCGTTTGGAAGGAGCTGGAGCCTGTTCTTTTGCTGCACTGCTTCCATTTCCACCAGCATGACCCTTGATAGTGTCTGAAACATCCTGTGCTTTGGTAATGGAAAGTGTAGGGCTACGCTCCACTGGGAACGCCACAGGTGTGAGCGCAGCATGTGGCGGCCTCATTGTTGGGTCTTGAGAGCATCTGTTCCCCTTCCTTCCTCCACTTTGTATATGCCACCGCCTGCATCCAAGGCCCAGTGGCTCTTCAAAGGCCCTAACCTCCTCGTGAACCCCCCTGCACTTGCTGAAGTTCATCAGGGCTCCATCCATTCACATGATGAGCTGGCAAGCGTGGAATGCATGAAAGGGAAAATAAATAGGAAGAGAGAAAACAGAGGGCCGGCACCAGCTAGGCAGGGCAAGGCAAAGAGAGCACGTGCAGAGAAAAAGGACAGAATGTCTGCTTTCAGAATGTATGCTTCAGATTTCGTCTTGATGCTCGTTGGTGTATTATACGAGTTCCGACAGGCATTGGCAAAGCCTGGCTTTAATGAGCAAAACTATGCAAACAGCATTTCGTTTACAAATGACTTGTTTATCAGCGCATGGAGAGCACTCTAGTAGGCAAAATGCGACTTCAGACATTTAAAAAGCTCGAAAAAGAAAACAAAAATGATTGCTTGCAATGTATCTATGACCAAGAATGTAATGTGTGATGAATCACTGTGTTTTTTACACGTAGAAGAGACCTTCGTGCATTGGAATGCAAGCACGTTACAAGAGGTGGAGGTATACACCATACAGAGAAATAGCAGGAGGTGGGAGAGTACTGCCCGGCTGGGTGGAGCTTCAGCCCACTCTGTGGATGTTTTTACAGAATCGATACCTATAGGTGCGCAGACATCAGTGCAGACAGCAGTTCTGCAGAGCGGTCCAGAGAGTGCTGAGACATCTTCTCCCACCCCCCTGCTTTCTCCATCTTTAGTTCTCGCTCTCCTCGTGTTAATAAAGTGCTCTGATGTTACAGAAAGGTAACATGGAAGCACTGGAGTAAACTCAGGGAAACTCAGTGAACAAAACAATCTTTATTTTGCAGCCATCTCCATGTCACAGTGGGGCCCCATCTATCCTTCAACTGAGTACACAATTTGCCAGACATATTTCTAGAATCCGTTGGAGAATTCCAGGTTACTCACACTTGAAGCATTTTTGCGTGTAAATAGAACAGGGATCACTTTACCACTGTTTTAATGTTCGGCACACAAATGCAGTTACATGTGGTGACGTTTTTGATCTTGCCTACTGTCTACTTTCATGTATTCGACACTAGAACAATACACAGAGTGAGCTTACGGTCAAACCACCACTAAACATCGTTCTGAGGTCTACATCAGGGAACTATGCTTCTTTCTGTCTCCTCATATCCTGCTTCCCACCTTCAGATGCTCAATCTTTCTGCGCAACTGTTTTTTGTTTGTTGCATTTTTAATTACCCTTCTACTTTGTTCCTTCCCGTCATTGCTTGCCCACTTTACTTCCAACCCCTATCTGGTCCACCATTGTTCCCGTTCATTTCTGTTACATTTTTTATTTTAATTTCTTTTTTCTTGTTTGGAGGGCCCTGTAGCTGTGATTTAATATTATCTTATCTTATCTTATCTTATTTTATCTTATCTTAGCTTATCTTATTTAAGCATATCTTATCCAGGTTTGTAGCACGCACCAAGCTGGTTACTGTCTAGCTAAACCTAGAGGCTACTGGTACTACTGGAAAAGTCAGGTCTTGGGCTTTTTGAGGAATTCAAGAAGTGAGGAGGAGGCTCTTATGTGTAGTGGCAGGTTATTCCACCCTTTAGGAGCAATGTGGAAGAAGGCTGTACCGCCAAATCTGGTGTTCCGTATACGTGGAATGTGTGCAAGTAGGAGTCAGGACGAGCAGAGGTGTCTAGAAGGTTGGTAAAAAAGGTGCAATTGTTGAGGTATGCTAGGTCAGCGTTATGTAGTGCCTTGAAAGTGTGGGTGAGGAGTTCAAATTGTGCTTGTTTGTGAATGGGGAGTAAGTGGAGTTCCTTCAGGTGTGGTGTGATGTGAGTGTATCGTGAGGGGATGAGAGTGATTCTGGCTGCAGAGTTCTGAGTGGTCAGCAGCCTTCTGGTGAGCTTTTTGTTGATCCCAGCATAGAGGTTGTTCGTATAGACCAGCTTGCCTGTGACCAGGGTGTGCATGACGGTTTTCCGGGTGCTGATTGGAAGTAATTTTAAAATATTTCCAAGCATCCTCAGGGGATGGAAGCATGAGGATGTGAGGGTGTTGACTTGGGTGTTCATGTTGAGTTTGCTGTCAATGACGATCCAGAGGTTCGTGGTTTGGGTAATGGGCAGCTCTGTTGGCCACCAGGTGGATGGGGATATAGATGCTGACTTTGATGAGGGCGTCATCTGTGGAGGAGAATGGTGTGTGCTCGTTGAATTTAAATGTGTTGACGGTGGTGAAAACAGGGTCAAGGAGGTGTCCAGCGATGTAGATAGTAGGTCCCTTTATTAGTTGGGTGAGGCCCAGAGTTTCAAGGTCTTCGATGAGTACTTTTGAGTTGGGGTCGTAGTAGTCTACCAGATGGAAGTTCAGGTCTCTGAGTAGGACGTAATTGCAACATCAAGGGCAAGTGGTGCGATACAGTCCTTGATGGTGTTGGTGTGGCTGGTGGGTGGTGATAGTGGTCTGTAGATGAGAGTGTCACATTGGGTGAAGTTGGCTGTGACGTGGAGCTTGAACAATAGGTTTCCCTTGTTGGAGGATGATGTGTCCATGGAGGGGGTGCAGCTGACGGTGTTCTTGTGGATGATGGTGATTCTGTCTCCGCGCTTGTGAAGTCTGTCTTGTCTGGCAATATTGTAGATGGGGGATGGGTGTGGTAATGTCAGGTGTCAATACAGGCTTCAGCCAGGGTTCTGTGAGGAAAAGTGGGCCTGGGGCATTTTATTGCAGCAGGTCCCATATCTCTATGTGTTAATATTGAGAGGGTAGCTGTTCCTAAAGATTAGAGAGAAAAGATTGTGTGTGCTCTAGTTATGGTCAGGCTAAATGAGTGTGAGGAATTTCTCCTTTGAAATATAGTGCCCTCACACACCCTTTCGAGTGTCCTGCTTCATCATGGGGCGTTGCTCCTCGTGGGGGTGGCGCTGCAGTCCCCCACGGGCCCCGCAAGAGGGCTCTTTGTCGGAGATCTTTTGTTGGAGACGCCGCAGTTGTGCATGGGAGTGTGTGGGCCTATCTATGAAGAAAGTGAGTGGTGCGTTAAAACTACTAGGTAGAGACCAAGACCTTTATTCACGGCTCTGACTAGTATAGATTAAAAATGATCCTGGAGCTCCTCATGGAACAAAATAATGAGGGCAGGTATAAAATTAACTGCAGCTCTCAGGATAAGGAGTGGATAAGGGGTGAAAGTCCTACTGATATGGGGTCAACATGTTTCGCGCTTCAGAGTAGGTCTATAAGGGATCCAATCGCGCTTCGTCAGGACCAAATCAAAAGTGAGTGTAAAAAATGTGAATTCTTGAAATAGGTTCCAGTGAAGTAAAATACTGTGAACCTATGGTACCTTAATAGTAAGGGGATATAGCGTCCTCGCGCTTGTAGGTACTCCTTCTTTTAGGAAACCTAAACCCAACCTGGTAAGGTAAAAACAAGGACAAACACACACATAGACAGAAAAAAGGGGAAAGAAAAACACGGCATCTATCATAATCATAATTCAATACATGTTGTGAGTTCACTGCACAGTAGCACAACGAGTGTTCATTCACAACAGGCATGCTTCAATAGTTCACATGCAGGTAGAATAACTTCATGCCATAAAAAATCTTTTAAAACAAGGTGCAGGAGACCGCTACGTGAGGTGCATGTGAAGTTTTGTTTAGCCAATCTAACGAGATCGTGTGCCATACAAAAAAAATCCCCAAAAGCGGCCAGCAGCCTGTGTCACATACAACTCTATGATAACACCCTGTGCATATTTCAAATGCTTTCAAAGGAATGGAAGAGCATATCATGAGCACACGTGGAATACCTGAGGACAAGTATAGCATACCCTTAGAGTGTAGGGAAAGGGCTCCGTGAGCGTCTCGGAGGTGGCAGACAGAGAAACTAAAGGAGATCGAAAATTAGTCTACCTGGTGTCGATCAATTAAAAAGCGGACGCTCGCCTCTCCATAGCGGATAAGTACTTACAAGTGCTCGTTCGCCCTGGGTGTGGTAACCTACCCCTCCTCCGTACAGCGCCGGGATTGTTAAAGGGGGTGAGAGGAAATGCCTCTTAAATATAATCCTCAAAGACGCTGAATAGCAGATCGGGGCGGTTCTGAGACGCCGGAGAGTGACGTGATGACGTTCCGTAAGTGGTAGTCATGGCAATCACAGATCATTCATTGACGCCCCCATGCACAACTGCGGCGTCTCCAACAAAAGATCTTCGAGAAAGAGCCCTCTTGCGGGGCCCGTGGGGGACTGCAGCGCCACCCCCACGAGGTGCAACGCCCCATGATGAAGCAGGACACTCGAAAGGGTGTGTGAGGGCACTATATTGCAAAGGAGAAATTCCTCACACTCATTTAGCCCGACCATAACTAGAGCACACACAATCTTTTCTCTCTAATCTTTAGGAACAGCTACCCTCTCAATTTTAACACGTGATTTTGAGGGAGCATGGGTACTGGACCTATTCTCTAATTATGCTCCTGGTCTCCCATTCTTTATGTAGTATGATTTAATGAACGGCAGTTAGCCGTGGGACCAGTTTTTCTATATTTCCTCTTTTTTCTTGAGACTGCACTTACATAACATACCTCTCCTGATCTACACCATCTTGAGAGTACTCTCTCAACTCACACCAATACCTACAATGGACACCGCAGGTCTGAGTTTCGATGACGAAACTATAGCAGAGATTCTTCGGGCACCGTCACTCTTAGGAGAAGATGGCAGTGCAGCAACAGGCAGTAAAGCAGACGATTGGAAATCCCTACTATCATTGAGGAAACTACAGATTAAGACAGCTCTGCACGGGTTGATGATGACCGAATACCTGAGAGCTAACGTTGCACCTAACGGTCTCTTAGTTACCATACCTCCAAGGATCTTCCTAGAAGATTTGACATTTCGCACAGAATGGTCACAAATCGCATGGAAGTGCGCACGAGACTGGCTCGTATTAATCATCAACACAGCCAAGCACCTCTCGGATGAACTCCTTATTCAGATTACCATGGCTGAGAACGGTTTAAAAACAGGGATCTCTATCACATCATTCAAGTCGAGACTAGCCGAAATTAACGAAGAAATGAATGAACATAAAGATTTTCTTACTAAGCAGAAGATCACAAAATTACAGAAAGACTTGAAACGTTTCAATAAGGAGAAGGTGTACCCTTACACTAAAGAAGACTACGTATTTCAAAATTATGACACAACTTCTGATGAAGGGATAGCAATAGATCTAGCAGAACAGGATCTTTTGGGAGTGATTCAAGTTATGAAGGGCAACGGTACCCACCGCACGCCAGAGGGATACAACAACCGACACGCCCTCCTTTATTCCAAAATCCTCCACCTCCACTCTCTCATCCATCCTTTCAACCACCAGTCTATCCCGGACAATGGATGGGACCTCCTCCGATGTGGCATGTACCTCCAACACACCATCTCCAACCGACTCACTTCCAACAATACCCGAACCCCCCTTCTCAGAACAGAGGGAGGGGCAAAGGAAGAGGCAGAAGAAGAGGAGGTTAGAAGAAGGTACAATGGCAAGATCAAGAACCAATGACGCTACGGAGCCAGGCGAGAGGACAGAGACCCTAGTGGTGAATTTGTCATCCAGACAACTCACAGAAAGAGAAACCATACTCCTTGAGAAAGGCTTGGGATTTGTCCCAACACCCAAAGAAGACCCTTTTAGGTTACATCAAGAACTTCAACAGTTCTTCCGAAAAGTCAGACTGAAGGCCTTCTTCCAAGGAAAACCTGATAACCCTCCCACTGAGACGGGCCTGAAGAGACCTTCGAAGTTTACCCCTACAGCAGCAATGACTCCACACGAGGTCCTAACGTACGAACAAGCCGTTCTCAAAGATGTAGGAGCTCTGAACCCAAAACGACCTTATAACAACTTATCAAAAGAAGAAAGAACCATTCTTCGAACCATCACCGAAGATCGGGATATAATAATCAAACCAGCAGACAAGGGCGGGGCCATTGTCATTCAGGATCAAGATGCATATGAAAGAGAATGCGACCGTCAGTTGGCTAACACCACATACTATGAACTAATCACAGTAGATCCCACCAAACGCCTTTTGACGCGGATCAAGAGTATGACCAACGAAGCATTAGCGGAAGGCTGGATCTCACCACAGGAAGGAAATTTCCTTACGACAGAAGAACCTCGCACTCCTTACTTCTACACACTACCGAAGATCCACAAGGGGCTTACCCCCCCACCAGGCCGTCCGATTGTCTCTGGCATCAATTCTGTACTAGAACCGCTAAGCAAGTTCTGCGATTTCTATCTACGCCCCTTAGTTAGCAAAACTCCCACCTATCTTAGAGACACTACCGAGGTCCTCAATCTGATTGAACTCTTCCCTAATGCAGAGAAAATTGACTTTCTGGTGACCATGGACGTGGAAGCCCTTTACACGAACATACCGCAGGACGCCACACTAGAAGTACTGGAGAACACCCTCCGGAACATCGAACCATGGCCCTTCATAACACCTATCTCATTCATTTGCGACTGTGCTTCCCTCGCTCTGAAAGAGAATTTCTTCGCCTTCAAGTCACAGCTTTTCCATCAAATACAAGGCACGAGCATGGGAAGCACATTTGCGCCGAGTCTGGCATGCCTCTACATGGCCCATTTTGAAGAAAGACATATTCTAGGAGATAACAACCCCTTTAACGAACACATTCTACTATGGCGTCGCTACATTGACGATGTGGTCTTGTTTTGGCAAGGAAATGAAGAACAATGTATCTCATTTTGCAATTGGGTCAACACTCTAAACCCATATTTGAAGTTCACGAGCACAAGATCTCGACATGAAATCCCCTTTCTGGACCTTCTCATTTTCTTGGAGAATGGTTGTCTACATACCACAAACTACAGAAAACCTACAGACAGGAACAATCTCCTGATCTACGACAGCCACCACCCCCGGGCACTCAGAAACAATCTCCCGGTTGGCCAATTCTTACGCCTACGAAGAAATTGCGATACTGTCAAGGAGTTTGAGATACAATCTGCTCTGCTCAAGCATAATCTGGAGGAACGACATTACCCCAGTAACATTATTCGTCAAGCTCACAAAAGAGCCAGAAACAGCCCCAGGGCAGCTCTCCTGGAAATAAAAGAAAAACCTGAATTAGACACTATCACATGTGTCACTACATTCACTCCGAGCTCCAACAGTGTACAGAAGGTGATCAAAAAACACTGGACAATATTGAATTCAGGTTCCTTTGAACCCGGTCCACCACCACTTTTTGCATTTAAACGTACGCAGAATTTAGGAGACCACCTGGTACATACAAGACCAAAACCACAACCCATATGTCAACCAACACTATGGTCTTTACCACCAGTAGTTGGCCACTACCCTTGCGGCTCATGCTCAACTTGTGCAGAAACCACGATTTCTAAAGAAATCAACCTTGGTCTGACAACACCTTGGCGCCAAACCAGACACACAAACTGCAACACGGCTAACTGTGTCTACACAATAGTCTGCCCATGTAATAAGAGGTATGTGGGCATGACCACAAGAGCAGTCAAAATACGCATAGGGGAGCATAAAAGCACTATAAGACGAAAGAAAACTAATACCAAACTATTGACACACTTTGCTGAACAAGGACACTCAGCGGAAAGTCTTAGGTGGACCATCATAGTTTCCAATCCCTATTGGAACAAACGCACTTTGTTCATACAAGAACAACGATGGGTCCATAGGTTGAGATGTGACACCACTGGCCTAAATGACGAAATCCCGTGGGTCGAGCTAACTTGACTTCTTCTTTAACATCTAAAATGAGCTTTAAGATGACAAGCAGATGGCAGCTTGCCATACATGACACTGCATCCCCACCGGCCACTCCCCCTAGATCCAGGTTCACTCCCTTCTTCGTTTTTTTTTGCTAGAAACGTGATATGCACTTCAACCATGAATTCAATATCAGCTAGCGAGATCTATTTAGACTTGCTACAACACAACCACGAGAATCTCTAAAAGATCGAGTACATTAGAATCTCAAAAAGATCGGGTACTTTACATTCCCCCGTATGTGATTCATATTCACTACGCTGCACTAGGGGACATTTTTGAGTATACACCATCCTTTTGACTCTAAAAATCCTGGTGTTAAACTACCCTTGAATATGGCCACCGCGCCGACTGCTCCCTTTCTATAATATTAGTAATCTCGATATATACATAAGCGTCATCGCGCCAACGTTTAGCACGTAATAATCACCACGAACATCACATTAGCGCTACTCAGGAAGGATCCTTACGAGACATTTTGTATCCCGTTTCTTTGTGCACCATGTTTACATAATTTTTCCGGATTACTTTATTGAAGGTCATTTTGTCAAACACACAAACAATTTTACACGAGCCCTGACTCTGACGCTTCAGAGACTCCCGTGAGCGCCATGGCAACACTTCACAGAGCGCCTCCGCGTCATCTCTCGGCGTCAATGAATGATCTGTGATTGCCATGACTACCACTTACGGAACGTCATCACGTCACTCTCCGGCGTCTCAGAACTGCCCCGATCTGCTATTCAGCGTCTTTGAGGATTATATTTAAGAGGCATTTCCTCTCACCCCCTTTAACAATCCCGGCGCTGTACGGAGGAGGGGTAGGTTACCACACCCAGGGCGAACGAGCACTTGTAAGTACTTATCCGCTATGGAGAGGCGAGCGTCCGCTTTTTAATTGATCGACACCAGGTAGACTAATTTTCGATCTCCTTTAGTTTCTCTGTCTGCCACCTCCGAGACGCTGACGGAGCCCTTTCCCTACACTCTAAGGGTATGCTATATTTGTCCTCAGGTATTCCACATGTGCTCATGATATGCTCTTCCATTCCTTTGAAAGCATTTGAAATATGCACAGGGTGTTATCATAGAGTTGTATGTGACACAGGCTGCTGGCCGCTTTTGGGGATGTTTTTTCGTATGGCACACGATCTCGTTAGATTGGCTAAACAAAACTTCACATGCACCCCACGTAGCGGTCTCCTGCACCTTGTTTTAAAAGATTTTTTACGGCATGAAGTTATTCTACCTGCATGTGAACTATTGAAGCATGCCTGTGTGAATGAACACTCGTTGTGCTACTGTGCAGTGAACTCACAACATGTATTGAATTATGATTACAATAGATGCCATGTTTTTCTTTCCCCTTTTTTCTGTCTATGTGTGTGTTTGTCCTTGTTTTTACCTTACCAGGTTGGGTTTAGGTTTCCTAAAAGAAGGAGTACCTACCAGCGCGAGGACGCTATATCCCCTTACTATTAAAGTACCATAGGTTCACAGTATTTTACTTCACTGGAACCTATTTCAAGAATTCACATTTTTTACACTCACTTTTGATTTGGTCCTGACGAAGCGCGATTGGATCCCTTATGGACCTACTCTGAAGCGCGAAACATGTTGACCCCATATCAGTAGGACTTTCACCCCTTATCCACTCCTTATCCTGAGAGCTGCAGTTAATTTTATACCTGCCCTCATTATTTTGTTCCATGAGGAGCTCCAGGATCATTTTTGATCTATACTAGTCAGAGCCGTGAATAAAGGTCTTGGTCTCTACCTAGTAGTTTTAACGCACCACTCACTTTCTTCATAGATAGGCCCACACACTCTCATGCACAACTGCGGCGTCTCCAACAAAAGATCTCCGACAAAGAGCCCTCTTGCGGGGCCCGTGGGGGACTGCAGCGCCACCCCCACGAGGAGCAACGCCCCATTATGAAGCAGGACACTCGAAAGGGTGTGTGAGGGCACTATATTTCAAAGGAGAAATTACTCACACTCATTTAGCCCGACCATAACTAGAGCACACACAATCTTTTCTCTCTAATCTTTAGGAACAGCTACCCTCTCAATATTAACACGTGATTTTGAGGGAGCATGGGTACTGGACCTATTCTCTAATTATGCTCCCGGTCCCCCATTCTTTATGTAGTATGACCCATATCTCTATGGCCTGTTTTGTTACTAAGCGGGTGTGAGGAGCATGCATACATGTGCGGAGTTTTGGGTGGGTGGTTGAAGGATTATGTGAATGTGAGACAGTAGAGTATTGGGTGCTGTTGGTGCAGGTGTGGTGAGTTTTGGGTGTGGATAAGTGCACCAGTGGCATACCCGCTGCACGGATCCACTGAGTGACCATGCTGTTGCCACCACTAAGTAGGTCCTAGGATTGGGGAGGAGTGATGCCAAATCCTGTGTAGATGGATGATGGGAAATCCAGTGATGTCACTTTCTGTGCAGATCAATCATTGGTTTGCTACTTTCTAAATAAGGTGCGGTCATCCAGTTTTTTTCTTTTTAATTTATTGCTCCAAAATGGTCATCTGCGTCTTGGAAGACTAATTTAAAAAATGCCTATTGCAGCATCATGACATATATGTGCTGATGTGTGATGATGAAAGTGTGCACATATGTTATCACTCTGGGTCTGCCGTAGCTTTATGACACATTTGTCTGTTTGCTTGATGACACATGAGAACATAGGCTGTCATGTTTTATTGCATCCCCACTTTACTTTCCATTTTCACATTACTGACAAAGCCAAAAGGTGAGAACTGTTGGCTTTTCCTATTTTTTTTAATGCTTTTATCCACTCAGGGAAAATATTTCCTTCCTATGGAGAAAACCTATTCACTACATAGCCACAAATTTGGGGGTGTTTCCTCTATATTCCAACCTGAAATAAATATTCACTCGTCATTCAAAAGAGGAATTCTCAGACTATAGCCAGGGGTGGAACATGCCTACCCAAATTTTGTGAATACGCACAAATTCTCAGGTTTGTCAGTATTCACCTGCTGAGGCAGATGTTGTTGCTATGGAAGATCCACAGTTGATTTTGTTCTCACATAATACAACTCCATGCTGGTCACCTGTTTTGGGCCTGATTCACAAAGGTAAACATACACTTGTGTGTATGTTTGCGATCGTTTCTATTCACAAGGGGATTTACGAGCAGTATCTTTAGGAGTGCAGACTTTCCATACGTAAAAAGTTAGGAGGATCCATAAGTGTCGGCAAATTAATGTATTTGTGCACATATATTTTATGTAAGCACAAAATTTGACTATACACTTGTAAAATAAGACATTTACATACTTAAATTTGCTTATTTGTGCAGATATCTTTGTGAATTGGGCATAACGTTTTTTTTTGCCATTTTATGTAGTTACAAGAGATCATATGCAGATGTGCCTCCTACAGGCCAATAGCACTTATAAGTACAGACCTTAAATTATATTCTAAAACTCTTTGCATAAGATCGAACTTGTCGTTCCCTACCTGATCCATTCAGACTAGTCTAGTTATATGTACGCTAGGCAGAAGGATGTCAAATATTTGGAATGTGGTCCACCTGGTTGAGAAGGCTCAGAAAAAAGGAATACCAGCAGTTTTGGTCCCTTTTAATGCCAACCAGGCCTTTGACTGGGTGGACTGGTCCTTTTTGAAGTTGGTCATGGAGAGCGTGGTAATTAATAGACAATTTCTAACTGTGGCACTTGTGCTGTACAGCTCACCAAGGGTGAGGATTGCACTGGATGTTTTGCTGTCCGGGTGGCTACATTTGAAAAGAGGCACTAGTCAAGGTTGTCAAACACCCCAATCCTCTTTGCCTTACGCATAGGACCTCCAATAGAACAAATAAGGAGTGACAGAAACATAAATGGCATTTCTTTCAGGGCAGAGGAATATAAACCATTGCTACATGTACACAACGTCCTCTATGTGGTAGGCAGTCATAAGATCTCATTTCCTGCATTAGCTGAGCAGCTAGGAAGATATGAAAGGATATCTGGGCTAAAGATAAATATGGATGAATTGGAGGTTTAAATCTCACTCTCCCAGCTCAAATGGCACAGGTTCTGAAGGAGCAATTCCCCTTCAAGTGGGCTTCAAACAAATACAATAATTAGGAATACAAATTAATACTTGCTATGATCAGCTGTGCCCAGCAAACTATCTCCGCCTCCAACTTCTGGTTAAAAATGATCTCAAAAAGTGCCTGAAACTAATGCATTTATGTATGTATGTGCGGAATATTTGTGATTAATATCCTCCGAGGGTATTATATGTATTCTAAGCCCTCTCAATAAAGGTACAGCACAATTTTTTTTAACAATTATACTGATCGGTGGACAAATTAATTTGAAAGGGAATTGACCACAGGTACCACTACAGCTGCTGCAACAATCTAGGGAGGACGGAGTCTTGGTACTGACAGATTTTAAAGAATATTGCTGGGCTTCACAACTCAGAGTTATTACAGAATGGGGTAAACCTGAAATGGATAACATATGGAATTTTATTGGCCATAAAATAGATGAGAGACCCCTGTGGGATCTAATCTAGTTTTGAAACTAAGAAGGCCACAAAATGCATCTGTCAATGCCAGTGGGTGCGGCTCTTTACATTTGGGACATGCTACCTGTAAATATGTAAACTTACCACTTGCCCCTCCCTATACATCCCAATACACTGTAACCCTAATTTCAGAAATAGAAAGAGGGCAGCGGCTGGATAATATGTTATGTTTTTCAGAAGGCGTTAATACGATCCTTCAATCAATGCAAAACGACATTTGACTTAAAGTAAACAGAGAGACTACTTTATGCACAGCTCCTACACTGAGACAATCAACCTGAGCTAAAGGATATGCTATCAGAGATAAAACCTTGTCCGAGAACATGATAGGCAAATTCCCCACCTCAAAAGGGGTAGTTTACAACATTTAAAAGTTAGTAACATGTACAACTTAAACAGAACATTGGACATATTGGGGTAAATACCGGAATACCTAAATTAGATCGAGAGAATGGGTGCTTCCATGATGGGACATACACAAGAGCTCTATCCCCAAAGTCTGTACTGGAGGACTGGATCCATGCTAGATTTTTTTTGCATATCCCCATTTAGATAAATGTAGTTATCTTAAAACATCTGGCATGGATCCGACCATCCAGGAACGACTTTGGAGAACCCTGCCTTTGAGGAATAAAGAACACAGCAGGTTGATCAATGACTGGCATTTCACCCTGTTGAGCATCAGTCACTAGTTGGAGAAGATGTGGAATGATAGCAAATACTCTCCAATGCACTAGAGGCCATTGGGAATATTCTTTTGGATGGATCATCGGGAACAGATGGTGGTGGGCCACACTGGAGATGAGTGCTCCAGGCCGATGTGTTTCAGACACATATGTCAAAAGATGCTGCTTTTGAGAGAGGGAAATAAGGGTAAGACGGGGGTTGATGTATTCTGTTTTTATAATCAACACACAAAGGATGTGATGATTTCGTCCATAAAACAATAAAATATTATAAGCTGTACACACAGATAAACAGTCAATTAAATGTAATTTACGAAATAAATGCAATTGGGAAACAGCTGACTAATGTTATTTCTTCTGGTCCATTCCACATTCTCTCTTTGGCAACAAAAGAGTGCAGAAGTCCCAGCCTGACACAACAAGGCTCCACAATATATCAATACAACAGAGTTATCTCCGTCATGTGCTGTGTACTCTTTTGTCTGTATTAATATAAGGTTCTCCAACCTTTTTCTGTACTGAGAGCTACTTATGTTCAATGAAACGCATAGAGAGCTGCTAATATTATTAGTGCTGTATAATCTCATTTTTTTTTATGTATACTGATTCAACCAAGCAAAAGCTTTCTAGTTTCATAAGCGGGTGCATGCAGGTGAGCTACTCAGAGGTAGCTGGAGAGCTACAGTAGCTCAAGAACTACTGGTTGGAGATCCAGTACTCTAAACCTGAATGCAAGATTCTACCGGAAGGCACTGACTTCGGAACTACTTCTACTTGAAAAGTACATGTTTGCTACTCTGTCAGATGTTTTTATGCATTTGCAGTCATTAAAAGGTGGATACAGAAGAATAAAATAGTATCAAGATATCAAAACATGAAAGCATTCATTTCAACAGTCAATCTCCAGCTAATAGCAAAAGCCTTGGCCATATCCACTGCAGACTATAGAAATGCTGTTCTTTCTCCTTTTATTTACCAGAGAGACTGAGAGTGGGAGACTTGACTCCTGCTTGCGGCCTGCAGTGTCATGCCAGAGAAGCAGAGTGGGAGACTTGACTCCGGCTTGCGACCTGCAGTGTCATGCCAGAGAAGCAGAGTGGGAGACTTGACTCCCGCTTGCGGCCTGCAGTGTCATGCCAGAGAAGCAGAGTGGGAGACTTGACTCCTGCTTGCGGCCTGCAGTGTCATGCCAGAGAGACAGAGTGGGAGACTTGACTCGTGCTTGCGGCCTGCAGTGTCATACCAGAGAGACAGAGTGGGAGACTTGACTCCCGCTTGCAGCCTGCAGTGTCATGCCAGAGAGACAGAGTGGGAGACTTGACTCCCGCTTGCGGCCTGCAGTGTCATGCCAGAGAGACAGAGTGGGAGACTTGACTCGTGCTTGCGGCCTGCAGTGTCATACCAGAGAGACAGAGTGGGAGACTTGACTCCCGCTTGCAGCCTGCAGTGTCATGCCAGAGAGACAGAGTGGGAGACTTGACTCCCGCTTGCGGCCTGCAGTGTCATGCCAGAGAGACAGAGTGGGAGACTTGACTCCTGCTTGAGGCCTGCATTGTCATGCCAGAGAGACAGAGTGGGAGACTTGACTCCTGCTTGCGGCCTGCAGTGTCATGCCAGAGAAACAGAGTGGGAGACTTGGCTCCCGCTTGCGGCCTGCAGTGTCATGCCAGAGAGACAGAGTGGGAGACTTGACTCCTGCTTGCGGCCTGCAGTGTCATGCCAGAGAAGCAGAGTGGGAGACTTGACTCCTGCTTGCGACCTGCAGTGTCATGCCAGAGAAGCAGAGTGGGAGACTTGACTCCTGCTTGCGACCTGCAGTGTCATGCCAGAGAAGCAGAGTGGGAGACTTGACTCCCACTTGCGGCCTGCAGTGTTATGCCAGAGAAGCAGAGTGGGAGACTTGACTCCTGCTTGCGGCCTGCAGTGTCATGCCAGAGAAACAGAATGGGAGACTTGACTCCCGCTTGCGGCCTGCAGTGCCATGCCAGAGAAGCAGAGTGGGAGACTTGACTCCTGCTTGCGGCCTGCAGTGTCATGCCAGAGAGACAGAGTGGGAGACTTGACTCCTGCTTGAGGCCTGCATTGTCATGCCAGAGAGACAGAGTGGGAGACTTGACTCCTGCTTGCGGCTGCAGTGTCATGCCAGAGAAACAGAGTGGGAGACTTGACTCCCGCTTGCGGCCTGCAGTGTCATGCCAGAGAAGCAGATTGGGAGACTTGACTCCCGCTTGCGGCCTGCAGTGTCATGCCAGAGAGACAGAGTGGGAGACTTGACTCCCGCTTGCGGCCTGCAGTGTCATGCCAGAGAAGCAGAGTGGGAGACTTGACTCCTGCTTGCGGCCTGCAGTGTCATGCCAGAGAGACAGAGTGGGAGACTTGACTCCTGCTTGAGGCCTGCATTGTCATGCCAGAGAGACAGAGTGGGAGACTTGACTCCTGCTTGCGGCCTGCAGTGTCATGCCAGAGAAACAGAGTGGGAGACTTGACTCCCGCTTGCGGCCTGCAGTGTCATGCCAGAGAAGCAGAGTGGGAGACTTGACTCCCGCTTGCGGCCTGCAGTGTCATGCCAGAGAGACAGAGTGGGAGACTTGACTCCTGCTTGAGGCCTGCATTGTCATGCCAGAGAGACAGAGTGGGAGACTTGACTCCTGCTTGCGGCCTGCAGTGTCATGCCAGAGAAGCAGAGTGGGAGACTTGACTCCTGCTTGCGAACCTGCAGTGTCATGCCAGAGAAGCAGAGTGGGAGACTTGACTCCCGCTTGCGGCCTGCAGTGTCATGCCAGAGAAGCAGAGTGGGAGACTTGACTCCTGCTTGCGGCCTGCAGTGTGATGCCAGAGAAGCAGAGTGGGAGACTTGACTCCTGCTTGCGGCCTGCAGTGTCATGCCAGAGAAGCAGAGTGGGAGACTTGACTCCTGCTTGCGGCCCGCAGTGTCATGCCAGAGAGACAGAGTGGGAGACTTGACTCCTGCTTGCGGCCTGCAGTGTCATGCTCTGTCCAGCCCAATAGATAGGGCCAGCTGGAAGATCCAAAACCCCCTTGTCATGTGATTTTGAGGCATCAGAACAAACACATCCAGGCAGCGGGTCGTAAATTGTCCACCAACACCCATCCATCTTCTCTCTAAAAGGATTTTAACATCTGTGCTTCTGTGATCATTTATCCCCTCGCTTTGTTCTCGGCCTTAATCTTTACGAAGACTGAGGGATATATGTGGGGCGGGCCATTTCTTGCTTTCATAAAGAAATCTGAAATAATGTGGTGGAACACACAAGGACCATCACATCAGAGCTATGGAAAGGTTGTCCATAAGCATCGAGGGACAGGGCTGGCACGCTCTGATGGGGGAGGTCACAAAGAACGTCATCAGCAGTGTCAGGACCGTTGTCATTCGAAATGAAGTCATCAGCGCGGTCTTGAGTTGGGGGGCCGGGGGTACCGGGTAGGTAATGCATTCTTCCTTAACTGGTATATTTAAGAGCTTTTGTTAGTTTAAGAAGAAACCTTAGCAGCCATTTAGCTGAAGTACTTTAAATGCGCTTCATTCTAATGTCAAGGGTTGTCAGTCTGGAAAATTACAAACCATTTTGTCTGGCAGCTGGAAGGGCTCCAGGGTAAATAGTTACCCTGCCCGCTTGGGTTCGACCTTTCCCTCTCGGTAACCCTTGAGTGCATGAGCAGATACAATATTTATTTTCTCCCGCCGTTAGCGCTTCCAAGCGGAGTTTAGTTTTAGCGCCCATGCAGCGATAGGAACGAGCATCACTGCTCGGCCAAGGAGTGGTGTTCCGCAAGACAGCAATCCGAGGTAATGAGGCTTATTGCTTTCGGGCTTTCAGATACCATGTAGTGTGAATGGAGAACAGATGGCTCTTAATGGAGATTTTGTTAAACACAGTATACCTATATTCACTATTAAAAAGGTTCTTCTCAAATAACCTGGGTAATGCAGTGATTGAACTTTTGGACGCTCTTGTAGTCGTGGTATCACTAGGACTAGCCACAAGCCAGTCTGCGGTATTGAAAGTACCTGGCAAAGGATGGAGTCTCCTTGAATGAACCGCATATGGTGTAAAATGCAATATTTTTTATAGATGGGTGCCTAAATAAAAAAATATAAAAATTAAAAAGTGCATTGCGCTTTTATTTCTAAACCATAAGGGCCGGGATCAATCTGCTGCCTCGCCCTCCCGAAGAAAAAAAAAATGCGATGGGGAAGGGTGGAGGATGATGGTGAATCACCGGTGCCGGTTAGGATTGGGAGTGGGGGAAGTAAGGAACATTAAGGGGCATATTATCAAGCCAGGCGATAAAATCGCCGCTTTAGCGACAGAAAACTGCCGCTAAAACGACGATAATGGGCTTGATAATATGCTCTATGGAATTCCAATTGAAGTCCATGTTAGATGTGAAGGACGTCTAACATGGGCTTCAATTGGAAATCCATAGAGCATATTATCGAGCCCATTATCGCCATTTTAGCGGCAGTTTTCTGTCGCTAAAGCGGCTATAATTTTATCGCCTGGCTTGATAATATGCCCCTAAGTGCACTAGAAATGGAGCAAAATGGAAGGCGGACAGTGATGCACATAAGGAAGAGAACAACATGGGAGCAAAGGGAGAAGCAGACAGGTGAGAGTAACAATGTGCACACAGAAAGTGCAGGGGAGAGAAGCACGTGGGAGCACAGGGAGAAGCACACAGGTGGGAGTAACACTGCGCACACAGAAAGTGCGGGGGGAGAAAAGCACATGGACGAGAGGGATTAATATGGAGAATGGACCACACCAAAAACGTAATCGCCAGGTTTTTTAAAGCTCACCCACTGCTTACAATTGTTTGCTTTATTGTCACTCTCATTTGCTTGCTTCTGAATTGATCTCTTGCCTTCTTTCTCTTGGTATGTTTGTCCTTCTCCTGGAGCATAGCATCTTTGCTATCATTTTGATTGATTGACTTGCCCCTTCTATTGCTCACTTTTAGGGAGCTACTTTATTCTTTTTCTGTTAAGCATTCCATGGGAGTGCATGTGTTTTTCAACTCTCTCCCTCATGTGCTTCTCCACCACCAAATCTTCACCCATGCTCCATTTTGCTCTAGTCTGTGTGTGCCGCTTTCCCCCTCCTTCGTTATTGATTCTCACACCACCAGCTTTTTTTAAATTTTAATACCCCCACCCACTTTTCCATTGCTCATGCTCCCATGGTCCTTTTAATATTTATTTTTACGTTGTTTTACACTATTTGGAGGTCTCAGCAGCTCCCATGTGCTGCTGTGCTGCTACCTTTACACGTATGCACTTTAGCATAATTGAAAATATTTTCTTTATTTACTATGCCAGGTGGCGTTAGCCATCATGGATCAGTAAATAAATCAAAATGGCCCCCACTTCATTCAGTAGGCATGTGCATGTGTGGGAATGCATGTGTGCACATACATCATCACTTATGCACAAGCCTACTGAAAGACGCAAGTGCCACTAGCATCATGACCCATTTTTTCTTTCCTTTTTTGCCCATGCTGCACAGCATGGACAAAAATCATTTTGAGATTTAGTGATTTTATGCAGCATTGCCAAAAAACATTGATAAAGCCATCAGCCCCCCCCCAAAATCGATTGTGAGTCCACCTGTTCAAAATGCTGAAAAAGATCTACAGGTGGCTCCCACCCAACAACATGCCCTCGTTAGCAGCAGACTCAACTATGGCAAAAGCCTCTACACCGGAGTCTCCAAACACCTAGCCAGTAGACTTCAAATCATACAGAACACAGCTGCCCACCTCATACTAAACCTCCCTCATCAAGAACACATCACGCCTCACCTCCAGAAACTACACTGGCTACCAAAACACAAGAGAATCCGGTTCAAGCTGGTCACCCTCGTGTTTGTGGCACTCCACAAGACTGTACCAGGATACATCAACAGTAGGATCCACTTCCACCATCCTACAAGACATCTCAGGTTGGCGGGACTTGCTCTTGCACAGGTCCATCAAATATAAAAGACCAAAAGTGGAGTACGGGTCTACTCTTACATGGCACCTATAGCATTGAACCACCTCCCGCCTCACATTGGAAGCTCATCTTCCCTTCTGGAAATCCGCAAAAAGCTGAAAACCTGAGTCTTTGACTAGCAGTCACAGAGTCCACACCTGCGCAGCATCAGGACAGTGGCAGCTCCTCCGCTAAGCTGAGCAGTAGTTAAAGGAAAATTAACCAGTGATGTCATTCTAGTTTTCCGTTTCCTGGTGGGGTGGGGCTGGACTGCCAGAGCAGGAGGAGTGGTTGCTCCACTCTAAAGTGGGCATAACTGTTTGGCCGACCCTCTTGGGCCGGCCAAACCGTCATGCACACTTTAATTGTTCTGCACCCAGACTGCATTACAGCCTGGGTTCAGAACGTGTCCAGGCCCCCATTCCCCGTCTGAGCAAAGAACCATGTCGCTCAGATCAATCACAACACTGCATTGCAGTGTTGTGATTGGCTAGGGGAGTCAGAAGCCTGGGTGCTTCCAGGTTCCTGCTTCCAAGGAGCAAGAGGCAGCCACGAGTGGCCAGCCTGAAAGTAGTGGTTTTAAAAAAAAATATATATTTTCATTTACACCCCTCCCCCACTCCTCCTCCTCCTGCTCCACGACACCCGGTAAATAGTGGCCGCCACTGCATCAGGATACCCTCATGGATGGTGAATCACTCTACAAATATCACGGCAGAGCATAACAACGGCCAATTTGGTACCTGCAGAGCAGAGCTGTAAGTTATTCAGGTAAGGATGGGGGAAGTTTGTGTATTCAGCCTGACCAATGAATACAAAATGAATACCAATGAATACACATTTCACATACCAGCGAAGATGATAAGGTCGAACAGGACAGCAGCAAGGAAGTGAAGGTCTCAGTCAAGAGCAGCAGAACCTCCATAACTCTAAATGGCAACTATTGTTTTCTAAAAGTGAAAGATCTTCTGTTTTTCTGATCACATAATGTTGGCAAGTGTGAAATTGCTGTTAGATCTTTGTTTAGTGGCATTTTCTTAAGTTGTACCGTTTCTCTTTGTTTTCTAGTACTTGCAGTTTTGTTTGTCCTATAAATACAGGACTAGAAATACCAGGAAGCAAAGAAAACGTGCATTTGTAAAGCCAGGGCAGTTAGTCATTTGCTCTTGGTGTATCTTTTATAGGAGGTTGTAGGCCACTCCTAGGTCTAAATATATGTGAGGAAGAAGCACCAAATTTGGGTCTGGCCAGGGGACAGTCTGACAAAATGCCGGCCCTGGGAGGTGAATACGTCCGCAACCCTCATCCCAGAGTAACCCACCGAATATGCCGCCCCATGAGCCCAGAAAATACATCCCATCAGCCACAGCAGGTAAGTGCAGCTACAGGGTTCCAAGGCAGCACAAGCCTCAAATGACCAGGGTTGTTTCAGTACCACAGCTGAAAAGCCCAACACTTTTTGACATTGGCGTAAACAGTTGCATTGGTAGTAAAGAACTGGTGTATGGGGAAGAATGTGATGCAGTGGTGTTCAATCTCCACAATAGAAACTATCCATGCTGTAGTGCATATTGGTGCACGTAAAGAAGACGATTATATTTATTTAAATGAACCTTGTTTCCCTTCCTATTGGCTGAATATATTCAAGCCACCAAGCATGCGGGTGGTGTACATATGGTTCTGGTAATTGTGCAAATCAGTGGTTTTGTAGGTCAAGCAGACTAGGCCTGGGCTAAATTTCCGTTCCGCTCGCGGAAATTGCGATAATTTGACATTTTCGCGTTCCGCGGAGAGCGCGAAAATGTCAAAATTTCCGCATTCCGCAGCTTGGCGATAATTTGGTTCTTGCTCGCGCTGTAAAATAATACATTCTTGCACGCGCGCGATCGCCTTACCTGAATCCCCGCGTTCGCCGACAAGTTTTCCCGATCCGGTCGCGTTCTCCACGAGATGTTGGATTGTTGGTAGCCATTTGCGCTGTCTCGCGACAGTTCGCGCCCGCAGTGACGTCATGCGTGGCGCGATCACGTCTTTCTTCTCGCGATCATGCACCGCGAGAAGAGTGAAAACAAGATGACCGCGCCCGCAAGCAACCGCATGGGTAAGTTGGCGAGCCGCGAACACGCAGAAAATACCGCGAACGGGCGGGAAAAAAACGTTCGCATCTTCGCGATATTTCCGCGTGTTTGCGGAGATTTTAAACATTTTCGCGATAATTTGCGAAAGTCGCTTTCGCAAATTCCGCCCACCCCTAAAGCAGACTGCAAGCACCAAGTATGTTGCACCCTTCATTCCCTGGCTAGGCACTGCATCCACCCTAAAATCTCTCTCAAGCTCCCTGTTTTCAGGCGTCGATCAACTTTACAGGCGTGGCTCAAGTTCCACTGTATGTCGTCACATGACATTACTGTGGCAGGGTAAATGACCTGCCGTATGTCAGGACAGGAAGCAGCATGGACCATGCCATAGGTCAAAGCATCTGCAAGAAAGGACTGAAGGCTGACTTACCAACGCCTGCACAGGGTGTAGACTAGAGCTGGCCTTTGTTGCCAGAGCATCCTGAGCAAAACCAAATATGGCAACCGTCCCATTTGTCCTCGTTAACTATATATGTGTAGAAACAAATGGGAGGGGAAGGTGAGGGGGGGCGAGAGAATGCAGGGTCATGAAAAGAAAAGCAGTCAAAATGCAGACATGGGCACTAGCAGCCACCAGAAACAGTGTTTAAATGCACTTTTCTTGGGAGCCATGTTGGAAGAAGAATCTGTGCCCTGGGCATGGGCCCAGCTCTCATGCTCTAAAGGCCGGCCCTGGTGAGCACACATATCAATGATACAAGTCAGCGGATCATTTTGCATGGTGTAGCAATGTAGTGCACTATTCTATGTGAGATGTTGTTGTAAGTGCTTAATTTGCAAAAAAAATGAAGTGCCAGGGCTCAAAGTATTTTACATTGATCCACCACAGCTGGCCCAACCCACGTGTCACTTTAAGGTGCAGGTTTCAATCCTATTTTTTATAATTTTTAAAGATAGATTAAGTAGTTAAACGTTATACTAGTGAACTGTGCCTAAAAATACATGCACAACGTCACCATGTGGTAGATTCTTATATATACGTGCCGGTGTTTACAAATAAGTGGTGGTGCTGAGCACTGGCAAACAGGCACAAATTAAGCACTGGTTGTTATCCCCTCTTCTTTTTGGAGCTCCTTAGAACAATCTCTATCCTCCAAGATATGAATATGTGGCACTGCCCTTCCCATGCCGTCTCACACTGCCCCTGTGAGAAAGTGTACTCTTTCTTGCATGGTATGCCCCCACTTTTTGCTGGATTGCTGATGGTCTTTGATTGAGTGTGCCCTGAGCTCCTGCTAATCAGGTACACAGGGCCTATGTTCCTTCCCTAAAACTGCATTGAAGCCTAAACCCAATTGGCATCTCTTACCACATCAATGGTCACATGTCAGCCCCTGGTAAATGGTACCACAGGTACCCAGGGCACTGTGACCAGAGAAGGCCTCTAAGGGCTGCAGCAGTTACTGTGCCAACCTTAGAGGTCCTGTACCCTGACACTCTCACACTGCCTTTGCAGGCTGAGTGTCTTGGTGCAGAACATTGTGAAGAGTCGACATGGCACACATCCCTGTGTGCCATGCCCACAAACCACTGCCCTGGCCTACATCAGTCACCCTTCTAACAGGGTGCCCTATGCCAGTGGTGATGGTACAGGTGCATGAGCCCTGTACATCTACAGTACCCAAGTCTATTCCTGGGCACTGTAAGTGCAGTGCTGCCATTAAGAATATATGGTGCTGGGAGTTTGTCATTACGAACTCCACAACACCATAATGGCTACACTGAAGACTGGGAAGTTTGGTATCAAACTTCTCAGCATATTAAACCCACACTGATGTTAGTGTGGGATTTAATGTAAAATGCACAACAGAGGGCATCTTAGAGATGCCCCCTGAAACCCGACCAACTTCTAGTGACCTGACTGAGTGGC
The DNA here is from genome assembly GCF_964204655.1 of Triturus cristatus. Taxonomy (NCBI): domain Eukaryota; kingdom Metazoa; phylum Chordata; class Amphibia; order Caudata; family Salamandridae; genus Triturus; species Triturus cristatus. The sequence continues at coordinate 471,623,771 of NC_140590.1, read as the reverse complement.
TGCTTAGGCTGGCACCAACAGACATGTTTCTGGACCCATGGGTCGAGAGCTGCTGCTCTCGGGTGCCTGAAACAATGCACATCCTGGGACGAGGTGCCAAGCCTCCTCCCCCAGGATGGGCAGGGTTCATGAAGGAGAAGCTTCAAAGGCATGCTGACTTTGTGAGCCTCTCCAGACTATGTGCTGCTTTCAACAACTGGTCCCCACTGGTTCTACCCCCCACTTTGGGCGGGAGAACTGGCAGTAAAAACAAGTGAGGAAGAGAGGTGTGCCCACCTCTGCCAACTCCACCCCTCAGGTGGGGGAGGCGAGGTGAAGCACAACCTCGAGTCCCCGCCATCTTGAGGATGGGGTGACCCAGCCAACCAGGGACAGGCTCATGTCCCCCTCCCACTTGAGAGTGGCAGAATAGGGGGTGTACCCACCCCAAGGAAGGGACCCATTTGTCCCTGTCCTTTATCTACCTTTAACACCCCTAAATCTAGTATTTAGGGGGCAGCCTGAACCTTGCTTTCTCAGATCCAGAAATGACAACAAAAGAAGATAAGAAGAAGGACCCAAGAGTCATGCAGAGCTAACAAGAGGACAACGCCCTCTGACTTGGCCCCAGACCTACAGGCCTGTCTCTCCTCGAACCTGCTCCTGCAAAATCCCGGTGTGTCCTGCAGCCAGCAACCTCAAAAACCCCGGAACTGCCTGCCTTCACTTCAAACACTGAATCTCCCGTGAACACCGGACTTGTTCAAACTGCAGCTTCTGGCTCCGGCCGGACACCACAAATCCAGCTCACTCTGCACCCGCCGAACCTGGCCCGAGCTCGAGTGGAAAAACACCACGAGGAGGTCACCCCGGCGATCCTGACCCAAGATCTGGTGACTCTTGACCTGCCTCAAGCCTCCAGATGATGCCTGCAGACTCAATCCAGAGGATCCCTTCTACTGCGACCAGAGCGGGTAAGGCTTTCCGTCGTCCCAAGGCACCCCTGCACCCGACGCCCCACAGGCTTGTGTGCCCAAACCGATGGTGCCTAACCAACCCATGACATCCCAACTTACGCCTCAAAGTGGTGGTCGCACCCAGAAGATCCTCGTCCCCGAGCCTGCAGTGTTTCTTTGTACTGGAGGTTCTCCATTGGAAACAACAGGGCACCGGACCTCAAAACAGCACCCTGCAGCCGGCAGCCCTAGTGCCGCTGAGGTTACACCTTTGGTGCTAATTTGGTCCACTATTTGCCCTGAACTAAACACTAGGAGCTTTGCTCCCACAACCCCGTGGCCTGCTTGCCAGCAGCCACCAACCCGAGACCCCCTATCCTCTTTAGGATAACATTGGGCCTCAACACTCTGCACCCGGTCGCCCTAGTGCCGCTGAGGGTGCAACAACAGTGCATCACTGACCTGGGGGATCCCTGAGTCTAACCCCTGAACCTTCACTCCCACAATCGAATACTTACCCAAGAACCGATAACCTGTTTTTTAATGAAATTGGACTGGCAGTTACCAGTTAGTGTGACATCAAGGAAACGTTTTAGTGGCTGATTCAATGGAGCTCATGTGAGAGAGTGTTTATAATGATTTGAAATAATGTTTATTTAGTTGTGTTTAGGTCAGCATAACTAGGCAGCAAATTGAAATCACTGGGCCTCAGCCTGCTGAAGAAAAAGTGTTGCTTTTATTTTCCATGAAAGAGCTTTCGCAATCACATTTCTAGTTGGTGGTTTTAATCTTTCAGAAAATAAACAAACTAGATGTAATTTTCATGGTGCTGTTGCACATAAAATGTAATCAATTGTTCCTCGAGATGGAAGCCTTGTTCCAGTAGATGTGCCGCACAAGTAACAGTTTCAAGGCCTGCGCCCAGGGCTGGACTGGACGTAGCGGGCACCGCCCAATCCCCCGGTGGGCCACACGGGTGGGGGCCGGTTTTGGGCCCCTGCGGGCCGTTTTTGTTACAGGGCCGTTTTTGCAGCAGAGCTGCAAAATCGGTCCTGTAACAAAATCGGCCGAAAACCGGCCCTGGCAAAGAGCTCAGATGCACCCCCAAACCCCCGGGGGGGTGGGGGGGGGGGCGGCCGAGCACTTTGTCAGGGCCAGTTTTGGTTACCAGTCTGGCACTGCCTGCGCCCCAGGCCACAACTGTGTGTTATTCATTGCTTAAATGGCTTGCTGTATTGTTTGTTTTACTAGTACAATGCAATTTCCCTTGTTTGTAGGATAAAGGGGGATCAAATATCATTTATAATGCAGGTGTTTTCTTATAGTTTTTTTTCATGTACCACAATTTCTTTAATGTTGATTGGTTCCTGTTATTTATCTTTATCGGTATAGTCCTATGATGCTGATTCTCACCATGTCTGTCAAGTGCCCTTTTTGGGATGTGTGTTGGTCTTTCTTTGACTTTTGAAATAAGCAGTCTGCACGTTAGACGTTTTGCTCACTTGTACTTAGACATTATGGAAATGATTACGATGTAGTGCGGAAAGCCTCTGACCGTCAGTCGCATTCCCCTAGACCTTGTCGGAACCCATCTGCCGGACTCGGTCGGATTCAATTCCACCCGACCGATTATAATGTGTGTGGTAGGAAGGGGAACCATCTGGTCATTCTGAATCAGTTCCGACCCACTCTCTGAGAATCTGTGTCGGTGTTAGGTTTGAAATTCCCATTCCTGTAATGCACTCGTTTCATGCTATATTAGGTTAGCAATGCATGGCTAAATAGATGCCATTTGTATTCACGTTATGCAACCCGCTGAGTTATCCCCGTAATGTGCAGGCTTCAGTTGGCAAGTGTGACTCCATTTTGCATTTTGTAATTCCTATTAGGCTGCTTAGACTGTGCTTGAGTTAGGCCTCACTGCTCACATTGCTTGCCTCAGCAGAACACTGTATTTAGTTATTATTTTCTTTTCTATTCAAGGCTGTTTCTCGACTTACTAATGAATAGGCCATTCTGTCCTTGCATACCTATCTGAATGTGTCGTTCACTGTGGCCTTGGATACCTGATAGTATGTACCCATCTGGAAGGTGTTAGCTCATCCTACTGTGCCTCTTTGTTCATGTTCGGCCCAGGCTGGTAGTTTCCATCGTGGGCGTGGTTGGAGGCTTCTGGCGAGGAATGATTATCCACTGTAGACAGTTAAGGGGCCAGTCCCACGGCAGACATCTCAGGGTGCAGGTCATGATGGACTTCTCTGCAGAGTATTTCTAATAAACATGTAATTTTTTTATTCTCTACTGTCTGACTGACTCTTCATTCTTGGGAAGGCATAGCAGGTGGTTGTAAGAAAAAACCCAAGTGGCCCTAGAGGGCCACTTCCTTCATCGGTCGGAGCGAAATCGTACAGCTCTACAGACAACGTTTCCGACCGAGGTATTACGATGTTGGTTTCCAACAGCCTTTCCGAGTCCAACTCTTTGACATGAAAAGGCTGTCGGAAACTGACTTTGGGGGCCCCTATCAGGCTCCCCTTCATCCTGAGGCCTCCGGTTTGGGGCCGTGTGGGTACCCATGGGACCCCCCTGTAAAACCATGCACTGTGTGGCAGGAACTATGGGGTGCCCAAGACAGGGTGCAAGGTTTTTCGCAAACACCCCTTTCCCCATAGGAGCCAGTGTTGTCGGTCGGAAGACCGGCTCCCATAAAAGTCAATGAGAGTCCGACCGAACGGTGTTCGGAAACATCATAACTGGTCGTGCAGAACCGCTGATCGTGAGTCAGCTGGAACTGATTCTGAGAAGGAGTCGGGCACAAAGTTTCCGCACAACATTGTAATCTGCCCCATTGTTCTTTTGCTTTGAGGTAGAATTCATGTGAGTCCTCTTGATGATTTATGTTTAGACTTTCCTTGACTTACAAACTGGGTAGATTTGTGTTGCTTCTTTGCTGAACTATGTTTTCATTCTAGCTATTTACTTGCTTGGTATGTAACCATATTTATTACCTCTTGCAAAATTTATATTTTTGATGCATTGTTGATGCTGATTTGGTTCTGACTAACTAACTGTTTTTGCCTTCTGGATTGGAGATGTGACAATACAATGCGATCATTTAGAACACGGTACGTTACATCGCGGTTATTACGACTTGCGCTAGAGGCGCTGGACTTAGGAATAGTAGGATTTACTATTCCAACTCCAGTGTGTGTAACAGTAGAGAAGGTGTTGAAATAGTAAATCATACTATTCCTTAGTGTAGAGCGCCATCCAGCGCAAGCCGTTGTAATGACTTGCATTGTGTGAACCGCGATGTAAATGTATCACGGTGTAACGACCGCGTTGTAAAGGTCGTTTCCCGTAATGATTCTTAGGTTTTAATAAACGTTTATGGTTTTGACTTTTGTCCTGTGAAGGTTTTCTCTATTATGCACAAGGGTCCCCGTTTTTTGCTACGCACTATCAGGCCTGCCAGCACACTGCATCCAGAGAACAGAAGAACCACATTCCCCGGACAGAAGAACTTATTATATGTTTCAGTACAAATATTAGAAACAGTAATGCCTCCAAATATCAAGTACTCCAGCATAATCCCCAGTATGTTTGTGGATTTGACTGATCTTTAGCATTAGAACCATGCATGGTGATCACTTTTTTACACTAAGACCTTGGGAGACGCCATACCCACATCCTTTGACATGCTCCATACTGCCCAATTCTGTGGAGTTCAAGCCCGATAAGATTTGGCTAATTATTGCAAGTTTTGGGTGCTTTTGGATGCTCAAAGACATGTTCACTATTCAGAGACTTCCCTGAGAGCGGATCCAGTCCCTTTCACTCATGAGAAAGAATCTGCAAAGAAAAGAACCAGAAATGTATTTTCCACCGCTATGCTGGACAAGAAAATCAGGAAGGAAATGTGCTAGTTCTCTAAAATGAAAGGCCTAACCTTACCTGTTTTAAAATCTCCAGACACCGGAAAAGCGCTGTAAGAAAAAAGCACAGGAATTGTTGATGTTTAAATATGAACTTGTTATAACATTTTTTTTAACCTTTATTTGTTATTTTTCAATAAAGACACAGTGGGTGTACATTTGTGAGCATGCAGTCTGATGGGATCCGAGTACAAGATACAAATAAAGAATCAATAGATTTAAAGAACTTCAAGTACCAGTTGCAGTATACCTGAGAGCTTAGGAATAATCACATCAGGGGCATATACTCTTCTATTTATCCGTCCCATTGTTCCTTGAATACGGTTCATGTTGAGCACTCACAGTAACCTCAAAAGTTAGAAAATCCCTGCAGAGCTCTCTCCATGTCCTGAGATCTTCTTCTAATTTCTCATCCCTCATACTGGCTTTCATGTGTGCCTCCTCCGCAAGCGGAAACTCATGCACATCCCTCAACCAATCATCCACTGAGGGGGCTTTCCCATCCATATTATGGCAATCCTACGTCTCGCTAGGACCAGGAGAAATTTCAATAACTTGCATGCCATCTTGCATTTGTCTAAGTTTTGCGACTTGCCCCAGTAGGCAGTGCAGTGGGGTAAACTCCACCCGGAGACCAGTTCCACCCTTCACCCGCTCAACCACCTGGGTCCAAAATTGGTGCACCTTGGGACACCATCATGCTAAATGCAAATATGTCCGCCCCTTCCATATCATATCTAGGACAAACTTCAGATCAGCCTGGGTCAATCTGGCACACTCTTGTCGGGGTCGTGTATACGCGATGCAGGTAGTTAAAGTGTATAAACTTAAAATGTGCATTGCAGGATACTGTGTGCGTTAGTGCACATGCTGCTTTCCATGTCTTGTCGCACAGGGGTGTCAGGAAATCCCCATCCCAAGCAGGCCGTGCCCTAGCGGATGGGCCCGTTGAGTCGGCCCTCATAGCTCTCTACAATAATGAGATTATCCGACGCCCGCTCCTGCAGGTGAGCATTATGTCGAGTATTTGAGTCGTCTGTGTGAGCCATGTCACCCTGGCCAGGTCCATGAGGCCAGCATGCTGAAGGTATTGCCCTGACCCAATCCAAAACCCTCACTCGCCTGTTCGAATGAGATGAAGGTCTCATTTGGGTGCAAGTCTGCCAGCAGCTGGCAGCCTCCCTCCCTCCATGCCTGATATTAGATGTTCTCCATAATTTTTCACACTGGGGCGAGAATCCATACATTTAGTTCCCAATGAAACAGTGCATGCCTGAGTATGCGCTCCACAAAGGTCTGCCATATGGTAGTGGTCTGTTTGACGACATATGGCAGGTCGCCCGTGGCACCCGCCCCCTTCATTAGAGCAGTTTGCAGTCTATCTGGTTGGGTTCACCTCCCCGAGTAGTCTTTTTTCCCAATTAGCTCCCTCATCCATCCACCGGGTCGTGTGTTGCAGGTGCACCGTGTAATAATATAAATCCAATCTGGGGGCTTAAAGACCCCACCCTCTTCATACCGGCTCATTCTAATATGCAAGGCTACTCTGCTGCGACGACCCACCCAATACAGGGACACCAGCACTGAGTTCAGCTGCCTGAACACCCTCATGAGGATACTGCACAGTTAGTGGGAGCACCTACAGGCAACCCACCCCAGTCACATTCAGCTGTAGCAATTGCGATTCCACGTGCAAACTTGTTATAATTATATGTACATACTAAAGACATCATTTACTCCAAGAAACTGTTTACATTAAAACTAGTTGTTGTACAAACTACTGAATAAAGGAATGTATACTACAGAATTAACAAGGGTTATGAATGATGCATTTGTATTAAGAGACACTTAGTGGCTTGAAGAATTAATGTCTGTGAAAATCAAAACAGTAATTCATCATGTTGGTAGGGTTGTTATACCTATGAACTCTTAGAGGCTGCCCTAGTGAAAAAGATGGTAGCGTTTTGTTAAAAATGGATCAATCTTCCATAAAGAGTTTACTTGAATAACTACTATGCAGGAGGTTGTTTCACATTTTATGAGAAGGTTTTGGGTAAAAAGGGAATATAAAATGAGGGTACTCTTCAGAATAAAGTTAGGAGAAACCTTGTGAGGGTTAGTTGAGTATAGGAAGGCAACCCCATGTTTGGAACTAATTCCACATCTGCTCTTTTATTAAGTTGTTTGCTGCAAGCCATTCTGATATTGGTGAATTGCTTCTAAGGCATAGTAGCAGATCAGCCAAAGCTGAAAATCCAAGACTTGTGTAGAAGTTCCACATTTCCTCTAATTCTCATCCCATTGCCCTTTGCCCTTCCAGACTCAAGAGTCAACTGCACATGTTCTGCATGGTCACAGAAGTTAGGTGCAGGAGTCCTTCCTAATGCAATCAGTACCACATTTGGGATCAAGAGGAGAAGCCGTGCAGAGTCCAGTCCAGGAGTCACTACTCCTCTGGCTATCCCATTAGCTCCACCTAAAAAATGTATGGAGGAACCGGCAAAATTTGCCATATTCGTGAATCAGTGCCAATTGCACTTTATGGACTGATCAACCAATAACCTGTACATGCAGACTGAAGTAGCTTTTGTTTTATCTTATCTTGGTGAATGATCAGCTTCTTGGTCGATGCCTAAATAAATAAAGTATCCACTCTTTTATGATTACAAATCTTTTAAGGCTGAGATAAAAAAAAAAATTGATAGGCACACTTTTATGCAGTCAGTGGAAACAGAATTGCTTAATTTAAGGCAAGACAATCAAGACTCCTTACATGTATGCAAGGGCGTACACCCCCCTCATAAATGTATTTTCTGATAAACAGTTCAGTAAAGATGCTTTCAGTTGGGTATGGTGAGGTGTCTGTCGGATTTCACAAGCCATTTTTACATACACACAGACAAAAACGCAAATCACTCTCTTCCGCTCTGTTTTTAAAGTCCCTGCAAATGGTGCTTATTTTAGAAAATATTTACTCTTGCGTCATGAAGGTCCAAAATACAAAGCATTCTTCTGTTTGTAAATGGCCCGATTTGCAGAATAGGGCCGTTTGCGACCGCAAAAATTTTTTTCAAATGTAACTTGGTACTGAATCTCATTTTGCATTTGCAATTTGGAGTTTGGAAGGGGCGTGTTGAGGGTGTCCCTTCCAAATACCGAATTGGCTTGGTATGTATTACAGTTTTGCAACCAAATTCCGATTGCAAAACAGTAATACTTTACCACCAGTTTAAAACTGGTGGTAACCCATTTATAAAGGGAAAGAGGTTCCCAAGGGACCTCTTTCCCTTTGAGAATGTAAATAATAGTTTTTTTAAGAGCAGGAATTAGTCCCACAGTCCACTGCCTACTCTTAAAAAATAAAACTTTACTGTTTAATTTTCTTTTGTTTTTAAACACATCCTGTTTTTCTTTGAGGAAAATGGCCTGCATTTAAAATACAGATTGTTTTAATAAAAAGCAATCACAGACATGGTGATCTGCTGGCCCCAGCAGGCCACCATGAAAACGCCTATTGAAAATGCATTGGTGGATAAACAAGTTTTGGGACCCAACTTTTTTCTTTGCACCCCCTTAACTAACGACCACGAAACCGTACATAATTAGCCAATGTAGAAAAAAGAAATAGGTATGCAAAGTTTTGTGGAGATTCATCAAATGGTGGCAACGTTATTAACAATCAAAAATCTGAGCGATTCCTATCGCTCGGAAACTTAACTATAACTATAGAGTGGCTACATATGTACATATGTTTGATGACATGGCATTGCTGTACGACGTAGCTAATGATTTTTCTTATAGCAGTGTTTTACTTTTTTTTAAAATTATGTGTGACATTGCAAAGTCTGTATGCTAAGGGTGGTTATTGTGGATGACAATACTTTGTGACATGAGCTAAAAGGTAACATCATAACCCTTTAACTTTCATGACTTTTTAGGTTTTACGACAAAACCAGTATTCACAAGTTAGCCCTTTTAAACTTTAGTTTTTAAGAGAATTTCTTTTTTGGGGGATTATTTTCAATGGATTGTGCAGATGTACGATGGTGTGTGTGTTTGGGATATGACTGAACTGAATTGACTTGAAATTGTATTTATGAAGCGCTTGCTATCTTTAACGATGCTCTGAAGCACATTACTGTAAGTAGGACACCACTGGGGAGAATTAGTGGTCAGAATGGTAAGTATATTTAAGGTAAGTGTTTTGTTTATAAATATGTAGATATATATATATTCACTGAAAAAACCATAGATTTCACACATGTTATAGTTAGCTGGACATTTCACTCGTAAAAAACCATTGAATTTCCCCCGTTATAGTTAGTTCAGCTAACTATAACTTGCGCGACCGCAATCCACTGCTGATGACGTCACATATTACATCACTCATAACATGGTCAGTGACATCACTCATGACATCACTGATGACATCTCCAATGACTATAACTATAACGGGGGAATTTCAATGGTTTTGTACGAGTGAAAAGTCCAGCTAACTAGAACGCCCCTGAAACCTCTGGTTTTTTCACTGAATTTCTAAGGTTTTTTAAATGCTAATTGCTAACAATACACTGCATGAAACCTATGGTTTTTTCTGTGAATTTCAAAGGTTTTTTAAATGCTAATTTCTAACTATGTGACGTCATCAGCAGTGGATTTCGGTCGCGCGAGTTATAGTTAGCTGAACTAACTATAACGGGGGAATTTCAATGATTTTTTATGAGTGAAATGTCCAGCTAACTATAACATGTGTAAAACCTATGGTTTTTTCAGTGAATTTGCAAGGTTTTTTAAATGCTAATTCCTAAGTGTGAAACCTATATCTTCCATAAACTTATAAACATTTTCTTTTTTTAAGTTATTCACGTGCGCGCACTGTCTCCGTGTGCACATGCGTGCGTGCTCCGTGTGCGCATGCGTGCGTGCTCCGTGCGTGCTCCGTGTGTGCTCCGTGCGCGCGTGCTCCGTACGCGCATGCGCGCGCGCGTGCTCCGTGCGCGCAACGTGCGCGCACCGTGCGCGCACAACAAGTCATGTGATTACGAAACAACACTTTTCATTGGTTCAAAGTAGTTTCAGTTCCAGAATCTTCCAACACCACACCCACTCCCCTCATTAATACTTCTTATTTTCTGGGAGAAGGAGCTGAACAGCTTTTCCTGCACCTGAAAATGGCAGAACAGGAGACTTCTTCAGGGAGTGAGGAGGAGACCTTTGTGCCCCCAAGGCAGAGGAAACAAAAGGACTCATTTATTTGGCAATTGTTTACTTTTCCAGAGGGTCAGAAGAAGGTGAATGCTCCTAAAGTCACCTGCACTGTTTGTGGAGTGGTCTTATCTAGAGGAGACCCTAAAAAAAATACTAATTTAGTATTTACTCCATGATAAGGCACTTTAAAGCAGTGCATCCTGTGGCTTATGCTCGGGCTGAAAGAGACAACCCTCCAGCAGCTCAGCCGAGCACATCATCTGCAGCCGCAGCTCAGCCGAGCACATCATCTGCAGCCGCAGCTTCACCTGCTTCTAGACCTCTGGATATGCACCCTCTGTTCACGAAGGTGCATATACGGTGCAATGTGTTCAATGCTGTTCTCTGTTATGGTGAGAGCAGCATTAACCTAATAGAGAACAAGATACAGCAGCACACATGCTCCAGCCCCTAATTTTTTTCCTTTTTTTTTGTTTTGTTCCTGGTGAACAGTTTTTCATTGTATTTTTTTTTTTTTTTGCTGCATTTTTTTTTTTTTTGCTGCTCGACAAAAAACAACAGTTCTTTTCAGAACTCACTTCACTTCTCCAAGAAGAGCTATATTCCTAATATACTGTGTTGTAATTTTTTTAATGAATTTTTTGCCACCATGCGCGCACGCCGCGATTTTTTGAAAAAAAATAAAATGTTTTTTTCACCCTTCGGAGTCCTTCAGGGACCCCCTGACAAAGGCTAGGGGGTCAGGAACTCTCTACCCTGCCCCCTTTTCACATTCTCCACCTTTCTTTTTCACTGCCACACAGAAAATGGCGTCCGACACTTCCTGATTTCGTACGATTCGAATGTTGACTGACATCTAACCACCAATCAGAATTACGCACGGTGCGCACACGGTGCGCGCATATAGATATTTATGTACTTTTAACTGCAATTTTCTCAGGAACTACTGAACAGATAGACACCATATATGCAAAAGGCACATGCCTGACCTGAGGTCTACCTCTTTGCCAAATTTCAAGTAATTCTGTTCAGCCGTTCGGGCTGTACCTTCGACTAAAGGTCCTATGGGAAAATGCATTGGGAAAACGTGTTTTGGGACCCCCCTTTTTTCTCGGCCCCCGCTTGACGAATCACCCCGAGACTTTCAGGGTAGGAGCTGAGCGGAGTACCCCATTCATTTTGAAAATTTCGCGAGGATTCGTCAACCGGCGCCAAAGTTATTCAAAATAGAATTTTCAGATTTCCTATGGAAACTCGGTCCTAACTATAACTATCTACTGGCGACCGCCAGTAGATAATAAATATAAATATAACTATATATATATATGTATATGTGCATGTGTGTGTGTATATATATATATTCACTGAAAAAAAACACAGGTTTCAGGCACGTTTTATTTAGAAATTAGCATTTAAAAAACATTAGAAATTCACTAAGGTTTTAGGGAAGGTTATAGTTAGTTGGACATTTCACTCGTACAAAACCATTGAAATTCCCCCGTTATAGTTAGTTCAGCTAACTATAACTTGCGCCCCCGTAATGCACTGCTGATGACGTCACATATTACATCACTCATGACATGGTCAGTGACATCACTCATGACATCACTGATGACATCTCAAATGACATCTCAAATGACATGATGACATCATCCCGTGACTGTGTGTTTCTGTAAAGTTTAACTATGTTTAATATATATAGGGCGAGGCGTATTGAAGAATGAGTGGGTGTATAAGTGTCTGAATGGATGATTTATTTAGTGGGTGCGTAACTGAGTCTATAAGTGAGTGATTAAACGTATCCTACTGAATGCATGGGTTGGTGAGTAAACTGTGAATGTCTGTATCCATCTGTCTGTTGGTGTGTAAGCGGCTGCATGGGTTTGTGAATAGCTACATGAATGTCTTTATGAGTTATTGATTGGTTGTCTGAGTATCTTATGGGTGGCTGAGTGTTTGTGTGGGTGGGGTGTGTGTGACTCTGTGCATAGATGTGTGAGTGGGTGATTCACTGGGTGCATGGTTTGAAGAGTGCATCTGTGATGGACTGCATGGGTGGGTGAGTGTGTGTATGAGTGTGTCAGTGAGTGAATGCTTATCTCAGTGGTACATGTGCGAGTAACTACATATTTAAAAGGCAGTATATATGTGCGTTAGAGTACTTAAATGGCTATAAGTGAGAGTGTGTGATTGTGAGAGTGGCTGTATGGATGAGTGTGTGGTTGTATAAGTGATTGTATAAGAGCGTAAGAATGTTCTAGTATTTGTATGAGTAAGTGAGCAGGTGTGTGTATAACTATATAGGTGAGTAAATGGGTGCGTGATTATTTATTTGCATAACTGACTTGATTTGTGAGTACCTCTATGGATGAGTGGCGGTGTGTGAGTGTCTATATAGGTGTATGAGTGCATATGATAGTCCTGTACTGAGTGACCATAAGTATGAGTGACTGTACAGATGAGTGAGTGGATGTGTGTGTAGACCTAAGAATCAGTGAGTGGGTATGTAGTTATTGGTGTTAGAGTGTCAATGGTTTTGAGAATGGCCGTCTGTAATTTAGAGTGGGTGTATCAAAGGTTATATTAGGGTGTGAGAACTGAAGATGCATCAATTTATCACATGGATGATGTTATCACTGATGTCATTTGAGATGTCATCAGTGATGTCACTGACCATGTCATGAGTGATGTAATATGTGACATCATCAGCAGTGCTTAGCGGGGGCGCGAGTTATAGTTAGCTGAACTAACTATAACGGGGGAATTTCTATGATTTTGTACGAGTGAAATGTCCAACTAACTATAACTTTCCCTAAAACCTATGTTTTTTTCAGTGAATTTCTAAGGTTTTTTAAATGCTAATTTCTAACTATAACGTGCCTGAAACCAATGTTTTTTTCAGTGAATTTCGAAGGTTTTTTAAATGCTAGTTTCTAACTATGCCTACATCGGTAGGACATGTGAAGAAAGAAGAAAAAATGCACAGAAAGAAGCAAAAGAAATACAGAAAGAAGCAACGGAAGTCCTCAAAGACGAAGAAAAGTGCAGGAAAAAGCAAGACATGTGCAGAAAGAACCAACAGAGGAGCATAAAGAGGCATTGTTACAAAATCGTCCTGTGCCCACAACTTTTTCAGACGGGTACTGGTGTTAACTGACTCTGACTAACCAGGCCTAGAGCCAGTGGTATGCTAAAAGACACTTAGAATACAGTGAAAACACCTACACACACTAGGGAACACTATGCGTTGGGGTACCCCTGTGATTAGCATGACCTCCTCTGTAAGCCCCTAGTACATAATAGGGCAGGGGGATTAAAACTACCTCTAAAAATGCGCCACGGGGTGCGTTCGCACACAGGTGAAGGGAGGGGGGAGCCTGAGGTGACATGTGTGCAAACACGCCCAGTCGGCGTTTTAAGTTGGGGGATGAAGTCCCCTTGAATCCGGAGGGTCCCTAGGGTCCAAGTAGCCCACTAATTACCTCCAGTAAGCGCCACAGAGCTGCATTGCAGAGAGGTGTAAAAAGGGGAACGGCGTAGACCACGTCTCTGCAACGCAGCGCAGTGGTGCTTACTGGAAGCACCTGGTGGGCTAGTTGGCCAGAAGGGGAATTGTTTCCCCAACTTAAAACGAGCCACAGGGCGTGTTTGCACATGTCACCTCAGGCCCCATTCCCCCCCTTCACCACTGTGTAAACATGCCCTGTGGCCATTTTAAGTTGGGAGATTAAGTCCCCTTGAATCCTGAGGGTCCCTAGGGTCCAAGTAGCCCACTAGTTACCTCCAGTAAGCGCCACAGAGCTGCATTGCAGAGAGGTGTTAAAAAGGGGCACGGCCTAGACCACCTCTCTGCAACATCTCCTCCTCAGGCCATTTATGCCATTTATGGCCCCGGAGACCCCATGCCCCGGGGCCGGCCTTTGTTTTGAAAAAGAAATTATTTTTAATTATTCAGGAGGGGGGCCGCGTGACCCCCCTCCCAGGACACTTATGGCCCCGGGCACCCCATCCCTCGGGCCGGCCCTATCCGTTGGGGACTGCGGGGGGCTCCAATCCCCCACAGTCCCACCGGCTCACCGCATCCTGCGGGGAGCCGGGGTTTCCTGCTCTCTCTTCCAAAAAACAAAGCAGTTTGCTATGGCAGGGCAGGAGCCGTGAGGCTCCCGCCCTGCCATAGCAAACAGCAGTGTCCCGGGGGTAGGAACCCCGGGACACTGCAGGAGCTGGCCCTGAGGGGTGGCAGTCCCCAGGGCCATCACAGGGTTCCAGGAGGGGGGCCGCGCGGCCCCCCCTCCCAACATGTGCAAAGCCCCGGGGAGGTGGTGGTCCCCGGGGCTCGGGGGTCCGTAACAGACCCCCAAATATTAATAATTAGAACCCCGGGGAAAGTGGCGGTCCCCAGGGCATGTGGGGGGGTTCGAGCCCCCCACATGCCCTGGGGACCGCCACTTTCACACGTGCTCCGCCGGTGTGTGCGCCACCTTCCTCGGGTCCACAGCTGTCGGAAGGAGCAATTTTGGAAACTTCATATATATAAATTGCTCCTTCCGACAGCTGTGGACCCGAGGAAGGTGGCGCACACACCGGCGGAGCACGCCGGTAAAATGATCCAATTTCAGAAAATGCTAGTCGTGCGCTCTCAGTAATACGGATCACAGCACACTCCAGAGTTTCAAGGGTGTTTAATTACAACGCGCTTCAGCCTGCAAAGAAGCCTTGTTCACGTAATACAACAGTGCAACATACACCATGACTGATAAAGCTTCAAGTTGTAAACATAAACAAAGGACATACAAAGTCTGTACTGTCGTCCTTTGGCTCAGGCGGCGGATAGCTTAGAATGGTAAATTACCACGATGTAGTGTCACTAGTGTGAGAAAACATACGACTGGTAATATCAAGGTATGATTTGTATAACATTTGTAAACAATTGAAATGTTAATCATAGTAAATAATAAACACTGTAATCATGGAAGAATGTAGCCGCATATGTCAAAAGTAATCGAACTAGAGTGGTGCCGACCACTAAACGATGCGTGGTTAACGGTAAAATTTTTGCGATAGGCTCAATTGATATACATTGATACACGTCAATAAGCGAAGAAAATGCACTTGTCAATGGGTCTATTGTGCTTACTTCAGATTATAAATGAAACAACAGAAACATTGTCAACACTCGTATAGCTGGAAAAACGTATGGAGGGCAAGTGCCCCTGAACTGAGTGCACACAATTTCGACAAACCGCTATTCAGAACTATTGCCTGGATGAGTCCTATAGAATGATCCGAGATGGACATGCAAGCATGTGAAATAGTCTGGAGTACTGGAACTCTGATAAATGTGACTAATGTGTGCTAGCCAATTGAGAAAAGAACAATGTCCTAAATAATGGCAAGTGCCCATAATGAAATTATCAGTGATCGACAGATCTAAAGCCATACGTGCTTTCTGTAGCCAGACAGTCATGGTGCTCAATGATGATGAGGGAAAAAGGGTAGGTTGCCCGTGAAAAGTGCGTGCCAGTGTCTGGGCACCGTCCTTTCCTCCTGAAAATAAAATAGAAAAAGAGATATCAGACACATATAATTTGATACAAATTACAATCATTACAAAATTTCTCATGTGCACAGATCTACAAAATGGGGAGAAGAAGAGTCATACATCACACGGTAAAAACATCTTAAAAAACATGTTAAAAAACATATTACAAGGCATAGACTATAGAGGACGTCACCTCAGGGGAGAGGTCATATGTCAACTAACAATCTCTGAGATGTGTTGACAATTCCTCATCCTGATTTAACCCACCCGGCACCTTGGTCTGGAAGTCCACGATGTACCTAGATTCCCTTTGTCTTAATTTGAGCTCTCTATTCCCGCCCCTGGGATTGATTGGGATTTGTTCAAGAATAAAGAATCTCATGAGAGCCGGGTTAGAGAAGTGTTTGTCCCTGAAGTGGCGAACCACTGGATATTTTTCATCATGGTTGAAATGAAATGAAAATGAAATGAAAATAAATTTATAACGCGCATAACTTAGCCCAATGGGCATCAAGGCGCCTAACATAATATATTGAATAACCATGCAATGCTTAATAGTAGGCTTTCCCAAAATACCAGGTCTTGAGAGCTCTCTTAAAGAGGGGCAAGGATGAAAGGGCCTTGAGCTCGCAGGGGAGAGCATTCCATAGTCGAGGGGCCACTGATGCAAAGGCTCTACCTCCCCAATTTTGTCTTTTTAGTGCGGGGGATAACAAGGAGGTTCTGTTGAGAAGATCTGAGACATCTGCTGGGTACATAGTTAGAAAGCAGAGATCCCAGTCCGTCGGCCGGTCCTGCTGTAAGAGCCTTATGGACTAGGCAAGTAATTTTAAAAGAGATGCGTTGCTCAATGGGTAGCCAATGAAGATTTTTCCTGGCTAATGTGGCGGAGGCGGAGCAAGGAAGGTCCAGAACAAATCTCGCTGCTGCATTCTGTGTTACTTGCAGGCGATGTACCAATCCCTTGTTAATCTCAGTGTATAGCGCATTGCAATAATCTAAGCGAGATCCAACCAATGCTACCACTGCTTGTTTTCTTGCCTGCGGGGATAAGTAGTGAGCTATTCTGCGAAGGATTTTTAGAACTCCCCAGCAGGTAGCTACAATTCTATTGATCTGTAGGTTCATGGCCAGCTCAATGTCAAAGATGACCCCCAGGTTTCTTGCCGACTGTGAAGGGGTCGGACAGGTTCCCAGTGATGGCGGCCACCATTCACTCGACCAGGCGTCCCTGTCCTTTCCGAATATCAGCACCTCGGTCTTGTCGCCATTCAGCTTCAAGGAATTGAGCGTCATCCAATCGGCAACCGATTGCATGCAACTCCTGAAGCTGAACGCTGTGGTGCTGACAGACCGTGGCAGGGACACCATGATCTGAGGAGAGGTGTGGAGAGGTGTGGCTCACTGGTTAGAGGCGGCAGACCCGTAAGCAGAGAATTGACCAGGGACCAGGGTTCAATTCCCGACGCGGCAGGGTCGTGGACCAGGGTCAAAACGGACTCAATAATTCTCGCCTCGGTACCTACTCTAACCAGGAACACACTCGGCAACTCTGGGCATTAAGCTTGCCTTATCTCTACAACGGCCCCCCACAGACGCTGGGGATGCCTGGTTTCACCTTGGAGATACCCAGAAAGGGACCATCTCACAGGGATAGCCAGGACGGGTTCCCCAGCGGTCTATAGCGCCGGGACACCTCCTCGTGAGGTAGCTGTTCGCGCTCTACAAATATCAGTATTATTATTATTATTATTATCTGGGTGTCGTCTGCATACGACACTACCTCCATCCCCTGAGATCTTACTAGTCTAGCAAGTGGGGCCACATAGATGTTAAATAGGGTCGGACTTAGAGCCGACCCTTGTGGCACCCCACATTGCAAGGACTTTACAGGGGAGAGGTATTTGCCCATTTGGACCCTCTGCTCCCTAAGCTCTAGAAAGGAGGATAGAAGGTTAAGGGCGGGCCCCTCCACCCCCAACTCCCTCAGTCGAGATGTTAAGACTGAGGGAGAAAGGGTGTCGATTGCAGCGGTCAGATCCAATAAGACCAGCATCGTGGTCTGTCCTTTGTCTACGTTCATCCTGATGTTGTTGGTCACAACAGTGAGTGCAGACTCTGTGCTGTGTAGTTTTCTGAAACCATGTTGAGTCTGATCAAGGAATCCAGAGGAGTCCAGGAAGGCAGACAAATGATGGTTCAGGTACATCTCAAGCATTTTGGCTGGGGCAGGTAGAAGAGAAATAGGTCTAACGTTTTTTAGCACTGCAGGATCCAAAGAGGGTTTCTTCAGTAACGGCCTGACGATAGCCCTCTTCCAAGCCGAGGGAAATACACCGTGCTGTAAAGCACTATTCATAACCTCCAACATGTAGGGAAGGAAGGTGTCCCTGCATTCCTTCAGAGTTTTAAGCGGACATGGATCCAAGGGAGAGGAGGACTTCGTCCTATTCAGCAGGAGGTTGAGATTTTCCAGTGACAGGAGGGAATTTGGTAAGGGTCTTGTCAGGATCCTTTGACCATGTTTCTAAAATTGACAGATCCGTGGCTATATGTGTTCCCAGACGCTTCCTCTGTATTTCCAATTGCATGGAAATGTCTACAATTTTCGTGTGAAAGAAGCTTGAGATGTTGTCACAGAGCTCCTGAGAGCCTATTATAGGATCAGGTGTCTGTAATGAGCAGAGGGAATCTACGATTTTGAAAAGTTCCCTAGATGATGTCAAGGATGTGGTAATGCTGGGGAAGTGGTCTTGTTTGGTTTTGATAACTGAGGTCTTATAAATCTTTAGGGAACTTTTGTACAGCTCTCTATCCTTAGTGTCCCATGTCCTCCTCCACTGTCTTTCCTGTCTTCTACATCCTTGTCTCATCAACCTAAGTTGCTCCCCAAACCACGGGGCAGAGGGTTTACGCCTCGCAGCATACCTAGGGGTGGCAGGAGCTAAAATATCCACAGCCCCAGAAATGCAGTTGGCTAGTTCCGAGGCTGCCTTCTCTGGGTCTGAAGTCAGGGAAAAGGTTCCGAAAAACGGGGCCAGGGATTCATTAGATATATTTTTGTAATTTCGCTTACATTCTCTTGAAGAAAACTCCTTCATGGGAAACTCTATACTAGAGGTGGTAAGTACGATAGGTACTGCTAAGTGGTCAGTCCAAACTAGCTGTTCCGGTGGGCCTGTCATGATCCGGGAGTCATTAGAAAAAATTGTGTCCAGCGTATGGCCTGCTCTATGTGTGGGTTCCCTGACCAGCTGTGTGAAACCGCAAGCATCTAGAGGATCAATCAAGGATATAGTATCTTTAGATGTGATGTCCTCTAGATGAAAGTTAAGGTCCTCTAGTATGGTGAAGTGCGGTTTGCCTGCATACGGTTCTAATAATCTAAACAGGTCACTGCTGAACTGTGATCTCAGCCCAGGGGGCCTATACATCAGAATCCCTGAGAATGACGAGGATGGTGATGATGAAATACAGAAATGAAGGGCCTCAAAGGGGTCTGATAGTTTTGACAGAGCATTAGTTCTACAAGTGAGATGAGACCGGTGAAGGATAGCTAGGCCGCCACCTCTACGTTTAACTCTGTCTAATCTCTGTAGGGCATAGTTCTCTGGGATGGCTAGGAGGAGATCATGTCCCGATGTGTCTGTGGCCCAAGTCTCCGTGATAAAAACCCATGCTGGATTCCTAGCTGTCACGAAATCGTGAAAGTAGATGTTATTTTTGATGATGGAACGGGCGTTGATCAAATAGCCTTTCTCAGCAGTGGCCTCATTAAGCAGTTGGCGAGGAGACTGAACATTGTTATTAAATTCGGGGAAAGTGGATACGTTAAATCTGCATGTACCACATAAATATCCTTCCCGGAGAGCTTCCGGGGTATGTCTATGATGGCAGGAGAGCGAGCTAGGTTTCATAGCAAGCAAATCTTGGATGGTATATGAGTGAGTTACCTTGAAGGAAAGCTCTAGATTCCCCTCACTCAGCCCGCCCTGTAGCCCGTCCTCAGCACGGACGGGCGCAGACGGGCTGAACTCTGGCGTAACTCCGGCGTTGACCCGGCGATCCCGCTGCGCGTGACCGCTGCGCGTCGCCATGACCTCTTTTAAATGCGCGGGCGGAGCCCTTGTGACGCCTAGAGCGTCCAGATCGCCTTCCGGCGTGCCTCGCCTGTAATAAGATGGCCGGCGCCTGGCTTCTGAGTGTAACTGGAGTGAAGTGTAACCCGCAAAATAGCGGTGCGTTTTAGCTTCAGAACAGCTATTTTATCGTGCAAGTATGTGGTCAAGAATTTTTAAAAACAAGGGAAATGCAAAATCATACAAAATGAAATATACAAATCGGGTAGTTTAAAAATGCCTAAAATTCGGCAAAGCAATCTTATGCTGTCTTCCTCAATCAAAGTAACCAGAACACTGGATTTGCCCTCTTTTAAAAGCGCGGGCGGAGCCCTAGTGACGCCTAGAGCGTCCGGATCGCCTTCCGGCGTGCCTCGCCTGTAATAAGATGGCCGCCGCCTGGCTGTTGTATTACGTGAAAAAGGCTTCTTTGCAGGCTGAAACACGTTGTAATTAAACACCCTTGAAACTCTGGAGTGGATATATATATACATATATATATTCACTGAAAAAATAGGTTTCACACACGTTATAGTTAGGAATTAGCATTTAAAAAACCTTGCAAATTCACTTAAAAAACCATAGGTTTCACACAAGTTATAGTTAGCTGTACATTTCACTCGTAAAAAACCAATGAAATTCCACGTTATAGTTAGATCAGGTAACTATAACTCGCGCGCCCGCAATGCACTGCTGATGACGTCACATATTACATCACTTATGACATGGTCAGTGACATCACTCATGACATCAATGATGACATCTGAAATGACACATTGTGCATTGCGGTCGCGCAAGTTATAGTTACCTGATCTAACTATAACGTGGAATTTCATTGGTTTTTTACGAGTGAAATTTACAGCTAACTATAACTTGTGTGAAACCTATGGTTTTTTAAGTGAATTTGCAAGGTTTTTTAAATGCTAATTCCTAACTATAACGTGTGTGAAACCTATGGTTTTTTCAGTGAATTTGTACGGTTTTTTAAATGCTAAGTTATGTATTTATTTTTAATTTTTGCGACCGCCAGTAGATAATATATATATATATCCAAAACAGCCTCCGAGCAAAGGAGCCCCCGACCCTACAGGGCGGCCTCGAGACAACAGGCACGGAGCAGCCCATCAATTTGACATCCATCAAGAAACAAATGAGGCCCAATATCGGAGCAGGAGCATTTTTAATCACAGATTAGCAGCGCAAAGGCATCTCCATTCCCTTACGCGTTTCAGCGTCTTACTGCCTTGATCACAGGTGGAGACAATAATTTGCATAGTGCTTGCGTGCGCGCTTTAAAGTTTCAATATCACGTGACAGTCCTTTTAAAATACAATCCCCATGATGCATTGCACTGATTTTGGTACATAAAATCTTTGTAGATTATATTTCTCTTGTAAATATCCATTTTTTTGTAGTGCATGTTTCAATGATAGTGGGTTTCATTACTCACGCCGTCACTTAGATATCACATGGCTTAATGCTGTTGTTCCATTTTTGCCTGCAATAGTGCTCCAACTCCGGCACGATCAGAATGAGGGGTGTCCCCCTCTCTCCGAATCCCTTCCTGCAGCCACTGTATTTTTGTTAAAGTAACTTCCTTGGCTAGGATTGCAGTGGCGAGTGAGTCATGCTCCAGATTAGGTATCCAAAACAGCCTCCGAGCAAAGGAACCCCCGACCCTACAGGGCGGCTTCGAGACAACAGGCACGGAGCAGCCCATCAATTTATACATATATATATATATATATTATATATATATATATATATATATATATATATATATATATATATATATATATAATTACGCTCCCTTGTGCCCTGGATGCACAAAAACAGGTACGGACAACTTCCTGAGCTGGTGCCAGATTTTCTTTTTATTGTATTATTAAAGTTGCGTGCAAAGCTCCTTCATGACGTATTTCGGGCCACTTAGCCCTTGGTCACATGACCGCTTTACGTACATGCTGAGTTTTTATTGGTGATACTTCCACCACCTGATCAAGCTTGTGACTACAACAATGATAGAGCTACACAAAATATTCAAATGTGTGGCATAAATATGATGTACAGGTTAGAGGATATACGCTGAAAAATTTGTTAAATACATTTAAGTCATGTATATACACTTATGTGGACAAATACATTTCAATTTGATGGTGGAAATGCGCTAGATAACATCATATAGCTATAATAATGAATATTGTGGCACAAATGATAAAAACACCATACTAAGTCAGCTTCATTAAAAACAATTACATTCTGTACAAGGGTGGTAATTGTGGATGACAATACTTTGTGACATGAGCTAAAAGGTAAACACAGAGGTCATCTCGGGTCTAAGAAGGTAGTGAACACAAAAGACCAAGGCAGGTGAATTGAATCCCCACAGGGATAATCCCGAAAGAGGACTGGAGCCCTCACTCACCAAGAGGTGACATGCTTCATCATCAGGTTCGTTCCTCCAGTGGAAAAACCTAGTTCCAAAGGGGGCTACAACCCCCTCACTAAGAGGGAAGAGTCCAGGGAATTTATTCAGAGAGGATGAGGCTGTATGTACAAGGAGTAGTATTCCTTATACTGTGAGTGAGGTAAAAGAGAGCAGTGCTAGAGAATCAGTGGTGAGAAAACTAGTGGTGAGAAAACTAGTGGTGAAGTTAAAACTGGCTAGTGAATACCAAAAAAGGCTTTACTGTGTAGATTTCACTGTCAGGATTAAAAAAGTGCATAAGGTAGAGTAGTGGAGATTCGACACTACTCTTCGCAATAGGTCGACATGTTTCAGCCCTTGGGATCTGTACAAGGATCTGGGCTTTCTTCAGGACTGGGTGAAAGATAAAGTTACTGCTGAGGTGTGCTCAAATTGAACAAAATAATAGTAATAATACTACACAGATGATCCAGCTGTTCAGTATTTATTGGGTCCATCCAAATAGTGTGGATGACACCCTCACCTCAAACTGGATACAACTCAGGGAAGGGGGCCCGCTCTGTCCATTGGTACCCCGGGGCGGTCAATGAGTTGAGACCGTCTCAACTCATTGACCGCAACAACAAACAAAACCCAATGCGTTTCGGAGTTCAAGCACTCCTTGGTCACAGGTTAGGACCAAGGATATATATCTATATATATAATATATATATATTATCTACTGGTGGTCGCCAGTAGATAGTTATACAACCTAGTTTCCATAGGAAATCTCAAAATTCTATTTTGAATAACTTTGGCGCCGGTTGACGAATCCTCGCGAAATTTTCAAAACAAATGGGGCGCTCCGTTCAGCTCCTACTCTGAGAGTCTCGGGGTGATTCGTCAAGCGGGAGCTGAGAAAAAGGGGGTCCCAAAACGTGTTTTCCCCATGCATTTTTCCATAGGACCTTTAGTCGCAGCTACAGCCCGAACGGCTGAACAGAATTACGTGAAATTTGGCAGAGAGGTAGCCATAAGGTCAAGGAAGTGCCTTTTGCAGGTCTGGTGTAAATCTGTTCAGTATTTCCTGAGAAAATAGCATTTAAAAGCATATCAATATCTATACGCGCGCACCCTGCGCGCACTGTGCGCGCACCCTGCCGTGCGTGAGCGCAATTCTGATTGGTTGTCAGATGTCGGTAAACATTCGAATCGGTCGAAACCAGGAAGTGTCGGCCGCCATTTTGTCTCTCGCAGTCTGAGGGGGTGAAAAAAAAAGGTGGAGAACGTGAAAAGGGGGCAGAGTGGACACTTCCTGACCCCCTAGCCTTGGTCAGGGGGTCACAGAAGGACCCCCAAGGGAGAAAAAAAACATTTATTTTTTTTAAATGGCGAAGTGCATGGCACGCACTGCGAACGCGAAGCGCATCGTGCGCGCACGGTGCACACACGGTGAAAAACCTGAAAAAAAAAATAATAATAAATACTTAACTTTGCATTTAAAAAAACGTACAAATTCACTGAAAAAACCATAGGTTTCACACACGTTATAGTTACGAATTAGCATTTAAAAAACCTTGCAAATTCACTTAAAAAACCATAGGTTTCACACATGTTATAGTTAGCTGGACATTTCACTCGTAAAAAACCAATGAAATTGCCCCGTTATAGTTAGTGCAGGCAACTATAACTCACGCGACCGCAATCCTCTGCTGATGACGTCAGATATTACATCACTGATGACATATGTGTCTTTATGAAAAATAAATATTTGTAATATATGTATAGCTAAAGATTAATGGAAGAAGACGTGGGTAAATAAGTGTCTAAATACAGTGATGTAATATCTGACGTCATCAGCAGAGGATTGCGGTCGCGTGAGTTATAGTTGCCTGCACTAACTATAACGGGGGAATTTCATTGGTTTTTTATGAGGGAAATGTCCAGCTAACTATAACATGTGTGAAACCTATGGTTTTTTAAGTGAATATAGATATATAAATATATATTTATATATATCTATATATCAATATATATATAATAGATAGATAGATAGATAGATAGATAGATAGATAGATAGATAGATAGATAGATAGATAGATAGATAGATAGATAGATAGATAGATAGATAGATAGATAGATAGATAGAGATAGACAATGGCCCGAAAGCTTAAAGAACGCACTCCCAGCAGTTTAAACCAACCGGCTTTATTATTTATATTATTTACAGAGAACCTGCATCTTCATTTCAGGTAAGATTTCTCGCCAACGCATTTCAAGGACACAGCCTCTTCCTCATGGGCAGCTCGGGTTCACACAGATGATTCCAATTGAACTTTAAATACGTGCAGAGACCCCCAATGGGTCATGCGCAGTGCCTGTGTTTAGTACATTGCATGTTGCGACATTGAGTCCCCAATTAGAAATAGTTATCCTCACAGTGAGTTCCATGCGATCCTTAATCTAAAAGCATTTCTCACCCTCCAGTGGGCCCTCAAAGTTCTAGCCGGTTAGGTTTCTCTAAACTGCGGAACTGATCGCGGCAATGGCAAAGCTCAAATATGCCGCGCAGCCCCTCTTTAAAATGTTGAGATGGTGCATCCTTTCACCGCAGGGCAGCCGTGTAATTTTATGTAAACCAATGGCCCGAAATCTTAAAAAACGCACTCCCAGCAGTTTAAACCAACCGGCTTTATTATTTACAGCGTGTAAATAATAACCAGAGACTTTGTATAGTTTAAAATGTTTATTTCAACTAACGAGCTCTGTAATGTAGTACACGTGCTAAGCTGAGCAAAGAAATGCATGTAAACAATATAACCAGCATAGTTACAATTGCATAAAGTATGAATGGGGAAAGCATATTATAATGTCAGTGGATTAAGTGAAATAGCACTTTTCACCCTCCCCATGCTATGAGTTATGTTTATTATATCAGTGGACAACCTCAGGCTCATTCGTTCTCCGTACTACAGCGGAGCTACGAATGATTAGATATCCTAGAACAATGCGACTCAGGTCCTCTCAGAATTCGTGGGAACAAGACACTCTTTCGCTTAGACACTCACACCTGTTCACAATGTGAGTAACCAGAGACTTTGTATAGTTTAAAATGGTTATTTCAACTAACGAGCTCTGTAATGTAGTACATGTGCTAAGGTGAGCAACGAAATGCATGTAAACAATACAATCAGCATATTTACAATTGCATAAAGTACGAATTGGGAAAGCATATTATAATGTCAGTCGATTAAGCGAAATAGTGCTTACCACCCTCCCCATGCTACGAGCTATGTTTATTATATCAGTGGACGACCTCTGGCTCATTCGTTCTCCATACTACAGCGGAGCTACGAATGATTAGATATCCTAGGACAATGCTACTCAGGTCCTCTCAGAATTTGTGGGAACAAGACACTCTTTCGCTTAGACACTCATACCTGTTCACAATGTGAGTAACCAGAGATTTTGTATAATTTAAAATGTTTATTTCAACTAACGAGCTCTGTAATGTAGTACACGTGCTAAGGTGAGGAAAGAAATGCATGTAAACAATACAATCAGCATAGTTTCAATTGCATAAAGTACGAATGGGGAAAGTATGTCAGTGGATTAAGCCATATAGCGCTTACCACCCTCCCCATGCTACGAGCTATGTTTATTATATCAGTGGACGACCTCTGGCTCATTTGTTCTCTGTACATCAGTGATGTCATTTGAGATGTCATCAGTGATGTCATCAGTGATGTCACTGACCATGCCATGAATGATGTAATATGTGACGTCATGAGCAGTGCATTGCAGGGGTGCGAGTTATAGTTAGCTGAACTAAATATAACGGTGGTATTTGTCTGGTTTTGTTTGTGTGAAATGTCCTATGGTTTTTTCAGTGAATATATATATATATTACCGTCTGGCGGTTGCCAGGAGGTAGTTATAGTTAGGACCTAGTTTTTGTAGGGAAAGAATTTTTTGACTTGCCTATATCTTTAACATTGTTTGACGAATCTTCACAAAATTTTGCCCCAAAAAAGTGTCAACATTTTGTTGTGCAATGGAAGTTTCGGGGTGATCTGTTACGCGGGGGCTGAGAAAAAGAGGATTAAAAAAAAGTGTTTTACCATTTTAATTCCCATAGGAACACGTTGTGGAACCTATAGCCCGAACCGCTTGATGGAATTACACCAATTTTGTTATTTTGTGCATTTACGTTCAGTAGTTGTTGAACAATGTAAGAAAACTATAGTGATATCTCTGGCCATGGATATTACGTCAAAAAAGACGAACTCGTGCAGGGAAATTCACAGCTCTGATTGGCTGCCAACATCTCAACCAGGAAGTGCTGGCAGCCATCTTGGGACTCGCCTTCACTGAGTCCAAGGAAAAAAAAGTTAAAATAAGGAAAATGGGGTAGGGTAGGAATACCCTGACTCCCAAGCCATGGTCTTGGGGTCCCCCTGGCACACCACCACAGCATTAAAGGATTTATTTTTTTAATTTGCCGCAAAATCGTGCATTTGTGCTTTTGCAGCAAAAAATATATTAAACAACAAGGGCTAGCTCCCGTGCTTGCTTTTAAATAACCCTAGGGTGGGCCAGGTCCTGGGGACATATCATAAATACATGAGGGGGTACATGAAGCCCCATCACCTAGGGCTTATCAAAGCCCCTGGGGACCGCCACCTCCCTGGGGCTAATTTCAATAATATGGGGGGGCCTCGGAGAACTCCCCTGCCCCGGGGACCACCACCTCCCTAGGGCTAATTTCAATAATGTGTGAGTGCCTCTTGAACCTCCCTGCCCTGGGGACCACCATCTCACAAGGCTTTTTATATTTGGCTTGGGAGGTCCTCACAGACCTCTGCAGGGGCCAAACTCTAAAATGAGAGGGGGGCACGTGGCCTCTTCTCCTGGCCCGAGGCTAGTTACAGTAATATGCGGACATCCAAGGTGTAGCTCTATGCTTACGACATTGGGGCATATCAACAAGGGCTTTATCTCTGCTTTTTTGGCTTTAAAAGCCAAAAAAGCAGAGATAAAACTAGCGCCCTATCAACAACAGGGTGCTAACACGCAAATTTGCATGTTAGCACCCTTTTACTCTACGCTTCCCCTTGCATCTCTAATGAGATGCAAAGGGGGCGTTCCAGAGTAAAATAATAGGAGAAATGTCGCTAAGCGACATTTCTCCTATTATCAAGAATGTCGCTAACCCTGTTAGAGACAAAAAGAGCAGCGCTAACCACGGTTAACGCTGCTTTTTTACGTCTGCTAATTTTCAGACTTAGCCATGATATCCTATGGAAGGAGGATATCATGGCTAAGTTTGCCTGTCCCTATAAACAAGGTAACGTGTGATTATCGCTGAATTTCCAGCGATAATCTCACATTAGCCTGTTAGCGTGAGGATTTTTATCGCTATTGAGATAAGCGTTGCTAATAGCACGCTATCTCAGCGATAAAAATTCACGCTAGCCGGCGATAAATATCCTCACGCTAAGAGCGCTGAGCGATAATTATCGCCAGTTGTTGTTGATATGCCCCATTGTTCTTACACTTAGAGATCTGCCACAATCACTACCAGCACTGCTAGAGGTCATTGATGGAGTGGCAGCACTGTCCGGCTATAAAGTAAACTGGGATAAGAGTGAAGTCCTCCCACTCTCCTCAGGCACCAGGAAGGCATCCCTCCTTAAATACCTTGGAGTCCTGGTTAACAGGGGCCTGGACAGGGGCCTGTAGGGCATGGTTGTCGATAACCTTACTCCCCTTATTACTCAAATTGAAACAGACTTTGCCGAATGGTCCCTCCTAGGATTCTCTATGTGGGGAAGAGTGCAAGCCGTACGAATGGTCACAAAGCCATGCTTCACATACACCCTGGCAATGCTGCCAGTTGTGGTGCCTCTGGATAATCTACACCACATAGACGCCTGCATAAGGGCCTTCATCTGGGGCTCCACCCACCCCAGCCAAGTCGTAGCCGAACTCATGGCCTGCAGCTCCCAAGGAGGCCTGGTCTTACCGTCCGTAGAACATTATTCTTTACCATTACATGTCTCTCAGCTTGCTTATCTACTCCCTGACACACAACCCCCCCCCCCCCCCCAGTGGGTCTCAATGAAAAATCGTTCCTCACCTAAAGTGATGGTCTCGGTTCCCTTTACGGAGACCATACCCCTTGGCTATTCCCCCAACCAGTGATACAGGCTTCGCACAAGGCATGGTATCGCACACACCGCCTCTTGGGCACAAATCACCAATTACATGCCAAAGCACCGCTATGGGGACACAATAGCACTTGAGTAAATGGCCAAAAGCTTCACTGGACCAGATGGAAGGCAGCAGGAAATCAAACCTTGGATCGGGTCCTCCTAAACTGTGATTTAAAACCCTTTGCCCAGCCCAGAGAGGAATTCAGCCTACCCCCACAACAGGAATGGCAGCACCTACAATTACAGCACAGTCTGACGCTGTTTTGGCCCCGCTCTTGGATGCTGTAGCCCTCGCCGATATTAGACTATCTACTGACATGGATGTGCCATAAAGGAGTGATATCAGGACTTTGCGGTACCTTCACAAATTACTTGTACTCACAGCCTCTCCTTGATAACCTCCGTGATAAATGGCAGACACGCTTACACATTTCCATCACTGAAGAAGACTGGTCAGACATAGTGGAGGACCTGAACAAAGGTACTTGTGAAGCTCGATTGAAATTCTGTTTAAAACCCTACATGACTGGTACTGGACACCCTTGAATCTACAATAAGCTGAGCTCCTACCGCACTCCCAATGTTGGCAATGCCCGGGCACGAATTGTGACCTCCCCCACATCCTCAGTGACTGTCCTTCTGTTCACCCTTCTGGTCCTATATCGGATACACCCTGGGAGAAACAATGCCCCTTCACCTCCCCCTCACCCCCCACCATTCTGCTGCATGATATTAGAGACTTTCCTGCCCTTACATGCCCACAACGCCGACTATTGCATACAGCGCTCTCCACAGCTAAACTCTGCATTTTACGACAATGGAGATCATCCACCTCCCCTCGCGTGAGAACTGGAGGCTGGCAATGATTCAAAAAGCATCTCATGAACGCATTATATACAGCTTGCAAGATCAGGAAGAGGTGTTCAAACAAACATGGGCCACATTCCTCCAGGAAAACATGTCTTAAGGACTAGCTGCCTTACCTATAGTACATCCTCCCTTCAACCAACGCAATCTGCTACCCCCATATTCTCACAGTTTCAACCTTACCCTGCGACTACTTGTAATAAACAATTACAAAACAAAACAATATTATGCAAGAGCCTCGCGGATCTCTCCTGCCCTGGGGATTGCCAACTCCCTGGGACAGGCCCTAAGACTAGAAAGGAGGGGGGCCACATGCCCCCCCCTCCTGGAGCAATACATGGGCCTGAGGACCACCACCCCCTGGGGTCAGCTCCAGCAATGTCCTGGGATGCCCACCCCTGGACATTGCAGTTTACTATGGCTTAGCGGGAGCAAGCTCACACCAATCTATGGCAAATAGTGCTTTGCCTTGAGCAAGTGGCAAGATCCCCGGGGAGGGGGGCTGCATGGACATCCTCCTCATTTGATAAAGGACTAGCCCCGGGGGATAGGGTCCTCTGGGCCAAAATTGGCCTAGGGAAGGGTTGCTACTCAGCCCCCCTTCCCTAAAAAAGAAAAAAGCCTGGCAAGTCGCTGGAGGCCAGGCCACGTCCCCTTTCTCCACCACTCTTCAAACGCACCTCTCGGAGTGCTGCTGGTAAAGTCCACTTGGCTTTTGAGGGCCTTAAAACTGAAATGGACTTCTTCCCCCAACCACTAGTGTGCCAGGAGGTGTGTTTGTAAAGTGGTAGAGAAAGGGGGCAGGGCCTTTGACGATCTCTCAGCAATCCCGCTGTGTGGGCCGTACTAGAGGTTACAGGTGGGGTAGTTGGCCCCCATGGACCTTCTGGAGCCAAGTTGACATCAACCCCCAACCAGCAGTGAGCGAGGAGACGCATTTGCAGAGTAGTGGAGAAAGAAGAGTGCCCTTCGAAGACCTCTGCACAATCCTGCTCTGTGGGCCTTACTGGAGGTAACAGGAGGGCATGTTGGCCCCCAAGGACCCTCTGGAGTCAAGGTGACTTCATCCCACAAACAGCAGTGCGCAATGAGAGGCGTTTTGTTTGTAGAGCGGTGGAGAATATATATGTATATATATATATATTTATATGTATATATTTATATAGATACATACATGCACACACAGATATATATATATTTGGGGTGGGTGGTAAATTCTGCTCCGCCGGTAGAGTTTGTGGAGTTTTGCTACTCCACGCTCTGCTTTGGAGTGCAGAGTTTCACAAAACTCCACCAACCACTGTCAGTGTGGAGTTTACCGGCACTGGAGAGTTCCAAAGGAAGCCAATTACAGCCCAGCGTGTTTCCATGGTGACAACACACCAGCTCCTCATCCGGGCTGCAATTGGCTTCCTTTGGTTTTTGCTTCCTTTGATCTCTGCCTCATTCGCTTCCTGCTCCTCCTCATGGGCTCAACCTTGATGAGGCAGCGCCGGAGTAGAGGAATCACTCTGTATCCTGCACAACCATGATGTGAAGGAACAGTCCTGTGCCCTCCTGTGCTTCATTCTGCTCTGGTTGCAGGCTGGGCATCACCTGTGCTTTGGGGGTCGTGAGCAGCCGTCGCAGCAACAAGGTAAGAAAGCAGAGCGGCTCATACTCCCCCCTGTGGCTCCTTAACATGTGCAGCACTAGACTCCAGCGTCTATTGTCTGCACACCTGGTCCATCTGTCCTCATCCTCCGACAGCCCTAACAGAAGAGGAGAGGCAGAGAGGAGAGGTGAGAGGAGACCTGGGGCCTGAGGGAGGTGGGTTCTCCCTCTGCCCTCCTGCCTACTCCGTTGCAGTGCCGCCTGATAGTCAGTGACTGGGATTTTCATAAGCCACCATTATTTCAAAGTGGCACCACTTTCCTGCCCTCCTTCGTGCTCTTCCACTGACATCTGAGCTATCACAGGAGAGTGCGCTCCTTTGCTCTCAATTCCCATTAGTGGCGCTTTTCTTCTGGAGCACATGCTTTTCACTTGCAAATGACAAAGGAAGTTTAGTGCCAATGCCTGCCTTGGGATACATTCATATTCATATGTTTCTTCATGTGTCAAGGAGCATGTTTGCAAACCATGACATAGCTGAATTCGATTCAGAATGGACTTCTGGCCATAGCTCAATGAGGCTCCAAGCATCCGGCCAACTGCCCAGCAGTGGCAAGGGCCCCAACGAGCAGGGGCCCATTGCACTTTTCAGTGCAAAAAGAACAATCGATGGACAGAATGCTGTACAATGTCAAATATATACTCCAGTACAGAGATCTGAGCATACATCCAGCATTTTTTTGCTCCCCATGCAATTCCAATTCAGACCCAGCCGATGCAAATCGGTTTTGACACTGTTCTCCATGGGAACAGTCTAGCCCGAACTGCGACTCCAGGTCCTTTCCGGACTGGAAACAAGCATCCTGGGACCAGTTTCAGGGCATCACCCCTCATCAGCCAGGCTAGCTTGACTCCAGTGGGATGGAGAGCACAGGATCCACATTTGGGCAACCTGTCCCACTCAGGGTGACAAATGCAAAGAGAACAATTGATGGACAGAATGCTGAACAATAACAAACATTTACCCCAGTACAAAGATCTGGGCCTAAATCCATCATTTGTTTGCTCCCCATGCCAATCCAGTTCAGACCCAGTTATATGCAAATCAGTCTTGACCCTGTTCCCCGTGGGAACAGTCCAGCCGAACTGCCAGGCCAGGTCCTCCCTGGACTTGAAACAAGCATCCTGGGACCAGTTTCAGGGCATCACCCCTCATCAGCCAAGCCAGCTTGACTCCAGTGGCATGGACAGCATAGGACCCACGTTTGGGCATACCTGTCCCATTCGGGGTGACAAATGCAAAAATAACAATTGATGGACAGAATGCTGCACAATGTCAAACATTTATCCCAGTTCAGGGATCTGGACTAAATTCCAGCGTTTTTTTGCTCCCCATGCCATTCCAGTTCAGACCGAGCTCCCATGGGAACAGTCCAGCCCAACCAGCCAGGCCAGGTCCTCCCTGGACTGGAAACAAGCATCCTAGGACTGGTTTCATTGCATCACCCGTCATCAGCCAGGCTAGCTTGACTCCAGTGGCATGGAGAGCACGGGACCCACGTGGGGAGGGGTAGGGAGGAGGTAGTTGACAGCCCCAGCTACGCCACTGTTCTGTTCATAAGCTTCTTCTGAAGTTACTTTGGCTAGTTAAAATCAATGCACTGTGCACCTGTTTCCCATTAGAGACGGATGTAACACTGCAGCAAAAAGTGCCTCAGGGCTTCTTTGACAGCAGCCTTGAATTGTCAGCTTCGACCATTGCTCTGTGACCTTCACTGGCCAGGCGCATAATCACTCATTGTCCTTAAATGGTTCTTTGGGCCTGAAGCCACCGAGGGTTTCGGATCCAGCTGAAAGGAATTGTTATGTTAATGTCGACTATCGATTCGTGGCGCAGAGGCTTAGAATGGAGCTGGCCTCTGTTGCTCGGTCACCCCGCCTCCTGGAGAGCGGCGGCCTGCAGATTCGTTCTGCGCCATAAAAAGCGAAGGTGAAACCGGCAAGGCCTCTCCACCTGTATGATAATCAGCGCAGCTGTATTGAAATGCCGCGGCCAGACCTCAGTGCGTCACTCACTTGAACGAATGTCCCAGAGAGCTGCTATCAAAATGCCGACGCTAATGGGCCAGTGGCGAGATAATGACCTTGACACTTTGGTCCCGCCTTTCTTCCTTTTAAACGCCTTTGCTGCTGAATATACGACAAGAGAAAGAACCAATCACGACAATATTTATCTTGAGAAATATCCGAGGGGCCTGAAAACTCTCACCCACTTCGACTTTCAACATCCAGGCTACTTTAACATTTCTGAAGATTCCTATGAGGAACCTCCAGGAAAAAGCATTGATTGCGGATTTTGGTGCACTAAACAACAAGATCCCCATGTTATTCCCCATTATCGCAGGGAAACTCATAGTTCTTGCTACTGTTCTCATTCGACAAATAACGATCCGCCAGGGTATAATTAAAGAGAATAATCCCCAAAGTATTGCCATATTTATTGAAACATATTGTATTGTAATTGCATTTATATAGCGTTTACTACGGCAAACGAGGTGTCGAAGTGCGTCTTTGCAATGTGCAGAATAAATGAGACGCCTTCAAGTTTTTTTTTACAAAAATGTAGTCTAGTTATCTGGAAGTTCAACATTGTTTGTTTTGCACAGTGCTGTATTCAAGATCATCGGTGTACCAAATTCCTAATCTTGACTATCCTTGTAGCTTCAGAAAACGTTAAATCAAAAGTATGCCACCTCTATAAAGCTAACTTAGCTACCGATTCAGTGGCTTATAAAGTTAACAATTCTAATTTTTTCAGTCTGTTTTATGGTCTCGTGCGTAGGCATTAAGAGTACCTGGAAGCTGCTTGAACATTAGAATGAATGAAGTTAGGATTCTGGCTTCGTAGCCTTCAAAGGTTTCTGCCCCACTGGACACCCCTAGGTGTAGGTCTGCAAATGCAGCCCAGCCACACACGGGCTGCCCCTTGGATCCATGGAACTCTGCAAACCCCTCTCGTGCAATCTGCAGCCCCAGGGACTCCTGTTTATCATATTTACAGTGGAAGCAAAGTATGTCAACAGTGTAATGCCTTCTGAAGCTACCAATCCTAATGCTATAACACATCCATATGGGTAATTATTCATAACTGATTTTACAAAGTCAACTATCTCAACTGCATGCATAGTTCCTAAAGCTAACTAAAAGGTTTACTAACTTCATATCACTAGCGATCAATTATGTATGCTACCGTCTAAATAGCCCAACATTATGCTACCTTCAGAAAGCTAACTATGTCAACAGTATGCAGTCACCAAAAAAGTAACTAAGTGAAAGTTATACTTTCTACATATCACTACCTCTTAGGTATACCACTAACCAACGTCCCCGATATTAAACAGCCTTCATAATGCTAACTATCCTCAGAGTATAATACCTCCTTCATATAACACAGCTAGACATCAGAAAGGTATAAAACCCTAATATCTTCACTTACCTATCAGGTATATCACCAACACAGAGTTTACAACTTTTGTAAATTTACTTGGAGAACATTTATCAGAGGACCTCAGACCTTATCTCAGCATCTGTAAGCAAGATCTTAAAGTGACTTGTACCTGTGTCAACCTGTTATTAACATCAATGTTACTGTGATTGGCAGTTAGAGCTATGCGAATTCTCAGAACAGAAGGCCAATGTCATATTCAAGTCGCTCTTAATATGTACAATATGTACATTTCTTCGTAAACTGTGCAGGCCCTTGACCAGGACTCATAAAAAGAGGGCATATACTAAAAGAGCATCCTTGTGTTCAAAAGAGTACTAACACGATTGTATATTCAGTACCATTCCAATGACAGTCCCTAATCAAACAAAGTGTCCTATGCTTAGTGCAAATTAGTCAAACATCATAGGACATATGTAGACACAATCCCAATATTAATAAAGATCTAGATTAAAAGCCTTGCACTCTAAATATTATGGCATACAGTGGGGCTCTACATCCTCATTCAATTTATTTATTTTATTTATTTATTTAGTGTTTTATATAGCGCGAACATGACCCTGCGTAGGGTATCAGTGCGCTTTACAGCAGCATTGATTCGAAAAGCGTTAACCAGATCAAGTAAAATTTCAAGATGACACCATCAACATTTCAAACATGACATGGGTGTCTCAAGGATATAAGGATGTCTTCCAGATCAGTGTAAACCATTTCCATAATACATAGCAAGACATGGTAAACAATATCCATTTTCTTCATACATAAACATGGCTCATAAGCGGAATATTAGGTCCCCAAAGTCCTAGTGCTCTACCACAAAGTAGTAGGCTATAGACCCACAACCTAAAACATATCAATCAAAGTGCATTGTGCTGTGACCAAATTGTAAAACTCTTCAAAGACACCAATCCATTCAATGGCATGGATCCCTATACAGCAGTAATCTAGAGCAGGTTTTTCTGGGATACAATGGCACTCTTCATTCTAAGTGAATTCAAAGATGCACATGGAGTTCTGCATCTGTGTTATGTTATCTGTGTTATGTTTCTTTACCCAGCATTGCAATTAATCTGGACTCCTCTCTCTTTTTCCCAGTCACCCCATCGGTTATTCTTCTTCACATGTTGATTCCATAAAATTTGAAGCCTGTTAGGGATCGTTCGTTAAATTTCTCAAAATGGATGGTCATAGTATAACTCTTGTCCCTATTTTGTATAGCCCGCATATGCTGTAGTATTCTAATTTTCAGTTTATTCATCAAACTGCCAACATACAGCTTGTTGCCGTCACACCGCAATACATACACTAAATTATCTATTTCACAAGTTATACTGTCCCAAATCTTCACTGTACGACCCTCCAAAGTTTGGTAAGTATTCTGATTCAATCCAAACTGCCAAACTTTACAAGGACTGCATCTCACAAATCCAGTCATTCTTGTATATAGCCAAGTCCTACTCAGTGGCGGCTGGTGACATTTGAAAGTGGTAGGCGTAAAAGTTCGGGATGGTCGGGATGAATAACCTCTGGGGAGCGAGCGTAGCAATTCCGACTGCCATAAGCGAATTCAGGGGGTTTCTCCCCCCCCCTCGCAGTGGGCAAATGGTACATTTTGAAGCAAATTTGAGAACACAAGAAGGTCAGTAAGGTAATTGTGAAAGTATAGTTATGACATCAACAAAGAGAGATTTCATATGATGTAGGTTACGGTAGCTGCTCATTCAGTATAACCGCATAACTTCATAAGAAAGACAGAAATAGTATTTGGCGCCAGCGGGGTTACACATACTTTTTTGTGCAATGTGCTGTTGCCATAATGCTATGCCAGCCTTGGCCTCTTGGAGATTATACGATTGTGCAAGACTCACACATGGCACATTAAAACGGAAACTTTAGTCCAACATCTCCAGTCTGGAAACCACGATACAGGCCGGCCCAGAGTCTCCCTTTGAACATAATCCTTTGTTCCCATCATCATCATACAGCCACAGAGTGATAAACCAGAATTATGTCAGCAGTCAGTCAAATGTGCAAATCATGTTAATATCGATAGTGTGTCCATATACTGAATATACACGTACTGTATTATTGCACTGCACTTTCTTACTGTCAAGTCAATGGGGAATTCGATTTGAACTGATTGACAAAGTAAAGACTAGGCTGCACCAACAACAACAGCAGCAAGGGCGGGACCGGCGTGTATCACCGCGGTACAAGTATAGTAGTATTGCCTGAAAGTGAAAAGTACGTACAACCCTTCCGGCGCTTATGTTAGTTTTCGTCTTTCTGAGTAAAAAGACAAGAGCAGTATTTTGCGACAGAAGGCATTACACGCACTTTAGTATATGTTCTGCGTATATGCATTGGCAAATTGTCACTAGTGTGCATGTCTTTACTTTGTCAATGGGGAATTCGATTTGAACTCCGCATTGACAAAGTAAAGACCAGTTCTGGAAACGCAACGCTGCTGGCCACACCAACAACAGCAGCAAGGGCTTAAATATATAGAAAGGTTTACTAATACATTTATTGGGGGGTCAATGTGCCAAAATAATGAGTGGGGCAAAACCCTAACACCCAAACGGAGGCACTGCCCTTGCATAGTTGTAGAAATGATTATGCAGAATGGACTTTTGGTGCTTGTCATAACAGTGCTGGTTGAGCAGTCATTAAAGCATATCAAGCATATCTGGCTGATGAGGTGTCCTGTCTGCATCTTTTTGAGATACCAATTGAACTCATTTTCCTTCAGGAAGTTGTTGAAGATATTATATGATGTGAGAAGTGAGTGAAGTTGCCCTGGCTGGACTGTATTCACCGTCAATGCACAAAAGTATGCATTCCATCCCGTGCTCCAACCATTAATATCACCATGAGAGCAGTCGCGGCCGGCATGACGCGCAGGGGGGTGATTCCCCCTGTGCGTAAACTTGCCATCTCCTCCGGTTGGCCCTGCGTCACGTCTTCTCTCTCCTCTAGACAGGAAGCAGGCAGCTTCCCTACCCATCCCTAAGCCAATCACAATGCTGCAATGGCAGTGTTGTGATTGGCTAGGATGCTGTCTGCACAGGCCTCTGTGTGGAGGTCATTTTCTCTATGTAGGCTCCATGCAGCCTACATAGAGAAAATGCAGAGTGCGTACGACTGGTTTGGTTTGCCCTGGGGCTGACCAAACAGTCAGCGCCCACAACAGTGGGCTAGCCACGCCTCCTCTGGACTCCTGCAGGACCGCCCACCCCCAACCAGGCATACCCTTCTGCTTTCTCGCAGTGCGAGAATCAGAAACATAAAATGCTATTTAACATACCATTTTATGTTTCTGCTTGTCGCACTGCGAGAAAGCAGTGGAGCGACACTCCTGGTCCTACCCTTGTTAGGGCCATAAAAGCTGCATGTGAAAATATCCCCTAGGGATTGCATTTTCCTGGAGGTAATGTTTGGACCTGTACCCACAATCTCCTTGATATGTTCGTCACTCTCGAGTATATGCCAATTCTTTCGCATGATCCTCTTGATACTTGATTGTGTCAATCCAAATTCAAAAAACAATCTTTGAACTTTATGATTTATTTTAGGTTTGTCTGTCCTCTGTTGTTGAAATAGAACATCCTTCTTTGTTTTTTATCCACTCTTTATTTTGCATCCCTCAACGAGTCATGGGGATATCCTCATTGAGCGAACCTGCCCATCATCTTAGTGGTTTCTTTCTCATACTCTTCCTCAGTTGAGCAGATTTTCTTGGCCCTCCACATTTGGCCATAAGGGATACTACACTTCAATACCACTGTATGGCTACTATTAGCATGAAAGATTGAATTTGTAGCCATTGCTTTCCTGTGAATCCTTGTCTTAAGTTCCCTATCACAGACTAACAGTTCTACATCGAGGAAATCACAACTGGTGTGACTATAAGTATTGGTGAGCTGGATATTCACTGGGTTTGTGTTTAATTTGGCAATTTACTTTTCCCATTGCGGCATTTCTCCTTCTGAAAGTATAAACTGATCATCGATAAATGGAGTCCATACCACATTCCTCATGTATTCATCATTCTTTTATGCTTAGTCTACCACCTTCTTCCACCACCCCATGAACAAGTTCATGTAGGTGGGGTCAAAGGAGGTGCTCATAGCTGTTCCTTGCTGTTAAAGGTAGTACTCTGATAGTTGCATCACCATTCGGGTGTGGTCAAGGTATTCGATTCTCAGTCTTTCAAGAAGAACTCATTGGCTGGTATTCCATGATTGTGATCTACGGAAGTATATAAAGACACCACATCCAGTGTTACCATAACATATTCTTCCTGCCATATAATGCCATTTAATTTAATTTCTTAAGGTAGTCAGTGGAGTACCTCAGTTAGGAAGGTAAGCTCGTAAAATAGTGCTGCAAGATAAGATCCAAATATCTAGAACAGTTTTCAAGTAGGAAATCATCAGAGCTAATGATTGGTCTGCCTAGAGGCGCTCTTAAGTTTTTACGGACTGTTTTCAGATAGTGATATTCATCCCAATCCAGTAGGCCACATATCAAATTACTGATGAAAGATCATTTCAATGTCCTTCATAGGATTTTGGGGAAGAAGTTTGTAAAGTGTGGGTTTGAGTAGCTGGTGCTTAGCTTCCATTAGGTACATCTCAAAGTCCATTAGGACAATATTCCCCCCTTTGTATGAGGGTTTGATAATCAAGGATGCATTGTTATTAACTGTGAGATGTCATGCCGATACCTTGCAGTAAAATTGTCTTTCCTTTTGTCGTTGAGCCACTCTTTCTCCAAAAGTTCAGATAATCCAGCACCATGTCATAAAACAGATGAATTCTATTCCCTGTTTGTAGTTGTGGGCAGTATTTAGATTTCAACTTGCACCCACTTCTTATGGTCACATCTGTTACAGTCCCTATCCTCTTGAGATACACTATATTTCTTTCCTTTTGAACTTGCATTAAATCATTTCCATCATTGATGTTCATCAGGATTGGTGACTGTGTGTGTAATTTCCTCCACCAATGTTTGTATTTCCATTAATTCAGTGGCATCCCCTACCTTGAAATCTCACCTTCTGGGCTCCAGTGCAGTGGTACCCATATGTCTCTTTGGTTTCAGCTGAAAGTGTTTATGTAATTTTAGCTTCCTTGCATATTTGTAAATTTGGGAGTTAATTGAACTTTAGAGATGTTGATGATTAATGGTTTTTCATTACTCACTCTTTCCTCATCATCATTATTCCTGGGAGGATCTCTTGGTTGCTCCTGCCCCTCCCCCTTCCTCTTCCTCCTGCCCCTCCTTGATCTACACTTTCTTTTCCTCGGTTCCTTTGTATCCCGCCCCCTCACACTTGTTGCATGGTCGTGCGGAGTAGTCTTAGTTCCCTGTGAAAATCCAATTTCTCAACAGTACTCTCATCAGCACTGGAGCCAGCATCCGAGCTAACCTCACTTTCACTGACCCTTCCTGAGATTGGTTTATCCATCTTTTCTTTAGCTCTAAGTTTATAAAACTTCTCCGGAAAAGGTATCAATGCTGCCATATTCATAATCAAGATGATCTAGAATGCTGTGCCTTTCTCTCCATGATCTCCTCATATATATATATATATATATATATATATATATATATTACCTACTGGCGGTCGCCAGTAGGTAGTTATAGTTAGGACCCTGTTTCCATAGGAAATCCGCAACATTCTATTTGGAATAACTTTGGCGCCGGTCGACGAATCCTTTTTCAAAATAGGTGGGGCGCTACGCTCCGCTCCTACCCTGAAAGTCTCGGGGGGATTCGTCAAACGGGGGCTGAGAAAAAAGGGGGTCCCAAAACGCGTTTTTCCCATGCATTTTTCCATAGGACCTTTAGACACAGCTACAGCCCGAACGGCCGAACAGAGTTACTTGAAATTTGGCAGAGAGGTAGTCTACAGGTCAAGGAAGTGCCTTTTGTAGGTCTGGTGTAAATCTGTTCAGTAGATCCTGAGAAAATAGCATTTAAATCAATATATATATCTGAGCCAGCTTACGGTGCGCTTACCGTGCGCTTACGGTAAGCTTACCGTACGCGTACGGTGCCGTGCGCGAGCGCGATTCTGATTGGCTGTTAGATCTTAGTAAACATTCGAATCGGTCGAAACCAGGAAGCGGTGGCCGCCATTTTCTCTCTCGCACTCTGCAGGGGTGAGGACAAACAAAGGCAAAAAATATGTAAAGGGGCTGTTTATACAGCTCCTAACCACCTAGCCTTGATTAAGGTGTCCCAAAAGAACCCCCAATGCAAAAAATTCAATTTTATTATTTTTCGAACAAACGCCGATTACGCTTACCGTACGCGTACGGTAAAAATTAATTTAAAAAAAAAAAACCATCCACACTTTCCCCACCGCGTAGCGCACCGCGTGCCCACCGTGCGTGCACGGCACTAACTGCGTAAAGTGGGCGTGCGGTGCGCTTCGCGCACCGCGTGCTCACTGTGCACGCACGGTGCGCGAAGCGCACCGTGCGCGCACGGAACGAACTGCGTTAAGTGGGCGCGCACGCCACGAACGGCGTAAAGTAACTTAGCATTTAAAAAACCGTACAAATTCACTGAAAAAACCATAGGTTTCACACACGTTATAGTTAGGAATTAGCATTTAAAAAACCTTGCAAATTCAGTGAAAAAACCATAGGTTTCACACATGCTATAGTTAGCTGGAGATTTTACTCATAAAAAACCAATGAAATTCCCCCGTTATAGTTAGTGCAGGCAACTATAACTCACGCGACCGCAATCCTCTGCTGATGACATATGTGTCTTTATGAAAAAAAAATATTTGTAATATATGTATAGCTAAAATTTAATGGAAGAAGACATGGGCAAATAAGTGTCTAAATACAGTATTAGCATCAGCAGAGGATTGCGGTCGCGTGAGTTATAGTTGCCTGCACTAACTATAACGGGGGAATTTCATTGGTTTTTTATGAGTAAAATCTCCAGCTAACTATAGCATGTGTGAAACCTATGGTTGTTTCACTGAATTTGCAAGGTTTTTTAAATGCTAATTCCTAACTATAATGTGTGTGAAACCTATGGTTTTTTCAGTGAATATGTATATATATATATTTTTTTTTTCACTGAAAAAACCATAGGTTTCAGGCACGTTATAGTTAGAAATTAACATTTAAAAAACCTTAGAAATTCACTGAAAAAATCATAGGTTTCAGGGGCGTTATAATTAGCTGGACATTTTGCTCGTACAAAACCATTGAATTTCCCCCGTTATAGTTAGTTCAGCTAACTATAACTCGCGCGCCCGCAGTGCACTGCTGATGACGTCACATATTACATCACTCATGACATGGTCAGTGAAATCACTCATGACATCACTGATGACATCTCACATGACATCACTGATGACATCACTGAAGACATCATCCAGTGAATGTGTGTTTTTCTGAAAATTAAATATGTTTTATATATGTATATCTCAAGGTCGATGGAAGAATAAATGGGCATATGAGTGTCTAAATGGATGATTTTTTTAATGAAAAATTGATTGTATAACTGACTGATTAAGTGCATCTTAGTGAATACATGGGTTAGAGGGTAATGTTTATATATATAAATATCTGTATCAGTCTCTCACTTTGTGTATAAGTGTCTGCATGGGTTGGTGAGTGTCTATATTGGTTATTACTTGGTTTTTTGAGTATCAGTATGAGTGTCTGTATGGTACAGTGGGGGTATTACTTAGTGCATACATGCATGAATGAGTGAGTCACTATTTGTATGTGTTGAAGACAGTATGTGTGCAGGACTGTATGGGTGGATGAGTGTGTGTATGGGTGTTTTAGTGAGTGAATGACTGTCTCAATAGTGTCTTTATTAGTAACTACATATATTGTAAACTAGCATATGTGAATGGAGGTCTGCCACTCTATCACAAGGATGTTGTCATCAGTGATGTCATCAGTGATGTCATTTGAGATGTCATCAGTGATGTCATGAGTGATGTCACTGACCATGTCATGAGTGATGTAATATGTGACGTCATCAGCAGTGCATTGCGGTGCGCGAGTTATAGTTAGCTGAATTAACTATAATGGGGGAATTTCAATGCTTTTGTACAAGCGAAATGTCCAGCTAACTATAACGCCCCTGAAACCTATGTTTTTTTCAGTTAATTTCTAAGGTTGTTTAAATGCTAATTCCTAACTAAAACGTGCCTGAAACCTATGTTTTTTTCTGTGAATTTCAATGGTTTTTTAAATGCTAAATTCTAACTTTAGCGTGCCTGAAACCAATGGTTTTTTCAGTTAATTTCTAAGGTGTTTTAAATGCTAGTTTCTAACTATGCCTACAGAGTTATGACATGTGAAGAAAAAGAAAAAATGCACAGAAAGAAAAAAAAGAAATGCAGAAAGAAGCAACAGAAGTCCTCAAAGACGAAGAAAAGTGCAGGAAGAAGGAAGATGTGCAGAAAGAACAAACAGAGGAGCAGAAAGAAGCCTTGTTGCAAAATCATCCTGTACCCTCAACTTTTTCAGACGGGTACTGGTGGTAACTGACTCTGACTAACCAGTCATAGAGCCAGTGCTATGTTAAAAGACACTTAGAATACAGTGAAAACACCTACATACACTAGGGAACACTATGCGTTGGGATATCCTTGTGATTAGCATGACCTCCTCTGTAAGCCCCTAGTATATATTAGGGCAGGGGGATTAAAACTACCTCTTAAAACGCGCCACGGGGTGCGCTTGCACACTGATGAAGGGAGGGGGCTGAGGTGCTATGTGTACAAACACGCCCTGTGGGTGTTTTAAGTTGGTGGATAAAGTCCCCTTGAATCCTGAGGGTCCCTGGGGGCCAACTAACCCACCAGGTATGTCCACTAAGCGCCACAGAGCTGTGTTGCAGAGAGGTGTAAAAAGGGGCACCGCCTGGGACCACCTCTCTGCAACGCAGTGCAGCCGAGCTTACTGGAAACACCTGGTGGGCTAGTTGCCCCCATGGGCCCTCTGGATTGAAGGGGAATTATTTTCCCAACTTAAAACGCGCCCCAGGGCGTGTTTGCACTCGTCACCTCAGGCCCCCTCCCCTCACCACTGTGTAAACACGCCCTGTGGCCGTTTTAATTTGAGAGATTAGGTCTCCTTGAATCCTGAAGGTCCCTAGGGTCAAATTAGCCCACTAGGTACCTCCAGTAAGCGCCGTTGCAGAGAGGTGTAAAAAGGGGTACAGCCTGGACCACCACTCTGCAACGCAGTGCAGTGGCACTTACTGGAAGCACCGGGTGGGCTTGTTGGCCCCCAGGGTCCCTCAGGATTGAAGGGGAATTATTTCCCCAACTTAAAGCACGCCACAGGGCGTGTTTGCACACGTCACCTCAGGACCCGTCCCCTCCCTTTACCACTGTGTAAACACGCCCTGTGGCCGTTTTAAATTGAGAGGTTAAGTTCATTTGAATCCTGAGGGTCCCTAGGGTCCAACTAGCCCACTAGGTACCTCCAGTAAGCGCCACAGAGCTGTGTTGCAAAGAGGTGTAAAAAGTGGCTTGGCTAGGACCACCGCTCTGCAACGCAGCGCAGTGGCGCTTACTGGAAGTACCTGGTGGGCTAGTTAGCCCCCAGCGGCCCTCAGGATTGAAGGGGAATTATTTCCCCAACTTAAAACGCACCATAGGGCATGTTTGCACACGTCACCTCAGGCCCCGTCCCCTCTCTTCCTCACTGTGTAAACACGCCCTGTGGCCGTTTTAAGTTGGGAGATTAATTCCCCTTAAATCCTGAGGGTCCCTAGGGGCAAATTAGCCCACTAGTGGCCTCCAGTAAGCACCATTGCAGAGAGGTGTACAAAGGGACACGGCCTGGACCACCTCTCTGCAACGCAGCGCAGCGCAGTGGCACTTACTGGAAGCACCTGGTGGGCTAGTTGGCCCCCAGGGTCCCTCAGGATTGAAGGAGAATTATTTCCCCAAGTTAAAACGCGCCACAGGGCGTGTTTACACACGTCACCTC
Organism: Triturus cristatus; assembly: GCF_964204655.1. Lineage (NCBI taxonomy): Eukaryota > Metazoa > Chordata > Amphibia > Caudata > Salamandridae > Triturus > Triturus cristatus. Next base: position 471,579,454 of record NC_140590.1, on the reverse strand, counting down.
AGGCCCCGCCCCCTCCCTTCACCACTGTGAAAACGCGCCCTGTGGCCGTTCTGAGTTGAGACATTAAGTCCCCTTTAATCCTAAGGGTCCCTAGGGTCAAACAAGCCCACTAGGTACCCCCAGCACGCACCACAGAGCTGCGTTGCAGAGAGGTGTAAAAAGGGGCGTGGCCTCTGAACACCTGTCTGCAACGCAGCTCCCTGGCGCATACTGGAGACACCTGTTGGTCTAGTTGGCCCTCAGGGACCCTCAGTATTTAAAGAGAATTCATTCCCCAACTTACAACTCGCCACGGGCGCGTTTGCACAATGGTGAAGAAATGGGGCGTGGCCTGAGGTGACATGTCTGCAAACACGCCCTCTGGCGCGTTTTAAGTTGGAGAATGAATTCCTCCTCAATCCTGAGGGTCCCTGGGGGCCAACTAGCCCACCAGGTACCACCAGTATGCACCAAAGGGGCCACGCCCCTTTTTACAACTTTTTAGCTAGCTGCCCCTGACCCCTTCCCACCTTCCCTCCATGGTCTGTGTGTATGCCATCATAGTCTCACTGTTGCTCTCCATCGTGTGTCTTGCTTCTAGTGCCCATCCTGCCTGACCTCCATGGTCATCTTGCTGATCCTGCCCTGCCCCCTTGCCCCCAGCCCTCTGTTTCCATGTGCAGACCCCTATTCCCTCCCTCCTGGCTTGTCTGTTCCATTGTAATGTCCTTGATCCGTCCCTCCTGCCCTTTATGGTCTGTTATGCTGCAGCTTTCTCTCCTGTCTGTCCATTATGGTCAGCTAGCTACCATTGCCTCTTTCCCCTCTGTTCTCTGTTGTCAATGTGCATGGTTCTGTCCCCTCCCTATTGCTTTCTATGGATTGTTGTGCTGCACTCCCGTCCCGCATGCCCTGTGTGGTGTATTGTGCTGCTGCAAACCCTGATGCCTGCCCTGTAGAGTCAGTTTGGTGCACCTCTCCATGTCCCTCCTGTCCTCTGTTATCCGAGTCCATGTCCCTACCCCAATTCCTCCTGCCTTCCATGATCCAATGTACCATACTTGCGAACACTTTGAACTTGGTAAGAGGGAGATTTTGAAAAAAAACTGTATATTGATTTTCCCCTTTGAGTTACATTGAAAAAGAGGAGATTGTAGACAGGAGACGGATCAAATAAAGCCCCTTTGAGCTTAAAAACATTGGACATTTCCTGGCTGAATCGGGTCTGTTGGCATGTATGGTTGTACTACCACTGTCTCTTCCTTCTGCCCACAATGGTCTATTATATTGCCACAGCCTCTCTTGCCAGTCCTGTATTGTTGGTTTGTTGCCCCTGCCCCCCTTTCCACTGCCCTCCATAGTCTGTTGTGCTGCCACTGCCCTTCCTGCCTGCCCAGTGTTGTCAAATTGTTGCCTCTGCACCCTCCTACCTGCCTACCTGCCCCTGGCCTCTGCCTCTCAACAGTATCCTAATGAACAACTAGATTGCTAACATTCTATATTTATTACAAAAATGTGGAACGCCTGACGTCATCTTGATGTAATCAAAACTGTAATACCTAGAGCATTTTCTTTAGAAATTACATATATGAGAGGGTCTTATTTGCATCAAAATTATGGTTAGTGCTCTAAAAAACAAAAATGAGGACATATTTTCTGAGTTTTCAAATAGCGACAAAGCACTTTATTATTTGTTATCTTTATGTTTTTTTATCCAGTTGACCACTTGATTAAATGTTGCACTTAGAGGAGAGGATGTGGTGTTACTTCCAGAGCTGCAGACTTTGCAACTGGGGAACCAGGTTGGAGTTTCTGCTTCAGCTCGACATTCTGTGATTCTGGTCAAATTACTTAATCTCCCCATGTCTACAACCAAAATGAATTTGTTCTTGAGTAATGTAACCAATGCTCATGTAAAGCAATCCAATACCTGACAAGTCTGCACTATATAAAACTGCAAAAACACAAAAAATAAAAAGTGGTTTGCACACTTCTGTCATTGGGCTACATGTGGGCTACATCTGGGCGATATTTGTGCTGCATTTGGGCTCTTTTGTCTCTGGTGACCATCTTGGGAGATTTATTTGTTATGAAGTTTCCTAATTTCCTCATTTACTGCAGTCTCCTCAGTAGGAAATGCCTTCAGTTTTTTACTTTGATTCCATCAAGAAGGCATTCAGATATGTCACACATTTGCCATAAATTCAGAATGTTAGCACTCTAGTTGCTCATTAGATCACTGTAGTAAAGCTACTGCTCACCAGGGAAGTCTGCTGCTGGTATTGAAAGAGCAGTTTTTAATGAAATAGAAGAGGATTTGAGAAGTCACTCAAAATGTGCCCTAATTTTTCTTTCGGTAGCACTAATCATACTTTCTATGGCAAAATGAACCCCCTCATTTTGTTCCTTTTTAAATTAAATGTTTTAAGAGTTACCACTTTATTCCAATCAGGATGGTTTCAGGTGTGCAATACGTTTGTCATAAGTAGGACTGTTAGCGCTCTAGTTGTTCTTTAGAACGCTCTGGGAAGCGAACACTCTGGGAAGCTGCAGTAGAACACAAAGGAATCAACTGACAGTCTCTGTCCTTGTTGGATGTACATGTTTTGCTGAGAATGTCAGACTTCATTCTCACATGACTGAGAAAGATAATGTGAATTTACAGAAAATATGCTCTCAGTTTAGCTTATAGATCACCTTCCAAACCTCTGTGGGAAAAGCATGAGAAAATAGATTTCTCTCAAACATGATTCATTATATCCCAGCAGAATGCTTTTTCCCATGGTGAAATCACCTTAGAACACACCACAATTCCTAAAATGAGTATGGTACCATCAACAAATGATTTATAATGTAACTAAAGTCTTAAAACCTTCTATTAACTGCAATGCTTTTTAATGAGGTGCTATCATGTATATTGGTCCCAAGATGGCTGCCAACACTTCTTGGATGAAGTGCTGACATCCAATCAGATCTCACGATGAGATTTGTGGTTAGGCTCCACCCAGATATATATGTGATTTTACTTTTGATTTGCTCACAAACTACTGAACGGATTTACACCATTTAACCAAAAGCCATGACTCTGAACCAAGGGCTAACTTCTTGCCAAATTTGGTATAATTCCGTTCAGCAGTTCGGGCTGTAGCTGCCACTAAAGGTTCCTATGGAAAATTGCATGGGGAAAACATGTTTTGGGACCCCCTTTTTTCTCGGCCCCCACTTTACAAATCACCCCGAGACTTTTAGGATAGGAGCGGACCGGAGCTGGCCAAAAGTTTTGAAAATTTTGCGGAGATTCGTCAACCGGCGCCAAAGTTATTGGGAATAGAATGTTGCGGATTTCCTATGGAAAATAGGTCCTAACTATAACTGCCTACTGGCAACCGCCAGTAGGTAATATATATATATATATATGTGTGTGTGTGTGTGTTTTGGTATATATGTTATTTAATATTTTATATCACCCATCCTTTAACCCAGGATATCCCTTACTATCATTTAACACTACAACTATCCATCCCTGAACACTAAAAACCCTTACTACCCCATATACTACCATCCCTGAACCATTAAAAACCCTTACTACCTCACACATGGCATATCCCTGACCCCTAAAAACTCCTCCTACCACTATACACCACCTATAGACAACTCTCTCAACCTACAAATATATATTATATATATATATATATATATATATATATATATATATATATATATATATATATATATTATCTACTGGCGGTCGCCAGTAGGTAGTTATAGTTAGGACCGTGTTTCCATAGGAAATCCACAACATTCTATTTGGAATAACTTAGGCGCCGGTTGACGAATCCTCGCAACATTTTCAAAATAGGTGGGGCGCTCCGCTCCGCTCCTACCCTGAAAGTCTCGGGGTGATTCATCTAGCGGGGGCTGAGAAAAAAGGGGGGTCCCAAAACGCATTTTCCCCATGCATTTTTCCATAGGACCTTTAGTCGAAGGTACAGCCCGAACGGCTGAACAGAATTACTTGAAATTTGGCAGAGGGGTAGTCCTCAGGTCAGGGAAGTGCCTTTTGCAGGTCTGGTGTCAATCTGTTCAGTAGTTCCCGAGAAAATCAAAAGTAAAATGATATACATATCTGGGCGGAGCCTAACCACACATCTCATCCTGAGATTAGGCCTGGGCGGCAAATTCCGTTCCGCTCGCGGAATTTGCGGAATTTGCGGAATTTGCGGAATTTCGCGTTCTGCGGAGAACGCGAAATTGCTCAAAAGTCTGCTTTCCGCGGTTTCGCGAAATTTTTGCTTGTTCGCGCTCTCAAAACGCATGTTCGCGAGATATTTCTCCTCGAGCACGCAAACAGCAATTGCGAACAGGAAAAAAGCATCGCGAACAAGCAATTCCGCGTGTTCGCGGAATTTCTGCGTGTTCGCGGAGATTTTTTACCGTTTCGCGGAGATTTGCGTAACGCAATTACGCAAATTCCGCCCACCCCTACCTGAGATCTGATTGGCTGTCAGCACTTCATCCAAGAAGTGTTGGCAGCCATCTAGGGACCAATATACATGATAGCACCTCATTAAAAAGCATTGCAGTTAAGAGAAGGTTTTGAGACTTTAGTTACATTATAAATCATTTGTTGATGGTACCATACTCATTTTAGGAATTGTGGTATGTTCTAAGGTGATTTCACCATGTGAAAAAACCTTCTGCTGGGATATCATGATTGAGAGAAAACTATTTTCTCATGCTTTTCCCACAGAGGTTTGGAAGGTGATCTATAAGCTAAACTGAGAGCTTATTTTCTGTAAATTCACATTATCTTTCTCAGTCATGTGAGAATGAAGTCTGGCATTCTCAGTAAAACATGTACATCCAACAAGGGCAGAGGCTGTCAGTTGATTCCTTTGTGTTCTACTGCAGCTTCCCAGAGTGTTCCAAAGAACAACTAGAGCGCTAACAGTTCTACTTATGATAAACGTATGGCACACCTGAAGCCATCTTGCTTGGATTAAAGTGGTAACTCTTAAAACATTTAATTTAAAAAGGAACAAAATGAGGGAGTTCATTTTTCCATAATTAGTATGTTTAGTGCTGCAGAAAGAAAAATTAGGGCACATTTTGAGTGACTTCTCAAATCCTCTTCTATTTCATTAAAAAATGCACTTTCAAAACCAGCAGCAGACTTCCCTGGTGAGCAGTAGCTTTACTACAGTGATCTAATGAGCAACTAGAGTGCTAACATTCTGAATTTATGGCAAATGTGTGACACATCGGAATGCCTTCTTGATGGAATCAAAGTAAAAAACTGAAAGTATTTCCTACTGAGGAGACTGCAGTAAATGAGGAAATTAGGAAACTTCACAACAAATAAGTCTCCCAAGATGGCCACCAGAGACAAAAGAGCCCAAATGTAGCCCAAATATCACCCAGATGTAGCCCAAGTATAGCCCAATGACAGAATGTCCCAGAGTGTTCTTAAAAACAACTAGAGCGCTTACTGTCTTCATTATGACAAAAGTATGGCACTCCTGAAGCCATCCTGATTGGAATAAACTGGTAACACTTAAAACATTTAATTTAAAAAGGAACACAATGAGGGGGTTCATTTTGCCATAGAAATTATGATTAATGCTGAAGAAAGAAAATGAGGGCACATTTTGAGTGACTTCTCAAATCCTCTTCTATTTCATTAAAAAATTCTGACATGCAGACTGAAACATGCACTTTTAATACCAGGAGCAGACTTCCATGGTGAACAGTAGTTTTACTACAGTGATCTAATGAGCAACTAGAGTGCTAACATTCAGAATTTATGGCAAATGTGCGACATATCTGAATACCTTCATGATGGAATCAAAGTAAAAAACTGAAAGCATTTCCTACTGAGGAGACTGCAGTACATGAGGAAATTAGGAAACTTCATAACAAATAAATCTCCCAAGATGGCCACCGGAGACAAAAGAGCCCAAATGTAGCCCAAAATCACCCAGATGTAGCCCAAATATAGCCCAATGACAGAAGTGTGCAAAACACTTATTATTTTGTGTTTTTGCAGTGTTATATAGTGCAGACTTGTCAGGTATTGGAGTGCTTTACATGAGCATTGGTTACATCACACAAGAACAAATTCATTTTGGTTGTAGACATGGGGAGACTAAGTGATTTGACCAGAATCACAGAATGTCGAGCTGAAGCAGAAACTCCAACCTAGTTCCCCAGTTGCAAAGTCTGCAGTTCTGGAAGTAACACCACATCCTCTCCCCTAAGTGCAACATTTAATCAAGTGGTCAACTGGATAAAAAAACATAAAGGTAACAAATAATTTAAAAGTGCTTTGTCGCTATTTGAAAACTCAGAAAATATGTCCTTATTTTAGTCTTTTAGAGCACTAACCATAATTGTGATGCCAATAAGACCCTCTCATATAGTAATTTCTAAAGGAAATGCTCTAGGTATTACAGTTTTGATTACATCAAGATGACGTCAGGCGTTCCACACTTTTGTAATAAATATAGAATGTTAGCAATCTAGTTGTTCATTAGGATACTGTTGAGAGGCAGAGGCCAGGGGCACGGACTCTGAAAATTGAAGGCAGGTAGGAGGGTGCAAAAGCAACAATTTAACGACACTGAGCAGGCAGGAATGGCCGTGGCAGCACAACAGACTATGGAGGTTAGTGGAAAGGGGGGCAGGGGCAACAAACCAACAATACAGGACTTGCAAGAGAGGCTGTGGCAATGTAATAGACCATTGTGGGCAGAAAGAAGAGGCAATGGTAGTACAACCATACATGCCAACAGACCCGATTCAGCCAGGAAACGTCCAATGTTTTTAAGCTGAAATGGGCTTTATTTGATCTGTCTCCTGTCTACAATCTCCTCTTTTTCAATGTAACTCAAAGGGGAAAATCAATACCCCAGTTTTTTTTCAAAATCTCCCTCTTACCAAGTTCAAAATGTTTGCAAGTATGGTACATTGGATCATGGAAGGAAATGGGGTAGGGACATGGACTGGGATAACAGAGGACAGGAGGGACATGGAGAGGTGCACCAAACTGACCCTGCAGGGCAGGCATCAGGGTTTGCAGCAGTACAATACACAACACAGGGCATGCGGGACGGGAGTGCAACACAAACAATCTATAGAAAGCAAGAGGGAGAGGACAGGACCATGCACATGGACAACAGAGAGCAGAGGGGCAAGAGGCAATGGTAGCTAGCTGACCATAATGGACAGACAGGAGAGAAAGCTGCAGCATAACAGACCATAAAGGGCAGGATGGACGGATCAGGGGCATTACAATGGAACAGACAAGCCAGGAGGGAGGGAGTAGGGGTCTGCACATGTAAACAGAGGGCTGGGGGCAAGGGGGCAGGGCAGGAGCAGCAAGATAGCCATGGAGGTCAGGCAGGATGGGCACTAGAAGCAAGACACACCATGAAGAGCAACAGTGAGACTGTGATGGCATACACACAGACCATGGAGGGAAAGTGGGAGGGGTTCAGGGGCAGCTAACTGACCACACAGGGAAGGTGGGAGGGGCCATGGCAGCACAGAAGACCATGCAGGCAAGTGGGAGGGTTAGTGGCAGCACAATGGCTATGATGGGCAAGAAGGAGGGTGCAGGGGCATGCACAAAGGACGATGGAGGATAGAAGGGAGGGTCAGGACCTGTGCACAGACAAGAAAGTTCAGGGGAAGGGGCCTCACAACAGACTGCACGGGGCAGGCAGGAGGAGCAGTTGCAGCACAACAGACCAGGGAGGGCAGAAGGGTGTGGCAGTACAATGGACCATGTAGGACAGGAGGAAGAGGATAGGGGCAGGGCATGTGGACAGGCAGGGTGGAGGTGGCAGGGACAGGTTACAGTCATCTGACAATGCTAGGCAGATGGGAGGGGAGTGGCAGCTCAACAGAACACTCAGAGTAGATAGGAGTGGCAGGTCCATGGAACATGGTGGGCAAAAAGGATGGTGCAGGGGCATGCACAAAGACATCGGAGGGCAGGGGGAAGGAGAATAGGGGCAGCAAGCTAAGCACAGATTTTAAGCAGGAGGTCAATGATGGGGCATAGAATTGGGCAATGGAGGGCAGGAGGAGTGGACTGGTACATCATACTAAATTGAGGGCAGTGGCAGCACATCAGACCATGCATGCAGGAGGGAGGAGGCTAGTCCATGGATTCACACAACAGAGGATAGGGAGGAGGGGGATGGGCCAGCAAGCTAACTGTTCAGAGAAGGCGGGTATTAGGAACTTTATTGTTTTTAAAACGTGTGTCTGTGCGAACTACTTAAAATATGAACAAGTATGCAGCATAATCTCACTTTTATTCAGGAAGAAGAGGACGTTTGTGACTGTGACTCCGGGCTCGCTTGGCAGAAACACCCCCTGACCCTCCACCCCCTATCGCAAAATGTACTGCCCGTGAAAAGGGTAGGTGAACACAGTGTTATATAGAACATAGTCCTGAGAGCACGATTGAAAATGAAAACTAGATATAGTGTATGGTATAAACTATGCACCAAAAAGTGTGATATAAGATGAACCGGGCGTGAAATATAATATGCAATACATTGTGCGCAATGACAGATTCATTGGAGAGCGCGAGATAGCACAGGCACTAGCGCGTGCTATGCGATATGGGCCTTGGAGTGTAATATGCACAGGGCAGTGTTGTGTAACCCAACTAGTCTCTAAAGTTGTAATATAAAATATGTGCTGGGGAGTGTAACGTTGCATATGCACTGTGACAAAGATATGGATCCCAGATTGTAATATGTATGGCATAGCACTGTGCGTTATAACATAGGCATCGAGGAAGGCACGTTAGATGGGGCAATATAACCCGTGCGAAGACAAGTGTGGCATGACATATTCACGGGGTGGTATTACAGTGCACATGGGCTAGAGAGTGTCATAGCATATGCACTAGCTCGTGGAATACAACACAGAGGTGTGTGGCACTCAGCAGGCAATGGTGGGTGTAACACAGCATTGGGCTCTGCCAGGAGCGCGCTGTGACTCTCAAGTGATGTCCGTCCCCTTTCCAGAGAGTAAAATAAAAAGTATTACACCTCCGGCAGTAGATGTGTGTTTTATTAACCGTGAGGGGGGTTTCTTGCATAGTTTTGGTCGAATTTTTGTCGAATCCCCTTTGAATGGCTTGGTGTGCATGTGTATTAAATGTGCCCGTCAATAGCTACCCATGTTTGTATAAATAAACGACAAGGGTGTCTACCGGGATTAGGCACGGTAGGGCATCAGACATGTCAGAGCTTCACTAGTGGTGTAAATACATTCCACGTGGATTCATTGTATGCATAGTCGCCTTTTAATGAATATCACGCAAATCGTCATGGTGATAGGTACGTATGGTTTGTCCAGCATGTCCTAGGTGTGTCTATAAATATATATTTTTTTAAAATAATAAAAAACAGTGGCCGGCCCTGGGGATTGGGGTCAAAAAAATATAATTGGGAGACAGGCCCTGGGGGATGGGGTCATCAGGGCCAATAAATTAGAATAAGAAGGGGAACCACACAGCCCCCCTTCTTAAAAAATTAAAATTAATAAAAGACTGGCATTGTGCCGGAGGCCACGCCCCCTCCTTGCAGCACTCTGCAAACGCGCCCCCTGGCGAGTTGTAAGTTGGGGAATTAATTCCTCTTCGATACTGAGGGTCCCTAAGGGCCAACTAGCCCAACAGGCATCTCCAGTATGCGCCAGGGAGCTGCGCTGCAGACAGGTGTTCTGAGGCCAAGCCCCTTTTTACACCTCTCTGCAACGCAGCTCTGTGGCGCTTACTGGAGGTACCTAGTGGTCTAGTTTGACCCTAGGGACCCTTAGGATTCAAGGGGACTTAATCTCTCAACTTAGAACAGCCACAGGGCGCGTTTACACAGTGGTGAAGGGAGGGGACGGGGCCTGAGGTGACGTGTGCAAACACACACTATGGCACGTTTTAAATTGGGGATATAATTTTCCTTCAATACTGAGGGCCCCTGGGGGCTAACTAGCCCACCAAGTGCTTCCAGTAAGCACCACTGAGCTGCATTGCAGAGAGGTGGTCCAGGCCGTGCCACTTTTTACACCTCTCTGCAACGCAGCTCTGCGGCACTTACTGGAGGTACCTAGTGGGCTAGATGGACCCTAGGGACCTCGGGATTCAAATGAACTTATTCTCCCAACTAAAAACGGCCACAGGGCGTGTTTACACAGTGGTGAAGGGAGGGGACGGGGCCTGAGTTAACGTGTGCAAAAACGCCCTGTGGCCTGTTTTAAGAGGTAGTTTTAATCCCCCTGCCCTATTATATACTAGGGGCTTACAGAGGAGGTCATGCTAATCACAGGGGGACCCCAACGCATAATGTTCCCTAGTGTATGTAGGTGTTTTCACTGTATTCTAAGTGTCTTTTAACATAGCACTGGCTCTAGGACTGGTTAGTCAGACTCAGTTACCACCAGTATCCGTCTGAAAAAGTTGTGGGTACAGGATGATTTTGCAACAAGGCTTCTTTCTGCTCTTCTTTTTGTTCTTTCTGCACGTTATCCTTCTTCCTGCACTTTTCTTCGTCTTTGAGGACTTCTGTTGCTTCTTTCTGCACTTCTTTTTTTTCTTTCGGTGCATTTTTACTTCTTTCTTCACATGTCCTATCTCTGTAGGCATAGTTAGAAATTAGCATTTAAAAAACCTTTGAAATTCACTGAAAAAACCATAGGTTTCAGGCACGTTATAGTTAGAAATTAGCATTTAAAAAACCTCACAAATTCACTGAAAAAACCATAGGTTTCAGGGGTGTTATAGTTAGCTGGACTTTTCGCTTGTACAAAACCATTGAAATTCCCCCGTTATAGTTAGTTCAGCTAACTATAACTCGCGCGCCCGCAATGCACTGCTGATGACGTCACATATTACATCACTCATGACATGGTCAGTGACATCACTCATGACATCACTGATGACATCTCAAATGACATCACTGATGACATCATCCTTGTGATAGAGTGGCAGACCTCCTCTCACCCTACTATATACCTTTGATACACACATTCAAAAATAGAGACTAAACTTTTCAAAACAATGGACATACCAATACCAGTTACAACAACCTCTTCAGTAATTCTAAGATCCACATACACATCCACTCATTCACCAACAGTCCTATACAGTCACTCATACATGTACTCACTCACCATATGTACTCATACACCTATACATCCTGTTACACAATGCCACTCATCCATAGAGTTACTCACACACATAGTCACTCATGCTAATAAAGAATCAAACATACATTTACTTGCATATACAGTTATACACACACCACCACACTTACTTCTACGGAAACTTACACATACTTAGTCTTTTAAACAATCACTTATAGAAACACATACTTATTCATACAGGAACTCTTTCAATCTCTCACTCTCACATATACTCACTTATATACACCAATAGTCACATATACTAGTTTAAAACATATGTAGTTACTCATAAAGACACTATTGAGACAGTCATTCACTCACTAACACACCCATACACACACTCATCCACCCATACAGTCCTGCACACATGCTGTCTTCAACACATACAAACAGTGAGTCACTCATTCATGCACCTATGCACTACGTAATACCCCCCAACGAACCATGCAGACACTCAGACTGATACTCAAAAAACCAACTAGTAACATATATAGACACCCATGTAGCTGCTCACCAACTCATGCAGCCACTTATACACAAAGTGAGAGACTGATACAGATATTTACATATTTAAACATTACTCACTAAGCCATGTATTCACTATGATACACTTAATCAGTCAGTTACACAATCAATTTTTCAAAAACAAATCATCCATTTAGACACTTATATACCCATATATTCTTCCATCGACCTTGAGATATACATATATAAAACATATTTAATTTTCAGAAAAACACACATTCACTGGATGATGTCATCAGTGATGTCATTTGAGATGTCATCAGTGATGTCATGAGTGATGTCACTGACCATGTCATGAGTGATGTAATATGTGACGTCATCAGCAGTGCATTGCGGGCCCGTGAGTTATAGTTAGCTGAACTAACTATAACGGGGGAATTTCAATGGTTTTGTACAAGTGAAAAGTCCAGCTAACTATAACATCCCTGAAACCTATGGTTTTTTCAGTGAATTATATATATATATATATATATATATATATATATATATATATATATATATATATATATTCACTGAAAAAAACATAGGTTTCACACACGTTATAGTTAGGAATTAGCATTTAAAAAACCTTGCAAATTCACTGAAAAAAAAAATAGGTTTCACACATGTTATAGTTAGCTGGACATTTCACTCGTAAAAAACCAATGAAATTCCCCCGTTATAGTTAGTTCAGCTAACTATAACTCGCGCGCCCGCAATCCACTGCTGATGAAGTCACATATGACATCACTCATGACATGGTCAGTGACATCACTCATGACATCACTGAAGACATCTCAAATGACATCACTGATGACATCACTGATGACATCATCCATTGAGTATGTGTTTCTGAACAATTTTAATATGTTTAATATATATAGGGAAAGGTCTGTTGAAGAATAAGTGGGTGTACAAGTGTGTAAATGGATGATTTTCTGTGGTGCGTAACTGACTCTATAAGTGAGTCATTAAATGTATCTTACTGCAGACTACTGACTAAACTGTGTAAATGTTTGTATGTGTCTGTATGTTGGTGTATAAGTGGCTGCATGGTTTTGTGAATAGCTATATGAGTGTCTATATGAGTTATTGATTGCTTGTCTCAGTATCTGTATGGGTTCCTGAGTGTTTGTGTGGGTAGGGTGTGTGTTACTCTGTGACTAGATGTGTGAGTGGGTGATTCTATGGGTGCATGGTTTTAAGAGTGCATCTGTGATTGACTGTATGGTTGAGTGAGTGTATGTATGGGTGTGTTTGTGATTGAATGTATATCTCAGTGGTACATTTGTGACTAACTACATATTTGAAAGGCAGTATATATGCGTGTAAGAGTATATAAGTGGGTAGATGTGAGAGTGTGTGATTGTGAGAGTGACTGTATGGATGAGTGTGTGCTTGTATCAATGATTCTATAAGAGCGTAAGAATGTGGTACTATTTTTTTGAGTAAGTGAACTTGAGTGTGTATAACCGCATAGGTGAGTAAATGGGAGTGTGATTATTTGCATGACTGACTAGGTGTGAGAGTACCTCTATGGATGATTGGTGGTGTGTGAGTGTCTATATAGGTGTATAAATGCATATGATAGTCTTGTATGCATTGACTGTAAGTATGAGTGACTGTACAGGTGAATGAGTGGAGGTGTATGTAGACCTAAGAGTTAATAAGTGGCTATGTAGTTACTGGTATTGCAGTATGTATGGTTTTGAGAATGGTACTCTGAAATTTTGAGTCGGTGTATCAAAGGTTATATTAGGATGTGAGAAGATGTGGTAATTTATCACACTGATGACGTCATCAGTGATGTCATCAGTGATGTCATTTGAGATGTCATCAGTGATGTCATGAGTGATGTCACTGACCATGTCATGAGTGATGTAATATGTGACGTCATCAGCAGTGGATTGCGGGCGCGCGAGTTATAGTTAGCTGAACTAACTATAACGGGGGAATTTCATTGGTTTTTTATGAGTGAAATGTCCAGCTAACTATAACATGTGTGAAACCTATGGTTTTTTCAGTGAATTTGCAAGGTTTTTTAAATGCTAATTCCTAACTATAACGTGTGTGAAACCTATGTTTTTTTCAGTGAATTTGCAAGGTTTTTTAAATGCTAATTCCTAACTATAACGTGTGTGAAACCTATGGTTTTTTCAGTGAATTTGCAATGTTTATTAAATGCTAATTCCTAACTATAACGTGTGTGAAACCAATGGTTAAGTGAATTTGCAAGGTTTTTTAAATGCTAATTTATGAATGTATTATTATATTTTTTTAAATATTTATTTTACAATAAGCTACCTATGTATATAGTTATAGATTGACTTTATCCTGTAATATGTAATGGCTCAGCTCTTTTTTTTTTTTAATTTGGATAAAGTTAAACAGCATAGTTAATATCTTCTATAAACTTATTAACACTTTTAATTAATTTTTTTAAGGGTTTTTGACGGTGCGCGCACGGTGCGCGCACGGTGCAGGCATGCGTACGTGCTCCGTGTGCGCATGCGTACGTGCTCCACGTGTGCATGCGTACGTCGTGCGTGCTCCGTACGCGCATGTGCGCGTGCTCTGTATGCGCGTGCTTGCGCGTGTGCTCCGTACACGCATGCGCGCCTGCTCCATACGCGCGTGCTCCGTACGCGCATGCGTGCGTGCTCCGTGCGCGTACCGTGCGTACGGCAAGTCATGTGATTTAGAAACAACACTTTTCATTGGTTTATAGTAGTTTCAGGTCATGTGATTAAGAAACAACACTTTTCATTGGTTTATAGTAGTTTCAGTTCCAGAAACTTCCAACACCACACCCACTCCCCTCATTATTTCTTCTGATTCCCTGGGAGAAGGAACTGAGCAGCTTTTCCAGTACTCCGGTACCTGAGAATGGCAGAGCAGCAGTCATCTTCTGGGAGTGAGCAGGAGACCCTTGTGAGATAGAGGAAACAGAAAGACTCTTTTATCTGGCAATTTTTTAGATTTCCAGAGGGGCAGAAGAAGGTGAATGCTCCAAAAGTCACCTGCACTATTTGTGGTGTTGTCTTATCAAGAGGAGATCCGAAAAAAGAAATGCTCTTTTAGTATCTTCACTATGATCTGGCACGTTAAAGGAGTACATCCTGTGGCTTTTGCTCGAGCTGCTAGAGACAACCCTCCAGCAGCTCAGCCGAGCACATCCGCAGCAGCTCAGCCGAACACATCATCGGCAGCTCAGCCGAGCACTTCATCTGCGGCGGCAGCTTCACCTGCTTCTGTTCCTCTGGATATACACCCTCTTTTCAAGAGGGTGCATATACGGTGCAATGCGTGCAATGCTCTTCTCTCTTATGGGGACAACAGCATTCCCCTAATAGAGAGCAAGACACAGCAGCACACATGCAGCACCCTATAATTTTTTTCATTTTTTTGTTCCTCTGTTCCTCAATTAACATAACGGCTCTTTTTAGAGCCACCTAACATCTAAACACTTAAATTTGATTTTTAATTCTATTTTTTTTATGATTTTTTTTCCGCCGTGCCAGCACGGTGC
Organism: Triturus cristatus; assembly: GCF_964204655.1. Lineage (NCBI taxonomy): Eukaryota > Metazoa > Chordata > Amphibia > Caudata > Salamandridae > Triturus > Triturus cristatus. The sequence goes on along the minus strand of NC_140590.1, from coordinate 471,564,243 downwards.
GCGCACCTCGCGATTTTTAAAAAAAAAAAAAAATGTTTTTTCAACCTTCAGGGTCCTTCAGGGACCCCCTGACAAAAGCTAGGGGGTCAGGAACTCTGTACCCTGCCCCCTTTTCAAGTTCTCGACCTTTCTTTTTTACTGTCACACACAAAATGGCGGACAACACTTCCTGATTTCGACCGATTCGAATGTTGACTGACATGTAACCACCAATCACAATTACGCTTGCGCACGTTAAGGTGCGCGCACGGTGCGCGCACGGTGCGCCCACGGTGCGTGCATATAGATATTTATGTACTTTTAACTGCAATTTTCTCAGGAACTACTGAACAGATTGACACCATATATGCACAAGGCACATCCCTGACCTGAGGACTACCTCTTTGCCAAATTTCAAGTAATTCTGTTCAGCCGTTCGGGCTGTACCTTCGACTAAAGGTCCTATGGGAAAAAGCATGGGGAAAACGCGTTTTGGGACCCCCCTTTTTTCTCAGCCCCCACTTGACGAATCACCCCGAGACTTTCAGGGTAGGAGCTGAGCGGAGCGCCCCATTAGCTTTAAAAATTTCGCAAGGATCCGTCAACCGGCGCCAAAGTTATTCAAAATAGATTTTTCAGATTTCCTATGGAAACACGGTCCTAACTATAACTATCTACTGGCGACCGCCAGTAGATAATATATATATATATATTTGTATTCATTCATATGGCGGTTACCAGTAGGTTGTTATAGTTAGCACCTAGTTTCCATAGGAAAATAGTTTTTTGAGTTGCCTATAACTTTAGTGCCATTGAAGGGTTTTCCTGAAACTTTCCCCAAAAAGTGCTGTACTCTGTATATTTGTGACTTGAAAGTTTCAAGGCAATTCGCAAAGCAGGGGGCGAGAAAAAGGGGGAGTAAAACATTTCCTATGTTAATCCTCATAGAGATTTTATATACAACTACAGCCCGAACTGCTGAAAGGAATTACACAAAACTTTGTAGAAATGTAGATCATGGTCTAGAAAGCAACCTTTTTGTAATTTGGTGTAAATCCGTTCGGTAGCTTTCGAGTTACTAAAAGAAAATCATGTTTGGATATCTAGAAGTGCTAGCCCTCAGTGAATCTTAGCAATCTCGTGCAGAGATATGATTGGCTGCCAACACTTCAAAAAGTAAGTGTTGGCAGCCATTTTCAGACTCAGCCTAGTTCCAAAATAAAATGTAAAAATAAAGAAAACGAGGCAGGGTAGGAATACCCTGACCCCCTAGCCCTGGTACTAGGGTACCCCAGGGATCCTGCCAGGGCAAAGCATTTGCTTTAAACTTTTGCCACAAAATCGTAGGGATTCGCAAATTTGCTGTAAAATATTTTTTTTAAAAGAAGCACCTCTCCCACACTTCTTTGAAATTCAGTCCCCAGGTGAGTGAGGTCCCTGGGATATATTTAAATATGAATAATGGTGAGGGGTGCATTCAGCCCACCACCCTAAAACCAGTTTCAGCCCTGAGGAGCTCCACTTCCCCAGGGTAGGCTGATTAAAATTGTATTTAGAGGGGGGCCTTGGGCACCCCTCCAATAGCTCCCAAGAGCCCTGGGACCACGACCTCCCCGGGGCAAGGAAACAATTTGAAGAGGGCCTCACAGCACCCCTCCCTGGGCATAGCATTCATACAAAAGGAGGGGGGCCGTGTGGTCCCCCTCCCGGGCCGTTTTTGGCTCTGGGGTCTTTTACCTCCACAGGAATGGCCCTAATTAACAAAGGAATGGGGCCGCATGGTCCCCCTCCTGGAGCCACTAATGGCCTGACTACCACCTCCCAGGGCCAGATCCTGCTATCTCCCGAGGTGCCCACCTTCGGGAGATAGCAGTTTACTTTCGCTTGATGGGTGCTATGACAGCTCCCGCCAAGCGAGAGTAAACAGTAACTTCACTCCCAGTGGGCGGGAACAGGAAAATTGCTCCTGTTTTCTGGGAGCAGAGTTTTCATCTGTTTCTCTGCCTGCTGTGAGGCAGGCAGGAAAACAGATTAAAAAATTGCTCCCAAACAAAGTGAGCTGCCTTTTTTGCTCCTCCCTACAAGTGGGAGCAATGCTGGCTCCCGCTGGAGGCAGGGAGCCAGCAGGGACCACATCGGCATTGAGCTCCCCCGTGGTCCCCAATGTAGCACACTGGGTACCCTGTCTGCAAATCAACATTGAAAAACAATCTGAAATCCGTTGGTGAAGGTAAATGCATCATTGATCTATTGGAGAGCAATTTGTAGTGACTAGGCTGAGTTGGTTATTTCTTTTCCTGTCCTGGTGAGAGCAGAAACCATATTTCTCCCTTTAAATTACTACGCATATGTAAATGTGCAAAATCACCTGGAAGCTCTGTCCGTTTCGCCTCACCCCGTCTACCTTAGTAGTAGTCAATGGTCTTACTGCCTTTTGCCAGGATGATGGACAGCTTACTATAAGGCCCCTCAGTGTATTCCCAACCGATTTTGGTGATGCGTTCTTGATACTGAGGAATATAAGGACATCTCCACCAAACAAAGAAGTACTTACATCATAGAGTTAAGAGGAAGCACCCTTGTTTGGAGGAAAATTCCATCTTTGTAGTCTTGTTTTTCTTGTCTATTTGAGGATTTATGTTATCACAGATTTCTGGATAAAGATGCACAAGGAACATTTACATTGCCAAAATGCACACAAGGTCACTGGAGAATTTTCCACGTGGTTCATTATTCAGATGTAGTTTAGAATATGCACTGGACATTTTCCCAATGAGGTAGCACTTAGTAATTTTGTGTAAAACTGTGATCTCTTGTTGGATAAAGAGCCAGGTGAGATTCTGTTCTGGCACAGTCACCTACTCAGCTACTGATAAACCTGCACAGACACTTAGACACTCTCTCACAAACCCATTCTGCCACTCTCACATCTACTCACAGACCCACACAGCCACTCACACACACCCAGTCATTCACATATCAATCCACACACCCACAAAACCACTCCCACTCAGAGAGCCATACAGCCACTCAAACACCCACTCACACATCCACATAACAACTCACACACCCACTCACAGACCCATACATCCACTCACACACCCACAAAACAACTCACACAACCACTTACAGACCCATACAGCTGCTCACACCCCCACTCACAGACCCACACAGCCACTCGCACACCCACTCCCCCACCTATACAGTGACTCACTCACCCACTTGCTGACCCATACAGCCACTCACATACCCACTCAGAGATCCATAGAGCCACTCACATACTGAGTCACAGACCCACACTCACACACCAACTCATAGAATCATTAAGTCATTCACACACACCCTCATGCACCAAACAGCTACCCACACACCCATAAAACCACTAAGACAGCAACTCACAGACTCATACAGCCACTCATATACCCACTTACAGATCCACATTTACACACCCATGCACAGACCCATACAGCCATTCACACACCCACTCACAGACCCATACAGCCACTCACAAAACCAGTCATACACTCACACAGCTATTCACACACTAACTCATAGACCCATAGAGCCACTCACACACACACTCACAGACCAATACAGCCACACACAATTACTCAAAGACCCATACAGCCTCTCACACACCCACTCACAGACCCATACAGCCACTCACACACCCACTCACCAACCTATGCAAACACTCACACTCATTCTCAAAGGTTACAGTTAGGAAATAATATTTGAAAAACCTTAGAAATACAGTAAACCAAAGATTACAGGGTTCATTTGGCTAGGAGGGCATGCAAAGCCCTGGAAAGGGCTTGGAGACGGCAGTATGATCCTATCCTGAAATTACAATATCGGGCAGCTATTAAACAATACCACAAGTCTTTTCAGAAGGAGCGAGCTGACTTTTTTGCAGAGAAAATTAAAAACAGCAGCAACCCTACCAAATGCGTATTCTCCTTACTTAAGGATCATAAAACTTCTGGGCAACACATTTCATCCCCCCTCACCTCCAACAATTAATGCGAGACCCCTGCTGCCTTCTTCATTAAAAAGGTGGAGGATATTTACAAATGTATCCTCACACCGTGCTCTCAATAGGTCGGCCTACTCCTACGACCACTATTGGCCCGTCACTTTCCACCTTTCCTGTACTTTCCCAGGAAGCCATGTGGCTGATTTGTAACAAACTTAAATCCGGATCTTTGGCAGATCCCCTCAAACCAGACCAATTTCAGACTCTTTTCCCGCAGCTATTGCCCTTGTTTTGTGACCTCATAAATCTGTCTCTATCCTCTGCTGTGGTCCCTACCGCCTGGAAACATGCTAAGGTGATCCCACTCCTCAAAAAACTCACATTAGATGACTCCAAGCCAGAGAATTTCCATTCCTTCTCCCTCCTCCCTTTGACAGACAAGATCTCCGAAGCCCACATTAATTCCATCCTCACCAACTATATCGACACTAATAACCTATTGGACCCCTCTTAGAACAGTTTCCGTCCACGGCACAGCTCGGAATCTGCCCATCTGGCGGTCATGGAACTCCTGCGGCTCTCACTGGATTCGGGAGGAACCTCTGCCTTGATTCTATTGGACTTAAGCGCTGCATTTGATACAGTGCCCCACCAGATTCTTTTGCAACGCTTAGAGGACATTGGCATTGGTGGGCCGACCTTAGGGTGGCTCTCTACATTTCTCTCGGAGAGATCCTTTCAAGTGATTGCCTCCCCTTCTGCTCTCAGACTCACAGTGTGCACCAAGGGGTCCCGAAATGCTCTGCTTTGAGCCCGACTTTATTAAACATCTACATTCGACCCTTGGCAGCAGTGGCAAAGGATAGGGGCCTGACTGTGGTTTCCTAAGCGAATGATACACAGTTAGTGATTGCGCTATTGGATAAACCCGCACGGGACGGCCCTAAATTCAAAGAGGATTTAACAGCGGTTGCAGACTGGATGACATCGCACTATTTCCAACTAATCGCCACCAAATCGGAAATTTTGCTAGTGGGGAAAAACACTCATTTGTGGAATGAGCTTTGGCGGCCCGCTATCCTAGGCCCCCGCCTACACCCAAACAGACGCCTAAAAACTTTGGAGTTTGGATGGATACAGCACTTAACCAGCCTCAAATCAAGGCAGTTGCAGGAGTCTGTTTTGGGCTCCTCCACGGTCTTGAACCCTTGTTGGGTTTCTTTGATGTTAATACTCAACAGGTTATTATCAGGCCACTATATTATCTAGGCTGGATTACGCTCATGCTCTGTATTTAGGAGCTAACAGACCAGAGATACAGCGCCTCCAAAGAATACAAGGTGCGGCCGTCAGGCTACGTTTTGGTCTTTCCAGGACCTGTCACATTTTGGAGTTTATCAACAGACTTCATTGGCTTCCAGTGGAGAAATAAATCCTTGTTTAAACTCTGTGTATTTCCCATAGAATTTGAAATGCTCAATTCCCTGATATCCTAGCAGATCTTCTCATACCCTACACCCCCACTCGTCTTTTGCGTTCTTTAAATCAGCACCTGGCGTCTGTCCCACGGGTTAAGAAAGCCAGGGCTGGAGGACGCTCCTTCCAAGCTCTGGCCCCTAAACTCTGGAACTCCCTTCTGGTGAGTATCAGAAGCATTCAAAAGCATGCTGAATTCCGTAAGACAATAAAAAGTCATCTTTTTCCTAAATAAACGTCTGGTGCACCTTTTGGCCCTGTCACCCATTCTGTCTGAGATTAGCATTGGGAAGCCCCTTGCTGGGGCAGCCATGCGCTCTATAAATAGTTTAACACATATAACATTATAGTTAGGAAATAACATTTAAAAAAGTGTAGAAAACCTTTGAAAATAAACAAAGGTTACAGGGACGTTAAAGTAATAGAATCGAATTTTAAAAAACCTTAGAAATTCACTTAAAAATCAAAGGTCACAGGGATATTATAATTAGGATCAGATTTCACTTGTACAAAACTAGTAAAATTCAGCAGTTATAGTTAGCTGAGGTAATTATAACTTGTGCCCTCACAATGGCAGGTACGTTTTTAGTCTCTTGTTTTCCTGGTCTTTTATTTTGTAGGTCTTAATTTCGTAGGTAAGGTAGTTTTTAATTAAGTAACATATCCATAACATATCTAGATGTAATGGGTATGTTGCTTAATTAAAAGCTATACGCAATGGATATGTTACTTAAAAAAAAACTATCAGTACCTACGAAATAAAGACCAACCAAAATAAAAGACCTGGGAAATAAGAGACTAAAAACGTACCTGAGATGTTATGACTCCAGATGTAACTCCTGACATAGAATGACTTCTGATGTAAAAACATTGAAGTGAAGGTAACATACTGCATTGAGCCCATATTATTCTCACTGAACCCAACCACCAAATTCCACCCCACACACCAGTTCTTTCTAAAATTGAACATACCTTCAAACAAAGAGGTACCACAGCAACACCAACCCACTGAAAAAATATTGATCTTGCTCCTTATCTAGAGGTTCACAACGCTTCCCCCACTACACAACACTCCCAGGTTCTACAGTTCTCCTTGATCTCCTAATCCCAAGACCTCCCACCTACTCATTAACAGCTTTTTTCACCACTTCTCCCTTCCCACATCCAGCTGATGTCTCCCCTCGCTCCATCCACCTTCCACCCTATTGGTTCCCTTCACACCCCATCGTCATCCTCTCTTGCTCAGCCACCTCAACATCCATTGCATCCATTTTATATAATCTTCTTACCCCAATCTATTTTATAGCCACCTGCCTCTAGTCACTCCCATCTGTCAAGTCTCCTCACCCATAGCTCCTTTCCCCAATCCCTCTACTTATCGTTCTCTGTGCATCCTTCCTCCACCCACTCTCACTCCTCCACCACGTCCTTAAACCCCAATGCACTTCCTTTCCCTCTGACATTCCTCTACCTCTATCTCCTATTCTTAATTCAACACTCCTTCTTGATTTCCCCCACTCTGTTACATTTTCCTATTCTCTTTTCTCCCACATTTTTGCCACAGTGTCTTCCCACAAGCCTGGAAGATGACCACCTACCGACCTCATGCCCATTCTCTCTCTCCACTTTCATCATTCCCTTTATCACTTGCATTTTCAGCCCCTATGCCTCATTCTTCCTATGCAAACCCACTATGCCAGCTCTCCCGAACCGCCTCCCTACATTTTTTCTCTTCTCCCTTTCCCTTTTTCCACTGACCCTGCCTTCTCTCCTCATCCCTATAACCTTTACATTATATTCCTGATTCACAAGACCTGGTCCTGTCACCAAAACCATCCTCTTTTAGACAACCACCCTCTCTATCAAAACACACTTCACAACAGTTCCATAAACTCTATCCACTAATCTGCCAACAAACTATTCCATGCTTCTTACCCATGCCTTCCCCACCTGAATCCCATAATTTCTACCTTCTCACACCTGACCTACTACACACTAAACTCCTCATCCACTACCATATCGCTCAGCTGTGTCATAACTCCCACGCATATCACCACCTCAATGTAAGCTACTCATCTTGTCCTCTTACATCGAACCTCCATCACTTCACACACCGTCCCCACTTTTCTTCTCCCACCACACCTAACTTTGTGCCTAAACATTACATATACTGGCACACCAAGAACCCTCCACACACAAGACCTCCACCCTCTACATTCCACTTCCAGCACACCAGCACCCTCCTACCATAAACGTGGTGTGGCTGATGAGTACAGGTGACTTTCCATGTGCTACCGCTCACAGCCTTGGGCAGCAGCAGGAATTGTTTTCTATTTTTGTGAAGAGCGTGTTAAAGCTGCCTTAGATTTGATATGCAAAGGGGTTTGTGCAATCCTTGAATATCATATTATATTCTACATAAACTTAAGGGGCCTTGGTTCAGCCTCCTTCGTCCATTGACTTGTCTCAAGATCATTCAGCATTTGGCCTTAGATATGTCAATAACATCCAAGATCAGCCCACAGGAGAAATAAAACCTGACTTTGTTTATGTTTCCTGTTAAGGTGTATTTTTTTTTACCTCCATCAGAATGCATGTTGGACTATTTTAGGTTCGAAAAGTACACTGTGTCATCATACAAATTATGACTCATTGAATACATGCATTCCATACACAAAACTGACCTTTATTTTTGTTTGGCTTTGCACCAGGCACTTTTTAGGTCGAGCATTCGAGACCTCTTGTATATACTTTAGTATGTACTTATATGTGTATGTATTTAGTGGGCTCTGGAGGTCAGCCCTAGGAATTGTCTGCTTCTGCTTAGGGACTTTTTTTCTGTTCAACTGCCTCTATTTAACTGTCTTGATAGAAAACGACCAGTAGAGGTCAGTAAAATACCAGAATTGCTTTCTGCTTGTTCAACTGCCTCTATTTAACTAACTGTCTTGATAGACAACAACCAGTAGAGATCAGTAAAATACCAGAATTGCTTTCGGCTGAGGCACTTTCTTTTTTTTAACTTTTCTGGCAACTGCCTCTATTCAACTTTCTTGATAGAAAACGACCAGCATAGGTCAGAAAAATACCAGAATCACTTTAGCATTCTCTAGATTCCACTGCATAGAAAATGTCTTCCACAAGCACCCGTAGACAATAATATTTTTTTGAAATCTTGTATTTTCAGTGATATGACCACCGAAGGTCCTGATTATATATTAAAAACAGAGCTTTGGACTATACCATTTCCCGCTAAAATGCAATATTTCTCTCCATGTTCCCATACCTGGTGTGTCACGCAGTTTGGTGCTTACTTTCCCTCCATGTTAAAGAACAGTAGATGATTCAGCACCCAGGCTAATGCGCGGCACAGCTAAATACATATAAGGTCCCACAGGCGAGACCGATTGCATTGCAAATGCTTGTTATTTCTTTTCCCTGCTCTCAAGTGCGAGATTAAACCCATTGGCTTTGCCTGTGCTTATTTTAATGTTTGCAAGCATTCCTCTTCATGTAACTTCCAAACTTTAAAAACGTGCAGAACTGCGAGTCAGCAAAATGTGCAACTTTGCACATTTCTTAGTGGCCAGATGTGCCCCCAACACAAATTGCGCATTGGCTACTGCATGGCGACGGCGACATGGCTTTTAGTCCCCACTGGCAGAGTGGAAGGGCAGGAGGGAATTGAGGGAGACGTGGGGAGTGTGCGGTGGGAGGATGGGTTTGAGGGTGTAATGAGTTTATGAAAGCAGCAGGGGGAGTGAAATGACTCCCTTGCATAGCACATTCAACAGCTGCCAGAAGAGATGAACAGCATGCCTTTCAGTCTTATCCAGGCAGTGGCAGGCGGGATATATAAATTTAGAAGCCCCACATTTAGTAACATCAACGGGGAGGCAATCTAGCGCATGCAGCTGCATCCAATATGGCAAACCGCTAGAAGCCAGTTTCTGCAGCAATCTCAAGTTAATAGGCGCCAAAAACAACGACGGAAGCGCCTAATACAAACTGAACTGACGCTTGCTGCTTGAATAAAGGGTGTAATTATTAGCGATCGCAACTGTAGTCGATCGGAAGGATGAGAGGATAAATTGGGCCCTGCTTGCATTCTAATATAAGCCCAGCACATTACACAGATAGATCAAGAGGGCACGCACCGAGCGATCTTACACACAATTACTATACTATTAGAGAATGTCGTTTTAAATTGTTCTAAATGTTACTTGTCTTAAAAATGGTGACATTTTTCCCCCCCGAAATTTGTCAGGGCAACGTATTATGTTGCAGAACCCAGCCAGCTATGTGGGGGTGTGGGGAGTATTTCTGTGAAGAGGATTAGTGGGCCTCAGTCCACCAGCAAAAATAGACACAAAGGGGCACATTTATGAGCCCCTTGCGCCACTTTTGCGTCACTTTTCCCATGTTAAAAGTGACGCAAAAGTGGCGCAAAGGGCTCATAAATCTGCCCCAAAATTGATGTGTGGCGGAAAGAGAAAATATATAGGGGCAGATTTACAAGCCCCTTGCGCCACTTTTGCGTAACTTTTACCATGTTAAAAGTGGCGCAAGGGGCTTGTAAATCTGCCCCATAGTTTTCATGTGTATGGAAGCCATGTTGTTGGTGACTTTGTTTAAGTGAGTTAATTCGTGACAAGAGGAAGGGTTACTGTGTGCTTTAGCAATTAACTGAACCATGTGTGGCTCTGAGTAAGTTTGCATCACTTTGTATTTCAGATGGATCACTGTGTCTGTCCACCCCAACTTCCTTGCATCTAAATCTCGAGACCAGTGGGCCAGCCACGCTTTCAGACGCATGACTGTCTCTGGCCCAGCCCAGTTCATCCTGTGCCACATTCTCTGCATTCTCATAGTGGACACACATGAACGATACCTCCATTCAAACGTGTAGTATTACAATTTACATTATACATTTGCATGTTGTTTCATACCACTAGCATGGCCCTAAAGCCCTCTCCTGGGGTAATAGGCCATCCTTTTGATTGCGCCAGGCTAGGACAGTGCACGTTTTACTGTTATCTAAGGGAGTTTGTTGGGTGTTGCCAGGGCTTTAAGTGGGCCGTGTCCTGCTGGTGCTAAGTACCGGCAGTTCTCAAAAAGCAGGTGCTGAGACGGGTCCCTATCCGGCTCTCCATTTTTGCCCTCACCTTCAGGGTGGAATACAAATGTTAACTCTGCCGCAGTACCACCATTCACTGCCTTTGGCGTAACTTTAAAGAGACTCCTCATAGTTCATTCACAGCCTCCTCAATTAAAAACTGAAGCATGTTCAATATTCTATACAACGAAGCTATAATTGTTGATTATTTATATTACGCAACTAACAGCCATTGACAAAGCCAATAGTCCTGCCTTGTTGTTGGTGTAATGTTACTTGTATTATATATCTGGATACAATAGCAGGAGTAGCACAATACCAGTTTGGCCAGACACTATGCTAAGCACAGCTTTTTTGGTTTATATGATTTTAAGTCACGCCCTTCATTATCGGCTGCGCCCCTTTGAGAGACCCCCCAGTTTTTTAATTCCACTTTAAGCCCTGGGTGTTGTGACTGAGCGTCAGAGTGGTCTTCCAATCATGGCGCCGTGAACTTAAAGCTGCGTCTGACCATGGAGTGAAGCAGAAGGGCGTGAGCCATGCTTTTACTGCCTGACAGAAGGCCTATCAGTGTCAGGGGGTTGGGGGCTGATGTTATACCAGATGAGGAGGAATGGGAGCCATGCTATAGCCACATTATGGACCCACTGTAGAATGCAGAGAATGAAGAGGGGGCTCAAAAGTAGAGTCCACTGGGTAGTCTAGATGGTACAGAACCAATGTGATGGTTGCACGTACACTTTGTAGGAACCAAAGGTGTGGAAAAATATCTTATATAGTGTTCTGACTGATGAGAGGGAGGGTATGGTGAAAATGCATGTAATATACCACACAATCAAATACATACATACATGGGAAAGTTAAAGATGGATATTGTACAAGAGGGGGTCAAATGGTTGTAAAGATCCTATGTAGTTGTACCACAGATTCAGCCACAGTGATCATTCAGTAAGAGGGTAGGGGGCATCCTCCCTTATTTGTGGGCACAACAGCCTGTCCAGAAGAGTCTGTAACTATGCTGGATAAGCAACAAAAATATAGTGTATCATCACTGGACGTGGAGATTCTTAGGTCTACTGTAGCAAAAACTGTGGCATGAAGTACAACATTAAAAAAGATTATTATTTTTGTCAGTATATAATTATGACCCTTCTCAGCTCCCTGATTTGTCTATTCCCTCTTCATTATCCACTAGGCTGTAGTGCTTCCTTTAATTCGCAAAACATCAAGTGCAGAAATGCAGGTCACAGTACTGATCCTTATACTTCATTAGTCACTTTCTCAGAGCTCTCAAGTTTCCCAGGTCCACATGTAACTACCTCATCCAGTCCAGGTGCTTTCCTTTCCATTCTGGAATTTGTAGTCCCGTTTATCCAATTTTTAATATAGGACTACACGTCCCACAATTCAGACACATATCCGTGTTTGGATGAAATAATTGCAGTAAAGGGCCCTTTTAGTATGGTCACTCTCCCCAAACCTCCACTTTCTTGCTCCCATGCTTATGGGTATGACACTGAAAGTGCACTGAAGCCTGCTGCCCTGGCCCCAGGGCCAGTGCTCTCTCACTGAAACTGATATGTGTGAATTGGTAACCCCAATTGGCAAGGACTTTAACCTGCCTTATAAGTCTCTAGTATATGGTACCAGTGGTACCCAGAGGATGGGTGTTAAAGGGGTCAACAGGGACTGAATACTGTTTGTGCCACCCTGAGTGACCCAAGTAAACTACTGACAGCAGGCCTGCAATTGCAGACTGCAGAAGCAGTGCAAACTGCTCGAACTCGACTTTGCCCTCACCATGTGCGTCAAAGTCAATGCACTATTTTTAATAAATGCTAGTCACCCCTAAGGAATGCCTCAAGAGCCCAGGAGCCATGGTACATTATATTAAAGGTGTGGACAGTACATGTAAGTGCAAGCTTATATGTCCCTACAGTGATCTTTATCATTAAAGGACATTATAAGTGGTAGACGGTCTATAGGATAACATGGGCTAGCACCCAGGCAAACACGAGGTTGGCAGCTCCATTATGGTACCGTCAAAATATGCCATGTTTGGTATCAAACAACATACCTCATCACCCCTTACACAAAACTTGTGTTGAGGGCAAAGTGGTATGCTTCCAGGTGGCTCCCTTAGGAGGTGCCTACCTGGCTGCCCCAGCATTTCCTGTGCTCTAACTGCCAGCCTGCAGCTGCGGCTGCTAAGACAGGAATCTGACCCCCTTCCGAGAAGTGAAAACTCTCCCAGGAGTCCGAAACAATGGCCTGGATGGGAAGGAGATCACACCTCCCTCCCTGACAGAATGGCTAGTGAAGTGGCACATCAAGGCGGTGAGCCTTAAAAACTTCACTGCTTGTGATATGCAGCCAGGCTGCCTCCCAAAGGAACAAACAGCCTTCCTCCTGTCCCAGGCACATTTGCACCTGGGCCGGTGGGAAAATTAGGTACTCAGGAGGTAAACACACCCAGATGGCTAACTACACCTCTAGAGTGGGCTCCCTGATCTGTACAGCTGCGGAAGAATTTTTAAAAGTGGTACAATAGAGGGTTCTGGGTAGAAAAGGTGACACCCCCGATGGGGTCAACTCAAGAACAGATTAACCGCTAGGGCTAGAAACCTATTGACTACTTGCACCAGGCGTCGCATCTACGATTGGCTCCTGAGGCGGAAAGCCGGGAGCAGGGGCAAACCATTTTTAAACTTACTGTGTTGTGTTTTATTTGCATCTCCTGAACTCTCACGAACAGCGCTACTCGCTGCAACGATTCCCCTCCCTCAGCCGCCATTCCCGAGGGCGAGGCGAGACACGCCCCCTCCAACCTCCCGACCCACCAGCATAAAGCATGTGTCTTAGTAGGAAGCGCAGCGGACGAGCGCAGCGGGCGCGACTTTTGCGCGCCGAAGGCGCGCCTAAGGCAAGCCCGTCTGCGCCCGTCCGCGGCCGGACGGGGCTAGGGGCACGATATTCTGCCAAAATAACGTCTTATTCCTCAAAAGAACTCATCGCCCTTCAAGGCCACTGGCCACTTCCCGATCTCACCCGCAGGCGCGTCTCCGCTTTAGGCCTCGCCTCTTCCTCCCCCACGACACCACACTCTCTGTTGCATACCCCCCCGTCACCATGTCCCCTCCAACCTGACCCTCACCCCACCACCCCACCCTTGTCTGTATTCCTACTCAACACTAGGTCAGCGGTCAAACACCATCACGAGCTGTTCGTCCTACTCGATTCAGAGAAACCTGACCTACTGCTCCTGACCAAAACCTGGTATAGTGATTCATCCCTTCCTGTTCTCCTAGCCACCCTACCCCCCTCTTATGTGGCCTTACGCGCCGACCGTCCAGCAGGTAGGGCCGGTGGTGGGGTCGCCTTTATCGCCCGGTCGGAATTGAACTTTCAATCACTTCCCTTTCCCCCTATCCCCTCTGTTGACTTTTTGGTTGTCCGTTCTCTGCTATCCTCCCCTCCTATTACTTGCCTATTAATGTACCGTCCTCCTCAGCCTTCGCCCTCATTCCTACCGGCATTTCAAGACCTGTTGGCCAACTTGGTGGTCAACTACGCCTCGGTCTTGGTGCTGGGAGACTTCAATTACTGGCCCTCTGACCCACATGAGGGTCCGGCCTCTAAAGAATTCACTGAATCTCTCCTGTCTCTCAATTTTATTACACATATAACTGTCCCTACTCACTCTCATGGGCATATACTCGACCAGGTCTGGTCCCTCAACCTCCCAGTGGCTTCGACAGCCGTCTCTCCCTGCCCCTGGTCTGACCATGCCCTCATTTCCCTCTCCATTCTCCGCAACCCGGTATCAAAAACTCCGCATGCCAAAAACACCTGGGCGCGGAACTGGAACAAACTGGATTTTCCCTCCCTGACCTCCCTGCTTCGAAACTCCACTCCCACCCTCTCCGGCTTATCATCTACCTCTCAAGCCAAAGCCATTAACACCTGGCTGGCTGGTGGCTGTGATTCAGTGGCTCCCTTACGTCGCATTTCCATCCGTCGACCTAAGGATTCCAACAGATGGTTTAACGACCATTTGAAAGAGCTTAAACTGAGCGTCCGACGGGCGGAGAGGCAATGGAGGAAAAATTACTGTCCTTTATTAAAAACTTACTTCCTTACATCACTGGCCATATATAAAATAGAAATTCTGGCTGCAAAAACCGCCCATTTCTCTGCAAAAATAACGGCCGCTGAAAATAAACCCAGGGAAATTTTTGGCATAGTAAACGACCTGGCATTCTCAGATCGAACCTCACCCCAAATCCCCCCTTCCCAGCCTCTCTGTGATCAACTCAACGCCTACTTCCTGGATAAGATTGTCACCATCAAGGCCAACATTCCACCACCTTCACCTGCATTCGTTGATCCTTCCCCTCCCACCGTTCAATGCCCTCTCACCTCCATCCCCCTCCTTTCTCAGGAATCATTTCTGGAGATCCTTCCCAAAGTAAAGTCGGGGTCTCCGGCGGATGTCTGCCCGGCACGCATTTTGCAGCAAATTTACTCCTGGTGTTCTGAACCCCCTATCGCCTTCATCAACAGCTCCCTTGCGCAGGGTGTAGTGCCCCCCGCGCTAAAGGCAGCTACTATAGTACCCATTTTGAAGAAACCTGGCGCGGACCCCTCCATCTCGGCCAACTATCGCCCCATCTCCCTGCTGCCATTCTTGGGCAAGGTGATGGAACGCCACGTCACCGCGGTACTCAGCGCCCATATTGAGACTAACGGGGGGCTGGCATCTCGCCAGGCCGGTTTCCGCCCTAGACATTCGACCGAATCTGTTGTGGTCTCAGTCCTAGATAATCTCAGAAAGGGTTTGGATGATAACAAACACCAGGCACTGGTCCTCCTCGACTTGTCCGCCGCCTTTGACACGGTGGACCATACCATCCTACTGTCCCGTGTCAGGGCGGCTGGAATCGGGGGTTCAGCCCTGGTTTGGCTCTCCTCCTTTCTGAGGGACCGCACCCAGGCAGTGCGACTAGGCACCTTCTCTGCCACTCCCCTCCCGGTCACCTGTGGTGTCCCCCAGGGATCCTCTCTTTCCCCCCTGCTCTTTAATCTCTATATCTTCCCTCTTATCTTCGCGCTTCAGCAGCTGGAGGTCACCGTGTACAACTACGCGGATGACCTCCAGCTCATCTTTGATCTGTCCTCCTCTCCCCTCTCTGTCTCTAATTTCCAGTCTACCATGACATTTATCAGGGACTGGATGAACCACAACCACCTTAAGTTGAACCCGGATAAAACCGAGTTGGTTCTCACTGGTGGTTCATCCAGCCCCTGGAACTCTCTTTTTTGGCCCTCCTCTCTTGGGCCCGCACCTTCCCCCTCAACCACGGTTAAAACACTGGGTGTTAAAATAAATAATCACCTCACCCTTCACCCACAGATCAGCTCCGTGGTCTCCTCTTGTTTCCTCACTCTCCGCACCATCCGCTCTGTTTCCCGCTTCTTTTCCCCTCAGGCACTCAAGATCATTATGGCCGCCCTGGTGATATCAAAACTGGATTATGCCAATGCCCTCTATCATGGCATTCCAGCTTACGGCCTGCGGAGACTTCAGTCGATCCAGAACCAGGCGGCCCGGCTGGTTTACGGCCTCCCACGCTACCACCATTCCACCCCCCTTCTCAGGGAGCTTCACTGGCTTCCCGTAAAAGAACGCTCCCTTTTTAAGACGGGCTGCATGGTCTTCCAGGCCCGCCAAGGCACTGCCCCCGCCTTTATCTCTTCTTTAATCAAATCCTATGTTCCCACAAGACACCTCCGGTCTTCCTCTAAGTCCCTTCTTCAGATTCCCCGCTTCACACGTAAAAAGTGGGGTGGGGCCAACTTTTCCACCTTGGCTCCAACCTTCTGGAACTCCCTTCCTGACCATCTCCGCTCTGCTACCCAGTACCTCTCTTTTCGTAAAGATCTAAAAACCTTCCTCTTCAAACTGGCTTTCCCCGCTTAGCTCCCCATTCTTATCACTCTTGTCTTTCCCCTCAGTTGCCGATCCTGCCCACTAGCGCCAAGAAACCGCATGGTGTACGCTGCGCTTTAGAAATGTTTTAAATTAGAAATTAGAAATTGCACCAGCACCCCTAACACCCCTAAATCTAGGATCTAAGGACTTTCCCTGATACCGAGCCTCAGTTCTGATCTGACTTGCAACAAAGGACAACAGGATCTGCAAAAAGCAAAGGCGGAATACTCCGCATATGTGGCAATCGTCCTGGAACTGGATGACTGTGACTCCTCCTGGAGCAAAGCTCGGTTCCCCCAGTCAGAGGTACCCCTTTGAGAGCCAAGGGCAACTCCAGTCTCCTGCACACCAAAGGTAAAAACAATGTACCGGAACCAAAGAATCGCTGACCATCGGGCCATCTTAAGAAGCACCCAAAAGTAGATGATCCAGTGCATTGTGGGAAAGGTAGTCCTGACCTCCACAAAGTTTCAGACAGCTACAATTTTCCTCTGGACCTCCAGATGTCGAAATAGCTTTCTGCTAATCTTATCGCTGTCACGGCTTGTTGGTCGCTAGTCCGGTAACCACCCACTTTGCCCTATGCTGCACCTAAAGAGAACTCCACAATACCTTCATCCGACATCAACAGTGGCCTCGTTGTTTACTTTTTGCACCTGGTTCCCCACCAGCACCGTGCACCATGTATGTGGTAAAACCAATTCTCCTGTGGCTCCCACTTCAGCACAAAGAACAGCCAAATCATCTCTGCACCCAGGCTTCTAGAGTCAGGTTGTTACGTATTCAGTGTTCGAGCGCACCTTCTGATTCCGGCATCGTGATTCTCGCGGGCTAGTACTATCGGGAACTACGATTCCCATGAGCCCTTGCGAGTCACGTTCTACGTAATGAAGGCGCCTGATAAATGGAGGTCGGACTACGAAGCAGCATCGGAAATTCTCTTCCTGATTCCGGAGTAATCGAAGGACGCCGTCTTCACCGCTGGTTGGGTAAGAGTGCTCAGCACCACTCACCTTTTTCCTGGACCTTTCCCCTTTCACTCGGAGAGGCCATCTCTGTGTTTGAGGTGCTGAGAACCTCATTGTCCAGTTTCCTGCCAAGTTACCTTTGCATAGCTTTTGGAATTCTGCCCTTTCAGGCTGCCTTGTGTTTCGTTTTATTTTTCCTCCCTATAAACTGTGTAACTGTCCATGAGGGAGACTCTCTGCTAGTGGATCTTCCCAGGTCATTCCTGAAATTTTTCTTTTGCATTACTGAGAGCAGGCGCCCTGCCAAATTACAATCTTGCCCGGTGACTTAAGGTTGTTGGGTATTATGCACTTTGTTATACTGGATTTAATATACAGGTAGGATATTTGGGGCTCAGTTCTGTTTTATGATTTGTTGTCTCTATGGGCTCTATCTAGCAGGGGTGGTTACGAGAGCGGTAGAGGAATACGCTCAACCCCTCTAACGACAAGTGGAGTCAATGAAGGGTATGTTACTATATAGGTAGAAGCATTGATTCCTTAGCGTTTGCATTGAGAATGTAAGGCTTTAATCATGTGTCATGGAGATGATTTATCCCTCCCTGTCTATCCCCTAATACAGCTAACACAACAAATGAAAATTACTTCCCCCAAAGGAGCTACGGATTACATAGAATATTGCTTACTTATCTTTTGTTACAGGTTTTGTTTATGAGATGTAAAGAGGAAATGTATTGTGTTCATGCATTCAGTTGTGCGCAATAGAATTAGATGTTTATGAGTCTTGTTGCTGTAATTTGAGATCTCTCTCCTTGCTGTTCCCTCCCTTTCCTCCCCTCACTTGATCTTCCCACTGTCCTGTGCTATTATCGCAGTTCTGGCTTGGGTCTATCAAGAGGTGGACCATACTGAGCAACAAACCGATCCTGAGGATTACCCCCTTGACACAGGTAAAATCGAACTAACTGTCGTGGTTTGGTTCTGGGACCCACATCACCTTTACCCTCCTTGGGTTCTACGCAACTTGACTTGCAAGTGGCCAATTGTCACTAGTGCTTTTTACCATTTACCACAATGCTAAAGTTTTGCAGGACTATTTTGTACTGATTTAATGTTGTTTCTAAAATCCATAACTCCGGTTATACTGATCTGATTTACTTCATTTTGGTCTCTTAATTTATATAAGAATCTGCTTTCATTTTATAAATTGGTGTTGGATTCCTTTAGAGAGGTGTTAATTACCTACCGTCCCTGTTGGTACTCTGAAATGGTCAACGCATGTTCCTCTAGTAAAGCCTAACTGCTCTTTTCCACTCTACCAGGACTGAGCTATTTATTATTGTGAATCCAAGGACCATCTTTGGGTTATTGTGAGAGTACTGCATGGTGAAGCCTAACCAGCATCACCACATAATACTCTACCTTCCCACACTACTCATGCATTGAACTGGGAAACTTGAGAGCTCTGCTTTCACAAAACTCCAAATCCCCACTGTGTCATCAACAGTAGCTTTTGCCTGATTTTTTATTCAGAGTTCCTAATAAACTTTTCCTCTAAGAAACTCGTGCTAAGGTAAACAACTAAAGTATCACAGGGTAAAAGTACAAAAACCTTCTGAAATCCAGGTAGGGCCATTACATTTTTCTTAATTTAAGGCTGAAACCTGACACTAGGTTTGCAAAACAAACAAATGTGAAGCCAATAAAAGGTATAAATGGTGCAAGGTACAATGTACAATTGGCTTGTTAGATTGTGGCATTATCTCTGAAGCAGTTGCTCCCAAGACGTCAGCAATAAATAAAGAGGCAGGGGCCTATCTTGATCAGTAATATTGAGTGGGTGAGGGGGGCTACCTTCAGATATTCGAGCAATTATGCTAGCATATCCTGTTAAACACTTTATACGACAACAAGGGCATGAGGACGGCTTAAAGGGACATTGGAAAGGGAGAGGAGTGCGGGTTGTTAGGGGTACTAAGTTGGAGGAAACATAGGGCCTTATCTACAAGAAAGTGAGTCAGCGCAGCATTGCAAGCCATTTGGCTGCGTCACACTGAGTCACTTTCAAAGCACAG
Organism: Triturus cristatus; assembly: GCF_964204655.1. NCBI lineage: Eukaryota > Metazoa > Chordata > Amphibia > Caudata > Salamandridae > Triturus > Triturus cristatus. The sequence continues at coordinate 471,544,661 of NC_140590.1, read as the reverse complement.
GGATGCGATATATTTACAAAAATATGCCACATCCATGTGCTGTCCCCTGCGCTGGCGCACAATTGGCTGCCATGCTCCAACGCAGGCACCAAGGGACACATTCCTGCACAAAAACAATCACAAGAGGGGATTTCCTCTTTCTATGAATGCAGCACACATAGAAAGAGGCAAAAACAAGGAGAAATGAAAAATTTTTCCTCATTGCCCCTCCCTACGCCTCCCCTCGGGCGGCATAGCATTCTCCCAGGTTTACGAATGGTTGCAAATCTGGGAACGCAGCAGAAGTCATGGATGTTACGTGGGAACATCCACAGCAACACCCATGGCACGCCCCTTTCATGCACAGTGAGCGTGAAAAGGGTCCGTATTTACAAGGACATGAAAAGCAACGCAAGGTGACTTTACGTGTACTTGTAAATATGGGGCAGCAAAATGCGCCGCCGGTGAGTCACAAAAAGTGACGTACCAACTGCGCAAGGCTTGTAAAAAAAGCCCCATAATATTTAGTAAAATAACCAACCTTCTAGATGATCTTCAAAACGGAGAGGAAGTGAGAAAGTGTATGCTTTTGTCTGTGTGTGCATGTGAAAATCTAGGGTGAAATCCGACAAAGACCTCACAATACCTGAGTGAGTGCTCTTGTATCTAACTCTTTAACGGAGAATACATTTTTTAGGGGGGTGTAGCACCACAAAACCCCCCTGAAGCTACGCCTCTTTAAAGAGGTATTTGGAGCCTTTGGTCCTGCACACTTCTTTTGGATTTTGTCCGTAGAAGATAAGGATGATTGGGAAAGCATTGTCCGTCTCTTGATATGGCAAAACAGTAATGTAGTAATTTTCTTTTGTGCTGGCATCACAATAATCAACACATATTCACAATACCAAAATAAACAAATTGTATATTACATAAAAGTCTAAGTTTAATTACTATAATTCACAATGAAAATGGTCAATTTATTTTGTTCTTCTAGTATTATGGAGATATTTGTTTCTTCGGTGGTCCCATGTTTTTATTTATTTCTGCCACATAGACACATCATATGTATGTATTGGTATTTATGGAGGCATTGTGGAATAATACAAGATAGGGAACATCAGTTGTAGATTTACATAATTGCACTGTGAAATTACATTTCCAATCGCCATACATTTCACAAGTTAGCAATTATAGATACCTGGGAGAAAATACACAAAGATAGTTCCATGACTGCAGATCTACTTGGAGGTAGGTTTACTCCCAGGCCAGGGCATATATCTCCAACTAGATGCAATTCCCAAACTGCGGACAAAGATTTATGTTGAGTAGTATGTGTACCTATCTCCATCTGCCTACGTGAGTGGGCAAGGACACACACATCTCAAATATGACCATACATTCTACCATTAGTAACTTTGAACTTTATCGGCATAGTTTAGGTGTAAATTAGCCAAACGTAGTTCTACATAATGTACACGGACACAATTGGTTATGCTGTGTAGAACAATGCATTGAAAATAACAGTGAAACAGGCATTACTTGGCATGCAATCATTACAAAAGAAATAGAGCAAACGAGCTGTGCCCCGCCTTATTCACATTGTGCTGCGGGACATTGTGAAGCCAGAAAACAGTTAAAGTTGTGCTGTGTGTCATTTTGTGTATATTTGTTTGTGTTTTTGAGACACACAATGTGTCTTTAATAGTGTACGGTGTAGTTTTAGATGAGAGATGAGTTGTGTGTTTTTTAATTCATTAAGAGTTTACCTAATAATAATTTTCTTAGTATGTGCATCTGTCAAGTTTACAATTTTACAGTGTGATTTGAAGGGTGTCTGCATTGGCAATGCTTTAAAATGAATTTTATTTGTTTATTTTTTAGCACTTTAAAGCACTTTCCATCATCAATTGTATAGATGCCTAGGATGTTTAAAGCTTTTTTCAAACTTTATTTTGATGTTTTCCGTTGTTTTGGTAGTGTTATTCTGTGAGTCCACTGATTTCTATGTGATTCCCTTGCAGTACCTATGTGAGGCCATATGTGGTCTGTGACTTACTCAAAGGTTTAGCGTGATGGATTTAAGCCTGTTGGGGATATCGTACTTTTTGCAAAGCAGAGGATATAACTTTCGTGAATTGCAAATGAATATTTGAGGTATGTCTTTGTATTCATATCTCCATCCCCGAGCCCCAGCTTGATTTTTCCACTTTGTGGTAGATATTCCTGATGCCGCCGGATTCTTGTCTACCTTACCATCACCAAGAATCCTCTCAGGTCGCCAGGATCTTTTTATCTGATAAATAGTGTAGAGGGGAGGAAATCCAATTCTTAGTACATAATCAACAGACTCAAATCTCAGTTTCAAAGGATCACTGACTCCGAATAGGATTTTATTACAACCAGGAATAACTGCACATACAAACACCTCAATAGAAGGTGAAGAAAATAAATGGGCACTAATACAAAAAATAACCTATGCAAGAGTCTCATTCGACTCAGAATAAGAAGAATAATCAATTCCAATAGCATCAGAAATGCGAAAATTAGTCCAGTCTCTACATTAGAACTCATTAGCCTAAAAGAAAAGTAGTTAGTCTGTCCCTACTCTACCTCTAAGGTGACATCCCTACTTAGCATTTTCCCTCCCAGGCAACAGAGTAAAAAGGTGTCAGAAGTGAAGACTTCCTTAGAAGTACACTCACATAGTCAGAGCTCGCTCTAAGATGCTCCTCTTAGCTTCCCATCTAAACCTGAACTGCTCAACCCTCGGGGCACTGTCCCTAATACAAAATCCCAAAAACATAGAACACGCCCTTCGGCACACCTCTTCAGCCAGGTCTTCTTTCAGTACTTTTCCAGTGAAACTTGTACTCCATCCAACAACGGTTAGCTTGACCTTGGGTCCCAGACACCATCTCTGCTGAAAGTATCATCCTTAAATTCCGGTGTACTCCCAAATTGGCTTCTCGTACCATCCTAACTCCTAAAACAAAGGCCTAGTCTCTCTAATGAGCTAAATGTCCTTGCACCTGCAAAAGAAACATGAGAACGAGAAACGTTTCACTTCTCTAAGATTTTCCATCATCCTGAAACCCAAAGCCTTTACCAAGGGAAATCATTTTCGGCCTATAACATGTAGCTAACATGAGAAATGAACAGGCCTTTCTCTTTAAACGTATATGCGATCAGGCCTTTACACAAAGTTTAAACACACTCCTAAAATCACACTGTAAGCATTAATTTCATTACTCTTTATATGTGAGTAAGCAGACTACACGTGCAAACTTTAATAGGGTGCACATTAACCTAATACATTGCATTACATGAAACCAATCATTATGCATTGGAGAAATACATTTGCATTGAACTACGACATTACTCTTCATGAAAAGCATGGTTATATTTCTAATCACACTATGTTAAACAGATTCTAGTCATACATTTCTAAGTCACACCTTAACACTACCTTTATTAATATGTGGGTGTGGACTAACAGTGAATATGATGCACCCCTACAAATTTCAGAATAACGTGGCGCTCTATCATTCCTAATCCCCCTTGCCATCACAAATTTACACCTAAAATGTAGAACTAGATGTGCATATTTCTCCAAACTTGGCAGAGTACTCCGCACATGAGCGATCATATCAGCATAGATGTAGATCTACGCATGTAGATTTGCGAGTAAATGTTGAAGTGCTACAGGAGTACTACAAAGTATATTCGTAAATACCTTTTTGAATTTCCCCCATATGTTTTTATACTCTAAGCTGTTACATTTTATAATTGCGGCTGCTATTTTGGGCTATATTAAACTAAGTAAATGCTTCCTGTTTGCATTGACCACCAGATGCTAACCCCTGTATGAAGTCTCAGCAAGATGTTTAGAGCAGGAAGTTGGCACAAGCGCACCGGGCATCATTTATGCAGCGCATTCATTATAAACAGCTCTGCTTGGGGTGCAAGGACCCAACATACCCAACTGAAATATACTCAAGAGATTCATGAGAGCACATCTTGCTTCTTAAGTGTTTTTTAGAGGAGTAATTTACAAAAGGGTGTTCAAATAACATGCTGATTCTTTACTTAGTCGCATTAAATTAAGACAAAGTCAGCATGTCTATGGCAGAGACGAAGTAGTGGTTAGAGGCAAACAATGCAAAGGATGTAAACACATTATCAACAGAGTCAACACTTGGCCCCCCATTATATTTTAACCAAGACCCTTGACACTTGATCAATCAATAATCATTCAAATGGCAAAAACATAATGCTTTGGACACTTGCCTCAGGGCAGCTACCTCTGATACCCTCTTCTCTGCCCTAAATCCTCCTGGATGTTGTATGTAGATTACTTTATCACTTGTAAAGCACAGGATAGTTTGCTTTATTATTTATAAATTATAATAAGTTAAAATAAAAATAAGCTGTAATGCACATGGAGGGCTATCTTCATAGTTCTTGTTATAGCACCATATCTTGGTACATTCAGAAATTCTCCTGCTCTTCCTCCCAGCATGGGCCCTACTGCCTATCACTTCTTTCAACTTTGTGCTAGATAAAATGATAAGGGCATATGTAGAGCCCTCAATGGTAAGTAAGGGTATATTTCCCCCTAGCTACAAAAACAAGTATTGGCAAATCCAGTAGGTCTGGCTTATGAATGAATGTGCCTTGTGTGTAATTTCTAGGTTTAGACACTGAATGAGTCACTGTACATACACCTTGTCACTCATCTTTGCAGTAATGCATCCATTCATCCACCCACTGACTCATTCTTGCAATCCCCCTTTGACAAAACCATCATAAAGCACATACAAATTCAATAACCTATGCAAGGGCTACACTGTGTTCTAGTGTTTTCAGTCCTGTTAGGTGCATCGCACTAACAAATCACAATGGCGGCTTGCAGTTGACCATTTAACTAGCTGAACACCTGCCAGATCTCTATCAGGAATGAAGGGCTGGTCGGCAATCCACGGTACTCACCTGAAGCACTGCCGTGAAAGTTTACTTAAGGTGTTTTAGAAAAATGAAGGACAGCTTCATTTAGTTACCTAAGAGTATGGTTTTTATAATCCATTTAAAACAAGCATTGGCATAGCCAATAGGTCTCGCCTTTGGGACCTTATAAGTGTTTAGCCCTGCAACAGTTGCATAACTAAACACTTATAAGGTCCCAAAAGCGAGACCTATTGGCTATGCCAATGCTTGTTTTAACTGCTGCAATCTATTGAAGCCTCAAGGAGAATATCAAAGCGGCCGTGCGGCGCGAAAGTGATCGCGATCAAACATCAAAGCAGCCGCTTGGCCACGAAAGTGAAAGTAATCGCGGTAAAGCGCGACGCGCGCGCCCGCGCACATGCACTGTAGCTCTAGGCTGGCCTGGTAGCACTTTTTGGAGCTCTCCCAAAATGTTTTGCCAGACCAGCGCATGCGCTGGGTCAGGCAAGACCTAAAAAGGAAAGGTGTAGGATTTGTATTTTTACTGGCGCCGCTTTTTCTTGAAAAACATTGATGTAGCTGAACAGAGGTTTAGCGCTTGGACTCTAAAGTTCAAATAGCTATCATGTTTTTATTGCGCATCATCTTATTTTATAATGTACAAATGTTACACCACTGTAGTGTTGCACCAGGCGAATGCAAACAGCAAAACACAGGCAGTATATTCATGCCAGCCGAGAACAGTGTGACAACAGAGGTACTGCCAGAGTATTTTGTGCAGCAATAAAGTGACATGAAAATAACAACCAGCATTAGACACAGAGCAAAGGGTGAAAAGCGCAGTTTTACCTGCAGCAACAGTGTGACAGTGCCAGTGTTAACTTAATCTCGCATGCAGAGCACTGCTGCTATAGCAGTGTTACCTCTGCCCCGTGTGCAGAACAGTGCAGCAACGGCAACACTACGAGTACAAAGCAGCATAAGTAATGTAATACAAACCAGAAGAAATAACATAATCTACCCTATGGATTTAGAAACCCGTCCCAGCCATGCTCCATTTTAGGAACTACATGGTGATTGTTGGAAATGGCCCTTTTTGCAGGGTTATCCCTAAAAGTTTGCTTTTTCCTCCTATTTTCTCCTGACCTGTGTGTGTTGGTTTTATGACTCTGGGCACTTCACCACTGCTAATCAGTGCTAAAGTGCATAGGCTATCTGTGTAAACTGTGTTTTGATTGGTGTTTCCATGATTGGCTATTTGATTTATGTGTCAGTCCCTAGTAAAGTGCACTGTGAGTGCCAGGGCCTATAAATCAAATGCTGTTGGTGGGCTGCAGCACTGGATTGGGCCACCCTCGCAAACAGCCTGTAAAGTCTGTCTAAGGCCTGCCATTGTAGAGCCTGTGTGCAGCCTGGGGCTGCCATGTCGACTTGGCAAGTGCACACACTTGTAAGTCCCTAAACCTTCCCTTTTCTACATGTTAGTCACCCCTAAGGTAGGCCCAAGGTACCCCTGTGGTCAGGGTGCATTGTATGTGAAAGGTAGGACATGCCCTGGTGTGTGTGGCATATCCTAATAGTGAATTACAGCCATTTTCGTTTTTCATTATTGCAAGGCTAACTGTTCTCTATAGGCCAGAATGGGCAGTTTGATTATTACATCTTATAATCCTAACTGACTCAGGGAACATGGTAGAAATTCGAATGTAGTATGCCTGAACTCAGAATGATAAAATACATCTTTTAGTAAAGTTGGTTTTAACATTCTGTGTTTGAAAATACCACTTTTAGAAAGTAGGTATTTTCTTGTCTAACTATCCAAACCTGCCTCTGCTAGGCTGTGTATTCCTTGTCTGGAGTTTGAGTGACAGGGGTTGGGGAATTCCAGGGTGCTGGGCAATTCCCAGAGACAGGGTGAGTCAGCACAGGGTTGAATAAAGAGATCTGCATCTCGATGGGAGCGAGAAGTTGCACCTGGGACCTGAATAAGACTGCGCCTGCCCCCCACAGTGCTGGGTCCACCCCCTGTGGTGCGTCTGATGTCTCTGCCCTGCACTGTGAAAGAAGAGAAGGAATCATGTCAACAGAGTGCTCCAGTGCTGTGCCTTTCCTCCACAATGCTGGCTCAACCTCCTATGGGGCGTCTGATGTCTCTGCCCTGCACTCTGAAAGGAAGGAAGGAGTCATGTAAACAAAGTGCTCCAGGACTGACCAGAACTGGTTTGGACTAGGCAAAGGCCCCTCTGCCCTCAGAGGACAAAGGATTTGCTGGTATAAATATTGGGGCCCAGACCCCAGAGATTTAGATTACTTCTGAACTAAGGAACCTGCCAGGAAGAAGGACCGGGAAAGCTGGAGGAGGAGTACTGCCCCTATGCTGTGTTGTTGCTTTGTTGGGTTGGCCTGCAGCTGCTGCTTCTGCCTTGGGCAGTGAAAGGACTGGACTGAACTTTCTCTACTTGTGCTGAGTATCTCCAAAAGCCTGAACCGAGCTGGCTTCCTGTTAAGAAGTCTCAGGGACTGCAAAGACTTCACCAACCTCTGGGTACTGCTCCTGGAACCGCTGTTTCAGTTGCCACAGAGAAGGGGGAACTGCGACCAACTTCGTCACCGACTCCGCCACTGGCCTTGTGTCCTGAAGGCACCGCAGGCTGCACCGACTCGCCTTGCACCGCAAGCCTTGGTCTCACCGACTCCGTCACCGAGCCGCTGCCTACACCGCATCGAGAGACACCGCAACCTGCATCGCCTCGCTTCACTTCGCTGGCCTGGGCTCACCGACACGGTCGCTGCTGGCTCGACACCCGTGACCGACTCGTAACGCACAGCTGTCCGGCTCGGCCATGCGCCAATTCCCACCAACCGGCTCTGTCGCTCGCATCGCAACTTGCCAGCATCGCATCGAGCACTGTCTCGCCCTGCACCATAAGCCTTGGTCTCACTGACGCTGTATACACGATGGTCACCGAGCCGCTGCTCGCACCGCATCGATGGACACCGCACCTTGCACCGTTTCCAGCTTGCACCGTGACCACAACGAACGACACAACCGGCTCTGTCACCTGCACCGCAACCTACCAGCACCGCATCGAGCACCGACTCGCCCTGCACCGCAAGCCTTAGCCTCACCGACGCCGTCTGCACAATTGTCACCGAGCCGCTGCTCGCACCGCATCGGGGGACACCGCACCTTGCACCGCTTCCATTTTGCATCGCAACCGCGACGGATGCCAAGACCGACTCGCACACCCATGTGAGGCGCACTAAGAAAGGTACGGTGAACAAATCTGTCCCGCTGTTGCTGGCCCGTACCGACGTGGTCAGCAGGAACTGCGAGACTCTGTTGTTTTCAGCATCGCGGTCGGCTCGGACCAAGCTACCGACTCGTACGAACTGTGTTTTTCAACGTATTTTGCAACTAAAAGACATTTTGAGAAGTAACTATTTCTGAAGTTCTGTATGGTGGATATTTATCGTATTTGGTCTAGTTTATATAAAAATATTGGACATTTTTCTAAAACTGTTGTGGTGTCCATTTGTAGTGCTTTCATTGTATTACTGTTGGTTTGGTGCAAATGCTTTACACACTGCCTCTAAGATAAGCCTGACTGCTCGTGCCAAGCTACCAAGGGGTGAGCAGGGGTTATTTTAGGAGTGTAACTCCCTTGTCCTGACTAGAGTGGTGGTTTTTGCCTGGCTTGGGTGAAAACCTTAGCCAACCAGAAATCCCATTTCTAACAGTGATGCAGTTTTTTAAAGGACACTTCATCAGGATGAAGTAGTCACTTCCACCCTCTGATCTCAGCTACCCTTCCATTGACTTGCTTTTGCCCAAGTACATTGCTCCAGTGCCTTTTGTCTAGGTAGACGCTTTACAAATCCCATATACGCACAGAGCTAGCAGACAAGGAGGAAAGTGCACCTCACCAGCAGAACATTTGACGGAGTGAACTGATCAGCTTACAAGTGTTTGCAGTAAATACCAAGTTTCTCGTTGGTGTGCTTATATTTACAGCACATCTAACGTGCATTACAGGTTACCTGCAACAAGAGCAGCTCTTGACAAGAAAAGTTAAAGGGACCAAGGATCTCATAGGGGACGGGGACTTGGTTGAAGGTGTGACCCAGTAAATAAAATACTGCCCTCTTACGTGGAAAAGTATTACTAGTTGCCTTAGTGTTCTATGCCCTAAGGAAGGAACCAATTCTTTGAAGACTTGCTACATCTTTATAATTTACTTCATGGGGTTACATCTTCTCGCATAGTATGACATATCACAGGGCAGTCTCAAAATCTTGATGGTCCCGTATCCATTATAGGACAAGCACTGGCTCTAACGCTAGTTCATTTACAAACTTAGAATGATACATGGCTGAGCCGGTCCTGCAGGAATATGAGTTTCGCCAAAGACACAGTGTCCAGTGGCCACGCATGCGTGGCCTCTTCATTTAGGCCTAGCTTTTTTCCAAGATATGCTACATCGTGGAACTTGTGACACTGTAAACATGGCCTCAAGAACACAGCATGACTAATGATGTTGGATAAATTGTCACCAATGGCTGAAAATACCAGACGACATGGAGCCACTTGGGAGCTCTGGAGATGGTCCCAGACAGGTCACTATAGCAGAATCATTATCCCACTGTATATAGTAATAGACTATAGGACCTACATTAATGCATGTATTCCTATCTCGCACATGGACAGTTAAATCTGATACATCAACTGCTATGGAGGAATTGTTTTTCAACTAGATTTTGCACACCGGGACTTCTAAAGCCAAACTTCTATTACGGAAACTCGAACTACAACAACCAGAAAGCAAACTCGTGCTGGCCGGAAAAACAGGGCTGGCTAGGAGGGGCCATTTGGCAGAATTGTAAGGCAGGCAGCATCACCACTCACCTTCTCTGTTGAGTGCCAAGCCATCATTTCTTTTCTGAATGCTGGTTTTCCCACTGGTGGGATGTGGTGCCCTGTGAAGGAAGAGAGAATCGAGGATACAGACTCCGGACATTGCAGAGCCCTCCCTGTGCAGAGGCGGAAGTGGAGATCATTAATGAGGCTGCTGTCAGCCCTCAGGAGTCATGACGAACCGAAGTGTGCATTTCTCTCAAAATCACTCAATCAGACACTGGCTATATACTCACATTTAGCTGCGTTTTCAGTGAACTGTCTATTGAGGTAATAGCTATTTAAATATTATCAGATCAGCAGACCAAAGCTGCGGATTTTGGAAGTGGGGAATCCGGCTCAAGTCTCGGCGTCGGCTCAGCATCCTGTATTCTGGCTAAATTGCTTAATCTCCCCATGCCTACCAAAAATGAATGTGTCCTTGGGCAGTGTAATGTAATGAAACTTGTGCTCAGCTATAGCGCTCCAATACCTATGGGGAGAGTTTGGGCTATATGAAACTGCAAAAAAACTATACATAAGGAAAGTTAGGGGTTTCTTGAAATTGGGATTCTTTGTAATGATGCAGGGAGAACCAGTTATATGCATTTTTAATTGTAACCTAAATGCTAAATACACTTGCTACCAGTAAAGATGGACGGTGTGGTTGCTGTGTTTCATGGGCGTCTGTGGCCTAGGGGCGGCCACATTTTGAGACTTTGAAACTAGGAAAAAGGTTTGAATCCCAGGATCGACTCCGCATCCTGTGATTCTGGGCAAATCATTCAATATTATTGTGCCTTACCTGTAGCGTCTGATTCTATTATAACGTGTTTTAATGCACATGTCAAATTCGCAGTAATTAAATAAATATTTATTAAAAAAACAGCACAGCCCTATAGGCAGGCAGATGACAGGCTCTTTGAGTTTGAACAACTTAAGTTTTATCAAAGAATGTTCTATAGTTGGGATATCGGCGTCTTCATTGAATTAAAATGCTAATATTTGTTAAACATAATTCTCAAGCCTACAATAACCACGTATTTCACAATTATAAACAATCTTATAGGAGGTTTAAAATTGTGTTCTTTCGTTAGCTCCATTGTATAGATCAACATAAAAACTGCAGTAAGTACTAACAACGAGAGTTTGTGGCCTTGCGGCCAGAGCTGTTGACTTAGAAGCTGGGGAACTGGGTTAGAGTCTCGGCAATGACGCTGAACATCCTGTGATTCTGGGCAAACCCTTATATCTCCCCGTGCCCGCCAAAAATGATTGTGTGTCTTTATGTTATGTAACTGGTACTTGTGTAAAGCGCTCCAATCTATATGGGTCGAGTTCCTCCAATATAACTGAAAAAAAAAAATTGACGTTACAAAAAATGTCTGTGATCGTATTTTGATTTGCATATTTTGAGGGCCACTGGAACAATACCTATGGGTCGAGTTCGCACTATATAAATCTTTGGTGAGATGCTGATACTCCCCACGGGCACAGCGTGAGATAGTCCAGGGACAAGACACCGCGATTAACGAACCGAACACTCTGGGACACAAGAACCATTACCTCTTCTAATGCACCGTGCGTGGATGTTGCAAGGGCTGGCAGCGAGTGGCTCTGGAAGAGAGTTAAGCTCAGAGGCTGTTTATATTGAAAGTGAAAGCGCTTCTGCACTTCTGTGTAATGAAGGGAACACACTTCCCATGCACTTAAGGGGGAGCTCAGGAAAAGCGGGAGGGAGGAAAGGGTTAAGGGTGGGTGCATGGTGGGTGGGCATGTGACTCGGTGAAGGAAACAGCAATAAAGCCCTTTAAGGGGCTTGTCTTTAAGCAAGGCGATGGCTCAGCATATAACGCTGCCGACTTTGCAGCTGGAGAACAGGGTTCGCTTGGGCTGTATCACTTAATGATAAATAAATAAACGAGATCTCGGGGTGGGTCGATACAAATAGAGAGAAATAAAAACACAGAGCAATTCAATGTAGGTTGGGGGCATTGGACTACGGGAGGGGTGTGGACATGGGAAGAAAGTAGTCTGTGCAGTAAAGGGGCCAATAGCCGTGGAAGGACACAAATTACTGACATGCCTGTCATCGGGTGGGACTAACAAGCTTAAAACCAATCGGAAGGCAGCATTTATAACCTAAGCCAATGAAGAAGATGGGCTGGAGAGTGGGCGGAGCTTCCATGAAGCTTCCACACTATAGTGTATACTGCATGCCTCGCAAAGCGATGGCAGCGCATTTGCGCTGCAACGCTAGCGAGACCTAATGAATAGAAAACCTTTAATTTTTCGTTTTGTAAAGCATCTCGTTTTCCTTTAAGGAAAACGGGCTGCCTTACAAAAAAAAAGATGGCTTTATTGAAAAGCAATCTCGGACATGGAGGTCTGCTGATCTCAGCAGGTCACCATCCCCGTGAGTTTTGCGATTCCCAGGGGGTCGCAAATAGCGACCTACTTCATTAATATTCATGAGGTAGGTCATTTGCGACCCTTTAGGAATCGCAAAAGGTGTACTATACACCTTCATACATTGCATTTTGCGATTTCTTATTTGCGAATCCTTGTGATTCACAATTAGGGAATCGCAAAATGCTAGCAACATACATCTGGCCCTTAAAGACAAAGAAACACGATTGAAATGTAAATTGATGCGTGTGCATAGGATTGCGAATAAATATGAAATACAGCAATCTTGGAGTGCTTTACTCACTGCACAAGCGGGGAGGTTATGACTATAATAGTACGTATTGTCCTCTCCCCTTTTTGCATAAGTTTGCTATATAAAAAAAACTCTAATCTTGGCTTAAAAATCTTACTCAACCATTTAAAACAATAGAGAGAAAATGACTGATGTATATGGTCGAATTCTTGTTAGTTGGAACATTTAATGTGGTGCTGGCAATTGTTGGTTTTTCCTTTAAAAAAGACACTCTGTACACATGACTCTATGGCCCAGCTGAAGGCTACAGCCGAAATGCATAGGCTATGTGAAGCTGTAAGATGCACTGCTCTTGGAGCACAGTAAGTGAATAAAATGGATTGTTATGCAACCGGATTGTGCTGTGTACTGCTTGAACTGATTACAGAGGAGTGAAAGGCCAGTTCAGTAATGCACACTCACAAGTTGGCCCATTCAGGGCATGAAGGAGGAAATCTGCCTTTACAAGCTCCCTTATGTCATGACCTGGGCATAAGGGCACTAGGACACTGTACCCGACAGGTGGGGAGGGGGTGAGAACCGGACACCACTTCTGGTCAAGGGAGTGAGGAAGGGGCAGAGCATTGACGAGAGGGTCAAGCAACTGGACGTGTGGTCAGCGCAGTCAGCGCAGTGCAACAACAATAAATAATAAGTAACTCTTTCACCTGACTCCTGTCATCCTTGGGCTGTGCAATAAGACAACTGGCGACGAGGGCGGGACGAAAAGGACGACGCGTGTATCCAGTTGCCTCAGGAGTAAAGAAAAACGGAGCCAGGAGCCCACCCTGGTCCGAGTGAGAGGAGAAGAAACGGCGCGGAAGCCCACCCCGGCCGAAGAAGAAACAGCGCGGGAGCCCACCCCGGCCATACCAGAAAGCCGGTAAGAAGCCCCTGACCTGCCCGATACCAATAACAAAGCTGCCCGCAAGAAAAAGTCAGCGCGTGAGGAAATTAAAGGAAATCTCGCGCGAAGACAGCAGCCATTTTAAAGTCAGGCAAAAGCGGCCAATCAGCGTTGCGGAAGGCCCGGCGGCCATTTTAAAGTCAGGTGGAGGCACGAAAGGACCCGCGATCTCGCGAGACTTGGGCAGCCATTTTGAAATCAGGCAAAAGCAGCCAATAAGGAGCGCGAGAGGCCCGGTGGCAATTTTAAAGTCAGGAAAGAAAGGAAAAAGGAAGAAAAGCTGCGCAACGGAGGAAATAAAAGGAAATAAGAGGAAGAAAAGCTGCGCAAAAGAGGAAATCAAAAGAAATAATAAAGATAAAAAGAATAAAGAAGACAAGAAAGAAAGAAAACAAAACGAAAGGGACAAATAGACAAAGAAGAGAAACTAGCACGGTGGTACCAAGGAAAAGAAGTACGCCATAGCGCTAGTGCTGAATGCCAACAATGGCTGACCAAGCAAATGACAAATACAGCACGCAAGCAATGTTCCGCAGACCCCTTCCATTTAACTTATCTGAACCACAGCTAGGTATCAGATGGGAACGATGGATTCGCAAGTTCGAAAGGTACATTTGCGCCACAGATGGAGTGGACACAAAGCAGATGGATCTATTTTTAAACCTTGTAGGGGACGAAGTAGACAACCTGCTAGTGACATTCCCTGAAGACCAAACGGCAACATACAAGAGGCTAATTAAGTGCCTTTCGGACAGGTTTGACCCGCAAAGAAACATTGACTTTGAGAGGTACACCTTCGCCATCGCATATCAGCAAGCAGAGGAGTCCCTTGACGACTTTGCAACACGACTGCGCAAATTGGTCACACACTGCAAGTTTGATAAGTTCGACAACGAACAGGCAATTCACCTGCGCATCATTGAAGGATGTCGGTCTGTGGAGTTCCGCACACGAATTCTGAAAGAACCTACCTCGCTAGAGAAAATTCTGACCATGGCCAGGGCAGAAGCGAGAGCAACCACACATGCAAAACAGATCGAGCTGGGAAAAGAGAGTAATGGTCGGAAGCGGTCACATGAACACCCGTAAGAAAGAAAACAATGAGCAACTACCAAGAAAACAACATGAAAGAACATGCTACAGATTCCAGGCTCGAGTTCCCGCACATTGGTGCGTGCCCGGCAATGGGTCAGACATGCAGAAAATGCAACAGGAACAACCATTTTGCAAGCGCCTGCACGGGCACACAATTTAAAAGTGAGAGAGGAAGACTTGGAAGACCTCGGATGACGACAAACAGATATGCCAGGCACATGGAAATGGCAAATCGCAGCTCTTCAGCTGAGTCCGACGGAGAAGCTGTACAAGAGAACGTAGAACGACTATACCTGATGTCCGACGTTGCTCCTGCAGAAGAAGCAGAAGGGCGAGAGAGCATTCATTTAATAGAGAAACATCAAGTAAAAAAAGACGGTGACCATGGACACTGATGTGGGAAAACACAACACGCGATTCGTGATAGACAGCAGCGCCACATGTAACATAATGTGTGTATCAGAATATTAAAAGATGAAAACAAAGCCAGCGCTAGTGCCATCATCTGTTGACGTATTCACTTGGGGGTCGAAGAAACCAGTTCTCAACATGGGGAAGTTTACAGAGACACTGATATACAAAGACCGATCAAGCAAGGAAGACGTACATGTACTGAAGGGTGACATTCCAGCACCATGTTTACTGAGCAACGTCACGGCGCAGGTGATGGGCCGCCTCGCAATGACATACCACATGTCAGAGAAAAAGAACATCCTGCGAGACTATCCAGGAATACTAAACGGACTAGGGAAACTAAAAGGATGGCATATAACACTGCACAGAAATGAAGCAGTAAAGCCAGTAGCTCAACATCACCGATGAGTGCCGATACACCTGCAGCCACAAGTAGAGGAGGAAATACAAAGCCTGTTGAGCCAAGAAATTATAGAGCCGGTGGACGGGCCGACCCCATGGGTGTCACCAATAGTGGCAGTCCCAAAGAAGAACACATCCAAGATTCGCATATGCGTCGACATGAGGATACCAAACACAGCAATTGAACGGGAAAGACACCCTGGACCGCACCTAAATGACATGATCAGCTGCCTCACTGGCACCTGCCGATTTTCAAAGCTGGACCTGTGCAAAGGGTATCATCAGCTGGAGCTTGACCTCAATCAAGGTATATTACCACATTCTCCACGCACATGGGTTTCTTTCGCTACAAGCGACTGAGTTTTGGCATCTCATCGGCTGCAGAGATATTTCAAGAAACAATACAGCAGGTCATAAGGCCGGTAAAGAACAGCCTCAATTACAGTGATGACATTCTGGTGTTTGGTCAATCAGATGACGAGCATGACAGAGCGTTGCGGGAGGTATGTTCACATCTGGAACAAGCAGGTCTAACGCTGAATGAAGACAAGTGTGAAATAGGGAAAAACGAACTGGTATTTTTTGGACACATCTTCTCTAAAAAAGGGATGCGACCAGATCGCAGCAAAGTGGAGACGCTGGAAAAAGCGAGTCCTCCGGGCGACGTTGCAGAAGTGAGGTCATTCCTTGGGCTTGCCAGCTACTGCGCTACATACATAAAAGACTTTGCCATAGTAAGCACGCCACTTAGAAACTAACGAAGCAAGGCCAGACTTTCATGTGGACACAAGAATGCAACAAGGCGTTTGAGGCCTTCAGACATGCGGAAATAGCGGTAGACCATCTTGCTTACATCGATCCACTGCTGTGCACAGAACTGACGGTGGACGCCAGCTCGGTGGGACTAGGAGCGATCCTATCACAACACATGCCAGCAGAGACTCTCCAAGAAGGATCGTAGCATATACAAGCAAAAGCCTGTCCGACATTGAGAGAGCATACTCACAGCCAGAAAAAGAAAGCCTCGCAGTAGTATGGGAGGGTGAGCACTATCACATGTTCATATACGGGAAACCATTCACTATCATAACAGATCATCAGGCCCTAGTGACCATCTATGGAAATCCAAATGCGAAAATACCACCTCGAATCCTGCACTGGGGCATAAGGCTGATGGACTATAACTTCAAGATCGTGCATAAACCAGGGAAAGAACACAACCCGGCAGACTACATGTCGCAGCATCCTTTACCACAGAGACCTCAGGCCACATCAATAGCGAAGGAATATCTGAACTTTGTACTGAAACAAAACACTCCGGCATCGATAACAATAGCAGAACTGGAGCAAGAAACAGAGAGGGGTGCCACGATGCAGGTGGTAAAGTTGGTAACAAGACAACAAAGATGGAGGCATGTCAACAACAAAAGCAGCATCATGGAAGATGGAGTGAACAAGGAGGAAATGCTAGCGTTCAAAAAGGTTCACGAAGAACTATCAGAGACCAGGAATGGAATAATAATGAGAGGAACAAGAATAGTGATGCCAAGGGTTTTGTGTAGACAGACAGTAAACTTGGCACACGAATCACACAGAGGCATGTTTGCGACAAAGAAACTGCTACAGGAGAAAATGTGGTTCCCTGGGTTGGACAACATGGTGGAGACCACAGTCACAAATTACCACATTTGCCAAACAAAATGGCAGCCAGCAAAACCAGAACCACTACAAATGTCAGAGCTCCAGCGGGCAGTGTGGACAGAACTGGTAGCAGACTTCTACGGGCCCGATCGAAACGGGCAACTACTTACTTGTGATCATTGATGAATACTCCAGATTTCCCATTGTGTGACAAGTATCGTCAACATCAGCAAGTGCAACGCTGCCAACAATGGATGACATATTTGCAGCATGGGGTTCCCCACAAACACTAAAGACAGATAATGGCCCGCCATTCTCAGGAGAAGAATTTCGAAAGTTCATGGACTATCTAGGTATCCATCACAGGAAGATAACACCTCTGTGGCCACATGAAAATGGCATGGTGGAAAGATTCATGGAAACATAAAAAAGGCTGTCCAAAGAGCAAAGCTGGCGCAGATATCAATAGGACAGGCCATGTGTCAAGTACTAAGGGACTATCGAAACACCCCTCACAGCTCCACGGGACGGTGTCCCGCCGAGCTGGTGCTGGGCAGAACAAGCAGAACAAGGCTCCCGCAGCTGGAGGCAACAACAACACCAGAACATGGCAGCATTGCTGTCAGAGACCAAGAGGCCAAGGAGAAAATGAAGGCATATACCGATGCCAGGAGACATGTCACTCCCGCGCACCTCAAGCAAGGGGTTGTCGTGGTCGTACAGCAGCGGCAGCTGAGAAAATTGGACAGCCCATTCTCAAAGGAGCCATTAACGGTGACACAGGTGAAAGGGAACATGATAACAGCAACAGCAGGCCCTTAGCAGATCACAAGAAACAGCTCACACTTCAAGGAGCTAAAGAAAATGGATGAAGATGGAGGAGATGCAGCTGCGGGGGACAAAGGCGCAGACAAAAGACCGGATGAGGACGGGCAGATGGACAAGGGAGAGACACATCAAAGAAGAGAACGCAAAAGACCAAAAAGACTGATTGAAGAAATGTAATGATGAAAACAACAACATGTCTTTGTACACATCTTTTTCTCTTTTTCTCTTTCTCTCTCTCTCTCTCTTTCTCTCTCTCTCTCTCTCTCGTTTCTTTTTTCTATCTCTCTCTTTTCTTTCTCTATCTCTCTCTACAGCTCATTAGCAATCACCACCTTTTCTGTCATTTTCCTGCAACAAAAGGGGAGATGTCGTGACCTGGGAACAAGGGCACTAGTACCCTGTACCCGACTGGTGGGGAGGGGGTGAGAACCGGACACCCCTTCCGGTCAAGGGAGTGAGGAAGGGGCAGAGCATTGATGAAAGGGGCAAGCGACTGGACGTGTGGTCAGCGCAGAGCAACGACAATAAATAATAGGTAACTCTTTCACCTGACTCCTGTCGTCCCTGGGCTGTGCAATGTGATACCCTACACTTACAAGTTGGCCCATTCAGGATGTGAACAAGGAACTATTTTTGAAATTATAAATTGTGATTTCCACTATATATGTGCTACAGAGGGACACAGTGTTAAACAGGGCATGACACTATTCAAATGATTTTGAATTATCATTGTATGTTATGAAATGTATACATGTTCTCGTCCCTTGCATTGATCATTTAGGATTGGAATCATATGATGACTCAGACTAGATCATATAGGATTTGTGCCTGCCCTAAATATTTATGTATTTTTCTCATTATGAGTTAGGATTAATATGGTATAACAAGTCAACGACTGTGCTGTCTCTGCTTTACTGGGCTGTGCCTTAGATTTTCCCAATATCCAATTTCTCAGTAAGAAAGGACAATTAATGAGCCAAAAATTTACATGTATAACAATGCACACATTGAAATACAGAAAAATAAAAAATAAAATAAAAGGACCCTAATGAAAATACAAAATTTATTCAGTGAAAAATATCACCAGGGCTCAGTATAATAAGCTGGTACATATAACATATTACAATCATATACAAAACCAGACAGGTGGCAGACAAGGAGAAAAAACATAAAAGGCAGAGTTTCAACACTTTACAAGAAAACTCCGACAAACAAGACAATGTTTCCTCCAATAATTGCGGCCACAGTAGCGTCGACGACGTTTCGACCTTTGGCGTTAATCCATGGTCATCCTCAGGACATAAAGTTTAACTGAGCTTCCCAAATGAACAATCTAATAATTACAAAAATAACGTAATTGCACTCAATTTAGTTAAAAAGGGTCAATAAATTGTTTTTTTGGAAAGTGTGCTTTCCCAAAAACATATCTTAAAAAAGGTGAAAGTAAAAGGAAAGACACCTTCTACCGTACCCAATGAGTGATCATAAATGACCAGTGCATAGCAGCGAAAAGATGAATCAATGTGCCACTAGTATAAACAAGTTGTGAGTAATCAGAAAAGCTGTGTATATTAGATTCCAGCACCATGATAGTATAGAAATTTAATAACAACTTACATATACATCAAATAGATTCTATGTTGCTCTAAATTCAATTCGGCAACTGGCCACCAAAACAAGTCTTATGGGGCCAAAAAATGAATAGATCCACTCCAAATTATGCCCGCATTGTAAGGCTAAACCGCAAAAAGAAATAAGTGATTTGATATGAACCATTGTGTTATTTTTAATGATATGCGCATTTTATTTTCAAAGAAACGTACATCTATAGTGGCTTAAATTTCAATGAATTACCTTCGCGTCAAATAGCGAATCATATGTGAAAAGGCTAAGAATAATCCAAAGCGTTATGGGGTTAATGAGTAGTTGACCAAACTCAAACTAAATGAATTTAGCAACGCTTATCAGAATTGGCATAACACATCGCAAGTTACTTGCTAATTAATAGCCTCATTACACCGTATCACCGGTTTCAAATCTTTAGAAAAAACAAACAGAAAAAGGGGAACTTTAGACACGGCGCAGCAGAGAAGCCACAGCGCCATGTCAAAACAAATAAAGTTAGAAAAAATGTGGGGGGAAGAGAAAGGTTGGAGGGTGATGTTTAATGTGGAGAAAGTTTATTGTATTGTTCTTTACATGGAACTTAGCAGAGTGTTATACTGCAAGATGGCAGCACATTACAAAAGTGAATTGTAATATATTTGCTTTTTGGAAATGAAAAATAAAGTTTAAAAAAACAAAAAAACTGTGCTGTCTCACCCCAGTAATGAACATGTTCCAAATGTCCGCCCTGATAACATAGGATTAACTTAACTCCATACGCCATCATCGATTTTGATTAATGATTGAACTTTTTTCACATACGTAATCCGGTTTGTTTTAAATGTTATGTTAATATTATGTTAATTTATTTCTTCTATAGCGCTCGGCTACTCCCAGGAGCATCCCGGCGCTTTGCTGAAGAACATTGGCAGACACAACAGAACGCAACCACAGAAAGGAGATAGAGAGAAGACCAGAATTATCTGAAGAAATAAAGTTTATTTAGTGAAAAGCCACGTTTTAAGCTCCTTTCTAAAGGCGAGGAGACTGGGAGCCTGTTTAAGAGAAAGTAGTAGTTCATTCCACTCCTTCGGGACCAAGTAGCGGAAGGAGCGATCACCCATCCTTGTGCGCCTAATGACCGGGACTGTCATTTTGGATAGCAAAGATGATCGCAAGGCCCTACCCGGTACATATCGGGAAAGACGTTTCCTTAAGTACTTAGGGCCAGAGCCTTGTAGAGCCTTAAAGGCAAGAGTCAGGCACTTAAAGAGAATTCTTTTAGCGATCGGCAGCCAGTGTAAAGCATTTAATAGGGCCGTAGATTGTCAATGAATTTTGAACCACGCTGAAATTGAAAAAGGCGTTGTGCCGAAACGTGTCTGTCAGTGCTTTGTGACTTACTGATTAAAGCATTTTGCTCAAAATCTACCCGTGATTCTCCCTGTTACTGACTGTGTTATCTATTCATCAGAAATAAACATTCATGCTGCGGCTCACCACTGCTGGGAATGCACCCGGGACGAGTGGTGCGGCGGAGGGTGAAACTTTGTGATTGTGGATATATATATATATATATATATATATATATATATATATATATATATATATATATATATATATATATATATATATATCAAGGCGTTTCGACTGTGTGTTCACAGCCGAAACGCGTCATGCTGACAAATGGAAGAATAAATTAAGCACGTTTAAACTCGATACGGCGCACTTTTGTGGTCTGTACCTGTGTGAATTGTGGAGTATGCTGCAAGGGATCCAGGATCATTGAATTGATATATATATATATATATATATATATATATTTTCAAACAATCCACGTCGCTGGTTGTCCTGCCATTCATGACGGCTTTCCTAAATCACTTCTTTGTGTAAGCCATTAGAGACAAGCCACAGCCCAATTCCTTAGAGCGTGATACATTTTATTAATTACAGCAAGAGCACCTGACACGTTTTGTAGCTGACTGCACCTTCTTGGGTATATATATATATTCCAACGCAATCCAGTTAACAGTTGTAAAGAAAACTCACTGGTGCCGTGGCCTCAATTTCAAGACGTGCTTTATTCAACGGATATTCCTACGCGTTTCGGAGTTTCAATCACTCCTTGATCCCGCCCGTGATCAAGGAGTGATTGAAACTCCGAAACGCGTAGGGATATCCGTTGAATAAAGCACGCCTTGAAATTGAGGCCACGGCACCAGTGAGTTTTCTTTACAACTGTTAACTGGATTGCGTTGGAATTTGTTGGGAGTGGCATCCCGGCCGTGTTGCCCGCCGTCGAAGTGGCTTTGGTGTGCCGAACGATACGTTGGAATATATATATATATATATCTCCACAACGTCCGTTTTTACAGTTTTTCAAAAACGATGACGCGGTTCAGAGGAAGCCTCCTTGTGCACTCGTGAACAAGGGGGCTTCCTCTGACATGCGTCGAGTGACTGGGCTTAACTAAGAAATAAACACGCTGAAAAGGATTGTTTGTGGCCTTGGCATAATTTTTGGAAAACGGTAAAAAAGGACGTTGTGGAGATTTGGGGTACGCGACCCCGCCAGGGCCCACCGTTGCAAGCGGCTGGGATTTCTTCGCGAAAATCGAGTTGTGGATATGTGTGTGTGTGTGTGTTAATATATATATGCAAAAAAAGCAGAGAGCTCTGGATAGTTCTGAAGTTTAGGTGGAAAGCAGCTCCAGTATAGAGCACTCTCAACACCAGCGACACTCTAAATTTGTTCACCTCAAATGTCTGGTTTTCTATCAAAGTCTTTAAGCATAGGATTAGCGCAGTGCTATATCCTTCTGAGCTGTAAAATGGACAAAGCCTTTTACCACTCCAGACACAGTATTACAGCTTTGGATTGGTAAAATTCAATCCAAGCCAACCTGAAATGAGTTAAAGCAACCCCTGACACATGTTTTGCTCTCATTAGAGCTTGTCAGGGAGGTATAGCTTTGTTCAGACACAAGGGAGCACCCAGTATAGGTCAAAACAATACCCTTGCAGGCACAGAGTGACGCATAATTATGCACAAAAAGAAGCAGAGAACTCTGGGTAGTTCTCAAGATTAGGTGGAAAGCAGCTCCAGTATAGAGCACTCTCAGCAACAGCAACAAATACGTCTTAAACAATCTTAAACAAATACATCAAATAAATAATTAAAAATACGTCGGAGAAAACCATAACTTCACATTAACATTTGTTTTTTCTGTGAATATATAAAAATACTGTCTTGTCTCTAAATATCGTCGCTTTCCCTTATCCCTTTTGTTTGGGTTTTTTATTTATTATTTTTATTTGATCTTTTACATTTTTATTACACTTAAATCTAGTTTATATTATTTTACAGATTTTTATTGTAACCAAGTTTAATATTAATGCTTATCTATATTAACTTGTTATACAATGTCCCTCACGATGTGATGACTCTTCATGCTTCCATACTGCAAACTTACCTCCAATGTAGTGCTTGTGATATAATGAAATGACTCCTGATGTTGAGCCCCCGATGTATAAGTCAAAAAACAGAGATATAATTTATTCACATGTACAGTGTGGGAGATAGAGGAGTACAAGGCCACTTGTTATCATGTATGTTTTTATGTCCCAAACAAGAACAGAGTTCAACCATGTAGTTTTGGCTGCTTCCGAGGAGGTTGGAAATCCTGATATTAAAGTTATTCATGTGTTCCTTTTTGTAAATGTATGGGACTAAGCACCTATGTACAAAGAGACTGGTTGCAAATAGTGGTTGCTGTTTGCTTGGTAACTTTTTGCAACCTTTCTCTAATTTTGTACTAATATGTCATGTCACAATATCTCCAGTCAGGAGGATTTGCAGAATAACCTGCCTAATTAATATTTATTTGGTATGTCACTTTTGCGACCCCCTATGCGAATCCTATGATCTTTAAAGGAAGGAGAAAGGAGCAGGCAGTGGTTCTCTGGAGTACTGCCTGACTGCCTGCTCCCCCTGTGATTGCCAAAGGGGAGGTTGTCCACTGGGGGCAGCTTCCTTTTGCGAATCTGTTACAATTTCCCATGAGTCAGTAATGTTTCAATATCTCACTGTCACAGTTTCTGACACAAACCCTTAATTCATGTAACAGGGATTTGCAATTACACCACACACCAATTCAGAATGAGTTGGTAAAGCCATTTAGTAGTTCGAAAATTCTGAATCACAAAATAGATTTGGTACATTTGAAACTGTCATTTTGGGTGTGCAAACCCTCTGATTTTGTTAATGGAAGGGCTTGCGACCACAATGTTTTAGTACATCTTGCCATTAGAGTGGATTGAACTACGCAGATATCAGTAGACAGTTTTCACAGTCCATTGACACCTGCCAGCAGGGCTCGTGGTTTGTCTGTCTAAAAGGTCATGAATCCCCACTTGGAGTTGCATGGGTGTAAGGCCATAATACTCAGCAACACTTTGGGCAACACTGGGCCCACAGAAGTACAAAAGTAAGGTAGATGGTATTACATTTTTATATGTTACGGGATGTCAAATCCATACAATGTGTGAAATGGAGGTCGAGGTAGCATGAATAGAGGGGCAACAGGACTGAAGCATACAGGACATTGTTACTCAAACACTACCAGGCTTTGCCACCGTGGACAGGAAGAGCAATTCCAGACATCCATGTGGATCCATCCTACTGGTGGCAGAACTTCGGGGCTATTGCTCCACAATAGCTGCAAGGAGAGATAATAATTATTTTACGCAACATTTAAATCAAGGGTTTGGGCATTCTATTACGAATGTGAGTTAGTAGCATCATGCACTTTGGAGCATCACACATGGGGACAGAGGAAATAGGCCCATATACACCGTGCAATGCACTAGGAAGAGCTGCAGATGATGGTGGTCTTGATAAAAATGTTAGGATTGATACACAGTGGCCAGTGCTGTGCATGCTCTAGAAGAGAAGAAAGAATTATGGATTTAATGCATGAAATCATCTTAGCAACTGGTATTTACTCTGGATTGCATTTCAGTCGACCTTTTTGCACATTGTGCCACTGCAAAAAGAGGCAACCTCATACAAACCAGTCTTGCGACAATTAGGACATGTCACCTCTGAATACACACACAAGTGCTAAACCACAACCGCTCTGTTTGGCAACACTAATACCAAGTGATATCCCCTCTGTGCAGGACTGCTCCTGCTAGGACATACCCTCTCTGTACGGAAACACATACTGCTGGATCAAGCCTGCTGTACATATGACATAAACTATACCCCATCAAGACGGGCCAACAATGCTCCGGGGTTTCATGTCCTGAAAAGCAGAGGGGCCATGTCTTAGCAGTTCTGGCTCAATCTTTTTTATCAGGGATGTCAAGACTGATGTGTATATAGATGGTTCTTGTCTGCAGTGACAGAACAAAAATTACATTGGCCTGGAATGTAACACAGAGTATTTACCAGTGGGTGAGATTAATTCAACCCTGCTATCACTTTTTTGTTTTTCTCTGTGTATGACATAACATCCATACTCCTACTAGTCCTATACACCATGCCTTATGGAAAGACACGTCATGCCAACATGATACCAGTGCCAATGTTGGTGAGGGCATTGAGTGGAGTCTGTAACTGTGCAGGGGCTGCAGGGAGAGACAATTTACAATGAGTTACACTATAGGGAGGGATATGAGCTCAGTATTATTGGCACAGCTTTCCTTGCATTTTCTTAGGAATATTTGTGGATTCCAAAAAGTCATAAATAAAAATCTACATTTGTACATTGGTGTCTTTGGAGCTGTTTCAGAAAAACATTTATGAGTACAGAAAGTAGAACTACTTACTCTTACATGCCTTTGTGAACCGCCCCCAAAGCCTAACTCCCTGTGAATAAAAGTGCAAAGAGAGCTCAGACCGTTCTATTTGTTTTAATTGTATAAAACTATTCCCTTATTATAACATTTTATTCCCACTTTTAGATATTTTTGAGACAATTCACAAAGACTTGCAAAAAGTATATATAAGAGCACTCCTTCATCTGTACATACTCCAAATGTCTTTGTTGGCAGACCCCTGAGAGTGCAGATTTAAGACTTTCTTTATGAATCAGACATCACATTTAAATACAGATGCATGCACAGTAAATGTGAACCCATGCATGCAAATTGTACGCAGGCATGTGTCTCACTGTGCACATGTGAAGTTGAAAATGGAGTCTGTGTAAATACCATGTAATTGTAAACCAATACATGTGTGAAAGTGCAATTTCCAAGGTACATAGTGTCGTGTAGTTCCTACTAATCCGTAGGATCTGTGCATTGTTTGGATAATATAAACTAGGGGCTTGGTGCCAAGCCTGATTCCGGACACCCACTTAGGATATGTTGGCCTATAGACCAGCTAGCTCACAGTGCCACCGTAAACCCCCCTAACCACCAGGGAGCTAATGGTTTCTGGCAACCACTGAAAATCAAAACCCTGACCCCTCACAGAGAAGTATACAGAGAATACAAAGTGGGATGTTTTCAATACGTTTATTGAACCAATGTTATTCTTGCATAAAATATGTGTGCTGCAATGATCAATAGAAAAAAGCATATGAATGTGATTACTAGCACGAAAAGCATAAATACTAGATATAGTTCTACCGTAGTGCTAAAACAACGTATATATGCAGGCATATAAAACAAGGCAGTAATCAACCGTACTACTACGATGCAAACCCTACTCTAAGTGTACCTGGAGTGTGTGTAGATGTCGAGCTAAGAATCCCCCCAAGGGACAATCCAAACCCAGTACCTGAGAGGATAGAATGAAGGACCCCGTCTTGGTCATGGACTGGACACCCCTCACAAGATGTCGGATCGCTGCATGATGATTCCCCAGCATGCAAGGACCTCAGTGCCAGCGGAAGTGCCTCCTCTGCTGATCTATTGGGATGCTCATCTTTTATAATAGAAAGCAGCCTTGTAATGTGCATATAGAATAGCAATGTTATAGATGTGTTGATAGCCCTGTCGCCCCATGGATAAAGAGATAGAGATGACATTTGTACATAGTGCGAAACAAGACCTTGTACATGATTCTCAGGGCTTTGTGATAATGTTATGCGAAGTTCCAGGGCTGAGGCACAAAGGTATGTAAAAGTACATAAAAGATTATTCTTATAGCACTACTTCCCATACTCATAAATACTTTTTGTGAACTGTCCCGATTCTGTTTTATACCCATGCAAGAAGCAGCAGCGCACAAAGGGCCTGGCAAGGTATAATGCATACTCATGAAGATAAAAGAATAAAAATAGTTAATGAAGTGGTCCCTTCATTATTACATTTACTTCAGCAGCCTGTGACTGCTCTGCTGCTGAACCTGCTGATGGAAACACCTAGGAAAGGCAACACATTCTACATAATGGCATGTGGGAAGCAGTTACAATTTCTCCTCCGATGGACCCTTTTGGCTGACTGAGAGGCAAAAGGGAGTTGACATTACAAATAAACAATGTAATACTCGTGTAGTCCATTGTCAGAATGCCTTTTTTGGCCCACTTGCAAGGGAGTTGAGTGACGTCAGGTCCCAGTGCCCCTCCAAGACTTCCCCGTCACCAAGATTTAAACTTGCATGACAAGAAACCCTCAGGGGGGAAAGGGGTTTGGGACAGAGAAGAGACTGCCACGTCTTCACCAGTTTTTTTCTTCGGACTCTCGTACTGCTCTCTCAGTCTTCTTTTTGACTCTTTTGGTGGATCTGTAACATATGTGTTAAATATACATTACTCTACTATTCCTATTCATTAATCTCTTACTTCTCTATATTATTACTGCCTACTTAGCTTTCACTTGCTTCTTTTTCTCTTCTTAAGGAGTTTGCATTTTTTTCAACTTAAAACTTCTATGTGTTTTATCTTTTCTCTGCAAATAGAAAAAGGGCTGTAATTATATCTGTTAATCTTGTTGTGTTTTGATTCTATTTAACTTCCAGGCTTCTTACCTCATGTAACTCTTGTAATACCTTGTATAAATAACTCTAATTGGTAAATTCTTTACTACTAATGTTTGGTATGATTTTTCTTTCAGGACTACTTACACTCGTGCTGCTCAGAAACTTCTGGATTCCACTAAGCTGCTGGTAAGTATTCTTGTACTAATTATAGCATGAACTAATAATTCTGTTATTTACCATTTAAACTCTTTGTCTGTTATACTCACTAAATAATTGCAATTTGTAACTACACCACTTCTACAGCATGTTCTGTCAAGGAAAATCAAAATAATATCCACTAATAACTCAATACTAACTCTCTAGTGAGTTCACTGTTCATTCACAATGTGTCACTAGCAATTATTCCTGTTCAAAATAACCTCACATGGAAGGTCGGTAAAAACCAAGAGTATCAAAAAACAAGACGTGCTAAATTACCCGTGCATGCGATACATTGTAGCCTCACAAGTTTTCCCTTGTGCGTAATTCTTTTTCTCCCTTATGCGCTCTCTCAAAACTCACAAGCGCAATGCAGCAAAACAAAAGGAACAGTCTTACATTAGTCGGAAGACCTCTCAAGAACTCGTAATTCAGGAATCTCACTCGATGTAACAATTTTGAAACAACGAAGCTGTGATGCCTCTACCCTAGCGGACTTTCGCGCCGCTTCAAGGTTTGCTGCCTAATTCTCTGGAATGTCAGGTGGAGTGCGAGATTCCAGAGGCAACGGTCTGGAACATTACGATGGGTGCACCTGGGGACAGGGAGATACACTAGACCGCTGACCTTTCCAGAATGCAGCCATCTTAGAATTTCTCTTAGCACAATCTCGCCCCATTCGTCTTACATTGTGAGGGGTGTTTTGGATAAATACATTCATTGACTTCTTGTTTAAAACTGAATGGCAGCGGGTTCTGACAGTAACCCCTCACAAAGCAGATTCCTCGGGCCAGGGTTTGCAAGGATACTTTTTATGAAATGTTCTGACCAACCGAAGAGCATGCACCTCAGAAGACAATTCCCACGACCTTTCTTCAGGACCAAAACCCAACCAATCTATTAAGTAGTAGACATGCCCTTTCTTTTCTTTTGAGTCTAAGATCTGTTTTACTTAAAACTCTGTTCTATGTTCAGTTTGTACCGGGGAGGCAGATGTATGCTTCTTGAGACCTTTGACTGCCTTTTTTTAGCAAAGAGACATGGAAAACTGTATGTATCTGCAAACTATCTGGTAGCTTCAATTTGTAAGATACTGCGTTTATCCTTTTCTCTATTTCATATGGCTTGGTTGAAACTTCCTGTTTCCCTTCAGTCTCAGGTTTTTGGTACTTAGTCAAACCTTGTCTCCACTACTAAATTCTAATCCCTGCCTCTTCTTTCTTTTGCCTTAGTTAAGTTAGTCGTTGCAGAAGTATGAATTCAAGTCATGTGCTATACTAAGTCTTTAACTGCAGGGACATCTGCTTCATGGAAACTCAATGATAAGTTAGAATGTCTACCAGTGTTCAAGAAGAAAGGAGAAAAACCTGTGGAAGTGTTCTTGGCATTATTAAATGCAAATTCTGCAGTCCATAAATCCTCTGGCCAATCACCCTCCTGCTCTAGCAAATATAATCTTAGGTACTATTCTAACTCTTGATTGACCCTCTCTGTTTGCCCGTCTGTCTCAAGGTGAAAACTGGTGGAGTATCGAGTTTTAATTCCCAACTTTTTGGCAGAGGCCCTCCAGAAATGAGAAAGAAATTGCGACTCACGATCAGAAATCAGTACATTGGGACTCTCACTATGTGTTGGCTAAAGACCTGTGCTAATCTTATTGCGGTTGGAACCCCTTTTAAAGGAATAAATCTAGCCATTTTACTGTAAGCATCCACACAAACTAAAATGGTATCAAAACCCTGACTGGATGGCAAATCTACAATCAAATCTAGTGTCACTGTGTGCCAAGGGTGTGGGGGATTGGGTAAGGGTTATAAGAGACCTTCTGGTAAACGCCTACTCGGTTTTCCTCTAGCACACAGATCACAAATAGACACATACTGTTGAATATCTTTGTTCATTTTAGGCCACCAAAACCGTTGTTTGATTAGTTCTACAGTCTTTTGTATGCCTTTATGTCCAGATAGCTGATGATTATGACACTCCTGCAATGCCTTGACTTGTAATTCTTGAGTGGGCAAATACAAGGCCCCATCAGGGTAGGACAAGTGATCTCTAATTTCTCTTTGAGGATCTTGTGTAACCCACTCTTCCATGTCACTTGGAGTGATTTTCTGCTGAGTAGGATTCTCTTCAGACTCTCGCAGGGTTGCACTAATGACCCGTTCAGCAGGAATTATATTCTGCTCTTCAATCTTTTCAGTTACATCTTCAGTGTCTAACCTTGATAGAACATCTTCCTTACCGTTCTGTGAGCCAGGATGATAAGTTATGACAAAATCATATTCTGAGAAGTAGAGTGACCAGCGAAGCTGCCGAGGAGTAAGTGTCTTGACTGATTTCAAAAACGTTAAATTTTGATGGTCTGTAAAAACTGTAACTGTGTTCCTGGCTCCCATAAGATAATGCCTCCAATCTTTAAAGGCATCCTTGATCGCCATCAATTCTTTTTCTGTGATAGTATAATTTATCTCTGCCGAAGATAGTTTTCTGGAACTAAAAGCCACTGATGCAGCTGCCCTGTTTTCTTATGCCTCTGCGATAACACTCCTCCCACTGCCAAATTTGAAGCGTCAGTCTCTACATAGAATGGGTCCATAGGGTCGGCGTGAAGCAACACTGGTGCAGTTGTGAAATCTTGCTTTAAGGCCTTAAAGGCCTCCTCAGCGTTCTCCGACCATTAGAAAGGAGTACCCTTCCCGAGGAGCTGCGTAAGTTGAATCAATTTCTGTGAAAAGTTCTGAATGAATCGTCGATAGAAATTGGCAAACCCAATGAAACTTTTAACTTCTTTTACATATTTAGGGGATTTCCATTCAGACACAGCCTTTACTTTCTGCTGATCCATAGTTATGCCTGTGGTTGTCAACACAAAACCCAAAAATTCCACCGATGAAACACTGAAGGCACACTTCTCCAGTTTTACAAATAAACTGTTCTCCCTTAACTTTTGTAATGCTCCTTTCACTTGTTGTTCGTGTTGTTCTTCAGATTTTGAGTAAGTCAAGATGTCATCTATATGAACGATGGCACATTGGTCAATAAAGTCTTTTAGCACATTGTTTAAAAAATACTGAAAAGTCGCTGGAGCATTGCACAATCCGTAGGGCATGACCTGATATTCAAAAAGCCCATGCTTGATCCTAAAGGCTGTCTTCCATTCATCACCCTCACAGATTCGTACTAGGTGATAGGCTCCTCTCAAGTCTAGCTTGGTGTAAACCTTCGCCTCCTTAACCTGATCTAGTAGCACAGAAATCAATGGCAGCGGATACCTGTTCCTGTTGATTGCTTGGTAGTCAATGCAAGCTCTTAACTCGCCCTCCTTCTTTGGTATAAAGAAAAGTGGAGATGAAACGGGAGACTGGGAGGGGCGAATTAACCCATTATCTAGGTCGTTTTGTATGTATTCTTTCAAGTGCAAGTTCTCCTGTTCAGTTAACATGAAAACCCTACTACAAGGCAAATTTGCACCAGGCTCTAATTCAATTCTACAATCAAAGGGTCTGTGAGAAGGTAATTTTTCCTCCTCCACTTCTTTGAAGACATCCTCATATTCTGCATATTGGCAAGGGATTTCAGTGGTGTGAATCACACAAATGGACGAACCTCCTTCACACAAATGCAGGGATGGTGAATTACTGCTCAAAACTTTTCTTGTTGGTAACAGTTTTCTCTACAAAATTTAGAGTCCAAAACGATGGTGCGAGCACTCCAGTCAATCCTAGGGTTATGCTCCGTGAGCCAGGATAATCCCAGAATTAACTGGACTGGGGAGCATCAATCAAGTTAAACTGCAATTCTTCAACATGCCCTTCTGTAGTTGTCATTTCAACAGATTCAGAATAACAGGTTATGGGTCCTGATGATAAATTGGTGCCATCTACTGCCCAGACTGCTCCACTCCTTTCTTTCTTCAAGGATAGTAAACCAACCTTGCTAACGAACTTCAAATCGCAGAAATTCCCTGTTGCTCCCGAGTCCACCATTACTGTAATGTTCCTTAAATGTTGGTTTCCAAACCTGAGAGTCATGGAGATTATCAAATGAGGAGATGACATTTGTAAGGTGTTGGCCAAGAGGTGATTTTGTTGAGTCGAATTAATACTTGCACTCACCAGTTCAACTCCGCTCACTGGTGATGCTGGGAGTTTTCCTTCAATGGTTGTTTTGGTTTTCGCAGGCAATTCCTCACAAAATGCCCACTATTTCCACAATACAAACATAATTTATTTTGTCTTCTTTTTTCATTCTCTTCCTTGGATAACGGCCCATGAATAGTTCCGATTTGCATTGGCTTTGTGCCTTGCTGAGCTTCACTTGTTCTTGCCCTGTAGAAGTGAGATTCTTATCAGTCTTACCGGTGCAGGGATACCCTCTTGTCTACGGGTTCAGTAAATGAGGATCAACACTGGAGTGGAACAAAACACAAGTTTATTATATCTCATGAGATGAGTCTCATCACTCAGACACTGCAAGTGCCTGAGGGAGGGGGCTAACACGTACAAGTTCACACATGGCATTTATTCTTTTTGGTGCCTCATGAAACACATTGAAACCACTTCGTCGTTGTTACATAATGCTTACACAACCCCTTATAGAACCCCTTTCTATAATGCTTACATGCTGAACTGTTGAATCCTGATAAACCCCTACCCATGTCATCTTTGTAGATAGGCAAGGGAGGTTACAGGCATTGGTGGGCAAACAGATTAGACATCTGTGCACGTAGACCCTTTGGCAGGGCAGGGCTTACTTACTTTGACACGCGAGAATTATCAGAACAACCAGCTTTCACTGAACACGTAACTTTTGACTTTATGAAAGTCCCCGCAGAAACACAAAAATGGCGGCTGGCAGACAAAATGGATAAGGAGTAGAGGCTAAGTTAACAGAATACATTTTTTACCGTTCAACAGTTCCTCCTTTTAGACTCTACTAAAAACATTTTATCTAATTAAATAATAACAATTTATATTCCAGATACATAAAACTCAATGAGTACAGAAAGCATAAAAGAGAACAAATTAACATACTTAGTGATATAATCACCATGACCAACATAGGATGTATGACGTTACAACGCACACTTTTACAACGCATGCACTTACAACGCATTTTTTACAACGCATAATCCATTACAACGCATGACATTACAACGCATGACACTACAACGCATTTTTAAAAAATAGCTTTACAACGCATTTCCATTACAACGCATACTACCTTTACAACGCATACCATTACAACGCATAATATTAAATTACATTTAAGGTAAGTGTTAGATAGTATAGGGGTAAAAGTTACTTTTCTAACTCCAGGGGGTGCAACAGTAGGGTAAGTGTTGGATAGTATAGGGGTAAAACTTACTATTCTAACTCCAGGGGGTGCAACAGTGGGGTAAGTGTTGGATAGTATAGGGGTAAAAATTACTATTCTAACTCCAGGGGGTGCAACAGTAGGGTAAGTGTTGGATAGTATAGGGGTAAAAATTACTATTCTAACTCCAGGGGGTGCAACAGTAGGGTAAGTGTTGGATAGTATAGGGGTAAAAATTACTATTTTAACTCCAGGGGGTGCAACAGTAGGGTAAGTGTTGGATAGTATAGGGGTAAAAATTACTATTCTAACTCCAGGGGGTGCATCAGTAGGGTAAGTGTTGGATAGTATAGGGGTAAAAATTACTATTCTAACTCCAGGGGGTGCATCAGTAGGGTAAGTGTTGGATAGTATAGGGGTAAAAATTACTATTCTAACTCCAGGGGGTGCAACAGTAGGGTAAGTGTTGGATAGTATAGGGGTAAAAATTACTATTCTAACTCCAGGGGGTGCATCAGTAGGGTAAGTGTTGGATAGTATAGGGGTAAAAATTACTATTCTAACTCCAGGGGGTGCAACAGTAGGGTAAGTGTTGGATAGTATAGGGGTAAAAATTACTATTCTAACTCCAGGGGGTGCAACAGTAGGGTAAGTGTTGGATAGTATAGGGGTAAAAATTACTATTCTAACTCCAGGGGGTGCATCAGTAGGGTAAGTGTTGGATAGTATAGGGGTAAAAATTACTATTCTAACTCCAGGGGGTGCAACAGTAGGGTAAGTGTTGGATAGTGTAGTGTAATATTATGCGTTGTAATGGTAGTATGCGTTGTAATGGAATGCGTTGTAAAGGTAGTTTTTAAAAATGCGTTGTAGTGTCATGCGTTGTAATGTCATGCGTTGTAATGGATTATGCGTTGTAAAAAATGCGTTGTAAAGGTAGTGCGTTGTAAAAGTTGCGTTGTAAAGGTTGTTCCCCCCAACGGATGTATGACGTTACAACGCACACTTTTACAACGCATGCACTTACAACGCATTTTTTACAACGCATAATCCATTACAACGCATGACATTACAACGCATGACACTACAACGCATTTTTAAAAAATACCTTTACAACGCATTTCCATTACAACGCATACTACCTTTACAACGCATACCATTACAACGCATAATATTAAATTACATTTAAGGTAAGTATTAGATAGTATAGGGGTAAAAGTTACTTTTCTAACTCCAGGGGGTGCAACAGTAGGGTAAGTGTTGGATAGTATAGGGGTAAAAATTACTATTCTAACTCCAGGGGGTGCAACAGTGGGGTAAGTGTTGGATGGTATAGGGGTAAAAATTACTATTCTAACTCCAGGGGGTGCAACAGTAGGGTAAGTGTTGGATGGTATAGGGGTAAAAATTACTATTCTAACTCCAGGGGGTGCAACAGTAGGGTAAGTGTTGGATAGTATAGGGGTAAAAATTACTATTCTAACTCCAGGGGGTGCATCAGTAGGGTAAGTGTTGGATAGTATAGGGGTAAAAATTACTATTCTAACTCCAGGGGGTGCAACAGTAGGGTAAGTGTTGGATAGTATAGGGGTAAAAATTCCTATTCTAACTCCAGGGGGTGCATCAGTAGGGTAAGTGTTGGATAGTATAGGGGTAAAAATTACTATTCTAACTCCAGGGGGTGCAACAGTAGGGTAAGTGTTGGATAGTATAGGGGTAAAAATTACTATTCTAACTCCAGGGGGTGCAACAGTAGGGTAAGTGTTGGATAGTATAGGGGTAAAAATTACTATTCTAACTCCAGGGGGTGCATCAGTAGGGTAAGTGTTGGATAGTATAGGGGTAAAAATTACTATTCTAACTCCAGGGGGTGCAACAGTAGGGTAAGTGTTGGATAGTGTAGTGTAATATTATGCGTTGTAATGGTATGCGTTGTAATGGTAGTATGCGTTGTAATGGAATGCGTTGTAAAGGTAGTTTTTAAAAATGCGTTGTAGTGTCATGCGTTGTAATGTCATGCGTTGTAATGGATTATGCGTTGTAAAAAATGCGTTGTAAAGGTAGTGCGTTGTAAAAGTTGCGTTGTAAAGGTTGTTCCCCCCAACATATCCCTCCACTTCTAAATCTGATCCTTTTGCCTGTGGGTCACCATCATCATCTGGATAACATGCTATATTTAGCTCTTTATTAAAACCTCCTGTATCAAAGGTAAAAATCTTACTAACTTGTGCTGTCCATAAAACACGAAACCAAGCCGTGCAAGAGCCATTGTGGGAGAATGGGAGTGGGATGAGAGGCGTTCCCCCTTTTTCCTGGTGTGCAGGTAACAATCCACAAATCCAACAATCAAAAATGTTAGCAATACTATGCGTATAATGCAACATTTGAATAAAGGAATTGTTCTGGTAAGAAAACCTATGTTTCTCATCTAACAGTGAAAGA
Source organism: Triturus cristatus (assembly GCF_964204655.1). Lineage (NCBI taxonomy): Eukaryota > Metazoa > Chordata > Amphibia > Caudata > Salamandridae > Triturus > Triturus cristatus. The sequence continues at coordinate 471,509,362 of NC_140590.1, read as the reverse complement.
GTAAAATAATAATATTCAGGTGTAGGTATTGGGCATACAGGTGTATGCATAGGAAATTTCACATGTGGGAACCAAGCTATTACACAAATACTCATAACATTAGATAAACTTGCTGCCACATAAATGAATGTCCATTTATGTTTAGTCTCTCTCGACGTGGGGTCTTGAATATCTGGGCGTTCTTCCTCCATGTTTGGCTTCCAAAAAACAACAATGTCTTTAACTGTATTGTCTCTTAAAAACGCTGCACAAAAAAAGTGTTCTTTTTCAAAAATGTCTATAGTTTATGTCCAATGCATATTTGGGTCAATGGGGAATTTCAGAAAGAAAACTAACATTTGAAACGATCAAACAGCATTTTTACTTCAATCAATATCCAAACTAAAAAAAACAAAAATCGTTGAAGACTTGCAGTTCAAATAAAACCATAGTAATGAAAAAGAAAGTCAATATAGCAAGTATTCAAGAAAGATCATCCACAAGTTCATCCCCTACAGCCTGAAAGATCGTTAAATAGATTGCTTTTTCTTTTCAAGAAATATTTCTGGGCCAACTGGTGGAAAGTTCAGATTCTATTTCCAACCCTGGGCAGAGAAAAGTAATGTACACAAGGATAGTATCAGCAGTTTTCAGCACCAGAAATCTTCTTTCCATTCAAAGATTCTTTCTTTTCTACTCTTTGTTATCAGCTTGCCATCAGGGTGGCTCATACAGTTCAAACTTTGCATTTACACAGTTCATTCAATGTGGCATTCTGTATTTTTTTTCATGCAATTTAACCACTCAGGTGCTGAGAAACTCTGACAGAGCACCATCAATCCTTTGCATGTTTTCAATCCAAACTTTTCACTTTTATTTTCACTTTGATCTGTTTCAGACGTTTCAGCTATGCGTGCAAATGATTTTTCAAGGGACCACTGCAGACATTTTGGATACCCTTTCAACCAGTTTTTTTTTCTTTCTCCACTGGTAGGCCCACAGCACTAATTTTTCCTTCAGAGGCTGCACCTGACTCATTCACCTCTTTGACACCGCTTTCATTTGAGTCAGTTTTCAATTTTTGCTTTTCCAGTACAGTTTGCTTTAGTGCTGCTTCAGACTGTGTGTGTTCCCTTACAGCTTGACTGACCCTCTTCTGTTAGCTTTTGACCACTGCTGGTATCTTTTCTTGAAGAGGAGCTGTTTTATCAGGGGGACACGGGACCAAAGTGTGTGAGAGGCATACATCCAATTTGGAAGGCCTCCACATTTCACAGCAGTCTTTGCCAGGACCATTTGGAACAAGCCTTTCTATTTCACAACATCTCTCAGATCAAAGATTTGACAACAGCCATTATGCAGATCTTGTGTAGCCGCTGCAATCTGGTGAGAAACTGCACGCTCCACATCAACCAGACCTTCACAGCAATGGCTAGTCTTTTCATCAGTGTTTTTCACAAGCGCATTTGCATATCACTAATTCAATCCACTTCAGTGATGCTGAAACACAGTTGTTTGCAAAGTGTAACTCTGTGCTGTCTTTGTGTTGCTTTACTGTGCTTGAAACTTCAGGCAGACAGCTACAATCCAATCTTTATCCAATCTGTGGTTCTGCACACATCATCTTTGAGACCTCATTATGATCTTATTTCAGAGAAACTGGCAATCTATACCTGGGCATCAGTTTTTGCAATAACACATTTGCTACTGTACCGTTGTCATTTTTCTCATATTCTGTTCTGATACAACCTTGTTGTTCTGCTTATAAAATATTTTCTGGTACCTCTTTTAGTTCTTTACAAGTGTCAGCATTAAATAAACAGTATCCTTTTCAATTTTACCTGTAACAATTCCATTGAATGTATATGCTAACAGGACACACTATTGTACCACTAAATTAGCATTTGTCTCTCCCATGACAAGAATGACTCCCATTTGAGCAGTTATACTGCATGTTATTGTAAGCGCAATCAATTTCGAATTTTGGGATGATGTAACTACTGAAAGCCATGAAGCTTTGAATACATAATATATAGGGAGCACAGAGTGTGCTGCTCCTAATCTGTCATTGTTACCTTTCAAACCTGGGCAATCTACAAAATGGACATTGTTGGGCTCAATCAGATGTTCATCCTTGCAGCCTAACCATGGCTTTACGCATAGATTCATGACACCTAGACATTCAGATTCAGTTTCATTACAAACAATTTCATTTGTTGGCAGTAAGCTCAATACATTTGAATTCAGACATTTCTTAGTCATACTATTACCCCAACTATACAAAGGAAGGCATTTTTTTCCTCACTCTTTTGTGACTGACATTTACTATAGCTACTAAATTAAGACAGCTGGGCATTTCTGTGACTTTGGGGTCAAGGGTCATTGGGAAATACGTCACAGACCTTTGAACACATTCATGATTCTGAACAGGCACTGAGAGAGCGCAACCCTCCCTCTCATTGCAAATTGGTGTATTTTCTTTTAAATAAACTTGCACTCCTAGTGCCGGGGTGCAACACTTTTTCTCTTTCAACTCTAGGAATGCTTTTGTGCAATTGTTGTCCAATGGAAGCGGATCAGACACATCCTTGCGTGTCAGCCTCAGTAAAGGCTTAGCCACTAGGGAAAGGTTTGGTAACCACTCACTACAGCAGCCAACCATTTCCAAAAAACATCCTGACTTCTTTCTGAATTTGAGGTGGATTCATCTGGTGAATTATTTCCACTCTCTCTGGTGATAACTTTCTATCTCCTTTTCCAATTATGTGTCCCAGAAATTCATCTTCTGTTTGACAATATTCCTGACTATTCTCATGCAATAGCACTGTGACATGAATTTGACAAAAATCAATAACAGTAAGCCATTCTTCAGCACATGAAATGTGAAAAAATATATTGGCTGGATTCAGTACCATAGGACAACCTAGAAAAGTTATACTTCTACTCTCCTGCATTACTCTGTTGTTTTCATTTAGTTTCTGTGAACCTGTGATCAGAAAGTTACATAAACTTCCAATCAATTCCATCAAAAATCCATTACTCAGTTTATCTCCAATAATTAGTAAAATTGCTGCAATTGATGGTGTTCTTGAACACATGTCATCTAGTTCTAATTTGAATAAGACATGTTCTGTATTTTTTATTAATCTGACATCTTCTCTGTGAACTACCTTACTTCTGTGTTTATTATTTCTTTCAAATCATAATGTAATTTTTCAACTGTTATTTCTGCTATAGCTGTCTCTTGTCGGGCCATTTTTAAATGTACATCCTCATCAGGAATCTGATAATTAACATAACCTGCTATTTTCTGGTGCGCACTACACTTGACAATAGCCACTTGCTTTGGTAGTGTTAATGCAGTGAGCACATTTTGAACTAACTCTCCATGCTGTCTCCACAATTGTATGCAGTGTGGTAATAGCATAAGCTGCAGTCATGGTGCCATCGGATAGCTTAAAACAGGACCCATCTACATACAATTCACCCTGAACATCAGGCAGGGGCATGTCAGCCAGGTCCACTCGACCCTTTGTTTGTTCTTCAGTGGTAAAAATACAGTCAAGTATATCACTAGGATTGTTCAGAGTTCAATGGCAGCAAAGTAGCTGGATTCAAGGTCAGCCAGCGTTTTAGTGTAATGTGTGGTGCTAACAAAGTGCTTAGTCTGATTCAATAATACGTCAACTGAATGGGGAACAAAAACTGTCAATTTATGATCCAGTACAATCCTACTGATTGTCTGATTAAAATGGCAATTGCTGCCATGGCCTTCAGGCAACCAGGGACTCTTCATCACTTTCTACACTCTCTTCTTGTGCTTTTAATTATAATTCTTTAATTTTCTGTACAATAGTCTGCTCTTCAAATGTATCCCTATCCTTTTCTTCTTTCATCTGTTTCTGTTTAATTTGTTTCCCCCATAACCCTACAGTATCAAACATACTCTGCCTACTTTTTCTCTTAAAGAGCTACATATTGCAGTTTATTTAAATCAAAGGTACCATTTAAGTGGCCACTGTAAACTGGCATCTGTCTTCACATATTTGTTCCACAATGTGCTAAACAGTATGGAAGAAATACCGTATTTAATGTACATTTCATAATTCAGAGTGCCTTATAGAGGCGCTGGCTGTCTCTCTTCTAGAATACTATTTGTGTTGCAACAACAATCATAATGCACGAAATGTGCTCAAAACAGGCATGTTTACCAAATACTTCTTAACAATAGCATTAAGAGACTCTTATACCAAAACCAAAAGTTTGGAAAAAATTCTCACATTACCTTCCAAAGACATTTACAAATAACTTTTTACTAACAAAAACCCCAAAAAGACAACCAATTCGATCCTACCTGATCGCAGTACTCCAACTCCCACCTGCCGATCCTCTGATCAATAGATCACCTCCAAAATGCCAACTGAAGAGCCCCAGTTGAGACACACAGTCGCCACAAAGGTCAGGTCGATAAGCTGAAAACCACCTTGGCCGCAAGAGCAAGTCTCAGACTGCGGGGCGCCCCTTAGTGTTTCTGTCCTGTGAAAATGACCTCATTCTGGTCCAGCTGTGTCCTTCAATGGGGCTCAACATTGGGCGCCAATCGTAGAAGTGAGATTCCTATCAGTCTCACCGGTGCAGGGACAACCTCTTGTCTACGGGTTCAGTAAATGAGGATCGACACTTGAGTGGAACAAAGCACAAGTTTATTACATCTCATGAGAAGGGTCTCGTCACTCAGACACTGCAAGTGCCGGAGGGAGGGGGCTAACAAGTACAAGTTCACACATGGCATTTATGCTTTTCGGTGCCTCGTGAAACACATTGAAACCACTTCATCATTGTTACATAATGCTTACACAACCCCTTTGTATAATGCTTACATGCTGAACTGTTGAATCTTGATAAACCCCTACCCACCTCATCTTTGTAGATAGGCAAGGGAGGTTACAGGTGTTGGTGGTCAAACAGATTAGACATCTGTGCACGTAGGCCCTTCGGCAGGGCAGGGCTGCTTACTCTGACACGCGAGCATTATCAGTACAACCGGCTTTCAGTGAACACGTAACCTCTGACTTTATGAAAGTCCCTGCATAAACACAAACATGGGGACTGGTAGACAAAATGGAAGAGAAGTAGATGCTAACTTAACAGAATACATTTTTTACCATTCAACAGACCCTTTTGATTTAATGCGATCAAAACGGGTAACAGTTGAACAGTAATCCTGTCTTCTTCCTCCCTTCCGCTCATTTTGTTGAAAATCGAATTCTAATACCAGATCAATTAAAGCGGGCACTTCTGTAGGCCTATTGGGCAGCTGAGCTAGTGCATCCTTCAATTCATCCTTTTATCCCCTATAGAACACAGCAGCTCTCTTGCATTCCGGCCAGTCTGTCTCGACAATCAATTTATTGAACTGAGCTAAATAAGCAATTCATTCTCGATTCCCCTGTCGTAATTCTAAGAGTTTGTTGTCTGTTGCTTGGGTCGCTCGTCTATGATCAAAAATTTGGAGGAATTCCTTCTTGAACTCTTCTAAGTCATATAGAATGGGTTCATTCCTAGACACTAACGGCATCGACCAAGAAGCTGCACCTCCACTAAGATAAGACAGGACAAAAGCCACTCTTAACTGGGCAACTGGGAAAACTGCTCACCTACAATAAAATGTAGTGTGCACTGTGTCAAATATATTTGGGCCTTCTGTGGATCACCTGCAAAATGTTCAGGGGGATCTAATGGGATCACTTGTGACAATGAATGTATGACCTGAGTGGCTAACTTGGGTTGTGAACTGGAAGCAAAGACATCACTAAAAGCTCCTTCCTGAGAAGTCAGAAATTTATAACTTGGACCTGGTACTGCCTCTTTTATTTTCACAGCTAAATCTGCAGTTTCTCTTCTGGCCATTAAAAGGTCCTGTCTTAAATCTCTATTCTCTTCCCTTACTGCCACCACCTCCTTCTGAATTCCTTCTAAAATTTCACCCAATGTCTTTAAGTCAACACCTTCAGCCATTCTACCCAGATGCAAGTAAAAATTGGGCACTTCACTCTGTCTGAACGCCTATTTGACCATTTGCAAGGGAGTAGAGTGACACAGGTCCCAGTGCCCCTCCAAGACTTCCCCGCTGCAAAGATTTAAACTTGCATGACAAGAAACCCTCAGGGGGAAAGGGGTTTGGGACAGAGAAGAGACTGCCAAGTCTTCACTTGGTTTTCTCCTTCTTCGGACTCTCGTCCTGTTCTCTCAGTCTTCTTTTTGACTCCTTTGGTGGAACTGTAATACATGTGTTAAATATACATTTCTCTACTATTCCTATTCATTAATCTCTTACTTCTCTATATTATTACTACCTACATAGCTTTCACTTGGTTTCCGCTTCTCTTCTTAAGGAGTTTGCATTTTTTTCAACTTAAAACTTCTATGTGTTTTATCTTTTCTCTGCAAATAGAAAAAGGGCTGTAATTATATCTCTGTTAATCCTGTTGTGTTTTGATTCTATTTAACTTCCAGGCTCCTATTCTTACCTCTAGTAACTCTTGTAATACCTTTTATAAATAACTCTAATTAGTAAATTCTTTACTACTAATGTTTGGTATGATTTTTTTTTTCTTTCAGGACCACGGACGCTTGTGCTACTCAGAAACTTCTGGATTCCACAAAGCTGCTGGGAAGTATTCTTGTACAAATTATAACGTGAACTAATAATTCCGTCATTTAACATTTAACCTCTTTGTCTGTTATACTCACTAAATAATTGCAATGTGTAACTACACCACTTCTACAACATGTTCTGTCAAGGAAGATCAAAAAAATATCCACTAATAACTCAATACTAAACGTCTTGTGAATTCACTGTTTATTCACAATGTGTCACTAGTAATTATTCCTGTTCAAAATAACCTCGCACGGAAGCTCGATAAAAACCAAGCGTGTCAAAAAACAAGACGTGCTAAATTACCCGTGCACGCAATACATTGTAGCCTCACAAGTTTTCCCTTGTGCGTAATTCTTTTTCTCCCTCATGCGCTCTCTCAAAATTCGCAAGCGCAACACAGCAAAACAAAAATAACAGTCTTATAATAGTCGGAAGACCTCTCAAGAACTCATAATTCAGTAATTTCACTTGACGCAACAATTTTGAAACGACGAAGCGGCGATGCCTCTACCCTAGCTAACTTTCACGCCGCTTCAAGGTTTGCTGCCTAATCCTCTGAAATCTCAGGTGAAGTGCGAGATTCCAGAGGCAACGTTCTGGGACATTCCGATGGGTGCACCTGGGGACAGGGAGATACACTAGACCCCGACCTTTCCTGAATGCAGCCATCAGAGAATTTCTCTTAGCACAACCTTGCCTCATTCGTCTTACATTGTGAGGGTTTTTTGGGATAAATACATTCATTGACTTCTTGTTTAAAACTGAATGACAGCGGGTTCTGACACCCATTTGGCAACACGATAAGGACCAGAAATCAATAACTAAAGTATAGTGGGTTTAATACACATTAGCAATCAATGTAATAAATGCAAAAATCAAGAACATGTTATAAATGTAAAGAATCAAGACCAGCAAATCAAGTCATCAAAGCAGGTTCCACCTTGATAGCATGAAACATAAAGTAATGACAGACAGAACAATACAGATGCCAAGAATATGGAACTGGAGGGTTTTCAAGCTACTCCACTCCTCGCGCTTAAACATGAATAGATTCTAAATACATCTAGTCTAGCTCCACATCAAAATAAGGATGCTTTAAAATGAAAGATCTTGGGGTAATTTGGAAATGCAGGTAGGTGTCAGCATAGTGAAAACTCCAGTAGAGATCTTCTAAACAGGAAAACAAGTGTTAGCATAAAGCCATACTTATGCAAGAATAGCAGAGAGGTCTGTACCGCTCCAAGTCCAAGGGATTTCTCTGAATGTCTAGCAGTGTGAACACTAATTACAAAACATAGATGCTTCATCATTCCCTCAGGATTCGTACCACCCCTCCTGGGACCAATGGTGTTGCACTTCACATGCACAGTGGCAACATCTCTGGATTGTCTCATCCCACGAAACCTTGACACACAACAATCTTGGGTAGTACACCATAACTGATACATGATGAACAGGAGGTTTCTTCTATTTATTAGCTTTCCACTTCTCTTTTCTTTCCCAGCCTTGTCTATAACTAATACACAATGCTCATTTCTCTAACTTATGAAGCCTTGACATGGCACCTGCAGAGGAGAGAACAACCAAGGCACGCAGAAAATAAATTTTGAAATCCAGGCCTAATTGAATTAGTTTGGATTAATCCTAAAATATGCACTTTGTTTACTTTATTTTTATGTGCATTTATAACTTCAAAACACCTAAACAAACATAAATGTATTTAAGAAAATGAGTCATGTTTACATGTGCTATCAGGGGTGCAACTAAAGCTCAACTTTGGGGTGAGGCACCAAGCAGTAGGGCGGGGCTAACACACAGAGCAATTAGTAGGAGCCACCCACATTGCCTATCTGATAAGGAGTGAGAAAGCATCCATCCATCCACCGCCGAATCATTCTTTAATTCGTACATTTACCCCTCATCAAGCAAAAAGCAGAATAATTAAAAGCAAGTAAGGTGAGTGGCCCTGTAGGACTGCCTGGGGAGCTGTCAAACACAAAAATACTTGTCTATTACAGTAATCTGGAGATTCTGTGTAACACAAAAACTGTGTACAGTCTTTAACACAGTGTAATAAGAATCTACCCTTAAAGGTCTATTGGCTTTAACATTTGATTCTCGCAATTAGTCAGGCATATTGCATCTGTTCTGATTTTTCATAATAAACAGAGTGAACCCATGGCACTGAGCATTACTTTTTCTTAATAAATCAATCAGGCCTATTATCCAAATATTATTATCATCGCCAAAGCCAACTCGAACCTACCATAACAACCATAAATAACCCTCTCACAAGGCAGCCATCAGGCAAAGAGTCAGAAAAATCACAAATCCCTATAAAATGAATGTTGGCAGAACTCCTCTTAGAAAGGACTAACAAGGACTATCACAGTGCAAATATGGCTCCCCAAAAAGATAATCCATGCAGAGGAACCAAAATCAAAACTCTTGCATACTAAGGTAATCTGTGAGATTCCTTGTAAAAAAATACCCCTTTACAGCCTTCAACACAGTGCATTATGAATCCACCAAAAGGCCTATTTGCTTTGATAAGCACATTTCACGTTAGATAAGTCAGGACTCCTTCGTTTGCAATATCTTAACATATGCTTTTTACAAGACGCAAGTCGGGCATACTGTCTTTATTTTACCTTAATAACTGGATAAAACCACATAATTCCTGAATGAAGCATTCAAGCCTATAGCTTTTATTACTTGCTTCTCACCATAACTAACTGAGGCCTAATGCATTAAGCGTAAGCTTTCCCAGAAAGCAATCATCACGCACAAAGTTGTAAAAGTAAGAATATGTACATAGTTAGAAAAGGTAACACAATATAGAACCTAAACTAAGAGGGCCTAGCAGGTATTGTAACAGTTCAAATTTTGTTCTGCCAGGATTTGACACAAGTGGGTACCAACACCAAAATATTTGTCTATAACAGTAATCTGTGAGATTTCATAAAACAATATACCTGAAATACCTATCTACAGCCTTTAACAGAGTCTAAAGCTAATCCACCCTACACAGTGTAAAGCCAGTCCAACCTTAAAGTTGGATTCGTTTTAATATATGTGTTTCAGAATAAGTTAAGTCTACTGACTTTGTCATCTTTTCATAATAAACATATTAGATCTATGCCATCTGACATAAATTGTTCCAATGAACCAGCCACGTCTATAGCCTTCATCAGTGGCTTGCCACCATAACCGAGTGAGGACTCTTGTATTGTGCATAAACTGATCACCATCAAGTAAACAGTCATACAAATACAATTATATATAGAAATACATCTGGCAAAACAATATACAGCCCTCTGAAAATGGCCTATCAAGGATGATCCCATTTAACACTGTGGGTTTGTCAGAGGGTATACCAATGCTGAAAAAACTTGCATAATAAGATACACTTTGAGATTCCATTTAATCTAAATGCTGTTTAAAGCCTTTTTCTTGCACTCAAGTGGCAGCCCACTCTTAAATGTCTATTTGCCTTAACCACCCCTTTTTACAATAAATTGGTCAGGCCTACTTCATTTGTTGTAGAGTTTCAAATCATCAAATCAGATATATGGTAACTAACATAAATGTTCCAAATGAACCAAAGACGGTGCATAGCTTTTATCGCTGGCTTTTCAACATAACTCACTCTGGCCTGCTGAATTCTTCATAAATGTCCCAGTAAAGCAACCTGAAATAATGTAAGACTGGGAGTAGGCAGAGTTGATGATGAATCCAGAAGGAAGTTTATTCTTCAGTATGAAACAGGAGTATTCAGTTACAGGAATAGTAGATTTTCAGGTAGTAGAAGTAGCAGCCCCACTGGGAGCAGCATCCCAGATGCTCAGCCCCCACACTCCAACTGCCATTCACTCGTCCACAAGAACATTCTATGACATCACTCAGACTATGGCTGAGCAGCAGGGTACAGAATATCTATGAAGAAATACACGTCAACAAGAACAGGTTACTACACAATCCTTAGGACTACAGTCAGGAAATTATAAATATTCACAAAACAATATTTAACCCACTCCTACGAGGTTTAATAATGATTATTAAAGTGTAAAACTACTTTCACAGTTTGTCAAAGGAGAGAACCAGCACCGGAACCCTTGATGGCTACAATAATCTGTAAGAATCCATGTAACTCAGTACATGTCTATAGGGAATTTAACACATTGGAATAACTATCCATCCTTAATCCACCCATCCCATATTTTTAATATTGATTTTTTTTTCTCAATATTTTTGTACTTACCTGTTAAGTATATGGAGTCGATGTTTTTGTATTCTATATTTTTTCATCAATATTTTTTACTTCTATATTTTATACATCGATATTCTGTCAGTGAACTGTTTAGTCTTTCTTCTCAATGTGTTACTCTCTCTTGGGATGGAGTTCATCCCTGAAAATTCCCTCTCTATGTGCAGCTTTCTTGTAGTATGCTGCTCCATAAAACTGATAGCCCCCTCAATGCACTACTCTCACTTGGAGATGTTGATGCAGACTTCCTCTAGTTTCAATATCAGGGAACAGCTTAGACTTCCTGCTTAGGGTATTGCTCTCTGTGTGCCACTACCCTCTTCTGTGCTATACCACATGGTGCTATTCCCCTCTCTCTGAAATCCTTCAGAGTACTATTCTGACTTTTCCTTTTGCATGCTGCCTTATCTGAGGGTACAGGCCCTGTCCTGTAAAACATCTCTCCAGACGCAACTCTCTCTAATGGTGGTTCTCCGTTCTAGGGACAGTGCTCAGTGCACAGTTATTGCAGGGACCTCTTAAGGATTTGGGGGCCATTGGCCGAACGTATTTTGGGTGCCCCTGTTTGGAATATCTTTGAATTTGTGATCCAATTTCATTGTTTAAATGCCCTTTATGGCCAGGTCACTGACACTGCATAGGCACACTGGTCCCAAAATGTGTTCCCATTAATATTCAGGGATAGTGGTGTCTGTTTTCAATATTGTAATTTAGCAGCAGCTCACTAATATTATTGTAAATAATCTATAATCCCCACTCCTATTTCTCATGTATGAAGTCCTGTTTGGATCTAACAGGAGCTTTATAATAGATGTTGCATGGTGTTGAAAAACATAAACACATGTATGTGTCAAATGACTGTAAAAGACTCACAAATATATTCTGTGTTAAAAAGGAAATTACAGGAAAATGGTATTTCAAATTTTTTTGTTGAAGAATCATTGAAGGTCTTCAGGGTAGAACTGTGTGGCGAACAGAGCCTGATCTATTAGCCCCCCCTTCCTGAAAGGCTGGGGTCCCAAGCCAGAGTCCACTTTGCCCATGCCTTAAGACATCTCTGAATTGTTATTCGATATGTGACTCTCTCAGGGTGCTGTTGTCCTCTTTATTTGTGCTATTTGTCCACCTCCCTCTGTCTTCTCATCAGGATTCCTCACTTTCTTATAGTCCTACACTCTCTACTAACTTGCAGATTACTGTCCTTTCTATCTGAAACTCTTAAGTTTCTATTCCCCTCATAAAGCTGCTGTTCCACTTAAATGCCCCCAACTGACTGTCCCATCCACTAAGGTTGTTCTGCCTTTTTACCTATATCTTAGGCATGGTTTCCCCTTCGTCCTTTTTGTCCACCAACAACACTCTTTCACAGTTTCACTTTCATGGAGTGGGCTTTGTGTCACAAAACTGTTACTGTTCTGCCCATGCGTCTAACAAGGAGGGCCCATTTATAGTTATTCTGAGCCATTCCTAATTACAAGTAGCCTTTTATCTGTGAAAAAGATGAATGTGATTTACAAAAATGTTCTTTTCACATTCTATATGTGATTCTGTTTATTTGAAGTGTTGTTTTCGACCTTGTAATTCTCCACCCCTTCGCACTTTCTTTCCTCTTTCAATCCATTGGCTCTGTCTTTCCACCCATCTCTAGATTGTGTATCTCCTTGCTTCTACTGCTCGATTTTCCATTCACCCTTGGCTTTGTCTCTTTGCATATCCTTTGTCTCACCACCCATCCATTGTTCTTGCCTACCCATTCATCCATTCACATTATCAACCATTCATCCCTATGTCCTTGCCTCTCCACCTTTCTTTTGGACCTCACTTTCCATCTTTGACCTGTCTCTTCATCCATACCTTAATCTTGTCTCCAAAAGTATACCCTTGTCTTGGACTCAACACCAGTGTATCTGCTTGTTTAGTAAAAATCAAGTTCAGCTGTTTCATCAAGGGAGAACGGATCACTTGTCCTGTTTTTACCAGGGTCTGGGAATCTAACTGTCTAAAAAACCCTTATTCACGTGATAGTCGTAGGAGCGATATATCTTGATTATCCGCTTTCAAGAATTATGTGAAAAGCCTCATCATAGGGTCTTAGTCATGCTTTCCTCCACCTTGGAGGTAGACCAACTGGTTTGCACAGTAGTGATCAGAAATGGTGAAGGTGAGAGTGAAGTGAGTTTAAAATTACCTCCATCTCTCAGGTTGGATTTTATTCGGTTGGGGATGGGGCAAGGTAAAAAAATGAAAGTGGTGCCTAAAGAAGGGCTACTATTTTATAGCACCTGTTTAAGAAACGTGAGTGGTCGACATGTTTCAGCCCGCTTGGTGCCCAGTCGGGTCGGAGGGCTTTCTTCAAGACCAGGATGTAGCACGTACCTATTGTTTAACGTGTAAGGGGAAGTAATACACTTACCCTTCTTTTCAGTGTATCTATTAGTGCACTGGCTAGTTATGGGTCATTTGTACTTATACCTTAATAGATGGCCTACTTGACTCCCTCAGGACAGGTGGAGATGACATGCATGTGCTCTGAGCTGTATTGTCCTCAGCTTGTTCTCGCTCCATCTTGCGTGCCCCGGTACTTTGAGTGCATGCATATGGAGATATATATCTTTTTTCTTCAACATGTTGTATGCACTACTTAAGACTTTGCCTACTCTACTGTATTTACACTATCTTGTAGGTTTCTCCATCTCACTTTGAATGGCCCTGTGTGAGATTTCCTCCTTACTGTATGAAGGATGATGGTTTTGTGTGACATGGTGTAAGTAGGCAGCTTCTACATTTGTAGGTTTGCCCTGCCCATATTTATGCTAGGAATGCTCGTTTAGTAATGTTACATACTTTAGAGTACCTAAACTGTCAATCAATGAACATGACACTCAATTAATCAAAAAACAATATCTTCATCTGTGGAAAATTACCACACTGTAGCTATCAGGGACAAATAACCGGCTCCTGCCACGACAGCAACAACCGAAGACAAAATTGTGGGCGTTATCACCGATATCAACATACATTATGATACATTAGGCGTTTCACTGGCCACCCATAGCCACATACTCTTTCTTTGAGGGACTCTGCATTGTCCAGACGCCATTAATGACTCAGAAAAATCTTTTATCCGAGCAAAACTTAGGAGACAGATACAAATTAGAATCCTGAATTCAATACTAGCACCTCTATTGACTACCCCTTTGTTCAACAATGAATGATACTTCATTCTTTGTTAAAGCAAGCAGTACTCCAACACTAACTACTGATAAAGATATTTTCTTAATCTTTAAAATAAAATTCTTAACCATGGTCAGCTTTTTCTTTAACTAAACAACCACCTTCTTCACCTTCATCAGTCTCCCTTGTGACCCACTAAATCTTTAGTCCACTGCTTTGATTCCAAAGAAAGGACTACTTCCTCGTTCTTCCATTCTCCCCACCCCCCTCCCCCCCCTCTCTCTCTCTCTTCAACTCTTCACCTGCCTCCCAGCCTCTCTCTGCCTTCCACCATCTCAGTATCTCAGTTGCCTCTTATAAACCCGGGGTCATTTGGCAAAATTCGCCTGAATTACCAGATCCCCTGCACCAACGCTGAAAAACTCCTCATCAGTAATCCTCACTTGGAGACAAATCTACCTGTGGAGGAAAGAAGAGGGAAAACTGATTTGGGAAGTGCAGTAGACCTTCATTGAAAATGACTATACTGTTCCTATCATGCTTGGACCCAATATGGAAACCTGATATGTTGGCACTGACATTAATCCCACTTTTGGAGCAAAATATGCACTGGCCACAATTGCAAGTGAAAATTTTACAAATTGCCACTGGCACAGAAGTGTTTAGAACAGGATTTTCACACCTCCCATGGGACGGACAGAAACCTGTGGCGAAACCTCTAACACCAGGTCATAGAACAAAAAATGTGGCGATATTATAAATAACCACTGTGGCTGAGGAAAAACATTTGCCTTATATGCAGGTCGAAATTTTGCAGGTGAAATTTATCAGTCAGCCAGTTAATCTGGCTGCCTGATTTTGCACACATTGAACTCAGGTTATGGGAGTTTAAGTGAAGGCCAATGTAGAAAATGTTGCAGACGCCCGTCTTTGCCAGTACCACACTTTTGTTGGAAGGATTGGATAAAAGAAAGGATTTTTATAGGGCGAGTGTTTGCAAGTTGGCGCTCGTTACCACTTTTTTTAAGGTTAGATCTATGACTAAAATGACATGCATGTAGGCTTTGATGAACATTTTCTGTTATGCCGTTGTAATCTTGTGTACTGCCGGCAATTTCACGTTACACCTGGGATGTGAAATTTGCTGCAAAAATGTAATGCAAGTTCACGGGAACAACTCCAACAACCAGCTTGCGATTGGCTGCTGCTTGTAGTGCGTCTTTTTTTTTTTTTTGCTCTATTTTTTGCGCAAAATACGTCCTCTCATCCAAAATGTAGTGCAAAATCTCGGTTTTCATTTTCACATAATTCGCATAACTTCGCTTGGGCTGCAGTTTGCTGTGCTTGTGTTTTTTGCTCCATTTTTTTTTGTAAAATATGTCTTCTCCAAAATGGAGGCAAGAATGCATTTCAATTCTTATAAAATGTATTGAAATTACGAAAAATAAAACTGTACAAATTTCACACACTTCTAGAGTTTTGATTTTATGTCTACAGGTTGTGGGCATTCCCCAATGTGGCATCAGAAAAGGAGACATTCATCCTTTGAACCATGGAGCACTGTGATCTCGGGTATGAAAGCGTTTAAACTGTAGACATCTT
The DNA here is from genome assembly GCF_964204655.1 of Triturus cristatus. Taxonomy (NCBI): domain Eukaryota; kingdom Metazoa; phylum Chordata; class Amphibia; order Caudata; family Salamandridae; genus Triturus; species Triturus cristatus. The sequence goes on along the minus strand of NC_140590.1, from coordinate 471,493,679 downwards.
CCTTCACTTAGAAAAATATATGGTCTTGAGACGAACATTTTGCAGAACACTCAAGTTCCCACAAAGATATTTGTGCTGACACCAGATAACCCCAGAGCTCGTATTAGTTCCCATTTTCAAACTTGCGAAAACCTTGACGATAAGGAATCACTCCAACACTCTCACTTTTACTTACGAATGTTCCACAACTTGGTATCCATGTGCTCTACTGATATTGATCCGATCTCAGTTTATAGCTTTTTAAATATTGAATTACTGGAGTAGTTTGTGGTTATTTTGCAAACGATCTTGAAGATAACGAGTGTAAAAAAAGTGAAAAGTGAATCATGTGACATCTCTGTTGCGACAAAAATCGATATAGGTTCTAGAGAAAATTCCAAGAGTTAGAGGTATACTCTGAAGAGTTATCAGACACCTTGCAAGATGCTAGAGTTTCCTTGTTATTCCATATTCATCATGGGGTCTTGTGCCAAAAGTTGCATTACTGATGCATTATAGAGAGGTTGCATTGGAATAAATTCAACTCTCGAATTTATGATACGGATAGATATCAATTCCAAACCTAATAATGATATAGAAATGACTTAATTGATATCAGCTTTATACACTGTAAGAAATTGGGTTTCTGGCTAAGGGGCGTGTGTGTGTTGTGTGTTTTGTGGGGGGTATATTGTGGAAAGTACATTAATTATAATGAATTAATAACTAATATTTAATTAATGAAAATTGGTTTGATGATAAACATTTATATTAGTAGTGGAAATCATTTTTTAAGTGTGGGTTGTGAGTTCGGTGTTATTATAGGGTGGGAAGTAAATAAACAAAATATATGTAAAAAATATTATTTTTGTTAATTAATAATTTCTATATAAATTTTTTTTTGCGTGGGAATAATTTTTGTATTTTATTTATAATAATATTTGCAGGTATTTGTGATACGTATTTAACATTGCGATATGCTTTTATTTTTTACATTTTTAATATTAAATTTATTTGTATTTTATTTTTCAACATATTTATATTTTTTGAGCCCGATTCCGATCTTGGCTGGAAGGGCTTCGAATTGGATTTGGTTTTACCTACACCGATTCAGGGCCCTTGTTTCCGAAGTGCGAATCCTGGCAACCCTTAGCACTGACCGACTCGGTTCCGGAAGGCATACGGAGAGATAGAGGATTTCGGAGCCGAATCGTACAGCTTTATGGAGTAGGTTTATCAAGCGAGAAAGTACGAAGAACGATTCGGACAGCCTTTACAAATAAATTTGCACAAATCCAAAAGGCTGCCAGAATCGGTCTTTGGGGGCCCGTAGCAGGCCCCCCTTCACCAGGGGTCCTCCGACTCATGCCCGTGGGGCTACCTATGGGTCCCGCCTTTCAGACCATGCAAAGTGTGGCAGGCACCAAGGGGCGCCCGCCACAGGGTGCGCTATGATCCCCAACTACCCCTTTTGTCAATGAGAGCCTGTGTACGTAAAAGGTTTGGTTTTTAAAGAATTTATGTTAATGATTTGTGCATATATATTTATTTCTTTTTATATTATTTTTAACTTATAAAAATGTAACTTTTTTGCAAGTAAATATATGTAAATATACATTAAGTATTATATATGTGTTTCACTTTTTTTTATTAAGTTTATTTGTGAAGATATATATTAATTTTTTTAAATTAATGAACCTATTTAACCCCTTCGCCGCGGCGCAAATTCCGCCGCGGCGCTGGGGGGGGTGCGGGGTGAGCGCGGCGCCGCCATGCTCGTGACGGAACCACGCCGTCATGAGTCACGGGCGAGCTGTGCTCATGACGGTGTGGTTCCGTCACGACTCCGCCCACTCTTTATTTCGCCCACACAGGCGGGGAATCAGCGACGCGTGGGCGGAGCGGCCGCAGCATGACGGAACCACGCCGTCATGAGCACATGCCGCCCGTGGCTCATGATGGCGTGGTTCCGTCATGCGCACGCAAGGGGTCAATATTAATACTTTTAATATTATTTTTTTTATATTATATATGTATTTAAAAATCGATATTTAATACGACTATATTAATTACATCAATATTTCCCCCCAATATTTTTGTACTTACCATTATATGTATAGGATACCTATATTTTTGACATCAATATTTTGGTCAGGATTTTTTGGTATGGGGATATTTGGGGGGTTGATATTTTGTCAGTGAACTGTTACGGAGAATTGCGTGGTCCTCTGTCGAGACTGTTGCGCAGCCGTGGCGATGCAAGGTCAGGTCATAGATATGTCATGCAGTGTTGGTTCCAGGGGGCTGTGAGGCTCGGATGTGAGATCCAGCATTGTTCACAAGGAGGCCGTTGACAAGGGGAGCTTGCGTTGCGAAGTCCTGGGTTGAGAATGCGTCACGCACCGCTGGTTCCAATGAAGTTGCGGGCTGGAGGTGCAAAGTCCAGGGTTGTTGTCAAGAATGCTGTTGACGAGGGACTTATGATGCGAGTGCCTGCCTCAACAATGCATCACGCAGTGGTGGTTCCGATGAGACTGCGGGCTGCGTTACGAAGTACCAATAGTAGCATTTAAGTTACAGGATCTTTTTACATGAAGTACCACTTTACAAGGGAGTTATAAGTAATTCAAATATACCAATTGGAGATGAGGCAATGTTACCATGATTTAAGGACTGAGAACATACACTTTAGTACTGGTTAGCAGTGGTAAATGGCACAGTGTCCTAAGGCCAACAAAAACAAGATCAGAAAAATATAAAGAACTTACTGGTCATACATGTGTCTCCCTCCCCCAGCTGAAAGTGGGGAGAACTACTGAGCTCCTGGAAGTTCTCATTACTAAGGCAGAAGAACCTGGATAGACGATCAGCGTGGTCTGACCCAGGACCATGTCCCAAATTATCCAAAAAGAAGGCTCTGAATAGGCTGCATAGTGTAGTTCTCTAAAATTGATCATCAATGTATTGATTGTGTTATAATTCTAAGCCGCAATGTCCAGGCTCAAATGGATTGTCACTGAAGAGACACAATTGTATTAAAGATAAGTCAGATGTATCAGATACCGACATTTTATCAAAAATAATTGTACAATATGGATAGGAATCTTTTAGTTGGTTATGGCTCTCGAATGCTAAATAGTGCAATATCCAGTGATATTCCAGCTCACCCATCTAGACCACTGAACAGAGGGTCAGTAATTTTAGATTACACCCTTATAAATATAGAACATTTTGAATTCACATTGCTGAGTGGATGATTAAAAGCAATTCGGTATTTTATTAAGGCACCTGCAGATCTGGAACTGAAAATGGTTATACATTTAAAATGCCTACCTATGGGTAGACAAGGGTGTTTTTTCACTCCTCCTATTTTTAATATATTCCTCTTGTTCAATAATGAATGCACTCTTTGTGAAATTGTGGCCTCATCTAAGATTGGAGATTTTTATGTTCTGTATTATACTGTGCTGATGACATGGTAATATACTAACCAATGGAAAACAATGTGCGTGCACCCCTCTTATCGAACCCTTCCTCGGTCTGGAGGTTAGTTTGATTATGGGTAGTGCCCGCAACACCACTGTAATGGGTCCTACCTTAAACAGGTGCAACACATGCTGCAGGTGCTGCCCCGTGAGGGCCACCAGTATTGGATTGTAATGTAAGATAAACTATCTCAAGTTAAAAGACACATGATGTGTGACAAATGTGATAAGGTGTCCACAAATATAAGGATGCACCCTTAGAACTTGATCCTGAACACAAATACTGGAGCTCATCATTGACTCTTCCTTGTTCTGTCACCGATTGCTGGATGCTAAGTGATAAATGTGTGAGCGAACTGTTGGGGGGTACAATGAAACCTAATCATCATTTAGGAAATTCATGTCTGCAAATTTCTATTTTGATTTACAAAATGCAAACTAATAAGCTGGGGTGGAGAAAATTGAATATCACATATTAAGAACAATTGTGAGTATTCGTAATTGCATTCCCACACAGGCAATCCACCTGTCAAAATCCAGAGTAAGATATAAAAGAAAAAAAAACAATTGTATTACCTTGATTTTATTTAGTCATTGCTGTTGCATCCTTGCTATTTCATAGAACTATAGAAACTAGATTTTAATAATTATTATTTGTCCTTGCAATGGAAAATTGTGACCTAAAGTTTATGTATGTAACCAACCTTTAATTTACCGAGGCATCCTTCAAGCACTGAATCCTTCAGTGGGTCCAGGGGAAAAGGGAGTCTAAAATCAAGGGCATAAAAATGGCTATGACTATATGAAATCTTCCTAGGTGATATAAACTCTAACGTGGTCCGTAGAGGGGGAGGGATAATAAAATGGACCACATCACCCCTTACAACCATCTACGTCTTGAGAACTATGCCAAAATGTTGCTGTACCATGACCATGCAGGTATTTTGTACAGGGCTGGCTTTAACCCTGGTAGCAGCCTTGAGACAATCTTTGTTGGCCCTGCCCCATTGACCTCCACGGATACCCTTATCACCCTCTAGCAGTGCCCCTTATCTCCTTGATGCCCCCCAAAATGTAAACAAGTCTTACATGAGTTGTTAAGAAAGTGGTCTGCATATCAATGGCTGTGATCTTCCTAATGCCTTCATCTTGAAACGCTGGCCCTATTTCATGGTTTGTTGCCCCACAAGTGGGGCAGTAAAATATGGAGACCCTGCAGCGTCACTCGTGTATGCTGTTATCAAGGAAAGATAAGAATCCCAATGCTTAGGGGCTTGTGTTCCAAACAAGAACACAGGCCCGCATTGAAAAAAGGGGCTGTTGGGGAAAGCCATTCACCCTGTGACGGGCACCCCATGGTGCCTGCAACACTGTACATGGTTTAACAGGGGGCTCCCATGGGTACCCCCACGGGCGCCAACCAGAGACCTCAGGGGGAAGGGGGTCCTTCTACGGGCCCCCAAAGTAAGATTCAGGCAGCTATTTCGTGTCAGGAAAAATGAACCAAAACGGCTGTGTGAATCGGTCATCGTAATCTCTCATTTGGAAACAGTGTCCATAGAGTAGTACGAATCGGCTCCGAACAACTCAGTCTGTCTGCATGTTGTTTGCAACCGATTCGGACAGCCCGACCGGTTTCCTTGCGTTGTAATCGGTCATCCGAAAAGGTGTCCGATTCGGTCAGAAACATAGGTTCCAAATCGGATTTGCCGAATCCGAATCCCATTCGGAGCCTATCCGGACGACATCATAATCGACCCCTTAATTGGGGAAAAGCAAAAATGTCACCATTATTACTATACAGACGTTTGAACTTAGTGCGATTGTTTGGGTGCTCCCGTTTTAATTACTTAGTAAAAAGCTGGCCTCTCGGAAGATCTTGTACTCATCCCGTTTTTCCCTTAACCCCTTCGCTGCCAGGCCTTTTCCCCCTCCTGTGCCACGCCCTTTTTTGGCTATTTGGGGTAGTGCGCGCTGAGGCCCCTGTAACTTTTTGACCACATAAGGTATCCACGCCAAATTTGCGTCCTTTTCTTCCAACATCATGGGGATTCTGAGGGTACTCAGGGTTTGTGGATTCCCCTGGAGGGGTCACAGAAATGAGCCAAAATACAGCAAAATTTAGTTTTTTGGGGGTAAAATGGGAAAAACGGGCTGCAAATGAAAGCATCTGGGTTTTTCCCTGCAAGTGTTATCAAAAAAGGGTTTGTGGGGCTGAAATCACCATTTCCCCAGCTTTTAGGGTATATCAGACTTTTGTCAGAAACCCAACATTTTGTACACAGTTTTGGCATTTTTCTGGGACATAGCCTATTTTTGCTATTTTTTGTGCTTTCGACCTCCTTCCAGTTAATGGTAGAAATGGGTACAAAACCAATAATGGATCCTGGAAAGCTATACATTTTGGAGAAGTAGACAAAATTCTGAATTCAGCAAGGGGTCATTTGTGTAGATCCATCAAGGTTTCTTTATAGAAACTAACAGTTAAATATAGGATAAATTGAAAATTTGTTGATAAAAAGCGCCTTTTTGTGTCAACCTTTTCACCTGTAACTTCTTCTAATTGTGACAGCTCTTTGAAAGCAATATACCGTTACATCCGCTGGACATTTCTGGTTGTGGGGATATATAGGACTTGTAGGTTCACCAAGAATCCGACGAACCCAGAGCCAAAAACTGAGCAGCAACTTGCAATGTTTTTTTTTTTATGTACCGGGTATATAGTAATTATTCTGTAAAAATGTGTACATGGAAAAATCGGTATGAAAGACACCTATGTATTTCTGAAATTGGAACAAAATATAGAGTTTAGAAACAGTAGATATTTGCACATTTCCGAAATTGGGAATACTCATACTAGCATGAGAATTATCAGTCATTTTTTAGAATGACTTCTTTTTTACACAATGTCTTTCATTTGGAAGGCAGAAATGCATCGAAAGTCAATAGGTAATAACAGTTCCTTCACAAATCTGAATTACCCTAAGTCTCCCGATAAAAATGGTACCTCACTTGTAGGGGTAGGCACAGTGCCCACGACAGGAAATGGCTCAAAACCCAACGTGAACACACCACATTTTCACAATGCAAAATTGCCCTTTTTAGCAAAGTGCCTAGCGGTAGTTTTTTAACCCTAGCTCTGCCGGCACCTAGGGAAACCTAGCAAACCTATACATTTTTGAAAACTAGACACCCAGGGGAATACAGGATGGGGTGACTTGACTGCCTCCCACCACGTTCTGTTACCCAGAATCCCTTGCAAACCTTAAAAAATGCCCAAAAAAACACTTTTTCCGCACATTTCTCTGGTGGAAAGGTCTGGAATCTGCATGGATCCAAAAATGTCCATCCACCCTGCGTTCCCCAAAGTCTTCTGAGAAAAATGGTACCTCACTTGTGTGGGTCAGCCTAGTGCCCGCGACAGGAAACGGCGCAAAACGCAACGTGGACACACCTCAATTCCGCTGTGAAAAATGACCCTTTTTTGGCAAAGTGCCTAGCTGTAGTTTTTGAACCATAGCTCTGCCGGCACCTAGCAAAACCTAGCAAACCTATACATTTTTGAAAACTACACACCCAGGGGAATCCAGGATGGGGTGACTTGACTGCCTCCCACCAGGTTCTGTTACCCAGAATCCCTTGAAAACCTAAAAAATTGCCAAAAAAAGCACATTTTCCCCACATTTCTCTGGTGGAAAGTTCTGGAATCTGCGTGGATCCACAAATTTCCACCCACCCCGCATTCCCCAAAGTCTTCCGAGAAAAATGGTACCTCACTTGTGTGGGTCAGCCTAGTGCCCGCGACAGGACACGGCGCAAAACGTAACGTGGACACACCTCAATTTCACAGCGAAAAATGACCCTTTTTTGGCGAAGTGCCTAGCTGTAGTTTTTGAACCATAGCTCTGCCGGCACCTAGGGAAACCTAGCAAACCTATACATTTTTGAAAACTAGACACCCAGGGGAATCCAGGATGGGGTGACTTGACTGCCTCCCACCAGGTTCTGTTACCCAGAATCCCTTGAAAACCTAAAAAATTGCTAAAAGAAACACATTTTCTCCTCATTTATCTGGTGGAAAGTTCTGGAATCTGCGTGGATCCACGAATTTCCACCCACCCCGCGTTCCCCAAAGTCTTCCGAGAAAAATGGTACCTCATTTGTGTGGGTCGGCCTAGTGCCCGTGACAGGAAACGTCGCAAAACGCAACGTGGAAACACCTCAATTTCGCTGTGAAAAATTACCCTTTTTTGGCAAAGTGCCTAGCTGTAGTTATTGAACCATAGCTCTGCCGGCACCAAGGGAAACGTAGCAAACCTATACATTTTTGAAAACTAGACACCCAGGGGAATCCAGGATGGGGTGACTTGACTGCCTCCCACCAGGTTCTGCTACCCAGAATCCCTTGCAAACCTAAACAAATTGCCAAAAAAAACACATTTTCCCCACATTTCTGTGGTGGAAAGTTCTGGAATCTGCGTGGATCCACAAATTTCCACCCACCCCGTGTTCCCCAAAGTCTTCCGATAAAAATGGTACCTTACTTGTGTGGGTCGGCCTAGTGCCCGCGACAGGAAACAGCGCAAAATGCATCGTAGACACACCTCAATTTCGCAGTGAAAAATGAACCTTTTTTGCCAAAGTGCCTAGCTGTAGTTTTTGAACCCTAGCTCTGCCGGAACCTAGGGAAACCTACCAAACCCACACATTTCTGAAAACTAAACACCCGGGGGATTCCAGGGAGGTATGGTTTGCGTGGATCCCCCAACGTTTCCTTACCCAGAATGCCCTGCAAACCTCAAATTTAGCTGAAAAAATCACTCTTTTCACACATTTTTGTGTGGGAAAGTTGCGGCATCACCGGGCTGACACAAATTTCGTACCACCCACCGTTCCCCTGGGTCTCCCGATAAAAACGGTGCCTCACTCATGTGGGAGGCCCAAGTACCCGCGACAGGCAAAGGCCCAAAACGTATTGAGGCGACATGAAAATTGCCTACCTCAAAACGACCTGGTTTTGCAAGGGGGGGTCACCTGGGTTTTTGGCCCGGTGCTCTGCGGCCACCTGGGGGAGCCTACCAAACCCACACATTTCTGAAAACTAGACACCCGGGGCATTCCAGGGAGGTATGGTTTACGTGGATCCCCCAACGTTTCCTTACCCAGAATGCCCTGGAAACCTCAAATTTAGCTGGAAAAATCTCCTTTTTCACACATTTTTGTTTGGGAAAGTTGTGGCATCACCGGGGTGACACAAAATTCCTACCACCCAACGTTCCCCCGGGTCTCCCGATAAAAACGGTGCCTCACTCGTGTGGGAGGCCTGTTGGACTTGGCCCTTCTGGCAGGTTCACCCCTGGACTTTTTGGCTTTTTATTGGTGACTTGGTGTGGTAATTGTTTGGTCTCTGCGCACTTTCCCTGTGTCCCAGGGTAAAGTGCGTGCGTGCTCTGAGTGCATGTGGTGAGATAGGCCTGCCCTCCCATAGGAATGCATGGGGAGTGTATGTGTCCCTAGTAGTTCCTGATGCGTGGGGTGTGCAGGCCCGAGTTTGGTATGTGCGGACTCGTGGGAGTGAATGCTGCGCGATGATGTGTGCGGCGTGCATGTACCTAGTGTGGAAGTGCCACTTCTAGAAGTGGGCACTTCTGTGTGCAGTGTGTCTGTTGCGTGATTGGCTGGTCATGTCATGTGACGGGCTAGGGATTCCCCAGAGTCAGGATGAGTCACCCAGTGGTGAATGGGGAGATCAGCAGCTAGATGGGTGGGAGGAGTACACCTGGGTCCTGAATGGGATAGGGTTTTCCACAAACAATGCTGGCCCCGCCCCCTGTGGTGCGACTGACGACCCTAGCCCTGCCAGTGAATAGAGTGAGGGGCTGAGCACATCAAGGGTGCTCCCCAACCAGCTGCGACTGGTTTTCCCCCTCACCCTGAACCCAGAACAAAGGGTTTGCCTGTATAAAAATGGGGCTGTGTCCCCACAGAAACTGTTCTCTGCCAGGATCTTACCTGAGGGGGGCTGCTGCTGCTGCTGGACCAGAGGACCGCCACCTGGACTACCTCCCTGCCTGGAGGCCCAGTGAGCTGGCTCTGGGTCCAGCCTTGCCCCCCCCACCCCTGCCCTGCTGCATGCAGGGAAGAACTCTGCTGGACTGTGTGGTGCTTTTCAGGCTAAAGCGCTGGGAGTGCTCTTCCTGTGTCCCTAAGCGCTTGGAAGCGCTTCTATTTTCCTTCAGCGCTCAGGAGCGCTTTGTTTTGCACGAGCCGGTGCCCACCCGGCATTTGCCCCGTCTTTTCCGATTCCTACGTCCGCTGGCAGGTGCCCACCCTGCCAGGGACATTGCTGTGCGTGTTTGCGGGTGCCCACCCCGCTTATTTGTGGTATTGCACGGCGGGTGCTCACCCCGCCCTATATCCCTGGTTACGAGGGAGCCTACCCCTCTCATCACCGAGATTTGGAGCTCCGCGCCCTCCGGCACCCGACCAGGAAGTCAGGCGGGCCGGGGGCGGGTCTCCGGGACAACCGGAAACGGAAATAGGAGGGCGGGAGCCTACCCCGCCTCCCACCGAACACTCGCGGCTAATTTGAGCCCCGGAGCAGGCAGGAGCCTACCCTGCGCCCCGGGGCACTCCTGAGGAGAAGGGCACCAAGAGAACAGAGGCGACGCGGGAGTCACCAAGTCCCAGCCCGGTGAGTGCGGTAGGGCTGGGGTGGGACTCCGTGCGCGCACTGGCTGTGAGCGCGAGTGCGCTCCAAAGACGAGGCCCGCATCCCAAGGAGTCCCCCGTGTGGGACTCCGACGTCTGGGGGCAGTGCTTCTAGACCCGAGTGAGGCTCCACCTGCGGGGGCATTTCTGTTGTGCCGGAGCAAGGCACCAAGGCATTCCAAGTGTCGGGCGGCCCCGGAAGGCAGCGGGCCGTCCCAACGTTGATGGGCTCCAATCCATTGTGGGGGCATATTTGTTTGGAAGCGCGAGGTCGCTCCCAAGTTGGGGACAGTGTTGCTTAGAGTCCCGAGGGACTCCAACGTCTGGGGGCACCTTTCTTTGCGATCAGAGCGGCCCCGGAAGGCAGCGGGCCGCTCCAACTTTTTTTGGGCACATCCTTTTTCTCGAGCCCACGAGGCTCCCAAGGGGCATAGTAGTTCAGAGCCCAGAGGGGCTCCAGCGTATGCCACAATTGCTGTACAGGCACAGTGGGGCCCAAGTTCAGTGCCACAGCTGCCCAGCACTTCGTGGGCAGCTGCAACGTGTAGGTTGTGCGCAGTGACTTTGCGCTTTGCCCTGACTGCGTGCGCAGTCTTGCCCCTGACTTTGTTGGACGCCGGGCGTCCTAGCCCCGTCAAGGCCAGTTGGCCCAGGGACGGCCACAGTAGTGGCTAATGTGAGTTTTGGCGCCATTGTACCTTTTCTGCACCTCTGAATGTGTTTATGCGTCATGTGCTTTGCTTTACACCTCTGAATGTTATGCATCATGTGTTTATGTGCTTAGACCCCTACAGGTATTGTGATACTTAGGTGGTTGTTTTCTCCCTAGTACAGGTAGTGCCAGTGAGATCCTGATTCCCTGCGCAATATTTTCCTAAGGTGGTTAGGGTTGCGTAGGTGGTACTTACCTGATACCAGTAGTGACTGGTTGTGTGCTAGGTGTAAGTTTGCGCAACTGTAATTTTATTTCCTACGTTCTATGTGCTATGTTCTAAGAGTGCTAATTCCGGACAGCGGTCCATGTGGCCCTGTCCCCTGTATATATAATCCCTTGTAAATTCTGCCCGTGCCTGTTGGCACATTGTAGAGTGTGTGTTTTTATCTAATGTGTTGTGTATAATACAAAGGCTATTTTTATAGAATACCTTGTGTGGAGTTTCCTTTGTGGTGGGCCTTGGGTGTTGTTGCTGGGTGCGCGCGCAAACGCTTTACACATCGCCTCAGGGATAAGCCTGACTGCTCGTGCCAAGCTACCAAGGGGGTGAGCAGGGGTTATCTTTGGCGTGTAACTTCCTTGCCCTGACTAGAGTGGTGGTTTCTGCCTGACTTTGGCGCAAGCCTTAGCCAACCAGAAATCGCCATTTCTAACATTGGTGATCAGCGGTGGGATTTGAACTTGCGTTTGCGCTGTACCGCAGCAGCAACTGGCCGCACTACAAAACTCTGCATTTAGATAAATCACATGGTATAGGGATTATTGTTTTAAAGTTTGTTTTTAATTGTCATTTCTTTGGAAATGTGGTTTTGTGCACTGTGAGTTAGGTGTCCCTAGCTCGGGAGGGTAGATCATCCCCCTTAGTGCATTGTGTTTCTGGATTCACCAGAGGGTGGGATCCAGTGGTGGCAGCGTAATAGTATCCTGTACATTTGTCCCCCGCCCTGCGCCCAGAGTTGGTACCTGTGTCACGTGGTGGTCAGGTTGAGGAATCAGGGGTGGTAGAAACTGCCTTACCAGTCCGAGGGGAGGGTTGTGTGTGTGGATGAATGGTGTGTGGCACTAGGCAAGTGAGTGTGAGTTCTCTGGGTTAGAGAGCTTGCTGAATCTTTTTGTGAATTGTGTGCTCCTGTGTGAAACTCAGACCCCTAGGTTCCCTGAATAATTGTTACCATAACGTCCGCCAGAATGGAGCCTGCTTGTGATCCCTATGAGCTAGCTTGGCGCCAGAGGCAGGAGTTAGAAAGGTACTGTACAGAGGAAGAGTCAGAAGAGGAGGTAGAGGATGACAATACCTGGACGCCAGTAGAGAGTGAGGACCCCATAGGTAGGGCGTCCCTTGCTGGGTCCAGCGTAGGAGGCAGCGCCTCATCCCTTTCCCTGTCCCCAGAGGAGTGGGAAGATAGGAGGAAAGAAAGGGAGCACCAGCTGGCGTTAGAGAAGCTCAGGTTAGAGCATGCTCAGGCTATGGCGCAGCTGGAGGCCAGGAAGCAACAGCGAGAGACTGAGTGGGTCTTGGCGCGGGAGAGGGTAGAGGAGGCTGAGAGGGCCTCCACCAGAGGCAAAGTAGCTCTGGAGGGTAGACTATCCCCTGCGCGCAGTTTTAATTTTCTGGACTCCCCAGGGAGGGTTGAGTCCAGTGGTAGTAGCGATGTAGATTCCAGTGTAGGAAATCCCAGTCCCAGTTCCCCCAGTCTGGTACCTGTTCCCCAGGAGGAGGAGTTAAGGTTGAAATTCAGGGGCAGTAGGAAACTGTCTCACCAGACTTGGGAGGAGTTTGTGGATGGATGTGAGGATGCAATGTTTGATTGGATTTCCACAGCAAGTGATTTTGATATACTGTGTAATCTGGTTCTCAAAGAACACCTGCTCAGTTGTTGTGTGCCGGGGCTGCGCCAACACCTGTTGGGGTGTGGATTGTCTGAGCCATTTGACCTGGCGGAGGAAGCAGAGCGCTGGGAAAGGGCTAGAGGTTCTCTAGAGTCATTAGGGAGTGACTCCAAAAGTAGTGGGTCAGGTATCTTCCAGCCCAGCGTGGTGGAAGAGGCTCAGTGTAGCCCAGCTAGGTCCCAGGATAGCGAGGAGGGTGTAGGGGCTCACTGCCTGGCTCAGTGGAGCAGGAGTGAGAGGGTGACCGAGGGTCCCCGGACGTACGAAACCCTGCCTCAGGACTTGGATGGTTCCATGAGGGAACACCAAGTTGGGGACCTAGGCTGTCCTGTTAGCCCATTTGAGGGAGATCTCCTGGTGAGTAGAGGACCTGGAGCACCTGTAACCAGGGCTCCTGTGGTTCTAGAGTCTGGCAGTACCGCTCCGGTAGGGAGGGTACAGGAGTCCAGTGTGAGGAGTGATTGGGGGATGAGTTTCCCAGTGGAAGAGCCTGTGGGTCAGGGACTACCCAGTTGGGCTAGGATCCCGTGTAGTGACCAGGGTGGCACCACTTCTGTTCTGGGGGATCTCCGCGCACTGTCAGGTGGACAGGGGACGGGAGATCAGCGCCAGACAGACAGTCGCTTGACGTATGTGTCCTTTGATAGCCTCAGGGGGATGGAGTGGAAATCCCCAGAAGTCCTGGAGTGCCAGGCAATTATTCCACCAAAGGTTCTAGGCCGGAGGTTGGGAGGCCAGGTTCAGGATCAGCCTGACCTGAAGGGTGGGACGTCTGTAATCAGCGTCCCGACCAGTTCTTCTTCCAGAGGTACCGCCCCAGTTGGTAGGGAGCAGGGTTCTGGAAGGGGGTGCAGAGGGTGGGAGAGCCCACCTCTGCCCCCGGTACAACCTGAGGGGTTAAACCCTGGGTTGGAATGGCGTTCTAGGTGTACCCCTCGCCAGAGGAGGAGGAACCCTAGGAGAAGAGGTAGGGGGAGGAGAGCCTTCCCTGAGACTCCTGGTCCGCCTGAGGGTGTAGACCCTAGGCTGGAGAACCAGTGGCAGTCTAGTCCTGTCTTTCAGAGAGGAAGAGTGGAGAATGGCCGCTATGTGCCAGGGGTTACTACCCCCCACTCTGTGGTTAGGCAAAGACCAGTGGCACCTGGGTGGCCTAGGGCCTGGTCTTGGCCGCGGACAGCTTGGGAGTACCAGTGGGGTAGCCCAGTTGGTCCAGACAGTGGTGTTAAAAAGAATTCCATGGGTTCACCGTGGCGTAGAACCGGAGGGTGTCCATGCAGTTGCGGGCCCGCGTCCGTGTTCTATCGCCCCAAGCAGGGAAGTCCATCACGGTGGTGATTGGTCTGCCCTGCGTTTTGGCTGGAAGGGGGTTGTGTTGGACTTGGCCCTTCTGGCAGGTTCACCCCTGGACTTTTTGGCTTTTTATTGGTGACTTGGTGTGGTAATTGTTTGGTCTCTGCGCACTTTCCCTGTGTCCCAGGGTAAAGTGCGTGCGTGCTCTGAGTGCATGTGGTGAGATAGGCCTGCCCTCCCATAGGAATGCATGGGGAGTGTATGTGTCCCTAGTAGTTCCTGATGCGTGGGGTGTGCAGGCCCGAGTTTGGTATGTGCGGACTCGTGGGAGTGAATGCTGCGCGATGATGTGTGTGGCGTGCATGTACCTAGTGTGGAAGTGCCACTTCTAGAAGTGGGCACTTCTGTGTGCAGTGTGTCTGTTGCGTGATTGGCTGGTCATGTCATGTGACGGGCTAGGGATTCCCCAGAGTCAGGATGAGTCACCCAGTGGTGAATGGGGAGATCAGCAGCTAGATGGGTGGGAGGAGTACACCTGGGTCCTGAATGGGACAGGGTTTTCCACACACAATGCTGGCCCCGCCCCCTGTGGTGCGATTGACGACCCTAGCCCTGCCAGTGAATAGAGTGAGGGGCTGAGCACATCAAGGGTGCTCCCCAACCAGCTGCGACTGGTTTTCCCCCTCACCCTGAACCCAGAACAAAGGGTTTGCCTGTATAAAAATGGGGCTGTGTCCCCACAGAAACTGTTCTCTGCCAGGATCTTACCTGAGGGGGGCTGCTGCTGCTGCTGGACCAGAGGACCGCCACCTGGACTACCTCCCTGCCTGGAGGCCCAGTGAGCTGGCTCTGGGTCCAGCCTTGCCCCCCCCACCCCTGCCCTGCTGCATGCAGGGAAGAACTCTGCTGGACTGTGTGGTGCTTTTCAGGCTAAAGCGCTGGGAGTGCTCTTCCTGTGTCCCTAAGCGCTTGGAAGCGCTTCTATTTTCCTTCAGCGCTCAGGAGCGCTTTGTTTTGCACGAGCCGGTGCCCACCCGGCATTTGCCCCGTCTTTTCCGATTCCTACGTCCGCTGGCAGGTGCCCACCCTGCCAGGGACATTGCTGTGCGTGTTTGCGGGTGCCCACCCCGCTTATTTGTGGTATTGCACGGCGGGTGCTCACCCCGCCCTATATCCTTGGTTACGAGGGAGCCTACCCCTCTCATCACCGAGATTTGGAGCTCCGCGCCCTCCGGCACCCGACCAGGAAGTCAGGCGGGCCGGGGGCGGGTCTCCGGGACAACCGGAAACGGAAATAGGAGGGCGGGAGCCTACCCCGCCTCCCACCGAACACTCGCGGCTAATTTGAGCCCCGGAGCAGGCAGGAGCCTACCCTGCGCCCCGGGGCACTCCTGAGGAGAAGGGCACCAAGAGAACAGAGGCGACGCGGCCCAAGTACCCGCGACAGGCAAAGGCCCAAAACGTATTGAGGCGACATGAAAATTGCCTACCTCAAAACGACCTGGTTTTGCAAGGGGGGTCACCTGGGTTTTTGGCCCGGTGCTTGGCGGCCACCAAGGGGAACCTACCAAACCCACACATTTCTGAAAACTAGACACCCGGGGGATTCCAGGGAGGTATGGTTTGCGTGGATCCCCCAACGTTTCCTTGCCCAGAATGCCCTGCAAACCTCAAATTTAGCTGAAAAAACTCACCTTTTTCACACATTTTTGTGTGGGAAAGTTGTGGCATCACCGGGCTGACACAAGTTTCCTACCACCCACCGTTCCCCTGGGTCTCCCGATAAAAACGGTTCCTCACTCGTGTGGGAGGCCCAAGTACCCGCGACAGGCAAAGGCCCAAAACGTATTGAGGCGACATGAAAATTGCCTACCTCAAAACGACCTGGTTTTGCAAGGGGGGTCACCTGGGTTTTTGGCCGGTGCTCTGCGTCCACCTGGAGGAACCTACCAAACCCACACATTTCTGAAAACTAGACACCCGGGGCATTCCAGGGAGGTATGGTTTACGTGGATCCCCCAACGTTTCCTTACCCAGAATGCCCTGGAAACCTCAAATTTAGCTGGAAAAATCTCCTTTTTCACACATTTTTGTTTGGGAAAGTTGTGGCATCACCGGGCTGACACAAATTTCCTACCACCCAGCGTTCCCCCGGGTCTCCCGATAAAAACGGCGCCTCACTCGTGTGGGAGGCCCAAGTACCCGCGACAGGCAAAGGCCTAAAACGTATTGAGGCGACATGAAAATTGCCTACCTCAAAACGACCTGGTTTTGCAAGGGGGATCACCTGGGTTTTTGGCCCGGTGCTCGGCGGCCACCTAGTGGAACCTACCAAACCCACAAATTTCTGAAAACTAGACACCCGGGGGATTCCAGGGAGGTATGGTTTGCGTGGATCCCCCAACGTTTCCTTACCCAGAATGCCCTGGAAACCTCAAATTTAGTTGGAAAAATCTCCTTTTTCACACATTTTTGTTTGGGAAAGTTGTGGCATCACCGGGCTGACACAAATTTCCGACCACCCAGCGTTCCCCCGGGTCTCCCGATAAAAACGGCGCCTCACTCGTGTGGGAGGCCCAAGTACCCGCGACAGGCAAAGGCCCAAAACGTATTGAGGCGACATGAAAATTGCCTACCTCAAAACGACCTGGTTTTGCAAGGGGGATCACCTGGGTTTTTGGCCCGGTGCTCGGCGGCCACCTAGTGGAACCTACCAAACCCACAAATTTCTGAAAACTAGACACCCGGGGGATTCCAGGGAGGTATGGTTTGCGTGGATCCCCCAACGTTTCCTTACCCAGAATGCCCTGGAAACCTCAAATATAGTTGGAAAAATCTCCTTTTTCACACATTTTTGTTTGGGAAAGATGTGGCATCACCGGGCTGACACAAATTTCCGACCACCCAGCGTTCCCCCGGGTCTCCCGATAAAAACGGTGCCTCACTCGTGTGGGAGGCCCAAGTACCCGCGACAGGCAAAGGCCCAAAACGTATTGAGGTGACATGAAAATTGCCTACCTCAAAACGACCTGGTTTTGCAAGGGGGATCACCTGGGTTTTTGGCCCGGTGCTCGGCGGCCACCTAGTGGAACCTACCAAACCCACAAATTTCTGAAAACTAGACACCTGGGGGATTCCAGGGAGGTATGGTTTGCGTGGATCCCCCAACGTTTCCTTACCCAGAATGCCCTGGAAACCTCAAATTTAGTTGGAAAAATCTCCTTTTTCACACATTTTTGTTTGGGAAAGTTGTGGCATCACCGGGCTGACACAAATTTCCGACCACCCAGCGTTCCCCCGGGTCTCCCGATAAAAATGGCGCCTCACTCGTGTGGGAGGCCCAAGTACCCGCGACAGGCAAAGGCCCAAAACGTATTGAGGCGACATGAAAATTGCCTACCTCAAAACGACCTGGTTTTGCAAGGGGGGTCACCTGGGTTTTTGGCCCGGTGCTTGGCGGCCACCAAGGGGAACCTACCAAACCCACACATTTCTGAAAACTAGACACCCGGGGGATTCCAGGGAGGTATGGTTTGCGTGGATCCCCCAACGTTTCCTTACCCAGAATGCCCTGCAAACCTCAAATTTAGCTGAAAAAATCACCTTTTTCAAACATTTTTGTGTGGGAAAGTTGTGGCATCACCGGGCTGACACAAATTTCCTACCACCCACCATTCCCCTGGGTCTCCCGATAAAAACGGTGCCTCACTCGTGTGGGAGGCCCAAGTACCCGCGACAGGCAAAGGCCCAAAACGTATTGAGGTGACATGAAAATTGCCTACCTCAAAACGACCTGGTTTTGCAAGGGGGATCACCTGGGTTTTTGGCCCGGTGCTCGGCGGCCACCTAGTGGAACCTACCAAACCGACAAATTTCTGAAAACTAGACACCCGGGGGATTCCAGGGAGGTATGGTTTGCGTGGATCCCCCAACGTTTCCTTACCCAGAATGCCCTGGAAACCTCAAATTTAGTTGGAAAAATCTCCTTTTTCACACATTTTTGTTTGGGAAAGTTGTGGCATCACCGGGCTGACACAAATTTCCGACCACCCAGCGTTCCCCCGGGTCTCCCGATAAAAATGGCGCCTCACTCGTGTGGGAGGCCCAAGTACCCGCGACAGGCAAAGGCCCAAAACGTATTGAGGCGACATGAAAATTGCCTACCTCAAAACGACCTGGTTTTGCAAGGGGGGTCACCTGGGTTTTTGGCCCGGTGCTTGGCGGCCACCAAGGGGAACCTACCAAACCCACACATTTCTGAAAACTAGACACCCGGGGGATTCCAGGGAGGTATGGTTTGCGTGGATCCCCCAACGTTTCCTTACCCAGAATGCCCTGCAAACCTCAAATTTAGCTGAAAAAATCACCTTTTTCAAACATTTTTGTGTGGGAAAGTTGTGGCATCACCGGGCTGACACAAATTTCCTACCACCCACCATTCCCCTGGGTCTCCCGATAAAAACGGTGCCTCACTCGTGTGGGAGGCCCAAGTACCCGCGACAGGCAAAGGCCCAAAACGTATTGAGGCGACATGAAAATTGCCTACCTCAAAACGACCTGGTTTTGCAAGGGGGGTCACCTGGGTTTTTGGCCGGTGCTCTGCGTCCACCTGGAGGAACCTACCAAACCCACACATTTCTGAAAACTAGACACCCGGGGCATTCCAGGGAGGTATGGTTTACGTGGATCCCCCAACGTTTCCTTACCCAGAATGCCCTGGAAACCTCAAATTTAGCTGGAAAAATCTCCTTTTTCACACATTTTTGTTTGGGAAAGTTGTGGCATCACCGGGCTGACACAAATTTCCTACCACCCAGCGTTCCCCCGGGTCTCCCGGTAAAAACGGCGCCTCACTCGTGTGGGAGGCCCAAGTACCCGCGACAGGCAAAGGCCTAAAACGTATTGAGGCGACATGAAAATTGCCTACCTCAAAACGACCTGGTTTTGCAAGGGGGATCACCTGGGTTTTTGGCCCGGTGCTCGGCGGCCACCTAGTGGAACCTACCAAACCCACAAATTTCTGAAAACTAGACACCCGGGGGATTCCAGGGAGGTATGGTTTGCGTGGATCCCCCAACGTTTCCTTACCCAGAATGCCCTGGAAACCTCAAATTTAGTTGGAAAAATCTCCTTTTTCACACATTTTTGTTTGGGAAAGTTGTGGCATCACCGGGCTGACACAAATTTCCGACCACCCAGCGTTCCCCCGGGTCTCCCGATAAAAACGGCGCCTCACTCGTGTGGGAGGCCCAAGTACCCGCGACAGGCAAAGGCCCAAAACGTATTGAGGCGACATGAAAATTGCCTACCTCAAAACGACCTGGTTTTGCAAGGGGGATCACCTGGGTTTTTGGCCCGGTGCTCGGCGGCCACCTAGTGGAACCTACCAAACCCACAAATTTCTGAAAACTAGACACCCGGGGGATTCCAGGGAGGTATGGTTTGCGTGGATCCCCCAACGTTTCCTTACCCAGAATGCCCTGGAAACCTCAAATTTAGTTGGAAAAATCTCCTTTTTCACACATTTTTGTTTGGGAAAGTTGTGGCATCACCGGGCTGACACAAATTTCCGACCACCCAGCGTTCCCCCGGGTCTCCCGATAAAAACGGTGCCTCACTCGTGTGGGAGGCCCAAGTACCCGCGAAAGGCAAAGGCCCAAAACGTATTGAGGTGACATGAAAATTGCCTACCTCAAAACGACCTGGTTTTGCAAGGGGGATCACCTGGGTTTTTGGCCCGGTGCTCGGCGGCCACCTAGTGGAACCTACCAAACCCACAAATTTCTGAAAACTAGACACCCGGGGGATTCCAGGGAGGTATGGTTTGCGTGGATCCCCCAACGTTTCCTTACCCAGAATGCCCTGGAAACCTCAAATTTAGTTGGAAAAATCTCCTTTTTCACACATTTTTGTTTGGGAAAGTTGTGGCATCACCGGGCTGACACAAATTTCCGACCACCCAGCGTTCCCCCGGGTCTCCCGATAAAAATGGCGCCTCACTCGTGTGGGAGGCCCAAGTACCCGCGACAGGCAAAGGCCCAAAACGTATTGAGGCGACATGAAAATTGCCTACCTCAAAACGACCTGGTTTTGCAAGGGGGGTCACCTGGGTTTTTGGCCCGGTGCTTGGCGGCCACCAAGGGGAACCTACCAAACCCACACATTTCTGAAAACTAGACACCCGGGGGATTCCAGGGAGGTATGGTTTGCGTGGATCCCCCAACGTTTCCTTACCCAGAATGCCCTGCAAACCTCAAATTTAGCTGAAAAAAATCACCTTTTTCAAACATTTTTGTGTGGGAAAGTTGTGGCATCACCGGGCTGACACAAATTTCCTACCACCCACCATTCCCCTGGGTCTCCCGATAAAAACGGTGCCTCACTCGTGTGGGAGGCCCAAGTACCCGCGACAGGCAAAGGCCCAAAACGTATTGAGGTGACATGAAAATTGCCTACCTCAAAACGACCTGGTTTTGCAAGGGGGATCACCTGGGTTTTTGGCCCGGTGCTCGGCGGCCACCTAGTGGAACCTACCAAACCCACAAATTTCTGAAAACTAGACACCCGGGGGATTCCAGGGAGGTATGGTTTGCGTGGATCCCCCAACGTTTCCTTACCCAGAATGCCCTGGAAACCTCAAATTTAGTTGGAAAAATCTCCTTTTTCACACATTTTTGTTTGGGAAAGTTGTGGCATCACCGGGCTGACACAAATTTCCGACCACCCAGCGTTCCCCCGGGTCTCCCGATAAAAATGGCGCCTCACTCGTGTGGGAGGCCCAAGTACCCGCGACAGGCAAAGGCCCAAAACGTATTGAGGCGACATGAAAATTGCCTACCTCAAAACGACCTGGTTTTGCAAGGGGGGTCACCTGGGTTTTTGGCCCGGTGCTTGGCGGCCACCAAGGGGAACCTACCAAACCCACACATTTCTGAAAACTAGACACCCGGGGGATTCCAGGGAGGTATGGTTTGCGTGGATCCCCCAACGTTTCCTTACCCAGAATGCCCTGCAAACCTCAAATTTAGCTGAAAAAATCACCTTTTTCAAACATTTTTGTGTGGGAAAGTTGTGGCATCACCGGGCTGACACAAATTTCCTACCACCCACCATTCCCCTGGGTCTCCCGATAAAAACGGTGCCTCACTCGTGTGGGAGGCCCAAGTACCCGCGACAGGCAAAGGCCCAAAACGTATTGAGGTGACATGAAAATTGCCTACCTCAAAACGACCTGGTTTTGCAAGGGGGGGTCACCTGGGTTTTTGGCCCGGTGCTCTGCGGCCACCTGGGGGAACCTACCAAACCCACACATTTCTGAAAACTAGACACCCGGGGCATTCCAGGGAGGTATGGTTTACGTGGATCCCCCAATGTTTCCTTACCCAGAATGCCCTGGAAACCTCAAATTTAGCTGGAAAAATCTCCTTTTTCACACATTTTTGTTTGGGAAAGTTGTGGCATCACCGGGGTGACACAAATTTCCTACCACCCAACGTTCCCCCGGGTCTCCCGATAAAAACGGTGCCTCACTCGTGTGGGAGGCCCAAGTACCCGCGACAGGCAAAGGCCCAAAACGTATTGAGGCGACATGAAAATTGCCTACCTCAAAACGACCTGGTTTTGCAAGGGGGGTCACCTGGGTTTTTGGCCCGGTGCTTGGCGGCCACCAAGGGGAACCTACCAAACCCACACATTTCTGAAAACTAGACACCCGGGGGATTCCAGGGAGGTATGGTTTGCGTGGATCCCCCAACGTTTCCTTACCCAGAATGCCCTGCAAACCTCAAATTTAGCTGAAAAAACTCACCTTTTTCACACATTTTTGTGTGGGAAAGCTGTGGCATCACCGGGCTGACACAAGTTTCCTACCACCCACCGTTCCCCTGGGTCTCCCGATAAAAACGGTGCCTCACTCGTGTGGGAGGCCCAAGTACCCGCGACAGGCAAAGGCCTAAAACGTATTGAGGCGACATGAAAATTGCCTACCTCAAAACGACCTGGTTTTGCAAGGGGGATCACCTGGGTTTTTGGCCCGGTGCTCGGCGGCCACCTAGTGGAACCTACCAAACCCACAAATTTCTGAAAACTAGACACCCGGGGGATTCCAGGGAGGTATGGTTTGCGTGGATCCCCCAACGTTTCCTTACCCAGAATGCCCTGGAAACCTCAAATTTAGTTGGAAAAATCTCCTTTTTCACACATTTTTGTTTGGGAAAGTTGTGGCATCACCGGGCTGACACAAATTTCCGACCACCCAGCGTTCCCCCGGGTCTCCCGATAAAAACGGCGCCTCACTCGTGTGGGAGGCCCAAGTACCCGCGACAGGCAAAGGCCCAAAACGTATTGAGGCGACATGAAAATTGCCTACCTCAAAACGACCTGGTTTTGCAAGGGGGATCACCTGGGTTTTTGGCCCGGTGCTCGGCGGCCACCTAGTGGAACCTACCAAACCCACAAATTTCTGAAAACTAGACACCCGGGGGATTCCAGGGAGGTATGGTTTGCGTGGATCCCCCAACGTTTCCTTACCCAGAATGCCCTGGAAACCTCAAATTTAGTTGGAAAAATCTCCTTTTTCACACATTTTTGTTTGGGAAAGTTGTGGCATCACCGGGCTGACACAAATTTCCGACCACCCAGCGTTCCCCCGGGTCTCCCGATAAAAACGGTGCCTCACTCGTGTGGGAGGCCCAAGTACCCGCGAAAGGCAAAGGCCCAAAACGTATTGAGGTGACATGAAAATTGCCTACCTCAAAACGACCTGGTTTTGCAAGGGGGATCACCTGGGTTTTTGGCCCGGTGCTCGGCGGCCACCTAGTGGAACCTACCAAACCCACAAATTTCTGAAAACTAGACACCCGGGGGATTCCAGGGAGGTATGGTTTGCGTGGATCCCCCAACGTTTCCTTACCCAGAATGCCCTGGAAACCTCAAATTTAGTTGGAAAAATCTCCTTTTTCACACATTTTTGTTTGGGAAAGTTGTGGCATCACCGGGCTGACACAAATTTCCGACCACCCAGCGTTCCCCCGGGTCTCCCGATAAAAATGGCGCCTCACTCGTGTGGGAGGCCCAAGTACCCGCGACAGGCAAAGGCCCAAAACGTATTGAGGCGACATGAAAATTGCCTACCTCAAAACGACCTGGTTTTGCAAGGGGGGTCACCTGGGTTTTTGGCCCGGTGCTTGGCGGCCACCAAGGGGAACCTACCAAACCCACACATTTCTGAAAACTAGACACCCGGGGGATTCCAGGGAGGTATGGTTTGCGTGGATCCCCCAACGTTTCCTTACCCAGAATGCCCTGCAAACCTCAAATTTAGCTGAAAAAAATCACCTTTTTCAAACATTTTTGTGTGGGAAAGTTGTGGCATCACCGGGCTGACACAAATTTCCTACCACCCACCATTCCCCTGGGTCTCCCGATAAAAACGGTGCCTCACTCGTGTGGGAGGCCCAAGTACCCGCGACAGGCAAAGGCCCAAAACGTATTGAGGTGACATGAAAATTGCCTACCTCAAAACGACCTGGTTTTGCAAGGGGGATCACCTGGGTTTTTGGCCCGGTGCTCGGCGGCCACCTAGTGGAACCTACCAAACCCACAAATTTCTGAAAACTAGACACCCGGGGGATTCCAGGGAGGTATGGTTTGCGTGGATCCCCCAACGTTTCCTTACCCAGAATGCCCTGGAAACCTCAAATTTAGTTGGAAAAATCTCCTTTTTCACACATTTTTGTTTGGGAAAGTTGTGGCATCACCGGGCTGACACAAATTTCCGACCACCCAGCGTTCCCCCGGGTCTCCCGATAAAAATGGCGCCTCACTCGTGTGGGAGGCCCAAGTACCCGCGACAGGCAAAGGCCCAAAACGTATTGAGGCGACATGAAAATTGCCTACCTCAAAACGACCTGGTTTTGCAAGGGGGGTCACCTGGGTTTTTGGCCCGGTGCTTGGCGGCCACCAAGGGGAACCTACCAAACCCACACATTTCTGAAAACTAGACACCCGGGGGATTCCAGGGAGGTATGGTTTGCGTGGATCCCCCAACGTTTCCTTACCCAGAATGCCCTGCAAACCTCAAATTTAGCTGAAAAAATCACCTTTTTCAAACATTTTTGTGTGGGAAAGTTGTGGCATCACCGGGCTGACACAAATTTCCTACCACCCACCATTCCCCTGGGTCTCCCGATAAAAACGGTGCCTCACTCGTGTGGGAGGCCCAAGTACCCGCGACAGGCAAAGGCCCAAAACGTATTGAGGTGACATGAAAATTGCCTACCTCAAAACGACCTGGTTTTGCAAGGGGGGGTCACCTGGGTTTTTGGCCCGGTGCTCTGCGGCCACCTGGGGGAACCTACCAAACCCACACATTTCTGAAAACTAGACACCCGGGGCATTCCAGGGAGGTATGGTTTACGTGGATCCCCCAATGTTTCCTTACCCAGAATGCCCTGGAAACCTCAAATTTAGCTGGAAAAATCTCCTTTTTCACACATTTTTGTTTGGGAAAGTTGTGGCATCACCGGGGTGACACAAATTTCCTACCACCCAACGTTCCCCCGGGTCTCCCGATAAAAACGGTGCCTCACTCGTGTGGGAGGCCCAAGTACCCGCGACAGGCAAAGGCCCAAAACGTATTGAGGCGACATGAAAATTGCCTACCTCAAAACGACCTGGTTTTGCAAGGGGGGTCACCTGGGTTTTTGGCCCGGTGCTTGGCGGCCACCAAGGGGAACCTACCAAACCCACACATTTCTGAAAACTAGACACCCGGGGGATTCCAGGGAGGTATGGTTTGCGTGGATCCCCCAACGTTTCCTTACCCAGAATGCCCTGCAAACCTCAAATTTAGCTGAAAAAACTCACCTTTTTCACACATTTTTGTGTGGGAAAGCTGTGGCATCACCGGGCTGACACAAGTTTCCTACCACCCACCGTTCCCCTGGGTCTCCCGATAAAAACGGTGCCTCACTCGTGTGGGAGGCCCAAGTACCCGCGACAGGCAAAGGCCCAAAACGTATTGAGGCGACATGAAAATTGCCTACCTCAAAACGACCTGGTTTTGCAAGGGGGGTCACCTGGGTTTTTGGCCGGTGCTCTGCGGCCACCTGGAGGAACCTACCAAACCCACACATTTCTGAAAACTAGACACCCGGGCATTCCAGGGAGGTATGGTTTACGTGGATCCCCCAACGTTTCCTTACCCAGAATGCCCTGGAAACCTCAAATTTAGCTGGAAAAATCTCCTTTTTCACACATTTTTGTTTGGGAAAGTTGTGGCATCACCGGGCTGACACAAATTTCCTACCACCCAGCGTTCCCCCGGGTCTCCCGATAAAAACGGCGCCTCACTCGTGTGGGAGGCCCAAGTACCCGCGACAGGCAAAGGCCTAAAACGTATTGAGGCGACATGAAAATTGCCTACCTCAAAACGACCTGGTTTTGCAAGGGGGATCACCTGGGTTTTTGGCCCGGTGCTCGGCGGCCACCTAGTGGAACCTACCAAACCCACAAATTTCTGAAAACTAGACACCCGGGGGATTCCAGGGAGGTATGGTTTGCGTGGATCCCCCAACGTTTCCTTACCCAGAATGCCCTGGAAACCTCAAATTTAGTTGGAAAAATCTCCTTTTTCACACATTTTTGTTTGGGAAAGTTGTGGCATCACCGGGCTGACACAAATTTCCTACCACCCAGCGTTCCCCCAGGTCTCCCGATAAAAACGGCGCCTCACTCGTGTGGGAGGCCCAAGTACCCGCGACAGGCAAAGGCCCAAAACGTATTGAGGCGACATGAAAATTGCCTACCTCAAAACGACCTGGTTTTGCAAGGGGGGTCACCTGTGTTTTTGGCCCGGTGCTTGGCGGCCACCAAGGGGAACCTACCAAACCCACACATTTCTGAAAACTAGACACCCGGGGGATTCCAGGGAGGTATGGTTTGCGTGGATCCCCCAACGTTTCCTTACCCAGAATGCCCTGCAAACCTCAAATTTAGCTGAAAAAATCACCTTTTTCAAACATTTTTGTGTGGGAAAGTTGTGGCATCACCGGGCTGACACAAATTTCCTACCACCCACCATTCCCCTGGGTCTCCCGATAAAAACGGTGCCTCACTCGTGTGGGAGGCCCAAGTACCCGCGACAGGCAAAGGCCCAAAACGTATTGAGATGACATGAAAATTGCCTACCTCAAAACGACCTGGTTTTGCAAGGGGGATCACCTGGGTTTTTGGCCCGGTGCTCGGCGGCCACCTAGTGGAACCTACCAAACCCACAAATTTCTGAAAACTAGACACCCGGGGGATGCCAGGGAGGTATGGTTTGCGTGGATCCCCCAACGTTTCCTTACCCAGAATGCCCTGGAAACCTCAAATTTAGTTGGAAAAATCTCCTTTTTCACACATTTTTGTTTGGGAAAGTTGTGGCATCACCGGGCTGACACAAATTTCCGACCACCCAGCGTTCCCCCGGGTCTCCCGATAAAAACGGCGCCTCACTCGTGTGGGAGGCCCAAGTACCCGCGACAGGCAAAGGCCCAAAACGTATTGAGGCGACATGAAAATTGCCTACCTCAAAACGACCTGGTTTTGCAAGGGGGGTCACCTGGGTTTTTGGCCCGGTGCTTGGCGGCCACCAAGGGGAACCTACCAAACCCACACATTTCTGAAAACTAGACACCCGGGGGATTCTAGGGAGGTATGGTTTGCGTGGATCCCCCAATGTTTCCTTACCCAGAATGCCCTGCAAACCTCAAATTTAGCTGAAAAAATCACCTTTTTCAAACATTTTTGTGTGGGAAAGTTGTGGCATCACCGGGCTGACACAAATTTCCTACCACCCACCATTCCCCTGGGTCTCCCGATAAAAACGGTGCCTCACTCGTGTGGGAGGCCCAAGTACCCGCGACAGGCAAAGGCCCAAAACGTATTGAGGTGACATGAAAATTGCCTACCTCAAAACGACCTGGTTTTGCAAGGGGGGTCACCTGGGTTTTTGGCCCGGTGCTCTGCGGCCACCTGGGGGAACCTACCAAACCCACACATTTCTGAAAACTAAACACCCGGGGCATTCCAGGGAGGTATGGTTTACGTGGATCCCCCAACGTTTCCTTACCCAGAATGCCCTGCAAACCTCAAATTTAGCTTACAAAATCACCTTTTTCACACATTTTTGTGTGGGAAAGTTGTGGCATCACCGGGCTGACACAAATTTCCTACCACCCAGCGTTCCCCCTGGTCTCCCGATAAAAACGGCGCCTCCCTCATGTGGGAGGCCCAAGTACCCGCGACAGGCAAAGGCCCAAAACGTATTGAGGCGACATGAAAATTGCCTACCTCAAAACGACCTGGTTTTGCAAGGGGGGTCACCTGGGTTTTTGGCCCGGTGCTTGGCGGCCACCAAGGGGAACCTACCAAACCCACACATTTCTGAAAACTAGACACCCGGGGGATTCCAGGGAGGTATGGTTTGCGTGGATCCCCCAACGTTTCCTTACCCAGAATGCCCTGGAAACCTCAAGTTTAGCTGGAAAAATCTCCTTTTTCACACATTTTTGTTTGGGAAAGTTGTGGCATCACCGGGCTGACACAAATTTCCTACCACCCAGCGTTCCCCCAGGTCTCCCGATAAAAACGGTGCCTCACTCGTGTGGGAGGCCCAAGTACCTGTGACAGGCAAGGGCCCAAAACGTAGTGAGGCGACATGAAAATTGCCTACCTCAAAACGACCTGGTTTTGCAAGGGGTCACCTGGGTTTTTGGCCCGGTGTTCGGCGGCCACCTAGGGGAACCTACCAAACCTACACATTTCTGAAAACTAGACACCCGGGGGATTCCAGGGAGGTATGGCTTGTGTGGATCCCCCAACGTTTCCTTACCCAGAATGCCCTGCAAACCTCAAATTTAGCTGAAAAAATCACCTTTTTCACATATTTTTGTGTGGGAAAGTTGTGGCATCACCGGGCTGACACAAATTTCCTACCACCCAGCGTTCCCCCGGGTCTCCCGATGAAAACGGTGCCTCACTCGTGTGGGAGGCCCAAGTAGCCGCGACAGGTAAGGGCCCAAAACGTATTGAGGCGACATGAAAATTGCCTACCTCAAAATGACCTGGTTTTGCAAGGGGGGTCACCTGGGTTTTTGGCCCGGTGCTCGGCGGCCACCTAGGGGAACCTACCAAACCCACACATTTCTGAAAACTAGACATCCGGGGGATTCCAGCAAGGTATGGCTTGTGTGGATCCCCCAACGTTTCCTTACCCAGAATGCCCTGCAAACCTCAAATTTAGCTTACAAAATCACCTTTTTCACACATTTTTGTGTGGGAAAGTTGTGGCATCACCGGGCTGACACAAATTTCCTACAACCCAGCGTTCCCCCGGGTCTCCTGATAAAAACGTGCCTCACTCGTGTGGGAGGCACCGTTTTTCTACGTGCTCAGGGGGCTGAGATAGCCCCCTGAGCACGTACAAAGTGAAACCTGAAATGAGCCTCTTGGCTCATTTCAGTTTCACTTTCACTGTAATGACGTCGGCGCGACGTGCGCACCGATCGTCATTACAGTGAAAGGGGTGGGGCCTCGGGAGCTGGGGAAGCTCTTCCCCAGCTCCCGAGACTATTTTGGTTTAAAGGGAATCCCTCTGGTGCCCGCACCAGAGGGATTCCCTAGGGAATGCCTCATGACGAGCTGGACTCGTCATGGGCACAGCGCGACTGTGCTCCATGACGAGTCCAAGTCGTCATGGGCTTACAAGGGGCTAACCAACTACCCCTATCTCATGTCATCTGTGACCTACTCTGTGAATTACATTCATGCACGGGGCCACCATTAATATTGCTGAACTGCCTTGCCTAGCAGGTTTAAAGTGTTTTATGCTTTGTCTTAATTTGTGTGTGTTTTGGGTGATAATGATTTCAGGTGGGTGCCTACCTTATCTTAACTACACGTCAACTACATGAATTTCCATGAATAAACATTGTAGCATGTCTAACGGAGCATGAACATGTATGGCATTTCTAGTCCCCCTGCACCAGTTTGTTGCGCTGTTTATCTCTGGCACCTGTCCCCCTGCCAAAGTGCTCTGAGGCCACCATCTGGCTGTAAGTAGTGCTTTAAAAATACACCGAATAAATAAATACATTCTGTCCTTTGTTTAGTGCTGGCAACAGCAGTGTCTCCACAGCTGGCAAATCACTCAGGGTCTGGTGATAATTACGGTACAAGCTCAGTTCTTCATATAAATTGTCTCTACCTGACTGGCCAAGAGAGAGAAGGCAAGATGACTTTAGGCTTGAATGCCGAATATGTCTGGCAATGTTATGATTGTTTCAGCTTAGCTGTTAAATTGCTGGTTTGGTAGGCCGATTGGATAGACACATAAATGTGAGTAAGTAGATAAAGTGAACAAAATTGTAATTTTTCTTGGAAATAAGACTGTGGATCTTTGCCTATAGATGAGTGTCTGCTAAACACTCGGCCACCCTCCCACAGAGTCAAGTCAAGTCAAGTCATAGAATTTGTATAGCGCACTACGTACCCAGAGGGTTTCAAGGTGCTTAGGAAGGGGAGGAGGGTTATTTGTCAAATATCCACGTTTTAAGCTGCTTTCTGAACGCTAGGTGGTTCTGGGTGAGGCGAAGGTAGGCGGGGAGTGAGTTCCATGTTTTAGCAGCCAGGTATGCAAAGGATCTGCCTCCCATGGTGGTCTTGTTGATGCGAGGTATAGTGGCGAGGGCTTGGCTGGAAGATCGTAGTTGGCGGGAGGGGGTGTAGAAGGACAGTCGAGAGTTGAGGCAATCTGGTCCGATGTCGTAGAGTGATTTGTGTGCGTGGGTAAGCAGTCGGAAGGTGATCCTCTTATTGACGGGTAGCCAGTGGAGGTCTTTAAGGTGATCAGAGATGTGTTCGTTGCGAGGGATGTCTAATATGAGCCTGGCTGATGCGTTTTGGATTCGTTGGAGTTTCTTCTGGAGCTTTGCGGTAGTACCCGCGGAGAGGGTGTTTCCGTAGTCCAGTCGGCTCGTGACAAGAGCGTGGGTAACTGTTTTCCTTGTTTCGAGGGGGATCCAGCGAAATGTTTTTCTGAGCATGCGAAGAATGTTGAAGCAGGAAGAGGATACGGCGCTGACTTGTCTGTTCATTGAGAGTGAAGAATCCAGGATGACGCCTAGGTTCCGTGCGTGGTCTGTCGGGATGGGGGCTTTTCCGAGGGCTTCAGGCCACCAGGAATCGTCCCATGCAGAGGGGGATGTACCTAGGATGAGGACTTCAGTTTTGTCTGAGTTCAGTTTCAGACGGCTTTGTTTCATCCATTCGGCAACTTCTTTCATTCCTTCGTGTAGGTTAGTTTTGGCGGTGCTAGGGTCATTGGTGAGAGAAAGGATTAGTTGAGTGTCGTCCGCGTAGGAGATGATGTTGAGGTTGTGTCGGCGTGCGATGGCCGCGAGGGGGCTCATGTATACGTTGAAGAGGGTGGGACTGAGTGAGGATCCTTGAGGGACGCCGCAGATGACTTCAGAGGCCTCGGACTTGAATGGAGGAAGGCGGACTCTCTGGGTTCTTCCGGTGAGGAACGAGGTGATCCATTCAAGTGCTTTTCCTTGGATTCCGATGTTATTGAGGCGTTGTAGAAGGGTGCAAAAAGAATTGTTGATGGACAGAATGCAGAACAATGCCACACATTCTTCAGCCAGGATAGCTTGATTTCAGTACAGAGATCTGGGACTAAATCCATTGTTTTTTTGCTCACCATGCCATTCCATTTTGGACCCAGCCATATGCAAATCATCCTAGGAACGGTTTCGGGGTTTCACCCCTCTTCAGCCAGGATAGCTTGATTCTAGTGGCATGGAGAGCACGGGACTCACGTCTGAGCATACCCGTCCCACTCTGGGTGACAAATGCAAAAAGAACTGTTGATGGACAGAATGCAGAACAATGTCATACATTCACCCCAGTACAGAGATCTGGGCCTAAATCCATTGTTTTTTTGCTCACCATGCCATTCCAGTTTGGACCCAGTCATATGCAAATCAGTCTTGACCCTGTGCCCCATGGGAACAGTCCAGCCCGAACTGCCAGGCCAGGTCCTCCCTGAACTGGAAACAAGCATCCTAGAACCGGTTTCGGGGTTTCACCCCTCTTCAGCCAGGATAGCTTGATTCCAGTGGCATGGAGAGCATGGGACTCACGTCTGGGCATACCCACCCCACTCAGGGTGACAAATGCAAAATAACTGTTGATGGACAGAATGCAGAACAATGTCACACATTCTTCAGCCAGGATAGCTTGATTCCAGTACAGAGATCTGGGACTAAATCCATCGTTTTTTTGCTCACCATGCCATTCCATTTTGGACCCAGCCATATGCAAATCAGTCTTGACCCTGAG
This sequence comes from Triturus cristatus, assembly GCF_964204655.1. Classification (NCBI taxonomy): domain Eukaryota; kingdom Metazoa; phylum Chordata; class Amphibia; order Caudata; family Salamandridae; genus Triturus; species Triturus cristatus. Next base: position 471,462,221 of record NC_140590.1, on the reverse strand, counting down.
CCCCATGGGAACAGTCCAGCCCGAACTGCCAGGCCAGGTCCTCCCTGAACTGGAAACAAGCATCCTAGGACCGGTTTCGAGGTTTCACCCCTCTTCAGCCAGGATAGCTTGATTCCAGTGGCATGGAGAGCACGGGATTCACGTCTGAGCATACCCGTCCCACTCGGGGTGACAAATACAAAAATAACTGTTGATGGACAGAATGCAGAACAATGTCATACATTCACCCCAGTCAAGAGATCTGGGCCTAAATCCATCGTTTTTTTGCTCACCATGCCATTCCAGTTTGGACCCAGCCATATGCAAATCAGTCTTGACCCTGAGCCCCATGGGAACAGTCCAGCCCGAACTGCCAGGCCAGGTCCTCCCTTAACTGGAAACAAGCATCCTAGGACCGATTTCGGGGTTTCACCCCTCTTCAGCCAGGATAGCTTGATTCCAGTGGCATGGAGAGTACGGGACTCATGTCTGAGCATGAGCAGTAGGAGCTGTGAAGCAGCGTGACAGTGCTGTACGTCCTCAGATGCACCGTTTTATAAACATAGGGCCATATTCTCAAGGAAGTGGGGGAGAGAGGCTTTAGCCTTCTTGGCTTAACGCCTCCCTCCGTCACTTCGGAAACGCGAGGCTGCACCCTATTCTCAAGGATATGGTGCAGCCTCGCGTTTCCCCCTGCCATGGCGCTAATTTTCACAACTTAGCACCAACGCAGCCACCCTTGCACCAAAGTGTAGGGGTGTCTGCAAGCAGGGAGGTTTGTTTATGTACAGGAAGGTGTCCCTTCCTGCACATAAACAAACCTTAAATGTCAGTTTGTAACTTACATGTGTGCTACTTCATGGATGCTTCATGCAGCACATATGTAAGTTAATAAACGGCATTTGAAAAAAAGGTTTGTTTATGTACAGGAAGGGACACCTTCCTGTACATAAACAAACCATGGCATTATGCTTTTTCCATGTGTGCTGCACATGGCAGCACACTTGGAAAAACAAAAATGAGGAGAAATAAAGCATTTCTCCTCGTTTCGCCACCTTAAGACCAGATTTTCCCTGGTCTTAAGTTTGGCGCTACCTCCTATTTACGCTGGCCTTGTGAATAGGAGGTAGCGTCATACTCAATGAGTGTTGCGGTAGAACGCCCACTGCAACACCCACTGCATGCCCCTTTCACGCTAAAAACAGCGTGAAGGGGGACCTATTCACAAGGCAGCGTTAGCCGCGTTAAGCCATTTAACGTGGCTTAATGCTGCCTTACAAATAGGGCTAAGCCCCTATCGCCACCACAACGTCACTGAAAGTGACGTTGTGGTGGCGATGGGGGCTTGAGAATATGCCCCATAGTTTGTGCATTGCCCAAGTGCCTGAAATTTGTAAAAGGCTTACAGATTTTAGTAGGCAGACAAAGTGCTGATCATGAACCATAGAAACAAGATTGTCTGTTTTTAACAGAGAGCAAGAAACCTTTTACTGTTACAGAGGACGCTGCATCATCAGCTTTTTTCTTCTAGACCCATAAACTTCAGAAATGTCCCATGAAGCACTAGGTCCTCTCTCTGTTGGCAAAATGTTGCTGCCTGCCGACACATCCACATGCCCCTTCTTATGAAGTGGTACTTCAGTGGTCATTTTCTATCCTCCAGCAGCACTGGACATGTACCTACGATGTGTATAATTTTCTCCTTAATGAATTGGCACAGGTGGTAAGCAGTCACAGTGGCTGGTCTTAGCCAAGCAGGGAAGATACGGGTGGTGGCTCCTCGAGGGAGTGCTGCGGGCGGTGGGGCTGGGTGGGGGTAGTAAACTCCAGCATACAGCCGAACAGAGTTAAGTAAAGAAATAAAAACAATTTACATTGTGCGCGCTGCAACGCCAACTCGGCGATGCAGCGAGCGCAATGTAAACTGTTTTATTTATTTATTTGTTTACTTAACTCTGTTCGGCCGTATGCCGGAGTTTCCTACCCCACACCCTGCCCCTCCGCCTCACAGCACTCCCACGAGGAGCCGTCACCGGAAGATACATAAAGTATTAAAACATCCCAGTCAGTAGCTCAGCAGCTTCAGCTTTGCCTTGAGCCTAAAAAGTTCTCCTAAATAAACTTGAGGCTTCAGGAAGCTACAGGATCTGATTGTCCTCCATGCATGTGATCTTTTCACCAGCAGGGCCTTCTCTGTCAACATAGAAAGCTTTTTTACTGCCGCATTCACAGCTTTGTAAAAAGACTTAGCACCCATAATGTCTCAGTCTGGATCCTTTGTATTGCCAGATTCGAGTATGTGTTGCCTGAATGTTACCCAAATCAGATGCTGCTTTCCACAGTGGGTTATTTCATGAAAAGTGGAAACTAAACTTTCATTTATTTAAGCATGTAACGTAAATGAAGATTGAGTGACTGAACTTGGATTAGGCACACAACCAATGGCATGTTTTCTGACGCATCTCTCAGACACAACTTTGGAGGACTATTAAGGTTTCTGACCTATGATTATAAGTAGGGGTGGGTGGAAAACTCCGCTGCGCCGGCGGAATTCACAGAGTTTTGCAACTCCGTGCTCCACTTAGAACGCGGAGTTCAGCAAAAGACTCCACAAACGCTAGCGGAGCAGAATTTACCGGTGCGAGCGCTTTTCAGTTTTCACTCATCCGACACGTTGGGAAGGCTCTGGTCTTCGGCCAGCTAAAACTGGATTTTCGCCGTCATACTATTATTAGATGAAGCGTACCTAATGCCCCAATCATATGTCATCACACATATTAGTGCAGCCATGTGATCTCAAAGTTTTTACTCACCCTTGCAGGACGCATGGGCATGCTCTAGTCTTCATCCAATTGAAAGAAACTGAATTTCTGCCATCATACTATGATTGGATGAAGCGTACCTAATGCTCCAATCTTATGTAACCATACACATTAATTAGCGCACCCATGTGATTGCAAAACAGTCTATTGGTGAGCGCTGGATCCACCATGCGGAGGCAGCACGTGTAGTCGGCGAGAGCAGGCACTTCAGGGGAAGATTAAAAGTGCTCCTGCAGCAGGAATGAACATGGGTGCCTTGTATCTGGACACTTGGAAGAACGAGTGAGGCACAAGTAGAGGAAAGCTGTCATAGGGCGGCTGTCTGTTGTTTACAAGAGCCGGAGCCTCGACATCCCTTCCCCCTGGGGCAGGTCCACGGCCATGCGTAGCCCAGCTACGGTGCAGGAGCTACGGCATCGCAACTGCTCCAGGAGGTATGATGAATTGACCGGGCTGCCCCACACTTTGTCACACCCCTTCCTGCAAGGCGCCCTGGACACGCTGATCCACAAAAATATGAGTTTGCAAAGCAATAAACCTTGGGAGTAGAAATTGCAGGGGGTATGAGTGGCATCACACCCTGGTCCTGACTCTGTCAGCAGCCTTTTATGGTCAGAACTGAAGCCTAATCTGAGGCCAGGATTTAGGTAAGGAGCGCTCAATGGATTTGATTGTTTTGGAATATAATAAATCGAGTGGGATGCTTTGCTGGAGAGCCCAGCATCGAGGAGGCGGCGGTGTGGGTAAAAGTGCCGAGATCCCTAATGACCTGTTCATTTCTTCAGAACACACAGGTGCGACTTGGACATGAAGTTGGGGGCTTGTTTCTGTAGTGCCTATCATAAACATTATCAAAGCGTTATAGCAGTGGGTGGCACTGCACAGATTAAGAAGTAGAATTGAATAAAATGAGAAGGCAAATGGCAGTACATGCTGGTGTTTGGTGGGTACCTCTTAAAGTTGACTTCTTCACCTCAAATTGCTTTGATGAATTTTCTGGATCTGGCCCAAAGGTGAAGCCTTTCGACCTGGTGCATTAGTGGTTTTATGAAAGGCTTCACTCTTGGGCTCAGCGCCTCTCGACTCTCTTCACCGCCCTCGCCTATCACTCCAAGACTGCTAAGAGACAAGGCTCCACAGAAGGTGATGCGCCAAATCAAATTGACACTATTGGCACCATAAGAAAATCAATGCATGTGTTTGTGTTTCATGAATGTCAAAGATCAAGTAGGAAATTAATCCAGCTATACCTAATGCATGTACTTTTGGCAAATGTTCACCTTTTAAGTGACAACGAACAAATCTGTTTCTGCACACTCCGAATTGTTGCCTATAGGAATTTAAGACATAAGATGATTAAGCAAATTGAGCAGAATCATGTTTTTTGGCGCAGGAAGTGGGGGAGTGTTAAAGGTAAAGTCTATTGATACAACAAATGTCATTGTGTAGCCATTGGCGTTATATCCTCTGTCCAATTAATTAACCTACTACTTTCCTCAAAGGGTAGAGCATCCATGGAAATATATATTTATAGCATGCGCCGCCACTAATATTCACTTTGCAGAGTGTACAGCCTTGGGCAGACCATTAAGTACTATTTCCCTCAAATCTCTCAAATATTGTCATTGCTTTTAACCCCCTCCCCTTCTCCCCCAAAGCACATGCTTTGCTCACAAGCAGCCTAAACTAGGGGAAGCCGAGCAATACTCTGCCCGCTCACGGGACTCTGCGGAATTCATCTGAGTTTTTTGGGCACTCAGCGGAATTCCACGAAGTAAAACTCCGGGAGCTACGCCCAGGCTTATATAAAAGCAACATCACAGCACAGAAAATGGATTAAATGTATCACTACGTGAAGGTGAAGTGAGAAAAGAGAAGATAGATGCAAACGTTGACATTCGCACAAACCATCAGTATATTTTGATGGCAACAGGAGACCTATTTACAAATCAAAGATGGCTGCCCATAAATGCAGCAACATGTCCTGTTCTCTGGAAATTGCAAAATTGATCCAAGATAGATTTACTTCAGAAAAGAAGGAAGGGTGCTAGACAGAGACAAACAGACAGACACATGTACACACATTCATACATGCACGTACACACGCACACACACACACTGAAGTGCAAGCTCGTACACACACAAAACCCCAAGGTTATGACCCAGCATGGTGCAACCTGTCATGTAACAGTGCCACCTGGATCCATGTTCCCTAATGCAATAACAAAAAAAAAGAATAATCCGGTGGTAGATGTTGGTAGCTGTAAGGGTTTAAGGTGCCATGTTGTTTGATGCTTGCACCAATCCTATGACCTTCCCCAGTTACCATCCTTTTAAAAAGCACTTGAAACAAAACTTTTCAAACAAACTTCCAACCCTTCAGCCAGCTCTGTTAGTGAACACCCCTTTCTTGTAAGGACACAGCACCTCATATTCTTCTTGCTGAACCCTTACTGCTTTCCCTAGCTCAGTCCTAATCAACCTTTAAAGATGATCCTACTGTAAACCCTCAAATCTGATGGAACTGTTCTACCCTCTTCTTCATTATTTTTACTTATTTTTAAAGTCCTCTTTCACACACGGGCATGATGGCACTGGGAGATCCAGGGACACCACGAAAAGGAAAAGAGAAGGCAGGGCAGTTAACAGGACTGACATTTCTTCAGCTGTTTGCGAAAACTAGCAAAGCAATGAATATGGGGTAGAACTTCTTCCAAAGTGATGCGTTTAGGCGCTGTGAAGTTGCTATGGCAACATGTTTGCACACTACAAATGAAATAAATACATAGAGTGGATAAATTAAAGACATGCACATATCGGTGGCAAAAGACCGCACAGCCTATTGCCGACGATTAACAATGACAGTGGCAGCTGCTACCTAAAGCAAACATAATGATGGCCATGCTTTAGGCTCAAGGCGTGGGTCTGGATTTATTGTATGGCGATGGCCCTAGACAGACATTCAGTGGATTTCGAAACCTGTTTGGGTCAAAGACACCAGAGAAATGGGAAAACCCAAGAAGAAAGGCCGTTGGTATAATCCAGGAATTACAAAGAAGAAGCTCGCAGAGGGGCTGCAGCAACTGGCCTTATTTACATAGTAAGGGAGCTGAGCCAGAGGTCATCTGATCCTGTCCCTGCTCTGGAAACACATCAGCGGGAAGGCCGCAGGCGGGAGAAGCGAGTCATTCAAGGCCAGCTCACAATTAGCGGAAATAACCTCATTAAGTGTGCAAGGATCATGCTTGTGAACAAATCGGAATTTTTACAACATAATTCCCAAATTTATGTGATGGAAATACCTCAACAGCCAACTGAAAACGCACTACAACACTAACAATGTAAATCTCAGAACTCCACACTTCTTAATTTATCTTAATATAGTTTAGCTACATTTATCTTAGCACTGATGGCAGACAGAACCTGATCTCTGGCTTTCTTATCGCAGACAGGAACCAATAGCACTTATGATCAGATCTCAGAGAGTTCTTGCATGAAAGGTACAGAGGGCGTCCAGCCAGACAGAAATGTTTTTTAGAAGTAACTTAAAAGTGGCTCTTTTACTGCTGTGCTGTGTGACTTTAGGCAGTTTATTGCACTGTGTAGGGGCTATGCTACCTAGAATTTTGAAGGTAGCTTCTATGTCGACCAGTATTTTACACACCAGTTACTTTTTGAGGCGTGGAAACCACAAAGCTCAGAATACATAGACGCAGAGCTCACAAGGAGTGGGAGCAAAATAGATGAACAATAAAAGCTCAGTTAATGTTGTGTGTCAATCAGGCCTTCCACTGTGATGTACATATATAACAGTCCCACAAAAAAGTTCACAATGTTGTTAAACCCTCGCATGGGCAGGAGTCCATGGCTCGTTGTAAAGGGTGGTCCGATCTTAGACGTTTGACTGGCATGTCTAGGACAAAGTTCAGAGACACTGCGCGCACAAGCAAGATTAACCAAATGCTAGGGAGAAAAAGTGCATCTTAAAGAGTCTGCCAAAGAGAGCAACTCAGACAACAACAAAAACCCAACGGCCAGACGTTTATGTTCATCCCTACAAATTCAGTTGACTTTATTCAATCAATCTTTCTTTATTCATTCTTCCAAAAGCAGATCATAAAAGGTACATAAATAAAAACATACGATTGAAAGGCAAAATTATTTTAAAAATCTACAAAAAAATTCTTTGATGACATTCCATTTAAAAAGAAAAATGTATGCATGGATCTTGGTTCATCGACTTAATAGCAGCTTATAAATTGAATAAACTCACATACCACAACATAAACTTTAGGTAATATAAAATACATAAATCAGAATTCATTATCATGATAAAAGACCAACAATTCAAGGTGTAGTTATTCATAGTTTTCTATTTCTGCAGAATTGCAACCCTAAACAAGCATTGGCAAAGGCAATAAGTCTCTGCACCCGGAGAGCCATTGGTGTTGTGAATGCCAATGTTTTTTACACACGTCCATGAAAAGAAGGCATAAAATATAGGGAACATGCCTTTACAGCTGACTCTGCCCAATACATATGCTGCCGGTTTATAGCTGATGCTTGATATGGATAGTTGAACCTATGCACATTGAGATAAAATGACTTGCCCAGGATCACACATTTAGCGAAGCAAGGAATCTGAGAACAATGGCTAGGTTTTTGATTCCACTGCTACTAGAGCCCATCTCAGTGCCTAAATTAAACCCGACTCTCCCAAAACACACTGTGTTCAGACCCCTAAAACACTGCAGAGCCACTATGAACCGGTCACATGCCTGCCAGTTGTGAGGGCAATGGCGGCTCCGCCGCAATGGCCATGGAGCATCGCTCCACTGCGTGGCTCAGAGCAAACAAACGAAAAATGAAACGATTTTCATGCATCGTTTTGTTTTGAATTTGCCGGCTATGAGCCAGCGCTGTAGGGAGGGGTGAGGAGCAGTGCTACGTGCTCTCCACTCCCCAAGTGCTCATGTGTATTTGGCCGGCCGTCTCAAGCCGAACGAAACACACATGCACACTTAGGTTTTCTTCAGCCCAGCTGCATTGAACAGCCGGGCTAGAGAAACCCCACAGACTCCCTGACCTGAGCGGGGCGTCTTTCTAGCCTGCTCAGGCCAATTCCCGTGCTGCCCTGCAGCATGGGGATTGGATGAGAGTCTGTCCCAGGGGCTGCTGGGACCGAGCAGGAAGTGGAGAGGTGGTGTGGCACGACGCTGGAGGTGGGCAGTGGCAAAAGGTAAGGTTTTTTTAAAAATAAAGTATTTTTACCCCCCACACGAACCCTCCCGTGTTTCCTCCACCCGCCCCACCACCCTTTCTTTATGGGGGAGGCCACTGTGAAAGGGGAGTGGAAAATGCGGCCACAACAGAAGCATAGAGATTGCATCCACAATTACAGCGTTTGATAACCGCGGATTAAATTAGTTTCACTTTGATAAATGCACACATTATTATTATTATTACTATACTTACAAATTATAATTCCATCGATGGAATTTGCATCTCATGTGTTGTGCGTAGAACACATACCAGCGGGTGCAAAGATTAAGATAAAGTTTACTCATCGCCACATTAGGGCCTAACACGCCCGGCAGCCAATGGTACTTAAGTACACAAATCGGTGTAAAACCAGCACACAACCTCTCTGTCCTGAGACCACAAACCAGACAGCCTCACTCATTACCCCTCCACGAAACGCCTAGAAGCGGCCCAGTACACAAGTCCACTCGGTTTAATTCCAGGCCCCCTCAGAGGAGGAAGGTGGCAAGGCATCCAATGCCAAACAACGACGGGTGAGGAGGCTGGCATGGGAGGGAAATGCTGGACAAATGAGGAGAGAGTGGGTAGGAGGGAGATAGGGGATGAAGTAAGGGTGGTGAGGCTTAAGTGGGAGAATGAGAGAATAAACAAAGAGACAGAGCATGACTGGGGATGGAGGAAAGAGGGGAAATGAAGGAATGCATCCTGGGCCGGACTGGTGAACACAAACCAGCCCTGGCAATTCAGTTTGACCGGTCCGGGGGGGTGAGTTAGTGAGAAGCACTGGTGCTTTTGTTACAAGAGGGCAATATTGCAGCACTGCTGCAAAACCAGCCCCCAGGAACAAAAACGGCCCCCACCACTCAAAAAACGGCCCCCACCCTCCTGACCCACTGGAAAAAACTCCCAATGCCCGCTAAAGCCAGAGCATGGGAGGCAGAGACTGTTACCAAACCTAGCACGTGTACAATACGAGGTGAGTGAGCAGTGAGGAAGGGGTGAAGGACACTGCATAATTTACTGAGGTTGATCAATAGTGTTTTACAAATGTGGGCAGTTTGTGTGTAACATCTGTTCCAAAGCATAGGGAAGCAATGAAACCATGCCAGGACACTTAAGTCTCGCTCTCCATTCTGGTATTTTTTTTCCTATTCAGCCATCTCCTGATATTGCTGGGAAGGAAAGGGCCGGATGCGCCACAATGGGGTCTGCATTATGGAACAATACCGCATACAACTCTCACAAAATGGCACTGTTTACTCCCACAAACTTCTGCAAGCCCTGGAGTACCATTTATGATAAGAGCTGGATTAAAAAACAATCAATATGCTCTGGCTGAGCAATGAAAAATTTATTCCTGTCTTAAATCGATAGAAAAATAGAAAAATAATTTGTGTAACATACACACATATATAAAACATCAAGTTTTTCCTACATCAATGTTATTTGACTTTCATGCTAACAAAAATCTTTTCGAAACTTATCTTTGAACAAATACCCACACACAACCAAACACCAGCAAAATCAAAAACAATATTTTAAAAAATGTTGCTCCAGTTTGAATGAGGGCTTTTCCAGGCCAGCATTAAAATCCTCTCGCTCTGAAGTCAGAGAAAAAAAAAAAAGTAAACAGGCGCCCTGGGCAAACAGCTTCAGGTATGTATCTTTGAATGCACTGTAAATGTGACGAGATAAGAACAAGATTTACAGGCATGTTTACAAAAATACAGCTTAGTGTGAGTGAAAACACAAACGCTCATGCAAATTGCTCTTCAAGAAAGACAAAAGTAGTTCCTCAAATGATTCCTTAATTGGGATCAGTGGATGAATAGTAGTAATTGGTCCATGTGCTCGGGGAGGGCTAAACACAGGAAGAGGCATGCCACATTTGGGTTTTCCTTGCCCTGTACATCGACTCACCCATCTACTAGGAAAAACATAATCTTGCGGTACTTATTATAGATTGATCTCCATCCATTGTCCATCCGCAAAGTAAGACCAGTGCTAATCTATTTTAAAGATTTATATTTTTGTGCCTTATTAACAAGGAGTAATATGCATTTTCACACACGATTTTACAACTACAGACTGATATAGTGTAATTGCCTCTCAAACAATTTTCCTAAGATTTGTAGAAGTGTGACTAATAATGTGTTTTGATTATGCTACTGTTTTGCGTAAAATGCCATCTCTTGCACTCACTAGTGCTTTCCCTGTGCACATCCTCTCCCCACTGGCTCCACAGTACACAGTCAAGCTAGGGTCATATTAGTTTATTTTCATTGCTGTATTGGTTTGCTCACAATTAACTTTCTGTTGTGCGGATGATAATTGTTACTTATAACCACATCTTCTTTTTCTACACTAGACTAATTCACCTGAAGAAAGTCTTATAGTCAATGCTTCATATTTTGCTCAAACAACTCCGGATGACATTAGCATAGAGGGTGTTTGATAATATCTTTTAAATGGGTTAGTGCTTAAGTGCTAAAGCAATATCATATTTATTTTCTATGTACTCTGATTTGCTGAAGAAATTATACATTTGCTCACACTATGATGAAACTGCAGAACTGATGATTTAATATGCAAGAATTGTGTGTATAAACTCCTTTTTTTTCAGGGTGAGGCAGAGATTTTTCTGAGCTTTGCTAGGCTGCTAGAGATGCTGCCCGATTTTCAAGTCATTTTGCTACTCATTGGGACTTCAAAGATTTTCAAATTTTTGCTTACTCTATATAACTTTGCACCTGAGTACCTTCATAGCATGGACTCTGTACTGCTTATTTAGATTTTTTGTAATAAAACTCTTTAAATTTTCATTGATCTAGAAGTCAGTTATTGAGTAGAGCCAATTATTTAATGAGCTGTTTTAATCTTCTGATTTGATGTTTTGGGAGGAGCCTTAATGCAGAGATACATTGCCTCATGAAATTGTGGTTTAAAGCGATCTCCAATCCAGTAAATGTGGGAGATTTGATTTAGGTAAATTATGGTTTGATTTAAGAGAATTATTGGGCTCTCTAAAACTTTGAGGTACCATTTTGCTCCCACACCAGTGCCATCTGCATTTATTTTTAGATTACTCATTCGGCCCAAAAAAAATAATTTCAACCTCCAAAAGTATTCAAAATGAAAAGTCAGATGGAACAAAAAGATTAAAGCCTGTAAAGTTTTTACTTTTGTTGTTCAAATATTATTCTTTGCTGCAGTATCTTGATTTGTTTTTACAATCTAACTACAAACTGTTTTTTTAAAATGGTTGGTTAAGAACCTCATTTGCATAAATGTATTGTGGTCACAAAGTCTGTGATTATAAACATCACAGGTTTGAGAGAACAAAAAGCTATGTTGCATTACACCTTACTTTGTAAGCCAGAGAGGTATAGAAAGGGAATGAAAGGCAAACTTCTTCCCTATTTGCAATAGGGAATTCAATGCATCAATAGTTAGTGACTGCAATTGCTCTTGTGAATTATTGATCAGTTACCAACACCTGACATGGGGTAACAGATTTACAAAGGAAAAGCTGTCCCATCAGGACAATCATGAGAATCGCGGTGAGCAACCTCGAGGAAGCAGACAGTGACCCAGGGCACCACTGTAGGCCGCCTTTCCCGTCTTCCCTGGCTGTCAATATTGGCTGTCAATATTTTCTTTTAAAGGCAAAGCGTATCTGTGACCATTGTACTTGTGGGTACCTAAGCATTTCGAGCAAGGACCTCCAGAAACTCTAGAAGATCCAGAAGCAGGTCGCGAAACTCTGTCTGAATCTGAGGAAACCTGACCACATATTACTGGACCTGGCAAAGTCCACTGGCTATAAGTGAAGTAAAGAATCTACCTGAAAAAGTATTATGCAAACATTTGCAAAACATTTCTAGCAAATGCAACATAATAGCTCTTCAAATCTCACCATTCCCAAGACCCCTTCAACGTGTAGCCAGAACCTTACCTCTGATACCATGAAATGAATTAGTCTTTCCAAATACAGAAGAGGGGAACATGGGTAGAAAATTGTGAGTTACAGATACACTTCTCTATAGCGTCTTCAATCTGCACTTACCTAATGGTGTACCTCCTTAGGATATCAAATTTAAAACTACACCGTTTAGGAATGTTCCAATGGGAGAACATCATCCCCCTGTCCAAGAAGGAATCAGAGTTACCCCAAGTTACAGGGCAGAGCATCATTTCCATTCACTAAATATGAACATTTGTTACCTAGGATGTTGGGCATGCACCCTCATTGGCTGCAGGATCTTCTTCGGACATCCTGGTTATGCTCGAAACATGGCTCCCATATTTAATCACATGAGTACATTGTGTAGGTGAATTTATTTACAGTACACGTTTTTCACTCTCAATTTTTTTCTTTTTTAAATATGACTTTCATTTCGAAATTTAATGAGCATGGCAACCAGTTGTGGTTTTTAGCAGAACAACCAAGGCCGGCTTTAGCACTGGTGGAGCCCGGTTCAACAATCATTTTTCGCGCCCCCAAACCCTATGACTGCCTTCTCGAATTCTGTCACTACCGCCAGGCAAAAGTGCTCCTCATCTCTCCAATCATAAGTTATTGCTTCCTCCACAGGTCAGCGCCCAGTGCGGCCACACCAGTCGCACTGTCCCTGATAACAACCAATGCCATGTGCCAAACCTAAATACAGGAAAAAACGATATAATACTATTTCACTGTGTTGACAGCACAATGTGTAAATTAACAAGTCGATGGTAGTATCATAATTTATTTTCCTTGTAGTTATCAAGTAATATCACCATGAAAAGTAAGTGTGCTAAGGGTGGGTGAAGACTGAATTTCTATGGGGAAATTATATGTTTTCTCAACAGAACTATGAGGGGTATGGGCCGTTCTACGGTCCATGAAATATACACGAACATTGGGGCATATCAACAACAACCGGCGATAATTATCACTGAGCGCACTTAGCGCTCGGATAATTATCGCCGGCTAGCGCCGATCTTCATCGCTGAGATAGCGTGCTATTAGCAACGCTTATCTCATCGGCGATAAAAATCCTAGCGCTAACTGGCTAACGTGAGATTATCGCTGGAAACCCAGCGATAATCTCACGTTAGCTAGTTGATAGGGACTCACAAACTTAGCCATGATATCCACCTTCCATAGGATATCATGGCTAAGTCAGTCCTGAAGCAGGTGTTAGGAAAGTAGCGATAACAGGTGTTATCGCTACTTTTCCTGAAATATGCTTCATAGCGTGGGGCTTGATGATAGGAGAAATGTCGCTTAGTGACATTTCTCCTATCATGTCAGGTCAGGAACGCCCACTTTGCATCTCATTAGAGATGCAAAGCTGGGCGTTAGAAATCCCCACGCTAAAGCAAGGTTTCACGCGTTAGCGTGACCTTGCTAATATGGCGATAAAGCGGCGATAATTTTTTATCGCCTCGTTGTAAATATGCCCCATTATCTTTTTAAAATGTCTCATATGATGGTGGGTATTCTGTTTGTAATCTTGGTCACATGTTGCCTTCTTTCATTTTAGTAGATATTGAGGCATTTGCAGTCAGCAGATGACATGCAAGGCCGCTGAGGTAGATAAGTCGAATAAGTCTAGACTTTTTAGTGCAAAAAGGAGTACCATTATGCTTAGGTAAAATCGGCAACTCTTAGACAGTTTGAAGAGAAACTCGATTTGCTTCGTTCTGCCTGAATTTCCATTACAAGTCTGCGTGCATTCATTCCATACCGTCCCTGACACAGGACAACACAATAGGACTAGGTCTAATGTTTTGGTTCAATTAGTAAAGTAAATTGAAAAAAGGGCGATGCTTTTGTGAAAAAGAAAGTAGATAGGATTATGGTTGGGAGTGCGATGAGACTTTAGTTTGTGTGAAAACTGTGTCTAGGTTAAGGGTTAGGATTATACATAAGGATAAATGTAGGTTTAAGATTTGTGTTCTGGTGAAGCATAAGGTGAGGGTGATGGAGAGAGTGACATAGTAACCATCCATATGCGGAACCCCAATTGAAAAGTTCCACTACCGCCTTTTTCTGCGATTTCCAACTCCCCCACCTGCAATAAGAAACCCGAGTGACAGAGAGAAAAACAATTCCCTGTATCTGGATGTCCTGCGGGACTTCCAGCTTCCGTAAATATGCAAATGCAGCGCCTTGATGCCTCTGGGAAAAGTTCGCGCTTTATAAGATTAATATTCATTCATTGAATGAATGAATGAATGAATAAATGAATGACCTGTATTTGTATAGCGCGCAGCTACTCCATCCGGAGTGTCCCGGCGCTGGCAGGTTAACAAGTGCATACCCTACGCGGCTTAGTTTTTAAATAATGAAAAAGAATCTCAAAAAGAGTAGGGGGTCTACGGGATAAGTTTAAAGACTCAAACAGAAAAAATCCCAATCCAAGACATAAATACAAAACTAACTGTGAGTCTATAGGGCTAGGTGAACTTCATACAGCTGCACCATAAAAATGTGTTCCTACCAAAATATCGTTGTGGATATGTGTATGCATTTTGAGATCTATGAATGCATCGAAGGTTCCCATCACCCACATAAAGTGGCTTGCCTCATCATTTGGGAAACCAGGGACTTTTATCTGAAAACCGGATGCCGCCAAGTTGTCATGAGGCAGGGTTCAGAATACGTCCCGGATGCTCGTGTGGCAATGTTGTTACAATGGGAAGACCACTCTCAGAAATTGTGTGGGGTGATGTGTGCAGTGCAATTAAGTGAATGTGGTGTAATAAAATTGGGAGCAAGGCACAAAAATAGTTTAATGAAGTGCTGCCTTGGTACCAAATTAAAACAGTGCTTCTAACAGTTTTAACAAATAACTGTGGAAGAAATTACCCGAATAAATCTGGGTATTAGCCTCGCCTCACCTGGCAACTGCTCAGGAAACAGGAGGCACCGCTCTCTCCGTCGGTACCTCGGGCAACTGCTGAGCCGGGTAATTTCTTCCACACCTATTCCAGGTGCAGGTCGTATGATTTACCTTTTTCACATTTAAGTTGCAGTAGCTTACTTGGTCCTGACGAAAGCTAGGGTACATCCACCCAAGGCTGAAACATGTCGACCAACTCCACCACAGTTATTTGTTGGGAAGATGGGCTGAGCAGCTAGGAGGCTGCTCCTGGTGGGGCTTATGCTGGGGCTAATGCTGGGGCCTATGTTGGGGCCTATTGTGGAGCCTGATCTGGGGCCTGTTCTGGGTTTACTACTTCTACACTTAAGATCTCAATAAACTTCTTCTACTCCTACCTGGCCACGTCTACAGCGTCTACTTGTACATCCTGCACACGTGGGGCCAGCCCACTACATTAAGGTAAGTGTTGGATAGTATAGGGGTAAAAATTACTATTCTAACTCCAGGGGGTGCAACAGTAGGGTAAGTGTTGGATAGTATAGGGGTAAAAATTACTATTCTAACTCCAGGGGGTGCAACAGTAGGGTAAGTGTTGGATAGTGTAGGGGTAAAAATTACTATTCTAACTCCAGGGGGTGCAACAGTAGGGTAAGTGTTGGATAGTATAGGGGTAAAAATTGCTATTCTATCTCCAGGGGGTGCAACAGTAGGGTAAGTGTTGGATAGTATAGGGGTAAAAATTGCTATTCTAACTCCAGGGGGTGCAACAGTAGGGTAAGTGTTGGATAGTATAGGGGTAAAAATTGCTATTCTATCTCCAGGGGGTGCAACAGTAGGGTAAGTGTTGGATAGTATAGGGGTAAAAATTGCTATTCTAACTCCAGGGGGTGCAACAGTAGGGTAAGTGTTGGATAGTATAGGGGTAAAAATTACTATTCTAACTCCAGGGGGTGCAACAGTAGGGTAAGTGTTGGATAGTATAGGGGTAAAAATTACTATTCTAACTCCAGGGGATGCAACAGTAGGGTAAGTGTTGGATAGTATAGGGGTAAAAATTACTATTCTAACACCAGGGGGTGCAACAGTAGGGTAAGTGTTGGATAGTATAGGGGTAAAAATTACTATTCTAACTCCAGGGGGTGCAACAGTAGGGTAAGTGTTGGATAGTATAGGGGTAAAAATTACTATTCTAACTCCAGGGGGTGCAACAGTAGGGTAAGTGTTGGATAGTATAGGGGTAAAAATTACTATTCTAACTCCAGGGGGTGCAACAGTAGGGTAAGTGTTGGATAGTATAGGGGTAAAAATTACTATTCTAACTCCAGGGGGTGCAACAGTAGGGTAAGTGTTGGATAGTATAGGGGTAAAAATTACTATTCTAACTCCAGGGGGTGCAACAGTAGGGTAAGTGTTGGTTAGTATAGGGGTAAAAATTACTATTCTTACTCCAGGGGGTGCAACAGTAGGGTAAGTGTTGGATAGTATAGGGGTAAAAATTACTATTCTAACTCCAGGGGGTGCAACAGTAGGGTAAGTGTTGGATAGTGTAGTGTAATATTATGCGTTGTAATGGTATGTGTTGTAAAGGTAGTATGCGATGTAATGGAATGCGTTGTAAAGGTAGTTTTTAAAAATGCATTGTAGTGTCATGCTATGTATTGGAATGCGTTGTAGTGGATGTTGCGTTGTAAAAAATGCGTTGAAAGTGTAGTGCGTTGTAAAAGTTGCGTTGTAAAGGTTGTTCCCCCAATGATGACACCACAAATAGACTCCACACAAGTTTGATAAAACGAGTATAAACTTTATGTAAAAATATACACAATAAAACCACACGATATAAAACCAACATATGAGATTGTGTGCTATTTCTCCTGGCCGGTTATTAGGCCAGCTAGCCCTTGTAAGTTCTGGCGATGTCAATGAGCACTTCTAAACCTCCTCCTGTACTCCTAATCACATGTCATACAGTTCGTAATGCTAGAATCAGGTACTTTTGCAATGTAAAAATACTGTAATGCGTAACGCAGCAATCAGACACTCTGTAATGAAAAGAATGCAATGCGTAATGCAACAATCAGGCGCTTTGCAAGGTCAAACAATGCAATGCGTAACCCAACCACCAGATATGTCGTTCTGCAATAATGAGGCAATGCGTATACACTTAATCAGGAAATTCGTAATGCAGGAATAATTCAATGCGCAATACGCTAATCAGGTAATTTGTTATGCAGGAAATAATACATTAAATAATAAATCTGTATTTGTAAAGTGCGAACTACTCACCCTTACGGATTTCAAGGCGCTGGGGGCCGTTGTGGAAATTAAGTGAGCTATTGCCCAGAGTCACACGGTGCTGAGCTGAACTGCCACCGGAGCCGGGGATCGAATCGTGAGCCCTGTGCTCTGAAGTCAGCTACCCTGGCCGCTGCACCAAACCTCTCCTCATGGCGCAAGGCAATGCGTAATATGACAATACGACAATCAAGTAGTTCGTTATACAGAAATGTTGCAATGTGTAATACGCGTGTAACAAGAGGGAGAGAGAGGACTAGTTAGCTAGTCCGAGTCCCCGAGTCGCAATGTGTAATACGTCAGTCAAGTACTCCGCTCTCAGAAATGGAATACTACGTAGTACACTCAGGCCTCGATCGCCGAGCCTTAGGCGATCTCTCCGCCTCCTCTTCTGACCTTCAGTCAGCCTCTCACAGTTGCCCCAAACACAGCACAATGTAATTCCAAAGTGCAGCTTTGCACTCCGGCCCCGGTACCGCCACTCCCTTATGCAATATGGGCCGCAACACGAGCCGAAGCAGAGGCTCGTGCTGCCATCACGAGCGAGAGGCCGAGAGCGTCTCCCTCCGAGCCCGCGCCCCACCCCAGGAGTCGACACATGTTACCTGGGAGCATGAACCCACTCTCGTCTCCTCGTCCAGTGGCTGGGCCTCCAAGCAGCTTTGTGGAATGGCAACGGTGGCTCGGGCCGGCAACTCAGCTGCTCAGGGAATGCCGGTCCGGGCCGCTTCACTTACGAAGATCTCAGGCTGCCACAAAAGTACACGCACACAGCGTCGCTGAATCTTCCTTCACTCTGAGTGCACGATCACTGGGCACTCCACACACGAGTCTCCGGCTGCACGAAGATCACACACACAGCGTCGCTGAGACTCACTTTACTCCGGTGCAAGCGTTAACATGGCAAATCCTCATGAAAGTCATGCGGTACACAACGCACCCGCACACAACGTCGTTGAGACTCACTTAGCTACCGATGCACACAATGACAAGGCAAATCCTCATGAAGGTCTCAAGGTGCCCAACGCACCCGCACACAACAGTGTTGAGACTCACGTGGATTCCGGTGCACACGATAACAAGGCGACTCCTTCGAGGGTCTCAGGCTAGACAGAGCATATGCACACAGCGTCTCTGAGACACACTAGGACTCCAGGTACCACGATCACAGGGCACGACTTACGAAGAACTCAGGCTAGACAGAGCACACGCACACAGCGTCTTTGAGAGTCTTCTTTGGAAACTTTTGTGTTCCTGTGTTTCCGATCAGGGAGCCTTCTCACCTCAGGCCCTTGGGGATAGTTACTTCAGGACCCAGCACACCGCCAAGTCCTTCAAGCAGGGGGACACAGCACACAGCAAAATCCCTTTAGCCTTTCCTTGGTTGAAACAGCAAACTGCAGGCCAGCCCCAGATCACACAGCAAAAGCAGTGATCTCTTCAGTTGTTTCTTCCTTGGCAAAGGTCCTCTTGACCACGAAGTAGCTCCAGTCTTGTTCACACTTGATCAAGCCATTTTCCAAAGTTCAGGGAATTCAGTTCTCTTAGTTATACCCCTCAATGGCTTTGAAGTCTTTGTGCTTCAGGGGGCACTGACTCCTGCTCAAACCAGCTCTGGGTGCCTCCCTGCCAGTGACACCTTTCTTCTGTTGATTAGTGGGGGTCTGGATTCTCAATCACTGAGCAGGAGAGGGGCCAATTGTTTTATAGCAGCAACCCAGGCCTCTTCACCTCTAAGGCTTCTCCTCTCCCTACACTCCAGATGCAGGTCAGCCTGTTGCTTTCTCACCTCCTACCCTGGGTCAAGACTTTGCCCAGATCCTATCGTTTTCAAATCCAGACAGTCAATCCACAGCCAAGCAGAGACACACAGAAATGTCAGAGCACAAAAACGCAGCCACTTTCAAAAGAGTGGCTATTGAACACACAATGCAAAACCACCTACATAAAAAGATGTTATTACATTGTGAGTTCAGGCATACTAAACTTCACCTTTCCATCTTAAGCCTTCTGAGAGGACAGGCTGGAAAACATATTAGACATCCCTCCCATTCTGTCCTATGGGCAAGATGGCCTTTCAACAGTGAGTGCACTTGACAGAACAACATGGCAGTTTCACAAACTGCGCGCAGGCCCTGCAATCGCAGGCCTGAGTTCCCTTTTTAAGGCTACTTGTGTGGGTGGCACAAATAGAGCTGCAGGCCCACTAGTAGCATTCACATTACCAGCCCTGGCACACATAGTGCACTTTACTAGGGACCTTACTAGCAAGGCAAACATACCAATCATGGACAACCAATTACCATTACTTTATACAGGGAACACTTACACTTTGACACTGGTTAGCAGTGGCAAAGTGTCCAAAGCATCTAAGTTGGTAACACTATGTCAGAAAAAGGTCTAGGGGGAAATTTAGGGACTTTAGCCAAAAAGGGCCAGGTCCTACAGAAAGTTACTAAAACAGGTAAGTGATTTGCGAACCTGTATAAGTAGCAAAGGTTTTAAAGGGACTTGTTTTCGTGCAAGGTATTGCTTTTCCCAGTTCACGGAAGGGATAAAAAACATCTCCAGATTATAATAGGGTTGCCAGGATGGTGCGATAGCAGAATATTGATACGTGTGGATCTGGTGACGACTGCGGGCAGCAAGTGCTTGATACGCTATTTGCATAAGAAAATACTATATATTTTTTTCGTTATCCTCCATTAGTTATTAGAAAGGAAGGGGGAAGAGAAGCGTTCACCGACAGCATTCGGTTAGTCTTAGGGAGACAAAGAATGCTGTGGTCTGTGGTAGATGCCTGTATCATAAAAGGTTTATCCTTTGGGTTTAATTTCTGAACTATTGATTGGATAAGTAAAAATAGTGTTCAAGAGAATCCAACACACACTCATTCAGGCATACCACAATCATATAAGGGAAATATAATCATAGGTATATGTATCAGGAGCTGCGATTGAAAGGATGTGGAAATGCGGTTTAGATGTTGCCGGTATTGATGGCTACTGTGCGGTTGCAGACTTCGCTGGGCTGACAGTGGGTGGGGAAATGCTACATTGTCACTGTAGGTTTGAATCGCGTATTCTCTCTGGTGTTTGTCCTTGGGGTACTTGCTGACTGGTGCACCTGGGATCAGGTTTGCCTTTGACAGGATGTATGGTTTAGTGGGGTACATAGTGTAAATTAATGTTGGTGTGAGGAAACAAAAACCGGACCCTTTGCACATTTAATAATATTGTGTGCATCATGCAGAGGATGAAAAGTAGCAGGAACAGCTTTGATGCCGTAGAGGCTAGCAGGAAGAACTGTTTTGGGGTGGTCAGTTGAAGAGATTGTTTAACATGTTTTAACTACTACAGTGGCATTGGGAAGGGCAGCAGCTGAAAGGCTCGGTCTTTACTGGTAGGCAGTGGTTAGATGGGGACCGGCCTTCAGTCTTTTTGTCGGGGGTAGACAGGGGAGCAGTGGGCGGTGGTCACGGGGTTCACAGTGACATCCGAGGGGTGGTCTTAAAGGCGGGCGGAAAAGCATAACTGCGGGTTTCGTAGAGAACCTCATCTATAAGTTAATGGTTGCGTTAGTAGCAGGCATGAAGGCAGTGGTCTGTGTTTGGAGGAGGTCAACTGAGCAGGCGTTGCTTGAAGGTGGGTTATCAAGTAGGAGGATGTGTTTGGTGGGCCGGCTGGAGGCAGTGTTATGTAACTTTGCTGGAGGGCGCAGCAGCAGTATTTACTGATGTATGTACATCGCCCGATGAAAAGACGGATGTGACAAATGGAGGAACCAGAATCCTTTTTTTATGGATGGGGTGAGCCCCTGCAGTATGGCAGGTTACTGGCCTGAGAGCTCTTGACTGACGTGGAGAATGGGGAGTCCCCTCCATGTACTTTGCAGGGGGGCCCCCTCAAGTTTCGTTATGCCACTGTGTCTACCTTTCCTTCTTATGTAGTCAAGAGTAGCAACGTGCATCCACAGAAGTAGCTTTTTGCAAAAAGTGCCCAACCCAAACGCGACGGATAGTAAAACCATTAATGAAAAGAGACATGAAATCCATATGCTGCAGAGGACGGAAAAGTCATAATAAGGGAATGGTCACTGCGAGAATACGTGTACATTTTGTTTTATAAAGAATAATCAGAAAGGAACATATACAATCTGAAAAGGAACAAAGAGAAAGCAACATGCAGGTCTTGTACAAATTTAACTATAGCCATGATACACTTGTAATATAGCTACTGGTGGAAATGAATTAATGTACAATGACATAAAGTAACATGGGCAAAGAGTGAGCAGACAAAACCACCCAAGAAAGGCAATCCCAACTGATGGTGGAAACGCCCATCCCAACTCTCAAATAAATCAAGCGCAATACTTACAGATATGTAAATGAGGACAAGATAAATAACAAGTAATGTTCTCTGTTTAGGCCACTGTCGAGTAAAACATATAATAGAATATAAACTCGGCGAAACAACTAAAAAGAAGCGGTCAAACGGTGCTTGCCTAAGCAAGCCTCAAACATCAGAACACCAAATCAAATAATTCAGCAAGAACTGTTTACTGCAATGAAAGCGAAAAATGCAGCTCAAAGACAACATCCATAAAGGTTCAAGGGATGGGAGAGAAGGCAACTCCTCAGCCTCATCTATAAGCAGAAAGTATACCCTTCTTTAAGTCACCATCGAAAGTGGCACACCTATATTTATAAGACTAGACTTCTCAGTTATATGGCTTACTTACAACAATAAAAATGATGTCATTTATTACGCAGTCTGTCTGACTCTCTGTACAAACTGTTCTCAAGCATCCTTGATGTGTAAATAGTGGGTCTGGGAATTACATCTGGGATCGGTTTTTCAGTCTGTAGAGTTTGAGATCCAGGCTGATTCAATCTAGTAACACTCTTTTCACCTCCAATTAGGGAATGCTCCCGAAGCTCTTACTAACTGGTAATGAGTGGGTAAGGTACTAGAGCCCATTTTACATAAAGTGGCCCTGTGGTGCAAGGGGCGTGTGCAGCCACTTTCTGCATCCCCAGACACGTTGGCATTAAAGAAGGGGCCACAGGTGTTTACATGGTCCCTTTTGTAATACAGATTGTACCAATGCACATGTAGCACCAGGGCTATTATAAAGGAGCATCGTGCCCCAATGCAAATGAGGGAGACACTTTGACTCTGCCTGTGTGTCTTATTATGGATGCTGCACAGAGGCAAAGAAGTGACTCACAGTAAGTGAGCCCCCGAAGATGCCCTCTGAAAGGAGTCATAAGGGTTCCCATGGGCCCCTCCAGACACTCCCCTGTAGATGGATGGAGTCACTCACTTCACCCCCTGCATGGGGACCTCTTTCCTCCATCCAATTGTAGGCGGGATGCCACTTGCACTGAGAAAGACGGACCATCTGCTTTAAGCAGTCTTTCAGCCTTTTACTTTATTGCTGCCACCTGTGCACACTGTACCTGTTTGCGCCCGACGCACCTAGTTAATGTTATACCAGTTCCGCCAGAAAATGACTTTAGAACTGCTGTATGGAGGTTTCCCTGGCCCTCCAGGGAATCTTTTAAGCCACAGCATGTCTTATCCAAGGCCTGAAGTATATGAGCACATCAGCCCCATACTGATGGAACACCATTGGCTCTCATTCCCGACCCACACAGTATTCAAAACCAGCTACATTATTAACCCCTTCAGTGCCCATGACGAGCTGGACTCGTCATGGGCCGCGGTGGCGCTGTGCCCATGACGAGTCCAGCTCGTCATAGACCCCGCCCGCTAATGCAACGGCCGGCACTGGGCGGGGAAAGGGGCGGGCACTGAAGGGGTTAACAAAGTCATCATTACCAGCACTTCTGCTTATATTGCCAACAAGCTTGAGATCTCTGGTAGTTTTTGGAACACCCAGAGCTAGGTCAACATCACCCTGCAAAGTAAGTCGTGTAAAAAACAAGTTTAGTAGGCCTTTGACATCTATGCACCCAGCATCTAGAAAAACAAGCATTTACAATGCAATAGGTCTCACATTTGCAAGAGTTTAAGCTATTGGCATTGAAAATGACAGTGCCTTTTACACATCTTTTAAAAACCAAAACATAAATAAAAGGAATTGTCATTTACAATACTAATAGCTCAAACTCGCAAAATGCGAGACCTATTGCATTGCAGATGCTTGTTTAAAAGGCACCCATCTGTTCATTACAGAGATCCAAATAGGACTCTTCTTAACCTGGAAGATGATGAACTAGCATTCTGTGTTCATTCTTTTCTGACAACTGCTGTTCGTGCATGTAACATGTATAAATAATATTTTTATTGTTCTGCACCGTATTGGTTTTATATAACACCTTTATGCCCATTTTGAATTTGTGTGCTATATGTATGTCGGAGAGATGGGCGAAAATAGAAACTAGGAGGCCTGAGTGGTGGTTGAATGGTTAGATTTTATTGAATAAGCCCAGTGGTAATGGTGGTCTTCCAGCTATAAGCGTTAAGGATGGTCAGGTGGCTATTTTCTGGGTGAGTCTCCTGGCTTCTTTTCCTTGTTCTCCTGGGATCTTCGTAGGTCAAGGTCTGGATGTTGCCGCCCCGGAGTTTCTCCACGTCTACTGCAACTCTCCTGAATTGCGGCGGCTTCTCAGCGTCCTCCGGGGGCGTCCATCAGTCTTCGGACCAGCTTTCCACGTCCTCCCCGATGTCTTCCGCTCTCGCTGTAGCTTCCTCGATCCTCCGGTCCTCCGACGGCTCCTTCTCTACCCTTTGATCTGTCGCTTTCCTGTTGGCCTCAGCATCTCCCGGGTTCCTTCTCCAGTCCCTCTATTCTTCCTGCGTCGTCTCCCTTAAGGCGGTTGCCCTGCTTCTTCTGGTTTGTTCCTCCTCACCCATTCGTTTGGCTCCCTGTCATCCACTGCTGCTTGCTGTAGAGAGGCGGGAGGTGTTAGGTTAACTCTTCACGTCCCACGATCGTGTCCGGAGCAGAAAAGGGTGAGTTTCTGTCCTCATCCCGGACCACCCTCTCACAATGTATTACTGTGTGATTTTGTCCATTTGTGGATATATTTTAGCCGAATAAAGTAATTGAATAGAATTGCTGTCTAAATGTTGGCATGTATGATCTGTGAGCTGTGGACCCCTCAGGCCTTTCAGCCCTGGTGCCACTGCACATGCTGCACCAATGGAAGCTATGCCCCCACGCCCCAACCTGTGCAATAATGTAAACATTGCACAGGCTAAGCTTGGTAACGCAGCACTGAGGAGAAGTCTGTTGCTTCCATCTGTACATACAGAGGAAGGAGTTTATTTTCCGAAGACCGCTGAAAGAGCGGGGTACACGACTCTCCCTTGGAATTCGAATCCCTTGCACTGCGGCTCTCTGCGAGGCTCCGCCCTCTTCCAGCACTTCGGGTCCCTCCTCCGTGCATCCGGAAAACACACTGCTGGAGTTATGACAGAGTGAAGCTTTGCCACTTCACCTTCATTGCCAGAGTGTGGAAAGCTAGTGCACGTCGCCAGATAGAAGAACCTGCTGCATTTCTTCTGATAGTATCTGCTAGAAGGACAATAGCTGCTCTCCAAAGGAAGAGCATCTCGAGGAGAGCGGTGTTCAGTGGCAATATCCATTCTTAGAGACATACTGGTAAAAATGGCATCGCAGGTTCCGCTTCAACCCTTATAATCCGCGTGACAGAAAATGCCAGGCAGGTGTGTGAGCACCTTTTAAAAAATATCAAACTGCTTTCTACGTCGTGGGTCATCTTTTTACCACATTAACAGTCTAGTCTTTATTAGAACCACTGTCACTTTCTGGGAAATGTAGTTCTTCAGTTAAATCAATGGCACAAATACAGTACACTATGAATTGTGATTCTAAATATACAAATACAGCCATTTACACAAACAACTTTGTATTACAGCGTGTGATTGTGGAGTCTACTAATTGTTGGACGGTTTATTTTAGAATTCTGACATTTTCGTCCTGCTTAGGGGCCAAGCTGTGAGCCCAGTGGAAATGCTTCATTCATAGCCTTTTCTCCCCAAATAGGAGTCACATTTTTCTTTGTCGCGTTTTTTCGCTTCATCTCAGGAAACTGAGTGTTGTATCATGTGATACGGCTTCGTCAAAAATATTCGCGTCAGCTGGGCTCGCGTTGCAAGCACCGAAAGACAGGAAGTGAGCCTATCTGATTCAAGCTATGGCTGCAGGCCAATTTTAATGGTGTAGGCATGTAAACTTTACAGACCCCTATTGGAAATAGTTGCGCACACGCGTGCCAGTTTGGTGGCGAAAGTGAAAGCGTCGCGTTTGGAGCAAAAGTGCACCAGGGCCAGCGTGACCGCCATCTGTTTCCAATTAACGTGACCCCGAGACACGGGCGCGATAATTGGAAACAGATGGCGCTGCAGCTCGCTCCCGAGCTCCCTAGGCCAGGGGAGAGAGAAGGCGGGACATGCACCCGCCTTTGGCCAATTGCGTGCTGTCTTATGTTACAACATAATTTCTAACATACAGGCTTTGCACTTACAAGGCTAGGTCATGGCAGTATATTTAGTAAAAAAATCAGCCCCCATAGCTTGCAGCTCACAGGGGAAATTCCCAAATGGTTAATCCAGTCAATATCCCTCTACTAGACCATGTAGAAGTGTGCCATGGTGAGTTGAAGTTCTTTGGACTCAAGACCTAAATCCCACTGGGGACACTATCTGTGGCGGTTACCAGAGTTTTGAGAAAATATATGCAACACAGACTCAAGCTCCTCTCGGAATGCATTTTTCTCAAGTGTGGCTATAACATAAGAGAGGATTTGGATCTGTTCTAAATGAGGAGATTTGGACAAGGAGCCTCTCCTGGTCTGGTGCGGCCTTCTTTTATGTTTCTTTCCTGTTTAGATCTTGATTTGACTTGGCAAAACAATCTGTGTTTCTTTACATATCATTCATGAGCTCGCCTCCCTGGTCCAACAGCTTCCCCACTCGTTGCCTGGCTGGATTAGAAAAATGGCTTGTGGGTCATTTTTCCAAGTGAACGGCTCCCACCCAATCCTCCTCAAAACGTACAAACTGCCACTAGTCTGAGCTCTCCCCTTCAGGTGTATTTGGCTAGTCTCACTTGATGTGGCATTTACCACCTGTAGTCATCCCCATCATGCAGGCTTGATGCCCAAACCTATGTGCAAGTGAATTGATGACATGCCGATCAGCAAACCTGATGCCTTTCTTGCATCTGTGGAATGACAAGCCCTCATCACCTATGCCACTAAACAGCCAAGAACTACTCTGTTGTGTTAAGACTACCTGTGCCTCACCAAGGAATGGATGGTGATGCTCCCACGGTTACATACACACTTGGTATGCTTCTTCTACTGGTACCTTTAGCGACTTTGCACCATGTGGATGTTGGAATTCATACCTTTGTCTGGGATCCTCCCACCCTCGCTTGGCATACGCTAAAGTCCTGTTACGCTGCTCGTGCAGGGGCCTGGGTTTCTCATCAGTTCAACACTATGACCAGGCTCTCCACCTCTCGCAAATAACATATATGCTCCCCAAAAGTCTGGACTGGCCACAATGGGTCGATGTGGAACGTTTGCTACTTTCTAGCCATCATAGATTTGACTCTTTGTACAGGTCCTGGACAAGCAAGCCCCCATTAAATGCTCCATCTGATATTTGGTTAAAGGCACCAGGTTGGCATAGATCAATAGGTAGCCAGGTGCCACTGGGCGAAGCGATAAGTACTCCCTGACCTTGAAAACTAGGCTGTATCTGGGGTCTCCCAACCACCTCCACACCCTTCCCTGCCTGGTCTGTTTTAGACTTCCTGAGGTGGATAGTCATCTTGCCCTCCAACCCAATGTTCAAGATTCCCAACGCATCCCCTGACCTGTCAGTTTTGGACCATGCCACTAACTCACTAATGTGGAACGCTCCGAAAAACGCCAAGCAGAATGCAGCTGCAAAGAGGGAGGCCTCATAGGGCGAGTGGGTAACTCCTCCTAGCACATCCAACATGGCCTGCAGTATGGTAAAGTCAATCGGGGACCTGCTGTCTGGAACCCTGGCCAGGCCTCTCTGGCCTACCCCTTTAGGGCCGCCCTGATGATAAAGGACTTAGCTGGGTCCTGACCTCCCCTCAACTTGACGTCATGGCTGACAGCCGCCAAAGGTCCACAATCCCAGGAGTGGCTCTTCCCATGTTTTTTGGCCCACACCACAAACGCCTGTACTTTGCCTTCCACGGGTTGTCCTGACAGGCCCAAGGCATCTGCCACTTTGTTGAAGGAGGCCAACTGAGCCAGGTTACGTTTCCTAGTACCTGGGGCCAAGGACCGTTCACCCAGTGTTCTCAACTGTTGCTCCACTCCAAGATCCTCCAGAGGGTTGCCGGGAAGGGGGTCATCTCCGCTCTCGCCTGCGGCCAGGCGTCCGATGCGTGTCCGGTGCAGCAAGAGGCAGAAAACCTGGTGAGTTTGACCAGATGGCTCACCCTGCCTGGCGCACCGGACATGACGCGGCATGCCCGCGATCCTGAAGGGGACTCCTCCCCAGGCCAAACCCCTGAGAGGGGGGGGAAGACAGATGCCACTAGAGGGCTGCCCTCCTGAGTGGCCCCCTGCGGTGGCCTCGGGCAGCCACATTCTCTTCTCCTCCCCCCCACACCCGCTCTTTGCCGATGTCACAAGACGTAGTACCACCCCTCCTTACCATGCTCCCCCTCACCCCCCTAGGAATTTGCACCTACCTGCTGGATGCTTTCCTTGCGGCGCTCCTCCTAGCGGGATAGTTAGGTTCGCTCCTCTTTATTTGTTTGTAGCCTTTGAGGTTACGGACTGTATTGGATGCAATGTGCCATGACCCCTCCCCCCTTCAGCTTACCTTCTCCCCTCACCTTATTTTGCATTTTTGCACTCTATATTGTACCCACGACTCATTGTCCCGATTTTTATAACATAACAACGACAGAACTCTGTAATATTGGATCTGAAGAATACTGAAGAATATGCTAATAGAAGAAAATCACTGATGCTCTTCACAAAAAACCCACACACTTTTGTACCCGAGGTGCACGGAAATACTCTTTATATAACTAACTATTTACGGTCCAATAGTGCAATCCCCTCTGCAACTACAAGGTTTTCTCTTTGCATTTGCCAAAAATCAGCTTAGTCTTCGTTCACGGGGTTGTGGAATGTATTTCCTTTCTACAACGGGGCACCATCTAAAGTCCTACTGGATGGCAGGCAATCAGAAGCTGTAAAACGGGCTGCGCGCCAGTTGTCCCTTCTCTATTTCACGAAACGCTGCCTGCATGCTAATACACTTTGAGGTAATGCACTCCTGGTCTAACAATCCTTTCTGCTCTTTTCCATGGCTGCTGATTCATTTCACGCAAGGAGCTCTCCTGCAACCGACACTGAGAAGATTTAGGATTTTCGTCAGATTCACCTTATCCCCAGCATCCTAGATTTGGAGTACGAATCTCACAGTGGTCTCAGGGGTGTGCGAATCATTTTCTTTAATATTATTGAACAAAGACTCCCTAAAACAGATGCCATTTCTCTTCCAGCGTCCCTCTGCTGCATTTTCCTCTAGATGGGAAAATTATGTAAAAAGTAGAACCGGTGAATTCATTGCATGGAAGCTAAAGTGGCAATGTGGCCATGACCAATGGGAGCGGATGCTACAGCCAGAAACCCATTAACAGGTAATGACTTTAAGCAGCAAAACAACTTCCCATGCATTATTTATACCAGAGCCAGGGTCAGGCTTCATAATGGTACTTCTATGAACCCATTCTCTAAAAGGGCCTACGTGGATTTTTTTTCTACACGACATCTCTTGCTTTTTCTTTATCATTTTGTTATCTGTGAGGATAATCAAGGCATTTCTGAAAAGTTGCCTCAAAGTTGAATTTTTTTCTTCTATACATGTTCAGAGGTTACTCTTTTTTTGGGTTAGGCAGTCTATGTGTTTTCCAACTCTCTCACTTGTGTATTTAGGGGAAGATTTACAAGGAACTGACGCATCTGCATAGATGCGTCAGTTTCCTTGCGCCAGCGCTGAATGTCTTTGCGCCACTATGGATGCGCTGTATTTACAATACAGTGCTCCATGGCGCAAGGATTAACAGATGCGTCAGAAATTCTGACGCATCTGTTGGAGTTGCACATGAAAGTGACGCAACTCCAGCAATGCACCACAATAGATAGTGAATCCCATTAAAAAAGACCTGCGTCATTCCTTACGCCTGGTCTGAGCAGGCGTAGGGATTTTGACGCAGTGAAGGCATAGAGTGACGCAGTGAAATCTTGCAGATTTCACTGCGTCAGTTCTACATGGCTTTTTGCATGGGTATGCCCACCCTGAATACTATGGGGCAGATTTATGTTGCACTTGCGCCACTTTTGCGCCGCCGTTGCGTCACTTTTGTGACGCAGCAGCGGCGCAAATCCTGCGGCATGGTGCGGGGTTTTTACAACGTGAAGCATCTGGGAGATGCGTCATGTTGTAAAGCCCTGCGCCACATGTAGGCGTTCCAGGGCAGGTGGGGGCGTTCCGGCGCAGGAATGCCTCCTAAAAGTGGCTGAGTGAAATCTACAAGATTTCACTCAGTCACTTTTAGGCCCATGCTGCGTCAAAACCCTGCGCCTGCTTGAAGCAGGCGTAAGGATTGACGCAGCATTGTACAGATCGGGCCCCCCAGAACATTGCTGGAGCTGCGTCGCGCTTGCGACGCAACTCCAGCAATGCGCCACTTTTACGGCACAGATGCGTCACGCATCTGTGCCATTTTTGCCCCATGGTGCGCCGCATTATAATGCGGCGCATCCATGGTGGCGCAGCTGTGGCGCATAATAACTGGCGCATCCCTGCTGATATGCACGGATGCGCCAGTTATCATAAATCTGCCCCATTATTCCTGACGCAGGTATAATGTGACGCAGGGCTCTACAACGTGACGCATCTCCCTAGATGCGTCACGTTGTAAATGGGCCGCAACTTTTACGCTGCAGCTGCAAAACAAAAGTGACGCAACAACGGTGCAAAAGTGACGCAAGGGACTTGTAAATCTGCCCCTTAGTGTTCTTCTCTCTCATCCGTGTCTTTCTTCCCTCACCTTCTTCCCCAACCCTCTCGTTGTCTGTGTGTTTCCCTACACTTGCTCACCCACCCTGGGCTTCTTCATCCCTGCCAAGCTGCCCTTCGTTTCCCCATCAAATGTCCGTTGCCCATGTGCTTCTGAATCGCTGGCCACCCTCCGTTGTCAGTGCGCTTTCCCATCTCAGTCTGCCCAGCTTCCATTGTATGTGTGCTTTCCCATTGCCGTCCACCCACACGCCCGTCATCCTTTGTTAGTACATGTCAGATAAACAGAAGCGTCCTAAGCTGTTTCCGGGAACTCAGTCCTCCTTGTTCTTTCTTATTGCTACTGGTCGGTTGATCCATAGTTTAAAGACTAGGGACCTCATGTAGGTAGCTAAATACCGGTCGGTAACGGACGAAATTCGGTAAATATCCCGTTACCGACCGGTATTCATGCATTTGAGATGTAGGAGTCCAAAAAGAAGGATTCGGTAAACATGAATCGGTAAATACCGATTCATCTTTACCGAATTCTAAATTACCGATTCAAAATGACCGAATTCATATTTACCGATTCGGTAAATATGAAATGGTAAAATGACACGAGAGATGTAGGTAAAGTGGAAATTACCGAATTCCATGAAATTCGGTATTTAAGAGTCGGTAATTAACACTGAGTGAAAGCAGGTGGTAATCAGCCACAGTGCATAAATGCAATCCCAAAATGCAACAGCGTGAACACCATGGCCGCTCTGTATGTGATTGCAAGGCGCCTACGTCTACAGGCAGCAGGTCTGAGAATTTGGAGACGGGAGGAACGCATTTACAGATAGCGCATCACACTCTTTCAACTGACTGAGGCTGAGATACATGAAAGGTACATGCTACACCCCCAAACCATCATGGACCTGATAAGGGACCTGCACCCACGACTCATTCATCTTCCAGAACTGTGGGATCTACACACGACTGGTTGCCGGCGACTTTGGAGAAGGATACCTGCTAGGTAAATAACTGTGACACTCCCTACTACTAATCGCAAATGAATGTGTATTGAGTCATGTGACTAATGGTACTCTCTTACTCACCTAGGCGACAGTGCATATGCCGTGCGGTCATTCATCCTCACTCCCTACCTACACCCATCAACCCTGAGTGAGAGACGATATAATGTGGCACACAAATCGAC
This sequence comes from Triturus cristatus, assembly GCF_964204655.1. NCBI lineage: Eukaryota > Metazoa > Chordata > Amphibia > Caudata > Salamandridae > Triturus > Triturus cristatus. Next base: position 471,430,729 of record NC_140590.1, on the reverse strand, counting down.
ACACAACGTGGTGGAGCGCACGTTTGGACTATTGAAAAGCAGGTTCCGCTGCCTCCACAAAAGTGGAGGCGCACGCCAGTACACACCCATCATCTGCTGCAAGATCATTGCCAGTTGTGCAATGCTGCACAACCTTGCCACGAAGAGAGGTACAGAGGTGGAAATAACTGATTTTGAGGACAATGATGATGAGTCTGCACAGCCAGAGGCCAACGCAGCAGGAGTGGCAACAGCAACAGATGGGAGAGAGAGACGGGCAGAGATCACATGCAACTATTTCTAAGTAAGTAAGGGGACACAGCCAGTAGTTGGATGCCATGACGTAGTTTAATCATGCAGCACTACGCCACAACACAAAGGAAAAACTGTCCTATCAATTTTGTGCAATCAATAGTTGTAAGTCAAGGGTTACTTCACCCAATTGTCTCATGCAATTGTGTGCAGCATCAGTGTCTGCGCCCATGCACTACAGTGCGGGATGTCATTGATTGTGTGTCCTCAATGGCTGTGGGACCAGTGGCAGCCTCATGCCGCCTGCTGCTCCTCCGTGTGTCTGGGACAGGGGGGGTAATGCTGCTCCTACTAGTGGTTTCTTCGCTGTCCCCAGCATCCACAGCACCAGTTGTGGCAGACTGGCTTGTTAGCAGCACCTCAAGTGCAGTGGTGACCCTCACAATCCCCCTTGACACGTCATTGCTGCAGTGCGCAAGCCCCTCCTGCATTGCCACGGAGCCCCTGCAGAGCAGCGAAGTGGCAGTTGCCAGCCGGTTCACTGCCCTTGTGTGATGATCTTTTTTCTGCCGTTCCCGGCGCCGTGCTGCTCTGTCCTCATCAATCTTTGTGCACAGCAGCATGACGGACTGGGACATGTCCCGCATGCCCGCAGCTATCTCCCTCATGCCCTCAGCCATTGCGCTTATGCCCCTGTCAATATTCCCCATTTTGTCGTTAAGGCCCTTCATTTGGCGCTGTACTGACAAGATTGCCTTGCCTTGTAGGCGCTGTATCTTGACCATGGTGGCCTCCAGCCCTGACAAAACTCCATGGCTCTCACCCTGTGGAGGTGGACTTTGCACCCGAGCCCTGCGGTGACGTCTGGCACCTGTGTGTGCTCCCTCAGAGGCGGAGGGCACACTGGCATGGCTACCATCCAGTGGCACAGTGGATGTTTCCGCCCCCCTCGAGTCTTCAGATGAGGACTCCGAGACATTTAACCTGGAAGCAGCACGCCTCCTCGACCTGAGCAATGCAGGTGGTGTTGATGCCGGTGACTCCAGCAGGAGTGGCGATGCTGGCTGGGGTGGCGATGCTGGCTGTGGTGGTGAGGCTGGCTGTGGTGGTGAGGCTGGCTGTGGTGCTGATCTCTGCCCAGAACTTGTGGTGGCCTTCTCTGAGCTGTCCTTCCGGGGTGCCCTCTCTCCCTTCTCATGTGCAGTCCTGCGCAAAGTATCGTCTGTGGACAGAAATGCAACATCAGCTCAGTGTACCTGAAGCCCTGCATTGCTAGCATCACAATACATTTCTAAAACACTCTCTCATTGTCCTCTGCCTGCTTTTCGCTAATGTGTGTAACATGCCTTGTTGTTCCTTGCTATTCTTCTCATGTTTGGGGATTCAGAGACTACATCTCCCATAATGCATTGCTAGTATGCACTAACACCTGTACTGGAGTGGGATTCTCATTGCCCAATTGGGGAGTTGGGATAGGGGTAGGGGGGGCCACATTGCTGTGCATGCGTCTTACATTGTTTGGTGGCGGCTCTGGCAGAGCTGTCTGCATCCCCAATCCCCACGACACTCTCGGGCTCAATTGTTGACGCCACGAGCTCCTCAAGTTCTGTCACGGCAGGTGCCCTGTCCCTTCCCCCTCCTGTCCGGCTGGCCTCTTTCTTCAGTTCCCCCATCTTCCTCTTCGTGACGATACGGATGTCGTACCACCGCTTCTTCAGCACGTCTATGTCCCGGGGGGTCACTCCTATTGCATTCACCTGCGCCTGGATTCCCAGCCAGATTTTCCTTTACTCGGACTCAGCCACTTGCAGGGACTGCTTTCCGAACAGCTTCTGGTGCTGCTTGACCACCTCCTCCACAAGTACCTGCAGTTCCTTTGGGCTGAATTTTTGTTTTCTCCTCCTTTCCCCTCCATCTCTCTCTGTCTCCTGGCTGGACATTGTGTCAGTTTGTTGTTCACAATCAGGCACTGGCTCTGTTGCTCTGCTCTGCACTACCAGCCTCTCCAGAGTCTGATGATTGTGTGCACCTGCCTGGGTGTGGCCACTTCCTGGTTGGGTGGGGTTGGCCTTGCACAGGATTGGCTGATTCCTCAAGTGATGTATATTTGAATTACCGATTCGGTAAAATCCGATTCGGTATTTACCGAATCGGTAAATACCACTTCAGTATTTACCGATTCGGTAAATACCGCTTCATGATTCCGGCCGGTATTGTGGATTCGGTATTCATTTACCGAATTTTACCGATTCGGTAATTTATACCGAATGTTTACCTACATACTATTTACCGATTCATAAATACCGATTCTGTAAAATTCGGAATTTATGAATCGGTCAATATAATTTATCTACATATGGCCCTAGATACGGAAATGAGCATCCTCCATTCCTGGCTTCTTTTTTATTAAGGGACAGTAAGCAAACCTTGAGTTGCAGATCGCAATGCTCTGCCTGGACAGTATGGATTTATGTGATGTTGCAACAGTTGTGGTCCCCTCTTGCTCAATGCCCAATGTATACTATACATAACCATTTCACAGAGATTCTTTTTACATTATTTTCAGCCATGCTGCACAGCAGACAGCCGTCACTGTACAGAATGGCTAAAAATCATTGCCAACGCTAATAGGTCTCATATACGAGGCCTATTGGCTTTGTCATTAGTTGATTTGTCTTGTGCCTTATTATGTTTTTCTGGTGGTGTCATTTTGCTTTGTGTAAAGTTATTGTTTTGGATTTTGTTGCAGTGGCGGCTGACAGGGAACAGGGTGGCAGGTGGGGGGTTTGAAAAAATAAAAATAAAAAACTAACACCTTTTAAACAGCCACTGTCTCTCCATCATGTTGATGCTCTTCTTGGTGAGGTCCGAACCAGGAAGCACCCAGGCTCCCCATAGCCAATCACAATGCTACAATGCAGTGTTGTGATTGGTCTGAGCAACAAGATTCCACTCTCAGACAGGGATGGGGAGCCTGTGCAAATTCCTCACCAGGCTGTGCATAACAGCCTGGTGGGGAAGATGCTAAGTGCACAGAACTGTTTTGCTGGCCCAAGACGGCCGGCCAAGCAGTCATGCACACTTGAAGTGTGCAAGTTACTCTTCCCCCTGTGGCCCTGCGCTGCCCTAACCCAGCCCAATGTCAAAGAAAAATAAAATGATAATAACAAGGTTATTATAATTTTCTGCTCTGCGAGCAGTGGTGCGACGCTCCTCCACCATAGCGGAGGAGCTGCCCCTGTTCTGTTGTACTCAGTTATTACTTTAGCAATGTCAAGAAAAGCTGCTACGTTCACAGCAAAGAGCATCAAGCTCTCACGTCCAGTGACACAAATGTTTTACCTCTATCTAAGGTAGTACAATACCACTGTTTAAGCCCTTGAACTGTTTAAGACACCAGGAATCCCATCACTCTGGCATGGACCATGTAACAAATTAGCACTTTCAGTGCTCACTTTATGTGAGGTGGACCTTGATTTCTTAAGAGTCAAACGTTTTGAACATTGCCTGAAAATTGTAGAAATTTGTACCAGTAGATTGTTTCTTCATACTCGTGGTCGACCTTCCTACTCTCCAAGCAAATATAAAGTACAGAGCAGAGCGAGAAAAGAAGGAAGGAAGACAAAAGCTATGGCCACTGTCACCCTGCCAAGCCTCTCCTAAATCTCCTAACGCAGAGCAATGCCCTGCACTGCCTGAATTTCAATTAACAATATTTGGCAGGCACATGTTTGGAGGCTCACAAACATGCAAATGAATGCTCATACGAGGTCTGAGGTGGGGCCAAGTGCACTGACAGGTTGAGATGATATATGCATGCGACAAAAAAAACCCTAAATATTTCAAATAGAGTGCTTCACGAATGTTAAATTGAATTAGTAACAGTAACTCCAGTTTTTTTTGTTTATTTTTTGCATTCAATTGAATTGTTTTGCATCGGTATTTACAGTAATTTTACATCGCTTGTGAGGTCCAAAGAGCTTTATGGATGGTTGAGTAAGTAGCTAGTAAGTAGTTTATATATTATTTATACAGCACTTCATGAGCCGTTGAGATCATAGGCATCCTTAGGGTGAATAGTTGGGTGGGTGGTGGTTGTAGTATGGCCTCTCTGGGAGCTGTTGGGTGCAGTGCTTAACGTTGACGGCATAGTGCACTGAACTTCACTACATAGAGATGGGGAGTTGTGGAGAGTGTAAGAATAGAAGCAATCACTCAGCAGAAATAGCACGAAAAAGCACAAAGTGCCATTGATATACAATGGTCCCGGTAGACAGGGACCTAGGAGTAATTTGAAGCCGATTGCCATGGAGCACTGGTCAGACACATCAACCAGATTCATCCTGGTCAAAGATTTTACATTCTGACAGTCTTTTAAGTACCAACCAACCACAGGAGTACATTTCTAAGGCCCCAGGACCTCAGGGGAGGCTTAGAGGCTCATATGGTGTGAGGTAGGGGTGGGCGGAATTTGCAAAATTAACTTTCGCAAATTATCGCGAAAATGCTGAAAATCTCCGCAAACACGCCGGAAATATCGCGAAGACGCGGACGTTTTTTTCCCACCTGTTCGCGGTATTTTTTGCGTGATCGCGGGTCGCCAACTTACCCATGCGGTTGCTCACGGGCGCGGCCATCTTGTTTTCACTTGTCCCACCCTCTCGCGATGCTTACTTCCTGTTCCGGGTCGCGCAATACATGTTCGCGCCCGTTCGCGGTCGATATTTCCTGTTTGCGACCGCTTTTACTTGATCACGTTGCTTTTTGCTTGCTCGGGGAGAAAATATTGCGCGAACTTGCACACGTGGTCGTAATGGGCGCGGCCATCTTGTTTTTCACTCTATTGGCTGGTTCTGGGGCCTGATTTTGAATCTTCCCAAAATCTTTTCACTCCTTTGTTTATAGCCACTTTTTTTTGGATCTTTATTACTTATTATTTCTCTAACTATTTTCCTGCTTCTATATTTTTGGTTTTTGTCTATTTTTTTTTGTTTTTTAGCTACTTTTTCTCTTTCTATTGCCAGCTATTTATTTCCTTTACTCCTTTATTTATTTTACCTTTTCTTTCCCGCCCCGTCCCCAGAACCATGTCCAAGGGTAGGGCTGTTCGCTGGCGCAGCCAGAGCCGTGACCGCAAGGGGTGCAGGCACGGGCCTTATTTGGGGAGGTGGAGTTGGCTGCACTAATTTTCTTTGTGCAGCGCCACCTCCCCTCAACCCTGGCAGCAGGTGGCAGGCCTGGGTCCGGGTACGGCCTCCGGGAGTGCGGCAGCGGTGGGGGAAGGTGCGCCGGGCAGTGTCACGCTTCTCTGGTGTCCGGCGCACCCAGGCGCAGCTGACGCACCGGTGGTCCGACATCTTGGACCGTGAGCAGGACCTGCTGGACCTGCTGGGAGTGGAGGTCCCGGGGCTTGGTGAGTACCTATTTAATTATTACTACTTTGTGTCTTTTCTTCTGCTCTGTGTTATATATTGCGAATATCTTTTTTTTCTTCCAACCAGCTAGAATGATGCTGCTTACATTCCAGGTTAATTACGTTTAAAAGTCTGTGATTTTTTTTGACACAGGTGCTCTTCTGCGCTACTACTAATCTTACTTGTTTGCAGCTTTGCGTTTGCGCTTGCTTAGCGTGATTCTTTACGAGTTTATTTTAGAGAAATTAAGTTACGTAATGCTACTGTGACTCTGGTCCACTCCTTACTTTGTCCTGTCACTAATAGATAGGGGCGGATTGATACTTAGGTTTAGGTACTTTGTATGAGCTTCTAATTTGTTAGTGGTATGCGTGATGCCCCCTCACTCAGTTACGTGACGTGCTGCTAGTACGGCAGTCTTTATTAGAACCTTTTCTAGTTTGTTCAATGAGTGGTGGTAGGCTTGGCAGTTACTTAGCACTAGCAGATCAGCATCAATCAATCAAACCCAAATTTGGTGTATACAAAAAATGTAGTCATGTTCATGTGTCCTCCATGATTTGACCATATGCATTGTTGAGGATTACAGTGGAAATGCATACTTAATGTACAATTGGCATGCCTGGAATAGGTGGGCTAGGTTGGGTGGTACGTTGTACTCAGGCTTAGTTGTAACTTAGTATTCTGGAATCAGAATGGAAGACTGGATTACTGTTGATAAATAGTAACTTAAGTAGTCGAACTGCGAATCCCCCGATATTACTTGTTGACCAGATGAGATCGGTCAATTTAGTTATTACAATTGTTGTTTACATGTGTTTTTTGACCGTTGTTGAAAAATATTGTATTTGTTTGACACCATCCATCAATGTTTGTCTCTTTCTTATATCTTTCCTGTTCATCAGCACCCAGGGGCAGACCGACAGGGACTGGGCAGTCGGCGGGACACTCAGAACACCACCAGGAGGACACCGCTGAGGGCTCCTCTGCTGGCCCCAGTAAGTCTTCTTGTTTTTAATAATATTTCTTATTCCATAACTTTTACTGCCCCATATTTTTCCCGAACTATTGTTTGTTTCCAAATGCTATTTTTTTACCACCAATTATCCTTCGATCTGTACGGTTTCAAAAATCTTATCCCTGCCTCCGCTATGATGACTCTGAGTACTACTACTACTACATACTATCAGACTGTCTGTACTGTAGTAGCTAGTCTTGCCCAGTTGGCCTGTGCCACTCTTTGTGAAAGGTTGTAATATAAAACTCATATTCACCAGTAGCTCGAGCCATTGAGTCCAATCCGTTGGGTCGTCGTCTTGTACTACTTTTACTCTTATTGATCTTGAGGCTTTGAAAATTCACAGCAACAACAGCCCTACCAGATTTATTACTATTTTGATATGATACCCTATAGGACATACTACTGTTGTAGGGATCTTGCACATACACAGACATTTGCACCAGAAAATAGGATGTTGGTGATGGTAGGTTGGACCTTCCTTGCACACCTCAATCAGAAATTCCGCACCCACCACAATTCCACTGCTTGACTATAGTACTGTCTAGTCATAACTATTAGGTCTCGGAACCCTCCCTCCAAAATACCCGACAAGTAGACAACCCAGAACATAACACACCCAACCTCTCAGTCGTGGAAGCAATTCACATGCACACCCTTACTTTAATTTGCTCACTCGTGTAAGTTAGTCCACACCAAATACCACCAAGTCTATGTAAGTTCAAAATGTTTATTTCAATTTGAGAAGGTCTATACACTGTTTTCTTATAAATGCAGCACCAACCGGAAAATCAATAACATTAAAACAATATAGAGTGTTACACTTATACAGTTGGGAATTAAATCATGATAACTGAACAGTGGTGGAAGACAGAACCACCATCCCCTAGGAATTTAGTTTATATAAATTTATAAATGAAGATGTGAGTGAAGGGACCCCTCACCTTAGAAGAACCTAGTACTGGTAGTTGTTGCATCATTCAGAAGCTCTGGTTCGTAGAAGGGAATCTTGCGTCTGTAATGTGAAAAATGAAATGGTGTGCGTTAGAATATTGCAACTTGCAAGCATTTCTCAGCCGTGCCAAAAAGTATAGCATTTATGGATAAGCAATATGGACTAACAGTAACAGTAGTACACCAGTACTTCCTAAAAATGTGGCTTGTTAATGTTTGTTGACCGCTTGTACGCAGCGCGTAGACTAGACAGTAGCAGTGTGAGGCAGGTCATGTGGGCTCAAAGGTGTCTTAAGAAGCTGCAAGGTAACGTCACATGTGCAAAAATAAAAGACACAAAGGTAAAATGGTAGCATGGCTAAGGTTAATTAAGCAAAGGCTACAATGATCATATATAACTATTAGTGTCTACTCTACTACTACCTGATTTGTACTAGTGATGTATGTTAGTATTAACTCATTTTTCAACCTTGCTACTGATCAATAGGGGGGAGGTGTATATGACGCCTAATAAATGTGTAATGTTTTCTAGGCGCACTACCGTCCACCATTGCCGGGGCCAGCGAACAAGGCGACGCGGAGGGCGAGGATGTGGCAGTTGCTGCCGATACCGACGATGGAGCGGTAGGGGGAGTGGCAGCACCAGTGGCAGGCGGTGGTAAGTTAGATTCATAATCCTTAACTATTGTTGAACTTGACAGTACACTCACTGCAAGGGTGTACTGTATGTATATGTATACTGTATAGTTGTGACTTAGGGCCCCATTAGGATGGTGGGCGAATTGCCCCCGCCGGGCCGGCTGGAATTCACTGCCGACACCGCAGGGGCAAACCTCCCGCCATCCCTGTAGAAAATATTCAGACCCCCCACATGTCGACCAGGCGGAAAAGGGTTCAATATGCCGGTGGTGTCTCTCTGAACACACCGCCAGCCATATAATCTGCATTTTGGAATGCCTTTGCGTGGCGGCATTGCCGTCCACCACGGAAAGGCAGCAGACATTGCAGAGTATGCTTGGGTGCCCCCATGGAGGGTACCTACCTATGCTATGGTACCCCCCGCCTTTCAAAGCAAAACGTGACAGGCTCCGTGCGGGGCCCGTCATGTTGTGCTTGGAAAAGCAGCACAACATTTTAGCATTGCTTTTAGCAAAGCCAACCAGAATGTAAAAAAAACCAGGATGCGCCCGCCACTGTGCCGGGCGCATCATCCTAATTAATTGTCCCCACGGGACCCCCACCCTTTTTAGCATGAGGAAGTCCGCCCGCTATCCGATGTCGTAAGTAAGTATGAGTTGTTGGGGACGTTTGAAGAGTGAACTAGAAGACTAGTATTCCCTTTAATTGGCATAGGAGCGGGAGCATTGAGTAACCAATGGCCTCATCTATCTGATTTTAACTCCGCTTTGAAAGTTTTATGGAGAAGAGCACCTGGTGCACTGTTCAACTAAAAAGTGAAAGACGGGTGGAAGGAAGAAGGACGGGCGACATTTAAAATGTTATGTACTACTGTGCTTTATTTTATAGTGCTACTCTACCATGCCACTCTGTGTATAAATAATTACCTTGTCCTACTGTTTTTCTAAGGGTATATTTTACAATTGTCTTGTTTTTTTCTTTTTGATACACAGCTACTCCGAAACAAAATCAGAAGGAGTTGGCTGCCAAGGCACGGCGCTGGAAGCTGGAGGCAATCCAGTGAGAATACCGGCGGCTGGTGGTCTTAGCCGAGGAGGAGGAGGAGACTGCGGCTGCAATTGTAGAAGACCTCCTCCAGTGGCCTGGGCCCCAGCCACCGCCATCCAGCGGTACGACGCCACCATCTGGAGGTTGCCCGCCGCCACCGTGCCATCTCCGGTGCCCCCCCCCACTGTGGCTGCAACTGCCGCGCCCTTAGACGCCGCGTCGCCCATTTAGAGGGCGAGATGCTCCAGATGCATGTCCTCCTTGAGTCCCGCCCCACCACTTAGTCCCTGTCATCCTGTTCTGCCCCTTTTTTAATTCTTGTTTGGGTGGGTGGGTGGGAACTTGTTTGGGCGTTAAGGACTTCTATGGACATTGGTTGGGGTTAGGGAGGGGGGTGGGTCAGCTTTTGTGGGTTTAGTTTATTTTTGTTAGGGTAAATTAAATATATTTTTCTATGTTACATGCAATGTTGTTAATGTTTTGTAGGTGGGGTAACTGTTTTACATCACACTGTTTCCTTGCTGGTGCATGGCCGCCCATAGCCTGTGTTTGATTTCAATAATTGGCTGACTGTATAAGACACAAACAGATAGATGCGACACACCTCACTGATTGACTGGTCCTTCTAGTACTTTCAGTCTGTCCTCTAGTCTATGCATTCTTTGTACTGGTGTGTGAAAATGAAATCATTGACAACATGTCCATTATTAATTCTGCCTCCCCCAAACTTCTCTGTTACCGGTGCTTGATGTTTATGTCCAAATGTGGCACAGCACTGGCTGCATGGTGAAGATGGTTTCCTTTTTTCATACATGCCATGATTGGGGTGGTGGTGGTGGTAGCATAGTAGTAGTAGTAGACACTGGCTGGGCGGCAGCATTTGCAAAAAAAGAAAAGGAGACAGTCAATCGCCTTTGAGAGACTGTTAGAGGAGTAGTTGAATGAAGTACAGTACAGTACAGAACTTACCGAGCAACAATAATATGCTCAAATATTTGACAAAAAAACAGAATGGTGGTTTGGGATAGCCTACTAGACAGAGTTACAAACTATAGTTGTGTCGAGTCACTTGACTAGGCCTACAGCCTACAGCCTAACAGTTAGTGCTGTATATGAGGAATGAGAACAAACAAATCCAATCAATGCCGGCAATTCATGCTGAGGTATGGGTGGGCAAGCAGAAGAAGATCATCGCTCTGCCTTGAAATTGAAGTAGTGTTGCTTTCACCACATCCGCCCCAGCAAGTGTGTGATTAAGTATTGGTGTACATTTAATTTAGTTACACCTCGACAATAAGTCACACAGCCCGGGGGAAGAGGGTTAGGGTTTGTTGAATGGATGGGAAGGGGTTTTTTGGGAAAGGTTTGACATAGAAAAACAGTATGCATACATAGACAAACAAACGACAATCATTGAAGACTACCATATCCATATGTTAAGGGAGAAAAAGGCAATGCATGCATGATGATGAGAGACCCGGATTACATACACTTCTAGTTCTTTTTTTTTTTATAACTCTGTTTATTGAACTTAAGCAACACAGTCATGCTTTACAGGTACATGTGTCATACGTCACAGTGGTAAACATAGTTTAAAGGCTGACATACATTTTCCCGGCTATGACGGCCATCCCACCATTCCATGCAGTGGTATTTATATCATACAATGGTCTTCGGGTGTTGGGACATCCGGGGGGTTACACTTCTAGTTCTTGTTCTGTTCCGGCCTTAATACTTTTACAGATAGCAAATAGAAATTTTAAATATTGGTAGGGAAGAATCGTAAACACAGAGCAAACCTAATGATGATAATAACAACTCCAAGAACACACTGTTGTAAAGATTGTATACAAAATATTAATCAAATTATTTAAAAGAAGATAAAAGTGGATACTGTTACTGTGTTATCCTGGTCAAAAATGTGGACTGGATTTGCATCTCGGCATTCCTCTTGCTCCTCTCGCCCATCAATCTTGGGTGTGTCGCCTCGCCACTCGCCACTGCCCGGCTGGAAAAAAAAAGGTGATTTATTGGTAAGGTAATTAATATGCATTGTAATGTTTTACAAAGTTTAGGGCAAGGCCCGGCCTGTAATTGTAGATGGAAAACCAAAGGGGATATTGAGAAAGAAAGTTAAAACAAATGCACAAGTGATGGTGTAGTGCAACAAGAACACTTTCCGACGTGGCATGTATGCATCATCTCTACTACTCTTGTCTGTTTACAGCATTGACCTTCAACAGTAACAGGAGAGAGCAGGCCCACAGTGCTTAGCAGTAGCAGATCCTACGTTAACAGTTAGAGTCCTTTTTTTTCTCTCAAAGAGTTGGACAAACGCAAAGCACATTATCCATTCCAAACATTGCATTTTACAGTTTCAGTTAGTAAAATCAATGCACTGCAGTCATCCCACCGCTACACTCTATTCCACTTCTACACAGACATTTGTGTCTGCTGTGGTTGTTGTTGGAGTGTTTACCTTTATGCTTTTCCGTTTTATGCCACTCATGAAACGTCCTCCTGACTTCATCATCATCTCCGATACTTTTAATGACTGACTGTGAAGATCGGCCTGCAGTATAAGTAACATTTTTATGACACAACAAGAGTAGAAATATAAATATTACTGACTTGAGTCATTCTTTATTGTGTACAGAAAGATAGATTACTAGTACACTTTGACATCACTTTGTGCACAACAAACAAACAACGGAAACACAAAGACCAATCTCTCAGAGTCAGGTGTCCAATGCATGCCATTAATTGTCATGATTACCTGTTCCTTCTCATCTTAAGTTAACGGGCCGTCTATTTCGCCATCATCATGATGGACAGGTCTGTTGTGTCAATCATACTCATTGCGCAGATTGAGTGAGTGCCCTTCCTGTATTGAATTAAAAGCAATGTATCACCAAGCTGCAGGAGAAGTACACATTTCTTATTTGCAAGAAGGGGAAAATTGAATTCACCTTGAGTTAAGTTTAGTGTGTTCTGTAGAAAGTTGATTAGTGGCAGTGCACAATTACATAAATTCATGCACAACAAACACAACAAAATCTAAATCATTCAGTCTGTGACTCTGCGTCCAATGCATGGCATCAATCATTACCTGTTCCATCTTATTTTCAGTTAATGGCCAGTCTCTCTCGGCTCTGAAAGGAGGATAGCTATAGTAGTCATCTGATTCATGCTCCACTTCTTTTGGAAGGACTAGGAAAGTTTGAATTTGTTGTTACCATCATCCAATCATCATTCATGAGGGAAATGGAATTGAGCAGGAGATTCAGTATGATGGAGCGGAAGAGCTGGATTCCGAGGACTGTACTGTCAAATAGCAGACACCTGAAACTTGTATATTAAATTAGAAGAGTAGAAGATGGTGGTAATGGATTTGTTGTGATTCACAAGTTTATAACCGGAACGACAGACACATAAACAAAGGGGGAAAAAAGGGAGGAAGACAGTAAGTGCGAGCCTAATTGTCAGGGAAGTATAGCTCGTCCTCAAACTCTGGGGGTTCAGCCAGTAGTAGGTAATCATCTGACACAATACTTCCATCACCTGAGCCGCTGTCCTCATCTTCCTCCGTTGATTCATGTATTTTGTAATTCGGTGGTATGAAGTGCTGATTCATTTTGATCATTGTTAACCTCTCCACGTTTTTTGGAGATAGACTGGTCCATCTCAATGTTACAATGTAACCAGCAGCACTGAAAACACGTTCGGAAGAGACACTTGCGACAGGGCAAGCCAGATAGCTTATCGCCAGCCTGCTGAGCTGTGGCCATTCAGACCTTTTCCTATATCAATACTGCAATGGGTTTTGATCAACGTACACCTCTCTTGGGTCGTCCAGATAGGCCTGGACCATCCGCTCAATGTTCAGGGTTGCTGCTGGTAAGCTTTTGTGCTGTTTTTTCTGTGCATCAGCACTGTGCTTACAAAGGCCTATCTTTACATACCAATCCTGTAATGTTAATGATTGTACTCGGCCTAATGATCCAGTTATTGTTTCTGTAGTCGATAGTGATGGTGAGTGTTGTGATTGTGAGCCAAACGCACTGCCCTCAGCCAACGAAGTTGCACTTGATCCTGCATGGCCTGCTTCAGTACTTGTTGTGGGTTGATCTTGCGGGCTTTTAATTAGCAGCCCTTCGTTTTCCAACTTACTGGCTGCTTCAGCTATACAACTTTTGTAGCGGGCAACATCAATGTCGGAAAAAGCAAAGAATGTCTTCAGTAGTCCTAATTTTGCACGTGGATCCAGAATTGTGGCACAAATGTAATGTTCTTGTGACAACATTTTATTTTGTATCCTTACATTTTCAGCTAAGCGCCGGGATAAGCTCTCCACCAAGTCATGGGCTTGCCTTCTGTCCTCTACACCTTTGTATGATTCAGACACATTATTCAGCTCATGCTCTAGCATTTGCAATAATGGGATAGCTTGGCCCATTGTACAGTCCTCCTTGCTGACTTCACGTGTGAAGACCTCAAAAGGAGACAGCATCTCAGTCAGGCATTTAATTAGGGTCCATTGATCCCTCTCAAGGTTCATGCCTTTAACACTAGCATCCCTGCTTCTGTACCAGACATATTCATGTAGTGACCTGTGCTGTTCGTACAGACAATCAAGCATGTAATACGTTGAGTTCCAACGTGTTGCCACCTCCTGGATGAGTGCCTTGACTGGCATCCTAAGTTCACGTTGGATGATCCTCAGCTGCTTCCGAGCTTTAAAAGAATGGCTGAAATGAGTGCATATTCTTCGGCAGATGGCCAGTAAATTGCTGACTATGGGTTCTTTTTTCAGAAAGTCTTGAACTATAATGTTTATGCAGTGCGCCAAACACGGAACCCTGAAATAGAGGCAAGTTCCATGGCCTTAAGTACATTACTGCCATTGTCTGTGGCAACAAAACCAATACCAAGCCCTCTGGGCCACAGCCATTCCAAAACCTTGCTGCGAAACTCGTGTAAAATGTTTTTAGCCGTATGAGATTTCTCCATGGCGAACATGGCTACAGTTGCATGTTTCCAAGTACCTTCAAAAATCGCAGCTGTGTCAACAACACCTTGTGCAGATAGTTTATCTCTAACCCCCACAAAAGAGATCCAGTGTGCAGTGATGCACATGTAATCTGTGGCTTGGCAACTGCTCCACATGTCTGTTGTCAGGTGGATATTGTGCACAGCACTCTGCTGCTAAGCTTGTCCAACCAATTCCAGCACATCATGATGTAGTGCCGGAACAGCAATTCTTGCGAAATAGGACCGGCTGGGAACTTTCCATTTCGGGCAGATGGCAGACACAAATTCAAGGAAACCCACCCCTTGCACAAATGAAAAAGGAAGAAGGTCCAGCTCTAACATTTTAGCCAGCTTCGCATTGTACAATCGTGCCGTTGGGTGGTTGTGTTGGAACTGCCCCTCCAACCAAAACATGCTCTCAATGGTAGGCTGGCTTACTTACCTTAGTGGTGCTGTTTTCATTAACCCACTAAGGCTCAACGACACAGATTGTCTCATTGAGGTACTCGCCGGTCGCCTTGGTGTCTCACCCAGACTCTGAGTATGGCTCTTACTGCGGTGCCACTCTGATGTTACTGAGGAGGATGTGGGCGTTACCACTGCACTAGTGGGGACAGGGCTAGAAATACCTCCCTCTTCTTCACCTGCCACCGCAATAATATCGCTCTCTGATTCATCCTGACCAACTTCAATGGGTTGAGTTTTTCTACTTTCTTTTAACTTAAGTAGGTGATCATCCCACACGATAGCGTGGTGTATTCTTAGATGACTTGCTTGTCCTCCGGTACCATAGTTTGTACCAAGCTTACCACGCCAAACACCTTGCCGACAAATTGAGCATATAGCAATGTTCTCCTCCTTGGCGCTAACAGAAAAGAAGTCTCAAACTGGGGAGGAGAACTTTCTGGCACTGCTGGATGTGCCACTTCCAACACCAGATGAACTGGAGGGGGTGCTTGAAATGTGACCCTGTGCACCTAGACTGTGACTTTTACTACCACTTCCTACTGAGATGGTTGAGCTGGATGTAGGTCCCTGCCGGGCCTTGGAAAATATGGCAGCTGGAGGTAGTGGTGGTGTAACCTTTGTTGGTGATATCCGTGCTACATCCCGCTCAGTAGCAGCCTTTCTGGATAGGGTGAGAATGTTGGTCTCCAATCCCTTTGGGGCAGGAGTAATGTGCGTGATGACTGGCTTGTCTTCATCAACATCATCACCCCCCTCTTCTACATCTACCTCAATAACTCTAAGTTTTTCTGGGACCTTCCTTTTCAGAAGCATTGTCTTGTGGCTTATATCACTCTCAGACTGAGCTGGTGGAGCCAAGTGGCATCACGATCATCAGAAGCGGGGCTTGAAGAAGAAGATGGTGGACTAAGCCTCCTTTTCCTTGCTGGTGGTCTGGAAGACAATAGATCTTCTGAAACAGTGGTTTCACTTTGCTCCACTTTGTCTGCAGGAAGCTCGATTTCCTGAAATGCCCCTACGTCAGGAGCAACAACTACTATGGTGGGCTGCGGCGGCCGCTGCTGTTCTTGTTGCGGCGGCCGCTGCTGTTCTTGTTGCGGCGGCCGCTGCTGTTCTTGTTGCAGCGGCTGCTGCTGTTCTTGTTGCGGCGGCTGCTGCTGTTCTTGTTGCGGCGGCTGCTGCTGTTCTTGTTGCGGCGGCTGCTGCTGTTCTTGTTGCAGCGGCTGCTGCTGTTCTTGTTGCGGCTGCACACTGATCTGCTGAGTTTGCACCTGCGTTGAACTTGATTGTGAAATACTTTGCGGTAATGACATTTCTTCAACATCGCTGCTCGTTAGTAGACTGGCTACCTCTGCGACACTAAAGCCCTTGTGATGTGCAGTAGGACTTCTGTCTGGCTGGCAGTACAACGGGTTGCCGGGTGATGCTGATGACACCTCCTACTCTGTCTTTTGTGCACCTAAAAGCAAATAAGCCAGGAGAAGAACATCAGTGAAATGTTGCATTTGTTGTTGTGGTTCAGTTACTTAGTACTGTACTAGTGGACACAAAAGATAGTCTAGCCATTTATGACTTTTTTTTTTAACTAGGGCTATGTTATACTATTGTGTACAGCCACACACTACACTCTCAGTAAGGATAGGAAAGTTAATAATAACCACCAAAATACAAATGTAATGGAAGCGGGGTGGACCCTATTTGCCATTAAATTGTTTGAGCATCTCAGCATCCATGGAGCTGCTGCTGGCAAAGGGGGTGGATGGATGGAAGCAGTAAGCCAAATAGCCAATAGGAAAACCATGCAGGCCTATGGCAAAATCAGGACACTAATAACTCCCAGTCCAAACACCAAAAAAGGCCACCACCCACATGGACACTCACAAATCACAAACAAGCCGGGGGCCTGGAGAACAGAACACCAGGAGCTGACAAAAGGCCTATAAAAGCCAGGTAAAGGATGCATGCTAAAGCACACTGCTCTGCCTTTTTAATGCAACAAAATGTAAATACGAACATTCACAGGCCCCAAAAAGGTCTGCAGGGTGCATGCATTGCACACCAACAACACACCAGTGACCAGACACATACAACAAAAGCATGTCTTTAAGACAACCAACATCTGAAAGGCCACCCCCAAAAAGCACACTTCCCCAACTCAATCCAATGCCATCCATACCCTAAATGAAGTCTAAATTCAACAGACCACACAGAAAACACTAGATTAATAAAGCTGTGGCTACCTGCTCTGATCCTAGTGGATGAAAGCAGGCCTGTTGGCGGACAAGGCCAGGGAAGCTTGCAGGCCTAGGCTTCAAAATGGCTACCAGCCTCATGGCCAGGCCCAACAACATCAGAAAGGCCACCCCCAAAAAGCACACTTCCCCAACTCAATCCAATGCCATCCATGCCCTAAATGAAGTCTAAATTCAACAGACCACACAGAAAACACTAGATTAATAAAGCTGTGGCTACATGCTCTGATCCTAGTGGATGAAAGCAGGCCTGTTGGCAGACAAGGCCAGGCAAGCTTGCAGGCCTAGGCTTCAAAATGGCCACCAGCCACATGGCCAGGCCCAACAACATCAGAAAGGCCACCCCCAAAAAGCACACTTCCCCAACTCAATCCAATGCCATCCATGCCCTAAATGAAGTCTAAATTCAACAGACCACACAGAAAACACTAGATTAATAAAGCTGTGGCTACCTGCTCTGATCCTAGTGGATGAAAGCAGGCCTGTTGGCGTACAAGGCCAGGCAAGCTTGCAGGCCTAGGCTTCAAAATGGCCACCAGCCACATGGCCAGGCCCAACAACATCAGAAAGGCCACCTCCAAAAAACACACTTCCCCAACTCAATCGAATGCCATCCATGCCCTAAATGAAGTCTAAATTCAACAGACCACACAGAAAACACTAGATTAATAAAGCTGTGGCTACCTGTTCTGATCCTAGTGGATGAAAGCAGGCCTGTTGGCAGACAAGGCAAGCTTGCAGGCCTAGGCTTCAAAATGGCCACCAGCCACATGGCCAGGACCAACAACATCAGAAAGGCCACCCCCAAAAAGCACACTCCCCAACTCAATCCAATGCCATCCATGCCCTAAATGAAGTCTAAATTCAACAGACCAC
The DNA here is from genome assembly GCF_964204655.1 of Triturus cristatus. Lineage (NCBI taxonomy): Eukaryota > Metazoa > Chordata > Amphibia > Caudata > Salamandridae > Triturus > Triturus cristatus. The sequence continues at coordinate 471,412,799 of NC_140590.1, read as the reverse complement.
ACAGAAAACACTAGATTAATAAAGCTGTGGCTACATGCTCAGATCCTAGTGGATGAAAGCAGGCCTGTTGGCAGACAGGGCCAGGCAAGCTTGCAGGCCTAGGCTTCAAAATGGCCACCAGCCACATGGCCAGGCCCAACAACATCAGAAAGGCCACCCCCAAAAAGCACACTTCCCCAACTCAATCCAATGCCATCCATGCCCTAAATGAAGTCTAAATTCAACCGACCACACAGAAAACACTAGATTAATAAAGCTGTGGCTACCTGGTCTGATCCTAGTGGATGAAAGCAGGCCTGTTGGCGAACAAGGCCAGGCAAGCTTGCAGGCCTAGGCTTCAAAATGGCCACCAGCCACATGGGCAGGCCATACAACATCAGAAAGGCCACCCCCAAAAAGCACACTTCCCCAAATCAATCCAATGCCATCCATGCCCTAAATGATGTCTAAATTCAACAGACCACACAGAAAACACTAGATTAATAAAGCTGTGGCTACCTGCTCTGATCCTAGTGGATGAAAGCAGGCCTGTTGGCGGACAAGGCCAGGCAAGCTTGCAGGCCTAGGCTTCAATCAAAATGGCCACCAGCCACATGGCCAGGCCCAACAACATCAGAAAGGCCACCCCCAAAAAGCACACTTCCCCAACTCAATCCAATGCCAAAAGGAACAGTTGCTTCATCATGCACACATCCATGAGGCCATGCCCATGGCTAGCTCGGGCCTACTACTACTACCCACAACATTTAAAAAAAAAAAGGAATGATGATAGTTATCAAAAATAAATTGTAGTTACAACAACTGCAATGCCCACATAAAAACAGACACAACAACCACTTACTTGTAAAATATCCTATTCCAAAAATCCTCAAATCCAATTGCAATGATGCAGCAGACAAAAAGAGTGGTCTTTCCAGCTCCAAATCCAAAGGCAGAATGAGCAGGAGATGGACAAAGCACTGGGAGGAGCCTGCTGGACAGGAACAGGAAGTTGGAGATTCTCTGTCACTTCCTCCCTCTCTCCACCTTTTTAAACAAGCATTTGCAATGCAATAGGTCTCGCATTTGCGAGGGTTTGAGCTATTGGCATTGTAAATGGCAATGCCTGTTATTTACATGTTTTGAAAACCTGCAAGTGATGCTTAAACACGTACTATGCACTTATAGTCGTTGTTTACGAGAAGCAAGGCTGGTAGTAACTGCACTTCTTTTACTGCCAGCCTTACTTCTTGTAAGCAAGTACTGTAAGTACAAAGAGTGTGTTTACCCACCGCTTGCAGGGTTTCAAGACATATAAATAAAAGGCATTGTCATTACAATCCAATAGCAGAAACTTTTGCAAAGGCAAGACCTTTTGCATTGCAAATGCTTGTGTCTATCGCGATAAAGCAGTTTCACCAGCTATCAAAGGTTTCGCTTCAGGACTCGTTACAATTGCTTATGCCTGACAAATAAAGTATTATGCTTGTGCCCCAAAAAGATAAAACTGTGTTGCGTCCTGCATGTTGATAGCAGTGTTAGTGCGGTCTGTATTGTAGCTTTGGACTTGCTGTTATGCGTGTAATTTAATTTTGGCCACAGTGAACCATACTAATACTGTCACGTAAAATAGCAACAAAAATGCTTTGAAAATGAAAGTAGCAATATTAACCTCTTGAGTGCCCATGACGAGCTGGTCTCGTCATGGGCCGCGGTTGCGCTGTGCCCATGACGAGACCAGCTCGTCATAAACCCCGCCCGCTAATGCAACGGCCGGCACAGGGCGGGGAAAGGGGCGGGCACTCAAGGGGTTAAGCAACAGATTGTTGTCAAACAGAAGAAATTAAATTAGGTATACCTTCGCAGTCAGAGTAAAGTATACTAACCGTGGCTAATCCGGCTCAGGTGGGAGAATAACAGTGATTTTTCGAGATGGCAAGCTTTCCACTAACTGGAAATTTGCTTTTTATGTGGAGCTCCAATGAAAAATAAGGTGGGTTTGGAAATAATCTATCCTGTTCGCCTTTAATGGACTGTTGCTGGAAGTTCAATAGAAACATTGCCCAGGCTGATCTAGTTAATAAGAGATTACGGACTGACCCTTTGTGAGGGGTTTACGGAAGGCGGGCGGCAAGTCTGGCTCAAGACTGCAAGATGTGATTACCTCAGGCAGGTTCATGGTGTCATCTTGTGCCTTCTGTAGCATGGCTCTCTGGTAAGGAGCATCGGAACACCGCATGGAATAGAAATGCCGTATTTTATCTGTTCGCCAGAGTATTACATCGCTTTGGGATTTTGGCCGTTTGAAGCATCCTAAAGCAAATGTCATACTTGCATTCAATATTCCAAAGTGTTGTGGGTTCCAGCACTTACGAAGTGCAGGCGGTTCATTCATGTAATGGTGGGGTGTGGAGAGCCCCGGGAGGGGAGGTCAGAGGTTGGGCAGAGAAGCAAATTCTGCAGAGGAGGAGCAAGTTTGAAGAGGCGTTGGTGCCTCATTTAGGGAAAGGTTGCATTAGTGCTGAGTGGGAGGGGAGTGTTCATAATGCGAAGTGGGAGAGGGAAGAAATGCAGCGGTGTGCAAAAGAAAAGAAAGGTGGTGCCCGCTTCATGCCCAAGTGATACCGCCAAGCATAATCCACACCCAAGAGCCATCTCTCTCACATGCTTCATTCCAATATGCAGCGAAAGGAAGTTGTGCGAGCCGGCCAGAAAGAAAAAAATAAGCATTTGCAATCCAATAGCACTCAGATTTACGCGAGACCCATTGCATTGCAAACTCAGGAGAGGGGGAGACACGAGCGATGCGGACAGGGCAGTAACTGAGGGCCCGGGGGCCGCTGCTAGGATGTGGTGGGGGCTGCAGGTGCTCAGCGCACTCGGGGCATCAGATGTCCACACGGCTCTCGGTGATCCCGAAGCGCAGGCAGGCCAGACACGAGCGGTGCAGACAGGGCAGTAACGGAGTGCCCGAGGGCTACCGTCCGACGTTACCGTCCAAGAGAATGATAGGCACTGAATGGTCACATGGAGGGACGGGGTGCAGCCCATAAATGCTTTAATCCGCTTTTGGAGGGGTGCCAGGCACTGAGAGTGCGCCCACGGGAACGTGGGATATGCCTTGCCTTGAGCGTATGAATTGAGGGAATGTGGTACGTAAAGAGGTGCCGGACACTGAGTTGTGGCGCGTAGGTGGACACATAGAGAGCGGTCCAGAACAGAAAGGTGTCAGCCATAGAGTTTGCACATAGAGGGAGGGGTGTTGCCCATTACCTGAACGAGGTGACAGGCAGATATGTGTGGGGACCTGAGACGGGTTCAGCTCTAAGCACAATCCAAAGTATACATGCAGCCCGTCCAGGCTGTTTGCATTCATGAGTCCAGGCCACGGTCCAGATTGGAAGAAGTACAGCCGTCTAAAGTAGTCTCTTCTCTTGTGTGTGGGTCGAGTGCAGATAGAAGGGATTCATGTGCACTTAAAAAAAACTATCTACAATGTGCACACAAGCACAACTACTGGAATGCAAATCCGAAGAGCTCTCAGAGTTGCTTAAAATATTCTATATTGTTGATACTCGGCCGAATCCATAGAAGGAAGGACAATTGTAAAGCTCATGATGGGATTCTCATCTACTTTACATTTTCATGGGGAATATTCCATTACCTAAAAATGCTGTGTATGAAATGCACAAAATTCACTTATGAAGAGAACTGGAACTCTGCAGGGACAGGCGGAGTGCAACTAGAGGGCACAGGGACTGCAACATATGAACTCTAGAGAGGAGTCCTAAAGGCCATATTAATTGCAAGGACCCAATAAAAAAAAGGGCAGAATAGACTCTTAAAGACAGCAATGCGAAATATGAATAGCACCCTAATAAGATCCACTCAAATTCAGACATATGCCCCGGCTACCTGCATTAAAGATTTGCTGTAATGGGAGGATATTGCAGAGCTAAACAAATGAAAGGCCTGGTGACATGCGGATTGTCACTTTCAGGGAAAGCTGTAAATAATAAAAAACACAGTTGAAGAGAATGATTAACTAAATGGGCAGTTTTTAGTGTCTGGAGCTGTACAAAGGGCTATTCGCAAAGTAAACCAGGAGAGAAGGGCTAGAGGGGGGGGGGGATGTAATGATCAGCGGATAACAAAAGTTGCAAGCGCTTGTGTTTTTAGCCAAGCCTCATTAGCTTTCAAGCAATTAACGGGGATCAGCTGAAAACACAAGTGCTATTTAAACAAAGACCCACCTTTTTACCCAATGTAGAGTTATTATATTGGGAACTGCTAACCTTACCCGCGCCCCGGGGAAGTTCACGGATCCTTCCTCTGCCTCCTCTCCCTCGTCCATGGCCGGGATGCGAGCATGAAAGTGATGAAGGCGGGTGTTGGGCATGGCCACTGGCTGCAACCGTAGTTGACCTAGCGCCGTGTGTGCTGCAGAGGCAGAGATTCAGAGGGCTGCCCCAATATAGAAACTCTACGCAAACACTATGAAGCAGACACTGCGTCCGATGGAAAAAAAACAAGGCACACGGAGGGCATTGATGGAGGAGGGATGGCGAAGAGAGGGGAAACAATGGCTCCTGCAGATTTCTTTAACTAACACGTCAACCGCTTTGCGCGTTGTCCGTGCAGCGGGAGAGGGGAGCATATTTAAATGAAAGCACGGCATGGGGCGCTTTATAAAGAAAAATACTTTTCTGTAAAATACGGTGAGCCGCTTATAAAGAAAGCCACATGCTTGCTGTGAAACTGAAAGCATGGTTTAAACGAGCGGCCGGAGACGCAAAATGTGGTGGGGGAGGGGGAGAAGCGGGAGTTGTGTGTGCGCGTGCGTCATCGCGATCGCTCTGAAAGCAAAAGTGATCGCGATGACGCACACGAGTTTTCAAAGTGCTGCTGGCTGCCGGCTGCGCGCGTGCACGATCGCTTGAACGCAAGCGTTAGGCCAGCCAGCAGCACTTTGAAAATCCCACATACAAAATGTCTCTTCGAGCCAGCGCAAGCGCTGGGGCTCAGGGAGACCTAAAAAGGACTCCTTGCACAAAAAAGGACAGCCAAATGTCAATGTAAGGAGTTGTTTTCATCCAAAATCAGCATTTGCAGAAGGTTTCATGCTGCTAAAGCTGATATTCCTCTCCAAATTGAAAATTTTACATGTTCGAGTTCTCGAGCTTCACATTACTTCTGCCGGCGTGTCGAAAATGACATTTTCGCGCTCTCTTCGTCTCTGTTGCGTTGGATATGATGTGTTCGGGGTCTCTTTCTCCTGTTCGCGTTCGATTAGACGTGCCCGCGTCCTCACCCTCTCGCTCACGATGTAGAATGACGTGTTCGAGATCTAAATCTTCTCATACTCGTGCGGTGCATGATCGCGAGAAGACTGACGTGTTCTCGCAACAAATGACGTCATCGCGCGGCAATGCGAGCGCAAACTGTTGCGAGACAGCGCAAAATGGCTACCAACAATCCAATATCTCGTGGGTAAGGCGATCGCGCGCACGCAAGACTGTATTTTTTTACAGCGCGAGCAAGAAACAAATTATCGCTAAGCTGCGGAATGTGGAAATTTTTACATTTTCGCGCTTTCCGCGGAACGCGAAAATGCCAAATTATCGCAATTTCCGCGAACGGAACGGAATTTTGGCCCAGGCCTAGTGTGAGGCAGAGGCCAGAAGCAGAAGGTCCAGGCCACTTCCACCTGCCCCATGTCATCTGGGTACTTGCAGCTTGATGTTAGGGCCTCTTGCACCTTGTTGTCTACCTGTAGCCACACAGGAGGTTAGCAAACTGACCCTTGGAATCCATTTCTTTGTCCTGGGTAAAAGATTGAGCAGGTCCAGTGCTTCATGGCTCGTCTCAGGTTACAGAGAGCAGGTCCAGTCCTTTATGGATATTCCACAGGTCCAGAAAGTAGTCTGAAGTGGGTGCCTGGAAGTACCACATTTATACCTAGCACTAACTAGTGGGTGGGAATAACTCTTGGGCAAGCCCTAGCCAATGGGGTAAATGCTCCCTAGGAATAACCATACCCACTTTTTTCAGTAGTTCCTGTTGCCCAAAATGCAATGTATCAGGGCATTTTAAAGATGGCAAAAGTCTTTGGCTACAATAAACTTGGCCTTTAAAGGCTGGCGGTTTGTGTGGGGGTGTGTACTATGGCAATCCAAGCATCCTCCAACATCTAACAATAAAATCCAGTTTGAGGACATCACTGTACTCACAACAAACCCAGAGAAAGGTGTCTGGTATGACAAACGCAATACACAAGAGTTGTCTTGACATCATGTTCTCTCCCTGTCCAAGTGTTGCATTTGGCTCAACAGAAGTGTCAAGCAGTATTCAGCACTGTGCTGTCAAAAGGAGACTCATGCCCCCCCCCACCCTACATTTTCTGCTTAAATCTCTCCTCATTCAGGCCAGCCTATTGTTTTTCATCCTGGGAGGCACTTCACAACTTTTTCACACCTATTCAAGGCCAAGCATTGACTGGGAGAAGCTTGAGAGCCAATACAAATTAGCCTGCAGGTACATCATGCAGGGAATATGTAGCTTTCTAAAGGTCACTTTGCTTTAATATTTATTAAAAATCTGACCATTAATTTGGATTTTAAATTACAATAAAAATTGTTAAATTATTTTTCGAGCTGGTCCCATTCTTGAGTTACAATAATAGTAATTAATTCCACTTAATAATAATAATAATTATAATAATTCCCATTCAGGTGTCTAATGATGTGCTCTCCAACTACCGTCCCATTTCGCTTCTTCTTTTAATGGGTAAAATGGCAGAGAGCCATGTTAACAAGAAGCTAACGGAATATTTGTAAATCAATGGCATTCTTAATCCGTCACAGTCCGGATTTGGATCTAACCATTCTACAGAGACAATCCTTATTGGGGTTACAGATTATATTAAAATGGACTTAGATAAGAATAAAGGAGTGATGCTGGTCCTATTGGACTTAACCGCAGCCTTTGACACGGTCTGTCATCAGAAATTGATATTTCGGCTAAGAGAGATCGATCTACAGAAGTTGGCGCTTAAATGGCTTATAAGTTTTTTGGACCAGCGTTCTCAAACTATTAATCTAGGCCCACTTCGCTCACGTACTGTGAAGCTTAGTAAGGGGGTGCCCCAGGGCTCATGTTTAAGCCCGACTTTATTTAATATCTACGTGGACCCCCTTGCTAAAATTATTAGAAAGTTTGGCTTTGTGCCATTTTCTTATGCAGACGATACCCAATTACTCCTATCTTTTGATAAGGATAGGGAGTTAGTTGATCAACGTTTTGCGGAAGGCATGACTGCCATAGCAGAATGGATGATGGATCACTTTCTGCAGCTGAATGCGGCCAAAACTGAAATCTTGTTATTTGGTCCTGCTCTTACCTACTGGGCGCCTGGATGGTGGCCGGTGGTGTTGGGCCCCGCCCCCTCTTCTACTTTGGTGGCAAAAAATTTAGGAGTTCAGTTGGATATACGGTTATCAATGAAAGATCAAGTTATGACCACTGCTGGGACCTGCTATCGCACCTTGAGCCTGCTGCGCAGAGTGTTCATTTGGTTGCCTCTGACAGTACGAAAAACCTTAGTTCAGGCTCTGATAATCGGTTGCCTTGATTATTGTAATGCCTTATTGGCATCTGCAAATGAGGCTCTCCTTAACAGATTACAGGTTGTCCAAAACGCGGCCGCACGCTTAGTCCTTAGTAAACCACCTCGCTCCACCTCTGGGCCACTTTTGAAGTCGCTTCATTGGCTTCCTATTCGCCAGGGAATAAAGTTTAAGCTCTGTCGCTTTGTGCATAGCGCCGTCTTTGGCAAATGCCCTAGTTATATGGCAGATAAGTTTAAGTTGTATCGCCCGAACCGGAATCTTAGGTCAGAAAATAGAGGATTGCTGGTGGTTCCACGTTTAAAGAAAAATCGAACTGGAGGCAAAACAGTCGCCTTCCTGGCCTCTAAACACTGGAACTCCCTGCCAGAGGACCTTCGGAAATGCTCTGGCTTGATGTGCTTCAGAAAACTCCTGAAGACGGAATTATTTAAGATCTGAGCTGTTGTACTGCTCGATTTTCCCGGCCCTATTGTGTTGACGGGTGATTAGTGTGACTTCAGTCTCTTACCATCCAAGTCTAAGGGTTAGAGTAGTGAATGGAGCCTATTTACTATGCACTTCGACATGATCCTGTGTTCTTCCCCATAGATCAAAGCTTGCACACATATCCTAGGGGATAGATTCGTTAGTATTAGGGATAACCTGTCCTGTAGTGAGGGTATTTCATGGAGCCGTGCTGAATTCAGGCCTGGTAGGCCTCAAACGGGAGAGACTCCATCTTTCTTTCTGCTCCGGCAGCTTGAGATGCTTCTAGGTTAAGGGTGATGTTTTAGTTATGAGGTGTTATTCGCTTGGAGAGAACCGGTTCAGGCCAGCCCTTATCGAAGGATTGTATTTTTCTTCATGCCGAAGACACTACATCAGGCCGGCCGGCTGGGAACGTGTCCTTGGTACGGGGAGGTACAAGAATTTGGTGGGCGGCAGGTTACGGGCCGGAATTTTCCATGAGGAAATGCACCTCTATATTAGTGAAAGTCTGAGGCAGATACGGTGCACTTACTTCAGTCCGTAGGCGGCATCTAGCCGTTAGCAGTAAAGCTACTACTTATTCCAGGGAAGACAGATGACAAACTTGAAGGCGGAGAAAAACCGAGAGACAGATACTCTTCTAGCAGAATAGCCAGAGAGGAGAGAGTAGCCGATGAGGAAGAGGTCCCAGTGACTCGGAGAAGGGAGAAGGGAACAGATCCGTGACTGCGGAGGTGTGACTTCCAGGCGAGCCGAGGCACAGACGAGAAGGGAACCTAGATGACCATTGAGTGCAGGCTACACACGACTAAGGTGATGTCGACCCCTTTCTTATTAGAGTGTACAACCTAATCTTTCACTTTTCTTTGCAGGTTATATGTGTTACATAGTAATGTTATGTGATTGCGTATGTAATGAGTAATAAAGTACCCAGTTTGTAGTGAATGAACATGTGCTGCGTGTTCTTGTATAAGAGGGTAGCCTATTCTTCTAGTCAGCTGTGACTTGACATGAACAGATGTTAACCCTGATCAGGTAAGTGGTAACTGAATAAGAGAGGAGAGAGGAGCCCCTCGCATCAGAGAACAGGTTGTGCTCAAACTGGCAGTTCTTGTGTGATCTGATAAATAGTAAAACTGATTCCCTTGTTGTATGTTATGGTAATCATAGGATGAACTTGTACTGAGGCTGCCGTCTGGGCAGGAAGTCCTGGGTCCGTCTGGGACCGCGAGGCTGAGGCTGCCGTCTGGGTAGGAAGTCCTGGGTCCGTCTGGGACCGCGAGGCTGAGGCTGCCGTCTGGGTAGGAAGTCCTGGGTCCGTCTGGGACCGCGAGGCTGAGGCTGCCGTCTGGGTAGGAAGTCCTGGGTCCGTCTGGGACCGCGAGGCTGAGGCTGCCGTCTGGGTAGGAAGTCCTGGGTCCGTCTGGGACCGCGAGGCTGAGGCTGCCGTCTGGGTAGGAAGTCCTGGGTCCGTCTGGGACCGCGAGGCTGAGGCTGCCGTCTGGGTAGGAAGTCCTGGGTCCGTCTGGGACCGCGAGGCTGAGGCTGCCGTCTGGGTAGGAAGTCCTGGGTCCGTCTGGGACTGAGAGGCTGAGACTGCCGTTTGGGTAGGAAGTCCTGGGTCCGTCTGGGACCGCGAGGCTGAGGCTGCCGTCTGGGTAGGAACTCCTGGGTCCGTCTGGGATCGCAAGGCCGCCACTTGTATAAGAGGTTTAGATATATATATATACAAACCTTGCGACCGAGACAGCCTCCTATGAAGCAAGGGCAATCAGAACACGCCGCAATCGGAGTAGGAGGGAGAGGCGGAATAAATACCGCAAGAGGTTTCAACAGAGGGTACAGGGGAAAGAAATGGAGAAATCAGCAATCATTCCAAACCAAACAGTAATTAATTTGACTCAAGAAAAACTTACCAATGCTGAAATCCAAATTCTTAGTTTAGGACTTTCTTACTGTCCTACCAACAACTTTTCTTACAATCATACCAGAATTGATCTTTACAAGTTTGTTAGAAAAATCAAACTCAGAAAATTCTTTCAATTGAATAAAAAAGTCCCTGGACCCAAAATCACTCCTGTGAATAGAATAGCCAGCGAGCCTCTACAGGTCAATGATGTTCCATTGCTACAAACAATCTTTCACCTCTCTGATTCTGACTCTACAAATGATGAAACTTTGGCGACTCAAGATCAACTGCTTGACATGGGCATCATCAGTAACCAACCTGCCCCGAGTCCTTTTCGCCCACCGTCCACTTTTTTACCTCTCATGCCAAAAGATGCTATTGACATTTTTAGTGAGAAAGTTATCGAAGAGCTAAAACAACTAAATAGAGGTATTAATTCTAGAACTAGAAGCCATAATTTCAAGAGTGCTCAATACTTTACTTTGATCAACAAATTGAAGCAAAAATGTGATATTATAATCAACAAGGCAGACAAAGGTGGTAATGTTGTCCTCTGGCACAAGGATCAATACTGTGCAGAAGCAATGCGTCATTTAAGTGATATTACCTGCTATCGCAAATCCTCACGCCAAGAGTTGCGACTTGTCGAAGAAACTATTACCAAACATCTATCGCAATGGAAAAGACAAGGTTTATTAACCAAGGATGAATTTACTTATTTAAAGGTAGACTTCCCAGTAATTCCTGTCTTATATTTTCTGCCTAAAGTCCACAAAAACCTTGATCCTGTGCCCGGGAGACCGATAATATCAGCGCAGAAAAGTTTACTTGAAAAGATTTCCAAGTATGTGGATTATTTTCTTCAGCCCTTTGTTTTTGCCCTTCCTTCTTTTATCAAAGACACTCCTGACTTTCTTAACAAAATCAAGAATATTGCATGGGAGCCAGATTACTTGCTAGTTGTGATGGATATTGAATCCTTATATACTAGTATCAACCACGCAGATGGTTTAGCAGCAGTGCAGTATTTTCTTGCGCAAAGGGACATTATTATGTGTGACCATAACAAAATGTTGTTAAAGATGATCGAACTATGCCTTTGCAATAATTTCTTTTTGTTTGGTACTGAGGTGTACCAGCAGCTGCGAGGTGTGGCTATGGGGGCTTGCTTCTCCCCCAGCTACTCATGTTTACATGTGGGCTGGTGGGAGGAGCATGTCCTCAGACTACACATTCAAGCCACATGGTCTGCAAATGTGATGTATTTCTGGCGTTACATAGATGATATCTGTATGATTTGGAAGGGTGACAGAACCAGTGCACTGAAATTTGTTGATTTCATCAATGTCAATAACTTAAATCTTAAATTCACTGCTACCGTTGACAATTTTAAAGTGGAATTTTTGGATATGATTCTTTACGTTAGCAATGGCCAACTTCATACCAAATTGCATCGGAAAACCACTGCAGGGAATTCCATTCTTCATGCGGATAGTGCTCATCCCCACCACACTATTCGCAGTATTCCCTATAGCGAATTCCTCAGGATTCGCAGAATTTGTAGTGAGGAATCAGAATGCCAAACTTGCCAATCAGAAGCCTATGCTCGTTTCCTCACTCGTGGTTATTCCAAAACAATTTTGGATTCTGCACTCACTAAATCTAATCTCTTACCTAGGGTAGATCTCCTCACCGTTAAAAAAGCACAAGTGACACCTTCTTTACCATCTAACAGTGAGGCTGACTTAACCAATATCAGATTTGTTACCACCTACAGTCAGCAAGACAAACAAATTCGCAAAATGATTTATACACAGTGGCCTATTGTGCTAACTGACATGACACTTAAACCTATTTTGCCAGAGTTGCCCGCGATCACTTTTAGACGGGCCCCTTCTATGAGGGATGCCCTTGTCAAATCCAGCCCTGAAGTCTCCCTCAAAAAAACTTGGTTGACCAAAAAAGGTTTTTATAAATGCAACTCCTGTCGTGCATGCACTTTTGCCACTAATAGCATCGAATACACCACTGCATTCGACAATAAGAAAGTACCTATCCGCGACTATCTCACATGTCGTACAGAATTTGCGATTTACAAACTACGTTGTACTTGTGGCCTTGAGTACATTGGAAGCACGAAGCTCCCTGTACACAAACGGATTCTACAGCATGTCAGGGCTATAGTCAATTCAGACCCAAACTATCCTGTGGCGAGACATTTTAAATTGGTCCACGACAACAAACTTAAGGATCTAGAATACACTGTGTTAGGGGCTGTGCCTAATTCGGTGAGAGGAGGCAATCGTGAGAAAACACTCCGCCAATTAGAGACCCACTTTATCATGTCCCTTGACACTAAGATGCCTTATGGCCTTAACAATAGTGAGGATTTACACAACTTTCTTTAATATGCCTCACTTTAGTCTACCCCATCTGGACTTCTGCCCTGTCCTGTTGTAATCATGCTGTAGATATTTTATACTCACTTGTGCTGAACTGTGTCATTCATTTTATTCATTTTTTATCTACCCTTTGTATCTTACTGAGAGTTGTGCCTTTGTACTATGTGTTAGGCTCTTAAGATCGACCTCCGTATATTTGTTCAGGCCTGAACAAATTTTGCTTATTGCCTCTTTTTAATTACAGCAGCTATCAGCTTTTTATATGTAGCACATTGCACTTTTGTTGACTCCTTGAGGGTTTTTTTCTCGCCAGTTTGATAGACTTGACAGTTTCTTTCGAGAGAATTATTTCTCTGTATTGCTGCTTCTATACCTATTTCTCAGATTGGCAATGTTTATCTTTAGTACTGTATATGTTATGTTTATAAGTATACCATCTCGATATTCTCTCATGTTATAAGAATTTTTATCTGTCATCATTTTAACATTCTGCTCATTTGCACTGTGTTTTAGAATCATTATTGTTAAGTTTATTGCTATATGTCAATTGTTACTGCCATTATGTTCATATTTATGTCCCTTTGGCACTAGGCACTTGTCTTTGACTAAGCGGTATTTGCACATTTATTCTGATTTTTGGCACTGGCCAAGGACTCAGCGATATTTGCACAATATTTGATGATTTGTTGCACTTGCATTTTTTGCACTCAAAACAGTAACTTTGCTGTTTTGACTACATCTTTGATGAAATTTACCAATGAGTTTTTAAGGTATTTTTCAAATACTATTTATCATATGTACATAATATTTGCCATTATCATCTGTATTAATTTAGCAGCTTTATAATATTGAATTCAGTTAGTTGCTACTAACTATCAATACAGTGTTTTGTAACTGTCGGTAGTTTCATAACTTGCCATTATCTGTATCAGGAGTCTGTTGTTTAGTTTGATGTACACTAAGGTTTATTTTTACAGGAATTTGTGCTTGTGTGTTAATTTATGCACGATTGTTCCCGAGCGCGTCATGTGATCAAGCTCGCGGATGCGAGCGAAACGCGTCATGGTGGACACTATGTCCGATGGATTGTAAGGACTCACACTTGCCTTTGCTTGATTAAAAAGAAGTCTTGCACCGATTCTGGAATCCGGCTTTTGTTTAATTACGTGAGCATATTGCAGAGGTCCCAGCCAGCGTTCTTCCCGCCTGTTGGCTGTTAGTCAGGCGGTGCTGGATTGGTTTAGTGATATATATATATATATATATATTAGGAATTCCCTGTCCTTAGGTGGTATATATCTGTGGTTACTTGTTGTGAATAGGCCCTAGGGAGAGGGTAACGTTCTGGCTGGGTTAGAGAGGCTCTGATGAGCGGGTTCTATCTGATCCGAAAACCCAAGCAGAACATTTGGCGTCACGAACCGTTTTCGAAACCTGTGTGCGTCGTGTTGTCTCGTGTTTGCTTTCGGCGTGTGCGTGGTTTTGTTTGTATATTATTTGTGGTATAATTGTGTGTATAGTTTTTCTTCTTCTTTCTTTTCTTTTTCTTTCTTTTCTTCTTTCTTTTTCACGTTGTTTTCTAGAAAGTCAAAATCTACTTTTAAGTTGCCCGTTGATATTCCCGGATGGGATTCAACGCCTTATGAAGCCTTAGCCCGTGAGTGGGCTGATTCTACTGGTTTGAGTGAGAATTGGAATTCTTCTTTGGAGCTGGCGGAGCCGGCTAATGTGATTACTTGTTTACAGAAGGCACCCGTCTCGAAGGGTGAGGAGATTCCCATTTTGGGGCGCAGAGGTTGGATTGTTCTGTCTGCGTACAGGATTCTGCATGAGAGGTTGTTGAAGCTACAGATATCTCTTAAGGATGTGGAAGCGCACTTTGTTGAGATTCAGAATTCTCATACTTTGTTGCGGTGTCAAAATAAGTTGCTTGCTGACAAACTTGAGACGTACCAAACTATTGCCGAGAGGGCAGCTGTGCGAATTGCTCGTTATAAATACAAGAATCGGCGTGGTCGGGTTTCGACGCGAAAGGTGCGTCTGGTCGTGGCGAAAGCCGGACTGGATTGGAATCCTGATGAATGGGATGGTAATATCTGGAACTCGAGTGATTCTCCTTCCTCGGGTGAGGAGTCTGCCAAGCGCGAGTCCTCTCGCTCCGGCCGTGATTGTAGGTCTGCTTCTTGCGCCTCTGATGGTGCACCCCGTGATTGCGCTCGTCCTTCGAGCGGGGTCGATGCTTCTTCCACTGATTGTTCCTCTACGTGTACTGGTCGAGCTCCTTGTGATGCTCGTCCCGCGGTCTCAGTGCATCCAGTTTTTCGTCGGAAGTTGCAGCAGTCTCCCGCTGCTCCGCAGGGTGTTTCTTTAGACTCTTTAGAGGACTTTACTCAACAAGAAATTAGTGATATTTTGCAGCGATTTCGGCAGCGAGCTGGTGAGACCTTGCTCACATGGATGGTGCGCCTTTATGAACTGGGCGCTGCTGGCATTATGTTAGATAATGGCGATTGTTTGAAGTTTTGTTCCTTGAGTTCGGATTCTACTGTACAGGATCATTTTCGTAACTATAATGGTGGTGGTCAAATTTCTTTACTTCAATTGGCGACTGAGGGTTGTAATCAAAAGTATCCTACTGAGTCTGATTGGCCTGTGAATGACAAACCGTGGTATACTTTGCG
Organism: Triturus cristatus; assembly: GCF_964204655.1. Classification (NCBI taxonomy): domain Eukaryota; kingdom Metazoa; phylum Chordata; class Amphibia; order Caudata; family Salamandridae; genus Triturus; species Triturus cristatus. The sequence goes on along the minus strand of NC_140590.1, from coordinate 471,397,732 downwards.
CAACGCTGCACAACGTCTCAAAGAGGAGGTGATGAAAACGGCAATTTTTCTGGGTACTGCTGACAGGTTGCTTGATGGTTTGTTGACATCTTCTGTGCGGAATCGTATCATTCGTTCTTCCCCTGTTGCCTATAAGCAGGTCATGATGACTTTATTGATTAATCAGACTGGTAACGTGTTATCTACGGTACTGGAATCGGTACGCCAACTCGGTGAGTTGGGTGAGTGGTTTAAACCTGAACGTCAGTCCCGGCCTGACACTCGTACTCCTGGTGACAATAAACTTACTAGACGTGATATCTTTTCTGGTCTTCTGGCCGATGGTGTGCGGAGGGAGGACATTGACGGTGAGACTACTGCTCGTTTGTGGGAGTTGTTTCGCAAACGTGGCTTGGATCGGAAGGAGGGTGCCCGGCGTGTTCGGACGACTGAGTGTGATCGTGGTGGTTCTGACGGTAGCGGTGATGACGACCGCCGTGGGCGCTCTGTTCGTCGTGATGATCGACGTTATGTACGTGATATGTCCCCCCGTCGTGAGAGAGACAGAGAGAGAGAGGAGGAAAGAGAAAGGGGGAGAAATGATTATGTTTACAGCAGACGTAGAGATGATAGGGATCAATCCCCTGAGTTGAGGAGGAGAGAGGATCGTCATAGTTTGGCCGATCGAAACCAGCAGTGCAATGCAGAAGACACGAATCCATTTCGTACTGGGAATGGATATGAACAGGAGGTACCGATACCTAAGAAACGTGAGAGTCTTTATCCTGATTTATCCTGGTACACAGAATGCAGTAAGCATGACTAGGAAATAGGTCAAGCTCCAGTACACAGATGGGCTCACAGAGATAATAGACCCTATGTAGATATTGATATTTATTGGAGACATCGTATTATCCAAAGGGCCCGAGCATTGGTAGATACAGGAGCGGAGGCCACTCTTATTCATGGAAAATCAAAGAAGTTTACAGGTCAGCCTTTTACAATTACCGGATTGGGTGGAAAGGAAACTCCTGCCGTTCAAACTTTACTTGAAATGAGAATAGGTAGAATCCCTAGAAAAGAATACTCTGTACTAGTGGTGCCACTCTTAGAATTCATAATTGGAATTGATATTTTGAAAGGAATGACTTTGCATTTAGATGATGGATGTTACCAATTTGGAACTACGCATTATATATCGTCCAGGCCTATACGGGTTGGTCGTTTAAGAATGCCCCCCATAAAAGTTCCTCAGGCGACAAAAGTGGTTTGTCAGAAGCAGTATCTTATTCCAGGTGGTCATGAGGAGATTAGTACCACTATTCAGGAGTTGGTGGATGCAGGTGTTATAACCCCAGTTACTTCTGCTTGGAATAATCCTGTTTGGCCTGTACGTAAGAGTGATAATTCTTGGCGTATGACTGTTGATTATCGAGAATTGAACAAACACACACCCTCTTTGACCGTTGCAGTACCGGATGTCATTACTCTAATTGAAAGAATCCAAAAACATCCAGGTACATGGTATGCGTCCATTGATATTGCTAATGCTTTCTTTTCGATTCCGATTGCCCCTGAGTGTCAGGAACAGTTCAGTTTTACGTGGAATGGGCGTCAGATGACGTTTAGAAGTCTTCCTCAGGGCTATGTGCATAGTCCTACGATATGTCACCGGCTGGTGGCAGAGCATTTGGCTGAGGTACCGGTTCATCCACAAATTCAGATGTGTCATTATATTGATGATGTTTTGATCCAAGGCGAAACACAAGAGGAAGTTCAGACCCAATTGGACAGAGTCATTGAGTGCCTGCGTGAGAAAGGTTGGGAAATCAATCCGGATAAATTACAAGGCCCGTCCCAGGCTGTAAAATTTTTGGGTATTAATTGGCATGAAGGGCACCGTGAAGTGATCCCTCAGGTTAAACAGAAAATCCTTGATTTTGCAGTTCCGAGGAATAGGAAAGAAGCCCAAAGCTTCATTGGTTTGTTTGGTTTTTGGCGTCAGCATATTCCTCATTTGAGTCAAATATTGGCCCCCTTGTACCGTGTCACTCGTAAAAAGAATGCATTTGAATGGGATAAACCACAGCAAGATGCGTTCAACCTAGCAAAAGAGGCAATTCAGCATGCTTTGGATTTATGGCCCGTACGTGATGGTGAGGTGGATTTGAATGTGTCTGTACAGGGCCTTTATGCGAATTGGAGTTTGTGGCAGAAGCAAGGCAGGAGTAGAGTGCCGTTGGGTTTCTGGACCAAAAAGTTACCTGATGCTGGTGAGCGTTATACACCTTTTGAGAAACAGTTACTTGCATGTTATTGGGCTCTGGTGGATACCGAGCAACTGACTTTGGGACATGATATAGTTTTGCGACCTGAAATTCCTATCATGCAGTGGGTTATGAGTTCGCCGAAAACTCACCGAATTGGACATGCTCAAGAGGCGAGTGTGATTAAATGGAAATGGTATATACAAGACAGGGCACGTGTGGGACAAAAAGGAGTTGCATCTTTACATGAGCAGGTGGCGCGAGCGCCATCGACTGAGACTGAGAGTGAATGTTCCGTACCTTTAGTACAGGAGTCTCCTGTCAAGTGGGGTAGACCTTTTGATGATTTGTCCGCAGAGGACAGAAACCATGTCTGGTTTACGGATGGTTCAGCAAGGTTCATAGGGACGAAACGGCACTGGAAAGCGGTGTCCTATAATCCGATCACACAAAAACTGCTGAGCACAACTGGTGAAGGTAAGAGCAGTCAATTTGCTGAACTTTATGCTGTTTATCAAGTTCTGAAACAAGAGTTACCTGGCACATGTCATATTTTCACCGATTCTTGGTCTACTGCCAATGGACTGGCAGTTTGGTTACCGACTTGGCATTCCCATAATTGGAAATTGCATTCAAAAGAATTGTGGGGAAAAGAATTATGGCAGGAGATTTGGGAGATGCTCCCACAGAGTACTGTTACAATCTTCCATGTGGATGTTCACACCCCGATAGATTCTCTTGACAAATTTTTTCATAACATTGCAGATGAGAAATCTAAAATTGCTGAGGCAGTGGTGGACAGGCAAGATTCTGATATTGCGGGATTGGCGAAATGGGCCCACCAGAAGGCAGGACATTTTGGAGAGAAAGCCACTAGCAGGTGGGCTGCTGATCGAGGAATTTATATTCCCCTAGATTTAATCAAAAATGTTATTTTACATTGTCCCATTTGTCAGCATATCAGACAGCGCAAAGTGCCCCAAATTGTTAAAGGTCATTTACATCGCGGGAAACTGCCCGCTCAAATTTGGCAGATTGATTACATCGGTCCACTTCCCATGAGTAGGAATTGTCAATATGTTTGCACTATTGTTGATACATACAGTGGCCTGTTGGTAGCCCTTCCCTGTAAGCAAGCTACCCAATTGAATACCATTAAAACATTGGAATTGATTATGATGTATTATGGTGTGCCATTCCAAATTCAATCTGATAATGCATCCCATTTTCGTGGAAGATTGGTACAGGAATTCTGTGTGGAAAACAATATTGACTGGGTATTTCATATCCCATATTATCCGCAGGCCTCGGGTCTTGTGGAGAGATTGAATGGTCTGCTGAAGGAGCAACTGCGTAAATTGACAGATGACAAGTATAAGAATTGGCGAGACTTTTTGCCCCAAGCGCTATTAATTTTGAATAATCGTCCTTTTCTAAATGCTGAATCTCCACTTATGCGTTTGTTTCCTCCGAATGTTAATGCTCAGCCAAATGAAATCAGAGAGACTGTGATGTACTGGGAAATTACTCCCGGAGCTTTGGCTCCATGTAGAGCGACCCCAGGGTCGGCAGGTTTAGACTTGCATGCCATGGATGACACCGTTATAAAAGGTAAAGATCGGGTCATCATCGCGACCGGTGTTGGTGTTCATATACCACCCGGGAATTTTGGATTAATCGCCCCTAGATCGGGGCTGGCTGTAAAAGGCATTCAGGTGCTTGGAGGGATCATTGACAGTGATTATCAGGGAGAGATTAAGGTGCTCCTGCTGAATAGCAGTGAGGCTGACTTACTGATACATCAAACTGACCGAGTGGCTCAATTACTCATAATGCCTGTCTTCAGTGGTGAGATGGTAAAAGGCACTGCCCCAACTTTGCTAACTGTACGAGGCCAGAAAGGTTTTGGCTCCACAGATAACCCGGGGGCCAGGGTTTGGGTGCAGTCGCCTAAGAATCCCCCTGAACAAGCAGAGGTCATCGCCACCGGTCATGACAATACCATTTTAGTTATGAGACCAGGGAAAGATAGCTGGGAAGCGGTCCCGGCTGACAAATGTTACTTACGAGAATGAATAATGCCTGTATTTGATCCTCTTTCAGATCATTCTTTGGACTGTTGCTGCAGGATGTGTCGTCGTCGGACTATTTTCGGGTTGGTTCGACGAGAGAGGAGGGATCCCGTCAACCCGGGATGAGTTACGCACCCGAGTGTCGCGTTCCCTCGCTGCGTGGGATTCGTCATCGAACTTTTGGACCTCACTGGCGAAAAGGGTGACTGATGCCCCTCACTTCTGTTTGACGCCGATGAGATCTGTACACGACATCTTGGCGACCTGTCTGGTTGCTGTCCCTGCTTCGCTAGAAACTTTGACTCATATTTTCAACATTTCAAAGGCTCGCCCAAATGTTCTTCTGGGCGATTTTGCCACCCATGCGTATTGCCCCTTATGCACTGAACTACCAGACCAGATACCCCCCATCCAGTCCCAAATAGTTACCTATAATATCACACAAGGAGATTTGTGTTTTTTCCTTACGTGTAATCCTGGTGCAATTTCTGAATGTCTGCGTCTAAAATTGAAAGGTGCTACTTCCTTTACCCTTCATGAGCGAACTTTGTGCTTTCAAAGGACACCGAAAACATGTGCTTCTGTCCAGAACAATATGACTTGCAAGAGTTTGGTGGTTACCCCCAGTCATTATCGCACGATGTTACTACCTGCCGGATGGCTTTTCTCATGTGGTAATACTTCCTGGCCATATGTCCCCGCAAATATTTCTGGAGGCCCTTGTGCCATTACGAGACTCAGTTTACTGATGTTCTCGTCACATCCGAATGCCAATTCTCGTGTGATTCGAGATACAGTGATGTTACAGGAGGATTGTGACTCGACTTTGCATTTATATTCCAAGTCTGAATACCTTAGCCTGGCTATTTCAATTATTGGTGTTCCTGCTTTGGCGGTTTATAATGCCAAATCTATTGGGAAAATGGCCTGCTGGATGGTAAAATCCATTAATCATACTTCTACAGTCCTGTCTGACATGCTGTTAGACGCCCAGGGTGAACGCAGAGCCATCTTGCAAAATCGAGCGGCCATTGATTATCTTTTGCTTAAACATGGACACGATTGTTCTGATTTTGAGGGTCTTTGTTGTTTTAACTTGTCTGATCATACACAATCCATTCGCGCTCACATTGATAAGCTACATGACTTGACAGAAGAAGTTAGAAAACACATTGACCAGGGCTGGTTTGACTGGCTCTTTAATTGGTTACCTGATTTGTATCTGTTACGTCAGGTATTAGGAGGTATTCTGATTACCATCGCTGTTTTGATTTCTATCTGTTGCTTTATTCAGTGTATTCCTTCACTACTTCAATTCTGCACATTTGGTACTAGACATAGATCAGTTAGCTTTGTTTCATATTATTCTTCCACAGATGTTAGTTCTGTTTAATGAATGTATAATAGACTGAAGTCAAGGGTGAAATGTACTGCTCGATTTTCCCGGCCCTATTGTGTTGACGGGTGATTAGTGTGACTTCAGTCTCTTACCATCCAAGTCTAAGGGTTAGAGTAGTGAATGGAGCCTATTTACTAGGCACTTCGACATGATCCTGTGTTCTTCCCCATAGATCAGGGCTTGCACACATATCCTAGGGGATAGATTCGTTAGTATTAGGGATAACCTGTCCTGTAGTGAGGGTATTTCATGGAGCCGTGCTGAATTCAGGCCTGGTAGGCCTCAAACGGGAGAGACTCCATCTTTCTTTCTGCTCCGGCAGCTTGAGATGCTTCTAGGTTAAGGGTGATGTTTTAGTTATGAGGTGTTATTCGCTTGGAGAGGTTCAGGCCAGCCCTTATCGAAGGATTGTATTTTTCTTCATGCCGAAGACACTACATCAGGCCGGCCGGCTGGGAACGTGTCCTTGGTACGGGGAGGTACAAGAATTTGGTGGGCGGCAGGTTACGGGCCGGAATTTTCCATGAGGAAATGCACCTCTATATTAGTGAAAGTCTGAGGCAGATACGGTGCACTTACTTCAGTCCGTAGGCGGCATCTAGCCGTTAGCAGTAAAGCTACTACTTATTCCAGGGAAGACAGATGACAAACTTGAAGGCGGAGAAAAACCGAGAGACAGATACTCTTCTAGCAGAATAGCCAGAGAGGAGAGAGTAGCCGATGAGGAAGAGGTCCCAGTGACTCGGAGAAGGGAGAAGGGAACAGATCCGTGACTGCGGAGGTGTGACTTCCAGGCGAGCCGAGGCACAGACGAGAAGGGAACCTAGATGACCATTGAGTGCAGGCTACACACGACTAAGGTGATGTCGACCCCTTTCTTATTAGAGTGTACAACCTAATCTTTCACTTTTCTTTGCAGGTTATATGTGTTACATAGTAATGTTATGTGATTGCGTATGTAATGAGTAATAAAGTACCCAGTTTGTAGTGAATCAACATGTGCTGCGTGTTCTTGTATAAGAGGGTAGCCTATTCTTCTAGTCAGCTGTGACTTGACATGAACAGATGTTAACCCTGATCAGGTAAGTGGTAACTGAATAAGAGAGGAGAGAGGAGCCCCTCGCACCAGAGAACAGGTTGTGCTCAAACTGGCAGTTCTTGTGTGATCTGATAAATAGTAAAACTGATTCCCTTGTTGTATGTTATGGTAATCATAGGATGAACTTGTACTGAGGCTGCCGTCTGGGCAGGAAGTCCTGGGTCCGTCTGGGACCGCGAGGCTGAGGCTGCCGTCTGGGTAGGAAGTCCTGGGTCCGTCTGGGACCGCGAGGCTGAGGCTGCCGTCTGGGTAGGAAGTCCTGGGTCCGTCTGGGACCGCGAGGCTGAGGCTGCCGTCTGGGTAGGAAGTCCTGGGTCCGTCTGGGACCGTGAGGCTGAGGCTGCCGTCTGGGTAGGAAGTCCTGGGTCCGTCTGGGACCGCGAGGCTGAGGCTGCCGTCTGGGTAGGAAGTCCTGGGTCCGTCTGGGACCGCGAGGCTGAGGCTGCCGTCTGGGTAGGAAGTCCTGGGTCCGTCTGGGACCGCGAGGCTGAGGCTGCCGTCTGGGTAGGAAGTCCTGGGTCCGTCTGGGACCGCGAGGCTGAGGCTGCCGTCTGGGTAGGAAGTCCTGGGTCCGTCTGGGACCGCGAGGCTGAGGCTGCCGTCTGGGTAGGAAGTCCTGGGTCCGTCTGGGACTGCGAGGCTGAGACTGCCGTTTGGGTAGGAAGTCCTGGGTCCGTCTGGGACCGCGAGGCTGAGGCTGCCGTCTGGGTAGGAAGTCCTGGGTCCGTCTGGGATCGCAAGGCCGCCACTTGTATAAGAGGTTTAGATATATATATATATATATATATATATATATATATATTAGGAATTCCCTGTCCTTAGGTGGTATATATCTGTGGTTACTTGTTGTGAATAGGCCCTAGGGAGAGGGTAACGTTCTGGCTGGGTTAGAGAGGCTCTGATGAGCGGGTTCTATCTGATCCGAAAACCCAAGCAGAACAGCTGTGTAAAGCTATGTCAGTCTGTTCTGTTTGCTACGCTAGCGCGGAGATGCCCCTATGGGGTGATTCCTGCGCTTTATAAATTTCATACATGCATACATACATACATACTTCCCATTGTTTCTATATAGGCTAGCCAGCCTTCCTAGAGCAAAAATACATTTTGGGTGATTATCACTATAAGGACAAATTCACGTTACATTTCTACATGTCCTACTTTTAAATTTCACTCACCCTGCCTTGTGGGCTACAAGGCCTACATGGGGTGAATTTTTAATATTTAAGAGGGAGGTTTTGACCTGTTGAAAGGCTTTATTTTTGACAGGTCGAAGTGCAGTTTTCACACTGCCAAAGTCAGACTCCAATGGTAGGACTGAAGCCATGTTTGCATTACCACTCTAGTGGGTGGCACAATAGGTGCTGCAGTCTAGTAGTGGCATTTAACTTCCAGGCCCTGGGTACACTTTGGACCATATACTAGGTCTTATAGGCAGGTTAAATATGCCAATTAGGACTATGCCTATCCAGCTACGTTTAAAGGGTGAGCACAGGCACCTTTAATACTGGCTAGAAAGGGTACAGTGTACATAATTCTAAAACCAGTAAAAACATAGGGTCCAAAAAAAGGTGAAGAATCTGGGGTAACCACAAAGAAAAGGCAGATCTCCTACAGAAGAACTTACCATCTTTTTGTGGACTGACTTCTAAACAGGAAATTGCCTTTGATGATGTCTGCCCAGGGCCATGGTTAGATCTTATATCAGTTGCGCCAATTATGAAACACAGGAATCCTCCATGAATATGGGGTCAGTTGGAGGCGTGGCCTGGCGGAGATGGAGTAAGCAGCAAAACTCCGGAGCTCCATCCAGCCGTCTGCCATCACGGTCCATCCTGACCCCCCCTGAGGGCTGAACCGGACCCCCTCACATGTCCCAGGCCCCCCTGAAGTGAGGGTGCGCACTGCGGAGAAGAGAAAACATGAAGAGAAGGCGAGAGAGCGGGTGAAAGGGTAATGCGGCTGAGGAAAGATGGCGGCACCCGACAATGCCTAATGATCGGTTCCCCCGACACCGGAAGCTGCCCCTAGAGACGAGCAAGGCTGCAGAGATGTGGAACCCACCTCACGTCAAGGCAGTGAGCTGAGTGGGCCCCCAGAGGGCAAGACCCTGCCTGCTGTGAATCGCGGCCTGGTGCGGAGGAGAATCACGGCTGAGGAGATGGGGAGGAGCAGCGCCCTGTGGACCAGGAGCAGCGGAGCAGAGGCAGAGCCACAGTAAACCCAGCAGCGAGATTCCACTCCGTGGTGCGGTAGGAAGCGAGTGCGGCGGGGCCCAGGAGGGGGACTGCTGGCAGCATTTGGAGAACGAAGGAGGTAGCTGCCTCACTCAAGATGACGGCTCACCTGTAAGCAGCGGGAGATTGTGGTGAGCATGTTTAGTCCCGCAGGGCAGCCTGGCCATCTGCAGAAGGCGGGAGCCTGTGGGAGCCCAGGGGACACAACAAAAGAGAGTAACAGCGCCCTACTGCCCACGATTCAGCTATAAGGAGGAAGGCATCATTCAGAGCGGGGGGAAAAGAACGGGGAAGGCAGGAGCTCCTCCATCCCCTAGAACCACCGACATTGAGAATGCAAGTGGGACACTGCGTAAACATCCCATTTCCATGGAATGGGACCTCATGTTGGAAGGTTTTAAAGCATTAGATCTTCACCCCCCACATCTCACTCCTACCCCGTAGTGTACCCAATGTTCGGCAATTCACGGTTTAAGGGGATGCTCAGGGTCCTATACTCGCTTCCACTGCACTCCAGTAATACCCCGCGGCCGGGAGCGCACACACATAACTATCAGGTCGAATAATAGTAGATAAGAAACGCCAGGCCAGGAGGGAGGGTGGTGGGAAGGAGGTTGTATAGTAAGGGGGTTGTTTAGTTATAAATTAGTCAGTGAACTGCACAATTTTGTATATTCTGTCTGTGCACCCATCTTTTATTCATCTTGAGATTGTCCTCTCCTAGTTTGGCATATGCAAAAAGTTTTCTTTAACAGTACTTGAAGGAAATATGTGTACACGATTAGAAAAATGCAGAAAATACCATGCTATATCTGTCATGACACTCTGTATTTGCTCTGTGGTGTTCAATAGAGTATGTTATAAAGAGAATGAAAGGGTGACAGCCAGGGATACTTGTATTCCCCCCACCAATAAAGAAAAGAAAGAAGGGGGAAGATACAAGGCAAGCAAGGCACTGCTCAAACAACCAGAGCTAGAGGCGGGAAAACAGACCAGAGCCTGACCTAACTGCCAGAGGCCTTCTGGAGTCATGAGGCTCCCAGTGAGCAGCGAAGAGCAGGGATCAAATTCATAGTACAACGCACAGCACAAAGAGGGCCTCCAGCTGACAAGGGAGCTGGAGACGAGAGCGTCGTCAAACCCTAACCTAACTGCTGAGAGAGGGGGAAGCAGTCGTGAAACCCTCTATTCATAGAGAGTGCTGTTGCAGCGGAGGGACCAAAAACAAGCTGAAGGTGAGCACAGCACCACATAAGAGGAGATAGGAACTGCCCCTGAAGGTGCGCTGAACCCAGAACCCAGGAGCTGCGGTACCGAGCTGAGGAGCATGTCCCTCCTCCGAAGGAGTACAGCACCCCAAGGCTCAAAGGGGCAAGGGATCCCAGACAGTAGGGGATCTCCAACACGAACAGGGGAGAACCCCCCACCTTCCATCGGCTTTGGAGAACAGACGGTAGCTGCATAGGCCTGGTGAAAGATATACTCAGAGAACTGACACAGATGGAGAGAAAGAAATGGGGAAGATCACGAAGAAGAAGGGTGCTGAAGGAATTCCGCAGGAGATGGCGATGGAGGGAGACAGAATAACCTCAACCCAGGCAGACGGCATACCGGCCCCAAAGCTGCAAGATATCCTTCAAACAATCACAAGCTCCAGCGAGCGCCTGGAGACACAAATAGACTCGATAGGAGTGGACTTGGGCATCCTAAGAGATGATCATAAGTGACTAGTTGAGAGGGAGACGGTGACCAAGCGAGTGTTGACGGAACTATCTCTGGACATCTCCGTCCTAGAAAAGAAGATAACTACACTAGAAAACAAAGTGCGCATGCTAGAACTAAGGGCCGAAGACCAAGAGAATAAATCAAGGAGAGGCAACATAAGATTATTAGGCCTTCCAGAATAGGTGAAAGGAACCAGCATGGTGAACCACCTTGAACACTGAATTCGCAAAGAAGTGGCCCCAGAGGGCATATCCCCCTTCTACGCCTTTGAAAGAGCGCACCAAGTGCCAGCGAGACCGTCTCAACCTGGGGCCCCACTGACAGCGGTAGTTGCCAAGCCTCTTCATTATAGGGACATGGACCACATCCTAACAAGAGCCAGACGCAATGGGGACCTCCAAGTGAACAATGCAATGGTGAGAATCTTCCCAGATTTTTCTCGAGAGGTCCTGAAGCAAAGGGGGGCATGTCAAGGAGTGAAACAAAAGCTTCCCCAACTGGAGTACAAATATTCAATGCTCTACCCGGCCAAGCTGTGAGTGGTTGCAGAAACTAGTGTGGAGTTCTTCCACACCCCGCAACAGGCTTGGGACTGGTTGGAATGCAGCAGAGGGGACATCGCCCCTCCAGAACCGAAAGAGAGAAGGGTGCGCGGCAGCAGATCCAGGGGCAGGTGGAACAAGGAAGACCTGCCCATTCCCTCGTGGAAAGAAGTGCAAATGGAGCACCATAATGTGGTGAAGGAGATGACGTTGATCAGTGGCAGAGGAGAGGAGCAGCCGCCCCGGAAGAGTGAAATGCTGAGACAAGTGCCAGAAGTTGAAGCTCTTTCCTTTGGTGCCGAAAGAACCTTCGCACCCGGCCTTAGATAACCTCCAATGGGAGCCCCGATGCCTGTCACATCTCTGGGTAAGAATCTACCACAAAACAGCGGATCTGCTAGAGGGCAATGTGGGCAATGCGATCAGCGTGCTGAGAGCAACCATGCGCTTTTGGGGAGCCCTGCCGTTGTCTGTGGCAGGCAGAGTGGCCCTTTAAAGATGGTGGGCCTGCCCCGGCTGCTGTACTTTTTGGGCACCTTCCCACTATGGATACCAAGGGCAAAGTTTAAGGAGCTGGACACCATGATAACGTCATTCTTATGGGGAAGGGGACGCAAGTGTGTGGCTCTAACCACGCTCAAAAGATCGTCGGCGACAGGGGGCCTGGCGGTACCAGATCTAGAGCTGTATTATTTGGTGGCGCAGCTCAACTGGTTGATACAGTGGTTAGCAACAGGACGAGACCTGGAAAGGACTCAATAGGGGTTCACACCAACAGAAGCAGAACAGGCAAAACTGGTGCTACGAGTGCGAAGACAGACAACGCATGACACTATGGAAACTAAAGTAATCACTAAATGCGGGTTTAGGTACCTTCAGCGCCGAAACCATAAACTCCCATACTCTCCCGAGCTACCACTGAACATACTTAGGGGCCTACAGCACAGGGGGTACTGTGGGGGTGTCGATGTCTGGGCGGAGGCTGGGGTGAGAAGAGCGGGAGATCTGTACTCTGATTCAGAAATGCTCCCCTTTAAGGACTTCCGGTCCGCATATGATCTGCCCTAGGGCCACTTTCTACTACACTGGAACTGTAGAGCCCCAGGTGCTGGACTGTTGCAGATATGTCTCCATGTCGGCGGGGAGGATAACAACAGTCTCTTGCCTATACGGAGCCATGAGCCAGGATATCGAGAAACCTATGGAGCGATTGCGAGCGCAGTGGGAAGAGGTCTTGGGAATCCTGCTTCCAGAAGAGGCCTGGGAGGATATAGTTGAGAGAACGCTAAACGCAACCAGTAACACAAGGTTTAAACTAATCAGCTACTATGTCCTGCAAAGGGCCTACCTCATGCCGACTCTTATCAGGAAACATTTCAGGGTAGAGGAGGCGGCTTGCCCTAGATGTGGGTTTGGGAAGGCACACATTCTGCACATGTTGTGGGACTGCCCCACACTGAATTCATTCTGGGCCGAGGTCCTCCATGTATTGGGGACGGTAGTAGACAAGGAAATCCCACGTACCCCAAAGCACTGCATCTTGGGCTGGTTCCCACACATAGCCAAGACTAAAACGACCACAAAATTTCAGGACCTAGACCTAGTACTAGCCAAACGGGAGATCACCAGGAACTGGAAATCAGCAAGGGGACCGAGAATAAGGGCATGGAGACGCGAATTAGAAAAATGGGCAAGTGCGGAAGGAAGATTATTACTCACAGAGCCAGAGCAGGGGGACAGCTACTAGATGCCTTGATGGCACCTGAGCAAGAGCAGGAACAATCAACTCCAGATGGCACCACTCCACGAAACCAAGCAGCAGATGAGATGCAGAGCAGTTAGAGAGGAGACAGGGCCCCTCTGGAAAAGTCCCCCATTTTCCCCATATCGGGCAAACACAGGTGGAACACATGCTCAATAGAACCAACCTCAGGGAGGTAACAGTCATTAATCATCATCAGAGGAAATAGAGTAACTAATGGATGCAACTCAAGAGAGAGGGAGGGAGGGTGGAGGGAGGCTAGGGGGAACCAGTTGGGGAATTTGAATTAAATGCAGCAGCAATACACCGATAATACTGTAAGCAATGTATAGACTGAACAGTATGTAATGTGTTGATATACTAAATGCCAATAAAATCTGTTTTAAAAAAAAAAAGAATATGGGGTCAACCCACATGCGCCGGGAGGCATAACTCATTGAGACACTGAGAACACATCAGGTAGCATTTTAACTTGTTTAACCCGGAAGGACACTGCCCAAAATCACTGTGGATGTTCTACTAAGCCCCCAGTAAGTGCCATCTGTCAGCCCAAAAGACTAGGAATAGGAGGTTCACTCATGCTGGTCGTAGGATCGGACCGACACGTAAACTTTGGGCAATGTTATTGCACATTTCAATATCCTATTAGATGATTTTAAGTTTTCCTCTGCAGATATTACCTTTTTATGAGTAGAGATTTTTTAATGCTAAAGAGATTTACATTTTTTAATGACAAGGGGGCATATCTCATTTTATGGTTGAATATTTCCTCAGTAGGCAGCTTCACCAAGGATATTTCCTTTATGCAGTCATCCAATTGGCATTAAAATTTGGCAACACTATTTCATTAGACATTCCTTCGTAGCACAATGTACCTGATGAGCATTTTTTCACATCATTTAAATTTAAAGTACTACAATGTAATTTGCTGCGATATGCTAAATTATGGTAACACACAATTGCAAGGGGAAGATAGCACATCAGAGCAATGACAACTCCATAACTTAGCAAAAATGGACACAGAATGCATAGGGGCATATTATCAAGCTCGGCGTTATAATTATCGCTGCTTTAGCTGCAGAAAACTGTCGGTAAAACGGCGATAATGGGCTTGATAATATGCCGTAGAGAATTCCCATTGAAGCCCATGTTGACACCAGAACATGGGCTTCTATGGGAATTCTCACGGGCATATCATCAAGCCCATTATCGCCGCTTTAGCTGCAGTTTTCTGCCGCTAAAGCGGTGATAATTTTAACGCCGTTTCTTGATAATATGCCCCTTAGTCTTTCAGAATCTTTCAAACACTTTTTTCAGAGGACATTGCACTCAGTCACCAAGTTAACGCGGAAAACTGCTCTACTGGCCCCCAGCCTTGCTTCTTTCTCTATCTTCTACCTCACCAAACCATCAGTCCTTTGTCTCAATCACCCTGGCACCAATCTGGTAGAAACTTCTCAGTCTAGAAAGTGCATGACAGCTGTGTTGAGATTTTTAGTGGTCTGGTAAGCCCAAAGGGCATGCATTATTATGGTACATGCTTCCTTATACATTTGCTATGATATATTACAGTGTGTTATCCTGGCTTAAACCCCAGCTTGTCCAAAATGGATGCTGCATCACGTTATTTTTCTGCTTATATTTCTGCCTGACCCTACGTGCAGCAATATATAGAATTAAATGACAATGTTCTTGAAGAGAGCCTGCCACAGGAAGCTTTATATAACTTTTTCAAGGATCTTCCTCTTGCATGTGGTATTGCATTCATTCACAATGGTTCACTCTCATTCATCTAACTAGTTTGATCTAGCATCTCCGAAAGATAATAGGGCGGAATCAATTTTCATGTAGTGAATTAGTACTTAGGTGATACAATGTTATCTGGCGATTTATAATTCTGTAATATGATTTGTTGAAAATGCAATTCTTTGTTCACACCATGCTGACTTTTCAGATTAAATGCTTTTTTATTGAGAAACAAATGTATGACGATACAACACAAACATTTACAACGCATGCCTTTACAACGCAGTTTTAACATCACAACATCCATTACAACACATGTTTCTACATTGCATGCCAACACAACGCATTTTTAGAAACTACATTTACAACGCATTGCATTACATCTCATTATATCATTACAACGCATACCATTACAGCGCATACCATTACATTGCATTTAAGGTAAGTGTTGGATAGTGTAGGTGTAAATATTACTATTCCCACTCCAGTGTGTGCAACAGTAGGGTAAGTGTTCGAAAGTGTAGGGGTAAAAATTATTGTTCCCACTCCAGTGAGTGCAACAGTAGGGTAAGTGTTGGATAATGTAGGGGTAAAAACTATGCGTTGTAAAGGTATGCATTGTAATACTATGCGTCGTAGTGACATGCGTTGTAATGACATGCGTTGTAGTGACATGTAATGTAATGGCTGCATTGTAATGGCATGCGATGTAAAGGATGTTGCGATGTAATGACTGCGTTGTAAAGGTTGTTTCCCTTGAGAAACAGGCTATATAAACCCTCAAATTTGGGAGCGACCCATGATCTACTACTAGGGATGCTGCCCAATTTCTTACTGATTTTGCTGCAAATTTGACCCTCGGTTTATTATTGATCTTGCCATAATTTTACATTGTTTCTATTACTGAGAACCTGCAGGGCAATAACACTGTACATTTAAATTAGACTAGTGCGTCATATGGCTTTAAACTTTGTATGTTGTACCTTTTGATTTTGTAATAAACATTCATGGCTTTCTAAATTCCACTCTAAAACTCACTTTTTGAGTCAGTCCTTTCTTTAGTAACTATACTTTGAAATGTTGTTTGGAACCCTGACTCTGGGATACATTGCCTCATGACTTGAGGTTAACCCGTCCTCAATTCATCCAACCTCTGGGTGCACCATTGAGGTGCAGATTTTCCAGGGACACACTATACCCACACCATCAACGTTTGTATAGCTCCTTTGACCAACATATTTACCCTTTCAGTTTAAATATGTTGGGGAACTTTAAAGAGAGTGACAGGACATCTATGAAAAAAACACTTCTGCAGAAAAAGTTTGCATCTCGTGTGAGACTAAGTAAACTCAATTGTGTGTGACTGAGTGGAAAACTCTTAGCTAGAGCAGAATTCCTGCAAAACTTCCCCTACTCACCTCATGGTACTCTCTTTAACAAAATTAACTTCCACCCACTTTAAATAGTAGTCTCCTATGAGACTCACCAATCTGCTGCTGCGATCCAGATAGCTCTTGGGTCCAATGAAATCAAGTCCAATTTCTTGCAAGCCTTCCCTGGTGTTGGCATGAGCGCCTCATTGTCTCCATCCTCCTCCAAATGTACCATCCACGACACAGACAGTTAATTGATGGGAATGCAAACAATTCAGGGCTTATTTACAAGCCCCTTGCGCCGCCCGTACGTCACTTTTTCCTATGTTAAAAGTGACGCACCGGCGGCGCAAGGGGCTTGTAAGTAAGCCCCTCGTTGTGAACTAACAAAAACAATCTGAACAGAAGTTTAGAGAGAAAAACATAAAGGACAGTCGTTCAGAGAAACATCAGGAAAGAACTGACATGTCATTTGAAATCATAGTATAAACATGTCAACAAGTTAATGGTTACCTATCTAAACAAGGAAAGGAAGGGGTGGGCTATATTTAACGAGGTCCAGCATACAAGCCCTGAAATGACTTAAAAAAGACAGAGTATGCTGTTCCTCCTGGTCAGGGGTGATTCTGTGAGGTACACACTCTACCCCAGGAAGGAGATAAAGTGAAAAATGATATCTAACAAAGCATGAGAAGTACATGTGGTAGGGGGGGGGGGGAAACCACAAGGGTGGAACTAAAACCCTCACACACCCAGCAAGCTAGGTGTCATGCTTCATCATCTGGGTTTTGCTCCTCGTCGGGTCGGCGCTGCAATCCCCAACGGGCACCCTTAGAAGGGGCTCTTTGTCGGAGATCTTTTGTTCCTTGCCGAAAGATGAGTGCAAGTGAGGGCCAGGTAGGTGTAGATGTTGGTGAGTGTATATAAAAAGGGTTGATTAGTCTGAAAAACGAGTTTATTGGGTCAGTAAACCACCCTATTAAAAACAGTGTGAGTGGCGGTAGTCTGGACACATTGGGTCAAGGACTCACATCGCTCAACTCAGATGGTCAACATGTTTCTCGCCTAATGGTCAGGAGGATCCAGCGGCAATTCATCAGGACCAGTGTGGTGCAAACTATCTACAATTGTGAGGGTGTATGACAGGGTCTCACATTTATGTGTATGTACCTAGTCAAATCTGCCCTATGAAAGTGTGGAAGAATCTAACACTTTCGCAAAGGAGTGGCCTAAAAGAGAGGGAAAAACAAGCATAAAAGGCCAACACAAAACATTAAAATCACTTTATCATCTATGTACATGATAACATGGAGCTGAAAACTCCTCGTGTACATGCACTAAACAGGAAGCAGATACGCTTGAATATAGTGATCATGCATTGGTGGATGCAGTGTATGACACCGTGTCAAGGTAGTCTTAAAAGAACCTTTGTGAAAGAGCTTAATTCAGGGGAACCTGAATAGCAGTGATGATGTCAATGCGCTCACCTAAAAATTAAACTAGTACCGCTCCAGTCGGTGCTTGGCGAGCCTCTTGGGATGGCGTGGTAGCCTCCTGTAATATACATTGGAACACAACTCAACTCGAAGAGTATATTGACAAAGTACACCTGCTGTGCGCTAGGTGCGGTGAAGGACATGTAGATTATGGTGCTAGAGACCTCAGGCAACAGGGAACACCGTTCGGGGAGAAACCCACCCCTAAAGCCCAATGCGCCGCCCACGAGAGTAGGCAACCCATAACGGTGTCAGAGTCAGCTCAACCCAAAAGCAGCGATCACCTGTCCACCCCCGCGTCCAGGGACCACAGTCCGTCCAACAGTTGCTACGTGGTCCGAGCAGTTTACTCACGTTTTTGATGCCCAAGGTGGTCGTAGAACCTACCCCGCTCTGCCGAAACCGGAAAATGATGTTCACTATCCAGCGCTCCATTTATGAACCGGTTGAGACAGGTGAGGGCGTGTTAATTGATTGGGCGTTCAGTGTCATGTGGTTCGTGTGTGCAGGAACGCCCAAGTTCTATGTGGCTATGGGCGCCATCTTAGAACGGGGTACTGAATCCGTACCAGTTAGAGTAAAGATAGTATCGGTATCTTATAAGTAATTAAAAAGAGACCCAGTTGGAGTCTAGTCACTCTTTTGAGAAGGAGAATGTGTACAACCCTGTATTGGTTGGTTCCTAGTGTGTGGGTTAACACAACCTGTTCTATGTGACTATGGGCGCCATCTTGTAACGGGGTACTGAAACAGCATCAGGTGGGGTAAAGGTAGTAACGGTATCTGTTAGTGTTCAGAACTCCCCGGTTGGAGTCTAGTCATTCTCATGAGCATGTGTAAGGCCCTGTGTTAGTTAGTTCCTAGTGTGTAGGTAAATACAACAGAGCGAGCAATATCGGTTGTACGCATCGCATAAAGGAATGCGACGTGAGAGCTGAAAACAGCGTATCTCTGGAATCACTGGCACAATATTCACGCACCAGGGAAGTCCAGTTATTAATATTCGGAGATAGCTATCAATACATAACTGGATCACATCACTACACATGCGTAGAGTCCCAAGAAATGTAGGCTCAGTTATACTACTATGGATGCAGTGTAGACTTATCAGTGCATCAGTGCACCCCATGGTATATCGTCATCCAATCCTCTCTTATCAGCTGTGAGTCGATGTACCCATCTTTGTTCAAGTTTGAACAGTGCCTGTGATGTGATTCTTGGGTGTGACTCCAAAACAACCCATCTAAGCGAGTCTGGTGTGTGGTGTAAATTCTTAAAGTGGGTGTACAGTTTTGTGGTCTCCTTCATGCATCTTATATTGCTCTTATGCTCGGTGATGCGTGTCTTAATAGCTCGTGTTGTCATCCCTATGTAGATCAGTGCACAGGGACATTTCAATAGGTAAATGCAGTTAGTCGAGTTGCAATTCGTGTGGCGTGTAAGTGTCCAAGTGAAAGTATCAGACAAGGTAACCTCCTTAGTGGCAATTGTCTGTTTGCAGGACGTACAATTGCCGCAAGGGAAATGTCCAACAACTGGTGGAAGCCCCCATAGTGTGCCCTAGGGGTTCTGTGTTTCTTTTCTGGCAGGCCTTGTATGGATCAAAATGTCTTTGAGATTCTGGGTCCTCTTAAATGCAAATCTGGGTTGGGGTAAGGATAGTTCCCCAGAAGACAAGATACCCCAGTGTTTTTTGATCACTTTTTTCATTTCATTGGATGCTGGAGTAAACGAGGTAACACAGGTCAGGATATCAGTTTGTTCCCTAGTCCTGGTCTCTAGAAGTACCTCTCTGGGGTTGTTCCTAGCACGTTTCATTGCTCTTTGAACTGTGTTGGTCGGATACCCTCTGTCTGTTAGATTAGTCGCTAGGATATCAGCCTCTTTTTTGTAATCCACTACTGAGCTACAGTTTCTCCTCAGACGGAGAAACTGACCAAACGGTAAGTTGTCCCTCAATGCCTTGGGATGGTGGCTACTGTAGAGTAGGAGGCTATTCCTATCAGTAGGTTTCTTGTAAAGGCTGGTAGTTAAACCCCCAGACGCCAATCTGATGTCAAGATCCAGAAAAGCTATGTTAGTCATAGAAATGTGGTTCGTGAACTTTAAATAGGGGTTCTGTAAATTGATCCACTGGCAGAATTCATCACATTGTATGCGTGACCCATTCCAAAAGATGAGGACATCATCTATAAAGCGTCTCCACATACTCAGGTTATTACCAAAGGGATTGGTGGGGCTCCAGATGACCTCCTCTTCGAAAGCGGCCATGTATAAGCAGGCCACACTAGGGGCAAAGGTACTCCCCATTGAAGTTCCCTGGCATTGGTGGAATAGCTCGTTCTGGAATTCAAAGAAATTCTCAGTCAATGCCAGGGAGGCAAGGTCCATGATGAATGATACAGGAGTGGGTGATGACCATACCTCCTTCCGGAGGGCCGCTTCAATCACTGTGAGGGTTGCCTGTTGTGGGATGTTTGTGTATAAGGCCTCCACATCTAAAGTAACCAGGAGGCTAATCTCCCCGTTGGTTTCAAACCCTTCAATAATCCTGAGGATATCACTGGTGTCCTTGATGTATGACGGTGTTTTTTGGACCAGTGGTTGTAGGAAATGGTCTACGAATCTGGACAAAGGTTCCAGAATAGAACCTATCCCGGACACAATAGGTCTGCCCGGGATCGGTGAGGTTCCTTTATGAACCTTAGGCAACATATAAAAGTATGGTGTCACAGGATCACGAACATTGAGGTAGTATGCCTCTTTTTTAGTGATCCATCCATTAGTCTCGGCTTCAAGGATCAGACTGGTGATGGCATTCTTCAATCTTGTCGTCGGGTCTAATGTGATCGGCGTATAGTACTTGCGATCACATAGTTGACGTCGACATTCTGTTTCATAGTCAGAGGTAGACTGAATTACAGTGGCACCCCCTTTGTCTGCCTGTTTAATCGTGATCGATTGGTCGTCAGCCAGAGCCCTGGCTGCATCCATTTCCAGTTTAGAGAGGTTATGAAAGGTCGACTTTCCGCGCCCCACTGCTAGGTCTTTGGGAATGGCTTTCTCGAAAGTCAATACTTCCGGGGGGACCATGCCCGCACTGGGGGTGAAAGTGGATGGTTTATGTAGGCCAGTGTCACCTGAGTCTATAGGGGGTTCGTTTTGAAAGAAGGCCTTCAGGCGAATCTTTCTAAAGAAACTGTGAAGTTCGCATGCTTCTTTGAATTTGTCAACCCTGGGGGTGGGTACGAAGCCCAGTCCCTTGCGAATCACTCGTAGCTCGACACTATTCAGTGGTCTGTCTGATAGATTAATAACTAAGTCCTTTTGCCCCTGCGTTGGCTCCGGGTCTCCATCGGGGGTTGAGGTTGGTCCTGCCACTGTACATGCTGCACTCCTCGCTTTCACCCTCTTCCTCTGCCCCAGCCTCTGCCTAAAAAAGGTTGGGGATTAACCCCTGGGTAGAATTGAGGGGGGCATGGTGGGAACATTGGATATCGCCAAAACTGAGGTTGTGGCGGTCCGGGGAACATTGCTCCCCCTTGATTTTGAAATGTCCGGTTATTCTTTCTTCTCTGGTTTGGGGTGTCCCAACTCTAAGAACTCGAGTCGCTATTATTGGATCCTCTCCTACTATTGTTACTTGACTCCTCATCACTTGAGTAACTATTTCTAGAAGGTGTGAAATCGGGTTTTAGGTAGGGGAAAATCTTTTCCTTGTCGAACCTCGAGATATCTTTTTGTAATTTAGCAATCTTTTGTTTTAGAAGGTACTCTCTATTCTCTGCTATTTCTGCATTAATCTCTGCCAACTTTGGTTTGAAGATGTTACTATGTACTGCGGATTTCATGGTTGCCTCAGCAGCTTGGATCCGTATTAGCAGAGCATCAGCAAGTCTCTTAGCGGTGCTGATTATCAACACTAAGAGGTCTCGGGTACACTTCCACGACACTGAGGACCAATCCTTCTTAAATGGGGGATCCTCCAAAAATAATCTGGGGACTATGTTGACGATGAGAAGTTAGGGGCGATGTTGGCCCTGAGGTACTCAGTCATTAATGCTCCATGCATAGTTATTCTAAGCCATTCTTTCTTTAAGGAGACCAAATTGGTCCAGTCTTCCGACTGTTACACGGTTGCTATGTTCCCGTCTACTCCTAAGAGTGACGGTGTTCTTAAAATGTCAGTGACTGCATCTTCGCCATAGCTAATACCTAGTTCTCCATACATATTGTGGAGTGTAGGAGTGGTGGACGACTAACCCGGGGATTCTGGTTAGTGTATTGCAAGTGTGGGCCTACCAGTATCTATTAATACTGTAGGTAACCTCAATACGTTCCTGCGGTTATCAGCCACGCTAAATATCTAAACAAGGAAAGGAAGGGGTGGGCTATATTTAACGAGGTCCAGCATACAAGCCCTGAAATGACTTAAAAAAGACAGAGTATGCTGTTCCTCCTGGTCAGGGGTGATTCTGTGAGGTACACACTCTACCCCAGGAAGGAGATAAAGTGAAAAATGATATCTAACAAAGCATGAGAAGTACATGTGGTAGGGGGGGGGGGGAAACCACAAGGGTGGAACTAAAACCCTCACACACCCAGCAAGCTAGGTGTCATGCTTCATCATCTGGGTTTTGCTCCTCGTCGGGTCGGCGCTGCAATCCCCAACGGGCACCCTTAGAAGGGGCTCTTTGTCGGAGATCTTTTGTTCCTTGCCGAAAGATGAGTGCAAGTGAGGGCCAGGTAGGTGTAGATGTTGGTGAGTGTATATAAAAAGGGTTGATTAGTCTGAAAAACGAGTTTATTGGGTCAGTAAACCACCCTATTAAAAACAGTGTGAGTGGCGGTAGTCTGGACACATTGGGTCAAGGACTCACATCGCTCAACTCAGATGGTCAACATGTTTCTCGCCTAATGGTCAGGAGGATCCAGCGGCAATTCATCAGGACCAGTGTGGTGCAAACTATCTACAATTGTGAGGGTGTATGACAGGGTCTCACATTTATGTGTATGTACCTAGTCAAATCTGCCCTATGAAAGTGTGGAAGAATCTAACACTTTCGCAAAGGAGTGGCCTAAAAGAGAGGGAAAAACAAGCATAAAAGGCCAACACAAAACATTAAAATCACTTTATCATCTATGTACATGATAACATGGAGCTGAAAACTCCTCGTGTGCATGCACTAAACAGGAAGCAGATACGCTCGAATATAGTGATCATGCATTGGTGGATGCAGTGTATGACACCGTGTCAAGGTAGTCTTAAAAGAACCTTTGTGAAAGAACTTAATTCAGGGGAACCTGAATAGCAGTGATGATGTCAATGCGCTCACCTAAAAATTAAACTAGTACCGCTCCAGTCGGTGCGTGGCGAGCCTCTTGGGATGGCGTGGTAGCCTCCTGTAATATACATTGGAACACAACTAAACTCGAAGAGTATATTGACAAAGTACACCTGCTGTGCGCTAGGTGCGGTAAAGGACATGTAGATTATGGTGCTAGAGACCTCAGGCAACAGGGAACACCGTTCGGGGAGGAACCCACCCCTAGAGCCCAATGCGCCGCCCACGAGAGTAGGCAACCCATAACGGCGTCAGAGTCAGCTCAACCCAAAAGCAGCGATCACCTGTCCACCCCCGCGTCCAGGGACCACAGTCCGTCCAACAGTTGCTACGTGGTCCGAGCAGTTTACTCACGTTTTTGATGCCCAAGGTGGTCGTAGAACCTACCCCGCTCTGCCGAAACCGGAAAATGATGTTCACTATCCAGCGCTCCATTTATGAACCGGTTGAGACAGGTGAGGGCGTGTTAATTGATTGGGCGTTCAGTGTCATGTGGTTCGTGTGTGCAGGAACGCCCAAGTTCTATGTGGCTATGGGCGCCATCTTAGAACGGGGTACTGAATCCGTACCAGTTAGAGTAAAGATAGTATCGGTATCTTATAAGTAATTAAAAAGAGACCCAGTTGGAGTATAGTCACTCTTTTGAGAAGGAGAATGTGTACAACCCTGTATTGGTTGGTTCCTAGTGTGTGGGTTAACACAACCTGTTCTATGTGACTATGGGCGCCACCAGTTGTTGGACATTTCCCTTGCGGCAATTGTACGTCCCCCAAACAGACAATTGCCACTAAGGAGGTTACCTTGTCTGATACTTTCTCTTGGACACTTACACGCCACACGAATTGCAACTCGACTAACTGCATTTACCTATTGAAATGTCCCTGTGCACTGATCTACATAGGGATGACAACACGAGCTATTAAGACACGCATCACCGAGCATAAGAGCAATATAAGATGCATGAAGGAGACCACAAAACTGTACACCCACTTTAAGGGGCTCATTTATGAGCCCCTGCGTCACTTTTGCGCCGCCGGTGCATCACTTTTTGTGACGCACCAGTGGCGTAAAACATGTGCCATGTTGCGCCATATTTACAAAGTGACGCATCTAGGTAGATGCGTCACTTTGTAAACCCCTGCGCCACATTATACCTGCGCCAGGTATAATGTATGCAAGGGGGGCGTTTTGACGCAACAAAGGGTCGTAGAAGTGACGCAGTGAAATCTACAAGATTTCACTGCGCCACTTCTAGGGTGCAAATGCGTCAATTTCTTGCGCCTGCCTCAAGGCAGGCGTAAGACTGACGCAGGCCCTTTCACATGGGGCTTGCCCCATGTGAAAGGACACATTGCTGGAGTTGCGTCACTTTTGTGACACACTCCAGCGATGCGTCACTTTTGCGCCTACAGATACGTCAGAAATACTGACGTATCTGTGACTCCTTGCCACATGATGCGTCATAATGTAAATATGACGCATCACTGGAGTCGCAGGGAGGGCGCAGTGAAAAGTGGCGCATCACTGTTTTCACGCAGTGATGCATCACTTTTCATAAATGAGGCCCTAAGAATTTACACCACACACCAGACTCTCTTAGATGGGTTGTTTTGGAGTCACACCCAAGAATCACATCACAGGCACTGTTCAAACTTGAACAAAGATGGGTACATCGACTCACAGCTGATAAGAGAGGATTGAATGATGATATACCATGGGGTGCACTGATGCACTGATAAGTCTACACTGCATCCATAGTAGTATAACTGAGCCTACATTTCTTGGGACTCTACGCATGTGTAGTGATGTGATCCAGTTATGTATTGATAGCTATCTACGAATATTAATAACTGGACTTCCCTGGTGCGTGAATATTGTGCCAGTGATTCCAGAGATACGCTGTTTTCAGCTCTCACGTCGCATTCCTTTATGCGATGCGTACAACCGATATTGCTCGCTCTGTTGTATTTACCTACACACTAGGAACTAACTAACACAGGGCCTTACACATGCTCATGAGAATGACTAGACTCCAACCGGGGAGTTCTGAACACTAACAGATACCGTTACTACCTTTACCCCACCTGATGCTGTTTCAGTACCCCGTTACAAGATGGCGCCCATAGTCACATAGAACAGGTTGTGTTAACCCACACACTAGGAACCAACCAATACAGGGTTGTACACATTCTCCTTCTCAAAAGAGTGACTAGACTCCAACTGGGTCTCTTTTTAATTACTTATAAGATACCGATACTATCTTTACTCTAACTGGTACGGATTCAGTACCCCGTTCTAAGATGGCGCCCATAGCCACATAGAACTTGGGCGTTCCTGCACACACGAACCACATGACACTGAACGCCCAATCAATTAACACGCCCTCACCTGTCTCAACCGGTTCATAAATGGAGCGCTGGATAGTGAACATCATTTTCCGGTTTCGGCAGAGCGGGGTAGGTTCTACGACCACCTTGGGCATCAAAAACGTGAGTAAACTGCTCGGACCACGTAGCAACTGTTGGACGGACTGTGGTCCCTGGACGCGGGGGTGGACAGGTGATCGCTGCTTTTGGGTTGAGCTGACTCTGACGCCGTTATGGGTTGCCTACTCTCGTGGGCGGCGCATTGGGCTTTAGGGGTGGGTTTCTCCCCGAACGGTGTTCCCTGTTGCCTGAGGTCTCTAGCACCATAATCTACATGTCCTTTACCGCACCTAGCGCACAGCAGGTGTACTTTGTCAATATACTCTTCGAGTTGAGTTGTGTTCCAATGTATATTACAGGAGGCTACCACGCCATCCCAAGAGGCTCGCCACGCACCGACTGGAGCGGTACTAGTTTAATTTTTAGGTGAGCGCATTGACATCATCACTGCTATTCAGGTTCCCCTGAATTAAGTTCTTTCACAAAGGTTCTTTTAAGACTACCTTGACACGGTGTCATACACTGCATCCACCAATGCATGATCACTATATTCGAGCGTATCTGCTTCCTGTTTAGTGCATGCACACGAGGAGTTTTCAGCTCCATGTTATCATGTACATAGATGATAAAGTGATTTTAATGTTTTGTGTTGGCCTTTTATGCTTGTTTTTCCCTCTCTTTTAGGCCACTCCTTTGCGAAAGTGTTAGATTCTTCCACACTTTCATAGGGCAGATTTGACTAGGTACATACACATAAATGTGAGACCCTGTCATACACCCTCACAATTGTAGATAGTTTGCACCACACTGGTCCTGATGAATTGCCGCTGGATCCTCCTGACCATTAGGCGAGAAACATGTTGACCATCTGAGTTGAGCGATGTGAGTCCTTGACCCAATGTGTCCAGACTACCGCCACTCACACTGTTTTTAATAGGGTGGTTTACTGACCCAAAAAACTCGTTTTTCAGACTAATCAACCCTTTTTATATACACTCACCAACATCTACACCTACCTGGCCCTCACTTGCACTCATCTTTCGGCAAGGAACAAAAGATCTCCGACAAAGAGCCCCTTCTAAGGGTGCCCGTTGGGGATTGCAGCGCCGACCCGACGAGGAGCAAAACCCAGATGATGAAGCATGACACCTAGCTTGCTGGGTGTGTGAGGGTTTTAGTTCCACCCTTGTGGTTTCCCCCCCCCCCTACCACATGTACTTCTCATGCTTTGTTAGATATCATTTTTCACTTTATCTCCTTCCTGGGGTAGAGTGTGTACCTCACAGAATCACCCCTGACCAGGAGGAACAGCATAACAAGTTAATGGTGACATACATTTGAGCAAGGGTGACCCATTAGAACAATCACAAACGTGCAAAGCTTGTATAACATTTACGCATTACACATACTATTGCTATAATAAAAATAATCTTAATTTAGCAGAAATCACACTCAACAGACCAACACACGATTCCTCAGAACTTTAATACTACAATGAATGAATGATTGATTGTCAAGCAAACATGGCCCAGGAGGCGCACAAATCACTAATCATAGCCTTTCATAAATAACACCTGAGTCACAGGCACAACTAAGCTGAGGCAATCAGGCACAACAAATCCAGCACAGGTGAGGGGTATTAAAACAGCTCAACTACGTCACGGCGTTTTGCCAAAACATCTCTAGGGTGAAGAGAGGGGAGGAGGCTCCACTGATGAAGGAAAACACTGTTTGCTATGGCTCCCCGCAGGACAAGTACTGTGCGGCGCAAGTTTTACGCTGTTCCATTTCAGTTGCAAGTGCTTGATTCACTCAACGGCCCACGTCCTACTACGGGCTCAAGGGTGACCGGGCAACTGTATTGAAATCAATCCTGCAATCCGTCTGCCACGCGCAGAGACACTTCCCCTCGGTAAATGCCAACGTTTCCTGTGCAACACATGACAGCCTCATGTTATGTCGCTCAAGAGCGTAACTTTATGGCAGCGACTATGCGGCGAGTGGCTGCTTGGTGGGTTTCTATCTGCCTAACAATGTATGTATGTATGTGTGGGTTTATGAGCGAGTGCACTTTTGAATGCCTGTGTAATGTGAGTTAACATCTGCCACATCTGGGCCTTGTATATGTCTATGCATCACTTTGAGTTAATGCTGGTTATGTCGATTCTTTCACGCTGCACCCAGGGACTGCCTTTCATCGGACCATCACTGTACCTCATCATAGAATTAATGAAACGCAACATCTGCAGCACAGTGGTTGACATCTGACAGATGTAGAAGACTGAGGGGCGCATTTATTGTTAGCCACCCGGCCCTCAAGCCCGTGGGTTGGCATAGGCCCCGGCTGGCCCCCAGCAGACAACTGTCCATCACCATCTGCCAGTTCAGAAGAGGCACTTTCCCTTCTCAGCTGAATACCGAGTGAGCCAACCTGTTGCGCATTCATTCTTTTTTTCCAGTGATTAAATCCGGAATCCTGGGATTTATTTCTGATAAAAACAGTGACCCCGGCTGCACAGGGAGTTTTCTCCTCGCGGGTGAGACCCGTGTTATTTTTCTCAGCGTGGTTCTGTATTGCCGTATTCATGGGCAGGGAATATACTGATCAGGCGGTGTAATCTATGAAAGATGATCCCCCTGTGTTATGCCCTGCATAGTACTTTCATATCTTGCAGTTTACCAGTCCACCTGCTGCTCAGCCACTGTGTGTGTTTGGAGTAAAATGTTGGTAAAGCTGTGATGTGTGGAATGTTGGGTGTCTGAGTGAGGTATGACAGTCACAGATGGGCTGAGCAACAGGCAGGCTGCTCCTGGTGGGGTTGCTGTAGCATAGGACCAAGGGCTGACTACTGCGCTAACCTACTTTACCTTCACCTGTTACCTGGACTACCTGTCTGATGTACCAACCTACCATCTTGCTGTACAACTGGAATAAAGGTACATAAGAACTTCACACGGTTACCAGTGTCTACTTTCTACCACAGAGTACAACATATTTTGGCGACGAGGATGGGATTACAACACCCTGTGTATGAAGTTTTGCCACCTTTGACTGTCCACCCACTTAGTTAAGTGGACGAACCACCAGTTTTAAGAATACCTGATTTAAGGGGATTTTCACATCCTGCCAAATTCTAAATGACCACTTTAGTCATTCATTCATTCACTGACAGGTAGTGGAATAGGAGACACAAACATTCAATACATGTGAGTTGATAACCTTTAAATACATATGTGAACGAGCCATCACTTTGCACCGTGAAGAAAAGATTATTCTTCAAAAGGGTAGATACCCCAAACTTTTGTCTGAATTTCAGGCTGCATCTGCTCTGTAGCAAAATATACGAGACTACTCTAGATAGGATCCAGTTTATGGCTTATGTGAAAGGAAGTTATTCCAGGCACAGGCCAGTATCTGGCAATCAGGTTTGTTATTGGTGGAGGGCATGCTGCCAACTGCCGCATCATTCACAATCTGGGCACAAGACTTGTCTTTGATAAGTTGAAAAACACCCTCCTTCTAGGGGTCTAAGCTAATGAATGAAAAACGGTTTTAGAGCTGTCCCTTCCTAAATTTAGTCTTAATAGTGGAATGAATCTATGTTTTTGATTATTAATGATGATTCAGCCAGAGTAACAGTCAAGAGGTTGGTAAACGTGCAAGAAAATATATTGTTTGATAAAAAAAGTACCAAGAAGGTTCAATGAATCACAAAATACCATCTTTCCTCCTCCAGCTGATTAGGACAATAAAGGAAAGGATCACATCATGTGCCTGGCTTTGTACTGGGGATATTTTCAGTGCCCTTTTCAGATGGATTCATTTAAAGTGTTGATGGGCAAAAGCCCACCTTGTCAAAAATATATCTGTAATAATCACTCACAGAGTAGCCAAAGGTTGATTAAACATGGACTCTGATTGTGAATCTACACTCAGCCCATCATTACACTTCCTCCCACACTGTAAACAGCAGGGTTTTAGGCTCGTCCATATGGAGAGGTGGTCCCCTTAGTAGCTGTCACAACCACTACGGTACCCATTCACAATGGCATTTTGGAGCATTTAAAGTAGTACTCCTGTAGTACTCTTTTACGTAATCTTGCATGCTTTGTGAATTATCCTCAAAACATCTATAATAGGAATACAATTGAAATATTAATGGAATATCCATATATGATTAGTAGAAGTAGAAAGGACTGCGTTACTTTGCACTTTTACTACTTGGGAGTTGAAAATTGTGGTGCCGATTTACAACTACATGTAAGAGCACATAACAAGTATTCCTGTGGTACACATTAATGAACTAATAGATTGTTTTGTGAATCTGGCCCTTCATGCCCACTGTAATGATGCCACATTAATACTCAACACAGTCCAGTTGTCTTTGTAGGTCTTTAATTTTGAAGAAAATGGAGGCTTGCCCTCTTGGATTCAATCCGGTGAACAGACTACCTTGCCTTATGATCTCACTTCACTGGTGTAGAGTCCAAAGCGTCTGTTTTATTTCTGAGAAAGTAATAACTGTTCTAAAAAAAGCTTGCTTTTAAAGAGTTTGTTATTAGAGACAGCGGTCCCTATCTAGGTGAATATGCAGTCAGAACCACAGAATTGCACTCAGAGCTGGGTATGTTAATGTCCAAATGGAAAGAATTATATTTATTTACACATTAAATAAACAAGAACAAACAAATAGTATCATGCAGTGAGCAGGAAGTGACGGGGTACTGGAAATCAGCCGATTTACAGACATCAAGCATATAGTTCTAAAGTGACTTTTGGTGATACACAAGTTTCAGTAGTCACAGTTGAGAAAACATCTAATGCTCCACATAAATCATGAGTAATGGTATGGAGTCAAGATGCAGTTGTCGACGACTTTTCGATCCCCAACGACGGTTATGGGATCATCATCAGGACAAGAGAATCAAAATGCCTGAGAGGTTGCTGTAAGCCTGGGAGTCTGTAAGTCTTTCTCAACTGTGACTATTGTAACTTTGTAACTTGTGTATCCTCAAAAGTCACTTCTACAGCTATATGCCTGAGGTCTGGAAATAGGCTGATTTCCAGTACCCCATCACTTCCTGCTCACTGCATGATACTATATGTTTGTTCTTGTTTATTTAATATGTAAATAAATATAATTCTTCCCATTTGGACATTAACATACCCAGCTCTGATTGCAGTTCTGTGGTTATGACTGTATATTCACCGAGTTAGGGGCCGCTTTCTCTAATAACAAACTGCTACCCTTGGTCCCTTCTGACTTACAGGGTTCCCTTGTTCTTTTTTACATGCTTTTAAATAGTAGCTGCTTTCTGTTTGTAATGGGACAAATGCAGGAATTTGCCAATCACTTAAACTAGGAACACTAGGTCGCCCTGTCTTGCTTAAACATTTTTATTTTATGTTCAAACATCACAACACATGAGCATCCCTCCTTAAAGGCCTAGGTCACTGCTCTCAATTAACCAGCTCACATTTATCAGCAACAGCTGTAAATGAGCCCTGGTGCTGATGGGAGCAGTTGGAACCAGGGCGTCCATTGGCTGTTCTCTTGCCAACGTTTCTTCAGCCCACCATCCAATATCAAGAAGAGGCTCCATTGGTGCGGTTGGGCCACAGCCAGCCTCGCGCATGCGCTACTGCTCCACACTAGCTGGAGGTTTGGTTGCTATGGTTTTCATGTAGCAGTTCTGCTTATCCAGATTCCTGGCACTTACCGGAGCCAGAACACGCCAGTGGGATAGAAGGAGCACAGGGCCCAGGGGAGGCATTAGAAACTCAATATTAGCTCTGCGCGGTTGCTAATAATTAGCCACAGCGCCTTCTTCTATCACAGCAGCTGGTGACAGGCTAGTGATTACGGCTTCTAATGAACAGATTAGGGTGACTAAATATACAAAAGAGGATTTAAATCAACTGTTTATTGAGCAGCTGTAATTAAGAAGCAACTGCAGACTGGGACAATGTGATGTGCACACAAGATTTCTGGAGAAGGGTGGAGGCATGAAAAAAAAGTGAAGAACTTAAATAAATAGACCTTTGGGTCGTCTGGGAGCTGGACAAAGGCTCAGCAAAGTTTCTCCAAAAATAATACAATACTTTTAACATTCTTAGGCACTAGCAAGGCTCAAGGGAATCCGAAATCCAGTGTGTGTTGTTATGTATGGAGCAGCACAATTTTGGCTCCACCACTACAATATCTTTGCACACGTAGCACTATATAGTCTGTGTGCCTTAAATTTATTAATGTGAAGTGAAGTATTCAAATGTATTATTGACATGCTTTCACTATAGAACAATAGAGGTTCATAAACATGTGTATGAATGTTTGGTCTAACCATGAAAAAATGTGGTTCTCATACTTATTTACACTTATGTTTCAAGTTATGATGCATTTATTTGATGGTGCATAGCGCACAGGTGTGCAACAACCACTTGGCTAAAAGGGCTTCAGCCCCCTACACCGTCACATTTTTCAGCCCAGGCTAGAGACAGCCTGCAACTTCTCCTTGAGGGCACAGATTTAACCTCAATTTGATTGCCTGACAACAAGTGCAAGGAGCGGGAAGATGGTGTGTGCAATAAGGTAACAACAAGGGATGGCCAGGTGAGAGGATTTTGGGAACCAGTTTCTATTCCCAGAATGTCTGCTGTCGCTGGAGCCCAGCATTCATGGTCTTCAATACACATCCGTAGCGCCGGTCACCATTTAAATGATCAGTGGCGATAAGATTAGTAATGAAAATCAACATACCTATTCACCTATTTCATGTTACCACCAGGAGACCACTAACCAGCAGAGTGTTGTAATGTGGCATTTTCTTTTAGCAGTTCTTTATGCTCCTCTGTGTATGACATACCCTGTGTTCCATTTCATTGTGGTGTTGCGTGTGCGGATTCCACCAATGGCAGTTTGTAATGTGGCTGGCGAAGGTGGGATCACCCTCTCTATGCTCTGACTTCTGATGATTAAAGCTGTGTTTCTGCGCATCCTGTGTCCGAGTCATCACCACATTTTTGGAAACGCTTTCCAGCCACATGTGGTGACTTCATCAGAGCACAGCATCAGAGCACCACAGCATGTCCTGTGTGAAGTTGGAGGCTGTGGAGTTGCCGAGGTGTACTTGGAAAGGGGCCCTCACACTGTTGTCCTAAGGTGAGAAGCTGACCCGGCCACTGCGTACCCCTTGCGCACCCTCCAGGCACCCTGAAGGTTTGTACCGCACATTTCCATCCTCCCACGGTGCTCCGATTCTCGTGTAAAAGTGAGGAAGAACCTCCATCTGCACTCGCCCTGCGGAGGCCTGAGGTAGTTTCCAGCCTAAAATTGCCCGTCGTCTCACCCCACTATTGGTGGCAGAGAAAATGGACCCGTTGGCCTTGGGGATCCTTTCACAGCCATCGGGAGCGTCGAACACTCACGCGCTGCCCGCAACGGTCGACAGCCATTGGGAGCGTCGTATGCTCACACGCGGCCCACAACGCTCACAAACTGAGTCATTCTCTCCCACGCCTTACCTGTTTGCGATCGTCTTCTATAACGGCAACTTTCTCTACCGCTGCTTGCTCTCTGCCATCTTGCGCACTCCTGCTTTGAGTCACACGATCGATTAGAGGAAAAGTGCCTCTGTCAAGTGAAGTCTGCTTTCTGCTGCTCGCCCCCTGCTGGCCAAGCTTGCTTTGCACCATTTTTAAATAGAAACAGCTCTATTGTGTTTTTCCAAGTTTTAGTTAAAGCAGCTCCATAGTTTTTCAAGATTTTTGGCTCTTTTACAGTTTGCCCTATCAACATGGCTGTGTCTTCAATTATCATTCCATTGCCGTTCCTTTCTCAACCAGGCCAACCATCAATGCTTTGGGAGGAATGGATTGACTTATTTGATAATTACATTATAGCTCTGGATGGCCTTGAGTTCTCATCTGAAAGGAAGAAAGCTTTGTTGCTAGGCACTATTGGTAAAGAGGCTCATCTCATCTTCAAGTACTTGCCCCAAATGTTAGGTAATGACAATAACCCTGTTGAGGATGTTTTCATGGAAGCCAAACTTCGCCTTGAGAAGAGGTTTGCTAAAGAAGAGAATATTGTCATGTCCCATTACAAGTTCTACACAAGGCTGCAAAAACCTGGCAAGACTCTTGATGAATTTATTTCGGTACTAAGAGAGCTGTCGATAAAGTGCAAATTTGGTCAGATGACAGATGAACTGATCAGGGACCAACTGATAGTTCATTGTCACAGCAAGAAAACTCAGGAACGTCTTTGGGCTGCGAAGAACTCATCCCTGAAGGATGCCATTTCTATAGCGAAAGTTGTTGAGGAGTCTGAATGCTGCATGAAAGAATTGAGTAAGGTGGAGAGCTCTCAAGGAGATGGTACAGCCATTGGGAAAAAAAGAAGAACCCAGCAAAGCTTTCAGCAACAAGTTTAATCTTAAGCCACAGAAGTTGTCCAAGTCCAAGGGGTGCTCTAGATGTGGCAGCTCTTACCACTCCAGTGATTCAAAGTGGTGCTTTGCTTCTAAACAAGACTGCAGAAAATGTGGGCACAGAGGCCACTATGCCCGCATGTGTAGAGACTTCAGTAAATCCAGGGTTGCAGTTACTTAGGATTTCAGTATCAACGGAGCCTGTGAGGACCGTGTCTTAATGGTCGTGCCAGACACTAATGGTTCTGAGAGGAAGAGCTGCCCCAAAGCATCCTTTGTTATCTTAGGCAAACACGTTGAATTGATGGTTGACTGTGGTTTCCTGTATACCATTGAGCCGAAGTGGATGTGGGAGAAGGAGTGGCCCAGGTTCCAATTTTGCCAAAGGACATTGACCCTAGGGGTTACCAGGGGAGAGGAGTGTTGTTCTAGACTTCTTTTCTGCTACCATTGTGTTTAAATCCAGGCATGTTGAAGGGAAGACCTACGTGGCAGGAGACGGCCCACCCATCTTGGTTGGAGTCACCAGTTTGATCTTCACATAGTTATCGATTCACATGCCCCTGGTCATGTCTTGTGTGTGCCTGATGCGTCTGCCACAGACAAAACCCTGGCAGAAATGGATGATGTTTTTAAAAAGAACCTCGGTATTTTAAAAGGGTATACTCATAAAATGGTGTTACAGGACGGCACCATTCCGGTGAAACACAAGTTGAGAAGGGTTCCTGTTGTTGTCATTGATAACGTGGAAAAATTGTTGAATGACATGCTTGAGGAAGGGGTAATAGAACGTGTTGAGGCATCGGAGTGGGTCTCTCCGGTCGTCATCACAAAGAAGAGTGATGGCAAGCTCAGGTTCTTTGTGGACCTTGGAAGCTTAAATCAACATGTGTTTGCCGACACTTTTCCCCTCCCTAACATCAATTAATTGTTGCTTTTGTTGAAGGGTGGTAAGTAGTTTTCAAAACTTGATCTGAAAGTGCTTACCACCAGATCAAACTTCATGATGACTCAAAAAATCTCATGGCCTTTATAACCATGGAAGGTACCTTTTGTTTTAGAAAGTTACCTCTCGGGCTATCCTCCGCTGCCAGCGTCTTTCAGCGGATCATGTCTGAGGTTTTCAGGGGCTTGGATAACGTACAGATTTCCAAGATGACATCCTGGTATTTGGTGGGTTGGTTGTGGAACACAACAAGATGTTGCGGGAAGTTCTGTGCAGGCTGAGGGAGGCTGACCTCACACTCAGGAGGGAGAAGTGTAAGTTTCTTGTGGAGGAGATTGAGTGCCTGGGACATATCATCTCTGGGCTGGGTGACCGTCCAAAGTTGGATCTCTTGGAGGCTATTAGATGTACCCCCGTCCCTTGTGACAAAGACCAGTTATGGTCCTTCATGGGCCTAATCGAGTACTTCTCAAAATTTGTTAAAGGCTTTGCCACTAAGACTGAAGCACTCAGGATCCTGTTGAGGAAGTAGTGTTCCTTTGTTTGGGGTGATGCTCAGCAAGAAGCTTTTATTCTGATTAGGAAGGATATTTGCGAAGCTAACGTCCTGGCTCCCTTCGATACTCTTCTCAAAGACTTCTTGACTGTTGATGCAAGTGCTTGCGGTCTTGGAACTGTGCTTTCCCAAATGCACATGGGTGGTGAAAGAAGTGTGGATTTTGCCTCACGTTCTCTGTCCGATTGCGAGAGCAATTATTCGGTCATTGAGCATGAGGCTCTGGGAGCTGCTTGGTCTGTTGAGCACTTCAGGACCTTTTTGTGGGGCGTTGACTTCTGTATTCGCACAGACCACAAACCTTTGGTCAAGCTGCTGAGCCCTAGATCTGCTGGTAAGGGTTCTGCGAGGCTTGCCAGACTCGCTTCTACGCTCCAAGAATATCGGTACCATGTCTTACACATTCCTGGGTGGAAGAATGCTCAGGCCGATTGCTTGTCTTGTTTATCTCTAAAGGTCACGGGCGAGGTTGGATCTGGGGTGTCTGGAGAGTTTGATGGTGCTGTGGCCTCTTTGTGTGATGTTGAGGAGTGTGTTGCTTTTGTCTTCTCTTCTAAAGATTTGAGTCATTTTATGGATCTGGATGTTACCCGTAAATGTGTTGAAAAAATGTTGGTTCGGGGTGAGCGTAGGGAGAGCACTCTGGCTCCCTCTGTAAGACTGTATGTGAAGATCTTGGACGAGCTGAGCATGAGGGGTGCGAAAGGTCTAATGAAGAACGATAAGTTTGTGCCTTCTAAGGGTTTGAGGTCTAGAATTATTGGGCTTGCACATGAAGGGCACCTCGGTCAGACCTTGACCAAAAAAAAGGGTGCGTGAGGATTTCTGGTGACCCGGTATGGACGAACAAATCACTTCTTGGGTTGTTGGGTGTGAGGTATTCAGGGAGAGTGTGAAGAGGCTCAAGACCGGGTCTCATGCCACCCGGTGTCTCATTGAAGACCCTGGTGTTCCTTGGAGTACTGCTTGTCTAGATTTCATTGGGCCCATGCATCATGTGGCAGGAAAATAGAGGAATTCCTTGGTTTTGATTGACATTCATTCTAAATGGCGCATTTGTCAAATTTATGTCCGATGTCACCACGAAGAGCACCATTGAGCAACTAAATGCTATTTTCCATGAAGAGGGGCTTCCCCACACCCTGGTCACGGATAATGGTACCCAGCTGGTTTTGCATGAGATGAGAGATTTCCTGGCTAAGTGTGGGATTGTTCATCACCGCACAGCGCTTTACAACACCCAAGCCAATGGCATGGTGGAGCGTGCCAACCAGCTGGTCAAGGATACCATTTTCATGGCCATTCAGTGTAGTAAGGATGTCTGTGTGATGGTCTGCGAGATGTTTTTGGCTCATGGCACAAATGTCAATTGTGCCACTGGTTTTACCACATTTGAAAGAATGCGTGGAAGGAAGCCAGGCACCAGACTTCTTCCTTCTTGGCTGGCCTCTCCCTAGCCTACAGCCTTTCAGGTGGAGAAGGACAGAGGGGACCGTGATGGTGTTCATGAGGATGATTGGGTCAAAGTGAGGTATGGCAGACCTTGCAAAGGCTTATCTAAGTTTTGGGGCCCTTTTACGGTCATGCATGTGTTTGACAATTATGTGCTTCTTCACAATGACAACTGGAACAAGCGCAAGGTTGCTTTGTATCATAGAGGGGTGGGCGTGGATCCTTTGGTCAGCTAACCTAGCTCTGTACATTCTGGCAAACATCTTAATGGTTCTATGTTGATAAGTGATGCAGAGTTGTCCTTCACTGGGTTCCAGGCCACAAGGGAGACGGGTTCAGGGGGTGCCTCCAGTTCTCTTGCCTCTGATCTGCCTTCTGATGTTGGCGTCAGTGTTCACTCTCCTCCCACGTTACGCAGACCTCCTCGTTATTTGGAGGATTTTGATCAGACTTGATTTCTGTTCCTTTTCTACTGGTTCTTCCTTCCTCGATTTATCTCTTTTTGCACCTTGCTTTCTCTTGTTTTCTTGCTTCTTCTCTCATTGTTTTGTGGGTAGAAGGGAGGGAGGTGTTATGCTCCCTTTTGTATGACATACTCTGTGTTCCATTTCATTGTGGTGCTGCGTGCGTGGATTCCACCAACGGCAGTTTGTAATCTGGCTGGTGAAGGTGGGATCACGCTCTCTTAGCTCTGACTTCTGATGATTAAAGCTGTGTATCCACGCATCCTGTGTCTGAGTCATCACCATACAGAACAACCGAAGTTCGCAGCCTGGTGGGAGCAACTGTAAGCCTGACCTACTGCGCTACTTTTCTTAAGAAGGAGCTGGCTTCGCCCACACCAGAGGCTAACATTATCTAAAGGGCAGCACAAACCTAAAAGTTTCTCCGTTGGGGGAGAGAAACTGAATGAGGAGCTGAGGACTGGAAGTAGGGAAGGGAGGGGAAATTAGTGCATTTGTGAGACCAGCAGTGCCAGGAGGCCCTCAGAGGGTGTGATGGAGAACTGCGATGAAGCAGAGAGGGAGCTGGCGGCATGAGCGAGTGGGGAACAATATTTCGAATTTTAAGTAGATGGATTTGTAATCCTGCATAGTTCAGAATCCCTTCATCGACCTCAGAAAGATGAAGACATGACAGGATGTAACATAACCCGCAGGCTAATGTTGATCACTGCAGCTAGCACATTACCCAACAGTGCTATTTCCTGAGTTAACCCTGCTTTTCTGCAGGAGATTTAAATCATGTGGCATGAATTTTAAAATGCGGATTGTCTCAAAATACCAGGTTAAGGGGTAGGTGGAGGGAAAAGGGACAGACAGTAGACCGAGGGACTTGTGTGCCCAAGGGGCCATGGAATGGTTAGAGACAAGGACAGAGTGAAGGAATCGAATGGATAGAGGCGCATGATGGGTGGAGACAAGGGAGTATAAGGGCAATGGAAGGTTGGGGGACTGGAAAGACGAGGACAGAGGGACAGGAGCTGCATGGAGAGACCAGCAACCTTTGGAGAAACCATGGTTAAGGAATGGGTGGACGGATATGCTAAATATATGCGTGGAAAACCAAAGTATGGGCTGAAGGAAGATTGGAGAGGTCTGAGTCATGACTTGCGATGTAAGACGAGACACGGATTAGTGGTGAAACTGGGGATAGCAGTGTTAGAGAAATAAATACATTTGCACCCTCGTAAGTAATCCACGCAAGGTCAGATGTATATTTAGTGCCTACATATGGAGAGATACATATTTTTCCTCAACAATCATTCCTTTAGGATAGTCATATCCTACATTAGTGACAAAACAATATATATATATATATATATATATATATATATATATATATATATATATATATATATATATATATATATATATATCACTCCAAGTGCCCCGGGACTTCAGAGACGTCACTCCACGAGGAAGTAGATTTCCAGCCTTTTATTTGCAAGAAGCTACGCACTGCAGCTGTGCATAGAAGAGTCCCGACGCGTTTCGCAGCTCACGCTGCTTTTTCGTAGGGTGGCAAACATCGAGTGCCGAAGATCTACAGCAATATTTATCCAATCCGCATGCACTCCCTGGTGAGTTGCATGCTGGTAGCTGTAGTTTGCTTTTTCCCTTCAGTGGGGTTCGTCACTAGAACTTAGTTCTTTTTGCCTTTATTTCTTTTTCTGCCCTCCAGTGGGCTACAGACGCAGTGATTAGCTTCTAATTGCAGTTTCCTCGTGCTGCATTCAAACTGTCAGATGGCAGTCAGCAGCCCCGCAGTCACATTCTAATGGGGGTGGTTCATCTCTCGTGGCTGAGGCCGCCATGTACAACATCACTCCAAGTGCCTCGAGACTTCAGAGACGTCACTCCACGAGTGCGACACGCGTCAGGACTCTTCTATGCACT
Source organism: Triturus cristatus (assembly GCF_964204655.1). Classification (NCBI taxonomy): domain Eukaryota; kingdom Metazoa; phylum Chordata; class Amphibia; order Caudata; family Salamandridae; genus Triturus; species Triturus cristatus. The sequence goes on along the minus strand of NC_140590.1, from coordinate 471,358,484 downwards.
GCTGCAGTGCGTAACTTCTTGCAAATAAAAGGTTGGAAATCTACTTCCTCGTGGAGTGACGTCTTTGAAGTCTCGGGGCACTTGGAGTGAGATATATATATATATTACCTACTGGCGGTCGCCTGTTGGTAGTTATAGTTAGGACCTTGTTTCTATTCCAAAAGTGTTTTTTCTTTTAGCCAATATCTTTGGCACCGTTTGACGAATCTTCGCGAAATTTTCCCAAAAAAGGTTCACTGAGGTCAGTTCCTGTCTTGAAGTTTCGGGGTGATTCGTCAAGTGGGGGCCAAGAAAAAAGGGGGGACCCAAAACGCGTTTTCCACATGTTAATTTCCATAAGAACTTTAGACAAGGCTACAGCCCGAACTGCTGAACGGAATTACACCAAATATGGCAAAAAGGTAGCTCTTGGTCCAGAAGGCAACCTTTTTTGTAAATGGTGTAAATCGGTTCAGTAGTTGCTGAGAAATTCAAAAAATAAAAATGCATATATCTTAGCACCGAGGAAAAATCGCAACTCCTCCCGAGCACTAGCTGACTTCTGATTGGCTGCCAACACTCCAAAGCAGAAGAACAAGAAAAAGGGGGGAAAAAAGTGAAAAATGAAAAAAATGGGTGGGGTAAAAACACCCTGACCCCCTAGGCCTGATCAGGTGGTCCCACAGGGACCCCCAGGCCCCCTCAATTTTAGTTTTTTTCAATCGGCAGAATTCACACTAGGTGCGCGAATCCTGCTGAGAAAATTAACAAAAAACAAAGCACGGGCTCCCACGCTTCGTTATCTGTAAGCCCCCGGGTAGGCCAGGTCCCGTGGGCAATGTCAAAATCATATAGCCACCTCCCCGGGGCTATACTTATTATATGTGGGGGCATGCGGCCCCCATGCAAACCCAGGGACCGCTACCTTCCCGGGCCTTGTTTAATAAGATGTGGGTTGGCCTCCCAGGCCCCCCCAAGCCCCAGGGACTGCCACCTCCCTGAGGCTTTATTTAATTATTTGCGGGGGTCTCACGGGCCCCCCAAGTACTGGGGAGCGCCACCTCCTGGGGCTTAAATTAAAAAATGAAGACACTGCCCTGGGGGCTACCACCTCCCCAGGGCACTAATTATTTAAATGCGGGGGTCTATTATAGATCCCCAGGCCCCACTACGTCCTGGGACTTTGTATATGTTTTGGAGCCCTTGATGGCCCTAGGGACCATCACCCCCTAGGGCCGGCTCCTGCAATGTCCCGGGGTTCCCACGTTGCACCGCGTGCCCACGTTACGCTGGATGGGCCATGTACGCACCGTCCGCACACGGAGGACATATTATGCGCTTCGTTGTGAAAGGTAAACTAGTAATTGTTCAATTCGCGAATATGCCATGCACAAAAGGTGCACTGCGGGCACCTTTTGCACACGGGGGGGGGGGAAATGTGGATAATTTTTTTTTTATAATTAATTTTTACCGTACGCGTACGGTAAGCGTAATCGCTGTTTTTTCGAAAATATATAAAATTGAATTTTTAACCTTGGGGGTTCTTTTGGGACACCTTACATGTTTTCAACCTTTCAACCTCAGAGTGCGAGAGAGAAAATGGCGGCCACCGTTTCCTGGTTTCGACCGATTCGAATGTTTACTAAGATCTAACAGCCAATCAGAATCGCGCTCGCGCACGGCACCGTACGCGTACGGTAAGCTTACCGTAAGCGCACCGTAAGCGCACCGTAAGCTGCCACAAATATATATATTGATTTAAATGCTATTTTCTCAGGAACTACTGAACAGATTTACACCAGACCTACAAAAGGCACTTCCTTGACCTGTAGACTACCTCTCTGCCAAATTTCAAGTAACTCTGTTCAGCCGTTCGGGCTGTAGCTGTGTCTAAAGGTCCTCTGGAAAAATGCATGGGAAAAACGCGTTTTGGGACCCCCCTTTTTTCTCAGCCCCCACTTGACGAATCCCCCCGAGACTTTCAGGGTAGGAGCGGAGCGTAGCGCCCCATTAGTTTTGAAAATTTCGCGAGGATTCGTCAACCGGCGCCAAAGTTATTCCAAATAGAATGTTGCGGTTTTCCTATGGAAACAGGGTCCTAACTATAACTACCTATATATATATATATATATATATATATATATATATATATATATATATACATATGCATTCAGGCTTTTATTATTGTCAGGCGCAATGCAATACAATTTATGAAATTGTGAAAACTGAATTTCCATTTCAATCTCATTGTGCCTATATAGTATTTCTTCGTGTATACATGTTTTCTATGTCTATGACAGAAAAGTAAAAAAATGTGTTGCATTTGCACTTTAAATACCGGGTCTGCACGGATGTGTGGTCAGGTGACCAAGGCTGCTGTGACGGCCGAAACGCGTCCTGACATCCGTTATGGGGATTGTAAATAAATAAAACTGTTGGCACGATAAGAGGTCTGCGCTCGTGATTTCCCCCCAGGAAGTGTGCTTACGAGTGGTCAAGAAATATATATATATATATATATATATGTATGTAAGTATATATGTATGTATGTATGTATATATATATATAACCTACTGGCAGTCGCCAGTAGGTAGTTATAGTTAGGACCAAGTTTTTGACCATTTTTTTTTGGTTTGCTTATAACTTTAGCATTGTTTGATGAATCTTCATGAAATTTTCCAAACGAATTCTTTGTTCATATCAGGTCCTATGTTGAAAGTTTGGGGGTGATTCATCAAAGGGGGGGCCGAGAAACAAGGGGGGTCCCAAAACTTGTTTTCTCCATGCAATTTCCATAGGAAACTTTAGACAAGGCTACAGGTTGAACGGGTGAACGGAATTACCCCAAATTTGGCAGGGAGAAGGGTCTTGGTCTAGAAAGCACACTTTTGTTAATTTGGTGTAAATCCGTTCAGTAGTTTTGGAGAAATATCGAAATTTATAGTTATCAATATTTGGGAATTCTGCCATCTGATTGGCTGAGGCTTTACGAGCACAGCTTGCTGCTTATTGGCTGTGAGCTGTTGCAACTAGAAAGTGTTGGCAGCCATTTTGTGATTCCGTTGAAATGAGTAAGGGGAAAAAAAGGCGAAAAGGAAACAGGAGGATAGGAGCACTGTAACCTCTGTGGGGGAGTGCGATGCGAAGTACTCACTGCTACCGGTCTGAAAGTGCGGTGTTGCAACACTCGGGTATGAAACCGAGAGCCTAAACCGTGAGCTCATTGCTGTAAAGTGATGTGCTCTCGTCTTTGTAGCATACCTGTGTAAGTAGAGTTAGTAGGCATTTATACCATACAGGGAGTGGGAAGCGAACTTCTGTCCCCTACCGTGCGTTTATACTATCCCGGAAGTGGGAAGCGAAGTACTCATGCCTACCGGTGTGACGACTCGGTGATCAAACCGAGCTGCTTGCAGGAAAGTGATAGGCTCTGGGCGCTGTAGCATACTGGCCGCTGTAGTATAACTGTGTAAGTAGTGTTAGTATGCGTTTATACTATACAGGGAGTGGGAAGTAAACTACCCACCCCTTCTGGTCTGAAGACTTGGGATTAAACCGTGAGCCTAAACCGTGAGCTTATTGCTGTAAAGTGATGTGCTCTGGGCGCTGTAGCATACCTGTGGAAGTAGTGTTAGTTTGCATTTATATAATACAGGGAGTGGGAAGCAAACTACTCACCGGTTTCAAGACTTGTGGATGAAACCATGAGTTCATTGCTGTAAAGTTCTGTGCTCTGTGTAGTATTCCAATGTAAGTCATAGTAGAATGTTAGTATGTAATGCTACTAGAATGTAAGTATGTAATGTTAGAATGTAGGGCTGTCTTGGGGAGTTTGTACACGGTGCTGGAGAAGATGGTTGCCTTGCTGTCTGCTCCTGTTGGTGGCTGTTTAAGCTGTCTTCTTTTCCTGTAATAAATCTACTTATCGGATCCACTGCTGTCTGCCTCTTCACTACATAAATTTGGTGAGGAGCGGGAGAAGGTAAAAAGAAGGCAGGACTCACCAATATTTCGAGCTTCCTTGCGTTCTGCTGAAGACCCGTTTTCTTCGTGAAGCTGTTTCTACTCATCCCAGGGTCATCGGCTCATCGAACTATGTGATCCAAACTCTGGAAGGATTTATATATTTTTATTTTGGGCTTCCTCTGCCTCTTCACCACACTCTGGTCACTGTACTACACGTGTGCAAGTAGTGTTAGTATGCGTTTATACTAATTCTGTAGTTATGCAGTAATTAATGCATCATGGCCCTATGGAGCACCACCTCCCAGGCGCAGCTCATACAATGTCCCGAGGTGTGCCTCCGCAGAACATTTATGTTTGCTATTACAGGGCGGGAGCATGGCTTCCACCCTGTGATAGCAAATCCTTGTTTGCCTCGTTGAAGCGAGAGGAAGAAAATCTTGTATCGCTTCAATAAAGCCGATCAGGATGGTAAAAATGGAGGAAACAAAATGAAGCGAGGTCTCACCCGTTCATTTAAATGAGCCCTCTGGTGGGTAATGTTCCGGGGCCAATCCTATTATTATATTGCAGGGTCTCTGCAGCACTGGGGACCTTAATCTTTCTCTTGTTTTCTTGCTTCTTCTCTCATTGTTTTGTGGGTAGAAGGGAGGGAGGTGTTATGCTCCCTTTTGTATGACATACTCTGTGTTCCATTTCATTGTGGTGCTGCGTGCGTGGATTCCACCAACGGCAGTTTGTAATCTGGCTGGTGAAGGTGGGATCACGCTCTCTTAGCTCTGACTTCTGATGATTAAAGCTGTGTATCCACGCATCCTGTGTCTGAGTCATCACCATACAGAACAACCGAAGTTCGCAGCCTGGTGGGAGCAACTGTAAGCCTGACCTACTGCGCTACTTTTCTTAAGAAGGAGCTGGCTTCGCCCACACCAGAGGCTAACATTATCTAAAGGGCAGCACAAACCTAAAAGTTTCTCCGTTGGGGGAGAGAAACTGAATGAGGAGCTGAGGACTGGAAGTAGGGAAGGGAGGGGAAATTAGTGCATTTGTGAGACCAGCAGTGCCAGGAGGCCCTCAGAGGGTGTGATGGAGAACTGCGATGAAGCAGAGAGGGAGCTGGCGGCATGAGCGAGTGGGGAACAATATTTCGAATTTTAAGTAGATGGATTTGTAATCCTGCATAGTTCAGAATCCCTTCATCGACCTCAGAAAGATGAAGACATGACAGGATGTAACATAACCCGCAGGCTAATGTTGATCACTGCAGCTAGCACATTACCCAACAGTGCTATTTCCTGAGTTAACCCTGCTTTTCTGCAGGAGATTTAAATCATGTGGCATGAATTTTAAAATGCGGATTGTCTCAAAATACCAGGTTAAGGGGTAGGTGGAGGGAAAAGGGACAGACAGTAGACTGAGGGACTTGTGTGCCCAAGGGGCCATGGAATGGTTAGAGACAAGGACAGAGTGAAGGAATCGAATGGATAGAGGCGCATGATGGGTGGAGACAAGGGAGTATAAGAGCAATGGAAGGTTGGGGGACTGGAAAGACGAGGACAGAGGGACAGGAGCTGCATGGAGAGACCAGCAACCTTTGGAGAAACCATGGTTAAGGAATGGGTGGACGGATATGCTAAATATATGCGTGGAAAACCAAAGTATGGGCTGAAGGAAGATTGGAGAGGTCTGAGTCATGACTTGCGATGTAAGACGAGACACGGATTAGTGGTGAAACTGGGGATAGCAGTGTTAGAGAAATGAATACATTTGCACCCTCGTAAGTAATCCACGCAAGGTCAGATGTATATTTAGTGCCTACATATGGAGAGATACATATTTTTCCTCAACAATCATTCCTTTAGGATAGTCATATCCTACATTAGTGACAAAACAAATATATATATATATATATTCACTGAAAAAAACCATGGGTTTCACACACGTTATAGTTAGGAATTAGCATTTAAAAAACCTTAGAAATTCAATGAAAAAACCAAAGGTTTCACACATGTTATAGTTAGCTGGACATTTTACTCGTAAAAAACCATTGAAATTCCCCCGTTATAGTTAGTTCAGCTAACTATAACTCGCGCGCCCGCAATGCACTACTGATGACGTCACATATTACATCACTCATGACATGGTCACTGACATCACTCATGACATCACTGATGACATCTCAAATGACATCACTGATGACATCACTGATGACATCACCCTTGTGATAGAGTGGCAGACCTCCTCTCCCCCTAATATAACCATTGAAACACACATTCAAAAATAGAAACTAAAATGTTCAAAATAATGAACATATCAATATCAGTTACAACAACCTATTCAGTAATTCTAAGAACCACATACACATACAGTAATTCACCAACAGTCCTCTACAGTCACTCATACATGTACTCACTCATCATATGTACTCATACACCTGTACATCCCGTTACACAATGCCACTCATCCATAGAGTAACTCACACACATAGTCACTCATGCTAATAAAGAATCAATCATCCATTTACTTGCATATACAGTTATACACACACCACCACACTTACTTCTACAGAAACTTACATATACTTACTCTTTTAAACAATCACTTATAGAAACACATACTTATTCATACAGGAACTCTTCCAATCTCTCACTCTCACATATACTCACTTATATACACCAATAGTCACATATACTAGTTTAAAACATATGTAGTTACTCATAAAGACACTATTGAGACAGTCATTCACTCACTAACACACCCATGCACACACTCATCCACCCATACAGTCCTGCACACATGCTGTATTCAACACATACAAACAGTGAGTCACTCATTCATGCACCTATGCACTAAGTAATACCCCCCACCGAACCATACAGAAACTCAGACACTCATAGTGATAAAAAACCAACTAATAACCTATATAGACACTCATGTAGCTACTCACCAACCCATGCAGCCACTTATACACAAAGTAAGAAACTGATACAGATATTTAAATATTTAAAGATTACTCAGTAAGCCATGTATTCACTATGATACACTTAAACAGTCAGTTACACAAAAAAAATTCAAAAAAAAAGTATCCATTTAGACACTTATATACCCATTTATTCTTCCTTTGACCTTGAGATATACATAAATATAAAAAATATATAATTTTCATAAAAACACACAATCACTGGATGATGTCATCAGTGATGTCATCAGTGATGTCATTTGAGATGTCATCAGTGATGTCATGAGTGATGTCAGTGACCATGTCATGAGTGATGTAATATGTGACGTCATCAGTAGTGCATTGCGGGCGCGCGAGTTATAGTTAGCTGAACTAACTATAACGGGGGAATTTCAATGGTTTTTTACGAGTGAAATGTCCAGCTAACTATAACATGTGTGAAACCTTTGGTTTTTTCATTGAATTTCTAAGGTTTTTTAAATGCTAATTCCTAACTATAACGTGTGTGAAACCCATGGTTTTTTCAGTGAATTTCAAAGGTTTTTTAAATGCTAATTTCTAACTATGCCTACAGAGATAGGACATGTGAAGAAAGAAGAAAAAATGGACAGAAAGAAACAAAAGAAGTGCAGAAAGAAGCAACAGAAGTCCTCAAATACGAAGATAAGTGCAGGAAGAAGGATAACGTGCAGAAAGAACAAAAAGAAGAGCAGAAAGAAGCCTTGTTGCAAAATCATCCTGTACCCTCAACTTTTTCAGACGGATACTGGTGGTAACTGAGTCTGACTAACCAGTCCTAGAGCCAGTGCTATGTTAAAAGACACTAAGAATACAGTGAAAACACCTACATACACTAGGGAACATTATGCGTTGGGGTCCCCCTGTGATTAGCATGACCTCCTCTGTAAGCCCCTAGTGTATAATAGGGCATGGGGATTAAAACTACCTCTTAAAACAGGCCACAGTGCGTTTTTGCACACATTAACTCAGGCCCCGTCCCCTCCCTTCACCACTGTGTAAACACGCCCTGTGTCCATTTTTAGTTGGGAGATTAAGTTCATTTGAATCCTGAGGGTCCCTAGGGTCCAACTAGCCCACTAGGTACCTCCAGTAAGTGCCACAGAGCTGCGTTGCAGAGAGGTGTAAAAAGTGGCACGGCCTGGACCACCTCTCTGCAATGCAGCTCAGTGGCGCTTACTGGAAGCACTTGGTGGGCTAGTTAGCCCCCAGGGGCCCTCAGTATTGAAGGGAAATTATATCCCCAATTTAAAACATGCCATAGTGCGTGTTTGCACACGTCACCTCAGGCCCCGTCCCCTCCCTTCACCACTGTGTAAACGCGCCCTGTGGCTGTTCTAAGTTGAGAGTCCCCTTGAATCCTAAGGGTCCCTAGGGTCAAACTAGACCACTAGGTACCTCCAGTAAGCGCCACAGAGCTGCGTTGCAGAGAGGTGTAAAAAGGGGCTTGGCCTCAGAACACCTGGCTGCAGCGCAGCTCCCTGGCGCATACTGGAGATGCCTGTTGGGGGCGCGTTTGCAGAGTGCTGCACGGAGGGGGCATGGCCTCCGGCACGATGCCAGTCTTTTATTTATTTTAGTTTTTTAAGAAGGGGGGCTGTTTGGTTCCCCTTCTTATTCTAATTTATTGGCCCTGATGACCCCATCCCCCAGGGCCAGTCTCATAATTATATTTTTTTGACCCCAATCCCCAGGGCCGGCCACTGTTTTTTATTATTTTTAAAAAATATATATTTATAGACACACCTAGGACATGCTGGACAAACCGTACGTACCTATCACCATGACGATTTGCGTGATATTCATTAAAAGGCGACTATGCATGCAATGAATCCACGTGGAATGTATTTACACCACTAGTGAAGCTCTGACATGTCTGATGCCCTACCGTGCCTAATCCTGGTAGACACCCTTGTCGTTTATTTATACAAACATGGGTAGCTATTGACGGGCACATTTAATACACATGCACACCAAGCCATTCAAAGGGGATTCGACAAAAATTCGACCAAAACTATGCAAGAAACCCCCCTCACGGTTAATAAAACACACATCCACTGCCGGATGTGTAATACTTTTTATTTTACTCTCTGGAAAGGGGACGAACATCACTTGAGAGTCACAGCGTGCTCCTGACAGAGCCCAATGCTGTGTTACACCCACCATTGCCTGCCGAGTGCCACACACCTCTGTGTTGTATTCCACTAGCTAGTGCATATGCTATGACACTCTCTAGCCCATGTGCACTGTAACACCACCCCGTGAATATGTCATGCCACACTTGTCTTCGCACGGGTTATATTGCCCCATCTAACGTGCCTTTCTCGATGCCTATGTTATAACGCACAGTGCTATGCCATACATATTACAATCTGGGATCCATATATTTGTCACAGTGCATATGCAACGTTACACTCCCCAGCACATATTTTATATTACAACTTTAGAGACTAGTTAGGTTACACAACACTGCCCTGTGCATATTACACTCCAAGGCGCATATCGCATAGCACGCGCTAGTGCCTGTGCTATCTCGCGCTCTCCAATGAATCTGTCATTGCGCACAATGTATTGCAAATTATATTTCACGCCCGGTTCATCTTATATCACACTTTTTGGTGCATAGTTTATACCATACACTATATCTAGTTTTCATTTTCAATCGTGCTCTCAGGACTATGTTCTATATAACACTGTGTTCACCTACCCTTTTCACGGGCATTACATTTTGCGATAGGGGGTGGAGGGTCAGGGGGTGTTTCTGCCAAGTGAGCCCGGAGTCACAGACACAAACATCCTCTTCTTCCTGAATAAAAGTGAGATTATGCTGCATACTTTAAGTAGTTCGCACAGACACAATGTTTTAAAAACAATAAAGTTCCTAATACCCGCCTTCTCTGAACAGTTAGCTTGCTGCCCCATCCCCTTCCTCCCTATCCTCTGTTGTGTGAATCCATGGACTAGCCTCCTCCCTCCTGCCATGCATGGTCTGATGTGCTGCCACTGCCCTCAATTTAGTATGATGTACCAGTCCAGTCCTCCTGCCCTCCATTGCCCAATTCTATGCCCCATCATTGACCTCCTGCTTAAACTCTGTGCTTAGCTTGCTGCCCCTATTCTCCTTCCCCCTGCCCTCCGATGTCTTTGTGCATGCCCCTGCTCCATCCTTTTTGCCCACCATGTCCCATGGACCTGCCACTCCTATCTACTCTGAGTGTTCTGTTGAGCTGCCACTCCCCTCCCACCTGCCTAGCATTGTCAGATGACTGTAACCTGTCACTGCCACCTCCACCCTGCCTGTCCACATGCCATGCCCCTATCCTCTTCCTCCTGTCCTACATGGTCCATTGTACTGCCACACCCTTCTGCCCTCCCTGGTCTGTTGTGCTGCAACTGCTCCTCCTGCCTGCCCCGTGTGGTCTGTTGTGAGGTCCCTTCCCCTGAACTTTCTTGTCTGTGCACAGGTCCTGACCCTCCCTTCTATCCTCCATTGTCCTTTGTGCATGCCCCTCCACCCTCCTTCTTGCCCATCATAGCCATTGTGCTGCCACTAACCCTCCCACTTGCCATGCATGGTCTTCTGTGCTGCCATGGCCCCTCCCACCTTCCCTGTGTGGTCAGTTAGCTGCCCCTGACCCCCTCCCACCTTCCCTCCATGGTCTGTGTGTATGCCATCACAGTCTCACTGTTGCTCTTCATGGTGTGTCTTGCTTCTAGTGCCCATCCTGCCTGACCTCCATGGCTATCTTGCTGCTCCTGCCCTGCCCCCTTGCCCCCAGCCCTACTCCCTCCCTCCTGGCTTGTCTGTTCCATTGTAATGCCCCTGATCCGTCCCTCCTGCCCTTTATGGTCTGTTATGCTGCAGCTTTCTCTCCTGTCTGTCCATTATGGTCAGCTAGCTACCATTGCCTCTTGCCCCTCTGTTCTCTGTTGTCCATGTGCATGGTCCTGTCCCCTCCCTCTTGCTTTCTATGGATTGTTGTGCTGCACTCCCGTCCTGCATGCCCTGTGTGGTGTATTGTGCTGCTGCAAACCCTGATGCCTGCCCTGCAGGGTCAGTTTGGTGCACCTCTCCATGTCCCTCCTGTCCTCTGTTATCCAAGTCCATGTCCCTATCCCATTTCCTTCCATGATCCAATGTACCATACTTGCGAACATTTTGAACTTGGTAAGAGGGAGATTTTGAAAAAAAACTGGGGTATTGATTTTCCCCTTTGAGTTACATTGAAAAAGAGGATATTGTAGACAGGAGACAGATCAAATAAAGCCCATTTGAGCTTAAAAACATTGGACGTTTCCTGGCTGAATCGGGTCTGTTGGCATGTATGGTTGTACTACCATTGCCTCTTCCTTCTGCCCACAATGGTCTATTACATTGCCACAGCCTTGAAGGAGGGTAGATTTTGTATCACAGGGGGCCCCTGGCCCGTTCTGTCCACACCTGAAGTATGAGACCCTTGTCCTTGCCCTGCCAGCTGCATTTGTAGGCCGTATTAAATTGACCAGCGGGTCCTGTATTGCTATATAATTATCCTGAGACATCCTTACCACTCAGCCAGCATAAAACCCCTGTGTAGGCCCTTCTGTTCAATATGTAGGCCTCTTTGTTAAATTGACCATAGCTCTGCAATTTTAGTGTATAGCAGTCTGAAGGCAGGTCTGCGAGGCCTTCTGATCCAAACTAGTAGCCCCCACCCTACCCGAGTGCTCCGTGCTCGGTATCAAAGTTCAACATCCCCCTGAAGCTGTCGACATACAGTAGGCTGCATCCTGGACTGGTACTTGCTTCCTGGGCAGGTTTCCCGCTTTTAAGGAAGTGGCAACCGCAGAGCGTCAAGTTAGGAGAACTGAGGAGATTTTATACATGAATATATTGAATTCCCGTACAATACCCATTATTTTCTGCTTGCTCTATGGAACTTACGATAAGCGATTGGCCTGAGAGACTGACCTTTTCACCCAGTCCATTGTCAGCATTAAGTGGGTAAATGACGAAATGTCTGGTAAAATCTGCAGTCGAAGCTTTTGGGTAGCATACGTAGGTAGATGTAGCGTGCAAAGGAGCCCACAAAATGATATAAAAAGGGAGCACCCACAGATATCGACGGACTACCTCGCCGTCTGTATGTAGGTTAACAGGCAGTGCAGGTTTTCCCCAAGAGCTGGGAGCTCTTGTCTTCCTTTGCTTAAAATGTCTTGCTCTGCTTTGCTTGAAGTATCTTATTCTATTTTACCTATATGAAATGTCATGTTATGTTTAACCATTGTTCTCTTTACTTTTGCATTTAAAAGATTTTGTATTGTAATTGCAGGAATGCTTGCTCTAAGAGTAAACGTGAGTGTTCCTAGGTAACATTTTCCTTGGTGTAACTTGTTTCTCATGATGCATTTATAGATGTGTTTTCTCTCTCTCTCTGTCAGTACATTAATTGAGATACAGAGAATATTATGACAGCTGTATGATTATCTGGATTCTGTTTTTTGTACTTTATGTCTCTATTCTGCGGTTTCTTTGAAGTTGCATCTTCTCATTAAACTGCCATTGTATTCTGCCTCCAATTCCATGTCTCATATGTCTGTTTTCTTCATTTTTGGAGCAAGCGTTCCTAGGCACCCCGGCTCAAATTAAGGTGCCCCTTTTGTCCCTGACTCACTCTCCTGCTCAGTTCTGTGGTGGCTCCCGGGGATCTGGGGACCGCCCCTAGCTTCCTTGACCCGTAATAGATCTTCCCTCCAACAGCCTCTCTTGCAAGTCCTGTATTGTTGGTTTGTTGCCCCTGCCCCCCTTTCCACTGCCCTCCATAGTCTGTTGTGCTTCCACGGCCCTTCCTGCATGCTCAGTGTGGTTAAATTGTTGCCTTTGCACCCTCCTACCTGCCTTCAATTTTCAGAGTCCATGCCCCTGGCCTCTGCCTCTCAACAGTATCCTAATGAACAACTAGATTGCTAACATTCTATATTTATTACAAAAGTGTGGAACGCCTGACATCATCTTGATGTAATCAAAACTGTAATACCTAGAGCATTTCCTTTAGAAATTACATATATGAGAGGGTCTTATTGGCATCAAAATTATGGTTAGGGCTCTAAAAGACTAAAATAAGGACATATTTTCTGAGTTTTCAAATAGCGACAAAGCACTTTTAAATTATTTATTATCTTTATGTTTTTTTATCCAGTTGACCACTTGATTAAATGTTGCACTTAGGGGAGAGGATGTGGTGTTACTTCCAGAACTGCAGACTTTGCAACTGGGGAACCAGGTTGAAGTTTCTGCTTCAGCTCGACATTCTGTGATTCTGGTCAAATCACTTAGTCTCCCCATGTCTACAACCAAAATGAATTTGTTCTTGTGTGATGTAACCAATGCTCATGTAAAGCACTCCAATACCTGACAAGTCTGCACTATATAACACTGCAAAAACACAAAATAATAAGTATTTTGCACACTTCTGTCATTGGGCTATATTTGGGCTACATCTGGTTGATTTTGGGCTACATTTGGGCTCTTTTGTCTCCGGTGGCCATCTTGGGAGATTTATTTGTTATGAAGTTTCCTAATTTCCTCATGTACTGCAGTCTCCTCAGTAGCAAATGCTTTCAGTGTTTTACTTTGATTCCATCATGAAGGTATTCAGATATGTCACACATTTGCCATAAATTCTGAATGTTAGCACTCTAGTTGCTCATTAGATCACTGTAGTAAAACTACTCCACCATGGAAGTCTGCTCCTGGTATTAAAAGTGCATGTTTCAGTCTGCATGTCAGAATTTTTTAATGAAATAGAAGAGGATTTGAGAAGTCACTCAAAATGTGCCCTCATTTTCTTTCTTCAGTATTAATCATAATTTCTATGGCAAAATGAACCTCCTCATTGTGTTCCTTTTTAAATTAAATGTTTTAAGTGTTACCAGTTTATTCCAATCAAGATGGCTTCAGGTGTGCCATACTTTTGTCATAATGAAGACAGTAAGCGCTCTAGTTGTTTTTAAGAACATTCTGGGACATTCTGTCATTGGGCTATACTTGGGCTACATCTGGGTGATATTTGGGCTACATTTGGGCTCTTTTGTCTCTGGTGGCCATCTTGGGAGACTTATTTGTTATGAAGTTTCCTAATTTCCTCATTTACTGCAGTCTCCTCAGTAGGAAATACTTTCAGTTTTTTACTTTGATTCCATCAAGAAGGCATTCAGATGTGTCACACATTTGCCATAAATTCAGAATGTTAGCACTCTTTTTGCTCATTAGATCACTGTAGTAAAGCTACTGCTCACCAGGGAAAACTGCTGCTGGTATTGAAAGTGCATGTTTCAGTCTGCATGTCAGAATTTTTTAATGAAATAGAAGAGGATTTGAGAAGTCACTCAAAATGTGCCCTAATTTTTCTTTCTGCAGCACTAATCATACTTTTTATGGAAAAATGAACCCCCTCATTTTGTTCCTTTTTAAATTAAATGTTTTAAGAGTTACCACTTTAATCCAAGCAAGATGGCTTCAGGTGTGCCATACGTTTATCATAAGTAGGACTGTTAGCGCTCTAGTAGTTCTTTGGAACACTCTGGGAAGCTGCAGTAGAACACAAAGGAATCAACTGACAGTCTCTGCCCTTGTTGGATGTACATGTTTTACTGAGAATATCAGACTTCATTCTCACATGACTGAGAAAGATAATGTGAATTTACAGAAAATAAGCTCTCAGTTTAGCCTATAGATCACCTTCCAAACCTCTGTGGTAAAAGCATGAGAAAATATTTTTCTCTCAATCATGATATCCCAGCAGAAGGCTTTTTCACATGGTGAAATCACCTTAGAACATACCACAATTCCTAAAATGAGTATGGTACCATCAACAAATGATTTATAATGTAACTAAAGTCTTAAAACCTTCTATTAACTGCAATGCTTTTTAATGAGGTCCTATCATGTATATTTGTCCCAAGATGGCTTCCAACACTTCTTGGATGAAGTGCTGACAGCCAATCAGATCTCAGGATGAGATGTGTGGTTAGGCTCCGCCCACATATATATATGCTTTTAAATGCTATTTACTCAGGAAATACTGAACAGATTTACACCAGACCTGCAAAAGGCACTTCCTTGACCTTATGGCTACCTCTCTGCCAAATTTCTAGTAATTCTGTTGAGCCGTTCGGGCTGTAGCTCGTTCTAAAGGTCTTATGGAAAAATGCATGGGAAAAACGCGTTTTGGGACCCCCCTTTTATCTCAGCCCCCGCTTGACGAATCCCCCCGAGACTTTCAGGGTAGGAGCGGAGCGTAGCGCCCCACCTATTTTGAGAAATTCGCGAGGATTCATCGACCGGCGCCAAAGTTATTCAAAATAGAATGTTGCGGATTTCCTATGGAAAAGGGGTCCTAACTATAACTACCTACTGGCGACCGCCAGTAGGTAATATATATATATATATCACTCCAAGTGCCCCGGGACTTCAGAGACGTCACTCCACGAGGAAGTAGATTTCCAGCCTTTTATTTGCAAGAAGCTACGCACTGCAGCTGTGCATAGAAGAGTCCCGACGCGTTTCGCAGCTCACGCTGCTTTTTCGTAGGGTGGCAAACATCGAGTGCCGAAGATCTACAGCAATATTTATCCAATCCGCATGCACTCCCTGGTGAGTTGCATGCTGGTAGCTGTAGTTTGCTTTTTCCCTTCAGTGGGGTTCGTCACTAGAACTTAGTTCTTTTTGCCTTTATTTCTTTTTCTGCCCTCCAGTGGGCTACAGACGCAGTGATTAGCTTCTAATTGCAGTTTCCTCGTGCTGCATTCAAACTGTCAGATGGCAGTCAGCAGCCCCGCAGTCACATTCTAATGGGGGTGGTTCATCTCTCGTGGCTGAGGCCGCCATGTACAACATCACTCCAAGTGCCTCGAGACTTCAGAGACGTCACTCCACGAGTGCGACACGCGTCAGGACTCTTCTATGCACTGCTGCAGTGCGTAACTTCTTGCAAATAAAAGGTTGGAAATCTACTTCCTCGTGGAGTGACGTCTTTGAAGTCTCGGGGCACTTGGAGTGAGATATATATATATATTACCTACTGGCGGTCGCCTGTTGGTAGTTATAGTTAGGACCTTGTTTCTATTCCAAAAGTGTTTTTTCTTTTAGCCAATATCTTTGGCACCGTTTGACGAATCTTCGCGAAATTTTCCCAAAAAAGTTTCACTGAGGTCAGTTCCTGTCTTGAAGTTTCGGGGTGATTCGTCAAGTGGGGGCCAAGAAAAAAGGGGGGACCCAAAACGCGTTTTCCACATGTTAATTTCCATAAGAACTTTAGACAAGGCTACAGCCCGAACTGCTGAACGGAATTACACCAAATATGGCAAAAAGGTAGCTCTTGGTCCAGAAGGCAACCTTTTTTGTAAATGGTGTAAATCGGTTCAGTAGTTGCTGAGAAATTCAAAAAATAAAAATGCATATATCTTAGCACCGAGGAAAAATCGCAACTCCTCCCGAGCACTAGCTGACTTCTGATTGGCTGCCAACACTCCAAAGCAGAAGAACAAGAAAAAGGGGGGAAAAAAGTGAAAAATGAAAAAAATGGGTGGGGTAAAAACACCCTGACCCCCTAGGCCTGATCAGGTGGTCCCACAGGGACCCCCAGGCCCCCTCAATTTTAGTTTTTTTCAATCGGCAGAATTCACACTAGGTGCGCGAATCCTGCTGAGAAAATTAACAAAAAACAAAGCACGGGCTCCCACGCTTCGTTATCTGTAAGCCCCCGGGTAGGCCAGGTCCCGTGGGCAATGTCAAAATCATATAGCCACCTCCCCGGGGCTATACTTATTATATGTGGGGGCATGCGGCCCCCATGCAAACCCAGGGACCGCTACCTTCCCGGGCCTTGTTTAATAAGATGTGGGTTGGCCTCCCAGGCCCCCCCAAGCCCCAGGGACTGCCACCTCCCTGAGGCTTTATTTAATTATTTGCGGGGGTCTCACGGGCCCCCCCAAGTACTGGGGAGCGCCACCTCCTGGGGCTTAAATTAAAAAATGAAGACACTGCCCTGGGGGCTACCACCTCCCCAGGGCACTAATTATTTAAATGCGGGGGTCTATTATAGATCCCCAGGCCCCACTACGTCCTGGGACTTTGTATATGTTTTGGAGCCCTTGATGGCCCTAGGCACCATCACCCCCTAGGGCCGGCTCCTGCAATGTCCCGGGGTTCCCACGTTGCACCGCGTGCCCACGTTACGCTGGATGGGCCATGTACGCACCGTCCGCACACGGAGGACATATTATGCGCTTCGTTGTGAAAGGTAAACTAGTAATTGTTCAATTCGCGAATATGCCATGCACAAAAGGTGCACTGCGGGCACCTTTTGCACACGGGGGGGGGGGGAAATGTGGATAATTTTTTTTTTATAATTAATTTTTACCGTACGCGTACGGTAAGCGTAATCGCCGTTTTTTCGAAAATATATAAAATTGAATTTTTAACCTTGGGGGTTCTTTTGGGACACCTTACATGTTTTCAACCTTTCAACCTCAGAGTGCGAGAGAGAAAATGGCGGCCACCGATTCCTGGTTTCGACCGATTCGAATGTTTACTAAGATCTAACAGCCAATCAGAATCGCGCTCGCGCACGGCACCGTACGCGTACGGTAAGCTTACCGTAAGCGCACCGTAAGCGCACCGTAAGCTGCCACAAATATATATATTGATTTAAATGCTATTTTCTCAGGAACTACTGAACAGATTTACACCAGACCTACAAAAGGCACTTCCTTGACCTGTAGACTACCTCTCTGCCAAATTTCAAGTAACTCTGTTCAGCCGTTCGGGCTGTAGCTGTGTCTAAAGGTCCTCTGGAAAAATGCATGGGAAAAACGCGTTTTGGGACCCCCCTTTTTTCTCAGCCCCCACTTGACGAATCCCCCCGAGACTTTCAGGGTAGGAGCGGAGCGTAGCGCCCCATTAGTTTTGAAAATTTCGCGAGGATTCGTCAACCGGCGCCAAAGTTATTCCAAATAGAATGTTGCGGTTTTCCTATGGAAACAGGGTCCTAACTATAACTACCTATATATATATATATATATATATATATATATATATATATATATATATATATATATACATATGCATTCAGGCTTTTATTATTGTCAGGCGCAATGCAATACAATTTATGAAATTGTGAAAACTGAATTTCCATTTCAATCGCATTGTGCCTATATAGTATTTCTTCGTGTATACATGTTTTCTATGTCTATGACAGAAAAGTAAAAAAATGTGTTGCATTTGCACTTTAAATACCGGGTCTGCACGGATGTGTGGTCAGGTGACCAAGGCTGCTGTGACGGCCGAAACGCGTCCTGACATCCGTTATGGGGATTGTAAATAAATAAAACTGTTGGCACGATAAGAGGTCTGCGCTCGTGATTTCCCCCCAGGAAGTGTGCTTACGAGTGGTCAAGAAATATATATATATATATATATATATATATATATGTATGTAAGTATATATGTATGTATGTATGTATATATATATAACCTACTGGCAGTCGCCAGTAGGTAGTTATAGTTAGGACCAAGTTTTTGACCATTTTTTTTTGGTTTGCTTATAACTTTAGCATTGTTTGATGAATCTTCATGAAATTTTCCAAACGAATTCTTTGTTCATATCAGGTCCTATGTTGAAAGTTTGGGGGTGATTCATCAAAGGGGGGGCCGAGAAACAAGGGGGGTCCCAAAACTTGTTTTCTCCATGCAATTTCCATAGGAAACTTTAGACAAGGCTACAGGTTGAACGGGTGAACGGAATTACCCCAAATTTGGCAGGGAGAAGGGTCTTGGTCTAGAAAGCACACTTTTGTTAATTTGGTGTAAATCCGTTCAGTACAGCAATGAGCTCTGGGCGCTGTAGCATACCTGTGGAAGTAGTGTTAGTTTGCATTTATATAATACAGGGAGTGGGAAGCAAACTACTCACCGGTTTCAAGACTTGTGGATGAAACCATGAGTTCATTGCTGTAAAGTTCTGTGCTCTGTGTAGTATTCCAATGTAAGTCATAGTAGAATGTTAGTATGTAATGCTACTAGAATGTAAGTATGTAATGTTAGAATGTAGGGCTGTCTTGGGGAGTTTGTACACGGTGCTGGAGAAGATGGTTGCCTTGCTGTCTGCTCCTGTTGGTGGCTGTTTAAGCTGTCTTCTTTTCCTGTAATAAATCTACTTATCGGATCCACTGCTGTCTGCCTCTTCACTACATAAATTTGGTGAGGAGCGGGAGAAGGTAAAAAGAAGGCAGGACTCACCAATATTTCGAGCTTCCTTGCGTTCTGCTGAAGACCCGTTTTCTTCGTGAAGCTGTTTCTACTCATCCCAGGGTCATCGGCTCATCGAACTATGTGATCCAAACTCTGGAAGGATTTATATATTTTTATTTTGGGCTTCCTCTGCCTCTTCACCACACTCTGGTCACTGTACTACACGTGTGCAAGTAGTGTTAGTATGCGTTTATACTAATTCTGTAGTTATGCAGTAATTAATGCATCATGGCCCTATGGAGCACCACCTCCCAGGCGCAGCTCATACAATGTCCCGAGGTGTGCCTCCGCGGAACATTTATGTTTGCTATTACAGGGCGGGAGCATGGCTTCCACCCTGTGATAGCAAATCCTTGTTTGCCTCGTTGAAGCGAGAGGAAGAAAATCTTGTATCGCTTCAATAAAGCGGATCAGGATGGTAAAAATGGAGGAAACAAAATGAAGCGAGGTCTCACCCGTTCATTTAAATGAGCCCTCTGGTGGGTAATGTTCCGGGGCCAATCCTATTATTATATTGCAGGGTCTCTGCAGCACTGGGGACCTTAATCTCACATGTAAATTAGGCGCGGGAGGGCACAGAGACGTTTCGCAGCCTAGGGGATCGCCACCCCGCGGGTATTGTTTACTAATTGTTCGGGGGCTTCGAGGCCAACTCAAGTCTGGGGATCGGCAACCTCCGGGGCTTTACTTAAATATGCAGGGTGGGCCTCGCCAGTCCCTGAAGCCTCGGTGGGCCTAGGCAGTGCCTTATTGGTTCTGTATTCACACGGGCAGTACTCATGGTGTTATAAAGTGATACACTCATAAAATCCTTGCAGTTGTAGAATTACCCAGGCTTCATTTATGTAATAGTCTGTTGGTTTATATTACAAATGTTTTCCCTCATAACCTCCTATCAACCGCCAATTTTCACAATAAACTACAGACAAGTCACTTATTTACTGGTAAAAAAAATAACCTTTATTAAAACAACACAAATAAATGGAAACGCAACTTTATTCAAAGGAACAACAGTATAACATGAAATAAGTGGGTGGGACTCCTCCGGAAGTAGTGTACAAAACCTGCAAGACAAAAAAGAAACATAAATATGTGTGCCATGTCCAAGAGAAAAAGAAAGGTAGTCAGAATGAAAGGAAGAAAGTGAGAATGGGACAGAGAGCGAGTGGGTGGAAGGGAGAAGGAGAGGGAGAGTCAAAAGAACAGAGGGAGGAGGAGACAGAGCGTCGGCCTACTGCACCCAGCCCTCACTGTTCACCTCCCATCACCCGTGTGTCTGGGACGCTGAGGTCCGCGAGAAAGAGTGCGGTCCAGCAAGTCCTTAAAATGAAACAGAAATATGAATGAGGCCAGAGATTACATGATTATCTATGGCAACATCACTTGCCTGCACCTGTGCACCCAGGCTGCTGCACCCCAGCCCCTTCCCCTGCACTGTGCTCAATTGCAGCTCCTGCACACCGAGGCTTCACTGCTCATCTGCCACCAGCCACCACCGGTGTGTCCAACGACGTATCAGTGCGAGCTCCGACTCCGGGGTGCCTCTCTCAGGGTGGCACAGCAGGTCTTCAGTCTGGGATGGTGTCTTGATACCACGATGGAAGGCGTCAGAATGCCCAGGGCATCATCACGGGCTGAGCACCTGCTGCGCGCATTTTGGTGCAACTAACTCAGTGTCTGAAAAGGGAGAAATAATATAATGCTGGAAAAATCTAGAGGTAAATGCAGGTTTATTTCAAGCTTAATAGAGAACACCAGTTGAGTGCATCCTTCCTTCTTGAAGTACGATGTACCAACTATTAGTGGTAATCATGGTTCAAAGAGGAGTTGGAGTGTACGAGAATACACAAGGTTAAATAATGATTTGTTTTGCCAACGTTCACATACAAAGGAACAGAGCGCATGCTAGAAGCAGAATGTGCACGTGCAATGCAGTGGCGCAAGCATGTGTGCATGTACACTTACTAATCAGCTCACTACAGTGCCCCAAAAGCCAACGACACGTGTCTGTAGGGCAGCGCTGCCCGCTGGCTCAGGCCTACAGTACGGTCCAGCAGGTCCTTAAAATGAGACAGAGATGTGACTGAATGAGGTCAGAGATCACATCATTACGCATGGCAAGATCGCTTGTTCGCACCTGCGCACCTAGGCTGATACATCCCACCCCTCCCGCAGCAACGCGCTCGATTGCAGCCCCTGTGTACCCAGGTCCCACTGCTCCCCTGCTGTCATTGTTGTGTGTCCAAACACAACGGCCAGCAGAGTTCACAATTCAAATCGAGTTTTGATTGCGAGGATGGTGTACACCTCATGGGTCCCTTTTTTTTATTGCGCATTGTGATATACGAGGTGGATGCGGTCATATCACCTGAGGCAGTGTGGAAGAACTGGGACATGTGGCGTCATGGTTATCCTATTTATATGCACGCCAGGCCAGCGCAGGGGTGTGAATAATTATTCCTGGCACCTGGCCGTTGTTCAGTTCCTGCCTGGCCAGGAAGTGTACTTATGTGTGTGTACCTGTTGCAGTTTTGATGTTGCACAATCCACAATTTACATTAATGTAGCATGTACCGGGAGGGTGGCAACTATCGGTAATGAGATGCTGTCCGAAAACATTGAATGGCCAACATCACATGTCGGTATCAAGCTTGTGGATATGCGCAGACACGCATCTCAATGGTGTGCGGTATTATTGCAAGTGTTGCTATCGTGAACCACACACATGTGAATGCGCTCGGATGGAGGGAGGATCAGCAGTGAGGCTACGTCATACACAGTGATAACACTCAATACAGTCAAGCAATGCATGTCAAACGTGAATGTGCAAGTCTCACATATGACACACTACTATACTGGCAAAGCCTGACAACAGAGCATACTGCAACACAAATATACACATTACTCTTTACTGTTTGTCACATGTGATCTAGGATATGCACTCTGCCCGTGGCTGATGATATCCCTTCGAGTCACCAATACCCAGGCCGAAAGACAGCACAATAATGTGCACACACACACACCAGGGGCATCGTGTAACACACATTTGTTTTTTGATGTAACGTTTCAGATGCATTGCCATCACACGTGGAAGGCTACTGTACAGACCATGAATATTGATCAAGATGATCGTTGCATGTTGTGTGTAGTACAAGATATGTGTACATAGCAAAAAACTTTTCAAAATGCTCTCTAAGCAGAAGAGGTGTCTCTTATCAAACACTGTAGAGAGAATGACTAAAATGGGTGGCGTCCTCCAAATGTTACAATGGGAAATTTTATGAACCGATCAAATGCTTTTTTTTAGGTCACATGGCAATTGCGCACCGAGCGCACAGGGAGGCCGCTCCCGACGAGATTTTGAGAAAATATATTTACCATAATATAAGTTTATTACAGTTAGAAATATATAAATGATTAAAAAAATTTACTTTATCGCTTGCTCTCATATACACTTCAAACTTATTTAGATATAGTTTTGAGACATACAAAAAAATGAGGGAATGGCGTACCCGGTGTGACACTATATGTCTATGACATAACACAGGGCCTGGCAGCGTGCACTCGTCGCATACGCAATGCGCAGCGGGCACGACCCCATACGTACATGATGTAACGCGTGGCTTGGTACTGTGTACCCATCGCATACCAAAGTAGCAGCTGGCACGACCTCATACGTATATGATGTTACGCGGGACCCGGTGCCACGAATCCGTTGGTTACGAAATGCGCATCATTTACGAGTTTACCAATATGGCGGATAGAATTTGCGTGCTGATGGAGCTTGGTACACTACCGGTCCGGGACTCCAGTTTTCTCCCAAAAAAATAAATAAAGATATACATATTTTTTTTGAAGATATAAAATATTACATAATTTTTAACGTTAAAAAAAAGAATAATAGAGTTCCAAAATATTACAAAACAAATTGAAAAATATAGGTTTTATGAATTAACATTTAAAAAACATTCGAAATTCGCTGAACACACCATACGTTTTACAGACGTTATAGTTAGGAATTAGCATTTAAAAAACCTTTGAAATTCACCAAAAAATCATAGGTTTCAGGGACGTTATAGTTAGTTGGACATTTGACTCATATAAAACCATAGAAATTCCCCCGTTATAGTTAGTTGAGCTAACTATAACTTGCGCGCCCGCAATGCACAGCTGATAACGTCACATATTACATCACTCATTAAATGGTCAGTCACATCACTGATGACATCACTGATGACATCTCAAATGACATCACTGATGACATCACTGATGACATCATCGACGTGATCATCGGATGCACATACTGATGCCCTAATATAAACTTTGATACACCCACTCTAAAATACAGACTACTATTTTTGAAACCATACACACAACAATGCCAGATACTACATACCACCGACTATTTCCTAGGTCTACACACACATCCAGTCAATTATACATGCAGTTACTCAACAATACAGTACTATAATATGCACTCATACACCTATACATACAGTCACACTCTACCACTCATCCAAAGAGTTACTCACACACCTAGTCAGTCATGCAAAGAATCACATACCCATTTACTCATGTATACAGTTATAAACACCAACTTCGTTATTTATACACACACCACTTCACTTATTTCTGCAGATACTAACACATATTTACTGTCTTATACAATCACTGATAAAAGCAGACACTCATTTATACATCCACTCTTCAAATAACTTACTCTCACATATAGTCATGTATATACTCCAACACTCACATATACTGCCTTTAAACATATGTAGTTAATCACACATATACCACTGAGACATTCATTCACTCACCAACATGCCCATGCACACACTAACTCACCCATACAGCCCTTCCCAGATGCACTTTTGAATCCATACAACCAGTGAATCACCCACTCAGACATCCATGCAGAGTCACACACCCCCACCCACCCACACAAACACTCAGGCACCCATACAGATACTCAGACAACAAATCAATACCCAGATAGACACTCATGTAGCTACTCGCCAACCCATGCAGTTGCTTACACACCAACTGAGAGACTAATACAGACTGTAACACAGTTTAGTCACTAACCCATGCATTCAGTAAGACACGTTCAATCACTCACTTATACAGTCAGTCACGCATCTACTAAATAATCCCTTTAGGCACTTGTAAATCCACACGTTCTTCAATACACCTTGGCATAGATATATATGAAAAATATTTAAACTTTACAGAAACAGACATTCACTGGATGGTGTCATCAGTGATGTCATTTGAGAAGTCATCAGTGATGTCACTGACCCTGTCATGAGTGATGTAATATGTGACATCATCAGCAGTGCATTGCGGGCGCGCAAGCTACAGTTAGCTCAACTAACTATAATGGGGGAATTTCTATGGTTTTATATGAGTCAAATGTCCAACTAACTATAACGTCCCTGAAACCTATGTTTTTTTTAGTGAATTTCAAAGGTTTTTTAAATGCTAATTCTTGACTATAACATCTGTAAAACCTTTGTTTTTTTCAGTGTATATATAAACGCCGAGGGCTAGAGCGAGGAAGAACTGTACGGTGAGTACGTGTCAGGTGCTTCCAGTACTTGCGCAGGAACAGAGATGCCTTTTCCCAATGCCCCTCCAAGGAGATCTCCAGGTACAGTTTTATAAATACCAAGCAGAATCTCCCAAGGGGGGAAGGGGGAGTGGATAAAATAAATAAGAAGACAAAGAGACTGCCTGCGGTTATCTGCGTCCAGCCTTCTGTTTCTTCTTCGCCTAATGTTGTCAGCTCGGCCGTTTCCTCTGTAACCCAAAACAGTAATTTAACACAAGTGTCATATAAACTCTAATTCCCTTCTAGTATCCAACCCACGTACCAGGATAACCTTAGGCCTTGCTTCTCCTCAAATGTCTTCATGTGTTCTGCTACCGTTAAGTAGCCATTCTTTATTGTGTGGTGAATTTCTGTTACAATCAAGAAACATATGCTAAGTTAATCTTTATTTCCACCTACCCTGTTTGTTTATGTTTTCTAGTTATTAAGTGTACTGACCCTTATTCCTATTATGATCTTTTTCTCATTTTCTTATCTCCACAGGTGAACAACGGGTGGAATCAGTTGATAGTAGGGGTGGGCGGAATTTGCGGAATTAACCTTCGCAAATTATCGCGAGAATGTTTAAAATTATCGCAAACAAGCAGAAATATCGCAAAGATGCGGAAGTTTTTTTCCGGCATGTTCGCGAGATTTTCTGCATGGTTGCGGGTCGCCAACTTACCCATGTGGTTGCTTGCGGGCGCGGCCATCTTGTTTTCAGTTGTTCTCGCGGTGCATGATCGCGAGAAGAAAGACGTGATCGCGCGACGCATGACGTCACTGCGGGCGCGAACTGTCGCGAGACAGCGCAAATGGCTAAAAACAATACAACATCTCATGGAGAACGCGACCGGATCAAGAAAACTTGTCGGCGAACGCAGGGATTCAGGTAAGGCGATCGCGCGCGCGCGAGAATGTATCATTTTACAGCGCGAGCAAGAAACAAATTATCGCCAAGCTGCGGAAACCGGAATTTTTGACATTTTCGCGCTCTCCGCGGAACGCAAAAATGTCAAATTATCGCAATTTCCGCGAACGGAACGAAATTTTTGCCCAGGCCTAGTTGATAGTATTAACTCATGCAGACTTTACTGGATTGACTAAATTATAGTTCTATTCTTCTAAAGGCACAAACATTATCTGGGTACTTAGCTCTGTTTGTCGTTGGCTTCTAGTACTCAGCTTGAGGTGTCTCAGCATTCATTTCCGTTGAGTGGATGCAGAAGCCTTGTGAGTTTTCCGCCTCCTCAGACACTATACACTCGACGAGGTAGCGTCTTCCTTCAATAGCGCAAGATTCAAGAAGTAGCGTTCTCCACAGTCGTGATGTGCGCATGAGTTCTGAAGGAAGGCGTTCACATGAAAGGAAATAACTGCTCTGAACTCGTAGTCGTTTCACTAGAAAATACTGTGGAACTCACAACCGAATGCCCGACGGGCTCGACGATAACCTGACTAAACTAACTAACTAAACACGAGATACTTGAGGTGCGTGCGCTTCCGTCAAGAATTCAGGTGAAGTGCATCAACGTTCCATTGCGAGCGCCTCACGTAACTCAGCTTGCAGAGGAAGACTAGAACTGCACTCTCCGTGCATTGTCGGCCATCTTGGAGTAGTTTAATCTCCAAGCTTCTTTCCAGGTAATAGCCTTTACCTTTGGTAAACATGAAATTGCTGATTGTCGACATATTGAACAGACAGAGAGGTCTAGATCCTTGGAAGTCCTGACAGTACCCCCTCGCAAGGGAGGCTCTTCCGGTCTGGGTTTTCTTGGAAATTTATTATGGAAGGCCTTCACCAAACGGGGAGCATTTACATCTGTATGTAGTTCCCAGGATCGCTCCTCTGGGCCATACCCTTTCCAGTCAATCAAATAATAGATTTTTCCTTTACGTTTTGTAGAATCTAGTATTCTTTTAACTTCAAATTCTTCTCCAGACTCTAATTGTACTGCTCTAGGAGGAAGTGTTAATCTCAAATCTGGTGAAGTTTTCTTTAACAGGGAGACATGAAAAACTGGGTGAACCCTCATTCTTTTGGGTAACTTCAAGCGATAAGTTACTGGGTTAATTATCTTTTCAATTTGGTAGGGGCCTACAAACCTAGGCTTAAATTTGCGAACCCCTTTTAATCTAAGGTTTCTTGAATTCAACCATACCTTGTCTCCAGTTTGTAAGACTGGGCCCACTCTTCTCTTTTTATCTGCATATTTCTTATAGGTGTCCTTAGCTCTACGTAGGTTTTCTGTAGCAGTCTGATGGACCTGAGCCAGATTTTCAATCAAGTCCTTTACTGCAGGAACTGAGATTTCTCTCTCGTTTGCAGAGGAATTTGGGTGTCCCCCATAATTTAAATAGAATGGCGAGTATTCTGTAGAGACATTTTTTGCATTATTATACGCAAACTAGGCTGCCCAAATATAGTCTGGCCAGTCCCCTTCCTGATCGAGTAGGAACAACCGTAAATATTGTTCTAACTCCTGATTCACTCTCTCTGTTTGCCCATCTGTCTCTGGATGAAAGCTAGTGGAGTACCTGGTTTCTACACCCAGCCCTTCCATGAACGCCCTCCAAAAATGGGATAGAAATTGGGAACCCCTGTCCGAGACTATTACCCTGGGTTTACCATGAGCCCGCACTATGTGTGTGTTGAAAAGAATAGCTAATTCTTGGGCTGTTGGGGTTTTCTTTAAGGCAATAAAATGGGCCATTTTGGTAAAGGCATCAACAAACACTAGTATAGTGTTGTAGCCTTGGTCTGAAGGTAAGTCCACTATTAGATCCATTGTGATTGTATGCCATGGATATGGGGGAGTGGGCATGGGTTGAAGGAGTCCCTTGGGAGATTGTCTCTCCGACTTTCCCTGAGCACAGACCTCACATGTCTTCACGTAAAAATCTATATCTTTAGACATTTGTGGCCACCAAAAATTCCTTTTAATCAATTCTTCAGTTTTCAAAGTTCCTTTGTGACCAGCCAACTTGTTGTCATGTTTCTCCTCTAAGATCAATTGTTGCAACTCTCGATTAGGCAGGTACAATTTTCCGGCGCGAAAAGGTAATCCGTGTTTTATTTCTCTCTCAACTTCTTGTTTTGACCATTCTACCATCTCTTCAGATGTCATGGCTTTCATTATTTTTTCCTCAATGGTTTCTTGATTTACAGTTGGCACAATCTTATTGTCAGGAATGATCGTTTGTTGTTCTGGAAGTTTTTCCACCTCTTCCACATCCAATCTCGACAAGGCGTCAGCCTTTCCATTCTGGGTTCCTGGTCGATAGGTGATCACAAAATCGTAGTCCGCGAAATATAATGACCACCTTAATTGACGGGGAGTAAGTGTTTTAGCTGATTTAAAAAATTGTAGGTTTCGATGGTCCGTGAACACTGTCACCGTATGTCTGGCTCCCATCAGGTAGTGCCTCCACTCCTTAAATGCGTCCTTGATGGCCAATAATTCTTTCTCCGTAATCGTATAGTTGATTTCTGCTGGGGTTAGTTTTCTAGACCTATACGCCACCGGATGAAGTTGCCCTGTTCTCTTATTTCTTTGAGAGAGAACCCCACCAATTGCCAAATCTGAAGTATCTGTTTCCAGATAAAAAGGTTCTGCAGGGTCAGCATGCAGCAAAACAGGTGCAGTAGTGAACTCTTGTTTCAGCTGTCGAAAAGCCTTTTCTGCATCTTCTGTCCAATTAAATGGAACACCTTTCCGAAGGAGCCGAGTAAGGGGTATGAGCTTATGTGAAAATTCATTTACGAATCTTCTATAGAAATTGGCAAACCCGATGAAGCTTTGTAGCTCTTTTACATTCGTTGGGGATTTCCAGTTCAAGACAGCCATCACCTTCTTAGAATCCATTGTTATTCCAGATGGCGTGAGGACAAATCCCAGAAACTCAACTTCTTTGGTATGGAATACACATTTTTCCAGTTTTACATACAAATGGGTTTCTCTTAATTTTTGTAATACCTTTTTCACTTGATTTGGATGATCTTCTTCAGATTTTGAGTAAATTAAGATGTCATCTATGTATACAATAACGGATTGGTCTATGTATTCTCCCAAAACTTGGTTTATAAAGTGCTGAAAGGCAGCTGGAGCATTACATAATCCGTAAGGCATCACTTGGTATTCATACAATCCAAAATTAGTCCTGAAGGCTGTCTTCCACTCGTCCCCTTCTTTTACCCTAACCAAGTGGTAAGCTCCTCGAAGATCCAATTTTGTATATATCTGTGCCTCTTTCACCTGGTCCAATAGCACAGATATAAGCGGTAAAGGGTACCTGTTCTTAATAGTGACCTTATTAATTGCTCGATAGTCGATACAAGTTCTGAGCTCGCCTCCTTTCTTGGGGATGAAAAATAATGGCGAGGAGACTGGGGACTGGGAGGGACGGATAAACCCATTGGACAGATATCTTTCAATGTATTGCTTCAGATGTTCGTTTTCCTTTTCCGTAAGAGCGTAGACTCTACTACATGGTAGATTTGCTCCTGGCTCCAATTCTATTTGGCAATCAAATGATCGGTGAGGTGGCAGTTTTTCTGCCTCAGTTTCGTCAAAAACATCTTCAAACTCCTTGTATTCTGACGGAATTTCTGTTGTGTGAATTACACAAACTGATTCATCTTGCTTACACAAAAGCAAAGCGGGTCCTGATTCCCTTGATCTTGTTGGGGAATCAAAACAATTTTCCTTACAAAAGCTGGAATTCATATCTACTGTTCTTTTTTCCCAATTAATGCTTGGATTGTGTACTGAGAGCCATGGTATTCCTAATATAATCTGAAATTGCGGGGCATCTATGAGGTTAAATTGTATGATTTCTTGATGGCCTTCTTTTAGGATCATTTTGATTTGTTCCGTATGACTGGTGATGGGCCCGGAAGAAAGGTTTATTCCATCCACTGCTCTCACTGGTTCACTTGTAGCCTTTTGGATAGCCCTCAAACCAATTTTCTTGGCATACCTTAGATCGCAAAAGTTTCCAGTCGCACCAGAGTCTAGCATGGCCGAAACCCCAGTCAAAGTATGATTTCTTAATTTCAATGTCATGGGGATTACTAAATGAGGGGAAGATGACTGTAAAGTATTTGCCAATAGATGCTCTTCTGGAGATGATTTATTCTCTGCGACCACCAGTCCAACTCCGTTTACTGGTGGTGCTTGAAGTTTTCCTTCTCCTTTGAAAACATCTTGGGCTTCTGTGGACACATCTTCACAAAGTGTCCATTACCTCCGCAGTACATGCATAAATTATTTTGTCGCCTCTTTTCTTTTTCTTCTTTAGTCAGCGGACCACGAACTGCTCCAATTTGCATTGGCTCCACCCCTGGTTGACCCTCGGTTGTTCCAGTTGCTCTCGTTGAATCTGTCTTAGCTCTGTCGAACCTTGGAATGTTAAACCTGAATTCTTTTCTTCTTTCTCCTTTCCTCTCAGTCTGTCTAAAATCAATCTCTAACACCAGATCTATTAAGGCCGAAATATCTGTGGAACGATTGGGAATTTGGGCTAAAATGTCTTTCAACTCATCTTTAAGACCTCGATAAAAAACTGCTGCTCTTTTGCTTTCCGGCCAGTCTGTTTCAACCACCAGCTTGTTAAACTGAGCCAAGTATGCAACCAGGTCCTTATTACCTTGTTTTAATTCTAGTAATTCGTTGTCTGTAGCCTGTGATATCTTTCGTCGATCAAAGATCCGAAGAAATTCTTTTTTAAAGTCTTCAAAATTGTATAACAAGGCATCATCTCTTGAAACTAAAGGCATTGACCAGTTGGCGGCATCACCACTGAGGTAAGACAACATGAAGGCCACGCGGGTCTGTGCATCCGGAAAAATCGTAGGACGACACATAAAGTGCAAAGAACATTGAGTCAAAAATGTTTGGGCCTTTTGTGGATCCCCACTAAATCGTTCTGGTGGAGCTAACGGACCCACTGGGGAAAGGGAATGCACTACATGCGTTGCTAACCTAGACGTGGAACCCAAGGTTTCTCCTCCAGAGTCTGAAAATCTCTGACTAAAAGTTTGAGTCATGTTAGCTAATCTAGTTGCTAACTCTACAGTTTCTCTTCTCGCATCCACCATTTCCTGCCTCAATCCTCTATTCTCTTCTCTGACTACAGTTAATTCTTTTTGGATTAAACCAAGGACTTCTCCTAAATCTTTTAAATTTAAGCCCTCAGCCATTTCTGCTCAGGCGCAAGTTTCAAAACTTGGGCACTTCACTCTGTCAGGTGCTTCCAGTACTTGCGCAGGAACAGAGATGCCTTTTCCCAATGCCCCTCCAACGAGATCTCCAGGTACAGTTTTATAAATACCAAGCAGAATCTCCCAAGGGGGGAAGGGGGAGTGAATAAAATAAATAAGAAGACAAAGAGACTGCCTGCGGTTATCTGCGTCCAGCCTTCTGTTTCTTCTTCGCCTAATGTTGCCAGCTCGGCCGTTTCCTCTGTAACCCAAAACAGTAATTTAACACAAGTGTCATATAAACTCTAATTCCCTTCTAGTATCCAACCCACGTACCAGGATAACCTTAGGCCTTGCTTCTCTTCAAATGTCTTCATGTGTTCTGCTACCGTTAAGTAGCCATTCTTTATTGTGTGGTGAATTTCTGTTACAATCAAGAAACATACGCTAAGTTAATCTTTATTTCCACCTACCCTGTTTGTTTATATTTTCTAGTTATTAAGTGTACTGACCCTTATTCCTATTATGATCTTTTTCTCATTTTCTTATCTCCACAGGTGAACAACGGGTGGAATCAGTTGATAGTATTAACTCATGCAGACTTTACTGGAGTGACTAAATTATAGTTCTATTCTTCTAAAGGCACAAACATTATCTGGGTACTTAGCTCTGTTTGTCGTTGGCTTCTAGTACTCAGCTTGAGGTGTCTCAGCATTCATTTCCGTTGAGTGGATGAAGAAGCCTTGTGAGTTTTCCGCCTCCTCAGACACTATACACTCGACGAGGTAGCGTCTTCCTTCAATAGCGCAAGATTCAAGAAGTAGCGTTCTCCACAGTCGTGATGTGCGCATGAGTTCTGAAGGAAGGCGTTCACATGAAAGGAAATAACTGCTCTGAACTCGTAGTCGTTTCACTAGAAAATACTGTGGAACTCACAACCGAATGCCCGACGGGCTCGACGATAACCTGACTAAACTAACTAACTAAACACGAGATACTTGAGGTGCGTGCGCTTCTGTCAAGAGTTCAGGTGAAGTGCATCAACGTTCCATTGCGAGCGCCTCACGTAACTCAGCTTGCAGAGGAAGACTAGAACTGCACTCTCCGTGCATTGTCGGCCATCTTGGAGTAGTTTAATCTCCAAGCTTCTTTCCAGGTAATAGCCTTTACCTTTGGTAAACATGAAATTGCTGATTGTCGACATATTGAACAGACAGAGAGGTCTAGATCCTTGGAAGTCCTGACAGTACGGGAAGATTGTGGGAGGCTTTGCGGGATCCAAACTTCGCTGTGTAGGCGGCTGGGGGTTTAACGCTTAGCCGACTCAGTCTATGCCGGAAAACCGTTAGAGTGAACATTCGCACGGGAGACATAGCGGAAGCGGTTGAAAGTGAAACCGCCAAGCATGCAGCGTCCCGTACCCGTACCCGGCAAAAACAAACAAAAGAAATAAAATAACTTTACGTGGCATACAGTGGAATAACACACACTTGAAAATTATGAGGTGTGTATGAGGAACTCAGCGCGACTCGACATAGACCACTAAATAAATATATCATTAATCTCTAATAAATGACACTCTACACCAAGTGCGCAACAAGGATGATTAACCCCATTCAATTGAACTGAGTGAATGTTTGATATACATTCGAACATTAAGATTAAGGAAGCTTAAAAGACTTCACGAATACAGAATCAAAAACAAACATGGCGGACAGAAACCTCAATCGGGCACAGAGAGCCAATGAGCTTTTGGATGATAATTTGGCCACTACAGATCCATCTTGCCCTAACAGTGTACATGTAGATGGGAGGAATAAAACTGTCCAGACCCTTGTTAAAGAACTAGAACAGGCAAAAATAATGGAAATAAGTAAGTGGTGGGAGAAAACTACACTGGAAAAATATATCAAGTTTAAGAGAGTACCCAGGGGTTTACGAATTTTAATCATGCCCACACTTAATGACCTAGACACGGATCTAATTAAACAA
Organism: Triturus cristatus; assembly: GCF_964204655.1. Taxonomy (NCBI): domain Eukaryota; kingdom Metazoa; phylum Chordata; class Amphibia; order Caudata; family Salamandridae; genus Triturus; species Triturus cristatus. Next base: position 471,325,486 of record NC_140590.1, on the reverse strand, counting down.
TGGCAAATGGACACAAACGAATGCTCCCTAAGGTTAATGAAAACACTAATCATACATGCTGAACGTAAACTGGCAGGCACCTTGGAAAGAATCAAAGCCATGGAGGAAGAGTTAGATAAACTTCCGAACAATAATGAGAAAAAAGAACTGATGGAGGCAATGGAGAATAAATTAACTAAACATGAAATCGATGTTGAAAAAAGAAAAGCTAGCAAATTCAATCGCGATGGCATCGATTATGCCAATGGCCATATCCACACATTTGCCAGGAAATATGACTCCTTAAGGAATAGAGTGGCAATGGACAAATGTATCAGCCATGAAACACCGGGAACGTATTTGAGCTCGGCAGATGAGGACACAGAGATTTCCAAATTGGATTTTTGTGGGGAAATGAGACTAGCTCAGATGGAAACGCGACAACGAGGCCGAATAAGAACAACAACATGGGGAAGGGGAGGGGACAAAACCCACCCCAACTAGACATGGCAAGAGAAGGATATCACTCAATAAAGATCTGGTCATTAACCTCTCAAGTATGATTTTAAATTCAGATCACATCAGCCTGCTCAATAAAGGACTTACGTTTTGCCCAAACACAACTTTAGACATCCCTAATGTACGCATTGACCTATATAAATTTTGACGCAAAGCCAAGCTGAAAAAATATTTTGAAGAAAAGTCAACACCAGCAGGAGGGGTATCGGCCTCCAAAATTCAGGACATTTCCCCACTCAATCGCAATGATCTGCCAGCCCTAAAAGTATTGTCTAACCTTGGGAGTTCGAACCCAGACAAATGTGTGAGTTCTGGTTCTAGTATTGAAGATGACTTAAGATTCTGTCAAGAAGAAGGCATCAACACTCATCTATGTGGTGAAAGTGGATTGAAGTCTCAGTCTAAATTTTGTCCGCAGCTACCCCCTGGAAATAAGATTGACTTATTTCATGAGATTGTGGTAGACGAGATTAACCAACTCTCTATGATAAAACAAAGGAGAAACAACAAATCATTGTGGAATCTCACACGGAGGGAACAAAAAGCATTGAAAGAACTAAGAGACAACCACAATATCATCATAAAGGCCGCCGACAAAGGCGGGAACATTGTTCTACAGGACTGAGAACAATATATTGCTGAAGCCTACGGACAATTGAACAATCAGGATCACTATGAGAAATTAGATAAAAATCCGATGATACAATGGACCATGGAATACCACTTACAACTATTGACCTGGAAGGAGAGAGGGCTAATCAACTTTGAGCAATATATGTACCTCAAGGTGGAAAATCCAGTTACATCTACAATTTACTTTCTCCCGAAAGTGCATAAGTCAATCATAGATCCCCCAGGCAGGCCGATTGTCAGCTCCATGGGTTCCCTTCTAGAAAGAACATCCCATTACATTGATGTGTTCCTGATTGAATATGTGATTAAGTTATCTTCATACTTAAAAGACACCACGGCCTTCTTGAATAACCTGAAAACTATCCATTGGAATGAACATCAGATTATGGTCACAATAGATGTGACCTCATTGTACACATCCATCTGCCACAAAGACGGTCTCGCAGCAGTGAATACATTTTTGGAAACCAGATCATCGAGCTATTTGGAATATTCACAAATGATCATAAACATGTTGAACCATTGCTTGATACACAATGTTTTTCTTTTTAATGAAGAGATATTTCTCCAGAGGCAAGGTACAGCAATGGGGACTTCTTTTGCCCCGACGTATTCCAATCTATTCATGGCAGTCTGGGAAGAGGGTATTTTACAGAGCAGATACTGGCTCAATATTAAAGCGTGGATGAGGTACATAGACGATTTGTTTGTAGTGTGGGAAGGAGACGAGTTGACATTGGAAGAATTCATCCAGAGCTTGAACGAGAATAATTACAATCTATCTTTCACGTCCAATTGGAGTAAAAATCAAATAGTCTACTTGGATGTAGAGGTGTTTATACAGAAACAGAAGCTCTGTACCAGAATCCATCGGAAACCCACGGCCACTAATAGTATCCTCCATGCCAACAGCGGACACCCTCAACATCTAAAATGGAGTATTCCATACGGTGAGATGCTCCGCATCAAGAGGAACTGTTCAGAGACCAGTGACATTGAGAAAAATCTAGAAGACACAGGTGTTAGAGTTCTGGCAAGAGATTATCCCCTGAATATCATAGAAGAAGCAAAGAACAGAATAATGGAAAAGCCCAGATCAGAATTGTTGAGAGAACAAGTTCTTCCGGACAGTGATGATACAATTCAGATCATTCTGGATTTTAATGTAGAAAACAAATGTCTAAGGAAAATCATTAAAAAGAATTGGAATATATTATTGCTTGACGATACATTAAAGAGGAACTTACCATCGACTCCTAAAATAACTTATAGGAAGACTTCCTCACTAGGTGACATCCTGACACAGAGTCATCTGAATACACCCGGAAAGGAAAAAGGATCATGGTTGACAACACCTGGATTTTGGAAATGTTCCAAATGCAAAGCGTGTGAACATGGAATTAATATACTATCGTATTCATTGGCTAACGGAAAAAAGGAATGGATCACTGCACATATCACGTGTGAAACAAAATACGTGGTATATGTTTTAGAATGCCCTTGTAAACAATTGTACGTTGGGAGCACCATCAATAAATTAAAATTGCGCATCCTGCACCATTTACGAGCAATAAAAAAACAAGGATTTGGCGTACCCAATGGCCAAGCATTTTTCCGAAAAACATCAAGGGAACACTCAAGGGTTACGATAATTTGGAGATAAAATGATGAAACAAAATGAAAGAGGGGGTGACAAAACCCTGGAACTCAGAAGAGCAGAGGCCAAATTAATATTGGCTCTGGGAACAGAAAAACTTTTTGGCCACAATCTGGATGCAGAATTACATGTTCATTTATAAAAATTATGGAAGTCTGAACCTTGACAATCAAATTGCTCAGAGAGAAACCAGAAAGAATGAAAAGGATGAGCCCAGAAAAAATCTTTACTGTGAGAATGAGACTAAAAATGGACTGAGCATTAGAAATAAATACATTGAATATTTAGACTGTGGAATATCCCGAGCAAATATATAAAAAAAATCTTTCTTTTTACTATTATTTTGTTAATCATGAGAAATATTGAAAATATCAATCTGGAGAAAGATAATGTATCTTTAATCTTAAAATTGAAATTTTGCACAACATATTTGCACTATGTGTTAGTTACTTTAACTCTTAGGATCTAAAATATGTCTCATGAGGCTGCTGTACTTTACTCTATTATAACTTCCTTGTCCAAACATTGGAAACATGCCAAATAGGAAGTAATGATAGATCGAAACTGATATTTTGTCGGTATGTAATTTGCACTTTGCACGGGTCACTTTCTCTTCTTTCTCCCTATTTTTAAGAACTAATTGAAATCACTTGGGAATAAGCCACCTGAGGCCATGGTCTTTATTATTTATTGTAATCTTCTTGATTTTACTTTAAAATCAATTTTATATAGAGTTCCATTTACAGTCTAGTAGGGGCTCAAACTCAAATGTTCTTTCTAATTTGAGTTTATATACGATCATGAGCATGACTTTGATGATCTTTTAAGCATTTCATGTTTAATGTTTATATATGACTGTTTTCCCCCAAAACATTTTAAGCCCAAAAAATGTTTTAATCCCAAAATGAGGAAGAGTACTTTACTGCAAATACCGCCAATAATGTTTGAATATGAAAATACAAAATAGAAAACATAAAAGTAAAATTGAAAGACAATGGCATCCATTATATGCCATATTAGGATAAGCGGAATGCGGGTTAACATTCTAGTCTATGTGTTTAATGGAAACAAACAAGGTAACCCTTTTTTTGCACTTTATCACTTTAAAAAGATAGTCTAGTTGAGGGGACTCTATGGTCCAGTTGAAGGCATCTGCCGAAACGTGTCGACCGTCCCTGTTGTTTTTGCACTTGGTGTTAAAAGAAAAAAATGAAATAAATATTAATTAAATTACTTGCCTTGCCGTGCTGTGGAATCCCTCTGTGCTGTGGATACTCTGGTGGGGGACACTGCCAAGTTGTTCCGAAGATATATATATATATATATATATATATATACACAAAAAAGGAGGCCATGCTGCGCGTCCCCCTTCCCGATTTTTTTTGTTTCATTTTATTTAAAAGCATCAGGCCCTGGGGGATGGGGTTCCCAGGGTCCCAAAATATTTTAAAAAGGAGGCCACACAGCCCCCTTCTAAAAATATATATATGAAAAAGCTAGCATCTTGCCGGAGGTCCCGCCCCCTCCCTGCACCACTCTGCAAACGTGTGTTCTAAGTTGAGGAATTAAGTCCCCTTGAATACTGAGGGTCCCTGGTGGCCAACTAGCACACCAGGTACCTCCAGTAAGCACCACACAGCTGTATTGCCAAGAGGTGGTCCGAGGCAACACCCCTTTTTACACCACTCTGCAAACGCGCCTCTTGGAACACTGCTGGTGGGGTGATGAGGTCCTCTTGTGTCCTGAGGACCTCAGGACACAAGTGGAATTCATCCCTCAAGCAGCAGTGCACCAGGAGCCGCGTTTGCAGAGTGGTGTAAAAAGGGGACGTGGCCTCGGACCACTCTCAGCAATCCAGCTCTGTGGTGCTTACTCGTGGTACCTGGTGGGCTAGTTGGCCGCCAGGGGCCCTCATGAGGAAAGGGGACTTCATCCCCCAACCAAGAGTGCACCAGGAGGTGCATTTGCAGAGTGGTGGAGAAAGGGGGTGTGGCCTGTGTCCAACTCTCAAAAATCTCACTGTGTGGGTTTACTGGAGGTAAAGGGTAGGCTAATTGGCCCTTAAGGACCCCCAGCCATGAAGGGGATTTCTATCCCCATCCAAGAGCACACCAGGGAGCGCATTTGCAGAGTGGTGGGCAAAGGGGGCATGGCCTGGTGTGATAACTTAGAAATCGTGCTGTGTGGTACTTACTGGAGGTAATAGGCGGGGTAGTTGGCCCCCAAGGATGTCTTTGGGGGCCAACTACCCCTCTTGTTACCTCCAGTAAGTCCCACACAGTAGGATTGCTAAGACGTCTTCGGAGGCCTGCCCCCTTTCTCCACTACTCTGCAAACATGCCTCCTGGCAGAATACGGGATTGGGATAAAGTCCACTTTACTCCTGAGGGACTTTGGTGGCCAAGAAGTCCTCCTGGTACCTCCTATAAGTCCTACGCAGCAGACTTCCTGAGCACTGGTCAGAGGCACAGCACCCTTTCTCCACCACTCTGCAAACGCGACTACTAGTTAAAGAAGTGTTTGCAATGTAATAGGTCTCACATTAGCAAGAGTTAGAGCTATTGGCGTTGTAAATGTAAAAGTTTTTAATATTGTTTTTTGGTGTAGAGTGGATGTTACGTTGTGTGTAGCGGAATTATGTGGTATGTTGTGCAGTGAAATGATGTGGATAGAAAGTATGAGGTATTTAGTGTATAGGAATTATGTAGAGTGGGATTATGTGTTATGGAGAGTAAATATGTGGTGTGGTAGTCTCTGTTGTGGAGTGGTCTTCCTAGTTTCCATAGAAGCTAAACTATAAACTCAATGAGACATAAAAAGAAGGAATCACTGAGGAGCACTTGTGGACCTAGTCAGCGGTATGAGCCGGGTCACTGGAATTATGCGACTGTTTAGCTGCACTGACTTTCGACACAATTATACATTTTCTACATTAGCCACAATTCATCATCTGCTTCCTAATCTGCAGATATGAACTAAAAAAGCCTTGTCTCTAGCTCAAACGGCTCAAACGTTACCAAAAATGCAGCAACAAGTGTTACAGCGTGGTGGAAGGCCCATTGCAAACCTAGAATGGTCACCTGTTAATTATTGCTAAATGTGGGTGTTAAATTGGTACTAATGGTGCGCAAGACACTTTTGATTCCTTCTGCACCTCTCTTGCCTCTTTCTGCATTCCTGTTGCTTCGTTCTGCACATTTCTTTCTTTTTCTGCACTTCTCTTGCCTCTTTCTGCAAATCTCTTCAGCTTTCTGCACCTCTCTTCCCTCTTTCTGCAAGTCTGTTAAGGCTTTCGGCACCCTTTTTGCCTCTTTCTGCACCTCTGTTCCTTCTTTCTGCACTTCTTTTGTTTTATTCTGCAGCTGTCTTGCTTCTTTCTGCACCCCTCTTGCCTCTCTCTCTACCTCTCTTCCCTCTTTCTGCACTTCGGTTGCTTCTTTCTGCATTTATCTTGCTTCTTCCTGCACCTCACTTGCCTCTTTCTGCACCTCTATTGCCTCTTTCTGCAGTACTCTTGCCTCCTTCTGGACTTCACTTGCCTCTTTCTGTAACTCTGTTGCCTCTTTCTGCACCTCTCTTGCCTCTTTCTGCACCTCACTTGCTTCTTTCTGCCTCTTTCTGCACCTCTCTTGCCTCTTTCTGCACCTCACTTGCTTCTTTCTGCACCTCACTTGCTTCTTTCTGCACCCCATTTGCATTTTTCTATACCCCCTTCCCTCTTTGGACAACACTCTTGCCTCTTTCTACAGCTCTCTTCCCCCTTTCTGCACCACTCTTGCCTCTTTCTGTACCTCTGTTCCTTCTTTCTTCACCTGTCTTTTCTCTTTCTGCACACTTTGTGCATCTTTCAGTACCACTGTTGTTTCTTTCTGCAGTTCTCTTCCTCTTTCTGCACTCCTCCTGCCTCTTTCTGTACCCCTCTTGCCTATTTGTGCACCTTCCGTACCCCTTTCTGCACCCCTATTGCCTCTTTTTCCACCTCTGTTGGTTCTTTCTGCACCTCTTTTGCTTCGTTCTGCGCTTCACATGCCTCTTTCTGTACCCCTCTTGCCTCTTTCTGCATCTCTGTTTGTTCTTTCTTCACTGCTCTGGCTTCTTCCTGCACCTCTGTTCCAAACCGCTGCATCCCTCCTGCCTTTTTCTGCACCCCTCTAGCCTCTTTCTGCACCTCTCTTGCCTCAGTCTGCCCACCTGTTCCCTCTTTCCAAAGCCCTTTTGCCTATTTCTGCAACTCTCTTGCCTCTTTCTGCAGTTCTCTTGCCTCCTACTGCACCTCACTCGCCTCTATTTGCACCTCTGTTGGTTCTTTTGCACTTCTCTTGCTTCTTTCTGCACCCCTCTTGCCTCTGCACCCCTTTTACCTGTTTCTGCACCTCTCTTGCCTCTGTCTGCACCTCTGTTCCATCTTCCTGTACCTCTTTTGCCTGTTTCTGCAACTATCTTGCCTCTTTCTGCAGTTCTCTTGCCTCCTTCCGCACCTTTGTTGCTTTTTTCTGCACCTGTCTTGCTTCTCTCTGCACCCCTCTTGTCTCTTTCTGCACCCCTATTTTCTCTTTCGGCACCCCTCTTGCCTCTTTTGGCACCCCTGTTCCCTCTTTCTGCACATTTCCTGCCTGTTTCTACACCTCTCTTGCCTATTTCTGTACCTCTGTTGTTTTTTTCTGCACTTCTCTTGCTCTTCCTGCACCGTTCGCGCCTCTTTCAGCACCTCTGTTTCTTCTTTCTTCACTTCTCTTCCTTCTTTCTGCATCCCTCCTGCCTCTTTCTGTACTTCTCTTGCCTCTTTTTGCACCTCTGTTGGTTCTTTCTGTGCTGCTCTAGCTTCTTTCTGCACCTCACATGCCGCCTTCTGCACTTCTCTTGCTTCTTTTTACAGCTCTGTTGCTTCTTTCAGCAACTCTCTTGCCTCTTTCTGCGCTTCTCTTCCTTCTTTCTGCACCCCTCCTGCCTCTTTCTGTACCTCTCTTGCCTCTTTCTGCACCTCTCTTGCCTCTTTCTGCTCTTCACTTGCTTCTTTCTGCACCTCTCTTGCCTCTTTCGGCACCTCTATTGCTACTTTCTGCATAATTCGTGCCTCTTTCTGCACCTCTGAGTTAGAGGTAGTTTTAATCCCCCTACCCTATTATGTACTTGTGCCTTACAGGGGAGGCCATGCCAATCACAGGGGTACCCCAACCCATAGTGTACTCTAGTGTATGTAAGTGTTTACACTGTACTCTAAATGTCTTTCAGCATAGCACTGGCTCCGGGCCTGGTTAGTCAGAGTCAGTTACCACCAGTACCAGTCAGCAAAAAGTTGGGGCACAGGATGACTTTGCAATAAGGCCTCTTTCTGCACCTCTGTTGGTTCTTTCTGCATATCTCTTGCTTCTTTCTGCACCTTTCTTCGTCTTTCTGGACTCCTGTTGCCTCTTTCTGCATTTCTCTTGCTTCTTTCTGCGTCTTTCTTCCTCTTTCTGCACATTCCCTACCTCTGTGGGCATAGTTAGAAATTAGCATTTAACAAACCTTTGAAATTCACTGAAAAAAACATAGGTTTCAGGGATGTTATAGCTAGAAATTAGCATTTAAAAAACCTTTGAAATTCACTTAAGAAAACCATAGGTTTCAGGGAGGTTATAGTTAGAAATTAGAATTTTAAAAACCATAGAAATTCACTGAAAAAAACACAGGTTTCAGGGACGTTAAAGTTAGTTGGACATTTCACTTGAACAAAACCAGAGAAATTTGGCCGTTATAGTTAGTTGAGCAAAGTATAACTCGCGCCCTCGCAATGCAATGCTGATGACATCACATATTACATCACTCATGGCATGGTCAGTGACATCCCTGATGACATCTCAAATGACATCACTGATGACATCACTGATTACATCATCCACGTGATCCTCTGATGCACCTCGTCACAGCCTAATATAACCTTTGAAACACCCACTCTAAAACACAGACTGCCATTCTCGAAATCATAGACACACCAATACCAGTTACTATATACCCATTCACTGATTCCTAGGTCTACACACACATCCACTCACTCACCGATACAGTAACTCATACATGCAGTCACTTATCAATACAGCCACTATCATATGCACTCATACAACTCTACTGACACCTACACACCGCCACTCACCCACATAGTTACTTACACAGCTAGTTAGTCATGCAAAGAAGCAATCACACTCCCACTTACTCAGCTATAAAGTTATACACACACCACCTCACTTATTCCCAAAATATTAACACATACTTACTCTCTTTTACAATCACTGACACAAGTACACACTCATCCACACAGCCACTCTCACATGTAGTCATTTATATACTCCAACACTCACATATACTGCCTTTCACATATGTAGTTTCTCACACATGTAGCACTGAGACATCCATTCACTCACCAACACAGCCATACACACACTCACCCTCTCATTCAGCCCCTCGCATATGTACTCTTAAACCCATACACCCAGTGAATCACCCACTCACACATCCATGCGGTGAGTCACACACACCCCACCCACCCACACAGACACTCAGGCATCCATACAGATACTCAGACAAGCAATCGATAACCCATATAGACACTCATGTAGCTACTCACCAACCCATGCAACCGCTTACACACCAACAGACAGCCTGATACAGACATTCACACAGTTTAGTCACTAACCCATGCATTTGGTAAGACATGTTTAATAACTCACTTATACAGTCAGTCACACACCTACTAAATTATCAATTCAGACAGTCATACACTCACTCATTCTTCAATACACCTTGGCCTATATATAAAAAAACATATTTAAACTTTACAGAAACACACAGTCACTGGATGATGTAATCAGTGATGTCATTTGAGATGTCATCAGTGATGTCATGAGCACTGTTTCCTAGAACGTGCGCGGGTGTGCGCGTGCGCACTAAAGTATCTCCGAGCACGCAGTGTCCTAATTGTGGCGCGCACACACACAGCCCGTTCGCGCCGCCAATTTTACCAGCTGGGTAGTTTGTGGGCCTCTGTGAAAGTATTCTTGTTAATTGCAGCGCCGTCATGCGCTGCAATTAACATGAATACTTTCACAAAGACCCACAAACTGCCCCGCTGGCTTGCACTATTAGGAAAAGGAATGTGGTAAACTAAAGCGCGACGTGTTTTTGATTCTGAAAGAACATGTCACGCTTTAGATTACCACATTCCTTTGCTAATAGTTGGCATCTGCGGGGCTGAATGTGGGCCTTTGAAATAGTTTTCATGCTAATTGCAGTGCACACAAGCGCTGCAATTAACAAGAATGCTATCTCAAAGGCCCACATTCAGCCCCGCACTATCAGCAAAAGGAATGCAGAGTCATACACAACGTGTGCTTTCAGAATCGTCTGAAAGCACACGTTGTATTTGACACTGCAGTTCTTTAGCTAATAGTGGGCAGCTGCGGGGCTGAATGTGGGCCTCTCAGATAGTATTCTTGTTAATTGCAGCGCAGGTGTGCACTGCAATTAACAAGAATACTATCTCAAAGCAGGAACCGGTTCTAGCGGGTGGGCCAGGCCCTTCCAAACAGGAGCCTTGGCCCTCGCAGTGAGGGCTTGAAGGCAGGCGCGCAACGCCATGGGGCTCAAAGTGCTTCAAACCCTCCCGCCCCCGTTCGTGAGACAGCTTCCCGGGCGCGCACACACACAGACAGTTTTTGAGATTATCGACGCCGCACCAGAGTACTTCACAGGTCTTTAAAAGACCATTTACATGTTAACGAGGCTTTGTTTATTTTTCACCCCTTCATCTCCACATGGCAAAGGCGACAATGTTCTGCTCCACATGGCAAAGGCAACAATGTTCTGCTGCTTGGATATTTCTTTTTCTATGTAGCGCCCGGAGAAAATAAGTTTGTTTATTCCTATTCACCTTTCCTGACCCCTGCAGCTGCTTATCACATCAGGCTGTGACACTAAGTTAGACTAATGGAGAAGGTAAGAGAATGTGTTACTATTTGTTTTTCTTTTTAAAATATGCACAGGCCCAGCAGCACACATACTTCGTGTGTGCTTCATTTAAACAGTTTTTATCATTATCATGGCCACTGCAGGACAACAATAAGACAATACAAAATGCCCAGATAACGCTGGTGATTAATGATCCAGCTTGAGCAATCATTTGTCTGTTAGTAGTTTTTAATTGCAGATGAACTGTATTTTATGTCGAAGCTCAGTGGGTTACTGCCTTTGTCACAGAGATCCTTGTGCAACTTGCAGTTCAGAAGTTACAATCCTAACATAGGACAGTGACCAATGAACTGTCATCAAAGAGCTGCATACAAACATGAATGGTATAGTTAGAACTTTGCTTTCATTTTTTTGTGCTGTAGTTAGAACTTCCCCAGTCTTTCATTTTTCTAATTTTGCTAAAATGAGTATGTTTGGGCAGATATACATTTTTATCAGTAAAGCTGACCCCCATGGAATACTCTTTAAATCCTGAGGTTGTGTTTCGCCAGACCAAACCCTCTTAAAATATGCGGCCCACCAGTATGTATGACATGTGATTCCTACACCTTGTATTCCTCCTTTGCTTATGTGACATTCCCACCAGACTGATTTACACACTTGTATGATTCATTGTCTCTACAATGTGTGCGTGGTGTAAAGTACTGACACACACTACACTGATATGAGTAGCGCTGTACAACAAATGAAATGCATATGAGAGAGGGGCTACGTAAAGATGAGGGGCACTGTTGGAGGGTGGCAGTGAGGGAATCTGAGGAAGAGGTCATGGGGTGGAGTGGGGAGCTAGGGAGATATGAGGGCACTGCTGGAGGGTGGCAGTGAGGGAGTCTGAGGAGGAGGTCATGAGGGGGATGGGCTACAGAGATGAGGGGCACAGGTGGAAGGTGGCTGTGAGGGAATCCGAGGAGGAGGTCATGAGGGGGAGGGGCTATGGGGAGATGATGAGCACTAGTGGAGGTTGGCAGTGAGGCAATCCGAGGAGGAGGTCAATAGGGGGGTCATGGAGGGATGATGGGCACTGTTGGAAGGTGGTAGTAAAGGTTATTTACGGAAAAAGAGGTTATTGGTGCGGCGCCAAAAAAGACTTTCGCATCAGCGCTGAAGTCGGCCCTGTCATGGCCTTTCTGTTTTTGTTTATTTAATTAGCAGTCGGGTCATAAGGGCTACTGTGCAACATACTTTAAAGTGCGTGCTAATTATATTTACCGCTATATTCAATGTTTTAAGTTTGAAGGTGATTTTACTAATGTTTTTACCGTGAAAAATGAAAGTGGAGCCCGATGGTGCCTGATATGGGGCTGGGGCCCAGGGTCAGCTGTGAGATAAGGTGCACTGGACAGGAGTGGTGGATAATCGAGCCTGTAAGGGAGTGCGTTGCAGAGTACCATTGTTGGAGTCCTATACTTTTCTAAACCCGAAGTGTACTTGCCTGTGTAACCAATTCATGTCATGGCGTGTGTATCTAAATTGAACACCTGCCTTTAGACCCTTCATGTGGTGCTACAGGTGTGGAAATGAACCGTCCTTTCACTTTTTTAAGCAAAAATTTGGAGTGATATTTGGCGCTGCACCCACACGCGCGGTCTGATTCCCGGCGCACATAGCCTGGGCTGCAGTGCACAGAGACCTTACACTGCCGCACACATAGGAAAACAATTAGAGGGAAGATTGGTCATGAGTAATGTCACTGACCATGTCATGAGTGATGTAATATGTGATGTCATCAGCAGTGCATTGCGAGCGCGCAAGTTATGCTTAGCTCAACTAACTATAAGGGCCAAATTTCTCTGTTTTTGTATGAGTGAAATGTCCAACTAACTATAACGTCCCTGAAACCTGTGTTTTTCTCAGTGAATTTCTATGGTTTTATTAAATGCTAATTTCTAACTATACAGTCCCTGAAACCTATGGTTTTTTCAGTCAATTTCAAAGGTTTTTTAAATGCTAATTTCTAACTATAATGTCCCTGAAACCTGTGGCTTTTTCAGTGAATATATATTATCTACTGGCGGTCGCCAGTAGATAGTTATAGTTACAACCTAGTTTCCATAGGAAATCTCAAAATTCTATTTTGAATAACTTTGGTGCCGGTTGACGAATCCTCGCAAAATTTTCAAAACTAATGGGGCGCTCTGTTCAGCTCCTACCCTGAAAGTCTCGGGGTGATTCCTCAAGCGGGGGCCGAGAAAAAGGGGGGGTACCAAAATGCGTTTTCCCCATGCATTTTTCCATAGGACCTTTAGTCGCAGCTACAGCCCGAACGGCTGAACAGAATTACGTGAAATTTGGCAGAGAGGTAGCCATAAGGTCACGGAAGTGCCTTTTGCAGGTCTGGTGTAAATCTGTTCAGTATTTCCTGAGAAAATAGCATTTAAAAGCATATCAATATCTATACGCGGGCACCGTGCGCGCACTGTGCGCGCACCCTGCCGTGTGCAAGCGCAATTCTGATTGGTTGTTAGATGTCGGTAAACATTTGAATCGGTCGAAACCAGGAAGTGTCGGCCGCCATTTTGTCTCTCGCAGTGTGAGGGGGTGGAAAAAAAAGGTGGAGAACGTGTAAAGGGGACAGTGGGGACAGTTCCTGACCCCCTAACCTTGGTCAGCGGATCACAGAAGGACCCCCAAGGTCGAAAAACACAATTTTTTTATTTTTTTAAATCGCGAGGTGCGCGCAGGTTGCGCGCATGGCGAACCGTGGGTGCTCGGTTAGCATTAAAAAAAACGGACAAATTCACTGAAAAAACCATAGGTTTCACACAAGTTATAGTTACGAATTAGCATTTAAAAAACCTTGCAAATTCACTTAAAAAACCATAGGTTTCACACATGTTATAGTTAGCTGGACAGTTCACTCGTAAAAAACCAATGAAATTCCCCCATTATAGTTAGTGCAGGCAACTATAACTCACGCGACCGCAATCCTCTGCTGATGACGTCAGATATTACATCATTGATGACATATGTGTCTTTATGAAAAATAAATATTTGTAATATATGTATAGCTAAAGATTAATGGAAGAAGACATGGGTAAATAAGTGTCTAAATACAGTGATGTAATATCTGACGTCATCAGCAGAGGATTGCGGTCGCGCGAGTTATAGTTATCTGAACTAACTATAACGGGGAAATTTCATTGGTTTTTTACGAGTGAAATGTCCACCTAACTATAACCTGTGTGAAACCTATGGTTTTTTAAGTGAATTTGCAAGGTTTTTTAAATGCTAATTCCTAACTATAACGTGTGTGAAACCTATGGTTTTTTAACCCCTTCAGTGCCCATGACGAGCTGGACTCATCATGGGCTGCGGTGGCGCTGTGCCCATGACGAGTCCAGCTCGTCATGAACTCCGCCCGCTAATACAAAGCGCGGCACTGGGCGGGGAAAGGGGCGGGCATGCAAGGGGTTAAGTGAATTTGTACGGTTTTTTAAATGCTAAGTTATGTATTTATTAATATATATATATTTTTAAGGTTTTTCACCGTGCGCGCGCGTTGGGCGCACGGTGCGCTGCGCCCACCGGGCGCACACGGTGCGCGCACCCCGTGATTTTTTTAAGAATAAATACAATGTTTTTTTCACCCTTGGGGGTCCTTCTGTGACCCCCTGACTAAGGCTAGGGGGTCAGAAACTCTCTTCCCTGCCCTCTTTTCACGTTTTCCTTATCAGTCAGTGCGACAGACAAAATGGCGGCCGACACTTCCTTATTTCGACCGATTCGAATGTTGACTGACATCAAACAACCAATCAGAATTACGCTTGCGCACATTAGGGTGTGCGCACGGTGCGCGCTTATAGATATGTATATGCTTTTAAATGCAATTTTCTCAGGAAATACTAAACAGATTGACTCCAGATATGCAAAAGGCACTTCCCTGACCTGAGGACTACCCCTTTGCCAAATTTCAAGTAATTCTGTTCAGCCGTTCGGGCTGTACCTTCGACTAAAGGTCCTATGGGAAAATGCATGGGGAAAACGCGTTTTGGGACCCCCCTTTTTTCTCGGCCCCCGCTTGACAAATCACCCCGAGACTTTCAGGGTAGGAGCTGAGCAGAGCGCCCCATTAGTTTTGAAAATTTCGCGAGGATTCGTCAACCGGCGCCAATGTTATTCAAAATAGAATTTTCAGATTTCCTATGGAAACACGGTCCTAACTATAACTATCTACTGGCGACCGCCAGTAGATAATATATGTAGATATATATGTATATAAATGTTCATAAACAAAAACAAACTTCTGGAATCCCAGACAGAAGCACGTACACCTCGGATAGTTGCGGTAAGTTCCTTTAATAACTGCACAAGCAACACGTTTCAGCTCTCGCCTTGATCATGCTAAGGGCCATGCAGTATTACACACATATTTAACCAGTGCTCAAAAAGATAAAAAACGGACTAGTGCTGACCAGTGTTCCCTCTAATTTTTTTCCTCTGTGTGTGGCAGTGGAGAGTCTCTGTGCGCTGAAACCATGGCTATGTGCGCCAGGAACCAGACCGCATGTGTGTGCAGCACCAAATGTCACTTCAAACGTTTACTTAAAAAAGTGAAAAGATGGTGCATTACTTGCAGATACGTTTAAACAAAACACAGAACAAGGCACAGTAGGGCAGCCTATTCAAGGGAGTTCCTCAAATATTAAAATAGATGCTTTCATCTTATTTTGCCATACAAAATAGTTCAAGAAATGCATGCCTTCGCCCAAGTAGGGCGGTATTGTCAGACCGCAGACCTTTACTATTTCATATTTTTTATGGAATTCAGATACAAATTCATGCTGCCTATCTTCTCCAGATGGAACTGAAGTGCCGTTTATAGAAATAAGGCCAAAATACGGAAAAACGATAGATAAATCTGATCTAATACTGATATACTGCAAGAACATTCGATTACTCGCACAGAAAGATTGCAGAGGTGAATCTCAAGTGGGGAGAAGTAAATTACTCCCTTCAGTGCATCAAATAGTGTGAAGCAAACACTGCCAGATGCTGTTTAGCCAGTGACATTTCTGATTTTTATATATTTCTCGCATCTTCATTGCTTTGATTTTGTTCACAAGAAAGTGGCACTCTTAGCCTTTGAATTCTAGTCATCATAAGTACATTGAAATTATGAAAATGTCATATATAAGCAATCTGAAACCTCGGCAGGTATGCTCGCTTTTCTAAGAATAGTATACAGCAAGTTTAAAAACAGGGCATGTGCTTTCAGAATAAATGGTAAGTACAAGCTGTGTTTTTAAACTTGCTGTACTCTTGTTAGTAAAGCACGGGGCGGGGCAGATGGTGTGCTTTTCTTTAAGTATTCATGTTAATTGCAGTTGTGATTAACATGAATACTTAAACAAAAGACCACAATCCTCCGCAGCCGTGCTTTACAAACTAAAGCGCACAGTAAGTTTAAAAACACAGCATGTGCTTTCAGAAAGTACACGCTATGTTTTTAAACTTGCTCTACTCTTTTGTTAGTAATTGACAGGGTTGCCTTGGCTGCTCTTCTTGTACAAAGGGACAATTATGGGGGTTTTCACAAACAAACGAATTCTGTAGGAGCTTTTTAATTGGAACTCACACTAGTTCACCCGTTAGCTTCTCTTCTCACCTGCCTCACTACTTTGTGCTAGAGATTGTTGCTGCATTTCCAAGGCCAACAACAGAGTTTTGGGACTAGACTGCCTGTGGACAAACAGTCTTGTGGGAAAAAGATAAGCCCAGCATAACAGTGTACCACAAAAACATGCCCTCACTTTTACCGCCTAACAAAGCCGGTGTGCTTTAAACATGGATATTAAAATATTCTCGGAAAGGGAAAATAATGTACGTTTTGGGCTACCAAATGAGTCTCCCATAATAATTGAATGCTTGCATGCACTAGACATCATCCTGAAATCTCACCAACCACCAAATAAGAAGATGGCAGGAGCATCAATTTGATCAACCTAGTGCTGGAGGTAGAACTAACTATTGAGAGTCAAAAGCTGAATACAAATTCAGAGTCTGATTTAGCCCCAGCAGACCTGTATCAAGTAGAACCTACAGTATGGCGATAGCCTGATTAAGGTGTTCAGTGCAGCCCTGGCAACCAGCACCTTACCATGCTTGTGGCAAAAACATGCCATACTAAAGCCATTTTCCTACCCCTGAGGCTAAGGTTTAAAAACACAGCGTGTACTTTCTGAAAGTACACACTGTGTTTTTAAACTTGCTGTGCTCTTTAGTTAGTAAAGCGTGGTGTGGGGCAGATTGTGGCTTTTTGTTTAAATATTCACAGTCCTGCCAAGTGCCACTCATCAGGCGTTAGACGAACGCATTTCAGTGTGGTGCTCCGCATCACCGCACTGAAATGCATTGTCACGCATATCCGCATATGGCAACTGCCACTGTGAAGCCTGTCGAATAAACTAGAATGTGTGGCATTTGGCAGCTTGCATTCTGTAGCTGTGGTGGGGTGCGCTGTTCCTGCAGGCTTGGAGTGCTGCTGGCAGGCTCACAGTGCTACAATGTATCAGCAGGTTCGATTTCACGGCGCAGCTATGAGTCAGACAACCTGACTTCAGGGCCGGGCCCAGCCTGGTTGTGATCCAATTGGCCAGTGGCGCCACGGGGTGAGGGCATCATGTCCTGCTGCCAGAGCGCCATGGCAAGTTTGTGAAGAAGGCGCAAGGACTCACCAGTTTGCGGGCGGAAAATGACTCTCAGTGTTCCTCTGTGCTGCTTAGTGCTTCCAGCAGCTTCTACCGACCGCCTGCTTTGTGGAACTTATGATGGCCGCTGCCTGCGGTAATTAATTCAATATTGCTAAGAAGAGTCAAGTTCAGTGGATGTCATCATAGTTTTATGATATATCACACTCACTGACTACCAATAAGGTTCATGCAGCAGCTGCCAAGACAGACAGGGCTCACAGCAGAGGCAGTCAGCCTGGTGGACTAAAGCAGGCAGCAGCATTCCAAACCAAAATGATTGCTGAGGGGGTGGCTGGCAGTCACGTACCTCCCTGGCCTGCCCTTACATATACCTCTGTCTCTCACGCACTGACTGGGGCTTAAGCCTCCCACCTCTTGTGCCCCCTTGAGAAGAGGCCACAGGGCCTCAGAGTCCCGAGCCGAGGACTCACTCATCTCCGGCCCAGTCCCCCCTGTGTGCCTAATGGATCGAAGGGAAAAAGTGACAAGGAGAGCTCACAGTAAACCAAATGGGGATATGTGAAAAAGTGAGAGGAAAAAGGAGAAACCAAAAATAAAAGATGCCACGTTTAATTATAACACGGAATGCTGATCAAGCAATCTAGAGCAACATTAGTACCAAACTAAATAGCAATGGCAGCACAGCTGCTCGCGTGACTGGGGTAAATTATCCTGTGACTGGATCAGACCCCACCGGCGACGATGGAGTGAATCTGTGGATGACCTTGGAGACCACCGGAGTGTTCCTCAGCAGCCCATAACCATAACACATGCAGCGGAGCCAGAATAATGCGACTTTGCTGAGGGAGTCCACGAGGTGCAGTCACGGGCCGCAAATTAACGCAAGTAAGTGCCTGAGTTACAAGTTGTATCTCCTAGGCTAGTTAAGTTCCTAATACTAATATATAGTTTCTCAATGCTCACAGGAAGCACCCTTTCTTTCCATTCACTGATGTGTATTCACACACATTTTCCCATTGGTGTGCATAAATCAACCAAAACAGCCATCATCCAGACTTACCCATGAATCCATCACCCAATTGTTTATGTGCCTCTTGGTATAGTCTGTGAATACGGCTGCATGCATGTGTATTTCTGGTTGCGTGTCCAGATGTTTCATACAACATAAGATATTTACTAGAAAGAACTTTAGCACGTGAAATAATTAGCCAACTCTTGTGCCTTTTCAAATGCTTGTTTCTGGGATAAGAAATAATGTGTGTGAGGGCTGGGGTACCATGTTCATATCCACCCACTTCTTTACAGTACTTTTACTTTCTGTCTATAAGTTATACTATTTTATAGTGTACGCCTAGAAATAATGGGTGTAATTTCTGGTATTTATATGTTTCCCTTGTCTTCATTGCTCGATTTTGCTTGCGATAAAGTGTCACTCAGTCATTGAATTGTCACTCAAAATTACACTGAGATTATAAAATGTCACACGTGCCAATCTGAAACCTTGGCAGCTATGTATTCATGTTAATCACAGCCCCTTCATGAGCTGTGATTAACATGAATATTTAAACAAAAGCCCACAATCTTCCCCGCACCGTGCTGTACTAACTAAAGAGCACAGCAAGTTTAAAAACACAGCGTGTACTTTTTGAAAGTACACTCTGTGTTTTTAAACTTGCTCTACTCTTTTGTTAGTAAAGCACGGTGCGGGGAACATTGTGGGCTTTTGTTTAGGTATGCATGTTAATCGCAGCCCTTCACGAGCTGTGATTAACATGAATACTTAAACAAAAGCCCACAATCTCTCGCAGTCACGCTTTACTAGCAAAAGAGTAGAGAAAGTTTAAAAACACAGCGTGTACTTTTTGAAAGTATACACTGTGTTTTTAAACTTGCTCTACTCTTTTGTTAGTAAAGCGCGGTGCGGGGAAGATTGTGGGCTTTTGTTTAAGTATTCATGTTAATCACAGCCCCTTCACGAGCTGTGATTAACATGAATACTTAAACAAAAGTCCACAATCTCTCTCGCAGCCACGCTTTACTAACAAAAGAGTTGAGCAAGTTTAAAAACACAGCGTGTACTTTCAAAAAGTACACGCTGTGTTTTTAAACTTGCTCTACTCTTTTGTTAGTAAAGTGCAGTGCGGGGAAGATTGTGGACTTCTGTTTAAGTATTCATATTAATCACAGCTTGTGAAGGGGCTGTGATTAACATAAATACTTAAACAAAAGCCCACAATCTGCCCTGCGCTTTACTAACAAGGGCCAACAGCTGCCTGTCCCCAAGCCCCATAGCCTGCACTCCCGACTCTTCTTCCGGCACACCGCATTCAGGAAGTGCCGATTTTCGCGCCGCTCGCTTTTTTAAAGCAGCGGCGCGACTCTCGCTGGATGTTCTGAATGTGTGCGCGCTCCACACACCGCAGTGCGCGCTTACGTTGAGAGAGGTGCACGCGCGAGCGCGCGCACCTTAAAGGGGACAATGGTGCTGACACCATTAGTGAAAAGTTAAACATAAATGGCGGCCATCGTAAAACTTGTCAAAATGCATGATATGTACATCTATTGAATCATCGATTGAATCCAAAATGCAGGTCAAAATTGATACAACCAGATATCTTATTGTTGAATCCCACATAAATACTAGATAAGCAGTAATAATGCCTCAAATTAAAAATCATATTCAAATTGTCAACATAAATTAGTGGCAACATTTGACCTTGTATTCCAAACTGCGCATAAATATCAATTGCACAATTGCACAGCCAATCTACGTATTGGTAATACTACTGATTAAGAAAAATATAAACAGCTATATCATTCTGCATTAACAATAAATACAATGATCAATATAATATTGAACAATCGGTGATCATGAAGCCAGTAGAATCAGCAAACAATTGTGCCCTAGTGGACATAGGATCCCAAACGTGATGTGTCAATGTTTAGAATGGCCAAAATTAAACAAGTGCCCAAACCTACAATATAAAAAATGAAAGTTAAAATGCAGATAAAAAGTAAATCACAGCGAATATATATACATAGTATTATTGCACAAATTATTTTAATTATGTAAATGAACTGCTAGTTCCTCATTTGAGTTTAACTCCATGGGAGTCATTGTTTCCAAATCAATAATATATCTGGACTCAAGTTTACGTAATGAAAGTTGTCTAGTTCCACCACGTATGTTTTCAGGGACAGCATCAATGACAACCATTCTCAGAAGTTTCTCATTTTGAAAACGCTGATCAAAGAAGTGACGTGCAACAGGGTACTGTTTATTAATATGACGGATGGCCCCAATGTCTTTAAGCACTCGTTTTTTAGCACAATGAATAGTGCTACCTACATAGGCTTATTGCAGGGAAAAATAAGTGCATAAACACAATATATGGTATTAAAAGTAAGGGCTTTCCTAATTACAAATTCCCTCTTGCAACTAGACATCGAAAGTGTGGTACAATCAATGCTTTTTCTGCATGCTTTGCAATTTTTGCAGCATCGGAAGCCCGGCCGGCTACCAATTGTGGGTCCAATGTTCTGGGTCACACGATTAGGACTCAGTTCATCTCTAAGTGTCCGATTTCTTAGAAATGTAATTTGAGGACAACTGTTGAGATGTTTCCGAAGACTGGTATCAGTTAACAGTATGTGCCAATGTTTTCTAAGTATCTGGCAAACATCCTGTGCTTGTCCTGAGTAAGTAGTAATAAATCTCAGCACTTCTGATTCATTTTGGCTCTTCACAGAATGTAATAGCTGAGTGTGAGTTACTGCCTCAACTCTATTGCATGCTTCTGACATGGTTCTCTGATTGTAAACTCTCTCTCTAAAACGCTGGGACATGATTTCTTTCTCTTTCAAATAGCTACTTTCTGAACTGCAGTTGCGCTTGGCGCGCAATAGCTCACCATAGGGGATGCTGTAGATTAATTTGTAGATTAATTTGCGAGGGTGGGAAATTGAGGCAGTCAGAATGCTGTTCCCAGCAGTTGTCTTGCGGAACAATTGATGAATCAGGGACGGACAGAACAGCAACAAGAGCAGACTGCTCAGAGAGGGAGAGGAAGAGGCGGCAGAGGAAGAATAAGAGGAACAACCAGGCAAAACAAAGACGTAAAAAAAGATGTAACAACCCCAGTGGGAATGATGACAAGGTGCAAAAAGGCGCAAATATGACTGTCATCAATATTTCGCAGCGGGATCTATCACATGGAGAAACCAAACTTCTTGGACTAGGTTTGTCCTTTTGCCCTAAAATGAATCTTAATTTTGCTCAAACCAGGATTGATTTGTTTTATTTTTCACGAAAGCTTAAACTAAAAAAATGGTTTAATACTAAGCATAATACAGCTTCTCCAAAAGTTGAAAATATGCCTATGAGTAATACAGCTTCTCCAATAGTTGAAAATATGCCTATGAGTAATTTGAATATCGATGATATTGAAGTCCTTATTATTTTAGCATTCCAGTATGAACAAGAGATGGGTAATGATGATATGAGTTCCAACTTACAGCAGTTTAATATCGATTTGAATGTTATTCCAGGTAGCAGTTTTAAACTGAAGTCGGTGTTTTTACCTCATATTGATTGTGATGCTATAGAGGTCTTTGAAAGAGGGGTTTTGGGTGATCTTAAAAACCTTTGTCACTAAAAACGCCCTCCAGTAAGAAAAATCTTAGTCTTGATCAACTGTTGGCATTAGAGAATCTTAAATCTGACAATATCATCGTAATCCGCCATGTCGGATGAGGGTGGTAATGTTGTGGTGCAGGATAAACAGGCTTATTTGATGAAAGGTCGCAGACAACAAACTGATGAAACATGCCTATGCACCACTAATAGAAGCGCCATATTGAAGTCCAATGTGAAATATGGAGAGTTGTTGGTTGAGTGGCAAGAGTGGGGACTTTTGGAGTGGGAAGAATATAACTATCTTAGATGCTCCCACCCAAGGGTCCCCATACTCTACCTACTCCCAAAACGACATAAAGATCCAGTAAACTCCCCGGGGAGGCCTATTGTCTCCTTTATGGGGTCACTACTTGAAAATACTTCCCGGTTTATTGACCACTACTTATGACCTTTTGTGGTCAGTTTACCAGCCTACTTGAGAGATACTACACACTTTTTGACTGTTATTGATGGAATTTATTGGGAACCAAATTACACCTTGGTTACCCTTGATGTGTATAGCTTGTACACCTGTTTTCAACATCAGTTCGGTCTACAGGCTATCAGACACTATCTTAACACCCGTTCCATCTCTTTATTTTCACATTCAGAAATTATCATTGCGTTGATAGAGTTTTGCTTAACGAATAATTTTTTTCTGATTGATGATGTCATATATCGGCAGTCTTAGGGCACAGCTATGGGCACCTGCTTTGCCCCCAGTTATGCCAATCTGTCAATGTTTAGAATGGCCAAAATTAAACAAGTGCCCAAACCTACAATATAAAAAATGAAAGTTAAAATGCAGATAAAAAGTAATTCACGGCGAATATATATACATAGTATTATTGCACAAATGATTTTAATTCTGTAAATGAACTGCTAGTTCCTCACTTGAGTTCAACTCCATGGGAGTCATTGTTTCCAAATCAATAATATAACTGGACTCAAGTTTACGTAATGAAAGTTGTCTATTTCCACCACGTATGTTTTCAGGGACAGCATCAATGACAACCATTCTCAGAAGTTTCTCATTTTGAAAACGCTGATCAAAGAAGTGACGTGCAACAGGGTACTGTTTATTGTTATGACGGATGGCCCCAATGTGTTTAAGCACTCGTTTTTTAGCACAATGAATAGTGCTACCTACATAAGCCTTATTGCAGGGAAAAATTTGTGCATAAACACAATACATGGTATTACAAGTAAGGGCTTTCCTAATTACAAATTCCCTCTTGCAACTAGATATCGAAAGTGTGGTACAATCAATGCTTTTTCTGCATGCTTTGCAATTTTTGCAGCATCGGAAGCCCGGCCGGCTACCAATTGAGGGTCCAATGTTCTGGGTCACACGATTAGGACTCAGTTCATCTCTAAGTGTCCGATTTCTTTGAAATGTAATTTGAGGACAACTGTTGAGATGTTTCCGAAGACTGGTATCAGTTAACAGTATGTGCCAATGTTTTCTAAGTATCTGGCAAACATCCTGTGCTTGTCCTGAGTAAGTAGTAATAAATCTCAGCACTTCTGATTCATTTTGGCTCTTCACAGAATGTAATAGCTGAGTGTGAGTTACTGCCTCAACTCTATTGCATGCTTCTGACATGGTTCTCTGATTGTAAACTCTCTCTCTAAAACGCTGGGACATGATTTCTTTCTCTTTCAAATAGCTACTTTCTGAACTGCAGTTGCGCTTGGCGCGCAATAGCTCACCATAGGGGATGCTGTAGATTAATTTGTAGATTAATTTGCGAGGGTGGGAAATTGAGGCAGTCAGAATGCTGTTCCCAGCAGTTGTCTTGCGGAACAATTGATGAATCAGGGACGGACAGAACAGCAACAAGAGCAGACTGCTCAGAGAGGGAGAGGAAGAGGCGGCAGAGGAAGAATAAGAGGAACAACCAGGCAAAACAAAGACGTAAAAAAAGATGTAACAACCCCAGTGGGAATGATGACAAGGTGCAAAAAGGCGCAAATATGACTGTCATCAATATTTCGCAGCGGGCTCTATCACATGGAGAAACCAAACTTCTTGGACTAGGTTTGTCCTTTTGCCCTACAATGAACCTTAATTTTGCTCAAACCAGGATTGATTTGTTTTATTTTTCACGAAAGCTTAAACTAAAAAAATGGTTTAATACTAAGCATAATACAGCTTCTCCAAAAGTTGAAAATATGCCTATGAGTAATACAGCTTCTCCAATAGTTGAAAATATGCCTATGAGTAATTTGAATATCGATGATATTGAAGTCCTTATTATTTTAGCATTCCAGTATGAACAAGAGATGGGTAATGATGATATGAGTTCCAATTTACAGCAGTTTAATATCGATTTGAATGTTATTCCAGGTAGCAGTTTTAAACTGAAGTCGGTGTTTTTACCTCATATTGATTGTGATGCTATAGAGGTCTTTGAAAGAGGGGTTTTGGGTGATCTTAAAAACCTTTGTCACTAAAAACGCCCTCCAGTAAGAAAAATCTTAGTCTTGATCAACTGTTGGCATTAGAGAATCTTAAATCTGACAATATCATCGTAATCCGCCATGTCGGATGAGGGTGGTAATGTTGTGGTGCAGGATAAACAGGCTTATTTGATGAAAGGTCGCAGACAACAAACTGATGAAACATGCCTATGCACCACAAATAGAAGCGCCATATTGAAGTCCAATGTGAAATATGGAGAGTTGTTGGTTGAGTGGCAAGAGTGGGGACTTTTGGAGTGGGAAGAATATAACTATCTTAGATGCTCCCACCCAAGGGTCCCCATACTCTACCTACTCCCAAAACTACATAAAGATCCAGTAAACCCCCCGGGGAGGCCTATTGTCTCCTTTATGGGGTCACTACTTGAAAATACTTCCCGGTTTATTGACCACTACTTATGACCTTTTGTGGTCAGTTTACCAGCCTACTTGAGAGATACTACACACTTTTTGACTGTTATTGATGGAATTTATTGGGAACCAAATTACACCTTGGTTACCCTTGATGTGTGTAGCTTGTACACCTGTATTCAACATCAGTTCGGTCTACAGGCTATCAGACACTATCTTAAAACCCGTTCCATCTCTTTATTTTCACATTCAGAAATTATCATTGCGTTTATAGAGTTTTGCTTAACGAATAATTTTTTTCTGATTGATGATGTCATATATCGGCAGTCTTAGGGCACAGCTATGGGCATCTGCTTTGCCCCCAGTTATGCCAATCTGTCAATGTTTAGAATGGCCAAAATTAAACAAGTGCCCAAACCTACAATATAAAAAATGAAAGTTTAAATGCAGATAAAAAGTAATTCACGGCGAATATATATACATAGTATTATTGCACAAATGATTTTAATTCTGTAAATGAACTGCTAGTTCCTCACTTGAGTTCAACTCCATGGGAGTCATTGTTTCCAAATCAATAATATAACTGGACTCAAGTTTACGTAATGAAAGTTGTCTATTTCCACCACGTATGTTTTCAGGGACAGCATCAATGACAACCATTCTCAGAAGTTTCTCATTTTGAAAACGCTGATCAAAGAAGTGACGTGCAACAGGGTACTGTTTATTGTTATGACGGATGGCCCCAATGTGTTTAAGCACTCGTTTTTTAGCACAATGAATAGTGCTACCTACATAAGCCTTATTGCAGGGAAAAATTAGTGCATAAACACAATACATGGTATTACAAGTAAGGGCTTTCCTAATTACAAATTCCCTCTTGCAACTAGATATCGAAAGTGTGGTACAATCAATGCTTTTTCTGCATGCTTTGCAATTTTTGCAGCATCGGAAGCCCGGCCGGCTACCAATTGAGGGTCCAATGTTCTGGGTCACACGATTAGGACTCAGTTCATCTCTAAGTGTCCGATTTCTTTGAAATGTAATTTGAGGACAACTGTTGAGATGTTTCCGAAGACTGGTATCAGTTAACAGTATGTGCCAATGTTTTCTAAGTATCTGGCAAACATCCTGTGCTTGTCCTGAGTAAGTAGTAATAAATCTCAGCACTTCTGATTCATTTTGGCTCTTCACAGAATGTAATAGCTGAGTGTGAGTTACTGCCTCAACTCTATTGCATGCTTCTGAGATGGTTCTCTGATTGTAACCTCTCTCTCTAAAACGCTGGGACATGATTTCCTTCTCTTTCAAATAGCTAATTTCTGAACTGCAGTTGCGCTTGGCGCGCAATAGCTCACCATAGGGGATGCTGTAGATTAATTTGTAGATTAATTTGCGAGGGTGGGAACTTGAGGCAGTCAGAATGCTGTTCCCAGCAGTTGTCTTGCGGAACAATTGATGAATCAGGGACGGACAGAACAGCAACAAGAGCAGACTGCTCAGAGAGGGAGAAGAAGAGGCGGCAGAGGAAGAATAAGAGGAACAACCAGGCAAAACAAAGACGTAAAAAAAGATGTAACAACCCCAGTGGGAATGATGACAAGGTGCAAAAAGGCACAAATGTGACTGTCATCAATATTTCGCAGCGGGCTCTATCACCTGGAGAAACCAAACTTTTTGGACTAGGTTTGTCCTTTTGCCCTACGATGAATCTTAATTTTGCTCAAACCAGGATTGATTTGTTTTATTTTTCACGAAAGCTTAAACTAAAAAAATGGTTTGATACTAAGCATAATACAGCTTCTCCAAAAGTTGAACATATGCCTATGAGTAATACAGCTTTTCCAATAGTTGAAAATATGCCTATGAGTAATTTGAATATCGATGATATTGAAGTCCTTATTATTTTAGCATTCCAGTATGAACAAGAGATGGGCAATGATGATATGAGTTCCAACTTACAGCAGTTTAATATCGATTTGAATGTTATTCCAGGTAGCAGTTTTAAACTGAAGTCGGTGTTTTTACCTCATATTGATTGTGATGCTATAGAGGTCTTTGAAAGAGGGGTTTTGGGTGATCTTAAAAACCTTTGTCACTAAAAACGCCCTCCAGTAAGAAAAATCTTAGTCTTGATCAACTGTTGGCATTAGAGAATCTTAAATCTGACAATATCATCGTAATCCGCCATGTCGGATGAGGGTGGTAATGTTGTGGTGCAGGATAAACAGGCTTATTTGATGGAAGGTCGCAGACAACTAAATGATGAAGAATGCTATTGCACTTCTAATAGAAGCGCCATATTGAAGTCCAATGTGAAATATGGAGACTTGTTGGTTGAGTGGCAAGAGTGGGGACTTTTGGAGTGGGAAGAATATAACTATCTTAGATGCTCCCACCCAAGGGTCCCCATACTCTACCTACTCCCAAAACTACATAAAGATCCAGTAAACCCCCCCGGGGAGGCCTATTGTCTCCTTTATGGTGTCATTACTTGAAAATACTTCCCGGTTTATTGACCACTACTTACGACCTTTTGTGGTCAGTTTACCAGCCGACTTGAGAGATACTACACACTTTTGACCGTTATTGATGGAATTTATTGGGAACCAAATTACACCTTGGTTACCCTTGATGTGTGTAGCTTGTGCACCTGTATTCAACATCAGTTTGGTCTACAGGCTATCAGACACTATCTTAAAACCCGTTCCATCTCTTTATTTTCACATTCAGAAATGATCATTGGGTTGATAGAGTTTTGCTTAATGAATAATTTTTTTCTGATTGATGATGTCATATATCGGCAGTCTTAGGGCACAGCTATGGGCACCTGCTTTGCCCCCAGCTATGCCAATCTGGTCATGGGCTGGTAGGAGGAGCAGGTGGCCTCGCAGATTTCTCAAAATGATCAATGTGTCCTGTGGCTGCGATATATAGATGACATCTTTTTAATTTGGAATGGAGACATTGATCAGTTCAAGAATTTGTCAGGAAACCCAATGACAACAGTTACAATCTGGCTTTTACTGAACATATTATCAAAACCATATTATCAAAACCAAAATCGGGGTTTTGGATGTTCTGGTGGAAATTTCAGGTCATACCATACATAACGAGTTGTTCCACAGGACAACTGCTGGGAACAGCATTCTGAGTGCCTCAAGTTCCCACCCTCGCAAATTAATCTACAGCATCCCCTATGGCGAGCTATTGCACGCCAAGCGCAACTGCAGTTCAGAAAGTAGCTATTTGAAAGAGAAAGAAACCATGTCCCAGCGTTTTAGAGAGAGGTTACAATCAGAGAACCATATCAGAAGCATGCAATAGAGTTGAGGCAGTAACTCGCACTCAGCTATCACATTCTGTGAAGAGCCAAAATGAATCAGAAATGCTGTGATTTATCACTACCTACTCAGGACAAGCACAGGATGTTTGCCAGATACTTAGAAAACATTGCCACATATTGTTAACTGATACCAGTCTTCGGAAACATCGCAACAGTTGTCCTCAAATTACATTTCAAAGAAATCGGACACTTAGAGATGAACTGAGTCCTAATCGTGTGATCCAGAACATTGGACCCTCAATTGGTAGCCGGCTGGGCTTCCGATGCTGCAAAAACAGCATCGATTGTACCACACTTTCGATATCTAGTTGTAAGAGGGAATTGGTAATTAGGAAAGCCCTGACTTGTAATACCATGTATTGTGTTTATGCACTCATTTGTCCCTGTAATAAGGCCTATTTAGGTAGCACTATTCATTGTGCTAAAAAACGAGTGCTTGAACACATCAGGGCCATCCGTCATAACAATAAACAGTACCCTGTTGCACGTCACTTCTTTGATCAGCATTTTCAAAATGAGAAACTTCTGAGAATGGTTGCCATTGATGCTGTCCCTGAAAACATATGTGGTGGAAATAGACAACTTTCATTACGTAAACTTGAGTCCAGATATATTATTGATTTGGAAACAATGACTCTCATGTGGTTAAGCTCAAGTGAAGAACTAGCAGTTCATTTATATAATTAAAATCATTTGTGCAATAATACTATGTATATATATTCGCTGTGATTTACTTTTTATCTGCATTTTAACTTTACATTTTTATATTGTAGGTCTGGACACTTGTTTAATTTTGGCCATTCTAAACATTGACACATCACGTTTGGGATCCAATGCCCACTAGGGCACAATAGTTTGCTGATTCTACCGGCTTCATGATCACCGATTGTTCAATATTATATTGATCATTATATTTATTGTTAATGCAGAATGATATGGCAGTTTATATTTTGCTTAATCTGTAGTATTACGAATACGTAGATCGGCTGTGCAATTGTGCAATTGGTATTTATGCGCAGTTTGGAATACAAGGTCAAATGTTTCCACTAATTTATGTTGACAATTTTGAATATGATTTTTAATTTGAGGCATTATTACTGCTTATCTAGTATTTATGTGGGATCTAACAATAAGATATCTGGTTGTATCAATTTTGACCTGCATTTTGGATTCAATCGATGATTCAATAGATGTACATATCATGCATTTTGACAAGTATTAAGACGGCCACCATTTATGTTTAACTTTTCACTAATGGTGTCAGCACTAGTCAATTTTTATCTTTTTGAGCACTGGTTAAATATGTGTGTAATACTGCTTGGCCCTTAGCGTGATCAAGGCGAGAGCTGAAAAAGCGTTGCTTGTGCAGTCATTAAAGGAACTTACTGCAACTATCCGAGGTGTCAGTGCTTCTGTCTGGGATTCCAGAAGTTTGTTTTTGCATATGGCAGGGTTTCTGGTACCCTAAGCATGGACCGCCCTATTTGACAGTCTCTACCTTCACCGGGTTCTTGTTTGATATATGTATATATATATACATATATATATATTCACTGAAAAAACCATAGGTTTCACACATGTTATAGTTAGCGGAAATTTTACTGATAAAAAAACCAATGAAATTCCCCCGTTATAGTTAGTGCAGGAAACTATAACTCACGCGACCGCAATCCTCTGCTGATGCTAATACTGTATTTAGACACTTATTTGCCCATGTCTTCTTCCATAAATTTTTAGCTATACATATATTTTTTTTTCATAAAGACACATATGTCATCAGCAGAAGATTGCGGTCGCGTGAGTTATAGTTTCCTGCACTAACTATAACGGGGGAATTTCATTGGTTTTTTATCAGTAAAATTTCCGCTAACTATAACATGTGTGAAACCTATGGTTTTTTCTGTGAATTTGCAAGGTTTTTTAAATGCTAATTCCTAACTATAACGTGTGTGAAACCTATGGTTTTTTCAGTGAATTTGTACGGTTTTTTAAATGCTAAGTTACTTTACGCCATTCGTGGCGTGCGCGCCCACTTAACGCAGTTCGTTCCGTGCGCGCACGGTGTGCTTCGCGCACCGTGCGCGCACAGTGAGCACGCGGTGCGCTTCGCGCACCGTGCGCCCACTTTACGCAGTTAGTGCCGTGCACCCACGGTGGGCACGCGGTGCGCTATGCGCACCGCATGCCCACATTACGCTAGATGGGCCATGTACGCACGATGCGCTTCGCGCACCGTGCGCACATGGAGGACATATTATGCGCTTCCTTGTGATAGGTAATCTGTTGAAATTGTTTTTGGAAATGCTGTGCTCTTATATGCCATGCACAAATGTTGGCCTTCGGCCACCATTTGCACACGGATTGGAGAGAGTGTGGATTTTTTTAAAAAAAAATGTTTTACCGTACGCGTACGGTAAGCGTACGGTAAGCGTAATCGGCGAAATTTTCGAAAAATAAAAAATTACCGTTTTTTGCCTTGGGGGATGTTTGAAGACTCAACTAACATGGTTATGTGCATGGGCGCTGTCTAAACAGCCCCTTTATATGTTTTTGGCATTTGTTTATCAGCTCCCCCCTCAGAGTGCGAGAGAGAAAATGGCGGCCGCCGCTTCCTGGTTTCGACCGATTCGAATGTTTACTAAGATGTAAGGGCCAATCAGAATCGCGCTCGCGCACGCCACCGTACGCGTACGGTAAGCGCACCGTAAGCGCACCGTAAGCTGGCTCAGATATATATATTGATTTAAAGGCTATTTTCTCAGAATTTACTGAACAGATTTACACCAAACCTACAAAAGGCACTTCCTTGACCTGAGGACTACCTCTCTGCCAAATTTCAAGTAATTCTGTTCAGCCGTTCGGGCTGTAGCTGTGTCTAAAGGTCCTATGGAAAAATGCATGGGAAAAACGCGTTTTGGGACCCCCCTTTTATCTCAGCCCCCGCTTGACGAATCCCCCCGAAACTTTCAGGGTAGGAGCGGAGCGTAGCGCCCCACCAATTTTGAAAAATTCGCAAGGATTCGTCGACCGGCGCAAAAGTTATTCAAAATAGAATGTTGCAGATTTCCTATGGAAACGTGGTCCTAACTATAACTACCTACTGGCAACCGCCAGTAGGTAATATTTTTTTTTTTATATATATATATATATATATATATATATATATATATATATATATATATATATATATATTCACCACAAAAGAAATGCGAAGGCTCAAAGCATCGAGGGAACAGAGCTCTTTTATTGGACACAGGGCGGCAAAATTGAAATCATTGTCCAGACGCGTTTCAGCCTGTTGGCCTTAATCATTGGAGGTTGGGTGTCAGTAAAACCATGTGGTTTAACATTTAAAGGTAGACTGCTTTCGTAGTCCCAAAATCCTTTGTTTCCCAACATGCACCTTGGGAGAAAAATCACGCAGGTCCAGAGCACAGTTTGACAAATAGATGTAAATTATTTTCTTTGCGTAGTGCTTGCTCACTGTGCAATGTTCCAAATTCACGTACTCTCAGGGTGCCTTCAATTCTTCACTGCCACAGTTCGTAGAAGTCCCAGAGAGCCCGGACCTCCGATGCTGTCAAGAGGTAGTGAAATACCCCTCTCAACTCCCTTGCTCGCCTCTTTAATGCCAGTAATTCGTAGTTTCATCGTGGTATGAGGCGGGCGGGTCATGCCCCAGAAATTAATCCAAGACCAGCTGTCTCCGTGCTGAGGAGCCCCCGACCCTGACAGGGCGGCCTCGGCATGGCAGGAACGGAGTGTCCTGCATCTGACATTCACCACAAAAGAAATGCGAAGGCTCAAAGCATCGAGGGAACAGAGCTCTTTTATTGGACACAGGGCGGCAAAATTGAAATCATTGTCCAGACGCGTTTCAGCCTGTTGGCCTTAAACATTGGAGGTTGGGTGTCAGTAAAACCATGTGGTTTAACATTTAAAGGTAGACTGCTTTCGTAGTCCCAAAATCCTTTGTTTCCCAACATGCACCTTGGGAGAAAAATCACGCAGGTCCAGAGCACAGTTTGACAAATAGATGTAAATTATTTTCTTTGCGTAGTGCTTGCTCACTGTGTAATGTTCCAAATTCACGTACTCTCAGGGTGCCTTGAATTCTTCACTGCCACAGTTTGTAGAAGTCCCAGAGAGCCCGGACCTCCGATGCTGTCAAGAGGTAGTGAAATACCCCTCTGAACTACCTTGCTCGCCTCTTTAATGCCAGTAATTCGTAGTTTCATCGTGGTATGAGGCGGGCGGGTCATGCCCCAGAAATTAATCCAAGACCAGCTGTCTCCGTGCTGAGGGGCCCCCGACCATGACAGGGTGGCCTCGGCATGGCAGGAACGGAGTGTCCTGCATCTGACATTCACCGCAAAAGAAATGCGAAGGCTCAAAGCATCGAGGGAACAGAGCTCTTTTATTGGACACAGGGCGGCAAAATTTAAATCATTGTCCAGACGCGTTTCAGCCTGTTGGCCTTAATCATTGGAGGTTGGGTGTCAGTAAAACCATGTGGTTTAACATTTAAAGGTAGACTGCTTTCGTAGTCCCAAAATCCTTTGTTTCCCAACATGCACCTTGGGAGAAAAATCACGCAGGTCCAGAGCACAGTTTGACAAATAGATGTAAATTATTTTCTTTGCATAGTGCTTGCTCACTGTGCAATGTTCCAAATTCACGTACTCTCAGGGTGCCTTGAATTCTTCACTGCCACAGTTCGTAGAAGTCCCAGAGAGCCCGGACCTCCGATGCTGTCAAGAGGTAGTGAAATACCCCTCTCAACTCCCTTGCTCGCCTCTTTAATGCCAGTAATTCGTAGTTTCATCGTGGTATGAGGCGGGCGGGTCATGCCCCAGAAATTAATCCAAGACCAGCTGTCTCCGTGCTGAGGGGCCCCCGACCCTGACAGGGCAGCCTCGGCATGGCAGGAATGGAGTGTCCTGCATCTGACATTCACCACAAAAGAAATGCGAAGGCTCAAAGCATCGAGGGAACAGAGCTCTTTTATTGGACACAGGGCGGCAAAATTGAAATCATTGTCCAGACGCGTTTCAGCCTGTTGGCCTTAATCATTGGAGGTTGGGTGTCAGTAAAACCATGTGGTTTAACATTTAAAGGTAGACTGCTTTCGTAGTCCCAAAATCCTTTGTTTCCCAACATGCACCTTGGGAGAAAAATCACGCAGGTCCAGAGCACAGTTTGACAAATAGATATAAATTATTTTCTTTGCGTAGTGCTTGCTCACTGTGCAATGTTCCAAATTCACGTACTCTCAGGGTGCCTTGAATTCTTCACTGCCACAGTTCGTAGAAGTCCCAGAGAGCCCGGACCTCCGATGCTGTCAAGAGGTAGTGAAATACCCCTCTCAACTCCCTTGCTCGCCTCTTTAATGCCAGTAATTCGTAGTTTCATCGTGGTATGAGGCGGGCGGGTCATGCCCCAGAAATTAATCCAAGACCAGCTGTCTCCGTGCTGAGGGGCCCCCGACCCTGACAGGGTGGCCTCGGCATGGCAGGAACGGAGTGTCCTGCATCTGACATTCACCACAAAAGAAATGCGAAGGCTCAAAGCATCGAGGGAACAGAGCTCTTTTATTGGACACAGGGCGGCAAAATTGAAATCATTGTCCAGACGCGTTTAAGCCTGTTGGCCTTAATCATTGGAGGTTGGGTGTCAGTAAAACCATGTGGTTTCACATTTAAAGGTAGACTGCTTTCGTAGTCCCAAAATCATTTGTTTCCCAACATGCACCTTGGGAGAAAAATCACGCAGGTCCAGAGCACAGTTTGACAAATAGATGTAAATTATTTTCTTTGCGTAGTGCTTGCTCACTGTGCAATGTTCCAAATTCACGTACTCTCAGGGCGCCTTGAATTCTTCACTGCCACAGTTCGTAGAAGTCCCAGAGAGCCCGGACCTCCGATGCTGTCAAGAGGTAGTGAAATACCCCTCTCAACTCCCTTGCTCGCCTCTTTAATGCCAGTAATTCGTAGTTTCATCGTGGTATGAGGCGGTTTTACTGACACCCAACCTCCAATGATTAAGGCCAACAGGCTGAAACGCGTCTGGACAATGATTTCAATTTTGCCGCCCTGTGTCCAATAAAAGAGCTCTGTTCCCTCGATGCTTTGAGCCTTCGCATTTCTTTTGTGGTAAATGTCAGATGCAGGACACTCCGTTCCTGCCATGCCGAGGCTGCCCTGTCAGGGTCGGGGGCTCCTCAGCACGGAGACAGCTGGTCTTGGATTAATTTCTGGGGCATGACCCGCCCGCCTCATACCACGATGAAACTACGAATTACTGGCATTAAAGAGGCGAGCAAGGGAGTTGAGAGGGGTTTTTCACTACCTCTTGACAGCATCAGAGGTCCGGGCTCTCTGGGACTTCTACGAACTGTGGCAGTGAAGAATTCAAGGCACCCTGAGAGTACGTGAATTTGGAACATTGCACAGTGAGCAAGCACTACGCAAAGAAAATAATTTACATCTATTTGTCAAACTGTGCTCTGGACCTGCGTGATTTTTCTCCCAAGGTGCATGTTGGGAAACATAGGATTTTGGGACTACGAAAGCAGTCTACCTTTAAATGTTAAACCAGATTGTTTTACTGACACCCAACCTCCAATGATTAAGGCCAACAGGCTGAAACGCGTCTGGACAATGATTTCAATTTTGCCGCCCTGTGTCCAATAAAAGAGCTCTGTTCCCTCGATGCTTTGAGCCTTCGCATTTCTTTTGTGGTGAATGTCAGATGCAGGACACTCCGTTCCTGCCATGCCGAGGCCGCCCTGTCAGGGTCGGGGGCCCCTCAGCACGGAGACAGCTGGTCTTGGATTAATTTCTGGGGCATGACCCGCCCGCCTCATACCACGATGAAACTACGAATTACTGGCATTAAAGAGGCGAGCAAGGGAGTTGAGAGGGGTATTTCACTACCTCTTGACAGCATCGGAGGTCCGGGCTCTCTGGGACTTCTACGAACTGTGGCAGTGAAGAATTCAAGGCACCCTGAGAGTACGTGAATTTGGAACATTGCACATATATATATATTCACTGAAAAAACCATGGGTTTCACACACGTTATAGTTAGGAATTAGCATTTAAAAAACCTTTGAAATTCAGTGAAAAAACCATAGGTTTCACACACGTTATAGTTAGGAATTAGCATTTAAAAAACCTTAGAAATTCAGTGAAAAAACCATAGGTTTCACACATGTTATAGTTAGCTGGACATTTTACTCGTAAAAAACCAATGAAATTGCCCCGTTATAGTTAGTTCAGCTAACTATAACTCGCGCGCCCGCAATGCACTGCTGATGACGTCACATATTACATCACTCATGACATGGTCAGTGACATCACTCATGACAT
Source organism: Triturus cristatus (assembly GCF_964204655.1). Lineage (NCBI taxonomy): Eukaryota > Metazoa > Chordata > Amphibia > Caudata > Salamandridae > Triturus > Triturus cristatus. Next base: position 471,289,821 of record NC_140590.1, on the reverse strand, counting down.
CACTGATGACATCTCAAATGACATCACTGATGACATCACTGATGACATCATCCAGTGAATGTGGGTTTTTCTGAAAATTAAATATGTTTTATATATGTATATCTCAAGGTCAATGGAAGAATAAATGGGTATATAAGTGTCTAAATGGATGATTTGTTTTTGAAAAATTGATTGTTTAACTGACTGATTAAGTGTATCATAGTGAATACATGTTTTAGTGAGTAATGTTTAAATATGTATATATCTGTATCAGTCTCTCACTTTGTGTATAAGTGGCTGCATGGGTTGGTGAGTAGATACATGGGTGTCTATATAGGTTATTAGTTGGTTTTTTGAGTATCAGTCTGAGTGTCTGCATGGTTCGGTGGGGGGTATTACGTAGTGCATAGGTGTATGAATGAGTGACTCACTGTTTGTATGTGTTGAACACAGCATGTGTGCAGGACTGTATGGGTGGATGAGTGTGTGCATGGATGTGTTATTGAGTGAATGACTGTCTCAATAGTGTCTTTATGAGTAACTACATATGTTTTAAACTAGTATATGTGACTATTGGTGTATATATGTGAGTATATGTGAGAGTGAGAGATTGAAAGAGTTCTTGTATGAATAAGTATGTGTTTCTATAAGTGATTGTTTAAAAGACTAAGTATGTGTAAGTTTCCGTAGAAGTAAGTGTGGTGGTGTGTGTATAACTGTATATGCAAGTAAATGTATGTTTGATTCTTTGTTAGCATGAGTGACTATGTGTGTGAGTAACTCTATGGATGAGTGGCATTGTGTAACAGGATGTATAGGTGTATGAGTACATATGATGAGTGAGTACATGTATGAGTGACTGAATTGGACTGTTGGTGAATGAGTGGATGTGTATGTGGATCTTAGAATTACTGAAAAGGTTGTTTTATCTGGTATTGGTATGTCCATTGTTTTGAACATTGTAGTTTCTATTTTTGAATGTGTGTGTCAAAGGTTATATTAGGGGAAGAGGAGGTCTGCCACTCTATCACAAGGATGATGTCATCAGTGATGTCATCAGTGATGTCATTTGAGATGTCATCAGTGATGTCATGAGTGATGTCACTGACCATGTCATGAGTGATGTAATATGTGACGTCATCAGCAGTGCATTGCGGGCGCGCGAGTTATAGTTAGCTGAACTAACTATAACGGGGCAATTTCATTGGTTTTTTACGAGTAAAATGTCCAGCTAACTATAACATGTGTGAAACCTATGGTTTTTTCACTGAATTTCTAAGGTTTTTTAAATGCTAATTCCTAACTATAACGTGTGTGAAACCTATGGTTTTTTCACTGAATTTCAAAGGTTTTTTAAATGCTAATTCCTAACTATAACGTGTGTGAAACCCATGGTTTTTTCAGTGAATTTGCAAGGTTTTTTAAATGCTAATTTTTTTTTTAATTTTCAATTTTTTCAAACATATTTTTAATTTAATTTACTTACCTTTTATAAAGACTATGCTTTAATTTTTAAAATCCTTAAATATTTTTTTTTAATATATTTTTTAAAATAAACATGTAAAATTTATTTCCAGTTCTTTTTTTTTTTTTTTATTTTTTTTTGGTACGCGTACCGTAAGCTCACGGTAAGCGTACGGTTTGTGCAACGTCCGTAATCTATCTACGCTGCTTGCGTATAGTTACGCACTTTGCGTGGCCGCGCGTACTGCGCGTGGGACGCGTGCGCGCTTACGCCACACGCGCACGTTACGCGGAAGTGCCGGGAAATGACTGTTATGCGCATGCGCGCAAGCGCGTGTCTTTTTTACGCGCACGCGTACTTTTTGCCGTAAGCGTACCGTAAGCGTACCGTAAGCGTACGGTAGGTCATGTGATCTTGAAACACAACTTTTGATTGGTTGAAACTACTTTCAGTTCTAGAACTCTCCTACACCACACCCATTCCCCTCATTTCTGCTTGTGATCCCTTGGGAGAAGGAGCTGGTTTGTCTTTGGGATACGATGGCAGAACAGCAGAGCTCTTCTGAGAGTGAGGCTAGCACTAGCAGCACTGTCTTGAGGCAGAGATCGAGGAAACAAAAGCCTTCTTATGTTTGGGATTATTTTACTTTTCCAGAAGGCCAGCAAAAGGTGAATGCACCCTTAGTTACTTGCAAGCTGTGTAAGCGTGTACTTTCTAGAGGTAATCCTAACAGGAAGTATTCCTTTGGGAATCACACCATGAAGAGACACCTCCAGGATGTACACAGAAGGACACATGGTCATCTTTTTGGAGGTAACTCTTCAGAAAGACGAGCCAGTACATCCACAGCAGCTCAGCCTGGACCATCACCTGCAGGGCTTACTCCTTCTTCTGCAGGTCAGGTGAGCCCTTCATCTGTGGGGGGAGAATCTCCTTTTGCTGGCCCTCTGGAAATGAACCCTCGATTTCGGAAGGTTGATATTCATTGCACATTTTGTAAAGATCTAATTTGCCATAGGGAGACCAGTGTTTCCCTAGTGAACAACAAAATAGATCAGCACATTTGTCGCTTTGAATAATTTTCCCATGCTTCCTTTCCTCTGTCCCTGCATGAACACAACGGTTCTTTTAAGAGCCAACCTTATCTTTCATCTTTTTTTTACATATGTTTTTAAAAACTTTTTTTTATTTTTTTTCCGTACGCGTACGGTGCGCGTACTTTTTTTTTATTTTTTTAAAAAAACACTAAAAATCATTTATCACATTACATTGTCCTTGAGAGACTACAATTATTATTATTGACTTACCATACTCACTGAAAAAATATTTATTCATTTCTTTTTTTAAGAAATAGTTTTAAAAATGTTTGTAGTTTTCGAAAATTTTCTATATCTATCTGGAAAAAAAGAAAAAAGTATTAATATTTTTTAAACATTTTATAATACAGTACACATATTTACATTTTTTACCAAAAAATCTTTTTGCCTTATTTTTGCTGTTTTCAGAATATATTGCATTTCACTATAAATTGTGAAAGCAATTGCATTCATCATTTTACAGCGGGCAAAAAAAAATACCAATCACAAAGATTGTATTAAAAAAGCCCTGATTCTTTTTTTAATTAAACTTAACATTATAGAAATGCATAATATTGTAAAAAAATATCATCTAATACCAATACTTATTTCTTTAAAATACCGTCTGATATGTTTGTTTCAGAACTATAATCACAATATTATATCTCAAATAACTCCAAAATACATCTGATTTCATTTCCTTTAGGCCAAATAGTAATTTTATTTTTTTTTTTGGAATAAATTTCCAACGGAAATCCAATAAAATTCTAAAGTTTAATTTGTCCAGATATCACCGATTCTCTGTAACATTTTGGTTCACGAAAATTTTTCGAATAATTTATTTAGTCCACAATAGAATTGGTTACTTTTCCACATGGCCAAATAGTAATTTTTTAAATCATTTTTGAAAAAATTTCCAATGGCAGTCCAATAACATTCCAAAATTTAAAATGTGCAGAAGTTACCGATAATCTCTAAATTATTGGTTTTTCAAAATTGCATTAAAAATTAAAAAAGTCCACATTACAATTGGTTATCTTTCCATTAGGCCAAATGATAATTTTAAAAATCTTTTTTTTACAAAATTGCAATGGTAATCCAGTAAAACACACAATGTTTCAATTCCACAGAGCAAGAGTGCTTGACTTTTCAAACCTTACAGCAAATCCATAGTACTGTTCTTTGGTTACACATTTTTCTGTACCAATACAAAACATGCTTCTATTAATTTACACATACAGCCTAGTTTTTATTCTAGAATGGTATGAAACAGCCAATCAGTTCTTTTTGTTTTGAAAAAAATATGTATGCCTCCATTTCCAAACTGTCTTTCTTTTCATATTGCCATTCTACTGAAAGACACCTCCTGAGTGCATCCAGTTCTCCTTTGAAGATGTTCACAGTGTGGATTGTAGGGCACAGCTATGTCTTCTGGAGTGAAAAGTTTGCAGAGAAAACAGGTATGGTGAGAGACCTTGCTTTGCCAAATGTAGACATTAAATGGATTGGTCAGAGAGGGTTAAAGTGGCACCAATTGATGCCATTGGTGAAATCCTTCATTCAAATCCAACACCCTGACCTCATAATAGTGCACTGTGGTGGCAATGACCTAGGCACTTTGACTGGGGTAGGTCTGGAAATGCTTATGAAGGACACCTTTGCACAACTGTTTACACTTTTCCCTAAAACTGCCTTTGTGTTTTCCAACATATGCCAAAGGCAAAAATGGAACTGGTCCAATCATTTCTGTCCGCAGATTGACAAAGCAAGAAAGCACGTCAACAAATCTGTTTCTGCTTTCCTCCGTGACTATGGTATGGGTGCCATTTACCACAACAACTTGCGTTATGACATGCAAGACATTTATAGAGGAGATGGTGTGCACTTCAATGATGAAGGGAACAGAGTCTTCCTCTTGAACCTTAGACTCTGCATCGGTACTTACTTGTAGGTACCACTAAAAAAATGACTTCATAAACACAACAGCTCTTTTTAGAGCTCCCTAATTTCTAAACTCTTAAATCTGCTTTTCATTTATTTATTTTTATTTTTTTTACCGTACGCTTACCGTAAGCTTACGGTACGCGTACCCTGTGATTTTTTTTAAAATCAATAAATGTTTTTTTTGTACTTTTCTGTCCTTCTTTGACCCCCTTACAAATGTTAGGGGGTCTGTTACTCTCCTCATTGCCCCCTTTCCTTGTTTTCTCTGTTTTTTTTCTGAGTGAAACACACAAAATGGCGGCCGCCGCTTCCTGGTTTCAGCCGATTCGAATGTTTACTAAGATCTATGGGCCAATCAGAATCTCCTTCGCGCACGCCATGTTTCTTCCGTACGCTTACCGTAAGCTTACCGTACGCGTACCCCGTGATTTTTTTTAAAATCAATAAATGTTTTTTTTGTACTTTTCTGTCCTTCTTTGACCCCCTTACAAATGTTAGGGGGTCTGTAACTCTCCTCATTGCCCCCTTTCCTTGTTTTCACTCTTTTTTTTCAGAGTGAAATACACAAAATGGCGGCCGCCGCTTCCTGGTTTCGGCCGATTCGAATGTTTACTAAGATCTAAGAGCCAATCAGAATCGCGCTCGCGCACGCCACCGTACGCTTACCGTAAGCGTACGGTAAGCGTACCGTAAGCGGGCTCAGATATATATATTGATTTAAAGGCTATTTTCTCAGAATCTACTGAACAGATTTACACCAAACCTACAAAAGGCACTTCCTTGACCTAGGGACTACCTCTCTGCCAAATTTTGAGTAATTCTGTTCAGCCGTTCGGGCTGTAGCTCGTTCTAAAGGTCCTATGGAAAAATGCATGGGAAAAACGCGTTTTGGGACCCCCCTTTTATCTCAGCCCCCGCTTGACGGATCCCCCCGAGACTTTCAGGGTAGGAGCGGAGCGTAGCGCCCCACCTATTTTGAGAAATTCGCGAGGATTCGTCGACCGGCGCCAAAGTTATTCAAAATAGAATGTTGAGGTTTTCCTATGGAAACGTGGTCCTAACTATAACTACCTACTGGCGACCGCCAGTAGGTAATATATATATATATATATATATATATATATATATATATATATTTATAATACATACATACATATATATATATGAAGAAAGCAGGTTCCCAAAGTCCAACTAGTAGGTGGAACACGGGTACAGACCACAGCACGCTGCAAATAGATTTGGTGCAACTTTATTCCAGATAGATCTAAATAGATTTGGTGCAACTTTATTCCAGATAGATCGGCATGACGCGTTGCCACGGCCTTGATCACATGACACGTTAGGAACCAATCAAGAAAATATAATGAAAAATGGATGACTTCCTCCCACATGAACTAATGGAATTGCGGCAGACAAAATAGCAAACTGCAAGTAAAATCAGGGTGAAAAAATAGAGAAAATAGAAGAAATACTCAATCTTACAAAACCATATTGTTTCAAAATTCGAACTAAATAATAAATAGTACCACAGTGGTAAAAAATTCTCATCAACAAACCCTGATTTTTACACTGATCCCAATTCCCCAAAAAATTCCCCAAAAAATCCCAATTGGCCATCAATACATACATAGATAGGTCAAAAAACGATCAAATTCCAAAAACAAATAAATAAACGGGAGGAAGGAAACCACATGAAGCAATATAAAAAGTTTTTTCGAGGCCATAGCGATCTTCTCTGATAAAACTTCCACATCAAAAGGCATCATTATTTAAATTTAGCTGATGAAATTTAAACAGAACCCACTCATTTTTGTCATGTCACTGATGCTCGTGATTACATGATATTGGTAATAAGCACAGTAGTGTTGTGTTAATAGATCCAATGCGGTTTTAACCAAAATCTAAACATAAAGAGCTTAAAAGAATTTATGTGTATGCATCACTATGTTTAAAAAATACTTGATTGTATCATAAAAAATCTCATCCACGAATAATGTAATGAAAGATGAAAATATGATAATATCCAATAAAGTGCAAGTGCAAAAAATATTGGAATTAAATCAAGTCAAGAGAATATTTGTAATTTAAAACATTCTCCAAACGTTAACAATATACCACAGGATAAAATCAACTGTATATATAATAAAGTGCAAGTGCACCTGTGCAAAAACAGCAAAACATGTGCAAATAGCATAATAATAGCAGCAAAAAAGATTAATCTAGATGAGATTTATGCCTTACAAAGGTAGAACCTAAAATAATAAATATTGAGATATTCATAAAATCGTCCAAAAATCCAGGCTAGTAGCCTCAGTAAAAACCCAATAACAACCAAAAGGATTAAATTAGGTTAAAACCAAAGCACGAACCGGTTAAAATAACGACAGAATGAAGACCAACAATAAAATGCTATACAGTGAATACAATGCTGATCAGAAAGACTGTGTTACAAAATGTCACAACCACATAAATGATTCTCACAGTATCATAAAACTTTATGCATATCCTCCCCTGTATTAAGGCCATTTGGCATCTTGGTATCTAATAGCAGAGTGTAGTGGGTTTTTAGCTGTCTAAGACGTTTTTCCCTGTTTCCTCCTCTCGGTAATTTTGGTACCGCATCAATCACAAAGTACTTTAACTCATTCAAATTATTGTGATGAACTAATTTAAAGTGGCGTACAACAGGGTAACTAGGGTCAGAGTTGACAATGGCTAGCAGATGTTGTAAAATCCGAGCAGATACCTGTAGTTTTGTGCTGCCAATATACTTCAAATTGCAAGAGCGTTCAAGTATATATACTGCATAATCAGTTTTACACCTAAAGAAACCCTTAAAGCTAATAGGAGTTTGATCAAATGCGTTCATAAATTCAAAGGTGTTGATGCCAAACTTGCAAGCCCGACAAGAACTGCATTTAAAAAAACCCTTACGATTAGATAACCAGGTGTTAGTAGTAGTGACCTCAGGACTAGTCCTCACCAGAGCATCCCTCATAGAAGGTGCTCGTCAAATGTAATCTGAGGTAAGTCGGGCACTAGCTGTGACATAGTTAAATCAGTTTTCACTAAAGGCCAGTGTTTCCTTAGAACTTTGTCCTGACTACTGAAGGTAGTAATGAATCGAACAGAGTCAGGATCCCTAGATTCAGTGTTGGTACTTGAAATAGTTCTGTGGGTAGTTTTTCTAGGAACCGTCTCAAAATAATCACTGCGGTTCATAGTACTAGCCTTAGCTAATGCTAATTCTAGATCTTTTCTTTTATATCCATGAGCTAGGAATCTCAACAAGGATTCATTCTGGCAAGTGATACAGTCAGATCCTGAACTGCATATTCGTTTAATACAACAAAATTCACCATAAGGAATACTTTTAAGTAAATGATAAGGGTGGGAGCTTCGGGCATGTATAACAGCATTACCAGCTGTACTTTTACGATGTAGCTTAGTTTGTATGCTGTTATTCTTAATATATAGTTCCACATCAAGAAATTCAACTCTGTCTGAACTAATCTGAGCAGTAAATTCAAGATTCAATTCATTATTGTTAACACAATTCACAAACTCATTAGCTGATTCAATGGACCCATTCCATATGATGCAAATATCGTCGATAAATCTCCACCAACGTATAACATGGGCCATATACAGCACATATGTATATATTGCCATATGTATGCATTTAATGCACATCTGACCTTGCCTCGACAAGCTTTGACAGCTGTTCAGAACAAACTTAAAGGTCACTTTATTTTTCTGACTACCATGCTAGCTTGCTCATCAGATTGTTTAGTTTTGCTAGCACTGTATGTCTGTATTATAATTGGCACTGTGTATAATTGGCACAGTGCTGATCTCTGTTGACCATATTTGCCACCATGTCCCTTTTAGTTCTGCTAGGGTGGCATTACGAACTGCATATTTGACCCAGAAACCAGTCACGCAGCGGAGAAGCAGGCTGAAAGCACCAGTGCGTGCACTGACTTCTTCCTTTCTGGCCAGCAAGTATGCATGAATACAGACAAATACATTTCATTCTATCCCTGAGCAAACTGTTGTATTGTGTGTTTCTTTCAGTACTCCTGGGAGGGTGCAAAAGTATTTATTTTCTTAACAAATGGCATCAGAAGTGGGATGAGTTAAATGTCACTGGTGAGCTGAATACCTTGCTGCTGTGGCCTTTCAATGTTTAGAATATAGCTAGTAGTGAAATATGGGATTGAGGTGTATTTACACATATAAACTGGCAGTGAAAGTTACTTTGTGTCAGTGATATTACACTGACAGTGGTTTATCCTTACGGGGGATTATAATCCACGCAGAAGAGCCTGTGACAGGAGTGGATTTTTTCCCAGAAGAAGAAACCCTCCCAGGGTATAGTGAGTAGAGAGTTTGATTGGCAGGTTGCACCGAGACAGAGGGAAATGATCTTAAAATATTGATCAATTATTGTATTTCAATTTAAATAGACTAATGGTGATGTACAGATAGGTTTAGTCACTTTTGCATAATGACTGTGTTTCTTTGAGCAACACATAAAAGTGTCAGCAGATGTCGATTTCTTTTCTCCCTCTCTCTATCCACTATCTAACATCTTTTTTCCTGGCAGGAGAATTGTATTGTGTTTATCTATCAGGCTGTAAGTACACATTGTGAGTAAAAAAAGGACATTTCACAGGATTGGATCCCTGAGGAAAACAATGGTGAGCCCACTAGAAAGTTGTTTAAAAAGCTGTAAGGATAGAAAAGTTTAAAAATCATTACCAGATAGTCCTGAAGACAAAGGCAAGAATATGAACTTGCCTAAAATATGTTAAGTATGTTAGCCAGATGTGTCTTGAAGGTAGGCTGCATGTACACAGAACTGTAAGAGCAGAAATGCCTACATTCTAGAAGTGACATTTATAACATAGGAATGTTAAAACTAACTTTACCAGTAAAAAGGCACTCAATAGGAGAGGAGTAGGCCTCACATGGAAAAAATGAATTTGTTTGTTCCACACCACAAGGACATGTAAAACAAAAAAATAGATGCCACATCTTTCATCAAAAAAACCTGCTCTATTAGCTACCTAGCCCCTCCCTTAGAGGTGAATAAAGGAAGAGTTGTTTCAGGCTTGGCAAGTAGTTTCAAATGCCAAGTCAAAGTAGCAGTAAACTGAACACACAGGCTGCAATGTACAGGCCTGAGATAGGATTGAAAGACTGTGTCTGTGAGTGGCTCATGCAGGCCCACTGGTAGCATTTAATTTGCAAGACCTGGTCACATGATATACACCAGCAAGAGAGCTTTAACAAGCTGCTGAGGGCCACCCAATAACTGTTATTGAACAAGGTCTGTTCTTGCGGCCTTTTCAGTGCACCATCCAGCAAACAGCGCCAACAAAGATTAGCATAAGGGGTGTAAAGCTAGAAACAAGGGTTGACAAAGAGTATGGCAAGCCTTCCACCTATGCCATGGCAGCTGCTGCAATTTCGTTCACTTTCCCCCTCCTTAAAAATACCCATTGGACTTGGGACACACTGTGGCAGGTTTCAGTTCAAACATGGTGTCTCAGTAAGATTTATGGGTCCATGTACTGGGCACTAAATAGACTAAAGCCCAGAAACAGAAGTGCTGGACTGGCTGCAAAAGGCACAGACCAGCAAAACGTACACATTTGAATTAAAAACCACAAGTATTGAAAGTTTAGAAAGTGTTGTTTCAGTATTTTGAATAAAAACAAGATGAAAGGCAGGGCTTTCTTTCCTTTTTAGGTCTCGCCTGGCGTAGACTGCGCAGACATGCGCAGTCTCGCTGGCGAGATTTAATGAGTTAGAGGAGATTTCTCTAGTGGGCTTTAAGCCCCGCCCCTCTTTTCCATTGGCTGGCGTCACCGTTTATGCTAAACGGTGGCCAGCCATTGGAAAAGAGTGTCTAGTGACGTACACTTTTCTCTTTTAGAGCCGTCCCAGTTGGACTGGCTCGGTTCCTTTACGTTTGTGGTCAAATCTTTTCTTATCTTTATGGGGCCATGTGTTTCAAACATATGGCCCCGTAAAGACAAGAAAGCTTTCGTAAAGGACGAAAGTGAAATCGGACTGGGGAGCAGTGGGGGTTCTGCAGGCGCCTGTGCGGGAGGGAGGGCAGGTCATCGGATGGACAGATCACTTGTTAAGCTAAGTGTCTGAAACTATTTCCCGCCTGAAGATGTCTCTGCTTCAATGGAAGTCGGGGGCTTCATTCTCCTGGTAGTTTCTTTAAATGCCTATATGTCCCCTTGTAAAATGCCGGCCTGTTTGCCCCCCTCCCCCTCTGGCCGGCTCTGGTGCCGCTGCTTGTAACGCGAGTTTTAAACCCGCCACAGGCCCTTTGTGAAACAGCAATGGAGCCGGCCCCCTCTGGCCGGCTCTGGTGCCTGTAGAACCGGCTTTTTGGAGACCCCCCCCACTAGGAGAGTCAAAGCCAGTGGTGCAGGGGACACCTTAAAATCTACGGGTTCTTCTTGCTCAAATTATACATTACCAAAGAGACCAGGACAATCAGCCGTGGAGGGAAGTAAGTTATTTATTAGCTCGAGCTAAGGACAGAGGTCCCAGAATTGTCCAAAGGCAATTCTACGGAGACTGCTGTTTTACTTCACAGCTTACACATATTTATTGCGCTAGCCACGCCCATTTGTACAATACACAGTTCCACATTTTGATAAGTTCCTCATTCTGAAAAGTTCTTCGTCAGTCTTGTGGTGCAATCGTGGTCAGGGGACATCTGTTCTCTGATTGCACAATGTCCACAGCCCCGTGCTTCCTTGCCCAACTGGTGTGGTCATGGGGCACAGCCTCGTGCTTCCTCTATTAGTTGGTGTGGTCACAGTGCACAGCCTCGTGCTTCCTCTATTAGTTGGTGTGGTCACAGGGCACAGCTTCGGGCTTCCTCTATCAGTTGGTGTGGTCACAGGGCAGCTGGTCGTGACAGGTTGAGTTACCAACAATGGACAGGATGTGGCTGAGTCTCTGGCACAACTGGGGGGTGAGGCACACAGGCAGCTTCTCGGAATCGGGTCGTCCACAAGGAGCAGGGAGGGTTGGGCAACTTTCAACAGGGACGTGGAAAGCAATTCTTCATCAGGTTGCCGAGAGCATGGCAACACAAAATGGAGTCATGTGTGTCATTTTGAAATACAGTTCAACATGCCGCTGCTTGTAACGCGAGTTTTAAACCCGCCACAGGTCCTTTGTGAAACAGCAATGGAAGTCGGGGGTTCATTCTCCTGGTGGTTTCTTTAAATCCCTATATGTCCCCTTGTAAAATGCCGGCCTGTTTGCCCCCCTCCCCCTCTGGCCGCCTCTGGTGCCGCTGCTTGTAACACGAGTTTTAAACCCGCCACAGGCCCTTTGTGAAACAGCAAACACTCCCATTAATCTCAGGTGCGGCCCTGCTGCCGGGTCCGCCATCTTACGGCTGGCAGAGGAGTGTACTTCCGGGTCCGCCATCTTGCGGCCAGGAGAGGTTTGTACTTCCGGGTCCCTCCGACAAGCACTTCCGGGCAAAGGCCGAAGCGAAGCCCGGCGAGGCTCGTGCAGCAACAGGTAGGACATGCACCGTGGGCAGATCCTGGGCAGTGCAGCGGTGTCCTGGGGGTTAATGCACCTGCAACGGAGACCTGCATCTACCCTTAATTACAGCTAACAAAAGCTGCAGTACTGATGGGCAGCTCCGCAGGTTAAAGCTCCTGCAGCAGAGACCTGAATCTCGTACTATACCTGCTGCCAATGAGCTCACATTCATGGCAAGCACCTCTGCAGGTGGATTCACCTTGTAGATGGATACCCGTGTAATCCTACTGCAAGAAAAGCGCTGCAGTTCTGGGTGAGCAGCTGTCCGGGTTAATGCACCTGCTGCAGAGATGCAAATGTAACCTTACCACAGCTAATGGTGTCTTACCCCATCAAGCAGATATGCAGGTTAATGCACCCATAGCAGAGACCTGAATCTGTGACCTTAGCAGTAGAGGTGGGTGAGCCAATAAATTAACAGGGAGAGCAGAGCTCGAGGTCTGGATTGGCTCTAAGAGCCCGTGCATCAGTTGAGCACGCAAACATAGTTGGCCTGTAAATCATGCAACAAACATTGGGTACAAATATGGAAATATTTAAAAAGTGCATTTTGTATGATATGCAGAAGCGTTTCACCTTAGCACATCAGGTTATATCTCTGCTTTGTGAGGTAATTATTAGAAGTGATCATTTTTAAATTTGAATTTAGATATATTCCTGTCCCTCGTCCTGACATCAATGACATTAGCAAACTAAGAAGCAAGTCCGTTGTTGTTTGCACACTATCTGTGGCCTAAATTCTTAGTATTCATGGCGCAACATTCTATCATTAAACCCATGGAAGAGGTTTTTGTACATTCCGCGATCTCAACTCGCATATTTGCAGGTGTGTCAAACAAAGAAGATGGAGAAACAAGTTAATCAAGTGGGGAAACCAAGATTTCACATTATGCAGTTTAGTCACTAGATTACTCTTTTTCTCTCCTTTTTGGCATCAAAGGATCATGCTTTATTTTTAAATCTATGATCATGTAGTCAGAGCTTGTTGACAGGCAGGAGCCACACTAAAGCTCACCTGTTTTGGGTGTCAGGGGTCACAGAGGAGCTCGAGCTCAGCCAGAGAATGGCCTCTAGCTCAAGCCTTCTTTGGCTCTCCACTTCTACTTACCAGTAGGTAATGAGTTGCAATCCCCAGTGAGTAGCACCACAGGTGAATGGGCCTGCAGCAGAGATCTGAGTGTAACCTTACCTGCATACAACTCGTTGGATTAATGCACTTGGTGCACACATTAACTAACAATCTGTGTTTAGCATAGGGTGCCATCCGACTTGTATTTTTCTGTTTGTCATTGCATCCAGATATACGATACAACAAGTAACATCATACCTGCAACAAGTCAGGACTATTGGCTTTGTCAATGGTTGTTCGTTGTATAAGATAATATGGCGTGTATATAATATTGAACAAGCATTAAAAATGCAATAGGTTTCGCCTTTCATTAGGTTAAAGCCATTTGCTTTGCTATACAATACCATTAGCAAAGCAAATGGCTATAACTTAATTAAAGGCGAGACCTATTGCATTTTCAAAGCTTGTTATACATTATTTTACTATTTCGTCTATCGGTAAGCACATTTTTGGTTTTGTTTGTAAACAATGCTTTATTTCTAAAGGATAAAACAAACATTTCTGTGTTTCAGTAAAGCTTACTTAGGGGTGACAATCATTTTGTGCTCAGTTTCATAAGACGTTTTGTAAGTGTCATCAATAAATGCATTTAAAGGCAATTGTTAGGTTTGCATGCAATAAACTCCACATTAGAATTACACTTAATGCAAGACAATAATCATTTCATATAAAGAAACAGCAACAAAATTATCAGTGATTATTTAATAATGACTAAGGCTAAATATGGCCTACTACTACAAATGTTCTCAACATAAATACATATGGAGATATATATATTTTTCCTCAACACAAAGCACTCATCGACTGAATGTAAGGCTATTAGTGGCTTCTGTAGAGGGGCCTGCACCTCCACTGCCCATTCATTTGGGTTAGAATATTAGAATCGGATCGTTGCAATTTCTGCCTCTTTCTGTTGCACTAGATGGACTCCTTTTAACCACATACATTTCTGATTAATCGGGAAAATGAAGGAGAAGTCCAGTTTCAGACAAGGAAAAAAGTAGTGCCCAAAAGTGTTTTTTTACTTTTTCCATCCCAGGGATGGACTGGAAACCCACATTGACCTTGGCAAAAATGTTTCAACCAACCCCTTTCTGCAGAAGCCCATGACTAGAATGGGACCATGGCGATATGGTTGGGTCCTGGCTTCCCATTCTTCTCTGAAAACAGCCCCCTAACTTGCAGACTACTGAGGAAAATTCAGAGTTGGACCACAAGCTGATCTGACCCTGCTCCCTTCACTTCGCTTCCGTCTAAATAACTCTACCTTGTGGTGGGTGTGGGGGCCATGTGTTATGTCTCCTATTGCTGCTTACCTCCCTACTCCATTGGCACACCAAGTTTCTGGAAAGTGAGAAAAACACATATTGGAATTTTCCAAGGGTAAGCAGGTTTGATGTGTTAACCAACAAGTTGATCCAAAAGAATAAGTAGCAATAGTTTTAATTCCTGAATTATCATTTTAATGGGGTATTTATGAAATGCTGACCTAGCACTTCACATATAACACATGATGAAATGCCATGACCACTGCTTTTACATACATCCAAACCACACACAATTGATGGACTGAATGCAAGGCAAATCACGAGTTCACCCCAGTCACAGATCTGGGTTGAATCCATCATTTTTTGCTCACCACGCCACCCCAGTTTGGACCTAGCCATGAGCAAATCAGTCTTTACCAAGCTCCCCATGGGAACAGGCCAGCCCAAACTGCCAGACCAGGTCCTCCCTGGACTGGAAAAGAAGCAACCTGGGATCAGTTTCGAGGTAACAACCCTCATCAGCCAGGCTAGCTTGAATCCAGTAGTATCGCGAGCATGGGACCCGCGTCTGGGCATACCCTTCCCACTTAGATCGACAAAGCAAAAAAACACACTATTGATGGACGGAATGCAGGACAAATCAAATATTCACCGCCAGTCACAGATCTGGGATAAATCCATTGTTTTTTTGCTCACCACATCACCCCAGTTTGGACCCAGCCATATGCAAATTAGTCTTGATCCTGCTCCCCATGAAAACAGTCCAACCCAAACTTCCAGGCTTCCCTGGACTGGAAAACAAGCATCCTGAGACCGGTTTCGGGATATCACCCCTCATCAGCTACCTTCCTACTCCATTGACACACCAAGTTTCTGGTAAGTAAGAAAACCACATATTGGAATTTTTCAGGGGCAGACAGGTCTGATGTGTTCACCAACAAGTTGATGCAAAAGCTTAAGTAGCAATAGTTTTAACCCCTGAATTTTCATTTTAATGGGGTATTTATGAAATGCTGACCTAGCACTTCACAAATGTCGCTTGATTAAACGCCATGACCTGCTACTTTCAGATATGTGGTAGAAGTTATTGTACTTGTAAACATTGTTTATACTATATAGTAATGGACGATTACAACCAGGGCACGAGTCGGGGTACCACACGGGTGGACGGCGACCCCCCACTTATTTTACCGGGTGGACGTCGTCCCCCCTGCCCAAGAGCTGGACTTTCAATGATGACGTTACTTGCCCGCACGGCCCTCCCGTCGATCTCCCAAGTACAGGGCTGGCTGTCAATCTTGTAGCACGCGAATGCGCTACCTATCAAAATTCTGCTTTGCCCTTTGAACCTGCCCCCATCGCCTTGTAACCTTGCCGGGCGCCTACCTGGTTAAGTGCCAGAAACCACCCAATGTACGAGTAAAGGAGCCACTTAGGGGAATCTAGCGCTGCGCCTAGAGTGGGTCGATTCACAGAGCTTTTTACATAAGTGCCACTGACTGCTGGAAATTCAGGTTTAAGTTACACCCAAGTTGTAATTAACAAACACCTACTCAAAGAGAAAAGCAGTGTGAACCGGGCCGAGGCAGGTCCTATCTATCGGCAAAGAGCGCCGTCACTTCTTTTCTAAACTGAGTAAACCTTCCCAATACGAAAACCTGTTCCAGGTGAAAAATCTTTTTGTTCCAATTATTGACTTGGAAAAATACACTTTGGGACTGGCGGCTGTTTGCGTGTTAGCATCACATTCATCAAGGGTGTCCTATAATGTCCTACAGGACATGTTCCATTACCGAGTTCAGTGAGCTGAACGTTCACTGTTGACAAATGCGTAGTTGTGAATGTTATGTGCAAACACTTAAATCTGGAGGTCGGTAAATGGAGGAACATAAAATAGGCGGCAATGCTTAGAAACGGGGTTTAACGCCCACTATTGTAAATGGTGTGACCGCTGGTCCTTAAGAAGTGCAGTTGAGCGCCAATCTCAGTAAGGGTGAGACAAACACAGAATCTCTCCCAAAAACACACAGAGAATGACGCTACATTCCACAGTGGGTTAACATGGCCCCCCAAGTGAAGTGGGACTCCCTGTAATAAGAGGAGACTACCGTTTGTGACGTCACTTCCTGTCGTGGCGTTCCTGTGACACCACCTAGCTTGGAGGGTCCCCCCACTTCTTTTTTTAGGACTTGTGCCCAGATTACAACTATTATAAAATAAATGACTAAGCAACTACTTTCCAGAGGCGGAAGTAAACACTCTCGGGCATGAAAATGTAAGGAGAAAGGCATTTCTTCAGCAATGAATCAGGTGACATAATCTTCTAAACAGGGCATTGCAAGCCGCGTCATTCGTGATCAGATGGCGTTTTCGTTTTGATTTTACAATCAATTGACATTTGGACCTTTGAGCTAGGACCCACTGTGCAGGCGCCAAGCTCAGGGCACGGCCTGCAGAAACCCACCGAGCAGGGGAGGCAGATGCCAGACTGAGACAATGGACAGGGGTCACATTGAGGAGAGTCGTCATACGGGGGCCCCCGTTTACCAGACATGGCCCCTTGGAAACGAATCTCAGCAGCCACAGATGCACCAGGCATTATGGAGCACAAAAATAATTATTCGTGCGGCGCAAACTATGAGCGATTTCGGTTGCAACAACATCCCCACCATCTGCGAACTTCAGGCTGCTGATCAATTATTGTTGGACATTCCCAGGACTACAACTTTCTCACTTGGAGACTGGTTTTCTCTTGTGACGCTGCAAAAGAATGAAACAAAACTACCTTCAGAGTTAAGTGTGCTTCCTTGTTGCCTCATCGCTCATAAACACCTATTCTTTTTTAAATCAGAAATTAGTTTGGGTGTTTTATCTCTGTTTTACCATTCCCTATTGTGTTGTTCAATAGATAGCGCCAAGAAGCATCGCTGTACATACACTCATAAATATAAATGACATAACATCTGTCGATTCCCCTTATCTCAGACATCCAACATATCTCCACCTCGCTTCTCACCCAGAACTTGTTTCTTCTGTGACACTTAGAAGGGGGGCGCTGTCACTCTCTTAGATTATTCCCTCTTCCTCTCTAGAAAATGTTCCTATTTTTATTTAGTACCATGTAGCAGAATGCCATTTTAGAATTGATTCCTAAAATGTTTCTCCTACGTTTTCGAAACATTCTCTTTAGTAGCAAGCAATGCCCACCGAGGCACTGAAGTTCACGACGGACACGCTGGTGCCGAATTCTAATGGGCACATGGACACATCTTCAGAATAAAGGTGAACATCTGTGAAAATGTTATGACATTTATGCAGGACAAAAAATATACAAACTCTGTGGAAAAGCTGAGAAATCTATGCAAACCATCGAGAATATGTGCATTACTGTTTCTCGATTGCCAAAAATAATACAACAAATTGTATCGAAATTCGCTCTCTAATGTCGCATATATAACTTAATCTAAATGAAATAAGCATTTTTTTCTCTGCCCTGCACACATACCTCCTTTTTAGATGCTGACATCAAAGTCTGTATCCTCCACACACATCTTTCAGCCTTTAACCTGATCTCAAGGTCAAGGCGTCCACTGTACACGCCCTGCTGAATGTGTGATGTGCCTGTAAGAGGACACACATGCTTTCTACATTCACTCAAGGGCAGAGCCACTGGAATTTTGTGTCAGAGTTTCCTAATTATGCGTTAGGAAATATCAAAGAATGTTGTCTAACGTCACATTATGCCATAGTGGTATCTCATTACTTTATCATTTATAGACATCCGGCAAAGGTTTTGCCTCATTAGTACCAGTCTGACACCCAAACACAGCAATAACAGAAACAGAAACAGAACAGAAAGGTGAACAGTCAACCTTTGCGAAGGGCCTTCGGCTGTGCAGCAACACATGTTACCAGATTTCAGTAACTTTTGTTTTGTTTGAGCTAGCAACATTTTTTGTTAAAATCTGCAGGTTATACAGCAGATGAGGCTTTATGTGGCAACTGCAGCAAATGCTGAAAACACAGAGGCCGTACATTTATATAATTCCAGTGGCCCTACTCATGCTAGATAAATATTAGTACTTCACTGGGTAGCTAAGTACTCATGCAGTGTGACTTCCCTGTACTACTCACTTTGCAGCTGTCACAGCTCAATGCAGTCTGCAGCTCACGTGGCATTGCAGTACAGTAGAACCTCTGTCTTTGCCAGATAGGTTGTAAGCCAATGTAGGGATCTGCTGATGCAGCCCTGTCTGTTTGGCACCTTAGTTCCTCCATCCTTCTTGATCTTCCGGAATACGCTATCTTTGTACGTAAATTCAGGCAAAAACAGAAAATCTGAGGGATTTCCCCAAATTTGCTGACAATTCCTATAAAGTCTGAAATCAGCATTATCCAGAGCAAAATCTTTAGCATAGATGAGGATTGGCACTACTGATGAGCCCTAGTCCTTCAGGGCTCTGACCAGGGCCGTTTCTACCATTAGGCAAGACTAGGCAGCTGCCTAGGGCGGGAAAAGGGGGAGGGCGGCAAAAAACATGAGTTTGGGAATATCTAATGCATTAATTCTTGTAACCTGGATGACAGGGGGAGAGAGTGATGGTAGTAAAAGGGAGAGGTGATATTTTTCAATTCTAGCCTAGGGCAGCAAAACACCTAGAAACGGCCCTGACTCTGACTTCTCTCCCCTTGTAATCCAGAGGCTCTGTATTCTCTGCTGCATTACCTGCCTCTCGGACGATAACCATGAAGGTCCGGCCCCATTTTGTTTCCCGAAAGAAGCACAATCATTAATGGTGCAAAGTTGCAGTTTTTCTGAGCCCTCTACTCAGAGAAGCTAAGTACATCATTTCGAGAAGGTCAGAAATGAGTCCAGCTTCACTACTGTATATGTCAGTTTGATTAGCACCAGCAAACATTTTGGACCTTTATATGCAGAACAGCACATGGAAGCACCATTTTTGCATGTGATTTGCCAGTCAAAAGTACATTTGGGGCAATACGACTAATATTGGATGTAGTAATGTTCATGGTACTATCACACATTTTTGGCATTGGTGGACAATGTGAGCCGCTGGAATGAAGGGGCAGAGAGAGAGGCTGGCCCTGGTGGGTGTTGTCAAGAGCTCATCTTGTTGGGTTAGATGAGATTTTTCACTGCACCTGGTGTCAGAATTCTCTTACTTTTTCTATGAAGCTTACATCCTCTGAGTTCTAGTGGCCAATGACACAGCCCTCTTCATACTACGACTGTAGGGGAGTACCTAAAGTACAAATATGTTACTTTGTAAAACACGCAAGGGTAACAGTTAACCACTTCCACTAGTTGCTTTCTCTCCCTGGATATCCTTGCCTGTGTTTCCATTGGTTTGCTGTATCAGACTCATTTAGCATCGAGTGCAAACTCTTGAAGTAATATTATGTAGTCATAATAATGTTGCCACTCTGTATTTCCTTCTGATTGTAAGCAAATAAGCAGATAATTAAGGCCCTCATTATTAACAGCCTGAAAAAATTCTGTTAGTTCCCTACCCCAGAATTGCCTGGTCCTAGTAATTTTGGGCGGGGAGAAATATTGACAATTCAAAGTTTTGAGGTAACCACATGCAGAATTGAATTTATGGCATTGATCCCCCCATGCTTTTCGCAATATTTCACCTGAAGACATTGCAGCAGATGCAGACTTCTCTGGGTGAAACACCATAATTCTGATGGTGCCGATTACTTCAATTACTGTCCCCATCAGACGTATTGGGTCATTTGTAAAGAAGGCCAAAGGGTTGTTTGAAAATACAGGGACCAGGTGCAACAAGCATTTGCAATGTAATAGGTCTCGCATTTATGTGAGACCTATTGCATTGCAAATGGTAGTAATCACAGACAATGGGAGGGAGGGCAGGGGCGGGGAAAGGCACGGACAACAGGCAGGCGGGGCGAGAAGGCACAAATGGGAGTGCGGATGGGAGGAGGGGGGAGAAGGCACAGAAAACGGGAGGGAGGGAGGGAGGGAGGGAGTGACGAAGGCAGTAGGAGAAATTCATGAAAGAAAATAGTGCTCACTGTCAGGGTCGGACAGGGAACAGCCGCCAGCCCAGGCAGGTTGCTGCTCGACCAGCCCTGGGAGCGGAGGGGTGGTGTGGACATTGTAGCCACGAAGCACCACTCACACTTTTCGAAAAAAGGGGGCCGATATTGCAGCACTGCTGCAAAACCGGCCCCCTGTAAGAAAAGTAGCCCGCTGCCACAAAACCGGCCCACAAGCGAAATGCCTGGTGCCTGCTACGGCCAGTCCAGCCCTGTTCACAGTCAAAATCACTCGTACCGTGTAACACTCGAAGTAAAGGGGACAGTCGCCATGAGAGGTGACAAATGAAGAGGAGACAGTACTAAGGTGGGACTAACATGCCTATTAATGAATCAAAGACAGCATTTAGGACATACAATGATACAAGCCAATGGCAAACATGGGTGGAAAGTGGGCAGGGCTTCTATTCGCTACTCGTCTACTCGGCGACCAGCGCCATCTTGGATTGGGTCCAGGCTTTTTGTGGCGGGCGCCATCTTGGAGCGTCCAGGCGCTCCTCCCTCCACTTCGGTGCCTATTTAAGGCACTTTTTATTGGTGGTGTGCCTGAAAGGTCCCGTTTTATACCGCGCTGCGGTTTGTAAGGGCTGCAGTTTTTAATATTTCACTTGGGGCAGTTTATAGCGCGTTTAGCGCGTTTTTGTGCGTTTGGCACTTGTCCTTGTTTTATTTAGTGTGCACTGGCTGGGCTCTCCCCCCCCCTCACACCTGCATTTAAATTGTGGAATACTCACCACCGTTTTGGTGGGCCCGGGTTCTGTGGGTGGTCCGGGGATCGTCTTTCATCGGCGACCAGCGCCATCTTGGATTGGGTCCAGGCTTTTTGTGGCGGGCGCCATCTTGGAGCGTCCAGGCGCTCCTCCCTCCACTTCGGTGCCTATTTAAGGCACTTTTTATTGGTGGTGTGCCTGAAAGGTCCCGTTTTATACCGCGCTGCGGTTTGTAAGGGCTGCAGTTTTTAATATTTCACTTGGGGCAGTTTATAGCGCGTTTAGCGCGTTTTTGCGCGTTTGGCACTTGTCCTTGTTTTATTTAGTGTGCACTGGCTGGGCTCTCCCCCCCCCTCACACCTGCATTTAAATTGTGGAATACTCACCACCGTTTTGGTGGGCCCGGGTTCTGTGGGTGGTCCGGGGATCGTCTTTCATCGGCGACCAGCGCCATCTTGGATTGGGTCCAGGCTTTTTGTGGCGGGCGCCATCTTGGAGCGTCCAGGCGCTCCTCCCTCCACTTCGGTGCCTATTTAAAGTCGCTCTTACCCGCGCAGCGGGAACGCGCAGCGAGGACGCCGTCGCTTGCCGGAGTCTTGCCAGAGTCCTGCCCGTCAGCGTCCCGGAGGCGTTTTGGCGGCGGGCGGGGCTCTGCTTACCGAGAATGAGTAATCCGGGCCCTCATTTGGTGCGGTACTCTTCTAGGGAGCTGCGCTCCTTGAATCATAGGGAGAGCTGCTGTCGTACTGTCTTCCCGGGCCGCTACAGAGGTAAGTCGCGATGTCCGGGATGTGGCTGGCATCCGACACGGGTTCTGTCATCAGCCCCGCCTACTGTCAGTGCTGGTGCAGAGTATGCTTGCATGCTGTTAAACACCAGATCTGCACGCAGCCATGCGCAACACATCTTTGAGCTCCTCGAGACAGAGAAGCCACTTTGCCTAATGCTGACGGAGACCTGGTGGGGTGAAGCTTCCAATCCTGATGTGGCTATGGCCATTCCGCCGGATTTTGATGTCTTCAGGAAGGACAGAGCAAAGGGCAGGGGTGGCGGGGTTGCATTGATGGTTAAGAAGGGCACGCCCTGCACTATCCTGCCCACTGAGGACATCCGCGGCTCGGAATCATTGGCTTTCTCAATTGTGCTAGCGCCGCATCAATCAGTAAAGGGACTGTTAGTCTACCGCCCCCTGGTCCGCTTGGGACGTTTTTTGCTGATCTTGATTCGGTGCTGGTGGGCCTAGCACTGAGAGCAGAACACTGCTTAGTGGCGGGGGACTTTAACATCCGGATGGATGATCCGTCGGACCCCGCTGCTATTAAGCTGTTGGAGACTATGACTCCGCTGGGTCTTACCCCGCATTTTCAGGGCCCGACCCATGACAAGGGGCACACTCTAGACCAGGTCTTCTCGACCTCGCCTCTAGTGGTGAAAGAGATTCTCCCGGTCTTGTGGTCGGATCACTGGCTGGCCAAATTTGGAATCAGCAGCAACGCCAGGGTGCCTTACCCTGTCTCACAGCAGCGGGGACGAGCCTTTAGAGCATTTTGCAGGGTGACCCCTGAGATGCTGGCTCAGGCTGCTGTGACGCACCCTTGTCCTCTGTCTGGCGAACTAGAGAGAGATCTGGAGTCCCTGCAAGAATGGCTGACGGCGAGGCTGAATGACCTGGCCCCAGTCCCGCCCCCCCGCTCGACATCTAAGCGGGTCTCGGCCCCTTGGTTCACCCCTGCTCTGAAGGCTATGCGGCAGCAGTGCAAGGTAGCCGAAAGGGCCTGGCGGGCACACTATGACAGCAAGGACACGTCTGCCTACATGGCTGTGGTCAAAATCTACCATCGAGACATCCGCCTCGGAAAAGCCTATCTCGCGGGGAGAATCGAAGCAGCTTCGAACTCCAGTAAGGAGATCTTTACCATCGTTCGAGAATTCATCTCCCCTCGGACTATTGCTTCGGAAGAGGGGCCCGCAGAATCTTGGGCGGCGGATCTTGCGTGTTTTTTTACAGGCAAGATCAAACTTATCCAGGACTCCTTTCTATCGAGTGAGCTGGTTATATTGCCGCTGCCCGAGGCGGGCTCGCCTCCTTCAGTTGGGCAGGGTGCCTTATTGGCTGAGTTTCCGTCTCTGCCAGCCTCAGCTTCTTTAGCGCTTATGGGCAACTTAAAATCTGGGTCTCCGCTTGACCCCTGCCCTGCTAAGCTCCTGGGTAAACTGGCGGAGGTGGTTAATCCGTTGGCGCACCCTCTTCTCAACCTCTCGTTGAGTTTGGGAGAGGTGCCGCCAGTATGGAAGCAGGCAATGGTCATCCCGTTGCTTAAAAAGCCGGGACTTGACCCGAAAGCCCCAGCCAATTATAGGCCAATTTCGTTGCTGCCGGCCCTTGTAAAAATTCTGGAGAAGCACGTTCAGTCGGTGCTCTCCAATTTTCTGGAGTCCCATGAGATCTTACATGACTCCCAGTCGGGCTTCCGTTCACATCGCAGCACCGAGACCGCGCTCCTTGAGGTTTCTGAAACCATTAAAGGGGTGTTGGATACCGGGGGCAAAGTCATGCTGGTGTTGTTGGACTTGTCGGCGGCTTTCGACACCGTCCCTCATGAGGGCCTGCTCGCAAGACTCTTTGAGATTGGTCTGCGGGGGACGGTGCTCAAATGGTTTTCTTCCTTTTTGGCCGGCCGCCGGCAAACGATCTGGACACCATCTGGCACCGCCGTAATGCCGCCTCTGGGAGTCGGGGTCCCTCAGGGCTCTATATTGAGCCCGACCCTTTTTAACATCTTTATGACCCCTTTGGCGGCGGTGGCGGAGTCATTTGGTGCCCGGATCGTGTCGTATGCCGACGACACCCAGCTCCTCTTCTCTTGCGAGAGAGGGGCTGACTTTAACGGGGAGAGTATCCGGAATTGCCTTGGGGCGGTGTTCGCATGGTTCCAACGGAACAGCCTCAAGTGCAATTCCGACAAATCGGAGGTACTCTTCTTTGGGTGCGAGACGGAGCCTAGCTGGCAGGCCTGGTGGCCCATCGACATGTTCCCTCCGTCCGGTTCTTCTCCCATGGCTAAAAACTTGGGGGTTAAGATGGACAAGGGGCTGACGATGAAAGCCCAGATCATGGGGGTAACCGGCACTTGCTTCGGCCTCTTAAAAATGCTGCGGAGGTTCCTGCCTCTCTTATCAGAGGAGCACAGGAGGCTGACGGTGCAGGCTCTGATAGGCTCCAGGTTGGATTATGCCAACATTCTTTACCTGGGCCTGCCAGAGTACCTGCTACAAAGGCTTCAAGTTGTACAGAACGCGGCGGCCAGGGCCATCTTTGGCCTAAGTAGACGGGCCAGCGCCTCTGGGTTGCTGGTGGCGTTACACTGGCTACCCATCCGCAAACGGATTGCCTTTAAGGCTTTGACCCTGGCCTACAAGGCGCTCCATGCGGTGGGAGCTAAACATCTTCAAAAGAGACTGACCTTTTACCATCCGACTCGCGCGTTGAGGTCAGAATCTCTACTCTTGGCGGCTGTTCCGCGTGTGAAGAGGGCTCGCCTGGGGGGCCGCTCTTTCAGTCTGTTGGCCCCACAGATGTGGAACGCACTACCGCTCCCTTTGAGGGGGGCGTTCACTCTCCTTGATTTTAGAAGAGGTCTCAAAACCTGGCTGTTTTCTCAATAGGTCTCCCAGTTGCTTGTTTTTGTTTATCTTTTATCTTGTTTTTAGTCGTGTTGTGTTATTCTGAAATCTGTTTCCCTTACCTAAAAGCGCCGGGACACTCTTTTTGAGTAACCGTTGCGCTATATAAAAGAATAAATAACATAACATAACATAACAATAAGTCTCACAGAGAAGCGCATGGCTGCTGACTCAGGCTCAACCTAAAAATGATAGTGTACGATCCTAGTGTTACAAGTTTTGCAGAATAATGACACTTCCATTAATTCTGCTCTGATAAAAGGGGCGGTAATGAGATGTACGCGTAGTAAAACCTCATCTGCACATTATACAGTATTGTGACCTCATTTACTCAGAATGAGGCAATACATTTGCATGAGATGCTATAGCAAAGTGTGAACTGGAACAGCTGCAGGCAGGGCTGGACTGTCTGTAGCGCTTATCGGGCATTTACCCGGGAGTCTGGAAGGGTGGGGACCGGTTTTGTAGCGGTGCTGCAATAATGCGCCCCAGTAACAAATGCGGTACAAAAGGAGGTGGTGATGGACGGAGCATCAGAACCAATCAAACACTCACACCCAGTCAACAGATCTGGGTTTGATCCATCACCGTTCTTTAGCCCACTCTGCCACCCCAGTTCAGACATGGCCATATGCAAATCAGTCTGACCCTGTGCCTCATGGGAACAGTCCAGCCCGAACTGCCAAGCCATGCCTTCCCTGGACCGGAAACAAGCTTTCTAGGACCGGTTTCTGGCATTTCAGCCGTTTTCAGCCAGGCTTGCTTGAATCCAGTGGCAAAGTGAGCAAGGGACTCACGTCTGAGCATACCCTGCCAACTTATGTCGAACAAAGCGGTACAAAGGGAGGTGGTGATGGACGGAGCATCAGAACCAATCAAACACTCACACCCATTCAACAGATCTGGGTTTGATCCATCACCGTTCTTTAGCCCACTCTGCCACCCCAGTTCAGACATGGCCATATGCAAATCAGTCTGACCCTGTGCCTCATGGGAACAGTCCAGCCCGAACTGCCAAGCCATGCCTTCCCTGGACTGGAAACAAGCTTTCTAGGACCGGTTTCTGGCGTTTCAGCCGTCTTCAGCCAGGCTTGCTTGAATCCAGTGGCAAAGTGAGCAAGGGACTCACGTCTGAGCATACCCTGCCAACTTATGGCGAACAAAGCGGTACAAAAGGAGGTACAGGGTCAGACTGATTTGCATATGGCCATGTCTCAACAGGGGTGGCAGAGTGGGCTAAAGAACGGTGATGGATCAAACCCAGATCTGTTGACTGGGTGTGAGTGTTTGATTGGTCTGATGCTCCGTCCATCACCACTCCCTTTTGTACCGCTTTGTTCGCCATAAGTTGGCAGGGTATGCTCAGACGGGAGTCCCTTGCTCACTTTGCCACTGGATTCAAGCAAGCCTGGCTGAAGACGGCTGAAATGCCAGAAACCGGTCCTAGGAAGCTTGTTTCCGGTCCAGGGAAGGCATGGCTTGGCAGTTCGGGCTGGACTGTTCCCATGAGGCACAGGGTCAGACTGATTTGCATATGGCCATGTCTGAACTGGGGTGGCAGAGTGGGCTAAAGAACGGTGATGTATCAAACCCAGATCTGTTGACAGGGTGTGAGTGTTTGATTGGTTTGATGCTCCGTCCATCACCACCCCCTTTTGTACCGCTTTGTTTGCCATAAGTTGGCATGGTATGCTCAGACGGGAGTCCCTTGCTCAGTTTGCCACTGGATTCAAGCAAGCCTGGCTGAAGACGGCTGAAATGCCAGAAACCGGTCCTAGGAAGCTTGTTTCCGGTCCAGGGAAGGCATGGCTTGGCAGTTCGGGCTGGACTGTTCCTATGAGGCACAGGGTCAGACTGATTTGCGTATGGCCGTGTCTGGACTGGGGTGGCAGAGTGGGATAAAGAACGGTGATGGATCAAACCCAGATCTGTTGACTGGGTGTGAGTGTTTGATTGGTCTGATGCTCCGTCCATCACCACCCCCTTTTGTACCGCTTTGTTCGCCATAAGTTGGCAGGGTATGCTCAGACGGGAGTCCCTTGCTCACTTTGCCACTGGATTCAAGCAAGCCTGGCTGAAGACGGCTGAAATGCCAGAAACCGGTCCTAGGAAGCTTGTTTCCGGTCCAGGGAAGGCATGGTTGGGCAGTTCGGGCTGGACTGTTCCCATGAGGCACAGGGTCAGACTGATTTGCATATGGCCATGTCTGAACTGGGGTGGCAGAGTGGGCTAAAGAACGGTGATGGATCAAACCCAGATCTGTTGACTGGGTGTGAGTGTTTGATTGGTCTGATGCTCCGTCCATCACCACCCCCTTTTGTACCGCTTTGTTCGCCATAAGTTGGCAGGGTATGCTCAGACGGGAGTCCCTTGCTCACTTTGCCACTGGATTCAAGCAAGCCTGGCTGAAGACGGCTGAAATGCCAGAAACCGATCCTAGGAAGCTTGTTTCCGGTCCAGGTAAGGCATGGCTTGGCAGTTCGGGCTGGACTGTTCCCATGAGGCACAGGGTCAGACTGATTTTCGTACGGCCGTGTCTGGACTGGGGTGGCAGAGTGGGATAAAGAACGGTGATGGATCAAACCCAGATCTGTTGACTGGGTGTGAGTGTTTGATTGGTCTGATGCTCCGTCCATCACCACCTCCTTTTGTACCGCTTTGTTCGCCATAAGTTGGCAGGGTATGCTCAGACGGGAGTCCCTTGCTCACTTTGCCACTGGATTCAAGCAAGCCTGGCTGAAGACGGCTGAAATGCCAGAAACCGGTCCTAGGAAGCTTGTTTCCGGTCCAGGGAAGGCATGGCTGGGCAGTTCGGGCTGGACTGTTCCCATGAGGCACAGGGTCAGACTGATTTGCATATGGCCATGTCTGAACTGGGGTGGCAGAGTGGGCTAAAGAACGGTGATGGATCAAACCCAGATCTGTTGACTGGGTGTGAGTGTTTGATTGGTCTGATGCTCCGTCCATCACCACCCCCTTTTGTACTGCTTTGTTCGCCATAAGTTGGCAGGGTATGCTCAGACGGGAGTCCCTTGCTCACTTTGCCACTGGATTCAAGCAAGCCTGGCTGAAGACGGCTGAAATGCCAGAAACCGATCCTAGGAAGCTCGTTTCCGGTCCAGGGAAGGCATGGCTTGGCAGTTCGGGCTGGACTGTTCCCATGAGGCACAGGGTCAGACTGATTTTCGTACGGCCGTGTCTGGACTGGGGTGGCAGAGTGGGATAAAGAACGGTGATGGATCAAACCCAGATCTGTTGACTGGGTGTGAGTGTTTGATTGGTCTGATGCTCCGTCCATCACCACCTCCTTTTGTACCGCTTTGTTCGCCATAAGTTGGCAGGGTATGCTCAGACGGGAGTCCCTTGCTCACTTTGCCACTGGATTCAAGCAAGCCTGGCTGAAGACGGCTGAAATGCCAGAAACCGGTCCTAGGAAGCTTGTTTCCGGTCCAGGGAAGGCATGGCTGGGCAGTTCGGGCTGGACTGTTCCCATGAGGCACAGGGTCAGACTGATTTGCATATGGCCATGTCTGAACTGGGGTGGCAGAGTGGGCTAAAGAACGGTGATGGATCAAACCCAGATCTGTTGACTGGGTGTGAGTGTTTGATTGGTCTGATGCTCCGTCCATCACCACCCCCTTTTGTACCGCTTTGTTCGCCATAAGTTGGCAGGGTATGCTCAGACGGGAGTCCCTTGCTCACTTTGCCACTGGATTCAAGCAAGCCTGGCTGAAGACGGCTGAAATGCCAGAAACCGGTCCTAGGAAGCTTGTTTCCGGTCCAGGGAAGGCATGGCTTGGCAGTTCGGGCTGGACTGTTCCCATGAGGCACAGGTTCAGACTGATTTGCATATGGCCATGTCTGAACTGGGGTGGCAGAGTTGGCTAAAGAACGGTGATGGATCAAACCCAGATCTGTTGACTGGGTGTGAGTGTTTGATTGGTCTGATGCTCCGTCCATCACCACCCCCTTTTGTACCGCTTTGTTCGCCATAAGTTGGCAGGGTATGCTCAGACGTGAGTCCCTTGCTCACTTTGCCACTGGATTCAAGCAAGCCTGGCTGAAGACGGCTGAAATGGCAGAAAGGGGTCCTAGGAACCTTGTTTCCGGTCCAGGGAAGGCATGTCTTGGCAGTTCGGGCTGGACTGTTCCCATGAGGCACAGGGTCAGACTGATTTGCATATGGCCATGTCTGAACTGGGGTGGCAGAGTGGGCTAAAGAACGGTGATGGATCAAACCCAGATCTGTTGACTGGGTGTGAGTGTTTGATTGGTCTGATGCTCCGTCCATCACCACCCCCTTTTGTACCGCTTTGTTCGCCATAAGTTGGCAGGGTATGCTCAGACGGGAGTCCCTTGCTCACTTTGCCACTGGATTCAAGCAAGCCTGGCTGAAGACAGCTGAAATGCCAGAAACCGGTCCTAGGAAGCTTGTTTCCGGTCCAGGGAAGGCATGGCTGGGCAGTTCGGGCTGGACTGTTCCCATGAGGCACAGGGTCAGACTGATTTGCATATGGCCATGTCTGAACTGGGGTGGCAGAGTGGGCTAAAGAACGGTGATGGATCAAACCCAGATCTGTTGACTGGGTGTGAGTGTTTGATTGGTCTGATGCTCCGTCCATCACCACCCCCTTTTGTACCGCTTTGTTCGCCATAAGTTGGCAGGGTATGCTCAGACGGGAGTCCCTTGCTCACTTTGCCACTGGATTCAAGCAAGCCTGGCTGAAGATGGCTGAAATGCCAGAAACCGATCCTAGGAAGCTTGTTTCCGGTCCAGGGAAGGCATGGCTTGGCAGTTCGGGCTGGACTGTTCCCATGAGGCACAGGGTCAGACTGATTTGCGTACGGCCGTGTCTGGACTGGGGTGGCAGAGTGGGATAAAGAACGGTGATGGATCAAACCCAGATCTGTTGACTGGGTGTGAGTGTTTGATTGGTCTGATGCTCCGTCCATCACCACCTCCTTTTGTACCGCTTTGTTCGCCATAAGTTGGCAGGGTATGCTCAGACGGGAGTCCCTTGCTCACTTTGCCACTGGATTCAAGCAAGCCTGGCTGAAGACGGCTGAAATGCCAGAAACCGGTCCTAGGAAGCTTGTTTCCGGTCCAGGGAAGGCATGGCTGGGCAGTTCGGGCTGGACTGTTCCCATGAGGCACAGGGTCAGACTGATTTGCATATGGCCATGTCTGAACTGGGGTGGCAGAGTGGGCTAAAGAACGGTGATGGATCAAACCCAGATCTGTTGACTGGGTGTGAGTGTTTGATTGGTCTGATGCTCCGTCCATCACCACCCCCTTTTGTACCGCTTTGTTCGCCATAAATTGGCAGGGTATGCTCAGACGTGAGTCCCTTGCTCACTTTGCCACTGGATTCAAGCAAGCCTGGCTGAAGACGGCTGAAATGCCAGAAACCGGTCCTAGGAAGCTTGTTTCCGGTCCAGGGAAGGCATGGCTTGGCAGTTCGGGCTAGACTGTTCCCATGAGGCACAGGGTCAGACTGATTTGCATATGGCCATGTCTGAACTGGGGTGGCAGAGTGGGCTAAAGAACGGTGATGGATCAAACCCAGATCTGTTGACTGGGTGTGAGTGTTTGATTGGTCTGATGCTCTGTCCATCACCACCCCCTTTTGTACCGCTTTGTTCGCCATAAGTTGGCAGGCTATGCTCAGACGTGAATCCCTTGCTCACTTTGCCACTGGATTCAAGCAAGCCTGGCTGAAGACGGCTGAAATGCCAGAAACCGGTCCTAGGAAGCTTGTTTCCGGTCCAGGGAAGGCATGGCTTGGCAGTTCGGGCTGGACTGTTCCCATGAGGCACAGGTTCAGACTGATTTGCATATGGCCATGTCTGAACTGGGGTGGCAGAGTTGGCTAAAGAACGGTGATGGATCAAACCCAGATCTGTTGACTGGGTGTGAGTGTTTGATTGGTCTGATGCTCCGTCCATCACCACCCCCTTTTGTACCGCTTTGTTCGCCATAAGTTGGCAGGGTATGCTCAGACGTGAGTCCCTTGCTCACTTTGCCACTGGATTCAAGCAAGCCTGGCTGAAGACGGCTGAAATGCCAGAAACGGGTCCTAGGAAGCTTGTTTCCGGTCCAGGGAAGGCATTTCTTGGCAGTTCGGGCTGGACTGTTCCCATGAGGCACAGGGTCAGACTGATTTGCATATGGCCATGTCTGAACTGGGGTGGGAGAGTGGGCTAAAGAACGGTGATGGATCAAACCCAGATCTGTTGACTGGGTGTGAGTGTTTGATTGGTCTGATGCTCCGTCCATCACCACCCCCTTTTGTACCGCTTTGTTCGCCATAAGTTGGCAGGGTATGCTCAGACGTGAGTCCCTTGCTCACTTTGCCACTGGATTCAAGCAAGCCTGGCTGAAGACGGCTGAAATGCCAGAAACCGGTCCTAGGAAGCTTGTTTCCGGTCCAGGGAAGGCATGGCTTGGCAGTTCGGGCTAGACTGTTCCCATGAGGCACAGGGTCAGACTGATTTGCATATGGCCATGTCTGAACTGGGGTGGCAGAGTGGGCTAAAGAACGGTGATGGATCAAACCCAGATCTGTTGACTGGGTGTGAGTGTTTGATTGGTCTGATGCTCCGTCCATCACCACCCCCTTTTGTACCAGTAACAAATGCAGCAGTGCTTGACACACAAACCCACGAGGGATGGGAAGGGGGGCGGGGAGCTGGTCTGACAAAATTGCCAGGGCATCTTTGGGTTTCCAGTCCTGCCATGGCTGCAGGCGAATTCAAAGCGTGGTAATTCATTGAATCTACCAGCGAGTTCCTGGTAAATACTGTGAAGGACTGGCGGAAATCTGAAAAACGCGGCTGGCAATGCCCTGAACGAACAGTTCTAATAGATCAACGATGTGTGTCGAAATTTACCTCAATCCACACCATAACAAAAGTGAAACAACTGTTCTCTGTTACCTCATACCTCAACTCCCAACATCAAGTTGAATGTTTTCTAAATATGCCATTGTGGTCATTAGCAGCATCCAGTGTCATCCTTCCTTCTGTTCGCAGACTGAGAGCTGCTTCACGCATTATGGTACCCGCCTCTCGGGAGGACCATGCATGGATGGAGCCGCGGACTGGCACGCACGTGCATCCTCTGGCGGTGCGAGCTGAGGTGCAGGCATGGTCTTCCCATGGAACAGAAAGTGCGCGTACATCATCTCACTTAATCTTCGCGAATTCCAGAGCTCCTGTGGGAACCGAGTGCCTCAGACTTCCTCTTTCTCAGATTTCTAGACGGAAATCCCCCCCGCCCGCCCGCCAGACAGTGATGTAGGTGCCGTTTAGGGGCCCAGGGAAGCCCCATGCAGTAACTTTGATCACCAGATTGCTCCCTTGGGTTGTTATTAAGCAGAATTGAGCGTTCTGATGCCGCGCCCCTAAATTATGTGACAGTGGCAAAGGTCGGGGCTGCTCTTGGAACTAGAAGCCTGGACGGGATGCTGGAGACTGACAGCTTTAGGTACCATCTACCCCTCTATCGAATGTCACGCGCCCTCCTCAAGTTACTGACAGTGCCCTAGACACCGTGACCTCGAACTCCAGAGAGTGTAGGCAAGAGTCGAAAACTTTTAAGATGTTTATTGAGCAGCAACAAAACTACTTTGACACAACAATCTTGCCTGTTCGCATGCCCTAATTGGCTTTAACACCTTCCAATTTAAATAATTATTTATATTTATGTATTTTATTTTAACTGATTAACTAAGTAATTTATTTATTTCGTTTTATATAGTACAAGCATGGCTCATGGGCTTTAGAGTGCTTTACAGCAGAAAAAAACAATCAAGTGCGTCACATGCCAATATATTTAAATACAGTCGGGTAAGTCTGCAAAAGGCATCAGTCAGTAGAATATATAACCTTCTCAAGGAGGTAGCACGTGGGTGAATTAAAACGCGAAAAAAAGAGGAACGTGTATTGTCCTAGATGGAGCAGTAAGCGAGGGTTGAAGGTAAGAGGTAGAGCATGTCATCAAGATTTAAAGACGCTAGGTAAGATGGATAGCAGAAATCAACAAGGAGGGAAGTGAGGGTAGAAAAAAAGCAAAGAAAAGAAGGACTAAAAGAGTACAAGAGCAAGAGAGGCAGGGCAGGACATGAAGAAGATAGAAAGATATGTGTTAAAAACAGAAGAGACTTCGATTCCTTTTTGAGAGTTGCAAGACAGGAGATGGGAAGCAGAGCCGGAGGGAGTGACTTCTAGGGGCAGATTTACTAGATTCTCACAGAGCACTGCATTGGGTGAGAAGGAGAGAGCAGGAGAGCGCCATATTTACATAGATATGGCACTTTCCTCCCCTCACCCTAGCTCCGGGGCTGAAAAATGCTGCCATGCGCCACAGACACACCTTTGCACCATTGTGCAAGGCAGTAGTGGCTGCTGCCGATCCAAAGTGGGGGGCAGGGAGGGGGAAACAATAAAAAAAACTGAAAAGTATACTTACCTTCCTGCTGCCGGCCGCCGCCTCTATGACCCTCGTCTCCCACTCTTCGGTGATCTGCTCAAAGAACTGCAGTTCCCATGAGCACAGCATTTCAGACTACCCTACGGCCAATCGGATAAAATGCTGGGATTGGTCTGAACGGGTATGTTTTCTGCTTCAAAGGGGACTGAAAGCCTGCGCCGGCTGTTCTCTCCACTTGGCACTGCAGCTCAAGTTGGGGAGATGTCAGTGTGCAAGTCAGTTTAGCTGTCCTGAGACGGCCGGCCAAACCGACATGCACTCTAACAGCAGTGCCCAGTGCCCACCACTCCTTCTGCTGATGGCACCGCCCCCAAGACTCGGATGACGGCTCCAGCTCTACAGGTAAAAAAAATGATAATAAAGCAGTTTTAATTGTTTAATTATAATTTTATTTTACGTTTTGATCTGCTGCTTCCAGCAGTGGGGCGACACTCCTTCGCCATAACGGAGGAGCCATTTCTCAATTAGTCTAGCATAGATTTTGTACTGGAAAGCAAGCCTACCAGCACAAAATACCATGCTTAGTCTAACTTGAAACCTTTTCCCACTTTGTATGATGTGCTGTACAGTGCAGCACACTTACAAAGTCGGAAAAGAAAGGAGAAATGAAAGCATTTCTCAATCAATCAATCAATCAATCAATCAATCAAGCAATCAATTAATCAGGGGTTTGTTGAGCACTGCTACTCACCCATGAGGGTCTCCAGGCACTGGGGGTGGGGCGGGGCTGCTGATCCATCTTGGTCTGGAGGTTCAGTCGAAGAGCCAGGTCTTGAGGTCCTTCCTGAACTGTGCCAATGTTTCGGATTGGCTGAGGTGGACGGGCAGGGTGTTCCAGGTCTTGACTGCGAGGTAGGAGAAGGATCTTCCTCCGGTTCTGGTCTTGTGAATCTGTGGGACGGAGGCCAGGGCGAGTTGGGCAGAGTGGAGTTGTCTGGTGGGTGTGTGGAAGGCGAGGCGGTGGTTCAGATATTCTGGTCCTGTGTCGTGGAGAGCTTTGTAGGCATGTTTAAGGAGCTTGAAGGTGATTCTCTTGTTGGTAGGGATCCAGTGGAGTTGTTGGAGGTGTTGTGTCAGGTGGCTGTGGCAGGGGATGTCGAGGACCAGTCTCCCTGCGGCGTTTTGAACGCTCTGTAGTTTTCCTGAGCTGTTTCTGGATGGCACCGGCATAGAGTGCATTGCCATAGTCAAGTCTACTGGTGATGAGTGCGTGGGTAACCATCTTTCTGGATCCAAGTGGTATTTTGTGTAAATATAAAGGTTAGTCTTGCATATCACATTGGTTTTTAATTTATCTATGTCATGGGTCTATTTCTAGTTAGAAGTACCTACCTGACCTTCAGGTGTTGCCCTGCTCTTCATCAAACCAGGTTTTTGAAGAGCTTGGGGAGTCCTATGATGAAGCATGACACCTGGTGGTGTATGAGGACATCAATACAACGGGTATGCAGTTCCTAACTGTTTGTAGGGAGACCAGGAGGCTTTTGTGGTCATGTGTTACAGGGGGGACAGGGGTTCCTCCTGTTGGTGTTAGGGCCCTCACACACCCGGCTTGGTGTCATGCTTCATCATAGGGTATGCTCCTCATCAGGTCGGCGGTGCAGTACCTGACGGACACCCTATGAGGGGCTCTTTGGCGGAGATCTTTTATTCCAATTAGCCTTATGGTGCCGTTGGGGTAAGGGTCCTAAAGGTGTAGATGGAGTGATTGGAAGTTAGTGATCCAAAAGGGAACAAAACATGAGCTGGAAGTAACAAAGAGAGGTCCAAATTAATCAACTGACTCTTACATAACAGCACTGAAGATATTAGCTACCTATTCTGAGTTTTAAGGATTGACCTTTCAATTAGTGTCTAGGTGTAATTCAAAGAACATCCCTTTTTTGGATGAAGCTGAAGACATAGCCAAATTTATAAAGAGTTCTCAAGGAGACGTCAAACAACTACAAACTTCACATGCAGCTTTGCACCTGGATAAAGTACTGTGCACTTATAAAGTTCAGAATTCAACTCTGTAGGAAGCTGGCTTAGTATATGGTGCTTACTTATGTAAGTGCAGCACCCTGCCCTAATCCAGACAACCCTTAGGGTGATTATAGTGATCTTAGACAACCTCAGAAAGCTCTCTAAGTGGTAGATGTGGGGAGCAGCCTCCAGGCTTAGTCCAGAAGGAGTGTAAAGGAGCTTGTTTTACAAGAATATAATCTTATTGGAACAGATTAAGTGAAAAAGAACCACACAGTGCATTTATAAAAATCTGTATTTATTATAAGACAGTCACTAACACATAAAGATATCTGCTACCCAGAGATATACACCATGCAAACAATACTTTGCAAAGAAAACAGGTAAGTGGCACGAATACACAGTGGTCACCAGGGCGGGACCAAACCATATATTAAAATAGTGGGATGCAGACCATGAGTCAAGTCAAGACTATACCCAGAAGACATAGAAGTGCTGGGTACCCAAGGAACCATCGGAGGTAAGTAACCAGGAGCCCCACGGAGGCCATGTAGTAACATGTCATACAGGGTTGAGGATCAAAGCATAGATGCCTGCACCAGTCTACACGTCCCTACTTTTATAAACAAAAAAAGGTGCAAGAGGGCTTGAGACACAATCCCCTAGGTCCCAATGTGAAGAGACCAAAGACTACCCACTTGGTCTCCCCAATACCATACAAAAAACAGACAGCCCTGCACACTTAAAGAAGTCAAACATGTAAAGTACACAGAAAGTAATTTTTAACACAACTGTTTTCCCTAAGAAAAGTCGATGTCTTCTTGTGCTTTTTGATTTCATCCTTTATTCATTTTTCTTAATTTTTAAAAGCGTTTTTGCAACTGCCAACGCGTTTCGTCCACAATCGGACTTCTTCAGGGCTCACAATATATGTTTAATGCGTTTTTCTTATTCCGATGTGTTATGGCCAGTTGTTCAGCAATGATCTACATACACTTGTGTTTAGAAGAAAATTCTGGGCGGTAAAGTTGTATCCACTCAGAGGTTTGCAGTGAGAAGCATATACCAGTAAATAGAGGCGTTTCTGTGGCACACTGCCACTTCATCAGAGGCTTTCTCCTGCATTTGCTGAATTGCGCTCTTTGTAGTGCATGCTGATTTGTTTCGTAACCATGCGTGGGTGTGACTTAGTTCTTAATTGGTCCACACAGCATGCTGGACTTTGTAGTTCCCTCGTGCTTCATTTGCCACCTTTAGTAGGTTTCAGTAAGTGCAGTTATTGGAGATTATATTTCAATCCTTTGTAGGAGTCAGATTCGTAATAGCGAGTCATTTTACACAACCCGCGCTGTGCTGACAGGAGCAGGAAAGTTCCTATTCCACAGCCGCTCGATTCTTTGAGCTGGTGCATCCTGCATGCGAAGGCCCCTGTGTTCACATTTTGTTTCCCAATTGCCTTAGCTTTCCAGGGTGCACTCGACAGCGCACCACCTCAGGGGCATTACCATTCATCTCGCCCTCACCATCCGATTAATTAAATTCGCCTGACGCGTTTCTGTGGCACACTGCCACTTCATCAGAGGCTTTCTCCTGCATTTGCTGAATTACGCTCTTTGTAGTGCATATTTCAATCCTACAAAGGATTGAAATATAATCTCCAATAACTGCACTTACTGAAACCTACTAAAGGTGGCAAATGAAGCACGAGGGAACTACAAAGTCCAGCATGCTGTGTGGACCAATTAAGAACTAAGTCACGCCCACGCATGGTTACGAAACAAATCAGCATGCACTACGAAGAGCGCAATTCAGCAAATTCAGGAGAAAGCCTCTGATGAAGTGACAGTGTGCCACAGAAACGCGTTAGGTGAATTTAATTAATCGGATGGTGAGGGCGAGATGAATGGTAATGCCCTTGAGGTGGCGCGCTGTCGAGTGCACCCTGGAAAGCTAACGCAATTGGGAAACAATATATATATATATATATATATATATATATATATATATATATATTCACTGAAAAAACCATAGGTTTCAGGGGCATTATAGTTAGCTGGACATTTCCCTTGTACAAAACCCTAGAAATTCCCCCGTTATAGTTAGTTCAGCTAACTATAACTCGTGCCCCTGCAATGCACTGATGATGATGTCACATATTACATCACTCATGACATGGTCAGTGACATCACTGATGACATCTCAAATGACATCACTGATGACGTCATCCAGTGAGTCTGTGTTTCTGTAAAGTTTTAACATGTTTAATATATATAGGGAAAGGCCTGTTGAAGAATGAGTGGGTGTACAAGTCTGTGAATGGATGATTTTCTAGGTGCGTAACTGACTCTGAGTGAGTCATTAAATGTATCTTACTGCAGACTAGTGACTAAACTGTGTGAATGTCTGTATGTGTCTGTGTGTTGGTGTATACGTGGCTGCATGGTTTTGTGAATAGCTATATGAGTGTCTATATGGGTTATTGATTGGTTGTCTGA
The DNA here is from genome assembly GCF_964204655.1 of Triturus cristatus. Taxonomy (NCBI): domain Eukaryota; kingdom Metazoa; phylum Chordata; class Amphibia; order Caudata; family Salamandridae; genus Triturus; species Triturus cristatus. The sequence continues at coordinate 471,251,935 of NC_140590.1, read as the reverse complement.
GTATCTGTATGGGTGCCTGAGTGTTTGTGTGGGTAGGGTGTGTGTGACTCTGTGCATAGATGTGTGATTCTATGGGTGCATGGTTTTAAGAGTGCAACTGTGATGGACTGTATGGTTGGGTGAGTGTATGTATGGGTGGGTTACTGATTGAATGTATACCTCAGTTGTACATGTGTCAGTAACTACATATGTGAAACGCTGTGTATATGTGTGTAAGAGTAGATAACTATCTATATGTGAGAGTGTGTGATTGCGGGAGTGGCTGTATGGATGAGTGTGTGCTTGTATCAGTAATTGTATAAGAGCGTCAGAATTTGTTAGTATTTTTATGAGTAAGTGAACTTGAGTGTGTTTAACTGTATAGGTGAGTAAATTGGACTGTGATTAATTATTTGCATGACTGACTAGGTGTGTCAGTACCTCAATGGATGATTGGCAGTGTGTGAGTGTCTATATAGGTGTATAAATGCATATGATAGTCCTGTACGGAGTGACTGTAAGTATGAGTGACTGTACAGGTGAGTGAGTGGAGATGTATGTAGACCTAAGAGTCAATGAGTGGGTATGTGGTTATTGGTATTGGAGTATCTATGGTTTTCAAAATGGCTGTCTGAAATTTTGAGTCGGTGTATCAAAGGTTATATTAGGGTGTGAGAAGATGCACTAATTTATCACATGGATGACATCATCAGTGATGTCATCAGTGATGTAATTTGAGATGTCATCAGTGATGTCATCAGTGATGTCACTGACCATGTCATGAGTGATGTAATATGTGACGTCATCAGCAGTGCATTGCGGGGGCGCGAGTTATAGTTAGCTGAACTAACTATAACGGGGGAATTTCTAGGGTTTTGTACAAGGGAAATGTCCAGCTAACTATAACTCCCCTGAAACCTATGTTTTTCTCAGTGAATTTCTAAGGTTTTTTAAATGCCATCCTAACTATAGCGCCCCTGAAACCTATGTTTTTTTAAAGTGAATTTCAAAGGTTTTTTAAATGCCAATTCCTAACTATAACGTGCATGAAACCTATAGTTTTTTTCAGTGAATCTCAAAGGTTTTGTAAATGCTAATTCCTATCTAGAACTTATCTCTAAAGATATCACGTTTAATGATTTTTATTGGTTTTCTATATTTTTCAATTTCAGTGTGTCAATTTCATTAATTATTATTTTTTTAAATACTTTTTTATTACCATTTTTTAAACTTATTTTTTCAATTAATGTTTTTAAAAATTAAAAAATATTATTTGTTTTTATTGGGTTTTTAAAAATATTTTTTTATATTTTAAAAAGCATTTTTTAAACTATATTTTCAAAACTTTTTTTTTCCCCATTTCTTTGGGATCCGCGCACCCTATGCGCACCGTTATCGATCCCTACACAAAAGCATCCGCGCACGGTACGCGTTGGGTACGTGTTTGATGCGCATTTGCAATGTGACCGGTACGCGACTCCAAGCCTATACACGACACGTACGATTACGTTATGCGACGCTTATGTTCCTCCGCGATGCGTCACATGTGTGTATGACGTGGTGGGTGCACGGATCCCACGAAATATTGAACATTTAAAAAAACATATATATATATATTTCATGTGAATATTAATTGAAGAGAAACTCTAAACTAGTCTTAAAAGTAATATATTTATACATCTAACCTATATTCCTTTTAAATTCAATTTAGCGGATGCACGCTGGGTGCATGCTGCGTAAGTGCAGGGTACGCGGATCCCATGTGACCTGCAAAAAAAAAGATTTGATTGGTTCATTACACTTCCTGTTCTAACTATTGAAAGACCTCACCCATTTCAATCATTCTTCTTTGACCTTCTTTGGAAGAGCATCTCCTTGCAGAGAAGAAGCTTTTTTGACTAAGTTTTTACTTAAGTCAAAAAAAATTTCAGAACAGAGAATGGCTTCGGGGCAGCAGGCATCTCCTCCATCTCCTCATACATCTGAGGATGATTTTGTGGAAGAGCCACCACCCACACCACATCAGAGGGGCAAACTAAAACCAATGCCACCTTGGTAACGTGCAAGATCTGCAAAAGAGTGCTGTCTCGAGGGGATCCTAACAAGAAATACTCGTGCGGGATGGCTAGTATGATGAAGCACCTGAGGACCCTTCATCCAGTAAATCTTTCTCGGGAAGAATGCCGAAGGGTGAGAGTCGCTCCTGCTCCTTCTGACGCATCGCAGCCGAGCACTTCAAGATTGCATCCATCAAGACAAAATTTGGACATCCGTCCACAATTTCAATTTTTGAAAGTGCTCTGCACTAAATGCAACGCGATGTTATGCTACGGAGAGCAGTCTATAGATCTGATCTGCCGTTGCCAAGAAAGTCACCATTGCTAGTTTTCTTTTTTTTTTTTTTCCTGAAGTTCATTGTTTTTTTCCTCCTGTTCAGTTTTTTCCTTTTTTTTTGTTGCAGAAAAACCCCCAAAAATAAAAAATTGTTCAGAAAACCCAAAAAAATATATAAAAGAAGAAAGAAGAAAAAAAAAAGTTATTGTAAGAACTAACTTTCCTGGTTTAAAAAAAGAGCTATATTTGTTTGTTTGTGTGTGAAAGTTTAGATGAATGTATGTGTAGTACGTAATTGACTGAATGAATGCATTAGTAGCGTATGGTGAATGTATAAGTGCAGAACTATGAGGAAGTGCTGCAGCATCACACAGTAACCTCTTTTTCAGAACAGAGAATGGCTTCAGGGCAGCAGGCATCTCCTCCATCTCCTCATACATCTGAGGATGATTTTGTGGAAGAGCCACCACCCACACCATGTTTTTCATCTGTGGTGTGGACATTTTTTACGTATCCAGAGGGACAAACTAAAACCAATGCCACCTTGGTAACGTGCAAGATCTGCAAAAGAGTGCTGTCTCGAGGGGATCCTAACAAGAAATACTCGTGCGGGATGGCTAGTATGATGAAGCACCTGAGGACCCTTCATCCAGTAAATCTTTCTCGGGAAGAATGCCGAAGGGTGAGAGTCGCTCCTGCTCCTTCTGACGCATCGCAGCCGAGCACTTCAAGAGTGCATCCATCAACACAAAATTTGGACATCCGTCCACAATTTCAATTTTTGAAAGTGCTCTGCACTAAATGCAACGCGATGTTATGCTACGGAGAGCAGTCTATAGATCTGATCTGCCGTTGGCAAGAAAGTCACCATTGCTAGTTTTCTTTTTGTTTTTGTTTCCCTGAAGTTCATTGTTTTTTTCCTCCTGTTCAGTTTTTTCCTTTTTTTTTGTTGCAGAAAAACAAAAGCAAATTAAGAATTGTTCAGAAAACCCAAAAAAATATATAAAAGAAGAAAGAAGAAAAAAAAAGTTATTGTAAGAACTAACTTTCCTGGTTTAATAAAAGAGCTATATTTGTTTGTTTGTGTGTGAAAGTTTAGATGAATGTATGTGTAGTACTGAATGAATGCATTAGTAGCGTATGGTGAATGTATAAGTGCAGAACTATGAGGAAGTGCTGCAGCATCACACAGTAACCTCTTTAACTGCAGTGTGCTGTAGTACTTCCGAAGCACAGGGATGCAACATATGTACATAAATATGTTGCAAATCTATGCTTCTCTCTGCACGGCTGATTAAACTGCAGCCATGTGGTGACACAGGCACCCTTGCACCATAGTGCAAGGATATCTGTGTCATGTGCTGTTTGTTTTTGTGCAGGAAGACACACCTTCCTGCACAAAAACAATCAGTAAAGGCATTTTTCTTCTTCAAAGTATGCTGAGTATTGTAGCATGCATTGAAGATATAAAAATGTGGAGAAATGAAAACAATTCTCCTTGTTGTGCTTTCCTACACCAATTTTAGAATGGTGCAGCATTCACACACATATCGAGATTTATGATTTCTGATAAATCTAGAGATGTGTCTTGTTCTATGAGTATTCAGTGCAATCATGCACAACAACACTTATAGAACACCCTTTTAACGCAAAGTGGTGTGTATGATGAGGTTGTATTTACATGGAGTAGAAAAAGTGCACAGAGTGCCTTTTCCTCTCTTTGTAAATATGAAAGAGTGTCTTGCGCAATAACTATGTTACAAAAAGTGACATATTTCTGTTTTTAAAATTGCTTGCGAATGAAACAAGGTAAGCACAGAGTTTTGTCTGCAAAGATGTTCAAAGAAGAAGGATTGAAATGATTGCGGTCCTTCAATAGGTACAATGGGAAATATTATGAACCCCTCAAATCTCTTTTTTTGCAGGTCACATGATATCCGACTACGGTCAGATTTAAAAACTACATAGGTATAAACAGAGTGTTTTTAAAAACGTGTTTAAACTTTGTAGCTTCTTGCAGATCTCTCCAGTCTGCGTATTGATACTTAGTTAAATTTACCTTCACAGTAATAGAAATAAAAAATGGTATACATTTTTTTCTGATTTTCTTTGCAATCTAAATTGATGTAAATTGCTTATTTTAAAATTTGGATCTGTGAAAGAAAAGAAAAAAATAGTTATAACATGTAATCATACATTTTTTACAACACAGCATAATTTCCACATAGTAATTTGTTTGCCTTTTTTACTGTTCTCAGAATATATTGAATTTCACTAGAAATAGTGATTTCAATCGTACTCATCACTTAAAGCGGGCAAAAAAAAACCAATCAGAAAGATTGTTAAAAAAACCCAACATGCTATTCTCAGTAAAATACCAGAAAATACAAATCACACATATATGAAATGCTTACGGCTAACAAAATTATATAAGTTTAACTTATAAATACTGTAAATGTTGCCGCTTTAAAATATTCACCAAATCAATGACCACCAAAAAATCCATTATTCAAATATATACCTTTCCTTGAGGCCAAATGGTATTTTTGTACTCCTTTTTCATGTAAAATGTCCAATGGTAGTCCTATTAAATTATAATAATATATTTATCAGAGAGTTAATTATCTTCCTAAAACTTTGGCTTTAAAAATATTAGGTAGGAATTTGGTAATTCACTAGGCAAACGTTGTTGGAATACCAACTTGGCATCATTACAAAGTGTCCAGCCTTTGTCACATTTTAGATAGGCAGTGTAATGTCCAGATGTGGTGGAAGGACCATCATGGAAAATTATAGCAATTGCTACAAAAGTCCTTCCTGATATTGATAGTTGTGCTGCTACAAATTGCTTTATTAAAGTATCCAATTTTCTTCCGTCAGCTATACAACGTTGCATCATTAAAATATGTATTTGCCATATTTTGTTAAAAATAATGTGGATAACATTTCTGATTTACATTGGCTACACTCCATGTTTTGATTTGCACCTTTAACTAATTTATTAAAAGACACTGATTTACAGTCTGGTAATGTTAAATACAGAAATCTCTCAGTGTCTACATTGGAGCTACATGTATACATGCAATTTTCACAATAATGTTCTCATTTGTAAGAAAGGCCAAAAATATTTTCTATTTCTACACCTTCATTTTCAAAAATGGTAAGCATATACATTAAAAATTCCTGAGCATCTTGTTGGATATTTTGTGAAAATTGTGTAGAACCAGAACACACATCCAAAAGATTACGAACATCTGAAACAGATTGTATTTTACTTGTGTCTGTTGTCAATTTTTCAAAAACAGAATGCAACAGAGAACAAAATCTTTGTTGCCGATTCTCCACAATTTGTTCTTGCAAACCTTCAAGATATAAAACATCATTGACGACTACATTAGCATAGCAGTTAACACCTAAACTATTTTCAAACTGATATCCAACAACCTCTTCAACAGTGTCCAATTTCTTTTTACTTGCAATCACAACATTATCTTGTGCTATTCCCTTGTCAACACCTTCAGACCAGATACTGTCAAGCCTTCTTTTTCGACCAACCCCACGCTTTTCAAATACAGGATATTGACCTGAATTTGGAGCATACACCCTTCTTAACCTATTATACTCTTTTACACAGTTTGCATCTGCAGTAACCTTTGTCTCATCAAAATCAATCAAAAACAAACCAAATAATGTTCTGACTCACGACAAAGCAACATATGCCATACCCTCTTTAAATACAGTAGATCCAATGTTCACCAATGCACTGTCTACACTTAATCCTTGAGATTTATGAATAGTCACTGCATATGCCAGAGAAAATCGAAATTGTTTCCTACGGACATATAAATCTTTAACAAGCAAAAAACGAACTGAACAACGACCAATTTCTTTAACTTTTTCAATCTGATCAGATTTAATTTTTAAAAATTCAATTCCTTCTTTTTTCTGATAATTAACAAAATCTACCACTTTACCCATTGCGCCATTAACTAACCCTTTTTCTACATCCAAATTTAGCCTTGAAATTACCCGACAGTTTACACATGCGTACAGTGTCTTTTCTAAACCAGCTGTTTTAGATATTTTTTTTTCTAAAGAATCCAGTTTTGTTTTTAACTTTCCCATCAAAATAATAGTAATTCCTTCATGCTCTATTTTATCGATGGCTTCCATTTTTATAATTTCTTCATTTTCCAATTTCAATAGTTCTTCGTTGAATATGGAACACTCTCACAGTGTTGGCATTAAACAGATAACTGATTTTTTTTTCAGCAATTTTCATGTACACTTATGCAGGAAGTACATTTTCATTTGGAAAGACATTGCAAAGTAATCGACTTTCCAATGCTTGTTTGCCATGTTTTGTAAGAATTCCAATTCTTATATCTTGCAGAATAGTTCCATATTCAGCATCATTTGCCTGTCGCATATTTGTTGTCAGTTCTTTTTATTCAAAATTAGTCCAAATGTTCACATTACCAACACTACCAAGAGACTTTCTGGTATCTTCATGTGCAAGTGTTTTAAATACCGGTTGTCCTTTTACCGGAGTAAGTTGCAATAGATCTCCAAAAACTATGACGTGTTTTCCTCCAAATAACACGTCATAGTCTGTTTTAAGAATTTGTTGCATTCTTAAATGCACAAAGGCAAGCATCAAGTTAGAGTCCATGCTCACCTCATCAATAATGAGAAGTTTCATTTTCTTCAAGACTCTTGAAACTTCACAACAAGCTTCTCCAGATAGCTTGTGGTATTCCAATTTGTTCTCATGCTCTACTGGAAGCATTATTAAACGATGTACAGTAATTCCTTTAATGTTATGTGCTGCCAACCCAGTTGGAGCAGTGACAACACAAGACAAATGCGACTCAGTTGTTTTTTGCAGATAACTTGTAATTACTTTAATTAAGAAACTTTTTCCTGTTCCAGCTTGACCACTCACATACATTCGGATAGGTTGAAATGATGTACATGAGCACCCTTTCTTTTCATGAAGTAATCCATGGTCAATCTGCTCTTTCACTTGTTGATATATTTGTTTCTGTTCAACATTTAGTTGTTCTTCCAAGTGTCCTAACTGTACTACATCTTCTTGAGCTTGATACATTGCTGTTTCAACCTCATTCATGGCAGTTGCTGCTTCATTTTCAACAATTGGTTGTCCTAGTGGATCTTGACTCAGTGCAGCAGAACTTTGACTGTCTTGAGAACTGTCTCTAGCAATCTCAGCTGCAATTGTAGCTTCTTGATCAATTTCTTCATTCAACATTTTCACATAATTTGCAAAAGCACTGCATTGTACGCTATCTTTACAAGCATTAAATGAATCTTCATAGCTCTGAAAATCTCCAAGTAATTCCAGTTCTGAACGCCATGGTTTGAACATTTGCAAAAGGGCTAAATAGTAAAATTCCCTTTTATCAGCAGTGTCGCAACTCAGTTTCCTGTGATTAATTAAATTTCCTTTCCTCTGTTTCACCAGACATCCTTCAGAACCAATAACTGCATACTTTCCATCATTGATGTTCTCTGTAGTATTCCGTTTAAAAGTGTAGTTTTGCAGCACTTCATAGAGACACATGCTCTCAAGATGATGACTTCTGTTCGGGTAATATGTGTCCAACATATTCGTTTTCAAAATATCTGTACTTTCTGGTTCTTTTTCTGCTAAATATTCAATTTCTTGAACAGATTTCAGTACCCGATTTCGCATTCCTGCAAGACCTAGACTCACCCAAATGATTCTTCTACTTTTGGAATATAGACTTGCAGATGATAACCGATCTGAACATTCATATGCTCCAATTTCACGATGCGATAACATCTTCAAACTGAAACTGTATAATTTCTTACTTAGAGTCTTCTCGTGAGAAATCTCTTCCCACATTTCTTTCAATTCCGTCTTTTCTGATTTAGTAATGTAGGACGTTACATACCGAGCGACAGCAAAGGAATTGTCCGCAACATACTGAATATCCATGTTAGCATTTCACATGGATAAAATAACTGGATTGTAGTCATTTATGTATTTTGATTCTTCATTTCTTTTTAAGTTGTAGGTATTTTTCGGAGACTTTCTTGTGATAGTATGTCGCACAGCTGACATAAAACTGTTCACTCTTCCTTTGGATAATACAGGACGTGGAAATCCAAAACAACATTTGGTATAGAACTTATCCTTAGACTTGTACTTTCGTATTTTCCACATCGATGACTTTGGAATCGTAAGGCTTGTTGTTTTAAGTTTTTATGTTCTTTGCTATTGGGTACAGCACATGTGGCATAATCTTCAATGAAAGACAAAACAGTTTCATCTGAATCTGTTCCAAATTTGGGGGCGTCCTTGATCCATAACAACATATGTATATGAGGAGCACCTCTTGCTTGATACTCCTTTCTCCAAAAGAAATCCACAACTTCTCCAAGAGGAGGATTCTTTTTATTGCAGATGAAAGACATCATAGCTTCAAATCTATGATTGAAATATCTGCATACATTAACAGGATCCAATGAGCACAATTCTCCAGGTGTCTTGTATTCAATATTTTTTATATTGCAATTTGCCTCTCGAAGAAATTCAAGTAAATCATCCCAAGCATACTCAGCACAGCTTAGTGTAACAAACCATGTAGGAGTTTCCGTTACGTAGCATACATTTCAGTTCTCCATGACGACGGTACCAATATTCATTAGTCCCTCGCTGACATGCCATCAGATTAATCAACTGAGATTCTAAATGATCATCTCTCTGATGCACTTTATCCATAAAATCCTTAGCAGTTATATTTTGCAGATGCATTCCAGTTTTTGAAATGTGATGTACTGCATATGATAATCCAGACAAGTCACTTTCAAACAGAAGATGAAACATATAAGGGATACATTGTCGAAATCTTGGATCTTCTGCATATAATCTTGTTGTCCGATATTCAGATGCAGGAATCTGCACAGGACGTTCATCATATCGTCCACCCTTTCCTGTTGGAAACAACTGCGGGAAACAACGAGCTTCCAAACTCTCTTCCCATACACTCATGGGACTTCCTGTTGCTTTTTTCATTTGGAACAACTCAATGTACACTGTAATGTTCATAGATTTCTTCACATCTGGACATGTCCACTTTTTCAATTTGTCCACTTAATGTTTCAGTATCTTCTGCTAAATCTATTTCTTCTTCTCCTACAAACACATTTCTATAATACTCATTAGTTTTTTAACAGATACAATGATGCCTTTTGCACTTTTCTAACATCCACTAAGTCTTGCCAGATTTTCTTATTCTTAGTAGGAACACCATTAACTAGAATGACTAGTGGCTCATTTTCTGCATGGTCTACAACAATAGTTTCAATATTTTTCCTGAAGTCTAACGGTAAATACACAACTCTTCCTTTCAATCCTCTTTGCAACTCTGATGGAGGTAATTTACCTGTTTTAGGCTCCATACGAACAATAGCCTGAAACGGGTGAACACATTGAATGAGAATACACTCATACGTATTTAAATCTATCAGCTCTGGAGGAATAGCAACCAACTCTAGATTATTATCTATGCTCTAGCAGGCATTTTATTGTCATCTAGTTTGTTATAACAATATTTGCAAATACGCTGCTCAGATCCCAAATCAAAACAATCCTCTACCAGCAAATAAGTTGCAAATTCCATCCACTTATCATTATCTTCTATTTCACTTTTCAAATACAGATTGACACCCTTAGTCTGATTTTTATAGTGAGTTCGCCGACAACAAATACAAGAAACATTTGGTCTTTCACCTGAAATTACCTTAAACTTTGTGATTTCATCCTCAAAATGTTTTGTAATCACAGGTTCTACATTGTCTTCAACATTTTCTTCTACTAATGTCACAGTTTCTCTACTCTCTTGCTGAGGACCAAAGTAACAAAACTCAATATCCTCACAAACCTTCTTCACATCTGATACTGAGCCACGTAAAAGAGCACTGTTCAATTTATTTAACTTTAGTGCAGGACTTTTTCGCATAATACAATCTTCTCACTAACTTCCGCATTGAGTATGATGTACTGCCAGCATCCTGAAATGGTGAAAAACACTTTCACAAACTTTCCTAGAAAGACAAGCCAGAGAATGACCTTGCAACCCAGTATTTTTTATCACTCTGCAAGGGTCTAGTCCTTGCAACACCTTAATCTTTTGTTTAACACTTTTTTTAGTATATGCTCGTAAAAAACTACATAATTTATAAATAGATTCCTGTCGTACACTGCAAATACTACTGCAATCCCATGTATACACAGGGTGTTTAGGACGTCTCCCTAGAACTTCATCAGCTATCACTTCTTCTGCATTTCTTTCAACCATTTTTTCTTTCTCAATTGGACACCCATCTCTAACTTCGCAACCTCTACCACTGGTGTCAACTGCAAACAGCAATTTTTTGCTCTGTAAATAACTCTCTTCATTAAAGAAAGGCTCTGAACTGGAACTGTGTTTCCATTCTCTCAAAAAACTATCAACATTTTTTTTTCTATTAATTACTCTTTTCCTCCTACTTTTGGCCTTCATTAAATTAATTGGTATATCTAGTGATCGAATTCTGTTTAATACTAAAATGAATAGTTTCCTTTTTACTTCTAAAGCCTTTTCAACAATGTTTTCAATATGCTTCTTCTTTTTATAAAACAGAGCTCACTTTTTATATTTCTTCACATCTTTCAGCAAATTAAGTACTACTCTCTTGTAAAATACTTTTTTTTCGTAATTCCTTATACTGATTTTGCCTTCTTTTAGCACACTTTGTCTCCTTTGACTGAATATTTGTTTTTTTGCTTTTCCTCTTATTTTGAATTTTTTTTCTAGTTGAAACATTCATAGTGGATTCAGCGTTCTGTACATTCTGTTTCCTCCTACAAACATTTTTTATAAATTGCTTTGTGATCTTACCAGAAGATTTTTTCTTTTTAGCCACATTATCTTGTACATTCATTACTTGTGGTTGACTTTTCTTCAAGTAATTGTCCTGTCTCTGTTCTTTTCTTTTTCTTTTTTTTTAGGCATGATTTCTCTATTTTAACATTGAAAAACAGTATCTGTAAAAAAGAATCACAAATAAAAGTGTATTAATAACTTTCAAATTCATACTATTCTATTACTGTAAAAACACATTTTATATAAAAATTTACTAAGAAACTCTAGCCATGAAGCACAAGTGTGACGATGGTTAAAACACTACAAGCATAGTGCATACTACTTTGAAACAGTTTATGCCCTAAAGCCTACCTCACTAAAAGAGTACATGCTAACTCACATGGGGCCATATGTATGAACATATTTCCCCATAGACACAGAATGGAAAAAACCCTTTGATACATCTGGCCCTAAATTATTACAATACTATTAGGAAAGAAACTGGGTGTGTGACAGAGTGTTTCCTAGAAGTGTATGAATACTGACATGATTATTGATGATGTGAAAAACAAGTGTGAAGGTGATTAGAGACCTACATGCATACTGGACACATGTTTCAATCCATTCATACGTTAAGGCCTGTCTCACTCCAATACTATTTGGATTCTGATTAAATGATTAGAGTACTGCAAGAAGAATGCCTGGGTGAGTTTATAAGTGTTCGGGTTTTGGCACAGTGAATGGATTACTCCATGGTGCTGAATGGGTCACTAGAAGACTCCAAGAGGAGAGAGAGAGTATTTGCTAGAAATGTATGAATACTGACTAGGGAATTGAAGGTGTAAAACACAAGTGTGTAGGTGGTTAGAAGACTGCATGCATAGTGGATAGGCATTTGAAGCAATTCATGTTCTAAAGCCTGGCTCAATGCATGAGTACTTGGGTACTGACTGAATGATTAGAGTACTGCAAAGAGAGTGCCTGGGTGAATTTATAAGTGTTTGGGTTTTAGCGCACTGAATAGATTAGTATATGGCGCTGAATGGGTCACTGGAGGAGTACAAGGGGAGTGACAGGGTGTTTGCTGCACTATATATATACTGAGTGGGGAATTAAAGATGTGAAAGACAAGTGTGTAGATGGTTAAAAGACTACATGCATACTGGATAGACGTTTGAAGCAATTCATGTGCTAAGGGCTGGCTCACTGCATGAGTACTTGGATACTGACTGAATGATTAAAGCACTGCAAGGAGACTACCTGGGTGAATTTATAAGTGGTTGCCTTTCAGTGCAGTGAATGGATTAATACATGGTGCTGAATAGGTCACTGGAGTAGTATAAGGAGAGTGAGAGAGTATTTGCAGGAACTGTATGATTACTATCTGGGATATTAAAGGTGTGAAAGACAAGTATATAGGTGGCTAGAGACCTACATCCATAATGGATAGACATTTGAAACAGTCCATAGAGTAACACTTGGATCACTGCAAAACTACTTGACTACTGACTGAATCATTAGAGTACTACAAAAGAGTGACTCAGTGAATCTTTTTAAGATTTTGGATTCTACTGCAGCGAATAGGTTAAAACTTACTGCCAAATGAGTCAGTGGAGGTGTGCAATTAAAGTGACAGAGTGTTTATTGGAGTTTATAGATACTGACAGAGAAATTGAAGGTCTGAAACACAATTGTGTTGGTAGTTACAGGTCTCCATGCATACTGGAGACACGTTTGAATCAATCCATGTGCTAAGGCCTGCCTCACTCCATTAGTACTTAGGTACTGACTGAATGATTAGACTATTGCAAGAAGCCTTCCTGAATGAATTTACAAGTGTTTCAGTTTTGGCGCAGTGAATGCTTTACTACATGGTGCTGAATAAGTCACTGGAACACTGCAAGGGGAGTGACAGGATGTTTGCTGAAAGTACAAGTGGAGAGGTGTTGCTCACTAGTTAGAGGCAGCTGACCCATAAGCAGAGAATCGGCCAGGGACCAGGGTTCAATTCCTGACGCGGCAGGGTCGTGGACCAGGGTCAAAACGGACTCGATAATTCTCGCCTCGGTACCTACTCTAACCAGGAATACACTCGGCAACTCTGGGCATTAAGCTTGCCTCATCTCTACAACGGCCCCCCACAGATGCCGGGGATGCCTGGTTTCACCTTGGAGATACCCAGAAAGGGACCATCTCACAGGGATAGCCAGGACGGGTTCCCTAGCGGTCTACAGCGCCGGGACGCCCCGTTGCTGGGGCAGCTGTGCGCTTTACACGTCTACAACATTTACATTTTACATTTACATTTTTACATTTACATGGACACTCACTGTGGAATTGAAGCTATTAAAGACAAGTGTATAGTGTGTTAGAAGACTGCTTGCATACTGCATTTGTAGCCCTCTATGTGGTAATGCATGATTCACTACATGAGTACCTGTAAACTGACTGAATCATTAGACTACTGCTAGGAGAGTGCCTGGGTAAAACTTTTACGTTTTTCAGTTTTGGCACAATAAAAAGATTAGTACATGGTACTGGATCAGTCACTGGATGAGCGCTAGATGAGTGACAGGATGTTTATTGAAGTATATAGATACTGACTAGATAATTAAAGAAGTGAAAGACAAGTGTGTCGGTGACTAGAGGCCTGTATGCATACTGCATAGGGGTTTCAAGCAGTCCATGTTGTAAGGTCTGGCTCGCTGCATGAGTACTTGGAGACTGACTGAATGATAAGAGTACTACAAAGAGAGTGCCTGAGTGAATTTATAAGTGTTTGCGTTTTGGCAAAGTGAATGGTTTAGTATATGCTACTGAATGGGTCACTAGAGGAGTACATGGGGAGTGACAGAGTGTTTCCTTGAAGTGTATGAATACTGACTGGAATTAAAGGTGTGAAAGAGAACTGTGTAGATGTTTAGAGGACTGCATGCATAGTAGATAAGCATTTGAATCAATGCATGTGCTAAGGCCTGCCTCACTCAGTTACTACTTGAATATTAACTGAATGTTTACAGTATTGCAAGGACACTTCCTAGGTGATTACATAAGCAATGGCTGCCTTCTAATTCTAACAAAACTTGAGAACAGGAAAGTTTTTAAGCAGTTATGCGTATTCAAACATATGAAGTACCCAAATGCTTCTCTCACAGTGGTTCCCAAATGCACACAGACTCACAGTGTGATTCTAGATGAGCAACACTATCCCTAGGAGTTTACCAAAACTCACTCACTACTCAGGAAGGGGTAAGGGGACTGCACACAATCTACATATTTAAGTTCTGCAGTTTAGTGTCAAAGCCTGACTCATTTTATCAATGCATAAGCAAAGACTGGTTTCTAATGCTACTAAAACTTGACAACATGACAGATTTTAAAACAGTTATCTGTCAGCAAATACACAATGTTACCTAATCCTTCTCTCACAATTCTTACCCAAATGCACACAGACTCACAGTGTGATTTTAGGCAAGCAACACTATCCTAGGAGTTTACCAAAACTCATTCACTAGTGTAGAAGGGGTAAGAGTACTGTACACAATCTACATATTTAAGTACTGCATTTTAGTGTCAAAGCCTGACTCATTTTATCAATCCATAAGCAAAGACTGGCTTCTTATGCTACTAAAACTTGACAACATGGCAGGTTTTAAAACAGTTATCTGTCAGCAAATACATGATGTTTCCAAACGCTTCTCTCACAGTGGTTCCCAAATGCACACAGACTCACAGTGTGATTCTAGACGAGCAAAACTATCCCTAGGAGTTTACCAAAACTCATTCACTACTGTGCAAGGGGTAAGGGGACTGCACATAATCTACATATTTAAGTGCTGCACTTCAGTGTCATAGTCTAACTCATTTTATCAAAGCATAAGCAAAGACTGGCTTCTAATGCTACTAAAACGTGACAACATGGCAGGTTTTAAAACAGTTATCTGTCAGCAAATACATGATGTTCCCAAATGCTTCTCTCACAGTAGTTCCCAAATACACACAGAATCACAGTGTGATTCTATACAAGCAACACTATCCCTAGGAGTTTACCAAAACTCATTCACTACTATGGAAGAGGTAAGGGGACTACACACAATCTACATATTTCAGGACTCCACTTTAGTGTCAGTGCCTGACTCATTTAATCAAAGCATAAGCAAAGACTGTCTTCTAATGCTACTAAAACTTGTCAACAATACAGGTTTTAAAACAGTTATCTGTCAGCAAATACATGATGTTACCAAATCCTTGTCTCACAATCCTTACCCAAATGCACACAGACTCACAGTGTGATTTTAGGCAAGCAACACTATCCCTAGGAGTTTACCTATACTCATTCACTACTGTGGAAGGGGTAAGGGGACTGCACACAATCTACATATTTAAGTACTGCACTTTAGTGTCAAAGCCTGACTCATTTTAGCAATGCATAAGCAATAACTGGCTTCTAATGCTACTAATACTTGACAACATGACAGGTTTTAAAACAGTTTTCTGTCAGCAAATACATGATGTTGCCAAATGCTTCTCTCACAGTGGTTCCCAAATGCACACACACTCACAGTGTGCTTCTAGACAAACAACACTATCCCTAGGAGTTTACCAAAACACATTTCTTAATCTACGAATACTACATTTTAGTGTTCAAACATGACTCATTTTGCAAATTCATAAACAATGACTGATTTCTAATGGTACCAAAATATAAAAACAGCACAGTTATCTGTCTGCAAACACATGAAAAACACAAATGCTTATCACAGAATGGTTTCTACATGCACACACACTGTCAATAAGATTGTAGAGAAAAAAGTACTCCCTACACTTTAGCAGGAGAAATACATTAGTCTGATTAAAATCAAAATAGTCTATATACATCCCCTCACAATGAAATTATTCACCTTTCAAGTTGTTTTTTAGATTAAGAAGTATATCAGTCACACACCAGATATCAGTCACACACTAGATTTTCTTATACAGAATCTCTGCACTGTGCACCTCTCAGCAAAACCAAAGAATGGCAAAGGTTCCCTCTCATTTTCCATACAGATACATGTAAACATCAAGGGCCTCATGTAGGTAGCCAAATACCGGTCGGTAACGGCCGATTTTCGGTAAATATGCCGTTACCGACCGGTATTCAGACAAGTGAGATGTAGGAGTCCAAAAACGACTTTTCGGTAAATATGAGGCGGTAAATACCGAATCATATTTACCGAATTCTAAAATACCGAATCAGATTTACCGAATACATACTTAACGAATCGGTAAATATGAAGTGGTAAATATGAAGTGGTAAAAATTAAAATGACATGTAGGAGCACTCGGTAATTAAGAAATCCAAGAAAATCGGTAAATAAGAGTCGGTAATTAACACGGATTGAAAGCAGGTGGTAACCATCAACAGTGCATATAAGCAATCCCAAAATGCAACAGCGTGGACAACATGGCCGCTATGTATGTCGTTGCAAGGCGCCTACGTCTACGGGCAGCAGGACTGAGGGTTTGGCGACGGGAGGAACGCATCTACAGACAGAAAGTTGTCTGCTGCAATAATGTTCTTTTTCCACCCCCGCATGGGCGGCTGGTTGTTTCCATCTGGCCTTCGATTCCAACCTTGAAAGCAGAGTTCAACAAGTTGTGCAGAATAAGAGCGCTATTGTCCCAAAAAGAGGTGCCTTTGACTTCCTCTCGTGAAACATTTGTCCTTCACGTTGCTAATTCGCGCACTGAGGTACAGGCGCTTCTGAATACTGACCTCCCCCTGCATTTCGGCTCTTTGATCCATACTATATTCAATGCCTCGTCCACGACCGGCCTGGCTCATTTATTTAAACTTGTGTGCTCGGGTCTCGTGACCTCTTTCCAAACTATTTTTGGTGTGATTCCGGCATTTCTTCATTCACTTTTCTCGAGCATCTTTGGAGGTGTCCCGCTGCTTCTGGCGCTAGTGGCAGGTGTGCTGCTTTTCCTTTGTATACTCCGGAATGGCTGCTCCTTCTGTGCCACACGAGCACCTGTCCCGTCTGCATCTTCTTCGTGATAGGATGCTTGACTTTTATGGTACTTTGCCATTGGCGACTTTGAGCCTGGCTTATGGATTATCCTTCAGGTATTCCTACTTCACCTGCGTACAACCTGTATTTCACTGCCTGGATTGTCCCTTTGAATGGCCTCTGGATTTGTGCTTGACCAACATGGTGTCTCCGGTGCCGGATTTCGATCGACTGATGAGGCCCTTAGTGTCTCACGAGTTGGCCTGTTCTGGTGTCCGGATCATGGCCTGTGGTGCGGCGCATGGTATCCTGGGTAATTGGGACATCTCAGCGGCCGCCAACGACTTCTTGGCTATGAGCTATTTGGAGGAACATTCCGGGTGCCCTCTGATTGTGCTAGAGGCTCCGATGGTTGGAGAACACGTATGTTCCTTTTCTTTACTAAATTGGATGGCTGAGACTTTCAGTGGCCCTGCAAACGATTTTTTGTTGGAAGCAGTGGCCACATATGCTGCCTATACATTCATGGATTAACTGGACTGTCGTCCATTGCGCCTGTGCCACTGGACAGCACCCTGGCGCAACATTTATTTCTTCAATTTCTCATTTTTCTCTTCCTGATGGTCGTTTTGAGTTTTTTTAGATACTTGCATTTCTTTGTTAGAATTCTATGCTGCTATTTTTTGTAGTTTCGGACTTTGGCGCAGCATTGGTCACGCCTTGTTCTGCTCTGACGAAACTGAACTCTGCGTTCTCTCTTTTCTTGCCTATTGAATAGTGCTTCGATCAAGGGGGCGTGTAGTGAGTTCTCCCTGAATACGTACATACATTGTTAAGTTAGCATAACCACGTTACATGTTAGAAAGCCATCTTTTGGCCGTTGCACACGACACTGCGTTTACATGTTATTTCTTAAATAAACTGCTGACTCGAGCCTTGCTTCACACGAGAGCAATCTGTTGTTCCATCCCAAGCTCTGCGCAGCGACCTTGGTCTGTACATGGTGTGACAAACAGTCTGGAATATTACACAATGCATGTTTTCCACTCTAGGTTGATCGACCCACTGTTTAGCCATGACACACGCGCAGCTGCAAATACCTGAAAGTTGGTGCTTTTAATATCACAGACATCATGTGTATGATTCAGACCGAAGACGAGCCTTCCTGCGAGAAGACTCCTGATGCTCCTGTGATGTGATTTCACTGAGCTGATCTTTGAGGTATGGGGTCCCCTATTCAAGCCTAAGATACCTTCTATTAGCATAATGATAATGTTAGCTTCTTAGTGAAGGGAAGGTGGTAGTATCCTCGGTATTTTCCGATTCGGTAAACACCACCTCGGTATTTACCGATTCGGTAAATACCACCTCGGTATTTACCGATTCGGTGAATTCCGATTCGTGATTACCGAATGTTACCGAATCGGTAACTGTTACCGAATTTTTACCTACATATGACTTACCGATTCTACTTTACCGATTCGGTACGGCTCGGTATTTAAGAAACGGTAAAATTTATTTACCTACATGAGGCCCCAAATCACATTCCTTCCCACATAAATTCAAAAGCAAACACACATTTCTATTGGTTAAACATTTCAACCCTTTCCAAATGACATAAATTTCAACCCTACCCCCATTCTGCCTTCTGCCTGTTACCATAGCAACAGGTCATGGAACACTGAACTGAGCACACGGGTCACAAATTCAGCACACAATGTTGCTAATCAAAACAGCAAGTGTTTATATAATGTTCCTTTCACGCACTTTTTGTTAACCAATAAGAATCATGCACTTAAAAAACTGAAAAATGCACCCTACCTTTCAGTGTAGAAGGTTGTCAAACAACCAATGATTTCTTGTCTTTTTTCAAAACTGCATCTTAGCCATCATTTTAGAAAAATCTTACTTTTCAAACTGCCATTTCATTTACAGAGACCATCTGAGTGTATCCAGACCTCCCTTCAAGATGCTTAGAGTGTGGATTGTGGGACACAGCTACATTTTCTGGAGCCAAAGGTATGCAGAAAACAAAGGCAGTCACAAAGACCTAGGTTTGCCAAATGTAGACATTAAATGGATTGGACAGAGAGGGTTAAAGTGGCACCAATTGATTTTTTTTTTTTTAAAAAGGGGCCCCTGGGTGTCCTTCTGGAACCCCCTGAGCAACACTAGAGGGTCAGCGTATTTCTACCCTGCCCCCTTTATATGTTTTAAACACTTATTCGCCTTACTTCTTCAGCCTCGCTTCTACCGAGGCACAAAATGGCTGCCAACAGTTCCTGGTTTTGAATGTAGACAGACACTCGACAGCCAATTAGCATTCAGCACGTGATTGGGAGAGTGCGCGCACGGTTCGGGGAGGGTGCGCTTAGGGTGCGGGGAGGGTGCGCGGATCCTCCGAGGCCATAGATATATATGTACTTTTAACTCTAATTTTCTCAGGAACTACTGAACGAATTTACACCATTTAAGCAAAAGGCACGAGTCTGAACTGAGGACTACCTCTTTGCCAAATTTGGTGTAATTCCGTTCAGCAGTTCGGGCTGTAGCTGCGTCAACAGGTCCTATGGGAAAATGCATGGGGAAAATGCGTTTTGGGACCCCCCTTTTTTCTCGGCCCCCGCTTGACGAATCACCATGAAATTTTCAGGATAGGAGCGGACCGGAGCTGGCCAAAAGTTTGGAAAATTTCGCAAAGATTCGTCAACCGGCGCCAACGTTATTCCAAATAGAATGTTGCGAATTTCCTATGGAAAATAGGTCCTAATTATAACTAACTACTGGCGACCGCCAGTAGGTAATATATATATATATATATCTACAAGAATTAGTTGCCTCAGATGCCAGGATCATTATATTTTCTATTGAAAAGTATAAACAGTTAAGGTCTGAAAAGCGACCATTGCCTCCTCATGTGGTTACTACTCTCTTTGAGGTAAGTACATTTGACCTTTGTCATTAAAGATGATGGTATGTGCCCTGTGTCCCCGGTACACATCAAGCCTTATCAAAACTAGGTTCAGAAATGTAGTCCGGTATTTGCTGATAAGGTGGGATATATCAAGAATTGTATGCACATTATTAAGTTGAATGAGGAGTATACTTTTCTTAAACACAGACTCGAATTTATCACACAGTAAAAACGGAGAACCAGTCACTTCCACTGTATGGTTTTCTACCGGGCTTTAGCCACTGAGGAAAGGGGGGAATTACAATTCTGCACTGATTTAAGCTGTCTCAACCATGCTATTTGGTTGGAGAGTTTTCCTCTGCCCCATTTAGAGGCGCTCATCAGTGCTGTAGGTCAGTCCAAGTGGTTCACTAAATTAGATATTTATGTTGCATGCCATCAGGTGGATATAGAATCTTATCTTACAGCTTTTGTGTCCCCTGATAGTACTTTTCAATTTTGTTGCATTTCATTTGAACTGGCCTCAGTGACATTTGCATTCATCATGACCAGAATGTTGAAAGGGATAACAAATGTTGTGTTTCAAGAAGACATTCGGGTATTTCCTCAGATGAAAGCTGTACATGATATAATGCTCAACAAAGTTTTGACAATATTATAAGAACATGATGTCACATTAAGGAATGATAAGTGCATTTCTCATGTAAATTAAGTAGAAGAACTAGGGGGCATATTATCAAGCCAGGCGATACAATTATCGCCGCTTTAGCGGCAGAAAACTGCCGCTAAAACATCAATAATGGGCTTGATAATATGCTCTGTGGAATTCCAATTGAAGCCCATGTTAGATGTGGAGAACGTCTAACATGGGCTTTAATTGGAATTCCATAGAGCATATTATCAAGCCCATTATCGCCGTTTTAGCGGCAGTTTTCTGCCCCTAAAGCGGCGATAATTTTATCACCTGGCTTGATAATATGCCCCTCGGACATTTCCTGATGGGCGAATGAGTTAAGCCCAAAATGTAAGTGCATGGTTTCGCAAAGGGTCCACATCCTAATTATAGTGATCAGCTGTCTTCATTTATAGCCCTTTGTGAGTTCTGCTTTAAACTCATAAAAAGTGTTCTAGTCTTACAAAGTGCAGATCCTTGTTGAAGAAAAACAGTGAGCTCATTTGGACTCCCATTTGTCAGCAAAGTTTGAGATAAGCAAAGTATAATGTGCAGTAAGTACAACCTGTTGAAGGTTGCAGAACATTTTTAACTGTGCACAGTAGTACTTGGGGTTGATAGCAAAACTTTCACAAATGGATGGCTCCAAAAAAGTAACAATTGGTTTTGCATCAAGGAGGATAAAGTATGTAGAAACATATTACTTGAGAATAGATCATCGACCATTAGTAAAGATCTTGTCAAGGGAAAAAATCAAGAAATCTTCGGCTATATTGGCAAGATTATCTTCTAATCTATTTGAGCTTAACTACAATGTGTGATATATTGCGGGGGGGAGGAACACAAAGGTTGATTTCCTATCTCATTACCTGTGGGTGAAAGTCTGCAGAAATATTTCAAAGAATGTGATGTAGAGTAATGTATTATTGTCAAATTGGAAGATTGACTGATTTTTCATGATTTAAAGTAATAAAATGAAAGCATGCAGGAGGATGTGGTGTTAAGTAAAGTGATGAGTTGTGTTTCTTCTGAATCGCCCAAAGAAAAATCATTGGATGTATGTTTACAGTAATTTTATAAAGATTTTGGTGAGCTGTCATTGGCCGAGGTTTATTGGTGTGAGAGGAAAAATTAATTTCACCTACCAGTTTGATGGAAAGAATTTTTGAAACATCGCATACTGATTTCTTAGGAACGGGTGCCTCTAAGTGGATAGTTGGAAGTACATTTTTGTAGCCTAGAATCAATAGACAAGTGGAAAGTCTGGCTTTAGACTGTGTACAATGTAATCTTAGTGAGAAGCACTTGGACAGACCAAGTCTCATGTCATATCCTATAGAATGTCCTGAGAGAGTGTGGCAGAGAGTAGTGTTTGACTTTCTTGGTCCCCTGTCCTTTTCATGTTCTTCACAATCACACAAGAAAAAAAGTGCATTAGTCGACCATCTTTCCAGGTGGGTTAAGTTAATTTCAGAACCCACCACTACTATTGTCATTTGTATGTTTCTAGAAGTCTTTACCACGGAAAGCATTGCCAGTGAAGTCATTATTGACAGCGGCGATCAGTTCACTTCCTCTACTATGAAATATTTTTTTGAACAATGGTCAATCACATAGGCACACCATATATCACCCTCAATCTAACAGCAAGATGGAAAGGTTCAGAAAGATAGTGGAGTGCATTCAAAGTGCCACCAAATCACATGTGGATTGTGTTGATGCTATAAGTGATTTTCTCTGGTCTTACTGTACTACACCACATTTGGTCACTGGCAAGATTCCCTTTGGGGTCATGAGGAGAAGAAAGGTGGTTTTGATGTTGTGTCTCTTTTGGATAGTCAAGGTTTTGAACGAGAAGTGTGATTTGATTTCAATGTGTGATGGTGCTAAGCGGACAATTGATGTTTTAATGTGGCATGTTATAAACAAGAAACCAAATTAAAACATGAGAAAATGTGAGTCTCTTCCAAGAGTGCGAAAGGCAATATGGTCCATATAAAAGATCCTTTGTCGTCAAGAAAAGGATTGTCAAAGTTTAGCAATCCGGTGCAGTTATTGGATGTCAGAGGAGACACTACTCATGTTGCTGTTGCTTGATGGTCGTATGTTTCATGCAAGGCCAGAATCATCTATATCAAAGCAAAATAAATGAATGTGAGGAATGATGTGAATGAGGTTGAGGAGTAATGTGCAAGTTGTAACAATTTCTGGAGAAGTTTCTTCTCATGGGTTTCATGATAGGCTTCCTCAAAGGAGTCTTCAAGGCATGAGGATTCCTCATAAGTTCCAGGACTAAGGTTATGTTTCTTTAAATTCTGTTATTTGATGTTGAGAATTTGTAACTACTCTTATTTGTTAACGGGCAGATATGTGGCTTCTGAATCTTTCTGCATTTTTTAAGTCTGATCCATTATGCTGTTAAATGTACCATCTTCCAGTCTGCCTGTACATTCTTTCTTAGAATTTCAGCTGTTACATTGGCACTTTTGTAGCAGCAACTACTTTATTTCTGTTCTACAATAAACTAATGTTCATATCACTGAATGTCTGCAGCAGTCATCTTTAGTACACAAACATTGTTAGTTTTAGGAAGCTTCTTAAGACATGGATATTTACATCCTAAACACACCCGACAATTAGTATTACTCTGTTAGTGCTAGGTCACCTTTGGGAACTTGCATGCTTTACAAAACTTTAAAATAAATAAAAGTAGATAGCAACAGCTTTTTCTGAGATTAACATTTACAAATGAACATAATGTTAATGGGGCATTGATAGCTATAGGAAGAGGAAGAGGCGTGGCGCCACGGCCAGGATGACTGACTCCGGAATCTGGGGATCACGGTTTGATCCCCGGCGGCAGATTAGCCCAGCACCATGTGACTCTGGGCAATAGCTTGCTTAATCTTCTTGACGGCCCCCAGTGCCTAGAGACCCTTACGGGTGATTGTTGGCGCATTACAAATGTGGATTATTATTATTTATTATTATATTGTCAAGATCGGGTTTCTTTAGAAGAATTGTCATATTTTAAAATAAACTGAGAAGATTCCATTTGTAATGGAGGCATAGTTTACATTGATACATCAAGTGGGTGCTACACCAGTGTGGGATTTAATATGGTTAAAGAGAGGCAATTTCATTAGTGAATTGATATCAACAGTGGCTTTCAAGGAGTAATTCACAGGATTAAGCAGTATATTTACTGTGAGTTAAATAGTGGTGTGCAGGGTGAATAACTATTTCTTCATTAAGTCAAAGTAATTGTCTTCGAATAACCACTGTTTTGGTGATTTTGGGCTACCATGGGAGAAATTCGGTGTGTGGAGAAAGATGAATGGGATGACAAAATGGCCTGTTCAATTCAGGAATATTGGGTGAGCCAGTGGAGGGGTGTCAAGTAAGTAATGGGGAGGTTGATAGTCTGTCTGGGATTAGTGTAGTCCAGGTCCGTAAGGATGGAATGCATGTTCCCCATGGCCATTGTTGAGCTCTTTGAAGTAGACATTGTTGGTTTATTGGATAGATGTATTTGTGATGGGGTTAACATTGTTCTCAGTGAATGTCTTCAGGTGTCCTGGTGGTCTCTAGATCAGAATGATGGCAATTGTCCTGAGGCAGAGATGGGAAAATGAGGAGTTTCATGAAGATGACATTAGAGAATATCTGGAGACAGACCCGGTTCTAGAGGGTTGGCCAGGCCCACCCAAGGAAGAGCACCTGGCCCATCCAAGCACATTTAGGACATGTTGGTTCTTTTTTCCTCATGTTTCAAAGGACCCTGCAGCTCCGGAGGCTCTGTCTAATCATTCACTTTTAATGATTAACACCATAGGCTTGGGCTAATTTTAGATCTCATGACAAGTGTGAAGTCAGAGGTCACATCATCTCTAGGGGAGAGTATGTGGCCTAACGGTTAGAGCGGTCGTCCTCAGAGCTGGGGTACTGGGTTCGAGTCAGGGACGCACAACATCCTGTGATTCTGGACAAATCACTTAATCTCACCATGACTAAAATAAAAATGAATGTGTCCATCTGTAACACAACTGGTGCTCATGTAAAGTGCTCTGATACCTTCGGATCTAGTTCATGCTATATAAAACTCCCCCCCAAAAAAAGTTGATGGTAACTTCTGTCTTGCACAAATGAACAGCACAGGCATCATGGACACTTTCACTATAAAATGGTTGCAGACTCCAAATCCAAGGTACCTAGGGATCCAAATCAAAACAATGACATTACAGAAATGCTCTGCTAATGATGTTGCATTCCTAGAAAAGTAAATGAAAATGTTTCATTTTCTTTCTGTTTTGAGACCATTCCTAACCAGCAGCACTGTATGAGAAATAAATGACTGGAATAGACAACAAAATACATTTCCCATCCTATCATTAGGTTGAAGAAAGATCATTCTGTGCATCATTCCATCAATTTGGAACATTAATGTGTGTAGATGGTTGCATTTAGTACAGTGGTGCTTTGTGCAGGGATCTATGTGTAGCCTGAAGGACACTTGGTTGATTCGCAGCAGGGTCAGGTGAGGATGTCATCCCTCAAAGGCTGATAAAAGAGGTGTAACTTGGTCAACTAATGGCAACACTTGTTGCTTACATGCTACAACATAGCAGGCTCCACTTTGTAAAGCAAGTACTGAAAAACACCAGTTAAGGTTCATTTTAAAAGAAAACTAATGATAACACTATACAAAATACCTCAATTATTGCTAAATTGTGACGACATTCGTATCGTCGTGTATTAGTGATAATCATTCACAATTATATCAGCATTTTGTATAACACTATTGTTTTTTTCAAAAGCAGCGTAACGAATGTATTTCAGTACAGTTAAGATATGTGTTATAAGGCTCGTAATGTGCACTCATTGTACCCTAAACAACTGATTGAAATCTGTGATTAAATGAGTGACTAAGCAGTGTTGTGTAGTCTGAGCATGCATCCTTTCATGTTTGTTTGGTATAGGACCCCGTAATATTATTTTCCTGAATGAATAAAGCCCAGCTGGTTCATGGTAAGTACCATTTACACAATTGAAAACGAAGAACAGGCTACAAAAGACCCAGACATCTACAATTCTAGCAGCTCAAGCACGCTGTTAGGTCATGCATTCAGGGGCTGATGGGAATGTTAGAAGTGACACCACTAGAGGGAGAACTAACAGAGATTAGGGTGGCCAAAAATAAAACCAATACTGCTGACATTTCAACCTTAAAGGTCCACACATAAAAGGGAACTGGATGGCCTCAAAGTCAGATGAGAAAATGACATGGCCCAATAGCAAATGGGTTATGACAGAAAATGCACGCAATAACTCCAAGAGTTATCAGCAAGATAAGGATTCCACTTGGTCTAATACAAAATTCTCCATAGAATGCACTACACAAGGGTACAGCTGTTGATATTTGAGTGAACAAATTCGGAAATGTGCTTATGAGGCTGCGTCCAAAAGGATACTTTTACCTCGATTATACAGGCAGTAAGTTGGCAGGGAACTGTAGGCGACACTGGTGTTCCCCTAGCAAAAGAGAGCTATAGAACTCGTCATTGAGGAATGGACCTGCAAAATGGACTTGTATATGGTACAAGGTGGAATGTAAAGAAAGAGCAAGGCTGTCCAAAGATATATTTTTTAAAACTTTGAATACCTTGGAGGAACTGGAGAAGCACAATTTAAGCTTCACCCCTATGTGTCACAAAGCACAATATTCAAGTGCATTAGCATAATTTATTTTTTATGTGTCTTAATCCTAATAATGTAGAATGAAACATTAAACCTACTACTGGATTGTATTCACAGTAGAAAGTAGTTATTACTATAAGTGTGTGTTCAAATACCATCATTATAATGCTACAATTTGTAGTTCTCATGCACATTTTCATCTGTTTATTTTGAGTTATATCAAATTTACCTAAAGTACATTTGCCATGTAATAATGCATCCATTAACTTTTTACATTGTATTGTAATCGTACGTGCACACATAGTCATGTATGTAAAGTGCACATTGATTGCGCTATTAGGTTAGCCTAACTAAAGGTCCTAAGCATTTGGTTTTCAGTGATTAACCTTCAACGTGAAAGTTTGCTTGGATTGCAATTGATCCAGCGATCAGGGATCAATAATTTTTCATAAACATAGGCCCATTTACACTATCCAACTAATCCCTTCATGGTGGGGTTCAGTGTGATGCAAGTTTACACCCAACTTACCAAAGTGTATTACAGAACCTGCATTTTCCTCTCGATATGAATATGACTAATGGCGATGAACTGTATTAGTTGAGAAGTTGCTGACAATAATTATATAACTACTTAATAATAACAGACTCAGTGTGATTTGTCACAGTGAGCATATATTTGCAATAGAAGAAAACAAACTCATATCAAATAACAATACATTGAAGGAGTGGATAGGCGAAGAGAGAAAAGTTTCAGAGACAAAATACATTTGCAAAATGTTTATGCAAATTCGGATTATTATACTAACCCAAGGGAAACCGAGAAATCTACCCCACTGGTCAAGTAGAGCAGCAAGACTCTCGAGAAGAGTCGAGTGGCGAAGACCAAGACAGGAATCAGGAACAGGTAGGCCTCTATCTGGAATTAGCAAACCTACGACAGCGACAATCTCCTGCTAACTAACACCAGCCGAACCTACTCAATCCACACCTACCAGGGCACCCCAATTATAGTACATATTTCCTTCAGTTCAATTTCATGTTTCAATTTACAGCACTTCCTTTGTTTGCCTCTGCCATCTCATGAAGGAAGCTACACACTTCCACTTGATTATCAGTCCTTCCGAAATTTGGTGGACATTCAGCACACCACGAAGCCCATCTTGTGCTTTTGCATTTCTGTCTTCTTGTTGGAAAGCCTTTCGGTCATCTTTATTTTACTTAGCAAATACTAACCACAAACTGGCATGCAGGAAGATTGGCCCATGCTCGTTTTCTACAAGAATCAAACACAAACATTTATTATTGTCATAAAACGTAATTTAAAAGTGCAGCATCCAGTAGCGGCTCCTGGAGGGAGTGCTGTCATGCGGTGACGCTGGGCGGGGTGGGGGAGGGGCAGGGTGGGGGGTAGTAAACTCCAGAATACGGCCAAACAGAGTAAGTAAACAAATAAATAAATAAAATGAATTTCGTTGCGCACGCTGCGTTTCCAAATGCGAGGCAGCGCGCGCAATGAAATTTGTTTTATTTATTTATTTGTTTACTTACTTCTGTTCGGCTGTATTCCGGAGTTTACTACCCCCTCCCCGCATCAGCGACTGGCAGCACTCCCTCCAGGAGCCGCTACTGGCACCATCCCAGCATTGCACAAACTGTGTTAATCCTAGCAGAATATTGTTTACGTGCACAAAAACAGCATTAGTCTTTTTATTTTATTCAAAACGTATAAGCAAATACAGCCTAGTTTTCATGCATTAGTACACACGTTTGTTTTACACATGCGCAAAAGCATTTCCCAATGTTTTAGCATTTATTAATAAAAATCTTCACAGCACACCGTTAATCTATGTTGCTGAGGGTTCAATCCAAACAGGTTTTGCTTACTCAAAACCATGCTCCATCAATCCCCCCTTTAATGGCATTTTGAGCCATCATAAAAACATCCAACAAGATTCAAGGTAGCACTTTAAAAAAAATGCTCTACTCTTTTCTCGTTTTATCATCCTTCAGTCTAAATCTTTAATGACCTCATAGTAATTTCCTCTCATGTCCTCTAATTCTATTTCTTCTCTCTTTCTTTTTCTAGCTCTACGTTTAGGATCTGACACCTTTCCCTTTCTACATTTGCATTTGCAACATTTATAAATCAAAATAACCATCAAAATCAGTACAGCTACTAAAGTAATTGAGGAAAAACTCTTCCCAAGTTTCTCCCATGCCCCATCAACCTTCAATTCGGTCAGGTCATCATGAAGTTCTGTAATATTTTTAATAAACCCCTCACGATTTTTATTCTTATCATAGATATAAGTGAAGCATTGTTGTATTTTCAACATGCTACAGACTCCACCGTCTTTTGCCAAAAATATATCAAGGGCAAGTAGATTTTGTAATACTATAGATCTAATTGCAACCATTTTAGTATCAATCATCAAGAACCCACCAGCAGTATCTGTTGATAGACGATCAACCACTATGGACAGTTTTCTAATTTTATGTGAATTCAGAGTGACTCCAACTGAAGGTATCAGTGCTCCAAAAATATCCTCAACTCTTTCAGAATAACTCGCTTCTCTCTTATTATGTGTTAATCCTTGATTAATTTCATTAATTCTATTATTCTTATCAATGTGGTATACTTTGGGAATACTATGCCTTAAATAACAACACCCATACCATCCTGTGGGTAACCTATAATAGGCATTCTTATCACACACATAATAGATTCTGGGGAAAACAGGATCCGTTCCTCCTTTCAAACCCCAACTTCCTTTTATCAGGAAAGTAAGCTCACATTCACTAGAACCAATGAAGTAACTATTTAGTTCATACTTTTCTATAAACACACAAAGCTTCCCTCTATTTTGAAAATCTAGAGTCATGGCAGCGTAAGTCTCACCCTTTTTGTAATCACTCTCTCTGAAAGCCAATGGAGGTACTTTCTTTTGGAATTCTCATTTTCTATCTACCACCAAATTCATAAACTCTATCTCTTCATGTCGTAATTTACATGTTAAATTATTTCTATGCACTTCTATTCTATCTATTGGTTTGTTACTAATGAAAAAATCACAATAAAAAAATGAATGTCGAATAAACAGGTCCATAAACAATTTTCAAAGCTCTTTTAACAGGAATTTCAGAAAATATTAAATCTAAATTAGAGTAATAACACTCCAGTCCTTCCCTCTCATAAAACAAACTTGTTAAAACACTACAAGACACACTATATGTTAAAGGAAGGTGATGATATGTCACCCCCTCTGAGACAGACAATGGTAGTTGCATGCATACATAACATGCATGCATCCCCCTGATAAAAATAACAGGGGCGGATATAGCTAATTTAAAGAACTACAGGCCCATCTCCCAGCTCCCTTTCCTGGCGAAAGTACTGGAACAACATGTCCTCAAACACACTTGCTGTTTATTGAGGAACAACAGCTACTGCAGGTACGGCAGGCTGGCTTTAGGGCCCACCACAGCCCAGAACTGGTGATGTTGTCAGTCCTGGATGAACTTAGGCTCAGGGCCGACAATAGAAAGCTGAGTGCCCTGGACCTATTGGATCTGTCTGCGGCATTCGACACAGTCACCCTCAGCTTCTGACACGGCTCTTCGATCTGGGCATCTGTGGGCTGGCACACCAATGGCTACAATCATTTTGATCCGGTCGCTCCCAAAGGGTCCAACTGGGTGAGCAGGTGTCGAACAATGGCGCACTCACCTGTGGTGTCCCCCAGGGCTCAGCTTTGTTGCCTCTCCTGTTCAACGTCTACCTCCAGTCTCTCGCACTGATGCGCATGGAATGCCAGGAATTCAACTATACGGATGACACACAACTGATTCTCCAGATAGCTAACTCCCCTCAAGGTCACGCCTGTGTGCAAAACATCCTCAGATACACGGTCAGTTGGATGACTCGCTAAAAATTAACCCTGACAAAACCGAGGTGTTTGTCATGCCCTCCAACAACAACCCCTGGAGTGACCTCTTCTGGCCACAAGAGCTGGGCACCGCCCCTTCGCCGGTCCTGGTTGTAAAAAGTGAAGGCATCAAGATTGATGCCAACCTCTCCATGGCTAATCAAGTCTCTTCCGTGGTCGGTATTTGCGTTGGCTTACTGAGACAGCTGCGGAAACTTTCCCCGCTCCTCTCTACAGCCACACTACAGATGGTCGTGTCGGCTTGGATCGTGTCCAGGCTAGACTACGGCAATGCCACATATATTGGTCTCCCAGAGAAACTTATCAAGAAACTACAAGTTACCATGAATGACACAGCTAGGCTGATTTTCAGGCTCCCCAGATGAGCCCACACTACTCCCCTGCTGCAACAACTTCACTGGCTCCCGATCAAACAGAGAGCTAAGTTTAAAGGCCTCTGCATTGCTCACAAAGCTGTTCACGGCCAGGCTCCAGCCTACATCAAGGAACGCCTAGGGTACTATGTGCCAGGACGTATTCTTCAATCGTCCAAGGCAGGCCTCCTGGTCCATCCTCGGTTCAAATCCACTTCCAAAGGTAGTAGAGCCTTTT
Organism: Triturus cristatus; assembly: GCF_964204655.1. Lineage (NCBI taxonomy): Eukaryota > Metazoa > Chordata > Amphibia > Caudata > Salamandridae > Triturus > Triturus cristatus. The sequence continues at coordinate 471,220,910 of NC_140590.1, read as the reverse complement.
CTGTTTTAATTCCCCAGCTATGGAACTGCTTGCCTGAAAAACTCCGCAAGGAACACGTACTCCTCCCTTTCAGAAAACAACTCAAAACTCTGCTGGTTAGGGAGACTCTGGACACAGCATACAAATCCCTCTAAGCATTGCATCTGTAACTGCTGGTGGGTCTGGCTACCTTCTCAAAGCGCTAAGAGACCTGCCGGTGATTATGCGCTATACACAAATTCAAGTTAACGAGTTAACAATCTCTTGCATTCATTGTGTTAACATCCTTATATAGCAATTTAGTAAAGACATTTAACGAGAAATCATTAATTGATTTATCATGATGATAAATACCATCATCCTCTATCTTTTCTATAGTAATGTTTACATTTTCTTTAGTAACAGAATGCATATTCTCACTTCCCACATCATTAGTATTATTTTGGTGATTAGTCACCATTAGAATAGGCACAACAACAATCAGTGTTAACCACACCAACGTTAATAATAAGACACTACATAAGCAAGCATTAATAATCTATGTTTAAAACTATGGTTTTGATATCCAGTCTGTTACCTTTGCCATTATAGATACTATATAAAACAATTAAAAATATAAGAAAAAATCCCTAAAAAGATCCTGAAGAAGTCAGAAATCCTCGTTGCATCCATAACTGCCCAAAGTCGTGTACCACCCCAAAACCATATTGACTATTTAGTGAATATGGTTATTCTCAGATTTTTTCCAATTTTACATGCTCTTGTTTAAGGAATTAGCTCAGAAATGTGAGCAGAATTTTTAGACAGGATGCTTCAAGAATCATAGTCACTGTACATACTGCATAAGCAGCACTCAATACACCTTTTTCATCTCAAGATCCATCCACAAACATCAGATTATCTGATTCTTCTAGTGGTGTATCCTTAACGTCAGGCCTTGGTTTTGTGCACAATTCTGTCACATCCAAACAATCATGATCTGCTTCATTCTTCACTTCCTCACAACTTGAACTCGGCAATACAGTTGCTGGGTTTAACGTTGTGCACCTGGTCACTGTCACATTTTCAGCAAACAAAATCACTCTCTCATATCTAGTCAGCTGACTGTATGTCATATGCTGAGTCCGAGTTCTTGTTAACAGAATCTCAACAGAGTGTGGCACACATACTTTCACTGGATGTCCCATCACAATTACTTCACTCACTCACACAAGTAGCAGCCACTGATTTCAAACAGGCTTGTAATGCTGCAGCCACTGAATCCAAAGTAGCAGAAAAATATGCCACTGCACGACGTGCCATTCCATGTTTTTGTGTTAAGACTGAAAGTGCACATCCATCTGTCTCACAGCAGAATATTGCAAAATCTTTTGTAATCTGGCATTCTCAATGCAGGTGCTCGACAAAGACTATCTCGCAATTCAATAAAAGCTTTCATACTCTCTTCATCCAACTCAATCGGATCAACCACATCCTTATGAGTCAACCTTTGTAAAGGTTTTGAAATCAGTTAAAACCCACTGATCCATTGTCTTCAATATCCAAACATTCCCAAAAACATTCGAACTTCTTTTTTGAGTCGTAGGAGGACTTATTTGCAAAATCACATTGATTCGGTCTTGTGTCACTTTTCTAACACCTTTCTCAATTTTGTGTCCCAAATATTGTACCTCTTTGTGACAAAACTGTAATGTTGCTGGTGACACTTTATACCCCCCTACTGCCAAATGATTCAGTAAGGCAATAGTATCTGTCACACAGGCTTCTCGTGTTTTTGATTCCACAAGTAGGTCATCAATATACTGCACTAACACTGAATTTTCTGGCATGATCAATGACTCCAAACACTTTTTCAAGATCTGATTAAAAATTGAAGGGCTCTATGTATACCCTTGAGGAACTCAGCAACATACCAAGACACTGTCTCCAAACCGGAAAGCAAATAAATATTGGCTATCTGAATGTAAAGGTATCAAGAAAAATGCTTGGCACAGATCAATGACTATGTACCATTCTGCATCACAAGGAATTTGATAGAGAATCACCGCTGGGTTTGGCACAATTGGACAACAGGGTACTACAATCGTATTAATTTTCCTCAAATCCTGTACTATTCTATATTTTCCGCTTGGTGTTTTAATCCCCACAATAGGTGAATTACAAGGACTACTTAGTATTTCTTTTAGAATACCTTGCTCAATCATTTGATCAATTACAGGAATTACTCCTGCTGTAATCTCAGCACTCATTTTGTACTGAGGTGTGTTTGGATAAATTGCACCTGGTTTAACTGTAACCTGTATGGGATCCACACCCTTTATCAAACTAATGTCTTTTCCTGTAAAATCCCATAGATCAGATCTTACTGTACTCCTCAACTCTGCAGTTAAATCGTTTTGAGTAGGCAGTGAATACAAATCATTCACTTTTGTTCCTTGCTTCGCTAACATCATTTAAAACCAACATCCTCATCTGGTGTTTGGAAAGCAATACCATCTGGCGTACAATAGATGGTGCAGTTCATTTTACACAACAAGTCCCAACCTAAAAGGTTCACTGGACTTGTATCACATACCACAAAACGATACATGTCTCTGAATTTTTCAATACAAACTTCTATTGGTCTTGTTATGTGGAGTCTTAATATATTTATTTGAGACTCCCACAACTTGGATAGTTTCTCCCAAGAGGGCAACAAAATCATTGCTGGACCACACCAGGGTGTACTGCGGTCAATCTGAGCCTTAAGAGACAACCGCAACTACGGGGAAGCGAGTCAGAGTAGCGGAGACTCAGGCTCCGGGCTACTGCCCCTCCCCAACCAGACCTCTGCTGACGTACCCGGCTGGGGGCATCTGACCAGCTGCAAGCGGCCCTCTCTGCCTGTAACCTAGGAGCCCACCCAACGATCCCCCGAGACCTGTGGAGTGACCGCGACAGCACTCCTCAGACTCAACTTTGCAAGGTAAACACGCCTGGTGCTCACGGGTGACGGCACCGATGACGAGAGAATCCCGAACTTAGGAGACAATGCGCAGCTGGGACTGTGAGGCGGTGAGTGGGGGAGCGGAGCTAACCTCCGGCGACCTTTGGTGGGAGTTCAGAGGGTACCTAAGTTGGGCCCACATGCAAAACTTTGATAATCATTTTCGAACGGGATACGCCTTGCCTGACCTCAAAATGGCGCCCGCCAGGGACATTTTACTGCAGAGGGAAGATGACCCTGTATTCGGGTCCTGCTGTGCTATCTGGAAAGAGGCTTAACAGAGAAACAGTAATTACAGTGGCAAGTCCAGCCTCAGAGTCACCGGGATCTACAGATTCCTATAATCAGCGCATCGCATTTCCCCTTCTACAGTGAGTGCCTTTCTCTAACTGCCTGACTCCCTAAAATGGCCCCCATAAGTATGCCCGTGTCCAAAGCACTCCTACTCCCCTTGTTGAGGATGGATCCAGCATTTTTGCCCTGGAGTCTCGGAGACCCCTCTGAGAGAGTCCACAGTGACATGGGAGTCACACATAGTGGAGGACTGAGATGGATCCCCTTACCGCTGGGAACTGTCTCCTACCCTGCCAGACGTCGGACACTGTGTTCCCACTGGGTTTCCTCCCCCATCCCCCACCTCTTCCCTCCATCATTCTTCAGAGTGTGCCCATGGCCATAGCACTCCTCTCCCCTTGTTGGGCAGGGATCCAGCATCTATGCCCTGGAGTCTCAGCGACCCCGCTGAGAGAGTCCACCATGACAAGGGAATCACACATTGCAGAGGACTGGGAATGATCCCTTTACCGCGGGGAGCCGTCTCCCACCCAGCCAGATGTCAGACACAGTTACTTCCTCGTCTCCAAGCTGTGTCTCCTAGCCCTCCCCCACCTCTTCCCTCCTTCATTCTTTGTCTACCTCCCCTATTCCTTTCCTCTCTCCCCTGAATTTCTCTCCCCCTGCCTGCTTTGTTTATCCTTATGCCTATGCTCCGCTTAATCTCCCTCCCCGTTACCCTTTTACATTACCCCTTACCCCTCTACATGCCGCGAACCAACGGATGTAACCTGTAACTGATGTACATTCTGTAACAATGTGTAATTTGTAAACTATGTAACTCTCCTCATGTGAAGCGCTCTTATACCTCCGGGTCTAGCCAGCGCTATATAAAACTTAAGTAAATAAATAAATAACTAAATAAATGAAGTAGGTTTGGAATTCCTGCTCCTCTCACAGTAGAACTGGTAGCACCAGTGTCCACAAGGAATGTAACATCATTACCTTCCACTTTCCTATCAACAAAAGGACCTGACTGATCTACCTCCAGAGATGTGCCAAGCACGCACTCTTCCTCCCCCCTCAGGCACCGTTAGTGAGATGTGTCTGAATCACTCTCTGAACATTGCAACAAATATTGTGAAACCACTTGCACATTTTGATTCTTACCAACTTGTTCACCTGCGTGAAATCTAGTACCCGCACTGTATCTCTGTACTTGAGCATTCACATTATTTGTCATAGGAGCTTGAGGCACCTGTACTTGTTGTGTCTGTGGTGCTGCGGTTTTTGCTGTTGTTGATTGATTCACAACCACCTCATTCTGTATCTGCAGATTGAAATTTTGATTCATTCCATTATTTTTCAGTAAAGATCTACACTCGTTCCTCCAATGTCCAAACTTTGCGCTCGCATGACAAGGATCTTTATTTTTTCTTCTTTACTCATTTTACCTCTACCTGTACCTCTACCTCCATTTGGTACCTGGCCATTTTGAGTTTGCCTTTACATTTGAAAATCTGTTTGAGAACCATTGTTTCCATCTTTCTGTTCTGCCACTTTCACCTGTGCCTACATCATTTTCTTTTTCAACTTTTTATGCCTTGATTCAATATTGTCACTACAATATTTGGCGTATCTCAGAATCTCATCAACTGTTTTACTCTGCCAACATATCAAATGTTGCTGAATCATGTTACTAATTTCACGTTTCAATCCAAAAACAAACCTATATAGAAAATGTCCCACATCTTTGTCACCTACACTCTTGAAACTACTATATTGTTTAAACACCTGTAACAACCTTTCATAATAAGAATGTACTGATTCTTTAGGTTCTTGTGTAGTCCTGTCAATTGTAACCCAATCTGCTTCTTTTGGAGAAATCTTACTTTTCAGAAAAGTAATTACTTCATTATATTTTCTCATCACTTCTTCTGAAGGTGCTCCTGTTTTCACCTCTCTCGGATATTCATCCTTAGGCCAATCAACAGTAATTTTACACTCTATCCATAAATCAGCTGGAACAGCAATCTCAAACGAACCATCTAAATCTTTCAGCAAAACCTTTGAAACTTTCACACACCTCTCCACCTGTTTGTACCACTCAACAGGTTTTCCCCTCAACCTAGGAAAATCATTCGTAAAGGATAATATGTCCTGTCTTGTCCAAGGAACGTGAACATAGCCACCACCTGGAACTTCTCTCATTGGGCATACCAATTCAACCTGTTCTGTTTCTCTTAATGGGAATGAAGACGCATTTTAACTTGCAAGCATGTCTTCCTTCTTTTTCGCCCATCTGCCTTCCAATCGTTCTAAATCACCCCATTTCTTCAGAGTATTCATTAATTCTTTTATTTGCAATAGTTTACCAGACGTATTCAAACTCTCTAAATCTTTATCGGTAAAATGCAGTCCATATGTTTTCTGCAAAACCTTAGACTTCTCTATGTCAACTCCATATTCTTGTGCAGCTTCTGCCAACTTCTCATGATAATTCTTTGATTTCCATGTAATACTTTTACACAAAAACAACAACTCATCATCATGGTACTTACTCAATCTCTCTGGACTTATAGTACCAATAATCATCTCCTCTAAATCCACTTTCAGCCTAGCTAAATCTACACTTGATTGAGACTTTTTATTTTCCATTCTTCTTCTCCAATCATCGAACTCTTCAGGGGAAGGACCCGTTGAATGCCCCGACACTAAAGTTGTCCCTCTAGCATCTTGTACTATATTCCGAGGGTCCATTTGTACAATTCTCTTGGGTGTTTCAGTCAAATTTTTACTAATTGGAATATCAATCAATGAAGTACTTGCCTCAACTTGTTTTAAACCACTAGCATTCCTAGCATTATTCACTGGAAATGTTAATGCATGTACTTTCAATTTATTCTGATTCTCACCATACAATGGAACTATTGGACCAATCGTTACTGGTACTGATAATGCTTCTGCATTCAAACTCATCTGCCTAATCCTTTGAGTTAACTTCTCTCTCGCCTTATTCAACATATCAATTTCATTTTCCTGAAATATTCAAGTACCTGATGAAACTTGTGTAGCTACCGGAACATGTGTAGCCTGTGTGGCTTGTGGAGCTTGGGGAATTTGTGGGATCTGAGGAACCTGTATTTCAATTAATGGTGCATTTGGAATTGTTTCCCCTGAACTTTCCTGATATGGTTGAGGTATTTTTAACAATATTTCATCTATTAACTCATCATCTATTTCATTGGGATCTATATCTAGTTCTGTAGTCTCTAGATTATTCTTCTTCTCTTTACATTTACCTCCTATCTGATCTTCAGCAACTATCACTGGATATAATCCATCTGCACGCACATCTATCCTTCCTCTTTTCATTTGATCATCCCATCTTGCCTCAGAATACCTTGATATAATATTTCTGTACTTTATTCCATTCCTGTCTCTCTCCCTTTTATAAGCCTTATGTTCCCACTCCTCAAGTGCTTCATACTGCGTAGGGCTAGGATTTGGTTTCAATGAATTCATTCGTCCTCTCATGTTCTTCAAAATCCTTACATTAAATGTACCATGCTCCAGAAAAGCTAAAACTCCATCATCTTCTGTAGAACCCATCCAATTTTCTAACCAAGTACACGTATGAAACCCACGCTCCAACATCATAAAAGAAGCGGGTGTTCTCGGAGGAGGTATAGGAAGTCCCTCTCTAGTAACTATTGGCTTGTCTTTTTTAAAGAAATCTTTTATTCTGTTGGCCATCTTCATTTTTGTTCAACTCTTTAACTCTAAATATCTCAACAAACAAAACAACATTTCTTCTGTAATTCTGCTTATTCTATTTGCTAGTACTCGTCCAATTACAGCGTGACTCACATCAACCAACCAATCACAGCTAACTACAACTCTACTATTCTAGCCAATAGCAGCACAGCTCACAGCCAATCAACTATTCACAGCCTACTTCACGCCCGCTGTCTGACCAATGCCAGCGCTGCCTTTTGTGACATCGGTATTACTCCTGCTACTGACCCTCTCTTTACCAAATGATACGGCAATGTATTTCTAATTTTTCTTAACTAAATTTTTTGTTAGAAACAACACAAAACAATGCTACTTTGTCTGCTTCACTAGTAAAAAGAGAGAGTTTCACTTCTCAAAAAGAGATTATTTTGCTTCTAGTAAAAATAACAACCAGCGCTACTCTGCTCTCATTCAAGTTAAAGTAAGACTTGGTACTCCTCTAGGGATACTAGCCAAAGTTTCGGAAGAGGACTTTCTTTACAGAAAGAGGTCTTAGTACTCCTCTGGGGATGTAAGGCCAGAGTTTCGGAAGTGGACCCTTCACTATTTCATGCAATCTTCTATCAAACTAATAAGTTCCTAAAATAACATCAACAATCTTTCGCTGTTCGATATTATGACAACAGACAAAGTACTTCTGTAGTGTGAATACTTTTCCACACTATTCCTCTGCCACATAGGCTAAAATAACATTATCCCGGGATCATAGGTAACTCCGTACCCGTATTTCGAGACTACATAAAACAAAGATACTAACTTCTCATGTTAATTACCAATAAATCCCTAATCAATAATTATTGCCAAGCTAATCAATAATAACCATCCTCTGCTACCAAAACTAATCTAGCGATCAGGGATCAATAATTTTTCATAAACATAGGCCCATTTAAACTACCCAACTAATCCCTTCACGCTGGGGTTCAGTGAGATGCAAGTTTATACCCAACTTACCAAAGTGCATTACAGAACCTGCATTTCTCCTCTCGATATGAATATGATTAATGGCGATGAATTGTATTAGTTGAGAAGTTGCTGACAATTATTATATAACTACTTAATAATAACAGACTCAGTATATATTTTATGTATGTTTATCGTAAATAATGTGAAATTAATGCTCATCAAGTACAGTTACACAATGCAAGTCATGAATTTTCACAGTGAGCATATATTTGCAAAAGAAGAAAACAAACTCATATCAAATAACAATGCATTGAAGGAGTGGATAGGCGAAGAGAGACAATTTTCAGAGAGAAAATACATTTGTAAAATGTTCATGCAAAGTTGGATTATTATACTAACCGAGGGAAACAGGGAAACAGGGAAATCTACCCAACTGGCCAAGAAGAGCAGCAAGGCAAAGAGTAGAGTGGCAAAGATTAAGACAGGAATCAGGAACAGTTAGGCCTCTATCTGGAAACAGCAAACCTAGGACAGCGAGGATCTCCCACTAACTAACACCAGCCGAACCTACTCAATCCACGCCTAACAGGGCACCCTGATTATACCATACAACCCAAATGTCCAACCCACATTTGTTTCAGTATTCGTAAAATCTCTGACTCTCATTGGTTAAGGACGGGGGTGTCTCAGTCACAACACTCTCATCGTGATCATTTATTAAATGTCCCATTGTTTTAAACATTCAGCATTACGACCTCTACGAAGGAAACAGCTTTGAACACAATCATAGTACATATTTCCTTCAGCTGCATTTCATGTTTCAATTTACAGCACTTCCATTGTTTGCTTCTGCCGTCTCATGAAGGAAGCTACACACTTCCACTTGATTATCAGTCCTTCCGAAATTTGGTGGTCATTCAGCACACCACGAAGGCCATCATCTTGTGCTTTTGCATTTCTCTCTTCTTGTTGGAAAGCCTTTCGGTCATCTTTATTTTACTTAGCAAATATTAATCCCAAACTGGCATGCAGGAAGAGAGGATCATGCTAAGTTTCTACAAGACTCAAACACAAACATTTATTATTTTCATAAAGTGTAATTTCAAAGCACACCATCCCAGCATTGTACTAACCCATGCACAAACCATGTTTATCCTAGCAGAATATTATTTACGTGCACAAAAGCAGCATTAGTCTTTTTATTTTATTGAAAACTTATAAGCAAATGCGGCCTACTTTTCATGCACTAGTAGACACATTTGTTTTACACATGCGCAAAAGCATTTCCCAATGTTTTAGCATTTATTAATAAAAATCTTCACAGCACACCGTTAATATATGTTACTGAGGGTTTAATCTGATCAGGTTTTATTTACGCAAAACCCTGCTCCATCACAATGTTCTTTCCTTTGCAGGTTCCTTCACATGATCTCATTGCCAGTGAAATGCATACTGTGTATTAGAGATAGGGAGGCTCAGGAGGTGAACTTTTGGCAAGGACAATAGGCGCTAACAAACCATAAGTGAGAACACCTATTAATGTCCTATCTGGAGAGGGTAGACATTCAAGAATGTCCTGATGTTTGAACTGTGGGACAGGAGGATCGAAAGAGGATGCCAATTTCTGCTGTTTTTAGGTAGAAAATTACTAGAGTTGATCATGTGGAACTCTTGAATGCTCTGTGGGTTTAATTGGTGTTCACACTTTAATTGTTAGACCATATTCCCTAGATACTTTGACGGGTACAGACCTTTCTGCGATGTTCTCATTGGGTAGTTTCATGCTATGTAATTTTCTATATTTGGAGACCTTCTACTGAAGTCTGCTCAATACTGACACCTTCCTGTTTTCTCTTGTTTAACTAGATCCCTGACTTTCAACGTTAAGCTTTGAATTAGTTCAGGCAATTTTAGATTTACTTATGCATAGACTGGAAGATCTCAAACTATATACTGATCACCAGATTGTATTCCTTATTCTTATTCTTTGCAATTGAGGTTCTTGTATGTCTTATGTTGTATTGATTTAATTTCATTAGACACTTTGGATAATCTGTGGTAATCTTGTATCCTGACAATATGTTCTTGAGATTTATATACATCAGTTTGACTCTTAATGTGTAATAAATATTATTTAACTTTATTGACCGATTCTGGTACTTAATGTGTGGCCAAATGGGCTACACTGTTAATTGAATTTGTTGAATTCCCGTCAACTCTTCAGGCATCTAGAAAGGATCATCGCAGGTTAAGTGGAAAGACTGTCCCAGTGCTTCAGCAGATGGTAGCAGAGCGAGGATGGTTAGGCTCTGAATTAGGGGGAGCAAGAATACAGTATTCTGGATTTGTCCAGAGTCAGCCCCAATCCCTTGATCCCATGGTTCGGTTTGGAGGATCGGCGGAGTTCCAGAGGTTCACGAGGGAGTTGTAAAAGCAGTAGAATGAGTATTAATAGGGTTGCGCGTTTTAATGGCTTATGCTTAGCTTGTAGTGTTTTGTGGTGATGGTGTTGTATTTTGGGGAGTTTTTTTTAAATTATATGAATGTGGCGCTTAATGTGGAGAACTTGAAGCTGTTATCAGTTTAGACGAGGTCAATATCCCAGGATGATGTTAAAAGGCGTAGAAGACACTATATTGTAATTGTTTGCTGACTTTTATGGTGCTTGTCGTAAAACATCGTTGACGTCACAATTGAGATAAGGAGAGCTACAAAAATTAAGATTAACATCTATTTTTGTGTGAGAGTAAGTTGTGGTTGGTATAGTGGATCCTTTTGAACAGGGGTGAAGCTACTATAATCCGGGTGAAATCCCGCAGGCCAAAGTTTCATTCAAGGTGTGAATCAGATGTATTTTTTATTGCGTGACTTAATATTATTGAGTTTTTTAGTGGAGCAGACAAAGTTGTTTTTTTAAATTGCTTTTGCGTTTTCTTATGCATACATAGTGCTAAGACGAAAGCGTTTGTGGAAAATTGTAAAAAGGGTGAACTGCTGCAAGCAATGAGATTTGACAGTTGGTGTGAAGCCAAGTTGTTAATAGTTGTCTATGTCATAGGGTGCCGCATTGGTATTGGTTGTTGATGCTGAACGAGAATTGTGGTTGAACAGTTATTTCCTGGTCCGAAAACGAGATTCTGGTTGTGATTATTGACATTATTGTTCAAAGATGAATTGCTTTAAAAGCTTACAAGATTTTTGCAGAGGAGATGTGGCAATATCTGTTAGAGATGGAGAAAACGCACCAACCGAAGATACCCCAGGTAATTATATGACAACAAATGTAGGGATCCACACATGTATTTGGCTTAACCAATGGCACAAGATCGCTGAGAAAGTAGGTGCACTGGTGTTTCCTTGCTATGGCACAGTTAATTTGAGAATTATTTAAAATTTGAGGCGAATATTATTTTATATGGAATGGCCTCCTAGACCCACACAGTTTGAAGCTTCATGCTAGGGAGAAGGAGAAGTATTAGGGAGGAGCACGAAAAGTAGTGTGTACTTACACAAATGCTAAGTGGGATGCAGAACAGAAGAAGTGGATAACTGATATGGTAGTGGGAGTCAAATTAAACCCTGCATTAAACAGTGAAGAATTTGAAAAAGGGAAAGAGAAGAAAAAGAAAGGCAAAGAGGGAAAGCCATTGGAACCAGACAATATGAGTGCCATCACTGATAGTGACTCTATCAATAGTTTTCTGAATGTATTATTGTCAGAACATTCACCTCCATATAATGATACCAGAATGGAGGGAGGATGTGGCACTGGAGCTAGTGGAAACCTTGGAGTGGCTACCACACCCGGCATGTATATATTCTAATTTGATGGGAGCCACCTTAGTGAATGTAACTCACAATTTGATGGGAGGACATTCAGGGATCTCTGGCCCTGTAAACACTACAGCCCTTAATGCCCCGGATGCTCTTACTGTCCGGGCTTCTATTGGTCCTTCTCTCTGGCAAGCCGCAAGGCAGTGTCGTGGTCTCGAAAGTTCATAATACGGGCAATGAGCGGGCGAGGCGGAAGCCCCGGGTTAGGTCTCGGCCCCAGGGAGCGGTGAGTACGCTCCACCACGAAGCCAGGAGTGAAGGATTCTCTCCCAAAGATGTCAGCCAACAGTTGTTCCACAAACACATCAAGCCTGCCCGTGGCCGTGGACTCCGGAACCCCAATAATTCGCACGTTGTTGCGCCGACTGCGCGATTCCAAGTCTTCGTTTTTGCTGGCCACTTCCTTCAATATGCGCTCCAATCTTTCCACCCTTTTGGTCTCCTGCACCGATCTATCCTCCACTGCAGAGATCCGGGCCTCGGCCTCCCCTAAACGCTTGTCGTGGGCCTGGATTTTGGCCCCCATAGTCTCCAGAGTCTTATCTAGGGCATCAAAGCGACCATCCAGGGCCCTGAAGCCGGCACGCATCTCCCGTAGCCAGTCCGGGGATGGGTCACGGGCCGTCGAGCCGCCGGTCGCTCCACCAGCAGAATCCGGCATGTCAGGGCGGCTCTCCGCGGGCTGCTCAGATAGTTTCTCGAACTGCAACGTTTTCTGCTTTGGGTCTTTGCGACCCATGCCCCCAACCGCCAGACGGCCACCAGCCAGTCGTGTGTAGAGCAGGGGTGGCACAGGTACGATGGAGCGTCAGTCCAACGGCGCAGGCCAATCCTCAGCCAAGCTGATCTGGACCACGGGCGCAGCTGTGCCCACCAGGTACCGGACAGATCTCGACCTCGCTGTGCAGCAGGCAAGGGCCACCACTATATGTAGCCAGCAGGGTCCCGATGGAACATCAAGTGCCTGGTTCAACAGGAAACACAGCTCACAATATGACTGTTCCTACGGAAGGAAGTGTTCAATGTCCAATGTGAGTTCCCCTTGTGGTGAGTGCAAATGTAATGGTGAATCAAGATGGATTTGGTAGCATTCCAGCTACCGTCAAACCTTGTTTGGGAGCCATATCTTAATGCTAATGCTAATCGTAGCACCCCTAGAGAAGAAAGAGTGTCTAATCCCCTTTAATGCAACATAGTCTCAGTGCTGAGGAAATAGATGACTGAGTGAAGAGTCACAATGCCACAATTGAGTCAAGGAACGATTCAGTCACCTCTTAGAGTATATTTGATGGATGTGGCTAAATTAAAGTTAGAGTTGGATGAAATGATTAGTGGAAACTTGACTTGGCTCGATTAGATACATATCAAGAAAGTAAACTTGTGTGTATGTGTAAGGATGTTACCAGACATGCAGGACAAGTTTATGATAGGTTATCTGAATTAAGCCAGACATATGAGCTAGATTTGAATATGACCAAAGCCTTGAAGGAGAGTTAGTGTGTATATTTTGGTGAAGAAGACATTTCTTGCATGAGAATACCAGGAATTAAATTGCAGATTAAAGAACTGATTCAGAACATTCGAAGATGGAGTGAGCTATAAATGGGAGGGTAAATGGTTGAAAAAGAAAGATTTACAAAAACCTATGGGAAAACCGCCTCCTTTAATTGGAGAGGGAGAGAATGCCTCAAATTTCCCCTTGAGGGATGTGCCTAGTGGAGGTTACATCCATGTGCCTTGGAGTAGGACTGATCTTGCGTGACTCACAACTGATTTCCCAAAATGGAGGCATGAGTCGGTAGAGTGGTTTAAGCCGGTTGAGCAATTTGTGAAAATCTCAAAGGTTTTGTGGTTTGATCTGAATACTTTGTTCAATATTGTGGTCCCAAGTGATATGTGGGAAGAATGTAAAATAGCTACAGAAGGGCATGAGAAGGAGCTAACAAGAAACATGATGATGAAAGGTATTTTGCCCTTGGTGATGACATTTTTTAAATCAAAGGTAGAGCCCCAAGGGGCGTGGCCAAGCCGCGGGCTAAGATGGCCGCACGGCGCTGAAGCTCCGCCATCGACCCGGCGCAAACCCTGCTTTCCTCGCCCTCCTGATGCGGGCGCGGGTCGCCCGACACCGCCGCTGATCCTTCTACGGCCCCGGAGCGTGCCAGGATGCAGAACGGACCTCCGGAGCCACTGGGACGTCCGGCGACGACCACATCACCCTGAGGCCTAAGATGGCGGGCTGATCCGGGGATCGGGGACGCGAGTGCGTGGAAGGCGGCCGGCCGAGAGACAGGTACCCGGGGGGTTCAGAGGGGGGGGCATTGAGCACCGTGGTGCTGTCTGGCGGGGGCCTGCTTCTCTCCCTGTGCCGTTGCGGGCCGGAGGACGACCGGGCGCTCGGCTCTTGCCCTGCGCTCCGGGCGCGGCCTCGCTCGTTGTCTCCTCCCGGGGGCCCCGGGCTAATTCGGTCGGGGAGCCTGGGAGGGGTGGCGTGACGGCCTGCTAGCGGTGGGGGGGGCGGTTGGGGCTCGGCGCTGGGCCTGGCACCCGGGTTGTCTCTGCCTCGGTCCTTAGGCCCTCTCTGGGTTGGCCATGTGCTCTGCGGCCGGTTTGCGCGATCCTCCCTTGCCCCTTCTGTTAAATGGTAGCGGCAGTTTCAGTCGATAACCTTTCAAGTATTTGCCCGGCGGTAATCGCCTCTCATACCACTCGATAATTTACCAATAAAAGAGGCAGGCGCCGGAGACTGGAAGGCAGGAAACAAAGTTTTATTCCGTCGGAGCAGAACACATCAGATCTGACAGCAAGGTATCGTCACGAGGTGCTCTAACTGCATCTCTGAGACCTGGTCTCTTATACACTGGTTTATTGCTTTATTATACATAGTATATTCTTGAGATTCCCTTGATGCCTGAAAGAACATCCCCTGAAGCCCCCGGCTCAGATCTGATCCCACACATGGTTACAGTAGAGGTTCCCACCCTACCCGCAGTGGGAGATGGCTATCGCGCAGCAGGGAATTCCGCTAATTCCCGGGGGTGTGTGCAACCGGCCGGGTCTCAGGGGGTAGGGGCTTTGATCTACTGTAATCCCTTTGATGTGGGGTGTTTCCCTTACAGTAGGGGCAATAAACTGCATCCGCAGGGCTAGGTGATGGCCTGGGACCAGTTCAGACAATGGGGCGCAGAGGAAGGGGGTTATCAAAGGAGAGGCATGACCATGTATGGGTTGTCGGTCGGAAGTGGTTCCGTAGCAGGGTCGCGCAGAAGGAGAGGGTTTATGGCCTGTATGAGAGAGCGGGGGTGGCCAGCGCGTGGGGGATGCTTGCAGCGCCAAAGGGACCGCGCTGGCGATTGACAATGAGTGGGGTGCCTAAAATGGCAGCCGTGCGTTCGCTGTGCGTGGTGCTGGGGAGGGGCAAGATGGCGCAGATAATGTTCAGTTTGCGAGCTAAATTTCCACAGTCCTCCCTTTTAACATATCTCGCCAGCTTGTCCGGCCAATATTCGCCTTTGTTAGCCTTTCAGTTACAGTATCGTCAATGTTCGTCACACATTTTAAAGATACAGAGTCGTTTAGGGTAGGCAGGAGTAATCTGACACATTTGTACATTGTCTCATACAGTTTGATAAAGCAGGCGAGGAGGAAGTACATTCAAAGTTGCAGTATAGTCGTGTACATGGCTGGTGTTGTATGAATGTTACTATACAAAGTTACATTTTCTTAACTTCTCAGTGTACAGTCGGAAGTGATTGATGCAACATCATGAAAACTTGATAAGAAGATAGTTAATATAATAAGGTGGTTGGGAGAGGATTTTCAACTTTGACATGGGTTCTTCTTTCCAGTGTCCTTGTTTCATAAAGAGCTATCACTGGTAAGCTCTCATTGTTGTTCTTCTTTCGTTGGCACTGTTGAGCACCGGCGGTGGAACTAAGGTCCAGCTCAAATCCGATTTCTTCACGTGGCAGGGTGCGACCACTCACTGTTCTTTGATTCCAGTCCTGTTCCTTAACACAGTTCACCACAGGTACTTTTGAGACAGGGTGCCGGCCTTTTGTTCCTCGGTAGTAGGTCAAAGTCATAGTCCAAATGAAAGAGGAAGGGAGAATGGGGTGGCATGGGATCGGATCAAAAATGCGGACCAAGGAGAGCAGAATCTTTTCAGCACTGGGCCCATCAATCGGGCCCGACGGGTTGAGACTTCAGGCACGCTGGTCAGTGAGCAGGGGCCTCGATGTAGCCCTTCGCGCTCATCGTTCTGATAATGGTGTCTCGTCTCACACCCTTGTTGCTTCGTCGCTTCCCCCTTGGTCGATGTCATAGATGTTTTATGATCCGCAGCCAGACTGTGCGTCACGTCCGACCCCTCTCTTCCGATGGCTGCAGGTTATCCTTGAATAGGTTATAAGAAACGAAAGTCTTAGAGATCTTGGCAGGGAAGACATTTACATACTTCATTCTCTCTCCCAACCACTGAGTAGTTGCGGAAATGCTCTTATCTGTTACTACATGATTGGTGCCTATTAACTCTGATGTTAATGTGCGTGTTACTAATCTATTAATTACTGCTGTGGTGCAGGGTTCTGTGGGTGTCCCTGTCCATCGTCTGGCCTTCTAGGTGTCGGTTTCTGCGCCTTATAATACAAGGTTTGGTAGTACCCGTAAGTGCGAGGTGCTACTGTCATGCGTTCATGAGTATCCTTTTCATACAGTAGGTGACCCTTTATCAGTTTAAAACAGGGCCATCAGTTGTTTCGTTCGGGATACTCTGAGACGGCTTAGTATAGGGCTGGAGTTATCTCTGGGAGAACAGGGTGCTTTAGACATTCTATTTCGGGCTAATTGGTCAGGGGTAATTCTGGGTGGTGGAGATGGTGTCCTTTAAGAACAAAAACCACTGACATATAGTCCCCGTGTTGAGGGTCAGATTGGGAGACATCAGTCGTCTTACCTGTCCTTTCCTTCTCAGCCGATTAGGCTTAACATTCGCAGAAAGGAGAGGTAGTAATCGTGGTAAAGTATGGTCGTTTTTGTTTCTGTCAATTTTGTTCGAACACCACCGTGTTCGGGCCAATTATACACTTACCAAAGAGGTGTATGTCGTTAATTTATTCAAGAAGAAAGAGGACAAGAAAGAGCCTTTTGCGAGGGAGGGGGAGAGAGAGTGAGAGAGAGAGAGAGAGAGAGAGAGAGAGAGAGAGAGAGAGAGAGAGAGAGAGAGAGAGAGAGACGTGTGCAGAGAGAGAGAGAGAGAGAGAGAGAGAGAGAGAGAGAGAGAGAGAGGGAGAGAGACGTGTGCATCAAGTAGGCTATTTTGGCGTACATACGACACAAAACGAGAGAGAGAGAGATGGGTAAGATAATAGGCCACTTGGTGCACACACAACATGGAGTAGCATGGGTCTGTTCCATGTAAGAAAACACAAGCGGGGAAAAGACATAAATTCGGTGATCACGTACACACAAATGCCGGATAGGGGGTGACAGTACATGCATCAAGACGGAGACTTAAGATGGAGACTCAGGGCTGCGTTGAGCACGGGGACCTCTCCTTTCCTGTCCCCTATTTCCTACGCATGTTGCGTACTTTTAGCACTTTGTAGTTTATCTTAGGGGGTGTCTGACCCTTTATTCTCCTCCCTTTGATCGGTGGACAAGCACTCCAATCATACAGTGACGCTCTCTTCAAGTGATCCAAACATGAAATGCATACACATTCATATCGTATAATCGTAGTACACACGCACAATCATATCATACGGTTTTTCATGTTCCCAATGATGGTCTGTAATTTTACGCACTATCTCACAACGTTTGTCTATGTTTTCCCTGATATTGAACTCGGTGCGGTCCAGGTCCACTCCACTCTTCAGTCGGATCTTCGTCGTGACCTATAGAGGGGAAAATAAGAGGGGAGGTGCAGTATTCAAAATATCCCAGCGCGCGCAGACACGAAAGGTTCTACCTACCATGTACCAGGCTAGCCGCAGGGGTGGGTAATACCACGGACCTATTATTCTTTAGTTCGAGGCAAAGATGCTCTAGTTCATTCATCTCCTAAATTCGGGTTCCCTGGTCGTGCATGTATTTCTCAATTGGTCGTGTATTATGGTGCAGGATACCATACCTTGCGTGCGACATATACCTTAAGTTATAGTTCATTATTGATTCGACAATTCTTGGAAAAAGGGGGCAGGCGTGATGGGTACAAATTCCGTTAAACAAAAATATTTTAGGCAAATTGAGTCCGTATTATCTGTATGCTTTTGCTTAGGAGTGACAATCTTTTATTTAAAAGAGAAACCTTCAACAACCCAGATGATTAGTCATGACACTGATTCCGTAATTCCTTTTTAAGAAGCCCTTTATTTAAAACAATGTCAGTGTAGAAATACGGGCCTACAGCCGCTATAGGCCGGCCACGGTGCGAGAGGCGTCGAGCAACATGAGCAACACTAGATTAACATAAAAATCGGTTCCCCCCTCTCCCCCACCGTCATGTGTGAAAGCATCGCATACATGTATATATATCTCTTTTTAACACGAATGTCACGTGACTGGAACGCCACAAGGAGTTGTAGGTCACTCCTACATCAGCGCCATCTTAGGGCGGGGTCGGGCCAGTGCACAGTCTAAGTCTTTCCATGAATTAGCAGTTGAACCAGAATTCCTTTCGGTCGTTCGAGAACTTTCGTTAGCGTCAACTTTGCGTCAGCATGGCGTCACTGCAACCTTGTAGCAATGCCACGGTTTGTTCTTAGGGCGGGGCAGCAGGCGGGTTCTTCCGCCGACACTTTACTGTCTCACTGTATCAAGCGGAAGCAAGGTGGCTGCCGCCCGGGGGCAAAAAGAGCAATGGTGGTGGTTTTGTCCTTACCGGAAGTCCGCAGGAGTCGAACGTCAAATGACTCCAACCAATTCTGCAAGGCTGAGGGGAGCGTTCTGTCAAGGGTGGGGCCCATGCCCTAGCAAACAAGCTTTCGAGTCCAGAATTGTCTCACGGTGGGCCAGGCCTGGAACCGGAGGGGTCAACCGCCGGAGTTCAAGGGCAGCAGTAGCAGCAGCTCTTCGGTACAGTCACCGGAGAGGAGCCAGCAGCAGTAACAGCGGCAGTTCGGATGGTACTGCCACCGGGGTGATTCCAGTAGCAGTGACGACAGCAGTTTGGATGGTATCACCACCGGGGTGGGTCCCCAATTACCTTGCTGCGGGGGCCCACTCCTCACGTCGGGTGCTAGCGGCAGTCCTGGTGAACCCGGTGCTTGGGTGGTTGCCTGGCGGCCGCGTGCAGGGGTGCCGGCTCAGCCGAACGGCGAATGAAGTGGCAGGGCGCAACTCAGCTGGCTGACGTGTGAAAGATGCGGTTGGGGTGCCCTCATCTGCTGGCGAGCCTCCACCTGGGGAGGTGGGGGAGGCCTGTCCGCGTCGCCTCCCCCCGCCAGGGCACCCTCCGTTATTGAAGGAAGAAGTGACTGGGAGGATCCGCACAGCGTGCCAGGGTGAAATTCAGCAGGCCGATGAAA
Source organism: Triturus cristatus (assembly GCF_964204655.1). Classification (NCBI taxonomy): domain Eukaryota; kingdom Metazoa; phylum Chordata; class Amphibia; order Caudata; family Salamandridae; genus Triturus; species Triturus cristatus. Next base: position 471,201,611 of record NC_140590.1, on the reverse strand, counting down.
AAGATGGCTGGGTGCAGCTTAGCTGGCCGGCGAATTAAAGACGGTTGGGTGCAGCTTAGCTGGCCGGCGAGTAAAAGACGGTTGGGTGCAGCTTAGCTGGCCGGCGAGTAAAAGACGGTTGGGTGCAGCTTAGCTGGCCGGCGAGTAAAAGGCGGTCGGGGTGCCTGGCAAGCCTCCACCTGGGGAGGTGGGGGAGGTCCGTCCGCGTCGCCTCCCCCCGTCAGGGCACCAGCCCTCCGGCGCGTCGTATAGCCTCCGGCCTATTCGCACAATCGCCTGCCACTGATGTCAAGGGATTTTTGCATGGCTTTTATAGCCCAAAATCAACTAAAAAGGACCGCCCAAAACAGGCCAATGTTGCAACTTCGAGGAAGGAGAGGCGAGGACGGTGTCACGTGGACGTAAATGCTTTGGGATGCAGGTCGCAGCAGACTGTCATGTAAATAGTTGTTTAAAACATGTTCTAACCTGTTCATTTTGCCGGAATGTTGTTATACTTATAATTTATTAAAAATGTTTGACCATACTATTTTGCTGGAGCGTTGTACGTATCAGCGATCTGGTTAGCGTATTCGGAAAAAATGGCGTTGCTCGATTGCACGTGATACTAATCAAGTGTGGTGACGTTGATGGTGGGTATCAACAAACTTCCGGTTGTGTCTATTGGGGTCCCTATTTTTGTTCAGTTCCAAAAGGACCGGGCACTGGGATTTCCAGTGTCCGAACCCTCTACAGAACGCACATTGATTCCCATCTAAGTCTCTCCGTCCGTTGTAGGGTGTAGGTGTATGGTCTCTAGGGGGTAGCTTTCTAGGGGCGGTTGGTTGGTAATTCTCCTTTGGGGGTTCCCTTCCTATGGTCACCCCTTGCAACTGTGCTATCATCACCCTCTCCTTTAATTCCTTTTTCTTCTTCTCTGACGCCCTATCGTTCTCGTTCTTCTGGTTTTCGTAGTATTGGGCCATCTGGAGAATTGCTGCGGGTTTGGAGGCTGCCCAACTGCTCTCGCTGGTCTGTAGCTTCTGGGAAACTTCTTGAGACAGACCCTTTACATAATTCTGGACAAAGAGGTGGTGTCCGGTTGCGGTGGTCATGTCTTGGCCACTGTAATCGGAAAACACAGTCTCGAATCGGGAGAAGTATTCAGACACATCCTCCTGGGGTTTCTGGCGGCAAGCCGTCACTATCGACCAGTCTACCTTTCTTTCTGGGATTAGAGTCTTCAGCTTTTGTACAATCTTGTCTGGGAGCTCTAAGATGGCTTTCGGGGGTTTCTGTCCTGGTTCTCGCTGTTTATCTATGGTATCGAGTTGTATCCAGGTATATCCGAACGGCTCAGCGTGGTCAACTTTCCGGATTTGTTTCCACACATCAGCCGGCAGGCATAGCCCAAAGAACAAGTCGATATCTGCCAACGTCATTATCGTTGAGCCTAAGGCTGTACCCAATTCAGTGTAGAAGGCAGTCGGGTTCTTTCTCAAGTCGGGTAGAGTCTTTCTAAAGGTCAAAATATCTTGCCGGTCCCACGGCTGGTAAACCCAGTTATATACAACCCTTCCCTTCGCATCTTGGTGGTTGATGTCGTCGTGTGTTCCCTGACCCTATGGGGGGACCCAGTAGGGGGCAGCTTCTTTAATGGGCATCATGGCATCGGCCCTTCCTCCCTGGGGCTTAGTTGCTATGGGGGTTTCTGTTTTGGTGGTCTGTCCATGTTCTTTAAGGTGTCGGTAGACCTCGAGTGTACGAGTGAAGAGGTTCGTTACATCGCCCTCTCCTTCTTCCCCAATGTCTACCTTCCTATATAGGGCCGCTAAGCCTTCGGGACCTTTATCGTGGTATCTGTCCTCATATGCATTCAGGGCGTGATAACAGAGCCGTACGACGAAGTGTCGTCTGCGGCTGTCGGCATACGAGCTATACACGTCTGTTATATACTCCTCACTTTCTTTTCGCTCCACCAGCGTCCCTACTATCCTATCGATTCCTGCTCGTTCATCCTTAGTTAATCGATTCATTCTGGTGGACTCTTTCTTTCCCATCTCATGGTCATCTAGCGTTGTAGTCGACATTGGGTTCAGTACAAGAGGCTCAGCCGGTGCAGAGGCCGTGAGGGCCGAGGCCCCTGTACTGCTTTCGCTCGTGTTCGGGGGTTGTGGGTGTTGCACTACTGATTGGGAGGGTGCATACGGAGGGGGCATGTAAATGATCGGGGGACCTAACAGTAATACGTCATTCGTTCGCTGCTTGGAGGACAACTCAGGGTAGAGCAAAGAAGGGGTCCTAACAGCGTACTGGCCTGAGGTTTCGGGCTCCTGTCTTAGTTTAGTTTCCCTTCTCTCCTTTATGTCTTCTTCTAACTTTCTAGCGGCAAGGTGAGCTGCCTTTCGTAATTCCTTTTCTGCTTTTACTTCTTCCCTCTTTTTCCGTTGCGTCGCTTCTTTGCGCCACATGCCAATACTGTCAAGCATAGTAGGCGTCGTCTTATTGCTACGCAGAGCTACTTCTAGCGCTTCTATCTTGCGGTCGTCGAAGGATCCCATCAGTGGCCACTGACTTTCGGGGTCCTTCTTGGTATATTTATGCCACAGCTTGCTATAAGCTACGGCGACTAGTCCATATTTAGTGAACATGTCCTTATTAGGGGTGCCTTCCAGTGGAGCCGGGTGGTTCACCTCTAATAAGCGGTCCGGGCAGAACCAACTACCAATCAGTGGGGAGAAGATAGGCATGACGGGTTTCAACGGGGACAAAAGTCAGCACTACCTATCTTTTCACTGCTTGCAAAGACTAGACAGAATATCTCTATTCTTCGTTATTTGTAAGCAGAGAATACCTCCAAAGAACCAATATCGAACAACTAGTGTTCGGACAATCAATCAATCAATCAATGGGGAGATAAAGATAGGCACGACGGGTTTCAACGGGGACAAAAGTCTGCGTTACCTACCCTTCACTATTTGCAAAGACTAGACAGAATATTCCTATTCTACGTTATTTGCAAACAGAGAATATCTCAAAAAGCACTATTCTTCAAAACAATCAATGTTCGGACAATCAATCAATGGGGTGATAAAGATAGGCACGACGGGTTTCAACGGGGACAAAAGTCTGCGTTACCTACCCTTCACTATCTGCAAAGGGAGAGAGAGAGAGTATTTCTACTCCTCCCCGTTTGTAGACAGCGAATATCTCAAAGAGAACAATCAATGAGGAATACTAGTATTCAAACAATCAATCAATTATTTCGCACTTTTGTCGTATTTCACGACCTTACCCGGACCGCGTGGACAGTTTCTCGTCTTCCGCCTCCAGCGCCCGATCGTCCTCTACTCTCCGTATTTGCCGCGGCACTCCTGATGGTTCCCAGTCAGGACCGTAGATCACTCGAGAGAGGTCTGCTCGGAACCAGTGAAGTTCGGATGATCGGCTGCCAGACGAGGGTCTATTGGGCAGGAGCTCTCCCGATCGTTGCAGTCGTTCACTCTGTCGTCGGGACCCCTCCCACTGGATCCACGTGTCGCTGATGGGCCCCACGTTTGGGACGCCAATTGTTAAATGGTAGCGGCAGTTTCAGTCGATAACCTTTCAAGTATTTGCCCGGCGGTAATCGCCTCTCATACCACTCGATAATTTACCAATAAAAGAGGCAGGCGCCGGAGACTGGAAGGCAGGAAACAAAGTTTTATTCCGTCGGAGCAGAACACATCAGATCTGACAGCAAGGTATCGTCACGAGGTGCTCTAACTGCATCTCTGAGACCTGGTCTCTTATACACTGGTTTATTGCTTTATTATACATAGTATATTCTTGAGATTCCCTTGATGCCTGAAAGAACATCCCCTGAAGCCCCCGGCTCAGATCTGATCCCACACATGGTTACAGTAGAGGTTCCCACCCTACCCGCAGTGGGAGATGGCTATCGCGCAGCAGGGAATTCCGCTAATTCCCGGGGGTGTGTGCAACCGGCCGGGTCTCAGGGGGTAGGGGCTTTGATCTACTGTAATCCCTTTGATGTGGGGTGTTTCCCTTACAGTAGGGGCAATAAACTGCATCCGCAGGGCTAGGTGATGGCCTGGGACCAGTTCAGACAATGGGGCGCAGAGGAAGGGGGTTATCAAAGGAGAGGCATGACCATGTATGGGTTGTCGGTCGGAAGTGGTTCCGTAGCAGGGTCGCGCAGAAGGAGAGGGTTTATGGCCTGTATGAGAGAGCGGGGGTGGCCAGCGCGCGGGGGATGCTTGCAGCGCCAAAGGGACCGCGCTGGCGATTGACAATGAGTGGGGTGCCTAAAATGGCAGCCGTGCGTTCGCTGTGCGTGGTGCTGGGGAGGGGCAAGATGGCGCAGATAATGTTCAGTTTGCGAGCTAAATTTCCACACTTCCGGCAGCGTCGAGTCGCGGCTGCTGAATACATTGCACTGGTGCACTTGATGTTCCATCGGGACCCTGCTGGCTACATATAGTGGTGGCCCTTGCCTGCTGCACAGCGAGGTCGAGATCTGTCCGGTACCTGGTGGGCACAGCTGCGCCCGTGGTCCAGATCAGCTTGGCTGAGGATTGGCCTGCGCCGTTGGACTGACGCTCCATCGTACCTGTGCCACCCCTGCTCTACACACGACTGGCTGGTGGCCGTCTGGCGGTTGGGGGCATGGGTCGCAAAGACCCAAAGCAGAAAACGTTGCAGTTCGAGAAACTATCTGAGCAGCCCGCGGAGAGCCGCCCTGACATGCCGGATTCTGCTGGTGGAGCGACCGGCGGCTCGACGGCCCGTGACCCATCCCCGGACTGGCTACGGGAGATGCGTGCCGGCTTCAGGGCCCTGGATGGTCGCTTTGATGCCCTAGATAAGACTCTGGAGACTATGGGGGCCAAAATCCAGGCCCACGACAAGCGTTTAGGGGAGGCCGAGGCCCGGATCTCTGCAGTGGAGGATAGATCGGTGCAGGAGACCAAAAGGGTGGAAAGATTGGAGCGCATATTGAAGGAAGTGGCCAGCAAAAACGAAGACTTGGAATCGCGCAGTCGGCGCAACAACGTGCGAATTATTGGGGTTCCGGAGTCCACGGCCACGGGCAGGCTTGATGTGTTTGTGGAACAACTGTTGGCTGACATCTTTGGGAGAGAATCCTTCACTCCTGGCTTCGTGGTGGAGCGTACTCACCGCTCCCTGGGGCCGAGACCTAACCCGGGGCTTCCGCCTCGCCCGCTCATTGCCCGTATTATGAACTTCCGAGACCGCGACACTGCCTTGCGGCTTGCCAGAGAGAAGGGTGAGATTACCTGGCAGGGCTCGAAACTCTTACTCTACCCAGACTTCACCGCCATGGTCCAGGAGGCCAGGCGTAAGTATGCGGGGGTGAAGGCGGCGCTCCGGAACCTGGGCCTCAAATATGGCATGCTCTACCCGGCCCGGCTTCGGGTCGAGATAGATGGCCGAGCTCGGCTCTTTGACAATCCCACTGAGGTGCAGGACTTCTGCCGTAACTACAAACCGCGCAGAGGCCCGGCGGGGGGGGATGAGGGCGGACGGTCTCCCCCTGGTAGTGGGTCTGCGGGCAGCCAGGACCTCTTTTTGACCTCCGGTGTCGGCTGAGACGGCGCCCGTAACCTAACTTTGTACTATTTGACTTTGACTATATGGGGACGTATTAGCATTTGGAGTATATTTATGCTGTTGCGCTGGGTTGATTGCGGATCGTTGTCACCCCCCTTTGGTTGAAACCGTTGGGATCTTTTTTGGTTGCGATGCTCTGCTTTTTACTGTTTGGTTACACTTGGTATTACTGTTTAGAGCTATGTTCTTTTTTTCCAGGGTTGGGACTGCCTCACGTTTGCGTGGTTTGGCTAGGTGGGGCGAGGGGGGTAGGGGTAAGCAATTTTGATCCTTCTGATATGGCTGTGTGTGAACGAACTTTATTGATACACAGAGACATTCCGGCTTTTTTGCTCCCATCACCTGCTGACTGGCATCAATGGCCCATATAGGTTTGAATGAAGCTCCTCTCAATCTATCGTTAATGACTTGGAATGTCCGGGGCCTAAACAACCGGAGTAAATGGAAACAGATACTGCACTACTTAAACCGGCCCCGGGTGGACATTGCTTTTCTTCAGGAGACCCACCTGCACGCTCCGATGACCGCCCGCTTTGCATCTTCCTGGGGTGCTCACCGATACTTTGCCAATTTCAGTAATTACGCTAGAGGCACCGCGGTGCTGATCCATAGGAGAGTCCCGTTTCAGTGCCAGACGTTTCTGGGAGACAGGGAGGGACGCTACTGCATTGTAAAGGGGGTTTTGATGGGTCATGTGGTCACTCTTGTCTGTGTGTATGCTCCCAACACTGATTCCCCGGACTTTTTCCATGCGCTTGCGGCCCAACTGGTAACCCTGGCGCCGGCTGGCATCCTGCTTGGCAGCGACTTAAACATGTTGCTGGATGTGGGGCTGGATAGCACATCTGGGGCCACAGATTCTAAGCCTAGAGCAAGGCGAGCGCTCCTGGACCTTTGCCGTCGGTTCTCGCTGTCTGATATATGGCGCAGGCGCAATCCGAGCACTACTGAGTACACACACTTCTCAGGGCAACACAACACTTGGACCAGAATTGAATACTGGCTCCTCTCCCCGGGCCTGTCCCCTTGGTTCCGCGCGTTGAGGACGTTCCCGAGAACGTACTCGGACCATTCCCCGCTCTTACTTGGCTTAGACGTTCCTCGGCCTGAGGGTTTTGAGCGGCAGTGGCATTTCCCCGGGAGGGCGCTATTAGATGACCTCTTTGTACATGAGGTTTCCTAAGCGATAGAGGACTACTTCACCATTAATACTGGCTCGGTGGACTCGTGGGCAGTTCTCTGGGAAGGGTTCAAGGCATATATCAGAGGGGTTTGCATAGCTAAGCATGCGGGGGTCCTGAAGGTATTGCGCGCAACAATAACACAACTGGAGACACAGCTAGATGCGATAGACACTGAGGCACAGCGGGCGCCCTCTGACGAGGTGTTTACCAGGCGCTTACGCCTGTTGTCCGACTTCCGGGAAGCCGCGGACAGGGAGATCCTCTATTTGGGGAAATACCATATTGCGCGTAGGTACGGAGAGGGGGATCGGCCAGGGCGCACGCTAGCGCAGGCACTGAGACCACCATACAGCAAGTCCCTGATCGCCGAGGTGCGAGGCACGGATGGTGCGCTCCGCACAACTCCCGCTGAGATCCGGGACGCATTCCTGGCCTACTACAACGTGTCTATACACCACCAAGCTGGGGGACTCCGCGGCCGCTCGTGCGGCCTATCTATCGGAAATCGCTCTTGTGTTCCTGGATAGGGGCATGCAGGAGTTCATGGCGGAACCCATAACGGTGGCGGAAGTGCGAGGGGCGATCAAAGTGCTTCTGGGCTCTTCAGCCCCGGGCCTCGATGGCTTCTCCGCTGACTTTTACAAGGCCTTTTCTGATCTGCTGGCACCCAAGCTAATAGAGGTGTATGCGGAGGCCTTGGAGCGCGGCTCCCTCCCGTCTACTCTTGGTGAGGCAGTCATAGTGCTGCTCCCGAAACCAAATAAGGACCCGTTGTTGTGTGGGTCGTACAGGCCCCTCTCCCTCTTGAACATCGACTATAAGATCTTGGCCAAAATAGTGGCCAACAGGCTTTCCCAGCTGATGGAATTCATTATATCGCCCGCACAATCTGGCTTTGTCCCCCGTCGCTCGACGTCGCTGAATTTGCGTACGCTCTTCACGGTTCTGCACAGAATTAACCCGACCACACCTGCTGCAGCGATCCTCCTAGACACCGAAAAAGCGTTCGACTCCTTAGAATGGCCTTTCTTTCTTTCTGTCATGGAGCGCATGGGCATGCCTGCGAACTTCCTAGCTAATGTTAGACTCCTCTATAGTCGCCCTACGGCCCGTTTGTGTATCAACGGCACGTTATCTCGCCCATTCTCGCTCACGCGCGGTACACGGCAGGGTTGTCCGCTTTCACCGCTCTTGTTCATTTTGGCTATGGACCCCCTGATCCGACATTTCCAGGAGCGGCACCTTCACAGGGGTCTCCAGTTTCGGACGGGCCCCTTGCTGGCCTCTCTCTATGCCGATGACACAATCCTGTACGTCAGGGAGCCACAGGCCAACCTTGCCCCCTTGATACATGAGATCCTTCGTTTTAGTAGCCACTCGGGTCTGGGCATAAACTGGCATAAGTCCATCATCTTCCCATTGACTAGCGGCACCTCCCCATGGCCGTGTGAGTTCCCTCTGGAATGGTGCTCAGACTCGGTACGGTACTTGGGCATACAAATACATTTGAGCACGGACGAAATTATCCGCCTCAACTATGGCCGCGCGATTGCGCGGCTAGAGACGCAGGTGGATGGGTGGCTGCGGCTCCCACTTTCTATGTCAGCTAGGATAGCCATTCTCAAAATGATAGTGCTCCCCAAATTTTTGTATCTTTTCAATAACATCCCTGTTCCTCTTACCCGGGCCTTCTTTTCCACCCTGCGGTCCCTCCTGATTAGACTGGTCTGGGGCGGGAATCACCCCCGGATCCGCTGGACGACTCTCACACTCCCTCAGGATCGAGGAGGCCTTGGAGTGCCTGATTTATATTTATACTACCTGGTCGCTCAGTGTGCCCATGCCTATGCCTGGTATCACCCTGACGCTCGGATCCCATTCCTTCGCCCAGAGGCGGACTTTGTCCTCCCGGGTCGCTTGTCGGCGGTGTTGCCCAAAGGTGTCCCCAGTGACCCAATGAACATTCAAACAGTATCTACTACCAGCTGGGCTTGGAACAGACTCTCGCGCTACTTAGCTCATCCTCTGCTGTATTCCTCTTCCCTCCCAATACCCAACCCTGGGTTATTACCAGGCACAGATGAGGCGCTGGTGCAACGAACGTTAACGAAATTTGGCCTCACCAGGATTGGGGACTTATACACGGGTGGGCACATTTTCTCGGCATCGGAGGACGCGCGATTCAGTGATGCTACGTTCATGGACCGGTTCGTTCTTCGCCGGCTATATTGCGCCGCGCGAGCGGAAATTAAGGGATTTTCCCTGGAGCCGGCTTCCTTGGAACCCCTCACCACCCTGATTGACAACGATACGGGGGCACATATTGTTTCCAAGCTGTACAAGGCGTGTGCAGCTCGGGTCCCATGTGCAGACGATCGGGCACGGGAGGAGTGGGGGACGGACCTGGGTAGGCCTATCACGGACGAACAATGGACGGCATGCTGCAAAGTCACCGACACGGTATCACTGAACAGTCGTCACAAACTCCTACACTATAAATTCCTGCGCCGTTGGTATATGACCCCTGATAGACTCCATTCCATTGATCCCGCGCGACCGCACACATGCTGGAAATGCGCTGCACCACATGCCTATTTTGCACACATGTCCTGGACGTGTCCAAGACTGCAGACATTCTGGACACAGGTTTACAAGATCCTAGAAGAGATGCTAGGGCTTACACTGGTTCCCACTCCTGAGGTCGCATTGTTGGGTTATACCGTTAATTTCCTTAAGAATGTCCGTAAACTGGCCTCTCTGGGGCTTCTACTTGCCAAGAGGGAGATTGCAAGGCACTGGTGGGGTAAAACGGCTCCCACGTCCAAGACATGGCTTACGGCCATGGCTTTCTGTAGCACGAATAGCGAGATCTACTCTAGTCTCCTCCCCACGATGGCGCGCCCTAGGGACATCTGGGGCCCTTATAAAACATATATTGCAGGCCTACCTGGCTCAACCCCGCCATCCTCGAATCCCGGAATAGCTCCCACTGGAGTAGGGTAGGTCGTGCTGCGCCAATGTTACGCAGATGGAGTGGTCATGTGATGGTGCGGACACATGGATATTTGGCTCCTGGGGTCAGGTGATGTTTAATACATGGCGTTTTCTCATGACCGAGATATGAGCAGGGGAGGGGGGTGGCTTTGGAACCCTAGAGATAGATCCTTGGTCAGAGATCCCCCTGTTTCAGGTCGGACAGATGTTGATGATGGATTGGTAGATGGGGTCTTGTTGTCTGTTGCATTGATGATGTGGTAGTGTTTATCTAAGAACCGGAAATGTCACAATGTTGCTCCTTACTTGCTTTCTGTTGTACACACAGCCACAACCTTTGTCTTATTTGTTTTTTCTAATCTCAATAAAACTTTTCAAAAAAAAAAAAAAAAAAAGGTAGAGCCCCGAGATATTGATTGGTTCAAGATTGACAGGACGACCCAAGAACCTAGAGAGTAGATTCATGCCTACTATGAGAGATTGTTGCAGTCATTTAAACAGGACAGTGCAATAGAGACTCTGGAGCCCAAAGATATGTGACTCTTTGTGTCTAGGTTTGTGACAAGATCGAGAACTGAAATTGGCATGATGATTCAACAACATTTAATCTGTTGGCAGAATAAGTCAGTTGATGAGATCTTGAGATATGCAAAGTATTGTAATGATGAAATAGAAATGAAATAGAATAAATTGAAATAGAAATGGTTGCACAAATGAAAGATGCCCAGAGAGGAATTCAGAATCAGCCCTTTGTAGGAAATGTTGCCCCTATGCAAGAAGTGTATCAGCAGGGAGCTCCTTTGATGCAAGGTGAAAGTGTATTTCAACCACAAGGTAGAGGTTGTGGTGTTCCGATTGATCCAAGTACTGGGATTGATGTAGCTACCTTGAAGAAGACTAACCCTTGTTACTATGGCAATAATTTGGGACATTGGGAGGAAATTGGGCCTGGGCGCTAAGTGACAAAAAAACTCAGTGGAGTTTTGCAAGCGGTGGAGTGCGACGCACACTGCCATTCACGCTGATCTTCCTGCAGCTCGAGTCAAAATTCTACCTGAGAGGCAGCTTGCGCTTGCCAACATACCATTGGCGAGCGCGAGCGGGGCAAAAACTCTGCTGCACTACGCAGAGTGGAGTTTTATGCACTTCGTAAGCTCCATGGAGTGCAGGGAGCAGAAATCTCCAAAAACTCAAAGAATGCAGTGGAGTACACTGCCCAGGCTTAGAGGAAATGTCATCTTTTATTCCTGCAAATAAGACTCAGAACTCAGGGTTTGTACAGCCCCGGAATAACAACCCCATACAGTTAGAACATGCAGAGACTGAGAGCACAGAATTTTATTGTGCCCCAAGCTCCAGTGATGCAAGTTCCACAACTCCCGATGCCACAGTAGAATGTGAGTGTTCCCAGATTCAATACAAAACAAATTTCAAACATGAATCAGAATCTTTTTCAGAACAACCCATTCCAACATTATCCCCTGTTTGATACAGTTGTGAACTATGGCTCAGATCAGTCCACCTGATAGTGCCTGAGGGGGAGGAAGATTGATGCTTGGTGCAGTCTTGGAGGTGGACCAGAGTGGTCCATTTGTAGATGGTGAGTTAAATGGTCACCTGTGTCATTTTTGTTCGATACTGGTGCTACCTGTTCTACTGTAAGAGCAGTGAAAGCTCCAAACCTAGCCCTCTTGAGAAAAAGAATCCAAGTTGTAGGACTCACAAATAACCAAATTACAAGACCAATAACAGAGGAAGTACAAATAGGGTCCTTTGAGGAGAATCACCAATTTGTGGTATGTGATTCAAGTCCTGTGAGTCTGTTTGGACGTGATTTGTTATATATTGCACACCAAAGGATATGGAGTTCCAGAATCATAACGATGATGTTGCCTTTAAATTGGCCAATCAGAACTTAACAATTGAACTGGTTCCTATGATGATAGGTGAAGGGTTGCCCCCAGATCTCAACGCACAGTGAAGCCGGAAGTCTGGGAATTTTCAGTAAAGGACAATGGACTCATCAAAGGAGTTAAGCCTGTCTGGATACAAATAAAATCCAATGTTGATTAACCGCAGTATAATCTTACCCCTTTACCTATTGTTGGGATTACTCCAGTGATTGGTTCAATGATTCAACAAGGCATTTTAAAGGATATTATAGGGAGTCCATGAAACTCACCCATCATGGGATTACCGAAGCCTAGCGGGAAGTACCGCATTGTTCAGGATTTGGCAAAGATCAACACAATTGTAGTTCCATGATGTCCTGTGGTACCGAATCCAGCTGTGAGTCAATTTCAGAATCCATGGTAGGCTGAGTGGTTCATTGTCATCGACCTTTTCCAAGTCTTCTTTTCCATACAGTTGCATGAGGACGGTAAGTTCTTCTTCAAATTTTGGTTCGGCAAGTACCACAGGGCTACACAGAGAGTCTGTTTCTTTTCAACCAGATCCTCAAAAAGAATCTGGAGCCCCTGGTTATGCCCTACAATTCAGTCCTGGTAAAGTATATTGATGACTTGTTGGTGGCGTTGAACACAAAAGAAGCTTGTAAAGTTTAACACAATTGCCTTCTAGAACCAATTGGCTGAAAACGGTCATAAAGTGTCTCCAGTATTGTCAAATAGAGGTCTTGTATCTTGGACATAATATTCAGAAGGGAGCAAGGAAGGTTTCGCAGAAAAGAATCTCGTTGATTATTTAAATGACACAGAATGCAGTCTAGATGTTTTTGGGAATGGTGGGCTACTATCGCCAGTGGATACCTAACTTCTCTCTGATGGTCGAGCCTTTACAGAGGCTGAGACACAAGGATGTGTTGGGTCCGGTACCTTGGGATAACGATTGTTTGGTTGCTTTTCTAGAACTGAGAGAAAGTCTTTGTGTTGCTCCAGCATTGGGAATGCCTAATTACGATAAAGCCTTTGAACTTTTCTGCAGTGAGAGGGAGTTCTGTGCTCTCTCAGTACTCACACAACTTCCTGGAGCTGCTTGAAGACTTGATGCATATTTTTCTGCTACCCTTGACCCAGTAGCTACAGCGCTGCCCGGATGTCTTAACTTAAGTCCATGGCTTATGCCGGTGTCAGTAATGAAAGGTGTGAAAGTATTGTTATTGGTCATCATTTGACTATGTATGTGCCCCATTCAGTTGAAATTCTGCTGACTGGAACCCAAAACAGAAGTTGACAAACAGCCGCCTTACCAGAGGTATAGCACTCTGACTCCTGCTAATCTGTTACCCCTTCCTAGTGATGACACTGATGAGGCTGAAGTGGAGCATGACTGTCATGATGTTCTTGAACTGTGCACCAAGCCAAGACCAGATATACAAGATAAACAACTACCTGAATCTGATTTTACATTGTGGATGGCTCGTATTGTGAGACAATGGAGGAAATTTGAGAGCTACCTACACAGTCTGTACAGTTTCAGTCACAGTTGAAGATTCATGGCTTCAAGGAGTGCTACCACAGCATACTGTGTCTCAGATCCGCTGAAGGTGACAACTGTCACCGATAATTGGCATGGCTTAAGTGTTGTCCATGACTTCAGACAGTTGTGGTCCCAAAGAGGATTTATGGCCTCTTCCATAATGGTAAGCAGGTGAGAAAACCGCTTGAAGCATTGCAGATGCCTGCCCAAGTTGCAGTTGTGAAATGTTCTGCACACCACAGTGAAGATAATTATGTGACAGTTGGCAACAGGTACGCCAGCTAAGATGCAAAATACTGTGCTCATAAAGCTTGTACATTGAATGGTAAACATGCGAATGAAGGAACAGATGAGACCAACTACAACATTTTGTTAACACTGGCTGATACAGAGGTTTTAGAAAGAGGTGTCAGAGGCAGAACAGCACAAATCCATCCCTTCATAGGCCTCTTGTAGCCCCACTACCTCCTCTGAAAACCATTCCCTCCACATCCCTCACTTACACCCTCCACCTTCCTCCATCCCACAAGGGATTCCTTTCCCAAAGAAACCTTTCAACAGAACTACTCCATATCCTGAAAGATGCTTCCACCATGTCCCTAATTCACATTCAATCTCGCACAGACTTCACCTCCTTCACTTCTCCCACTGAAGAGCACCACCCCTTCTTTAAGTCAATCCCTCACTTAACCTCATTAACCATCTCCCATTACGCTCATCCTGCCACCTCTCTGACTGTCACCCTACAAGCCCACACAAACCAACAACTACTATTATCTTTGACATAGCTAACCACACAAAAACCTCTAACCTACCAAACACACTCTCATCTACCTTTGATCAGAATGTATTCACAGATAAACTGGACTATTCTCAGAGATGAAATCCTTATCGTCCTCCATTCTTATATTACACAATGCACTGAAATGCCTAGACAACTCTCTCAGATCACACCCCCCTCCTCATAAATCTCCATAACTCCCTTGTCAGATTCCCTGATGACCTCCCTATTACCAACAAAATCATCCTGCCCCAACTCCTGCAACAGTCGACATCTCTCACCGTAAGTCAGGGCCAGAATATACCAACCCCACCAAGACTCACTCCAATACCACAGAGAAAATAATCTCACTTCCAACAGCGCCCCCTCCTTCTCTCTAGATGACAATTACCTCCCGGGCCCCAGTCAGCTCTACCTCCAAAATCATTCAGACTTCTCCTGATTGCCGTTCTACCACTCCTTCCTCAAAATCTTGTTAGAGTAACCGTCACATTCTCTCCCACTCACAATTTTCTGTCTTCTTCCTATAAATGACACAACTGCAGATCAGCATCCAACCACAGCACTAAAATTGCCAACCATATTCTATCCCACAACCTCAACCTTCTACTTTTAATCAAAAGCTGGCTTTCTGACACCTCCCAACACTAACTTGACCTTCTAATTCCTCCTGCCTTCAACATCACCAACCAAGTCAGATTTGGCATAATAAAAGGAGGTGTAGCTCATATCCAATGATCTTTCATCAAATGTACAAACCTAAAACAAACTCAGTCTCTGGGTTTCAAGTGCCTATTGGTTGAACTGAAGTCATCCCAGCAAAAGCCCACAATTTCCCCATAATCTATCATACCCCTGGGAACAACTTCTGATTTGTTGAACACCTAATCAAATTCATTGCTATTAGACTTACCAACATATTGCATTACATCTTCCTTGGAGATTTCAACTTACAATGTCGTTATCCATTTGATGCATCAGTTTCCCAACTATCTCATTTCATGAACGACAATGCAAGCAATTTTGCCCCTCCACACTCACATAGAAGGGTCTTTCCTAGACCAATCATAAGCAGTAGTGATCATATTAAATACCTTCCTTCAGTGTCTGTGGACTGATTTGAACACTTCTTGATCCCCTTTTCTCTTCTGTGCACTAAAACCTCCTCCTGGGGTCAACCCAGTAAAAATAGAACTAGGATCTTAACAATGTCATCAAAATTACTATTAGGCTCCAAAATTACCTCAACACTCTTGCAAGCATAAAACCAACACTGACATAACAAACCTAGTGGTGAACTACTACGGGACCTTGACTGAAGTAGCTAACGAGCTTGCCCTGTCAAAACTAAAAAAAACTTTGCAACTCCTCTTCAGCACAATGGTTCTCCAAACAACATTCAGAGAAGGGAAGGATGCTCAGATTCATTAAACACCTCAGGTAACAAAATCCCTTAAAGGAATCCCTTGAAATGCTTAGAAGTAAGCACAGTAAGTACAAACAACATATCCTCAAAGCCAAAGGACGATTCTTCAGGAGAGAAATCTCGCTGGTCAAAAACAAACCTAAAAAACTCTTTGACATTATCAAGGAGCCTACCTCCCCCGACCTCTACTCAATCTACCAAACAAAAAAGAAACCCGCGTCAATCTCTTTACATTCTTCTACCGCAAAATTGACAATATTGAAGTATGCATTCAAAAACTCTGTTCCTGCCACCTCCTGTAGCACTTACATATAAATCCAAAGATGCATAGTCTAACTGCAAT
The DNA here is from genome assembly GCF_964204655.1 of Triturus cristatus. Classification (NCBI taxonomy): domain Eukaryota; kingdom Metazoa; phylum Chordata; class Amphibia; order Caudata; family Salamandridae; genus Triturus; species Triturus cristatus. The sequence goes on along the minus strand of NC_140590.1, from coordinate 471,185,832 downwards.
CTAAAATTACATTAGAAGAAATCCTGATAGCACCCATTAAACCCATGTCTCATTTTGCAGATTTCATCCCAGCAAACACCATAAAAACATAGCCTCATCTCTAGTCCCTTTACTCACCCAAATAATCAACTCTTCCCTTAGTGAAGGCATAGTGCCCAACTGCCTCAAAGCAGGGCGATCACTCCCCTTTTGAAGAAACCTGATGCAGACCTCCATCAGGAAAAACAACCTCCTTTATGACCACCAATCAGGCCTCGGACTCAGCTACTGCACAGAGACGTTTATGCTAAAAATAATCGAGGATGCTGTCTCCATAATAGACAATGGAGACCCCTTCCTTCTAGTTCTATTATATTTATCCTCATAATTTGAAACAGTCAACCACTCATCCCTTCTAAGAATTCTAGATGATCAAATGGGTATCAAGGGCACTGTTCTAAGCTCGAATCTTAACTATCCAATTGCTCACAACAGATCAAGATCGCAAACTCTCATAAGCTCCCTACTCCTGCACCGAGTTGTACCACAATGCTCCATTCTATCTCCAACACTATTTAATCTCTATATGGAACCCATCTGCTCCCTCCTGGAGAATGCAACAACCTTTTTTCATCTCTACGTAGATGAAACCCAACTCTATCAGAGTCTCAACCTGAACTGATCGTACGTGCCTGTCAAATATTCTCGAGGATCTCCAATCATGGATGTTGCTCCTGTACTTTAAACTCTAACCCTGAAAAGACAGAGGGGCATATTATCAAGACAGGCGATAAAATTATCGCCGCTTTAGCAGCAGAAAACGGCTGCTAAAACGGCGATAGTGGGCTTAATAATATGCTCTATGGAATTCCAATTGAAGTCCATGTTAGATGTGAAGGACATCTAACCTGAGCTTCAATTGGAATTCCATAGAGCATATTATCAAGCCCATTATTGCCGTTTTAGCGACAGTTTTCTGCCACTAAAGCGGCGATAATTTTATCGCCTGTCTTGATAATATGCCCCAGAGTTCCTCCACTTCTCTGTGCTGCATTGTAACCTACCAGCTAAGTTCTGGATAAACTCCTCAAATCTCCTTGGATCCACCCCTCTACTTACAGACAAGGCTAAATATCTAGTCTTGACACCAGTCTAAATGTACATGCTCATATAAATACTATAGCAAAGAGCGCTAATTCCAACTCAAGCTTCTCAAATGGATCAAACCACTAATTCCCCCTGATACCTTCAAAAAGGTAGCTCAGTCGAAGGTCCTCTCTAAACTGATCTATGGCAATTCTGAATTTATGGGCATTCCTAGAATTCACTTTGCCCTTTGAAGGCAGCCCTCAACTTTACTGCTCGCTTGGTCTCAGGCAGAAGGTGTTCGGACCACATCACTCCTATCCTCACCACTCTTAACAGGCTCCCCATTGAAGCAAGGATTGCCTTTACAATGGCCTGCATTGTCCACAAAACCCTGCATGAAGGTTCACCAAACTATCTAAAAAATAAGCTAACCATTTCAGGTGGCTCCTGTTCCCTGTCCCAACTCAAACAGTCTAGCAACCCCAACCTTAAAAAACTGAGTACTCTAGCGCTGCCCCAAAAATCTGGAATGCCATCCCATCTACCATCAGAACAATCCCCTCACATATTGCCTTAAAAAAGGAACTGGAAACCCTGCTCCTACAACAGTATCTCCCTACTTTATTGCCTGTTTATAAATCTGCTTTCTTATAATGCATGTCTCTCAATCAATTCAGATATTAACCAGTTATTGTTCGCTGATACTCCATTGTCACTTTGTTAATGTATTGTTCTGTTTAGCTCTGTAAAGCGCTCTGATACACCTCAGGGTCTGGTTTGCGCTATATAAGACGGCAAATAGGTGAATAAATGAACATTGTACATGGCCAACTGTGATTAAAGTCAACTGGCAGAGGAGAAGGCCTAATAAGATTTGGATCCAGGGGTCATATTACACTAAAGAACACGTCACGTCACAACTAGTACCTGTGCACTCTTACTTGAAGTTGATACCATTTGGTTATCCAAGGATCCTGAACACATCCTTGACATCTACGATTTTGACCTTAGGTAAGTGTGTGCAGACAGTGTAAAGAGGGCTAGGGCTCTCCACGTCCACTGATATTACTTATCTACAGCTGCTAGCCTGATTCCTCTCATTTTCCACCAAGCACCATTTAGGAGCACTCATTTCAAGCCCTGAATTGACAGAAACCGAGACATATGGCATAAAACATATACAAAAGAGGGCTGTGGTATTTAAAAGGATAGTTTTCAATAGTGTTCGTGCCAAAGCACACATTACTTCTGCTTAAATTCCCTGGATTTATATATCCAGTATTATCTTTGGTACACAGTCAAATGTGTTCCAGTGAGAATATCTTAAGCCTAAATAAAAGATCTCATTTAGTAATGTGCAAAGATTTACATTTCTGACAGTATTTATTATGCACTTCTTCAGACCCCCATTTTAAGCTGCCCCAATTTCCATCTTACTGTATTTCTATTGCATACACTTTGTTACTCTGTGGCATGCAAAGAGTGCCATGGCAAGTAACGAAAATAGGCACCCATGCCCCTGTATTTAGCAGTGGCTTTAGTGGGGTGCGGATGGCACATAATTCCCCCTGGGGTACTGGTGCAGTTGCACCTGCTGCACCACTGATAGATACACCCTTGACTGTACTTTCATGGTTATTCTAATGGACAAGGCAGCTCAGCAGCTAAGCCACTGCCAACATCTCTGTGAGGTCTGGCAGTCCACAGCATGAATCTTACCAGTTCTCTCAGGCTCTTATTTCAGAGGCTGATAGAGTGCCAGTGAGGTTGGTATTGGCACAGTGTTCACATTTAACAGTAGTTTTGGTGTCCAGTAGTACTCTGTTTAAATATGGCTTGGGAGGGCACTGCTATGTCTCTGCAGAGAACCAGTGTGTTCGCTGCCTCTCCGTTTCTTCATAGTGGACTTGAGCTGTAGACCTTTGAGGAACAGGTTTACTCCCAGGTTTACTAAGGCTTCGCACCAGCACTTGCATGACACCAAGTTGTGTAACGGCATGCACACTATCTAGCACAAAAGTAGTTTTGGGTTGCACACATGAACGTTTTACAGCATGAAAACTACTTTGCGCTGTTTTGCTTTGCTTTATATCAAGAGGGTGCTCCTACGTGCGGGCAGATCAATGCAAGTACTCGCGTGTTTTCTTGCAAAACCAATCGAGAAAGAAGGCCAAATTGGGCTTTGCATCAAAAACTAGTGATTGCTTAAAGCAGTTGCAAACAAGGGGAAATGTGTTAATTTCTCAAAATAATTTGTTTGCATGTTTGCAGTAGTGCACAGCACACATCCAATATGAGGGAAACCTCTGAGACTCTACATATAGGCATTTTGGAAGGGTATGCCTCGAGTGCAAGTTGCTACACCATGTGCTGTGTGTGGCGGTCCCTGTGTTTTGCCACCCGCTGAGGCATATGAGAGTAGGGGAGGAGGGGGTGCTGCCGATTCCCTTGACGACCGCAGGTAAGAGAGTGCGATTAACGCGACGGCTGCAGGTAGGGGGGAGGCCACCGCCCCCAAATCTCATGCCGTCAGGCACGGTCCGGTCCCGACCCCTTTCCCTTGCTACGCCACTGTATTCAGAAGCTCACTCATCCCTGCACCAAGGTGCGAAGATGGGCCATGCAAGGCACCCTGAAGGGGATTACACCAGCAGCAGCTCAATTATTGTGCATATGACGCTGCAGTATGTTTTTCTCCTTGTGCAAAGCAGCACAACTAATTTAACTGCAACTCTGCGATGTGTGAAAAATTAAAAAATCGGGCCTGGAAGGTGGGTATGTGCCCTCATCCTACCTAGAAGTAAATCAGACATATGTCAATCTCCTGGGGATCCACATCTAAGTTTTCCCCAGTTTTCATCAGGATTTTCATCAGGAGCCACTGGTGCCGTTTTTTCATTTTAAAATAGAAATGTGACAATTTGAGACAAGAAATTGTTTTGGATAAGCTAATAGCTCCTGATTTCCATTTCATTTCAAACTTGCACTTGGGGGAGAAATGCTTTCTTAAGGTCAAGTGCCCCATAAACATGATCTTCACAGGTACAGACATAAAAAACATATTTATGGCATCTACAACAGCTGGTTGTCAAAGCCTTCTGTAGTGACTGTAGCGTCCTCCCTAGCCCGGGTACCCGCCAATAACTATACCACTTGCAGGGCTTAGTATAACACATCTTTATTCTTGTGTGTAACCATGAACTCAACATTCTAAACCTGCATTCATTTCCCTACACTCTAATGCTTATGTCACAGTTCGAAGGAGTCCATCAGGAGCCACAACGGTTCCGTCATGGCATGCTCACATGACACTACATCCACCCCTTTGTTAAATAAACACATTTTTTTTTTACATATATATACAATTGGAGCTCTTCAATGAGTCTTTGTTGCATGCGGATCACACGTCCTGACCATGTCTGCGGAAACTCGGGACTGGCAGTGAATTGTCCATGACTGTCTTTCTTGATGGGAGACAGCATTATTCAGGGGTTCTTCACTTGTCTTCTCAGACCCAGTATCTGCAATGATATCAGTGCCTGACAAGCAATGAGCCACACATCTGAAATGCGAGAAATCTCGAGTAATGGACTTCCCAGGATGCTGGGCAGTCACCATGTGTCCTTTGCTGGTCACAACATGAAATGGTTCATCAGAGAAAGGAGAGTTAGACTTTCTTTTTCTATACTGACAAACAAAAACTTTATCTCCTTTCGTGAAGGTGACATCTTGTACATGTTGATGCTTGTCTGCATAGGCTTTCATTTTCCTCTTAAGACCCAAGTCTTTAATTTGTGTTTCTTCCTTCGTATTTGATCTTCTGTAGGTCCATTGAAGTAAGTTGGTCTTTATGTCTTTCCCAAACATCAAGGTTGCAGAGTTCTGATGCTTCTCATTAAGATGACTGAGAAAGTCTTTGAATTCCTGACTGTTGAAAGGTGGGCTGTTGTCAGACTGTAAAATCGCAGGAACACCCCAGGTCGCGAAGATGTTGTCTAATCTCTCAATGACACATTCCTAAATGATAGATGAGAGATCTTCGGCCAGTGGAAAACAGGAATATTCATCAACGATCTCCATCAGATGATGTCTGTTGTAAAAAGGACCGAAGAAGTCCGCTGCAATTCTTTCCCATGTATGCCTTGGCAACTCTGACTTGCTTAACAGGTGTTGAGTGGTCTTCGATGACAGGCAGTTGCATTTATGACAGGCCTTTAATTCTTTTTCTACCCTCTCGTTGAGATGTGAAAACCAGACTATCTCTTGGAGAGCTCATTTGTTTGCAACAATTCCATGATGTGGAACACTTCGAATATCTGTTGTCTCAAACTTTCCACAATTACAATTCTCAACCCTAATGGAATATAATACCTTCCTGAGTAATGGACAGCCCTTTTTTGACATTCTTGAATTTTTAATATTCACTGCCGGTAAGAGGTTGAGAGTGCTGGTACCAAGACTGATGTTTAATAATGTCTTTCAGTTTCATCATGTCACTATCTTAACGTGTGGCAGTGACAATTTGTTCTATTGATATGGCATCTGGAGTGCTTGATTTCACTATGAAATATTTGTAGCCCTGGATGATGCACGATGGTGTAGATGTTCTCTTGAAATCACAAACCCCAACATTAAAAGTTAGGAGGCATTTTTGTATTTGGATTTCCAAAGATAGTGAGTAATGCTTGATGATCAGTCACAAGCGTGAAGGGCTTTCCATACAACAATACATGGAAATGTTCACAAGCCCTCACCACTGCCAAGCTCTCTTTCTCAGGCTATGAGTAAGCAGGGTAAAATTGGAGCAAACTTAAGCTGGCATATGACACAATACATCTTCGAGCATTGCTGTGCAAGGATGGCACCCAACCCAACAGGGCTAGCATCAACAACAGCCTGAGTATGAAGCTTTGGATCAAAATATTCCATTTCTGTAGCATCCCAAGAGCTTGTTCGATTTTACGGAGCCTTTGCTTGCGTTCATGTGACCAAAGAAAAGAAACATTCTATTAATGGCTCACCGACAGTGGCGAAGTCTTGTGTGTATCTAGAGCAATAGCTGGCCATGCCAAGGAATGAACGAAACATGGAAACATCTTATGGGGACTGGCAGTTAATAGCACTTGCACTTAGGCAGGATCAGGTGTCATGCCCCCATCAGGAAAGATATGGCCAAAGAATTTTACCTTTGTCTTTTGGAACTCACATTTCTCAGCATTCAAAGGTAAGCCGGCATTCGCGAGCAACTGCCACACTTGAGTGAGAGCTTTGTTATGCTCATTCTGTGTAGCTCCAAAAAGATATGTCATCACTGTAATTGACAGAATTCATGCCAGGCTGTATGATACGTTGAATGACATCTTGGAATAGCACTGCAACTGTTGACACACCGAAACTGAGGGGCATATTTACAAAGGCTTATAGCCACAGGAACGTCACTTTTTGTGACCTTCCTGTGTCGATAAACCCAGCAGTGGCTAATCTATAGGGGCGTCAGGTTTACGCCCCTCCACCCAATTACTGCTTCCTATTTCTTTTTAAACTTGTATTTCAGGCAGTGTGCCTATTAGACCGTCACTAGTCTCTGACCCTCGCTCTGCGCGAGGGTCTGGCAGACGCATTGAACTTCTCACAAACTCATTCTCTAGTGCGCCTGTGTTCTGTCGCAGCTTTTTCTGGGCTAGTCTAATAACAGCCTCAGTGCCTTGGTGTCCAGCAGTGCTTCGAGCCACACTCACCAGTGACTCATATCTCCCTCAGTGATTGAACACAGCACAGGTACGGTAGGCTTAAGCCCTGTGCTTCCTGAGGCTGTCTGTCAATCAGCATGGGTCCATCATTCGCAGCTTATCACTGGGAGTGGTATCAGCAGCCATCCTAAATGCACTTGCACCTATGATAAACTGGGAAACTGACGGGGCTCACACAAAGTTCTTGAACGCTTTTGAAAGCCTCTCACTGCACGCTACTCAAGTTCCAACTGCAGTCCGTTCTCGCTGCCAGGTTAGTTCAGTGACAATCATCAGCTGTTATTCGTAGCGTTTGAAACTGTGCATGCTGCAAGCTAACACCCATGAATTTGTCCAAAATCGAATAAACGTGAAAAAGAAATAAGCCATGAAAGTTAAAGTGAAACTTGCGATATTGTTATGATAATGCGGCCTGTCTGGAAGTTTAACATCCTATCCCTGTTTGTGTATTGACTGTCCGGTTTTCTTTAGCCCAGGGAGGGGATTAAAAGTAACTGGTATCAATCAGTCTTGTGTAGAACATTCACAGGCCTTCATCGTGTGCCAATAAGCAATGGTGCTAATACGCTCAACACTCGCTGATTAACTTTCGGTTTCGTGCAGTATATCCCGGTCCACATGCTTAAAACAACTATACCAGACGATGTCCAAACATGAGGGAGCATATCATCAAGGGGAAGCGATATAATTATCGCCACTTTAGCGTCTGTTTTTGGGTGAAAATCGGCGATAATTCTATCGCACTTATCAGCAGGGACACGCTAACGTGTGTTCCTATGCCTCCGCGCCAGTTTCCCTAATGCCCACCTTTGCAATGTCAATGACATGCAAAGTGGGGGTACCCTACTAAAATAACGTGGAAAATGTCGCTAACAGACATTTCTCCAATTATCAAGCAAATCGCTAACCTGTGTAGCGGCGAGAAACGTAGCGCTAACCGCGCTTATTACAGGTTTCATTACGCCTGCTTTTTAATTGACTAAGCCATTATAGCCTATGGGTGGTGGATTCTGAGGATGAGACCACCCTGCCCTATCATCAACGTATCGCCTATCGCTGTGCGATTATCGCTGGATTTCCAGCAATAATCGCACATTGCTATCGCTGGATTTTTTATCGCATTGGAGATAAGCGTTACTGATAGCATGCTATCTCTGCGATAAAATCCAGCGATAGCTGGCAATAATTATCCTCGCGCTAAGCACGCTTAGCGATAATTATCGCCGGCTGTTGCTGATATGCCCCGAGGTTACTAAGATGCTGGCAAGCTGATAGCAACACTGCTCATTAGTGCATGCTTATATATCTGTAAATAATGGAAGACGCATGGCAGTCAAACAATGTTTTTACATTACCGATATTACCATAAACTCTCTGCGCCAAACACAAAATATTCAGTCGCCCGTAACCTGCAAAACCCCTAGACAGTGTGTTTTTACAAATTCTAATATGCACCCATTTGAAGATGTGGGGTACTTTTTGGCTCTCTTGAATCGTTAATGTGAGAATTTCAAGAATTGAGTAAATTCACTAATTTTGGAGGAATTGGTCTCAAGGGATGAGATTAAAATTGTAATGAACATGAAAAGATGTATCCCCCTACACTGTTGGCACTATACGTTTTAAGTTGAGGTGCGGACGATTTAGTAATCTGAAGTGAAAACCTGCTCTCTAGTTTCCCATTTGAGATCACCAACATTCTACTAAAAGAGAGGGGGTTTGTCTCATTAGTTTTTGTAATGAAAGCGTAATCGGGCAGAATATTGCATTCTGACATGTGCAGGCTGCCAAAAGCCCTCATGCCCTGAAGGTGTGGAAGGCGTAGCTCCATTTTGTTATTGATAATGTTCAACGCAACAGGTGATTGACTAATTAATAATAATGTCAATCATTAGCAAGTCAATCCCTCCTGGACTGGGTTTCCCCACTAAGTGCCAGGAAGTGCAGGGCTCTCATGCAGATGTGTATTAGAAGTCTTGTGGTGGTATTCCTTGATAAAAACCGTAAAGTGGGGAGACCCCATAATCTGAACTGACCCTGAAAAGCAGCTTTCCCAAGACATTGGCCTAATACTCCAGTCCTTATAGAGAAGATTAAGTCACAAGCAGGTGAGATATTGTGTACTGGCCTATCGTATCTCAATTTGTAAAACACAGCAGTGAAGTGTACGACACCTTACATGTGGCACCTGTCTGTGTGCATAGTCACCATAACGCATGTTTGATAGTCCTGTTTAAAGAATAATCTATTTCAGATGTGTTTCCCCAACTGATGCACACCTACACTACAGTCTGTTAATGGCAGATATGTTTTGTCGCCAGTGAACTCTTTCTATAGACTGAATAATCATGCCTTAACATGTTGATTCTACTGTGGATTTTCCTTTCTGTTCAAGTTGTCACCAGAGCTTCGCAAACATTACAGCTTCGTATACGTTGTATACTTTGCATTGCAAGGGATCATGATTTCAGATGTTTATTGTTGTAATACTATATTCATTGAGTATTGTGTAATTTTTACTTTTCTGACTTAAAATGCATACAGTATTTGTGTATAAATATTAAGATACTAACAGGTGTTTAAATTAGTCTACTGATTCTGATTCCCAGCCACTCATTCTTCTCCACCTGAATGCATGTTTTAAATATTGTCTGTCAGAGTGTCATTCCATCACCCCAGTTTTTCATCCTTGACCAGGTTGTCCAACTGATAGCCAACAACAGACAGCAGCACATCAAATGGGGATCAATTGCAATTGTAAATGCACATATTTTTGTGTGGGTATGTGTAACTGTATGCATGTGTGTGGGTGTCTGTGTGTCCCAGTGTGTGTTTTTGTTCAAGGATTTGTGTGGGCATATATAATCATTCATGTAAGTGTGTGTTAGCATGTTCTTGAACAAAAGGCCCCTCACCCATTAGAACCAATGAAATACTGGGTGGGTATTCACACAAAATGAGTTAATTTATCTCTCTTTACTAATCTTATATGATTCACAAACATGAGGCACGGTGTCTTGGCATTTGCCTTTCTTCAGCTCCTACTTTGAGGGTGGATGTCCGCAAAGCAGAACGTCTGCATTTGTACCCTTTAGAGTGAAAAAGACTGCAAAATAGTTTCTTCCCATTAAAACATTCATTCAAGGTGAAGATTTTGTTTTCATCTACACTAAAAACAAATGATTTTGACGCTGCCCCCTATTTACAACTGGGTGGACATATGGGGCAGCGCCAAAATTAAGACCATAAATAACCTGGTCCCAACATGGCGAAACGAGGAGAAATTATGAATTTCTCTTTGTTGTTGCTGTTTCCATGTGTGCTGCATTGTGCAGCACACATAGAAACAGCAAAACGCCATGAATGACTTTTTATGTGCTGGAAGGTGTCCTTTCCTGTGCATAAACAATCATGAAAAAATCACAAGTTGCAGCTTGTATGTGTGCTGCACAATGCAGCACATATTGGAGTTATAAATCACTATTAGTGATTGATTATGTGCAGGAAGGGACACCTTCCTGCACATAAACAATCATTCCCTCAATGCAGGCACCCTTGCACTATGGTGCAAGGGTGCCTGCATTGGCACTAGGGAGCTGAATTTAGCACCAGCGCTAGGGAAAAAGCAGGGGTATACCGTATTATTGTAAATAAGGCCATCCCTATGTTTTCAGAAAGGTGGAGCGCGGTGTTAGCAATTTTTGCTTAACGCCATGCTCTGCCATTCTTTTGTAAAGATGTCCTTAGTCTCTTGTAACCGAACAAACCAACATGTGTAGAAAAGGCTGTAATGTACCTGCACTTCCCCTCAAGTTCCAACTGATGATATCCTTTATTCAGATCCAGGTGGGAGAATACCTTGGCCTCAAGCAATTTTGTTATCATGCCAACAATGTGCAGACCTTGATGTCATTCCCTTTCAATTGCCTTGTTCTCTTGACGCATATCCATGCAAATGCAAACAGCTCCTTCACTGTCCATTTTGGGTACTACCAGTATGGGAGAAACCCATGGAGATGGACCAGTATAACACTCAATGAAATCATGCTTGAGTAAAGATTCAAAGTTCCTTTTCAACCACTTCCTATAAGAGAAAGGTAATTTGTGTGTCTCTTTGAGCAATAGGACGGATATTCTTATTAATGTGCAAGAAGTCTTGAGTTTTCGCAACCCATGAAACAACAAGGGGAATTGACTAAATATTTTGTAATGAGCATTCATGTTATAATTCAAGGATATCTGTATCATATCAGCGACTGTGCTGAAGCAGATTATCTCTTTGCCAGTTGTAGGATCCTCCCCAGCCTGGTTTCTCGCCAATGTCTATGCCACACACGAAGCTTAGTGAAACAAGTCATTATTTGTCTGCATGTCACTGCAAACTCAAAATTCTAAACCTACATTCAATTCACTACGCTCTAATGCTTGCGCCACAGCTCTGCTGAGGACATCAGAAGCCACAAATGTTCCATAATTACATGCTCACATGACATTACAGTGACTGCTAGGTGACTCTGAGTGCTCAACAAATCACATTAATGAATAAGGACTCACAACATCTGTATATAGAATTGCATAATCAGTGATGCGCATGTGGGCATAAATCGACTCAACAATGCAGAGCGCTCACTCACAATAAGGGGTTGAATCATGATTCTCTATTGAGTACTGCACCTTCGCAGAAGGGATCAGTGTGGTTCTTTTTCATAACTTCAGTCTATACATTGACGGTAAAAATCAGAGTTAGTGCATGAGCTGCAGATAGCGGAGCTCAAAAAGTATTTGCCTCTGTTACTGAGCTCTACTGAGCTAAAGCTGCACAGAAAATAGTGCATGAGCAACAGACCGTTTACTAGCAGGGTCACACAGGCTTAACATTTAAGGCCAGAGTGGTGATGTGTACGTGCCAACCTTATGAATATGCTACTATACAAAGTGGATTGGAAAATCAAACAAAATCTACCCAACAATGTGGAGTAGCTAGGATCTGAGCCGGCAGTTCTTATTTGAGTTGGTGGTTGCAGGTGGAGGCCACCGGCACTGAATTTTGGGGACCAGCACTTATTTTTCCTCATCAAATATTTCCCAAGGACAAGAGGGAGAAAAACACACAAATGGGAAGGAAGGAGAATGAGAAAGACAAAAACTCAAATTAAGCACTGTACCTGGCTGAGTAACATAAAGAAGTTCTGGCAAAAATGCCCATACCAGCCCTGCTCACTTTGTCTCCTCATGCTACCTCTTTCTTTCCATCCATCCATTCTCTCCTAATCGCCTCTCTACTTCTCCCCTCCTTCTCTCTCCTAATGTCTCTCTTGCAGCCTCTCAGAGCCTGCTGCAATTAATCTTGCGGGGAAAGTGACACTTTAGACATTTCGCTGAAAGTTTAAAAGTTCCAACAATGCTGTGAATGTTTGCAAATGATTTCAATGGGGTAAGAAGACAGGGTAGGGTGTTCTAGTTTGGCAGCTTTACAGTAATTATATATTACGAAATATATCTATTTGCATTTTCTGGATGCACACATTGAATTTATTTATGTAAATATTGTCCGCCTCCCCGTCTTTCTGGTGTAGTTTTGGAGCTGGTGGCAATTAATACACACAGCTGGCACACACCTGCCAACCAGCTGTGCTTACTAAATGCCTCAAATGTAGGCCTCAGCAGCAAATCATCTGAAAACACAAACACAGCGGGAATGCTGTCAATTAAAAATTGAATAATGTGCCTAACTTTTCTTCAATTGATTTAACCATGGTGGGAGTTTGTTTGACCTAAATCTATATGTACACATATTCTGTTTTCTTTTTAGGTCTGACCTAGAGGCAGCTTTATTCATCTCAAAAGCCTCATGTAGTAAAAGAAATCATAAATAAAAATACTTTGGTCAGCCCTCTTCATCCATTGGTCTAGTCAACTGTCATTCACATTTTGCTTCTGCCCACCACAGCATACAGCATGGGAAAACAGGTCTGCATACTTTAGTTTCTGGCGCTCTCGCACTTCGAGTGGCGGCATTTTGACTGGAAATATGTCCTCGTCTAACTAAAAGGAACTGCACTTCAGTGTCAGGGCATGTGTGCCAATCTCTGCTGTCATGGTATATATCTATTTTGTTTGTTTATTTTTTGTAATGACCTGGCAGGCCTTTACTTTACTCAGCTAATGCTTTTTCTGTCCATTATTTATTGGTTTCTATTTTTTTTGCTATCCTTCATGTCTACAGATTACAGTAATCAAAACGAATAGTACCTTTTCTTTTCACAAACGAGAAAAATATTTTCCTGTGATGTGCATTAAAAATTAAAATTACTTCTTTACCTTTTCTAAGTATATTTGCCAGCTATCAAGCATTCTTATTATTTTACTAAAATAATAAACTGTATTTTCTTTTTATTGAACAGATGTGGCTGTCACACTTAATCAATGGCATGCTTCCTGTTTGAGGCATATGCTTACAATAAAAATAGTTTAACCATTACACCAGCTTGTCAAGACCAGACCTACTGGTTTTGTCAATGCTTGTTTCAATATTAGAGTCGAAAAGGTCTGAGTCCCCAGCACAGTATTATACCTCTTTATATCAGAAATGTGTTGAATTAGGGCGCCTAGAAAAAAATATAAGTTTTGAGGAGGGACTGGAAAAGTCTTGAGGAGACAGAATGTGGGGTGAATGTGGGGTGAATGCATGTTTGGGTATAACAGGGAGGGTGACAAAAGGAAGAATGGCGGGCAGATGGATATTTTGCTAGGTTATGTTAGAGTGCATTTGTAAAGTGCTTGTGGGCATAAGCCTCTTCGCTCTCTAGGACTAACACAATCTGTAACAACAGCTGGGGTTATAGAGGTTTTTTGCATAAAAAGACAGGTTTTCAAGTGTTTTCAGAAACCTAGAAGACAGGTTTCAGATCGTAGGGATAGAGGTAGCGATTTCCAAATTTTAGCACCAGCTGTGAGATCAGCTTTCTCACCTTGGGATATTGCTCTTGATCTAGAGCGGGGGGCCGGATCCATGCCAGATTTTTAGCAGATCCTCATTTAGATGAATGTAGTTATCTTAAAATCTGGCATCGATCTAGTCCTTCAGGACCAACTTTCGAGAACCCTGATCTAGAGAAAGAGAGGATGAATGGTTGGCAGAATGCAGGTTTCTAGTAGGGCTGTGCCATCAAAATATAATTGCAAGAAACATTGGACAGCTTTAATAAATGGCCTTGTGCAAAACAATCATGGATTAAAAAGTAATCCTGTGATGCAGGGGTATCCGGTGAAGGGATCTTAAGATAGGCGTAATGTGGTACCACCTGGTGGACCCTGTGAAAGGCGAGCTTCTGTGCTGTGTTGAAGATGTTGAATCATTTTTCAGAAGTGGGAGGATTTATTTTATGTTATATTATGTGATATGTGGCCGCATTAGGACATGTTCTGCTGTGGGTTAGGAAGGAATGCTGCCATGCCTTGTATTTAGTTATTGTATGTTATTTTGTGGGATGGAACTGTATGCCATGATAAGCTATATAAGTTAGGCTTAATAACTTCAGTTGGTTAGTAAGTCTCATGCTTTCCAAAGTAATAATTACAAAAAGGTATACATATTTGTATGCGTACAGGATCTTTTAGGCAACCTTCTTCATCCATTAGTTAATTTAAATGTCAATCACATTTTGTCTCTGTCCACCACAGCTTATGACATGGGACAATAGTTCTATCTCACTGTGATTGAAATTATTTTACTTGTCGAAGTCAGCCTGAAAATGTACTCCACTTTAATGCCAGAGATCTTGAGCCAATCTGTTTTAATTTCTTTCATTATTTTTTTAGATCACTTTATATCGCAATTTATTGTGCAAACTTTTGATGCATATTGCATATGTTTACTATGATGAAGCATGTAATGTTTGTTGTGTGCCTCCTTTTTATAAGTATGCTCAGTATCTCGCAGATTACTTTGTGTTATAGTATGGTTTGATGTAGCATTGTTTGAAATGCTTTACTATGCTGTGATATACTGTGGGATGATACGGTGTGGTAAGGATTGGTATGGTCTTTTTTAGAATGGCACAAGACAATATGGAATGGCTCAAAATAGTTTATTGTAGCATGTGATGTGTTGATGTGGTGTAATATGGAACGGGATGATATAGCATGTAATTGGATGGTATCTTATGTTACAGGATTATTGAACAAAGCAGCTATTGCCTAATATTTGGCCTCTTGCTACTTTAAGTTTCCGTGGGCAGGTACATGGATGCAGCTAAGAGTTCATCCGGCAGAGAGTCTCTGTGGGTGTATTTTCTTCTGGATCAAGGGACTGTGGTTGGTGTAGTTGGACGATGAATGTATTTCCTACTAAAGTATTTGAAAGAAGGTGGACCTAAATCTTGCAGCCCTGCAAAAATAAAATAACTCGAATGAAAAAGACTTTGGTGATGTGATATGTTTTGTATGTGGAATTATGCTATGTTACTGGCTATTTGGATACAGGAGAATTTGCCAACTACTTGTCCGCTTAACGCTCTCTGCATGCATCGGTCTGCATTTGTGATACTACTTGGGAATTCATTCCCAAACCTTCTTGATGTGTGTGTGTTTTCGATGTTGCAGGTTTTTCTTATGGATTTTTTTAGATATCAGATAAAAGGGAGGTCAAAGCAATGACAGAAAAAAATACCTTCTATATCTTCTGAAAGAAACTGCCAAGCCTTGTGGCACCCCAAAGGTGACTAAGGGGTTGAGGATTTTGAAGAAGGAAGGGCATGTACTTCTCTTTGTGCATGTCAGAATCTCTCTGTGCATGGTTACCAACATCCTATCACACTGAGATTTATATTCAGATAGAGAAATTAATTCCTATTTCTATCAGGATAGTTACAATTTCTAGTGGCATACATTGACATAGAAATGAGACTAGTCAAGTCCTCCCAGGACAGAATATTCTCCTAGTGGAAAGAAAGGTCCAATCTTGATGAATGCCTTCAGTGCCATTATATGCATCCTTTGCTATCAGGGATAACCAACGCTCCCTTTCAAGGTGGTCAGCAGAGGCTCAAGGACACACAGTAAAGGGAAAGTAGTTGCAGAAGTGGAACACTTTCCATGTAGAATCTTATGGACGACTTATCTAAACTAAACCAGTGGTTGTTTCTTCCTTCAGGCGTCAGCCGAGATGCACAGATTCAGCCAGACAAGATGTTTTTCATCAAGAGGTAAGGATTAACAAACTTTTTAAGTGTTCCCAAGAAATACAGTCTCCATGGAAATGGGAACTCTGGCACAACATTTTCATAGTGAAACACCTTGTGGAAGTGAAAAACAATACGATCGATGCTCTTAGTTATAACTGCAATGGGTGCCATTATTGGTAGTTGGGCCTTTAGTAACTTTTTAGAATGTCTTGACTGGGGGGGAGGAAATCCATGAGGAAGATTGTTCGATACCTTAGGGGAAAAATATCCTTAATCTTTTACTGCAATCCCTCCAATATCATGAGTATTGAGAAGATGAAGGCACGCATGCACCTATTCTACAGAATGAGGATCAGAATGTGAACTTGACAGTTTTGACAGAGTGAATATCAAAAGGTGAATGCAGTGATGTTTCAAGTAGTTTGGTTCTGCCTCGCCCGCGGAATGTTTGGCATCTTCTAGTAGACACTATGCCCGTGTAAAAATAGGAACGTGAAAGTATCAGTAAAAAAATCCTCGCAGGCAGAAGAGCTCCTAAAGAAGTTCAGTCCAGAAGGGACAGTCAATATCAGGGTTCAAGAGAATGAGAAGTCTAAAAAGAGCTCTTTGTGGACTGTCCCCCTCTCAGTTTTCTTCTCCATCCTAACCTGTTATAGGGTGTTACCTAGTGTCAGATCATGCCAGCCTGAGTTCAGTCATCATTCATCCAGTATGCAGCCTTGGCTGCAATACCATCACACAGCTTAAAAACACATATGTTGCTGTTATTCTTTGTGCAAATTTACACACCATATATGGCTATCTGATGAATTGATATCCACAACTGAGGCTAGTCATCAAATCAATACATTTAAATAATGGGAAGCACAATAGGCTACATAAGGAATACAGAAAGTGGTTAAGTTTTCAAGCCATACAGGTTTAGTAAAGGTTAGAAATGTTTACAGATTCAAAATCATAAATTTTGTGTCAATTAATATTCAATACATACATGCATTAGTAAATACAGATTTCAAATCAATGACAGTCATATGTTAGAAAACAAACTATAATAGGATCGCCTCAAAAGGAACTGTTAAGTAAAATCTGTTCTCTCATACAGAGAGCTCTGCTCTAAGGTGTCTCAAAAGTGGACCAAAACATGCCTGCAATATATTCTGCAAACATTATGGAAAGATTCTGAACTGCTGTCTAAATTGCAATAGATTAAATAACACAATTCTAATGTTTGATGCACCTACTCATGGTTCCCATAAAACACTCCAATTCATTTAAGGCATACCAATACATTCTAAGACTCATTCGGTTCACAGGATACTACATAATGAAGTTTCTCCAAGCGTCCATTAAACTTAGTTTCAGCAACAAACAAGATACATTGGAATAGCCTGTATTCTGCAGGCGTACTGTAGCAACTAATTAAATCATTCTGTAGTTATCAGGTAAACAATTCACATGTGAAATTAAGTAAAGTAACACTGCACTTGTTAATTGTGAGTTCAGCTCCATCTAAAAATAAAAATACACAGGTTTATGAAAAATGATAGTAAAAAGACGTGAGCAATTTTAAAATGCAGGCCTACATTAGCTATGTTTAATCTATACTTCAATAATACATAGTTAATACCTTTGAGTGTATGTATGTTAATGTTGATATGAATGCAAAAACATTTAAGATGAAAAATAACCATATCAATCCTCCCTCTGGTGACTCTGGGAGTCACCACAAATTACAACCACGTTACTTTAAAATCTCCCCTTACACAGAAATTGTTGAATTTTGCAGCTTCTTACTAGATTCCAGATCTTTCACCCTTCTTTCTATTTCTGCCTCTCAATACAGGCAGCTCCATGGCATCTTGGCCCACCTTTAATAGTAATAATTGTTACCGCTCTCACAAAAAAAAGAGGCATATTACACAAATTATAATGATATTGGAGTTAGTATTTTCTTAACTAATTCACTACCAATATCATTCAGCCACTTACCAATTTTAGAAAATCCTTTCCCTATTGATTCCCAGGAACCCCAATCTCACTCATGTTAGTTACAAATGTGTTTATTTTGTTATGTATATCCGGAACATACGTGCAGCATTGTTGGACACATAACATGCGTCAAACTCCTCCCTCTTTCCCAAGTAAGCTAAATAACCAAGCCTGTTCTGCAAAACCTTTTCCCTTATTGCCATAACCTCAGAACTAATTGTGGTTAGAGAACCAGCTCTGTTAGTAGAAACACGATCTCCAGGGTTGACAGCTTTTAATCTTCAAATCTTATAAAACTATACCTGCAGAACGACTCATAGTTCAAAATATGTCATCTACTACTTGCAAAGCACTAAGTTTAGTTCTTGCTTGAGTCACTATTCCCTTATCATCTATGTCATCTACATGATACGCCTTAGGAAACACTAAAGCTAAATAACAGCTACCAATACAGTTTGATGGAAGTTGAAAATAGCATTTTTTTGAACACCTAAGAAACTCCTGGAATAACAGGATCCTTTCCTGAAAATATTTGCTCACCCATAACTTCTACACTTTGTACTCATTCACTCCAACCCACCATCTGTGGCCTATGCACCTGCTCCTTTCATATCATTCATCGTTTCCCTTCTTCTTTAAATCCAAATGTAGGTTCAGATATATTCCAGACTCTTTCATCATTACTTTTTCCATTTCCTAACCTACCTAGGCTCCTTTCTTTAGCCTCCTCTCCATCTCAGCCCTCCTTTCATCCAGTTCCTCTATAAAGGTTCTCTCAGCCCTAGTCAAGGTACATGTAGCCCTAACATTAAGTAGATTAATAACTCCAATTGTTGTGATTCACCTTAAATAATGGCCCATCCCCTCCATGGACTTGGCTGCTGTATTCACATTTACATTTTTAAACATAGGCACATCATCTAAAAGCAAGTCAACATTGGAAAAATTATGTACAAAGTGATCTTATTGATAAAACAGGCTCATAGTTATGCTGCAGGTTAGGGCGTAGGTTAAAGGTAAGTGGTGATATGTCACACCAGCTACAGTCAAAATGTGTGAATATACATACGAAGCAATCTCTGTCTCCAATAGCTTTGGAATCATTGTGCAGTAGCAAAAAAGAATGATCAGAATATTTTCTCTCTGAACCATCCACGTGAAAAATCTTCATGGTAAATCTCTTTTTGTTTCTTTAAATAAGCGAAATAAGGTTTAGTTGTGGTTAAGGCATGCTCAGCAGAAGAGTTCAGACTCACCAGTAAATCAATCATTTGTATAACTATGGCAAATACCACCATGAATTTTTGCACTCTGCAACCTCACACAATGGCTTCTCACAAGTCATATCGAAAAGAAAAAGAAAAATGAAAATAAAAATCTACTATGTGATTCTACTGCATAAATCAGTAAATCTTCAAGTTTTTTCAGTGTAAGTCTGTTAATTCAGTTAACTTCAGGATTGGGAGCCTACAATATATAGCTGGATACTCTTAAGGGACAACAATCTAACTCCCCTACTAGAATTTACAGACCTAATATCTTCACAAGATATTCAGGATACAAAGCATGAACCTCGACATCTGGAAGTGTGTCACTTGAATTCATTCAATCAAAAATATCAATCAATCTTTGTTGTGATAGCACTATTCATGTTTTTTTTAACTCTTTGATGATTCTAAATCTCATGAGCTCTCAAATCAAGCTTGCTTTCAGAAAAGTAGGTCCATTCAGGAGCTGCATCCCTTTGACTAGGCACTTGTTGTTACCTTGGTCTTCTGACTTCTGGCTGCTCAATGTCACTGTCACTTTGTTTGATTGACTCTGACTCTTCTCTGATTGTTTCTAGGAGGCATTCTTCTGATACAACAGCCCTCAGTCTCTTTACCCTTTTTTGGTCATCTCTCTTCCCTGTGCACTCTACCTGAAGTACTTGCTCTTACTTCCAGTTCATGGTGAACACCCTCGTTCTCAGTGATTTGGTTTACTGTGGTGACTCTTGGCTGCTTCACCACAAGCTGTTCACCTGTGTCGGCTTCACATCAAGACTCTTGTGTGCAATCTTCTCCTCACTCTGAACGTTTGCTCTTTGCAGGAGTTTGACTCTGCGAATCAGTGGTTGTTGTCACCACTTCATCACTGGTTTGTCTCAAACTGTTGATGTGGTAGGCATGATTTCAATTTGCAAACCGTCACAATTCACATCAGTGTTCACCACAAGGATGATCTGGAAAGGGCCTCACTTGAGCATCTCTAGGCAGGTATTTCTATCATGTTCCTTCACCAGCATCCAATCTTCTAGACTTAGATTGTGGTGCTTCTTTTTTCTTGGAAGTGGAGTTTTCAAGTCAACTAGGTAAGAGAACACACCACATCAGCCAAATCCCTTGCAGTAGTTAAGAATCATATTATCCGATATTTTCATACTCATGGATACAGGCACTGCAGGAAATCTCATGGATCGCGCCATCAACATTTCTTGATGGAAAAAGTCCGATCCTCTGATGAGGAGTGCTTTGGAGGCTCATCAGAACCAAGGGAAGGATGTCTGGCCATTTCAAAGTAGACGCACACACTTTGGCCAGTTGAGATTTTAGCATCCCATTGACTTGCCTCAATACTCCGGATGCTTCTGGTCTGTACCTACAATGAATTATCTGCTCTACCTGGAGTGCTATATACAGTAAATTCATATTCTAACTTTTTTAATGGGCCCCACGATCTGACTTAGGCGTAAGGGGAAGGATGAATCAATTCCCTCTGTAATAATTTTCTCACCATGAGACTGTCACACCTCCTGATCAGGTATTCCTCAACCCAACATGAAAACAAACAGGCTACCACCAAGACATAACAGAGTCTGTTGCAGGTGAGCATTTCTACGAAATCAAATTGCATAAGGGTAAAGGGACCACCTGATCTTCCTATGTGACTCATTGTCACAAATGTCTTCATACCTGCATTTAACTACTTGCAAGTAAAGCACTTGTGACAAAAACTCTCTGCAATGACATGGAAATGGGGATTAAACCAGAAGGTCCTAAAAAGACAAATCATAGCGCCTTTCCCAATATGAGTGGAGCGGTGGAAATGCCTTGCTATGTGAAAGAGCATTTCATCGGGTAAAACAGGTTTCTCATCTGTCAAAACTCAGACCATACCCTAATTCTTTACGCATTCAGACCTCACCCACTGTTCCTTCTCTGTCTTTGGGGCTCCAGCTTGTAGTGATCTCAACTCTTCCCAAGTATCAATGAAACAACAACATTTTCAGTTTCACATGTGTCTTCTCGATTGAATGTACAAGACTCAAGGGTGCAGTACCTTACCATTTCATTCATGTAGCGGTTTAAGGCAGTAACACAATCACATCCACTGCTGTGTGCGGCATATTTTACAACAGGCAATTCCAGTGCATCAAGCAAATGCATGACATCATTCCTGTTTCTTATGGGGTAACAAGAGGAAGTCAAAAAACCCTTTTGTGACCACAACTGTCTAAAATCATGGACCACACTAAAATCTTCCTTACTATCAGCGTAAATAGTGATACTCAGACTGTTGGAAACGCAAGGTGCTCTAGTACGAGTGATCACTTCATCCATCTGTTCAAAAGTCACAGCGCACAAATAGGAGGCATCCACAACACCTTCAAGGGTGCACAGACAGTAAGATGCTTGCAGAATTTCTAGTCCATCTCTTAGGCAAGATCCATCAACAACCAAGGTAAAATTGGGCTCTTCCAAAAGGACATCTCGAATGTCATGTCTTGGCTTGGTACACAAGTCAGTAACATCTGGACAGTCATGGTCAACCCCATCATCCTCTGAATCATTCTCTGAAAATGTCAAAAGTGTAGCAGACATACATTCTCTGCAGCTAAAATCACTTGTACATATTTAGTAAACTTGCTGTTTGTCAT
Source organism: Triturus cristatus (assembly GCF_964204655.1). Classification (NCBI taxonomy): domain Eukaryota; kingdom Metazoa; phylum Chordata; class Amphibia; order Caudata; family Salamandridae; genus Triturus; species Triturus cristatus. Next base: position 471,163,921 of record NC_140590.1, on the reverse strand, counting down.
GTGCTGTGTTTGAGTATGGTTCAACAATATCTCAACTAAGTGTGGAACTATTACAATAAGCGTGTAGCTCATAACAATGTCCTCACACTATTCGATTCTGACACCCACTGCAGGCACTGCCATTAGGCATCCAGGAAGCTCTGCCGCTACTGGATCGAGTGTAGCAGGGAAATAGGCCACTGGCCATTTTGCTTCTAGGTCTGGGTCAAAACAAACAATGTGCACACTCAATGCTCATTGCAATAGAGGAGAAAGTCCTTATAATAATCAGATATTCCTAGGGCTGGTGCGTGATAGAGTTTCTCTCTGAGCAATAGGAAGGCACTCATGTAAGTCGCTGTAGAAGCTTTGCCAGTAGGGAAAAGTTGGAAATCCACTGATAACAGTAGCCCCCTGTTCCCAAGAACATCCTGACTTCTCTCTGAGTTGTAGAGGGGGTTCATTCTCTGAAAAGTAGAGATATACTCTTAGACCACTTTCCTAGCCTCTTTCTCAATGTAATATCCCAGATACAGAACCGCTGCCTGACAGCACTATAATTTTGTAGGGGTCACCTTGTGTCTGTTCTCTGCCAAATGTTTTAAAAAAGTAATTGTGTCTTGCTTGAATGCTTCTTGCATTATTGACGCCACCAACAGGTCATCAATGTACTGGACCAGAAACGAGTTGCATGGCAACTGTATGGCCTCCAGATTCTTCTTCAGCATCTAATTAAAGATCAGAGGCTCACTGTATACCCTTGTGGGAATCAACACTATGCCTGAGTTTTCCCTAGAAATCGTAACTCAAAAAAGAACTAGCTATTCTCAAGTAAGGGAATGGAAAAGAATGCTTGACAAAGATCTATGACAGAGAATCACTCTGCATTACATGGAATTTGGAAAAATATCACAGCAGGATTTGGTACCACTGGACAGCATTGGACAACAATTTGAATAAACTTTCTCAGGTTCTCCACTGTCCTCCACTTTTTATTTGAATTCTGCAAACTCAAGGTGAGTTGCAGAGACTTCTTTTATGGTGCCTTATTCTAGCATTGATTGAATCACAGGTGTAATTTGGACACTTCAACAAAGGGTGAAGTTGTTTTGGGGCACTCCTGGATGCTCTCCGTTAGCTTTTATTTGGATTCTCATTGGTTCAACATTCTTGAACAGACCAATGTCCTTGCCTGTAAAATCCCAGACTTCCTTTTTTTATGAAATTTCTTAAGTCAGGTAGTAATACTACTTCTGTCAGGACCTGAAAACATCCTAAATGCTGCTTTTCATGATTTTGATTTAAGGTCTATATCTTCAACATGTGTCTGGAGTTCTACACCATGTGGTGTGCAATAGATCATGCTGTTTAACTTGCTGAGTAAGTTCTCGCCCAACAAACTGACTGGACATGAATCACATATTACAAATTGATGGTCCTATTTGAGAGGCCCTATTTTTACAAGAATCTTTTCTGAAACTGGGTTCGTGCTCTGCTGATTTGAGAAACCTACAGCTTGGACTTATTTTCCCGAGAGGGATAGGTGTGGGACGTCCACTGTTCTAACAGTGGAGCAGGTAGCTCCAGTATCAATCAAGAATTACATGAGGTGGCCATTCACATCTCTATCTACATTTGGCCCATTTCTGGTCTACGTCTAGAACTGAACCACACATGCAATCGTCCTCCCTTCTCAGGTACCGTGATTGTGATTGATCAGGGTCCAGTCCAATGAGGCTGTCAAACCCCAGGAATTGTTGGAGATTTTCAGCACTCATAAAAGCTTTCTGTTGAAACTTTGGATTTGGATTAGGATGGCATCTTTGGCTGGACATATTTTGATGCATCATTGGGGATTGGGACATATTAGCATTATATGAACTTCAACTTGCGTATTCTGCATCAGCATAACATCCATATTTGGCATTTGAACATAATTGTCCATTCAGTTTGAGTTCAATCTACATTCTCATTTCCATTGGCCCATCTTATTACAAATATGACAAGCACTAGTTTTCTTCAACATGTTTGTGTCCATCCTTGCATTCTGATTAACAATCACTCCTCACCCTTTACCTTGTGAATGAAAATTCCCTGTCTGCAACATCTGACCACCACCTTAATAACCAACTCCCTACATTCCTCCACTGACTCTAGGAACAGAAATTAACCCTATACCCGCCACATACAGACCATTCTGACATCCTCTCTGTGCCAATTTTTTCTGAACCAATATGAATTTCTTCTTAATCTTCACCTCCAACTTATCACTTCAATATTTTACAATCATGCATTTCATCCAGAGACTTTGACTGCCAACAAATCACATTCTGCTGTATATGCAAATTATTTCTGCATGTAAACCAAGAACAAACTGTGATAAGACCCCACTAATATTTTTCCTTTATGGGTTTTCAACCTCACTGTGCTATCTGAAAACCTGCATCAATCTCTCATAATAACCATGCACAGACTTTTTGGACTTCTGCGTAGTTCTGGTTATTTTGAGCCAATCAACCTCTTTCTGTGGAACCTTTAGTTTCAAATGAGCAATCACCTGGTTGTACTTGTCCATAAAGGTAAGTGAGGGTGTGTTTGTTGTAGCACCTCTTTGGAGTTTAGCATATGTCCAATCTACAGCCACCTTGCATTCTGCCCGCAAACCTCTAGGCACCACAAATTCTAAGAAAGTTTTCAAGTCTTCCGAAAGTACTTTCAAAATCTTCACAGATCCGTCCACTGCAGTATACCATTGGTCAGTATTTTAACGCCACTTTGAAAATGTATTTCTGAATACGAAAAGATCACCACTACTCCAGGGCATGTGAACATACCCATCTCCATGCACCTCTCTCAACAGATACTCTCTGACCTCTGTATCATTCACACTTACTTCCCCTTCAGCCCCACCTGTATCCTGTATACTCTTTCTTTTCTCTGTTTCCTTTCCTTTCTTGACCATCCTTACTTGTGCTTTTGTGTTTTCCTCCACTTACTAATACATTCCACTAATTCCCTGACATTTATTTTAAAGCCTCATGTTCTTATATTCTTTAGTGTATCCTCGGGCATATATATTCTGTAACTACCTATTTTAAATCCTTAATTTTAGTCAAATCAACTCCAAACTCTGCAGCTCTTCCAGTTTTTTATGAGCCACCAAGCACATCTTGCTGCTTCCCTACTCAAGATCTCAAGTGCTACTTCATTATACCCATCTATGAAATCTAAGTCGAGATTTCCCTTTGCAAGCTTCCCAAGTTCTGCTTTTAATCTTAAAACATCAGGTTCTCTTAAGTGGGCCTCTTTTTTAGGGGTTTTGGATTCTGAGTTTGCATCAGTCCCAACAATGGAAATATTTATAGGTGGTACACCTCCTGCATGGGATCGTGCTCTAAAGTATAGTGTAGTTCTAATGTCAGATGTATTAACAGATGCACCAGGGGTAGTAATAATAACAGTAGTACTAGTGATTCCTGATGACAGATCTGGGATAATAAGGTGTAAACCTTGTTTTGGGGAACTGTGGTCCACTTCCCACAGCTTCCAATGGGGCTATTGACTCCCTCTGGGTTGATGTACCTCATTCTATGGAGGTAGTCAGGAATTTAGCAAGTCATCCAAAAATTCATCATCAGTATCACTGTAGCTCTCATTCTCTCTCTTTTCATTGCCACCTCCCTCTCATGGCTTATTTTCTTCTGTTCTTTCCTTTGCTGTCATAGAATACATCCCTACGCCCTCAATCATATTTTTTCTCCACCCACTTCTGCTTCGTATCCACCGTGCCTTCATCCAACTATGGACTTTATTTCTGACTTTGTTTTTAAATTTCTCCTTCTCATGAGCAGCATGTTCTTATTGATTCAACACTTCATATTGAGTAGGTCTCGGTGGGGGATTCATTTCATGTAGCACTCACATAATGTTCTCAATTATTCTCATAGTGAATGTGCCGTGAGGGGAAAATTGCAAGCACCCATCATTTGCAGTGATCTCATTTCATTGTTTGACCCAAATACAAGTATTAAAACCGGCTTTAGTAAGTAATATAGTGTTCCCTCCAGAGATGCCTCCTCATGCTTACAAACAGGTTTTCTGACATTAATTCTCAACATAGCTCTTATTTTCTTAAAAAATCTTCCCATGTTCCTGTGTTAACTCGTAGAGGAAGCAAGTTTAACCTTAGTAACAAGATGTTTCTCCTTACGTGGTGTGGGAGATTTCATAGGAGGTAATTCCCTGTATACTGTAAACAAAACAAAATCTCCCTTTTCCTACTCACTTTGTTCAATTTATTTTATCAAGTTTATTTTAAAAAGGTTTCAGAAATGGTAGTTTCCCCCTCTGGACAATCTCAAACATTTCCAATGCTTTTATATAGGTGGGATAAAGTGCACTTTTTCTTTGATACTATGAAACATTTTGAGCTGTAATGCTGCTTGAATTAAACCTATTTAACATCCCAACAAGCTGTCGCCCCATCTCAGAACAGTTGTCATAGCAAGCACAAATGTGGAAGGTAACCCAAATGCAAGGCGAAGAGTGGATGGAGAGCCAAGGAATTCAAAAGACAAATTATGCGCCAAAAACGCCCCTCTACTATCTCAAAAAAGACCAATGTAGGCATTACTCAGTGTGGGTGGGATGTTTGTCTTATATACTGAGAGGACATGTTCAAAGTGCCTTATCCTACAACACTTGTACAATCTGTACATAGAAGAGGCCTGGGACAAGGCCTTACTTTTACAATTCTTTATATGGTCTTTGTTTAGTCAATTATTTGAGAAGAACCAACCAAGATAAGAATACATTGCACTACATCTATCTTGGCGCTCCCCAAGAACCAGTTAAAGAGTTGCATCATTCTGGACCCCTTCATTCTAAAAGTCATAACTTTACTCTTAGATATGTTTATTCATAAAAAGTGTTCCTCCGCATATTTCTCCAAAGCTGAAAACGTGTTTGGAAGCCTATTGGAGTTAGGTCCAACAGAACAAAGTCGTCTATGCAAAGAAGAAAACCAACATCTATTAAACCAAGTTTAGGAGGATCCCCCTTAACCAAACCAACTTTACAAGGCAAATCACGAGTATAGAGTGAGAAGAGAAGTGGTGCCAGCAGGCTCCCCTGCTTTAAGTCATTTTGCATCACCACTCTTCTTGAAAAACCCTTGGTTCCCTCCTATCAAAACATTAGTCCAGGTGGAAGAAAGTGCGCAATTATTAACTTCAAAAGATGAGCTGGAATCCCTAGCGCTGACAGTTTTCTCCACAGCATCCACATGTCAACCTTATCAAATGCTGTGGAGAAATCGATGAAAGCAGTATACATGGGCATACTCTTGTACTAAGGAAAGTTTTCTATTAAAGTTTGAAAGGCCGTAATGTGTACACAGTTCTTACAAAAACCTGCCTGCTCTAAGGGTTTAAGTTTATTACCATTAACCCATTCTTGAAGATGCGATAAAACGCTTTTATCAAAAAATGTGCCTGTTGCATCCAATAGGGCGATTTGTCCTAACTGGCAGGCAAGGTTCCCAGTCCTTTTTAGGTCTCGCCTGACCCAGCGCATGTGCTGCTCTGGCGAGACTTCTAGTGTGTGGGTTTTCAAAGGGCTGCCACAGGCTTTTGGTTGCCTAGCGCTTGCGTTCACGCGAGCGTGCACGCGCGCAGCTGCCATCTGTCTTTCGCGATCACTTTCACTTTCGCGGGCCACGCGGCTGTGTCACTTTCACAGCCATGCGGCCAATGCTTGTTAAATGACTTGTCAGTTCTCGAACTTTAGGATCTATCTTCTCAGTTTCTTTTTCTTTTGAACTGGAACACATTGAATGTTTACCAAAGGCATGAAACGTATTTTCCCTTTCTACTCTCAATCGTCGTGTACTTTGATGCTGAAAATGCTGCTGTAGGGATTTTCAACTTTATAGTTCAATTTCTTCGGCTGCAAAGGATGGTTTAACAGAGGCGCTGTATGCTCTGTTCATTTCAGCATCAATAAAATGTTATTTGCAAGTCTTGGTTGCTCTTATATTTAGAAAACTATCATTATACTCGACATAGGAGTCAATGTATTTTATGCCCTGCGTCTGCTCCACTACTCTGGAGCCCACGGTTTGGAATCGAGAACCTGGTCTAGCATGGTAGTTGGACAGGACACAACATTTCATAGTCAGACATCTGCTCCATTTCATTAAATGCCCAGCATTGTTTCTCTTGTGTATTTCGAGTTTTAGGATTTCAATTCTGAAACAGTCCACACAATTTTGTGATGACACGCTGGGCTGAACTTAAGCTAATCAATCATTAAAAACCCAAAGCATGAGCATAAAAACAAAGGAAAAACAAGCATTGGCATAGCCAATAGGTCTCGCCTTTGGGACCTTATAAGTGTTTATCCATGGAACAGTTGATCTTGTTGCACCAAGGATATTGTGCTGGATAACAATACACTTATAAGGTCCCTAAGACGAGATCTATTGGCAATGCCAATGCTTGTTTATATAAGGGGACAGTGATACTTCCCTACCAAACTGGTAGTAGTGCTGGAACAAAGTGCATAAAAAGGTAACAAGGAGGTAAGGAGGTCTCAGGTTTAATAAGTGCTATTGGAAGTTTGTCAGGGCCCCTGGCTCCTAAAGTTCTTGCATCTTTGATAAATCCCTCGATCACCTTACCAGAAGGTGGACAGTATAGTTCCATAGAATCTGCTTCAACAATAAAAGCCAACTGATCACTTCTACTTGAATTACAGGCATATAATTTCGAAATATACTTGCCCACACATCATCCGATATAGGGATTGCCTAGACTCTGTTTCTAGAGACGCTATATTGCGCCATTAGGACCCAATATTTATGATGGTTATATGAGGTGGCAGCTTCCCTCAATTGAATCCACTTCCTGTCCTCCTCCTTTCTACATTCTGCCACCTTCAGTCTTGTTCTTTTATGCTTAAGGCAAATTAATTCCCCCTGTCTTGAAATCAAAGAGAATTTAAATTGCTACCTAATGAGGGAATTTATTATTTTCTGATTTTCCTATTTTTTTCCCAAAGATATTTTAATGGTAAATGTGGGTCCTTTGCCTGGAACTTTGCTCCCAAAGGCTCGGAGACAAATCAACTTCCTTTCAAACCAAGAAATGGGGTCATATCCTGATAAATCAGGAGGGCCCAGGCTTGTTATTTTTAGAATTTGGCCAAAAGCCTTTATGTTGTCAATTGAGCAAAAACTGCACCCATTAGGTATAGTATAGACAATATTATCCTTCTTGATGTTCCTGGAATCCAGAGCCTTAAGCTCTAAGTCAACGGACACAGAGAGAATACTATGTTCACTTAAATCAGTCCTCAAAATCTCCAATTGTGAACAAACACTGCACATTTGATGGGACACTACCATATAGTCAATTAAAGATTAACCACATGGGGAATGAAAAGTCTACAAAGCAGGGTAGTCTTTGGGGCATCTGCAATTCAGAAACACAAACTCATGCAGTCTCAAACTTTCCAGGAAACATAAGCCCCGTCTATCTAATTTAACTTTTTCTGGTAGGACGGCATCAGGAATACACCATACCTCATCCATTGTGGTATTATTCTATTCAATTCAAAGAGACTTTATTCGATTGCTTTTTGAGACAATCATAAAAGTACATATAAACAATTAATTCGTTAAAACTATAAAATGTCATAAGCTATACATAATTACGTTAAAATTTTGACATACAAACAATCATAATAGTCTCCATGATTACAAAATAATAGTTTTCCTGTCGCTAAATACTTTTTTTAAAAACATGCCTATCCTCCAGGATCTGTGTACATCGTCCAGGAGCTGCAGCACAAGCAATGCAGGACGGCATTGTCTCAGGCCCTGCTCTTTTAAAATCGGGACAATCTAGACTCTCCTCAGGATACAGAATACCAAGACATGTATTGTCGATTGATCTGAACAGTTGTCACACGGACACAGTCCTAATGTTTGTGACCAATCATTCATACCTGGGAAGCTCACTAGCCTGGGGAAAATATTACATCTAAAATGGGTTAGTAACAACCTGTCGTAGCCACCAGGTACAAACAGTAAGTAAGACTGCATATTAAAAGAGGATAAAATCAATTGATTATACTGGACAGTAGGCTTTAAACTCTCGGTTGCCAGTCTAATTGAGTCCAGATGAAGTAGTCCCTGTTTTTTTAATTCCTTTCAACTGATTGACTGCATGGAGCTCGGGTTATTGTAATATTCCAAGTGGACGAGATCAGACATAACATTTCTAATAAACCTCAGCCATGGTATCAGTAGCGCACCTTCAAGTTTTAAACTGTCTGCTAAAACATCCTGATTTAGCTTGGTCTCAGGTGTGGACCATATTCTGTGCTGTAGGAGGATAGGCTCCATTTTTATCTGGTCTGAGATAAATGGCAAACCTAGCTCCGAGTGACAGACATATGCAGACGTGCTACTTGGGAGAGCTAAGATGTATCTCAAAAAGATGTTCTCCACCATTTGGAGCGACTGAGTCTCCGCAAAGCCCCAAACTGCCACTCCATACATGGCCGCAGAGACGCATTTCGCTTTGTAAATCTGTATAAGTTCCCGTGGTGGTCTTCTCCCTAGTTTCCTTGCAAAGTTAGTGAGGGACATCGTTGATCTAGTAATTATACGTTTTTTTGTGGTGATGGCTCGTGTCTAGGAATCATTACGATCAAACAATATTCCTAGCTTGTAGTATGCTCTATTTTCTGGCTATCCAGGAACATGTCCCTACATATGTGACTCCCGGGCACACATCTCATAATGTAAGTCTTAGAGATATTCACCTTAAGATCCAGTTGACCCATAAACTTAGTAAAACTATTTAAAACCCGTTGTAGACCTTCTTGCGTGCAGGACATTAAAACTGCATCATCTGCATAAAGAAGTGCAGGAATAGGGTGTGCAGCTATTTGTGGGGATCTCGTGATTGTCCTTAATTAATGCTTCACATAAACCATTAATATAAAGATTAAAAAGAAAGGAGCCAGGACACAACCTTGCCTGACCCCCTTCCTAATGGGAAATGGGGCCGTGAGTTCTCCACCTGTGCCAAAACGTACTCGCACCTTAGCATCACAGTATAGGCATCTGAGAAAGAGGATTATTTGTGTATCTACCCCTAGCAGTTCTAGGATAGCCCACAAGTCCTCATGTCTCACAGAATCAAAGGCAGCGGTAAGATCGACAAATGCCAAGAACAATCTACCTTTTTTCACTCTTGTATACTTTCCTACTAAAATAGATAAATTAAGACTCTGCTCCACTGTCCCCAGTCCAGCCTGAAAACCATATTGTATATCGGCCAGGTTGTTATTTTCCTCAGCCCATTCACTTAGACGTTCCAGTATTATGCGTCCAGCTACTTTAGTCAGAGCAATAAAGAAATCGGTCTATAACACTTCGGATCCTGACGGTCCCCCTTTTTAAAAATTGGAACGATGGTAGATTTCACCCATGTAGTTGGAAAGTGGGCGAGGCAGCTAGCATTTAAAACCTGGGTGATAATTGTTCCCCATAGTTCAGTGTTGAATTTGAAGAGATCTATGGGGACCCCATCCGGGCCCAGGGCCTTCCCCCCTGAGCTCGTATCAAGCGCACGGGTTACCTCCTCCAGTGTAAACCTAAGCTCGGAATACATGGTCTCAGGATTAATAACAATTTCCCTATGAATACTCACGGAGGTGGTAACAATATTTCCATCAACATTGTACACTCTCGAGAAGTAGTCAATCCACTGGTTCTCGGCTATAGCAACCTCTACAGACGGCACCTCATTAGAATTCAAAAAATTTGTTTTTATCACCCTCCAAAAAGCAGCACTATCACCCCTTAAGGATGCTTCAGGGAGGGATTCCCAGGCCTCATTTCTCACTGTGGCTTTTCGTTCTCTATATTCCCCTCTTACCCTCCTTATATTTTCGACATCTTTGGGTACCTTGTGTAGTTCCCTTTTCAGGTTGGAGTAGGCCGAGTATACTTTGAATCAAACCAACCATGAGGGTCTTTTTTGTTTTTCATTGAGACAAATAGTGAATCCCTTACTGCTCAGATATTAACTTAAAGGACGAAAGAATGCCAGCTGGAGTTACTGTCTCATCTAAACATGTGTCGATGGCAAAGCTACACTTGCCTATCACTTTTCTAGTGATGGCAACAGTGTCCACTTTTGACCAACGCAGGTTATAGCCATTTATCTTGTTAATAGTGATGTCTGACAAAATCTGGTCTGTTATATCTTGCCTGTGTAATTTATTAGATGGTGTTAAAACTGAGAGACACATGGGTAATGGTCGCTCAGAGAATTATCATCCACATGAAATGAATTCAGTCTATGAGCATGGCTATTCGATATAAGAATGTAATCTATGGTACTATGACAACCCCTACCGTTAAAAGTATGGGGCATAGGTGCAGGTTTGTTGATTAATTCATTAGCAAAACCCAGATTCATGCTAAAAATCAAATTATTATACAAATCCGCCAATGGGGAATGACGGAAATGTGTATTGCCAATACCACCCTCTGGCACAGTGCCATGAGTTTTCCCTCTTTCACTTGGGCAAAGTGCACAGTTAAAGTCACCTACCATGACCAACATCATGTCTCTATAATTTTTCCTATGTACAGACTGCAGATTGTTATGTAGTTGCATTAAGACATCTCTCACTAAGGCCAGAGGTATATTGTTGTAAACATTTATCAATAGTATGCAATAGTTACTGTAAACATGGATTAGCATTAGTTGATAATAAGGTTCCCCGGTAAGAAGCTCTTCCTTTTTCATTTCCAGCCTATTTGATATGTATATACCAAGGCCCCCTTTTGTTCTACCGCTATGCCCTTCGATAGCTGGAGTATGGAATGTCTTAAAACCATTAATATGAATTGGCTCCTTAGCCCACGTTTCTTGCAAGCATAGAATATTAAATGTCGTTATGAATTCCCCAAAAAGGGGATTCGACTGTTTAGACAACAGACCAGCAATATTTCAGGATACTATTTCGCAACATACTTTCTCTACATGTTGAGATGGTGTATCTAATAAGCTCACTAATCCACAATTTCTACTGATTGGAAGCTGTTCTGTCATGGCAGTACTTCTAGGTTCATAAGTAGCCTTAGTACCAGAGTACATAGGGGCCGTGTCCCGAGCCTCCATAGTATAAAGGGTTTGTTGGTCTTGGGCTGCAAAATTGTTGTCTTTGTAAATCTCGACACTACAACAGTTATTTTCTAGAGAAAGGCTTGGGGGGGAGTAAGTCAGTCTTGTTCATCTAACATACTGAGGATGCCAAAGCGATTACTAACTGGGATAGAGAATCTAGGGCAATGATTCCTTAGGGGTAGTTCCCCCACAGGGCTAATTCTCGGAAATCCGCGTGGAAATCCATGCGGTTGATAAAAGTACCCTAAAGGCAATATACTTATGTTATGGGGGGAGAAGAACTGAGTCCCTGCAACATCGAGAATAGACTGTACTAATCTGGGTGACCTGAAAGTTAAGACCACGCAGTCTCCTCCCAGGGACTTGAAAGACTTACCAACCCAAGGTATTCGCCGTACCATTTTGAATTCTGAAAATAGAGCATCGGTCAGCCCAGTTCTACCAGATAATAAATGCAGTGATTTATTCCTTAGAATAGACCAGTGCTCACCGTCACCGAGAGAGGCGGGACATTAGCCAAAACTATCGTACATGGTGTGGCTTTGGGCGGGAGATCTAAGTTCAAGTTTATATTAACTTGATTTCCCTGATTATAGCCTGAGATATGCGTAGCTGCAGATACTTCCACCCCATGTATCAATGCAGTTCCTTCTGATGTTGTAGGAACCGTGGTGGGAGGTTTAGGGCCCTGATTACTTCCAAGATTTGATCTCCCAGATTGTAGCCGTAGCCTTGGTTGATTAAGTAAAGGGGGTGCGGGAGGCAAATATCTTTGAATGAGGGGCTGATTCTGGGACTGATATCTAGGAGTGTCAGTATTCGAGTTGGGACATGAAGTCAGCCGCTGGTCACCAGGCACGCCCATCGCATAATTATTTGCCACTACACTATTTCCAAAAAGTCCCCTAGTTGTTCTAGCATTCCCCCCATTGACTATCTTTTTAACATCATCAATGATATTCATGACTGGCCCCTCCAATTTCGTAAGCCTATCCACTATTGAAGTCAGTTTTTGGGCCAGTGGGTCTAGTAAAACAGATATCATCATCTCCATCCTTTTCCAGAAATCATCCTCCTGTGATGGGGTGATGGACTGTTTGCTACCATTGAGTGCGATGGGATAGTAGATCCCTGACTGATATCTCTAACATTATTTCTTGTTTTCCGTCTGGTAATCCTTGGGCTATCTGCTTTGAGGTTTGGTCTCTGTGTGCCCCTCCCCTTCCTCTTCTTAGTGGGTGGCTCTTGAATGGTATTACGGTTTAAAACAATTTCCTGTCCTTTATCTGTTACAGGAGGGCTGTTGCGTATGCTTAATGATTCTGGGGAAGAAGTGGATTCTATTACAGTATTTGACACAGTTTTAATCCGAGGGAGAGTTGCATTGTTGGGCTGCAGAGAAAGGGAAGCAGGGGCATCCTGAGTTGTCTTAGATTGGGACGGCAGTGGCTCTAATGACAACCTACGCTCTGTTAATTCTATCTCAAGAATCAATGCTGATTCAGCTCTCAGTATGAATGCATCTAAAGTCCCCACCACCCCCTGCCCTGCGATGTATTTACGTTTACTCATTATCAAAACGCTGCGCAGGAAACATACAAAACATAAAGTCTGCACAGGAAAGTCTTTAACCCCTTGCATGCCCGCCCCTTTCCCCGCCCAGTGCCGCGCCTTCCATTAGCGGGCGGAGTTCATGACGAGCTGGACTCGTCATGGGCACAGCGCCACCGCAGCCCATGACGAGTCCAGCTCGTCATGGGCACTGAAGGGGTTAAGAGGGTCTACAAATACCTCAAGTCCCAGTTCTTATAGATGTAGCCCAGCCCAGCCTCTGCCCGGGCTTTGCTTGGGCGCGGCGCGGGCACGCCCGCACGCGTCCCGCGCTGTGTGAGCCCGCGGCCACCTTTAAAGTGCCTCCTGGTGCCGACTGGTGATGCTGGGGGCCGTGCGCCACGAGTGGCATACTGGGTAATGCGGTCCCCTCTGACCGTTTGAGTGGTGGAGCAGTCAGGAGCAAAAGATTAGCGCCGCAGCCCCCAGGACTGGAGAAAGGAGCAGGTAAGACTGGTGCAGTTCAGCAAAGGCAAGGCAGGACCCCAGTATATAACTTTGGTCTTTTCTTAAGACAAAATGTGAATTCCTTGCTGGGACGTGTGTGGTTCTGTTAAGCAGACTTCAACATGGGTTCTTTGCTGCCGGCTTCGTAGTGGCCACAGTGCGAGCCAAAGGTGGGTTGTCGGAGACACCCAACGGGAGAAGGCTGCCGGCCTAAGCCCTCCTCACACGAGTACCACTCTGCTGTTAGCTCGGGGGCACACTATGGGCCTGGCTCCAGTAGCGGTACTTCGGTAAGGGAGGAGAGTTCTTCTTGTCTTTGGGCCCTCTCTCTCAAAGGTGCCGGAGCCTGACGTGCTTTGCAGGTTTTCGGGACAGTCACTGCTCCCCCCCTTTCAGAAATATATTTCGTATAAATTGATTTTTGGGGCAAGCACGGGGAGGGTCCGTATGTATTTCCTTGCCTCTTCTTTCTCAGCCCTCAATGTGTGCTGTTGCTTGGCTTGGTATTACAAAAGGCCATTCAGACTGACTTTGATTGTTTAGCATTAAAGTCGCTTACGATTAAAAGCGAAGGACAATCCTCCAGTTGACTAATGTTACAGACAAATGAAAACATGGAGTTAACTAGAAAGTCATGATGCTTGCCAGGGGAAATATATACATTTACCAGCAAAAATATGACAACCCACCACTCTCATTGAACATAGCCAACATTAAACAAGGCAAAGGTTTGAAGGATGAACCTTTGGATTCCAAGTAATATTATTTTTGAGTAAAATAGCAATACCTCCACTAGCATGGCCTTTTAAGAAGGTTTTGTTACACAAGAAAAAAACAAAGAGAGGATGTGGCCTAACGGCTCGGGCAGTCATTCTCTAACATGGGGAACCCGGTTCGAGTCTCGGCTATGACGCTCAACATTCTGTGATTCTGGGCAAATCACTTAATCTCCCCGAGCCTAACTAAAAAGTGAATGTGTCCTTGTGTAAGGCAACTGATGCTCATGTAAATCGCTCTTATACCTGATACCTTCGGGTCAAGTTCGTGCAATATAAAGCTCTGAAGAAAAAATGAATTCTCATATGTGAAGTCTGTCCAGGCCCATGTTTCCTGCAGACATATAATTAATGGCTTGAGGCGAGTTACAAAATTCAGTTTCAAATTAGATTGTCCAAGGCCTGCCATATTCCAGGATACTAGTTTAACCCAAGGTTATCTAAGCAGCACCGGATGCTTTGTGATGTTGCTGCTCCTAATCAATGTACCAGCAACCCAACTCCAGTTAGTTAACTCATCACTCCTCTCTGGTTCCGGAGCACTCAATTCATTAATCTCATGGAATATTTATAATTCTTCTCCCTGTATCTCTGCCGGCAGAAATAATCATATCCTTTAAATTAGCAGACACCCTCCTTATTTGGTACTGTGATTTACCCTGAGAATTCCACATTGGACTGTCACGATTAGACCTGGAGTAGGCTCTAAACAATGGACATCAATTCCTCTTTTTTTTTAATTATCCATATTCTCTAAGATTAGCATTGCAATATTCCTAATGTTAAATGTTACTCTTGAGCTCGGCAAAGTAGCAGAGGAATTTATAAAAACATTATCTGTGTCTTTACTTTATACCAATCTCAGGGTCTCAATTCCCAATAATGAGTGTAGGATGAAATGTCTATTCAAAGGGCCCAATTCACGATTGAACAAAATGACAAAGTCCAACGTATTTGAGATTGGAGCAATTCCAGAACCATTTGGGTCCTCTTTGGAATTATCACTTCTTGTCTCCTGCCCATACTGAGGATACTGAGAAAAATGTTTGGGCCTCTCGATTAAGGGGTCTATTGAGCCTTAGTTTGTGGCGTGTAGGCTTTTTTCCTGGGGCAGGGGTTAACTAATGATGGCAACTCTTGATTCCTCCCCCCACTTGGGAACCCATGTGTCTTACTTCAACCCTTAAAGAGCCATTTTTCCCAAACCCACTCCCACAACCACCATCCTGATCAACCTCATCCATAAAATCATTTGTGTCAGAGATAATTTGCCCATTATTCGGAACTGGCATCAACTTCTGACAGAAAATATTGGAACCTTGTTCCTCTGATACATTAGACGATACATTTCTAGATGGAAATTTCTGATTGACCGGGCACCAAACTTAGATATGAAGGAACATTATTCAGCGTTTAAGTATTTGAGCAAAATTCAGAAGATACAGATTCAACAGGAATACTTGAAAACCTTAGTTTTTTGCACTTATTTTTAATAATGTGACGTTTCTTTGTCCTCTTTCCCTTAGGGGGTTTTATCTTAGAATTTCCTGTGGTGGCTCCCACCCCATACAGAGCCCCATTAGAAGGCACTGTAGGAAGATCAACAATAGACCAAGCATGGAGAAAATGAGCACCACCGGGGTGAGTTCCCTCTTTATTAAAAATCTGAAAGACGGGTAAAAATGTTTCCGGCAACTGGGCCTCTGGTACATCCAGATTACACTCCTGAAATAAAGATTTTAATGAATACACATATTCCTCCACCTTTACTATTTTGGATTTTATAAGAGCTACCTTAAAAGACCTGAAGGGCTTACCCACTTGGATACTAACATATTTAAACCTATCATTTGCCACATTATTCACTTGAGTGACTTGTAATTTCAACTCTTCTACCTTTTGCCCCTGCGTTGGGCATAAACCTGAGACGGTAAGGTGTTGAACCCTCAAAAGAATAGGGGTCAAAACATCCAGCACATGATCAGAATTAGAAGCTGATCTTGCTAACAAAGATAGTTTAGAAGATAAAACGTTTTCAATACACAGCATAATTTCAGATGAGGCACCTCCACCACCTTCCCCTTCCAGGTTAAGCAGCTGCACATTTGAGAGAAAAATCCCTAGGCAACTCGAAGTCAGTACAAGTTAACAGACCATAAAAGTCACATATATGATATAGGACTCAGGGTACGTGCACATGCATTTTAAAAATTAATTTCTGTAATGCAAATTTCATTTAAAAACATTAGTAAACACAATTTATCCATTTGTTGATTACTTATATAGGTTGGTAATTTCAATGTCAATGTTCAAAGACATACAGTGAAATCGACTTACGTACATGATCGATAGGACATAACAACATACAATCAATACAAAGACATAAAATGCAACAAAAAATATATAGATACATGTAGATGTTCTTAGGAGTGGCTGGACAGTTGATCTTCTCTACGTGCGTTTCGGTGTATAATACGCCTTCATCAGGAAAGCCACCAAACTTCCAGATGCGAAGTTCAAGTCTCCAAAGATATGATCTTATCGGAAATTGTATACTTCGGGTAGGGAAAATCAAGAGTTCGGACGGTGCGTTGTCTATGCCCAAGAACTGATTATTATCCCAGTAAGGTCCGATGAATGTGCACTGAATAGTGAGTAATAAATGGAACCTCTTAATCCTAATGGTAGGTTTCCATAGAAGGACGTCTTTCGGGACTGCGTCTCAAAGAGAGATTCTGTTTGTAAAACAGGGATGAGGGAACCACAATGTATTTCTGATCCGGTTGATTATGAATAGCGTGTCCACTGACGTCCGTCCTCTGTGAATGCTCACGGAGCATTCACAGAGCATTCACAGAGGATGGCCATCTGTGGACATGCTATTCATAATCAACGAGATCAGAAATACATTGTGGTTCCCAATCCAACTTTCCTTCCAACGCAGTTGTCCTTTGGTACACTCCCCCTTCTTCCCTGGGGCAAGCATGGTGCACAGCTCTGAGATCAGATGCTTATCATCTTTTTGCATACTAGCAATTTCTCGAAGGCAGTGAACTGCCGAGAGGCCTTCGCGAGATAGGATGGGGCTGTAACCCAGTGCCTATGTTGTAAATAGTGGAAGTCATCGGATTCGGGGAGTTCATAGTCTGGTCTCAATTGTTCAAATAGGATTATGCCTTCTGAATCAAACAGAGAACCCACCCTCTTGCATCCTGCTTCTCTCCACCTCTGATTTGCAGCCTGGTGGAAAGTCAGGGTTGTCCACTATCTGGGACATTGGGGAGGGGAATGTCATTAGGCCCCTTCTTAGTGCTACGGCATCCCACACTTTCAGTGTCGCAGCCGTAACAGGGGGAATAGTAAAGACCCCAGGCTCTCTGTTTGCGTGGGAGCCATACCTCCCTCCAGATAGTCGCTCCAGCTACTGCCTGATCCATGAAGGTCCAGTGCTTTTCGGAGAGTGAGCGGTTCCACTCCACAATATAGTGGAGGTGGGAGGCTTGCAAATACCCATGCACCAACGGTAGGCCCACTCCTCCCACCTGCTTGTGCTGCATCATTTGGGATATAGGTAATCGCACCTTCTTCCCTTGCCAGACAAATTTGTTGATGGCTAGTTGTAGTTTGCGAATAGCTTTTGATGGGGGGACCAAAGGTAGTGTTTGAAAAGTATATAAAATCTGCAGTAGCACCGTCATCTTTACCAATGGAATACACCCAAACCAGGCCAGCTTTAGTCTTGACCACCCATCCAAGGATTTCGTAGTTTGTTCCATCAGCGCTGAGTAATTCAGCGCCATCGTCCTAGCCAGAGTCGGAGCCAGGAGGATACCCAAGTAAGTTATCGATTGCTTTGCCCATTGCAAGGCAAATCTCTTCCTTAAGAGCTCTTCATGTGCCTGGGGGGAAGATAGGTTGAGAACCTGTGATTTGCTCAGGTTTACTTTGAATCTCAAGACTTTCCTGAAGTCCACTAGCTCGTTCAGGAGAGCTGGCAGGTCAGTGAGTGGTTCCGGGAGTGATAAAATTACGTCCTCCACATAGAGGCTTATCTTATGTATTTCACCTCCAAATCGTTGCCCCCCTATCTGCAGATGGTCCCAGATCTTTTGGGCAAGTGGCGCCACGTATAGAGCAAAGAGGAGGGGCAAAAGCGGGCACCCCTGCCTCATGCCCCATGCTATTGGGAATGGTTCCAAAGACATCCAATTCACCTGAACAAATGCCCGAGGGGCCTGGTATATGCCTCGGACCCATTTTTCAAATTGTTGTCCAAAGCCAAAACAACGGAGTGTGTCAATAAGATAACTTCACCGAACTCTGTCAAATGCTTCCTCCGCATCTATTGACAAGAATAAGGCCTCTTTGTGGGATCTATGTACACTATCCATGAGATACAAAGCAAAAGCGGAGGGCAGTGTACCGTACATGAGATGTAGGAGTCGCTTAGTGTTATCACCACCCTGACGCATGGGGATGAATCCCGCTTGGTCGGAGTTGATGACTTCTGCCATCCACGGGTGTAGTCGAGCAGCTAATATCCCGGCAAAGATTTTTGCTTCTGGATTAAGCAACAATATTGGGCGGTATGAACCGCATGTGCTGGGGTCTTTATGAGGTTTGAGAAACACAGAGATTGACGCTTCTGCCATGGAGTCAGTGACTGCACCGCTTTCCAAAAAGAAATTGAATAGCCTTGGACAGCATTGGAGCCAACTTCATACAGAACGTTTTATAAAAACAGAGCTGGATACCCGTCTGGGTCAGGGGCTTTATTCAATTTTAGATGAGCAATGGCTGAGGTGACTTCCTCAGGGTGTATTGGGTCGACTAGTTGGCTCACCAGAACCTCAGGGAGGCATGTGAACTTACTAGCCTCTAGATACGCGCAAGCTTCTTGTTGTCCTGCTTCATCTTCGGTATATAAAGATTAGTAAAACTGCCTAAAGGTCTCTACTATCTGAGAGTTCTTGTGTACTTGCTCGCCCGAAGGCTGTTTGATCGATGAGATTGCCTCCACCAGCACCTTAGCTCTAAGCCTTTGAGCAAGCATTCTCCCGCATTTGTCACTGCTCAGGTGGAATTTGTGTCGTAGGCAGAATACGGCATATTCCGCCCTGTCTAGGTCTAGACATTTTAGGAGGAGCCGCTTCTTTTCCAGTTCTCTCCATACCCTTGGTGCACCTGTGTTCTTGTGAATAGTCCTGCTCTATGTTTTGTCGAGTTTCCCGGCGTCTTCTATTGTTGGCTGATGATACTGCCATAAATTCCCCACTCATTACCAATTTCAATGTCTCCCAAATTGCGGCCAGGGGTGTGTCCTCACCTATCTTTGTGCTGTAGATATTCCACTAGTTTTGTGCGTATCTCCTTCACCGTGTTTTGGGATTGCACCAGGCCTTCTCTTAGGCACCATCTAGTGAATTTATGTAAGACATCATCTGGTTGAACAGTGACTGTGATCAGTCCATGGTCCGAGAGGGATCTTGGCTCGATAGTTGCATCACTCACCCTAGAAAGCAGCACTGTGGAAGCCAGGGAATGGTCTAGATTTGTGTGCTGCCTAGTAGTGTGTGTAGTCTTGTGTCTCTGGGTGGTGCTGGCACCAGACATCATGCAAACCATTTTATTCGAGTCACTGTCCACCCTCCGGAGAAAGTGCCCCTGTTTGTGAAAATCTCTGGCAAGAGCGATCCTTGGTGTTGTCCATCACTAAGTTAAAATCTCCTCCCACCAGAATCGTTGCGTCGAGAGATGTTTAACCCTCTGAAAGGGACCTAACAATGAAGGGTTCCTGTTGCGTGTTTGGGGTATAAATGTTGATTAAAGTGAAATGTGTGGAGCCTCACCGAATTCTAAGCGTGAGTACCTGTCCCTTCACCTAGTAGAGCGTTGTTCCAAAAAGGATAGCTACATTCTTTTTAGCAGCGCTAGAGCACCAGTATTGGTGTGCAAATCGACGTGAGTGCATGCATGCTGTGTCTCTAGATAAGAGGTGGGTCTCTTGCAGCTTACAGATATCTCCGCCAGAGTTCTCCAACAGGGAGAAAATGGCTAAATGTTTTACTGGGTGATTGAGGCCCCGTACATTAAGACTTATAATATTGAGGTCTTTACCCATGGGACATAACAGGTGTCATAGTGGCACTGCGGAGTATGTTCACGATAGGATGAGTTGGGTAGGGTAGGTCTAATGGTGTGTATCAATGCATCCAAGTATTAAATGACCCAGTGACCAGTGCAGGCTTCACAAAAAAGTATAAGCCCAAAACATACTAACAGTATAATGTCTCCCATCATTCAGGATGGAAAAAAACGATAAACCTGTGAGACGAAAGTTCGTCTGAGGAGACTTGTTCGAGGGAGTGAAGGCCCAAGGCAGTCCTTCAAAGTAAAAGTGAGGGCAGTCTTTGACTCCGCCTCATTGCTGTGCCCCTCATGTGCTCCTTAAACTTTCAGCTGGGGGATGACTGGACTGGGCCAGTGGTCAATGAGGAAATGACCGCCTCCCAATCGTTGACTACAGTTGCCGTGTCTGGTTTGTGGAAGGAGGAGGGTTTTCCCACTGTTTGCCAGAGGGTCTGTGTGTGTCTCGACCCTTCGAATGACTCGTGTTGCGCTCCCGGGGAAATAGGTTTTGCAATCCCCAGAACCTCCCTGGCCTCCTTGAGCGAGCGCAGCTGTCGGATCTTGACCTCGTAGCAGAAGATGATCCTAAAAGGGTGACCCCATGAGTATGCTATTCCTTTCTCCTTCAAGTGAATTGTAATAGAGCGAAATTCTCTTCGCTTGAACAGGGTGGTAGCCGACAGGTCCTGGAAAAATGTTGGAGAGTGACCGTGGAATTGTATCGGGTGTGCGTCTCTCGCCCTTTTGATGATCAGCTCCTTCAGCTGAAAGTCATACACTGTCATACAGAGATAGGCTGCTCACGCACCTGACAGCCGGATACAGCAGGAACGATGATGATGCTAGTAAACCTCTTCCCCTTCGGAGAGATACTCTCGAGCGAACGGATGGGGAACCACACAAGAATAATCTCTCCCCAGGGGAAAGGGAAAAAAGGGAGAAAAGAAAAGAAACCAGGTGGCGCTGTAGGCTCAGGAATGGATCTCTTCTGATGCTGAGGACCTCACATCCCTATCTGCCACCCACTGTGCCCTGTAAGCAAACACAGAACAAGGATTAACACTTCGGTTGTCACAGCCACCGTGTCCACCCCGTAACCCAATGTGTAGGGACTTACTTAGTCGTTGGTGACACGGCTCTGCAAATGCCACAAAGTGAAATAAGGATTCAAAGGAAACGAAGGAAATCAAAACAAGGCGTGGAATTAACTCATTCCACCAGAGGTACTTATCTGACTGGAGATAACCCTCGCTGCAGTTAGAGTTCGCCGTCCGGCTGAGCTCTTCTTCTCCCACTACTTAGGGAGCAGTTCCATAGGGTATTCTGCGCAGTCCGGTTCTCTCTTCCTAGACGGGAGTTCCACCAAGGGTAGAGACGTTGTCCTCACGCTCTACCGCCTTAACTCGCGTTGTCCTGGAGATACCTTGCCCCGGGGGGAATTAGCCGGATACTTGCTCGGGGCAGGGCAGAACAGTAGAGTCCCGGATTACAATCTCTCTGGATTGTAATGTTGTTACCCTAGTGTGGGCTTAATTTGGCAGCATCAGCCGCCCTGGGCTCGAAGAACTTGAAGTACCGTACTTCGAGTGAGGTAGGAGGTCTTTTCCCCTCCGTGATCAGTATCAGGCGAAAACCACTGCTCCGTGCAGCGTTTTCGCAGGCATTGTACGGGGCTCCTAATGGTCAGGACCCCAGTGAGAATGCTCCGTGCAACCTGCGCTCAGGCACCACCACGGACGCCTAAAATTGCCGAGTTCTCCCGGCTCGTCCTTTCCATATGCTGACGGGATGTCCACAGTAGCGAGGAGGTCCAGGATCGCCTTCCCCCCGTCACGAGTGTTCTGCAGACCTAGGGATTCTGCGAACGGCAAGAGTCCAGCAGGTAAGCTCCTGCTGCGGCTGGGTCGTTCTACAAGTGACAAGCCCCGATCTTCCCCAGGGGCAAGGCTTATCACTGTGTGTCCGGGGTCAGGGATACGCCCAGGGATTATGGGAGTTGTAGTCCCTCTTCCGTGTTACGTGACCCCCACCTACCCCATGTGCCTATCTCCGCCTGGTCCTGACAGTACCCCCTCTCAATGGCCGCCGTCTCGGCGGACTACCGGGCTTGTTGGGGAAACGGTGATGGTAACGCCTCAATAACTCGGGGCAATGCAAATTAGCCTTAGGTTCCCAGGACCTGTCCTCAGGGCCATAACCTTTCCAATCGATTAAATAATGTACTCGCCCCCTGATGTGTTTGGAATCTAGTATACCCCGCACCTCGTATTCCTCTTCCCCGTCAACCTCGACAGGTTGGGGTTTTAGCGGTAAACGGGTATCTGGGAGACATGGCTTCAGGAGGGAGACATGGAAGACAGGGTGGATTCGCAAGGAGGTAGGGAGAGTAAGTTTCATGGCAACGGGATTTACGATTTTCTCTATGGGGTAGGGACCAACGTATTTGGGCTGCATTCTAGTGTTTCCCTTAAAGTTCAGATGCCTGGTGCTAAGCCACACTTTATCCCCTATCCCATAAGAGGGTTCAGGTGTTCTTTTTCTGTCTGCTTGTACCTTATCCCTTCTATGTGCTTCCTCTAAGTGGGTTTTGGCTCTATCTACCACCTCTTTGAGATGAGCATGATGCTCCTGTATTGACGGAAGAGCTGAGGAAACAGGATGCGCAAAAGGTAATAGATTGGGGTGAAACCCTAAGAGACAGTAGAATGGGGAACAGCCCAAGGAAGAGTGGTTGGTGTTGTTGTAAGCGAACTCAGCTGTCCATAGGAGTTGACTCCACTCTTCGTCCAGTGATAACGTGAAACACCTCAAGTACTGTTCCAGTGTTTGATTTAACCTTTCGGTTTTTCCATCCGTTTGTGGATGGTAGCTGGTGGATAGACGTGCATCAATCCTCAGGGCTTCGCAGAATGCCTTCCAGAATTTTGAGGTGAATTGAGTCCCTCTGTCCGTGATGAGAACCGAGGGTATTCCGTGTAATCGAACAATATGTTGCAAGAAAATGGCGGCTAGCTCCGCTGACGTTGGCAAGTTAGTGAGAGCGATGAAATGCCCCATTTTTGTAAGGTGATCCACAACTACCAATATGGTGTCATGTCCTGCACTTGTTGGCATTTCCACTACAAAGTCCATAGATACTGTGTGCCATGGGCTAGGTGGTATGGGAATAGGTCTGAGAAGGCCACTGGGTCGCTGATGCGG
The DNA here is from genome assembly GCF_964204655.1 of Triturus cristatus. Lineage (NCBI taxonomy): Eukaryota > Metazoa > Chordata > Amphibia > Caudata > Salamandridae > Triturus > Triturus cristatus. The sequence continues at coordinate 471,140,568 of NC_140590.1, read as the reverse complement.
TACCTTGGCTTGGGCACATACCGCGCATTCGGAGATGTATTTGGCTGTGTCTTTGCGGAGTGATGCCCACCAGAGCGGGTTAGTGTCTGTATAGTTTTGTGGATTCCCATATGTCCTCCCAACGTCGTATCATGAACCCAGTGCAGAGCTTGTTGTTGCAGGGGTCCATCAGGTATGAACAATTTGTCATCATGAAATAAGTAGTCACCTTTAGCAGAGCGGTGTAAGGCTTCTTCTTGGATCCAGGCATCTTTATCGACGTTTCTGGTTTGCCTTCGCACTTCATCCAGAAAGTCACTGGTGGTGGCGGCTGCTACTCTTTCCTCAGGGAAGGCTGCCTTCTGCATGATGTTAGGTGGTTCCTCCGTTCTGGTGACTTCTCCTTCAGGGGCAGGAAGGGGTCTGGACAACGCGTCTGCCTTGCCATTCTGCGGGCCTGGTCGGTATTTGATGACGAAGTCAAAATCCGCGAAGAACAGCGACCATCGCAGCTGTCTAGGGGTTAGGGCTCGGGCACTCTTAAGAAATAGCAAATTCCGGTGATCGGTATAAATCTCCACGGTGTGTCTGGCGCCCAGAAGATGGTGTCTCCACTCTTCACAGGCTCGTTTAATGGCTAAGAGTTCTTTGTCCATGATACTGTAGTTGGTTTCACAACCGGATAGCTTTTTGGAGAAGAAAGCGACGGGATGCAACTGGCCCGTGTCCGGATGTCGTTGAGAAAGGATGCCTCCCAAGGCATAATGTGACGCATCAGTTTCAAGGACAAAAGGCTGCGTCGCATCCGGATGCCTCAAAATGGGGGCACTGGTAAAGCAGTTCTTTAGCGTTTGGAAAGCCTCTTCGGTTGCTGCGTCCCACTGGAAGCTGGTGTTCTTTCGCAGCAGAAGGGTCAAGGGTTGGATAATACGCGAGAAGTCCTTTATGAACCTCCGATAGAAGTTCGCAAATCCCAAGAACTTCTGTAGGGATTTTACACAGGTAGGGGATTCCCACTCCGTGATGGCTTGCGTTTTCTTCTGGTCCATACATATTCCATGGGGGCCTATAACGTACCCCAGGAACTCCACCTTGGTGGTGTGGAAGAAGCATTTTTCGAGCTTCGCATACAATGCGTGCTGTTGCAATCGTTCCAGTACAGCCTTGACATGCGGAATATGTTCTTCCAGGGACGCGGAATACACCAGAATGTCGTCTATATAGACAACACAAAATACGTCCAGTAACCCTCTTAACACGTCATCCATGAAGAATTGGAATGCGGCGGGGGCGTTGCAGAGTCCAAACGGCATAACTTGATATTCATAGAGACCAAACTTGGTTTTAAATGCCGTCTTCCACTCGTCCCCCTGCCGCACTCTCACCAAGTGGTAGGCCCCTCTCAAGTCTAGTTTGGTAAAGACTGCCGCGCCCTTCAATTGGTCTAACAAGACGGGTATCAAGGGTAGTGGGTAGCGGTTCTTCTTCGTTATTCGATTGAGCGCCCTGTAATCTATGTATGCCCTGAGACCTCCTTCCCGCTTGGGTATGAAGAAAAGGGGTGAAGAGGCTGGTGACGATGATGGCCGAATAAAACCACTACTCAAGAGTTTCTCCAGGTATTCCTGTAAATAGGTGGTCTCTGCCTCTGTAAGGGCGTAAATCCTACTACAGGGGATGCTGGCTCCTGGTTCCAGCTCTATCACGCAATCGTAGGGTCGATGCGGTGGAAGCTGGCTGGCCTCTTGTTCGTTGAATACAGCACTATACATCTGGTATTCTTTGGGCAGCGTGGTGACGCAGCCTACGATATTGCCAGGACAGCTGCTAGCCAGGTGTTCTGTAGGCCTCGTTCTTTTTGGAGCGCCTTGGAGACGAGCAGGCGTACAATGTTCCTTGCAGTACAAAGAGTTCAAAGTTACGGTTCTGGCCGCCCATTGCACTAGAGGATCATGTAGAGTGAGCCAGGGCACTCCCAATATCAGAGTGAAATGAGGGGCGTCTATCAGGTCAAATTGGATGTACTCGCTATGGTCTGCGCCCACCCACATCTGTACCAAATGAGAATGATATCGCACGGGTCCTGACGTTAGTGCGGTGCCATCCACGGCCTTGATGAGTTCAGGGATCTCCTTTTTAATACACGGCATGCCTATGTCTTGAGCGTATTTCCTATCAATGAAGTTGCCTGTTGCTCCAGAGTCCAAGAGAGCATGGACCAACACCAGCCCGGTTCCTGGTACATCTAGAGTAACACAAACGTTCATATGGGCCACTGCGTTTTGAATGGTGTTGGCTAAGGTCGGACAAACATCTTCCTTAAAATGCCACAAACAAGGGGTTTGTAACTCGTTTGGGCATATTAGTTTTCCGGAGCCTCACGTAAGTACTCAACCACGGGTACCCTTGGGGTTTCCTTTAGGGGGTATCGGGCCTTGGCCTTACACTCCTTGATAAAGTGTCCAGACTTCCCGCAGTACATGCATAACTTCATTTTTCTTCGACGCTCTCGTTCTTCTGGATTAAGTGGTCCACGTATACCACCCACTTGCATGGGCTCTGTCCCGTCTGTAACGGTGGAGGGTCCCTCAGTTCCCTGTTTCTGTCGTGGGGGGATGTATCGGGTTTCAGATCGCTGCTTATCCCCCTTTCTTTCCTGCAGCCGATGGTCCAGCTGCACGGTAAGGTCGATAAGCTCGTCACAGGAGGAGGGCATTTGCACAACTTGTGCTAGGACGTCTTTCAATTCGCCCCTAAGGCCTTGATAATACAGTGAGGTGCGTTTGTCCATCGGCCAATCAGTCTCAGCCACTAGTCTGTTGAAGTTGGTTATGTAGGCCAATAAATCTTGAGTGCCTTGTTTAAGCGTCAGCAACTCCCTATCTAAGGAGAGGGAATGGGCCTTTCTATCAAACAGTTTACGCATTTCTTCACAGAACGTGTCGAAATCGCGCAGGGCCGGGTCATTTCTTTCTATAAGAGGGAAAGACCAGCTAGCCGCGTTACCCCCTAAATATGACATAATGAAAGCAGTTTTTGCTTGGTCCGTAGGAAAGACCGCGGGTTTACACATAAAGTGCAACTTGCACTGTCCTAAAAAGATACCAAATTTCTTTGGGTCCCCAAAAAACCTTTCTGGGGGAGCTAGGGGTAACTGTGCGGGTTGTATAATCTGAATGGTGGAAGGAACTGTACCCCCACCCGCATTCCCGGCGGATTGACTATCCCCTGCTGTTTGGGACGTAGGGGGAGGTAGGGTCCAGTTCCGAATGTACTGTCCTCCTCGTCCTTGAGGGGCGCTAGTGCGGGACAACCCTGCGACTTCACGTCTCATCGTGCTCATCTCATTACGGAGTTCTAAGTTTTCCCCCCGAAAGGCATCTACCTCCATTCGTAGAGCTGTCAAGGTTTCTAACACTGACGTGAGTACTGTATTGGTGTCCATCGTTCGGGCCGTAATTATCCGTGGGCTTGTCACTCTGTCATACAGAGATAGGCTGCTCACGCACCTGACAGCCGGATACAGCAGGAACGATGATGATGCTAGTAAACCTCTTCCCCTTCGGAGAGATACTCTCGAGCGAACGGATGGGGAACCACACAAGAATAATCTCTCCCCAGGGGAAAGGGAGAAAAGGGAGAAAAGAAAAGAAACCAGGTGGCGCTGTAGGCTCAGGAATGGATCTCTTCTGATGCTGAGGACCTCACATCCCTATCTGCCACCCACTGTGCCCTGTAAGCAAACACAGAACAAGGATTAACACTTCGGTTGTCACAGCCACCGTGTCCACCCCGTAACCCAATGTGTAGGGACTTACTTAGTCGTTGGTGACACGGCTCTGCAAATGCCACAAAGTGAAATAAGGATTCAAAGGAAACGAAGGAAATCAAAACAAGGCGTGGAATTAACTCATTCCACCAGAGGTACTTATCTGACTGGAGATAACCCTCGCTGCAGTTAGAGTTCGCCGTCCGGCTGAGCTCTTCTTCTCCCACTACTTAGGGAGCAGTTCCATAGGGTATTCTGCGCAGTCCGGTTCTCTCTTCCTAGACGGGAGTTCCACCAAGGGTAGAGACGTTGTCCTCACGCTCTACCGCCTTAACTCGCGTTGTCCTGGAGATACCTTGCCCCGGGGGGAATTAGCCGGATACTTGCTCGGGGCAGGGCAGAACAGTAGAGTCCCGGATTACAATCTCTCTGGATTGTAATGTTGTTACCCTAGTGTGGGCTTAATTTGGCAGCATCAGCCGCCCTGGGCTCGAAGAACTTGAAGTACCGTACTTCGAGTGAGGTAGGAGGTCTTTTCCCCTCCGTGATCAGTATCAGGCGAAAACCACTGCTCCGTGCCGCGTTTTCGCAGGCATTGTACGGGGCTCCTAATTGTCAGGACCCCAGTGAGAATGCTCCGTGCAACCTGCGCTCAGGCACCACCACGGACGCCTAAAATTGCCGAGTTCTCCCGGCTCGTCCTTTCCATATGCTGACGGGATGTCCACAGTAGCGAGGAGGTCCAGGATCGCCTTCCCCCCGTCACGAGTGTTCTGCAGACCTAGGGATTCTGCGAACGGCAAGAGTCCAGCAGGTAAGCTCCTGCTGCGGCTGGGTCGTTCTACAAGTGACAAGCCCCGATCTTCCCCAGGGGCAGGGCTTATCACTGTGTGTCCGGGGTCAGGGATACGCCCAGGGATTATGGGAGTTGTAGTCCCTCTTCCGTGTTACGTGACCCCCACCTACCCCATGTGCCTATCTCCGCCTGGTCCTGACATACACACAGACCAAAATGTCCACTGGAGGGGCCTTGCCACTTTGCGGCAAGTCTGCCCAGTTATCCCAGTCAATCTAAATGTCGGCCATGTGTTCGTCGCCCAACAGGAAAGAGGGCCATCACAAACGCCCTAATGTCCTCTCCTTCCGCACCTGTTTGCACTCCTCTGATGCGTACATTATTTTGGCAGGAGCGGTTTTCCAAGTCCTCCGCTTGGCCTTGTAGCTCAATATGTTGCTCTTTTAGCCGAATAATTTCTTGTTGCATCATCTCCAACTCCTCGTCTCTTCCTGTTTCGTGTTCTTCTAGAGTCGCTACAAGGTTGCCTATTTCTTCCACGTCGCTCTTTAGTTTTTTAAGATCGGCTGAGACTTGCCCTTTTAATTCTTGTAGATCTTCACGCATGGACATAAATAGCATGGTCATAAAGGCCTTTTTGGCTGAGGCATCAGCTCCCTCATGCCCTCCCTGCAGCTCCTTCTCATTTTGGCCCAAATTCCCGGTGGCTCCCTGCGAGGGCTGTTTCAGCAGCGCTCTTTCTTGAGCTGGACACTCGCCATTTGGAAAATTTGCCCCGCTTCAGTTCTATCCATATGTTCTGGTTCCTGGATCGCTGTGCCACAGGTGTCGTTAACCCCCTTTCCTGTGCCCGGACCGTGCTGGCCCGATGTGGGTGGATTTCCTGGGTGTGTGTTGGGTTGTGGGTTCTTCGGGTCCCGTTCCCCGTTAAGCGATTTCACCGACCATGTGTGTGCCAGGGAGGTGCTGCTTCCGCTCTTCAGTGCGTGCCTGCAGGGCCTCTGCGCCAAGGGGACCCAGGCCTCTGGGACATCTGTTGGTCTCATCCTCCATGCACCGCACTCACTGGCTGCACTATCGTCTCCACGGTGAGGCTGGCGCCTGTGGGGCTGCTGGTGTAGTCGCACACGATCTGGAGTCACGTAGCTCATGGCCCCGATGTCTTCATGCCTTGGAGCCCCGGTTCCCTCTACGTAGGAAGGCCGGCGACAGGGCTCAACCACCCATGCTCCACTTTGCACTCAGGGTCAGTCTCCGCTGCTTCTTGAGTGCTATTTCGCTCCCGCCCTGGTCACCTGTGCGGCGGGTGGCAAAGGGCCTCCACCGCAGTCGCACACTGCCCGGAGTCACGCCGCTCACGGCTCCGGTGATGTCAGCTTTGGTAGCTCAGGCTCCCTCCTTCCAGCAAGTCAGGCTTCAGGACCCAATCGCCTGTGCTCTGCTCTGCACTCGCTCTGCTCAGGGCCAGTCTCTGCCACTCCTGGAGTGCTCCTTCACTCTCACCCTGGTCAACTGCAACACTGCGGGGAGTAGATGAGGCGCATGAAGGCTAAGGACCGCCCTCTCCGTCTGCTGCTGCCCAGGCAGTCGTACCGCAGACCTCCTGCTTCACTCTGTTCCGGGCAGGCTGCAACCAGCTCTCCCCTTCTGGGGCTTGGCGCTCAGGTCCCGGGGCTCTCCGCGCTCCCAGACGCTCGGACTTTGTTCTGGAGCCCAGTCTGCGCCCCTTGGGTCAGTTGCTATGTATTAGAGCAGGCTATAGCAATCCGATCATTCGGCGCAGCCGGAGAGACCGTGGAACGCAGCTTATCCGGCCGCCATCTTGGCCATGCCCCCATTTAAACATTTAAATTTATTTTAGGGCTCTTAACTATGTGGTTGGAGTTCTATTTTTATATTGTTTTGAATTTTTAACCCTATTGTGTTTTTTTATAATTTGCCTACGCCCTCCAAGTTTAACTTTCCCTTCTGAATAAAGTCCCTATTGTTGAGTTTGGCCCAGCTAACACGCTGTCCTCAATATTTTTATTTTACATTTAAAAATATATACTTTAATGTAATAGTACAATTTTTTGAATATCTTGTATGTACTGTTGATCTCTTTTAAGTAAGTAGTTGCAGATGTACTAATGTATAACTGTGTGACATTAATATCAACTGCATAGTTATGTAGAGTTTTTTTTTTTAATCCCTTAATGCATAGGACTAGCATAAACACTTTACCTGGCAACACACACATTAATACTTGAGTTTTTGTTAGGTTTTATACCGTTTTATCTTCATAGGTGTTCACAGGCTAGCTTTTACAAATCTAGGGCTGTTGCTTTACACTCTGTTCCTTCAAAAAGCAAACTTGTTCATGTTATATCTATGACATGTCATGGTAATATTTCCCAAGATTTTCGAAGGCACGGGTATGCCTGTCAACCATCTGAGGGGAGTCCTTTAATGTTGTCCGCAGTCTCAGATAAAGCCGCCCTCAAGTCTCAAATATCCTCCAGCACTGTGGACTACCATTGAAAACATGGATTCTCCCAAAGAAAATAATTTAGGGAGTGCCAGTCCCTCCAACCCCATCTGACACGGTAGGTTGTCCATCACAGAGATGCTTTCCTTCTGGTAGGTTGTGAGGTGACATTGAAGAGGAGATGAGAGCTCCTCCTCATGAGGGGTGTCCTCTCCCTCAGATCATTGAGAAAAGACTGGCTATGCACCTGCATAGGATTTCCTCCCCCATCCTTCTGTTTCTCCTCCTTCTCCTCTTCTTCTACAGTAGTAGAAGTGAGATAGCTGTTTGTGGGAGAATTTGATTTTCTCCTGGTACTCCTTGCCATCCTTGGCCTATAGCATTTGCAGCATCACTCTTAGACTCACTGTTCCCTGCAATAGGAAGATGATAAATGTTAAAACTATTTAAATTAAAGGTTGTGTACAATTCTTTGCAAGACTTGTTTCAAAATAGTTTTCTGAAATAATTCACACTTTACCTTAGTCATCCGAGAGCTTAATTAAACATATGGAGGAAAGGGTTTGTCTATACATGGAATTACTGCATATATGCAATATCAACACACCTTCCATGGAACTTAATTTGTGGATCGAATCCTTGACATCAGGTAGGTATCACTTGATCCTGCAGCTGAAGAGGATTCTTAATGTGGAAATCTGAGTCCAAGAGTTAAAATCAAAAGACAACAGCACTATTTCACACATATGTTAATGTAGAGAGAGATGCACAAAAACTAAGCAATAATCCATAACGATTAAATAATTAAAAGTAGGTATTTGAAAAATACATATCAGTGATTCTGAGAAAATGTTAATAATTCAATAGAGTAGGAACCATTACTCCTAGGTCCCTCCAGTCCTTGCCCCATTCATTACCAGTGGAGATAACCATGTCCAGACATAAATAACAACAGAGTAATGCTGGGATCCCTACCCCACCCCCTCTAGCTGGTAGTACTTAACCAGTACTCACCCAGCATTCCCCCTGTTCCTTTTCCTGTCTGCCGATAGAATGGGACATGGGTTGTGTTGGATGCTTCTCCTGCTTGGTGGGAGTGGCGGCCTTCTGCATTTCCCGTCTGACGGCCGGGCTGTCTCTGACGGGTTCCTTAATTTGCCTCATGGTCTGCTGGGCTTACCGGGAGGTCGCGGAGGTTGCTGTCCGGCCCTTTGCAGCTAGTGTGCTGGTTCCACAGAGAGGTTTACAGGAGCACATCCTCTTGTTGGCCGGGCCAGGCGAGAGGACGCACTTGAAGATGGATGGTGGCTCAGGGCTGACTTTGTGGTGCCCCTGGAGTGCTTAACGGGCTGTAGTGACAGCTGGGCGCTATAGATCTGAGGCGGGTCTTGTGCTATTTGGCTCACCGGTCCCTTGCATATCACGATTTGCATCCTGACACTGGTGTCTCGGTTTGGCTTTTGCCCCCCTCTGGAGTGTTCCAGGGCTCCTGGGCAGGCTGGTGGGGGCAGACAGTGGAATGTGGCGTCTGTCTTCCCCTGGGGTGAGTACCGCATAGTTTTTTTTACATCTCCTCATTTTTTACCTTCTTGGCTTCTGGCTCATTTCATTCTATCTGTTCTATGCCGCTGCGAGGGTTCGGGTCTCACCGGCGGCGGAGTGTTGAAGGTCCATCTTCACTTTGAGTTTCACAGATGGTGTTTTTGATTTTTTTGGGTCATTATATCGGTGGCTCGGTTGGGCTGTTTGGTGTCACCAGCCTCCCTGCCACCGGAATTCCATTCTTGTGTGGTGGCCTGGTGCACCTGTTGTCCTGCGCTGGGGTTATGGTGGACGTCTGGGCTGGCTAGTGGGGTAGGCAGTGTTGTGTGAGATCTGCCTGCCCCGTGGGTGAGTACCGGGTTGTGATTTTTTGGGGTTTGGGTCGGTGGTGCTTGTCTGCCCTGCTGGCTCATTTTTTTCTGTGGGGGGCTTCCTCCTTGATGCCACTTATGGCTTCTGGTTCCGGGAAGCTGGTTCTTGTTGTCCTTGGTTGTCTCCCTGTTGGTGTGGCCCTGGATTCCTGGTGTGTCTGGCTGCCTTGGGCCTTCTTCCTTGGGGACCTCCTCGCTGTTCTTCTGTTGTGGGCATTCTCAGGTGCTTCCTTGGAGGCGGCTACTCCGCCATTGTTGGTTCAGTGGTGTTCCCAGTTTGGTTGGCTGCCCTCTGGATGTCAGCGCCGTTGGTTGTTTTTTTTGGTCACCTATCTCCTGCTTGTTCTGGGGGGTGCAGCCCTGTTGTTTGGTTGGGGGCATTTCGGGCTGTGTGTTCCTGGTTGTGTTTTCCTGTGATTCTCTTCCCTTTTGCGTCACTTGGACTGCTACTTTTGTCGTGGTGTCCTGAGTGTTCTTTGGGGTTTGGAAGGCTGGGTTTCTGGTTTTGGTATTCTCCACTTGTAATGAATGGGACGAGGACTGGAGGGACCTGGGGGAAATGCCCTATTACATACCAGTAATCTTCATTACTCCTGGTCCTGCTTTCCTCCTCTCATTCATTACGCCCCTCCCTCTCTCCTGGACGGCCGGCCTTCCTATTGGTGGCATGGTTATTCAGGGTAAATGCTGGGTGAGTACTGGTTAAGTACTACCAGTGAGAGGGGATGAGGTAGGGATCCCAGCATTCCTCTGTTTTTTGTGTCTGGGAGATGGTTATCTCCACTTGTAATGAACGGGACGAGGACAACAGGAGTAATGAAGATTACCAGTAAGTAATAGGGCATTCGATTTTCATGACTTACTTGACTGACAGATAGTACAGGACCACATTACTGCTCCCAGGATGTCTCCTGATGCCATCTGTGCCATTGATTGAAGTGTAGAAACCAAGACCTGATGTTTCACGGTAGCTGACAAGCAAGTCAGTTTCAGAGTAATGGGACTTTCAAACACTTATATTGTGATACACAGTGATGCGTTGTAAACACAATCAAACAAACATACAGGGTCCTTTCTTAGATGTTGTCAGGTGAGCTAAAGGAGAAGTAATTGCTCTGACAATGAAGTGCCATGTCATAGTACTAAGAAAAGTGGCAAAGAATATCACAATGAATGAAAAATATAAAGGGAACAGGAGTGAATATACGGATGTGTGAGAGTTGAAATAAGCATGTATTATAATTATGGAGAAAGAGCTATGTTTCACCCAAACCCCAAAAAGCTGACTGTGCACTCACGAGCCTGTACCATACATCTATTGTGTATTGCCAGTCCTGATTTCTGTGTAGCTCTATAAGCAGAAGTAAAGGTGGTGGAAAATGCTAGATGGAATCGAACCACAGGTCCTTAAACATTGATTAAAATAAGAAATTGATAGGAATACCACTTAGTATTGTGGGGATTTATATGCTGGCCTATCATGTTAGGAAGCAGTACTCTTGTCCAAGCTGTAGCAACTACTACTGACTGTATGACTGCATAAGAGGAAAGAAGAGTAAAAGGTTAGTAATTTAAAAATGTATAGAATTTAAAGGGTGTGGGATTGTTACAGGCTGTATATAAGGGATATGTGTGTGATATTTACATTACATAACAGTGTAGGGTGGTGGAAGGACATAGTTACATGAGAGGCTGAAGGATGACTTGCAAGAATAGAGAGGGAGTTTAGTTCTTACTTAGCCATGTAATATGGTTGTCTGCAACAGACAAGTCATATGGCTTTCCTCCAGGCTGGTGAGGCATAGATGGGATCCAGGTACACTTCCAGGAATACCGTTTGTAACCTGAATCTTGGCGAACATCTCCTTCACCTGACTCCTCTCATACTGCCATTTCTTTTTAATGTCCTCCATGGTGCATCATTTCTTCCCCAATGCATGTGCAATCTGTGACCTCTTACCACAAGGCTCTTTTGCCCACTCCACTGAGGTGGTATGGAAGCAGGCCATGTAGCTGTAGCTTAGACTTTGACCACAATTGTACCTATAAGGGTTATCTCTTCCTCAAGTGAAATGCCTGATCCTCTTGAGTGAAGTCGTCTGCATCTGAGAGGATGAATGTGGTTCCTGTTGGCTACACAATCATATCATATCATATCATATATAACTTTATTCGGTCATTTGTACAAACACCATCTAAGTATACAAAGATAAAACATAAATATATGTACAATTAAAATAGTATTAAACCGTTTCGAACACAAGTTCAAGTGACATCCCGAATCAGGATAAAAAAAACAAAGGTACATAAATTCATGAATACAATCGACCTAGTCGAGCTCAAAGGGAGTGCTAAACAGCCACCAGATATTTGGGATACTGAGCCATGTATACCAAGCTTTATGTTCAAGATGCGTATACAGCATAAGGAGGGAAAGGATTCAAAAATAACTTTGTTACAGTAATAAAACTTTTTTGCGAATCAGCCAGAAAGAAAGTAAAAAAACGGCTAAGAGCAAAAACTATTGGCCCCGAAGTATCAGTTTTTAAAATCCTGAACGCAATCTGGTGCTGCCTAGCACCCAGATTAAGGCATAGTGGTCTAATCCATCTCCTGCATAACTGCCGATACTTTGTGCAAAAAAACAAAATGTGTTCTTCAGTTTCATCAACTTCACGGCAAGCAGGGCACAAGTCTAAAACTAAACCAATCGCCTCTTTCCCCGGAAATTTCAATAACAGATTACCATATCTAAACCTAATATACAAGCTTTTGGGAAGGGGAGATGAAATCAGGTCAAGAAAAGATTCAAACAGAGAACAAGATTTGATATTTAAAAAGTTGGATGTCAGCTGTCCACTTGTTTGATTATTGGTATAATGCTCCCCTACTACACTCCAGTACGTAGCTTTGAGGGTCAAGATGTCACGTTTAGTGGCCCTTTCTGGGTACTCCCACAGTCCCATTGGGTTGAATAGTTTACACCATTTGGCAATATGTCTAAACCTAGGTAGTTGTTTTGCCCCGTTAAGTGCTAGGACCTCCCGTAAGCAGTTACGATAATCGATTAATTGTGGCGTGGTCCATAGATGCAGCCAATAAGTTAGTGGTCTCAGGGCTGCCAGGTCGCCTATTCTCTTTATCCCAAGATCACAAAAGAGTGGGGTGAGTGGTGTTGTAAAAGGTAGCGAGATGAGAGCCCTTTCAAACTTATTCTTGCAAACCGTTAATTTATTTACAGGGGTAAATCCCCATATCTCTGCTCCGTACAGAGCATCACTTTGGGCTTTTGCATGATAAATTTGAAGGGCCGGTGAGAGGGGTTGGGTATAAGATTGTTTTAAAAATCTTAGTACTGATATTCCCAACTAAGTGTCTCATTTAAACCTATGCCTAAATAATCAAAACTTTTTACCCGCTCCAATGGTTTGTGTAAGAACCTCTCGTATACCGCCCCGTACTTTTTTGAACACCATAAATTGTATTTTTGAGGTGTTCAGTTCCAATTTCCTCTCTTTGCAAAAGCACAGGAATTTGTCCAGTAGTGCCTGTAAGCCCATGGGAGTTGTAGATATTAATAAACAATCATCTGCAAAGAGCAAGATGGGGACTTTTGCATCATTCATCAAAGGGGCATCGTTCTTACAACGCATTAAACAACTGACCCCATCATTGATAACCAGGGAAAACAGTGTGGGGGTGAGAACACACCCTTGGCGCACCCCATGTTGAATCGGAATACTCTCTGTCAATTCCCCGTTTTTCCCCCACCTGATCTGAGCATAATTGTCCTTGTGCAATCTGGCAATCCTAAACACCAAATTTTCCGGGGCACCTTGGTCAAGCATGGTCTTCCACAACAAATTGCGCGGAACCAAATTTAATGCGGCTCGCAGGTCCACAAATGCTACATAGAGCTGCTATTTCCTAAGTAGCACGTACTTTCATGCCAGCAGGGAAAACCTGAAGGCTTGGTCGTACGTGCTGATTTTAGCGCAGAAGCCCGCTTGGGCAGGAGACAGTACCATATTAACATCCATCCATTCTTGAAGTTTGTCTAAAACTTGCCTGGCAAAAATCTTCTGAAGGTTATCAATTAGACTAATAGGTCTATAATTGGAGAGGATAGCAGGATCGCCCTTTTTAAAGATAGTTATTACCTCTGCTCCCCTCCAAGTTTCAGGAATATCCCCACCAGCCAATATACAGTTAGACAGAAGGTTTATGTACGGTCCTTATATCATGAGTTCTGATTTGTACAGATCCCCCGGTATCAAATCGGGTCCGGGGGCTTTGCCTGCTTTTAGTTTACTGATTGCAGACATAGTATCCTCTAAGCTAAAAACTAGCGAAGGATTATTTATGGTCTTATCAGGAACAGTGTAAACTAAGATTGGGGCAGCCTGGTCGGTGTGTGGGTCCATAGTAGCCACATCATCAGAATATAAGCGCGAAAAATGTTCCACCCAAACTTCCTGTTGGATATGATGGCTGTTGGAAATAAAGTTCTCCACATTGCCCTTAGATACAATAAGCCAAAACATACGGCTATCTGTGGATTGGGCTGCTAGGACCAGATCATTCCAGTTCGTGTCAGCGTATTCGTGCTTGGCTTTGATGAGTGCTACTGAGCGTTTGACACTGTCTCCCACACTATCCTTATCAGCAGACTCAGGGACATCGGCATCTCTGACTCTGCCCTTTCCTGGATCTCCTCTTTCCTCTCCGACCGTTCCCAAGCCGTTTCTTTGGGCCCATTTCACTCCAAAGACAAACCTGTCTCCTCAGGTGTCCCGCAGGGCTCCATCCTGAGCCCTCTCCTTTTCAACGTTTACCTCATTCCCCTCCTTAATCTAATAGAATCTTTCGGCATACCTGTTACCTCCTATGCCGATGACACACAGCTCATTGTGCCATTAGACAAACTATCCACCAAAGCTGAACTCAACCTAAAACACTGCCTGACTGAAGTATTTCGTTGGATGGACAATAACCACCTGAAATGCAATTCGAGCAAAACGGAAATCCTTCCGATCGGTACTAACATCTCCTTTTGTCCATCACTTTGGTGGCCTGACAATTCTGTTGCCCCCCCCCAGACAGTTTCGTCAGCCAGGAACCTCGGCGTTACCTTTGACTCCGACCTCTCCTTCGATCAGCATGCCAGAACCGTCGCAGGCAAATGCTTTGGAATGATCAGATCCATGAGAAAGTTTTTTGACTTTCTTCCCATCGATGCCAGAAAGACGGTGACAGTAGCACTCATTATCTCGCGACTGGACTACTGCAACGGCTTGCTCGCAGGAGCTAAAAAGAAAACCATCCAAAAACTGCAGAGCGTACTACACACAGCCGCCCGTCTTGTCCTGGGCCTTCCCCGCAGATCCTCTATTTCTGCAGCACTTCGCTCACTTCACTGGCTCCCCCTTCACAAAAGGATTCTCTTCAAGATCCTGATTATAGCCTTCCGTGCCTACAACAAAACTGGCCCTAAATACCTCACCAAACGCTTCCCCCACTACCTGCCCAGCCGTCACCTTCGCTCAACCAACGACAACCTCATTCTTCTCCCCAAATACAATCTGAAAACGAAGGGCGAGAAGACCCTCAGCTTCCTTGCAACCAAAGCCTGGAACAAACTACCCAAATCCCTCAGACAACAAACCCAGGAAAAACCGTTTCGAAAACTGCTAAAGACCTGGATCTTTAATCTCCCGGACGATCACTCCAAAGCTTCCATCTAATCCTCTTGCACTGGCTCACTTAGGTTCCCTAGCGCCAAGATGCTCCCTCCGGAGCGAACGTCGCGCTCTATAAATACCCCACAAATATACAAAAATATATACTCTATAAATGTTACGAGCACAAATTATATCCAATCTAGAGCGCTCTCTAACTGCTGTTTGTAATGCCTTCTTAGCTTTCTTGCAGTCGTTGTTAAACCAGTCGCGATCCCTTACACTGGCAGGCCTTCCAACACGACTATGTTTTGAGAAAACTGATTGTAGGACTTTAAAAAGTTCTTTGTGTTCTGAGATAACATACGGGACATCGGGTGTATCAATAATATCCTTGTGGCTACACAAGTTAGTTAAAAAGGCCACTAGGAACTTATATATTCTAGCATGGAGGTCCTGGTCAGCTTGAATTTTCGGCCATGTGACTCTTCTGCGGTTGTTGGTTGAGCTTGGCTCTATTAATTTGGAAATATAGCAATGAACATCCCTGTCCAAAACCTTGCCCTTCAGTGTTAAAAGCAAGGAGTTATGGTCACTGTCCGTCTTTGCTTCAATGTTCATATCTTCTACTAATGAACATCAGCAAAGATATAATCTATGATGCTTGTGTTGGCACCCCTCTTGAAAGTAGCCTTCCGTCCTATGTCTGATGGAATTCTTCCATTACAAGCCCTCAGACTCCTACCAGTGGTTAGGGAAGCGATCTGTAATGAAGCGTTTTAGTAGTGTTGGCCATGTTTGCCAGCTACCACATTGGGGATGCCCCATATCTCGTCCTCCTCTTCAAGTGAAGCACTTAAGAGAGCGGAGGGCTCGAACGTGGCGTTAAAGTCCCCACCGACTATAATTTTAGAGTTCGCTTGAAAACCCTCCACTAGATCATCTAATATTGAAACTACTATGGATTCACTGTTAAAAGGTTCTGACCTTGCATAAACATTTAACACGGTCAGGACTAGGCCAGACGGAAATGTAAGCTGAATGCCCATAATATCAGGTGAATTTATTAAAAGTTGCTTGTATCTACAGGCTACAGTGTTTTTAATCAATATTAACAATCCGCCACTGGCTCTACCTGACATTTTTGGGGGGAGGGTATCCACGCAGTATGAGGTGTAGCCATTGATATGCACCTTGTGTATGGCCCACGTTTCTTGGAAAGCACAGATGTCAATACTTCCTAGAGCAATAAACCATTCGGGGTCTTGGAGTTTGGAATGTATCCCTGCTAAGTTCCAGGATAGTAAAGTTAAACTATTGTTTGCCCTATATCCATCAACAGGAACACCCTCGAGAGCATCTGCAGCACCATCAATTGTATATACAATTCTACCCTCAGAGACCCTATTTGAAAAAATTCCGACTACTTGTCCAATATAAGGATTACCATCCTGTGGCTCATGGATTAGCGCACTGTCAACGCTCGGAGAATCTACAGGTAACACAATGGTGTGTATATCCAAGATGTGCACAGACTCCAAATGTGGTCTACCAGTAGTAGGTTTCGCAGTTAAGACCCCTGCCATCTCCCTCGAATTTATTTATTTATTTATTTTATAGTTTTATAGAGCGCGAACCAGACCGTGAGGGTATCAGAGCGCTTTACAGGATTGAAGGGGGAGGAATAAAGCATAAGGATGGGAGGGATCAGATTTGGAGAGAAAGGGATACAGGAGGAGCACGCAGTTTAAAGTCCAAGCTACATTAGGAAGAAAAATTGAAGCATGCAGATAAAAATAAAAAGGTTTCCAATCCACGAGGTGCACCATAGCTGAGGTCGAAGCTACATGTGGGATAAAAAATTAGAGCAGGTAGTTATAAAGTACAAGAGGCGCGCAGTCACAGCTCATGGGGGATGCCCAGGAGTCCAGAAAGATGTGTCATCTATGGAGGCCATGGATAATTCCGAGGTGGCGGGAGGAAACAAGTCTATGAGGTGATTGTAAAGAGTTTGTTGGATGAGGTATTTTCCCATGAAGAAAGTTTTGGTCTCCTTCTTAAAGTGTGCCAAGGACGGGAGTCTTCTGATGGATGGTGGGAGAGAGTTCCAGATTCTTGGAGCGGCCCCAGAGAAGGCTCGATTGTAAGTTTATTTCTTCCAGAAGCGTGCTGGCTGCAACAGCAGGTTTTTGGCAGATCGGGAGTTTCTGGCCTGTCCAGATATCATGAGTTTTTGTGCAAGAAATGTCGGCGAGTTCGCGTACAGAGCTTTGTGAGTTTGTGGAAATTTAGCCTGCAAACTGAACATTATCTGCGCCATCTTGCCTCTCCCCAGCGCCACGCACAGCGAATGCACGGCCGCCATTTTAGGCACCCCACTCTCTCCCCGCTCACTCTCGACCGCCAGCGCTTTCCCCTGGCGCTGCGAGCATCCCCCCGCGCGCTGGCCACCCCCGCTCTCTCATACAGGCCATAAACCCTCTCCTTCTGCGCGACCCTGCTACGGAACCACTTCCGACCGACAACCCATACATGGTCATGCCTCTCCTTTGATAACCCCCTTCCTCTGCGCCCCATTGTCTGAACTGGTCCCAGGCCATCACCTAGCCCTGCGGATGCAGTTTATTGCCCCTACTGTAAGGGAAACACCCCACATCAAAGGGATTACAGTAGATCAAAGCCCCTACCCCCTGAGACCCGGCCGGTTGCACACACCCCCGGGAATTAGCGGAATTCCCTGCTGCGCGATAGCCATCTCCCACTGCGGGTAGGGTGGGAACCTCTACTGTAACCATGTGTGGGATCAGATCTGAGCCGGGGGCTTCAGGGGATGTTCTTTCAGGCATCAAGGGAATCTCAAGAATATACTATGTATAATAAAGCAATAAACCAGTGTATAAGAGACCAGGTCTCAGAGATGCAGTTAGAGCACCTCGTGACGATACCTTGCTGTCTGATCTGATGTGTTCTGCTCCGACGGAATAAAACTTTGTTTCCTGCCTTCCAGTCTCCGGCGCCTGCCTCTTTTATTGGTAAATTATCGAGTGGTATGAGAGGCGATTACCGCCGGGCAAATACTTGAAAGGTTATCGACTGAAACTGCCGCTACCATTTAACAATTGGCGTCCCAAACGTGGGGCCCATCAGCGACACGTGGATCCAGTGGGAGAGGTCCCGACGACAGAGTGAACGACTGCAACGATCGGGAGAGCTCCTGCCCAATAGACCCTCGTCTGGCAGCCGATCATCCGAACTTCACTGGTTCCGAGCAGACCTCTCTCGAGTGATCTACGGTCCTGACTGGGAACCATCAGGAGTGCCGCGGCAAATACGGAGAGTAGAGGACGATCGGGCGCTGGAGGCGGAAGACGAGAAACTGTCCACGCGGTCCGGGTAAGGTCGTGAAATACGACAAAAGTGCGAAATAATTGATTGATTGTTTGAATACTAGTATTGCTCATTGATTGTTCTCTTTGAGATATTCGCTGTCTACAAACGGGGAGGAGTAGAAATACTCTCTCTCTCTCCCTTTGCAGATAGTGAAGGGTAGGTAACGCAGACTTTTGTCCCCGTTGAAACCCGTCGTGCCTATCTTTATCCCCCCATTGATTGATTGTCCGAACATTGATTGTTTTGAAGAATAGTGCTTTTTGAGATATTCTCTGTTTGCAAATAACGTAGAATAGGAATATTCTGTCTAGTCTTTGCAAATAGTGAAGGGTAGGTAACGCAGACTTTTGTCCCCGTTGAAACCCGTCGTGCCTATCTTTATCTCCCCATTGATTGATTGATTGATTGTCCGAACACTAGTTGTTCGATATTGGTTCTTTGGAGGTATTCTCTGCTTACAAATAACGAAGAATAGAGATATTCTGTCTAGTCTTTGCAAGCAGTGAAAAGATAGGTAGTGCTGACTTTTGTCCCCGTTGAAACCCGTCATGCCTATCTTCTCCCCACTGATTGGTAGTTGGTTCTGCCCGGACCGCTTATTAGAGGTGAACCACCCGGCTCCACTGGAAGGCACCCCTAATAAGGACATGTTCACTAAATATGGACTAGTCGCCGTAGCTTATAGCAAGCTGTGGCATAAATATACCAAGAAGGACCCCGAAAGTCAGTGGCCACTGATGGGATCCTTCGACGACCGCAAGATAGAAGCGCTAGAAGTAGCTCTGCGTAGCAATAAGACGACGCCTACTATGCTTGACAGTATTGGCATGTGGCGCAAAGAAGCGACGCAACGGAAAAAGAGGGAAGAAGTAAAAGCAGAAAAGGAATTACGAAAGGCAGCTCACCTTGCCGCTAGAAAGTTAGAAGAAGACATAAAGGAGAGAAGGGAAACTAAACTAAGACAGGAGCCCGAAACCTCAGGCCAGTACGCTGTTAGGACCCCTTCTTTGCTCTACCCTGAGTTGTCCTCCAAGCAGCGAACGAATGACGAATTACTGTTAGGTCCCCCGATCATTTACATGCCCCCTCCGTATGCACCCTCCCAATCAGTAGTGCAACACCCACAACCCCCGAACACGAGCGAAAGCAGTACAGGGGCCTCGGCCCTCACGGCCTCCGCGCCGGCTGAGCCTCTTGTACTGAACCCAATGTCGACTACAACGCTAGATGACCATGAGATGGGAAAGAAAGAGTCCACCAGAATGAATCGATTAACTAAGGATGAACGAGCAGGAATCGATAGGATAGTAGGGACGCTGGTGGAGCGAAAAGAAAGTGAGGAGTATATAACAGACGTGTATAGCTCGTATGCCGACAGCCGCAGACGACACTTCGTCGTACGGCTCTGTTATCACGCCCTGAATGCATATGAGGACAGATACCACGATAAAGGTCCCGAAGGCTTAGCGGCCCTATATAGGAAGGTAGACATTGGGGAAGAAGGAGAGGGCGATGTAACGAACCTCTTCACTCGTACACTCGAGGTCTACCGACACCTTAAAGAACATGGACAGACCACCAAAACAGAAACCCCCATAGCAACTAAGCCCCAGGGAGGAAGGGCCGATGCCATGATGCCCATTAAAGAAGCTGCCCCCTACTGGGTCCCCCCACGGGGTCAGGGAACACACGACGACATCAACCACCAAGATGCGAAGGGAAGGGTTGTATATAACTGGGTCTACCAGCCGTGGGACCGGCAAGATATTTTGACCTTTAGAAAGACTCTACCCGACTTGAGAAAGAACCCGACTGCCTTCTACACTGAATTGGGTACAGCCTTAGGCTCAACGATAATGACGTTAGCAGATATCGACTTGTTCTTTGGGCTATGCCTGCCGGCTGATGTGTGGAAACAAATCCGGAAAGTTGACCACGCTGAGCCGTTCGGATATACCTGGATACAACTCGATACCATAGATAAACAGCGAGAACCAGGACAGAAACCCCCGAAAGCCATCTTAGAGCTCCCAGACAAGATTGTACAAAAGCTGAAGACTCTAATCCCAGAAAGAAAGGTAGACTGGTCGATAGTAACGGCTTGCCGTCAGAAACCCCAGGAAGATGTGTCTGAATACTTCTCCCGATTCGAGACTGTGTTTTCCGATTACAGTGGCCAAGACATGACCACCGCAACCGGACACCACCTCTTTGTCCAGAATTATGTAAAGGGTCTGTCTCAAGAAGTTTCCCAGAAGCTACAGACCAGCGAGAGCAGTTGGGCAGCCTCCAAACCCGCAGCGATTCTCCAGATGGCCCAATACTACGAAAACCAGAAGAACGAGAACGATAGGGCGTCAGAGAAGAAGAAAAAGGAATTAAAGGAGAGGGTGATGATAGCACAGTTGCAAGGGGTGACCATAGGAAGGGAACCCCCAAAAGAGAATTACCAACCAACCGCCCCTAGAAAGCTACCCCCTAGAGACCATACACCTACACCCTACAACGGACGGAGAGACTTAGATGGAAATCAATGTGCGTTCTGTAGAGGGTTCGGACACTGGAAATCCCAGTGCCCGGTCCTTCTGGAAATGAACAAGAATAGGGACCCCAGAGACACAGCATATGACCCCAGAAATAGAGGACAGTGACGAGGGCACACGAACAACACCATCAACGACAGGCCAGGCAGACCAAACACCTTTGATCGCCCCCGCCAAAACCAGTGTCAGCAGTCCGACTATGAGAGCACTCATGACTTCGCATAGGACCGCCAGGGGCAAGGGAGGGATCCAGTCGAACTCCGTGTTGACCAGCAAGGTCCTTACGTCACCGCTAAGGTCTTGGGCACAAAATCTCCATTCCTGGTAGATACTGGGGCGACACGTAGTGCGTTATCTAAACGACTGATTCCTAGGGCACCCTTGTCTGGCTCACACGTAACCTCAATAGGCTTTGACGGAACGCCCTCCACTAACCCCTTATCAGCACCAATCTCCTTTGACTTAGAAGATAACACCACTGACACGACCTTTCTGCTCTCCTCCAACACCCCCGATGCTATTATGGGACTTGATTTGCTAAAACATTTCCGAGCCACCATCAGATGCTCCCCAGACGGAGTTCGAGTCATCCTACACGATAACCCAGATCTGTCCAGACCCTGTCACACACGGCGTATGCTCTCTATAACCGATGCTGATATGTCCCTACTCGACACATTACCTTCACATCTATGGGCTAAAACCGACTCAGATGTAGGGCGCATGGTGATCGACCCGGTACACATAACCGTCCGACCGGACGCAGTGCTCCCAAAGCTTCCACAGTATCGGATATCACCCGAAGGCGAGAAGGCATTGGTGGAAATCATCGAGTCCCTGGTCGAGGCAGGAGTAGTAGAAGAAGTAGTCAGTAATGTTTGCAACAGCCCTATCCTACCCATTGTAAAGAAGCAAGGCGAGGGGGATGAGAAAGCCTACCGCTTCATTGTTGACTTGCGAGAGGTTAACAAAGTAGTCATACCCCAGTACCCCGTAGTCTCAGACATCACCACCATCCTCACCCTGATTCCATCCACTGCCACCATCTTTACTGTTATTGACCTCAAGAACGCATTCTTTTCCATCCCCATCCACCCAGACAGCCGCTACCTGTTCGGCTTCACTTTAAAAGCCCGTTCGTACAGATTCTGCAGGGCACCCCAAGGCTACACTGAGAGTCCCAGTATTTACAGCCAAGCCCTCAAGAGGCAACTGGATGCAGTCCAACTACCCGATGGAGTGGTGTTGATACAGTACGTCGATGACATTCTTTTGGCGGCCGACACCACTCCTCTTGCCGTCACAGCCACCATTCACCTCCTCCGCTTCCTTGCGGAGAACGGTCACAAGGTCTCCAGAAAGAAATTGCAATTCTGCCAGCCCCAGGTAACGTATCTAGGCCACCTACTATCCAAAGACGGGAGGAAACTTACCCCTGACCGAATTCAAACCATCCTAGAAACCCCTGTTCCCAAAACTCAGAAGCAAGTACGATCCCTAGTGGGCCTCACCTCCTTTTGTCGACAGTGGTTGCCAAACTTCAGTCTTACCATAAAGCCTCTGCTTTCCCTGCTGGCTAAGGATGTCCCCTTCCCCCTCCCCTGGACACCTGAATGTCAATCCTCCTTCAAAGAATTACGAAACGCCCTCTGCTCGGCCCCAGTCCTAGGAACCCCAGACTACACTAAACCTTTCTCCCTCTACACCCACGAAAGGGAGGGATGTGCGTTGTCTGTCCTAACCCAGTCCATAGGCCCTAAGCAACGCCCTTGTGCCTACTTCTCTGCCACTCTTGACCCCGTAGCCAGAGCTTTGCCCGCCTGCCTTCGAGCAGTAGCCGCCGCTGCTGTCTCTATCCGACAAAGTGAGGGGATCGTGCTCTCGAACCCCCTCACGGTATTGGTACCCCATGCTGTTGACACCCTCCTGAACCAAACCAAGACTCAACACCTGACTAGCGCACGACTGACTGGTTATGAACTGACTCTGCTTGCACCCCACATCACATTGAAACGATGCACCACTCTGAATCCAGCTACACTACTGCCTCTCCCTGACGCTGACCCCAATGCATCCCCTATACATGATTGCGTGACCCTCACCGACGAACAAACCAAGAGTAGGGTTGACCTCCGGGATACTGCCTTCCCGGACCCTGACGGAGAACTGTGGGTGGATGGCTCATGCATCAAGCTCCCCGATGGCACCACCTCAGCTGCCTATGCAGTCACCACAGCCCGAACAGTTGTTGAGACAGCCCGCATCACACAGCGATCCGCACAGGCGGCGGAACTAATTGCTCTTACACGAGCCTGCATCCTGGCAGCAGGGACAACCGCAAACATTTACACAGACAGTCAGTACGCCTTCGGGGTAGTTCACCACTTTGGGCTCTTATGGAAAGAGAGGGGATTCTTGACTTCTCATGGCACACCCATCCTGCATGGAGATCTAGTCTCTGCCCTGACCGAAGCAGTCCTCCTCCCCACACGGTTAGCTGTGATCAAATGCCAGGCACACAAGAAGGTGACAGACATTATAGGACAGGGAAATGCACTGGCTGACATTACTGCCCGAACCACAGCCGAGAATAGGTCCACGACCCGTATGTACGTGACCAGGTCACAAACTGAGAAATGGAAGGATGCTAGGGAAACAATTAGGGATATCCAACTAGCCAGCACACCACACGAGTTAACTGAATGGGCCCGGGTGGGATTGAAGGACGATGACGGTTGCTGGCGAACCAAAGACTTGAACAAATGGTTGTTACCAGATTCATACTTGATCCCCATGCTGACCATGGCACACTCCCCCGCACACATAGGGTCTGCCCCCATGATCGAACTCATCTCTAAAGTCTGGCACAACGACAAAATACCAGACTCAGCCAAACGTCTAGTCCAACAATGCCTAGTATGCCTCCAACACAACCCTGGGAAAGGAACTACTGTACCCCGGGGAGGGTTTGGGGTCCCCAATCACCCCTTTGAAGTCCTACAAATGGACTATGTCCAGCTAGAAAGGTGCCAAGGTTTGAAGTATGTACTTGTCATTGTGTGTGCCTTCAGCAAGTGGGTGGAAGCCTACCCAACCCATGACAACACCGCTATGACTACCTCAAAAGTACTACTGAAGGAGTTCTTCCCCCGATACGGTCTTTGTCGAATTTTGTGGAGCGACAATGGCCCCTACTTCGTAGCCGAAGTTATCCAACTCATCTTAAAAGGGTTGGGTGTAAAACAGAAGTTCCATGCGGTCTTCCATCCCCAATCTGCAGGCCTGGTTGAGCGACACAATGCCACATTAAAGCTTAAGATAGCAAAAATAGTCGCCACCACAGGGCTAAGATGGCCAGACGCTCTCCCACTAGCATTGCTATCAATGCGTTCCACCCCCACCAAACACCACTTAACCCCCTACGAGGTCGTCTTCGGGCGGCCCATGAACCTTTGGACTGCACCAAAACCGACATCCATCCACGACGTCCCGGACGTCCTCATGTCTGATTATCTGTACAATCTAACTAAAACGTTGTCTATCATCCATCAGCAGGTGCTGCACGCCATCCCCGATGTTTCCAGGGGCCCCGGACACGACATCCAACCTGGTGACTTCGTCTTAGTGCGTAACTTCCAGCGCACCAAGAGTCTGGAGCCCCGGTGGACGGGCCCCCTGCAAGTCCTGATCACCACCCGAACAGCTCTTCGAGTGGAGGGGAAACGCAATTGGCTGCACGCACACCACTGCAAGAAGGTATCACCGACCCTGACAACCACGGACAACGTCACCGCCCAAGAGGAACTTCTGGACAAAGACCGACCATCCCTGAGCCGCTGCCCGGATACAGAGACACTTGAATTGATTGAATATCCCGATCCCACTGTGCCATCCAAAGAAGGGTATAACTTGCGACGAAAGGAGAGGACTTCGGCTAAGCAGACCACAGGCTAAGTGGAAATCTCAGAGCGGTAGCCTAGTCACCTCAAAGGCCACCAGGAGAGAAACTAAGCAAAGTCTGTGGTTCTGCCCGCTACCGAGTCTCTCGAAGGTGATGGAAGCGCCCGACATGAAGGTGATGGAAGCAACCGGACGTCCGAAGATCCCCTACAAAAACCCAAAGACTGACCGAATGCACAGCTTTAAGACTATAACACTTTTTATTACCCTTCTCTTTTGCCTTCTCCTCATGGTCACCTTCTGGATCATGGAGGAGAACACACCCGCTTATAAGACATTGCTGACCACCGTTCAACCTACCACCACGAAGGAGCACCATCTGATCTCACTTTCACCCCAACTCCGAGAAAGGCGTACGGAGTTCTGGAATAACTCTTTTGTGCAGTTGCTCCACCAACACAATCTTGCCACCAACGCCACTAACTGCTGGATCTGTGGATTGCTACCACATGCCACTGGGCACTCAATCCCTTTCTTCCCTTCACCTTTTTCTGTCCATGGTTCCTGCCTCGCCTGGCTGATCCTTCTGCAGGAGAGCTACAAGGACAATGCCACTTCCGGCAGAACCATGTCACACTTCTACCATGGGTTCTGGATGAACAAAACTGGTAGAACTTCCGCCCTCTTCTGCCCTCTGAGATCGAACGCTTCCTTTCACATGGACATCCCTGCCAAAGAACGAGTTGAAATGCAAGTGTTCAACAATCCAGCCAGACCCACCTTCTCTTACCTCCGAAAACGGACCGCCGCCACCCTAACAGTGGCCCTGTCCGTCATCAACATCACTGGATCTGTATGCCTCGAAGGACTGGGGGCACAGCTGGTGGGCCACAGCTCCTGCCTCATCACCCGAACATTGGATTCAGTTGACCCACCCTCCTTTGTTGCCTCCCCGAATATGTACTTCGTCTGTGGTACTAAGGCCTACACCTGGCTCCCGAAAGGTTGGGGAGGCACCTGCTACATCGCCTTTGTCCTTCCTCCGACGTATGTGGCTCCAGCAAACCATCACCGACAGAAACGGGCCAAAGACATTGTGCAAGCCGACTCCACTGGAGCACAGTTCATGGATGCAGTAAAGGGTCTTGTTCCGCTCTGGGGTCCGATGGCAAACAGCCGTGCCATCCGCCACTTAACCCAGGCAGTCGAAACGGCAATGAACATTACGGCTGGCGCCCTCGCCAACAACACCGCCGAGCTCCAGGCCGTCCGCTTAGTGGCCCTTCAGAACCGCCTCGTTCTAGATGTGGTCCTGGCTGATCGTGGAGGAGCATGCCGCATCATTGGGTCCAGCTGTTGTACCTACGTACCAGACAACTCACCCTCAGTCTACAAAGCAATTGAACACCTCCACAGACTGTCCACAGAGGTCCATCAAGAGCAAGAAGAATGGTCGCTGGGGAGTTGGTTTTGGGACACTATTAAAAGTTGGGGATGGAGGCTGTTTTCATTTATCCTAATACCGATTGTGATACTATGTGGATGTTGTTTGGGGATTCAGTGTCTGCCACCTTTATGTTCGCTTTTTATGAACTGCATCTGCCCAAAGACTTCGAACTTTGAAACAGAGCGGATGAAAACCCTCTATGAGGTGGAAGTCCGCAGTATTATGGGGATAAATCCGAACTAGACAAGCTGGCGAGATATGTTAAAAGGGAGGACTGTGGAAATTTAGCCTGCAAACTGAACATTATCTGCGCCATCTTGCCTCTCCCCAGCGCCACGCACAGCGAATGCACGGCCGCCATTTTAGGCACCCCACTCTCTCCCCGCTCACTCTCGACCGCCAGCGCTTTCCCCTGGCGCTGCGAGCATCCCCCCGCGCGCTGGCCACCCCCGCTCTCTCATACAGGCCATAAACCCTCTCCTTCTGCGCGACCCTGCTACGGAACCACTTCCGACCGACAACCCATACATGGTCATGCCTCTCCTTTGATAACCCCCTTCCTCTGCGCCCCATTGTCTGAACTGGTCCCAGGCCATCACCTAGCCCTGCGGATGCAGTTTATTGCCCCTACTGTAAGGGAAACACCCCACATCAAAGGGATTACAGTAGATCAAAGCCCCTACCCCCTGAGACCCGGCCGGTTGCACACACCCCCGGGAATTAGCGGAATTCCCTGCTGCGCGATAGCCATCTCCCACTGCGGGTAGGGTGGGAACCTCTACTGTAACCATGTGTGGGATCAGATCTGAGCCGGGGGCTTCAGGGGATGTTCTTTCAGGCATCAAGGGAATCTCAAGAATATACTATGTATAATAAAGCAATAAACCAGTGTATAAGAGACCAGGTCTCAGAGATGCAGTTAGAGCACCTCGTGACGATACCTTGCTGTCTGATCTGATGTGTTCTGCTCCGACGGAATAAAACTTTGTTTCCTGCCTTCCAGTCTCCGGCGCCTGCCTCTTTTATTGGTAAATTATCGAGTGGTATGAGAGGCGATTACCGCCGGGCAAATACTTGAAAGGTTATCGACTGAAACTGCCGCTACCATTTAACAAGTTATGCAAGCCAGTTTAAATTGTATTCTGGCCTCCAGGGGAAGCCAGTTCAGAGCTTTGAGGTGGGGAGAGATGTGGTCAAATTGTTTTGAGCCCGTTATGAGTCTGGCGACAGTGTTGAGGCAGGCTTTCAATGGGGCCAGAGAGATCTGGGGTAGCCCTGCAAGAGTAGAGCATCCATATTCAAGTCTGGAAATGACTAGGGCCTGGGTTGCCATTTTAAGGTCGGACATATCGAGAAAGGGTTTTAGGTTTCTTAGGAAGCTCAGGTGGAATCTAGCCATTTTGGCCATCCCGTTTATACGGCTGTGCATATTCAAGCTGCCGTCAAGGGTTATTCCCAGGGATTCCGCCGAGTCAACAATGGTAGGAGGGCAGTTTAGTGCAGTGATGGTCTTGATCTATTTCTGGATGTCTGGATTTGGTTTGGGTGGGGAGATCAGAAGGAATTCGGTTTTGTTTGCATTGAGTTTAAGATGGTTGGCGGTGAGCTTCAGTGCCTTGTTTAGGTAGAAAATGTCCTCAGGGAAAGAGATTTTTATGTAGACCTGTGTATCGTCGGCGTACATAAAGTAGGAGATGTTGGCGGCACGAAGCACCTCGGTGAGAGGTTCAAGATAAGGGTTGAAAAGGGTAGGGGAGAGGGTTGATCCTTGTGGGACTCCAACAGAAACTGGAGAGGGGCGAATAGATCACCGTTGATGAGAACTCTCTGTGAGCAGTTTTGAAGGAAGTATCTAAACCATTCAAGGATGGTGCCCTCCAATCCCATCCAGAGTTTGAGGCGTTCAAGGAGAATTTTGTGGTTCACCATATCAAAGGCGGAATAAAGGTCTAGAAGGATTAGGAGGCAGGTTTTGCCTAGGTCTAGGGCTTGGAGAGCCTCATCAACAATGTGGAGGAGGGTGGTTTCTGTGCTGTGTCCCGGTCTGAAGCCTGATTGAAAGTCATCTAGCAGGTGAAAGTTGTTGATGTGTAGGCTTAGGTGTTGTTGCACACATTTTTCCAGAACTTTGGCAAGGAGTGGGATGTTGGATATGGGTCTATAGTTCTCGGCGGAGGAAGGGTCCAGCGTAGGTTTTTTTAGGATGGGGACAACTTGGCCCGCCTTGAGCGAGTCAGGAATTGAACCCTGTAGGAGGGAGGCGTTGATTATTGAGGTCCAGGAAGGGATGATGGCCTTGAAGGCGGCAGCTAGGCAGTTAGAGGGGAGAGGATCGTTAAAGTGATTGTTCGGTTTTAGGGAGGTAAGAATTTTCGAGACAGATTGATCATCATATATTTTAAAATTGGACCAGTGTGCTCGGTTTTTGGGTGATGTTTGGGAGGACAACACAGAGAGAAGAGGTGGAGCTGGCTGATTTTGATTTTGGTAGTGGGTTGCGGATTTAAGTTCATTTCTTAGGGCAGAGATTTTGTCACAGAAGAAGGAAGAGAATTCCTCGCTTGATATTAAGGGTTTCGGTGTTTCTTTGGCAGTTTTCACTAGTTTGTTGGATTGGTGTTTGACCAAGTCGAACAGCTTGCGAGGCCGATTTTTAGCATTCTCCAGTTCAGTTATGAAGAATTCTTTTTTTGTGTTGAGTATTTTCTTATTGTAGGCATTTCTGGCCTGGCGAAGGAGCTTTAGATGTGCTGCAGATGCGTGTGTTTTCCAGATTCGTTTAGACTGTCGCAGGGATCTCCTCTCCTTGTTAAGGGAACCAGGGATTTCTGTCTTTGATCTGTGTTCTTTTTAGTTTTAGCGGTGCCAGGTCATCAAGAATGTCGGATATGGTGGAGGAGTAGTGGTCCGCTAGGTTTGTGACCGCTGTGCACTGTGGAGGGGGGGAGGTCAGACTCACAACGAGATGCCAGTTTCTCGTGGTCGAGGTTCTTGGTGTCCTTAACCCATCGTTTGGGAATCACAGGTTGGGGGGCCCATGAGTTGTGGGTGCTGGGCAGAAGGAAGGTGATGGCGTGGTGGTCAGACCAATCACAAGGATCAATGGAGATAAGTTTGACCGCTGATTTCTTAGCAATGATCCAGTTGAGGGTGGCACCTTTCGCGTGAGTGGGGAGGGAGCAGGCTTGGGTAAGGGTTTGATCGGCCAAGAGGTCTCTGATGTCATTGACCTGAGGATCTTTAGGATCGTTCCAATGCAAGTTAAAGTCAACAAGAAAAATGTCGTTAGAGCTTGGGGACACCTTGGCTGTGATGATTTCCATGAGGAGGTCCGTAAAGCTGTCGTTCTTTCCGGGGGGGTGGTAAAAGATATGCAGTTTGCACAGCTGTGAGGTGTTGTTGGAGATGGCGAGTGCGAGGTATTCGCAAGAGTCCGTGGGGTCCAACGGCAGTTCCGTAACAAAGAGGTTGGAGCGGTAGATACAGGCAATGCCACCCCCCTTTTTCTTTGAGTGCCTGTCCAACCTTATGATGCTATAGTTGGGCGGGACTAAGAGGTCAAGGTAGGGCGATGAGGAATCATTGAGCCAAGATTCAGTCAGGATCGCTAGGTCCGATTTATGTTTCATGATGAGGTCGGCGACCTCGGATGCATGCTTTACAGCTGACCAGCAGTTTATTAGGAGGCCGGCTAGGGAGGGGTAGGAGTGGGTGTCGACAGTAGAGGCAGAGGTGGGAACTTTAGCTAGGTTGCTATTGATCAACCCTCGGACGCGGCGGGTAGCAGCTCTTTTAGGGTTGGTTGCAACCGTGCAGATATGGTGTTCTCCTTCCGGGTCTAAAGGGCATGGAGCTGTCAAGGCAGAGTCGTAACTACGTAGGAGGTCAACTACTTTTTCCTCCGTGAGTTCTGAGGGATTGATCATGCCAGGGGAGGGTTTGTAGGTGTAGAGGAGAGCACAATTTCCTCCTCAGAGAGGTGGCAGGGTTGCTTGCGAGGGCGCAGGTGTCTCTGGGATAGAGGTAGAGGGTGAAGGAGGGGCTTCGTGAAGGGGATGTGAGTCGCAGTCTGTGAGAGCCATAGTTTAGAGAAGGAGAGTTCAGTGATGTGAAGGAGGTGCTTTAGGTCCAGAATCGATTTGCGGATGCTCCGTGTTAATTCTGAGGATCTGCGGTGGAGAATATCAATATCATTAAGAGAGGTAAGTTCTGGTAGACCTGAGGCCCGTTGCCGGGGCGCGGTTCTGATGGTATGTTCAGGTAACCTAGCGGTGTGTTCAGGCGGGCTGAGGGCTGGTGGCAGGTGAGCTATAGGGAAAGACTGAGCAGTTCTGATGGTATGTTCAGGTAGCCTAGAGGAGGGTTTAGGTGGGCTGAGGGCTGGAAGCCGGTGTGCTATTGGGATAGAGTGAGGGGGGTTAGGTTTATCTGTGTCCCTATAAGGGGGGGGTCTTGTGGGCAAGGGGCCAAGCGGGTGGAAGCGATTTCGTCTGATTGAAATTGCAACCTAGCGGAGGGGCTAACTCGACCAGAGTTCTGGGCCAAATTAGGTGTTTCCAAATCAGTATTGTGAGCCCTAACAGGGGTTACAGGGGGCCGGTGTCCGGAGGTTAAGGGTTTGGGGACGCTTCTGGTGAGTGCTGGAGGTGTGATGGTGGGGCTGGGTAGAAGTGAAAGGAGGATCCTAGGGGGAGTTTTGGTGTTCGATGGAGAGGGGATTCCTGGGAGGTCTGGGTGT
Organism: Triturus cristatus; assembly: GCF_964204655.1. Lineage (NCBI taxonomy): Eukaryota > Metazoa > Chordata > Amphibia > Caudata > Salamandridae > Triturus > Triturus cristatus. The sequence continues at coordinate 471,109,948 of NC_140590.1, read as the reverse complement.
GGTGGTAATGGGGCATAGTGGATGGTAGGCATGGGTGACAGGGAGGCAGGGCCGGGTCGCCTCAAGGCAGGGTCACTGGCAGGGCCGGGTCGCCCCAAGGCAAGGACACTGGCAGGAGTGGTTGGTGAGATGCAGGGTATACTTGGCAGAGTGGGTGCAGGGTGGAGTGGCCGGAATGAGGACTGAGCTGGGTTGTGAATATGTTTTTTAAGGAGGGTGAAGTGGTCTGCAAATTTGATGAGGTTTTTGGAAGGCCCTTGAATTAGGATGGTGCCGCTGTTGTATAAGGTGATGGTAAGGGCTGCACGCAGATTTGCAGAAGGAGTGATTGTGAGTTTTTATCCGTGAGGGATGTCCCTTGTTTCTTGAACTTTGAGGAGGCTTGAGAAGGCATTGCGCCAGAGGGACGTTTTCCTGGAGTGGAAGATGAGGTCATTGATGACAGTGCCCTGGTTTACGCAGAGACGATGGTCAGATATCAGCGTTTCAGGATGACTTTTCGGGATGGAGTGTTTAAGGGTTTTGGAGGCAGATTTGGAGAGATTAGTGGGGTAGATAACGGTGTAATAGTTGGCTCCCGTGGAGCACAGGCATGGCTCAGTCATGCTGGGGTGAGAAAAGAAGTTTCAGCCCGGGTGGTCGGTTTGCGAGGAAGTATGAATTCGCAAGTCTGCCCTACATTCAAGGTATGCTGCTGAAGGAGCTCCCTCGTCAGATGGCCTGCCTTAGATGAGTAGCAAAAACAAGGTGCCGGGCAGGTGTGGCCAGATCAATATATATATATATATATATATATATATATATCCAGAGCACTCCTACGCCACCGCTTTGGAAAGCGCCCGCAAGTTCACAGAAAGGAGCACGGACCACAGTTTGATGCTCGTGATGATAGTTTATTTCATTCGAGGTAAGCCAGCCATGACGCGTTTCGACTCCGTGGAGCCTTGATCACATGTATCACATATATATAATTTCCAAAAGTCCTAGAAATATGCAAACGAAAGCATAGAGCAGGAACAGACCACTCCGTGACAAGAAAATAAAGTTCTTTATTCCTCAAGAAACAGCAGCATGACGCGTTTCGACCAGGAAACCCGGTCTTCATCACATGACATGGGCAAAGACCATAGAGTTTATATACAGTGCAGTTGGCCGCCAAAACACCTTTCACTGAAAAGTGGAAATGGAAAAAATACTAACATTAATAACAAGAGCCTGCAATGCTAATCTGAGAATCATAATCAAAGCAATCTCATATTACACAAAAAGATAAACTGTTGTTAAATAAATCTATATATTTTGTTTTTTAAGCAGTAAGTTTAGGAGGCTGGAGTATAAAAACCGATGTCAAGATGACTACTGTAGAAGTCCTCTCTCTGTTGTTGTTGAGGGAGGCTTCTTGTTGTAGGTGGGATCTTGCTTTGTCCCCTGTCTGTTGATGTGGAGTTAGCTACGCAGTCCTCTTTCAATTACTATTAATGGGGCAAGTGATGATCAGTCCCCTTTCACTTCACTTTAAACTAGCAAATGCATGCATCCAAAATAGAACGGATTTAGAGGGCCATCACAAACAGTTTGATGATTGTAAAATGGCTTCACACAAGGTTAAGACGGTGGTGGTGGTTAATTTTAACCAAGTACAAAAAAAAGTAGGTAGCGAAGCGCTCACCGTTTGATAGTATCCGGCATCAGCTGTGCACACAGTTAATTAGGAGAGGCAGGCAGTCAGCTGTTGAAAGTGATAGCAGGCGAGCCGGATTTTCGCTGGGGCACCATGAGAAAAGATATCTGAGGCGGGTGGAGGCGGCCTCAAACATCGCAATTGGCTCCGGTGCTAGACGGAGTCATCTGAGGGCGGGAGGCGGGCTCGTCACGGGCTGCAGAAAGGGGACTTAGTTTCAGCATCACCAGTGGGCGGCAGGCCGGTTCAGCGCCGGTATTGAGCAGGCGGCAAAGCGGGCTGAAGCATCAGAGACGGGCTGAAGGCAGGCTCGGGTCATCTGGGGATCGGCTCAGCGTCGGCATTTAAGGCAGCAGGCCGGTTCAGCGCCGGTATTTAGCAGGCGGGAAAGCGGCCAGGTTCCGGCATCAGAGGCGGGCCGAAGGCAGGTTCGGGACACCGGAGGATCGGCTCAGCATCGGCATTCAATGCAGGCAGGCTGAGGGCAGGCTCGGATCCCTGTGGGCTCATGAAACATGCGGGCAGAAGATGGGCACCGTATAGGCTGGCAGCCACAGCACCGGCCTTAACCCTGGTAACGCCAGCAGGCAGAAAAATAGGTTCCGCATCCGTGGGAGAGCGGGCTCAGCATCGACTCCGGCAGGGGGAGTCGCAGCAGGCGATGTCGTCTCCTTACCTGGGCACCACCAGCCCGATTTACGATTCACTGGGCGACACCAGGCAAGGCAAATCGCGGACCAGCTATCCAGCAGGGCGCCGCGGAGATCTTCGGTGCTGGTAAGTCCAGAAAGCCAGAATTTGTTCCTACGTGATCGCAGTTTGCAGTATATCTGGGGCGTGCTGCGGAGAGGAGTGGATGGCAGGGTTTTTCGGCGATAAAGAGCAGAGTTTGGTGATCCCCAACCCGGAGCTCTAGACAGAGCTCCTACACGGTGGCCATTTTGTCCAGAATTAATGATCCCCGAATCTTCCACACTAATGTTAGGTTGGACTTCGGGCAAATTACCCCTTGCCGTGACTACATTCTCTAATCTTCCACTATCCAATGGAGTCAGACGGGTCAGTTTTCATCTAAGGGATTGAAAATGTTAAACTGATTGTTGACTGGAATTGTATATCTGACTTGCCTCCGCCCCCCCCCCCCCCAATAAAAAGCCTCCAAATGGTGCCTGTGTCATACAGTGGTATTTGTAAAAATATCCAAGGGGTAAAACACTGGTCCCTGAATGTGCCAATGACCAGTTGCCTGCACTTTCTAAGATCGCATGGACTAAGACAGGTGAACCGAAGGAGACTACTACGCAGTTACCTTCTCGAGACTTGTTTGAATTTCCCACCCAGCCAACCCTTCTCACCATTTTAAAGTTGGAATAAAGTGGGTTTCCTAACCTTGTCTTCCTGTTTAACTCATAAAGATTTATTTTTCAAGCTAAACCAGAGTTCTGAAGCTCCCGGGAACAATTTGGGGACATTGGCTAGTACTATTGTGTAGGGCGTAGCTTCCGGGGGCAGATCGAGTACATCGTTTCCTATAAATTCTCTTCCTTATTTTTTATGGACACCCGTATTCCTTTGGGACTGTATTTCCTCAGTGCGAGCATGTTTGTGCATTTGTGCATATTAGGGAGAGATGTTTTATGGGTGTCTTGGCACTGTTCTTGTGGGCTTGGAGTGTTGGTTAAGTCCGTGTCCCTCGGTAATGTTGCCCCCTCACAGATGGTGTCTTTGCTCTTGGGAGAGATCGCAGGGAGAGCCGTAACAAGACCTGACCCAATATTAATGGATTCACTATTAGAACTACGGTTAGACCCATTATGCTGAGCAGGCTTAGGGCAGGTGGATCTAGCCTGGGTTGACTGAGAAGAGTAGGTGTTATTGAGGTTTGGCTGCTTCTGCATGTCTAGGGAAACAACACTTGTTAGTTTATCGATTTCCTTTTCCAATTTGGACAACTTTTGTATTAATGGATTCAATAAAACTGATATGACGTCGCCCAATTTGGACCAGAACCCTTCACTATCATCAATTGACATTGAGGGTAAGAGTAACGGTGAGGAGGCAGTATTGACCACAGTATTTCCAGCTATATCCTCCGTTTCCTCAGCAGCCTCTCTTACTGCACCTCCACGCCCTCTTTTGGATAGTGGATATGGTTGTTTGCTAGGACCTGGCCCTTTCCGTTTCTTAGACTGGGGTAAACAACCGCACCCTTGTGTAGTCTTACTTATTTGGCTTCTAGTATGCACTTTCGATTTAACGACCATTTCGCTTGTAAGTGGAGCAGCACTTAACACATGAAACTGGATAGGCGAAATAATGGTTGTTAGAGGTGGGGGGGACTTGTCAAGAGAACCGGGATTAAGATGGACACCCGTGTTTGTGCAGCCGGAAGTATCATGTTGTAGAAGAGGGGGTTGGGGTTCAAGCGAGAGTCAAGGCTCAGTGAGGGCAATTTCGTGAATAAGGACTGACTCAGCCCTCTGGAGGAAGGCATCTAGAGTTCCTACCATCCCTTGGTCTGCTAGCAATTTCTTCTTGGCTGGTTCCTTCTGCGCCATAGTTCCGTGGAAGATTTTTTAAATTTACACACAATACAATACTATGGTCGACCTGTACCTTATGTCTCAGTCTTTCAGTCACGGGTCTCAGTCAAGGTGCTAGCTTCCACGACAAGGGCCTGTGTAGCGTGATATATGAATCCTGCCCAGAGCACGAACCAAATGATGTGGCCCAGCCTCCTCCGGGCTCTGACAGGCCCGCCCTTGGCCCGGGCTTTGACCGTGCACGGCCCGGGCATGCGTGCACGCGTCTAACGCAGCAGGAGCCTGCGGCCGCTTTTAGGCGACTCCTGGCATCGGCAGATGACGTGAGTGGCCGCGCGCCACGATGGGGATGACGGTAGTTGCGGTCCCCTCAGACCGTGTTTGTGGCTTCAGGTGGCAAGAGCAAGACACAGCGTTATGACCCCTCAGGAGCAGACAGATCAACAGGCGAGCCTCAGTTCGAGCAGCCAAAACAAAGCGGGACCCCACAATCGCATTGTCCACCGGGAAGAGGGCAAAGCCTAGGCAGTGGGCTGTATTTGCACATTTGTTAAGTGAATCACCGCCAGGTGTGTGTGGTTTGGATCATGTGTATAATATCTGCCTTCAATGTTGGGGTCTCCATCCTGGTGGCGGACATCTCCACCAGGCTGATAGACATCTACACCAAAGCAGTGGAACGTAAAATAGTTTTGAAACTAGGGCTCTTTGACTTCAGAAGCTAGTGTTTCCCTCGCTCGAATAATAGAGGCATGTTAGCAAAACCCATGCTCCCAGAAACAAAAGATGCTGCAAATGATGTACTGTTTCCTCTGTCGATGGGAATCTCAGCAGAAAGCCATTTTATATTTTCTTTCAAAATGTCCAGCCCTGGATCACTTGCCTTAATTTTGCACGCCACCTGCATGACACATGCACTGCTAAATATACCACTTGCTGTCCTACTAATCAAAGCCTTGGCAGCAAGTGGCACACCTTCTGCACCCCTCTGACATGCAAGTGACCTGATAATTATGTGATGTTTTCAATGAGTTGCGGCGGCCTATTGAAAGGCACATCTCTTCACATTGATGAATTTACATAACAGGAAAATGCAGCCTAAACGCTCAAATGAATGCCAGGTGGTGTGTCCCTCCACCGTGGTTATACTGGCGCAAGGGAAAAGCACACACGCCCCCCGGCTGGGTTTAACCTCATGCGGGGAGGGGAAGGCGGAGAGCAGAGTCCGGTGGTTGTAATTGCGCTGGAAGCTGCATCCCAACGAACGCATTAGGCTCCACTAGAGATATGCATCCAATTAGCTGACATATTCGGAAAGAGAATTTGCTGCCTGCGTTGGCCTCGCCCTGCACGGTTCAATTTGCGCTGATTGAGTCTAAGCTGATGTCATTTTTTGTTCCTGTGTGTGTGCATTTAAGGAGTTATCGATCTGGCGCGCGCTGCTGCTGTTAACACGCCGTGTGAACAAAGGTTGGGCAGCGAATCTCCGCGTCCTATGAGCGTCGTTCCCTTCAGTCTCCAGAGGGGCATTCTCATAAGAATATAGGGGTATATGAACAAGCACGGCGTTAAAATTATCGCCGCAGAGAATTCCCATAGAAGCCCATGATGACACCAGAACATGGGCTTCTATGGGATTCTCTGCGGCATATTATCAAGCCCATTGTCGCTGCTTTAGTGGCAGTTTTCTGCCGCTAAAGCAGCGATAATTTTGACGCCGTTTCTTGATAATATGCCCCATAGTGAGTAATTCGTCAGAAAAATGCTCATAACAGTAAGTAAGTATAAGTATAACAATGTGTCAGTCTCTCTGCTTCACTGGGACCAACAGCTTGCTCTACAAGGCAAGGAAGACCTTTCTGCAGCGCCATTTTGGTTTCCATCTGTCAGCCATTATAGGGGCATCTTCACACACTTCGCCTTTTGCGCAGGCAGGCGTTAGACTTTATTCTTAGTGGACTTTTTCCACAGCATGTGCGTGTTTTTGATGTCTTGTTTATTTTGTTATATCAGTTCATTCAATATGCCTCTTCACCTTATTTTACTACGATGCTTAATATTTGTCTATCCCCTTTCTCATACCTATTTTCTAGCATGACATGGTCAACTCATTCCAGCGTTTCATCATTTCAAAGAAAACGGTCGTCCAAGACAATTATCATCATTTATGAAGGTATTGCAATCTGTCTGAACAACTTTCTACTTCGCCCGCATTCTGAGAGTGGGTTTAGCCATGAGCATGACTAAGCCGGGGCACTACTGTCTGCTTCAAATGGGCAAGCGCAGATCTGGTGCAGAGGGATTTTACATCAACGCATCATCAGTGTCTTGTAACTGATGTGAATACCAGTTAGTTGCCAATTTTACATGAATACATCACAATTGTTTGCAGCAATGAATGGCCCCAAATCATGATTGACACATTTCCAGGTGTGCAGGTGCTGAAACCCTTAAGCAGGCCGCCAAATTCTTCCTCAGCTGACCACACGAGGAACAGATTAAATGAGTTAGATTTAATAAACCTGAAGTAATTGCCTGAGTTATTGGATGATCTAGGAGGAGCTTGTTTGTTGTACTGTTTGTGCAGAACACATCAGTGTGAACAAAAGTTGCGGTTGGGGCTGCTGACTGACAAGGTGACTACTACTACAGTTACCCTCTGGCTCAACAAGCATGTGCAATGCAATAGGTCTTGCATTTAAGCGAGTTTAAGCTATTGGCATTGTAAATGACAATGCCTTTTATCTATGTTTTAAAAACAAAAATAAAAGGCATTGTTATTTGCAATGTCAATAGCTCAAACTCGCTTAAATGCAAGACCTATTGCATTGCAAATGCTTGTTATTTTTTTTTTTTACCGTTTTCAATATTTGAAAAATCCATAATTGGCCTGGATATCAGGTGTTTTCACCTTAACAGCAGGAAAAGTTCAGGAAAACACCCTGGATCTATTTGGTCAATAATTTTACCTAATATTTTTAAATCCGTATAAAAATGCCTTCAACCGTGCTTGATGGGTGATTTGGGTGGAATACTAAAGAACCACCATTGAGGAGGGTAGGGACACTGGGACTGAGGTACTATATTAAACCTTAAAACAAAGTGTGGCCTGTGAAACCGAGGATTAAAGAGACCAGACCCCTTGAACCCAGCATTAGCTACATACTGTCACAACTCGGACCTTCAGCGCCGCGCGAGTGAAGCGAGCGCGGGGCGAGGGACTACATCTCCCAGCATGCGGAGCGGAAGGCGCGAACACGGGACCTATATAGGCCCCGCCTTCCTTCGCTCCGGTGCTTGTCAATCAAAACTCGAATCCCAACGAGCCCAGAACGCTGCTAGCGTTTTCCTTCGTTCCGAGAACTATTCGAAGCTACGCGACTACCTTCGGCAGATCGCCACCACGGGGGACGAGGAGCCCCGACGCGAAGTACTTTCCCAACCCGCCGAAGGCCCTTCTCCACCTTCCTGACGACCAGAGATTCCTCTACGGAGTTACCGCGCCCAGCACACCGGCCGCCGCCGTGGAGCTTCACCTGCGCTGCAACACCGCAAGTCTCCTGACTTCAACCCAACACTTCACGCCCAATTGACCTAGGAGCTACCACATCCCTATCCTCACGGGCAAGAACGCAGGGACGCCTTATCCGGACGCCGCGTTCGCCCTCAAGGGGTTGTGGTACCGCTCCCTTTACTCTTTGTTTTTTCCTTCCTGTGTACCTGTCCCGATTACCGGATTCTGCACTGTGCGTCAGGAACTACCTGCGTCTAATTGCAGAACACTCCCTCCTTCCCGCTTGGAGCCGATTGAAAGGCTCGGAGAGTGACCACGACATCTTTTCCCTATGCGCTTGAAGCCGCTTGAAAGGCTTGGAGAGCGGCATAGCCCATAGAATCATTCCGGGGTCATCACACTGGACTTGTGAGTACGGGTCTCAATCTTGGGGCTCTCTGTAAACTCTCCTGTGCTGTGGTCCAGTCCTGGGCTCAGTTAGCTCACTCTGTTCTCTCTTTCCAGGGTTACCCGGGATCACGGTTCACATCGGAAGATCACCTCACCCCCAAGAAGTCTTACCTGTCCCCTTTCCGGGGTTCCCTTCCGTTCCTTCTCCCCCTTGAGGTGGTGTGTCACGCTAGACGTGTCATTCAGGGTTAGGCGGGCAACACCACATAGGGGGAGGGGATTATCAGCATCGCTCCCGCTGTATCCGGCGTACAAGGTGAGTGGTTCTCAACCTTGTATCTCAGATCCTGACAGGTTGACAAGCCCACGAATACGTACAGCCTGAGCGATGGTGAAGGCGGTGGACGGATCTGCGCTGACGTCGGGTCCTGTGCGGTTTCACACACACCCACTCCGGATGCAGATTGGAGAAAACCATGTAGAACGTATACGTTTCTATCTGATCGATGCTCCCCAGTTTAAACTGATATTAGGAATGCCATGGTTGACGTTACATGACCCGCTGGTAAGATGGGCCGCGCGCACCGTGTCGCTGAACTCTCCTTTTTGTCGAGAGCACTGTACCAGGGAGGCAGAGAACAACGCCATACCTAAGCCGAGTCCAGCAGCGATGCTCGCGAGTGCAGGCGTGGAACAGCAGGTGTGCTGTCTATCGACCCTACCGGCAATATATAATGAATTCAAGGCAGTGTTTGACAAAAAAGAAGCCAGTCAGCTGCCCCCCCACAGGGAGTACGATTGTGTTATCGAATTGGAAGCCGGGGCCAGCATTCCCTGCAGCCGGGTCTATGCCCTCACAGAAGCCGAAACAACTTACCTGCAGCAATATCTAGCAGACATGCTGGCTTCGGGATTCATAGCGCGCATCTTCCTCTCCCGCGTCCTCGCCGATCTTCTTTATACCGAAGAAGGAAGGGGGATTGAGGGCTTGTATTGACTTTTGTGCCATTAACAAAGTGACCATAAAAAATCGGTACCCGCTCCCCTTGATTCCCGTGCTGTTGGACCAGTTAAAAACGGCCAAGGTCTTTACTAAGCTCGATCTCAGGGGGGCTTATCATCTAGTCAGGGTAAGGCGGGGGGATGAGTGGAAGACGGCGTTCCGAACGAAGTTCGGGCTCTACGAGTACCGAGTAATGCCCTTCGGTCTCTGCAACGCCCCCGCCGCCTTCCAATTCTTTATGGACGAAGTGCTGAGAGGACTTTTGGATGTCTCCTGCATCGTCTATATAGACGACATCCTGGTCTATTCTGCCTCCACGGAAGAGCACGTGCATCATGTCTCAGCAGTACTAGAGCGACTAAAACAATACTCCCTTTACGCAAAACTGGAAAAATGCCTATTCCACGTCCCTGAGGTAGACTTCCTGGGCTATGTCATCGGTCCTGGTGGAGTGTGCATGGATGACAAGAAGACACAAGCCATTATCCAATGGAAAACTCCCGCCTCGGTGAAATCCTTGCAAGGTTTCATAGGCTTCGCAAATTTCTATCGAAGATTTATACAGGGCTTCTCTCATATCATCCAGCCACTTACCAAATTGCTGCGAAAGGGAGCTACTTTCGAGTGGTCGGAAGAAGCGGAACGAGCGTTTCAGGCCCTGAAGCAGTGCTTCACTACCGCACCGGTGTTGCGGCATCCAGATGCGGCGCAGCCCTTCATATTGGAAACGGATGCATCGCATTTTGCAGTTGGAGGGATACTGTCGCAACGCCATCCAGATACGGGCCAACTCCATCCCATCGCCTTCTTTTCCAGGAAACTATCAGCTTGTGAAATCAACTATAGTACCACGGACAAGGAGCTGCTGGCAATTAAGAAAGGATGTGAAGAGTGGAGACACCATCTACTGGGAGCTCGACACACGGTGGAGATATTCACGGACCACCGGAATCTCCTGTTTCTGAAGACAGCCAGGGCCCTCACTCCCAGACAACTCCGCTGGTCATTATTTTTTTCCGACTATGATTTTGTGATTCGGTATCGCCCAGGACCGCAAAACGGCAAAGCAGATGCCTTATCCCGAATTCAGCACCCTCCTGAACCCAGTGACATACACCTCGAGGAACCCCCCATCATCCTGCAGAAAGCCTCCTTTCCAGAGGACCTCCTTGCCGCAACCAGCATTGACGACTTTCTAGCGGATGTACGAGCTCAGACAGAGAAGATGGACTCGCCTGCTTGGGTAGCAGAAAACCCCTCCCGTCGTTCCGCCTCTCAAAGCCTCTTGTATCATGAGAAAAAACTATTTCTTCCATCAGAGGAGTTAAGGCAGCTGGCTCTGCACTGGGTACATGATACTCCGTTAGGGGGGCATTTGGGAGCCCGCAAAACTATGCAAGCCCTGCAAAGATACTTCTGGTGGACTACCTTGGGACCAGATACCATAAACTACGTCTCGGGGTGTGCTGTGTGTGCTCAAGGTAAGGCGCAGCATAGGAAGCCCTGTGGGATGCTGCGTTCGATCCCGATTCCTCCGTATCCCTGGCACACGGTGTCCATGGACTTCATCGTGGACATACCCCCTAGTCTGGGCCTGACTACCATCTTGGTAGTAGTAGACCACCTTACCAAAATGGGTCACTTTCTCGCCCTCGACAAGCTGCCTTCGTCCTCCGATCTGGCCCTCATTATTCTGCAACAGATTGTGCGGTTACACGGAATACCGGCTGTTCTCATCACAGACCGAGGGACACAATTCACCTCTCGCTTCTGGAAAGCCTTGTGTGCGGCGATGAGCATTGACGCACGCCTGTCCACAAGCTATCACCCACAGACAGACGGAAAAACGGAGAGGTTAAATCAAACCTTAGAGCAATACCTCCGGTGCTTCACTATCTCGCATGAGGAGGAGTGGGGCAGACTGCTGTGGCTAGCGGAGTTCGCATATAACAACGCCGAGCATTCCTCGTTGGGGTGCTCGCCTTTCTATTGTCTATCAGGTCATCACCCTAACATGCTACCCTTCGAATGGCCAGTGCAAACACTACATCCCACCATACAAGAACATCATTCACACCTTCGCTCCGTTCTCCAGGCAGCCAAGGCACGATTAGCAGCAGCACAGAAGCACGACAAACAGTACGCAGACAAACGAAGGTCTCCTGAGCCAGCGTATGGGGTGGGGGACAGGGTATGGCTTAACACTAAGTACCTAAGATTCAAGGGCAACACCCGTCTGCAGCCACGATACGTAGGGCCGTATGCCATAGAGAGAGTGATAAATCCGGTAGCCATGAAGCTAGGCCTCCCCGCGTCGTGGAGTATCCACCCTGTATTCCACGTATCACTGTTAAAACCTTGCCTCCCTCATACCAGGCTCCATCAAAAACCCCTGCCTCTGTTGGTAGATGATGGAGAGGAATATGAGGTCAAGCGAATTCTAGACGTGAAACGTGTAAGGGGGAGACTCCTCTACCTTATTGACTGGAAGGGTTACGGACCAGAGGAGAGATCGTGGGAACCCATAGCTAATTTACACTGCCCTGCTCTGCTGAAGAGATTTCACGCAACCCATCTTTCCAAACCAGGAGGCCCGTCGAGACGCCGGGCACAGAAGGGGGGTTCTGTCACAACTCGGACCTTCAGCGCGGCGCGAGTGAAGCGAGCGCGGAGCGAGGGACTACATCTCCCAGCATGCGGAGCGGAAGGCGCGAACACGGGACCTATATAGGCCCCGCCTTCCTTCGCTCCGGTGCTTGTCAATCAAAACTCGAATCCCAACGAGCCCAGAACGCTGCTAGCGTTTTCCTTCGTTCCGAGAACTATTCGAAGCTACGCGACTACCTTCGGCAGATCGCCACCACGGGGGATGAGGAGCCCCGACGCAAAGTACTTTCCCAACCCGCCGAAGGCACTTCTCCACCTTCCTGACGACCAGAGATTCCTCTACGGAGTTACCACGCCCAGCACAGCGGCCGCCGCCGTGGAGCTTCACCTGCGCTGCAACACCGCAAGTCTCCTGACTTCAACCCAACACTTCACGCCCAATTGACCTAGGAGCTACCACATCCCTATCCTCACGGGCAAGAACGCAGGGACGCCTTATCCGGACGCCGCGTTCGCCCTCAAGGGGTTGTGGTACCGCTCCCTTTACTCTTTGTTTTTTCCTTCCTGTGTACCTTTCCCGATTACCGGATTCTGCACTGTGCGTCAGGAACTACCTGCGTCTAATTGCAGAACACTCCCTCCTTCCCGCTTGGAGCCGATTGAAAGGCTCGGAGAGCGACCACGACATCTTTTCCCTATGCGCTTGAAGCCGCTTGAAAGGCTTGGAGAGCGGCATAGCCCATAGAATCATTCCGGGGTCATCACGCTGGACTTGTGAGTACGGGTCTCAATCTTGGGGCTCTCTGTAAACTCTCCTGTGCTGTGGTCCAGTCCTGGGCTCAGTTAGCTCACTCTGTTCTCTCTTTCCAGGGTTACCCGGGATCACGGTTCACATCGGAAGATCACCTCACCCCCAAGAAGTCTTACCTGTCCCCTTTCCGGGGTTCCCTTCCGTTCCTTCTCCCCCTTGAGGTGGTGTGTCACGCTAGACGTATCATTCAGTGGTAGGCGGGCAACGCCACATAGGGGGAGGGGATTATCAGCATCGCTCCCGCTGTATCCGGCGTACAAGGTGAGTGGTTCTCAACCTTGTATCTCAGATCCTGACACATACATAATGTGGGAGCCATGCCCGTCTCAGAGGCCACTCACAGTTCATAGCTGCAGAGTGAAGAATGTATATTTAAAATGGATTGCAGTAAAAAAATAAAAGGAGTGGACAGCCTTCTTGATCTTAAGGAAGAAAACGGATGTCCCCTCGACAGCCAGTGTAAAAAGGCACGTAAAGCCTCGACAGCCAAACGCTCCAGGTGGATTATGGGTGCAAGAAGCATATTGATTTATTTGGAGAGTTTGTAAAACGCTAGCAATGTCACCTGGAGGTCACTGTGGAGCGCTGGTAGCATCATACTAAGACTAGGACCGCAGAGTTAACAAGGGTGTGTGCAGATCTTTGCCGTATAACTCAACTCACTGAGCTACCTCCCCAGCCTTATTGCGTGTATGTTCTCTGGGCGCATTAGCACTGATCTCCTGCACTTTCGTCCCTCTTTCCGTTCCAAACCGTGATCTAACCCACATGTCTGCCTGAGCAGAGAGGCCAACACAGAGAGGTAGGTGCATGGAAGCGATCAGAGCTGCTCAGATAAAGCGGCCCCTGTGCCTGCCAGCCCCCGGAACACAAAGGGGCCACTGAAGGATTGCTGCTCGCTCATCCACTGCGAAACACTGGGTTAATGAAATCATGAAAAACAGAACTTACTCCTGGCCGCCTAAGTACCGATAAAAACATGACGATAGGTGTTCATTAGCATACTTTGGGGATTAGGGTTTAAAGCATTCCTCCGAACAGACGACGATATTGTTGTGCAGTGCGGCTGTCGTCATGCAACCTGAAGAACAAGCACGGAATCGAAACCAGTGGTGCGCGCGCACCACAGAGGAGCAGGGGCGAGGGAGCATGGCAGCAAAGCGAACGCACGCTAATTATAAACACATGTTTATAATTAAACCCTGATGCCGCTGCTGCGCGTAACAGACACCAATAGGCCATTTGCGATTGCATTTCTAAAGGAAGCCGGGACATGCATCCGCCTTTCACCAATTGCGTGCTGTCTTTTTTAAAAAGACACACGCAAAAGCCAATTGCAGCCGACGAAAACAAAAGCACACGCACAAGCATGTGGTCAGCTTTCAGAAGCCCCTACATGAAGTCTCTCGCTGAGCGAGCACGGCTGTGCACTGCAACGCTAGGCGCAAGACCTAAAAAGGGCTATATTAAGTAGCATGGAACGTGAAATAGGGTGTTGCAGAAGCTGCTTGCCCATAAGCATAACACCAGTGCAGCCTTCTAAGTTCAAGTGGGAGGGCAGATCACAGAAGTTGCAACATTTAGCGCCTGGAAGGGTGTCTCAATTATGTAATAAATAAGGGACGGCGTGGGTGTCCTACGTGGAGTAAACTCTGGAAGTAAATGTGAACAAGGTGAGATATCACACATGAGCTAACATGACATCAAACTCACATAAAGAGTGACAATGCCAGACATGATCTGACGAGATGAGATTTGAGCGGTCTGATCTATCCAGCCTCCTGACTCTTTCTCAGTTAGATTCGAGGTGTATCTAGGGTGCCCTTGTGGGTGCTTCTGTTTACAACAAAGTACACCTGTTGATATGGTTCCCTGAGCAAGGCTGATACCACACGCTTATCTATTCCAAATATTTGTATTTGTCCAGAAGGAAACAGGAATCGGGCATGTAGGAGAGGGGAAGGTAGCTTACCCTTCAATGTCCTACCCCTCTTCACAAAATGTTCGTTATTTTATGTTCTTTTTCTTTCTGTTTCAAAGACATGTGAACCTGTTTTTCTCTGGCCATCTTACTTTCAGGCACCACTATCACTTCACTCTTATGTCAAACATTTCTAACGCCAGTAGTTGTTGACCCGCTCTCATAACTTCAAGTGAGTCAGAAAAATTGACAAAGCCTTTTGTACAAAGTCCACCTCAAGTACATTAAAGCTAGGTGGGTCGCGAACACTGGTCGTTCTAGATAGCGTGTCGTGGTTTTAAACGTTTGGGAAGTACTTGTCTATACAATTAGTCAAAAGGGTAGCCACGCATTTAGTACAGCAAATCTAATTTTACCCAACCAATTCTTTTCATCCCCCATTTCAGCACATGCTACAGAGGTCGTACGATAGTAATTATATTCAGAAATTCAGAGGCAAATGAAGGTGCTGCCCTGTAAGAGCTATACGCATTTTTATGATTAACGAGTGCTAATGAATAATCAATGGCATGGTGCTAATTGCAAATTCCTATAGAGTTCGTTCACTTTGTTAGGCCATTAATCATAAAGTGCTGAGGGACTTCCAACACTTGTTTCACTGTTACATGCTATTAGCAAATCAATAGAAACTAAAGTCCGAGAAAGAGCTTCCTTCAAAGCCCAGACCGAAGCATTCCTGCTTTGATTGCACGTGTCACTACTCAAGCTACACTTTTTTTTATTAAATGCTTTGAAATATTTCATGCCCCCTTCTTCTAATCCTTTGGAGCTTGCTTGTTGCTTGGAAGCCTCATACTGCCTGTCAATGTAAATGTTTCTGTTGAACTATGTAACCCAAAGCCCAGTCCATCCTGTTCAGTTGTCCCAAAAAACTTTCACAACCTCCGTGTAATTCTCTCATTCCCGTGACCATATAGTGGACCGTTTATCCACATATGCTGTCACTCTGATAAAATGAAACACTGAGGAGCATATTTACAAGCCCCTAGAGCCACCGGAGCATCACTTTTTTTGATGCTCCGGTGGCACTGTATGCTGGCCTATATTTACAAGGTGGCACTAATCCACTTTGCGTGACTCAACACAACCTTGTAAATAGGGCCCTCTGCAATGCAGTTTTGTCCGGCAGAGGGCTGTGCAATGGGAGTTGCTGTGGGCATTCCCAGGAACACCCATGGCTTTTTGACACTGCTCCAGATTTACAAGGTTCTTTCAAAAGAAGGCATTAATGTGGCTTTTTGCTCTTTCTATGTGGAAAGAGAAAAATGCCATTAATGATTGTGTTTGTGTAGGAAGGCATCCCTTCCTACACAAACACAATCATCCCTGCAATGCGGGCACCCTTGCACCATGGTGCAAGGGTGCTTTCGTTGGCGATAGGCAGCTTTTTTAGCACCGGTGCAGGGGTGAGCACAGGGATGTGCTATATTTTGGTAATAGGGTGCATCCCTGCGTTTTGAAAATGATGCAGCTCGGTGCAGCAAAATTGCTTGCAGCACTGCGCTGTGCCATTTTTATGTAAATATGCCACTGAGTGCGGAATGGGTTTAGAAGATCAAAGGGCCAGGTGAACTTTGCATTATATTTCGTCCCAACAGCTTTTTTTCCTATCACTTGAGCACCACAGATCTGAACTGACTAGGCTGGTGTCTGTTATGTTCACACACCAGTGGCTTGTATAGGGAGTGCAGAATTCCCAAATCTCACCATGGGAATTCCCAATTCTCACCATTCCATACCGAGCCCGGGGGTGCAACGGTGTGTGCACCTGCTGTTTAGCACCCCTGGGGCATTGTATTAATACAGAAAGAGACGAAGAAGCACATACAGATAGTGCTGGTGCACATACATCTCAGGCGCTATCATTTTTGTAAGGGCGGGTGGCATACTCCGCTCTGCCAGCGGAGTTTGCAGAGTTTT
Organism: Triturus cristatus; assembly: GCF_964204655.1. Taxonomy (NCBI): domain Eukaryota; kingdom Metazoa; phylum Chordata; class Amphibia; order Caudata; family Salamandridae; genus Triturus; species Triturus cristatus. Next base: position 471,093,498 of record NC_140590.1, on the reverse strand, counting down.
ACCAACTCATCGCTCCGCTGGGCACGTGGAGTTGATGCAAAACTCCGACTCTGTGGCGGAGCGGAATACACCGCTCAGCCCCTGCACCAAAAAATAAATCAAAACGCACGTACCTGCTCTCTGGTGGTGTCTATGGGCCATCCTCCACCTCGCCGTGGTGTCTCTCCTCCTCGCCGCCGTCTCCTCGTTTCAGTCACTGCAAACCCCTAAATTTTACATCATTTTACGTCTTACGTGGACTGTGCATGTGCAATCCATGCAAGACGTAAAATGTAGGGCGTTGTGACCGGCAATGATGAGGACGGCGATGGCGAAGATGAGAGACACCACGGCGAGTTGGAGGATGGCCCGCAGACACCACCAGAGAGCAGGTAAGTGGGTTGTTTATCTTTTTTATACTGTAGGTGGGACTGAGGCGGAGCGGAGAGGAGTTCCACTGAGTTTTTGTTACTCTGTGGAACTCTGCGGAGTGCCACTCCGCGTACTCCTCCCAGGGTTACTTAAGAGGGCATTCCCTCATTTTCATGGGGTGTGGCCCAATGCAAATGAGGGAAACTCTTTACCCTGTGCCTGTACCGCATTATTAACATGGGTGCAGAGGTAAATAGACTGTCAGGCAGCGCACTGACTGTTCAGCACAAAGAGGTGGTGCACAGTAAGCGTGTCTCATGAAGGCAGCCCTCTATAGATAGGAACAGGGATCCTGTGGACATCCCCAAATAGCCCCTTGCAAGCAGGTGCAGTTGCACACTGTCTCAGCATGCAAGGGAACCTCTGCCCCCCCCCCCCCATGCCCTCCTTTGAAGTGCAGACGGGTGCCCCCTGCACAGTGAATAACAGATTGGGCTTTACAAACAACTGTAATGACTTTCAGTAATGCCCTGCCCCCAGGTAACCTTGAAGTTCGCCCCTGACCTGGGGCAGTGCATTGACTAGGTGCACTGTCCTGTTTGAGCACAATTGAAGGTGCCCTGCAGGCACAAAAAAGGAGCAGTGCATCCTCTTTGTAGTTCAAACTCCGGTGTGCAGAAATGTTTATATTGAGTAAAGGTCACTTGCTCGATTCTCAGAGACTCCATGTACCCTCCTATCTTTCTGTGGTCAATAAAGTGATTACAGTTAATTTTGATAAATTAAAAAAATCTACAGTAGTACTTGGACACTTAAATGATAAACCACAACATATGCAAGTAGCAGACGCTGAACTGCCAATTCATAAGACATACATATGCTAAATCTTTACATATAAAGCTATCTATATTGAGGAGAACAGTCAAATTAGAAGTTCCAGATTCTGTGCTATGTTGTCCTGATTTGAATCTGTCTAGGAAATCCCGGGCAAAGCCAACCCCAATATAAAACAGGAAGGCTCCAAAAAAACATCCTGCAATGCTTTGGCCAGGACATGAAAGTGTATTAACAGGCAAGGAGAGGCACAGATACTTTTATATTACTGAAAGAACAGCCAAGATCAACTGTAAAATCATCTGGGTCGCACAGAGATCCCTGCATATCATCATAGCAACTTTTCAGAAACCCCACATGATGCAGTGAGCTTTAATCATCGCTGCCTTTAATTCTGCATTCTACTCAGCTAATTAGCAGTCTTCACAGGACCATGGCAAAGCCTAAAAAGCACATAAAGTGACCTCGTTGTGACATGCTCCAGAACATTTTTTAAAGATGTATTTGTGGATATTAGTGCTAGGATACATGTCCGATTGAATGCCTGTGACCAAAAAAGTGTGACTACTACAACGAAGGGATGGTCTGCCCAATCACTGAGTCCTGTGGTCTGCATGTCTAGACTAATGTAAAGCAGGCGTCTGGACCGGGCAGGTTTCCAGTGCCGTCACCTGAGCAACCCCCCTAGATGGTGTGGGCCTCCTACGCCGCTTTTTAACTCAAGGAGTAATTCCAACTCTTATTATAGGTACAACGCAAAGGGGGCACAACAGACTCCTTTTTTCACACACTACCTGTTTAGGAGACACTGTACTCCCCCCCCTTTATTGCCGAGTGAGAGGGTGATATTTTACCCCCCCCACTACACATAGTTTGGGCACCTCTCCCCACACTCTTCACCTCTACTGGTCCTGATGAAGCGCCATGGATCATTCTGACCACTAAAAGGCGCGAAACATGTCGACCATTTGACCTGTATCTTCAGTTACTACTGACACATTACGTTTTGATTAGTAACATCTTTCCACGTTTTTTAGTGTACCAAGGGTACCTTCTTATTAAATTAGCTTCCCAGGTAACCCTTAGGTATTTTTATTCCTGCACACACTACCGTCACCACTGACCCTGGCACTCCCCCTCCACATACCCGCATGCACCAATCGGCAGCTCTCTTAAAAGATCTCCGCTAAAGAGACCCTTCGGGGGACCCGTAGGGCATTGCACCGCCGGCCCGACGAGGAGCACTGCCCGATGATGAAGCATGACATCCTTCGGGGTGTGTGAGGGCAACAAGAGACACTTTTGTTGTCTCCCCCCCATCCTGAGAACCCCATCCTAGACCACGAACAGATAGATCCATCCCTTCCTCTTTACTTTCCTCTTGTTGAGGTACGGTCTTGGTTGACTTTCAACCATACCGACCCTGGAACAGTGCCTTCTAGTAATTACCCTAATGTAAAGTGTAACCTAAAAAGTTCAATGTCAGTGTCTCTCTCTCCACCTTGGGTTTTAATTGCATCTTACATCTACTGTTCTATTGTTCATTACATAGTGTCACATACAATTTTAACCACACACTGAAATTCTCAAATGGTTAACTGGCTGTAATAGGAATAAGTGGTTGTTCAAATGTTATAGGCAATTTATATCTAAAAATATTCTGTACTCATACCAAGATAATTCGTTTAAAATCTTCTGTACAAGGGACAGCTCATGTATGCTTACGGGAACAATAAATAATGCACTCTCATTAATAGCTGCTGTTGAATCTAGGGCAATGGTTAATTTTGCTGGCTAGACTTGAGACAATACATTAAAACTGGCTGTAATTAAGGACACCATAGAACTGGTTAGAGCAGTAGACGAACCTCAATTGACTTCAGAACCTATCAATCACTGTCCTGTACCTATAGAGCTGGCTTTGATGTTACTGATGCTCCTCGCTTGCAGCTAATTTTCAGTGGTACCCTATGAATATCATACTTTACCTGCAGTTTTCATCAAAGACAGACAGAGGCATTGCCACTGCACAGATCTTATGACTTGTGTATACTCAGCATCCTTTCCTTGTTGAAACTGATATATCAAATACAGATATTGGTACGGTATGTCCACTACAGCATCTTGAGATGGGTCAGTTTAATCCAGTTGCTTACTATTCTAGAAAACTATCTGTGGCAAAAAGTAACAACATAGTAAGTAAACAAGCATTGGCATAGCCAATAGGTCTCGCCTTTGGGACCTTATAAGTGTTTAGCCATGCAGCACACAAGCTGCGAGTTTACAAACATGAGAAAGTAGATAGTGCAGCCGATTGCACATTGTACATAAAACTTTGGAAAATGCAGAGAAAAATACTGCAAATATTCTAAAAATGCGACTGCTGTTTGGATTGTTGAATGTTATGTTGGCGCTTTGGCAACAGTCATATGGAGGGAAACTGAGAGAGATAAGGTGGTCGGTTGAGAGGATAGAAAACTAGGGAGAAAGATAATGCTTGAGAGAAGGGAAGAGAGAAGTGCTTAATTTGTAAGTGAATGAATGCTGGTGCTGAAAGATTTGCTCAGATGCAGCGTCCAAACCAGCCGAAAGTACATGAATAGAGCGGCTGTATTCCCAAACTGATACCTGTTTGTTTTGTTTCGTCTCCAGTGTTGAGTCTGCAGAAGTCGGGGCAGGGGGCGGGAAGGGGTGGGGGGAATTGGTTCACGCGGATTAAAGCTGCCATGATTGCAGTTAGCCAGGGGGGCACCTGAAGGAGGCGCATAAACATGTAAGTGACACTTTATGCCGTTATATGTTGTCTTAACATCCCCAGGCACTGAATGTTTAGGGCTTCATGTATGAACTTTAAGGGTAAAATTGGGAGCAAACCAGCTGAAAGTACATGAATAGTGCGGCAGTATTCCCAAATTGATACCTGTTTGTTTTTTTTCCTCTGTAGTGTTGAGTCTGCAGAAGTGGGGGCGGGGGGATTGGTTCACGTGGAGTAAAGCTGCCGTGAATGTAGTTAGCCAGGGGTGCACCTCAAGAAGGTGCTGCAAAACACGAGGTGCGTGGAGCGAAAAGGAGGGTGGGAAGGGAGGCGGGGAGGGGAGAAGGAAGGCACTAGGCAGGAATGGAAAGAAGTGGCTGAATCCGAAAAGGCATGCAAACGGGGAGAAAGCAGAGAACGTTGCTGAAGGCCTCGTTAGTTGTCAGCTAGAATTATTATCTGGAAGGTACTCACTACTCAGCAGCACGTGCTTTAACCGAATAAACTACTGTCTCATTGGGATTGGGGTCACACGATCCTCCTTGGAACAGCAGTTACACACTTGGCTGGTGCAGGGACTCGGTGTGTGTGCTGTGTTGGGATCTATGCAGCAGGCACATGAACAGCTGAGCTACCATCTTTAAACGTGGGACTGGCATTGATCTCGGGTGTAACATGCATGAACCAGCTGGGATCGGGCTGTTGTCGGGTGCGCACCTCTGCCCGGCCCACTGACTGCCCTGGTAAGTTACGGTTAGGTTTAACCCTACCCAGCAAGGGCTCTGCTGCCTGCAACTCTAGGGATCCTTGCTGCAGTTTCCTAAGGTGGAGGCGCTATAGCGGCTATAGTCGGAGTGCGGCTCGAGGCATGTGCAGGCGGGGTGGGAGTTCTGCTCAGATTGAAAGTGCCACGCATGGCCCGGCACCACCTGGCAGCCGTGACTCACTCCTTTGGGAAGCTTCTTGCACGGATAGAGGAGTCCGTGCGAGTGAGGGTGGGAGGAGATTGTGAAGTGGGAGAACGGAGAAAAAGTAGGGAAGGTGAAAAGGAAGCAAGGAGAGGGAGAAAGGGGCAAAGAGGGGGCAAAAGGAGAGAGCAAGGGAGGTACATGGGGAGCAAAGAGCAGGACCCCATGAGGAGAACAGGACGCATGGAGAGGGCAGAAAGACTGGGTGGGGTTACAGGTTATAGAGTAAGACCTAAAAAGCCCGCGAGTGGTGCACACGCGCTTGGGAGAGCTAGAAATAAATAAAGTGAAGTAATAATATCAAGCACGTGCGTGGTGCACGCCACGATAATTAAAAACAGATGTCGGAACAGATGGCCCATGCACGTAACCACAAGCGTTAGGCCATGGGCGGATACATGCACACACCTTTGACCAATTCCGTGATGTGTTTTCTAGAAAGACACACGCATAGACCAATAAAAATATTGCCACAAGCACGAGCTTGTGAAAACTGCTGGTCAGCTCCAAGAGGCCGTATCCTAAGAGCAGCGCATGCGCACTGCGCTAAGGCTCGACCTAAAAATCACTATTGGTGATAAAAGAAGCATTTACTGGATGGAGATATTTCTTGTCAGGTGCCATAACTCTAGTAATCTTTTCCACAGATCATCAACACTACTTTTCTGTAGATCGGCTAAAGCACTTACAACCAGACATATAAAATGGTTGTGGTTTTTCCCTGATTTCAACTTTGTAATAATATGTAGACCTGAAAGTTCAAATGGAAAAGCTGTTGCTTTATCATGCCATTTATAACTAAAGAAAAAGTGCAGAATGAGAAAATCACCAACATGTTACCAGTTAGCACATGAAAGGGATATTACATCAGCACACACTTTAAAGAAAATATTTTTTGCAGCCTTGACAGATGAAGAAATTAAAGACTGGACTCAAAAGATGAAATTTGTAAATAAATTCTACTTTAGTTGCAAAACTATGTGTATGTACCTACACAAGCAGTATGTCTTCAAGTCATTTCCGAAGCACATAATACACAACTGTCTTGTCATGATGGAATACCAAGACAGTAGATCTAATCAAATGACAATTTTGGTGGACTAATGTATTTAAAGATGTACACAAGTATGTTTCTACGTGTGATACAAGTACCTGCACTAAGAATGACAGAAAAATTCCCATTGGTTTATTGCAACCGTTTGGTATTCCACCATGTACTTGGCATAGGATCTTTCGGATATTTATCGGGAAGCTACCTTTGGATGCCTTAGTAATAGTAGATTCTTTTTTCACAACAGCTCATTTTGTACCTTTAATCAGCATTCCTAATGCAGCTGAATTTTTTATTAATTTTTCACAATTACATAGTTTGACTGAATACAACATCTTGGAAAGAAGTACACAATTTATTTCTACATTTTATTTTTTTGTGAAAGAAAAATTAGGTATGGGAATAATACTTTCAGCAACCTACCATCCTCAAACCAATGGGAGGACAGAACAAGTGAACAGATATTTAAAATATATTGAAGATGCTTTATTCATGATCAGACTTCTTGAATTGAATATCATTGGTTAGCAGAATTCTGTCATAATAATTAGTGGCATTTTTCTAGTGGCTATTCTCTATTTTGCTTTATTCATTTTTCCTCCCTTTCCACTCAACATCTTACACTTAAAGAGAGAGATTGTACATTTTACAGCCAGTCAAAAGAACATATCCAGTGCCTTATAAATAACACAGACAAAATGCAAAATTCAAGCAGCCAATCACCAATGTTCAGCTGCCATTTACCATGCAAAAGATCCAATATAGGTGGCCACTAAACATTTGCATTTTCATGGAAAATGAACATTTCTTCCATATTTTATTAGTCCATTCTCCATCACCTGAATCATCATCCAGTAGCTATCAAGAACACTCTTCCTTCTACTAAGATGATCTATATGCTGTTTGGTGTCTCCTTGGTGAAGCCTGTCACAGTGGGCACAATGGTTACAGAAGTCTCCACCCCTGGTGATACAGACTTCAAATGCTGGATATGAGTTATTGCTGTGCCTGACTCACCTATAGTTGTTTGCAGTTTTGGCACTATTGGTAGTTTGGAAGAGTTATGGGCCTGAGAAAAGATCCTGGAAAGTTTCAGAAACTGTACATGCTCCTAGACTCATTTGGGCTTTTCACACTATGCATAAAAAACCTGGCCTTTGTCAGGGTTTTGTTAAGGGGCACTGTCCCAAGCAGGTGATGGTGTGCTAGCCTCGCCTATAGCCAGTTACTGACCTCACGGTCAGTAACTGGCTAGAGTCAGAATAAGAGGTTATGTAAATGTAATGGTTATTTTATGTTCTTGTAGCAAAACACATGTCCTTGTGCTGGAAATATTAGTAAAAATAGAGGGATGTTATTATGTTTGAGTATTTTCATGTTCATATATTTGTACATTCACCTTTAACACCTTCACACCTAATATAAAATGTGTGTTTCAAACATATTATGTCTTTTGGAGCATTAATGACATTAAATGTCTCAAAAGAAAAGCACAACAATTTGAAATAGATACAAATGTGTAATAAAATCATCAAGGAAAACAAACATTATCAAAAAGCCATATTCCAGGACAAAGTGTTCATTAGTATAGGGAAAATAACTTTGCAAGAAACATCCACAAAAACAATTTCCACAAAATAGTCAGGTATTTCACTCTGCACCTCCCACAGCATTCAGGCATACATCAGTATAGATTTGCCCTGAAGAAATATCTAAACACTTTACAAGCAACATTAAACCAATTATGGCCAGCATGTGGGATATCCAGTGTTTCATTTCCTTCATTTGATCCAATGCCCTAGTACAAATACACTGCAAATAACAATCTGCAATACCACTGCAAGCCTCTGTTACTATATTGTCCCTAAAGGAATTCTAAATAATAGTTGCTCATTCTCAAAAATATCATTCAGATGGGAAAATAACAATTTGTAAAAAGTGCTATTATTCATCCACTAATTAAAAAAACACTTCTTGATGGAGTACAACCATGGAGCTATATGCCAATATCTGAAGTACCACTTTCTGGACAAAATCTTAGATACCTTGTTCATTCCCTAACCACCGAAATGCATAAGCCCAGTTCCATGCTCCATCCTTAACATGCAGATCCTTATAAGTCTTACGTGCAAGCACCCTACACAGCGATTACATCATCATAGGATCTTCTGTTCCAAAACACATTTTTGTTTTTCAGCACAATCGGAGCCCCAGCTTTCATTTATTAAGAAAATTCCTGAAAGTGATTTAAGCATGGATAATGCTAAGCTAATTATGGCTATATGCAAAAAAAGATTACAATTGCAAATTTTGTAAGCAAGATAACATTTGAAAATCTACCACTAAACACCCAGGTGACAGGTTTTTTAGTGTGAGGACCTTAGACAAAGTTAAAAACAGAGTAATGTGACTGGGTACAGTGGCCCGACACATCAAATTGGGTGCAACATGTTTCAGCCTCTCAATGTGCCTCTAAGCGTCAGCAAGCTTTCTTCAGGACCAAAGCAACTTTTTAACAACACTTAAAACCTCGATACATTGTAAAGAAAAGTAAAAGTATGTGCGCTAAAAGGCCTTCACAGTGACCTACACTTAACGTAGATGATGTTTAGCTTCATAATTCCTCGAGGGAGGGCGATCGCTGTGGTCACACATTGCGGAAACAATTACAGTAATGGTCATTTTGACAGTTCTCAGGTTAACCATGCCGTATTTAATGGACCCTTCATATATGCCTCCGAGACATACTTCGTCAAGAAAAGTCGTCCTTTCACTCACCTACTTGGGGTCCCCAAGCCTTGAATCTAACCAGCTTTGTGCCGTGGCTCCCATAAAAAGAACACTCCCAAAATCATTAAAACAATGAAATACCTAAAGAAGTAGCCATGTAGCTATGAAAGGACCACATTTCCCAGCCTGCTTGCACTGAAAGAAAAAAACCACGCCCTTCAGCGGATGCCGAGAGACTACAACTGAATGCGTTGGACATGCTGGATCCCGATGCAGAGAGACACATCAAGACCTCCAAAGCCGTATGCAAGGTATTTAAAAGCTGCCACGGCATGAAGCCGGTTAGATTCAAGGCTCAGGGACCCCAAGTAGGTGTTCGGCAGGATGACTTCTCTTGACACAGTAAGTCTTGAAGGCATATGTAAGGAGGGGCCATTACGGACGGCACAGTTAACCTAAGAACCATCAAAATAACCATTACTGTATTTGATTCTATATTATGTGGCTACAGGGATCATCCTCCTCTGAGGCTTTATGGTGCTAAACATAATCTACGTTAAGTGTAGATTACTGGGAAGGCCTTTTTGGGCACGTGTGTGCGCATGAAACCATTTTTACTTTTCGTTACAACATGTGCAGTTTTTAAGTGTGGTTAAAAAGTTGTGTGACAAATTATGAGCATGACAGTGGGGTGATCTCATGTGTGTGCATGCCTTTACGCACACACATAGCATGATGTTGCACTATGAAAGGGGCATGATTGCTTGCCCAGTGTGAAACTATGTGATAAATGATCTCTTCTTCTCTAATTTTAGACAATACAGAGGGAAAATCCCCAAATGGTCTGTATTAACATGCTTGCTTCAGTTTTGTATGTGTGATAGTGTCACATTACTAAGAGACTAGAAATTTGGAAATACTAACCAAAACAAAGTAGGGATTAGATTTGTCTAGGTCAATATCATTTTTGACATTCCAAATATTTTAATTATTGTGCTTATTTTTTGTGTTTTTCACTATGTCAAAAAATCAGGTTTCGGAGGGTGCTGATAGATTTGACAGATTTGACAGAGAAACCTATTTATAAATGTTCCTAAAAAAAGTGTGCATTTGTTGGAATATACATTTTGGATTATATGCTGCTTGGTCTTTCTTCAGCATCAAAACTTTGATCTTCAATTTTTGATATTTTGTAGTAGTGTTTGTTTCTTTAGTATTATAATGTGCTATTAGTATTTTGTTTTACTTTGCTTTTTGTATAAAATTTATGTTTGCGTTATTCTTAGGGGTATAATTTAAAAGTTAGTGGTCGATTCACAAATGTGTTGTAACTCAAAATAATTTTAACTTAAATATAAGGGCATTCTTCACTTTTACCTTATATTGCAATTCATAAAAGTAGTTAAATCGGGGGCGTGGTCTCGCCGCGGACGATGTGAGTCGCACATCGCTGAGGCTCCGGGCCGCCGCCGAGGAAAACAGCCTGTAAAGCAGGGCAGCAGCTACGGAGACGATTCAGCTAGGGGGGCCCGACTGGACATTGTGAGCGGGCAGCTGCTGGGCGCCTTGGAGACTCCTGGCTTGGGCTGTGGCGAGCAGGAGCGGCGTACGAGGCAGGGCGCCGGCGGAGGAGACCGCGACCGCCATCTTGGACGCCCGGACCCGCCGCGCTGCGGTGGGACTGTGCCTGACTGACCCGGGAGGAGTGCCGCTGGAGGAGCAGCGCGGCCGTGTGGCAGTGCAGCGGCGGCATCGAGGCGGCCAGGGCTGACGACGAGGAGGTTTTGAGGAAGATCGGGCTCGGGGGCGGTAGCGGCCGCCATCTTGTGGTCTGCAGCTGGCCCTGGCCCGGGGTTGCGGCTGCCCGCCTCGTGGCGCCGCGGAGGAGGCGGCCGTGCTGAAGCCTTGGCCTTGATCTGGGCACTTGGAGCGGACTGCTGGGGCTGCCCTGGGGACACCTGGCGCCATAAATCTGCACCCCACTGCACACGTGGAGCTGCTGTCGCGTGGCGGCGCCGCGGGCCCTGCTGCTGGTGCCTGGGACCCCTGGACTGGCCCGGCCGGGCCTTGACCGAAGCATCGTCCTGCTGGCTCGTGAGGACGTTGAGCCTGGGGGCGCCGGCCATCTGTAGAGCGTGGGAGCCACGAGCAGCACGGCGGACGACGCCTGCGACGACCAGAGCTGGTAGGCCGGGACCTCCCGGATGACCTGGGTGACCGTTGGGGATTGGATCAGAGGCGGGGGCCCGAAGGTAAAGGCGAACGACGCGGGATGTGCGTGTGGCTGTGGCCTGGCGGGCGCCGGGGGCTGTGAGAGGCCGGCCGCCACCTCGACTAACCACGCGGGAGGGGCCTGGCCCGCACGACGCCCTGCTGACTGTGTCCTACTGCTTGTGCCCGCAAAACCTGGGGTCTGTGGACCGGCGTGGGACTGGGTGAGGTCTGTTACCGCGCCTGGGAGCCTACTGGTGGCGCTCGCTACGGGCGCGACGGCCATCCCTAGCGCTGGAAGGCCTCTCTAGAGTTGCACCGCGGCCCTCGCCGGGGCCTTAGACGGCGTGGGAGTGCGAGCCTGGAGTTGGCGGTGGATCCCGTGGCCGGGGGCAGTCTAGCGGCCACATCGCTTCGTAGAGCTGGGCCTTGAGAACCTTCTGCACTGCGGCACCCTGCGCCACGGCGCTGTCGTCTGCGCTCGCCCATGCGCCCCTGAGGTTCCGAGCCTGGAAGGTTGGGGCTGAACACTCGCCACAGGACTGCGGGCCCTTGAGCTACTCGGGGCTACTACCCCCACTCACTGTGAGGCCGATCCTAAGCGCGGCCGCAACATGACCCGTACGAAGCCGGGGAAAGAGCCGCCGGCAACCCCCAAAGACGCCTCTGTCAAGGACTTGTGGAATAAGCCGGCCACAGCATCACAGAGCGCAGAGCCATCGGGGGCAGGGGTTTCGGCGGCCCCTGTCACGCAATCCTTCATGACGGCGTTCATGCACGAACTTAAGTCGGAAATTGGGTCCCTTCGCACAGAAGTCCAGGCATGCGTGAAGGACCTTCGGAAAGATGTGGGAGAGCTGGGCGGCCGAGTGGATGACTTGGAAAAGACCCTGGATGCACGCACGGAAGACCAAGAACATCTATGGCAAAGATTGGCGACCTTGGAAGAACAGCACGTTGAGCTCCAGATCAAACAGGAGGATTTAGAAAATAGGGGGCGCCGGAACAACATACGCATCCGGGGGGTGTCGCCTGGGGCAGAAGGGGCAGATATTATGTCCTTTGTGGCGGACTTACTTCATGACATCCGAGGGGATGACGACACTTCGCCGCCCACCCTGGACCGCGCCCATAGGGTTTCGGGGCCGATGGGGAGGCCGGGGCTTGTCCCTGACATCTTGACACGGGTTCATTTCTTTGTTGAAAAGGAAGCCATCCTAAAGGCGGCCAGAGGCAAATCCGAAATCCTCTGCGGGGGAAAGCCCATCCAACTGTTTCAGGACTTGGCCTCCACCACTCTCCGGCGCCGTCGGGACTTCAAACCCATCACTGACAAATTGAGGGAGCTCAACATCCGCTACCAATGGGCCCATCCCTTCGCCCTCATGTTTCAGTGGGAGTCCAAGCGGCGAGTGCTGCGCTCATACCGGGAAGCGGCCCAACTCCTGCAGATTCCCGATTCACCACCAGCCAGCCCCGCGCGGCGCCCCCCCAAAGTCAGAGTCCCGGTGAAGCCGCAGTGGTCCACAGTGCGACGCTCTAGACACCCATCGTCGCCGGAGGGCAGTAGGACCTCCCGGGACAAGCAAGACATTATCGAACATATCAAATCCCTGGAGGGCTCATCCCCACCGCCGGGCTCACAGGCTTCTGCCCTTAAGTGACCGACGTCACTGTGGAACATCTCATCTGCCTGCAACTTAACAACTGAGACAGCTGAGACGACTGGAGGCATGGCCGGCTGTAGGCTGCATCTCTCCCCCATTGCTCGACGCCTTGGACACCTCCCTCGGAGGCGCATCACCGTCTCCTCTACGGGGCGCTGTCTCCCAGGCTTGGGCGGCGGCCCGGGATGGACCCTCGACACCATAACTCTGCGGTTCAATGATGGCGCACCCCCCCTCCTATTTCTGGGAGAGTGACATCTCCGAGACAGCCTGTGCCGCGGTGCCTGGCTACTCTCTAGACTGGAATAGGTTCTTCCGGCCCTGTTGGCCGACTACAGGTTTACATGGTTGTATTTGTACTTCTTTGTTTCTTTCAGTACCCTTTTTCATCCATTCCCTTTGGCGGGGGGGACGTGTTCATGGGTGGGATGCTCAGGCGGGAGGTGCCCTACTGGGGATTTTATGACAATGACTACCACCTCTCCCTGGAAGATTCTCTCTCTCAATGTGAAAGGGCTCAACTCTCCCAACAAACGACGCCTCATCTGGCGCTACCTGCTCCTGCAGAACCCCGACATCATCCTCCTCCAGGAGACACACCTCCTCAAGGCTGACGTGGGCCGGATGGCGCACCCGCGCTTCCCCCTTCAGTTCTGGTCCTCGGCTCCCTCGAAGACGGCGGGGGTGGCGATCCTGTGCAGGGCGGGGATATCCCGGGGGGATGCCAAGGTACATAGGGATGCGGAGGGGCGGTTCCTGCGGGTGGAGATCGGGCGGGGCTCACGCGCTCTGACACTGTGTAATTTGTATGTCCCCAACCAGGGTCAAGATCTCTTCCTGCGTAGGATCATCAGGGAACACCTTGAGCCGGTGACCACAGACCTCATAGTCGGGGGGGACTTCAACTGGGTGTGGGACGCGGAGCTTGACCGATGTGGGGGCGCATTCCACGGGGTGGGGGCCATGTCTGCAGCGGTGAAACGCTCCCTAACCGCTCTAACCCTAGTGGATGTCTGGAGGTACCACTCCCCGGGGTTGCGCGACTACACCTTCTACTCCCATGTCCACCGCACTTACTCCCGCATTGACCTCCTCCTCGTATCGCACTCACTGCTCAAGGACTCCGTCTCGGTGTCCCACTCCACCATCTCGGTCTCGGATCACGCTCATGTAGAGCTGCTTCTACGGGTGGGTCCTCCTCAACCGCTGCGGCCGCGCCGCTGGCGTTTCCCGGACCACGTCCTCCGGGACCCAGTGGATAGAGAGGAGATACAGACAGCCATCCTGGCATATTTTGAGGATAACGACCTGCCGGGGACCCCTCTCCCCCTTCTTTGGGACGCCTTCAAGGCCACTATACGGGGCACTCTCACAGCCTTGGCGGCCGCTCGAGCGCGTGAGGCCCAGCTTTATGAGACAAAACTTTCGAGGGAACTACAGGTGCTTGAGCAGATGGACAAAGAGCGCCCGCCGGCGACGCACAAGTGCCGGTTGGCCGTCCTTCGTGGGCAGCTCCGCGCACACAGGGTCAACAAGGCTGAGCGCGCTCTGCTTGCACTTAAGCAACGCTACTATGCGGGGGGCGACAAGGTGGGCGCTGTTCTGGCGCGACGCTTGCGGACGCGGGCAGCCACGGCGCATGTCGCGAAACTACAGAAGGCGGACGAGTCCTGGGCCGTTGCGGAATCGGCGAAGCTCCAAACGTTTCACGACTACTATGCAGCCCTCTATACTGGCGACTCCCCTGCGGCGGAGCTGGTTGCGGAGGCCTGAGACGCTTGCCACTGGGACCCGTTGAGTGGGCATCACTCCGGGCTTCTAGAGGACTCTATCACCCCGGCAGAGCTGGTTGGCGCCCTACGCGACCTCCCGCTTGGCAAGGCGCCCGGCCCGGACGGGCTCCCGGTGTCGTTCTTCCGCGCCTTCTTACCGCAATTGCAGCCGTACCTCTTGCGCCTCTTTAATTCCTTTGAGGAGTCGGTAGGGCCCTCAGCAGATATGGCAATGGCCGACATAACTCTCATCCCGAAACCCGGGAAGGACCATACGCTGTGCTCCTCCTACCGGCCCATTGCCTTGCTGAACACCGATTTAAAACTCTACACCAAAATCCTAGCTAAGCGACTTAGCCCTCACCTACCTAATCTCATCGAGCCCGACCAGGTGGGGTTTATTCATCAACACCAGGGCGCGGATAATGTACGGCGTATTGCGCATATCGTCGGGAAGGCCAAACACTGGAGGATCCCGGCCTGCCTGTTGTCGCTCGACGCGGAAAAAGCGTTCGACAGGGTTGACTGGACTTTTCTCCGAGCAGTGCTGCGGAAAATAGGCCTGGGTCCTAAGATGGTGGCGCGCATTATGGCCCCGTATATTTCGCCGGTTGCCAGGGTGCGGGTTAACGGACAGCTCACGCAACCCTTTCCCATCTGCAGAGGCACTCGGCAGGGCTGTCCCCTATCGCCCCTCTTGTTCGCCCTGGTGGTGGAGCCCCTGGCCATTATGATTCGGCGGTCCCCTGATATCTGTGGTATATCCCTTCGCGGAGTGCAGCACAAGATTGCTCTCTTCGCGGATGATCTCCTGCTCACCCTCTCCGAGCCCCTACGCTCACTGCCGGCGGTACACTCGCTACTCCGCACCTACGAACGCGCCTCTGGGCTCAAAATTAACCATGCCAAGTCCTGGGCCCTTAATATCTCGATCCCGGCCGAGGAGCTCCCAGCGATCCGAGCTTCGGCTCCGTATCAGTGGGCGGACGCGTCAGTGCGATACCTGGGTCTTAACTTAACCCCAGACCTGGCCACTTGGACGCAGGCCAATTGGCAGGAGTATAAAACCTCTGTCCTGGCTGACCTGCGGGCGTGGAGGGCCTTGCCGCTTTCCTGGTTGGGCCGCCTTAACACAGTGAAGATGTCGATATTGCCGAAGGTCCTCTATCTATTTCAAACACTGCCAACTCCGATTCCGGAACATCAAATACAGGGGCTCCAACGCGAACTCAACGCGTTTGTGTGGGGGGGGAAAAAGCCACGGTTCTCGAATAAAATCCTGAGTCTCCCCCGGGACAGGGGTGGTCTGGCCTGCCCTAACCTCCTCGAATATTACTGGGCGTCGCATCTTCGCTGTATCCTGGAGTGGGGGGCGTGGGAGAGTGAGAAGGTGTGGTTCCACATGGACAGGGCAGTCACCTGTCGCCCGCTTTGGGACCATGCCTGGCTCCCCCGGGCAGCCCGACATCGCAGCGCTTACATGGCCGTCCCTACCAA
The DNA here is from genome assembly GCF_964204655.1 of Triturus cristatus. Taxonomy (NCBI): domain Eukaryota; kingdom Metazoa; phylum Chordata; class Amphibia; order Caudata; family Salamandridae; genus Triturus; species Triturus cristatus. The sequence continues at coordinate 471,077,662 of NC_140590.1, read as the reverse complement.
AACGGTCCTGGAGATCTGGGATAAAGTGGCGGTGAGTAGGGGCTTGACCACCTTTCCATCCCCGCACACCCCGATCGCGCGAAACCCGCAATTTCCGCCGGCATGTCGGACGCCTCACTTCGCGAACTGGACGGAGTCGGGCTGTAGGACGATACGGGACCTGTTCCTCGGTGACTCTCTCAAAACTTTTGCACAGTGCAAGCAGGAGTTTGGGCTTATGGACGGTGATAAATACCAATACCTACAACTGCGGCACTGGATCAGGGCTCGTCCCTGATGCCGGCGGCCACGCGACCCTACACGCAGTTCGAACAGCTAGCGCGGGACTTCGGCAACTACAAGGGGCTAATATCTCGCATCTACAAAGTGCTGCAGCGCTCGCACCGGCTTGACCCCCACCCGTATCAGACGAGATGGCATTCCTCTACTGGCTCGGGCGTCACTCCTGCCCAATGGGCCCGGCTTTGGGGCGACATCCCTAAAATCCTGCGTAGCATTCCCCAACAAGAATCGGCTTACAAAGTAATGACCCAATGGTACTACACCCCCGCCAGACTCCACAAAATGTTCCCTAATTCTTCTCCCCTGTGCTGGCGCTGTACTCAGGCGCAGGGAGACTTCATACATATTTGGTGGACATGCCCACTTCTGAAAATCTTTTGGAAAGAGGTCCTCAGCCATGTAAAAAAGGTACTCGGGTTCCCCCTTCCGGAGGATCCGCTGGTGGTCCTTCTGGGAATTAGACCAACAACCCTGAGAGCCATGACAGGTCGGGATCGGCACCTTAGCCTCCACATGCTGGGCGCTGCAAAACAAACGATAGCCCTTTACTGGAAGAAGCCAGAGTCGCCCTCCGTCAATGTGTGGTTTACTCGTCTGTGGCATGTGGTGGCGATGGAGTCTCTCACGGCGCGTCTGCAGCTCCGAGACGCCAAATATAAGAAGCTCTGGAAGCCTTTGGTAGACTACCTGGGGCGGCTAGAACATGCTCGCTTGCAGCCGCCACGACTTAGAGCCCTGAAGCTCTTTGATGACGTGCTGGACCCCACGGACCCGGGAGGGTACTGGATTCCCGCAGAGGGTGTATAGCACAATCCACTAGTGAAAGCCGGCCTGGAAGGAAGGGAGGAGACCTTGCTATCAGCGGACCACACCCTGAAAGGCCCCCATCGGAGGATGATAATTGAGCACACATCCCTTCCCCCTCGCCATGACTGTTGCCCTTTGCGATGGTCCACACCCCCTCACTTTTCCCTTGTTCTATTCTCCTGGTTGTTTGGTCGCCGCATTGGCAATCTTTGATGCAGGGATTGGGGCGACATCCCCGCCCCGGCATGGCGGCGGGATATCGGGGTGGAGGGCTCAACCCCTAGTTACGCTAGCAATGGGAGACATGCCGGAAGTTGACTTGCATACTGCCCTGTACATCATTGATGAAAGTTACTGGACTTGTACAGCGGCTCTCCTAGGCGATTCTCGCTATAATATGCTGTGACTCTTACATTGCACGAATGGGGCGCCCTTGCAGTCTTACCCTAACGCTGCCTGCCCGGCTGGCCCGTGACAGTTGTGACATTTTGTTGGCCGTGGTTTCCGGCCTCTATGAGCTGCCCCTGCAGAGTTGCTGGGCGGGAGGGCTACTGAGGGCTTGACGACACTAAGGCGAGCGCCTCTGAGAGTGAACATCTCTGTGGGGGCCGGCTCCTGGGCTATAGATAATGTTACTTGTGTTAATGCATATGCCCCTGATCCTGCCAATGATGTGTCACCTGCTGCCGGCCATTGTGGTTGTAGGCGAACAAGCTGTGTATGGACTTTTGCACGACCGTTAAAATCAATAAAAGTTGGTTAAAAAAAAAAACAAAAAAAAAAAGTAGTTAAATCATTGGCAGGTAAGATAAGATGTCACTAAGATTTATTATGCAATTGGCAAAAAAGTGAAATTTATGATAATGGAGGTCAGGTTCGAAGCACTGACCTTTCCGGTGTGCGATCTCGTGGACGTGTGATGAGGTTACTGAATTTAGCTCCCAACTCCTGGATTAACTGGACCAAAATCTGAATGGCAACATGGGAATCATCCAACTACCCCAAGGGGGAAATGGGAATGGTATAGAAAGGAGAAATGAAGGGTTCTACGATGTCTTCTATTGGTTCAGTTGTGTTTTCGTGCTGCTCCCCGCATCAGTTGAGGATTCTGGGCACTGATAAAGTGCAGTATACAAATAAACCCTCTGGGTTCCAAGCCACTTATTCAAAGTTATGTCCTTTGATCTTGCAGACCTCAGAAAGCTTGTTTCAACTGGACACTATTACAGCTCAAAAGAAGTTCAAGGAAAGAATGCTGGGAAGAGCCCTCCCAGGGACGGTAAGTGCTTTAACTGTGCTGTGTGCTTGCGCGTTACCAGGAGTTGGGAGAATAAAATACAGTTGTCTTTGCAGGTTTCAAGGTCAATATCGTGAGGAACCGGAGACTGGTGAGGCATCGGAAGAAGAGACATTGGAACTCACTTTGGAGGAAAGGAATACCTCTGGGCCACATCGTGTTGTAACGGCTCCTGCAGGTAAGTCTGAATCACAGGCACATCTGTTAGACGGGCATGGCCTTTTACAGGTCACCGAGCCCTGTAACCGCTCACCATCCCATGAGAGTTTTTAGATTCTGCAGGAGCGATATCTCAGAACTAAGCGGATTTGTGCTGAATGATAACCACTCTGGCTGCTGCAATAAATGTGTGCCAATAAATGTGTGCCAAGTCTGGGGATACTGCACTCATTCTATAAGCAGATGTTTCCTGACTAGCTGGGCACTGAAGGGCTTTTGTCCCTATGGTGTTCTATGCCTCACTTGAAGTGTGCATCTCACTTGTACCTTCTTGATATGAAGGTTTGGGCATACCTGAGGTCTTGGTAATACTTGTTCTTTCTTGACATGTGGGTTTTAGGAAGTCTGGGGTCTTTGGTATGCATGCTTTGTTTTCTGGCCTCTTGGGCCCCTGAAAACCTTGACTGAGGGCAGTCGTGACAACAAAAGTGTATGGCCAAAAATCCGATTGGCCGCACTCTGCTAGTCCTATCAGCGTGTTGCCCCAAAGAATTGTGGTCCATGAAGTAGCGTCGGCGGGTACGCCTATGCCAAAAAAAGTGTATGGCAACTGGAATAAATTACGTAACTGGAATAACTTAGTCAGTGACATAATAAGTAGTTTAGATGCATTTTTATTTTTAAAAAGAATACTTTTTTCTGTCGCACAAAAATACTTTTCCTTGACATTTCAATTTTTAGTCCACACACCCTGTTAAGTTTGGGTTGGCTTCAATTCATTTATGTATGGTGCAAAACAACTGCCTCAAACTCAACACAAACAAATGTATGATCTCCCCGAACAATGCTTCCCTGTGAAATGACTCCTGGCAGCCTGCTGAGCTAGGACCCTCACCCATTCCTACAGACCATGCCCAGAACCTTGCCATCATCCTGGACAGCAAACTTGCCATGTAAAAACAGATAAACACATTTTCCTCCGTCTGCTTCCTAACTCTTCGCATGCTCTGAAAGATCTTTAAATGGCTCCCAGTAAGCACCAGATGGACCGTCGCTTCAGCCCTCATCACTAGCTGCTTGGATTACAGCAGCACACTCTACATGGGAATTATCATACACCTCGTCAAGAGACTTCAGGCCATACAGAACTCTGCAGGCAGACTCATCCTCTACCTCTCCAAACGGCCCCACATCACCCCTCACCTCAGAAACTCCATTGGCTCCCGGTGCACAAGAGATGTCATTTAAAGATGCCGACCCACACCTAAAAAGCCCTGCACAATCAAGGACAAGCATACAGCAGCCACCGCCTGAGCTTCTACCAACCCACCAGACACCTGCGCTCCGCATCCCTCGCCGTTTCTCACACTCCTCGCATCCACCGAAGCAACAGTGGAGTACCTTCCCCTACCTCACAACAAAATCCGGGAACAACCGCCCCCTCTGTCTCCGGACCTCCCCCTTCATTCAGGAATTCGGAAAGGGACTCAAGACTTGGCTGTTCAACTAATTTAACCCGAGCAGCAGGGCTCTCAGCACCTGGATACCCTTGAAGGTAAATTGCAGCACTCTATAAATCCTGATTGATTGATTGATAATCACTCATTTTCCCCATTGAACTTAGTCTGACACAAAGAAAAGCATTAAAAATGTTCTGTGTGTAAAACAAATTAAATAATTAAAATTACAAATATAGCAATTAAAAATAAATTAAACATTTAAATACATATAAACTACAACATGGACGATTACATCTTTAAATTGGCTGTGATGTATGTATAACATATATGTAATGTAATGTAAGGTGGAGTTGCGGTTCACTGCTTGTCACCCATAAGGGTAGCTTGGCACTGAGTACTTGACAGTAGGTGTGTGGGAGGCTTGGCCTGAGTGCAGGTAGTCTTGATGGTCCCTCAAGAAGTGCTGTGGTGTGAGATTAGTGGTGGAGGTTGAGGACAAGTATGGCAGCAGCGTTATGGATGGTTTCAAGTCCGTGAAGAAGATGGGTTGAGATACCAGCATAGAGGGCATTGCCATAGTCCAATCTGCTTGTGATTAGGGCCTGCATGATGATACAACTGGTGTTCAGTGGGAGCCAAATAAATATTTACGTAGCATTTGGAGGATGTGGAAGCATGTGAAGATGACAGCATTGTCCTGGGACTTCATGGTGAGGTTGGTGTCCAGGATGAGGCTAAAGGTCCTATCATGATCGGTTGGGGTGGTTGTGGGTCCAATTAGCCACGCTGGTCACGCATTGTTTGAAATTTCTCTAGTTGGTGGGGGTGTCATCTAAGAGGGAAAAAATGAACTAGGTGTGGACAACGTAGGAGATTATGTTAATTCTATGGGATATGATGGTGTTATCCAGAGGAGTCATGTACATGTTGAAACGTGTGGGGTTGAGTGATGATCCATGTGGGACTGTGCAGATGAGGTCCTTGGGTTCTGAAGTAAACTGCATGTGCCTGACTCGTGTGCTTCCGGAGAGGAAAGAAGCTATCCATTTGAGTGCTCGCCCTTGTATTCCTGCAGTGTGCAGTCTGGCAATGTGTGTTGGGAGATGGTGTCGAAAGTGGCGGATAGGTTGAGGAGGATGAGGGTCGTGATCTTTGTCCATGGTTAAGAATAGTGTGGGTGTCATCTGTTTCAGCAATGAGTGCTGTTTAGGTGCTGTGTTTTAATTCAGAATCCTGATTGCAAGTCATCCAGGAGTTTTTGGCATTCTAGGTGATCAGAGAGTTGTCTGTTGATGGTCTTCTTAATGACTTTGGCTGGGAAGGGGAGCAGCGAGATGGGTCGGTAGTTGCGGAGTACTTTGGGGTCGGCTGAGTTTTTTTTTTTGTATGAGGGTGGTGACTTCAGTGTGTTTCCCACAATCTGAGAAGGTGGCTGTCTTGAGGGAGATGTTAATGATGGAGGCAAGTGCAGCATTGATCGTGGCTCCTACAAGGTGGGAGATATGGTGGGGGCATGGGTCTGTGGGCACCCTTGAGTGAACTGTTTTAATTATTTCTGCAGTGTCCTTGGTGGATATAGGGGTCCATGCTGTCAGTTGGTATGGGTAAGATGCCATGATGAATATCATTTACTATCATATACAACAAGTTGTAAACATAGCTTGCAAACTTATTGCTACACATAAGTGTTATGTATAATCTTAAAGATTTTTAAAAAATAATTTATACTTTTAACTTAAAAAAAATAAAAAGGTGGCTTAAGATACTCAATGAGGTGCATGTTAGGTATTTTCTGAAGACAATTTAGGAAGCCCTTATATGAATAGCAAACTATTGAAAAAAGCCTAATTTAAGTGCTTTTTCACACTTAAGAGATGTAAGTCCGTTTTCATTGTTCATGAATCATCCTCTAAATGTTTAAATGTTTTGTGTGGTGTTTTATTTACTTCATATTAAACATGTCTATTCGTTAGATTATTTAGTAAAAATGTTTATGGTTACGTTGTTTCAATATTTATTTAAATAGAGATTTGTGCTTTGGTATTATGTATATATTGTATCAATTAGGCCTGGGCATAGAGTCCGTGGAGTTCTGCTATGCTATCCGCATAGTTGGAGTAAGGCCCAAGTTGTCTGGGGTGTCATAGTGTTTAGATTTGTATGACAAGAGGAGGGAGTAGATATTATTGTCCGATAGAATAGCTTTCCTCCTGCTGGGCCGGGTGGAGGCGTTGGGATAGGGAATAGTTCTCCAGAACAGATGGGGAAACGTAGAGGTTGTTGAGATCCCATTGGGTGTGGGAGGAGATCTCCGTCTCAAAAGATTGTTGATGGATTGGGAAAGGGAGTGTCTATTCGTACCTAGTGGCCTGGTGGGACAACAATAATAAGCTAGCTAGGAGGTGCTCCTGTTTTCGTTTGGGGAGGCGCCCTGCCATTTACCGCTGACCTTGTCCACTGCTGCTGCTCATCTCACTGGTCTCGCCTCGCCGCCGCTGCACAACCAACGCGGCTGACGAGAAGGGCGGACCACAGGTCCCAGGAGTCAATGCGGCGCAAAGCCGTCACCGGGATTTTCGCGCCAGGCGGCGCTTGAAATAGAGGAGAGCTCCGGTAGAGCGGGTGCTCCTGTTTTCGTTTGGGGAGGCGCCCTGCCATTTACCGCTGACCTTGTCCACTGCTGCTGCTCATCTCACTGGTCTCGCCTCGCCGCCGCTGCCCCACCAACGCGGCTGACGTGAAGGGCAGACCACAGGTCCCAGGAGTCTCTGCGGCGCAAAGCCGTCACCGGGATTTTCGCGCCAGGCGGCGCTTGAAATAGAGGAGAGCTCCGGTAGAGCGGGTGCTCCTGTTTTCGTTTGGGGAGGCGCCCTGCCATTTACCGCTGACCTTGTCCACTGCTGCTGCTCATCTCGCTGGTCTCGCTTCGCCGCCACTGCCCCACCAACGCGGCTGACGAGAAGGGCGGACCACAGGTCCCAGAAGTCTCTGCGGCGCAAAGTCGTCACCGGGATTTTCGCGCCAGGCGGCGCTTGAAATAGAGGCGAGCCCCCGTGTCGCGGGCACACGCGCGGGCACCGCCGGGCTAAGCCCGGGCAAAGGAGTATAAGGGAGAAAGGGTCCCAGGATATACAGACTTATTAAAAGCTGACACAAGAGCAATCACAAAAGAATACAAAAAAAAATTCAAAAAGAATGCTGCCAAAGTGTTATTTAATCACACTTTGGGAAAGTACACATTTGCTAATAAATACAATAAATTTTGATCAAATAGTGCGGGGTGCCAAGGAAGGGAAAAGGGGGATAGTGATTTGAGTGAGGTATGGGGGGTGAGTGACATATAAATTATAAAAACGTCACAATTCAATTGCAAGGCAGAACAATTTCAAGCCATAACATCCAGATCAAATTCATTGGATTGAATAATAGGATTATTTACAACAACCATGTACAAGCAAGAACACAGTGTACATTACACTGTTGGAAGTACTGGCAATGGAGTATTGTCGACGTTTCGACCCCTGGACATAGGTAGGTAAGTCGGCTCCTTACTAACGGGGTCTTCTTCAGGACAGAGACAGTGTGACAAGGGGAGTGGCACCCAAATCGAGGGTGAACAAGTTATCAATAACTTCTTGGCGTCAGAAGGCGCAGGGGCTGGTAAGCTCCCGATGGGGGTAGAGTGAGTGACACTTAATTGGCAATGTCGGACAAGTCGGGGAAACTAATATCTCCCGAATCAGAAGCCATGGCGTATTCTCAGTGGCGACAGTGAAATTAATCACAGAAGAATCCAGTCTCGTAGGAAGCGGCGGAACTCACTGTCCTCGTGGTTCGTTGGGAAATCAGGAGAGCTCCGGTAGAGCGGGTGCTCCTGTTTTCGTTTGGGGAGGCGCCCTGCCATTTACCGCTGACCTTGTCCACTGCTGCTGCTCATCTCGCTGGTCTCGCCTCGCCGCCACTGCCCCACCAACGCGGCTGACGAGAAGGGCGGACCACAGGTCCCAGGAGTCTCTGCGGCGCAAAGTCGTCACCGGGATTTTCGCGCCAGGCGGCGCTTGAAATAGAGGCGAGCCCCCGTGTCGCGGGCACACGCGCAGGCACCGCCGGGCTAAGCCCGGGCAAAGGGCGGGCCGTCTGTGGCCGTCTGAGGCAGGGCAGGGCGATATTACTTCACGCCTTGAGTCAGATTGTGAGCCCTGGAGTTTCGCTGATTGGCCGCCCAGTGAGGACTGTATCCCCTAGGAGCCCTTGAGGCCGGACGTTGTTACATAAACTTCATTCAGGTTTAAGTTGAAGCGGGGATGTGTTTTGTTTGCTGCTGGCTTCTGCTGGCTTTTGTCTCCTATTTGAGTCTTGACTATTGTTCTTGCTTATTATTTTCATGGCTAAAAGTAATACTAAATGCTCTGTAATGGGGGGTACAGGGACATTAGATGCTTTTTTTTAAAAAGCAGAAACTGTCGTTTCGAGGGAAATTGAAATGGTGGAAAGGAGGTTATCCTTGGAGCCATTATCCCAGATTAACATTGTGACACAACTGGGTGACATTACTTCAGGTCTGGGGGCCTCACAGTCTGTTTGTCATCCCCTGTCGGGGACTGTGGCGGAGTCCAGCCTTGTCACTTCCCCCGCCTCGATGAATATTTCTAGTCCTCCATTTTCACCACCAGTTACACGCACTAGGCGGCTAAAGGTTCCTCCTGCTGCTGTTACTAATATTGTCAAGGGGAAAAGAAAAGCTAACAATGCCCCCAAAGGTTGTCGGCAACATGCTAAACAATCCAGGAACAAAGATTCTGTACATGGGCTGATTAGACAGGAATGTACCGTGGCCGCTCAGGTTACGGTTGATAAGTGTTATGGGCAAAATGAGTGTATTGATCAGTGTGATGCAGTTATCATGGGGGTTAAGACGGCCGAATTGTTAAAGCTTATGGATGAGCGTTTGAGAGCGATTATATTGCCAGTCATGGACAGACTTAATAAGATTAATGACAGACTTGTCCTCATCAAACGTCAGCTAGTGGGCCAGAATGCATCGTTATCGAGGCAAAACCCACCTGATATACATCCTTTAAGCGTAGTAGCATCTAGAGTTTCTGAGTTGGTTGAGTCTATAACGACCCCTGCTGTAGGTCCTATAAATGTTTTGCCATCTGCTTTAGGACCTAGTGGCGGTGTCAGATCGGGGCCCAGGGCCACGATAGGGAATCAAAGTCCTGTTGTTGAGCAACCACTTAGGGAACGTCCTCTGCACCTGCCGCCGGAGGCCTGTCCTTATACTGTAATTCTGGCGAATGTCCCGAAAATTGGTGATGGGAGGGAAGAGCACTGGTCTTCGTTAAAAAACAAAGACCTCCATTACTTGGCTGGTAAGACAGTATTAGGGAGCCATCTTTTTGAAAATTTTAAAATGGTAAGAAGGGTCCCATGGGTGGGGAAGACTAATAAATCACTGAAGGGCGATTGCGTGGTAGTGAACTTTAGCCCTCCCGAGATAGTAGATCACATCTTAAGGCAGGCAGGGTCGATTAGAATACACCAGGACTATGTAAACGTTCTACCGCTGTTTTTTTTTTATCCACCTCATAATTCAGGGTCTACTGGTAATAGAGGGTACATTTCTCAGTTTGTCCCTGCAAGTAGTACTTTGGCGCTAAGTAATAGATATGAGGCCCTTAGCACTTTAGATGTCAATGATTGACTCAGTATTGACAGCGTCCATACCCATAATAATGATTTTAGAGCAGTTTCTTCTAATGATTCTGGGCTTGTACTTTCTACGGTGTTGGCTGTGAATGACTGTATCGACCTCAACGGCTTTGGAGATAAACCTTTACCCCTAAAGTTACCTTATGGTAAAGGAACGACCCAGATAACCACTGAGGAGGCTCAAATGGCTGGCAGAGAAATAGTTCCTTCTATTGGCACTGATAGTTTGTTTGTTGCGGTTCCTGCAGACGGAGTGGAGGTTGATTGTCAACTCCCTTCACTGAATCTGGAGAATACCGTAATACATGAGATGGGGCGGGGGGGGAACCCCTTTAACGAACAATATTTTGACTTTATCATGGAATATTGCTGGTTTGCGATCTAAAAGAGGCGATATAAACTGGAAGGCTTTTCTCTCCACCCACCATATAATCACCCTTCAAGAAACGTGGGAGGCCAAAGACCTCTTTCATCTGGATGGGTTCCAGTCTTTTAATAAAAAGACGGTGCCTTCCACCATGGGGAGACTACGGGGGGGGGGCTTTTGCTATTATTCAGTCTTAAGTTACTATATAGGACAGAACTGCTAGTGACTAATTCTCCATATATTTTGGCGGTTAACCTGGAAGGTGTTAACTTGCGGTCATTATTAGTGGTGAATTTTTATAACTCATTTACTAGGTCTGACGAACTGGAGCACCTAAAAGCACTATTTACATTTTTGGACGAGTATGATACAAACAACGTTACACCTTATTTTCTTTTACTTTTTGGCGATTTTAACATCCATGTATGTCATCTTAATTGTTTTGAAAACGTTAATTATGATCTTTGCTCTCAAGAGGTTACCCATTTTGAACATACTAAGGGTGGGATGTTTTTAGAGAGTATTATTTCTGCCCTCCATTTATTTACCCCTGTACAAGATTCTTTGTTTCCTGTCCCTACGTTCCCTGGACAAGGTCATTGTAGTACGATTGATTATATTTTCGTATCTTGTCTTTTTAAGGAGTTAATAGGTGCCTTTTGCGTTTCGCAAAATGCCTTAAGTGATCACAATCCGCTCATTTTGGAAATTAAAGTTAAGGCTTTGAGGAGGGATAACTCTTTGCCTATGATTTCTAATTTAAATTTAGTTTCTAAAAATCAGGGAAGACGTTTGAGATGGGACGTTATCACCTCGGCTGATTTCCTCGAGAATTTGTATAACAGCAACAATGAGGATTTAAGTCTATGTTTGTCGACAGAGTCGCAACCAGTGGAAATCCTTGGTGCTTTTGAGAGGATAACAAACCAGGTAGTGGGTAATCTAACCGGCCATGGTAGACCAAGGCCTAAGAAATTAAAAAACTGGTTTGATCACGCTTGTTCTAGTGCTCATTCCGCACTCTTGTCGGCTTTGAAAGAAAGTGGGAAAGACTTAAGTAAGATTGTAGAGGCAAGAAGGTCCTACAAAAAAGCAATAAAGGATAGGAAAACCCAGTTAAGAAATATGGCTTGGGACGAATTGTCAGATGCTAGTGTGTTGAAAGATAGCACTCAGTTCTGGAAGGTGATTGATAGTCCACTCTTTGATGAGTTGGAGAACACAAATAATGAATGTCATATCCCGCCAGACAAATGGGTGAACCACTTTGGTGGCCTTTACTCTGAGATTCATGAATCTAACCCAGTCAATTACGGGGATATTAACCAGGCTTCAAAAATTCATTTTAAAGATGATGAGTCAATGGATAAAGGTAAAGCCCCAGGTCCGGATGGAGTCCCCGCGGACCTCTACAGGGCAGATCCAAGGTTCTGGGCAAAGATTTTAACCTCAGTTTTTAATGCAGCATCCAAGGTCGGTGCTCCTAAGTCGTGGGGCAAAGCAGTCATAGTCCCAATATTTAAAAAGGATCAAGAGATGATCCGGCATGTTACAGGCCTATTTCTCTCTTGGATTCTGCCATGAAAATATTGGGCAAAGCAGTTCTCGCCCATTTAACAAATTGGTTGGAAGATAATTCTATTATTTCCGACCTTCAGTATGGGTTCAGAAAAGGAAAGTGCACAGTGGGTCAATGCCTTAATTTACACCTTATTATTGGGAAATACACGGTCGCTAAGCAGGGGGACTTACATCTAGCATTTATGGATTTGTCCACTGCTTTCGATCTTGTAAACTGTCAAAAATTATGGGCCTCCTTAGTTGCCCTGGGGCTTGACCCCGTGTTGATATCGTTTCTGGCTGTTATCCATGAGGACTCCTCCGCAGTCGTCTGCTACAGTGAAGACGGGAGCTTGTCAGAAGCATGGCAAGTAAAGCGAGGGGTTAGACAGGGTTGTATTCTTGCCCCCCTGCTCTTCTCGCTCTACATTAATAATCTGGGTACGGCTCTAATTGCGGCCAGTAAGGATATCCCCAGAGCCGGCTCAAAATTGATTCCCGCACTACTATATGCCGATGACACGGTTCTGTTGGCAAGAACCGCGAGAGGCCTTCAAGCCCTTTTAAATGGATTTAATGATTTTATGGTCTCTTTAGACCTATTCATAAATTTAAAAAAATCACATTCCATGTCAATTGGTTGTGGGTGGGCAAAAAAGGCTAGATTCTACTGTAAGGGGCAGGAGCTCACAAAAGTGCAGACCTTCCCATATTTGGGGATTGTCTTTGATGACAGGAGATCTTGGGTCATGCAACGCGCTCAGAAAAAGAATATTCTTGCTAGGGCAACTGGAGCGCTGTTGGGCTTCGCGAAACGTTTGGGGTGTAAACCCATACCCGCTCTTAAGATTTATAGAGCTAAGTGCATTCCTATGGCCCTATATGGTAGTGAGGTATGGGGTTATAAGGCCTCGACCGAAATCCAAACAGTAGAAAATGCCTTTCTCTGTAAATTGTTGTCACTCCCCCCATCTGCTCCTATTTTTAATATTCATGAAGACTTGGGGGCGGATTATCTTATTGATCAAATCAATGTGGCTCCATTATTAGGTTGGTTGAGAGTTTGGGCACAGCAACCTCCGAATCTAAACCAACTTATCATTCAAGACTGTTTGTCCCTCGATAAAGCTATGTCTATTCCATGGTTTCAATATATCAAAACTAATCTGGAATCACTGAGTTGCCCCGAATTGTTTGAGAGACCATGCGCGCTGAGTAAAGTGAAAATAAAAGCCTTTAAGTCTCAGTTCTTGAGTAGAGCGTTGTTACTGAGGGAAGGTGGGGAACTGGGGAAGCCGGCAGTCAGGAGGTTTGTCATGCTAAGCATTGGCATAGAGATTCAGCCATACCTGACCTACATAAACAAACCGTTCCATCTGTTTTTGTTAATAAGGTTCAAGCATGGCATGCTTCCCTGGCTGCTGGCTTACCCTAAGGGTTTTTTCAAAGAGGGTACCCTGGGGCCCTGTCCTTGTGATAATACCTCAGAACAAAATTCGTTGCATTTGGTATTTTTTTGCAAATTTTATTCCTTGCAGCGTAAGAAATTCATTTTGCCTATTCTTAAGAACTGTAACTTCGAGCAAGTGAGGCCCGCATTGGTTTATCTGCAAATGCTTGGGTCTCCTTTGGTATGTTTTGGGGTTGCCAGTTATATTACTGGAGTATAAGAACAGTGGTCCCAGTATACAGAATCATTCAATATAAATCATTTAAACAAACAATGTACCAAGAAAACTTTTTGGGGAGGTTCAAATGCCTATTTAATCACATTGAACACAAATTAATAGTTATTACTGAGCTCCATAATACAGACAATATTGAATTATCTTAACAGTGACCCAGGAAGGAGGAATGGGGGTAGGGAGGTGAGTGATGAAGTGTAGGATTTGGAGGGAAGTGAATACAAAAAATTTTTTGGATGCATTGAGAACAAAATCAAATTGGTAGGCAAAATTAATTCTCTGCCGTATTTACATTCCGATCAAATCATAAATCAAATATCGACAATTTTAAAAAAAAGCCATATATATGAAGAAAATCACAGTACATCCTGAACTGGTGATAATATTGGCAAAGATGTTGTGTCGACGTTTCGACCCCTTAAGGCATGTAGGTACTCATTGCGACCTTACGGGATGGGGTCTTCATCAGGACTGGAGTGCATGTGGAAGGGGGGGGGTTTGTGGGCACCCAATCTGTCAGAAGACAGGACTCTGAGATGTCAAGGGATCATCAAAGGTAGAGGGTAGCTGACTCCTCAAGGGTAACGACAGAAGCGAGCAAAAGGGCGAAGTATCCACTGAGTCGCAGAAGAGCTTTGCTGTCGAATTACATCAGGAGGCTCCTATTGATCAGCACTCCCGGAGAGAATTCCATTGTAAGTAAGGCAAATGGGGATAAGTCACCACTGATTCACCATCAAGGAGTTAATCCTGCTTCTCCGGTCCCGTGTGAAGGATCCTTCACACGGGACCGGAGAAGCAGGATTAACTCCTTGATGGTGAATCAGTGGTGACTTATCCCCATTTGCCTTACTTACAATGGAATTCTCTCCGGGAGTGCTGATCAATAGGAGCCTCCTGATGTAATTCGACAGCAAAGCTCTTCTGCGACTCAGTGGATACTTCGCCCTTTTGCTCGCTTCTGTCGTTACCCTTGAGGAGTCAGCTACCCTCTACCTTTGATGATCCCTTGACATCTCAGAGTCCTGTCTTCTGACAGATTGGGTGCCCACAAACCCCCCCCCTTCCACATGCACTCCAGTCCTGATGAAGACCCCATCCCGTAAGGTCGCAATGAGTACCTACATGCCTTAAGGGGTCGAAACGTCGACACAACATCTTTGCCAATATTATCACCAGTTCAGGATGTACTGTGATTTTCTTCATATATATGGCTTTTTTTTAAATTGTCGATATTTGATTTATGATTTGATCGGAATGTAAATACGGCAGAGAATTAATTTTGCCTACCAATTTGATTTTGTTCTCAATGCATCCAAAAAATTTTTTGTATTCACTTCCCTCCAAATCCTACACTTCATCACTCACCTCCCTACCCCCATTCCTCCTTCCTGGGCACTGTTAAGATAATTCAATATTGTCTGTATTATGGAGCTCAGTAATAACTATTAATTTGTGTTCAATGTGATTAAATAGGCATTTGAACCTCCCCAAAAAGTTTCCTTGGTACATTGTTTGTTTAAATGATTTATATTGAATGATTCTGTATACTGGGACCACTGTTCTTATACTGCTCTATACCCAGGTCCCAGTGACTATATGGGTTTACCCTTTATTTTGACTAGTTATATTACTGGGGCCATTAGGTGTAGAAATAGGGTGCAGTCTTCTTAGTAATCCTTCCCATATTTTATTAGTACTGTTTAATAGTGGGAGAATGTGGAATGATGGTTTTATGGATTCGTAAAATTGCTGAACCACTTGGATGACATACTTTTTACTGTGTATACGTGCCAATCGTTGTACTATTTTGTATTTCATGAATTGTTCCTTGTGTTTTAATCTTCATCTTTTAGTGGTCTTTTTGATTTGTCTAACTGTAACTACTTGCACTATGTAATTATTGTCCTGTGCTTTGATGGTTTTAAAATTTTTAACCGAATAAAGCTAATTTTTGACTTTGACTTTGACAGATATTAGGCATTGTATGTCAGCCTTATATTGATGAAGCTCCAGGAAATCTCAGTAAGTTTGGAGTTAAGTATGGAGTCGGAACAGGAGGGTGAGATGTGGGTCAAGGGGCCAGGAGAAGAGGTGAGTGCTCCAATATCGTTAGGGAGGGGCTGGGCAAGGAGGACCCTGGGAGGGAAAAAGGGAATAGGTATGGAGTCATGATTGATGAACAGGGATGCGGATTCTATGAACTTGTTATAAGGAGTGCTGAGGCGAGATGAGGCAGTTGCTGGTCAGGTTTGTGGGTTCTGCATGTGCAAGTGTCATTATTTGGGCAGCAGGGAGTGTTGTAGAAGTATCAGTAGTGACAGCGAGGGATATGTTCAGAGGTCGGGGGCAGAGATGGGGTGCAGGTGTTGGTCCCGGGCAGTGTGTTTCAGTGATCTCTGCACTAGAGGAGTTTAAATGGATCAGAGTATTATGACGACAAACGTAGGTTGAATCAAGCATGATATTGGGTAGGCTGCATGGGGAGGGTGGGGGATAGGGATGGAGCAATATAAGTAAAGGGGGTCGGGGAGGATACATCCAGTGAGAATATTTCATCCAGTAGTTCTAGGTTGTGCTCAGATGCCAGATAGACCATGGGGGGTTTTACTAGATGCGGTGAACTGGAGCAGAAAGTGAAGGAATTTCCTCCATTGTGCTCGTCCTTTAGTGTAGAAGGTAAGTTCACTTATTGTAGCTCCTTTTTTTGTGCAGTAATCGGGGTCAGAAATAAGGGTTTCTGGGTGAGATTTGAGAAACCTATGTTTAAAGTTCTTGGAAGCATTCTTAGATAGATTGGAGGGGTATACAATAGTGTAGGCATTACAGCCTGCTGGATCCAGTTTGGAGTCTAATGATGTTCTAGGAAAGGGACCCATGGCTAATGGGCTCAAAAGTCCAGATTGGTAAGAAGGGGTAAGAAGGAGTACGTAAAGCTCATGTTGAGGGGAAAAGAAAGAGAGGAAGAGGAGGGAGTAAGGACAGATAAGGAAGGAAGGGATGAGGGGAGAGTATAGTCTTATTTGGACAGTCCGTAAACATCTGGGTACCTAAGAAGAATTAATTAGCAACATCATACCACTCAAAGATGGCCGCCCCCTTATAGGCACCTAGGGAATTGAACATGATAGTCTTTCTTTCCTTTCAGTTGATGGACATGCTGAGTCCTATCTTGATGTTTAGACTCCTAGACTCTTCGAGCTGCCGCCATTTTGGAATGAGCAAGTCCCTTTCATGAGGGGTAGATATCCAAGATGGAGGGCCCCCATCCTCTTTAATGTACCAATAACCATCATTTTAAGGTTTCTACTGCACTGTCTATACCGTACGGGTTGGTTATGGTTGTTTCACTGAGGCTCATGATTCACTTTCAAAAACGTAAATGTATATAATGTAAATACACTGACAGGAAATATATTTCTTATGCTCTTTTTTGTGTAAAAAATGTATATAAAATTACTGTGCAAATAATAAATAATACTCACTTTGGCTAAAGTGAGGAAGAAAAACATCATTGTCCTGTGGGTTGTAACATGAACTAGATATTGATGTGCCTCATTAAACTAGGGCCTTACTTTATTATTGTTTAGCGGTTTTGCTTATGTCAAGCAGGTTACATTAAT
This sequence comes from Triturus cristatus, assembly GCF_964204655.1. Taxonomy (NCBI): domain Eukaryota; kingdom Metazoa; phylum Chordata; class Amphibia; order Caudata; family Salamandridae; genus Triturus; species Triturus cristatus. The sequence continues at coordinate 471,060,707 of NC_140590.1, read as the reverse complement.
TGCTGCGCTAACTTGTCATTCAATTGTAAAATGAGTTCCTTGAGAACATTGTTGTTGCTGACTTAGCATTACCCAGTTCGCAAGGACATTTGGGTCGCTCTTGTTTTTCGTGAGAAGACAAGGAGCAGACTAAAGCTACCCCTTCTTACCTCTTCACATACCAAAGATCACTCTGAAACCACTTATTATATATACATTACCCCTCTATGTTGTATAGTTACTGTCTTTGCATCATCCAGCATTTGTCAACACTTCAACTAAATATACTTCTTACCAATCAAGCGTATAATTTCTTTGTAATAAGGCTTATTTCTTTGCAAGGATTTTCTCCTGTAAATGCATTAAGAAAGGAAGAAAGAAAGCTAGAAACATAGAAAATTGAAAAGAAGCACAGAAATCAAGACAGAAAGAATTATAAAAAAGAATGGATGAATTAAAGAAAGAAATGAATAACTAGATAAATGAGTGATATTTGGCTAGTGCTAGGTGCTGCTGGTGGTGGTACTGTACTGTTAGCATTATTGTGTAGATGTTGAGGTTGAGTGTGTGTAGTATATAGATGTTGTTTATGTGGTGGTACATGGTGTAGGTGATGATGTAGGGAGTAGATGGTAATATATATAGGTTAGGGTATTATACTTCTTGATGTAGGTCGTACAATGTAGTTTCTGTAGGTTTAAGGTGTGGGTAGTAGTGTACAGCCGCGGTGCATCCATTAGGGCGTTGGGGCGTAGCCCCCCCGCCCGCTTCTCCCTCGGCGTCTTTGAACTTAAGCAAACTGAATCAGTTTACTTAAGTTCAGAGACGCCGAGGGAGAACTGATAATCATGTCAGTCAGCATGACGTCGGACCGCCCACCCCCTTCAGAGTCTGAAGGGGGTGGGCGGTCCGGCATCATGCTGACTGACATGATTGTCAGACGGACCGGGGGCAACAGGCAGCAGCAGAAGTGCGCATGAGTGGGGAAGGAGAGCGAATTTTCGCGCAGTGCCCAGTCATGCGCACTAGTGTCTGCTCTGGCTGGCGCATGCCCATTAGGAGAGCGAGGGTTGTGCAAAGGCTCAAACCTCGGTCTCCTAATGGGCAGGCGGGCGAGCAGTAACCGTGCCCTAAGCCAATCCTGCTGGCAGCGCCAGGATTGGCTGAGAGGGGCTGTAGGCGCCAATGGACCTGAGGCGGCGCAGACCTGCTCAGGACCTCAGGTAGGATAAGGATTTTTTTAAATTTAATTTAACACTACCCCCTCCCCCCCAGCTCCCACCCCTGCGTGACACCTCCTCCACCGCCCCCCCCCCCCCTCCGCGAGCCGCGACTGCATAGGAGGCATCACCCTCAGCTCAGCTGTTAATAGTGTCCTAATTTGCCGCTCATATAAGGTGCTCCCAGGAGACTGACAGGAGCGGATCTTCCTCTCCCGCGCCATCTCTCCAGGGCTGAAGTCAGGTAGAGTCAAGAACATAAAGACAAAGACAACCCCTCCCCCCATCCCCCCCCGCCTGCCCTTGCCACAATGATCCAGCTGTCACGTCCGTGTGTATGTGTACCTTCTCGCACCCCCGTAGCCAGTTCAGGGCAGGCCTCACCCAGGATCACCAGGGAATCTTCAGCCGGGCCTTGTTCCCTCTGTGTCACACCGCTGAGTAGAGTGATCATGGCGTCTAGTATCCAAGCGCCAGGCGACACCTCGGCTTATGAAAGGTTCCAGGTCTACGGCCAATAGTAATTACACCAACATTGGCAGTTTGTTTATGGTTGGAGTATATCAGATTTATCACCGCTGCGGGGTGCAATCGTAAGATTTGTAGTGGGGCGTTAAGAAAATATGTATAACACAACATCACCCACAAATGTAATTTATTAAAAAAAACACATTTGATCATGAAATGTATTGGCCTAAATTTCTGCATCTGTCGGGAGACATGGCTGTTTATCATTTAGAAGCGCTTAGCTTTTGGTGCTCAGTGCGCTACATGGGCTCCTACCAGTGATTTTTCTTGTGGGGAGATCTCTCTTCACGGCACCCAGCAGCACCAAGATACGATAGAAAGTGGATGACAAGTGACGCAGATCACCGAGTTTCTTCTGTTAATGAAAGTGGTGGGTGTAAAATAGAACGACAACACAAACCCCGTCCCCAGGAAGTCCTTTTATTGTAATTTGTACGTGCTCAGTGGTGGTGTCTCATGGTCACGTGTCGCCGCAGCAGCCATCATCAGAGCTACGTGTGCGTAACATCAGTGGGCAGAGGGTACCCGCTCGCGGACAGCGCTGACGTCATTGTGCCACCATAACATATCAGCTGTAGGGAGAGTGGGAGACACTGACCACCACGACACTGTGTGGGAGTATGTAGGTGAAAGTACAGAGTGAAGAAGAACTGTTTGGAGGCAGGATGGTTGTTGCACAAAACTGCTACAGGCAGAGCGAGGATGTTTTCATGATGGAATGTCTCACAACATCCCACTCCTTTAAAGCAAAGGCAGCACAGCATGAAGAGGCAATGGAATGCACTGACCTAGGTGAGCTATGGTAGCCTTAGCTGCCATGTGCCGATCAGTGCATTCAGTCAGTGCTTCGATGTTTGCTAGATTATGTTTTATACTTTCATTGAGATGGATGGACTGGAGGCTGTCTGAAGATGGCTGGATGCTCTGGTGGTTCACCAGTGGTGAAAGGATACATAGATGGATGAGTGGGCAGAGGAGTTACAGGAGAGTGTGTCTGGAAGGATGAGTGAATGTATACAGGAATGAATGGATGAATGCAAATCAAATTTCAAAGCTTTATTCCACAGCATGTCATAAAAGCAAGTATACATCCTAACACATACTATAAATACTACAAAATGAAATTCATTATTTTTTTTAAAACACAGTAAACCATTGCGGTGTTGATTACAAAGATTAAACAAAAAAGTTTGAACAACACTGGATTAAAACAATTCAGAGAAAAAACATAATTTTAAAAGTTAATCATACATTATTCGATGTCATAAAGTTCATTGGCTAACTTCTGGAGGCTTTAAGGTGCGGGTGCGTATAATCCAGGCCCAACCTAAAAATTTAGCGATAGCAATTGCCATACAGGGTGTGCAGTCTGATTCAAGTATTCTTAAAGCCTGTGTATACCTGTGTGTCCCCAGATTTATACACACTGGTTTTAGCCACTTGCGAAGAGGGCTAGTGTACAGGGGACATACGAACAGCAGGTGGCCTATATCCTCAGTCAGATCTTTACAACAGTGACACTTGGTGTCCTGAGTAGATGACCATTTATGGGTGAACGCTTTTACAGGAAGAGTCCCAATTCTGCACTGGAAATACAGTTTTCTATCAAGGGGCCTTTCTATGATATCCCAATAAGCCTCACAAAATGGTAGAGGTTTAATGTCAAGAAAGCGATCCGTTAGCTTAGCATTAGAACCAAAACTATGGGCAGACATCAAAATCATATCCCAGTACATTTTTTAAAAGTTGACTTTAATGGGAAGCTTGAACCATTTGGGTCGACCCATAGGTGGTCTAATTCCAACTTTGTTAACAAACACCTAATTTCCGTAAGCCATGGAATGGAATGGAAACAATCTGGCCTGGTGATATCCTTCAGGGCAGTAGCATAGTGGGCTAGTTCGGGAGTTGTCATAATCCGTCTCCAGTAAAGTAGTGTGGAAATATGGATTTTCCTGGTCAGTTATGTCCCCTATCTTGGACCCCAACGGTTCTATGTGCATGTCACAAGTACATGTATGTTCCCTCCAGTTCCAGTTATGAAGACGCAAATACATGTGCGTCCACCGTCAACATGTCCTCTGACAGATCCGCCATGAATAGGCCGGATATTCCATTCCTAAATATGAAAGGCCACCGGCTTTATATGGTTCACTTATGCCACTTACAGTCCAGGCAAGTAGGCCCTGATTCTGTCATCAAAACTCCTTTTGCCTTCTGCCTCTGAAAGCTCCGGTCCGAGCCTGCATCTATGACCATGAACTTTGTCTCATTCTCTGCGCGGCTCACGAAGCCTGACATCAGCCTATTCTCTGCCAAGAACTGTATTTCACCTTCGAATTATCTGCCTCTCCCTCAGCCGATGCATTCCTGCCTAGTAGTTTAAGTAAACATTCTTCCAGTTACCAAGCAAAAAGGCCCATCTTCTCTGTCCTCATGCAAGTAATTCATAGCCCTGTTACTAGGGAATATTCCTACTCCCTCGCATTCAGTGTAGACACTTAGACGCTTGTACACGCACGCACAGTCAGTATAGAATAGATTCTGTCCGAGAGTCCTTCTTTTGTGGATAACATAGTTCTTTAAACATAGGATGTTAGATATGATTTGGGATTAGGTTGACTTGACCCCCCAGACTTCTCGTCTCCACATATAGAGCTAAATGTCAAGTCCTCGTCACCCCCTAGTTACACGTCAATTACACGTCATACTGCTGCGCGCGCATCTATGCCAAGTACTATCTTATAGATCCACCTATACATGACATCATAACCAATCATGTTCCTTTTTACTCATTATTACACCCATTTTCGGTTACGCAGACAAACGTCAATGTCCTTAACAATTGTCACGCCTACTGTATTCACTTCATTATAATGTATGTACTATAAAAGTTACTTCTCTGTCAATAAAGTATGTACTTCACTTCCTGAACCCCCGTGGTGATGGAACTTGAAGCATCCGATTATAATCGATTATTGGAATAAAGCCCATTCCGAAACTCTAATATCACGGATTCTGCCTCTCATTTTACTGAGCTATTTTATAATGTTTCTGTATCAAATTCAGTCCCGGTAAAGGAATTTTTATTTACCACATGATGGCGCCCGAACAGGGACACTTTCTCATCTCACGCGCCGGCGGTGAGTAGCAGGCCCGGTCTCCTGCCACAGCTGGACGGACAATTACGCGTACCAACAGGATTTCCTGTATCTCCCTCCGGTCAAGCGGGGGCGACTGAGACTGCGATCAACACCCAGACGAGGCGGTGAGAAGTGCGAAGTATCCCGACCAGAGCCTAGCTGAGAGAGCAAGATCCGAGGTATACAGAGACCCACCAGTCCGAAGTCAAGCCCAGTGTTCGACGAGTCGAGTCGAGTCGAGTCCAGTCCGGTTCAAGTTCAAGTTACTGAGGCCTTCCGTTTCCGAAGCTACCCGGTGAGTACCATTACTGGGGAGGCATTTTCTGACGTGCACATAGGTTGTGCCGGTCAAGACGGGTTTGGGTACACAAATCCGGTCTGCACTGTTTTAGCAGTGTATCTGTACTGTTTAGCAGTATATCAAGTATTCCGAAGTATTCCGAAGTGTCTAGTTATTGTCTAGTTATTGTCGAGATTTAAGCTTGGTGATTAGTTATGCAGACGATCATCATTGTTGTTTCAGTTAAGGGTTTAATGTTTAATGTTTAAAGTGTTTAAGTATGTTCTGAATATCGTGGTATGAATGACTGTTCATTATCGTGTTTATTGTATTAAGTCTGTTCAAATTCAAGTATCAGGTCAAAATCAAGTATAAGGTCAGTTCTCAAGATGCCGCTCTTTTCGAAATTAAGACAGATCACTACCAGAAAAGGGGTTCTCGAAGAAGCCGTCCCTATTCCTCCTAGGGACACTCCAGGGCACTTTATGTATCACAAACATGGTTTAGACGCTATATTATTTCTTGACTTATGGGTAGACTATACCAAGGGATTACCAGAAAGTCAGAGGTGGCCCACAGCGGGGACCTGGGATGCAGAGTGCATCATGAAAGTCGAGGAAGAGTTATGGAAAAGGAAAGTCAGACAGTCACAGAAAGACGCCGTTGAATTATGGCGTAAAGAATCACATAGACGAACAGAAAAGGCACGTAGACAGGAAGAGAAGAGTAAAGAAAATTCCAATAAAGTTCGGGAGAATCTATTAATTGAGGAAGGTATCCGAGTGAAATCAGAACAAGTAGACAGACAAAGAAATGCCCTTATGAATGGTATGTATCCCCTTCTGGCCGAAGGATTACCTAAGGCTACTCCAGAAACACCAAAAGACTTGCCAACCCCATTGTTCCCAATCAAGGTACATCCTAAGGGGCATCCTAGAACCGCAGAAGATGTTTTTCTTTCCTCATATTTAGATGACGCAGCTCCCGAGTATGCTAATTCCGCCCCACATAGACCGCGTACCAGGGAGGTCCAACGCCAAGATCCAGCACCCGTATCCCTACAGCAACAAATCGAGTCGCAAGTTCAGGCAAGCACATCTGTTTCTGCATCTGTTCCTACAGGTGCTTCCATAGCTGAGTCCACACCTATAGTTGCTGTGTCACGTTCGACGAATCCTTTCACACCCGACGCCCCAGATGGGGCCACGGGAGGTGCTACCAATATTTTTTCTACGCCACCTAGAATAAATAAACTTATTTTTCAAGAGTCAGCGCATTCACGTACACCCAAATTCGTAAGTGATCGTACGCTTAAGGAACTTCTTATAGATTGTAGATATGACCCGGTGCTCGGTAAGGAGGACGAAATGATCCTGGCATCATTACGTATCAGACGAGCCGCAGGGTATTTAGCGAAGCTACCAGGAATGACTGCGCATCTAGATAAAATATATCATTTTGTTCAAACAGGGCGAGATCCAGAATGTATTAACAGAGCTATGGAATACCAGAAAGTAGAGATACAGGGGGAACTGTTACGTTTCCTCATAAACTGTGTGATCAGAAATCAAGACCGACCGGGGGTAGATCCGGAAGCAATGAAAATTCTTACAAAATGGAGCCAGAATATATCAGAAGGGAGACACGATAAGCAAAATTGTATAATAGCCATGTGCCGAAAGATCCGTAAAGAAATAGAACGCCTACACGAGGAGAGATTAGAGACAGACGAGTTCGAACAAAGCGAGGAAGAAGGGTCAGGACTGCCTGCAGGACAGTCGGACACCATAGCCTATGTAGGTAGAGGAAGATCTTGTAATAGGGATCAGACTAGATGTCATACTGACTTAATACGTCCAATATGTCCAGATAATGACAGGAATTTCCAAATACCTATAATTAACATAAGGTCTAACGAGCATTCGTTCCAAACCGCCGACAAGCTACTCCGAGAACGAAGGGGTTATCATTTTCTCGATTCTATGGATGAACAAGATTTAGCAAGGGCAGCTGTCCATTGGGTGGACAGTCCCGGAAAATATAGTGATGAGACAGTAGTACGCACATTTTTGAATCTCACCCCAGATGAGCAGAGGTTAGCTGGGATTTATATGATTCAACAACTCATTATACTATATCAGAGTCAGCATTCGGACCCTGGTCCTTTACCTGACATATTAACTGAATTGCTTATGAATAAATGGAGAGGTCCAGGTACTAAGTTAATTAAAGAAATTCTAGTATCAAGAAAGCAGTATATTTTTTTTGTATGCTCAGAGCATGTCTCATTGCCTGTCAAGGAAAGAACAACGTATCACATGGATAGACAGAATCCCTTACGAGAAGTACACCCAATAAAAGGTGAGGACGATCAGTTTAAACGTGTATTTGTATATACGCCCATATCGAAAATAGAATTGTTAGAAATGAAGAAAGTGGTACCCAGTCATGACAAAGACCCAGCGGGTTTTCACCGAGAAATTAAAGACATGTTACTCATGGGAGAGTATACCTACCCCGACATTATGACAATATTAAAGGTGTTGATGCCTGCTGGCATTTATGAGAAACTCAAGGAAAAAGAGTGGGAGGTAGGAGATCAAAAGATAGAATGGTCAGCATTAGAAGCAGAAGAAAGGGCCCGAGGTCCAGGTTCAGGGCTTGGGGATAAAACTAAAGCACTACCAGGTCTACTAGTACAGGTACTGCCACGTTTATTATCTACGAAAAAGGAAGATTGGGGTACAATTTCAGCCTGTAAACAGAAGCAAGATGAAGACACTAGCGATTACTATGCCCGATTCGAGAAATGTTTTGGTATAAATAGTGGCATAAAAGCAAGTAGCGAATCATACCCGCATCTGTTTGTAACAAAATTAGTGGAAAATGCCCTGCCCCCAGTAAAGAATAGAGTATTAAAATTCGAGAGTACCTGGCAAGGTAACACTCCAACACAAATGTTACAAATGTTACAGTACCACCACAATAGAATTAAAGAGGAACAGGAACATGAACACAGACGCATGAAAGACACGAAAATGAAAATGCTAGTTTCCCAAACAGTTCCAGCTGAAGGACATAAAAAGGGTATGACACATTCCGATTCAACCGGACCTGTAAAAGGGACATGCAATTATTGTAAAAAGCCAGGTCATTACGTACACGATTGTCCAGTCTTAAAACATAATATCGCCATAGGTAAAACACAAGAAAGATCACGGCCACTAAGACAAGATCAGAATGAACAAGGAGCTATGCAGCATGCCCAGGCCATGCCAGCCGCACAACAGCCAATACAGTTTGTGCCAGCTGCACCACCGTTGCCCGCTGCTGCCACACAGACAACAACACGACAAATGTATCAGACTGCACAGTATGAATATCCTGAGTATCAACGTTACGCATGAACTAGCCTAGAGAGGGAAGTTGACTTACCCCTTATCGAGATTCCTGTAGATCAAGAAGGACCTTATGTACATAGTGAATTATTAGGTCAAGATAGAAAATTTTTACTCGATACAGGGGCAAGTCGAACAACTATAAAACGTAGTGAAGTTCCAGGGGCACCCCTCTCAGGCTCTCAGAATATTTCCCTTGGTTTTTCAGGAAAACCTATTGTTAATGAAGTATCACAGCCTCTTCCACTTACGTTAGGACCTCTGACCCGAACTACAGATTTATTGCTTACTAAATCATGCCCAGAAAACTTGTTAGGAATAAAAACGTTGAAAGCTCTAGGAGCCATAATATGTTGTTCTCCGGAAGGAGTAAGGTTGTTTTTACGTGATTTTAAAGGTCACTATGTATCTAGAGACATGGATCCCCGACTGCAGACTTTACCTACACATCTATGGGCACAAGGCCCTACTGATGTTGGTTGCATGAATATTACACCATATCGAGTCACACTAAAGGCAGGAGTGGTGCTACCACGAATGCGACAATACAAGTTACCACCAGATGCTGTAGTGGCTTTGCTACAAATCATTGACGAGCTTATAGCCCAAGGAGTAGTTGTAGAAACAGACTCCAATGTATGTAATTCACCGATAATTCCGATTCTTAAACGAACAGATCCTACAGCCCCGCCGGTATATCGATTGGTTATTGATCTGCGCGAGTTAAACAAATGCATTGTGCCACAATTTCCTGTGGTCCCAGATATCTCGTCATTATTGACAGCTATTGATTCCGAAGCAACATTCTTTACTGTAATTGACCTCAAGAATGCCTTTTTCAGTGTCCCAATAGATCCAGAAAGCCAATATTTGTTCGGATTTAGTTTAAATGGGCGTAGCTTTAAATTCTCCCGCGCACCTCAAGGATTTACAGAAAGCCCCAGCATCTATAGCCAAGCACTGAAACGGGAACTTGACAGTATCCACATGCCAGTTAACACTGCTCTGCTCCAATACGTCGATGATCTGCTGATCACCGCGAGAAGCGAACCGGAATGTGAAAAGGCATCACTGACAGTTCTACAATTTCTAGCCGAAAAGGGGCACAAGGTATCCCCTTCTAAGCTGCAATTCTGTGTCCAGCGAGTTATTTATCTTGGACACTCGCTGTCCAAGGAGGGAAGGCAGCTTACACCCGACCGCATTCAGTTAATAGCTAACATGCCAATACCCAAGACACAAAAGGAAGTACGAGCTTTCATAGGCCTCACTTCATATTGTAGGCAGTGGATCCCTCAATATGCATTTCTAGCAAAACCACTCATTCAGTTAACCACACAGGAGGCAGCCACATCGACTGTTCTCCCTTGGACTCAGGAACACACACAAGCTTTTGAAAGCTTAAAGAAAGCTTTATGTCAAGCACCCGTTTTAGCAACGCCATGTTACAGAAAACAGTTTACACTCTTTGTTACAGAACGCGAAGGTACTGCCTTGTCAGTACTCACACAGGAACAAGCAGGAGCACACAAACCATGTGCTTATTTTTCTAGTACATTAGATCCCGTAGCTCAGGCTTTGCCTGCATGCCTAAAATCAGTAGCAGCAACAGCTTTAGCAATCAGACAAAGCGATGCCATAGTGTTAGGACATCCATTGACAGTTCAAGTACCACACGCAGTAGAGGTTCTTGTAAATAGAACGCAAACACAACACTTGACTATAGCGCGACTTACAGGATACGAGCTTACATTGTTTCAGCCACATATAGAAATCAGACGCTGTAACACATTGAATCCTGCCACACTTTTACCTGTAATCGGAACAGACCCACTAGCTCACGACTGTATTGAAGTTATTACAATAACAACAAAACCCAGACAAGACTTAACCGATGTCCCATTGTCAGATCCAGACCTGACCTTGTATGTAGATGGTTCATGCATGAGAACAAGTACAGGAGAGTTAGTAGCTGCTTACGCAGTTACAACAGATACTGAAGTCATTGAAACTAATCGTATAAATACTTTGTCAGCTCAAGCCGCAGAACTTATCGCTCTGACACAAGCCTGTATTCAAGCCACGAATAAAAAAGTCAACATATACACTGACTCACGTTATGCATTCGGAGTTGTACATGACTTCGGCGTACTGTGGCGAGAGAGAGGTTATTTAACCTCCCACGGTGCCCACATTCAGCACGGACCCCTCATTCATGCATTATTAGATGCAATACATCTACCCACTGAAATATCAATTATGAAATGTAAGGCCCATACGAAGGTTACTGATATCATTTCCCAAGGCAATGATCTAGCCGACAGAACAGCTAAACTGACCGCTCAAACTCAAACCCCCGACATGACAAAGACAATAGTCCTGACACCGACACATTGTATGACAGTTAAAGATCCTACTCTTGACGTAATTGACATACAGACACATGCTACACCAGACGAAATAAAGAAATGGACTGAATTAGGAGGGATCCAAACGGACCAAGGATGGATGATGAAGGAAAAGTCTGTATGGTTCCTTCCTGATTCAATGGTCCAAGTTATAATTAACACTATACATAGTCCAGCACATCTAGGAGAAAAAGCTATGCTAGACAGCATTCAACACATTTGGTTCAATAAACATTTACGAGCAGCAGCAAAACAAAAGGTCCGTACCTGTATGATCTGTTGTCAGTTCAACCCAGGAAAAAGTGTCCCCGTAGAACAGGGTGGATTTCATACTCCTAATCATCCTTTTGAAGTACTCCAGATGGACTATATCCAGATGGAACGATGTCGAGGATTCAAATATGTTCTCGTAGTTGTTTGCGCTCTGTCCCGTTGGACGGAGGCATACCCGGTTTCAGATTACACTGCTCCGACTACTGCCAAACAGTTGGTTCGAGAATTTTTCCCACGATACGGTTTACCACGTGCTGTTTACTCAGATAACGGCCAGCCGTTCTCATCAGAATTAATGAAACATGTTTCACTTCTGTTAGGATATCAGTGGAAATTCCACTGTGTCCGACACCCCGAGGCAGCAGGTCTCGTAGAAAGACATAACCAGATACTGAAAATCAGAATGTCCAAAATATGCAGAGAGAAAGGTGTCGACTGGGTAGTAGCGTTACCAGTTGCACTATTCTACATGAGAATGGTAGCACACTCTCGAACAGGGCTATCCCCGTATGAGGTGATCTTCGGTAGACCACCAAATATGTGGGGGACGCCTATACCACGCAAAATAACTGATATTGACTGTAATATGCTGACAGATTACTTGGCTTCCTTGATGTCTGCACTACAATCTTCTCGTTCACAGGTAGCTGCAGCCTTTCCCGACAACACTGAGGTGAAACCCCATGACGTTGTTCCGGGTAATCTTGTCTTTGTGAGGAATTTCGACCGAAAGACTCAGCTGGAGCCCAGGTGGAAAGCACCCAAGTTGGTCCTGTTGACCACAAGAACAGCCGTGAAGATCGAGGGCCGCAAGGGCTGGATTCATTCAAGCCACATCAAGAAATTTCATGGACTATCCTCGGATATAGACATTGTGCCCTGCACCCCCTCACAGACTGATACAAAACTCCCTTTTGTTGAACCGAACAAATCTGAAAGTTATAAACTAAAGCTTAGGCCCAACCAGTCGAGCAATTTGATTGTTTAAGTCCTCTCCAAGGTGAAGCGGTTGAATTGTCTCTGACATGTATCCCTTGGACCTGAGTAGAGAAAATACCCGAAAAATGTTGAAACGACAGGCGTATTGTAAATCACTGCGTAGCCACTGCATAGTGACATTATTAATTTTGTTTTTATTGAGTCTTTTAATAATTATTACAAGTATGTTGTTGCACATATATTACCCTATTTCTAGACATGTTTATAATGTTACTGCTGAACATTCTTTTAGTGACTTACCTCCGCATGAATTGTCCTATAGACTTGCGCTGCGCAATAACACTTTCATCAGTATGTTACATCATTCCCATCAGACTAGTAATGCTACTAATTGTTGGGTGTGTGGCCGACTCCCTCCCTATCAGAATTATGAAGGAGTCCTGCCATTCTTTCCACACCCATTTACACACAATGGCTCCTGTGGAGCATGGTTCAGTTTAATCAATTCCATAGACTCAGACACAGCAGTTTACCAAGACCATTGGATATGGGGAAACCTGAACCTAGCTTTACTCAAGGTCTGCTATCCTGACAAGGAGGGTCGCCCCAGAAGAACAGGAACTGATCTAGAAAATGAAGTGTATGGATTAGGTAATTTTACACCTAATCTCATGATTCTAAATGTCGTATCCGAAGTTGAACTAGTCTTACCCACCATGTCAGTATTCCCAGCGAAGGGTGAATTGTGTGTAAGAAAGGTTGGTTCCATACATATGGGCCATAGTAAATGCACTACTATAGTAGAATTCAGTGATCAAGGAAAATCTTCATTTAGAGCTTCCCGCCACTCCTACTTTATATGTGGTCAGACGACATATATGCGTCTACCCCTAGATTGGGATGGTACCTGCTACATTGCATTCCTTTTGCCACCTGTTTTCCTAGCTCCTCCTGATTATTATAGGAATATTCATTTAGTACACAATAGAGAGCGGAGAGATCTCCCAATTGTCGATTACACTGAAACGGCATGGGACAAGTATGTAGATTTTAATAAAGGCATCTTTCCCTATATAGGTACTGTTACTAATAGTAAGCTGATACGTAGATTAACTAGAACCCTTGAAGCAGTAGTGAATGAGACTATTTCCGCCTTAGGCAATTTAACGGAAGAGCAGTCTGCTATGCGGATTGTTGTGCTTCAAAATCGTCTTGTCCTTGACGTCATCCTGGCTGATAGGGGCGGAGCCTGTAGGGTCATCGGATCAAGCTGCTGCGTATTCATACCAGAAAATTCGCCATCTGTATATAAAGCCATCACTCGCCTTCATAAGATTGTAAGCCAGATACACCAGAACCCAGGCACTTGGACTTGGTCCAGTTGGTTTTGGAATGCGGTATCAGCCTGGGGATGGAGAGTTTTATCCTTCCTAGGTATTGGCCTTCTCATACTATTCAGTTGCTGTCTATGTCTACAATGTGGACCAGCGATTTGTGGTCTGTGTGCCACATCGTGCATTCCACATCAAGATTTACGTTCAAGATCCCGGAAGAAGAAAGAAGAACAAATGATGCTATATGAACAGATCAATGGATTGATGAAGATTGATATCTCTTGAAGGGCAAGTAGGGGACAAGGAGGGAATGTGGAAATATGGATTTTCCTGGTCAGTTATGTCCCCTATCTTGGACCCCAACGGTTCTATGTGCATGTCACAAGTACATGTATGTTCCCTCCAGTTCCAGTTATGAAGACGCAAATACATGTGCGTCCACCGTCAACATGTCCTCTGACAGATCCGCCATGAATAGGCCGGATATTCCATTCCTAAATATGAAAGGCCACCGGCTTTATATGGTTCACTTATGCCACTTACAGTCCAGGCAAGTAGGCCCTGATTCTGTCATCAAAACTCCTTTTGCCTTCTGCCTCTGAAAGCTCCGGTCCGAGCCTGCATCTATGACCATGAACTTTGTCTCATTCTCTGCGCGGCTCACGAAGCCTGACATCAGCCTATTCTCTGCCAAGAACTGTATTTCACCTTCGAATTATCTGCCTCTCCCTCAGCCGATGCATTCCTGCCTAGTAGTTTAAGTAAACATTCTTCCAGTTACCAAGCAAAAAGGCCCATCTTCTCTGTCCTCATGCAAGTAATTCATAGCCCTGTTACTAGGGAATATTCCTACTCCCTCGCATTCAGTGTAGACACTTAGACGCTTGTACACGCACGCACAGTCAGTATAGAATAGATTCTGTCCGAGAGTCCTTCTTTTGTGGATAACATAGTTCTTTAAACATAGGATGTTAGATATGATTTGGGATTAGGTTGACTTGACCCCCCAGACTTCTCGTCTCCACATATAGAGCTAAATGTCAAGTCCTCGTCACCCCCTAGTTACACGTCAATTACACGTCATACTGCTGCGCGCGCATCTATGCCAAGTACTATCTTATAGATCCACCTATACATGACATCATAACCAATCATGTTCCTTTTTACTCATTATTACACCCATTTTCGGTTACGCAGACAAACGTCAATGTCCTTAACAATTGTCACGCCTACTGTATTCACTTCATTATAATGTATGTACTATAAAAGTTACTTCTCTGTCAATAAAGTATGTACTTCACTTCCTGAACCCCCGTGGTGATGGAACTTGAAGCATCCGATTATAATCGATTATTGGAATAAAGCCCATTCCGAAACTCTAATATCACGGATTCTGCCTCTCATTTTACTGAGCTATTTTATAATGTTTCTGTATCAAATTCAGTCCCGGTAAAGGAATTTTTATTTACCACAGTAGGGGACGTAACCATGCTATATCCTCTATTTTTTTCCTGCCAAGATCATATGCAAGCGGAACGGTGGGTGTGCTTTGGGGGACCCCGCGTAAACAGCGTATAAACTTGTTCTCTGCCAATTTTAATTGTTTCAAGTTAGTAAAACCCCACAGTTCCGAACCGTACAAAGAGGCACTTATGACCTTCATGTTGTAGATTTCTAAGCCAGGAGTAATGGGCTTGGTTAAAGAAGATTTATGCTTAGAAGCAGTTGCACCCGCCAGTTGGTGAAAATTTAACACAGCCATATCAATATGACTTTTCCAGCTCATATTACTCTGGAGAGTTATTCCTAGGCACGTGAATGCCTCAACCTGTTCTAATGGGGTACCCTTAAAATTAATTACACCTTTGAATGTTTTCCGCTGATTCAGGGACATGAACTTGGTTTTAGAGGTGTTTGTCTCAAGTCCACGCGTTTGACAGAAATCTCCAAACGCGTTTATTGCCTTCTGAAGCCCACTCGGAGTCCGGGAAACTATCAGCATGTCGTCCGCAAACTTGAGGACTGGCACGCGAGCCCCTGCTAATACCGGGGCATCCGTGGGGAACAACTAAGGTGATCTACTATACCATTGATGTATAAAGAATACAACGCGGGTGCCAGAACACACCCCTATCGGACACCACGCTCGACAGGAAATTAGTCGGTCACCTCACCCTGTGCCCCCCATCTAATTCTTGCGTAGTTGTTCTCATGCAAGCGGACAAGAAGCGTTAACAGTTCCGGCGCCAATCCTGCTTCAGCGAGAACCCTCCAAAGTTTAGAACGGGGGACTAAATCAAAGGCTGATTTCAGGTCTACGAAGACCGCATAAAGTGTCCCATTGGTCAAAGTCACGTTCCTCCAGTAAAGTCCTAAAAAATAAAAAACCTGATCAACAGAGCTAGTACAGGGTCGAAAACCCGCTTGATACGGGGAAAAATGCCATTTTCTTCTACCCAAGATTGCAGTTTATTTTGCACTAGTCGACCTATAAGTTTTTGGGCTGAGTCTATAAGACTGATAGGTCTATAGTTGCTAGGTAGTGATTTGTCGCCCTTTTTAAAAAACGGAATTATTTCCGCACCTTTCCATGAGGTGGGGATAGGCGCACCCATAGCCACAGAGTTAGCCAACCATTCAAAATACTGACACCAAGATAATCTATCACTTAAAAACACATCGGATGGAATGCCATCCATTCCTGGGGCTCTACCCCCAGTCATGCAGTCTAGTGCTAGGTTGACATCTTTGGACGTAAATAGCTGTCTTTGATAGAAGATAGTGGGGGGAAGTGAACACTCTCCTTCAGATGGATTACAGGCGTATTGCGGTCCAAAAAAATCAACCCACTGGTGTTTGGCAACATTATTTTGGGGCGGTTGAGCTGTCCCTTCTCTGTCCCACTTAACTATGGCCCAAAATTGCTTTTGGTCTTTAGCTACACAAGCAGATTTCAGATCACGCCACTGTTCCTCATCCCACTGTTTCTTGGCCACTTTCTGTGTGTGCCTATATATCTCTCTAGCCTTTCTCACACCTGGAATATTTCTAGATCTAAGTTCAGCACTAAGGTTCTGGCGGGCTACTTTGCAAGCTTTATTGTACCATCCCGCCTCAGATATTTTTATTTTATTGGCCTTAACTGCTTTTGTGGTCTTCATAAAGAACCCTTGAAGTTTAATAAAGAAGAGGGTATGAGCCTCAAGCATAGCTTGGGGAAAATTTTGATTGGCAGATTGAATGTTTAAGTTAGCCACTTCATCTATCACCGCTTTTTTAAGATCCTCCAACTTCTCTGGGTTCTCAATAAATCTGCCCCATTTAACGTGGCGCATATTGTTCGATGCTACAATATCCAAGGTGATTTTCACCCCCCCTGATTTAGGTTCTCTAAACCCCTTAAGTGCTTGGAATTCCATGCAGAGAGGGTTGTGGTCGCTTTCCACCCTAGATTTTATGGTCATATCAATCAACCTATGCCATTCTCTAATATCCACCAGGAAGTAATCTATGCGACTGGAGAACCTACCATTATCGAATGTTTTTACTCCCTGGCGATCAGACGGGGTATGCCCATTGGCTGCTCTGAGCCCTCTCTCTAAACATAAAGCTTTGAGTTGAATAGCTACTGCTGACCATCTTTTAACTACGGGAAGTTCCAACTGAGGGACACCCCATTTACTATCCTCCTCAACAGCAAGAAATTGGTCCTCGTGTCCAAGTGGCTCAAATGTAGTATTAACATCACCTCCCACAATAATAGATAACTGGGTTGGAAGTGCTGCAAGCTGGAGGTCGAGAGCAGTGATTACATCGGATGTATGTCCCCCAACCATCCCTCTAGCATAAATGTTAAAAATTGCCACTCCATGGCCAGGGGCCCATGTGATGTTCACTGACAAAATGTAATTTGATAGAGAACTGAGTTGCTTAATTTTGCAGCATAGTGATTGGCGAATCCAAATTATCAAGCCCCCTGATGGCCGACCTTTAGTTTTTTTTGTAGCGGGTGTCTGGAAATTAAGGAACCCCAAACGATGTACTGGGACCAATGACCAAGATTCCTGAAAAAGGATAATATCGAACTGGTCAACAAAGCTACACCATTCAGGAGACGTTAACTTATTACCAATTCCAGCAAGGTTCCAAGAAAGAAAAGTCAGCCCTGCCTCAACTGCTGAGAAACAAGAAGGGTCTTGTATTGTTAACAAACTTTGAATCTCACCCTCTGTCTCAGACTCATGCTCAACATTAGTAAATGAGCTGCCAAGTGACTCTATTGTTAATACCTCAGATCCTAGACTATCACATTTATCTAAAGGTTTAGAGCATATCGGTTGGGCTGGGTCGGTTTTCTCGGGCTGTCTCTCTAAGTGGTTAGATACTCCCCTCATTTCTGGTCGGGGTGTGGTAAATAAAATATTACGCTCTCAGACTTTTAAAATATAAATAAGATCATGCATAAAGCAAGAGGCTGAGTCTGTGGTATCAGGTTCATAAAGGGATTTATTCCAATAACTCGAGTCAAAGGGAGAATATTTCCATCACCAAAATTGGATCTGGAAAGGGGCTCAAAAGTATTCTCAATATTCTCAAAACATTATTCACAGAGTACAGTATATATACATTTCTCAATTGTACGTAAGCAAAAGAGCAAGAGAGAATGAGATAAGAGCATGTGGGCGTGTAAGTAGGCGTGAAGGTGGGCGTCCATGTGGGCGTCCACTTGATGATAATGGGTAATTTGTCATGTGTGGGTGGATACCTGGAGGGGGTTGCGTGATCTGCTGGAATTGTACTGGAACTTTGCCTTACTTGTGCTTAACTCGAGCATGACGTGTAACTGACGTGGGGCTAGAGGGAGAAAGGGACTTGACATTTAGCTCTACATGTGGAGACAAAAGTCTGGGGTTATGTCAACCTAATCCCAAATCATATCTAACATCCTATGTTTAAAGAACTATGTTATTCAAAAAGAAAGGTCTCTCGGAGTAGAACCTTATTCTATACTGACTATATTGACTGTGAGTGCGTGTACAAGCGTCTAAGTGTCTACACAATATGCGGGGGCAGAAATCGTCCATAGTAACAGGGCTATGAATTACTTGCATAAAGACAGAGAAGCCGGGCCTTTGCTCGGTAGCTGGAAGAATGTTTACTTAAACTACTAGACAGGAATGCATTGGATAGGGACGGAGGAGATAATCTTGAAGGTGAAATACAGTTCTTGGCAGGCGACGGGCTGGATCAGGCACCGTTAGCCGCGCAGGGAGTGAGACAAAGTTCATGGTCACAGATGCAGGCTCAGACTGGAGCTTTCAGAGGCAGAAGGCAGAAAAAGGCTTAATGGCAGAATCAGGGCCTACTCGCCTGGACTGAAAAATGGGATAAATGAACCATATAAAGCCGGTGGCCTTTCATACTTAGAAATAGAATATCCGGCCCATTCATGGCGGATCTGAAAGAGGACATGTTGGCGGTGGACGCACAAGTGTTTGCGTCTTCATAACTGGAACTGGAGGGATCATACATGTACTTGTGATTTATACATGAAACCGTTGGGGTCCAAGATAGGGGACATAACTGATCATAAAAATCCATATTTCCACATTCCCTCCTTGTCCCCTACTTGCCCGTTAAGAGATATCAATCTTCATCAATCCGTTGATCTGTTCATATAGCATCATTTGTTCTTCTTTTTTTTTCTTCTGGGATAAACGAAATCTTGGTGGTGGAATACACGATGTGGCACACAGACCACAAATCGCTGGTCCACATTGTAGGCATAAGCAGCAACTGAATAATATGAGAAAGCCAATACCTAGGAAGGATAGGACCCTCCATCCAAAGGTAGATAATACACTCCAAAACCAACCGGACCAAGTCCAGGTGCCTGGATTCTGGTGTATCTGGCTTACAATCTTATGAAGGCGAGTTATGGCTTTATATACAGATGGCGAATTTTCTGGTATGAAAAATGCAACAGCTTGATTTGATGACCCTACAAGCTCCGCCCCTATCGGCCAGGATAACGTCAAGGACAAGACTATTTTGCAGCACAACAATCCGCATAGCAGACTGCTCTTCTGTTAAATTGCCTAAGGCGGAAATAGTTTCGTTCACTACTGCTTCAAGGGTTCTGGTTAATCTACGTATCAGCTTACTATTGGTAACTGTACCCATATAGGGAAAGAAACCTTTATTGAAATCTGTGTATTTTTCCCATGCTGTTTCAGTGTAATCGACAATTGGGAGATCTCTCTGCTGTCTATTGTGTACTAAATGAGTATTTCTATGATAATCAGGAGGAGCTAGGAAAACAGGTGGTAGGAGGAATGCTATGTAACAGGTACCATCCCAATCTAGAGGTAGGCGTATATATGCGGTCTGGCCACATATAAAGTAGGAATGACGAGAAGCTCTAAATGTAGACTTGCCTTGATCACTGAATTTTATTACAGTGATGCATTTACTATGGCCCATGTGTATGGAGCCATTCTTTCTTATACATAATTCCCCTTTTACTGGGAATACGGACATGGCGGGCAATATTGGTGTAGCTTCAGATTCAACGTTCAGGATCATGAGGTTAAGTGTAAAATTACCTAATCCATATACTTCATTTTCTAGATCAGTTCCTGTTCTTTTGGGAAGTCCCTCCTTGTTAGGGTAGCAGACTTTAAGCAAAACTAAGTTCAGGTTTCCCCATACCCAGTTGTCTTGATAAACTGCGGAATTCGAATCTAGGGAATTAATCAAACTAAACCATGCTCCACAGGAGCCATTGTGTGTGAACGGATAGAGAAAGAGGGGCAAAACTCCCTTATAGTTCTGATAGGGGGGGAGTCGGCCACAGACCCAGCAGTCTGTAGCATTGCTAGTCTGATGTGAATGGTGCAGCATCTGAATAAAGGTATTGTTGCGTAAGGCAAGTCGATATGATAGCTCATAGGATGGCAGATCACTAAATGTGTGCTTTATGGTATCATTAGTGGAGGAGTATAAGAGTGAGGCAATAGGAGGAAAAATAGCATGTAGTATTAAGCTGATACATATTATCATGATGCACATCTTGCTTTTTCTTATCAATATTATTGTCCAAGATCTTATGCAAGCCAGAATACATGTTCAACCGCTTCACCACCTAGTGGACTTAATTGATCAAACGGGTTCTGACTTCTTAGATCAAAGTTTAGCTTTGTGGAAACTGCTGGGGAGTCTCCTCTAGAGAATGGTGTTCAAAATCCAAAATCCAAGTTTAAAGTCTTTTTCCTTTGTAAAAGAGTGGTGAAGGTGCACTTTGACTTTAACGGCCGTCCCCGTGGTCCAGAGCACTGACTTTGGCGCCTTCCATCCAGGAGCGATGGAGTATTCTTTGACCTGGGTGTTGTCAGGGAAGGCGGCAGCAACCTGCGAACAACAAGAGAGTAGTGCAGACATCAAGGAAGCCAGGTAATCTGTCAGCATCAGTAATCTTTTAGGCATTGGAGTGCCCCACATATTTGGTGGTCTACCAAAGACCACTTCATAGGGAGATAAGCCTGTTCTAGAATGAGCTACCATTCGCATGTAAAAGAGGGCAACCGGCAGGGCTACCATCCAATCTACACCTTTGTCTGCGCAAATTTTTAATGTCTGATTATGTCTTTCTACAAGGCCTGCTGCTTCAGGATGTCGCACACAATGGAATTTCCAGGTATACCCTAACAGAAGGGACACCTGCTTCATTAGTACCAGGACATATTTGTAACCTCTACATCTGTTTATTTGGATATAATCCATTTGGAGCACTTCAAAAGGGTGGTCAGGTGGATGGAATCCACCTTGTTCCATCGGAATGCCTTTACCTGCATTGAATTGGCAACAGATCATACATGTTCTGACCTTTTGTTTCGCTGCTGCACGCAGGTGCTTGTTGAACCATATATTCTGTAAGCTATCTATCATTGCTTTCTCTCCTAAGTGTGCAGGACTATGTGCGGTATTTATGATTATTTGTACCATTGAATCAGAAAGAAACCATGGGGATTTGCCCTTTGTCATCCAACCTTGATCAGTCAGTACCCCTTCTTGTTCCGATCATTTCTTTAATTCGTCTACAGTAGCATGTGTCTGTATGTCTTGTACATCCTTGGAAGGATCCCTAACTGTCATGGCTTTGGACACTTATTGAACCTGTAACTTTGTCATGTCTAGTGGGGTCTGAGCTGTCTGTTTAGCTGTTCGGTCTGCCAGATCATTGCCTTGGGAAAATGGTATCTGTGGCTCTAGTATGTGCTTTACATTTTAGGATAGCTATGGCTGTTGGTAAATGTATTGCTTCCAGTAGGGCTTGAATATGGGGGCCATGCTGTATCTTGGCCCCATGAGAGGTCAAGAAACCTCTTTCTCGCCAGAGAATCGGTGTAAATGTTTACTCTCAGGTGCTTAGCTCTTATGCACGCTTGTGTCAGGGCGATGAGCTCTGCTGCTTGTGCTGACAATATGTCTATTCTTTTAGTCTCTATTATTACAGTATCAGTAGTCACTGCATATGCTGCCACTAATTCTCCCGCCCCTGTCCTCATGCATGAGCCGTCAACATATAGTGTTAGGTCGGGATCTGGGAGTGCAACGTCTGTCAAGTCTTGTCTTGGTTTAGTCACGGTATGTATTACTTCAACACAGTCGTGTGGTGAAACGCTTTCTGTACTGGAGGGCAAAAGGGTAGCAGGATTCAGTATGTTGCATCGTCTGATCTCTATGTGTGGTTGAAATAACGTTGGCTCATAGCCTGTCAGTCTAGCTACAGTCAGGTGTTGTGTTTGTGTCCGGTTCAAGAGAACCTCTACTGCGTGTGGTACTTGTACTGTCAGAGGGTGGCCCAGCACTATCAAGTCACTTTGTCTTATGGCTAAGGCCGTTGCTGCAACTGATTTTAGGCACGCAGGCAAAGCCTGTGCTACTGGGTCTAATGTACTAGAAAAATAAGCACAGGGCTCGTGTTTTCCTGCATGATCTTGTGTTAGGACAGATAGTGCTGTTCCATCCCGCTCTGTCACAAAAAACATAAACGATTTGTTGTAATCAGGGTTTGCTAAAACTGGTGCTTGACATAAAGCTCTCTTTAATTCTTCAAATGCCACAGTGTGTTCTTGTGTCCAAGGGAGGACTTTAGTAGAAGCTGTATTAGGGGCTTGGACTAATTCCCCTGAAAGATCACAATAAAACATGAGAAAAAGGGGAAAGCACCATACCTATTTCCTCGGCTTAATTTCTAAGGGGGCTAATTTCTAAGGGGCTTAATTTCTTAAGGGGCTAGCGGGAAGCGAACCTCCTCAGAGGCCAGCAGAAAGCCAATATTCTCCTCCTTCCCCCCCTTTTTGACAGGAGGAAATCTGAAACAGATTTCACTGCTGTCAAACACTATCAAACCCTGTGTCTTGTCAACACTATTAATCCCTGTGTGTAGCTACTGGGCGTAAGCAAAATTATAGGAGATACACAGCGTATTTGAAACGGCGAGAAATCCTTCAAATTAATGTACAAACCTCATTGTGTTAGCTCATAAGCTGGCCAAATGACATCTCATATGCAAATGTCCCTATTACATGAACCTACACCAACCTGAAGTCAATATTAATGCTAGTAGGCCCTAATAGAAATGCTAAATTACCTAAATATTCGGAAAACCAAGTTTAAGAACAGTTGTTAATGTTGATAATTAATAATTTATCTGCTAAAGAAATCAGTCATTTTGCAATAATTTCCACCTATACAATAAATAGCCTAATTTAAAAACAAGTCAACTTTTGGGGCCACCACTTACAAGAATGAGCTTACTAAAGCAAACATTAAAAAGGAAATCCTGTCAGATATTTTCTCATTACCCTAAATACCGAGCCTCATTTGTCACTCTGTGGTGGCAGTCCTTATTTAAAACAGGCCTTTCAAGAGTTAAGATGCGAGTGCACAGATCATAAGTGTTCCTTAATGTCCAATCTGGAAACATATGACCGAGGCTGCCTGTCTATAAGAGAAAGGCAGTCATGTGAAAAATATTTTAGTCTTGCATAATTTTTCCTTACATTTCATTCATCTCCAACACCAATTAGACATACACTGATAACGTGTTGTCTGCTATTTTGACAGCATGATAAAGGTAATATCACGTCTGTGAAATTTAGAAATTGTGAACAAGTTCCAGCCAAGCGCTGTGCAAAGATCGCCGTCGTCACGACTATCTCTGTACTTGCACAGGAGAACTTTGTATTAAACGCTAAACAGACTGGTCAATACAACACAAAAACAAAACATATATAAAATACATATGCCAAGCCATCAGTATACCAAGCACAGAAAGCATAGACAATTGCACTAACAGATATAAATGAGCAGCGATGCGCAATTACAGTACCTACAGCTCAGAGGCGAACATTCTGGCCTGCTTAATTTGTCAGGCTTATAATCAATAATTCATTTACCTGCCCTATACACCCCCATTTAAAACCACCGTGTCAAGTCTGACACACAGGATCAGCAATAATAATCAAAAACGAAGAACACACGAACCTGTTTGTTTTCTTTTATAAAAACAGAATCAGCAATAATAATCAAAAACGAAGAACACACGAACCTGTTTGTTTTCTTTTATAAAAATGAGCTATGCATCTTCGTCAACACAATGTACCCTAATGTCCCAGACGAAGACGCACCTCTCATCTCTCCTCACAGACTTTTAACCACTGGATCATTTATCCAATGCAACTGGTGGCAGCTTGTGGCCACAATTCAAAAATGTCTGAATTTGAAAATCGTTTTTATATAGGCACATAGCCCTTAAAATTCCAAGCAAGAGCAACATTTTACTTTCTGGCCAGAAGCAATATAACAATTGCTAAAAAATAAAACAAATCTTCTCCATAGACATTTCCCCGGGGCACTTGTTTAGCACAGAATAGACCAAGGGAATCTTTCTCGACTTACATTTCTCAGCTGCCCTGTCTTATCAGAGAAGTTAAAAATAGCCCCTCAGCGCGGCCTGAGCCTGGGCTGCCAGCCAACTTTTTTTCGTTGTTCCGGCTGCAGGCATTACACAGATGCGATGTCAGAGAAGCTGTCTAAGCAGTGCCTCTGTTCTGCTCCTCTCACCGGCCCCCACCTACACTGGCTACAAGGTCAGAATCTGTCTCCGATTTCTGTATCACATACTGCTCTACACAGCCCCCACCTTCTCCTCACTCTGAAGCTGTCAAAGACAAAAAGACTACTCAATTCCAGAAAAACTGCAATAATTCGCCCAATTGAAAAATTATTTTTATATACAATTTGCTCTCAGTGGGTCATAATCTTACCGTCTTGACCCAGCACATTGGCTCACTGGACCACCAAGAACACAAACCTGTATTCTGGAACAATTTTGCAAATTCGAAATACCCACAATTTTTCTCAAGCTAAACTTTTCACTAATTATTTTTCATTAACACTTTGTACATTAGGGGTGTCATCAAATCACAGGTGGTGCTCTTTCTCTAGCTACACCCCTCCCAATTCCCTTTTAACAACGTGAACAAATGTGGGACCATGAAAACACCAGCCATGCGCTGTTCGTTTGGTGGGAGGCTCAAGAACCTTTGGGCTACTATATCATTATTATATGTATCGTGGTACTTGCGGTGGCACTCTAACTGGTCTTTCTACTGGGGCCACTCTTGCTAGGTCCTCTGAAAGGACGGGATAAATACCAGCAACGTCAGTATTTCTTTCTCTGTCAGCCTGCGCTCATTTTACCTACTCCAATTACTCCTGTAACATCTGTTCCTTGGCTTTTCCAGACTCCAGTCTACTCCTCTCTGCTTCGTGAAACACTTACTCTGACCTACTATGTGACTCCTTGCGCCAAAACTCAATGGCATCCTTCCAAGCTGGTCTACATTTTCTCTTTCATAAGAGTGTTTCGTTGTCTATCTACTTGTTCTGCTTGTACTCGGATACCTTCCTCAACTAACACGTTTTCTCGGGCTTGGTCTGAATCCTCCCTACTTTTCTCTTCTTTTCTGAGCGCTTACTCTGTGCGTCTATGCAATTCTTTACGCCATAATTCAATGTCATATTTCAGTCACTGTCTGGCTGTCTTTTTCCATAACTCTTCTTCTACTCTCATGATGCAATCTGCATCCCAGGTCCCAGCTGCGGGCCACCTCTGACTTTCTGGTAATTCCTTGGTGTAGTCTACCCATAAATCAAGAAATAATATAGCGTCTAAGCCGTGTTTATGATACATGAAGTACCCTGGAGTGTCCCTAGGAGGAATAGGAACAGCTTCTTCGAGTACCCCTTTTCTAGTTGTGATCTGTTTTAATTTCGAAAAGAGCGGCATATTGAGAACTGATCTGATACTTGATCTTGAACAAACTTAATACGATAAACACAATAATGAACAGTCATTCACACCACAATATGCAGAATGTACTTAAAACATTTAACATTTAACATTTAACGAACAACAATGATGGCCATTGGGAACACTAACTAGGTGATTCTGAATTATATACTAGACATACTAGATATACTGCTAAACAGTACAGATACACTGCTGAAACAGTGCAGACCGGATTTGTGTACCCAAACCCGTCTTGACCGGCACAACCTATGTGCACGTCAGAACGCCTCCCCGGCAATGGTACTCACCGGGTAGCTCGGAACGGAAGGCCTCGGAACTGAACTGGACTGGACTGGACCGGACTGGACTGGACTGGACCCGACTCGTGACCTGGATACTTCTGAACTTCGGAATCTGGTGGGCCTCTGTATACCTCGGACACAGCTCTCTCGCAGGTGGGCTCTGGGTAGGACAATCTGCGTTCCTCACCGCCTCGTATGGATGCCTGGTCGCAGTCTGTCCCCTTCGTTGGCCTGAGGGAGTTGGCGGGAAGACCCGCGACGTGCGCGCTTGAAGTCCATCACGGCTATGGAAGGGGGCAAAACTGGACCTTCATCTCCGGCGTGTGGGGAAAGAGATTAAACTATTCGGGCGCCATTATGTGGTAAATAAAATATTACGCTCTCAGACTTTTAAAATATAAATAAGATCATGCATAAAGCAAGAGGTTGAGTCTGTGGTATCAGGTTCATAAAGGGATTTATTCCAATAACTCGAGTCAAAGGGAGAATATTTCCATCACCAAAATTGGATCTGGAAAGGGGCTCAAAAGTATTCTCAATATTCTCAAAACATTATTCACAGAGTACAGTATATATACATTTCTCAATTGTACGTAAGCAAAAGAGCAAGAGAGAATGAGATAAGAGCATGTGGGCGTGTAAGTAGGCGTGAAGGTGGGCGTCCATGTGGGCGTCCACTTGATGATAATGGGTAATTTGTCATGTGTGGGTGGATACCTGGAGGGGGTTGCGTGATCTGCTGGAATTGTACTGGAACTTTGCCTTACTTGTGCTTAACTCGAGCATGACGTGTAACTGACGTGGGGCTAGAGGGAGAAAGGGACTTGACATTTAGCTCTACATGTGGAGACAAAAGTCTGGGGTTATGTCAACCTAATCCCAAATCATATCTAACATCCTATGTTTAAAGAACTATGTTATTCAAAAAGAAAGGTCTCTCGGAGTAGAACCTTATTCTATACTGACTATATTGACTGTGAGTGCGTGTACAAGCGTCTAAGTGTCTACACAATATGCGGGGGCAGAAATCGTCCATAGTAACAGGGCTATGAATTACTTGCATAAAGACAGAGAAGCCGGGCCTTTGCTCGGTAGCTGGAAGAATGTTTACTTAAACTACTAGACAGGAATGCATTGGATAGGGACGGAGGAGATAATCTTGAAGGTGAAATACAGTTCTTGGCAGGCGACGGGCTGGATCAGGCACCGTTAGCCGCGCAGGGAGTGAGACAAAGTTCATGGTCACAGATGCAGGCTCAGACTGGAGCTTTCAGAGGCAGAAGGCAGAAAAAGGCTTAATGGCAGAATCAGGGCCTACTCGCCTGGACTGAAAAATGGGATAAATGAACCATATAAAGCCGGTGGCCTTTCATACTTAGAAATAGAATATCCGGCCCATTCATGGCGGATCTGAAAGAGGACATGTTGGCGGTGGACGCACAAGTGTTTGCGTCTTCATAACTGGAACTGGAGGGATCATACATGTACTTGTGATTTATACATGAAACCGTTGGGGTCCAAGATAGGGGACATAACTGATCATAAAAATCCATATTTCCACAGGGGGATAAGATCAACATTCAATAAGGTTAATCTCTGCACTATAGGTGCACACAGACTATCATACTTGGCTTGGTTCTTTTTCTCCAGTCTACCATCCCTTTCAAGTCAGTCACATTCATTCAGATCGGACAAGACCCCAAACCTATTTTCCAAGCTGATACCCCAATCACTAGTTAAGTCACTCCTATCCCATTTATTAGGGACAGGAATCCGCTTTGGTCTTAATCTCATCGGATTCACTTCACTACCTCCCTTACGATAGAAGTATTATAGCGTTAGTGGGATTATAGCGGTACCGCTTCGTTGAGGGGGAAATATGTTTGCCAGGACGTTAGGGAGTACACCTGAACTTGAGAAATTGAGAACTATACAGTCTCCCGCAATTTTTTTCGGGTTGTTCCCTAACCATGCTACTCTTCTTGCCATGATAATTTCCCCTGCTAGTTGTTGTTCACTCCAAGGAGACATCTTCATATTATTTAACATCCAATGCAACGATTTACTAATCAAAGAGGATGTAGATTCCACTTTACCAGGCGGCAGGGTGGGTGCGTTAGCAAGAACTAATACAAGGGGGGAAGCCTCGACGATACATTGGAATGGGTCTCTCTCTAGATGCGATGTAGTAGGTCTTGATGGGGGATCTTCTTTAGCTACATTCTGACCGTCCTTACCTACTATGGGTTGAATGAGGGGAGAATTCAATGTCACTTTTTCTTCAGCCCCAACCCCACACCTAGGGTGCTCCACATTTAGTGCGGCTCTACTTGGCACCAGGGTTGATATACTACCCACCTCCTCCACTGGCTTATTTAGAAGAACGCTCATTCTTGATACCTCTGCCATGAGCTGGTCAATTTTAGCCACCAACGGTTTAATGATACACTTAGGGCCCGATTCACAGAACAAACTTAAGACTAAATCCTAAACTTAGTACCATTCTGGTATTCACAGAATGCACTTAGTACTTCTGGTATTCACAGAATGAACTTACTACTTTTGCTATTCACAGAATGAACTTAGTACTTTTGCTATTCACAGAATGGATTTACGACTCCTAAACTTACGTCCGCACTCGGGCCGGAAATTCCGGCCCGGAGGCGGAGCTTCCGGCCCGGAGGCGGAGCTTCCGGCCCGGAGGCGGGGCTTCCGGGCCGGAGGCGGGGCTTCCGGGCCGGAGGCGGAGCTTCCGGCCCGGAGGTGGGGATTCCGGCCAATTTAGCTATGGCTGAAATCTCCACCTCCGGGCCGGAAGCTCCGCCTCCGGCCCGGAAGCTCCGCCTCCGGCCCGGAAACCCCACCTCCGGCCCGGAAACCCCGCCTCCGGGCCGGAAGCTCCGCCTCCGGGCCGGAATTTCCGGCCCGAGTGCGGACGTAAGTTTAGGAGTCGTAAATCCATTCTGTGAATAGCAAAAGTACTAAGTTCATTCTGTGAATAGCAAAAGTAGTAAGTTCATTCTGTGAATACCAGAAGTACTAGGTGCATTCTGTGAATACCAGAATGGTACTAAGTTTAGGATTTAGTCTTAAGTTTGTTCTGTGAATCGGGCCCCATATCTTTAAATCGATCATGCTAGCTATTTTTTTGATTTGCTCATCCTCATTCTCTTTGTCATCATGTATCCCATTTACCTCAACCATGTCCAAGCTTTTGAGTGCAGGGGTTATCTTTTTTCTACCAGAACGAGACCCACCACTTTTGCACTGGGCTTTTCTACATGCTCTGACTGCTCTAGTTACAGGCACGAGGACGGGAGGCGGGGATTTCTCTACTTCAATGTCTACTTCAATGTCTGGCTTTACATCAGCTTCGAGATTGATTTGCAGGTTGACGACAGAAGACGCACTTTGTTTGAAGATGTCACTAGCTAGAACCTCAACGTCAGCAACTGCACTATTATTAACCTGCAATGAAGATTCTAGCGAGGGTTCTGACAAAGATCTCATCGTGGGGGAAATAGAAGGACAACTCAACCCCAATGAAGCCCTTCTCTCATTATTAATATTGCTTACAACCTGCACCAGATAGTTGTCCATGGTGTTAGACACAGAGAAAACCTTTTGTTTAGACATACCTCACAAAATTAACTAGCTAATGCCACACTATTACTCTACGCTGTTTGTACCAACCCGTAAGGGGCACAATTAGTTGAGAAAAAAAGACTCAATGGGTAAAAATACCACAAGAGATATACAAGACTCCCTATTTGGGACTCACAGAAGTACAACAAGAACAATGATCATAGTTCCTGGCCCGGCACCGTCCCAACCTGTCCCGGACTGTCACAGACTGTCCGCCCTTTGTCTGGGCTTCGTTCGGCGCGTCCCGCGCAGCGGATGATGTCAAAGGTATAAAGGGGCTTTGGCCAATAGGCAGGTGAGTGGGGAGGAGGCCAGCTGGTGCAACGCACGGACTCCTGGTCGCTGGAGTCACATGCAGAGACCCCTCACCCCACAGCAGCAGCTCCAGCAAACAGAAGAGCACAGCCCCTCCTGGGACGACGACAACAATAGAGGCAGGTACGACCAAATGCGAAGCGGGACCCGCGTCAGCGGGTTCCGCGAGGTCTTTTGAGTAGTTAGTGGCAGGTGGGCGGGGAGGAGGCCAGCTGGTGCAACGCACGGACTCCTGGTCGCTGGAGTCCCGTGCAGAGACCCCTCACCCCACAGCAGCAGCTCCAGCAAACAGAAGAGCACAGCCCCTCCTGGGACGGCGACAACAATAGAGGCAGGTACGACCAAATGCGAAGCGGTATGAATGCTCCAAATGATGGACAAATGCGTGGAAGATTTTCTAGTAAATGGATACATGGATGGATAAGTGAATGGGAGAATCTCAAGAAGAACAGATGGATGGATGAACAGATGAACACAGTGGATGACAAACATGGATGAATTAATGGGGTATGATTCGGTGAATGATGCATGGACTGAACACCTCTTATGTCGGCCGCACTTGCTCGCTAAGTAAAATTCATCCCCAACTTTTATGCCCCATCAGTTTCAAATGTCACCAGCCACCACTGGTAGTGTATGGTGATGGTGCAGTGTATAAGTGGGGTAGGTTGTTAAGTAAATGTAGGAGATGGGTATGTGAGGGTAATGCAAGTGTATGTGGTGAGGTAAATGTATAGTGTAAGTAAATATGTATATTAAAGAGTTGTGCAGCTGTAAAGTTTAGGTGATACTGTGGGCATGAAGTAGTAGTACAATGCGTAGGTGTTGATGTAGGTTGTAGTTGGTGATGTAGCCCATATGTCAGTGCAGGTGTATTTACTATGTGATCAGGCTGAATGTAAATGATGGTGTATCTATTGTTAAACTCACAGAATGACGTTTTATGTTTCCTATGAAGCAACTTGCTGCCTTACATCTGCTGGAAAAGGCTTGCTGTCACCCCATCAACTCAGATATAAAAGATACAATGGATGCACCCTTCTTTAGTAGGGCACATCTCTCTGGAACTGCTACCTAACCAAGTGACACTAAAAAATGACTAGTCCTTACTCAGAAAGCACTTGAAGGCACATCTTATCACCCTGGTATTCGATATGGCCACCATCCCAGACACAGCATATCACAGCGCAATTCAAGTCCGCTGGCCACATACCCAAGGCCGGAAACCTAGGCTCTAGATAGATGTATTTCTTCAGGGGGCCTATTAAATGACTTTACCTCCAAAAGTCTAATGGGACCCACCACTACATTGGACTGCGTCCAGATCATCCACTCACTCCCACTCCTTGAGCGCTCTGAAGTCACAATTTGGGGGGTTAGTGTGCATAGCATAAATGACGAGATAAATAAATAAATAAGTAAATAAGCCTTCGCAAAACCACAGCATGATGCACAACAAAGATGGAGTTTTCTGAGGGGACCGATTTGTGAAACACTGAATTTCTGCCACGCCTGCAATTAGATTATACTAGGGCAACATTTTATCCTAAGTGGGTTATCTTAAGTGGCGCTAAGTGCCACTAAGCCAAAACTAAAAAGCAGGGACATCTTAGGGGAGTAATCATGGCAAAGACAGAGGCGGAGGCTCAGGGGCTGATTTCGCTCCATAGGAGTGGGCACGACACGTCGAAATTTCCAAACTGACACAGCAAGGACATTTTACGGAAAATAGCCCTGCTCATGGCGATTGCCCTCGGTCTTGCTTTTATTTTATCGAAACTCTCTCCCAAAGCTGAAATTTGTTTCGGTGAAGCAATATAGCAGTGGTCCATGAAGGCAGAACATCTCCGTGTTGGACGCCCACATTAAACAGCTGGATGGACCCGCGGTTTATTTCCGATGATAGAGCAAAGCTGAGGCTTCGCCATCAGAACCAAGACTTCCACGTGTCTAAATAGGGTGTAGAAAAAACTGAAATTCTTGGAGAAGAACATTCCCTGATTTTAGACAGATGTCCTGCGTCTGCTTCACCCCAACGAGGCCCTATGGAGAGTCCGCAGTATTTCGCAGGTTTCAATTGAGCATGCTAGCTTGACCAGGCATTCCTCATCTGAATCAACACCAGTGGCTAAAACATATTAGCCAAAACTGTGTAAGTGGTTAGTGGGCCCTACAAAACAAACCTGTGTCGTTCCAGAACACTTTAATTGACCACACTGCGTTGCAGCACCTCATATTCCAAAACAATTAGTAACATGTTATTTTCTACGTTATAGCTACAGACAAACGACTGCTCATGAACCCACCAGGGAACTTTGTTTAATTGGGAGAGAAACAAGAAAATAACACAAAACATATAAAATGCAGATGTCTAGACGCACATAAAAGTGCTGAGATGGCGGCTGGCCAGGTAAACATTTGACCTCAACCCCACCTCATCTGAGCGAGATGAGGTCTGAAATAAGCATTAGCCACATAAAGCCCAGGTCCGTGCTTTGTACTGTGGAACACCATGGAGAAAAGAGGGCTCTGGAGTGCTAATTAAAAATCTGAGCTTCTCACTCTAACAATAAAATCAAGGGAACAAAGTTATGTGCATGGCTTTCCTGGCCCAGTCACCAGCGGGCCAGCAGCGCTCATAAACCTGTCAATACCTCTCAGAGGGGCCCAGTCACTCCAGCAGAATAACAAAGTACAACAGCGTTTCTTTGCAATTTGGTCAAGGTTGAGAATAAGCACAGTTTTGCATTTTCGAGAAACCCTCTTGAAATGTCCCCGATCATATAAATCTCAAATTTAACAACAAATTTTCAGGGCTTAGGAAACAAGTAAACACTTGAGCCTGCTGGAAAGCCAAGAACGAAAGTCTGGGAGAATGTAGGGAACGACAGAAACACATTTTGTTAAGAAGGGCACATGAAAGAACAGAACGGTGGAGGGAAAAAAGAGCTGACAGATTTCAGTCCGACAATCATTTCGGAATGTTATACAAACCTTTTTTTTTCTTCAATTAAGACCAACAAGTATTAAATTAGAGTTTACCTGTATTAGGAGTGACCAACTGATCACCTCCTTAACGTGCTGGGCCAAATAATTATTAGGGTTTGCTGCGCTGGGTTTGTGGTACATCTGCTACGTGGGATTGTACTTGTTTTCCAGATGTGACACACTACATTATTGGCAAATAAAAAACTAAAAAAAAGCTGACAGCATTTTAACAGACTCCCAAGAGCTTTAGGAGTAAAAATGGCTACTTCTCTCCATAAAAGGAACAGTCCCGGTTTTATGAGTCGCCGCTCCAGCTGAACGCTGTTTTCTGCAGAAGGGCGATGCTGATTCAAATCCCAAACATGTTTTAAAAGGTGAATTACCAATCTTGCTTGGCTTTTTTATTGAAGTTAAAATTGTTCATAAAGCTTGGTGACAATTAAAAAGGCCTTTCATGTAGTAAAGAGGCTTTGAGTGTAAGTCCACGCATACCAGCCTTTAAACTTCACGAGACGGACAATTTAGGGGCACGTAATGGACACATTCCAGACTCAGTCGTGCTGGAAAAGTCGTTGTTTTTGTGTGGAATGCCTCTTTTCATTGGTACCACGACTGTGTTGTATTTCATGTTGTAAACATGTTGTGGATGCCGTCCGGAGTGGTTGGTGCTGTCTGGGAGAGCTGGATTATCAAGAAATGCTTCCAGCTCTCAGCTCTCTCAGGTTTGAAGCCCCCAAAGAGGTAGGCGACCTGAGTGTGTCCATAATGAAAGGGTCTGGAGCCATTACCGTCAGGTACGTTTTTAGCGTTTCACTCTCTGGGCCCAACGAAGGTTTTCCGTATACACAAACAATATTTAGTCGTAACTTTACCACGATGGAGACTCCGCAATCGCACACTGGCAGTGGCGGCTGCTTCTGAACGGGTGTAGTGAGGCGCAGTGGCGGGTCGCCCCACTGCTCCTTGAGCAGTGCAAAAGAATAAAAGAAAAATAATACCAAGAAGTTTGAAACAAAGATAATGTAAGCAGGTAAAAAGATGATTTATTAATGTAAGCAGGAACAACACCAGGAGGGAGCTGCCGGCCAGACAATTAGCTCAAACCGCCCCGTCTCTCGAGCCCCGTCCACGTCCGACATTCCATAGAATGTCAGAGCATGGAAGGCTCCAGAGCGCATTACAACACATCTTCCCCTTTACAATGAAACTTTAAACAAGAACTAGAAAGAAGGAAATCAGAAACCAAAACACAGAGAATATAACTAAAAGGAAATTAATAATTCTACAAAACAATGCATCCTTAAAATTGAGGACACCATCAATGGAACATAATACAGAAATGACCATAAAGAGAACGCCTACCCAGTGCAGTTTTCATCGGTTCATGATAAAAACATCATACTGTTTAGACAAATTTCGAAGTCTAGTCCCCATTCATGGTGCAGCGTACATTCCTCCAACTGTTACCACTTTCTTGACATTCCACACATTACCATCACTAAGGAGAACAGAATGGCGATTCACCCTTTTTATCTGCAATGGCTTAGAAAAGCTAGACAAACCCTTGCAGTCCAGGGATCCCTTTTTTTACACGTACCCAGTCCCCCACAGTCAATCATCCTTCAACCAATCCAGGCAGCTTACTACTCATCTTCTACTTCAAGTCTCCTTTGACAAGCAATGATGGAGCCTTCCTTCCCCTCATAATTTCAAAAGGTACTTTCCTAGTAACACTATTTGGGGTTGTACGATATACGCCCATAATAGTTTACGCTCAGCACCCCTTCACTGTTCACCTTGGCTCAAAGCTAATTGGATCCTCTCTTTCAAGGTCCTGTTCCATCACTCCACCAGGCCACTGCTTTGTGGATAATAGACAGATGACCTAATGTGCTTCACCCCATGCAACTGCAAGAACGCCTTAATAGCCTGAGGCGTGAACTGTACACCATTGTCCGTTACGATAGCTTCAGGAACACCTTCCCTTATCCTCAATCTCTCCAAAATCTTGATCACATCCTGTTTCATCACATGATTCATAAACTCTACTTCGGGCTATCTTGAATGATAATCCACCAAGACAAGCGCATACACAGGACAAGCGGCCAACACATTGTAAGGTCCTGAAATGCTCATCCCCACCTTCTTCTATGGGGCATCAGTCTTTTCCACATCCACAGGAGGATCGATGATGGCCTTCTGTGACTTATCACTCCAAGCAAACGCCAAACACTCTCTGACCTCCCTTTCCATATCTTTATATAAACCTGGCCACCAATATTCCATTCTTATTCTTCACTTGGACACACTTATGTCTATGTGCCCCTCATGAGCTAGCCCCAAAATACAAGACCTTAAAACCTCAGGAACCACCAACAACTCTTCCCTCAATTCTGAACTTATGTTGCGGGATGACTCCACCTTTCCAGAAACTTTTCGCTTATCAGGCTACCCACAGTACATGTACTTCATAACCTCCTCCAACACTTTGTCATCCCTCACCACTTACTGCCACTCCTCATGCTCAATGCAGCCACCAGAAATGGCACATACAGCCTTTGCAATATCACCATCGTCCTTCACCACACCACTACCTGAACCCTCTACTGGCAACCTAGATAAGCAATCTGCAACAACATTCTTTTTACCCGGCATGTACTCTACTGAATATGAAAATTCCATCATCTGCAACACCCAATGCATTATCCTGGGTGAGGTTGAACTGGTCCCTTTGTTGGTAAACACCTCCACCAGGGGACGATGATCTGTATGAATCACAAATTACGTTCCTCAGACACATTTTTTTAAGTGGTTCACTCCCCACCAACACGCTAAGGCCTCTCTCTCTTATTCACACTCAGGACTCCACACAAACTTGGCATTCTTTAGCATCAAACCATGCATGCGCACTGTTTTGTCAGCAAACTTGGGGATGAACCGTGAATAGTATTCACCCAACCCTAGCAAACATCTTAACTGATCTTTGTCCAAAGCGACGGAGTATCTTCAATAGCTCTGACCAGCTGTAATTTGGGAGATACACCATTCTCATCCAGCCAATTACCAAGATATTCCACACCGTTGACTCCAAATCTACATTTTTCTAGCTTGATCATCAACCCACTGCGTTGCAATATAGTTAACACTTCCGACAACACCGCATCATGTTTTGGCACGTTTTCAGCAAAGATGAGTACATCGTCTTGGAAGATTGTCATAATATTTAGTCTCTTAATTAATTGGTGCATTGCCCTCTGAAACACAGCAGAGGTGGATGCCAAGCCGAAAGGCATGCGCTTCAACCTATATGAACCTTCTGGAGTGACAAAGGACGTTAGATGTCTAGAGACTCAGAATGTAACGCAATCTGATGATAAGCTGACGACAGATCCAGGATAGAGAAAATTTTTGCAACCTTGTCGCCAGCATTTCTCCAATATTAGGTGGAGTATGTCTGTCAACCCATATTGCCTGGTTAAGATCTCTCAAGTCGACACACATCCTTAACTCTCCACTAGGTTTCTAGGCTAAAGCCACAGGGGCTAACCATTCTGATGCTTCAATCTCTTCAATTATATCAGAACAACACAACTTCTCTAACTCCTTTTTTCAAAGATTCTCTCATCATCATAGATACCGTCCAAACCTTGTGTACCTCTGGAGTCACACCATCCTTCAATACAATCTTATGGGAGAATCCTTTAGGTAAACCCAGCTTATCTTTGAAGATATCAGGGAACTTCTCCTGCCATTCCCAAACTTGTACCTCACGCACACCAGATCCGGCACCTAACCTTAGTCAGGATGATTGGGGTTCAATATGATCTTCAAATCCCTTTGATGATGCCACCCCAACAAACATGACCCATCCCTGGCGATATATACCTTGGAATTGGTTTCTACCCCATTAAACTCCCACACCCCTTCACAATACCATAGCAACTCCATGGGTTTATTACCATAGGCCACCACTTAATGCCTGGCTCAGTCAATTTGTGATGAGGGTATTTTGTTACGTGTTCCTCTCGGATAAGCATATAGTCAGCCATGGTGCGTACCTCCACACCATCCACTTTAATGGTGCAATATGGATGTACTTTCTCAGACACAACTCCAACTTCCCCAACATGCTAAATGAACCCCTCCACATCCTGATGACCGTGGTCATCACCGCATACCATAAGAACATCCACTATGGATCTCTGGGAACTCACACCACCCCCTTCCTTTACACATCCTATTTAAGTGTCCTTTGGCTTTACACCTCCTACACACTTGTCCCACAGCAGGACAATTGGAATCAGTGGCAATATGCCCTCTCAACCCACATTTAAAACACGTATAACCCCTCTGATCACTCCAGTTCCCAAGGAACAAAGTCACTCTTTTCTAACTGATGTTGGATGACTTTGCTTGGACTGTCTCCACCTTTGCAGTTTTGTTGGACGCCAACTCTTTAAGTCCTTCTTCAGTGTTTTACACCCTTTTTGCTATATCTATTGCCTTTGACAGAGTCAAGTTTTCAGTGCTCTACAATTTTTCTTGAGGCCGCTTGCCAGAAATCTTTTGCACGAGTTGCTCACGTAGTATTTCTTCTACAAATCCTTTGTAGTTGCAGGTAGATGCCAATCTCCGTACATCAGCCAGGAAATTATCAATAGACTCCCCTGGCATTTGACTTCTATGCAAAAATGTGAATATCTCTACCACAACATTAACCTTCTTGCCATAATTTATATCCAGTTTTTTAGGGCTATATCATAATCATCAGTATCTGAATCCTTTTCTTCCTCCTCTGGTAAAAGAGGTAAATGTTTTAAAATCCTATGACCTTCAGCCCCCAAGCAATGTTTTAGCATGGCATACTTGTGAGCATTGGCAGACTTTCACAAGTTGTGCCTTTCAGAGCACCATGAGTCACATCCAAATTGCTAGGCAACCAGTCCGGTTGCCATGACCCGGCGCTCAGCCCAACCTCCACACTGATGCGCATGTGTTACGAAGCTCGTGCCGGACCTAATGGCTCGAGCAGCGACCCAGACATAGCAGGATGCCTACTGCACACCGCTTCTGCTCTTCCCTACCGGTGTCTCCGTTTGGTGACGGCACTGTTCAGAGTTAAATGAAATACGGGTCAAGCGTTTCACAGGACATCTGCCGGCCCTCTCAGGGTGCTCTCCTTCTGGCAATCCATAAGTTTGTCGCCAATGAAGCAAAGATAACAAAAGCAGGTTAGAAGATGATTTTTTAATGTAAGCAGAAACAACACCAGGAGGGAGCTGCCAGCCAGACAATGCGCTCCAACCCCCATCTCTCAAGCCCCATCCACATCCAACATTCTATAGAATGTCGGAGCATGGAAGGCTCCAAGGCGCATTACAACAGAGTTATTATCATTTTATTTTTCTTTGCTCCAGCCAGGTCTGGCAGGGTAGGGCTGGCTCACCGCAGAGGGAGCAGGAGTGGTTTGCTCTCTCTCCTTACTTGCCTATGACGGCTTGACCGGCCCTCTGGGGTCTCTAAATAAACGTACATTCTCTTCCTCCACTGCAAGACCTCTCCTGCTTCCGTACGCCTCTCCTCCATCTTCTGGCAGCACCAGAATTACCCAGGCTTCTGGAATCTCCGAGCCAATCAGGACATTGCTTGAGCAGCGTCGTGATTGGTCTGAGCGGTAGTGCCTGGGGAGGTGAGGCATATTCTCCATGTGACTGTGTAATACAGCCCAATGGAAAATATGCTCAGTGCGCATGATGGTTTGGCCGACCCCTCCGGCAAGCCAGCCCTTCCCCGCCCTGCCCCGCCCAACCTGGTTAGAGCAAAAAAAAAAAATGATAAGAAGTGTAGGACCAAATGTGAAATATGTAAAGTAACTTTAGTGTAGGTCCCCTAAAGTAGGAGGGACACACCTTAAAGCTCCAGGGGAACCTGAAAACTGACTTAACTGAAAAGATCCTGTCGGCAGACTACTCCTCCAGCATGCTATTCAAAGTCATAAAGGAGATTTCTGAGCCACCAGGGACACAGCTGCTAAACCCCTCCCAAGACGTCTGTGACAGAGTAGCAATCTACTTGCAGGATAAAGTCCTTAAGATCTTTCACAAGTTCACCCCTACTGAAGGTGATGAACCGGTTACTGTGGAAGTTGCTGGGGAAGGTGATGAACCGGTTACTGGGGAACGCACCCTGGACTCTGGGAAGAATGTCTTTACCTCTTTCCTGCAAATCATGGTTCAGCAAACTAAGGAACTTTTACTGGTCCTAAAATCCAGTGCTCCTTCAGACTCCTGTATGCCCTCTATACTTAAAGTGGCTCCTGACCTAGTAGCTAACTTCCTGTGCAAGTTTTCAATTACATACTCTTATCTGGCAGCTACCCAGTCACCTGGAAGGAAGCCATTGTTTCACCGCTTCTCAAAAAACCTAATGCCGACCCCTCAGGATTGAAAAACTTTCAACCAATTTCCCTTCTCTCCACTCCTGCTAAAATCCTGGAGAAATGCATCAATATTGAACTGATGAAACACGCTGAAACCCAGGAGATCCTTGATCGCTCCCAGAACGGGTTCCAATCTGGTCACAGGACCAAGTCTGCCCTTATTGCAGCCACTGACTGTATTCGCACGCAGGTTGATGAGGGTGGATTGACGGTGCTGATTATGCTCGACCTATCGGCGGTTTTCGACAGTCTCCCCGGTGCGCATGGGTTAGCGTCTGCGGGAAGTGGGTGTTACAGGAAAGGCCCTGCAGCTTCTCCACTCTTTTATGACAGGCAGAGCACACATTGTCAGCTGCGGAGGCTTCAGAGCAAAGGCCTTTTTCCTTCCATGTTGGGTCCCCCAGGGATCGTCATTGAGCCCCACTCTTTTTTAACCTCCATGTGACCCCTCTGGCTGAGCTGGTGAGATCGTTCTTATTTCAGGTGCTCTCCTACACGGACGAAACCCAAATCATTGTTTCCATCCTGTATGATTTGTAATCGGTCACAGAGAAGTTTAATCAGTGTATGTCCATCATTATTTGCTGGCTAAAGGGCAAATCATTAAAGATCAATGCAGACAAGACCGAGGTGCTAGTATTTGGCTCGTAGAACTCCATCTGGTCAAATGCATTGTGGCCTGCAGACTGCGGTCCCTTTCCTGTCCTCGTTAGGACAACGAAAAATCGGGGGGTCACTTTTGACAAGGGTCTGACCTTTGATGCCCAGGTCAGCCATACAGTCAGCACTTGTTTCTATATTTTAAGAAGTCTTAGAAAGGTGCTGCCGTATAATCCATCTGAACTGCATCGGTTTACCATCCTCGCACTAGTCACCTTCCGACTGGACTCCTGCAACGCTCTGTACCTTAACTTCAATGCAGTATCCCTGGACAAGTTTCAAGTGGTACAGAACAGAGGGGCAAGGCTGATCCTTAACATTCCGAAGCATCAGTCAGCCAGGGAGGGGCTTTGTGCTCCTTCAAGGTCCTGAGTATATAAGGCTATGCACAGTAAAGGTTCGCCACATTTGAAAACCATGTTCCAATGGTACACTCTTGGGAGGACCTTGAGATCCTCCACACAGAAAATCCTGGTATATCCAGGTTTCGCAGGTCCAGATTGGGCGGCCGCTCCTTTTCCGTAGCAGGCAAGAAGCTTTGGAATTCCTTGCCCACCTTCATCTTCAATGCAGACTCTCTTTCGGTTTTCAGAAAACTTTTGATACATGGCTATTTTTATCTTAGTTGGCTGCTAGTGCATCTCTCCCCTCCTCCGTCCGCCCAACACCTTGACATCTTTGGGTATTAGTGTGCTTTACAAATATTATCCTATCCTATCCTAATAAGCCTAACCAGCCCAAATTAGAGAGAGTGAAATAAAGGTCAGTTTACCCCTAAAGGTAGGTAAACCTCACCGGAGGGAACAAAGATACTGTAGTACTCAAACAGTTCTCGCTGGGACTAAGCAAGGCGTCTATGAGTAGGAAGCAAACCAAAAGTTGCCTTTTGCGCAACCACATAACATGAAAAGTGCTCGGTAGCATATAGCAATGAAGCACAAATATTGTACACAACATGCAGTAAATCTGATATGTACATACAGAAACAAAGATGTTTATTCCCTGAACCTAAAAGATATAAGGTGAATCAAATGCTCTATGGCTATGGCTCAATGGCAAATTAAGGTTCAGTAATATCTCCAAACAACAGCATCACTAGTCTCAATCACAAGCTTATCCTTCCACATTGAGGAGGGTGGATTCCTCGGGATCAGATGGGAGGATGAGAGATCAGGGATGATTTGCAGCCCTGCAGTACCACTGGAGGGGCATATCTGAGAGTAGGAGATGCCGCTGCATTCTTGAATACTGAATGAAGAGAACCATAGCCTGTGATCCTTCCTCAGGTTCAGTCATTATGTATTCATTAGTTAAGCAACCCCTACTCTTTCTTCTGGTTCCCTAAATGTTTGGGACCAGAGGCAGGAGAAGGGGCTTCTGATAAATTGAATACTTACTGTTTGGCATAGGAGAGGAGAGAAGAGCAGGGGCTACGGTTATATTCATGCAGCTTTCATTTAGTAGTTAAACCCTACCAGTATGTCCTCATCTCTGCTCCCTTCCAACACTCTACAGTCTGGAGTCTAGCCCCATCCAAAGATTCTGCACTCATTTTTCTTTGCCTGACTAGTTTAGCTCCACTTGGTCTATCTTCATTAAGGAACATTTTCTTTGGCAGTAATCCATAGTGTATTTGTGAATCTAAAACCAGAGCAAGGCATCCTGGGTTCATTATTATTTTGTTCTTTTCTCCACATCACATGAAGGCTGCCCTCACCTAAAGGTAGCCCCATGAGGCAGCACTCATTTTGACCACGAGAGCCCAGTAGACTACAAACCATTGTTGCAGTAACTCTGTAATTCCTATGCCCTGGGTCCTATGCTACCCTATTGGTATGTTACTTTGGAAGAGGGAGGCAAAAGAAGCAAGAGCCAAATTACAGGTGAAGAGACAACTACTGCATGAAGTGTGGTTTGCCCATCCGGATCATGGATGCCAAGGATTATTGAGAGGAAAAGAAAACCGCTGCAGGAAGACACTAACACACTGCAGGCAACTCCTGCTGAGTTGTTGGTAGTCCTACACATACAGGTGTCTCTTTGAAAGCCTGCAATTCTGTGATGGGTCTGTTTTGTTAATATGGTCTCATACAAGAGATGGGGTTAATGCTGGTAGACTGCTTACTCGACTCCTCCATATCTGTCATCTGTGGTTTTCAATTCTGTATCATTATGTCTGGTTTTATCCAAGACCTATTTTGCAAATAAAAACACTATAAATACTTGCATAGAGGGTCTTTCAGTATGGCCTTTTATCTTTTGCCTGCTGCAGTGTCATTCCATTTTGCTTACACACATCCTAGCGTATAGCCTGGGAGAGGGACAGAGGATCAACTCTGTAGTGAGAGCGGTGTTTCAGTCCTTGCTAGTAATGTCGTTCCAGTTATTGTGAGCTGGTCTGGTGGTGGCGCATGTGCATTGGAACCGGACGGGGTGCTAAACTTGATGAGGGTGTTGTCTGTCCAGGGCACTGGTGTGGGCTTGCCGACTTGGATGTTGTCAAAGGAGGTGAATATAGGGTCCAGGATGTGTCCAGGGACATGGGTAGGTTACTTTACTTGTTTGGTGAGGCACAGGCTTTCAGGATATTCAATGAGTGCTTTTGAGTTGGATTCTGCATGGTGTTTATGGCGGGTGTTCAGGTATCTGGGAAGAATGAAATTGGTAGTGTTGAGGGCTCGAGGTGCAACTAAGTCCATGATGGTGTAATTGAAGTTGGTCCATGGTCCCAGTGGTCTGTAGATGAGAGTGCTGCTTAGTGTGAAGTTGTCTGTGAAGTGGGCATTGAACTACAGGTGTTCCATGTTGGAAGATGATGTATCCATGGAGGTGATGCAGCTGATGGAGTTCCTATGGATGATGCCAATTGTGCCTCTGGGCTGGTGAAGTCTGTCTTTACAGGCAATCTTGTAGCTGAAAGTGGGGAGAGGAGATGGCAGTGTCAGGCAGGTGCCGATGTGGGGTTCAGCAAGGTTTCTGCGAGGATAAGTAGGTCCAAGGTGTTGTTATGCAGCAGGTCCCAGATCTCTGTAGTGTGTTTTTGAGTGAGCGGGTGTTGAGGAGCATGTATGTAAGTGCAGAGTGTTTTGTGGGTGGTTTTGGGATTGTGTGAGTGTGAGAGAGTGGCGTGTTTGGCACAGTTGTTGCAGCTGCAGTGAGTGATGGGTGTGGGTAAGTGCTTTAAAACTTGCACAAAGTGCAGGAGAATACTTTCTTGGTGTTGTGTGATGCAGTGAGTCAGCAGTTTGTGGAGTGGCGGCCAAGATTACGGTGCAGAGGGTCACGGGGGTAGCAGCGGGGGAGGGGGGATGTTACTGGTGCTAGGCATGGTCCAGACTTGGCCAGGCACAGGTGAGCGTGCCTTTGGCGGGCTTCAATGTCCCAGCAGCCCCCATTAGAGACTCCTTTCTCCTGGTTTCAATCATTCTCAGAAGAGCATTCATTTGAGGTTATTTCTAAATCATATGAATCCTCTGTGCACAGGTTACCTCACAGAGTCCCTCAAGGCTCATCACTGATGTTGTTTAACCTATATGTATGCCCACTGGCAGATATAGTGGAAAATTATGGACTGTCTCTTTACTCCTATGCGGATGACACTCAGATTTTCATATCTTTCTCATCTTCAGACAACAGTACTGTAGTAAAATCCAGAACCCCAAGTAGGTTTCATAAAGATTTATTGTAGTATAAATACCCCAGGAGCGGGAGCAGCAGCATCCATCAACCAGTAAGATCCCCAGCTGGTTACAAGATGCACTGTCACTGCATTCCACAACAATCATATCATTCCAATTCTGTTATTCTTCGCTAAGGGTTCCCTAACAGGACAAACTAAAGACACATGTGGATAAGAAATATATCATACACAATAAAACAAGTACCTCATCCAACATGCTCCACTGTCTCAAGAATGTGGCATATTGGATGTGGCTTAACTGTCTGAAATTCAACAGAAGTAAGACGGAAGTGTCGGTATTGGGTAACCAGCCCTAGTTGTGAGGCCCTCATTGTTGGCCAAAAGAACTTGTTTGACCCCTAGGAATTCGATTAAGGATATGGGTTTCTGGTTGGACAATAAACTTTTTATTGATCAGCAAATCAATAAGGTAGCTGCATGCTGTTTTAGCCTGCTAAGATGCCTATGATAGAT
This sequence comes from Triturus cristatus, assembly GCF_964204655.1. Classification (NCBI taxonomy): domain Eukaryota; kingdom Metazoa; phylum Chordata; class Amphibia; order Caudata; family Salamandridae; genus Triturus; species Triturus cristatus. Next base: position 471,016,342 of record NC_140590.1, on the reverse strand, counting down.
ACAATGGCTTTTATCTCTGAGACCCAAAAAACTACTGAGCAGGCTTTGTCATTACTAGACTGGACTATGGCAATGTGCTATATCTGGGTGTTGCTAATTCCTGGATAAAGCTGCTGCAAACTGTTGCTGCTGCCTACTTACTTTGCCATATTCCATGCAGCGCCTCAGCCTTTCAACATCTTGGCTCCCTGCATTGACTTCCAATAGTAAAATCCATAAAGTATCAATCATTATTGTATGTCTATAAAACCATGCACCAAGCTGTGTCTGCGTGTATTCGGTCCATTATCCATCCTTACATCCCCAAACAGTAGCTTCTTTTGAGTGATTTCAATCTCTCCAAAATTTCGAAAGTTAGACTAGCAAGACAGGGAGGGCGGTCCTTCTCATTCTTATGGAATTCCATGCCTCTCACTCATCACCTCTGTAACTCCTACTCGATGTTTAGGAAGATGCTTAAGACCAGGCTCTTCTAGTTGAATAATCTTGCTCCTTTTTCTCTCTCCTAGTGCTGAGAAACCTTGCTGGGGTAGCCATGCACTTTACAAATCGGACTTGAATTGAAATAAGTAGATTCTAGGAAGGAGGAGGAATGATGTCACATTCTGTGTAAATGGATGTTGGGAAATCAAGTGAAGTCAGTTCTAGTGCAGATGGATGATGGAAAATGTGATGAAATGTGATGAAAAGCAGCATGTTACCCAACAGCATTAAATTCCCTGCCTCAAAGGTGGAACAAATTCTTATTTTCTGATGGTGGTGTCTCAGCCAGTTACCACTGGAAATAGCCTGATTATGGGAAGTTCTAATTAGGGAGTTCCTCAGTTCCTTATTTACTGTTTGATAGCTTGTCTGTCAATCTGCCAGGCATTGGTGGCACTACCTCTGTTGGCAAGCCATTTTAAAGAACGATTCTGTGTCAACACTGCTTCTTTGGAAATAACAGGAGAGATTCAGCAAAAAAACTATGTGATGGCCGCCTTTGGTTATGGTTCTCACTCTGCTACTGGGGTCTCACCATTTTTCTGTCTAACATGATTACTTCCTAGGAATGAAACCACTAGAGGTGCTTCCAAATATTGATTGAGTACCACCAGTGTAGGAACAGTGTAGGAACAGTCAAGGTATGTAATAAGAATCTACATAAGGATTTAAATGCCACACAACTTCACCTTCAGGTGGATAAAGGCACATATAAATGGCATGAGGTAAAAAAAGTAAAAACACACCACACCAACCCTAAGTATTGTATTTGGTTAGCTACAAGGAATTTGAAAAACGGCAGAAGAAATTCCAGCCAAATATATTAACCTATTTACCTTCATAGAGAAAGTCCTGTAGCTACAATACTGGACTCTCCCAATACACTCTGTGTTTTGCATTTCCTTGTTGAAATATTACCATGAAAACCCAAAACTGGAAAAAGAGCATAGCCATTTTTTGGGGAAGAACACAGGGAAAATGAAGTAAAGAAAATCCTCAATGCAATAAGAACTTGGGCAGTTTCATACTATATGATTGACTTGAAGGGTTATTGTCATGTACATGAAATATAAACAAATCTCAAAAGAACTAAAATATGGGTCAGTAGAACATTACATATTTATTATCCATACATTAAAAAACACATAAATGTTATATAGCAGAATTAATTCAGCAGTTTCTAAAAACAAGGCAAAAAAAACCCTGGAACAGATGTCAATATGTTATCCAGATTATTATAAACTTTTTGCTTAAGAGACCAAAAAACATACTATGGGAGAACAAGCAAGAACGTTATTTCTAGTCATGAAAGCACCACACCAATCTAGCACATAGAGATAGCTATTTCTCTTATCCTTTGTTTAGTGTAACAGTTGTCCTCAAGGATCTAGGGTGGGCTTTATCATCAGAGCAGCGACGCGTTTCGGTGGGTACTATAATTCGACCACCACCTTCATCAGGACAAAACAATATCTCCCCAAATTCGAATCCTGGTCTGTCCTATATTAAAAAACAGAAAACATCACAATTAAAAGAACAATAAACCCACTGTTTGCAGAGCTATAGACATTATTAGTGCGCTGGTGATAACATAACTAAACATACAACAGAGGTACATAGGTAGCAAGATAGGCAGCATGAGAAGTCAACAGAGAGGGCGAGGTACAAGAGGTTAAGTGAAGGGTAGAGACATTTCACGGCAAACGTAATGGCGTACGGCATTTATGCACAGTAAACTTCTGTGAAGAATACATAGTTGTCACTTTAAAAAGAATCTGTCTTTATGCACACCGTTATTAAGGCAGGAAATCTGGCTGTCCTGATTCCTTTTTACTTACCCATTGCTGCATTACTTAGTGTAACGCGCACACAACAGTGCAACAGTATGTGCTGTGATCTTGCTGAACAAAGGCCATGGAAGCTGGAGTGCGAGGGGGGAGGTGGGAGCGAAATAATCCTGCTGGAGTTCAGAAGGTGAATGACCAATAAAGATGCCTTTAAAGTTTGTTTCTACCTTTTCACATTTGCTGTGTGTTCAAAGACAGAGGTCATGTGTCAGGCTATGACTTCTGACAAAGTGTTGCTTTATCTTTTAACTTGGAGCTTGATGTTTACTTTTAAGTTAGAGGCATTTGTAAATTGCAGTATCAACAATCTTGCTGGGTACAAGGAGTGTGAAAGAAAGAACTGTAGGATGTTAGTTTATTTTGTAACACACAACAACATTTAAATACCTCTAAAGCTACCAAAGCACAAATTAAGTACTTTTTTGAAATTCTGCAGTGCAAGGGAAATAAACATGAAATAGTGTTAAAACAAATCAAAATACTTTACTTGGTGATATGTACATAATCAATGTATGTTGAAATATGATTATCACACATTATTAGTATTTTTGCGCTATAGTTTTAGCAGTAAAACTGTATGTCAGTGCGAATTGTATGGCCGTTTTAATGAACAATGTGCTGTCTGTAAATGCCAGTATGCTGCCATACGTGGTTCAGTAATATGCCTGCAACAGTGAGCTCCGAAATGCAGCACCGACTATATAACACACCGGTACCACTCTCCTGCTTAATGTGTATGGATCCTTTGGTATACATGTTCTTAGTTTGATGCTTGGATTTTTCACGGCACCTGTGACTTCTGTGATGTAACAAGTATCTAATGCAAAAGGTGATAGGGGGGAATTCTTGCAATAAGTCTAACTGCCTGCAGTCGCTTGAGTTAGCATTCCAAACCATTGTTCTTTGGCCCACCATGCACCTCAGACTAGACCGAGCCAAATGCAAATCAATCTTGGTCTGGCTCCAATAGGAACTTGCCATCCCGAACTGCCAAGTTAGGTGCTCTCTGACTATTGAGTGTAGCACTCCCACTCTGTAAATTGTTCCAGCACTACTGTCTGAAATTACCAGCATTGTGTTACAATATGCACTATTATTTGACCAGTGAATGAGAAAAGGGCTAAAGTACCGTAATGGGGAGCGGGTATCAAGACTTAAAGTAAGGGTATTATTAAGCCTGAAAAGAATCGTGCCTTCATGTAAAATAGTGTTTTTTTATTAATTTTGGCTAGATGCAACTGAGTGAAGCTAATTCTAGGCACAAGAATAGGGACCCAATTTCCTGCTGGATTGCATACCATCAACAAGCACACAACAACAATTTAGTAAGGTGTCTAGGAACAATTTACCAAACGTGTGAACTTTGTGTCCGTTGTGGTTTTCTTTCGGTGCTGCGTTCATGTGTCTGAGGAAACCCCACAGGGAATGTTATGCTCCTAACTGAAACACCTTCTTGTGCCCTGCACTCTTTAGGGCACGATGCCATAGGTCACCCTCGCCACACCTTCCTTCTACAGATGGCCGGGCCAGTCTCCAATTATCGGGGTCAAGAGTGAACTCATGGTGCAGCTTCTAAAGATATATACAGTCTAAATTTGAACTTGTGCAACAACTTATATAAATCACAATGTGTTACAGGCTGCTCTGAAGGAAACGAGCTATGTGAATATTTTGCTGCTAATTAATACTTTATGAAGCATACAACCTGGCTGTGCCAGGTCTGTCACCTTCAGGCATTTGTGAGATAACTGGCCAATTGCAGCAAGATAGTGCAGGATACGGCCTATGGCACAGGACACAGTTGTGATAACACTGTCTTACAGTGAACCTTACTGTTTCAAGTCTAATCCTTAACCCTGGTATTAAATATGCCATGTCAATTGCTGTCTACAGTGTGCTATGTTTATGGCTTGAGGCTGTAATGCGTACACTGCCCCTTTCGACCACGGTCTACAAGCTCAGTGATATGAGGGAAGGGTTCAGTCATCCTGCTCTATGATGGCTGCGGTAGGCCACCTTTGTATCTTCATTCTCTGAAGAGCGTTTGGTGGCCATAGAGCACCAAACGTATATGACTTGCATTGTTGAACTGGCCATGCCCATATGTTGGCACATTGATCAATGATTAATATTTGGGACAGCACTTGACAAACTCAGTATCATGATGGCCACGGAGCCGCCTTTCTGACCTGGCACAGTTCTGAGTTAGAACGAGTTTTGGTGTGTCTGGGCAAGATTCTGGATTTTTTTATGATTGATATAAATATCCAATTGATGCAAGTATATCAAGCGATGCCGGTGAAAAGTTTGTGCTTTTATTTGTTTGGCAGAAAAGAAAAGGGATGGCACAGCCAACACGTGTTTCGCCCTCTAAACGGCCATCAGGCCTAGGGCTTCTTCAGGGCGGGAGGTCAGGTAATGAGATATCAGTTTGGTTGCGAGGGTTTGTCAACCCGAAGATTCTATTGTCTTGGCTAATGCCGGTGGCGAAGGGTTTCTCAGGTCGTGGCGCGACCTGAGAAACCCTTCGCCACCGGCATTAGCCAAGACAATAGAATCTTCGGGTTGACAAACCCTCGCAACCAAACTGATATCTCATTACCTGACCTCCCGCCCTGAAGAAGCCCTAGGCCTGATGGCCGTTTAGAGGGCGAAACACGTGTTGGCTGTGCCATCCCTTTTCTTTTCTGCCAAACAAATAAAAGCACAAACTTTTCACCGGCATCGCTTGATATACTTGCATCAATTGGATATTTATATCAATCATAAAAAAATCCAGAATCTTGCCCAGACACACCAAAACTCGTTCTACTTCATTTTAGGGGGATAGGGGTTTCTCCCCCTGTCTCTGGGCCAGAATAAACAGAAGACAACATATGCTTATTATATGATGAGTAAGGGATGTGGATCTTTTTCCCCTCACCTAAAACGCAACACACAGTTCTGAGTTAACTTGGTAGATCCTCAGTTTAATGTCTATCAGTTGGGATTAGTGATGGCCTAGTCAGTTCCATGCTGGCCACAATATACCAGGTCTGTGATGTGACAGCAGTTGTGAGTTAGCCTGGATCCATGGTGGAAGCATTGTTCATGCTCTGTGAACGTAGAGGAAGGCATCACTGTCCTTTTTTGCTTCACAGTGTAAGTGATATAACTTGGGGCAGTGCTAACTATGTCCTCTACCCTTCTGCTTAGGCCTGGGATTGAAAGCAGAGCCAAGTCAGCCCTGTCCTTTGGGTTCCCTACTGTGCCAAATGTTTGTCCCTTTGAAGTACCATGACTTTTGCATATTATTTTCTGCCTGGCCTGTGCCATGGAAACAGAAGTGAATTAGCCTGTCCTTGCTTGCCTCACTGACCCCTATATTCTCTGGTGAAAGATTTTGGTTACCTCTGTACCTTTATTACCAAACTTTGAAAGGTAATTGCAGTGTGGCAGAGATTAGCCATTCATATCTAGTGATGAACACATCGTGTCAGGTCTGTGTCCCGGGGCGGGGTTGAATTACCATTCTTCTTACAGGTAATGCCTTGCCAAATCTTTGGCTTGGTATATTGTTAATCTAGAGAAGTCATTTGACAAGCACACCGTGTTCGATTCATGAACTGAGGCAAATGGTGTGTTAACATTGTTCAATGTTGGCCCCTTGGTGATATCTTGTTGACTTGTAGGCTTAATGGCCTATTTTGAGGTGGCTTTATCTCATGATGTTTGTTTGCGGTTTGGTGGCAGTTTTGAGAATGACATGCCTTTGGTCGCACTGTTACAGTTTTCTAAACTAAAGCCAGTCGTGAATTAGCTCATTTGATCCGTTTCTTCGCTCTGTCATGTCTATAATTTGGTGGTAGTTTTGGGTTTTTCACTTTCTTTGAAGGTCACATTATTCACGGTTTCGAATTTAATGCAGTTGAACAGCCCTCGTCTCGTCGTGACTAACTTGTGGTCCTCATTTACAAGCCAATTGCGCCGCCGGTGCATCACTTTTTTTAAACGCATCAGCAGTGCTATGGGCTTGCCCATATTTACAAGGCCACGTAAAGTCACCCTGTGTGACTTTTCATGGCCTTGTAAATATGGGCCCCTTTCATGCATTACTCTGCGTGAAAAGGGCATTCCATGGGTATTCTCACACAACATCTATGGAACCTGATACATTCCCAGATTTACAACAATTTGTAAAGCTGGGACTGCATCAGAATCCGTGCCCCTCCAGGGGAGGTATAGGAGTGGCGCAACGAGGAGAAGGCACGCATAGAAAGAGGAAAATGCCATAAATTATTGTTTTTGGACAGGAAGGTTTCCTTTAATGCACAAAAACAATCATCCCCGCAACGCAGACACCTTTACAACATGACACAAGGGTTGCTGTGTTGGCACATGGCAGCCAATTTTGCACCAGCTTAATGTAAAGCACACGATGCGTTGTATTGTTGTTAATATGACCCATCCCTGTGCTTTTAAAATGATGCAGTTTGGCGCAGCAAAATGGCTTGCAGAGTCGTGTTGTGTAATTGTTTCGTAAATGAGGATCCCACGTCTGTGACTTAGGGCATTGTAAGTGTACCATGGGCTCCATTGCAAACAAGGCACACAGGCCCCCTGACCATTGGTATGGAAGTAATAAAGAGCAGTTATCAGGGATCAGTGGGTCCCTGAGACCTCTGGATCCCGATGCACCTGCCACTGTTGCACCATAGATATCTATGCCCCTGCCTACCGATTGGGGGCACATTGTACCAAGCCCGCGAATCCCTGGCACTGATCAGATGCCTCTGATAAGTGAAGTCCCACTATGCCCATTCTATGACGTTGAGGCAGTGGTACGTTTGTAATGTTTCCTGGTGAAAATGATGCGCCTTGGAGTACACTTTGGTGGCAGTGCTGTCTCAGCCATGACCAGGTGTGACACTCTCTATAGTGTAATAAATACAGTGGCACCGTGGCCCAAGGCCTTTAAGGGTCCATGACACCCCAGGCTGGCTTTTACTGCACAGCTGGGGAGCAGACAGTCTGCTTTTCTTGTTTACATTAAGGTCACAGGCACAAATGCCATGCCACTGATTGGGACGTTCTCATGCTTGGTTGATGTTCCAAGGATTGTTCCTAATCCTCATTGGATTGACTGAGAATATTCCCTAATTCCCTCTGAATTGGCTGAAGATATCCACTATTCTCCATAGATTGTTGAGTATCGGGAGGATCTCCACTAATCCTCAGTGGATTGGCTGTTGATCTCCCCTACTGCCCAATGGATTGGTTGAGGTTCCCAATATCTTCTCTAATCTCTGCCTGCATTGGCTAAGGATTTTGAGGATCTTCCACATTCCTCCTGTGCTCTCCTCCCACCCAGTGCAATATGGTGCTTGTATCATAAAAGGTTTTCGATGGCTGCCCTAGTTTCCCTAGTTGGGATAGGCAACCCAATTGAAATGTATGGTCCTGTGAATGAGCCACAGCAACTGTCAAGGATGCATTCTTGAACAAAAAACATCATGCCTTGCAGGTCTGGAGTTCCCTTTTACACTGACTGATCCCAATATAACTTCTGTGGTTGAAACCAAGCTCATGAAGCTCCTAGAACTCAATCAATGAAACTCTCATGAATGTCATTGTAAAGAAAAAAAATAAAGATTGACTGAGCCTGCAATGTAGAAAAAGGTCACTTATAAGAGTGATAACAAATCGCTGGTATTTGTGAGTCCTTGGACTATTTCAGAGGAGATCTGTCTATGCAGAGAAGATCATCTTCTCTGGTAAAACAGATCCCCTCAGAGAGGTCCCAATGGGCCACGAGCCCACAAGCCTAACTTGAAAAATGTCCTTTCTCTGTTTGTTCTGGCTGAGATCTTTCCCATTCGGCTTCCAAGCTATTGGCATTCCTCAATACACAATTACCTTCCCAACCCACACTGCTATATTCATTATCATCATAGTACCCATCATCATAAATGCATATATTATGTGGGATTTCACGAAAAGGTGTGCACTGGAGAAAATCGTTCTGCTTATTCTCAATGCACGACAGAGCGGATGTGTTTGCTATTGTTATCGCTGGCCGTAACACGTTAAAGTGTCGGGAGAGTTTACAATTCAAAAATAAAATAATTCACAGCTGATCCTTTCTGTAAAAAAGAACGCGTGCATGGAATAGAATGGGTGAGTCATATATTGGACACGTAGAATGAAAATTGTAAGTGGTTTGTTGTGCTAAACATGCCTAGTATGCCACTGGAAATATGCGGCAGGCTAGGACCAAATTATTTCGCAGGGGTCCTAAATTGTGCGTCTAAAAGGCATATTATGCAGCTTAATACAGCAGATATTGTGGTTGTACTTCTTGATTATTTATTCCTTTTCACACATGATAACAGAGTCTGGACATAGGCTTCTCCTCATTAGTATCAGTTTAATATTTAATACCTAAATAGAGCAATCAGTAATTTAAAGATTACCAAATAATCTTTGCAAAGGGCCTGCGACTACACAGCAGCACCTGTGGCAGCGTTTAACTTTTGATCTGTTTGAACTAGAAACAAATTGGTTATTTAAAAACCTACAAATAATTCAGCTGATGATGAATTATGTGACAAATGCAGCAAGTTCAAAATTACGAAGAAGGCACCACATAATTCCAGTAGCATCAGCTTTAAGATACAATGGATGGGTGGAGATGTAAAACAGATTTGACTTATTACTGAGTAGAGTTTAAGAACATCAATCACTGAGCAGAGGTTGTAGAGAAAGGAGAGGCTTACTTGTTGTCCAGCTGAGTTCTACAGCACCCTCAAATCAGTTATTTACAGACTAATGTGAGGCTTTGGCTCTTTGAGAAACTCTTATATCACCCTATAATAAATCTGCAAATCAGGACATGTTATGTTACTGATTCTTAATAAAGCGCGGCGAATCACACCGAAAGGATATCTCGGTTGTAGAGCGCAGACCCACAAAAGGAGAAAAAGGAGAGAGGAGTGGTTAGAAGAGCCAGGTTTTGAGAAGTCTTTTGAACTGAACAAAATCAGAGTATGCACAGAAGTGTCGTAGAAACCTGCTCCAGTGATATGGGTCTGGGTAGGAAAAAGATCACGAACGCTGCATGGGCGGAGCAAGAGTTGATTGTTGGATCTCAGATTTCTAGTTTGGTAGGTAGGGGAAGAGTTTGTTCTAGAGATATGCCGGACATGTACCTGATAGGGATCTGTGTACCATACCAGTAGTGTGAAGGATCCAGGAGGGTATTGGATTCCAAATAGTGGGTGAGTTGTTGATTGACTAGGCTTTCAAAATGTTTCTGAAGTAGGGAAGAAGAGATAAGGGCCTGTAATTAGTGGGTTTAGGAGGGTCTGTGTTGGATTTTTTCAGAAAGGGCATGATTTGCACTGTCTTCCACGCTTGAGGTACAGTGGCAGTGTTAAGATGTTGAACAGAGCTGTGATGTCTGGGAGCAAAGTTTTAGCAAGTGGCACCATAATGTGTGTAGGAGAGAGGTTAGAGGGGGAGCCTGACTTGCCTTTACCCATCATTTCTAAAGCTATTCATGGGGTGATGGGTTCAAAGTGTTTTGATAGAGCAAAACTTTACATTTACACTTTTAAAGATGAACAAAATTAGACATGACACTTTTGAGAGAAAAATAAATAAACATGTGAAAATGTCATGTTATATGTTGTAGAAAAATTATGTAGACAAAGAATTTTAGTTACTACTTTGTAAAGGCATGCAGAAAAAGAGTAGCTTGAATGAAATAAACATATAAGTAGCATAGGTTGTGATTTAATAAAGAAAAGAATCTTGGTCTATTAACATGTCATAACAACGTGTACATGTTGAAATTCTCATGTTACTAAATTTACTTATAATCGGTTTACGTTTGATATAAATCAAATGAATTACTGAGATGTATGAAATAATATAACACGTTTGATTTTGATCGCGATTTTCTTTAATGTTCATCATTGTATGTGATGAGTGTGCACCAGAACTGACAAAAGAAAAATAGGTGCTACACCATTGTACCAAAAAACGCATTTATGAAACTTTTAGAAGATTTTCTTTACATATGTGCTAATAATAATTGTGTGAAACGAAAATGTATTAATCTATCCTTTTAAAGTGCATTTACATGTTGTTACTCATAAATATGGTAGTATCTGATTTCTAATTGAACTAATTTTGATCATACTAAATGAAACAAAGTGCATCAGAAATTTCACTAGAATCTGAACTTTTTCATGATTTCGTATAAATGTAAACTTATAATCCTATATATTGTGTGCTATATTAGCCTAAATTAACATAAGCCAAACTGTATTCATTAAGTTTTCTGCTTCGCTATGTACACGGAGAATGAGAAAGTCACTATGTAACAGTTGACTTTAACAAGTTATTTCCCCTCTTGACATTCTCAAGTATTGTATAAAGATTTTGTTACTTTTATGTCACTACTTGCAGGACATTGCCATGGAATTGCCCTTTCAAAGGTTTACTACAAACTTCAGCTAAAGGGGCATTGCTTAACGTTTAATTTAACAGGATGGCTTTAGGACTGCGTAAGTGTTCCGCCTATTTCTCTGCATTTTTTGTCTTCTTTATGTCACACGATGTACATTTCACATGAACTGACCAATGGACTGAGTGGTCTGATCAGATGAGGAGACACCAGGAGTATCCTCACGGAAATGCTAAGAACATAACATTGCCTGATGAGTACGTTTTTTATTACTAATAATCTTTTGGAGGGTGACTCTAATGCAGATAATGGTGCTGATGGATAGCTTCTATTCTGCATGCAGGCGAATTACAAATGGACTAATGAGATTTGCAGAAATCTTGATGCGCACTCCACTAGCTCCCTTTCCAAATTAGCGCATAGGCTACATGCGCATAGTGGGCTCTTCCTTCAGGGACCACTAGAACTGGCATTTCAAGTCCTTTCCTGAACTTTGTGAGCTTTGGGTGTTGATTGATCTATTTTACTAAATGTCCTATTCCTATATGATGCACTTATTCTACTAAAGTTTGATAAACTCAAATATATTAACTAAATGGGCTCAGTCATCATGGTTTATCCACTTAAAGTGAATGAGCATTCTCAAATGTAATTCCTACTTATGACTAAAGGTGACCAGATTAGAGTGATTTCAGGACATCAAATGCAAATGTTGCTATTTTGTATTGCTTTATTGGAACTCTTAGTGTATATGTTTTTGACTAACCTACATTTCTTAATGAGATATGGGCCTCACAGTATTAATCCTAGATCTTTATAGCTTTGTTGTGAAAGTAATTTACATGAGTTTGATTTAATTTTTGTTGTTCAATTATCCAATTCCAGGTCCTCATTGGATGACTGTTGAACCTTTTATATCCAACCCCTCTTGGTACAAAGCAAGGTCCATCTGAGGACCAAGATATTGGTAATGACTAAAGTTTATAAATTATCATAAATTACACTGTGTTTTGTAGTTAGGGCCCAGCATATGGTGCACGTTTAAATCTAATACAATTAATTACACTTGAGCAATTCATTGATCACTTGCAATAGGCAGTTACTTTTAAAAGTCATTTTACTCTTTCGACTAACACAAATTATATTTCTAATGTTACATTCACATTATTTATTATTACATTTACTCCTCTAATGATCATCTGTTAATACAACATAAAGATATATATGTGGGTGCGGACTATGCGTGATTATAACGCACCCCTACAATTTTCAAAACCTCATGGTGCTGTATCAGTTCCCCCCTTTGATGATCCGTGTCATCACCAATATCACAATTCCCTGGAGAAAGAACCGACCTAAACAGAGCTCGTAGTCATTCTTCCCTGACGGAACTTCTCTAGATTCTTAATATTCTGATAGTGACTGTCCTGCAGATTAGCCATCCTTATCTCTTGTTCCCTAAGGGACCTTTCAACTTGGTTCACCTTGTACCACTGATAAGCTCTGGTAAATCCCCACAAGCAAACCACACAAACCACTATGATAATTCTAGGCTTTAGAATATAACCACCAATGCCCTTTCCCAAGTTTGCAAACCAATTTCCTACACTGCCAAATCCTTTTCCAACTTTTTCCCAAACACCCTCTTCAGTCAGATTCTGGATCTCATGATGGATCACAGTGATGTTACTTATATACGCCTTCAGATCTTTGCTGTTATCTGGTATATAAGTACAGCACTCTTGAACCTTCAACATTTTACAGACTCTGCCCTCTTTTGCCAGTAAGACATCTAAAGCAAGATGGTTCTGCATCACCATCGTCCTTATCGACAACATCTCTCCATCCACAAGTATCAATGGCTTAGCTGTATTCATTGACAACTCGTCAACAACAGTCACCAATCTCCTGATCTTCACATCATTCAGAATCACTCCTAGACTTGGTATCGCTGCTCCAAAGATATCTCCAATTACTGCTCCTGCACTCGCAGCTCTTTTCACTCTAGAGTGCTTCCCATCTTCCAAATGCTCTAATTCCTCTGCATGGTCAATTTTGGGAAAAATAATTCCTAAATAACAAGTTCCATACCAATTCGCAGGCAATCTCACATAAGCATTCTTTCCACACACATAATATACGGTTGGCACCACTTGCACCAAACCTTGCAAAAAGTTCTTTGAAGACTCTTCTATAGTGAAAACATGATCACACGTACTTTGTCCCACATAGACCGTATCAAAATAGGTCTGTACACGTTTCACACACAGCTTCCCCTTCTGTACTAGGTCCAATGCTATAGGGCCATAACTCCCCTTCGATCTGTGAGATCTCTCCTCCTCAGTCCAATCTACTGGACTTTCCCCAGTATCGCGTGTTTTTGTTAGCTGTCTATATCTATCTTCTACTTGATTAACACATTTCTTCTCTACCTCAGTTAATGAGCAAGTTAAATTGTGTCTATGGGCATACGCTGTATCTAATATTGAAGTTGGTATGAAATACTTCCCAATCCTATCTTCCTGCTTGTAATAATCATACTTATTCAAGTGCTTATAAGCTGGTACCTCTGAAAGCACTGCATCCTAATTCGAAAAGAAGTACTCATAATGACCTCTTCCATAGAACATACTAAGCAATAAACTACATGAAATTCCATATGTCAGCGGAAGATGGTGATACTTAATACACTCATCCACTGAAGCAGGCAACTGCATACATTGCCTCAACATATTCATATAGCAGCTTGGCATACGCATTAAGCTTAAAATCCCCTTTAGACAAATCTACATGCAATCTACAACTATCTTGATCTAGCAAAGCCTTTTCAGCTCCTATGATACCCTCTTTCTTGGTCAAAGTCCTGGGTGTCGGTGTTCGCTTCACCTCTATGACTCCTACCTCATGTGGAATAGCAACTGACACTATAATAACTACAACTATTGAAACCATCATTTTCGTTGTCGGTTTTGGGTTCAGCAACGAACACTTAGAGTCTCTTTCTCCACCACAAGTTGCTGTTCAAACCAGTTCAAAACACCACTTCGGAAGTGCTGGAAAATCCCTTTACAGTACTTTTAGTTCCTTATTTACACAGTCCAAAAAGACTTCCTTAGCCCTCTTTCTTCGTCTACGGAAAGTCCCTAAATTTCTTCTTCTTCCTCTCGGACCTAGGAAATCTTCTTTTAAACACTTATTTACAAAACACAGATCATTCACAATCCACAATAAGTTCAGATCCAATTGGAGCTAGAACTTGATGCAAAATTTCAAGACGAACATCCACCATTTGGAGTGGTGTTAATTCAAATCCAAACGATGGAAAAAACAATCTGTGCAAGATCAAGATTCGTACCAAACTCAAAACTGGAGGATCTGGAACTGTGATGGTCAACACACCTTCGATCTCAAGTCCTGGGACTAGCAGTTCCACATTGATTTTCATCCGAGGACTCCTATCGATCACTTTCACGGACCTCAACCTCCCAGAACTCACTACTCCCAGCATCAGTTACTGCGTAAGTTCACTCCGGGGCAGCGTATCTCTGGCAAGGTACTCTTGTCCTTTTAGATCTTCTCAGACTTTGAGTTTGTTCTTCTTCACTTTCTTCGGATTCAGAGATCTCAGATCCCGGTGCAAGGTCTCTCTCAGGAGCCAGTCTCAGATTCAGCCTTCTCTGTCTCCCAGGCCAGGCATCTTCTGCACTTCTAGCCCTTCTGCTTTCTTCTCGGTCGCTCTACGCACCACTTCCTTCCGCTGAATCTGACTCTATGCCACTCCCAACGTCACTTTCCTCCTCAGAGTCGATATCTGGGTTATGGATAACGTGACTCTCCTCAGCCTGGTCCGGTGAGCATCCAGCTTCTCCAGCAACCCTCACAGCTTGGCTTGCCCTCTCTCTTGGCCCTGCTGCCACAGCTGGATTTTAAAGAGGAGCTGTTTCTTCCAAGGGTGCTGAAACTCTGCGGGTGTGAGAAGCATGTACCCAGTTTGGCAATCCTCTGCAATTCACTGCAGTGTTCGTTAAAAGGGCCTCGCCACCGAGCATCCAGGCAACTCTTCCTCACGTGCTTACGGACAAGCACCCAATCTCCCAGGCACAAATCGTGGCATAGGTCACTTGAAGCTGGAACAGCGGCAGCCTGCACCTGCTGAGACACAGAACAGACCACGTCAGCTAGTCTTTTGCAGTAGTCAAGGATTAAGTCATCAGTGATGTTTATCAACACTGTGGATGGTACTGCTGGCAATCGCATCGCCCTCCCCATCAGGATCTCATGCAGGGAAAGACCAGTTCTTCTATCTGGGACACTGCGAATACTCATCAACACCAAAGACAATGCATCCGGCCATTTCAAAGACGTAGACGAACACACTTTTGCCATCCGTGCCTTTAAAGTTCCGTTTATCTGCTCCACTATCTAAGAAGCCTCTGGTCGATAACTGCAATGGCGTCTCTGATCAACATTTAGGGCGGCACAAATCAACTTCATGATCTCGCTGTGGAAGTGCGTCCTCCTATCTGACTCCAACGAGGTTGGAAAACTGAACCTCGGTATCAACTCCCTGAGTAGCAGCTTTGCCACTGCGAGGGTGTCACACCTTCTTGTTGGGTAAGCTTCCACCCACAGTGAAAAAACACACACCACCACTAGAATGTACCTCAATCCGTTACACTTAGGCATCTCGATAAAGTCTAATTGCATCCTATTGAAAGGCCCTCCCGACCTCCCAATGTAACTCAGTGTAACCACAGTCTTCTTTCCAGCATTCATCTGTTGACAAGTAACACATCTCTGACACACTGCTTCAGCAACCATCCAAAACCGTGAGTTGTACCATGCCTGAACACTCGCACCACCGCATCCCTTCCAAGATGCACAGCACCATGAATCTGCCTCGCCATCGGGCTCAATAAGTCCTCTGGTAACACTGCTCGACCATCACTTGAAACCCAAATGTCAATGTCCCTTTTCTCACAGCCTGATTTGACCCATCCTTCCTTTTCCTGCTCTGAGACCTCTTCCTGCAGGTGCTTGAGTTCATCCCAAGTGTCTGCCATGGCTAGCGTCATGTTGAGCTCGGTTCTCTCTTGGCTCTCTCCTGTAAAATCTCTAGTAAATATACACCCTTGTTCCTGCGCAAAAACGTGCAACTTCGTCCGCATATCTATTACCTAGAGAAACAAAATCAGTCCCCTTCCCATGCGCTGCACATTTCACTACAGCAATTTCTTTTGGACATTGCAAAGCATCCAACAGTTGTCTCGCGTATTTCTCATTCCTGATGGGTAAACCAGATGATGTCATGTAACCCCTCTGAGACCATAGCTGTCCAATGTCATGAACCACACCAAACCCATACTGGCTATCGGTGTAAATGGTGATTCGGATCTGATTTGCTGCCAAACAGACGCGAGTCAAAGCAATGGTTTCGGCCACTTGTGCAGAGTATACTCCCTCTAAACAAGCAGCTACAACCACTCCTGTAATGGTACATACAGCAAATGCTGCTCTCAACTGACCAATATTGTCTTTTAAGCATGACCATCAACAAAGAAAATTTCATCAGGGTCAGGCAGAGGTTCATCAACAATGTCAGGTCTCGGCTTGGTGCAAAGTTCAGTCACATCAAGACAGTCATGGTCTTCACAATCTTCATCATCTGTGTTTGGCAAAGGCATAAGTGTAGCAGGGTTTAACACAGAACACCTTTTCAGCATCACATTCTCCGCGGCAAGTATAACTTGCTCGTAGCGTGTGAGTCTATTGTTTGTCAGGTGCTGTGTCTTAGTCCTTGTCATCAACAATTCAACAGAATGCGGAACATAAACAGCCAAAGGATGACCCATGACAATGCTTTCACACCTTTCAATGCTGACACCCGTTGCAGCAATGGATTTAAAACATCCGGGCAACGCTGATGCTACTGGATCTAAAGTAGCTGAAAAATAGGCAACTGGTCTACGAACAACTCCATGACTCTGAGACAGGACTGACAATGCGCAACCTTCTCTCTCACAACAGAATAATGAAAAAGGCTTGTTGTAGTCAGGCATTCCCAGAGCCGGAGCACGACACATGCCCTCTCTCAACCCCAAGAATGAAACCAGACAATCATGGTCCCATGGTACTGGATCACTTACATCCTTGTGTGTCAGTCTCTGTAAAGGCTTCGCCTTCAGAGAGAAATTGGGGATCCATTGGCGACAATACCCAACCATCCCCAAGAACATCCTGACCTCCCTCTGAGTGGTAGGTACAGCCATGTTCATGATTGCCTCAATCCGATCTGGTGACACCTTCCTCTTGCCTTTCTCAATTCGGTGACCCAAATACTATACCTCGCTCATACAGTACTGCAACTTATTTGGAGACAATTTGCGTCCATTCTCTGCCAAATGATTCAGTAAGGCAATCGTATCAATCCTGCAAGCGTCCTCGGTTTCCAATGCAATAAGGAGATCATCAATGTATTGCACGAGAACTGAATTCTGCGGCAACACAAGACTCTCCAGATTCTTTTTCAAGATCTGATTAAAGATCGATGGGCTCTCTCTATACCGTTGAGGGATACGACACCACGTTAATACACAAATTTCCATCCAGAAGGCAAACAAAAATTGTCTTTCCTCGTGAAGAGGTATCGAGAAGAATGCTTAACACAAGTCAACCACAGTAAACCATTTGGCTTGGCATAGAATCTGGAATAGGATCACTGATGGATTCGGTACCACTGGACAACATTGAACAACAATCGTGTTGACCTTTAGCAGGTCTTGCACGATTCTGAATTTCCCGCTTGGTTTCTGTAATCCCATAATGGGTGATTTGCATGGACTGCCCATTGTTTCCTTCAGAATTCCCTGCTGAATTCTGGAGTCAATTACAGGTTTAATCCCTGCGATTGTTTCTGGTGACAAATTGTACTGTGGTGTTCTCGGGAACTCAACATTCTGCTTAATCTGTATCCTAACTGGCTCAACCCCTTTGATTAACCAAATCTCTTCTCCCGTGAAATCCCACACATCCAATGAAACAGAGTCTCTTAAATCGAGTGGAAGCTCTTCCACCGTCAGCACAGGATACATCTCTATGCACAAGTGTTGGTTTGCAACCTTTAAGGTGGCATCATCGTCTTTCATCTGTACTTCTACTCCCATGGGTGTGCAGTAAATGGTGCAATTCAACTTGCACAAAAGGTCTCGTCCTAGAAAACAGACCGGACTTGAGTTGCACACCACAAACTGGTGTCAATCTCGACAGGTTCCTATTCTCACAGGAATCGGCTCAGTCAATGGGTTTGTCATTTTCTTGTTTGCTACTCCTACAACTTGGATTGATTGTCCCGAGAGGGGTAGGTTGGGAACTACTGCAGATCTTACAGTAGAACGGGTAGCACCAGTATCAACCAAAAAGGTGGTAGTATGACCGTCAATATCCGCCTCTACAAACGGTCCCCTCTGGTCTACCTATAAGACTGCCCCAAGACTGCAGTCTTCCTCCCCCTCAGGCACCGTCATTTCAACGGGTCTGAGCTATATTCGTGGAAGTTCTCGAAAAGGGGCATCTGCTGATACGTCTGATTTCTCTGTGGGATTCTCGGAGGTTGCGGGACTTAGACCTGCGGGACCAACGTCCCCCCTTGCATGGATCTAGATCTTGTTACTGTATTAACAGCTTCAGGTACCTGCACTATCTCTGTCTCTTGTTGCACCTGATTTGCTGGGTTTAACCTTCACTTGTGCTTCCAATGCCCGATCTTGTGACAAAGATGACATGCAGTGGTCTTCTTCAGTGTTGCCACATCCATCCCTGTCTTGGAGTCTACAGGTTTCCCCTTCCCTTGACCCTGCGCATTCTGATTCCCTCCTTGATTGTTTCACTGTCTTCTCCCTAACGTCCCTCCATTCGACTGCGTCTGGAGCTCTCTGTCAGCGGTTGGCATTTGAACTAACATCAACTTATCCTTAAGTTTCTTGTTTTTCGAGTCCACCTCATCGCTGCAGTACCTGGCATACCGCAGTATTTCGTCCATTGACTTGTTCTGCCAGCAGATCAGATGCTGGTGAATCATGAAGCTAACTTCTGGTCTGAGACCCAACACGAACTTAGAAACTAACTGTCCCATATCTTTGGGGTCTAATGTGTCTAGCCCACTATACTGCTTGAAGGCTTGTAAGATCCTTTTGTAGTATTCGTGGACGGATTCTTTCAGTTCCTGAACAGTTTAATCTATGTTAACCCAATCAATATCTTGTGGAGAGATTTTAGATTTCAGTCATGTAATTACCTGCTCAAACTTTTTCATAACAATAGGTGCAGGACCATTTGTAACAGAATCCTTGTCTGGTTCAGAAGTCGGCCAATCAACTGCAACTTTGCAAGCTGCCCACAGATCACTTGGTACAACAATGTCAAACAATGTATTCAGATCGATCCACAACACCTTGGAGATTTTGACAAAACGATCGACCTGCTTGTACCATTTAACGGGCTTCTCCCTCAACGGAGGGAAATCATTAGTGAATACTGCCAAATCACCTCTACTCCAAGGCACATGCACATACGCTCCATTCTGTACATCTCGTAAAGGGTAATTCTCCACTCCTATCATTCCTCCTCCCGGTGGCGGCGTCTCTCCTATGCTTATCATAGTGCTTTTCTTTTTGGACCATCTTTCCTCCCACTTATCAAGCATGCTCCATGCGTGTATCCCTATAATCAATTATCGAATATGGGTCTTCAGCCCTATGACTCTCTTCTCTTACAATTCCTGATCACTGTACTGCAACCTGTGTCTTCCCTGTAACATCTTTGTTTTGGACAGATCCACCACATATCTTTTTGCTAGTTCAGTCAATTTTTCGTGTGCTATCCTCGCTTTGCGAGTTACATCCTTCGCTACAAACAGTAACTCATCTGGCTCATAAAGTTCTATTCTTTCCAAAGGCAGGTTCCCACTAACTATCTCATCCACTTCGGCCTTCAATCTCACCACATCCAACATTTTTGCTCTTATAGCAACCTTCAGGGTCCCTCGACTAGATGTGCTACTCGACTCTTCGTTCTCACTGCTCTGATCTCTGCATCAGTTGTTTTCTACTACACTCCTAAGGACTGGTCGACCTCTTGAGTCCTCCCGATCCCAATCTCCTGGCATTCTGTCACACTGATTTCTTACTGGTGGTCCCCACATTCTTAGATCTGATCTCGACTTGGCCAGAGACTTTGGTCTTTCTCGTCTCACATCCACCCGTCCTCTAGAGGAGTCTGCAGTGGCTGGCAATGGCGTACTCGATTCTATGGGTCTCGGAGGGGAACAACCTTTACAACACAACTTTTACCACGCACTACCATTACAACGAAACTGTTACAACGCGAGTGCATTGACAACGCAGGACATTACAACGCAAGTCTTTACATCGACTTGCACTAGATGGTGTGCTAACATTAAAAATGTGTAGTTTACTATCCCAACACCTTCCCTACTGTTACGTGGACTGGAGTTGGAATAGTAAATTACACTTTTTTAATGTTAGCACGCCATCTAGTGCAAGTCGATGTAAAGACTTGCGTTGTAATGTCCTGCGTTGTCAATGCACTCACGTTGTATAACTTTCGTTGTAACGGCATGCGTTGTAACAACATGCGTTGTAACGTCATACATCCGGTCTCGGAAGGTGAGTTACTCTGCTCACTGTGCCATTCCCTCCAGAGCTGATCCCTTCTCCTACTGCTGACCGTACCAAACTCCCATTCCTCGCCTGATCCGGATTATATACTGACACTATGGGGCCAATGGTAACCGGCACTATAAGAGCATCTGGTAACCTTGCAGTTCTGTTAGCCTCAATACTTGCTGATGTCTGTGCCCTCATCCCTTCTGTTCCTGCTGAGATTTTTCCAACTACTCTCGCATTAGATTGAGTCTGCGAGTCCACAATCACCTCTGTCAGTACTGACTTTCCCTCTGGGTTATATGGAGGTGGTCTCTCTGACAGTAGCCCTTCCAGTAAGCCATCAGCTGTGTCGCTATCGTCTTCTTCTGTACTCTTCATCTGCGTGTCACCCACCTTCACCATCAATGGGAATAGCCTATCCCCCTCAATGGTTTCCACCATCCATCTTTTCTCCAGTGCATCCCATCGCGCATCCTGAAATGCCCTGATCGACTTTTTCACCCTTTCCTGACTTCGATCTCGTTTCCTATCATGTGCTGCTCTAATCCATGCATGTAGCGCTTCGAACTGTGTTGGTCTGGGTAGAGGTCGCAACAAAGACATCACCGATTTCAACTGATACAGTGCTTCCAATGTGAAAGTACCATATCTCGGAAAAGTCAATTCTTCCTCTTTTTCAGTCATTTTATGCCAATTCTCAAGCCAAATTATAGTATGCAATCCCACATTTGTTGCCATCTAATGAGCCGGGGTATCTTCGGGCAGAGCCTCTTCTCCTCCCGAGTAACCACCGCTCTGTCTCCTCTACACATGTCTCGTAAGACTTTAAAACATTTCATGGTGAAATCAACTTAAATCAACTCTTTTACACACCGCGTTTCATTCTACTTCCTGATGTCAATCCACCAATACCAGCACGGCTATGCACCAACCGACCTATCGCAGCGTGGCACCCTCTGATGTCACTCTTGCTCTGCACGCAGCAGTTCCCCTCCTTTCCAATTCATCTCTTGCACACTCACGCGTCTCTTTCATACAATGAAATAACTGTTTGTCCACCAAACGACCGAACAGTCACTTCTCCGACTGCCTGTCCACCAATGACTGGATAGTCTCATACAATTGTCGACCTCAACTCCGGCATTCGTCCATCTGCGAAACGACGAGACAACTGCCTCAGACTATCTGCTCACAAACGGCTGGACAGTCATGTACTTATTCGATAGGATCGAAACACTCGATGTTCCACATACAGCAACCCACGTCCTGCTTCGGTTACTCACGCACTCACACATATATTTCCCTATCACCGGTGGGTCAGTCAACGACGTCTCGTGACTCCCACAATCACTGGTCAGACAATTTCAACTCTGGGTGTCTTCTACACCATAATCTCTTATCCCGGGATATCAAAATCAAATCTCATGGACCGCGGGCGCTCATAGCCCGAAACCACAATCACTTGACTCTCACACCAACTCCGCAAGATGTCACACAATCAACACGACACTGCAATCTAACAGACACACAACCCTTTTCATACTCACTCTCCCACGAACTGCTGCTTCCGCCGCACCGTTACTCTCCGTCGGCTTCCATCAACTCCGTCGTCCTCTGCTCATGATCCACTGGATCACCATCACTCGAGCTCTTTCGGATCAATATCTACCTTTCTCTGTTTCTCCCCTTACTACAGAGATAACCATCCTTCTCTGCTACCAACTGATAACGCCGGATTCTTATCTAATCTTACCATCTCTTACCACTCTTAAGAATCCTCGGCCAACTGCACCTTTTTACCTGCTGTGGAGTGTAAAGGGGAGAGAACCAGCCCATTCAGTTAAGATCAGTGACCAACAATTCCAATGCTAAAGAATCACTAACTCCGAGTAAACTTTTAGGGGGTTTATTACAAAGCCAAAAATAACTGAACATACAAGCACCTCATGACGAGGTTAAGAAAGTACATGGGCACTGATACAATATGTAATCTACGCAACAGCCTAATTCGTTGAAGCATAAAAAGAATAATGAACTCCAAAAATATCAAACAAAGTATAACTGCTCCAATATCTAAATCAGTCTTCATGGATACCTACAAAGAAATTGATTAGGCTGTCCCTACTCTACCACTGAAGTGACATCCCTGCTTAGCATTACCCAAGGCAAGATCATAAAAGGTGTCAGCTCGTGAAGACTTCCTAAGAAGTACACTCACGTTGAAGGGGTCTGTAGCCAAAGCTGCCAAACTTGTTCTAAGTCTCCTTCCTCAATATCGATCTCTTCCTTCTACCCTCATCTGCCCCTTCTCTGCTGCTCATCCCTAGGGACACTGTCCATAATACAAAATGCACAACATGGAAGACACACCTTTGTTACACCTCTTCTGGCTAGACACCTCCTGGAGGTAATTTTCCATTGAAACCTGTATGTCGTCCAATAATGGTTGAAACGTCCTTGAGTCCCAGGCTCCTTCAGCACCAAAAGTATCGGCTTCTCATTATCTGCATTCCTGGAGGCTCTTGTAGCAAACGTTCCTCCATACCTAGCTCCTAAAACAAAAGGTTAGTCTTAGCTAACGAGGACGATGTCCTTGCACCTGCAACAGAAGCCTGAGAACAGAAAATCCTTCCCTGTAAATGAAATTCGCTGACTACCTCCAAATGGGGGCCTTCCGAGGGAAAGTACATCTCGGCCTGCACAATTCAGCTAACATAAGAAATTCAAGTAGGCCTCTCATAGTAAAACATAGACATTCTGTTAGGCCTCTATACATCAATAACTACACACATTAATAAACATTGCATCTGCAAGCACTATATTTCATGACATTCAGAATGTAAGTAATCAGTCCTACAAGTGCAGACTTTAATATTGTGTACGTTTAAATCTAATACATTTCATTACACATGAGCAATTCATTAATCACTTGCAATAGGCAGTTGCATTTAAAAGTCATTTTACTCTTTCGACTAACACAAATTATATTTCTAACGTTACATTCACATTATTTATTGTTACATTTACTCCTCTAATGATCGTCTGTTAATACAACACAAAGATATATGTGTGGGTGCGGACTATGCATGATTATAAATGCACCCCTATAATTTTCAAAACCTCATGGCGCTCTATCAATTATAATATCTCAGGGAGAGAGCTGGGAATAGCAACTGAAGCAGGGTGGTAGAATAATATATAGCTTTATGAATGATCCTTAACAATTTAAGCTGCAATCCTTTAAGAACCGGGCACAAGTGTAGCTGATTTAAGTAGGGGAAATAAGATTCCAGTTTTAGGTCGAGCCTGCAGGCAGTGCACATGCGCTGATGTCACTTGGCAGCCTACTGTATCTAAAATAAACACTTAAAATGGGCTTTTCGCCCATCCTATACTTACCATTCACCAGCATCATTATCACGCTTCGTAACTGCCTCTAATTTGCAGCACATCCCAGGCTTCAGTTACTGTATCACTTCTGTCTTTGTGTGGGACATGGTACAAATTGATATATTTCTATTAGTGTCCATCTGGTTTACATGCTGTGATTGAGGTACTATTTCTTCTTCTTTTTAAAAAAAAATGTTTAGTGCAAACTCAACCCAACCCAAAGGTATTGGAGCTCTTAACATGAGCACAAGTTACATTACACAATGTAAAATAGTTTTTTAGCTGCTTTTGAGGCAGAGTTCTTGGAGCTTTGTAGTCGACAGCATTGTGCAAAGATTACTCCTTGTGTGTGCATTTGTTTTATCATTCTCTCCATGCACTTCAATCCACTCCATTCCACTCCACTCCACTCTAATCCTACCCTCTCCAATCCACTTCAATCCACTCCACTCCATCCACTACATTGTACTCTAATCCACAGCAATCCACTCCAGTCTAATCCACAATCCACTCCACTCTAAACCACTCCACTCCAATTCCCTCCACCCCACTCTAATCTGTCCCAATCCAATCCACTCCACTCCATTCCAGTCAAATCCACTGCAATCCACTGTAATCCACTGTAATCCACTCCAATCAAATCTAATCCACTCAACTCTAATCCACTCCACTCCACTGTAATACACTCCACTATAAACCACTCCACTCTGATAGGCAATGAGGTCTGCAGTTTCTCGGATGTGAAGTGCTGCAGAGCAAGCGTCCATGAGCTTCAGCTGGAATGTGTGTTCTTTAGTTTGAGGATGTGTGGTAGTTAGTGGGATGTGTACAAGTTTGGGTTTATGTGATATCTGAGCGCTATGTGAGTGGCTGAGTCATCTACATTTGGTTGTGATTGGGGGTGTTAGCAGTATGGGGTGCTGAGTGATGCCCATGATTATAGCATACCTTGTAAGTTTCAATGGAAGAGGGGTTCTGGCCCAAGGACCTTCCTGGCCCTAGCAGGCTTTGTCTGTGCTCACCCCTTTGTGGGGACACTTGAGTGATGCTCTGGCCTGAACAGTTGATTGAAGTAAGGAGAAGACAAGAAGTAATGTCACTCACTTGGCAGATGAATCTTGGAAAATCTAGTGAATTCACTTCCTTCTCAGATGGATGATTTGAAATATAGTAGTAGTACTTCCTGTGCAGATGGATGGAAATGAAGTTCTGTTGCTTGGCTTCAGAGGTGTCACTTCCTTGGGTTCTTTTCTTAAGGACAGTTTTGGTAGAAAACCAGTAATGTCACTTCTTGTGCAGATCGATGATGGGAAATCCAGTGATGTCAATTACTGTGCAGTTGGATGATGGGTAATGAAGTCCCCTTGCTCTGCTCAACATCAAATATAACCTATACAGTGATTCCAGGACATAGGGCACGGTTTGAAATATCTTGATAATAAAAAATCCTTGGAAAGAAGTCCTTAATCAAGAAGTTCAATTGTGCCAGCACAGAGTGTAAGGTTCCGAAGATATAGGCCCACCA
The DNA here is from genome assembly GCF_964204655.1 of Triturus cristatus. Taxonomy (NCBI): domain Eukaryota; kingdom Metazoa; phylum Chordata; class Amphibia; order Caudata; family Salamandridae; genus Triturus; species Triturus cristatus. Next base: position 470,990,965 of record NC_140590.1, on the reverse strand, counting down.
AAAACCTTTTCTGTCCCTATATACTCACATTGACGAGTAGAGCTGGACGTGCTGCTGGTCATATGAATCTGAGGAGAGACAGGGAAATGGAGGGACAGAAAGAAACACCGCATTGGAGCTTGCTCCCATGTGGATTTGTCTCAGTCAAGGGATTGCTCTGTGCAACCTTGATGTTATGAATATAGTTTACTATCACCAGCTTAAAAACAGAGAAGGGCAGATGGTAAATTGAACCCGTCAGACAGAACATACAATCGCATATAAACACACAAGCTTACCTGTTTTGGCAGCAGAGGTTGCCATGTTGATCATCGGGTGAACCAAGAATCCAACCATTAGCTCTGGGGTGCCGACACAAACACAATGGTAATATAGAACTACAAAGTCAAGCACACATACAAAACACAAAATGAACTAGGAAACCAAGAAGGGGAAGGGCTGAGGAAAACGAAAAATGAAAACACAACAACTATGAGGGAAGAATACGGGTGTGTACTGGTACGTAAACTGAGAGAACCAATGGAATTAGTGACATGGTGCCAGGTGAAAACTCTAAGCCTGGAATGATCCTACATAATAGCCTGCCACTGTTGACCCGGATGTGACTTTAACACCAGAGTGGTGTGAAGTGGAGGGGGAGAGGTGTGGCGCAGAGGCCAGGGCAGCTGACTCCTTGGCGCAAGGCTCATGGATCGATCGCCAGTGCCGGAGGCAGACAATCTCAGCATCGTGTGACTGTGGGCAATAGCTAACTTAATCTCCCTTATAGCCCAAAGTGCCTTGAGACCCGTAAGGGTGATTAGTTTACGCTATGCAAATACCAGGTTATTATTATTAGAGTTGAGTGGCATACAGTGGAGTCACATGAGTCAGACTGCGTAGAGTGGAGTGTCTTACAAAGTAGTCGCATAGAGTGTAGTGGTATAGAGTGGAGTATTGTGTGGTGTAGTAGAGTGCATTTAAAAAAGACGTAGTGTAAAAGTGGCTGCATGAATGTAGTTAAAATGTTTCAGAATTATAGATATTATCAGATGGAAAGGGTCATTTTTGATATTAGGTGTAAATGGGTAAGTAGTAATAAAGTTATAAGTGCTGAAACATTTAGTTATATAATGTGCAGGGATATACCATGGTAACTACGGGCTATATTAAGTTACATGCCAATTACAAAGCTTATATAATTGGTTAATGGTTGCAATCTAAAAAATAAAGCCCAGCCATGTAGTTTTCAATTCACTTTGGCTGTGTTCTAATTTAGGGCCTTAGTTATAGTTAAGTAGTAGGTTTCATTGTTGACCCCTACCTATTTCTGCTTTATTAAAGTGGTAATAGGTAGGGAAAATAATTCAAATTTTTCTATATAATTTTGAAACAGTTTATGCACTACAGTGCTCTACCTACAAATTACCAAGGTAGTTACAGCACAAACAAAAAAGGAAATATTTAAATAAATAAAACCACACTTTAGTACACTATATTTGTGAAATATAGTGTAGTACAGTGTATTTTCTTTAACAAATTAATAGTTGAACAATATATTTCTAAGTAGAGCAGTACTTTCTAAGTAGTACTGCGGCATTGCATGAATAATTTTTTTGTAAAAGTAAATATGTAAAAATAGAAAATACATTGGAACTATGGTGCAGTACAGTGTATTTGTATTTTTTTTTACATATTTTTATTTTTTTTAGTTACCGTAATACTTCCTAAAAAATACCGTGGTAGTCCGTAAAATTTGTCTTTAAATATCTTGAAAACTTCAAATAATTTTCCCTACAATTACTACTTTAATAAAGTGGTAATAGGTAGTGAAAAATATGAAACCTAATGCTTACCTATATCTAAGGCCCTAACACAGAACACAGCTAAAGTGTACTCCAAACAGCATGGCTCCATTAAACTTTTCTAAAGGCAGTAATTAGCCAATCACATATTCCCTTATCATCCTCATGTACTGTTAGAAATGAGGGTCTCTAGTTGGCAGAGGTAGGTACATTTGTCCAAATATAGGCCCTTGCTTCTAGTCAAGGTAAGGGGGATGCACTCCTAAAATTACCCCTGCTCACCCCCCTTGGTAGCTTGGCACGAGCAGACAGGCTTATCTCAGGTGCAGTGTGTAAAGCATTTGTGTACACATACAATAATACAGTGAAAACACTACAAATGGACAACACACCAGTTCAGAAAAATAAGTGATCTTCATCTAGAATTAACACAAGACCAAAAGCCAAAAATCCACAATACGGTAAAAAAAATATGACTTTCAGATGGTAGAAATAGCTTAGTTTAATGTAGATGGTAAATGCAACACTTTACTCTCAAAGTGCCTTGGATGCGTAACGCAACATACACAAAAGGGTCACGGGGAAGGCGATGCGTCGGTTCCTTGCTTCAGGGGAGGCGGCGCACCTGTTCCTTAATGCAGCTCAGGTGAGGCGATGCGTCTGTTCCTTACCGGAGAGGAGGCGAAGCGTCTGTTTCTTACTGTGATCCGGTGCGATGCGACAAGATGGCGCCTTGAAGCGATGCGACGATCCGGTGTGATGCGTCAAAATGGTATCTTTGATGCGATGCGACAACGTGGATGCAATGCGTGCATGCCCGACGGCCGTGCGACTAAATCGATGAACTTTGGAGCCTCGACAGGCCCTGCGACACACTTCTCCGGTGATGTGATGGCAACGTCTGCGGCATACTTCTCCCGTGATGCAATACGCTTTCTCGGCGATGCGACGGCTAACAGCTGTGGTGGCGACACGCTTCTTCAGCGATGCGACGGCAACTGCTGCGGCGGCGACACGCTTCTTCCTCGTTGCGTCATGCTTCCAGCTGCCAGCAACACGTAGTCTCCAGAGGGCCCAAAACAACAGCATGCACCACTCTGCAGGTAGAATTCCCAGCAAGGGAATTCAGGGGGAGCTGGTGGTGAAGTCTTTGTGTCTTTGAGACTTCAGAACAGGAGGCAAGCTCAACTTCAAGCCCTTGGAGATCTTCCTCAAGATAGTTAAAGTACACACAAAGTTCCTTTTCTCCTTTCCTTGGCAATGAGTAACCACTGCAGGCCAACCCCAAACAGCAAACATCACAGGGGCAGTCTCCTTCAGCTTCCTTGGTTTCTTTCCTTGGCAAAGGTTTGTCTTGATTCCCAGAAGTGATCTAAAGGTCTGGGGTCTGGGCCCCAATATTTTTACTACTAAATCCTTTGTTCTCTGAAGGCAGAGAGCGTCTGTACCTAGTCAAAACCAGTTTTGTCCTCCCTGGTGCAGCTTCCTGGCAGAAGGTGGAGACAGCATTGTTGAAAGCAGACCTGGCCCAGGTAGCTGAAAATAAATCTCCTCCTCCTACTCTCTATTCCATGTAGGTTCAGGCAAGTGAAAGGAAATCTCCTCCCCCTACTCTCTATTCAACCCAGGTCCTATTCAGCCCAGCCCTGACTCATCAAACTGCTGGAGCCAAATCCCTCTCCAGCCCCCTGTCACTCAAAAAGCAGACATGGAATACACAAACAAAGCAGAGGCATACTGGATGGTTAGGCAAGAAAATACCTACTTTCTAAAAGTGGTATTTTCAAACACAGAACGTAAACATCACCCACACTAAAAGATGTATTTTAACATTCTGAGTTCAGGCATACTAAACTCATTTTTCTACCTTGATCCCTGGGTCAGTTAGGATTATTTGATGTTATAATCAAACTGCCCATTTTGGCCAATGGGGACAGGTAGCCTTGCAATAGTGAAAAATGAAATTGGCTGTAATTCACTATCAGGACACGCCACACACACACACCAGGGCATTTCCTACCTTTCACATACAACCCACCCTGCCCATAGGAGTACCTTGGGCCTACCTTAGGGGTGACTAACATGTAGAAAAGGGAAGGTTTAGGGAGTGGCAAGTGGGTGCACTTGCCAAGTCGACATGGCAGTCCCAGACTTGCACACAGGCCTGAACCATATTTTGCCAGCTGCTTTTGTGGGTGGCACAATCAGCGCTGCAAGCCCACCAGCAGCATTTGATTTACAGGCCCTGGGCACACATGGTGCACTGTACTAGGGTCTGACAAGTAAATCAAATAGCCAATAATGGAGTCACTAATCCATTACAACAGTTTACAAAAGAGAGTGTATGCACTTTAGCACTGATCAGCAGTGGTAAAGTGCCTAGAGTCATAAAACCACCAACAGCAGGTCAGAAAAAAAACAGGAGGAAGGCAAAAAGTTCAGGGATAACCCTGCAAAAGGGCCAAGTCCAACATGTACCACAGTACTTTCATGAAATACTACAAGAAACTATTGCGGCCTCAGATATCGCTAAGTTTAAAAGCCTTATAACTTTAAAAGTACTTACCTTGCTTAGTTGCAGTACCAAAATAATCATCAGCACACCATAATATATAATTCTGCCAAATTTTATCAAATCTGACTGCCCGTTTGGTCACTACGTGTGTATACAAAGGTGTTTTTGGGATGCCCCTTTTTTCTTTGCACCCCCTTGACCAATCACTGCAAAACTTTGCATCATCCAGCAATGTAGAACAAGCTATAGACGTGTCAAGTTTTGTGGAGATTTGTCAAATAGGCACAAAGTTTTTAATGGTCAAAAAATTCTTTCGGGTTGAACCTTTCCTATTAGAGCAGGACCCAAGGTGGTTAGTATATAGCTGCCTCTGAAGTGGCATGGTGGGCAAAAGTATGATGGGTTGTAATACTACCCCAGACAATGGCCACTTGTTAGACAAAATTGCAAGCATTCCTCCCATCACCTTTTGTGTGTTTGATGTAGCGCCCTGAGTGGCCAGGGTATGCTCAGATGTGGGTCCCTTGTTCACTGTGCCACCGGAACCTAGCTGCGCCGGACTGAAGAGGCACAATCAGAAAATACGACTTAGGGGCTGATTTAGATATAGGTGGACGGGCTACTCCAACACTATGATGACGAATTTCCCATACGCCGAAAAATAAACCCCATAGGATAGAATGAGATTTATATTTCGGCCGAAGGGCTATCCATCACCGTTGTGACAGAGTAACTTGTCCACTGATATCAAAATCAGGCACTTACTCTTGGGTCCTCTCCTGGGTCATGTCTGCCGTGCTCCACAACTCTCTCAGCCACTAACCTGGATTCTAACTTTTTGTCAGTCAACCACAAAGTGGAAAGGTTTGAGGGACAATAGCATCCATTGTGGTCTATGGAAGTTTCTAAAACTACTACTCCTACCGTTCACTTGGTGTCGTATAGTCCCTATAAACCTATATAGGACCTGCGTGTTTAGACAACATACACTGTAGGATTGGTGTCCGGACTGATTCTAGACACCCCCATCGGGTATGTTAGCCTGTGTACCAGCTAGCTCACAGTGCCACTCGAAACCCCTCTTAACAAAGAGAGAATAGTTCTTGGCAACTATCGAACATGACAACCCTGATCCCTCAGGATCGTGGAAACAGTGCACTACTTTTCGCTCAGTCACTCGGGCTCACTTTGTCTCAGAGAAATACACAGAATACCCAATGGGGACGTTTTCCAATAAGCATTTATTGAACCAGCGTCATTCTAGTGTAAAATAGGTGTGCTGAAACAACCATTAGACAGAAACAGATATAAGTTATTAGAAGCACTAACAGAGTAAAAGGATGGTAGATCTCTACCATCGTGCTAAAACAATGAATACAGGCAAGTATATAAAATACATGACAGTTTAAATGTGTACTCTTACAATCAATCAATCAATCAATGCACTTCTATAGCGCACTACTCACCCGGAGAGTCTCAAGGCGCTTGGGGAGGGGGGGTCCGCTACTGCTCGAACAGCCAGGTCTTGAGCTGCTTCCTGAAGGCGAGGTGGTCTTGGGTCAGGCGGAGGTGGGTTGGGAGGGAGTTCCAAGTCTTGGCGGCCAGGTAGGAGAAGGACCTTCCTCCTGTGGTGGCTCTTCGGATGCGGGGGACGGCGGCGAGGGCGTGGCTGGTCGATCGGAGCTGGCGTGTGGGAGTGTAGAAGTTGAGGCGGCTGTTGAGGTATCTCAGGCCTTGGTTGTGTAGGGCTTTGTGTGCGTGGGTGAGGAGACGGAAGGTGATTCTCTTGTTGACCTGGAGCCAGTGCAGGTCTCTCAGGTGTACGGAGATGTGGCAGTGTCGGGGGATGTTGAGGATGAGTCTCGCAGAGGCGTTCTGGATCCGCTGGAGTCTCTTCTGGAGTTTGGCAGTGGTTCCGGCGTAGAGGGAGCTGCCGTAGTCTAGTCGGCTGGTGACGAGGGGCTGGGTGACCGTCTTCCTGGTCTCGGTGGGGATCCACCGGAAGATCTTACGAAGCATGCGCAGGATGTTGAAGCACGACGAGGAGACGGCGTTGACTTGTCTGGTCATGGAGAGGGAGGAGTCCAGGATGAATCCCAGGTTGCGTGCGTGGTCTGTTGGTTTGGGTGCGCTGCCCAGGGCGGGGGGCCACCAGGAGTCGTCCCAGGCGGAGGGCGAAGAGCCCAGGGTGAGGACTTCCGTCTTGTCTGAGTTCAGTTTCAGGCGGCTGTTCATCATCCATTCGGCTACGTCTGTCATCCCTTCGTGTAGGTTGGCTCTGGCGGTGGCGGGGTCATTGGTGAGGGAGAGGATCATCTGGGTGTCATCGGCGTAAGAGATGATGTTGAGGTTGTGTTGGCGTGCGATGGCCGCAAGGGGGCTCATGTAGACATTGAAGAGGGTGGGGCTGAGCGAGGAGCCTTGAGGAACGCCGCAGATGACTTCGGTGGCTTGCTGCCAGAACTTACCTGTAACCTGCTGGGCCACGCCACGCCATTACCGCCGACACCGCCAAGAGTCAAGGAGACTACAGAGGACACGCCATCTTCCGCGTCGCCGCCCCGGGACTGCATTTCCCGGCAGCCTCAGCGGCGGCGCGACGTAGTGACGCCAGGAGGCGCCATAAATTACAGGGAGACCGGCGGAGCGGGGGGGAGCTGCCAGAACTTACCTGTAACCTGCTGGGCCACGCCACGCCATTACCGCCGACACCGCCAAGAGTCAAGGAGACTACAGAGGACACGCCATCTTCCGCGTCGCCGCCCCGGGACTGCATTTCCCGGCAGCCTCAGCGGCGGCGCGACGTAGTGACGCCAGGAGGCGCCATAAATTACAGGGAGACCCGCTTCGCGGGACGCGAGCGGGACGCGCCGGGCTAAGCCCGGGCAAAGGGCGGGCCGTCTGTGGCCGTCCGGGGCAGGAGGAGGCAGGGCGGGGCCATCCCCCTGTCATCGGACATCAGATCTCCCGCCGCTCCACAGGTATTACCGTTGTATGCTATACTTACGGTTGCGCCCCTTGTGTATTGTTGTGGTGCTGTTTGGCTGAGACGGACTTTTGGTTATATTCCGGATCCTGTTGCGGGGACTGCCAATTCCATGATGTCAGGTCCCAAGAAAAATAAGGTAGTCTCGGGGGCGGGCTCAATGAACAATTTTCTAGTCAAGAGGGTAACTAAGATCAACGAGGATAGAAGAGCTTCCTTGGGTAAAATAGATGATTTGGATCATGCCCCCTCTCTAGCAATAACCGCTACATTGGAGGACTTCCCAGATGGCGATAGAATCACGGACTGTTTTCTACAAGATCATAACGTGACCGAACTAATTTGTAATACAGTAGCTCCTATTGTTAAGGAAAAGGATAACGCAGCAATGGTCTCCATAATCAATGACACGTTACGCCCTGACTCTGAGGTAGATTCAGAAACATTGGAAGAAACTAGGGGCAAGAGACCAGTTAGATCTTGCAGAAGGCTTCAAAGTAAGAGGGGGGGTAAGACCTCCCAGAGGAGAAGGGTGGAAACTCAACGGCCAGATAGACACAGTTCCCCCAAAACCAACTTAATTGTAGAGCCTATGAAGGATCCCAAGACTACTTTGAGCCTAGAACAGTTTGATCTGTTAATTGAACGTATTGAGGCTGTTGTAGACCTAAAACTTAAAGCCTGTATTGACCGTCTTACAGCCAAACTGGACACTGCAAATGCGGAAATTAAAAGACTTGGAGGTTTACTGGATCAACAGCTGGTTAAATCCTCTCAGGCGAATCCCTTACCCCCTCATAATAGTTTAGCAAACCTTGGGGTGACGGGTTGTAGTGTTACAAAAGTTCCCAACTCTTTACCTATGATTCGTCCTGTTGATAGTTCAGACCATAATCTTACTGTCCCCTTAGTAACTCATCCCCCATCAACAGATGTGGATTCCGATCAGGCGAGGGGTCTGCAGAGACCTGGCATTAACATTAATGCTGTACAAAGTAGACGCGCTAATACTATTAATTTGCCCCCGGAATGCGCTCCATACGTCATCGTACTTGTAGACGTTCCACTACTCGGCCCAAGCAACTCAGAGCCGCAAGTGGAAGCGCACGAATCCCTTAAAAACAAAGTGGTGGCCTGGTTAGGCGCTAAGTGTGGTTTTCCTTCCAAACTTGCTGGTGATATAATCACGACAAGGAGAGTGAACTGGATTGGCCCATCAAGGAAATTCTGTAGGGGGGACTGCGTGGTTGTGAATTTTAAATATCCACAACACGTGGCCACTGTCCTCCTGCGGGCAGCATCTCTGCTGGAGGAGAGCGACAGCATCCGCGTTCGCCCATTGGGGTATTTTTACAACAAGGCCAATTTTCCCTCCGCGTCGAGACCAAGACTTTGTCCATTTACCCCGGTGGGGCCTAGTCGGGCGCAGCAATGTTCTTTGCAGTGCCGTGAAAATGCCACCTCATGGGGTCCCCCCATTTTTACGCACAACAGGTTTGATGTGCTCTCAGGTCTCGACCTCTGTGATTGACGGGAAGAGGGAGAGGGTACAGAGGTCGCCGCGGTTGCGGCCCGAACATCTATGGTCCACGTACCCTCTTCTGAGGTGGTCAAGAACAATTTACCTGAGATCGTTATTAGTGACATTGGGGGAACGGTTAGGCTGCTATCTTGGAACATTGCTGGTTTGCGGGCCAAGAAGGGAGACCCCAGCTGGGAAAGCTTTGTCAAGAGTTACGATGTTATTGCCTTGCAAGAGACTTGGGACTTGGAATGTGACTACTGGATAGATGGCTTTACATCCTTTTTTGTCCCTGCCTTGCCTTCCTCAGCTGGCCGGAACAAAGGAGGCCTTATGATGTTGGTTTCAGTGAATTTAAAAGGTAAACTGATTATGTTAGACTGTGCCTCCAAAAATTTTATCATTCTGGAGTTAACCACAGAGGATGGTGGTAAATTGTTGTTGGTTAACTGTTACAATGCCCCCAATAGTAATCCAGAATCCTCGCATTTTAATTGGTTATTAGATTTTTTAACTCTCTACGGAGACAAGCAAACCACTTTGTTTCGAATCATTTTAATGGGTGATTTTAATGTTCATTTGTGTTCTAAATGTGTTATGGTTGATATGGAGGGGCCAGGCAGTGTGTCACCCCCTCATTTAGAACACACACTGAATGGTCGAGCACTTGAAAATGTACTGCTGTTAAATGAGTTATTCGAAGCTGAATTTTCTGATACTACCACACGGGTTGCCACTTACACGGGCAGGGCTAGCGACTCGATTATTGACTTTATCTTTATTTCGAGATTCTTTCTTAATTATGTGATTACTTATAATGCTATTGATATGCCCATGAGTGATCACAACCCTGTCGGACTGGTGCTAACAAATAGTGCCTTATTGTCAAAATTGGTTGTTCTCCAGCAGACTATTTTGCCTTTAAAAGTAAAGGATCAGGGGAGAAGACTCAAATGGGAGGCGGTTGTACCAGAAATTTTTTTTGTAACTTTATCTAATTCAGTCGCAGATGAGTTAAGGGTGTGTGCTACTCCTCTAGCCGGGCACAATGATGTTATATCTTCATTTGAAGGTATTTGCAGGTTTGTGTCTAGCAGTCTTCTAGCCAGAGGGCAGGGGGACAAACATTATCAGGCAAAAGGCTGGTTTGATAAAAACTGTAGTAAAGCCCATAACCGCCTCAAAAAAGCCCTTAGTGCCCGCCCAAGGAACAAGGAGCGTGTGGCACGACTGAGGAAGGATTATAATACGGTCATTTCTCTACGTAAAAAAGAATTAAAAAGTAAAGCTTGGGAGGACCTAAGGGACAAAGCTACCCTAAAAAATAGTGCTGAATTCTGGACAATAATAAATTCTCCATTTCTGACAGGCGCCCAAAACTCAGTACAGGAATTAAACATCTCAGAAGTTGAGTGGCTGTCTCACTTTGAAAAAATATATGACAGCCACAGAGAGCTGGACCCTTTTATAATCCCTGTAACTGGTAGTCCAATGGAACCTGTGAGTTTTGAAACCTGTGAGGTACTTAGAGCCATAGAGGAGACAGCTGGGCGTAAGGCACCCGGCCCAGATGGAGTACCTGCAGATATGTACAGGGCAAACCCACTGTTTTGGGCAAATATTTTAACTAGAGTTTTTAACGCCGCCGCAATAGTGGGTTTCCCTGAGTCCTGGTCCCTCGCTACAATCGTCCCTATTTTTAAAAAAGGGCAGAGAGGAGACCCAAAATGTTATCGACCCATATCGCTTCTGGACTCCTCGGTCAAAATTTTAGGCAAGGTTGTTTTGGCGAGGATTTCCGCGTGGGCCAGGGGAAACAACATCTTATCCGAGGCTCAATTTGGCTTTAGGTCAGGGAGGAGTACTGAGGACCAATGCCTCAACCTCCACCTTATATTGTCCAAATACACTAAAGCAAAAGGGGGCAGCTTATTCCTGGGTTTTATGGACTTGTCCACAGCTTTTGATCTTGTTAATAGATCAAAACTGTGGGCAATGTTGTTGGAGATGGGCCTCGATAGCTCTCTGGTGCACTTTCTAGCGGAGCTTCACAAAGTTCTGAGGGCCCGCATTAGAATGACCACCGATGGACAGTGCACCGAGAGTTTTAGATCCACTAGAGGGGTTCGCCAGGGGTGTATCCTGGCTCCAATGTTGTTTACGCTCTATGTGAACTCTTTGGAGGGTTACCTAACGTCTGTTACAAAAGATTTTCCTTGCATGGGGGGTGCACCAATCCCGGTGCTCCTCTATGCAGATGACGCGGTACTCATAGCTAGGACCCCAGTTGCCCTACAAAAGTTATTAGACGCCTTTTGTAATTTTATGAGTAGTCTCGATCTGGTGATTAATAAAAGTAAATCACATACCATGTCTGTCGGACGTGGCATGCGTAAAGAAAAATCCTTTTTCTGTGACGGAGAGGTGATTACTAGTGTTAAGGTCTTCACCTATCTGGGTGTGATCTTTGATCAGAGGGGATCTTGGACACCGCAGGTAACATCTAAAATTAATGCGGTAAGAAGTTCGTACGGTGCAATTTTGGGTTTTGCAAAGAGATTGGGGGGGAAACCTATGGAGGCCATTATGGCCATCTATAAAGCCAAGACAATTGCTATTGCTAGATATGGTGCAGCTGTCTGGGGTTACGCTAACGTCATAGATATCCAGACAGAGGAAAATAAATTTTTTCGTTCATTGCTGGGGTTACCCCAGTCAACTGCTACCTTCTCAGTACACTTAGAGCTGGGAATGGGTTACATTTTAGACATTTTAAATCTAGCCCCACTTTTGATGTGGATAAAGCTTTGGCTTAACCCCAACCTTAGCCTAAATCACCGGATCATCAAAGATTGCCTCCAACTTGATCACAGAAGGGATATTCAGTGGCTGTCATATATCGAAACTATGACAGCTTTTTTGGGTCGCCCTGAAATTTTTAGTTGCCCTGAAACCTTGTGTAGAGCTGACTTACAATGGGTGAAAATAAATTTTCTGAGAAATCGCACAGCTGAGCGTGAAGCCCGCGATTTATGCAAACCCTCTGTGAGGGCTCACGTTCTGATATCCCCTTCTTGTGTGCTGGCCCCTTATTTAACCATGGTAATTAATCCTTTCCATAGATGGCTTTTATCCAAATTTCGGTTTAACCAAATTTATACAGTGCTGTGGGATGTGAAAGACTGGGGCAAGCTGGAGGAATCGGCCCCATGCAAATGTGATGGTTTCTCTATTCAGGATAACGCCCACTTTTTGTTTTTTTGCTCCTTCTATCATGAACCGCGTATAAAATACCTAAAATCTATTCTGAAGGACTTGGGATTTATCCAGTACAAGCCTGCACTGTTTTATTTGCAAATGTTGCTCTCTCCTCTTATTATGTATTGCACTGCTAGTTTTTTAGCCGCATCTGTGAGATGCAAGAGAACAAGGCTTAGTTTGGAAGAACAATAGGAATTTGGACCCAGCTATATCGCCCAGTCGAGTGCTTTTTAATCTATTTTTTGTATCTATCGCCCTTTTAATCTGCTTTTTAACCTATAAACTGTTTAATATTGTATTAATCTTATCAATTGTTTTATAGATGAACTTTTGATATTTGCTGTAGTATGCTTTTATGATTTTAATTAATCGAATAAAGTGGATTTTGACTTGACTTGACTTGACTTCGGTGGCTTCTGATCTGAACGGGGGGAGGCGGACTCTCTGTGTCCTTACGGCGAGGAAAGAGATGATCCATTCTAGTGCCTTCTCTTGGATTCCGACGTTGCTGAGGCGCTGCACTAGGGTGCGGTGGCAGACAGTGTTGAATGCCACGGAGAGGTCCAGGAGGATGAGGGCCGCAGTTTCTCCGTTGTCGAGCACGGCTCGGATGTCATCGGTGGCTGCGATGAGGGCGGTCTTGGTGCTGTGGTTGGCCCGGAAGCCAGACTGCGAGAGGTCGAGGGATCCGTTCGTCTCGAGGAAGGCGGCCAGCTGCTTCTTGACGGTTTTCTCGATGACTTTGGCCGGAAACGGGAGGAGCGAGATGGGGCGGTAGTTTTTGAGTTCGGTGGGGTCCGCTGATGGTTTCTTCAATAGAGCGCTGAGTTCGGCGTGCTTCCAGCTCTCCGGGAAGGTAGCGGTGTTGAAGGAGGTGTTGATGATGTCCCGCAGGTGGGGTGCGATGGCAGCGTTGGCCTTGTTGAAGACGTGGTGAGGGCAGGGGTCGGTTGGAGATCCGGAGTGGATGGAGTTCATCGTGCGTCGGGTTTCTTCGGTGTTGATCAGGGTCCAGGCGCGGAGGGTGGTGGTGGGGGGTGCCGGTGCTGTCGTGGGGTGCGTTGGCTGTGTGATGAAGCTGTTGTGTATGTCTGTGATCTTGTTGTGGAAGTAGGAGGCGAGGGAGTTGCAGAGGTCTTGTGATGGGGTGATGTCGTTGTTTCCGGTGTTGGGGTTGGAGAGCTCTTTGACGATGTTGAAGAGTTCCTTGCTGTTGTGTGCGTTGTTGTCCAGTCGTTCCTTGAATGCGGTTTTCTTGGTGGTGTGGATCAGTTGGTGGTGTTTTCGAGTGGCGAGCTTGAGGGTTGTCATGTTGTCTAGTGTTGGGTCTCTGCGCCAGGCTCTCTCTCGAGGGCTCGGCAGTTCTTCTTGGAGCTCTTGAGTTCGTCGGTGAACCATGGTGCTTTCTTACTGCCGGGTCTGCTAGGCGGGGTCCTCAGAGGGGCGAGGTCATCTGCGCAGTTGCTGATCCACTTCGTGAGGTTGTTTGCGGCCTGGCTGGGGTTCGCTGAGCTGGCGGGGGGGTCCTGGCTCAGGGATGTGGCGAGCTGGTCGGCTGTGATCTTGTTCCAGCTTCTGCGTGCAACCTGTTGCTGGTGGTGGTGGACCGTGTTCTTTCTGAAGCTGAAGTGGACGCAGCTGTGGTCCGTCCAGTGGAGTCCGGTGGCGTAGCTGAAGGCGATGTCCTTGCTGGATGAGAAGACGGTGTCGAGTGTGTGTCCGGCGTAGTGGGTGGGGGTGGTCACCAGCTGCTTGAGACCGAGGTTGGCGAGGTTGTCCAGCAGGGTGGTGGTGTTGCGGTCGTTGTTGTTCTCCAGGTGGAAGTTGAGGTCCCCGAGGAGGATGTAGTCAGCGGAGGGGAGGGCGTGCGGGCTGATGAAGTCGGCGATGTCTTCGCTGAATTGTGTGCGTGGTCCCGGGGGTCTGTAGATGAGGGTGCCTCTGAGGGTGGTCTTGGGGTCGGTGTGGTTCTGGAAGTGCAGGTGTTCGGCGGTTGTGAGGGTGTCATCGGTGTTGGTCGTGATGCGGATGGTGTTCCTGTGGATGATGGCGATGCCTCCTCCGGTCTGATTGCCGCGGTCCCTCTGGGTGATCTTGTATCCGTCCGTGATGGCGATGGCGATGTCAGGCGCTGAGGAGGCGTTCATCCAGGTTTCTGTGAGGAAGGCGACGTCTGGTGATGTAGTGTCGAGCAGGTTCCAGAGCTCTTCGGCGTGTCTGTGGACGGAGCGGGTGTATAGCAGGATGCACTTCAGGTGGTTGCTGCTGGTGCTCGGCTTGGTGGGTGTGGGTGCAGTGCAGGTCCGGATGCAGGTGAACTTGCAGGAGTGGCAGCTGAAGGGTCCGTGGGTGCGTCTCGGGGTGGCTCGGTGGCATCCGGGGATCCGGCCGGCGTTGAGTGCGTTGAGTTCGGCGGCGTCGTAGGTCTGGCGGGTGGTCTGGTGTCTGCGGGGGCCAGGGGTCCGGGCGCTGGGCGCGGTCCAGGCGCGGACGGGCGCAGATGGGCTTACCTTTGGCATGCCTTCGGCGCGCTTTGGGCGCGCCCGCTGCGCGCCAACGCTGCACGTTTGCCACTCTGCCATATGTGGTGAGTGGGGGGGCGGAGCGAGGGAGGAGCAGCTGGGAGGCAGGAGCGGGGCGGCGAATGGGGAAGGGCGACCGGGGGAAGGGGGCGGGGCCGCAGGGGGGCAGCGGCGGGGAGCGGGGAGGTGGCGGGAACGCGGCAGGGGCTGGCACAACAAGGGGCACAGAGGGAGAAAAACAATTAAGGTAGAGCAAGACCGGGAAATTACACACACAGTACAGCTAAGGCAGAGCACAAAACGGGAAAGAATACACACACAGTGCAACAGGGCAAATCCAGTAGTAGCGCAGGACCAGGAGCACAGCTGCGGGCAGCGGCGGCACTCGGCGGGAAAGGGGCAGCCTGGACTCACACACGGAGGAGTGAGCGAGGTGCGTGGGGTGACCGGCCCAGAGGGACAGAGGTCACTGCTCACCACCGCGCCTCCTCCGCCCTATATGGTCCAGTGGGAGGGAGGAGCAGCTGGGAGGCGGGAGCGGGGCAGCGAATGGGGAAGGGCGACCGGGGGAAGGGGGCGGGGCCACAGGGGGGCAGCGGCGAGGAGCGGGGAGGTGGCGGGAACGCGGCAGGGGCTGGCACAACAAGGGGCACAGAGGGAGAAAAACAATAATGGCAGAGCAAGACCGGGAAATTACACACACAGTACAGCTAAGGCAGAGCACAAAACGGGAAAGAATACACACACAGTGCAACAGGGCAAATCCAGCAGCAGCGCAGGACCAGGAGCACAGCTGCGGGCAGCGGCGGCACTCGGCGGGAAAGGGGCAGCCTGGACTCACACACGGAGGAGTGAGCGAGGTGCGTGGGGTGACCGGCCCAGAGGGAGATCCTAACTAGATGTACCTAAGTGTACTTAGCATCTATGTAGGTGTAAAGCCAAGAATCCCTCTAGGATAAAGTCAACCCCATTACTTGCAGTGAGAGACTGTGGGACCCTATCTTGGTCTCAAGATGAACACCCCGCAAGGGGTGTCAGACCACAGCGGGCTGGAGTATCTGCATGCAGTAACCCCAGCGTCTCGGTCAGTGTGTCAGCATGGAAGTCCTTTATTCCTCTGACTACCTCAGCAAGATATGGTGTTTATATACCCAAAGTGGTACCTGTTAAATGGTAGCGGCAGTTTCAATCGATAACCTTTCAAGTATTTGCCTGGCGGTAATCGCCTCTCATACCACTCGATAATTTACCAATGAAAGAGGCAGGCGCCGGAGACTGGAAGGCAGGAAACAAAGTTTTATTCCGTCGGGGCAGAACACATCAGATCAGACAGCAAGGTATCGTCACGAGGTGCTCTAACTGCATCTCTGAGACCTGGTCTCTTATACACAGGTTTATTGCTTTATTACACATAGTACATTCTTGAGATTCCCTTGATGCATGAGAGAACATCCCCTGAAGCCCCGGCTCAGATCCGATCCCACACATAGCTACAGTAGAAGTTCCCACCTTACCCGCAGTAGGAGATGGCTATCGCGCAGCAGGGTATTCCGCCAATTCCCGGGGGTGTGTGTGACTGTTCGGGTCTCAGGGGGTAGGGGCTTTGATCTACTGTAATCCCTTTGATGTGGGGTGTTTCCCTTACAGTAGGGGCAATAAACTGCATCCGCAGGGCTAGGTGATGGCCTGGGACCAGTTCGGACAATGGGGCGCAGAGGAAGGGGGTTATCAAAGGAGAGGCATGACCATGTATGGGATGTCGGTCGGATGTGGTTCCGTAGCAGGGTCGCGCAGAAGGAGAGGGTTTATGGCCCGTGTATGAGAGAGCGGGGGCGGCCGGCGCGCGGGGGATGCTCGCAGCGCCAGGGGAAAGCGCTGGCGATCGAGAATGAGCGGGGAGAGAGTGGGGTGCCTAAAATGGCGGCCGTGCATTCGCTGTGCGTGGCGCTGGGGAGAGGCAAGATGGCGCAGATAATGTTCAGTTTGCAAGCTAAATTTCCACAGTCCTCCCTTTTAACATATCTCGCCAGCTTGCCTAGTTCGGATCTATCCCCATAATACTCCGAACTTCCACCTCATACAGAGCTTTCATTCACTCTGTTTCAAAGTCCAAAGTCTTAGGGCAGATGCAGTTCATAAAAAGCGAACATAAAGGTGGCAGACACTGAATCCCCAAGCAACATCCACATAGTATCACAATTGGTATGAGGATAAATGAAAACAGCCTCCATCCCCAACTTTTAATAGTGTCCCAAAACCAACTCCCCAGTGACCATTCTTCTTGCTCTTGATGGACCTCTGTGGACAGTCTGTGGAGGTGTTCAATTGCTTTGTAGACTGAGGGTGAGTTATCCGGTACGTAGGTACAACAGCTGGACCCAATGATGCGGCATGCTCCTCCACGATCAGCCAGAACCACATCTAGAACGAGGCGGTTCTGAAGGGCCACTAAGCGTACGGCCTGGAGCTCGGCAGTGTTGTTGGCGAGGGCGCCAGCCGTAATGTTCATCGCCGTTTCGACTGCCTGGGTTAAGTGGCGGATGGCACGGCTGTTTGCCATTGGACCAGAGAGTGGAACAAGGCCTTTCACTGCGTCCATGAACTGTGCTCCGGCGGAGTCGGCTTGCACAATGTCTTTGGCCCGCTTCTGTCGGTGATGGTTTGCTGGAGCCACATATGTCGGAGGAAGGACAAAGGCGATGTAGCAGGTGCCTCCCCAACCTTTCGGAAGCCAGGTGTAGGCCTTAGTACCACAGACGAAGTACATATTCGGGGAGGCAACAAAGGAGGGTGGGTCAACTGAGTCCAATGTTCGGGTGATGAGGCAGGAGCTGTGGCCCACCAGCTGTGCCCCCAGGCCTTCGAGGCACACAAATCCAGTGATGTTGATGACGGACAGGGCCACTGTTAGGGTGGCGGCCGTCCGTTTCCGGAGGTAAGAGAAGGTGGGTCTGGCTGGGTTGTTGAACACTTGCATTTCAACTCGTTCTTTGGCAGGGATGTCCATGTGAAAGGAAGTGTTCGATCTCAGAGGGCAGAAGAGGGCAGAAGTTCTTCCAGTTTTGTTCAGCCAGAACCCATGGTAGAAGTGTGACATGGTTCTGCCGGAAGTGGCATTGTCCTTGTAGCTTTCTTGCAGGAGGATTAGCCAGGCGAGGCAGGAACCATGGACAGAAAAAGGTGAAGGGATGAAAGGGATAGAGTGTCCAGTGGCATGTGGTAGCAATCCACAGATCCAGCAATTAGTGGCGTTGGCAGCAAGATTGTGTTGGTGGAGCAACTGCACAAAAGAGTTATTCCAGAACTCCTTACGCCTTTCTCGGAGTTGGGGTGAAAGTGAGATCAGATGGTGTTCTTTCGTGGTGGTAGGTTGAACGGTGGTCAGCAATATCTTATGAGCGGGTGTGCCCTCCTCCATGATCCAGAAGGTGACCACGAGAAGAAGGCAAAAGAGAAGGGTAATGAAAAGTGCAATAGTCTTTAAGCTGTGCATTCGGTCAGTCTTTGGGTTTTTGTAGTGGATCTTCGGACATCCGGTTGCTTCCATCATCTTCATGTCGGGCGCTTCCATCACCTTCAAGAGACTCGGTAGCGGGCAGAACCACAGACTTCGCTTAGTTTCTCTCCTGGTGGCCTTTGAGGTGACTAGGCTACCGCTCTGAGATTTCCACTTAGCCTGTGGTCTGCTTAGCCGAAGTTCTCTCCTTTCGTCGCAAGTTATACCCTTCCTTGGATGGCACGGTGGGATCAGGATATCTTACTAACTCGAGTGTCTCTGTATCTGGGCAGCGGCTCAGGGATGGTCGGTCTTTGTTCAGAAGTTCTTCTTGGGCGGTGATGTTGTCCGTGGTTGTCAGGGTCGGTGATACCTTCTTGCAGTGGTGTGCATGCAGCCAATTGCGTTTCCCCTCCACTCGAAGAGCTGTTCGGGTGGTGATCAGGACTTGCAGGGGGCCCGTCCACCGGGGCTCCAGACTCTTGGTGCGCTGGAAATTACGCACTAAGACGAAGTCACCGGGTTGGATGTCGTGTCCGGGGCCCCTGGAAACATCGGGAATGGCGTGCAGCACCTGCTGATGGATGACAGACAACGTTTTAGTTAGGTTATACAAATAGTCAGACATGAGGACGTCCGGGACGTCGTGGATGGATGTTGGCTTTGGAGCAGCCCAAAGGTTCATGGGCCGCCCGAAAACGACCTCATAGGGGGTTAAGTGGTGTTTAGTGGGGGTGGAACGCATTGATAGCAATGCTAGCGGGAGAGCGTCTGGCCATCTCAGTCCTGTGGTGGCGACTATTTTTGCTATCTTAAGCTTCAAGGTGGCGTTGTGTCGCTCAACCAAGCCTGCAGATTGGGGATGGAAGACCGCATGGAATTTCTGTTTTACACCCAACCCTTTTAAGATGAGTTGGATAACTTCGGCTACGAAGTGAGGGCCGTTGTCGCTCCACAAAATTCGACAAAGGCCGTATCGGGGGAAGAATTCCTTCAGTAGTACTTTTGCGGTAGTCATGGCGGTGTTGTCGTGGGTTGGATAGGCTTCCACCCACTTGCTGAAGGCACACACAACGACAAGTACGTACTTCAAACCTTGGCACCTTTCTAACTGGACATAGTCCATTTATAGGACTTCAAAAGGGTGATTGGGGACCCCGAACCCTCCCCGGGGTACAGCAGTTCCTTTCCCAGGGTTGTGTTGGAGGCACACTAGGCATTGTTGGACCAGACGTTTGGCTGAGTCTGGGATCTTGTCGTTGTGCCAGACTTTGGAGACGAGTTCGATCAGGGGGGCAGACCCTATGTGTGCGGGGGAGTGTGCCATGGTCAGCATGGGGATCAAGTATGAGTCTGGTAGCAACCATTTGTTCGAGTCTTTAGTCCGCCAGCAACCATCATCGTCCTTCAATCCCACCCGTGCCCATTCAGTTAACTCGTGTGGTGTACTGGCTAATTGGATGTCCCTAATCGTTTCCCTAGCATCCTTCCATTTCTCAGCTTGTGACCTGGTCACGTACATACGGGTCGTGGACCTATTCTCGGCTGTGGTTCGGGCAGTAATGTCAGCTAGTGCATTTCCCTGTCCTATAATGTCTGTCACCTTCTTGTGTGCTTGGCATTTGATCACAGCCAGCCGTGTGGGGAGGAGGACCGCTTCGGTCAGGGCAGAGACTAGATCTCCATGCAGGATGGGTGTGCCATGAGAAGTCAAGAATCCCCTCTCTTTCCATAAGAGCCCAAAGTGGTGAACTACCCCGAAGGCGTACTGACTGTCTGTGTAGATGTTTGCGGTTGTCCCTGCTGCCAGGATGCAGGCTCGTGTGAGAGCAATTAGTTCCGCCGCCTGTGCGGATCGCTGTGTGATGCGGGCTGTCTCAACAACTGTTCGGGCTGTGGTGACTGCATAGGCAGCTGAGGTGGTGCCATCGGGGAGCTTGATGCATGAGCCATCCACCCACAGTTCTCCGTCAGGGTCCGGGAAGGCAGTATCTCGGAGGTCGACCCTACTCTTGGTCTGTTCGTCGGTGAGGGTCACACAGTCGTGTATAGGGGACGCATTGGGATCAGTGTCAGGGAGAGGTAGTAGAGTAGCTGGATTCAGAGTGGTGCATCGTTTCAATGTGATGTGGGGTGCAAGCAGAGTCAGTTCGTAACCGGTCAGTCGTGCGCTAGTCAGGTGTTGAGTCTTGGTTTGGTTCAGGGGGGTGTCAACCGCATGGGGTACCAATACTGTGAGGGGGTTTGAGAGTACGATCCCCTCGCTTTGCCGGATAGAGATAGCCGCGGCGGCTACTGCTCGAAGGCATGCGGGCAAAGCTCTGGCTACAGGGTCAAGAGTGGCAGAGAAGTAGGCACAAGGGCGTTGTTTAGGGCCTATGGACTGGGTTAGGACAGACAACGCACATCCCTCCCTTTCGTGGGTGTAGAGGGAGAAAGGTTTAGTGTAGTCTGGGGTTCCTAGGACTGGGGCCGAACAGAGGGCGTCTCGTAATTCTTTGAAGGAGGATTGACATTCGGGTGTCCAGGGGAGGGGGAAGGGGACATCTTTAGCCAGCAGGGAAAGCAGAGGTTTTACGATAACACTGAAGTTTGGCAACCATTGTCGACAAAAGGAGGTGAGGCCTACTAGGGACCGCACTTGCTTCTGAGTTTTGGGAACAGGGGTTTCTAGGATGGTCTGAATTCGGTCAGGGGTAAGTTTCCTCCCGTCTCTGGATAGTAGGTGGCCTAGATACGTTACTTGGGGCTGGCAGAATTGCAATTTCTTTCTGGAGACCTTGTGACCGTTCTCCGCAAGGAAGCGGAGGAGGTGAATGGTGGCTGTGACGGCAAGTGGAGTGGTGTCGGCCGCCAAAAGAATGTCATCGACGTACTGTATCAACACCACTCCATCGGGTAGTTGGACTGCATCTAGCTGCCTCTTGAGGGCTTGGCTATAAATACTGGGACTCTCAGTGTAGCCTTGGGGTGCCCTGCAGAATCTGTACGAACGGGCTTTTAAAGTGAAGCCGAACAGGTAGCGGCTGTCTGGGTGGATGGGGATGGAAAAGAATGCGTTTTTGAGATCAATAACAGTAAAGGTGGTGGCAGTGGATGGAATCAGGGTGAGGATGGTGGTGATGTCTGAGACCACGGGGTACTGGGGTATGACTACTTTGTTAACCTCTCGCAAATCAACAATGAAACGGTAGGCTTTCTCATCTCCCTCGCCTTGCTTCTTTACGATGGGTAGGATAGGGCTGTTACAAACATTACTGACTACTTCTTCTACCACTCCTGCCTCGACTAGGGACTCGATGATTTCCACCAATGCCTTCTCGCCTTCGGGTGATATCCGATACTGTGGAAGCTTTGGGAGCACTGCGTCCGGTCGGACGGTTATGTGTACCGGGTCGATCACCATGCGCCCTACATCTGAGTCGGTTTTAGCCCATAGATGTGAAGGTAATGTGTCGAGTAGGGACATGTCAGCATCGGTTATAGAGAGCATACGCCGTGTGTGACAGGGTCTGGACAGATCTGGGTTATCGTGTAGGATGACTCGGACTCCGTCTGGGGAGCATCTGATGGTAGCTCGAAAATGTTTTAGCAAATCAAGTCCCATAATAGCATCGGGGGTGTTGGAGGAGAGCAGAAAGGTCGTGTCAGTGGTGTTATCTTCTAAGTCAAAGGAGATTGGTGCTGATAAGGGGTTAGTGGAGGGCGTTCCATCGAAGCCTATTGAGGTTACATGTAAGCCAGACAAGGGTGGCCTAGGGATCAGTCGTTTGGATAACGCACTACGTGTCGCCCCAGTGTCTACCAGGAATGGAGATTTTGTGCCCCAGACCTTAGCAGTGACGTAAGGACCTTGCTGGTCAACACGGAGTTCGACTGGATCCCTCCCTTGCCCCTGGCGGTCCTATGCGAAGTCATGGGTGCTTTCGTAGTCGGACTGCTGACACTGGTTTTGTCGGGGGCGATCAAAGGTGTTTGGTCTGCCTGGCCTGTCGTTGATTGCGTCGTTCGTGTGCCCTCGTCCCTGTCCTCTATTTCCTGGGTCATATGCTGTGTCTCTGGGATCCCTATTTTTGTTCAGTTCCAGAAGGACCGGGCACTGGGATTTCCAGTGTCCGAACCCTCTACAGAACGCACATTGGTTCCCATCTAAGTCTCTCCGTCCGTTGTAGGGTGCAGGTGTATGGTCTCTAGGGGGTAGCTTTCTAGGGGCGGTTGGTTGGTAATTCCCTTTCGGGGGTTCCCTTCCTATGGTCACCCCTTGCAACTGTGCTATCATTACCCTCTCCTTCAGTTCCTTTTTCTTCCTCTCTGACGCCCTATCGTTCTCGTTCTTCTGGTTTTCGTAATATTGGGCCATCTGGAGAATTGCTGCGGGTTTGGAGGCTGCCCAACTACTCTCGCTGGTCTGTAGCTTCTGGGAAACTTCTTGTGACAGACCCTTCACATAATTCTGGACAAAGAGGTGATGTCCGGTTGCAGTGGTCATGTCCTGGCCACTATAATCGGAAAACACAGTCTCGAACCGAGAGAAATATTCAGACACATCCTCCTGGGGTTTCTGGCGACAAGCCGTCACTATTGACCAATCTACCTTTCTTTCCGGGATTAGAGTCTTCAACTTAAGTACAATCTTGTCTGGGAGCTCTAATATGGCTTTCGGGGGTTTCTGTCCCGGTTCTCGCTGTTTATCTATGGTATCGAGTTGTACCCAGGTATATCCGAACGGCTCAGCGTGGTCAACTTTCCGGATTTGCTTCCACACATCAGCCGGCAGACATAGCCTAAAGAACAAGTCGATATCTGCTAAAGTCATTATCGTAGAACCTAAGGTCGTACCCAGTTCAGTGTAGAAGGCAGTCGGGTTCTTTCTCAAGTCGGGTAGAGTTTTTCTAAAGGTCAAAATATCTTGCCGGTCCCACGGCTGGTAGACCCAGTTATATACAACCCTTCCCTTCGCATCTTGGTGGTTGATGTCGTCATGTGTTCCCTGACCTCGTGGGGGGACCCAGTAGGGGGCAGCTTCTTTGATGGGCATCATGGCATCAGCCCTTCCTTCCTGGGGCTTAGTCGCTATGGGGGTTTCTGCTTTGGTGGTCTGTCTATGTTCTTTAAGGTGTCGGTAGACCTCGAGTGTACGAGTGAAGAGGTTCGTTACGTCGCCCTCTCTTTCTTCTCCGATGTCTACCTTCCTATATAGGGCCGCTAAGCCTTCGGGACCTTTATCGTGGTATCTATCCTCATATGCATTCAGGGCGTGATAACAGAGCCGTACGACAAAGTGTCGTGTGCGGCTGTCGGCATACGAGTTATACACGTCTGTTATATACTCCTCACTTTCTTTTCGCTCCACCAGTGTCCCTACTATCTTATCAATTCCTGCTCGTTCATCCTTTGTTAATCGATTCATTCTGGTGGAATCTTTCTTTCCCATCTCATGGTCATCTAGGGTTATAGCCGACGTTGGGTTCAGTACAAGAGGCTCAGCCGGCGCGGAGGCCGTGAGGACCGAGGCCCCTGTACTGCTTTCGCTCGTGTTCGGGGGTTGTGGGTGTTGCACTATAGATTGGGAGGGTGCGTATGGAGGGGGCATGTAAATGATCGGGGGACCTAATAGTAATTCATCATTCGTTCGCTGTTTAGAGGATAACTCAGGGTAGAGCAAAGAAGGGGTCCTAACAGCGTACTGGCCTGATGTTTCGGGCTCCTGTCTTAGTTTAGTTTCCCTTCTCTCCTTTATTTCTTCTTCTAACTTTCTAGCGGCAAGGTGAGCTGCTTTTCGTAATTCCTTTTCTGCTTTTACTTCTTCCCTCTTTTTCCGTTGTGTTGCTTCTTTGCGCCACATGCCGATACTGTCAAGCATAGTAGGCGTCGTCTTATTGCTACGCAGAGCTATTTCTAGCACTTCTATCTTATGGTCGTCGAAGGATCCCATCAGTGGCCACTGACTCTCGGGGTCCTTCTTGGTATATTTATGCCACAGCTTGCTATAAGCTACGGCGACTAGTCCATATTTAGTGAACATGTCCTTATTAGGGGTGCCCTCCAGTGGAGCCGGATGGTTCACCTCTAATAAGCGGTCCGGGCAGAACCAACTACCAATCAGTGGGGAGAAGATAGGCATGACGGGTTTCAACGGGGACAAAAGTCAGCACTACCTATCTTTTCACTGCTTGCAAAGACTAGACAGAATATCTCTATTCCTCGTTATTTGTAAGCAGAGAATACCTCCAAAGAACCAATATCGAACAACTAGTGTTCGGACAATCAATCAATCAATCAATGGGGAGATAAAGATAGGCATGACGGGTTTCAACGGGGACAAAAGTCAGCATTACCTACCCTTCACTATTTGCAAAGACTAGACAGAATATTTCTATTCTACGTTATTTGCAAACAGAGAATATCTCAAAGAGCACTATTCTTCAAAACAATCAATGTTCGGACAATCAATCAGTGGGGAGATAAAGATAGGCACGACGGGTTTCAACGGGGACAAAAGTCTGCGTTACCTACCCTTCACTATCTGCAAAGGGAGAGAGAGAGAGTATTTCTACTCCTCCCCGTTTGTAGACAGCGAATATCTCAAAGAGAACAATCAATGAGCACAATCTATGAGCAATACTAGTATTCCAAAGCTTCAAACAATCAATCAATTATTTCGCAATTTGTCGTGTATCACGACCTTACCCGGACCGCGTGGACAGTTTCTCGTCTTCCGCCTCCAGCGCCCGATCGTCCTCTACTCTCCGTATTTGCCGCGGCACTCCTGATGGTTCCCAGTCAGGACCGTAGATCACTCGAGAGAGGTCTGCTCGGAGCTAGTGAAGTTCGGATGATCGGCTGCCAGACGAGGGTCTATTGGGCAGGAGCTCTCCCGATCGTTGCAGTCGTTCACTCTGTCGTCGGGACCTCTCCCACTGGATCCACGTGTCGCTGATGGGCCCCACGTTTGGGACGCCAATTGTTAAATGGTAGCGGCAGTTTCAATCGATAACCTTTCAAGTATTTGCCCGGCGGTAATCGCCTCTCATACCCCTCGATAATTTACCAATGAAAGAGGCAGGCGCCGGAGACTGGAAGGCAGGAAACAAAGTTTTATTCCGTCGGAGCAGAACACATCAGATCAGACAGCAAGGTATCGTCACGAGGTGCTCTAACTGCATCTCTGAGACCTGGTCTCTTATACACAGGTTTATTGCTTTATTACACATAGTACATTCTTGAGATTCCCTTGATGCATGAGAGAACATCCCCTGAAGCCCCGGCTCAGATCCGATCCCACACATAGCTACAGTAGAAGTTCCCACCTTACCCGCAGTAGGAGATGGCTATCGCGCAGCAGGGTATTCCGCCAATTCCCGGGGGTGTGTGTGACCGGTCGGGTCTCAGGGGGTAGGGGCTTTGATCTACTGTAATCCCTTTGATGTGGGGTGTTTCCCTTACAGTAGGGGCAATAAACTGCATCCGCAGGGCTAGGTGATGGCCTGGGACCAGTTCGGACAATGGGGCGCAGAGGAAGGGGGTTATCAAAGGAGAGGCATGACCATGTATGGGATGTCGATCGGATGTGGTTCCGTAGCAGGGTCGCGCAGAAGGAGAGGGTTTATGGCCCGTGTATGAGAGAGCGGGGGCGGCCGGCGCGCGGGGGATGCTCGCAGCGCCAGGGGAAAGCGCTGGCGATCGAGAATGAGCGGGGAGAGAGTGGGGTGCCTAAAATGGCGGCCGTGCATTCGCTGTGCGTGGCGCTGGGGAGAGGCAAGATGGCGCAGATAATGTTCAGTTTGCAAGCTAAATTTCCACATACCCTCAGGGGTTCTACCTTGCTATGAATAAATAATGTCCCTCTAGACCTATATTTCTTTCCGTAAGGCTCTAATGAGCTCATATCTGGGGCGCAAAAAACACTCTTATGTACACATAACCAGTTTCTTATTTTTCCCAATTTTTATTTCTTTTTCATCATTTTTTAGATCATTCATTTCTTTTTTTTGGATATTATTATATACAAAAACCATACAATATTAAAAATGTGACCAACTTTACAAATATGCTGTTTTTTGAAAAGCAGAAATTATACAAAACATAATACAAAATGGATGTCAATTGAAACCACACCTGGATATTAGCAATTAATTAAAATATCCAAGATCACAAACCCCCATACTCTTTCACACCTCCTCGTACTCTACATCCATATCACTTTCACACTATACATCCATACTACCCGCCCCAGAACCAGACTACATGCACAGATGAGACCATTGGGGTGAGGGACGCAACCCTCAGATGCTGTGCTGAATGCTAGGGCGTGTCACTCAAACTGGTCGATGCGCGTTTTGATGGCTTATTTCGCTTTGTATGCCATCTTCTTCAGGACCTGTTACTTTGAGATTTTGTAAAGGGCAAGATGAGGGGGAAGACAGATTTTTTGTAATGACAATAAAGAGCGTTATTTTACTATTTATAATGAGCCCCATGGGAGATATCTTACATTTTCTCCAAAAAAGAACATTTAAATATATACATTCGTAATGCAAATGTGCCACTTAGAAGTGTTCTCTTCAAAGGAGACGGACCTACACCCGTGAAACGCATAAAAACGAAAACCAGATATAACAAAAACTCCCCTCTCTGTTGTGTAAACAGAGGGTTCATTGCCCTCATGTTGCAAAAGTCTCATCCTTGAATAGACATTTATAGATCACAATCAGGAGAGTTTTTGTTAATATATCAAAGAAAGTATAAATAAAACATACAATATCTAGAAAAGCCCAGATACACCCCAGTGCCACAAGTCCAAACAGAGTTGCCAAAGAGTCATTTCCAAGACTTCATTCCTATATTCCTATGGTTACCTTATACTGTGTGAGTATCTGGAGGTACTTCTAACACGTTTGTCATTATATAATTCTCATTTATCCGATACCGTTTTCTCACTCTATAAATAAATGTAATGGAGAGACATGTCTTTCAATTAGGCTCTCTCGTTTGTTTCTATGAGCTTGGAATGTTCATGTCCTATCTTTTAACATATTTACCTATTGTTCTACTCTATTATTCCATGATTTAATAGGAATTCCTTCTCCTTGTGGCGGTGTATATGGG
The DNA here is from genome assembly GCF_964204655.1 of Triturus cristatus. NCBI lineage: Eukaryota > Metazoa > Chordata > Amphibia > Caudata > Salamandridae > Triturus > Triturus cristatus. The sequence continues at coordinate 470,963,771 of NC_140590.1, read as the reverse complement.
CTCTTCTAGATATTGTATGTTTTATTTATACTTTCTTTGATATATTAACAAAAACTCTCCTGATTGTGATCTATAAATGTCTATTCAAGGATGACACTTTTGCAACATGAGGGCAATGAACTCTATGTTTACACAACAGAGAGGGGAGTTTTTGTTATATCTGGTTTTAGTTTTTTATGCTTTTCACGGGTGTAGGTCCATCTCCTTTGAAGAGAACACTTCTAAGTGGCACATTTGAATTACAAATGTATGTATTTAAATGTTCTTTTTTGGAGAAAATGTAAGATATCTCCCATGGGGCTCATTATAAATAGAAAAATAACACTCTTTATTGTCATTACAGAAAATCTGTCTTCCCCCTCATCTTGCCCGTTACAAAATCTCAAAGTAACAGGTCCTGAAGAAGATGGCATACAAAGCGAAATAAGCCATCAAAACGCGCATCGACCAGTTTGAGTGACACGCCCTAGCATTCAGCACAGCATCTGAGGGTTGCGTCCCTCACCCCAATGGTCTCATCTGTGCATGTAGTCTGGTTCTGGGGTGGGTACTATGGATGTATAGTGTGAAAGTGATATGGATGTAGAGTGAGAAGAGGTGTGAAAGAGTATGGGGGTTTGTGATCTTGGATATTCTAATTAATTGCTAATATCCAAGTGGTTTCAATTGACATACATTTTGTATTATGTTTTGTATAATTTCTGCTTTTCAAAAAACAGCATATTTGTAAAGTTGGTCACATTTTTAATATTGTATGGTTTTTGTATATAATAATATTTAAAAAAAAAGAAATGAATCATCTAAAAAATGATGAAAAGAAATATAAATTGGGAAAACTAAGAAACTGGTTATGTGTACATAAGAGTGTTTTTTGCGCCCCAGATATGAGCTCATAAGACTCTTACAGAAAGAAATATAGGTCTAGAGGGACATTATTTATTCATAATTTTCTGCTTCTTTCCCCCTTTTCCCTGACCTCTAAGTTATTTGTGTTGTAGGGGGTTGCCTTGCTTCTCTTGTTCTACCTTGCTATGTCATGTTGGACTTTATACATAGTTATTATGCAGGAGATGGTAGTACTGCTGAGTTTCCAAGAATCCTCATGCACAATGGATAAGGCTAGTTTTCAGGGATAATCCTACATCCTGTATGCAGTATCGTAACTAGGTAAAATGTCAGTCCCAAGAACCGTTATGTAGTGTAATGGTAGGGGAGAATATAGGTGAGCCTATATTAGGGTACCTATATGAAACGTAACATTGGGAAAAGAAAGAATGTGGCGTTCAGTCAATACTGCATTCATGCAGCATGCATGTGTGTCCCCAAAATACAAGGTTCAAATGCTACTCTTGTCCAGGTGTTATAAGCAATTCAAACCAATAAATAGCTATGCTCTATGGAACTACATCGGATGTATGACGTTACAACGCATGCTGTTACAACGCATGCTGTTACAATGAAAGTTTTACAACGCGAGTGCATTGACAACGCAGGACATTACAACGCAAGTCTTTACATCGACTTGCACTAGATGGCGTGCTAACATTAAAAAAGTGTAATTTACTATTCCAACTCCAGTCCACGTAACAGTAGGGAAGGTGTTGGGATAGTAAACTACACTATTTTTAATGTTAGCACGCCATCTAGTGCAAGTCGATGTAAAGACTTGCGTTGTAATGTCCTGCGTTGTCAATGCACTCACGTTGTAACAGTTTCATTGTAATGGTAGTGCGTTGTAAAAGTTGCGTTGTAAAGGTTGTTCCCCAACTAGATCACATACATTTTCACATTCCTGATCAACATGCCCGCAGGCAGTTCCACTGGTTAACGATGGGCAGACCAACACTACTAGTAGAATATACTGCCCTGTAAGCCTCAAAGCAGCCTGGCAGGTGTTTAACAAATTACTAACTTAGCTAGTGAAATTCTTGCGCTGCAGGAAGAGCACCCCTACCCCTCTCTGCATGACTGTCTTGTTAAGAAATACTTCAGTGACTTGGTGGCAAAAACTTGGCTGTGTTTCTCAGGACTACAAGTCCTTCCTAACGCCAGTCAAAAGGATTTAGTTTTATAGCCATTCTGAATATATAAATTCCAAGGGCATCCCCTTCACCCATCTCTTGAGAGTTTTCCTTCAGAGAGGCTATGGATCTGTTGCAGAAGCACAATATACAATGTGCAGGTGGTTTCAGAAACTCCTAGAGATGCGACCATGATGAATAAGGGTTGTCCACCAGGAAAAGAAGCCTCTGCAGTCCCTTCAGTGTCATCTGGTGCGGATTGATTTAAGCCTCTGCCCAGCTAGTTCCAGTCGATGGCATCTCAACCAGCCCCATGCAATGGTGCTCAACCAAACAAAAACATTTACGGTTTGGAAACATACATGTACAACTGCTTATGCAAGTCATTTGAATAACAAGTGCAATCATCTCTTGGCTGGACACAGATGTCTGTACTGATTAGAGAAATTAGTCTTTACCCTCCCTAGCAACAGTCCTTCCAAATCAATAAAAGTGGAGGTTGATCGGTCATCCTGAGGTACTCAGCTATGCTCCACTGGGTCTAATTCTCAGACTCATCCACTTCAAAAGAAGAACACGATTTGAAGATGAGGGGGTTGCAAGTACTTTTGCCTAGTTTAGTGTGAAATACATGGTGTCTTAGAGTTTTCTCACCTAGTCTTCTCTGGCAATTTTGAGGGTATAATAGCTGTCAGAAATAGGCATTAACTCTTTCACTTTCTCTGTGGAAAGCATTCTGTACTGTGTCCTTCCTTTCACAAGTACATAGAAGAATCATTATTTCACACAGACATCTGTCAGATACGTCTGTTGGTCACTGGAACCTAAATAGGTATGCTGGTAGTGCCCTTTTCAAATTCTGAAGAAGTCATCGGATGTCATTAACCAAGATTTTTGCTCTCTGTTCCCACTTTGGAAGATTTTAACATCACTTTCACAAACTGGATTATTTCTTGGCGTGGGGTTGAAAGTCAATAAAACAATGAAATATATTTCCATATCCACTACAGATGAACAAAAACAATCTAATGAGCAAAAAGACACTAAGGGCCCGATTATAATGTTGGACAGACCGAGTCCATCCGACATCGTTTGGTAACTGGAACCGAACAACCTCCTGTCGTCGGGTCCAGGCCAGCAAGTAGGATGCGACCGAACCCTTTTCGATTGCAATCCTATACTTTACAATTGGATGATGCATTCTGAACGGAATGCATACTCCCATTGTAAAGAGCAGAGATGCAGTTCATCCCTGCACCCTGTGGCAGGCCCCTTAAGGAGCCTGCCACAGGGTACAGAGATCAACAGGGAGGCACCCTAGGCCACCATTCGGTGGCCTTGCACCTATAGGGGCCCTGCTGGGGTCCCCCAAAGACAGATTCCCAAAGCCTTTCTGTGTCAGAAAGGCAGCCACAGATAGGCTTTGGGAATCTGCCATCGTAATGCCTCGGCCAGAAAGAGCCCGCCGAGGGATTACTAAAGGCTTTTCAAAAGGCGGATGGGCTCTCTGAGCCCGTCAGAGGCCATTCGGAAATCCAATTTGGATTCCCTTACGACCGACCCCATCAAAATGGGTCGGCTGGAAAGGAATCCGACCAGCCGATTATGTTGTGGTCTGACCGACGGTGGGAGCTTTTTCAGCCTACATCGTAATCGGGCCCTGAGTAGCTGAAGAGAAACCAGAGAAAATACTTTTTGAAGTTTTAAAGCAGAAAAGGGCCCAGAAAAAAGTAAAGTGCCATTGAAAAACAACAGTTTGTGGTGGACCAGAACCTTGGCACAATTTAAGACTAACTGCAATAGAGAGAAGATCAGAAATGCCAAGTGGGAAAATCCTTCACCCAAAACGTAATGTGGAACTGGTCCATTTTATTCTGAATTTAGATCTTTTTATATTACACAGATTGATTCACTGATGACAGGTCACATGTACAATACATTACAGTGAATTAAATGTTTTTTTGTTTTTATATTTAACGCTGTATTTTTTAAATATTTGAAGAATGAAGTAATGAATTCTTACAGTGATCAACTGATTGATTTGTCTTTTGGTCTTTCCATTCTAACAAAGATTTAGCAATTTCCACACAAGATCCTCCATTATGGTTTATTTGTTTTGCTAGGATCCAACCTCCCGTGTGTAAAGGACCCCACTTCCCCTCACTCTGGAGCTCTTCTTTAGAAACATATTAGTAGACATGGTGCTGTTCTGCTCTCTCTCAATCATCCAACTGAGCGCAGCAACTTTATTGGCTCTGCTGCGATACACAATTTTTTTGTAGAACTTGGCCGAAGTCACCAACAGCTGGGAAAAGTTCATTCTGGTCAGTCCTGCAGCCCTTAGATCTTCAGGGCAGGCTTCTGGGTACCAAGTCTCTCTCTAGTTGGGATACTGGGAATCCTCGATGGTCAGCTGTGCCCCCTTGGTACTAGGTGTCCTTCTGATTTTTGTGTCCCTGAAACAGTCAAACAGGGGTCAACCACTTAATCATTAGAGAGTTCCAGTACCAGCAGGATTCAGGAGTCCTTGTGTGAGTTCTCTACTTTCAGCAGGAGTCACGAGTCAGCTGCCAGGAGTATTCTTTCATGAGGGCCTTCTTCTGCAGGCGCAGTCTTCCCAGGTCCAGGAATGTTCTGAAGAGGTGGGGGTCACTAGCCTGTGATCGTAGAAGTTCTGCCACCCAATCCTAAAAAATTTCTTCCAGCTCCATTTCCTGTTGCATCACTTCCGTTTTGCCTTACAGTAAAATTACACAGGAGCCCCTGTTTCAAGATGTCAGAACCCACCTACCACCAGGTAGCTCTGTTTTCAGCTCCTCAGGACCCCCCGTGAGGGTCCTGAGACATCTCTGACATCTCAAAGCATCAATTAAACCCATTTCCTCTTCCTAAGCTCAGGGGCAGGCTATAGGCGTCTGAGTCAGACTCTCTTAACTCTCCAAGCCAAGGGAGTACATCCCAGCTCTGCGAGTGGAAATAAAGAAATAAAACCAGTTCTGGCTCAGGCCATTTAAAGTAATTTTTTACAAAGTTACTTTTCCACTTTAGGTATAAAAATCTGATTTCACCATTAAATCAGATTTTGACAATTAAGTTAAAAACAACATTTTTTGGGGGGAAAAAATTGTGAACATTTTTGTGGGTCCTCATATCCGACAATACAAAGGTGTTTATTAAAGTGCATTTTAGGTTTAGAGAACACAATAAACACACGAATCCTGCTAGGTGTTCTCTTGCCTTGATACACCGACTGTAAACCTTCATTCATGAGATAGTAGGGGAGCCCCCCTCATATCTCCTGTTGGATTTGAATGTCTTAATCCTTGGACCGATTTAATCCTTTATTAGCTATTTGAGTTTAAATAACTTTGAAGAATTTTTCCCGGCGGGTCTAGGAAATAAAGATTTTAAACCCATCTAGGCCTCTCCAGGGAATGGTATAGCAAGGCTTATGCAGTGAAATAGCTTTCAGGTTGTATTTCTCTATAAGAGTGTACGCTAAAGTTTAATATGCCCTATTTTCTGTATTCACAACCAGCCCTGGGAGCTTGCAAGGCTCTCTTAAGGGGTGACTTATGGATATAAGAAATAGACTTTTCCTAAATGGCAAAGGCACTTTTCCTTTTTTTTTTTAATTAATTGTTACTAAGCTTTTATCCAATCCTCCCACCCCCAATAACTTTAACAAGTCTTTAGCAGCAAGGTTACATAAATACAATAAATAGTAGTAGTAGGATCATAATAGAAATTCATCACTAAGTCGACACAAAGAAAAACATTACAAACAGCTTAGCCCAAAAATTACTGCACATGAAATTAGACACTTGAATCATCCGCGTACCCTACCCTTCTTTCTTTCCAGTCCCAATCAAGCAGACATTTTCTGATGATTGGTGGATACCCAGTTTGAGAACGGCACCCAGATCCTCCTCCCTTTCTTATTTCACCTTCTTCCCCCTTATCTCATAAAGTGCTTTTTCCAAATTGTAAACATATATAAAGCACCCCTTCCATTGCTGAAATGTTCGGAGTAAGGGATAAAGCCAGGCGGAAGCAACGCAGATCATAAAAACTGCCATCGCAATAAAAATTAGCTTGCCCCCTCACCTGTATTTGATTCAACACCCAGCAACATAAGCTGTGGTGACGGGGATATATATTTAACTTAAGGACTTCCCCTAGAAATCCTGCAATTTCTGAGCTCACTAAATTTAGTTGGGGGCATAAGCAAAACATATGGACTAGGTCTGCACTGGTTCCCGACACCTAGTATAACATGTCCGAGCCACCCCACCCATTTCGCTATCGTGGCAGGTGTTATATATATAAATAAAAAATTGTTTTATAATGTTGCATTTGTAGGTAGGATGAGCATAAACTTGACCCTCTCAGCTCTAAAGATTCCAAAAATCAGGAGTTTCCCAAATCTAATCTCCCCCACCGTTTTAGATTGTGTTTTTCCAAATCGTCCGGGACCCCTGCCTTAAGACACCCCTATGTTTGTGATATCAAGTAATTGGTTCCCCTTACTAAAATCTCCATCAAGGGTATCCTAGAGAAACCTGCTAATACCCCAACCATTCTCAATAAGAAGTCCCTCAGTTGTAAATATTTTTTAAATCCTGGGTCCTGATATTAAATCTACCCCTAACCTCTTCAGATGATGCCATATGATTGCCGGAAAGCAAATCACCCATCTTAGCAAGACCACCTCGTTCCTATTCGGCTAAGCAATTGTCATGGAATATTTTGGGCAGTTTACTATTCTGATGCAGCTAAACCTGCTACTCCCAATTATTTCCGAATTCCAGACCAGTTTCTGAATGCTGCCATCAAAATGTGTCTTTTTATAATCGCTCAGCTCAAAGATATTCAGCAGACAATCCTTAGCAGCTGTCCCAATCAGTAGCTCAAATATCAATGGAACATAACCCTCATTCCCCTCTTCTCCTAACTTATTATTAAATAAAGGGTGATAATATTGCAAAGCTGCCTCAAGATAATATCTCTGTCTGCAAAGGCACTTTTCCATATCATGTGTCATTGCAGTGCATTTAAACTGAAGCCCAGCCATAGCATAGTGGTACCCCTGGCAGCTATATTTTTGTCATATATTTGTGGGGGGAGTGGGGTTGTAAACACACACTGCAGCCACATATAACATTTGACCTACCAAGTCATAAATTGATTTTGATCACTATGTGTGATGGATGTATGAAGAAATGAAATGGCCTAAAGAAGGAGTTGCACTATACTGCAAGGGGCAGATTTACAAGAAAGTGACGCATCTATACAGATGCGTCACTTTCGCTGTGCCAACATGCCAAATCCTTGCGTGCCCATAGATGCGCCGTATTTACTATAAGACGCCCCATGGCGTAAGGATTGACAGATGCGTCAGAAATTCTGACGCATCTGTTGACGGAAAAGTCACACATTGCTGGAGTCGTGTACCATGCACGATGCAACTCCAGCAATGCTCAGGGGCGCCCTATGCCTAACATGCTGCGTCACTCCTTACGCCTGCTTCAAGCAGACGCAGGGTTTTGACGCAGCATGGACGTAAAAGTGACTCCGTGAAATCTTGTAGATTTCACTGCGTCACTTTTACGGGACTTCCTGCGACGGAACACCCACCCTGCATACATTAAACTTGACGCAGGTTTAATGTGGCGCAGGGCTTCACAACGTGACGCATCTCCCTAGATGCGTCACGTTGTAAATGGGCCGCAACTTTTACGCTGCTGCTGCATCACAGAAGTGACACAACAACGGTGCAAAAGTGAGGCAAGGGGCTTGTAAATCTGCCCACACATGCTTAAGGGGAAATCACAGGTGCCTTACTTCTGTTTAGCAATATTTAAGTGCACAGAATCCAGCAGCCAGCAAAACCAGAGAGGAAAAATGGGGGGACCAAGACAAAATCGGATAATTTTCCGTAGTCGACTTCTCCAATCTCATGCAGAAGATTTAGAAACCAGTATTTGTCCATGAGATAAAGCTCCCATTATGGAAAACATCCCTCCTGATTTCCATAATATTACAGGATGCATTCATGAGCTGTAATCCCCAGTACATCTAAATTGTGCACCATTAATCACTGTGTCAAGGCGGCGCTCTTGGCACATGCGTTCTTTGTGTCCATTGTGATGACTGAATGTCATCAAACTAAGGAGACCTTCCTTCCACTTCTCATTCCGCACACAAGTCGCCATCAGCTGATGAGATATTGAGGAACATTGAATTCAGGTGCACCCTCCGACTTTATTTGAATCTACATTGGAGATGGGTGCAGGCCAGGCTGCTTCTAAAATCACAATTTTCAGGAGATGCACCTTCCCCCTCTCCATTACTGCAGGGAATATTTCTCCCATTACACATGGGAGGACATTCAGGCAGAGGTGAGTCAGCGTCGACAGCATTCTTCAGACATGCTTCTATCAGAGAGACCTACAGGACAGCTATGTAAACACTACAACCTTAAGGATTCTTTAGGTGCCAGTGAGGAGCCGCTTTACATGTAGAGTGCCTCATGCTAACATGCTACTTTTCCTCTTCATTTTAAATATACTCTGGCACTTCAGTCCACTCACAAGTAGTAAATAGGAAAAACACAGGCTGTAGAAATGGGATAATGTTAGCTTTATGGCGACCCCACTCACTTTAACACCAGCTACCAATTTGAAATCGGTCAAACCACCACACCGATAGGCCACATTTCAGAAGGGAGGCCTGATGTGCGGCAGCTGTTTATTTATCTGAATGGAATAACTTTGAGAAGCGGTTTCCACGAGCTGGCAGGATGCCCAAGGTTTGTAGATAGGAGAAACCCAGCCAATGAAAACACCCGGAATCCCATGCACTGTCCATGCATTACCTCAGCCGCGTGCCCACGTGGTCGAGTATAAGCCTTCTAAAATATTTTGGCAGCAACAGCAGGAAAAGCGCATCTGAGGTATTTGTTTTTTCAGCAATTCACGTTTTAAGTATTAACATTTTATTTCTATCATGGGGGTTTTTTAAACTGCAATTGTCCCAGTCTCGCTGTTGTTCCTGTGCCGTTCCACTGCTCATCTATACATTTGCTCCTGGCGTTGCCCTGTCTGGGGGTCTCTGCCGCATTCCGGGGCTTCAGCCGCTCATGGGAAAAGAAAAACAAAATCCCAATTTTCCAGATGTACAAAACTGAGGAAAACACAGGATGATACCGGGCATAGCAACAATTAATTCCGGCTGCTCTCTCAAAATGGACATTCTTCATTTGACCTTTGCCCTCGTCTGCCTCTTCTGCGAATAAAACGCACTACTTCTTAAGTTTTCCTTTTTATGACGTATGAAATCATCTTGATCCCGTAAGTAAATACATTTGACCTATGTGGGTGTTGTATTTATATAGTATTACCCCCCGCAGGGTGGTTACCACCTCTTTACAAATCCCAAAATAAAACTGGAACAAAAAGAAGAGGCTAATGGTTCGAGAAAGGAAAGAGAGAGAGAGAGAGATAAAGCGAGATGTACTGAGATGGAAGGAAGAGAGGGGCTGAAGAAAGTAACTGAGCCTGCTTTTAAATGTCGTTGAGTCTCTTGACAACCATTTTGTGATTCTGGGCAAATCCCTTTTGCACCCTATCATGAATATTGTAAATATGTAAGCAACTGTGCAATGTAAATATTTGTGAAATGTTGAGTGCACTATCTTGTAGAGTTGTAATCACATGGTGGGAACATTTTCAAGTCCCCTTCTAGGGCAATCAAGTGTTACTGGGCTGACACTGTAACATTTCACCCAAAGAATGTGGTCTTCTCCAAACAATAATGTCACAATCAATAGCATGCATCCCAATCACCCAAAGATGATTTTTTTGGGGATGTTTCGAGTCAAATTAATGAAGTACCTGATATTAGGAGCCAATCAAAGCTGGCTGTCTCAGAGAATGACAGGGAAAACATTTCGACTATTGGCTATGCAAAGCGGCCGTGCGGCCGCGAAAGTGAAAGTGATCGCGATCAAACATAGTAATCGCGGTAAAAGCGGCGCGCGCGCCCGCGCACATGCACTGTAGCTCTAGGCTGGCCTGGTAGCACTTCTTGGAGCCCTCTCAATAAGTCTCGCCAGACCAGCGCATGCGCTGGGTCAGGCGAGACCTAAAAAGTGCGCCAATTGGTTTTATGAAGGGGTCAGGATAGCAACATATATAAACCATATGTATTGTCTGTGTCATAAAATCAACAATAATGATTATAAAATGTATATTTCATTAACTCAGACGGTGATAATTTTAATAAAGGTGATTGTCATAAAAAATGTAATAAAGTTTTAAGAAAAAAAACATTAACATGTCTTTGCGTCTTTTATTTATATTTTTCAAGCTACAAAGTGAAGCCATAGAATCAACCACAAGGGGGCTCTGCACTGCAGCTGAAGATACCCTCATGGGGGTTCAATATGGAGTTTCCCTATATAGATGGTTGGACTATCTTCACAGGATTTCATCATCGTTGAGGATGCATCATCTTCCAAACCGATGGCTAAGAAAGTGGAGGTTGTAGTCAAGTGCTCTTATGCAGCATCAACCTTTTCCTGTGCATTCAACTTGCATTGTATGGTCCCTTTTAAGAGACTTTCACGCTCTTTTCAAGCTCTTGATCTTTTTCTGTGCATACTGATACAGATGCAACTTGCATTGTGTAATTCCTTTAAGAGACCTTCAAGATCTTGCCCACTACTTCCAGCAGGGATATGACGGTACTGCTATCATATCCACGATGGAGTAGCAAGTCAGATTCCTCTCAGATTTCTCATTTTAATATTTATGTGCTGCTGCTCCTCGGTCTTCGGTGGCTGAATACACACAGTTATGCACGAGATCATGGAGGGCTAACAGCTTAGAAAAGTAATTAGCTGATTCATATTTAATTTTATGAAACCAGACTAGTGGGCCCAGAACTGGAGGAAATGGTGAAAATATTGGCAGATGACCGGAAAAGTGGCTGGGGGGCCACGTCCCTGATAAAATCCGGCCTAGACTTGCTTCTTGGCCCCTTCTCCTACAGTAAAGTCCCTGACTATTTGTCTAGAGAATCTTTTAAAAATGCTCCCATGCGTGGTCATCTAAAAAGCTTTGGCCAAGGTTGGAATAGTTTATTGTCAAACAAGGGGTGGGTTTTACAGACAATTCTTCTTGGATACAAAATTAATTTCTCAGAATGTCCTCCAAACAACTTCAGATTGACACCAGACCCTCATTGCGCTCCATTTTATTGGGCTCTTCTTCAAGGGATACAGGGATTACTTCTGAAAGTTCTTGAAGTGGGACAAGAGTTAGGATGCTATTTTAGTCTCTTTCTGGTTCAAAAGTGGTCAGGGTAGTTCCATCCTCTCTTGGATCTGATGGATGTAAATACTTTCGTCCCTCAAGTGTTATTCAACATGGTGACTCTTCAGTTCTGCTTCTAGTAGTCCCCGGTGACTACTTAGCATCATTGAGCATAAAAGATATGTGTGTCCATATATCCCAATTCATCCAGAATATCAAAGGGTTCTTAATTTCTGAATCTGGGGTCAGCAGTATCAGTTTACGGTCCTTCCATTCAGCCATTCATCAGCCCGAGGGTAATTTACAAAAAATATTGCTCTCTTGGAGGGAATTCTTAATTTCAAAGGGATTAAACTTTGTATGCACTGAGATGATTGACTAATGTCTTCATCTTCTCATCCCATTGGGTTCAGTAAGAATGCCAAGTGATCCAGTCCTGCCGATGGAGCACACTTTGCTCTGACTTTGAATCGCCACTGTATTGGAGCACTGTTCGATAAAGATCTGGGGCTATTTGTTCTTGCCCAAGTAAGAAAAGAAACACGTTCTCCCATTTGTTTGCATCGCTACAGAGTAAGCAGAAAACAGCCAGAGACCAGTTAATGGTAAAGGAGATGTCTTCCACCCTGATCTCATAGTTATCTGGAACCCCTGGTGCAGCATCTTCTGGCTTGTTGGCACCCATCCTCAATGAACTACAAGATGTAAGGGGCATATTATCAAGACAGGCGATAAAATTATCGCCGCTTCAGCGGCAGAAAACTGCCACTAAAACGGCAATAATGGGCTTGATAATATGCTCTATGGAATTCCAATTTAAGCCCATGTTAGATGTCCTTCACATCTAACCTGAGCTTCAATTGGAATTCCATAGAGCAGATTATCAAGCCCATTATCGCCGTTTTAGCGGCAGTTTTCTGCCGCAGAAGCAGCGATAATTTTATCGCCTGTCTTGATAATATGCCCCTTAGTTCCTGAGACTCAAGGCATTTGTCACTTTCTTCAGTGCTGGCTCCAGTCGGAGAACTTGGACAAGGTAGTCATCTTAAGAACAGATGCTAAAAGAATTAGCTGCCGATCTGCAACCACGAATTCACTTCAAAGATCTAATGCAAGGCTAGATGGTGTGCGTGACAGAACAAACAATTTGGTGGCTTGCAGTATAAACTGACAGGGAAGTCCCCAGAATGTTTTGTTGGCTGCCTTTTCACAGGGCATTTAACTGTGGGCAGAAGAAAATCTTCGCCATCGGACAGAAATCTATTTTCGGGAGAGGGAGAATAGGTCTGCCCATCACCTGACCACGGTTTTATTTAATATTTGTAACAATGAGGTTAGCCCACTAGTCTTTCAAGAGACTGTATCTTGCGAGCCATGGATGGAGCTTTGCGAGCCATGGATGGAGCTTTGCGAGCCATGGATGGAGCTTTTTGTCTCGAGACCAATGCCCTTCTGCCGAACTTTTGTTTTCTGATTCCAACTTCAAAAGCACGGGGAATAGATGCCCTGGTAGTTGCATATCCAAGAGCGGTGGGTGTGCTTTTCTTCCTTTCCCATTGCCAGCCACCCCAGGCTTTAAGGAGAGTGCAAAACAAGAAGGACAGGCTATTCATACTTGAACTTTGGTGGCCGCGATGACACTGGTAACCCCTTGTAGTCCAGTTAGCATGTCACCCACCCTGATTATTTCCCATAATGCATCTCATTACTCTCTCGAGTTCTAGCCCACTCACATGTAGGTATTTACATCCGTCTGTCTCGAAGACCATAAACAATGAAGATGTATGTTAGACACTGAAGACAGTGTTAACCTAGTTAATATCCTATATTTTTTCGTTATGGGTTTTTTCTAGACTTAGCTGTTTCCCCTTCAGGAAGCCACTGGAAAGCAATTAGAGACTTTATGGACCCAGAGTCCTGTCCATTATCTAATAAACTTCCAGATTGCTCAAGAGCTTTTCTTTGATGAGACCAGTAATTCATTCTCTTATTCCTTCATGGGATTTAATCTTAGCTCTTCAAGCTCTTCTGCAGTTCCCGTTCGAACACTTACAGCCCGTAGACCCAAAATTCGTGTCTGCTAAAGTATTGTTTTGGTGCCAATAAGCAGCTGGACCATTACTACTCAAACAGTCAGGACTCGAGCTCTCTATAGTTAGGGGAAACCTGAACGCTGCTTCAAACGCACAAAACGACCCAAAGTCCAGGTTAAAGCAGAGCGTGCCTCTGTTTTACATCCCAGGGTTTTCTAGACATTCTACCCGCCTCAGCAACAGATGAGCCTTCCGTCGCTGCTCATTGTGCGTGCTGCACAGCCCCCACTCAGGCAATTCATATCACCTCCTATCCATAGGTAACATTTGCAGATTTTTAGAGTAAGATTTCGCCGCTTTTCAGCATCTGTTGCGCTTATTTAATTGATGGATCTGGGCTAACGCGAAGAAAGAAGCGCATCTCAGCTCAGTACTTGCAAACCCAGGAAACGCATTAGTTCTCTGCGCTGTAGGGCCGTGGGAATCCGCGTGGGCTCACTAATTTAAACCCGTTTATGAAAATAAACATCCTGCCTGGCTAATCAGGGCATAATACACAATTAAACCTCGACAGCATGACAGCCTGACAAGGAGGTTATCGCGCGGGAGCAGAGCGAGTGGCGGACCCGTCACACTCATGCTGGAGAAACTGTTCCAGAGCAGCTTATTTACAGATTAGCTGACGTGGGTAATTGCTCTGGGCCTGGCCCACGAGAGCTGCAGAGTACAAGCTGCTTTTCCAGCTTCGCAGTCGGTTCACGTTAAGTGTGAGGGCCACGAAAACATTACTACAAAGAGGCGATTCATCTGAGACTGGAAGAAAGATGCCGGCCTAGCACAGGCCGTGCTTGTGGCGGGACAGAGGGGCTTGAAAAATAGCTTCGCTGGCCTGAGATCTACCAAGAGCCCGTGGGGCCATCCATCTTTTTATATGATGTCATAAATCTCCCATAAGACCACGCGGTTTCCGTGACTGCAGGTCAAGAGCCTTTACTCCCTTTCCTGTGGACGCAGTTCTAGGAGTGGCACTGGCAACAGTAGCCCCGTTCTGAAAGGCGGGAAGATTTTAGGAAGTTCTCAATAGTATGTCTGAAAGGTTACTCAGAGGTCATAACAATTTTGGTATAATATTTCAAACGTGCACAGTGCAGATGTAGCACATTATGTATAGTATCGCCATTGGCACCCCTCAGTCCCCCCTCCAACAAAATACATTACCCAATAATAACACACACACAGACTGTTTGATTGGGTACAAAATGCTGCAGGTTTATTACATACACCATTATGTAATAGGTGAGTTATCTTTCGGGCGATCCAAGGGCAGGCAACCAACTGGGCCGCCTGCCCGCCTTATGAGCCGGGCAGCACTGAGGCGAACCCCGCCTTTGCTGCCGTCCAAGTGATTCTCTTACAGGATCACGTGACCGTTGGTAACTTCTACTCACGCCCCTTCCCGGGGCGGAGCGTAGCATAGCAAACCCCCGGTTGTTCAGGCCCACAACCGCCCGAAGGACTAGCGGGGCGCCGACACGGCTTCCGGGACCCTCCCATGAGGCTCCTCGGATTTGGCTCTGGCGCCCCCTATGGTGCCGCGCAGAGGGACCCTTGGTATTGGCCTGCTTCCAGATCGCCCTGTAACTCCGCCTGCAACAAAAAAAAAACGGAAACATTACAATAGTCTCACCCCCACCTGCCATCACCACGCCGGGTAAGCGGTAGGGAGGGATGCGGCGTGCGAGGCGAACAAGAAGTCGCCGGCATGGTGGGGGAGGGCTATATAGCCTCCCCCATGCCCAGAGGAGCCCCGGAAGTGACGCCCCTCGCGTCATTTCCGGGCAGGAAAGAGGAGGGGGACACCGGCCGGAGTCCCTGCCCCCCAGGAGGGGGAGGCGTGGAGGGGTGACCGGTGCACAGGCGACACTAGGGCGCCGACCGGTCTTGTGGCCCCCTGCGGGGTCCGCGGTCAGCGGCAAATACACAGTGTTAGTACACCAAGAGATAATTAAGCAGAACGAATACGGAAGACATTTACGAGTAGCTACTACAAGCAGCTGCTACATACGCCTGGTGCGTCCTTTGGTGAGCCTGGCAATACACCTATTACCCCGATCCGTAAGAGTCATGATTCTAGCAAGTGATAGCAAGCAGGGCTCTGTGAACCCTGTTTCCTTTCTGCCACTTCTTGTCCCTTATCTAAGCTGTAAGCATCAAAGATTTACAAAGGGTGGGAAAAGGGTAAACCTTGTGAAGCCGTTGGTTCCAACTGGTGCGTTATTTCACTTCAGCTACTATCGTCATTTTGAGGAACCAAGGGCATATTCACAAGGGCTTTATTCTGCTTTTTTGGCTTAAAAAGCCAAAAAGCGGAGATAAAACTATTGCCCAGTTTACAAGAGGGTGCAAACATAAATAATCGCATGTTAGCACCCTTTTTCCCAGCGCCTCCCTTTAAGTGGGCATCGCTGGACTACCTTGCAAATATCGCTGATGTTCACATCGTGATATTTACAAGGCAGCCCACAGGATTTTAGCAGACGTTAGATTTTGGCAAAAACTGCCCTTTTTGCCAAAATCTAACATCTGCTAAAATCCTGATTTACCTATGTTTGACATAAGGAGTGGATTATGCTGATACGACCACAGGGTCGTATCAGCAAGGTTATCGCCGTTTTGCAGGGAACATCGCTGGAAAACCAGCGATGTTCTCTGCAAAACAGTGATAACCTCGCTATCTCTGTAATTTTTATCGCCCTGGAAAAACACGTTGTTAATAACGTGCTACCAGGGCGGTAAATTCCAGAGATAGCGCGTTAAGAAATTTATCGCTAAGCACGGCCAGCGATAATTATCTCTGGCCGTTGATAATATGCCCCCAACATTTATGAAAAAACAATTAGTTCAATCAACTGATTGCTGCCTCACTTATACCACTACAGTTGTCATTATCAATATTAATTAAAACATTGGAATGTTGAGAGCTCCATTGAAGACAATGGAGTATCTCTGTACTTATAATGGCTGGCTTAAGCCTTCTGCCCAAACATTCGAATGTTTGTCTTTCTGTATCTCCCTTTTTTATCCCCTTTGTTGGTAGGCCTTTTCCCCCACCCCTGTGCTAAGCCTTTTTTTTGGCTATCTGGAGACGTTTGCGCTTAAGCCCCTGTAACATTTTGACCACATAAGGTATCCACGCCAAATTTGTGTCCTTTTCTTCCAACATTATGGGGATTTTAAAGGTACCCAGAGTTTGTTGATTCCCCTAGAGGGGACACAGAAATTAGCCAAAATACAGCTCCTTTTTTTTTGTTGAAAAATTGGAAAGCGCTGCAGATGAAAACGTCTGTTTTTTCCCTGCAAATGGTATCAACAAAAGGGTTTGTGGTGCTGAAATCACCATCTTTCAAACTTTCAGTGACTGACAGACTTTTATCAGCAAACCAAATAATTATACACAGTTTTTGCATTTTACCGGGACATAGCCTATTTTTGCTATTTTTTGTGCTTTCAACCTCCTTCCAGTTAATGGTAGAAATGGGTATGAAAGTAATAATGGATCCTGGAAAGCTACATATTTCAGAAATGTAGACAAAATTCTGAATTCAGCAAGGGGTCATTTTTGTAGATCCTTCAAGATTCTTTATAGAAACTAACAGATGAAAATAGGAAATATTGAAAATTAGCTGAAAAAACTAGCCATTTGTGCCAACGTTATCACCTGTAACTTTGTTTGAGTATGACAGATTTTTTAAAGCAATATACCGTTACATCCGCTTGACCCTTCTCATTGTGAGGATATATAGGACTTGTAGGTTTACTTGTGGTAAATTGATAATTCTGCATTGTGCTCCTCATGAAACTGAAAAGAATTCCTAAACTGGAGCTTTTTTGTTGCCTGAAGAACTTGTTGAGGTGGAGCTCAGTGGTTTTGTTGGCCTTTCTCCAGGACAGGCTATGACTGTTCTAGGAGTGGTCGCTGCTGCAAACTTTTGAGGCATTCTTGAAAAGATGTAAGCAGATGGTGTTGTTGAAACTACATGACTTAGAACAGGTTGAATGGAGGTGAGTTGTACTTAGTTTGTGCTACTCTCCACACTAACACCCAACAATCACCTTCCTCACTTCCAAAGCGTTAAGGAAACTTCCTTTTCCCTTGTTTCACGTGGTGGGTCTTGGTCAGGTTTTAATCCATGTCATGATCATCAGAAAGAGGGCTTGGTGGAGGCAATGAAGTGTTCATTCTTTTCCTTGTAGGAGATCATGAAGCTAATGTGTCAAATGGAAGACCAATCACAATAACATCTTGCTCAAGCTCAACCTCCTGCTCTGGTCCTACTTCCAGAAAGTCAGATGCTGCTGGGTGAAATTCCAGTTGTTGTCCTTCCTATGAAGATTTGGTTCGCTGCTGAGGCATATTTATTTCAACTCACTGCTAGTCTTCATGACCACAGTCACTGCACCACTGAGATACAGAGGCTTTGGTTTTTAGTGGTGATACCATTTATCTAGGGAAGATACTTCTTCTAGACTCTTTCTGCTCAGGGGAGGGTGCAGCAGGTGTGTCACATTTCTGGAAAATGAGGAATGCTTGATTCCAGTTGTCCCACTGGCAGCAGACATATTCTCCTCCTAACTGGCTACTTTCCTTGCAGGAACCCTGATCTTCTTTACTGTAGCAGTGCACGTAGCAGAAACAGTTAGCAAAGGACTCCGGGGCCACTATCAGTTACTTCGTAGATTTCTCTACGTGTTAACTTCATGATGGAAGTCTTGTGCACCTGCAGGCAATGAAAATGAAGCAGGAAGTCAGTCAGACTAGGGCATTCTAGTCAATTTAATACAAGTCACCATCAGTCATCACAAATTCTTAACAATAGTAAACCCATGCATAAAAGAACTTTATTTTTTTCAAGATATTACACAGGAAACACTGTGTTTGTGTCTTTCAATGACCCATGAGACTCATGTGGGAGACAGGCAAAATCAGATAAATTATCTAAACAATAGCTGGTGTCCCTTTAGGGCAATTAGGACCCCTTTACAAAGGTAAGGGTAGGCAAGTGCAAATCAAGTAAATTAATTCAATAATAGCTGGAATTCCTCCAGGACCCAGGTGGACTTATGGGATGCAAACACAAATCAAGTAAATTAATGATATCAGGTGTCCATCCTTCCAGGGCACATAAAAGGCAGGTAAAGAATCATGAATAAATGAATCAAAGATACCAACTATAAACTACAGACTACTACAATCTGCCACGAGCACAAATACAAGTAAAGAAAAACATTGGCAAAAATTAAATGGGCTTTTTCTATCAATATTACTAGAAAATGGCTATAACAAATGGAAAAATGATTGAAACACATACTGGTTGCATGAAATGGTACTCACTCATCACCACAACTTGGCCAGCAGAGAAGGAGGAGGAATAGGACAAATACAAAATAGCCACGACACACACGCAAACACAAATACTCACTGGCTGCTCAATATGGAGGTTGCAACATGACCTGCAAAGAAGAAAGCATGAAGAACAAATAACATGGTTGCCCTATCCTGTCTGGAGCATCTTTCTTCCCCCCAGAAAATCATGTAGCATTGCATGGAAGGGATTGCACTATTAAATATACCCAAAATGTGTCCAAGCATACCCATGGGAGTGCCTTGTGCCTTATCTATCCCCAGTAAATCAACAATGTCAGGAAAGAAAATACACTTTAAAAATGCTCAATGCAACATCAATTACCAAAAAACCTTTTAAAGTTTTAGAAAAAAACACAATAATCAAACATGTAATGCTCCCACATATTTGGCCATGTCTCGAATAAAGTCGTCCCCAAAGAGTAGGGCCTTGCACCTCCTTCTTTAGTGGCCAGTTCCACTAGCTTGGGGTCTTTCTTCAAAAGAATGCTCTTTCTTCTCTCGTTGGATGGAGCAGTGTTCACAATTCCCAGAAGGCAAATCGCTCTTTGTGCCCATTGGCATAACTATTTGGGGTCAATGAGTGCATCTTCCAGGTAGGCTGCCTCAGCCATCTCAAACATTTTAGTTAGAGGTCCTGTAATATCTAGTAACCGGTCCTGGCAACTCTTTAGTCCTTTGCCCAGACCTTTTGTAAGGTCTTTCCCTCCTTTGGCGATGAATGCCACTACCTTAGCGTCTAGGTCTGGTGTTGCTGCAACCTTATCTGGGAGGGTGGGGCGTGGGCATTCAGATCTCTTGGGGGATTCTAACTTCTTTCGGGATCTTTTTCCTAAGCCCAAAGGACAGGTATTCTCCAATGTGTTGAGAAGGGGTCCACGCTGGGGATATGGGGTGTTTAATAAGGAGTCACCTATGCTTTCTCCGAATGGGTCAATAATATCCATTTCAGGCCTGAAGGCCTTAGATGCCTCATCAGTTGTACCCATGTTCCTTACTTCTGTTTGTGCGACGTCTGTGTCAAAATCAGAGGAGTAGGAGAGGATGATTTCATCCTCTAACTCCTCATCACTATTAATGTGAAAGTGTCACTCTGGGCCTTCCTTGTGCCCACCTGAGGTCCCCAAGGAACCATCCATATCACTGCCAGAGCATGATGTCATTTCCTTTGACCCTTCAAGTTTTTTTGCCCCTTTTTGTTCATTTTCTTCTCCAGTTCGTTTTCTCTGGGCCTTCATTGCCCAATCTGCCCCTTCTGGGTGTCTAGTGCCAGCAACTGGCCAACCTTGTTTGGAGAGCATCTCCAGCTTTTTGTTAATTGTATCATCTAGTGACCCCATTACCTTGTCTAGTGCTTTGCTTTATTAATGAGGCCCTCTAGTATGTCTTCCATTATGTTAGCATGCTGATTCCTGTGGGTCTTCATAGAAGAGCAGCTATTTCCACAGTGACTCAAACTACAACTGCCAGAATGCAGTTAGATAGAATGTTAAGCTTAAAATGGCCGCTCTAGTCAGGGAATGGCCTTTCCCAAAGTATAAAAATGGCTGTCGGCTTAGAAACGCTGTTATTGCCCATTTCTAAGGGCCTTCCCTCTAAACATTGTTATTAGACCTTTCCTCCTTTTTAACTTGTTGTATTTATTAAGCGCTCCGGCAGCCACTGGGGAGATCGAGGGCTGTCGGAGTTCCTGAAACGAAGTTTACTCCACACCGAGGCCGTACGTGTGGTAGGTCACGTTAATTAGCCTCGTCAGGGGGGGGTTAGAGGATCAGTCTTTGTCTTGCAAGCCAGTCAGGAATCAAGGCCGGCTCGCGAGGGTGATTCATGCGTTGCCGGGCCGCACTGTTGTTAGCACAGCGCGGATCCAGTTGCCTGGCTCCCGCTTGCCATTGTTATGGCGTTGCCATGGGAGCCGATGCACTTCGTCCTGCTTTACTTTTAAAAGGACACCGACACCTGCTGGGAGGAGCGCATGGGGGTTGCTATCTAAAAGTAAAATATATTTTTGGGATTAAAGGATACATTTCGGCCTTAAGAAGCCGAGAGGGGACCTACAATGTGTCGGGTGCGAAGGGAGGAAACCTCCGGTCTGACGGAACAGTAAAAACCCATATGTCGATACCAACCAACCAGCATTCCCCAAATAAATAATAATTATAATTACTATGAGTAGTAGTTAACCAATAAATTAGTAACATAGGGCGAATAACTTATTTAAGGGGAAGGGTGGGTTAGTTAATTATAATAGTTATAGACATAAGAGTTATAAAGGATGGAGGGTGTACTTATCTTGTGAGCAGCAGCAACAAAGACAAAAGAATACTATTTGTGGGGGGGTCTTATAGTCTACTAGAATGTTTTCAAAGTTCTATGTTCTTCAATTGTTGCTGCTGTAAGCTGGCAATTAAGGAGATTTGCATAATGTCAGCCTCCGTGTCATGCCATAAAATCATGTATATGGTGTGGTCAATGAACCAGGGAACTATTTTGAAGGTTTCATTCCATACTGCCTTTTAAATAAACTCCTAGCCTCTAGAAAAGTCATAGTTTTGACAATTCTGTGTTATGTAGATTCTGAATCACAATCCCTCTACCACACCATGTGGTAAGCTTTCTCTCATTACTATCCATACCTTTGGGAGAGTCAAGTACCACACAATGTGGCAAACTTTCTCTAATTGCTATCACTACCTAGGGAGTGTAAAAAAGAAGTATCTTCATTATTGAATTGGAATGAAATAGAATTACACAAAGTGAAAACAGAAAACATACACCTGTCCGGGCTTTCCAATTTTACTACATTGCGTGATCCTAGGCAATTGTTTTATTTCACTTTGTCTCCATTTTTTTTATTAGCGAATGTAAGAGCACCTTGAAATATATGTGTTCAGGATCTACACTGTACAAAACCTCGTCTTGTGTTTGATTTAACAAGCAATAATGTTGCCTATGTGTAGTAAAGCCCCAGGCCACCCAGAGGGTTCAACGTGACAAATGATTAGGCTCTTAGTTAATTATTGGCATTGGTGTCAGGATGGGAGGAGGCATGAATTCATTATTTTTTTAAGTTACCTCTTTAAAAAAAATACTTCTCAATGCACTGATATAATTTGATGTACTAAAATGAAACTTTTCTGCATGTTATTGAGATACACGTTCTTGAATTTTGAAGAGACTTTGTCATTTTTATACACTTTTGTTGCAAGATGTCTTAAAATGGATGTGTTCATAAGGTTAAGTTGTGCTGGACACCTCATTTGCTTCATTTTTTCAGTTATCTTGTGAGTAAAGCTCCCCCTTTATTTAACATCGTTCTGAAAGTTAGCGCTCTCTTAACTAAACAGCAGCCCAGAGTGGTCAGCAGAGGGCTGTATGTAAAGGCCGGGAGGCCCATGATCGGCCCCAGGCTGTACTTTGAGTATCACTGCTCTAGATGAATAACAAACAAAGAATATGGAGGAATGCCATTGAATAAGAGGCGGGGAAAAGAGACACTGAAGTCATCAAATCAGGAGCAAGGGGCTGACTCAAAGCCAATTATATGTATATATTTTAATGTCAGTGGCATTAGCTCTTGAACAACACACTGTCTATAGGTGCAAGCTAAAACTCACAACAGGAAAAATAAAACATATCTTCAAAAAGATATACATTTAGTGGAACTCATTCCTAACTAAAATAGGCATCTAGAATCGTGAGAGATTTTATAGTTGGATGCCCTTGTTAATCTGCCCACCAGTTGTGCAAACTCTTCATTGTTTTGTCTTTAAGAATAGAGAGTGAGATGCAGAACGTTGCCCCCTTGGTATATGTTATTACTTTAGCACGTACTTACAGTAACCTGGTTCAGGCCCTGGCTGCCACTATCTCTTCCACACAATGCCATGATCGGTGCTACCATTTGGTGCAGCAGGTGCACCGGCACCAGGGCTCAGAGCCCTGAGGGTTTCATTGAACCCTGATAACTGTTGTATTTAATTACTATTACTATCACAGCAGCAGTCAAAGGGGCCATTTTCCTTGCTTGCACCAGGACCCAAGCCCCGATGGCATCCTTGCTAGGCTACTGAAGGAGACATCTTAAGCTAGCAGTACCGTGTCAACCTGAATCACTGCACGAGCGTCCGTCTCCCTCTCTCTCCGTTCCGCGCTCTGGAAAAAAGCTGTTACCGAGAACGAAGTCAGGTAAAGGGAGACTGCGGCCTGTTTTTTCCTTCGAGAACTGCTTTCTTTCTTAACATTGGCAGAATGTAGGCCCCTAAAGTCTACCTTCCGTTTTTACCGTTTCCCCAAATGTAGGAAGGCGGCAGAGCTGAATTGTTATTAATCGGATGCGGGATGCCTCGAGCGTTTGCAGCGGGAATTCAGTTCGAAAAGACGGACAATTCTCAAAACTCTTTGAAGAAATGAAATGGCGCCACCTATGGGCTTTGTGATGATCTTTTTCTAAAGTGTCAAGCCTGAAAAGACAAGCAAAGTGGTCGCCTCTTGGGTGCTTAATTGCGCGAAGGATATTGCACTGGAAATTGAGGGCGAAAAGAAGCTGTCAGAGAAGGCAACAGCTATTTGAATGCGGGTGTTGGCAAAACAATTAACATATTATTAAATACAAAGAAAGAAAATGTTTACTTGACATCTTCGGTTTTCTTTTTTTCCGATGTGCATAGACTGGGAATGGCCAGGCTCGATTTGTACCTAGTTATGCACAGTGAAATTCATGCGAGCAAAACCACAGGAATGAGGCATAGAATTAAGTCGGAAATAGAGAAAAATATTTATTTTGTAAATAAAAGAAACTAAGAAGAGACTCTGTAGGTCGTTCCAAACTGCAGGATCCAAAAATGAGCAAGCGTTTAGCAAAGCCAATACGTCTGGGTGTAAGTTGCGAACTTATAAACACGTGGGCATGCATAAAGTGCATTTGTTTATGAGTCAGCAACAAAAACCCGACAGAGAGAAGCAGGGAGATGTAAAATAGCCCGTAAGGCATTTTCTATGCGTGCAATCCATTGAAGGCGGAAGGACCCATCCAAAGAGCCAATAACATTAGATGACGGACCAATTATCTTCTGGGTTGAGACCAATATATCATTGACAATAGTGTCGAGCCAATGGGTGAAAAGGACGGCCAGGGCCAGCTGTATCTGTATTAGAAACAACAGGTCTGATTGGACAGCTGTGATGCCAGACCTAAGGAGAGTACACAACAGACCCTTGTTCTGTACATTGTGAGACACAGAGCATGTGGTGTTTGTAAGCACGAAGGGGCAACACCCAGACATGTAGTTGAACGTTATTTTAGAGGCGTAGCGGTGAAGTGCCAGAGAATCTACCCAGCGCTATACAACCATCTCCAACGAACTTTACTGATACAAATGTCATTGCCTACCTATCAGGTGATTGATTCTATAAAGTAAGACTTTCTGAGAGTCAAGGCTGCTCTTGCGGTGGCATTCTTCATCAATTGACAATTGTTTGTAAGGCAGCATGGTGTTCCCAAATAAACCTAGTTCCTAATCAAGGCAACAGCCAACCACACCTGTGTGTAGTGAGCCCTCTAGCTTAATGCTGAAAGCCTTTAAATCTGATGCATTCATGATCAAATCTGGAAGAAGTGGCAATATTAACCCACTGTGGATAGAAAAACTTTGAATGAAACCTGAAGTTTAGGTTGCAAAATGTGTCCATATCCAGAGGGCAGGCAACCCACCCCAAAGGGCCAGAACTAGGAGCACCATATGTCTTCACTGCCTTCTCCCAGAATAAAAACTCAGGTACATCAGAGTTCAGCGTAGGCCATTTGTTGTCCAGCCATGTGTACACGTACAAAAGACAAGTTGTCAAATGAGCAGTCAACTTATCGAGGGCCCTACTCGCTAGGCCTGTGGAGGACCTGGGTGTTACTGGCGTTAGGAGTCACAGCCATGTGGGTGGATTAGAGCGTCAGGAGGATGAATGTAAAACATAAATACCAAAGCGGACCCATGTGGTACTGCACAGCTGATCTCTCCTCAAGCAGATGCGGAAAGGGACAGTCATCAGTGGTGAGCCGCTTGAACAGTACTGGTTTATTTTTTTAGGTCCTTGATATACTGTCAGGATCCTGGACACAGCCTGGCCGGGTGCTTTACAGAGACAAGACATAGAATAACAGTGAGGCAAGCAAAGAATGAGTAAAAAACAGGGAATCTAGGTTTTTCTAAAAGATGAGGTTATCATTGTAGAGCAGGATTTTAGAAGACAAAGTAGAACAAGTGGGAAGTGATTGCAAACAATCTTTTAGGAAATGCTGTTTGAAGTCCCTTTTAAAAGTGGAGATTGAGTTAATTCTAGGAAGGACAGAGCCTATCACTCTTACCATCCAAACCGTGAAGCAGTGTAATGTGGACAACAGCGTCAAGTGCAGCCGATAAGCTTATTGGGGCTATCTGGGTGCTCCCAAAGCCACAAGAAAAGAAACTTCCGGTTGTGCCGAATTCCACTGCCCGGATGTGGCTTAATATTCCCAGACATCAATGTGCCCATCAGGCTCTCTGCCTTCTTCACTGCTTCCCCGCTGTCACAAAGAGAATTACATTTAGCTCTCTCTGCATTGGTCATAAGGCCATCCTTGAGAAAGGGCCTTTGATGACCCGCCCATTGGTGTCCTCCTGCACTCCCGGGAGATCCTTGCGTTCTTCCACTTCCCATCTGGCCAAGGTACCTGCCATCAAGAGGGCAAAATATGGAGGACGCTCTTTTGCTTACAGTGCAGCTCACTTGTGGAATAGTCTTTTGCTCTCTCTCCGTTCAATCAGAAAGGAATTTCCTTCTTTGGAAGGCCTTAAAAACCTGGCTCTTCCAGGATGGCTCCCTTTAATTTCTCTCTTGTATTCTGTGCCTCACTTTCAGCACTGGGTGCTTTACAAGTGCTCCATAGAATCGAATAGAATCCATTGGAATAGGATAGGATAGGATAGGATAGAATAGGTGTAACTGGGTTCACACTGCCAAACTGACATTTTACTTGACTGTACAATAAAGAACAACCAACCGGGTGATAATCAAAAAGACTCAAAGGGTGATTCAGATCTTTGGACAATGCATTCTGCTGTCGGTCTTTTTTTGGGGTGGAAATTAATGGTAAAGCTCAACGATTTGCACATTGTTATGTTTAGTAGGTTCACAGTTTGCCAGTAATATCTCATAAACCCAACATTTTAGTGCTTAGCAAGCAGAGGTCCAATCAAATTTGTCTTGCATACATTGCAAAAGTAAGAAGCTCAAATCTCCGTCATGTCCTACTAATACAGACTGAACTTCAACTCTTGGCAGTTCATTATTTTTGGTGGATGTACCCTTCCTGATATTTGGGCTCCAGCTCTATCAGATTCCTAGAGAGTCAATTTTGAAGCTATGGTTTGATGCTAAGATGAGTGGGGAGTATGGTAACTCATCTAGTTTTAGAAAAAGGCCTGCTCAGCAGTTGAAAGTGTATGAATGTTATCATTTGGTGGATAGTACAAGGCTACGCAAATCAGATATTAAAAATGAATAAATAAGATAAGAAGAGGACAAGCAGCTAGTAAGACCCCATAGCACTTCCGGTGTTTCTTGATGGACCAGGTCACTCTATCCAGCAGGTTCATGATGTATGATCACTTCAGTATCCTCCTAGTCTCTTCCCTCTCATAAAACCCTGTCTAATTGCCACATAAGTACTGTCTCAGCTACCAGCAAAAGATTCTCTTCAAGAAGCATGCTGATGGCTCACAAGCCAACATCCACCGGGAGGACAATTTAGAGGGCCAGTATGACATCATCAACATGTAACACTATATGAGAAATGATTCCTTTTCTTTTGCCGAAACAGTGGTTCAACTGAAATGCTAATCTTGGGAGGACAGGGAACCACAGCTACCATTTAAAGGACCCTGCACTCTAGGGCCAGCACCCCCCACAGGGTGAAAGAAAAAAACTGGGGATTATCATGGTCTTGAACGTTTCATTCAATGCTGAGGTCGATGGGGTCAACATGCAATTCTCCCTGCTTCACAAAATGTTTCCACTCCAGCAAACCTTTTGCAAACCTTTCTGTAGAGCTCGGCGTTCTAAACTTTTCATAAGATGGCATCAGCGGTTTAGGAAACACCTCATAATTAATATTACACTATAAATATATATGTTATCAGGTTTGTGTTTTACCCCACCCAGACTGTGAACCCCAACGTTGGGAGGGAATACCTTGAATGTAGATGGGCCAAACTCTGAACATCGCCTGGAATAGGCGTCCACACATTGAAAGAGTTTGTACCTGCGTGGGTGATGTTTTGGATGGATTAAGCCATCTGTTATTTATGTCCCCTATATTGTGGGATGTGAGAGGGCAATATTTAATAGCAGTCTGCCTGGCATCAAGGGGAATCCAGGCACAAGCAGCTATGCCGTGATTTCTAATAGGAAGAGACCCCTCTTAAAGCTATTCAAAACTACAATTATAAACTGGTTTCAATTACACTGGCCGTTGTATTGTACACTTGAATAAGAAAATATTTCAGTGAATTAATTGTATCAGTTGATGCTAATTACGCAAAGCGGAATATGTTTATTTTACATTGATTATAAAGATGTGAGTCCCACAATAAAAAGTTATGAGAATACCAACATAATTTATCATCTCTTAACTAATGTTACGTTTCAGGCATTGCCTTCTTGTTAAAACTCTGATAGATAAAAGATCTTAGGTGTTGCTTGGCTTTTTTTGCTTACTAAGCCTTTATCTACCAGAAATGGCCCATCTCTTTGATTAAGTACGAGAAATTGTTTCCTAATTAAATTAAACTGAAAAAAGCACATATCCACGCTACAGAGTCCAACCTAGAGAGAGCAGGATATATTCCAAGTAAAATAGTTTGTGGGCTAAGGTATCTGCTGCAAAAACATGTAAGTAACATGCATGTCACAGATTAGAGCCCTAGAGAGATCTCACTTGGTGAATGCAGTAGAGATGCAAACATGAGTGTAGAACCGATAGATCTAGTTTCAGTCCCATCAAGAAATGTGTTATTATTTCTGCAGCAGATATCTGAACACAGGTCCCGCATTCAAATCCAAACAATAACAATTCGGTTTTATGCATGAGCAGTGGTGGCTCATCCACTAAGGCGGAGGAGCGTTGCCCCACTGCTTATAGAGCAGTGTAAAAGAGGAAAATAAAATGATAATAACAGCGTTATTATCATTTTATTTTTTGTTACTGCGGGACTGTGTTGGGAGGGCGGGACTTGTAGCCCAGGGAGGAGCAGTGGTTTGTGCACATTTAAGTGCGTACAACTGCTTGGCTGCCATCTTGGGTATGCCCAGACATGGGTCCGTTGCTCACTTTGTCACTGGATTCAAGCTAGCCTGGCTGATGAGGGGTGTTACCCCGAAACCGGTCCCAGGATGATTGTTTCTGGTCGAGGAAAGACCTGGCTCGGCAGTATGGTCTGGACTGTTCCCATGAGGCACAGGGTCAAGACTGATTTGCATATGGCTGGGTCTGAGCTAGGTGGCAAAGTGAGCTAAACAACGATGATGGATTCAACCGAGTTCTGTGACTGGGGGTGAATGTCTGAAAAGTTTCAGTGCTCCGTCCATCATGTCCTTGTGTTTGCTTTTATTGCTTTAGTCTAATATTACTAATACCAAGTTTTATGTTGCATGGGAGACAAACCCAATTTTTGTAAACATGTTGTCAGTGTGTATACAAGTGTTGAGTTTGACTATTTAGGTTGCAGGCATTATGGAAATTAGCATACTAGTTGATTGTGTTTAATCTTATCTGCTACCACTTACTAAGTTTATGCAGTGGTGGGCGTGCATTTTGGGCAGTCTGGCTGCCACGCACTGCCAAATGAAACAGCTTGAAAGGGCAAGGGCGTGGCTTGTGGTTATTTTTGTCCCATCACGGCTCACGGAACCAAAAAAAGGCCGCATACGGGCCCTTTCAAGCTGACCATCTGGCTGAGCCAGGCTGCTTGAAAGATCAGTCCAGCACTGTATTCATGGCCAGGAAAATTAGAAACAGTCTACTCTATTAAACAATACAGGGCAGAGGTGATTTCTGAATCAGATGCTTTTCAAGAAACAACAATTCAATAAAAGCAACTAAACAGTCTTCTCTTTTTACCTCCCTCAGCTGTTCTTTTTGACTTCTGTTCTGTACCTTCCTCCCCTCTCAGGTTGATCCCTTAATTTCCTGCTCTGTGTAGTGCTTTGAAGCGGGCTAAAGGCAGAAAGCATTGCCATCGTGAAAGCAGCCTAGTGCTAGTAAGGAAATTTCTCAAAAATGTCCACAGAAGGTGCCCCCTTAAAACTTACTTAAGGAATCTAGAAGTTTCACACCTTTTTCAGAAGATGAATCTTTGCTACCATTTTCGAATGGCGCTTTACACATCAAAATACATCTATAATTTC
This sequence comes from Triturus cristatus, assembly GCF_964204655.1. Lineage (NCBI taxonomy): Eukaryota > Metazoa > Chordata > Amphibia > Caudata > Salamandridae > Triturus > Triturus cristatus. Next base: position 470,934,538 of record NC_140590.1, on the reverse strand, counting down.
ACTTGATGTTCAGTCAATAAACAGAGATGGTGAAGTTTTAAAAGTCTGCATTTTTGTTCTTTTATTCAAGTTTAATGGCAAATCAATTACAGAAATGATAAGAAATAGATTGATGAGAACAGGTATAGAGAAATAAAAACAGCATGCTCCATTTAGAGGATTGTCCTTATTCTAAACTAAATGACCTAATCTATCCTAGCAAGAACACATAAATAGTTGTTTCTGGAAAAGAGAAAGTAGATTTTAAAGCAGATTCAGATAACGAAGAGAAAGCACATACTCCCCATAAACAGTTGATCTGGAGATTCAGCCGAGTTCGCCTGACAATTGGAGTAGCAACCGTCTAAAAGAGGAAGAGAGAGAGAAGGAAGGAATCACAGTAGAAGATATTATCATCGTAAAAATAGAAAATATCCTCACAAAATTAAGGGGAAAAAAAAATAATTCACTGTGAGCAGTAGTTTATGGCAAGTTGAGCTAGCACAGCAAAGTGTCAAGGGGCATGGCAGGATAGGGATGCATGGAAAGAGTCTTGAGTCTCTTCAGCCAACAACATGTACTATATAGAAAGCAGCTAAACATGTTGCACAAACAGGTGACTGTCATCATCATCACAGTCCAGTGGTGAGAGGTCTTCCGATTGTCTGTCGTCTTCACCCTCGAGTCCCACAGTAAACATTCATGCCAGCATGAGGTCAGTTAGAAATGGCCACAATGTATAGCAAAAGATAACATCTACAAAGGTTCTCATGAGCAGGGCCGGACTGGCCGTAGCGGGCACCGGGCAATCCCCCGGTGCGCTGCACGGGTGGGGGCCGATTTGGGGCCACTGTGGGCCGTTTTTGTTACAGGGCCGTTTTTGCAGCATAGCTGCAAAATCGGCCCTGTGACAAAATCGGCCAAAAACCGGCCCTGGCAAAGAGCTCGGCGGCACCCCCAACCCCCCTTGGGGAAAGGGGGGGGGAGGGGGGACCGAGTACTTTGCCAGGGCCGGTTTTGGTTCCCATGATTCACATGGCCAAGCACTTTGCCAGGGCCGGTTTGGTTCTCATGGGAATCTTTTGCAGGCCTACTCTGTGAGCTGTCTGGTTTCTCACTGTATAGCAATGAGCTGTTCTATGAAATGAAACATTCAAATTCGGTATGTCCTGGTTAGATCACAAAATGTAAGCTACAACTAGTATTTTCTTTTCATTAACACACTTGTCCATTATGCATATGTGGCAAAGAAAACAATCTGAGTACAGTGAAGTCATAAGGTGCGAGGAAAGGTGTACATTTTCCAAGACACATCACATTTCACAAAAAGTTAAGTTCTAGAGTTAGATTATAACGTTACAATCACTATTTTAGGAAAAGCATTTATTTTCTTAAAGAGCTAGATCAGAATTTATTAACACTGCAGCCCAGCAAGTGGAAAACAATAGAAATGAAAGCCTGCAACAGAAACAAACAGCAATTTTCACATCTGTATGTTAAATAAAGGCAGATTTTTCTAATGTTTACCCTATTATGCCTCATCAGGTTTAGTATTTAGCGTGTTTCTATATTATGCAGTGACATTTGCTTAAAAAGTACAGCTTTGTCACTAGCCTCCATGAAATCCAGAGACGTTTTAATGCATGGGCAAAGTGGGCTCTGGCCCAGGGCCCCAGCCTTTCAGGGGGCCCCCTGACAGAGTCAGCTCTGTTCTCCAGAGTTTTGCCCTAATGACCTTGAATATTTCTCAAACAGATTGTTTTAAATACTGTTTTCCTTTAATGTATTTTTATGTACCTGATGTGTGAGAGTCTAGTACAGCCATTTTGCAGAGAAATGTTGTGTTTATGTTTCATGCAATATACATAAAAGAATTTTCTTTAAGATCAAAACAAGGCCTAACATATAAGAAATGGGAGGGCGTCACAGAGATTATTTGCAGTAATATTGGTGAGCTGCTGCTGTGTTATAATATTGAAAACACACATAACTATTCCTGAGTATTAGATGTAAACACATTTAGGGCCTTATTTATGAAAAGTGATGCATCGCTGTGTGAAAACAGGGATGTGTCACTTCTTAGCGCGCCCTCCTTGCGACATGATGGATGCGTCCTATTTACTGTATGACGCATCATGTCACAAGGAGTTACAGATACAGCAGTATTTCTGACGTATTTGTAGGCGCACAAGTGATGCATTGCTGGGGTGTGTCTGAAAATAGACGCAGCTACAGTAATGTGTCCTTTCACATGGGGCAAGCCCCATGTGAAAGGCCCTGCATCAGTCTTACACCTGCTGTGTGGCAGGTGTATGATTTTTACACAATGGCGTCCTAGAAGTGGCGCACTGAGTTCTCATAGATTTCAATGCGCCACTTTTACGAGACTTTTTGCGGGGCAACACCCACCCTGCATACATTATACCTGGCGCAGGTATAATGTGTTGCAGGGGTTTACAAAGTGACGCATCTGCCTAGATGCGTCACTTTGTAAATAGGGCACAACATGGCAAATTTTTTTACGCTGCCAGTGCGTCACAAAACATGACGTACCGGTGGCATAAAAGGCCCTTAGAATTTGAACGAGTGTTCCTTTGCACTCTCAGGGACCTAATGAAATGAAATAGTGTATTTATCAAAGAGCGCAGCTACTCAGACTAGAGTGTCCTGGCACGTGACAGCGGGAGGAAAACGTGTGTTAAGGTTCTTCCTGAAAGAGAGTAGGTCTGTGGTTAGTCTCAGAGACTCAGGGAGGCTATTCCACAATTTTGCACTTAGAAAGCAGAGGGATCTGCCTCCTGTGCGGGCAGGGCATATTTTAGGCACGATGGCGAGATTGGCTTTGGAACATCTTAGGGGTATAGATGTTGTGTAGCAATTAACTCACTTATTTAGGTAGCCGGCTTCAAAAGCTTTAAAGAAGATGGTCATCGCTTCGAAGTCGATCCGTTCTTTTATGCAGAGCCAGTGTAGAGACTTAAGAATAGGTGTCATACTAAATCTGGGTTTAGGTCTCAGGATGTCTCTGGCCGCCGCGTTTTGTACTACTTGTAGGCGCTGGATTTGGGAAGACCAGAGTACAAGCTGTTGACATAGTCAAGCTTATATGTGACCAGAGCCTGCACCGTGATCTTTCTGCTCTCAAGTGTTAACAGTGGCAGGATTTGTTTTAGCATCCAGAGTATGCCAAAGCAAGCGCCAGTTAGATTTTTAATTTGAAAGCGCATGGAGAGTGTCTTGTCTAAAACAATTCCTACGTTTTTGACTTTCTCCTTTTCCGCGATCGGGGGCGGCAGGTCTTTTGGCCACCAACTGCTCCTGTCAGGTGTTTCTGGATTACCAAAGAAAACAACTTCAGTTTTGTCAGGATTGCACTTCAGCTGATAGATCTTTAGCCAGTTAAAAACCTTTGTGAGGCAAGACCTAATCATTGCCCCGTCAAAGTCGGTTCCTTTTTTACACGTAAAAATCAGCTGAGTGTCTTCAGCATAAGAAACAATTTTGGCGCCCTCTTCCTCTACCAGAAATGCAAGGGGGATATATAATAAAAAGGGTAGGACTGAGAATGGAGCCCTGAGGGACACCTACATTCATGGCCGGAACCGGGGATGAGAAAGGGAGGAGCCAGATGTCCTGAGATCTATTTGCCAAGAAAGATGACTTCCATGTTCAGGCAGTCCCTGCCAGGCCGATGTTAGCAAGTCTCTCCAGGAGCCTCTCATGTGGGACCATATCGAAGGCAGCCGACAGATCGAGCAGTATCAATACGTCCTTGCCTCCCTGGTCCAGCTTACCCTTGAGAAATTCAGTCACTTCCAGCAGAGAAGATTCCGTACTGTAGTTAGCCCTAAAACCGAATTGGGATTAATGAAGGAGCTTCCCATTTTCCATGTGTTTTTGGAGGGCCTTGTTTACATGCTTCTCTAATACTTTGGAGAGGGCCGGAAGAAGGGAGATTGGCCTGTAGTTGGCAGGGTCCTTCGGTTTGGCATCAGCCTTTTTTATCAGTGGAAGGATCTTAGCATTCTTCCATAATTTCAGTATGTTGTCTGAGGAGAGGGAAGCATTAAAGAGCTGGTTTACCGTGGGGTTTATGGTGGGAGCTAATAGGTTCAGGATATTCGCTGGACATAGGACGGTAGGAGAGCCAGACTTAATGCTTTGGAGAAGGGTCAGTGACTCTTCAAGCTGAAACTCAGGGAAAGCTAGTAAAGATGGAGGATCCAAGAGGTGAAATTTGCTATTAGAACTAAGGTAGAAGGTCAGTTCTTCCTCTGAGATGTTAGGGAAGGCTTGTTGGATCACGGACATCTTTTTGTGGAAGATTTAAGCTATTTGCTTAGACCATTCTTCCTTGCATGGCCCTTCCTTTGTGCCGACTTTCGGGGCGGTAAAGGATTTGACTATGCTAAAGATTTCCTTACTCTTATTTTGGGCATTTATTATCTTGGTTTGAAAGAAGTTTTTCTTGGCTGCCTTCACGAGAATGTAATTAGCTTTTAAGTTGTCTTTATACACCTTCCTGTCCTCAGGTAGATAGGATTTACACCATTTCCGTTCCATTTTTCTACAAATTCTTTTCCTAGATCGGAGGGAATTGTTAAATCATGGAGCTGGTGGGGTCAAACTCTATGAGAAGCGCGACACAACCAGTACCGCTGCATCAATGTTGGTTCGGAGCCATGAATATATTGAGGGGGCGTCCGAGTCGGGGCAGCCAGACAGCTCCGGTGAGGAATGACCAAGGGCGTCTGCGAACATCGGGATGGATATTTAATGGAACGTCCTGTAATTAGGGACCCTCTGCCCTGCGTTAGCTCGAGGGGCAGTTGGGAATGACGAATTTTAATAGGAGGTGGTCAGAACAGATAATGGGAAGAGGTAGGCTTACTGATATGTCAAAGTTGTGAAAGATTTGATCTAGGGTATGGCCGTACTCATGGGTGGCCGAAGAAATAGATGGAAACATGTTGTAGGCCTGCAGAGTCTCCAACAAGGAAATTGTTTGAGGGTCTTTTCCATTGTCCATATGTATATTGAAATCTCCCAGAATAAGGCAGTTGTATTTTAAGGCCAGGGAGGTGGTGGCTGTATTAAGCGTACTAATAAAATTTCCAATGGCACTGGGAGGTCTGTAAATCAGAAAACCAGCTAAGCTATGATGGGGGGGATAAGGTAAAGCAGAAGCCTAAGGGCTCTGCGCCCTCGATGTTTTCCATCGGGATGGGAGAGCAGTCTAGTTTTTGATTGTAAATTATGGTAACACCACCCCCTTCCCACTCGGCCGGTCCCTCCTAAGGATTTTATAACCCGTAGGGATGGCCGAGGTGATAGTAGGGTTGGAGGCTTCAGACAGCCTGGTCTCAGTGAGAAATAAAAGATCAGGCTGTTCGTCTAAAGGTAGGCCATAAATGTGTGGTTCATGCTTTTGCATAGAGCGACAATTTAAAAGGGTGGCCTTTAAGTCCTCTGTTTTCTTATTGTTTTTACACTTATTGTTGCATGGGAGGATCTTGGGTGTGAGTTTCCTGGGCTGGAGGAGAGACAAGTTGCACTTATTGCATCAAAAGTCTACCTAGAAGCTCGGATCAGCCGCTGTACACTGACATAATGGTAGCTGCCTAAGGCTAAGCAGTTTTTCCCTATTGTACTATAGGGGAAGAAACTCACCGGAGGGGAACTGGGCAGCATGGCCGGCACTGGACGCCTCCGGAACGCCTCCAGGCGCAGACGGGCTTGCCTTTGGTGCGCCTTCGGTGCGCCCGCTGCGCGCGTCCGTTTGCATCAGGAATATATAGGCTAATACCAATGATGCAAACTGGATCGCTAACACAGCTGAGGAAGAGGAAACTGAGTGGACAGTAGTGTGGAGCCCGATAGTAGCCCCAGCCCTCCGCACAATCGGCGTATCAGCCGCGGCAGATCAGGACTGGGGGAAAAGCGAGATGCGAAACGAAGCAGCTAAGGAGGTGTAGGCAAGCAGAATCAGGTAAAGTGCAAGTGAGCGTAGGTAGGAGAAATTGTTAAAAAGCACAGAGTAATTAAGCAACACATATTCAATTTAAAATGTATTAAAAACATAGTAGCATGGCAGGAAACACTAAATCCTACCACTGTCAGCTGCACGCGTCTGTTTGCATCGGGAATGTATAGGCTAATGCCTATGATGAAAACTGGATCACTAACACAGCTGAGGAAGCGGAAACTGTGTGGGAAACAGGGGCTCAAATTGGAACATAAATTCAAAGTTGTTCTGAACAGGGGCCCCCAAAATATGTTTGGCCCAGGGCCCCCAAGATCCTTAAGATGTCCCTGATGAAATCCCCTCAAGTTCTTGTCTTCCTGATCCCCCTCTTGCCTTCCCTCTATCCTGTCCCCACTTCCCTCTGTCGCCTCCATTTCTAGCCTGTTCCCCCCAGTGCCTGTTGAAACACCAAATAAAGGCATTAAGAGCTGTACAAGCCAATCCATCTGGACAGGATGCTGTAGCCGGGCGCAGGAATCGTAATGGAGCAGATCCTACAGGTCAGACGCAATTCTGAAGCCTGCGTGGCGTGAGATGAGTTTGAAGTCTCCATTTGACAGGTCAATGTTTATTTAAGAGAAGCAGCTTTGCCGCGCATAGATTCTAGAATGGTGTCAAGATGTGAGTAATCACCGGATTTGCATAATGCTGGAATATTGCATTATTTGAAAATACTTCTGGCACTCTGAAGGTTCATGTCAAGTCTTTTAACGTTTTTAGAAACATTCCAAGGTTGAAATGTGTCAACTTGTCAATATTCAGTGTTTCCTGCTCGGAGCGGTGGGGGTGGTGGAGGGGAGGGAGGGAGGGTGGGGTGGGGCTTTGGGTGGGGGGATGTCAGGCCGAATCTCGCACACACCCCCTGCCTTGCTATGTTTGAGAACGCGCAATTCTTCTACCAAAACATGTTAAGTTCATGGAGACAAAACGAGCTCTCTTTTCTTCCTTGCTCAGCAAAAGCAAAATCAATGATTACCTGCAATTGCCGCGCTGGGCGAAATGACTGGAAGGGATAACAAGCAGAAGACTGTCACATGAATTAGGAGGTCTGTTGACGCTGTTCTGCAAAACCACCTCTGATCCGCGGGGCACAGGAGAGGCCTTGTGGGCCGAATCTTCCTTGCTGAGAGACGGCTATGAAAGGCCATTTTATGTACACAAAGGAATTCACACATAGGCACAAGCATGCTCTCCGCAGCCCCTATCAGCACAGGCCCCGTCGACCCAGACTGTTGAAATAATGATGACGCCTTTGAATGGAATTGCTCTGGTAAACAATCCATTAACCCTCAGCCCTATTAAGGCCTGACCCATCTGGGTGAACTGGGCTTTCACGATCCAGGAGCTAGCTTCATACAGAGTGCTTTCAGGCAACGGCCTCAGCACCACAGAGTGTACGAGAGTGATGTGCGAGGATAGGACAGGTCTTTGGCTGCTCCCTCTTCCTTCATGGAGCAGGCATGGAGCTGTTGACAAGCAGGCCCTCTCCCGGTGCACACGAATCCTCTGAGAAGGATCACAAACTTGAGAAGCACCAACATGATGAGTAGGAATGGGATTATGGGACATTTAATCCACAAGGACCGATCCTGTGGAGGTGTGAGTTGTAAACATCAACTCTACAGACCAGGCACGCCTCTGCCATAGACGCACAACCACACCAAGAAACTATTTCATACCAATAAGAGCTTAGCGTCCGTCAGGTCACCAGGCCGTTTCCCACAACCAGGAGCCTTGCACAATACCATGCATTCTAAGCCTGGCTAGCAACACATCAGGCAAGGGTGGAACAGCGCTGAAGGACCACAACTTGCTATACATATGGCAAGTTCCATGCAGCATCACTTCAAACAAGCATTGCCAAAGCCAACAGGTCTTGCCTTTTGGACCTATTGATTGTGTCACTAGTTTTACCCATGCAGGACAGCATCCCTAATGGTGTGCCGCAAAAAAGAGAGAAAAAGTATTTGTGTAAGTATGCCCACCAAGAATGGATGGCTACAACATGACTGCAAGCACTATTTTTTTACTGATCCGAGTTTGTTCGGTAAACAAAACCAAACAGCATGAGCAGGTGGGGGGAAGAAACACAGGTAGGGGAAAGCAAAGCCCCGGGGGCGGAGTTGGACTCATGGAGGGTAGGGTGGGAATTCAACAGTAGGATGGAGAAAGCAACACAGAGGTGGGCAGGGGCATGGGTGGGCAAATCAATGCAGACAGTACAGAGAAGGAACCAAATGAAAAGGGCAATGTGGAGGAGAAAGCAAACTGACAAAAGAGAGTGCAACATGAAAGTGGGTGGAGAAGGACACAGGCAAGAAAGCAGCGTGAGGGACAGAGTACATGAGGGCAAGCGCATCATAGAGGGGGTCAAGGAGAAGCACACAAGTCCAAAAAGAGCAACACAAGCATGGTGTAGGGTCAAAGTACACAATGGAGATAGCTGGAAAACACATCCACTCTCATAGAGTGCTTAAACAAAAAGAAAACGAAGTGCCAGTAAAATATGCAGTGGAAGGACACAAGTAATGCATCAATGCTTTGTGCAGAGAGACAGCGCATGAAGAGGAAGCAAAGCCCACACAAACTAACGAATAAGAAGCAAGCAAACGAGAGTGAAAATGAAATCAACTAATGGGAAGCAATGAGCAGGCTCTAAGTCCACTGTAAGCTGAGAATATGACTCGCAACAGACAGCACTAGCGCTGTCTAATACATGGCACATACAAACTATGACTAGCAAAAAGCAGTGAAACATGGGGCAGCCAGTCTAAAAATGTGGGCTAGAGGCCAAGAGGTGTGCAAGAAGCACCATTCCTTCCTCACAGTTGTCTTGTGACCCATGTCACGAGGGAGATCTTCTGTAATTTCTCATCTTTCAACCAGCAACACTAAACAAGAGGCAGATTATTGATTAACATTATCCCTTATTGTTATTGGTTCTACAAGTTCCCTCATACTGAATGTTGTTGTTGAAAAACCAAGTCTGACTGAAAGTCACTCTATGGGAATAGCAAGCAGCTCTTGTCTGGTCCTTGCCCAAGTTATATGCAATCACTAGTGCTGTGCTGGACTGTCACAGGAATTACTAGCATATTGGAGTACTATCATGCTATTGGTGCAGTCAGGGTAGGGGCTAAGCACAGGTGGCAATGGCTGTCCCTATGGCAGCACCTCCTCCGAAGCAACAAAGCAATGCCATGCATTTACCAGTCTGAGTGAAAACTACATTGTTAATATTTTTCCTATTCCGATGTGTCCAGAAAAAGTTTCCTTTATTACATAATTAAACCACATTTGCACTTTGTTGCAGATGGCTAAACACCTGCAGCTTCACAAACATTAATTTGAATAATTTTTATTATTTGAGCCCTTATATTTTTAGGTTATTTTTTACCATCTCAAAAAACATGTTATAAGTGATTTGTGATATATAAAAAGGACATGACTGCCAAGCAGGGTTGGATTGGTAAGGCGAGCTATGGGCCGACATCTGAGTTGCAGCTGTGGTATGCTTTTTTGGCCAGCGTCATGGCCGATGTAGGCTGTGTCTGTGCCGTTCAGATCCCGACAGCCGCCCAGTGGGGGACTGAGCGGCCTTTCTAGAGGCAGATGGGCCTCTGTTACCTCTCTTTTACCAACGGAGTGGATGTGCCATTCCCAGTCTCTCACTGGGTTGGCACATTTAATGTATGCAGATTGCGCATGGGCAAGGGGCCTAAGCAGAAGTGGGCTCACTTTATTCAGGTGTGGTTCACCATTATGAATTAATCCATGCACAAAGACTCCTGGCAACAGTTGCATTTTTTTAAAATCTCAGTGAAGTTAAAAAAACATGCCTCTTTTAGAGAAACACCCTACTTTTTATAATACTTAAAACACTGAAGCACTGTTTTGCGAAAAGGTGCAATCTGCAAATGTGAGCTATTGTGTTTTTTAGGGTGTCCAGTCCTACTTTTGATTCCAATCCAACCCTGCTGCCAAGTCATCACTTGGCATGTGTGACATAGTCTGCATATCCTGACTTTTTAACCAATAGTATTTCCACACTGCGGTTTTTAAGCCCATTCATATGATGTAATGGAAATGGTGAAACTACAATAAAAACTACAAAGTGGTGTTTGCTAACAAAAAAAATAAAAAAATAGGTCTGCCTGAGGGCGTCAGATATAATATGAATCCACTTGGCAGCTTTCAAAACAGAAGCTATGACTCCACTTTTGACTTTGATACCCAAGTATTGCTAACCCTGTCAGGATAATCAAACATTGAAATTCTGTTCCAGCCTGAACTTTTCATTGAAGTTTACTGGCATGGGTGAACATATTACTTGCAGGTTTCATTATCAAAAAGGCAGCTTCGTGGCTTGAGACCCTCCCGGGTGAGTAGTTGTGCTATACAAACTATGATTGATTGAGTGGGTGAATAATCTATCTGTAGAGGCTTCTGTGCAGTTTGCAATTTGCACTTAGCTTTAATATCATCCACGTTTCCTAGCCTCAGGTCTCAAAATGTTGACTCGCTTGGATTGGCATCCATTCATTATCTGTTTTGGGCCCATCTTTGCAAACCCATTTCAGATCGATTGTAAGTTGAGACAGTCCTCAGACCCTATGCCTTTAACTGTTCTCCTGCCCGCATTGTTTAATTAAACAAACTGTTCCTGTTTTACTAAACACCTCTTCTCTCTTTATTTTTAAAGGTATGTCATTTTCAAGCAACATGTTGGCAAGCCAGCCAGGAGTTGACTGCAACCTTAAACTTGGCTGCAGCCAAGGGAAGGAGACACCGCCTGGACGGATTCACATTTGCACAATAAGGAAGGTGAGCAAACACCCCAATTGATTGGAAGTTCTGCTGCATCTGTTGGGGGCAGAGGTCCATCCTGAAGCAGCCGTCAAAGTGGGTAAGAGACTACACCAGAACCTTAGTAAAGCATTTGGCATATGACAAACTAGGGAGAAGCGTGAAGATAACCTGATTGCACTGTCACTTGACAGAAATCTGGCATATTACCTATTACAAATGTCCTAGCTGAGTAGTCACAAGGCAACCTCAGAGGCGATGCTACAGAAGTCACCTTTTGTCGATAGTCTGCAGTCTAGGAAAAGTGAATATTGATTGTAGAGCCCTTTAGGCTCCCAGGATGCAATATTTGTGATAAAGCTATTCTGATTTGGGGAAGTTGGCACCTCAATCTTATTTTTTAGTGCAAAAGGGTTTCTCAGTGCCACCGGTTCCTTAACACCATTGGTATCTGAAAGGAGTAAGAGGTGTTGGTCACTTGGATCATTGGGTTTGATACAGATAGCACACTTGGCCCCTGGACGTGATACAGGGTGCGATTAGGACATTTAGGGAAAAAATATTTGGACCTGGGAAACTAAGTGTAACTTGTGTATGGCCAAGAGGGGCTTGTGGTTCTCGAGGTATTTCCTTCTGTCTGTGAACAATTGCTATTACCGTTCTCCTGGAGCTGATGTTGGCAGACTATAAAGCTCACATAGTTCCGTGTACAGCACAGAGCTTCCCCTGGTCACAGGAAAGCATGCGCTAGGAATGGAGGCTAAGAGATTTTTGACAAAGTCATCATTTTTTCTCTGTCAGTTTTTGATGAGATTGATATAATGTATATGTGATGTAGTGGTACTGTTAATTCTTACAAACTGTATTTTGCACAATAATTGATCAAAGATTGTCCTAACTGTTGTGTTCTTCCATCGATTACTTAATATTTCATATGAGGGAGCTGCTATTTCTCGTAAACTGTATTTGATGCCAAAATTTGATATTGTTCAGGTACAAATTTTGTTGGTAATTACACTTTTTACCTATTTTGCCACCCTTCATATGCATTTGTTATTTGTGTTGATGAAATGTTCATATTGAATTGTTGCTGCATCTGTATATAGTGCTGAGCTCGAAGTAACGTAATTACAAGAAGTACACCACGTAAATTTCCTCCCACGATTAGATCAAAACCGAAGATTCCCTAAATAAGAAGCGAAGGTGTACTTTGTCCACTAAAATTACCAGACTTATCATGGAGTACCATTAAAGCGCATGCAAACCAGGTTCCCCACACAGGCAAAAAAACTTCATAAGGTTTACCAAAAATGGCATGCACACACGAAGGCACACACATTTCCACGGCCAAAGAAGGGAACTTTTGACACTAATGCAATTGAACATATGAGAATACACATACAATCCAAATACACATTTCAAAAGAAAGACAGGAGAGAGACATTATAAGAACTAAGCACCATCTTTGATGAGGCCCAGAGCAATAATCCTAAATCACAGGTAGCAAGCAAAACATCAGCACCTCCCCCACCACATGCAGGCATTGAGATGCTCATGTGAGTACCCCCGAATGAGGATATTCCAATCCAGCAATAATAGGAGCTGGCAGGCCCACCACCAAACAACGAATGGTTAGCATGGCCAGACAATTACAGAGCAACCCAAGTCCAGTGGAAAGGCTCCCAGACGCTCGACCCTGCGTCCATCGCGTCTGACATATAGAACCCAAGCAGCATTTAGAACATGCACTCCCACTGGTTCAGGTGAACATATGCGAGTGATAGGGAGATTTGTGGTGGTCCTACATGGTGATACAGCAAATAGGGGTGAGGAAGGGAACCCCAGTACCCCGAGAAACGATGACGAGGTTGAGGCCGCAGGATTTGCCCAGGCAGCCAAGGAAACAACAGAGAGCAAAGCCCGACCAAATAGAACAGTGCATAGCTCAGAGCGAAAGAGGCAACCTAGACAGGATGAGCAAGAAAGGGGATAGAGAGAAAAAGCTCAAAACCAAGAAGCCCAGCGTGAAAACAGAGCAGCACACGCCCCACATAAGGTATAGGGCACCTATCGGGGAATAATTGCCGTTGAACTTAATGAGAGGCTTCTGGCAGAGATCCAAGCCTCACCCATCCTTCAATCTAGGAGGGGAAATGACTGGGAAATAAGAGCACAAGACAGCCTAATACTGACCCAACGAAGATGCAGGAAAAATAAGATGACAACTTTGCTTTGCACGAGGGGAGCAGCAAGGAGGACGTACACTGCTCCACCCGAATGCATGGGAAGGACAGACTGACACTAAGGGAGATAGTAGCAAGAGAGTAAGGGGAGATCTTTGTACACCCATTTTGCCACCTGCTACCCTGCTGGACCAAGGAAAAGACCTGTATGATAGACCTTGGCCAAAGGAGGTATACTTCTAGCCAGAGGACATGGCAATAGCGAAAGATTGCCTCCAACATGGGGGTGGAGATACCAAACGAAACCTTCCATACATTCAGGAGTGCCTCAAAAGAATGGAAGGCCTTGTTAGGGAGAAACCAGTAGAGTCACCTGAAATAAGAATGTACCCGTTACTACAGAAGGGCACGTCAGGGACTATCTATGTGCCATGGTCTCAGGTGGATAAAGAGGGGTAAAAGACAAAGTTACCGCCATTGCTAGATAGAGCGGGGAAATGTATCTCATGCTTTCAGAAGAACACAACAGGAATAAACCTAGCGATAGACGAAATTTAAAAGTCTGCTTTGTTGTCTTATTGGAGAGCAGGCTAATGTGGATTTCGCCCAAGCTCGCATGCCAGCAATTAAGCTAATAGACACCAAGCATGATGGCCGCATTCAATTCATACAGGCACGGTATATGGACAGCCATGCGGGATATATTCCATGACTGCCCAGATATCGGAGGGTCAATGGCAGAGACTATGAAGCCAGGGGAGAGTATAAACGATTTTCTGGATAGAATGGGGGAATGATGGCAACAAGAGACAGGACAGTCATGGCCTGATACGGGCCCACAAGCTGCATTCTTTTAAAATATACTCAAAACGGGCTGCCCACAACATACAAAGCAGACACAAAACTTTGGCGGGAGATAAAAGCCCTAATATTACATTATAACAAAAAGAAGCAAGAAAAGGATAGAGAAAAACAAGAACAAGGCCAGAGAGACAATACCAACTTGCTCCAACACAAATTGAAAAACAGCACCTTCAAAGGGGCTGCATGGCCGCGAGTGTGCAAATGACACCAGTTTTAAAGAGAGCTCCTCCTCAACAACCTAGGGGGTTTTAACCTAGCTCTGTCAGCAGAGGCCAAGGAGGTTGGAAGCAACCAGACCCTAGAGACTGCTACTATTGCCACAGGATGGGCCACCTGGAAGACAGCTGATGATTGAAAGCATAACACGCGCAGAGATTGATGGGCCTGGGCCAGCCACCACAAAACCGTACAAACGTTCATCCACAAAGCCAAGCACAGGGAAACCCGAATGCACCTTACATTCAGCCACAGGGAGGTCTGTCAGCCTCCACACCCTCGCAACAAGGTTCAGACAAACATATCTCAGCAGCAATCACAGACAGGGATCTAAGCCCAACAAGGACCAGGGCCACAGGCTTGGTAAAAATAGAGCCCAAATGAGCAGTAAGATAAACCTCCAGAATAAATAGCACCCTTCACGCACATCCCCCAAAAATTGTACCATACCAAAAGAAGTACCAACGAGACAACGTTGGAAATTAAAACCTTTTACTTGTGTTCAGGGATTCGGAGCTGCTGTATGTGTTCTGTCAAGCAGGTATCCTCACTCCTCACTAAAGACTTCCATCAAGGGCGCCTGCAGGAACCAAGGCCCCACTCTCTGCTGGCTACACCCCAGGTGGAAGGCAGTCTGATGAGGGGGTGGGGCTGCTCCCTGATGAATTACTTAAAAACAGGCAACCAGGTCCCTGTGTCCAAAGTCCATGGGAACAGACTCCAATTACCAAATCGAAAGGTCCCCATTCTTGGGCATCCGGCCCAAGACTGATGATTACATCATGGCGTATAACCCCCAAAAGTGCTTCCAAAAACTAGAAGTCTCCACCTAATGGCAGCCCCCTTTCAGTTCTAAAACAAAGCTGTCCTCAGTGGTGTGAGCCCGGATTCATATATTCCTGGGATAGTGAAGACCCCACAAGCTTCACAGCATGCGCACAAGAACCAATAAGCTCCGAGGTGTCCGCATGCGTCGAGTCACTCGTGAGGTTCAGCGGAGTAGCCAGGCATCCCAGAAGTACTGAGACAGTCTGGGTTCATTATCATCACTCTGCAGACTTCGGCAAAAGTTTTTGGCCTTCGCCCCAGGCTCTTCATGTCCTTATGTTCCCAGCAGTGTTTTCTTTCTTTCTCAAGTTTGTCAAATCTCCAAAGTCTGACAACCTTGCCATTCCCCTCCACAATAGTGACAGAAACATGCTGGCTTGTTATAAGTCCCTAGCCCCGAGCCAGGAACAGCAGTGGGTACCTGGGAGAAGGGTGATCCCCAGTGTCCACTGCAGCTCCACGCTCATCCCCATATTAGGTCTAGCAACTAACAAGTTGTAGTATGAGGATAACGTAGAAATAAGACTGCAAATCTGGTTCTTCTTCTTTGTAAGTAAAATGATTTAATCCAGAGATATGAAACCCACGACTTCTCCAACTCAAGATCCCAGTAAGAATGATATTGTACAAGTTACATTCTAAACTCTAGATTACACAGCACGAACACATTCTAATCTTTAAAGAGACATGTGTAAATAATAAGTACAATTACAGCATATAACACATCCCCCTTTTTACACAGAAAATGAAAACAATAAACAGCATTCAACATATCACATTAATAATAAACAAAATCCTTATTTCGAGAAGATGGAATTCTAATACGAGAACTTTGCCTTACACACATGTGGTCACCAGAACCACTTACATTTCTAGTTTCACCACTGTCATTACAGATCACTAAATCGTTATTCCTAGAACCATTGTCACCATCCCCCTCTCTTAACAAAGAATTAGAAAAATGCGAAGACAACTCATTTTTATCATTCTTGCCATTCAGATCACCTAAATTGAACCAATCCGAATGATCAAACAATTTACCTTGAGATCTCAACTTATCACAAATAATTTTTGCTTGACCCTTTTTAAGTTTAATTAAAGCATTCCGATTCCACCATCCACGATCTTGCAACATAATTGACATTCTAGCCACCTTTATGACCCTAGCTGGTTCCGAAAATTTAGATTGACCTTTCCCAACTCTAATAGGTTTTTTAATTAGTACCCAATCTCCAGGAACCAAATCCATATCCTTAACATGTTTCCTAGCATCATAGTTAGCTTTATAAGAAAGCTGTTTCTCCCTTACAAATGTCCTAACTTTTTGCCAGTCAATCTCATGGTGATTACCTAGTTCTACTTTACCCTTCAGCCACGATGGACTAAACATTGTGACCGGTTTCCTACCTCTCAATAACATATATGGGGACAAGTTTGTAGTAGAATGGGGAGTCACATTATAACTCCAAATCTTATCACAGATATACTTATACACATCCAACCCATTATTCAAGGCAGTTTGTACCCCTTCCTTCAACATTCTGTTGGCTCTTTCAACCAACCCGTTTGAGGCAGGACTATACAATGGCACTAAAATATGTTTTACAGAAACTTCACTCAAAAAATTTTCAAAGTCATTAGAAACAAAGTGGGTACCATTGTCGGTAACAATCTGGGAAGGCAGCCCTTCAATCAAAAACAAACGCTGCAAAAAAGAAATAGCTGCCTTGGAATCTGAGCTCCTGACAAAAGAGAAATACAACCATTTAGAAAAATAATCAATAGCCACAATCAAAAATCTGCTATCATTCCCAAGTATGTTAAAAGGACCTGAAAAATCCAACCCCAGCTTTTGCCATGGTCCACTGGGCCATTCCACCGGACACAAAGGGGAAGTAAAATTACGCCAGTGTTTGTCAGAACACAAACATTCAGGACATTTATCCACAAATAACTTAACTTGACTATCTATGCCTGGCCACCAATACACATCTTTGATTTTCCTAACCGTACTGGAAATTCCCAAATGTCCCTCATGCGCAAGCACTATAATTTTACTCCTTAAACACTCAGGTGGTACAACTTTGTCATCTCTAAGAAGAATATCATTGACAACTGAAAGCTCGTGCGCCACTTGCGAGAAACATTTATCCTGCATAGATAAACTCCTATCACACGGCCATCCCTGAACCAAAAACTTCTTCACCCTTTCCAAGCAAGAATCTTTCTGTGCACCTTCCATCCATTCCTCTTCCGATAACTTAGTCATATGTGTGATATCACTAATACTAAACACCACATCAGAATCAGTATTGCTATCACCATCCGAAACTTCACACTCCAAGGGAATCCTAGACAAACAGTCAGCCCTGACATTTTTGCCACCTGGAATGTACTTGATATCAAAATGAAATTCCTGTAATCTAGCCAGTAGTCTGATCAAACGAGTGGAGGCTTTGTTGGAATTACTATCACCTAACATATATATCAATGGTTTATGATCAGTGAACAACTGAAATCTAGAACCCCAGATATACATTTTAAACTTCTCTACAGCCCAACAGCATGCTAGAGCTTCACGTTCTATAGTGCTGTAATTTAATTCAGCACTACTCAAGGACCTTGACGCGAATGCTATAGTGAATTCCTTTCCCTCCACCATTTGACTTAAAACTGCGCCTAGACCCTTTGAACTAGCATCTACAGTAACTACACAACTATGACCATGAGAAAAAGCTCTGATAGCAGGTGCTTCCAAAATTAATTTTTTGACCTTATCAAAGGACGCTTGAGTTTCCTCAGACCAAAGAAATTTCGCATTCTTTTTTAACAGGTCCCCCAGAGGTTGTACAATGATCGCATAACTTTGCACAAACCGAGCATAATATTCACTTAAACCTAAAAAGGCTCTCAATGCATCCTTGTCTAATGGTCTCGGAGCTTCTTTAATGGCATTGACAAGAGATAATTTAGGTTTGATACCATCAACAGAAATATTATGCCCCAGATAATCCACCTCCTGAGTAATAAATTTACATTTGCCTTTATTGACAGTCATACCAGCCTCTTCTAATATATGTAAGACTTTATCAAGTAGTGAATAGTGTGACTCAAGAGTATGAATTAAAATATCATCTTGAAAAGCCTGAATGCCTTTCATTCCGGTAAACAACTGGTCCATGAGACGTTGGAATACACTAGCAGCCGACGCTAACCCGAACGGCATACGTTTATACATGAAGACACCAAAAGGTGTAACAAAAGTGGTTAAAGATTGAGATTCCTTAGATAATGGAATTTGATGGTAAGCTGATTTTAAATCAATTGTGCTAAAGAATTTGCTACCACCCAAATTTGCCAACATCTCTTGGATTTTAGGAAGTGGATGGCAATCCACCACAATATTTCTATTCAAGACTCTCAAATCTGCACATAAGCGGATCTCGCCAGAACTCTTGCGAGCCACTACAGCCGCAGAAACCCATTCCGACGACTCAACAGGCATTATAATATCTTGTGCACACAAATCATTCAAAGTCTTCCGTAAATCTTCTCTAGCAGACAAAGGCACAGGTCTGCACTTTTGAACAATAGGACAAGCATTTTTTTTAAGTTTGATAGTATGATGGAAATTTTTAACCAATCCTATCTTATCTGAAAACACGCTAGGATACTTTGCTACAATGTTGTTAACATCTTCTACATTGTGCTTTCCTAAATCATGTTTATGTACAATTGTTGATATAGGCAGATCACCTAAAGTAACAGGTTCTATATGTCCAGGTCTCAAAATAATTCCCAGATCTGCCTGATCTTGCCAACCCAGAATGTCCCTGCCATTCACCGCAACGTAAATCTTTGTGTAAATCTCTCTACCCATAAACTTGATGGAATCAGAAAAATATCCTTTCATGGTAATATCAAACCCCCCAAATGCTTTAGGATTTACATCAGTAGGTTTCAAAAGAACCTTTGACCAAAACTTACAAAATGTTATCTCATCTAAAATAGTTATGGGAGATCCTGAATCCGCCATGACATTCACATCAATAACCCCAATAGATACGCTGCATAACGGTCCTTTACACCTTCTTACATCACCCCGTAAACTATTTACTTCAATTGTAGATAACATGTTGTTCATGGCACTGCAAAGATCCTCCTGTTCAATGTCTACGCTATTGATCTGACTTTTATGTTTAGAAAATCTGCATACTGTGTAAAAGTGACCTATCTTCTTACATGTATTACATCTTTTTCCTTGTGCAGGGCAATTGGGTGAATTCCCCATGTGATACTTAGAACCACATCTATAACATGAACCTTTTTTTACAGAAGAACTGCTAACTTTCATTTTCGTAGACACTGCACTAATATTTGTTTCATTATTGTTAGCACTCCCATCAACTTGCAAAACTTTAGAATCTACATTACAGGATGAATTCTGTGTCAAAATTTTTGACGACACCACAGATCGTTCAATACTCCTTGCAATGTCCATAACCTCATCTAGTGAAGGGTTCTTACATGTTAAAATACGTTCTTGTATTTTCTTATTATGACAGTTAAACACTAACTGGTCACGCAAATAAGTGTCCAATTGGGAAGCAAATTGACACTTTGCAGCTAGAACACGTAGCACGGCTAAATAATCCTCAATGGATTCCTCTTGTGTTTGTTTACGCTTAAAAAATAGGTGACGTTCAACCATAACAGAAGGCTCATCTACATATTGTTTACCTAATCTAGCCAAGGCCTCTGCGTATACATTCCAACCTTCATCCCTGGGTGGAGCTGTTACTACAGGTAAATTATCAAAAACGTCTTCACCAGCATTACCTAAATGGTTAAACAATAATGCTTTTTTCCTTCCTGCAGAGTATTTCGTTGCATCAATAGCTTCCAAATAATTGTCAAAAATTCTAAACCATCTATGCCATGGTATAAGTGGTTTACCAGGATTTGTTAAAAATGGCGGTGGCTGCATCACATTGTTTACTGAAGATGATGACATGCTTAAAATATAATTATATGTCCAGTAAACAAAGTATGAATTTCGACAAAGAATTATTAATTCACCTAAAAAAAAATATATAGGTTAATTAATAACCATAACATCACCCCTGCAAATAGTCTTGAACGTAAATATCATTAAATTAAAAGAAACAGATTGAGACAAAAGTACATGACACTTGAATACCGAAGTAATTCTCCTTCAACGAGCTATACTGCCAATTGTTCCATATGCTCGATGTCCGTAATAAATAGAGAATCCAAAAAGCCAAAAAACGGAATATTTTCAATCCGTAATGTTAATGACGTTCTATTCCCCAACCAAAGATGGCGGCTTGTGCGAGAATCTCGCAGTGACGAGCATACGTGAAGTGAAGTCGACGTTGAGGCGTGACGTAGACGATGTGCTGATGTTGCTGAGATACGCGTCTGGTCCCGCGACTGCTCCCGCGACTCCAGTCGAACAATGGCGAGAATTAAAACATAAGCAAGCTGCAACGGAAACTGCCGTCAAGGTAGAGTGCTTCCTATAAAATTTTATCAGTCAGCGAATCTAAAACTCACGAGTATCTCCGTGTAGATAACGCAGGCTGCGCAATTTTGACGAAATTCAAATCCACAAGGTTTTCGCACTGACGCAGTTCCAAATCTTTCCACAAATAGTAAAAGGTGCTTAAGCTTAAGCAGAAAAGCAGCGATATACTTATAGTCTCGTAAGTTTTACATGAGAACACACTCATGTAGGTGCCATTTGTCTCGAATAAGTTGAAAATTAATAAAGTTGAAGATGAACTTTTGTAGGTTGTCCAAACACGGTCGGTGGGTTCCTCAAAATAATCCCAATCGTCGCCAATATATGTAGTATGAGGAAAACGTAGAAATAAGACTGCAAATCTGGTTCTTCTTCTTTGTAAGTAAAATGATTTAATCCAGAGATATGAAACCCACGACTTCTCCAACTCAAGATCCCAGTAAGAATGATATTGTACAAGTTACATTCTAAACTCTAGATTACACAGCACGAACACATTCTAATCTTTAAAGAGACATGTGTAAATAATAAGTACAATTACAGCATATAACACAAGTGCACCAAGCCTAATGCACCATCTAGAAAAAGCAGTAGGCACGATCTCAGACACCACAAGACGGCATAATGAGGGGCACATGGAGGTCACAGACCACAATTCTGCCCATTAACCTCATGGCGAAGGAGGTAGCAGATTGCACGAGACCTAGCGAAACACCCACAAATCCACAAAAGAAGGCCAAAGGTAGCCCAAAAGAGTCTCTAGAGAAAGGGTGGAGTCAAGAGATCTGGCACCACAGGAGGGTCACGTTGCTTGTCGAGAACTGAGAGATGTGCACACGTGATCTCGGGGCATGTTGCATCCACCAACACCACTTAACAGCTAGACTCCCCCTCCTCGCACAGTCCTGTGTGTGTGTCAGTTGAAAGACGCAGCCCACACCAATGGCTCCCCCATGCATACACCAGTGGACATATTCTTGGAAAGCTGGAGGCACCCATTGAACCTGAGCTAAAAACTGATGCGATCTATCCGATGATCATGAGACCACCGCATAACTGTTTTTCACTAATCGAAGCACTCAGTTAGGAATGAAGGGGAGGCTCAATGGGTCAGAAAAGAGATCAATTCATCTGACTACCCATAAGCCACCTTTAATTTCAACTATCAAAAAGATACCACGTCCGGGACCACCATCCTGTGCCTCACTAAAATTGTGTAAATGGAGTGTGGCGAACACACCCCTATGGGAAGTACAGAAACCATGGAAAAATCACTGACTACATCACACATGTAATGTTTTCTGAATTAACAAAATTAACCAAGTTCTTATCCAACAGATCTACAACAGAACCTCCAAGTGCACCATCTTTCAGCTGCCACATCGATTTGACACCCCTGCACAGATCCAAAGTTTGTGTATCAAGATTATGAACTGCACCGTGAATGTTTTGTTTGAACTGTTAAAAAAGAAACCCCAATCAGCAGAGGACCACAGACAACTCCCCTGGAACCATACTAAGACCTGCAATGTTCAATTACAAGTTATGTATTATTGCACTTATATGTACCCTCTGTCTATTTTGGGTGCTGAAGCACCTATTCACTGTTAAAAAACTGCCTGACCAAATGGAATCTGTTCACAAACTATCACAATGCTTGCACAGTGATCACTCCCATGTCACTTGCAATTACACAAACCAAACACTAGCATCCCACATGCACTACACAGAACCCTCCTGTACAGCACGTGGTATCAGAACATGACTGCAGTGGGCTCCCAGACATCAGCCAAGCCGTGTTACGTCTGTTCACTGATACCACATGCAGTAGGGACAGACAGACTTTACTTGTCCCAAGAGGTAGCGCTGAAAGAGCAAACTACCTTCTCCACTTATACCCATGCAGAATTAGGGCCAAAATCCAACCCAAGAAGGTGGAACCCCACAAAGTAGTAGTTAATCTGATCCGATAATAAACCAACCCAACAGCTCTATACCTTTTCACCAAGCCTAGCGAAATCCAAACTGAGCTAGACATGATGTGCAGAAATGGCACTATAGGGGAGGATATTGTTTGTTCCTGAGATGTCCCAGTGAAGAGATTCGTAGAGGTAGCGAATCCCCCAACTCAATGCACAAACATGTCTGCTCCTACTTCCATTTGAGGTTCAAGGGTGGCCCTTAGTGTATCGTTGGTGGTCTTCTTTAACAACCAGTGGACCCCGACATGAAGTTCCTGTGTAGGGCTAAACAGTAGGCCGGGGCAGTAAATTCCGATCCGCTTGCGGAATTTGGGCAATTTCGCGTTCCGCGGAGAACGCGGAATTGCCCAAAATTCTGCGTTCGGTGGCTTCACGGAATTTGTTGCTTCTTCACGTTCTCAAAATGCATGTTTGCGAGATATTTCCCCCCAAGCACGCAAACAGCGTTTGCGAAAAGGAAAAAAGCATCGCGAACAAGCAATTCCGCGTGTTCGCGGAATTTCTGCGTGCTCGCGGAGATTTTTTACCGTTTCGCGGAGCTTTGCATAGCGCGACTACGCAAATTCCACCCACCCCTACAAAACAGCTCGATGATACAAAGGGAAATGAGTCACATGGGGGAGAGTTGAACAAAAGCATGACCACCCCATATCAGGAAATCTGGAATATCGAAGTGGGTGGATGCACTTGGCTAGAAGTGAAGGGGCATCCCCTAATTGTATGAAAACTTGCACTGTTTTCCTTGTATTTCAGTGGTAAAGGTACGCTGCCACTGTGCATGAATGAAAACTACAACATGATCTTGCACATTTGGGATATGCAAAGAGGCACCTCCATGCTGATGGATATTTGCAGGCAGTTCAGCGAGTTTGCCCACACACAGATCCGCCCCAGATGGCGTGGACTCAGTTCCCTAGTCACCATAAACACCCGACCCTGGTCATTCCTGGAGAAGAACTGTCAGATTTGTACCAGCACCTGCTGAGGAAGAAGACAACTTTGCTGCATAAAACTTGTGGGAAAAGAACTGTAGATTATTTTGGCTGGGCTCAGTACAAGGACATTCCAGAACAATCCAGACTGTTTACGCAAACACAAGTATCGGCGGGAGGCTCTATAGCCTTCTTTACCCTGCAAATAAAAGCTAATGTCCGCATGCTCCAAATAACCAGATGGGATATGGTTAAAATGATGAACAGACCTTAGCCTGGACTTAATTCAATCAAGGAAGAACTGAGAGCAGCACCACCCCCCCCCTTTTCAGTGCCTTGAGACCCTCACGGGTGAGTAGCGCGCTATATAAATGTTTTGGTTGATTGATTGATTGATTGAGAGCAATCCGCCTCATGATAATGCAGAAGGAGGGTTGTGTGCCAAGATTGGTACATCCAGCTGCATGTTTATCACAAGGAAAGTCTTGGACAACGGGACATTGGCTCTTGCCATCCAAGCACTGCACCATTAACAAAGAAACATGCGTGAGGAAGTAGGTGCCCCTGAGCAGGAGTGGTTCGCAAACTGGTTCTCCTCGCTTCCCCGGTGGATCTCCGGTCTGTGCACGTCATTTTTGCCGGTTTTCATTGTGTTCTTGTTTTTGTGTGGAACCATACAGTTGGGGATTTCCTGCTGTAAAAGTGCAGTCCTCAATTTGGGTAGAATGCAAATAGCAAGGAAAGTAGCCATTGTTAAAAGCAAGCTTGAAGAACAACAGAACTGCAATAAAATAACTGTCATGAAGTATTGGTTAGATAGTGTAGTTGGAAATTCAACTAGAGAGGGGAATATTATTATTGAGAAAGTCGATGTCAATATGAAGAATGATACATTCATGTATAAAAATGAAATCGCATCTTTATTAACAAATTTGCCCGTTATGAACTCCACATCAACCCCGACTCAGAAATACATAGTTAAGCAGGCTCTGAAACCTAGGCATAAAATTCCAGATCAATTCCACAGACAGGTGCAGTGACACCACAATAGTCCAGGGAGATTATTAGCCCCAACTAAGCACACATGACCAAACGGGTATGCACACTCCCAAAATACCATAAAGTCAGATGCAACATAAGTTAACAACATATAGCTAATCAGCCCACAGCACACACAGTACATGCAGTGATCAAGCGCCACCTATGCTGATCTGGACATGTTACCGACTGGCTGCATTGTTTCCATACAAGGTCGAGGCCCACCTGGATTTCTCATTGAATAAATTCATTTACGACTCCAAAGACAGCAGCTCACAGTCCTTACCAGTAGCAACTCGTCGAGGGAGTGCCGCGGGGTGGTGGGGCGGGGTGGGGGAGGGGCAGGGTGAGGGGTAGTAAACTCCGGGTCATGGCCGACTGGAGTAATGTAAATAAAAAAATAAATAAAACATATTTCATTGCGCGCGTGAAACGCCAAATGCGTAGTTCTTTGAGATTGTCAAAGCCCACATAGCCTAAAAGAAACAGATCACTAAAGGTGGTCTTTGACCAACCAAAGCTACAAAACTGGACACTGTCTTGAGGTTTTAACTAATTGCCAGCAAATTGAACCTGGAAATGAGAATTAAATGTTTCACCTTGACGCTTCACAAAAAACAATGATCCATAACAGCATAACAGTCATTTAGCAACTGTTTTGGGCTTGATTTGCGAGGGAACCATGGACTGTGCTTTGAAAACCTACTGCGAACCTTGCTTCCATTCTTTGCCATAACCTTGAAAGTAATCTGTTTGAGTGTGCTTAGGAATTTTCCTTAGAATACCATAGGAAGGTCTAGGGCTGTATTGTTCATTCTCCATTCGCCTTCCCTTTTTACGCGAATGCCTTCTACCTTGCCCTCCAACAAACACTCAGCATTCTGTGTTAACAAAGGACCTAACGTTACCCAGAAACTGTGAACCTCTGGTGGCCAGTTCCAACTGAGGAACTCTGGCACTCTTTTATTCGAAACGTCATCAATACAGAAATCAAAAACATTGGCACAGTCATTCTCTTGAAGTGCCCCCAGAATCTAGAATTCAATTGTTCCAGACATCAGTACAATTACATTTTTGCGAAACATATAAAAGTGAACAGAAGAATATTTAATTCCTGTGCTACTACCAAATATGACCATGTCAAATGTGAACAAGGACATTCTTTAAGAATTCTTCCTGTGTAATTATTACTCGTGATGTTTCGTATGTTCCATGTTCCAGTTCTTATCTTTCTTACATGATATTTTGTTTGATATTTCAATATGGAAAGATTTTCTATTTTAAGCTATGGGAATTTAACATGATTGGATGTGATTATAGTAACCCCATCTATTACTATGGAAAACGCAACTATGGAAATAATCCTGTCACAAGCGGACCTTGCTTGTGCTACACAAAACTATTATAATGAATATTGTAGGTTCAGTTTTTCCATTTGAAGACACGTCTTCCCCGAATTATTAACCTAAGTAAGAATCCTCTAAGCCTCCTTATGTCTGGGATCCCTGACACATGTGGGGGCTGATGCTCCACTTATATGTAATAATACATAAAGGCACTCTTTGATGTCTGTTTGTATATATTTGAGACACATTTTTTAGAATGATGCATAACTAATAAAGAAATAGACGCATACAAAAAATGCATGAGGCTTTGTGCTTGCACAGAGTCCAATTTTCTAAAAACATATATTTGGAAACAATTTAAAGTGTCCGAGTACGCTATAGGGAGTTATTTTGAGAAATATATCGTTATATTTGTTTTGCAAAAAACAGCCCTTGTTCTTGCTCTAAACGTTTTTCACAGTATTTTCTATTTTTATTAATGACTTCAGACTCTGGGTGCCAACACTAAAAGCCTTGTTGCATTACCATTTTTTTTATGTTATCTGACATCCCCAAGTTGGAAACAGATGCTTTTTTTCAAAACCTCAGCTTCCTTTTCTTCTCATATTCTGACATTAATGGGCCATTTGACCCTTTGACCTAATGAATGTGCCTTGTCAGGAAATAGCTTTGTTAGGATGAACAATCTTTGTTTGAAAGTTTGGTAGCTGAGAGTTTGGTATCTGAATTAACAATAGTGTTCATTCATGGCTCTCCTTAGCACACCAAATAAAAGAGGCCCTCAAATAGCTGCTACTGTCGATCTAACAAAGCAAAACCTGATAATTTCATAATAAAGAAATAGATGCATGTTACCTTCTGCAGCCTGGCACTGTTAAAGGGCAACAGAATGTTTACTATATCACTTACTAGTGAAATTAAGCTTTATTCAAAACAGTGGATGAAGGGTGGCAGATGGTTGTGTAATAGAAGCGGGGGTGGCCGGTGTAAGCCTGCAAAGGTGTGATCCATGTTACACTTTCACACTATCCACAGAAGAGAAATGGACATATATTGAATTTCGCCAGAACTCTCTTCCTTAAAGAATGGTTTCCACGAACATCTTCCATTGGTCTGGTCTTCCTGCACGTGGGTTTGACATCACCCTTCCAATGGTTTTTAATATGGAAATGCTCAGCTTTCCAAGAGTAGGTTAAGATTCAACAATGTTAAATCGTACCTTTTGGTAAAATATCCAAAATCAACCTAATGGAATCCCAACATCTCCTCCCTTACCTTCTGCATCCAGACCCACTAACTCCTTTATTCAGCCTCATCAGTCACTTACGCTATGTGGCTACTGTTTGTATTGTTTCTGTTTTTTGCTCAGTGCTGTTCTGTCATTGTACTGTGATTTGCACTAAAGGTAATTACTGACTAAATACGTACTCGGTTCTTCGGTATAACCCCTCAATGTGCCCTCATGGTATGGGAGTCACACACCAAAGACTCATTGTCAGTCTCTGAACAAGTCTGTTGCCTGCCAAATACTCCAACTGAATCACCCCTCATGTACACATTCCTCACCCTGAAGACTCCCCACTTTAAAGAATACTACACCGCAATGTATTAACTGTCCAGAACCCAGCCTCCCCTCCTGTTACTTGTTGTCTTTATGCTTACCCGTGACACTACACAGTGCTCCTCTGACTTTTGTCGCGGCTTACGCCATAGAAACACCATATACATACATACATACCCACGTACCCTTCACAAATTTGTAACAGATTTTAATGTAAACGGCTCACCTTGCAAATTCCGGTAACAGCCTACTCTTAAGGATAAAGACAAGTCCAAAGGAGGGCAAATTGAAGTTGATACTTATTGATATAAATATTGTTTGCCAGAAGGGCAAATGAGTGCCAGGCTAACAAAGAAGGCAGAGATGTTTTTAGACATGGGCAAAGTAGACAATTGCCCAGGGCCACCAACTTTGTAAGGGACCCTTAGGAAAGTGAACTCACTCTCGATTAGACATCGCTTCCTCTCTGCCTACACATATGACTGCCTCTTTACCCACTGTCATCATAAGAATTTTGAGTGTCCCGGCAATACATATTTCAGCAGTTTATTTACTCTGATAAAGTTTAACTTATGTTTAGCATCATGCAGGCTTGATTTAGCATTAATTGGTAATCAAATTAAAATGTCTTCCATACAGGGCCCTCCAAAATATATCTTTCCCGGGGCCCCCAAATATCCAATCCAATCCAAATTTCTTTATTTCGGCCGATTAGGCCATAAAAGATACAATCACACAATACATTTAAAACAATCACTAAAAATACAAGCAATTAATAAAATCAATAAAATCAGTATACAAAAGGTTACGGACATCTAGGCAATGGAATTCATTAAACAGAACAGTTCTTATTTAAATTAGACCTTATATGCCACATAGCCGTTAAAAATTTTGCAACTGCAAAGACTATGTGCGGATCAGTGTTCGTTTTCAGTATTCTGTACACCTGCAGATGACTCCTAATGCCCAGATTTCTGCATAGCGGGGCTAGCCAGTATCTTCTTGGTCTATTATAAGCTGGGCAAAAGAACACAATGTGGGTTTCTTCCTCATCATGAATGCAGCAGCCTGGACAGATTTTATCATTCTTTTTTGTCCAGTTGTGGGTAAAAATTTTAATAGGGAGAGTCCCTAGCCTCCATTGTATAAACAGTTTTCTAGATAAAATGGGAAAAATAATGTCCATAAATCCCTCAAACTGGTAATAGTCCTTGAAGGTCAAAAATCGATCAGTCAAGGACCCTTTGTTAGATGCAGAGACCAGGGAGGCATAACGTTGCTCCCTGTATATACCCACAAGGCGTTTGCGAGAGACCCCAAGACAGCCTTGCTCGGGCGATTCCCATAATTCGGGGAGTCCCAGCCGATAGAGTTCTTTCTTTATGGAGGCTAGCCAGGTAATTTTATCACAGGAATTCAGATTCATAACATGTACAAGCTCTTGCCTATAATGTGAAAGCTCAACAGTAGACCAGAGCCTATGCCAGAACCTTAATGGCATAAGTTCCAGGTCCTCTTTTATAGAGGGTAGACCCATATCCATTCTTAGGGGAAGAAGGGGTGTGCCTCGGGGGAGGGCCAGGAGACGCCTTAAAAAATTGTTTTCTACATTAATAATTCCTGTGCCCGCCGTGTATCCCCAGAGTTCTCCACCATAGGATGCGGCTGCTTTGGCTTGCGACTTGTACATTACAACTGCCGGGCTAATTGGTTTGTAGGTGGAAGAATTTGCCACCTTCAGAATTCCCCCCGACAGTTGTGCAAGTTTCAAGCGACTGATTGCTACGTGAGGTTCCCATGATAGGTTCTCATGCAGCGTTACCCCTAGATACTGAAAGGTTTTTACTCTCTCCAGTGTTACTGAACTCAAGGATGGGTTTGGTCTAGTTTTGGCTGTAGGGTTGAATATCATAAACTTGGTCTTCCCTGTGTTTATTTCCAGGCCATATTGACTACAGAAAAGGCCAAAACCATCTAAAATCCGTTGGATCCCCATCGGAGATTTGGACAGCAGGAGGGTATCATCCGCGAACATAATGGCCGGTACCCTCCTGCCGGCCAAAGACGGGGCATCATTATCATGAACATTGTCAAGATATGCAATTACGTTGTTAACATAGAGGCAGAACAGGGTCGGGGCAAGAACACAACCCTGTCTGACCCCTCTATGAACTGGAAATTTAGATGTCAGCGCACCCGTCCTTCCATACCTGACCTGTGCAAAATTGTTTTCATGGAGCCTAATAATGGCATTTAATAGATGAAGCGGA
Organism: Triturus cristatus; assembly: GCF_964204655.1. NCBI lineage: Eukaryota > Metazoa > Chordata > Amphibia > Caudata > Salamandridae > Triturus > Triturus cristatus. Next base: position 470,904,963 of record NC_140590.1, on the reverse strand, counting down.
ACTCCCAGCCCCATTAATGTCTCCCATAGTTTCTTCCTGGGGACCAGGTCGAAAGCTGACCTCAGGTCCACGAACACCATGTACAGCCTTCCCCTCTCAATGATCACAGTTTTCCAATATAGGAGTACGAGGCGGAAGATCTGATCCATGGTGGACGTGTTTTTCCTGAAGCCAGCTTGTAAGGGGCTGAGAATTTTATTTTCCTCCATCCACTCCGTGAGGTGGTTTAGGAGTAGGCGCGAGTAAATTTTCTGGGGGACATCTATGAGACTTATTGGCCTGTAGTTGGCTGGGAGTAGAGGAGAACCCTTTTTAAAAATGGGCACTATCTCAGCCCCCAGCCAAGTACAAGGAATCTCCATCCCACCCAGAATGGCGTTAAAGAGTGTGAGAGGACCCCATATGTCTGCATACGAACGAAAAAGATCGCCAGGCAACCTATCAAGACCAGGGGCCTTTCCCCTCGACAGGGCTAGAATAACACTGACCACCTCAGAAAGAGTAAATTCCAGGGGTGGTACTGGGGCAGGAGCAACAGTAAAAACCATGTCCCTTCCACCATCAATTTGAGGTGGTTCCTGGTATAGTTGGCCAAAATGGGCCTCCCAAACGGATGCTGCAATATTTGGCTCTATTGCAGCTTTGGGATCTGGCATACCAGTGTTCGCCAGGGACCAAAATTTCCTCAGATCTTTCGCTTCCAGTGCTGATGTTAAATCCTGCCATTTGTTCCAGTCCCAGTCAGCTCGCGCCACTGCCATGGTTTTCTTGTAAATCCGTCTAAGCTCAACAAGTTTGCGCTTGTCCGATCCTTTTTTAACACACTTCAAAAGTTCGGACTTAGCCTTTTTACAAGATGCATTATACCAGGTTGGAGTTCGGGTTGTATTTTTCCTTGGGGGTAACACTGGGTAAAAGACCTCACCTAAAAGGGCCACCAATTCTTCATGTATGTGGGCTAGTTTCTTATTGAATTCCAAGTTTCTTGGCTGCGAGATTAAATTGTCCGTTTCTATTAGCTTCGGGAGTGCTAGCCGAAAATTTTTACTTAGGGACTCTTCTGAGCTCGCCAGTTTCCCCCATTTGATCCTACGTCTATTGGAACTAATTAGCAAGTTCCCAGGATCTGGACTGGGCTCAACGGCAAGTGATCGAGCAGCACCTTTAGGGTGCGCCATATACATTACAAGAGCATTATGATCACTGTCCGTTCTTGCTATTATTCTAAAATCCTGAATCATGGGCCAGAAACTAATGTCTACAAAAATATAATCTAACCTAGATTCGTGGTTCACCCTGTTAAAAGTACATGCAGAGGGGGTATCTGAGGTACTGCGACCATTGCATGCCCTTAAGGAGAAATTTAGCGTTAAGGACAGAATTTGTACTACTAAGGGAGACCAGATTTTAACATATGGGGATTGGCAACGCGGAACACCCCAGAGGTCATCTTCCGCTACGAGGGCTCCTTCCTTAAGGCCTTCTAAGGGCTCAAAGTGGCAATTCAAGTCGCCTCCCAAGACTATCTTAAAATCATTAGGGAGGGTGGCCAGGAAGCAGGTAAGATCATCAAGTGTGGGAGATTCCATGGCCAGCTTGGTGGGACGGGAGTATACATTAATTATTGCTAAACTCGAAGCATTAGGCCACCTGAGTAGAACACACTGAATATCCTGCGAATGCGTCGGTAAACTCTCCGCATCACACCCAATGTGACTAGCTACCCAGATCGCCAATCCTCCGGAGGGCCTCCCTCTACCTGACCAGATCGCGTTTATTTCAAACACAGCATACCCCACTCTAGATAATGGTTCCCTTGCCCATGTCTCTTGAAAGAGGCAGATGTCGCTATTGGCTATCAGGGAGTCCCAGTCGCTCGTGTCAAGTTTATTGACAATGCCAGCGACATTCCAGGAGAGAACCTTTAAGGAATCGTCAAGCGGGTCTGGATCACTTCCACCACTTTTAAGCGGGGCAGCATCCATTGGTGGAATCATAAGCCTGGGCAAAGATATTTCCAAAGTAGATGGTTCCATCGGGTCTGCTTTATGATGTGTTGGGACTGGCAATTTTAACTTGTTATTAGTACTGCCCAAGATAGTTGTGATTTTGGATGGATCAGTTTCTTCACCGTGGGGGTTAATAGATGTCAAGTTCTCCCCTCGAGGGGCACCATATTCTTGAATGGCGATGTCTATTTCGCATCCGCCATGCCCCTGACCCTTAAAAAGTCAATCTATCTGTTCAAGACAGCTGTATCTATTAGGATGCAAAAAGTTACCAAAGTTGGTACTGGGGGCATTACGGGTGGGCCTGGCTCTGCGGCCATCAGCAGCAGGTCCAACCCGGGTCCAGCCATTGTCATTGTTCAAAATTGGCTTATAAATATTAGGATAAAAATATGACAGGTGGACCACTTCAATAGATGTAGACCCTGTGTTCCCAGTCCAATTGCAAATATAGGGCACAATTTTGGGGTTCCTAAAGTTTACAATTATGCAGTCACCAACACATTTCTTATCGGTATGACCGATCCATGGGACTCTTCTAACCATGAGAATTTCTCCCTTAGTATTAGGTGGTAATGGCCTGTGAGTATTAAGCCAGCTAGTGACCTTGTTGTGTAAAGAGTCATAAGGTTCCACCACGGTTCCCTCGAACGAGGGTACTCCCTTCAAGACAACGGAATAGGCAGCAGCCTCAGGAGGCAAATTTATCACTTTGCGCCAATTTTGTTGGCTGTCTTGCCTGTCTGTAGGGTTCCTTGCGTCGTTTAATAGTTTTTCCTGGTCAGAACCAGAGGCCGGACCGGATAAGTTCGGCCTACTGGTAGATCCTGTGACGGATTGGTGGTTACTGGGTAGTGCGGGAACGGATTTTGACAAAGAAACTGGCTGCACATTTTCCAATGAGGTGACTGTCAGAGGTGCAGGGGACGAGGTGATAGAATTTAAAGGTAAATTAGGTAGATTAGGAGTCCCTATGGGGTGCCCAACTACTGCGTGCGTACCTGCTCTTTGGTCTGAGACTAAGCCTAGTAATCCCCTGCGCAAATCTATTAAACAGATTTCTATGTTGGCCAAACGGTCTTCTAGGGGATTAAGCAATTCCCTCAGTAGAGTGCGTAAACCAGTGAACATACTATCATACATCCCGGCAGCAATTTGTTGGCTAGATGGATTTTTTGCCGGGGTGTGTTGGTGCAGGGCTTCGTGTTTACGGGATGGAACCGGCCCTTTGCTAGCTATGTCCTGTTTAGTTCCCCTAGCCCTAGAGTTGGCTTTAGTAGCTTTAGAATTTCCCCCCCTGGTTTTATAGGCCCTTTTATCCATTTTCGGGATTGCTCCCTCCTTCTCCCGCTGTGTGGGCTGGGTCAGGACCTTGGTATTACTTGTAGTCAGCTCAGTAGCAGCTACCTCAGCAGTGGTGTGTACTGTTGGGCCCTTACAGTTTGGAAGAGGTAGTAAACTAAGCTCTGCATGCTCAGAATTATCACAATCAATGGAGGAGGTAATGGAGCAGTTAGTAACAGATGAATCTGGGAGAACAGGCAGCCCAACTACCCCCCCTACCGGAAGTGATATGGGATTTGGTAGCTTGACGGGGGTGGTAACGTGTGCGATGGGTCCCAGGGAGGATCTCCTCACCCAGTCTATTTCTTGGGAGATGCGTCTTTCAAGAATGGAAATCTCATCCACAAGAAGGGACCCAGCTTTAGCAAAGTACGTATCCAGTGTACCTGTTGGCCTTCCCGTCGCCATAGCACTCTTGCTCCTGGTTTCTCTCGTAGTCATAATGTCACCGATAGCACCTGGGATGTAGTGGAATGCAGACAGGCTGGGGTGCCCCACGCCCTCCCTCGTCCGTACTCGAACGGCCTCAAACGGCCCGCTCTTTGCCCGGTCTTCGCTCCGGGCGCGTTCCGCTGGCGCGTTCGGGGAATAGGCTTATACTGGGGGGAGGGGTCGATAAAGGGGCGGGGCCGTGAAGAGTCACCAGGTGTGCCGAGTAAGTTTGTCAGAGAGCACCCTGGTCCTCGCAGTCCCGGCCTCTCAAGCTCCACAACGGCCTCTCCGCAGGCAGCGCGACTTCCCCTCCAGTCGGCGTAGCAGCAACAGGACACAGACCAGCTCCGAGGTATCCCACAGTCCGTGACAGGTTCAGCGAGCGGCTCCCGCGCAGCGGGGGCCGCGAGGAGTGTTATTGGCAATAGGGGCGGGGCCGGGAAGAGTCACCAGGTGTGCCGAGTAAGTTTGTCAGAGAGCACCCTGGTCCTCGCAGTCCCGGCCTCTCAAGCTCCACAACGGCCTCTCCGCAGGCAGCGCGACTTCCCCTCCAGTCGGCGTAGCAGCAACAGGACACAGACCAGCTCCGAGGTATCCCACAGTCCGTGACAGGTTCAGCGAGCGGCTCCCGCGCAGCGGGGGCCGCGAGGAGTGTTATTGGCAATAGGGGCGGGGCCGGGAAGAGTCACCAGGTGTGCCGAGTAAGTTTGTCAGAGAGCACCCTGGTCCTCACAGTCCCGGCCTCTCAAGCTCCACAACGGCCTCTCCGCAGGCAGCGCGACTTCCCCTCCAGTCGGCGTAGCAGCAACAGGACACAGACCAGCTCCGAGGTATCCCACAGTCCGTGACAGGTTCAGCGAGCGGCACCCGCGCAGCGGGGGCCGCGAGGAGTGTTATTGGCAATAGGGGCGGGGCCGGGAAGAGTCACCAGGTGTGCCGAGTAAGTTTGTCAGAGAGCACCCTGGTCCTCGCAGTCCCGGCCTCTCAAGCTCCACAACGGCCTCTCCGCAGGCAGCGCGACTTCCCCTCCAGTCGGCGTAGCAGCAACAGGACACAGACCAGCTCCGAGGTATCCCACAGTCCGTGACAGGTTCAGCGAGCGGCACCCCAAATATCCCTAAGATGACATTGAAAGAAGCAATAGCAACCAATGACGTTCTTACCAAATTTGCGGCATATTATTAAGGGCATTATCGCTGCCTTAGCGGCACTTTTTGCTGCTAAAGCGGCGATATTCTTATCGCCCTATTAACAAGGCGGCGCTAACATGCTTCAGCGCATGTTAGCAGCCGATTTCGTAACGCATCTCATGACAGCGATAAATATCGCTAATGAGATGCAAAGTAGGCGTTCCCTCCTAAGTCAACATGTAAAATGCTCGCAAAACCAACATCGCTGTATCAACAAGGCTGCCCCTGGACATCGAAGCGATAACAAAACGCGCGCTAAGCCCCCATTATCGCATGATTCCAACGCCAGAAAAAAACCTGACTTACCAATTATGCCTATGGGAGGTGGATTGTAAGATTGTAAGGTGGATTGAGTCCACATTCCTCTATTACCAAGCTTGGCATTAGCGCTGTGAAATCATCGCAGGATTTCACACGCTAATGCTCATTATCGCAGCCTATCGCAGGATTTCACATTGCCTGTCAGCTAAGCATTGCTAGTACGCCGCTGACACGGCGATTAAATCCAGCGATAGCCGGCGATAATTTAAATCGCGCTAAGCGAGTTTAGCGATAATTATCGCTTGTCCTTGGTAATATGCCCCTTTATTTTGAGGTATTTTAGGATTTATATACTTCAATTGGACTCTAGGGACTTTGAGCACATAAAAATGTGTGAGCACTTAATCAGACCCTCCAGCATTTTGCGATTTTGCGTTTCACGAAAAAATCACAAAATCAGCTGGCAAGCGCGACTGCCGCGATATTTACCAAACCGGCCGTGGAAAAAAGTCTCCCGGTAGGGATAAAAAAATGATGCAATTTTATTGGCTGTAGGTGCATACGTCACCCTGTGAAAACAGCGCTGGACAGCTGCTTAGCTGCCTCGCTTCCTCGATTACAATTAGTTATGAAAGAGGGGCGAGAGGGGCGAGAAAAGGAAAGTATCGCTTCTCTGCTCTCCGGTTTGCAGGCTCGACTGGAAAGAATGTCAACAAGCATTGGCATAGCCAATAGGTCTCGCCTTTGGGACCTTATAAGTGTTTGGTTATCCAGCACAATATCCTTGGTGCAACAACATCAACTGTTGCATGGCTAAACACTTATAAGGTCCCAAAGGCGAGACCTATTGGCTATGCCAATGCTTGTTAGGCTATGTAGTAGAGCAGCGTAACTGCTGTGAAGCATGTTGAAAAGTTATAATAAACAAGAATGGCCACATTCTTTTGTAGGCACATGCAAGCATTACCACATGAAATGACGCCGGTGTCTGTTTTTTACTGTTGTGATCTAAAAAGGACTGACGATATGAATGACTGGAATAAGTGAAGTTGAAATAAGGTTTGAGGAAATAAGGCTGGTATATGTTTAAGGAGTGAAGAGAGGGATTAAGATGGGCAAGAAGAAAGGAGGAAAGGAGGTAATGAAGAAAGATAGGGAGGCAGAGAGGCTGATAGGCAGAAGGGGCACTGGAAGTAAATAGGAAGGAAGGGTTTGAGGGGCCGAAGAATCGAGGAAGGGGGAAGAGATGGTTGAAGTAATTAAGAATGGGAAAAGGAGGGAGGGTTAGGAACGAAGGAAGGAAAGTAGTAAGGGGGATTACGGAGGCCAATAAGGAAGGGAGGAATGAGGGAATAAGGAGGAGAGAGAGAAATTGTGAAATTAGGTCTGGGATAGACAGTCAGTCAGTCAGTGCTGGAGTGCAGTAGTTGGAAATGCAGCCATGTATTCTTGATAAAAGAAAATGGAATATATCAGTTGATGTGTTCAGTTTACCTTTGTGAATTGGGCCCTATATGGGGCTTTATCATTTAAAAAAAGATAATTTCTGTAAGACTCCGGGATTTGAGAGGTTTGAGTCTGTTTTCACCGTCAAACATGACAGAGGTTGTTCCTCGAGCAGACCCGTCCTTTGCAAACATTAACTCACTAATAAAGCGGTCTGTTAAATGAAATGCTGTTGTGGAGTAATTAATCTGTGGGTTATGTTTTTGCAGCCAGTTGGTTCCCAAGATCACAGTAAAAAAACAGGGGCCACAATCAAGTCAAAAATGATGGCTGCAACGTGTCATTTTCAGTAGCCATTCCTTAAGGATCACTTTTGTGGGTGGAAAATCGGTTTCATCTATATTTTCAGAGCGTCTCATGCTACGGGCTTGTGTCACGATATGTCTTTCAAGTACACATTTAAATTACTCATTAACTAGTTTTTTTTCCAGGATTTGAACTCGTGTCCTGCAGGTTGCATAAGATATCAGAGGAGAGCGATTAACTCACCGAGTCATGCTGAACCTTGCCATCGGCAGTCACACTGCAAGCGTATCCGGATAAATACAGCTATGTACTACACACCAACATTTCTTGATTGTGGAGGTTACATCATCTGGTCATTCCACTGTGTACACTTGTATGGTTACATTCCACAGACATTCCCTTGTTTTAAGACATCTGGGGTGGTACTTTCAGGGCATCCAGGCGTCTACATTAACAATGCTTTGGTAGGCAGTCATCTAGGCTGACATTTCCTTTGTAGGCAGGCGCTACAGTTACATTCCCTTCACAGACAGGCGTCTCAGTACTTTCCCCTTGAGAAAAGGCATCTACGGTTACATCCCCTCGGTAGGGAGGCATCTCTGGTTACATTCTCTGGGTACCCGGCATCCTGGGCTACCCTCCTGGAGTATCTTGGTACCTACACTGACACGAGACCCTGAGCCCTTGATAAGGCTAGGGGCTGAGACCCCATAGTGTCACCTTGGAGGGGACAAGGTGTCGACCAGAGTCTGCATTTTTGCAACTCCCTCGATTAGCGGTCCTGGTGCTGTTTTGTGGGGAGGGGCGAACACTTGGAACATGTCAGAGTGGGGGTGGGGTGTCAAAGGAAGAGCACACGCTTCAGTGGGAGAAAGTCTTGTGGCATATTAGGAAGTGGGCGTGGCCGAGTCACTGGCGAGAGGGGGGCAGTACTCCCTTTAGAAGCGAGAGGGCCGGGGCACAAATTAGTCAGTACGTGTGAAGGCAAACGTGGGACCCGTAGACTTTGGAACAATCAGCTTCTGACAACGGGTGGGGGTGATATCTGGGATATATGTAAGGATGGAGAGAGATACTCCTCGAGAAGGCGGGACAGCAAACAGTGAAGGCACGCTATACAGCGCCCCCTAACAGCCCTGCAGAATGGAAGCGCGCAGCGCCTAGATGCGACTTCGGAGACCGTGGGAAATAAACACACCGTGTTCTCCTCGTAAAATACGCAGCATTTTCAGACTGGTAAAATGGTCACCCAACTCCCAACTCCCCCCTCACAAGCCAGGAGTTTACAAGGGAAGTCATCAACCCACGCAAGCCATGTCAGAGAGCGCCAGCCAGCATTGTCCGGGACATGCCGGGTGCAGTGTCTGTAAAGTGGTAGCTTCCCCTCCCCCGCAGCCTGCTTAATGAACACAACACCTCCCCCCAACATCACGTTTGTTTACTCTTGAGGGGGGCTGAGCGGAGCTCGCTTGATGGTGGTCACCCACTTAATGTTCAGGTACGCAGCAGCCGTTCCTTCATCTCACGGGCTCGGATGTTATCTATGTGGAGCAGAAGGCAGCAGCTGCAACGCATGGCAATGCCCTGCTGCCCCCACCTCAGGGGTCGAGAAGGCAGTAAAAAAACAAGCAACAACACGCATAAAAATAGAAAAGAACGAAACATACATGTGTACACTGCAGATGCCCCTTCACACTGCTGCAGCTGGCCGCAGGGCATGTGGTGCCACACCAGGGAGTCGGCTCAACATTCGATTGCACATTAGACGTCAGAACGGCAGCAGCTGTGGCAGTGCACTGGTCCGTAGCACATATCTGCTGGCTGGTTTGTCTGCCTTCGTAGCTGCGGTCACTGCCTTGTCATGCGCTGGGTGGCCTGACACTGAGCTAGGGTGACCAGAGTGCTGAGGCATGAGGAAAGAGCAGCATGGTACGAGGGGAGAGGCACACGAGGGAAAGAACTACATGCGAAAGTGATCGCGGTAAACATCAAAGCGGCCGCGAAAGTGAAAGTAATCAACAAGCCGAGGTGACAAGAAGGGCTGGGCGAGAAGGGAGGGGGGAATGCCAGCAACAGAGGAGCCTCGCTACGGAGAAAAGACACATGGCGCTGCGAGCGTGCACGTTCACGTGCACTGTAGCTTTAGGCCACGGCAGCACTTTGAAAAGCCCAGATATAAAATGTCTCTTCGAGCCTTTGGCTCGCGAGACCTAAAAATTAGGATCCCAGCACGTGGACGGGCGGGGCGCGCATAGAGGTAAAATGACTCTGTCTTTTCCTTCTCGCGCACAGAATACACTGACAGAGTCTGCTCTGCCGCTTCAACTGCCCTCCCCCCCTTTCTTTCTTCCTCCCTTTTATTCCCTCTCTTTGTCTAGCAGCTTCTCCTCTCTTACTGAAAACCCTGACTTCAGTAAAGGTTCTGCCCCTCTCTTTTCTTCTTTTGCTGATTTGTTCCCCTGTGAAATGGAACCATAAAAGAAAAACACTGTAACTGTGGTCTTTTTCTGACATTTTTCTACTCCAAAGCAGCGCTTGAAATGGATAAATAGAAGTGCAGGTACTCTGTAGCAGAGTACCTGCTTGTTTCTGAGAAGTGCAGGTACTCTCTCTCTCAATATAAAAAAGTGCAGGTACTCCGTACCAGACAGTACCGGCCCATTGAAAGCACTGTTCCAAAGTGCAGCTGTGGGAATAAAAGGATAAAAATATGAAAAATAACTAAATAAAGCCAGACAGAGTGATAGCAAAGTGGGCAGATTGATTTTATTCATACCCAAACACATTTGCGCCACTCTACAGAGTTTGCCAGGGAGGCGCTACTTTTGTTTATTTGTCTTTCTTTGAATAGCATTGTTTTCCCCCGGGCGGGGAACTAGTGCACCAATCCTGGAGGCACTGCAACACGTGGATTGGAAAACAAAATGTGTACTGAGGCTCGGTGTTCAGGGAATTGGTCTTTTTACTATACTGCTTACACCCTGTAAGGATATAAGCAATGGACATTGAAATGTGTCCATTCCGTGCCCTGTGGTCATGTCCTTAACTTTTCAGGCAAAAGCACTCACTGATTTCTGAATAGTGAGTGTAAAAAATTCTTGTAAAATCCCATATGGACTGAAACTATCTACTACCCCTTCCCCTTCTTTCCCAGGTGATATCGACATCTCCATCTTCAAATCAGGTAATATCCTCATCAAGCTTCTGAGAACCACCTCACCATCTTTGAACAACATTTCAGTACCTTATCTCACTTTCTAAACCTCCCTCAATCCCCTCATCCCCCCAACACAAGATGCCCCCTCGCTCTCGCTCCCCAACACTCCAACCCTCCCCTTCCCTGACTCTGCAACCTCCTTAGATATCCCCCTAACACAGCCCTCTAACCCCACTCCATCATTTTTGCTCCACCCTCCCCCTGCCATCACAACTGTACTCTCAGTCCCCCAAACTCCCTCCCCCTCTTGATTCTTTCACTCACAACATTAAAGCCATCCCACTCCCCTCGATCTGCCCCCAATCCCCTCTCCCAATTCCCCCCACTGCTCTCCCACCAACTCCAATTCCCCCCTCATTACCTGATTGCCCTCCACATAGCCAGACTGCCTTCCCACCCCACCATCCCCTGGCCCTGATACCTTCGCTTTTAACTCCTCTGATTCTTGTTAATACCCTCTTTCACCCTGAAATCCCCCTGCCATCCTCTATCCTCAACGCTCCCCTCCACCTCTCCCTGGGTTCCCACGCCTCCTTCATCCCAACCTTTCCTCCCGGACCAACTTGGAACATACACTTCTCCCCCCTGACCTCCCAGTCTCCTTTCCCTTCTCTCTTATAACCATGACTCTTTTCAACATAGAACTCCATCTCGCTACCCTGTCATAGGAACTCTCATTCCTCAGGAAATACTTTAACACCCTCCCTGCACTTACTATCCCCAATTTTTCCTGTCCCCAGAAATCGGATCAGCCACCATAGACCCCCAACCTCTGAGTACTACCCCCTCACCTTGACTCATTCCTCCTCCACCATCCTCCCTGAACTCGATACCTCATTCCCTACAATCCCCCCAATTACATTCCCTCCTGCCCCCCATGCAACCATCCCAGTGATCCTTGGTACTAGCAGAATCCCTTCCTCCCCAGTCTCACCAAGACCACCTTCTGAACTTACAATTATCTATTCTTGCCCTCCCCCCATGAGTAGCCCTAAACCTCTCGGATGCATGCTGGTAAATTGCCGATCCGCTGCACGTCACGCAACTGAAATAGCCAAAACCGCCCTGAGTGATGCCATCGACATCGCATTCTTAATTGAAACTTGGCTCAATGCCCACTCCTCTTCTATTCTGGACCTGCTCTCCCCTCCTGGCTACTCCATCCTCAGGAAAGATAGGCCGGACAGAATTGGAGGGGGGCTAGCCATTATCTATAAAAAAAGATCTATAACTCTCACTTATTAAGAACTCTGATCACTCTACTTACAAATACCTTGGTGCTGAACTTAATATTCCAGGATCACTTCTAATCCGTTTACACAATATTTACCACCCCCAAGGGGACCCTCTTCCGTTTGTAGAGGAACTGTCTGATCTCCTTAGTCAATCCTCGCTTTCCAACTCTAAAAACCTCTTCCTAGGAGACTTTAACCTCCACTGGAACAAAAAGGATAACCCCTCTGTTAACCTCCTCTCTAATCTACTCGACATTAATGACCTGATTCAACTTTGCCATTCTCCGACCCACACCAAAGGGGCCACTCTAGACGCTATCATTACTTGCAATGACCTGGCCTCCCTTTCCAACATCGTCGATATTGACTGGTCAGACCATCACCTCATCCTCTTCTCGATCACTTACACGATGCCTCCCCCCCCCCCACCAAAACCATTAAACAAAAGAAACTGACTAGAAACCTTAACCTTATTCCCCCGGCTGAATTGGAGTCCAAAGTCAAAGAGCAACTGCAGCTCATCCCCTTCTCCCAAAATGCTAATGACCTCACTGAGCATTTTAACAAATCTATAATTGAGGTCCTTGACCAAATTGCCCCAGAAAAAGTAAACACACAAAAAACACCTCCTCCAAATCTTGGTTCAATGCTGACCTCAACAGAGACAGACGTTCTCTTCGAAAGATTGAACGTACTTGGAGACAACACCCGTCCCCCGCTAATCTGACCCTTTTAAGATCTGCTAGGTTCAAATATAAAAAACACATTCTTGACAAAAAGGCCTCCTTCTTACGTTCACAACTGGATCGGGCCAAAAATAGACCCAGAGAACTGGTCAGCATTGTCAAAAACCAAACAGCTCTTGTTCCCCCCAAGTTACTGGCCTCAATCGAGAAATGTGGGAAAATTGCCAACTTCTTCAATGAAAAATCAACAAAATTTGACCAATCTTTCACCTTAATCCCCCTCCCCCTCAATACCTTATTCCCCTTTGACCTTTCCCCCAGAGATTTCCCCGTTTCTTCTATTCCTCCCGACGCCTCTCTTCTCCCCTGCGTCATACCCACGCATGATCTCGACTCCACCTTCCCCCTGCTAAAAAATAATGCCTCTTGGCATAATTCCACCCTGTTACTGAGCGTGATGTCCTTAACATCATTACTAGACTCAAACCTTCCTCCCACACCAAAGACCCGCTCCCTGCTAACCTTGTTCAAGATCTAAAACACATCATTGCTTCCTTTTGGACCACCATCATTAATTTTTCATTAGCCACGGGTTGTGTCCCAGTCTCCCTCCAACTTGGACAAATCAACCCCATCCTCAAAAATCCTCAAGCAGATCCTAACGACCTTAACAATCTCCGTCCTATCTCTAACCTCCCACTTCTCTCTAAAGCCCTCGAAAAATGCGTCCTGCTACAAACATATGTCCTCTTTCCGAGTTTAGAAAGGGCTGCAGTACTGAAACAGCCTTGATTAACGTAATTGATGACATTCACCAATCCCTTGACAAGGGCAAGTCCTCCCTTCTCATACTTCTTGACCTCTCTGCTGCGTTCGATACTGTCAATCACTCTGCCCTTCTTAGCACTCTGCTTTGGCCTTAATGGTTCAGTCCTCAAGTGGTTCTCTTTCTTTTTCCAAAACAGAACCCAACAAATTAAAATTTTCTGTTGCCTCTCTAAACCTAGACCTATCTCCCTTGGTGTCCCCCAGGGATCTATACTCTCTCCCTCTCTTTTCAACCTCTTCATGGAATCTTCCTTCCCCTCTCATTCAACCTTAATCACCTTTTTTTAGCCCTAGTCCTCACTGACCCAGTGCTTCTTCACCATTCCCCTTTTAATGTCGCCCCCATCCAAGTTCCCCCCCTCCCTTTTTCAGCCTGCCCAAACACACTTGCTGTCTTTCACTCTTTACTCGCTATATTATATTGTAATTCCGGATGTCATTAGTCTTCGGTACTCATGTGTGTCAGTGTTTCTATTGACCTTATTGGTCTGTATTGTTTTCCTTTGTACTAATGTTACCTCACCTCTCTTGCAGTACCACTCTTGACTCGCTGTAACCTAATGCTTATCTTGATGTAACCATGCAAAGCGCTCTGATACCCTAGGGTCCAGCCAGCGCTTTATAAAACCTTTTACATAAATAAATAAATAAATGCGTTAAAGTAACCATGTTGTTCCTGCTTACATTTCACATGTTTTACTTAATTTTGTATTCCCTATGAGTTTTTGCTTTTTCCAGGATGATGTTACTTTTTTTGTAGGCAGCATATTGCTCTTGTCTAGTGCGTAATTTTAATTGGTGTTTATAGCGGGGCACAATTGGGTTATAGCTGAGGGCAGTGTGAGTTTCTCTCAGTGGGGCAGTATGGTGTTTAGTGGGTGAGAGGATGTGACACCATGGTCAGAGCTCCTAATTTGGAACTGGGGAACCAGGTTCTGAAGGATGATTATTTCGAGATGTCTGTCCTGTCAGCACTACCCATAAAAGGGAGTCAGTGCACGCGACACAAGAGGAGGCTGTGTGACTGCACCCGGGGAGCGAAGCGGGGCTGTGTGACTGCACCCAGGGAGCGAATGAGGGCTGTGTGATTGCACCCATTGAGTGAAGGGGGACTGTGTGACTGCACCCATGGAGCGAAGGGGGTCTGTGTGACTGCACTCCGGGAGCGGTGAAAGTGGTGCCCCGGCAGGGTTGCACTCATGGGTGCTAGAACATCCCAGGGAGAAATACGGCCCCCTCCCTCAAAGTTAGCAGGTTAGTAGATTGGAGCTGTGCTTCCGTAGAGCTGCAGAAACTTTAAACATGCCTATTTCAAAGAGGAATACAATGCTAAAACAGGTTCCATTGATTTAGGGCTGAAAAGGAATGATTATGAGTAAAATAAAGTGCCGCAATAATGCCCCTACATCTTCATTTTTGTGCCGCTAAATTTCAATTTTTGTGCCGCAAAATTTTCAAATTTATGCCGCAATATCCGGGGGGTTCTGCTTAATACAGCTGACTTATCAGATACATTGGTAATTATGGTAAGTTTGCGATGTGCTTGCTAATTTGGATTGGAGACTTCCTGTGTCAGGGGCCCTGTTTTGCAGCAAGCGTTGTTTTGTTTGTTTTTTGCGACCCAATGAATAATTCTCAATACAGGGTTGCCTTTGCTCCAGAAATATTATGAAAATCAAAGTCTTATGTTCTTTCTGGTAGGCAGAAGGATCTGGTTGCTACTGCAAAGCTAAGAAGAGCTTTTAAAAATCTACCTATATTTCAAGATTCTGCTTTCAGCTGTATCTTTCCTTTATGGCTGGGAGGATAAGTTGTGCCTTGGTGTTGCAGTGGGGATTCTGAGTGAGACAGTAATGTCATAGTGGTTGTAGGTTTTCAATAAGTGCAGTAGTTAGAGAGTGCACTTTTGTAAACCGAAATATTTTCTGCAGTGATGCAAGGGTGCCTGCCATGGAGACAGAATTGCTTTTGTGAAGGTAAGCATACCTTCTTGCACACAAAACAATCCTCTCAGGCTTTTTCCTTTTTCTACGTGTGAGTAAGGATGCAGCACTCATAGAAAGAGGGAAAAACATGAAGAAATAAACATATTTCTCCTCATTATGCCGCCCCTGGGAAGGCATAGCATTTTGGCCCATTCCCAGGTTTACCAGTTGTGGTTAGTCCCGGAATGTATCAAAATCCATGGAACACTTCCCTTGGGCAGAGTAACACAAGGCAGTGACTTGTGCTGCCTTGCGTTACTCCAGATGTATCAAGCCATGCAGGGTCACGCAAGGTGGCCTTGGGTGGCTTGGTAAATCTCACTCTGGGTTTTGCATCACACTGCTTCCTCTTGTGTGGCGCAAGTGCAACACAAAACCTTTGATAAATCTGCCCTCTGTGTTAAAGGGAGTGCAGAAAAGATGGAAGGGAGACACTTACCCAGTGCCTCTCTTTCTCTTCCTTTTATTACTATTGAGGTGGCTTCCATGTAAGAGACCAAGTCACTTAAATAGACGCTGAGGTTTCTGCCCCGACTTACCTCGGATGGGTTCTAATAATAATGGACTTGCCATACCACAAACCTCCTTTCTCTACCAATAAGATCCCTGCTAGGTCGGATCACCTAATTATTTCCTTGCTTTCCACCTTGCTACAGATTTGGATTAATTCGGTATGCATAGAGGGAGTAAGCTTATGCTATCACTGTACTCAAAACAGAGTTACTATTATTATGTTTTAAATAAACATCGGCAAATCCAAAAGTGATGTTATTGAAGCCTGTTGGCTTTGCCAATGCTGTTTGTGTGGATAGCAGCCACAAATGCATGATTATCTGCGATGTCCATCTTTGAATGCGTTTGAGAAAACATTACAGCTGCATTCCAAGATGGTAGCTGTGGATGCTTTCTCATCTGAGGTGGTCAACTTTGAATGCATATTAGGCCTGGGCGGTAAATTCCGTTTAAATTTGGGTAATTTCGCGTTACGCGGAATTGCTCAAAATACTGCGTTCTGCGGCTTAGCGGAATTTTTTGCTTGTTCGCGTTCTCAAAATGCGTGTTCATGAGATATTTCCCCCGAGCACGCAAACAGTGTTTGCAAACAGGAAAAAAGAATCGCGAACAAGCAATTCCGCGTGTTTGCGGAATTTCTGCGTGCTTGCTGAGATTTTTTACCATTTCGCGGAGCTTTGTGTAGCGCGACTATGCAAATTCCACCCACCCCTAATGCATATGTAATGTTTCATAAAACCCAAAGAAGACCACATTGGATACCTGACAACCTATGGTGTCAATCTTTAAATGTGTTAGGATTTTATCTTAAATAATGCTTATCTCAGCAAGCACTCTTTTCTGTTAATCTCATGAGGAGAAACCTTCTTGCGTGATTCACACCTATGATGGATTGGAATTATAAAGATTTTACAAATGCCTGCGGAATGATTGGCGTTTATTTCTAGTTGGGGTTTGGCATATTTTACCTTCTGATCTGAATTCTGTTATTTGATATCAGATTTTGATCAGTGATTACTTTCTGGCTATCTAATGCGTTCCTGTGGCATCATTTCAGGGAACTCGCATGTAAATAGGGATGCCATCTCTCAGATCTTCAGTTGATAAATCTACACAAAGATATGGTGCAGAGAACTTTTAAAGTTGTCAGGACACAGGGCATGGTCTCTCCGAGCAGCAGGATGGCTGCTCTGTGAAAGGGCTCTGCCGGCCGTAAATGTATCCGTCATTTATCCTGTATCAGGCGAGGTGGGAGAAACATACTAACACGAAGACACATTAATGCAGAAACCCGGCATCGGATGATACTGAAATTGGCCTTGGCAACAGTCTAGAAGCTGCAAACAGAGACATTGACTATTGGGCCGTCTGGAGGTCGGTGCCGTAATCGAGGCGCCGAGACGGCATCCGACGGTTCTGCTGTCTGAGAGTGGCGACAACCCGATTGGCTCCACCGAGAGACGGATGGAGATATCCTGTCCAGATCTGGCTGTTGAAGGCCTGGAGGATGTGCACATAGTTGCTGGACCTGTTGCCATTTTTGACTCTGGGGCATGGCTGGCGGCGTTCAGTGGCAAACTGCTGTTTTCTTGAGCTGACCCTGAGGAGCTGATCCACACTGCCTCCTGCCTGGAGGTGGTTGCATGGGTGGACTCTTGGAAGAGGAGTGGAGAGCGGTGTGAGCCCTGCCAGCGCTGCCAGAGGCCCCGCTTCGAGCATCGGTGGGCGAGGCCTGCAGAGAGACGACTCTTCCCTGGTGCTCATGATAGGCTGCGTGCCTTCCGGGCGGCTGCCTGCTGGCCCCTCTGGGTGGTCTAGCGGCACCGGGGCAGATCGAGCCCGTCGCTTGCCACCATGTGAAAGGCGGGGCAGGGCTGCTGGATGTGTACGGGGGAGAGCCCCGCTGCAGAGGTGGTTTAATGCAACCACCTGGAGGCGGCCTCACCAGCGGTCCATGGGACTTCCATCTATAGCACAGCTAGGTTTAGGCCTCTGCTGTAAGGGATCTAAACTTTTGTACTCAGTAAAGATATCGCAACGCATCGAGGCCTAATATACCAGACATAGCCTTCAATTGGACCTTGTAAATGGGGAGAATAGCTCACACAAGTTACGTGTAACATTGGATGAAACTAACTAGAACTATGTTGCCGGACACCCTAAAGTCAGTTTCACTTGAAATAAACCGCAAATCAAGTCACGTCATTTCAAAACCGCTCGCTGCAGTCATGGGAAAACACGACACGAAGCAAATAAAACTTATGTTTGAAAATAAGAGGCTGACTCATCAATCAGACAATGATGCGGCAACCGATTCAGAGCAGAGTAACAGTGAAGAACATGAAGGGGCAAATGAGGACCTCAGATCACTTCTATTGGAGGTCAAATCAAGCCTTAGAACCATAGATGGCAAGCTTGACATTTTATCAGCTCGAATGGACCAGGTCGAAAAACAAGTGGACACGCATGAGCTACGCCTTGACCAGCTGGAGAACCGGGTGTCCGACTTACACAATTTTCAAGTGGAATCCAGGGAAGAGTTACTCAACATGGAGAAAGTCCTGAACGTGATCAAGGCCAAGAATGAAGACTTGGAATCTAGATCACGAAGGAACAACCTAAGGATCACAGGTATCCTGGAAACTACTTCCTTGGGGAAGATGTAAACGTTTGTGGAAGAGCTGTTAAAAGAGATCTTTGGCACAGATGTCTCTGAAATGTTCATTGTCGAACGCGCACACCGAACACTGGGCCCAAAGCCACCTGTGGGAGCAAAGCCACGACCGATCCTGGCAAGGATTTTAAACTAATGTGACTGTGATACTATTTCACGTAGAGCCAAAGAAAGAGGGACCATACATCATAAAGGAAACCAAGTAGCTTTCTATCTGGATTTCACCCCACAGGTGCAAGCTGCCAGACGTTAATTCATCCCAATTAAATGTAAGCTACAGGACACAAGAGCCTCTTGTGCCCTGCTCTACCCTGCAAAGCTCAGATACACGAAAATTAAGTTAATGTTTTCACCGATGTCAAGTCCGCACTGAAATATGCCAAGAATATAGGACATAAACGTTAACAGTCTACTCCTGCCCGGAAAGTCTTGGAGGACTCAAATCTTAGCGATAATGATTAACCAGTTTTTGTATGCTAAATCTGATGTAACTGTTGTTTGCAGGTTGCCATTGGGGTCTCACAGTTTTTTTTCATCTTAACCTTCCTGCCATTGTTCGGCCACCCTGCCTCCTGGGCTGGGTAGATTGCTGGCAATTCCACGCCTCCAGGGAAGTCTCCCATTTCTGTTTTGCAGTTAATTCTGGGGAGTTGTTTGGCTAATAGGTGGGTGGGTAGATTTGTTCAACCTATTTGGGGGTGGTGTGGGAGGGTGGTAATTGGGGTTGTATAGTTGTTAAAGTTAGTTGGGGACAGGGAACTACAGAATAATGCACATTTTTCAACTCACGCACGCTCAATAACATTTGCCAGAACAATCGACAGCCGATCACTACACGTGGAGGCACACACACTAACGCAATACGTCATTTTCTTGATTGAGCACTGCAGCAAAGTGCAGCATGCCTACTGAGCAACTATGACAGCATTTCATTTCCTTACATGGAACATTAGGGGTTTAAATAATCATAGGGAAACTAGACTCATCCATGCCTACCTGATTAGGCACAACATAGATATTTGTTTCCTTCAAGAAACACACCTACAGGCAAATGCGACCACAAAACTACAGCACAGATATTGGGGAGACATGTATGCTGTGGTTTACTCTAACTATGCTAGAGGGGTGGTGATTTTGATTAAACGCGGTACAGCATGGCAGATGGCGCAATCCTTGATAGATCCAGATGGGCGTTCAGTTATTGTAGAGGGTAGGCTGGGTAACACTAGAATAGACCTTGTGGCTATGTATTGCCCTAACATAGATGAACCGTATTTCTTCGCAAACATTTGGGCAAAAATCATATCAATAAGTTGAGACACAGTCATCTGGGGGGGAGACTTTAATGCAATCATAGATGACAACATGGACCGCAAAGGGACAGCTCGCAAGCTACACCCCAATGCTAGTACCACCTTAAATAATATAATGAGGGACGAGGGACTAGTTGATATCTGGAGGAAATGGAATCCAAACAGGGCTGAAGGCACATGTATTACATCACAGCACAATGCCTGGTCCTGATTAGATTTTTGGTTAATCTCAAGCGATACGGTGTCATAGGCAGTAGATGCTAAACACTTACCGTGGACACTGTCCGATCATGCCCCCTGCCTCCTGCGGATATCGTTCCTCGTCACAGTAAGCAGAGCATTTTAGTTGGCGTCTCCCACATGGGGCGCTATTAGATGCAGCATTTAAGGAAGAAATAGAGGGGATATAATTGAATATTTTCCGCAAAACGAGGGGTCGGTGTCCTCCCCGGCTTCATTATGGGTAGCCTTTAAGGCAGTTATTCGTGGGCATTATATAGCCCGACAGGCAGGAGCACTGTAGGCCATTAGATAATCACTTATCAAACTGGAAGCGAATATCCGCGATCTGGACCAGAAATATTATTCCACAGATGATCCAGTACCCCTGGCACACCTTAGGGAGAAGCTCACGGAATACGAGGAGGAGGCACAAAGGGAGGTTAAGTTTCTAGGTAAATATGGCCAGGCCCGACAATATGTAGAAGGGGACAGACCTGGCAAAACGCTTGCATCCTTACTCAGAAAATCCAATAGTTCCACTTACATCACTGAACTCACTGACGAGAGCACAAAGCCAGTTCGGGACCCACAGGAGATACTAGAGCACTTAAAAGAATTTTACTCCAAACTATACACGTCAAAAGTCCCAGGCATGCCAGAGGAAATAACAACATACTTAGACTCCCTAGAGCTATTATGGCTGGGGAGGGCACATAGGGCGTATCTAGATGAGCCCTACACTACAAATTACATAATTCAGATAATAAACAACCTCCCTAGAGATAAAGCACCTGGGCTAGATGGCCTAACCACCACCTTTTATAAGTGCTATGCAACGCTGCTTGCTCCACACTTGCTGATGGTATATCAAGACTCACTTCAGAGTGGTAAGCTGCCACCCACAGTGCACAAAGTGATCATCCTGACACTGCTGAAGCCGGGAAAGGACCCGAGCCATAAAGATTCATACCGCCCCTTATCCTTAATAAATATTGATAACAAGATATATGCCAAACTACTGGCACATAGATTATATTTATATTTAATATTTGTATGGCGCGACGAATCATCCCCAAGGGGATCTTTCGGCACCTGGGAAACAGATAAAAAGATTGACAATGCTCTATCAAAACAGCCACGGTTGCAGAAGTTTCTTAAATTGTGCCAGGTTAGGGCATGCTTTCAGAATCTCTGGTAGCCTATTCCAGTGGGGGGGAGGGGGACTAGGTGAGAGAATGCACGCCCTCCCATCTTGGTTTTTCTGATTCTGCAGGTGCGAAGCAGCCTTTGACTGCTAGATCTCAAGAGGCGCACTGGGGTGTACCATTCCAGCTTATTGATTAGATATGCGGGTCCATGTCCTTGCAGGGATTTGAATATCAGACATAGGAGTTTAAAAATTGATCTTTTTCTGATAGGAAGCTAGTGTAATTGACGCAGTAAAGGTAATGAAGGGGTTCGTGTGGGCTTGTTGAGGGCCAGGCGCGCTGCCATATTCTGTACAGCCTGCAGCCTTGATAACAGATCTTCTCTAAACCCTACCAGTAGAGAGTTCCCATAGTCTAATCTACTGACAAGAAGCGCTTGAATGAGAACGTTCCTGGTATAAAGGGGGATCCATTGGAAGACCTTTCTCAGCATGCGTATCATGCCGAAGCACTTGCCCGAGGTGATTTTTACATGCTCCTCCATGGAGTGCTTGTCATCAATCACTACGCCCAGGTTCTTTGCCCATTTATTTGGTGTGGGGGTTTCCCCCAATTCCTACGGCCACCACTCCGTGGACCACAACTCCTCAGCTTTCCAAAATAGCAAGATCTCAGTTTTACTAGAGTTCAATTGTAAAAAGTTCTTGCTCATACAGGTTGCTGTTATTAGCATTCAGCTCTTGAATTTTTCTCTAGTCAGAGCGGGATCCTTTCCTATGGGGACTATCACCTAGGTGTCGCCTGCATAGGAGATCGTCTGGAACCCACATGATCTAATTATTGGGGCCAAAGAGGCGACATAGATATTAAACAGGGTGAGACTTAGGATGGAACCCTGTGGTACCCCCTTGTCCACCGCTGTAGTTTGAGACAGATATTTGTCCAGTTGTACACATTGTGTTCTGTCTATCAGGAAGCTATGCATCCAGTTTAAGGCCGAACCTCTGACACCAATCTTTCGCAGCTTACCCAAAAGGATACTATGAGAGATGATGTCAAAGGGTGCCGACAGGTCCAAAAGGACTTTCATAGTGGGGGTTCCCTCAACAGCCGCTGTTGCTCCTTATTGCCCAGCCTGATCAATCTGGGTTTATACCGAACAGATCCACAGCCCACAACCTCCATACTTTCTTCAGACCCTTGACCCTGGACCCCGGTTCTGGGTAGGCCGCTCCCCACTCCGCTGCTCATCTTGTGCCACTGCTGCTAGTGCCTTGCTACTACTGTCGCCCCCTGGTACACTGTTGGTTATTTTTAGTGTTATCGTGCCTCTTGTTTCCTTTTTTACCGTTTTATTTTACTGTTTCATTGTTTTTCCCTCCCCCTGGTAAACTGCTGTAAACCCTGTTGTGTGTTTTTACGTGCTTCTCTCCATTTTTTTCACCCTTTCCCGCTGTGCCCACTCCTGCCGCTTTTTCCCTGCGGCCCGCCCCCTCAACTCCCATTCGCGGCCCCGCTCCCACCTCCCAGCTACTCCTCCCTCCCTAACCCCCTTATATTAAGGCCGCGCAGTGGTAGGGAGAGCGACCCTTGACCCTGGACCCCGGTTCTGGGTAGGCCGCTCTCCACTCCGCTGCTCATCTTGTGCCACCGCTGCTAGTGCCTTGCTAATACTGTCGCCCCCTGGTACACTGTTGCTTATTTTTAGTGTTATCGTGCCTCTTGTCCCCTTTTTTACTGTTTTATTTGACTGTTTCACCGTTTTTTCCTCCCCCTGGTAAACTGCTGAAAACCCTATTGTGTGTTTTGACGTGCTTCTCTCCATTTTTTTCACCCTTTCCTGCTGTGCCCACTCCCGCCGCTTTTCCCTGCAGCCCCGCCCCCTCAGCTCCCATTCGCCGCCCCGCCCCCAAATCCCAGCTACTCCTCCCTCCTTAGCACCCTTATATGGAGGCCGCGCAGCGGCCACGCAGCGGGTACGCCACTGGCGCGCCAAAGGCAAGCCCGTCAGCGCCCGTCCGCGCCTGGACCGCGCCCAGCGTCAGGACCCCTGGCCCCCGCGAACGCTGTAGCGCCTGCCTCTGCTACAATTCCAACACCCTCCACGCACTCAACGCCGGACGATAACGCACCTGCTGCCTGGCCGCCCCGAAGCGCACCCAAGGACCCTTCTCCTGCCAGAACTGTAGCTTCACCAGCATCTGGTCCACCAACCCACCTACCGAAGAACCCAACCTCCTCAGATGCATCCTGCTCAACACCCGCTCCGCCCGCAAACATGCCGTCAAACTCTGGGACCTACTCGACACCAACGCCCCAGACGTCGCCTTCCTGACGGAGACCTGGCTGAACCCCTCCTTGGCACCCGACATTGCCATAGCCATCCCGGAAGGCTACAAGATCACCCGCAAGGACTGCACCAATGGAATTGGAGGAGGAATTGCCATCGTCCACAGAAACACTCTCAAAATCTTGACAGGCGCCGACGACACCCTCAGCACCGCCGAACACCTGCACTTCCAGATCCACACCGACCCCAACACCACCCTCAGAGGCACCCTCATCTACAGACCCCCTGGATCCCGATTGCAGTTCAGCTACTCCATCTCCGACTTCATCAACAAACACGCCCTCGCCTCCACGGACTACATCCTCCTCGGGGACCTGAACTTCCACCTCGAGAACAACAACGACCCCAACTCCTCCACCCTGATCGACAACCTCGGCAACCTCGGACTCAGACAACTCGTCACAACACCCATTCACTCCGCCGGCCACACGCTTGACCCCATCTTCTCAGCAAGCACCCAAGTCTTCTTCGACCGCACCACCGAACTCCACTGGACAGACCACTGCTGCATCCACTTCACCTTCCAGAAACCCACCACACACCGAGGGCCAGCTAACCACCGCCCTCGCCCAGAGCCCAGAGCCCACCCGCAGACCCGACGCCGCAGCCCGCAGCCTCAGACAATGGATCAACGACTGTTCCAACACCCTCGCCCCGCTCAAGAAGCCCCCAACACCCACACCAGCAGGAGAGCCAGCTGGTTCCCCAAAGATCTCCAGGCTTCCAAGCGAACCTGCTGAAAACTAGGAAAAAACTGAACCAGCGAAAGAACACCGGAAAGCTACACAGCCCACAGGAACGCCACCCGCCGACACCACCAACTCATCAGATCCGCCAAAAGGACCGCCTTCAAAGACCGCATAGACAACAACGCACACAACAGTAAAGAGCTCTTGAGCAACGTGAAGGAACTATCCAACCCCAGCTCCAACACCAACGACATCCCAGCGTCACAAGACCTGTGCAACTCGCTGGCCACCTTCTTCCATCGCAAGATCATAGACATCCACAACAGCTTTGACGCCATCAACACCCCGGCAACCACCGAAACCCCCGCTCCCATGACCACCACCCGCACACACCGCCTGCTCGCCTGGACCAACATCAATGACGACAACACCATCAAGATCATGAACACCGTCCACTCCGGATCCCCGAAAGACCCCTGGTCACACCACATCTTCAACAAAGCCAGGACTCATCTCCCTGCTCCCGTTCCCGGTGAAGGTCATCGAAAAGGCCGTCAACAAACAACTGACCAGCTTCCTCAAAGAGAACAACATCCTGGACCTATCCCAGTCCGGATTCCGCAGCAACCACAACACCGAAACTGCCCTCATCGCCGCCACTGGCGACATCAGGATCCTGCTCGACAACCGAGAAACCGCGGCCCTCATCCTCCTGACCTGTCAGCCGCTTTCGACACAGTCTGCCACCGCACACTAACAACACGCCTCCACAACCTCGGAATCCAAGAGAAGGCCCTGGACTGGACCACCTCCTTCCTCTCCGGGAGAACCCAGAGCATCCGCCTCCCCCCCTTCTGCTCCGAAGCCACCAAGATCATCTCCGGGGTACCCCAAGGATCATCCCTCAGCCCAACGTTGTTCAACGTCTACATGGCACCGCTCGCCCATGTTGCCCGACGGCATGACCTAAACATCATCTCCTACGCCGACGACACCCAGCTGATCCTCTCGCTCACCAAGGACCCCCACACCACCAAAACCAACCTCCACAAAGGAATGAAGGCCGTCGCCGACTGGATGAGGAACAGCCGACTGAAGCAGAACTCAGATAAGACGGAGGTCCTCATCCTCGGCTCCACCCCCTCGGCCTGGGACGACTCCTGGTGGCCATCGGCACTAGGAGCACCCCCTACACCCACCGACCATGCACGAAACCTAGGGGTCATCCTCGACTCCACACTCTCCATGACGAAGCAGGTCAATGCCGTCTCCTCCTCCTGCTTCAACACCCTCTGCATGTTTCGCAGGATCTTCAAGTGGATCCCCACCGAAACTAGAAGGACGGTCACCCAGGCCCTCGTCAGCAGTAGACTGGACTACGGCAACGCAATCTACGCAGGAGCCCCGGCCAAACTCCTGAAACGGCTCCAACGCATCCAGAACGCCTCCGCACGCCTGATCCTCGACATCCCCCGCCGCAACCACATCACACCCCACCTGAGAGACCTGCACTGGCTCCCCATCAACAAGAGGATAACCTTCAAGCTCCTCACCCATGCACACAACGCACTCCACGACACCGGACCAGCGTACCTCAACTGCCGACTCAGCCTCTACACCCCCGCCCGCCAGTTTCGCTCCACAGCCTCGCCCTCGACACCGTCCCCCGCATCCGAAGAGTGACCGCCGGCGGCAGATCATTCTCCCACCTCGCCGCCAAGACGTGGAACACCCTCCCCATCCACCTACGGCAGACCGAAGACCTCCTAACCTTCAGGAGACTCCTCAAGACCTGGCTCTTCGAACAGTAGCAGCGTTCCCCCGCCCAGCACCTTGAGACCCTCACAGGTATGTAGTGCGCTTTACAAATGCTATGATTGATTGATTGATTGATTGAGAGTCCTCCACTATCTTGATCCAGATATGCCTGCGCTGGCTGCCCTATTAGCCGCAACTAAAGCTTTTGACTCCCTAGAGTGGCCGTATTTATTTGCTATTTTAACACGTTTGGGACAAAGTCCATTATTTATCAAGCGGATTAAATTATTATATTCGGAACCTACAGCTCATTTGAAAGTAAACGGCCTGATATCAGAGGCATTCCTTATTACCTGCGGGACTAGGCAGGGATGTCCTTTATCCCCGCTCGCGGCTAGGGGACTGGGGTTCACGTCGCCGGGGCTGATTGTGTCAATTTACGCTGATGATATAACATTATACATTAGTGACCCTGAAACTAACTTGCCGCCCGTCTTTCATGAAATCACTCAATTTGGTAGCCTATCTGGCATCCAGATTAACTGGACCAAGTCAATGCTTTTTAGGTCTCAACTGACACAGCGCATGCGCTGGTCTGGCGAGACTTATTGAGAGGGCTCCAAGAAGTGCTACCAGGCCAGCCTAGAGCTACAGTGCATGTGCGCGGGCGCGCGCGCCGCGCTTTACCGTGATTACTTTCACTTTCGTGGCCGCACGGCCGCTTTGCTGTTTGATCGTGATCCCGATCACTTTCACTTTCGCGGCCACAGGGCCGCTTTGCATAACCAATAGGTCTCGCTTTTGGGACCTTATAAGTATTTAGTTATGCTACTGTTGCATGGCTAAATACTTATAAGGTCCCAAAGGCGAGACCTATTGGCTATGCCAATGCTTGTTCCTCTTACCACGGCGACCGAACCCTTTGTGCTAGATTATCCCCTCTCATGGGCGGAGGGCCCAGTTAAATACCTAGGGATCTGGTTAAGCAGTGATGTGCAGGAACTGTGGAATGTGAATTATGGGTGTACTGTTTCCTGGTTGGAGGACAACATTGCAATGTGGTCAAAATTACCGCTGTCACTTGCGGGGAGAATTGCGATTGCGAAAATGATAGTTCTTCCCAAATCCTGTACATATTTGTAAACCTACCTCTACCAATTGCCCAAACCTTTTTTAACAAGTTTAGGACGCTGATGATATCCCTGGTTTGGGCTGGCGGGCAGGCTAGAAGTGCTTGGGAAATGTTAACTCTCCTGTTAAACCAAGGCGGCATGGGTGGCCCAGATATTACTTTATATGCTTACTGTGCGCAAGCTCAATTCCTACATTATTGGATCTATCCCACACCATTCCAGTCTCATACGGCAATCAAAGCTGATGTAGCAGCCAGACCCCTCTCACGGTAGCACTATACCAACCATACCATAGGCCTAGAAACACTGTAGACACTACTGAAGCGCTTAGATGGGCATGGAACGGTCTTCTGGCCAGGTCTGGAGACGAGGTCTTATATGCTCCCTCCATCCCTCTGGCTGACAACCCACAGATGCCACCGCTTATAGATAAAGGCAATGTGAACAGGGCTAAACAAATGGGAATGTTAACATATGAAACGTTATATCCGGGGGATACCTTTCTAGCCTCCCCCACATTAGAGGGTACATAGCCTGGGGGAACCCTGGACTTACTATTGTATTATCGCATCAGGGCCACATGTCGTGAGATTCATAACACATTCCCAAACCCCCCGCCACTCTGTTAGCTTTAGAGCACATACTGACTACGCCCTCACCCCGCAATATAATTACACGCCTCTATTCCATCATGCAGCGTAATTACCCGATCGTTGAAGCAAGAGCTCAATTGGGCTGGAGCTCAGAGCTACAGACGCCTGTTACAACTGAGCAATGGCTCTTCTGTTTCACACAGTTAGAGCTATTATCCCCGAATTATAAACTCCGGTTAATACACTTTAAACTCTTGAATCGCTACTATCGCATTCCTGTTCAGCTACATCGCATAGCCATACGCACAGATACGAACTGTTGGAGTTGCACAGCAGATAACGCCTCCTTCTTGCATCTGGCCTGACTTTTGGGTACAGATATTCGGCTAATCCAGGAAATGCTGGAGATCTGGCTGGGTCCGACACCCCAGGTGAGTCTGCTTGGGTATGTTAAGGATGTGCCTGTGTGTACACGTAGACTATTGGCAATGTTGCTGCTGATGGCAAAGCGGAGAGTGGTGCTGGGATGGGGGCGGTGGGTACACCTTCGATCAAATCCTCTGTGTTGGGCATATCTGACCGCCAAGAACCATTATCTGTTTATTGGGAGCTGATGCTGGGAGCCTCTAGACCCAAAGATATATGGGCTGCATGGCGTGCACGAGGTTCTGATGGCAGACCTCTACTAGTCAGTTTCAGGATACGTGGCTGGCATTGACGAATTGATACTTGAAACATTGTTATATGAATATTTGATTTCACCGAAAATAAGGAGGACATTTGAACTGCTATTCTAGGATCACAGAGCAAAAAATATTCTTTTGAATTCTATCTCGATTATGATCTTAAAGTATTGCCCTGAGGGAGTCCATGACTAACTGTCTGTTGGACGAAACACGTGTTGGCAAGTTCTGTGGCTTGAAGACATTTGTTTGAAATGCAAGAATATTACTGGACAAGACCTGACAAGCTTGAAATAAATTAAGAAGAACATATTCAAGATTGACATTTGGACTCTAATTATTGCTCAGATTTATATGCCTTTGCTTGGACTACCTATTATCAATTTTTGCATTTGGTGGGCTTGCCCACAATTACAACGCGAGGTGGCCGTTGTAGGGTAAACCTGGAGCAGTGGCATTTAGAAGGACTTTTTTTGCTATTTGGATTTTCACTTCCCAGCGCAGAATTTCCCTACCACCGTTCTGTTTTCTGTTATATTTATAAAATTACTTGATATTGAGATAAGAAATACACATATAAATTCAAAATGGTTATGTCATTTGTCTTAGCAGATTGATAAGTTCTCACGTGAGAAATTCACAACATTATCTTTTCTCTTATTTTAAATCTATGTCCTTTTCCCACTGTTTGCTTTCACCTTGTGCTAAAACTCATAAGTGCTTGGAGAAAGGTATATAGTACAGGAAGTTGGGCTCTACATCACTCCTGAAGGATCAAATATCAGGATAAGTCTTCTTATCCTGCTTGAAAGTAAGCATGAGCATTATTTGAACAAACCTATTAAAATATGGCCACTGTGGATGTGCATGCATCTGAGATGGATTTGTTAAAATAAGGCAAACCCACTTCTTTCTGCTCATCGCGCATGCATGCACATGCACACTCTGGGGCAGCCATCTTAAAATGGGTAAAAATGTCTGTTAAAATGGACGTCCGCAGATAGCGTGATGGGTGCAAAACAATTAAAAAGAAAAAGAAGTGGAAGAGGAGTGGCAGATGGGCGTGACACAAGCAGGTTTGGGGAAGTAATAGAGGGATGTATGCATATGTAGAACAAAAAGAAGGGGGAAGGGGAAGATATGAACTATCTAGGAGGCGATGAAAGGGAAGCAAAATGAAGAGGGTGGGTGGTGGTAGAGCCAAGAGAGAAGCAGCACCTGTGGGAGAGAGCAAGAAGACACATGCACTACCATGGAGTGCAGAGAGAGCATTCCAGTCCAAACTGTTTGTCCTAAAGGGGACGGGTATGCCCAGACGTGAGTCCCATGCACACTGTGCCACTGGAACTATCTATACCTGGTTGATGACCCTTAGTAAGGGCGAAACTGGCCTTGGGTTTCTTGTGTTCCAGTTCAGGTAGGACCTGGCCTGGCAGTTCTTGCAGAACTGTTCCCATTGGAGCGGGATCAAGACTGATTTTCATATGGCTGGACCCAAAGGAGGTGGAATGGTGTGAAAAATAATGAGGGACTTGGATTCGGCCCGAGTAATTACTAGTGGGTGAGATTAATTCAAGCATTCTATCCATTACTTTTTTGTATACTTCAGTGTGACACGCTGAGTGGGACAGATATGACCAGATGTGGGTCTCGTGCACACTGTGCCACTGGAACCAAGCTATACTTAGCTGATAAACCCTAATAAGGGCAAAAACAGCCATGATTTGTTTCTTTTCTAGTTTAGGGAGGACCTAGCTTGGCAGTTCAGGCCAGACTGTTCCCATTGGAGTAGGGTCAAGACTAATTTGCATATGGCCGGACCCAAAATGAGGTGGCAGGGTGTGCAAAATACCAATGGACAGGGACGGGGCCAGAGTAATTAGCAATGGCTTAGATGAATTCAAGAATTTTGGATATTTCCGCTCTGCACAGCTATGTAGTAACTTTTGTGTATTATCCCTGGGATGAGTGTCCCACTTTGCATCCAGCAAGATGAGGAAGATTCTGGCTAGCAACCACTGATTGGTCCCATGTGCTACACTTGAATGGCATTAACAATACATAGGATTAACATTCCCCTGCACTTTAACAAAGCTCTGAAGAGAGTGTTCAGCCAGAATATTGTTTCAAAAATATTGTTTGACACAAATATTGTGGCAACAAAAAATAGTTGCGCAGGTAAGACAATTACTTTCACTTTTTTAAATGCTATTGTTAAACATACTGACGTGTGTAATATCATTGCAATGTATAACACTGTTTTATTTGTATTTGGAGTATGTTATTATTGTTTTTTAATATTGTTTTCATTTTTGTATAATATATTTTGTAAAATAATTTTAGGAGTGGAATGTTGATCATATACCGATCAATGGTGCTAAGTATTTATATATTTATTCTGAGATATGATTTTTTGCAATTGTAGAAAATATTTAATATTTTTTACAAAATTCATTATGTTCATGAAATTCACTTATCTGGAATATTTTAGGATATTTCACACATATAGTTATGTTGGAAATATTATTATTATTTATTTTTCCTTTGTTTTTTAGTTAAATCTTTATGATTTTTGGGATAATTAATTTACCTTTTGGGTTTAATTGATATTAGATGATTAATTAATTGTGTTCTAAATACTTTGTTAAATGTTAAATAAAAGATTATATCATATTTAAATATTCATACTCAGAAGTATAATCTGATTGGTATTATTTTTTAAATTGTTTATTTACCATTTTAATGTAAATGGTTTTACTTTTTTAAATGAATGTTTCATCAATATTTTGAAATTAAATTTGTTAGAAAATGTTATTCTTGATTTCATAATTTTTCATTGTTAATATATAGATTATTGTGCATATTTGAATTTTAGATTATAATGTATGTATGAACTTTATATATGCACTATTGTACTTATTATTTTTGGGTTGATTTTTTCATATTATTATCAGTGCTGTTTATTTAATATTTTAATTTTGTTTTATGTGGTTTAATTTGTTGGAGGATTAGATGTACCAAATGTGCCCCCAAGTTTTAACTCTTTCCCCATTATGGTTACATTTGTAGTGGAAAGAGGAAATCTGACCCTCTTACGAGGTCCAACAATTTCTTCACTGTGATTATGTTTGGAATGGGAATCGTAAATATGATCTCTTCAAAGTCTAACCTTTTCCCCTAATGTGCCTAATTTTTGAATGGGAACAGTAAGTCTGACCCTCCCAAAGTCCAACACTTTGCCCAATGTGGTAACATTAGGAACGGGACTAGTATATCTGCCCCCCTCCACCACAAAGTATGATTCGTTCTCCATTGTGGACATGTTTGGAGTGAGATCAGTAAATATGACACCTTAAAGTCCAACACTTTCGTTAATGTTGTTAATTCTGGAGTGGGAGTAGATAATCTTCCCCCCTTTCCCTAATGTGGTCACATGTAGAGTGGAAATAATAAATCTGTTTTTTGTTTAAGTATTACAATTTAGGGCCTGATTATGAGTTTGACGGTGCGGCGCCGGGTACAACCCGCCTCTGCACCGCTAAACCCTTGTTCGGGCCGCCTGCCAGATTACGAGTGAGTCTTGTTTCTGGTGGACTTTTTTTTACGATCTCACAGTGGTGCCCTGAAAATGGGTACCATAATGGGAACACCAAAACAGTTCTGGCAAAGAATATAGGGCCCCCTTTGTTTCCTCTCCACCATGGTTTTAATGGCTGAAGACCCGCCATGAAAACTGCAGCAAAGAGGAAATTTGTAATATGCTTTGCGGGACCGCGACGGTTCTGCCAAGCGTATTGTGGCATCCTGACTGCTGCAACACCACGAGCGAATGGTGGTTCCCTGGTGGATGCAGTGGGGCAATGCCGTCTGGCCACCCAAATTGTGATAGGGCGGTTGGAAGACCACCATCGCCACGCCCCGTGAGTCTGGCAGTCCGTGAACCTCCAGACTTGTAATTAGGCTCTTAGTGTTATTACTTAATTGGCAGTGCACATATTTATAGTATTTTTATTGGAAAGTATATTATTATTTACTTATGTATTTGTTAACTATAATTCTTTACATTCTTTAGTTATACATATTTTCTAAACAGTTGTTAATATACAAAATTTTCTATTAAAATTATATTTATATAACCAAACCTCATTGTAAAATATGTTTCATTAATAGAGAAGAATACTTTTTAGTACAAACAAGTTAGCATTTTACAAATGGTACAGTTTTATTGTACACATTTTTATGTGTAGTTATAGAATGTTTTAATAAGATGTATAGTGTTTTTTAATAAACAAGCCATTTGTTTTACATTTATTCATTGTAAAATGTCAAAATATCCTGCAAAAATCTAAGCATTTGTTTTTCTGTAACTTTTAATATATATGTATATATATTTTATCAACATTAATAAAAATGTGTATTTTTTTCCATCCTCTGAAAGCCTTTTCTATGTCAATTTTCCTGACAATGGGTGCATTTTAATTAATTTTGTAATATATTTTCCTCATTGTGGGCTGCTTGTGGACTTTGCACTCATGGTTTCTCATTCCTGCTCTGTTCAGGTAAGGATAATTTAAAGTTACATTCCAAGGGTTTAATGTTGGGGGAGGCTAAGAGTTAGTTAGTCTAGTACTTTGTTTTTTAATGTATTTTTAGCATGTTGTTTATTAGTTTAGTATTATTTAGGTTAGTGGTGTAGGTTTTTTTCCTGTTTTCTATTATGTTTATGTATTTTGTATCAGATTTGTTAGGAATATATGATTATTTCTAACATGTTTCTTTTGTACTTTGTTTTATATGTGAATTGTTAATTTTGTTTGGTTGTGTTTATGTTTTTACTTTGTTCGTTCATCAGATTTTATTTTTTAAATTGTTGGTTATTTTCTTGCTCAAATGTGTTTATCAAGTTATCAAAAGGTACAAGGGGTTTACAAAATGTTTTAGGGCTTTTTTACGGGTGTGGCAGTCCTTGAGCGGGCCGCCATACCAGTGCCTCCAATCTCAACTGATAGCCGCCTGCCAGATCACGAGTAATCTATTGATCTAGCGGGCAGTCCTTTGGTGTTCCCACAGCGGTGCTGATTAAAAAGGCACCACACTGAGAACACCAAAACCCGTTCCTGCACAGCATGGGTTGCAAAGTCCATGCCGTGCAGGAAAGGGGGAGACTGCACACAGGGGGGGCATAGCATGGCCCTGAGTCAACAGGGGGCCCTCTAAGGGCCCCCACTGTTTTCTCACTGCCACTGTCTTTATTGCAGCCTCAAAGCTATGAATACTGTCGTGGTGAGGAAACTCCTAATATGTTTGGCGGTACCACAGCTGCATCGCCAGCATATTAGGGCCTCTAACTGCTGTGTCACCGCCTCTGGAGCCATTATACCCATTGGTTGAGGCGGGCCTGTGGAGGTCCCACCGTTGTGCTCATAATACAGCGGGTGGACCCCCACCACGGGTTTGGTGATCCGATGGACCTCCAAGCTTGTAATCAGGCCCTCAGTAGATAACAGAGGTGCACATGGTAGTGCATATGATTTCTCAGAAAAGCAATCATTGATACAAACGTGTCATAATAGCGGCGCTACATATGTTACACTTTCATAACTTCTGGTGCATTACGCAGAGACAAAATATTCTCCCAAAAACAGATAGAAAATTAAGCATAAGGGAGCAATATCTTTAGGAAACCGAGAAGGGGGAGACCCCCCCCATCCATCTGCTCCCACCCAATGGGGAGTGAGAGGAGGGAACAGGAGTTGGAAGGGGCCCTGGGAGTGCTGGGGAAGGAGATGACAGCAGTCAATTAACCTGCAGAATCTATAAATGCCAATGAGTATTATCTATGCCATGGTTAGGCCATCAAAAAGAAAAAGGGAGTCCACAAGGCACCATCCTGTCAGTCATCAAAAGCTACAGGGCATGTAAGTGAACTGGTGAGATGCACAGGTATAGTCTGAACATATAGTTCATGAGGGGGTGCCAGGTCGAAGTCAACTTCTTGTCAGTGAAGGTCAGAGAGTGGAAGACTTGTTCTATCACAAAAATGTGCTGTCATCTATTGAACCATTGACCTCCTTTTTCCCCCAAAAGAGGGCAATGAGATTGTTTCACTGCTCCTGTCATCTAGCTGAGGGATTTCCAGTCAGTATAAGTCATGCCCTCTGAGTGGGCTGCAGGCCTAAGAGTAGTATGGCCTGATCTGTGGGATGGGAGAGCCAAACATAATTTTTATGTGGCCCAAGATTTCTTTCCAAAGTGTTTGGATCGAAATGCAGGACCACCAAATATGCACAAAGTCACCTTCCTCCAAGCAACAGCACCAACATAGAGTGGTAGCGGTGGGGAACATTTTGTTAAGCTGGAGAGGAGTTAGGTACCATTGGAACATTATCTTGTATGCATTTTCCCTGTGGGGGGTGCTTCTATCTATTTCTGGGGAAACTCTCCATAGTTCCTCCCACTGTTTGGATGGTATGGGGATTCCAAGTGCTGTTTCCCATCTACCTTGGTGGGGTAGATTGTGAGGGGGCTTACAATCCGGCAATGCTCTGTTGGTATTGGAAATGAGGCCTTTGGTGCCGCTGAATGAGCGAATTATTTTCACAAATGGTGTGAGGGTTTGTGTAGCAGCTATGGCATTGGAGGATTGCAAACCCCAATGGTGTAGTTGAGGCATGTTCAAACGATTTAATGGCACCCTTCGTGAAGTGATCACTGAGTGTCATGCATTCCACCCGCTTGTGGGAAGTCTGCATTCTGAGCAGTCGGTGTATTAGGGGAAGGAAATGTGGTAAGGTCCCTTTTCACGACCATTTGATCCCAGATATAAAGTACTGTCTTGGTAGGGGGTGGGTATTTATGGATTTTTGGTCTGGAGGTGACGTGGGAGCCAGGCCACATCCCAAAGGGGGCAATATGCCACCGTTCTTTCCATGTGGAACCAATGTTTCTCGCTGTCCTTGATCACCCATGGCATAGTTGGTTATTTTTTTAACCGGCATTACATTTTTCTTTTTAGTAGATTTTTCAAATTTCCTGGAGTATTTTTTTTTTTTTCTTCATATTTTTCATGCTTTGGATAGATTCCATGGATTATTCAAGTTTTATTGGATGTTTTATTTCTGTGCTCCTTATTTTTACACATTTTTGCAGGATCTTTTTTAGAGACACTTTGGGGTCTATTATGATTGTGGGTGGGACCGTGGCGGACGGCAAGGCCGTCCGCCGCTTTTCCGCCCGGTCGACAGGTCGACCGGGCGGAAAAAAGTTGCATATGGTGGCGGTGTCTGCTAGACACCGCCATCCATATTAGCATGGGCAGCGGTGCATGGCTTTCCATGGCAGAGACCCCGCCATGGAAAGCCAGGTGTATTTTGCTGTTGGGGGACCGTTGCGGGCCCCCAGGGTATTGGGGGGATGGGAGGTGCACATGGGGGGTACCTATGGTACCCCCCTACATTGTCATGGACAAGGTGGCAGGCACCGCGCGGTGCCTGTCACCTTGTGCATGACAATGTACGACGTGCATTCCCAGCATTGTGGCGGGCGGTGCTGTGAGCACCGCCCGCCACAATGCTGAAAATAGAGGATGCCACCGCCACAGTGGCGGTGGCATCCTAATTGCCGGTGCGGGACCACCGCACCACTGGCGGCCGGTCCCAGCACCGCTAGGGTGGCGGGTGGACTAAAGTCCGCCCGCCATCCTAATAGGCCCCTTTGTTGGAGTTTTTATTTTGGGAATCATGATTTCACTTGCCAGGACTTCATGTATGAAATTGCATCAGTTTATTTTCATTTATTTATATAATTGGGTGGGCAGTGTTAATTTTTTGAAGTTATGCGTGTT
The DNA here is from genome assembly GCF_964204655.1 of Triturus cristatus. Lineage (NCBI taxonomy): Eukaryota > Metazoa > Chordata > Amphibia > Caudata > Salamandridae > Triturus > Triturus cristatus. Next base: position 470,869,105 of record NC_140590.1, on the reverse strand, counting down.
ATTTTATTATGTGTTATTCTGCTTTTAATATTTTAGGGTATGTATGCAAGTAATAGATAAGTAGTTGGTTATTTAGATTAAGGTGTTGTTGCTGTGTGTGTTTATTTATTTTTAGATATTTATTATTGCTGTTTTATTTATCAGCCTGAACAGATATGCATTGACTATTATATTTTTCAGATTTATCTTTACAAGTTGTTGTAATATTATTCAGAATTTAATATTAATATAGTTTTGGTTTTTTGGGGAAGTTTTAAATTCTGGTGCTATTTAGTGTGGTGATTTTAAAGTCAGTTTCTATATATTAAATCTGGATATGGTAGGCTTTTTTTGTTAGCAAATAGCAATGTATTGCATGCTAGGATTTGATGCATTTCTTTAGTTAATTTATATATTTTTGGCTTGGTTTGGGTTAGGGATAGTTCCATTCTTAGTTCCTGGTAGCTTTCCTCTTTTTTCAAGTATTTCTAGAAATTGGTAGACTATAGCGTGCTTTCTTGCAGAGTGGTCATTGGTAGGAGTTGTGCCACCCTTCTACTGCATTATTTTTCATTGGTTTTTGGGGCATGGTGCTGTAGTAGACATTCCACCATGGAACGTGACACTTGCGTTGGTGTCTGTGTCTTGCTCATTGCAGACGACCAATGCAAGTATCTTCAAATGAATCCATTAATAGGGCTAGTTTTGTTTTAGGGTTTTGGTAATGGAGGGATTTTTATTAGAATGTCATAATGTTTAGTGACCTAAGTTAAGGGGAAGTAGGGTGATCTTATTCATTTGTTTAAATTTCATCTGCAATTTCTAGGTTAGTTGTGCATTTCTACTCAAGGTGGATTTTTGTAGGTACAGCTATTTGCTCTGCTTGAAGTGATAGTAGCACTCCTGAATTGCAGTGTACGTGTAAATTTTCTGTGTAATGGAAATCGCTGCATGTTTTAAATCTATAATGATTTTTGAGGGTTATTGTTGTTAGTTTGTTGTTTTATATGTGTAAACAATTCATTGAAAATTGCACTTTGTTTGTTAGCCTTAAATGCACCATCCATCATCTATGTGTAAACATTAGTAAATTGTTGTGAGCAGCATAAATTATATTTCCTCCATCATTATGGTGGTTGTCATATGGTAAGAAGGTGTCACTTTTATGTGTGTCCAGTAAGTTTTGGGGTGAGTCTATTTCTTCATATATTTTAGGTACAACTGGCATTCCCCTGATATTATATGTGTTTTTTGCAATTGATATTTTTATGATTGGTATTTCAGAACAGGCCTATTCCCCATTGCCTATTTAAGAACATTTGGAATTATATATTCGGATTAAGTATTATCCCTGTTGGCTCTTGTGAGCTTGTACTGGCCTCTTCCATGTCCTTTAGGACAATTCTCACTTCTATTTCTGTAATATTGGGAGGATGATTATGTTTCCTAACATTTTCTACCACACCGTTTCCCGTTGAAGCCCTGCCATAGCATAAATCTGAATAATATTTTTTGAATTTCCAGTGTCTTTTTTCAGTGGTGGTGCTTTCCTAACTATATGTATAACCTATATACATTTTGTGGTCATTTGGGGTTTAGATTTCCTCATATGTTAAGTTTCAATCCAGCAGAGTGATGCTGTCCTACTTGAATTTATTTTCAGGATGCATTTTGTTGTGTGTTTTCATGTCCTTTTTATACTTTTTTTTTATTGGGAAAGCATTTCTATTTGCCAACCGTTATAAGTTTAAATTGCTAGGTTATTTGGAGAATAGTTTGACTTTTTCTTTTTTTTTTTACCATTTATGGTCATCACTAATTAATGTTCTCATCTTCAATGCATTGTATGTTAATGTTATGTAACATTTTTTATAAGTATTAACTTATTTTTATTAATTTGATTGTGTTTTAAATATCTTAATTTATATTCATATTTCACATGTTCTATATTTTGTTTGTTGTCATTATTGTTAAGTTCCAATAGTTTTAATATAGGGTTAATATTTGGTATTTCTTTATTCTTGTTTTCGATATTGTATTGTTTTAAATATTTTTTTAATTATTTTTTTGTTATAGATATTTGTGTAGGTTTATATTGTCGATTTATTTGCCAATATTTGTGTGTTTCTGTATTGTTTTTCTCAATAGAGTATCATGAACCCCAAAAATGCAATAAGCTATGTCTGAGCTTGCACGTTTGGACAGCCAAAGAAGAGTGGTGCACAATATTTGCACAATAATATGGTCAGGCGCCTTTCTGGTTACTCACTGCAATTGCTCTTGGTCGAAGGGCTGTTTTGGAGCAGTCAAGGAGACACGGACCTTGAGAGAAAAGTAGCACATTGGTTTCCAGCTTCCATTATCCCTAAATAATATTAAAATGGTATTTCTGACTTGGATAATGGCTAGTGGTTGCTAGGATTAAACACAGACATCACAGAAATCACTGACAAACAGTTGGTCAAGCTCTGCACATTTAGGAACATTGTAGCTATAAATGCCAAGTTTAAAGTAATTGATTATAGCTATTTGGTCAGATCCTGCCTAACTCTCTTTGTATTACAGACAAATAAGTCTGGTTGGAAAGAGATGCCTCATATGTGCAAATGATGGGAGCTCTGTACCATGTTACATGGGAGATTTTGGGACTTATGGGAGGATCCTAAATTATATTTTGATTGTTTTGCTCTAGTCTTGCATTGGTGAAAGAACAGTATCAGTTATTGTTTCCATCTCAAAGCGGCAGAAACAATCAGCCACCTTAGAATTCTAGATCACACTGTTGGTTGTCTAGAGGTGTCAGCTTACCTTTCTTCCTGTGCTACTTTTTCCTCCTTGCTAGGCTTGATAGCCTTGACATCATGCATAAGTGCCAGAACAGCAAAGGACGACGTCCTCTGTGCAGTTTTCTTGTTTGGCACTATTAGAGCTTTACTCAAAACCCCTGGTACACTACCGCCATCTAATCACTTCAGGTAATCTAAGAACTGTTGCTGGTCCTACACCATACCCCCTCCCAGCTATGCACTGAAGCACCTCCTTGCATAGGAGTATCTGCCCTGTACATTGCCTTCGCTTATCCTGGCATCATCTCTGTGAATTACTACTTGTCCGTTTCTTACGCTTGGTGCTTCCGGGTAACTGCCTTATTCCGCACTGGGTCGCCCTTGCACATAATTGTTTCTCATTTAGGGAATGATGTGTATATCCAGTGAACAGCCACACTCTAGACTGTGTTTTGCCAGAACACAGGTTGTGATAAGATGCTTCCATGCTTCTTGTTTTTTTCTGCATCTGATTTGTCGTGTTGTCTGCTTATTCCTATGCAATTATTTACATCAATTAGCTGCATTAGGAGGAACAGATAGCCTTGATTCGTGGACTGTGACAGACCATCGGACAAGCAAATCTAACCTCTGATTAAACTGTAGGTATGTTTGAAAATGTCTCCTCTCTGCTTTAATGTACTTGTGTCACAACAGGAGTACACCTCTGGTCCTTACGTATGGCATCTACACAGAGACATAATACTCTCCCATGCTGCTTACATCATACTTTCAAACTTTATCAACCACTCCTCAATATAGCTGCTATAATCGCTCAATGTGCCGTTATTGGAGCGCAGGGCAAGCCCGCACATACTCGAAATACACATACACATAACCTACCTCCCAATTCTGTACTCACATGCAAGCGGCAACCACACCTATACCCCACTGCTAAGGCTGCTGACCAGCGCCTCTCTAAAACACTTTGGTAAGAAGTTGTTTTTGTTCTATGCTGCCATATTCAGTCTGCAATGCAAGCAGAGCTCCTCACTTGTAGTCGCCCAAACAACATGATCCACTCTTTAGGTAGTCTACACCAACCAACACACTAATAATCCAAACGTGCATGCACCTACCCCCACTACAGTGCTTAATTAGTAAAATAAGAAGTGCTGGGGACTGATGTAAGCACTATCGAAGGTAGAGGTGCCGAACTACAAGGCTGCGTGGTCTTGATTCCACCCATGCCTCTTTAATCCACCACCAGACACCCCCTGCCTCTTTATCTCACTCTTTCAGGTTCTTTTACACCCCTGCTTTCTCCGCTTGTCACTGATTGTTTTTCCTCCCTTCCCCTTTTTGTGCTTTTCTCTAGGTGAAAGTTTGTGGAAGAAAAATAAATGCTGGTCCTCCCAAATAAAATGCCAGTGGACCCGCCTGCAAGCAACAGCTCAAATTAAGCACCAGTTAATTATTTGTGAACCATGAGCTTCTTCTTGCCAAAAGAAAGCTCCCCAGACAGTGGAAATTACGGATTCAAATGGAAGCTGAGAGTGCATGGAGGTATAGGAACTCCAACTCTATGTTCAGGGTTACCCCTAAATGTGCTTCTGTACCCGCTAAATCAGAGGCCACCATGAACAATGAAGTATCGTAGTAATAAGCCAGGTAAGTGCGTTATACAACAAGCCACAAGCGTTGATGAAGCGAGACAGTAATCAGTGTAACCGAAATGAATGAGAAATACTGGCAGGAACTCGCTGGGTTTCCTGTGTGCCAGTCTGCAGCTGGCTGTGCTGCAACAAGTACAGACTAAACGGGTTCCCAGCTGCTCACGTGGATGACGCAACCCAATTCACTTCCTGGGGGCTCTAGGTATCAAGTCACAAGCTCGGCTTTCTTTTTCCATAATAATTGGAAATCTAATGATTAAAAACGGTTCTCGTTATTTCTGCTTTTTCCATAACATTAGACAGCACTGACGCAGACCCCTTTTCACATCATGTCACCCGGAGCTATTTTTTCACTCTTATTTCATTCCGCTTCCTATTGATGGCTGACGTGTCGCACGGCCGTGACGTCTCTAAACTATAGATGTTCCTGCCGCAACTGTAACTGACACAGGTCCCGTAACACAGCTTTTTCAACCTCTGTTTAACTTTTATTTCCTCTGCGAATGATTTCCACACCAGTGAAGCAAGGGTAACTGATTTGTAATGGCTAAACTTCTCTTTTTACCTAACATTTACAGCAGGAATAGTTGATTATTTATTTAATTTATGTATTTGTTTATTGTAAACGGCAATGTCGCCAAAGGATCAAGGCACTAGTGGGAATAAAAACCATCAGACAAAAAACATACACATTGGAAAATACAAGTGTGTGCCCCAGCATGGCAGGATGTAAACGAAAAGACCAGAGGGAGCTCGTGCCATAGATGAGGTCCCAACACGCAGAAAGGTCTGCCACGACATCCAGGGGTCTATTCACTAAGATTTAATGCCCTGTTGGCGTCACAAAAGTGACACTTGGGGGCATATCAACAAGGGCTTTATCTCTGCTTTTTTGGCTTTAAAAGCCAAAAAAGCAGAGATAAAACTAGCACCCTATCAACAACAGGGTGCTAACACGCAAATTTGCATGTTAGCACCCTTTTACTCTACGCTTCCCCTTGCATCTCTAATGAGATGCAAAGGGGGCGTTCCAGAGTAAAATAATAGGAGAAATGTCGCTAAGCGACATTTCTCCTATTATCAAGAATGTCGCTAACCCTGTTAGAGACAAAAAAAGCAGCGCTAACCGCGGTTAACGCTGCTTTTTTACGTCTGGTATTTTTCTGACTTAGCCATGATATCCTATGGAAGGAGGATATCATGGCTAAGTTTGCCTGTCCCTATCAACAAGGTAACGTGAGATTATCTCACGTTAGCCTGTTAGCGTGAGAATTTTTATCGCTATTGAGATAAGCGTTGCTAATAGCACGCTATCTCAGCGATAAAAATTCACGCTAGCCGGCGATAATTATCCTAGCGCTAAGTGCGCTTAGACATAATTATCGCCGGTTGTTGTTGATATGCCCCCAAATCTTTTTTACCTATTTACTTTCTAGCGCTAAACGTGTTTAGCGCTGGAAAATCACTTGAAAGTAACGCAAAATAGCTCATAGTGCTGCTTTGCATTACTTAGCGCCAACGGGGTGTAACATGACTGGTGTATGGGCATTCCCTTGCACCCACCTAAGCTTTCTGACACTAAGCCATATTTACTTAAAAAAGTAAAGGGTTTAGTGTCAGAAAATAGACCCCATTTCAAGTAGGTGCTATGAATTCTCCTTCCTTTTTTGACTTCGCATGTGTGCTGCACTGTACAGCACACAAACAAATTGGGAAACTGTTTAAAGTTAGTCTGAGCGTAGTATTTTGTACTGGAAGGCTATCCTTCCAGTACAACACCTATGCTAAACTCACACAGACACCCTTGTATTATGGTGCAAAGGTGTGTGCATGGTGCACAACAGCTAATTTCAGTACTGACACTAGGGGAGGCGAGTGCCATATTTCTGTAAATATGGTGCTCTCCTGCTCTCTTCTCCCGCAACGCAGCACAGCTTTTTTTCTACTGCACTGTTGCATGAGATGTTAATAAATCTGCCCCGTATGCTTCTAAAAACAGGAAATTAGGAGGACTCACATACTACGCAGGGGGAAAAATCACAGTTTTATAGTATGCACGATAAATGAGACAGGGGACCTTAACGCCTTAAAATGTATATGTTGTTTTACTGGGGCCATTGAAGAACCCAGTAATGCTCGAAGGCACGATTACATTTTTCCGTCCGCGACAGTAGTCTCACAACCATTTCATTAATCTGCTGCAGCCTTGTCAAGGTGGCCTAAGGTAAATGTCATTACAGTAATCTACCCATGAAAGGATGCTGACCAGTGTCACATCCACTCACTTAGGAAGGCAGACCAAACTTTTAGAAGCACATCTGCCTTTCCCTAGCACTTCTGAATCTGTACAGTGTCTAGAGAGTGATGCTTAAAGGTCTTGTGTATTACTACTACCCCATTGTTAAGCACCTTTAACACTGGATGTATCTTACCTAATCTCATTGTCTTACCCACCGTGATATTGTCAAGGATCCATCGGACCAAGCAGAGGAAGCAGGAAAACCTGAACCCCCTTTGGCTATTCAAATGCACCAAATTCGCTCTCCACACGCTCAGTACTTGCAGTGGTCATTAAAAAGATTTGAAAGAGTCATTTTGGAGCATATAAGGGGCAACACGGACAAGAAGTGAGACTTTAGACAGGATAATAGGTGGGAGAAACAACAACAAACTTTGGCCAGTCCCACCGGGAGACGTCCATTACAACGCAGGCATTACATCGTAATGCCTTTACAATGCAACTTTTACAACGCAGGCACCATTACATCACATGCTATAACAACGCATGTGCCATTACAACGCATGCCATTACAATGCATGCTATTACAACGCATTGGTAAGTATTGTTAGGTAAGTATTTGAGTTAAGTATCCACCACAAAGTAATTAAAGTAAGTATTAGACAAATACAGAGACATGATAGAAACAGACTGCTGCCACATATCTGTGTTATACACTAGAGAAATTGATTACACAATGTTGATTTTAGTGGTGTCATGTATCTTTTTCACCCGACACGTCCTCTCCACCATCAAAGCAGATACTAAAACATTTTGTTCAGAAATGTACAACACTCATCAAACAAGCACTTGCAGGCTAGTAGGTTTTGCACATGTAGTGAGTGCTTTTAGTTTTAGCAGTGCTTGTACGAGTACCGGGAAGCGAGAGATAACAAATGCAGATAAAACAGGAATGCCACATTAAAAAAGGTTGCTTTCTTTTCTGTGATATCCATTTTCAGATGCTTTTGTCAGTGCTCGCTCCCCAGTGTTACAGGCTGCTTGTAGATTTGTTTTCTCTCTTGATTTCTGCCTTTCCCTCTGAGTGCTGTGCTTTGGTTAGTGCGTTGCTTGATGGGCTTAGTTGACGCCCGGTTTCTCTCTTATGGCTTTCGAGGACTTGACCACTGAGTTTTAAAGTATGGGGCCCCATATGGTTTGTGCTTTGTCTGGGAGTCTCTGTTTTCCATATCACTTGCTTGTTCTTCTGCGGTGGGTTTCCTCATTGTGGGTCCTTGCTTTAGGTTTGTTGGTTAGCCCTTTCCATGTTCAGGGCTTCTGTTTGCTTCCTACTATCTGCCATGGTTCAGCATTTCCTTGTTGCTAGGCTTTTGTACATGCCTCTTCTGTGCTTCTGCTGAGTAAGAGTGACTGGATGATTTGGTTCCTCATTTGCCCAGGTCCGTTTGGTGGGCACTTTCCTCTTCTTTCCTTCTGTCTGGTCCCTCAGGTGACTCCTTCCAATACTGGTCGTTTCCCTGCCTTTGGTCAGGTGGTGTAGGTATACTCCTGCTTTGTCTGTCATTAGTGTCTTCTGTCCCGAGACTGATTTACTTGGCCAGCCTGGCTCAGACTTCAATAATGAATTGTGGATTCTTGGTGTTCTCTGGAGAGTTGACTGAAAAGCATTTGGACAGTCACCCTACTATGTTTCCTCCAGTGCTATGTCTTTCTGGGAACATCTTGAATTGCTTGTACGTTTTGTATGACTGGTGGTGGATCAGGTTACCTCTTTGATACATCCTCACTGTTTCAAAGACTGGGACAAGGAAGGGTTGAGGAGGTAATGCAAAATTACTTACTGCAAATCTTCATTACTCTGGTTATAGTGGCCTCGTCTCGGCTCTTACGACCCTCCCTCCCTTCCCATTGTCATGACCTCGATCCCCAGTGTGCGTGGATGTCAGAAAGTTTTGTGGATCTGCTCCTCCATTATACTCTCCTCTTGAGGGGAGAGGCAGGAGGAGGATGATGGTAGAGCATGGTCAGGAGATGTTTTGATTGGTTTATCTTGGTCAAAATGTGCCTTTGGGAGATGACATACATCAATTTTGTAAGTATTGGGATTAAGATTGATAATCCAAGTGATGAAGTTTACCAGTAAGTAAACAATGTATTCTGTGCTATTTTGAGCTGATCTTCATACAGTCAGTTGTAATAAACACGCTGAGAATTTACGCTCATTCATGCAGAGGAAGGCATGGCAGGTGCCCTCTCTCCATTCTTCGCTGAAAGTAGTATGCTTGTTTCACTGCCTGGCTATTCAAGATAGTTACATCAGATTTTTGGGTAATCAAGAACATGCGTTGACACAGGCAAACTAAAACACATATTGGCAGCACAAGACTTCGACACCCTGAAGGCTGTCACATGTTCAGATATCAATATCACCAAACAGCCCCTCGACCACAGAGGATCGCCTACAAAAGCCAGCTGCAATTAACTGGTTAATGAGTCCTTTTTGTTACAGCCAAGTGCCTTGAAACAGTTATTACAGCCAAGTACCTTGAAACAGTCCTGACCTGAGAAGACTGAGAATTCATGAGCACACTTTGTGAGCAGGATAAGTAACTGTGCACTACCTCAAACCCCCTAAGATCCCACCCTCCCCACCGCCTCAGAGCTGTTTACGAAAATGAGATTTCATCCAAGAGATCTAGAAGCACTCACTGGAAGTTTGATGATTTTAGGACTTTGTGACGCTGACCCCATCCAGGAGCTTCTAAGTTTTGTGGGCACTTTTGTCAATGCTCAGCAAGCCGCAGGTGAAAGTGCAGGGTCAAAACATCATAATATGAGTGCATGGAATGTTCCTCATGAGGCAGGCGTTGAAGCCTTAAATAAAAGATTGTGCTTCCTTTTAAATTTAAAAATGTTTACATTTAAAAACAGGGGGTCGGGTTAAAACATCAAACTGGTGCCCATTGTTTTGCAGATCTATAGGCAATAGTCACTCAAGAAATGGGAAACATCCCACTTTTAAGTGCGTAAAGCTTCCGCTCAACCCCGGCCCCCAACCCAGCGTGTTCAAAGTCAGGTTCCAGCCCAAGCTCAGACCCCCACACAACTTCCACAAACCTGAGCCCCAACCCTCCACCTGCCAGCTTCAGCCCCACCTACCATTTGCAACCCTAGGACAGAACTCTGGCAGTTCAAGCTTGGGCCCCCCAACCTTCCCTGCACAGGCTCGGGCTACAGCAGCCTCCACAAGCCAGGGACCCAACCCAATATGAGCAAGCCTAGGTCGCAACCCTCCCTGTGCAAGCTTAAGGCTCTAACCCACACTCAATCCTTAATGCAACTTCAAGAAACCTGTGCCCCAACCCGACAGCTGCCAGCCTGGGCCCACCAATTCTATACTACCCTAGACAAGAACTCTGACAGGGCAATCCTGTACCCCAACCTTCTCTGCAAAAGCTTGGGCTACAGCCCACCCTCTGCAAGCCTGGGCCTCATACCTACCACTGCAAGTCTAGTCCACAACTGTCCTCCCCAGACCTGGGCTGGGCTTCAACCTTGCATTTACAAGCCTAGGGTCCCAATTCTCTGTGTGCCAGTCCAGGCCACAACCCTCACTGTGCAAGCCTGAGCTCCAGATAACACTGCTCCAACCCAGGGACCAACCTTCCTTACATAAAGCCTGACAGTAGCACTTCATGTGCAAGTGTGGCCCCCAACAACAACTTGCAAGCTGGCCTACACACCTCACCATGCAAGTCTGGTCCCCAACACTTCCTGTGCGAGCTCAGGTCCTGTCCTACCCTCAAAAAAACAACAAAACAAGGCTCCAAACCTCTCACTCCAAGTCTGGTCCACAACCCTGTATGGGCAAGCCAATGTACGCAAATCTGTCTGTGCAAGTCTAGGTCCCAACTATGCAAGCTTGGACTCAACACAGACCTACTCATGTGTATGTCCTCAAACATCCTTTTTCAACTCTGGGTCGCACTGCCCCTCACCACCTTTAAGTCCAGGCCCTAAACCTCCATTCCTACATCTGGGCCTCAATCCTCCATGTACAAGTCAGGGTCCAACTTTCTTGCATGGGCCTGGACCCCATCCAATCTGCTCAAACCTAGGCTCCAACCCCACGTGTAAACACAGGTCTCAACAGTACAAATGGGCTGCAACCTTCTAAATTTGAGTCAGACTTGACAGTCTGTGTGAAAGCTCAGGTCCTAATCATCAATGTGCAAGCCTAGGTCCCAACCAATCCACACTGGTAAAGTTTGAGTCCTGCCAGCGGAAACCCAGGGTCCAGGCCTTCCTGAACAACCCTGGATCCCACCCCTCCCTCTGCACTCGTAGGCCCTAGAACTCGACATGCAGGGCTAGGCAGTGCTTAATTTGTGCCGGTGCTTTCCGGTGCTTAGCACTGGCACTTACTTGTCAGGGCCGGGTCTACACGCGGCGGCGTCTGCACATCACATATAGCATTGATTAGAAGTCTCGGCATGATTGCTTTATTGCGCAGAGTCCAGAGTGTTGTCCTTGTCTTCTGACTGAGTCCCGGTGAAGAGTGTTGTGGCTGATAAAGCTGCGTAAGCCAAGATTTATACTATATGATGGCGGCCGCGGGCCTTGGTTCAGTGGTGCCGGGAGTCGGGACACTGATTGGGCTGGAATCTGAATGGATTTGGTTCTGCAGGGCTGTGCATCAGGCAGCGTGTTTAGATTTTTTTTAGATCGCCACGTGACGCCACGGCACACCCCCGCGGCAGCACCCAACCAACAAGTCATCAGCGTTCAAGTTAGTCAGCCCAACGACATTGAGGAGCAGAAGCACCAGCCCTGCTACACCAAATCCAGTTAATAAGGCAGTGCTCCGGTCCACCACCACGAGTAAACCGTAAGTATTCCATTGTCATACCAACGCTGCTTTTTTGTTGTTGTTTTGAGCGTGGTGGCATGACGCAGGTAACCGTGGTGGTAGGTCCTCCAGCGGCTACACAAGATTCCATGATGCACTGCCTGCCCTGGCCTAGTAGCGGCCCGGGGCCCGCCGCCCGCAGCCATTTACATTACAATTTATATCAGGATAGGGCCGGGGTTAAGTTAAAAGCCCTGCCCTGAAATATCCTCCCCTAAACAGTTTACTGCTTTAGAGTGGCTAAATGCAGTGTTGAAAAGCAGGATGTTGTGTAGGGGCTGTGGCGGGCGGCAGGCAGCGTGCGCAGATTGTTTCACGATTGCCATGCGGCCATGCCCGGCACACCTGCACTCCAGGAGTCCTCTCATCAGCATTCAAGTCAGTCGATGACGACGGGCAGGCAGCAGCAGCAGGTCTGCTACATCTGACCTCCAGTTAATAAAGGCAGTGCCCCCGCCCTGGCCGCATGGCTCACCACCATGAGTAACCCTAGTAGTAAGTACTTAATAAATCTTTTCAACTGACATTAATCAAAGAACACACAAGACAACAACCAGCACACTAAAACGCATATATGTAGCATAGCATGCATTCTTCAGCCAATGCCGCCAGTTGAGTATTTCCCTTTTCAAAAGACTGTAGCCCCAGCTCCCAGGGGACACCTGGACCCGCAGCTCCAGCTAGAATTGAGCTGGCACCTGGCAGCGTTCAGGGTATGCCTTGCCCGACACTCGGCTCCTCCAGTAAGTTTTGTTATTAAGACAAGAGGGTTTTTATTTATCAGATCTTTTGCAGCTTCAATTAATTTAATGTTATGGTGGGTTATGAAATTGGTATCTGCAGTTGCAGGTATTGACTGGGCAGGAGGTGCTAAAATTGCCCCCCCTTATCTTCAGAGCCTTTGCTTCACTTTGTAAATAAAATGCACTGCTTTTCTTTATGTACAGAGATAATTTTATTGTATTTTCAATATGCTAACTAAGTTAACTTGCCATTTTACGTTGAAATAGTCCTTCAAGGATCTCATTCTATTCAATGTCTTAATTGTGATTCTGGTGCAAATTCTTCTTTCCACCTAGTTCGGTATTCTGATGCAGGTGCAAATTGCCCACACACATGCCCACCCATATTGAAATTACAGAATGTTTTCAGGACTGTTTGATGATGCCTATTGATGTAACGTTAATAATTTTACGTGCTACTGTTAAACGGTATGATAGAACTTCTATTGTCAGATCCAGTGCTTGCTTGGAGGCTAGTTCATAAGCAGAGGTGTCGCAAATGAATGAATTAAAAAAGCACGCTGTTTATCTAGTTAGATGGAATTTCCAGAATGACAGAGAAGAGCTGAAAGGTGTATGTTTCACTGGCAAAAAAAACAAAACCTGCCCATTGCGACAGGCTAATCAAATGATAGACCCGTTCAGTTGTATCTGCATCCATTTGATTGCTGCTAGGTAGAATTATTTATCACCTGTAGGGGATGGCATGGGCATTCAGGTAAGGTTGTCCGATGATTCTACGTCATCAAGGACGCAGTGCTCTACTTCTGGGATTTTCTTTTCCAACATTGTTCTCCTGTTTATTAGTCCAGTTTATTCAACCGAATTGAACTATGACTATAATTCTGAGAATACAAAAAATAAATGCAGGACCAGGCACTGTCTTTGGTGACGTTAAGTCATCTGGCAAACTTGTGTTTTTTGTGTTTTACATGTCCTTCTCTCAATGACACTGTCAAGACAGAATAGACGTCACTCCTGCTTTATTTCAATAATAAATTTACCTGTTGAGCAGCTACAAAATGGTTCTTTCTGTGCCCATTTGGCCTATGGGCTTTTAGATTTCTTTCCATGCCGTGACCAGTGGAAAAGCAAGCATTCTATTGTTGTACACCAGCTGATACTAGCGGACGCTTTTGGCTCACTTCAAAAATCAAGTGATAGAAATTCCAAAGGTGCAGCTTGAATTCAACTACTGATGGCCTTTTCATTGGTCATTGGGTTCTTTGGCCCTCTTTAGAAGTATTACTACTCATTCATACAGTTTTCCAAGCTTTTTAATGCTGGTTGGAATGCACCAGTTCATAGACATTCCGCAAGTAGAGACCATCAGCAAAAGCGTGTTGCTAACATGCAAATGAATGCAGAAAACATACTGCAAATTGTTCCTCATTTTTGCATTGAAACTCTAAATCTGAGTGCAATACCGTCAAGTAGAGTTGTTGCAATAGCTGTTTTTTGCTTTGTGATTTTGCCCTTATGGGTGGAGCTAGTAGATTGAGTGGGTGGAGCCGGGAATAAGTAGGTGTGTGACCTCCGACAAACATTTGAGCACCTGCACTTCATATTTTACAAATTAAGCACTGGGGCTAGGCTACAACCCTCACAGTCTAATCCTGGACCCCAACCATCCCTATGCAAGTCTAAGCATTGGGGAGAGGAGTTGGCCTAACGGCTAGGGCGCTCGAGTCTCGATAATGACGCTGAACATCCTGTGATTCGTGCCAAATCACTTAATCTAGCCATATTTGTGCAAAGCCAGGCCCCAACCTTCCTCGTCAGGTAGTTGCACTCCGGTATTAGTGTCCCGACTCATGCCGCAGAGGGACACGCCTATTAAAATCCCCCCGGACTTAGACTGCTGGCATTATTCAATTCCTAGCACCCGTACGTTCTCCACTGCATGCCGGATCGCTCCCTTATGAGCCACTAATACCGGACGGTAACCTCCTGACGCCGGTAGCTCCGACTGGATGCCTTTTACCCCACCAGGGCATTGCACTCCTCCCTTCTCCCGCATTGCTCCATTGTTCCATGACTGACGATTCATCCTCGGCCTCCTTGCCCTAGACATTGTCCTTCCTTTTCCTGGATCCATGATTGTCTTACACCCCAGACCCCTATTACGATCAGCACGAAAATACTGTAACCTGGTCCAGAAGATGACCTGAACTAATAACAGGTCGAAATATCGTCGACTGTCCAGCGCAATTATTGGCACATCTCCATGGTTCACCTAAATTGTCTAAACCTGCTTTATTTCTTGTAATCTAAAAATCGTGAACCAGAAACTCTTGTAAATATCGTCACTACTGTTTATTCTGCACAGCTTTTCACTGTATCACTTGTCATTTGCGCCGTTCACCTTTTCACGAACACTTATGTGCACAAATACCTTCGGGTTACTCACATTTAATGTAAATAGTGCTGACACTGTTCTTCTGGCCTTAATTGGCTTGAAATATAGACCACTCCTGCATTTCTCAAATCACCCCTTCAGTCTTCCTGTCCTTCCTTTTTGCAACTTAATGTGCATGCTTTGTTAAAGGTCTTCCTAATATTACCTGCTTGTGTTAAGGCTTCACCCGAGAAATAAAACCTACATAAATATGATTTGTATTACATAGAGTCATGTTATAGTACTAGCTTTCATAGTTAGTGATGAAGAATAAATATGTTTGCGTTTTAACAAGCTCTGCTTATGGCACTTGGTTTGAGATTCCTTTCTTCTACGTACTCTGATTAGTAAATTATGCTCTCATTATGTTTCACTTAACTTGCTTGCATGTAATAAAATAGCAGAAACACTGAGGGCCCAATTTAGGTCTTGGCGGACAGGCTAGTCCGTCACAACAGTGACTGATATCCCTTCCGCCCAAATATAAATCCCATTATATCCTAAGGGATTTATATTTCCTCAGACGAGATATCCGTCACCATTGTGATGTAGTAATAGTAACCAGTCCACCAAGATCGAAATCAGACCCTAAGAAACCATTTTGTACACATAAGATGGTTCCTCAGTGTTTCATCTTCTGCTATTTCTCTCCCAGACCGTTTCTTCTTTTGCCCCTCAGGCAACTGATTCTCCTAATTTACTTGCCTGTAAAAAGAAACAAGCTTTAGCAAAGCCTCCCCGGGGATTGGCCAATTTGTAAAAAGGGAGGGTGGCTCTGTTTTTGGCCCTGGGGACCACCACTAGGCCTGGGCAAAAATTTCGTTCCGTTCGCGGAATTTGCGATAATTTGACATTTTCGCGTTCCGCGGAGAGCGCCAAAATGTCAAAATTTCCGCTTTCCGCAGCTTGGCGATAATTTGTTTCTTGCTCGCGCTGTAAAATAATACATTCTCTCGCGCGCGCGATCCCCTTACCTGAATCCCTGCGTTCGCCGACAAGTTTTCTTGATCCGGTCGCGTTCTCCATGAGATGTTGGATTGTTATTAGCCATTTGCGCTGTCTCGCGACAGTTTGCGCCCGCAGTGACGTCATGCGTCGCGCGATCACGTCTTTCTTCTCGCGATCATGCACCGCGAGACTACTCAAAACAAGATGGCCGCACCCGCGAGTAACCACATGGGTAAGTTGGCGACCCGCAACCATGCAGAAAATCTCGCGAAGATGCGGAATTTTTTTTCCGCTTGTTTGCGATAATTTTAAACATTGTCGCGATAATTTGCGAAAGTGCATTTCGCAAATTCCGCCCACCCCTAACCACCACCTGCTGGCCAGAAAAAAAGAAAGGAGGGGTGCCGCGCAGCCCCCTTCTTGTAGCATTAGTGACCAAGGTGACTGCCACCCCCCAGGGACGGCTCCCTATATCCTGAGTTGCCCACAGTCAGTACATAGTAGTTTGCTATAGCTTGGCTGGAGCTTTGACAGCTCCCGCCAAGCGAAAGCAAACAGTAAGTATCAATTTAGCGAAACTTTCGTACTGCTTTCCTTATGAGTAGTTCCAATTGGATTTGAATTATGAGACTCTGTGAGCAGTTACTGGAAGACAATATTTGGACTATGGGGGCAGAACACATTTTTGCTTATGGATTGTGATACTAACAGTTAATTGTAAAGGAATCTCTTGACATATTTGGAAAGCGGCACTGCTGTTGGAAATGGTTTTCAATAGCTGCAGTGTGTGCTCACTTTTAAAAAATGAATTAAGATTTTGCAATCTTTGGCATGCATTTATTTTGGACAAAGATGAGATTCTTTTGTTGCACCCGAGGAATTGAATTATTCTCCAGTCCATGTTTTACATAGACTTTCGTGATGTGTGGTGGAAAAAAGCAACACCTGTGGATTAATTATATGAATGGTGCTCAGAGGCATTGGCCAAGTATTACTTTTGAATTTGCACATTTAAGAAATTATTTATGTGTTAATATACATTGAGAGGCTTTAGCAATGTTGTGTATTTATATGTTATACACATTCCCACGTGTTGTTTATTGCTGCTGCCAAAGTGAATTGTTTTGTTTGTGTCTTTAGCTTTAATGATTAAATTGAGCACAAACATGGAGAATGTTAGATTGAGAAAGGCATTTATTCTGCAAAAATGCATCTCTTTTGTGTTCCTGTGTCCGAGGAACCCTTGTGTCTGGACACAGTTAAACCTCTTTAAAGAGCTACAACAGTAGTGAAACACGTGTCAGGGGTTGCTTTTATTCATTCCAGGTTCACTCTAATTATATTTTACCAATCCAAAGCTGTAATACTATGCCTGGAGTGGTAAAAGGCTTTTGTAATTTTGCTGCAGATATGGAAAAAGGCTTTGTCCCTTTCTAGCCCGGCAGGGATGACACTGTGCTAACCCTGTACTTAAAAACACAGCTAGGAAAACTGACATTTGAGGTGAGAAGATTCAGAGATTTGCTGGTTTTGTAGGATGCTCTATACAGGAGCTGCTCTCCACCTAAACTTGAGAACTAACTACCCCTTGTTCTCTGCTTCTTTTTTGCATATATATATATATATATACATATATATATATTATCTACTAGCGGTCGCCAGTAGATAGTTATAGTTAGGACCGTGTTTCCATAGGAAATCTCAAAATTCTATTTTGAATAACTTTGGCGCCGGTTGACGAATCTTCGCGAAATCTTCAAAACTAATGGGGCGCTCCGGTCAGCTCCTACCCTGAAAGTCTCGGGGGGATTCGTCAAGCGGGGGCCGAGAAAAAAGGGGGGTCCCAAACGCGTTTTCCCTATGCATTTTCCCATAGGACCTTTAGTCGAAGGTACAGCCCGAACGGCTGAACAGAATTACTTGAAATTTGGCAGAGAGGTAGTCCTCAGGTCAGGGATGTGCCTTTTGCATATATGGAGTCAATCTGTTCAGTAGTTCCTGAGAAAATTGCAGTTAAAAGCACATACATATCTATAGCCGCACACCGTGCGCGCACCTTGCGCGCACCCTTATGTGCGCAAGCGTAATTCTGATTGGTTGTTACATGTCAGTCAACGTTCGAATCGGTCGAAATCAGGAAGTGTCGGCCGCCATTTTGTTTGTTTTCAGTGCGAGAGTGGAAAAGGAAGGTGGCGAACGTGAAAAGGGGGCAGGGTAGAGAGTTCCTGACCCCCTAGCCTTTGTCAGGGGGTCCCTGAAGCACCCCAAATGCAGAAAAAAACATTTAAATTTTTTTTTTTTTTAAATCGCGGGGGTGCGCGCACCGTGCGCACACGGTGAAAAACCATAATTAAAAAAATGTTACTACGTAGTTTCTTGAAAAATAAATATATTAAAAAAATAATAATACATACATAACTTAACATTTAAAAAACCGTACAAATTCACTGAAAAAACCATAGGTTTCACACATGTTATAGTTAGGAATTAGCATTTAAAAAACCTTGCAAATTCACTTAAAAAACCATAGGTTTCACACATGTTATAGTTAGGTGGATATTTCACTCGTAAAAAACCAATGAAATTCCACCGTTATAGTTAGTTCAGATAACTATAACTCGCGCGACCGCCACTCTATCACAAGGATGATGTCATCAGTGATGTCAAGAGTGATGCCACTGACCATGTCATGAGTGATGTAATATGTGACGTCATGAGCAGAGGATTGCGGGCGCGCGAGTTATAGTTATCTGAACTAACTATAACGGTGGAATTTCATTGTTTTTTTACGAGTGAAATATCCACCTAACTACAACATGTGTGAAACCTATGGTTTTTTAAGTGAATTTGCAAGGTTTTTTAAATGCTAATTCCTAACTATAACGTGTGTGAAACCGATGGTTTTTTCAGTGAATATATACACACACACACACACACACACACACACACACACTCACCTCATTTCACACTTATCTGTGGCCACTTAGCAGGTAACCTTTGGTGAGGCGTGTGAAGCCGTGAAGTATTCCAACCACAACTTTTGGTGCCACATCGCGCACCAAAAAAGAATCCACCGGTCTCCTCACAGCAGATCGATGTAATCTTTTTCATGTTGCAACCTTGGAAATAAAACCGTAACTGCAATCTGCTGTGAGGAGACCTGTGGATTCTTTTTTGGTGTGCGATGTGGCACCAAAAGTTGTGCTTGGAATATATATATATATATTCACTGAAAAAACCTTAGGTTTCAGGGACGTTATAGTTAGAAATTGGCATTTAAAAAACCTTTGAAATTCACTGATAAAATCATAGGTTTCAGGAACGATATAGTTAGAATTAGCATTTAAAAAACCTTAGAAATTCACTGAACAAACCTTAGGTTTCAGAGACGTTATAGTTAGTTGGACATTTCAGTCGTACAAAACCAGAGAAATTTGGCCGTTATAGTTAGATGAAGTAACTATAACTTGCGCCCTCGCAATGCACTGCTGATGACGTCACATATTACATCACTCATGACATGGTCAGTGATATCACTGATGACATCACTCATGACATCTCAAATGACAACACTCATGACATCACTCATGACATCATCCAGTGACTGAGTGTTTCTAAAAAGTTTAAATATGTTTTATATATATATGCCAAGGTGTACTGAAGAATGAGTGGGTGTATGAGTGTCTGTATGGATGATTTAGTAGGTGCGTGACTAACTGTATAAGTGAGTGATTAAACGTGTCTTATTGAATGCATGGGTTAGTGACTAAACTGTGTGAATGCCTGTATGAGCCAGTCAGTTGGTGTTTAAGCGGCTGCATGGGTTGGTGAGTAGCTACATGAGTGTCTATATGGGTTATTGATTGATTGAGTATCTGTATGGGTGCCTGAGTGTCTGTGTGGATGGATGGGGGTATGTGACTTTGTCAATAGATGTGTGAGTAGGTGATTCACTGGGTGTGTGGGTTTAAGAGTGCATCTGTGAAGGGCTGTATGTGTGGGTGAGTGTGTGTGTGTATGGGTGTGTTGGTGAGTGTTTAGATGTCTCAGTAGTACATGTGTGAGTAACTACATATGTGAAAGGCAGAATATGTGAGTGTTGGACTATATAAAGGACTATATGTGAGAGTGAATGATTGTGAGAGTGGCTGTATTAATGAGTGTGTGCTTGTGTCAGTGCTTGTATAAGAGAGTAAGTATGTGTTAGTATCTGTATGAATAAGTGAGGTGGTGTGTGAATAATTATGCATTTGAGTAAATGGGAGTGTGATTGGTTCCTTTCATGACTGACTATGTGTGTGAGTAACTCTATGGGTGAGTGGCGTTGTCTGAGTGTCTGTATAGGTGTATGAGTGCATATGATAGTGCTGTATTGATGAGTGACTGCACGTATGAGTGACTGTATGGGTGAATGAGTAGATGTGTGTGTAGACTAGGGGTGGGCGGAATTTGCGGAATTAACCTCCGCAAATTATCGCGAGATTGCAGAAAATCTCCGCAAACACGCCGGAAATATCGCGAAGATGCGGAAGTTTTTTGACGCCTGTTCGCGGTATTTTTTGCGTGTTCGCGGGTCGCCAACTTACCCATGCGGTCGCTCATGGGCGCGGCCATCTTGTTTTCACTTGTCCCGCCCTCTGGCGTTGTTTACTTCCTGTTCCGGGTCGCGCAATGCATGTTCGCGGTCGATATTTCCTGTTCGCGATCGCTTTTACTTGATCGCGTTGCTTTTTGCTTGCTCAGGGAGAAAATATCGCGCGAACTTGCCCACGTGGTCGCAACGGGCGCGGCCATCTTGTTTTCCACTCTATTGCATGGTTCTGGGGCCTGATTTTCAATCCTCCCTAAATCTTTTCAATCCTTTGTTTATAGCCACTTTTTTCGGATCTTTATTACTTATTATTTCTCTAACTATTTTCCTGCCTCTATATTTTTGGTTTTTGTGTACCTTTTTTTTTGTTTTTTAGCTACTTTTTCTCTTTGTATTGCCTGCTATTTATTTCCTTTACTCCTTTATTTATTTTACCTTTTCTTTCCCGCCCCGTCCCCAGAACCATGTCCAAGGGCAGGGCTGTTCGCCGGCGCAGCCAGAGCCGCGACCGCCTTCCTTGCGGAAGGCGGCGCCCACAAGGGGTGCATGCACGGGCCTTATTTGGGGAGGCGGAGTTGGCTGCACTAATTTTCTTTGTGCAGCGCCACCTCCCCTCAACCCTGGCAGCAGGTGGCAGGCCTGGGTCCGGGTACGGCCTCCGGGAGCGTCGGCAGCGGTGGGGGAAGGTGCGCCGGGCAGTGTCTCGCATCTCTGGGGTCCGGCGCACCCAGGCACAGCTGACGCACCGGTGGTCCGACATCCTGGACCGTGAGCAGGACCTGCTGGACCTGCTAGGAGTGGAGGTCCCGGGGCTTGGTGAGTACCTATTTAATTATTACAACTTTGTGTCTGTTCTTCTGCTCTATGTTATATATTGCGAATATCTTTTTTTCCTTCCAACCAGATAGAATGTTGCTGCTTGCAATACATTCCAGGTTAATAATGTTTAAAAGTCTTCTGTGATTATGACACAGGTGCTCTTCTGCGCTACTACTAATCTTACTTGTTTGCAGCTTTGCGTTTGCGCTTGCTTAGCGTGATTCTTTACGAGTTTATTTTAGAGAAATTAAGTTACGTAATGCTACAGTGACTCATGTCCACTCCTTACTTTGTCCTGTCACTAATAGATAGGGGCGGATTGATACATAGGTTTAGGTACTTTGTATGAGCTTCTAATTGGTTAGTGGTATGCTGGATGCCCCCTCACTCAGTTACGTGACGTGCTGCTAGTACGCCAGTCTTTAGAACCTTTCTAGTTTGTTCAATGAGTGGAGGTAGGCTTTGCAGTTACTTCGCAGTAGCAGATGAGCATCAATCAAACCAAAATTGTGTATATACAAAAAATGTAGTCATGTTAATGTGTCCTCCATGATTGGATCATACACATTGTTGAGGAATACAGTCGAAATGCATACTTAATGTACAATTGGCATGCCTGGAATAGGTGGGCTAGGTTGGGTGGTAGGTTGTACTAATACTTAGGCTTACTTGTAACTTAGTTTTCTGGAATCAGAATGGAAGAATGGATTACTGTTGATAAATAGTAACTTAAGTAGTCGAACTGCGAATCCCCCGATATTACATGTTGACCAGATGAGATCGGTCAATGTAGTTATTGCAATTGTTTAGATAAGTGTTTTTTGACCGTTGTTGAAAAAAATTGTATTTGCTTAAGTTGACACCATCCATCAATGTTTGTCTTTCTTATATCTTTCCTGTTCATCAGCACCCAGGGGCAGACGGGCAGGGACTGGGCAGTCGGCGGGACAGGAACACCACGAGGAGGACACCGCTGAGGGCTCCTCTGCTGGCCCCAGTAAGTCTTCTTGTTTTTAATAATATTTCTTATTCCATAACTTTTACTGCCCCATTTCTCCCGAACTATAGTGTGTTTCCAAATGCTATTTTTTTACCACCAATTATCCTTCGATCTGTACGGTTTCAAAAAGCTTATCCCTGCCTCCGCTACGATGACTGAGTACTACTACATACTATCAGTCTGTCTGTCTGTACTGTAGTAGCTAGTCTTGCCCAGTGGCACTCTTTGTGAAAGGTTGTAATATAAAACTCATATTCACCAGTAGCTCGTACAATCCGTTGGGTCGTTGTCTTGTACTACTTTTTACTCTTGTTGATGTTTAGGCTTTGAAAATTCACAGCAACAGCCCTACCAGATTTCTTAATATTTTGATATGATACCCTATAGGACATACAACTGTTGTAGGGATCTTGCACATACATTTGCACCAGAAAATAGGATGTTGGTGATGGTAGGTTGGACCTTCCTTGCACACCTCAATCAGAAATTCCGCACCCACCACAATTCCACTGCTTGACTATAGTACTGTCTTGTCATACCTATTAGGTCTCGGAACCCTCCCCCCAAGACAACCAACAAGTAGACAACCCAGAACATTAACACACCCAACCTCTGTCGTGGAAGCAATTCACATGCACACCCTTACTTTAATTTGCTCAATCGTGTAAGTTAGTCCACTCCACACCAAATACCACGAAGTCTATGTAAGTTTAAAATTTTTATTTCAATTTGAGAAGGTCTGTACACTGTTATCTTAGCAGCACCAACCGGCAAATCAATAACATTAAAACAAAATACATTGTTACACTAATACAGTTGGGAATTAAATCATGATAACTGAAGTGGTGGAAGGCAGCACCACCATCCCATAGCAATTTAGTTTATATACATTTATAAATGAAGATGTGAGTGAAGGGACCCCTCACCTCAGAAGAACCTAGTACTGGTAGTTGGTGCATCGTTCAGAAGCTCTGGTTCGTAGAAGCGAATCTTGCGTCTGTAATGCGAAAAAAGAAATGGTGTGCGTTAGTATATTGCAACTTGCAAGCATTTCTCAGCCGTGCCAAAAAGTGTAGCATCTATGGATAAGCAATATGGACTAACAGTAACAGTAGTACACCAGTTCTTCCTAAAAAAGTGGCTGGTTAATGTTTGTTGACCGCCTGTACGCAGCGCGTAGACTAGACAGTAGCAGTGTGAGGCAGGTCATGTGGGCTCAAAGGTGTCTTAAGAAGCTGCAAGGTAAAGGTAACGTCACATGTGCATGGCTAGGGCTAATCAAGCAAATGCTACAATGATCATATAACTTAGTGTCTACTCTACTACTACCTGATTTGTACTAGTGATTTATGTTAGTATTAACTCATTTTTCAACCTTGCTACTGATCAATAGGGGGGAGGTGTATATGTTGCCTAATAAATGTGTAATGTTTTCTAGGCGCACTACCGACCACCATTGCTGGGGCCAGCGAAGGCGACGCCGAGGGCGAGGATGCGGCAGTTGCAGATAGCAACGGAGGGGGAGTGGCAGCACCAGTGGCAGGCGGTGGTAAGTTAGATTCATAATCTTTAACTATTGTTGAACTTGACAGCACACTCACTGCAAAGGTGTACTGTATGTCTATGTATACTGTAAAGTTGTGAATTAGGGCCCCATTAGGATGGTGGGCGTATTGCCCCCGCCGGGCTGGCTGGAATTCACTGCCGTCACAGCAGGGGCAAACCTCCCGCCATCCCTGTAGAAAATATTCAGACATGTCTAGGCGGAAAAGGGTTCAATATGGCGGTGGTGTCTCTCTCACCACACCGGCAGCCATATAATCTGCATTTTGGAATGCCTTTGCGTGGCGGCATTACCGTCCGCCACGGAAAGGCATGCACACATTGCAGAGTATGCTTGGGGGCCCCCATGGAGGGTACCTACCGATGCTATGGTACCCCCCGACTTTCAAAGCAAAACGTGACAGGCTCCGTGCGAGGCCCGTCATGTTGTGCTTGGAAAAGCAGCACAACATTTTAGCATTGCTTTCAGCAAAGCCAACCAGAATTTAAAATTAAAATAACAGGGTGCGCCCGCCACTGTGCCGGGCGCATCATCCTAATTAATTGTCCCCACGGGACCCCCACCCTTTTTAGCAGTCGGATGGCGGGCGGACAAAGTCCGCCCGCTATCCGATGTCGTAAGTAAGTATGAGTTCTTGGGGACGTTTGAAGAGTGAACTAGAAGACTAGAATTCCCTTTAATTGGTATAGGACTAGGAGCCAGAGTATTGAGTAACCAATGGCCTCATCTATCTGATTTCAACTCCGCTTTGAAAGTTTTATGGAGAAGAGCACCTGGTGCACTGTTCAACTAAAAAGTGTAAGACAGGTGGAAGGAAGAAGGACGGGCGACATTTAAAATGTTATGTACTACTGTGCTTTATTTTATAGTGCTACTCTACCATGCCACTATGTGTATAAATAATTACCTTGTCCTACTGTTTTATTAAGACTATATTTTACAATTGTCGTGTTTTTTTCTTTTTGATACACAGCTACTCCGAAAATCAACCGCAAGGAGTTGGCCGCCAAGGCACGGCGCCGGAAGCTGGAGGCAATCCAGCAGGAATACCGGCGGCTGGTGGTCCTAGCCGAGGAGGAGGAGGAGAGTGCAGCAGCAATTGAAGCCTCCTCCAGTGCCCCGGGCCCCAGCCACCGCCCTCCAGCGGTACGGCGCCACCGTCTGGCGGCTGCCCGCCGCCACCGTGCCATCTCCGGTGCCCCCCCCCACTGTGGTTGCAACTGCCGCGGCCTTAGACGCCGCGTCGCCCATTTAGAGGACCAGATTCGTGTCCTCCTCCAGTCCCGCCCCACCAGTTAGTCCCTGTCACTGCCCCTTTTTTAATTCCTGTTTGTTTCCTCACTCGTTTGGGCGTTCTCTATTTCTATGGACAGTCGTTGGGGTTAGGGAGGGGGGTGGGTCAGCTTTTGTGGGTTTAGTTTATTTGTTAGGGTCAATTAAATATATTTTTCTATGTTACATGCAATGTTGTTAATGTTTTGTAGGTGGGGTAACTGTTTTACATCACACTGTTTCTTTGCTGGTGCATGGCCGCCCATAGCGTGTGTTTGATTTCAATAATTTGCTGACTGTATAAGACACAAACAGATAGATGCGACACACCTCACTCATTGACTGGTCCTACTATGCATTCTTTGGAGTGGTGTTTGAAACTGACATCATTGACATGTCCATTATTGATTCTGCCTCCCCCAAACTTCTCTCTTACCGGTGCTTGATGTTTATGTCCAACTGTGGCACAGCACTGGCTGCATGGTGAAGATGGTTTCCTTTTTCATACATGCCATGATTGGGGTGGTGGTGGTAGTATAGTAGTAGTATACACTGGCAGGGTAGCAGCATTTCCAAAAAAAGAAAAGGAGATAGTCAATCGCCTTTGAGAGACTGTTAGAGGAGTAGTTGAATGAAGTACATCACAGAATTTACCGAGCAACAATTATATGTTCAAATATTTGACAAAAAAAATGAATGCTGGATATTATGAGGATAGCCTACTAGACAGAGTTACAAACTATAGTTTTGTCGACTTGGCTATGCCTACAGTCTAACAGTTAGTGCTGTATATGAGGAATGACAACAAACAAATCAAATCAATGCCGGCAATTCATGCTGAGGTATATGTTCCTTTGTTAAATAAAATAACCTGTGAAATATCCTACTCATGGGTGGGCAAGCAGAAGAAGATCATCGCTCTGCATTGAAATTGAAGTAGTGTTGCTTTCACCACATCCGCCCCAGCAAGTGTGTGATTAAGTATTGGTGTACTTTTAATTTAGTTACACCTCGACAATAAGTCACACAGCCCGGGGGAAGAGGGTTAGGGTCCGTTGATTGGATGGGAAGGGGGATTTTGGGAAAGGTTTGACATAGAAAAACAGTATGCATACATAGACAAACAAACGACAATCATTGAAGACTACCATACCATATCCATTCCATATGTTAAGGTATAAAAAAGGAAATGCATGCATGATGAGACCCGGATTACATACACTTCTATTTCTTGTTCTGTTCCGGCCTTAAAACTTTAACAGATAGCAAATAGAAATTTTAAATATTGGTAGTGAAGAATCGTAAACACAGAGAAAACGTAATGATGATTGATAATAACAACTCCAAGAACACACTGTTGTAAAGAATGTATACAAGATATTAATCAAATTTTTTAAAAGAAGTGAAAAGTGGATACTGTTACTGTCTTATCCTGGTCAAAAATGTGGACTGGTTTTTTGCATCTCGGCATTCCTCTTGCTCCTCTCGTCCATCAATCTAGGGTGTGTCGCCTCACCACTCGCCACTGCCCGGCTGGAATAAAAAGGTGATTGATTGGTAAGGTAATTAATATGCATTGTAATGTTTTACAAAGTTTTGGACAAGGCCCGGCCTGTAATTTTAGATTGAAAACCAAAGGGGATATTCAGAAAGAAAGTGAAAACAAATGCACAAGTGATGGTGTAGTGCAACAAGAACACTTTCCGAGGTGGCATGTATGCATATGCATCATCTCTACTGTAGTCTGTTTCCAGCATAGACCTTCAACAGTAACAGGAGAGATCAGGCCCACAGTGCTTACCATTAGCACATCCTACGTTACCACTTTAGAGTCCTTTTTTTTTTCTCTCAAAGAGTTGGACAAACGCAAAGCACATTATCCATTCCAGACATAGCATTTTACAGTTAAAGTTAGTAAAATCAATGCACTGCAGTCATCCCACCGCTACACTCTATTCAACTTCTACACAGACATTTGGGTGTGCTGTGGTTGTGGTTCACGTGTTTACCTTTAGGCTTTTCCGTTTTATGCCACTCATGAAACATCCTCCTGACTTCATCATCAGCTCTGATACTTCTACTGACTGAAGATCAGCCTGCAGTACAAGTGTAATTTTTAGAACACAACAAGAGTAGAAATATAAATATTACTGACTTGAGTCATTCTTTATTGTGTACAGAAAGATAGATTAACACTAGTACACTTTGACATCATTCACTTTGTGCACAACAAACAACGCCAACACAAAGATCAATAGCTCAGAGTCAGGTGTCCAATGCATGCCATTAATTATCATCATTTATTACCTGTTACTTCTCATCTTAAGTTAACGGGCCGTCTCTTTCGCCATCATCATGACGGACGGTGCTGTTTAAGTCACAGTCATTTGCATTGCGCAGCAGATTGAGTGAGTGCCCTTCCTGTATTGAATTAAAAGCAATGTATCACCAAGATGCAGGAGAGAAGTACACATTTCTTGTTTGCCAGAAGAGGAAAATTAGTAATTACTAGTGTGTTCTGTAGAAAGTTGATTAGTGGCAGTGCACAATTACATCAATTCATTCATGCGCAACACACACAACAAAATCTACATCACTCAGTCTGCTTTTCTGCGGACAATGCATGGCATCAATCATTACCTGTTGCATCTTATTTTCAGTTAATGGCCAGTCTCTCTCGGCTCTGAAGGAGGATAGCTATAGAAGTCATCAGATTCATGGTCCACTTGTTTTGGAAGGACGAGGAAAGTTTGAATTTGTTGTTACCATCATCCAATCATCATTCATGAGGGAAATGGAATTGACCAGGAGATGCAGTATGATCGAGCGGAGGAGCTGGATTCTGAGGACTGTAGTGTCAAATGGCAGACACCTGAAACTTGTATCTTAAATTAGAAGATTAGAAGACGGTGATAATGCATTGGTTGCGATTCACAAGTTTATAACCGGAACAACAGACACAAACAAAGGGGGAAAAAAGGGAGGAAGACAGTAAGTGCGAGCCTAATTGTCAGGGAAGTATAGCTCGTCCTCAAACTCTGGGGGATCTTCCAGTAGTAGGTAATCATCTGACACAATACTACCGTCACCTGAGCCGCTGTCCTCATCTTCCTCTGTTGATTCATGCATTGTGTAATTCGGTGGTATGAAGTGCTGATTCATTTTGATCATTGTTAACCTCTCCACGTTTTTGGGAGATAGACTGGTCCTTCTCAAGGTTACAATGGAACCAGCAGCACTGAAAACACGTTCGGAAGAGACACTTGCGACAGGGCAAGCCAGATAGCTTATCGCCAGCCTGCTGAGCTGTGGCCATTCAGACCTTTTCCTATACCAATACTGCACTGGGTTTTGATCAACGTACACCTCTGTTGGATCGTCCAGATAGGCCTGGACCATCCGCTCAATGTTCAGGGTTGCTGCTGGTAAGCTTTTGTGCTGTTTTTTCTGTGCATCAGCACTGTGCTTACGGCCCATCTTTACATACCAATCTGATAATGATTGTACTCGGCCGAATGATCCAGTTATTGTTTTTGTAGTCGATGGTGATGGTGAGTGTTGCGATTGTGAGCCAACCGCACTGCCCTCAGCCGACGAAGTTGCACTTGATTCTGCATGGCCTGCTTCAGTATCAGTACTTGTTGTGGGTTGATGTGGCGGGCTTTTAATTAGCAGCCCTTCGTTTTCAAACTTGATGGCTGCTTCAGCTATACAACTTTTGTAGCGGGCAACATCAGTGTCGGAAAAAGAACGGAATAGTCCTAATTTTGCACGTGGATCCAGAATTGTGGCACAAATGTAATGGTCTTGTGACAAAATTTTATTTTGTATCCTTACATTTTCTGATAAGCGCCTGGATAAGCTCTCCACCAAGTCATGGGCTTGCCTTCTGTCCTCTACACCTTTGTAGGATTCAGACACATTATTCAGCTCATGCTCTAGCATTTGCAACAATGGGATCGCTTGGCCCATTGTACAGTCCTCCTTGCTGACTTCACGTGTGAAGACCTCAAAAGGAGACAGCATCTCAGTCAGGCATTGAATTAGGGTCCATTGCTCCCTCTGAAGGGTCATGCCTTTAACACTAGCATCACTGCCTTTGTACCAGACATAATCATTGAGTGACCTGTGCTGTTCGTACAGACGATCAAGCATGTAATACGTTGAGTTCCAACGTGTTGCCACCTCCTGGATGAGTGCCTTGACTGGCACCCTACGCTCACGTTGGAAGATCCTCAGCTGCTTCCGAGCTTTAAAAGAATGGCTGAAATGAGTGCATATTCTTCGGCAGATGGACAGTAAATTGCTTACTATGGGTTCTTTTTTCAGAAAGTCTTGCACTATAATGTTTATGCAGTGTGCCAAACACGGAACCCTGAAATAGGAACCAAGTTCCATGGCCTTAAGTACATTACTGCCATTGTCTGTGGCAACAAAACCAATACCAAGCCCTCTGGGCTGCAGCCATTCCAAAACCTTGGTGCGAAACTCTTCTAAAATGTTTTCAGCCGTATGAGATTTCTCCATGGCGAACATGGCTACAGTTGCATGTTTCCGAGTACCTTCAAAAATCGCAGCTGTGTCAACAACACCTCGTGCAGATAGTAGATCTTTAACCCCCACAAAAGAGATCCAGTGTGCAGTGATACACATGTAATCTGTGGCTTGGCAACTGGTCCACATGTCTGTTGTCAGGTGGATATTGTGCACAGCACTCTTCTGCAAAGCTTGTCCAACCAATTCCAGCACATCATGATGTAGTGCCGGAACAGCAATTCTTGCGAAATAGGACCGGCTTGGAACTTTCCATTTCGGGCAGATGGCAGACACAAATTCAAGGAAACCCACCCCTTCCACAAATGAAAAAGGAAGAAGGTCCAGCGCTAACATTTTAGCCAGCTTCGCATTGTACAATCGTGCCGTTGGGTGGTTGCGTTGGAACTGCCCCTCCAACCTAAACATGCTGTCAATGGTAGGCTGGCTTACTTTCCTTAGTGGTGCCATTAACCCACTAAGGCTCAACGACACAGATTGTCTCATTGAGGTACTCGCCGCCGGTCGCCTTGGTGTCTCACCCACACTCTGAGTATGGCTCTTACTGCGGTGCCACTCTGATGTTACTGAGGAGGATGTGGGCGTTACCACTGCAGTGACTGCACTACTGGAGACAGGGCTAGAAATGCCTCCCTGTTCTTCACCTGCCACCACAATAATATCGCTCCCTGATTCCTGACCAACTTCAAAGGGTTTAGTTTTCCTACTTTCTTTTAACTTAAGTAGGTGATCCTCCCACACAATAGTGTGGTGTGTTCTGAGATGACTTGCTTGTCCTCCGGTACCATAGTTTGTACCAAGCTTACCACGCCGAACACCTTGCCGACAAATTGCGCATATAGCAACGTTCTCCTCCTTGGCGCTAACAGAAAAGAAGTCCCAAACTGGGGAGGAGAACTTTCTGGCACTGCTGGATGTGCCACTTTCAACACCAGATGAACTTGAGGGGGTCCTTGAAAATATGTGACCCTGTCCACCTACACTGTGACTTTTACTACCACTTCCTACTGAGGTGGTTGAGCTGGATGTAGGTCCCTGCCGGGCCTTGGAAAATATGGCAGCTGGAGGTAGTGGTGGTGTAACCTGTGTTGGTGAGATCCGTGCTGCATCCCGCTCAGTAGCAGCCTTTCTGGATAGGGTTAGAATGTCGGTCTCCAATCCCTTTGGGGCGGGAGTAATGTGCGTGATGACTGGCTCGTCTTCATCAACATCATCACCCCCCTCTTCTACATCTACCTCCATAACTCTAAGTTTTTCTGGGACCTTCCTTTTCAGAAGCAATGTCTTGTGGCGTACTTCACTCTCAGACCGAGCTGGTGGGACCCAAGTGTCATCACGATCATCAGAAGCGGGGCTTGAAGAAGAAGATGATGGACTAAGCCTCCTTTTCCTTGCTGGTGGTCTGGAAGACAATAGATGTTCTGGAACAGTGGTTTGACTTCGCTCCGCTTTGTCTGCAGGAAGCTCGATTTCCTGAAATGCCCCTACGTCAGGAGCAACAACTACTATGGTGGGCTGTTGTGGCGGCTGCTGCTGTTCTGGTTGCGGCGGCTGCTGCTGCTGGTCTGGTTGCGGCGGCTGCTGCTGCTGGTCTGGTTGCGGCGGCTGCTGCTGCTGGTCTGGTTGCGGCGGCTGCTGCTGCTGTTCTGGTTGCGGCGGCTGCTGCTGCTGTTCTGGTTGCGCCGGCTGCTGCTGCTGTTCTGGTTGCGCCGGCTGCTGCTGCTGTTCTGGTTGCGCCGGCTGCTGCTGCTGTTCTGGTTGCGCCGGCTGCTGCTGCTGTTCTGGTTGCGCCGGCTGCTGCTGCTGTTCTGGTTGCGCCGGCTGCACACTGATCTGCTGAGTTTGCGCCTGCGTTGAACTTGATTGTGTACTACTTTGCGGTAATGACATTTCTTCAACACCGCTGCCCGTTAGTAGACTGGCTACCTCTGCGACAGTAAAGCCCTTGGGCCTAGGTTGGTGGGGTTGCTGGACCGCTGTGCTGCTCCCAGCTTGGTTCCCGGACAACGCTTTGGTGCCAAAAAAAACCTTGGCCGGCACACCACCAGTCGTGGTTAATGGCACTTCCTTTTTCTGTTCCTTCTTCTCACCAGCAACTTTCTTGGTACTGGACCTGGTACCTTTCTTTGGGGCCATCTTATTCCGACGTCAGGCAGGAGGCAGATGCACAACAAGTTCTGGTCACACGTGGGCGTGATGCGCAGCAGGACTTCTGTCTGGCTGGCAGTACAACGGGTAGCCAGGTGATGCCGATGACACCTCCTACTCTGTCTTTTGTGCACCTAAAAGCAAAGAAGACAGGAGAAGAACATCAGTGAAATGTTGCATTTGTTTTTGTGGTTCAGTTACTTAGTACTGTACTAGTGCAAACAAAAGATAGTCTAGCCATTTATGAATTTTTTTTAACTAGAGCTATGTTATACTACTAGTACTGTGTACAGCCACACTACACTCTCAGGAAGGTGATGTCTAAAAATTCAACAGATCACATAGAAAACACTTGATCAATAAAGCTGTGGCTACCTGCTCTGGTAGCA
Source organism: Triturus cristatus (assembly GCF_964204655.1). Taxonomy (NCBI): domain Eukaryota; kingdom Metazoa; phylum Chordata; class Amphibia; order Caudata; family Salamandridae; genus Triturus; species Triturus cristatus. The sequence goes on along the minus strand of NC_140590.1, from coordinate 470,837,072 downwards.
GTGGATGAAAGCAGGCCTGCTGGCAGACAAGGCCAGGCAAGCTTGCAGGCCTAGGCCTCAAAATGGCCACCAGCCACATGTCCAGGCCCAACAACATCAGCAAGGCCACCCCAAAAAACACACTTCCCCAACTCAATCCAATGCCATCCATGCCCAAAATGATGTCTAAAATCAACAGAACACACAGAAAACAGTAGATTACTAAAGCTGTGGCTACCTGCTCTGGTAGCAGTGGATGAAAGCAGGCCTGTTGGCAGACAAGGCCAGGCAAGCTTGCAGGCCTAGGCCTCAAAATGGCCACCAGCCACATGGCGAGCCCCAACAGCATCAGCAAGGCCACCCCAAAAAACACACTTCCCCAACTCAATCCAATGCCATCCATGCCCAAAATGATGTCTAAAATCAACAGAACACACAGAAAACAGTAGATTACTAAAGCTGTGGCTACCTGCTCTGGTAGCAGTGGATGAAAGCAGGCCTGTTGGCAGACAAGGCCAGGCAAGCTTGCAGGCCTAGGCCTCAAAATGGCCACCAGCCACATGGCGAGCCCCAACAGCATCAGCAAGGCCACCCCAAAAAACACACTTCCCCAACTCAATCCAATGCCATCCATGCCCAAAATGATGTCTAAAATCAACAGAACACACAGAAAACAGTAGATTACTAAAGCTGTGGCTACCTGCTCTGGTAGCAGTGGATGAAAGCAGGCCTGTTGGCAGACAAGGCCAGGCAAGCTTGCAGGCCTAGGCCTCAAAATGGCCACCAGCCACATGGAGAGCCCCAACAGCATCAGCAAGGCCACCCCAAAATACACACTTCCCCAACTCAATCCAATGCCATCCATGCCCAAAATGATGTCTAAAATCAACAGAACACACAGAAAACAGTAGATTACTAAAGCTGTGGCTACCTGCTCTGGTAGTAGTGGATGAAAGCAGGCCTGCTGGCAGACAAGGCCAGGCAAGCTTGCAGGCCTAGGCCTCAAAATGGCCACCAGCCACATGGCGAGCCCCAACAGCATCAGCAAGGCCACCCCAAAATACACACTTCCCCAACTCAATCCAATGGCATCCATGCCCAAAATGATGTCTAAAATCAACAGAACACACAGAAAACAGTAGATTACTAAAGCTGTGGCTACCTGCTCTGGTAGCAGTGGATGAAAGCAGGCCTGCTGGCAGACAAGGGCAGGCAAGCTTGCAGGCCTAGGCCTCAAAATGGCCACCAGCCACATGGAGAGCCCCAACAACATCAGCAAGGCCACCCCAAAATACACACTTCCCCAACTCAATCCAATGGCATCCATGCCCAAAATGATGTCTAAAATCAACAGAACACACAGAAAACAGTAGATTACTAAAGCTGTGGCTACCTGCTCTGGTAGCAGTGGATGAAAGCAGGCCTGCTGGCAGACAAGGCCAGGCAAGCTTGCAGGCCTAGGCCTCAAAATGGCCACCAGCCACATGGCGAGCCCCAACAACATCAGCAAGGCCACCCCAAAATACACACTTCCCCAACTCAATCCAATGCCATCCATGCCCAAAATGATGTCTAAAATCAACAGAACACACAGAAAACAGTAGATTACTAAAGCTGTGGCTACCTGCTCTGGTAGCAGTGGATGAAAGCAGGCCTGCTGGCAGACAAGGCCAGGCAAGCTTGCAGGCCTAGGCCTCAAAATGGCCACCAGCCACATGGCGAGCCCCAACAACATCAGCAAGGCCACCCCAAAATACACACTTCCCCAACTCAATCCAATGGCATCCATGCCCAAAATGATGTCTAAAATCAACAGAACACACAGAAAACAGTAGATTACTAAAGCTGTGGCTACCTGCTCTGGTAGCAGTGGATGAAAGCAGGCCTGCTGGCAGACAAGGCCAGGCAAGCTTGCAGGCCTAGGCCTCAAAATGGCCACCAGCCACATGGCGAGCCCCAACAACATCAGCAAGGCCACCCCAAAATACACACTTCCCCAACTCAATCCAATGCCATCCATGCCCAAAATGATGTCTAAAATCAACAGAACACACAGAAAACAGTAGATTACTAAAGCTGTGGCTACCTGCTCTGGTAGCAGTGGATGAAAGCAGGCCTGCTGGCAGACAAGGCCAGGCAAGCTTGCAGGCCTAGGCCTCAAAATGGCCACCAGCCACATGGAGAGCCCCAACAACATCAGCAAGGCCACCCCAAAATACACACTTCCCCAACTCAATCCAATGCCATCCATGCCCTAAATGTGATTGAAAATGAAATATATTCAAAAAACAAAAGGAACAGTTGCTTCATCATGCACACACACACCCATGAGGCCATGCCCATGGCTAGCTCGGGCCTACTACTACAACCCACAAAATTAAAATAAATTAAAAAAAAAAAAAAGGAATGATGATAATTAATTATCAAAAATAAATTGTAGTTACACAACAACTGCAATGCCCACAATCAAACACAACAACCACTTACTTGTAAAATATCCTATTCCAAAAATCCTGAAATCCAATTGCAATGATGCAGCAGACAAAAAGAGAGATCTTTCCAGCTCCAAATCCAAAGGCAGAATGAGCAGGAGATGGACAAAGCACTGGGAGGAGCCTGCTGGACAGGAACAGGAAGTTGGAGAATCTGTGTCACTTCCTCCCTCTCTCCACTTTGTAAAAAAAAAATGAATCCTGGAGTCCTTGCACAAAAAAGGAAAGCCAAATGTGAATGTAAGGAGTTCTTTTCATCCAAAATCAGTATTTGCAGATGGTTTCATGCTGCTAGAGCCGATATTCCTCTCCAAATTGTAAATTTTACATTGTTGAGTTCTCCAGCTTCACATTACTTCCGCCGGCGTGTCGAAAACGATATGATCGCGTTCTCTTCTTTGTCCCTGTCGCGTTGGATATGACGTGTTCGCGGTCTCTTTCTCCTGTTCGCGTTCGATTTCATGTGCCCGCGTCCTCATTCTCTGGCTCGCGATGTAGAATGACATGTTCGAGATCTCAATCTTCTCATACTCGCGCGGTGCATGATCGCGAGAAGAAATACCTGATCGCGCGACAAATGACGTGATCGCGTGAAAAATGACTTGAATGCGGCCGCGAACTCTCGCGAGACAGCGCAAAATGGCTACCAAAATCCAACATCTCGTGGAGAACGCGACCGGGTCAAGAAAACTTGTCGGAGAACGCAGGGATTCAGGTAAGGCGATCGCGCGCGCGCGAGAATGTATTGTTTTACAGTGCGAGCAAGAAAAAAATTATCGCTAAGCTGCGGAATGCGGAAATTTTGACATTTTCGCGCTTTCCGCGGAACGCGAGAATGCCAAAATATCGCAACTTCCGCGAACGGAACGGAATTTTGGCCCAGGCCTAGTGTAGACCTAGGAATCAGTGAGTGGGTATTTAGTAACTGGTATTGGTGTGTCTTTGGTTTCGAAAATGGTAGTCTGTATTTTAGAGTTGGTGTATCAAAGTTTATATTAGGGTGTGAAGAGGTGCATCAGATTATCACGTGGATGATATCATCAGTGATATCATCAGTGAATTTCTAAGATTTTTTAAATGCTCATTTCTAACTATAACATTCCTGAAACCTATGGTTTTCTCATTGAATTTCAAATGTTTTTTAAATACTAATTTCTAACTGTAACTTCCCTTATATACATGGTTTTTACAGTGAATTTCAAAGGTTTTTCAAATGCGTATTTCGAACTATAACGTCCCTGAAACCTATGTTTTTTAAAGTGCATTTCTAAGGTTTTTTAAATGCTAATTAATAGCTATAACGTCCCTGAAACCTATGGTTTTTCAGTGAATTTCTAAGGTTTTTTAAATTCTAATTTCTAACTATGCCTACATAGGTAGGACATATGCAGAAAGAGGAAGAAAGGTGCAGAAAGGAGCAAGAGGAATGCAGAAAGAGGCAACAGAAGTCCAGAAAGAGGAAGAAAGGTGCAGAAAGAAGCAAGAGATATGCAGAAAGAAGCAAGAGATATGCAGAAAGAACCAACAGAGGTGCAGAAAGAGGCCTTGTTGCAAAGTCATCCTGTGCCCCCAACTTTTTGCTGACTGGAACTGGTGGTAACTGACTCTGACTAACCAGGCCTGGAGCCAGTGCCATGCTGAAAGACACTTAGAATGCAGTGAAAACACCTACATATACTAGGGTACACTATGGGTTGGGGTACCCCTGTGATTGGTGTGACCTCCCCTGTAAGGACCTAGTACATAATAGGGCAGGGGGATTAAAACTACCTCTAAGCCAGAGGTGCAGCAAGAGCCAAGAGAACTGCAGAAAGAAGCAACAGAGATACAAAAAGAGACAAGAGAGGTGCAGAAACAGGCAGTAAAGGTGCAGAAAGAGGGAACAGGGGTGCAGAAAGATTCAAGAGAGGTGCAGAAACAAGCAAGAGAAGTGCAGAAAGGGGCAAGAGAATTGCTGAAAGAAGCAACAGAGGTGTGGAAAGAAGCAAGAGAAGTGCAGAAAGAGGCAAGTGAGGTGCAGAATGAGGCAAGAGAGGGGCAGAACATGGCAAGAGAACAGCAGAAATAGGGATGATAAAAGGGAAAAAGGGTGCAGAAAGAAGCAAGAGAAGTGCAGAAAGAAGCAAGAGAGGTAAAGAGGGAAGACGAGTGCAGAAAGAGACAACAGAGGTGCAGAAGGAGACAACTGGGGTGCAGAAAGAAGCAAGAGAGGTGCAGAAAGAGGCAATAGAAGTGTAGAAAGAGGCAAGTGATGGGCAGAAGGAGGCAAGAGAACTGCAGAAAGAGGCAAGAGAGTTGCAGAAACAGGCAAAAGTGGTGCAGAAAGAGGGAACAGGTGTGCAGACAGAGGCAAGAGAGGTACAAAAAGAGGGGTACAGAAAGAGGCAAGATGGATGCAGAAATTTGCAAAAGAGGTGCAGAAAGAACCAACAGAGGTGCAAAAAGAGGCAAGAGGGGTACAGAAAAAAGTAGGAGAGATGCACAAAGAGGCAAGAAAAGTACAGAAAGAGGCAGGAGGGGTGCAGAAAGAAGGAAGAGAAGTGCAGAAAAAAGCAACAGGACCTAAAAGAGGTGCAAAGGGTGCAGAAAGAGCAAGAGAAGTGCAGAAAGAAGCAATAGAGGTACAAAAAGAGGCAAGAAAGTTGCAGAAACAGGCAGGAAAGATGCAGAAAGAGGGAACGGGGTACAGAAAGACGCAAGAGAGGTACAGAAAGAGAAAAAAAGAGGTGCAAAAAGAGGCAAGAGGGATGCAGAAAGAAGCAAGTAAGGTACAGAAAGAGGCAACAAAGGTACAGAAAGACACAAGAGAGGTGCAGAAACAAGCAAGAGAAGTGCAGAAAAAGGCAGGAGAATTGCTGAAAGAAGCAACAGAGGTGTGGAAAGACGATCACTGACAAAATATCGAGAAGGAGAATATCGACCTACAAAAATATCGAGGAAAAAATATAGAATGTCAAAATATCAAATCCCTATCTCCAAACAGGTAAGTACAAAAATATAGAATCCAAAATATTGTTGTAAAAAATATAGTTGGTCAAAATATCGAATTTTTTAAATGTCTTAAAAGTAATGTAAAATTAATCAAATAATACATATAATTAAATAAAACATACTTAAAAATACTTAAATAATTTTAAAATTAATAAATAATTAATGTAAGTAAAAAAAATAATAATACATATATATTAACGTAATATTAATTAAAAATATTCAATATTTTTTGCGTAGGATAGCGGGCGGGTAAAATTTACTATTACCACTCCAGTAAGTGCAACAGTAGGGAAAGCGTTGGCTAGCGGGAGGGTAAAAATTACTATTCCCACTCCAGAGAGTGCAATAATAGGGAAAGCATTGGATAGCGTAGGGGTAAAAATTACTATTCCCACTCCACAGAGTGCAACAGTAGGGAAAGCGTTGCATAGCGGGAGGGTATAATGTACTATTCCCACTCCAGTGAGTGCAACAGTAGGGAAAGTGTTGGATAGCGTAGGGGTAAAAATTACTATTCCCACTCCAAAGAGTGCAACAGTAGGGAAAGCATTGGATAGAGTAGGGGTAAAAATTACTATTCCCACTCCAGAGAGTGCAACAGTAGGGAAAGCGTGGGATAGCGTAGGGGTGAAAATTACTATTCCCACTCCAGAGAGTGCAACAGTAGGGAAAGCGTTAGATAGCGTAGGGGTAAAAATTACTATTCCCACTTCAGAGAGTGCAACAGTAGAGAAAGCGTTGGATAGCGGGAGGGCAAAATTTACTATTCCCACTCCAGTGAGTGCAACAGTAGGGAAAACGTCAGATGCCGTAGGGGTAAAAATTACTATTCCCACTCCAAAGAGTGCAACAGTAGGGGAAGCGTTGGATAGCGTAGGGGTAAGAATTACTATTCCCACTCCAGAGAGTGCAACAGTAGGGAAAGCGTTGGATAGCGGGAGGGTAAAATTTACTATTCCCACTCCAGTGGGTGCACCTGTAGGGAAAGCGTTGGATAGCATAAGGGGGCTAAAAATTATTATTCCCACTCCAGTGAGTGCAATAGTAGGGAAAGCGTTGGATAGCATTTACTATTCCCACTCCAGTAAGTACAATAGTATGGAAAATAATAATTTAATATTTTATTAAAAATAAATTATTTATTAATACCCAAAAAAAGTATTTAAATTAATTACCAATCACACAATATTTATTAATGAATTAATTATAAATACCAATTTTTTTATTTTATTAATCACCTATTAATAATTAATTAACAACCAATTAATTTCCAATACCAAAAATTATTAAATACAAATAATACCAATTAATAATTAATTAATAATAGATTAATTATCAATATACAACAATTATTTCAAAAATTAATTATTTACAATTAAATTACTTCCCACCATATTCCCCTATAAACCCACAACCCACTACAAATAATAAATTAATACAATTAACATAATTATCAATTAAACAATTAATGCAAATTAATTACCAATTAATACAAATTATTTACCAATTAATAATTAATCAACAACCAATTAATTTTCAATACCAATTAATAATTACCTAATAACAATTAAATGACTTCCCACCCTATTCCCCTATAAACCCACAACCCGCTACAGAAGTAAAACGCAAAATTAAATTAAAAATAATTATTAATTCCTAAAATGTATTATTTAATGTACAATAATTAAATTACTTCCCACCCTAATCCCCTATAAACCCACAAGCTAGTACGGTATTAAATTACACAAAAATTAAATGACGTAAAATTCATTACTTTAAAAATATTCAAACATACATTCCAAAATTAATACATACTTTTAAGACATATACTAACACTTAAAACACTATAAAAAAATTATATATTTTTAACAACGATATTACTTACTTCGATATTATTTAAATCGATATTTCTTACTTGATTTTCGATATTCTTCACCACTATATTTTGCCAATTCGATATTCTGTCCATTCTATATTAAAAACTCGATATTCTGTCCAGTCGATATTTTTTTTCTCGATATTATGTCTGTTTACCGTGGAAAGAAGCAAGAGAAGTGCAGAAAGAGGCAAGAGAGGTGTAGAAAATGGAAGAAGGGTGCAGAAAGAAGCAAGAGAGGTGCAGAAAGAAGCAAGAGAAGTGTAGAAAGAATCAAGTGAGGTGCAGAAAGAGACAACAGGGGTGCAGAAAGAGACAACAGGGGTGCAGAAAGAAGCAAGTGAGGTGCAGAAAGAGGCAACAGAGGCACAGAAAGCTGCAAGAGTGGTGCAGAAACAAGCAAGAGAAGTGCAGAAAAAGGCAAGAGAATTGCTGAAAGAAGCAGCAGAGGTGTGGAAAGAAACAAGAGAAGTGCAGAAAGAGGCAAGAGAGGTGTAGAAAATGGCAAGAAACCACAGAAAGTGGCAAGAGAGATGCAAAAAAGGGAAGAAGGGTGAAGAAAGAAGCAAGAGAGGTGCAGAAAGAAGCGAGAGGTGCAGCAATTGGCAATAGCAGTGCAGAAAGAGGCAAGTGAGGTGCAGAAGGAGGCAAGAGCAAATGTTAAAATGTGACCCGTAAGGTAATCCTGTTCGTCCCTTTGGAATTTCGTCTGCTTACGGCGTCTGATCACTGCCTCGTAATCTTTTAACCATTTCATCATGGCATTCCTCAGTTCTTCACTGTGTTTTACATCTTCTTCCTTGCTTATCAACTCCTCTAGTTTTTCTATTTCTCGTAGAAATTTCTCTCGATCACTCCATGCGCATTTAACCAAACTTTTCACCATCGCAGAAAAAAAAAAATATAAATATATAAATACACACATCAAGGTATGTATTTATAGTGAGATAAAAGCTGAGCATATATGATGTTGGCAACCCACTTGGGAAATACGTGAACTTCCAATCCCAGGGTGCACTGTGTCACTTGAAACTCACATGAGGATATATTTGGGGAAGTAATTGGAGGTTATGTTTGCCATTCTCACTAGTGCTGTCTTTGAAGAAGGACGTAAAGTCTGAAACGTGTTGGCACTGTACTACATTTGAATGTTACTTACCGGAGCTGTTTGCTGCAAATACATTTCATCTGTTGAGAGTGCACTTCATCTGGGAGCACCTCTTTTGGATTCATTAATACGGCCGGCCCGGCATTGAGGTGCACCACCGCGATGGAAAGCGGGCCTGTTGCATCCTTGTTTGGGCAAAGGGAATGCCCTTTGGTGTAGAGAACATTGGCAGTAAGATAAAAACTGAGCATATGTGATGTTGACAACCCACTTGGGAAATACGTGAACTTCCAATCCCAAGATACACTTTGTCACTTGAAGCTCACGTGAGGATTTACTTAGGGAAGTAATTTTAGGTTATGTTTGGCATTCTCACAGGTGCTGCCTTTGAAGAAGGACGTAAAGTCTGAAACGTGTTGGCACTGTGCTACATTTGAATGTTACTTACCGGAGCTGTTTGCTGCCAATAAATTTCATCTGTTGAGAGTGCACTTCATCTGGGGGCAACTTGTTTGGATTCATTAAGATGGCCTACCTGCCCGTAAGGTGCACTGTCACGATGGAAAGCGGGTCTGTGGTGTCCTTGTTTAGGCAGTGGAACATGGAACAACAGTTCTTCATAATTTACAAATGACTTTTGGTGTAGAGAACATTGGCAGTAAGACAAAAACTGAGCATATGTGATGTTGGCAACCCAGTTGGGAAATACGTGAACTTCCAATCTCAAGATCCACTGTGTCACTTGAAGCTCACATGAGGATATATATGGGGAAGTAATTGGAGGTTATGTTTGCTATTCTAATAGGTGCTTCCTTTGAAGAAGGACTTAAAGTCTGAAAAGCGTCGACACTGTACTGCATTTGAATGTTACTTACCGGAGCTCTTTGCTGCTATGCACATATCTATATATATTTTTATATATACTGTCGCCTTTAGGTAGTTATAGTTAGGACCTAGTTTCCATAGGAAAAACATTTTTTGTTTTGCCAACAACTTTGGCACCATTTGACGAATCTTCATGAAATGTTCAAAATTATTACAACACTCAGTTCAGCTGCTGTTTTGAAAGTTTCGGGGTGATTCATGAAGCCAGGGTGAGAAAAAACAAAAGGTTTATGTCTAAATTGAAAACAAGCACGGTCTATGGCACTTGGTTCTAGTTAAGCCCCACGGTGGGCCAGGTCCTGGTGGCATTTTACAATGGTGCCGATTACGATCCGGTAAAAAATTTCCCCGTGCGACTCGTATCCGGTCTTTTTACCGTACGAATCGTACAAGTGCCGTACGAACTGGCAATCACGATTCGCATGGTAAAAAGTCCATACGAACCGCATTGGGAATCATTCCCCACACGTCCTCGGGTCGGAAAATGTGTCCGACACGTCCTCGGACGATTTACCGTACAAACGTGAAAAGTCAAGTCCGACCGAGAAATCACGATCCATCCCGTGCGTCCGAGGTCACAACCGGATGGAAAAAACACCGTCCGCACCGAACTCCCATAGCAACCATGGAGACGTACCCGCATACGCGCCGACCCCCCCAGCCCCCGTACGTACGCGCCGACCCCCCCCAGCCCCCGTACGTACGCGCCGACCCCCCCAGCCCCCGTACGTACGCGCCGACCCCCCCCCAGCCCCCGTACGTACGCGCCGAATCCCCCTGTATGTACACCCGTGTACGTGTCGAACCCCCCGTGTACGTTCGAGTCGAACCCCCCCGTGTACGTTCGAGTCGAACCCCCCGTGTACGTTCGAGTCGAACCCCCCCGTGTACGTTCGAGTCGAACTCCGGGGGGGTTCGACTCGAACGTACACGGGGGGGTTCGACTCGAACGTACACGGGGGGTTCGACTCGAACGTACACGGGGGGGTACGACTCGAACGTACACGGGGGGTTCGACTCGAACGTACACGGGGGGTTCGACTCGAACGTACACGGGGGGGTTCGACTCGAACGTACACGGGGGGGTTCGACTCGAACGTACACAGGGGGTTCGACTCGAACGTACACGGGGGGGTTCGACTCGAATGTACACGGGGGGGGTTCGACTCGAACGTACACGGGGGGGTTCGACTCGAACGTACACGGGGGGGTCGACACGTACACGGGTGTACATAAAGGGGGGTTCGGCGCGTACGTACGGGGGCTGGGGGGGTACGGTGCGTACATGCGGGGGCAGGGGGGGTACGGTGCGTACATGCGGGGGCTGGGGGGGGTAAAGTGCGTACATGCGGGGGCAGGGGGGGGTACGGTGCGTACATGCGGGGGCTGGGGGGGTACGGCGCTTACCGGGCCACCTACTCTGGTCGTTTCGCGCCGTACTTCGCATTTGCGGCACTTTTTGGGTGCCGTGAAAATATTGCCGTCCGGACTGCTGTCGGTTCGAATCGTAATTCCTGGGTCGTGAAACGCTGCCTGAAAGCGTACCCACGTCACGTCGCAGCATTCCCGGATCACATTCGTATGTATATTTTCGTCGGTCGGTGTTTTTTACGATTCGTACGGAAATGGTGTTTCCGTGCGAATCGTAATTCCATGTTTGTAAAGTTTTACGACCGGGGACGAGTCGGACGGGGAAAACGCTCCGACCGACGGTTCGTACCCGGTTTTTACCGGATCGTAATCGGCACCAATATATTTTGCAGGGAGGGGGGTGCATGTGACCCCCCCTCCCCATGGGCAATCTTGGCCCCGGGGAACTGTTACATATCCTGGGAAGACCAATTCTAGATCCCTGGGGACCACCACTTCCTCAGGGCTTTATTAATAATTTGGAGAGGGGCCCTCCATTGCCTTAAGGGTCCTAGGCACAACCACCTCCCCAGGGCCACAAGTACAATTTAAAGAGCGAGGAGGGCCACGTGCCCCCCTCCTGGGCCATATTCGGCCCCAGGGGCCAACACCTCCCCATCAATTGGCCAGTTTGTACAACAAAGAGAGTGGGGCCCTGTTTTCGGGCCCGGGGACCACCACCTGCTAGTCAGAAAAATATGAAGGAGGGGGAGCCATTAATGGCCCTGGGGACTGCCATCCCCCAGAGATGGCTCCCTATGTCCTGAGGTGCCCACCTTCAGAGCATAGTAGGTTGGTGTCGCTCGGGGGGGAGCTCTGACATCTCCTGCAAGCGAGAGCAAACACAAAGGCGCCGATCACGATCCTGCAAAAACCGGGTACGAACCGTCGGGCGGAGCATATTCTCCGTCCGACGCGTACCCGGTCGTCAAAATATACAAACATGGAATTACGATTCGCACGGAAACACCATTTCCGTACGAATCGTACAAAACCCCGACCGAACAAAATAAACCTACAAATGCGATCTGGGAAAGTGCCGACCTGACGTCGGGACGCTCGCAGCCTGCCATTCACGAACCAGGAATTACGATTCACACCGACGTCATCCCGCACGGTGAATATTTTCCGGCTGCCAAAAACTGCCGGGAAATCAGGACGACGCGAACAAGGAGTACCAGTACGCGACGGACAGACAGGACGACGCGAACAAGGAGGACCTGTACGCGACGGACAGACATGGACCCGAACCTACGTGTCATCCCGGCCCTCATAGCAGTCGACCTCCTCTACAGGTTCGGACGCAGACGCCGCAGAAGGTCAGAACAACTAAGGGAGGGGGGAAAAGGGGGGGGTGGCAGGACCAGGGCAGGCCACAAACCCCCCACCAAAGTCACACAGCACACATGCCCTGGACATACCTGACTCCCAGGCCCTGGTCACTACGAGGGGGTGGGGGCGTGTCCAGCTAAGCCAGCGACCGCCACAACGGAAGTCCTTCACGACGCGAACCGGCAACACAACCAGACAGGTACGTCCCGTACCCACGCCTGAAGAGCGTGGGTACGAGTCGTACCACGCCCACACCCACGTCACCCCAACAATGGCTGGACGGCTCGTACCCACGTGGCAAAGGCCTGGGTACGGGCCGCACAAGCATCACATAGTGTGGGGACGGATATGTACGGACCGTACTCCCACCCCGTATGCATGGAGCATACCCCCACCCCAACAGTGTAAGTACGACCCGTACCCTCACCTCGAATGCATGGAGCGTACCCCCACCCCAACAGTGTAAGTACGACCCGTACCCCCACCCGCGTATGTATGGAGCGTACCCCCACCCCAACAGTGTAAGTACGACCCGTACCCCCACCCGCGTACGTATGGAGCGTACCCCCACCCCAACAGTGTAAGTACGACCCGTACCCCCACCCGCGTACGTATGGAGCGTACCCCCACCCCAACAGTGTAAGTACAACCCGTACCCTCACCTCGAATGCATGGAGCGTACCCCCACCCCAACAGTGTAAGTACGACCCGTACCCTCACCTCGAATGCATGGAGCGTACCCCCACCCCAACAGTGTAAGTACGACCCGTACCCCCACCCGCGTACGTATGGAGCGTACCCCCACCCCAACAGTGTAAGTACGACCCGTACCCCCACCCGCGTACGTATGGAGCGTACCCCCACCCCAACAGTGTAAGTACGACCCGTACCCCCACCTGCGTACGTATGGAGCGTACCCCCACCCCAACAGTGTAAGTACGACCCGTACCCCCACCTCGAATGCATGGAGCGTACCCCCACCCCAACAGTGTAAGTACGACACGTACCCCCACCTCGAATGCATGGAGCGTACCCCCACCCCAACAGTGTAAGTACGACACGTACCCCCACCTCGAATGCATGGAGTGTACCCACATCCGTGTATGTCATGAGCGTACATATTGTGAAATAGGAGGGGTGTGTGCAGAGTCCTCCCAGCAGTGCCCAGAGACAGGAGGGGTGGGTGCAGAGTCCTCCCAGCAGTGCCCTGAGACAGGATGGGTGGGTGCAGAGTCCTCCCAGCAGTGCCCAGACACAGGAGGGGTGGGTGCAGAGTCCTCCCAGCAGTGCCCTGAGACAGGAGGGGTGGGTTCCTATCACTCCCAGCAGTGCCCTGAGACAGGAGGGGTGTGTGCAGAGTCCTCCCAGCAGTGCCCAGACACAGGAGGGGTGTGTGCAGAGTCCTCCCAGCAGTGCCCAGACACAGGAGGGGTGTGTGCAGAGTCCTCCCAGCAGTGCCCACACACAGGAGGGGTGTGTGCAGAGTCCTCCCAGCAGTGCCCAGACACAGGAGGGGTGTGTGCAGAGTCCTCCCAGCAGTGCCCAGACACAGGAGGGGTGGGTGCAGAGTCCTCCCAGCAGTGCCCCGAGACAGGAGGGGTGGGTTCCTATCACTCCCAGCAGTGCCCTGAGACAGGAGGGGTGTGTGCAGAGTCCTCCCAGCAGTGCCCAGACACAGGAGGGGTGCGTGCAGAGTCCTCCCAGCAGTGCCCAGACACAGGAGGGGTGTGTGCAGAGTCCTCCCAGCAGTGCCCAGACACAGGAGGGGTGTGTGCAGAGTCCTCCCAGCAGTGCCCAGACACAGGAGGGGTGTGTGCAGAGTCCTCCCAGCAGTGCCCTGAGACAGGAGGGGTGGGTGCAGAGTCCTCCCAGCAGTGCCCAGAGACAGGAGGGGTGGGTTCCTATCAATCCCAGCAGTGCCCATGGAACGCAAAGGGTGGAGTAGCCACAGATACCATGCCCACAAATGTCAGTCAGGTGCACAAAGACCCTGCAGTACATGTACCACATGTGTGCGAGGCTGGGAGTATACGCATGCATAGCGCAGAAAAGAAAACATGTCCACATGAAGTCATGTCAATAGGCCACATACACAAGTACAATGGCTACCAAGGATGCCACGAATGATGCAGGTGGAAAATGGCTCAGCATGCATGTGCAAAGGTGAAGGACTACGTCACACACCCAGCTAATGGACACACAGCTCTGCGCTAAAGTCAGGGGACACCCTGCAGGGAAGAAGTCAGGGTACACAGAGGAAGGAATACACCTTGGGACAATTGCAACATGCAGCAACTGCTTACATGAATGGAGAAAGGTAGCTAACACCGTGTGATGGCACACAGATCCCAGGGTCCCCCTATGAGCAGCACACTACTTCATTTCCCACACACCCAACACATGACCAACACCCACAACCATGTAGCAGCCCCACCAACAGCAATGCCAGCAATGCAGGAGTGTTCCAAGGGCAAAAAATAAATAGCTTTATTCAGCATGAGCAAAAAACTAGTATGAAGTAAGTCCAATATTAACAAAGCCCATAGGGCAGTCCAGGAGTCCCAGCTGGATGGGGGACACAGTGGGATGCGTGTCCCCTAGCTTGCCTGCACAGTTACAAGCCGTTGTCTTCCACAGAGGTCAGGGCATCATGTTGGGGGGAAGGAACAGGCACCGCAGGGACAGGAGGGCGAAGGGTAGGCGACGTGGGTGCAGGGATGGAGGACTCCACCACAGGGGGTGGGGCAGGGCCAAAGGTGGATTCTAGGAGCGAGCTGCACACCTCGGCAAGGTCCTCCAGGGACTCCCCTGCACCCGAAGGAACCACAGGCCCCAAGGAGGGGGGGGGGGTCAGAGGGATGGGTCGCAGCGCCACTGGGGGAGGGTGTGGACAGGGGGGGACTCAAGCACCCTGACCGTGGACTTCCTTGACCGCTTGCGGGGTGGTCTCACTGTGGGGCTCAGGGACAGAGCGGCCATGAAGGAGTCTTTGGGGGAGATGTGGCCAGGAGAGCTGAGGGGAGGGGATTTGGAGGGAGTGGATTGGGTGGAATGCGGACTCCCACTCTGGCTGTGTGTCACACGTTTGCCCCCCGACCCAGTGGGTGTGCCTACTTCACCCTGTGTGTGCGTGTCAGGAGGTGTGCGGCGGACCTTCCCTGCCGGTGTGGTGCCTGTGTCTGTTGTGGTGGGTGCATGCTTACGTCTGGGTGTATGTGGGACAGGCATGGGAGTGGGAAGTGTGGAAGGAGCAGGGGTAGGGGGTGGGACGTAGCGCTGCAGGAGACCCACTGCTGCAGTCAGTGTGGAGTCTATGGACCTCAGCAAGTTGCGTTGGTCAGCCTGCGATGAATGAATGCCCTCCAAGTATGCCTCCATGTTGTTGAGGACCTGGTTGTGGCCATGGAGGACATTAAGGATCGCAGTCTGACCAGTGGAGACTGGGGCAGGGGGTGCGGTGCCTGGCAGGAAGGAGACATGTGGTGACCGGGCACGTTGGGAAGGGACACGAGCACGTGGGAGGCAGCTGATGCCAATGGAGGGGTCGGTGCCAGATGTAGGGCTGCTGTCAGATGGTGGTGCAGCCACCGCCCACTCGGAGAGATCATCCTCGGACCCGTCAGCTTCATACTCTGTTGTGCCAGTCGACAGGTCCCCGGGTTCACTCTCCTCCGCCTCAGTCCCACTTGAAGTGCCAGCCCCGATGTCACCGCTGGCACTGGTG
This sequence comes from Triturus cristatus, assembly GCF_964204655.1. Lineage (NCBI taxonomy): Eukaryota > Metazoa > Chordata > Amphibia > Caudata > Salamandridae > Triturus > Triturus cristatus. The sequence goes on along the minus strand of NC_140590.1, from coordinate 470,821,275 downwards.
CTCGGTCCCTCCGCGCCGTCTGTGTCCATGTCTCCCTCCGTGTCCCCCGACGATGCTGTGGGCAGGGTGAAGAGAAATTAATCATACACCTGTATACATATGTCACATGAGTCAAATCTACTTAGGTTACAGTGCATAGCCTGAAACAAAGGATGAGTTACAACTACAAAACAAGGTACATATGTAGGCCCTGCAAGACACAGTTGTGTGACCCACCATGACATGGAAAAACTATGGAGAGCATGACACAATAGCAAATGAGATGACATGGAATTTTGACTGAGGAGCAAGGCCCTGGGGACAATACAGCACTGCATCTGCACCACACAGCGTGGCAGGAAATTGGGATGAGCAGGGACCATATCCAGGAACTAGAGGCACATGCAGCATAGGTAATACTGATAACATGCCCACCCTGACTGGCACGCTGCACCTTGAGTGTATGTCCAGACAAAGATCACACACTGGCCAGTCCGAGCAAGGAGATTACAGGTCTTGACATGTAGGCCATGGCCGCACCACCCACCCCCTACATGAGACAAATCTCTGGAGACACAGGAAGCACTTACATCTCTTAGTCTGGGTGAAATACACATGGGATGCAATAATTCAAGATTGCACACCAAATACCCAAGGTGCGCCTGTCCAAAGAATCATGTACAAATGGGCATCATCAGATGATTGCTACAAGACACACAGGCAATGGCCACCGTGAGTATGTACTTGGAAAATCAGGTCAGGCTGGACAGTGGACACTTGTAATACATCTCACGTCAATAAACATGGTGCCAGGGGACAATGGCACAGAGCACAACCTATGCTGTAGACACAGAGATTGTCGACATTCTCGGATTACACACATGATACCTAGGAAAAGATGCCCCTGGGGACAGTAGTGGCCACACAACTCCATGCTCCTGAATGGAAATGACTGCAACACACGCTAACATCCCTGCACTATGCGTAACGCACACTCATGCACATCATGTCACAGGCCACCACATGGGACATGCCTGCTGGAAGGCCTCGCACTCAAGAGATTAACTCCCATGTCTGCAATCAGCATTAGTGCCAACTTACATGGAACCCACAAGTCCAGAACTGGACAGGGCACAGGCAAGGTCACTAAACCTGTTACACACCACCCCCACACATGATGCTGCAGGCATTGTACACTTGGAGAATGTGTCAGGCTACATAACTTTGTGATGGAGTGACTACACAGAGACCAGTGAACACATTGCAAGGTAGGGAAGGGAGGCAGGAGAGGCCTGCAACACTGTGGGTAACAGGATCTGCACAGCACCATAAACCCTGGAAGTGTATCCATGGAACAGTGCACTTACAAATGCTGGTGAAACACAACAAACACACACATGTACCTACCCCCTTCCGGCTGCTGCATCTCCTGTAGGCGCCTGTCCAAGTCAGGAAATACCACCGCCAGCACACGTTTCTGGATGTGGGAGAGACGGCGGCGCCCGCGGTTCTTATGGCTCTCAGGTGAGTCCCCCAGCAGGACCCGTGCGATCCTCCGCGTCCAGCACCGGATATCCTGCCAGCGTTTCCTCACCTGGGGCAGGCGCCGCTTCCGACCATCCGCACTCCTCACGGCGCTGACGGCGTCCAGCCATATCTTCTCCTTGGCAGAGGCGTCTACCTGTGAGGATGGACAAGTGACACTACCTCAATACACCTGGCACATGTCACAGGGACACAGATTATAACACATTTGCTGTTTCCAACAAGGCATAGTATGCATCCAACGCATTGCACCTTTGTCATAGGGACATGATCCTCTGGGGGAAGGCCAAAAGCAGTACGTGCCATTTAAAGGACACAGGTGGAATGAGGGCAACTACACAAGCAATGATCCAGGCTCACACTGTGCATCACACCCACCCCTCCTGTGAATGGGCACTGCTGGGTGGACTCTGCACACACCCCTCCTGTCTCAGGGCACTGCTGGGAGTGATAGTCCCCCACCCCTCCTGTCTCAGGGCACTGCTGGGAGGACCCTGCACCCACCCCTCCTGTCTCAGGGCACTGCTGGGAGGACCCTGCACCCACCCCTCCTGTCTCTGGGCACTGCTGGGAGGACTCTGCACACACCCCTCCTGTCTCAGGGCACTGCTGGGAGGACTCTGCACACACCCCTCCTGTCTCAGGGCACTGCTGGGAGGACTCTGCACACACCCCTCCTGTCTCAGGGCACTGCTGGGAGGACTCTGCACACACCCCTCCTGTGTCTGGGCACTGCTGGGAGGACTCTGCACACACCCCTCCTGTGTCTGGCCACTGCTGGGAGACATCAGGCATTCCCCCCCTGGGACCCCCCCTACAGTACATAGCATGTGTGTCACACCTGGACACAATGGCAGAAGTCACAGTCACAAAAAAGGGACACAGTCTGTGCCAGTGGACACTGAACTCACCTGATAACCTGGTCGCCCATACAGCATGGGGTACCGTGGGAGGATCACATCCACCAAAGCCATGTTCTCCTCCAGGGTGAATGGCTGTGACCTCTCCACAGCCCTTGACATGGTTCCAGGGAATCAGTAGCAGCAGCTGGGTCGTGGAATACAGAGATGTGCAGGCAAGTGCTCCCTCATGGGACCTGGCTGCCTTATATCTGCCTTGCTGGCCCATCTCATGCACAGGAGTACAGAGTGATTGGTCACTCACATATGCATCCTATGTTTCCTCCAATCCCTTCAAACATAGCAGTCTGAGGGTTCTCAATCAGTTTTTTTCTCCTGCATGATGTCAGCCCCACAAACACATTGCAACAAAGTAGATTCATTCCAACTGACTTCTGCTGTGCACCTTCCTGAACAAAATCAAAATTTGAACTTGGTCTCCATGACAACCAGCATGCATGTAGGCCTTAATACTTGTCCCTCATGTATCCCCTATGTAATTTGGAGCTTCACACATAGGTACGGTGCGTTCCGGGGCCCTAGGGCACCCCAAATGCATAGCAACGGCCCGTACACGCGTGCCTACGTTCACTATCACTATGGGTGTCCTCGCGTATGCGTACTCGTAGTGGTACGGGCCGTACAGACGCCTGTACGCTCACTATCACTACGTGTACGCATACGCGAGGACACCCATAGTGATAGGGAGAGTACAGGCGTGTGTACGGCCCGTACAACTACGTGTACGCATACGCGAGGACACCCATAGTGATAGGGAGAGTACAGGCGTGTGTACGGCCCGTACCACTACGTGTACGCATACGCGAGGACACCCATAGTGATAGGGAGAGTACAGGCGTGTGTACGGCCCGTACCACTACGTGTACGCATACGCGAGGACACCCATAGTGATAGGGAGAGTACAGGCGTGTGTACGGCCCGTACCACTACGTGTACGCATACGCGAGGACACCCATAGTGATAGGGAGAGTACAGGCGTGTGTACGGCCCGTACCACTATGGGTGTTCTTGCGTATGCGTACTCGTAGTGGTACGGACCGTACACATGCCTGTACGCTCACCATCACGATGGGTACACATACGGCAGCACTCCCATAGTGATATGGGAACGTACACAGGCCCTCTTAGCAGCAGTACAGCGGTTTTCACACATCACAGTGCTGACAGGCAGCACACAGGAAGGAATAGGGCGGACATACTTGTCCATGGATGGACATACTTGTCCATGAATGGACATCAAGGCATTGTCTGTGCATTACTACATGTGTGGGGCACAGGTGTGACAGGCTGTGATGTGGCACATTACTCCTGAGTTGAGAAGGCACCAGATGTATGATGAGATGTGTACAGATGTAATGTGTGACGGTGCAATGTGTGCCAGGCATGCCCTTGACTCCTTGGACATGTGTGCATGTCGTACTGCACACTTGGGATGACCGACACTGGCATGGCACGGACACCAACACACGGAAGTGTCCCCTGATGCCCGTTACAGGGGTTACCACACCTGACTTGTCACTACCCACGGTGCACGATGTGACTATGTCATGTATGTGTGGGGGCTTCCCATTTGGTTGATGTTGGAGCACCCTCAAAAGCAGCAGCTGTTGCAGCAACCAACATGTGTCTGTGTGTAGATTGACATTGCACACTGTTCCGCACACCATGCCACATGTGGTTTCGGATGTGAGGTGCGCATGTATGCATGGGACACGGAGTAGCATGACAAGGACATGTCTGCATCCTCTCAATGAATGTGTGGTGAGTCATGACATGTGCACCTTCATGGCAAGGTGTGCGGGCTGTCCTAGTGTAATGTCATGTGACCTGTGGCTCTAGTGTTCCGCTACCAGTCTCTGCAATCGGCCTCCTACTTCTGCTGATGTGTGGGTGTATGTCACTCCTGTCTTGCGTCTGGCTGTTCACTTGCACTGGGTCACAGCTAATCCCATGGCATGGCATGGGGAGGTTCTCAATCTCCGTGTGTAGCTGGGTCTTGGTAGGAGTGTCACCTGGCAGGCATACGTGTCCAGGGCATGTGGCACATACCTCACTCCGTATGTAGCATATGTGTATAGACAGATTAACATGTGCTCAGTACAAATGATTTGTTGTTGTGGTGCACTCACTCTTCCTTGTCACTTCCAAATTACTGCAGAGCGCCGCCTCTTCCCCGAGCAATGCCGGACTTGGCTACCATGCGGGAGAATGATCGGATCCGGTGCTACCGCTTCCCACGACGGTTGATTCTGGAGTTGACGGCGAGACTGGCACCACACCTACAACCGCTGCACAGGTATCCTACGGCACTGACACCCAAGCTGAAGGTAATGGCAGCCCTACATTTTCTAGCCACGGGTACCTTTCAAAATACCATAGCTCATGTTGGTGGCATGTCCCAGAACATGTTCTGCCGTGTGCTGCATGATTTCTTAGAGGCCATGTTGATTCACCTGGATGACTTCATCAAGTTCCCAACCCCAGAACAGATGACTGGGGTCAAGCGTGGATTCTATGCCCTGGGAGGGATGCCCCATGTCATTGGGTCCATAGATGGGACACATGTAGCTTTGGTACCACCACACACACGGGAGGTAGCGTACCGCAATCGGAAGCACTACCACTCCATCAATGCCCTTGTGGTGTGTCTGTCCAACATGGTGATTTCACATGTCTGTGCTCGTTTTCCAGGATCAGCACACGATGCCTACATCATGAGGCGTAGCAGGATGCCTGAAATGATGATGCAGCTGCGCAACGAACGAGCATGTGTTGTTGGTGGGTACAGTCTGTCTGTCCTGTATTTTGCATGGCCTACCAGCACGACCGCTTCACCACTTCTAACGATGTCCATGTGCTTCCCATGTAGGGGACGCTGGCTATCCCAACATGCCATGGCTGCTCACACCTCTCCGCAACCCCATCACGCCGGCCCAGCTCCGCTACAACACCGCCCATGGCCGGACAAGGCGAGTGATAGAGAGGACGTTTGGCCTGCTGAAGAGCCGATTTCGGTGCCTCCACAAGACCGGCGGCGCGCTCCCATATGCCCCTGCGAAGGTCTGCAAAATCTTCATGGTCTGCTGCATGCTGCACAACATGGCAGTTGAGAAAGCTGTGCCACTCATCCTGGATCAACATGACGAGGACCATCCACCCGTGGAGGACGAAGGGCTTGGCAATGGGGCTAGTGATGTGGAGGATGTGGAGCCGCAAGAGGACATCCGGACTCGGCTCATACGCGACTTCTTTGCTTAGTGGTGAGTACCAGTGTCTGAGTGTGCACACATTGCCCCACGTGTGGCATGTGTTGTGATGTGGGTCTCCACCTGCATGTATGGCACGTGAGTCAGATGTGTGTGTGGGTGTGTCACTGGAGTGATGGTGGCAGTGATGGTTGTATTTCCACAGTCATAATTGTGACCTAGCATGTTGTCATCCATACATGTGTCGAGTACATGCACATGCAAGTGGCTGTGCTTTTTGTGGCTGACTTCTTGTGTGTCTCTCATCCCCAGGTACTTGCGCATGCCGTCTGCTGGTTGCACTGTAGTGGCACTGCTATTCCTCATGGACACGTCATCGTGTGCTGACTCAGCGTTACAGGCACGGACAAGTTTGGAAGTCTCCTTAGGGTAAGGGATACATCAGGGGTGTATTGGGTGTGGCAGTTGTTCACGATGTATGCACACTGCCCCTGTCGATGTTTGGTTCCTCTGCAGCCATGTAGCATCACCATGGGACACGACATGCAGCTGTGTACACCTGAATAGATGGTCTGACTGGTTGACAGTCATCAGTGATGGGATAGTGGATTGTGATGATGGCATCAATGTGTGTAACACTGCCCTCGGACACATACGGTTTGCATTGGCTTGACATGGTGTGGGACTTCTACATCAGCGGATCAATGGTGTATGGCAGTCTCTCCGTGAGCAGCTGTGGGTGTTTACCTGTTGGCCGACAATTGTGTGCCAGTTCCATGGCTATCACGCATTTGTGCTGCAGAAGGGGGGTGCCAGTGTTGGACCCACATGTTACTCCACATGAGGTGTTCATGTGTACTTCAAGTTGCCTCTGCAATCCCGAATACATGACTAATAAAGGTGTCCCTATGCCTCCAAGGTGCCTCTTCTCAGTCAATGCTGGTGTGTTGCCACGGTGCATCCAGCATGTCTGGCAGGGTTTCCCCTGCTAGTGGCTATGTGTCTATGTGTCGAGTAGCAAGATGCAAGCTGTGTGTGTGGCCTGAGACTGTGTATTATGCATGATGTCCATGACTGTGTGGGTATTGTGGCATGTGTCATCCCCATGCATCCAACGTTGGCCAGGCCCCCATTCTCTGCATCCACCGGACTCAAGCTTGCAGGACATGGTTCTGCCACCTGTCTACACATACCTGGGTGCCCCCCAGGACACTGGACTGGATCCCTGAGCTCTGCGCATGACTGTTGCTGTACTCAATGTGTCTGTCAGCACGGTTGTGCGGCCACCCCCTCAGCTGGTTGGGCCCATCACGGGTGTGTATGGTGCTCCATGTCTGTCTTGCCTAATACACTGTGGCCCGTGTGTCCTGTGCCAGACTCAGGCCCCAGGGTGTGGATGGTTGAAGTCAAAAGAGAACTCAGGCATGTTTAGACTTTACGAGACACATGTAAGGTAATAATGCAACCAGCAGGCATCTTCTCTTAATGGTGTGAATTTTTATTTTGGGGGGGGGGGGGGGGGTTATGACGTGAGGGGCTTTCCGGGAGTTTGGAATCCAAAGTTCAGTAGGGGAGTTGGTGTCCTTGCCATTGGAAATCCTCAGAGTCCATGCCACAGTCTTTGTCCACATTGGTCAGACAGTGACCAGCAAGGCCATGTGGCAGAGAATGTCTCGTGATGCTGTGATGCTGTTGCTCCAGTGGGCCAGGTGCCAGGCCAGGTGTCCTGGGAGATGGTGATGTAGCGCCGACCCTCACGGTCCTTTCCGTGGACGACCCGGCCTCCTGCGGGGACCCTCAGCAGCAGGCCGTGACGATGTTTGGGATGCTCCATCGGATGTTTCCTCCTCCTCCTGATCCCTCCCTGTGGGTAGTGATGTTCTACGCCTTCTAGCACAGGGAGGGTTGCCCATGTTGTCGGCCATCCGACGGAGTCTATCGTGAATCCCCTGGAACACCGTCACTTGCTCAGCCTGTCTGTCCTCCATCCTCCGTTGGTGTTGCAGTAGACAGGCATGTTGCTGGGCCTGCTGGGTCTTGATCCCCTCGAGGATGGACACAACCTGGGCCATGCCCTTGGTGTCCTGCCGGTATGAGTCCAGGATGTTACGGACATGGGAATATACCGGTTCCCCAGCCAACTGGTCAGGCTGGCGCCTCCGCCGTCCTCCACTCCCACCACTCCTGCCCACTTGCACCTGGCCTGCCCTTGTGGGCACATCGGGTCTCCGGGACCCCTGAGGGGTGGCATTGGCGTTGTCGCCTGCCTCCTCCTGGGTGCCCGGGACACCGTGTCCCTCCTGGCCAGCCTGGCTGCTTTGTGGTGGTGGGGCAGGGATCCTGGGTGTCTCCTGGGATGTGGCAGGAGTGGGGGTGGTGGTTGGCCCCGTTGTACCTGACGCAGGTGCTGCAGGTGGTTGGACACCAGTGGTGCCAGGTTGGTCGGGGTCGTCAACAGAGTGGTGCGGGTTGTCGCTGCCGGTGGGATCGGGCTCCCGCAGATCCGGGTCCTGTGAGTCTTCCCCCCCAGTGTTGGGGGGTGAACCACGACGTTGACCTGTGTGTGAGAGAGACAATGTTAATTTTGGTCCATGCAACATCCATGTTTCATCAGTTTCAACGTTGGCACATTTCCTCTTGCAATTAGCATCTGTCTTGCATTCCACTCACAGTGCACTTGTGCATGGGTGTGTCCCTTGGGCACCACTTTGGCCCCTTTAACTATGTGTGGCACAGTCTTACTTGCTGCGTCAAGTGTGACTGCAGTCAGCAGTGGAGTGGGCAGGTGTGGCGAGCCATGCATTGGTGCCTTCCGTGTAGCACTGTACATGTGCACATGGAGTGGATCCACACACTTATATAATGCAGGTAGCTGTCGTTGTGCTCGTGAACAGGTTGTGACATGGCCCTGTGTTTTGCCATGGGGAAGAGGGGGGGTTCTGGCACTGGCCACCCTTGGCTACATGCACGCAGTCTACCTGCTGACGAGCAGACATTCCCACACACCACACGGCTGATTTGCTCTCCCTGTGTCTCCCTCCCTCTCTGTCCCCCTCTCCCTCCCTCCGTGTGTCAGCCTCCTCCCTCTGTCCGTGTCCCTGTGTCTCCCTCCCTCTCTGTCCCCCTCTCCCTCCCTCTGTGTGTCAGCCTCCTCCCTCTGTCCGTGTCCCTGTGTCTCCCTCCCTCTCTGTCCCCCTCTCCCTCCCTCCGTGTGTCAGCCTCCTCCCTCTGTCCGTGTCCCTGTGTCTCCCTCCCTCTCTGTCCCCCTCTCCCTCCCTCCGTGTGTCAGCCTCCTCCCTCTGTCCGTGTACCTGTGTCTCCCTCCCTCTCTGTCCCCCTCTCCCTCCCTCCGTGTGTCAGCCTCCTCCCTCTGCCCGTATCCCTGTGTCTCCCTCCCTCTCTGTCCCCCTCTCCCTCCCTCCGTGTGTCAGCCTCCTCCCTCTGTCCGTGTCCCTGTGTCTCCCTCCCTCTCTGTCCCCCTCTCCCTCCCTCCGTGTGTCAGCCTCCTCCCTCTGTCCGTGTCCCTGTGTCTCCCTCCCTCTCTGTCCCCCTCTCCCTCCCTCCGTGTGTCAGCCTCCTCCCTCTGTCCGTGTCCCTGTGTCCCCCTCCCTCTCAGTCCCCCTCTCCCTCCCTCTGTGTGTCAGCCTCCTCCCTCTGTTCGTGTCCCTGTGTCTCCCTCCCTCTCTGTCCCCCTCTCCCTACCTCTCTGTCCCCCTCTCCCTCCCTCTCTGTCCCCCTCTCCCTCCCTCCGTGTGTCAGCCTCCTCCCTCTGTCCGTGTCCCTGTGTCTCCCTCCCTCTCTGTCCCCCTCTCCCTCCCTCTCTATCCCCCTCTCCCTCCCTCTGTGTGTCACCCTCTGTCACCTCAGCCCAGCTTCCTGGGCACACACTGTTAGCAGATCTTTGAATGGCCCTTGGCTTGTTGATGTGAGTTTGTTTCTGATCTCCAGGCACCCATTGGGTGTAGTGTGTGTCTCTGCGCTGCTGCTGTGGTGGTGTGTGCTGCCACTCTTTCACAATGTTGGCTGTTCATTAGCTACTGTCATGTGCAAAACAGTGCCTTCACCCCCATGTGTTGATGCAAGGCGCCCGCCATTTGCTGGCGAGTCTTTCCTGTGTGGGGACACAGTGTTTGTATGGCTGTGACCTAGGCCATATGGGCAGAGGGCATTGTTGTCTGCTTCTGAGTTGCACTATGTGAATTTTGGGCGCCCAGCCTCCCGCCATCCGGGTTACCGTGTCATGTGTTGGTGTCTTCTGTGGCCTGTGACTTGACATTGTCCAGCTGGGTGCATGGGGCATGGTGGCGGCAGTGGCATGTGCGTGTTCATGGAGTGTGGTTGAGTCATGCGATAGCTTGGGGTGGTTGCGTGCCTGTTAGTGATTTTGGTTGTGGATGACGTTCCCCCCATGTGAGGTGCGTTGTTTGTGTACTCACCCGGGTCTCGGAGTCCTCCTAATCCTTCGACTGCCTCCACTGGCTGTATGGCCATCACCCTCTCCTCCCAGGGCTGGTAGTGTATGGGTCTGCGGGAGGGCCCTCCTCCAGTGGCGTTGGCCTGGTTGTGTTCCTCCAGCATCTTGGCTCGGACCCTCCTCCGCAGATCGTACCACCTGGCTTGGCATTCCTGCCTGGTCCTTCTGGTGTCCGCAACAGCATTCACAGCATCGACGATGGTCTGCACACATGGCTGTTTTTGCTGCCATGCTGGTCTGTCTGACCAATGTTCCAAAGAGCTGTGGCTCGACTCTGAGGATTTCATCAACAAGGACCTCCAACTCTCGGTTACTGAACTTTGGATTCTTGTTAGTGGGCATGGTGAGGGGTGTGGGTGTGGATGGTGGGGGGGGTGTGTGGATGGTTGTGGGTGTGTGGGTGTGGTTATGCAGGTGTGTGTGTGAATGTGATGAGGGGGTGTTTGTGAAGGTGGTTGTGTGAAGGTGTGCAAGTGTAAGGTGTGGTGAAGCTTGTAGTATTGTTCTGTGGTGTCTGGCAGCAGTGAGTCTGTTGCAAAGGCTCATGGTTTGTGTGTGTGGGCCCTTTTTATTGGTCCATTGGTGGGTGTGGCTGTGTTTGAAGTTTGGGTGGGTGTGTTATAAGGAGTGGTGGTGTTTTGGGCCTCTGTTTGTTTTTGGCAGTTGCAGGTCAGTGAATGTGTTTTTTTAGTGTTTGTTGGCCATGTTTAGTGGCTTTGTGCCATTCGAATAGTGTATTCTTGTGTTGTTTTGTTTTGTCCTGGTTGTGTACGTGCGTTTTGAGCGTGTGTACGGTGTGTACATGGGCCATTTGGTTGTACGGTGCTGTCCTTGTGTGTGGCTTGGTACGACTCGTACATGCGGTTGTGATGTTGGGGCCTGGTGTGCGCTCCGTACTTAGGAGGTTGTGGTGGGGGTGCGACTCTGACGTACACGGGTGTACATACACGGGGTAGGACACGTACAGGGGTAGGGGTACGACGCGAACGTACTGGGGTGTACATACACGGTGGTACGACACGTACAGGGGTGGGGGTACGACGCGAACGTACTGGGGTGTACATACACGGTGGTACGACACGTACAGGGGTGGGGGTACGACACGAACGTACTGGGGTGTACATACACGGTGGTACGACACGTACAGGGGTGGGGGTACGACGCGAACGTACTGGGGTGTACATACACGGGGGTAGGACACGTACAGGGGTGGGGGTACGACGCGAACGTACTGGGGTGTACATACACGGTGGTACGACACGTACAGGGGTGGGGGTACGACGCGAACGTACTGGGGTGTACATACACGGTGGTACGACACGTACAGGGGTGGGGGTACGACACGAACGTACTGGGGTGTACATACACGGTGGTACGACACGTACAGGGGTGGGGGTACGACGCGAACGTACTGGGGTGTACATACACGGTGGTACGACACGTACAGGGGTGGGGGTACGACGCAAACATACTGGGGTGTACATACACGGTGGTACGACACGTACAGGGGTGGGGGTACGACGCGAACGTACTGAGGTGTACATACACGGTGGTACGACACGTACAGGGGTGGGGGTACGACACGAACGTACTGGGGTGTACATACACGGTGGTACGACACGTACAGGGGTGGGGGTACGATGCGAACGTACTGGGGTGTACATACACGGTGGTACGACACGTACAGGGGTAGGGGTACGACGCGAACGTACTGGGGTGTACATACACGGTGGTACGACACGTACACGGGTGGGGGTACGACGCAAACGTACTGGGGTGTACATGCACGGGTGGGGGTTCGACACGTACACGGGTGTACATACAGGGGGGTGTGTACATTAACGGGGAGTGCGACTCGAACGTATGGGTGCTGGGGGGAGTGTTGGGCACGTATGCGAGGACATGTCTCCATGGTTGCAATGGGAGTTCGGTGCGGACGGTGTTTTTACCATACGGTTGTGAGTTCGGACGCACGGGTTGGATCGTGATTCCTCGGTCGGACTTGACTTTTCACATTTGTACGGTAAATCGTCCGAGGACGTGTCGGACACATTTTCCGACCCGAGGACGTGTGGGGAAATATTCCGACTGCGGTTCGTATGGACTTTTTACCATGCGAATCGTGATTGCCAGTTTGTACGGCACTTATACGATTCGTACGGTAAAAAGACCGGATACGAGTCGTACGGGGACATTTTTTACCGGATCGTAATTGGCACCTAAGTCTGCTCCCAGCATGCAGGAGCAGGAAAATTGCTCCTGCTTGCTGGAAGTGGACTTTTTATCTGTTTTCCTTTCCACAGCGGGCTGGAAAGCAGATGAAAGAATTGCTCCTTCACACAAGGAGCAGCATTGTTTGCTGCTTCCTGTGTGTGGGAGCAATGCCAGCACCTGCTGGAGGCGGGGAGCCGACAGGGACCGAGGGGCATTGAGTCCCCAGCACTGCACACTGGATACCCTGGGTGGGCTGCAGGGCACCCAGCATCAAGTAGCCACACCCCAAGGGATGGGTCCCCAGGGAGTAAATCGGCCTATGGAGGGGGCTGCCCATCCCCGTCCCCGTCCCCTTCTTTAATGGACCTTGATAGATGTGAATGCACTATTGATTTATTGGAGCACAATCTGTACTGAGCGTGATGCGTGGGTTCTTTCTTGGCCACTCCTGCTGGGAGCAGAGTCCATGATTCTCCCTTAGAATTTTTTTTTTTTTTTTTCTTTTTATTAACATTTTGGTAATGCTATCAACATTGCAACATACATAACAAAAAAATTTTAAAAAAACAAGTAGGTCATGTTACAATATCGTCCATCTTCCAGGCCTACACCTGTACCTGGCGGCCAGTGTCTCAATAGGCATAAGCAGCCTTAGCACCCCAATGTAGTCATGCATGATCACTCAATCGGATGAAGTCGCAAATAGTCAATTAAGTACACCCATTTGTCTCGGGGCCTCGACCCTCCAGGAAGCTCCTCCTCATACGTTTTGAGAGTATCTCTACAGAATGTTAAGTCCTTGATCCAGTGCTTAACCGTAGGGGCTAGCTTACTATTCCAGCAGAGCGATATTCGCCGTTTGGCCATCAAGAGTGCTATCACAGCAAATTTACGTTTAATAGAACGCAATTCAGGCAGAATCCCCAACAAACAGGTCTTTTCTGAACATTCCAGTTCTACTCCCACCATTTTGCCCACCATCCCCACCACCGTCACCCAATATTCTGCCACCCTCGTGCATCTCCAAGCCAGGTGACAGAAATCCGCCCCCTCCTCCCCAGAGCGGCAGCAGCGCGAGTCTTCCCTTAAACCATACCTACAAAGTCTATCCGGTGTATAATAGGTCTGGTGCAGATATTTGTAGTGCAGCATTCTAAGATTACCATTAGGTGTTAGCAATTCAGTCAATGAACAGGCTGTCTCCCATTCTTCTAGCGTCAGCGGGTCATCTAATGCACTATTCCATTTTTCCATTGACTTCTGCGTATTGCCTGCTATGTCTTCTTGCAGTTTACCATACAGCCTCGACACCAATTTAGTGGCAGTGGGTGTTGTTATCAGAAACTGCAGAGCCAGCAACTGTGGCGGCTCCTCAGGAAACGTAGGATAAAGTGTCCCCAGTGCCCTTTGCAGTCTGTAATATGTGAACTTAAACAGCAGCGTTTGATTACTAATAAAGGCAAGGTCACTTATTGTCTGAAATATTCCATTATTAAACAGATCTCCCATCGTGGTCATGCCTACCTGCTGCAAAAGCCCCATCCCTACCTTCTCCTGCGTCACCGACAATTCAGGATGGCAATTTATGTGCTTTCTTCCCCATTACTCGCCACGCCTTATTTGTCGCATCTATTGTATTTATATCACGCTTATGCAGCGGAGCGCGCACATGCGTAATGACTGCCCGCAGTGGAACTGGCGCCGCATCACCCTCCTCCACTGCCATGTGCGTCAGGAACGGGACGGGATGGTACCAGTAGTGCTCAAATTGCGCCTGCGCACATAGATAATATAACAAAAAATCCGGCACTTTAAACCCTCCTTTAGCATACGGTAGCGTCAGTGCCCGCATTTCAATTCTGGCTTGTTTACCCGCCCAAATCAGTCGAAGCACCATCGCTGATATTCTACGGAACACTTCGGCCGGCGGCTGTATCGGTATATTATTGAATAGATACAATAGTTTGGGCAAAACGACCATCTTAACAATGGCCAGTCTATCTGCCAGCGATAGTGGCAGCTGTATCCATCTATCAATTTTCCCTTCGAGCGCTCCGACCGCCCTGCCATAGTTGGTTCGAATCACCACCTCCGGGTCCCTATGATACCAGATTCCCAGATAGCGCACTGGGCCCGTTTGCCATTCAATTGGGTAGTCCATCTGGTGCGGGTGAGTAGTGTCCGATAATGGGACAAAGACCGACTTCGCCCAATTAATGCTTATCCCAGACGTCTGTGCAAACCTAACATACTCCCGCAGCAATGCATTTAAATTCACCTCAGGATCGCGCACATAAAGCAACATATCGTCTGCATATAACGATATATGGAGCGGCCTTTGAGGAAACTGCAGCGCCGAATAGTGATGCTTCTGCCGTACCCTACACGCCAACGGCTCCATAGCTAGCGCGAATAGCAAGGGGGACAGCGGGCAACCCTGCCTTGTCCCCCTGCTAATAGGTATCGGCCCAGATACATATCTGTTTACTCTAACTCGGGCTGTCGGGGCCGTGTACAGCAGCTGCATCCATTGCAGAAATCGCAACGGAAATCCCATCCGGCGCAGTACCTTGTGTAAATAAGGCCATTCTAGAGAATCGAATGCTTTCGCAGCATCCAGGAGGACCGCAGCTGCTTTGGTCGTTGGCCTTAAATAGTGCGACAATGCAAATAATGTTCGCCTGTTGTGCGTTGTGGATCTGGTGGGGATAAATCCCGACTGATCCGGCAATATCAATCGGATCATTAGCGGTGGAGCCGTTTCGCCAATAGTTTGGCAATAATCTTCACATCAACATTAATTAGGGAAAGAGGCCTATACGATTCACATCTCTCAGGGTCCTTATTTGGTTTCAATAACACAATGATAAGCGCCTCACGGAGCGTGGGGGTAGCAGCATCTGGTCATGGGCATGTCCGTACATCCCAACCAAATGAGGTGCTACTTGGTCTATAAATGCTTTGTAAAATTCACCCGTGAACCCATCTGGGCCCGGCGTTTTCCCGTTTGGCAGTGACTTAATCACCTCTGACACTTCCTCCACTGTAATAGGTTCCGCTAAGTACTCTCTGTGTGCATCCGACAGCCATGCTATCGCCACCTCCTCTAGATAGTCCCCAATTTCCTCTTCTGATGCTGTCTGCTGTGCCTCGTACAATTTTCCATATGTGGCACGGAATTCCCTTAGGATATCCTGCGCCCCGTACTGCATGTCCCCCTGCTCACTACGCACCCCACGTACTATCTGCGGTACCTTTCCCGCACAGATTTTAGCTGCTAATGTTTTACCTGGCCTACCACCCTCGCCATATGTTCTGGCTACCTGTCTCTTCGATATGTACTTGAGCTCGTCCTCTGCGAGTGTATGGTATTCAGTTATTATGTGTCGTATGTCACCTAACAGTTTAGTATTTTGTGTACGCTCGTATTCTCGCTCTAATTTGCTTATTTTCTCCTCCCGGCTCGCCAACTGCTGGCGGATATCTTTCAGTATTCCAGCACTCGTGCCAATGCAAATCCCCCTAATGGTAGCTTTAAACGCCTCCCACAACAACCCGGGGTCTTCCGTTGTTGGCGCATTCAGTTCAAAGTACTCCGTAACTGCCTTATGTATTGCGTCAGCATATAATGGGTCAGTCAGTGCTCTCACATTGAAACTCCAACTAAACGGGGGGGGCATATAATTCGGCAGTTCAATGGCGAGTTTGACCGGTTTTTGATCCGATAAGGTTCTAGGTAAATGACACACGGATCTTGTCCACAAGAGTGCTTCAGCAGACCCCAACCAATAATCTATCCTGGACCAGCTATTACTAACCGCTGTCGTATGCATCGCCTCTCTGCTCTCTCTGTTCCTTGTCCTCCATATATCCTCAAGCTCCCTGTCAGCCATGATAGCAATTACTTTTCTCCTAGCCCTTGTATGAGGTTCAGCCGTGCCGTCCGACCTGTCCCACCCATCCTGCAATGCTATATTGAAGTCACCCCCCCCAGACCAATGGCATGTCAGGTAGTTCACCCAGTTTTTTCCACACCTCAGTATAGAATTCCGGGTCGTCCACATTTGGACCATATGTATTAACCAATGCTACTTTATGTCCCCGCAGTCTCCCTGTTACGAGTACAAATCGTCCCACCTCATCCTTATACGTAGTGTCCACATCAAACTGTACCCCCTTTCTAATCAAAATCATTACCCCTCTGGAATATGAGGAGTACGACGAGTGGTGCACCGTCTCCGCCCATCTACTCCCAATTAGCATAGGTGCTGCTGGCGTGACGTGCGTCTCCTGTAACATAGCAATATCAATGCAATGACGATCTAAGTACGCCAACACATGTCTTATGTTCTTGGGGTTGTTCAGCCCTCGCACATTCCATGTCAGAAATGACAACCGTGTATTACGCATCGTGCTGTCTACCATCTTCCTCCTTATTATTTCGCATTACAACGGCAACCGGCCTACAGCAGCTGCCAGCACAGTCAACCCATACATTCCCCCACCGATCTCGTGTCTCAATACCTCCCTTTCTATCTGTAACGTCCCCTCCGTACCACAACCTACTAAACGATCCCCAATGCCCCCCCAACCACCCCCCACCCACTTCAGCAACCCAACTCTGCCAAAGACACTCCCCATTACAATGGAACATCTCAACCTAACTTGGTTTGGGGAACACCCGCGCGGGGGATCCACCAAGAGCACACATTGCCATCCAACCTAATGGATGTGGTCGGTTTTTCATTCGGTATACATGCAAGATCCTAGTACTCCCCTCCTTAGCTAGAACAACAGGTACACATCCCAACAGTGATGTTTTAAGCGGTGAGCCAGCGTATCGTGCGCCATAATGTCGCCCGGCATGTCTTACCCAGCAGACCTCCTGTTATCTCACCTACAGTGCCGCATGCCCCAAAACGTTTGGGAGAGCGCTCGTGTCCACCAGTTGAACAGCATAGTCTACAGCTTACCTCCCATGTGTGCGATAACTGACATACCGCTCCCAGGTCAACACCAGCCCCCCACAGTCACTATCTCCTGTGCAGCAGCGTCCAGTGCAACCCCCGCTGCCGCCACCTTAGCCGTGGCCTTTTGTGTCCACCATCACAAATATGACACTGTCCTGCACATCCATCCTCAGTTTGAGTCCATGCCTTGATCCACACGTCATTGCTCCTTACGTCTAGTGATGATCCGCTTGACAAAGTCTTGGGCCTCCTTGGGCGTCTGTAGAAGTGCCGTTTTCCCGTCATATGTGACCTTCAAATGTGCTGGGTATAGCATAGCATACTCAATCTGCAGCTCCCTGAGCTTCTTTTTGACCGGATTGAACTCTTTACGTGCCATCTGGACCGACACCGTGAAGTCCGGGTAGAACTCCAGCTCGTTGCCCTGATGGCTGACCTTGCGTTTGTCCCGGGCCATGCGGAGAATGGTGTCTCGATCTCGATAGTTCATGATCCGCGCCACAATAGGTCTCGGAGGCAGGCCAGGTTTCGGCCTCGGGGCTAGCGTTCTATGCGCACGCTCCACCAGGAAGATGGGCGAGAGGGATTCTACTCCAAACACGTTCTTGATCAGTTTCTCCACATAGGTTTCCATCTTTGCTATGTTCGTGGATTCCGGAACGCCCGCAATTCGTACTTTATTGCGGCGGGACCTCGCTTCCAAATCCTCCGCCTTGTTTTTAATCACATCCAGCAGCCGCTCCATGTCCGTACATTTTCGGGCCGTGGCGTGCGACTCATCTTCCACCGCCGATATACGGGTCTCCGCTTCCACCAGTCGCTTCCCGTGTCCATCTAGCTTAGCCGCCATGTTGTCCACTCGTAAAGTAATAGAGTCTAGCTTGCCATGAATGTCCTGCAAGCTCTGCTGTATAGCCTGCAGGGCACCCTCCATACCCACCGGTGCCACCTACACAGCCTCCGCAGCCTCCTCCGGGGTCTCCGACTGCGCTTTCGCACCTTTTTTGGCATCAAACTGTAATTTTGTCTGGCCTCGATCGTGTTTTCCCATTGCGGCGTTCACCTCCACGTGGTCGCTTAACCCCTCCAAACGCGCACTGTAGCTTGCGTAGGATCGCTTCCGACCCCGTCCCTCCTCACCACTTCTATATCGTTTGCCCTAGGAGTGCCTTCCACCCACACTTCTCCGCCTCCAAGAGTGCTTCGAGGGCAAGGTGGCTCGCAGGTCGTTCTCTCCGGTGTCCAGGACACCCTCCTCCCGTCCGGTACGCTCGTCCGCTCGAGCAGCTCTCACCCGCACCTCCACGCATAGCCCATGTTCAGCCCAGCAGTCCACGCACTTGTCGCGTCACCAAGCTCAGCCGTTGTCCGCTCGCACCTGCCGCCTGCTTCCTAATCACATTAGTTCGAGCAAGTTCTGGCACTCACATGACATGCAGTCGCCGCAGGTCGAGCTCCATGCCCCGCTATGCATTCGTTGTCTTCTGTGGGGCACCAGTCGCCGCTATGATTGCGCCATTTTGTGTCCGGCTCCGTCCCCGCTTCCGCGCTCTCACCCGCAATCCGCCTTAGTGCCGCTTCCCGGTGTCTTCACCAGGGGCCAGCACCGCTTTCAGGGCGCTCCCATGTTCAATGTAGGCAGCCTCTCCGCCCCTGCAACTCACGTCCAGGATGCCCATCATGGTTCAAAAGTCGCAAAGAGGTGCCGCCATTTTGCCTGACCTCGAGTCAGCAAGGTCCGCTCGGAATATAGATCGGTGCGTGGCACCTTTTCTCCGGATCTACAGGCCACCTCAAACGTTCTCCAGGATGCCCACCCGTTCCGCCGTCCTAGCATGCCACTTTCATGGCTCTAGGGTCTCCACATGTCGTTTAAATTTGCTGTTTCCTTACACCGACCAGCGGAGCCGTCTTAGCAGGCGGCCATCTCGCCGTGCACCCTCTAGCGCCCCCCCTGATTCTCCCTTTGAATTACTATGAGTATGCAAATATGCAAAATCACTTGGAAGCCCCACCCTGTCCACCTTAGTAGTATGCAAAGGTCTTCCCACTTTTGCAAGGATGATGGATATCTTACCAAAAATCCGGCCAGCGCATTTCCTGCAGATTTTAGTGATGTGTACCTGATGCCAAAGAATATGAGTGCATCTCCAGCAAACAAAGAAGCACTTGCTTTATAAAGTTCAGAGGAACTAACCTTGTTTGGTGGAGATACACCTCTTTGTGGAAATTGTTGTCTTCTTTATAGAAGGATTCATGTCATCAGAGTTTGCTGGATGAAGATGCATGAGGAACACTCACATTGCTGAAATGCACACAAGGTCACTGGAAACATTTCCTTGTGGTCCATTCTGCAGCTGTAGTGTAGAATAGGCAGTACACATTTACCCAACAAGGTAGCACTTACTAATTAACCAGTAGAAAGTACTTCAGTTGAGTACACATTTTGTGCAAAACTGTAGACTCTAGTTTGATAAAGAGGCATGTGAGGTTCCGTTCTGGCCCAGTCACTCACATAGCTACTGACATACCCACACAGATACTCAAACACCCACACACACACACCCATTCGGCCACTCTTACATCCTCTCACAGACCCAACCAGCCACTCACATACTCACTCACACACCCCTACTGTCACTCACACACCCACCCACCCACACACCCATTCATAGACCCATTCAGCCACTCACAGATCTACTCACACACCAATTCACACAGCCTCAAAACTACTCACATACCCAATCATACACCCATACACAGTCACACTCCACACTCCCACTCACGACCCATACATTCATGCACACTCCCAGTCACTTACTTATACAACTACTCACACACCCACTCACAGATCCATACAGCCAAGCACACACACATACACCACGCACACTCCCACTCACAGACCCATACGGCAACTCACACATCCAATCACCGAACGATACAGGCACTTAAACATCCACTCACTGATCTATACAGCCACTCACACACCTACTCTCAAAGGTTACAGGTAACAGTTAGGAAAATAAATGTAAAAAACCTACGGTATTCACAAAAAAAAAGGTTACAGGGACATAATAGTTAGTGAAAAACAAAACAAAAGTAGAAATTGACTAAACAAAAACAAAGGTTGCAGGGACCTTATAGTTAGTATATGTAATTAAAAAAACCTTAGAAACTCACGACAAAAACCAAAGGTTGCAGGAACATCATAGGTAGACTCAGATTTCATTTGTACAAAACCATTGAAATTCAGAAGTTATAGTTATCTGAGCTAACTGTAAATTATGCACCCACTAAGCTCTGCTTATGACCTCACATATTACCTCACTCATTACATGGTCAGTGACATCACTGTTAACATCACTGATGACCTGTTAAATGACTTCACTGATGACATCACTGAGGACATCATTCACAGAAACACTCACCCTGTCAGTACTACGCACCTGAACAAGCTGGGGCTTCCACAAGAGTAGAATAACTTTTCCCCGAATCCCAAACTCCACTCCGAGTTAATAATTAAATGCACTCGCAGTAAAGAGGGGGAAAGGAGATGGGGACAACAAGAGAGACTCCACTGCTCTGCCTCTTCCTCACTGGAATCCTAGCGAGGGACTGCTTTGGCATCTGCAAGTACAAAATACAAAATTAATCCCTTTACACCAGCCCCTCCCTGTCACTACCCAGCTGCTACAGACTTGCACTACCCCTAGCGTATCCTAATTACCTGTCTTAAGCAGTGGCTTAGCTGCTCTTCTTTTCTGTTTGTGTGACTTGCAAATATTGAAACTTATTCTGCATTTTAATTCTTTCTTTTTGTCTTTTTCATAGGGTAGCAGATATATATATATATATATATATATATTCACCGAAAAAAACATAGGTTTCAGGCACGATATAGTTAGGAATTAGCATTTAAAAAACCTTAGAAATTCACTGAAAAAACCATAGGTCTTAGGGGTGTTATAGTTAGCTGGACATTTCACTTGTACAAAACCATTGAAATTCCCCCGTTATAGTTAGTTCAGCCAACTATAACTCGCGTGCCCCCAATGCACTGCTGATGACGTCACATATTACATCACTCATGACATGGTCAGTGACATCACTCATTACATCACTGATGACATCTCAAATGACATCACTGATAACAGTATCGTTACTTTTTCAGTGGTGGATCCTGGATCCAGCACTGGTGCATCTCCTGTAACCAGTTGAAAGAATGCGTTTAAGTCATACAGGCGATTTTTAAGGAATATTTGTAGTTTGTGAAAATCGACACTTAGAAACTTTTTTGGTGAAAACCACACAATGTATTCCTATGGAAGGAAATACAAGTTACAGGTAAGTACGGTTAGAATTACTTTTCAGGGTCAGTGTTGTGCTAAAAGATGCAGCACTGGGTTCTCTCCTGATAACAGGTGAGTAAATCGGAATTCGTAGTTCTGCTTATTTTAGGTGAAAAATGTAAAGTTCCAAAACTCCACAGGTAGAAGAATTTCCAAGTGAAACGAGTCAATGTTAGCCTATGGAAGGAAATTCAGGTTACTGGTAAGTATGGTTAGAATTACTTTTCAGGATCAGTCTTGGGCTCAAAGATGCAGCACTGAGGTCTCTCCTTATAACAGGTGAGTAAATCGGAATTCGTAGTACATCTAGTAAACGCCACAGAGCAGCGTAGCAGAGAGATGTCAAAAGGGGTACAGCCTGCACCACCTCTCTGCAACGCAGCGCAGTGGCGCTTTCTGGAAGCACCTGTTGGGCTACTTGGCCCCCATGGTCCCTCAGGTTTGAAGTGGAATTTTTTCCCTAACTTAAAACGCGCCACAGGGCGTGTTTGCACACATCACATAAGGCCCCGTCTCCTCGCTTAACCACTGTGTAAACGCGCCCTGTCACCGTTCTAAGTTGAGAGATTAAGTCCCCTTCAATCCTAAGGGTCCCTAGGGTCAAACTAGCCCACTAGGTACCTCCAGTAAGCGCCACAGAGAAGTGTTGCAGAGAGGTGTAAAAAGGGGCGTGGCCTCTGCACCCCTGTCTGCAACGCAGCTCCCTGGCGCATACTGGAGGTACCTGGTGGGCTAGTTGGTTCCCAGGGACCCCTCAAGATTGAAGAGGAATTAATTCCTCAACTTAAAACACACCACAGGGCACGTTTGCACAATGGTAAAGGAAGGGGGCGGGGCCTGAGGTGACATGTGTGCAAACACGCCCTGTGGCGCGTTTTAAAATGGGGAATTAATTCCTCTTCAATCCTGAGGTGCCCTGGGGGCCAACTACCCAGCAGGTACCTCCAGTATGTGCCAGGGAGCTGCATTACAGAGAGGTGTAAAAAGGGGCATGGCCTCTGAACACCTGTCTGCAACGCAGCTCCCTGGCACATACTGGAGATACCTGTTGGGCTATTTGGCCCTCAGGGACCCTCAGTATTGAAAGAGTATTAATTCCCCAACTTAAAGCCCACCAGGTACCTCCAGTATGCGCCAGGGAGCTGCGTTGCACAGAGGTGTTCTGAGGCCACGCCCCTTTTTACACCTCTCTGCACCGCAGCTCTTTTGCTCTTACTGGACGTAGCTGGTGGGCTAGTTGCACCCCAGGGACCCTCAGTATTCAAGGGGAGTTAATCCCCCAACTTAAAATGCGCCACGGGGCGCATTTGCACAGTGGTGAAGGGAGGGGGTGGGGCCTGAGTTCACATGTGTGCAAACATGCCCCCTGGGTACCGTGGGGGGGTCCTCAATCCCCCCACGGTCCCAGCCGGCTCCCCGCATCCTGCGGGAGCCGGCATTGCTTTACCACATGGGGAGTAGCTAACATGCTGCTCCCCATGTGGAAAAGCAATCTGCTTTGCTATTTGGAAGAGAGAGCAGATTTCCTGCTCTCTCTTCCAAACAGCAAAGCAGTTTGCAATGACAGGGTGGGAGCCGCGAGCCTCCTGCCCTGTCATTGCAAACGGCAGTGTCCCGGGGGTGGGCACCCGGGACACTGCAGGAGCTGGCCCTGGGGGGTGGCAGTCCCCAGGGCCTGTACAAGGCTCCAGGAGGAGGGCCGCGCGGCCCCCCTCCCACATTTGTAAGAAGCCCCGGGGGGTGGCGGTCCCCGGGGCTGGGGGGCCTGAGAGCCCCCGTACATAATAAAAAAAAGCCCTGGGGGTGGCGGTTCCTGGGGCTGGGGGGCCCCTCTGGGCCCCCCTTTACATAAATGATCATTGCCCCCGGGATTTGGCCTTCCCGGGGGCTAAATACCTCCCGCGCGTAATGTTTTTTATTATCGGCAGGATGCACGCATCCAGCGCGCTTCCTCCGGTTTAAAAAAAATAATTAAAAAACTGGGGGTCCTTGTGGGACCCCCCTGAGCAGGCCTAGTGGTTCAGGGCGTTTCTACCCTGCCCCCTTTTCGCGTTTTGTGAGGTTTTTTGGGGGGTTTCTTGTGCCTCGGTTCTACCGAGGCACAAGATGGCTGCCAACACTTCCTGATTTGGTGTGTTGACAGCCAATTAGAAAGCAGCTCGTGCACGGCAGGGTGCGCATACGGTACGCGGATCCTCCGTGGCCAAAGATATATATGTACTTTTAAATGTCATTTTCTCAGGAACTACTGAACGGATTTACACCATTTAAGTAAAAGGCACGAGTCTGAACTGAGGACTACCTCTTTGCCAAATTTGGTGTAATTCCGTTCAGCAGTTCGGGCTGTAGCTGCGGCTAAAGGTCCTATGGGAAATTGCATGGGGAAAACACATTTTGGGACCCCCCTTTTTTCTAATACCCCGCTACACGAATCATCCCGAGACTTTCAGGATAGGAGCGGACCGGAGCTGGCCAAAAGTTTTGAAACTTTCGCGAAGATTCGTCAATGGGCGCCAAAGTTATTCCAAATAGAATGTTGCGGATTTCCTATGGAAAATAGGTCCTAACTTTAACTACCTACTGGCGACCGCCAGTAGGTAGTTATATATATATAGATTTATATCAATATTCACAGTAGTAAGATGACAAGGATAGTATGAATCAAATTGCTGCTGTACTAGCTGCTTACTCCTGTGCTGCTTCCCTGAATCTTTCTGTTGCAATGTTCACTGGAGGTTGTCTTTTCCACGAACCACATTGAATGTTCATCTTGAAGACAATGCTGGAAAGCGCCATGAATTAGTCACTAGAACTGAATGCTTTAGCACAAAATCCTCTCAAGCTGACGCTGGATTGCGCAGAGAAATTACTCAATTGAAGTGAATGTCTTTGCAATTGTTCCTCATAAAGCGCTTGCTGGAATGCGCAAAGATTTTAGTCAAATAACTGATTATTTTCTTTCTAAAGTTCCTCTCAAAGCTGACACTGGAATGAGCAGAGGAACTTGTCTTAGGAAGTGTTTGTATTACTAGGCTCCTCTCAAAGTATGCAGATAGCGTGAAGTTGATGAGCCACAAGAAGAGAAGGAACCTATTTACTGACTTCTCTTAAATCCTCCCTCTTACTTCAGAGCTCAGAAACGATAAACAGCTGAGCGCTGAATCACTCTGGCAAGCAGGACTCAGACACAGTTAATCACTACTGGTAATAACTCCGGGAGAAGGCAGGTGGAGAAACGTATAAATACGCTACTCCTTTACCGAAAATACGAAATTGGTAGAAGCACAAACAGAAACGCTCCCCATCCTCAGAAACGACGGTTGTAGTGCTCCGCGTGCTAGGTGCACTTCAACCGTCAAACACACTTCTCACTGGACTGGAACACTAGAACCCTCACCTAAGAACTGGGAAAACTACTGGCGGCCACCATACTGGATTAACAACTAGGGCATAATTAAGTTTAATCAGCACCACCCCACTCTATCTCTAAAAAGAGAATCTGTGAAGCCTATTCCAAGGGTAATTAAACACCCTTTTGTACCTAAACCCAACAAGGGAGTGAAATGGTGAACGGGAATGCCCAGCTTTGACACACCCATCCACACAATCACTCATATACCCACTTATACATCCATACAACCACTCACTCACACACCCACTCACTCATCCATAGAGCCAGTCACACACCCACTCACTCACCCATACATCCACTCACACGCCCACTCACTGACAAATGCAACTGCTCACACAGCCACTGGCTCATCCAAACAGTAACGTACACAGTCACTCACTCACCCATACAGCTACTAACAGAGCTACTCACTCACACATACAGCTACTCACACACCTATTCACTCACCCACACAACCACTTACATACCCATTCACACATCCACTCAACCACTCACATGCCCATTCACTCACACATACAGCCACTCACACAGACATGCACTTTCAATACAGCTACTCACACATCTACTCACTTACCCATACACCCACTCAAACAGCCACTCTCTCCCACACAGCCACTTACACACCCTGTCATACACCCATTCAGCCACTCACCTCAACTCACACACCCACTCACCCACCCATACAGCTACTCACACACCCACACAACCACTTACATACCCATTCACACATCCACATAACCGCTCACACCCACTCACTCACACATACACTCACTCAAAAAGATATTCACTGTCAAATACAGCTACTCACACACCCACTCACTTACCCATACACTCACTCAAACATCCACTTACTCACCCACTCACCAATACAGCCACTCACACATCCACTCACCAACCTATACTACTCACAGATCCACTTATTAACCTACAGAGCCACTCACTCAGCCACTCAGATACCCATTCACCAGTGGATACAGGCAGTCATACAGTAACTCACATAATATATGTTAGAAATAGTATCAGTGTTTAGTAGTACACAAAGAATACTAATTTAATTTATGTAGTACCTTAGGGCCAGATGTATAAAATTCTTATTTTGCCTTTCCTAAATAGCGATTCTGCAAGAACTGCTGTTTAGGAAATGCAAAATGGTATGTATAAAATGTGCGATTTCCTAATTGCAATTCCTACTGAGTAGAAATCGCTATACAGAAATCGCATATAGCAATGCAGTGCTTTCCCACCTATGGGCCAAATAGGAAATGGTTTCCTAATAGGAAATCACAATTTAGAAAATCCAAACGAAATTTGTAGTGCACATTTAAGTGCATATATGACTTAGGAGTATATGTGCACTTCATTTCACATTAGAAAATACATTTTTAAGTGCATTTTTTAATTTTGCACAAGGTTACCATTAACTTTGAGTCAATGGTAATAGCATTTCCTAAATGGCCAATTCGCTTATAGGAAATGTTTTGTACATGTGCTTTAGGAATCTTAAATAGGCAGTCTCTACTTGCCTTTCTTAAATCGCAGTTGCAATTTGCGATTTCTAACAGGGAGAAATCACAAACCGTTTTTTGTCCTTTGCACATATGAAAAGTCTATTTTTCATTTCATAATGGACCAAAATTGCGATAAATTGTGATTCGACCTATTGAGAAATTTAAAAAGCTTTTGTACATCTGGCCCTTAGTATATATGTTTAACACTCATAAACTTTTAGAAAACATTCACAATCACTGGCTGATGTAATCAGTGAAGTCATTTGAGATGTCATCAGTGATGTCAATGACCATGTCATGAGTGAAGTAATATGTGAGGACACAAGCAGTGCATTTTGGGCGTGTAAGTTATAGTTAGCTCAGGTAACTATATCTGCTGAATTTCAATGGTTTTGTACGAGTGACATCTGAGCCTAACTATAACGTCCCTGTAACCTTTGTTTTTTAAGTGAATACATATATATGGAGTACCCAACAACTCCACCGACAGTCTGAATCTGTTCACCTTAAATGTCTGTTTTTCAAGCAGAGTAATTAAACAAGGAATTAGTGCAGTGCAACCCATTCCAAGCTAGAAAGTGACAAAGCCTTTTGCCATTTTTAGATCAAGGTCTTTAGCCATAGGATGAGCTAGTGCCATCCATGCTGAGCTGAAAAATGACAAAAGCATTTTTCCACTCAAGGCACACTATTACAGCTTTGGATTGGTAAAATACATTGATATATAGGGACCAATTGGATCACTTGCACTATCAATGGTGGCATTTATCCTAATCCTAATCAAATGTGTACATCCACATAAAAATAAGTGCCATCAAATGCCGGGGCTGATGGGCTGATACTTTATTTTGTCAATACTTTTTAAAATTCTTATCCTTTTTATTTTGTTAATCACCGTGTTTGTTGAAACTATAGCCTCATGTCATTTTAGTTCAAAGAAAATAGTACCTTTTGTTTGAGTCAATAAGAATCACAAACACTGAAAAGGGTTTCCATGCCTGTTATATTAAAACAGCTTATTTTTAGTTATTTTTACATTTAACATTTTCATTGCAAGCATATGGCTGCTATATTTTAGTGCCAGCATGTTTTCTTTTTTCTATTCCTTCCTTTGTATTTTAGTGGAACAACCTTGCATTAAAAAATATATAACTATCGCTCCAGCTTGCCAAGACCAGGAATATTGGCTTTGTCCTTGCTTGTTTTAAATTTGCGAGCTTAACACTTCGCAAAGCTCTGAAGTTTTCTTTTGAATGCAGGTTTCATCCACTGCACCAACGATATTAGGAAAAGGTACATTTCTATAGAAATCCAGCTTTACTCTTTGTAGTTCAGCTGGTATGCATGGAAATGCAATGTAGTCATTTACCCTGTAAACAGTGCAGTCAGGAATGCCTTGAAGCATCGGGACAAAGTGTCTCATCCACAGGAACTTCTCAGAATCTGGGCGATGCTCAAAGGGGTCCACGTCTCGACTTCCTCAACTCTAACACATAACGTATAGAGTATTGAGGTGATCAAGTGAGGGAAAGGAATTAGGGTAGGAACAGCGGGGAACAGGATACCTGGAAACAGAAAACACAATGATTAATACAGTTCTACTTTCTAGCTACTCTCGTATAATCTCACTAAGCAGACTAGTACCTGTCAATCGAATTCCACCAGCAGCGGTGTTCCACTATCCAACTCACTACTCAGTGATGATACTTCTCACACTTGAGGAGGATACACCTACAACATAGAACATATAGGTAAATACCACATTCAGCCCACCTTCACTTATGTTGAACCACCTTCCCTACTCATACATACCCTTGTGTTTGTCTTTTCCATTCCATAGTAAACCAAGCGCAATAAAATAGCAGAAAGGAAGAGACCCCAGGCTAGAAGGTAGGTAGTAAGGAGTCCGAAACCAAAGTCCCGTTCTTTGCTCCCAGAAGCTCCTTAAGAATAAAGCATAAGAAATTTTAGTGCAGGTCTTCAGACATTTATAGTGTTTTATGAGTCCATGAACAGCCTATACTCCATTAGGGTAACGCAAACTACGACAAATTCTCCTTGGAAAAGAAAACTAAAAGAAAACAAAAGTAGGACACACCGGAGTTTTCTCATTACACTCCGAATGAACAATCCCAAAGTTAATTGTTAGTACCTAGAGCACCCACCACTGTACCTTCTCAGGCAGCATCGCTCTGAAGGTCAGATCTTGTCCAGCGCTGAGTTCCCCCACAGGTGAGTAGCCACATGAGCCCGTACATCCGTTGGAGCCAGCCTTGGCAGAAAACAAAACATGGCTTTATGCACCGAATCGTCTCACTCCACGAGAACGCTACTCCAGGTGCACGATGCGGATAATCTCCCGACTCCAGTTTGAATCCCACCGCTAGTCGGCAACAGGTCGAAGAACAGCACACTCTGCGAACCAGCAGACGGCCGTAGGAATGGAAACCCGCAGGAATCGTTCCTTCCTTCAAGGGCGGACGAACATCAAATCCTGTAGCCGCGAGGAAACACCATTCCTCACAAATGGAATTATGCATGCCGGCTGACATGCGCCTCTGCCTGAAATACTGAGAGGCCCCTCCTACCTAGGCCTTCTGGTATTGGTAGTTTATGGGCGCATCTTCACAAATCCGAATATGGCAGGCACAAGGGTCAGACCCTGACAGTACGCCCTCCTGCCATGCGCCTCCTAGGGCCCGGCTTGCCAGGGTAGCAGGTGTGAAAACAGCGAACAGCACGAGGAGCGTGGACATTGCTGCCTGGTTCCCAAGAATCATCTTCCGAGGAGTATCCCTTTCAGGAGATGAGGCACCACATTCGCCCCTAGCGGTACCTGGAGTCCAGAACCCGGCGCACCTCATACTCCATCTGCCCATCCCGAAGCACTGGAGGAGCCGCTCTAGGTCGGGCCCCTCGCGCTGGAATCAATAAGCTGACATGAAATACAGGATGTATCTGCAGTGACGCGGGCAGCTTGAGCTTATAGGCAACTGGGTTGATTTTGTGCAGCACAGTATATGGGCCTATGAACATAGGGTGGAATACACTGCGAACTCTGAATCGGATATTCTTTGTAGACAACCAGACTCTATCACCTGGCTGATAGCACGGTACATCTTGACGGCGTCTGTCTTCCCATTTCTTATAGGCTTGTTTGGCCCACTTCAAATTGGCTTGAACCTGTTTATGTGTGGTTTGTAGTCTTTTGATATGCTGCAACACTGTTGGCTGAGTAACCACATCACTCTGAACGTTCAATGGTAATACTTTAGCATGATATCCATTGTTGGCTCTAAAGGGCATTTCTTTGATAGAACAGTGCCAAGTGTTGTTGTATGACAGTTCGGACAACAACAGTAATGAAACCCATGAGTCACTTGCTTTCCCGGAATAGCAACTGAGGTATTTATTGAGCGTCTGATTTAACCTCTCTGTCTGCCCATCAGTCTGTGGATGGAAGCTGGTAGATAGGGCTCCTTCAACTTGCAAAGCCTTCCACCACATACGCCTGAAACGGACAATGAATTGAGGGTCTCTGTCGGACACTATAACCCTTGGGAGCCCATGTATCCGAACCACATGGGTCAACAAAAGCTGAGCAGTCTGCCCTGCTGTATGTAGATTTTTGCACGGGATGAAACTGCCCATCTTAGTCAGGCTGTCTACCAAGACTAGTATGGCATCCTATCCCTGGTCCTTAGGTAGGCCAAGGACAAAATCCATGCTGATGTTTTGCCAGGGCTGTGATGGAGTGGGCATAAATATCAGTTTTTCTTTGTTCTTGACCGCCTCCCTCTTGTTACGGGCACATGTCTCAGACTGTGACACCCATTGGGTTATGTCTTGAGCCATTCCTTCCCACCAAAATTGTCGTTTTACTAGGTGTAATGTTTTGGTGCATCCTGTATGGCCTGCCAGTTGTGGCACCAGTTGAACGCTTTAAACCTAAGTTCTTGTCCTGGTAGAAACAGTTTATTTCTGTATAATGGCAATCCATGCTTGAGGGTACGATGAGGGTAATGATTAGCCCATCTTTGCCACCAAGCCAGGGATCTGTGTCTTGCAATTTCTTCCAGGAAATGTTCTAATGTTACCGCACATAACACCTTACTGGGGCTTACTATTGCTTCAGTGATTCCTTTGCGGAGTACAGAATCCTTGTTCTGACGTGACAATGCATCCGCCTTTAGATTTTCCGACCCAGGACGGAAGGTTACGACAAAGCCATAGTCCGCAAAAAACATCATCCAACGCATTTGTCTCTGCATGAGTTGCCTGGCTGTTTTCATGTACTGTAAGTTTCGGTGATCTATGTATTCAGTAACTGGGTATTGAGCCCCCCACAAGTACTGTCTCCACTCCTGGAAAGCCTTCTTGATCTCCAGCAACTCCTTTTCAGCAACAGTGTAGTTGAGCTCTGCCACAGTCAACTTCCTGGACAAAAAGGCCATCAGATGTAACTGTCCTGTCTGTTTGTCACGTTGGTACAACACCGCCCCAACCGCTACATCAGAGGCATCGGCCTCTATGATAAACGGGATCTCGGTTTGTGGGTGACTCAGTATAGGGGCCGTGGTAAAAGCCTTCTTTAGAAATGAGAATGCTTCCATGGCCTCACTGCTCCAGAAAAATGGCATCCCCTTTCGTAACAGACGTGTGATGGGAGAGACCAGATCGGAGAAATGAGAGATAAACCTACGATAGTAGTTGGCAAACCCCAAGAAGCCCTGTACCTCTCTCACATTCCTCGGGACAGGCCATTCTTGCACCGCTTCCACTTTCCTCTCAGCCATGCTCAACCCGGACGGGCTTAATACAACCCCCAAAAACTCTACTTCAGACACATAAAATACACACTTGCTCATCTTACAGAACAAACTATGTTCCTGGAGTCTCTGAAGCACCTGAGAAACGTGTTTCACATGTATTTTCTGATCTTGGGAGTAAATCAGGATGTCATCTATATAGACAACCACAAACCTGTCGACAAAGTCCTTGAGCACATCGTCCAAACAAAACTGAAAAGCTGCCGGGGCCTTACACAACCCAAAGGGCATGACTAAGTACTCAAACAACCCATATCGCGTCTTGAAGGCCGTCTTCCACTCATCTCCCTCACTGATACAGACCAGATGGTAAGCCCCCCTGAGATCGAGTCGGATATAGACATTGGCTTCTCCCATCTGATCTAACAGAACCGAGATGAGTGGAAGAGGGTATTGATTCCTTACCGTGTTCTTATTGAGCATGCGGTAATCGATACATGTCCTCAGATCTCCGATTGCTTTAGAAATGGAGAAAAGGGGCGATGCAGCGGGTGAGCGAGAGAGCCTTATGAAGCGGATTTCAACATAATGGTCTAAGTACTCTCTTAGGTGCGTTGTTTGTGGCTCCGGCAATGCATATACACAACAAGAAGGGATGGTAGCTCCAACGATCATATCTATCTGACAGTCATAGGTGCAATGTGGGGGGAGTTTTCTGCCTTTTCTTCGTTAAACACCTCCCTGTAAGCCACATACTCCAAGGGAAGTATTGTCTTTTGTTCTGCTGCGGTAGCTATATGGAACATCTGCGTAAGAGCCAGAAGGTGAGAACCTGGAGTATGCAAACAGTTCTTCCTACACTCCTCTGATTGGAACACCACTGTCTTCTTTTTCCAGTCCACACGGGGATTGTGTTGCCATAACCACTGCATTCCCAGTTTAACATCAAATTTTGGCGCTTCGATGATGTTCAAGGTTGTATCCTCAACATGGTCTTGTTGTTCCCCCTTCAGGATCACCCGTACTCTGCCTTCACAAAGGCGACCTAATGGCTTGCACATCCATAGGTTCCGGTCCTGGTTCACTAGAGGCATTCAGCGGTCTGGTCCCCCTCTCTAAATGGGCATATGACTTGTCTCCTCGCCTGTGCTCCCCTCCCCTTTCTGCTAACCGGTGATTCAAGCATAAAGTAAGATTCACTAAGTCAATGCAATTAGTGGGTTGGGGATCGATCTGGGCCAATACGTCCTTCATGCCGTCCCGCAGTCCTTGATAGTAGAGCGACAAACGCTTCTCCTCAGGCCATGCAGTCTCTGCTACCAACCGATTAAATGATGTTAAATAAGCTATCAGATCCTGTCTTCCTTGCTTCAACTCCAGCAATTCCCTGTCTGTTGAATGTGGTGGCACGTCAATTAAACACCCTTTTAAATTCCCTACAAAAAGCATTCCAATCCGATAGCATAGGATCGTCATGCTTCACCAGATGGACCACCCAATTGGCAGCGTCATCTGTCAAATACGATATGGCAAACACCACCCTTGATTGGTTGTTGGGGAAAGAAGCTGGTTTACACGAAAAGTGCAACATAATCTGTGTTAAGAAGGTCTGAATTTTCATGGGATCCCCAGAATATCTTTCTGGGCATGCCAAAAGTATGGGTGGAGGGACATGAACTTGAATCTGTGAGGTGGAGGCGTCAAACGGGTTCCTGGCTTGTCTATCAGTCCATTACCTAAGGGCCGCTGTTTCAGCTCTAGATGCTACTAACTCCTGCTTAACTGCAACCAATGCCTGCATGACTTCATCCAAGGAAGCCATCTTTGCGGATTGCCCTGATTGGGAGGAGTTAAATTTGTGGGTGCGTAATTCTGTCGTCTCCACAGGAACTCCTCAGAATCCGGGCGATGCTCAAAGGGGTCCACCTCTCGACTTCCTCTACTCTAACACATAACGTACAGAGTATTGAGGTGATCAAGTGAGGGAAAGGAATTAGGGTATGAACAGCGGGGAACAGGATACCTGGAAACAGTAAACACAATGATTAATACAGTTCTACTTTCTAGCTACTCTCGTATAATCTCACTAAGCAGACTAGTACCTGTCAACCAAATTCCACCAGCAGCAGTGTTCCACTATCCAACTCACTACTCAGTGATGATACTTCTCACACTTGAGGAGGATATACCTACAACACAGAAGACATAGGTAAAAACCACATTCAGCCCACCTTCAATTATGTAGAACCGCCTCCCCTACTCATACATACCCTTGAGTTTGTCTTTCCCATTCCATAGTAAACCAAGAGCAATAAAATAGAAGAAAGAAAGAGACCCCAGGCTAGAAGGTAGGTAGTAATGAGTCTGAAATCAAAGTCCTGGTTCTTGCTCCCAGAAGCTCCTTAAGAATAAAGCATAAGAAATTCTAGTGCAGGTCTTCAGGCATTTATAGTGTTTTACGAGTCCATGAACAGCCCATACTCCATTAGGGTAACGCAAACTACGACAAATGCTCCTTGGAAAAGAAATCTAACAGAAAACAAAAGTAGGACACACTGGAGTTTTCTCATTACACACCGAATGAACAATCCCAAAGTTAATTGTTAGTACCTAGAGCGCCCGCCACTGTACCTTCTCACTATAACAAACAAATGATGGACGGAATGCTGACAATGCAGACATTCTCCCCCAGATCTGGGTTAAATCCATCGTTCTTTTGCCCACTACGCCAACCCAGTTCAGACATGGCCATATGCAAATCAGTCTTGACCCTGTGCCTCATGGGAACAGTCCAGCCCGAACTGCCAAGCCATGTCTTCCCTGGACCGGAATCAAGCATCCTAGGACCGGTTTCTGGCTATCAGCCGTCATCAGCCAGGATAGCTTGACTCCAGTGGTGTAGTGAGCACGGGTCCCACGTCTGGGAATACCCATCCCACTTAGGGCAAAAAGCGTTACAACAAACAAATGATGGACGGAATGCTGACAATGCAGACATTCTCCCCCAGTCAAGAGATCTGGGTTAAATCCATCGTTCTTTTGCCCACTACGCCACCCCAGTTCAGACATGGCCATATGCAAATCAGTCTTGACCCTGTGCCTCATGGGAACAGTCCAGCCCGAACTGCCAAGCCATGTCTTCCCTGGACCAGAATCAAGCATCCTAGGACTGGTTTCTGGCTATCAGCCGTCATCAGCCAGGATAGCTTGACTCCAGTGGTGTAGTGAGCACGGGTCCCACGTCTGGGAATACCCATCCCACTTAGGGCAAAAAGCGTTACAACAAACAAATGATGGACGGAATGCTGACAATGCAGACATTCTTCCCCAGTCAAGAGATCTGGGTTAAATCCATCGTTCTTTTGCCCACTACGCCACCCCAGTTCAGACATGGCCATATGCAAATCAGTCTTGACCCTGTGCCTCATGGGAACAGTCCAGCCCGAACTGCCAAGCCATGTCTTCCCTGGACCGGAATCAAGCATCCTAGGACCGGTTTCTGGCTATCAGCCGTCATCAGCCAGGATAGCTTGACTCCAGTGGTGTAGTGAGCACGGGTCCCACGTCTGGGAATACCCATCCCAATTAGGGCGAAAAGCGTTACAACAAACAAATGATGGACGGAATGCTGACAATGCAGACATTCTCCCCCAGTCAAGAGATCTGGGTTAAATCCATCGTTCTTTTGCCCACTACGCCACCCCAGTTCAGACATGGCCATGTGCAAATCATTCTTGACCCTGTGCCTCATGGGAACAGTGCAGCCCGAACTGCCAAGCCATGTCTTCCCTGGACCGGAATCAAGCATCCTAGGACTGGTTTCTGGCTATCAGCCGTCATCAGCCAGGATAGCTTGACTCCAGTGGCGTAGTGAGCACCGGTCCCACGTCTGGGAATACCCATCCCACTTAGGGCGAAAAGCGTTACAACAAACAAATGATGGACGGAATGCTGACAATGCAGACATTCTCCCCCAGTCAAGAGATCTGGGTTAAATCCATCGTTCTTGTCTAAACTGGGGTGGTGTAGTGGGCAAAAGAACGATGGATTTAACCCAGATCTCTTGACTGGGGGAGAATGTATGCATTGTCAGCATTCCGTCCATCATTTGTTTGTTGTAACGCTTTTCGCCCTAAGTGGGATGGGTATTCCCAGACGTGGGACCCGTGCTCACTACGCCACTGGAGTCAAGCTATCCTGGCTGATGACGGCTGATAGCCAGAAACCGGTCCTAGGATGCTTGATTCCGGTCCAGGGAAGACATGGCTTGGCAGTTCGGGCTGGACTGTTCCCATGAGGCACAGTGTCAAGACTGATTTGCATATGGCCATGTCTAAACTGGGGTGGTGTAGTGGGCAAAAGAACGATGGATTTAACCCAGATCTCTTGACTGGGGGAGAATGTATGGATTGTCAGCATTCCGTCCATCATTTGTTTGTTGTAACGCTTTTTGCCCTAAGTGGGATGGGTATTCCCAGACGTGGGACCCGTGCTCACTACGCCACTGGAGTCAAGCTATCCTGGCTGATGACGGCTGATAGCCAGAAACCGGTCCTAGGATGCTTGATTCCGGTCCAGGGAAGACATGGCTTGGCAGTTCGGGCTGGACTGTTCCCATGAGGCACAGGGTCAAGACTGATTTGCATATGGCCATGTCTAAACTGGGGTGGTGTAGTGGGCAAAAGAACAATGGATTTAACCCAGATCTCTTGACTGGGGGAGAATGTATGCATTGTCAGCATTCCGTCCATCATTTGTTTGTTTTAACGCTTTTCGCCCTAAGTGGGATGGATATTCCCAGACGTGGGACCCGTGCTCACTATGCCACTGGAGTTAAGCTATCCTGGTTGATGACGGCTGATAGCCAGAAACCGGTCCTAGGATGCTTGATTCCGGTCCAGGGAAGACATGGCTTGGCAGTTCGGGCTGGACTGTTCCCATGAGGCACAGGGTCAAGACTGATTTGCATATGGCCATGTCTAAACTGGGGTGGTGTAGTGGGCAAAAGAACGATGGATTTAACCCAGATCTCTTGACTGGGGGAGAATGTATGCATTGTCAGCATTCCGTCCATCATTTGTTTGTTGTAACGCTTTTCGCCCTAAATGGGATGGGTATTCCCAGACGTGGGACCCGTGCTCACTACGCCACTGGAGTCAAGCTATCCTGGCTGATGACAGCTGATAGCCAGAAACCGGTCCTAGGATGCTTGATTCCGGTCCAGGGAAGACATGGCTTGGCAGTTCGGGCTGGACTGTTCCCATGAGGCACAGGGTCAAGACTGATTTGCATATGGCCATGTCTAAACTGGGGTGGTGTAGTGGGCAAAAGAACAATGGATTTAACCCAGATCTCTTGACTGGGGGAGAATGTATGCATTGTCAGCATTACGTCCATCATTTGTTTGTTGTAACGCTTTTCGCCCTAAGTGGGATGGGTATTCCCAGACGTGGGACCCGTGCTCACTACGCCACTGGAGTCAAGCTATCCTGGCTGATGACGGCTGATAGCCAGAAACCGGTCCTAGGATGCTTGATTCCGGTCCAGGGAAGACATGGCTTGGCAGTTCGGGCTGGACTGTTCCCATGAGGCACAGGGTCAAGACTGATTTGCATATGGCCATGTCTAAACTGGGGTGGTGTAGTGGGCAAAAGAACGATGGATTTAACCCAGATCTCTTGACTGGGGGAGAATGTATGCATTGTCAGCATTCCGTCCATCATTTGTTTGTTGCAACGCTTTTCGCCCTAAGTGGGATGGGTATTCCCAGACGTGGGACCCGTGCTTACTACGCCACTGGAGTCAAGCTATCCTGGCTGATGACGGCTGATAGCCAGAAACCGGTCCTAGGATGCTTGATTCCGGTCCAGGGAAGACATGGCTTGGCAGTTCGGGCTGGACTGTTCCCATGAGGCACAGGGTCAAGACTGATTTGCATATGGCCATGTCTAAACTGGGGTGGTGTAGTGGGCAAAAGAACGATGGATTTAACCCAGATCTCTTGACTGGGGGAGAATGTATGCATTGCCAGCATTCCGTCCATCATTTGTTTGTTGTAACGCTTTTCGCCCTAAGTGGGATGGTTATTCCCAGACGTGGGACCCGTGCTCACTACGCCACTGGAGTCAAGCTATCCTGGCTGATGACGGCTGATAGCCAGAAACCGGTCCTAGGATGCTTGATTCCGGTCCAGGGAAGACATGGCTTGGCAGTTCGGGCTGGACTGTTCCCATGAGGCACAGGGTCAAGACTGATTTGCATATGGCCATGTCTAAACTGGGGTGGTGTAGTGGGCAAAAGAACGATGGATTTAACCCAGATCTCTTGACTGGGGGAGAATGTATGCATTGTCAGCATTCCGTCCATCATTTGTTTGTTGCAACGCTTTTCGCCCTAAGTGGGATGGGTATTCCCAGACGTGGGACCCGTGCTTACTACGCCACTGGAGTCAAGCTATCCTGGCTGATGACGGCTGATAGCCAGAAACCGGTCCTAGGATGCTTGATTCCGGTCCAGGGAAGACATGGCTTGGCAGTTCGGGCTGGACTGTTCCCATGAGGCACAGGGTCAAGACTGATTTGCATATGGCCATGTCTAAACTGGGGTGGTGTAGTGGGCAAAAGAACGATGGATTTAACCCAGATCTCTTGACTGGGGGAGAATGTATGCATTGCCAGCATTCCGTCCATCATTTGTTTGTTGTAACGCTTTTCGCCCTAAGTGGGATGGTTATTCCCAGACGTGGGACCCGTGCTCACTACGCCACTGGAGTCAAGCTATCCTGGCTGATGACGGCTGATAGCTAGAAACCGGTCCTAGGATGCTTGATTCCGGTCCAGGGAAGACATGGCTTGGCAGTTCGGGCTGGACTGATCCCATCAGGCACAGGGTCAAGACTGATTTGCATATGGCCATGTCTAAACTGGGGTGGTGTAGTGGGCAAAAGAACGATGGATTTAACCCAGATCTCTTGACTGGGGGAGAATGTATGCATTGTCAGCATTCCGTCCATCATTTGTTTGTTGTAACACTGTACCTTCTCAGGCAGCGTCGCTCTGAAAGTCAGATCTTGTCCAGCGCTGAGTTCTCCCACAGGTGAGCAGCCACACAAGCCCGTGCAGTCTCAGGACTCCAACAGCCGTTGGAGCCAGCCTTGGCGGAAAACAAAAAATGGCTTACTGCACCGACGCGTCCCACTCCACGAGAACGCTACTCCCCCAGGTGTACGATGCGGATAATCCCCGACTCAGGTTTGAATCCCACCGCGAGTCAGAAACAGGTCGAAGAATGGCACGCTCTGCGAACCAGCAGAAGGCCGTAGGAAAGGAAACCCACAGGGGCTGTTCCTTCCTTCAAGGACAGATGAACATCAAATCCTGTAGCTGCGAGGAAACACCGCTCCTCACAAATGGAATTAAGCACACCGGCTGACGTGCGCCTCTGCCTGAAATACTGGGAGAGCCCCTCCTCCGTAGGCCTTCTGGGAATGGTAGTTCATGGGCGCATCGTCACAAATCCGAATATGGCAGGCGCAAGGGTCAGACCCTGACACACAGTACTGTGGTTGATTCCTCCGCTATGGCTTTAATTGATTAGGAAGACCTTAATGTCAGGAGATGTGGTGAGCATAGGACCTTCATATATGCCATTTTGGGCCAACAGTTTAGCGGTCTAGTTGTTGACCCATTCCTTGGATAAGAACTTGGGCTCTGCACAGTGTCAGTAAGATTTCTGGCACCCTAGCGCTGTTTCTGCATCAGGCACTTTATCTGTTGTATTTGTTGCATCCTCATCACTTCTACATCACTCCTAGTGTGATATTGGGGCATGTTAGCAGGCTGCTAAAACTTCGGGGCAATTTAAAAATTTGCACGATTTATTTCTGTTAACTTGAGGCATTGTTTTTACTTGGGGCATTTTATCATATATGTGGACAAACTCAGGGGCTAAATTTACTTTTGCCCATCATTTTGAGTCGGCAGTGGTGTGTTCAAACCACGCCGACTAGGGCGTGGTTTTTGACTGCCATTTTGGCCCAACAGTTTAGCAGTCAATTGTTGACGTATTCCATGGATAAGAACGCAAGTGCTGTGCGATGGCAGTAAGATTGCTGTTACCCTAAAGTTATTTTGTCACTAGGCACTATATCTGTTGCATTTGTTACATCATCATCGCTGCTGGTATGCTCTGGGGGCACTTTATCAGGCTGCTAAAACTTGGGGGCAATTTTAAAATCGGTGCAATTTCTTTCTTTTAACTTGAGGCATTGTTAGAACTTTGTGAGTTTTGTCATATATGTGGACACAACTCAGAGGCTAAATTCACTTTTGTCCATCATTTTGAATTGGCAGTGTTATGTTCATATTATGCCGCTAGGGAATGTTTTTTGGTCGCTTTTTGGCCTATAGGTTAGCAGTCTTGTTGACCCATTCCATCCATAAGAACGTGGGTGATGTGCAGCTGCACAGCGGGCACGCCAAAGGCAAGCCCATCTGCACCCATCCATGCCTGACCGTTGCTGATCGCCATGACTCATGCCAGTTTCATCCCAAGTAAATAGGTAAGAATGTCTTACTCACTTGAAGTTTTTCTAACACTGGGTACGAACCATAAATTATCTTCTGACCAATGCATGTTAGGGGCACTGAGTCATATAGCTGGCCCTTTCTCTTGGCTAATTGCAAGTGGGAAGGCTGGCCTAACAAGAGGCCTCTCACCAACAATGAGAATTCAGAAGCTTTTAGCCTGAAATGCTTATATTTCAACTCTAGGTCCCTCCCCAGACATTGCATGGAGATTTTGGATCTAATCTTAATTAGTGACACCAACCCTGATTTAGTTTTTATCTCCGAAACTTGGATTAGTAGCTGTGCTCTACTACTGCAGCAATACCTATTGGATATACAATTTTGAAATGCAATAGAAAAGGCAGACAGGGAGGGGGCATTGCTATTACTTTTAGGGACATATACATTTGCACTGCCGAACACAGCTCTACAATGGTGGATTGCAAAAGTCTAGCCTTCCAGCTGTTTCATAACTCACAGGTACTGTTTGGGGGTGCTGTTCTCTACAGGCCACCTGGTTACAATTCTCAATTGGCTTTCACTCTCTTTTCCAGGCTGTCCCCACTGACCTTAAAACATGATCAGTTTCTAGTGATTGGGGATTTTAATTTACACTATGAAAACTTGGTAGGACCCTCTGGCTTAAGAGTGCGATGCAAATCTTTCACATGAAACAATGGATTAAAGGTCCGACCCATGAAGCAGAGCACGCACTAGGTCTGTTTTTCTCAAATATTGAAACGATTAAAAAAACACGACATTAACCTATGACTTTGGACATAAAATTTTCTGATTAAAGTCTCTTTCATGGTACCAGAAAGTGTGAAAAAAAACCTGATCCTTCCCCAAACCCAAAACGACCTTGGAGGAAAGTTAATACAGAATGTTTTTTACGTCACTTCTGTCCTCCATATCTTGGAGAAGATGTGCCTCTAGGTAACTAACTGGATCATTTTAACTCTGCCATCCCCAACTCCTTGGATGGATGTGCTCCTTGGAAGTCCATTAAATCATCCAGATCTTTCCTTCAGAGAAACGGACAGGAAAGAGAAAGTGTAAATTGCTTGAGCACATATGGTGGGGCTCAAAGCTTGCCAAATATCATCTGGCTTATAAAACAGAATTGAATATTTAGCATAATCTACTCAGAACAGCAAAAAACGACTTCTCTATCAAAAGATTAGTAGAAAATAGTGGCTCCTCTAAAGAAAGATAGCAAAATTACTGCCACACCCCTCTATTTTGTCCAGACCATCAATCCCTTTGCTGCTCACTGTGAAGAAATGGCCAATGTAATCATTGATGAAATAGAAAAAATGTATTTGAGATTTAAAGTACGACCTCTTATAGAAAAGCTCCCTTGGGAACACTTAGGGCCACACAATAAGGCGTCGGTTCACTTAGGTAACTTTGCAAGCCTCCCAGTGGACCAGGTGGCAGAGGTCAAGTCTGACTCTCCTCTCGACCCTTATTACCATTTTATCTATTCTCATCTGGCCCCTATTTTAACCCCTTCGCTGCCAGGCCTTTTTGTCCACATAAGGTATCCACATCAAATTTGCGTCCTTTTTTTCCAACATCCTGGTTATTCTAAAGGTACCCAGGGTTTGTGGATTCCCTTGGAGGAGACCGAGAAATTTCCCAAACTACAGCTAAATTTGTTTTTTGGGGGAAAAATGGGGGGAAAGTGCTGCAGAAGAAAGCATCTGGTTTTCGCCCTGCAAATGGTATCAACAGAGGGTTTATGGGGCTAAAATAACCATCCTCCCAGCTTTCAGGAACAGGCAGACTTTTGTCAGAAAACCAACATTTTCAATACAGTTTTGGCATTTTACTGGGATGTAGCCCCTTTTTCCTAGTTTTTGTGCTTTGAACCTCCTTCCAGTTAGTGGTAGAAATGGGTATGAAACCAAGGGTGGATCTCAGAAACTTATACATTTCTGAAAAGTAGACATAATTCTAAATTCAGCAAGGGGTCATTTGTGTAGATCTTTCAAGCTTCTCCTATAAAAAGTAACAGTTAAAATAAAATAATATTGAAATTGAGTCGAAAAACCAGCCATTTGTGCCGACATTTTCACCTCTATCTTCTACTAACTATGGCAGATTTTCAAAATCAAGCGTTACATCAGCTAGACCATTCTGGTTGTGGGAATATATCGGGCTTGTAGGTTCACCAAGAACCCAAGGTACACACAGTCAATAACTGAGCTGCACCTTGCAGTGGTTTTCATTATGTACATGATATAGAGCAATTCATTTGGTAAAATATAGAGTAAAATATAGGTATCAAGGAAGCCTATGTATTTCCAAAATGGTAACAAGATAGGGAGTTTAGAAGCAATAGTTATTTGCACACATCTCAATTTCTGGGTACCCATTCTAGCATGGGAAATAGAGGGTATTTTTGAGAGTGATTTCTTTTTATACACACTGTCTTACATTTGGAAGGCAAAAATTCAGAGAAAGAAATAACCCTTGTTCTACTGTCCTGTGTTGCCCTAAGTCTCCCGATAAAAATGATACCTCCCTTGTGGAGGTAGGCCTAGTGCCCAGGACAGGAAACAGCCCAAAATAAAATGTGGACACATCTCATTCTTCCACTGAAAACTAACCCTTTTTTTGCAAGGCTCCTAGCTGTGGATTTTAGGCCATAACTCAGCCGGCACCAAGGAAACATAGCAAATCTGTACATTTTTGAAAACTAGACACCCAGGAGAATCCAGGATGAGGTGACTTCTGTGGATCTCATCAGTTTCTGTTACCCAGAATACCTTGCAATTGTCAAATATTGTCTAAAAAAATAACATTTTCCTCACATTTCTGTGATGGAAAGTTTTGGAATCTGTGGGGATCCACAAACTTCCACCCACCCAGCATTCCCTCAAGTCTCTCGATAAAAGTGGTACCTCAATTGTGTGGGTAGGCCTAGCGCCTGTAACAGGAAATGGCCTAAAATGCAACATGGACACATCACATGTTTCCACTGACAACTGACCCTTGTTTTGCAATGTGGCTTGCTGTGGATTTTGAACCCTAGCTCAGCCGGCATTGGGGGAAACCTAACAAACCTGTACTTGTTTTATAACTAGCTACTCAGGTGAATCTAGGATGGGCTGACATGCATAGTTCACACCTTGTTTTTCTTTACCCAGAATCCCTTCACAAATCTCAGAATTTGTCTTAAAAACACATTTTCCTCACATTTCTGTCTTGGAATTTGCTGGAATCTGCGGGGAGCCACAAACTTCCACCGCCCCAGCATTCCACTACCCTAATTCTCCTAATAGAAATGATACCTTATTTGAATGGGTAGGCCTAGTGCCTGTGACAGGAAACTTCCCAAAATGCAACATAGATACATCACATTTTTCCACCGAACACTGACCCTTTTTTTGCAACGTGTCTAGCTGTGGATTTTAGGCCCTAACTCAGCGGCATCTTGGAAAACCTAGAAAACCTGTACATTTTTTAAAACCAGACACCTAGGAATATCCAGGGTGGGCTGACTTGCATGGTTCTCACCAAGTTTTTTTTAGTACCCAGAATCCCTTGCAAACCTCCAACTTTGAATAAAAACACATTTTCATGATGTAAGTTCTGAAATCTGTGAGGAGCCACAAGCTTCCATCCACCCGACATTCCCCCAAGTCTCTCGCTAAAAATGGTATCTCACTCGTGTGGGTAGAGCCCATGACAGGAAAGGCCCAAAATGTATTGTGGAGACATCAAAATTATCTATCACAAAACGACCTGATCTTGCAATTTGACAGATAG
Organism: Triturus cristatus; assembly: GCF_964204655.1. Taxonomy (NCBI): domain Eukaryota; kingdom Metazoa; phylum Chordata; class Amphibia; order Caudata; family Salamandridae; genus Triturus; species Triturus cristatus. Next base: position 470,777,585 of record NC_140590.1, on the reverse strand, counting down.
AAAATATATCCTTACTTGAAGGCAGATTATACACCGACAGGTGATGGTCAGTCCTCTGACGATGGATCTAATACCACCAGGAGGGGTTCCTCATCTAATAGCGACTCCAGTAAAGGCAGTTGGGGGAGTAACAACTCCAGGCACAACACACGTCCTGGGTCCCCAATGTACAACATGCCACCTTACCAAGGTCCCCTTTTTTGGCAATTTCCCATGTAACCACAATTCTTCCAACAAGGAAATAACCCTCCTTTTTTAGGCAGAGGTTGGGGCAGAGGGCAAAGAAGAGGTCAGCAAAAGACGGTACAATGGCAGGAACAACCTACCCTCTCAGTAGAGACGAGGAGTCAGACAAGAGGTAAGAAAAACTGATAGTCAATCTCTCACCTAGGACTCTCACTCCCATTAAAGAGACTGTACTACAAAAGGGCCTGGGCTTTGTGCCCACCCCTACCCTAAAACAGACAAGTTCGGGACACCTGTGAGGTGCAAGCCTTTTTCCGGAAGATACGCTTGAAAGCCTACTTCCAGGACAAACAGCACACCCCCACTAATGACTCTGGGTTACACAAACCATCTACGTTCACTCCTGACAGGAGCATGGTACCGACTGAGGTATTAACAATTGAACAGGCTGTGCTGAAGGACCTCAACAGCTATACTCCATCACCTTCATATCACACCTTTCTACAGCTGAATTAACGGCTGTCAAGAACCTGGCAGATGCCCCAGACATCACCATAAAACAAGCAGATAAAGGTGGGGCCACATCCATCATGACAACCGCTGATTATGACACAGAATGTCAGAGACAACTCAATGCCCGAAGATACTACACTCCCATCACAGATGATCCAACACCCAGACCAGCTACCATCATCCACACGATGGTTTACATGGCTGAGACGGAGGGATGGATCACAAAAAAGGAAGCTGACTTCCTATACACCAAGGACCCGAAAACACCTTATTTCTATATCTCACCAAAGATACACAAAGGGATCACACCACCCCCTGGTAGACCAATAGTTTTGGGATCAGTTCCAGTCAGTCAGAGTATGCTTTATTCGAATTTCATTCATAAAAGCAAAAACAAAATACAATAAAACAAATACAAATACATACATTTTAAAACAAGATTAAACTTCAATCATTGGCATCAATTGCAAAGCACACTTCAAGAAGAAGAACATTTTTAACTAGGATTATTAATCCTGTATGCGTGTACTGTTCTACTTGTATTGATAAGAAAAAGGTGATTAAAAAGCGTAAGTTAAAATAGTTATAAAATGGCTGATAAGAACACGAAGATAGAACATAACAGAGAATAGTCAAATAGCTAGCAGTCTCTGCAATAGTTAGGAGAGTAGTTGAGTACCTAGCAATCTCCTTTTAATTGACCACGCCCAACCTAAGTACTTAGCGGTGGCTACTGAGACCCATGTCAAAGTGCTAGTGCATATAATACGCAGGGCCACAGTACTGCTATCTGTCCCAAAATTTTTGTACATTGGGGACAACCAAATCCGCCTTGGTACCGCATAGGGTGTACAAGAGAATAAAAAATGGCTGATGGTTTCTTTAGTAATACCACAAACAGGGCAGGTGTCACAGGATCCACCATTCCACTTAGCTGTCAGAGATTTAAGGGGGAGTGCACCTGCTCGAAGTTGGAAGAGGAGCTTCCTATCTCCAGGCCTGGTAATAGTGTCCCAGTACGATTCTAAACAGGGATACATTTTTGCCTCCAAAAATTCACCAGACATTGAACCAGCCCTAGAGCTTCTCCAATGTCGGGAGGCAACCATCTCCCAGTAAGCACTCTTTAAGATACTTTTGGAAGGGAAGATTGCTCTCGTAGGATCTTCCCAAAGTGGGCACATACCAAGCTCGATAAGGGATGTCTTTAATGATTTCAGCCATCCAATTTTGTGGTACACATCAGAACTCATAATGTCTAAAAAACCCTCGGCATAATGTTTAAGTGCTCAGTTCCATTCTAGAACCACTGTCCAGATTCTGTGACCACTTCCTTTAACCCATGGTCAGACAGATCCCATCATTCCTACTAGACACCACTGATGTCCTCCGCATGAGGGGGTCCAACATCCAGAAGACATTGACCTTTTGGTCACTCTGGATGTTGAGTCCCTCTACACTAACATTCCACAACGTGCAACGTTGAGCGTTATAGAGGACGCACTGAAGTAGATGGATTGGGAGTCATCCACCTCCCCATCATTTATGCTTGAGTGTGCCACAATGGCTTTAACCGAGAATTTCTTTGCTTACAAGAAATAACTCTACCACCACACCCAGGGAACTTCCATGGGTAGTACGTTTCGGGCCGAGTCTGGCGTGTCTGTATATGGCTGCTTTTGAGGCAAGGGCAATTCACAATCCATTCAATCCCTATCTCACTAATGTGGTGTTATGGAAGAGATTCATTGACGATATTCTCATTTTTTGGAAAGGGAACAGGTCTGAATATGACAACTTCTGCCAATGGATCAACACATTGAACCCTTATCTTAGATTCACAAGCACTATCTCTGATAACAACATTCCTTTCCTTGACCTCCTAATCAGGCTTGATGGGGCCAGATCAGCACCACATTATATAGAAAGCCCACCGACAGAAACAGTTTACTGCTATTCAGCAGCCACCATCTGAGAGCTCTTAAAGACAACTTACCTTTCGGTCAGTTCCTCCGGATCAGGAGGAATTGCTGTTCCATCATTAACTTCAGGAAGAAGGCAGATGTCTTAGCAGCTAACCTACACAGGAGACAATATCCTAGACACAATGTTTCACTTTCACTCAAAAGCGCCCGTAACAATAACCGGGAGGCCTTGTTGGAGAAAAGACAAAAGGAATCTAGTGAAGTGCTCACATGCGTCACTACATTCAACCCTGACTCTAACAAAATCAGGAACATCATAAGAAAAAATTGAGGGGGGAGGGGTAAGAGGGAGGGAATAGGGATTGCATTTTGTGTTCATAGATTCATGTCGAATGAATAACTATAGTTATATGCCAATGACAGGCCCGTTTATTGCATAAGAACTCCTTTTGTTAATACGACAACTCAGGCTTGACTAAATATTACGCAGCGTACTTTCTTCTACTGCACAGGATTTGTCCGATGTGTGAGCCAAGCCTCAGCAATAATTCAATTTCATAGCCTGCTATTGTGACTGTAACTGTATTTTGATACCGAATGCAATTGTTTGTATGGTATAAAACAATAAAAATATATTTTAAAAAAAAATTTGGATATCCTTAACACCGACACCCTCAATCTGCCAGTCCCAAGGTTTGCATTTCAACGCACACAGAACCTGAAGGACATGCTGATACACACTAGGCTCAGGGTTTCTAACACCAACACACAGAGATCCCTGTGGGAACTCCCACCGGTAGTGAGCCACTACCCTTGTGGGACATGTATAATCTTTCCACTCACGAAACCCACTAAAGAAGTTGTCTTCTCCAATGGGTTCAGATACCAATTGTAACACAATCAATTGTATATATATGTTAACTTGTCCCTGCAGACTCCAGTACATAGGCATGACCACCAGGCCTATCAAGACACGCATTACGGAACACAGGAGCGATTTCAGATGCCACAACACTAACACCAAAATGACTGGACATTTCAAAATGATGAAATACACACCAGATTCCCTACAGTGGGTAGTTCTGGAAGCACATCCCGGAATGAATAGTGAAACATTGTTCCACATTGAACAAAGATGGGTGTTGCGATTGGCCTCTAACAAACAAGGGTTGAATGAGGAAATTCCTTGGCACCTGTTAACAACATGAGATTTACTTGTGACCCCTAGCCATACACATAATTCCTTCTGAGTCCATACACAATGTAACTCTATTGTCCCTGACAATACTGTGTTCTCATACATAGTAACACTGTATCTGATATACCACTCTGTTATGTTGTGCCCCTCTTGCCATGAATGACTCCTCAAGTAATGCCGAGGTTGTATTCCTTGTCTTTCCCACATGTGCGACTCATTTACACTGTCTTTAGTTTCCCTTTGACTCCGAAATTCCAAGATGGCCCCCACAATCACCTGCATAGGATTCTCACTCTAGTTCTCCTCTCGTTTCCGATTGGTAGCGAGAACCTCGTCCACGACTGCTGCCGACTGAGAGTTCATAACCGCCACGGCTGGGTCGGCTGTTACCGCCCGGTTCCAGCAGTGAATGGGGTAGGTCCTCTGCAAATGCACGGAGAAGATGTGTGCGTAACTAACCACTATCAGACCTTTCCCTCCCACTCGTCGGTTATACCTTGGCTTACGAGGCTCACCGGCGAAACCTTTCTGTGTTTGTTGTGTTTCTGGGCCATAGGTGGTGATATCCCGGAACCCCATGTCATGGCGGAAGCTTGCGGTTTCTTGCGACCTTATCGCCGTGACCACAGCGGGTATGTTCAGTGAGTCTCTGTTGTAGCCCTTTTTGATGTACTTACCTGTGTGCCGCTGCCGTTGAGTTGTAATACGCTGCTCCAGTATGCGTGAGAGCTTCCTTGGTAGCCCCTATCGAGATTCAGATAGTGGGACACACTACCTCTGTGCCCTGACACCTTACACTATCGGGGCTTCCCCTGAACCTTGGACCATTGTGACAGGTGGTTAGACACCGCTCGCACCACCCTTGTTAATTAGGTCCAGAGTCATTGATTTCCTTTTTCCATACTTACAGGACACTAGTCTTTACAGTGTCATCGCCTGCTGGAACACTTTGATGAGTATCAATGACCACAATGGAGTGAGTTTAGGAACGTGATGCCACTTGTTTCATTGCAATCCGCCGCTTCACACGAATCCTGTAATCGTCCAAACTGGCGCTGGCTAAGGCCAAATAAATTAAAAAATCTAGGATGGGCGATCGTTCGTTCAACCATCTGGCAGCCGCCCTTTGGAACTTAATGCCCATTGATCTCCGTCTAACCTCAGACCATGCCAGGTTCAGGAAAAGACTAAAATCCTGGCTATTCTCTGTTTAAAGGCCAGTGCTCTAACTTTAGTGCCCTAAGCAATCTAGCGCTGGGATATTCCTCTGGGGATTCGCGTCTGCGCTGCAGAAATAACTAAATAAATAAATCAATGTTGATTCCTACTTCTGGTAGATGTATTTCTCTAATTGTGATTATATTGTCATTCTTGCAAATACTCAGATCATTTCACCATTTTAGTAATTACGAACTTGTGAATTGTGCTAATATTTATCACTTAGGATATATATTCACAGTGCAATGCAGTGTAGTGGTAATCAATTCGAAAGTTCACTGCTTATTCACAGACCCATTAGCACAATTGCCAGGTCTTTTGTGAATATGTAAAATTACAAAAATGCCTGTGCACGTTTGAAAAGGCTTAGTATAGCTGCCTGTTAGTGAGCACTATGTGGTATCTAATTTTGTAACTTATGATGTTATTTTCGTTTCTATAAAGACCAAATGGGTGTCATGTTTTATTGGTGTGACTGCTGTAGGTTGTGGTTACAGATTTGTGTATACGGTCCCAGTCGTGGCCGGCATAACTCGCGGGGGGGGTTGGGTGGGGAAGTGGGGTCAAGCAGGGGGGGTAATTTATTTAAAACAAATTATCTACTGGCGGTCGCTAGTAGATAGTTAAGTTAGGACCGAGTTCCCATAGGAAATCTGAAAATTCTATTTTGAATAACTTTGGCGCCGGTTGACGAATCTTCGTGAAATTTTCAAAACTAATGGGGCACTCCGCTCAGCTCCTACCCTGAAAGTCTCGGGGTGATTCGTCAAGCGGGGGCTGAGAAAAAAGGGGGGTCCCAAAACGCGTTTTCCCCATGCATTTTCCCATAGGACCTTTAGTCGAAGGTACAGCCCGAACGGCTGAACAGAATTACTTGAAATTTGGCAAAGAGGTAGTCCTCAGGTCAGGGATGTGCCTTTTGCATATATGGTGTCAATCTGTTCAGTAGTTTCTGAGAAAATTGCAGTGCGCGAGCGTAATTCTGATTGGTGGTTAGATGTTAGTCAACATTCGAATCGGTCGAAATCAGGAAGTGTCGGACGCCATTTTCTGTGTGGCAGTGAAAAACAAAGGTGGAGAACGTGAAAAGGGGGCAGGGTAGAGAGTTCCTGACCCCCTAGCCTTTGTCAGGGGGTCCCTGAAGAACATTTTATTTATTTTTCAAAAAATCGCGGGGTGCGCGCACGGTGCGCGCACGGCGGCAAAAAATTCATAAAAAAAATAGAATTAAAAATCAAGTTTAAGTGTTTAGATGTTGGTTGGCTCTAAAAAGAGCCGTTGTGTTCATTGAGTATTTTTTGGTACCTATAAGTAAGTACCGATGCAGAGTCTTTAGTTCAAGAGGAAGACTCTGTTCCCTTCATCTGTGAAATGTACACCGTCTCCTCTATAAATGCCTTGCCACTCCCCTCACTATTTCTTCTTATTTCCTGGGAAAAGGAGCTGAACAGTTATCAATTTTACTTGAAAATGGCAGAACAGCAGTCTACTTCAGGGAGTGAGGAGGAGATCTGGATGCACTCAGAAGCATTGGTTCATAGTAGTTTGTGTTCCAGAATCTTCAAACACCACACCCACTCCCCTCAATATTTCTTCTTATTTCCTGGGACAAGGAGCTGAACAGCTATCAACTTTACTTGAAAATGGCAGAACAGCAGTCTACTTCAGGGAGCGAGGAGGAGACCTGGATGCACTCAGAAGGTGTCTTTCAGTAGAATGGCAATATGAAAAGAAAGATAGTTGTAAAATGGAGGCTTACATACTTTTTTTTAATAAAAAGAACTCATTGGCTGTTTCAGACCATTCAACACTAAAAACTAGGCTGCATGTTTACATTTTTAAAAGCATGTTTTGTATTGGTTCAGAAAAAGGTGTTCCCACAGAACATTACTTTGGATTTGCTGTTAGGTTTGAAAAGTCAAGCAATCTTGCTCTTTGGATCAGAAACATTGTGTGCTGCACTTCTGACCTCTCTGCTCACACCTGTGTTCCATGATCTGTTGCTATGCTAGCAGCAAGAACTCATGTTGGGGGTAGGAATCATTTGGAAAGGGTTGAAATTTGCAACCAATAGAAATGTGTGTTTCCATTGAAAAGAAAGGTGGAGAACGTGAAAAGGGGGCAGGGTAGAGAGTTCCTGACCCTCTAGCCTTTGTCAGGGGGTCTCTGAGGGATCCCGAAGGGTGAAAAAAACATTTTTTTTTCCCAAAAATTCGCGGGGTGAGCGCACGGTGCACGCACGACGGCAAAAAATGTGTAAAAAAATAGAATTAAAAATCAAGTGTAAGAGTTTAGATGTTGGTTGGCTCTAAAAAGAGCCGTTGTGTTCATTGAGTGTTTTTTGGTACCTACAAGTAAGTACCGATGCACAGTCTAAAGTTCAAGAGGAAGACTCTGTTCCCTTCATCTGTGAAATGTACACCGTCTCCTCTATAAATGCCTTGCATATTGTAACGCAAGTTGTTGTGGTATATAGAACCCATACCATAGTCTCTGAGGAAAGCAAAAACAGACTTATTGACGTGCTTTCTTGCTTTCTCAATCGGCGGACAATATTGGTTGGACCAGTTCCACTTTTGCCTTTGGCATATATTAGAATATACAAGGGTAGTTTGTGGAAAAAGTGACATCAATTGCACAAAGGTGTCCTTAACAAGCATTTCCAGACCTACCCCAGTTAAAGTGCCTAGGTCATTTCCACCACAGTGCACAATTATAAGGTTAGGCTGTGGGAGATGTAGAAAGGATTTCATCAAAGGCATTAATTGGTGCCACTTTAACCCTCTCTGACCAATCCATTTAATGTCTACATTTGGCAAAGCAAGGTCTTTCACAATACCTCTTTTTTCTGCATACTTTTCACTCCAGAAGACATAGCTATGACCTACAATCCACACTCTGAACATCTTTCAAGGAGATCTGGATGCACTCAGAAGGTGTCTTTCAGTAGAATGGCTATATGAAAAGAAAGATAGTTGTAAAATGGAGGCTTACATACTTTTTTAAATAAAAAGAACTCATTGGCTGTTTCACACCATTCTACACTAAAAACTAGGCTGTATGTTTACATTTTTAAAAGCATGTTTTGTATTGGTTCAGAAAAATGTGTTCCCACAGAACATTACTTTGGATTTGCTGTTAGGTTTGAAAAGTCAAGCACTCTTGCACTTTGGATTAGAAACATTGTGTGCTGAACTTCTGACCTCTCTGCTCACACCAGTGTTCCATGATCTGTTGCTATGGTAGCAGGCAGAAGTCATGTTGGGGGTAGGAATCATTTGGAAAGGGTTGAAATTTGCAACCAATAGAAATGTGTGCTTCCATTTAAAAAAATGTGGGAAGCAATGTGATTTGAAATTAACATGTATATGTGTGAAAAAAGAGAGGGAAAGTTTGCCATTTACTGGTTCTGGTGAGAGGTGTACAGCTCAGAGATTCTGGCTCTGATAATCTGCTGTGCGAGTGCCACATTTCTTTCTCAACTAACTACTTTTACAGGTGAGTTATGAATTTGAGAGGGGATTTATGTGGTGCATTTTGAAATAAGTAATAGAAATATGTTTCTTCTTTTAAAGTTGTGTTTTACATTTTATGTTTTGGAAGATATTTAACTGCCTTGAACTTGTAAGATATTATGGAGCAGTGGCGTCACTAGGGGGTTGCGGGGGGTGCGGACCGCACCGGATGACACCCTCACATGGGGTGACACCATTCTGGGTGGTCACGCTGTGTTGGCTGCAGTGCTGGCCAAACTTTCTCCACTCTACAAATAGACAGCTCTCTGCAGCGCAGCCTCGCCTTTGCTTTATAATCAGGAGGAACCCCTTAGCCGGCCGAAAGATTATTATCCAATTAGGCTATAACGACGTGAGGTGATGTCGACTTTCGAAACACGTCACTCACGTGGCTCCCGCTAGTCCTTCCGGGTTTCTTGCCCCCCCGCCTTGGGTCCTCGTGCTCTCAAGCCGTACGGTGCGTTATTTCCTTCAGGTAAGGCTCCTTCTTAGAATTAAGGGTGGCCTTTTTAATCTATTGTTGATCGTTGCGCCTGTTCTCTGCCTCCGTTGGTTCCGCCCTGCAGTATCCCCAAGGTACAAGTTCCACAGTGAAGGGAGGGGCTGCAGCACTTCAGTGAGATCTCACCGCCCCGGGCCCGTCCCACACGTAATTCCCAATAAAAGCAGCTGCCCCGTGGTGGAGCAGCTGCTGAGGATAAAAAACACCGGCGGCTCCCTGTTAGCACTCCGGTGGGGTCCCTTGCTGGCAGGAAGGCTTTAATCCCCAAAGAAATACCCCCACGACGGACTCAGGCCCAGTTCTAGACCCTGGCTCACCCAAACAGGAGCCTTGGCCCTCGCAGTGAGGACTTGAAGGCAGGCGCGCAGCTTCCCGGGCGCGCACACACACAGTTTTAGAGATTATCGCAGCCGCACCCGAGTACTTCACAGGTCTTTAAAAGACCATTTACATGTTAACGAGGCTTTGTTTATTTTTTCACCCCTTCATCTCCACATGGCAAAGGCGACAATGTTCTACTGCATGGATATTTCGTTTTCTATGCAGCGCAGGAGAAAATAAGTTTCTTTATTCCGATTCACCTTTCCTGACCCCTGCAGCTGTTTATCACATCAGGCAGTGACACAAAGTTTGACTAATGGAGTAGGTAAGAGAATGTGTTACTATTTAGTTTAAAAAAAAAAATATGCACAGGCCCAGCAGGACACATACTTCGTGAGTGCTTCATTTAAACAGTTTTTATCATTATCATGGCCGATGCAGATGCAGGACAACAATGAGACAATACAAAATGCCCAGATAACGCTGGTGATTAATGATCCTGCTGGAGAGCTATCATTTGTCTGTTAGTTTTTAAATGCAGATGAACTGTATTTTATGTGGAAGCTCAGTGGGTTACTGCCTTTGTCACAGAGATCCTTGTGTTACTTGCAGTTCAGAAGTTACAATTCTAACATAGGACAGTGACCAATGAACTGTCACCAAAGAGCTGCATACAAACATGAATGGTATAGTTTTTTTGTTTTGTGATATAGTTAGAACTTCCTCAGTCTTTCATCATTCTAATGTTGCGAAAATTAGTATGTTTGGGCAGATATACATTTGTATCAGTAAACCTGACCCCCATGGAAATACTCTTTAAATCCTAAGGTTGTGTTTCCCCAGACCAAACCCTCTTAAAATATACTGCCCACCAGTATGGATGACATGTGATTCATACACCCTGTAATACTCATTGGCTTATGTGGCATTCCCTATAGACTGATTTACATACTTGTATGATTCATTGTCTGTATAATGTGTGCGTGGTGTAAAGTACTGACACACACTACACTGATATGAGTAGCGCTGTACAACAAATGAAATGCATATGAGAGTGGGGCTACGTAAAGATGAGGGGCACTGTTGAAGGGTGGCAGTGAGGGAATCCGAGGAGGAGGTCAATAGGGGAGGGGCTATGGAGCGATGAGGGGCACTGCTGGAGGGTGGCAGTGAGGGAATCCTAGGAGGAGGTCAATAGGGGGAGGGGCTCCAGAGAGATGAGGGGCACTGTTGGAGGGTGGCAGTGAGGGAATCTGAGGAGGAGGTCATAAGGGGGGCTATGGGGAAATGAGGGGCACTTGTGGCATGTGGCAGTGAGGGAATCCGAGGAGGAGGTCATAAGGGGGGGGCTATGGGGAGATGAGGGGCACTTGCGGCATGTGCCAGTGAGGGAATCAGAGGGGGAGGTCAATAGGGGGGGCCATGGAGGGATGAGGGGCACTGTTGGAAGGTGGTAGTAAAGGTATTTACGGAGAAAGAGGTTTTTAGTGCGGCGCCAAAAAAGACTTTCGCATCAGCGCTGAAGCCGGCCCTGTCATGGCATTTCTGTTTTTGTTTATTTAATTAGCAGTCGGGTCGTTAGGGCAACTGTGAAACATACTTTAAAGTGCGTGCTAATTATATTTACCGCTATATTCAATGTTTTACATTTGAAGGTGATTTTACTAATGTTTTTAGAGGGAAAAATGAAAGTGGAGCCCGATGGTGCCTGATATGGGGCTGGGGCCCAAGGTCAGCTGTGAGATAAGGTGCACTGGAGAGGAGTAGTGGATACCAAGCCTGTAAGGGAGTGCGTCGCTGAGTCCGGGGTCAGGTGGAGGTAGTAATGAAGAGGGATTCTCACAGAAGGCTTGCAGAAAGGGAGCCTGAGAAGTGTCACTTGCCTGATACTCCCACCTCAGAAACCTCCTCTTCCCATCAAAGGGACATTACATGGAAAAAACACTTTTTGAGAGTGATAATATTTAGAAAGAGATTTGGAAAAGAGTGCGTTTTACTGGGCCTTGTAAGACTAAGAAGAGATAAAGGAGGGCCCTGACGCAGGCCTGTCTAGACATATATGCAACAAATCGAGCCCGCAGTGGCCCACGCAAATGCACCCTTGGCCCACCCAAATAAAAATTCCTGGAGCCGGGCCTGCCACGACTGTAGGCACCCTATTAGGGTAAGAAAACACAAAGGATCTCACCTCTGGAGATCAGCCTGGCGGAAGGTCTGTATGCCGCCACGAGCATGTAGTTCCTGGGTGATTCCGAGTAAGCAGGACAGCTCCTGCACTGGAAATAAACTATTATAATATCAGTTTGGCTGTACTCTGTGAAGCCTGTGGGGAGATGATATGTGCAGGGGGGACCAGGAGTGCATACATGCCAACATTTCAGAAGAGCAAAGTGGGAGTTTTTGGGAAAAAATCGGGAGAATGTGGCCTTGAATTGGGTTACTGTCATATATGGGCTTTGGAAGTGAGCTGCTGCAGGATCAGAAATTTGAAACGCAAATGTACGTTTTATTCTTACCTTTCAGAAGCATGGAGCGCAATGGCAGGCAGAGAGAGGGTGATGCAAGTGTTGTGCACTGGCCTGGCAGGTTGCTGCCTGGCAGTGCATACACCAACCCCCCCTCGTGTGTGGCAGCCGCATCCGAGTACTTCACAGGTCTTTAAAAGACCATTCATTTGTTAATGGGGCTTTGGTGGTTTTTCACCCCTTCTAGAGCCCCTGCATCGCCACTGACTATTGCTGGAAGAATTAGCACGTTATACAATACCAAGCCCTGTCAGCTGAAACGCCGAGGAATCTGGTTTCTGGATGCTTGATTCGGGAGGCGGGAGACTAGCCTTGAAATCGGTAGTCTCCCGCCTGAATCGGGAGGGTTGACATATCTGCAGGAGTGAGTGACAGAGATTGCAGACATTTCGTTCAAAATGGAAGCTTACACAGATATGTGGCCTATCTAAACCACATTAATAACTTCATTTCTAGACATCAGAAGAAATTAGTTGCAATTGCAATTATGTCAATATGTCTATACATGTAGAATCATGTGTAAGAATGCATAGTACACGTTATTATTGAAACATAAAACTTGAAAAGCCTTTCCACAAGTGCACATGTAAGATGTTTACCTATAAGCCTCCCGATTTGGGAGTCCACATGTTAGATAAATCCTGTAATGAGCGCATTTGACCAACCTGAGTTTCCTGTACTAAAGGTGCCTATGGTAGAGTTTACTGTGTTATTATGGATGCTTGTGATGCATTTTTTCTATAGACATCTTTTATTGGTTTTTATCAAAATACCAGTAACAAATACAGAAACAAAAGCCATCTCCAACCATTTGACATAGAGAAGCAGGTCATTACAGCTCTTCTCATATAATAACACTGGAGTATTACTCCCAGGTCAAAAGTACGGAATAAGTCACCAGGCATCTGTATCATTAGATTTCACTTTGTCATCTGAGGAGAGTACCTGTGAGCCCCTCAGGTCTACGAAGTTACCCCCCATACTCCCAAGTATCTCTCTGCCTTCTCATCACAGCTACATTTTGTTAGGTGCGCCTCATCTGCCACAGCCCATTCAATCACATCCTTCGCCCATCTTTCCACACTGGGACCAGCCTGAACCATCCAGGTAATTGCAACCCTTCTCTTAGCCAAAAATAACAACAGGTGTAAGAACTTATCCATCTCACAACAGGCAATCAACCAGATTCGTCTCTATTGCCATTCTCACTATGGTCCCGTTATTTGTCAACTGTGTCCACTGGCGGACTCGTAGCGGAGGAGGTCAATGTGGTAAGTCATGAGGGGGTGACACCATGAGTTACCCGCACCGGGTGACACCAACCCTAGTGACGCCACTGTTATGGAGTATGTCTTCACCATCAGTTAAGGTGTACTGGTATCACTCAGGAATACTGTTTTGTGCCTAGAATCACCTCATGAGTCTGTGTGCACACAGGAATTGTTGTCAGAGATTTAATTTGTGTTGCTCTTGTTCTATAAGTCTTGCACTCGCAGGAAAGGGGCAGCTTGTTTTCTTGAACTGTGATGGTTAGCATTCAGCACAAATCAATATCTCACAAATGAGAGGCAAATGCTAACACATTTGAAATCAACATGGTAGATTTTCCTTCCACTCCTGCAATGGGTGAGGTAGTTCCTACATGTTCAAAACTCCAATTAACCCTTACCACACATGTACTCTTACATACATCTCTGCAGTCTTCATGCAGTTGTGCAAGCGTCCATGCAGATCTCTCTTGCACCTGACAATACACGGTCTTCAGAAGCACACTCTTAGCACACAGACAGCTGATTTTCCTGCACTCCCATGCTAACTATTCAGCACTGTGTGGTATTTCAGATAGCAGTGTGTAACGCTAACACATTCAACGTCACCAAGGCTCATTTCCTTTGCTCTAGTCTAATCACTCACCCAGGTTCCACATGCTCATGGTCTCAAGTAGCTGTTAGGACATGTGCTCTTTTCTGCCTCTCTAAACTATAAGGAAAATGTGTCAGGCTGTTACAGTAATTATCACTTGCTCTACCACAGTAGTAAATGTACTTTGAAATTGCCAATCAAATATCGTTTTCTGCCTAGAATCACACCATGAGTCTGTCTGCACACAGGAATTGTTGTCAGAGATTTAATTCGTGTTGCTCTTGTTCTGTAAGACTTGCACTCGCAGGAAAGGGGCAGCTTGTTTTCTTGAACTGTGATGGTTAGCATTCAGCACAAATCACTATCTCACAAATGAGAGGCAAATGCTAACACATTTGAAATCAACATGGTAGATTTTCGTTCCACTCCTGCAATGGGTGAGGTAGATCCTACATGTTCAAAACTCCAATTAACCCTTACCACACATGTACTCTTACATACATCTCTGCAGTCTTCATGCAGTTGTGCAAGCGTCCATGCAGATCTCTCTTGCACCTGACAATACACATTCTCCAGAAGCACACCCTTAGCACACAGGCAGCTGATTTTCCTGCACTCCCATGCTTACTATTCAGCACTGTGTGGTATTTCAGATAGCAGTGTGTAACACTAACACATTCAACGTCACCAAGGCTCATTTCCTTTGCTCTAGTCTAATCACTCACTCAGGTTCCACATGCTCATGGTCTCAAGTAGCTGTTAGGACATGTACTCTTTTCTGCCTCTCTAAACTATAAGGAAAATTTGTCAGGCTGTTACAGTAATTATCACTTGCTCTACCACAGTAGTAAATGTGCTTTGAAATTGCCAATCAGATATCGTTTTCTGCCTAGAATCACACCATGAGTCTGTCTGCACACAGGAATTGTTGTCAGAGATTTAATTCGTGTTGCTCTTGTTCTGTAAGACTTGCACTCGCAGGAAAGGGGCAGCTTGTTTTCTTGAACTGTGATGGTTAGCATTCAGCACAAATCACTATCTCACAAATGAGAGGCAAATGCTAACACATTTGAAATCAACTTGGTAGATTTTCGTTCCACTCCTGCAATGGGTGAGGTAGATCCTACATGTTCAAAACTCCAATTAACCCTTACCACACATGTACTCTTACATACATCTCTGCAGTCTTCATGCAGTTGTACAAGCGTCCATGCAGATCTCTCTTGCACCTGACAATACACATTCTCCAGAAGCACACTCTTAGCACACAGGCAGCTGATTTTCCTGCACTCCCATGCTTACTATTCAGCACTGTGTGGTATTTCAGATAGCAGTGTGTAACACTAACACATTCAACGTCACCAAGGCTCATTTCCTTTGCTCTAGTCTAATCACTCACCCAGGTTCCACATGCTCATGGTCTCAAGTAGCTGTTAGGACATGTGCTCTTTTCTGCCTCTCTAAACTATAAGGAAAATGTGTCAGGCTGTTACAGTAATTATCACTTGCTCTACCACAGTAGTAAATGTGCTTTGAAATTGCCAATCAAATATCGTTTTCTGCCTAGAATCACACCATGAGTCTGTGTGCACACAGGAATTGTTGTCATAGATTTAATTTGCGTTGCACTTGTTCTGTAAGACTTGCACTCGCAGGAAAGGGGCAGCTTGTTCTCTTGAACTGTGATGGTTACCATTTAGCACAAATCAATATCTCACAAATGAAAGGCAAATGCTAACACATTTGAAATCAACATGGTAGATTTTCGTTCCACTCCTGCAATGGGTGAGGTAGATCCTACATGTTCAAAACTCCAATTAACCCTTACCACACATGTACTCTTACATACATCTCTGCAGTCTTCATGCAGTTGTGCAAGCGTCCATGCAGATCTCTCTTGCACCTGACAATACACAATCTCCAGAAGCACACTCTTAGCACACAGGCAGCTGATTTTCCTGCACTCCCATGCTTACTATTCAGCACTGTGTGGTATTTCAGATAGCAGTGTGTAACGCTAACACATTCAACGTCACCAAGGCTCATTTCCTTTGCTCTAGTCTAATCACTCACCCAGGTTCCACATGCTCATGGTCTCAAGTAGCTGTTAGGACATGTGCTCTTTTCTGCCTCTCTAAACTATAAGGAAAATGTGTCAGGCTGTTACAGTAATTATCACTTGCTCTACCACAGTAGTAAATGTGCTTTGAAATTGCCAATCAAATATCGTTTTCTGCCTAGAATCACACCATGAGTCTGTGTGCACACAGGAATTGTTGTCATAGATTTAATTTGTGTTGCACTTGTTCTGTAAGACTTGCACTCGCAGGAAAGGGGCAGCTTGTTCTCTTGAACTGTGATGGTTAGCATTTAGCACAAATCAATATCTCACAAATGAAAGGCAAATGCTAACACATTTGAAATCAACATGGTAGATTTTCGTTCCACTCCTGCAATGGGTGAGGTAGATCCTACATGTTCAAAACTCCAATTAACCCTTACCACACATGTACTCTTACATACATCTCTGCAGTCTTCATGCAGTTGTGCAAGCGTCCATGCAGATCTCTCTTGCACCTGACAATACACAATCTCCAGAAGCACACTCTTAGCACACAGGCAGCTGATTTTCCTGCACTCCCATGCTTACTATTCAGCACTGTGTGGTATTTCAGATAGCAGTGTGTAACGCTAACACATTCAACGTCACCAAGGCTCATTTCCTTTGCTCTAGTCTAATCACTCACCCAGGTTCCACATGCTCATGGTCTCAAGTAGCTGTTAGGACATGTGCTCTTTTCTGCCTCTCTAAACTATAAGGAAAATGTGTCAGGCTGTTACAGTAATTATCACTTGCTCTACCACAGTAGTAAATGTGCTTTGAAATTGCCAATCAAATATCGTTTTCTGCCTAAAATCACACCATGAGTCTGTCTGCACACAGGAATTGTTGTCAGAGATTTAATTCGTGTTGCTCTTGTTCTGTAAGACTTGCACTCGCAGGAAAGGGGCAGCTTGTTTTCTTGAACTGTGATGGTTAGCATTCAGCACAAATCACTATCTCACAAATGAGAGGCAAATGCTAACACATTTGAAATCAACATGGTAGATTTTCGTTCCACTCTTGCAATGGGTGAGGTAGATCCTACATGTTCAAAACTCCAATTAACCCTTACCACACATGTACTCTTACATACATCTCTGCAGTCTTCATGCAGTTGTGCAAGCGTCCATGCAGATCTCTCTTGCACCTAACAATACACAGTCTCCAGAAGCACACTCTTAGCACACAGGCAGCTGATTTTCCTGCACTCCCATGCTTACAATTCAGCACTCTGTGGTATTTCAGATAGCAGTGTGTAACGCTAACACATTCAACGTCACCAAGGCTCATTTCCTTTGCTCTAGTCTAATCACTCACCCAGGTTCCACATTGTTGGACAGGCCACATGAAGGGCTTGCTCCCTCGCCGCATGACAAGGCCCAAGCCCCGGACTCCCAGGTGTTACCCACAAGGGCAACCCGCACCCCGTCTCCCAACGGAACTCCTGCCCCCGGACATCCATGTATCATGGGGCCGAACCACTACCGGCTCCCCCGGCCGGATCAGCCGCCATCTTGGACACTGCGCCACGAGGCCGCGTGGCCTCAGCTCGACCCTAACCCTGGGCCTGGCCCGGCCCCGACATCCCGGCACCACCATCCACCCAGGAGGTGAACGGACCACTTGGCAGGTCAATGGGAGAAAGAAGTGTCGATGGCTCTCCCCCGCGAGGTGCCGATCGCCCTCCAGCTCCCCCGGGCGCTGGCTCCACCCCCTGCTGGGTGTCTGGACTCCCTCATCCCGGACCCCCCGACCTCCAAGTGCGAGGGTCCGGACATCAAAGGGCGCCAGACCTATAACTAGGGCAGCTCCAGAGCAGGAAGGCAGTTGTATCCTGGAGTCGAGAGACACCGAGAAGAACTCAGCCTTGACGGACTACTGGCGCTGCCGTAGCCCTGCCTTGTGAATTATCGTCCTGCCTGCTGGTGCTGCCGCGGCCTTCTGCATCATCCATCCTCGTCGGGACCTGCTGGCGCTGCCGCGGACCGTTGTAACGACCACCTTCATCGGGACCTGCTGGCGCTGCCGCGGACCGTGTAACGACCACCTTCATCGGGACCTGCTGGCGCTGCCGCGGACCGTGTAACGACCACCTTCACCGGGACCTGCTGGCGCTGCCGCGGCCCGTCCAAGCTAGAACACCGAGCTCGAGGATTGTGAGCTACCCACCATACCATCTCAGCTACCAGATTGGTAATCAGACTGTCCCGCTACCCCCTTTTCCCAAACCAAGAGACTAGAATCGAGGGGACCCCTGAGTCCAGACCTCCTTGTACCATTTCATCGTACCTCAAGAAATCGCCTATAAAGAATGTTAAATCCTATCCTTGTGTGGTGTGTATCTGTGGGGGGGAAGTTACTCATCTGTACGATCGCTGGAGACGGCTCTCCCCGGAGACCTCTCCCCTTGTCCTCGGCCGACCCTCCCGGTCCGTCTAACATTGGTGGCCAGCGGCGCGATCCGAATCAACGCGTAATCGTACAGAGAGTAGCTCACCCCACGACAAAACCACAATGTCAACCAAAGAGAGCGGATCCACCGAGAAATTCCAGATGGATAAATTGGAAGAGTATAGCCATCGTGAACTGAAACAATTCTGCATGGAACTAGGCATTGCTACCACCGGCCTGAGTACCAAAGACGATTTTAAGCACGCCATTGAGTCGTGGGCAGAAACCGGGGTCGCCGGATCCCCAGACCAAAACGGTGCAGCATCGGAGAGGAACGCCACGGCTCCCGAGGAGCGAGGAACGGGCCTCTCGCAGGAAGAGATCCAAGAAAGAGAAAAAAACAGATTACATGAGTTGGAAATGGCACGACTCAAAATGGACGGTGAACTAAAATTAGCCGAGCAAAAACTGAACCTAGAACATCTGCGGCTCCGAGAAGAACGGGAAGAAAAACAGAGGCAGAGAGAGCTCGAAGAAAAAAGACTAACATTCGAACACGAGCGCAAACTGGCAGAAATAGAACTACGGAAGCAGAACAAAGAACCGGAGGTGCCCGAGCGACCGCGCACCCCGGGAGCAACCGAAAAGAAAGTCCACATCCCCAAGGATGTTGTCCGAGAGTATGTCCGAGAGGACGACATACAACAGTGGTTCAAAGCCTACGAGATCGCCATGACCTCCCACCGGATCGATCGGAGTGACTGGGGAGCCGGCCTATGGGGGAGGTTCGTCAACGAAGGCCGCGATGCCCTACTGCAGCTCCCAGACCATCAGATGTCATCCTATGACCACATGAAGGCTGCCCTCCTCACCCGATATGGGCTCACACCCGAAATGTACCGCCAGTGGTTTCGGGACTGCACCCGGATCCCGGGTACAACGTGGGTGGAATATGTCAACTATATCAGCCGAGCCTTCGAGGGTTGGATCAAGGGAAGCCACGTAACGACCTACGAGCAACTTTTTAATCTCATGGTGTGGGAGCACCTGTCTAACAACTGCTTCGTCGAGCTCAGGCAGCACCTCCTCGACAGTAAATTGACTGACCCACGGCAACTCGCCGCCGAAGCTGACCGGTGGGAAAGCACCCGAGTGGGCCGGAGAGGGCCACACGAGCAAAACCGGAACAACCAAGGTCAGCACCGTCCCCGAGGAGGAGGAGGAGGCCAGGGGCGAGGGAGAGACACCGTCCCGGCCACTCCCGCTGCCAGCACCCCGCCCCCGGCCGGTCGGGGCAACCCCCCGATGCGCCCGGGGTTCCGAGCCAACGTCACGTGTCACCGATGCCAGCGAGTCGGCCACTACGCCAATGACCCGAACTGCCCGCAGAACCAAACGCCAAAACCCCGCCAGGTAGCTGCCGCCGCCCTGGGGGGAGAACAAATCTCCGAGGAACAAGAAGAATATGAGCAGGCACAACAAGAGTGGGAACCGGCCGCCATGGTTCTAGCGTGCCTAGGGGGAAAAGACATGGTCCCGCGGGCTCCCCTACCCGCCAACACCAGAAAATATAGCCAGTGGGTGAACATTAATGGGCGCTGGGCCGAAGCCCTACGTGACACAGGGGCCAGTGTGACGGCCGTCCGCTGTCACCTGGTAAAACCAGAGCAGATCCTGCCGAACATTCTCTGCCCCGTCCGCTCAGCCGACAATTCCGAGAGTCTATGTCGGATGGCCTGCGTCCCCTTCGAATGGGGAGGGGTCTCCGGCATGTTGAAGGTGACGGTCCGGGATGATGCCCCCGTGGACTGTCTCCTGGGGAATGATCTTGAGAGTTCCCCGTGGGCCGCCGTCGAAAGAAGAGAGCACCTGGGGATGCTGGGCCTCCCGGACTGGGCGTGCGTAACCACCCGGTCCATGGCCGCCCGTGCCATCCCCCGACCAGAAGAACCAGAATGGCCTGCACCTCCTCCCCCGATCGCTCCAGTAGAGGACACCGACTATACCGACCCCCCAGAGCCAACACCCAAAGGGGTCGCCCAGCCCCAGGACCTTCCCGGCCTGGCTCAGTGGCGTCAAGAAGGGGGGCCCACCCAGGAACAGTTCCGCCAGGAGCAGAAGACCTGTCCCTCCCTCGAGGGACTCCGCCAGCAAGCCATCGCCCAGAGCGCAGGGGACTCCACCGGAGCCCATTGGGTCTATTGGGATAACGACCTGTTATACAGTGAACAGAGAATCGCGGAGTTAGGGGCCAGTCGAGTGCTGGTGGTGCCCCTCCGTTTCAGAGACTTCCTGCTAAATTTGGCCCACGATGTCCCCCTGGCTGGACACCTGGGCCAGGACAAAACCTACAGTCGCCTGGTGACCCACTTTTTCTGGCCGAGGATGCGAAACGACGTCCTCAACCACTGCCGGTCCTGCCCCACGTGCCAGGCCAGCGGGAAGAGCGGCCGCAAGCTCAAAGCACCTCTGCAACCCTTCCCAGTTGTCACCACCCCGTTCGAGAGGGTAGGAATAGACATTGTGGGGCCCCTGGACCCCCGCACAGCACAAGGACATCGGTTCATCCTGGTACTGGTGGACCACGCCACCCGCTACCCCGAGGCTGTGCCCCTGCGAACTGTAACAGCTCCGGTGGTCGGCCGGGCCTTAATGGGGATCTTCTCTCGGGTGGGCTTCCCCCGAGAAGTCGTCAGCGACCGAGGCACAAACTTTATCTCGAAATATATGAAGTCCCTCTGGCAACAGTGCGGGGTCACCTACCGATTCACGACCCCCTATCATCCTCAAGGGAACGGACTAGTTGAGCGATTCAACCGCAAACTCAAGGGAATGATTGGGGGATTGGAAGAGCCCCTCCGTCGCCAGTGGGATGTACTACTTCCGTGCCTCCTCTTCGCCTATCGAGAAGTTCCCCAGAAGTCCCTCGGTTTTAGCCCTTTCGAACTCCTGTACGGGCACCCTGTGCGAGGGCCCCTCAGCCTAGTCAAAGAAGGTTGGGAGATGGCCCCCCTAAAGACCCCTCCAGACGTCTTCAAGTACCTCCTGGCACTACGCAATCAGACCCGGCGGTTCAGGGAAATGGCAAAAGCGAATCTTGAGGCCAGTCAGGAGGACATGAAAAAATGGTACGATCAAAATGCCTCCTCCGTCGAATTCGAACCTGGTCAACAAGTGTGGGTGATGTCCCCCACCGAACCATGTGCCTTGCAGGACAAGTGGACGGGGCCCTTCAAAGTGGTCGAACGCAAGAGCCCCGTCACCTATCTCATCGATATGGAGTCTCCCCGGAACCCCCTCCGGGTCCTCCACACCAACAGACTCAAACCCCACTTTGTGCGCTCGGAACTCAGCCTCCTGATGGCTACAGACAGTGGGGCGGAAGAAGACTCCGAGCCTCTCCCTGATCTCCTGAAGACTCAGGAGAAAGACGGTTCCGTGGACGGGGTCCGGCTCTCCGATGCCCTCACCCCAGAGCAACGCCAAGGCTGCCGGGACCTCCTGCTGCAGTTTGCTACTCTGTTTTCCCTCACCCCAGGGGTCACCCCCTGGTGCTTGCACGACGTGGAC
This sequence comes from Triturus cristatus, assembly GCF_964204655.1. NCBI lineage: Eukaryota > Metazoa > Chordata > Amphibia > Caudata > Salamandridae > Triturus > Triturus cristatus. Next base: position 470,755,754 of record NC_140590.1, on the reverse strand, counting down.
ACTGGGGACAGTCCCCCTATCCGACACCGGGCCTACCGCGTACCAGATCGGGTGCGGGCCTGCATCCAAGAGGAAGTGTCCAAGATGCTCACGCTCGGGGTCATCGAGCCCTCGGACAGCCCCTGGGCCAGCCCGGTCGTGCTGGTCCCCAAAGCCGCTGCCCCCGGCACCACTCCTGAACTCCGATTCTGCGTCGACTATCGGGGCTTGAATGCTGTCACCAGGACCGACGCTCATCCCATCCCCCGAGCGGATGAATTGATCGACCGCATGGGGGCTGCCCGCTACCTCAGCATCTTCGACCTGACAGCGGGCTACTGGCAGATCGGTCTCACACCCCGGGCCCAAGAACGGTCCGCCTTTTCTACCCCCGATGGCCACTACCACTTCAAGGTCATGCCCTTCGGCATGAAGAATGCCCCAGCTACTTTTCAGCGACTAGTGAACCAGGTCTTGGCGGGGCTCGAAGAGTTCAGCGCCGCCTACCTGGACGACATCGCTGTATACAGCCACCACTGGTCCGACCACCTCCACCACCTCCGAGAGGTCCTGCAAGCCCTCCAGCGGGCCGGTCTCACAATCAAGGCTGGCAAGTGCCAAATTGGTCAGGGGTCCGTGACCTACCTCGGACACCAGGTGGGAAGCGGTCTGGTGGCCCCTCTGCAACTCAAAATCGCTGCCATCCATCCTGGCAAACCCCAGTCACGCAGACCGAGGTCCGAGCCTTCTTGGGACTCACCGCCTACTACCGGCGGTTCGTGAGGGACTATGGCAGCATTGTGGGGCCCCTCACGGGTCTCACGTCCAAAAACCACCCGAAGAAGATTAACTGGACCCCCGACTGTCAAGCGGCCTTCAAGAAGCTGAAAGCCGCCCTGTGCACCGCCCCTGTGCTCCAGGCCCCCGATTACAGTCGGGAATTCATTGTGCAAACGGACGCCTCCGACCACGGCATCGGGGCGGTTCTCTCCCAGCTGAACCCCGAGGGTCTTGACCAGCCGGTGGCCTTCATCAGCAGACGCCTCCTGGCCCGAGAACAGCGCTGGAGCACAATCGAGAGGGAGGCCTTCGCAGTAGTGTGGGCCCTCAAAAAGCTCCAGCCCTATCTCTTCGGTACCCACTTCCGGGTGCAAACTGATCATCGACCCCTGCAGTGGCTAATGCAGATGCGGGGGGAAAACCCAAAACTATTGCGCTGGTCCATCTCCCTGCAGGGGATGGACTTCACTGTGGAACATCGACCGGGCCAAGACCACGCCAACGCAGATGGCCTGTCACGCTTTTTCCGCCTCGACGAGGAGAGTCCCCAAGAGGATGGGTGACTCTCCCCGCCTTCAGCTGGGGGGGACGCATGTTGGACAGGCCACATGAAGGGCTTGCTCCCTCCCCGCATGACAAGGCCCAAGCCCCGGACTCCCAGGTGTTACCCACAAGGGCAATCCGCACCCCGTCTCCCAACGGAACTCCTGCCCCCGGACATCCATGTATCATGGGGCCGAACCACTACCGGCTCCCCCGGCCGGATCAGCCGCCATCTTGGACACTGCGCCACGAGGCCGTGTGGCCTCAGCTCGACCCTAACCCTGGGCCTGGCCCGGCCCCGACATCCCGGCACCACCATCCACCCAGGAGGTGAACGGACCACTTGGCAGGTCAATGGGAGAAAGAAGTGTCGATGGCTCTCCCCCGCCAGGTGCCGATCGCCCTCCAGCTCCCCCGGGCGCTGGCTCCACCCCCTGCTGGGTGTCTGGACTCCCTCATCCCGGACCCCCCGACCTCCAAGTGCGAGGGTCCGGACATCAAAGGGCGCCAGACCTATAACTAGGGCAGCTCCAGAGCAGGAAGGCAGTTGTATCCTGGAGTCGAGAGACACCGAGAAGAACTCAGCCTTGACGGACTACTGGCGCTGCCGTAGCCCTGCCTTGTGAATTATCGTCCTGCCTGCTGGCGCTGCCGCAGCCTTCTGCATCATCCATCCTCGTCGGGACCTGCTGGCGCTGCCGCGGACCGTTGTAACGACCACCTTCATCGGGACCTGCTGGCGCTGCCGCGGACCGTGTAATGACCACCTTCATCGGGACCTGCTGGCGCTGCCGCGGACCGTGTAACGACCACCTTCACCGGGACCTGCTGGCGCTGCCGCGGCCCGTCCAAGCTAGAACACCGAGCTCGAGGATTGTGAGCTACCCACCATACCATCTCAGCTACCAGATTGGTAATCAGACTGTCCCGCTACCCCCTTTTCCCAAACCAAGAGACTAGAATCGAGGGGACCCCTGAGTCCAGACCTCCTTGTACCATTTCATCGTACCTCAAGAAATCGCCTATAAAGAACGTTAAATCCTATCCTTGTGTGGTGTGTATCTGTGGGGGGGAAGTTACTCATCTGTACGATCGCTGGAGACGGCTCTCCCCGGAGACCTCTCCCCTTGTCCTCGGCCGACCCTCCCGGTCCGTCTAACACACATGCTCATGGTCTCAAGTAGCTGTTAGGACATGTGCTCTTTTCTGCCTCTCTAAACTATAAGGAAAATGTGTCAGGCTGTTACAGTAATTATCACTTGCTCTACCACAGTAGTAAATGTGCTTTGAAATTGCCAATCAAATATCGTTTTCTGCCTAGAATCACACCATGAGTCTGTCTGCACACAGGAATTGTTGTCAGAGATTTAATTTGTGTTGCTCTTGTTCTGTAAGACTTGCACTCGCAGGAAAGGGGCAGCTTGTTTTCTTGAACTGTGATGGTTAGCATTCAGCACAAATCACTATCTCACAAATGAGAGGCAAATGCTAACACATTTGAAATCAATATGGTAGATTTTCGTTCCACTCCTGCAATGGGTGAGGTAGATCCTACATGTTCAAAACTCCAATTAACCCTTACCACACATGTACTCTTACATACATCTCTGCAGTCTTCATGCAGTTGTGCAAGCGTCCATGCAGATCTCTCTTGCACCTGACAATACACATTCTCCAGAAGCACACTCTTAGCACACAGGCAGCTGATTTTCCTGCACTCCCATGCTTACTATTCAGCACTGTGTGGTATTTCAGATAGCAGTGTGTAACACTAACACATTCAACGTCACCAAGGCTCATTTCCTTTGCTCTAGTCTAATCACTCACCCAGGTTCCACATGCTCATGGTCTCAAGTAGCTGTTAGGACATGTGCTCTTTTCTGCCTCTCTAAACTATAAGGAAAATGTGTCAGGCTGTTACAGTAATTATCACTTGCTCTACCACAGTAGTAAATGTGCTTTGAAATTGCCAATCAAATATCGTTTTCTGCCTAGAATCACACCATGAGTCTGTGTGCACACAGGAATTGTTGTCATAGATTTAATTTGTGTTGCACTTGTTCTGTAGGACTTGCACTCGCAGGAAAGGGGCAGCTTGTTTTCTTGAACTGTGATGGTTAGCATTTAGCACAAATCAATATCTCACAAATGAAAGGCAAATGCTAACACATTTGAAATCAACATGGTAGATTTTCGTTCCACTCCTGCAATGGGTGAGGTAGATCCTACATGTTCAAAACTCCAATTAACCCTTACCACACATGTACTCTTACATACATCTCTGCAGTCTTCATGCAGTTGTGCAAGCGTCCATGCAGATCTCTCTTGCACCTGACAATACACAATCTCCAGAAGCACACTCTTAGCACACAGGCAGCTGATTTTCCTGCACTCCCATGCTTACTATTCAGCACTGTGTGGTATTTCAGATAGCAGTGTGTAACGCTAACACATTCAACGTCACCAAGGCTCATTTCCTTTGCTCTAGTCTAATCACTCACCCAGGTTCCACATGCTCATGGTCTCAAGTAGCTGTTAGGGCATGTGCTCTTTTCTGCCTCTCTAAACTATAAGGAAAATGTGTCAGGCTGTTACAGTAATTATCACTTGCTCTACCACAGTAGTAAATGTGCTTTGAAATTGCCAATCAAATATCGTTTTCTGCCTAAAATCACACCATGAGTCTGTCTGCACACAGGAATTGTTGTCAGAGATTTAATTCGTGTTGCTCTTGTTCTGTAAGACTTGCACTCGCAGGAAAGGGGCAGCTTGTTTTCTTGAACTGTGATGGTTAGCATTCAGCACAAATCACTATCTCACAAATGAGAGGCAAATGCTAACACATTTGAAATCAACATAGTAGATTTTCGTTCCACTCCTGCAATGGGTGAGGTAGATCCTACATGTTCAAAACTCCAATTAACCCTTACCAAACATGTACTCTTACATACATCTCTGCAGTCTTCATGCAGTTGTGCAAGCATCCATGCAGATCTCTCTTGCACCTGACAATACACAATCTCGAGAAGCACACTCTTAGCACACAGGCAGCTGATTTTCCTGCACTCCCATGCTTACTATTCAGCACTGTGTGGTATTTCAGATAGCAGTGTGTAACACTAACACATTCAACGTCACCAAGGCTCATTTCCTTTGCTCTAGTCTAATCACTCACCCAGGTTCCACATGCTCATGGTCTCAAGTAGCTGTTAGGACATGTGCTCTTTTCTGCCTCTCTAAACTATAAGGAAAATGTGTCAGGCTGTTACAGTAATTATCACTTGCTCTACCACAGTAGTAAACGTGCTTTGAAATTGCCAATCAAATATCGTTTTCTGCCTAGAATCACACCATGAGTCTGTGTGCACACAGGAATTGTTGTCATAGATTTAATTTGTGTTGCACTTGTTCTGTAAGACTTGCACTCGCAGGAAAGGGGCAGCTTGTTTTCTTGAACTGTGATGGTTAGCATTTAGCACAAATCAATATCTCACAAATGAAAGGCAAATGCTAACACATTTGAAATCAACATGGTAGATTTTCGTTCCACTCCTGCAATGGGTGAGGTAGATCCTACATGTTCAAAACTCCAATTAACCCTTACCACACATGTACTCTTACATACATCTCTGCAGTCTTCATGCAGTTGTGCAAGCATCCATGCAGATCTCTCTTGCACCTGACAATACACAATCTCGAGAAGCACACTCTTAGCACACAGGCAGCTGATTTTCCTGCACTCCCATGCTTACTATTCAGCACTGTGTGGTATTTCAGATAGCAGTGTGTAACGCTAACACATTCAACGTCACCAAGGCTCATTTCCTTTGCTCTAGTCTAATCACTCACCCAGGTTCCACATGCTCATGGTCTCAAGTAGCTGTTAGGGCATGTGCTCTTTTCTGCCTCTCTAAACTATAAGGAAAATGTGTCAGGCTGTTACAGTAATTATCACTTGCTCTACCACAGTAGTAAATGTGCTTTGAAATTGCCAATCAAATATCGTTTTCTGCCTAAAATCACACCATGAGTCTGTCTGCACACAGGAATTGTTGTCAGAGATTTAATTCGTGTTGCTCTTGTTCTGTAAGACTTGCACTCGCAGGAAAGGGGCAGCTTGTTTTCTTGAACTGTGATGGTTAGCATTCAGCACAAATCACTATCTCACAAATGAGAGGCAAATGCTAACACATTTGAAATCAACATGGTAGATTTTCGTTCCACTCTTGCAATGGGTGAGGTAGATCCTACATGTTCAAAACTCCAATTAACCCTTACCACACATGCACTCTTACATATATCTCTGCAGTCTTCATGCAGTTGTGCAAGCGTCCATGCAGATCTCTCTTGCACCTAACAATACACAGTCTCCAGAAGCACACTCTTAGCACACAGGCAGCTGATTTTCCTGCACTCCCATGCCTACTATTCAGCACTGTGTGGTATTTCAGATAGCAGTGTGTTACACTAACACATTCAACGTCACCAAGGCTCATTTCCTTTGCTCTAGTCTAATCACTCACCCAGGTTCCACATGCTCATGGTCTCAAGTAGCTGTTAGGACATGTGCTCTTTTCTGCCTCTCTAAACTACAAGGAAAATTTGTCAGGCTGTTACAGTAATTATCACTTGCTCTACCACAGTAGTAAATGTGCATTGAAATTGCCAATCAAATATCGTTTTCTGCCTAGAATCACACCATGAGTCTGTCTGCACACAGGAATTGTTGTCAGAGATTTAATTCATGTTGCTCTTATTCTGTAAGACTTGCACTCGCAGGAAAGGGGCAGCTTGTTTTCTTGAACTGTGATGGTTAGCATTCAGCACAAATCACTATCTCACAAATGAGAGGCAAATGCTAACACATTTGAAATCAACATAGTAGATTTTCGTTCCACTCCTGCAATGGGTGAGGTAGATCCTACATGTTCAAAACTCCAATTAACCCTTACCAAACATGTACTCTTACATACATCTCTGCAGTCTTCATGCAGTTGTGCAAGCGTCCATGCAGATCTCTCTTGCACCTGACAATACACAGTCTCCAGAAGCACACTCTTAGCACACAGGCAGCTGATTTTCCTGCACTCCCATGCTTACAATTCAGCACTGTGTGGTATTTCAGATAGCAGTGTGTAACGCTAACACATTCAACGTCACCAAGGCTCATTTCCTTTGCTCTAGTCTAATCACTCACCCAGGTTCCACATGCTCATGGTCTCAAGTAGCTGTTAGGACATGTGCTCTTTTCTGCCTCTCTAAACTATAAGGAAAATGTGTCAGGCTGTTACAGTAATTATCACTTGCTCTACCACAGTAGTAAATGTGCTTTGAAATTGCCAATCAAATATCGTTTTCTGCCTAGAATCACACCATGAGTCTGTGTGCACACAGGAATTGTTGTCATAGATTTAATTTGTGTTGCACTTGTTCTGTAAGACTTGCACTCGCAGGAAAGGGGCAGCTTGTTTTCTTGAACTGTGATGGTTAGCATTTAGCACAAATCAATATCTCACAAATGAAATGCAAATGCTAACACATTTGAAATCAACATGGTAGATTTTCGTTCCACTCCTGCAATGGGTGAGGTAGATCCTACATGTTCAAAACTCCAATTAACCCTTACCACACATGTACTCTTACATACATCTCTGCAGTCTTCATGCAGTTGTGCAAGCATCCATGCAGATCTCTCTTGCACCTGACAATACACAATCTCGAGAAGCACACTCTTAGCACACAGGCAGCTGATTTTCCTGCACTCCCATGCTTACTATTCAGCACTGTGTGGTATTTCAGATAGCAGTGTGTAACACTAACACATTCAACGTCACCAAGGCTCATTTCCTTTGCTCTAGTCTAATCACTCACCCAGGTTCCACATGCTCATGGTCTCAAGTAGCTGTTAGGACATGTGCTCTTTTCTGCCTCTCTAAACTATAAGGAAAATGTGTCAGGCTGTTACAGTAATTATCACTTGCTCTACCACAGTAGTAAATGTGCTTTGAAATTGCCAATCAAATATCGTTTTCTGCCTAGAATCACACCATGAGTCTGTGTGCACACAGGAATTGTTGTCATAGATTTAATTTGTGTTGCACTTGTTCTGTAAGACTTGGACTCGCAGGAAAGGGGCAGCTTGTTTTCTTGAACTGTGATGGTTAGCATTTAGCACAAATCAATATCTCACAAATGAAAGGCAAATGCTAACACATTTGAAATCAACATGGTAGATTTTCGTTCCACTCCTGCAATGGGTGAGGTAGATCCTACATGTTCAAAACTCCAATTAACCCTTACCACACATGTACTCTTACATACATCTCTGCAGTCTTCATGCAGTTGTGCAAGCATCCATGCAGATCTCTCTTGCACCTGACAATACACAATCTCGAGAAGCACACTCTTAGCACACAGGCAGCTGATTTTCCTGCACTCCCATGCTTACTATTCAGCACTGTGTGGTATTTCAGATAGCAGTGTGTAACGCTAACACATTCAACGTCACCAAGGCTCATTTCCTTTGCTCTAGTCTAATCACTCACCCAGGTTCCACATGCTCATGGTCTCAAGTAGCTGTTAGGGCATGTGCTCTTTTCTGCCTCTCTAAACTATAAGGAAAATGTGTCAGGCTGTTACAGTAATTATCACTTGCTCTACCACAGTAGTAAATGTGCTTTGAAATTGCCAATCAAATATCGTTTTCTGCCTAAAATCACACCATGAGTCTGTCTGCACACAGGAATTGTTGTCAGAGATTTAATTCGTGTTGCTCTTGTTCTGTAAGACTTGCACTCGCAGGAAAGGGGCAGCTTGTTTTCTTGAACTGTGATGGTTAGCATTCAGCACAAATCACTATCTCACAAATGAGAGGCAAATGCTAACACATTTGAAATCAACATGGTAGATTTTCGTTCCACTCTTGCAATGGGTGAGGTAGATCCTACATGTTCAAAACTCCAATTAACCCTTACCACACATGCACTCTTACATATATCTCTGCAGTCTTCATGCAGTTGTGCAAGCGTCCATGCAGATCTCTCTTGCACCTAACAATACACAGTCTCCAGAAGCACACTCTTAGCACACAGGCAGCTGATTTTCCTGCACTCCCATGCCTACTATTCAGCACTGTGTGGTATTTCAGATAGCAGTGTGTTACACTAACACATTCAACGTCACCAAGGCTCATTTCCTTTGCTCTAGTCTAATCACTCACCCAGGTTCCACATGCTCATGGTCTCAAGTAGCTGTTAGGACATGTGCTCTTTTCTGCCTCTCTAAACTACAAGGAAAATTTGTCAGGCTGTTACAGTAATTATCACTTGCTCTACCACAGTAGTAAATGTGCATTGAAATTGCCAATCAAATATCGTTTTCTGCCTAGAATCACACCATGAGTCTGTCTGCACACAGGAATTGTTGTCAGAGATTTAATTCATGTTGCTCTTATTCTGTAAGACTTGCACTCGCAGGAAAGGGGCAGCTTGTTTTCTTGAACTGTGATGGTTAGCATTCAGCACAAATCACTATCTCACAAATGAGAGGCAAATGCTAACACATTTGAAATCAACATAGTAGATTTTCGTTCCACTCCTGCAATGGGTGAGGTAGATCCTACATGTTCAAAACTCCAATTAACCCTTACCAAACATGTACTCTTACATACATCTCTGCAGTCTTCATGCAGTTGTGCAAGCGTCCATGCAGATCTCTCTTGCACCTGACAATACACAGTCTCCAGAAGCACACTCTTAGCACACAGGCAGCTGATTTTCCTGCACTCCCATGCTTACAATTCAGCACTGTGTGGTATTTCAGATAGCAGTGTGTAACGCTAACACATTCAACGTCACCAAGGCTCATTTCCTTTGCTCTAGTCTAATCACTCACCCTGGTTCCACATTCTCATGGTCTCTAGGGGTGGGCGGAATTTGCGGAATTAACTTCCGCAAATTATCGCGAGAATGCAGAAAATCTCCGCAAACACGCCGGAAATATCGCGAAGACGCGGAAGTTTTGTTGCCGCCTGTTCGCGGTATTTTTTGCGTGATCGCGGGTCGCCAACTTACCCATGCGGTTGCTCACGGGCGCGGCCATCTTGTTTTCACTTGTCTCGCCCTCTGGCGATGTTTACTTCCTGTTCCGGGTCGCGCAATGCATGTTCGCGGTCGATATTTCCTGTTCGCGACCACTTTTACTTGATCGCATTGCTTTTTGCTTGCTCAGGGAGAAAATATCGCGCGAACTTGCGCACGTGGTCGCAATGGGCGCGGCCATCTTGTTTTCCACTCTATTGCATGGTTCTGGGGCCTGATTTTCAATCCTCCCTAAATCTTTTCAATCCTTTGTTTATAGCCACTTTTTTTGGATCTTTATTACTTATTATTTCTCTAACTATTTTCCTGCCTCTATATTTTTGGTTTTTGTCTACTTTTTTTTTGTTTTTTAGCTACTTTTTCTCTTTGTATTGCCCGCTATTTATTTCCTTTACTCCTTTATTTATTTTACCTTTTCTTTCCCGCCCCGTCCCCAGAACCATGTCCAAGGGCAGGGCTGTTCGCCGGCGCAGCCAGAGCCGCGACCGCCTTCCTTGCGGAAGGCGGCGCCCACAAGGGGTGCATGCACGGGCCTTATTTGGGGAGGCGGAGTTGGCTGCACTAATTTTCTTTGTGCAGCGCCACCGCCCCTCAACCCTGGCAGCAGGTGGCAGGCCTGGGTCCGGGTACGGCCTCCGGGAGCGTCGGCAGCGGTGGGGGAAGGTGCGCCGGGCAGTGTCGCGCATCTCTGGGGTCCGGCGCACCCAGGCACAGCTGACGCACCGGTGTTCCGACATCCTGGACCGTGAGCAGGACCTGCTGGACCTGCTAGGAGTGGAGGTCCCAGGGCTTGGTGAGTACCTATTTAATTATTACAACTTTGTGTCTGTTCTTCTGCTCTATGTTATATATTGCGAATATCTTTTTTTCCTTCCAACCAGCTAGAATGTTGCTGCTTACAATACATTCCAGGTTAATAACGTTTAAAAGTCTTCTGTGATTATGACACAGGTGCTCTTCTGCGCTACTACTAATCTTACTTGTTTGCAGCTTTGCGTTTGCGCTTGCTTAGCGTGATTCTTTACGAGTTTATTTTAGAGAAATTAAGTTACGTAATGCTACAGTGACTCACGTCCACTCCTTACTTTGTCCTGTCACTAATAGATAGGGGCGGATTGATACTTAGGTTTAGGTACTTTGTATGAGCTTCTAATTGGTTAGTGGTATGCGTGATGCCCCCCCTCACTCAGTTACGTGACGTGCTGCTAGTACGGCAGTCTTTAGAACCTTTTCTAGTTTGTTCAATGAGTGGAGGTAGACTTTGCAGTTACTTAGCAGTAGCAGATCAGCATCAATCAAACCAAAATTTGGTGTATACAAAAAATGTAGTCATGTTCATGTGTCCTCCATGATTGGATCATACACATTGTTGAGGAATACAGTGGAAATGCATACTTAATGTACAATTGGCATGCCTGGAATAGGTGGGCTAGGTTGGGTGGTACGTTGTACTAATACTTAGGCTTACTTGTAACTTAGTTTTCAGGAATCAGAATGGAAGAATGGATTACTGTTGATAAATAGTAACTTAAGTAGTCGAACTGCGAATCCCACGACATTACATGTTGACCAGATGAGATCGGTCAATGTAGTTATTGCAATTGTTGTTTACATAAGTGTTTTTTGACCGTTGTTGAAAAATATTGTATTTGTTTGACACCATCCATCAATGTTTGTCTCTTTGTTAATTCTTATATCTCTCCTGTCCATCAGCACCCAGGGGCAGACCGACAGGGACTGGACAGTCGGCGGGACAGGAACACCACCAGGAGGACACCGCTGAGGGCTCCTCTGCTGGCCCCAGTAAGTCTTCTTGTTTTTAATAATATTTCTTATTCCATAACTTTTACTGTCCCATTTCTCCCGAACTATAGTGTGTTTCCAAATGCTATTTTTTTACCACCAATTATCCTTCGATCTGTACGGTTTCAAAAAGCTTATCCCTGCCTCCGCTATGATAACTGAGTACTACTACATACTATCAGTCTGTCTGTCTGTACTGTAGTAGCTAGTCTTGCCCAGTTGGCCAGTGCCACTCTTTGTGAAAGGTTGTAATATAAAACTCATATTCACCAGTAGCTCGTACAATCCGTTGGGTCGTTGTCTTGTACTACTTTTTACTCTTATTGATGTTGAGGCTTTGAAAATTCACAGCAACAGCCCTACCAGATTTCTTAATATTTTGATATGATACCCTATAGGACATACCACTGTTGTAGGGATCTTGCACATACATTTGCACCAGAAAATAGGATGTTGTTGATGGTAGGTTGGACCTTCCTTGCACACCTCAATCAGAAATTCCGCACCCACCACAATTCCACTGCTTGACTATAGTACTGTCTTGTCATACCTATTAGGTCTCGGAACCCTCCCCCCAAGATAACCAACAAGTAGACAACCCAGAACATAACACACCCAACCTCTGTCGTGGAAGCAATTCACATGCACACCCTTACTTTAATTTGCTCACTTGTGTAAGTTAGTCCACTCCACACCAAATACCACGAAGTCTATGTAAGTTTAAAATGTTTATTTCAATTTGAGAAGGTCTGTACACTGTTTTCTTAGCAGCACCAACCGGCAAATCAATAACATTAAAACAATATACATTGTTACACTTATACAGTTGGGAATTAAATCATGATAACTGAACAGTGGTGGAAGGCAGCACCACCATCCCATAGCAATTTAGTTTATATACATTTATAAATGAAGATGTGAGTGAAGGGACCCCTCACCTCAGAAGAACCTAGTACTGGTAGTTGGTGCATCGTTCAGAAGCTCTGGTTCGTAGAAGGGAATCTTGCGTCTGTAATGCGAAAAAAGAAATGGTGTGCGTTAGTATATTGCAACTTGCAAGCATTTCTCAGCCGTGCCAAAAAGTGTAGCATCTATGGATAAGCAATATGGACTAACAGTAACAGTAGTACACCAGTTCGTCCTAAAAAAGTGGCTTGTTAATGTTTGTTGACCGCTTGTACGCAGCGCGTAGACTAGACAGTAGCAGTGTGAGGCAGGTCATGTGGGCTCAAAGGTGTCTTAAGAAGCTGCAAGGTAAAGGTAACGTCACATGTGCATGGCTAGGGCTAATCAAGCAAATGCTACAATGATCATATAACTTAGTGTCTACTCTACTACTACCTGATTTGTACTAGTGATGTATGTTAGTATTAACTCATTTTTCAACCTTGCTACTGATCAATAGGGGGGAGGTGTATATGTCGCCTAATAAATGTGTAATGTTTTCTAGGCGCACTACCGACCACCATTGCTGGGGCCAGCGAAGGCGACGCAGAGGGCGAGGATGCGGCAGTTGCAGATAGCAACGGAGGGGGAGTGGCAGCACCAGTGGCAGGCGGTGGTAAGTTAGATTCATAATCTTTAACTATTGTTGAACTTGACAGCACACTCACTGCAAAGGTGTACTGTATGTATATGTATACTGTACAGTTGTGAATTAGGGCCCCATTAGGATGGTGGGCGTATTGCCCCTGCCGGGCCGGCTGGAATTCACTGCCGTCACCTCAGGGGCAAACCTCCCGCCATCCCTGTAGAAAATATTCAGACATGTCCAGGCGGAAAAGGGTTCAATATGGCGGTGGTGTCTCTCTCACCACACCGGCAGCCATATAATCTGCATTTTGGAATGCCTTTGCGTGGCGGCATTGCCATCCGCCACGGAAAGGCATGCACACATTGCAGAGTATGCTTGGGGGCCCCCATGGAGGGTACCTACCGATGCTATGGTACCCCCCCGACTTTCAAAGCAAAACGTGACAGGCTCCGTGCGAGGCCCGTCATGTTGTGCTTGGAAAAGCAGCACAACATTTTAGCATTGCTTTCAGCAAAGCCAACCAGAATTTAAATTTAAAAAAACAGGGTGCGCCCGCCACTGTGCCGGGCGCATCATCCTAATTAATTGTCCCCACGGGAACCCCACCCTTTTTAGCAGTCGGATGGCGGGCGGACAAAGTCCGCCCGCTATCCGATGTCGTAAGTAAGTATGAGTTCTTGGGGACGTTTGAAGAGTGAACTAGAAGACTAGAATTCCCTTTAATTGGTATAGGACTAGGAGCCGGAGTATTGAGTAACCAATGTCCTCATCTATCTGATTTCAACTCCGCTTTGAAAGTTTTATGGAGAAGAGCACCTGGTGCACTGTTCAACTAAAAAGTGTAAGACAGGTGGAAGGAAGAAGGACGGGCGACATTTAAAATGTTATGTACTACTGTGCTTTATTTTATAGTGCTACTCTACCATGCCACTATGTGTATAAATAATTACCTTGTCCTACTGTTTTATTAAGACTATATTTTACAATTGTCTTGTTTTTTTTCTTTTTGATACACAACAACTCCGAAACTCAACCGTAAGGAGTTGGCCGCCAAGGCACGGCGCCGGAAGCTGGAGGCAATCCAGCAGGAATACCGGCAGCTGGTGGTCCTAGCCGAGGAGGAGAAGGAGGCTGCTGCAGCTATTGAAGCCTCCTCCAGTGCCCCGGGCCCCAGCCACTGCCCTCCAGCGGTACGGCGCCACCGCCGGACGGCTGCCCGCCGCCACCGTGTCATCTCCGGTGCCCCCCCCACTGTGGCTGCAACTGCCGCGGCTTTAGACGCCGCGTCACCCATTTAGAGGACCAGATGCGTGTCCTCCTCCAGTCCCGCCCCACCAGTTAGTCCCTGTCACTGCCCCTTTTTTAATTCCTGTTCGTTCTTCACTCGTTTGGGTGTTCTCTACTTCTATGGACAGTCGTTGGGGTTAGGGAGGTGGGTGGGTCAGCTTTTGTGGGTTTAGTTTATTTGTTAGGGTCAATTAAATATATTTTTCTATGTTACATGCAATGTTGTTAATGTTTTGTAGGTGGGGTAACTGTTTTACATCACACTGTTTCCTTGCTGGTGCATGGCCGCCCATAGCGTGTGTTTGATTTCAATAATTTGCTGACTGTATAAGACACAAACAGATAGATGCGACACACCTCACTCATTGACCGGTCCTACTATGCATTCTTTGGAGTGGTGTTTGAAACTGAAATCATTGACAACATGTCCATTATTAATTCTGCCTCCCCCAAACTTCTCTCTTGATGTTTATGTCCAACTGTGGCACAGCACTGGCTGCATGGTGTAGATGGTTTCCTTTTTCATACATGCCATGATTGGGGTGGTGGTGGTGGTAGTATAGTAGTAGTAGTATACACTGGCAGGGTGGCAGCATTTCCAAAAAAAGAAAAGGAGATAGTCAATCGCCTTTGAGAGACTGTTAGAGGAGTAGTTGAATGAAGTACATCACAGAATTTACCGAGCAACAATTATATGCTCAAATATTTGACAAAAAAACTGAATGCTGGTTATTATGAGGATAGCCTACTAGACAGAGTTACAAACTATAGTTTTGTCGACTCGAGTCACTTGACTATGCCTACAGTCTAACAGTTAGTGCTGTATATGAGGAATGACAACAAACAAATCCAATCAATGCCGGCAATTCATGCTGAGGTATATGTTCCTTTGTTAAATAAAATAACCTCTGAAATATCCTACTCATGGGTGGGCAAGCAGAAGAAGATCATCGCTCTGCATTGAAATTGAAGTAGTGTTGCTTTCACCACATCCGCCCCAGCAAGTGTGTGATTAAGTATTGGTGTACATTTAATTTAGTTACACCTCGACAATAAGTCACACAGCCCGGGGGAAGAGGGTTAGGGTCCGTTGATTGGATGGGAAGGGGGATTTTGGGAAAGGTTTGACATAGAAAAACAGTATGCATACATAGACAAACAAACGACAATCATTGAAGACTACCATACCATATCCATTCCATATGTTAAGGGAGAAAAAGGCAATGCATGCATGATGATGAGACCCGGATTACATACACTTCTATTTCTTGTTCTGTTCCGGCCTTAATACTTTAACAGATAGCAAATAGAAATTTTAAATATTGGTAGTGAAGAATCGTAAACACAGAGCAAACGTAATGATGATTGATAATAACAACTCCAAGAACACACTGTTGTAAAGAATGTACACAAGATATTAATCAAATTATTTAAAAGAAGTGAAAAGTGGATACTGTTACTGTCTTATCCTGGTCAAAAATGTGGACTGGTTTTTTGCATCTCGGCATTCCTCTTGCTCCTCTCGTCCATCAATCTTGGGTGTGTCGCCTCGCCACTCGCCACTGCCCGGCTGGAATAAAAAGGTGATTGATTGGTAAGGTAATTAATATGCATTGTATTGTTTTACAAAGTTTTGGACAAGGCCCGGCCTGTAATTTTAGATTGAAAACCAAAGGGGATATTCAGAAAGAAAGTGAAAACAAATGCACAAGTGATGGTGTAGTGCAACAAGAACACTTTCCGAGGTGGCATGTATGCATATGCATCATCTCTACTGTAGTCTGTTTCCAGCATAGACCTTCAACAGTAACAGGAGAGATCAGGCCCACAGTGCTTACCATTAGCACATCCTACGTTAACACTTTAGAGTCCTTTTTTTTTCTCTCAAAGAGTTGGACAAACGCAAAGCACATTATCCATTCCAAACATAGCATTTTACAGTTAAAGTTAGTAAAATCAATGCACTGCAGTCATCCCACCGCTACACTCTATTCAACTTCTACACAGACATTTGGGTGTGCTGTGGTTGTTGTTGACGTGTTTACCTTTAGGCTTTTCCGTTTTATGCCACTCATGAAACATCCTCCTGACTTCATCATCAGCTCTGATACTTCTACTGACTGACTGGAGATCGGCCTGCAGTACAAGTGTAATTTTTATGACACAACAAGAGTAGAAATATAAATATTACTGACTTGAGTCATTCTTTATTGTGTACAGAAAGATAGATTACCACTAGTACACTTTGACATCACTTTGTGCACAACAAACAAC
Organism: Triturus cristatus; assembly: GCF_964204655.1. Classification (NCBI taxonomy): domain Eukaryota; kingdom Metazoa; phylum Chordata; class Amphibia; order Caudata; family Salamandridae; genus Triturus; species Triturus cristatus. The sequence continues at coordinate 470,739,455 of NC_140590.1, read as the reverse complement.
GCAAACACAAAGACCAATAGCTCAGAGTCAGGTGTCCAATGCATGCCATTAATTGTCATCATTCATTACCTGTTCCTACTCATCTTAAGTTAACGGGCCGTCTCTTTCGCCATCATCATGATGGACGGTGCTGTTAAGTCACAGTCATTTGCATTGCGCAGATTGAGTGAGTCCCCTTCCTGTATTGAATTAAAAGCAATGTATCACCAAGATGCAGGAGAAGTACACATTTCTTGTTTGCAAGAAGGGGAAAATTAGTAATTACTAGTGTGTTCTGTAGAAAGTTGATTAGTGGCAGTGCACAATTACATCAATTCATGCGCAACACACACCACAAAATCTACATCATTCAGTCTGTCATTCTGCGGCCAATGCATGGCATCAATCATTACCTGTTGCATCTCATCTCGTTAACGCTGCAGGCCGTCTCTTTCGCCATCATCATGATGGACGGTGCTGTTAAGTCACAGTCATTTGCATTGCGCAGATTGAGTGAGTCCCCTTCCTGTATTGAATTAAAAGCAATGTATCACCTAGATGCAGGAGAAGTACACATTTCTTGTTTGCAAGAAGGGGAAAATTAGTGTGTTCTGTAGAATGTTGATTAGTGGCAGTGCACAATTACATCAATTCATTCATGCGCAACACACACAACAAAATCTACATCATTCAGTCTGCTATTCTGCGGCCAATGCATGGCATCAATCATTACCTGTTCCATCTCATCTTGTTAACGTTGCAGGCCGTCTCTTTCGCCATCATCATGATGGACGGTGCTGTTAAGTCACAGTCATTTGCATTGCGCAGATTGAGTGAGTCCCCTTCCTGTATTGAATTAAAAGCAATGTATCACCAAGATGCAGGAGAAGTACACATTTCTTGTTTGCAAGAAGGGGAAAATTAGTAATTACTAGTGTGTTCTGTAGAAAGTTGATTAGTGGCAGTGCACAATTACATCAATTCATGCGCAACACACACAACAAAATCTACATCATTCAGTCTGCTATTCTGCGGCCAATGCATGGCATCAATCATTAGCTGTTGCATCTTATTTTCAGTTAATGGCCAGTCTCTCTCGGCTCTGAAGGAGGATAGCTATAGTAGTCATCTGATTCATGGTCCACTTGTTTTGGAAGGACGAGGAAAGTTTGAATTTGTTGTTACCATCATCCAATCATCATTCATGAGGGAAATGGAATTGAGCAGGAGATGCAGTATGATCGAGCGGAGGAGCTGGATTCTGAGGACTGTAGTGTCAAATGGCAGACACCTGAAACTTGTATCTTAAATTAGAAGAGTAGAAGACGGTGATAATGCATTTGTTGCGATTCACAAGTTTATAACCGGAACGACAGACACATAAACAAAGGGGGAAAAAAGGGAGGAAGACAGTAAGTGCGAGCCTAATTGTCAGGGAAGTATAGCTCGTCCTCAAACTCTGGGGGATCTTTCAGTAGTAGGTAATCATTTGACACAATACTTCCGTCACCTGAGCCGCTGTCCTCATCTTCCTCTGTTGATTCATGCATTGTGTAATTCGGTGGTATGAAGTGCTGATTCATTTTGATCATTGTTAACCTCTCCACGTTTTTGGTAGATAGACTGGTCCTTCTCAAGGTTACAATGGAACCAGCAGCACTGAAAACACGTTCGGAAGAGACACTTGCGACAGGGCAAGCCAGATAGCTTATCGCCAGCCTGCTGAGCTGTGGCCATTCAGACCTTTTCCTATACCAATACTGCACTGGGTTTTGATCAACGTACACCTCTGTTGGGTCGTCCAGATAGGCCTGGACCATCCGCTCAATGTTCAGGGTTGCTGCTGGTAAGCTTTTGTGCTGTTTATTCTGTGCATCAGCACTGTGCTTAAGGCCCATCTTTACATACCAATCTGATAATGATTGTACTCGGCCGAATGATCCAGTTATTGTTTTTGTAGTCGATGGTGATGGTGAGTGTTGCGATTGTGAGCCAACCGCACTGCCCTCAGCCGACGAAGTTGCACTTGATTCTGCATGGCCTGCTTCAGTATCAGTACTCGTTGTGGGTTGATGTGGCGGGCTTTTAATTAGCAGCCCTTCGTTTTCAAACTTGATGGCTGCTTCAGCTATACAACTTTTGTAGCGGGCAACATCATTGTCGGAAAAAGAAAGGAATAGTTCTAATTTTGCACGTGGATCCAGAATTGTGGCACAAATGTAATGTTCTTGTGACAAAATTTTATTTTGTATCCTTACATTTTCTGATAAGCGCCTGGATAAGCTCTCCACCAAGTCATGGGCTTGCCTTCTGTCCTCTACACCTTTGTAGGATTCAGACACATTATTCAGCTCATGCTCTAGCATTTGCAACAATGGGATAGCTTGGCCCATTGTACAGTCCTCCTTGCTGACTTCACGTGTGAAGACCTCAAAAGGAGACAGCATCTCAGTCAGGCATTGAATTAGGGTCCATTGCTCCCTCTGAAGGGTCATGCCTTTAACACTAGCATCACTGCTTCTGTACCAGACATATTCATTGAGTGACCTCTGCTGTTCGTACAGACGATCAAGCATGTAATACGTTGAGTTCCAACGTGTTGCCACCTCCTGGATGAGTGCCTTGACTGGCATCCTACGCTCACGTTGGAGGATCCTCAGCTGCTTCCGAGCTTTAAAAGTATGGCTGAAATGAGTGCATATTCTTCGGCAGATGGCCAGTAAATTGCTTACTATGGGTTCTTTTTTCAGAAAGTCTTGCACTATAATGTTTATGCAGTGTGCCAAACACGGAACCCTGAAATAGGAACCAAGTTCCATGGCCTTAAGTACATTACTGCCATTGTCTGTGGCAACAAAACCAATAAGAAGCCCTCTGGGCCGCAGCCATTCCAAAACCTTGGTGCGAAACTCTTCTAAAATGTTTTCAGCCGTATGAGATTTCTCCATGGCGAACATGGCTACAGTTGCATGTTTCCGAGTACCTTCAAAAATCGCAGCTGTGTCAACAACACCTCGTGCAGATAGTTGATCTCTAACCCCCACAAAAGAGATCCAGTGTGCAGTGATGCACATGTAATCTGTGGCTTGGCAACTGGTCCACATGTCTGTTGTCAGGTGGATATTGTGCACAGCACTCTGCTGCAAACCGTGACCAACCAATTCCAGCACATCATGATGTAGTGCCAGAACAGCAATTCTTGCGAAATAGGACCGGCTGGGAACTTTCCATTTCGGGCAGATGGCAGACACAAATTCAAGGAAACCCACCCCTTCCACAAATGAAAAAGGAAGAAGGTCCAGCGCTAACATTTTAGCCAGCTTCGCATTGTACAATCGTGCCGTTGGGTGGTTGCGTTGGAACTGCCCCTCCAACCTAAACATGCTGTCAATGGTAGGCTGGCTTACTTTCCTTAGTGGTGCTGTTTTCATTAACCCACTAAGGCTCAACGACACAGATTGTCTCATTGAGGTACTCGCCGGTCGCCTTGGTGTCTCACCCACACTCTGAGTATGGCTCTTACTGCGGTGCCACTCTGATGTTACTGAGGAGGATGTGGGCGTTACCACTGCAGTGACTGCACTACTGGAGACAGGGCTAGAAATGCCTCCCTGTTCTTCACCTGCCACCACAATAATATCGCTCCCTGATTCCTGACCAACTTCAAAGGGTTTAGTTTTCCTACTTTCTTTTAACTTACGTAGGTGATCCTCCCACACGATATTGTGGTGTATTCTGAGATGACTTGCTTGTCCTCCGGTACCATAGTTTGTACCAAGCTTACCACGCCGAACACCTTGCCGACAAATTGCGCATATAGCAACGTTCTCCTCCTTGGCGCTAACAGAAAAGAAGTCCCAAACTGGGGAGGAGAACTTTCTGGCACTGCTGGATGTGCCACTTTCAACACCAGATGAACTTGAGGGGCTGCTTGAAAATATGTGACCCTGTCCACCTACACTGTGACTTTTACTACCACTTCCTACTGAGATGGTTGAGCTAGATGTAGGTCCCTGCCGGGCCTTGGAAAATATGGCAGCTGGAGGTAGTGGTGGTGTAACCTGTGTTGGTGAGATCCGTGCTACATCCCGCTCAGTAGCAGCCTTTCTGGATAGGGTGAGAATGTCAGTCTCCAATGCCTTTGGGGCGGGAGTAATGTGCGTGATGACTGGCTCGTCTTCATCAACATCATCACCCCCCTCTTCTACATCTACCTCCATAACTCTAAGTTTTTCTGGGACCTTCCTTTTCAGAAGCAATGTCTTGTGGCGTACTTCACTCTCAGACCGAGCTGGTGGGACCCAAGTGTCATCACGATCATCAGAAGCGGGGCTTGAAGAAGAAGATGATGGACTAAGCCTCCTTTTCCTTGCTGGTGGTCTGGAAGACAATTGATCTTCTGAAACAGTGGTTTGACTTCGCTCCACTTTGTCTGCAGGAAGCTCGATTTCCTGAAATGCCCCTACGTCAGGAGCAACAACTACTATGGTGGGCTGTTGCGGCGGCTGCTGCTGTTCTGGTTGCGGCGGCTGCTGCTGTTCTGGTTGCGGCGGCTGCTGCTGTTCTGGTTGCGGCGGCTGCTGCTGTTCTGGTTGCGGCGGCTGCTGCTGTTCTGGTTGCGGCGGCTGCTGCTGTTCTGGTTGCGGCGGCTGCTGCTGTTCTGGTTGCGGCGGCTTGACACTGATATGCTGAGTTTGCGCCTGCGTTGAACTTGATTGTGTACTACTTTGCGGTAATGACATTTCTTCAACATCGCTGCCCGTTAGTAGACTGGCTACCTCTGCGACAGTAAAGCCCTTGGGCCTAGGTTGGTGGGGTTGCTGGACCGCTGTGCTGGTCCCAGCGTGGTTCCCGGACAACGCTTCGGTGCCAAAAAAAACCTTGGCCGGCACACCACCAGTCGTGGTTAATGGCACTTCCTTTTTCTGTTCCTTCTTCTCACCAGCAACTTTCTTGGTACTGGACCTGGTACCTTTCTTTGGGGCCATCTTCTTCCGATGTCAGGCAGGAGGCAGATGCACAACAAGTTCTGGTCACACGTGGGCGTGATGCGCAGCACGACTTCTGTCTGGCTGGCAGTACAACGGGTAGCCAGGTGATGCCGATGACACCTCCTACTCTGTCTTTTGTGCACCTAAAAGCAAAGAAGACAGGAGAAGAACATCAGTGAAATGTTGCATTTGTTTTTGTGGTTCAGTTACTTAGTACTGTACTAGTGCAAACAAAAGATAGTCTAGCCATTTATGACTTTTTTTTAACTAGAGCTATGTTATACTACTAGTACTGTGTACAGCCACACACTACACTCTCAGGAAGGTGATGTCTAAAAATTCAACAGATCACATAGAAAACACTTGATCAATAAAGCTGTGGCTACCTGCTCTGATCCTAGTGGATGAAAAAGCAGGCCTGTTGGCAGACAAGGCCAGGCAAGCTTGCAGGCCTAGGCCTCAAAATGGCCACCAGCCACATGGCCAGGCCCAACAACATCAGCAAGGCCACCCCAAAAAACACACTTCCCCAACTCAATCCAATGCCATCCATGCCCTAAATGATGTCTAAATTCAACAGAGCAAACAGAAAACAGTAGATTACTAAAGCTGTGGCTACCTGCTCTGGTAGCAGTGGATGAAAGCAGGCCTGTTGGCAGACAAGGCCAGGCAAGCTTGCAGGCCTAGGCCTCAAAATGGCCACCAGCCACATGGCCAGGCCCAACAACATCAGCAAGGCCACCCCAAAAAACACACTTCCCCCAACTCAATCCAATGCCATCCATGCCCTAAATGATGTCTAAATTCAACAGAGCACACAGAAAACAGTAGATTACTAAAGCTGTGGCTACCTGCTCTGGTAGCAGTGGATGAAAGCAGGCCTGTTGGCAGACAAGGCCAGGCAAGCTTGCAGGCCTAGGCCTCAAAATGGCCACCAGCCACATGGCCAGGCCCAACAACATCAGCAAGGCCACCCCAAAAAACACACTTCCCCCAACTCAATCCAATGCCATCCATGCCCTAAATGATGTCTAAATTCAACAGAGCACACAGAAAACAGTAGATTACTAAAGCTGTGGCTACCTGCTCTGGTAGCAGTGGATGAAAGCAGGCCTGTTGGCAGACAAGGCCAGGCAAGCTTGCAGGCCTAGACCTCAAAATGGCCACCAGCCACATGGCCAGGCCCAACAACATCAGCAAGGCCACCCCAAAAAACACACTTCCCCAACTCAATCCAATGCCATCCATGCCCTAAATGATGTCTAAATTCACCAGAGCAAACAGAAAACAGTAGATTACTAAAGCTGTGGCTACCTGCTCTGGTAGCAGTGGATGAAAGCAGGCCTGTTGGCAGACAAGGCCAGGCAAGCTTGCAGGCCTAGGCCTCAAAATGGCCACCAGCCACATGGCCAGGCCCAACAACATCAGCAAGGCCACCCCAAAAAACACACTTCCCCAACTCAATCCAATGCCATCCATGCCCTAAATGATGTCTAAATTCACCAGAGCACACAGAAAACAGTAGATTACTAAAGCTGTGGCTACCTGCTCTGATAGCAGTGGATGAAAGCAGGCCTGTTGGCAGACAAGGCCAGACAAGCTTGCAGGCCTAGGCCTCAAAATGGCCACCGGCCACATGGCCAGGCCCAACAACATCAGCAAGGCCACCCCAAAAAACACACTTCCCCAACTCAATCCAATGCCATCCATGCCCTAAATGATGTCTAAATTCAACAGAGCACACAGAAAACAGTAGATTACTAAAGCTGTGGCTACCTGCTCTGGTAGCAGTGGAAGAAAGCAGGCCTGTTGGCAGACAAGGCCAGGCAAGCTTGCAGGCCTAGGCCTCAAAATGGCCACCAGCCACATGGCCAGGCCCAACAACATCAGCAAGGCCACCCCAAAAAACACACTTCCCCAACTCAATCCAATGCCATCCATGCCCTAAATGATGTCTAAATTCAACAGAGCACACAGAAAACAGTAGATTACTAAAGCTGTGGCTACCTACTCTGGTAGCAGTGGATGAAAGCAGGCCTGTTGGCAGACAAGGCCAGGCAAGCTTGCAGGCCTAGGCCTCAAAATGGCCACCAGCCACATGGCCAGGACCAACAACATCAGCAAGGCCACCCCAAAAAACACACTTCCCCAACTCAATCCAATGCCATCCATGCCCTAAATGTGCTTGAAAATGAAATATATTCAAAAAACAAAAGGAACAGTTGCTTCATCATGCACACACACACCCATGAGGCCATGCCCATGGCTAGCTCGGGCCTACTACTACAACCCACAAAATTAAAAAAATAATTTTAAAAAAAGGAATGATGATAATTAATTAATTATCAAAAATAAATTGTAGTTACACAACAACTGCAATGCCCACAATCAAACACAACAACCACTTACTTGTAAAATATCCTATTCCAAAAATCCTGAAATCCAATTGCAATGATGCAGCAGACAAAAAGAGTGATCTTTCCAGCTCCAAATCCAAAGGCAGAATGAGCAGGAGATGGACAAAGCACTGGGAGGAGCCTGCTGGACAGGAACAGGAAGTTGGAGATTCTGTGTCACTTCCTCCCTCTCTCCACCTTGTAAAAAAATGACTCCTTGCACAAAAAAGGAAAGCCAAATGTGAATGTAAGGAGTTCTTTTCATCCAAAATCAGTATTTGCAGATGGTTTCATGCTGCTAGAGCCGATATTCCTCTCCAAATTGTAAATTTTACGTTCTTGAGTTCTCGAGCTTCACATTACTTCCGCCGGCGTGTCGAAAACGATATGATCGCGTTCTCTTCTTTGTCCCTGTCGTGTTGGATATGACGTGTTCGCGGTCTCTTTCTCCTGTTCGCGTTCGATTTCACGTGCCCGCGTCCTCATCCTCTGGCTCGCGATGTAGAATGACATGTTCGAGATCTCAATCTTCTCATACTCGCGCGGTGCATGATCGCGAGAAGAAAGACGTGATCGCGCGACAAATGACGTGATCGCGTGAAAAATGACTTTAATGCGGCCGCGAACTCTCGCGAGACAGCGCAAAATGGCTACCAAAATCCAACATCTCGTGGAGAACGCGACCGGGTCAAGAAAACTTGTCGGAGAACGCAGGGATTCAGGTAAGGCGATCGCGCTTTCCGCGGAACGCGAAAATGCCAAAATATCGCAATTTCCGCGAACGGAACGGAATTTTGGCCCAGGCCTAATGGTCTAAAGTAGCTGTTAGGACATGTGCTCTTTTCTGCCTCTCTAAATTATAAGGAAAATGTGTCAGGCTGTTACAGTAATTATCACTTGCTCTACCACAGTAGTAAATGTGCTTTGAAATTGCCAATCAAATATCGTTTTCTGCCTAGAATCACACCATGGGTCTGTCTGCACACAGGAATTGTTGTCAGAGATTTAATTCGTGCTGCTCTTGTTCTGTAAGACTTGCACTCGCAGGAAAGGGGCAGCTTGTTTTCTTGAACTGTGATGGTTAGCACTCAGCACAAATCACTATCTCACAAATGAGAGGCAAATGCTAACACATTTGAAATCAATATGGTAAATTTTCGTTCCACTCCTGCAATGGGTGAGGTAGTTCCTACATGTTCAAAACTCCAATTAACCCTTACCACACATGTACTCTTACATACATCTCTGCAGTCTTCATGCAGTTCTGCAAGCGTCCATGCAGATCTCTCTTGCACCTAACAATACACAGTCTCCAGAAACACACTCTCAGCACACAGGCAGCTGCTTGTCCTGCACTCCCATTCTTACTATTCAGCACTGTGTGGTATTTCAGATAGCAGTGTGTAACGCTAACACATTCAACGTCACCAAGGCTCATTTCCTTTGCTCTAGTCTAATCACTCACCCAGGTTCCACATGCTCATGGTCTCAAGTAGCTGTTAGGACATGTGCTCTTTTCTGCCTCTCTAAACTATAAGGAAAATGTGTCAGGCTGTTACAGTAATTATCACTTGCTCTACCACAGTAGTAAATGTGCTTTGAAATTGCCAATCAAATATCGTTTTCTGACTAGAATCACACCATGAGTCCGTGTGCACACAGGAATTGCTGTCAGAGATTTAATTCGTGTTGCTCTTGTTCTGTAAGACTTGCACTCGCAGGAAAGGGGCAGCTTGTTTTCTTGAACTGTGATGGTTAGCATTCAGCACAAATCACTATCTCACAAATGAGAGGCAAATGCTAACACATTTGAAATCAACATGGTAGATTTTCGTTCCACTCTTGCAATGGGTGAGGTAGATCCTACATGTTCAAAACTCCAATTAACCCTTACCACACATGTACTCTTACATACATCTCTGCAGTCTTCATGCAGTTGTGCAAGCGTCCATGCAGATCTCTCTTGCACCTAACAATACACAGTCTCCAGAAGCACACTCTTAGCACACAGGCAGCTGATTTTCCTGCACTCCCATGCCTACTATTCAGCACTGTGTGGTATTTCAGATAGCAGTGTGTAACGCTAACACATTCAACGTCACCAAGGCTCATTTTCTTTGCTCTAGTCTAATCACTCACCCAGGTTCCACATGCTCATGGTCTCAAGTAGCTGTTAGGACATGTGCTCTTTTCTGCCTCTCTAAACTACAAGGAAAATTTGTCAGGCTGTTACAGTAATTATCACTTGCTCTACCACAGTAGTAAATGTGCATTGAAATTGCCAATCAAATATTATTTTCTGCCTAGAATCACACCATGAGTCTGTCTGCACACAGGAATTGTTGTCAGAGATTTAATTCATGTTGCTCTTATTCTGTAAGACTTGCACTCGCAGGAAAGGGGCAGCTTGTTTTCTTGAACTGTGATGGTTAGCATTCAGCACAAATCACTATCTCACAAATGAGAGGCAAATGCTAACACATTTGAAATCAACATAGTAGATTTTCGTTCCACTCCTGCAATGGGTGAGGTAGATCCTACATGTTCAAAACTCCAATTAACCCTTACCAAACATGTACTCTTACATACATCTCTGCAGTCTTCATGCAGTTGTGCAAGCGTCCATGTAGATCTCTCTTGCACCTGACAATACACAGTCTCAAGAAGCACACTCTTAGCACACAGGCAGCTGATTTTCCTGCACTCCCATGCTTACAATTCAGCACTGTGTGGTATTTCAGATAGCAGTGTGTAACGCTAACACATTCAACGTCACCAAGGCTCATTTCCTTTGCTCTAGTCTAATCACTCACCCAGGTTCCACATGCTCATGGTCTCAAATAGCTGTTAGGACATGTGCTCTTTTCTGCCTCTCTAAACTATAAGGAAAATGTGTCAGGCTGTTACAGTAATTATCACTTGCTCTACCACAGTAGTAAATGTGCTTTGAAATTGCCAATCAAATATCGTTTTCTGCCTAGAATCACACCATGAGTCTGTCTGCACACAGGAATTGTTGTCAGAGATTTAATTCGTGTTGCACTTGTTCTGTAAGACTTGCACTCGCAGGAAAGGGGCAGCTTGTTTTCTTGAATTGTGATGGTTAGCATTCAGCACAAATCACTATCTCACAAATGAGAGGCAAATGCTAACACATTTGAAATCAATATGGTAGATTTTTGCTCCACTCCTGCAATGGGTGAGGTAGTTCCTACATGTTCAAAACTCCAATTAACCCTTACCACACATGTACTCTTACATACATCTCTGCAGTCTTCATGCAGTTCTGCAAGCGTCCATGCAGATCTCTCTTGCACCTAACAATACACAGTCTCCAGAAACACACTCTCAGCACACAGGCAGCTGCTTGTCCTGCACTCCCATTCTTACTATTCAGCACTGTGTGGTATTTCAGATAGCAGTGTGTAACGCTAACACATTCAACGTCACCAAGGCTCATTTCCTTTGCTCTAGTCTAATCACTCACCCAGGTTCCACATGCTCATGGTCTCAAGTAGGGGTGGGCGGAATTTGCGGAATTAACCTTCGCAAATTATCGCGAGAATGTTTAAAATTATCGCAAACAAGCAGAAATATCGCGAAGATGCGGAAGTTTTTTTCCGGCATGTTCGCGCGATTTTCTGCATGGTTGCGGGTCGCCAACTTACCCATGTGGCTGCTTGCGGGCGCGGCCATCTTGTTTTGAGTTGTTCTCGCGGTGCATGATCGCGAGAAGAAAGACGTGATCGCGCGACGCATGACGTCACTGCGGGCGCGAACTGTCGCGAGACAGCGCAAATGGCTAAAAACAATACAACATCTCATGGAGAACGCGACCGGATCAAGAAAACTTGTCGGCGAACGCAGGGATTCAGGTAAGGCGATCGCGCGCGCGCGAGAATGTATCATTTTACAGCGCGAGCAAGAAACAAATTATCGCCAAGCTGCGGAAACCGGAATTTTTGACATTTTCGCGCTCTCCGCGGAACGCAAAAATGTCAAAATATCGCAATTTCCGCGAACGGAACGAAATTTTTGCCCAGGCCTAGTCTCAAGTAGCTGTTAGGACATGTGCTCTTTTCTGCCTCTCTAAACTATAAGGAAAATGTGTCAGGCTGTTACATTAATTATCACTTGCTCTACCACAGTAGTAAATGTGCTTTGAAATTGCCAATCAAATATCGTTTTCTGCCTAGAATCACACCATGAGTCCATGTGCACACAGGAATTGTTGTCAGAGATTTAATTCGTGTTGCTCTTGTTCTGTCAGACTTGCACTCGTAGGAAAGGGGCAGCTCACATGATAGGATTTGAAAAGCTCAAAAAAAATATAGTAATATATTTAAATTACATAAAGTGATTTCTTTTTTAGTTTCTTTTAGGTGTTGGTGAACAACACTGAAATAAATTAAACATGCCTATAAAATCAAGAAAGAGAAAAGAACAGTAAAAACATCTATATTTGAAGACAACTGGACAACACAAATTAGTTGAAGAACCTCATGTTGGAAAAAAGAAAAAGTCTTCTGGTAAGCAGACTAAGGATTTTTTTTTAAATATCCTCAAACATAGAAAAAATGTAAAAAATATATCCACTGCAAATAGTGTATCAAGTAGAAAACAACAAGACAATAGAAAGAAAATACTAAATGCTAATGTACAATCAGAAGCAAGAAAGAATGACTTAAAAAGAAAAACAGAATTTCAAAACATTCGTAGAAAAATGTTTCAGAGAAGAGTGATATTCAATTTGCTAAAGGATGTGAAAAAATATAGGAAGAAAGCAAAATTTTATAAGAAAAAGAAACATATTGAATCAATTGTTGCAAAGGCTTTGGAATTAAAAAGAAAACTATTCATTTTAATTTTGAACAGGATCTGTACATTAGATAAAATAGTCAATGTAATGAAGTCAAAAAGCAAAAGGAAAAGAGTAGTGAAAAAAAATAACTTTTGTAAAGTGTTCTTAGGAGAATGGAAGCATAGTTCAAGTACTGAACCATTTTTTAATGAAGAGGGTTATCTTCAAAGTATTAGTTTGCTGCATGCAGTTGACACCAGTGGTCGAGCTTATGAAGTTAAAGATGGTTGTGTAATGGAAAAGGAGAAAATGGTTCCAAGAAATGAGGAAGAAGTGTTAGCTGATGAGGTTATGGGGAAACGTCCTAAAGCCCCAGTGTACACTTGGAATTGTAGTAGTATTTGTGCTGTACGACAAGAATCTATTGATAAATTACGTGACTTTCTAAGAGAATATAGTAAAAAAAAAGTGTTAAACAGAAGATTAAGGTGCTTCAAAGACTAGATCCATGCAGAGTGAGAAAGAATACTGGTTTGCAAGGACATTCTCTGGCTTGTCTTTCTAGGAAAGTTTGTCAAAGTGTTTTTCACCATTTTATAATGCTGGCAGTACATCATACTGAAATGAGAAAGTTTGTGAGAAGATTGTATTTTGATAAAAGTCCAGCACAAAAGTTAAATGAGTTGAATAGTGCTCTGTTCCGTGGATCTGTATCAGATGTAGAGAAGGTTATTGATGATATTCAGTTTTGTTACTTTGGTCCAGAGCAAGAAAGTGCAGGAATTGACACAGTTATTGAGGAAAATGTTGAAGAGAATGTAGAACTCACTGTTAGTAAAAATTTTGAAGATCAAATCACAAAATGTACTATCATCTCTCATGAAAGACCAAATATTGCTTGTATTTGTTGCCGGAGAAGCCACTATAAAACTCAAACAAGGAATGTTGATCTCTATAAAAAAAAGTGAAAAAGAAAATAATAATGAGTGGAAAGATTTTGCTACATATTTATTTCTGTAAAATTGTTTTGATTTGGGTGAAGATCAGCGTATTTGTAAATACTGTTATAACAAGTTAGAAGAAAATAAAATGCCAGCTAGAGCTGTACATAATAATTTAGAATTGGTTGATATTCCTGCAGAACTTAGTGATTTAAAAACTTATGAGTCTATACTCATTCAATGTGTCCATCCGTTTCAGACTATAGTTCATATGGAGCCCAAAACAGGTAAATTACCTCCTTCAGATTTACAATGAGGTTTAAAAGGAAGAGTTGTCTATTTGCCATTAGATTTGAAAAAAAATATTGAAACAATTGATGCAGATAGTTTGGAAACTGAACCATTAGTTATTCTGGTTAATGGTGTTCCTACGAAGAATACGAAAATTTGGCAGGAGCTAGTAGATGTACAAAAAGTACAAAGAGCAAATTTATGTTTGAAAAGAAATAATAAGTACTATGAATCAATTTATATGGATGAAGATGAAGAAGTTTTACTAGCAGACACAGGAATACCAACTGGGCAAATTGAAAAAGTGGATCAGTCAAAAGAAGAAGAAATTTATGAACATTTCAGCATACATCCTCTTCATTCTAAAGAAGTTATGGGAAACACTATTGATCTGTTTCAGATGAAAAAAGCAAAAGGAACTCCCATGAGTGTATGGGAGGAGAGCTTGGAAGCTCGTTGTTTTCCCCAGCTGTTTCCTACAGGAAAAGGTGGACGATATGATGAACGTCCAGTACAGATTCCTGCTTCTGAGTATCGGACTACAAGATTATATGCAGAAGATCCAAGATTTCATCAAAGTATTCCTTATTTGTTCCATCCTTTATTTGAAAGTGACTTGTCTGCACTATTTTATGCAGTAAATCACATTTTAAAAACTGGAGTACATCTACATAATGTGTCTGCAAAGGATTTTATGAACAAAGTGCAACAGCGAGATGATCATTTGGAATCTCAATTGATTAATCTGATGGCTTGTCAGCGTGGAACTAATGAATATTGGTACCGACGCCATGGAGAATTGAAATGCATGTTACGGAATTTAGGAACTCCTACATGGTTCCTTACCCTAAGCTGTGCTGAGTACGCTTGGGATGATTTACTGGATTTTCTTCGAGAGACAAATTCAAATATTGAAAACATCCAATACAAGACAGCAGGAGAATTGTGCTCATTGGATCTGGTTAATGTTTGCAGATATTTCAATCATAGATTTGAGGCTATGATGTCCTTCATCTGCAATAAAAAAATCCACCTCTTGGAGAAGTTGTGGATTTCTTTTGGAGAAAAGAGTACCAAGCAAGAGGTGCTCCTCATATTCATATGCTGTTGTGGATCAAGGATGCCCCAAAATTTGGAACAGATTCTGATGATGCAGTTTTATCTTTCATTGAAGAATATGCAACATGTGCTATACCTAAAAGCACAGAAGAAAAAAACTTAAAAGAGCAAGTTTTAAGTTTCCAAAGTCATCGGTGTGGAAAATACTGTCGACGAAAGTACAAGAGTAAAGATCAATTCTACACAAAATGTCGATTTGGATTTCCACGACCTGTTCTTTCAAAAGGAAGAGTTAACAGTTTTATGTCAGCTGTGCGACATACCATTACAAGAAAATCTCCGAAAAATACCTACAACCTAAGAAGAAAAGAAGAGTCAAAATATATAAATGACTACAACCCAGTCATTTTATCCAGGTGGAATGCTAACATGGATATTCAGTATGTAGCTGACAATTCTATTACTGTTGCTCGGTATGTCACATCTTACATCACTAAATCTGAGAAAACGGAATTGAAAGAAATGTGGGAAGATATTTCTCACGAGAAGACTGTCAGTAAAAAGCTATACAGTTTCAGTTTAAAGATGTTATCGCATCGAGAAATTGGGTCATACGAATGCTCAGATAGGTTATCATCTGCAAGTCTGTACTCCAAATCCAGAAGAATAATTTGGGTAAGTTTAGGCCTTGCAGGAATGCGAAATCGGGTACTGAAATCTATTCGATAAATTGAATGTTTAGCAGAGAACGAACCAGAAAGTACAGACATTTTGAAAACAAATACGTTGGTCACATATTACCCAAACAGAAGTCATCATCTTGAGAACATGTGTCTCTATGAAGTGCTGCAGAACTACATTTATAAACGGAATGCCACAGAAGACATCAACAATGGAAAATATAAAGTCATTGGTGAGGAAGGATGTTTGGTGAAACAAACAAAAGGAAGTTTGATTAATCACAGGAAGCTGAGTTGCGACACTACTGACAAAAATTAATTTTACTACTTAGCACTTTTACAGCTGTTTAAACCATGGCGTTCAGAGGATGAATTACTTGGAGATTTTCAGAGCTATGAAGATTCCTTTAATGCATGCAAAGATAATATAGAATGCAGTACTTTCTCAAATTATGTACAAATGTTAAATGAAGAAATTGAACAAGAAGCTACAATTGCAGCTGAAGTAGCTAGAGATAGTTCTCAAGACAGTCAAAGTTCTGGTATGCTCAGTCAAGATCCCCTAGGACAACCAATCGTAGAAAATGAAGCTGCAATAGCCATGACTGAAGTGGAAACAGCTATGAATCAAGCTCAGGAAGATTTAATAGATTTACCAAATTTGGAACAACAACTGAATGATGAACAACAACAAATTTATGAAGAAGTCAGAAAACAAATTGATCATGGATTACTACATGAAAATAAAGAGTGCTCATGCACATCATTCGAACCAATCAGAATGTATGTGAGTGGACAAGCTGGAACTGGAAAAAGTTTCTTAATTAAAGTAACTAGAAGCTACCTACAGAAAAAAACTGAGTCAACTTTGTCTTGTGTTGTTACTGCTCCAACTGGGTTAGCAGCATATAACATAAAAGGAATTACCTTACATCGTTTGCTACTGTTACCAGTAGAGCATGAGAACAAAATAGAATACCACAAGCTAACAGGAGAAGCATGTTTTGAAGTTTCAAGAGTGTTGAAGAAAATGAAAATTCTCATTATTGATGAGGTAAGCATGGTATCAAACTTAATGCTTGCCTTTCTGCATTTAAGAATGCAGCAAATTCTAAAGACAGACTATGACGTGTTATTTGGAGGAAAACATGTTATAGTTTTTGGGGATCTACTGCAGCTCACTCCAGTTAAAGGACAACCAGTATTTAATACTCTTACTCATGAAGACACGAAAAAGTCGTTAGGAAGTATAGGTAATGTGAATATTTGGTCATACTTTGAGTACAAAGAACTCATTACCAATATGCGGCAAGCAAATGATGATGATTATGCAAGTATTCTCAAAGATATCAGAATTGGACTACTCACAGAAAATGGCAGAATCGCTTTACAGAGTCAATTGCTATGTATTTGTTTCCAACAGAACAAATAGTTCCAGAGAAAATATACAAGAAAATTGCAGAAAAAAATACTGTAATCTGCTTAATGCCAACACTACATGAAATCTCTATATTCAATGAAGAACTTTTGAAATTGGAAAATGAAGAGATTATGAAAATGGAGGCCGTGGATAAAATACAGCATGAAGGAATAACTATTACATTGACAGGCAAATTGAAAACTAAATTGGATTCTCTAGAGAAAAACAGATCGAAAACAGCTGGTTTAGAAAAGAATCTTTATGTATGTATGAACTGTCGAGTAATTTTAAGACGTAATTTGAATGTAGAAAAAGGTTTAGTGAATGGAGCTATGGGTAAAGTTGTGGGTTTTGTTAACTACCAGAAAAAAGATGGAATTGAATTTTTTAAAATAAAATTTGATCAGATTGAAGAGGTTAAAGACATTAGTCGTTGTTCAGTTAGTTTTTTGCTTGTGAAAGACTTATATGTACGTAGGAAGCAGTTTCCATTTTCTCTAGCATATGCTGTAACTATTCACAAATCTCAAGGATTAACTGTAGATAGTGCTTTTGTAAACATTGGATCTAGTGTGTTTAAAGAAGGTATGGCATATGTTGCTTTGTCATGAGTGAAAAAATTATCTGGTTTATTCATGATAGACTTTGATGACTCAAAAGGTAGTACTAATGCAAATTGTGTAAAGGAGTATAATAGATTAAGAAGAAGCTATGCTCCTCATTTAGGTCAGTATCCTGTGTTTGAAAAATGTGTTGTTTGTCGGAAAAGGAGAATTGAGAATATCTGTAATGAGAATGTACAGAAGAGAAAACAAAATGAGATTGATGTGACTGCAAGCAAAAAGAAAAAGGACAATGTTGAAGAGATTGTTGGTTGTCATTTTGAAAATAGCTCTGGTGTCAACTGCTACGCTAATGTAGTGCTGAATGTTGTATGTTATCTTGAATGTTTGCAAGAGCAGATAATACTAAATCATGAAAAAAGATTTTGTTCTCTGCTGAGTTTCCTTTATGAGAAGCTGAGTAATGATAAAACTAAAATAGAAAGTGCTTCTGATGTTAGAAATCTTTTAGATGTATGTTCTGGATGTACACAGTTTACTGAAAATGTCCAGCAAGATGCACAGGAATTCTTAATGTATATGCTTATGGTACTGGAAGATGAAGGGGTAGAAATAGAAAATATGTTTGGTCTCTCTTATAAATGGGAACATTGTTGTGAAAACTGTATGAACACATGCAGCACTAATGTTGATTCTGAAAGGTTCATACATTTAACATTACCAGAGAGTACATCAGTGACTTTTAGTAAATTAGTTAAAGATGCAAATCACAACATGGAATGTTCTCAATGTAAATCAGAAATGTTATCAACGTTATTTTTAAAGAAATATGGACAGTATATAATTTTAATGATGCAACGTTGTAGAGCTGATGGAACAACATTGGACACTTTAATAAAGAAGTTTATAGGAAATCAATTATCAATATCAGGAAAGACTTTTGTTGCAGTTGCAATAATTTTCCATGATGGACCTTCTATAACTTCTGGTCATTACACAGTTTATCTAAAATGTGAAAAAGGCTGGACACTGTGTAATGATTCTCAATTGAGCTTCAAGCAATGTTTGCCTGCAGAATTACCAAATTCCTACTTAATTTTTCTAAAACCAAAATTTTAGATACAAATTGCAGCATCTGAAGAAACCATTATTTCGATTTTATAGGATTACCATTGGATATTTCACCTAAAAAGGGTTTAAAAATTACCATTTGGCCTCATGGAAAGGTAAATGTTTCTATTGTGGACTTCTTTGACAGATATTATTTTGGTGTATGTGCTTAAGCAACAAGATTTACAGACGTTATTTATTGCAAATAGTTATTGTTCTTAGAAGATATTTTTAATATATATGTTACATTTCTATCAACGTATGTTTTACTGAGGATAGATTCAGGGCTTTTTTAAACAATCTTTCAGATTGTTTATTTTTTGGCCCGCTGTTAAGTGATGAATGCAATTGATATCACTATTTTCAGTGAAATTCAATATATTCTGAAAACAGCAAAAAAGGGCAAAAAAATTACTTTGTTAAATATGAAAATATGTGTACTGTATTCTAAAATGTATTGTTAAATATTACTACTTTTTTTCTTTTTTTTCAGATCGAGAAAGAAAATTTAGGAAATTGAATCCTTTTTTCTTGCAATTAAAAAAAACCATTTATTTCTAATTAAGTTATTTTGTTGGTCAGGTAAGTTTAAAATATCTGTATTTCTCACCCCTTCACTGTCATGCTCCCTTTTGTTCACTTCTCCTCACTCTGCTTTTCTCATTCCCCTTCTCTCTCTCTTCTTCCTTTACTGCTCTTTCGTAACTCCCTCACTCCTTCTCTACTACTCCACTAGGTTTACTGCCTCCATCACTATTTTTTCAACCATGTTTCTCTCCCTGTCTCCATATGTCTCAGCCATTCTAACTGCCTTACTCCTTCTCAGTTCCTTGCTCTCTGTCTCTGTTTCTGTCTCTCTCCCTTTGTCTGTCTTACCCTTAATTTCCTTAACATCTCTGGGGCAGATTTACAAGCCCCCTGCGCCACCACTACGTCACTATTCATGACGTACTGGTGGCGCAGGGGGCTCCTCCATATTTACAAGGAGAGGAAAAGCCACCCTGCGTGACTTTTCCTCTCCTCGTAAATACAGCCACTTCAAACCAAGCACTGTGCGTTGAAGGGGCGTTCAATGGGTGTTGTTGTGGGTGTTCCCACGCAACACCCATAGAACTAGACACATCTCCAGATTTACGAGAAATTGTAACTCTGGAGATGCGTGTGAATGCTACGCCACCTTAGAGGTGGCGTAGCGAGGCACAACGAGGGGAAATGTTTTCATTTCTCCTCTTTTTTCCCTCTTTCAGTGCGTGCTGCATGCTACAGCACACATTGAAAGAGGAAAAAGGCTCTTGTGATTGTTTTTGTGCAGGTATGTGTCCCTTCCTGCAGAAGAACAATCTCCCCACCATGCAGGCATCCTTGCAGCATGGTGCAAGGAAGCCTGCGCCGGCGCAAAGCTGCAGTTTGTGCGCCAGCGCAGGGGAAACATAGAGATGCGATATATTCTTGTAAATATGTCGCATCTCTGTGCTTCGAAACTAACGCAGCACGGCACAGCAAAATTACTTGCTGCACTGTGCTGCGGTAGTTTGTTATAAATCTGCCGCTCTGTTTCTACCACTCCTCCTCTCTCCATCACTCATTTTCCATCTATGTTAATTTTTTAACCTTCTCCGTCATTCTCCTTCCCTCACCTTCCCTAACTGTCACTACCCTTTACTCATAGTCACTCCTATTCTCCTACTTCACTTCCTCCTGTCTGTATCTCACACCCCTTCACCTTTTCGCATTCTTTCCTTCACTCTACCTCACTCTGCTTTGCTCATTGAAATCCTGACTCCTTTTCTCTCACTCCAGTTTCCTAAATCCCTCCATCCCCTCACTCCCCATCTCTCACTTTCTCTTACCCCCTTTTTTAATCCTCATACCTGTTATCTCACCATCACTCCACTTCTCTTACTTACAATCCCTTTACCCTGCTGTACTTCATCCGCTTCGTCTGTTACTCCCTTTTCCTATCTTCGTCCCTTACTCCCCTTTTCTCACTCCCCCTCCCTCTCTCTCCATTACTCACTGCCATTCCCTTACTCATTCACTCTTCTTACCTGTATCCTCTATCCTTAGTCCTTTTGTTGCAGTCAGTCCTTCACTTCCCTTTCATGACTGATTATACTTTCCTTTTCTCACTCATTCTGTCAGTCCTTTCCTCCTCTTCACTCAGTCATTTCAATCATCTCAATCATTCATGTATACACTACACATTCATTCAATAAAGTTACAACACAGTATATTAGGAATATAGCTCTTCTTGGAGAAGTGAAGTGAGTTCTGAAAAGAACTGGGTTTTTTGTCTCTTTTGTTTTGTATTTTGTTTTTAGTTTTTAACAATGTTGTATTTTTTTTGTTTTTTTTTTTAGAGCAGCAAAAAAAAACGGGGAATGAAAAACTGTTCAACAGGAACAAAAAAAAATGGAGAAAATTATAGGGTGGAGCACGTGTGCTGCTGGATTTTGTTCTCTATTAAGTTGATGCTGGTCTAACCATAACAGAGAACAACATTGCACACATTGCACCGTATATGAACCTTCTGGAACAGAGGGTGGATATCCAGAGGTCTTGAAGCAGGTGAATCTGCGGCCGCAGATGATGTGCTCGGCTGAGCTCCTGGAGGGTTGACTCTTGTGGCTCTTGTAGATTCACGAGCATAAGCCACTGGATGCACTTTTTGGAAATGCCTTAACATAGAATAAATACTAAAGGAGTATTTTTTTTTGGGATCTCCTCTAGATAGGACAACTCCACAAACAGTGCAGGTGACTTTTGGGGCATTCACCTTCTTCTGCCCCTATGGAAAAGTAAAGAACTTCCATATGAATGAGTCCTTTTGTTTCCTCTGGCTTGGTGGCACAAAGGTCTCCTCTTCACTCTCTGTAGAAGATTGCTGCTCTGCCATTTTCACGTAGTGGAAAAGCTGTTCAGCTCCTTCTCTCAGGAAATAAGAAGAAACAATGAGGGGAGTGGGTGTGGTGTTTGAAGATTCTGGAACTGAAACTACTATGAACCAATGAAAAGTGTTGTTTCGTAATCACATGACTTGTCGTGCGCGCACCGTGCGCGCACGAAGCATGCACGCATGCGCACACGGAGCACGTACGCATGCGCACACGGAGGACGCACGGAGCACGCACGCATGCGCGCATGGAGCACGCACGCATGCACACACGGAGCACGCACGCATGCGCACACGGAGATGATGCGCGCACAGTGCGCGCACCGTGAAAACCCTAAAAAAAATATATATATTCATAAGTTTATGGAAGATATTAACTATGCTGTTCAACTTTATCCAAATTTAAAAAAAAGAGCTGAGCCATTCCATATTACAGGATACAGTCAATCTATAACTATATATATAGGTAGTTTATTGTAAAATAAATCTATAAAAAATATAATAATACATACATAAATTAGCATTTTAAAAAACTTGCAAATTCAGTAAAAAAACATAGGTTTCACACACGTTATAGTTAGGAATTAGCATTTAAAAAACCTTGCAAATTCACTGAAAAAACCATAGGTTTCACACACGTTATAGTTAGGAATTAGCATTTAAAAAACCTTGCAAATTCACTGAAAAAACCATAGGCTTCACACACGTTATAGTTAGGAATTAGCATTTAAAAAACCTTGCAAATTCACTGAAAAAACCATAGGTTTCACACATGTTATAGTTAGCTGGACATTTCACTCGTACAAAACCATTGAAATTCCCCCGTTATAGTTAGTTCAGCTAACTATAACTCGCGCGCCCGCAATCTACTGCTGATGACGTCACATATTACATCACTCATGACATGGTCAGTGACATCACTCATGACATCACTGATGACATCTCAAATGACATCACTGATGACATCACTGATGACGTCATCCATGTGATAAATTACCACATCTTCTCACACCTTGATATAACCTTTGATACACCGACTCAAAATTTCAGAGTTCCATTCTCAAAACCATACATACTCCAATACCAATAACTACATACCCACTTATTAACTCTTAGGTCTACATACACCTCCACTTATTCACCTGTACAGTCACTCATACTTACAGTCACTCCATACAAGACTATCATATGCATTTATACACCTATATAGACACTCACACACCACCAATCATCCATTGAGGTACTCTCACACCTAGTCAGTCATGCAAATAATCACACTCCCATTTATTCACCTATGCAGTTATACACACTCAAGTTGACTTACTCATAAAAATAGTACCACATTCTTACGCTCTTATAGAATCATTGATACAAGCACACACTCATCCATACAGTCACTCTCACAATCACACACTCTCACATCTACCCACTTATATACTCTTACACGCATATATACTGCCTTTCACATATGTAGTTAGTCACAAATGTACCACTGAGATATACATTCAATCCCTAATACACCCATACATACACTCACTCAACCATACAGTTCATCACAGATGCACTCTTAAAACCATGCACCCACTGAATCACCCACTCACACATCTAGTCACAGAGTAACACACACCCTACCAACACAAACACTCAGGAACCCATACAGATACTCAGACAAGCAATCAATAACACATATACACACTCATATAGCTATTCACAAAACCATGCAGCCACTTATACACCAACATACAGACATTTACACAGTTTAGTCACTAGTCTGCAGTAAGAGACATTTAATGACTCACTTATAGAGTCAGTTACGCACCACAGAAAATCATCCATTTACACACTTGTACACCCACTTATTCTTCAACAGGCCTTTCCCTATATATATTAAACATATTAAAATTGTTCAGAAACACATACTCATTGGATGATGTCATCAGTGATGTCATCAGTGATGTCATTTGAGATGTCATCAGTGATGTCATGAGTGATGTCACTGGCCATGCCATGAGTGATGTAATATGTGACGTCATCAGCAGTGGATTGCGGGCGCGCGAGTTATAGTTAGCTGAACTAACTATAACGGGGCAATTTCAATGGTTTTGTACCAGTGAAATGTCCAGCTAACTATAACATGTTTTTTCAGTGAATATATATATAATTAAACTTACCTTCCCGCCGGACAGGTGCCCCATCTTCTCTGCTCTCCAGGAACAGGAAGCAGAAGCAGGCAGTAGGCTCCCTCCCTCCCCTAAGCCATTAACAACACTGCAAGCAGCCCGCCGCAACCAAACATAAAATGGTAATAACGGAAATATATTACCATTTTATGTGCGAGAAGCAGTGGGGCAACGCTTCTCCGCACTAGTGGAGGAACTGCCCCTGTACTGTCCTGACAAATGAACAAATATCTCTGACGATTTTTAATTACAAAGTCTGATGGCCTTTATCATTTTAACCCTTTCAGTCCTGGGGTGTTTGTACACTTCTGTGCCAGAGATTCTTTTAAATATTTACCTCCTTTGTTGTCTTTGTGCACCCATACACATCAGATGTGTTTTTTGTCAGGACATTCAGAGTTATGTATTGGTACAAACCTAGCATCAATATGTCATTACAGTTTGAATATTTATTGAAAAAGAGGAGATATTTTCATTTTTAAAATGTGCTCAACAGTTTGCAGCATTTCTCAAACATAAATCCAAAAACAGCAACCAAGGTATGTTGCCATGAATTTCTGGAGTCCAGCAATACCAAATATATTGGGGTTTTCTTAGGGAATGTAGTGCAATGAATTATATATTTTTAGCATAGATCATGGCAGAATTACAGGTGCACTGTAAATTCAATCAAAGTCAAGACTATATGGAAAGAATGACAACTATATTATTTTTTCTAATTAAGCATGAACTATTGAATATGTTAGTGCAAGCCAGTTCTCTCTCAGTCTGATTGGCTGATTCTATGGGACATAACGTATGTCAGATGCTTAGCATTTTTTCTGAAACATGGCAATTTCCTCCCATTTGCCCCAAGCAAGAACATGCCCCTCCCAAGGCTTGATCCCCAGCTTTGTTCCGCTGGATCTCCTGAATGCGGGGTATTAGAAATGTATGGATTTTTCATGGGTTTCTGTGCCTCTGGGAGATAAATTGAGAGGAGTGCTTTTTAGAAGTTTGGAAGGCAATTCCAAGTGAAATACCAATTTTACTGCTTGTTCAGGTATCCGATATCACTCCTAGACTGAATAGAAACATACGACAACTATACATTTGTAACATCTACACATCCTGAGGCTTCTATCGCTGGTTGCAAAACCTCACTCACCCGGGAGACGTTATGGCGGATGGCATTTGTCAAATTTATTAAATTTATTTGTCCAGAACATGGTACTTCAATACACACTGCCACATGCAGGAACTTGCAGGTCAAGGCTTCCCCACCAACTTTGTTCCTCTGAGTCTTATAAGTGTGAGGTTTCCAGGCATGCATAGTGGTGCATAAGGGTCCCTGTCTTGTATGTACATAAACCAAGACCGCCCCCTGCCCCCTTCCCCCACCCTATTGGATTCTCGGAAGATTTGTAGCATCTAGCTCCTGTTTGTTGGGAAAAAAGCCAAGTGCAAGAGGGAAACATAACAGACCATATCTTTTTTAACATTTACACATCCCATACATTTTTACCACTGGACCTCCATCGCCCAGATTGGCTGACCCAGAGGCCACAATGAGTGTGCGAGTTTTGAGTTTGTTTGCCATCATCTTCCGTAAAGTGAGTGATTTTGTTTGTACTCTTTCACCAAGGATAGAATATGTGTGTATGGTGTATGCACATCTGTCATGCCCCGCGGTCATGCCCCTGAGAGCAGAGAGTATTTAAAGGGCGAAGGGCGTGCAAACGCTGCTTAGCGTTCTTGCACTTAGCCCCATTTCCGTCCCGTAGGTGTATGCCTGACTTCCGGTTGACGTGTATTTCCTGTTTCCTGTTTTCGTGTCGCGGACGAGTTGCAGTGGACGAGTCCCGGCTTCTGTGTTGGTCCCGCTGATGGTCCTGGTGAAGCGTGGCGCTGGCGTTGTTGTGTCCACAAAAGCGGCTGCGCGAGTTGCGCAATTTTCCTCTGGTTGGTGTGGAGGCAGTCGAAGTATTTTCCAAGTAAGGTCTGCCTGTTAGTATGTAGTTCGTGGGTCCCCATTCCACTCGTCGCTCCTCTCGGTGGAACCAGAGGTTGGTATGTGGTTCGTGGGTCCCCATTCCCATCACTGCTCCTCTTGCTGAATCCAGACTAGTGCCTTAACTGGCTTACGTTTTGTCGTGTGTAGCCTGCTGTTAAGGCGACTCCAGGTCTTTTGTATGGTTGGAGTCTTACTTTTGGTTCTTATCACTTATTACGTATCCTTACCTCACTTGCTTATGCCGTATCCTTACCTCCCTTGCTTATGCCAAGAATAAGCCTCTCCACATCGTATCCCTACCCTAAGTTCTCCTGAACACGTATCAGGTGGTGATTACTGCGAGGACCATTGAGCAGTGGATTAGGTTTCCCATATTCCTTCATAAGAAGCACGGTACCTGTCTTTCCTAAATTCTTATAAGAGTGTGTGGAATATTAGCCCTCTTTTGTTCGTGATCCCTACTTATCTGTTTTCTGCAGCCCTAAAAGTGACTACTCACGCATAGGGAGATTAAGTACTACTCTTGGGACTCATCAAAGGTTTTTCGTATAGAGTGATACACAGATAGTCACGCAGACTGTTACCAGAGCGGCTAACGATAACCTTGGTAGGTTCCTGGTGTTTGAAGATTAGAAAAGTCAAGGGTAGTGGTACATTGATATTCCTTCATCCAACTTTGTGTTACAGCTGGGAGGCCCTGTCATTCTTCCTGCCAGGATCCATCAAGGCCCTGCTGTTCCTCCTGCCAGAATCATCAATCAAGACCTACCTGTCTCCCCACCTATCCTTGTTTTGTTTCCCTGTTTTCCCCCAGCGGGATCTCCGCACTCTAGAGTTTGATAGAGTCGGAGGAACATGGGGGACGACTGCGGACTTTTCTCCAAGGCTCCGGACGCTCCTGCAGAACATCCTCCGCGATCATTACAACATCTTCTTCTCTGTGCCTCCTGAGTCTCGGGATATCAGACATGCATAGTTGTTCATAAGAGTCCCTCTTGAGCAATGTAATGCCCATAAACCTCCGAAGGCTTCTGAATCGAAACTTCCTGAATTTTATTTTCCTTGCCATTTAACAAACATATTGATTAGAATTATCAAATGTGCTGCAGAAAGGTACATAGTATTCATTGCCCAAGTGGGAACTGGCTCAATTGTTTGACTCAATAATTTCTAATTGTCAAGCACTCCAGTTTTCAGTCTGTTGTTTTGCTGTAGACGCTATGATTGATACTTGATTTCATAACACTCCTCGTTCAGTTCAACTGTCTTTAACAAAATGATCTGACCTTCCACAATACAAATACATATTCAGTTTTTCATACATTGTCTTTCGCTATCTTCATCGGATATAGGGACCATAGTGGTGCCTAAGTGCATAGGTTTAGGACGTTCCGAATTGTTATTCTTCAATTTCTCTTCTGACTGTATGCATGCTATTTGAGCAAACTTCATTATCTGCATTCATTTTTTTCGGAATGTCTTTCATTTAAATAATTGTCTAACTGCACTACCAAGTCTATTAGTACTGCACACTCACGGGGCTATTCATAAAGTAAAGCTACATTTGTGAATAATTTCCACGTGTAACTTTACTCTTACACTTTTTAGCAACTTTACTACATTTAGCTGTTCACAAAAGACAGCTGTAAAGTTACTCAAAAGTGTAGACCTACACCTCTCTACCTCCTGAAAAAGAGAGTGGGGTCTAACGTACAAGTTTAAGTTACTACTAAAAAAAATTACCAAGTCTAGAACCACACATGGCCAACCCCTTGAACTGCAACACCCTCCCATAGAAAGTAATTGAGGCAGGGAGTCAATATAAGCACCATAGGAAATACTATTAATTTACAATACATTATTTAAAGTAGTTAAACATATGAATGTATATAATTTATGGTAAAAAATAAAAATAGTAGATACTTTCTATTTAATTATAACATATTTTATAAGCTTTTCTGTGTGTTGGATTTATTTAAAAAATAAATGTTATTAAATATACTTATATTAATTTTAATTAATTCTACACATCACTTTTAATCATTATTAATACATAAGACAAATATTTTTGTTTAGTTGGGGATTGTTTTTAATTTAAACTGAGAAAAATAATTTTAATTACATTTAATATAATTCAATTAATTAAAGATATTTTCTAAATATAGTTATTAGTGCTGTAGCATGTTTTCTTACATTCTATATTAAAAACAAATATATACAATTAATTTACATTATTAACATTTTACAAGTTTAATAAACTTTTTTACTGATCACCACCTCAACTGTGGAGTGTCCCTGCGTCTGCTTTCTCCATTACTGTTCACCGTATTGATGGAACTACTAGCAACAAGCCTGTGAACCATTTCAGGGATAGGAAAGTTTCAATTTGGAATATATCCTTGAAAACAAACCTTTAATCCAATGGCGTTCAGATTCTTAACAATTAATGTGAACTAATGTGAGCCGGCAAGATGGCAGATCAGATTGTGCTAATCATTTTACCTGCCTCTAATTTTTAATGAGATTTGTCAGCAGTTATGCTATGCTGTGCGCATTTACAAAGCACATTCTGGCCAATTGTGTCATTGTGTTTTTGGCTGTGTTTGGTAGTGTTTAGGCTGAGTCACAATGAATAGGGGTGGCAAGCTGGGAAGACTAATGTGTTGTTCAATGACTGACCGTTTTGCAGGTTGGTGGTTAGATCCTTCCAAGGATTGTGAGGGGCTTTGGATGAATGGATGTGCCAAAGGACATTTACATCTGCAGTGACTTGGTCTTTATGCTACATACAACATTCAGAAATTGCCATCTTTCATTGGACTCTTCCTTACAAAGAGGTAAACCATCTCTTACAGAGCTCCACAACAACTGAATTGATTCAGAGTGCATACCTTTCACCCGCAGATTACACATACATTTGTGCAGCAGACCCTCAACCTGGTGTTGGAGGGAGAGGTGTGGCGCAGCAGCCAGGGCGGCTGACTCTGGAGCACGGGGCTCACAATTCGATCCCCGGCGCCCTGTAGCTCAGCCCAGCACCATGTGACTCTGGGCAATAGCTCAATTCATTTTTCCGACGGCCCCTAGCGCCTTGAGACCCTTAGGGGTGATTAGTTGGCGCCTTACAAACGTTAGGTTAGTTTTGATCTCCCAACTTCCTGATGGCTCTTCTAAGAAGCTGGGAGGTATGTCTATTTAGGTATGTGCAATGTCGTGGGGCCAGCTATTCCAATCACGGGCTATGAAAAAAGAGCACTTACTCCGCGGTAGGACTGAACATTCACACATATCAGAAATTTACATAATACAAGTAGTAGAAACTATTTTGCAAATACAGACAAATAATAACATATATTGACAACGTACATAATGTTGGTATGAAAATATGACGAATTCTATATTTACATTCCCATATGAGACTGGCCACACATCCAAGAACAATTTGTGAACAAGCAGTGGTAGAAGTGGGCGGGATCGGCAGTGCACGGCGTGCCCCTACTTCTATATTTCAATAGTTCCTGTGCCCCTACTTTTTTCATTTTAATAATGCATCCCAGGACGGCAGAAATAGCCAAGGCCGGCAGAGAAGGATCGGCGTTCCTGGCTGTTCGGGGAAGGGCGGGCAGGCAGAGAAGGAAAAGGACTCTGGGGTCTATTGTGATGTAGGGCGGATCGCCACCTCCCGCATGGTGGTGGCGATCCGCCCTATATCATAAACCCCGCCAGCCACCCATTTCCGCCCGCCATATTAGTATTTTGGGGGGAACCCACCGTACGGAAAGACCGTCTGCCGGTTTTCCGCCGGTCCACCAGTCGACCGGGCGGAAAAGGGGCTGCATATGGTGGCGGTGTCTGCTAGACACCGCCATCCATATTAGCATGGGCAGCGTAGCAGGGCTTTCCATGGCAGAGACCCCACCATGGAAAGCCAGGCGGAGTTTGCTTTCGGGGGCCTGTTGCGGCCCCCAGGGTATTGGGGGTGGGGGCTGCACATGGGGGGTAACATTGTCACGTATAAGGTAGCAGGCACCACGCGGTGCCTGTCACCTTGCGCATGACAATGCACAACGTGCATTCCCAGCATTGTGGAAGGCGGTGCTGTGAGCACCGCCGGCCACAATGATGGGAATAGAGAATGCAACGGTGGTGGTGGCATCCTAACTGCCGGTGCGGGACCGCTGCACCACTGGCAGCCAGTCCCAGCACCGCAAGGGTGGCGGGCGGACAAAAGTCCACCCCCCATCTTGATAGGCCCCTCTGTCTTTTCCTTGTTGCCAGAGAAGAGAAGGGCTGTGTCCACTTCTGCTCTGCCCTGGGAGCTGCACCCCTCTCTTTCTTCCTCTTACTCCCTCTTTCTGTCTCACTCCTCCTCACTGAAAACCGTGACTTCAAGAAACTGTTCTCATCCTCTCTTTCCTCGTTTCATTTATTTGTTCACCTGTGAAATGGGTGCAAAAAAGAAAAATACTTTTGCTGCAAATGTTGTCTTTTGCTGACATTATTCTAGTCCAAAGTACAGCCTCGGGAATAAAAGGTCAACTATGAAAAATAATTAACTAAATAAAGCAAGACAGTGTTCACAAAACGGCCAGATTGATTTTATTCACATCCAAACACATAAGCGCCGCTATACAGAGTTTGCCAGTGAAGCGCTACTTTTGTTTTCTCTTTTCTTTGAACTGCATTGTTTTCCCTGAATGAGGAAGTGCACCATTCCTGGAGGTACTGCAATGCCGGATTGATGGGTGGATTTGAAAACAAAATGCGGACCGCAGCTAAGTGTTCATGGATTTGGTCTTTTTAAACCACACTGCTTGCGTTTTGTAAGGATTTAAGCAATGGACATTGAAGCAGGTCCCTTCTGGGCCCTGTAGTCATGTCCTTAACTTTTCAGGCACAAGCACTCACTGATTTCTGAATAGTGAGTGTAAATGCGTTAAGTTAACCATGTTGTTCCTGCTTACATTTCAAATGCCTAACGTAATCTTGCATTCCCAATGAGTGTTTGCTTTTTTCCAGGATTTTTTTACGTTTTTCTAGGCAGCATATTGCTCTTGTCTAGTGTGTAATTTGAACTGAGTCACATCCAGGTATTTATAGCAGGGCACAATTGGGTTGTAGTTGAAGGCCGTCCGAATTTCTCTCAGTGGGGCAGTATGGTGATCAGTGGGGGAGAGGATGTGGCACTATGGTCAGAGCTGCTGAATTTGGAACTGGGGAACCAGGTTCAACCTTCATGACCAGTCCCCCAGACCACTCTCCTGAGGGAGCACAATCCCATGCTAGGCCTAAGAAAGCTCCACAAGACCATAGAAGCCCTGGTCTTTAAGCTAGTGGGGGCAAGTGTGGGTTAACCCTGGAGGACTGTCCACCACAATCCATACTGAAGTTCACCTCTAGTCTTGCGGGCAGGCTTATGAAGCAGCACACCCTAGAGCAACAGTGACTCTGTCACTGAGGTCACAGAACCCTTGAGAAGTGCCAGCTCTAGGGCGGTGCGACCCGTGTGCTCGCACCGGTGCTGACTTTGTGTGGCAAGTATATTATGGTTTTAAAAGTGCTTGCTGCCTCCTTCCTGCTCTCCAGCAATTTTCGGCAACAATAACAATGTTATGATAACTCCGTTGAATAATGTTCTTCCTAGAGAGAGAGTTTTGTCTAGTAGAAGTTTTGATCATTGGAAAGGTTGCGCAGAGGGTTAATGTGCCTGCTGCAAAGAACATGTACCATGCAGATCACAAAGTGCACATAATGTAAATAGGTCAGTGGGTTACTGCTTTTGTCAGACAGATCTTTGGTTACTTGCAGTTTAGAAGTTAAAATCCTAA
The DNA here is from genome assembly GCF_964204655.1 of Triturus cristatus. NCBI lineage: Eukaryota > Metazoa > Chordata > Amphibia > Caudata > Salamandridae > Triturus > Triturus cristatus. Next base: position 470,708,330 of record NC_140590.1, on the reverse strand, counting down.
GATAGAACAGTGGGCTATTGTCATCTAAGAGCTGCATGCAAACTGCAAGGTATAAATTAGAGCGTTATCGTTTTTCCCCTGTCTTTGATTATCCTAATGTTGCATAAAGTGTTTATTTGGATATAAATCAATTCTGATTATTAAAGAGAACCTCCAACCATGGTATTATGTTTTAAATTCTGAGTTTGTGTTTGTCCAGACCAATCACTATTAAACTATACTGCCCACTAGTATGGTTGTCATGTGAATTCTACATCTTTTAGTCCTTTGTCTTATGTAACATTTCCTACACAGTGATTTACACATGTATAATTGATTGTCTCTGTGTAGTGTGTGTGATGTAAAGTGCTCTGAAACCCTACACTGATATGAGTGGCGCTGTAAATCAAATTAAATGCATCTGAGAGAGAGTGGTATGGAGACTTGAGGGTAACTCCATTGGCCTTGTTTCAGCAGTAGTAGATCGCAACTCACCAGGGATTGGCAATGCAGGATTTACATGCACACGAAACTAAGTTTGCAAATTTCACATTCTCTCTGCTTCAAGACCAAGCACTTTTAAGATGTGCTGCCTGCTTTGGGGCCACTGGAATTATGCAGCAAAAGAAGACAAAATTATGCCGCAGTGATGACTAAATTATGCAGCAAAAAAAGGTTGCAACGTAATGCAGTATATTTTCTGACACTTTATTATTTTGACATTTTGACACATGCTAACAGTCTCTGGAAAGATTTTGCCTTATTAGAACCAGTGTTAAATACAAATGCAGCAGTGAGAAAGGTGATCAGTCAACCTTTGCAAAGGGCTGTCCACTTTGCTGCAACACAAGTCACATTGTTCAGTAACTGTTGATCCGTTTGAGCTACAAACAATTTATTAGTTAAAATTGTCAGACTATGTTGCAGATGTTGTATTATGTGGCAAATATGGCAGAGCCATATTATATAGAAAACTTTTGCAAACTAGGATATTTTTCCCATTCATGTTTGAACTGTTCTGGTGGTAAAAGGGAGGAGAAGTGCTGATGACAGAAACTCCATGATCAGAGACAAATGGCTTGTGCTTCCACTTTTAAGCGCATGTGGGACATTCTGTGATTGGAAACATATCCCATTTTGTGATTGTATTTTAATGTCAATAACTCATATTAAACCATAAATAATTATGTGTATCCATTGAGTGAATAAAATAACATAATAAACTGTAACTGGTCAGTGAAATGCCAAACAAATACTAAAAATTGGGATGTTTGTGCTTTCTGGCCACACCTCTGGCTCCACCCACTGATGCAGTTCTCTGGTTATTCCCGCCCTCTGATTCTCCACCCACAGCTTCCCTACATTTTTTTCCCCCACTTCGACCACTGCGTATAAGACACTCAACCAAGCACCTGACCTCCGGCTGAACGAACAGTTCTATATTTACAGAACCAATAACCAGAGAACTGCTTCCTGCAGCATCCTTGCTTGGTGCACCATGTGATCAGGCCCAATCACACCCAATAAAAGAACACATCGTGGTAACTCGGTGGTAGTGCAAAAGGGTCTAGACAACAGCAGGTACTCCCCCCAACAAGCCTCGTACTGAGCTCGAACTCTCATGAAGATGGTTCAGGTACATCAAATGAAGGTGTTCTAGTTCCTAAAAGTTATCTTCTGGCATAATTACTGCCGAACATCTGGCAGATTATAAGAGGGATTGGATGGGTGGGTATTCGTGTGGCTGGCACTCCTGGTGGAAAGAAGATAAAGTGGGCTGCAAATGAAGGTGTGGGCTGTTGAAACCCCTCATCCTATCCGCTTGGGCCAAGGCACTTCTGGAGGAAGTGATGCCTTTGGAGAGGTGACTTGTGGAGGCGGAAATAGCCTCTTTAGTGAGGGGTTGAAAGGGATTCATTTCTGGTCCCACTTCCCTCCATTTCGCATGGTTTATGGCATTCCAAATTTCCTACTCAATTTGTGTGGGGCGCTTGCTATGACTGCAATTAGAGTAAACTAACATAACTCCAGGTTAGTCTGAAATAGTTTATAGAGATTTAGAAAGCACATTAAAAGTTGTAGAGCTCAACAATGGCAGTCAGATGATTATTTTTAGAATCAATGTGTCACAGAAGAAAATGTACAAGTTGTTCCATTTTGTACATCATTCTGGTTCCACTGGTTGAAAATTATGCGTTGCCTAGTATGCTAATAAAAGCATTTGTACTTTACACAAGCCATAACCAAATATAATTCGAAAATTGATTAATCATAAAAATATTTTTTTTGTTGCTTTTTGGTGTAGTTTGCACGTGCGAAATATGCCTTTTTCCCTTGGTGCGAGTGCTGTCTCAATGGTAAAACAGTCAAATTCAAAGTCTTCGATTGGGAACTTAGATAATAGTTAGACAGGGTGGTGCTACTGAAAAGACTGCTGAAGTGGGATCCATACAGAATTTGGGCATTTCTGTGCAATACGAGTGATCCTGTCCCAGCTAAACCAGCCTTTCTGTATTACTGTCCAGTCCACTTTGCAGAAGTTAATTTGTGCCAGTGGTTGTTGTTGGTCCCCACCAGCACTCATTTTGTTAGTACTGTGTAAACAGTGCGAGAATGGTGCTGTCATGTTTAAATAACACTAATGGGTTTTCTGCTGTATGAGAGTCTAGAGAGAGAGCTATCTATGCGAGCGTGAATGTGTGTTATTCAGGGCTTAATGTGGAATTGGTGCTCAGCACCTGCAATACTTAAAAAGAGACTTTGAAAATCCTTCATTTTAAAAGCAAACACAGATGTGTGCAATAACTTTTTAAGTAATGTAAGCCAATGATGCATACACTATTAACATCTCACACGTTTTACTTCATGTTGCATGGTGTATGTGTCTCTCTTTCCTAAAATTGTGGGCCATATGTACAACGAAGTGGCGGAGTGTGTCGTTGGCCTCCTGGGCTTAACGACACGCTCCGCCACTTCGGATACGCAAGGCTGCACCATATTTACAAGAATGTGGTGCAGCCTTGTGTTTCCCCCTGCGATGGCGCTAAGTTTAACAACTTAGCGCCAACGCAGGCACCCTTGCACAAGAGTGCAAGGGTGTCTGTGTGCAGGGGAGGATTGGTTATGTGTAGGAAGGTGTCCCTTCCTGCACATAAACAATCCTAAAATGCCATTTTGTAACTTTCATGTGTGCTGCTTCATGCAGCTCACATCAAAGTTACAAAATGGCATTTTTAAAAAGTTTGTGTATGTACAGGAAGGGACATCTTCTTGTACATAAACAAACCATGGCATTTTGCTTTCTCCATGTCTTTTTCCATGTGTGCTGCACAAGGCAGCACACATGGAAAAAGCAAAAACGAGGAGAAATAATCTATTTCTCCTCGTTTCGCCAACTTAAGACCAGGGTTTACCTGGTCTTAATTTCGGCGCTGCCTCCTACATACGCCACCCTTGTACATAGGGGGCAGCGTCAAATACAATGGGTGTTGTGGTGGAACGCCCACCACAACACCCACTGCACGTCCCTTTCACGCTAAACATAGCGTGAAAGGGTGCCTTATGAATAAGGCAGCGTCAAGTGGCTTAACGCTGCCTTGTTCATAAGGCAAGACCTCTATCGCCACGGGAACGTCTATTTTAACGTCACAAAAAGTGAGGTTCCCGTGGTGATGGGGGCTTGTACATATGTCCCTGTATTTGTTCCTAGATATTTTGGCCCTACAGTTTAGTTTCTCATGTAACATATGAGTTGTGTTTAGCGCATAGTGCAAACTGAGTTGTCTTTAGGTGTTTGAGCGAGTTCAGGGAGTGAATGGTTGTTCATGACAGTAAAACAGAGCTCTGGAGTTGAGGCTAAAAGCACTGTGAATTTCTATAGTGCCAGTCATAAAGGTGTTCTTACTACGTGCTCATCCAATCCTTACCTCACATTTGTGCCCATAATTGTGTAACTCGAATTTGGACAGCATTTGGTATATAGTCATGAGCAAGGAAAAACATTCCAGGGGGAGGACCTCCAATGATCCCCTGGTGAGAAACTGTGCCACTCGCCTTGCTTGCTCGCTGCAATCTAGATATGACATTTAGCGTGCAGCAGTGGCACTGATAAAAGTGGGCAGTGCCAACGATGTATTTGTTGGGCGGTGTACTGAGATACATTTGGGGCATCTAACTTTAAAAAAACGAAAGTTAAGCATTGCCCTTTAAGTCTATCTCACTCCGATGTAACTGCTGCATAGTTCTTGGGAATCTTCCGCGGGAGCTTCACAGGATTGTTGCCTTAAAGATCAAACTTTCAGTTCTTTCATGAAGTTTGTCCAAGCCAGTGGTGCTGAGCCTATTGTAGACTATTAGCGTCCTACCGAGCATGGCTGTCAAATATTAACCTTGGCCTCTGTTCAAAACTCCAGCCTGCGCCCTTTGACCTTTCCGGACACCCCATGTGTCCCATTTATGCGCCCTTCCTGCCTTTTATGAGCGGGTCCTGGAGTCAGCAGAAAGCAAGGAGGGGAAGGTACCCCACTGCGCTGGGCTGTCTGACTGGCCAGTGTTCCAGTAAGCAACGCTCACTCAGCAAAACCCTTAATGGCCAGCATAAATGAACGCACAGTGCGCACCGCCAGAGAGCCCAGTTGTGCGAAACTCAAAGCGTCGGCCATTAATGCTAATTTCTAGGCCGCAGACTGTGGTGTAGCCAATTATTGGCACAGGCTCTGTGGCTTCCAGGAATCACAGGTATTACAAATCTCGGTATGTACAACAGTATCTACAATACGAGGTGTCATTACTCTGCGATCTGCTGTAAATAGCCCGATAAGAATATTTTAATGGTATTTTAAAAGTCTGCCGCGTTCTGCAGCGCTCCTCCCACCCAAATATTGGCTTGATTGATCTGGAGAGGGCGACCAAAACTGCCTGGACAGAGGGCAGCTGTTATTATTCCTCATAAACACATGGTAGTTTTAGTGCCTTTATAAGTCAAAGGTGAGGGGTTGCCTTTCTGTGATTAACTCTGCCTGCTCCCATGCCGTGCGCATTAAAGTAGCTGCCCTGCAGAGTGGCCATCCTCCCTGCCGGGGGACCACCGCTGACCAAATGACTCACCAGCTCTCAAGCCTGAGAACGAAGGCGAGGGGTGGTTTGAAAAGTATGCAAGAATAACAAACAAAAAAGGAAGACTATGGCACATTGAGCAGGAGAAATAGTGCGTAGGTCAATTAGCGATGGGAGGACGAGGCCTTCAGCAGCTGTTACTCTCATTAGTCCAACTACAAACACCTACAGAGACCTCTGCGTGTGGTTGGGAGCCACATGCAGGAGAGTTCTTCTTTCATATGGGGAACAACTATTAACACAATAGTAGATAAATGGCAACATGAGTCACAGAAATGAAACTGTTTTGATCACCTGTGCTAACCTATTACCTGTAGGAAATCTGCCTTTTCTACGTGGTCACCTTAGATTTTTCACCTTTTGCAGGACCCCATGTTTTTGATGGCTTTGCAGCTCTGTACACTTTGCAGCTGTTACCCAGTAGTTAAGTGCCTCTGCCCCCATTTTAACAAAATGTACTCCTGGCCTGAAAGTTAAATGCCAGTAGTGGACTGCATTACCTTGCCATCCGCTGCCGTGGCACTGCAGGCCTGGCTTGAGGCCTAGCACTGCAGCCTGACTGTAGGGGTGTAAAACCTGCAATGTTACCTGTTAAAATAAATCCTTTTGGCAAGTAAAAACTTTCCTTTCTTTTAAAATATTAATGTCACCCCTATGTGGGCCTTGTAGCCCACAAGGCAAGGTGCATTGTAATTAAAAGTAGGATATGTAGAAATGTAATGTTAACAAGTCCTTACAGTGATTAGCAACCAAAAGCCATTTTCACTGTGGCAGGCCTAGCTGTCCCATATAAGAAACCAGAGTACAGATTAAAATACTGATACTGCATCTCGGGAATGGTACAAACTACAAAAATAATTAAACAACCTTTTCAATAGGTATTGACAATCCAATCCAATGGTTGCATTTCTGATAGATGTTAAGGAAGAGTAATTTTTAGAAATTTCCCATTTCCCTGCATAAAGTTCCTGGAGGCAAATTTGCATTGGCTCTGCAGCTTCTCTCAATCAGTATTTACCTTTGAATAGGTATTATATTCCTCAGAGGAGCTAGCAATAGGTTGACCTTAATGGGCAGAGATGGCTCCACTGAATATGCAGGGTGGGGCCTATGGGCATCTTTCTGACACCGCTGTGTCAAATCCTGCTTAGTAGGTCTGCTTAGTTCACTTATTACACTTGAGGTACACTTGAAGGGGGACAGAACAGGATGCCAAGACAATTTGTGTGGTTCCATTGTTTGATTCCTGAAGGACTCTGCTTTTGTCCTACTAGGCTTCTGTCTCTGGGTTTACATCTAACCCTTTAGGGCACACTTGAAAGGGGAGATCACAGGATGCCAATTCAGTTCTTGTAGATTCACTATCTGATTGCTAAAGGACCCTGCTTTTGCCCTACCTGACTTCTGTCTCTGGGTTTAATCTTGGCACAGTGTCTGCCTCAAAGTGGATTTCAATGTTAAATATGGGAGGGCAGTAGGATTATTACACAGCACTCCATACACACACACACACACACACACACACACACACACGTACACACACACAGCCCTCAGACCCAAGTTTAGCAGAAACCCAACACCTGGATACATGTATATATATATATATATATATATATATATATATATATATATATATATATATATATATATATATATATATATAGCGGTATCTATTCATCACACCAAACGTAGATTATTGCGTCTGCAGGACTAACAGTGTGATAGTGCATACCAAACAATTCCCTTTATCTTCCGCTATAATGGCGGCAACAGCCGACGTGCTTCGAGACCGGGAAGCAATGGCAGACGCACTCTTTTTAAATCTGCCTGACAATGTAGACGAAAACGTAACGCTTAATAACACTGTGAAAGAGAAAAACGATGTTAAAAGCATGCTCAAGAAATTGGAAAAGTTACAGAGAACGGAATTAACAAAGTGGTGGGAGAAAAAATCCCTTGAGAAATACAAAGAAGCTGGCAGAGTCCCAAGGGGATTACGAATCTTAATTGCACCGTCCTTTGTAAACCCCAACCCGCTAATGTTAAAAGAATGGGCTACAAACAATCTCGATGCCTCAATGAATATGGTTTGTATTTTAATAACATACGCTGAAATTGATCGAGCGGAAATTGTCAAGCAGATTGAATTACTGAATAGTGAATTAAATGCCCAAGAACAACAGGAAATTATAATCAAAGGCAAAGATGACATTAAAAAACGCTTAGAAAAACATGAAAGTATCATCAAACAACGCAAAGTATTCAAATTTGCGAGAGACAAGAAAGACTATGAGGCGGGGAGAATTTTTACTTTTTCAAAGAAATTCGAAGCGGTCAAACGACAAGCCCTGACATCTAAAGTAACACCAATTAATATCCAGATTCAAACACAGACCACAACTTCGGATACAGATCTCAGTTCACTAATCAGTAGCACTGATTCAGAAGGAAGTTGTTCATCATTGGATCAGGCACTGAACACCCATAACTTTACCCCATCAGAAGAATTGGGGTTTATGATAGAGGACCGACGTCACACCCTGAGACCTCGAGCACCTCAAATAACAACAGGAGAAACTATCGCCGCAAGCAGAGGCGCAAGAGGAGGAAACAACAAGAGAGGAAAGAGAGGGAGAGGCAAGTTCCACCCAAGCCTTTAACTGCTAATTCAGGCAACACCGTGATCAATTTGACATCATTAGATCTCAATGCTGCTGAATTACAACTCTTATCCCTGGGCCTCTCTTTTTGCCCAAAAAATGGCTTCAAGTACATCCAATCACGCATAGACGTCTTCAAATTCATAAGAAAGCTCAAACTAATGAAATATCATAAACTTAATAAAGCTAACGTTGTTGCCACTTCCATTCACACTGCAAATCAGCTGAGTATCCAATTAAATGTATCAGATGTTCCCACACTAAGAACTGTATACTCTCTGGCGGAAGGCACCAATGAAGAGTCTAACAGTACCCAACAAGATCTTCAACGAATGGGTATTTCTAGTACTAGTCCGGCAACTAGTCCTTTTCGTCCACCGTCAGTGTTTTGCCCTATGATGCCGAGGGATGCTATTGATGTTTTTGGTGATTGTGTCATTACAGATTTAAAACAACTAAATAGAACGGTTATACAAAGAAATAAAAAACGCAGCTATTCAGAACAGCGATATTCAAATCTAATGAGAAAGATCAATGACAACAAAAACATTATAGTCAACAAAGCTGATAAGGGAGGTAATGTTGTGTTATGGTCCAGGGAAGCGTATTTGACAGAAGCAAACAAACATCTTAATGATACTTTGTGCTACAGAAAGGCCACTTTCAACGACCTGGCAACAACAAAAGATCAAGTATTTAAAGAACTTTCACAATGGAAAAGGGAAGGTCTATTGAACAAAGATGAATTCAATTTTTTTAAAAACTGAATATCCCATTACTCCGACACGGTATTTTATACCCAAAATACACAAACAGACCAATCCGGTGCCTGGTCGCCCAATCATCTCGGCACAGCGAGGTCTGCTGGAATCCATGTCTAAATACGTTGACTTTTACCTCCATGATTATGTGGAAGCTTTGCCCTCCTACATCAGAGACACTGGCCACTTCTTAAGTAAAATAAAAGAAATCACTTGGGACACTGAATATTGCTTTATTGTTATGGACATTTGTTCCTTGTACACTAGCATCAACCATAAAGATGGGTTAAATGCGATAACAAGTTTTTTGTCCAACAGACAAGTACAATTCAACCAGCATAACAAAATGTTAGTGAGAATGATTGAAATATGCTTGACCAAAAATTATTTTCTTTTTAACAAAGAAATATACCAACAACTTAGGGGTGTGGCTATGGGGGCATGCTTTTCTCCCAGCTATGCATGTTTACATGTGGGTTGGTGGGAGAAGCATGTCCTCAGCCACCCCCACGGGGACATCTTCACTAACAATATTGTCAGATGGTGGAGGTTTATAGATGATGTGTGTGTGGTTTGGAAGGGCTCTGAAGAATCCGCACGACACTTTGTTAGTGTTATCAATAACAACAATTTAAATCTACAATTTACAGTGAATATTAGCACAGAAAGGGTTGAATTTCTTGATGTAGAACTATATGTGATCAACAATGTAATACACACCAAACTCCATAGGAAGGCAACAGCCGGAAATTCAACACTTCATGCAAGCAGTACACACCCACGACACCTAATTAGAAGTATCCCGTACGGGGAATTTTTAAGGATAAAAAGAATTTGTAGTAACGAGGATGACTTAACAGTTTGCCTAGAAGACTCAATAAATAGATTCTTGGCCAGAGGGTATAGAATGGATGATTTACAGGTAGCTTTAAATAAAGTAAAGGGTTTGAACGATGATATTACAATATCTAATGATCAGGTTGAGGAAGCTCCCACAGAAGCCAACTACACTGAAGACAATAAACCAGTAGTTAGGCTAATAACGACTTTCAGCAGCCAAGAAAAACAAGTAAGAAGAATCATAAATAAAAATTGGCCTATTTTAAAATCTGATATCACCCTGGCACCTGAACTAAAAACTCATCCAGCTATCACATTTAGAAGGGCACCCTGTATGAGAGATGCCCTAGTTAAAACCAGCCCGGAAGTAAGCAATACGGGTAATTGGCTATCTAATAGAAAAGGCTTTTATAAATGTAGCTCTTGCAGGGCATGCAAGTTTGGAATTAGCAAACATGAATATTCAGATGCCTTTTCCCCGATGCCCCTTAAAATTCGAGGCTTTTTCACATGCAAAACCGATTATGCTATCTATGTGTTAGAATGCACTTGCCATTTAAAATACATAGGTAGCACTAAACTACAAGTGTTTAATCGTATCTTGCAGCACCTTCGTGCCATTGTGAATTTGGATGCTACATACCCTGTTGCGCGTCATTTTAAACTAGTACATCAAAATAATCTGAAAGATCTTAGTTATTATGTAATAGACGCAGTTCCCAAATCAATAAGAGGAGGCAACAGGGAGAAAACTTTACGCCAATTAGAAAGCCAATATATTTTACAGTGTGATACCAAAATGCCCAATGGCCTCAACACTGGGGAAGATTTACACAACTTCCTATAAACTAGTGCTATCTGATGAAGTACATTGAGATGTTTTTAGTCTTGTCATTTTATCAATCTTTTATCCGATTTTTTACTGGTTTTATTGATTTACATTTGATTAATTTTATCAGTATGATATCTGGGTTTTATTTGACATGACACTATGATAGGCGCTGTTTTTTCTATTGTACATCACATTTTCTTAAACCTTCTACCTAGTACCTTATGCGCTTGATTAGCTTATTAAGCTGTATTATTGACTTTTGGATGAATTTGCTGAAGATGTCTAGTGTATCTATTCTATGCATTTATCACTTTGCTATTTAGGTTTTTCCTTCCAAATGCTGCTAACCAGTTTTTCGTTTTCGATCAGTTTACATACTAGTAAATACCTATAGCTGACATAAAATATATTATATATTTTTTAGGTATTTTACATCTAAAAATTCTTGCAGTGATCAATGTATTTTTACCAGTATTACGTTTTTGTCTGCACAAAAAATTTTTTTAGTCTTTTTTACACACTCTATGCTAGCGATCTATGGTTTTAATAGTGAACTGGCTAAGTATTTATTATTATTTATTTATCTAAGTTTTTGCACTGAGAAATATGCGATTTTGCACTAAGCTTTCTTACTCTTGCTCCTCAGGATTAAAGTAATTCAATGATTTTTACAGATAACATTGAGACTTATAATGCCAGATAGTCACTGGGCACTTGCCCTGTACTCGAAACTTTATCAAGTTTACAACTTAAGAAAGACAGTGTTAATTAACTTTATGGTTATTCACTGAATAACGTTTTTACATTGTCATGTGATCTTACATATTTATTTATTTATTTTTTAAATATGCATGTATGGCATTATTCATCATGTTATATGATACAAGGTTTCACTGAAAATGATTTGTACTCATTGATGTTCCCATCGGGAGTCTGTTTTCTAGTTCCATGATTGTTGTAGGAGGAGTTTGCTTTACTCAAAAAATGTATTTATTGCACTAATTGGTCTCGACACGTCATGTGATCAAGCCCGGTTGAATCCGGGCGAAACGCGTCATGTTGTTGTGAGGGAGGAATAAACTGCACTTTGAAACTACTTACCTGCGTGGTGGTCCGTTCCTGGTTGTGTTTTTACACAACTTCCTATCCAAGGATTGTGGTTGCATATATATATATATATAAATCCACAAACTCGGGTGCTTCCGGGAGTAGTCCCTAGTCAGGTGGTGCGTTTTCGCCGGCATACCCAAACCGGTCACGATAATTATGCAAAAAACCAAAGTAACGCACTCTCAGAGGTCAGCTCTTTATTTCATCCAACCATCGTTACGCGTTTCGACACAAATGTGTCTTGCTCACACGATGAAAAATAGAAGAAGACATAAATGCAAAAAAACAACGTAAATTTTATAGAGATCAAGTCGACTATGACAAAGGCCAAATACTGACCTTTGAAAAAAGATATGACCAATTGACCATCTTCGGAATCAAACACAAGTAAAAATGGGTAAAACTACCATGAAAAAGTGAAAATAGTCACACCAGGATCAGACGACGTGGAAAAGATCGGAGAACAAAGTGAAACGGGCGATAGTGACATTTATGAAAGTAGTGTGTCCGTCGTCTCCGAACATTTGGGAGCAAAAAACTAAATTTTAAACGAGTTTTTGCTCATGGCACAGGGAAGAATGGTTACCAAACAGAAACAGAGTGCCGTCGGCTACAGAGAATGAGGACGAGGCGGAAAAGGAGACAGAAAAGCTACCACAACATCACGAAGAGATGTAGAAAGCCCAGTGGGAAGCCGAACAAGAGGCCAACAAAAATCAAAATGAAAGACAAAAGAACAGTCATCAATCTTTCGGGTCGGGACCTTAGCCCATTGGAGATTGAGGTTCTCTCTTTGGGTCTTTCTTTCTGTCCTACCACCTGTTTTAATTACACCCAAAGCCATATAGACCTTTTCCAATTCACCTACAAACTTAGACTTAAAAAGTGGTTTGCAACAAAAGTATCTGATTCCAATGTTAAAACACACGATGTACCAAGTAACATAAGCATTGGTGATATTGAACTACTACATAACATGAATAAACTTGAGGGCAGTAGTGAGTTCATAGATGACCCATATCTTAACCTTTTTAATGACAACATTAGACAACAATGGTTTTAAACCGAAATCTATTTTTCTCCCTCAAATCACCAATGATGCCATTGATGTGTTCGAAAGGGGAGTCATACATGAGCTGAATAAAGTACTTAGAAAGAGACGGTTTGGCAGGCAAAACATCAGTAATGATCACTATGAGGACATTCAGTCCATTAAGAATGACATGAATATAGTTGTCAAAAAATCGGATAAAGGTGGGAACGTGGTGGTTATGTCTAAAGATATGTACCTCAAACAAGGCTATTCTCAACTTGAGGATAGGGAAAACTATGAGATTACCACCAGACCCAAGTATGAAATAGCGAATAAGAAATATCAGGAGCAGTTGGGAGAATGGAGGGAGCAAGGATTGTTAGAATGGGAAGAGTATGAATTCCTGAAATGCAAGTGCCCCAAACTCCCAGCCCTATACCTACTTCCAAAACTGCACAAAAACAGTACTAACCCCCCCGGGCAAACCAATTGTGTCCTCTAGAGGCAGCTGCCTCGAAAACACATCTAGATACGTGGATTTTTACTTGCAACCACTAGTTCAGGGGTTACCGTCTTTCATTAAAGATACAAGAGATTTTCTGAGAGCGATTTACCGGATTGAATGGGAAGACCAGTTTTTACTGATGTGCCTCGATGTCACTAGCCTTTACGCCTGCATCCCCCATGAGGAAGGGATTAAGGCATGTCGTCATTTCCTGAGGAACAGATCAATATCGTATCTGTTCCATACAGAAATTATTATTGACATGATGTATACATGCTTTACGCAACATTTCTTTGCCTTTGATAAACTCATCTACCGTCAGATTCTCGGAACTGCAATGGGGACCTGCTTCACCCCCAGCTTTGCGGGATTATACCTAGGCTGGTGGGAGGAGCAGGTGGCCAGCAAACTACCTCTTTTTGAAGAATGTGTCGTTACATGGGTGAGACAGATTGATGACATTTACTGTGTGTGTGAAAGGAAGTAGAGAACAAGCTAATCACTTTGTCGAGACACTCAATGACAACACGTTAAAACTGAAATTTAGTAGCCAGATCAATAAGGAAACCATTGACTTTGTAGACTTAAGATTACAGGTTGTAGGAAAATGCCTGGAGAGCTATCTGTTCAGAAAAGAAACCGCTGGGAACAGCCTGCTCCATGCTGGAAGCTGTCACCCCGTGAATTTAATACGCAGCATTCCTCTGGGTGAACTTCTGAGACCAAGAGGAATTGCATCAGTGTAGAAGGGTTTGAAATTGAAAAGACCGTTATGACCAAAAGATTTTTGGAAAGAGGGTACACCAGAATATTATCAATAAAGCATGTGTAGAAGTTGAGAAAAGAGACAGAAACAAGTTACTTAAATTACTACCTACTCCAATCAAGCACATCAAGTAAGAGAATGTCTAAACAAGTTTTGGAAAGTCTTAAAAACTGACAAAGATATATCATCAGTGGTTGAAAGTTATCCACAGGTTACATATAGGAAGGCCAAATCCCTGAAAGACATTGGGTGTCAAGCTACTATAGGCTCATCAGCTAAACCTCAGGGTACTCAGATACAAGGGTTTTATACCTGTAATAATTGTAAGGCCTGTAAATACAGTAAACATTGTAAACAAGTCAAACTGTCTTTAAATCATAAACCTTTTGTGATCACCAAACATGTTTCGTGCAATACAGACTATGCTGTGTATGCCCTTAAATGCCCTTGTGAAAAATACTATATTGGGAGCATGATTCACCCAGCCAAAAAGAGAATTTTGGAACACTTAAGGAAAATCAAGAAGGATGATAAACAGTATCCAATAGCCAGACATTTTAAACAATCACATAATCAGAATGCTAACCTCCTATCTTTTTGTGTCCTTGACACCATCCCAGTGAAAGAGAGGTGAGGAGACAGAGTTCTTGAATTAAGTCGTTTGTAGTCGAAAATGATTATTGAATATCACACGACACAACCATTAGGACATAATATTGAGGAAGAACTAGCAGTACACTTGGGGTAGTTGCCAGATAGTGACCCCCATATATATTTTTTTCTGTCCATGGAAAAAGTCAGTATCAAATGTAAATTAAACTTTTCTGGCTTTTACCTCAACTGTTGCGTTTGCTTATTGTCTTTTGTAGCATGGTTTTAAATTCACTAGTTAATGACACCTTTTGTTGTATGTGTTCTCTTACAGATCTCCCGCACAGGATATTTTTGTAAATGAGTGGAAGGCAAATCGAGCAACAAATATCTGGGAATGGATGAGATTTATTTTTAATTTTAATGTGGATTAGTCCTTGAACTGGAACCCCCCTATTTTAAATTCGTATTGCAAGGCTACCCATCCCTTGTATGTAGACCGTAGCACCACCCTGAGCAGTAACTATTGCCCACTGGGGCAGAATTGGTGCATAGCAGTCAGTCAAGACTTTGCTGGTATTTCGTCACTACTCAATATTATTGGGTTTGTGTGTGCGTGAGCGCACTAGCACGTACAACAAGGTTGACATTAAATAACATAAAATATGCTTGTAAGTGACAACAAGTGAGATACATGGGAGTGTCACACGTGCAAGGGCAGGTATTTTGAGATTGTCATAATTGACAAAAACTCGGGGAACAATAAAGTTCTGATATCGGGAATTGAAAGACAACAGTCACATTTCTCTTCCCATTCACAGCGATATGAATATATCTTTCACACTCGTATTACTATAAAAACAATTGTATGCAACTTTGATACCTCTGAACGAATGTGAAGTAATATTGTGTTATGTACAAAGTGTTATTTGGTGGAAAACAGGAAGTCTGTTTACACTGTTTATCATGGCCACAAGTCAGGCGATGTGTGTTTATTTAAATAGTATTGAGCTGCAACCTCAACACTTGTGAGCAAGGGAACTTCGTTTCCGAAACGCGTTGAGTCGTGCATTTTCTCCAATAAATTTCTGCTTAAAGTATTTGGGTGCCGTGAATCGTTGTTACTTCACTTGAACAATGGATTTTGGATGTTAAGGGTTTCGCTAGCCCACCACGGCCCGCCATCGCGAGGAGGCTCGAGTTGAAGCGAAAGCTGACTGGGATATATATCTGTCCTGTAAAACTGAATTTGCCGTGTATGCACTAGTATGTAGCTGCAATTTACTCTACATAGGTAGCACTAAACTGGCAGTGCATAAAAGAATCCTGCAACATACACGCGCTATTGTGAATAATGATCCAAGCTATCCTGTGGCAAGGTACTTTAAGGACAAACATTAAAGTAGTCACAAACATTTTAAGTAGTTTGTTTTGGACTCAGTGCCAGCAGACAAAAGAGGTGGAATCAGGGAAGCCAAACTTAGGCACTTGGAAACTAGATATATTCTAGAACTGGATACCAGGCAGCCAGTGGTTTAAACATCAGCAAGGGCATGTATACATACCTGTGAAAATCCATTACAGCAAATATACTATAAGATTATTTTCTGATTCATTACCTGTAAATAGAGGTTTCCCCTAATACTGTAACCCATATATCTAGAAGTAGGTAATTTTGGAAGCAGTAACCTTTCCATGCACTCTCCATCTATCTTTGATATCATCAATCTATGAGAAAAACATTTGAAATATACAATAGTAGAAACACATTTAATTATGTTGGTTCCTTACACATCTGAGCAGTACTTCGGAATGCATGGTATATTTGACCATATTATATGGATTACCTTAGATTAGCTGAATACTATTTTAGGAACTACCATTTTAGGAATTTTAGCTTTTTTATTGGGGTTTTAAGGTTGAAATTATTTTATATGATATTTTATACTATAGATATATCATTTGTGGGAATCAACCAAATAGCCCTTAAGTCATCTGCACTTCAACTTTAACATAACCAGACTATAGTCTCCACACTCCAGTTTAAATCAATTAATAGGCTCGATAGATAGGGAAATGGCATTAGCCTAAATTTCGTGGCTGCTAGCAACTATTTGCACTAAGCATTTTGCACTAGCCATGCATTATTTTGCACATATCGGGATGTAATTGTGGGACTTGCACAATAGGGGTAGTTGGGGGATTAATATTATGCACTCAGTCACTTTTTAAATATAAAATAGCAGTATAGTATGGCATAGTATTATAGCCAGGATGTGAACATACACGGCAAATTTGAGGCTTTCTATGTATTTATACATGTACTTATCCTTCATTATGAATATTGATTTTAGCCAAACGTATTTTACCATGCTTTGTTTTTGCCCTGGACAAATTTTAAACATTATGTATATAATTTATGCATTTAAGCTTTGAATTGATTTACCAGTGTAATATGTTTACTATGTCTATTGCTGCAATCACTTAGCACTTGCACTTTAAAAAGAGAAATCCCAGGACTTGGTGGCGAGGTAGGAGAAGGAATGTCCGCCGCTGTTGCTTCGGCAGATGCGTGGAGTGTCAGCGAGGGAGGCAGAGAGCAGGTGACTGGAGGGTTGGTGGAAGTTCAGGTGATGGTTGATGTATGCTGGTCCTTGGTCATAGAGGGCCTTGTAGGCATGTGCCAGCATCTTGAATTGGTATATTTTCTGGCTGGGGAGCCAGTGGAGGATGTGGGGGTGATGCAGGTCCATTTAGGGAGGTCAAGGATGAGTCAGGCAGCTGAGTTCTTTATCGTTTGGTGTCTCTTCAGGAGTTGGGTGGTAAGTCCTGTGTAGAGCAGGTTGCCATAGTTCAGCGGGCTGGTGACTGGGGCTTGAGTGACAACTTTCCTGGTGTTAACGGGGAGCCATCTGAAGATCTTTCTGGGCATTAGAGGGTGTGGAAGCAGGCAGAGGAGACTGTGTTGATCTGGCATTTCATGGTGAGTTTACAGTCCAGGATGATGTCAAGGTTGCGGGCATGGTCTGTTGATGTGGGTGTGGAGGGCCAACAGGTGTAGTCCCACGGGGAGGGTTTGGTCCCAAAAATCAGCACTTTCATCTTCTCCATGTTGCGCTTCAAGCAGTTGGTCTTAATCGAGTCAGTTCCGCTCATCATGCAGTTGTGGAAGTTGGTCCTGGTGGCGGAGGGTCTTCTGAGAGTGAAAGGATGAGCTGGATGTCATGTGCATAGAATATGATGTTGAGGCATGGGTTCTGATGATGTCGGCCAGGGTCATCATGTAAGTGATGAATAGGGTGGGGCTAAGGAATGAGCCTTATGGGATACCACAGATGAGGCTCTTGGGTTCCAAAGTGAAGGGTGGTAGGCAGATATTTAGGGTTATTCTTGTGAGGAAGGATGCAATCCATTTGAGGGTGTCTCCCTGGATCCTGATGTGGGGGAGTTCTTTGATGAGGTTGTGGTGGGATACGGCACATATATATATATAGACCACTTCCGATCACTACTGATAGCTTTCGGGTTGCACACTCCCCTCAAGAGAGATCATATTCCAAGTTAGTTCATTGAGTTTATTTTCACTCTATGCCTAACAACCCAACGTGTTTCGATGTGGAACACGCCTTGATCACAGGTGCGAGAGGTTTGTTCCCAGCATACCTTTAAAGTGCAATGTGAGATAATAACATAGAAAACAAACAACAACCATCATATGGTGTATGGAGCTGAGAGAGTTCAGACATCTTAGAGCATGTGTTTGCAAGAATATAATATAGTTAACACAAATTGTGTCCACATCGAGTCTCCATCACTAGCATGAGAATTAATAAACAACATGCATCTTACCAATGAGCAATGAATTATACTGTATGATCCATTTGGGCAATTTATGATATGTTCACGTGCCCATGCTGGATCACTATCAATGAAGCCATAGTAATACAAATCGTTATACATAATGTTGTAACACAAGAGAGCAGCTACAGGTGCAACATTACATCACAAACAATTACAGTCATATCTAACTCTGTGGACATATATTGAGTATATCCACATGTTATGGTAATAGGGACTAACAGTACCAATTTGCAGCTCATTGAAATAGGCACCATAATGACGCAAAAAAAAACTAAATAGTAACCAAATAAATATTAACCAAATATGTAATATTATACAATCTATCCCCCGTGGGCACAGTTCCTACAGCTCCAATATATTGTGCCATAAATAGTAATTAAGTGGATCCTGGACATATTTCAATTGCATATGCAATTAAGCCCCAGTGGATGATGTTGAAAGTTACACATCTGAATGTCCCAGTGGTTGATCTATTGCTGCAATGTTCATATTCCTACAGGCCTCAATAATATCTGAATGATAAATGAAGAAATTCATAGAAGGAAGCAGAAGAATACAATATAAACATTGCTATGCAAGAGTAAGAAGAAAATGTAAAAGTATGTTACAAACTATATGTTATCATACTGTCTGTAGATAATTTGTCAGCCTTACATGAAAGAAGGTAAAAGAAATACCCAGACCCAAGTTGTGTTGTTCCTGCTGTTCTCTCTATATGTGTAGCTCACTGTTTGCCAAATGACGGCAGGTCCAATGTGAAATGTAAAAACACAAACAGATAAAACAAACCTATTACAATCCATTTAATTCATTATGTCTTTATTTCGATTAAAATCATGAAAGACAGTTCCATAAAAATTTCATAACCATCAATGTAAACAAGTTATTTGACATTATAACATAATGATAAATTTCATAGACATCAATATGAGCAAGTTTTTGCATTAAAAGGATGGTATACAAGAAGATAACAGATCCACAATGAAGAGATACATAAATATATAATAAATAGTTAAAATTGCTAAAAATCTCTAAGAAGACTCCCACCATAGTAAGTATAATGATCATAATTACATTATAGTCAATGCAGCACAGTACATAATATTATTCACCCCCGACAACGTACAAGGAGACAATTATCAATGCCTCCTCTCCTTTGCAAGTATAACGCACATCCAGTTTAAAAACTTGGCAACGGCAATCACGATGGATTCATTAGTAGCTGTTTTTAGGATCCTTAGTGCTTCGCTGCTTAACCTAGTCCCAAGGTTTAAACAGATAGGTTTTAACCATCTGTGCCTAGGAGTTTTATAGGCTGAACAGGCAAATAAGATGTGTACCAACGATTCATTCTGTGTTGGACAAAATGGACATTTGCCTTGGCTCAGAGCGTGCCATTTACTGACAAATAAATTAGTGGGGAGTGATCCCACCCTAAATTGGTGGTAAAGTTTCCTATCTTTAATGGAGGTAATAAAGTCCTAGTAATTTTCATACTCCACTTCATGCTTGTGTTCAAAATAGTCCCTGGATAATGATGGTCTTATTAAGGCAGAGAAACGCTTTCTTTTAATCATATTCCAATATGCTGCCTTATATTCATTCTTTGCAGGAAAGGGGTTTTCAGCGGGATTTACCCACAATCTGCTCATCCCCATCTCACAAAGAGTGAGTTTTACCCGTCTCAACCATGGAATTGTATGCATGCTATCAGCCTCCCTGACTTCCAAGAGTGCTTGTGCGTACCGGGACAACCTGGGGTAACCCAGAGCCTTCTCCAGTATGCCACCGGTCTAAATTGCGCCATATCTTCAATAGAATAACAGCGAAGATCTAAAAATAAGGGCAATAAAGGAGTTGAAGGCCGGTCAGTGCCCTAAAATTTTTTTGGGGGGCTGTTACTAAGGGGGCTAGGTTGTCGAAGCCCCACAATTTGTCCCCATACAGGACCGCGGCGCTAATTTTAGAATTATATATTTTTAGGGCTGGAGCAACAGGTTTAGTGTAAGAGAGACGCTGCTCCTTCAGCAGGGCACCTGACAATTGGGCATGCCTAAGGGTCAATAGTCTAATCTGAGGCTTCCAGCTAAGTTTACTGCCAATAGTTACCCCCAAATAAGTAAAATTCTGAGTCTGTTCCAGGATGCCTTCCTTCATTTCAACTCTACCATTTATAACCATGTGTTTATGTAGGACCATCAATTTAGTTTTCTCCACATTCACTAGGAGATCATGATCCTGACAGAACTCCTCAAATCTCACCGGAGCAGACTGTAAACCCTTCTGTGTCTTAGAAAGTATCAGAGTGTCATCTGCAAACATAAGCAACAGGATCTTCAAACCTGCTAAGGTAGGAGCAGCAGTGGGAAAGTTCTGGAAGTACTGGACAACCCTATTGATATACAATGAAAAGAGGGTTGGTGCTAAAACGCACCCCTGGCGAACCCCCTTTGCTATAGGGAACCTTTGTGTGACACTCCCCTGCATATCCCAGCGTACCTGCGCATAATTAGCATCATGTAGAGTAACCAAAAAAGCGAATATTTCAAGTGACATACCTAGCTCCAAAAAGGTTCTCCACATTTTGGCGCGGGGGTCGAGGTCAAAAGCCGACTCAAGGTCGACGAAAGCAGTATAAATAGTGCCCCCGCCTAAAATTACCACACGCCAATAAACTAAAATAAACTTAAAAACCTGGTCAATAGTGCTGGTACAGGAACGGAAGCCCCCCCTGTAGTGGTGACAAAATGTCAAATTCATCCATCCAGGCTTAGTACCATCCTAGCTGAAACTTACTGTATACAGTCAATGAGGCTTATAGGCCTATAGTACCTGGGTTACAGCGGTCTCATTTCTTAAAAATTGGGAGAATTTCTGCTCCTAACCATGTATTGGGCATAGATGCTCCACTAGCAATAGCATTCACAAGGAGCTGAATGTAGGATGCCCAATTAGTTATATCGTGGCGGAACAGATCCGCCGGGATACAATCTAACCCGGGTGCCTTGCCTCTGGGGACTGATTTTAATGCTGTTTCCACCTCTTTCTTTGTAAAATACAGAGTAGATTTAACAAATGGTAATTCAAAATTTTCATGTGTGGGTGTAATAGTTGCAAACTGGACCTTATAGTGAGATACCCACTGCTCGGGAGCTACGTGGTTCACTGGCACACGACTCGGTTCACCCCTACCCCATTTCACGAGATGCCAAAAGGTGACCATGCTTCTCCCTGTACAAACCTTGAGCAGCTCTACCCAGTATTGTTCATCCCATTCCCTTTTTGCTTTCTGTTGGGTCAACTTGTACCCCACCCTTGCCTTTCTAATATCTCCCCGGTTCTTGGATCTTATTGCCCTAGCTAGAATTCTACATGATTGACCATACCAGGCAGCAGCCTTAAGGCCGGAATAACTCTGTTTTTTTTTACCATAGTAGTAAAAAAGCCTTTAAGCTTGTTAAACAATTCACTGTGGACCTGTGAGACCTTTGAGTTCACCTCCTCTTGAGTTGCACAGTTTTGAAGAATAGCTGTTGCACTAACCACTAACACACTCATCTGCTGTAAGTGCGCTACTTTTTTAATAACATTAGTCCATTTAACTCTCCTTGTATCATTAGTTAAATATGCTTCTACATAAGCAATTCCAGGCACCTGACTAACAACAATGGGAATGCCTTTGAGCTGCATGGAGAGGACTAGGGGGTTATGGTCGCTCTCGCTCCGCTCCCGAACTACCATGTCTATTAGGGAGGGCCAAAATTCCTTGTTGAGGAAAATAAAATCAATGCGACTACTTCGCAACCCATTGTTAAAGGTTTGCAAGCCCTGCCTATCTGAGAAGGACCTCCCATTGACAGCCCTAACCCCCTGTTCCAGACAAAACACTTTTAACTGCAGGGCTACCCCTGTCCATTTTTTAATGGGAGGAAGATCCAAATGTGGTATGTTCCACTGGACATCCTCCTCAGAACTGAGATTGACATCATTATCATCAAGGGCTCAAAAGAGCAGTTGAAATCTAAAGCGATTATCATATTGCTTACACCTCTGTGATCATGTAAAACATATCTAGGAGGGCTACAGTGGGAGAAGCTTTCCCACCTGGCATACCCCTAGCATTAATAAGCAACAAATCGGGGACTTCTGCCATCTGTATTCTAATTATTGCATTGTCCCTACTGTCAATATGCAGTTCCTCCGCCCTATAGAGGTCCGACTGCCTCACCCATGTTGTAAGGCCCCCCATGGGTCTTCCCCTCTGCCCCCCTTGCGCTGTTTTTGAAAAATGTATAAAACCCTGACGATATTAAAATCACTATTCATTATGTATTTGATGAAAACACATCATTAGAGACCATTAAACTATACCTCAACTAGAGGGAGGGAGAAGAGAAAAGGAGATGAAAAGCAAAGAGGAGAATTAAAGGATGAAAGAAAAAAGGGAAAAAAGAGGAAAAATAAGAAAGAAAAGGGACAAGAAAAGAGAGAAAAGAAAAGAAAGTAAGAGAGTAAAAAAGAGAAAAAGAAAAAGGAAGAGCCAAAAAATAAGAGGGGGGGACAACGAGTGGGAAGTGCATTGATTGCTACAGATTTGCAAAACACAGGGGCAGATAACAAACAAGTTGTGTCAAAAAGCCTAAGCGCCACCTAACTGTCCAACCACCGGATCATGAAATTAAGTGAGTGGACATCTTTTTATTGGAATTCAAACCTAATGGTACCTTAATGTCCAATTCCAGTATATACCTAGATTATGACAGTTGTCATAATTTGCGTACCCTATTGACACCTCTCTTAGATTTAGGGATATGATCAGTAGCCATGAAGTTATGTTCCTCTTCAAAACTATGGGCTATCGGGTATTGTTTGTCTTTGTTATGTATGGCTCTCATATGCTCTAGCACTCTCGTCTTCACTGCAAACATAGTGCTACCTACATAAGATTTTTCATATGGGCAAGTCAATATATATACACAAAAATCTAACATATATATGTGAATTACAGGGTTAAGTTATAGGGTTCTGCAAATCACTATGGGCTGTAAACAATGCATATAGCTTTTGCAGCCACCAGAGATTAATCAGAAGAGGTAATAATTGTCCTACAATAGCACTATCCCACTACGGATGTAGCCAACAAACATCTAATCAGGATGTTTATGGGAAAATCAGGCAAGAATTGGCTCATTTGTGATTACACTACAATTACTGAATTAACAGGGGCACAATGTGGGGAACTGTGGGTCTGCTTACATTCAATGAGTTTAACTACATGGTTCCAGGGCAAAATACAATCTCTCGGTCATTCAGACAAGGCCTCATGTCACCTGTTCAATTCATGTGCTGGCCGAGCACTGTGGCGCTCATTCCATGCTCTTTGCGGTTATATGGCAAAGTCATCCTGCCTTGGGAGCAGGATTGTGGTGGTGGCACAACCTCTTGGGTCACATCGGAGTTGTGGCATCGCAGACTGGCATCAACAGTTGTCCCTCCTTGGCAGTTGCTGACTCCAAGAAGTGGGGGAATCTATGGCATTCATGTCATTCACTGTTGTCTCTAGATGGGGGTCAGATGGAGCTTCTGGGGGTTGCTAGAAATTTAAAATACTTCCTACTTGGAACCAAAGCTCTGATGATACCGAGTGAGTGAACCCCACCTTCTCGTAAGAAGAGCTCCCTAGCCTTGTCTCTTCTATCCAAGCATCTGGCCATACATCCTTTCACACTTCCATCCACCAGCTGTTTCCCACATTTTCACCTTTACATTCTGTCTCCCTTTTATTCATCGTTTAATCTTTCACCATTCCGTCCATCTATTGGATATTCCATCCACTCATCCATCCATCTATTCACCCATCAATCAATCCATCCATCTATGCACACATCCATTGTCTATGCATGCATCCATACATATATACATCCACCCACCCATAAATCCATAATTTGACTTACTCATCCATCAATAAAGTATTTCATCAACCAATAGATCTTCATTTCATCCACCCATCATGTCGCCCACTCATCCTTCCATCTTTTCACCCACTCATCCATTCCTCCTTTCACCCACCCATCTTTTCACCAACTCATCCATCCACTCATTCTTCCTTCTTTCCCTTTTCTATCAACCCATCTTTCTTGATTTCTTCCTTATAGAGCTAATTAGGAGCTTTTTAGCCAAGTTGCAGACTAAGCCTGGGCAGAGTTCTGCTACGCGGAGCTCCGCGAAGTACAAAAAAACCTCTGCTGCGCTACACGGAGCTCTGCAAGCGGCAGAGTGCGTTGAATAAATGTTGTGCGCAGTGATTTTCAGAACCAGGTGCTTGTCTGCACTGTGCAATCATCGTGAACGGCACCATGCACAGCGCAAGCGGGTGCTGTTTCCTTTCTGCCGCTCGAGTAGATTTTTACTCGAGTGGCAGCTTTCTCAACGGAAATGGGCAGTTTCTCAACCCGAGCGGTCGTGAGCATACTCTACCACTCGGAATGAGAAATCTGACCGCCTGCATTGAGAAATCTCGCCGTGAGGTTGATTTTCCACGCTTGCGCATGCCAACTTGATGTTAACGATCACAAATGAGGAAAATTTCACCTGGAGGTAGATTTTCCTCGCTTGCTCTCGCCAACTTGAAGTTGACGAACGCGAGTGAGGGAAAAAACTACGCTCCGCTACACGGAGCAGAGTTTTTCGGAACTCCCTGAGCTCCACGTAATGTGGAGTGCAGAAATCTCCGCAAACTCCGAGAGCGGAGCAGAGTTCACCGCCCAGACTTATTGCAGACAGAAGAGGCCCATAAAGAACCCTCCCCCAATGTAGCTGGTAAAGCGACATGCTCAAGACGCCCCTGTCTTGCTCTATTTGTCCTGCCCGATGTTGGGACCTACCAACAGAGCCGTTGAATGTACAGGGAGGCATGAGCAACAGAAAACAGACACTGTACCTAACGAACTACCTTTCTAATACATACCGAGAAGTACTGATGGTTTGAGGCAATACATGTGCCTACATGTTTCAATAAGATGTGTATATCTCACTTTTATATATGTGAGTATATATGTACACATATACACACATTCATACAAATATACACATTTGTGAAAAATTAAAATACTTCCTACTTGGAACCAAAGCTTTGATGATACGAAGTAAGTGAACCAAGTGAACCCCATATTCTCCCAAGAAGAGCTCCCTTGCCTTGTCTCTTCGATCCAAGCATCTGTCCATACATCCTTTCACACTTCCATTCACCATCTGTGACCCACCATTTCACCTTTACATTCTGTCTCCCTTTTATTCTTTTATCCATCGTTCAATATTTCACCATTCCATCCATCTATTGGATATTCCATCCATCCATCTATTCACCCATCAGCCAATCTATCCATCCATGCACACATCCATTGTCTATGCATGTATCCATACATGCATACATACATACATCCACCCAATCATAAATCTATCATTTGACTTACCCATCAATCAATAAAGTCTTTCATTAACCAATTGATCGTTGTTTCACCCACCCATCATGTCACCCACTCATCCATCCATCCTTTCATCCACCTATCCATACCTCCTTTCACCCACCCATCCTTTCACCAACTCATCAATCAATCAATCAATTAGGCATTTGCTGAGCGTGACTACTCACCCGTAAGGATCTCAAGGCGCTGAGGGTGGGGGGGTGCAGGTTCCAGTCCATCAAGGAGGGGGTCTGTCGAAGAGCCAGGTTTTGAGGTTTCTTGCGAAGATGGGGAGCGATGTTGTCTGTCTGAGGTGGAGCAGAAGGGCGCTCCAGGCTCTGGCCGCAAGGAAAAAGAAGGAGCGGCCTCCCGCTCTTGTCTTTCTGGTGCGTGGGACCATGGCATAGGAGAGCTGGGCTGATTGTAGGGTCCTTTGGGGTGCGTGGAATTTGAGTTGGCTGTTCAGTTCTAGTCTGGTGTTGTGGAGGGCCTTGTGTGCGTGGGTGAGCATATTGAAGGTGACTCTGGCCTTGCTTGCTCTCGCCAACTTGAAGTTGACGAACACGAGTGAGGGAAAAAATTACGCTCCGCTACACGGAGCAGAGTTTCACGGAACTCTCCGAGCTCCGCGTAATGCAGAGTGCAGAAATCTCCGCAAACTCCGAGAGCAGAGCAGAGTTCACCGCCCAGACTTATTGCAGACAGAAGAGGCCCATAAAGAACCCCCCCCAATATAGCTGGTAAAGCGACATGCTCAAGACGCCCCTGTCTTGCTCTATTTGTCCTGCCCGATGTTGGGCCCTACCAACAGAGCCGTTGAATGGACTGGGAGGCGTGAGCAACAAAAAACAGACACTGTACCTAACGAACTACCTTTCTACTACATACCGAGAAGTACTAATGGTTTGAGGCAATACATGTGCCTACATGTTTCAATAAGATGTGTATATCTCACTTTTATACATGTGAGTATATATGTACACATATACAAACATTCATACAAATATACACATTTGTGAAAATTTAAAATACATCCTACTTGGAACCAAAGCTTTGATGATATGAAGTAAGTGAACCAAGTGAACCCCACATTCTCCCAAGAAGTGCTCCCTTGCCTTGTCTCTTCGATCCAAGCATCTGTCCATACACCCTTTCACACTTCCATTCACCAGCTGTGACCTACCATTTCACCTTTACATTTTGTCTCCCTTTTATTCTTTTCTCCATCGTTCAATATTTCACCATTCCATTCATCTATTGGATATTCCATCCATCCATCCATTCACCCATCAGCCAATCTATCCAACCATGCATACATCCATTGTCTATGCATGTATCCATACATGCATACATACATACATCCACCCAATCATAAATTTATCATTTGTCTTACCCATCCATCAATAAAGTCTTTCATTAACCAATTGATTTTTGTTTCACCCACCCATCATGTCACCCACTGAATCCATCCATCCTTTCATCCACCTATCCATACCTCCTTTCACCCACCCATCCTTTCACCAACTCATCAATCAATCAATCGATCAATCAATTAGGCGTTTGTTGAGCGCGACTACTCACCCGTACGGGTCTCAATGCGCTGAGGGTGGGGGGTGCAGGTTCCAGTCCATCAAGGAGGGGGTCTGTCGAAGAGCCAGGTTTTGAGGTTTCTTGCGAAGATGGGGAGCGATGTTGTCTGTCTGAGGAGGAGCGGAAGGGCGCTCCAGTCTCTGGCCGCGAGGAAGGAGAAGGAGCGGCCTCCCGATCTGGTCTTTCTGGTGCGTGGGACCATGGCATAGGACAGCTGGGCTGATCGTAGGGTCCTTTGGGGTGTGTGGAATTTGAGTTGGCTGTTCAGATATTCTGGTCCGAGGTTTTGGAGGGCCTTGTGTGCGTGGTTGAGCATATTGAAGGTGACTCTGGCCTCGATGGGGAGCCAGTGGAGTGTGCGCAGGTGCTGGAAGATGTGGCAGTGTCTTGGCAGGTTGAGGACCAGACTTGCAGCGGCGTTGTGGATGCTCTCTAGCTTGCGGGTGAGGTTTTTGTTTATTCTGGCATAGAGTGCGTTGCCGTAGTCGAGCCTGCTGGTGACCAGGGCGTGAGTGACGGTCTTTCTGTGTTCGAGTTGGATCCATTTGAAGGTCTTACGTAGGAGGCAGAGGGTGTGGAAGCAGGAGGACGAGATGGAGTTGATCTGGTGGTCCATTTTGAGCTCGGAGTCCAGGATGATTCCCAGGTTGCGTGTGCCTGTCTGTGTGGGTGAGTGGGCTTCCGAGGGCGGGGGGCCACCAGGTGTCGTTCCAGGCATCGAGGTTTGGGCCCAGGGTGAGTACTTCTGTTTTGTTGGTGTTTAGTTGTAGGCAGCTGTTTTTCATCCATTTGGTGATGGCTTCCATGCCTTCTCGAAAGTTGTGTCTGGCGGTGTTGGGTTCGTTGACTAGGGAGAGGATGAGTTGGGTGTCGTCTGCGTATGACACAATGTTGAGTCCGTAGGTTCTGACAATGGGGGCAAGTGGAGCCATGTAGACGTTGAAGAGCGTAGGGCTGAGGGAGGACCCCTGGGGGACTCCGCAGGTGGTTGGAGTAGGGTCCGAGAGGAAAGGGGGGAGTCTGACCCGACGCATTCTGCTGGAGAGGAAGTAGCGGATCCCGTCGAGGGCCTTGTCCTGGATCCCTGCATCGTGGAGTCTGCGTATTAGGGTGCGGTGAGAGACTGTGTCGAATGCCTTGAGAGGTCGAGGAGGATGAGAGCTACTGTTTCTCCTTTGTCCAGTAGGGTGCGGATGTCGTCTGTTGCGGCGAGGAGGGCGGTTTCCGTACTGTGGTCTTTTTCTAAGGACTCATCCATACATCCACTCATTCATCCTTATTTCCCTTTTCTATCAACCCATCTTTCTTGCTTCCTTCCTAGAGAGCAACAGAAGACAGACACTATACCTAATTAACTACCTTTCTACTACATACCAAAAAGTACTGAGTATTTGCGGCAATACATGTTCCTACATGTTTGCATAAAATGTTTATATCTAACTTTTATATATATGAGTATATATGTACACACATAAACACATACATACACACATTCAAACAAAGATATACATTTGTGTGTGTGTTTGTGTGTGTGTGTGTGCGCATGTGTGTGTGTGTGTGTGTGTGTGTGTGTGTGTGTGTGTGCGTGTGTGTGTGTGTGTGTGTTTGTATGTGTGTGTGTATACACGTTAATTACACAGCGGCGGTACCCATTGTGTAGTTATATGTAACTCAGAGTTTCCATAGGAAGAGCGCTTTTTGGTTTGCTAATAACTTTGTCACTGTTTGACGAATCTTCTCAAAACTTTCTGAAAAATATTTTATCCACCTCAGCTCCTTCCTGGAAAGTGTTGGAGTAATCTGTCAAGTGGAAGGGGCTGAGAAAAACACAATTTCCCCATGCAATTTTCACATTTGATTTTATACGATTTATATAGCCCGCAAATACCCTGGGGTTTCTCGGCGCTGTGGAGTTTAAAGGAGCGCAGCTAGAATTTGATGCCTACTCGTTAAAAAGCCAGGTTTTTACTTGTTTCCTGAAAGTTAGGAGGGTGGGACTGGTTTTAATATGGAGGGGGAGGGTATTCCACAGTCTAGCCGTGGCAACTGTAAATCGTCTGCCTCCCCTTGATGTTTTCTTTGTCCGGAAAATAGTCAGAAGGTGGGCCAAGGAGGAGCTCAAGGGTCTGCTGGGAGTGTATGGGCGGAGTACCTCTTTTAGGAATTCAGGTCCAGAGTTATTGATGGCTTTGTATGCAATGCATAGTGCCTTACATTTAGTTCGACTTCTGATACGCAGCCAGTGAAGCTGACGTACAATTTGGGAGATCGGCTTGAACTTGGAGGTGCCGCCCAGAATCCTGGCGGCCGAGTTTTGAACTAGTTGTAGTTTGTTAAGGACTTTTTCCTGGGCGTTTAAGAGGATTCCATTGCAATAGTCAACTTTTGACATTACCAATGTGTTGCAGGCGCTGGGGGGCAAGATTGGTAGGAGTTTCCTCATCATCTTAAGGGTGTAGAAGGTTGAGGAGACGACCGCATTAGCATGGTGTATGAAAGACAACTTGTCGTCGAACATTACACCCAGATTCCTGACCTTTGTGACAGGTGCGGGAGGAGATCCCAACTCGGTTGGCCACCAAGTGGGAGACCAACCAGGTGCCAGGCTGCCAAAGATCATTACCTCTGTTTTATCGGAGTTTAACTTTAGGCAGTTGTTTGCCATCCAAGAGCTGATGGCTAGCATTCCCTCTTGGAAACTGGCAACAACTGCTCCTCCATCGTTGTGTACTGAAAGCACCAGTTGTGTGTCGTCAGCGTATGAGGTTAATCTCACCCCATGTGCTTTGATGACCCTGGCCAAGTCTGACACATTGTTGTTAAATAAGGTCGGACTTAGGGAAGATCCTTGGGGCACACCACAGGGGAGGGTGAATACTGGGGAGTAGAAGTCGCTGAGTTTAACTGACTGGGTGTGATTGGAGAGAAAGGAGGGCCCTGACCTTATACCTAATGCCGATGAAAGAAGACACAGTCGAACAGGGTAGCGTGATCGACCGTGTCAAAGGCTGCTGACAGATCCAGTAGCACCAGGACTGCAGCGTCGCCTTGGTCTAGTACCATCCGTCTCGGTACCGTGGCCCTTCTTAAAACCGAATTGGGTGTCATCCAAAAGGTTGTTGTCGTTGATGAACTGTGATAATTGAATGTTCATGATTTTTCAAAGATTTTTGAGGGAAATGGGAAGCATGCAATAGGTCTATAGTTTTTGGATTCTGCGGGGTTGAGATTAGACTTTTTTAGTAGGGGTTTGATAATGGCCTTTTTCCAAATAGAAGGGTAGGTGCCTGTCTGGAACATTGAGTTGCAGAGGTTGTTCAGGGTGGGAACTATCGAGTCAGGGATAAGTTTTAGAATGGAAGGGGGACAAGGGTCGTGGGGGATCCTGATTTAATGGTGGAGATTAGCTCTGTTATCTACTCGGGGGAAACCTGACTGAATTCGGAGAACATATTGTTCAAAATGTCAGTGATGATGTTGCAAGTCAGATGGTCGGATTTGACCTGGGTTGAGGAGTTAGAGTAAATTTGATTGACCTTCTCTTCGAAGAAGTTGGCAAGGGAGTTGCAGAGTGATTGGGAGGCATCTGTAGGTGAGCTCGTCGGTGGGCCGGATAAAATAAGTCACCACCTGGAATAACTGTTTGGCTGAGTTGTGGGCAGTTTCTATTTGTTTAAGGTAGAATTTGCTTATCTCGGCAACAATAAGATGTTTATATTTAGCTATTGCATCCTTATATAGCGTCTTATCATTGTTGTAGTAGTTTTTGCGCCAACGTCTTTCTAGATTTCTGCAGCGTTGTTTCTCAAGTCTGAGCGTCTCTGAAAACCACGGGGCGGAGGGAGAAATTCGTTTTTGGAGACATTCATGAGTGGTACTAAGTTGCTGAATGCATTATGAAGCCAGTCCGAGTAATTTTCGGAGGCGAGATCGGGGGTCTGGTGTGGAGTCGTGTTGGGTGGAGGAT
Organism: Triturus cristatus; assembly: GCF_964204655.1. Taxonomy (NCBI): domain Eukaryota; kingdom Metazoa; phylum Chordata; class Amphibia; order Caudata; family Salamandridae; genus Triturus; species Triturus cristatus. Next base: position 470,677,257 of record NC_140590.1, on the reverse strand, counting down.
AGGTGAGTTTTTAGAAGATGGGTGTCAATGTTCCTCCACGCTCTGAACTGTTTGGGGTAGCGGGAGCTGGCTTGCGGGAGGTTGGTTTTTCTGATCTGAATATCAAACAGTATTGCAGAGTGGTCTGTCCAAGTCAGGGGGAGAACGGTGGTTAGGGAGATATGCGTATCCCTTCTTTATAGGTCTATCCTGTCTGTGTGTACAATAGCCGTCAGGAGTGGCAATGCTAAAATCGGGTCCAGGTGAAGGATCACCCCATGTTGCCGTTATGAATAGGAGGTCTAGGTTGTGGTGATTTAGTAATTCAGAGATTTCAAATTTGTGTTTAGGGAGGAAACATGCGTTTATGAGGGCGGAGTGAATGTATTTATGGCTTGAGGGGCCAGGGTGAGAGCGGGAGGGTGGAGGGAGGGTTGGTGGTACCAGTTTAAACAAACAGTTAGGGCAGCAAGTGGGAGTTTATTAGTAAGTGAGTCTAGGCTGAAGTAGGGGCAGTGATGACTGTTAGTGTTGTTGTTTAGGTCTTTTAGCTGAGTGCTTGCATACCTTGTTGCCTGTAAATGGTGTAAAAGGGGCAGGGGCATGGCCCTGGGCCCGGTCCAGGCGCGGATGGGTGCAGACAGACTTGCCTTTGGCGCGCCCGCTGGACGCGTCTGCTGCACGTTGAGAAAGGCATGTGCTTTTTATGGTGCGGTAGGTCAGCTGCTAGACTGCTAACCTCCGTTGTCACCGGAAGTGTGTGGGGGACACTTCCGGAGCTTGTTATTAATGCCTCCACACAAACTGAAGTATCAGTGGTGGACCGGGGAACACACAGGGTGTGCAGGAGAAAGAAGGGTGAGCACACAGTTAATGGACGTTTCAGGGAATTAAAAATGCTTGAAAACAATGTGCAAAGTAGCGAGTAAAAACAGTAAAAACAGTTTGGGAGCCCTTCACCAGGCGCTCCAGGTGGCAATAACGAGCGTGCTGCTTGAGTTACCTTCAATCTAAGTACATCCACTGCGCGCTGCGATGGCATGCGGGTTTAATGGTGCGGTAGGTCAGCTGCTAGACTGCTAACCTCCGATGTCACCGGAAGTGCGTGGGGGACACTTCCGGAGCTTGCGATCAATCCCTCCTCACAAACTGAAGTAGCAAGTAAAAATTGATTTTTGAACAGCAATAAACCAAAATGACTGAATTGAATTGGACTAAATTTGGCAGAAAGCCAGATCATTGCCCAAAAAACGTTTTTTTTTTATTTGATAAAAATCTGTTCCGTAGGTTTTGAGAAATTTAGGTTCAAACTTCATAGATATTTGGACGGTTGGGTTCCTGGGAGTCTTGTGGGCACGCAGTTTCAAATAATAGAGTGATCTGAAGAAGATGCAGTCCGCCAGTCCGCCAAATGGTCCAACTATATAAAAGCAATTGACTATTGGTGGACACTTAGGGAGCCAGAGTCTGTGGCTGTATAGCCTGCATGAAACTTCAAGTAGTCGAGAATAGGTTTTTGTGCAGGCCTCTGGCCATTCCTAAATCCTCCTCAAGCCCTATTGCACATCTGGAATTGGGTATAGGGTTCATGGGGGACCAGATCTCTATGGCACCTCTTTTATTATGGATAAAGCTATGGAGCTCTCCAAATGCAGACTTTTCATGGAAGATATTGCTAGATTGTCTAAAATTAGACAACATGACTGCTATCCCATGGTTGGCTTATGTGAAAAACACCTTTCATAGCCTGGGGTTCAGTCATCTTTTTGAGCCACCTCAAAATATAACCCCTGATCTTAAAATGGAAGTCAAAAGAAGCTATGAAACTTGAAAAGAGAGAAGACTAAGGGCGGGCTAAGAAGTCCGCTCTGCAAGTAAAGTGTGCGGAGTTTTGCCTACTCCGCGATCCACAAAATATATGTTTTCATATTTTTTATTGGGTGTGTGGTAGAGGCGGGGAGTGGAGCGGAGTTCTACTGAGTTTTTTCCCAACTCCATGGAACTCCATGGTGTGGTTACAATATATGCAGATATTTACATCATCTGATATGGAGCCTTACCTGAACTGGATAGCAAATGCAGAGTATAGAAGTTATTTTACTAGATTGAGACTAAAAACAGTTCATTTCCTTGTGGCTTTCCCACTAGTGGGTTCCTGTTTTCCTTCCCTCCCAGGTTGCCCCGGTGACAGTGTTACTGCCCAATCCACCGCACATTATGTTCTTCTGTACTTCATATGACTTTTTTAGAATGCACTTTTTACTTCCCGCCCTACAGCATAAGCACCTTAATTCTTATAAAGAGCGCCTTATCTATCTGCAAAGCTTACAATCATGTGTTGTTTGCACTGCTCTTCTTAGCGATCGGTTTGTTAAAATTTCAAAATTACTGTGGATTGATTTGAATACATTGTTTGATATTGTAGTACCAAGTGATTTATGGTCAGCTTTTAAAATTGCTGTTGATTGGCCTCCTTCAGAGCCTGAGCGAGATTCTGTTACACATGGTACTTCACCTATGGTTATGAAAAAGTACGAGCAGGTAATTACGTGGCTGCAATCTAAGATCTTGCCATAAGATAATGCTTGGGTTAAGATAGATAGAACTGTTCAGGAGCCAAAGGAGACAGTACATGCCTACTATGAGAGGCTCTTGCAGGCTTTCAAGCAGTACGGTGGGTTGGACACCCTCGACCCAAAGGATATGGGACAGTTTGTCTCAAAATTTGTGTTAGGATTGAGACCAGAGGTTAGCCTCATGATTCAGCAACACCTGGCTTGCTGGCAGAATAAATCCGTGGATGAAATCCTACGGTATGCCAGATACTGCATTAACGAAGTAGACTCAAAGCATAAGAAGCTTAAGGATAAGCTGATGCTGGTCAAAATGCAGAATGCAGAAAAGGAAGATCAGACACAGTCAAATGGAGGAACGTTAGGAAGAAGACATGGTAATAATCAAGGAGGAACTCAGAATACATCAGGTCAGGTAAAGGGGAAACCTGTAGATCCTAAGACAGGAATAGACGTTGCTACCCTAAAGAAGACCACTGCATGTCACAATTGTCACAAGATCGGGCATTGGAAGCGTGAGTGTAGATCGAATCCAGCTAAGAGGAAGTGGTGCAGATACCTGAGGTCGTCAATACAGTGACGAGACCCAGATCTGTACAAGGGGGGACAATAGGTCCGCAGGTACTAGCTCCCCAGCCACGAGAATCCCACAGGGAAACCCAACATACCAGCAGATGCCTTTGATCGAGACTTTTGATTAAATTGATTCAGACCTAGGGCAACAACAGTACCTGAGGGGGTAGGAGGACTTTACTCTTGGAGCAGTCTTGGAGGTAGACCAGAGAGGACCATATGTAGAGGCAGATGTCGACGGTCACCCAACCACTTTTTTGGTTGACACTGGTGCTACCCATTCTACTGTGAGATCTGCAGTAGTTCCCCACTTGCCCCTTTCGGGACAATCGATCCAAGTTGTAGGAGTGGCCAACAAGAGAATGAACAACCCATTGACTGAACTGATACCGGTGAGAATAGGAACCTTTCAGGAAAGACACCAATTTGTGGTGTGTGTGTGACTCAAGTCCAGTCTGTTTGTTGGGTCGTGATCTTTTGTGTAAACTGAATTCCACCATCTATTGCACACCCAAGGGAGTGGAGTTACAGACCAATGATTATGACGCTGCGTTCAAGGTAGTGAATCAGAATTTGTATGCGGAGGAATATCCTCTGTTGACAGTCGATGAACTTCCCCTCGACCTGAGGGCCTGTGATTGAATCTATGATTGAACAGGGATTTCGGAAGGAAATAATGGGAAGTCCATGTAACTCGCCAATCATGGTATTGCAGAAACCAAGTGGGAAGTATAGGATTGTGCAAGACCTGTGCAAGACCTGTGCAAGGTCAATACGATTGTGGTCCCATGTTGTCCAGTGGTACCGAATCCATCAGTGATACTGTTTCAGATCCCATGTGAAGCTGAATGGTTCACAGTAATTGATCTGTGTCAAGCATTTTTTTCAGTACCCTTACATGAGGAGAGCCAGTTTTTGTTTGCCTTCCGGCTGGAAGACCGTGTGTTAACGTGGTGTCATATTCCTCAAGGGTATACAGAAAGTCCATCGATTTTTATTCAGATTTTGAAGAAGAATCTTGAGAGTCTTGTATTGCCGCAGAATTCGGTTCTTGTGCAGTACATTGACGACCTTTTAATTGCGTCCGAGACAGAGGATGCTTGCAGAATCGATACTATAGTGCTACTGAACCATCTAGCGGAGAATGGACACAAGGTATCACCGAGTAAGTTACAGTATTGCTTGAGTGAGGTTCAGTATTTGGGTCACCGACTAGAGAAAGGCAAAAGGAAAGTGTCGCCAGACTGAATTGAGGCAATCATGAACATGAATGTGCCTACTACACAAAAGAAATGTAGAATGTTTTAGGGGATGGTTGGGTATTGTCGCCAATGGATACCCAATTTCTCCTTGAAGGCAAAGCCCCTGCAGAGGCTGACACACAAGAATGTGAGTGATCCAGTGCCTTGGGATAATGACTGCCTGGTTGCTTTTCTGGAGTTGAGAGACAGCTTATGTTTTGCTCGAGCTCTGGGGATGCAAGACTATAACAAGTCCTTTTCATTGTTGTGTTATGAGCGAGAAGACTGTGCTTTGTCAGTCCTAGTTCAGAATCATGGAGGAGTCCATAGACCAGATGCTTACTTCTCAGCTACTTTAGATCCCGTAGCTTCAGCGTTGCTCGGATGTCTCAAATCCGTTGCTGCAACCGGTGTCAGCATTGAGAGGTGTAAGACTATTGTTATGGGTCATCCACTTACAGTTTATGTTCCACATTCAGTAGAGCTCCTGATGATGAGAACCAAGACACAGCATATGACAAACAATAGACTCACTCGCTATGAGCAGATTATACTTGCCTCAGAGAATGTGACTTTGAAACGATGTACTGTTTTGAATCCTGCTACTTTAATGCCTGTGTCAAATATTGCTGATGAAGAATGTGAGGACCATGACTGTCTCGATGTGACTGAATTTTGCACCAAACCGAGACCTGACATTGTTGACAAACCTCTTTCTGAGCCTGATTAAATCTTTTGCGTAGATGGTAGATGCTTAAGAGACAATGTGGGTCATTTGAGAGCAGCATTTGCTGTATGTACCATTTCTGGAGTTGTGGAAGCTGCTTGTTTACAGGGAGTCTACTCCGCACAGGTGGCTGAAATCGTTGCCTTGACTCGCGCCTGTTTGGTTACTGATCAAATCCGAATCACCCTTTACACCGACAGTCAGTACGGATTCGGTGTGGTTCATGACTTCGGACAGCTGTGATCACAGAGAGGGTTCCTAATGTCATTAGGATCTCCTATTAGAAATGGAGAGTATGTGAGACAATTGTTTGAAGATTTGCAGCGTCCAAAGGAAATTGCTGTGGTAAAATGTGCAGCCCATGGGAGGGGAAATGACTTTGTTTCTCTCTGAAATAGGTATGCAGATGAAGTTGCACGTTATTGTGCTGAACAAGGGTGTATTTTTACTGGAGATTATACAGGAGAGAGCCCAGAAACAACCGAGCTCAGCATGATGTTTGCCATGGCAGACACTTGGGATGAAGTCAAGCGTCTGCAGGGAGAGGTTTCAGAGGAGGAAAAAGCTGTGTGGATTAGAGCAGGATATGAGGAAGGAGATGAAGGGATCTGGATTTCAAAGGATGGTCGAGCAGTGTTACCAGATGATTTGTTAAGGCCTATGGCGAGACAAATTCTGGGAGACAAAGAAGGCTAAACTTGAGACTAGCTCCTGAGAGAGATCTTGCTCCTGTGTCAGAGACTTCTGAATCCGGGCTGAGTGAAGTAGAGCAAGACACACAAGATGATGGACGGAATGTTGCACATTGGCAAAACATTTACCCCCAGTCACAGATCTGGGTTTAATCCATCGTTATTTTGCTCACCACGCCACCCCAGTTCAGACATGGCCATATGCAAATCAGTCTTGACCCTGTGCCTCATGGGAACAGTCAAGCGCGAACTGCCAAGCCATGTCTTCCCTGGACCGGAATCAAGCATCCTAGGACCGGTTTCGGGGCTTCACCCCTCTTCAGCCAGGATAGCTTGACTCCAGTGGCGTAGTGAGCACGGGACCCACGTCTGGGCATACCCTTCCCACATAGGGCGAACAGCAAAACACACAAGGTGATGGACGGAATGTTGCACATTGACAAAACATTTACCCCCAGTCACAGATCTGGGTTTAATCCATCGTTATTTTGCTCACCACGCCACCCCAGTTCAGACATGGCCATATGCAAATCAGTCTTGACCCTGTGCCTCATGGGAACAGTCCAGCGCGAACTGCCAAGCCATGTCTTCCCTGGACCGGAATCAAGCATCCGAGGACCGGTTTCGGGGTTTCACCCCTCTTCAGCCAGGATAGCTTGACTCCAGTGGCGTAATGAGCACGGGACCCACGTCTGGGCATTCCCTTCCCACATAGGGTGAACAGCAAAACACACAAGATGATGGACGGAATGTTGCACATTGGCAAAACATTTACCCCCAGTCACAGATCTGGGTTTAATCCATCGTTATTTTGCTCACCACGCCACCCCAGTTCAGACATGGCCATATGCAAATCAGTCATGACCCTGTGCCTCATGGGAACAGTCCAGCGCGAACTGCCAAGCCATGTCTTCCCTGGACCGGAATCAAGCATCCTAGGACCGGTTTCGGGGTTTCACCCCTCTTCAGCCAGGATAGCTTGACTCCAGTGGCGTAGTGAGCACGGGACCCACGTCTGGGCATACCCTTCCCACATAGGGCGAACAGCAAAACACACAAGATGATGAACGGAATGTTGCACATTGGCAAAACATTTACCCCCAGTCACAGATCTGGGTTTAATCCATCGTTATTTTGCTCACCACGCCACCCCAGTTCAGACATGGCCATATGCAAATCAGTCTTGACCCTGTGCCTCATGGGAACAGTCCAGCGCGAACTGCCAAGCCATGTCTTCCCTGGACTGGAATCAAGCATCCTAGGACCGGTTTCAGGGTTTCACCCCTCCTCAGCCAGGATAGCTTGACTCCAGTGGCGTAGTGAGCACGGTCAGGAGGGTCCAAGAACATCAAGGAGAGAAAGAGTGCCTTGTCAGAAGTACGCTTCCCCAGAGCAGACTTATCTGGTAATAGATGCCAGGAGTAGTGGGAACCGGGAGACTGAGGTCTTCGCAAGTGATCAGCAGAACACCCGAGCTAAAAATCGATGTGGGATTGATAGTTCCTGGACTTGAAATAGAGGGGGTGTTGACAATCACCGTCCCAAGACCTTCTGTATTGAGCAGGGTGAGGATTCTGATCCTACAGGAATTGTCTTTTCCGACTTTTGGGTATCAGCCACCAGCCCAAGAGATCACAGCGGTTCAGCATGAAATTTTGCAGCGTGTGTTGATTTAAATTGGTTCTGAACTTAGAAGAGACTGTGAATGAAATGTGAACTGTAAAAAAATGTCTCAAGGAAGATAACCTAGGTCGGAGTGGAAGACGAATACATTTAGGGGGTTTCCTGTGGAAGAAGAAAGAGGGCTAGGGAAGTCTCTTTGACTGTGTAAATAAAAATAGAGGAAGTGAACTGTGAAATGAATTTCCAGGATTTCAAGGAACTGTGTTTGAACTATTTGAACAAAGCAATTTGAAGAGGAAAAATAGACTTTTGTGTATCCTCTGGTTGAACTGAACCGAAAAATTGAAGATGGAGTCTTAAAATTCGAACCGTAGGTCTAAGTGCGTAATAGGTACATTTATTGTAGGAGCGATAGTAGCAATCATAATAGTAGTTGTTGTATCTGTAATTATTTCATATGATGCAGGAGTTCGGGAAGTGGGGGTACAAGGGACATCCACAACCATCACTTCTAGCACAAAAGAAGGTATCGTATGAGTTGAAAAAGCTATGCTAGATCAGACTAGTCGTATGTTGCAAGTAGATATGTCTAAAGGTGATTACACGCTTAACGCATATGTAAAGCTGCAGTACTAGTACGTTGATACGATGGATGTGAGAGACTATTACATGTGTATGCAGTTGCCTGCGTCTGTGGAGGAAGGTATCCAATACCATCATCTTCCTTTGACGTATGGTATTACTTGTAGTTTGTTACTTAGAGTGTTTAATGATAAGTGTCATTATGAGTATTATTTTTCTAACTACGATGTAGTGCTTTCGGATGTTCCAGTTTATAAGCATTTGAATAAGTATGATTATTACTAGCAGGAAGATAGAGTAGGAAAGTATTTTATACCTACTGTAACATTAGATACAGCTTATGCACATCGACGTAACTTAACATGTTCACTAACAGATGTAGAAAAGAAGTTCATAAGATAGACATAGACAATTATTTGGAAACAATTACAACAGCGGAGCTAAAGTTGAGCGGACCAAGGAGGAGTTAGCTCACAAAGCTAGAGGGAGTAGTGGTCCAATTGCATTAGATTTTCCACAAAGAGGGAGGTTGTGTGTGAGAAAAGTATAAACTTACAATGATAAGGTCTTTGTGGGAGAAAGTGTATGCAATAATATTTTCACCATCGAGGCCTCAGCAAAGACATTTTTGCAAGATGCGATACAAGTGGTGCCATATGTGTATTTTGTATGTGGTAAGAGTGCCTATGTGGGATTGCCATTAAATTGGTATGGTACATGTTATGTGGCAGTGGTTTTTCCCAAGATTTATCATGTGGAGGATTTGCACCATCTGGAAGGTGGGTTACATCCTAGAAGCAAGCGAGGAATGAGTGCAGGAGAAATAGTAGGAGATGGTTTTGGGGCACTGATACCAAGCCTGAGAGTGGCATTGAATGATGTCAAGGTTAGAAAGTTGTCCACCATTGTGGACAAGTTGTCAACTAAAACAGCTCAGTCGTTGTTGCTCAGTCGTCGTTGTTGATGGTGTCAATAAGGGCTATGGTGATACAAAATCGTCTTGCCTTAGATGTTTTATTCCACAAAACAAAACCAGTGCCAATGCTGCACTTAATTCTAGTGAAGAATTAGACCATGAACTGAATAAAACAGTTTCACTCACAACCACTTTTTCCGTTGGATTTAATTCAATATATTTTTATATACAATACATTTATTTTTCAATTTGTGTAGTTTTAGTATCACATTTATCACATATTCAAAAAGAATAGAGAACAATACAACATAAATATACACATTTATATATACTACTTTTTGCGACACCCCCACTTACATACAACAATCACTCATACATACTAAACAAACACATTCAACAAACATACTCAATAGACGCTGTTTATGACAAGAAAAAAATTAGATGAAGTAAATATACAAAAGGCCATCGACAAATATAAATTGGCACAGGTCATTGTACAGCTTCAGAATTCTTGTTGAAAGTCTCTTCTGCATACACTGAGTTGCAGGTAAGATGCTAGAACTAGGTATACGGTTCGAAATCTAATTATGTTTGGGTCATTTAGTAAAATTCGGTTTTGTTTCTGCTTTGGTTCAGAAAGTGTTGGTCCTGATGAGAATCCCTACACGCAAAGGGATTCGAAACGCGTAGACCTTTCTTCGCTTTAGGCCAATCAATTTCAAATGACAGAATACAGTGTATTATAATTGTGCCAATTTATATTTGTCGGTGGCCTTTTGTATACTTACTTCATCTAATTTTTTTCTTGTCATAAACAGCGTCTATTGAGTATGTTCGTTGAATGTGTTTGTTTAGTATGTATGAGTGATTGTTGTATGTAAGTGGGGGTGTCGCAAAAAGTAGTATATATAAATGTGTATATTTATGTTGTATTGTTCTCTCTTCTTTTTGAATATGTGATAAATGTGATACTAAAACTACACAAATTGAAAAATAAATGTATTGTATATAAAAATATGTTGAATTAAATCCAACGGAAAAAGTGGTTGTGAGTGAAACTGTTTTATTCAGTTCATGGTCTAATTCTTCACTAGAATTAAGTGCAGCATTGGCACTGGTTTTGTTTTGTGGATTATATGCGGCTTGGCCTTGCTGCTATTTAGCCAAAACCCGAGTTTGTTCTTCAGGTTAGGGGGCAGATCTATATTGGAGATGCGCCACTTTTACGCCGCCGTTGCGTCACTTTTGTGACGCAGCGGCGGTGTAAACCCTGCGCCACGTTGCGCCATATTTACATCGTGACGCATCTATGGAGATGCGTCACGATGTAAAGCCCTGCGCCATGTAAAACCTGCGTCAGGTTTCACGTGGGCGTGTCGACAGAGGGGGGGGGCGTTCCGTCGCAGGAACGCCCCTGAAAAGTGACTCCGTCAAATCTATAAGATTTGACTGAGTCACTTTCCCAACGCTGATGCGCCAAAACCCTGCGCCTGCTTGAAGCAGGCGTAAGGCTTGACGCACCATGTTAGGGATAGGGTAGGTTGGAACAGTGCTGGAGTTGCGTCGTGCTTGCGACGCAACTGAAGCACTGTGCCAACCTTACGCCATCGGATGCGTCACGCATCTGTTTATTCCTGCGCCATGATGCGCCGCATTGTAAATGCGGCGCATCATGTGTGGCGCAAGGGTAAACTTGCGTGACGCATCATTCCTGGCGCATCCTTGCTGATTTGCAGGGATGCGCCAGGAAACATAAATCTGCCCCTTCATGTTTTATTGGCATAAGAGGACGGAGTCTGTAAAATGTTGAAAGTCCAGGAGTGTTGTACTTATATACCTGATAACAGTAAAGATCTGAAGAGGTATATAAGCAACATTACTGAGATACATCATGAGGTGCATGATTTGGCCACTGAAGGAATTTGGGATAAGGTTGGAAAAGGATTTGGTAAGGTAGGGAGTTGGTTTTCTTCCCTAGGACAGGGAATTCTTGGATACATCTTAAAACCTATCATTATAGTGGTGGTTTGAGTGATTCTGTTGTGGAGATTAGTGAGACTCTATAAGTGGTATAGGGCGAATCGAATCGAGCGATCCCTTAAGGAGCCAAAGCGAAGGATGTAATGACTGCAGGACAGTCATTACGAAAATATCAAGAGCCTAGAGAAGTTCCGACAGGGAAGAATGGCTACAAGTTCTGTTTAGGTCGGTTCTTTCTCCAGGGAGTGTGATTTGTTGTGATGACACTAGTCCTCAGAGAGGGGAACTGATAGAGCGTGATGGGGCTCTACAAATTGTAGGGGTGCATCATAATCACAGATAGTTCGCACCGGCATGTAATCTTTTGTTGTACTAAACTTGGTTATTAGAATTGTGATGTATTTACAAAATGTGCAAGTGAAACTTTAGAAGGGTATTACATGTTATGCAAGGAGAAATGAAAAGCTGTTTATGTTTGAAGTTGTAACCTTAGTATGTCGCAGCTGCCTAACGAAAAAGAAAAGCTTATGTTTAATTAAATGCATTTTGATTTAAATGTGCACCAATATGAAGACTGCACAAAGAAATAATGAGATATGCTTAAATGTAATGACACTAGGCGTTTGCAGTAAAAGCTTTATTATTTATTAATGTGTGTAAACCCTGATGTGCAAAGGCCTAAATGAATGTTCACGTTTTGCTATGAAAGGCCTGTTCGTTTAATCCTTATGTTAGCTGATTTTTGTAGGCCTGAAATGTATTTTCGCTGATAGGCTTTCATTTTAGATGTAGTTTGCAAATTCCATGTGCACGCAGGGATGTTCGATTCTCACGTTTCAGTTGCAGGTGGAAGAAGTTGCCTTTGTTAGTTAGAACTAACACCTTTTGTTTTAGGAGTTAGGCAAGGAGGTGAGCTGATACATTGTACATGGAATGTCGATAATTGAGAGCTGATGTTCTTTCTCACCGAGGAGGCCTGATAATCGAGGCCAACGGACTGTACATGGAGAAGACGGTGGAAAGTTACCTAGGAGAGGTGTCCGTTGCCATGAGATGATCTGCGGGCGTGTTTACGTCTTTGTGATTTTGTATTAGGGAAAGAGCCCCAAGGGAGGAGAGCAGAAGAAGTTTTAGAGAGAGAGGGAGACAGGATGAGTTAGGAGAAGGGATTAGAAGATTGACTTGGGAAGAGTATCTTAGAATGAACTCTGTAGCTTTTAGTCATCTGACTTACATGGTGAATGTGCTTCTTAGCTGACACCTTTTAACTGATTTCCTGGGAAAAGCTAAGTAGGGATGTCACTTTAGAGATAGTATAGGGACAGTTAATATTTTATTTGCTAGCTGCAGATGAAGACTGACCTAAATGTTGGAGCAGTTCTTGCTTGCTTTCTATTTTTGGAGCTTTCAATTCTGTTTATGATTTACCAGTGTAGGATCTTACGTAGATTTGGATTTGTATTAGTTCCTATGTATTTCTACAACCTCGTTTTGAGGTGCTTGTACATCCAGTTGTTTTTGGCTTTGTAATAAATCCGCTAACCTAACCTGAAGTCGGAGTCTGTCATCTTTGAGTTCTGGCTATCATCAGAAATTCGACAGGCCTAGAATGCATTGTTTCTCCCCTTTACACTTTTCAGCAGGTAAAAAAGAGACATCGACCCAGGGTTCCAAGTTAAATTTCTAGTAGGGAACCCCGCCTTTATCAGTTCATTCAGCTGATTCCCATTGCGAAGAAGTGACCTGCATTCTGCCTTTATCAACATTAGAAGATAAAAGGAAGGTAAGCGCTGCCAGCCAGGACAGTCTAACTACACCCTACTCCTTTAAGGCAGGCAGCAGGATTTTTTGAGGTGGCCTGTCTGATTCCTGGGCACTTGGTGTTAAACCACAACATTGCAGAGATGTCACACGCTGCCATTATGAGAATGCAGTGCTAGGTTGCTAAATACCCAGCAAAATGAGAGAGCAAGGGCACGCCCGCCTACAAATCCTTGCTGAGTAACATGATCAGAAGACGTTAAAACTCACCTTTGTGCCTCTGCTGCCTAAAAATATTGAAAGCGTTTGGTTCTGCGTATTTTATTTTACATTTACATTGGAAGTTTGACCCTCACTGACTAAGCTGAATATGCAGGCCATGGAATACAAATTTTATACCTTCGAAATCATTTGCAGCTGAAATGTATTCTTAACACAGAGAGTAGACAATGAAAAATAGCTTTATTCCACTGGAACACTTTTGCGTAATTCAAATATTTATACTAGGTGCATAACGTGGAATTCGGAGCACTTAGCACGGATTGAACACATTTTCATCAGATAAGCCGGTCTATATTTATGTTTCATTCACTGATGATTTAGACTTTCTTTGCTATTGTCTGGAGAGAGGTATATGTGATATTTTAAGTGGCACCAGTCAGCACTGTGCAAACAAACAATGATTTATACAATGAAATGGATAGTAGCCCAAGGTGCCTGAATGCTCCTATTTTACGAACTTTAGACCGATTTTGCTGAGGTACCAGATAACCTAAAAAACGTTTTCTGCCTGCTAGACCGCTGTGCAGTCTCCTCCTCCACTCTCAAGGCACATAGAGGGGAAGGAAGGAGAGTGCGCAAATGGTATTTAAATTTAGACTTCTCTTTATGGGCTGCTAGGCCCACTGGGTGATTAAAATAAATAAAAAGATTGGGGCAGGACCAGTGGCTGCTCTTCCACTAAGGCGGTGGAGCGTCGCTCCTCTGCTTTGCAGCAGTGAAATAAAGGAAAAATAAAATGATAATAACTCGATGTTATTATTATTTTATTTTGGCCTGCTGTGGCAGCTTTGCAGTGCTTTTTTTAGGTGTTCCCACGGTGGCATCTCAAAAATTATTTTACATTTGCTTGGAAGAGTGCATCTTATGAGGTAAAGAGTTCAGGTGGATTGCACTTTTCATGCCACTGCAATCATGTATCTGCACTGGATGGAAGTACAGTGAGAGATAGTTCCGCTCAAGGTCATTGAGCACGAATAGGTCCTGGTTGAAGGAGAAAGCTTCCAGATCATGACACTTTCCTTGTTGGTGGTAGAATTTGTTTATCGGTCTGAGTGATTCTACATCCTTCATCCAGGTAGATTACTTTCCCGAATTCCCAGTGACTTCGGATATATCTTTGAAATATAGACCTGTAGTCCTTATGAAGATGCGATGCTTTGTGGAAACACTAGTGACAGCAATTATATATAAAAATGACAATAGCAAAAGAAACATCCACGCCATTGGAAGCTAAAGTGTATCTCTTATAAGTTACCAAGCATAGCTTAGCTTGGCAAACAACAGTAACAAACTGCCCACAGTAATTTGTGGAGTCTCTGCTCTACTTTGGGGCCGATTCCGATGGCCGGTCGGACAGCTGTCCGTAGCCTTACCCTGCGACCGACACGTACCCGGAGCAGTTCCGTCCTGTAGAGTAAGTACGATGCGCATAACTGCCAAAAACACGACCGACACGTAGGCTGTGAATCAAGACCCATTCTCCATCCGAGCCGTAACTCCTAAAGAGGAACTCTCCGGCAGCGAGACACTCGTTCTATTGACCCGCCTGCACCAGGCTCCTTTGATTACGGACGCACCCGTCCGGTCGACTTATTTCCAGCTACTGCTTTGCGCACACCCGATCTTTACCTTTCTATCTTTACTGGCAACGCTTTCTCACTGGGCCATGGCTCTTTAACATATCTTTTCACACTCTCCAAATCTTCATCCTCCAACATTTTGACATTCCGCTCCTTCTCTGGAAATGCATTTCCATGGTAGACATCAATTGTTGCTATCAAGCATTCTTCATCTTCCTCCTCCCAATTCCTAGAATTCTCTTCATAACTGACTGAGGAGCGTAATAAATAATCCGCTCTAGTTTTTACCACCCGGGATATATTCCGTTTTGACATCATATTGTAAAGGTTTGGAGAACAATCTGTCCCATCTAGGGGTGTGGTCTTTGGAAACCATACCTCCAAGTATATTCACCAACAGCTTGTGATCTGTTTTAAGGGAAAATCTCCTTCCCCCTTATGAAACATTTAAACCATTTCACAGTCCAACAGCATGTTAACAATTCTTTCCCTATAACAGAAAATGCATTTTCATTTACTTTCAATGACCTGTAAGCAAATCTTACCTTTACTTCAATTTCAGCGTTGCTTGGAGTAAGCGTGACACCAAAGCTATCATTGCTTGCATCCACCTAGTGGGATTAAAAGGTGCCAACACTGCTGCAGACACGATGTCATTTTTGAGAGCAACAAATTCATCTTGACAGGCGTCACTCCAAACAAATGTCTCTTTCTTCTAGAGAAGGTCCCTGGAATTTGCAGTTTTAGCTGAGAAATCTTTCATTAATTTGGCATAGAACTCACAAACACCTTTACATAATGCCACATTTGTTTTGGTTTTGGGATTCGGAGCTCTTGTTATTGCTTCTACCAAACAAGGTCTTGATTCTACCCCTTTTTTGGAGATGACAAGGCTGAAAAATTGTATGCTAATTTTGGCAAACTCAAATATTTTCACATTGGCTACTATTCCAAATTTCTGCAACCTTTTTAACACAACCTGCATAAGGTTATCATGATTGACCAGGTCTTCCCCTGCCACCAGAATTTCCTTCACCACCACTTTGACAACCTGGATTACATTTTCCAGCATCCATTGGAAACCAGAAGCGACATATGCCGGTCCAAAAGGCATCCTCTTGAATTGAAATGTGCAAACGGGTGATAGAAATGCTGGAAAATGTTTAGAAGACTCATTTTGTTCAGTCTGATGGTATTCAGATACCAAATTGATTTTGGTGCCTGCAAATGTGGTGATAATGTCATCTATACGGGGAAACGGGTGGGAGCCTACCCATATCATCTTGTTCAAACTTCTCAGGTCTACACAAACCTTTTTCCCTCCCAATCACAAAAGGGGATAACCATGAGAATGAATAGCTGGGTTTGATGACTCCGTCTTCACACATTTTTGAGTATCTCTGCAACTCTTCGCAAATGCTAAAATGCACATTCCTTAACTTGTGCTTGAGAGGCATGACTCCACTTTGCACCTTCATTTTGTGTTTAAATCCTGAAATCCTCCCCAGTTTATCACTGAATTCCTCCTTAACCTCTTCAGTGCCCCACCCTTTCCACGCCCTGTGCCGGGCGTTTCATTAGCGGGCGGGGTTCATGACGAGATAGTCTCGTCATGGGCACAGCGCAACCGCGCTCCATGACGAGACTATCTCGTCATGGGCACTGAAGGGGTTAAATAAACTTGTCCAACACTTATTTGAAACTTGTTCTGTTGATTCCTGCTCAAGAGATGCATCATCTGTCACCAAAGAAACCTGAACTTTCCTCCCTGGTCTTAGTGTCATTCTAAACAAATCCTGATTATACCGCCCTAGAATGTTTAAACCCTTGCTGGCTACATACACTTTCCCGAAAATGACTTTGCCATTGAATTTCAGGTGACATTTAAAATATCCCATCACCTCAATGTTCCTTTCGTCATATGTTACCGCATACCTCTTTGGCAGGAGCAATTTTTTTCCACCCCATGTTCAGTGAAACAATTCCTCAGTAACCATTGTCATCCTTGCCCCCAAATCAATTAACAGATTTAACACTTTACCATCAACTATGATATTCTCATACGGGTCTATGCAATTGGTTTCCCCATCTTGTACTACCAAAACCAAATCTTTTTCTTCAATATGCCCTACCCCTGACTCTTCGCTAGATTCTCTGTCACATACCAAATTCATCTTCTCTTAATTCCCAACAGATTGACAAAACTTGGCAAAGTGTTCTACTTTACCACAAATCCTACACTTTACATTTTTAGCTGGACAAGGACAACCATTTGACACGTGCCTCGGAAACACACATCAAAAACAAAAAAATCCTCCTTTACCCTCTTTTTTTTCTTTGAAAACTTCTTACTCTGCCCCTTCTGTTTGGAATTCAAATTCTTTTAAAATAAGGCAACCCCACTCTGCTCTTTCCGTGTCAACTCTGTGCATGACTTACGAGATAGCTTTATGATCTTCACAGTAATAATTGATTTTATGAGTGTAGGATTCTTCAAGGTCAATACCTTTTTTGTCCCAGCAATATACAGCAATCTGATCCCGCATAAGTTGAGCCGTGAATCCTTCAAACCCACACTCTGTGGCAAGGTAGCCCAATTGATCGATTTGTCTTGGTGTTGTTCCCGTGTAAAAAACCTGTGCCTATTTACAATTACAATTGGCTGCTCATCAAACAGTTTTTCTAGTTTTATTTACAGCCAATTGGATTCACCAATATCTTTTTTGACCTCAACTAATTCATAAGGTAGTAAATGGATTGACCCTCAAAACCTAAACTGTGCTCCAACAAATATATTTTATGCTCTGGACAATATCCTTTGCCTCCAATAGCACTAAGGTATTTTGTAAAAGTTCTGTAACAATTACCCCATGGAATGGGATGGTCCCCTGGTGTCTTCAGAAAAGGAGGTGGTATATTGATACTCTGCATATTGACACAAAGAGTGTAGGAGCAATGTTATGAACCTGGATACATAAACCCAATCCACAACCTGTAAAATTCATCAAACACCATTTGTCACAAACAAATGGTAACTTTTTGTTTCGCTGGCCACATAAACCCTGCAACAAGGCTGTTGAAATAAAAAAAATACTTAGTGGCAGTTTCTTGAAAAGCTGGCAATGTGTGTGCGTGTCACAGTTTATAACACGCTATTCACCACAACAATGCTGTCTGTACCTGTCACAAACACAGTACTAAGGCAAACATCCAGAAGCTTATAATGCAATCCACTTCTGTAAAATACCAGAGAATACCCAGAATAAACTGGGTCTTAATCTCACACTAATAATACACTGTAAGAATGTGTGAACGTCCCAGTAAATAATAGCTCGCACTTATGATAAGCTGTAACAGTGTGTGCATATCACAGTCACAGTGTGTACTCAGGTCACGACTCCATGCACTTGAATTGTCGCCAAATTTTTAACACCGTAATGCGCTGTAGACATGTGTGTGCATCACAGTGTTACATGACTCTGTATCTCACCAAACCAATATGGACACCGACCTATCCTATGTCCGGCTGCAAACATGCACTATGTGCAAAGAACTGCTTTGGGGGTTGAAGGACATGCTGCTTCATCTCACACTCAAGTCAAAAGAATCAAACCCCGCTGGCCACTGAGATAATACATGCCTGTGCACAGGAACAGTGCCCCAAGGAGAAGCTTAGGACGGATGGGTCTCTGTGAATTATGACTGCGCAGGGACTCTCCTGCTTCAGGTACACTCGCACCAACCACAGGGACACAATTTTGTCTCGGGTTCCGCCCACCCGTAGTTTTGAGTTCTCGATGAGTTTAAGGAAACTATCAGTACAGATGATAAACAGTTTGGTGAAGAACCCAATGTGGTTTTGGAGTGTTTTATTTGTTATTGTCAAGCAAATAAGGAAGCCAAGAAACTATTGATGAACGCTTAATTTGTGTATTCTTAATTTTAGATTTACATTTGTAAGGTGAAGTTTTGTTTTTTGAAAAGCAAGATAGAGAAAGCAATAGTAGTACTTATACTATCATAAACAAGTACAGAGAGGTTTCTGTTGATAAAGGTAGTTTGTGTACAGGGTTTTTGTCACTACATTATATTAAAAAAGAATAATAAATCCACAACATATAAAGTCAGGAATGTTTCTTTGAGTGTGCACAGTGAATTGAAGGCATTATTGGACAAATTATGTTCAGATGAAATCATAATACCAGCGGATTTGTCTGAATTAATGTCCTTTGTAGTGACTGCAGAACCAAATCAGGGGATTGAGATTGTATGTAAATGGAAGGTCACTTTACAAAGACATTATTGTTGACTGTCATCTGCTACCCAAGACACATGAACTGCTTGTACAATTAGGAAATACTGGGATTTTCAATTCAATTGACCTTAAGGTGGTGTATCACCAAGTTCAAATTACAAATGATTTCGAGACCTTTACACTTTAATGACCTTCAATTATTAGAAGCCTGTATGGAGTGGCCTCTTTCACAGATGTTTTACAAAAGATAATAGAGGTACTCTAAGGTTATGCAAAGAATTCAAGGTGACATTTTGTTTTAGCTGAAAACCAAGAATACCTCAGTGCTATTTTATGTAGAGTTTTAACAATGTTGAGAGACAGAGGCATAACAATTCGTAAAGAAATGCAAATTTGGAGTGGATACGGTGGATTAGCCTGGTAATTGAGAGGCTTATTTACAAGGCCCTCGCGCTGCCTTTACGTCACTTTTTCCCATGTTAAAAGTGACGCACCAGCGGTACAAGAGGCTTGTAAATAAGCCCCTGAATTTCTAAAAATGGTACGTAACCGAAGGAGGATTTTGTGAAAGTTATACAAGACACACCTAGGCCTCTTGACAAAGACTCCTTGTGTTCCTTCATTGACCTAAGTGAATGCTATGCTTGCTTTGTATATGGCTATACCATCATCACTAAACCTTTAAAGAGAATGCTGAATAAAGTGAAATTCATGTGGGGTAGCAAACAAGAAAGTGTGTTCTGTGAATTGGAAACAATAATCATAAATGGTCAAGCTTTAATGCCATTTGTGGCTGGGGAGAAGTGTTATGTAACTGTTGATGCCAGTGATTAAGGTTCTAATGGGGCTGTGCTTTGGCAAAAGGTTAAAGGCAAGGAAGGAAGAGTTGGTTTTGTATCACATACACTGAATGAAGCTGATAGTACAGCAAACCAGAATGTAAAGCATTAGATTGTGTATAGGTTGTAAATAAATTGAAAACATCTCTCTGGAGGAGCAAATTGGAATTATATACAGACCATAAACCTTTGATCTATCTAATGGAGGAGCGTGGTGTTGGTAAGGCCTCATCAAGACTAGTACGCCTCATTTCTAAATTATAAGAGTTACATTTTGAGTTTGTTCATATACAGGGAAGTTCCAATGTATGAGCTGATTGTCATGGTTAGCACTTCCTACATCTGATGTTCATGACAGTAAAATATGTCTTGCTTGGGTTTGTGCCATGAAAGAATATAATGGTGCTATACGTACTAAAGAATGGATGGAGAGCGAGAAAGGCATGAACTATCAAACTTTACATAGGAAAGTCATGGTCTAAAGAGCATAAGAATACATCTAAGTAATTGATGGGGTTCGATGAGGTTTCACCAAAAATGATTGTGAAAGATAGTGTGATTTTGAAAGTGTGTAATTTTGTTCCTCAAGATTCCATCAAAGTTTCACTAATACAGTGTGAGCACACGGGGCCTTTAGACATTGCTGCAACTAAAAATAAATGCCATACTTCACTATTGGTGGCTTTGAATGGACTGTATGAATGTAAGTTTTGCTAAATCTTTCAAGAAATGTTTGTTATCTGGCAAACACTGGGTAGTAGCTGAAGTATTTTAAAATTGTGTTATTATGCCTGATATTCCATAGGAAAATATTGCTATTGACTTTCCTGGGCCATTTTGCAGGCTTACCATGCACATGAACTATTTGGTTGTGGTAAGTGATTACCATTCCTAGTGGATTCACTGCTCTTTCTATTAGTGATGTGACCATAAAGTTCTTGAGAACTCTGTAGTGGAACGACTGCCTAAGATAATTGTTTCAGAGAACGACAAGCAAATTGTTTCAGAGAAAATGTAAAAGGATTTTGGGTAATCTTGGTATTGTACATTTTACTATTGCTTTATAGTCACCACAATGCAATGGAATAGTGGAAAGGGCGAATACATTCTTTACAGCGCGAATACAATCAGTTTTGTCTGCTAACTTGAATTTCTACAAGACAAAATTTGGAGTTACTTGAATGAACTAAACTACCGGTATTACCCAGTTTGACATGATGAGAGATAGACAGGCATGTACTAAAGTTTTTCCCGAGTGGATGGAGGGGAGAAATCTAAAAAAGTTGCTATTAATAAACAAGCAGTGAGAGAAAGGTTAACTTTAGCACAAGGTAAGGTAAAATAATACTATGACATAACATCTGAAATTGGCACAAAGGTATTGAAGATTGGTTAGTGGGCCATTATTAGAAAGCCAGCCATTGCCAATAAAGGACATTCTAGGTTTACTTACCTGCAACAAGTGATTAAACTGGGTAGGAATTCTGGGCCGGATTTATATCTTGGTGGTATGTATACATCACAATGATGGCAGAGTATACATCTTGTGCATATAATGGTTCAACCACCAAATTTAAATATAGGCGGACCTTAGGGTTAATCCTATTCCGTCACCACCATGGTTAACCCCCTGCAATGGCCCTGCAGAGTGAAGGCCTTTGGAGGCTGACCTGTCATTCCGCCCACCTTATTTAGATGGCCAGTTTTCACGAGCCATCACCGACAGGAAAAACTTGGCAGTAAGGAGGAGTGAAAACTGCTAAATTCACCCCTCGCCATGGGAGATGACCCCCCCCATGGTAAGGGGAGCAATGCATTTATTTATTTTCACAACGAAAATCCTGATCCAGGATTTTGTTTTCGAAAATAAAAAAAGGAATTGGTTGGTACAGGGCTCCGTCCCACTGACATAACCCTGTACCAAAAAGAAAAATGCATTGACAGGAACCAGTGTTACGGCGGTTCCTGACAATGCTTTACAAATGACCGATGGATGGGCAGTCATCTCTGCCTGGCAGACGGTCCCTTCAGCAGGGCAACGGAGTAACTTACTCCATTGTGCCCAGCAGACAACGGGGCGTCCAACAATATATAAATGAGACCCTCTGTGTTGAGAAGTAAAGGTTGGCAGAGTTTGAATAGAGTGGTGAAGTTTTGGGATGAGCAAGCAAGGAATGTGAATGATTACAGGTTGTTAGTGGCTAACATGAATGTATATGTCTATAACCAAGACTGTCAAAACACAGATAGAAGTGTCAATGTTTCAAAGTACTCAACAGGGAGGTTTGCCTGATGATAGTTTGGCTGAGAACATGGCTAATGTTGGCTTGGAGAGGGAGCTGAATGATTGTAGTTAGATGATTAAATATGGCTTTGACAGGGGTTTCAAAGAAAGCATATCTTCAGAGGATGGGATTAAGTTAAAAGCAAAAAAACTCAGACTTGCATCAACACAAAAGAATTAAGAGTTCTTTATGGGTTAAATGTGTACGGTTACTAATTTTAGTTGTTTTGTAGGTTTTGGTTTTAAGTGGTAGGGATTTTAAGTGGCAGGGATGTTATATTGAGGTTATTCTATCCTTAATTAAAAATTATACTTTATCACTGTAATGATGATGTGTTTATTCTTGTGCCCAGTACTGGTGGCATTCCAGGTTAGAATGGGAGATAGTTGTCCTTGTTTGAATATGTGGACAGCTCTGGTGTCAGCATAGGCTACTTTTATTTTCAAAAAACAATGTGCACTTACAGATTGAAAGAAAGGAATCTTACAGGTAGCTCAGATACTTACAGAACATGAGATTGGGTGAAGTATATGAGCGCCAATGTTGATTCCTGTTCTATATATTTTCCCTTCCATGCACAGCATGACAGTTATTGAGTAGCAGCAGTAATGCAATGTCAAATGCAAAACATCAAGTAAAAAACATATTAGAAACCATAACAATTGGGAGGGACTGGAGGGGCACGTGATGGAAGAAGTGATGTGAGGAGCACGCTGCGAGTCAGGCAAGGGCCTGGGGGCAATAGTGTTTTATAACTTAGACTGTGGACCCCCAGGCGCCAGTATTTGAGAGAACTGGGCATCTAGAAATGAAAGGGTGTCCAAGTCATGTGGTGCAAGGTAAAAAAGGGCATGGGGAAGCAGCTTGTAACAAGCTGCCATGGGAGATGAGAAACAAAAAACAGGAGTAAGCCCGTTATCCCAGCAGAGACCGAGCAATAATGTTTAACAAAACAACAATGTCTCAACTGGATGTCATTTAAAAGACAAATTTCAAAGCAATAATGAAATCACAAGGGGAAGGAAGGGAGACCACAAAGAAATTCATGAAAAAAGTATATTGTAAGTAGTTAGAACAGCACTACGGTACAATAAAAGTACAAATGACCAAAACACACAAGTGAGCACTGGGCGTGCTAGTGATGGTGAACGGCGCAGTGAACACAATAGGTGAAGACAGCGTGAACGGCGATGAAATAATAATGACAATGTGGTCATAAGAATATAAGTATATACAATCTAATTTAAATAATTTTATAAGTGACCACAGAAAAGCCAAAGTTCTTTGCTGAGGGTTGTCGATGGCGTTTCAGCCTCATTGATTTCAGGCCATCATCAGGACAATGGTCATAAATAAGCGTGCGCTGTGAGGAAAGGAAAAAAGAAAAGGGAGGATTTTGAGTTATCTCAAAGGGAAAGGCCCAAGCAGAAACGTAACCCCAAGAATGAGGGAAAAAGGAGAAAAATACCTGGACGTAGTACAGATAAATACGGAGAATCCAATAAAGATAAATCTGGATGCAAATCAGCGTATAATCTAAGGGAGAACAGAAGGGCGAAGGGAGCGGGATTAGTAACCAAAATCATGGTTATAAAGGGAGGGAAACAAGGGGGGGGGGTTGTACTTGTAGTTACCAGTAGATTAGTAATCAGGGGTAAACATCACTGGGGTCTGCAAACGGAAACCACTCGAAGTCCGGGAGCCAGGTGTAGGCATCAAAAAGGTACGTGCCTAAGGGGACGGAAGGGGAGAGAGGAATGAAGCGGAGTGTGTCTTAAGATAATAGGGAGCGGAAAAATACACGGCTCCTACATTGTATAATCTTACCTCGGGGGAAGAATCAAAAACGACTAAATCGATGGGCTGGAACAAATCTCCAAAGAATGCGGGACGGAGCGTGCGAATCAAGCGTCCATGCCGGTAGCAGCAAAACCCTTCGCAACACTGTTAAGAGTCAGTTACAGCGTGTCACGTGATCGGGACAAACCTGGGAAAGGCTAGAGCTATGGCTGACATGAATTGAATAGTGCCCCGGGGGGACAATTTAGAAGAGGAGAAAAGTAAGAAAGAGAAACGGACATGCGGGAAAAAACACCGAGGGTGAGCGGTTCGAGACTGGTATTGACCGCATTGGGAGAAATAGTAATTATTATTTATTTATATTGCAAGTCACAGTTAAATAAAAATTAAAATTACATTTATTAGAAAGGAGAAAGGAAGGGAGTGGGGGTGGGGTTTGGGTGTGTTGGAAAAGGCACCAGGAACAATTTGAGAGAGGATAAGAAGGGGATGCGGGAAGGACGGGGTGGAGTGGAGTGGGGTGGGGGGGTTGTGGGGGGGTTGGTTTGGGGGGTGTTAAAAAAGGGAGGGGTGGAGGGGAGAGGGGGGGGGAAGTGGGGGGGGAGAAAGGGGCGGGGTAGGGATACAGGAAAAAACAAGGTATAAATCAATTAAGGACATGATTACATCAATCTGAGGTTGGATAAACAATTGCATCATAGTGACATGTTTAACAATCATGTTTTGGGATAAATCACATACACATAAACAATCGAGATACAATAACGTCCTATAATAGTAATCAAAAACAAGTCTATATATGATAGAGAGAGAGGGGGAGGGGGGGGAAGAAAGGGGGGGGGAAGAAGGGGTAGGGGGAAGAACAGGGGAGGGGGAGGGGGAAAAAAGGAAAAATGACAACGTAAGTGAACCAGTGGGTAATTCGGAGGGCAATGGGTCATATGTTAAAAAACATGTCAGAGCAAGTAATCAAAGGGGAAGTTAGGATGTGTTGGTGACTGTATTCCATTCATCCAAAGTATTCAATCCATGATTGACTGAGTCACAGCGTGCGATCCATCGGCATTTGCATTTGTTCAGCAAGAGTTGAAGATTACCCCCTCGTAATGGGAGTATTGGGCGATCAATAACTTGCCAGATCAAGTCGGTTTCTGAATGGTTTTTTTCTCTGTAATGTACAACAAGAGGTGCCGTTTCGACATTGCATCGTATGCGGCTTTGATGTTGAAAAATCCGTTGTTTTACCATCTGTGTGGTTTGGCCGATGTAAAGAAGATTACACGGACAACGGATGGCATAGATAACATTGTTGGTACGACAATTGGAGAAAGTTTTCAATTGGTATGTGTAGTCTGATGTAACAAAGTCCTTGGTGTTATGCGTAAGATTACAGGCAGCACATGTTTGGCATTTGTAATGGCCTATAACTGGAGGGAGACCCCAGAGGGTAGTTACAGATTGGTTCTTTTTTTCTTTTATGGGCCATGTGATGGCATGGACCAATTTGTCTGACAGATTAATACCCCTTTTGTATGAAAACAGGGGGGGTTCTTTGAATTGAGCATGAGTAGGAAGGGTCCACCCTCCACCACCTTTACTACCTCCCCTTTTTTTAGGGACACGCCGCGGCCGCGGCCGAGGACAATCACGACCGAACTACCAATATCAATACGCAGGCGAGAGACAAACACGCCGAAAATTCTACCAATGGGGCCCACAATGATGACATTCACGAATACCAAACAAAATACTGAGATACACTCTTTTACTCAGTCTTTAGATCCCCAAGCAGGTCCACCAACAGGATCGCTGAATTATACAACTTTAATGGGGCTCTCTACATTGCCTATCCCACCTCTTATCCAAGAGGATATTACATTATGTGAACTTACAACTGCTTTGGAACCAGCCATTGGACCTCTGACGGAAACATTTATTTCTCCTACTATTGTACCTGAAGTGGAACGAACTCTCCCACTCTCTATGGTTTCCTCTATTCCAATTTTCAATTTATCCAAACACATTCTGTCCACTGAAGAAATTTCTATTCTCAGTAAGGGCCTTTCTTTTGTCCCAACTGATCGCAGTAATTTTTTCAAATTACAGGAAGATCTACTACTGTTCTTTAGACGTATTCGTCTAAAATATTTTTTTAGGGATGAAACTGACCAACCCCGCTCTTATGAAAAACTTTTTCATCCCCCTTCTACCTTCCTTCCCCCTGCCTCCACTATGCCACCAGAAATTTTGACTTTTGAGAGATTGGTATTACATGAAGTTAAGGAAATACAGGCCAAACGTGAATTTGTTCCTTATAACATACCTATCTGTGAGAAACACGCTCTTAAAAACCTTAGCAAAAACTCACAAATAGTTATAAAACCAGCAGATAAGGGTGGCGGCATCGTGATTATGGACATAGATAAATATGATACCGAGATCTTACGTCAGCTTAATAACACTGCCCACTATCGCTCTTTGCCAGCAGATCCCCTCTAAGATATCCGTAAAAAAATACAGACAGTCACTACCCAAGCCTTACTCTTAGATATCATCTCCAAAAAAGAATTTCTTTTCCTAAACAACACACATCCTCGCACTCCAGTCATTTATGTACTACCCAAAGTCCATAAAGACGCTGCCAATCCCCCAGGACGCCCAATAGTGTCTGGTTGTGGCTCCATTCTGGAGCCACTAGGAAAATATATCGATTCTTTTTTAAAAACCTTTGTTCCTTTGACAGATACTTTTGTCAAGGACAGTACACACTTAATCAACATTATTGAGAATCTTTCCTTTGACAGCGATCATGACCTAATGGTAGGTCTAGATATTGAATCTTTATACACCAACATACCCCACTTAGAGGGCCTCACTGTCATAAGGTCACTTTTAGACACCCGTCCTAGACCTACTCGCAACCCGACAGACTTTCTCATGGACTTGCTACACATTGCACTTACCAACAATTATTTTTTGTACAAAGAAACCTTTTTTCTACAGATTAAAGTTGTAGCAATGGGGTCTTGTTTTGCTCCAAATGTTGCGATACTATATGTTCACCATTTGGAAACCACTATTTTTCTCACTTCCTTGAATCCTTTCCTCAGTAGGATCAATCTATGGCATCGTTATATAGACGACATTCTCCTACTTTGGCGGGGTACATATGAACATCTTGTATCCTTTATGACTTGGCTGAATAATTCTCAAAAACATCTCAAATTCACCAGTGATGTTAGGACTAATGACCTTCCCTTCCTTGACCTTACATTGCATGCAGAAGAAGGCTCCATAGGTACTAATCTCTATCGCAAGCCTACTGAACGCAACACCCTTTTGATGTATTCCAGCTATCACCCAAGAGGCCTAAGAGATGGTTTACCTTATGGCCAGTTCCTTCGAATTCGAAGAAATTGCAAATGGCGAAAGGACTATTTCAGGGAAGCTGCGATTCTGTCTGAAAAATTGGTCTCAAGAGGTTACCCAAAACGCATCGTCTCTCGTGCTCAAAAACGAGCTTGGTATTGCCACAGGGAAATCCTACTAGTCCCCTCAGAGAAAAAAAACAATTTGCGCATCCCTTTTGTTTCTAATTATAGCCCTTCAAGCAATCTGGTTAGCAAAGTGATAAGAAAAAACTGGTTGACCCTTCGTACTCATGCTCAATTCAAAGAACCCTCCCTGTTTTCATACAAAAGGGGTATTAATCTGTCAGACAAATTGGTCCATGCCATCACATGGCCCATAAAAGAAAAAAAGAACCAATCTGTAACTACCCTCTGGGGTCTCCCTCCAGTTATAGGCCATTACAAATGCCAAACATGTGCTGCCTGTAATCTTACGCATAACACCAAGGACTTTGTTACATCAGACTACACATACCAATTGAAAACTTTCTCCAATTGTCGTACCAACAATGTTATCTATGCCATCCGTTGTCCGTGTAATCTTCTTTACATCGGCCAAACCACACAGATGGTAAAACAACGGATTTTTCAACATCAAAGCCGCATACGATGCAATGTCGAAACGGCACCTCTTGTTGTACATTACAGAGAAAAAAACCATTCAGAAACCGACTTGATCTGGCAAGTTATTGATCGCCCAATACTCCCATTACGAGGGGGTAATCTTCAACTCTTGCTGAACAAATGCGAATGCCGATGGATCGCACGCTGTGACTCAGTCAATCATGGATTGAATACTTTGGATGAATGGAATACAGTCACCAACACATCCTAACTTCCCCTTTGATTACTTGCTCTGACATGTTTTTTAACATATGACCCATTGCCCTCCGAATTACCCACTGGTTCACTTACGTTGTCATTTTTCCTTTTTTCCCCCTCCCCCTCCCCTGTTCTTCCCCCTACCCCTTCTTTCCCCCCCCCCCTTTCTTCCCCCCCCTCCCCCTCTCTCTCTATCATATATAGACTTGTTTTTGATTACTATTATAGGACGTTATTGTATCTCGATTGTTTATGTGTATGTGATTTATCCCAAAACATGATTGTTAAACATGTCACTATGATGCAATTGTTTATCCAACCTCAGATTGATGTAATCATGTCCTTAATTGATTTATACCTTGTTTTTTCCTGTATCCCTACCCCGCCCCTTTCTCCCCCCCCTTTTACCAGTCTCGAACCGCTCACCCTCGGTGTTTTTTCCCGCATGTCCGTTTCTCTTTCTTACTTTTCTCCTCTTCTAAATTGTCCCCCCGGGGCACTATTCAATTCATGTCAGCCATAGCTCTAGCCTTTCCCAAGTTTGTCCCGATCACGTGACACGCTGTAACTGACTCTTAACAGTGTTGCGAAGGGTTTTGCTGCTACCGGCATGGACGCTTGATTCGCACGCTCCGTCCCGCATTCTTTGGAGATTTGTTCCAGCCCATCGATTTAGTCGTTTTTGATTCTTCCCCCGAGGTAAGATTATACAATGTAGGAGCCGTGTATTTTTCCGCTCCCTATTATCTTAAGACACACTCCGCTTCATTCCTCTCTCCCCTTCCGTCCCCTTAGGCACGTACCTTTTTGATGCCTACACCTGGCTCCCGGACTTCGAGTGGTTTCCGTTTGCAGACCCCAGTGATGTTTACCCCTGATTACTAATCTACTGGTAACTACAAGTACAACCCCCCCCCCCTTGTTTCCCTCCCTTTATAACCATGATTTTGGTTACTAATCCCGCTCCCTTCGCCCTTATGTTCTCCCTTAGATTATACGCTGATTTGCATCCAGATTTATCTTTATTGGATTCTCCGTATTTATCTGTACTACGTCCAGGTATTTTTCTCCTTTTTCCCTCATTCTTGGGGTTACGTTTCTGCTTGGGCCTTTCTCTTTGAGATAACTCAAAATCCTCCCTTTTCTTTTTTCCTTTCCTCACAGCACACGTTTATTTATGACCATTGTCCTGATGATGGCCTGAAATCAATCAGGCTGAAACGCCGTCGACAACCCTCAGCAAAGAACTTTGGCTTTTCTGTGGTCACTTGTAAAATTATTTAAATTAGATTGTATATACTTATATTCTTATGACCACATTGTCATTATTATTTCATCGCCGTTCACGCTGTCTTCACCTATTGTGTTCACTGCGCCGTTCACCATCACTAGCACGCCCAGTGCTCACTTGTGTGTTTTGGTCATTTGTACTTTTATTGTACCGTAGTGCTGTTCTAACTACTTACAATATACTTTTTTCATGAATTTCTTTGTGGTCTCCCTTCCTTCCCCTTGTGATTTCATTATTGCTTTGAAATTTGCCATGGGAGATGAAGCAGTAGTTGTAGCAGGACGCATGGGCAATGAGTCAATGCTGAGTTAGTGGCTTGCCAGCGCCTGTGTACCGCAGTAAAGCGTTGTCCTTGAATCGGGACTAGACGGCCTCATTATTCTCATCCCAGCTCAGTAAAAGAGGGTATTTCCTACGGCATTGCGCTTCTTCATGACAGAGGAAGGTACTCTCAGCTTCTGCCCAGGAAAGAACACATGGGCGCCATGTGACCAGTGGCGGCTTATCCGCTAAGGCCAACAAGGAAAAAATAAAATGGAACTAATTGTTATTATCATTTTATTTTCCGTCCTTGCTCAACTGGGTAGGGGCAGGGCTGCTCTGCTCTGCTCACAGAGCAGGGCAGGAGTGGTTTGCCCACTCCAAGTGCAAACTGTCTCGGGCCAGCCAAACCGCCATGCACACTTTGCATATTCTGAACCGGGCTGCATTACAGCCTGGGTGCAGAACATGCCCAGCATCCCATTCCCTGGCTGAGCTCCGAATTACGATGCTGAGACCAATCACAATGCTCCATTGAAGCATTGTGATTGGTTATGGGGAGCCTGGGAGGTGGGTGCTTCCTGCCCTGGAAGCCGACGGAGAGGAACAAGAGGCGGCAGCAACAGGTAAGTGTTTTAATTTATGTTTCATTCTCTCCCCCTTCTCCCCCCTCCCCCGCAACCCACCTCCCACCACCGTTAAATACCAGCAGCCACTGCATGCGGATATTGATGGGGGCACCACTGCCTTTGAAAAGTGTGTAATAGCTCCTATGTCTAAGATGAGTGCCAAGTCTAGAGAGAGGGGCATGGCTGTGCGGTATTTAGGGCGTTTAAAAAAGATCGAGAACAACAATGTTTCAGCAACCCAGATTTACATACCCTGAAAGCACCTGAGATCAATAATGCAATCCAGAAAGCAGCCACAGCAGGGCATGTCCAGAGCATGTGTTGGAAGTGAGCACCAGGTAGTTGACAGCGGGAGCGACCTGGTACTCCTGGAATGAGGCCATTGATTCGCCCTGGGGTCAGGTAAACCCTGTGTAGGATGAGGTTTAGGCCTGCATTTCTAGAAACTGTGTGAGTAGGCCTGGGTGAAATTTGTATTACGCAGGAGCAATCTGAGTAATTTCAGTAATTATTCATTACTCGTGATGCGAAATTACCGAAATTATGCAATTACGCCAACATGAGTAATTAAGAGTAATTTGGGCAACAATTGTACATGATGGCACACAGAAACCACACACTGGCTGCTGGCTACTGCTGTTCATGTCCTGAAGCATGTAGTGCTACTTTCTTAGCACAAAAGGCATTCTCATTTTACATGTGAGTGTTCATTTTGTACTAAAGAAATAGCCCTAAATGCTGGATTACGCCACTCACACAATTACGCAAAATTACAAGTCATTTTTCATTAAAAACGAGTAACTAAGCTACAGAGAATTACACCAGTTAGCAGAGGCGTAGCTAGAGCTTGTGGCGCCCAGGGCTATCCCTCAGTTTGCCGCCCCGGGGGAAAGGGGGTTTGCTGGGAAAAAGGACGGCAGGCACTTGAAAGTGGACCGAGAGACAAGTAGTATCGCCGCTAATAGTTACCTCGATCATGCAAGTTACATGCACATACATGACACAGTCCAAGGCTACACAGTTGAATACACCGGTGACTGGCAGTACAAAAGAGAACACACAGACTGCATGATCTATCTGGGGACTCAGAAAAAACGCATGTGACATCCATCAGAGAGCTGCGTGAACAATTACCTGGTCATCCCCGCAGCACAATGCAAACATGCACATAAATGACATTGTTCAGGGATCCATCATCTACAGCTGACATTAAATGACCATTCATCATGGTTCCTCCATTAAAGAAGTGCACTTTGTGATCTGCATGGTGCATGTTCTTTGCAGGAGGCATATTAACCCTCTGTGCTACCTTTCCAGGAGTCAACCCTTCCACTAGTCAAAACTGGGATCTCTCTCTAGGAAGAACATTAATCACAGAAGTTATCATGACATGTTTATTGTTTCTGAAAATTGCTGGAGGCCAGGAAGGTGGCAGCAAGTTTTTTTTAAACCATAATATACTTGCAAACACTACGCACCCACCCAAAATAGGTACCCAGTGCGGTCACACCATTTGCACCGTCCTAACCTGCTCAAGGTTCATGTGACCTCAGTGACAGAGACACAGTGACTGGATCACTGTTGCTCTAGGGTGTGCTGCTTCGTAGGCCTGCCTGCAAGACTGGAGATGAACTTCAGTATGGATTGTGGTGGACAGGCCTTCAAGGTTAACTCACAATTGACACCACTAGGGTATACCTGCTTGTGCTAAGACATCAAGTCTTCTAAGGTCTAGTGGGGCCTTGTAAGGTCTAGCATGGGAATATGCTCCCTCAGTAGAGTGGTCTGGTGGACTGGTCATGAAGGCTGAACCCAGTTCCAAATTCGACAGCTCTGGCCATAGTGCCACATCCTCTCCCCCACTGAACACCATACTGCCCCACTGAGAGAAACTCGCACTGCCTTCAGCTACAACCTAATTGTGCCCGCTATAAACACTTGGATGTGGCTCAACTCAAATTATGCACTTCATAAGAGTAATATACTGCCTAAAAAAAAAAAGTAAAAGCAAACACTCATAGGGAATGCAAGATTAAGTAAAGCATGTGAAATGTAAGCAGAAACAACATGGTTACCTTAACGATCTCTCACTCACTATTCAGAAATCAGCGAGTGGTTTTACCTGAAAAGTTAAGGACATGACTACAGGGCCCTGAAGGGAACCGTTTCAATGTCCATTGCTTATATCCTTAATAAACGTAAGCAGTATGGTTTAAAAAGACCACATGCATAAACAGAGTCATGGTACACATTTTGTTTTTCAATCCATCCATCAACCAGGTATTGCAGTACCTCCAGGAATGGTGCACTTCCCGACCTGGGGACAACAATGCTGTTCAAAGAAAGACGAGAAAACAAAAGTAGCGCTTCACTGCAAAGTCTGTAAAGTGAGGCTGATGTGTTTGGTTGTGAATAAAACCAATCTGGCCACTTTGCAACCACTCTGTCTTGCTTTATTTAGTTATGTATTTATTTTTCATATTTAAAACCTTCTATTTCTCTCCATCCCGCTGCACTTTGGAATAGAAAAATGTCAGAAAAAGGGCATTTCCCGCAAAAGTGTTTTTCTTTTATGGATCCATTTCACAGGGAAGCAACTAAATGAAAGAAGGAAAGAGGTTCTGAGGTTGTGAACCGTTTCTTCAAGTTATGGTTTTCAGTAAGTGAGGAGCAAGACAGAGAGGGAATAATAGGAAGAGAGGGGGGGGGACACCTGCCGACACAAAAAAGAAGAGGACATTGCCCGAGTCCTATTCCTTCTCTGCCCGTACCGAACGTCCAAGAAAGCAACCCGAGCCTTATCTGAATGCCTTTGTCCGCCCCCAAAAATTAGTGCCGCCTGGGGCGGACCGCCCTCCCCTAGCTGCGCCACTGCCAGTTAGGCACGGCTCTATTTGTGAGGACGTGTTTCCATTCTGTATCATTAGATGCCCAGGCAAGGTCCGTTTTCCACTTAGCCCGCAGCGTGTCTAGAGGAGTTTGCGTGTAGGTCTTCTGGGCACTAGAGGACCATTTACTTGTGTCGCCCAGTGCCCATGGTGTGCAGTGACTGCAGCAGCTTGTGTGTGGGGTGCTCCACGGCAGCTATCTGCTTTCCTCAACTTGCGTGTTAGACTGTTGCAAGTTAATACATGTTTTGGAGGCACATTCAACTGTCCCATGAGCTCCTTGAGAGTAGGGAGAGAGCCTTCAGCAAAGACACACAGTGTCTCAACCCTCGGGAAGTGCCAGTGTTTAAGTTTGACACCATTACCACCGTGCAATATACTAAGGATGTGGCTGGCTGGAGCGTACAGGAGGGTCTGCTTTGTGACGCTGAGAGGATTGCAAAAACAAGAGTAAGCAACCCCTGTGAGCCAAGTGTGAAGGCGCGTATTGTGACCTTCCATTGTCAGGCAGGTGCCAAAGCTGTGCCCGCGCCACTCTACCTCTGTCCTTGCTCCGTATTAGTTCTCCTAGTAATGCGTCCAAGGAGAGAAAGAATGCAGCAGGTAGATGAAGAGACAGGTTGGCAGAACAGTAAAGCAGGCTGGGCGCATAATCAGATAAGGGCAATCCTGCCCGCCATGAAGATGGAGAGTGCTAGAGTACACCAGAAACAATGCCACCTGCCGCGGAAGCACAACGACAGCCCTCACTTCATTCCCGTCAAGAAGGTTGCTATTAGAGTGGCATATATGGATTCATAAATATTTAAATGTGTGGCACTTCCAGAAAAAGTGGTCCCCCTCAATTATTAGTGGTGTCTCATCTGTGGAGGGTTTGAGAGGAAACATACCAGACTTCTGTTTGTCAACCTGCAGGCCAGAGGCTGCATCGAACTTGCTGAGGGGCAAGTCCGTGCCCTGATACCAGCCACCACATCTCTATGGTACAATAAGGGGACCTCCCCTTCCAGCTCAGTCCAGTCAGGGGTACCGACGGACAGAGCGGTGCCTCATTCCCTGAGCGGATGCCAGGTGAGGTGAGGAGCACACCCGTATAAAGACGGGAATGTGTCCTATACTCCTGTGACAATCAATCATATTCTGGACTCACAGGTGAATGTAGGTTGTATTGAACCAACCACTTTCGATTGAGACTTTACCTATTATTGCACATTAAGCACAGTATTTGCAGTAGCGATTCCATCTCTAAGGTCCTAATGAATGCCTGGATCAGAGGA
Organism: Triturus cristatus; assembly: GCF_964204655.1. NCBI lineage: Eukaryota > Metazoa > Chordata > Amphibia > Caudata > Salamandridae > Triturus > Triturus cristatus. The sequence goes on along the minus strand of NC_140590.1, from coordinate 470,642,991 downwards.
TCCATAGGCTGAAACATGTAGACCTGTCATCCTTGTGGACTTTCTACAGTTATTTGTTGAAACTTTACATGCACTGTTTTAGTTTTGACACTAGTATAGCGCCTAATAAAATTGTTTAGTGACCTGGTAGTCAATTTTAAATCACTTTTCTCACACACAATAGTCACAGGCACTGAAACCATCACCTTTAAAAACAAGAATATAAGCTCCTCACTCTGGGATCATAGTGGATTCCATCTTAGGCTACTCTTTAAAAACATACGTGAGCTCCCATTTATTGTTGAGAAGGTTGCAGCCCTTAGTTGCACTAGGGTTTGCAGCTAAGAGGAGATCCCAGATGATGAAGCATGCCACCTCGGTGGGTGATGAGATTCCGTCCTCTTTAAAAGGACTCTTTTAATCTGTTCAGTCTAGTTTGTCGTTGCCAAGGTTAATTTTCTAACAGACCAATGTTTTTTCTTGGTGTTATGTTCATAGTCATCCCTATAGTGCAGTAGAGAAGCTTCCGGGTGAGTGGTTGCACTCCTTAAGAAACCCTTAACAGAGAGGACTCCCCAACCCGCCAGCAGCACAAGTAACAGTGTAGGTCCATCCCTCCCTTAAAAATCCCTCTACTCAGGGGTGAAGTGTTTAGAATTGCCAAGAGAACAGTTAAAGCAATAATGCCCTGTGCAGGCGCACTTAACTAACTAGGAGTAACTGCGGGTGGCCGAGCACTGTGCATCGTTGGACCATTAGGAACCATGGAGTGGCGGAGTGCAATCCATGGCAAAATTGAGACCTCTACTAATGGCGAGAGATTCAATGGCCACTTCAGACAAGTGTCTGGTTTCATGTAAGGAACAGTGGCACAATACAGTTAGCATGGTACTACAGGCACAGGGAAAGCAGTTATATCAGTTTCTCTCCTGTTTGGGGAGTGACAGCTGATTGAGCCCCTTAAGCACTGAAAGTCGAGAGGATAAGTGTTCACTGTTGCTAGGTTAGTCTGCTGGGTTAGTGTCCAGTGCCTCAGGAGTGGAGCGGAGCATTGTAGCTGCCATCAGTGCCAATGGTTGATGTGCCTCTGAATGGCTTTCCGAGGGGGTCAAGTTTCACAGTCCCAGGGGGTCAAGGTGCCATCAGGTCCTCATCCATCAATGGCTGCCATTACCCCATCGGAGCCGCTGCATCAGATGAGGAAAAGCATTCTCAATAGCTCGAGGCTGCTGTTGGGTCCTCGAAGAAGTGGGATATGTTGTGTGTCACTAGTCAGAGCTTAGCAAGGAAGAGCAGAGCGTACTTAAGTCCCAACTCATGCAATTTGTGCTTTACACATTTGAACAAGGTGCATTGGTGCTAAACTGCTGCAGTGTAGTCAGGAAGAAGCATAATTTGGTGATTTGCGCTCTGTAGCATAGCATGCATGTTCATCGAGCCTCTTGCAGTATGATAATGCGGTCTTTGTAATGCAGGACTTTAGCTAGGATTGCACTTGGCACAGACACCAGGAGAGGATGATGGCCAGGAACCACTTGAGCGAGCTCTATTGAGAAAAAGAGAATGATTGTTTCTGGAACCATGAAGGATTTGATACACGTTTCAAGGTAGGTGACCTGGTCTGTTCCCTCCATTCCCTCTGGCAGACCGACTACCTGGGTCTGCATCTGCGGCACAGCCCTTGGCGTCATCTGCCCTTGCATTCAGTAAGCGCATGCAATCTTCCAGTCCCAATAGGTGATTCTGGGAGTCATCCACTTTAGGGTGACGTTTATGTATGGGACATTGCATATAATGAGAGAGCTTCTTCTGGCCATCTCGAAGCAGAGACACTTCAATTGAGATTGCATCTATTTGAGCTTTGAGGCTTGTTTGTAATTACTCAATAGCATTCAGTATCGAGTCTAATAGGCCCGGTGTCCCCAAGGCGCCTCCAGTAGAGGAGATTAATCCTGAAGGGTATAGTTCTTTTGGTGGCTGAGTCGAGTTGCTTGTCCGTACTCTGCCCATTTTTGTCCTGTGGTGTGATAAGGACAGCTTCTAGTCTGCTGCAGAGAGGAAGAGGCCCCTGTCCGAACCTGCTTGTGCTGTTCCGAAGCCCATGAAGCTGAGGGTAATCCTACAGCTTAAATGTCAAATATATAATTTTCTTTGGGTATGTTTATTTACAAACACTCCACATCCACTCACATACATCAAACCAGAACCAACGGGAGCAAAAATTAGCAGGATATCGAAACACTTATAAGTTTGTTTTATTGAAAAGCCTTCAATCACATATACACCAAATTAAAAAATACTAGAAACATAAATCATACAAATTTCATAATCTAAAAATCGGAAAGGACTTAAAAAAGACAATCATATTTGTCGTCAGTGCATTAATTTGTAAAAGTACATAAAACAACATAGTACAAGAAATCAATTATTTGTCAGAATGTTTTTCCATTTGGTACAAATTTAACAACAAACAAGGCGTCGACACGTTTTGGTGGATGAGGGGTTGTGTGATAGATGAGCGAGTGGGTGAGCCAGTGCTATATGGGTGAGTGAGTGTGTATGATGGGCTGTATGGGTGAGTGAGTGTGTGTGTGGATGAGTGAATGTGTCAGTGGTATACGGGTGAGTAACTCGGTATGTGAAAGGCAGTATAGGTGAGTGATGGAGTATATGAGTGACTGTATGGGTGAGCCAGTGAATGTGAGATCGGCTGTATGGGTGAGTGTTTGCTGTGTCAGTAACTTTATAGGTGAGTGAGAACATGTTAGTATCTGTAGTGTCTGTATGAGCAAGTAAGTATGTGTGTGTGTGTGTGTGTGTGTGTGTGTGTGTGCGTGTGTGTGTGTGTGTGTGTGTAACTGTATGGATGAATACGTGTGTGACTGACTGTATGGGTGAGTGAGTAAGTGTGAGTAGTTCTATGGGTGACTGACTGAGTGTGTGAGTGGCTGTATGGGTGTATGAGTGGATAAATCAGTGGCTGTATTAGTGAGTGAGGAGGTTTATGAGTGGCTGTATGGGCGAGTGAGCAGATGTGTGTGTGTAGATCTATGAATCAGTGAGTGGGTGTGTAAGTACTGGTAGGGGTCTGTGAATGGGTTTGTGAATGGTTGTGTCGGGTTGGGTGTATGAAAGGTTTTATGGAGGTGTGAGTGGGCGCATTAGTGATATTTTGTATGATGTCATCAGTGATGTCATTTGAGATGTCATCAGTGATCTCACTGACCATGTAATGAATGTTGTAATATGTGAGGTTAGCAGCAGGCAAGTTATAGTTAGCTGAGCTAGCTATAACTGCTGGATTTCACTGGCTTTGTATGAGTGAAACCTGAGCCTAAGTATAAAGCCACTGTAACCTTTGGATTTTTTTCAGTGGATTTCTAAGGTTTTTTAAATGCTAATTCCTAACTATAATGTCCCTGTAACCTTTGTTTTTTCAGTGAATTTCAATGGTTTTTTAAGTAGTAATGGCGTCCAAGAGAACATCATTTGAGGCGCATTTGAAGAGTGGTGAAGAAAGGGGGCATGGCCTCCGAAGACCTTGTAGCAATCCCGCTGTGTGGGACTGGAGATAATATAAGGGGTTGTTCGCCCCCAAGGACCCTCAGCAACCAAGGGGACTTGTGGGACTTACTGGAGGAAACAGGATGTCTTGTTGGCCCCTAAGGACCTTCAGCATCCAAGGGGGCTTCACCTTCAAACAGCAGTGCACCAGGAGGTGCGATTGCAGAGTGCTGCAGAAAGGGGGCGGGCCTCCTGCGTCATGCTGGTAGCTTTTTATTGTCATTATTTTCTTTTTAATTATAAGAGGAGGGGGCTGTGTGGCCTCCTTCCCTGGGCCGTATTTGGCTCAGAGGACCCCATCCCCTGGGTCCAGGCTTCTCTAGATTGGGGAGGGGGCAGCGGTGTAGGGCTGGGAAAGTTTTCGGGTGATTGGGGGGGTTCAGGGTTTAGAGATGGTTGAGTTTAGTGGTTAGGGATTGATAAGGAAATTGTGTGGTAAAGTAAAAGAAAATAGGGGATGCGGGAGTCTCCCCCCCAAATAAAATAATTATATATTATAAGTAGGGGGCTCACATACCTGATATATACATTTCATTGCAAAGGTATGCTTGGAAAAGGCATATGTGTGGTAAATGCATGCTATGTAAAGGCAATGCATGGCAAATGATGGGTGGTAAATCTTAGGAAGACGACATGTGGGACATAGAGTAAATACTTTCTTTATTGTAGTACTTGTAACAACCCCTGACAAGTCCCTGTCCTCCTGTCAACTGCCAGCCCAGCTACTCTGTTCTTAGAATTTCCCTTAGAACATTCTAACATTTCCAGCTGGGAGAAGCAGGCTAGGTGCGTTAATATCATACATAAAATATAATAGTAAAGGCATGCGTGGTAAAGACATGCGTTTTTCCATCGTATATCCCATAGGAAGGTATAGAGTGGACAGGAAGGGCTAGGCAGAGGGAGGAAGCGATAGATAGATGGAGAAAGAGACAGAATAGAGCGAGTGAAAGAGAAAGTATTGCCACAACTCCAATCATTTTACCAGTGGGCCCCTTGAAAGATAGGGCCCTGTGCAATAGCCCACTTAGCCCATGCCTTCAAAACTGTCTGCCAACGAGGGTAAAATGCTCTTTTCAACCCTTTTGCATTTTGCTTTCTACTTAGTAGATGTCAAGATTGGTGTGATGATGAGTCGAAATAGACATAAAAACGTACTTTCAACGATGCTCCCTGTATTCTGTTGCGAATACAATCACACGCATAATGTTGGGGCACAGAGTGAATTTATTGCATGAACCGAAAATAATAATACTGCGTGTAGGACCATCCGTCTCCGTGACGACATGATGTACTGCCTCGGTGACAACTCACTGTAATGTCACGGGGAGAAAAATTACAGACTGACTAGTCCTTATTATTTAGAGAGACAGGGTTTTCAAATAAGGTATTATCCGTTCCAACATTATTATAAATGGCAGCATACAGGACTGAACAATCATGAAATCTTTTCTTTTCACCCCGGATAATAAATCCAGCTGCCAAGTGCAGGAGATTTAATTAAAATAAAAGTTCTGCAGTCTGCTGGTTCTAGGATGTAGTGTGGTGTGAAGTAGAGATTTCCTGTCTCTCACCTGTGTGAGGGGTGTTCTGTGTGAGTGCTGGCATTTTGATTTTTAGAAGTGGCAGATTGACCTCCAAGTCAAAATATTCCATCCTAACAGAAAACAAGCATTGGTAAAGCTAATAGGTCTGGTATTGGTTACTACCCTTTTGGCCTTGTCAATGCTTGTTTTTCTGTCATGATTTTTTCAAAACTTTATTGTTGGGAACATTTCTGGGCCCTCCTCATTCCAAAAACAACTGTGGCGAACAGTAAAAGTATGTGTTTTTGCCATAGTGTACTGAAGGGAAATACTTTGTGTGCAGATGTGCCTCTTAGGAAGGGCAGAAGGCTGTCATTCACTGTGAAGTTAGCCAGTGCTTAAGAAACGGATCCATTGCCCCATGCTGCATGTTGCAGTGCCAGGAAGAAAAATATGAATGACACAATAACAGACCAACAGATGAAGAGGGTTGGCTTAAAGTCCCTACAACTAAGTATATTATAAATGTCGAACCTACTCATGCTCCAGAATATAAACTTCAAACAAAATATCTCAGAGAGGACAACCCAGTGAAGTAACCAACTAAGTGAACTGTGATCCTAAGAAATACTATAATGAGCTCTGCAGAGCTGATCAAACCTGGCAGCTTACTGTAAACTGCACCCCAGTTTCTCACAAGTATTCATCCCTCATTCAGCTCAGAGCTGTGTCGCTAACACTTCTCACATAGGATCATAGCATAGACAGCACACTTCCAACCACACGGTGTAGCATGCTACCCATGTAAGCAAGTGCTTCAACCCCTCACATGACAATGGAAAGCGCTATATAAACGTTGAAATACAATCCAATACAATAAAATATAATTTTCAGTAAAAGAAACATTTGTGGATAACGCCAGACCTAAAGACGAAAGGTTCCTAAGTCTTCCTCTTTCCTATCGTCCAACCCTTGTGCACCTTACACCACACTATCTAAGATGAACAATTTAATCAAAACATTTTAATAACGTTCATACATTAAATTTATTGCAGAAATATTAAATACTAACCCATTACACAAAAACTTTACAGATACCTTTAACTGAAGTGGTTGAAATGCAGCATGTGAGTGCTAAAAATATTTGTAAACAAATCGGCAAGTAAATGTGCATAACAAGAATATGGAAGTATTAGGAAGCACAGAAATATAGGGGCAGATTTACAAGCCCCTTGCGACACATTAACGCCGCCGGTGCGTCACTTCTGTGACGCAGCGGCGGCGTAAAACCATGCGCCATGTTGTGCCTTATTTACAACATGACACAACTAGGGAGATGCGTCACGTTGTAAAGCCCTGCGCTAGCTACATTAAACCTGCGTCAGGTTTCATGTATGCAGGGTGGGCATTCCGTCGGAAAAAGCCTTGGAAAAGTGACGCAGTGAAATCTACAAGATTTTACTGAGTCACTTTTCCGACGCCGCTGCATCAAAACCCTGCGCCTGCTTGAAGCAGGCGTAAGGTGTGATCCAGCATGTTAGGTATGGGCAGCCCCTGAGTATTGCTGGAGTTGCGTCATGCTTGCGACATGACTTCAGCAATGCGCCGCCCTTACGCCATCAGATGCATCACGCATCTGTTTATCCTTGCGCCACGATGCGCCGCATTGGAAATGCGGCGCATCTGTGGTGGCACAAGGGTAAACTTGCGTGACGCATCTTACCTGGCGCATCCCTGCTGATATGCAGGGATGCGCCAGTCCTTGTAAATCTGCCCCCTAATTTTTAGAAGCCCCGAAATTACAAATTCTGCCAGCATAAGGGGACAATCAGGATAAAGCTGACCATGGTACTATGGTTCATAGGTGCTATGACGGGGAGAGTATTTGGAAGAAAAGATGAGGCAGGAAGTTTTTCTCAACTACAACGTTCAGGAATCTATTTGCGCATAGAAACATCTGACTATCACACAACCCCACTGCAATCTGGGATTGTGTTTTCCTGCGGGCGGGGTAAGAAGGTGATAGGGCATTTTTCATGGGGATGATAATGGATTTAGCTTTAATATGGAGGCAGGTCCATTTCTATGCAGAAGCACAAAGGTGGTGCCTATTGCTGAGAACGAATCGCAGACAACCTCAGTACCATGCCATGGCACCCACGAACAGCACGATAGCTTGGTGGCTCAAATATTGGATAGGTGTGCAACACATGTTCCTCACACATGGGACCAAAATATATAATATGCAAATATCTTTAGATTGCCCTATGTGGAGGACTAACAATTTCTTTCCGGAGTTGGGGAAGCATGCATGGCAAGTGGCCAGACCAATAATTCTTGTACTACGTAGATATAGAAGCCTACAAGTAAACAAAGAGACAGGACAGGTGTGCAAACCTCTCATCGAGCCACTGATATCAATCAGTTTGGTCACATGTATCTGTTGGCAGAGAAAATACCATGCTCATAGGGCAGCGAGAACATAAAATATCCTTATTTCTCATTAGTTACACGAAATGAATATACCTCCAGCATACAGCACATTGAGAAATCGTTCCCGTCTCCTCCAACAAATACAGAGATGGCAGACTGCACAACTGCATCTGGATCATGTCATAAGAACACATGCAGACGCTCTTCCTGGATGAGGCCACCCATTCCTCTAGTCACCCAGGAGCTTGAGGATGTTCCTCTCCTACCTTGCTCCTCTCTCATCACCTCATTCTCACTCTACCAACTCTACATCTCTATGTCTTTATCCCATCTCTATCTCATGTCTCTACCTCACCTATCTCTGCCTCATCTATGCATATCTCCTCTCTCCATTCATCTCTCTCTACTCCTACTTCACACTTATGACAATACCACGTTATCAGTCTCTGGCGTGACCTCTCCATCCCTCTCGCTCTACCCACTCACTCTAACAAAACTCTCTCTCTCTCACACACACAACCCTGTGCACCTCGCTGCTCTGTTTCCAGGCTCCTTCCTGTATGTCTCCATCTACTTCAGTAGAGTCAAAACATTATTTATCACTTTACCTCACCCCTCTGTGTCTCTCCACCTGTCTGTACCTCACATCTCTATATCTCACTCCCGGCCCTCCCACTACCTCAGATCTCCCTCACTAGCTCATTTCTATGACCCCCCACCTTGCTCTCACTATGTAATCTCCCAATTTACCTCACAGTTCTCTCTCGATCTCACTATCTCCTGTCTCACTTTCTACCTCTGTTCTGCTACCTCACTTCTCATTACCCCATTTCCTTCTTCCTCATGCTTCTTTTTCTCTATCACAATGGTCTCTCCTTCTTTCTTAGCTTTCTCTGTACGCCCTTCTCTATTTAAACTCATCCTCTATACCTCATATTTCTCTCTAACTCACACGTCTATCTCTCTCTCTCTCACTCTCTCTCTCTCTTCCTCACCGTTTCTTGCTCTGTCTCACGTCTGCATATTTCTTTTCTCTACACCTCATTTGTCACTCAACACTTTATGCGTCTATTGCTACCTTTCTTGCTGCCTCACTATTCTCTTTGCCTGGCCTGTCTTTTTATACCTCCTCTCATGTTGGCCCTCTCTCAACCATACAGTTGTCTTTCTACATTGCATATCTCGTTACTTCTCTCACTACCTCTGCCTGTCTACCTCTTTCTCTTTCTACATCTAACACCATCTAAGCCAACTCTTGTTCTATCTTACCTCTTTGTGTACCGCATCCCTGGGTGTACCATACACCATCTTTGTCTTGCAACATTCTGCAGTCTCTTCTCCTGATTTCTAGCTCTTTATATATCTCAATCTCGCTCTAAACCCTTGCATATCTCTCTACCCACTGCTTCCTCTTTATACGTATCCTGGTCTCTTTTGTGGCTACCTCACCTTTCTGTTTTTATCTTTGTCTCTACTATATTGTATCCCTACTTCACTTCTCCATCTGCTTTACTGATCTTGCTATACCATCTTCTTTACTTCTCTGTTCTCCTATCAGCCACCCATCCCATTTACCCCACTCAGGGGAGTTGGAGGTCACTCTATAGGTAGATAAATATATCCCTGGAAAAAGGAGTAGAGGGACAAAGTTCGGCACAAAATTAAGGAAGCAATTATCACATTTACCTCTGTGGAATAGTAAAATTCTTTAGAGCAGTGCTTAGATTATCAGTTACAGCAAGAATTACAGTTATGCAGGAGGACGTATTTGTGATAACTAACATCCAGCAATTCTGCCCGCTGTGCATATCAAGTTTTTTATTATACACTAATCCACTAAACATCCACCATTTCACCCTATTTGCAAGACTAAAAAAGATTTAAAATCGAAGTGGAAAAAGAATTGTTGTTCTCAATGCTTGTTCCAGCATTTTGGCTATTTCTCTGTGCCCATGATTTCTAAATGTTTATTTTTTAGTTCAATATTGTTTTTCGTCAAGAGAGCTCCAATTAGCTGAAAAAGGGTCATTCACATTTTGTTTAAACTGGGCTCCCCAAAATATATCTTGCCTGGGTCCCAAAAATCATTAATATTGCAGTGGTATAAGTCCAAGAAAAAGAGTAACAGGATCGTTTCGATCCACATTCTTTATTGCTACTGAGTGTTCTAGGGATCCCATCACACCTCCCCTGATGGAACTCCACTGGCTCGCTTGTAGGAGCACACCATCTAAATCCAGCTGCATCATCTACAAAGCCATCACAGTCAGCACCCCTGCCTGACCGAAGCTCGTCACCTCGGTGGCTGTTGGCACACTTGTAGTCAACTGGGGTGGCCGAGTGGGCTAAAGAACGGTGGTGGATTAAACCCAGATCAGTTGACTGGGGGTGAGTGCTTGCAATGTTCAACACTCCGTCCATCATTTCCTTTGGTTTTTGCTTTGTTCGCCATAAGTTGGCAGGGTATGCTCAGACGTGAGTCCCTTGCTCACTTTGCCACAGGATTCAAGCAAGCCTGGCTGAAGACGGCTGAAATGCCAGAAACCAGTCCTAGGAAGCTTGTTTCCGGTCCAGGGAAGATATGGATTGGCAGTTCGGGCTGGACTGTTCCCATGAGACACAGGGTCAGACTGATTTGCATATGGCCATGTCTGAACTGGGGTGGCAGAGTGGGCTAAAGAACGGTGATAAATTAAACCCAGATCAGTTGACTGGGGTTGAGTGCTTGCAGTGTTCAACACTCCGTCCATCATTTCCTTTGGTTTTACACTTGTAGCCAAGACAGCATCAGAATTCAGGCAAAGAAGTGCAAGAAAGGGAAAAAAACGCAAGAAATAACAACTATGACTTTGACCCTGTACAGCACTCTGCTGCCTTTTGGTTAGATATGTCATATAGAAGTACCACATGCACACATTCTTATGTTGTAATGCATTTGTTTTAATGTAGCACTGCAGACTGGTCTTCTGCCACTTCTATGCATCTAACTTACAGGTGGTCAGGTGACCCAATAACATGTGCTCAGTGTACCTATCACAGAAGGCTGGAAGGCTGTTTCTTTGTTCAATACACAGTTCCTTCTACATTAGACAGCTTCCATGGCACATTTCCTTCTGGGCAAAGAAATACACAGTGTCAATACACATTCAAATTCTGTAAGGCCAGTTAATATCCAGCCATAATGAAATCAGAAATACTTTAAACTGGTACAACTGATCTTCATTAAGCATCTCAACATATAGACCTGAATTTAAATGAATGTAGATTTGCCCTAAAGAATGAACGTATCGACGAACAAATGCTCAGTCCTTCCAAAGACAAAGGACATTAGTCCTCAGTAAAATACATTCAAATCTACAAATTCCCAATCACACTAAATAATGTATATTTAGAATAATGAATGGTCATTCACATAAACTAAACATGCCCATAGAAGAAGACATATTTATTCAGATAAAAATACATTGTTGGGGCGCGCTAGAGAGCCCGGAGCAAAATGGCCACACCTTAGTGCTGCTCTGCTGGTCGAGGGAACAATCTGCACATTATCCTGCCAAAAACGACGCCATCCACAGGCAACACTTACAGTTTCTGATGCCTCAGCCCCTCAAGAGTGCATTGATCACATTGCTGGCACAGCCCTGTGCTTCTTCTCGCCGCTAGCTGCAGGTATTCTCCCCGGACAAAATGGCGGCCTTGTGACGTGCTGGATCTTGACCGCCGCTTTTACGGACGTTGCCGCGCTGCTCCCCTCCTTCTTTGCAGTGCTGTGACCTGCTAATATTCCATCCTGTTGGGGCGGCAGTGAGCTCTAGATCATTTGCTCAGTTGCCCTTCCTTCCTGCACACCGGCCGGTGGCACAAGGGGCTCCGGTCCGCCTGAGCCCTGCTGTGTGGCAGAGTGCCTCTGAGTCGGGCCCGCTCCCGCCTACACCCCTGCCGCTGCTGGAGACTGCCGATGGGAGCCCTGCAGTATTGAAGCAAACAGAGACCTTGATGCGCTCCGCTTTTCTCAGTGGTAATTGACAGGTACGGAGCGCGGCTGGGCTGCCCCATTTCCCGCTTGTGCTGCTGCCTAGCTCGCGCTGTCCGCTGGTGCGGTGTGCTGGGACCCGACTGACGCTGCCTGTGCTTCCAGTGCACCGTTAGGTGGCGCATGGAGCTCCGGTCCGTATGGGCCCTACTGTGTGGTGAGCACCTCCGTTTCGCACCCGCTCCCATCCACACCACTGCAGCCGCTGAGGACTGCTGATTGGGGACTCAAGATATTGTGGCAGCCGGAGACACCTGGTGCGTCCTGCGTTGCACGGAGGTATCTGGCGGTTAAAGGGCGCGGCTGTGCGGCCCCACTCCCCCGTCTGTGCCGCTGCCAGGTTCGGGCTGACCGCCATAACGGTGTGCTGGAGCCCCGCTGACAGCGGCATTCTTCTCTTATAGCTTTAATGACGGCTGGCCAAGTATGCTATGAAATAGCGCTGGGAGTGCATTTCGCCCACTACTGCTACCATTACTGAAGGAGCTATATCCCCTGCTTCACCGTGAGCGGACAGCGGGCACTGTGTGGATGCCATTATACCCATGGGAGCCAAAAGTTAGCATTGCAGCCCAGAACACTGCCCAGTAACCTGTGACTCCTCCAAAATACTGCTGCTTGGGACTGCTTTAATTGAGTGCCTGACTTGGGAGTTTGCAGTGTACGCCTAGGATGCTGATACCTGCCCGTGACTTCCCCCTACTTTGCTCACAGTGCCTCTACGATCACACTATTCTTAGGGCTATATATTGTCACACGGTGCATGGGGGACTTTGTGTCGTGCACTGCCCTGTTGCCACGGCTGGGGCCTGTGCTGAACCCTTCTAGAACCTGGTGGCAGTAACGTGCTACATCTGCGAGGGATTACACGCAGAGTGGGGCCACGATATCATCTGCACCGCGAGATCCCCATAAACAGAGTACTCTATACAGGGAACAGGACCTTAATATTCAGCAAGCGGTGGCGTCCCGAAAGCAGCCCCAAGGGGGAACTCGCACCATTGGGCGGACAGACAAGCAACAGGCGAAACTGAACTTTGAATCCCGGAGGCCGACGAGATCCCAAATTCCAGCTACATCTGACACTGAAACAGAGTTGGAGGCGGTGCCAGCACCAAATTTGAGCGTATGATGTTAACAATGCAGCAGAGTTTGCAGACCATTGATGCTAAGGTAGACCACCTCAACCTACGAATGGATGGTATGACGGCAAAGATTGATAAGCATGGATCACGAATAACGAAGGCGGAGCAGCACAGCGCGACGACTGAAGATCAGATGGAGGTAGTTAGTGCCTCGTGTTCCAACACGGAAAAGCTCCTAGCGGTGATCCACGTGCAGAATGAGGACCTTGAAGCGCGTTTCCACAGGAACAACCTGCGCATCACTGGGAACCCGGAGCCGACCAACACGGGTCCCATGGAGACATACATCGAGACCCTCCTTAAAGATATCTATGCTAGGAGCGGAACATTTTTCAACAGTATTAATTGTGGAGAGAGCTCACCGATCCCTGGTGCCTAGACCGATGCCGGGAGCCCCACCACACCCCATTATAGCGAGACTCTTGAACTATCGAGATCGAGATACGGCCCTGCGCCTAGCCAAGAAAAAAGGGATTATTGACTACCAGGGGATGAAAGTGGAGCTCTTCCTGGATTTTACAGTAGCTGTCCAACAAGCACGTTGTAAATTTCAGGCTGTGAAAAAGAAACTGCAAACGCTCAAGATACCCTAAGCTATGTTATATCCTGCGTGGCTACGCATCCAACATGCAGGAAAAACCCAAATTTTCACATCGCCTAAAGATGCCCTACAATATGTGAGCCAGATTGAGTGCCAGGAATCGACGAGGGCTGCAGATGCTGATACAGATGCTGAGGACTGAACAAGTGAGATTATTAATGTGTGGCACATAAGGGGTACATGCAGGTTGCTGATGCGCAGAGACTTAGCACTACTGTAGCATTGCTGTTCTATACGGTTTCGGCTATTATACTATGTTAGCCACATCCTAATGCACACTGTAATGTTCTTTATCTATAAGTGATGCTATCTGCGAAGCTGCTAGCTTTTTTCAGACTTTTATGAATAAGTACCTGGGTGCTACTGCATGGGACACACAACATCGACAGATATGGGCAAGTACTGCAATGAGCTATATGTGACGACAATTAGTTATATTGTACTCCACATAGAATGACGGATGCTAAATCAAAAGGGATTTTGTTGCTGACCTCGAATGTTCGGGGTCTTAATAACCCCAGGAAAGTTAGACAGGTGCTATCCTATCTGAACCGTCATAACGTTCAAATTGCGCTATTACAAGAAACGCATCTGACCAAGCACACTATCTCGTCAGTGGCGTCCAGGTGGGCAGGGGTGCGACTGGCTGCCTCCTACTCCTCTTATTTGAGAGGCGTTATTATATTGGTCAAAAAAGGCATACCATTTGATCCCATACATGTAGAAGAGGATGTGCTGGGGCGTTACATACTGGTACAGGGCATGCTGTGTGGTACACGAGTACTTATAGTAAATGTTTATTAACCCAACACTGACGACCCGGCCTTTATTATGGGGTAAAATATACAAACTCTCTCCATCGACCATTATATGTGGGGGGACTTCAATGTTGTATCATCACCGGCACGTAACCGTTGCTCAACAGCGGATCACACATTGAAAAAGGCGACATCCTCACTGCTCAATGGTATGCACAATCTAGAACTAACTGATATCTGGCGCCTGCGGTATCCAAATGCAAATGCACAGGAAGACACATGTCATTCCTATGTCCATCAGTCATGGTCCCGCATTGATTACTGGCTGGTCACACTGATGTGGCGTCCTGGACCCTCCATGTCTGGCACTTACCTCGGACCTTGTTCGATCACTCACCGGTCCTTTTCACTATGTCTTTACCAATGCATAATCCCCCATAGCACCAGTGGAGACTCCAGCCCTCCTCCTTGCTCGACCAAGTCTTCTTTGAAGGCATCCGCGAAGCGATCACGGATTATTTCTCTCACAACACTGGGTCAGTCTCAAGTGTAGGGACACTCTGGGAGGCGTTCAAAGTGACAATAGGGGGGCATGTATTGGACTGCAGGCTGGAGTCTCGAAGTCCCTGCGTGGCACCATGAACAGACTGGAGCGAGAGCTGGGTGAGCTGGAGCGTGCATATAGTACCACTGCAGATCCTACTTTAATAGCGAGTATTAAAACAAAGATCACCAAGTATAATGAGGTAGCTGATCAAGAAATTTGTCATATGTCACGCAGGCACATAGCTAGGTACTACGGCGAAGGGGGCAGGCCTGGCAAAACATTAGCTAGCAGGATAGTAGACTCACAAGGGCGGAATTATATAGTTAAGGCTATCACGGACTGCGATATTACACACTATGACACACCCAGTATACTTCACGCGTTCGCAAACTATTATTGCTCTATGTATGCAAAACGGCAGACGGCGACTGATGCAGACATAACGCAATACCTGGATGACATAGCGCTGGTGTGGCTTCGCGTAACCAACAATATTTTTTAATGCACCAGCTAACATTAGACGAAGTTCGCTAGGCCATAATTGCACTTTCGAATGGAAAGGTGGCGGGCACCGACGGCCTACCAGCCACATTTTATAAAGAATACATTGAAGTTTTAGCCCCCATCCTTCTTGAAATGTACATGGACGCATACGACACCAAGAACCTTCCCCCCACCTTATGAGAAGCATTAGTGGTGGATCTGCTGAAGCCAGACAAGGCACCTGATCTGTGTGATTCATATAGGCCCCTGTCTTTGATAAACACTGATGTAAAAATCCTGGCGAATGTGTTAGCCAATAGGCTGCGGCTGCTTCTGCCAGTTATGGTTCTTCCTGATCAATCAGGATTTGTCCCTACCAGGTCCACGTCGCATAATTTGCGTACGTTGTTTGGTGTGCTGCATGTACTGGAGCCATCTCTGCCAGCTGTGGCGGTGCTGTTAGATGTTGCCATGGCATTTGACTCTATATCCTGGAAGTATATGTTCACGATTTTACATCGCATGGGGCTCCCTTTCACTTTTAAAAGTTGGATTCAATTGTTGTATACTGACCTTGTGGCACAAGTAAGAATTGTTGGCTATACGTCAGATCCCTTTCAGATAAAACGAGGCACGCGGCAGGGGTGCCCATTGTGGCCCTTATTATTTGCACTAGTATTGGAACCATTAGCTTGTATTCTCCAGCAGTGCTATGCTCAAGCTGGGCTGCATTTTCACCAGCGACCCCTAGAAATTTCCATGTACACAGACGACATGGTGCTGTATGTGCGTGAACCAGCCACCCATTTAGCACAGCTTATCCGGGAATACATAAGATTCGAATGGCACTCTGGTCTCGGGATCAACTGGGCTAAATCACTCATATTACCTCTCACGGACTGCACGCCACAGATATCACTACATTACTCATTAGAGTGGTGTAACGACTCAGTGAAGTACTTTGGATTCACCGAGATCAGCAGGTGGTTGTTCAACAAAATTTTGGTAGAGCGGTCACACGTCTTGGAGAACAAGTGACTCGTTGGATAGCCCTACCGCTATCCTTCGCTGACAGGATTGCTTTGATGAAAATGGTGATTCCCCCGCTTTTTATACTTGTTTTTAAATGTACCTGTGCACCTGACGCAACATTTTTTTAGACATACTTCATTCTTTGCTAATCTCACTTGCATGGGTTGGAAAAAAGCTGCAAATTAAATGGGAAATCTTAAATCTTCCCTACGAGATGGGCGGATTCACTTCCCCAGACGTTCAGCTGTATTATCTCTGCGCACAGGCGCACTATGCCTACTACTGGCAGCAGGCTCCTGATTACATAACACACGTAGCGGTTGAGGCCTGAGCAGTACACCCAATACCGCTTAAAGCCATGATCGTTAACCAACATACAGTTTTTGACAAGGGAGAAATAGACACAGTGCAAACCACAGCCAGAGCGTGGCAGGCACTGGGGAAGCGGGTGAGTAAATTACCACTCTATGCGCCAAATATTCCACTCCTGCATCACACAGCACTATTGGTGATGGGAGGACCTGGCGCAATAAAAACTCTCCATGAAATGGGTCTATCTATTATGGCGGATGCTTTTCCTCAGGGTCAGTTTGTTGAGGCTGCTACTGTTATTGGGATGGGAGAAATGCTGCAATGCAAACATTTGTCTACACAAGATTGCGCTCGGCTACACGTCCGTTATATCCTCAATTTCCGTCTGAACCCCCCACTCTGGTGGCGCTACAGCTCCTGTACATCACTCCGACTCGGGTTAAACTAGTCACACGATTATATAAAGCCTCACAGAGAGATGGGGCTGCTGCAGGTGGAAGCTCCCTAGGAAAATTGAATGCATCTCTCTCTGAACCACTTTCAGAGGAGGAATGGGGCGCCTGCTGTGCATTGACAGGGCGGCTCACGGCAAATGGCAATCTACGACTGGTACATTTTAAGTATTTATACCAAATGTACTATACGCCTGCTCAGTTGTATAAATATGGTTTAAGCGAGGTCGCTAATTGTAAACTATGTGGTGCCCCGGATGCTGACTTTTGTCATTTGGCGTGGGCTTGCCCGAAAATATTTTTGTACTGGGAACAGGTCACAAAGACTCTGCAATTGATGGTGGGGACACCCATAGCTTGCACACCCCAATTATGTTTGCTGGGCAATGTTACAGTTGTTAAGGCCTCTATTAAGAGATTGGTGGCGATAGTGCTCTTACTTGCCAAACGCAGAGTTTCCATCTGCTGGGGAAGTAGAGGGACTCCGACCGTCAAGTGCTGGTTACAAGACATGGTATACTGCCGGTATCAACTTACCTGTTATGCTGAGGAGTTGCCCAGTGCGTCAAAACCTCGTGATATTTGGGTCCCTCTTACTTCTTATCTGTTAACTATACCTGGTATTTTATGGCTATGACGCGAGCTGTATCCTTTCTCGTTGCTCAATTTTACACCATTTTTGGCATTTTCCCTTTATTTTTGATGTAATATTTCTGCTTGCCTCATATCTCATTTGATTTGTAGTTCTGTAACATGCTGTAAAGGTATCTGTATTGTGTGTACCCAATGACTGCTCATACATGTATAATGGTTGTGTTGTTTTTCATTTGCAAAAATTGAATAAATAAATATAAAAACAAAAAATACATTGTTGGGTGTCGAAGAACTTTATTATACCCAATTATACATAATGTATATGTATGTCGGCATGGTGTAAATGGTATACTACTTAACTTTGCTTATCAGTGACTGTCAATCACCTAATGAAAATGTTCAATGCAAGTTAAGGGAGGGTACAGTGGGGTCAGACTGCAACACCGAAGAAGAAACATCAAAAGTTCTCAAAAACATCATCAGAAACACATCAAAGTAACCTGCAAAAGCCTTTCCTCAATGTGAATAATAAATAAAAACCACTTTAACTAATGTCTGATGTTTGTTTGAGACTTATTCTTTTTTCATATGTTG
Organism: Triturus cristatus; assembly: GCF_964204655.1. Lineage (NCBI taxonomy): Eukaryota > Metazoa > Chordata > Amphibia > Caudata > Salamandridae > Triturus > Triturus cristatus. The sequence continues at coordinate 470,624,938 of NC_140590.1, read as the reverse complement.
CATTCTACACTATAGTAACCTTAACTTCCAATGATGTTTAACAAGTACATACATTTGGTTTATGACATGTACCCATTTTTCCGTTTTGTGCTACTGTGAACAACACAGGGTTACTATCAGTCAGCTCAGGGATCCTCAGTGTAGCAGCTTCAGAAGGATAGAAGCCGGGAATGGTCCTGTTAGGATCCATAGCTGTGTCCTGAATGTTACATGTCGCTCCCTAGAGAACGTGCTACATTAACACATATCTACACATGCATAGCACGTGCCTTGAGTTGAATAAGCGATAGAACATGGGTGAGTTTTTGTTGTATCTTTGTAAGTACGGGTCCAGACTCACGTTCGGGGACAACCTTCTTCATTCAAATCTTTCCCTGTCTGCCCGCGCCTCACTCAGCGCTCCTCCCTTCCGTTTCCTCCTCCTCCCTCCAGCCTCTCGTCTTGTCTGGTCCTAGAGTCACACGCCGGAGCCAGGCATGACGATATTACATCTCTCCCCTTCTTAAAGTCCAATGTTTACTCAGTTACTGCTCTTCAATAAGTCGGTTGGGTCTCTGAATGATTCTCTTTGGTCTGCGTGAAAGGTGCAGTTCTTTTGATTCTCTTGAACCGGATGCTGTCTCGAGTCTTTCACGGATCTCGGTTTCTCAACCCGTGTTGTGTGTGTCATCATGTTCTGACTCTTCTGTGTGGGTATTGGCTGCTGGATTGCACCTCTTGAAGTGTGACACATTTCGTGTGATTCTCTTGTTCTCACATGCAGCTGTGATCATAGTTCCTTTCTGGCTCGTCACTTGCAGGGGTTGGTCACGGTATTGACTGTCCGTCTTTGTCTTCTGTTCTTGCCTGGCTAGAACCCAGTCCCCTTCTTGGATGTCAGATTTTCTAGAATTCTGGAGATTAACCCTTATATTCTTTAATTTTTACTTTCTTGGCTTTATCAACTTCCACCAACGTCATGTGGTCATGGGATTGGGAAATGGAATGCACAAGAGCGTTTGCGGCTGGCATTCTGGTACGTGGCATTCTTCCCAACATCAAGATGGCTGGGCATTTATTAGTGGTGGTGTGCGGCGTGGTCCAGTAAGCTCTCAGCGCCTCGTTGAGTGCGAGTTGGGCGTCTCGCCAGTCTAGTTCTGCTTGTTGCATGGTTCTCTTTATCGTGGCCATGCTTCGTCCAGAACCGGTATGATGGTGGTCGCTCATGTTACAGATACTTGTTGCCCAATAGGGAATCTGGAGTACTCATCCATAATGACAATGATATATTTCCCGGACTTCAGCGACCCGAAGAAGTCAATGGCCATCTGTTGCCATACACGTTCTGGGAGGTCAGACATCTGGAGCGGGGCAGCGGTTGTTCTCAACCTACTAATTGACATTGAGGGCAGTCTTGAAGCGTGGTTTCTACCATGTGATCAAGGGATGGGGACCAGACGCGCTTGTGCAGCGCTTTCTATGTTGCCACTACATCTTTGGCCCTCACGTGCTAAATTGACAGCTCCTTGTCATAACTGCTGTGGGATGACAATCCGTCTGTCTCTTAGAAGTAGTCCGGTGTCACTGATTGTAAGGTCATCCTTGACATGTCGGAAGGACGCTAGTTCCTGTGTGTTGACATTATCGTTAGTTGGCGTTTCCTCCAAGTGCCTCCATGAATTTGTGTGAACGCGGAGCATTATGTTTTGAAACATGGCATCTTTTGCGGTGGCTTCTATGATCACTTCCAGTGGGACGGCTGGTGGTCTCGCCTGATTGATGGCAAAGTGGATATATTGTTTCGCCAGAGTGCCTCATTCGTGTCGAGGCCCTGGGATGTCTAGTCCACTGGCTTCTCTGCCTTCCCTGGCTTGTGGATGATTGTGTAGGTGTATTCTTGGAGGTGAATGCCCCAGTACTCGATCCTCAGTGGCATCTTCGCTCGAGGATTTCCGAATATGGTTGTGAGAGCTTGATGGTTGGTGATTAGTGTGAAGTGCTTCCCATAGATGAAAAAGTGGAAGTGCTTGCATGCCCACACAACCGCCAGGGTCTCTTTCTCTGGCTGTGCGTATGCTTTCTCGGTGTCCGTGAGACTGTGACTGACGTATGCCACGATGTGTCGCTGACCTTTGTCTTCATACTGGGCCAGGATGGCACCATGTCCTACTGCGCTCACATCAACCATGATTTCAGTTTTCTTGCGAGGGTGGAAAAATTCCAGGTTGATGGCAGAACTTACTGCTGTCTTAATTTTGTTGAACACTTGTTCACATTTGGCAGTCCATCTGAAGATTTGTCCTTGTTTTGTGAGCTCCCACAGGTGGTAGCTAATGGTGGTGTAGTCCTTGATATATCGGGCACAGTAGCTGGCCATGCCCAGAAAGGATCGTAAGTCACTGACATCACGGGGGAAGGGAGTGTCAGCCACTGCCATAACTTTTTTCGGGGTCCGTTCGCATTCCATCGCTGGAGAAGATATGGCCATAGAATTTTAATGTCGATTTGTGGAATTCACACTTGTCCCGATTGAGTGTAAGGTTGGCATTTACAAGAGCGTGACACACTCAATCTAGAGCTGTATTATGTTCCTTCAGAGTGTTACCGAATACCAAGATGTTGTCACTGTAATTGAATGAGTTGGGAATATGATGGATGACTCGCCTCACTGCCTCTTGGAATATTTCTGCAGCTGAGGAAATTCCAAAATTAAGGCATTTGTACCTGAAGAGCCCTTGATGTGGCGAGAAAGTGGTGATGTAGCGGGACTTCTCGTGAAGCTCGAGCTGGTGGTATCCTTTGTTTAGATCCACCTTTGAAATAATTTTTCTCCATTTAGGTGAGTGATCATATCACTGATGTGTGGTCCCGGGTGTCTTTCGCGTTCTATAGCTGTATTTGGGCCCCTCATGTCTACGCACAGGCTCACTTTGTTCTATGATCCCTGTTTAGGTACCACTACTTCTGGGGATACCCACGGTGTGGGTCCAGTTGATCTTTCGATAATGTCAGCTCTCAGTAGGTCTTGTAGTTCTTAGTCCACTGCTTGTTGGAGTTGAAAAGACACTTTCCAGTGATGTTGAGCTTACCTGTTTGTTTAGGTGCAGTCGGACTTTGAAATGGGCAAGTTTTCCGAGTCTAGTGAATAGCTTTGGGAATTTGCTGATGTTGTCTGGTGTTTTGTCTACCTTGTATAGGATCTCCATTAGTTAAAGGCGTTCGGCAGTGGGCAGACTGAGAAGACAGTAGACTGCTTCGGGTCCTTCTATGACGTGGATTTGTGCATGGACTGTTCTGTCTTCATATGTTATGGTCATGCGAAACTGTCCCTGACACGGTAGATGTTCCTTGGACATCTATGTGAAGACGCACACAGTTGTATTCTGTAGTTTGGGTTTTGGATTCTTTTTCTTGAATTCTGTTGCACAAATATAGTTGAGTGACGCTCCGGTGTCTGGGACGAATTTTGCTGGGTGATTTTCCATTTGGATGTGTAGCCTCGGGTATTTCTTTAGCCTGTCAGGGTCTGCTACCATGCATACGTATTCATCACTGTCTTAAGATAGGGGAGTGAGAGCTGAGGATTCCCTTGATGACGAGCATCGAGACCGGCGTTTGTAGTGCGACCGTGTACTGGATCTTCATGAGCTGGTCGACCTCTCTCGCCTCTCACGTACCACTCTCGCGTAGTGGCATTGTCCAGAGATTCGTCTTGTTGGCGCAGATTCCCTGTGGGATGCTTGGCACACTAGTTCGAAGTAATTCTCTTTCCCACAGCGGTGACAGAGTTGTCACTTGGCAGGACATGGACCTGTGTGGGGGTAATCTTGATCACAGCGATAGCAGTGTAGTTGTTGTTTCCGGTTATTGCTGTCCTTGTTCGCACTGCAGGGTTGGCTTGCAGATTTCGGGGGCTTTTTGTTGTCTGACTTGCATCGTGAGTCTGCTTGAGGGTGAAGTCAGAAGGATTGGTCGAGTTTTTCCATCTTGCCAGCTTCCATCTTCTTTGCATGTTCTTCAGCTTTGTCATTTATTCGCGTCAGTTCTCCGATGTTGTCGAGTGAGTAGTGTTTCTTTAGCAAGCGATGACGAAGTGACTGGCACCACTCTATGATTCGTACGCAAAGTGCATCTTCTGTATTGAAATTATCAAATTCACAGTAGCGAGCTAGCCGTTTGAGATGTGTGATGAAGTAGCCCATCGGCTTGTAAATTTTCTTGTGACGCCAAGTTAAAGGTGTAACATTCGTAATCCAGGTTCCGTTTATGGAGAAATTTCCTGTTCAGTGCTTCTCTCACGTCTTGATATGAATTGGCAGTAGCAGACGGCAGTTCTTTGATGACTTGTCCAACATCTTTGCCAATCAGGTTATGCAGGGCAATGAGTTGCTGGTTGGGGTCGGTAACTTGCGACCCCTTCATGAAGTCTTCGAAGTCTTATAGCCAGCTGTGCCATTTAAAAACCATGCCGCTACCGGACGTAAGAGCCAGAGGTTCTGGGGAGCATAGAAAGGATATGCATAGCATTGCTGGACCTGGTTGCACATTTTGTGAGGAGCTTGGTTGTGCAGTTTGTGAAGTGTCTGGGGGCACTGACATGGTGAGGTGTGGACGTAACTTGTTTGGTCTTTCCAAGGGTCTGCAGGCATTTTGGGACAAGCGGCCGAAGGCACTGGGGCTTGAATTGCCCTAACAGTATCAGAATCTGTGGGTGATTCGTTTGCAGGAAGTTGCCTGGTTTCAAGATGGCCGCCGCAGTATTGGCAGGGTCTGTAGCTGTATGACCTGACTCCAATATGGCCGCCGAGGAGCACAAGCATGCATGAGGTTGTAGGCAAGCAATGAGCTGGGGCTTACCTTGGAGATGATGAGGCAGCAGTGTCAGGCTCTGAGCTGATGCAAAGCTGGTTGGTGGTCGTAGCAGGATGCAATTCCGTGTGCAGCCGGTGTTTACACGCTTAAGAGCACATTCGAGGAATTCAGCCCGCGGAATGTCCGATCCACGCTGCTGACTCGCCGCTGCAGCATGAGCAGTGCGGAATGCGTCGTCAGACTGGGGGTCGACGGGTTCCAGTATCCCAGCCTCGTTCGCCAGCTGTCGTATCTTTGTAAGTCTGACACAAGACTCACGTTCGGGCACAACCTTCTTTATTCAAATCTTTCTTGGTCTGCCCGCACCTCACGCAGTGCTCCTCTTTTCCGGTTCCTCCTCCTCCCTTCAGCCTCTTGTCCTGCCTGGTCCTAGCGCCACGCGCCGGAGCCAGGCATGATGATATTACAGTTTTCCGCATGTCAGAATGCAAAATGCCCTTTTTTTTAATTAACCATCATTGTTGCAATTTCAAAAGCATTTTGCCGTCATTCTCTTGGAAAAGGTATCTTTCCAGAGAGAGAGTTTGCTATAACAATGCCCCTGTGCCCCCATTACCTTGGAGCTTAAATCCTGCCCTTTGCTTTAATCAGATTTAATTTTAACAAATGTAGTGATTCGGGCTAAGAAAGGAGGTAGACAATGGTCTTATAAGAAGCACTGAGGAAAAAAACTCAAACAAAGAAGTGTGTCCATCTCTGAGGGGCATTTGGAAGGAACAGTGGGCTCCCTCTGAAGAGAGTGACCTACCCAAAATACTCGCTGGAACAGACCGTGAGAAAGCAGGTTGGGCTGTGGCAGAACCAGTCCTGTAATAAGCTTCCTAGCTATTTAAGGTCCTCTACCTATCACAATATCTTCCACTTTACATATGTGGTGCAAGGTTTTCTTTAAACAAGTTAGCAAAAATGTGCATTAGAGGGGGAGGATGTGTTTTGAAATCACCAACTAGTATTACAATTATTCATTAAAAAGACAGCTACTAAGCGGTAAATTGCTAGGAGAGAGATCATTTTGAGATCAGGAGACAGTATAAAAGCATTTATAGTCAAAGTCAGTTGCCAGGCTCAGTATGGGAACAGTCGTTCCAGAATGAAGGGCTACAACTCGCTACACCCTTTCAGAAAATGGTTCAGAGAATCTCCCTGAAGAAGGGAAAAAGCCTAAATTCGCCCATGGGGTTTCCAGTTTACACAAAGATAAATACATTGGTAAGCTAATGAAAATTATGTTTAATAATATTATTTTCCTGTAGCATTCAAGAAATCAAATCATTCCTCAGCACCTCTTTGTATTAAAAATAGGGTTTGTGCTGGAGAGAGTGCAAGCTCCAGATTGGTTAATTAATCTGTAGTACATGATCTTAAGGTCCCCTCATCATATTTTGTTGTCATCCATAATTTCTAGTCAAATCGCCGCAAAGCCACACGTCTTAGGCCATATACTGTTGATCTACAATGAACACGTAGAGCGATCGTAGGCTAAATAAATTAGTATGATAGGTACTTTAAATGTGTTAAAAATATACTTTAAAATAATACAAAGGGTTTCGTTTTTGACCTTCAAAATATGTTCTTAGAGTCTGCATAATAAGTATGTTGTGGTGAAAGAGTCTTCCTTCAGTGGTTCGAGCAGGTGTCCCAAACCACACCCAATCATCCACTTAGTAGGCTCTACGCTCATTTATCAGTGAGCAGATATCATGAACTACACCTAAACTGTAGTGTAGTTCCTATATCCCTGATAAGCTCTGCGCATTGTAATAGCATACACTATAGATTTGACATAGGACTAAGGTCAGTATGTCTCTATCGAGCATATTAAACTTAATTACTTGTGTGTGCCAGCTAACTCAGAGGTCACTAGAAATTTCTCGAAATTACAAGAAGGGATTAGTCTCTGACAACCGCATAAACATGACAAATTTGTTTCCCTTTAGAATCGGAACAATCTCAGAATCGTGGAAACAATAGATAACAGTTTCACTCAGTCAATCGTGCATGCTTCATTTCTACTGTGTTGCACAGAAATAGAGAGGAGCATTTCAATAAAAGGGTTTATTGAACAGTCTTATTTCTCATGCAAGAGATATAAATTGCTACAATCGTAAGACAGACTGCGATGTACAATATGTACGAGGTTTAGCAGTAAGATAAAATAATACTGCAATAGCATGGTTTGCAGCTATGACATATATTAATCAAAATACGTACATAAATAACAATGCTAATATGTGATACTCATCTGATGCTTCTAAATTGTTCTACCCCAGTGTAGCTAACCTAAGTGCAGTACGAGGTTTGAAGTAGGTGCTATTTCTAAAGTATAGCTAGCTATATTTTAGTTTAGCCAAGAGTTGCCAAAAGTTTCTCTAAGTTCTAGTCAGCTCCATACCTGAGAATGAGAGAGGTTGAAATCTCTTTTCTGGACTCGATAGTCTAACCCCCGCAAGGGAAGTCAGAGAGCACTGGAGCTGGATTCTCTGCTAGGAGGATGGCAGCGTCAGGTCAGTGCATCAGGCTGGAACTCGATCTTGCCGTGGTGAACTGCGTAGTCTGGGTTGGATCGAATCCTCCGGGAACCGCAATTTGCCAGGGCAAGTGCTGATATATCTATACCTTGAAGGTGTCTATGAATGCCAGTATTGATGTAAAAGTCGGGCAGAGGAACGTCATGAATGAACCCCTAAGGAATAGATGTTCATGCATACTTAATAAGTGCTTGGAGAAATCGATATTCAAGCTGAGGGAAATTCCTAAAGGCTTAAGCGTCTGGTTTTCCAAGAAATCGTGGTGACGTGGATGGACGGATGTAGGTGGCCATGCCTGTAGAAGAAATGGCTCCACGACCGAACACCAGACAACCACACAGCCCTCAAGAGCGCCACCCGCTCAAGACCTGTGCGACTCCCTGGCCACCTTCTTCCACCGCAAGATCACCGATATCCACGACAGCTTCAACTCCGACCCCCCGGCACCCACCACCGAATCCACCACCCCTGCAACTACCACTCGCACCAGTCGCCTGACCGTCTGGTCCAGCGTCAGCAACGAAGACACCATCAAAACCATGAAATCCATCCACTCCGGATCCCCATCAGACCCCTGCCCTCACCACGTCTTCAACAATGCCAGCGCAACTATCGCGACCCACCTCCGGAAAACAATCAACTGTTCCTTCGAGACAGCAAAATTCCCAGAAAGCTGGAAGCACGCCGAGATCAACGCCCTTTTGAAGAAGCCCAAGGCGGACCCCAAGGACCTCAAGAACTTCCGGCCCATCTCCCTGCTCCCTTTCCCGGCAAAAGAGACCGAGAAGATTGTCAACAAACAGCTGACCCGCTACCTCGAAGTTAACAACATCCTGGACCCTTCCCAATCCGGTTTTCGCAGCAACCACAGCACCGAGACCGCCCTCATCGCCGCCACTGACGACATCCGGACCCTGATGGACAAAGGAGAAACAGCCGCCCTCATCCTCCTGGACCTATCAGCAGCCTTTGACACGGTCTGCCACCGCACCCTATCAGCACGCCTCCATGACGCCGGTATCCAAGAGAAGGCCCTGGCCTGGACCACATCCTTCCTCTCCGGCAGAACCCAGATCTTCCGCCTCCCACCCTTCTGCTCCAAAACCACCAAGATCATCTGCGGCGTCCCACAGGGAACCTCCCTCAGCCCGACGCTGTTCAATATCTACATGTCCCCCCTCGCCCACGTCGCACGACAACACAACCTCAACATCATCTCCTACGCCGACGACACCCAGCTGATCATATCCCTCACCGAAGATCCCCACACCGCCAAAGCTAACCTCCACAGAGGAATGAAGGCCGTAGTCGACTGGATGAAGGTCAGCAGACTGAAGCTGAACTCAGACAAGACAGAGGTCCTCATTCTCGGACCCACCCCATCAGCCTGGGACGACTCTTGGTGGCCCACGTCACTAGGCACAGCCCCGGAACCCACGGACCATGCACGCCACCTGGGGGTCATCCTCGACTCCACTCTTTCCATGACCAGGCAAGTCAACGCCGTCTCCGCGTCCTGCTTCAACACCCTCCGTATGCTCCGCAGGATCTTCAAATGGATCCCCCTCGACACGAGAAAAAACGTTACCCAGGCCCTCATCACCAACAGACTCAACTACGGGAACGCCCTCTACTCAGAAACTCCAAACAAGCTCCTGAGATGACTCCAATGCATCCAGAACGCCTCGGCCCGACTCATCCTCGACGTCCCCCGCCGCAGCCACATCACACTCCACCTGAGAGACCTGCACTGGCTCCCCGTCAACAAAAGGATCATCTTCAAGCTCCTGATCCACGCACACAAAGCACTGCACAACACCGGACCCACCTACCTCAACAACCGACTCAGCTTCCACACCCCCACCCGAAGCCTCCGCTCAGCCAGCCTCGCCCTCGCCACAGTCCCTCGCATCCGAAAAACCACCGCCGCCGGCAGATCCTTCTCCTACCTCGCCACCAGGACCTGGAACACTCTCCCCACCATCCTACGACAGACCCAGGACCTGCTGGCCTTCAGAAGACTCCTCAAGACCTGGCTCTTCGACCAGTAGCACCCCCCCCCCTCCCCAGCGCCTTGCGACCCTCTCGGGTATGTAGCGCGCTTTACAAATGCAGTGATTGATTGATTGATTGATTGATTTGGTTTGTACGGACAATGTCTAAATAAGGGCTGGTTTTCTCTGTCCAAATAAGGGCAATGTGAATTGTACCTATATAAGGGCATAAATCGGGAAACCTATATACAGAATCTAAATCTGCACACAACACTCACTCCAGTTTCGTATGAACGACGTTACTAAATCCTAAACATTCTAAACATATCTTAAAACAGAGTATCGCATGGGTTTGCTAAAATAAGCTAAAAACATATCTTAAACATATGTTCTAAAAAATAAATTGCAAAACAATTGCTATGCATAAAGTGTTGTACATATTACAGGCAATGTTCCATTCTTAGTATAGGATCACATTGGAATGTTAACTGAATGAACCAAAATATATACATGTGATGAAATGGATCGTAAATACAGAAGAAAAAAGGAGCCGAAACCATTTCATATCAGGTTACATAAGTCAAATTGTTATCCATGACAAGGTGGCATACTGTCCCTGGAAGTGTTATCAAAGAATTCTGTTCTCTATGAATAGTTCTACTATAAGCAGATTACTGTGCCAAAAAGTGAAAAAAAATAAAAATTTGCAAAAAACAATTAATCATAGAAAAAAGGGTTCCAAAGTCAGTAGCATGTTTGAAAAAGAATGAAGGCCAAATTCAGAGTCTCTCTGGAACACTGTGTGCTTGAATCAAAAGTCAGTGTGTGGGGATGGAGAAAACATAAAATCTTCTAATCCTGTAGAAAACAAGTCGTCTACCGTTGTTGGTGAGAGTTGGAATACCTCGTGTAGAAGATCAACAGCACAGAGATGCAAACTATTGCCTTCAGCATTGGAAGCATCAGCAATGTCCGGATTGGATGTTACCTGTGTGCCTGGTGTTTCCTCTCGTACCTCAGCAGTAGCATGTTGCGTCTGTGAGATCTCAATGAATGCCGCCATCAGAATTGGTAGCCGCTGGGGACAACACTTGGCATGGGCCGTTATCGGGTCCAGCAGAGTATCGATATCCGCAGGCATGACTGATGGGAGTGTCAGACAAATGTCCAGAACGCATTCTTCACCGCATAGCAGGCAGCGTAGAACAGGTAAGATGCAATCTTGCCAGATTGGTCTGAATGACAGAAACCAAGTGGTGTTTAATTCTTGTAGACGAGGTAAACCCAGAATTTGGACGATGCGCTCCCAACACTTCATCTCCAATAGAGTTCTTTCCATGGTGAACTGGGTGTCGATGGTGATTTGGCTTGCCATATCGTGGCAGTAGGAGAAAAAATAGTATCCCTGCAACGAGTGCTAAAAGGAGCGGCAGTCCGCCAAACACAGAGTGCACGAAGTTTGGAAAAATTTCTTGAAAAGGTGCTAACAGTCCCGCACACACGGTCTTAAATACATGTACAATACCGCTTGTATCAGACATGTTTAAGATACGACCTAACATTTCTGCAAAACGCACAGGGCAGTTTGTATACAAAAGGGTATATATCTCTGCTAAAGTCTTGCGACTTGGAGGTCATAGGTTTCTTTGGCAGAGGTCAAAGGCACAGTTTTTTGTAAAAGAATGGCTTTCATTCTGCTTAGAGTATCAATTTGTATAGAAGAGATATTCAGTGAAGGCCATAAAGGCGACTCCCTGACTATGTCTATTTGTGGAAACAAGACTTGCATACAGCAAGTGACCCTGGATGTAACCGTTACTAGATATGGGATACCTGGCAGCATGCCACAGCAGTTGTGATCATTCAACATAATGTAACTCCCATTTGAAAGTTGACCAAAGATTAGATTAATCACTACTGCCGGTGAACCGTGCAGGTGGCACGATAAGTCCGTAGTGGAACCATCGCAGGCCCCGTGCAAATTAATACCCTGACAAAGGAGAGAACCGCTTATTGCGTGTTCACAGTTTTCACCGCTAAGAAACACTTCACGTCCCCCACTCCAACATCTGTGTGTGTAAGGTAAATCCCAGGATGTCTTGATGTATTCTTTACCCAACCTTTCATATTTGCCTGCTGGTATATTTTTTGGGGAATATTGAAAATGGAAAGTCGTAACAGGCAGAGTAATTTTACCATGTATGATCCACTCAGTAGCTGTTTTTTCTGCCACTGTGAATGGTAATTTCTCCAGTTTTTCAATGCTCAGCACCGTATAGTCTGCTCCTCTTTGTGCCAGTTTGATCTGTCTATCAGTGAGATTGAATTCTGCAAACAGTGACGTAGTATTGATTAAACGCCAAGTCACATAGCCAGACCGAAGGTTGTGAAGCATCCAGCCTAATAGCATGATAGAACGTAGCTGTGACTGACCATGTTGCAACATGACCAAGTCTGTTCCATGATGTCTACTACAGAGAGAGATTTCTCTAAATTAATACGATCAATTTCTCGTGTTCGTTCTGCAGTCTCTGCTTGGGTGACCTTCCATGCTTCATTATAAGCAGCGTAGATACCGGCATATATGAACCATTTTTGACGCAAATTCTTGGACCTAGCTAGAATTCCCTAAGGTCTGCGCCTTCTTGAAGTAAAGTTATGTGTTGTTTTACATCCTCTAGTGAAGCTTTCTGTAGCCAATCAAGGTAAAGTTTCCCTACACTGTAAGTTGTTACTACCCCCGGATGCTGTCTTTGGACATAACGTGGGTCTGGCCTATGAAAGGTAAAACCTTGTGTCTTGTTCAAGAATATATCTTGACAGTTGTTTGTGTCTAAGGGCCATAGCAACCATTTTTTCCATTCAGGATCTGATCTGTTGTAATGCAAAATTTTATGTACGTCGACCTCCTCCTTTGTAGTGCTTTGACTTGTAGGTGCAGGTATGGACGGAGTGTTCATGACTTTTATCTTGGCTATTCCAAGGCATGATGTTTGTTGGACAGTGTCATTCAAAAACATAATTTGCTCAGAGAAGATAAAGGCTCTAAACAAAGCTTCTATTCCCTGTACTTGCCAATCTTTAGAGACCCCAGACTGTTTTTGTCTTAATGTTGTCTTTCCAAAAGTCGTAACCCTGTCTAGACAGTTGGGCAATAAAGGCTGCAGAATAAATCTGTTTGGTATTCGTTAACATACTTTTCATTCCTGTCTTAATGACATTCTTAAAGTAAAATGTCTCTGCATTTGAGACATTAAACCCTGAAATATATGGAAATTTCATTGCAAATGTTTTCGAGCTACCCTTTGGTTGCGTAGAACAATGTTCCCATTGGTTATACATTAATAGATTTCTAGGTGTTGCAGTTTTATGCAAGAAATGATGACCATAGTGGTTATAACAATACAGTTGTTCATAGTCTGACGAAGTCCCAATCATCAGAAAAGGGACTGGAGGTAATAAAGTCACTTAATGAAATTTTAAATAAATGTGAAATCTTCAAAAGCTCTGACGGACCAAAAATGTCATATTCGATTTTGTCCCAAACTATACCATCTGGTATAGGAATCGCTGTGATGTTCCCTGCTGACAAGTCTCTCGCTTCACGATGGGATGATTTGTAAGCCTGGGCAAAGCACTACGCTACGCTCGCGTAGTTTGCGAAGTTCGCGCTACTTCGCACTACGCGAACTGCACGTAGCACAGTGCGAACACGCGTAGCGTAGTGTTGCGTAGTGCTGCGGTCATTTTTTGCTTGCTCGCAGTCCTCAACGTCAAGTTGGCGACCGCGAGCAAGCAAAATGACATCCCGGCGAGACTTTTTCCTTGTTCGCGATCAGCAACATCAAGTTGGCGATCGCGAGCATGGAAAATAAACCTCCCGGCGAGATTCCCAACACGAGGAGGTCAGGTTTCTCATTGCGAGTGGTCGCGTATGCTCGCGACCGCTCGCGATGAGAAACTACCATTTCGCGTTGAGAAAGCTGCCGCTCGAGTATAAATCTACTCGAGCAGCAGAAAACTACAGCTCGCACTGTGCAAGATGCCATTTTCAATGATTGCACAGTGCCGGTTGCTTGTCCGCACTGTGCAATAATTGAAAACGACATCTGGCACAGTGCGAACAAGGTACTACGCAGTTCGCAAAGTGCTACGCGTAGCTCGTGTAGTGCGAACTGCACTTTGCGTAGCTTCGCGAAGTGCTACTTCGCGAACTACGCCCAGGGTTAATGATTTGTGTGGATGGAGAAGTAAGTTCACTCTTTTACTTTCTGTGTCCATTTGAATATATCTTCCATTAACCAGCATAGCCAGAGTTATTACCAGAGCTAACCAAAGTAGAAATAAGAATATTCCCAAAACAATCATTGTTCAATCCATGGTGAAACCAGATAAGTCTTTTTCAGTAGAAGAAAAAAGTCTGTTGCTTGTTCTTTGAAAGTTCTTTGTACTGGCGTTGTTTCAGGCTCGCTGGGATCCTCAGAAAACGTATCACAGTTCAGGAAATAGCCAGAAGCAGTTCTGTCAATGGTCGGGATTGCATCAGGATTTGTTGAATTCACTGGAACCAGTTGATCACTTGTTACTTCGTTGTAGACATGTGTTTCAGGACGAACTGTTATTTGGGTCTCAAGAGGTACAAGGTCTATAGCCTTGTTGCTTAGTCCTCTATTTCTTACTGTCAAATCTTCAAAGGTGATGAGTCTCTCAGTTTGAACCTCTTGGATTGTAGCTGGAGGAGTGCGTCTGCTACATTGGCGGAGTTCACTTGGCCTACTGTTCAGTATCGGCCACATAGTGTGGTTTGATCAGGTCGATGGACACAAATCTTTTCTCCTTTTTACCAGCAAGGGGCGGCAAAAGTACTGTTCTTGATCCGTGGATTGCTAGGACAGGTACTGGTTGTCTGTAAGAAGGCCCAAATTCGTTCTTGTCCGCGATCTTTCCTCTGACTAGATCCCCAAGCTTTAGGATCCAGACAGGCCTTGCTGGTACGGCCGGATTTTTCTCAGTGGTGGTTGGCTTCAGGATCGCGTTGCTTTGTTGCTTTCTACGTTCATTTAAGTCCTGTAAAACAGCCAAACGATCTTTCATATCAAATTGTTTGTTTTCCACCACTGTGTCTTTCATAACTTAGTCCGGAACCAACATTCTAGAGCCAAACAGGACCTCATATGGAGTGACACCCCCTAGAGAACTTCTTGGCAAGTTGTTAAGTGCGCGCATGAACCCATATAAATGTTTGACCCACCCATCACCCGAACCTAATACCCTAGCTGTTATAGACTGCTTTATGTCCCGTTTTTTTCTTCCCACAACAGAATTTCCCTCAGGATGAAACGAAGAAGAATACCGCAATGCTACGCCCAGACTGGCCATGGCTTCTTTGTAAGCCCTAGAGCTAAACGCAGGACCCTGGTCAGAATGTAGTGTGCCTATTGCATATGTGCCGATAAAGACTCGCAAATCTTTTATAACAGTTCGAGCATCAGCCAAGCGCTGAGGCCATATCCATAGGGACCTAGAGCATGGATCCACTGCGACCATGATATATTTATAGTTCCCATCCCTTGGTAAGGGACCGCAGTGGTCCAGGTAAACACAAGCCAATGGTTTATCTGAAATTAACAGGGGCGTCTGCGCAGGGGATGTACGATGTTACAACGCGAGTTTTTACAACGCGTACCGTTACATCGCGGTCGTTACAACGACTGCGATGTTACCACGCCATGCCTTTACAACGCAATTCTTTACATCGACTTGCACTAGATGGCGTGCTAACATTAGAAAAGCGTAATTTACTATTCCAACTCCAGTCCACTTAACAGTAGGGAAGGTGTTGGGATAGTAAACTACACTATTTGTAATGTTAGCACGCCATCTAGCGCAAGTCGATGTAAAGAACTTGCGTTGTAATGGCATGGCGTTTTAACATCGCAGTCGTTGTAATGATTGCGATGTAACTGCATCGCGGTGTACTAACCGCGATGTAATGGATGTTCCCCCTGCGCAGGACGTTTCACAGTAGAGACTTTCATCTTCTAGCATATCTCACAGTCCAAAACATAATTTCGAGTCTGTTTCCTAATGCTGGGCCACCAGTACCTTTGTTTTAATAATGCAACTGTAGCGGAAACACCTGTATGGGCAGAGACGAGCCCTTCTTGTGCTGCTAGGATTAGCCCTAGTCTATGTTCCATGTTTGGAATTACTCTATCCCCCACTCCAGGGATTTGAGCAAACGGAACATTGTTCGCATCAATTATATATGAGTATTTGAGTGGAAACTTTTTAGGTAATGCCGCACCGCTGCCTTTGCTTGATGCATTGACAGCCAGCATTATTTTGCTGTCTATTTTCGTTTTTGAAAGAGTGATCGCAGCTACGGAAGATGTTTGCACAGCCCCTTTTGCGGCTTCATCGGCCAATGAATTCCCTTCAACGTGAACGCCATCACGTTGGTGACTTAGCGTATGTATCACGTGAGTGTTCTGTAGTCCGTTTCGCAACTGAACTACTTGTTCCCAAAGCAATTTGTGCTTGATTGTGCCACCTTTTGCATCTTTGAAACCATTTTGAATCCAATTCTGTAAATATTCATTGTAAGATTGAACACAGTAAAACGAATCGCACATTATGAGTGTGGGGAATTCGCGATCCGTATTTTCAAATGCCATCTTAAATGCTTGTAGTTTAGCTCGCTGAGCTGTACAATCTCCTAGAGATTGTGTTTTTGTGACCATTGGTCTGAATTTGCCATCTCGCATGCGACCTTTAACGATAGCACATGCTGCACTGTAAGCTTGTTTACTCCCCGTAGCGGGCTGTGCAGATCCGTCAGTATAAATTATAAATTCATACTAGTCAAGAGGGAAAATTTCAGTAGGCAGAGGACATTCGTGTTCATATTGCAGGAATGCTTGTGTTTTGAAATATGGATCAAAAACGTATTCAACATCAGTTGCAGCAAGAGAATTAACCCATTCTATCCATCTCGGATGTAAAGCTTTTGCATTTGGAATGCTAGCCTTTGTGACTGCCTCTAAGGCTGGTACAGGAGTCACAACCATAATGCGTTTCCCCTGTGCTAGGGCTCTTTCTTTTGCTACAGCGGTTTGAACTGCTGTCAGAATTTTTTCTGTGGAAGTGAATTTCATTTCTGCTTGTGTATATAAGTGGGATTTGTATGCAATTGGTACTTTTTCACCTTCGTTAAAAGTTATGTAGGTAAATCCGCATTGACCCGAAATTATTTGGACCACTAAGTTGCGTACGTTTACACGTGTTAGCAAGTGTTTCGTTGCTAACATGTCTGTTTGTAGTGAATGCAAAATTTCTGTGTGTTTTTGTGTCCAGTGTGTGATTTTAAAATCAGGTTTGATTAATTCATAGACAGTTTTAACCCTTTCTGCGTAATTTAAAATGTAAGTTCTTCCAAAATTCAGGAAACCTAGAATCGACTGTAAATTTTTCAGCGTTTTTGGTGGTTGTAGCAGCGCACACTTTTCTAAAAAGTTGGCTGCCAGGCTTTTGCCTTCACTTGATAGTTCATATCCTAGGAAAGGACGTTGAGGTGGGCAATTCTTGACTTTTTAAAGTTGAATTTGTAACCCTCTGAGGCGAAGACCCATATTATGGTGCTCACCCTGTTCCAGTGCCTATCCAGGTCATCGTCTGTCAGATAGATGTCATCGACATATGACGATGCCTCGTCATCATAAGTTTGTAGTACCTCTGTTACTCTTGCTGAGAATAACCCCGGGCTGTTTTTGAATCCCTGGGGCAGTCAACAAAATTGACGCTGGGTCTCCATTTTTGAGAAAGCAGTCAAATATCTGCTTTCTGGTGCAATATTTTGACCTAAGAAACCATTTGAAATATCAAATGTGGTTTTATATTTTTTACACACGTTATTCATTAATGCTGTACTGTGTGCATTTTGCACTGCAAATGTTTTGCAATAGTGTCTGTAATCCAAAACTAGACTATATGTATTGTCTGGTTTGGAGACAGGAAACAAAGGATTGTTCATTGACGAAGTGCATGTTTCAGTCACCCCTGATATTCAAGTTGATCTACGATCTCCCTGACCTGTTTTTTAGCTTCTTGCCTTTGTGCAGTTGGTTGATTTTTTTCAACTGGATTTTATGGTCCGGTGAGTCCTCATCCCATACTACATGATTTTTGTACAGTGCTGGGGCTTGGACTACTGCCCATTTCCTGGCTAATGTATATTTTAAATGAACTGGAATATGGTTGGAGAAGGCAGGCATAATGATGGCCTCACCATGTGGGCACTCCCTGACAAACTCTGGTGGCCAGTCCTGTTCTGCTAGAAGTATATCATAACCCTTTGAAAGAAGCTCCCAAAAGAGTCCTTTCACTTTTCTTGGTATGTCTCCCTCCATCCGGAGTGTTATTTCATATAACCTATGTGGAGAACTAACCCTGGTGTCTACAGTCTCAACTTGTATATCTTCATTCAAGTCCACTGTCTCCAGAAGTCCCTTCAGGTTCTGACGAGCTATTGTAACTTCTGCTGCACTGTCCAGCATGGTCTGGGCCCACTCTCCGTTCCTGAGTTGGGTTCTCAGTATTCTCGGCATGTCTGATCTTAAGACCTGCTACCTTTTTCTTGGAGAATTGAGGTTTTGCTTTATTTTTCTGAACGTGTTGATCGTCTTTGGACTTCACGCGTACTTCCTTGTTTTCTAACCGTCCTCTTCTTTCGGATGTCTGTGACGATATCTGAAAGGTACGAGAGGAACGTGTATCATTATCTTGATATCTGTCAGGTTTTCTCAAATTATCCCTATTCCTGAGGTTGCACCTCCTTTCAGAGGGCTCCTTCTGTGGAGGAGACCTGCTCAAGAATAAGAACGCTTCTCTTTGGAATTCTGTTTGCTATTTTCACACTTCTTTTTAGAAGAGGTAGGAGTGTTTTTAGGAAAGACCTTATCAGGACTTTCAGACAGTTGTGGTTTTACTGTTTCCCCCCCCCCCCCAAACTGTCTCTGCCTAATTCTACATAGGATTTCTCAATTATTCTGGCTAGTTCTTGAGGTTGTTCTGTCACATCAAATTCCCTTAGTTTCTGGCAGATCGCCACTGATGCTGCTTCTCCTTTAATATTAGATAATATTATTGTTGAGACATGGTCGAAATTTTTAAGTAACTTCATACCTGAATTCAGAGCAGACTCTGCCCCGTATTCGTTTTGAATCTGTTTCAGGACATCAGGTATTACCGCCATGGACTGAACACCATGTGTTTTTGTGTAGATTGCAGCAAAGACTGTGCCCCAAGTGGTGCAGTCTTCCAGATGTGGTGTGATCCCCATTGGCAAACAGATTGTTAGAATTCTGTGTTTCTCATGAGGGCTAGTATTAGGAAATACTGCTTCGATTTGAGTAGTTTTTTGAGCTATCCAGAATGGAATTTGTTCACGTTTTGTGGGCACTTTACCCATGACTGCGTGTAAAGTCTGTGGGGTGATTTTTTGTGTATTCCCTTGATGAGGGGCTGGATTTTGAATGGTTAATATTGGTTGGACTGTGAAAGTCCGCATGACATATTGAACCAATTGTCTATAAATATTGATTAGCTCCTTGAGTTGAGCTAGTAGATCCACATATGACATTTCTTCAATGTCAGGATGAGGTGTGTAGCCAGCTAAAATCGGCCATGTTGCTCCTGGTCTACCTAGTTGACCGAGCCTGGTAATTGATTGTAATATTTTAGGGCACCTTTAAATCAGAGCTCATGCTCCTGGTATGTGCGTGGAATTTCAATATCCTCGAAAGGAATATATTCCTCTGGTGGTTCATCTTCTTTGTAGAAGTGAAACAAGTGTGTTACTGGATTTGATTCTGGGAATACTATCCATGAATAGAATACCTCTGTCTGGTGAGATTCATGTGCCTCTGTCACGAAAATTGCTCTACAACCTCTTGGTGTTAGGCCATGTTTTATAAGTTTTAGAGTGATGGCTTTCCTTAAATTTGGTGGGATGTTTATAGCATCCTCGTCGGTTTCTTGAAAACCTGTACGATTAAAAGCTGCTGCGACTTGTTTGGCAACAGCCCCACCAGCATCGGTGTTTTTACCGTTTTCGGACATGTTGAAATGAAAAATGCAGAGCAAGTTTCAAGGGAACAAAGATAAGGTGCACAATATTTTGGAACACTGTATCCTTCAGCGTTGAACAAAACCAAACAGCTAATAAATAGGACTTTCATCCTACTCAGCTATGGCGGATATTATACCTACCCACTCCAGACGTCTTATGGAGTTTTATGAGTAGGGGTCTCTGAGAAAAGCACAACTGAGTTACTTCAGTATCTAGCGTTAAATTAGTGACTTACCTAACTGTTGGGCGCCATGTAGTGTAGTTCCCATATCCCTGATAGGCTCTGCGCATTGGAATAACATATACTAGATTTGACATAGGACTAAGGTCAGTATGTCTCCATCGAGTATATTAAACTTAATTACTTGTGAGTGCCAGCTAACTCAGAGGTCACTAGAAACTTCTCGAAATTACAAGAAGGGATTAGTCTCTGACAACCGCATAAACATGACAACTTTGTTTCCCTTTAGAATCAGAACAATCTCAGAATCGTGGAAACAATAGATAACAGTTTCACTCAGTCAATCGTGCATGATTCGTTTCTACAGAATTGCACAGAAATAGAGAGACGGGCGTTTCAATAAAAGGGTTTATTGAACAGTCTTATTTCCCATGCAAGAGATATGAATTGCTACAATCATAAGATAGACTGTGATGTACAATATGTACAAGGTTTAGCAGTAAGATAAAATAATACTGCAATAGCATGGTTTGTAGCTATGACATGTATTAATCAAAATACCTACATACATAACATAATGCTAAAATGTGATACTCATCTGATGCTTCTAAATTGTTCTACCCTAGTGTACCTAACCTAAGTGCATTACGAGGTTTGAAGTACGTGCTATTTCTAAAGTATAGCTAGCTATATTTTAGTTTAGCCAAGAGTTGCCAAAAGTTTCTCTAAGTTCTAGTCAGCTCCATACCTGAGAATGAGAGGGGTTGGAATCTCTTTTCTGGACTCGATAGTCTAAACCCCATAAGGGAAGTCAGAGAGCACTGGAGCTGGATTCTCTGCGAGGAGGATGGCATCGTCAAGTCAGTGCATCAGGCTGGAACTCGATCTCCTTCCGAACTTGCCGTGGTGAACCGCGTAGTCTGGGTTGGATCGAATCCTCCGGGAACCGCAATTTGCCAGGGCAAGTGCTGGTATATTTATACCTTGAAGGTGTCTAGGAATGCCAGTTTTGACGTAAAAGTCGGGCAGAGGAACTTCATGAATGAACCCCTAAGTAATAGATGTTCATGCATACTTAATGAGTTCTTGGAGAAATCAATATTCAAGCTGAGGGAAATTCCTAAAGGCTTAAGGGTCTGGTTTTCCAATAAATTGTTGTGACGTGGATGGACGGATGTAGGTGGCCATGCCTGTATTTCGTTTGTATGGACAATGTCTAAATAAGGGCCGGATTTCTATGCCCAAATAAGGGCAATGTGAATTGTACCTATATAAGGGCATAAATCGGGAAACCTATATACGGAATCTAAACCTGCCGAGACTCCATTACCTCTTCATCTGTCTTTATCTCCCCAGCCCATACATCATTAGGTTTGCCTGGTTACACAGACAGGATTTGTCTACCTTGCACATAAAATAAATTTAAAAACAAATACTTGTACCTAGTCCCCAACATAGGTTCCACCTCTTCCCTAGGACGGATAAAGACAGGCTACACCTATCACATAAAGACAGACTACACCTATCAACGACAAGGTTCTTGGCTTTCTCTGTAGTCAAAATCAACAGGGCAGGGACACCAGGTATCTAGGAATTTGTCGAGAAGACTAGGATTTGTCATAAAGATTACTAGTATATAATCGGGCCATTTATATTTGGCCATGGGTGCTTTTAAGAAATTGGCTGGTGCGGTTGACAAGGGTATGAGCCCTGGTCAAGCAGCAACCACTATCTTTGGCTCTATCTTCTGGTAGCTTGGCACATAGCAGTCAGGTTTAACTTAGAGGCAATTTGTAAAGAATTTGTGCAACACTTCAAACATTAAAACAGTGAAAACATCGCTCAAAAAGATCCCACACCAGGTTAGAAAAATAGAGCTCAATTTAGTAACTAAAACAAGACCAAAAAAGCAAACATCCAATCCTGAGTTGTGAATTTTTTAAGAATAAACTGTAAAATAACGCTTAAAAGCATAAAGTGCCAACTGCAGTTATCTGGTCACGCCGGACCTGGTCAAAATCAATGGTTCAGACCAACCTCAATGGAGCTTGTCAAGGTTTGTGCCAAGAGTCCTGTTCAAGTTGTAAAGGATTGCAGGGATCAAGGACTGCGTCACAGGCAGTAGTTGGCGTGGCACAAAGAGCAGATTTGGCGTTGAGGATTGGCAGGCTAGAGCTTCGTGTTGGAAGGCCCCCGCAGGCTTTCGATGCTGCTGTGTGAAGAGACAGGCCTTAGCAGTGCCTCTAAAAAGGGGCACTACAATGGGATTGCCAAAAAAGGTTCCTGCACTGCATGGACTGTAAGGTTTATGCAGTGCAGGAACTGGGGTGCATGCACAAAGAGTGGCATATGTTGTGCCCCCCTGCATGCATCTCAATGCACATGGGCACTTTGTTACAGGACCGCAAGCCTTTTCATGGAGGAAAGACCCCATGGCCTCCAACTGCTGGCGGTCCTGAACTCGTAAAATGCATGGTGGTGCCTCAGCGGCACCACCAGCATATTACTGAGGCCCTCACTGATGCACCCCCACCAGGGAACTGCGGTCCTATGGTGGCTGCAGTAGTGCAAAGGTGGTCTAACAGCTCAACTCATAATGGGGCAATTGCAATGCCGATGCGGCAGTGGCTGGACTGCTACTGCTGCGCACCCGTGAGCCTGGTGGTCCTCGGACCACCAGACTCGTAAGTAGGCCCCAAATGGCTAAGGCACGAAAATGCCGACTTTCTAAATCAACAATTGATTAACAGAATGCAGGACAATGTCATATATTCACACCAGTACAGAGATCTGGGCCTAAATCCATAGTTTTTTTGCTCATGGACGCAGCCATATGCAAATCAGTCTTGACCCTGCGGCCAATGGGAACAGTCCAGCCCGAACTGCCAGGTCAGGTCCTACCTGGACTGGAAACAAGCATCCTAGGACCGGTTTCGGGCTTTCAGCGCTCATCAGCCAGGATAGCTTGACTCCAGTGGCATGGAGAGCACGGGACCCATGTCTGGGCATACCTGTCCCACTCAGGGTGACAAATACAAAACAAGCATTGGCATAGCCAATAGGTCTCGTCTTTGGGACCTTATCAGTGTTTAGCCATGCAACAGTTGCATAACTAAATACTTATAAGGTTCCAAAAGCGAGAGCTATTGGCTATGCCAAGCGGCCCTGTGGCCGCGAAAGTGAAAGTAATTGCGGTAAAGCGCGACGCGCACGCGCGCGCACATGCACTGTAGCTCTAGGCTGGCCTGGTAGCACTTTTTGGAGCCCTCTCAATAAGTCTCGCCAGACCAGCGCATGCGCTGGGTCAGGCGAGACCTAAACAACAATTGATGGACAGAATGCAGAACAATGTCATACATTCACCCCAGTACAGTAAAACTGGGGTGGCATGGTGAGCAAACGAATGATGGATTTAACCCAGATCTCTTTACTGGGGGTGAATGTTTTGATTTGTTCTGCATTCCGTCCATCAATTGCGTGTCTTTTGCTTTCTCACCCTAAGTGCACCAGGTATGCGCAGACGTGGGTCCTGGGCTCACTGTGCCACTGGAATCAAGCTATCCTGGCTGATGAGGGGTGAAACCCCAAAACCCATCCTAGGATGCTTGTTTCCAGTCCAGGGAGGACCTGGCATGGCAGTTTGGGCTGGACTGTTCCCATGAGGCACAGGGTCAAGACTGATTTGCTTATGGCCAGGTCTAAACTGGGGTGACATGGTGAGCAAAAGAATGGTAGATATAACCCAGATCTCTTGGCTGGGGTTGAATGTTTTGATTTGTTCTGCATTCCGTCCAACAATTGTGTGTCTTTTGCTTACTCGCCCTAAGTGCACCAGGTGTGCCCAGACGTGGGTCCTGGGCTCACTGTGCCACTTGAATCAAGCTATCCTGGCTGATGAGGGGTGAAACCCCAAAACCGGTCCTAGTATGCTTGTTTCTGGTCCAGAGAGGACCTGGCTTGGCAGTTCGGGCTGGACTGTTCCCATGAGGCACTGGGTCAAGACTGGTTTGCATATGGCCAGGTCTAAACTGGGGTGGCATGGTGAGCAAAAGAATGATGGATTTAACACAGATCTCTTGACTGGGGGTGAATGTTTTGATTTGTTCTGTTTCCGTCCACCAATTGTGTGTCTTTGACTTTCTAAAAGTGGTATTTTCTGAATTGCAATGTAAAATCTGACTTCACCATAAGTTAGGATGTTAAATTGCGATTTAAGAGACACCAAACATGAACTGATTATCTCTTCCCATTTAGAAATTACACTTATAAAGTGTAACTAGGTAACTCTAATGCTATCCCGTGGGAGAGAAAAGCCTTGCAGTAGTGAAAAACTAACTTAAGGTTTTTCCACTGCCAGGACACGTCCTACTTTTTAGATACATTGTACCTTGCCTTCTGGGCTGCCCAGGGCCTCCCTCAGGGGTGACGTATATGTTTTGAAAAGTAAGGTTTGGGCTTGGTGAAAGGTTTATTTTGCCAGTTCAACTTGGCAGCTTAAAACTGCACACAGAGGCTCTGCAATGGCAATCCTGAGACATGTGCAAAGAGCTACTTAAGTGAATGGCACAACCAGCGCAGCAGGCCCACTAATAGCATTTAATTTACAGGTCATGGGTACATGTAGTACTACTTTACAAGGGGCTTTATAAGTAAATTAAATATGCCAATTGGGGATAAACCAATATTGCCATGTTTAGAGGAGAGAGCACAAGCACTTTAGCCCTGCTTAGCAGTGGTAAAAAGCACAGTCATAAGGCCAGCAAAAACGAGATCAGTACAAAAATGGAGGAGGAAGGCAGAAAGTTGTGGGTAAGACCATCCTAGCCTGACAGGTCTAACAGTGATGTTCTACTGGGGTATGCCTCTTAGAACAGGGCAGATGACCACTGGAGAAACGATGTGTGTGCTAATCTAAGGAGGCATACATCACAGAGCAGAACAGTCACAGAATGGAGGTGCGATATGGCATACTCTTATAGCTGCTGGAATGAGAATATGTGCCTCACAAGCAGAGAAACATTAGAGGGGGTAATTGATGTATGGGCAGAGGTACTGATCTAGGGAGGTGTGCTTTCAAGCAAAGGCATAAAGTACTCAGTGGGGGCTAAATGAGCAAGCTTCTACTGCTGCTAACTTTACTGCATCCGTTATTTTGACATACAAAAGGATTAGGGTGCCTGTACTATGATTTCTAAACTTTCTTTTCAGCCCTTTTAGAACTATTACAAAATGATATACTTGTTCATATTATTTTCCCTTGCTGTTCTTAGATAACCTATACCTTACTATGGCTAAAAGTCATCGGTCAAATATTCTGAAAATGTGAATCAGCCCATATGACCACATCTGAAGCAGAGGATGTAACATTATCAAAGCCATTTGTCACACAGCATAGATCTCCTGCCGCGCAGTGCACTGAGCTATCTCTGGCGTGCAAGCGCCTGCAATGTGAAATGTCAGAGAGCGCCGCCTTGGGAGACAGGCTGCCAATTCAAGCAGATGTTTCAACCCGTTCTGGAAATTCATTTGAACAGCAGGGGACAGGAAAGGACACAGACAAACCACTCATTGACACTTAACGCAGTCAGTCCCCACCAGGCCTTGCAACGCATGACAAAGATCTCTAACTCAGACCCGCACGAACTGCCGGAGTTGCTTCCAAAACTGCGCTCTTTACGAGTTTCTAATTTGGCCGAGGAATGAATAATCTCTCACCTGGAATAGACTACCGAGGCTCCATCAACAGAGGTGTCACACGCAGGTAACAAACTGCATTTGCCCGAGTGTGCTTCATGAACAATGCACGCAACCATAAACATGATTCTGGTGCCAGGCGGAGGCCAATAGTCCTTTGCTTGCGGGTTTCCTGTGGTCCTGTCTGCAGCTGGTTAGGCAGAAGCAGGCTGCCTGATTATGACGTGTTTGTAGCTTGGTGATGAGTTACCTGTGGGCCCAGAGTAGATGACATTACAGTAGTGCGGGTGTACCATGATGGGGGCACTCTCCACCTCAACTTGGAGGTCGATTTAGAGAAGTTGGAGAACTTGTGTTGATTTGAGAATAGAAAGATAGAGCAGTGCTGAAAATTATACCCAGACTCTTTGCTTTCGGGAAAAATGAAGGAGCGGTTCAAAGGTCTGGGCACCAGTTGATGGGTAGAGAGTTTGGCTCAGAATGTCCCATTTCTAGAAGCTCATCCTTTACCATAAACATACACAGGAAGCTCCTCTTCACCTATGTGAAGCATAGCTAAGGCATGAAATTATGTGTTTTGTTGTTTGTATTTGTCTGTAGACTAAGAGGCGACTACAGGCACATATGGAGAAAACCCAAAATTACTTGGCTTGCGCTCACAGAGGAAAATTCCATCAGGACTACTTATGAGATGAGCCTTGCAAGTCAGCAAGAATAGATGAGCTAAAACGAAACACATACTTTTTGTCCATTACATTGCATATTCGGAAGCAAAAGCACTAAATGCATGGATGCATATCATTATATGTTAGAACCTAACCAAACCCTCTGGTGATAAAGAATAGCTCACTGGAAGCTAGGTAGCATAGACATCAAATCTGTAAACACCGTGGAGGTTGTCACACCACCATCATCTTTTTGCGTAAGGCTTGGCATGCCTCTACTATATTAAAAACAATGGAAAGAAACATTTGAAGTGCATTTATATTTATTTTGCGATTTTATTTTGCGATTTGTAAAGCGCCTGGTGACCCGTAGGCATCCCCGCGCTGTAAATCTGTGGAGACCGAGAGAGGGGGAGAGGGGAAAAACTATTTGGGGAAAAGGAAGGTTTTTAGTTTTTTTCGAAAGAAGGCGTGACAGGGTTCCATACGCAAGCTGCGTGGAAGTGAGTTCTATCCTGCGGAAGCTTTGACCGAGAAGCGTCGACCACCGGTGCGAGCCTTCCTGAACTTAGGGACCGTGGCCAGATGATCGCCGTCAGAGCGAAGGGGTCTGGGGGCTTTGTAGGGGATGACCATGTCTTTCAGGGCGGCTGGGCCAACACCGTTGACGAGTTTATGGGTGGTGCACAGCGCCTTAAACTCTACTCTCTGGCGAACAGGAAGCCAGTGCAGAGCTTTAAGAGCAGGCCTGGCTGAGGCTCTGGGTGAAAGGTTCATAATGAGCCTCGCCGCCGCATTTTGGGTGCGTTGGAGTTTTGCCAAGGTGGATTCAGGTGCGCCGAGGTAGACGGCGTTGCTATAGTCAAGCCGGGCTAAGATGAGCCCCTGAACCAGTAGTTTCCTGGATAGGGGGGGAGGAGTGGGAGGATCTTGCGAATAGATCGCAGGAGGCCAAAGCATGTTCCAGCTGTTTTGGCTGCCTGAGTCTTCATAGTGAAGTCAGGTTCCAGCCATACTCCTAGTGTTTTAATTTCTTTTTTTGGTGTAGGGATTTCACCAAAAGCGTCAGGCCAGACTGATGATGGGATCGAAGTCCATTTATTGCCCAAGAGCATGAATTCGGTTTTTGCACCATTCAGTTTCAGGGAGGATTCGCACATCCAGGTGTGAATATCCTGGAGACAGTTCAATAGGCTGTCTGGGTGGTTATCCAGGTGGGAAAGAGAGACAATGAGTTGAGTGTCGTCTGCATAATTTACTATTTTTATCCCGTACGGGGTCACGACATCTTCAAGGGGGGCCATGTAAACATTAAACAGGGTGGGACTAAGCGATGACCCCTGGGGAACACCACTCGTGAGTGGTAGTGGGTCCGAACGTGAGTTGCCGTCCCACACCTGAAATGAACGGCCGGATAAGAAGGAGTCGAACCATGCGCGTGCAGTTCCCACAATTCCTGCCCTGGCCAGGCGATGTAGAAGGACACGGTGGTTCACCGTATCGAAGGCGGCACTGAGATCCAGGAGGATCACTGCCACTGATCCTCCTGAATCCAGGATACACCTTGCCTCCTCGATGACGGAGAGGAGGGCAGTGTCCGTGCCATGGCCGGGACGGAATCCTGTTTGGGATGGACGTAGAAGTTTGTTCGCCTCAAGGAATTGGGATAATTGCGCATTCACTAATTTCTCAGCCATCTTGCTGATACATGGAAGAAGCGAGATGGGTCTGTAGTTGGCCATGTCGTTCGGGTTCAGTTGGGGCTTTTTCAGCAGAGCCTTGACAACAGCATTCTTCCAGTTGGGAGGCACCGTGCCTTGGGAGAGAGAGGTATTGATGAGATCCCTGATGGTGGGGGCTATGCTGGGAGACACGGTTTTTAAGACTCTAACCGGGGCCGGGTCAAGGGGGGATCCGCTTTTCATTTTGGCCAAAGTGGAAATTACATCGGTAAGGGAAACTGCTCTAAAAGTGGACAGCAGTGGGCTGTTAGTGCATGCCTCTATATCCGTATGATTATGTGGGCTGGTAGTTGGAAGGGAGTCCAGTATCCGTGAGATTTTGGAGTCGAAATAGGTGGCCAGGTCCTTACTTCTATCCGGAGGGGGGGAGTGAGAAGAGGGTGCCATTGGGATATTGAGTAGTTCTTTAACTATAAGGTATGATTCTTTTGACGAATTAGTGGCATTTTTTATTCTATTGTCATAGAATACGGCTTTAGCTAGCTTTAGGGCAGATTTGTAGCGTCTTACCGAGCTGTGGTACATGTCCTTCTTACTATGGAGCCAGTCTTTTCTCCACAGTCTCTCAGCCTTTTTACACTCTTTGCGGAGAGCTCTGAGTTCAGTATTGTACCATGAGGCATGGCCCCTTATCCTATTTTTGTTCTCACGTTGTTTTATGGGAATAATACTATAGAGGGAAGAAGAGATCCAATCTCTAAACTGAATATCAGCGGTGGAAGGATCATCCGTGAGAGTGGGGGTCGTGGAGTCCAGGGCTTTGGACCAGTCCTCCGCCGAGAGTCTGGCCCACGATCTGTCCCTAGTGTAAGTAGTAGGCTTTTGGGGTTTCCTAAATGCCCCTGGTAGGTGGGTCGTGACCAGGAAATGGTCCGTCCACGGGAGTGGTAGGGCATTTATGAATTGGAGAGAAGGAATGTTGGAAATGATGTGATGTTTTTACCTTCAAAAAGAAGAAAATCCTACTAATTCACTATTTACGTCAGAAAGGTAGGAGTTTTTTAAAGGAGGTAAAAGTGTGGATTGGTGCAGAGGAAGATATTGTTGACATGATGGATGAGTACTCCACTGTCATAAAACTCTCGGTTCATCCTTGCAAGAGTGCGGTGCTGAAAGGCATAAGTTCCGACAGAAAGTACAACAAGCAGGTGAACCTGTTGAAGCATTTGTGGCAGAGTTGAGAAAATTAGCTGACCATTGCAACGATTATGATTTCAAGATTTAAATTATTACAGACCAGTTGACTGAAAGATCAAATAACACAAAGGTCTGGAAACAAATGTTGTGAAACCATCACTTAAGATAACGAAGGAGAAAGACACGCAGGGCGACATGTAGTAAGCATTTTTGCAGTCGGAAACGGCCAATCAGGCCATTTCCATCAGCAAAAATGCTTTTACATATGTACAAAACACAAATTGTGATTCAGTAATATGTTACCAAATTGCAATTTGCGTTTGGGATTTGGGATTTGGAAGGGGCATGTTTAGGATGTCCCTTCCAAATACTGAATCAGAATGGTATATATGAACGTTTTATGACCAAATTATGGTCACAAAACATTCCGATTTTACCGACTCCTTGAAGAAGAAAATGACCCATTCGAAATTGGGATGGTGTCCCCAGGGAACCCCTTCCCATTTGAGAATGGAAAAAAATATTTTTAAGAGCTTTAGGAGCGGGCAGTGGTGGTATGGAGTGTTAGGGGGGTGTGAGTGGTTCTGCGGATGAGGTCATCAGAGATGTAATTTGAATTGTTTTGAGACTATGAGTGCCCAAGATACTGTTAAGCATTTGCAAGTAATTAAATCAGGATCTCCTCTAGATCCCTGTCCAGCACAAATAGCTAAATTAGCGTCCAATACCATTGGAGCTGCTCTTGCCCCTGTTTTTAACAATATTTTTAAGTGTACCTTGTTTCCCAAGATTTGGAAAAAAGCTTCAATCCTCCCCCTTCTCAAGAAAGCTAACCTGGATCCTAAAGAGCCGAATAACTATAGGCCTATCTCTCGGCTTCCTTTACCAGCCAAGCTGATAGAAAGAGAAATGAACCGTCAGTTGAGTGCTTTTATTAACAACAATGGATTCCTCGCTTCCACTCAGTTTGGCTTTCGTACAGAACATAGTACAGAGCTTGCGCTGATTAAGTCAACGGAGGAGATCAGAGAAGTATTGGATCAGGGTTGCGCAGCAATTCTGATCATGCTGGACCTTTCAGCGACCTTTGACACGGTCCACCATGAGGTACTGTTGGACCGTTTAGGCGGAAAGGGGGTCACTGGCAAGGCCTTTGCCCTTTTAAGATCCTTTCTTTCAAATAGAACTCAAACAGTGGACATGGGTACTGACTTCTCAAAGCCTTTCTCTCTGCCCTGTGCGGTCCCGCAGGGCTCAGCGCTCAGCCCCACGCTATTCAATATATATGTCCCTCCCTTGGCAGCCCTTATTCGATCTTTTGGCTTCCAACTGACCTCTTATGCCGATGACACTCAAATAGTGCTATCCATTCAAAAAGGCAAAGAGGCTGAGACCGGTCGGGACTGCTACAACTGTATGCAGTCCATTGCCGGCTGGATGTCAGCAAATTGTCTCAAGCTGAACACAGGGAAGACTGAGGTGATTATTTTTGGTAATTCCTCAAATCTCTGGTCAACCAATTGGTGGCCAGAATCTTTGAGCTCACCCCCAGTTCCTACTGGTAAGGCAAAAAATCTGGGAGTAATGATGGACTCTAGACTGTCCTTTGCTGATCAGATAGGTAAGGTGGTTTCATCCTGTTTTCATATACTGAGGATCATGAGAAAAATTAAGCGCTTCCTCTCGGATTACAGCCTTAGGACAGTAGTAACAGCACTTATTATGTCCCATCTAGATTATTGTAATGCCTTATACCTCAGCATTCATAAAAGGCAGCTTAATCGACTGCAAATAGTACAAAATGCTGCGGCTAGAGTCCTTTTGGGTATCCCCAAGTTTGTCTCCGCAAGAAGGGACTTCGGGACCTTCATTGGTTACCAATGAATCAGCGGATAGATTTTATGGCTCTTTGCCTGGTCTTCAAAAGCCTGGAGGGACGTGGGCCGGCCTTCATGAGTAAACACCTTCAATGGTATACTCCCCTAGGGTCCTTCGCTCAACCAAGGCAATGTTGGTAAAAGTCCCACGTGTTAAAACAGCCAGTTGGGGGGGTAGGAGCTTTTTCTGCTGTGCCGCAAAGGCCTGGAACGGCCTCCCTTTGCAGCTTAGAGCAGCAGCTGCGCTCCTAGAATTTAGGAGGGGCCTAAAAACCTGGTTTTTTTCTTAACTGAATTTAATTTAACTTACGTAATTTAACCTTTATCTGACCAGTAGGCAATGCATTCAGCTCCAGGACACCTAACGGTAACAGTGCGCTTTACTAGTTCTATTAACATAACATAACATAACATAATCAGTAACATTATTTGAGATGTCATCAGTGATGTCACTGACCATGTCATGAGTAGATGTAAAATGTGAGGTCATAAGCAGTGCATTGTGGGGGTCGTAAGTTATAGTTAGCTCAGGTTACCATAACTGCTGAATTTCTATGGTTTTGTACAAGGGAAATCTGAAAATCTGAGACTAACTATAACATCCCTCTAACCTTTTTTTTTCAGTGAATTTCTAAGGTATTTTTTAATTCTATTTCCTAACAATAATGTCCGTGTAACCTTTGGGTTTTTTCAGTGAAGAATATATATATATATATATATATATGTGTGTGTGTCAGGTGCTATAGTTTGTGCATGGAAAGTTTGGGGGAGATCTGTCAAGCAGGGGCCATACTAGTTTATAGACCAATGGGAGCAAAAGAAGCAGGTATGATGTCATCAGTAATGTCATCAATGATGTCATTTGAGATGACATCAGTGATGCCATGAATGATTTCATAGAACATGCCATGAGTGATGTAATATGTGAGATCGTAAGCAGTGCATGGCGAGGGTGCAAGTTATACTTAGCTCTGCTAACTATAACTGGTGTATTTCTGTGGTTTATTTTTTTCAAAATGTTACTGTTGTCATTGACATATCCACCTAACTATAACGCCTGGTAGATAGTTACAGTTGGTTAAAGAGTAATGCTCTGGCCAGAGCTGCTCCTAAGGGCTTAACATGTGATGTAGCGCCCAAAGAGTTTGAAATTTGTAGGGGTGCATCATATTCACCGTTAGTTGGCACTCGCATATAATCAATGTATATTTAGATGTGTCGTGCGAAATGTATTCAGAAATGTATCAGCTGTATCGCAATATAGAAGTGTTAGAGATGTGTAGCCAAAATGTGAACGTATTTAGAGGAATGTGTAACGAGTAGTTTTCGTTCCTGCAATGTATTAGGCTAAACGTGTAACCTGATTGAATTAATTCATGTATGTCGTTTATCCACGTATGTGAAAGTAAAAGTACTAATGTTAGACTGTAATTTAATGGTGTGTTTAACCCGGTAGAGGCCCGAATTCACATAGGTCATTGAGAAGAAGGGCCTGGAATTTCTTATGTTAGCTGAGTGCGGTAGGCCGCAAGTGATTTATTCTAGTAGAGGTTTTGGGCTGCAGTAAATTGCAAAGTTAAAAGATGCGTAGTATTTCTCCATCCCATGATCTCACCGCAGGTGCAAGGACAGTTGGTTCGTTAGTAGAAAAGGTCTTTGTCTAAGAGTTGAATTATGGAGAAAGCCAGACATGGGAGTGCATCGGAATGTGCCAATCGCAACTCCTCGTGCCGACGGTGTCTGGGACTCAAGGCCAAGCTGATGGACGATGGGAGATGGACAGCGCGGAATGGAAAAGTACAGAAAAGAAGACCTGGTCGAGGAGGTGTGTCGAAGGGCGTGTGCTATGTTTTGGGGTTTCGTATTAGGGACAGCACCCCGAGGGTGGAGAGCAGAGTTGAGAGAGAGCAGAGCAGAAGAGAGTAGCCCAGAGCAGAGAGAAGAGGTGGGTGAGGAGCTAGAAGGAATACTTTATATCGAATCCTCACTAAGTGAAGACTTCTTTGGGAGTTTCACTTCTGACACCTTTTTTTTGATTTCTTGGGTCTTAAGGGAATGCTAAGTAGGGATGTCATCTAGCATAGAGTAGGGACAGAGATGCGTTGGTTTAATGATTCCTAATATCGACATTGGCTTGGTAGTTATCTACCTCATGCTTTTAGAGCTTGTGCTTTTGTTTGTATTTAGTCGTATGCGGATTCTTCGTAGAGTAGCATTTGTATTAGTGCCTATTTACCTGTTGTGCCTTGTGCTAAGGTGCTTGTATCTGCAGATGTTTTTGCTGATAATAAAATCCCGAGAGCAATAGAAGTTGAGTCCGAGTCCTTTATTATGTGAAATTGCGGAAGGTATTCACTGATAATTGTGTTTGCTCCCTCTACGCTATTGGGCAAGTAAAAAGGTTCACTCGACCAGAGTGGGTTCTTGGAGATAATTGGAAACAAGAAAATTGGGCCCCAGCAGTTGGTAGCAGAGGATGGTTACTTCCGATAGCGAGGGACGATTAGATTGAGATAAGTGATCCTTGAGACCCATATATAATAAGTGATGGTGAATCATCAGACGGTGAGCAGCAGACGACGGCAGATGGTGAACATAGACGGCGAGTAGCAGTGCGGCAGGAAGCAGCAGTTCTTGGAGTAAGTATGAATAGGATGAGATGTTGTAGATTGCGGTGTTGATTTGATGTGTGATGTCTTGCGGAGTTAGAGTGAATGTTGAGTGATTGTGAGATCAGGCTGTGAGCGCGCGCAGCCCGGGTATTGTGGTGTAGAAGACACCTGTGGTAGATTTTGTTGACTGCCCAAAGGAGATCGTGAGGTACCATCGATCACCTGGACCAAGATAGGGGGAGCGAATGTGTGAGCGCATGACAACTCGACGCTGGTCGTGGGTTGCTGTATGTAAAGTTGAGTATTTGTAACCTATCAGAGGCGATCTGTCAGTCTGGACGGGGACAGACACTTGCCAACCGAGGTCAACAATTTCGAGAGACTGTGGACGAACAGTCAGAAGCTGTGGACGGACAGCCAGAGAAGTAACTTGTTTGGGACAAACGGTTATTTCGGTGTATGAATGGGACGAATGCAGGCGTGAGACGTAGGTGAAAGGAAGGGGAACTGCTGCGAAAGAAGGAAGGTGACGCCGGAGAGTGCCACGCTGTGATAGGCTGGTTGGTGTTAGTCGCGCTGTAATTGGAGGGTTCGACACCAAGAGGTAAAAACAGTGCGTGGAATTGAATCTTGTCAATCATGAAGTGTTTTAAGGTCCTTCGAGAAATGTGTGGGGGTGACAAACATGTGGTTACTCGAGAGGGAGAAGAAGCCCCTCCTGAGGATACCCCCGCACATTATATGGCAAAGAATGTGGGATTGCATACGATAATTTGGCTTGAGAATTGGCATAAAATGACACAAGGTGAAGGGGAATTAGCATTCCCGAGGTACGGCTCGTTCAGGCTAGCATTGTTGTACCAGTTGAAATCTGTGATGGCAGGGTTACGACCTGTGCCAAGGCCAACACAGTTTGAAGCACTACATGCGTGGATTAGAGCAGCGCATGATAGGGATAGAAGAAGGAATCAGGAAAGGGTGAAAAAGTCGATCAGGGCTTATCAGGATGCCAGATGGGATGCAGTGGAGAAAAGATGGAGGGTACAGGCACTAGAGGGAGATAGGCTGTATCCTTTATTGATCACATCGGAGGGGGTAAAGAACGTAAAGACAGAAGAAGAGGATGAGAGTGAGATAGATGATGACTTATTGGAAAGATTGTTATCAGAGAGACCACCTCCGTATAACCCAGAGGTCCCAGAAGAGACGTTGGTCCAGAAAGACGATGGCAGGAGAGTAACCTTCCAACCAGAGACGAGAGTAGAAGGAAGGATCTCGATAGGAACAGAGAGTACCGGGAACCAGTCTGTGGCTAGCGTAAGGGTCGAGAGAGACGTGAGGTTACCGGATGCTCTAAAAGTACCCGTCACTATCGGACCTATTGTTTCGATTTACCACCCAGATACAGAGGAGGTTGCGCACCCAGGGAGGACAGCCGAAGGGCTAAGGCGAGAGGCAGCGGAAAGTGGTCTCATGGGAGGAAATGGGTTAGAATGTGGAATGGCCTGGGCTACGAACCCTATAGAATGGAGTACACCATTGCCAGCCATGTCAGATTAATCTCAGAGTCAAGGAGAACAGAGACCAGAGAGGCCGAGATCTCTGATGGAGTCGAGATCAGATTTACGCTCATGGGTACCACCCGTGGGAAGCCAGAACCCAGTAGTGAGGACAGCAGAAAGAGAGCGGGTTGCCCTTTTGAATCGGTCTGCTCCAAGGTGCATACCAGAAGGGAGTAGGACGCAGGAGCAAGAATGCGAGGACAGCGATATAGAAGGGGCAGTCTGTCGAGAAACGCTGAGAGGAGCCCTGAAAGGGGGGATGATAGACGTAGTAAGGTTGAAGGAGGAATTGGATGAGATAATAGCAGGGAACTTACCCCTTGATAGGATATTAATGTACGGACCAGATGAATTACTCTTTGTAGCGAAGGATGTGACTCGGAAGGCACGAGTTGCACATGAGAAATTGGCAGAATTGGCTAGGCGGTATGAGGTGGATCTGTCCAAGACGAAAGGATTGCAAGGGAGTCATAGGTTACAGTACAGTGACCAGCAACTGGAGGAGAAAAGGGTTGTTGGACTGAGGTCCCATTGTAGAGATTTAATCTCAGCCATGCGTGTATGGATGATGCTTGATAAATGGGAAGAAAGGTGGTCCAAGAAGAAAACCTCTATGGGAGCGATGGCAGGGACTCCACCTCCGGGTGGAGGGGCGACAAGGATAGGAAACTTCCCTTTAAGAGAGGTGCAGAATGTAGGATATGTGCACGTACCATGGAGCAGGGGTGATTTGGCGGCGTTTACAAATGATTTTCCCCGGCTTAGGGAGAAGCCCGCAGAGTGGTACAAGCAGGTAGACCATTTTGTAAAAATCTCGAAGGTATTGTGGATTGATCTGAATACCTTGTTTGATATTGTGGTTCCGGGGGATTTGTGGGCAGCATGCAAGACTGCCATTGATTGGCCGACTTATGAGCCCGATAGGAACACGATCACGAACGGTCCGTCACCACTAGTAATGAGGATGTATGAGCGAGTGATTGCCTGGTTGAAGGAGAAGGTTTCACCACAAGACATCGATTGGGTGAAGATAGACAGGACAGTGCAGGAACCCAAGGAGACGGTACATGAGTTCTATGAGAGACTCTTGCAGGCTTTTAAGCAGTACGGTGGCCTAGACGCGTTGGACACGGAGGACATGGGACAGTTTGTCTCAAAGTTTGTGTTGGGATTGAGGCCGGAGGTTAGTCTCATGATACAGCAGCATTTGATTTGTTGGCAGAATAAGCCGGTTGATGAGATTTTGCGGTACGCCCGATATTGCACAGATGAGATTGAATCGAAACATAGGAAGTTGAAGGATAACTTGCTGCTTGTTCAGATGCAAACCGCTCAGGGACAGCCTAATGGGGGAGCATTGGTGAGGAGACAGGGGAATTATCAGGCAGGAAATCAGAATGTTCAGGGGCAGGGAAGGTCGAGGCCAGTAGACCCTAGAACAGGCATGGATGTGGCGACCTTGAAAAAGACTACCGCATGCCATCAGTGTCACCAGGTTGGACACTGGAGACGCGAGTGTCCCCTGAATCCATGGAATCAGATACATCCGGAAGGAGAAATAGTTCAGGTCCCTGGGACGGAAGCGATACCGACAGTAACTAGACCTAGAATGAAGAAAGCGGGGACTGGTGTTCCGCAGGTGCAGGTTCCCCAGCCACCCAGAATACAGAATGTACCGCAGGGAGCTCGAACTTATTTACAAATGCCAATGTTCGAAGTGAGTGAGGGGAACAATACTAGCCTGTTGGCACAAACATGTTCAGAGAGGGATAAGGATTGCATCCTTAGAGCCATCCTAGAGGTAGATCAGAAAGGACCCTTTGTGGAGGCAGATCTTGACGGTCACCCTACAACCTTCTTGGTTGATACGGGGGCGACAAGATTGACTATAAGATCGGCAGTGGTTCCAGGTTTAGCTCTTTCTGGACAAAGTATCCAGGTGGTTGGAGTGGCAAATAAGAAACTGATTAGTCCACTGACGGAGCCAATTCCAATCAGGATAGGAAATTTCAGTGATCGACACCAGTTTGTGGTGTGCGATTCTAGTCTGGTTTGCCTGTTAGGGAGAGATCTATTGTGCAAGCTTAACTGCACGATCTACTGCACCCCGAAAGGAGTGGAGGTGGAAACGAGAGACGATGACGCAACCTTTAAAGTTGCGAATCAGCGTGTGTGTGTGGAAATGTACCCAGCATTGATGGTGGAGGAGTTTCCACTTGATCTGAGAGACTCAGTGTCTATTGATGTATGGGACCTTAGTGGAGAGAAGATTGGTTTAGTCAAGGGAGTAGACCCAGTGAAAATCCAGATTAAACCAAACGTAGAGTTTCCGAGGACACCCCAGTATAAGTTATCTCCTGAAACTATTGCAGGGATTAAACCTGTAATTGAGTCTATGATTAGGCAGGGAATACTAATGGAGATCATGGGTAGCCCATGTAATTCACCTATCATGGGACTACAGAAACCAAGCGGGAAATTTAGGA
Source organism: Triturus cristatus (assembly GCF_964204655.1). Taxonomy (NCBI): domain Eukaryota; kingdom Metazoa; phylum Chordata; class Amphibia; order Caudata; family Salamandridae; genus Triturus; species Triturus cristatus. The sequence continues at coordinate 470,587,480 of NC_140590.1, read as the reverse complement.
TTGTGCAAGATTTGCGAATAATAAATGATATAGTTGTTCCATGTTGTCCAGTGGTACCGAATCCATCTGTGATCCTATTTCAGATCCCATGCGAAGCTGAATGGTTCACGGTGATTGACTTGTGTCAAGCATTTTTCTCAATTCCTTTACATGAAGAAAGCCGTTTTCTTTTTGCATTTCGGCTGGAAAATCGTGTGTTAACATGATGTCGTATCCCACAGGGGTATACCATGAGCCCATCTATTTTTAATCAGATCTTGAAGAAGAATCTCGAAGGTCTTGTGTTGCCACAGAATTCTATTTTAGTGTAATACATTGATGATCTGCTCGTTGCGTCGGAGACGGAAGACTCCTGCAGAAATGATACCGTTGCTCTGTTGAATTACCTAGGAGAGAATGGTCACAAGGTGTCTCCAAACAAACTGCAGTACTGTTTGAGTGAAGTACAGTATTTGGGGCACAGAATTGAGAAAGGTAAAAGGAAGGTGTCGCCAGATCGTATTGATGCGATTCTGAGAATGCCAGTTCCCTCAACTCAGAGGGAAGTCAGAATGTTTTTGGGAATGGTGGGCTATTGCCGCCAGTGGATCCCGAACTTTTCCTTTGAAGCGAAGCCCTTACAGCGGCTGACGCGAAAGGATGTGAATGATCCGGTACCATGGGATGAAGCCTGCTTAAGGTCATTTTTGAGGCTGAGAGAAGCCTTGTGCAGTGCACCAGCATTGGGAATGCCAGATTATAACAAGGCATTCGCTTTATTCTGTTGCGAAAAGGAAGGTTGCGCATTAGCAGTGTTGACTCAGAGTCACGGAGGTGTCCGTAGACCAGTTGCCTATTTCTCAGCTACTTTAGATCCAGTAGCTTCTGCGTTGCCCGGATGTCTCAGATCCGTTGCTGCAACAGGTGTCAGTATCGAAAGATGTGAGAGCATTGTGATGGGTCATCCGCTTACTGTACATGTACCACATTCTGTTGAATTGTTGATGACTAGGACTAAAACACAGCACCTCACAAATAATAGGTTGACCCGTTATGAACAAGTCATCCTCGCTGCAGATAATGTGACGCTGAAGAGGTGTTCTGTTTTAAATCCTGCTACACTGTTGCCTATTCCAAATGTAGACATAGATGGAGATTGTGAGGACCATGATTGTCTCGATGTTACTGAACTATGCACCAAACCGAGACCTGACATTGTCGATGAACCACTCCCAGTCTCAGATGAGATTTTCTTTGTGGACGGTTCATGCTTAAGAGACAGTGTCGGTCGACTGAGAGCAGCGTTTGCTGTGTGTACCATCACAGGGGTGGTCAAAGCCGCTTGTCTAGAAGGAGTATTCTCCGCACAGGTGGCTGAGCTTATTGCCTTGACCCGTGCCTGTTTGGCCGCTGATAAGATCCGTGTAACGATTTACACGGATAGCCAATATGGGTTTGGTGTGGTTCACGACTTCGGACAGCTGTGGTCCCAGAGAGGGTTTATGACATCTTCTGGTTCACCCATTAGAAACGGGGATTATGTACGACAATTGTTGGAAGCATTGCAAGGCCCTGATGAAATTGCTGTTGTTAAATGTTCTGCACATACTAAAGGAAACGATTTTGTGTCATTGGGTAAAAATTATGCAGATGAAGTTGCTCGGTTTTGCGCAGAACAGGAATGTAATTTTACTGAGAACTATGTTGCGGAAAGTGAAGAGATGACAGATTACGATGTGATGTTAGCCATGGCAGACTCATGGGAGGAACTGAAACAGTTGCAGGATGGAGTCTCTGATCAGGAGCGGAACAGTTGGATACGAGCGGGATGTGAGAAGGGAGATATGGATGTATGGGTTTCGAATGACGGACGAGCTGTGTTACCGGAATGTTTGCTGAGCCCCTTGGCGAGGTTGATACATGGTGCTGTGCATCTTGGCAGGGACGCAATGAAGCGAGTGTTTCGTCAGACGTGGTACAATCCGAGGTTTCGTACAGTGGCTGAAGCTGTGTGCCAGAGGTGTGTCACGTGTCAACAGATGAATGTAGGAAAGAGGACCGCTGTGACGTTAATTCACATAGGTAGGTCAGGTGGACCTTTTAATAGAATGCAGCTGGATTTTATTGAAATGCCAAAGTGTAATGGGTTGAGGTACATATTAGTCATAGTATGTGTCTTTTCCAGGTGGGTGGAGGCTTACCCGACACGTAGGTGTGACACACTCACTGTAGCTAAGGTATTATTGAGAGAACTAATCCCGAGGTACGGATTCCCGACCTCTTTTGAATCAGATAAAGGAACGCATTTCCACAGCGAGATCATGAAGCTGCTTTGTGCTGCCTTGAATGTAGATCAAAGATTGCACTGCAGTTACCGACCAGAGGCTTCAGGACTTGTAGAGCAAGTAAATGGGACTTTGAAAGCCCAAATGGCGAAAGTGTGTTCTTCGACATCTTTGAAGTGGCCAGATGCATTACCTTTGGTTCTCATGAGTCTCCGTAGTGTCCCAGATAGGAGGACTGGATTGTGTCCCCATGAGATCCTCATGGGAAGAGCGATGCGCTTGCCAGCAATACCTGCTACTGCTTTGATTAATATCACTGACGATATGACACTGGACTATTGTAAAGGCCTGGCTGACGTGGTCCGTTCTGTGTCTCAGCAGGTGCAGACAGCAACAGTTCCAGCCGTAAGCGACCTGTGCCACGATTTGTGCCCCGGAGACTGGGTCCTGGTGCGCAAACAGGTGAGGAAGAATTGCCTGGATGCTCGCTGGAGGGGGCCATATCAAGTCTTATTGATTACGAATACAGCAGTGAAGTGTGGAGGACTTCCGAACTGGATACATGCCTCCCATACCCGTAGAGTTCCAGCACCCTTGGAGGAAATGGCCCCTCTCGAGAACGAAAACCCAGCTGAGGTGGCAGAGCCATCTGAGAGGGCAAGTCAAGCTGTAGGGGTTGCTGACGCAGCTGGTTGTGCACTAAACCAAGCCGGAAGAGAAGGCGAAAGTAACATCGAAACGGACTCGGAAGAAGAAGCAAGAGCTGCAGAAGGCAGTACCGAGTCAGGTGTTGCGGAAGAAGAAAATAGTGCACAGGGTACCAGAAGGGAGATTGAGGGTGCCACTGAAGCAGAAAGGGTTTGGCCCGTGAGTCAGAGACGGGTAAACTTGAAATCGGCACCAAGAACAGATCTCGCCCCAGTTTCCGAAGAATCCGAAGCAGAATAAGGGGACGAAGATCAACCCCAAGGTTCTTTGAGGCGATCAAAGAGAACAAGAGTGCCGTGCCAGAAGTACGCTTCACCAGAGTGGGCATACTCAGTGACTGATGACAGGGTTACTGACCACTGGGACGGCTGAGATCGATCACACTGGTCAGCAACTCTCCGTTTCCGAGAGTGGAAGTGTTGTTGAAAATCCCAGGATTGGAGATCGAAGGAATATTGACCATCAATATTCCGAACCCGCCACTTCTGAGTATCATCCGTGGTCTGATTCTGGAAACACTGGACTTCCCAACCTTTGCAGTCATACCAGCTCCCCAAGAATTGACAACCCTTAAACTTGAGATTTTGCAAGGGGTCTTACAGCTGTTGGGACCCGCAGTTATTCTGGACTAAGTGTAAATTTGCTGTATATAACGTTTGAAAAGAAGATAACCTAGGCCTGAGTGGAAGAAGAATAAATTTAGGGATTTTTCCGTTGGAGAGTGAAGAAGAGCTAGGGAAACCTTCCTGATCTAAAGAAAGCGAAAGAGAAACTTTGGGCTTTGCTAGGAGTTCCCCCAGTTAACGAAAGCAGCTGAATTGAATATTGCTGGATGAGAAAAAGACTTGTGGCAACAGAGACTGTGCTGAACATCAAGAAGATTTAAAAAATGACGGAACCTGGAAATACACACCGTAGAGCCAAATTAGTGATAGGTACACTGTTAGGGATAGTGATAGCCGTCATATTTGCAGTAGTAGTGACCTCATACATGGTGGCCCATAGTCAGGAGGGGGAGGTTCAGGGAACACCCACACCTACCACTCAGAGACAGGGAGGGGTCACTAGTAGAGATCAGAGAGCTCAGATGCTTGAGGAGAGACGTATGTTTCACATAGATTTGTCTCGAGCTGACTTCAAACTCAATGCTTATGCGAAACTGTTGTATGAGTATGTTGATGCGATGGATGCGAAGGATTGCTATGTGTGCATGCAGTTGCCTGCTTCGGTAGACGAGGGTATCAGGTACCATCATCTTCCATTGACATATGGGATTTCTTGTAGCTTATTGCTCAGTTTTTTTATGACAGTAGATATTTTGAGTATTTCTTATCAAATTATGATACAGTACTTCCGGAAGTTACGGCATACAAGCATTTGAACAAGTATGATTATTACAAGTCAGAAGACAGACTTCGGAAGTATTTTATACCGACAGTGAAGCTAGATACAGCTTATGCTCATAGACATAACCTGACATGTTGGTTGTCCGAGACAGAAAAGAAGTTCATAGCTCAGATAGAGGACAGGTACAGAAAGCTGACTCAGACATGAAATACAGGAGATAGTCCAGTGGATTGGACGGATGAAGAGAGATTGCATAAATCTAAGGGAAGTTATGGACCAATTGCATTGGATGAAGTACAGAGGGGGAAGTTGTGTATTGCTCGTCCTCAGACTTATTATGAGAAGGTTCCAGTGGGACAGAGTACGTGCGATCATACTTTTACCTTGGAGGACTCTGCTAAGAACTTCTTGCAAAGTCCGCTACAGGTGATTCCGACCGTGTACTATGTATGTGGAAAGAATGCCTATGTGAGACTGCCTGCGAATTGGTATGGTTCATATTACTTGGCTATCATCTTCCCAAAGATTTATCATGCTGAGGATTTAAAGTTGCTAGAGACGGGACGTCATTCGAAAGTACGTAGAGCTGTAAGTGCAGGAGTAGTGATTGGTGATATATATGGAGCGACTATACCTAGTTTGGGCGTGGTCCTGAATGATGTGAAAATAAGGAGGTTGGCGACTGTGGTGGATGAATTGTCAATGAATTCGGCGAGGTCATTGTTGTTGGTGAATGGAGAAATGTTGTTGATACGGAATATGGTTTTGCAGAATCGACTTGCGTTAGACGTATTATTGGCAAAAGAGGGCGGAGTCTGTAAATTGCTAAAGGTCCAAGAATGTTGCACGTATATTCCAGACAATAGCAAGGATTTGGAGAAATACATAGGTAACATCACCACAATCCATAAAGAATTATTAGATTTGACAGAAGAGAATGTGTGGGAAAAGATTGGTCAAGGATTTGGTCGTGTGGGAACTTGGTTTGCGAATCTGGGAATGGGATTTCTTGGATCGGTGCTGAAGCCAATAATAATTGCTGTGGTTTGTGTGATTTGTTTGTGGGGACTCATAAAGGCATGGAAATAGTACAGCGGGAATAAGGCCGAATGAGCCCTCAGAGCGAATGAGCAGAGAATGGCGAGAATGCAGGACCGTCAATATCAGAACCTTAAAAGGATGGAAGAGATTTGACAGAGTGGAATGGTAGTAACTGCCGTTTAGATTAGCCTCTTGGCTCAAGGGAAGTGATGTAGCGCCCAAAGAGTTTGAAATTTGTAGGGGTGCATCATATTCACCGTTAGTTGGCACTCGCATATAATCAATGTATATTTAGATGTGTCGTGCGAAATGTATTCAGAAATGTATCAGCTGTATCGCAATATAGAAGTGTTAGAGATGTGTAGCCATAATGTGAACGTATTTAGAGGAATGTGTAACGAGTAGTTTTCGTTAATGCAATGTATTAGGCTAAACGTGTAACCTGATTGAATTAATTCATGTATGTCGTTTATCCACGTATGTGAAAGTAAAAGTACTAATGTTAGACTGTAATTTAATGGTGTGTTTAACCCGATAGAGGCCCGAATTCACATAGGTCGTTGAGAAGAAGGGCTTGGAATTTCTTATGTTAGCTGAGTGCGTTAGGCCGCAAGTGATTTATTCTAGTAAAGGTTTTGGGCTGCAGTAAATTGCAAAGTTAAAAGATGCGTAGTATTTCTCCATCCCATGATCTCACCGCAGGTGCAAGGACAGTTGGTTCGTTAGTAGAAAAGGTCTTTGTCTAAGAGTTGAATTATGGAGAAAGCCAGACATGGGAGTGCATCGGAATGTGCCAATCGCAACTCCTCGTGCCGACAGTGTCTGGGACTCAAGGCCAAGCTGATGAACGATGGGAGATGGACAGCGCGGAATGGAAAAGTACAGAAAAGAAGACCTGGTCGAGGAGGTGTGTCGAAGGGCGTGTTCTATGTTTTGGGGTTTCGTATTAGGGACAGCACCCCGAGGGTGGAGAGCAGAGTTGAGAGAGAGCAGAGCAGAAGAGAGTAGCCCAGAGAGAAGAGGTGGGCGAGGAGCTAGAAGGAATACTTTAGATTGAATCCTCACTAAGTGAAGACTTCTTTGGGAGTTTCACTTCTGACACATTTTTTTTTAATTTCTTGGGTCTTAAGGGAATGCTAAGTAGGGATGTCATCTAGCATAGAGTAGGGACAGAGATGCGTTGGTTTAATGATTCCTAATATCGACATTGGCTTGGTAGTTATCTACCTCATGCTTTTAGAGCTTGTGCTTTTGTTTGTATTTAGTCGTATGCGGATTCTTCGTAGAGTAGCATTTGTGTTAGTGCCTATTTACCTGTTGTGCCTTGTGCTAAGGTGCTTGTATCTGCAGATGTTTTTGCTGATAATAAAATCCCGAGAGCAATAGAAGTTGAGTTTGAGTCCTTAATTATGTCAAATTGCGGAAGGTATTCACTGATAATTGTGTTTGCTCCCTCTACGCTATTAGGCAAGTAAAAAAGTTCACTCGACCAGAGTGGGTTCTTGGAGATAATTGGAAACAAGAAAATTGGGCCCCAGCACATGTAAATGAAGAAGGTACACTGCTCTACCAAACTGTCTCCTTTCTCATCCTTGAAGAATCTCCTTCAAGACTTAATAATCAACCAGATTGTAAGATAGTAGTATGTGAAGAAGGTATTGAGGGGTGTAAAATCGGGAACACCAGGAGGAGTTAGCGCATCAAAGAAAGAAACATGTGAAAGTTTGGATGCAGAATGTTTAGGTATGTTCAATGTGTTTAGCAAGGCCTCAGGTTTTACCTAGTAGGAGCTCCTTGGCTAATAACATTTTTCCTGTATTTAAGACTGTCGTACTTTAATATTCAGGACCGCGTAGGGGACAGGGCCCTACCCCTGTCTATGCCGGTATTGGCGAACCGCAAATGGTTAATGCGGTATGTACAAGTGCTTTATATAACGTTCTAGCTATTAATGCACTATGTACACGCTATTTTGCATCACTACGCGGGTTCCATTTTGCATCAGTGGCCATCTTATGGTTGCCCTCACATAGACTATACTGCACGAAGTAAAAACGGGTCTTTTAGATCACATGTGCCTTTCCTTGACTTTTTTGTGACCTGGGCAGCTCGGCTCTGCTGCCCCAGGTCAAACTGGTCTCACGAGTTCCCCGTCCCCTGGCCACCTGTGATTAGCATCAGGGCTTGACACACCATAAAGTCTTTTCATCCTACACGAGCCTCCAGCCAATCTCTTTCTGTCAAGAATTCCTGTCATACAAGGGAAACACGCCCTTATGTAAACAGGAGAGCTGTTACATAACTCAAGGGAAACACGCCCTTATGTAAACAGGAGAGCTGTTACATAACTCAAGGGAAACACGCCCTTATGTAAACAGGAGAGCTGTTACATAACTCAAGGGAAACACGCCCTTATGTAAACAGGAGAGCTGTTACATAACTCAAGGAAAACACGCCCTATAAAGGGAGGAACCGGGAGGTACAAGGCTGTCGGATATTGTGTTTACACCGACGTACCTGCTTCGTGAAGAGCAGTGTTCCGGAGTGGTGCTCCAGTAAGGCAAGAACGGAGGTAGGTCGAGTCGTTACTCCCTGGGCCGTGTCTTGCCCCATCGTCACCTGTGAAGGACCCGGAAGCTCTACCGGTCAACCATTGAGCTTCGCTTTTTGACTCGGCTGAGTCCAAGCGCAGTGGCGCTTTGGCTGGTTGGAGTCGTAACTCCCAGCCCGACCAGTGACACAGGGACTGCCAGCTGTAACGCACACCAGGAGGTGTTTGCCGCGTTACAGACTCGGAAGGCCACAGGATCGATCGAGCGGCTGCTCTCGGTTCAGTCTTCTTGCTTGTGATTGGGGTATCGGTGACGCATCACCAGGAGGTGACTCCGCGTCCCGGTGCAGTCTGAGGAAGAGGTTGAGCGGCTGCTTCCTTCAGGTAGAGACCCCGGCTGGGTGTTTCCCTGACTCCTCGATTCTCCCCAACACTCTTCGTGCCCCTCACAGCCTACCGATTGGCATTGTCGACCATTTCATTTCTGCCCTCTGTTGGCATACGCCGGGATTGGCGTATATGCAGAGGACGGTTAGGACCATCCGTGCTGTGGGCTGGTAACGTACTTAGCCTGGAGGATTCCAGTGACTATAACCTTTGTTTGTTCTTTGTATTTTATTTGCCTTCATTAAAAGAACTAACCCTTCACAAGTGATTGCGTCCTCATTGTCGTGTCTGTTAAACGATCCTGAGACGTTCAGGGCGTTACAAAATATCCGACCTTAATAACACTAACTGTCTCCCGGTCGATAACAGACATGGCAACACTTGATGATGTGCTGGCTGCTTTAGCGGCCATGCAAGTTGAAGTGGCTGCCTCTAGGCAAGAAACAGCCGATGTAAAAGCCAGACTGGATGCTATCCAATTGGACCCGCTCACGCCCAGCACCTCCCTCACGAACCAGACCCCTGCGGTAGTAGTGGAAATGCCGGTAGCCATCCCCTTGGCAACACCAGAGAGGTACAGTGGGGATCCTAACACAGTGCAGGTATTCCTCACACAAGTGGCGCTACATTTATCGTGCAAACCAAAGGCGTTCCCCACGAGTCAGGCTCGTGTGGCTTTCCTTATATCCTATTTGGCTGGAAACGCGGCACAATGGGCCGTACCTCTGGTGAGCAGGGACGACCCCCTCTTATGTGATTGGGGTGCTTTTCGCGAGGAATTCCTGAAGGTATTCGACAGAAGGGCTGACTCGTACACGGCGGACCGTGAAATGCTTGAGTTGAGACAGGGATCCAACGACCTGGTGCAGTATCTCAACGCGTTCCGAAGGCTGGTTGCGGAAACCAAGTGGCCTGTTGCTAAACAGACGGCGCTCTTCCATCAAGGGCTGTGCGATGAGCTCAAGGACGCCGTGGCTCATATTGACCCTCAACCCAAGACATGTGAGGGCCTTATCAACCTGGTATTACGGCTGGAACATAGGCTAAGTGAAAGAAAGGGGGATCATGGGAGAAAAGGAAAATCCCTTCCATCCTATGTGACGGTGGGAAGTCCTGAAACTTCCACCGCATCCAAGGGAGAACCCATGGACATCAGCGCAATACGAGCGAGCCTCACAGCCACGGAGAAAGAGTCACGCCGTAAACAAGGATTGTGCCTATATTGTGGCAAAAAAGGCCACTACGTACGTGAATGCCCTGCCAAACCGAAGACGTCACGTTATCGGGCCAACCGGTCGGTAACAGCCGTGGTGGACATACCGGCGGAAAACTAGAGGACTCCAAGACCAGAGAAGGGGCATCTCGGAGTCACTCATCCATCCCTTCACTTTCCAACTCGGTCACTAAGGGACAACGACACCTGTTTATCACGGTGCACGTGGGAGTGCATGACCAGTGGATACCCGTTGTGGCCATGGTGGATTCAGGGGCCACTGGCATGTTTATGGACCACAACGAGGCATGCAGGCTAGGGCTAGTGCTTCTTCCCAAAGCAGTACCCGAAGACGTCTATGCGGTAGACGGAAGGCGATTGGTGACGGGGCCCATCGGACAGCACACGGGGGTCCTTCCGATGAGATATGGGAGGAACCATTTGGAACAAATCGATTTTAACATCATCCGAGCGCCCCAATATGGCGTCATATTGGGATTGCCGTGGCTACAGAAACACAACCCCTTTGTGGATTGGCCAACACATCGCATCGAAATGACGTCACCGTATTGCATCCTGCATTGTGGAATAAGAACGGAATCCCTTGACGCAGATGAGAGCGGGAGTCAGACGGTGGCTACAGCGGCAGAAAAAGATGTGGCTCTCCCCCAGGCTTATCACAGTTTTGAGGATGTATTTGATGAGGTGAAGGCGGAAGTGCTACCACCACATAGACAGTTTGACTGCCAGATCGACCTGGTGCCAGGGGCCAGCGTTCCCAGCGGCAGGCTGTATGCCCTGACGGAGCCTGAAAACGTGCATCTCCGGGGGTACCTGGATAAACTCCTCAAGCTAGGATTCATCCGCCCGTCCAAGTCTCCGGCCGCCTCGCCACTCTTCTTCATCCCGAAGGCTAATGGGGAGCTGAGAGCCTGTGTGGACTTTAGGGCATTGAATGCGATAACCATAAAAAATCGGTACCCCTTGCCTCTCATCAGTGTACTTCTGGAACAGGTCAAGAAAGCTCGTATCTACACCAAGTTGGATTTGAAAGGGGCATACCATCTGGTGCGCATGAGGGACGGAGACGAGTGGAAGACCGCCTTTAAGACCAGGTTCGGCCTTTTTGAGTACCTCGTCATGCCGTTCGGTCTGTGCAACGCCCCGGCAGCCTTTCAGTACTTTTTGAATGAGGTATTCAGAGAGGAGTTGGATATCTACGTGGTCGTATATATCGACGACATCCTCATCTATTCGTCCAGTGTGGAGGAGCACGTACACCACGTCAAAGCTGTGCTCCAAAAGCTGAGGGAAAACATGCTGTTTTGTAAACTCAGCAAGTGTGACTTCCACGTCACATCCGTGGAATTCCTCGGAGTGATGCTGAGTCCAGAGGGACAGGAGATGGCAGAACGAAAGATCAAGGCGGTGAAAGAATGGCCGGTGCCCCAAAGCGTGAAGGACGTCCAAAGTTTCATTGGCTTCGCCAACTTTTACAGGCGGTTTATAGATGGATTTTCAGGAGTGGTGGCCCCAATCACACAGCTACTGAGGAAGTCCAAGGAGTTTGTCTGGTCCCCTGAAGCGAACAAAGCCTTTGAGGCCCTGAAAAGCGCCTTTGGTAAGGCGCCGGTGTTGGCTCACCCCGATCCGGATCTCCCCTACGTGGTGGAAGCGGACGCGTCGGATGTGGCGCTGGGGGCTATCTTGTCCCAACGCAACCACGACACAGGGGTGCTTCATCCCGTTGCGTACATGTCCCGCAAACTCAACGACGCCGAACGCAACTACCATATTGCGGAGAAGGAGCTTCTCGCAATCAAGCACGCCTTCACCGAATGGAGGCATTGGTTGATGGGGGCAAGACATGTGGTATCGGTGTACACGGACCATCGGAACCTACAGTTCATGACGGCCACAAGACACCTTTCTCCCAGGCAGCTGCGGTGGATGATCTTCTTTGCGGAATTCAACTTCCGCATCACATATCGGCCGGGGACGGAAAACCGGAAGGCGGACGCCCTGTCCCGTCAATCTGCAGTTAAGGAACCATTGCCTGCAACCGAGCGTTCCATCATTTCCCCGAGGATGGTATTGGGGGTTATCCAACCGGATACTTTCCTGAGGGGAATAAAGAGAGGGATCAGGTCATTCGCATGGCGGAGGTGGCTCCTCAGTCACAGAGAATGGCAGCTGAAGGACGGGATACCCCTGAAGGGCAGGTGCCTATTGATACCCACGCCTAGGCTAAGGAAACAAGCATTCATCTGGTGCCATGACTCTCCATGCGCAGGTCATTTGGGCTTTGAAAAAATGGTGGCTAGCATGGGACGGCATTTCTGGTGGCCAACCATGAGAGTGGATGTCAGGAGGTGGGGACAGGAGTGTCCTACGTGTGCTACCATGAAGGCCGACCATGGCCGAACCCAAGGGCTCTTACATCCACTTCCGACCCCGGATAGACCATGGGATAGCATATCACTGGACTTCGTGGTGGGCCTACCGGTAGACCAGGGGATGACGGCAATACTGGTGGTGGTGGATTACTTGACGAAAATGGGGCACTTCATCCCCTGCAAGAGAGTCCCTACGGCCGGGGAATTGGCGTCACTACTCCTAAAGAATGTGGTACGACTGCATGGATTACCTGGGGTGATCGTGTCGGACCGGGGGTCGCAGTTTACTGCGCAATTCTGGAAGACTTGGTGCACTGCGCTGCATGTTAAGACCGCCCTGTCCACCAGCTACCACCCTCAAACGGACGGCCAAACCGAGCGCCTGAACCAAACGCTCAAACAGTATCTGCGATGTTTTGTGGACCAGGGCAGGGAAGAATGGGTCGACTTGCTATGGGTTGCAGAGATAGCCTATAACAACCCCACTCACAGCTCCACACAGTCATCTCCGTTCTATAGCAACTATGGCCAACATCCCAGGTTCTTGCCATTTCTACATCCGTTCAGAGAGGACAGGATTCCCGCCACAGCGGACAGGGTGGCACACATAAAAGACACGTTGATGCGCTCAAGGGCTGTCCTAATAGAGGCCAAGAGAAGATACAAGGCTGCGGCAGATAGGAAGAGAAGGCCCGGGCCACTGTACCGCACTGGAGACTACGTCTGGATATCCACAAGAAACATGAGGTTTCGAAAGAACAGTGTGTTCCATCCCAAGTACATGGGCCCCTATCGAATTTCCAAGTGTATGGGTCCCGTGAACGTGAAGGTGTGCTTGCCCCAGTCATTGCGGATACACCCTGTCTTTCATGTATCATTGCTCAAACCAGCACCCTCCAAGCCGTCTGGGACACCTAGGCCGGTATGCGTGGAGTCGGAGGTGGAGTATGAAGTGTCGGGCATACGGGCGTCCAAATGGCGCAGGGGGAAGCTGTGGTACCTGGTTGCGTGGAAAGGCTATGGCCCGGAGGAGCATTCATGGGAACCGGCTGAAGGGGTTCATGCTCCGCGCTTGGTCTCCTTGTTCCATCGGCGTTTTCCTGCCAGCGCTGGACCCGTGGGGAGCCGCTGAGAGGGAGGATGTACTGTCAAGAATTCCTGTCATACAAGGGAAACACGCCCTTATGTAAACAGGAGAGCTGTTACATAACTCAAGGGAAACACGCCCTTATGTAAACAGGAGAGCTGTTACATAACTCAAGGGAAACACGCCCTTATGTAAACAGGAGAGCTGTTACATAACTCAAGGGAAACACGCCCTTATGTAAACAGGAGAGCTGTTACATAACTCAAGGAAAACACGCCCTATAAAGGGAGGAACCGGGAGGTACAAGGCTGTCGGATATTGTGTTTACACCGACGTACCTGCTTCGTGAAGAGCAGTGTTCCGGAGTGGTGCTCCAGTAAGGCAAGAACGGAGGTAGGTCGAGTCGTTACTCCCTGGGCCGTGTCTTGCCCCATCGTCACCTGTGAAGGACCCGGAAGCTCTACCGGTCAACCATTGAGCTTCGCTTTTTGACTCGGCTGAGTCCAAGCGCAGTGGCGCTTTGGCTGGTTGGAGTCGTAACTCCCAGCCCGACCAGAGACACAGGGACTGCCAGCTGTAACGCACACCAGGAGGTGTTTGCCGCGTTACAGACTCGGAAGGCCACAGGATCGATCGAGCGGCTGCTCTCGGTTCAGTCTTCTTGCTTGTGATTGGGGTATCGGTGACGCATCACCAGGAGGTGACTCCGCGTCCCGGTGCAGTCTGAGGAAGAGGTTGAGCGGCTGCTCCCTTCAGGTAGAGACCCCGGCTGGGTGTTTCCCTGACTCCTCGATTCTCCCCAACACTCTTCGTGCCCCTCACAGCCTACCGATTGGCATTGTCGGCCATTTCATTTCTGCCCTCTGTTGGCATACGCCGGGATCGGCGTATATGCAGAGGACGGTTAGGACCATCCGTGCTGTGGGCTGGTAACGTACTTAGCCTGGAGGATTCCAGTGACTATAACCTTTGTTTGTTCTTTGTATTTTATTTGCCTTCATTAAAAGAACTAACCCTTCACAAGTGGTTGCGTCCTCATTGTCGTGTCTGTTAAACGATCCTGAGACGTTCAGGGCGTTACACTTTCACACCTGGCTGTTCCTGCTTTATGGCTTGTTTCCCAAAACAGGAGATGCTCATGTTTATTGGGGGCCTATCGATATCTGATGTGGGATCTGAGCCTTACTGTGTAAATAATTGCGGGCTGGCCGAACTGGAATGGGGGATGGTCATCATGACTCTGCCTTTTCGTTTGAAATGTATACATGTAATGGCCATATCATAAACCTAGGAATGTATGCCTGAGGCAGGGAAAACTGTATTTAAGATGAAGTCCGTTTCTATGATTTTCAGCAGTCTCCTGAGAACATACACGCTGTTGTACTTCTAGGACGCCTGTAATTGGTATGCAGCCAATAAATGAATCTTTGACTTCACCCAGAAGACTCTGTGTTTCTGTAGGTCTGGAACAGGGAGAACCCAGAAGTCATAGGGTGTGTGCCCCTGCACCGCTGGGTCTAAAATACCCAGTACTTCAGTTTGGCGCCCAACGCGGGGCTCGATTTCAGCGGTACCAGTCCAAGCCAGAGGTTCGTGAGGAGCTTCGTGTGGAAATTCCGGAGGAAGGCAGCCACTTCATCGACCCCTGCATGTCGACGTGGTCCGAAAGTCTTTTCTGCGATGTTCTCCGCGTCCCGACGGCTACGAAGGACTGCTGCCCTGATTAATCGACCTGTTTTGGACCCTTGACGAGTTTTGAGAGAGCGAAACAAACGAGAGAGTCTTCTGGTGACGCCATCGATCATCAATATTCAGTTAAGTATAAGTGGAGCGTCTCCCACTTGTTTGGTATCCCTCGGGATCGTTTTGGAAATTTGGAGTTTGCAAACGCCAAAGCCAGAGGACTCGTGTATTCACGAGACTATCGTAATTGATAATCCTTTGACGTTTAGATCTAGACTAGTGAGCGAAGATGCCTGGTTCTAGAATTTTTGGTAGATTGTTTTGTTTGGGTTGTGGAAGAGATTTCCAGCTGGAGGAATCATGTCCGGTTCCTCCGGTTGGAACTCCAACTTATGAGCTCTATGTAAAACATGGCGTAGGTCCCATTGCATATAACGAAGTATGGCTCCACTACACCAGAAAAGACGGTGTTTTAAAATGGCCCCAAAATGGTAGTTTCGATACCGATATTTTATATAATTTGGAAATTAAATTGTTTAAAAAGAAAGCCCGGCCGATGATGTTTGATTCTTTCCGCTTATGGCGGAAGCCAAACAGAAGGAAATTAAGCTAGCGAAAAAGAATAGGAGAGAAAAAGGTATGACAGTAATGCAAGCAGCTGTACAATTCAAAGACAATGAGGAGGAGCAGATGAATGAGCAATTGCACAGACAGCGTAAGTTAGGGATCGACAAATGTTACCCAGCTTTACCACACTCTAAGCGGAATGAGTCCAAAGAAAAGGAGAAAGATCCCCTGATGTCGCATTTGTTGAGTTCGCCACCCCCGTATGCTCAAAATGCCACGGCGCCTCCCCAGCTAGTGAATATGCCACCTCCAGTTAATATACTGCAAGCCTTGCCGCTACCGCCAACTGCTTTGCAGCCGGCTCCTATCCCTATAGCGCAGCCCTCTCAAGGGCCGCCAGTTGTGTTTCCAACTGCCCCCGCGCTTCCTGTGACTTTGTCTAATTCAGCAGCTGCCTCCCCTGACACTCTTCCTTGCACCACTCCAGTACCTGTTTCTGCATCCTCTTTTCTCCCCTCTGTTTATCCCCCTGTTTTCGCCTCAACTCCTCCTTCAGCGCGACAGCGTTTAGCTAATGTGGTTACTACGTTAATGTCACCTCTCTTTGAGTCATCCGGTGCGACTCCTGGCTTACAGCGTAAGCAATTGCGCAGTCAATTGCCTAACCCCGATGAGAAGAAGGTAATAGATCGCATGGCGCATAGATGGATTGTTTTCCCTTCACTGTACGATGTGGAATCAGTTGTCAACGTTTTCCATCAATGGGATGCCCCAAAACAGAGGTATGTCTTTGAGAAAATGTGCGAAATTCTCTGTGAGGAATTGGATGATAGTGGTAAAGACCCAAGCCCGCAGGAGTTGTGTCGAGTGAGATTTGATTTTGGAACTGGTACCATTGTGGATCGCGATGTAGATAAAGCAGTTGCGGTTGTATTATCCTTCAGGAATGATGATTGTCAACAGTCGTTGTTTGAACCTGATGTCCCTGTGGGAAAAAGGGTAAAAGCACGCCAATATCCGATGCGTGAGGTTCCCCCAGTTTGGAGACCTGCCGAACCAAATGCTAATCCACCTGTCGTAGCACATTTTCAGCGTATTTGGGTACATGTTCCATGGAAAAGATCTGAGGTGTTAGCACTTAAGCAGACATTGCCTGATCCCCGTAAAAACCCTACCGGTTATTATAAGGAGTTGTCACAAACTGCAGAATCCTGTGTAATGAATCTGGCTGATATAGATATGCTGTTTGGGAATGTGGTTCCACAGCCTTTGTGGGGATCCATTCGTAATACGGATCATACTGCAGAACTAGGGGACACATGGGCTAACATCATCGCTGCTGACGCTAGACAGATTGGTGGCGCGAAACCAGAGCCTTTAATAGCAGAACTCCCTGGTAGAATCATCACGTATATGAAGACAATAATGCCTGCGATGCGCGTAAATTGGGACAAGCTATCTGCATGCAAGCAGAAGAAAGATGAGACAGTGTCAGACTTCTTTACCAGGTTTGAAGAAACGTTTATTGACCACAGTGGGCAAGATATGAGTACTGAGGGTGGCCAACGGTTATTTGTGGATACATTTGTGCAGAATTTACTTCCTGACCTGTGTAAAAAGTTACAAGATTCAGAAAGTTCTTGGGCTGTTTCTTCTTCAGCGCAAATACTGGCTACTGCACAGTATTATGAAAACAGAGATAAAGACGAGAAAGATAGAACAGAAAAGAAAACGAAAGACCTAAAAACAAAGGTCCTTTTACAGCAGGCCTATCCGCCACGTGGAGGTCAGAATAATTATAGGCAACCCCAAGGTGTCTACCACCAACCCCAACAATTTCAGAACAATCAGCAAATGAATGGGTATTATCAACCACGTGTCCCTGTAGGTCCCAATCAATGCTCATACTGCAAAGAGGAAGGTCATTTTATATATAGTTGCCCTAAATTGATGCAGCGTAACGGCAATATGTATGGCGCAAGAGGAAGGGGTGGTCAGCAAGCTCCTAGAGGCAGAGGGCGTGGAAATGTTCCCCAAAACGCGCGTCCTCTTCCGCCTCAAAATACCATCAATAGCTTTGATCAGCAAGCCAACGTGACTAGTAATACAGCTCAGTATTACAATAATGATTATTATGCAGAGGACGGCGATGCAGAAAATAACGATTACTAGGACAGCCGTAGACAGAGAGAGGGAGTTGTTTCAGTGCCAGTGGATCAGAGCGGACCGTATGTTGAGGTGACTACAGCAAATGTAACGGAGCCCTTTCTGATAGACACTGGTGCTGCAAAGAGTTCAATTATGCATTCAAAACTCCCTGGCGCACCTTTGTCTGGCGATATAAATGTTTCAGTAGGTTTTTCTGGCGCCCCAGTTAGAAACCCGATTTCCAGTCCCATGTCACTTTCTATTGGGCCTTGCGAGCTGAAAGCACCCCTGATTCTAACAACAGGTTGTGGTGAAAATTTGCTAGGCTTAGATTTGCTAAAAAGATTGCATGCAACACTATATTGTTCTCCCTCAGGAGTACAACTTACATTAGGTAAGAAAGTAATTTCCCCAATGTATTTGTCTAAAAACGCAATGCCACCTGAATTGTCATCCCTTCCGGATGTCCTTTGGGCTACTGGTCACAATGATGTGGGCCTCTTGGAGATACCGCCATACGTGGTAACTTTGAAGGCTAATGTCAGACTGCCACTTATTCCCCAGTACAAGATCTCTAATGAAGGCCAGAAAGCATTGTTAGACATTGTCAGCGACTTGATTAATAAGGGTGTAATTGAAGAGACAAGAGGCAACGTTTGCAACAGTCCGATTTTGCCTGTCTTAAAACGAACGGACCCTTCACAGCCACCTGTTTACAGATTTGTGATTGATCTTAGAGAGGTTAATAAGATTGTTGTGCCACAGTTTCCAGTTGTCCCTGATATAACTGCCTTGTTAACGATGATTCCAGCCTCTGCTGCATGGTTTTCAGTGATTGATTTAAAGAATGCTTTCTTTAGCATCCCAATTGCAGAGGAGAGCAGAGACATTTTTGGCTTCAGTCTGGGAGGCCGAAGCTTCCGCTTCAAACGCGCTCCCCAGGGCTACTGTGAAAGTCCATCAATATACAGCCAAGCTTTGAAAGCGCAGCTTGATGCACTTGTTTTACCTAGTGGCGCTATCCTGATTCAGTATGTTGACGATTTACTGATCGCCGCGGATACTGAGAAAATCTGCAAAGAAGCCACATTATCATTGTTGCGTCATTTATCTGCTTTCCATCACAAAGTGTCTCTCTCAAAGATGCAATATTGTCGACAAGAAGTGACCTACTTAGGTCATCTC
The DNA here is from genome assembly GCF_964204655.1 of Triturus cristatus. Taxonomy (NCBI): domain Eukaryota; kingdom Metazoa; phylum Chordata; class Amphibia; order Caudata; family Salamandridae; genus Triturus; species Triturus cristatus. The sequence goes on along the minus strand of NC_140590.1, from coordinate 470,568,903 downwards.
TTGTCGAAGGAGGGAAGGAAGCTGACCCCAGAGAGAATTCAAGCCATTGCACAGTTGAGTGTGCCAAGAACACAGAGAGAAGTGCGTGCTTTCCTGGGCATTACCTCATACTGTAGGCACTGGATCCCAAATTTTTCCTTGTTGGCAAAACCTTTGTTAGCATTAACATGCGAAGACACACCGAATCCTATCCCATGGTCTGAAGAGTGCCAGAAAAGTTTTCTGGAATTGCGCAATGCATTATGTTCAGCTCCTGTGTTGGGTACCCCTGACTACAGCAAGCCTTTTACATTGTATGTTCACGAGAAAGATGGTTGTGCATTATCAGTGTTAACACAGCCTTTTGGTGATAGACCGCGCCCATGCGCATATTTTTCATCAACCTTGGACCCGGTAGCGAGGGCATTGTGAGGTATTGAAGATCAGAAATAAAGTAGAAATGAAAAGGTGATCTGTTGCAGGTTCTTTAATGTAGAAAGAATCCAAGAGACCCCATCCTTCAACATCCAAGAATAACTGACACAGCGTTCAAGGAGTAACATTCTCCCTCAAGTACATTCCACATTAGAATATGCCAACACAGTATGACATAGACAAGTGACCTAAGCCCACTCTAGAACATTACATCATCTCCCTCTTACAACCTAGAACACTACATCACCTCCCTCTTTTCCAAAACATCAAACCCAAAGAACAAATAAAAATAAAAACAAAAGAATAAAAACCACACTGTGACAAACAATAAGCCTCAATCTTGAAATCTTTGAGGAATTCTCCTCAACCTGATAGGTCTCGACGATTCAGGTTGAGAAGAAATGGAGGGAACAGGTACAGCTTGAGAAGAAATGGAGGGAACAGGTACAGCTTGAGACCCATCTCCCTCTACACATTTGGAAGGACATTTTGCGACCCTGTTAAGATTCCACACTCTATGATCTTGAGTTCTGACAGCATTACCTAGAAGTTTTATTACTTTAATTGGTTGACCAAATTTTGACTTCCCGAACCTCCTTTCAGGTAGCTTTACCCTGACCCAATCACCCACCTGAATAACCGTTCTCTTAACACTCTTCTTATTGTCATACAACTCCTTTCTCTTAGCCATTTTATCCATTTCACGATCCCTCCAACCTTCAGTTTTGTCAATAGGACCACCCAGTTCCAACCTTCTTGAAGTAACCCAAAGGGGATTCACCTGCGTGCTGGGGACCCTTCCTCTAAACAGAGTAAAAGGGGAAACACCAGTAGAGGAATGGGGTGTGACTCTATACTCGTAAACCTTTTTAACAACAGCTTCCTCCCAGTCATACTCCGACACTAATGCCAACTGCATAGCTTCCTTGAGCACCCTCACAAACCTCTCAACCACACCATTGCATTCAGGGTGATACAATGCAGCCCTTTTATGCGAAATCCCTCTTTCACGGAAAAATTCCTCCACCATGCTAGACACAAACTGCACTCCATTGTCCGTTAGCACAGATGCTGGCAACCCTTCACCAGCAAAAAGACCATCAAGAAAGTTGATGACTGCAGCAGAATCAACACTGTTTACAATTTTGATGACTGGCCACCTGGAAAACATGTCCACGCAGACCAAAACATACTGATCTCGAGACTTCACCTTAACCGGTCCGAGAATGTCTACAGCTATATCAGTCCAGGGACCATCTGCTTGCTTTCTGATAACCATGGGTTGAGTCCTACATTTGAGAACCTTGTCACTACCCGCACACTGAGGACACGAGCGCACCAATCTTTCAATCATAGTGTCCATTGCAGGCCACCAATAAGCTTCCCTCAGTCTTTCTTTCGTCTTTGCAATGCCCATGTGACTGGAATGAGCATTCTCAACCAATTTTTGGCGTACAGCACTAGGAACAACCAGTCTACTTCCTCTAAAGAGGAGCCCATTAGAAAACGACAACTCGTCTCTGACATTCCAAAAACCCTTAATCTCTTCATCACACACATGCTTCTCACACCACCCATCACGAACAAAACAAACCACACGCTGAAGAACAGCATCATCTCTCAACACAGCATTCCATTCATCCTCAGTGACCACCCCCTGGGTGACCAGACACACACTCCATTCTCCACCAGAAGCTTCACCCAGAAAATAATCTTCCTCATCATCACCTTCATCCGAAATAGTGGTCCCACCAAGTCTTGACAAACAGTCAGCAAGAATATTGTTAGCACCAGGCAAGTACTGGACAACAAATTCAAATTCTTGCAATGCAACGACCCATCTCCTTATCCTATGTGACACACGGTCAATCCCTTTTTTCCCGAAAACTTCCTTCAACGGTTTGTGGTCTGAGACAACAACAAACCCTTTACCCCACAAAAATTTTCGCAGTTTACGAATCGCCCAGTACACGGCTAGAGCCTCTTTCTCAACGACAGAGTAATTGCACTCAGCCCCTCTGAGAGGCCTTGATATAAACAGAATGGTATTGTCCCCTCCATCACCGGACTGTAGTAACACAGCACCCAGTCCTTTGGAGCTGGCATCAGTCATAACATATGAATCCTTAGTTGGATCAAAACTTGAAAGATTAGGAGCTTTTTTCAGATGATCCTTAATCAAGTCAAACTCAGAACTACAAGATTCATCCCACTTGAATTCACAACCTTTCTTTAATAAGGCCCTGATCTTTTCTGTATTTTGAGCAAACCCAGGAACAAACTTATTATAGAACTCTGCCATCCCTAAAAACTTTGTGAGTTCATCTCTACTTGCAGGATAATTCAACTTACAAATGGCCTCTACCAAAGACGGTTTTGGCTTAATTCCTGAGCCAGAAATCATATGACCCAGGTACTCAATCTGCTTCACATCAAATTTGCACTTATCCAACCTGAGAGTGAGACCAGAATCTTCCAACCTAGAGAGAACTTGATTTACCCTTTCATTGTGTTCTCCCAAACTGGACCCGTACACAAGGATGTCATCCTGATAGATTTTGACCCCACTAACACCCCGTAAAGCATTTTCCATCACCCTTTGAAATACCGATGCAGCCGATATTAAGCCAAAGGGCATTCTAAGGAATTTGAAAGTGCCAAATGGCGTGATGAAAGCAGTCAAATCTTGGCACGAGGGATGGAGTCTGACCTGATGGTAGGCCGAAGATAAATCTAGTGTAGAAAAGTGTGTGGCTTCACCGAACGATGACAACATTTCGGTGATGTTCGGAAGAGGGTAATGATCTACAACTACCGCTTTATTCAGTTCTCTCAAATCAATACATAACCTGGCCTCTCCGTTGGCCTTTTGGGCCATAACTACCGGAGAAACCCACTCTGTGGCTTCAATTTCTTGAATGACCTCACTATCCAACAACTTTTTCAATTCCTCTTTCATTTTATCTCTTACCAATAAAGGAACATTCCTGACCTTAGCCACCACTGGAATAGAATCTTTTTTTAGTTTAATCAGGTGCACGTACTTTTTAAGACACCCTAGTTTTTTTTCGAACACTTTAGGGAACTTACTTATCCATACACTGTTATCAGAGATGGAAGCAACAGTGGAAAGATCCCTCAAACACACCGAAGGAGATTCGTTGGGATCTAAATAAACCCCAAGATCACGTTGGTGTGACCAACTGATTAATGAGTCCCCTTTCATTGAGACATAAATCTTCCCAGCTGTGATCCTCCCTTTGTAATCTATTGTTCCCATAAAATATCCCAACAGGCTTATGACCTGACCACCATAACCTCTAGGAATAATATCAGGCTTAAAAAGCTTCACTTTGTTGATTAAGTATTTTTCATAGAAAATTTTTGGTACTAAAGTGATCTTGGCCCCGGAATCAAACAACATATCCACCTGATTGTCATTAACCAAAACCTTCTCTATAGGACCATCTGCTGACTGACTGTAAATTTGTGATACAATCAGATCGCCCTCATCTTGCTCATAGATGTCTACCTCATTCACCTTTTTTGTATTCTTGCTAGACCTACAACATTTAGAAAAGTGTCCTTTTCTTTTACAAATAGAACAAGTAGCTTTCCAGCCAGGACAGTCTTTAAAGTTAGCCACATGTCCTGAATTTCCACACCTAAAGCACTTTACTGAGAATTTTGGATTCCAGTTCTGACGTAAAATTTTAGAAGAACTTTGTCCAGATTGTACCGAAGACTTAACCAAACTATCAGAATTCACATTAGGTTTTATGTTGATCTCTTTGACATCCGTGTCAGCACTTTTTTCAGAGACCGACCCCTTTTTTATGGCTTCAGAACAAGCTTTAGAGTGTTCGTGCATTTTCAAAGTAGTGATAACATCTTCCAGCGGTGGATTGTCTTTCTGCCAAAGTGCATCTTTCGCCTTCTCAATCGAGGAACCCAACATGAGTTGGTCTCTAAGTCTTTCCTCCAAGCTACCAGCAAACGAGCAAGTGGAAGCTAGTTTGCGCAACGATGTAACATATTGTTCCACAGTCTCATCATGCCTTTGAACCCTCTTACCAAAATGATATCTTTCTAAAACCATGCTCATTTTTGGTAGATAATGTAAATCCATTTTCTTAATGCAGATTTCATACTCATTGAGGGAGTCTGCATCAGGTAGATCAGGAAGGTGTTCAAAAACTTCTTGGCCCTCAGAGCCCAGGCAATGTAGAAATAGAGCTGACTTCCTCTCAGCACTCAGAGAAGTGCCACAAACCCTGGCGTAATTTGCAAAAACTTTTTTCCATTTAATCCAAGGAATGGTTGGATCCCCAGGAGAAGATAGAAAGAAAGGAGGAGCAGTAACATTTTGCATGGCTGCTAGCAGAAATAACAAGGAGCAAATAACCCAAGAAAAGATACAATAAAATATTAGGGCAACCCAACCTCTCTTTCATACACAACTAAAAAGGTCGTGAACCTATACTGCAGTAAAAACAATAAAGCTGTGCAGATCAGCGTTGATAAAGCAATTGAAAAAGATACAGTGCAGATAACTGTCAGGAAACAGTATTAAACCTAAGAAATGATCTGCTGAGAAAACAGTAAAGCTGTGCAGATCAGCGTTGTCAACGTAACCGAATTACTTGATTAGCGTAGGCCAAAGAAAAAAAAAAAAAAAAAAAAAACATCACGAAACAGTTTAAAACACTAGAAATGATCTGCTGAGAAAACAGTAAAGCTGTGCAGATCAGCGTTGTCAACGTAACAGAATCGCTCCACAATACCTTAGGAGTTCTTGGATAATCCACAAGTCAGCTCGTACTCAGAACGCAGTAAAACAAGCCTTGTACCTAACGCTGAGGAGTTGCCAGGCAACGCAGCGGAGACTGCGCAGTAGATGTCTTTTGACTGGGAGAGTTTCCGATGACGTAGAGCGTACAGAAACGTGAGAAACTCAATGCGAGGCAACAGACTGGGCCCAAGACGCGGGAGGTTGCTAGGCAACCCCTCGAAGACGGCAAATGCCCAGCGCTTATTTCGGAAGACTTGCAAAATTTGAAATGAGGCGTCGGGACAGCGAGACCTTCACCAGCCAGCGGGCCAGATCTGCGAGGAGACACAGAGAAGCGGTGAAGAGCCACAGTTTCCAACGGAGAACAGGCGCTTTCCAACAGGGATCAGCAGATCAAAAACATGCCAGACGCCTTCAAAAGATCGAAGAAAAGCAGCGGCAATGCGATGAAAAGCGGCGGAGCAAGCTCGGTGAAAACTGAGCCTGAACTTGAACTGGAACAAAAGAAAAGCCTGAGATCCGAAGAGATGACGATTATGGGTGAGTTGGGGTCTCTTGTCGATTTCCACTCGTCGCCAAAATGAGGTATTGAAGATCAGAAATAAAGTAGAAATGAAAAGGTGATCTGTTGCAGGTTCTTTAATGTAGAAAGAATCCAAGAGACCCCATCCTTCAACATCCAAGAATAACTGACACAGCGTTCAAGGAGTAACATTCTCCCTCAAGTACATTCCACATTAGAATATGCCAACACAGTATGACATAGACAAGTGACCTAAGCCCACTCTAGAACATTACATCATCTCCCTCTTACAACCTAGAACACTACACATTGCCAAGCTGTCTGAGAGCGACAGCTGCTGCAGCTGTGTCTATCCGACAATCTGCTGGTTTGGTAAAGGACAACACATTGATCGTTATGGTTCCACATGCTGTAGACACATTATTAAACAGAACCAAGACACAACACTTGACTAGTGCGCGATTATCAGGCTATGAGCTCACACTGTTAGCAAACCACATACACATAAAGAGATGCAATACGCTGAATCCAGCTACGTTATTGCCAATTCCAGCAGACCTAGATGAGATTGAGCAACATGACTGTCTGTTCAGAACAGAGGAAGAGATGAAAGGGAGAGTAGATCTAAAAGATACTCCCCTGACTGAGTGTGATGGTACTTTATGGGTGGATGGTTCGTGTTTCAAGCTCCCTAATGGTGACACGACTGCTGCATATGCTATCACGACCTTACACACGGTTGTGGAAACTGCACGAGTGCCACATAATTCGGCCCAAGCAGCAGAATTATTCGCCCTCACAAGAGCATGCGTATTGTCTGAAGGAATGAAAGTGAATATATACACCGATAGGCAGTACGCCTTTGGCGTGGCTCATAGTTTTGGGCGATTGTGGAAAGAACGTGGGTTCCTGACGTCGCATGGAGCTAAAATTCAGAATGGCAAGTTGGTGAATGATCTCCTTGAGTCACTGACCCTACCGTTGCAAGTTGCGATCATGAAATGCAGTGCGCACAGGAAAGTCACCGATGATGTTGGACGTGGGAATGCGTTTGCTGATGAGATCGCGAAAGAAACAGCACAGAATGTAAACACTAGAATGTATGTTGCAGGCCCCGCCAGATGGGTTGATGATGTTGGAATGTGTGAAAACACAATAGAGAGTGTAAAGTCCCTTCAAGCTGAAGCCACAGAGAAAGAATTAAGCAAGTGGAGAGAAAGTGTGGGTAAGTTGGATGAGAATGGTTGCTGGATTAATCTGACAGAACATAGGCGATGGTTGTTGCCTGATGCATATGTGCTTCCAGTAGTTACAATGGCACATGGAATGGCGCACATCAGTACGAAAGGAATTTGTAAGTTGTTGGCTCCAGTATGGCAGAATGCTGGGATTCCCAAGTGTGCAGAGAATGTGGTCAAGAATTGCATGGTATGCTTGAAATACAACCCTGGTAGGGGAACCCCAACTCCAGCTGGTCATTTTGCACCCCCATCATATCCGTTTGAAGTTTTGCAGCTGGATTTTATCCACATGGAAAGATGCAACAACCTGAAATATGTATTGGTGGTTGTTTGTGCTTTCTCGAAGTGGATAGAGGCTTATCCTTTGAAAGATAACACTGCCCTGTCCACATCCAAAGCTCTTGTGAAGGAGTTTTTTCCCAGGTTTGGAATGCCAAGAATGGTGTGGAGTGATAATGGAAGTGAGTTTGTGGGTAAAGTAATGAAGAATGTGTGTGAGGGTTTAGGCATCAAGCAAAAGTTTCACGCTGCAAATCACCCCCAATCAGCTGGATTAGTAGAGCGCTACAACGGTGCTCTAAAACTTAAACTGGCCAAAATCCAGGCGAGCACCGGTCTTAAATGGCCTGACGCTCTGCCTTTAGCACTACTGTCCACCAGAATGACCGTACACTCACGAGTGGGACTTAGTCCTTATGAGGTCGTTTTTGGCCGCCCGGTTAATGTATGGGGCGTGCCAAGACCGGCGAAATTCAGTGAAATCGAACACCCAGTCCTGCTTGACTACTTGTATGATTTGACGGTTAAACTGCGTGTTTTACACCAACAGGTGCATGATACTCTTCCCCCGGGTCCTGGTCCGAAATTTTCAGCGCAAGAGCAACGACGAGCCTCGCTGGATCGGCCCTCACCTTGTACTTTTATCAACAAGATCAGCGGTGCGAGTAAAGGGGAAGAAACACTGGATCCATGGCACCCACTGCAAGGTAGTCCCCTTGCCCCTGCCATATGACCGGTGGGTCCAGGAGGGTATCGCAGACTCTGAGACAGACACTGTAGCTCGTTTTGTACCATTCAGTGACGCACGCATAAGAGACACAGCTTCAGACCAAGAGAGTAACGATATTTTACAAGAAGCTGTGCCACCATCAAATCGATTGGACACCGCAGAGCCTGAACTCTTGTTCCAGGATCAAACAGCACTTGGCCGTCTCCGCTATAATTTGAGACCAAGGCCTATGGACAAATAAAGATTTCCTCACTATTTTTCCTTTTTTGACATTATAAGCTCTCCCATCTGAAGGACTTTCTTGATTTTTGTTTTTCGAACCACCATCCGGGTTCAGCCACAGGGTCGCGGTGCCAAGACTTTGGGGTACAGGTTCTGGTTGGTCTAGGGCGTTTCCCTGGACTGACAGGCGTACTCCTTAGCAGAAGAAACTCACCCGCCACGAGCGGCACGATTAGAGGATGGAGTTTTGTAAGATGGAGAGATCCGCTGAGGAAATGAACTTTAAAGCGAGAATATGTACGATAATGAAAAGTAAATGTTTTGTGTTTTTATGCCTGTTTATATTGTGTAGTATGATAATGTTTACTGTAGGATTTGTATACTTCTCCTCTCAAGAGCCCATTGCACCCACTGTACAGCCTATACCTCTTTCTACTGCCTCCTCACACTCTTTTCACCCTCTGCCTGAACATGAACAAGTCAGACGATCAGAGTTTGTAAATAACTCGTTTATTCAGCTCTTGCACCAGCACCAACTAGTCATGAATACAACCAATTGCTGGGTATGTGGGTTAATGCCACATACCATTAATAAGGGTATTCCCTACCTGGTGCTGCCGTATAGTTACAATGGATCGTCATGGGCATTCCAGACCATGTTCCTCTATGCTCTAGATGCTTACTCCCTGTGACAACCGCGTTCCATCAGACCTAGTACAAATAATAAAGCCTTAGTGAGAGGAATTGCCGATATGAGTAGGGATATTGATGCATACTCATCCATTCCCAAAGAAGAGCTGAGAGCTTATGTAGGGTGGAACACGACGGGGTATAGTATTAGTCTGGGTGAAAGACAGCGAAAAATCTCATCTCCAATCTGGGTCGTACCCCACATAGGTCGGTTCTGTTTGCAAGGTAATGGTCAGAATCCTAGAGCTCAACTGGGAAGAAGTGACTGTACTGAAACGTACACTTTCCCGTCACAGTTTTCCCCTGCGTTTTTGGCTGCCAAGGGTACATATTTCATCTGCAATGACCGAGCATATACATGGTTGCCCCCTGATTTCTCGGGCACATGTTATATTGCGAACTTGCTACCGCCAACATTTACTGCTGCCTCTGACTATCACAAGACTAGAGTTGTGAGGGGTGTAATTAGTAAGGAGGATACTGCCGGTCAGGAAGCAGGAGACTTCTTTTTGGGTTTCCTGCCGTTTGGGGACCCATGGTAAATAGTAGGAACCTGAGACAACTGACTCGTGTGGTTGAATCCACTGTTAATGTTACGGCTGGTGCCCTTGGTAATCTGACCGCTGAGCTCCAAGCGGATCGCCTTATGACTTTGCAGAACCGCATGGTTCTAGACGTTATCCTTGCAGACCGTGGTGGGGTATGTAAGGTTATCCAATCCAGTTGTTGCATTTTCATACCAGATAACGCTCCAACAGTCTATCAAGCCATCTCCAAACTCCATAAAATATCTGAATCCATACACGTGGATAAGGGAGATTGGTCACTGGTGGGGTGGTTCTGGGAACTGATATCTGCCTGGGGTTGGAAAGTCCTGATGGTCATTGGAATGATCTTAGCCATTCTTTTCCTGTTCTGTCTGTGCATACAGTGTGCTCCCGCAATATGTGGCCTCTGTGCTACATTTTGTGTAAGGAAACCTGTATCGAGGGACGAACTAAGCAATAGGATGATGCTACAGCAACATCTCCATGACTTCGTGAACATTGACCTAGACTCTGATTGAGATGAGTATAGTTATTGCCTATGTAAGGGCAAAAGGAGGGTCTGTCGTACTTTAATATTCAGGACCGCGTAGGGGACAGGGCCCTACCCCTGTCTATGCCGGTATTGGCGAACCGCAAATGGTTAATGCGGTATGTACAAGTGCTTTATATAACGTTCTAGCTATTAATGCACTATGTACACGCTATTTTGCATCACTACGCGGGTTCCATTTTGCATCAGTGGCCATCTTATGGTTGCCCTCACATAGACTATACTGCACGAAGTAAAAACGGGTCTTTTAGAGCACATGTGCCTTTCCTTGACTTTTTTGTGACCTGGGCAGCTCGGCTCTGCTGCCCCAGGTCAAACTGGTCTCACGAGTTCCCCGTCCCCTGGCCACCTGTGATTAGCATCAGGGCTTGACACACCATAAAGTCTTTTCATCCTACACGAGCCTCCAGCCAATCTCTTTCACACCTGGCTGTTCCTGCTTTATGGCTTGTTTCCCAAAACAGGAGATGCTCATGTTTATTGGGGGCCTATCGATATCTGATGTGGGATCTGAGCCTTACTGTGTAAATAATTGTGGGCTGGCCGAACTGGAATGTGGGATGGTCATCATGACTCTGCCTTTTCGTTTGAAATGTATACATGTAATGGCCATATCATAAACCTAGGAATGTATGCCTGAGGCAGGGAAAACTGTATTTAAGATGAAGTCCGTTTCTATGATTTTCAGCAGTCTCCTGAGAACATACACGCTGTTGTACTTCTAGGACGCCTGTAATTGGTCTGCAGCCAATAAATGAATCTTTGACTTCACCCAGAAGACTCTGTTTCTGTAGGTCTGGAACAGGGAGAACCCAGAAGTCATAGGGTGTGTGCCCCTGCACCGCTGGGTCTAAAATTCCCAGTACTTCAAGACTATTTTTTCTATTAACCAATTGATCAAATATAAATAACATCACAGAAATCCCAAAATGTGTAATTGGTCACAAGTGTTCATAGGTTAAGCACATATTCCATTATCAACTTCACAGCAGTAGAGTCTTTGAAAAAAGGTGTACGCCTTTCAAAAACTATGGTTCCAATTGCAATGGGGCTGAAAATTATCATTGCATTCCAGGCCCAAATTACAGATACTGTGGCAATCGGTAATTATGGTGTTGAGGGGATTACATCCAATTGCAACACAATGGGGAATAACATGCTCACATCTGTATTTTTGCACCCATTTTGTCATGTTTTTCTCCATTTTCAGTCTCAGTTTCACCAGGACACTAACCTCCGTCAAAACACCTAGGTGAAAAACTTGCAAAACCTCCACAACACTTGTGATATTTGATAGGCTTAGTAACTCCCATTACTTGCCCATTAGTAAATCGTGGTTGCTTATAATTGGCTCCAATCTTTTTAGGGACGCTATGCTCTTCTTACGTTTGAAGTGCTATGGAATATTCATTAGCTTTCTCGTCTTCATGCTTCAAAATGCATTTAAAATGGCACTGTGTATGTGCTTGCATCTGCAGTGGCTATATTAGAAAGCATTTTATTTCTGTTTTGCAAATCCCATTCAGAGATGGCCACCATTGATGTATGCACACATGTGGTGACCATCATCTGGGTGCATTTTGCTTTTGAAAGCTCCTTTGAAAGATATTCACTGTGAAACTACTATGGAAGCCTGTGCATTCATAGTAGACATCTTATAATGGAAGTCGTAAAAATAAAATAAGGTCATTGAAAGATGGCCATCTAGAAAAAAAATCTTTCTAATATATATACTGTAGATAGTTGGGCACGTCGTGAAAAATAAGCAGGAGGCTGTGAGTTAAAAGGAGTCTGGCAGTTTACTGATTAAATTAAGGGAAAGATATAAAACAGGGCATGAGGGTTAAAAATGGGAAGAAGAAGCAGGGAGAAAGAGGGGGAGAGAAAATAGTCTCTCACATGAACCACAATGCAAGGTCGGCATGATGCATTGAGGAAAACATCAATCAATTAATACACTATGAGACTGAAATGCTCCCGGGTGGTAAAAAAAGAATGGGGAGTAAAATCAGAAATATGGAAGAGGAATAGAAAACAAAGTCACCCGATCACAAGCGAGGGGTTGACACAAAGCCCTCTCTATGTATATGTAATGTATTAGAAACAATAGGTCCGCAGTAGACAGCTGAATCTGTCTGTAATGGAGACGTAAATATGCAGAAGGATGTGTTTTATGCAGCATGATAATAACTGAAGGAGATGATGATAACTGAATAAGATCAAGAACACAGATTTTAATGTGTCTCTCTCTCATAAAAATGCTGCCCTAAAAATGTTTGGGTGTGTCAACATGAGCAAACTTCTATGACACTCTCTACTCTATACCAATATTAATATCAAAGAAGGATGTTTCTGTCCTTTTATCATTATATTCTATATATGTAGTTGTTTTTTTAAGATTCCTGTGATTTTCAGGCTTGTGGAAACTTGAATATGTGCACCCCAGGCCTTGAATCTACCTACAAACTGCTTTCAATTTTGGTGGATAAGCTGGGACCACCACTTGAAGGAGTGCAGAAATACAGCCACCCACAACGATTTTACAGTGCTTTCCAGTACAGTCAACACCATGTCTTTAATGGCACTTCACAGGCTACTCTTCAGGTCAAGAATGCTTCCACTAATGGTGAACGTAATGTACAAGTGATCACATGAAATAAAGCCTTCATGTAGTCACAAATAAGGAGCAAAAAATATAAAAACAGTATCAATGCACCAAGGGCGTAGTAGAACCGTTAGTCATTGCACACAATTTAGCATACCCCTGGAAACACAGATTAAGAACACCAAGGCGCTCATTACAAGCGCCCGTTGAACTCATGGAGAGATACTGGCCCTAATGTTAATATTCTAGCTGCTGTAGCCCAGTGAGTTTGCAAGACGTATACATTATTTCCCGTGGTATGGGGATGGGAATACTTGGTCTATTTTGCCCCTCCACACAGATTTAGCACCTGTTTGTAGCATGTGGTAAATGGTGGGGGGCTTTTTTCTTGGCAGAGGGGGGTGGACAGAGGAGTAGGGCAGCAGGGACTTATAGGGCCTTCAACTGCAGCTGATGGTTGACTTTACTGTCCTCCTTATCCCCCTCCCCTTGCTATTGTATGTGGGTGGTGGCTGGGCATAGCAGCTGACCACAGCACTTTGCAACTCTGCAGTATATGCCAGGTCCGGTCTCTCTGAGGCCTAACATTTGTCTGGAGCTTATGGACCAATAAGTCCATGACTGTTGACACCTGAGTACTTGTAGTTGCCTCGAACAGTATCCCCAGAGGCACCTCTTAATGGGGGCCCAAGTGTAACAGCAATGTCGTAATATGAAGCATGTACAACGATGCAGAATCTACATGGAGACTTTGTGGTGGTATTTCTTCCCCTAGAATGATGGTGTAGGAAAGTGCTTCCTTTTCACATGGTCACCCCCCCCCCATTTTTTGCCTGGTAGTTGAGGAAACTCTGACTGAAGTGCACTGGGTTCCTGCTAACCAGATCCCCAGTGACAGAGTTCTATCCCAAACACAAGGTAACTGTGCAATTGTTCCACAATTGGCAAGACCTTTAGCACCCCTGTCAGTCACTAGCAAACAATATTTCTGGTACCTAGAGCCTGGGCACTAAGAGAGTCCCTAAGGCCTGCAGCATTTATTGTGTCACCCTGAGGGACCCAACACCAAATTCATGCAGGCTGCCTTTGCAGGCTGCATGAAATGGTGCAGACCAAAGTGTATATACAACATGGTACGCACCCTGTGTGCCACGTCCCCAGACACTGCATAAAATATATGTAAGTCACCCCTACATCAGTCCTTACATCCTTAAGGCAGGGCGCATTATATTGCATGTGAGGACATATCTGTATGAGCAGATATTCCCTTGTGCTGTGTAGTCCAATTGCTAGATAGTGCAAGTGAACAGAGAAGCCATCTTAAGTACATGTACTGGGCACTGATCATTACAACGTCCCCAGCTAAATGATGGCTTCACTGAAACCTATGGTGTTTGGCATCAAACACCTTGTCTTAATTAATCCATACTGTCACCAGTAGAGGCTGTATTAAAATATGTACCCACAGGCTCTTTAGAGGTGCCCCTTGAGAACCTACCAACCTCTAGCGTACTGGCTGACTGGTGTAGACCAACTTGCCGCCATAGACAGGTTTATGACACCCTGCATGTGAGAGTCCACGCTCTCTCAGGTCAAAAAGAATGCCTGATTCGGCCAGAGGTGTTGTCACCTCCTCCAAGCAGGATGGCTAAGTAATCTGCATATCAAGGCAGGAGGCTTCAAAAGCCTCTGCTAGCCTTTGATATGTGACCTTTGCTTCCCCCAGATAGGAGAAATGCCATCCCCTGCACAGGACCCATTTGCCACCAACACAGATGGGAAACTTAGCTAGTAAGGAGGCGTGTTCACTATCAGGCTAGTTACACCCCTAAGGTGGGTTACCTGAAGTAAACATGAAAAATAGAAATCCACCAACTTGGTTTTTGGTGGAATTATATACACTGGGTCAGGGTTATGCCCACCCCCCACAAGAAGTGCTCATATAGAGGGTGTAGGCACCCCAAAGGTAAGTAGCCCATTGACTACTACCTTACACTCTTCTTAATGCCCCTAAATTGAGTATTTACATGGCACTCCTGAAACCAGGTACTCAGATTCGACAGACACAAGAAGAAGAGAACCAAGAAGAGTGAAAAAGTGAGAACCGAGGACTAGGCACTGACTTTTTGGCACCAAACCCTGCCTCCACTTGTCCCGACAATCACGACAAACCGACTCATCCTGCCACCGTGCAACTGCCAAGAACCCCAGTAGGCCGCCAGCACTTTGCAAATTGTCAGCAATCTCCCTTTGAGTAGAGGAGCTACTCCCCTGCAGCCCGCAGGAACCAAACAGTAAAGTCCGGTCTACCATTCTGCCGCCCCCCACCGTCCCCATTTCCACCAATGCAGCATTTGCCCAGGAAGAGATAGTCATGCACCAGAATGTCAGACCTGTCTCCTCACCACGTGAGAAGACACAACGACCATCTGGAGCTGCATTGCACCAATACTTGACCCCTTGCAGCAACCAAAGCCTGTTTGAGTCCAATATGGACTCCAACAACTCTAAGACTGAGCAGACTATAAGGGACATCAGTACCGCAAAGACCCCCTTCAAGTGTGGCCCAGCTGCCCTGATTTTTGTCCCCTCAACTGGCGAGACCGACAACTGTGAGTTCCTGGAATGCAGAAGCCCAGCCGACTTAAGCACTCTGCACCCAAGCACCTCAGTCGGGTCTCCAAGAACTGACTGTGCTTCCTTACTTCTAGGGTCCTCATGAACCGAGGCTCCCAGACTTGTCCCCATGTCCCCCTCTCCAGCTTGTTTCTAGGTGGCACCCCTCTCTCCTCTGGTGTAGTTCGCAAAGCTTCCAACCTGGCCATCGCCTCTGCACCCGGATGATACAGGGCAGGTAAAAACTAACTGCAGGTGGTTCTTTGGACCTTGGCCCCTACCACCTTAAGTCTTAAAGTTGAACCTCAGAAACATATTGCAAGTAACTATTGCAGGATATGCCTTTTTCCCCAGAGGAAAACATTCCCTAGTAATGACTAATTTAAGTGAACATTTTTCTTACCTGTAAAAATCAATATCTTGAAAAGCACTTACTTAATTCCAAAGTTCTTTTATGTTGAAATGTATATAAATATACGTGTTAGTTTTCTAAAATGGTCTTGGATTTATTCTTGAGCGGGTGTCTCATTTATTGCCCCTGAGAGTACAACAAATGCTTAGCACTATCCTCTGATAAGCCTAAATTGCTCGCCCACACTACCCCATAAAAGAGAATTTGAATGTATTACTTTTGCCTCTGTAAATCAGTAAGGCTTGCCTGGACTCTCTGCAAGTTGTACCTCATTTTAGGGCACTATGTAGAGAGCCACCTTCCTACAGATGGTCTCTTGTGTTTAATGACTGCAGCAGACAAAAACTGCGAACTGGTGAAAAAACAGTTCCTATCATCACTACATGTAAAATCTGGTTTCCATAAGGAAACTTCATACACAGCCCTATACAGATTTAGTAGAGACAAACAATACTGAATCCTGGTGGTATTTTGTGTTTTAAACATTTGTATAGCTAATTTCTACAATTTTGATCGGCTCTGTAGTGCTTCTGAAATCTGGGTCCCATACCTATTGACTCTGAGGTGTCTGTTTGGCAGGTGTCCAAGTGGACTGAAGCCATAGTGCTTTCACTATGAAGTGATTATCTGCTAGTTTTATAAGTTATGTAGCAGTGGTTTAAAATGTGCATCAGAATGTGTGTGATGTAGAACTTTGCTATGTAAATGCTACCACGAGTTAGAAGATGATGCATGATTCTCAACAGAGAGCATAATACTGTGCTAGGTGTCTTATAAGACAGTCTTACACTGATTCCTATTAAAGATCCTTTAGGAAAGAGGTATGGTCTACACATAGGGGGTGATAGAATTCACATGGAAATTCCTACTCATTCTTTCAATTTCTACTAAGGTCATGTAGGAAATTAGCACACAAATATGATATAGGTTTCTTATAAGATGTTTGCTTTGCCATAGGGAACCCATTGATTGATTCTTTAAACTCCTGAAATGGAGGAATGGTTTGATTAATTTCATCCAGTGAGTGGTCAACCTCGAAGCTGGGTAACCAGGTTCAAGTTTCAGCAGGAACACTTAGCATCCTGTGATTATGAGCAAAACACTAAGGGGCAGATCTATGTTGGAGTTGCGCCACTTTTACGCCGCCGTTGCGTCACTTTTGTGATGCAGCGGCAGCGTAAACCCTGCGCCACGTTGCGCCCTATTTACATCATGACGCATCTATGGAGATGCGTCACGGTGTAAAGCCCTGCGCCACATGAAACCTGCGTCAGGTTTCATGTGGGCGTTTCCACGCAGGGGGGGCGTTCCGTCGCAGGAACGCCCCTGAAAAGTGACTCAGTGAAATCTATAAGATTTCACTGAGTCACTTTCCCAACGCTGATGTATCAAAACCCTGCGCCTGCTTGAAGCAAGCGTAAGGCTTGACGCACCATGTTAGGTATGGGGTAGGTTGGAACAGTGCTGAAGTTGCGCCGCACTTGCGACACAACTTCAGCACTGCGCCAATCTTACGCCGGCAGATACGCCACGCATCTGCTTGTCCTTGCGCCACGATGCACCGCATTGTAAATGCGGCGTATCTTCGGTGGCGCAAGGGCAAACTTGTGTGACGCATCTTCCCTGGCGCATCCATGCTGATTTGCAGGGATGCGCCAGGGAACATAAATCTGCCCGAAGGGCTTCATTACGATGTCACACGGACGCAACCGCAGTGGACTGGAACCGCCCGACCATAGGTCGGTGGCTCTGACCGTACAATTTGGATGCGACTGCCCTATGTAAGCCTGTCGGAACAGCAGTGGACAGTCCCTCCAGCCACTGCCTCCGCCCGCCACATCGTAATGTGGCGGACGGATCGCAGGCGCAGATGTCCGCCCGACATTATAATGAGGCCCTTAAGTTCCCTGTGCCTAACAAAATGTATGTGTTTGTCTGTAATTCAGTGGGTGCTCATGTAAATCGCTCTGATACCTTCGGGTCAAGTTTGCGCTATATAAAACTCCCAAAAACAAAAATGCAATACAAATCTGAAAATATATCCAGTGTTTTTGCAATACGCACAGACTTCGAATGGCCTAATTTTCTATTATCATTTTTCTCTGGTTATCCGCCCTTCTGCAACCATAAAAAATATATTTCTCTGCTATTGTAAATGTAACTGACATAAAGGAACAGAAATAAGACTTAAAAATCCTTTATGCTAAATTATTTTGCATTTGAATATGTACAGAACAAAGTTCTTATTTATTAAGCAAGTTTCATTTTATTTGGACGAGTTTTCATTCAAGATCAGCATCAACAGAATGATAGCACCAAGTAAGAAAAAACATAATAAGCAGAGCGATGAAAACTTTGTGCGCGCTACACTTTAAACCTCAAAGTAGCTTCCTTGAATTTCTCTTATCAGTTGCTGCAAACTTTACAAATGTTTATATTTTTGCTATGCCTGCCTTTCGCAGGGGAAAATTAAACCGCCTGTGTAGTCCTGGGAGTCGAAAAAGCTTCATCCAAAAACTGCCTTATCCGAAGCTTGCAGTTGTTGACATGCAGGATCTTTAATATGTAAATACATTAGCATGAAAAATGCCCAAACAGCGTTTCTTGACAGATAAGCAGCAACAGTTTGCTTTCCTCAACAGCCCCCGTAATTAGCTCCTCTGCTGGTCAGGCTTTGAAAGGTTGCCGCTTGGTTGGTTGGGGGAGGAGGATATACTGAAGGGGGATGAAAGAGGCAGTGGGCAGAGGGAGGGTGTTAGTTGCCGCCACAGGCCTACATTTTGGCGCTGAGCGCTGGCTGCCATTTTGGAATGATGTCCCTTGATCATGGTATGAATGTCAGGCCGCGCGCCGACTGCGGCAGAAAACATGAAGACGCAGACAGGCTCCGGGAGGCCGCGGCAAAACAACATGACAGGCCCCGCCCAGGAATGTGTACAGCATCTCCCTCAAAGTGCACCTTCTGCCAAGTCGGAAAATAAGACCTGATGCCTCGATGTTTCCCGTCTGCTGGCTCCCGGAGATAAGGATGTGATATTTCACAGTTTGACACTAATCATGTTTGGGCATATTAAGGAAAGCCGGTCCACGGGCTTTCCAGCATACATATTTTGAGTTCAAAGGAAGAACTCGTTACCAGCTGTAAAAAATCCTTCTAAAGTGGCAAGACAAGATTGAACGAAGCTGATGAGAATAACGCGGAAGGGAGCCTGGAAGCGAGAAAAGAGAGCATGGGCCGGGGCTGCAAAAGAAAAGTGACGTCTTCCCACTTTTGTGGTTCTTACTGCCAAACGATCCTTGGTATTGACACCTGCTGATATGCACCAGAAACACGTGCTCTCAGCCCCATACACTGCATTGCAGTGATGAGACAGGCGACAAGGTATCAGTGGTTGTTTTGGCTGTGTTTCTGGTTCCCACAAACGGAGATAGATAGTCAAAGACACTGACGTTGGTTCCCTCAGGTATTTTTCAGTCTAACTGAACCGTAAAGCGGTGATAATGTTATCGCCGTTCCTTGATAATATGGCCGTTGGTTATGGCAGAGCAGTGCACTTCTCTGAGTATGCGAGTACGCTTCCTTGACCTTTATCGAGGATCTTGTGAGTGAGAGGTGTTTCAATTAGGTCAGCTTGTCTTCTTCTCTCACAACTTTGTGTGCTTCCACTTCATTTCCTAGTGCGAGATGGTACCGATGCTGTTGATGAGCTTCTTGTTTTAGCAAAGTGTGTAGGGGTTGTTTTTCAGGGGATTTGCCAGGAAATTAGCAGTTGTCTTCATGTAGAGAATGTTGTTGAAGTATTGTAGAAGGATCTTAACTCTGATGCTGGGCTCAGATGAAGTTGAAAATGCATAATGTCGTATTTGTAAAGTCCATGAAATCGCAAGGTCTTGGCTATGCCAAATAAGCATTTACTGTGCCAAGAGATCAGATGCCTACAAGCTGGGGGTCACATGATAACGTTCTCTTACTAGAGCAACAGTGCAGATTTACTTGAAAAGTGCATCCCTGCCTTAAATATCACTGGCATTTTTGTATGGAAATGGTACTGAAATTCTTGCCGGACTTTTCAGGAAAAGTTCTCTTTGACTAACAGAATCTCGAACCCATGTTGCTAGTGCTGTTGTACACAGGGAACTTCCGCTAAAGCGGCGATAATGGGCTTGATAATATGCCCTTGAGAATTCCAATAGAAGTCCATGTTCACACCAGAACATGGGCTTCTATGGGAATTCACAAGGGCATATTATCAAGCCCATTATCGCCGCTTTAGCTGCAGTTTCCTGCCGCTAAAGCGGCGATAATGTTATCGCCATTCCTTGATAATATGGCCCCAGATTCCTAAACGGCATGATAGACATCATCAACAATACACTGACAGTGTATCCATGCTAGGCATTCATGCTATTATTCCACAAAGCAACACACTCGAATGGTTTGCCCTTTAAGTAGAAGACCTGGTTACACCCACTCCAGTTCGGGAGGGCCGAATTGTATGAAAATTTATCTAAATCCTTCCCATATCATAAAGAAGCATCTGGAGAAGCCCTCAGACTCCAACAATAATTAGTCAATGTGTTCCTTTAAAGGGCCTTTTACCTTCGCTGAAGCTCTCAAAACTGGACAGATCCTTCTTGCGTCAAGAAGCCTATGCTGGATCCTTCCCACCTTAAAAAAGAAAAAAACATTAAGAAAGCTGTACACGGCTCCATGATAAGATCAAGAGCACGATGATGGGTGGATCCTCGATCGATTCAGGTCAGATGAGAGGTAGTGCAAGAAGTTCCGCAGCTACAAAGACAGAGTTACCAGACAACACCTTGCTTATGAACTTTCGCACTGTAAGTGAAGTAAAGCGACACCCGCTAGCCGCATTAGTTTGCACTTGGCTTTGCTCGCTCACATTTTTTATGTTTTCCCTCCAGTTCCTCTTGTGTTAGTTAGAGTTTCATTGTCTTTGATGTTCTCTCTGGTTATCCTCCATGTTTGAAGGTTGCATCCTGATCACCTTTGAGGTCGTCATTGTCTTTGTTCTGTAGAAGTAGGTAAGAAATAGAGTCAGCAAGTCTTTATTTTTCATATCTTGTAAAGGGTGGTGTTTGGAAAATAGTCAATGTGTTGGTGTATATTACAGTACTGAGCTTTCTGTGTTAACCTCCGAAATGTCAGCCTCTGCTGTAACCATCTGCTAATCTGTGGCTGTAACGACCCAGTGAGAGTTCTATAAGTCCTGTACAAATATTTCATTTTGCGTCCTAAACTACTTGTGTGCATATTCTTGGGAAGAGGTTCGATCAAACCTTTCCAAGGTATATCTAGGGAGAAGTTTGAGACTGGCATCAAAGATGTGCTATGTTCATTCCTCAAATCTGACACATTATACCGAGCTCTAACTCTGTATCATGCTTAGTGAATAAAACTACATGAAATCAGCACTGGCTTTAAATCATGCAAGCAAGGATCTCAAAGGCCTAGCCCAAACTAAAACTACCCAGATGAGGTTTGGGGTCATATAACATACAGTGTGGCATAGCGATGGCTCGATAAATTAATCTGGAGGGCTTCACTCTACAACTTGCCAACAGTGCCAAATTCCTTCTCTTCTGTGTCGACACCAGGGCCGGACTGGCCGTAGCGGGCACCGGGCAATCCCCCGGTGTGCCGCACGGGTGGGGTCCGGGTTTGGGCCCCTGGGGGCCGTTTTTGTTACAGGGCCGGTTTTGCAGCATAGCTGCAAAATCGGCCCTGTAACAAAAACGGCCCGGGGAAAGATCACGGCAGCACCCCCAAACCCCCCTGCGAGGGAGGGGAGGGGGCGGCCGAGCACTTTGCCAGGGCCGGTTTTGGTACCCAGTCCGGCCCTGGTCGACACCATTGTCAGCTCAGGACTCACATCATGCACAAGACCAAGAATGCAAGGAATCTGTCAACTCTGTTCTACAGAGGAAAAATTCCAACCACAAGAACCTTTTGAAATTGTCATCCAGGTGATGGAGGGGCTCTGGTCATCAGAATGGCAGCAACGTTATACCGGCAAATGGCCAACACTCATCAGCTTCAAGCACTGTTACATCATCTACAAGACAAAAAATAACTGCAGCTCACTGCAACTGATGGCCAAGATCACAATGTCAAGAGGACATCACAGGATTCTCAGCAGCAAAATCACCAAAATGGATTGCAGCAAAATGCAGGAAGGAAAGTAACAAATTCCAGGCCTTATCATGCTGTGCTACAAGGGAATTTTTGTCACAGTTAATATCTTCTAAGAATTATCGCTTCTTCAGTTTCATGATATAGTCAAGACCTTATTCTTCAAGGATGACTTAGCCACTATGAAATCTGTGGGGTACCATCTTTGTGTTGTATTATTTGGGAGTTGACTGGCCTGTTACCCTATTTTTATGTTAGTTCATTTTCTTAGTTTTTAAAGCATCACATGCTCGAGTTATCTCCTTTTTGTAATTAGTTCATGATTTAGTGTTTGATCTCTTGTTTTTTTTAAAATTGTTTTTATTATTATTAAAGTCAGGGCAGAGCACAATCACAGGAGTAGCTATACAAATGCATTCTGTTGGTACATTATTAGACGTCAACGCTCATAACACTGTTACATCAGAATATTGGTCAGATCTCATCTACGGACCCGATCTCTTGTTTTAATTTGTTTTGGTTTCCTAGTAGGTGGGAGGGAATGCCAAATCACCCTACATATGGAGTGCTTGAGTTCCAGTTTTCCAAAGCTTCTTTAGGTTCTGTTCGATCTCTCAGCAGCTTTTGATACAGTCAACCATGAGATACTGGTTGACTGAATGCACTGGCTTTGATAAAGTCCTTTCTCTCAGGACGTCAACAAGTTGTATCACTTGGTGAATTTAACTCAGATCCATACTTCTTGCCTCGTGGTGTTCCTAAGGGCTCTTCCCAGTCCCCTACCCCATTTAATTTTTATGTTACTCCTTGATTAAATCCTTTGGCTTGTGTCTGGCGTCATACGCCAATGACACACAAATAATAGTCTCACTTGCGAAAAGTGAAAATTAATCTGATAGCACAGTCATTAAATGCATGAGTGCTCTGAGTAGATGGATGGATAGCATTTGCTTGAAGCTTAACTCTGCATATTCAAAGGTCATCCAGTTCGGCAATAATCCGTCCATCTGGTCCTCGAACTGTTGGCCCTTGGATTTGGGCACGGCACCAACGCCAATGTCCAAAGCAAAAAACCTGGGGATCTTGTTGGATATGGAATTAAAATATGAAGATCAAGTCAACAAGTGCACTTCCTCCTCCTTCCACTAGCTAAGAATGAACCCAAAAAATTTACAAATTTCTTCCGGTTGATCTTCTGAAAGCTGTGGTCATTGCCTTAGTTTTATCACAACTGCATTATTGTAATAGTCTCCATGTTTGAAACCAAAAAGGTCCACTTAAGAAGCTGCACACCATTCAAAATGCGGCCGCACGATTCTTTGTAAAAATTACTAACTCTCAATCAGTTAGGTCAGCCATATGGCAATTGCATTGGCTTCTGGTTAGCCATCGTATCACCTTTAAGGCCCTCTGCCTAGCCTATAAAACACTCTACAGGAAAGTCCCATCCTATTTTAAGATAAACTTTTGAGTGGTATACACCATGCAGAACTTTGCGCTCCAGATCAGTTAGACTTATATAGATTGCTCCCTTCAAACTCGCCACCTGGTGGGAAGAAGCTTTTTTAGAATCACAGCTCTTCACTGGGACCATCAGCCAGTCGGACTTGAAACAGCTTCCTCACTCCTTGTTTTTAGGAAGCAACTCAAAACCTGGCTATTTAATCAGTGATCTCCTACAATACTATTTAGGATATCATCGGCTCTTCTGTGCTCCGCATAGCGCCAAGATGCCTCTGGGCATTCGTGCGCTTTAGAAGCTGCATCATTTATTTATTCATTTACACTGCTGATTTCCCCCAGATTCCAAGGAAAGCACCTGTATATGTTATCCAGACAATTTGCTACTTTCTTTAAATCCTAAATCAATTCACCTTCTTCCCTACACATATTTTTCCCTTCATCCCACCCCCACCTGCACCTTACATAACAAGCATTGGAAAAGCAAATAGGTTTTGCCAATGAGAGCAATGGGCTTTGTCATTGTTATGTAGCCATGCTTTGCGGTATGGCTAAAACGAATTTTTAAAAAAGCGCTATGACGCATCCTGGGCTAATGTTTTTTTTTGTTTTTTTAAAGTGCATTAGTGCTGGGTGCATCATAGCCCTTTTTTATTATTATTTTTAGCCATGCTGCACAGCAGCTATGCTGCTGTACAGGATGGGTGAAGATCATTGCCAAAGTTGGTAATGCCCAGGCTGTAGAGCATGAACAAAAGGCAATGGCAGAGCCAATAGTCTTAAAGGCGAGACCTATTGGCTTTGCCAATGCTTGTTAGGTCTAATCAAAATAGATTCTGAGTAAATCAGTTAATCTCCCCATGTGTGAAAAAGTAAAAAATATGACATTTGGCAACATAACCCATCACATAAAGAAAGCAATTGCACCCTTGTCTATGTCTTAGTGAAAATACACTTGGAAGGGGATAACACCTGTTGTCACAATAAAAGCAGACAACATATGTTGCCACAATAAGCATCCATTTCAAAGAAGAAAATGGCTTCTTTGAAGTGCTTGTGGCAAAGTAAAGCATCGCTGCAAAGAGAAAGAGGTTCAACAAGCAATACTCATCACAGAGCTATCAGCGGAAGGCCAGCAATCACGCTGAAGTAATCAGTACTTGGTCCATGCTCCATTCAAAAGAAGAGGAAGTAAAGCCAGCACATGATGGGCAATTAAAAAGCTGCAAATTAGAGCAACAATGAAGGCGACAAATGTTAAGCAATGGGCGAGCTGCAAGCCGCACGTTATAAAAAATATCTCTTGCAGGCGAGTGCTCATGCACTGTCGCAGGTGAGATCTAACAAGTGACAGCGCATGTGCTGTCGCAGGCAAGACCTAAACATTAGGAGCTGGTGTCCTGAAGTCTCTGTCAGCAAGAAGAAAACCCCTAATCCTGAGAGGGTTCTTCAGTCAACAGCTTAACCTTACAAGAGGGATGTAACAAGTACACAATTCCAGAAAAGTAGTATATCCTTTTAAAAAATAGAATCTCTAAAACAATGCACTGCAAGAACATAACCTAGACAAAGCAATAAAGTTTACCAAGCAAATTTGTAAAGTCTTCGATTTAAGAACAACTCTTTTGAAAGCAGACAATGTATGCAGGTTTTTCTGAACCACAGCTCAAACTCTATAATAAAAACCCTTTAGCAACAACAAATTCCCCAAGGGATGATGCCTTTTAAATGTACTAATTTGTTTGAGTGGTTTGTGCAGAACTGCATATTTCTCTGTATTCTCTGCCAAATGCTCAACAGTTGCAGAAAATCACATACAATAAAAGGGACAAAGGTTGGATCTAGTCAAATGTGGGTGTGGATGGAACTCGGGGAATTTGACTCAATGGAATTCTGCGGACTTACATAAAAACTCCGCAAGCTACCGTGTAGTCTCGCCAACAGTCAGCAATAGGCATGCTGCACTGCTTGCACTGTGGTTTAGCACCGGTAGCATATTCCATTCCGGAGAATCAGCACGAACAGCACTACGTGGTGTGCCAGTTGGTGCAGATCCTCAATTTGATTTTGCTTGCGCACTAGTAGGTTGTCTATTTGAGCGGCAGCCTTCTGACAACAAATGCTCAAGGCCGCCTGTATTAGAAATATCCTAGTGACCAGGAATCGTGCTAGGGGATGCCAAATCTCTCTCGCACCAACTTACCATTCTAGAGCCTCGTATGAGAACAAATTCTGCCATGTGGCAATTGATGGAATTTGGTTGGAACTCCGCATTACAAGAGTAACTCTGAGTTGCCAAATTCCACCAATTCCACGGACAGAATGGAATATTCAGTCCCCTTCAGTCAAATGCTGGCTATTCTCTAACCAAGATTCTTTAGAAGCTGCCATGTGATGGCATACATGTCAACTATCTGAAATGTCACTTTTAAGATGTTTTTTGAGTTGGTGGTAGTTTGATGTTGCCCTTAGCATGTTCCAAGATCTTACAGCATTAAGAGCCCATCCCTCCCATGGAGCAACCACCATGTTTTAGTTATTTGTAAAAACTGTTGCTGGACTAAGTGTGAGATGGAGAATTGAAGATTCCTGGCCGGTGTCCAATACAGCATCAACATCTGAAGATGCTATGCCCTTTGTTCAAGCACACCTTGGATTAACTGTAATTTTAAACTTCATCTATGAAGTAACTAGAAGCAGGTGCAGGTGTTCAGAGCTGATTTTAAATAATCTTGCTTCTGCAGGTTCTTACACAGTCAGTCAGCCTGATTTTGAAGTGCCTTCAGTCTGTTTCTAGTTAGCTCATCTCTGAAACTTTACAGTAACCCAGGCATTCCTTTCAACAGATCACTTTTTAGGTCGACCATTGGAGACCTCTTGTATATACTTATAAGTATATACTTATATGTTTATGTACTTTGTGGGCTCTGGAGATCAGCCCTAGGACTTGTCTGCTTCCGCTTAAGGACTTTTTTCTGTTCAACTGCCTCTATTTAACTGTTTTAATAGAAAAGGACCAGCAGAGGTCAGTAAAATACCAGAATTGCTTTCTGCTCAGGGACTTTCTTTTTTAAATTTTTCTGGCAACTGCCTCTATTTAACTTTCTTAATAGAAAACGACCAGTAGAGGTCAGTATAATACCAGAATCACTTTAGCATTCTCTAGATTCCAGTCCATAGAAATTGTCTTCCACGAGCACCCGTAGACAATAATATTATTTTCAAATCTTGTATTTTCAGTGAAATGACCACCGAAGGCCCTGATTTTATATTAAAAACAGAGCTTTGGACTATACCATTTCCAGCTGAAAGGCAATATTTCTCTCCATGTGTTCCCATACCTGGCGTGTCACGCAGTTTAGTGCTTACTTTCCCTTCATGTTAAAGAACAGTAGATGTTTCAGCATCCAGGCTACTGTGCTGCATAGCTCAATACATATAAGGTCCCACAGGCGAGACAGATTGCATTGCAAATGCTTGTTATATATGAGTGCACATATTAGACAAATTGAGGTTTTTTCTGACGCATCGGTAGTTGCTGGTTGATGCCCAATGACATGCATTGATTTGAGTGATGAATTAGAGGTATCGTCGAGCAGAATTTCCAGATGTCATGCTGTCTGCAAGGTGGCTCCTGCGAATGCCAATTTTGGGCACCAGATAAAAATTAACGGTAATATAAAGTGAATACTCACATCAGAGCATGCCCACGATTCTCCCACAAGGTAATGTGGTATTTGTGAGGTGTTTGCACAAAATACAATTGTAAAAATATCGGAAAACAAATATCAGGAATTAATTATAGTGACACACAAATATCGTGATGCACAAATATCATTGACAAGAAAATAGTTTTCTGAGGTGAGTAATATTGCTGTAAATAATTTTGATGTTTTTAATATCGTTTTCACTAATATAGTGGTTAAAAATATTGTTTCTAATATTTTAATGTGTTACTATTGTTTAAATATATGTCATTAATTGTTTTTAAAACATACTTTGTAATTTGAAATGATTTAGAATTTTGTATTAATTCTTAGTAGTAATTTATGATGTTATAGCAGGAGGAAAGGGCGGGGAGTTAATTGGGTAAGACCCATAGGTCTGTTTTTCCCATGCACGAGCACTTTGCAATGAAGAAAATAAATAAAAGAAAATGACAAACCTTGGATGAATTCCTGGCCGTCTGGTTTAATATTGTTTTGTACATTCAGGGGTTACTCATATACATAATGTGTTTGAAGAAAAGTATTTTCCCTACTCTTGCTTAAACTACAATAGGAATAATAAAATGAAACTATTCACAGTTCAACACTTTCCCTACTGTTGCGTTGTTTGGAGAGGGCATGGTAAATTTCACTCATCCCAAATCCAACACTTTCCCTACTGTTGCATAGACTGGAGGGGGAATAGTATATTTTACCCCTCCAAAGTACAACACTTTCACTACTGTTGCTCTGTTTGGAGTGGAAATAGTAAATGTCACCCCTCTAAAATCCAACGCTTCCCCTACTGTTGCAGAGACTAGAGTGGGAATAGTACATTTAACCTCTCGAAGTCCAATACTTTCCTAACTGTTGCTCTGTTGGGAGTGGAAATAGTCAATTTCACCCCTTCAAAGTTCAACACTTTTCCCACTGTTGTGATGTTTGGTGTGGGAATAGTATATTTCCCCCTCTGTAGTCGAATTTGTTGCCTATTGTTGCACTGATTGGAGCTGGGATAGTACATTTTACCCCCTCTGAAGTTCAACACTATATATAGTATTAAATATTAGTGGAATATATTTAATTTACGTTATATTAAATTAGTATATCAAAATGTTTAGCATTTACTACTTTAAAGCCTATTTATATCAAGAAATAAATCGATAGTTTTGTCTATTTTTCGATGATATTAGTTTCAACAATACTTTTTTCAAACATTTCTGTACTTACCATTGGTATAGGAGCTTGATATTGTGGTAAACGATATTTTTGACACAACAGTTTTGTCAAAGATATTGTTTACATCGATATAGTGTCAGAGATCCACTTGTGATTAATGTGTTTCCATCCTCCCCACACTTCATCCTATGGCTTGAGCCTATAAAGATCAAAAATCTCATGGCAAAATTGGTATTGAAAAAGGATTAGGGTTTCTTGATTTCAATTGCAATTGGTGTGAGACAAGTAATGGCAGAGCTCATGCAGATCACACAGGTACAATGTCCACGATGCATTGGTTTTCCTATTTGCATTTTTGAAAAGTGTTATTAACCAAGATTTTCATAAAATTACAGCATGTGTGCAACAAAAAAATGTAGTGAAGAATTAAAAACTAGATAGGAATATTAGAAGATAAGGAGAAATATAAAATGTTGGCCAAATTACATTTGATTCAACTTTATTTTGATTGACGTTGTCGTGTTGTAATTCTACAAAGAGAAGCTAGGAACCCAACATGTAGGTCAAATCCCTGTGCAATGTGACTGTATATGTTTGCAACTCCTGTTACAAACAGCTGCATGCACATGATAACAACTGCACGGAATATGATCAAGTATTCCTATAACAAATTACACTGCTTAATTGATCTCACTAGTGGTCAAGCCTGTGTATGAAATATCTTCCAAACAATGACACTATTAAAATATGTCAATATCAGCTCTGCTCCAGTATTTAAACACAAGTCTGCGTGAAATAAACACCATATGGAAAGATAATTAGCATTATTGTGGAAAGGTATGGTGCAGGGGCCAGGGCAGCTGACTTCGAAGTACAGGGCTCACTGTTCGATCCCCGGCTGCAGCGGCAGCTCAGCTCAGCACCGTGTGACTCTGGACAATAGCTCACTTATTTTCCATGAGGGTCCCCAGCGCCTTGAGACCCGTAAGGGTGAGTAGTTCTCACTTTACAAATACGGATTTATAATTTATTTATTGTACCACTGAAGGACAACAATAAGAAGATCCGTACTTGAAAACAGGCAAAAACGCTGGAAGGAGGGGCGGGGCTAAAAGCAACCATGGGGGAAGGGACGATGAGGAAGCAACCAGCAATAGGACGGGAAGCAGCAAGAAAAAGGTACTAGATCCCAGTGTGAGCAACGGATGAACACAAATAAAGTCAGTAATCTGTACTTCAGTATCACAATAAAGGTAGAGACAGAGGATTCTCTTAAAATTGTTGTGCACCCTCCACAGCTAACATACAATCACGCAAAAGATATGGCAGCTAAATTCCATTATAGCCTCACCCCACAGGAGACTCCATTGGTAGGAACACAAACACCAAAGATTATAGATGGATGGAAAGGTCTCACCCACATTTTCGTGGCATGCTTCAGCATCATGTGGAGGGTGTACTGCAGCTTCAAAAGAATCCTCTGTCTCTTCCTTTACTGTGATACTGTGGTGCACAGCGGATCAGCTTATTTGTGATTTGTTCTTTTGAATTAAAATATTGCCTGAAGGTCTTTCTTATGAAGAGGAACTGGTTGCATCTTTATTAGCCGGTCCACCTCTTTTGGGGCACACTTCTTTTAAGTAATGTCTACCACAACAGGGTCGGCTTTAGGGCAGTGCTACTGGTGTGACCGTACTGGGCACTGACTTGGGTTGGGGGCGCTGATATTTGGGAGTGGGTGCTGTGATTAGCAATAACTTATGATTTAAAAATACCTGTGGCAGAGTTCCTTATGCATCCAGTTTTCAGGCAGCATTAATAATGTCAAGATAACTATTTTTTTTTGTGTCCTCATCCACCTCAGGTTTTAATGACTTTTACCCTTGCCTTTTCTCTACGAAACAGACAACCATGGACCACCACAAGGGGTAGAGAAAAAGGGCGCTGGGTTAAGACACCATCCTCCTTCTGGTATATCTCTCTCAGACAACGTCCGATTTTCCGGCAGCTGCATAGAATGTACTGGGAGACCCTTGCAGCTTAAAGCAGAGAGTTATGCCGGTGTAATCATTGGACAGGGGTTCTTCCTATTATTGCTATTTTACGCATTCATTGAAATTAATGAACCCCCACCCAATTTTTCAGTATGTCCCAGAATCTTTTCCTCTTTTTGGACCCCATTCCTAGCAAGTCCATTCTTGACATATAAAATATGGACTCTAACCACTTTGAATGCTGAGGCGGTATTCCACTTATCCAGTTATGGCATATCTCCCTTCTGGCAAGCAATAGTGCGTAAAACAAAAAGTTTCTAATGACACCTGACTCACCCTCCATCACCCAAAGAATAATTAGTGAGAGGCTTACCTTTATGTGTATACCCCAAATACCTGAAAGTGTTGCTTCAACTTCCTGCCAAAAATTCTATATTTGTGTACATTGAGAGAACATATGTACATCTGTCGTTTTTCCAAGCCACACTTTGCGCAGGCAGCCAACTTTCCTTTCCCGATTTTGGACAGCTTTTCAGGTGTTATATATGTGTTATGAAGTGAAAAGAAGTGATTTCTCTTTTAAAAAGCAGGCTTAACAACAGTATAAAGTGTGTGCATCGATACATGTCAAATATGTTGTAAGTTGCAGTTCGGCAAGCATCTTCCCCATAGATCTTCTACCAAGGTGAATTCTCCATCGATGGTGTCTTGCAAACCCCAATACCAAAAGGAGACTTCTTTCACACTGTGGAGTTTACCAGCAAGTTGTTCCTCTAAATCATTAGGTGCGCCCAGTGGTGTTTTCCATGCCTGCGCCCAACTCTTCAATTGCATATACTTAAAATGGGAAATTTTATCCGCGATTAAGTCTTTTACCTTGCTCAATGGGAGTAGCTGTCCGTCCTGTGTAATCTCCCCCCAGACAAGTACACCATCTCGTTTATTGATAAGGTAAATTTATTCTTGAGGCATTCTGGTGTCCCCATGGAGTCCCAAATTGGGGCTGATAAGGAATAGTAGTCCATTTTAAGCCACCTTTTTATCATGTACCACATTCTGGTGAGTGTTGTAGTAATTTTAACGTAATCTTCTTGAAAAATGTTGGCTCCCCAAACTTAAAGGGAAAACCACCAGTGCCCATTTTGCTTGCTTTTATCATGGTGGAGAACATAACTCCGACATCCGTATCATCTGGGGTTCTAAAGATCATTCAGGAGTTAGTGATTTGAAAAGCCCAAGGCTAGTACTGAATGTGCAGTAACGATAGTCCCCCGTTCTCTCTCCGTCCCCGCAATTTTTTCCAAGAGATCAAAACCCCTTTAAATACCCAGATGAAAGAATTTATCGCCTGTTGGATCCTATCTTCTGTTGGTTTCTCTAAATGAAGAGGGATGTGTTAAAGAAATAAGTGATTTTTGGCAAAATCACCATTTTAACCAAATTAACCCGACTGAAAATCGTAAGAGGAAGATGTTCCCAGCTCTTCAGTAACTGCACTATTTCCCTAAACATTCTGAACAGATTAATTTCCGGGATTTTATTTATATCCTCCACAATTTTAATCCCCAGATATTTCATATCCTTTTTGATCAAAAGGTTATCTTTCCTCTGATTCCAGAACACAATTTCTGTTTTGGCCTCATTTACCAGATAACCTGATATTCTACCAAACCCCACAGATATCTGTATAGTATGAGATAACGCGGCCTCTAGGTCGGAGGTAAAGATTACCAGATCATCTGCATATAATGCTTTTTTTTTCTCCCAGGTCCCCCAAGAGGAGGCATGAGTGATAGTTTTTGTTCTCAATTTCTGGGCAAAGGGCTTAATATACAGATTGAATAACAGTGGGGACAGTGGGCATCCCTGTCTTGTACCCCTTGATATTTTAAAAGGTTAAGTTAAGTTCCCATTAACTAAAACTCTTGCAGCAGGGTTTTGATATATTAATTGAACTGCCCTACAGAATTTATCCCCTAGCTCGAGTCTCTTTAAAACCACTAACAAATAAAACCACCTAACCCTATCGAAGGCCTTAGAAGCATCTAACATAATAACTGCGAGAGGGGCGTAATAAGCTGTAGCCACATTATTTGTTCCAATGAGCCCATACGTTAGTTCATGAATGTACCTCCCCTTGATGAAACCCTTCTGAACCTTATGAATTAACCCCTGTGACCTTGGTCTGTCTCCCTGCCAGGATGGTGGTAAATGTTTATTATAATCAGTGTTCAATAGGGATGTAGGTCTATATGAATCTCAATTGGTGGGGTCCTTGCCTGGTTTCAAAATAAGCGAAATTGTCTCTTCATTCTAAGATCTACGAAGTTCCATCAAATTCTCTAAAATCTCTCTAATTACCTCTGTCAAAAAGGGGGTGAGGACATTCCCTAGAACCTTGTACAGTTCCGTGTTAATATCTGCGTCATCTTTCTACAGTATCTTCCAGATCTATGTGCTGGGCATCATAACATGTCATATCTACCTTCTGTCTATATGAGGAAAAGTTTTGTAGTTTTTTCCCAACATATTCCCCACCCAGTGCACCCTTCCCACTCCCCCTTGGAGAACCCACTGTCAAAATAACTCTTGTTATTAATGTTCCTGCTTGAGAGAGAGGTCAGAGTTTTGTCTAGGTGCCCGTTTGACTCACCATAAAATAGCACAGATGGTTAATATGCATGCTGCAAAGAATGCATATAGTGCATATCACAGATCTGTATTTATGTGGATAGCTGAGTGGATTACTGCTTCTGTCACAGAGAACCTTTTTTCACCGCAGTTCATGAGATATCACCATAATATAGAACAGTGACTGTTCTGAACTGTCTTCAAAGAGCTGCATGCAAACTGCATAAAATAGGTTAGGACATTCTGTGTTTTTTTCCTCCAGTCTTTCAATATCTATTCCTAAAGTTGCTGAAAAGTGTTTGCTTGGTTACAAATATATTTTTAATACTAAAGTCAGCCTTTACTCGTGATTTTAAATAAATGAAGTGGATATGAGAGATGGACATGGAGAGATGAGGGGCACTTTTGCTGGTGGTTGTGAGGGAATATGAGGAGGTGGTCCTACGAGGGACCCAAAAAATGATTGTCTCACCGGGCACCACCAGTTCTAAATCTGGCCCTGTACCACAATGCGGGGATTGGAATTCTTTGAAAGAATTAAAGAAGACTCAAGTGAAAACACTGCTACATGGAGCCCGGAATTTATTGTTCTTAATGAACCAAAGATCTTTTTGGAAGGTAAGGATATCTGGAAAGATTG
This sequence comes from Triturus cristatus, assembly GCF_964204655.1. Classification (NCBI taxonomy): domain Eukaryota; kingdom Metazoa; phylum Chordata; class Amphibia; order Caudata; family Salamandridae; genus Triturus; species Triturus cristatus. The sequence continues at coordinate 470,535,515 of NC_140590.1, read as the reverse complement.
GTCTATGATTGTGAGGAAATGTACCCGCAATTGGTTGGTACTGATAATTAAAATAGCCAAGAAACTTTCTGACAATATTCTGGTGCAGATAAAGACCAGTTAGAACATACTGAATGTTCTGATTACTATATCAATGTTTAAGAAAAATGGGAGGAGGCTAATAAGATAGTCTCTGAGTTCAAGGATTTCCATATGAACTCCAAGATACAAAAATTCCAGAAAGAACTGAAGATGTTCTCCCAATAAAAAAGTGTATCCATACTCAAGAGAGGATTTTGAATGGAAAGTGAAGAACCCTGCAGAGACATCCTTACAGAGCAGCTGGCCTCTAACTCAGAAAGTTCTTAGGAAGTGTCTTACAGGTGAAAAGGAAGACGAGGTCAACGGAGGGGTGTGCCATCACAGGGAATGTATGGTTCGATGGATTATTAGAATATTATTGGGGTGTGGCCCAGCTTTTATGGCTTCCCACAACAAATAAATCAGCCTTTTGTAGCCTGGCAAATCCAAGCATGCCCACCTTTTTTAGGAAGAGGCCGATGATGAGGAAGAGGAATAAAGTAGGCCTGGAATCAAAACTCTGCTCCGCTTGTGGAGTTTTTGGAATTCAGCAACTCCGCGTCCTGCAGAGAACACGGAGTTACTGATAAACTCCGCAATGGAGCAGAGGTTTTATTTTGTTGGCATGCTCGAAATATCCTTTTGCACACATCGGAGTGACTTGCCAGGAGCTCGTGATTTCCCATGAGATTTCCTAGCCATTCAGGAGTGCCCCGAGATTTGCTAGCCATTCGCAGCTCCTGCGAGATTTTGCAGTCGCTAACATGTCTTCCGGCCATGCCAGCGATTTCCAGCGGATATTTTGTGGCATCTTGAACGCACACAATTTACCACAACTGCAATCTGGGGAAGATTCTGTCCTCGAGAAGCATCAAAATCTTTTCGAAATGATGATTTGGAGTAAAAAACCTCCTCAAACGGTCTATTGGCATTTATTTTTTGTGCGAGGAGTCTTTTTCTTTTAGTTTTTTTTCCAACATGAAGGAAGTGCCCCAGAGTCTCCAAATTCCTGTTCCTGTCCAGCAGACTCCTCCCAGTGCTTTGCCCAATTCCTGGTCACTTTCCAGTCGGATTTTGAGTTGGAGCTGTAAGGATCTATCTTTGTGTCTGCTGCATATATACCATTGGATTTAAGGACTTTCCGTTCAAGATTTCACATGTAAGTTAAAAAAACTGTTGTATAAGGATTTTGCTTGTTTGATAGAGAGCATGCACAAGGATTTATTTATTTTTTTATTCAATGTTTTTTAATTCATTGTGGTGGTGGTGGCCTGCAGTTTCAGTAGGGGCCTAGTTATTTTTTACCTGTATTTTTCTTTTTTTGTAAAGGAAAGATATAGCACAGTTTAGTACATTTTCTCCATGTTTTCTAAAAAAAATGTGCAGTACCTTTTAATTCACTATGTGGTCTAGTCTGCCAATGGGCCTTCCAGGCAGTAGGCCAGTGCTCAACAGGCTGGAAATAAACTATCTGGCTTGAACGGTAGCCAGTGTGTCCGCTGAGCATGTATTCAGTGCAGCGGGTGCAGTTTTCACAGTGATTAGAACCAGTCTCTCACCCCAAAATGTGGAAAGATTAATCATGTTCAAAATGAATCAACCCTTTATACCACCAGATTGCACCATAACTGAAGCATGACAGGAGGAGGATGAGGGTGATTGGTCAGACTCAGGTCATGATAGTAGTGGGTTAGCTGTCCTACTTCTGGGCAATCCGCCTGAGTTTGAGGATGAAATCTACTTTTCTGACTACTACGCCTGAGCCACCAACCATAGAACTTTCTCTCTCTATCGCCAAACTGCTTTGATGATAAAAAAATATATATATAGCATGGGGAACATCATTTTATTTTGCTTGTTTGTGTCTGACTGGTTAATGCAGCCACAACATTTTAGACACATTTTATTGCTGGACTGGAGATGCACCAGTGTGCAGTGAAGAAGCCTCCCCCTACGCATTTCCTTCAAGGACATTGGAGACAACTTTGGGCCTGCCTCCATCCCGTGCCTATCTATCCTTTCTTTATTCCCCTAGCCGGACTTCCCTACATTATTTGATTTACAAGATTCGCCAATGTCTGTTTCATGAAAACAATGGATTGGCAATGTACCACCATCACCAAGCTTGAATTAGAACAGATAAATGGCATGCATTCCATGCACCAAAGGTTGATAATATGAGTGATTGTTGTTTGTGAGTGTGTTGAGATAATTCAAGTGGTGGCAGGCAGTGAGTGACACTGGGTGTTTGTTTAACCCTGACTTAGTTTGATTGTGATGATTTATAATGTTGGTGATCATTTTTTTCCTGCAGATGATTTTTCCCTTCTCCTTTGACACTTAGTGAGATTTGTTTGCCGGGTCCACACTGCTTTGTGTTCTGCTTCATAATCCTCAAAGACCCCACCAGTCCCTTTAGCTAACAAACACATATCTAGTCTACACAATAAATTACTCAATGTTTCTCTTGTTGTTCATCAACAGCGTTGCGCTACACGTCGATTAATCACATTTGAGTCAGGACTCACTCAGTGCGGATTCGGACATTTTACTTGATGGCGTGACTGCTTCAACAACTGCCACCAGAAGAAAGAAGTTATCAACTTCACTGAAACCAACCGATTTGGTGACGTCTAGTGATGATGACTTTAAGAGGTCTACCCAACTCTGATGAGAGAGGTGTGTTGATTTTATTTGATTTGCAAAATGCAATGTTGCTGGAGGCTCAAATTTGAAGCTATGTGGTGGATGGGAGGGGGGCACGTTGCTGTAGGTAACTGGTGACAGACATGTGGTAGTCATCACATTACGCATGTGCTGTTAGGATACATATTTTATTATGATGATGATTTGATGATGATCCTGAATATTGTGAGTTTTATTAGCCTAATACATGCAGCCACTTGTCTGTAATTGTTGGTTGTTGTAAAATTACTCTCGCCGAACTGATCGAATATCACTCATAAAATGAATGATTGCAAAAAGGCCCATTATTCTCTCTTGCGCTGCCTCTGAGTCTTCTTGGTGCACTCCTTATGAAGCTTACCTTTTGTCCTTCTCCTTGATTCTACAATATCATTTTTGTTTTCCTCCCACAACAGACAGATGATGTGAGAAAGTGGGTTTCTGTTGCAGTAACCCCCCCTTTTTTTTTTTGCCTAATAGCTGATGCACTTTTCCTTGTTGTGCCCTGGGCTCCTGCCAATCAGGTGCCCAGGGCCTATGTTCCTTCCTTAAAACACACAAACTCCCAATTGGCAAACCCTGGCCACATGTCAGCCCCTGGTAAATGGTACCCTAGGTACCCAGGGCCTTGTGACCAGGGAAGGCCTCTAAGGGCTGCAGCACTCATTGTGCCACCCTTAGAGGCCCTGTACCCTTACACACACACACACTGCCTTTGCAGGCTGAGTGTCTGGGTGCAGGACAAAACAAAGAGTCGACATGGCACACATCTCTGTGTGCCATGCCCATCACCTACACTGCCAAGGCATATGTCAGCCACCCCTCTGGCTGGGTGCCTTATGCCTATGGTGTGGGCACAGGAGCAGGAGCCCTGTGCCCCTACAGTACCCGGGTCCATTCCTGGGCACTGTAAGTACAGTGCTGCCTTTTACAAGTACATGGTGCTGAGAGCTCGTCAAACACGAGCTCCACAGCACCATAATGGCAACACTGAAGACTGGGAAGTTTGGTATCAAACTTCTCAGCACATTAAACCCACACTGATGCCAGTGTGGGATTTAATGTACTAAGCACCCCAGAGGGCATCTTAGAGATGCCCCCTTACAGCTAACCTACAATCCACGTCTGCTCTGAGGCTGCCCAGGCTGCCACACAGCAGACACGTTGCTGGACCCCTGGGTGGGAGAGCCCCTGCTCTCCCGGGCCTGCAACAATGCACATCCTGGGTGAGGTGAGAAATCTCCTCCCCCAGGATGAGCAAAGGGAAGCTTCAAAGGCATGCCGCCAGTTGGAGTTTCCCCAGGCCACTGCAACCCCCCACTCTGGCAGGAAGCTTGGCCGGAAACCCCATACAAGGACAGGGGATGTGCCAGCCTGCCCACCCCACCCCTCAGGTGGGGGAGGCGAGGTGAAGCACATCTCCGGGCTCTCGCCATCTTGAAGATGGGAGGCCCTACCCTATCAGGATTAGGCTACTGCCCCCCTCCCACAGGAGAGAGGCAGGATAGGGGGTGTAACCACCCCAGGACAAGGACCCATTGGTCCCTGGCCTTCACCTACCTGTAACGCCCCTAAATCTAGTATTTAGGGGCCCCCTGAACCTTCCTTCCCCAGATCCCAGATTCGAAACTACAAGAAGAGCAAGAAGAACAAAGACCTGCCCTGCAGCTGCTAAAAAGAGGAAGACACCAACTGCTTTGGCCCCAGCCCTACCGGCCTGTCGACCCTCGAACCTGCTCCTGCTCCAGCGCGGCATCTCTTGTGGCCAGCAACCTCAAAAACCCCGGAGGACCTGGCTACCTTTGAACTCTAAAGCCCCTGGGACTCCCATGAGTAGAGGCTCTACTCAGAAACCTATCTCTAACCCCTGGCAGCAGCCCGGAACCGCGAACCCAGCACACTCTGCACCAGCCAAGCCTGGCCAGTGCCGGAGTGAACAAAGACCCTGAGGACGACCCCACGGCGACTGTGACCCCGAGTCCAGCACCCAAGGACCCCCCTCGACATTCCGGAAGAAGCCTGCAGCCTCAGAACAGAGTGCCTCCGCAACCGCGATCAACAAGAGGGTAAGATTCCCGACATCACAAGGCACCCCTGCACCCGGCGCCCTGCGGCCCCCTGTGCCCAATCCCGGGGTACCCACCTAACCTACAACTACCCAACTTACCTCTCGAAGTGGTGGTGGCATCTGAAGCATCCTCGTGCCCGAGCTTGCAGCCTTTTTCCAAACCGGAACATTCCCATTGACTTCCATTGAGCGCCCGAAGGCTCAAAAGCACCCTGCACCCAGCCGCCCGAGTGGCCCTGGCAGTGCCCTCTCTACACTAACCTACTTCCCCACTTGCCCTGAGTAAGTGACCAGGAGCCCAGCTCCCACAGCCGCGTGGCTTGCCAGACAGCAGCCACCAACCAAGGCCCCCCTATCCCTCATAGGATAACATTAGGCCTAACTCTCTCTGCACCCGGCCGTCCTGAAACCGCTGAGGGTGAACCAACTGTACCTACCTGACACTGGGGGACCCCTGAGTCTATGCCCGGAATTTCAACTCTGCCAGTCGGGTACTTACCCTTAAACCGCTAACTTCATTTTCCTCATAGGGTAACATTGACTGGCTTTTTCTTGAAAAATCTTCTAAGTGTGAACTTTTCAAAACTGCAAATATTCACTAAAAATCAGCCAAGTGACAAAAACGAATTTACTCACCTGCTCTTAGGTGAGCTCCCAGTGCTGGATCTTGGTGCCCAGCCCTGACTCTGAAAAGTGTCCACAACTGTACTTACCTCTAACTCATTTTTCTTCCATAGGAAACCATTGTCTGCTTTTCTGTGAAATTTCTTCTAAGTGTCTATTTTTGCAAAATTGAAATATTCTTTTAAAATCGTACCATTTCTGCAAACGAAATTACTTACCTGTTTCTGATAAGCACCCCAGTCCTGGGTCTAGGTACCCAGTCCTGGATTACTAAAGTAACGATAAAGTACTCTACCTGCAATTTGAATTTCTTGCCATAGAGATCCATTGAATGTTTTCTTTGAAATATTTTCTAAGTGCTAACTTTTGAAATAGCTAAATATTATTTAAAAATCATTACAGTTATTAAGTCGACTTTCATCACTTGATTCTGAGTACTGACCCAGAGCTGGATCTAGGAGCCAGACCTGGAATTTCAAAAGTAATCTGAAAAGTAATTTATTACAAGACAACCTGAATTTACCATTGAGCTCAATGCATTGTTATGTTTAGGAAATAGGATTGTTTATTGCAACCAACTGTGACTGTTTACAAAAATCCATTGCTTATTGCAAAAGTATTTATATTCAATCTCTCATTCTGAGAAAAGTATATTTTTATTCCCTTTGTGGTTCTAAAAATAAAACAAGCATATATTTTATATATATAAACCATTGGCCTAGAGTTCAGTTATTGAGTGTGTGAAACCATTTGCTGACTGAGTGTGTACAATAAATGCTTTACACTGTCCTCAGGTACTGCCTTACTGCTCGACCAAGCTACCACTTTTGAGAGTAAGGTCATACCTAACTTTGACCTCTATCAGCCTCTGGGGGACTGTGGACTCTGTACACCCTGTACCCATTAGGGAACAGTATATACAGAGCCACTTTCTCACATTGGTGGATCAGCGGTGGGATACAAACTTGCATTTGTTGGACTACTTGGTTACCATCTGATCACACGACAGAACTCTTAAAAATTGCCTTTAGAATTCTGATTGGTTTTTCCAAAATTACTAAAAGTCTTGCTAGGGCCTTGGTTAAGTCCCATTAGAATTTTAGAAAAATAAAAGTCACTATAGTCAGGGTAGAGGGTTAGAACTGTCAGGTTAGAATGTCTCAAACAAACCCAGCTATTAGTGATAATAATAACATGGACCTGGTGGAGGAGCTCGACCTCACACCTTACTTACACTTGTCTTTCAAGGAATTGAGGTCCTTATGTAAACTCAAAAATTTACAAATGGGTCTGCATCCAACCAAACAAGGGCTCCAGGAGCTCCTGGCTGAGTATGCTAAAGACCACCCATCTGAACATGGTGATGGCCAGTCAGATGAGGAAAGGGATATAGGGGAGGTGGACAGCAACCTCCCCATACTATTCCCTAGGGAGGAGATGGCACCCATACCCTCCAACACAAGAATTAGCATCTGGGCACCTAGAGACCACACAGGTGGCTCTGGTCCCAGAGACAACACTGGGGGACCCCCCAGTGAAGAGGACAGCCTTGTGAGGCTGGCCAAAAGAATAGATCTAGAGTCCAGACTCCTGGCCCTAGAAAAGGAAAGGAGAGAGATGGGTTTAGCACCCATCAATGGTGGCAGCAATAATAAAAACAAGGATAGGGAGGAAGCTTCTGACCTTAAAATCCCCAAAGGGATTGTCCCTAAATTTGAGGAAGGTGATGATATCACCAAATGGTTCACAGCCTTTGAGAGGGCTTGTGATATCAGAAAAATAAAGAAACCTCTCTGGGGGGCACTCCTATGGGAACTGTTCTCTGGTAACTGCAGAGACAGGCTTTTGACCCTCTCTGGGCCAGAAGCAGGATCCTATGACCTCATGAAGGAAGCTCTGATTGAGGGATTTGGATTCACCACTGAGGAGTATAGAATTAGATTCAGGGGGGCTCACAAAACCCAGACCCAGTCCTGGATTGATTTTGTAGATTTCTCAGTGAAGACACTGGATGGTTGGTTAGCTGGACATGGTGTGCAGGATTTTACTGGATTGTACAATTTATTCATGAAGGAACATATTTTGAGGAACTGCACAAATGAAAAGTTGCATCAGCATTTGGTAGACCTAGGTCTAAAATCCCCCCAAGAATTGGGAAGAAAGGCAGACCACTGGGTCAAGACTAGGGTGACTAGGACGTCCACTGGGAGGGACCAGAACCAAGGGGTCCCAAAGCCTCCCCAGAAGAAAGAGAGTGAACCCCTTGTGGATAAAAGAAAGGAGTCCCAGGTAGCCCCCCAAAAACCTGACCAGGAGGGTGGGCCCAAAGACACCTCACAAACTAAACCAGGGTACCAAGGTAAGAATTGGGATCCCAACAGAATATGGTGTTTCAACTGTCAGAAGGCTGGACACCACACCCAGGACTCTAGCTGTCCTAAAAATAAGGTTCCTAGTACAGCTCCAGGGGTGACTAGTGTAGCCCCAGGGGTTGCCAGTGTAGCTTGGGAGGGAGGGTCCTCAGATGAGGAAGTCCTCCTAGCTTTCAACTGGGGAATGGGCCCAAGAAGCAAGCTGGAGATCCCAGAAGGAAGTAGACACTTCCACCACCTACTGGTGAATGGAATCCCAGCCACTGCCCTGAGAGATACCTGTGCCAGTCACACTGTGGTACATGACAGGTTGGTATTCCCACACCAATATGTCCCAGGGGAAACAAGAAGGGTAAGAACTGTCCCAGGGGGAGTCACTGTTAGGCCTGTGGCTATAGTGCCCCTAGCCACAGCTGGGTCCCTTAGATGGAGAAAAGTGATAGTCAGTAAAAACCTCCCCCTTGATTGTCTCTTGGGGAATGATCACTTAGATGTGGAACTGAGCCAAAGAGAGGTGCTGGCCCAATGCCAGGCCTCGCCCAAAGAACCTGTGGGGGCTCAACCTGCAGTCAGTGCAGCTGAGTCCCAAAAGAGTGAGAAGAAACAGGGTAGGCAAGGTGGGCAACTGTTAGCCACAGTTCCAGAGAGCCAGGGAGATTCTATCCCAGTAAGGGAAAACTCCCACAATGGCACTGGTAAAGCCCCCCCTAGCCAACAGCAAGACCTGGCTAGTCAGGCAACTGTCCAGCCTGAATTAGTGGCTCCTCAGGTGGCAGAACAAAGGGTAGAGGAGGGGTGTTCTCTACCAAGAGTAGGGACCCCCTATCCTCAAACAGACCAACAGCTAGGACCCAAAGAGAACTATAAAATAGCCCCCTCACTTGCCAGTCAGGAGCTAAAGGTGTGGTTCTGGGCACTGACAGCTGTCAGCAGCCTCTGCTGGGTGTTAGCCTTCATGGCAGCCCTATCCTTGGCATGGTGGCCTAACCCCCTGCCAAATAGCAAGTCAGGCCCCCTGACCTTATTGGTCATGGTGGGGTTGCTCAAGCTGTGGGTAGCCTCTGTGGGTAAGCTGGGCCTAGCCCTGGCTAAGTTAGAAACTACCGAGGTATACACCTCTAAACCCAAAATAGAAAGATGGGACCAGGACAGTAAAAGACAAGGAGGAGCCTTGGGAGTTAGGTCCTGAAACTAAGACAGGCCAGCTCCCCAAAGGGACTGACCTAGGCAGAAGGATGTAAGGCAGAGTAGGCCCTGCAACTTTCAAACCACTTCCCCAACTCTTCCTCGCCTGAAAGACTAGGTAGACTCTCCCAGCTTTGGCAGAAGTCTCCTGGCCTTTGGGCTGGGGGGGGCTTGTGTGAGAAAGTGGGTTTCTGTTGCATTAACCCCCCCTTTATTTTTGCCTAATAGCTGATGCACTTTTCCTTGTTGTGCCCTGGGCTCCTGCCAATCAGGTGCCCAGGGCCTATGTTCCTTCCTTAAAACACACAAACTCCCAATTGGCAAACCCTGGCCACATGTCAGCCCCTGGTAAATGGTACCCTAGGTACCCAGGGCCTTGTGACCAGGGAAGGCCTCTAAGGGCTGCAGCACTCATTGTGCCACCCTTAGAGGCCCTGTACCCTTACACACACACACACTGCCTTTGCAGGCTGAGTGTCTGGGTGCAGGACAAAACAAAGAGTCGACATGGCACACATCTCTGTGTGCCATGCCCATCACCTACACTGCCAAGGCATATGTCAGCCACCCCTCTGGCTGGGTGCCTTATGCCTATGGTGTGGGCACAGGAGCAGGAGCCCTGTGCCCCTACAGTACCCGGGTCCATTCCTGGGCACTGTAAGTACAGTGCTGCCTTTTACAAGTACATGGTGCTGAGAGCTCGTCAAACACGAGCTCCACAGCACCATAATGGCAACACTGAAGACTGGGAAGTTTGGTATCAAACTTCTCAGCACATTAAACCCACACTGATGCCAGTGTGGGATTTAATGTACTAAGCACCCCAGAGGGCATCTTAGAGATGCCCCCTTACAGCTAACCTACAATCCACGTCTGCTCTGAGGCTGCCCAGGCTGCCACACAGCAGACACGTTGCTGGACCCCTGGGTGGGAGAGCCCCTGCTCTCCCGGGCCTGCAACAATGCACATCCTGGGTGAGGTGAGAAATCTCCTCCCCCAGGATGAGCAAAGGGAAGCTTCAAAGGCATGCCGCCAGTTGGAGTTTCCCCAGGCCACTGCAACCCCCCACTCTGGCAGGAAGCTTGGCCGGAAACCCCATACAAGGACAGGGGATGTGCCAGCCTGCCCACCCCACCCCTCAGGTGGGGGAGGCGAGGTGAAGCACATCTCCGGGCTCTCGCCATCTTGAAGATGGGAGGCCCTACTCTATCAGGATTAGGCTACTGCCCCCCTCCCACAGGAGAGAGGCAGGATAGGGGGTGTAACCACCCCAGGACAAGGACCCATTGGTCCCTGGCCTTCACCTACCTGTAACGCCCCTAAATCTAGTATTTAGGGGCCCCCTGAACCTTCCTTCCCCAGATCCCAGATTCGAAACTACAAGAAGAGCAAGAAGAACAAAGACCTGCCCTGCAGCTGCTAAAAAGAGGAAGACACCAACTGCTTTGGCCCCAGCCCTACCGGCCTGTCGACCCTCGAACCTGCTCCTGCTCCAGCGCGGCATCTCTTGTGGCCAGCAACCTCAAAAACCCCGGAGGACCTGGCTACCTTTGAACTCTAAAGCCCCTGGGACTCCCATGAGTAGAGGCTCTACTCAGAAACCTATCTCTAACCCCTGGCAGCAGCCCAGAACCGCGAACCCAGCACACTCTGCACCAGCCAAGCCTGGCCAGTGCCGGAGTGAACAAAGACCCTGAGGACGACCCCACGGCGACTGTGACCCCGAGTCCGGCACCCAAGGACCCCCCTCGACATTCCGGAAGAAGCCTGCAGCCTCAGAACAGAGTGCCTCCGCAACCGCGATCAACAAGAGGGTAAGATTCCCGACATCAAATGGCACCCCTGCACCCGGCACCCTGCGGCCCCCTGTGCCCAATCCCGGGGTACCCACCTAACCTACAACTACCCAACTTACCTCTCGAAGTGGTGGTGGCATCTGAAGCATCCTCGTGCCCGAGCTTGCAGCCTTTTTCCAAACCGGAACATTCCCATTGACTTCCATTGAGCGCCCGAAGGCTCAAAAGCACCCTGCACCCAGCCGCCCGAGTGGCCCTGGCAGTGCCCTCTCTACACTAACCTACTTCCCCACTTGCCCTGAGTAAGTGACCAGGAGCCCAGCTCCCACAGCCGCGTGGCTTGCCAGACAGCAGCCACCAACCAAGGCCCCCCTATCCCTCATAGGATAACATTAGGCCTAACTCTCTCTGCACCCGGCCGTCCTGAAACCGCTGAGGGTGAACCAACTGTACCTACCTGACACTGGGGGACCCCTGAGTCTATGCCCGGAATTTCAACTCTGCCAGTCGGGTACTTACCCTTAAACCGCTAACTTCATTTTCCTCATAGGGTAACATTGACTGGCTTTTTCTTGAAAAATCTTCTAAGTGTGAACTTTTCAAAACTGCAAATATTCACTAAAAATCAGCCAAGTGACAAAAACGAATTTACTCACCTGCTCTTAGGTGAGCTCCCAGTGCTGGATCTTGGTGCCCAGCCCTGACTCTGAAAAGTGTCCACAACTGTACTTACCTCTAACTCATTTTTCTTCCATAGGAAACCATTGTCTGCTTTTCTGTGAAATTTCTTCTAAGTGTCTATTTTTGCAAAATTGAAATATTCTTTTAAAATCGTACCATTTCTGCAAACGAAATTACTTACCTGTTTCTGATAAGGACCCCAGTCCTGGGTCTAGGTACCCAGTCCTGGATTACTAAAGTAACGATAAAGTACTCTACCTGCAATTTGAATTTCTTGCCATAGAGATCCATTGAATGTTTTCTTTGAAATATTTTCTAAGTGCTAACTTTTGAAATAGCTAAATATTATTTAAAAATCATTACAGTTATTAAGTCGACTTTCATCACTTGATTCTGAGTACTGACCCAGAGCTGGATCTAGGAGCCAGACCTGGAATTTCAAAAGTAATCTGAAAAGTAATTTATTACAAGACAACCTGAATTTACCATTGAGCTCAATGCATTGTTATGTTTAGGAAATAGGATTGTTTATTGCAACCAACTGTGACTGTTTACAAAAATCCATTGCTTATTGCAAAAGTATTTATATTCAATCTCTCATTCTGAGAAAAGTATATTTTTATTCCCTTTGTGGTTCTAAAAATAAAACAAGCATATATTTTATATATATAAACCATTGGCCTAGAGTTCAGTTATTGAGTGTGTGAAACCATTTGCTGACTGAGTGTGTACAATAAATGCTTTACACTGTCCTCAGGTACTGCCTTACTGCTCGACCAAGCTACCACTTTTGAGAGTAAGGTCATACCTAACTTTGACCTCTATCAGCCTCTGGGGGACTGTGGACTCTGTACACCCTGTACCCATTAGGGAACAGTATATACAGAGCCACTTTCTCACAGATGATGGTTGGCTGCTCATTGCCCAGATGAATATTGTCTATGTGTATTGTTTGTCTTTGTCACACCTTTCACAAAATCCCCTTTCCCATCCATTTATCAGACCCCTAAACCACTTCCCCTTCAACCATTGTCCAACAAAAATCTAAAATGTCCATTATCCATGAAAAATTCCAAACTTTATAAACCCCAATCCCAACTCCCACATCTCCACCCTCTCCACCTAAAACAACAAACAAGTCCCACAAACCAAAACAGAAGTTTAAAAAGTTTGCAGAGGGCACTAGCATGATGGGCTAGGCTCATTAAGGTGCCTCTCCATTTGTCACTGCCAGGTTTCCTTCCGTGCCAGCCTAGAAAGGACATGGCGTAGTAGAGTGCTGTCTGAGAGGGGGGCAGCAGTGTGTGATATATGTCTGGCAGCTGCTTGCACCGATGTTGTGGATTGGAAGAAGCTGGAGGTGCTGGTACTGCGGCCTGGCTGGGGCCCTGGGCAGCTGCCTCATCTTTCTCTTCCTCCATCAGGGCCACCAGCTGCTGGTACTCGGCCTGTATCGCCTCCAGCTTCCGCTGAAACAGCCGGGCTTCTACATCCTGCGAGATGAGCCATGGTGATCAGGAGCAGCTAGAAAGAAAAAAGACAAATTGTAAACAATGGTCTGTGCCAAAAGCTTGTTTAACCCCTTCGCCGCGGCAGGAATTCTGCCGCGGCGCTGGGGGGGTTTGGGGGCAGGTGCGGTGGCGCTGTGCTCGTGACGGAACCACTCCGTCATGAGCCACGGTTGAGCTGTGCTCATGACGGAGTGGTTCCGTCACGTCTCCGCCCACTGCGCTAATCGCCCGCACGGGCGGGGAATTAGCGCCGCGTGGGCGGAGGGGCCGCCAACGGCTGCAGCATGATGGAACCACTCCGTCATGAGCACAGCGCAACCGTGGCTCATGAAGGAGTGGTTCCGTCATGAGCGGGGAAGGGGTTAAAATTATGTAGAGAGAGGCACAGTAGCGGTACATTGATGGTCCCCTAGGGCCATTTGAATTGATGTGATTAGAGTCACAACCACCATTACCCGCTCTCGTAAAACTAAAAGCAAATGGCAGTCCGAAATAATTAAAGTGGGAATAAAAACAGTAACACACCAGTTTTTTAAAACTGCTGTTGTCTTTCTTTGAAGGATTTCCTAGTAAAGTGTTTAGATGGTGTGGGCTTCACAAATTAGGCCTATTTACTAAAGAATAGTCTACTAAAAACTGTCCAAAGTGATCAAACCTTTGTCTCTGCAAGGTTTGGGAAGCCGCTGGTCTTTTTGGGTCAAGGTATTTTTCTTTTCTCGTAAATAGCTGGTAATACAAGCTGTCAACAGGGATTGCCAAACAAGAATGCTTGTCTTGCTATGTGCATGGTATTTCTGTTAACACCTCAGGTCTATTTAACCTTTAACTCACTCAGCTATAATCTACATACTTTTGCTAAAGTGCCCTACAGGATGTTGAATTGCTATGTCTAGGCATTATTATTTTCCTATGTTGTCTACAACAGAGTGCCCATGTTCTAGTTCATATGTGATTCACATGTATAGTGTACTTGCTTATAAACTAAAAAGTAACTAAACAACAGACACCTTGTGTGGAAATTGAAAAATAAAAACAAATTACCTCTCATTAATGAGAAAGGCATTATGTACCAGGGACTGGAGTACTCGTAGTATTCTTTCTCTTGCTGTGCTAAATTAATTTATGGCTGTATGCCTCACTTGTCGCCCTAGTTGTACTCAAAGTCTCTGCAGTCTGCAGCCGGGGCAGCTGTAATAGACAATTATTTAATTCCAATGGCCCTGCACTTCTCCAATGCCTTTCGATTTTACCCTGACTACAAGGCAGATAAATAATATGAATACTACACATCACGTATAAATTAAATTAATTATGTGGACATCCTATCTGCCGCAAGTAGACGGTAGGAAAAGCCCTGTACTGCAGTACAGTCAGTGAAAGGATTAAGGACCGGGGTATAGCTTTGGCACATTCGTCACAGACTATTCCATCCACAAAAGTCAGGCAAATTACATTATCCATTCAGGATTGCATTGTTCCTCTAGTATTCTTAATCTCAATCCTTGGCTTTGATATACACCATTTATGTTTTAAATTTTCTCATCCACTCTTTCACCATAGAAAACCGGTCATCATTATCCAATCAATCCATTCATCCAAACATAGCTCTGAACAAACCTTTCACCAACATCCATTTACCCACCCAGGCAGCCTCCCCAGTGGAAGTGGTGACTGCTGTCATCACATCCCCTCCACTGGCACCGTCCCCGGCACTGGTGGTCTGTGCAGCTAGAAAAAAAGATTACACAGTTATAGTCTTAGATGCCAGATACGCCTCCCCCTATTTTTCTAAGCAAAATATACCCATAAAACAAAAGCTCACTACTGTTCAGTTACATAATAATAATCCATATTTGTAAAGTGTGACCATATCACCCCTTAGGGTTTCAAGGCGATGTGGGCCATCGTGGAGATTAAGTAAGCTATTGCCCTGAGTCACATGATGCTGAGCTGAGCTGCTGTCGGCACCAAGGATCGAACCGTGAGCCCCACGGTCTGGAGTCAGCCACTCTGGCTTCTGCGCCCCACCTCTCCCGTTACGGTATCTTAATCTTCCATCAAAAATTCAAAACATCACTTTTGGCATTTTGTTGGTTGGCAATCATTGAAACACCAGGTAGTCAAGCCAGACAAAAACGTTTTGTAATGGAGGGGCAAAGCTATAAATAATCTGAGTTATTGAAGCACTGAGGTGAATGAAGTAGATATAGTCTTATTTGGAAAAGGCAATAGGGCTGTCCTCCTCATACTTCCTGTCATGCTGCATGGTCATTAACTGCTGGTATACTATGATATTCATACATACACAACACTGGGGGGTCCACCGTGAACACTCTCTCATTTTACTGTTTGAGCATGGGCAAGAAAAAGAAAGCCTTCTCAACAAACATGCGTTGAATACCTTAATTGGGCATGCAGTCTTCACAGTAGAGTACCTGAACTAAAATTGGTTCTCTGAGTCTTACTGAACCACCACTCCATAAGGGGAGAGGGAAAGCATACAGACATAGTGGAAGAAAAAGCACGCTACAAACTAGTACAGATAGTTTGAAGTCAAATATAGAAACTTTAAATATAGCAAAATAAATAATAAATAGGATAATGCAGGGATAACAACAATTTAGTAAACAGATCAAAGTGGAGTTGGAAAAAAATTAGGAGATAGGCACAGTAAAAGGAAAAAAAATATTTCTAAATGGGGAGCGTTAAGAGAATCAAGATAGGGAAATAATATTAACAGGAGGACTTACTGGTCCCAGCAGAGACATCGGCACTAGTATTGCCACCTCCAGCCCCCTCACCTGCCGGCACGTCAGTGGTGGTATTATCCCTCCTGCCCTTGGATGCCGATGTAAGAAATAAACAAAGGAAAAGAAAAAAAAGATTAGTGGTACAGTTAATCTCCCCAAAATTATTTTGACAGGGCGAGGCAAATGCAGTAACATTTGATTTAACTTTTATAAATGAGATCTCCTCTCCTATTGGTATTGTGGATCTATTCCTTAATTTCCTAATCCTATTCCAAATTTCCTAAACTACATTTTGGGACTAGTAATAAATTGCAACAAATGATCTCTACTTCTCATTCTCAATCACTCACCCTTTGACGGGTCAACTCAGTCTGATGCATGCTTAGTTACTAGTTACTAACTACACATCACTGGGAAATCGCTTGGGGTTGCAAGTTGGGACTTTAAGAGCAACAAAAAATAAAGGTACAATGAAGTTAGAGAATGTTCCAGCTCACTAATAATGCCAATAACTACCACTATCTTAGTGACAGGCAGAGGAGTCTATGCATGACTTCTTAAATAAACAGTCCAAGCGAGCGTCAATGAGTAGGATTAGGTAGGGCCGTCGAGCACCTGTCTACTCTAGGATGATCACATAATATTTGCAACATAAACTTAACATACCCAAGTGTGAGCAGCGTGCTTGTTAGTTGGGAAAAAAACATTAGCATAGATAGAGCACTACAAAGAAATAATTTTTACACACCAAGCTCTGAAACCTCCACGCCCAGCAGGTCAAGCAGGTCCTGGTCCCTATCCAGGATGTCCACCAACCGGTGCATAAGCTGTTGTTGGGTGCACCAGACTCCAGAGCAGCGGAGAGCACCACAGCCCACCCTCTCCCACCGTTTCTTACACTCCCAGATGGCATACCTGCTACCAGGGCAGGTGGCGCTGCATGTGAAAAACAAGTGCAGCCACCTCCACCTATGAGAATAACGTGCGGGCTGCACCCCTTTGCAGCGCGGCCTACCGCAAGTTAGGCGGCTGCAGCTGGTTATGTTTGTTCAGGGGGGCCTGGGGCTTCTGCTCCTCACTCTGCCATGGCGATGGGTGGGGACCGTGGAAGAGAAGAAAGTAGATGAAACAAGAAAGAAAAAGAAGGAAGGAACGACAAGAAGTAAGAAAGTAAAGTGAAAAATAAAAAAGCACAAATTTCACGCAAAAACATAAACAAAATGAGAAAAAACATAAAATACAATATCACAAAACAGGGTACGGTTAAATAAAAAATTGGGGGTAGATAGGTTTCAGAGGGGTAGGATTAAAAAGATTAGGCAGGGATTGACAAGTAGACCCCGCACCATAAACAGAGCAATGCATGCAAACCCGTGGTGCCGTTCGTGTGCGATTCCCGGCACAAGCTCATATTTCGTGTTGCCTACAATGGAAAACATCACATGAACAGGCGTGGCAAGCAACTCATCTGCTTGTGGAACTCCACGTAGCCCTGCAGAGTTTTTTTACCACATGGTGCAGGTATGCAAACTCCGCCTGGGACTAGAAAAAAGAAATAGCAGAAGGTCACTTGGGAGCATATGGCCGAAACATGTTGCCAATTGTTGATTATGATGGATGTGCAAGACATTCTTCACGTCAACGTCCACTGTTTTTTTCTTTCAATCCTGCCATGTTTACCCACTGAATAAAGGATATCCACTTTAGTTTATGCGGAGGTAGTTTTTAGAAATGAATCTGGACCCGTCAATTGACCAGAAGTACATTTCCCTTGTAGCAAGGTTGAGATCAGTGTGTTGGTACTGTCTTAACACTGTGAGGTGAAACCATGCCATGGAAATGTGGGTGAGGCTTTTCCTTCCATAGTCTTTGGATTTTGTGTTCCTATCATTAGAGACTTCCTTGGGGTAAGGTTATAGAGGAATTTATCTGCTATATCTTTTGTGTGATTGTATTAGTCTGTAATTCATCCATACTCCATCGAATGGTCAAAAAGACGAAGAAGGAAGTGAAACCAACATGTGCTGCCCAGTGAGAAGCAAGGAAATCAAAGTGACAATGAAGCCCACCAATGGTAAGTAGTTGGCTGGCTAAAAGCCCCTTTGCACAGGTTTGATTTGCTTTTTAAGAAACAATAGGTTGCTCTATGTGCTGTCACAGGCGAGACCTGAAAAGGATACTCCCTCCCTACAACCTTCTTTAACCAAAACGCATAGCGGCAACTTATTCAGCTTTTTAGTAAACATCTGCTGCTTGCACAAACACCACATGGAAATATTCAATTTTATATCTGGTCATATCCTTAACATTTATTTTGCTACAGAAGATTGGGTGCATGATGCCTCACACTCAGCTGCTGATACTGCCTAGCCACACCACATGAGGTGAAATTGATATACTCCCTTCGCTCTATAAAGAGAGGTGGCGGTCTTGCAGTCTCTTAAGGTTTTCCAGATTAATCATAATATATTCCCTCAGGTTATGTGATTTTACCAGCTCAGTATTAGCAAATTGCTCCATTACTACTATTCAGGCTTACTGTCCTTCATACACTCACCCCTTCACCTCTGCTTCACTCGAGGTACCTTTGGTCATATCATAAACCCTACCTTATTTAATATCTATGTGGCCCCACTAGGTTGTCTCATTCAGTCATTGTTCTCACCTTCTTGTCATGTGTATATGACACCTGCAAATGACAACCCACCTGGTGTTTCTAGCTTTTGCAACTGTCTCAATGCTGTTGTCACATAATTGGCTAATAACTAAATCAAGATCAACAGAGATAAAACAGTCATCCTGATTATAAGCAAATCTGATTATAAGCAAATCTGCCTCTGTAGAGCCTTCCACATGGAGGCCATCCAAACTCAGTCTCCACCTAAACCAGTCTGAAACAAAGGCAAACTGGGCTTCTGGCTTGACCAATTGTTTCTCTTTCTGCCCAAACCAATACAATGTCATCCTTCCTTTGTGTCTACTTCACAAAATCATTCCATTTCTATTTCTATCCCTGTCTTCATGTTAATTGGTTGTTCAATTAGGTATTTTCTCTTGCCTAAACAACTGCAATTCTCTATGTCATTCTCCAAGACTATTCTCTGCATTGTCTTCTGCGCATTCGACATGGAGCAGCCCATCTCATTCTTAATCTACCTAAACATGCCCTCATCTCTCACCATTTGTTTCCTGTTTACTGACTACATGTCTGTCTCATGTACTGTTCAACCCTCTGTGTTTTGTTCACTATGCTTGTCATAAGTCAGGTCCTCTTTTACTTCAAGACAAATTTCAACCCTACTGTCCCCGTGCTTTTTGTGCTCTTCGACACTCAAGCTACTCACAATTTCAAATGCTTCCCACTCCTGCATATGAAGATGGACATTTTCCTATCTCACACTCTGCTTTGCTTCATTAATTCTTTGAAAATGTTTCTGTTCAATAGGTGTTTACTTCACTTAGGACTACATTTATGAAGCCGTTTTAAGGTTGCAAAGGGCCCGATTCACAGAATTATGCGAACATTAAAAGGTATTTCCAACTGTTCAAAGCCTACATTGTGATTTGGTAACCTGCTACAGAATTGCAATTTGGGTTTGCAAGTTGATATTTGGAAAGGTCGTGTTTAGGGCATCCCTTCCAAATACTGGTTCGCATTGGTATGTAAGAATGTTTTGCAACAGAAATGCAGCTGCAAAACATTTGTAGTTTACCACCAACTCAAAGTTGCTGGTAAACCATCTGCAGATGTGAAGGGGTCCTCAAGAGGCTCCCTCCCCTTTGAGAATGTAAGAGCAGAGAGTAGTCCAAGGGGCCACAGCCCACTCTTAAAAAAATGTACTTAAACATTTCTTTTTTTTCTTTGTTTAAACATATTCCATTTTCCTTTAAGGAATATGGGATGCTTATTTTTTAAAAAAGATTGCTTTATTTAAAAACAAACACAGACATGGTGGTCTGCTGGCCACCATTTCTGTGATGGCAGCGAATCATAGTGGGTCACAAATTGCTACCTACCTCATTAATATTCATGAGGTACTTCTATTTGCGTCCCACTATCGGTCTCTATTTAGGGAATAAGAGCTAAATACCCCTTTGTACATTAGTAATAGCAATTACCAAATAGCGATTCACAAAACAGTGCTATATGGTAATCAATTTTACTATTGTTCATGCATCTAGCCCTTATTTATCATCTCATCCCTTGTTATTTGGGCCCTTATGGGCATTGTCGACATTGCTAAGTTAGCATGAGCTTCGCTGCCATGATGCTGCTTTTGCACACATTACTACACGCCTTTGTTTTTGCAACACTCTGTTTGTGCCATTCACATGAGAACGGGCGGCTTTCGCGTTCTCTGACTTTCCTGGAGTTTAGTCTGAACACAATGTGGTAGGTCGATCAACAATGCCTCTTGTTATTCTGTTCTGGTCAGTCCCTAGCACCTAAACATAACACGCTACACACAGCTGCAGTACTGTAGACTCGTGCTTTGATATTACGTTGTGGCATGTTGTTTTAACACACTTGGAGAAAGCCGTTCCATGGAGAAGAGCTCTGCTGTTCCTATGATGTAAAACTTACATACAGGCTTTAAGGTATGGGGTCTGCTGTCAAAGCCCAGAGGTCGTCCTTTTTATAAAATAAACTTCTTCAAGTCAAGGGGAGGGTGGTTAGGCCTAAAAGCCCTTATTTCCACAGTCCTTATAAAATGACTTCTCCCTTTGTATTCTATGGAGTTATAACCATCCTAACTGTGCTAAGTTTATGCATTTTGCTGCTAGTAGTGGCACATATACTGTATTGTAGAGCACGATAGTTAAAATAAACATTTTGAACTATTTCAGTGTCTCTGCCTATTCTCATTGTGGAGAAGTATGAGTGAGTGAGCAAAAGAGTACGTCTTGCTACTGCTGTTCCTGAGATAGTCAGGAGTGTTGTGTTCTGGGTTGTCTAATCATTTGTAGCTCTGTGATCTTTGAAGGAGAACGAATGAGACACTATAGCTAGTCGGTTTGGGATTTTGGGTACTGATATGGTAGGTTGGTACACCCCTATTCACTGAGGTCCTGTTTTCCTGCACATAGTTCTATGTATGGAATGGCATGGCATGGTGAGCAAAAAAACGATGGATTTAGGCCCAGATCTCTGTACTGGGGTGAATGTATGACATTGTTCTGCATTCTGTCCATCAATAGTTCTTTTTGCATTTGTCACCCCGAGTGGGACGGGTATGCTCAGACGTGAGTCCTGTGCTCTCCATGCCACTGGAATCAAGCTATCCTGGCTAAAGAGAGGTGAAACCCCG
Organism: Triturus cristatus; assembly: GCF_964204655.1. Lineage (NCBI taxonomy): Eukaryota > Metazoa > Chordata > Amphibia > Caudata > Salamandridae > Triturus > Triturus cristatus. Next base: position 470,514,474 of record NC_140590.1, on the reverse strand, counting down.
AAACCGGTCCAAGGATGCTTGTTTCCAGTCCAGGGAGGACCTGACCTGGCAGTTCGGGCTGGACTGTTCCCATTGGGCACAGGGTCAAGACTGATTTGCATATGGCTGGGTCCAAACTGGAATGGCATGGTGAGCAAAAAAACGATGGATTTAGGCCCAGATCTCTGTACTGGGGTGAATGCATGACATTGTTCTGCATTCTGTCCATCAATAGTTCTTTTTGCGTTTGTCACCCCGAGTGGGACGGGTATGCTCAGATGTTAGTCCCGTGCTCTCCATGCCACTGGAATCTAGCTATCCTGGCTGAAGAGGGGTGAAACCCTGAAACCGGTCCAAGGATGCTTCTTTCCAGTCCAGGGAGGACCTGGCCTGGCAGTTTGGGCTGGACTGTTCCCATTGGGCACAGGGTCAAGACTGATTTGCATATGGCTGGGTCCAAACTGGAATGGCATGGTGAGCAAAAAAACTATGGATTTAGGCCCAGATCTCTGTACTGGGGTGAATGTATGACATTGTTCTGCATTCTGTCCATCAATAGTTCTTTTTGCATTAGTTCTGTGTATATGCAGAATTCCATCAACACCCTCAGCACCAGAATACCCTCCTGGGTGACAGTTTAGCAAATTGACAAATTTGTCATCAATAAGGAAGACACTAGCAGTAAAAACAATGGAGATGACAGAGATTCTCAAGTCTCGTACACAGGCTTGATGTGAGCAGGACAGAAGCACCACCGACTCTTCAGTGTCTGTTATGAGACTAAGGGACACGATGCAGTGTAGGACACATACAAGAGAGAGAGAGACAGAGAAAGAGAAAAATTAAAGAGAAAGAGAGGGGGAGAGAGAAAGAGTAAAAGAGAGAGAGAGGGAGAGAGAGAGAGAGAGAGAGAGAGAGAGAGAGAGAGAGAGAGAGAGAGAAAGAGAGAGAGACCATAGGCAGGAACACCGAAGGTGAATTTTGTTTGGGGAAAAGAGCAAAAAATATTTCAGCTGAGGTGTTTTCTTCAAGAGAGATGCTGCTGAAGCAGTGCATTGAATGCAAGAAGTAAACATTATTGCAAATGATGAGCAAATATTTGGAAGCATAACGTCAAAGTCTGTGAACAGTGTAGGAAGTGTGTCAGGAGCATATTAGGGTCAGCCTTCAGGCAGAAGAGGTGATTTTGGGTCGAATAGTTTGGATGCGAGGTGCTGGGAAAATGATTCTGAGAGACATTTCCCGGTGAGCCTATATGTGGTCCTGATTTAAATGTGTCAGCCAGAGTGGCCTATCCCTCAACAGTATATGTAGGTCATCTTTGCACTACCAACTCTCCTGGCACCTACTAGTGTCTTTGTTCTTGTTGGGTTGAGTGGCCCTGTGTTCATTGAAGCTACCCTGACCTCTTCTGCATCCATTCGTAGGCTGCATTGGGTATGTGTGGTTCTTTGAGATGGCTGTGGAGTCTAGAGTAGGCAGTGTGAATGTTGTAACCCCACTACATCGATGGTGCTTCAATGATGGGTCACTGCATTGAGGCCTCTCTAGCAATGTAACAACTACATTGATTGCAGCTGCTAAGGTTACCACTGCATTCATTTAGATAAGTACAATAATATTTAATATAGGGTAAATAATTTAGGTAAAGGTAAGGAATTATATTCAAGTTTGCATCAAAATAAAGAAGGGTAAGGTTATTGTATGTACTGCCATTAAAATTGCTGTAACTAGTTGCTAGGCTAAGGATAAATATCTTATTGAATTTCATTTTGTTTACTTAAGAGTAAGCGTAGCATTTGGGTGAAGTTAAAGACAATTTTTATTTTTATTTAATGTGATTTAAAATAATGAAGGGTTAGGTTTAGTATTAAGGAAAGGTTTAGTTGTAAGGTTATGGATTATTTTTTTATTTAATGTTAATTCATGAATGGGTAAGGTAAGTTTTAGGTTATGGAAAATATTTATTTCATGTTTAATTGAATTTCAAATAATTGGGTGTTGTAGTTTGTATTAGGTGTAAAATGCCTTATTTATTTTAGTTTAGCATAAGCATTACAATAAAGTTAGGGGCTTTATTACAGGCCTCTTGCGCCTCCGGTGCGTCACTTTTTGTGACTCACCGGCGGCGCAACCTGCTGCCCCATATTGACAAGGACACATAAAGCCACCCTGCATGGCTTTTCACGTCCTTGTAAATATGGCCCATTTACACGCAACACTTTGCATGAAAATGGCATGCCATGGGTATTGCTATGGGTGTTCCGAAACAACACCCATGGCTTCTGCCGCATTTCCAGATTTACGAGAAATCGCAAATCTGGAAATGCGTCAGAATGCTATGCCTCCCCAGGGGAGGCGTGGGGAGGCACAACGAGCAGAAATGTTTTCATTACTCCTCGTTTTTTCCTCTTTCTATGCATGTTGCATTCTGCAGCACACTAGGAAGAGGAAATCACCTCTTGTGATTGTTTTTGTGCAGGAAGATGTTCCTTCCTGCACAAAAACAATCATCGCTGTGACGCAGGCACCATTGCACCATGGTGCAAGGGTGCCTGCATTGGCGCATTGCAGCTAATTGTGCGCCAGCTCAGGGGAGAGCAAAGAGATCCATCATATCATTGTAGATATGATGCATCCCTTTGTTTCAGAATCAATGCAGCGCGGTGCAGCCAAAAGGCTTGTGGCACCGCGCTGCATTAATTCCCTGTAAATAAGGCCCTTAGTATTTAGACTGCTTACTTCTAATATGTTTTAAGTCATGTGTTACAATTACGTTAGCAATTGGGTAAACAAAGTAATACATTTAAATATAAATAAAATAAACTAATTTTACTTTAATTTAAAAAAATCTATTTCGTAGTATAGTCAGGATAGTGAAGTTGAATTGAAGGTAAAATACATTTAAAATTTATGTTAGAGATGTAGTGGCTGCAATATAACGACCCATCAATGAAGTGTCAAGGATTTAGCAACATGCAACTATACTAATGTTTAATTTGCTTTATTATGTGAGTGATAGCTCCCTCGGATCATGATTATTGGGATACCCATTGTATGTGTAATTTTCTTTTCTCCCTATGTCTGTGCAGACGCAAGTAGCTTTCTCTTGCACAAAAAGTGGTTCCAGCAGAATTATCTTGAACTGTAAAACTGGATGTGTGCCTTGTGTGCTGTGCTAGTAAAGTTACAGAAACAGGACGGTGAACAGTCAATTTCAAACAGATAGTGAGAATGGTGATCTTGCAGTGAAAACCTCACAAGAGTGCAGATTTTCACATGGATGACCACCCACCCATGCATATCACAAATATAGTTTGGCATTTTCATAGGAGTTACACGTGCTGTCTAAGAAAAAAACTACAGAACGTCGTTCACCACTACATATAACCAGTGTGAACATGGTCATGCATCTGATGGGAGCAGCCATCAGACTATCAAGGCATGTCACTGCTCACTGTACCATGAAAGGCATCTTAAAGCCTCTCAAGTGCTTACCCGTTTGTATATGAGTGATGCATCCCAAAGGCTCACTCGATGGTGTACTGTGCCTGAATGCATGACTTGTTGTATTTGCTTTGTTTCCTGGTGTTTGGGTTTGCTTTGTTCTCTGGTGTCTGGGTTGTGCTAGTTGTCTTTAACCATGTATTCAAGAGGTAAATGTGGGGGGGGGAGTGGTGAGTCAAAAGGGTTGGAGTTGCCTGTGGAGCTGATGGAGCAAGGACTCGTATAAAAGAGACTTGCTCAGATGCAATCCTCTCATATAACTCGTAACTCTGTACTAATTATGTATTTTGTAAACTAATATGCACTACATTACATATTTTAGCAAGATGAAGCTTGCTTACGTGTTTTTACTAACAAGTAACCCGAGTGAGACTTAAAATGGTTGCTAACTCGGGATTTGTACTGCGCATGCGCATGCGTCAACTGCATCTACATAGGATGACGGAATAACGCTTGGAGGGAATTTTCTGCACTTGCGCATAAACATCTAAAATGGGATTAGAGTAGAGATAGGTGGTATACAGTGAAATCATTTTATTTTGAATTTAATATGTTTCTTTTTGACCTCTCTACTAGTTCGTATTTGAGCCTCCAAGTGAGACAGAAGTCCATACTTCACATGATTCCTCACGCAGGTGCAGTAATAACAAGTCAGAAGCCATGATGTCGTTTTTAAACCCATCCAAGGCCATCATTGCTACATGTCCTGGGAAACTGCTGAACATCCTGCATATTGAACAGACAACTGTTATATGTATTCCTTTTCATTGATAAAGATGTGAAATGCGGGTGGGAAATAAAGCTTGGGAAAATAAATTAATGGGCGGGAACATTAAACAAAGACCCAAAGAAAATTATTAAAACTTAGCATGGTGTGATGATCATCCCCCCTTGCCTGTCCAATCAGAATTAGGAGTTTCATAAAGTTGAAACATTAATGGGTGGTACATGAGCTTAGAAAGGTATAATTGCAGTAGTTTAGTTAGTTAGCTATCGTAGCAAGACCAGAGTGCTGAGAGACCGGGATGCTGTCCGAGAGCTGAACGAATGCTGATGAAGAATCGATTTGCAGAAATTCAGCCAATTAATTAGAAGAAGAATGCGGAAGAATCGAGGAGGGAATTAAGGAAAATAACTAAAAGAAGATCACAGAAGAATCGAGGAGGAAGATAGTGTCAGAGAGGGGTGCGACGCAGGCGTCAAATCTAGAAGAGATCATCTATCCTTTCCTGAATCTTGTCCTGAAACCTGTCCTGAAGTCTTTGTCACCTGTTCTTTCTTTCCTAGGGGACCCTTCCAGCTCCTTGGCCAAGGGGTTGGTTTCCACACCATTCTAGGTAAATATACTTCTGTGTAGTATGTCCTTGTGCTGCTCTCTCTATCCTCTCCTTTCTGAGTACTGTCGTTTTAATATGGAAGACTGGTTATGGATTATTTGACTTTTCTTTCCTTGGACAAACGGAGTTCGCACTGTTTTTTTTACTTTGGCACATGAATTTAGCTAGATAAACATATAAAAACTTCTCCCGAGTCTGTGGTTATTTCAAATATTAGAAAAAGAAATTCACTTTATGTCATTTCACCATCAACTAGTTCCAACTAATAGGTCCATTGACCAGAGGAAAGAACTTTTTGATCATTGAAAGATTAGTTAAAGAATGACAGATAATCTTATAAAAAGGCATTTATAAAAATTGAACCCCAGCGGTATTTACTAGCCTATGTGAATGCGTGTTTATGGGCCCAGGTGAGTATATGGTGTTTGAGTACCTGAGGTTAGTAACCCACTGGAACAGGGCCACAATGTCAGTACATGTAACTCAGTGAGTGGGATCTAATTCCTGTATTCGTGTCACTACATTCATGCCAAGACTCCTCCAGGATGCCTCTGGTATGCAGAGAACTGAGGAGCGATTTGGAGTAGTAGTGAAGTAAACCTTTTGTTGAAGCTGGTGTATCCTTTGCTGTGGGAGTTGTAGGTAAATGTGTGTGGCTTTTTGATTGCAATGTGTGTTTAATTGATGCCTTTTTACTGTCAGCAGGAAGCTACAGAAGTATGTTTTAAAGTTTCTTCTATGCTTTTCATATCTTCAGTGGCATCCACATGAATGCATATGAAATTGGCATGGCATGCAACATGATTTTAAAATTAGTTTGCACCTTGCAATAAGGACTTTCTGATGGATGGTGGTGGTATGCCAACAGTCTTCCATGACTCTCTGGAGGGAACCAGAATCAGTATGCGGCAATGCGCACAGCCGCTACATTTTGGCTGACATGGCGTTTCACATGTTTAACTGTGGTCTGATGTGCGGGGAGTCGGGGGTACCCAGATGTTGAAATCTGTTGCAGATGTTCTTGGTCGTTTTACATTCCTGGCAGATATAGACTCAGAATTGCTCCTGTTGCAATTAAATTATTTTCTTTTGGGCACTATACCTTGTCCTGATGCCTGACCTGAGTATTTATACCAGATGAAATTGTATGATGATGATGATGTGCTATTTTCGAAGGATGTCAGCATGTGTGTAATCCATAGCATTTTATTCAGGGAGCAATTGGTTGTTGTATGCGGGTTGTTAATGCTTGTACCTGTGCTTATGTGTGGTATGCTGGTGAATGCATGTAAGTGTGCATGAGAATGTATCTTGATTAATGACCGTTTTAATATAGCAGGTGGTATCATTTAGACACATGCTGATCTCTTGATTTGTGAGGATCCTTTTTCACTGCATATTGTTTTTGTTCAGTTTTCATAAGAATTTTATTTTGCTCTAAGTAAATTACAACATTTCTTAACTTCAAAAACATAATCAGGCTCATTATAAAATAAAAGCTAATTCAGGGGAAACTTACTCAACCGTCCCCTAACGACATCTTTAAAAAATATCAATATAGGTATATTTTGCTACAGTGGAGTAAGCAGCCCTTAGTTGGATTACACTTTGCAAATGTGTCCTCAACAATCTCACTGTAACCACCCACACATATTCTGTTCAGGTAAGATGCCCTGCCGTGTGCCGTCCCTCATGCTAAATAGGCAGGTGATCTAATTGAAACAGCATGTACCACCTTCTCATCTTAGGAGCCAATGTATGAAAGAAACATAAAGGAAGGACTCTAGGCTTCATAATCATCAAGAAGGTAGCCTACAATGCCTATTATCTCTTAAATAAGTCACATTTTCTGCCACAGACCATTGGTATACAGCCTTTTTTAAGGCTTGCTTAAAATGGTTTCCACATCTCTGACAATGATAAGCGCCTCAAGGATTTTTAGCCTCATCCTTACTAAACTTGGAAAGGCGGTAGGGCTGTTTAGGTTTCATATGTTTAGTGAATCACTGCCTGGAGAGCTCTCGTCTATATTGAAATTAGTACAAGCTATATTCAACTTGCACTGGTCTTTTCTAATATGTATGTGCTTTGGTCATAGTTAATATTTCTTTATTTGAAGGTGCTTGTGTTTATTTCTCCTTTTTGATTGTGAATCACTGCAGTCTTTTGGTTGAGTGATAAGTGGCGGCTCCACATACAAAAAGAGATGGGGTGGGGGTGCACGGGGGAGCACGGGAAAGAGTGAAGGAGGGAGCGTGGGAGGGGGTGCAGGGGAGGGGGAAACCATAATCATAAAACGTTTTATTTTAAAGTTAGATTAACCTCCTGCCAGCCGCCTCCCACATTGCACCTTGGTGCTGGGTCTTCCTTGTCCCAGCAGACACTGACTACTTCACAGACTCCCTGTCCAATCCCCATGCTGGGATTGGCCTAAGTGGGCTAGAAAGACGCTCCTCTCAGGTCAGGGAGTCTGTGGGGTTTCTCTAACCCAGCTGTTCAATACGGCCGGGTTAGAGATACCTATGTGCGTTTTGGTCGGCCGGCCAAACACACATGAGCACTTTCACTCCTCCTCCTTCCCCTCCCATGCCTCAGCCCTGCCCCTCTCTGCACACGCTGGCTGAGCCAGTGGCATAAAAATAAATCAATACTGAAATATGTTTTTTTTTGTTGCTGCTGGCTCTGAGCCAGTGGGGTGACGCTCCTCCACCATTGCGATGGATCCGCCCCTGTGAGTGATGCTGTGAAACATGCTTTACATGCGATGTGGATCACGTGGCAGTCTATATGTGAATGTGTGAAGCGTGTGTTTATTTTGGGCACTCAATAACAGCTTTGCTTGTTTTGTTGTGCTCTGTCAGACAAATGTTTTTACCTTTATAGGGTGAGCCTCCCACTTATTGAGCTTATGTTTCTGCAGTTATTGCTTTACTGGATGAAACCTTTGGTGTTGTGATGACATAGAGTGATTTTGCAATGCTAACTAAACCTCTTTATTGCAGCTTTCGCAGGGAGGTCCTGCATGGTATAATTAAGGGGTACATTTTATATTGCATTACCCCTCCACAAAACTTAAATATCCAGCATAATGCAGATACTTCATTGATTTTCTTTCCAATAACAACACCTGTGGTATAGATTGTGCAGCTCAAAATGACTTTAAGCAGGAGTAGCTCCTCTGCTATTGCAGAGGACCGTTGCCCCCCCCCCCCCACCCCTGCTAGAAGCAGTGGCAGCTGCAAGACTTGAAAAATAAAATGATAATAAAGCAAGTTTATTATCGTTTTATTTTTCTCCATGCCGTGGAGTCTTGGGAGCTGGCCCAGGGGGCTGACAGGCAGAGGGGAAGTGGTAGGTGCACTGTTGTCAGTGCGCATGACGGTTTGGCTGTTCTTCTCAGCCTGGCCAAACCGTCATGCGCACTGAAACTCTCTGTAACCCGAGCAGCTTTGCCGGGTTGGAGAGAGCAGGAACAGGCTCCCAGTCTCCCATTGGAGAACAAATTGAGGGTGCTCAGGCCAATCCGATGCTGCTCTCATGCTGTGAGTGCAGCATCAGGATTGGTCACAGGGCAGTCTGGGAGCCTGTGCTTGCAGTGCAGCAGGAAGGCGGTGGTGCGGCGGGAATCAGATAAGTTGTTTTTTTTATTTGTATTTTGCTTTGTCCCCCTCCGCCACGCCACATTGCCCCGACACCAGCCACGACTGACTTCATGTTCTCCCCACTACACCATGAGCATACAAAAATGGCGATCACAAACCCAAAGATCAACAATTTTTTCAAATAATATTCAACCTTGGAAGTAAGTGCACACATTATGCACACTAAACGTTTTGGATAGAAACAACATTCTAGATAAACTGATTCTCCAGCTTCTTAATACTTTAAGTATTGCTGCAATTAAATGGGAAAACCTGTTATTCTGCTTGGTAATGCCAGAATCAGTCTTATTTATTTTTTATGTATTTATTGGTTTTTGTAAGGTACTACACAGTGCTTCCTCAAATGCCTTCTGCTTTATATTAAGGAAAAACATGTTCAAAAGAGGGTTGTGTGAAACTGTAATTTCTCCTGAGCAGCAGGGTGACCTACACACTAATTTCACTTCATAAAGTTCTGAAGATCATACACTTGCCCCAGCTTCATAATTACCCACTAAATAAGATTTTACATAAGAAGTTTCCTGCAATGACCTGTCACTTCCCTCAACGAACAGCTTACTGACTTAAATCATAGATTGATGGTCCTTCAAAAGAGAAATACTCTTTCACTACTTGTGATTGTCTATTAGAAGTATCCTTGCCCTAGTATGCAACTCAATTGCAATACATGAGGGCTATTTTCATTTTAAAAGTGTAAACAGTTATAAGAAATATTGTCCTATCAATCCTTTATCTCATACATGCATTTGAAAGAGAAAACAATCCAATTTAAAATTGAAGGAGGCAGTTTTAAAACTTTTGGCATGTTTGTACCGTGGCCACCTTATTGGCTCTTCTTTTTTTCACAGCAGAATGGCCCGACCACAAGATTACTACACAGAAGTCTTGCAAGATCAAATAGTTATGATTTCCATTTTGTGCCTTCATTTAAGGTTTATATATGCGTTTTTTGCTGTCTCCCTATTTTCCATTCCACGTGCCTATACAGGATGGTCTCCTAGTTTGTGCTCCACTTGTAAGTATATGGCCTATCCTGTGCCATTATACTGCTCTTCATATATTCATATTCCTTGGACTTGGAGCAGCATATAGAGCGTGCTTCAGCATTGAGCACTATTCGGACTGTACTTGGGGCTGTACATATGCCCATTACATCGTAGAGCACTTAGCGAGTCCCTGGTGAACCCCTTCCAGACATGCAAGTTCACACCCTCCTTCTCTGTCACACAGTGCACCAGCCCCCCTCTTTTTAAACCACACAGGGAATAGTTTGTGGTACATAAAGACCGCAGTTTATGCACATCATTCGAAATCCCCATGTTTGCTTGTTACATATCACATTTCTCAATATCAACATGTTGACCGCCATCGTTCTGACCTCCATCTCTGGCTGACAGCACTAATCCTGTGTAATAGCCCTTTCGCAGGTGTCTCAGTGCTTTGTGGATTCTAGGCTTCCCTTGCTACAAAAATAGTGGGCGGCCGTCAGACCCAGCCGAGGTTGCAAGTGCCATTTGTGCCTGCCCTGGACCCTTGCTGACCACTCGCCTGCTCCCAGTGCCCCTGCCATGTGGCATCCCAAGGACACTGTCTGAGCAGCTCTTCTATTCTGGCTGTCCTTGTGTGCTATCACCTGCTCCCCATTACCCCTACCATGAGGCATTCCAAGGACACTGTTTGAGCAGCTCTTTTTCATTGCTTACTCTTTTCTCTGGGTATCTTTCTGTGCTGCCTTCACCATGCTGCTACTAGTTTGCCGATCAATGACAGCTCTCTCCTTGCTCGTTCAGGAGAAACCTAGCTGCTCTAGGACCCCGACTTTATTGAGTAGGAACATATCCATGCCCACCCCAGTCAAGTGTACCCCATCCTCTTAGGACCTGGTGTCCTAAGGTTGATCAGCCTATGTTGTATGAACCCCCATCCATTCGCCCTACATATTTTTTCCATTGTAATGTTCAGTTTACGTCTGGATTTGTCCACTGCCCCTTGACCAATCACCCCTCTACATACCCGGCGGCCTATTATCTCTGACCATATGAGGTCTGCTGGGAGGATCAACCTTGCCAGGGCTGCCAGTCCTGCTGTCATTGCACCCAGCAGCTCCCTCCTCGCTAAGCTTGCTAGGTCATTCCACCCCAGGTGAATTATGATGGCATACAGCTGTTCTCCTTGTTGCAGTGCTTCTTGCTGGTTGGACATAGCTGGCTCCACTTCATGCCAGGTTGACTCAACCATGTCACTCTAGTGTTTTCTGGACAAATCCCTCTGTATTCTTAACGTGCCGAAACACAACGCTGTGCCCGTGAGATGTAAGAGTGTCCTAGGATCCATACTTCGCCCTGGCCCCCAGGCAGTCCTGCTGGGAAAGAAACATAGGTCAGATCCCATTGTGCCAGAAGTTCCCTTTGAATGCGCCCAAAATCCACCGACCCAGCTTTTTTATATGCTCACCACTTAGCCCTAAGTGGGCTGCAGTGGTTGCCGCCCCTATGTGAAGTGAGTATGACCCAAACTCTCTGGGTGGAAATCTCGGTCTGTCAAAGGCCCTCCTTATTACCGCCATGAATTGAAACCGGCTTAGGCATGATCCATCCTTGTACAGGAATAGCAGTCTTGCTGCGCTGACACCCTGACTAACATATTCTTGAATGAGGCACACTGGACAGCATGCCCTGTCCTCAATACAGTCGATTTGTGTGTGTCTCCCTTTACCTTCTTGGTCTGTCTTTGACTGTCGTAGGTGCACTACCATGTACCCGCTTCCTAGGTGGAAGTCCTCCGTGTGCACAGATGCTGTCCCCGGGATCCCTCTGGCAGGGGCCACTAGCTTGCTAACTCTGTAAGCCCCGAAGAAAGCTAAGGCGAATGCTACCTTGAACAACACCATCTCGAGGTACGATATGCATATTCCTGGGAGATCGGCCACCACCGTCTTCAAAACTGTGTAGTCAATGGGTCACCTCCACTCCTTGGACCTGGGCTGTAGCCTCCCCCAACCTTTCATTGCTGTCCTGCAGTAGAATGACCCAGCTGGGCCCTTCCCCATTGCCAGTTTGGCGTAGTGCACGAAGGTGTGTCTGGGCCCATGACTTGCTCCTCCCACTCTGGAATACTCAGTATATGACAGCCACCACCTTCGCAGAGGTGAACCTGCTCTGACCTGCTGTTGGTTACGTTTCAGAAAACCTCTCAGCACTTACGGTATCTCTTCGCTGTCTTGGGGGCCAGCGCATTGTCCAGTAGCATCGCTAGTTTAGGTGCATGAGGTTCCAGAGTTGCTCAGGTACTGGCGTCATGCTCTGTTCTACGTGCAGAGCCAGCTCTCTGAATCTTTCCCACTGAAAACGAAAGATCGCATCAGCTACCGAGTTCACTACACCAGAAATGTGTCTGGCCCTAACCGCTATCTTAGCCCTAAATTGACAGCTGACTGTTGTAATAGCCACACCATTGCTGGACACCTCGCTGTTCCTAGGTTTATTGCTTGCACCACCACGTGATTGTCTGACCAGCTAGCTAGTCTGTCCTCCCATATTGAAAAGGAAACTATGATGGGAAAGAGCTCTAAGAGTGTAATGTTACTGATGACCCCTGTGTTGTGCCAGCTGTCTGGCCACCCTGAGGCTGTTCTAGGTCCTCTTTTACCCCTTTTGTGAGACGCACCCTGAGATGTCTTTTTGTCATCCCTTTGGTCAATCAGGCCAGTCGCCTGGCAAAAAGTCATCTTGGTGGGATCACCCTGTCCAGGAAGTTGCGTTTGCCGAGCAGCTGCTGGAGCTCGCCCAACATTGCCTTCTTTCTCTGGAGCAACTGCCATATTATCTGCCTCAGCTCAGCCACTTTGTCGCTTGTTAGCATGCATTTCCCCTCCGCCAAGACCAGCTCAATCCCCAGGAATAAAAGCCGAGTGACCGGACACTCTGTCTTTTCCTTGGCTAGGGGAACCCCAAGTTTTTCCACTAAGTCCTCAAAATGGCAGAGCAGGTCTGCGCATTCCCCGGTTTCTAGTTGGCCAATAAACAGGAAGTCGTTCAAGTAGTGTATGCGCCCCCCCTACCCCTCCGGTGATGTGCCCCCATCTCCCACTCCAGAAAACTGCTGAAGGACTTGAAATAAGTACAAGAGATTGCACAACCCATAGGTAGGTACTTGTCATAGTAATAGGCGCCGTCTAGTTGGAAACCCAACAAGTGGTAACTTTGTGTGTGCACTGGCAGAAATCAGAAAGCGGATTCAATGTCTATGTTGGCTTGCAGAGACCCTCTTCCTACCTGCTTAATCAGATCCACCACCTCATCCAGAGAGGAATATGATCAGTGGCAGCTGGCTCAGGTAAGCGTGGTAGGGTGGGGCAGGGGGCGGCAGGGGGGCAGCCGTGGGGCGACGGAATATGTATAATCAAATAATACTTATTCTATCATCCGTCGGCTTCCCCCATGCCGCACCCTGCCCCGCCCACTGCCCCACTGCACTAACCTGAGCCGGCCACCGCTGCTTATGATACCAAGCAGCTGCTCTGCTCCAACCAATCGTTTATTGATTCACCCGGAAGATGTGATAAATGGTGTTTGAGGCGAAATTTCCATTCCTCCTTTTTTGGTACCACACCCAACTGGGAAACTATGAATTTTCCCAGTGGGGGATTGACGTAAGGGTCTACTACTCTCCCCAGCTGTACCTCCTTCCCCACCTTCTACCTAGCCACATCTGGATTGTCTTTTATCCATTTTAGATTCTGACTCAGGCTAAGGAGCCCTTGTAAGGTATGGGAAATCCTGCTGTGAAACCGTCCGCCAATAGTTGCTTGTCTCTGTGACTGTTCAGAAATCAAATCAAACTTCTGACTTTATGGGAATGGTTAAAGTCCCTGGCGAGGGTCAGTTGTGGCCAAGGGTCCCGTGCCCTTCCTTTTGACCCCTTTACTCGCCCCACCCTCCTCCTTCCATTTGGAGGTTCAAAACACGTGCTCTCCAATCTCTGGGTGTTATTTTCGCAAGCTTTTTTCCTGCCTCGACCTCCCGGTGTTCCTGCCATTGGTAGAGGTTCCCTGCGGGCCCCTACCTAGTCTGGCTTTGCCTCCCAGTCCCGAGTTTCTTCTTACTACTCCTCCCTGACGGGAAACAACCTAAACAACGAAGTTCAAACAACGACTTACTTTAACAATGAAGCCTTAACAACGAACAATGGGGCATATTAACCCCTTCGATGCTCATGACGGAACGGTTCCGTCATGAGCATCGGTTGAGCTGTGCTCATGACGGAACCGCTCCGTCATGAGCACAGCCCCCGGGGGAAGCGCTGGCGCTCCCCCCCTGGGGCATCGATCGTGCCCCCACAGAGGGGGATGGCAGCGGAAGAGTTTCCGCTGCCACCCCCGAGCCCCCCCACGCTTCCCCATGACGTCAGCGCGCACAGCGCGCGCCGGCGTCATCAGGAAGCGTTGGACGCGCTGGAATCCATTTCTTCCAGCGCGTCCAAGGGGGTAGAGGTAGGTTTTCTTGTCCGGTGGGGGCCGCGGCGGTGAAATTTGTAGTATTGAGGCATCGGGGGAGAGGAAAGAGTATTTCCTCTCCCCTGATGTCTCAATACAGGGCATTCCTGCTCCACGATCGCGCACAGCGTCGCAATCGTGGAGCAGGGATGCCCCACTAGACACCAGGGATGTTTTTTTCTTTATTTGGGAAGCGACCCCTTGGGCAAGGGTCGCTTCCTAGGCGGCCAAATTATTTTGAAGACTTTTCTGCCCCCCCTGGCGGCAGATCGGTCGTCTTTCTGACCGTTTCTGCCCCCAGGGGGGGGCAGAAAAGCCCACTAGACACCAGGGATGACTTTTTCATAATTTAGGAGGCGACCCCTTGGGCAAGGGTCGCTTCCTAGGGGTGCCAATTTTTGTGAAGTCTTTTCTGCCCCCCCTGGGGGCAGATCGGTCGTCTTTCTGCCCGTTTCTGCCCCCAGGGGGGCAGAAAAGCCCACTAGACACCAGGGATGTCTTTTATGTTATGTTGGAAGCGACCCCTTGGGCAAGGGTCGCTTCCTTCGGGGGCAAAATAATTTGAAGACTTTTCTGCCCCCCCTGGGGGCAGATCGGTCTTCTTTCTGCCCGTTTCTGCAGCCCACTAGACACCAGGGATGTCTTTTTAGTTATGTAGGAAGCGACCCCTTGGGCAAGGGTCGCTTCCTAGGGGTGCCACATTATTCGAAGACTTTTCTGCCCCCCCTGGGGGCAGATCGGTCCTCTTCCTGGCCGTGTCTGCCCCCAGGGGGGGCAGAAAAGCCCACTAGTCACCAGGGAAGTCTTTTAGGAAGCGACCCCTTGGGCAAGGGTCGCTTCCTAGGCGGGCATAATAATTTGAAGACTTTTCTGCCCCCCCTGGGGGCAGATTGGTCGTCTTTCTGCCCGTTTCTGCTCCCAGGGGTGGGCAGAAAAGCCCATTAGACACCAGGGATTTCTTTTTCTTTATGTAGGAAGCGACCCCTTGGGCAAGGGTCGCTTCCTTTGCGGCCTAATTATTTAGAAGACTTTTCTGCCCCCCCCTGGGGGCAGATCAGTCGTCGTTCTGTCCGTTTCTGCTCCCAGGGGAGGGGGCAGAAAAGGCCACTAGACACCAGGGATGTCTTCTTTTTTATTTAGGAAGCGACCCCTTGGCAAAAACTGTTTGCATTTGTGCTCGATGTGTATTTTCTTGTCTTGTGAGTAATTTGTTTTTTTTTTCTTCTTTCTAGTTGGATATCGTTGGTATTTGCTGTGTCACTGCAAAGTAGGTTCTGGTGAGTGTAGCTGTCTCTTGTAATTGAATTCTATAGTTTTTGAGTACATTGATCATTGTGATAAAGGTACACATTTCGTTACTTACTTGGTTTGCACATTGTTGGTTGTTGTTGACTTGTTTGTGCAGTCTTCAATCTTAGTAAGTATAATGGCTAGCCGCAGGATGACTGCTCAGCAGGTTGTTGGTTTGCTGTTTGAGTCTTCCTCTGATATTGGTTCAGAGACTGACTCTGCATCTGAGGGAGAGGAGGCAGGGGACGATTCTGGCAGTGAGTTGTCTCTCCGTATGGAGTCATCGGATGATGAAGATACTCTTAGTGCGGATGAAGTGCCTGTGTTAGAGGCGGAGACTGATGTGCCGATAGTGCGGCAAGAGGCATCTGTGCTGCAGCCTGGGGCTGCAAGGCTTCCCGTTGGTGTAGTGCGGCAAGAGGCATCTGGGCTGCAGGCTGGGGCTGCAAGGCTTCCCTTTGAAAGTGATGACCTCTGGGTTGCCCCTGGCATGGTGCAGCCGGCATTGCCAAAGTTTACTGGTGGTCCTGGGTCTAGAGTGAATACTGAAAACTTTTTGCCGGTCAATTTTTTTCAGTTGTTTATGGACGATGTGTTTTTTGCAGAGATTGTTGAGCAGACTAATTTGTATGCCGAACAGTTTTTGAGGGACAACAGTGCCAGTCTTAAGCCATACTCTAGAGCTGCCCGGTGGACTCCCACAAATGTTGAAGAGATGAAGAAGTTCTTGGGTTTAACTTTTTTGATGGGCTTGCTAAGGAAGCCATCAATGTCTTCATATTGGTCTAGCAGTCCCTTGATGGCAACGTCTATTTTTCCGGCAGTCATGACTCGTGACAGGTATTTGCTTCTGCTTCGGATGATGCATTTTGTTGATAATGGTTTAGCGTTGCCACGAGATCACCCTGACTGTGACCGTCTTTTTAAGATTAGGCCTGTCCTTGATCACTTTGTTGATCGATTTTCTGAGATTTATGCCCCTGGGAAAGAAATTGCAGTGGATGAGTCTTTGGTGTTGTTCAAGGGCCGCTTGGTTTTTAGGCAATACATTCCTAGTAAGAGGGCACGCTATGGAATAAAGCTGTATATGCTGTGTGACAGTAGGACTGGATATGTCTCTAATTTCAGGGTGTACACCGGTAAGGAATCTAGGTTTAACCTCCCTGGTTGTCCGTCCACTTTTGGAGTGACTGAGAAAATTGTTTGGAAGAGGATTTTTTAACAAAGGCCACCATTTATATGTAGATAACTTCTACACTGGTGTGCGGTTGTTCAGGGAATTGGCCAAAGTGGACACTCTTGCTTGTGGCACAATCCGCTCTAACCGTAAAGGTTTCCCAAAAGAACTTGTTTGTCAAAAGCTTGTGCGGGGACAGTGCAGTGCGTTGCGTTGCCAGGAGCTTCTTGCTGTGAAGTTTACAGACAGGAGAGATGTCTACATGCTGACTACCATCCATGATGAAAGCACTGCACCTGTGACTGTTTGGGGTCAGGTCGCTGAAGCGCGCAAACCTGTGTGCATTTTAGACTATAATAGGCACATGGGTGGTGTTGACAGAGTAGATCAGAGGTTGGAACCTTACACTGCTCTTCGTAAGGCTTACATTTGGTACAAGAAGTTGGCTATCCATCTTTTCCACTTGGCAATGTTTAATGCTTTTGTTGTGTTCCAGGATTCTTGCCCTGAGTCAAAGATGACTTTTGCTAAGTTTCAGGAGTCTGTAATAGGCAGCCTTGTTGTAGTGGAACAGGCAAGTGTTCCTAGAGTTGGACTGGTGGAGGATGTTGCTAGATTGAAAGAACGCCACTTTCCAGATCACATTCCTCCCACACCCGCAAAAGATTTTCCCAGTAGGAGATGTAGAGTCTGTTGGCGAAAAGGTTTGCGGAAGGAGAGTCGTATGTACTGCCCCGACTGTCCTTCTCATCCTGCACTGTGTCTCTCTGCTTGTTTTAGAGTGTACCACACACTAAATAATTTTTGGGAGGATTCTTGAGTGGTAAAGTGAACTGCCTGGTCTGTATTCTTTGGATAATTTGATTCTGTTTCAAGGTTGGTGTTAGTGCAATGTATTTAGTTGCTGATTTTCTGTTAGAAGATTTGTATCTATTTGCAATTTGTTTGTGTTTTTATTTTTTTCTAAAAAAAATCCTAAATGTGATGGCGGTGTGTGTAGGCTTGCGCTTGGCTGTTGGTGTGTGTGGACTGGCACTTGGTTGGTGGTGTGCGTGGAATGGTGCTTGGCTGGCGGTGTGCATGGACTGGCGGTGTGCGTTGACTGGTGCGTGGCTGGTGGTGTGCGTGGACTGGAGCTTGGCTGGCAGTGTGTGTGGAATGGTGCTTGGCAGGCGGTGTGCGTGGACTGGTACTTGGCTGGCGGTGTGCGTGGACTGGTGGTGTGTGTGGACTGGAGCTTGGCTGGTGGTGTGCGTGTACTGGAGCGTGGCTGGCGGTGTGCGTGGAATGGTGCTTGGCTGGCGGTGTGCGTGGACTGGTACTTGGCTGGCGGTGTGCGTGGACTGGTGGTGTGTGCGGACTGGTGCTTGGCTGGTGGTGTCCGTGGACTGGCGCTTGGCTAGCAGTGTGCGTGGACTGGTGTTTGGCTAGCGGTGTGTGTGGACTGGTGCTCTGCTGGCTGTGTGTGAGTAGTGACTTTCTGCTGGTCACTACACACACTGCTAGCTGAGTGCCACTCCACGCAATCCATCAGCCTGTGTAGTTGCTGTGTCTGGATTGTGGGCGTGTGAAAGTGATGGGCCCTTGAATGGCGCTGTGTGCTGGTGTGAGTTTTGTTATGTGATGGGCCCGCGGCTGGCGGTGTGAATGGTTTTGTATGTCTCACACGTATGAAAGGTGTATGAATGGCCTGTAAAGAGGTTGGTGCCTTGTCGTGGCTTTACAGCTCACGAGCTGTGAGTCAATGGTTCATTTTCTCGCCCTTTCAATTATTACCAGTGCATTTCATTTCTGTGAAATCACTTGCTAATACAATTGTATCTACTGAACCATCACTCACCCTCGTGCCAAATCCAACCAGTATGTGTGTGTGCTTGCGGATTAGATGGCTGTGCAGTAATATTTGTCTTTCTGAAGCAGGGTGTACCTTGTCCCTTTTTGGTGAATTTTGTAATGTGTTGCTTTTGTGCCTGGTGGTGCGAATGGTCTTGTTTGTATCACGTATGAAAGGTGTGTGAATGGCCTGTAAAGTGGTTGGTGCCTTGACGTGGCTTTACAGCTCACGAGCTGTGAGTCATTGGTTTGGTTTTTTGTGAATTTAATTATTGACAGTGCATTTCATTTTTGTGAAATCTCTTGTTAATAAAATTTAATACACTGAACCATGACTCGCCCTCGTGCCAAATCCAACCAGTATGTGTGTGTGTTTGAGGAATAGATGGTTGTGCAGGAATCTTTGTCTTTAGTTTCTCTGCCAAGGTACACTTTCCATGCAAGAATAACCCACCAACTGTAGATATTGTCGAAAACCCATGGGAGTTCATGGTGATGTCTCTCTTGTGAATTCAAAAAAAAATTTTATCCCCAATGTCCTGCAAACCTCAAAATGTCTGCCACATTTTCTTTGCAATATTATTCCAAAATTCTCACGCTGTAGGAACAATAGTTAATCTGGTTTTGCAAGGGGGGTCACTTTGGTTTTTGGCCCGGTGCTCGGCGGCCATCTAGGGAAACCTACCAAACCCACGCATTTCTGAAAACTAGACACCCGGCGGCTTCCAGGGAGGTATGGCTTGTGTGGATCCCCCAACGTTTCCTTACCCAGAATCCCTTGCAAATCTCAATTTTTGCTGAAAAAAGCACTTTTTTCACACATTTTGGGGTGGGAAAGTAGTGGCATCACCGGGCTCACACAAATTTACCACCACCCAGCGTTCCCCCAGGTCTCCCGGTAAAAATGGTGCCTCACTTGTGTGGGAGGCCCAAGTACCCGCGGCAGGCAAGGGCCCAAAACGTAGTGAGGCGACATCAAAATGGCCTATCGCAAAACCACCTGGTTTTGCAAGGGGGGTCACTTTGGTTTTTGGCCCGGTGCTTGGCGGCCATCTAGGGAAACCTACCAAACCCACGCATTTCTGAAAACTAGACACCCGGCGGCTTCCAGGGAGGTATGGCTTGCATGGATCCCCCAACGTTTCCTTACCCAGAATCCCCTGCAAACCTCAATTTTTGCTGACAAAATCACTTTTTTCAGACATTTTGGGGTGGGAAAGTAGTGGCATCACCGGGCTCACACAAATTTACCACCACCCAGCGTTTCCCCAGGTCTCCCGGTAAAAATGGTGCCTCACTTGTGTGGGAGGCCCAAGTACCCGCGGCAGGCAAGGGCCCAAAACGTAGTGAGGCGACATCAAAATGGCCTATCGCAAAACCACCTGGTTTTGCAAGGGGGGTCACTTTGGTTTTTGGCCCGGTGCTCGGCGGCCATCTAGGGAAACCTACCAAACCCATGCATTTCTGAAAACTAGATACCCGGCGGCTTCCAGGGAGGTATGGCTTGCGTGGATCCCCCAACGTTTCCTTACCCAGAATCCCCTGCAAACCTCAATTTTTGCTGAAAAAAGCACTTTTTTCACACATTTTGGGGTGGGAAAGTAGTGGCATCACCGGGCTCACACAAATTTACCACCACCCAGCGTTCCCCCAGGTCTCCCGGTAAAAATGGTGCCTCACTTGTGTGGGAGGCCCAAGTACCCGCGGCAGGCAAGGGCCCAAAACGTAGTGAGGCGACATCAAAATGGCCTATCGCAAAACCACCTGGTTTTGCAAGGGGGGTCACTTTGGTTTTTGGCCCGGTGCTCGGCGGCCATCTAGGGAAACCTACCAAACCCACGCATTTCTGAAAACTAGACACCCGGCGGCTTCCAGGGAGGTATGGCTTGCGTGGATCCCCCAACGTTTCCTTACCCAGAATCCCCTGCAAACCTCAATTTTTGCTGAAAAAATCACTTTTTTCACACATTTTGGGGTGGGAAAGTAGTGGCATCACCGGGCTCACACAAATTTACCACCACCCGGCGTTCCCCTAGGTCTCCCGGTAAAAATGGTGCCTCACTTGTGTGGGAGGCCCAAGTACCCGCGGCAGGCAAGGGCCCAAAACGTAGTGAGGCGACATCAAAATGGCCTATCGCAAAACCACCTGGTTTTGCAAGGGGGGTCACTTTGGTTTTTGGCCCGGTGCTCGGCGGCCATCTAGGGAAACCTACCAAACCCACGCATTTCTGAAAACTAGACACCCGGCGGCTTCCAGGGAGGTATGGCTTGCGTGGATCCCCCAAAGTTTCCTTACCCAGAATCCCCTGCAAACCTCAATTTTTGCTGAAAAAATCACTTTTGTCACACATTTTGGGGTGGGAAAGTAGTGGCATCACCGGGCTCACACAAATTTACCACCACCCAGCGTTCCCCCAGGTCTCCCGGTAAAAATGGTGCCTCACTTGTGTGGGAGGCCCAAGTACCCGCGGCAGGCAAGGGCCCAAAACGTAGTGAGGCGACATCAACATTGCCTATCCCAAATGTCCCATCACTACGTTTTGGGCCCTTGCCTGCCGCGGGTACTTGGGCCTCCCACACAAGTGAGGCACCATTTTTACCGGGAGACCTGGGGGAACGCTGGGTGGTGGTAAATTTGTGTGAGCCCGGTGATGCCACTACTTTCCCACCCCAAAATGTGTGAAAAAAGTGTTTTTTTCAGCAAAAATTGAGGTTTGCAGGGGATTCTGGGTAAGGAAACGTTGGGGGATCCACGTAAGCCATACCTCCCTGGAAGCCGCCGGGTGTCTAGTTTTCATAAATGTCTGGGTTTGGTAGATTTCCCTAGGTGCCGGCAGGGCTAGAGTTCAAAAACTACAGCTAGTCACTTAGCCAAAAAAGGGTCATTTTTCACTGCAAAATTGAGGTGTGACCATGTTGCGTTTTGCGCCGTTTCCTGTCGCGGGCACTAGGCCGACCCACACAAGTGAGGTACCATTTTTCTCGTAGGACTTTGGGGAACGCGGGGTGGGTGGAAATTTGTGGATCCACGCAGATTCCAGAACTTTCCATCCCAGAAATGTGGGGAAAATGTGTTTTTTGTGTCATTTTTTTACATTTGCAAGGGATTCTGGGTAACAGACCATGGAGGGAGGCAGTCAAGTCACCCCATACTGGATTCCCCTGGGTGTCTAGTTTTCAAAAACGTATAGGTTTGCTAGGTTTCCCTAGGTGCCGGCTGGGCTAGGGTTCAAAAACTACAGCTAGTCACTTAGCCAAAAAAGGGTCATTTTTCACTGCAAAATTGAGGTGTGACCACGTTGCGTTTTGCGCCGTTTCCTGTCGCGGGCACTAGGCCGACCCGCACAAGTGAGGTACCATTTTTCTCGTAGGACTTTGGGGAACGCGGGGTGGGTGGAAATTTGTGGATCCACGCAGATTCCAGAACTTTCCATCCCAGAAATGTGGGGAAAATGTGTTTTTTTTGTCATTTTTTTACGTTTGCAAGGGATTCTGGGTAACAGACCATGGAGGGAGGCAGTCAAGTCACCCCATCCTGGATTCCCCTGGGTGTCTAGTTTTCAAAAATGTATAGGTTTGCTAGGTTTCCCTAGGTGCCGGCTGGGCTAGGGTTCAAAAACTACAGCTAGTCCCTTAGCCAAAAAAGGGTCATTTTTCACTGCAAAATTGAGGTGTGACCACGTTGCGTTTTGCGCCGTTTCCTGTCGCGGGCACTAGGCCGACCCGCACAAGTGAGGTACCATTTTTCTCGTAGGACTTTGGGGAACGCGGGGTGGGTGGAAATTTGTGGATCCACGCAGATTCCAGAACTTTCCATCCCAGAAATGTGGGGAAAATGTGTTTTTTTTGTCATTTTTTTACGTTTGCAAGGGATTCTGGGTAACAGACCATGGAGGGAGGCAGTCAAGTCACCCCATCCTGGATTCCCCTGGGTGTCTAGTTTTCAAAAATGTATAGGTTTTCTAGGTTTCCCTAGGTGCCGGCTGGGCTAGGGTTCAAAAACTACAGCTAGTCACTTAGCCAAAAAAGGGTCATTTTTCACTGCAAAATTGAGGTGTGACCACGTTGCGTTTTGCGCCGTTTCCTGTCGCGGGCACTAGGCCGACCCGCACAAGTGAGGTACCATTTTTCTCGTAGGACTTTGGGGAACGCGGGGTGGGTAGAAATTTGTGGATCCACGCAGATTCCAGAACTTTCCATCCCAGAAATGTGGGGAAAATGTGTTTTTTTTGTCATTTTTTTACGTTTGCAAGGGATTCTGGGTAACAGACCATGGAGGGAGGCAGTCAAGTCACCCCATCCTGGATTCCCCTGGGTGTCTAGTATTCAAAAATGTATAGGTTTGCTAGGTTTCCCTAGGTGCCGGCTGGGCTAGGGTTCAAAAACTACAGCTAGTCACTTTGCCAAAAAAGGGTCATTTTTCACTGCAAAATTGAGGTGTGACCACGTTGCGTTTTGCGCCGTTTCCTGTCGCGGGCACTAGGCCGACCCGCACAAGTGAGGTACCATTTTTCTCGTAGGACTTTGGGGAACGCGGGGTGGGTGGAAATTTGTGGATCCACGCAGATTCCAGAACTTTCCATCCCAGAAATGTGGGGAAAATGTGTTTTTTTTGTCATTTTTTTACGTTTGCAAGGGATTCTGGGTAACAGACCATGGTGGGAGGCAGTCAAGTCACTCCATCCTGGATTTCCCTGGGTGTCTAGTTTTCAAAAATGTATAGGTTTGCTAGGTTTCCCTAGGTGCCGGCTGGGATAGGGTTCAAAAACTACAGCTAGTCACTTTGCCAAAAAAGGGTCATTTTTCACTGCAAAATTGAGGTGTGACCACGTTGCGTTTTGCGCCGTTTCCTGTCGCGGGCACTAGGCCGACCCGCACAAGTGAGGTACCATTTTTCTCGTAAGACTTTGGGGAACGCGGAGGGGGTTGAAATTTGTGGATCCACGCACATTCCAGAACTTTCCATCCCAGAAATGTGTGGAAAATGTGTTTTTTTTGTCATTTTTTTACGTTTGCAAGGGATTCTGGGTAACAGACCATGGTGGCAGGCAGTCAAGTCACCCCATCCTGGATTCCCCTGGGTGTCTAGTTTTCAAAAATGTATAGGTTTGCTAGGTTTCCCTAAGTGCCGGCAGGGCTAGTGTTCAAAAACTACAGCTAGTCACTTTGCCAAAAAAGGGTCATTTTTCACTGCAAAATTGAGGTGTGACCACGTTGCGTTTTGCGCCGTTTCCTGTCGCGGGCACTAGGCCGACCCGCACAAGTGAGGTACCATTTTTCTCGTAGGACTTTGGGGAACGCGGGGTGGGTGAAAATTTGTGGATCCACGCAGATTCCAGAACTTTCCATTCCAGAAATGTGGGGAAAATGTGTTTTTTTTGTCATTTTTTTATGTTTGCAAGGGATTCTGGGTAACAGACCATGGTGGGAGGCAGTCAAGTCACCCCATCCTGGATTCCCCTGGGTGTCTAGTTTTCAAAAATGTATAGGTTTGCTAGGTTTCCCTAAGTGCCGGCAGGGCTAGGGTTCAAAAACTACAGCTAGTCACTTAGCCAAAAAAGGGTCATTTTTCACTGCAAAATTGAGGTGTGACCACGTTGCGTTTTGTGCCGTTTCCTGTCGCGGGCACTAGGCCGACCCACACAACTGAGGTACCATTTTTCTCATAGGACTTTGGGGAACGCGGGGTGGGTGGAAATTTGTGGATCCACGCAGATTCCAGAACTTTCCATCCCAGAAATGTGGGGAATATGTGTTTTTTTTGTCATTTTTTTACGTTTGCAAGGGATTCTGGGTAACAGACCATGGTGGGAGGCAGTCAAGTCACCCCATCCTGGATTCCCCTGGGTGTCTAGTTTTCAAAAATGTATAGGTTTGCTAGGTTTCCCTAAGTGCCGGCAGGGCTAGGGCTCAAAAACTACAGCTAGTCACTTTGCCAAAAAAGGGTCATTTTTCACTGCAAAATTGAGGTGTGACCACGTTGCGTTTTGCGCCGTTTCCTGTCGCGGGGACTAGGCCGACCCGCACAAGTGAGGTACCATTTTTCTCGTAGGACTTTGGGGAACGCGGGGTGGGTGGAAATTTGTGGATCCACGCAGATTCCAGAACTTTCCATCCCAGAAATGTGGGGAAAATGTGGTTTTTTTTGTCATTTTTTTACGTTTGCAAGGGATTCTGGGTAACAGACCATGGTGGGAGGCATTCAAGTGACCCCATCCTGGATTCCCCTGGGTGTCTAGTTTTCAAAAATGTATAGGTTTGCTAGGTTTCCCTAGGTTCTGGCAGGGCTAGGGTTAAAAAACTACAGCTAGTCACTTTGCCAAAAAGGGGTCATTTTTCACTGCAAAATTGAGGTGTGACCACGTTGCGTTTTGCGCCGTTTCCTGTCGCGGGCACTAGGCCGACCCGCACAAGTGAGGTACCATTTTTCTCGTAGGACTTTGGGGAATGCGGGGTGGGTGGAAATTTGTGGATCCACGCAGATTCCAGAACTTTCCATCCCAGAAATGTGGGGAAAATGTGTTTTTTTTGTCATTTTTTTACGTTTGCAAGGGATTCTGGGTAACAGACCATGGAGGGAGGCAGTCAAGTCACCCCATCCTGGATTTCCCTGGGTGTCTAGTTTTCAAAAATGTATAGGTTTTCTAGGTTTCCCTAGGTGCCGGCTGGGCTAGGGTTCAAAAACTACAGCTAGTCACTTAGCCAAAAAAGGGTCATTTTTCACTGCAAAATTGAGGTGTGACCACGTTGCGTTTTGCGCCGTTTCCTGTCGCGGGCACTAGGCCGACCCGCACAAGTGAGGTACCATTTTTCTCGTAGGACTTTGGGGAATGCGGGGTGGGTGGAAATTTGTGGATCCACGCAGATTCCAGAACTTTCCATCCCAGAAATGTGGGGCAAATGTGTTTTTTTTGTCATTTTTTTACGTTTGCAAGGGATTCTGGGTAACAGACCATGGAGGGAGGCAGTCAAGTCACCCCATCCTGGATTCCCCTGGGTGTCTAGTATTCAAAAATGTATAGGTTTGCTAGGTTTCCCTAGGTGCCGGCTGGGCTAGGGTTCAAAAACTACAGCTAGTCACTTTGCCAAAAAAGGGTCATTTTTCACTGCAAAATTGAGGTGTGACCACGTTGCGTTTTGCGCCGTTTCCTGTCGCGGGCACTAGGCCGACCCGCACAAGTGAGGTACCATTTTTCTCGTAGGACTTTGGGGAACGCGGGGTGGGTGGAAATTTGTGGATCCACGCAGATTCCAGAACTTTCCATCCCAGAAATGTGGGGAAAATGTGTTTTTTTTGTCATTTTTTTACGTTTGCAAGGGATTCTGGGTAACAGACCATGGTGGGAGGCAGTCAAGTCACCCCATCCTGGATTCCCCTGGGTGTCTAGTTTTCAAAAATGTATAGGTTTGCTAGGTTTCCCTAGGTGCCGGCTGGGATAGGATTCAAAAACTACAGCTAGTCACTTTGCCAAAAAAGGGTCATTTTTCACTGCAAAATTGAGGTGTGACCACGTTGCGTTTTGCGCCGTTTCCTGTCGCGGGCACTAGGCCGACCCGCACAAGTGAGGTACCATTTTTCTCGTAGGACTTTGGGGAACGCGGGGTGGGTGGAAATTTGTGGATCCACGCAGATTCCAGAACTTTCCATCCCAGAAATGTGGGGAAAATGTGTTTTTTTTGTCATTTTTTTATGTTTGCAAGGGATTCTGGGTAACAGACCATGGTGGGAGGCAGTCAAGTCACCCCATCCTGGATTCCCCTGGGTGTCTAGTTTTCAAAAATGTATAGGTTTGCTAGGTTTCCCTAAGTGCCGGCAGGGCTAGGGTTCAAAAACTACAGCTAGTCACTTAGCCAAAAAAGGGTCATTTTTCACTGCAAAATTGAGGTGTGACCACGTTGTGTTTTGTGCCGTTTCCTGTCGCGGGCACTAGGCCGACCCACACAACTGAGGTACCATTTTTCTCGTAGGACTTTGGGGAACGCGGGGTGGGTGGAAATTTGTGGATCCACGCAGATTCCAGAACTTTCCATCCCAGAAATGTGGGGAATATGTGTTTTTTTTGTCATTTTTTTACGTTTGCAAGGGATTCTGGGTAACAGACCATGGTGGGAGGCAGTCAAGTCACCCCATCCTGGATTCCCCTGGGTGTCTAGTTTTCAAAAATGTATAGGTTTGCTAGGTTTCCCTAAGTGCCGGCAGGGCTAGGGCTCAAAAACTACAGCTAGTCACTTTGCCAAAAAAGGGTCATTTTTCACTGCAAAATTGAGGTGTGACCACGTTGCGTTTTGCGCCGTTTCCTGTCGCGGGGACTAGGCCGACCCGCACAAGTGAGGTACCATTTTTCTCGTAGGACTTTGGGGAACGCGGGGTGGGTGGAAATTTGTGGATCCACGCAGATTCCAGAACTTTCCATCCCAGAAATGTGGGGAAAATGTGTTTTTTTTGTCATTTTTTTACGTTTGCAAGGGATTCTGGGTAACAGACCATGGTGGGAGGCATTCAAGTGACCCCATCCTGGATTCCCCTGGGTGTCTAGTTTTCAAAAATGTATAGGTTTGCTAGGTTTCCCTAGGTTCTGGCAGGGCTAGGGTTAAAAAACTACAGCTAGTCACTTTGCCAAAAAGGGGTCATTTTTCACTGCAAAATTGAGGTGTGACCACGTTGCGTTTTGCGCCGTTTTCTGTCGCGGGCACTAGGCCGACCCGCACAAGTGAGGTACCATTTTTCTCGTAGGACTTTGGGGAACGCGGGGTGGGTGGAAATTTGTGGATCCACGCAGATTCCAGACCTTTCCATCCCAGAAATGTGGGGAAAATATGTTTTTTTTTTGTCATTTTTTTACGTTTGCAAGGGATTCTGGGTAACAGACCATGGTGGGAGGCAGTTAAGTCACCCCATCCTGGATTCCCCTGGGTGTCTAGTTTTCAAAAATGTATAGGTTTGCTAGGTTTCTCTAGGTGCCGGCAGGGCTAGGGTTCAAAAACTACAGCTAGACTCTTCGCAAAAAAAGTGTAAATTTTCAGTGTGAAAATGTGGTGTGTTCAGCTTAGGTTTTGAGCCACTTCCTGTCGTGGGCACTATGCCTACCCACACAAGTGAGGTACCATTTTTATCGGGAGACTTAGGGTAGTTCAGATTTGTAAAGCAACTGTTATTACCTATTGATTTTGGATGCATTTCTCCCTTCCAAATGAAAGACATTGTGTAAAAAAAAAGTCATTTTGAAAAATGACCAATAATTGTCATGCAAGTATGAGTATTCCCAATTTCGAAAATGTGCAAATTTGCACTGTTTCTAAACTCTGTAGTTTTTTCCCATTTCAGAAATACATAGGTGTCTTTCATACCGATTTTTCCATGTATACATTTTCCCACAATAATTGCTATAGACCAGGAACAAAAAAAAAAACCATTACAAAATGCTGCTCAGTTTTTTACTCTGGGTTCGTTGGGCTCTTGGTGAACCTACAAGTCCTATATATCCCCACAACCAGGAAGGTCCAGTGGATGTAACGGTACATTGCTTTCTAAGAGATGTGATAATTAGAAGAAGTTACAGGTGAAAACGTTGACTCAAAAGGCTGCTTTTTTCAACTAATTTTTAATTTTTCCTATATTTAACTGTTAGTTTCTATAAAGAAACCTTGATGGATCTGCACAAATGACCCCTTGCTGAATTCAGAATTTTGTCTACTTTTCAAAAATGTATAGCTTTCCAGGGTCCATTATTGTTTTTGTACCCATTTCTACCATTAACTGGAAGGAGGTTGAAAGCACAAAAAATAGCAAAAAGAGGGTATGTCCCAGAAAAATGCCAAAACTGTGTAAAAAATGTTGGTTTTCTGACAAAATTCTGTCATTCCCTAAAAGCTGGAGAAATGGTGATTTCAGCCCCACAAACCCTTTTTTGATACCATTTGCAGAGAAAAACCCAGAAGCTTTCATTTGCAGCCCGTTTTTCCCATTTTTCACAAAAAAAACAAAATGTTGCTGTATTTTGACTAATTTCTGGGAACCCTCTAGGAGAATCCACAAACCCTGGGTACCTTTAGAATCCCCATGATGTTGGAAGAAAAGGACGCAAATTTGGCGTGGATACCTAATGTGGTCAAACAGTTACAGGGGCCTAAGCGCGCACTACCCCAAATAGCCCAAAAAAGGCTTAGCACAGGAGGGGAAAAGGCCTAGCAGCGAAGGGGTTAACAAGCCAGGCGATAACATTATCGCCGCTTTAGCGGCAGAAAACTGCCGCTAAAACGGCGATAATGGGCTTGATAATATGCTCTATGGAATTCCAATTGAAGCTCAGGTTAGACATCCTTCACATCTAACATGGGCTTCAATTGGAATTCCATAGAGCATATTATCAAGCCCATTATCGCCGTTTTAGCGGCAGTTTTCTGCCGCTAAAGCGGCGATAATTTTATCGCCTGGCTTGTTGATATGCCCCCATGACTCTTCAACAAAGTACGGAACCACGAACTCATGAAAAACGAAACGACTCTTCACCGAAGTCCGGAACCACTAAGAATTGAACCACGACTCTTAAAGGAATACCGGAACAGAACCACGAAGAATTGAAGGATAACGTCATGATTGTATCCGGGAAGTAAGTCAGGAACGTCAGTTCTCTCCGCCCAGCAACACATCCCATGAAGTATGATTCGGCAGTGTTGGAGTGTTACGCCACTAATCTGCGCCCCCTCACCAATATGAAATGCACAGTAGAGAAACTGAAAATGACTAATATAATGTGGAAATGGCACGATTTTTGGCAAAACAATTAATTTTCGACCTCCATGCCTTCGGAAAGGCATTGAAGAAAAAATACTGGCGGAGTGAAAAAAGAGTGTTGGGAAGCAGTCTGCAATTAGCAGGTTTGGTAGCACAACGTGGGAATAGCGTATGTATGAATTATTGACATTTTCTTGTTAGTAAGATATTATAGAGTATGTCATTGTTTAGAAAAATATGAGTATTTAAGGAATATTCAAATAAAAGAAATGTATAAAATAGAACATGCTCATTTTTAAAAAAGAATAACGAGTGTAATATCATTGATTGTGCATGCGCAGAGGTGAACATTATGATGGGTTTGTGATCGTCACATGTTAGGTGCTTAAGAAGAAAAGTACAGCCTTTCATCTCAATCTGATTAATTATGCTCACTGATGGACAAAGCTAGTACATGTTTAATTCAAAGAGCATACTGAGATAAATTAGTAATGGGTAATTTAAGTTTTTTTTCTTGGTTAAGGAAGTCGTTATAAAAAAAGTAGTGGTAAAGTATTGTTCGTTGTTTAGACTTAGTTGATAAAGTCAGTCGTGGTTTAGGCAGTAGTTGTTAAGTCATATAACCCACCCTGACACCACTATCATCACACAATGATTGATGTTCTTTTCTTCCACAACACAGCCGCGGGCACCTAGAGCACAGACCATCAACTACCGCTAATGTTGTTTCCACTTCAAGAAACAACATACTGGAGCATTTGGGAAACCTTAACTTTTGCTTTGGTGTTTTCAACGACTTTTCCTTTCGATTCTCATAGATAAACATGCCCCCCTCCTTCCTTCTAAGATTAATTTGCATGCAAACAAAAAAACAGTAGCAAAAGACTCTCATAAATAAAATAGCTGGATTTTCCAGGACTTGTTTATTTTGTAAGAAATTCTCACTAAAAGTGATGTTGGCACCCAAAATCCTACTTTTAGTAGTTCACAAACTTTGCAAAGTGTTTAAAAGCAAGCATCACAAAGCTTTTTTCAAAACTTTTGCCATCTCTGGTTACAATTCGGCTCTGAATTTTAGCTCACCCAAATTTTTAGAAACACTTTAAGCCTGATTACAAATAAAGGTGCTCCTTATCGCACCTGGTATATGAATATACTCTGGGGTTCGTTATTTATTGGGTGTGATAAATAGCACCTATTACGAGTTATTGGGGAATAAATGACAGTCAGGGATTGGTGCTTAACCAGTGCTGAATTTGAGCCGGTGGTTTACGGGGCTCAGCACTGGCACTTAATTGGTTTCAGGTGCTCGGCACTTAACTGTCAACACTGCACTCGTGACAGTCTGCCACATGGTGCCGCTGCTCATCTAATTTGGAGATGAGCAGAACAGCGGTTGTTTAGGAATACAATATACATAAAAAATTACTAATGCCTACCTGCCCAGCCATTCCTTTAGCTTTGGGAAACTGGAATAATGTGAACTGTCGCACTTGCAGGCGAGAGAGATGGTTAGTAGTTGTGTTGGCCGTGATGACAGGGGCGATGGGTGGTGCAAGCTGCAGTGGCCTACTAGTCAGGGTTCTGGCACTTATTATTTTAAAAATTAAGCCCTGAGATTAACACACCAAAATCCGCATGGTACAGTAAATACCATACACATTTCCCTTGTTAATTTTTTCAAATGTGCTTTTAGAGTTTTATATAGCTCAAACTAGACCTGAGCCATCGGGTATCAGAGCGCTTTACATGAGCACCAGTTTTGTTACAGAACACATTCGGGTTTTTTTTTGTTAGGCACCGCGAGATTAAGTGATTTGCCCAGAATCACAGGATGTTGAGCGTTGTTGCCGAGTCACGAACCCGGTTCCCCAGCTTCGAGGTCGACCGCTCTAGCCATAAGGCTACATCCTCGCCGAAATTTAACGAATGTTGAGTTATTTAACACATCTGATAATTATCGGGTGCCATTAATAAAACCAAACTAGTAATTCTGTCATTGAATTAACCACCCAACTTGCAGTAAGGGCCTTTGTTTTTTAAATATAATGTTTAATATCACACTTCTGCTGTACTTGTAGTAATTAAAAGGTGTTACCTTTACTCAATCTCACTACTTAATTTATTGACATCGGAAGGATGGAAGACTGAGTCACCCTTGCCAGGATTCAGTCTTGTACCCTACGTGTCAACACATTTCTAAGTAGCAAACGTTGAATACACTGGGCCAAAATGGCCATCCGACCAGGATTTCCCACAACCAGCACTGGTTGAACTAAAGAGCTGGCCTACAAATGAGAATCCCAAGAGGGCGCCCACTGAGGGTGTTAGTAACGGCATCATGCGCGAGGCAGGTCTTGCAAACCAATCACGCGCGCAATAGGTCCCGCCAGTCAACCATGCCTCGCAGACACCTCGCGAGGCCCAGATGAACTGCTTCATGCACTCATTCTGTTCATTAACTGGAAAATCAGTTTTGCTGAACTCGATGCCCTCCAGCTGTTAGGAATGTTAAGAAGAAGATTAAAAGGGTTTATGCTTTATATCCAGGCACGAAGGTTCTGATACACCGAGACCGTTATCGTCTTAAGAACGTCTGATTGCTAGAATAAATACGACACCATCTTTCTGGTGCCAGGTGTTTTGCTGTGATTATCATGAAAGATGATACAAGAACGCCCCTGCTGGTTCCCATTACCTAAATAGTTCGAGATATTTGAGGCACCTTTTGGCTATTTTCCTCTTTTGCTTATTTTACCTAACCTAAAATAGCGTTGTGAGCAAAGAAAGCATCAATTCACTTGCTGTAAAACGTACAATTTGCCGCAAAAGCTTCCAAAAATACTTTGGGAATGTACCCCTGCACAGATCCTCGGGTGAATTCAGGAAGGTTTCACCCCTAATGAATATCACACTTTCGCAGCATGGTAATCAAAAGCACTTTTTTGTCTTTTATAAGCATCCGATTTTAGTTGGTTTTGAAAAAACACTAGGCCCGCCTAGCTGATGAAAATGCAAGGACATTTGAAATTGACACGAGCACAGCACATGGCTTTAAATGTGAAGACAAACAACCTTGCACAAGTGAAATATAGCTCCCATCCCATACTATTTGGGAACCCAGCACTTTGAGGGCATATTATAAACGTTTGCAGACCTCATAAGTCAAATCTCTACTGATCGCCTGAACATGGAGGCTGCCAGTGCCTCTTCATTGTCGGGAATTTTTTTTATTGTCTTCCTACACAGGTAAACACACTAGGCACGATTCACAGAGCCACTCCATGTGTAACTTACACATGCAAATGTCTTTCGTTACGAGTGCTAGTATTTCACAAAGTATTAATTTGCACCTGTACATTGATTTACCCATGCATTATCATTATCCCCGTGTGGATAAGACACTTGTTCGAGGGATACCCCCATAAATTAGTCACCACACTCAAGCCTGTGAGTTTGTGGCTATTCACACATTTTTCCTCGATCTAGTAACATCATAGAAATAGTCACAGGTTTAGTCCGTACGTATCTTTACGTGCGCAATGAATCTCACTCCTTGCGTTGGTCCTCATTAAGCCGCAGATTCCTTTGAAAGTGCTGTACCTTTTTCTGACCCAGTCTCTCAGATCGGGCTTTTTGTGTTTCAAAAATTCTGACTCGGATTGGAGAGCCCTTACCATTCTTGGTGCTCAACCTTGCCAGCTTCAACAGACCCCCAACTACTCCTTGTTTGAGAAGCATTTCTCTAGGGTTTGGGGGCGGAGTCTTGCTGAATCCAAGATGGCCAGCTCCTTTTAAGGCACTCTGACGGCCTGGCACCTTTTTCCTGTTTTCTACCCCAGGCTGCCTGATATCAGCCTTCTAGCGGCTGTCATTGGCGTGTGTGTCATTGGCGTGTGCGTGGCCTTGATCGGCAACTTCCTGGCGCTGATATCAGCCTGGAGGGTGCCCCGACCTCTTATGCGCACTTGGTGAAGGATGTGGCCTAATTTGCACCCACGCCCTGGCCAATATGTAGATCTGAAGCCTCTGTCACTCACCTGTCTCAACTGCCGCATGACAGCGCCAGAGGCCTGAAGACCTGAAGGCTTTGCTGCAGCCTGTATCCTGTGCTTGGCCTGTTTTTCCACAGAAGCGGAGAGTGCAAACCATCCCGGGACTGTCTCTGGCTTCCTTGTGTGGATAGCCATTGCCCTGGGGCCCTCTGTAGCAGCGGTCGCCTGGTCCTCTGCAATTGCCGGGTACCGCAGACTCCAATGGCACTGTGGGCAGGTCTGCGGGTCACTGGTTGAATGACCAGGGAGAAAGCTGGTGACCGCACCTGGAGACGGCTGGCCCCCAACTTTGGTTACCTGACTTTGGGGGGCTACTAGACACTTTTCCAGCCTGTTTTTGAGGAAGTCAGTCATCGACGTACACAGGCAGTGGACCCTGCTGCTTTTTGCATGGACTACTGTTTAGGACGCGCCTTGTTCCCTGGACTCTGTGGAGTTTTGTGCGTTTCCACCTACCCGGCCCCTTTTGGCCTCAGCCTAGCTGCCGGCCTAAAGGGAAGGCAACATGCCAAGCTCTTTTTTATGGACGTTGTGGACAGAAATTGAAGCAACCTCCCGCTGC
Source organism: Triturus cristatus (assembly GCF_964204655.1). NCBI lineage: Eukaryota > Metazoa > Chordata > Amphibia > Caudata > Salamandridae > Triturus > Triturus cristatus. The sequence continues at coordinate 470,480,843 of NC_140590.1, read as the reverse complement.
CATGTCTGACGTCACATTGGCAACATTAATGAGGGCGCTTAATGCTATTAAGTCCACTGTGTACTCAATGCGCGAGGACACCAGATCTATGGCTGCCGAGCTGAATCCTTGAGAAGTGATTTGGGCACTTTTTATGCACGGTTGGATACCACAGACTGTAGAGTGGAGGCCACGAAGGTCTGAATGACAGCATTGGGAAACAGTCTTGATATCAGTGGTGAGGTCTGGCACAACAAGTGCAGGAAACAGGTAGAGGTTGAGGATCGCAATCAGGTAAACAATGTACACTTCCTGGGGTTGCCAAAGGGGGCAGAGAAGAAGAGTAATGGTGGTTTCCTAGGCACCTTGCTCGTAGAGCTCACAGGCCTGATGTTCACCCGGCAGATGCAATATCGAAGGGTCCATAGAATACTTTCTAGGGTGGACTTGGAGTGCAACACTCCTAGGTGGATAATTTCTTGCTTTCTACGTAATGAGCAGGCCTGACAGCTCGTCATGGCTGCAAAGCATCACAATGAATGCCAGGATCCATACTGCAGCAGAATGTCCTCATGATATTCTGGTGCAGCAGAAAAAATTCTGCCTCTGCGACCGACCTTCTGGAAGCTGGGCATCCTCCTCGGTCTTCTGGAGCCTGCTGCCATGTTGTTTACTATTAATGTCAGGAAAAGGGAATTTGAGGACCTAGATGCTCCAGTTTTTTTCTGACCTCACCAGATACAGCGACCATGGAAACTTTGACAGCAGTGGATGGAGAGAATGGACCGAATGGCTGAGGACTGAACTCTCCTCCTGATCAGGGCCATGTTCACGATGATGCCTCATCTGAGCGACGGCGATTGGACATTGTGTTAAACATATGGCCGGACAGGGCGCCACTGACTGTGTGGATTCGGCCTCTTGAGGCAGAGACAATTTTCGCTCCATGATCAAACTTCAAGTAACATTGTCTCTCTGGAGGTGTGTACAGGGGGTATTGGAGCCTCCCCACATGCTCTAAGTGATACGATCTGCCTAATGTTTTTTGATGATTGCCAGTTCCTGCAGGTATGCGATGTGCGAAGTCCCAACTGGGTTGGATATCTGTCCTGGGATTTGCCCCCTGGGGCACTTTAATCAGCGATTGGTGGCCAATCCAATACACTAACCTCTTTGATATGACATTGCTGCTCTTTGTGGTACCTTTGGCTCCCAGGCTTTGCCTGGACTGCCTATTAAACCTGATAGTTTGTAGAGGTGCTGCACCGTGCAACGTTTGGCAGGTACACTTGCGCATGCAAAGTAGTTCTTCATTGTGAATTGTTTGTTGAGCATGGGGACATTAGGTACTCTCCCTTCACACCAATTTGCTATCTTGTTTCTCTATTGTATTGTTTTCTATTGCGCCTCCTGTACTGTATTTTACACAACTGTAATTTAGACACCACTTACCTCTTCTGTAGGCACGGTTGTAACCCAACCTGCTATACACCTGTCAATGCATTGAGTTCACCGCACTACCTGCACACAACCCCGCATGCACTGTTGGCTCCCAATCCACTTTCAAAACAGCAAATTCTACTTTAGGAACAGTGTACCATCTATATGTGGCCCACAATTCTCATGGACGACCCACACTACATGGCTTCTCAATTACAGCCCAGATACCATTACATTTTTTGCCCTCAATGTCAATGGCCTGACTCAATATATCAAACGAAAAAAGACTCTTTAAGAGGGGGCAGAAAGACTTGTTTGTCCCATTTGGGGTGGTGGTGTGGCCAATGCCAGTTTTCTGCCTCCCTCCTGGATCAAACAGGAGGTTCACCTTCAAATTTCCCCTGAGGGGGCAGAAACCCCACTATATACCAGGTAATTCTAAATGGCAGCAAAACAAACAAACACAATGTGCGGCTTACCCAAGCCACAAACTACACCACTGCCCCATAAGAGGGAATAGTGTTTTCTGCCCTCCTGGGGACAGGTAAGAGGTTTGCCCTCCCAAATGGGGAGGTTGCCCCAAACTTGCCCCCAAATGGGGTAGAAAGTTCATATGACACCTGGGATTTTGCCTTTGGGACAAAAGAAAGTCATGCCGGTGTTGCACTTTGATATTGGCTACATCCCCACCCCAAATGGGAAAAACCAGAGTGGAACACCTGCACCAATTTCTTTTGCCCCAAATGAAAAATCCCTAGTGTCAGGTGGACATTCAACCCCTCTGGAGACATATTTGGGGAAACTTCCCCAACTGAGAGAAACCTTGTACCTGCCCCCGAGGTGCAGAAATACACTAGTGCCTTTTCTGGGGTGGGGGTATGGCTCAATGCGAGGGTAGGCCCCCCCTTCCTTTTGTTTGTTTTAAAATCCCTGGAGTTTGGTGGACTTTCTGCCCTCTGGGGGGAAAGATTGGGGGTAATAACCCTATTTCAACACATTTTTTGGGGTGGGACAGTCCCCACCACGATTCTTTTTATAATATTCCCTGGTGTTGATTGGGCTTTCTGCCCCACCCCCGGGAGGACAGATTATGGGTAACCACCCCCATCCGCCCCCAAGGTCTGCCTCACTGCTGGGGTGTGGGCATTGCCATGTCCATGGTGAGCAGCCCCTACCCCAATATTTTTCTTTTTTTACATTTCCCTGGTGTTTAGTGGGTTTCTGCCCCCATCGGGGGCTGTTCTGGGATAATTACCCCTATCTTACCCTAGCAGGGCAGAAAGACTGGCATCATATTTCCTTGGAGTGGTGGCTTGGCCATGCCCATGGTGGGCGACCCTCAGCCCTATCTTTGTTTTTTACATCCCCTGGTGTCGAGACGCCTTTCTGCACCCCTGAGGGAGCAGATCAAGGGTAATTACCCCCATCCACTCCCCGGGGGTGGGGGAGGAGAAAGACTGAAACCTGGGCTCTGGTTGGAGAGGCTTCACAGCACTGCTGAAATTTGCCAGGAAATACTCGGCACTAGCAGTAGGGCAGGGCCGTGCTGCAAGAATCTTGGCAGAGCCAGAGCGGCGAAGCAAGGCTATGAAAGTGGCTAGAGGACGTGTGGCACTGTGTGAGGGCACAATCTCTGAAAGACTAGCAAGGAAATACTTGTTTTGTACTACCCAAGCTTTGCTCCATTCAATGCTATAAACATGTTGGCATTAACTGAAAGAATGGGCTTGGCCCTAGGAAGCAGTCACCGCTAGGGCAAGCTCGACTCTAGAGAGGTAGAACTCCAGGCTCGCCCGAATCTTGTTCATGACTGTAACAAGCTATGCTCTAGTTAGGTTAATTGTGGGTACTAATGTAATGGTATTTGTATAGAGCTTTTCAAACATCTTGCGAGGCCAAAGAAACGCAGCACTAGCTGGTAAACTAATTCCGAATCTTCAAAGCTAGGCACTAGCTGGATATCGGCCCCGCAGCAGTCAGCGCGGCTTCAGCAGACACCCTACGCATGGCTACTAAGAGGTCCTGTGTGGCTTGAAGGCTAATTGCCGCTAGACGAAGGTTGCCTTCAGCTGTAAAAGTAATGACTGCAGGGGGTAGCCTGGCTCCGGCTGGAATACTGCAGGCCATTGATAACCTCAGCCGGGGCAGGCCAGGCTTGTGACGTCTGACGTCTCGAGAGCGCAGCTGCCTCCCTGTCTGCCCTGGGAGGCCACCCGGGAGCTGGTACTGCAGACACCGGTGCCATCCGTTATCCAGCGTGGCACCGCCCTGCCACGGGGTTATCCACTGAGCAAAGGCAGGTCAAGCGCCCCCTCCAACAACGTCTTGTAATTTACACGCGCTGGGCAAGTTGAAACAAATATGTATGTCCCACGATGGCCCTCGCTGAGCGCCACGCAGACAAATCACTCGTTGTGATCGTGTGAAGCGCTTGCTGTGGCATCGGCGGCGGGGGTGGCAAGGTGCCTTTGTGGGGATCGGGTGTCTGGGGGGAGGGGAGTAGATAAGGCTCATTGCTAATAATAGAAAACATGTTATCCTGGGAGGCCGGTCCTGAAGATGGGATCTGTCATATTTTAAGTAGCCTGCCTGCAGTATTTTATATGGCCTGCACATAGACAGTGTACGGGAGGCAAGATTAATGAGATGCCTGCTCGCACTGTAAAACAAGTCGCTCTCTTCAATTTGTGGTGTGTCGTTTGTCGTCTAATGCGTTCAGAGCACTTCGCGACTGCCCCTACCTTAGAGGTGCTGCAGTCACAGTTGAGTCCACCGGGACTTGCACCACACTTCGGCATAACTGCAGCAAGTCTTTGCAAGGCCCAACACTGGGGTTGAAGAATCTTGCACGTGTCTGTTAATGGTGCAAGCCTCACAAGGGTCACGTATATTCACCAACCTGGGCGGCCTTTTCCAATGCAAAGAGTTCCTAAAACATTTACTGGGTCGCCAACTACTATATGCCAGTTCGATGGATTTGGAGTTGGTCATGCACACAGCTCTACACGGGGTGCAATTAGACCTTCAGAAATAGAAACAAGGCAGAGCAAAAGGCAAGCGCGGTCCTGAAAGTGAAAGAGGACCGCGCTGCAGCCGATCTCTTGTCTTTATGGGGCCATATGTTTGAAACACATGGCCCCATAAATATAAGAAACCTTTTACCACACACGTATTCAAGCGAGCCAGTCCAACTGGGACGGCTCTAAAAGAGAAAAGTGTACGCCACTGGAAGCTCTTTTCCAATGGCTGGCCACCGTTTAGCATAAACAGTGACGCCAGCCAATGGAAAAGAGGGGCGGGGCTTAAACCCCGCTAGAGAAAGCTACGCAAAAACATAAAATCTCGCCAGCGAGACGGCGCATGTCTGCGCAGCCTCCGCTAGCCGAGACCTAAAAACTACATGTGCCTTTAAAGAATATCTTGCGACACATGCACAGTGCCCCTGGTGACAAGATGCTGCTGTCATTGAACGTGGAAAAGGCTTTCAATCAGGTTGAATGGGGTTACATGTTCAGAACACTGCATACAGGGGGGATTGGCCCCAAATTCCTGGCAAAAGTTTGTTGCCTCTATACTGACTCTGATCCTATTGATCACTTGCAAGCCAAGACCTGTGGATGGCAAGTTTGGTTTCACCTGGAAGACCTCAGAGAAATACCTCTGCATCCTGGTCGACAAAGGCCTCAAGCATATGGTGGCGGAAAATTTGCAAACCCGGATGGCAAAGATGGAGTGTGATTTTCTCTGTTGATCTTCTTCTGGGGAAGAATACAGATGGTGAAAATGGTGACAGCTCCCAGGTTTATAGTCTCAGAATGTTGCCACATCTGTTCCCCAAGGGTTTGCTCTGCACGCTGAAAATGTATTATAATGGTTATCTGGGTGGGCCAAAAACCCCATCTCAAGCCATCGAGAATACATGGAGACACTAGAGCCGGGGCTGAGACTAATGGCCATGCATCTGTACTACATTGTACACCATTTATCATCACTGGGTTACTTTCTGGTGACCAATGATGAGTGAATGATGTGGATGACCCAGGATGCAATGCAGTACAGACCCTGGAGGGTTTGGGGATACTGTACTATACTAGTGCTTAGCAGTCAGCATCCTCTTTCCCTAATCTTAAAGGGATGTGGTCAGTGAGGTAAGGCTCCCATGGACTACTAGGAGCAGACATTAAGATGTGATTCAGTGGGAGCATCAAATAGGTTGTGCAATGGCTAGGAATTTGAATAATTGGTGACCTCCTCTTTGAGGTGCTTAGGTTGGACTTTCAACTGCCTAAGTCCCAACTCTTGAAGTACTAGCAATTGCAATACTGTCTGAGGGGTAAACTAGGAAGGAATCCTATTTTTCTTCATGAGTTGCCTCTTCTGGGCTATTTGAGAAAATGGGGTGCTCCTAGGGTCCCTCTTTCCAACCTATACCAGATCCTCATTGGCAACCTGTACTCCCATGGTACACAACTGGAGATCAAGAATTACAGCTGGGTGAGGTTACATGTTGCCCACTCAGATGAGAGTTTGACTGAGCTCATGTGTTATCACGATTGCACCCTAGCCTGGTTGAAGAACTCCGACTTTAAGATCCTCAGCCATTGTTACTGGTCCTCGTATAAGCTGCACAGGGCCAGATTGATTCTCAATCATGCATGCAGGAGATGTGGTCCAGAGGGTTGCAACATTTACCATATACTATGGCTCTGTACTAGTGTGATACATGGCGTACACTCCATTCCACTAGCCATGTCTACTCTGTGGACTGTGAGAACACCACCTCCCATTGGCGAAGATGGATGTTGGTGGCCCTCATGGTTAAGAAGATCTGTGGTGCATAGATTATGTTCCTGAACTTTTTAGTTTTTCTATTCTCCTTTTGCTCCTTCTAGGCCTTTGTTATGTCTTTATCTGTTAGATCTTATTGTCTTCCTCACATATATCCTAGCCTGTAGTCCTCAGAGGGGACTGTATTGGAATGCAAAATCAATAAAGAGATACGTTAAAAAGAAATCCTTTCTGTCTCTTCTGTTAATGCTCTGCATTCTGGATTCCCTCTTTGTTCCAGTCACTTTCCTTGGCCATATTGATGTCCTGCTGCTATAATGTTTTTGGCCAAAAGTAACGCGTATAAATAAATTAATAACTACATTTCATTTTTGTCATTTGGAAGGGACTACCCCCAAAGTGGTGGGAGTTGTTGTATGGGACTTCTCCATGAGGAAAACTATTTTTATGTTCAGAGAATAAACACACAGGGGCATATTTACAACTTCTGGCGCATCTCTGCAACTCAGCAGGGATGCGCCAGAACAGATGCGTCACGTAATCCCCCCCTTGCTCCACCACGGATGCGTCACATTTACAATGCGGCACACCATCGTGCAAGGAGGGGAAGATGCGTGACACTTCTTGTGGCGTATGGGTGGAGCATTGTTGGAGTCGCGATGCAAGCGCGACGCAACTCCTGCAATGCACAGGGGCCGCCCATACTTAACGTGGTGCGTCACTCCTTACGCCTGCTTCAAGCAGGCGTAAGGATTTGACGCAGCAGTGTCGTAAAACTGACTCAGTGAAATCTTTTAGATTTCACTGCGTCAGGTTTACGGGGCTTTCCTGCGAGGGAACGCCCACCCGCGAGAGAACGCCCACATGAAACCTGACGCAGGTTTCATGTGGCCCAGAGCTTTACAACATGACACATCTGCCTAGATGCATCACTTTGTAAATAAGTCGCACCGTGGCTCATGATTTACGCCACCGCTGCGTCACAAAAGTGATGCAACAGCGGCGTAAAAGTGTCGCAAGCGGCTTGTAAATCTGCCCTACAATTTCAATAATGTAAATGCATTTTTATTTGTAAAATTGTACCCAATGTGCATTAAACATGGACACTTTTATAGGAGTTCTCATAGAAATGTGCAACTGTTGATGGTTTCCCAAAGAACCGATGGAAAAGTTTGTGAATTTCAGAAAATCAGAGCCTGCGCCCATGCTAGCTGTTACCTGATGGTGCACTTTTACAAACGTTGTTGTAAATCAGGCTCTATGTGCCAAATTCACAAATGTTTGCTCTGGAGTAGAGCTGGTGATGTCCAGAGCATCTCAGGCTAGAATCCTCCATATTGTGCTGGTAATTGCAATAATAAGTAAACGCAAATCATAAATATCTGCTTAAGGTAAGCACAACGATGCTAGAATGCATAACTGCATTTGCTCCAGTGCATTTCTTCGTATGCAACTTGTGTAAATCTGGCATGTGCTGACAAGTCCTAGTGTTCTCTGGACACTCCCCGTAATGGAGCAAGTCAAAGTGGTGCTTCAGGAGTATTGAAAGAAGGGAGAGGATAGATATACATTATGGACATCTGCAGCCCAAGGCAGTGGTTCAGTATTAGATGGTGAGGAGGTATTTACTAACTTTTGCTTGAAGGTGGGGAGGGGAAGGATGGACAATAGAAGGAGAATTGTCTGTTATTGGTAAACATGAGCTAGAGAAAGGTCATGCACCCGGGCAAGTTGATATCGAGGAGACACAACTGGTCCAAGGACTGAATACAAAGGGATCAAAGGGTACTCGAACTAGTAAGGCGTTGGAGAAACACAAGTGTAAAAGCCTAAATCCTGTTTGTATCATTCAAATATGCTCTTATACATCACAGTATTCGTTTATTCATATGATCAGAAATATACCAATGTTTTAGAATCATATATTGATGTCGTTTTACAGTGGATTTCAGCTTCCAGCAGCTCCTAATATGCTTGCTAATTTCCATGGTTCAACTATGTCCAGAAGATGAGTAGCTCAAAGTTGTACATTTCCACATTACCAAGGAGCACAACTGCACCTGGCACATGGAAATGAGATTTCAATAGCATAATGAGCCTAGTATTGTATTGATGAATGATATGTTCTCCACAAAGAAGGTCCTCGTTTCCTCTAAGATCATGCCATCTGCTCTTTAGATATTTGTGTTGCTGAAAGTAACAAAGTTTCTGTTCTGGTTAAACTCCATTGATGTGTATTGCGAAAAAGTGTGTGTGTATATATATTTATATATACATATATATTCATATATTTATATATATTATATATATATATGTGTGATGTGTATATATTACCTACTGGCGGTCGCCAGTAGGTAGTTATAGTTAGGACCACGTTTCCATAGGAAATCCGCAACATTCTATTTTGAATAACTTTGGCGCCGGTCGACGAATCCTCGCGAATTTTTCAAAATAGGTGGGGCGCTACGCTCCGCTCCTACCCTGAAAGTCTCGGGGGGATTCGTCAAGCGGGGGCTGAGATAAAAGGGGGGTCCCAAAACGCGTTTTTCCCATGCATTTTTCCATAGGACCTTTAGACAGGGCTACAGCCCGAACGGCTGAACAGAATTACTAGAAATTTGGCAGAGAGGTAGTCCTCAGGTCAAGGAAGTGCCTTTTGTAGGTTTGGTGTAAATCTGTTCAGTAGATTCTGAGAAAATAGCCTTTAAATCAATATATATATCTGAGCCAGCTTACGGTGCGCTTACGGTACGCTTACCGTACGCGTACGGTGGCGTGCGCGAGCGCAATTATGATTGGCTCTTAGATCTTAGTAAACATTCGAATCGGCCGAAACCAGGAAGCGGCGGCCGCCATTTTCTCTCTCGCACTGAGAGTGATGATTAACAAACAAAGCACAAAAACATGTAAAGGGGCTGTTTTGACAGCTCCCACACACATAGCCATGTAGAGGGAGTCCCCAAAGATCCCCCAAGGCCAAAAACGGAATTTTTATTTTTTCGCTAATTTCGCCGTTTACGCTTACCGTACGCGTACGGTAAAAAAATATAAAAAAAAAAAAATTATCCACAATAACCCCACCCCGTGTGCAATTGGTGACCGAAGGTCACCAATTGTGCAAGGCTTATAACAGCTGTGAAAAACGAAAATAATAAAAAAAAAAATATTAAAAAAAAAAATTATCCACACTCTCTCCACCCCGTGTGCAAATGGTGCCCGAAGGGCACCATTTGTGCATGGCTTATAACTACTGCGAAAAATTAAAATATTACCTTTCAAAACGAAGTGCATCATATGTCCTCCATGTGCGCACGGTGCGCAAAGCGCATCGTGCGTACATGGCCCATCTAGCGTAACGTGGGCACGCGGTGCGCGTAACGCACCGCGTGCCCACCGTGCGTGCACGGCACTAACTGCGTAAAGTGGGCGCGCGGTGCGCGAAGCGCACCGCGTGCTCACTGTGCGCGCACGGAGCGCGAAGCGCACCGTGCGCGCACGGAACGAACTGCGTTAAGTGGGCGCGCACGCCACGAATGGCGTAAAGTAACTTAGCATTTAAAAAACCGTACAAATTCACTGAAAAAACCATAGGTTTCACACACGTTATAGTTAGGAATTAGCATTTAAAAAACCTTGCAAATTCACTGAAAAAACCATAGGTTTCACACATGTTATAGTTAGCGGAAATTTTACTGATAAAAAACCAATGAAATTCCCCCGTTATAGTTAGTGCAGGCAACTATAACTCACGCGACCGCAATCTTCTGCTGATGACATATGTGTCTTTATGAAAAAAAAATATTTGTAATATATGTATAGCTAAAAATGTATGGAAGAAGACATGGGTAAATAAGTGTCTAAATACAGTATTAGCATCAGCAGAGGATTGCGGTCGCGTGAGTTATAGTTGCCTGCACTAACTATAACGGGGGAATTTCATTGGTTTTTAATCAGTAAAATTTCCGCTAACTATAACATGTGTGAAACCTATGGTTTTTTCAGTGAATATATATATATATATATATATATATATATAGTGGTCTAAAATGATATGTATTTTAGCTTTACGCACTAACTGACCTTTTTCTAGCGAGAGCAATGCTCTTTTCAAATCACAATTGTCTTTGATTCTCTTGCTGTGCCGTCTGCTCATTTGCATTAAAAGCTAGTTGAACTTCAGGCTTCTTGACATTTTGTATTTTATTTTAAATACCAGCACAATGAATAACTGATCCCCAGGGTTAGATAGTGAACCAGGGGAGGGAGGTGCCTGTGAATCTCAAATGAAAGGATGCTCTGGTTATTTCTGATGAAGTATGCCAAATGATTGATGAGGATGGGGATTGAGGGGAAGTAGTTGTGTGCTGAGGAATCTAGAGACATAGGAGAGAGCGATTTAGGTGGAGTGTTGTCAGCACATACCTGGCTGTCAGAGATATATAGGTAGTGGGTCGAGTGACAGCGGGGGATTCTGTTGAAGAAAAGACTCAATGATTTTTTAAAGGAATGGAAGGAGATGTTTTGGATTTGGAATATTGAGTGCCTTATTAAGAGTTTGGTGGTGCGGGAGAAGAACCACCCGCGCTCAAACCGCAAAACCCATGTAGGAACCGCCTGCCAGATCAGGAGTTTTCTCCTGTCTGGTAGGCTGTTTTTTGGTTTTCCCAGGGTGGTGCCTACGAAATAGGCACCGCAAAGGGAACATCAAAGGCAGAACCTGCACGGCATGGACTGGTGCAGTCCATGCCTTGCAGGTACTGGTGTGCATGCACACAGGGGGACACAAGTTGTGCCACCCTGTGTGCATCCACATGCGTGAGGCACCAGGGGGCCCTGCCATGAAAAGTATTGCAATGAGGAAACTCGTATTATGCTTGGCGGGCCGCAGAGGCCCCGCCAAGCCCATTGCAGCCGCAATACCGGCACGCAAACACCAGGGAACGCTGTTCCCTAGCAGTTGCAGCGGATGCGGTGGTCCCAGGGCAGCCCGACTGCCCTAGTCTTAATAGGGTGGTCGGGACACTGCCACCGTGTCCATGGACCGCCAGACTCATAATAAGCCCCTAAGTATTTTCTTGCACATGTTTCTGAGAGGTGAACTGTGAAAGTGCCTTCAACAGACGTATGGTTAGAGGGTCTGAATTGCTGCATGTTGGGTTCCCTATACAGGCTATGGGTGAGAGCTCAGCATGGGAGGTAAAGCAGAAACAGATTTGGGCCACAAGAGGAGACTACAATCCTTAACTCTTACTTCAAGCAGACAGAAAACAGTGAACAGATAATGAAGCTAGACCAGCCCTATTTGGAACTGTGAAGAGATGAGCCACACGTATGTGTGAAGAGTATTGATAGTTCTGCTGTATCAGCACCACTTTCCTTGTCAAGACCTTGCAGAAAGAACACCTAACTCAATTTAAACGCTGACGTTCATTTTGGATTAATTAATCCTTACTACCCTTGTATACATATAAAGGAAATTTATAAACAGAGCTATAGAAACATATGAAGTACACAATAAAATATGTATTCCATATCACCTGTACAGTGTAAATCATCCCCTGTTAAGATGGTATAAAACATTTTTCAAGAAAAACAAGCATTTGCAATGCAATAGGTCTCGCAATTGCGAGATATTGAGCTATTGGCATAGTAAATGACAATGTTTTATATTTATGTGTTTAAAAAAGCTGCAAGAATAGAAGGCATTGTGATTTACAATACCAATAGGTGAAAGTTTCTAAAATGCGAGATCTATTGCTTTGCAAATGCTTGTTATATCTGGTGCTGGGCTGGATCTGGTTTTTCGACAGCTGTTCCGGATATGGAGGTTAAGGACCATCGCTCAGGGATGACGGTGGTCCGAGTAGAATTGTAAATTGTGGGCCTGAGTGCTATGTAAATTATCCTGCAATGAGAAATTGTAATTAGATATATATTCTCTGGTAATTTTAGCAGGATGTAACTGTTAGCTTGTACTGTCTTTTAGATGTGCTATAATTTCTGAATATAATAATGTGAAGACAGCTGTTAATCTTTCTCTGGCTCATGTAGAATGCTTAATGTTAAGGCGATACTTTTCTCTGATGTTATGTTTGGCTCCAGCCAGCAATCAAAATACTGAAACTGTTATAAAAAAATTGCACAGTGCATGGGGTCCCATGTCTCTTGTGTAGAACCTTGGAAATACAGTGTATTTTTATTGCAAGTGCAGTTCACCTCCCCAGGGGAGGAGGAGGTTAACTCCAAGAACCAGTGTGTTGTACTTGTCACCTTGCAAAGGAGCAAGCCTGTAACCACAATAAACTCACAGGTTCTTTTGAGTGTGAAATTCTCTGTCACAAAAACATTCCCAGGAGTGGCTCACGGAAAGTCAAAACTGTTGTGTCCAGCTAAGTGTGTACGCTTGTAGCCTATTTACACCATTCGGACTGTTTCTTGTTTTAATTACTACAAGAGTATATACATTTTTGCACCGGCTATTTGCTTTATCTTACATTTACAATACGCAATTCAGCTGGTGTGTTTTGTCTCCTGCTCAGGTATCAGTTACAAGAAACGTGGGGCAGTTGATAGACCGTATACATACACATACGGACAACGACAAAACTTGCATCTCTAGTTATGATACAGTTAAAGAAGCACTGGCTTGTGGCGATAGCAGGTCACGGAGCATGGCATACATTAACCAGTGAACAGACTAGTAATAATCACTTTTCACTCGTACTGTAGGTGGTGTTAAGAATTTTGACTATAAACCAAAACAACTAGAAAGCCAGGTCCTGGTCACAAATTAGGACTGGGAGACAGCTAAAAGTTGAATGAGAAAACAGGTGCACCAGGCGGTAAAGCTGAGACAAAAAGGGAGGGACAGCGTGACTGAAAGAGACAGTCTGAGACAGACCCGACACACGCCAAATAAGGTATTCTCACACCCTGACAGACACAACAAAAGTAACAGAGGAAGATTTGACCATAAAGACTGAAAGATGGACACAGGCCCAAACAAGTTAAGATACATCCAGGTAGAAAGGGACGCGTTCAAGGTGAGACCACAAGCAGTACGAAAGAGACGGGTGAGTGAGAGGAGGGCACGCAGGCGTGTCTGTTATGCAAACATGCACAGACAGGTGTTTACTTTCACATGCACTGCTACACTTCTGAGTCTCGCCACGACGTATTCCGCAGAGAGGCTGCTACCACGGGATACGTATACTACCTTTCTTTCTCCCTCCTGCCCGCTGTGGACTCACTGTGTGTCCGTCGGTCTCCTGTCGCCTCTCCCACGTACAGCCTGCAGAGCATACTCTGCCTGGCCCAACACATTCAACACCACGAGCCGCAGCACACGGCCCTGCATCACCGCACTCATAATCGTGAGAACATCAAGACTCCTGTGCTTTGCCTAGCGCGAGAATATAAAAAACAAGCTGCATTTCAGCATGACGGCGTATGCGCTTCCTATGCGAGAACTAAAAAGTAGTCAAATGAAAATATAAACAATGCTACCAGCTTTTAACCCCTTGAATGCTCATGACGAACCCAGCTCGTCATGAGGCACAGTGGAGCTGTGCTCATGACGAGCTGGGCTCGTCATAACGGTCGCGCCACTCCCAGGGGTAATTGATTCCCCCCCTGTGCGGGAGAATCAATTAGTGGGCGGAGTCGGGCAGGATCTATATTAGCACTCAGTTGTTGAAACGGCCTGCCAAATGCCCTCTGCACCCAAAATGACTTATATCACTAGAGGTCTCGAGGGGTAACAGCCCTTGGGTACCTTTGATTTTCCCTGTGCCACACTGGTCTCTCATCATTAAGAAATCAACATGAATAGAAAGCAATACAGGCTCTAAGAAACATGTCCACTTTCCAGAATTTTCACTCTTTGTTTAGCACCAGTGAAGGCTAATAATGGGTTAAGTTGGTTCAAGGGACCAACCCTGTGATGTCATTGTGGACAAAAGGTTTGTGAAATAATTATCTCTCCTTCTGAATTTTGGTGAATCGATGTCAATGAAAAAGGTGGAGTCAACTCCACCTTAACCTCTTCTGTGCCCATGACGAGATAGTCTCGTCATGGAGCACGGTTGCGCTGTGTCCATGACGAGACTATCTCGTCATGAACCCCACCCACTAATACAACGCCCGGCACAGGAGGGGGAAAGGGCGTGGCACTGAAGGGGTTAAGAGCATCACACAATGCTTAATACCACTTCAGTGAACGTGAACTTGTCACTTTTTGTTCAGCTCTTGTCTCCGTACACCACACACACATCACACCACATCTGAAGAAGCTCTATTGGCTCTTCATACACAAATAAGCACAATTCAAACTCCTCCCCCACTTTCAAGGCAGTACATTACACTGGCCCAGTATACCTAAACAATCGCATCTGCTTTCACAAACCTTCCAGACATCTATGCTTTTCTAGACCCCTACTTGCATCCAATCCCACGCTTACGGAAAACCAGATCTGCCAGCCTAGCCTTTCTCCTACATCACTCCTAAAGTGTGGAACGACCTGCGGCTGCACATAGGAGCCTCCTCTTCACTTCTTGAATTCACCAAGAAACTGAAGACCTTTCTTTTGAAGTAGTTCCACTTCGCCCTATGGTGGCTAGACTCACACCTGCTCAGCATCTGGATGCCCTACCGGGTGACAATATGCTATACAAATCTGCATAACATAACAAAGTCCAGGAGGTGAGCTTTTCTATTGATTCTGTGGAGAGTCTATAGGTAGTGCATTTCATCTGTTTTGTGTTTTTCTCTAACCATGTGCATGTTTTATTCTATCATTCATACATGTGTTCAGAGAGCTCCAACTTGCTATAAAGCGTTGGGTTTATGTAGAAACAAGGATAACAGGCAAAGCATCTTCAAAATTTGATCAAGCTAAGAAAAAGGAGTGAGCATTAATTTAAGGGTAAGGTGCTAAAAGAGTGCGTCAACCAAATGTCACTTGAGCAGGTCCCTTTTCAAGGGACCTATGGTGTGCCACTCTCTCCTTGTATGAACAGTCACACGCAAATTACCAGTGGACGTGGGATGGAGACAAAACTGTGACCAGGCAGGTCATCAATTAATGAGGAATACACTGTCCCTGAGCTGGTAGTTACAGCAGCCATGTTGTTAGGCTCCCAGTAAGAATGTGTAGTAGACATTAATCATATCACCAGCAAAATAGCAGGTCATTAAGTGCTAACAAATGAGTAAGGAGGCAGTCGATGGATAGGATACCGCAAAGAAATCCTGTGGGCAAACTACTAACTTCATTCAGCTATTCTAGCAGTGCAATAGAACTATTTCCAGAGAATGCTTTAATGAGTATTTGGATCCTCTTCCAGAATCAGGAGCAGCTTTATTTAGAAATCATCTGCAATTCATTACAGAATAAAGCAATCGCTTAGTCATTTGTGTTTTTGTTCTTTGATTGTATTAGGTAATTTAGTATTAATTATAGGTTTCAAATTGCATCAATGAAAAAGTTGTTAAACCTCTCCCCTACTATCCCCCAGGACTAATACAGGGCATTTAGCAGATGCCCAATGTTTCATAGCTCCACAGGGACCTTTATCTTTAACTTTTAGTAGCGCCAAGATGCCTCTGGGTATTCATGCGCGTAATACATTTATTAACATAACATAACATCCGTTCCTGGACTATTAGTCGATAGCACTTGGCATGCTGGAACTTTCAGGGCCAGGATTACGTTGGTGAAAATGTAAGTACCAGCATGAAAACTGATTAAACTACAAAATGTTGCAGAGAGTTATATGTTATGTTATGTTATGTTAACATCATTTGCTATAGTGCTCGACACACTTGAGGGGCATCTCGGCGTTGTATCGCATCCTAACAGGAGGTGCGTACCATGGGGATTCAGAATGGGTATGCTTTTAGTGATTACCTAAATTTACTGGGCCTTATTTATGAGGCCTTGCGTCACTTTTACGCCGCCGGTGCGTCACTTTTTGTGACTCACCAGCGGTGTAAAATATGCGACATGTTGCATCATATTTACAAAGTGACGCATCTAGGTAGATGCGTCACTTTGTAAACCCCCTACGCCACATTATACCTGCGGCAGGTATAATGTATGCAGGGGGGCGTTCCGACGCAAGAAAGGGTTGTGAAGTGACGCAGTGAAATCTATGAGAGTTCACTGCGCCACTTCTAGGACGCAAATGCGTCAATATCTTATGCCTGCCTTATGGCAGGCGTAAGACTGACGCAGCCACATTTAACATGGGACTTGCCCATGTGTAATGACTCATTGCCGGAGTTGCGTCACTTTTGTGACACACTCCAGCAATGCATCATTTTTGCGCCTGCAGATACGTCAGAAATACTGACGTATCTGTAACTCCTTGCGACATGATGCGTCATACTGTAAATATGACGCATCATTGGTGTCGCAAGGAGGGTGCAATGAAAAGTGATACATTGCTGTTTTCTCGCAGCGATGCGTCACTTTTCCTAAATGAGGCTTTACAAGCTGAGATAACATAACATAACAGGCCCATAGTATGTGGGGGTTGATCTCAGGGACAGTGGAAGTTTATTCCAGTACCTTGGAGCGAGATATGAGAAGGCTTTGCCCCCATGCAGGTTTGGCGGATACGAGGGACACACAGTAAGGCTTTGTCGCTGGATCTGAGAGTGTGACTCAGGGCATAGGCTCTTAACTTTTTTTGAAGATACAACAGACCTTTACCTTTTAAGGCATTATAGGTGAAGCAACAGATCTTAAAATGGGAACGTTTCTTCACTGGAGGCCAGTGCAGTGCCTTCAGCAGGGGAGCTGAGGGAGTTCCAGCAGGGAGGTTCAGAATAAGCCTGGCTGCCATGTTCTGGACCACCTGAAGTTTGGAGAACAGTGATTTATTAGCTTCAACTAAATGTAAATTGATACTTGTATAGCGCACTACTCACCCGCAAGGGTCTCAAGGTGCTTGTACGAATACCGCTGTGGAACCCATCCTGGCTTTCCCTGTGAGGCGTCCACTCCTGGGCACCCCCAAGGTGGAGGCCAGGCATCCTTAGCGTTGTGGAGATTAAGCAAGCTATTGCCCAGAGTTGCAGAGTGGGACTCCATGATTGGAATGGCACCAAGGCAAGAATTATCAGGTCCGTGGAATTTTTTAGCCCAAGACCCGCCGATGAGGGGAATTGAACCCTGGTCCCGGGCTAGACCTCTGCATCAGGGTCTGCCGCTCTAATCATTGAGCCACACTTCTCCACTAGGAGAGCATTTCCATAATCCAGTCTACTTATCACCATGGCCTGGACCAGTGTTCTACAAACTGTCATGGGGAGGAAGGGGGAGATTTTGTGCAGTAGGCGCAGATTGTAGTAGCAAGCGCTCGTGTTTGCTGCGATCTGATCTTTCATCGTAAGCGCTTGATCTAGTTTTATCCCCAAATTCTTTACAGTTAGTTTGAGTGCCGAAATAGCACCCAGTTGGTGTGGCCACCATTCGTCCGACCAGATGGAGGGGGCTTTTCCCAGCAACATGATCTCTGTCTTCTCTGGATTTAACTGGAGATAGTTCTCAGTCATCCAGTTAGGGATTGCTAGCATTCCTGATGCAAACCGTTTTCTTGCTATTGTCAGGTCTTGACCTAGAGTAAACATAAACTGGGTATCATCAGCATATGATATAATCTGAAAGCCAAAGTGCTCTGCAATCTTCGCTAACAGGGCCATATAGATATTAAACAAGGTGGGGCTCAAGCATGTGCCCCGCGGAACGCCCTTGTCCAAACTCATTTTACAGGAAGAGTACGAGCCCTGGATGGCGGTTTGCTGTCTGTCTGTTAGGAAATACTGAAGCCACTTTAGTGCCATGTCCCGAACACCGATTTCCTGCAGCCTTTCTATGAGCCGTGAATGAGAGATGATATCAAAGGCTGCAGAGAGATCCAATAATATCAGTAGTATAACGGGTATTCCTGCATCTACCCCCAGTCTCAGAGAGTCGGTCACGGCCAGAAGTGCCGTCTCTGTCCTGTATCCAGGGCGAAAGCCCGACTGTGAGGGATCAAGAATGTAGTTGGACTCAAGATAGGAACCCAACTGCTTGTTTATTAGGCCTTCAAGCTGTTTGCCCAGAAGAGGTAACAGAGATATTGGGAGATAATTGCCAAGAGATTGTTGATCTAGCGTTTCTTTCTTTAGTATAGGCTGAACACATGCTGCCTTCCATCCTGTCGGGATATTGTCTGTTTTTATTGAGCAATTGAAGATCTGTTAGATCATTGGGGCACAGCAGGTAACCAGAATAGATATTATTTTTGGTGGACAGAGAGGGACCCTGACTTGGCTGCAGCCAGAGAGCTGTGTATTTCCTCTAGAGTAAGAGGCTAGAACCTGTCTAGTGTACATGTGGGTGCTTTTTTCTGCTCTTCGTTAGAACTGGTAGTCACTATCTTTTGCAAAGGGGTAGTAGGGAAGTTTGAGTACATGAGAGTAATTTTCTCCTGGAATAAATTAGCCAGAGAATTACAGAGGTCCTGGGATTCCACGGGAGATTGGCTACATGCTTGTGGAGAAATAAAATCCTGAACTATCCTGAAAAGGACTTTGGGGGAGTTGTTGGCTCGTTCGATTTGATTAATAATAAAAGATCACCTAGCTGATTTAATATTCTGATGGTATTGGGACAACGCTTGTTTATTTTTTTCCCTATATAGAGGCTCTTTCCTTTTTCGCCACAATCTCTCCAAGGTCTTACATTTAATTTTTTCTTGTTTTAGTTTTGGCATAAACCACGGGGCTGACGATCGATGATGAGCAGGACCGTGGTTTTTAGAGGGGACTGTTAAATGGTAGCGGCAGTTTCAGTCGATAACCTTTCAAGTATTTGCCCGGCGGTAATCGCCTCTCATACCACTCGATAATTTACCAATAAAAGAGGCAGGCGCCGGAGACTGGAAGGCAGGAAACAAAGTTTTATTCCGTCGGAGCAGAACACATCAGATCAGACAGCAAGGTATCGTCACGAGGTGCTCTAACTGCATCTCTGAGACCTGGTCTCTTATACACTGGTTTATTGCTTTATTACACATAGTATATTCTTGAGATTCCCTTGATGCCTGAAAGAACATCCCCTGAAGCCCCGGCTCAGATCCGATCCCACACATAGATACAGTAGAAGTTCCCACCCTACCCGCAGTGGGAGATGGCTATCGCGCAGCAGGGAATTCCGCTAATTCCCGGGGGTGTGTGCAACCGGCCGGGTCTCAGGGGGTAGGGGCTTTGATCTACTGTAATCCCTTTGATGTGGGGTGTTTCCCTTACAGTAGGGGCAATAAACTGCATCCGCAGGGCTAGGTGATGGCCTGGGACTAGTTCAGACAATGGGGCGCAGAGGAAGGGGGTTATCAAAGGAGAGGCATGACCATGTATGGGTTGTCGGTCGGAAGTGGTTCCGTAGCAGGGTCGCGCAGAAGGAGAGGGTTTATGGCCTGTATGAGAGAGCGGGGGTGGCCAGCGCGCGGGGGATGCTTGCAGCGCCAGGGGAAAGCGCTGGCGGTCGAGAGTGAGCGGGGAGAGAGTGGGGTGCCTAAAATGGCGGCCGTGCATTCGCTGTGCGTGGCGCTGGGGAGAGGCAAGATGGCGCAGATAATGTTCAGTTTGCACGCTAAATTTCCACAGTCCTCCCTTTTAACATGTCTCGCCAGCTTGCCTAGTTTGGATCTATCCCCATAATACCCCGTACCTCCACCTCATTCAGAGCTTTCATCCGCTCAGTTTCAAAGTCCAAAGTCTTAGGGCAGATGCAGTTCATAAAAAGCGAACAAAAAGGTGGCAGACACTGAATCCCCAAGCAACATCCACATAGTATCATGATTGGTATGAGGATAAATGAAAACAGCCTCCATCCCCAGCCTTTAATAGCGTCCCAAAACCAACTCCCCAGTGACCATTCCTCTTGTTCTTGATGGACCTCTGTGGACAGTCTGTGGAGGTGTTCAATTGCTTTGTAGACTGAGGGTGAGTTATCCGGTACGTAGGTACAACAGCTGGACCCAATGATGCGGCATGCTCCTCCGCGGTCAGCCAGAACCACATCTAGAACAAGGCGGTTCTGGAGAGCCACCAGGCGGACGGCCTGAAGCTCAGCGGTGTTGTTGGCGAGGGCGCCAGCTGTAATGTTCATTGCTGTTTCGACTGCCTGGGTTAAGTGGCGGATGGCACGGCTGTTTGCCATCGGACCCCAGAGCGGAACAAGACCCTTTACTGCGTCCATGAACTGTGCTCTGGTGGAGTCGGTTTGTACAATGTCTTTGGCACGTTTCTGTCGGTGATGGTTTGCTGGAGCCACATACGTCGGAGGAAGGACAAAGGCGATGTAGCAGGTGCCTCCCCAACCTTTCGGGAGCCAGGTGTAGGCCTTAGTACCACACACGAAGTACATATTCGGGGAGGCAACAAAGGAAGGTGGGTCAACTGAGTCCAATGTTCGGGTGATGAGGCAGGAGCTGTGGCCCACCAGCTGTGCCCCCAGGCCTTCGAGGCATACAGATCCAGTGATGTTGATGACGGACAGGGCCACTGTTAGGGTGGCGGCCGTCCGTTTTCGGAGGTAAGAGAAGGTGGGTCTGGCTGGATTGTTGAACACTTGCATTTCAACTCGTTCTTTGGCAGGGATGTCCACGTGAAAGGAAGTGTTCGATCTCAGAGGGCAGAAGAGGGCGGAAGTTCTACCAGTTTTGTTCAGCCAGAACCCATGGTAGAAGTGTGACATGGTTCTGCCGGAAGTGGCATTGTCCTTGTAGCTCTCCTGCAGGAGGATCAGCCAGGCGAGGCAGGAACCATGGACAGAAAAAGGTGAAGGGATGAAAGGGATTGAGTGCCCAGTGGCATGTGGTAGCAATCCACAGATCCAGCAGTTAGTGGCATTGGTGGCAAGATTGTGTTGGTGGAGTAACTGCACAAAAGAGTTATTCCAGAACTCCTTACGCCTTTCTCGGAGTTGGGGTGAAAGCGAGATCAGATGGTGTTCTTTCGTGGTGGTAGGTTGAACGGTAGTCAGCAATGTCTTATGAGCGGGTGTGCTCTCCTCCATGATCCAGAAGGTAACCACGAGGAGAAGGCAAAAGAGAAGGGAAATGAAAAGTGCTATTGTCTTAAAGCTGTGCATTCGGTCAGTCTTTGGGTTTTTGAAGTGGATCTTCGGACGTCCGGTTGCTTCCATCATCTTCATGTCGGGCGCTTCCATCACCTTCAAGAGACTCGGTAGCGGGCAGAACCACAGACTTTGTTTTAGTTTCTCTCCTGGTGGCCTTTGAGGTGACTAGGCTACCGTTCTGAGATTTCCACTTAGCCTGTGGTCTGCTTAGCCGAAGTTCTCTCCTTTCGTCGCAAGTTATACCCTTCTTTGGATGGCACAGTGGGATCGGGATATTCAATCAACTCAAGTGTCTCTGTATCCGGGCAGCGGCTCAGGGATGGTCGGTCTTTGTCCAGTAGTTCCTCTTGGGCGGTGATGTTGTCCGTGGTTGTCAGGGTCGGTGATACCTTCTTGCAGTGGTGTGCATGCAGCCAATTGCGTTTCCCCTCCACTCGAAGAGCTGTTCGGGTGGTGATCAGGACTTGCAGGGGGCCCGTCCACCGGGGCTCCAGACTCTTGGTGCGCTGGAAGTTACGCACTAAGACGAAGTCACCGGGTTGGATGTCGTGTCCCGGGCCCCTGGAAACATCGGGAATGGCGTGCAGCACCTGCTGATGGATAACAGACAACGTCTTAGTTAGGTTATACAAATAGTCAGACATGAGGACGTCCGGGACGTCGTGGATGGATGATGGTTTTGGTGCAGTCCAAAGGTTCATGGGCCGCCCAAAGACGACCTCGTAGGGGGTTAAGTGGTGTTTGGTGGGGGTGGAACGCATTGATAGCAATGCTAGTGGGAGAGCGTCTGGCCATCTTAGTCCTGTGGTGGCGACTATTTTTGCCATCTTAAGCTTCAATGTGGCATTGTGTCGCTCAACCAGGCCTGCAGATTGGGGATGGAAGACCGCATGGAACTTCTGTTTTACACCCAACCCTTTTAAGATGAGTTGGATAACTTCGGCTACGAAGTGGGGGCCATTGTCGCTCCACAAAATTCGACAAAGGCCGTATCGGGGGAAGAATTCCTTCAGTAGTACTTTTGCAGTAGTCATAGCGGTGTTGTCATGGGTCGGGTAGGCTTCCACCCACTTGCTGAAGGCACACACAACGACAAGCACATACTTTAAACCTTGGCACCTTTCTAGCTGGACGTAGTCCATTTGTAGGACTTCAAAGGGGTGATTGGGGACCCCAAACCCTCCCCGGGGTACAGCAGTTCCTTTCCCAGGGTTGTGTTGGAGGCATACTAGGCATTGTTGGACCAGACGTTTGGCTGAGTCTGGTATTCTGTCGTTGTGCCAGACTTTGGAGATGAGTTCGATCATGGGGGCAGACCCTATGTGTGCGGGGGAGTGTGCCATGGTCAGCATGGGGATCAAGTATGAGTCGGGTAGCAACCATTTGTTCGAGTCTTTAGTTCGCCAACAACCGTCATCGTCCTTCAATCCTACCCGGGCCCATTCAGTTAATTCGTGTGGTGTGCTGGCTAGTTGGATATCCCTAATCGTTTCCCTAGCATCCTTCCATTTCTCAGTTTGTGACCTGGTCACGTACATGCGGGTCGTGGACCTATTCTCGGCTGTGGTTCGGGCAGTAATGTCAGCTAGTGCATTTCCCTGACCTATAATGTCTGTCACCTTCTTGTGTGCCTGGCATTTGATCACAGCTATCCGTGTGGGGAGGAGGACTGCTTCGGTCAGGGCAGAGACTAGATCTCCATGCAGGATGGGTGTGCCATGAGAAGTCAAGAATCCCCTCTCTTTCCATAAGAGCCCGAAGTGGTGAACTACCCCAAAGGCATACTGACTGTCTGTGTAAATGTTTGCGGTTGTCCCTGCTGCCAGGATGCAGGCTCGTGTGAGGGCAATTAGTTCAGCCGCCTGTGCGGATCGCTGTGTGATGCGGGCTGTCTCAACAACTGTTCGAGCTGTGGTGACTGCATAGGCAGCTGAGGTGGTGCCATCAGGGAGCTTGATGCATGAGCCATCCACCCACAGTTCTCCGTCAGGGTCCGGGAAGGCAGTATCCCGGAGGTCAACCCTACTCTTGGTTTGTTCGTCGGTGAGGGTCACGCAGTCATGTATAGGGGATGCATTGGGGTCAGCGTCAGGGAGAGGTAGTAGAGTAGCTGGATTCAGAGTGGTGCATCGTTTCAATGTGATATGGGGTGCAAGCAGAGTCAGTTCATACCCAGTCAGTCGTGCGCTAGTCAGGTGTTGAGTCTTGGTTTGGTTCAGGAGGGTATCAACAGCATGGGGTACCAATACTGTGAGGGGGTTCGAGAGCACGATCCCCTCACTTTGTCGGATAGAGACAGCAGCGGCGGCTACTGCTCGAAGGCAGGCGGGCAAGGCTCTGGCTACGGGGTCGAGAGTGGCAGAGAAGTAGGCACAAGGGCGTTGCTTAGGGCCTATGGACTGGGTTAGGACAGACAACGCACATCCCTCCCTTTCGTGGGTGTAGAGGGAGAAAGGTTTAGTGTAGTCTGGGGTTCCTAGGACTGGGGCCGAGCAGAGGGCGTCTCGTAATTCTTTGAAGGAGGATTGGCATTCGGGTGTCCAGGGGAGGGGGAAGGGGACATCCTTAGCCAGCAGGGAAAGCAGAGGCTTTATGGTGAGACTGAAGTTTGGCAACCACTGTCGACAAAAGGAGGTGAGGCCCACTAGGGATCGTACTTGCTTCTGAGTTTTGGGAACAGGGGTTTCTAGGATGGTTTGAATTCGGTCAGGGGTAAGTTTCCTCCCGTCTTTGGATAGTAGGTGGCCTAGATAAGTTACCTGGGGCTGGCAGAATTGCAATTTCTTTCTGGAGACCTTGTGACCGTTCTCCGCAAGGAAGCGGAGGAGGTGAATGGTGGCTGTGACGGCAAGAGGAGTGGTGTCGGCCGCCAAAAGAATGTCATCGACGTACTGTATCAACACCACTCCATCGGGTAGTTGGACTGCATCCAGTTGCCTCTTGAGGGCTTGGCTGTAAATACTGGGACTCTCAGTGTAGCCTTGGGGTGCCCTGCAGAATCTGTACGAACGGGCTTTTAAAGTGAAGCCGAACAGGTAGCGGCTGTCTGGGTGGATGGGGATGGAAAAGAATGCGTTCTTGAGGTCAATAACAGTAAAGATGGTGGCAGTGGATGGAATCAGGGTGAGGATGGTGGTGATGTCTGAGACTACGGGGTACTGGGGTATGACTACTTTGTTAACCTCTCGCAAGTCAACAATGAAACGGTAGGCTTTCTCATCCCCCTCGCCTTGCTTCTTGACAATGGGTAGGATAGGGCTGTTGCAAACATTACTCACTACTTCTTCTACCACTCCTGCCTCGACCAGGGACTCGATGATTTCCACCAATGCCTTCTCGCCTTCGGGTGATATCCGATACTGTGGAAGCTTTGGGAGCACTGCGTCCGGTCGGACGGTTATGTGTACCGGGTCAATCACCATGCGCCCTACATCTGAGTCGGTTTTAGCCCATAGATGTGAAGGTAATGTGTCGAGTAGGGACATATCAGCATCGGTTATAGAGAGCATACGCCGTGTGTGACAGGGTCTGGACAGATCTGGGTTATCGTGTAGGATGACTCGAACTCCGTCTGGGGAGCATCTGATGGTGGCTCGAAAATGTTTTAGCAAATCAAGTCCCATAATAGCATCGGGGGTGTTGGAGGAGAGCAGAAAGGTCGTGTCAGTGGTGTTATCTTCTAAGTCAAAGGAGATTGGTGCTGATAAGGGGTTAGTGGAGGGCGTTCCGTCAAAGCCTATTGAGGTTACGTGTGAGCCAGACAAGGGTGCCCTAGGAATCAGTCGTTTAGATAACGCACTACGTGTCGCCCCAGTATCTACCAGGAATGGAGATTTTGTGCCCAAGACCTTAGCGGTGACGTAAGGACCTTGCTGGTCAACACTGAGTTCGACTGGATCCCTCCCTTGCCCCTGGCGGTCCTATGCGAAGTCATGAGTGCTCTCATAGTCGGACTGCTGACACTGGTTTTGGCGGGGGCGATCAAAGGTGTTTGGTCTGCCTGGCCTGTCGTTGATGGTGTTGTTCGTGTGCCCTCGTCCCTGTCCTCTATTTCTGGGGTCATATGCTGTGTCTCTGGGGTCCCTATTCTTGTTCATTTCCAGAAGGACCGGGCATTGGGATTTCCAGTGTCCGAACCCTCTACAGAACGCACATTGATTTCCATCTAAGTCTCTCCGTCCGTTGTAGGGTGTAGGTGTATGGTCTCTAGGGGGTAGCTTTCTAGGGGCGGTTGGTTGGTAATTCTCTTTTGGGGGTTCCCTTCCTATGGTCACCCCTTGCAACTGTGCTATCATCACCCTCTCCTTTAATTCCTTTTTCTTCTTCTCTGACGCCCTATCGTTCTCGTTCTTCTGGTTTTCGTAGTATTGGGCCATCTGGAGAATCGCTGCGGGTTTGGAGGCTGCCCAACTGCTCTCGCTGGTCTGTAGCTTCTGGGAAACTTCTTGAGACAGACCCTTTACGTAATTCTGGACAAAGAGGTGGTGTCCGGTTGCGGTGGTCATGTCTTGGCCACTGTAATCGGAAAACACAGTCTCGAATCGGGAGAAGTATTTAGACACATCCTCCTGGGGTTTCTGGCGGCAAGCCGTCACTATCGACCAGTCTACCTTTCTTTCTGGGATTAGAGTCTTCAGCTTTTGTACAATCTTGTCTGGGAGCTCTAAGATGGCTTTCGGGGGTTTCTGTCCTGGTTCCCGCTGTTTATCTATGGTATCGAGTTGTATCCAGGTATATCCGAACGGCTCAGCGTGGTCAACTTTCCGGATTTGTTTCCACACATCAGCCGGCAGGCATAGCCCAAAGAACAAGTCGATATCTGCTAACGTCATTATCGTTGAGCCTAAGGCTGTACCCAATTCAGTGTAGAAGGCAGTCGGGTTCTTTCTCAAGTCGGGTAGAGTCTTTCTAAAGGTCAAAATATCTTGCCGGTCCCACGGCTGGTAGACCCAGTTATATACAACCCTTCCCTTCGCATCTTGGTGGTTGATGTCGTCGTGTGTTCCCTGACCCCGTGGGGGGACCCAGTAGGGGGCAGCTTCTTTAATGGGCATCATGGCATCGGCCCTTCCTCCCTGGGGCTTAGTTGCTATGGGGGTTTCTGTTTTGGTGGTCTGTCCATGTTCTTTAAGGTGTCGGTAGACCTCGAGTGTACGAGTGAAGAGGTTCGTTACATCGCCCTCTCCTTCTTCCCCAATGTCTACCTTCCTATATAGGGCCGCTAAGCCTTCGGGACCTTTATCGTGGTATCGGTCCTCATATGCATTCAGGGCGTGATAACAGAGCCGTACGACGAAGTGTCGTCTGCGGCTGTCGGCATACGAGCTATACACGTCTGTAATATACTCCTCACTTTCTTTTCGCTCCACCAGCGTCCCTACTATCCTATCGATTCCTGCTCGTTCATCCTTAGTTAATCGATTCATTCTGGTGGACTCTTTCTTTCCCATCTCATGGTCATCTAGCGTTGTAGTCGACATTGGGTTCAGTACAAGAGGCTCAGCCGGCGCGGAGGCCGTGAGGGCCGAGGCCCCTGTACTGCTTTCGCTCGTGTTCGGGGGTTGTGGGTGTTGCACTACTGATTGGGAGGGTGCATACGGAGGGGGCATGTAAATGATCGGGGGACCTAACAGTAATTCGTCATTCGTTCGCTGCTTGGAGGACAACTCAGGGTAGAGCAAAGAAGGGGTCCTAACAGCGTACTGGCCTGAGGTTTCGGGCTCCTGTCTTAGTTTAGTTTCCCTTCTCTCCTTTATGTCTTCTTCTAACTTTCTAGCGGCAAGGTGAGCTGCCTTTCGTAATTCCTTTTCTGCTTTTACTTCTTCCCTCTTTTTCCGTTGCGTCGCTTCTTTGCGCCACATGCCAATACTGTCAAGCATAGTAGGCGTCGTCTTATTGCTACGCAGAGCTACTTCTAGCGCTTCTATCTTGCGGTCGTCGAAGGATCCCATCAGTGGCCACTGACTTTCGGGGTCCTTCTTGGTATATTTATGCCACAGCTTGCTATAAGCTATGGCGACTAGTCCATATTTAGTGAACATGTCCTTATTAGGGGGGCCTTCCAGTGGAGCCGGGTGGTTCACCTCTAATAAGCGGTCCGGGCAGAACCAACTACCAATCAGTGGGGAGAAGATAGGCATGACGGGTTTCAACGGGGACAAAAGTCAGCACTACCTATCTTTTCACTGCTTGCAAAGACTAGACAGAATATCTCTATTCTTCGTTATTTGTAAGCAGAGAATACCTCCAAAGAACCAATATCGAACAACTAGTGTTCGGACATCAATCAATCAATCAATGGGGAGATAAAGATAGGCACGACGGGTTTCAACGGGGACAAAATTCTGCGTTACCTACCCTTCACTATTTGCAAAGACTAGACAGAATATTCCTATTCTACGTTATTTGCAAACAGAGAATATCTCAAAAAGCACTATTCTTCAAAACAATCAATGTTCGGACAATCAATCAATGGGGAGATAAAGATAGGCACGACGGGTTTCAACGGGGACAAAAGTCTGCGTTACCTACCCTTCACTATCTGCAAAGGGAGAGAGAGAGAGTATTTCTACTCCTCCCCGTTTGTAGACAGCGAATATCTCAAAGAGAACAATCAATGAGCAATACTAGTATTCAAACAATCAATCAATTATTTCGCACTTTTGTCGTATTTCACGACCTTACCCGGACCGCGTGGACAGTTTCTCGTCTTCCGCCTCCAGCGCCCGATCGTCCTCTACTCTCCGTATTTGCCGCGGCACTCCTGATGGTTCCCAGTCAGGACCGTAGATCACTCGAGAGAGGTCTGCTCGGAACCAGTGAAGTTCGGATGATCGGCTGCCAGACGAGGGTCTATTGGGCAGGAGCTCTCCCGATCGTTGCAGTCGTTCACTCTGTCGTCGGGACCTCTCCCACTGGATCCACGTGTCGCTGATGGGCCCCACGTTTGGGACGCCAATTGTTAAATGGTAGCGGCAGTTTCAGTCGATAACCTTTCAAGTATTTGCCCGGCGGTAATCGCCTCTCATACCACTCGATAATTTACCAATAAAAGAGGCAGGCGCCGGAGACTGGAAGGCAGGAAACAAAGTTTTATTCCGTCGGAGCAGAACACATCAGATCAGACAGCAAGGTATCGTCACGAGGTGCTCTAACTGCATCTCTGAGACCTGGTCTCTTATACACTGGTTTATTGCTTTATTACACATAGTATATTCTGGAGATTCCCTTGATGCCTGAAAGAACATCCCCTGAAGCCCCGGCTCAGATCCGATCCCACACATAGATACAGTAGAAGTTCCCACCCTACCCGCAGTGGGAGATGGCTATCGCGCAGCAGGGAATTCCGCTAATTCCCGGGGGTGTGTGCAACCGGCCGGGTCTCAGGGGGTAGGGGCTTTGATCTACTGTAATCCCTTTGATGTGGGGTGTTTCCCTTACAGTAGGGGCAATAAACTGCATCCGCAGGGCTAGGTGATGGCCTGGGACTAGTTCAGACAATGGGGCGCAGAGGAAGGGGGTTATCAAAGGAGAGGCATGACCATGTATGGGTTGTCGGTCGGAAGTGGTTCCGTAGCAGGGTCGCGCAGAAGGAGAGGGGTTATGGCCTGTATGAGAGAGCGGGGGTGGCCAGCGCGCGGGGGATGCTTGCAGCGCCAGGGGAAAGCGCTGGCGGTCGAGAGTGAGCGGGGAGAGAGTGGGGTGCCTAAAATGGCGGCCGTGCATTCGCTGTGCGTGGCGCTGGGGAGAGGCAAGATGGCGCAGATAATGTTCAGTTTGCACGCTAAATTTCCACAGGACGTTTTCGTCCAGGGCCGCCATAATGGCAGTGTTAAAAGAGTTCAACAATTCAGAGACCTCATGGTTGTCGTTTGGTATCGTGTCGTGGTCTATTGTTTGTAATAGGCCCCCAAGAGTGAGAAGGCTGTACTTCAAAAGGGATTAAAAAATTATCGGTCCATGTGAGGGGTGGAGGAGTCTTACAGTCCAGTTGTTCTGTTTTGGAGAATATTAGGTCCAGTGTGTAACCAGCTGTATGTGTAGGGCCCTTGACTCTTTTGGAGAGTCCTAGTGTTTCTAGGTCAGATAGAAGTTTCCTGACTTCCAGGTTAATATGCTCTTCCCCATGGAAGTTAAAATCGCCTAGAAGGAGAAATTTGTTGGAGGCTAATACATGCATGGCTATCTGTTCTATCAGTAGCTGACTGAAATGAGTCTTGGCCCCGGGGGGGGGGGGTTCAGCAGGGTAAATCAGGGCTCCATTCCAGCTATCCTGGCATCGTTTTCTGTATCCGAGTGTGCCACAACCACTAGAGCGCTAAACCGCGCTTCTGCTGGAAATTAGGCCGGAATGCTTTCTCCGCTCAACCAGCACAAGCTGTGGCGAACCTGAAAGCTAAAAATGGCTCAAAATCCCAGTACAGGAAAGCGAGGCGCACAGAGGAGTATATCCGTTATCAGGTGAGCGATATTTTTAAATGCAATGGGCTAAAACTGTGCCATCATACCCTTGCTAGGATTGCGTGCAGCGTTTAGTGCCCATGCAGCAACATGAAAGATTTAGATTTTAAAATAACAGTCACACAGTGTAACATGTAGAGAAACCTGTTTCCAAGATAAACGAATCCTGCCTGGATCCGCTGCGCATCCGTCCTGGCATCGGTTTTTGTATCCGAGTGTGCCACAACCATTAGAGCGCTAAACGGCGCTTCCGCCGAAAATGAGGCCGGAATGCTTTCTCCGCTCAACCAGCACAAGCTGCGGCGGAACAGAAAGCTGACAAGCATTGCCATAGCCAATAGGTCTCGCCTTTGGGACCTTATAAGTATTTAGTTATGCAGTACAATATCCATGGTGCAACAACATCAACTGTTGCATGGGTAAACACTCATAAGGTCCCAAAGGCGAGACCTATTGGCTCATGCCTTGGTGGCTGTCTCTTGTGCAGTGTGAGCTAAGTAACTTGTAAGAGTAATCTTAACCAACATTGACGCCCAGCATAGGCTGTAGAACACATGTATGTGCAAAGTAGCTCATTTACTTAAATGTTTTACTTCTTCTCAAAATTAGAAACAAAAAGAAAGAAAAGAAAAATACTCATCCCGCAGGTGGCAGCAAAATGTTTTGTTTTCAGTTTTGGAAATGTGAGATTGGCATGGCCCACCTGCTGCTGGATAAAAGGTCACTTTGCTCCTCATTCACTGTCCATTCTCCCCAACCCTTCTTTATGGTGTGTTGAAGGAGTAACGTGAACAGTTGTGCTGGAGCACCTTAGTGCTGTAGGGAAGGCTCACTCGAGCAGGCCGCACTCTGCAGTGATGAGTCCTGACAGATCTGCACTTGGGTGGGGGTGTGAAGGACCAGGGATGCTCCTGGCTACCAGAGCAGAAGTGATAAAGGATGCTGCACTCCACAACCAGGAAGAGCTCAGCGGGCCCGGACATCAGAAGTACTGCGCGTTATCACAGCGGGCATCCTCTCTTGCACCCTGGCATCCACGGGAGGGGGCGCGCATGGGCGAGGGGGCACTCCTTCCTAGTTAATGTCCGTCACTCCGCAGAATGCCCGGGCGCACAGCTGGGGTCATGGGAAGCCCTTGCTGCTCCATCAGTGAAGTTCAAATTTATCTCTGTGAATTAATAACCAAATGGTTTGCAAATAGAGAAGCTTTGAGAAGCCAGCAGCAGACTGTGTGAGATGTACGAGGCCGCCATTGTCCAGAGCCTGTTCTGCTACAGACAGTCAGGACACTGCTTTGGGAATTCATACTTCTGCACACCAGTATCAAGGTTTTCAGCTGATGATTGCCAGGCAGCACATTTAAATCCCAAAATATGAGGCCCAAATGGCCCCCTTGGAAGACTTCCCTTCAAAGATGAACTGTCAAACGCAGAATTGGGCTCAGCAGTAGCAGAAAATGTAAAAAAGAATGAAGCCAATTACACATGTATTACATTAGTATGTGTGGTGTGCGTGCCTTGCTTACTTTTCATGCTGTATGTAGTCTGTGTGCCCCTGCTGTTTGTGCATGGGTGAGCGGTGCTTTTATTGTGATGTGTTTGCAAGTGTCAATGGATCATACTTTTGTGTGCACTGCGTTGGCTGTTCCTAGGTGTGGTGTGTTGATGTAATGTGCTTGGTGTGTTTTGTGTGACGGAGTTGTATACAATAGTGTGACGTGTAGGGTTTATCTCGGATACGTGTTTGCACTGTGAGTTTGAATGAGTTGGGGGTGTAGCAGAAAAGGGAGGGTGGGGAGAAGGACAAGAGGGGGTGGGGCAGAAGGGTGCAGATGAGAGAGAGCTCGAGAGCACTGAAACAAGTCACCATGACAACTGCCCAACCAGATAGTTTTTTCCTGCAACCAGTTGTTTCGGGAAGAGTGCCGCGAAAGGTTACACGAAGGAGCGCTGGGAAGCCCGGCAGGTACTGGACCTGAGAGGGTGACTGGCGAGGCTGTGCAGTGACTCTGAGCGTTATCTTCTCATTCACTGTGTTGGGGCTTCTTTCGTGGGCACATTTCACTTTTCTCAGCGATAAATGCTTCTCATAAAGCTGGTTGGTCCAGGATGTGACAGTGGTATTTGAGCATGCCAAGGAAAAGCCGGTCTGCAGGGCCTCTTCAAACCTGTCATATTAAAGGGAGTGCACAAATCACGCGTCCAGCCAAACACCCTAGACTTTAAAAAGGAGAACTACATAATTTATCTTAAAAGCGCGCTCTGAGGGAAATAACAAGCATTGGCCGCGCGCGAGTGCCCGCGAGACGCGATATGTGGTGGGGGAGGGGGAGAAGCGGGAGTTGTGTATGTGCGCACGCAAAAAGGAAATAAAAAAATAAAGCAGGCTGGCGAGTGGTGAGCGCGCACCTTGACGAGAGAGGAAAGCCATATGGCGCCTCTGCTCATCACTGTGCGCGTAACCGCACGTCCGTGGCCAGCAAAAGCGTCTGGTAGGAGTTTTGAAAGCCCACAGACTAAATGTCTCGCTGAGCAGCGTATGCGCTGACTCAGCGAGACCTACAAATTGCCCACGATCCCTGTACAGGAAAGTGAGGTGCACAGAGGAGTATATCCGTAACCAGGTGAGCGATATTTTTAAAAGCAATGGGCTAAAACTGTGCCATCATGCCCTTGCTAGGATTGAGTGCAGCGTTTAGTGTGTATCTGCAACATGAAGGATTTAGATTTTAAAATAAGTCACACAGTGTAACATATAGAGAAACCTGTTTCCAAGATAAACGTATCCAAAGTCTGCCACATAGTTCAAAACGTAAAATTTTATTTTTCAAGAAACATCTTCCACAATACACCAGTGTACTAGTATTGCTTGGCTGACCCATCAAGGAAAAAGGCATAGCATTCAAGATACTTCTGGTGTCCAAGAACCTCAGATGCAATTGCATTCCAATTTAGTAAAATGTAAGTCAAGGCTTAGTTTGCACAAGTGATTATTTTCACTAATATCAATGTTCAGTCAATCTCTCATTTGCAGGCAGAAAATATGGGTTAACACAAAATAAGTTCCAAGCAACTTATAAGACTAAAATGTGGCCCCAAACAAAACATATATCACTTCCGATATAAGCTGCTGCAATGTTAACCTTTGTAGAACAGCCAGTTTATGGGGTAGAAGTGAATCACACTGGATATGATATGTTTACATTCTACTTTAAGTTCTCAAAGGCCTTAGTTGGAAGGCTGGATAACGCAGAGTTTTGAACAAGGTTGACGGTGAACCCCTGGTAGATCCCAAGGGGTCCCAAGGGGCTGAAACCCCACTTTGGAAAGAAGTGTAGACGGGTGTCTTTCATGCAATCTGTGAATACTCATGATGAATGTAGAAGTGGTTGCCGGTTGTCTTAAATAGTGCATGGGAGTCTAGGTTTCGCCTGATGCCTCATAATTAGCAAAGAGCTAAACGCTGTCTCCTCAAATGCAGCGGAAATAAAGAATAGTAGAGAGAAGGTGCAATTCCTAAGTCCATTAAATGGAGACGTGATGTACCTCAAGGAAACTAGGCATGAGGGGGAGTTTCAATGTGAAGATTTTCTCATCTTAGATTGTGATGCTAGGCCAGCTAGGAAGGCTCGCTCAAAAGGGGGGTTAGCGATTCTTTCGACTCATAAAATCAAGGGGAAATATGCATGCTATAGAGATCCTTCTAATCTCTTTCTGGCAGTAACACTGTTTCATTCTGGTGGGGAGATAGGATCATTTCCCTCCTTATTGGTAAATGATTATATTCCACCTGATGCCTCTTATGATTCACTTGTGAACAAGTTTTTATATTTATCAAAAATTGCCTAGATAAGGAGCAGGCCACACATGTAGTATTGGTCGAAGATCGAAATTGCTAAATCTCCAACCATGCTCTAAATCAATTGTGTGAGGCAGAAACAAAAAGAGGCATTGCATATCCACCCCTCCCATTGTATTCCCATCTAATGTAAGACCTGATAAGAAAGGGAAGCTTCTTCTTGATCAACTGAGAAGCATTGAATGTTTATTTGCTAATGGGAGATTACCATCCGAGAATACACATAAATCCTTGGCGGGGAGGCTATCCTGTATTATGTGGTTGTTGGGTACTTCTTGTTCTTTATGATGGGCAATTTAAAAATAGTTAACAATATCCTTAGCAATCATCGCTTGTTGGCATTTACCTTGGGAATAAATACGTCTCCCATTTGTCCTTGGAAGTTAGATGGGACTTCCTTTAAACTTGATAAAAAAACATGGACAACCCAGTGGAACTCCAGAGTGATTTCTATCCGAAAGAGTAAATTAGAAAACGCGCTTGATAAGTTAGAAGATTGAGGGGATGACGTATTGTACGGCCGTAGGATGTTTATGAAGCAGATCGTAACAAATTCCTCTCAAAGATTGACCATGAGTAACTCCAAACCTATTCCTTGCTTGCTCCTCATATTAAATAGAGAAATAAAAAGTCTAGTTAGGAAACAATATCTAGTATACTCGTTTGAAAAGAACACCTGTGTGTCTCTCTATTGAAGAGGTGAAGGAGATGTTTAAAGGATCACCTAAAAACAGAGGCAGGTAACCGACTATGGGATGACCTAAGGGAAGCCGCTGTAGCAGAAGGTTGTGGGTCAAGGACTCTTAAATGTATAAGGGAGTTAGTTACACACCTAAGATAACCCCTGATCACCCGTTGGTAGCTTGGCAGAGCCGTCAGGCTTATCCCAGAGGCAATGTGTACAGCATGTGCGCAACACACACACACACACACACATACACCCACCAGTGACACACTAGGCAAACCATAAAAGAGACTCCACACAAGGTTATATAAAAATGTCACCTGTATTGCATATAAAAGACTTAGTCCACAATCACATAAATCACTTTGCCACTAGGCAATCGGCATAACACCACCTTTGGTGCAATATATCCAAGACTTACAAGTTTCACATCATCAAAACATTGTGAAAACATCCTGCATAACACCATATTTTGTGCACCCTCACTGTACATATGGTGCAGTTTCTAATAATAATAGTACTTGTTATTCTGTCTGTGTCAGGTAAGAGACCCTCATTCATCATACCATAAATCGGGGCAAAAATTGGGCTACCAAACATCCCTGTACATAGATCACCATAAATTCATAGCATAAAGAGTTTCTATGCTTTTAATAACCCTCTATTAATATGGTTCCCCAGCGTGGGCTACAGGGCCAATGACCCGCCTAAAACAGTGAATGCAGCACTTTAGGAAGAAACATAGGACTCAGGGCCTCCTGGTCACTTACTACGTGGTATACATTAATTCTGCAAGTTCCTAAAGAAAGCCAGCCCGAGGGGCAATCGAACCCCTGTCAGGGATTGGTCCCGCAATGTTGAACAGTGCACACCCAGGTACGTTTTACCAGAAAAGGGGGAGGGAGCATCCACACTGCGGATTCGGCGAGACCTCACTCGGTCCCCCGCAAGTGTAAACTAGAGGAAGTGTAGCTCCCCACAAACACGTGGTGCAGCTGCTGCCGGACGGCCCCAGAGATGAGGAAATGCGGTAACAGAAAACAAATTAGCCCATTGCACTGTTATCGTCATCTGATTCCTCCCGGGATCCAGTCTGGAGGCTCAGGGCCTGCTTCAGCTGGTGATGCTCTTCGGGCAGGGCCTGCGCTGGCTTAGCCTCTGGACCCTGACCCACCTCGGATTCACCTGGCAACGTGTCGTTAAGGCTGGGAGGTGTGCTGATGTCAGTGGCGACTCCTCTGTTGTCGCTGCAACAGCTTCTGGTGTGGCCTTATCTGTGCTGACCCCGCCTTTCTCCCTCGATGCCCAGCATAGTCACCCAGCTGCACTACTGGTGGGATGCAGGCGTGTCTGCCTGTGTCTCGCTCGGAGTAGCGTCTTCTGGCGTTGACGGCAGGCTGAGGCTCCTTGAGCCGGGACAGGACTCACAGTGCTGACAAGCTCCGGAGCCCCTCATGGGCAGGGCAAGGCAGCACTGATTCGCAGGAGTCTTCGAGGCAGGGCCACCACTGGCACTGCGGCGATCTCTCAGCCTACGATGAGCACGGCGCCTGGGGAGCCCAAACACCAAAGCTCAGCACAGCCCCTGCAGACAAGTGACTTACC
This sequence comes from Triturus cristatus, assembly GCF_964204655.1. NCBI lineage: Eukaryota > Metazoa > Chordata > Amphibia > Caudata > Salamandridae > Triturus > Triturus cristatus. The sequence goes on along the minus strand of NC_140590.1, from coordinate 470,444,894 downwards.
ACATGCAGGGGAGGAATCTGTAGCACTTACTGGTGCTGACCAGTAGCCACAGGTAAGGAAGAATTAAAGCGCTCACTGTGCACTATATTTTCACATAGGTCAGCAAGCACTTTCCACGTGCTGCCTCAAGGGTAAAGCGCTCCTCACAGATGGATCAAAATAAAAGAGTGAAGAACAGTCCAGTCCTTCTCCTACAAGAGCAGAAACTGCAGGTCAACCCACCCCTCACAGAGCAGGGGCAGGGCTCCTCACATAGCTCTTCAACGCTCCATTTAGGCAGGTTTCCTTTAAATCCAGAAAGTCTTTGATTTCCCTGAGACTTCCAACAGGAGGCAAGCACACATAAGCCCTTGGAGATTCTTCACAAGCAGAATACCATAGCTGGGCAAAAAATGTCAGCGCTTTTCCTCCACCATAGACAGAAGCAGCAACTGCAGGCCAACCCACCCCTCACACAGAAAAGGCAGTGCACCTTACACAGTTCTTCTTCTCTTCTTCTTGGCAGGGTTCTCTTGTTTCTTTAAGTAATGTAAAGTCTTGGTTTAGGTCAAATACCTATACCCCATTTTGTAATTTTTCTCTTTGCGGCAGAGTTTCTGAGCTCAGTCCAAACCAGTTCTGTCCTCCTTGGTCCAGCATGGCCACAGGGAGTGGAGACAGCAGTGTGCAAAGGAGAACAGCCTATTCAGGTGCTAGTCAAACTCCTCCCACCACTCTAAATGCAGACCAGGTCTATTGAGCCCATCGATGAGTCACTCCAAAACCAGACGCTGAATACCCAACCAAGCAGAGGCACACAGAGGGTCCAATTCACAAAAGTACTACTCATAAATGCCCTTTGTGAATACAGAAAGTCACAAAGTTCAACTTTTGGTATTCACAAAGGGCATATACAAGTAGTAAATGCACTTTGTGAATACCAGAACTCGTAAAGTTAGACTTTCATCATTGTTACTTTTGTGAATCAGAACTCCCATGGTTAAGTAAGACAATACCCACTTTCTAAAAGTGCCATTTTCAAACACACAATTTAAAAGACACCTTTACTAAAAGGAGCGTTAATAAATTCTGAGTTTAGAGGGCCCGCTCCACAGAACTAACTTAAGACAAAATCCTAAACTTACTACTTTAGTAGTAGTAAAGTTAGGATTTTGTCTTAAGTCTGTTTTAAGTCTGTCTTAAGTCTGTCCTAAGTTTGTCTTAAGTCTGTCTTAAGTCTGTCTTACATTTGTCTTAAAACTGTCTTAAAACTGTCTTAAGTCAAACTTAAGTCAAACTTTTTTTGATAAACAAGTTTTTATTGTTTTACACGATACAACAACAGAAACAGTCTGGTATTCCGAAGCAGTTCCACACAGCAATACATTAGGAAACACCCCCCGCTCCACCCCGCCCCCGGAAGCCCCCCCCCCACCCCCCGAACCATCCTACTAAAGTATATTGCCTAGCCATTTCCCCCAAACTTTCCGGTATTTCTTGGGGCATCCGCGTGCCCGATATAGAGTCCGCTCCTGCGCCGCGCACCAGTCCACCCCCGCTCCCCATTTAGCCACGCTTGGCGGCAGCGGCTGCTTCCATGCCGCTGCAATGTCGCGCTTGGCCACCATCAAGGCCGTCATGAGAAACAGCTGCTCTGAACGTGTGCCATCCAAGCCATCCGTGATGCCCAGCAGCGAGTGTCGGGGGTCATGTGGCACCTCCCACCCCAGGACCTCCGTAAGCTCGGCTTCAATGCCTCTCCAGAACCCCTCCAGGGCCGGGCAGGACCACACCATGTGCAGGAAGTCTGCCGGCTCGGAACCACAGCGGGGGCAGGCCGCGTCCCCGGAGAGGCCCGCACGGTGAAGACGAGCCGGTGTGAGGTATGCCGCATGGAGATAATAAATTTGGATGAGTCGTAGTTTAGCGGAGGCCGTCACCAAGCGGGGGGCCATAAGGGCGTCCCGCCAGTCGGCCTCATCCAGGGGACCCACCCACCCCTCCCAGCGCTCCCTAAGACCCGCGAGGGATGTAGGGGTGCAATTGACAAGGGAACGGTAAATCCTGGAAATGCCCCCCCTCCCCAGGTTGCCCAGCAGGACCTGAGCCTCCGGGGGGCTGTGGTCTGGCAGCCTGACGTCCAGTGGGGTGTAGGTGCGTATGGCGTGGCGCAGCTGGAGGTACCTATAAAACTGAGAGGAGTGAAGGGAAAAACGCGCCTGCAGCTCCGAAAAGGAACACATCCGCCCTCCCCGCCAGACGTCCCCCAGTTGGGAAATGCCGATGAGGTCCCATGATTTGAAGCCTTCCAGCTTCGTGACGTCCCGCAACCACGTCCCGTGCCACAGGGGGGTGACCCGGGTCAACCGTCCCGTCCATCGGGTGAGGCGGAGCGCCGCACGCCAGGACAGGAATACAGCCCTGGTGATGTCCGGGCAAGAAGCAGGGATGGGGGCGCCGTACAGGCGATCTTGGATATCGGCAAAACCCAAGCCGTTAAGTTCAACCCTGTAGGCCGGGTCGGACCAACCCCCTCCAAACCAGTCGTGAATGACCAGGAGGCGGGTGGCCATGTAGTAGAGGTAAAGATCGGACATGCCCAGGCCCCCGTCAAAGGTGGGTATGCGGCACGTCGACAGAGCCAGCCGCCGCCTCCCCTCGCCCCAGAGAAATCTCGTCGCCATCCCGTCCAGTTCACGAAACCACGGTCGCGGAAAGGAGTGGGGGGTGTTTTGCAATACGTACAGAAACCGGGGAAGGATCATCATTTTGTAGAGTGCGACCCTCCCTAGCGGGTTAAGGGGCAGCTGTTTCCATCGCTCCAGGTCGGCCCTGGCCCTCTTGGCCAAGGGGGTGACATTGAGAACTTAAGTCAAACTTAAGACAAAATCCTAACTTTACTACTACTAAATGCCTTCTGTGAATACCAAAAGTAGTAGGACAGACTTAAGACAAACTTAAGACAAACTTAAAAAAAGACTTAAGACAGACTTAAGACAAACTTAAGACAAATTTAGGACAGACTTAAGACAGACTTAAGACAAAACCCTAACTTTGCTACTACTAAATGCCTTCTGTGAATACCAAAAGTAGTAAGTTTAGGATTTTGTCTTAAGTTAGTTCTGTGAATCGGGCCCAATATTTCTATCTTGCCTCAATTGAAAGCTACACAGCTAAAATGTTACAGTGCAGCCCCAAGTCTGCCTATTGGACAGGCAGCCTTTAAACTGCGAAAACTGAAATAAACAGTATTTCACCGTCAAGACACGTAAAACACACAGCACATGTCCTACCTTTCACATACACTGCACCCTGCCCATGGGGGTACCTTGGGCCTACCTGAGGGGTGCCTTACATCCAAGAAAAAAGAAGGTTAGGAGCCTGGCAAGTGGGTGCACTTGCCAGGTCAACATAGCAGTTGCAGGGTTGACGGCAGTGGCAGTTGCAGGTGTCTATAGAAACTACAGGGGTATGTTTGAGACACATTTATAGGGCTACTAACGTGTGTGGCAAAACCAGTGCTGCAAGCCCACTAGTAGCATTTGATTTACAGGCCATGCCACACACATACCAGGGACTTACTAGTAAATCAAATACGCCAATCACAGATAATCAATCATAATCATGATTTACACAGAGAGCATATGCACTTCAGCACTGATCAGCAGTGTTAAAGTGCCCATAATCCTATAGGCAACAAAAACAGAGTCAGAAAAATGGGAGGCAAAAGGCAAAACGTTTGGGGATAAACCTGCAAAAAGGGCTAGGTCTACAGGTCTAACACTCCACAATTGAAGAAGACAGCTGGACTCACTTTATTTCTACTTTATATGCGGCAAGTAGAGAGTCGGATACATTTTCTGTGCCAGAAGTGACTATTGTTCCTCTTCATCGATAAAGGAAATTGAGCTGGCTACTCAAGGGATGCGCTCCTCTGCCGCCATGGGTCCAGATTAAGTCCATATCTCAGGGATGAAATAGGATGTAACCCTTTGGAGTGAAGTATTGTTCTGATCTTTGATGCTGTTATCAGAGTAGGAAAGTTCCGCCCTGCTGGACCGGAAGCATAATATTCCCGCTGTTTTAAAAGGGAGACCGAAATCAGCCAGGAAATTATCGTCAGATCGCCCTTTTAGATGCAGTAGGTAAAAAATAACAATGCAAAATGACCTAAAACAAGGGTTTCTCCTAGCCATGCCATTCTTTTCCTAATAAATGTCGTATTTACCTGCCCTTCTTACTCAGTGTAGGTGTATTGCCCCGACTATTGTAGGAAGATCAATAGCATGTCTATTATATGTGGATGACATAGTAATTCTGGGCCTCACTCCCAAAAGCATTAATAGTTGACTGGAGGTATTGCAACAATTCTCCGATGCACATCATTTGAAGATTAATATCTCTAAAAGTAAAATGCTGTGCTTCCGTGGCAAGGAAAAACCCAAACGTGTAAAATGTCCCTGCCATCTGGGTGCCCAAAAATTAGAAGTAGTGAAGTCCTACACTTTTGTGGTGGAAATATTGTGCAGCAATTTAAGCGATCAGGCTCAGTTTTAGATGAACACGTGTAAAGCAGTCTCAGGCCAAGGATCTGGGAGCTCTGTATAGGGGGACAGACAGAAGGCATTTTCCCTATCTTTTAGAGGTTTCTCAAGCTAAAATTCCTGCCTCGCTACTTTATGCATCAGCACTTATAGATGTTGCTAAATGGTTTTTTCTGAATGAAATAGAAGGGCAAATGTTAAGAAACCTTACTTCTTTTAATACTACAATTTCAGTGGCAGCATTAAGACTGGAAATGGGAATGATAAGTGCCTTTGCCCAAGGCCTAGCGGGGGTGGTTAGCAGGGTGGCTAGCCTGGAGAGGAGTGACATGACTCTTAAAGGTATTTTTGGAGAAAATAAATTCTTGTGGACAAAAAGGAAAATACATTAGTCTACAGAAATGTGTTATTTGCTGCAGCCCAGCTTGGACTAGATCCACATTTGGTCCTGTCTCTACCTATGTCTCAATTAAAGAGTAGCCTAAAACAGGCCGATTGGGCCTTAAGCTTTTGCCTATATCCTAGTGAGGTGTATCTAAAATAAAAAGCGATACTAAAACAAAAAAGACTCGATTCTAATGTATAGAGTGCAATATTATTTAAAAATGGCATTTTTCCCATAGAGTGAGATGATTCTGGCTTTTGGTTGTGGTTAGACATGCTTCCCCTGATTTGTCTCACAGCTAGATGGTATGGAACCTCTGCAGAATGTATTCTTTGTCAGAACGGTACTCAAGACTTGAATCCCATCTTATTTGCTGCCTGGCTCTTTTTTCGTGCCACCGAAAATGGTTGAGATCTACATTCCTGAAATTGTTCATGCAAGCTTCCTCAGAAGTCTTGCAGCCACTTAATAACGCCCCCACCCAAAAGTACACAGAGTTCTATAGACAGCAAAAACTGAAATTATTTTCAATAGAATTTTTAACTTTTTTAATTGTTTTTTAAACTTTACTGATTTGCACATTTGTTTTTTCTATCTTGATCTTGTATGGTCTTTAGTAGATTTTATGAATTCAAAGGTTGTTGTTAAATCTGTACCTGTTTTTTTTATATAGAAGATGATCTCTATTGTACTCTTTTTATGTGGATCTCTACTGACTGCAGTAACATGATTAAAATAAATTTGAACTTGAAGCTTGAGCTAGGACCTAGGAGCTGGTTCACCATTCTTTGGCTAATGCTGGGGTATCCTGTACACCAAAGGTCATAATCATAAACTAACAAAAGCCCTTATGGCTGAGACTGCCATTTATTGTCTTGTCAGATCAAATAGGCTTGGGGATTTCGTTGCACCCTGTTTTTGCACAATCTGTTAGTGTGAGAATTGGCATGGTAATTGGTATTGGGCTCTTTGAGATCCTGTACATTCGCACAGAATCGCAGGTATGTAGTTTACCTTGCTTAGGCACCAGCTATAATGCGCTAGCTCATGGGGACTGAGAGAATTCAAATAAGTTACAAGCTAGCATCCTGGAAACATCTGCTTTTATGGGCATTTTCTGACATCCTGTAAACCTACCTTTTACAGCCAGACTGTGCTATATGTGTATAACATGGGTCCAAACTGGAGTCTCTCTAACGGTCAGTGAAAACAGGTGAACACAAAGCCCAACAATGCTGTACTAACTGTCTTATGCTCAGAGGAGTTGCAAGATTAACCCCATTTAAAAAGTCATCTTTTTTAGATCCATTCAGCAGGTCATGCAGGAACTCAATCTCTTTCTAGATCTGGACATTGCTCACCAAAATAACTATGGCTTCCTTCTTAAGGAGGGTACAGTTTGATCAGATTAACTTGGGGCTCTGCCTGGGCATACCCGGGACCAAAAATACCTACTCTCCTTCATGGGATTGCATTGACCACAACATTTGTCCTTCAGGGCTGGAGAACGAATCAACCTGTAGATACTTTATGATCACTGTTAGAAATTTGCCCTTTCTGCAGGGTCACTCCAGATTCTTTTGCCATTTTGATGAACCCAGTTTTTGCTGTCTATAGAACTCAGTGTACTGTCCTCTGCTGAACAGTTGTGTACTGCTTTTGCTCCACCTTTCAAAAGCGTAATATTGGCATACCCCTATTTGCCATATTTAATTTACTTAGTATATGCAACCCACAATTTTCCCATGGCCCATAAGTTAAATGTCACATACAGGCTGCAGAACTCATCATGCCACCCACTGCAGTGACAGGGCAAACATGACTGCAGGCCTGCCAGGTTTGTGCAGGCTTTAACTACAAATACGAACTGTCAATATAACCCTTTTTGACAGGCCTAAACTCTCTTTTTAAATATTAAAAAGTCACCACCAGGTAGGCCTCTTTGCCTATGAGGCAAGGTGCATGATATTTCAAAGTAGGACATGTAACATTTTAATGGTAAACATGACCTTATAGTGAAAAAGGCCCAAAAGGCTATGTTGTCTGTAGCATGGCTAGCTGTTCCACAGGAAAGCATTGGTATACAAAATTACATTTAATATTGCTATATTCGCCTAGGATACAGCTGCTAAGTTCATTCTTGGACTTTTCAAAATATTAATTACATACCCAATTCATTGGTAAACTTGGGTTCTTTTTCCTGTATTCCCAGCTGACCATTTCCAAATGCATCCGCTCTGGAAAATGCTGATGGCCTCTGCTGGAGCGCGCCATGACACTCAAGTGCTTTCCCCAAGGTACTGGACCCTTGGCTGGTGTCAAATTGTAGTCCTCCTGCCTAAACCTAAAGGCGAGACTTAGAAACCTTTTGTCAACTTCTTGCCTAGAGAACCGTCGAGAGACCGGGAGCATTCTGCCCAGCCGATCCAATGAGGTGCATCACTGTTGCGCCCAACTTTTATGTTGCTCCCGCTACGTTCTACATCAACATCAAGCCCATTTCGGCTCCGGCCTGCAGCCTTGCGCTGCTGAGAAGATTTGTGCTTTGGAATAGTCCTTCAGCCTGACACAGGATGTTTCCTCAGCACCCCCTCAAAAGAGATCCTATAGACACTGAAGACGTTGGGGTAAAACATGAACTTTTCCCACTCTGAGCTTCTCCTGCCTAGAACCAACAGCTTCATTGAGACTGTCCTGATGCCTGGATCCATTGACGTTGAGCCAGCTTACTGCCTGGTTTCGGTAAAGGCTTTCGACGTCCATTAGGTCTCTGAATGCAAAGGTATCTTTAGACCGGGACAAAGCTGCCCTCACATGCAACCCACACTCCATAGAGGTCAGCCTTGAAACGTATCCTTGTCCCAGTCTCGGACAACCAAATGACTGCAGACTGATTGGTCCGAGGGTGATGTGTGGGGAAGGAGTGGTAATTTCCCCCGCCCCCTCTCCACTAGGTTTTCATGAGGGTGGACATGTATCTCCCTTGGTCAGCGATTTAGAATCCTTGAGAATCCAACTTCAGAGAAAAGCACACCTAGGACTTTGGCTATTACATGGGCAATAGTTACAGACAATGGCAAAGCATCAGCATGCCTTCTGGTGTGGCTTATAGCAGGAATAGGTCCCAGCCTGTATAAGATGAAAGTTGGTTAGACAGGCAGGGGCAGAAAGAGTTACGTGTCCTTTTTGTCAAAATGCATCATTAACCTTTCTGCATTTAATTACAGTCTGCATATTTTGATAATAGCAGAAGAAAATTGCTGTTGCCAGCTTTTAGAATGTTACAGGTTCGCCGGACAAGTGAACTAATGACAGTAATCTTAAGGTGCGATAATATATCATTGTGCTACACCATGGGTACTCACAAACTTTCTCTCAGGGGCCAAATTTACAGTGTGGTTTGTGGCCGAGGGCCGCACCGGTGGGGAGGGGTCAGAGCGGATGGGGTGGGGCTAAATCAAAAATAATTGTGACCATGAGGTTGAACACAGGTCCCTGCAGCAGACGCCTTCGTCCACTGAGCCACCAGACCCGGCATACACACATCTCTCTCTCTCTCTCTCTCTCTCTCTCTCTCTCTCTCTCTCTCTCTCTCTCTCTCTCTCCCTCTCCCTCCTCTCCCCTCTCCCTCCCCCCTTCCTCCCCTCTCCCTCTCCCTCCCTCTCTCCCCCTCTCTCCCCCTCCCTCCCTCTCCCTCCCTCCCTCTCTCTCTCTCCCCCGTCACTCTCTCCCCCTGTCTCTCTCTCCCCGTCTCTCTCTCCCCGTCTCTCTCTCTCCGTCTCTCTTTCCCCGTCTCTCTCCCTGTCTCTCTCCCTGTCTCCCTCCCTCCGTCACCCTCCCTCTCTCTCCCTCCTCCCTCTGTCTCCCTTCTCCCTCTGTCTCCCTTCTCCCTCTGTCTCCCTCCTCCCTCTCTGTCTCCCTCCTCCCTCTCTGTCTCCATCCCAGTCTCTCTCCCTCCCTCTGTCTCCCTCCCTCTCCCTCTGTCTCTCTCCTGCTCCCTCCCTCTCCCTCCGTCTCCCTCCCTCCCTCCGTCTCCCTCTGTCTCCCTCCCTCCCCCTGTCTTCCTCCCTCCCTGTCTCCCTCTCTCCCCGTCTTGGTCTGAGCATTGTGGTTCGGCACTCAGAGAGAGACTAAGGGCCTGCACATTATTCTCCACCCAGCCTGCAATGCAACCTGGGTGGAGAACATGCAGAGTGCGCATGAATGTTTGGCTGGCCCGAGCTGGCCGACCAAACATTCATGCGCACCTAAGAGAGTGCCACCACTGTTCCAGTGACGTGCAGCCTTGCCCAGCCCCTAACCAGGTGAGACACAGATGGAAAAATAAAATTATAATAACGTTCTTATTATCATTTTATCTTTCCTTTTTCACCTGCTCACAGAGCAGTGAGGTGACGCTCCTGCGTCTTAGCGGAAGAGTCTTCCCTGTTCTTAAGGATGACTGGAGTTCTTTTGTAAGCAGTATATTGCATTCTTTTATCTTATACGTATGTATAGGAAATATGTGTATTGCCTTATTGGCATGACATCAAACGGTTAATAAAATCAACTAATCAATAATAACAGGAATGGATTGTACAAGTAGTTGTTGAAGAGTTTATAGGGACCAAGAATGTAAATTCACACTCTTTGAAAGGGAAGCACTGAACGGGTGTGGGTAAAAAAAGTGCCCTTTTCTAACCACCTACTTACTACTCAGTTGACAGTTCATGCCAGGCCCACTGTTATGTTGAGGCATTATAAGAGGGCAAAAATCTCAGTGGACTTGTACAACAATTAGCATTTAGCTGGCACCAGGTTCGGGATATGATAATTCACTGTAAAGAAGCCCATATTTGAATGCAACAGCCGCGTTGTTTACCATTGTACTATGCCACCACCATCCCATTGAGCCCTCCACAGTGGAACACTCTGCCTGGGCCTTACAAATCCCATCCTTACGAGGTTTTCTCATAATCAGCAACGCATGCAGCTATGAAAGGCTTCCTGACACAAGCACTGGTCTCTTGCTTGGTGATCCTACGAGCCTTCAATAGAAGTGAGCAACTATGGGCTCTTAAATTGCATGTCTGCTGAGTTCTTATTGGTCTGATCTTTTGTCACTGTTCTCTATGAAAGTTCCAAATCAGGAAATTCCATCATCTAAGATCATTCTGGGTAGGAGACGATAAAATTATATCCACCAATTGCAACTTGATAATGTCATTACCCAGTAAACAGCTAATACGAAGGTCTATCCTCAAACCCAACGTGATAATCCACACTGAGCAACTTTGCTGAATATCATTACATGCACTGGTTTGAATTTATACAAGTCATTATTTTAATTAATTTTACAGAACCAAACCCAGATAGATCATGAAGTGGGCTTCAGTAATGAGATGGATATGACACCAGAAAATTGTTTCCATTTTGGTTAATAACATAAAATCTTACTCTAAATGGGCAATACTTTTTGTAACGACTATTTTGTACACAATATTTATGTAAAATGTTATTTCAGCATACAATTTTCCCACTTCCAGCCTTCAATTAGTTGTACTGGCATCTCTTGGATTGAAAGTGTTGTGGTCAGCCAGTCTCATGCCTCTCCATAATTCAAAGTACAGTGACCTTCTTACCATTAACAATGACATTAATAGTAGGTGTTTGGTAGCACCTTTTAGAGAATCTTGTGGCCTTCCTCTTAAACATCTGTAATCATAGGATTGCTACCACGTGAAGAAGCAGTCTTGTTTGATGTCACTCCCTCTGAGGACAGGAAAGTCCTTCACAGGGCTTGATCAGAGAATACATGCTACCCAATGCTTTCTGTTTCTGATGGAACAACACATTCCTTTTGGCTGTTAGGGCCCTAAGACTGTGTCACCCATGGTCATTCTAAGGAGGTCTCTGGGCAAACTGGCATACCCTCTTGTATGCATCAAACACAGTTGGCCCTGTCCATTCAATTTTCCCCGATTTTGCCCCACTAATCTGGTTGCTTGGATTATACATTGTGAAATGCAGCAAAATCACTGCCTCAGCTCAAGAGATCTATTGTTTAGCAGATGTTCTTTGAACAGTAGATTCCACACTGCCTAAAGGGACAAGGACTTTGTCTCAGCCGCATGCATCTAAACCTCCCATTATACTAACTGTCTCTTTTTGCATTCATAAACTTACATCCTTCCTACCTTCATACTTTATTTGATGACTCCCAATCAACCTGTGTAGCACCCTCTTACCAGCTTCTTGACCTCGAAGGCAAGTTCAAAAGTTTACAACATTACAAATATGAAAGCTCTAATGGTATGTTTTCCCATTAAATCATTATTAGAGTTGTTGTTGTTACTGTAAACACTGATCTTACTTTCTGCTTGAATGTCAATAAGATCACCTATATATGTTACTCACTTAAAAAAGCTTAAAGAAAATTCTTCCTCACGTTGAGTTGTAGGGAGAAGGTTGCTAATACAGGCAGCTACCTCATTCAGTCTGGATTATAGAACAACAGTCTATCTTGGTTTGCCTAAACACCTCTTTTGTCACCTTCAGATTGTGCAACATGCATCTGTTACATCTGTTATTTAATTTACCTCAATGCACTCTGCTAAATCCCAGTTGAACTTCCTCCGCATGTTTTCAGTGAATGAATTGATCTTGCTTGAGAACTGTGCATGATGCACATTGTACTTGCTGGCATTTGGCCTGAGCGCCTCTGCTCTCGACTTCAGCCCTACTTGCCCTCTCACATGTTTTGTTCCTCTCCTCATGCACTGTTGGTTGTGCCCATGTTCAATCATACCCAGAACAGGCAAACCCTCCTTTTTTGGTTCTTGCTTATATTCCCAGTACACCTTAGGTAAAATACTCTAGCCATGTGAGTGCAGGGTTTGCTTGTGAGAGTGCAGGGTGCAACACATTAAAGCCAGATATGCTGGCATTGTCAGTACTTGTTTGTATTCATAGTAAACATCTGGGAAACGTTAGGGCAAATCAATCAATCAATCAATCAATCAGTTAATTTGTAAAGCGCACTACTTACCCGTAAGGGTTTCAAGGCACTGGGGGGGGTGCCACTGCTACTGGTCGAAAAGCCAGGTCTTGAGTTGTCTCCTGAAGGTCAGTAGGTCTTCGGTTTGTCGTAGGTAGAGGGGGAGGGTGTTCCAGGTCTTGGTGGCGCGGTGAGAGAAGGACCTGCCTCCGGAAGTGGTTCTACGGATGTGCGGGACCATGGCCAGGGCGTGGTCAGCGGAGCAGAGTTTCCTGTTGGGTACGTAGAAGAAGAGTCGACTGTTGAGATAGGCTGGGCCGGTTTTGTGGAGTGCCTTGTGTGCGTGGATCAGGAGCTTGAAGGAGATTCTTCTGTCGACGGGGAGCCAGTGCAGGTTCCTCAGGTGGGGGGTGATGTGGTCGCGGCGGGGGATGTCGAGGATCAGGCGTGCAGAGGCGTTCTGGATTCTTTGTACTCTGTTGATGAGCTTGGACGAGGCTCCGGGTAGAGGGCGTTTCCGTAGTCGAGTCTGCTGCTGACTAGGGCCTGGGAGACTGTTTTTTCGTGTTTGTCGGGATCCATCTGTAGATCTTGCGGAGCATGCGGAGGATGTTGAAACAGGTGGAGGAGACTGCGTTGACTTGTTTGGTCATGGTGAGTTTTGAGTCGAGGATGACTCCTAGGTTGCGTGCGTGGTCGGTAGGGGCCGGGGGGGGTCCCCAGTGATGCGGGCCACCATGAGTCGTCCCATGCTGAGGGGTTGGACCCGAGATTGAGGATCTCCGTCTTGTCTGAGTTCAGCTTTATGCGGCTGTTCTTCATCCAGTCGGCGACGGCCTTCATTCCCTGGTGGAGGTTGGATTTGGCGGTGAGAGGGTCCTTGGTGAGGGAGAGCATCAGCTGCGTGTCGTCGGCGTAGGAGATTATGTTGAGGTTGTGCTGTCGGGCGATGCGTGCTAGTGGTGCCATGTAGACGTTGAACAGCGTCAGGCTGAGGGAGGATCCCTGTGGGACGCCGCAGATGATCTCGGAGGCCATGGACCGGAATGGGGGGAGGCGGACTCTCTGAGTTCTGCCGGAGAGGAAGGAGGTGGTCCAGTCCAAGGCCTTCTCCCAGATCCCTGCGTCTTGGAGGTGCGTGCGTAGTGTGTGGTGGCAGACGGTGTCGAAGGCGGCGGAGAGATCCAGGAGGATGAGGGCTGCCGTCTCGCCATTGTCTAGAAGGATCCTGATGCAAAGATAAAGTATTTTGTATATGTTGGTAGTTGCTATTCTCTGGAGAACTTGCTACAATGTTTTCTTTGAGGACCCTTACTATCTACTAATATAAGATACTGGAAAGGTATCAGCCCTGCAGTTACATGCTTTGTTAACTTGAACTGAAAAACTGGTAAAGTTTAAAAACACTGTGGTTTGAAAGGGAACTCTCCTGCTTTTTACTGGACATAGGGAAGCGGTCACTTGTCCTTTTCATCGGTGGCACAGTGCTACATCTCCTTTGCCTGCTCCTGGAGGTCTTAGGGCAAGAATATTGGGAATGCTAAAAGGGTATGGCATGTGGTGATAGTCAATCTTTTCCCCCACTGCTCCTCAGATGACAACAGAGAAACACAAGTCCCCCTGTTTTGTTCTCCCATTCATGTTGTGGGGTTTTGTGGGGGTGGGGAGGGGCGTATGGTGACAGGAAAGGGGGAATTCGAACTTCACCTACCTCACTTCGGGCAAATTTGGGTAATGTTGTGATTTTTTATGAAATACCCAATTCTCTTAACTTGTCTATCTACACAAGTGTTATTAAAACATCGATCATTCCCACTTCATACACAACCAAACCCTGATGATGGTTACATGATCACGAAAAATAACTTGTCCCAAAAGTCTATCTCTTCAATCAATTAATCAATCAATGAATCAATCAAACAGCATTTGTGAAGCGCAGCACTGTCCCCCCTAGGGTATCTGGACTCTGTGTCCCCGTCAAAGAGCCAGGGCTTGAGTCTCTTTCTGAAGCCTGCCAGCAAGGAGGCTGTACGGTGCTGGAGAGGCAGGTCATTCCAGGTCTTGACAGTGATATAGGAAAAGAGGCAGCCACAACTGCAGCTGTGACAGATGCAGGGTGTGTGTGCAATGTCAAGTAAAGAGGCGTGCAGGTGTCTGAAGGGTTGACGATCTTTGATGGAGGCAGGTCTGAGGTCATGGGGGATTTTGTAGGCGGGTGTGAGGATCTTGAATTGGCATCTCTTCTGGATGGGGAGCCAGTGGAGGTCTCTGAGGTGGGTGGTGATGTGGGTTCATTTGAGGAGGTCCAGGATGAGTCTGACTGCAGCGTTCTATATGGTCTGGAGTCTTCTCAGGATCTAGATGGAGATGCTGGCATAGAGGGGGTTGCCAAAGTCAAGGCAGCTGGTGACGAGGGCCTGAGTGATGGTCTTTCTGGTATTGGTTGGGATATATCTGAAGTTTCCTCAGAGCATACAAAGTGTGTGGAAGCAGGAGGAGGTGACTGCATTGAATTGCCTTTTCATGGTTAGTTGGCTGTTGAGGATGATGCCGAAGTTGCGTGCATGGTCGGTCAGTGTGGGTGTAGCTACGAGTTCCGCGGGCCACCGGCTGTGGTCCTATGCAGAGGTGTTCTTCCCGAAGATCAATACTTCAGTCTTGTTGGAGGCATTTATCTCTCATCTATTTGGCTATGTTGGTCATGGCATTGCAGAAGTTAGTTTTGGGGTCTTCGATGAGCGAGAGAATTAGTTGTGTGTCGTCTTAAGGGAGATTATGTTGAGTCTGTGGGATGTGACGATGTCTGTGAGAGGGGTCATGTAGATGTTGAACAGGGTGGGGCTGAGAGATGATCATTGTGGAATGCTGCATACGATGTCTTTGGTTGAGGAGGTGAAGGGAGGCAGTCGGATGCTCTGTGTTTTTTCTGTAAGAAAGGAGATGATCCACTTGAGGGTGTCTTGTTGTATGTCTATGTTGTAGAGGATGTTGATGAGGGTTTTGTGGAAGACCGTGCCGAATGCCGTGAAGCAGTCGAGGAGGATCAGGGCCACAGTTTCTCCGCAGTCGAGGAGTGTTCTGATGTTGTCTTTCGTGGCAATCAACGCAGTCTCAGGGCTGTGAATGGCATGTATTCCTGATTGTGAGGCGTCCAGTAGGTGGTTTTGTTCCAGGAATTTGGTGCGCTGCTGGCTGATGGCTTTACCTCTTCTAATACATTTTACATGCACCTATAGCAATTTGGTCAAAGCCACTCATGGTGGTATGTGGATGGCAGCACGATGGAAGATATGTTGCACTAGCCAGGTGCCTACTCACCATGAAAAAAAAGATGGCCAAAAGCTGATCTTTGTCTAATCTATAAAGGTGAACCCCAGAAATTCGCTCCATCAATAACTGTAGAACTGGTGTCTCTACACAGATGATGCACAACGACCACGTGGCATTAAGGTAGCAGCTTAAGGTTACCTCTTTTTACCAATGTTTGACTTCTACCCAGAATTCAATAAGTCATACATACCAAGAAAACCTTGTGAGGACTGAGAAAGGGAGATAATGAGGACAGGGCAGAGCAGTGAAGTAATGAAGATAGTCATACTTAGAGATGGGGAGGAGGAGGTGACTAGATACCAAGTCTGTGTGAACGTCCTCGCTCTTATGGCAATATCTGTAATATTGCTCTCATCCCTGAAGATGAACTGTGATTTTGATGTGTTTGCAGCCTGTGTAGGTGCAGCTATATCATTAAAAGTGGTTTACAACAGAATCAATTAATAGTTCTTATTTTATACAACTAAACGTATTACCATTTTAACAAAGGTATACCTTACACA
This sequence comes from Triturus cristatus, assembly GCF_964204655.1. Taxonomy (NCBI): domain Eukaryota; kingdom Metazoa; phylum Chordata; class Amphibia; order Caudata; family Salamandridae; genus Triturus; species Triturus cristatus. The sequence goes on along the minus strand of NC_140590.1, from coordinate 470,429,177 downwards.
AAACGTGGGTAGAGTTTGTTGCAAAAGAAAACCAAGTTGGTTACAGCTGTGAAACTTTTTCTCATTGAAAACCAGTGACTGGGCCTTTGAAAGTAACCTTATCAGCTATCCATAGTCGCAACCCTACTGTTGCTCTAACTCCACTGTCTACTTCAACAGCACAACCAACAGCTGTATTTCATGCGACGTCTTGTCTTCAAAATTAAAAGCATACCTGTGATGCCTTCTTTTCACACTGCTGCCACATACCTCATCTCTTCTCTTTTAATCGGGGTGCAGGATGACTGTCACCACACTCTCACCACGCTCCGAGCCACCCTCCCAGCATGACTTCTGGTTATCCGTCAAACCGTGCACCAAACTACTCATTTGTCACCTCATGGCTTTAAAACATGGTCTTTCCTCATTGCATTGTCTGTTCAGAATTTAGTGTTATCACCCTGACTTTCATATTGACAACGAACCTTACCCCTCCCATCTGCACCCGATTATTGGTTAGTCTCTGTCATTGACACTGTTCCTTTCTTTACCCTTTGGAAATGCTCTGCCACTTCCTTGCCATCACCACTCTCAAATAGTCCCTGAATTCTATTCTTGAACAGTGTCTCTGCTGAGCACTTGAAAACAACAACCTGTAGCACTGCAGTCTGTTTCAATCAATATCTCCCCTCCATCCCTTCACTTTCTCTTTTATTCACTCCCTACTCCACCGTCCAATACCAGGGGAAGGTTTGTAGATATTGCTGCACAAATCTTGTGACTTTTTTTTATCAGAAACTTTGTGAAATTGCTAAGTTTTCGAAAGGTAGCCTTTGTGATAAGAAATCCCTGCAAATACTCACTTTTAGAGAAAGACTTTTCATGCAAAAGGTTGTTTTAGGAAAATTCCTACTCAAAAACCTTTTCAAGAATTTTACAACGTGTACACGCTTTTCAACCTTCATGAAGTGCAAAGTTTGTAAACTTCCCAAAATATGTGAGGCATTCAGGGGTATATGGACAAGAATTGCTGCTAACCAGTTTTTGCGTTGGTTAGCTGCAATTTCGAAAACTATCACCCCGTTAGCGACGTATTCACAATACTTCACTACATAGCGATAGTATCAGCAAGCCACGGTGAAAGCTGCGCCCAGGCAATAAAAGATTTGACGTTTGTGAGAGCAAAGTGATAAAGTGCCAATTAGCATCACAACAATTCAAGTTAGTCATCCCAACATCACTTTTCAGCCTCTAGAGGCAAAAATAGTCTCCCTCCAATGACAAAAATCTAATAAAAACAATGGAATACAGAATGGAGCAGCCAGGGCCAAGTCAAGTGCAGGTCAACAACACCTCCTAACCCCCGAACAGCCAGGATGACCAGCCAGAGTCCAAGGAGAAAAGGAAATTCAGAATCAGGGCTTCATTTATGAAAAGAGATGCATCGCTGGGGAAAAACAGTGATGCAGCACTTTTCATATTGACATCCTTGGACACCATGGCAGACAATGCCTGGAAGCACGGACAGTCTCCGGGGATCGGAGGCCTCGCTGGGCTTGCGTCTGAGACCCAGAAAGGGAGGTGGTGGTGCTGTGGAGTTGCTGCGGCCTGACGGTGGAGGCAGGCCGCGTCGGGCCCAAGCTTGTGGGCCGTGGCGGTAGACATTGAGGTGTTGGCGATTGCCCTTACCTGGTGGCAAAGTCTGGCAGGTCACATGGAGAGACGTTGGTGACCTGTGTGAGAAGACCGCCTGGTGCCACTTGGAGCTGTGATTGGTAGAGGCGCTCCTGCGCACCGGTGTAGAGAGGTCTGGTTGGAGGAAATTACCAATGGTGGGCCGCGCCTCTCTGCATCACAGGCTGGAGGATGTGGTGCTGCCCGGACGCTGTGGAAGGTGAGGCCCCTGAGCTGCGCCGAACTTGAGGACCAGGAACACTGCAACTTCACGCCTAAGGGGGCCCTGTTTCATCACCTGCATCAGGAGGTTCCCCAGCGGACTTGGCGGCAACTGCTGTACCCTGGCTGAGGCTCCTGCTGGCTGAGTCACAGATTTGGAGAGAGCGCGGTGGATTGAGCCCCAGTGTTGCTGTAAAGGTGAGGATAAGGTGGGACGCCGAACGGAGGAGGCCCGGGAGTCGAGTCGGGTCAAGGCCTAGTGACTGTGGGTGGCGCACACAATGCCCTGAGCAATTCCTGCACTGCAGCTGACCTACATCACCGAGGGCACTGCATAAGACTAGGGTGAGAATCCACTAATTGGCTCTAGTCACTGATATCTGCTGTTGGTGGCGGCAGATGCCAGGGCCACGGGGTCGGTTCAGGCCCAGACCCTTGGGCACACAGCTTGATCTGCCGTCACTCACTGGGGCCCTGGGGAACACAGAATCTGGTCTCCACTGTTAGCTGGGAGGAGGCGACCGTGTGGTGCTGCCTTTCCTCACCCCCTGGTAGTAAGCTCTGGGGTGTACGGGGAATTTCCATTGGTGCCGCCCGAATGAAGATTCCTGGCTAGCAAACGTGTGACTGGAGGAGAGGGGCTGGCTGGCCACACTGTACTGCACCGCATGTCATACATAGTGGTAATACGGTGCGGAGTACGTGCAGTCCTCGGATGTGACTCCTCAGAAGGCAGATCACCTAATTTAATGTTGACGGGTTGTGCTTCTCTCCTTTTTCCACAGTTACAGACAGCTCCGGAGAGTCTCTGGTTTTCTGCGGTTGCTAGTCTCCAGCTTCCTGTTGGTGAAGTTCCGGTGTACAGAGGTCAGCACTTAAAGGGGATCAGGTCCAGTTGTCACCCAAAAGGAACGGAGCAGTTGTTCAGGTGAGCAATACATGTCTGGGGTGGTGGTGGTCGTCTCCTTGATGCTCCGAGGTGCAATAGCATGAGGTCCATGGTGTCATTGACCTTGCCATGGATGAATTGTGGGAGTTCTTGTATTATCCAATGACCTAATTTATGAGGCCATGGCGGCAGTCTTGCAATGCTGTGACATCATGTGTTGGACATTCCGATTGCGCAATGTGCCACTGCATGTTTACAAGGCCACGTAAAGGCTCTTTACGTGACTTTTCATTGACTTGTAAATATGTGCCCCTTTCACGCATTAAACAGTGTGAAAGGGGTGTTCAATGGGTGTTGCTGTGGGAGTTCCCACACCAAATCAATGGACTCTTCAGCATTCCCAGGTTTATGAGAAACCGTAAATCTTTGGAATGCATCAAAATCTAATACCACCGCAAGGGTGGCGTTTGGTAGGTGCTACGAGTATATTTTTTTACATTTCTCCTCTTTTTTTCACTTTTTTTATGTGTGCACCAGTTTGCATCACACATAGAAAGACGAAATACCCTTGATTGATAGGATTTCTGCACGTAGGTGTACCTTCCTGCACAACATTAATCAACTATGCAACATAGTCACCCTTGCACCACTTCACAATGGTGCCTGCGTTGGCGCATGGCAGCCATTGTGCACTAACGTTGGGGAAAAAGACAGGGGGGCTTATTCATGCGCCCCTTCCGATGGTTTAAAGCCGCCGGTGGGTCATTATCTTGGCGTACTTGCAGCGTGAATTTTGCACCACATTGCGCTGTATTTACAAAGTGGCGTATTTCGGCATATGCGTGACCTTGTAAATACCTGTGCCGCATTATACCTGAACCAGGTATGATGTATGCAGGGTGGGCCTCGTAAGAGTGACAGTTCTGGGACCCAGTGCCATAGGGATAGGCTTGCCCAATGCATTGCTGGAGTTGCGTCATGCTTGCTACAAAACTGCAGCAATGCATGACTTTAGCTCCGACCAATACGTCAGGATTCCAGACGTGTCTGTCATTGGTTGCAACATGAAGCGCCGTACAGTTAATACCGCGCAGCCATGGTGTCGCAAGGAGGGTGCGGGGAAAAGTGTCCAATCGCTATTTTATTGCTGTGATGCAACACTTTTCATGAATGGGGCCCAGGAATGCACCCTATCTTTTGTTTTGGTGCACGGCAGCGCAGCAAAATTCCTTGCACAGCTGTCCAGCACCCAGACATCTTATATGTGGGCCCAAGTGTTTGCACCAATTTATAGACCATCTATTTTCTGGCCTTAAAAAAAAGCCTAAAATTGGAATTAGTGGCAGTTGTTTGGGTTTATTGACAGACTGTGATTTCCTTGTAAATGTTGCGTTGTGTGTTTAGCTGCAGTTTTTTCACAGGAACGCCTACTTTTTACATCTCATTTTTGTTAAGTCTCGCTAACAGAAGTGGTGATCTTGAAAATTCCGGTTTACACTGGAAAAATGCCGCTAACTGGAGTTAGTGGCAACTTGTAAATACGGCGATAAAAAATAGCCGCTGTAACATCAAAACATTGACGCTACGGCGGCGTTGAGTTCTTGTAAATATGCCCCTTAATTTTCACCCATCTCTACCTTGCACCTGCCCAATCCTGTCACTTTTAATATTTCTTTTCACCTTGACTTAAAAGCCTAAGTGAAGTCCATGCAATGATCTTTTAACTCCTTTAACAAAATGACTTTTTCCACTGGTAACAGAATACTTTAAGAGGAAGGCACGTAGGATTACCCCCTTTTTTGTTTTTCGCAAACAAGGGCAACTTTTGTCTTTTTTAACACTTTCACATCAAATTCTAATAAACTAGTTACACTTATGGAATAATCGTACAGAGAGCTTAAAAATACTTCCCTACAGAATACTCACTATAAAAAAGCGAAATAGTGTATCGCTAAATCACTTATTCACAAGGCAAATTCCTAGCCACCTAATCTGTAGTCAGAAATGTATTGCATGCTAATTTATTTCTGCAGTCAATTGTACAGTTTTGCACGTGTGATGCTTCTCATTAATATTCATTGTTGCCTTGCCCCTGATGAAGAGCTGTCAAGCCACCGCCTGCATGTTTATGATCTCGAGGAGCTGAGAGCTGGACTGCTGTCAAAAGATTATTTGACTGAACACAAGAGGGATATCAGAAATCAGAACCGGAACTAGATTCCCCGCTGATAACACCGCATCAGTTCTTCATAGACCAACCCTAAAACATTCCCAGGGTCATGGAATAATGCAGTATTGTTCGGGATTGACCATGACAGCACAGTGCCAAGATTTTGGTAATTGTTTCCAATTATTTTTTCTTTCATCTTTAGAGAAGCTCCAGTGACTACACATCTTTGTGTTTTTTATTCCAGGAACAGCCATGACTTCACTTGCCCTTGAATACTGATGAAAATGGGCTCCAGTGAAGAACATCAGCTAAGAATATGCTTGGATATGTGAATGGGAGAAGTACAATAAAATTACCTACTGATGTTTGGGAACAAATAGTGACACACTCATCCCACATAGTAAGCTAACACACAGCCAAAGAAAGTGTGCAAATTCCTAACTGGCCGTACATTGAGAAAACTTCAAGTACAGTAACTAGCCGCCACACAATCACCACAGCAGAATATAGCCAAAGTTGGTGACTACAAACTAATAAGCATGGGAATGATCACCACAATCAATGAGTACATCGACGAACCAAGGAAAAATTGATTATTTGCACCCAATCACCCACATCACAAACACACACAGCTGAATTATAGCCAGCAATGGGAACTGCTGATATCACCATAGAGATATAAATCCAAATGATGTAAAATAAACTGCATGGTAGGAAAAATTTACGCATGAAGGTAGGTGTTCTTAGAACACAAAATAAACACGCCAGTTAGAGGTATATGAAAGTCTGCTCACAAACTAAACTGCTTCTCACACCCAGGAGAAAGAGAATGCAATAATGCATCAAGAAACACCGCTCAGACACAACCATACCAATGAAGTTGCAGAACCTTGAAATGGTGGAGGTGCCTCTCAATATAGTGATACACTTACCTGTGCACAACAGCATGAAAGATCATGGCGACCAACAATATCTGCAGGAAGACAGTGTGACAGCCACATCAACACTGATCTAACATTCTAGGACCATCAGGATATATTGACTATCAGTCAGTTTGCTATCAGTAACTATTGATGTTGTCCTGCAATGAAAAATACACCAAGTTAAAAGAGTTTTAAACTAGGTTCAAAACAAGAACTGTGATGTTGTGCTGACAGATGATGGAATCTAAATTTTGTTGCAGCCAGATAAAGCACCAGGAGAAACTTGCTGGTGTTTCTAATCTTTGCACTATATTATAGATCCCAATCGGCAGCTAATATTCAATGTGTGTGGGCATCAACTACACAATGTTTCACATTTTACCACCCCAAAGACATTTCAACATCATGTGAAGGCAAATCACCAGGGAGATGTATGCATCACAGGAATGTGACACCACACAAAGATTGACTAGTTGAATAACCAGGAGTGTCAGGAGTTCTCATTTCAAGTGGGACATGTACACAAATGTATCAGGCCTTCATGTGCATGTGAGAATAAGTGGCATCATGATCCATATCCTTCAAAGACGTGCAGTGTGAAATTGAGATAGGCATCTGAATTGATATTTGCTGGCTGACAACATCCTGCAAACTTCCAAATATACCACCAACCAGCAAAGGAGGTCTCCTGGTACTCCATGCGGTTTGTCACAGTTTGCACTTATGCGCACACAAGTAAGTGAAACTATATTCTTTATTGTATACTTATTTAATTGAAAGTGTGAGCATAATACTAATATCTGCTCATCTTCCGCAATGTGCACCGTTTGCCAGATGAGACACAGTGATGGGTCTCTCGAGGCGGAGAATTGACGTCACCCCGTACCAGTCGTTGATGAAGTGTGATCTCATTTCTTCCCATCTTTTGTTCATCTCTTTCCCCAGGGCCTGCACTAAGGAGTCTTACAGATCTCCAGGATAGCATCTGTGTTGCAGCTGCCTGCTTTCTGTTTCCCTTACATCCACACGGGGAAGTCTTGTGTTGTACACAATTTTCTCAATTAGCAGCACCAAAATATTTACTCGGGATCCTCAGCAGTATCAGTCTGTAGTTGCACAATGCAGATTACAATTTAAAGTGGGGCCTTAGCACTTTACTACTGATGGTGCTGAGCTAGCTTTCATGATACTATATTTCACGAAAGATGCTATGTTATGGGCTACCCCTTTAATTTTGAAATCAATTCTGTGATTGGACGATTTTTTATGATTTTATAAAAAAATTCTCTGCTTTTTACGAGAGAAATAGGCTACAAGATTTCAGTGATTTAGTGAGTTATATCAGTACTTTTCAGCTATTGCAAGCCAGAGCCCCCGGACCAAGGAGACCACAAGAGCGACCTTTTACGAGGGTCTTCACAAAGAAATCAAGGGCGTGTTATCCATGGTTGTGAACTGTCCTACGACTATAACAGCCCTCAAATTTCAAAGTTTAAATCAGTCTTTATTTGGTTTGAAACAAACCATAAAAGCACAGATGTAAAATACAATAGTGCATAAAAAAATTAAACACAGTATCAGACGTACAATATAATCTTGTGGCTTGTGCATACATTTCAATGAATAAAGTGAATCAGTGCATAAGAGTTAAAATCAGACAATAAGTACCCTTTAAATAGAGCATAGCATAAACATAACAATCCTAAGGTGATACTGAGGGGAGGGCCACCCATCAAATCTCCTCCTCCTAATTGAATTTGAGTGGTTCTAAGGCCATTGGCCCAAATATTTTTCGACTGCTCTACTATGTTTTACTACAGAAGCAATGGAACTGTAAATTGTTTCATGTACCTCATCAGTTTGGAGCATCTCCAACGCCTCTTTACATTTTCGGATATTAAGGTTCCTCAGTAGCGGTCTTAAAGTACGTGTTCTCTGTTCTTTATATAGCTCACAGAAAAAAGACAAGTGCAATTGAGATTGAGACACTATTGAGTTGCATGGGCACAGTATCAGATCTCTATTGGTATACAAATTGAAAGGGTAAGATACCAGGAAGTGTGCCAAACCAAGCCTGAATCTTAACAGATAGAACCTCTGCGTGCATGGATGGCCCTTTAACAAAATACAGTTCCAAATTAAAAGATGTTCTCAGCGGGGGGGGGGGGGTATCTCTCAACTGCCTTCTTCTTCAGTTCTACCTCCAGTCTCTTATGAGCTATACAATGTAATAATTCACTTTTCACTAAAACTTTAAGCGATTGGTTGATGCATAGTGGGTTTTATACAGATCTAGCCTACCGATTGCTCGCAAGTCGTTTTTATCATGTTTAACTCCATTTATTGTCCGCAAAACTGAATTCTTTGTAGATTTCCAGGTTCTGGCAAAGAACACGCTCTGTAATGTTTCTCCACAGTTGCTGAACCTCATGCTATTCCTTTATCTTACCAAGACTTCAGTGATGTATTCAGTAAGAAGGGGGTGGACCAGTTTGATCAGATTTAGGATGCTTGCATTTTTAAGTTAGATTTGAAAGGGGCACATAACTTGGTTAGAAGTAAGGAAGACGATGAGTGGAAAATGACATTGAACACTCACTATTGGCATTTTGAGTGCCTTCTGATGCCACTGGGTCTATGGAATGCCCCAGCAACATTTCATCATTTTATTTATAAAGTGATCTGAGATATTGAGGACAGTTACATCATTACCTACCTCAATTACTTGTTTGTGTTTTCAGCCACCCCTGAAAACAACAGAAAGACATGAGGGATGTTCTTCTGTCTTTTTTACACATGCGTGGGTTATATGTTAAGGCTGAAAAATGTATGACTGGAGTGTCATTTTTTTGTTTTTTGGGGTTTGTCATCTCAGCTGAAATATCAGAGTGGATATAGAAACAGTTTGCAATTGACCAACACCTTCCATAGTGAAAGAAATCGAAAGATTCTTAAAATTTTGATTTTTTTTAGCAGGAGTTCATTAAGGGTTTTTCTGACATTGTAGTCGCTATCACTGAGTTAACCGAGAATGCAGTACCATTCAAGCGGGAAAAGAGACAAGAGATTCCAGGTGCGCTAGCAGAACATCTAGTAGCCAACCTTGGACAAACTGCGACCCAACCAAATTATACAGTTGATGATCAGGGACTTCTGGATATCGAAGTATCATTTGTCAGCTGACAACATTATTTAGAAAGCTGTTCTTATCCCATAACTGTCTGGACTGAGCATACAAGTTTAGAGTTCCTAAAGTATTTGAAATGTGACTATCCTAGAAATGCCTGGTGGTCACAATTATTTCATGTTTCTAATATAACATCTATTACAGACCCATACATCATCGAGGGAAGGCAGATGCTTTCTCCAGACAGGGAAACAATGAGGATCATTTACACTTCACCCCAACCATTTTAGCTAAACTTTGCAACATGGATGAGTCTTCTCTCTTGGAAAAAATGAATGGCTCAAACAAATTTCAATCAGACCGAATGACTTCCAGAAAAAACAAGTAAACAGCAGTGCTAAAGAAAATTATTTTTTAATGAGGATAGACTATTTGTCCCATGTCCTTTGTTACAGTATTACGTTCTGAGAAGGTTCCATAATGCTCCTGTTGCAGGTCACCCTGGGTAATGAAAGACTTGCTGAATCGATATATGTGGTGGCAAAAGAGTGTCAGGTGATATGCGGAATTTTGCTCTATTTGCAGTCAGCCAAAATGGATCATCAGCGGCCAACAGGTCTATTACAGCCTCTTCCCATACCATGTGAACTTGGGATGACTTATCAATGGACTTTATAATTAAACTGGCATATTAATTGTCATATATTATCCTAGAAAAAACGAATACATGCTGTTCTAATTATAAAATTACCACCAACAAAACAATTGGTATAGATTTTTTTCCAGAATGTCTTCAGTTTCCATAGTTTACCCATAGTATCATTACAGACAGAAGTACAAAATATATTGACAAATTTTGGAAGGAACTGTTACCGCAATTGGGTGCTGCTAATTATCACGTAATCAACTACAAATCAATGGCCAGACAGAAAGATACAATCAGGCCAATGAACAATATTTATGTTGTTTCCTCGTGAGCCTTCAATAATAATGGGTACAATGGTTGAGCTGGCAGAATTTTGATACAACAATTCCCTTCAGACTGGGCAGTCTCCTTTTTTAATCCTTTAGTTTTTGTCCCTATATGTTTCCAGCTAGATGTTCTGAATCAATGGTGCGTTCTGTCCAGAAGTTTCTCCTAACTATAACCAAGATGCAACAACAGACTGTGGAATATTTACTGTATCTAAAGCTAAATTAATGACCAACATCGCAGACCAGCTTTCATTACCAGCAAGGGATCAAGAATGGCTATCCACTCATTTTCTACCTGTCTCTAGATCCTGTACTAGGTTCACCCTATTGTTTGGGATCTCTCCTATTATGAAGAGGGTGGGTTAAAACATGGTGCAAATAAGTTTAAAATGGAAGATTCATAATGTACTCCATTCGCCAAGGGTCATACCAGCATTTGGAAGTCCACCAGCAGTCTCTCCATCTGACATAGTGAGTGTATGGCCTTCTGAATTTCAGGTAGATGCAATTAAGTTTCTAGTATCAGAATTGGTCAACTGTAGTTTCTGGTGGCCTTGAAAGGCAGTGACATGTCTGACTGTTCTTGGAAGCCTACCCTTACGTTCATGCCACTTGCATTCTGGCCAAATTTAATAAATTACATCCTACTAAACCTTGATGAGTAGAAGAAGCGGGCTTTAACAGGGAGGGAGGGGGTCTGGTCAGGAATTAGTGAGCTCAGACATGAAGAACGCACACACCTAGAGAGAGAAGGAGGCTCTGAACATCAGAAGGGTAAAACAAGGAGCATGCCAACACATAACACTAAATGACCATTATGAAGGTTACCGGATTTGAGAGAGTGGGGACTGTGGAGCACAGGCCGGTGGCGCATTGGGAAAAGACTTGCACCTATCAGTTTTACGTCAGCAGGTCGTTTATGAACCATAATACACGCAATAGGTCAAGCAGGGCAGTGGCAGTATAAAGAGGCTCATATCTAAGACCATGGTACCTGGAAACATTGCAGTTGAGTAGCTCTGGCTTCTGCTATCCACTATAGTTTATTCACCGGCTTTGCATTCCCTAGCCCCTGTTATTTTTCTTCCCTCCTCAGCCCCTTGCATTTCCCTCTTTTTACAGTCGTTCCTATCCCTCCTTATTTGTTGACTAGTTGTTTCTGTCTTAATTCTGCTCCAAACTGAAGGTGCATGCTAGGGTCATTTAGATTCCAGGAGGTCTCCTGGTACTCCATGGAGTTTGTCCCAGTTTATCTTTTATTACAAGCAGGCAAGTAAAACTGCATGTTTTATTGTATGTTAACTTCATTGATATTTTGTGCATGATACTGAAATCCTCTTGTCTATCCCAGGATGCATCATTTACCAGAAAAGCTCACCTCAAGCCAAAACGTGAGCTCACACAGTACCAGTCACTGACTAATATTTGATCTCCGCCTCTTCCCTTGTTTTGTTGCCTCCTTTCCCTTGGTGCCTGCACTAGTACGCCTGATGATCATCCAGGGGCTGCCTCTGTTGGGTGTGGTTTACTTGACACTGCCTGCTGATCACTTCAAGCTTTACCACAGGTCTTGACACAACCATTTGCAAGCCAGTCTGCTTCTACTGCATTGGAAGGAGCTGGGCTGTACAGCAAGACCGCATTTTTTCACACTAAAGGTGCATTTGTGTCCTTTTCTGCGTCATACTTTAGCAGTGGATTGAATCCCAAACAATACATTGAGTGCTGTTGTGTGACTTTCAAACGTTTGGAGGTTGGTAAACTTCACACTTCAGGAACAGGACATATTTGTCATGTTTCTGAAGTGTGTCAATTCCCTGCAGTCCTTTATCCCACCATGAGTCTGGTGAGATGTCATGCTGGAGGGAATTGACTCCCCAGTTATACCCGCTACCATTCAGGGCTGCTAGTCGTGAGTGGCAGTGAAGAAACCATGACATGCTACACACCATTAATTTCCCACTTTCCAGAACACCAATCTATGGAGTGGAACCTCCGGTGCACAGGGAATGCAGTTACGCAACACAAGGGATGAAAGGTGAGTAGCAGCTGGACTCTATATTGAATGTTTGCTCAAACCCTTCTAAACTGCCTGGTTACTTGGCTATGCTCAGGGATCAGCACTGCCTCCATTTGATGTTTTTCTCACATGCTCCTTGTGGCTTCAAAGATCAATTACGTCGCCTTTTCATAAAACAAAATCTACCTTCAAACACTCATTTTAAGACGCTGCCTACCGTGCAGATAGGGGTTCTGTTCACAGACCACACCAAGTCGAACCCCCGCGGGGATCCTCATGAAAGGGAATTCTTGTAATGATTTCTCATTACCCGCTTCGATTCGGCTGCCAGTTACACTGCTCATTGCAGACCTATACAGTGTTGGAGGATAGTAAACTTTTATTGGAGGACAGTAAACTTATAAGAGTTTCATGTAAATTATTCAGCAACATTTGTAACGCAGACCTCCCAGGCACTTTTACTGCACGCTTAACAGCCATCAAGAATGAAATGGAAGAACCAACCAGTCTGGGCCGTCTGCCACCTTTAAATAAATGCACAAGCATTTGCATTAAAAAAAAAAAGTATTATAGAAATTCCAGAAGTTGCTTTGGAGGACAAACTGTGCAGGATCATCTTCTTTGATATTGTAGTACTCAGAAAACCTGTGTCACTTTCAAGCCTCCCTTGTTTGGACTACTGAATCCCATGTAGTGCATATGCTTTTCTACACAGATCTATGCATGTTAATATGATCAGTAATATTGTTTTCAGAATATTGACTCATATTTCACAAATCGAACTATATACTCATAACAAATCTTAACTCCATATCTGCTTACCTTGTCAAAGGAATAATATATAGATATTATTGGAGATAAATAATAAAAACTCAGTAACATATTGCCAAGCTTAGGGCTCGAAATGCTGAATGCATCAAGATGTGTAATGGGACTGTGATGGCAATAAGTGCTGCTCAGTTCCTGTGATCAAGAATATCTCAACAGTCTTTGCTTTATACACTTAACAACCACGGTTTGGATCAGCAACAGGAACTAATATGGGAAAGTAGAACCATTTCTTTCATCTGTGGACTTCTGACCCCATTATGTTCCTCTGGTGTTCCCTGTGCAACTGTTGAATTGTAACATAAGGTCGCCAGTAGAGGGTGGGGAGAGTTTTGTTTGATAGCGTCAGGACTTTTACTCAAAACTTCTGAAAAAAACTAGGAAGTGTTGGCAGACATCTTGGCATGCGGCCTCAGCCGAGTCCCAAATAAAAACATGAAATAAGAGAAGGTGACAGGGTAGGAATATCCTGACCCTGGCCCTGGTGCTTAGGCCTTCCAGGGACCCCACTAGGGCAAAAAAGCATTTTAAAATGTTTTTGCTGCTAAATCACAAGAAGAACCATGGATTAGCTGCAACGCTTATTATAAAAAAACAAGCACCATCTCCTGTGCTTTTTTAAGGATTAGCCCCGAGTGGGCCATGTCTTGAGGGCAATTATTTGTTATACAAAGTTGGACTCTTTTGTGCCCCGGGGGCCATCACCGTGCAGAACTCCATTGAGAGACTCTAAGAGACCCAGGTACCACCACCTCCTAAGGCTTAATTAATATACTGGAGGGGGGTCACATGGACACCCCTTCTAAGGCTCTTAAGAGCCCCAGGGACACCAGCTCCCAAGACCTTTAATAGTTAATTGGAAGGGTGCCACAGGGCCCCCTCCTTAGGGCCCTGGGAACCACTGCCTCCTGAGGCCAGAAATTCAAAATAAAGGGGAAGAGGGCCATGCTGCCCCCCTTCCCATATTCTGCACCCGGGGTCCACCACATTCCCAGGATAGGCCCTGCAAATGGAAAGAAGAGGGGCAGCAGGGCCCCCTCCTGGAGCAATTAATGGCAGTGGGGACTTCCATCAGGTGAAAGCAAACAGTAAGTCCACTCCCAGCGGGCGGGATCAGTAAAACTTCCCATACAGCCAATCAGACACACCCACTCACAGACCCACCAACCACTCACTAAACCAGTCACACACCCGCATAGCTACTCATGCACTCACTCACAGACCCATACAGCCACTCACTCACCCACTCACCGACCCATACAGCTAATCACACACTAACTCACAGACTTATACCACCACTACCACACCCACTCCCAGACCCATACAGCCACTCACAACCCCACTCACTGACCCACACAGCCACGCACACCCACTCACCGACCTATACAGCCACTTACTCAATCTCAAAGGCTACAGTTAGGAAATATAATTTAATAAATCTTAGAAATTTACAAAGGTTACAGGGATGTTATAGGTTAGATATAACATTAAAAAAACATAGAAATTCACTGAAAAATCAAAATGTTACACGGACATAATAGTCAGGGAATAGAATTTAAAAAACCTTAGCAATTTAATGAACAAAAACAAAGGTTACAGGGACTTGATAGTTAGGGAATAGTATGAAAAAAACCTTAGACATTCACTGAAAAAAACAAAGGTTACAGGGCCACTATAGTTAGGCTCAGATTTCGCTCTCGCAAAACCAGTGAATATCAGCAGTTATTGTTACCTGAGCAAACTATAATTTATGACCCTCATAATGCACTGCTTATGACCTCAAACATTACATCACTCATGACATAGTCAGTGACAATACTGATGACATCACACACATGACATGACCTCACAGCTCATCATTCATACATCGATATAATGCGCATCATAAAGCAACGCTGAATGCCAGATTCCGTAGATATCACAATTTGCACTTTATTTGAAATCACATAATATGGCAAGACTCCTTTCTGACGCGTTTCGGCTCCCAACACGAGACTTAATCATAGACAGACATGTTTAATCATCACTGATTTTAAAGGTATCCACATAAGAAAGACTCTATTCTACCAATGCCACGTCATTCTTCAGATTGTCCATGTTTACATAAATACACACACACACACATATATATATATAAATATATCTTCACTGAAAAAACTGCAGAAGTTAAATTACTATTGTTTCTCTACTACTAATGAATAATACTATTTCATACATATGTCATCTGAGTGGCGGTCTGAATCTGTGTGTGACCTGTGAGCTGTATGGCTGTGGGAGAGGCTGTATGGGTGAATAAGTGGGTGTGCGAGTAGTTGTGTGGGTGAGTGAGTGCCTGTTTTGCTGAGTGAGTAAATATATATATACATCATATACATCACCAAAGACATCTCAAATGACAGCATGACATCAAATTACATCATTGATGACATCACTGATGACATCGTCCAATTTGTTTTAAAGCAGTGTTTCCCAAACTGGGGTCCGTGGACCCCCAGGGGTCCGTGACACATGCCCAGGGGGTCCCCAGGCAGCAGTTTTAAAAGCACTGCTAAGTTCCTTGAAGAATTAGAAGTTTTTGAGCAACAATAAAAGTGTCAAGATAACACCAGTGATTAATGTACCTGCTGGAGAGAGATGAAAGTTTTGTCCAGTGGCAGGTTTCACTTATCTAATGTAAGCACAGAGGGTTAATATGCCTGCTGCAAAGAACGCATATCATGCATTTTAAAAAACAGTATTTTATATACATAGGTCAGTTGGTTACTGCTTTTGTCACAGAGATTCTTTTGTTTCTCTGCAGATCATAAGAGACAATCATAATCTAGCACAGTGACCTATAAACTGTCAAAGAACTGCTTACACACTGCATGGTACAAGTTAGTAACTTATGTATTTCCCAGTCTTTCATTATCCTGATGCTGCTAAAGGGGTATATTTGGGTGCAAATACATTTTTATTGTTAAAGTCAATGCTAACCACTATGTTATGTTCCGAATCCTAGGTTTATGCTTTTCCAGACAAGCACTCTTTAAAAATGCCTACCAGTATGAATGACATGTGAATCGTACACCTTGTAGTCCCCTTTGCCTTATGTAACATTTTCTCTACACTGAGTTACACATATGATTCACTGTCTCTACATGTGTGTGATGTGAAGTGCTCTGACATCCTACAATGGTATGAGAGATGCTTAGTATAAAACAAATGAAATAAATGTGACAGATGTGCTATGGAGAAATGAGAAGCACTGTTGAAGGGTGATAATAAGGGAATCATTGAAGAACCCAATCAAAGATTGTTGTATCCTGGTGCATATTAAGGTGATCATTTACTATTCTTTAAAAGCTAATACAATTCAATATATAACGATAAATGTGTTGTAGAATGCACCATTGATTCCTAACTTTTCTTGGGGGGAGAGGCCACTCACTGCACTTAGTGTGCACTGTATGGGGATTGGTCTGAAAACAATTGCCAGGGCTGCTTTGGGTTTCCACTCTGGCAGGAGCCTTATACTGTGAAATAAAACAAACTATTTAAAAGTTAATCACGGAGATGCAGTACCAGACTTCCCGTTACATTTTCACGTTTTTTGCAAACTCTTTCAATATAAAATACTAAAATCCTTAGTAATTGGAGTATTTATTTTTGCGTGCACGTGTGGTTTTTTTTTTATTACTCTTTTAATGTTTGAAATTTAAATCATACAAATTGCTGGGGGTCCCCGGCTTCCAGTGGTAAGTCATTGGGGGTCCTCACGAGTCAAAAGTTTGGGAACCACTGTTTTAAAGTTTACATAGTGGTGGCTAGCTACTATATTCTTTTTCGATCTAAATGTGTACAATCTATGTACAGATAATGGGTGTAAGTGTTTACAAAACACATGTGCTTCTAATGCATCAGAGGTATGTAGAAGTATTGAACACGTTTTAAATCTTTGTATTGAAGTGTTAGTCTGTGTGTAGATAACAGTTTACGACTTGTGTCCTGTAAGTTCCACACAAGTATTTTTATTTCTGCAGAAACAGTTTCAGACAGGGCAAATATTCTATGTAGTCAAAGCTTAGAGTCACATTGTGGTAGCGGGCGGATGAGTGTACGACCGTGATTGCCTCTGGCATGGGATCACTCGACATGACGTCGGTGGTCCCACCGCCCAATTACAATATGCCCACCGGGCTGACGGGCAGAAGACTGCTCAATAACACTGGGGATTGTGCTGCAGCTCTGGAAAAGGGCCTCAGTACAAGCCACAGTGCTATTGTGCACTTTGTGCACATTCATGCACCATGTGCCAGGCACCATGTAGATGTAGATCCTGTCGGAGCTGGCAGTCTGTCCCACGACAGTCAAGGGTTCGACCGTCTGACAGCATCATAATGATGTCCTAAGTGTAAGCAGCCTTGAGTTAGTAGACAGAATAGTTTAGCATAAAAATTGCTACATAACACAGAAGACTGTGTGCGCCAGGAACTGCCTCTGTACATGTGCTATTTTCACTTCTGTAAAGTTTTCACCACAGTATGAAGGCTGACGTTAGTATAATCTTAGGCACCTTCAGACCTTGGTTATTTTAAGCAAATTGTGTCTTTTTTGACAAGTGTTGCATTGAGTGTACACTGTTCTTAATAAATACTTTCTAATAGTCCGTGGTGTATATTTCATAAGAGTTTCACTGTCTGCAAACAGTGTGGTACAGAGTAAACTCTCTCCATAGAGTAAACACTGTTTACAGTACTCACTTTTCTACTCATATCAACTTCATTTCCCAGTGTTCAGTGACTGTGAGGGGTTTGCTACAGATAAAAGTGTATTTATGTTGGAACAGACATTTGGCATCTTGAAGAATTTGGATTTCTCTGAACAGTTGTATACAGATTGAACACTGTGTGCAATGAGGGTTTCCTATACCTCTGTGGTTGATTGTTAATGTGAACTAGGCTAGCCATGAAGTGTATAGTATAGGGAAAATGTTGCACATAACCTTATATCTAAGGCAGTTCTATCTGTGATGGCATTAATGATGCTTCAAATTATTCTGTGCTATTTTGTGCTTACTTTCAGGCCTCTCATGCCATACTAGCTTATATAGCAATGTGTTAAAAAAAACATTTGGATGTTGTCATCAGTGATGTCATCAATGATGTCATAGAACATGTCATGAATGATGTAATATATGAGGCCATAAAGCAGTGCTTGACGGGGGCGCCAGTTACATATATAGGTGAATTTCTGTGGTGTTTTGAGTTAAAAACATTAATGTTGTCACTGGCATATTCACCTAACTATAATGTTACTGACTTGGCTTTTCCAGCGGGTTTATACCAAGACGTTTTGCTTTTGGCCTCCTGATTTGGACCCTGTTTTTGTGCTAAAGTGCATATTCTCTCGCTGTAAATTGTGTTTAAGGATTGGTGATTCAATGATTGGCATATTTGATTTACTGGTAAGTCCCTAGTACTGTGCACTATGTGTGCCCAGGGCCTGTAAATCAAATGCTGCTAGTGGGCCTGCAGCACAGATTGTGCCACCCACATGAGCAGCCTGTAAATATAACTCAGACCTGCCACTGCAGCGTCTGTGTGCAGTCTGGTACTGCCATGCCAACCTGGCAAGTGCACCCTCTTGCCAGGCCCTAACCTTCCCTTTTGTTTACATGTGAGTCACCCCTCAGGTAGGCCCACGGTACCCCTGTGGGCAGGGTGCAGTGTATGTGAAAGGTAGGACAAGTCCAGATCTGTTTTGCATGTCCTTATAGTGAAATACAGCCAATTTCGTTTTTCACTATTGAATATAAAGATGTATCTTTTAGTGAGGATGATTTTTACATTCCCTGTTTGAAAATACCACTTTTAGAAACTAGGTATTTTCTTGCTTAGCCACCCTCTGTGCCTCTGCTAGGTTTGTGTATTGACTCTCTGGCTTTGGAATGACAGGGGCTGGCATTCAAGAGGAACCTTTGCCAAGAAAAGAAGCTGGAGAAGTACTGCCCCGTTGCTGTGTGCTGTCTGGGGTTGGCCTGCAGTGGCTGTTTCTGTCAAGGAAAGGACAAGGACTTTGCTGTGTGCTGTGTCCACTGCTTGAGGAAGATCTCCAAGGGCTTGAAGTAGAGCCTGCCTCCTGTTTTGAAGTCTCAGGTATACAACGACTTCACCCCCAGCTCCCCTGAACTTCCTTGCTGGGAGTTCTCACCTGCCAAGTGGTGCCTGTTGCTGTTCTGGGCCTCTGGAGGTCGTTCCTGCTGGTGGGATCTGGAAAAGTAACACAGCGACGAGAAGCACGATGCATCGGCACCTGTTTCCGATGCATCACCTAAGAAACCGAATCAGTGCCTGCCCGCGGCGGGAGAAATCACTGCATGCCGTATTGAGTATAGTGATCTACGAAGTCTGAGATCTCCACACCGATTCCGAAGCAGGCCCTGCTGTACGGATGCTAGAACCAACGCATTGTGGGGCCACGGTTGGGGAAACCAGTGTAGCGCCGTTGCCACCGCCGCATCGAGAACTGATGCATCCCCGATCCTCATACATGGCACCGGGGTGCCAAGTCTACATCAACTGTGGAGCCGCAGTAAGAATCTGATGCATCATGTCCCCGCACAGTAAGAAACCGACGCATCACCTCCCCTTCAGTAAGGAACAAACACATCACCTTCCCTGCGTGGCAGTAAGGAACTAGCGCATCACCTTCCCTGGAGTGAGGAATGGTGCATTACCTTCCCTGCGCGTAAGGCACTGACGCATCACCTTCCCTACGGCTGTTTTTGTTTATGATTTTGACGCATTCAAGGTTCGTTGTGTTGAAAGTGTTGTATCTATAGTTTGTTATGGACAGAACTGTTTCTACTTTTTAAAAATAATATTTTGATTCACTGTTTTTTTGTCGTTTTGGTCTTGTTTGGTTTAGATAAATATTTCCTATTTTTCTAAACTGGCTGGTGTGGTGTCCATTTGTAGTGTTTTCTCTGTATTACTGTATGTGT
Source organism: Triturus cristatus (assembly GCF_964204655.1). Lineage (NCBI taxonomy): Eukaryota > Metazoa > Chordata > Amphibia > Caudata > Salamandridae > Triturus > Triturus cristatus. The sequence continues at coordinate 470,409,385 of NC_140590.1, read as the reverse complement.
GCACAAATGCTTTACACACTGCCCCTGAGATGAGCCTGTCTGCTCATGTCAAGCTACCAACGGGGTGAGCAGGAGTTATTTTAGAAGTTGATCCCCCTTACCCTGAATAGGAAGAAGGGTTCCTACTTGGACAACGGTGCAAACCATTGCCAACTAGAGACCCCATTTCTAACAGTTACTTTGACCATTGCTTTTTTCACTGAATTTCCAAGGTTTTTTAAAAACAAAAACAGATCTTTTTATCCACACTTAACTATAACGTTACTTTAACCTTTGCTTTTTACAGTGAATTTCTAAAGATTTTTTGTTTGTAAATATTTTATTACCATAGATAAGGCCAACTCCCCGCCGTGCATTGGCCAGTGGCCAACCCACCCGGAGGCAGCCAACCCCCAGGCAACCAACCACTTGCTGAGCACAGTCTTTCGCCACCCGTGGTATGGGGTTGGCTGCACGGACTGGCTTTCAGCCGGGTTCTGCTTTTAAGTTCCTGTAGGCAGCTGAACCCATGTTGCCTACAGTCATTGGCCATGTGCAGCGGGGGTGGCCACAGGGCTTAGCATGCAACCAAGCCTTGTGGCCAAACCCCCAGCCAACCACACACCTTGCACAGTCTTTCGCATGCACAGCAAAGGGTTGGCCTTCGGGCCCTGGGGACCCCATCCCATGGGGCTAAACCATATATATTAAGGGGAACTCACTGCCCCCTCTCCAACACTTAATTGGCCCTGGGGACCCAATGCCCAGGGCCAGTTCTAATAAAAAGGGAAGAGGTTCTGTGTGGATCCCTACCCAAGCCATCCCCTTGGCCAAAATCTAAGGGGAGGGGGAGTGCAGGCCCTCCCGAGCCTCATTAGGCATTATATAGATATATATATAAAGTGACAAAAAGATAGGCACAGTCATATTTAACAGATTGCTGCAGGACAACAAAGCATGAAGATGACTCTTTAGGGCTCAGATGTTTAGGCGTGCAGAATGTCAGTAGTGGGCATGTCAATGGGCAATACAATAGCTGCGAGTGAGTAGGAGATAGAGAGCAAGTTGAAGACTTGGCAATGGGTTTGGGTTTCTGATGCTTGTCATTCGGCACAACAATTGTATATGATGGAGGTTTTGTTGTAATAATAACATGTTGGGTAGAGAAGTGTTAATTCTGGTGATATAGTTATTAGGTCTCCATCAATGCACTGGTTGTGTCTCACTACACTAGTGATAGCTTTTCTATATGTAAGAAAGCCACTGTCCTGAAGGTGTTGCACTGGGGTATAGATTTCGGACCTTGTTCAAAGGAACTTTTGGGGTGATCAAGGTTGTTTTAATAGTAAAGGTCACCTAAATGAAAATAGGTTCCCAAAAACAAGAGCTGTTTGGACAAGTGGCATTTCGTTTTCAATATGCGTGTTCATGATGTGAGCATGCAGGGTCTTGAAAGACAACCACTCAGCTTGGCAGGAGATGGTTAAGGAATGCTGCACACACAGCTAAAAGCAAGAAATGACTGCGCTGTGAAGCAGTACGAAGCCTAACAGGAAAACAACACAGTGCGTTTAGGCACTTGCTTTAAAAGCTCTTCCAATGCATAAAAAGCTCCAGATTTCTGAGCTCAGAATAGCATTTTAAAAGCCAGTCGCTCATTCTATAATGTTCTTGCAGGCAGGGGACGGGTTGAGGCGCTCTTAAAATAGTCGTCATCTTTCCGCACTCTGAAGTTGCACGGTGCTTATTTTTATCTCGAAATTGAAAAATTGCATGAGTTGTTAATGACAGCTTGAGTAGGATAATGGTAGGTTGCGATGGGAAGATGCTGCTGGAACACTCTATTTGAGATCATAGTCTGTTTAGCACAATAGGATGCTTGAGGGATTCGATGGGAGAAAAGGGGGCATCTATAGGTTCTATGAGTTTGCAGAGGCCACCCCTCAAAGGGGGCCTCGAGGGCAGACGCCATAACCGACGCCGAGCCCTGGGTAGAAGCCGGTTCTGGGTGCCCTAAAACTCCCAGAAGCAGTATTGCGGGAGCCCTGCCCCGCCCCCCTGGCACTAGAGAGGCGCAAGGCCGCCCCGGCCAATGGGGGGGTCCGGCGACGTACAAACCCTCCAATGGGGGGACACCGCAGGTAGAGGCGAGAAAGTGGGAGGGGATATAAGTTGCCGCTCACCCTATGTAGCTCTTTTAATCATCGTGGAGCAGGGGAGCGGCGCACCAAAGATTTTTGTTACCTGTGGCCTGTGCACGTCCAAGAATCCTTCCTGGCCTGACTCTAACTGCCGCACGCTGCCCCCAGCTCTCCTGAGCTGTGGCACCGGCTATCACATCCTGCATTTCCCATCAGGGGGAAATCTTCAACACGCCCCTCCACACCAAGTGGCTATCACCTCCCAATTTGGGAAGAGCTGGTGCCCGCGAGTAAGGGACAGCAGCTGGGGGTGACCCTTGGTTTCCGGTTGCGGCCGGGTGTGTTTGAACACCGTTCTCTCGCTCACAGGCAAAACCACGCCCTCTACGAGTTACAAACTATCCAACTGGGGACATTTGTATTGTTTTCCCCAGAAAGTGATGGAGAATGTTGAACATTGCCAGACATTATTCAACAAACAAGCACAAGCAAAGGCAATCCACAACCAGTGGCCAGCAGGCTGCAGACAGAGCAGGATGAAGACACGCAACGCCACAAAGGTTTCTCAGCCAAGTGGCCAGTATAGGCTATTCAGCTTTAGTTGGTATATAAGGAACATCAGCAGCACCCCACCAACGAGTGGAAGGATGGAGAGCGGCACCAAAAAAGTTTAAAGAGGCTTGGTGCATAAGGAGGGCGGCAGCACCCAGCTCAGAGGAACACGCCATGGAGGGCCAAGGTGCAAGCGGGCAGACAGAGGACCTGAGTGAGTTGCTTAAGGAAATTCTGGCTGCATCAGAGGTCCATGGGACCAGCTGGCTGCAGTCACACTTGGGCCAAGAAGAGGGAGAAGCAACAAGCAACCAACCACCTGTGAACACCGCCGCACCAGCACCCAAGAAGAGACGGAGGGCGGCACCCAAACCACCAAAAAGAGGAGCCCAAAGGAAGGACCCACTGCCTGTAGCCAACCCAGCAGGGGGAGGAGCAAACTTTGATGCCAGAAACGCATCAACAAGGGGTGAGCATATTTGTGCAATAGTACAAGGATGCTTAAAATCAATGGCAAACTTGTTGCTTAAGGGGCTGGGGTCACAGAGGGTTGAGACAACAGGAGCACAATCTCAAGGGGGAGTATCAGGGCTACCGTGGCTTTTGATAGACCCTGGCTGGGCATGACAGGAACGCTTGCAAGGGCAGGCTTTACAGGAGGCACGGGAGTCCCCCTTAGAAGCATTGGGCAGCGCAAGCACGTCAAGCGACCCGGATAGAATAGATTTAGCACCAGAAGCTTACACCAGACCCTTGTCAGGCCCAGCATCAATGACCACAAGGGTCACAGGGCTAGCAAGCCTTATCCCTTTGGCAGTGAAGGAGAGGATATGGAGGAAGGAATTTACTGACATTTTCTCACTGCTAGAGATTCAATTAGACAGTTTGGACCTTACGGTGTGTGACAAGAAGGGCGAGGATAGAAGGGAAAGGTGAAGGGAGCGGAAAGATAGGAATTTTGATAATTGGCTGGACGCATTTGGAATAATGGCGTGCATAATAGTTGAGAAATTCACACGCTGCGTGGCAGACCTATGGCAATTCCCAGGGGATGCATGGTTAGAATACAACAAAGGTTGCAGATTAAAGATGCAGACACACCCAGAAATGGAATGGAATGAAGAAGATGTGTCTGGTTTTATACATAAAATGATGGTAGCCACGGAACTGAAAACGTGGGCAGGAAAGAGCGAGCAGCCCTTTCAGGGTTCTTTCTACAAGGGGAAGGACAAGTCCTTTCAAAGGGCCAAACCATTTAACACATGGAAACCTCCACCCCCAATGGGCCGGTGGCAATCTGCTGGAAATACGATGCCAATGAATGCACTTGGGAGGCTTCATGCAAATTCCAACACATATGCTCCGCTTGTGGTGGAGGGCACCCGGTGGCAGGGTGCAGACGCAAGAAAGAGCATAGAGGGGACAAGAAGGAGAAGAAAAGAAAACAGTGACGTAGTCATGGAAAGAGGGAGAGCAAAGGGATTACACAACTACCGGTTAGCCAGGTCCCCCATCAACACACAGCAACTCCGCAGGCTAGCCAATAAATACCACAACAAGACAGACGTCGCAGTCCTCGTGCAAGGGTTTGAGGAGGGGTTCATTATACCATTTGAGGGCCCACTCCTGCTGGGCAGTGCAAACAACCCAAAATCAGCACTACAACACCCTGAAGTGGTCCGCAAAAAATGGAAAAAGAGAAATCCTTGAGTAGGATAGAGGGCCCCTTGCCGCCGCACATGCAAGAGGGGTTAGTAATCTCGCCACTGGGGGTAGTTCCCAAGAAAGAACCAGGTCAGTTCAGACTAATTCACCACCTCTCCTTTCCTGAGGGGACATCAGTAAATGACGGGATCAGTGCCGAAGCTTGCTCAGTGGGGTATGCTACAGTCGATGATTCCATCTACTTAGTAAGGTCCTCAGGCAAGGGGGTACTCATGGCCAAAGTGGACATAGAGTCAGCCTGCCGCCTCTTACCAGTGCATCCGTCCAGTTTTCACCTCTTGGGTTTTCAGTGGGAAGGGGTCCTGTACATTGATAATGTAATACCTATGGGGTGCGCAGTTTCCTGCGCATACTTCACTGGAATGAGCCCTGCATGACAGGCACCCCGCAGCGGGTAAACTCCACTACCTAGACAACTTTCTGTTCACAGGCCCCGCAAAGTCAACAGAATGTAGTGACACAGTGGCGGAATTCCAAGAGTTAGCTGGGGAGCTAGGGATCCCGCTGGCAGCTGAGAAGATTTTAGGCCCTGCTACAAAGATCACATTTCTGGTGATAGAACTAGACTCAGTTGCGGGAACCGCCATATTACCTGAGGAGAAAGTGAGAGATTTCAGGGAAGAGATAAGGGGCCTCTGCGGCCGCGACAAGGCAACCCTCCGTGACCTCCATTGGTTGATTGGCAAACTCAATTTCACCGCCAGGGTCATCCTCGCAGGAAGGGGTTTCACTGGGCACTTAACTCAGCTAACAGCAGGACTCACTCACAAACACCACCACGTCAGGTTCGGGCAGGGGTCAAACAGGACGTGCTTATGTGGGACACATTCCTGACAGATTTCAGTAGTGTCCTCATCTGGAGGGAAGGCTGGGTGACAGCCAGGCAGATAGCCCTGTTCACAGACGCTGCAGGTAGCACAGGCTTCAGGGCAATCCTGGGCGACAGATGGTGCACAGGCCAAAGGCCAAGCAGGTGGCACAAGCAGGGCATCACCGACAACATTACATTTCTTGAGCTGTCCCCTATTATAGTGGCCCTAACTGTCTGGAAGAAGGAACTGAGGAACATGAAACTGACGCTGTAGTCAGACAACAAAGGGATAGTGCAGGCAATCAATCAATAGGGGATCTGCCAGGTGCCCAGATACATTGAGACTAATGCGGCAATTGGTTAAATTGCAGTTGGAGGGTAACGTAGCCCTGAAGGCCCGTGATGTACCAGGGGTGGAGAACACAGATGAGAAAAATTAGGGGAATTGGCCCCGGGGGCAGAACTAGTAATGACCCCCTTCCCAGACACCTGTGGGCCCTGTGGGATAGACTTGTCAGCGCTAGTGAATCAAGCCCTTGCCCCGGGAGCGGCCAGGTGCTACAAAAAATACGCAGGGACAGTGATGCAAACAGGAGGAATCCAGACACTGGAGAACATCGGCGAAACAAGAAGAGCAATTGAGCGGTTCATCCAGTGGGCATTCACCAGCAAAAAGTCTATATCATGGGCACAGGCCCACCTGTCTGCCATTGCCCACTTCACAAAGATTTACGCAGGCCAGGACCCCACGGTCTCCCATTACATTAAAGCGGCGATGAAAGGGTGAAAGCCGTCAGAAGGGGTAAGGGCAGATAGCAGGCGACAAATAGACTTCACGAGATTGGGCCAGCTTATGGACACGCTAAGGGAATTAATGAGGGACACCTTTGAGCTCCACCTTTTTAGGGCGGCTTTTTCCACCGCATTCTTTGGGGCCTTTTGACTCAGTGAGCTAGTAGCACCCAGGAGGGATGGGCCATCAGGAAGGTGCCTGCAGGCAGCTGATGTCAAACCCAAGACAGCCAAGGTTGAGCTATTACTGAGGTGGTCTAAGATGGACCAGGCCAGCAAGGGAGCGGTAGTGCAGCTAAAGTGCATATAGGACCACAGATACTGCGCCATTTGCTACCTGCTCACGTACATGGCAGCGTGACCATCAGGGGAGGGTCCGCTTTTCAAGCATGGAGATGAGAACCACCTAAGCAAGTTTTATTCACAGCATGATGCACCAGGTCCTCGCTAAAGTTGGGCTACCCCCAGTGGCCTTTGGCTCTCACTCTTTTAGGATTGGTGCAGCAACTTCAGCAGCACAACACGGCATGAACGAGGCAGGGATACAAGCAGTAGGCAGATGGCGGTCCCAGGCATACAGGACCTCCGTGAGACCCCCAGCTACTGTAAATGCCCCTCAGGACAGACATGGGGGCTACTGCATGGGTAGGGGCTGCATCCACCAGTACGAGCGGCCGTCTGACATTTGTGACCATTGTTTCAGCAGGAACGCGACCCCACCTAGTGTGGGTAGTGGGTCACTCTTTCGTATCCAGGATACAGGCTTGGTGGCAACGGGGGCCACAGGCCTCCTGCAAGACATCCAGGCGGACCTCACGGGGGCAGCTAGGTGCTTTGGGAGTACGAACATCATTTGGTCAGAAGTGATCAGCAGAATGGTGTGGCGAGGAGCAGAGTCACACAAAGCAGTGGATAACTCAAGGAGAAAACTGAAGATTGCGGTTAACGAGTTCTGCAAAACCAACGGCTTGGAAAGCATCAGGAACGGGCTCATCCACCCAGGTCGCCCAGAACTGTATGGGCAGGTTGGGGTGCATTTATCAGAAGACGGCATGCGTGTTTTCTGGAATAACCTGTGGGGGGGCAATGACCCTGGCAGGTTGCAAGTAGAGCAAAAAAGAAAAAAAAAAGAATAACGAGATTGGGGGGAGCCGCAGGAAGATGTTAGCCTCCCTGACGGCGTGGCGGAGAAGTAATGGTACAATGGTTGGTTATGGAGACACACTGACAGGGCGGTGTGTAGGAGTAGGGCAACTCACTTTAGGTTGCCTCACGGCAGGGTGAGTTGGCCTAGCAAAAAAGGGGTAGCAAACGGAGACGGCACTCGCAGCCCAGACCCCGCCGGACGGCAGGGCACAAATAAGACTAAAAAGTAGCGAGTTGGGGCCTAACTCCGGGGGGGAAGCTACCCCCCACATGCAAAGAGCGTGGAAACCAACTGAACAATGGTATGACCCAGACGGGCGAATTAAGGCGATAAGACTAGAAAGGAACTAACCAAAGAACTGTTGGCGCCATTTACAAACTGGTGATGTGCATACAATGTACGGCAAACAATATGTATGACATGCAGAGTATATGATTTATGTCCCAAAGTAAGACAGTTCACAAATGATGATTTAAGACCAGGAGTCATACAATTTATGGGCAAAGTGTATGCATGTAATCCTAATAAAACTGCGGCCAACAATGACCACTATAACCACAACGCATGTTGGCTGTTTATTAGGGAATACAAGGTTGGGTTTGTTCATGTACGCTGGAATGGGCACAGTGCAGGGGTTATGTTAAGGTGCCCTCACCTCAAACTCTACCTGAGGTACTCTCCATGGAACTCGAGTCACATATTTTCCAGGAGATGCAGAAGTAACAACACAGAAGCTTTGGCTCCAGACATGACAAGATTGATCCCTTACCACACCTTTCACCTCTCAATAGCTCCTGGTTGAAGCTGTAGGGTTAGGGGAAGTGCACGAAGAGGGATTTCTCACCCCACAGCTGTTTGCATTAACCCTGCTATAGGGGTAGAAAGGGCAGTGCCAGAGTTCTCAAATAGCAAGCTACCCTGGCTACTGCTTACCTATAAGGTATGAACATGCAGATTCTACACATCTAACACTTTGGCACTATATGGCAGAAATTGCATATCTGAACTGAGTGGCAACTCCTCCAAGTGGCCGCAGGAGTCATAAATAGACGATATGGCAAGAAAATAAAAACACCAAATACAAATGAAAGTAAGCAAAGACAATTGTATTGTATTGCAACTGAATGTATGTAGCGCTTACTATCACTGAGGAGTCTTTGAAGCGATTTATGACAGGCAGCACACTGTTCCAGAACTAGAAGAGTCAAAAATTGGAAGTTTTCTGTAAAGGGCAACATTTTTCATGCAAGTTTTAGGAACATAGAGTAGGCTTTTGAGATAGCACGCACTCCAAGGATGCAAAATTGTAGAAAGAAATATCATTATTTGCATGGGAGATAATGCTATATTAGTTGCTTTTGAAAGGCCCTTGAATCAAGGGAACAGTCTGTCCGCTGCTAGGTAAATTGTGTAATATTTATATTATATAAGTCGTATATTAGGTGCGGGCTGTTAGATTTGTAGGGGTATCGTGGGAAGTTAATTGAACAATAATTAGTTACCAATTTATTATTAATTATTGAATTAAATATCGCTGTGTAATAATTGCATGTTTTAGGTTATATATTAGGTGCGGCTGCTAGGATTGTAGGAGTATAAGGTAGTAATATAATTAGGAATTTATTTATTAATTAATAATGAATTATTGAATTATTAATTAACTAATTGGGAGAAGTTTTTAATATGGTACTAGATGCACACTTAGACAGATCACAGCCGAGACAGGCACACAATCCAATGTGGGCCGGGCAAACAGTCATGCACACTTAGCATGTTCTCCACCTGGCTGTGTTGCACAGCCTGATGGAGAACATGCCCAGGCTTCCAGGCACTGCCTGAGCGGCCAAACAGGCTACTCAGACCAATCATGATGCTGCTCATGCAGCGTCGTGATTGACAGGGAGAGTCTGCTTCCGGTGCTCCCAGTGCAGACGAAGAGGGCGGATGAGAGGCGTGCAGCGTCGGCAGGGGCGAAGGAAAGGTAAGTTTATTTTTTTTTATCCATTTCCCCCTTCCCGTCTCGCCACCCCCGTTCTGAGGCTGCTGCCACTGAGTGAGAGGGTTAGTAGTTGTGTTGGTACTGATACTGACCGCACTGGCAGGTGGCAATGGCTGGTGAAGTCTGAAGTGGCTTCCTGAGAAGGGCCCTTACTTTTTTTTTTTTTTTAACAAACGTAGGGGCATATCAACAAGCAGGCGATAAAAAATTATCACCGCTTTTGCGGCCGTTTTCGACCGAAAAGCGGCGATAATTTTATCGCCTAATCAGCAAGGTCACGCTAACGCGTGAAACCTTGCTTTAGCGTCAGGAATCCTAACGCCCAGCTTTGCATCTCTAATGAGATGCAAAGTGGGCGTTCCTTACCTGGCATGACAGGAGAAATGTCGCTAAGCGACATTTCCACTATCAGCAAGCATAACGCTATGAAGCATAGCGTCAGGAAAAGTAGCGATAACCCCTGTTATCGCTACTTTCCTTACACTTGCTTCAGGACTGACTTAGCCATGATATCCTATGGAAGGTGGATATCATGACTAAATTTGTGAGTCCCATCAACTAGCTAACGTGAGATTATCGCTGGGTTTCCAGCGATAATCTCACGTTAGCCAGTTAGCGCTAGGATTTTTATCACTGATGAGATAAGCGTTGCTAATAGCACGCTATCTCAGCGATAAAAATCGGCGCTACCCGGCGATAATTATCCGAGCGCTAAGTGCGCTCAGCGATAATTATCGCCGGTTGTTGTTGATATGCCCCTATGCACTGCTTCAGAAACCTGCACTTTGTATGCTGGGGGAGAACGTGGCTTTGTGTGCATGTAAGTGAATCCCATGCTTCTGCCCTTGCCTTGCTTTCATAGCAAAATCCACATTCCTGTTTAGTTTTTTTGAACGGCTTTATTCACTAATTGGGGCTGCAGTGGAGAGCAGTTTATCGGGTGGGCCCGTGTCCTTATTTGGAGTAATCTTTCAATGACCAAGTTTAGTGGGAAAAAAACAAGCAGGTGCCTCTGCATTCATTAGATTGTTACCTGCCTCATACAGTTAAGCCCGGTGTTTTATTTGTTTTAAGCACAGAGGTGTTTGCAGAAGCAAACATAACTTGAAAAATACACTGCCTGGGTTCTCTTAACCCCCCTAAACTGCTAGAGCGGAGGTTAGGAAGGCTGCTTTCTCGCGGGAAGTTTAAAAGTGCCTAGAAGTGGTGCGAAAAGGGATGAACTTATATCACAGTTCTGGTGAAAGCATTGAGGTACTGGTGCTAAATTAATTGGTTCCTAGTTTGTAAACCGATATGCTTCCGCTCTCCACATCCCCACTGGCAGCCTTCGTGCAGTGATACTGGAACAATTTCGAAGTGGGGATGCTACAATTATTGCTTCATCACAGAAGACACAGGGATTGTGAAAAATCCACTCGTCATCCAAATAACAAGAATTGGCACAGCCATAGGTCATGCTTATGAGAGTCATTTACTTTGTCAATTTGTTTTTAGCTTAATTAAAAAGCATTACGACGCAGCAGCGTATCACGTCACAGATACTTTTTTTTTTTTAACTTTCAGCCATGTTGTTGCAGCGGCTACTGTGCAGCATGGTGGAAAGTTTTTAAGAAAGAGCTATGGTGTGTAGCGCTCCTGTGTCATGGCCCGTTTTAGAATAACTTTCAGATGTGTTGCAAAGCAGCTAGTGAGGCGAATCATGCAAGTAGTTTGCTATTTGTATCTTTTAAATTGCCAACTCATGTTCGGCTGAATTTCTCAGGGACAGCTTTGTTTTTCATCAGTGATACTGATAGGTGCAACATTTCAGGAAAACAATGGTTTTGCAGCGCATTTCATCCTTCCAAGGCCGATAAATGAGTAACCCTAAAGTCGGTGGTACTAACATGCAATTTTTAGGTTTCGAGAGGCAATACCGTCAACATATGGATGGTCCATATTAAAGAGAAAGTTTCTCCAAACCCACAGCTGCGGACAAGGGGGCAGATTTACAATAACTGGCGCATCCTTCATATCAGCAGGGATGCGCAAGTTGTGCGTCACGGCTCCGCCACCAATGCGGCGCACCATGGGGCAAAAATGGACAGATGCGTGACGCATCGGCTGCCGTAAAGGCAGCGCATTGCTGGAGTTACGTCGCCGCTAGCGCGAGTCAGCTCCGGCAAGGCTCGGGGGTGCCCTATCTTTAAAATGCTGCATCAATCCTTACGCCTGCTTCAGGCAGGCGCAGGGTTTTGACGCAGCATGTCCTTAAAAGTGGCTGAGTGATATCTTGTAGATTTCACTCAGCCAATTTTAGGAGGCGTTCCTGCGCAGGAACGCCCACCCCCCCCCAGTGCCGGAACGCCTACATGTGGCGCAGGGCTTTACAACGTGATGCATCTCCCAGATGCGTCACGTTGTAAGTACCACGCACCATGGCGCTGACTTTGCGCCGCTGCTGCGTCACAAAAGTGATGCAACGGCGGCGTAAAAGAGGCGCAAGGGGCTTGTAAATCTGCCCCCCAGTGCTTAATTTGGGCAGCTGGCTGCCGGTGGAGTCCACCTGCACTTATTTTTCTTCCTCAAGAGAGAAGGAAACACACAAAGGGGAAAGATGGGGAAAGAGAAAGACTGGAAACACTTAAGAAAGGGAGAAAGGAACCTGCGATAGCGAGGTAAAGGGTCAGGAAGTGTCTGTTCGTGGATTCAAGAGGCAGATTCCAAACTAGGCAACCTCGATGTTCGGCGCGCAGACATGCAATGGCGCCGGACGCGGGCTTGTGAGCAGAGCTTTGGGCACCGACACTCATACTTTTACAAATTGTGCACTATTCATATCAACTGTGCTGATTCCAGAAAGACTTGCAATAATTGTATATATATTTGAGATTATAAAATGGCCAGCAAAGTTGCCTTGCAATGGCAGAGACGACTCTGGTTCATAGAAGAGCTGTCTAATTTCCTGGAGGTCAGCTTTGGCCAGCAGCCTCCATCGGCCCCAGGCCAGAGGTGGTTACAAGGCGGTGCTGATTGGGTCTCGAGACAGAGAAGAAACAACGAAAGCCAAAATCTACAAGAAAGAAACGTGACAAAATTAAAAGAAAATAATGTAAAAAAAGAAGCAGCGTTACCTAGAAAAGTATCTGGTGCCAAGGTAAACCCTTGCGAATAGCATGCAGCACTGACATATGATAATATGCCAAATAATTTCGCGTGCATGTCAAACAGCTTAGTTGCGTTTTTGAGACGAGCCCAAAGATTTAGAGAATCCGCTTTTACCTGCTGGTGTGAGCATCCATCTTTGGCAATAGCTGTCGTAGAAGAGCCTTAAACAAAAAATCTACAAACACCGGCAAATCATAGTCTAGCATTCTTTGAACTGGGCCTCTCACGTGCACCTTTAGGTGAGAAATGAATACCAGCAGAAAACATATGAAACAAATAAAACATAGAAATTGCTTTTTCGAACACCTGGTGATGACGTGAGAAATGTGATGTTGAGAACTTGCCAGCACACAGTCCAGTGCAAAAGTTCCATTATGTGGGTGAAATCTGATCAAATCTAGGACATATGAGAAATTTCCAACGTTTTCATCGTTTGGACTAACATAAAACGTTGCATGTTTTATGCCAGCGGAAGACTGATGCCAATCGAAAATTACTTCTTCTGCAGTTCAAACAAGCACTGGCAATTCCAACTGATCTGCAAAAGCATGCCAACAGAGGTAAGTGCTGTTGTAGGTATTTCATTTGCTAATGCTCTTTAGCACAGTAAATCCATTTCCATTGGCTTTGTCAGTGCTGAGGGGCAAAATGCCTGCATAGAATGCATATAGGAGATAAAGAACCGAGGGTGACAAATACTGTAACGTGATTCAGGTACTTTTCAGCTGGAAATCAGTTCCTAATGCACTCCAAAGTAAACATTTCTGTAAGGCATAATTGTACACTAAACAGTTAATAGCATGTGGCCAGAGAGTGTTCCCTTTGATGCAGTGATCTACGTTAAAGGGGCATGCAATGGGCGCTGCTGTGGGCGTTCCCAGCAACACTCATGGCTTTTTGACACAGCCCCAGACTTACAAGGAATTGTAAATCTGAGGCAGCTCCAAAAACGTATGCCACCCCAGTGGAGGCTTAAGGGTGGCACAATGAGGAGAAATACTTTTGCTCCTTCTATGTGTGCTGCAGAAAGAGCAAAACGCCATTAATGATTGCGTTTTGTGCAGGAAGGTGTCCTTTCTGCAGAGCAACAATCATCCCTGCAATGCAGGCACCCTTGCACCATGGTGCAATGGTGCTTGTGTAGGCACACGGCTGCAGTTTGTGCAGGACAGTACAGGAATGCACTGTTTTCTTGTAAATAAAGCACATTCTTGTACGAAGACAATGACACAGCTCGGCGCAGCAAAATTGCTTGCGGCACTGCACTGCGCCACTGTCTTGTAAATATGCCTCTTGGTGTCAATAGGTCGCAGACTGCTTTTGGTAACAACAGGCTTGCAGACAGCTACCTTGTCAAACCAGGCCTAAAATGCATATGTGTGAAAAAAATGTCTTTGCTTGCAGTTTCCAGCCATATGTTTTTTAAACTATACAGGGAATACCAGCCTATAACCTGTACATGCATCTAAGAAGCTGGAGGCTTGAAGAATGGTTTGATAATGTTAAAGAACAGGGCGACTAGTAATTGTGACCAGATGGAAGCTTCTTGCTTCGTTTTCAAATGAAGGTTAGTCCGTCACCTAACTCAGAAAATCTAGGAGTTGTTGTGAAAAAAGGTGATGCACCCATTCACCATCCTCCGTACATTCTTCACCCATCCACCATCCATACACCACCCTTCATCCATCAGCGAACTGACAATTTGTCCATCCGTCCAGACAGACTATCTAACCACTCCCAAATCCACGATATGGCCAACCACAAACACACCATACAATCACACAACATACATACATAGAGCATACACACAAAGACCACCTATCTGCACACCCACTCACACACTCCTCAGCAGTCCACTCCACACATTCAGTTATCTGTCTACTCACAAACCTTCTGTCCATCAACACACAACATCCGTACATACATACTCAGATTCTGCCCATCCATAAATCCATCTGTTCATTCACTCATTCACAGACACACATCATCTATCTACTGTCCATTGTTAACCATTTACCCATTGCGCGTCCTCCCATCCTTCCATTCTTCATCCTTTCATTAATATGACACCAATCATCAATTCACTGCCAATTCAGCTTTTCGCTATTCCCTATCCATCATTCACCAGTTTCCATCCATCCACCTTCCATTCTTCATCACACCATTTCCCAACAAACAACATTCTCCATTCTCATTCACCATCTATTTATTCAACATTAATCATTTATCTTTGTCAATTCGCTATTCTTCAACTGTCATTTCACCGTTTTTCAGTCATCCATTCACCAATATCCATCTGTACACCAACGTTCATCCATTCATCATTCACAAAAAATCCACTGGCCATTTTCCATAAATTCATTGTTCACCATCCATTATTCGCGAGTCACCATTGACACAGTCATCAGTCTCCCATACACATCATCCACCCACTCATTACCCATTGATTCTCCATCTTTCCATTCGCCATCTCCAACCATCCATCCATTATTCTCCATCCATGCATTCATCACCTATTCGCCATTCATCTATCCATTCATTATGTAGCCATTTACCATTTCCCCTCCATACCTCAGTGACTCACCATGCATGATCAATTCATTCGTCCCTTCCCCATCCTCCCCTTTATCCACCCTCACATATATCCACCCACCCTTCACCATCTACCCATCTATTTATCCACCCACTCACCCCTTCCCCCATTCACCCACCCCAGAGACACCTATTCATTCGTCAAACCCATCCATCCATCCATCCACTTCTTTCCCCATTTACCTTCTTGTCCCGTGCACGCATGCACACATTCAGTGCTTCATTCACTCACTCACCAAGCCACTCATTGAGGAACTTATTCACTGAATTAACCTCCCTTCCACGCACACATGCACACACAGATGACATACACACACGCACACACATACACACAAGCACACACACAAACACCACATGATCTCAGTGGTTAATGAACACACACCTTCTCACATCCCTTTAACTGGGACTTTCACAACTAAACAGAAAACACCAAAAGTGGCTTCCAGAACCGAACCCTCTATGCCAGGCTGTGGAACGGGGCATAGTGCTAACAAAGCTTCCGGTGTTGGACAACACTCTGGATGAGGCATCTAGAACTGGGCACAATACCCTAGATGTGGCCTCTTGAACTTAATATCATCCTCCAGATGTGACCTCCATTAATTGCTACAGTATGACAAACGAAGCATCCAGAAATGCCACAAAAACTGCAGACAATGCCGACATAACTGTACTAACATGCCTCAGAGGTGATTTTCAATTGTCAAAATACAGTGCTGCGTCCTGCAGAACGGGACACTAATTCAGACGAGGGTTCTGTAACTGAACACACTTGTGTTGCGGCCTCTTGAACAGAACACCACATCCAAGATGCCACCCTTCTTTCACGATAGGTTAAATGTTTTACCAATCTTGTTTGCCCATTTTCATGTCGTTAATTAGGAAAACTCCGCAAACCTCAAACAAGATTGCCCTGCCACTACCCATATGGTACTTGTTCTGTGCCCTCCTGCAGCTGGAGAAATAATTTTATCAATAGAAAAGTGAACAACAATTGACAGTGAAAAGTCATATTTCTCAAATGCAGGCTGAGGTTTCCAGGCACAAGGCATCTACACTTTCATGCAGCCGTGGTCCGTGCAGGTAACAGCGGTGGAGCCGGGTTAGAGACAATGGTGAAGAAAAATTAAATAAATAACTAATTTACCCTCTGCATCGTCCCTCGAAATCACCCCTAAACCCGGCCCCACCTTTGTTACCTGCACGGGCCGCGGCTGCTGTCATGAGGCTATAAATTCACATGAAGCAAGAAATGAATGATAAAAACTTGACCAACTCTATCATCCAACAATTAAACCGAGCAATCAAGTCCATTGCTCTCCAAACGTGTCTGGTGATTTAGGAGCACTACTTATATATAACACCTAATGATGCTAGGGCTATGAGAAAATTGCAGTCAATGTAAGATACTGAGGTACAGATTTAGAAAGATTTTTTTTCAGGTTTGCATTATTTTTGTGATATAGACCCGACGCAGATTAAAGATTGGTATTTACAAACCGTCAAATGGCAACGTGTTGGTTTGTAACCAAAAGTAATGTAATCTAGCGCAATGTTCTGCCTTGCATTACTTTGCGTCAAAGGGGTTGTTCCATGGGTGATGGATGGGCACTCACGTGCATCCACTCATGAATGTTGACTAATATTCATATCTACAAAGACTTGTAGACATGGATTTGGGCCAAATTCCTGTGCCTCTCATTTTTATTCTTGTTTTTTCCTCTTTGCAGTGAGTTGCATCGTGCAAAACACATGCAAATAGGAAATTGCCTTTCAGCACAGTTGTTGTGCAGGAAGGAATGCCTTCCTGCACATAATACAATTTGAGAAGTCACAAGAGATTATACTGCGGTGCAAAATGTAGATGCAAGGAGAAAAGCTTTTTCATGTCTGAGAAGAGAGAGCTGATGGTGAGCAGTCTGTTCTTTCTTAGGAACAAGAGCTTTCATGCCATATTTTGAATACAGGTAAAACCCTACTGAACAAGCATGGTCGGCCAATAAATAACTGCTTTTTTTTCTAGCATGGAGTCAAGTTGTATCCATGCAGAGCAAAACAGGACACATATAGTGTGGCTTGGGTGGAATTTTAAACTTACCTTGAACATCCAGATTTCAGCTACATGGAGACAGTTCATACTGTGGAGAAGATCATCCTCAGATGACTAGATCTGATGCAGTTGTGTGTCATTGAAAGCTGATGAGTGAATACAACATACTCAGCAACATGGTCTCCCTGAAGCTCCATGTATAGACTGAATAAAGATATTGACAGACAGACAATGGACTGGAAGGAGGGTGGAGGGACATGGAGTTACACATTCACTGTAAGAAATCCTGGACGTTACTTTCCAAACCCAAGCAAGATGAAAGAATGGGCAAAAGTTGACCTTGGTCCACAGAATCAACAGCTACTGAGAGCTCCAACAGGAGCTCTCAGTAGCTCAGTAGCACGAGCAGACATGTCCCAATGATCAGTTGCCCTCAAGATGTTAGGAAGCTCCTGCAGAGTAGCTATTTCGGTGCTAGGAATTAGAGATTCATAAGATTTACCAAATTGGTTGCCTGATTTATGGGTTTACAGATAGAAGAATAAAATCCCAATTGGACTCTCTATCTAAAATTATTTGCTGCAGACCTTATGCCTATATGTATGAGTGCTTTAACCACCTACTTTGATGCTACCCGGCACTTTTGCAAGTCTGACATACTCTGCTAAAACCCCTGTTCCACGCATATGATATTTGCACCCGTGATGAGACAAAAACTGTGGTGCTTTCCAACACCCAGCCCAATGAGCTGGCCAAATTCAGTAAATCTATCAGCCTCATTCAAACTAAAAGAGTCGAACAAGGCTTGACGGGCTCTTGTCAGAGAATGAATAAACTTGAAATTGGTTCAACTATCCTGCCATTCGGCGTAGATCCAGCCTGTACAAGTTCAGCGAGTGTATTATGTCTCTTGGAACAGAGACGATTTAAAGCTTCCCGAATGATGAAGACATCCGCTGCTAGGCCACTCTGCTCAGGAAGGGTCGTGATTTGATGTTGAATTAGTATAATGCATTCATCTTTAGGCCCCGGAGTGATACTAACCCTGACCCTAACTAACACTTGAACTTTATTCACAGGCATCAGCACTTTATAAGATACTAGAAATTATAGCCCACTATGGACAGCACTTTGCTAATAATTAAGCACCTTATTAGATCATACGGTTGAACTATGTTGCTGCTATATTTTAACTGATTGTTTTTTCGTGAGTAAAAATATTGTAAAATATTTTAATTAAACATACAATAACTACTGAAGAATCATCAGCGGTTGGGCTTTTTCCATGTGAATCTGGAGTTGGTAAGCAACAACCGTTTCACTATTTTACTAACAAATTCAAGATTAGTAATTGGGCGCCGGTGAATTCTCATCAGTGCAGATTTCTTCAAAAGGGGGAATTTAAAAATAGTTTTCAGAGACGATGGAAAATGTCCCCTGCCAAAGAAGAATTAACTGTTCAACATAAAGGGGGAAGTGTTTCAAGACAAAATTTAGAAGCAAACCGATGACAAACTTTAGAAGCAAACCGATGGCAGGAGAAACATCATCAGCATAGCGGACGGTTTGAGCGACCTGAGAAAGGGAGGGACATCCAGGGTAACTTCAGCGGTATCCCATTCCGGAAACTGATGAGGATAGGTGGAGGAAAGTTTTAGAGAGCATTAAAGGATTGCACCTCTTTTTGAAATGACCATATTTTGTTAATGACTCATTAATTAAATTTAGAAAAAATGTCAGTAAAGTGAGATGATTGCAGAGGACACGGTTCAATGCAATGGTGAATGGTGCGAAATAATCTTTGGAGCAGTTGTTCGCAGAGGCCCTCCGACGGCTGAAGCATCTGGATTTGGCTCTATTAAGCATGTCTTTACCTTTAGGTATCTTGCGCTTTCTCAGGCAGGGAGTAGGAGGAGACTCCTCTTCATCCATTTGAAGGGAACATGTACTTCTATTCACCAAATTATACCAAAGTGCAATTGTCTTCAGAGACAGTCATTTCGGTTGCATAAAAGCTATGAAAAGGAGAACAACAGATCCTGATAACTTGAGTAAATAGGATCAATAGTTAATGTGAATTGTGACATTTCAACGGGAGAAGGTTCCTCATCAAACCAGAAAGGGTAAAGGTTTTTAGATTTGAAACAGGAATTTAATCAATTTTAGTATGGCATATTTTGAAAGTCTCTTGCAGGTCAATAAGAAACAAAGTAAGACGATGACAAGGTCAGTCAATTCTCACTGGATCAAGTGTTGAAAGGGTCTTAAGGTGATTTATAATAAAGTCTAGTATGTTACCTTGCTGATGGGTGGGTGAAGCAACAGTTTGCAGATAGCCCAAAGCTTTAGTTTTAAAGTTTCCTAAACATTATTCAACCTGCTATGCATGGAACCGGTGTCATGAGTGTTAAAGTCACCTAAAGAGTAGAATGATAGGCAATTGACATAGAAGAACAACATTCAGTTTATTAAATAATAGCTTAGTGGATCACACAATAGATGGAAAACAAATGGACTCTGTTTGTAAGCCGCACTTTGACAGATATTATTTCAGCTATATACAATGAGCTTTGAAACAATGTAGCACTATTAAAACATTCTTTGAAATCACAGAAACTCCCTGCCTTTCTTTCGAATAGCAGTCAATGTGGAGGACATGATATAATTTAGGTAATAATTCAACAAGCAAAGAACTATAAAAAGAAGATGTAGGACGGGTGCCGTTAATATGTGTGAATAATTGCAAAAAATTATTTCATTCCTTTAATCACTCCTTCATCTCTCACTCATATCTGTCCGTCCGTCAGCCCGCTCGTCCGTCCGTCCGTCCGTCCGTCCGTCCGTCCGTCTGTCTGTCTGTCTGTCTGTCTATCTATCTATCTATCTATCTATCTATCTATCTATCTATCTATCTATCTATCTATCTATCTATCTATCTATCTATCTATCTATCTATCTATCTATCTATCTATCTATCTATCTATCTATCTATCTATCTATCTATCTATCTATCTATCTATCTATCTATCTATCTATCTATCTATCTCCTTTAATTGTCTTTCTTTTTCCTTCTCTGTCTCTTTCTTTCAATTTCTTGTGTTTCAGCTGAACACACTGTGCCAAGGCATGGCAGAGATCAGAGAGTGAGTATTAGGTAAATGAGCACAGGGTGGCCATGAATTCACACGAAGGCGGTATGGACAGAGACACAGCTTCACCCTATGATAGATCCCTCAAATGTAGCCATTGGTCCCAGGACTATACATACATGTCCTCTTATCCCAAGCAGACTACCAGTAACTTTTACTATTTCCTAGAATGTGTGAAAGCTGCTCTGGCCTATGAGCACCAACCACAGAACTCCATCCTCCCAGATAGACTACGCTTATGACGTCAGGAGTGGTGTTGTGTGTCCTTTCCATTTCCATATATAAAAGCGTGAGGCTTACCCTGAATCTTGGATGATCTCATATTAGTAGTTTGGATCTCCACCAGACGTGCTGACTTCTGGGGAAGGAGAATAGACATCTTTTGAATGTCAGGTGGAGGCTCGCCAACTTATCCTGTGGTGGGGAGGTGTATCACAGGGTCACATTAGTCCTGCTCAAATGCTGGTGAGTTAACTAACACTGGAGGGAGCATTATTCCATACCACTCTGTCAGGGAATGAAACAATGAGGTCTCCAGCCTGCACTGGTGTTTGCCAGAGCTCAGGGTCTCATGCACCATAAGACGCCATCCCTCACACTATGCATGGAGTTTTCTATGCCTTATATTTAGTCCAGCCGCTGGCACAGACTCGAAGTGGAAGCAGTAATGAATGATAGGGACTCCAACCAAACTGATCAAGGCATCAATGCCCGAGCACAAGCAGACTCCACCCTACAGCATAATATGAGCAGGCCTCTTAAAGAAGCTGCTACCCCAGCCCCTCCAGCCTCTGTATGCCTTTCTCTAGCTAGGGGAATACCTGCAGGGTGACAGAGGGAACATCATGTCTACTGCCCCTAAATCTGCTACATTTCGGAGTAGAGAATGGAGTGAGAAGTGCCCAAAAATAAAAAATAAACGGTAAAGAGAGATATTATTAATCCCATTTGCAGGTAAGTTTGTATAGTTAACTATTTCTACGACTATCTGGTTCGTAGAACTACCTTACACCTATATCATTGTTCATTAATCACAGACGCAGAATGTGCATGTTTAAACATTCCGTGCCTCAGCATCACAAGTCCAACTGTCCACGGGAAATCCTATATTATTATTGCACAGTGGGTCGCAATGAGATGGTATCAAACTGAAACCACCAATCCTGTATGACATAGTCTACAGGTGTCTGGTGGAACATAATGGTAGACCAAGGGCATTTCGGCCCTCTCATGCAGAGAATAGAGGCAGACCCCACCCTTATGTCTTTTCCATTGATGCACTGGCTGCAGAACTTTGTTTCTTAATGCTTCTTCAATCACAAATCAACTGCAGAGCCAGACCTACCTATCCAGTCTCATCCTGGGTGCAAATGTACCGCTCAGCAACACGAGGTTTGTTGGTGCAATCGAGGTTTGTTGGTGCCTTCCAAGCCTGGTGAGGAGCCATGTCACCTCTTAGGTTTGTCACCGTGGCCGTCTGGAGTATTCCCAAAGTATTACAGGAGGACCCTCCCCCCACTTAGAGTTACAAATGGAATGCGTATCAATTGTTCAAGCCATGCTCAAGAGGAATAGTAAAATTGTTTTTTATGAAGTGGTTCAGATGTTACTTTTATTAAAACTTATTTCGGAAAAAGGAGATTTTTTTCGGGGAATACAGAACACCTACTAGACTCTAAACTTGCTCATGGGAGTTGGGTGGGGTTAAGAGGAGTGAGTAAAGTGATATGTTTAAAGTATGCTTTCCCTTTCCAATATCAACAGCTCCAACTCTCAACACAACTCATTTCAGTGGGACACCTCACCGCCTTCTCTGATCTCAACCCATTGAGGGAATGGATCCCAGGAGCAGATCACTATGGATCCAGTTTTGCAGTTTGTCCCGAAGCACCTCCTAGTGACATACTGATTAAATCTATGCCCAGACATTAGGGTTTGATTGAGGATCTACCCTTCTCTTCTCAGCGCTTCGGACATCACCATCCGCCAACAGCGCCACACATTGAGCTGCAACCAAAATAACATCTGCCTCCTGTTCCTGCTGTATTATTATGGCAGAGAGAAGCTCACAAATTCTTTCCATTACTATGAACCACCAGGGAGCAGATACTGTTAATGTAAATGTGAAACGAAAACATCAATTTCTACCTCTAGAGCATATCTTTTGGGTGGATCTTACTAGTTATGAAAGGTGCTGGCAAAGACCACTCAGAGGTGGCGGCTGGTGTGGTGGTGCCGCTAATAGGTGGCTAGGGCTGTGGGACAGCCAATCACTACCAGACTTCCACTGGCACCTTTACACCATTGCTTGTTATCATTAAACGTCCAACACTTTCGTATCGTTAAGCACCCTACAGAATAATGACGCGTTCAACTCTACTGTTCTCTCCTGGGCCACTCAGAGACCAATGGTCACGATTTTTATCTTCGGGATGTTCATATTACTCAAGTATTCTTCAAGGCTGTGCCCATCACAGCTGCTCGTGAGCTATCTGCAACAATGCCTCACCTACTCACTGTGAGTGCGCGTACAAGTGCACCATGTCGAGTGCAGGATACTCCGGAAGACGCATTGTAGCTGACAGTCAGACTGAACAAACGTACACAACAATGTCTCTGACAGATGTCACCAAAAAAGGGGGAAGTAGCTTTCTGGGTATAAAAAAACATCCATGCGATTTAGTTGGTTTTGGTTGCGCGAAGGGTACAATGAAATACTAGCTAAACAATAATAAATGGAAAATCACCGAGAATAATGAAGGTCACATCCGCAAGATTCCACCCACAGAAAAAAGATGCAAGGAATTAGAGAGATGACAAAAATATAGAGGCAAAAATTAAATCTACATGACGCGTGAGACGACAGGCCATCAAAATTGAGCTTTTTCAGAAATCCCAGAGAAAACAGTGGTTACTGGACTTCAACTGTAAAAACAGAGCTGTTTAGCACTGGTATCATGGCCTTACTATTGAGTCCAGAACGGAGCATCAAGTAAACCCATTTATCTCTTCACCCTGAAGGTAACCAAGGTGAGCAGCCCAAGATTTATTCGACCAGGTGGTGTGGGGTAAAGACTCAGAAATAAATGAAATATTTTTTTTAGCAATTATTAAAAGTAATGAGCAGAGAGTGATTTAATTCAAAGTGAAAAAATGCTTTACTTTAGTCCTATAACAAAACACTGTTGTTGACGGGACAGTCCCTGTGTAAGGGCACAAGCGAGTACTAGCAAATGTTATTCCCCATGCTATGGCAATTTCTTCAAAGCAAACTCTGGCCCAATGCCCTGCCAAGAAATTAGTAGGTAGACGTCTTCTGGTCCCTTTTCTGGTTTCTCCCCCAAAACTAGAAATATGGGTAGGTTTGTGATAACACATATAAGGTGCTCCAGTCACAGTTCCCTTAATGCGTACTTTTGCACTGTACCTTACTCTTTGTAGTGCATGGTGAATTAGTCCACTTCTTTTGGTTGTGGACAGGGGCTGCACAGCTCTCAGTGGCCTGCAGTCCAGCACAGCCCACCAAGAGCAGGTGTCCTAACTTGGCATTTAGGTGAGTGCTCCAGTGAAAAAGACAGAATGGCTCACGTCAAGCCACGTTCAAGGGGTCACAGCACAGTCAGAAGCTACAGGACCCCAATGCTGATGGTTGAGGTTCTTTGCCACTGGTGTCCTGGGGTTTGTCCTACTATGGATCTGACAACTGGACCAAGTACACCCCTTTCTGCGCTTGACTCTCAGTGTAGTGAGGGCAGCCAATCCAAGACTCCTCAGGGAGGTAAAGTGGGTGGCAAAAGCCCAGAGCCCAACACTCAACCACTAGACACAATAATTTCATGGTCCCTGCACTGTACTTGTCTTTGTAAAAGCAAGAACGTTAATCTACAGCAAAATGTAATAAGTCGCAAGTCAGTATGGAGCAGATGCATGATTGCAATTGGAAATACATACCCAGTAGACCCACTCACTGGGATGTCCTCTCCCTTTTTGAAGAGTTGGTATAATATCTACAGCGATTTAAATCTAGTCATAGGCACAGATCAGGCAGAGGTGCTGTCACTAGATCTCCACTCATTCAGAGCTGTTTGTAGTTCAGTACAAAACTTTGCTATAAAATACCGGAATCAAAAGGACACAATCAGGGGGGTGTGGCTTGGCGCCCGATGCAGATGGCAGCGTTCGTGTAACGCTCCGTGGATCGGGCTCAGATATCCACGTTATGAGGTTCCCCTTCTATCTTCAGTGAGTGGTTTCCGAAATTGGAAGATGCCCTGACCTTCACCGATTACATTGGGCACGTTTTTTCTGCTAACTTCTCTTCATTTTCAACGCAACGCGCTCGGCATTTTTGAGGCGCCGAGCGCAGCCACCATCTTGGATTTGACGTCTCGCACCTGAAGAGGCATTGCGGTGAGGAAAATATACCGCGCTTATGTTTTTGGCATTTTTTATCTCCTTCTGGCATTTTGGGCAATTGACATTATGCGGTCACAGCACTTAGGAAGCCTCTTGTTCACTAATATATGCCTGTGAAGATTTGCTAATGGCCAGCTATTGTTCTTCCCGGCTCTGCTTCTTCCAACTTACGTTCTGGCAGTCAATTTATGGCAAAACGCTAATTTCCTAATTCCGCTGGATTTGAGGATATCATCCTATGTGACACATTCTGGTTGTACATGGTTTTTGTTACTCTGTCCTCGCTGCTGCGCCTCAAGGAAGCTTCAGTTCAGGTGACTGTCTGAGGTGAAATTTATTCAGCTGAGGTGTTTTCATACCCCGGGCAGACCTACTATATCTTAAAAAAAGAAAGTTATAATTGTCAAGTCTCTCACAGATGGCAACTCGTCTTAGTTATTTTACATTGATGAACATAGTATACTTGAGCTGAATTTTGTCGTGGCTCATCCATTAATATTTTTTCACAGGTTGTAACTTTGTCTCTACCATAGCACAATATCTACGTCACATATAACGCACAAGTTCATCAAAAATTCTAGAATTTTCTCTGAATTCTGTAAGATGGAAAACTCGCTGAATTCTGCTTCTAAGGCTTCCCCTCCTTTGAATGCAAGTACTTCTACGACTGGTAAAGTCACTACCAAAAGACTCAAGAAAGATCCACTCTCTCCATCCAATGCTTCCTCGCCTGTTTCCTTAGAGGTCCTGCTCGAAGAGATAAGGGCACTTCACCCTTTCATGGAATATACCTCCACCAAGCTTCAGTTCTTAATGGAGAATTGGTCTCAGATGAATGAGCGTCTTACGGCAGTGGAGCAAAGTGTCTCCTCCTTCTCTCATACACATGGGAAAGTTAATGCTCTTCAGTCTCAGATTGTGTCACTGCAGCAACAGGTTGAGGATTTGGAAAACAGAAACAGAAGAAATAACCTTTGTTTTTATGGTCTGCCTGAAGGCTCAGAGGGTTCAGACCCTTTATCGTTCTTCAAGTCCTTTCTTCCTAAGTTGCTTCATTTGCCTGAAGGAACTTCACTTAACATTCAAAGAGCCCACAGACTTGGTCATCAACGTGCTGACACCTCTTCCTCTCAGAGACCAAGAGGGGTCATATTATACTTTCTCGAGTATACAGATCTACTTAAGGTGCTCTCGGCTGCTAAGTCTATCCAACACATTTCTTGGTCCGGCTCTACATTATTCTTCACTCAGGATTATGCCAGATCTACGGCTAATAGACGCAAACAGTTTTTAAATATGAGACCTGCTTTACATGCCATGGGTGCTAGATATAGCCTCTTCCACCCCTGCCTCTTCAAGGTTACCTATAACAATAAAACGACGACCTATGAAGACCCTGTCAAACTGCGGAGTTTAATCAATGTTAGCAAAACCGACTCTATGGACATTTCTGGCGCTTCATCTTCCCAAGCTGTTTAATTGGTTCTTATGTTTATTAAAATGAAATCTCTTATTGGTTTCAAGGGCTCCAGGCATTAGCATCTAATACTTCTATTTAAAATATTTGTTCTTTGCCATTTGTCTCGTTGGTTCTTTTTTTTTTTTCAATATATTGTGTCTACAT
Organism: Triturus cristatus; assembly: GCF_964204655.1. Classification (NCBI taxonomy): domain Eukaryota; kingdom Metazoa; phylum Chordata; class Amphibia; order Caudata; family Salamandridae; genus Triturus; species Triturus cristatus. The sequence continues at coordinate 470,383,258 of NC_140590.1, read as the reverse complement.
TGTGCCTGTTCTACTTACTTGTAGTAATAATTAGTGTTACCCTTTTTTTCCCCCTCTCCTTGACAGGTCCCTGGATGTTTGCAATCACTAGGTACCCTCACCCTATTTGATTTGCTGTGGTTTGTCCCTGTCTTCGTTTCATTGAGTCTGGACGCGTCATTCGTTCCTCGTGGATTCACCTACACCCACTCCTTTGTGATGTCTTTTGAATTAGATATGTTGTCTCTCTTTCACTGTCAATCCTTTTTCTCTCTCCTTTTTCTTCACTTCTCGTTTCCTATTCTTGTATTACATCTTATTCTCTTATTCCCCTTTTTCGTCTCCCCTCTCTTCTGGTTCATCATCTTATCCTCACACGAATATCTATTTTCTTCAGTTACCTTCTTATATTCTCTTTTCTACTTGCATAATTTTCTTTCGTCTTCTTTTTTTTCTTTTCTTCATCTCCTTTTTTCTTCTGGTTATATTTTATCTCCCTACCTAAGTCTCTCACTTCTTATTTTTCTTGCCTTCATTTCGCTTGCTTACTTCTACATTTATTGTTCTCGATTTTTCTTCATCATTGCATTTTATGCTCATATAGTTGGAATGTTACAAATCTTACCTTTTGTTCTTTGAAGGTTTTTGTAGGCCTCCTATTCCTTGCAATTTTATTGTTGATTTCATGTGCGTGAAAATCTTATCTTGGAATGTCAGAGGTCTGAACTCTCCCATCAAACAACAACAAACTTTTAATGCATTCATCCAAGTTAGGAGCTGATATTGTTTGCTTGCAAGAATCCCATTTAAATGCTATTGAATCTATGAAGTTGAAGAGGAGTTGGGTCGGAGGTGTCTTTTTTTCTCCGGGTGATGGTAAACGCAATGGTGTTATTACTCTTTGCCAAATTAATTTGCTTTCTCAACAGTCTGATGATGAAGGTAGATGGCTATAAACTGAAATACAAGTGAGAGGTGTACCGATATCTTTGTTTAATGTTTATGCACCCACTAACGGAGATCCTCTGTTTTGGACTTCTTTACCTCAGCAAATTTCCTTGTGTATTGATGACAACTTTATCCTCACTGGGGACTGTAACCAAGTGTTGGACCTCTTTATAGACCGAAGTTAACAGGTTTCCTTTAAACCACATAAAGCCCATAAATTATTCGTTCAAACTATTCAGCAGTATAAACTTATTGATGCCTGGAGAATTTGCAATCCCACCACCAGAGAATTCACATTTTTCTCCCCAGCCCACCAAACTCAGTCCAGATTGGATTATTTTTTTGTCTCACACGATATATTCCAATCTGTAAGAAGTGCTGATATTGGCTCTATTTTAATCTCAGACCATGCTCCCAATCCATTTAATTGGATATAGTTTTAAAATCCAACTTACCTAGAAGATGGAGATTTAATAACTCACTTCTTCTTGATCAACATTTTCACTCCTCTTTTGTCTCTTTGTTAATGAGTATTTTTCCTTTAACCAGACAGACAATCATCACTTTTCCGTTGTTTAGGATGCATTTAAAGCAGCCGCCAGAGATTTCATCATTGGCTTTGTTTCCAGAAAACGTAAACATGCCCGTCAGGTTACCAGTGATCTTTTGGCTGAGATAAAGAGGCTAAAACACTCCTACTACTCTTTAAAATCCAAAAATTGTCTCTCACAACTTATTAAGAAAAAATTTCAATTTAACAAAGAATCAACAGATAATGCCTCGTTATATCAGTTGAAGTCTAGTGCAAAGTACTATGGTGGTCAAAATAAAGCAGGCAAGCTTTTGGCAAATTATTTAAAAATTAAACATAACAAGTTTGATATTGACGCTATTTTTGATGAACACAACGTACTACAAACCAAGGATCCAGAAATATTAAATTAATTTCTCCTTTTATATAAATCATTATTCTCTCCTGAGACCACACCCTCAGAATCTCCTATTACACATGTTCTTTCAGGTATACAGAATTTTTTCAACACTAAAATTGAATTTACCCCATTAGTAGCTGACTTATCACAACAAGAACTTCGTAGTGCTTTACATTCACTTAAGAAAGACAAAGCATGGGTCCTGATGGATTTACAGTGGAATTGTTTACTAACTTCGCTCCTATCCTTCTTCCTAAATTACTCAATCTTTTAAATCTTTTTACACAGTCTGGAAAATCTTCTGGGTCCTTTTTAGAAGCTCTTATTTGTCTAATACCCGAAGATGGGAAGGACTTGAAATATTGCAAGAATTATAGACCAATTTCTCTCGTAAATATTGATTATAAAATGTTCTCCAAAGTTCTGGCTATTCGACTCGAATCATTCCTCCCCCAATTATTAGGCGCAGAGCAATTTGGTTTTGTTAAAGGACGTCTCCTCTCTGATAATACTCCTCTATTCTTCGATATTTTATCAAAAGCCCCACACCTACCCCATTCTTTAGCTTCAATAACCTTGGATGTAGAGAAGGCGTTTGATCGAGTAAATTGGTCATACCCCTTTCACATGTTGAAATGGTTCGGTTTTGACTCTAAAATTATGTCTTTCATTTCTATCCTATATTCTGATCCTTGAGCAGCCGTTTTTCTGAATGGTATTTCATCTTCATATTTTGAGTTAAAAAGAGGGGTACGTCAAGGTTGCCCATTATCTCCGTTCCTTTTTAATCTAGCCTTGGAACCTTTTTTGTCCAGGATTCGTCAAAATGTTGACATAAAAGGATTTGAAACTAAAGACACCCAAGTTAAGTTAGCAGCGTACGCTGATGACATCTTATTATTTCTTTCTGAACCTTAATCTTCTGTCCCTGCTTTCTTAAAAGAGGTAGAACCTTTTGCTACTGTCTCTGGTTATAAGCTCAACCGCGATAAATGTGAAATATTGTCTCTAACTAAATATACATTCAAAGGTGATTTTAGCTCCTCTAACTTTGCCTGACTCACAGCATATTAAATATTTGGGTCTTCACTTCACTCCTTTAATTTCTTCAACGCTATCTCTTTGCATGGAGAATTGTTTACAAATAATCTCCTCTCTAACTACTATATGGCACCCGCTATATCTCTCTTGGTGGGGTTGTTTAGATATCATTAAGATGAAGCTGGATCCATTAGTTTTATTCACCAATTCTAATAGCCCTGTTCCCATTCCTTTAAAAAAATGTACAACATTTAACTCTACATTATCATCTTTCCTGTGGAACAAAAAATCGCCTTGCATGTCCTTGTTGCGCTTAACAAAACCTAAAGCAGAAGGTGGAGTTAATTATCCTGATTGCCCCACTTATCACAGATCTTTCCTACTTCGCCAAGCTTCGAGATGGCTCTTTGACTCTTCATTCAAATCTCCTATGTGGGTTGTGCTTGAACGCTCCTTTCTTTCCCCTTTCTCTTTTACGGAATTTCTATCCTTTACCCGTAGACCACCATCTTTATCTACTCCTATTTCCAAATACACTTGTAAACTTTTGGGTCTCTCACCACCTGCATCGCCTACCAATCTAGATTTCTTTCTTAACGCTTCTTTATGGCATAACACATTTATTTTAATTGCCGGGAAACCTTTTTATTGGAAATCTAAGAGAAATAGAGGCCTAATCTGGACGTATCAACTGTTTTCTCAAAATAGGATCTTGTCTTTCTCCGAGGCTAGTCAACAATTTAATTTACCCCCTTCCTTCCATTCCAAATATAACTTAATCTTGCAAGCCCTTTTAACTGCAGACACTTAAATTCAAATGCACCCAACAACTCCCCCAGTTAACAGTTTATGGTCTTTTCTACTTTCATCTCCTAAAGCATCCAGTATTAATGTTCATATACGATCCTCGCAGCTCGTTAGAGCAAAGACCAAAGTTGAAATGTCTTGGGAAGAAGATCTTGGGATTTACTGGCCTTCTTCCCTATGGAACAAAATATGGTCTAAAATTAGGAAAACTTCTTGAGCGGCAAATGTTACGCAAAAATTATTCTTTATCTATAACAGGCTTTTGCTACACCCAGCTGTACTACCTGCTCCTCTCCACTAGCTGATTTAAAGCACATGCTTTTTACTTGCCCTCACCTACATAACTTCTGGACATCTGTCTGGGATCAAATTAACTCTATTTTTGTTGTAATCTCAAATAAACACCAACAACGTAGTTGAAGTACCAAGGTATAAGTACTTTATTGCGAGCACAGAAGTAGCGTTGGTGTTCCCAATGCAGCCAGCAAACAACTGCCTGAGAAGGAACACATCTACAATACATGCCATGGCAACCTTGGAACATGAAACTAGAATGTGCATTTAAAGCACCATACACCAGAAAACATTTAAGTAAATGCCAAACATAACATATCCTCTTCCCTTTATCACTTTTCCAAACATAACATATCCTCTTCCCTTTATCACTTTTCCCAAAAGCTGTACAACAACAAAGACACAAGTAAATTGAATACTTATCTATCCCCACATACATAGTCTTGAAGGTACCTTGGTGGGCACCTAGATCTCTGCAGCCCCACTCTATTATTGATACCCTCCCCCCGATCTTGATTAGTCAGAGAAGATTGAGTTTTACACATTTCCTCATCACTGATGAATAAATAAGGATTTAAAGCACCATTATTTTCAACTGTCACATCTTTTCCCTGAGTGACATCCTTCTTGTACAGAGCAACTCTTCTCAGATTCCAATTCTCTCCATTGTACAAAGTAACATGCCTACTGTGCACATTTTTAACTTTATATGGACCTCTAAATTTGGCAAACCCAGCCCCAATCCGTCCAGGCTTAACCTTTACCCAATCATTGGGTCTTATAGAAATATTATGTGGAGATTTTTTACTCACCACCCCTTTATCATAATCTAGATTAGCTAAACCAATACATTCCTTCATCCATGCCGGAGTTAATTTGGTACTGGCAGGACGCCCTCTCATGACAGCAAACGGAACTTTCCCTGACACCGTATTCACTGTTGTGCGATATGCCCACACCAAATCATTCACCATAGATTTCACATCCTTCCAGTTTACTATTGCCATTTGAATAACACCTTTCACCATGCGGTTTGCTCTCTCCACCACCCCATTTCCCTGTGGGTTATAAAAGGATGTTCTAGTGTGGACTATCCCACAAGACTTCAAGTAATGAGTCATCTCATGAGACGTCAATTGCGTGCCATTATCCGTAATTAACCTAACAGGATATCCTTCTTCTTTGAAAATATTGGACAAAACACTAATGGTATTCTTCGCAGTGATCTCCCTTACAAACTCAACAATCAACCATTTGGACATCACATCAACAATCACTATCCCAAATTTTAATTCTGTACCCAAACCAACAAATGGGCCAATAAAGTCCAAACAAATAGTATGCCACGGTAACTCTGGAACATCTATTTTACCTACATCATGTTGAATGCCTACTTTCAACCTTTTGTCACTTTCTATACAGTCAGGACACCTCTCAACCCAATCAGATACTTGCTGATCCATTGCAGGCCACCAAAAATGTTCCCTTAACCTTTTCTTTGTAAGAGTTTGCCCCATATGGCCTTTGTGAGCTAATTTAAACAAAGAAAACCTCAAACCTTGTGGAGGAATAAATTTGTCATCCTTCATGATGATATGACCTTCTGTATCAAACACCGAAAGCTCTTCCAAAACCTTCACAAAAGGCCTCACACCAATTGGAACTGTGCTCTCCCTCCTATTTCCCTTGGTAATTAAATCTTTGACTCCTTGAAGGACTCCATCCTTCACCATATTGTCATTCCATTGATCCCTATCTATAGCACCATTACATAATTCCACTAACTCGTCAACAACTGCAACCGCACCTTCATATTGGAATGCCTCAACCTTCATTTTGTCCACTTCATTCCAAGGTAAAGGCAGTCTGGACAACCCATCCGCCTGACAATTTCTCCATCCCGGAATATACTCAATCCTGTACAAGTATTCCTGTACACGAGCTGCAAGTCTAGCTAGCCTTGCCGATCCTTTGCCTGCCCCACCAGGAGATAAGATCTTAATAAGAGGTTTGTGATCCGTCTGCAACGTAAACTGAAATCCCCACAAATACATCCGAAAATACTCAGCACCCCAGGCCGCCGCCAAAGCCTCTCTTTCAATTACCGAGTAATTTCTTTCAGAATTAGTCAAGGATCTTGAAGGAAATGCCACCGTTTTAATACCAGATGTATGTACCTGTGCCAATACAGCTCCTACACCCACCGCACTAGCATCTACCGTGAGAACTGATTTTAATTTTGTGTCGAATGGAGTTAGAATCTTTGCTTCACAAATCTCTTTTTTAATCATATCAAAGGTTCTTTGTTGGTCTATATCCCAAACAAATTTGTGACCCTTCCTTAGTATTTAATTTTCTCTGTCTTCTCTGCAAAATTCTGTACAAATTTAGCATAGTACTCAATGAGTCCTAAGAAGGATCTAAGCTGATCTTTGTCTGATGGTGCTGGAGCTTTCCTTATAGCCTCTACCAAATCACGTTTTGGTTTGATACAATCACATGACAAGGTATAACCTAGATACTCCACCTCTTCTACACCAAATTTGCACTTTTCTTTTTTAAGTGTTAAGCCCGCATTATCCATTTTGTGCAATACCTCTTTCAAGAACAAATCATGTTGTTCTTTTGTTTCCCCGAATACCAAAACATCATCTTGAAAATAAACAACATTTTTTGTATCTTCCAAAACTGAACCCATCATTCGTTGGAACACTCCAGCAGCGGATGCCAACCCAAACGGCATTCTCGTGAACTGGAAAATCCCCTCAGTCGTGATGAATGCTGTCAGTGGTTTCGATTCTGCATGTAATTTTATTTGGTGATACGCACTGCGCAGATCTAATTTTGAAAAATACTTCCCTCCTTTAAGAGATAGAATAAGTTCATTTATGTTTGGTAACGGGTAATTATCCACTACAATATTCTGATTTAGTGTGCGCAAGTCCACACAAAATCTGTAGCTTCCATCAGGCTTGCCTGTGATAACAACGGGTGAAATCCATCTCGATGTCTCAATCTGTTCTATAATACCCTGTTCTACCATCTCACCTAGCATTCGTTTGACCTCTTGTCTCGCAATGATAGGTACCTTCCTAACCTTGTGTTGCATTGGTATAGCATCAGGTTTCAATATAATTTTGTGAACATACCCTTTAAGTTCACCAATCCTATCTGCAAATATACTACTCATTAGTTCCACAATGGTATTCGTTGTAATCTCATCCACAATCATCACTTGGTGCTCAGCTCTCGGGTTTAAAATTATGTGTAAGTCGTATTGGTGTGCCCAACCCAAGATAGGTGGTCCACTTTGAGCCACATACACTTTCCCCTTTACCCATCTTTCATGAAAGTGAATATCCGCAACCATAAATCCAATGATATCTATTTTTTCCCCTTGATACCCCCCTGGGTTGATATCTTTCGGGAGTAATTTTTCATCAGGCCAATTTTGTTCAAACAATACCCGGGGAATAATCGTCCAGAAAGACCCTGAATCCACCATTAATTCCACTTCCCTTCTGTGAATTGTGAATAATGCCTTTGGTCTTATTCTTCTTCCCACCGGGTCTACGACATTCTCGTCATCTACACACAGGATTTTATTTTTCCCTTCCACATCGCATAGTGATGTAATATTTCCTACCTCACTCTGCACTATTGACACCTTGGGTTTGTACGTTTTGCACATCTTATAGAAATGACCTTTACGACCACATTTCTTACATTCCTTGTCAATGGCATAGCACCTCTTATAATCTACTGTATGGTAAGTGCTTCCACATCTAGTACACATTTTTTCATTTAATTTGCTAGTGTCCGAGTTTGAACTCGAGCTATTAGTGTATTTCTTCACATATACACCCTTTTTACTATTGACGTCAGTATTTTTATTAGCACTTAGTGCTGCCACCTCATCCTTATCTATGTACGTCACTTCCGCCGAGTTTTCTTTCTTTTCCATCTCCTTCATGCATGTCTCAGATTGCTCTACCACTTTAGCTATATCAATAGCATTGGACAATGTAGGATTCTTAGCCGCCCATAACCTTTCTTGCATTTTTTTGTTCCGACATTGTACAATAAATTGATCACGTATCATCTCTTCCCTCATGCCACCAAATTGACAATTTAGAGACAATTCTCGTAATCGTGTTACAAACTGGTCAATCGTTTCATCACATTTTTGTGGTTGCGTATAAAATTTGTGCCTACACATTACTATGTTTATTTCTTTAGCATACTGTTTCTTAAGTCTTTCTTTTGCTTCTAAATAAACATTAGTTAAAACCCTTCCTTCTGCATCCACCCCAACTGGCAAAAATTTAAAAGCATGCTGTCCCTCTTTGCCTAATGTACTTAATAACAAAGCTTTCTTCCTTGAAGCACTGAAATCCTTACCATCAAGGGCTTCTATATAATTTTCAAATATTTCTATCCACTCATCCCACTCGATAGGAGGATCTCCAGGTTGTTGTAAGAATAACGGTGGTGCTATTACAGTGGGATTATCCATTATACTGTATGGTAAAATTCAATTACAATAATCACCCCGTACAATAGTTTGAAACAACTACACACTCAAGGAGAGAAGAAAGAGAAAAAAAAATAATAATAATAATTTCCTTTGCCTATGCTTTTTTTTTTTTAACACAAATAATATTCGATGTTCATTTCAACCAGTTATTTCAATATACCCATATGGTGGATGTCAAACCAATTTACACACTCTCGACAGACTATGCAAGCATCGATGACTCAATGTTCTGGAATTCCGACTTGAATACGAGCGATATCTGCGTAGTACTGTTTCTTTGGTAGGAGTTTGTTTTCTTTTAGTCACACCAATGTATCCGTAACGCTTGCGTGAATGCGCACGAAAGATTGGTTTCCTAGGATACAGCACAACAAATATGGCCGCACACCTTACGTGATCACGTATTCACGCTTAAACGTATGCGTTCCAGTGACTCTCTATACGTCACAGCAGCTTGAGAACTCTGGCATGAAGACACTCATCAGATTCCTCCCGTCGAACTTTCAATCCGCGCGCCGATGTTATCTTTCAGAAATTCAGGTAACGGTTGCACTCGTAGTTCGTTTCTGATCCAAACTTCTTACCAGCACATAGTTTTTTTTTTATAATCCACGAAATCACCACACCAATTGTTTCCGAAAACTGAGCCACTTCTATAGTATCAAAGTCACATTACTCACTCCGATTTCCTCCTCGGATATACACGAAGTTAGTAAATCAGTCACGGTGATATGTTGAACAGGTTTCTCGTTTCTGCGAATACTTCCAACGCCTTCATCTTCCACTCGATTTACTTAATTTCCAAGACTTCGTCGTGTTAGGTCGATTCCTTAACGCCGCGTGAGTTCGAATCTACCAACGCTGTTTTCACTCCGTGCACTACTTGCTGGCCAACTGTCGCCAATGTTGTAATCTCAAATAAACACCAACAACGTAGTTGAAGTACCAAGGTATAAGTACTTTATTACGAGCACAGGAGTAGCGTTGGTGTTCCCAATGCAGCCAGCAAACAATTGCCTGAGAAGGAACACATCTACAATACATGCCATGGCAACCTTGGAACATGAAACTAGAATGTGCATTTAAAGCACCATACACCAGAAAACATTTAAGTAAATGCCAAACATAACAATTTTCAACTCTAATTTCCCTTTCTCTATCACACATATATTCTTGGGTAGCTTATCTCCTATCTGGGAGGATCATACTTCCAATACTAAGATTGTAGACTTATTGTTGGCAGTTGCCTTTCAAAAGATCACTAAAAACTGGAAAGACTTTACAAAGTTATCGTTCCAGGCTTTTTGGTATGCAGTATGTTGCTATCACAGATTGGATATAGCATGTGTTCATCCCATTCATTTAGCCATGAAGCGCTCCATTATATGGTCACCTGTTACATTGTTCATTGATCATAGTGCTAAACGCTCCTTCTCTTTGTATCCTGCTCAACAAGAAGTTGCTCGACTTCCATGTTATTCCATAGCTTAGACATTACTATTTTGATTGAAATCTTTTTTTATTGACGGAAGCTCTTTGTGTACACAGCGGTTCGCCTACAACCCTGTAATGGGCCGGTCGTGTAATTTAGACGAGGAAACTATGTGTAAATGAGAGATTGTAAAACAATACATGTAGCAAGAGAAGGTAGAGAGGAGCTATATTACACAGCAGCCTACAACCCAGACCGGGCTGGCTGTGTATTACATTAGTCATAGATAGCAGTTGCAGAGGTAGAGGTAGAGCACCTTCAAACAACAAAATCAAGGTGGACAGAGTCAACTCAGGTGAAAAAGAAGAAGAAGAAAAAGGGGGGGAATGAACAAGAGAAAAAAAAGGTAAAGAAGGAAGAGAGGGCCCTATTGAACGAGCAGGGAGAGGCCTAGAAGAAGATGATACACGGAGAGAGAGCAAGAAAAGAGGAGAGGGGAGAGTGGGAGGGTGGATGTCGACTACCAGTTAAGTCAAGGGGTAAGACCATCCGTGCAAGGTAGAGGGGCAGGGGAGATAGGAGTGTTTGGGGGTAGGGTCACTCGGTGGAGCAAGTAAGGGGAATCGCATGAAGACATGACTATTTTATAATATGCTGTTATATTTTGGTTTAAGCTATGTTGCTACATGGTTGTTATATGTGATCCAATGTTACTTATATATATATTGATATTTTAATGCCTTTTCATTCCAACCTAGATAGGTTTACACGATACGTTAAAATGTTATGTTCCCCTTTTTCTGTTTCCCTACCCCCCTTATATTGTACTGCACTGTATCACTTGTTTTCTTAATAAACTTACTTTCTGAACTAAAAAAAAGGCAACAATCACTGTTCCCACTGTAGAACATGGTCAGAACATCTGCTTGAGTCTCTTGTGTGCCTTGTCCTGTACTGACGCTGTTGCAGTCGGCCAGTACTAGAGGGTGAACATCATTGTGACACTCTAAGAGGCTCCTCTGCACATACAGGACCATAATGGTGGTTATGCTTATGACTGGAACCATGGAAAGGGAGCAGCACTGCAGGACTACTCAGTGGGTGCCCGTCTAGGCAGATGCAGGCTCCAGGCTGAGATGTTAGGTGCTTGCTGTGCAGTGGTACACTCCAGCCTAAGTTCACACTGCGGTTGTGGTTCTTTGGGCAGTTTTGGACCCCAGGCCTAGGACTGACTCATATATCAGTGGTGATGTCAGCGCCTCCTTGATTTTCACTAGGGGCTCAGCAGCAGCAGTGCCAAGTTTTAGGACTTCTTGCTCAATCTTTATGTGTGTAGGGGTCGTGATGGGAGACGGGGAGACCACTCATAACATGGTCAGCTCTGGCTGTGGTCCCAAAGTAGTCAGTAACCAGTCATAAACCAAGCAGTGAGCTACACAAGCTGGCTTCTCTTACTGGAGAGTCTCACATCCTTCAGGGCCAAGTGCTCTCCTTCCCTCTCTGAGCAGGAAGGCAGGTTTCAAGGTGCCAGGCAGACCTTAAGCTTCTGAAGCAAGTTCTGCAGACTTCAGGTGATGTCCTTTCACCTCTCGGAGACGGTTGTCATGCAGACATCAGCCCCAGTCAAATCCAGAGTCAAGTCACTGTTTAAAAGTGGCATACAAACCACCTCATTTTGTTCCAGTTCCAAATTCTTCATGACCAAGGATAGGAGTGCTCCAAAGTACAAGATGGACTGCCGAGTCCAGCTTGTACTCTGGAGCACTCCTTTCCTTGGTCATGAAGAATTTGGAACTGAACAAAATGGGATGGTTTGTATCCCACTTTTAAACACATTTTCCAGACAGCCGATGTGAATCAACTATCTGAGGCATCAGAATCAGTTTGGGTTAGTTATCAATTCACATGCCATTTCCAGGTTCCTCTGAAATCACAGCCTTTGAGGAAAGAGATGTCTCTCATAGTGGATAGCAATGGAGACGGCTTCAAGCCGGGGTAGTGCAGAGTTCATGTAGTCCAAAGATCCGCCTCTAGGGTTGGTTTTGGGCAGCTGTAACCTGATACACAAACTCCATTTGTTAGTACTTCTGTAGTACTTTTCATGTACTGCAACCTGCAATTTACAAACTTATGTATGTAGGCACCATGTGGAAATATGGATTTTTATGGTCGGTTATGTCCCCTATCTTGGACCCCAACGGCTTCATGTATAAATCACAAGTACATGTATGTTCCCTCCAGTTCCAGTTATGAAGACGCAAATACATGTGCGTCCACCATCAACATGTCCTCTTTCAGATCCGCCATGAATGGGCCGGATATTCTATTCCTAAGTATGAAAGGCCACCGGCTTTATATGGTTCATTTATCCCATTTTACAGTCCAGGCGAGTAGGCCCTGATTCTGCCACCAAGCCTTTTCTGCCTTCTGCCTCTGAAAGCTCCAGTCTGAGCCTGCATCTGTATCCATGAACTTTGTCCTACTCCCTGCGCGGCTAACGATGACTGACTCGGCCTGTCTGCCTGCCAAAAACTGTATTTCACCTTCAAGATTATCTGCTCTGCTCCGCTCCTCATCCAATGCATTCCTGTCTAGTAGTTTAGGTAAACATTCCTCCAGCTACCGTGCAAAGGACCAGGCCTCGCTGTCCTCATGCAAGTAATTCATAGCCCTGTTACCATGGAATATTCCTACCCCCTCGCATCTAGTGTAGACACTTAGACGCTTGTACACGCACTAACAGTCAGTATAGTCAGTATAGAATAAGATTCTATCCTAAGAGACCTCTCTTTTTGGATAACACAGTTCTTTAAACATAGGATATTAGATATGATTTGGGATTAGGTTGACATAACCCCAGACTTTTGTCTCCACATGTAGAGCTAAATGTCAAGCCCCTTTCACCCTCTCGTTGCACGTCAATCACACGTCATGCTGCTGCGCGCGCATCTCTGCCACATATTTCTGCTGACATTGCGAAATTCTTTCATGGAACCACCCATTTGTGACATCATACCTAATGACGTTCTTTAGTTACGCCCAGTTACACCCATTTTAGTTACGCATGTATGTCTTTATCTCTGTTATCAACTGTTACGCCTCCTGCATCTGTTTTACTGTAATGTATTCTCTATAAAACTGCCTATCTGTCAATAATATATGTTCCTTCCTTCCTGAACTTTCGTGGTGATGGAATAGAAGGCCCATAATTCGAATTATGTTCCTTTGTATAGGAATAAAGCCCGTTCCGAATCTCTAATACCACGGATTCTGCCTCTTATTTTACTAAGCTATCCTTATTAATTTTCCGCATCAAATTAAGTACCGGTAATTAAATTATTTACCACATATATGGCGCCCGAACAGGGACACTTTCTCATCTCACGCGCCGGAGGTGCGTTTCAGGCCCGGTCTCCTGCCACAGCTGGACGGACAACAACGCGTACCCACAGGATTTCCTGTATCTCCCTCCTGCCGAGCGGGGGTAACTGAGGCTGCGATCAACACCCAGACGAGGCGGTGAGAAGTGCGAAGTATCCCGACCAGAGCCTAGCTGAGAGAGCAAGATCCGAGGTATACAGAGGCCCACCAGGTTCCGAAGTTCCGAAGTTCCGAGTCCAGTCGAGTCGAATCCAGTCCGGTCCAGTTTCAAGTTCAGTTCCGAGGCCTTCCGTTCCGAGCTACCCGGTGAGTACCATTGCCGGGGAGGCGTTCTGACGTGCACATAGGTTGTGCCGGTCAAGACGGGTTTGGGTACACAAATCCGGTCTGCACTGTTTCAGCAGTGTATCTGTACTGTTTAGCAGTATATCTAGTATGTCTAGTATATAATTCAGAATTACCTAGTTAGTGCCGAGTATTAGGCTTAGTGACTAGTTCCCTAAATGGCCATCATTGTTGTTCATTATTATGTTAAATGTTAGATGTTTTAAATACGTTCTGCATATTGTGGTGTGAATGACTGTTCATTATTGTGTTTTGTTGTATTAAACGTGTTCAAAATTAGGTATCAGATCAGTTCTCAATATGCCGCTCTTTTCAAAATTAAGACAGATCAAAACTAGAAAAGGGGTACTCGAAGAAGCTGTTCCCATTCCTCCTAGGGACACTCCAGGGTACTTCATGTATCATAAACATGGCCTAGACGCCATATTATTTCTTGATTTATGGGTAGACTACACCAAGGAATTACCAGAAAGTCAGAGGTGGCCCGCATCTGGGACCTGGGATGCAGATTGCATCATGAAAGTAGAGGAAGAATTATGGAAAAAGAAAGTTAGACAATCACAGAAAGATACCATTGAATTATGGCGTAAAGAATCATATAGACGTACAGAAAAAGCACTCAGACAAGAAGAGAAAAGTAAGGAGAATTCAAATAAAGTCCGAGAAAATCTATTAATTGAAGAAGGTACCCGAGCAAAAGCAGAACAAGTAGACAGACAAAGAAATGCCCTTATGAATGGTATGTATCCTCTTCTGGCCGAAGGGTTACCTAAGGCTACTCTGGAGATACCCAAAGACTTGCCACCTCCATTGTTTCCGATAAAAGCACATCCCAAAGGGCATCCCAGAACCGCAGAAGATGTTTTCCTTTCCTCTTATTTAGACGACGCAGCTCCCGAGTATGCTAATACTGCACCACATAGACCGCCTGCCGAGGGGGTTCAACGCCAAGACCCTCCGTCTGTACCTCCGCAACAACAAACTCCGACACAAGTTCCGGCAAGCACATCTGGTTCTACAGCTGTACCCACACCTATGGTTGCTATATCACGTTCAACGAATCCTTTCCCATCCAGCACCCCAGGCGGTGCTACAGGAGGTACAACAAACATTTTTTCCACGCCACCCAGAGTAAATAAACTTTCCTTTCAAGAATTAGCCCACCAACGTACGCCCAAACTAGTAACTCCCGACATGCTTAAGGAACTTCTAGTAGATTGTAGATATGACCCTGTGCCCGGCAAAGAGGACGAAATGCTGCTGGCATCATTACGTATCCGACGAGCTGCAATATATTTAGGGAGGCTACCAGGAATGACTACACATTTAGAAAATATATATCACTTTGTCCAGTCAGGGCGAGATTCTGAAAGTATTAATAGAGCCATGGAGTACCAGAAAGTGGAGATACAGGGGGAACTGTTACGTTTCCTCATAAATCGTGTGATCAGAAATCAAGACCGACCAGGGGTAAATCCGGAAGAAATGCGAATTCTTACCACATGGAGTCGGAATATATCAGAGGGGAGACATGATAAACTATTAAGTATAGTAGCTATGTGCCGAAAGATCCGCAAAGAAGTAGAACGAATACACGAAGAGAGATTAGCGGTAGACCAGCCTGAACAAAACGAGGAGGAGGAAGAATTGGAACTGCCCACAGGACAGTTAGAAACCATGGCCTATGTAGGTAGAGAAAGATCTTGTAATAATACTAGATGCTTTACTGATCCGATACGTCCGATACGTCCAGTTAATAACAGAGATTTCCAAACCCCTATAATAAATATAAGGTCCCCCGAACATTCGTTCCAAGCCGCTGACAAATTACTTCGAGAACGAAGGGGTTATCATATACTAGATTCTATGGACGAAAAAGAATTAGCCAGGTCAGCCGTTCACTGGGTTGACAGTCCCGGAAAATATAGTGATGATACACTAGCGCACACGTTTTTGAACCTCACCCCAGATGAACAGCGTTTAGCTGGTATCTACATGATTCAACAACTCCTTATATTATATAAAAGCCAACACTCCGATCCTGGTCCCTTACCTGATATATTGACTGAATTACTCACGAATAAATGGAGAGGTTCAGGTACTGAGTTAATTAGAGAAATACTAGAATCCAGAAAGCAGTACATTCTTTTTGTATGCCCCGAACATGTCTCACTGCCCATCAAGGAAAGAACGACGTATTATATGGATAGACAGAATCCCTTACGCGAAGTCCACCCGATAAAAGGTGATGACAATCAGTTTAAACGTGTGTTTGTATACACACCCATATCTAAAATGGAACTATTAGAAATGAAGAAAGTGGTACCCAGTCATGACAAAGACCCAGCGGGTTTCCACCGTGAAATTAAAGATATGTTGCTCATGGGAGAGTATACCTATCCCGACATTATGAAAATATTAAAGGTATTAATGCCTGCGGGCATTTACGAAAAACTCAAAGAAAAGGATTGGGAGGTGGGAGACCAAAAGATAGATTGGACAGCATTAGAAAACGAAGAAACAGCTCGAGGTCCAGGTTTAGGGCTTGGGGAAAAGACCAAAATACTACCAGGTTTATTAGTACAGGTACTGCCACGTTTATTAACTACGAAAAAGGAAGACTGGGGTGCAATCTCAGCCTGTAAACAAAAGCAAGATGAAGACACTAGTGATTTCTATGCCCGATTCGAAAAATGTTTTGGTATAAATAGTGGAATAAAAGCAAGTAGCGAATCGTATCCACATCTGTTTGTGACAAAATTAGTTGAAAATTCCTTGCCCCAAGTTAAGAATAGAGTATTGAAATTCGAGAGTACCTGGCAAGGTAATACCCCGTCACAAATGTTACAAATGCTACAGTACCACCACAATAGAATTAGAGAGGAACAAGAACATGAACAAAGACGCATGAAAGACACGAAAATGAAAATGCTAGTTTCCCAGACAGTTCCAGCTGACGGTCATAAAAAGGGTATGACACAGTCCAGTGATTCAGCAGGGTCTGTAAAAGGGACATGCAACTATTGTAAACAGTCAGGTCATTATATACACGATTGTCCAGTCTTAAAACATAATATCGCCATAGGTATTACAAAAGAAAGACCACGGCCACCTAGACAGGATCAGAACCAACAAGGAGCCCCGCAGCATGCACAGTCCATGCCAGCTCCACAACAGTCTATGCCAGCTCCACCACCGCAGCCTATTGCTGCCACACCAACAACGACACGACAGATGTACCAGACCGCACAGTATGACTACCCTGATTATCAACGATACTCATGAAACAGCCTAGAGAGGGAAGTTGGTTTACCCCTTATCGAGGTCCCTGTTGATCAAGAAGGACCTTATGTACACAGTGAACTATTAGGCCAAGATAGAAAATTTTTACTTGATACAGGGGCAAGCCGAACAACCATAAAACGTAGTGAAGTACCAGGGGCACCCCTCTCAGGCTCACAGAATATTTCCCTTGGTTTTTCAGGAAAACCCATCATTAACGAAGTATCACAGCCTCTTCCACTTACGATTGGTCCCTTGACACGAACTACAGATTTATTGCTTACTAAATCATGTCCAGAAAACCTGTTAGGTATAAAAACACTGAAAGCTCTAGGAGCTATAATATGTTGTTCTCCGGAAGGAGTAAGATTGTTTTTACGTGATTTCAAAGGGCACTATGTGTCCCGAGACATGGATCACCGACTGCAGACTTTACCCACACATTTATGGGCACAAGGCCCTACAGATGTTGGTTGCATGAACATTACACCATATCGAGTCACACTAAAGACAGGAGTAGTACTACCACGAATGCGACAATACAAGTTACCCCCAGATGCTGTAGTGGCTTTACTGCAAATCATTGACGAGCTCATTGCACAAGGAGTGGTTGTCGAAACCGACTCCAATGTATGTAATTCTCCGATAATTCCGATTCTTAAACGAACTGATCCAAAAGCCCCGCCAGTATATCGATTGGTTATTGATCTGCGCGAATTAAATAAATGTATTGTACCACAATACCCCGTAGTCCCAGACATTTCTTCATTACTGACAGCCATTGATTCCGAAGCAACATTC
Source organism: Triturus cristatus (assembly GCF_964204655.1). Taxonomy (NCBI): domain Eukaryota; kingdom Metazoa; phylum Chordata; class Amphibia; order Caudata; family Salamandridae; genus Triturus; species Triturus cristatus. The sequence goes on along the minus strand of NC_140590.1, from coordinate 470,365,479 downwards.
TTTACTGTAATTGATCTCAAGAATGCCTTTTTCAGCGTCCCAATAGATCCGGAAAGCCAATACTTGTTCGGATTTAGTTTAAATGGACGAAGCTTTAAATTCACACGCGCACCTCAAGGATTCACAGAAAGCCCCAGCATCTATAGCCAAGCACTGAAACGAGAACTTGACAGTATCCACATGCCAGTCAACACTGCCTTGCTTCAATATGTCGATGATCTGCTGATCACCGCCCGAAGCGAACTTGAATGTGAAAAAGCGTCACTGACGGTTTTAAAATTTCTGGCCGACAAGGGGCACAAGGTGTCCCCTTCTAAGCTGCAATTCTGTGTCCAGCGAGTTGTTTACCTTGGGCACTCGCTGTCCAAGGAGGAAAGGCAGCTTACATCCGACCGCATCCAGTTAATCGCTAACATGCCAATACCCAAGACACAAAAGGAGGTACGGGCTTTTATAGGCCTCACTTCATACTGTAGGCAGTGGATCCCTCAATATGCATTTCTAGCAAAATCACTCATCCAGTTGACAACACAGGAGGCAGCCACATCGACTGTCCTCCCTTGGACTCAAGAACATACACACGCCTTTGAAAGCTTAAAGAAAGCTTTATGCCAAGCACCAGTCCTAGCAACACCATGTTACAATAAACAGTTTACACTCTTCGTTACAGAACGCGAAGGTACTGCTTTGTCAGTACTCACTCAGGAACAAGCAGGATCACATAAACCATGTGCTTATTTCTCTAGTACATTAGATCCAGTAGCTCAGGCACTTCCAGCGTGCCTGAAATCAGTGGCAGCAACAGCTTTAGCAATCAGACAAAGCGATGCCATAGTGTTAGGACACCAACTGACAGTACAAGTACCACACGCAGTAGAAGTTCTCTTGAACCGCACGCAAACACAACACTTGACTATAGCGAGACTCACCGGTTACGAACTGACATTGTTTCAGCCACACATAGAAATCAGACGTTGTAGTACATTGAATCCTGCCACACTTTTGCCAGTAAACGGAACAGACCCACTAGCACATGATTGTATTGAAGTTATTACTATCACGACGAAACCCAGACAAGACTTAACAGACGTCCCATTATCAGATCCAGACCTGACGTTGTATGTCGATGGTTCATGTATGAGAACAAGTACAGGAGAGCTAGTGGCCGCGTATGCAGTTACAACAGACACTGAAGTCATTGAAACATATTGCATAAATACCTTGTCAGCTCAAGCAGCAGAGCTCATCGCTCTGACACAAGCCTGTATTCAAGCCACAAATAAGAAAGTCAACATATACACTGATTCACGTTATGCATTCGGAGTTGTACATGACTTCGGCGTGCTGTGGCGAGAGAGAGGTTATTTAACTTCTCACGGTGCCCACATTCAGCACGGACCCCTCATTCATGCCTTATTAGATGCAATACATCTACCTACTGCAATATCAATTATGAAATGTAAAGCTCATACGAAAGTTACTGATATCATTTCTCAGGGTAATGACCTAGCTGACAGAACAGCTAAACAGACTGCTCAGAATCAGACTCACGCAACTGACATGACAAAGACAATAGTTCCGACACCAACACATTGCATGACAGTTAAGGATCCCGCTCTTGACGTAATTGACATACAGACACACGCTACACCAGAAGAAATAAAGAAATGGACTGAATTAGGAGGGATCCAAACAGATCAGGGATGGATGACGAAGGAAAAATCTATATGGTTTCTTCCCGACTCTATGGTTCAAGTTATCATTAATACAATACATAGTCCAGCGCACCTAGGAGAAAAAGCTATGCTAGACAGCATTCAACACATTTGGTTTAACAAACACTTGCGAGCCGCAGCTAAACAAAAAGTTCGTACCTGTATGATATGTTGTCAGTTTAATCCAGGTAAAAGCATCCCCGTAGAACAGGGTGGATTTCAACCTCCTAATCATGCTTTTGAAGTCCTCCAGATGGATTATATCCAGATGGAACGATGTCGAGGATTCAAATATGTTCTCGTAGTTGTCTGTGCTCTTTCCCGTTGGACAGAAGCATACCCGGTTTCAGATTACACTGCCCCGACTACTGCCAAACAGTTAGTCCGAGAATTCTTCCCACGGTACGGTTTACCACGTGTTGTCTATTCAGATAACGGCCAGCCGTTCTCATCCGAACTAATGAAACACGTTTCCCTTCTATTAGGATATCAATGGAAATTTCACTGTGTCCGACATCCCGAGGCAGCAGGTCTCGTAGAACGCCATAATCAAACTTTGAAAATTAGATTGTCCAAAATATGTAGAGAAAAAGGAGTCGATTGGATAGTAGCCTTACCAGTTGCGCTCTTTTACATGAGAATGGTAGCACATTCTCGAACAGGGCTATCCCCGTATGAGGTGATCTTCGGTAGACCACCAAATATGTGGGGGACGCCTATACCTCGTAAAATAACTGACGTTGACTGTAATATGCTGACAGATTACCTGGCTTCCTTGATGTCTGCACTACAATCTTGTCGTTCACAGGTAGCTGCAGCCTTTCCCGACAACACCGAGGTGAAACCCCATGACGTAGTTCCCGGGGACCTGGTGTTAGTGCGGAATTTTGACCGGAAGACTCAGCTGGATCCTAGGTGGAAATCGCCTCAACTTGTACTACTCACCACGAGGACAGCCGTGAAAATCGAGGGAAGAAAAGGATGGTTGCACTCGAGTCATATCAAGAAATTTTATGGACTACCATCCAATATAGAGACTAAACCCTGTATTTCCTCAAAGACAGACTCAAAGCTCCCTTTGGTTGAGCAATCAAACTCAGAACTATATAGACTAAAATTGAGGTCCAGTCAGTCAGACAATTTGATTGTTTAAGTCCTCTCCAAGGTGAATCGGTTGAATTTGTCTCTGACATGTATCCTCTGGACCGGAATAGAGAAAGAAATAATCAAATGCTGCTCAAAAAGCAAGCGTATTGTAAATCATTTCGTAGTCATTGTACAGTAACATTATTAATTTTGTTTTTTCTAAGTCTTTTGATCATCATTGTCAGCATCCTATTGCACATGTATTACCCTATTCCTAAGCATGCTTATAATATAACTGCAGAACATTCTTTTAGTGAATTTCCTCCGCATGAGTTGTCATATAGATTTGCGCTGCGCAATAACACTTTTATTAGTATGTTACATCATTCCCATCAGACTAGCAATGCTACAAATTGTTGGATATGTGGCCGACTCCCTCCCTATCAGAACTATAAGGGAGTTTTGCCCCTCTTTCCCTATCCGTTCACACACAATGGCTCCTGTGGAGCATGGTTTAGTTTGATCAATTCCCTAGATTCGAATTCCGCAGTTTATCAAGACAACTGGGTATGGGGAAACCTGAACTTAGTTTTGCTTAAAGTCTGCTACCCTAACAAGGAGGGACTTCCCAAAAGAACAGGAACTGATCTAGAAAATGAAGTATACGGATTAGGTAATTTTACACTTAACCTCATGATCCTGAACGTTGAATCTGAAGCTACACCAATCTTGTCCGCCATGTCCGTATTCCCAGTAAAAGGGGAACTATGTATAAGAAAGAATGGCTCCATACACATGGGCCATAGTAAATGCACCACTGTGATAAAATTCAGTGATCAAGGCAAGTCTACATTTAGAGCTTCTCGTCATTCCTACTTTATATGTGGCCAGACCGCATATATACGCCTACCTCTAGATTGGGATGGTACCTGTTATATAGCATTCCTCCTACCACCTGTTTTCCTAGCTCCTCCTGATTATCACAGAAATACCCATTTAGTACACAATAGACAGCAGAGAGATCTCCCAATCGTCGATTACACTGAAACAGCATGGGAAAAATACACAGATTTCAATAAAGGTTTCTTCCCCTATATAGGTACAGTCACCAATAGTAAGCTGATACGTAGATTAACCAGAACCCTTGAAGCAGTAGTGAACGAAACTATTTCCGCCTTAGGCAATTTAACAGAAGAACAGTCTGCTATGCGGATTGTTGTGCTTCAAAATCGTCTTGTCCTTGACGTCATCCTGGCCGATAGGGGCGGAGCTTGTAGGGTCATCGGATCAAGTTGTTGCATTTTCATACCAGAAAATTCACCGTCAGTATATAAAGCCATAACCCGCCTTCATAAGATTGTAAGCCAGATACACCAGAGTCCAGGCACCTGGACTTGGTCCGGTTGGTTCTGGGGCGTGTTGTCAGCCTGGGGATGGAGAATGCTCTCCTTCCTAGGTATTGGCTTTCTCATACTATTCAGTTGCTGCTTATGTCTACAATGTGGGCCAGCGATTTGTGGTCTGTGTGCCACCTCGTGTATCCCACATCCAAGTTTTCGTTCAAGATCCCGGAAGAAGAAAGAAGAACAAATGATGTTATATGAACAGATCGATGGATTGATGAAGATTGATATCTCCTAAGGGCCAGTAGGGGACAAGGAGGGAATGTGGAAATATGGATTTTTATGGTCGGTTATGTCCCCTATCTTGGACCCCAACGGCTTCATGTATAAATCACAAGTACATGTATGTTCCCTCCAGTTCCAGTTATGAAGACGCAAATACATGTGCGTCCACCATCAACATGTCCTCTTTCAGATCCGCCATGAATGGGCCGGATATTCTATTCCTAAGTATGAAAGGCCACCGGCTTTATATGGTTCATTTATCCCATTTTACAGTCCAGGCGAGTAGGCCCTGATTCTGCCACCAAGCCTTTTCTGCCTTCTGCCTCTGAAAGCTCCAGTCTGAGCCTGCATCTGTATCCATGAACTTTGTCCTACTCCCTGCGCGGCTAACGATGACTGACTCGGCCTGTCTGCCTGCCAAAAACTGTATTTCACCTTCAAGATTATCTGCTCTGCTCCGCTCCTCATCCAATGCATTCCTGTCTAGTAGTTTAGGTAAACATTCCTCCAGCTACCGTGCAAAGGACCAGGCCTCGCTGTCCTCATGCAAGTAATTCATAGCCCTGTTACCATGGAATATTCCTACCCCCTCGCATCTAGTGTAGACACTTAGACGCTTGTACACGCACTAACAGTCAGTATAGTCAGTATAGAATAAGATTCTATCCTAAGAGACCTCTCTTTTTGGATAACACAGTTCTTTAAACATAGGATATTAGATATGATTTGGGATTAGGTTGACATAACCCCAGACTTTTGTCTCCACATGTAGAGCTAAATGTCAAGCCCCTTTCACCCTCTCGTTGCACGTCAATCACACGTCATGCTGCTGCGCGCGCATCTCTGCCACATATTTCTGCTGACATTGCGAAATTCTTTCATGGAACCACCCATTTGTGACATCATACCTAATGACGTTCTTTAGTTACGCCCAGTTACACCCATTTTAGTTACGCATGTATGTCTTTATCTCTGTTATCAACTGTTACGCCTCCTGCATCTGTTTTACTGTAATGTATTCTCTATAAAACTGCCTATCTGTCAATAATATATGTTCCTTCCTTCCTGAACTTTCGTGGTGATGGAATAGAAGGCCCATAATTCGAATTATGTTCCTTTGTATAGGAATAAAGCCCGTTCCGAATCTCTAATACCACGGATTCTGCCTCTTATTTTACTAAGCTATCCTTATTAATTTTCCGCATCAAATTAAGTACCGGTAATTAAATTATTTACCACAACCACACCGCACCACACAAGGCCAGGCACTCTCATAAAACAACAATGGAGGCAGGATTTTAAAATAAATTAATATAATACCCTATAGGAAATATTTTGTTAAAATACATATATAGATATACATATATTTCCACTGAAAAAAACAAAGATTAAAGTGACGTTGTAGTTAGGTATGGTAATGTTATTTTACTCTATATTTTAAAAAAGTTCACTGAAAAAAACAAAGATTAAAGTGATGTAGTTAGGTGAAAATGTCAGTTTAACTTAACATTCTAAACTAAAACAAACACTGAAATTCATCGGTTCTAGTTAACTGAAGTAAATACATCTCACGCCCCCACCATGCAGTTTTGTCATCAATGATGCCATTTCAGATCTCGTATTGACGTTATCAGTAATATCAATGAATATGTGATGAGTGATGTAATATGTGAGGTCATAAGCAGTACATGGCGAGGGAGTGAGTTATAGTTCTATCAGTTAACTATAACTGGTGCATTCCTGTGTTTTTTAGTTTAAAATGTTACATTAAAATGGACATTTTCACCTATCACATAATTTTAATCTTTTTTTAGTGATTTTCACTCTTTTTAACGCAAAGTAATATTTTATTTTAATTCTTAACTATACCAACCCATCTCCAAGCATAGCCAAATGCTGTGCGTGAAAAGGCATTGGTGCCCAACCCCCTGTAGGCATCCAGCCCTGTACTGCTCAAGGGGTTGACTGCAGGGCCTGGCCTGTGCCCAGCCCTACACCCAAACCCTGGCCAGTAGACGGCCCTGTGCACAATCCCCTATAGGCGGCCACCCCCTTGAGCAGCCAACTCCCCGCCGACTGAAGGCCTTATACAGCACGGATCTGGTGCTGCTTCAAGGCCCAATGGGCAGCCAATATCCCAAGGGCAGCCAACCCCTGAAGCATATGGTCAAAGTCCGTGTGCAGGGTGGGGTTAGCTGCAGGGCCTGGCATAAGGCCAGGCCCTGTCTCTATCACCCTGCAGGCAACCACTCTGCCGTGCACAGACTTTGACTGTGCCCAATGGGGGTTAGTCGCATAGCCAGCCACCTGTGTGCGACCAACACAGCACAGACACTCACTACCCCCTTTTAAAAAAATAAAAATTCTGATTCTGTGGGACTCCTGCAGGAGGTTGCACAGGTTACTGCAAAATTTCTGCAAAACACTTTTTTTCCATTTGCTCCTGGGGGTGGTGACTCCTTCTGGGACCCCCCACTAGGTCCTGGCAGTCAGGGTACCACTACCTTCCCCCTTGTACTTTAAATTGTTTACATTTTCAGGACACACGGACCAAGTCCATGTGTCCTGTAATAGCAGCTTCAACACTTTTCTTCATGTTGCCAATCGAAGCGTAAGCTCCCATTGAACTTGCAGGAGCCCCTCGCTCTTGGGGGAGTTCAGCATCCAACAGGAAAAAAAACCCTCTCGACCAATGAGATCGCTCTGCTGTTTGAAGTTGAGTGCCCGCAGGACACACACGGGAGTCCCACACACCCAACAGTACTCAACCATCTAGATATCAACAAAGTTTTTGGTTTTTTTAAACTTTATTTTTCCATCAAAAACATCTCACAAAAGAAGCTCTGATACATATACGTACATTTTACTTGATCATGAATTGTCATAACATATCGAGATAGTGTCTAAAACCATAAGTTAGCATAGTCATTTAGTCACCAAATATCCGTAATCATTGGCAATAATAATCGTACAATATGTAGGGGTCCCTCTTGTCAATCCCACTCACAATAGAGCAACAAAATATACATCAACAGAGCGCTGTCAATCCCGGGAACCAGCGTGGGATGATGTGTCCGACAGAGTTGCGTATAGAATCAAGCCATACAGTTGTGGATGTGTTATCACCCTACCCCCACAGGGGTGATACCATGTTCTAGGGAGGATTCAGACTCCTGCCTGAGTGTCTCAACATAGGTCTCGTAGGGCCCTCAGATGTCCTTGGGGCGTGATATAGTGGGCATCAGACTCGCATAGAGTTCACTGTTCACATTACAATAGGCAAGACTATGCATCCAACCCTGAACAGTAGGGGAGGTCTTCCGCCCCCAATAAATAGCTACTTCTCTTTTGGCCAACAATAAGCTAAGTGATGCAAACCTGCGAACTTTCTTGGGGAATTGAAAGGTATATCCTAGCAACGCCACTTCTGGGATGGGGGCTAGGGGAATATTCAACATCTGGCCTGGCGTGAAGTGAACCTGTTCCCAATAACTTTGCAAGTTAGGGCATGTCCAGGAGAGGTGAGCGAAGTCTGCGTGTGGCGCGGAGCATTTGTGGCACGTGTGGGGCCTAGTTGGATCTATTTTGTGCGATAGGGCTGGGGTAAAATAGATGCGGCGCACAAATTTGAAGTGTAATAATTTGTGCCTGCTATTCAGGGAGACGTTTTGTGTTACCGAACAGCAGTATGCCCATTGGTCATCTGTGATGGTGATTCCCATGTCTCGCCTCCCATGCGCTACGGATTTTGTCGTCTCAGACAGGTTTCAGTAAGGTGCATGCCTTAAACAGTTTGGAGATCAGATGTGAGCTGTCCTTGCTATTTCTGATCAACGTCAGGGGAGAGAACGAGGGCGGCTCGAGCAGGAACGTCGGATAAGTGGCTCGGACTGCGGAGCGTATACGGCCCATCACAAATGTATCCATAACGCTAGCAAGAGCAAGTCGCGCATCTTCCGAAGGGGAGAAAATGTGGCCATCCGGGTAAAGGTCACGCATCGTCGCAAAAGTAAACCGCGTCAGAGTGTGCTGTACACAGTCGTTTCCCCGTTATGGGAAGCAATCACGGGTTAACTACAGGGAGGGCGGAGGAATATAGCCACTCTGTGCCAGTAATCCGGCACAATTTATGCCACGCCCAGCATGTGGTGGAGACAGTTTGTATGTCCTGGGGATCTCTGGGGAAGCCCGTGGGGAGGAGCGTTGTTAAGCGCTCCGGGAGGACAAGGTCTGCCTCCGGCTTCAAATAGGAAATTCGGGCATCATGATGATACCAGGCAAAGGCGTAACTGCATTGTGCCACTAAGTGGTAGAGATGGAAATCTGGGACACTATAACCCCCTCGCACGTATGGCAAAGCCAGGACAGACTAGCGGACTCGCGCCTGCCCACCACCCCACATCAAGCGACTAAGGAGAGAATTAAGCATGTTGAAAAATTGGTTGGTGAGTGGGATCCGTATGTTGTTGAAATAATAGAGAAATTTGGGGAGGACGATCATCTTTATTATGGCGACCCGTCCGGCCAGCGATAAAGGGAGTCGTAGCCATTTCTCTATTTGAGTGGGCAGTGTGTCCACCACACATCCATAATTGAGTCTCAAGATTTGGGCTGTGTCCGGGTGTATGTCTATGCCTAAATATTTCACTGATTCAGTGCACCACTCAAGGGGGGACTCAATGGCCCAGGGTTCTGTACTGCTTGTCAGTGGGAATATGACAGATTTGTGCCAATTAATGTTGAGTCCAGAAAAACGGCCAAATCGAATAATTTCTTTGATTAATTTGTGGAAATTATCTTTTGGGTGTCAAGAGAAATCAAGAGGGGGCCAGTATTAAATTGCAGCCCCCTGTGGAAGTGTTTCTCCTGGAAGTGTCAGATGAGTGGGTCCATTGCCAAAATAAACAGTAATGGGGAAAGAGGGCAGCCCTGTCTTGTGCGCCATGAAAGCTGAAAGGGGGTGTAAAGTGTGCCATTTAAACGCAAGCGGGCAGTGGGCTTGGAATACAATAGGGCTGTTGTGGCGATAAAGCCCATGGGCATGCCCATGCGGCGCATTATTGAAAGGAAAAAAGGCCACTCCAAGGAGTCAAAAGCCTTCTCCATGTCTAATAAGATAGCAGCCGGGGTCAATCCTATGGATGACTGGAAAGAGTGTGCCGAGATTGAGGGAAGTGGAGCGATGGGCTACAAAACTAGATTGGGCCGGGGAGATTATGAACTCCATCAGTTGAGACAGTCGGTTAGATAAGACCTTTGCCAGGATTTTATAGTCTAAATTTAGGAGGGATAGTGGGCGATAGGAGCTACACTGGGTGGGGTCCCTGCCCGGCTTGGGGAGTAAGATTATAACAGTCTCCCATAAGGTGGGGGGGGGAGAATTTGCTTTTCTAATGCCTCGGCATAGACTTCAATGAGTTTAGGGGCCAATATTTCTCTGTATGTTTTGTAAAACACCCCCGTAAATCCGTCTAGCCCAGGTGCCGAGGAGCCCTGAATAGTATCAATGGCTAGGAGTACGTCAGCGACCAAGATGGGTTCAGCCAGGAAATCCTGCATGTGTTTTTCCAAGTAGACTAGCGCTACTTCGTTGAGATAGTTTTCCTGTGCTTCATAATCATCTCCGAGGGTGGGCGTGTATAACGTGGAATAGAATTCTAAAAAGCTACACTGAATAGCTGTAGTGGAGGTGTGAAGTCGGGAGTCGGGGATTTTCAATTCAGTAATGTAGGCCTTGTGATAGAGCGGCCTTAACAATTGAGCCAGGATCCTCCCAGGGCGGTCTCCCTCCCCGTAGCGCCTAGCAGACTGGTATTTCCCCAAGAATAAAATGTATCTGTCCGCAGTTTCCCTGTATTCATCCAATAGAACTGTCCGCTTATTCCCAGTCGTGGATGTAGTTTGGTGCGTGGACGCCTCACCCAACATCCTGAGATCTCGCTCAAGTTGTGTGAGTGTGTTGCGGAGGTCTCTGAGTACCCCAGCGTACTTAGCAATACAGGTGCCCCTAATGACCACCTTGAAACACTCCCACAGTACAGCCCACGTGTCCACCGAACCTGTATTGATCGAGAAATAGTCTTCAATGGCTTCCTGGATTTCAGCCCTAATTACTTTGTCCTGTATAGCGCGGTTAGGGAACCGCCACTGTCGCTCAAAACCCTCGGGGCGGGTGACCAATAAGAGCATCTTGACGGAATGGTCCGAATAAGTTCTAGGGAGCGTTTCAATCAAGAAGCACCAGCCGGATATGTCTGGTGAGATAAGCCAAAAGTCTATCCGTGTCCATGTGTTATACTGACCTGAATAGTGTGTGTAGTCTGTAGTAGAGGGATTCTGTTTCTGCCAGACATCTAATGGGGTGTACCGGTCGCAGAGCTCCCTGAAAGCCCTGTGTGCCCGTGATTTAGAATCCTGAGCCGTCGAGGTACTATCTGCAATAGGGTCGGGGAGTAGATTGAAGTCTCCGCCCAGTATCAGAGAAAGTTGATCCAAACCACTCAACTGCGTTGATACAGTATGAAGGAAGGCAGGATCCTCAGTGTTAGGGGCGCATATGGGTGCTAAAGTAATATCCCTGCCATAGAGCGATCCCGACACCACCAGATAGCGTCCTTCGCTGTCTTGGAGAGTGGATCTGTGGCAGAACTGAACCCTGTTAGGTATCAAAATGGCTGTACCCCTAGCGTAATTGCTGTAGTTTGCGAAATATCAATGTGGACCCCAGGTAGCACCAAAGTGTGTTCCATCTGACTTGGAAATATGCGTCTCCTGCAAGAAGGCAATGTCCACTTTGTGCCGCAAAAAATAATGGAGGACCTGTCTCCGCTTTCGAGTACATTTAAACTCCTCACATTCCACGAGAGTAGGGTAAGGGACGAAGGACCCTCAACATTTCCAAACTTGGCCATCTGGTTGACAGTGCAGTTCAAACATAATAGACAATCTATCGATGTCGTCAGTTTTCATCCAAGGATATAGTAAATGTATGACAAACAAGTGTAAAACGAGAATCATTACCCACCCCCCACCCCCCACCCAGCCATGCCCCTGCAGGTGTAGGGCCACATCCCAAAGAAAAGTGAATGTGAAGTACCAAAGAGTTTGATGCTGAGTCATCATTCCAAAGGAACAGTACCCCAAAGCGAACAGAACCATATACAAAGGATACACCATGGGAGGGCAGCAATGCCCCGGCAAGACTCCAGCATGTTGCAAAATCAATATAAGTTAACTAGTGCGTTCCTGCGACCACTCAGCTATACCGTCTGCAGAAAAACAGTGTCTCATTCATCCCGTTCCACTGCTGTAAAAGAGTCCCGCAATTGCGTCAGAGCCACTGTGCGGGGGAGAGGAGCTAGATCCAGGTTGGACCGTGGGATTGTTCATTTGTTTGTAGAGGTGACAAAATTCCTGCGCTTCCGTTGGGTTTTCGAAGATGCGGGTCCTGCCATCCACATCTACCTTAAGTCTGGCTGGATGCAGCATACCATAGCGGAGCCCAAGATTCCTCAAAGTGGCCTTGACACCATTGAATTTTTCGCCTCTTGGACCATGATAGTGAAATCCAGGTAAAAAGACAATTTAGAACCTTGACAGTCTACGTCTCCTTTTTCCCTCGCCAGCCGTAGAAGAGTGTCTCTGTCTCGGAAGTTTAGAACACGTGCCACAATGAGTCTAGGAGGGAGGCCAGGATTTGGGCGAGGGCCTAACGATCTGTGTGCCCTCTCGATCACAAAACCGCTGGTGAAGGCCTCCTTCCCAAACAGGTCTAGCAACAGAGTCTCAGGGAACCGATCCAATTGGCCGGTGGAGGACGATTCTGGGACCCCAAAAACACGGACATTGTTTCGGCGACTGCGTGCTTCCAAATCTTCATTCTTGGCAGCGACCTCCTTCAGAATGAGTTCCATGCGGTCGAGTCGTTTGACGGACTGAGCCATCCCATCTTCAATGTCAGAAATGCGCGCATCCGCCACATCCAGCCGCCTGTCATGCACTTTGATTTTGGCACCAAGGTTGGCGAGGGATTTGTCTAGAGAGTCAAAGCGGCTATCTAATGCCTTAAAACCAGCGCTCATTTCGTGCAGCAGGGATTTGGGAGGGCCCACCGGTCCGCCGTCGGGGCCCACGGCCTGCGCCGCCTCCGCCATGTTTGAGCCGTGAGGAGGGTTAGTATCAGCAACCTTCTCGAAGGGTAGCGTTCTCTTCCTAGGGTCTTTGCGGCCCATGTCGCGAAGAGCCGAGCGGTGGCAGTCAGCGGGAGCCTCAGGCTGGGGGACCAGCGCACAGCTCCTTGCAGCAATTCTGATGCTAGGCTAAGCAGCGGGAGCGCCACGCAGCGGGCTATGAGGGAGCCGCTATCTTAACCGGTCATGGAAGTTGTGACGGGTTGAGATTTAGCAATAACGGGCAGCAATCTATGGGGGAGAGAAGTGGAAGGTAATGTAGGCAGAACGTACATCCGTCTCAGTCCCACGTCTAATGGGTCAAATGCGGGGGTGGGTTAGGTCACAACTCGCAGTAGAGGAGAAAGTCCCGCATGGGGGGGAATACTGTACAGCTCCACGTAGGTCGCATAGCACCAGGCTCCAGACGCAGAGGGCAGAGTGGGGAGAGCTGTAGGGGCCCAGAGCCACAGGTGGCAGTGCAGCGTGTCACACCCCAATAGCGGACCGGCCGCTCCTCAATATAGAAGACTGTGAGCGGCCGGGCCGGCTGCTGAAGGACGCACCCCCCTCTTCTCACAGGTCTCACTACGGGGGCGTGAAGAGCCAAAAGCCAGTACTGCCGATTGCAGATAGGAACTCCGGCCGCAAGAGCACCACACTGGAGGGGGGCGTTGAGGCACTCTCCAGGGCGGGTGGCGCTCACTGCTGCAGGCGGGGGTGGATCAGGGAGAACGAGGTCCACGCCAGAAGGGACAGGCCTGGGATTTCAGGGCCGCACCGTGAACCAGCAGCTCCTTGTTTAGCCGCTCCAGGGCACCCAGCAATTTTGGTTTGCCATCGGAGGGTGCCGCATCGGGTCAGACAGCCATGGCGTTGCAGCGGGCACTCGGTGGTGAGGTTAACCGCAGGAACATGCGGTTTTGCTGGCGGTCTGGATGGAGCTTCAAAGCCGAGCGGCCATCTTGGTCACCGGCTTGGCCACGCCCCCGGTATCAACAAAGTTTGTACCTTATTTCGCAAAAACTACTGAACTAATTTTCACTAAATAAGAAAAAGCACACTTTCTGTTTAAAGATCTACTTTGGTGCCAAATTCAGTGTAATTCCATTCAGCCAATTGGGCAGTGTGTAAAGGAAATTACGTGGGAAACTCACAAGGAATCCCTCTGCTCCCTTCTGGAGAATGCAACATCCTCTTTTCATCTCTATGCAGATGACACCCAACTATATATGAGTCTCCTCTCCCGCTAAAAATACAGGCCTGTCAAAAACTCTTGCAGACCACCAATTATGGGTGTCGCTACACCACCTAAATTCAATCCCAGAAGGCAGTGTTCTCCCTATTCTCACACCGCATTGCAACCATGCCACAAAGTTCTAGATTGCCTCCTCAAATCATCTTGCTTTACCCCTCTAGTTGTAGACAAAGCTAAATCTTTAGGCTTTACACTTGACACCGATTTTCAACTCACACATCAATGCTGTAACAAAGGGTGTCCTATATCAAATCAATCTTCTCAGAGACATTAAACCACTAATTTCCACAGATGACTTCAAAATGATAGTTCTTTAGACTGTTCTCTCAAGACCGGACCACAGCAAATCTCTACCTACTGACACTCATAGAAATCACCTTGGCCGCTTGAAGACAGCCTCAACTCAGCTGCTTACCTGATTTCTGGCACAAGACGTTCTGACCACATCACCCCTGGCCTGACCACACTCAACTGGCTCTCCTTTGAAGCAAGGTGTACCTTGAAATTGTCCTTCATCATCCACAAAACTTAGCATGAGCTATCTCACAAATAAACTAACTATTTGAGGTGGTTCCCATTCCCTCAGAAGTTCCAACTCACTGTGTCTGGCAACCTCTACCTTCAAATTGAGAACTGTGAAGCAATCCTTCACAGGCACACCGTCCAAAATTAGAAACGCCATTTCACTTATCATCGGGCCACACCCCTCCCATATCTCCTTGGAAAAGGAACTGAAATCCCACTCCCTAACAATATTGCCCAACCTAATATTTATGCATGAACTGCTGACTACAAATGCATGCTTAATGACATTAATTAATCAGACTCTAAGAGGCATGTTTATAAAATAGTGGGCAGGGTAGTGCAGAAAGTCACCTCGATGCACTGCACTGTGTCACTATTTATCCAATACGGCGCATTTCTGTCCTTTCCCATTATGCTGGCACCATTTTGGTAGCCTAGCACCAACGCAGCCACCATTTCACCAAGGCTCTAGGGTGCTTCTGTTGCATAAAGAATTGTTTGCGCGCAGGAAGCTTTTTTGGTGTTAGTAGGAATGTGGAGTGGGGTTTGGAGTCTCTTGTTAGGGGAAATGCAAACAAGTGAATAAAGGAAAGATGGGCTTCCCTACTAAACTACCTGCCGGTACCTGGACTGACAGGAATGTCTTATATTGCTGTGGAGCCAATAAATCGGGATCTTTCTGAAATTCATAACGATATTTTGCATTTAATATTTATATTGGATTGTCTAAAATTAATGAAACGAATGTAAGGGTGGCTAGTGTTCGCGATCAAAATGCTTATATTACTGTGGAGCACTAGGACCGTACTCCTCTCAAATGTGTCCCTTCCACCCCCTTATGAACAAGAAATAACTAATACAGGCAGAATTTAGGAACTGGGGGTGTAGGGCATCCTCAAAGCAAAACTACTTGTTAACCAGTGGTGGGCAGCACTTCCAGGGTACTGTAGAGCATACAAAGATAGTTGCTTTTCCTGCATTTCTAAGAGGAGCCTCAGTCCCCAGCTGTCCACATCCTACAGTCTGCTGTACTACAATGGCTCAAGAATGCTTTGGGAGAGGCCTGCAATCTTCAGTTGATGTCTGACAGGCTCTCTCCAATCATCCATGTTATGCACAACTAACATACCCCCTTTTCTGCTTTTCTCTCTCTTGCACTGGGTCAAAGTGTGAAAGTGAATAATTCATCCCAGTTCCCAAAAATCATTGCCGGTGCCCACCAACTGCAAACATCTACACAAATTAAGCACTGCTTTCATGGTCTGGCTTAACAACACAGCTGTCGCCTGACAATTAACTGAGAACCGTCAGGAGAGGGGTTTGAGCCGCCCACATGTGGGAGCCACGAGTACATCTTTTGATTGGGTAGAAGTTGTGTGGCTCCACAAAAAAAGTTCTTGCCCTCCACAGAGCTGTGATAATTTTGTGTATTGTTCCAGCTGCCGAAGCCTGAACTTTCAAGGGCACAGACATGACATTGAAATGCTATTAAAGGGTCCTGGATAACTAGATTATTTAAGGAACTTTTTTTCTTTGGCAGCACCACAGCTGGGAGGAGGCAGTCATTAACGTACGTAGGTAGATGTTTAGGTCTAGCTTGGCATTACATTTATAAGCCAGACCTATTGTCGTTGCCAATGCTTGTTATACTTAGTCTAATTTCCGAATGGAGCATCTCAAAGCAAATTTGCAATAGTACTTGAGTTCACTGTAAGTGATTTTGTCATTAGCGTAGGGTCATGTGGCAATTAAGAAATTAACAAACTGGAAATAACCCAAAAAATGTGCAAAAAAAGTAACATTGGATGAAAAATCTTCCTGCACTGGTTTTGCAAGATAATTTCAATAGAATACCGTGGTAGTTTCACAAGAAAAGGTGGTCCCATATCCGGTTTCAGTACCAACATTTTTAGGTCAAGCATAGGCAGCGCGCATGCGCTGATGCAAGACCTGTTGTTATCTCCTCCATTGGCTTTTGGCATGCCCATGAATTGCCATTTGTTCTTTGTTGTGCCATTTAGAAATACGGGTTTTTATTGGTGCATTGGGTCTGATTCTCTCGTCTTTGCGTGCTTGGGTCACGCTTATGCAATTTCACTCATTGTTTGCTTGTGTTGGCTATTCCAATACGTCCGCGGTTCATTCTGGTGATCCTGATGTGCCTTTTTATTTTGTAGGCTATCTACATCGTTTTAGGCTTTCAGGCCGTTTCACAGAGCTCTGTTCGGCACCTGCAAAGTGGCAATTTCTGTCTGGTAGCTGTTGAGCTATGCCAATAGCTCTAACTCAAAAAAGTGCAAGACTAATTGCATTTCTAATGCTTGTTAACCCCTTCGGTGCTCATGACGGAATGGTTCCGTCATGACCCACGGTTGAGCTGTGCTCATGACGGAACCATTCCGTCATGACCACGCCCGCGCAAGATTCCGCCAGCACAGCGGCGGAATCTGCGCAGCATCGAAGGGGTTAAACTATGGTAAAGTCACGAGTAAAAGTTGACAACATCCAATTGTAACCAAAATATGTTTCTACCTGTTCTTGGGGCAGGAAAATTGCAAACACTGTGGGAAATGAACTGTGTATGGATGAAATTGAGCAATAATGGGAAGGGATCATTTGCCAACTTCCATGAAGAATGGCAACTGATTTTTTCAAATCTTTGTGTATATACAAAGTATGTACAACATAATGCTGATTTATTCTTTATGATCGCCTGTAGCTGATTAATTAGGATCTTTTATGACATGTAGGCAGCCTCCCTTTCCCTTGTCCAGGAGACAATAAACACATCGAGACATCCAGGAAGTTCCTTTCTTCCTTCTATGACCGTCGTATTACCTTTAGTTGATATTCGACACATCTTCTTAAAGTTTAATCACGTAGAGGATAACTGTATGCACATCATCCAGGTAGAGCACCACCTTTTTTCTTTATCCTCTTTGCCTTCTATTCTATTCCAGACTCACAAGACGGGCAGTGTAGTCAATACCAGTGGTGGCTGCCATGGATCGAGGTGGCGGTGTGGGGGGGATATATACAAAAATCGACTTACCTTATCGCTGAGTCTCTCCTAAATCATCTCTCGTGTCAGGCCAGAAACAGAAAGCAGCCAGTCTCCCCTGAGCTGATCACAACGCTGCAATGCTGCGTTCTGATTGGTCTAAGCGCCGTGGTTCCACGCTCAGCCAGGGAATGGGAGCCTGCGCATGTTCTCTACCCAGGTTATAATGCAGCCTGCATGGAGAGCATGCAAAGTGCACATGGCTGTTTGGCCGGCCCGAGACGGCCTGCCAAACATTCATGCGCACTTACACAGTGTGCCCACCACTCCACCCCCTGCTCTGAGAGCAGGGCAGCCCCACCCCACCCTGCACAGCTGCAGCAGCGGGAAAAAATAAAATGATAATAACGTTGAGTTATTATCATTTTCTTTTTCTTTTTTTTACACTGCAAAAAGCAGTGGGGCAACGCTCCTTCGCCTTAGCGGAGGAACCGCCACTGTTCAATCAACTACTCTAGAGAAAATAGGAAGCCCGTTTTAAGCATGAAGAAAAACATAGACCTAATACAGCACCTGAAGAGTAAATTACAGTTGCCAGTTTGTGTGAATATCTATCACACCTCTTCCTGAATCATACCACTAAGTGCTGTGTCCCAAAACTAGATATCAGCATCTCTTTGGTCAATCACAGGTGAAACCAAATGCTTCCTTCCCAGATCATTTACCTTCAAATCCAACACTTTCCTGTGGTGGTGTATTGTGCTACCGGTTCTATAATACACTTCGGCATCCACATCAGCGTTTGAAGTGCTGTACAAATGCAACAGTTCAATATGGTAACCACCACTCACCCTCTCCTTGTAAAATGACCTTGGGTCATAACCGTGGCCGCTCGCACCTTAAAGCGCTCCGTAGACCTATGCTACGTAAATACATAGAGGAGTGCTAACCAGAATTGGGGCCATATGTATGAAGGCAATTTTGCGATCCCAAAACAGCAGTGTCATATGTATGACACAAAACCCCCTTGCAAAATAAGGAATCGCAAATAAGGAATCGCAAATTTTGCGATTCCCTATTTTGCGATTGCATTTAAGGAATCACAAATTGCGATTTCATAAATGCAATGTAAAAAGCACAGAAAAAGTGCAATTTGGACTTAAGGAATCGCAAATTACCACAAACTTCAAGTTAGTGGTAATTTGCGATTTCATTGAAAAATGCACTTTTATGCATTTTTCAAAGTGCCATGTGACTCACATACATGCGCCTAGGGCATGTATGTGCTCCACATCTGCACCCATGCTCATTTCAGGGGTGCAACAGGGTGTCCTTTTGACACCCAGGCACCCTTGAAATTGCATTCGCAATTTGCGATTCTCTAATTGGGAATCGCAAATTGAGAATGTCTTCCCATTCATCCCTATGGGCCTCTAGGTCCATAGGAATGAATGGGGAGGTATTCCTTAATTGCAAATCGCAATTTGTGATTCGCAATTAAGGAATATGTAGGATTCACAAAATGTAGTGCACATCCTACATACATAGGGTTCTGCGATTCTCAAATAGTGATTCGCAAAAAATCGCTATTTGAGAATCCCAAATGGGCATTTTCATACATATGGCCCTAAATGATTCACAGTATCAGTCTTTCTTTGTACGATTTCTTCTCTGATGAGTTACATATGATTCTTCATTAACCTTGAAATATAACAGAAGTTTTTTTCTCCAAATAATGACATATTTAGCACAAAGGACGAGAAGCTGATTATGTTCATTCTGTTCACACTTATCTGAAAAGCCATGGCGAGGCCTCCCTTGTCCCTCGAAACGTGCTCTACGCTGATGACAAAATAATTCCGCCAAGCACAGACTGCGAGGTTCATTAAGGGAGAATGGTGTAATAGTGAGTAAGCAATAATGGCCAGCACTATAAGTGGTTAGAATATCAAGTCATATGATTTTATAGACTTAGCAAAGCCAAGCTTGTTCTCAAAATCTGGCGAGAGCAGTGTATTTTGACAGGTGGGGAGTAAAAGGACAGCTGAACCTCTTATATGTAAGTATAAAAGAAAACCCGCACACAGAGAAAATGTATTGAAGTGGGAAAGGAAATCAAAAAGAAAAGGACATTTTACCATGGGAACTCAAACATGAAGCATACACCTGCAGCTAGCAAAATGTTCACGATTTGGCTTAATAACGATTGGATTCAATAGGTAATTTCTTAGCTTCAGTGCAGAGGAAATCTATGATTTTATTAAAGACAATGAGGGGATTTTTAATACGCAGATCTCTTTATGACTCATCCCAGCACAACAGCAATGGAGAGATAGTGAACATCATTGCGATGCTACTGTCTGTGTATTATATTCATTACCTCTCATACTGTGAAACCATTTCACAAAACGTCTTCCATCTCCTCACAAGTAACACTTGAACCTCCAAGTCCACCCATTGAACCTCCTTCGTGGAGCTATGTCTGATCCATTGGAACTCCAACACCCCGATTGTCGCAACTGGTTCCCTTCTCCCCATCTCACAAAGTTTGTTCACCCCTGGTTCACCTCTCCTTGTAGAAGACTGTACAAGATGCCTTGGGCTATATTTACAAAGCCCCAGCGGCACTTTTATACCGCCGAAGCATCATTTTTGTGAGGCGCAGGGCCGGCCTATATTTACAAGCAGTGGCTGCTCCTCCACTAAGGCTGGCCCCACTGCTCAAAAGGAAAAATAAAATGATAAAAACCTATTGTTATTATCATTTAATTTTCCCTATCTTAGTCAGTGCGGGGGGCGGGGCTGGCCAGAGCAGAGAAGGAGTGGTGTGACCTCTCTAAGTGAGCATGAACGGTTTGGCCGACCAAACAGTTCATGCGGACTTTGCATGTTCCTACCAGGCTGCATTACACAGCCTGGTGAGGAACATGCACAGGCTCCCTGTTCCAGCCTGAGTGTGGACCAATCACAACCTTTGGCTCAGGGGAGCCTGTCTGCCTGGGTGCTTCCTGCTGCTGGCTGGGAAGGGAAGATAAAGAGGACGGAGGAGAGGTGACGGCCAGCCATTAAAGGAAAGTCCTTTTTTTAATACATTCCTCTCATCACACCCCGTCTCACCACCCCTGTCCGGTTGCAGCCGCTACTGTTTACAAGGCCATGCAAAGCCAACCTGTGTGACTTTTCATACCTTGTAAATATAGAGTAAGGCAATGCCTTACTCTGTGTGGAAGGGGCATTCCATGGGTGTTGCTGTGGGTTTTTCCATGCAACACCCATGGTTTTTAATACTGCCCTAGATTTACAACATAGCGTAAATCTGGGGCAGCGCCAAAACTAATGCCTTCCCAAAGTAGGTGTAACCTCTTCATTTCTATGTGTGCTGCATTCTGAAGCGCACACAGAATGAGGAAAAAACCTCCTTTGATTGTTTTTGTGCAGGAAGGTGTGCCTTCCTGCGCAAAAACGGTCATGCCAGCAATACAGACACCATGATGCAAGAGTGCCTGCGTTGGTGACTGGGTGCAGTTTGTGTGCCAGCACTAGCGGAAGGACAGGAATGTGCTGTATCTTGTAGATATGGCGCATTCCTGCCCTTTTTTCTGACATAGGGCAGCACAGCTTGAAGGCTTGCTGCGCTGCCCTACTCCAAAATATTGTAAATATGCCCCCATGTTCCTCTAGTGCGCCCAACAACCTGTCGCCAGGAAAGTATAGTCTACTCCTGAGATACAAATGTACCTCATACCCTTCTTTTAAAGTTCATATCACTAACCTTGGGGTGGCATTGACTGTGCCTTCAAGCATTACCAATCCCTCGCTCTTACCATCTCTGGTTCCCTTATCCACCTTTTGACCAGCTGAACAGACCTGATGCTTTCCCTACAGAGGTAAACCTGAACATGTGCCCCAGTTGGGCTCAATTAGTCCCCACCTTCCTCCTGGATTCCCATGGCTCTATTTCCAATAAAAACATTGAGCCCTAAAATTGCTTAGCCCACCACTAAACCAACCGATGTTCTAGACGACAAAATCATTAAATACATCTCTGCCTTCATGTTTTTAGCTAGGGCCTGGATTCATTGTCTTGCTATAAAATCGTGTATCTGTGTATGTGTTTTATAAACTCTCACTGGAGAAAAGCAACTCCAATGTTCTACAATTTGCCTCCCTCCAAGTCCTCTGATACTCACTTGATAAATTCTACAACATCACAACCATTTATCTTCCATTGTTGCAGGGATTCTGCACAAATACAGAACTATGCGCGGGAATATAGGACCTTGGTGTATAGCGATTGAGTCCTCCTACCACCTTAGTACCCACGAACCCAGGACCGACTAGGTATAGTGTCTCACTGACTCTCCTACTCACTCATAGAGAAAAAATGATTAGACACCCCAGAACACAACACTCCCAGATCTCTCAGGAATCGCGGTAACAAGACACACCCCATTTCGCTTGCACTATTGTACTTGTCCACATTAAGATCTAACAGAGACAGAAACAGTTTTAAAATATTTATTTTAACTAACGTGCCCTGACATACAATATGTGTGCCACAACAAGCAGGAAAATGCATAGTACAAATACAGTCAGCACAGCAGCTAGTCCATAAATCATGAAGGGAGATGTCATCATAGAAAGACCATAGAGCCTAACCTCCCTCCCCTTGCTAAGAAGCAATATTATTATATATTAGAAAATCTCTGGGCTTTGTCAGCAGACCCCATACCTTAGCCTATAGATGGTAGATCTCCATCATAGGTGCTGTCTCGCCCTAAAAAACACAAAGTACGTTGTCCAAACAAAAGCAGCATCTGTATGTTTTGTCTAAGGGCTAAGGCCTGGCCAGAACAAAATAACAAGGGGCATTGTTCTTCGACCTTGCATAACATAATGTTCCATCAAAATCCCATGAACATGCAGAGAGTGACCACAGAGATGAGTTTTCATGTGAAAGCAGCCATAGAAATTGTTGGAAAAAATAAAGACGTGTAGTAACGTGCGCAAAGCAGCAGGCAAGCTGCAACGTGCTCATGGTAACTTAGTGAAGATGCCAATGTCCCTATGGGCCATGTGACACCATCCTCATCCTTCTCAAATCTGAGCCACTTTGGATAACCATTAATCACAACATACTAGTGCAACTATGTGAAGCGTGCCCATTACTACTAGCTCTGCACTCATCTTCCTAGGCTCTGCCACAGTCCTCTCCTCGGCTGGCTATATCCTCATTATGTCCTCCTTTAGATTCTCCAGCTGACTCTTTGGCAATGACCCTGACATCTCACTTGTGCTTCAACCTATACATAGAGAACTGAGAACGCTGCTTAGTCAACAAGACATTTCTATCCAGCAATAAGCTGATGACATCGCTTAACAATGCCCAACTACAAAGATCCTGCCTGGATAGCATACAAACATGGATGTACATAATGTGTCTGATAATCAGGCCAACAAAGGCTAAGGTGAGGATTTAGGGTTTGGTGGAGTGGAACAATAGCAGAATTGGCAGCACTCCCACTCCACTTCACTCCACCAAATCTCACATATGGGTGGGAGAGCAGCCAGGTTTCCATCAACAGAGCCTCGGCTGATTAAACTGCAGGGAGTCTTTGAGCAGTGGCCCATCCACTAAAGGGACATCTGAAAATAATGCATTGGAAGCCTATCCCTATTTAGTGTGGCCTGTCAATAGATATTTTCCTGCATGAGGCACGATGAAAGGAGCAGAAACCATCAAAAATGGCCATTTATTTTTGGCTTTGCAGAAATAAAATCATGCTTTGGGAGTTTGTTTCTGCAGGTACAAAAAATCCTACCGGAAGCCATCACACACTTGTTGGCTAGCATTACACTTTTGCAGAATGCTTCTACTACCACTAGCACAAACCTTCCCAGGTTAGAAGTACAAAAGATTCACAAAGAGTACACATGCTGTCAGGCAATCTCTGCATATGCATCAAGACTGGAAAACACTCCCATTGCCTCTCAGACTTGGTTCTTTGCAGTTGCAATTCAGAAAAGTCCTAAACACAAATCTCTTCACAAACGTACTACTATTCCATCCTGTTACCCTTGCCTCTCATGTCTACCTCCACTATGATGTTACATTTCTGACCCCCTCTGTATGTCTACATACTTATTGTCGTCAATTCCCATTGTGAACTTATCATCATCATGTGTCTCTATCGTGATATGTTTGCTACATATCCTGTTGCTATTGACAACGTAAACCATTGCTTTAGTGAAACTATAATTGCTGCAGCCATGTTTTCATGCTCATGCCAACGGTACCTGAAGGAAAAGCAGTTCCACGATGTTTGAAGCCTCTCTTTTGCATCTGTGCTCTCGAGGTGAGAAAGTGATGATTAGCTCGCTTAGCTTAAAAAGTTTACATTCCAGTCACATCTAAAGGTTGTCTCTTTCCCTTCCCATGATTGCAGTCCCTGATACCCGTTTAGTAATTTTGTTTCCCCCCTAAATTATGTGGTTTTCCATTGAAAGGCTATCTATTTTCTAAAATACTATGGGCATATTATCAAGCACGGCGTTAACATTATCGCCGCTTTAGGCAATAATGGGCTTGATAATATACCGCAGAGAATTCCAATAGAAGCCCATGTTGACACCAGAACATGGGCTTCTATTGGAATTCTCAAGGGCATATCATCAAGCCCATTATCGCCACTTTAGCGGCAGATTTCTGCCGCTAAAGCGGCGATAATTTTAACGCAGTTTCTTAATAATATGCCCCTATGTATTTGTGTCTTGTCTTTGCTTACCAGCACTCTTTTTTACACAACTGTTGGGACACTGTAACGTGAACTGAAAACGCAGTCTGGGTTCAACAGATAGGTTTATTTCGAAATGCACCCTTGCCACCACTCGCCACGGAAGCTGCAGTCAACAACTCGCAGTATTTTCTTAAACATAACCACACATTGGATGGCTGACATTCCAGACCATTGTCGTGCACAAAGCGTGACCAGCCAATAAGCACATCGCACATCTTTCCCTTAATAATTAACACAGATAAATGTACGGTTGCAGGAAAATGGGGTAAATTTCTGGAGCACCAAAAGGTACTAAGGGGCATATCAGCAAGGGCCGGCGATAATTATCGCTCAGCGCTCTTAGCGTGAGGATAATTATCGCCGGCCAACTCTGAATGTTATCACGGAGATAGCGTGCTATTAGCAACTCTTATCTCCAAAGGGATAAAATTCAGAGCGCTAACAGCCAAATGTGAGATTATCGCTGGAAATCCATCGATAATCACACAACTTTTGGCGATAGCTTGCTGATAGGGTCTCACATACTTAGCCATGATATCCACTGTCCATAGGATATCATGGCTAAGTCAGTTTCAAAGCAGGCGTAAGGAAAGTAGCGATAACAGAGGTTATCGCTACTTTTCTTGTCGCAATGCTGCTTTGCGTGAGGCTTGATAATAGGAGAAATGTCGCTTAGCGACATTTCTCCCGTTATCCTGGGGAGGAAAGCCCACTTTGCATCTCATTAGAGATGCAAAGATGGGCGTTAAGGGAAATGGCGATCAGGCAAGGTTTCACGTGATAGCGTGACCTTCCTGATAAGGCGATAAAATTATCGCCGCTTTTCGTCCGAAAACGGACGCAAAAGCGGCGATAATTTTTTATCGCCTGCTTGTTGATATGCTCCTTAGTAAGAACACACAGAGGATAGAGGGGAAAGGGTAGGGAAATGGAAAAACGGGAAATAATAAAATATGGACAACTTCCTGAGCGTACTCAAACAGAGGGGTTTGCTTTCAGTGTTCTGTTTCAAGATCATGGTTATAAAAAGAAAAAGATGTCGACTTCCCTTTTGCTTGTATCGACTGGGATGTCACTGTGTCTGTTTGGGAGGGGCCACGATTGCCCACTTAATTGAAGCATCTGAAAATCTGGAGTGAGAGGCCTCGTTCCCTGCTGCTTTACCTCACCTCATAGCAGCATTGTTATTGATCACTACAAGTCTGTATCTTTCCATGTCACTTTTGTCAAGGTACAAAATACTATTACTGTCTGCATCTCACACTGCACTTGTGCATTGCTATGTGTTAAACCCAGACTCTCCCTTCCATACTTGCTCTTGATTATCCCTTTGCAAAATATAAATTACGCCAGCCTAATTTGCATAATTTCAGGAATTTTGAATTATGCTTTCTACCCGACATTCCCAAAATTATGCCATTATGCCACTTTGCATAATTAAGTGCCGTTTGAGGAAAAGTTAACTGAAACTGGCGATTTTTTGTGGTGAAAATTTACTGCACATACATGGAAACAGAAAAATTCGATTGGCTGTTTGAGTTGATTCTGTTTTTGAACTTATTATAAAAGTGAAATGCTTTCTAGCATCAAAATGTAATGCAATATATTCTATGGATTTGCATTTTGCTTAATTATTCATATTTTTGTGCAATTTTGCGAAAAATGTATGCAGTTACACAAAGGCAAATTGCTAAAATGCCACATGTCCCTACTCTTGATGGTGAACCCCCAGACTGCATCCTTACCCAGCCCACCCAAACCTCATGTTGATCTCCCCTTTTCCAAACTGAGATCTTCATTATTATGTTGATGGTTCTTGTCTCAGAAATGATAAAGGTACCGCATTTCAGGCTCTGCTATATGTTCTCAGCATGACTTTTTTGAAAGCACTGGGTCCCATGTGAAAGGTTTAATTGGTGCTGTTGATCACCTTCTAAAGCCGCAATTGTTAAATGTGCTATCCATCATTCTGCACAAGACTTGGGGAGGCTATTCACAAAGGTAAGCTTACATGTGAGTAAATCTACGAGTGTAAACTTACTCAAAAGCATAGACTTACATGTCCCAACCACCTGGATTCAGGGTATGGAGCTTAGCTTTACAACGGCAAAGTTACTTCTTGTAACTTATAACACGCAAGCAGAGGTCTCCGCCAGAGTGGACATTTCTCTATGGTAAACTTTAGTCAAAAGGTTAAATGTTTATTGAGGTAAAGATATTTTAATGTAAAAATGTAAATTACTTTAAAATATATTTTGAAATGTAGAACAAAATTCAATAAATGCTACAGAATTATTAAATTAACTTGCAATTAAATATTAATTATCTTTAACATATTAAATGAAATAAAAATTATTTTTCTTAGAATTTGCAAAATAAAATCCAACCTAAAGTGTAACATTTTTATTTATTTTCTATGCAGTAAGACTTTTTTTAAATTATGCAGAAAATTAATCAAAATTCTTTAAATTCTTTTTGTAAAAAAAAAACTAGTTACATTAACATTTACATTTAAAAAAAAGGCTATTAACATATTTTAGGAGAAATTAATAATTATGTTGCATTTCCATTTAATGTTTTAACATTAAATTAATTTATATTTAAAAAAAATTAAAATAAGTTAATTTAATTTAAAATTAATTTCTTCCTATGCGCTTATATTTTAAGAGCCTCTCTCCATTGCGTTCTATAGGGAGGGATGGCTGCGGCAGACCACGTCTCCGAGTAGCCACAGGTGATGCAGCCCTGCCCCCAGCACAGGAGTTTTGGCATTCGGCGTTTCGGCGTTCCTGAGTGTGTGCATTGTGAAAGCACGGGGCTCCTGCTGGCGGCCCCCTAGTGAAAGTACGGAGCTTCTATTGGCGGCCCCCCTTTGATGATCGGCTGATACGCGGAGTTTGGATTTCGTCACAGCTATTTGCTTTTCTACCGGGATGGCATTGGCAGAGACGTTTTAATGCATGGGCAAAGTGGGCTCTGGCCCAGGGCCCCAGCCTTTCAGGGGGCCCCCTGACAGAGTCAGCTCTGTTCTCCAGAGTTTTGCCCTAATGACCTTGAATATTTCTCAAACAGATTGTTTTAAATACTGTTTTCCTTTAATGTATTTTTATGTACCTGATGTGTGAGAGTCTAGTACAGCCATTTTGCAGAGAAATGTTGTGTTTATGTTTCATGCAATATACATAAAAGAATTTTCTTTAAGATCAAAACAAGGCCTAACATATAAGAAATGGGAGGGCGTCACAGAGATTATTTGCAGTAATATTGGTGAGCTGCTGCTGTGTTATAATATTGAAAACACACATAACTATTCCTGAGTATTAGATGTAAACACATTTAGGGCCTTATTTATGAAAAGTGATGCATCGCTGTGTGAAAACAGGGATGTGTCACTTCTTAGCGCGCCCTCCTTGCGACATGATGGATGCGTCCTATTTACTGTATGACGCATCATGTCACAAGGAGTTACAGATACAGCAGTATTTCTGACGTATTTGTAGGCGCACAAGTGATGCATTGCTGGGGTGTGTCTGAAAATAGACGCAGCTACAGTAATGTGTCCTTTCACATGGGGCAAGCCCCATGTGAAAGGCCCTGCATCAGTCTTACACCTGCTGTGTGGCAGGTGTATGATTTTTACACAATGGCGTCCTAGAAGTGGCGCACTGAGTTCTCATAGATTTCAATGCGCCACTTTTACGAGACTTTTTGCGGGGCAACACCCACCCTGCATACATTATACCTGGCGCAGGTATAATGTGTTGCAGGGGTTTACAAAGTGACGCATCTGCCTAGATGCGTCACTTTGTAAATAGGGCACAACATGGCAAATTTTTTTACGCTGCCAGTGCGTCACAAAACATGACGTACCGGTGGCATAAAAGGCCCTTAGAATTTGAACGAGTGTTCCTTTGCACTCTCAGGGACCTAATGAAATGAAATAGTGTATTTATCAAAGAGCGCAGCTACTCAGACTAGAGTGTCCTGGCACGTGACAGCGGGAGGAAAACGTGTGTTAAGGTTCTTCCTGAAAGAGAGTAGGTCTGTGGTTAGTCTCAGAGACTCAGGGAGGCTATTCCACAATTTTGCACTTAGAAAGCAGAGGGATCTGCCTCCTGTGCGGGCAGGGCATATTTTAGGCACGATGGCGAGATTGGCTTTGGAACATCTTAGGGGTATAGATGTTGTGTAGCAATTAACTCACTTATTTAGGTAGCCGGCTTCAAAAGCTTTAAAGAAGATGGTCATCGCTTCGAAGTCGATCCGTTCTTTTATGCAGAGCCAGTGTAGAGACTTAAGAATAGGTGTCATACTAAATCTGGGTTTAGGTCTCAGGATGTCTCTGGCCGCCGCGTTTTGTACTACTTGTAGGCGCTGGATTTGGAAAGACCAGAGTACAAGCTGTTGACATAGTCAAGCTTATATGTGACCAGAGCCTGCACCGTGATCTTTCTGCTCTCAAGTGTTAACAGTGGCAGGATTTGTTTTAGCATCCAGAGTATGCCAAAGCAAGCGCCAGTTAGATTTTTAATTTGAAAGCGCATGGAGAGTGTCTTGTCTAAAACAATTCCTACGTTTTTGACTTTCTCCTTTTCCGCGATCGGGGGCGGCAGGTCTTTTGGCCACCAACTGCTCCTGTCAGGTGTTTCTGGATTACCAAAGAAAACAACTTCAGTTTTGTCAGGATTGCACTTCAGCTGATAGATCTTTAGCCAGTTAAAAACCTTTGTGAGGCAAGACCTAATCATTGCCCCGTCAAAGTCGGTTCCTTTTTTACACGTAAAAATCAGCTGAGTGTCTTCAGCATAAGAAACAATTTTGGCGCCCTCTTCCTCTACCAGAAATGCAAGGGGGATATATAATAAAAAGGGTAGGACTGAGAATGGAGCCCTGAGGGACACCTACATTCATGGCCGGAACCGGGGATGAGAAAGGGAGGAGCCAGATGTCCTGAGATCTATTTGCCAAGAAAGATGACTTCCATGTTCAGGCAGTCCCTGCCAGGCCGATGTTAGCAAGTCTCTCCAGGAGCCTCTCATGTGGGACCATATCGAAGGCAGCCGACAGATCGAGCAGTATCAATACGTCCTTGCCTCCCTGGTCCAGCTTACCCTTGAGAAATTCAGTCACTTCCAGCAGAGAAGATTCCGTACTGTAGTTAGCCCTAAAACCGAATTGGGATTAATGAAGGAGCTTCCCATTTTCCATGTGTTTTTGGAGGGCCTTGTTTACATGCTTCTCTAATACTTTGGAGAGGGCCGGAAGAAGGGAGATTGGCCTGTAGTTGGCAGGGTCCTTCGGTTTGGCATCAGCCTTTTTTATCAGTGGAAGGATCTTAGCATTCTTCCATAATTTCAGTATGTTGTCTGAGGAGAGGGAAGCATTAAAGAGCTGGTTTACCGTGGGGTTTATGGTGGGAGCTAATAGGTTCAGGATATTCGCTGGACATAGGACGGTAGGAGAGCCAGACTTAATGCTTTGGAGAAGGGTCAGTGACTCTTCAAGCTGAAACTCAGGGAAAGCTAGTAAAGATGGAGGATCCAAGAGGTGAAATTTGCTATTAGAACTAAGGTAGAAGGTCAGTTCTTCCTCTGAGATGTTAGGGAAGGCTTGTTGGATCACGGACATCTTTTTGTGGAAGATTTAAGCTATTTGCTTAGACCATTCTTCCTTGCATGGCCCTTCCTTTGTGCCGACTTTCGGGGCGGTAAAGGATTTGACTATGCTAAAGATTTCCTTACTCTTATTTTGGGCATTTATTATCTTGGTTTGAAAGAAGTTTTTCTTGGCTGCCTTCACGAGAATGTAATTAGCTTTTAAGTTGTCTTTATACACCTTCCTGTCCTCAGGTAGATAGGATTTACACCATTTCCGTTCCATTTTTCTACAAATTCTTTTCCTAGATCGGAGGGAATTGTTAAATCATGGAGCTGGTGGGGTCAAACTCTATGAGAAGCGCGACACAACCAGTACCGCTGCATCAATGTTGGTTCGGAGCCATGAATATATTGAGGGGGCGTCCGAGTCGGGGCAGCCAGACAGCTCCGGTGAGGAATGACCAAGGGCGTCTGCGAACATCGGGATGGATATTTAATGGAACGTCCTGTAATTAGGGACCCTCTGCCCTGCGTTAGCTCGAGGGGCAGTTGGGAATGACGAATTTTAATAGGAGGTGGTCAGAACAGATAATGGGAAGAGGTAGGCTTACTGATATGTCAAAGTTGTGAAAGATTTGATCTAGGGTATGGCCGTACTCATGGGTGGCCGAAGAAATAGATGGAAACATGTTGTAGGCCTGCAGAGTCTCCAACAAGGAAATTGTTTGAGGGTCTTTTCCATTGTCCATATGTATATTGAAATCTCCCAGAATAAGGCAGTTGTATTTTAAGGCCAGGGAGGTGGTGGCTGTATTAAGCGTACTAATAAAATTTCCAATGGCACTGGGAGGTCTGTAAATCAGAAAACCAGCTAAGCTATGATGGGGGGGATAAGGTAAAGCAGAAGCCTAAGGGCTCTGCGCCCTCGATGTTTTCCATCGGGATGGGAGAGCAGTCTAGTTTTTGATTGTAAATTATGGTAACACCACCCCCTTCCCACTCGGCCGGTCCCTCCTAAGGATTTTATAACCCGTAGGGATGGCCGAGGTGATAGTAGGGTTGGAGGCTTCAGACAGCCTGGTCTCAGTGAGAAATAAAAGATCAGGCTGTTCGTCTAAAGGTAGGCCATAAATGTGTGGTTCATGCTTTTGCATAGAGCGACAATTTAAAAGGGTGGCCTTTAAGTCCTCTGTTTTCTTATTGTTTTTACACTTATTGTTGCATGGGAGGATCTTGGGTGTGAGTTTCCTGGGCTGGAGGAGAGACAAGTTGCACTTATTGCATCAAAAGTCTACCTAGAAGCTCGGATCATCCGCTGTACACTGACATAATGGTAGCTGCCTAAGGCTAAGCAGTTTTTCCCTATTGTACTATAGGGGAAGAAACTCACCGGAGGGGAACTGGGCAGCATGGCCGGCACTGGACGCCTCCGGAACGCCTCCAGGCGCAGACGGGCTTGCCTTTGGTGCGCCTTCGGTGCGCCCGCTGCGCGCGTCCGTTTGCATCAGGAATATATAGGCTAATACCAATGATGCAAACTGGATCGCTAACACAGCTGAGGAAGAGGAAACTGAGTGGACAGTAGTGTGGAGCCCGATAGTAGCCCCAGCCCTCCGCACAATCGGCGTATCAGCCGCGGCAGATCAGGACTGGGGGAAAAGCGAGATGCGAAACGAAGCAGCTAAGGAGGTGTAGGCAAGCAGAATCAGGTAAAGTGCAAGTGAGCGTAGGTAGGAGAAATTGTTAAAAAGCACAGAGTAATTAAGCAACACATATTCAATTTAAAATGTATTAAAAACATAGTAGCATGGCAGGAAACACTAAATCCTACCACTGTCAGCTGCACGCGTCTGTTTGCATCGGGAATGTATAGGCTAATGCCTATGATGAAAACTGGATCACTAACACAGCTGAGGAAGCGGAAACTGTGTGGGAAACAGGGGCTCAAATTGGAACATAAATTCAAAGTTGTTCTGAACAGGGGCCCCCAAAATATGTTTGGCCCAGGGCCCCCAAGATCCTTAAGATGTCCCTGGGCATTGGATCAGCAGGAGGTGCTGGTGGCTGAAGTGTTAACGGTGCTGGGGGTCATGCTACAAGGGAAACGCCAGGAGATTCTAAGGAGGCTGCAGGCTGAGGAGGTCGAAGAGGTGAAGAGGTGCAGAGCCTGAAGCAAGAGGCAGGAGGTAGGAGGTAGGAGGTAGGAGGAACTGACCTCTGTGTATTTAACAGATGAAAACAGTCTAAGTGGTGTATGGGACTTTGAATCCTGGGAGTAGTTTGGTGCGGTTAGGGAGGCACTTAGGCATATTTGGGTACCGAGACTGGAAATCAGAAGAGGAAATGGGAAAGCATCTGAAACATTCGAATGCTGTAGCTAAGGTCGATTCAGCGGCCAGGCTGAAAGCTAAAACCCACTTAGCAAGGTAAAGGCCACTGCGCTAGTATCTAGAACTGAATACAGCGCAAATCTCCCCAGCTTAAACTCTAGTTTTGAAAGCTCAGAAGAAGAACAGCACTTGTCTCCGGCACAGCTAGATGGAGAGACATTTGAGGTACAAAAATCTACGGCGGTCATATCTTCGTTAGTAAGGGAACAACAAGATGTTCCAATAAGTGGGGGCTACAAAAAGGAATTGAAAGGCGCTAAGTATTTTCCTCTCTTTCTAAAACAAGCATCTCTATCGGCTCCTTCTAACCCCTTAACAAAACCACAAGAGGTATCAGGAGAATCGCTAAAGGGTACATCACAGGTCCTGTCACCTCCACTACGAGTCCAGACTTTTGGACATGCTCCATCTTCTCCCTTAAATGGGGGTTCGGCAGCGCAAAATGAGGACAATTCTTTGAACGATCAAGTAACATCGCCAGCTTTAATAGCATGTACGGCGCAGAATCAGACCCAGTTGGTGTTGCTATTGCCTGAAGATATAAGAATGTCATCAGCAGAGGCTCAAAAACAGCTGCAGCCACAGGCTCTACTCCAGCCTCAGACACAAGGGCAGCTGTCGGGTGGAACTCGTCTGGAGATTGAGGGTTTACTAACCGGAAATCAAAAGCCTGATGGGAATGCTTCTCAAGACAGTTGTAAGCCCTCGACAGAAGGGAGCACTACGCAACAGATGGATATAAAGGATATGCTGAACCTTATCCTGGAAGAGATTAGGGAGATGAAAAAAATTACAAGAGTTCAAGATTGCCTCCCTTCATCAGCGTCTAGGTAAAATTGAAGAGGCAGTGGCCTGTTTCCCAGCCAGATTGCAGGAAGCTGACACAAGAATCACACCACTAGAAGATCAGATGAGTGACATGTGTTTGAAAGTGAATGAAGCAGTGAAAAATAAAACTTTTCTAGAGAACAAACTCGAGGAACTCGAGAATCACTCCCGAAGGTCGAATCTTCGAATAGTGCGGGTCCCCAAAAGGATCGAGGGGGCTCAAACTTTCCAATGGGCCGATACATTTGTTAAACAAAAGGTCCTCCCAGAAATTAAAGGAGATCTAACAATTACAAGGGCACACTGAGTTCCCGCTCACCCTGTGCCAAATTCAAAGATACCACAAACAATCTTGCTGAATTTTGCTGATTTCCGTGTTAAGGAGAGAATTTTGGCGAAATCGATACAGCAAAGACAATTTTCTATAAATGAATCTATTGAATGTCGCATATTTTCTGACATGTCAGTTGCTGCAGCGCGTAGGGATTTGTGAAGATGCTTTACCTGTTTACAGCTCAGGGTGCCCAGTCCTCAATAGCACAACAATCAAAGCTCCGTGTTCTTGTGAAAGGGAAGTTTCATCTTTTCTCAAATTTAGAAGACACCCAGGGCTTATAGAAATAAATTTCTTTTAGAAGTTGAAAATGATTTGTGGGTACATAGAAGTTGAAAATGATTTGGGGGTCCAATAGGAAGTTTAAGCTTCTTCAATGCGGGGGGTAGCAAGGTCACCAAGGGTGTAGTTCCATGACACCCAACAGGTTTGCAGGGAGGGCTGAAATGTGCCTAGCGTGGCTAGTGGGGGGTTCCACATTTCAGGGGGAGGGGGTCCGGGGCTGGGGGATTATGGCAGTAAAAAGAGCAGATGCAAACAGGACTTAGATGATTGGAAAAGGAGTCTGATCCAAAATATTTACTGTAGATAGTGGAAACATGAATGGATATAGAAGGTGTTGTATTATATTGTTAAATGCTAATGGTATGTTGAATAGACAAAAATACGGGGGGCTTATAGGATGGCTTGCCACGTTAAGGTCTCAAGTCCTCTTCATTCAAGAAACCTTCCCAAAACAAATCTACCAAGGCTTTTTATCCCAGGGGTGTTTTCTAGAGCCTTTTTTGCCTCAGCCGGGGTGGCGATGAGAGGGATAGCCATTTCTTTTTGTAGAAATATGGCCTGGGAATTTGTCCAAGTAAAGAGAGATCCCCAGGGAAGATGGATATGGGTCATGGTAAGGATTAACGAGAGCATAATGAATTTTATAAATTACTATGGCCCTGTTATGGACGATCCAATTGTATTATCAACGTTACATGAACTTCTTATTGGTGTCCCCGGTCAGATTGTCTTGGGTGGGGATTTTAACTACATTCAAGATTTAAAAGAAGACACCTCAAACAAAACTAAAAAACAGCTGAAGCCAAAGACTAAAAAATTCTTTGAGGCTTTAATACAAGATCTTCAGCTAAATGACTCATGGCGAAAAGTTAATCATGGTATTCGCGATTATACCTGCTTCTCTCGCCAATTTCAGGCAGCTTTACGAATAGATTATTTTTTATCATCTCGTTCCCTAGTTCTCGTAGAAGCAGAAATCAGTGTGAATGCTTTCTCGGACTACTCCTATGTTAAAGTGGAACTAGAAATTGAGGATGTAGGGAGGAGGAGGTCCAGGTGACAGATGGACCGCCTCCTTCTTCAAGATCTTTAATGGGTAAAAGGATTTAGAGAGTGGATACTTGATTTTTTTTAAAGGAACGAGGGGTTGGCTGAACTTTTCTCAGTATGGGATGGATTCAAGGCGGCATTTCGTGGACAATTGATTGCTCTTTCAGCAGCACAGGCAAAAAGTCGATGTATGAAAATTGCAGAATTACAGCTAGCCCTGGAAAATGCCGCAAGTTTCCAAAATTCCCCCTTACGGGGTCAGTGGGAAAAAGAGGGCGCTGAGGGATTATTTTATTGTGGAGGAAATTAACAGTTCACGGACCTATCAACAACTGGTTTATGAGGAAAGTCAGATGGTGGGAAAACTTCTAGCATGGTCCACTAAGACATGGCAAGAATCGGCCCTTATCATGGAAGTAATAGATCCTAAGACCAGTTTAGCAGTGACTGATAGGAAAGGGATCGCTTGTGTTTTTGTCGAACACCATAAACCGCTCTATACCACTAAATATATGGTCAGCCAGGAAGTGTTACATGAATATTTTGCAGGGGTAGAACTTCTGAGGCTATCCAAAAGCTTAGTTGATCAGGTGCAACTGGATATACTACCAGCAGATATTTTGGCTGTCTTAAAGTCTATTGCTGGAGCGAAAGCTTGTGGTGAAGACGGATTGCCTATTGAATTTAGTAGTTGCTAAAGAGCTGATCCCCTTTTTGATGAAACTGTTTAACTATGTAAAGCTTGGAGGTATTGTCCCCCCTGAGTTTAAGAAGGCAATTGTGGTGAGTTTTGTGACAAAGGGCAAGAACTCCAACAATGTTAATTCATATAGACCAATCAGTCTGGTAAACGCTGATTACAAGATTTTGATGAAGATCTTGGCACAGCGATTCACCCCATTAGCCCAGGAAGTGATTCATGGTGACCAGTCTGGGTTTGTTACTGGGAGGACTATGTCATCCAATACAGGGTTTTTGATTCAAGCGCTCGACACCGGCTTGTATTTTGATGGTTGACGTTGAAAAAGCATTTGATTTGGTTAATTGGGACGCCTTATTCTTTGGTCTAGGTAGGTTTGGTGTTCCGTCTCAAGTTATTACTATGCTTCGGAACATCTATCAGGGGGCGCAGGCTCAGTTGGTAATTAATGCAACCCAAGTAGGGTCAGTAGATATCAATCGAGGGTGTCTGCTTTTGCCCCTATTATTTACGTTCTTTATAGAACCTCTGGCTATTAAAATCCGAGCTAACACGGATATCCAAGCCCCAATTCAGGGTATGGCAAAATTAAAGCTGTTTGCTGATGACGCTATTTTATATCTCAGCTCCGAAAGGCAGAATTTAGACCGGACCCTAGCCGAATTTAGCAAATTCAAACTTATTGGGGGCTATAAAATCAACCAAAACAAAACTGAGATTTTACCGTTGAACACTGGTATGGAATTTCTCCCGGCAAATTTAAAACAGCAGGTTCTTAGATCAGATCCTATACGGTATCTGGGGATCTTTGTTACAGGTCAATATGGGCAGCTATTTAAATTGAACTACATGGCAACAAGTAGAAAAATGCAGAAATTATTGGAAAATGGGTCACGCCTTCCGTTAACCTTGATAGGTCGTGTTGCACTTATTAAGATGTCAATACTTCCTCTTTTAATTTTTTTGTTTACTAACATACCTATTAAGATTAATATCAGCTACTTTAAAGGGCTTGAATCCATGATCAGGTCGTTTGTATGGAATAAGAAGGCTTCCAGAGTCAGACTCCCAGTCTTACAACTCGACACGAATTTAGGCAGGTTGGCATTACTGCATATTCGAACATACTATGAGTCAGCGATTTTGGATTTAACAGCCTGTTTATTATCCAGTACAGGGCGATTAGATAAATTCTTTTTGGAGAGGATGATACAAGAAGCTGGCTCGCAGACCCAAAATTTCTTAAAACTTCAAAACTCCCCCAAAAAACTAGATATAAAACTCTCCTGGAATTTTCTAGGAGATTACAGGTTTTTTTTAAACAAAGTGGCTTTTCTGGGCTTCACGTATTAAAGTTAAGCGAGTGTAAAAAGTATGAGCCTGCATATTCACTCCAGTCATTTTAAGATTTGGAAGGATTGCAGTTTGGAAGTATTGGGGCATTTTATTATTCAGGAAAGAGTGATCACTTGGCAAGAAGAACCGATCAGATGTCGTGATCGCAATAAGCCTGTCTTTTTTTAATATTTACAAATTGTACATTTTATGAACAAAAATAATCTTTTATCTTGTGGTGTTCCAACCAAATTGGCGACTGTGTTATTTACTGTAAATGTTAGAGGGATAGGCAACTGGTACCGGCTGCTGCGCTCCCAAAACGAATCGCCATTGGTTGAGAAGTTTTTGGATAGAGTAACACAGGAGACCCAATGTTCCTTTTCTAGTCGGCAGTGGTAGGCCTTACCCCTAACAGGCAGTAGAGCTTTAAGAGCCGCCAATTTTAAAAGAATGGCGTTCTTGTCCTGTTGGATGGCTTACTTTACCCCCAAGGCGTTGAATACAATCTATCCTGAGGTGGAGAATAGATGTTTTCGTTGTCTGGCTGAAGGTGAAGGGGGATGGAGACATACATTCTTCACCTGTCCAAAACTAGGGGTGTTTTGGGATAGGATCTTTGCGGCCATAAGTCGGGCATTCCAGAAACCGTTTGATCCCTCTTTGGTATAACGAGCCGGGGGGGAGCTAATCTGTCAAAATCAGAGGGGACATTTTTAGCTATCTCGACTCTTGTCGTCGCTCCTTAGTTCTACAAAATTGGAGATTGACAGAAGCGCCTTTATATGAGAAATGGTTATACAAGATGAAGCGCACCTGGACCTTTGAAGAAGCTTATGCAATGCGCGTGGGGGCAACTAAAAAGTTTACTGCAACTTGGAAATACTTAGCTGCTCTAGAAATTTAAGCCAGGTCGTTTGTTGCACTTCAGCACTTTGGCACTATAGAAACCCAGAAGATTGTATTCTAGATAGCTATTTGTAAGATGGGGAGAGAACAAAAATCTTAAATTGAATGTAAATGTATATGAGGAGAGCACTGCTGGCCGGCTTGCGACAAGAATCTTATTTTAACTCGTATTCAGATCTTTTTACAGCTATATTACATCAATTCAATTGAAAAATTCACCAATGTCTATTTCTGTCTTGTTATCATGTATTTAATGAGATTGTCAGGCAGAGTATTATTGTAATTAATATGTTTTTGATTACTTGATTTTTATCCTTGTTGCTCTGCTTAATAAAAATATATATACATTAAAATAAATGTTCTATGGGGGTGTTGCAGTACCGGTGGTTAGCCACATGTATCGCTGGACTCACTCCTCCTTTGAGCTGGAGTACATTTACTATTGTTATGCGTACTTTTTGGCTGTAGTAGGTATAGGAGTCCTCTTGTGAACAACAAAGGGCTTACTTTTTTGTGGATGGGTGAATGACTCTTCTCTTAAGCCCTGTCAAAAACACCCTGCTGCTCATCCATCCCTATGTGGGCCTTTTGCCAAACTTTAAATTGACTTAATATAAATGCATTTCTGCTGCTTCTTATGCGTATGTTCTGGATTTTGTGTTCATATTCTCGCAGTGGATTTACGCCAGCATGTGTGCGGAAGCTGATGCTATTACTGTAGCTAAGAAACTGCTATTCATTCAACTGTTTGTTATCCCTCTTCGGCAAGGGAGTGACAAGGGTACTGACTTCATGTAATCTGTTTGCCAAGAACAATGAAAAACTTTGGGACCCAAACAATACTTAATTGTGCTTAGCACCCTTGGATCTCTGGGAGAGTGGTAAAAAGGAATGGTACTTTAAAGGGAAAAAAAACAAGATTTGTGGTGAAACTGGACTTAAGTGGCCTGATGCTCTATGCACTGAGATCAATTCAACCAATTCCTGACCAAAAGGATAAGCTAGGTCCATTTGAAATTATTATGGGTCACCTCAAAATTGCTTCAGTCTATACCTCTGATGTTTCCAGCTGTACAGAATTGCACTTAAATGGTATGACATTCCACTATTGCAAGCAACTGATTTACTTTCACAGCAGCTTTTTTCTCCTTTTGCTAATAAACATTTTAAGACTTCAATTTGCCAGAGTGCAGAGTTTATTTGACACTATTTACTGTGCTATGTTGCCCTTTGGTCTAACTTTTTGCTCCATAACCCTCTCTAAAAAATATAATAAATGCAATTGATGTTGGTTGAAAACTGGCCAATGCAAATATTTCTTAAGACTTCAATAATGTATTAGATTATTTTGACCACAAAAAAAGTTACATTTTCCATCTCTTTCCATCCACACTGCTTTTTACCCTTGAACCATGCCTGAACGCCCCCCCCTTAATCACCACCTTGTCTGCTTTTCTCATTATAATTTTCCTCTTACCCCATGAGAAAGGAAATCAACTTAAAAGCAAAAAAATGAAAGAAGTGTCTTTAAAATTGATGTTCCCTTTTTTTAAATGTCACCCATCCAGAGTACTGGTAATCTCTCTTCCCTCTAATTGTCGTCTGTCCCCATTGAACTTAGGTGTCCTAAGCATTTGCCAGAAAAATATGGCAAGTCAGGTTTTATATATGTTTTTCATTAATATAGTTGAATTTCTAGAATTTTATTTGCATCAACAAGACCTTGCTTAGAGGTCTAAAGCTCAATAAAATCTTGAAGCAACCTGTCTGCTGCCAGGGACTTGCTTCTGTATTAGGAAACCACCCATGCTTTAGCAGACAAGCATTTCCACTACCAGCAGACATCCAGCTTGCCCACTTTCCTAATGCTGGCTGTGAAAGGGTGGCTGGGTTGTGCACACGTGGTCATGCCAGGAGGGAAATGTACCTGACTTCAAGGTGGTGATGTCTTGCAAAATATTTTGGGTGCAGGCAGAGATTAACTTTTACTGGGACAACTGCTCCATTTTGGGTAACTTTACACAAAGGGTCTGTCTAAATCTGCTATCTCAAGTTGCTGATTTTTGGATAAGGCATTTTGTAATCATAGCACTAGCAGGTAAATCTACAGAGATGATAGCACCTATAGAGTAACTCTACCTCATATTCATCAGCTGAACCAGGCCCAGGGATGCAGTCCCGGACGGTGCTTCATTCTCTTTAAGAGCTGCTGGAGGCCATAAATAGAGCAGTCACTATTGCTTTAGAAGGTCTTGAAACTTCTTAGAAGGTCTGCTTGAGGGATACATATTGTACAGATCTAGCAAATGTCTCGGACTAAAAAAGCCCTTTAGCACTCAGTTCCCCAACAATAACCGGAGGCTGCAGGCTAGATATATTAAAATACTATAGGTACTACTTTGAAACGATTTTCCTTCTACATCTGCAACAAAATAGGCAGATTCATATGTATCTAGCAATGTGATAAAGGTGGCTGAGTGCTTTTTTCAATTCCACTTAGAAGCTGTAATGTAATAAAGAACCCTTGGGTCGGCCAAGGACTATAGGCCCGAGTTAGATCTTAGAGACTTGATGTAGCCCATCATATCGGCCTTCTCAAGTCCCTAGGGGACACCCTAAATCCTGAAATTGTCTCAGAATGCCCAATCTTCCACTTCCATCACTTTATGAAGTAGGGATTTGATGTCCTGACCCCCAGTCATATAAGCGGTCGTAATGGCCCTTAACATCATCCAACCGGTGGCCCACTTTGTCCAACTGAGTATAATGAAAGCACACCTCCTGACAGTGGCTCCAGCTGCGTCAGAGGGGGGGAGGTTTTGTAGGTGAATGTGAGCTATCACCGCTTGAGGGAATAAGAGCTGGTGGGCTGGCCATCTCCGGGTCGACATGCAGTGTGATCAAGGAACAGCGGGGTCTGGAAGCTACCCTCTTGACTGATGAGCATCCTCCAGGCTGACGTAAAGTCCCTAAGATCTGACTCCATCCTCTCTGGGGCCTCGACTTCATCTTGACTAATGGAGGCTACTGCTGGAGCAGGTATAATACTTTTTATTGAAATACCTATTCCATTTTCGTATGTCTTTATTAAGATGACTAGAGATTAATAATAATAATTAATGGTTTACAGAGTCTAAGACTAATCAACCTTATTAACAGAAGAAATACACGTGGGAATGCATCTGCATGGCTAAAATAATAAGTGAACTAAGTTTGTATGCATATTAATGACATAAACGTTGCTTATGTGATGTTATTGTGATTTGCGCTTAAAATAAACATGCACTAATGGCTTTAGATGTTGCATATGGCTAGATAAATGCGCACACATATGGGTATTAGCAGGGGAATAACACTGTATTAATTATTTCTATGTATTAATTACAATTTTATGTTTCTTTGCTTAAGTTGACCATTGTGGCCTATTGCAAGATGGCTGCCGACTGAGGCCTAGCAGTGTCACGGTGGCCGGGATGTTCTCTCCTCAGGATGGCGCTGATGCTCTATAGGGGTCCACCTCTCATCTGCCCCCAGCTCGGAAAACGTATTATACACACGGACTCGGGAGATAGGTGAGCGAGAGAAGGAAGGGGAGGAACAGCTGGGAGAGGGACCTGGAAAGACACAAACACACCATAAGAGATACGATAGCTGATTACACCCCTGTCCTGATACCCAATCTCTCTCCTGTAGCTCTCTCACCTGCCACCTCCTCCACCACCTTGTAGTGAAAGGCGCTAGGCCATGGGAATGCCCGAGATCCCGTTAAAAGGGGTCACTGGATGATGGTCATGAAGCTAGGGTGAGACCTAGTCACTGGTCCCTCAGGAGCACTGTACCTCTGGGAGCAAAGGACAGCACTTCC
This sequence comes from Triturus cristatus, assembly GCF_964204655.1. Classification (NCBI taxonomy): domain Eukaryota; kingdom Metazoa; phylum Chordata; class Amphibia; order Caudata; family Salamandridae; genus Triturus; species Triturus cristatus. The sequence continues at coordinate 470,324,008 of NC_140590.1, read as the reverse complement.
AACCAGTGCTTAATGCCCCAGAGCGCTCTCAAATAGCAGGGTCATATGAGTAAACAAAAGAAGATGCCTCCCTGAAGGCAAAAGGCGACCCAGTACTCACGGTTCCGAAGAGCGGTGAACGGAGGCGGGCGCTACGAGTCTGTACCTGGAACTCCGTGGGCAGAGGAGCGCGCCTGTTCGCGCTGCGACTCTAAACCCGGAACTCCGTGGGCAGAGAAGCGCACCTGTTCGCGCTGCAACTCTGAGCCTGGAACTCCGTGGGCAGAGGAGCGCTGGAGCAGCTTCCGGGAGCCTGGAGTGTCGAGGGCGGAGGTTCTCAGACGCCGTCTTCCAGAGCCCAGAAATCCTGGTGTGGACGTCGACGCAGGAGCGAAGGTGTCTGTGCGAAGGTTCAGCAGAGGGCCGAGGCAGCAGGGTCGAAGGTTCTGCGGAGTGTCGAAGGACAACCAGGAATCATCGGCACCGCTCTCTGGACGCGTTGGGCTATATCCGCTCTGCCGAGCATAACGCGGGTCACGTGGGGCGTGCTCAGCCGAGCGTACCGCGGGTCACGTGGGGCGTGCTCCACTGAGCATTATGGGGAGTGTAGTTCCGGCAGAGTCCGTGTGGGGGAACAGGAGTTTTGCGGTAATGCGAACAGCGCATCACCGGTTCTTGGATCGTGACAAGCAGTATTGAATAAATCTCCTGAAAAATACAATGGAGAGAGGCATTTGCACTGACGGCGACCCTGTACTTTGGCTGACCTGACACGCCATGTCCATGACGATTACTCTGGGATGAGTTCCAAGTGCCCCTGAACGTGAAGAAAATGTTACAACTTAAAGAACACGACCCGATGAACTTGTAATGGTCCCATGGATAAGATACATTTTGCCCTGAGAGACATCCGTAAATGTTGCAAATTAGCCATGGACTTCTAATTTCTATTTCAGCATTTGAAACATAATACGTGTGAATATTATTGAATGTTTCCTAATGAACCAAGATGCCATATTTTTCCACCAATTGAATGTCTTGAAAGTTATGTTTGCAACATTTGGAATGTAGATTTTGGTATAAATAAAGGTAGACTAGAGAGGGCTAGCATTGCTGATTTTGCGCGCCACTTCTTGAACTAATGATCAGAGGTCCCGATGCTGACGGAGAGGACGGTGACTCTACATGACGGCACAGAATTCTGACAGAGTGACCAGTTCTGACTTAGAAACCGACTTTTAGCCAGAATAGGTAAATATGACAAAGATGATATTGCATTTACTAGGCTTTTAACATGCATTTGATTTAGATAAAATAAACTATTATTTGAAATACTGAGTCGGGTGATTATTTCATTGAAATGTTTTATGGAATGTTTTGAGTATTAAGATTTTGCATCAAACCTAAAGCAACTAGTCGATTCGATTGACCCATTTGATGGAGGGACTGTTAGGGTGATTCTAGGGACAGTGGTTCTTTCATCAAAGTAATGCAGATTGATTAAGAACAGATGGTCTTTTTCCCCTTCTGCGAGGCACGGATAGAGTGGTAGAGTGAATGTTGGTGTTATGGGCCCCCCTGTGAAATCATTCCGTCCGTGGAAGTAGAGGGGATTTGGAGACCAAGATCTGCATCACTACCATCTTCCTCTCTCAAACAATAGAAGTAACCATCTTCCCAGATGCAGACATTGTCATGTCTGCTATTAGATGCAGATGTCGCCTGACCGTATCTTTCTAAGAACTGTGAAAGCATCAAGCCCTTTGATCGATGACACATACAGCCAACTAGGTGACATTTGTCTGGGTTAAATGTCTATTTTCCACCATGTCAAGGTTGATTAAGAACACATACTGACAAATAACCAAAAAAATGTAGTCTGAATTGACGCCCTTTTTAGGACCTTATATTTTCATAAGGAAATGTCTAGGAAGCATACCTTGATGCACATAATCTATGTCAGACATTCTTAAACTTATGTCAGAAATTCCACTCTCTGATAAGGTTTAGCATATAAGGACAACCACTTGACCACTTATCAGTAGAGGTCCTTCGCCCAGATTAGGGCTTGAGATCCTGCCAGAGACGACCTCACCAAATTTCTGGCACACTTTGCACTTCGCAGATGCTACATCTCGCCTGAAGCCTTAGGCTGATAACAGTAAGTCCTGGAGGAAGACTGATTGACTGCTACCACAGAATGTGCTTGCCCTTCGTGGGGAATAATGTATTTGCGCCTTAACTGTTAAAGACAGCCTTTGCTGTGATGGAGCAGGTAAAACAAAATTTTGTATACCTCCTCCAACTTGCATGGAATTAATTACGTAATCATTTTAAAATTAATTTAAATAACATGTTTGCAGTGGAAGTGTTATTAATCAACCTTTACACCTTGATAAACATAAAATACACATGGGACTAAATTGCTAATTGCATGGCAAGATAATTAATTAATTAACTATGGTACGCAGACTAACCTTAGATTGTGGTGAAATAGTAAAATTGCATGATTTATGTTGCTTTGTGATCGTTTGTGCATAAAAGTTATTAAGTGGTAAGTGTTATTGCTTTAAATGTTGCTACAGCTAGGAAAATACTAATATATATTGGGATTAGTATGGGTTTGAACATCAGAACTTTCATTTCTATATTTTAATTGCTGTTATGTCTATTTCTGTTTAAGTTGACATTTGGGCCTATTGGTCCGCAGTACCCAAGTTGGCGGAAGCAGATGCTACCATAAGCACGTGATGACTTCTGCACATGCCCAGTTAGCTCTTGAAATCACGAGGTAGCTTGAACTCCTGACATCGTGTTCCCTACCAAGGACAGGAACTTAGGAACTTGACCACAAGCCAATAGATGACTATGTGGGAACAGCGGAAAGGACAATCCAGAACCTGTGAAAAGATGACTTTTTCACCTTGAGGAGATACATTCACTGCTCTCGCCTGGGAGTCAAATGGAATTTAACAATTTGCGCCTTCCTATGCCAAGTCACTATGGAGAACCAGTTTGCGCTGGGAACATTTTAATAACCTGCAGATAACCCCAAACTGTCCAGTCAGAACATTTGGTCTGCCCCTAATGTTACTATATCCAAAATGAAGTAAGGCAGAAGAGGATATAAAAATCGTCTCGTCAATCATTATGTTGGTAATTTGGAGTTGGAGTTGGAAGGGTTGGTTGCAGCAGCGTTCGTTCGTTGATTAATTTGTTAGGTCTTGGTTGTGGCTGCATATATCTTTAGGTTATTTCTTTGTGTTTCTTAAATTCTTTGCTATCAGTCTGAGTGTGGAATTGGTCCATGCTCCGGATTGATGTTCGGACTTTGCTGAAATAATGAACTTTACTACGCTATATCCTGTATTTCGCACGCCGATTGATCCTTTGGTGAGGATTGGACTGCCTGTTCGAGGGAGCCTTCATTTGAGAATGCAGATAACTCCTTCTTTGATTTTAACTTTCATTGTCTTTCTTTGGGTAATGTTTCAATGTACTTTTCTGAAAATCTATGTCGAAGAGTAATTTCTGAATGTTCATTTAATACATTTAGCGATCAAATAACAAGCTCTAGAAAATAAATGACAATTTAAGAGTTTAATTAACGGTAAGATAAACAAAATTGAAATAATAAGAAATGAGTCTGTGGTTCTTAAATTAATTACAGAAAATAACAAATGTTTCCTAGGCTTTAATTGTGTTTTAGCTGGTTCTAATTCACCATCCATCAGTCCAACTAGTTGGTCCATCGACCAAATAGTGGAGTGCCTTGATGTTAATGTCAGGGTTTTGAAGCTGTATATAGAAAGTGTAGATAATGTAAAGCAAATTAATCCTGATAATATGGTAATAAGGTACCTACAGGTCCAGCGCCTTTTCCCCTCCTGTGTTACAGATTCGATTGAGATTGATTGAGTGATGAGCATGTTGGTGTTATGGGCCCCACCAATGAATGAGTGCGTGAATGAGCTGTTGTGAATAAGAATCTGTGACATAAGGAGAATATGTACATTTTGTTATTTGATCGCTCCATCAGCTGTCAACAAGGTATGCAGTGCGTCTCCCTTAGAAACTCTAAAATAAATGCAGCTCTGCCTTCCATGCTCTCACAGTGTAGCGCATAGAAGTAGATGTTAGGGTATTAGGCTCTAGATTACATTGTAAACAAAGCTAGAAATGTTAATTTTATTCTTTGTATTTATAATGTGCCTTCTTGCTGTTTTTAAAATATTCTGTGCAGTTATTTTAGATGTACTTAAAAACAGATTGTTCTGGTAGGAATAAATACTTTTTACTTAAAAGTGTTTATTATTCCTTGTAAAGTGTTTGTGAGATACTATGATTAATTAAATACGGTTTGTTTCTGTTTCCACTGTACCCCCGATACCTTTATGGGATTGTTAGTAACCCAAAACCAATACTCCTATATCAATTACACATTGAATAGTGTTTTGCGGACTACAATAACCATTCATTCACATTCATCGCTGGTGCATTGGGTCAAGTTCACCCATGTCACCAGTGGGTGGGAAGGCACACCTTGTAGAGTTATGACAAAGATGCAACTCATGCAACAAGGAAAAAAATTGAAGTAAGTGGGGGGCCTAAAGATGAAGAAGGAAATGCAGTGAGAGGCTGCCCACATCGGAGCCCCCTGCTGTTGCTGGCAGACTGTGCAAGGGAGGGTTATATACCCTGAATCCAGTCAACAGGTGTATGTGTCTCTCTGAAGAGGAGTAATAATAACTGCCCAATAGATTAGGTGCGAATGGGCCCAGGGTGGGTCCTCTGGTAATGTTGGCTGCTGCAGGCAGGGGTCTCCAGGCAATCACCTCCCTCAAAGGCCACAATCGCCATACCCACAGGCTTTAGCCATGAGAGAGAAGAGAGGACCTTCACGGTCACGGCCGGTCTGGCCCCAGCTGCTGTGTGGCCACAGAGAGGATGATGCAGAGAAAAGGCTGCTATGCCAGAAGCCAGGGTGTCTCTCTCCCTGGACAGCTCCATCGTAAAGAGGCGGTGCTCCGCGGACCCCCCCCCCCCCCCGGTGGTGTCTGCAGATGCAGTGGGCACATCCCAGTGAGAGAAAGCACAAGGAAGAGGAAGGTGTCTCACTCCGCAGTCCAGGCAGGAGCTGCAAGCATGTGCCTCTATGCTAATTGGAGCTATGAGGCAAGTCGGCATTGAGGCTTCTGTTGTCATGCGAGGCCGCTAGTACGGGGCAAGGACGTGGGCCACGCAGAAGTCTCAGCAGCCCACAGGGTATGGGTCAATCCTCAACATCAATAAAAGCATTTATCTTGATAGATGAATAGCTGAGAAATACATGACATGAGGAAACAGATCACAAAAGTCAACCATTCCACACATGTTGGCTCAGAAGGTGACTGAGTAAGCATGACAGAGCTAGAGGTAAACGTGGTATGATCCCATATCTTAAGAAAAGATCCGGCCACTTTCTTAAGAAGTCAGCTATAGACTTGTTTTAGCAACTTAGACCAATCCTCCATCTCCAGAACTATCACCTACAAAAACATAGAAAAGACAGCAAACAGTCTCTGCATTACAGGGTACACTGAGACCCGAAGTGACAGGGCACACTCTACAGCTTGGTTAAATTTGTGGAGTGTAATAACACCCACATGTCCACTGCAATGGACTTTGCAGAAGCAACCCAAACTCTGCTAAGATTGTGACAGCAGGTCGCATGACTCATTTTCCTAATGGATCCCATCTGCATGAAAAACCCTTTATTCATTTTGCACCACATATAAGACCAAATTTAATGGAGGACCACTGTGAATTGGAGGTTCTCTTGCTCGGTCAATTTTCTGTTCCTCCACTAAATATTGACTTGTGGAAAGCTCCAATAGCACCGGAATTACTTCCAGTGTAGCTTCCAGGTGCAGCTCTGCTAGTGTAAGCCTCTGAACTGGCATTCCGTCTGCTGGAGTGCAGCTGGGTCATGGTTATGTGCTGTCTGCCCTACTTAAGGGACTCATTTTCCCTTCCTGCGACCACCATGTGAGGCATGGCAGTCCCAAGTAGGAAAAACCTAAATTGACCCCCTCATGTAGAGAGAAAATTCCCTATGCGCCGGGTACATTTTTTTTGTAAATCTTTTTATTGATTAAACAAATGCCCACTTTGGATGTTTATTTTCCCAGTACAAAAACATTAAGCATGCCTGGGAGAAATGTAGCAAACCTTTAGTACTGTGAAGGGAGCTTTCACCAGTTCAGTGATCATGCCTGGCAAGCGGGGATCTCTCAGTAGGACAGATGGCCACTACCACCGTGGCAGGCTGATGAACCATTCATGACCGTATTATTCATTGGGCCAGGACAAATTCAGTGGCATCCCTGCAGCATGGACAACGCAAAGTGGGCTAACACTCAATCACAGACAGACTCTGCACCAAAGCTAGATTAAGGCATCTTTTTTACAAATGCATAATCTTTTTAATAACTGATTATTGTGGTGCGAGTATTGCATGTAATTTTTGTTTTTCACCCACATACCGTTTGTGTACAACTTTTGATATTACTGAGGTAGTAGTGGCCCTGGAACTAAGTAAAAACGGGAAAGCCCCAGGCCCTGATGGGGTCCCAGTAGATCTCTTTAAATACAATCTGGATCTCTGGTCCCCTATCCTTACCAGAGTATGCACCGCAGCGGCAAAGGTGGGCCTGTTAAATTCTTGGACCAAATCAATCGTGGTCCCAATTTTTAAAAAGGTAGATCGTCAGGACGTTAAATGTTATCGTCCCATCTCTCTATTGGATTCTTTGGGCAAGGTCGTTGGTAGAGTCGTGCTTGAACGTCTCCGGCAGTGGGCTGAGGAGGGACATAATATCTCAGATATCCAATTCGGATTTCGGGAGGGGTTTGGAACAGTGGAGCAGGCCCTTAATCTTAGCCTGATACTGGGAAAATATTTTCAAGCAAAGAAGGACACGGTGTATATGGTCTACGTAGACCTATCCGCCGCCTTCGATTGTGTTTCACACGTAAAACTCTGGACAATCCTGACACACATGGGAGAAGATCCCCCTCTTATAGACTTCCTGAGAGAGCTATACTCAAAAGCATCAGCAAGGGTGCGGTTTGGTACGAAGGGGGAGTTGACGGCGCCTTTTGGAGTAATGCGTGGAGTCAGGCAGGGGTGTATCCTGGCCCCCTTCCTCTTCTCTCTGTACACAAATGGCTTGGAGGTAGAGATGTTTAGGGGGGCTCTGGACCTTCCTCGGGTAAAACGGCGCTTGATTCCCGCCCTACTCTACGCTGATGACGCAGTCATCCTGGCACGCACCTCATGTGAATTACAGAAGTCCCTGAATAGATATGTTGACTTTATAGCTGGGCTGGACTTACAAGTCAATGTTAAAAAAACATTTGTCATGGTAGCAGGCAGAGGAAAAATACGATCAAAGAATATCTACCTTAAAAACCAAAAACTTGAGGTAACTGCCCAGTACTGCTACCTGGGTATTATGATTGACGAAAGACTTAACTGGAGGCCAGCAGTCGAGGCTAGATACCATCTGTTCAAAAGAGCCATAATGTCCTTGATGAGTTTTTCACAGAGATTAGGGAAAAGGCCCCCAGTGGAGTTACTAAAAATTTACATAGCCAAGTGCCAGGCGATTGCTTTGTATGGAGCGGGAATCTGGGGATTTGTAAATGTTGGTGCCCTTCAGGTGGCTGAAAATACTTTCCTCAGATTCCTCCTAGCTACACCAAGTAGTACCTCAATCTATGCTGCTCACCTGGAACTTGGAATCCCTTATTTAGAGGATCTATTATGGATCCAACCATTATTGCTTTGGCGGCGTATCTGGACCTCCGATAAAAATGCCTTAACCCAGGAAATTATGACAGACTCCATGACTCTTGATCACTCTCCAAAAATAAAATGGCTTCGGTATGTAAGAAACTTCTTCAAGGATCTTGGCCTGGAGAAATATTATCTAATACCAAAAAATATTATTGAAATATTGAAGAGAGAGCTGAAAAAACTGGCCTTGACTCATCTAGAGTCTTTGAGCCTGACATCTGAGTCCACAAAATCCTCGGTCCTCCATGCTAACATGATTCAGACTACTTACTCTATCCAGCCATATCTAACATTACAGATTAGTACCTATGATAGAATGTTACTGACAAGTTTCAGATTGAACTTTTTTTATAGACTAGTAACCTTCCCTGAGAGAAATACGTGGGATGTAACTCTCACTCTTTGTCCTTGTGATGATGAATCAATGCAGTCTAATTTACATACAATTTTGTTTTGTAAATTTTATCATTCACACAGGAAGGTTTGGCTACTATCGCTATTAAAACGATGGGGACTTAGACAATGTCGCCCTGCCATGCTACGCCTCCAACTGCTAGAATCTGAACTGGTGTGTTATCTCGTTCTTAACTTTCTAAAATGTATTATAAAGCATAGGAAAAATCTGTAAAATTCATGCTGGTCCTAAGCCCTGATGATGTAATGATATTTCGAGAGTCCTTATTTGTAGGATATACGATTTTGTAACGGTGTGAATTCCAATTTTAATTTTAATCTTGTAATATTACTCTTGTTTTAACATGTATTTCTATGCTCAACATGTTCCTTTTATGGTTTTTCATTGTGAAAAAAAAACGAATAAAGAAGATATTATTATTATTATTATAACTTTTGCTTCGGGAAGGATCATTTGAGCTGAAAAGGGCATCTTTACAAGGAAACTGCCGGAGTGCGGACTTAAGCCTAAATTGCTAACGCCATGCTCCGACAGTTTCAAAATGCAGGGATTCACCGTATTTACAAGAATGCGGCGCACCCCGGCATTTCCCCCAGCGTTGGTGCTAAATTTAGCTGCCTAGCGCCTAACTTCCTGCACATAAACAATCAATAATGGTGATTTGTAATTTCTATGTGTGCTGCAGAACGCAGCACATATAGAAGTTGCAACTCGTCATTTTCTAATGATTGTTTATCTGCAGGAAGGGACAACTTCCTGCACATGAACAATCAATACTGGCAATTTGCTCACACATAGAAACAGAAACACTGGGGAGAAATTAATAATTTCTCCTTGTTGTGCCAGGCTAAGACCAGGTTTTTCCTGGTCTTATTTTTGGCACTGCCCATATTTACGCCACCCTTGTAAACAGGGGGCAGCGTCAAAAAAGCAATGGGTGTTGCAGTGGAACACCCACTTCAATACCCATTGCCCTCTCCTTTCACGCTAAGTGCTGCATGAAAGTGGCATTATTTACAGGGCAGCGTTAGGTGCCTTGTAAATAAGGCAAAGGGTTTATCGTCAGCAGAACGTCACTAAAAGTGATGTTCGGTGGCGAGCAGCTCTGGTAAATATGCCCCACGGTGTGTGCTGAGGTTGCACGTGCTGTGCTAGCAACGTTCACTGAGTGACTTTTGAAACTGTTTTGAAAATACACAGAATGTTTATCTTGTGTGACATTTGTATGACGGTATACATTGTATGCAATTTTCAAGAGTCTACCAAGTGTAATTCGCATAGTATGGGTAATTTGCGAATGATATACACTGGGAAAAATCTTGATTTTACTCACGACTAAACAAAGTGCTAAGAAATCAGGTAACTGGTGAACGCGTACAGTACCAACACTGTGCATATTAAGCTACATACCATAGTGCGAAAGCTTCAAAATCCTAGGATCAAAGGTTTTAGCTGTGGAACACTCCCTGTTGCAAGAGAATATTCCCTCAGAGTTGCGGTGTGAGATTGCTGCTTGCTGAATGAAAGCACGCTCTATGATTGACACCTCCGCTACTCACTTACTATCTGCGTGTCTTAAATGATGCATTAATCAGAGACAGCTGAAAAAGGGGTTCACAACTTTTAGAATTACAAACAGCAAAAAGCTGCCTCCAAAGTTTTTTCCAGGGTGGCCGGCAGAATGAACCGGAAGTGCACGGCCCGGGGTCTTTAGGGAGGGCTGTCATTGGGCCGCAGAGCCAGATGCTCTGCTAGGCGCACACTGGGCCGCTTGTGAGACCATCACCAGCACGAGCGACAGGCACAAGGAAACTCAACTGCCCCAGGAAACAAAAGAAGCTGGTGTCAGATATGGGCAGGGAAGTGCGGCAAGAGACATCTGGGCATTTGAGATGAAAGTGTGAGCGTGTGGTCTGCAACACTCCTGGGGGTGACACGCATAAAGGGGGGTCCTCATTAGAAACAGTACACAAATACTTAAAAGGGTGATCTGCGTGCATTGCCTCTGACCCCCTCTTTTGTCACATATTTAAGACAGTTTGCTGACAGGGGTCACACCACCCCTCACACTGCCGAGGGACTAGTCAATCATTAACTGGTCTCTGTAAAGAACCAGATACTTCTGTGATGGCGTTCACACGCAAACTGCATTTTTCTTTGCAGTGTACTTTGAAAATTACCTCCAAGTTAAGCAATATTAGGAAACAAGCATTGGCAAAGCAAATAGGTCTCGCCTACGGGAGAGCTATTACTTTTGTCAATGTTATTTAGTCATGTTGTACAGCAGTGTGACAGCTGTACATCATGACAAAGTAAAAAACAAGCATTTGCAATGCAATAGGTCTCTCATTACTAAAAGTATGAGCTATTGGCGTTGCATTATTATTTGCAACGACAGTGGCTCAAACTTTCTGTAATGTGAGACCTATTGCATTGCAAATGCTTGTTTCCTTTTCCAGCACTATATTCGTCATGCAAAATAATTAAATTAATAATACATCATTTGTGTAGATTAGATGTTCCTTTCAAGTTAAATACACCAAGAATTCTGAATGAACTGGAACCAGAAAAATGTTATTGTATGAAAGGTAATGTCAACTATGCCACGTGTGCATTTTTTGTACACAAAACATCTTCTGGTAAGAATAGAAACATTTGACGTGATGCTTAAAAGGGAGAGGACAGTGAGGATGGAGGGCAGCGGCAAGTATGATCCTTGGCCCATGTGCTGTGGCCACATAAACAGACAATGTCTGGAAATATCCTTAGTACATTCTTTTTGGAAACCATTATTTGAAATAGAACATGTGTTATAAAATACATTTTTAACAGTGGTTCTTAATCACTTCGGTTTCAAAATGATGTAAATAGTTAGCATTATTCTTATCCAATAAAATGGTAACCAATTTACTAGCAAGTGAAAGATGAAAGCGACATTTGGCTTAGATGGGACTCAAATTCGTGATCTGTAGCTCACAGCAGATGCCAACGATGACCAATACTTCACAGGAATGCCCCCAAAAGAACAAAACAAAAGACTGAGAGGCATATTATCAAGCACGGCGTTAAAATTATCGCCGCTTTAGCAGAAAACTGCCGCTAAAGCGGCGATAATGGGCTTGATAATATTCCGCAGAGAATTCCAATAGAAGCCCATGTTGACATCAGAGCATGGGCTTCTATGGGAATTCTGAAGGGCATATTATCAAGCCCATTAATGCTGTTTCTTGATAATATGCCCCTAAGTCTGTATACACACACATCCATGTACACAGTACCCTACAGAAACGCATAACAGTATCTAGCATGCGCTATCGAAGACAGTTCTTTCATTAAATTAAACAAAGCACAATCTATTCGGACCTGGCCAGCTGCTATACAATATAGTGATCATTAAAACAAGGGAGAACAAGTACATGCAAAATCCACAGAACAGTGCGTCTTCCAGCGAGCACCTCAGAACCGTAAAGTGTGCATGGATTCCCAAAACGCTTCTGCACTATAGGGATGGATTTAATGGGCTATACAAATGTATGTAGCATAACATATTGAAGAGCAGACGTCTCTATACCCTTTCACGCATTATTCGCTTTCTACAAACGTTACAGTGCTGATGTCTATTGAACTTTCATACTGCATGCTTTGTCCGTTCGTTTGAAGTCATCCCTGTTTTTTAGAAAACAAAACGTATTCTGGATGTACGGTGAGATATACTCCCAAAATAAATAACATCTATAAAAATATATGCACTCTCATCAATATTAAACAACACCCAAAGTGTGTCAACTGGCATATGCGTAGTTCCTTTAATGTGTGCGGTTTCGCCTGCTGCACACCGTGCTACTTCCTGTCAGTGGTGAACTGTGGTTTTCTTGATTTTATATTCACGGAGCATTTGTGCAGCGAAAGGCAGGATTGGAGGGAATATCAACATGAAAGCAATACCACAATTGATTTCTTAAACTTCGCTGAACTGCACAAAGAGCAATGCACCCCAACAGCCTGCTAAAACTAACAGTGACGTAGCAAGGGAGCCATTGGCCTTCAAGCAAGCAAAGAAACTGACTGTTTACCGACAATTTGGTAGAAAAAGGCAGTCATGATTTGGGGCTAACCTCATACCTCAGGGCCCCGGTACCACTGCATCTCCTCTACTACTGGTAGCAAAGCCCCTGAACAGAAGGAAACACAAGTTCTGCAGCACACCTTCTCGTTGAGGGCTACAGTTTGGAATCCACTGTGCTCCCATGCTGTGTCATGTTCAACGTCCATGAGTAGAGCTATACAAAACAGGCAAAGCACTATAGAAGTGAGAACGTGAAAGCATGTCATGCGTGCCCTCGCACACACAATGGGAGACGTTCATGTATGTGGAGAAAAACTGAAAAGGGGACGTTTTTGCAATGAAAAGCTGAATGTGTTTCTGAACTCAGCATTTCTGGAGGATTTCTAACTTTTAGCACAATTGTTGTGAGGGAAAATGACAATACATTTATGTTTCAGAAAAAATGTTGCGAATAGCACTGAAGATCTGTATGTGGGAGACTAAAAACATGGTCAACTTTAAACAATGTAAAGCCCCACTAAGTTTACACATGACCCAGAAGATGAGTCTGCAGCATGCACCTTCAAGGTGGCTGCTCACAGAGGGCCTGATTCACAGAACTAACTTAAGACAAAATCCTAAACTTACTACCATTTTGGTATTCACAGAAGGCACTTACTCATTTTGGTATTCATAGAAGGCACTTACTCATTTCGGTATTCACAGAAGTTAGGAGTCCTAACTTTAGGACTCCTAAATGCCTTCTGTGAATACCGAAAGCCTTAAAATTAGGATTTTTCTCAGTTTAGTAAAAGGATCTCAATTGTAATATCTGCTGCTAATATATGTTACTTTAGAAAGATGTTGCTACAATATTTTTTGCGGTTAGTAAACGGTATTATTGTAAGCATAATGCTTTTTTTTTTTATTATTTTTTTTTTCATTAAACATGAAATGATAATAGTGAAATAATTGCAAATTACAATAACTGCTGCTAATATATGTTGTTTTATTTTGTTGCATTTTAAATTGTAATTATTGGAAGTATAATGCACTCTACTGATTATAAAGCTTTTTAATTACTGTTTTATGTAAAGGTTTTAACGTTAGGTTGAAAAATTGTTAATTATTAATTTACAAGTAGTGGTTCTTTTCAAAGGTGTTTTTATTTTATTTTTGTGTGTGTGCACATGATTGTAATGATTTTAATTAATTAACAAATAAATTACAGTTGTAGTAGTATAGTTAGGACTCCTAACTTTAGGACTCCTAAATGCCTTCTGTGAATAACAAAAGTCTTAAAATAAGGATTTTTCTCAATTTAGTAGTAGTAAAGTTAGGACTCCTAAGTTTAGGACTCCTAAATGCCTTCTGTGAATACCGCAAGCCTTAAAATTAGGATTTTTCTCAGTTTAGTAGTAGTATGGTTAGGACTCCTAACTTTAGGACTCCTAAATGCCTTCTGTGAATACAGAAAGTCTTAAAATTAGGATTTTTCTCAGTTTAGTAGTAGTAAAGTTAGGAGTCCTAACTTTTGGACTCCTAAACTGAGAAAAATCCTAATTTTAAGACTTTCGGTATTCACAGAAGGCATTTAGGAGTCCTAAAGTTAGGACTCCTAACTTCTGTGAATACCGAAGTGAGTAAGTGTCTTCTGTGAATACCAAAATGAGTAAGTGCCTTCTGTGAATACGAAAATGGTAGTAAGTTTAGGATTTTGTCTTAAATTAGTTCTTTGAATCGGGCCCAGAGACTTCAAGCATGCGCATCACAACCTAAGACTCCCCCTCCCCCCTCAAAAAGGAACCACGCAGAGCAAGGAAGAAAGCAGAGGAGTTGTGCCGCTGACGTTTTTGCAATGTATAACTTTTTTGCACGATTGTTGTTAGGGAAAATAGCAACATATTTATGTTTGAGATCAATTGTTGCGAATAGCACTGAAAATCTGTATGTGGGGGCTGACAGCATGATCAACTTTAAATATTGGCAAGAACTAAGTTTAAACGGGAAGAAGCTCAGCGATAGAAAGGTGCCTTGAAATATAGGACCATCAAAACAAAACAAAAAGAAAGAACTCTCTCAATGGCAGGATGAACCTCTGGAGAAGAGTTGCAGTTTTCGCTGAGACTCGCGACAGTGAGCCTAATGTTTTTCTTTATTCCTCTGTTGTTCTGAAATTAATGTGATTTAATATTCCCACAATTCCTTGCTGGCGGAGAAAATGTGCTGTTCAGGAAGCATTTTGCCCCCGAAGTTGAGTATTTTAACTGGTGCTGCTGGGAACTGCTCGTGTCCAGCCCTAGATTAGTATCTGCTGAACCTTGCATGTTACTAGGAACTTTCTAGAACTAGAGTGGAAACGGACATATCTATAGCAAGCTGAACGAACGCTTCTTTACGTGCTGCGTTTAAAGGGCACTTAAATGATTCTGTGCCAGGTACCTTGCTGTTGCCAACCGCTCTTCTTCCTGCAAGATGGCATTTGTGAGCAGGTGGCATCGCTGCTCCTGGCTTCTGCTGCCGAGTAGTGGGAGTGGGGAGTGGGGGTGTCTGTCTTATGAGAACGGGGATAGCGCATCCGCTACTATGAAAGTGAAAGCGCGGTATGGCGTGCTGTTAAAAAGTAAGAAATCAATGTTTCTGAAGTTGTTTATGGCGAGCCACGCATAAGAAAACAAAAGCGTGTCTGTCATTTTACATATTAAGCGCTGTGTGCATACTACTATGAAAGTGAAAGTGTGGCATGGCGCGCATTCAAAAATTAAAACAACGAGCAAAAGAAAAGCGCGTCCGCCATTATCTCAGCTGAGGTAAGCCGCGCTGGTTAAATAAAACAAAAAGCATTACGGGAGAGCGTGTCCTGCCTGTAACAGCAGAAAGGAGAAAGCCATTTAATAAAATAATGATCAGAGGATATAATTAAAGCATACCTAGTAACAATACATGTAACAGGGGGTGTCCTCATGGGAGGTTACAATAAGAGAAAAGGCGGTACTACAAAGGAAAGTGACAGGAGCCAATTAAAAAGATGGGCCGAAAGTGGGCAGCGCTTCATGCCCATATCCTGAATACAAAAAAAGGACCAAGGGTTGACATATGTTAAGAAAAACAGTGGTCCCATACAAGGTGAATTAGTACAATATCACAATTTTACAATCAAAATTGGGATTGCGAGTGTATCAAATTGAAAGATAAAGACGTTTATTAACAATTAAGTTTAAAGCAACAAATATTTAATACGAAAAGGTGAGCGTGCAGAATGTGACAGGGTAATGGGAAATCAGCCAATTTCCTTACCACAGGCAAATGACTTTTCAATTTGTGAAAATGTAGGTAAGTAAAAAGTCACAATCAGAGTTACATCTCATACTCCACAATTAGATACAAGTTTCAGTATAAAGTTGAAGATGCTTGAGTCAACTTAATTATTCCCCTCCGTAAGGCTCGGATTTACGATTCCCGACTGGTATTTTGCAGCTTCGGTCCCGGACAGGACATTACCTCCTCTCCCCTGCCTCTCATCTGCCGTCAACCTCGGCTCCGCCCCACCAGTTTTAATTACCTGGTAAGATCTGGGGCTTTCATTCCGTTTAATTGCCCCCAGCAGCTACCATTACCTTAACTAAACCAAATTGACTTCTCGCCCTTATTCTAGGCCGCTCGCCGCTTAGCTGCCTCTAACTCATGGGGATTCCCCAGGCTACTAGCGACTTATCCTCACAGTAAGTACTCGCTTTAATTTGCTTTGCACTACAGCGGTTTCTCTGCCTCTAGTCACTGCACTGATGTACCTGACCCCGTCATTCTTTGGTCTCATTGAACGGCTTCACTCTGCCCGGCCAATCTTATTTCTGACCTCCCCCGTTAATTTAACCTGCGCATTCACGCCTAGCTCACTAATTTTCCACTCTTCATTGCAATCCCCTCATTATAATTCCTGGCGCGATTACGACAGTTCCTTCTACTCTTCTGCGTAAATTCACTTTGTTATCAATCTGAACCCTCACAACTGGTCGCTAACTTGCCATATCGCCGCGCCTTGCTTATGACACCGCAATTCCTCAAACACAACCTTAATTGCAGCAGTTTACCAGGCCTAATTCTTCCACGAGCCAGCGCTTACGTTTTTTCCTTGAAGATTACTATGCCTCGTGTGCGTTATCTCAGGCAATCATGCCTCCCAAGTCTTTTCTCTGTATAATCGTATGTTGACGATAACAAGCATATATAACCTTGCCCCTTGCAATGTATATACATTTTAATCTAATTTCCTCCCCGTCTCTCTCCACACCCTTTTCCCTACCTTCTTCACCTATACTTATCCAGGCAACTTCCCAGGCACTTGTTTCATCTCTTAGTCCTGATGAGATCCCAATACCTAGCTGGGATCGAAAAGTCGTCGACATGAACATCTTCAACTCTCTACTGCAACTTGTATCTAATTGTGGAGTATGATATGTAACTCTGATTGTGACTTTTTACTTACCAACATTTTCACAAATTGAAAAGTCACTTTTTAGGTCACTTGCCTGTGGTAAGGAAATCGTCTGATTTCCCATTACCCTGTCACGTTCTGCTCACTCACCTTTTCGCATAATATATTTGTTGCTTTGAACTTAATTGTTTATAAACGTCTTTATCTTTCCATCTGATACACTCGTAATCCCAATTTTGATTGTAAAATTGTGATATTGTACTAATTCACCTTGTATGGGACCACTGTTTTTCTTAACACATATCCTGAATACAGCATGTCTCAAAAAGACAGCGCAAGAGCTGCCTAGGTGAGACCTAAAAATGTGCTGAGACACAGCCAGTGATGGCTGCGTTGTAGAGATTTGGGTTTCATTGCTGGTGGTGATAAAGGGGAAGGATATGTGGGAGGTGGCAACACAGAAAATGGAGGGTGAGTGGGGGAAAGCAACAACAGGGCAACAACAGAAGGTGGCAGGGTAATTGTAGTTGCATCTGAAACCGAATTAGCACCAAGATTTAATTATGATCTTGGACTTGGGGAGAGTGTTGCTGCATAACACAGTGCAAAAGAGAGGGGAAAGAGACTCTTGAACCAAACCTGCTGTGATCTGTTTACATTGTTTTGAATCCTACTAGATCCTCAGAGCCTTCTGTTGTTGAGAAATAAACTTTAATTTGGAGTAAATAAGAACACAAGTATTTATAGCAATATAAATTTGCAACATATTATTGGCACATTTGATGTGTCAATAATATGTTTGCAGTTTGTACTAATGGTTTTGTAAGGCCAAATCATGCTATTAACTCTAAAGCTGAGCTTTTCAGTTACAAATAAAAATGTTCCTTGCATAACAAATTGGACGCAATCTTCGACCACCAATGACTTTTATGGTAGTATGTTTTCATGGAGGGGAGTGGTCAGAACTAACAGTATTCCGGCCTTTAGGAGCTGGTGTTGGTAGTAGTCGTATGTCTGCCCCTTTAAGGTTTCATCCTCATGTATCTTCACCAGCAAGGATGAAAGGAAGGGTCGACATAAGCAAGGATGAAAGAGCCATGACAACCCTCCCTGCCCCACTCTAGTGAGTGTGCCAAGTAGTCTAGACAGAGGCAATGGGCAGCAGAGCTGTCTCTCAAATAAACAAAAAGAGGCTCAGCCCCTCAAGCACTCACTATGTAGTTTTTAGTATAATAACTCAAGAGCACTGCACCCATTGTAGCTATTTATAACCTGATGTTGCACAGCAGACTCAGCCTTTCATCTTTCAGAAGCAATGAAATGAGTACACTGGAGTTGGGTAATTGTTACATATGTTAACCCAGTACTGAGACATCCAAGATGCTGTTGCTGTTGGAAACACGAGTTTGTTTTGTTCACAAGAAGGACCTGGAGAGTGCTCACATCTCAGATCACCCCCAGGAGAATCTTTCACACTGATGTACTGGTGGAAGAGGTGTGAGCTGGGTAGAGGGAGGGTAGAGGTCACAGGTCAGTAAGAAGGAGAGGGCTGTGCTATCATGCAACCGCCCCCACCCCCCCCCCCCAGGCTTCCAACCCCGCTTACCATTACTCCTGCTGCTCCCCTTCCCCATTCAAAAGAAGAGGGCACAGGGCTGCAACTCATGCCCTTGGACTAGACAATTTAGCAGGTTCGAGCCTCTGCTGCATTGATCTGTGTATGTGATAGCTTGGTATCTCGATTGACTGCATTAGCCTGTCATCTTTCTGCAGTCAATAAAAATAGGTGCTTTGAGACGGCTGTTCCACACTTTTTATAAATCTGCATTTTATGAACAGGCAACATAAAAGACCGTGACATATTGTCGTTCAACCTCCCACCTGCTGCACTTCCAAGAGTGGATTTGTTGGCAGTGAAAGGCTTCCCTGCAGGGGAAGGGGGCAGCGAAGCGGGGGGAGGCAGAGACATGGACTAACCCAGGAGTGAACAGTTGCCAAAACGCCTCAGGTCATGCAAGGCATCTCTGGTTTGCACCGCACGACACACTGCGTGCTGGGATTTTTAAATCTATGCCCGTAGTGCTGAAAACAAAACTCTCCAGCGCCAGGGGAGTCTGCCATCTCATCTGTTTCCTCCTTCAACCGCTCTACGGCCCAGTGACAACCTTACTGCCCATAACCAAAATTGCGTCCATAAGAAGAGAACGATGGTCACGCTCAAAAAGCATATATGATATGCTGCAGCATAAACCTCCTCCTGTGTAACTTGCCCACAAGCAGGTTGTGAGAGCTGCAATTTTTTAGGGTAGATGAACAGGGGACAGACAAAAAAACGATTTGCCATTTAAGTGACAGTGCACAAGAAGATGCCATGGGTATTCAATGCACACGCAGCCCTTCCAAGTACCACGCGTCAGGCGTTAGATTAACACATTTTGGTGTGGTATCACCGCACTAAAATGTAACGTCAGGCATTTATAGCACCTCCTGAAGTTGGCTGGCGAATGGAGATGGAGCGCTGCTATTAGAGCTCATTATGAAAAGTTGCATGGACTGCGCACTGCTCTGGTGGCCTGAGCCCACAGTGAGTGACAGACTGCACTACACTGTGCAGTGCAACTGCACTGCTCTGCTTGTGAGTTGGATTACTTTGTGTTTACAATCTATCTCATCTGCCAGCCAGGAGGTTGTTCAGGTCGCGCCGACCAGGCTGGGCTCGGCTGTGCTCAAACAGGCTCCAGCACGGCGCCAGCATTCACAACATTGTCCAATTGCCGTCAACTAAGTGGGCGGCGCGAGTGGGTAAGTTTAGCTGCAGTCCGCCTGTGCCTCTCATCATGATGTCATGTGACCAGACCAGGTTGCTGGAGACTCCTCGTCATGGCCGTGGGTTTCACTCACTCTCTCAGCCCAGATGCAGACTCGTACTGGCCACTGAGTTTAGTGTGTGTCTAAACAAATATTGACATCAATCATAACCCCACAACATGGCGTCTCTGTGCAGGCTGCCCTCGTGTCTCATCAAGTGCTCGTGGTGTGGGGGTGTTGTGCACGGTACACTCTTGTCATGACGCCGATGTAACAGTGCACGATGACCAAACAGGTCAGGCACTAGGACCGGCCTGAGTGGGGACCAGGGCGGGCGGAAAGGGAGGAGCAGAGGGCTAGGGACAGCAGTTAGCCGCTAGCCCTGGAAGAGGATAGACGAAATAAAGGAGCTGACCAGCAAGAACCCTGTGTCCGTGTCTCTTTTGTCCACAGGGATACTACAACTGGCGACGAAGGTCTCGAGCTTTCCACGTGTGCGTGAAGCTATACACGAGACACGTCAGCTCGCCCCGCGTGTGGGGCTGGGAGCGCGACGACAGAAGTGCCCACCGGGAGCCCACCCCGGCGGCAACAAATCCGGAGCTCGCCACGCGTGTCGAGGCTAGAGCGTGAAGCCCACCCCGGCGGCGACTGGCCCGGAGCTGCTCGCCCTGCGTGTGGGGCTGGAGCGCGATAACTGAAGAGCCTACCGGGAGCCCACCCCGGCGGCAATAGTGAAAAGTGCCCAAGAAAGAAGAAAAGAACCTCACCTGGCGTGGTAGCGGTGCCCAAAAACGGAGCCTCGGTGAGTGAAATCAAGTGCTGATGAGCGCGGTGTCTCTGGCGATTCAAAAGGCAAAATCTCGCTGCCCACGAGATTCTTGCGGCGGCCATTTTGAGGTCAGGCGCGAGATTTGCCCGATCCCCAGTCAGGAACCATCGGCTGCCATTTTTAAGTCAGGCAGCTGAGCAAAACAGCAACCAAACATCGATAAAGGACACGGAAGTAACAAACAAGCATTGGTAAATGCAATAGAAGCAACAAACAAACATTGGTAAATCCAACAGAAGTAACAAATAAGCATTGGCAAAGGAAACAGAAGCAACAAACAAACATTGGTAAATGCAACAGAAGCAACAAACAAGCATTGGTAAATGCAAGAGAAGTAGCACACAAGCATTTGCGACTGCAACAGGAGCAACAAACAAGCACTGGCGAGTACAACAAAAATAACAAACAAACACTGGCAAGTGTAACGGAGAGCAAACAAAGTCTGTAAAAGCAATCAGCAATAACAATCGAACAATGCCCGACCCAGCTCCCACAAGCATGTTTGGAGCCTCATTCCTGCGCCGCCCCGAGCCCCTCGTTCTTGAATCTGGTGGGGGCATGGGTCCGCGATGGCAAGAATGGATAGAAGATTTTGAGGACTTCATGAAAGCGTCCAAGGTGACGGACCTTGAAGAACGACTGTTTGCTCTCAAGAACCTGATTGGCAAGGAAGTTGGATGAATCATAAAGGAACTGCCTGCTGAGTCCTCTGGTGCCTATGACAAAGTCTGTGAAGCACTAAATCGCAAGTTCCTACACAAAAGGAACGTTGACTACGAGCGGTACACATTCAACCTGGCCGCGCAGGAGAAAGGTGAGCAAATGGGGGTGTTCGTCACACGTCTGAGATGACTGGTGAGATACTGTGATTTTGACAAGTTTTCAACCGAAGACGCCCTTCGGCTGAGAATCAGAGAAGGTTGCCTCTCGAAACCACTAAGACGCAAATTGCTCAAGAGAAGCTACTCGCTAGAAGAGATTGAAGAGATGACGAGAGTAGATGAACAAGCCGATGAACATGCGAAGAAAATAGAAGCCGGGAAGGGTGAGAGACGGGAACAAGCATTCAGGATGCAGTCTCGGCAAATGCATGGAAGATCCCCACCACAGGTGCGTTCCTCCGGATCCAAGAAACATCACCACCAGTCAAACAAAGGACACAAAGGAAGAACCCACACCAGGGAACGATCAGACAGACAACTCAAATGCTACAGATGCAGCTACAACTTTCCACATGCCGACGCATGCCCAGCACTAGGACAACAATGCCGGAAGTGTGGTAGAGACAACCACTTTGAAAGCATGTGCGGGGCGATACCCAAAGGTGATCAACAGGGGAGGCCCCGGCAACATCAGCCCTCAAGCCGTCGTCACCATGTCAGAGCAGTCCAGGATAGACAAGACCCATCCACTGGGTCGTCACAATCCAGCTGCCACTCTTGCAGGACATATCAATCTCGACGGTCGTCATCAAGAGAATCCCGATCCACATCACCCATCTCTCAAGACCGAAAGGAATATATCTATTGTGTAGCCGACCCTGATCGGCTGAAAGAGTACCCGCGATTGGACATCAGAATTGGTACTCACCCCACAAAGTTTGTGCTAGACAGTGGGGCATCACTAAACTACTTGCCCGTAACGGAATACCAACGAATGAAGTCACCTCCCAAGCTGGATAACGCACATGTACGAGTATACACGTGGATGTCCACAAAGCCACTAACGTGTCTTGGGAAATTTGCAACCGAACTGTCGTACCAAGATCGCACAATATCAGCCTACATCCATGTCATCGAGGGGCCTGAGGCCGACTGCCTCCTGAGCCTGGCCAACGCAGAACGACTGAAACTAGTTGACATCTTATACCGAGTGGCTGACAAACCAGCTATCATCCAAAAATTCCCCAAGCTCTTTAAAGGCCTGGGAAAAATGAAGGACTGCCAAATAAGACTACACATAAACGAACAAGTCACACCGGTAGCACAGCATCACCGGAAAATCCCATTTCACCTGCAAGAAGCCGTGGAGAAGGAGCTCCAAGATCTACTGGAAGCAGATATCATAGAAAGATCAGATGGACCAACGCCATGGGTCTCCCCGGTGGTGGTAGTCCCGAAGAAAGGGGAAACCAGCCGAGTCCGCCTATGTGTGGATATGAGGGCGCCCAACATGGCGATAGAGAGAGAGAGAGACATCCAGGCCCTCACATCAGTGACATGATCACGTCACTCAACGGAGCCAAGATATTTTCAAAACTAGACCTCAACAAAGGATACCACCAGCTAGAATTGCATGAAAGAACAGGATATATCACGACATTCTCGACACACCTCGGGCTATTCAGGTATAAAAGACTACGTTTCGGAGTGTCATCAGCAGCGGAAATATTCCAAGAGGCAATCAGGAGAACAATACATCACACTCCACATGTCCTAAACTACAGTGATGACATCCTCGTATATGGAGCAACGACTCAAGAACACGACAAAGCACTAGATCAGGTCTGTCATGCACTCATGGAAGCCAATCTCACACTCAACAGAGACAAGTGTGAATTTCACAAACGGACGCTGACATTTTTCGGCCACATATTCTCTGGAAGTGGCATGAAACCAGACCCAGACAAGGTAGCAGCGCTAAACGACACACCAAGCCCAGACGACGTGGGCGATGTACGATCATTCTTAGGCATGGCCAGCTACTGCTCCAGATATATACCTGACTACGCCACGTTAAGCTACCCTCTGAGGATGCTCACCAAGCAAGGACAACCTTTTCAATGGTCCACCCAATGTGAAGGGGCGTTCAGAGAGATCTAAAGAACTGTAGAGTCGGCCAAAAATTTGGCTTACTTCAACCCGAAAAAGAAAACAGAGATAACAGTGGACGCCAGCCGCGTAGGACTAGGAGCCATCCTAGCACAATATGAGAGAGAAGAAGATCAGCGACACATAGTAGCGTACGCCAGCAGAAGTCTAACAGACACGGAGAGAGCGTATTCACAGCCAGAAAAAGAAAGCCTGGCCGTTGTCTGGACGTGTGAACACTTTCACATCTTCATCTTTGGGAAACACTTTACACTAGTGACTGCCCATCAAGCCTTGACCACAATTTTTGGAAACCCGCGAGCAAAAATGCCACCAAGAATAGAGCGATGGGGCCTCCGACTCCAGGAATACACCTACACCATCATTCACAAGCCAGGAAAAGCTGCAAACCCCGCAGACTACATGTCCCGGCACCCCATCAGATCCAGCAAATCAGTACAATCAATCGCGGATGAATACATTCACTTCGTAGTAGACCAAGCGAGACCTCCGGCTGTTCCACTGGAAGCCATCTGTGAAGCGACACAAACAGATTCCACCCTGCAAGAGGTGAAACGTCGGATTCAAACCAACAGCTGGAGACACACGCAAAGCAGTGAACAAAACGACCAAGAAATGGCGGCATTCAAACATGTCCACGACGAACTGTCAATAGCAACAAATGGTCTCGTCTTACGAGACACCAGAATAGTGGTCCCACGACAACTCAGACAAGGGGTCATCAATTTAGCGCATGAAGGGCACCGGGGCATAGTAGCCACAAAAAGAGCACTCCGTGAAAGAGTCTGGTTTCCAACACCAGACCTGATGGTAGAGACAACCCTGAAAGATTGCCCGCAATGTCAACTGGTGAGCCGTCCGGATCCTCCTGCACCGCTACAAATGTCTCCACTACAGGAGGGTGTCTGGCAACACATTGCCATTGACTTCTTTGGGCCAATAAAATCGGGCCAATGTGTCCTGGTCATCATGGACGAGTACTCCAGATTCCCCATCGCACAACTGTGCTCATCCACGAAAGCATCGAGTACCATACCGATACTAGAGGAGGTCTTTGCCGCATGGGGCATTCCCCTAGTGGTGAAGTCAGATAACGGGCCACCATTCAACAGCCACGACTTTTCCGCTTTTGCCCAACACCTCAACTTCAAGCACCGCAAGATCACACCATTATGGCCTCAGGCCAACGGAATGGTTAAACGCTTCATGTCCACAATCAAGAAAGCCATTCAGCAAGCAGAACTCACCGGAAAGAGCTTTCAGATGGCACTCAACGAGGTACTGCGAGCATACCGAAACACGCCTCATTCCACCACAGGCAAATGTCCTGCCACTCTCATGCTGGGACGCCCAGTGCGCACCAGACTACTGATGATAATGATGGCAGCGAACGAACAGTATCCAGACTCTGACCATGAGGAGATGGCAGCCAGAGACAAGATAAAGAAAGAAAAGATGAAGGACTATGAGGATGAACGGCGACGTGGCACGTCCCCTCAAATACAAGAAGGAGACTGGGTGCTGGCACGACAAGAGCAGCCCCGGAAGACTGATAGCAAGTATCATGAGGTTCCGCTGAAAGTGATACAACAAAAAGGAACTATGATCACTGCAGAGACCGACGGAAGAAGACTCACCAAGAACATGACGTATTTTAAAAAGTGTGGACCCAACATTAAGGAACTGCTGACTGAACTGAAAATAGAGAAGAGAGAACCAGAGACACTGCCGCATCACAGTCAGGCATTGATCGAAATGGCCGACGAGAACGAGCGTGACAATCCTGAACTCCAGGCACGCCCCAGACGGGTCATCACAAAACCGCCTCGCCTTATTGAGGAACTTTAAAGAGACAGCTGCTGTGTTGGTCATATTCTGTTTTTCTTATTTACAGAGGGGGGAGATGTAATGATGCCGATGTAACAGTGCACGATGACCAAACAGGTCAGGCACTAGGACCGGCCTGAGTGGGGACCAGGGCGGGCGGAAAGGGAGGAGCGGAGGGCTAGGGACAGCAGTTAGCCACTAGCCCTGGAAGAGTATAGACGCAATAAAGGAGCTGACCAGCAAGAACCCTGTGTCCGTGTCTCTTTTGTCCACAGGGATACTACAACTCTCTCCCATGCTGAGGTTACATTCAGGACCTGAGCGAGCATGGCCACTGTCCTCGTGTCTGTGCTAACCATGGTGCTGGAGTGTTGTGGACTGCACACCCCGTGCTGTGGTCCATTCATGGCATGAGAGAGCACATCCCCTTCACTGGTGTCTGTGCTTGAGGTGTGTCAGTGCCGTGCATTTCACACCCACATGTTAGGGCTCCATTCACGGCCTGCTGGCCAGAAAGAACGTGACTTCTGACCTGCAAAGAACCGCTGGATGCAGGACGGTGGCTCAGACTGGAGGCGCTTCAATATCATGAGACACACCAGATACCAGGCCCTACACACGAGACAAGTATTCATTCACTCAGAATAAGGAAAGTGACAGAAATGTCCTCATCCATTTTGCATCTTTCAGCCTAGTAACTGGCTCAGTTAATGCTGCTACTGCCCCCTAAATTATCGGTTTCCAAGAAACTGACCTTAAACCCATGAAATATCCTGTCTAGGAGGGAGCAGATCTCACTGGAGGGAATTTCTGATTTCTGTGGTGATGCTCGTGTGTTGTGCAGCCGGCACTGCACCCCACTGTATCCCACTGTACCCCACTACTAGTGTCTGTACCTCTAGGGGGTGTTATACTGTTTGTATCTCTTCTTGTACATCTCTTGTGATCATAAATGTTTAATACAAGGCGCCCGACTCCTTCAGGTCTCGTTCACGCTTTATAAACATCCTAAAATAAATACAAAACAAAATATTTCCCTGTGGAGATTGCTGCTGCCTCTCCCTGGTGAACCCTTGTAGTGTGATAGGAGGGGCTGCACAATCCTGCCATGCTGTGACTGTCTGTGGCAGCCGGAATCCGAGTCAGCTGACTGCTGAGATCCGTGGTGGCGCCACTCATGCCCTGTTACAGACTCAGCTGGAGTCCAAAAATGGGTGTAATTTATTATATTTATACGTTTACCTCGTCTTCGTTGCTTAATTTTGCTCATGAGAAAGTGTCACTCATAGCAGTTGAATTGTCACTCATAATTACACTGAAATTATGAAAATGTCACACATAGCAATCTGAAACCTTGGCAGCTATGCACACGAGTGTCTCACAGACGCATATATGGGCAGGGCACATGCATATATCAGCAACAGCGGCAAAGAATGGAGGGTGTGGGGCAGACAAATGAGAGGAGGGATGGTGGAGACGGGCAACAACAGAAGGATGGAGAGCAAGTGAGTGGGTGAGGCAAGCAACAGCACACAACAAGGAAAGCAGTCAGGGTGGGAGGATCAAGCACAGGGAAGGGGAGAGAAATACATGAGAGAGCTAGCTGAATAAGACACACTCTGATAGTGCTTAAAAACAAAGAAAATAGTAGCACCTGAAAAAAAATGCAGTGGAAGGACACAGTTAATGTGTCCATGCTCCAGACAAGGGCAAACACACAAAAGGGAAGGAAGCCAAGACCAGCTGACGAATAAAGCAAGAAATTTAGAGTGACAACTAAGCCAAACAATGGTATGCAATGTGCTGGTTCCAAGCCCACTGAAAACAAAATGTCTTGCTGCCTAAAAAGGCATTTAGTCGATTAAATCAATAATTACATCTCAGTTTTCTGAAATGGAATCCTGCTCTGACGTGCACGGATATCAATATTACTTAAGTGATTGGTGTCAAGTGAGGCAATGAAATTCCAATTTTTAAAGTATTATACACAGGCCTTCATTACAAGTGGCCTCTTTATTCCAGTGGGACCTGCAACACCAGTTATTGGCCCCATCAGTATAAAGAGGTCCACAGGAACAATGACATCTCTTTATTTCACTGCTTTACGAAAAGCAGCCAAAGTCACTGGGTGAAACTCTGGCCCACAATCAGGAATTACTGGGGAAATGTACCTATTCTCCAGTAATTCCTCATTTCTAAGGGTACCCACAGGCAGTGGTGGCTCCACGAAGAAGTGCTGCAGGGCAATGAAGCAGGGCGGGGCAGGATGTGGCGGTAGTAAACTCCGGCATACGGCCGAACGGTGTTAAGTAAATAAATAAATAAATAAAACGAATTACATTGCTCGCGCTGCATCGCCATTTGGCGTTGCAGAGCACTCAATGTAATTTGTTTTATTTATTTATTTATTTACTTAACTCCGTTCGGCCATATGCCGAAGTTTACTACCCTGACCCTGGCCCTGCCCGCCCCACCGCTCCACAGCACTCCCTCGAAGAGACGTCACCGCCCACAGGGTGCAGAATTTTCTCCACCCCTGGCCTTAATAGTACCCATGGATTTACTGCTACCCTTATACTGGTAACTCTATGAGTGGGGAAAATCCAGTATATTTATCGGTCCACTTACAATGAGGGCCACAGTGTTTCTAAGAGATTCACTCATACCATGAGAGGTATTTAGTCATAGTTGTGCAATGCAGTGATCAATGTTAATGTGTTACATTGGGCAAGGAGGAAAATACACTGCAGAGACATATCTACGAAGATTTGGTACTGCTGATGTCATCTTCTAGAATGGTGTCATGTACACCTTTGCAGCAGAATTTACTGGAAGGGTATATTTCCAGTAAAAAAACGATATGAAGACATTTACATTTTATTTTTCAATACTGTATGTGTGCTGTTCAGTACATTTTGTTGTACATATGCGCCAGAGTTCCTGACAGTGCCAGCTTTAAAGAATACTGCCACTGGTGCTGCTGCACTCTGCACCAATCTTGTGTGTGGTGGGCTTACTCTTGTGGGAGGGGAGTGCAGAGATATCAGTTGTGATAGGTGAGGCAAGAACAGCCTTAAGAGATTTTTGTTTGACCAGCACTTTTTTGAGGGGATAATAATAATTGCAAGATAACTCTAGTGGTTAATGTACTTGCTGGAGAGATCGCTGTTTTGTGAAGCGTTAGAAATGGGGGTCTTTAGTTGGCAGAGGAAGGTACCTTTGACCAAATAGAGACCCTTGCTTCTAGTCAGGGTAAGGGGGATACAGACTTTAGATAACCCCTGCTCACCCTCTTGGTAGCTTGGCACGAGCAGACAGGCTTATCCCACAGGCAATGTGTAAAGTATTTTTACCAACACTCACAGTAACACAGTGAAAACACCACAAATGGACACCACACCAGTTTAGAAAAATAAAGTATCTTTATCTAAACGGCAAAAGACCAAAACGACAAAAATCCAACATACACAGTTAAAAAATATGATTTTAAAAAGAGTTCAAGAACTTATACCATAGAAATCTATGGATGCGTGACTTTGCAACAAAGTACCTCTAGATGCGACAAACGTTCCCAAGCCAAACAGCTGCAGCGTCGGAAACCAAAGAGATGCAACACTCCTGAGACCCTGAGGAGGCGATGCGACAGCCCCGCTGCACGCAGCGGACTGATTGCGTCGAGTCCAGTCTGTAGGGAGAGCGATGCGTCGAGTCTTCGTGCTGGTTCCGGTGCGCAAGTGATGCATCGGGAAAGCATGTCTCACAGGTATGATGTGTAGATCTTCAGTATCAACAGCAATCGATGCGGCGGCGTTGCAGGGCGTGGAATCGGTCCTCTTCCGCTGCGATCCCTCGATGCGTCGGTTCTTGCAGCGGCGACAGGTGCTGCGATGATATTCGCAACGGCACAGCGATGCAAAGGAAATCTTCTCGCGCTGTCGAGATGCGCCAGTGAAACATGCTGCAAGAAGAGCGATGCGATGTGTTCTGCAGTTCTTTTCACGCTTTTTCTTCTTCCAGCTCCTAAACAGCAGCAAACAACCTCCAGAGGACCTACAACTGGGTCAGGCACTTCTAAGCAGGTCAGAGCTCACACAGCAGAGTTCAGGGGAGCTGGGGGTGAAGTCCTTTTGTTCCTGGGACTTCAAAACAGGAGGCCAGCTCTCCTCAGGCACTTGGAGATCTTCTTCAAGCAGGGGACACAGCACACAGCAAAGTCCTTCTTCTTTCCTTGGCAGAATAGCAACTGCAGGTTAGCCCCAGAACACACAGCAAGGGCAGTCCTTCTCTTCAGTTTCTCCAGCTCTTCTCCTCGGCAAAGGTTCCTCTTGAATTCCAGGATGATCTAACTTACAGGGGTTTCAGCTCTCTTATTTATACTCCAAAAGACTTTGTTCTCTAGGTGTAAGGGGTTCTGGACCCAGTCCAAACCAGTTCTGGGTGCACTCTACCAGTGCACAACCTCTTCCTTTGTTATTGTGGGCCAGAGCCATCAGACAAACCTCAGGGGGTGGAGCCAGCATTGTGGAAGGCAGGCACAGCCCTATTTAGGCCCAGGTGGTACTCCTCCCGACACTACAAATGCAGATCGGCCTATTCAGCCTAGTGCTGACTCACCCCAACGCCTAGATCCACCCCAGCCCCTGTCACTCTCAAGCCAGACAGTCAATCCACAAACAGGCAGAGGCACACAGAAAGGTTGAACAAGAAAATAGCCACTTTGTAAAAGTGCTATTTTCAAACACAGAATTTAAAAACAATCCTTCCTAAAAAAATGTGTTATCAAATTCTGAGTTCAGGGATACCAGACTCTAATTTCTCATCTTACTCCTATGGGAAGATATGCTTGTAAAACTGTTACACAGCATTCCCCATTCTGTCCTATGAGCAAGGTAGCCTTTCAATAGTGAAAAACTAAATTGGCAGTATTTCACTATCAGGACATGTTTCCCACACCAGTACATGTCCTACTTTTCACATACACTGCACCTGCCCAGGGGGTTACCTTGGGCCTACTATAGGGGTGTCCTATGTGTAAGAAAAGGGAGGGGTAAGGCCTGGCAAATGGGTACACTGGCCAGGTCAAAATTACAGTTGACAAACTGTGCACAGGCACTGCGTTGGCAGGCCAGAGACCTCTTTTAGGGTTACTCATGTGGTTGGCACAATCAGTGCTGCAAGCCCACTAGTAGTATTTGAGTTACCAGCCCTGGCACACTCAATGCACTTTACTATGGACCTACTGGTAAGACAAATATGCCAATCATGGATAACCAATTACAATAACAATTTACACAGAGAGCATATGCAATTTAGCTCTGATCAGCAGTTATAAAGTGCCCAGAGTCATATAACACAGTTCAGGAAAAAATAGGAGGAAGAAGCAAAACGTTTGGGGATAACCCTGCAAAAAGGGCCATTTGCAACATCAAGTTACAGGTATAATTCTTCATAAAGGGTCACAGTGAGATATTCTGCCTGCTATCGAACACAAAGAGTAAAATGCATCTCACAACTGGCCAGAAAATGGAACGCTCTCCCCTCGAACCTCAGAGCTGAACCAAACCTCCTAAAATTTAGGAAATCCCTCAAAACCCTCCTTTTTCCCTGATTTTTTTTCGAAATCTCCCTGTGCCCCCCTTTAGGAGTTCGAGGTTTTAGCGCTGGGATACTCAAGGGTGACTATGCGCTCTATAAAAAACCAAAATAAAATAAATAAAATAAAAACTGGGTATTTAATATTTATAGTTCAATGGGTGACTGATTTTGTCACAGAGAACCCTTTGTTACTTGCAGTTCACAAGTTACAATCCTTCTAATACAGCACAGTGGGCTATCAACCAGAATCAAAGAGCTGTAAAGTATAGGTTAAGAACATTATTATTTATTTCTCAATCTTTCATTATTCTAAGATTGCTAAAAGGGGCTTCTTTGGGTAGTACCATATTTTTATTAGTGTAGACAACCCCAACCACTGTGTTAGGTTTTTGATCCTAAGTTTGTGTTTCTCTAGACCCAGCACTTGTAACATAAACCTTATAGCCCTCATTGTCCTATTTAAAATTTCCTTTAAATTTATTGACACATTTGTGTGATTCATTGTCTCTGCATAATATGTGTATGACGTAAAGAGCAATGGAACTCTGAATTAGGAGGAGCAGTGCTATAAAAATTTTAATAAATGTGAGAGAAGGGCTATGGAGAGATGAGGGGCACCGTTGGAGGGTGGTAGTGGGAGAATCTGTAGGGGACAAGGCCATTGTAGGGGGCACCAACAAAGATTGTCACCAAAGCTAAAGCCGAGTGCCAGCAGCAAAAACAATGGCATTCGAATGTACAAGCAACTCAAGGCTAGAATTTTCGTAAACAGGGAGTATTCAACACAATCTATGAAACTCCAATGAGTGCAGGAAAGTTAAATAAGGTATAATTTAAACTAATTTGCAACAATATGAATTTGTAGCAGGTGAGAAAAAGAAACATAGGACAGTGTGGGTAATAGCAGCAGCGGCTGGTAGACAATGGTAGCGGGGTGGGAGGAGTAAAAAGGAAAAAAGAAAAAAAGAAACTTACCTGCTGGTCGCCAGCCACCGCCTCTCCTCCACACAGGATCCAGGAAGCAGGAAGCAAGCACCCAGGCTCCAAGCCAATCACAACGCTGCAATGCAGTGCTGTGATTGGTCTGAGCTCCATGGTTCAACACTCAGATGGGGAATGGGAGCCTGTGCATGCTCTCCACCCAGGCTGGAGAACATGCAAAGTGTGCATGATGGTTTGGCCAGACTGAGACACCAAGCTAAACTGTCATGCGCACTCTCGGTGCAGCCACCACTCCTGTGGCCTGAGGAGCCCAGCCCGTCCTGCCGCTTCACCTGCAATGTCAATGCAGAAAATAAAATGTTAATAACGGAGCGTTATAATAATTTTATTTATTTATATTGAGCAACCAGCTGAAGCAATGGGGTGACGCTCCTCCACCTTAGCGGAGGAGCAGCCGCTCGGTAATAGAGATGGAGCAGACCTCATAGAGTGCACAGGTGCACCAATGAGACAACTGTGCAAACTTGCCAGTACATACCGTCAAGAAACATATGCCTATAGTCCTGTATTTTCGCAAAATAACATCTGTGCATGAGATCAGATTGATTCACATATATTAAAAGTCTTGTTTTTTTTATGCAGGATTGTAAAGTAATAAATGTTGCCTTAGTCCAAAAACAGTCTCAACTGTTCCAAGCTTTCCTTGCGAATATTCTCACCATGTAAGTCACAGACGTTCTATATAAATGGATTTTTTACATGGAAGATATAGAAAATGCAGGATGGGTCCACCATGCACCACGGCCGGCCACAAGTATTGATTGAATACACATGGTCGTGATCACATTGGACATGACAATCTATAGATATGTTATTTCTGTCGCTTGCAAGTATTGGCGCTGATCCATACATTAGTGTTTTTAAAAATTGATGCTAGTGGATTGGTGGTGTTACTTAGAGTGCTCTTTGTCTAAAATACACACTCCCCAGAGTCTTTCTTCCTCTCTTGCATACTCTTGTGTCACTGCAAGTTTCTGAGTGGATTGGTCCCACTTGCAAAAGGTGGCTTGCTCATACTGCACTAAGCTGTACTCGTCTGTTGAGCTCTAATGAGGTCAAAACGTCTGCCAGGAGTTGCTTTCCAAATCGGACTGCAACTTATCTTGCAGAACCAGCAGCGCGGATATACTGCCTGGAAGCAATAAATGCTTAATGCGCTTATTTTCCCTGGCGATGATACATTTTAAGTCTAATGCTGTCCATGAAAAATTGGAATTATAGAGTTCCTCCTTCTGTTTAGCATGTTTGAATACTTAACAGTGCATGCATTCTAGCAACTGAGGCAGGCGTGTCACGTGCTTTAGAAACACTAATTTCTGAGCAAACAGTCCTAATATTCACACACAAACACACACCCCTACCTCCACACAAAATTTTGATATATAGCGCAATCCTAGCCCTGCGGCATTAGAACATTTTACATAAGCCCCATAATACATGACACTTTTTTTAGGTGCATCGAATTATGTGCTTTTCTCAGAATCACAGGGTGTTGAGCAAGCTTTCCCCCAGTTACCAGTGCTTTAAGTGGATACAAACGGTGGGGGAGGTGTCTCTAAAAGGGGTATGGTCACAGAAGTGTAACCATGAATTCATTTATGGAGACATGGCCTATGTAATTAAGGGTGTGGATTTAAATATGTCATCTAAAGTCCTGTGCTTCACACAGCATTCCACCTGAGCAGTATCTGGGTGCCTCTCTGTAAGTTTTCTGTTATTGAATCCAGGTGTATCACACATCAATCTACATATCTACCTTAAACATGCCAGGCTAAGGTTTGTTAACAATATCAGGTAAATGATTTTGCTGTGAATAATTAGAATTAGACATTTTTCAATTCTAAATGTAGTATATTGTGAATTAAACATTACTAAGGTTTGGGGGAAGGGTAATGATCTTTGGAGTATTTCAATCAATTCTGTTTTCCCCTTCTTACCACTTTCCTTTATAGTCTCTCACTCTGTTAGACACTGAAGTCCTTTCCACCCCATCTTCCTTAAGTCCTCCATCTGCATATATTGCATTTAATCTCTTTCCTCAACAGTGCCATATTTCATGCAATAATGTCCAAAACACAAACCTTTGATAGCAATCCATTATTTACAAATACATCCGAAAATCACCCTCACAAATACATTAAAAAAACTCCCGACATTCGCCCGTCCTTAAAATTCGCCAAAAGTGCAACATTCCCCAAAACGACTTGCTTTAACCCGCAACTTCATTCT
Source organism: Triturus cristatus (assembly GCF_964204655.1). Taxonomy (NCBI): domain Eukaryota; kingdom Metazoa; phylum Chordata; class Amphibia; order Caudata; family Salamandridae; genus Triturus; species Triturus cristatus. Next base: position 470,290,170 of record NC_140590.1, on the reverse strand, counting down.
ATCGTCTGGTATTTGCTGCGTTTCCGTTGAGTTCCGAAGTCTCCCTCTCCCTCATGCCCTTCCAATCATCCCCAAGCGACTCCCCTCTGTCTTGGTCCACATCGCCAAACCTACTCTTCCCCTACTCTGATGTTCAACACCACCCCCTCCCAAGGGATGGGTAAACCCCACCGATACAACTCTCCAACCCCCAAGCACCCCCCAAATAACTTCTACAATACCTGTCCTACTTGTCTCGAATAAATATACCTCTTAACTTCTTCATACCTTAGAAGGGGTGGGTGGACCTGACCAAAATGTTCCCTGCCTTTCTACTTGACAAATGGAGCCAGTAAGAGGCTGAGCTCCCTGCCCCCTGCTTTAAGCATCCCTGTGACTCTGGACTACTCTTGTCATAAATCTTTTTTTATATACATTTTATTTTGAGATCCAGAATAAATAAATACAATACACCAACAGACAAGAGCTAGCCTGTGACTGATTTCATACAGTTTTCATACAATTATCCTGCAATTTTTATGCAGTATTTAAAACATTTTATAATATAGAGTCAAAAGTACTGTTCTAAATTCATTTGACAAAGCATATCAAAACGACCTACCTACACTTGTCTTAATAAGACACTAATCCACCATAAATTGAGACCACATTTTATTGAATCTTGCAATTCTTCCACATCCAGTAGCATACCATAAAGTAACTCTTTTGCTCTTACTGGCTTCATTTTCCCCACTGATTCACAAATAGAGGAGATTAACTTTGTTTTCTTTTTTTGAAGCAACAAAGATCTGGCCACCAGCATCGAGACATAAAGCAGCTTTTTGTGTCTGGGAGTTATATATATATATCATAATACTTTATTCGGTATACAAAAATACCATAAAAGTGCAGATCAAATACATCATAATATAAAAACAAAACAATCAACAGCTTAAAATGATACATGTTCAATCCTTCCGTGAGTGGAAACCCCTTATCACATGAAATTCATATTAAAGACCAATGAGAGGCTAACATCGCGGGCCACAAAAGTACATATAAAAAACATCAAAATTAAGAGAGGAACGTAATAGTTTGACAGCTTAGAATTGATACATATTCGCTCCCATCACAATTAAAAGAACCTTCCCCTCTTCAAATTGTCTGGGAGTTAATCTCAAGGTGGGATCATAGCCTAACAACACCAGTGAAACACTGGGTACCAGCTGTATTTACCACATTTGCTCAAAATACAAAAATATCACTTCCCTAAAATCTTAGATAGCTGTGCCTTGCCAAATGACGTGGGACTAGTTTGCTACTCTTTTCAATTCACATCTAAAACAACAGCCTGACTCTGTTAAATTAATCTCACCGAGAAATTGTGGAGCTCTACAGAACAGTAATTCACATAAAACTGCATGCTATGCCAGGTGGGTCGTCGCAACACCATAAATTTCATTTTATTAACTTTACCCCACACTTCCCTTGTCAGTGTAAATCTTTGATATTTCCCCCACTTACTAATAGATTTTTCACAGGTATCAATCACCATGCAAGCAACCTCTTCCATGCAGAAGGTCACTTCGGATCCGGGGTCTCAACCAGGTTTGAGACCAAACTTTGAATGCACAACAATAAACTAATATCAATTGTCTTTAATTTAGGAACTGAGACTTTGTAGGAGCACTGCATCCAAAAATTCTCCCCTGTCAATGCTTTTATTTGTTTGTCTGCAGTTTCATAATTATCTTGTAGTCTGAATTCAATAATGTTATCAGTCAATATGAGTTTGGATACTTAGCAACCTTTCCTTTTTTCCAAAAACTGACCACATTGTCTAAATTAAAAGAGAATGGGCTGGCACCTGCTTCTAATAAAGCGTTAGCAACTAAAGTATATACTCCATTGAAAACATCCCAAAATGCCTTATAAAATTCTAATGGAAAAACTGTGGGCCACAGACTTTGCAATTTGGCAAGCTACTAACTACCTAAGATATCTCCTACTTGGAAAAGGGGTTGATCATTTTTTACCTCTCTTTCCCTGAAACTGTGGGCATATCTAGCCCCCAAGAATGTCTCCAGCACCATCTTATCAACTACCTGAGTATAGTTGTAGATTCAGTTATAAGGTTCAAGAAAGATTTAATTCATCTTTCCGTGTTCCTTACTGCAGAACGCCATTATGGGACATTTTAAAGTATGTATAGTATTTTTGACTGCTTGCTCACTGGCCTGCCAAACAATAAACTTTATGGCATAATAACTCTCCTCATAAAACTTCTGCCTGTAAGCCATATTAGTTACATAACACTTTGCATTGTAATAGCCACTCAACATGCATTTAACTTTCTCAAGCCCTCTTCTAATTTCCTTCAAATATTGCCAGGAAAGTTTATTGCAGTGCTTAATTTGAGCCGGTGGTTTCCGGTGCTCAGCACTGGCACTACATCATCATCCACACTGGTGCTATAGTTTCATGAGTACCAGTTAAGGACACACTCATTTTTGGTGATTAGCCCTGAATCACAAGATGTTGAGCCAATGCCAGGACTCAAACCGGCTTCCCCAGCTCCGAAGTTGGCAGCTCTGTCCATTACACCACATTATATGTCCACGTCCTTATTAGTTGGCTCTGTTTTAGGCGGTGTTACAGAAAAAATTAACTTTTGACGAGACCCCAGGTACCGATTTTTTTGCAAATAAACTACTGGTTTATTGTATGCTTCACAAGTTTTTTGCTCTTTAGCATTTTCAATAATTTACCACATCTTTAGATATCAGCTGCCCCCACAGATAAGCTTTTAAAGCATCCCAAACAATGTTTAGTTGCGCCGACCCATGATTTCCTATCAAAAACTCTAGGAACTCATCCTAACAAACTCTAACCCATCCATCTTCCTGCAGATACTGTTTATTAAAAACCCACCTCTTAACTTGGGGCTTTCACCTCTCACCCAAAAATCTCCAACTCAAAAGTTGTGTGATCCGAGAACCCATTGGGGAGAAATTAAGACATTTAAAAATGAGGTTCTTTGAGACAAGAAAGAAATAAATCCGAGAAGAAGTTCAAAATATTCCTAAAAAGCATGTAAATTCCTTCTTTTCTGGGAAGGTTTCCTTGCAAGGATCAACAAAAGACCCTTTGATAATTTTACATGGTTTTTGCTACTTCGGGCTTCTGCTGCCTTTTATAACCTGAAGAGGAGCCCATTCCAGGGTTTTGCAGAAAATGTAAATCTCTACCTACAATAATCTTGCCTGGGACTTGCATTAAAGATTGGGATACTCCTCATATGACCTCTAGATGGGCATTAAAGCTGATAAAAGTAAACCGCACTGAGGAGACAAAGCAGTTAACCCAACACCAACAGCCCTGAGTGTTGCTCGCCCAATCGTGAACTTCCACATTCATCCACGATAAGTCGCCAGGGCAGCTGAGAAGCCTCAAAAACCAGCCCATTTCTTAATATTGTAAACTTCTCTGGCCTGTCCAATGAAATTTGAGTTTCCTGCAAAAACACCACAGATAAATTACGCTCCTCTATCCAGGCTTCAATAGCACGTATTTTCTTTCTGTTATTTGACCCATTAGTATTAAATGAAATAATCTTCAAGGGGGTCTTTTGAGTCCCTGCCTCCCTCATATTGCTTTCTGCCAGTTAACATGTACTCTAAAAGTGCTTAAAGTACTAAGCTATACCATAAAGTGCATCAAACTGCTAAAGTGCACCATCTGCTCAACTCATATATCTCCAGATTAGCTTTGCTATTTCCCTTCTCATTCCAAATGGGCTTAAGCATGCCTAAAAATGATAGGAAGTGCCAGAAAGAACTGCAGTGCCTCGTGTACTTATGAAACAAACTCAAAACTTGGAAGAAACACCCCCAACTCCTTGAATACAATGCTACCTTAAAGTGGATAAAACTGCTGAAGTACATCATATACTTGAACACAATTAGTCAAGGAATTGGCGTACAACACCACCTCAGATGCACCATTGGTGGCTTAACTTGTTAACAGGCCTATTCTGCTTTCTTGCCCAATGGCGTGTCTTCCCAGAATTAACTGCTCTGGATCTCAGTTTATACTATTCCACAAAATCCCTCGTCCCTTTCCCCCCCTGCTCTGATGGGAGACCCGCCATCTCTCCCACTTCCTTCCCTTGAATCATCTGACACCATGTCAGAGTGCCAGGCTCCCTGCCCATCCCTCCACCACCCCGCCCCCCCTTGTCCAACCCTGAAACCACAGCCCAAAATTCCACTCTAACTCATTGATTTCAAAAACATAGCGACTTCTTTTACAATGTACATTTTGAATACACCTTTAAACAATACTTTGAGTTTAGAAAGCTGTATTATTGAGGCCTGTGCTGCTTGAAACCTTGGGATTATGTTCTCAAACTTTTCGCCATCATACACGAGAAGAATTGAAATACAAAGCTATCTGGCATCCTAAACGACTTCTCTTTAATTGCCTTGGCCAGTACCTTCTCTTTGATTCTGTAGTCCGCAAAGTTCACTAACATAGTCCTAGGATACTAATCTTGGCTATCAACCTGAGCTGGGACTCTGTGAGCCCACAAGATGGTCAAGTCTTGATTATAATGTGGAATCACAAGAGCCTTTATTACAGTTTTGACCAAGAGCATACACCCAACAACTTTCTCTTTGCGTTCTGGATTTCCAGTTATCTGTACATTGGACCTCCTTGCATGGTTCTAAATGTGCTCCTGCTTATCCTTGAGCCATGATCTCTCCTTTTCCGGATTTGTATTGGCTTCTTCAAGTGAGTGAACCTTTTCTTCACATCCAGACACTATTTGCTCCATCTCATTTAACCTGGAATCGAGGTTCCCCAATTGTACACAAACCGAGTCTAGCCACTCTTTAAATTCATTCCCCATTTTTGTCTGTGCTGTTTTGGTTGATTTAGCCTCTGTTAACACCTCTTCTAACATACTCCATAGACCCGAGGCATCTACTGCTCCCCAAGCGTGTCTAGCAAAAGAGTCCACCCCACCCTGCATGGGTTTCAACTGCTCTTCTGGTATTGACATTGCTGTACAGTGAGTGTCAGGAGCATACTTCATATCCACAAAATGAACAGGGGGGGGCGTAAGGGCGCTTTTTGAAGAAGGTCCAGCTATGTGTGCCCTCAGAAGATACAACAACGAAAACAAAGCTGTTCCTAAAGGTGAGATATGAGAAAGGGGAGGGAAAACTGTGTTCACGGACACTTAAAATATTGGATATTGAGGCCCTCACACAGACTCAGGGCTATCGTAATTTACGTTACCCCTTCGAATGTATTGCATCATCATCGGGCTGCTCCTGCGTCGAGTCGGCTGGTGCAATACCCGACGGGCTCTTGTTTAAGGAGCACTTTTATGGAGATCTTTTTAAATCCAATGAAGCCGGTGGATGCGTGCGTGTGTGGGGCTCTAAAGTGATGTAGATGAAAAATGCGTTGGTATTTAAAAATAGGGGTCGAAGTACTTACTCAATTAATTTATTAGGAAGTCTTCTCCCCTAGTTAAAAGATTCTGAGGTTAAGTGTTATTAACTTAGAGTTATTAACTAAGTTCTATACACTGCCTCAGTTAGGTCGACATGTTTCTCGCTCTATTTAGAGAAGTACTCTGGCGATTCTTCAGGACCAAAAAAGATGTTTGTCTATCTACATCTAAAAAAATATCTAAATAAACAGTATGCAATCTCTGTCACAAATTAGTATTACCTGCAGCTCGGTCTACCTGTAGGGGGATAAAGGCCAAGGAGGTTACAGAAAGCATTGTATAGTCACTGTTTATGTACATAAAATATCTCGTGAACCACTGAGTGCAACTGTGGTGAAAGTGCACTCTAAACGTGAAAAGTGGAAAGAAACTAAGTGAAGACTAAACCCTGTGAAGTGACTTCTATTATACTCGGTGTTGGTAAAATTCATAAATGGACTTACCCTAACAATTCAAAAGGATATTCCACTGCAGTTCCTGGTAGATGAACGCAAGGAGTTCCTCGCGTTCTGTAATCATATATGGACACAGCTAGAGGAACAGAGGTTGTTTAAAAATACCAAACTCCAGGGTCATGTTGGCCCCTTCTCTTATTGTTGTGGATACATTCTAAATTCTGAAAAGATGCTTGAGACACTCAAATTATCTGATTTAAAAACATTCCTTCTTTTGGTAATAGCGGTTCATTATTTTGTATGGAGTTGCATGCATAGAGAAATGTGGCAACGAACCTAATGCTTGGTCAAGGTACTATCCTTAGTCTCATATTTAAAGCAAGTGTTTGCTGAAATGGCTGCCCCAACCTTTGTGTCTGGGTCGCTGTTTGTTGTGATCAGATTCATAGAACCCCAAGGTTAAAACACTATCTAAACTATGCAAATTGAGTTGGCGTGTAGAGATCTTATTAGAGGCTAGCTCTTATAGTCAATACTGACTGTTTATTGTTAGAGCTCACGGATAAATATCAATTTGGGTGTAGAATCTTAAAGCTACGAAGTGGTAGTGATAAACGTTCCACTCGTGTTCTCATAAACGCTGATGTTGTTGACTCTACATGGTCTCCTAGTCACTGTTGGCTGCCCAGAGATAAATATCAAATTCAATGTGTGGTCATTGTGAGCGATCGGTTAGCGTCCTCATTAGAGCTTGTCCCTTATTCTACAAGGCACCCGTTTGGTTATTAAATAAATAGATCCCGTAGTGACGAGTAAAACCTCCACAACCCCTGCTTCGTGTTTGAAAGTTAAAACAATAACGATCAGCAAATGGAATGTAAAGAAAGTCTACTTACTGACACGCCGAGTCCGTGTCTCGTACACACCTACCCCGTTCTACCAGGACTGGGCGGCGGTGTGTGGATTCTCGTTGCTGTATTTAAACCGGCGTTTGACGTTGTCCCGGAAGTGATCGGAACACTAGTGATTGTATAGCTAACTAGCGGCCGGTGGCAAACGCGGTCGCCATCTTGGGTAGGGGTCATAGTATGTTGATTGTTTGTCGTGCACAGGCACTTCCAGTGTTATTGCTCTGATTTTTTAATCATTAGGGCATATCGCCAATGGGACCTGGTTGTTTTTTGCGAGGCACTTTAATTGTATTAATGTCATAGATATCTACGGGGGAACATATTTTTTAAGGGGTGACTGATGTAAAAGTGTATTCGGAGGTCGCCATCCTCAGTTGAATATTCTGCGTTGTCGATCGCTCTAAATCATTTCTACAGTCTTTCCAGAAGAGGTTCGCTGTATGAGCCTCTATGTCAGTATAGGGGAGTGCAGTGTATCTGGGAAATAGTGTTACTGGGTACATAATTCAGGGAGGTTTGATGGAAGCCCAGGGAATAGCGTCGTTCAATCCTGTCACATGAGTGCCCAACCTGTACACCCACCTCTGTTCTTTTGTAAGTAAAGCATCCTTTGTGATGCTTGAAAATGATTCCAATATGAGCCAGGTGAATGACTCAGGAAGATGTCCTTTTTCTAGAAAGTGGGTGCACATTCTAGTGGTAATTTTTTTGCAGCGAAAATTGCTGCGGTGTTCCGTCATGCGTATTTTAATGGGGCGAGTGGTCATGCCAATATATTGCAGTCTACAAGGGCAAGTGATGAGATATATGCAGTTAGCTGTGTTGCAATTTGTATGGCGACGTAGCTCCCATTTAAAATTATTCTTGAAGAGGACAGACTTGTGTGTTGTGGTCATGGGACATACTGAACATGAGCCACAAGGGTAGTGTCCAGTTACAGGGGGTAAATCCCATAGTTGTCTCTGGATTGTTTGCCCCTGTGGACGTGGCCGAGTGTGAATCAAGGTGTCTTTTAAGTTTTTTGTACGTTTGAATGCAAATCTAGGGATCTCGAGTTGCATGGTACCTGTGTTCAGAATGCTCCAATGTTTTTTGATTGTTTTAGTGATCTGGTTTGACAATGGAGTAAATGATGTGACACAGGTCAAGGTTTCGTCTGGAGTCGCCACTTTGGGTTCTAGAAGGGCTTCACGGTTGTTGTTTCGGGCTCTCTTCCTGGCCATGGCTATCTGTTTAGTAGGGTAGCTGCGTGCCCGGAGATTCTTGGCCAATTTCTTCGCTTCTACTCTATAGTCTGCCAAGTCACTACAATTTCGTCTTACCCTAAGGAACTGTCCGATGGGTAGATTATTCCTCAGACTGCGGGGATGATGACTTGTGTATAGTAATAAACTATTACGATCTGTTGGTTTCTTGTATAGGGAGGTGGATAAAGTGCCCCTATGTAGACTGATATTTAGATCTAGGAAAGGAATGATATTGTCGGACACTGTCTTTGAAAACTTGAGGTGTGGATCGAGTGTATTGATCCAATCACAGAACTCGGTACAGGTCGCCATATCCCCCTTCCACAGGATGAGGATATCATCGATAAACCTCTTCCAGAGGTATATGTCTGTGCTGAAAGGGTTGGACTCGTGGTAAATGTATCGGGTCTCAAAATCAGACATATATAGGCAAGCCAGACTAGGAGCAACCGTGCTCCCCATGCAAGTTCCTTGTGTCTGCTTGTAAATCTGGCCTTTGAATTCGAAGAAGTTCTCCGTCAATGTTAGGGTGGCACATTCCATAATGAAACCCGTGGGGGTGTTGTGTTCCCAAACTCCCTGATTCAGGACTTCTTCTACCACATTCAGGGTGGCCCTCTGTGGTATATTGGTGTACAGTGCTTGTACATCTAGGGTCACCAACAGTGTGATCTCATCTGTGGATGGTAATTCATTCAAGAGTCTTAATAGGTCCGCAGTGTCCTGTATGTAAGAAGCAGTCTTCTTGACTAGAGGTTGCAAAAAGTAGTCACAGAATTGGGACAATGGTTCTAAAACAGAATCTATCCCTGATACGATGGGCCTTCCAGGGACAGGTGAAATACCCTTATGGATTTTTGGTAGGGTATAAAAGTATGGAGTGCGTGGATTCTTCTTCACCAAAAAAGCGGCCTCTTTCTTGCTAATCCAACCTTCACTCTCAGCCGAGAAGACTAAGGCTGTGATGGTGGCAAGTAGGTTTTGGGTGGGGTTGGTGGAGACCGGAGTGTAGTAAGTCCTGTCACTCAGTTGTCGTCTGCATTCCCGGTCATAATCTGATGTATCCATTATGACCGTGGCTCCTCCTTTATCGGCTTGCTTAATGGTAATTGATGTATCGTTGGACAAGTTCCTAATAGCCTCAGTCTCCATTTTGCACAGGTTGTTGTATTTCTTGGGTTTGGTTATATTGGCCAGGTCTTTTAATACGGCTTGTTCGAAAGTCAATACTTCTGGTGGAATCATTGACATATTGGGAGTGAAGGAAGACTTATTGTACAAGCCACTGTCTGTTTGTTCTGTGGTCTCGGTTCCATCAAAAAAGGATCTTAACCTGATTTTGCGAAAAAATTGTTGAATTTCGCACTGCTGTTTGAATTCATCAATCTGAGGTGTTGGTACAAAGCCCAACCCTTTTTGGAGTACTCTGTGTTCAATATCAGTGAGAGTTCTTTCAGAAAGGTTGACAACTAAGTCTTCTTCCTGATGTTGGTGTGGCTCCTGGTTTCCATTGTTCTCGGAGTGTCTTCCCACTGGACTCTGGTTCCTTGTTGGGTTTGTTGATTGTTTCCTCTTCTTCGCCCGCGCCCTCTGCCCCAACCTCTGCCTAAAAAAGGCTGGTTGTATACCGGGGGGTAGATCTGTGGCGGGCCCTGTGGTGGTATTGGATATTGAGGTTGGCCATGCAAATTCATAGGATATTGCCAAAAGGTTGGATATTGAAAAGCAGGCGGTTGGAAAGTAGGGTAGGTTTGGCGATTCCCCTTACGTGAAGTACCATAGTTAGTTGAGTCAGTGCTCGAGTTGCTGTTACTCGAGGAGCCTCTTCTAGTGGAGTTAGAATTTGTATCGGAATCTCCAGAGTTGTTGGAACTTGGAGGTACAAAATCTTCTTTTAAATAGGGGTACATTTTCTCTTTGTTGAAGTTGTTCACATCTTTTTGTAATTTTTTAACCTTTTGTCGCATCAGGTATTCACGATGTTCTGCGATCTCATTGTTGATTTCCGACAACTTAGATTTAAAAAGAGTCGTCGATGTTGCACTTTTCAACGTGCTTTCTGCCAATTGAATCCTTGCCAAGAGAGTATCCGCTAGTCTCTTTGCTGTCTTAATAATCAATATGAGGAGATCTCTGGTGCATTTCCATGACACCTGTGACCAATCGGTCTTGAATGTTCCGTCCTCTAGAAAAATACGTGGGAAGATTTTCACTATTAAGCCATTGGGGGCGATGTTTGCCCTCAGGTATTCTGTCATCAGGGCGCCATGGAGTGTGATCTTCACCCAGTCTCTTTTTAGTGAAGATAAAGACTGCCAGTCTTCTGATTGGCTCCCTGTGGCTGCCCCACCATCAGCTCCCAAAATTGAGGGGGCATTGAGTATCTCGTCAACAAAATCATCCCCAAAACTTAGCCCTTGACCTTCCATTTATAATGATCTGAGTAGTGGTCTCTGATTATGAGATACTATCTTTATAGGATTTATCGAGTGTAGAAGCCAATTTCAGGGTTCAGGTGAACTGACAAAAAGAAGTCCTTTTTGTACTAAAAAGGGGAAAAAAGGGGACAAGGAAACCTTAAAAATGGGGGATATGCACTGGTTAACCCACCGAAAGATGCCCCACGGATAAAGATCCGTGCATAATATATCCACAAAATGAACAGGGGGGGGCGTAAGGGCGCTTTTTGAAGAAGGTCCAGCTATGTGTGCCCTCAGAAGATACAACAACGAAAACAAAGCTGTTCCTAAAGGTGAGATATGAGAAAGGGGAGGGAAAACTGTGTTCACGGACACTTAAAATATTGGATATTGAGGCCCTCACACAGACTCAGGGCTATCGTAATTTACGTTACCCCTTCGAATGTATTGCATCATCATCGATCTGATCACAACAAACAGCGACCCAGACACAAAGGTTGGGGCAGCCATTTCAGCAAACACTTGCTTTAAATATGAGACTAAGGATAGTACCTTGACCAAGCATTAGGTTCGTTGCCACATTTCTCTATGCATGCAACTCCATACAAAATAATGAACCGCTATTACCAAAAAGAAGGAATGTTTTTAAATCAGATAATTTGAGTGTCTCAAGCATCTTTTCAGAATTTAGAATGTATCCACAACAATAAGAGAAGGGGCCAACATGACCCTGGAGTTTGGTATTTTTAAACAACCTCTGTTCCTCTAGCTGTGTCCATATATGATTACAGAACGCGAGGAACTCCTTGCGTTCATCTACCAGGAACTGCAGTGGAATATCCTTTTGAATTGTTAGGGTAAGTCCATTTATGAATTTTACCAACACCGAGTATAATAGAAGTCACTTCACAGGGTTTAGTCTTCACTTAGTTTCTTTCCACTTTTCACGTTTAGAGTGCACTTTCACCACAGTTGCACTCAGTGGTTCACGAGATATTTTATGTACATAAACAGTGACTATACAATGCTTTCTGTAACCTCCTTGGCCTTTATCCCCCTACAGGTAGACCGAGCTGCAGGTAATACTAATTTGTGACAGAGATTGCATACTGTTTATTTAGATATTTTTTTAGATGTAGATAGACAAACATCTTTTTTGGTCCTGAAGAATCGCCAGAGTACTTCTCTAAATAGAGCGAGAAACATGTCGACCTAACTGAGGCAGTGTATAGAACTTAGTTAATAACTCTAAGTTAATAACACTTAACCTCAGAATCTTTTAACTAGGGGAGAAGACTTCCTAATAAATTAATTGAGTAAGTACTTCGACCCCTATTTTTAAATACCAACGCATTTTTCATCTACATCACTTTAGAGCCCCACACACGCACGCATCCACCGGCTTCATTGGATTTAAAAAGATCTCCATAAAAGTGCTCCTTAAACAAGAGCCCGTCGGGTATTGCACCAGCCGACTCGACGCAGGAGCAGCCCGATGATGATGCAATACATTCGAAGGGGTAACGTAAATTACGATAGCCCTGAGTCTGTGTGAGGGCCTCAATATCCAATATTTTAAGTGTCCGTGAACACAGTTTTCCCTCCCCTTTCTCATATCTCACCTTTAGGAGCATACTTCACTCAGACATTTCTCTTGAGCAGGGATTTAGTACATCGAGGAGGCTCTTCCTGGCTTCTCCCAGCAATGTTAGCTCCGCTCTTAACACTATTCCTGCTAACCTAAAATAATGGATATATCCAGGTCCCATCGCATCCTCCTTCAGCATTATCTGAGGATAAACCCCCCTCTCCTGGTTGTTTTCCCAGGAGTCATTACACAAGGTGTCTTGATCAGCCGCTCCATCCTGGTCAGCCTGCTCTAGCTGCTCCTGCTGCTTTGCCTGAGCTTGAGGCATCTGTATTTCCCCCGCTGAGCAAGTTAGTGTAACTATGCTTTCCCATTTCTCTGGGACGCTGCCCCTAGCTCATTTTCTGAGTCTCTCAGGCCCCAACAGCTCCAGTGTCCAAGGTAGGTGTATTATTTAACATATTGACAGGTATTCCCTTGCCTTCTCCCATGGATGTGCGTACCGCATGTGCAACAGCTATAGCCTTGGCAAGCCCTGCCAAGTTTTTCTGCACGTCCATTAGCTCGCCCAACGAGGCTTTCTTTTTCTCCTTAGAATGCTTTGATGTCTTCAATGATTTGGCTAGTTTGGCCGAAATTATCTTGAGGCACCCTAATCACTGATATTGCACATCTGCCAAGCGCATAGAAGGGGAAAGAGGGGAAAGAGGAGGTTATTTTACTTACTAGATCCAAACGTCAGCAACAGTCATTGACAAAGACACAGATAAAATATGAGTTTCAAAGGAGAGAGCAATTAAAGTTCCAGTTCAATTGCCAGCTTCAAAAGAGGGAACATCCCCTACCCCCAATATCTTGCCCCTCTGGTGCCATTCTTCAGTAGACAGTGGAAAAGCGGCAACAGGTGGCAGTCCAGGGCTCAATAACAAAGATAGTGGAAAGGATAAATAATACTTTTCTACCTGCCACAGGCACACAGTGCCCTTCATGGCGTCACTCCTTCTTGTGCCTCTGTATCGGTCGCCAATGATTATGCTCTTCCAAGCTTCTCTATAGTGGTAATTTGCTCCTATATGTCAGGTCACAGGGAAAGATGCCAAAATGCCAGTGCTACCAAGGGCATCACATCCTCTCCAGCGTAAACAAGATAGGTACTGTGCCTCTGTGTCTGTATTCAAGGCTCGCAATAGTGAGGACCCAATGTCGAATCATTGGAAGGGAGTCACTAAATGCCAATAGGCAATAGCACAGAAGGCGCAGAAGAAAATGAAACACTAAAAAATTGAAACCGCCAAAAACGCAGTTAAATCTGCTGCGGTGACGTGGAGCAGCAGGAAGGCTGAGCAGTCTTCAGTGGCCGCCATCACTGCGGCCAAAAGCACACACTCGATGGTGCGGACGGAACAGGAAGGGTGGTGATCAAGGGGCGTGCTTAGATGGCAGCACTATCCTGGTGAACTTCTACCATAAATCTGTTGGTCATGTAATGTGTTGTCCATCATACAAATTAATGTCCTACCATCCATGCAACAATTTTAGCCTTCATTGGTCCGTTAACTCATCATGCACTAAAGAATAGAAAACATAATTCATCACCAAAAACAATTTATTTTTCCTTTTTCATTCAAACTTTGTGTCCTGACAACCTTCTTGAGCGTTTTAATCTTCACCTCCCTATTCTCTTTATCTTACACCATGTCAATCCCAACCTGGCCATGTCTGTTGCTGCCACTATCCTAAAGGAGTGAGTCCCATATTTGTCTGGATCCAAACCCAAATTTGCAACTGAAATTGAATACTAGCAACAAATTCAACGCTATAATCCTGGACCCTTCCTCCTGAAAAACATCTCTTCATATCTAGTCCCTGGCCATTCAAGAAATCTCTTCCACTCCTTACTAGACTAATTTGGTTTTCTCTCCGTTCTTGATCAATTTTCGAAATCCATAACCATATTCAGAACCTTAATCCTTTTCAACACACCTCATAATTTCGTATACCCAGACTACTTTTCATACCTAATAGTTCAGAAACTCTGAAAGACCCACAAAAAATCCATAACATACTCAACCGAAATATGCACCTTCAAATGCATCATGACAATTAGGAAACATTGCTACAAACATCTCCAAACAAAATCAACTGTCTTTGGCTCTGACTAACTCATTCTTGCTCCTATTTTATTTTTCCACCCAAATAACACTCTACTCATCAAATCTACCCCCGCCAGGTCTTATCCACATCACAATTTACCGTAAAAAGATATTCATGCCAATTTCCCTGCTATTGTAGTTTGGGATACACCTTTGTTAATGGTACTCATGACAAAACCTAGTAACTCCCTTTCTCTTGCCACCCTTTCAGCAACTACTCCAACACGCCTACTACATCCAAGCTCTGTAAATTCTTGCCTCACAAGCATGTAGCTCATTTTTCTAGATTCTGCAATTGGCTTCTCAACCAACACCTTTATTCTCTTCCCCCCATTTCCAGGTGTTTAGTAGTAATTCTGTCTTCTCCTCTTCCACAACTGGGGCCGACATGCAAAATCTCTGCCACTGCAAATGAGATAAGGCATATGCTATATTATTGTTCTCTCTTAGCGCATGTCTAGCTTTAAAAACTATATCCATCTGCAAACACTTCAGCATAACATGTCTTAAGAGATGCAACAACTTCAAGTCTTTTGCTATTTGTTCCACTACCATCATGTTGTCTACATTGAACATCACTGAACTATCTGCTAGCTCCCCATCCCAAACTGTCAGCACCACCAACAGAGCCGATAATTCCAGAAATCCAATGCTTCTTGCATCATCCAATCACCAGGCCATTTCTCAGCACACCATCACCCATTCCAGAAAATGCTAAAACCTTTTGCCTCTAACATGTATGAAAAAATGTGCACTTACCAAACTGTGTCTTCTTCAGCAAAATATATTGGAGCTCGATTAAACTCCTCCAAGAATGAAATACAAATGCACAAATCAGGCTCTCACTGCCATGGTGATCCTCACTTTATGGTGTGGCAACATGGCACTTGATATCGCAAAACTTAGCTTCCTGCAGAACATCTTCCCTGCTCTCACCACTCAACTGAGCAAGAAATCTCACATCCTATTGGTAGAATCTTATCTACTTAGATTGCCCCACCAAATTGCATTCCCAACAATTGAAACTCTCCTGGTAGACAGGCAATAAGTTAAAAAATGTTTGAATATCAAATGTTTCCTAATTCAGCTTTCAGTCCCCAACACCTGACCAACCTCATGGCATCATCCATTGATGCACTTTACCGTAGCATCTTCCACTGCAATCTAATAATTTACTGAGGCCCCTCCAGCCATGACAGATGATGCATAAGTCAGTGTTCACCATTTGCGTTTTTAGGACCACATCCAGGGGTCAAACCATTAAATCAAGCAAAGGCAAATCCCAAAATGTCCTACAGGCGTCCCTGCCTTCAATTCTTTAATCAATTGTTGTTAAACAATAGTTGGCAACTCCTTTGTTGATCACAAGTTATCTGATCTCTGTTCCAACTAAAATGCTTCCCTGAATCCCCAGTCCAATTTTGCAGCTGCCTTCCTGATAGGGTAAAAATGCAGCCACAATGTAAGCCTGTCCAGATTAACTAGAGTATGTGCCATTGGCTGAGGTTCTGATTGCTACCCGATACCCCTTCTTGGTCTCCATTGAGCCACATTATTGGCCATGGGCAAACATTTCATGAGTGGGTGGCTGCCCCCAAATTTGGAGCACTCATGCTTGTAAGAAGAAAATTGACTGGCGCAAAACCATTTGTTGAACCCCCCACATGCTCCTGAATTAAGCACCTGCCCCCCTTCACATGCCCCCATTCCATGCTGGATGGGCTAGTAAAGAAATGGCTGACACTTTATGGATAGTCAGCTTGCTGTATGTGTTGTTGCCGGTGGATGTGTAGATGTGTATTGCAGACATAATTCCGCATCCACATCCCACCACAGCTTCTCAGAATTCAAACTCAATCTTACCCTAAATTCCACATCGTATATCAACCATGGATATGCACCACAGTGCACATAATGTCCGTGTACTTAAACATCACTACTGCTCTGTCAGCATTCTTTACGAAGTAAACACTAGCATGAATTAGAAAATGCGACGTCCACTTATCAATTGTCATAGGTACCTTTGAAGTTCTTTTCAGCTCCCATTGCTCTTTCTCTGAAGCCCTTTAAAAACATCAACGTACTCATGTTTTCAAATCTTATTTTTATCTTTTTCTGATAAATGTGACACCAAATGTCTCAATATACGGTAACTTCTCTCTATGATGTGCTTCCGCTGTCTCTTCCCCTTCTTTCTTACTCTCCCCTTTTTCTTTATCTTTCTTGTCCTCACATTCCATTTCTGTATTACACAATGTCTTCACCTTGTGGTTGCTCCCTTCACCTTTTGCGTCCTACCCACCACATCAATAAGTCCCTCCTCATCCAGCTGATTGTATCTGCACTTTTGGCCTCTCCTCCCTCTCGATATCCCATACCTACCATCATTCATTCCAAATCTTTTTACAGCTTATTCTTGCTTCCATAAACATCTCCACTTTCTGACAAGCTCCTTCTTCCTTGCTCTCTACAATTTATGGTATGCTATTTTCCCACTTGTGACCTCTGAAATGCACATCTACTTCAACAACTATACGCCACCACTTATTTCACTTATTACTTGTCTAACCCATCACCCACACAACCTTCATGTTCTCGCCATTCCTTTCACCAACGCTGCACAATTTCTTCCATTGTCCTCTTTCTTGTCACAATTCGCTCCCTGCATTCTCATGCCCACCAACAGGGGGCTGAATTGTGGGGCTCTCCAGTGTTCTAATAAGCTTCCAGACTTATGCATATACTCACTTCCAGTCCTTTGGATTCTACTTGCAAATTGTCATCCATTCACAATCCATGCCGGGTTTTGTGAAAGCCAGCCTGCTCATGCTTGAAGCCAGCCTGCTCAAGTTACTTTGTATCCACCCCTGCAGGCTAAGGATGGGTGGAGGAATTCAGCTCACCTGTGGCTGGCCGCTGCTTGCCTGCTCACACCTGATGCATGTGATTACTGTGAGGTTTCTTAAGCCCCAGCTCCCTTCAGTCCAGGGTTGGTCATTGTAGCAGTGCTCCAGTGAGACCGATCCTTGTTTCCTGAGCTTTTGATATTCCTTGATTCGTGAGCTATAGTTAATCCTTGTTCCTTGATTCCTGAGCTATGGCTGTTACTTGTGCCTGAATTAGCATTGCCTGCAGTGCTACCTTGTTTCCTGAGTTCCTGAGCTATAGTTCTTTTTTGTTCCTGTTCCGGAGCTTCTGCTATTTCTTGTTCCTGAATTGCACTGCTTGCAGTGCTCTTTTGACTTCTTGTTTCCTGAGCTGTGGTTGTTTCCTGTTTCCTTGAACTAGCTCTGCCTGTAGGGCTACCTTGACTCCTGGGCTATAGTAATTTCCTGTTCCTGAACTAGCACTGCCTACGTTGCAACTTTGGCTCTTGAGTTTTTGCTCAGTTCTTGTTTCTGCTCCAGCACAACCTTCAGTGCTACTATGTTTTCTTAACTCCTGATACAGCACTGTTCTGGTATACCCTTGTGGCCTCCCTTCTGTGTATCCTTTTCCAGTCCCTGTCTCTCTCCCCTTTTCCTTGGCTCCAGTTCCTAGTTTTCTGTATTTCTATTCCTGCTGTTTGCTTCTGATTACCTTGTATGTTTGTTACTTGCTTTCTGCCAAGTGTGCCCTGTGATTTCCTTCATTTCCTGTAAAGCACTGCTCCTTGCTAGCTCCTTGTCTATCGTGCCTGTGTTTAGTTCTACCCCCTTGCTGTTACTGCCTTGCATGTTCCTGTTTGATCGCCAGGATCCGTGGGCACAGCTGACAACCTAGGTGGTGTTTCTTGTTCACTGTGATATTGTCTTTGAGTTACATTTATAACATCACCACAGGTATCAGCTCCACAGACCCTGCCTTTGCATATATATCCTATATGTGGGTATTTTCAGTCAGGATCGGTAACAGCAATTGTGGGTGAGGAACTTACTAAGCTTCAGTCTTACCGTGTGGAACTCCCGAGTGCTTTACCCCACATTCCCTTTATTGTTAATGTTGTTTTATATATATGTCTTGCATATTCATCCTGTGTGTAGTTTTTCTGAATGCTAAATCACCTCTGAGGGCTTGTCCTTCCTGGGCCTTACCTCTTATTCTCTTGTATAGAGCTTCCTCTTTGGATTCCCTTTCTCCTTTGACTCTCTGTGTGATCTTGGGCAGCTCTGTACCCAGTATTCTGCCTACTTTGTCTTCCCTGGTACCAGTCGATCTTAGAGTACCTGACACATGCCAGTGTCCCAGACTGAGTCCTGACATTTTTTCACAATATTATTTCTGTGACCTTTTGAGCATATTTGTGTGCATGACAAAGTTGGATTAGTTTCTCTTAAACGACTTTGCTTATACATCTGGCTTCGCACAACAATATCATGATGCCACGAACACTGAGTACAAGGTCTTTTTATCCATGATGCACACATGTTGCTCTCTCTTCATCCATGGGGGAAGAGGGTTATCTGCATATGCATAACAATGCTAATCTGCATATACATTGCAAGGATACTTTTTATTATAAATAAAGAAGTATTTCCGGGGGTTAGCAGAAGAGACACTTTCACTGACATCGAAGGGTCCTGCATGCTGAGGCTTCACCAAGCAGCTGCAGCTGCCTGGCATCTCCGTGAGGGGTGTCCAAGTTGTGACCAAGACGGGGTCCTACATTCTTTCCCACCAGGTAATAGGGTTGGATCCTCCCATGGGGGGATTCTAGGCTCTACACCTACATACACTCTAGACATACACAGAGTAGGGATTGCACAGTATTAGTACACCTGATTACGGTCTTGTATTATATGCCTGCATATATACACTGTCTTAGCACCATGGTGGAACTATATCTGATATTTCCTCTTTTGGTGCTTGTAATCACTTTTATCTTCTTCTGTTTCCTGATTATCACAGCACATGTATTCTATATAAGAATAACGGTGGTTCAATAAATATATTGAAAACGTCCCATTGTTTATTCTCTGTATACTTCTCTGAGAACAAGGGTGTACGAGTGACTGAGTGAAAAGGTTCTAGATCTGTTACCACGACCCCTGAAGGGTCAGGATTGTCATGTTTAGTGGGTGCCAGAAACCATCTCACTCCATGTTTAGATTAGGGGGGCTTATGGTGGCACTGTGAGCTAGCTGGTCTCTAGGCCAACATATGCTACAGGGTGCATGGAATCAGTCTAAGCACCTCACCCAAAGTTTATGTTGGCCACAAACATGCAGATCCTAAGGATTAGTGGGAACTACATGACAATTTGTGTTGCTGCATGCTCCTTTATTGTGGAAAGGGCTGCCGAAGACCCCCTCGCTCAGGAGCCATAATACTCTCCGCTGGCACCTGCATGCCATTGCCAGCTCCTTGTGCTGGTGTTGATACAGCATTACTGCCACAGGCTGCTCCAACTTGGAGGAGCTCCACTGACAGTGACCTATAAGCTGCTCCAGCTGTCCTTCATCAAGTAGAATCCAAACCCATTGAACTCACTGGTTACTCCCTTCTACCCCCTCGTTCACCTCTATCTCTTCCAAAAAAGGCTTAGCAACTAATTGGCGCACCTTAACTTCTGTGCCAACATCCCATATCTGTGCCCAATTTGCCTGGGAGTCGCGCAATCTCACCCATGACTTCTCTAAGTCCTCAATTGTTATTATTCCTTCCCCTGCTGACTGTCCTGCACTTGCATGCTGCTGATTGCTGTTTTCGACCTGCTGAAAGCCGTTTCTACCCAACTACCTCATGTCTCCTAGGCCAGGCAGGACCATATTACTCATTATGCACTCGACCTTGATGTCATTGCACATCCCAGACGTTCTTCAGGCCAGGCATACCCTCACAGTGTACTGTTGTCACCACACTTGTTGGCTCCTTGTACACAGCTGCAGTGCCACTATGACTATGTCCACAAACCACTGCACATTGTGACAGCACTGCCACGCCGTCTACACCCCCTCTCCATCCTGCATGCCAGCCTCAACAGCCTATCTACCGCCGGCCCAGCAAATGATTCTGGCCTGACTCCCTGCCTGCCACTACACTGTGCCAGGGGCCCTGCCCATGCGCACTAAGTATACTTTCTCTTCATTTTTTGGGGACTATTGTCATCGATCCTCACTATTATCACTTCATCACTGCCTTTCTTCCCTAATCCCCTGGAGCACCTCCTACCTTGTGGTGATAGGCATGCAGCCAAGTCTGCTGCCAGTGTCAGCTTTGACACATCCACCAGGCTTACTCCAACACTCCCGGCCTAACAGCCGCCTCCTGAGTAGGTAACAGCGGTGGGGCTGGGTGTTGGGGATTCCGACAGATGATGCAGAGGGCACATTATTTATTTATTTAATTTTCCCTTAGCACCGTCCCTCGAAATTCCCCCCCACCCGGCCCTACTGCCCCACCGCTGTTACCTGCACGGACCGCGGCTGCGGCCTAATAAGATCTCTGCCACTGCTCATAACATGCACAGTGATTCTCTCGCCATTTAGTATCCTATACCATAAAGCCACCCCTAGCCTCTCACAATTTTACCCCACTTCATTTCTTTTATCCACTGCTCAATGCCTGACCAAAAATTTCCCCACATTTCCACTGCACGAATTAAGTCAGCAAGAGGCTGAGCTCCCTGCCCCAATACCTAAAGTATCCCTGCCACTCCGGCCCCACCCCTTAATTTCCCCAAACTATCCCTTGTCCTTAGGCAATGTGCCTATGCTTCCTGCACAATTCAACCTGGGGGAGACTGGTTAAGGCCTTTCTTCCCTCTAGTGGTGTAGCAACGGGGGGAGTAGGGGGGCTGTCTGCCCCTGGTGGCACTGTTTTTGGGGATAGCGGAGGTGAGCAAGTTGTGTCTTTCGACTACCAGCATCCCCCAACCCCCGAGAACAAGTTGTCCGATGGCCGCAAGACACCCCCCTAGAACCAGTCGGCCACCACTCCCCCCGCTCTTACCTGCATCGGGCGGCAAACTTAGTGTCCACCCCGGCCGGCAGTAGGTCTAGCTACGCCACAGCTTTCCCTGGGTACACTCATTTAGTCTCTCGTCCTGCACATACTGGCTCTCTTCTCCTCCAGTTCACTATACACTCCCCATGCATACAATACACCCACACACCTGTAAGCACTGCATTTTTGTTTCCTTTGGCACTGTATATATTTTGACAGCTGTGTGCCACCACCGCACGGTTTCCTACAGCTCCAATCAACACATCTGTGGTCATCGCTTTGTGCACCCTGCAGAGAGGCCGAAGACCAAGGAGGTTATTTAGGAGTCGCAGCTGTGACCCCTGGCTTGCCCCTTGCGACCCCTGGGATTGCCTTTGCTACCCCTGACCTCAGAGGTAGCAACATTAGTACCGAGAACACACATAGTGAATAATAT
Organism: Triturus cristatus; assembly: GCF_964204655.1. Classification (NCBI taxonomy): domain Eukaryota; kingdom Metazoa; phylum Chordata; class Amphibia; order Caudata; family Salamandridae; genus Triturus; species Triturus cristatus. The sequence goes on along the minus strand of NC_140590.1, from coordinate 470,268,593 downwards.
TATTCACTATTTGTGGAATTAAAAATGGAGTATAATTAGCTGGAATTTGACACTTAATGGCAGCTAAGGTAAGTAAGAATGCGTTTATTATGTATTTTGCATGCGTGCTTGCCGGTGGGAGTGTGTTTATGTGAGAGAGTGGGTGAATGTGTGTGTATGTGTAAGCATGTGTATGTGAGTCAAAGTAAAAGTCAAATGCCATGCGACATCAATTCTGCTACCCTTAGCATTTTGGTGAATTGACGCCCATGCCAAGGACTGTATGGGCATGCAGTCTGCACGCGTTTATGACCCACTGACAAACAATGTGAGAAACTCGCCCTGCCTCCGGTCTTCCCTTAAAGAGCAGCTCTGTGGGCTCACCAAAGACTGCAACACTGAGACACCTAGAGGCGGCTCAGTTCGAAATGTGAGCTACACAAGAGTGATATGTTGCATGAAACATATGACTTTTGTTAGAGGTACGATCTGATGTATGAGGAGCTATGTATTAATTAATGCTGCCTGGCTCTCAAATGAGCGTCAGCCCAGCCAAGCAATGACACGTCTCCACCATGGGAATCCCAGACACCCTGTGGCAATGGAGTACGCAACAAACATCTCACAAATTACTGGCAGGAACCCCAGCGCGCAGCGCCCACACGCAAATAATCCGCCATTTCTATGCGCGCGGGTCAGGGTGTCAGAGGACTCGACACCCAAATGAAGCATGTTCTGCTGGCTGGCAGGTATGGGAACAAAGCCATACATCAACGTCACCCCGCGCAGCAAACCTATTATATGTTTCTGTGGGATAAAAAGCATCAATCACCCCCGGGCCTTCCGCTCTCTCGGTGGGGAGCAGGTGCAGGTTGGGGGCTCCGTATGAACTCAGACAGTATTTTACCTTCAGCTCCCTGTGCGAGAAACGATAGTTCAAAAGAGCGGAAATGGCTGTATCAGAGACGAAGCCCACGCCGTTATAGCCAAGCGCTGCTGGGGGCTCTACCCAGACTGCACCAATCGACAAACCACGAAGCATCCCCTTTTGAAACAACGCAGTGCGTGTCCGTCTTGTACACTTTCACGCGGGTGTGCTTGGCTCAGTTTCGATATCTTCACAGATGTGCTGTGCCTGTCAGACTGAAGCAGGATGTAATGCCCCCAGTTCCATTAACAGTCTGACAATGAGTTTAAGTAGTCTCGTTGAGTTACTTTGATTTAATCTGCGCCTACAAAGTGCTGCGTGCCTTCAGCCGATAGCTTTTGAGCGCGCAGACCGAACACGGAGTGAAGAGGTTCTATAATAAAAGCAGAAACCAGCAGTGGTACTAATGCACAAATAACCATTGGTAAAACCATTCGGGCTCACTTTGCCAGTGCATTGTGGTCGCGGCTACTGGCTGAACCAATTCTGACTGTTAATCAAAAGCGTCAGCATTGGGATGTGGCTTAACTGACAAAGATGGAGGCCACAATCTAACCCAGCTCTGTCAGAGCTCCGTGAAAATCCTTGTATAGCCTTCAACACAGGCCCTATGGCCTGGATCTATGGAGTGGATCATAGCAACCACCAGCAAGCCACTGTGCTGGAAATGTGAATAATGGGGCCTGATTACGAGTTTAGGTGTTATTTAACGCACCTGATAAACGATACACCGTTTGTGGGGAATGCAGATTTTGGGGTTTAACGCACTAAAATCCACATGATACCACATGCTTTTCCACTGTTAACAAAAAGAAAGTACGGCTGACCACAGTTAAGCACATCAAATCCAAAATCAATACATAAATTTAAAAAAGGTGCAAATACACGTCCAGAGCATGCCGTACTTTTGCTCTACTGGAAACCCAGATATACAAACTTTTTACACAAAGACGGTGCACCAAGGACAAAAGTCTTTTCAATAAGTCCAATTTGTTGTTCTTTTATTTCCATTCAATTTCTCAAAAAACAGACTCAGCCAACGCGTTTCGTTCTCTACGAACTTCGTCAGGGCTGTGAGAAAACATAGATAAAAACATACATGTGTATAAAAACAGACATAAAAGCACCATACAACACAACAAACTACATAACCAATACTACATAGAAAAATGACATCATTACATATTACCATATAAATTAATAAACACACCTCAACAAGCACAAAAATTCAATTACAAATAATGACACGTATATATATTATATACAAAAAATGAATCAGACATGTATAACATTCACAAACACATGTAAAAAATGGGGATGAATCAAACATATATTACATTTACATGTACATATATACATATATAAAAACCAAACAACATACAATTTAGTCAAACATATATATATCACGAAAAGTTTAAGAAAACGCCATAGTGACCACATATATATTTTTTGATAGGTTTCACGGACATGACCCATTGTATTAAGCCCTCCTACAAGTGCCGCCCAATGTTAAGCGAACCGAAATCCTTTGAAACAATTTAGAAATGTAACGGGAATTCTAAAGTGTAATAATCAATAATCAGGTATATTGGTAAAGTCAGAGAAGATGAACCTTTTTATACCGAAGAAATTACCTCGGGTTTAAGGATGATCTCTACAGAAACAGAGATAAAGAAAAGAATTCTATATAACACAAGAAAACAATATAAAAATGACAAATCTTACCATGGATTATCTCCAAGGAGCGGCCACCATATATTCCAAGAGAGACACTGCCGTCCTTCAAATGTAATATGAATATATATGACCTAATACGGATAGAATTCCAAGAATTCCATTAGGGCCTCTTGAGGGCATGACCAATCACAATCTCTTCAGAGAGCCATCTAGTTCATACATAAGGAGATGACAAAAGGCTTACCTCTGCAACTGTAGATGTTCTTATCAAAATATCACCAGCTAGTCCAATACTCAATTAGTCAAGTCCCCTTTTTTTTGTCCGGTTTGTGTATTTCACGAAGAGAGAGTTAAACGACCTTGTTGTCGTATATTTATGCCCACAGTACAGGCTCCATCATTCTACGAGAATAATATAAAAACCACGCACACGGTGTCAAAAGAGGTCCACTACGGTTACCGAACAAAGTGTTTTGATAAATTCTAAAGCATATTCTTAATGACAGAATGCTCTGACATATCACAAAAATAAGAAATATATACAGTTTGTCACCATGGTATGTTAGACCGCTTCACAAATCTGCGGGTACTACTAACTTGTACACATAAAAAAATAATGTTTTTGTTAAAAACGTTTGGAGCAAGCGAACGATCAACATTATTGTATTCATTTGTCTAGAAAAGTTATTATTGACAAAATGCATTCGGCCGCGTTACAGGCCGGATTATCCCACCTGATCATGCATAAAGCTATTTAGCGTCAACAGCGTTTAAAGAAATGCGAAAAATCAGCATTATTTTTTTCTAACTAAGACACGTAGCTATCCCTATCTGACTCCCAATAAACTGTCAACTTGCACAAGCAACGAGCACGCTCATGAAAGCAATTAAATACAGGCGTGTCTTCTTATCACATTATTTGCCCCAAAGGACAACAATAATAAGACTCATAACACAAGCAACGAACACGCTCAAGATAGCATTGAGATAAAAGCGTGTCTTCTCATCACATTGTTCGCCCCAAAAGACAACAATATTAAGACTCATAGGTTGAAAATATTAAACAATGAAACCGTTATTTAAAAGTATGAAAGTGGTATAGCACCACTATGACCCCCCCCACCTGTAACATGGCGATCTCATCTTACCTTTCAAAGGAAGGGGCGCTATTTCGTGTCACCAGCGAAACCCTACCCCATAGGTCAGCCGTCTTAAATAAGCCTATCCCCCGTATCACGTGGTGTATATCGATGTTAATAGGCGAAAATACGAATCCTAGTGTCTGTTTCACCTCTGCGGGCGCCATTTTGAAGCGGTGTTCCCATACATAGTATTAAGGCATGTATCGGTTAAACCCGCATCTGTATAAGGGTCGTTTCAAAAAATATGAGGGGATATAGGAAATACGATATCCACGTCAGTCCCATATTAAGATTGCAAAAATGCTATCTTCATAGAAGCGATTCTTTTGGTCCAAGTTTTTTAATACTCAAACGTCATGAGAATAACATGACCGGTATGTTTGTATGTTTGGCCATACATAATGTGATAAGCGTTGCGAACAATTTTTGTATATACCACGAATTCCAAAAACGCTGTATTGTGATCATACTGTTTTACCAGTAGTAATGTATAGATCCAAGTAGCGACCAATGCGTATCGTTTGCCAGCGTATGCGATACTCAATACTGAAAGTATGTGTGAGATCACAAATCATGGAGAAGCCTCAAAATATAAATAAAGCATTTTTTATATATACGCAGGTGTGCGTCACCCATATTGAAGTCAATGTAGGCACGTAAGCCTAAAGGGTTAACTATAAGATGTGTTAAAGTATAACTTCAATATGATCCATATACAATGTTGACGTACCCGTATTTACTGATGTTAATCCTATTTTTAACCGACAGTGTATATCATTAGAAGCCAAAATTGGCATCAATGATATTTATAGTGGTGTTCGCTTGATCTACGCGTATTTCATGATATATTAAAGGTCAACCCTCCATGGGCTCAATATATAATAAATTATTGTTAATATTTCAAATCAGTATATGACAATGAAAGTCAGCACTTTAAAGAAGAAGGGAGAAGAAGAGGATGAAGCAATAAAGAGTGAATTAGATCCGGTGAAGCCTACATAATATTCAAGAGATGTTTTTGGAGTTACATACATATAGTGTATAATAGAGTGGTAGTAATGACCACCAAGGGCTATCTACTACTAGTTTGTTCATTGGCGGAGGCGAGCAGACACGGAAGTAAGTTTTATCTGGTTTATCAACCCAATTATCCAGCAGTTATCAAGACTGAAAATTAACATCCAACACAAAACAAAATCAGCTGTATGAAACAATATGTCAGTCCAAGTGTCTGACTATAAAAAATAATGCATTTCCCCATCCGTATTATGGCCCAGACTATTCGCTCTCAAACGGCAAATCCATTTAGATTCTTTCTGTCTTAACAACAGATCCCTGTTGCCACCTCTCTTAGGTTTTGGAACATGTTCAATTGCATGGAACCAGAAATCCAAATCATCAGGATGTTCGTTAGCGTAATGGTTAGTGATTGGATATCTGGTATCTTTAGATCTTATTGCCCTTCTATGTTCCTGGATCCTGAGTTTTAGAGCCCGAATGGTACTCCCGACATAGATTATACCACATCTACATCCCAAGACATAAATCACATATGTCGTGTTACAGTTTACGAAATTCTCAATTCTGTACTCTTTTGGGCTATTGTAACGGAAGAGGGATGTTTTATTCCTACCTAACGGACAGACATTGCACATTCCACATGTGAAGAATCCCTTTGGTTTCTCCGGTAACCATGTTTGGGGTTTTTGATGTGAGGTTACATAACTAGGACAGAGTGATCTTTTCAGGGACATACCCTTTCTGTATGTGATAGATGGTCTGTTGTTAATCACATCTCTTAGTCCTGGGACCTCCACTAAAAGATGCCAATGCTTTCTAAAAATATTGAAAATGGTGTTACTATGGGAAGTGTATTGGGTTATAAACCTAACCTTGGTGTCAGTTGCATGTGTTCTCTTTCTATCCTGTAATGTCGTGTTTCGGTCCATCCTACTAACCCTAAGTTCAGCTCTATCCAGAGTTGCCCGATCGTAGCCCCTTTTAGCAAATCTGCTCTTGGTGTCCTCAATGTGTGTCTGAAACATGTCTTCCTCACTACAGTTCCGTCTGACCCTCACCATTTCACCAAAGGGAATGTTCTTCTTTACTGAGTGAGGGTGTGCACTGTTTGCGTGTAATACAGCGTTACACGCAGTTTCCTTCCTGTGTAGTGTACTCTGTATTTGCCCATGTTTGATGTAAAAAGTAATGTCCAGGAAGTTGATATGCTCCTTATGATGGGTCATTGTAAATTTTACATTGTATGTGTTGTTGTTCAAAAAGGATACATATTGATTTAGTTGGTCAATAGACCCGGACCACAGGCAAATCACGTCATCAATATACCTCCCCCAGTATACGATGTAATTAGTCCAGGGGGAGGCATTCTTGTTCCAGGCATGCTCCCTCTCAAACCATCCCATGAAAAGGCAGGCGTAAGAGGGAGCAAACCTGGAGCCCATTGCGGTTCCATGTGTCTGTTGGAACCATTCACCATCAAAAAGGAAAAAGTTGTTGTCCAAAATGATGTTGATCATTGAAACAATCATTTCATTGTAGTCAAAAAAACTGGCGTCTTCTCTATCAAGGAAGGATTGTACTGCCTTGATACCATATGTCTTATTGATACAGGTGTAGAGACTCTCTACATCCAGAGTCACAAAGGTTAACTCGTCTGACCAATCGAAATCTTTGAACTTCATTAAAATGTCCTTGCTATCCCTTACATATGAGGGCAAGTTTGGGACATATTTCTGAAGCTTGTGATCAACAAATTCTGATATTTTTTCTGTGGGTGAGCCCACCCCAGAAATGATTGGTCTCCCAGGGGGAAATTTCCCCCCCTTATGTACCTTAGGAAGTACATAGATACACGGGAAATTCGGACAGTTAACCCACATAAATCTGCATTCTTCTTCACTGAGAAGTCCTGATTCCCGCCACTCTAACAATTTTGCATTGATCTTCATTGTGCTGTTGGGGATGGGGTTCTCATTGATCTTACGATAATATGTCTCGTTACTGAGTTGTCTTGATATCTCCTGTGTGTAATCTACATGGTTCATTACCACGATGTTCCCGCCTTTGTCGGCTTCCCTTATCACTATGTTCATATCCCTATTTAGTCTTGTCAGGGCTAACCTCTCCGCCGCTGTTATATTAGTGGTTGACCTGGGAGGGAATCTTTTGGGTGTTTCAATATTATAGAACTCCTCTGTGATTTTATTATGAAAATCGTCAATATTGTGGTGATAAGAATGTGAGGGTATAAACTTAGATTTTGGACGTAGTCCACTGTCAATACTCGCACTATGATTAATGTCCAAGTCATCAAGGACCGTAGTTATATTCACCTCATCATCTGGATTCAGGGAAAGGAGACAGTGTATATTGCGTATTTCTTGTATGGTGTGTGTACTCCCACTCTGCACACTCCTGTTACCCCCTTGTTCACAAGGTTTATTAGCAAAAAAATCTTTAAGTTTCAATGTCCTGGTGAATTTAAACAGATCAACATGCAGGCTAGCGAAATCCCCCCCTTGGGTTGGGCAAAAATTGAGACCTTTACTCAGTAAACTCTTTTCATCATCGTCCAAGATTTTATTTGAAAGATTTATAATCTTTAAGTCGGTATTCACATTCTGACTGGTCAAGAGATCCCCTGTTGTTACCAGACCACCCGCAGCTACTTCCTTATTTTGGGTATTGCACCCGATTTGTTTGCCAAGCCTCCCCTTTTGGTTGCCCCTTGATCGCCTACCCCCCCGCCTCTTTTTGTTTGGTCTTTTTTCTGTTGGAGGCGGTTGCTTATTCTTAGGCTGGCTAGTTCTTTTTGGAAGGACGAGGCCCCCTCTTCTAAAGGGATCTCTGGCATTGTATGGCTTGATGTGGAACTACCTAGAGAAGAAAGGGATAGATTGCTATTGGAGCCTGTTTCCTCACTAACATCTCTATCTTCCCTTGTTCTTTTCTTAATTATATCCTCATTTCCCTGCAACCCATCAAATTTCTTGGCGAAAGTGTATATTCTGCCATTTTGGTAGTCCCTATCATCTCTTCTTATTTTACTTAATTTTTTGTTCTTTAAGTATACTTGGTGATCATCCATCACCTGTTTAAGTATTGCGTAATTTTTCTCAATCAGGTCCTTCTCAGTTATGTTGTTAATTTCCTTTTCTAGGAGCTCAATCTCTGCCTGTAGCTTTTCTCCCTTCTCTGCAGCGTGTCTTACCAAAATTTTCATCATTGTTATGGATGCACCCTCCAGATTGCATTCCCATTCTTTAAGTAGATCCCCACTCAGATCTTCAAATGTCGGGAAAATCAGGATACGGAGTCCCCTTGGAATTTTGCCATTTTTCATGTACTGTTCCAAGGTGACTCCGTCCCACCATCTACTTAGCTCCTGTTTGCGCAATTTTTCTAGTTTTACAAATAATGTCTTGAGGCTCACAGTAGCCGTATTGGTTACAGTTGTTGTGTTTTTAGAGACACTAGTCCCAAAAAGATCCATAGCCAATTCCTCGCGTCCATCCTGAAATTTAGGCATATTGTCTGAGGGAATAAAGCCCCCAACTTTGGATTAGTATTTATGAAATAACAAGGTGGAAAAGAGTGCAGAACGGTCAATTAAATGAACTATAAACAAAAAGAAAGTACGGCTGACCACAGTTAAGCACATCAAATCCAAAATCAATACATAAATTTAAAAAAGGTGCAAATACACGTCCAGAGCATGCCGTACTTTTGCTCTACTGGAAACCCAGATATACAAACTTTTTACACAAAGACGGTGCACCAAGGACAAAAGTCTTTTCAATAAGTCCAATTTGTTGTTCTTTTATTTCCATTCAATTTCTCAAAAAACAGACTCAGCCAACGCGTTTCGTTCTCTACGAACTTCGTCAGGGCTGTGAGAAAACATAGATAAAAACATACATGTGTATAAAAACAGACATAAAAGCACCATACAACACAACAAACTACATAACCAATACTACATAGAAAAATGACATCATTACATATGACCATATAAATTAATAAACACACCTCAACAAGCACAAAAATTCAATTACAAATAATGACACGTATATATATTATATACAAAAAATGAATCAGACATGTATAACATTCACAAACACATGTAAAAAATGGGGATGAATCAAACATATATTACATTTACATGTACATATATACATATATAAAAACCAAACAACATACAATTTAGTCAAACATATATATATCACGAAAAGTTTAAGAAAACGCCATAGTGACCACATATATATTTTTTGATAGGTTTCACGGACATGACCCATTGTATTAAGCCCTCCTACAAGTGCCGCCCAATGTTAAGCGAACCGAAATCCTTTGAAACAATTTAGAAATGTAACGGGAATTCTAAAGTGTAATAATCAATAATCAGGTATATTGGTAAAGTCAGAGAAGATGAACCTTTTTATACCGAAGAAATTACCTCGGGTTTAAGGATGATCTCTACAGAAACAGAGATAAAGAAAAGAATTCTATATAACACAAGAAAACAATATAAAAATGACAAATCTTACCATGGATTATCTCCAAGGAGCGGCCACCATATATTCCAAGAGAGACACTGCCGTCCTTCAAATGTAATATGAATATATATGACCTAATACGGATAGAATTCCAAGAATTCCATTAGGGCCTCTTGAGGGCATGACCAATCACAATCTCTTCAGAGAGCCATCTAGTTCATACATAAGGAGATGACAAAAGGCTTACCTCTGCAACTGTAGAGGTTCTTATCAAAATATCACCAGCTAGTCCAATACTCAATTAGTCAAGTCCCCTTTTTTTTGTCCGGTTTGTGTATTTCACGAAGAGAGAGTTAAACGACCTTGTTGTCGTATATTTATGCCCACAGTACAGGCTCCATCATTCTACGAGAATAATATAAAAACCACGCACACGGTGTCAAAAGAGGTCCACTACGGTTACCGAACAAAGTGTTTTGATAAATTCTAAAGCATATTCTTAATGACAGAATGCTCTGACATATCACAAAAATAAGAAATATATACAGTTTGTCACCATGGTATGTTAGACCGCTTCACAAATCTGCGGGTACTACTAACTTGTACACATAAAAAAATAATGTTTTTGTTAAAAACGTTTGGAGCAAGCGAACGATCAACATTATTGTATTCATTTGTCTAGAAAAGTTATTATTGACAAAATGCATTCGGCCGCGTTACAGGCCGGATTATCCCACCTGATCATGCATAAAGCTATTTAGCGTCAACAGCGTTTAAAGAAATGCGAAAAATCAGCATTATTTTTTTCTAACTAAGACACGTAGCTATCCCTATCTGACTCCCAATAAACTGTCAACTTGCACAAGCAACGAGCACGCTCATGAAAGCAATTAAATACAGGCGTGTCTTCTTATCACATTATTTGCCCCAAAGGACAACAATAATAAGACTCATAACACAAGCAACGAACACGCTCAAGATAGCATTGAGATAAAAGCGTGTCTTCTCATCACATTGTTCGCCCCAAAAGACAACAATATTAAGACTCATAGGTTGAAAATATTAAACAATGAAACCGTTATTTAAAAGTATGAAAGTGGTATAGCACCACTATGACCCCCCCCACCTGTAACATGGCGATCTCATCTTACCTTTCAAAGGAAGGGGCGCTATTTCGTGTCACCAGCGAAACCCTACCCCATAGGTCAGCCGTCTTAAATAAGCCTATCCCCCGTATCACGTGGTGTATATCGATGTTAATAGGCGAAAATACGAATCCTAGTGTCTGTTTCACCTCTGCGGGCGCCATTTTGAAGCGGTGTTCCCATACATAGTATTAAGGCATGTATCGGTTAAACCCGCATCTGTATAAGGGTCGTTTCAAAAAATATGAGGGGATATAGGAAATACGATATCCACGTCAGTCCCATATTAAGATTGCAAAAATGCTATCTTCATAGAAGCGATTCTTTTGGTCCAAGTTTTTTAATACTCAAACGTCATGAGAATAACATGACCGGTATGTTTGTATGTTTGGCCATACATAATGTGATAAGCGTTGCGAACAATTTTTGTATATACCACGAATTCCAAAAACGCTGTATTGTGATCATACTGTTTTACCAGTAGTAATGTATAGATCCAAGTAGCGACCAATGCGTATCGTTTGCCAACGTATGCGATACTCAATACTGAAAGTATGTGTGAGATCACAAATCATGGAGAAGCCTCAAAATATAAATAAAGCATTTTTTATATATACGCAGGTGTGCGTCACCCATATTGAAGTCAATGTAGGCACGTAAGCCTAAAGGGTTAACTATAAGATGTGTTAAAGTATAACTTCAATATGATCCATATACAATGTTGACGTACCCGTATTTACTGATGTTAATCCTATTTTTAACCGACAGTGTATATCATTAGAAGCCAAAATTGGCATCAATGATATTTATAGTGGTGTTCGCTTGATCTACGCGTATTTCATGATATATTAAAGGTCAACCCTCCATGGGCTCAATATATAATAAATTATTGTTAATATTTCAAATCAGTATATGACAATGAAAGTCAGCACTTTAAAGAAGAAGGGAGAAGAAGAGGATGAAGCAATAAAGAGTGAATTAGATCCAGTGAAGCCTACATAATATTCAAGAGATGTTTTTGGAGTTACATACATATAGTGTATAATAGAGTGGTAGTAATGACCACCAAGGGCTATCTACTACTAGTTTGTTCATTGGCGGAGGCGAGCAGACACGGAAGTAAGTTTTATCTGGTTTATCAACCCAATTATCCAGCAGTTATCAAGACTGAAAATTAACATCCAACACAAAACAAAATCAGCTGTATGAAACAATATGTCAGTCCAAGTGTCTGACTATAAAAAATAATGCATTTCCCCATCCGTATTATGGCCCAGACTATTCGCTCTCAAACGGCAAATCCATTTAGATTCTTTCTGTCTTAACAACAGATCCCTGTTGCCACCTCTCTTAGGTTTTGGAACATGTTCAATTGCATGGAACCAGAAATCCAAATCATCAGGATGTTCGTTAGCGTAATGGTTAGTGATTGGATATCTGGTATCTTTAGATCTTATTGCCCTTCTATGTTCCTGGATCCTGAGTTTTAGAGCCCGAATGGTACTCCCGACATAGATTATACCACATCTACATCCCAAGACATAAATCACATATGTCGTGTTACAGTTTACGAAATTCTCAATTCTGTACTCTTTTGGGCTATTGTAACGGAAGAGGGATGTTTTATTCCTACCTAACGGACAGACATTGCACATTCCACATGTGAAGAATCCCTTTGGTTTCTCCGGTAACCATGTTTGGGGTTTTTGATGTGAGGTTACATAACTAGGACAGAGTGATCTTTTCAGGGACATACCCTTTCTGTATGTGATAGATGGTCTGTTGTTAATCACATCTCTTAGTCCTGGGACCTCCACTAAAAGATGCCAATGCTTTCTAAAAATATTGAAAATGGTGTTACTATGGGAAGTGTATTGGGTTATAAACCTAACCTTGGTGTCAGTTGCATGTGTTCTCTTTCTATCCTGTAATGTCGTGTTTCGGTCCATCCTACTAACCCTAAGTTCAGCTCTATCCAGAGTTGCCCGATCGTAGCCCCTTTTAGCAAATCTGCTCTTGGTGTCCTCAATGTGTGTCTGAAACATGTCTTCCTCACTACAGTTCCGTCTGACCCTCACCATTTCACCAAAGGGAATGTTCTTCTTTACTGAGTGAGGGTGTGCACTGTTTGCGTGTAATACAGCGTTACACGCAGTTTCCTTCCTGTGTAGTGTACTCTGTATTTGCCCATGTTTGATGTAAAAAGTAATGTCCAGGAAGTTGATATGCTCCTTATGATGGGTCATTGTAAATTTTACATTGTATGTGTTGTTGTTCAAAAAGGATACATATTGATTTAGTTGGTCAATAGACCCGGACCACAGGCAAATCACGTCATCAATATACCTCCCCCAGTATACGATGTAATTAGTCCAGGGGGAGGCATTCTTGTTCCAGGCATGCTCCCTCTCAAACCATCCCATGAAAAGGCAGGCGTAAGAGGGAGCAAACCTGGAGCCCATTGCGGTTCCATGTGTCTGTTGGAACCATTCACCATCAAAAAGGAAAAAGTTGTTGTCCAAAATGATGTTGATCATTGAAACAATCATTTCATTGTAGTCAAAAAAACTGGCGTCTTCTCTATCAAGGAAGGATTGTACTGCCTTGATACCATATGTCTTATTGATACAGGTGTAGAGACTCTCTACATCCAGAGTCACAAAGGTTAACTCGTCTGACCAATCGAAATCTTTGAACTTCATTAAAATGTCCTTGCTATCCCTTACATATGAGGGCAAGTTTGGGACATATTTCTGAAGCTTGTGATCAACAAATTCTGATATTTTTTCTGTGGGTGAGCCCACCCCAGAAATGATTGGTCTCCCAATATATATATGTTTGACTAAATTGTAATTGTATGTTGTTTGGTTTTTATATATGTATATATGTACATGTAAATGTAATATATGTTTGATTCATCCCCATTTTTTACATGTGTTTGTGAATGTTATACATGTCTGATTCATTTTTTGTATATAATATATATACGTGTCATTATTTGTAATTGAATTTTTGTGCTTGTTGAGGTGTGTTTATTAATTTATATGGTAATATGTAATGATGTCATTTTTCTATGTAGTATTGGTTATGTAGTTTGTTGTGTTGTATGGTGCTTTTCCACTGTTAAATTTCTGTAGGTTTGACCTGATGAAATGTAACAAAAACCGAGTTATTTAAATCAACCAATAATTTTCGATGTGTTAAATACCTTCAAACTTGTCATTCCGATCCATGCAAAAACAGGGGTTTATTCATTGGTCAGAAATTAACCGACCCACTAGTAATATGGCACATGCATGGCTGCTCATGGCCTGCCTAAGATCACATGTGGGGTCACAGCTGCTGTTGGATCAGTTGCCTGGCTGATGGTTGGGAGGTGAGGCACATATGATAGCCTCAGGGAGGTGTGGGGGGGCTGAGGCTTTCCCCCACTGCTCTACACCCCTAGTGGCATTTGCCCTCCCTTCTCTCCCCCACGCCATGACGTGGCGGCTGCTGAGGGGAACGGTAATTGAGGGCGTTGTGTTCAAAGTGCAATAGTCCGCCCTAATTGGCTTTTATACCGGATCACCTTCATAGGTGGCAATACAATGGTAGCGGAGGTTAAAAGGCCCAGAGGTCAGAGATGGGCTGCCTTCTAGTGGCCGAAGTGACAATGCGATGGAGCGCTGGTCCTGGGGCACCACTCCATGGCACATGGGCTGACCAGCATGCGAGACCCTGCCCTCCTACAAAGGATGAGAACCAGGAGGCAGTGATTTCAGGAGGGTCATACGACTGACACTCATTGTACTGGACCTAAACAATCTGCCTGATAAGGCCTGTGGGACTGCATGGCTTAGTGTTAGCCTATGAATGGTCTCTCCACATCAAAGGGACACCCGTTCTCTGAATATTATGGCAACTGAGACTTCGTTTCCATTGCCTCAGTGTACCCCCTCTGCCCCACTTGAAAAGAGGCGGGAGTGTTTTGGAAAGTCATGGGTCTTGCCAAGGGGGTGTTCCTGCTAGACTGATTCACCTATAGGCACCATCATTTATACATTAGTACATCTTACGTGTTCAGATATTGATTCAGCAAACCAATGGGGTAGCAGCTGGATCTGAGCCCTTCAGCAGACAGGGACCTCTGAGGTTTTAATCGTGCACGCTGCAAAGTTTGGTCGCTATGTGGAGGGGGCTGTGGGTGTCCGACAGTGGAAGCATCGCTCACGCCCCTGCCTTGACGCCTTCTCAATTGCAGGTTAACCCATGACAAGAACGTCCATGTGGACGGCGAGGTCACCGTTCAATCCAGAACTAGGCATCATTAAAGTAAATTGGTTGGCGATCCCAGATAAACAAGTCCCCATCTCTTTCTGTGACATGGAAGAAAGGACAGCCACCTGGCTCGAGTCTACCAAGTGGGAAAACATCAGTGGCGGCTGGTGCATAGGGGAGAAAGGGGCGTTGCCCCACTAAACTCGGCAACGGGCGAAAGCGGGGCGTGCCCTACTACCATCCGAGAATAGAGAGAATGATGAACAATGCATTGAGTAGCTTTAAGCGCTCACTGCTTCGTGCTTCCTGCAAATTTAATTCCAATTCCAATAAAAATTCTATTTTTTTTTTGAGGGAAGGAGTGAGGTCAGAGAGGAGTCCGGCTCCGGCGCATGTGCAGTGCTGGCCAGGGCGAGGGCTATTGCTCGCCCTCGAGATACACACGAGGAGAGTGATGTCAGGATGATGGGAGTGGCCGGAGGAAGCAGCAATGGTTTACTTTTCAATGGGGCGCTTATGCTGAAGCCCAGGCGTTTTCAGCAGAGCCCCATTGAAATAAATGGTATGGGGCAGGGCTGGCCTACATGGACAAAGTGAAGTGGGTGGCAACAACAGAAGCACTCCCTTCATGCTGATTGGATGTTGAAAGCTCGGGGAGTGGGCTGTGGAAGAGTTTGTCGTCTATGCAGCTCCGTTTTAATTTCCGGGAGAATCAGCGCGCAGCAGGTTTCACGTTGGCTGTTCAGGAGGGAAACCAGCACTGGCGTCTGGCGCAAAGTATATACTGCAGTGCAGTCACAGCGGATTGTTGCCCGGCTGGGGTGAGAGCACTTTTCTAAGGGTGCTTTATTTTATTAATTTCCCCACGCCGTGCGCGACCCCCAACACCCCCCCCCTCCCTCCCCCCGCGAGTATTGGAGCGTGAGCCGCGACTGGGCATGTCCATGCCCGGAGCGTGGGGAGCATATTCACAAATCACTGCACGGCTTCATTGGATTGGTCAATATGCCCTAGTTCTCAGCCTCTCTCTCCCCCTTCCCGCTCTTTGGGCATAGGCTTACGCCATTACACACAGGGGACCATGGAGAGAGAGAGTCGAGAGGAGAGCTCTCAGCTGCCGGCCTGACCTCATCATCGTGGTAGCCCCCTGAGCCGATTCGAGGCCTGGCGCACAACTTCATTAAGTTGGCATTGGCAATGTGTGTCCTCCTAGCTCCTACTCTTTCTGATGAGAGCCTGCTGCAGACGCACACAGGTCCCAGGATAAGGATTCAGACTGAGACTTATGAGTAATATGACTGCGTGTTTATTTCAATTTGTGATATGCCGTGCACCGCATTGCTTGGGGTTTTGCAGTGAGTCTTACCCTGCCTTTGAATAATAACTGCAGACTCTGAAATTAATATTCAAAGGCAGGGTAAGACACTCGCATTTTTTTCCAGAAGCCAACACAACACAAGATTATTGTGTCCTTTCCTTGTCATGCACATACCAACTGCATGAAGCAAAGGGCCTGGTTGAAAGGACCGGGCAGACCTGAAATGCTATGTCTTGAGCCTGCATAGTTTCAACTTGTACACTGTACGCGCATACTTTATTTATTGGCGTCCTCGCTGCTGGTTCCTAAAACAAAATTTAGGCAAATAAATGTCTTTTTCTCCCAGCAAGGTTTTTTCTGGCAAAACGTAGTAGCACTCTGCCCGACAAAACCTTGATGGGCCAAGGGGCAACTCTTACCCATGTAGGCCTGGGCCATAGGTAAAAAGGCTGTCACTCCGGGAACAAAGCAATGACATTTTTAAATAAAAAGCCTAATTTTTCAACATGTAAGTACTAGGAACAGAAAACCAGGACCGCAATATTGCCGAGTAAAATGAGAAGGAACAACTCACTTTTAGAGTACCTTTTGGGTTCGTGTGTTGGTGTTGTGCACATGGATGGGAATTGGAAGCAAAAGGTTAGCGAGAATGGAACTTGGCATGAAAGGGAGCAGAAAACACTACAGCAGCAGACAAAGTCAAAGGATGTTTGTACACTTTCCCCATCTTTATTTATTACAGTATAATTGTTACTGCTCAGGTTTTTACACGAGCAGCTATCGATGTGTGGTGTTTGCTTATTTTATTTAATTCTCATGGCTGTGGTACTTTATGTGTCAAATAGGTGCCCGTTATCCTACAGCTGGTAACTGCAAATGTTGCCAAATATTACATAAATCTACATAGGTGGGGACATACATATGCATACAGATTAAGAGCAGTCCTCAGACAGCTGGGAACAAGAGGGTCCCAGACTTTCAGGGGCCCCCTGATACAGCCTGCTTCCTTCTGCAGAGTCTTGCCCTGATGACCTTTAATAATTCTTAAACCGATTTCTTAAAATACCGTTTTCCTTTTCATTTATTTTAATGTGGGTGATGTGTGAGCCTAATACAGACATTTTGCAAAGAACTGTGTTTGTTTCATGCAACATCCATAAAAAAAGTTTCTTTTAGATCAAAACAGGACCTAACATATGAGAAATGGGAGGGTGTCACAGAGATTTTTGCATTAATATTAGTGAGCTGCTGTTGTGTTGCAATATTGAAATCACACCACTATCCATGAATATTAGATTTAAACACATTTAGAATTTGGACCAGTGGGCCAGTGCACTGTCAATGACCTGGTAAAAGAGGGCATGAAACAGCTGAAACTGGATCATATATTTAAAGCTGTTCCTAACAGGGGCCCCCTAAATACGTTTGGCCCAGGGTCCCAAAATCCTTAAGATGTCCCTGGAGATGGGTGCCAAACAGGGACTAGATTCAGAATAGCTTCAGAAACATTTCTATCTTGTGGATAGATGTTTCTGAAGCTAGGGCATGCTGGCATGCACCTCTGAGAAGCATACACACTGCTGCCAATGCTTCTCGGAGATGCGTGCCAGCAGGGCCTAGCTTCAGAAACATTTGCTTCAGATGTATCTGCACTTGAAAGAGTTTAAGTGCGTGCTTTTCATGTTGCACAATCTCAGTGCTTAGGCTTGTCTGTGGAACTGCAGTGGAACTGCCTTGTTTGATTGCTGGTTGGTAAATAAAGGCTAATATTAATAATAATTACTAATAATATATATTGTAGGTAAAGTAAATTGTTGATTGTGGACCACAGATGCCCGAGTGCTAATCATTGCATGCCTATGTAAACAAGTGCAAAAGGTGAGCTGTTGGAGATAACTGCACTTTCACAATTGCTTTATTAACCTTCTTGCTTTCTTTAATTTGCTTGAGAATGGACCATTTGCCCACTCTTTTTTCAAAATATTCTCGTAGGGAGAACCCACCTTAGGTTGTTCGGTCTCGCTCGCTCTCCACAGTGCGCTACACCACACATTTTACGCCCTACCACTTTCACATGTCACCAGCCGCCCCTGGAAAACATCACAGGGGAATTCGACGATGGCGAATCCCAGCAATGGAAAACAGACAAGTACATCAAACAATTGACTGGTCACTGGGGGGATTTTAGAATCAGCAGAACCCAATATTTAGGGAGAATACTCCATGCACATGGGCCAGTCCTAGGACATTTGGGGCCCTGGGTGAAAAGGAAGATGTGAGGCCCCTCTAATTTGCATGCAATGTGACATTACAGAAAGTGACAGTAATCACAACGAAAATTACTATGTCCACAATTGATGCATAAAAAGCTAAACAGTCATTAGTAAATAGAAAGCAGCTCGACAGCTCAAACCATCCCAGTTATGATATACACAACATAATAGGCTGACAAGTCACATGTATTTGTTTGATTTTTATCAAATTGACGAACATGGTGTTACAGAAAGTGACATCAAAGAACTAATCAATCTTTTCAGCATCGCAGCCTTTTAATGAATACTTTAACTGCCCTGGACCTCCAAGCCATAATGTAGCACTGTTAGGCCCATGAGAGCCCCCCACATTGGACTCACAGCGCTGGATAATGGGTGCCAAGACCTAGAGAGCACCTGACACTAGGCCTCATTGTAGCCAAGATCCATGGCTGTGAGGGCTTGTGAAGAGAGGCCCCTCTCCTGGCCCTCCTAACACTATGTTGTAGATTCAAAGCCTAGGGCAGAGGAAAGCATTCATTAAAAGGCAGGGCTAAACCAAAGCATGGAGGGCAGTGTTAACCCAGGATCGTGGCTTTCAGAGACGCAGGTTCTTTGGGTCCCAGGCCCGGTAATAATTTGGATCAGCTCTGTATTGATATCCTTTACATGGCAAACACTGATCGAAGTCTCAACAATGATTGTCCACAACATTAGGCAACTCCCTGAGTTGGGAGTCACAGCGGAGGGGCTTTAAGCAAATGAGCTTTACAGCCATAGTGTAGCACTGTGCGGCCCAGGAGTGAGGGGCTTCCTGTCTAGGTCTTCACACCACTAGATTATTGCCGCACGGCCCAGAGAAGGGGAACCCACCCTGGACCTTGCAGCCATGACCCAGCACTGTAAGTCTCAGGGAGGTGGGGCCCTTGTTTATGTGCGTGCTGGGTGAAGTAGTAGAGTAGGTAGGGTGTGTGTGTGTGTGGGTGTGGGTGTGTGCATGCGCGCACACACATGCGCAATGTGTCTAGAAACCTGAGCATATGGATGCATAATGTTGACATGTGAGTAAGTGGGAATGTGATGGCAAACTTGTCATATTGTGGAAGGAACTATCAGAGTGGTGAGAGAATATCAATACCTGGCACCCGAGTACACTGGCAGATCATAGCAATACCTGGGATACAACCGGACTACCTACCTGGCCAAAATATGACAAATACATTACTATGGGGGTATTTCCAATCTGGGAAGACAATTGTGATGAAAATACATGGAGTGTGAATACCTATGATAATGGTGGCAAAGTGTTGTTAATGAGTGCCCATTTCTATGTTGTCTCCCAAAACGTGACAGTACTTCTCTGGGTAAGCATATGATGATAATTGATGGCATGTGAGGACACATGTATATTGTGTCAGTACAGCAACTGGAAGGTGATGGAAATAATTTGGCCATATTGTGGGGATATCTGCTATCTAATTCACTGGGATTATAATGGCACTGCCTGGTATATGGAGGGAATACTTGCCTTGGCATGTGATGGCAAACAATGTCAAATCAGCACTACAGCTCACAAAAAGAGTGCCCTCCGTGTGTTGGAAGTACCTATCTGAGGGGCAATAGGTTGGTCATAACTGACATGTGTGCACTTGGAATGATAGTGTTGATAGCTTGACTGTTATGTAAGTACTTTCTCTGGAATGTGAGGGCACAGAAGACATGGTGACAGTGCTTACATATGATGGCACTGCCTGGGATCTGAAGAGCCGCTCTGAGATGGATCACCTCTTTCCTCACCGAAAGAATGCAAAGAGTCCGCCTGGCCCCCTTCAGCTTTGAACCTAAGGAAAACATCTGTGGAGTACCCCAAGGAGCCTCACTCAGCCCAACCCTCTTCAACACTTATATGACACCTCTGGTTAGCATCATCAAAAGCCACAGACTTAACGTCATATCCTACACTGATAATACACAACTCATCCTCTCCCTCTCCGAAGACACCACCAAGACCAACTTCCACAACTGCATTAAGGACAAAGGCCTAAAGCTCAACACGGACAAGACAGAGGTACTGATGTTTGGAAACAAAAGCTCCTCATGGCATCCTAGTGTCCGTCAGAAATTGGACCTACTCATACCCCACTGACCGTGCAAGGACCCTATGAATCATTCTGGATAACAAGCTAACCATGATGACTCAGGTCAACTTCGTCTTCTCCTCCTCCTGCTTCTTCATCCTCTGCATGCTTCATAAGATATGCAAATGGCCACCCCAAAGCTCAAGATGCACCATCACCCAGGCCCTCATCTCCAGCGGACAGGACTACGGCAATGCTCTCTATGCAGGTAGCACAGCTCATCTTCTCCAATGACCACAGACAAATGATAACGCTGCAGCTAGACTTGTCCTGGCTCTCCCTAGATGAACCCACATCACCCCTTACCTCAGGGAACTCCATAGGCTCCCTGTACAGAAAAGATGCCAGTTCCAGCTCCTGACCCAACCATACAAGGCCCTACACAACTGCGGACCCACCTACTTGAAACACTGCCTGAACTTCACGCAGCCCACCGGACATCTCCGCTCCGCTTACCTTTCATTAACCCTCACCCCCCCCCACCAGATCCTCCCTGGACTGGAACCAAGCATCCTGGGATGGATTCAACCCAGATTTGTGACTGAGGGTGAGAGTCTTAAACGTTTGAGCGCTCCGTCCATCATCTCTTTGTGTTTGCTTTGTTCACCCTAATTTGGCAGGTTATGCCCAGACATGGGTCCCTTGCTCACTTTGCCACTGGATTCAACCTAGTCTGGCTGATGAGGGGTGTTACCCTGAAACCAGTCTCAGGATGCTTGTTTCCGTTCCAGGGAGGACCTGGTCTGGCAGTTCGGGCTGGACTGTTCCCATGAGGGGCAGGGTCAAGACGGATTTGCATATGGCCATGTCTAAACTGGGGTGGCGTAGTGGGCAAAAGAAGGATGATGGATTCAACCCAGATCTCTGACTGGGGGTGAGTATCTGAAATCAATCAATCAATCAATCAAGAATATTTATAGAGTGCACTACTCACCCGAGTGGGTCTCAAGGCGCTGGGGGGGGGGTGCTGCTACTGCTCGAAGACCCAGGTCTTGAGGTGCTTCCTGAAGGAGAGGTGGTCCTGGGTCAGTCGTAGGTGGATGGGGAGGGAGTTCCACGTCTTGGCAGCCAGGTAGGAGAAGGATCTTCCTGCGGTGGTGGTTCTGCGAATCCGTGGGGCGGTGGCGAGGGCGAGGCTGGCGGAGCGGAGCTGGCGGGCTGGTGAGTAGAATGTGAGGCGGTTGTTGAGGTATTCGGGGCCCATGTCGTGGAGAGCTTTGTGTGCGTGGGTGAGGAGCCTGAACGTGATCCTCTTGCTGATGGGGAGCCAGTGCAGGTCTCTCAGGTGGGTGGAGATGTGGGTGTGACGAGGAATTTCCAGGATGAGTCGTGCAGATGCGTTCTGTATGCGCTGGAGTCTTTTCTGTAGTTTGGCTGTGGTTCCAGCGTGGAGAGCGTTCCCGTAGTACAGCCGGCTGGTGACGAGGGCCTGGGTGACCGCCTTTCTGGTTTCAGTGGGGATCCACCGGAAGATCTTTCGGAGCATGCGAAGGGTGTTGAAGCATGAAGATGAGACGGCGTTGGCTTGCTTGGTCATCGTGAGGGAGGAGTCAAGGATGAAGCCCAGATTGCGTGCATGGTCCGTGGGCTTGGGGGCGGTGCCCAGAGCAGGGGGCCACCAGGAGTCGTCCCAGGCAGAGGGGGCTGGTCCGAGGATGAGGACCTCCGTCTTGTCTGAGTTCAGTTTCAGACGGCTGAGCTTCATCCATTCCGCGACGTCCTGGAGGCTGGTTTTGGCGGTGGCGGGGTCTTTGGTGAGGGAGAGGATCAGCTGGGTGTCGTCAGCGTAGGAGATGATGTTGAGGTTGTGGTTGCGAGCGATGGCTGCGAGGGGGCTCATGTAGACATTGAAAAGGGTAGGGCTGAGCGAGGAGCCTTTTGGTACGCCGCAGATGATCTTGGTGGCCGCGGCGCGGAAGGGCGGGAGACGGACTCTCTGGGTTCTGTCGGAGAGGAAGGAGGTGATCCATTCCAGGGCCTTTCCTTGGATCCCGGCGTGGTGGAGGCGGGTGGTTAGGGTGCGGTGGCTGCCTGTATCGAATGCGGCTGATAGGTCGAGGAGGATGAGGGCTGCAGTTTCCCCGTTGTCAAGCAGGGTCCTGATGACATCGGTGGCCGGAAACCGGACTGCGATGGGTCGAGGGAGTCGTACGTCTCGAGGAAGGCGGTCAGTTGCTTGTTGACGGTCTTCTCATGACTTTTGCGGGGAAGGGGAGGAGCGAGATGGGGCGGAAGTTCTTGAGGTTTGTGGGGTCCGCGGTGGGTTTCTTTAGGAGGGCGCTGATCTCCGCGTGTTTCCAGCTCTCCAGAAAGGTAGCGGATGCTTCATCATCTCTTTGTATTTGCTTTGTTCGCCCTAAGTTGGCAGGGTATGCCCAGACGTGGGTCCCTTGCTCACTTTGCCACTGACAGTGTGTCTAGTGGAGACTGGGGCCATTTGAAGATCTTTCTGAGTATGTGCAGAGTGAGAAAGCAGACGGAGAAGACTGCGTTGATCTGGTTCTTCATGGTGAGTTAGCTGTCCAAGATGATGCCAAGATTCCGGTAGTTGTCTTGCATCCACTCGGTGATGCTGATCATATACAGGTGGAAGTTGGTCCTCATAGTGGAAGTTGAAGTTTCTATTTCTGGAATATAATAACGCTTGAATGTTTGCACTTGATTTCTGTTAGTTAGTGATGGGGGTGCCTGTAGGTGGTTAGAGCCTCTGATCAGAATAAACTTCAATTTTCCTTGCCTCTTCTGTGAGAGGAACCAAATTCCACACTTGGTGAAGAAGTGCAAATCTATATTTATTTGACTTGCTGGGGTGAGGATTCAAAGCCAAGTAATCTTACATCGCCTTTCTTCAGCCCATCAAAAAAGGTTGTAATCACCTCAGTGTTTCAGGGCTAATTGCAACCTCGAGACAATGTTCAGCATAAGGTACTTTAAATTTGAGTGAGTTTTTGCAAGCCCTCATACGTCACCAGCAGAGAAGACCTTGGATAATGCATGCAAGTTGCTGGTGCACACCATCTGAGGACGTCACTGGAATATGACCGAACACCGGGTCCAGTTATCTTTCAGAAGTGTGTCTGCTAGGCAACAGCTGTCAACTTAATTATGCCATACCCAATGTGTGATGTGCCTGTAGTTAGCTCACCAGTCACCATACTGTCAAATGCCCTTCCGAGGGTGCCACATTTTGTCTGCCACCATGCACCGAAAATAGTGTCAAGGAGGGTATTTGGTGCTGTTGTCTCCCTGTTTAACCTGCCTCTGCCTCTGGAGCTGCCAAATGCCAGTCTTAACATTAAGACCACTGATTGAACTCGGTTACAGTTCACAGATCCAGCCACTTCTGTTTGAGTGGTAAGCAGACTATAAGACTGCTTTTAAATTATTTACTGAAGAATAGATATGAGCATTTTTTGGTCTAAGTTTCACTCTCTTGTGTGCACGAAGGCGAGTTGACTAGAGCTTCTGGATTTACAGGCATTTTACACCATTTTCTTATATGGAAATGTGTTTCCTATTCTTGTTGTACCACTGTAGTCTTTCCCTGTGGCATTTACTCCCAGCAAATGCAATTTTCAATGAAGGAAAGTTTTTTTCTCTTTTTTCTCCCATGGTTGTGTATGGTTTCTTACTTTCATTTTCAGGTACATTTCAGGTATCAAGCTCAGATTCTGGAGTGTTAGAGTTTCAATCCTGATGAGAAATTGTTCTCTTGTAGAAACATGCAGAATTTTACAGTTCCCCCTATTTTGCAGGGCAGCTCCTGTTGAACCTGCAATAAGGTGGTTAACATGAAAGAAATATTTTATTCACTATGTCATTATGCCAAAGTATGTGGTATAAACCTTAAACCAGAAAGGAAAACATCACTTTAAATACACTTTTCGAAGGCTAAAGATCAAGGGGTATATTATCAAACACGGCGTTAAAATTATCACCGCTTTAGCGGTAGAAAACTGCCACTAAAGCGGCGATAATGGGCTTGATAATATGCCGCAGAGAATTCCCATAGAAGCCCATGTTCACACCAGAACATGGGCTTCTATAGGAATTCTCAAGGGCATATTATCAAGCTCATTATCGCCACTTTAGCGTTAATGTTAACGCCGTTTCTTGATAATATGCCCCGAAGAGATTTATAATAATTTACCAGACCTCGGTGGGGAAGAGTATTAGGATGACAATGAAAATGGAAACAAGCAGAAATCTCCACAGCATTACAGATATCATTATGGTATAAACTAAAAAAATGGAGAAACACAATATGCAACTGGCAGACGCAGTGTTGACGGTATTTGTGAACAAGTTACTGGTGGATAAAGAAGAGTAAAATAAAAGGAAGGCACAATATTTTTAGGGTTGTCAGGGATGAATTAACCGTGGATAATCGTATAGGGGATAACATTTTGTTCCACCAGCATGTGTTAGGATGTGCTTAATTTACCTGGTGCACGTAGGTCAACTGGACATCTTCAAGACCAAAGAAAGATTGCTGTGTGATTATTCGGGCCAGACATATATTTGCAAGCGGGTAGAATAGCAAGCATTTTGACTGTCATCAAATTGACAAAGTAAAAAAAATGTAGAACTAGGCCTGGGTGAAAATTTAATTATGTTAGCAAAATTTGAGAAATTCCCAAATTATATCCAGACAAAACATTACGACATTTTGTGAAATAGTAGTAGCACTCTGCCCGACAAAACCTTGATGGGCCAAGGGGCAACTCTTACCCATGTAGGCCTGGGCCATAGGTAAAAAGGCTGTCACTCCGGGAACAAAGCAATGACATTTTTAAATAAAAAGCCTAATTTTTCAACATGTAAGTACTAGGAACAGAAAACCAGGACCGCAATATTGCCGAGTAAAATGAGAAGGAACAACTCACTTTTAGAGTACCTTTTGGGTTCGTGTGTTGGTGTTGTGCACATGGATGGGAATTGGAAGCAAAAGGTTAGCGAGAATGGAACTTGGCATGAAAGGGAGCAGAAAACACTACAGCAGCAGACAAAGTCAAAGGATGTTTGTACACTTTCCCCATCTTTATTTATTACAGTATAATTGTTACTGCTCAGGTTTTTACACGAGCAGCTATCGATGTGTGGTGTTTGCTTATTTTATTTAATTCTCATGGCTGTGGTACTTTATGTGTCAAATAGGTGCCCGTTATCCTACAGCTGGTAACTGCAAATGTTGCCAAATATTACATAAATCTACATAGGTGGGGACATACATATGCATACAGATTAAGAGCAGTCCTCAGACAGCTGGGAACAAGAGGGTCCCAGACTTTCAGGGGCCCCCTGATACAGCCTGCTTCCTTCTGCAGAGTCTTGCCCTGATGACCTTTAATAATTCTTAAACCGATTTCTTAAAATACCGTTTTCCTTTTCATTTATTTTAATGTGGGTGATGTGTGAGCCTAATACAGACATTTTGCAAAGAACTGTGTTTGTTTCATGCAACATCCATAAAAAAAGTTTCTTTTAGATCAAAACAGGACCTAACATATGAGAAATGGGAGGGTGTCACAGAGATTTTTGCATTAATATTAGTGAGCTGCTGTTGTGTTGCAATATTGAAATCACACCACTATCCATGAATATTAGATTTAAACACATTTAGAATTTGGACCAGTGGGCCAGTGCACTGTCAATGACCTGGTAAAAGAGGGCATGAAACAGCTGAAACTGGATCATATATTTAAAGCTGTTCCTAACAGGGGCCCCCTAAATACGTTTGGCCCAGGGTCCCAAAATCCTTAAGATGTCCCTGGAGATGGGTGCCAAACAGGGACTAGATTCAGAATAGCTTCAGAAACATTTCTATCTTGTGGATAGATGTTTCTGAAGCTAGGGCATGCTGGCATGCACCTCTGAGAAGCATACACACTGCTGCCAATGCTTCTCGGAGATGCGTGCCAGCAGGGCCTAGCTTCAGAAACATTTGCTTCAGATGTATCTGCACTTGAAAGAGTTTAAGTGCGTGCTTTTCATGTTGCACAATCTCAGTGCTTAGGCTTGTCTGTGGAACTGCAGTGGAACTGCCTTGTTTGATTGCTGGTTGGTAAATAAAGGCTAATATTAATAATAATTACTAATAATATATATTGTAGGTAAAGTAAATTGTTGATTGTGGACCACAGATGCCCGAGTGCTAATCATTGCATGCCTATGTAAACAAGTGCAAAAGGTGAGCTGTTGGAGATAACTGCACTTTCACAATTGCTTTATTAACCTTCTTGCTTTCTTTAATTTGCTTGAGAATGGACCATTTGCCCACTCTTTTTTCAAAATATTCTCGTAGGGAGAACCCACCTTAGGTTGTTCGGTCTCGCTCGCTCTCCACAGTGCGCTACACCACACATTTTACGCCCTACCACTTTCACATGTCACCAGCCGCCCCTGGAAAACATCACAGGGGAATTCGACGATGGCGAATCCCAGCAATGGAAAACAGACAAGTACATCAAACAATTGACTGGTCACTGGGGGGATTTTAGAATCAGCAGAACCCAATATTTAGGGAGAATACTCCATGCACATGGGCCAGTCCTAGGACATTTGGGGCCCTGGGTGAAAAGGAAGATGTGAGGCCCCTCTAATTTGCATGCAATGTGACATTACAGAAAGTGACAGTAATCACAACGAAAATTACTATGTCCACAATTGATGCATAAAAAGCTAAACAGTCATTAGTAAATAGAAAGCAGCTCGACAGCTCAAACCATCCCAGTTATGATATACACAACATAATAGGCTGACAAGTCACATGTATTTGTTTGATTTTTATCAAATTGACGAACATGGTGTTACAGAAAGTGACATCAAAGAACTAATCAATCTTTTCAGCATCGCAGCCTTTTAATGAATACTTTAACTGCCCTGGACCTCCAAGCCATAATGTAGCACTGTTAGGCCCATGAGAGCCCCCCACATTGGACTCACAGCGCTGGATAATGGGTGCCAAGACCTAGAGAGCACCTGACACTAGGCCTCATTGTAGCCAAGATCCATGGCTGTGAGGGCTTGTGAAGAGAGGCCCCTCTCCTGGCCCTCCTAACACTATGTTGTAGATTCAAAGCCTAGGGCAGAGGAAAGCATTCATTAAAAGGCAGGGCTAAACCAAAGCATGGAGGGCAGTGTTAACCCAGGATCGTGGCTTTCAGAGACGCAGGTTCTTTGGGTCCCAGGCCCGGTAATAATTTGGATCAGCTCTGTATTGATATCCTTTACATGGCAAACACTGATCGAAGTCTCAACAATGATTGTCCACAACATTAGGCAACTCCCTGAGTTGGGAGTCACAGCGGAGGGGCTTTAAGCAAATGAGCTTTACAGCCATAGTGTAGCACTGTGCGGCCCAGGAGTGAGGGGCTTCCTGTCTAGGTCTTCACACCACTAGATTATTGCCGCACGGCCCAGAGAAGGGGAACCCACCCTGGACCTTGCAGCCATGACCCAGCACTGTAAGTCTCAGGGAGGTGGGGCCCTTGTTTATGTGCGTGCTGGGTGAAGTAGTAGAGTAGGTAGGGTGTGTGTGTGTGTGGGTGTGGGTGTGTGCATGCGCGCACACACATGCGCAATGTGTCTAGAAACCTGAGCATATGGATGCATAATGTTGACATGTGAGTAAGTGGGAATGTGATGGCAAACTTGTCATATTGTGGAAGGAACTATCAGAGTGGTGAGAGAATATCAATACCTGGCACCCGAGTACACTGGCAGATCATAGCAATACCTGGGATACAACCGGACTACCTACCTGGCCAAAATATGACAAATACATTACTATGGGGGTATTTCCAATCTGGGAAGACAATTGTGATGAAAATACATGGAGTGTGAATACCTATGATAATGGTGGCAAAGTGTTGTTAATGAGTGCCCATTTCTATGTTGTCTCCCAAAACGTGACAGTACTTCTCTGGGTAAGCATATGATGATAATTGATGGCATGTGAGGACACATGTATATTGTGTCAGTACAGCAACTGGAAGGTGATGGAAATAATTTGGCCATATTGTGGGGATATCTGCTATCTAATTCACTGGGATTATAATGGCACTGCCTGGTATATGGAGGGAATACTTGCCTTGGCATGTGATGGCAAACAATGTCAAATCAGCACTACAGCTCACAAAAAGAGTGCCCTCCGTGTGTTGGAAGTACCTATCTGAGGGGCAATAGGTTGGTCATAACTGACATGTGTGCACTTGGAATGATAGTGTTGATAGCTTGACTGTTATGTAAGTACTTTCTCTGGAATGTGAGGGCACAGAAGACATGGTGACAGTGCTTACATATGATGGCACTGCCTGGGATCTGAAGAGCCGCTCTGAGATGGATCACCTCTTTCCTCACCGAAAGAATGCAAAGAGTCCGCCTGGCCCCCTTCAGCTTTGAACCTAAGGAAAACATCTGTGGAGTACCCCAAGGAGCCTCACTCAGCCCAACCCTCTTCAACACTTATATGACACCTCTGGTTAGCATCATCAAAAGCCACAGACTTAACGTCATATCCTACACTGATAATACACAACTCATCCTCTCCCTCTCCGAAGACACCACCAAGACCAACTTCCACAACTGCATTAAGGACAAAGGCCTAAAGCTCAACACGGACAAGACAGAGGTACTGATGTTTGGAAACAAAAGCTCCTCATGGCATCCTAGTGTCCGTCAGAAATTGGACCTACTCATACCCCACTGACCGTGCAAGGACCCTATGAATCATTCTGGATAACAAGCTAACCATGATGACTCAGGTCAACTTCGTCTTCTCCTCCTCCTGCTTCTTCATCCTCTGCATGCTTCATAAGATATGCAAATGGCCACCCCAAAGCTCAAGATGCACCATCACCCAGGCCCTCATCTCCAGCGGACAGGACTACGGCAATGCTCTCTATGCAGGTAGCACAGCTCATCTTCTCCAATGACCACAGACAAATGATAACGCTGCAGCTAGACTTGTCCTGGCTCTCCCTAGATGAACCCACATCACCCCTTACCTCAGGGAACTCCATAGGCTCCCTGTACAGAAAAGATGCCAGTTCCAGCTCCTGACCCAACCATACAAGGCCCTACACAACTGCGGACCCACCTACTTGAAACACTGCCTGAACTTCACGCAGCCCACCGGACATCTCCGCTCCGCTTACCTTTCATTAACCCTCACCCCCCCCCACCAGATCCTCCCTGGACTGGAACCAAGCATCCTGGGATGGATTCAACCCAGATTTGTGACTGAGGGTGAGAGTCTTAAACGTTTGAGCGCTCCGTCCATCATCTCTTTGTGTTTGCTTTGTTCACCCTAATTTGGCAGGTTATGCCCAGACATGGGTCCCTTGCTCACTTTGCCACTGGATTCAACCTAGTCTGGCTGATGAGGGGTGTTACCCTGAAACCAGTCTCAGGATGCTTGTTTCCGTTCCAGGGAGGACCTGGTCTGGCAGTTCGGGCTGGACTGTTCCCATGAGGGGCAGGGTCAAGACGGATTTGCATATGGCCATGTCTAAACTGGGGTGGCGTAGTGGGCAAAAGAAGGATGATGGATTCAACCCAGATCTCTGACTGGGGGTGAGTATCTGAAATCAATCAATCAATCAATCAAGAATATTTATAGAGTGCACTACTCACCCGAGTGGGTCTCAAGGCGCTGGGGGGGGGGGGTGCTGCTACTGCTCGAAGACCCAGGTCTTGAGGTGCTTCCTGAAGGAGAGGTGGTCCTGGGTCAGTCGTAGGTGGATGGGGAGGGAGTTCCACGTCTTGGCAGCCAGGTAGGAGAAGGATCTTCCTGCGGTGGTGGTTCTGCGAATCCGTGGGGCGGTGGCGAGGGCGAGGCTGGCGGAGCGGAGCTGGCGGGCTGGTGAGTAGAATGTGAGGCGGTTGTTGAGGTATTCGGGGCCCATGTCGTGGAGAGCTTTGTGTGCGTGGGTGAGGAGCCTGAACGTGATCCTCTTGCTGATGGGGAGCCAGTGCAGGTCTCTCAGGTGGGTGGAGATGTGGGTGTGACGAGGAATTTCCAGGATGAGTCGTGCAGATGCGTTCTGTATGCGCTGGAGTCTTTTCTGTAGTTTGGCTGTGGTTCCAGCGTGGAGAGCGTTCCCGTAGTACAGCCGGCTGGTGACGAGGGCCTGGGTGACCGCCTTTCTGGTTTCAGTGGGGATCCACCGGAAGATCTTTCGGAGCATGCGAAGGGTGTTGAAGCATGAAGATGAGACGGCGTTGGCTTGCTTGGTCATCGTGAGGGAGGAGTCAAGGATGAAGCCCAGATTGCGTGCATGGTCCGTGGGCTTGGGGGCGGTGCCCAGAGCAGGGGGCCACCAGGAGTCGTCCCAGGCAGAGGGGGCTGGTCCGAGGATGAGGACCTCCGTCTTGTCTGAGTTCAGTTTCAGACGGCTGAGCTTCATCCATTCCGCGACGTCCTGGAGGCTGGTTTTGGCGGTGGCGGGGTCTTTGGTGAGGGAGAGGATCAGCTGGGTGTCGTCAGCGTAGGAGATGATGTTGAGGTTGTGGTTGCGAGCGATGGCTGCGAGGGGGCTCATGTAGACATTGAAAAGGGTAGGGCTGAGCGAGGAGCCTTTTGGTACGCCGCAGATGATCTTGGTGGCCGCGGCGCGGAAGGGCGGGAGACGGACTCTCTGGGTTCTGTCGGAGAGGAAGGAGGTGATCCATTCCAGGGCCTTTCCTTGGATCCCGGCGTGGTGGAGGCGGGTGGTTAGGGTGCGGTGGCTGCCTGTATCGAATGCGGCTGATAGGTCGAGGAGGATGAGGGCTGCAGTTTCCCCGTTGTCAAGCAGGGTCCTGATGACATCGGTGGCCGGAAACCGGACTGCGATGGGTCGAGGGAGTCGTACGTCTCGAGGAAGGCGGTCAGTTGCTTGTTGACGGTCTTCTCATGACTTTTGCGGGGAAGGGGAGGAGCGAGATGGGGCGGAAGTTCTTGAGGTTTGTGGGGTCCGCGGTGGGTTTCTTTAGGAGGGCGCTGATCTCCGCGTGTTTCCAGCTCTCCAGAAAGGTAGCGGATGCTTCATCATCTCTTTGTATTTGCTTTGTTCGCCCTAAGTTGGCAGGGTATGCCCAGACGTGGGTCCCTTGCTCACTTTGCCACTGACAGTGTGTCTAGTGGAGACTGGGGCCATTTGAAGATCTTTCTGAGTATGTGCAGAGTGAGAAAGCAGACGGAGAAGACTGCGTTGATCTGGTTCTTCATGGTGAGTTAGCTGTCCAAGATGATGCCAAGATTCCGGTAGTTGTCTTGCATCCACTCGGTGATGCTGATCATATACAGGTGGAAGTTGGTCCTCATAGTGGAAGTTGAAGTTTCTATTTCTGGAATATAATAACGCTTGAATGTTTGCACTTGATTTCTGTTAGTTAGTGATGGGGGTGCCTGTAGGTGGTTAGAGCCTCTGATCAGAATAAACTTCAATTTTCCTTGCCTCTTCTGTGAGAGGAACCAAATTCCACACTTGGTGAAGAAGTGCAAATCTATATTTATTTGACTTGCTGGGGTGAGGATTCAAAGCCAAGTAATCTTACATCGCCTTTCTTCAGCCCATCAAAAAAGGTTGTAATCACCTCAGTGTTTCAGGGCTAATTGCAACCTCGAGACAATGTTCAGCATAAGGTACTTTAAATTTGAGTGAGTTTTTGCAAGCCCTCATACGTCACCAGCAGAGAAGACCTTGGATAATGCATGCAAGTTGCTGGTGCACACCATCTGAGGACGTCACTGGAATATGACCGAACACCGGGTCCAGTTATCTTTCAGAAGTGTGTCTGCTAGGCAACAGCTGTCAACTTAATTATGCCATACCCAATGTGTGATGTGCCTGTAGTTAGCTCACCAGTCACCATACTGTCAAATGCCCTTCCGAGGGTGCCACATTTTGTCTGCCACCATGCACCGAAAATAGTGTCAAGGAGGGTATTTGGTGCTGTTGTCTCCCTGTTTAACCTGCCTCTGCCTCTGGAGCTGCCAAATGCCAGTCTTAACATTAAGACCACTGATTGAACTCGGTTACAGTTCACAGATCCAGCCACTTCTGTTTGAGTGGTAAGCAGACTATAAGACTGCTTTTAAATTATTTACTGAAGAATAGATATGAGCATTTTTTGGTCTAAGTTTCACTCTCTTGTGTGCACGAAGGCGAGTTGACTAGAGCTTCTGGATTTACAGGCATTTTACACCATTTTCTTATATGGAAATGTGTTTCCTATTCTTGTTGTACCACTGTAGTCTTTCCCTGTGGCATTTACTCCCAGCAAATGCAATTTTCAATGAAGGAAAGTTTTTTTCTCTTTTTTCTCCCATGGTTGTGTATGGTTTCTTACTTTCATTTTCAGGTACATTTCAGGTATCAAGCTCAGATTCTGGAGTGTTAGAGTTTCAATCCTGATGAGAAATTGTTCTCTTGTAGAAACATGCAGAATTTTACAGTTCCCCCTATTTTGCAGGGCAGCTCCTGTTGAACCTGCAATAAGGTGGTTAACATGAAAGAAATATTTTATTCACTATGTCATTATGCCAAAGTATGTGGTATAAACCTTAAACCAGAAAGGAAAACATCACTTTAAATACACTTTTCGAAGGCTAAAGATCAAGGGGTATATTATCAAACACGGCGTTAAAATTATCACCGCTTTAGCGGTAGAAAACTGCCACTAAAGCGGCGATAATGGGCTTGATAATATGCCGCAGAGAATTCCCATAGAAGCCCATGTTCACACCAGAACATGGGCTTCTATAGGAATTCTCAAGGGCATATTATCAAGCTCATTATCGCCACTTTAGCGTTAATGTTAACGCCGTTTCTTGATAATATGCCCCGAAGAGATTTATAATAATTTACCAGACCTCGGTGGGGAAGAGTATTAGGATGACAATGAAAATGGAAACAAGCAGAAATCTCCACAGCATTACAGATATCATTATGGTATAAACTAAAAAAATGGAGAAACACAATATGCAACTGGCAGACGCAGTGTTGACGGTATTTGTGAACAAGTTACTGGTGGATAAAGAAGAGTAAAATAAAAGGAAGGCACAATATTTTTAGGGTTGTCAGGGATGAATTAACCGTGGATAATCGTATAGGGGATAACATTTTGTTCCACCAGCATGTGTTAGGATGTGCTTAATTTACCTGGTGCACGTAGGTCAACTGGACATCTTCAAGACCAAAGAAAGATTGCTGTGTGATTATTCGGGCCAGACATATATTTGCAAGCGGGTAGAATAGCAAGCATTTTGACTGTCATCAAATTGACAAAGTAAAAAAAATGTAGAACTAGGCCTGGGTGAAAATTTAATTATGTTAGCAAAATTTGAGAAATTCCCAAATTATATCCAGACAAAACATTACGACATTTTGTGAAATAGTTTTTTTCACCCAAGAGTCCATTGAGATATAAGCGAGAGACTGGTTCAAGTCAAAAATATCTTGCTAAGAAGCATTTTCTAGGTGCATGTTGGGGTAAAAAAAAATGATATGAGATACTGACAAATCACATTTTGCTACGAATTCTTAATGTCCCAAATGTTTCATGGAATTTTGGGGAATCTCGTGAGAAAAATGTACGCGATTTCAAAAATGGTATGCAGAGAATTTCCAGCTAGCCTGTGGATGGGAGTTGCATGTGACACTAAAGGAGACATACAGAGTGGGGACCTATACATATTAGTACTATTGGATATATTTTCACGATAGCCAAAGAGGTGCCCGTAGTGAGTGAAGTCATTACAGAATAAGTATTAAAATATCTAGACTGATTATAGAATGTATTTCAATTCTGTACCTTGTATGTTTATCTTGAAACTAATAAAGAAATATAAACAAAAAAAAAGATCTAGACAAGTTTCCCCATAAAAAATTAATAAACTTCTTTATTGTACAATATGCCACCAGAACATTCTTCACAATTTTAGATTATTTTTTTCTCAACACTCAAGCCAGCATATGAGGTAGTAAATGGCAAGCATGTAGGTTTAAATTCTGACACTTCTATAATCTCAGCCTCAGACAGCTGTTATTTCTGTTATTTTCTAAGTACCTGCAACTAGTTTTATGATGATCACGTACGCCAGGCTTTTAAAATTCTGTTCAGAGTTTTCTGCATGAAATTTGAAAAATAGACAATGCCATTTACATCGAATAAAAACATTGAATTCAATATTCAGTTTCAAGGTACCATTTCCTCCGGTATTTTGAAATGTGTTTCATTTTATTTACAATGCTTTGCAAACAGGCGGACACATTATAAAGGTGAGACTCATTACCTGTGCAGAAAAGAGGGTCTGAAGATTTGATTTTCTAAACAAAACAGTGTCTCTGAACAGTTGCTAGTGTTAAACCAAATGAGATCACATTTATATATGTATTTAGAAAGTTTGTTTTAGAAGCCAAGAGCCAGTTCCCTTATATGGGGGCAGAGAGCTGGCTTGTAAAGTTGATCAAGTGAAGAAATAAAAATTCTTGAAATGTTTTTAACTCCCATGGGTTTTTGCTCCTAGGGAATTTGACCATCGCTTGCACACCATAATTACCACTGTGTACCTCACAGTTTTCGACCAACAGAGATGTCCACTTAGAAATATACAGCCCTTGGTCAATTACTGACGACATCGGTTTACAAACTTTGTTGTATTCCACATTGAAACACAAACCTAAGCTCCAAGAAGTAGCAAATAGCGCTGCCTTCAGGATCTGCACAGCATAAACCTTGTACCTCAGTAACGTATCTAATAAAATGAGTTGTTAATGTGCAGACAAATTGTAATGCTCACAGCATGGGCGTGCTTGCACATCAGGGCCCCATCTGTTCTGTTCCAGCTCTACCATGGTTATAAGCACTGGGAAAATCCATCCTTGGCTGTTAGGACGTTTACAGTTACCTCTTGAGAAATGTTTGGAAACATAAACATATCTCTTGATCAGCTACACATCATATAGCCTCCTTCTGTCTTCAACCAAACGATCTCCCCCGGATTAAATACACACGAAGAGACTGCGGGTATGCACAGCTTCAAAGTGAAGAGCCCTCATTTTAGCTTCAGTGGGTCTAATCAAAAGCTTGGAATACTTTATGATCTGAAGGAAATGATGTTTTTTGACCGGGACTTTGTCAAGCGAAGACATCTCTCTAAGACGCCCAAGAAAAACAGGCTCGTTTTGTTCAATCTAATTTTCATTGCTGTTAACATTTTGTGTTAACAGTGAAGTTCTTTTTTTATGTAATATTTCTTTATTGGTTATTCCTCTAATTCCACAATGTCAACAAAAGAGAATGAAGAAAAAAAAACAATCAGATTGCTAAATTGAAGGTGCAAAAAAACGAGCAGGGAAAGTACATTGTGTGATGAATTTGAAGCTAGTTGTATACTCCTAAAAGATTTAGAAAAAGGATACTTTAACAATTTTGATTTGCAGAAAGTGGGATCCCCTAGGCGGAGGGCCATATGGATAAGCCATCTAAAGGGCATGGAATGTATTTACTGGTTGCATTCACAAAAGGTGGGAATTCTAGGTGGTAGGGGAGGGCGTAAAGGAGCAAATGACAAATATCTGGTCATAGCACTCGCAAAATTGTGTATACATTCTTGGCGCAATCGTGGTATGTGGCTCATACAGGGGCATGCCTTAGGATGGGGCAGGTATCTCCTCCTTAGGGGGGTAGAGCAATAGATAACTACGAAGTGGTTGCTAAATGTTTTTGGGCCTCGACGTGAGGGGTTGGAGTGCTGTGTATGTGTCATTCATAGTATCTCAGCTCCCCAGAT
This sequence comes from Triturus cristatus, assembly GCF_964204655.1. NCBI lineage: Eukaryota > Metazoa > Chordata > Amphibia > Caudata > Salamandridae > Triturus > Triturus cristatus. The sequence goes on along the minus strand of NC_140590.1, from coordinate 470,232,460 downwards.
CACAGAGGCATCCCTTCGCTGTTGGGATTGATGCAGCCCCGCTCCCCCCCCCCCCCAGTGCATTGAGACCTGTCACTTCTCCAACAGGAGCGCGACGGCGGCAAAGCGTCTAACTCCAGCTGGGAGGGGTTTAACCAGCAGCGCTGTTAGAGGAGATGGAGCTAGTTTTATTTAAACGAGAACAAGACAAAACCCAGAAGCAGGTGAAAAAGGTCCAAGTCAAATTGCTGGACAAGAAAATATACCACTAAGAAGACGCCTTGAAATTTCTGATACAAGCTCTGAATCTGAGACAGAACCAGTAGGAATACAAGAAAAAACTAATCATGATACTGGAAAAACTGAACAGATAATCTATGGAAAAGAAATCTCGAGTACAAGCACAAGAGAAATTCCCCCCGAAGTCATAGACATAGAAGTTGAGGAATTAGATACACAGAGTGAGGGTGAAATAATTGCGAAAGAACCCCGAGGAGGTGTAGGGACACAACAATAGAAAAAGGGTCAGATGTCAGCAGGAAGATTGTGTGGAAGAAACACGAGGAGGGATAGATACAGACAGTAAACCTGAAATCTTGAGGATAAAATCCAAAGAAGGTGAAATCCAGACGGAGACAGAATCAGAAAAAAGTGAAGCAGAAAGTAAAGGTGGAAGAATTTTGAGGAAAAGAGCTTGGAAAACCGAGCGGGAAAGGAAAGGATCTAAATTGAAAAGGACTTTGAAAGAAGATATTTGGCCCATCAAAATCAAGAGGTTGAGATACCGACTAACCAGAATAAGCCTGATAATGCTGAACAAGTGAATTAAGTGTCTAGTCAAGAGAAACAAAAGGACACGGATCAGGAGCACTTGCAAAGCACAAAGAGGATAAAGAAACCAAACCCGAAGTACAAGTCACCAGAATGGACAAATGTGGCACTTCCTGATATACAAGAGGAAGCTTACAGCCAAGAAAATCTAAGAGTTACTGTGCAAGAGGTGGACAAAGGAGAAGAAGATTCGGAAATCGACACGAGGCAGCGCCGGAGGACCATAAAGACGCCCACTGTGCCCCGCAGCGCGGGACGCGCGTGGGCGGCACCCGGGCGAGGCCCGGGCCAAGGGCGGGCCCGTCCTTGCCCATCAGTGGCCGGTTGTGGCTGGGCTGGGCCCACTCTCTTGTTAGACGGACTTGATAACTAGTCTGACCGTTGTTGGGCCTTTTGTGTTATCCTGTATTATCTGGGGGTTATTTGAGTCTGTCACTTGGTTTCCATCTCAGGTCTGTAGGTGCTAAGTTTTCTACCAATATGAGTAAGAGGAAGGCTGAGGGTAGGTTGGTGGGGACCCTTGACGACTATCTAACAAGGGTCGAAACAGTAATTAATGATAAGATCCTAGCTGTGGAACGAAGGCTATCTTTGGAACCTGCTTCAGTATTACCTTGTGCACAGCCCACAGCTGTCCATGACAACCCAACGTGCACTGAGTCCGGTATTTGCTCCCCGGTGGGTCCTGTAAATTTATCATCTAGGTCCGGGCCCATAGAACCTTCCCTAATTGTAAGCTGTCCCACTAGTCCTGCTATGGTAACCACAAGGGCGAAACAAAGGGTAACAGGAACCAAAGTTAGAGAACCACCATGTAAGAAAAGGAAAGGTCGGGGCCCTAGCAAGATAAATGCTCCCAGGGCTGTTCCCGGCACCATAGAGGCTCAAAATCATGGGAATCCTATTGCCTCTGCAAATATTACTACCTTGCAACCTTTGACTCAGCAGAGCTTTGAGCTCTTATGTTGTTCACTCAGAGATCAGTTAGTGTCCCTTATACAACCTGTTTTGGAAAAGTTGGAATCAGTGGTGGAAAGGCTTAATAGTATCGAGGGTAATCTGAAAAACACACAACTGTCAGTTGCTCCACTACCTGAGCAGTATCCTAAGGCCGGGGTTAGCCATGAAGGGGTTACAAATTGCCACTATGACACAAGATCTCACTTAGCTAACCCCCATGTTCCCACTGTGTCTAGGGCCCATATAAATCGGCCCTCGGCCCTACTTAATAAAGCTAGCAGACCGCTGACCGAACAACAGCCAATGGGGAATTTGTTAAGGCCTGATGCCCTGGACTCAGAGATTTCAGATGCGTTAATTAAATTACATCTTCCCCCGGAAGCTACACCCCATACAGTCATTTTAGCTAATGTTCCAACTCTTCCTGACGGGTCTCGGGAGCACTGGTCTAACCTCAAAAATAAAGCCCTGTACTATCTAGGCAATAAACTTGGGGTTAGTAAATCTCTATTTGAGGAATGTTGTGTTCAAATAATTATTCCAAGGGCCACACTTACCACTGGCCCGTAATATTAAGTAAAATAAGGAGCAGTTGGCAACGTGGAAGGTTCAAACGTTTATTAGCCACCACAGAACTCTATATAGAGGAGCCTCGTCGATCCTCACCCATCAGGTGCGCCGAGGAAGACTGCTGGCTCCTTGACAGTAACACACTTTTATACAATTATCAGTACAGCATACAAAACCTTATATGTGGAAAAGTACCAGTTAGTCCTGGCGCTCCTAATGAGCTCATGTCTATATCTAGTTTCGGTTACACATACAAAGGGTTACTATCTTTACAGAGAAGGTCGAAAGGGTGACTCCCTTCTCGTCCCAGGTCTAGAGGAATTTGCTTGATACTCCCTTTTAGCAGATGTGACCTTGCTTCTCAGCAATTCAGCCTGTCTCCTAACTAATGTATGAAAAAGGGGAAGCAGATGGTGTGCGGAAGAGACCATGTGATTCCTGAGCGAGAGAGCCACAATCCAAGATGGAGGTGGTTCGGTTCTCGGCCCTTTCAGTAATACTAAGCATAACAGGAATTTCAAACCCTTGAATACACCATAACTAATCATACTATCATTAGATATACTGCGCTAATCATACCATAGCAACCTGAACACCTCAGAACGGCCCTTTTAGCGCAGCATAGCTAATGGCGGAGTCAGTCTTCAAAAATACCCTCATCGATCTGCATTAAGTCATGCATCTCCTTCTGAGCCCGCTGGGTATCCATCCTGGTTTGGGTGGGCCTGGGCCTAGGGATAGATTGGCGAACCTGAGTAGCGCAATATGCACAACAAGCAGGCCCGCACTGGAGACAAAGGCAGCAGGTGAAAATGAACCCTACTATTCCCAAAAGAATCATGAATAACTTCCATCCCCAGGTAGTCACCAAATCCCAAAACCACCCGGACAAGGACCAAGTACCAGTCTCGGTGTGGATTTCAGAAGCTAGCCGATGCAGTTTCTGGATGGCTAAATGGACGGAAGGGGCGGAGTCAGGTATATATACACAACAGGAACTGCCGATGACTCTACAAGCTCCTCCACGATCAGCCAGGATAACATCTAAAACAAGACGATTTTGAAGGGTCACAAGCCGGGTCGCCTGGAGCTCCACCGTGATATTAGTTAATATCCCTGCAGTAGTATTAACCACCCCTTCCACCACTCTGGATAGCCTCCTAATTTCTTTACTAGTGAGGATGGGTCCCCATATGGGCAACACCCCTTTTATGATATCAACGAAGTGTTGGGCTGGAGTGTCAGTCTGGTCAGTGGCATCATTACTGGCGGCTTCAGCTCTCAGACTCGGCCGATTTAAGGAATGGGACTTATGATAATCAGAAGGGGCTATGTAAACCGGTGGGTAAAGGAAAGATAAGTAACACCTACCTGCCCATCCTCTGGGTAGCCAAGTGTATGCATTTTCACCGCACACAAAATAAACATTGGGAGGGGTGAGTGTTGGGGGACTGCTGAACGTCTGCAGTCTATAAGTGTAATTACATCTACTATAACCTACAAATAAATGTCCAGTACCCTGCACGCAGAAGGAGGAGGATGTATTCAGCACCGGGACTGGAATGATTTTCTCATCTGAGACATTTCGCTCCTGGAAATATTTGAAATACTCAGTAAAGTTAAAAGTCATGAAATCCAATACTTCATCCCTCAACCAGGTATCATTTTCATGATCAGTGTACACGTTCATGCAGGCGGTAGGATCAAGGGTACCATCCGTTCCCTCAGCATTAGGAGTAAAACCTTGGTGTGTCTCTATATAGGCTAGAATCAAGGCATAATCCTTCTCTGAGAATCGACGTTCATCTATAGTGTAGTGTTCGTACAGCATGGATAACATTTTGAACCAGGCTTCGCAACTACCTAAATAAGATAAGGGCATTGATATAAACAAATCTTGCTTATGCATCACTGACGGGAGGAGACCACAGACCCAACAATCAGTAACATTTGTGGAACTATGAGTCTGGTGCAGCATCTCAATGAAGGCATTATGTACATATGTCTGTCGGTGCCTTTCCTTATGAGGGGCAAAGGTCTGGAAATGATGTTCCTTAGGAGCAGGGGTAGACACTATCAAGGTGTGTACAGGATGGCGGAACTCTAGATATATAAACAAACCTAAGCATAGTACAAATGATACAATCAATATAGAAATGAAAACAATTTTAACACGCAAACTCCATGAGGAGAACATTGGCAAATGCGGGGGAATGGTACGGGGTACTATGGGACGCCCTTCTTCAGGGACAAAACGAGCAAAAGGGTACATTTTCTCACTAAAAGTCCAATATAATCTCGGAAAAAGGGGTCTACAAGCAGTCCGACCTGCCGGAGGGTGCTTCTTTCCTGTGTCCGTATAGAGCCTCACAGGCAGACTCCTATTGTTCAGAGAAACCAAAAAGGTAAAAAAATAAAAACTTCTTGCGTTGGGGTCACACTTGACGCAACCCGTGTCGAAAAGAAACTCCACCTGGGCCCCCACCAACTGATCAATGTCTCTATCTTCGTTCTGAACAGAGCTCTACTTAAAGTTCCATGCTCTCAACGAGTTCAGTCCAGTGTTCCAACAATCCTCAGGTCTTTGCTGGGGCCTCCAACTTCACTCGTCGAGGCTAGACCTGGGATTCTCTATTTCCGGGGCCGCAGGTGATATTGATCCCGACCAGGGGTTTCAGGATTAACAAACAAGGTGGGCACAGTGGGGTCAGACGAGGAGCTGGGCTCCCGACCAGATGCTTCGCTTTGGGCAATTGGGTGGCCACAAAGAGGGGTTTCCAAGCTCACAGCACTCTCCCCTCGCCCGTCAACCTCTCTGCGGGTGTCCAGGGAAAGTGACTCTTCAGTGCTGGGTTCGCCCTGAGTTGGCAGACCTTCCTCCTGGTCAAGCTGCTCCCTTGGCAATGGGAGGGGAACTCGCTTAAGATGGGAGATATGGATCCAGTGCTGCTTCCCTTCGACTTTCACCGCCGTTCGCGTAGCCAAGAGCACCTGGTACGGCCGGGACCAGCGCGGATCCAAACTCGACTTTCGTTGGTAGTTTCGGACCAAGACCCACTGTCCAGGTTCTACGCTGTGTCCAGGACCCTCCGGCAGGGGCTGCAGTACGGCAGATATCTGTTGATGAATGGAATGAAGATCTTTAGTCAAAGCATACAAATAGTCAGTTAACATAGGATGGTCAATGTCCCTGAAAGATTTGGGCCGGGGTACTCCCCACACGTTGGCAGGTCTGCCAAAAATTACTTCATAAGGGGAGATACCGCTCCGTGAATGGGGAGTAGTTCTCACAGACAACAGGGCCAGGGGCAGGAGATCAGGCCATTTTAATCCTGTCGTGTCCTGAAGTTTAGCCAGTTTCAACTTCAGAATCCCATTATATTTCTCAACCAGGCCCGCTGACTGAGGATGTCGGGCTGCGTGAAACTTCTGCTGGATGGACAGACCCTTGCATACATACTTAACTAAGTTAGCATTAAAATGTGTCCCGTTGTCACTCCAAATCACCCGTGGCAACCCATATCGAGGAAAAAACTCCTTTACCAGAGCTTTCGCAGTTGCCAGGGCAGTATTTTCCTTTGTGGGATACGCCTCCACCCATTTACTAAAAGTACAAATCACCACTAGCACGTATTTCAGATTGTTAACTCGCTCTAGCTGTATGTAATCCATTTGGAGTACTTCAAAAGGCAGAGTGGGTGGCGCAAAACTACCCGCCAGGACGGGAATACTAACCCCAGGATTATGCTGGAGACAAATTATGCAATGCTGGACCAAGTTCCTAGCTGTCTTATGGATATTAACATTATACCAGACAGGATCCAATGTTGCACAGATGCCCTGAACTCCCACATGCGAAGGTCCGTGTGCCATGGTTACTACCGCATTTACAAATGCGTTTGGCAGCAACCATCTACACCTCTCTGACAAGTCAGTCCAACATCCATTCTCATCAAGCCTCCCCACCTGTTCTTGCCAGTATGTCAGCTCTTCCGGGGTCACTTCCTTTTGTAGCTCTTTCACACTATCTATGGTGTTGTTAAAAACCCCTGCTTCTATCATTCTTGTTACTACAAACATGGAAGTGGTGTCAGACTGGGCCGTTTCCTTGGCGATTCTATCCGCAAAGAAATTTCCCCTCCCCACATCATCAGTTATAACCTTGTGTGCACTGCATTTGACTATGGCCAAGGTCTTGGGCAATGTTAATGCGGCTAGTAATCGCTCAACTAATGGTCCATTCCTTATTTTCTCGCCATGGGATGTCAAGAATCCTCTTTCCGCCCATAACCTCCCGAAGCTATGTGCTACACCGAACGCGTACTGGCTGTCGGTGTAGACATTTAGCCTCAAGCCTTTCCCCAACTCACAGGCCCTGAATAATGCAACCAATTCGGCCGCCTGGGCCGACCGGTATGGTATCTTTGCTGCCTCAACTACCGTTTGCAGGGTAGTGATCGCATAAGCCGCAGCTGTCGTACCATCCGGTAATCTGAAACATGACCCATCAACGTACAATTCTCCTTGGGCATCAGATAGTGGGGTATCGGTTAAATCTATCCGGCCCTTGGTTTCTTCTTCAGTTCGAAAGATACAATCATGTATGTCTTGTCCACCGTCTCCCAAAGGGAGGGGTAACAACGTGGCAGGGTTCAAATTAACACATCTTTTGATCGTTATATGAGGTGCAAACAGGGTCAATTCGTACCCTGTAAGACGCGCACTAGTTAAGTGCTGCGTCTGTGTCCTGTTTAATAATACGTCCACAGCATGAGGCACCATTACTGTCAGATCCGTATTCAGGACTAGCCCTTCCGATTGTCTGATTGCTATGGCCACTGCCGCTGCAGCCCTCAGACAACTGGGAAGTGCTCTGGCGACATTGTCCAAAACCGCCGAGAAATATGCACAAGGCCTTTGCTTACCACCAAAATCCTGTGTCAACACTGAAAGAGAACAACCGTCCACCTCATGCACGTAGAGCACAAAAGGCTTCCGGTAGTCAGGGGTGCCAAGCACAGGAGCAGAGCAAAGAGCAGTTTTCAGAGCGGAAAAGGCAGTCTGGCATTCATCAGTCCAAGGTAAAGGTTCATGCACATCCTTCGTAGTTAGATACAGGAAAGGTTTAGTCAAGAGAGAATAGTTAGCAATCTATTGGTGACAGTAGGAGGTTATACCAAGCATAGCGCGGACATCACGTTGCGTGCGAGGAACAGGCATGTTAGTTATGGTTGCGATGCGCTCAGAAGTCAACCGTCTTCACTCCTTCGACAGGAGATGACCGAGATAGGTCACCTACGGTCGACAATATTGAAATTTAGAGAGCGACACCTTGTTACCGTGAGTAGCCAAATGCTGCAGCAGGGTAACCGTGGCATCACGGCAACCATGTTCTGTATCAGAGGCCACAAGGAGGTCGTCGACATACTGCAATAGGACATTACCTGGCGGCAATTGTAAAGAATCCAATACTCTCTTTAGAGCTTGGCTGTAGATACTAGGACTTTCGGTATACCCCTGGGGGGCGCGACAGAACCTAAAGCTGCGGCCCCCCAATGAGAAACCAAACAAATGTCTACTATCTGGATGAATGGGAATACTAAAGAAAGCATTCTTCAAATCAATCACCGAGAAAAAGGTCGCAGTGGGAGGAATCATGGTTAAAATGGAATTAATATCTGGTACCACAGGATATTGGGGCACCACAATCTTGTTAATCTCTCGCAAATCAATCACAAATCGATAGGTATCAGCATAATCAGGGGACTGGGGTACGGGGGCTCGTTTAAGAATCGGAAGAATAGGGCTGTTGCAGATATTGGAAGTCGTTTCCTCCACCACCCCTGTTCTAATCAAATCAGAAATAATGGCCAGTAAAGCGCGTTCTCCCTCGGGGGCTATTTTGTACTGTGGGATCCTCGGCAATTTGGCATTCTGTTTCAAAGTGATGGACACCGGGGGAATTTGTAGGAACCCTACATCAGTGTCCCCCAGGGCCCAAAGATCCCTCGGGAGTTTTGCAAGCTCAGGGGGTAGGGAGTCCGTTTTTGAAAAACATTGAATGGAGGGGATAGAGGTATTCCTAATGGTCAGGTAAACTCCATCGGGGGAGCAAAAGATGCGGGCATGCAGTTTCTTTAATATATCCATACCCAGGAGATTTTCCCCACACTGGGAGGTGAGGAGGAAAGGCGATTCTATCGTTACCGGTCCCAGAGTAAGGGAAAGTGGCTTAGAAATGGGGCTCACCACCGGAGTTCCAGAGAACCCCACGGACACATTATTCTGGCCAGACAGAGCGGCCCCCGGGACCAGGGCACGTGAAACAGAACTGTTCATAGCCCCTGTGTCAACCAAAAACTTACCTGATGCATCCAGCAATTGAGCATGGACATAAGGTCCAGCTTGATCTATCGGGATTGACACATGCCCCTTACTCTGCCCTTGGCTGTCCTATGCTTGAGTATATCCGGAGCCTTCGTCTGTCACACGTCCTTCATGGTAGTACTGTTTACCTTGGCTTTGGTCGAAATAATTCTGACTATTCTCACCTCGGGCTGCCTGTTCTTGTCTCGTGTATCCACCTCGGTGCCCACTCATCCTTCCCCGTCCACGACCCCTTGAAGCATTATTCTGCTCATACAACAACGGGCACTGGGCTCTCCAATGCCCCTCCTCCTTACAGAAAGCACATTGATTTATGCCTAGATCCGTTCGTCCAACCGTTTGCGTAGGTCCCGCCCCTCTTGGAACGAAATTCTGCAACCCTCTTCCTCTTCCCCTACCCCTCTCTACTTGCTGTACTAACACTCGTGTTTTCAAATCCTTCGACTTCTTTTCTGTCTTATCCTTGCTCTCATTTTCCCGATGCTCATAATACTGGGTCATGCTTAATATTGTGGAAGGCGTGGTGGTCGTCCAGGTACTCTCAGCTGCCTGTAACCGGGCCGATACCTCAGGTAGCAGATTTGTTACGAATCTATTAACAAATAAACGCACACCCCCTTCCGTGGCCAGGTCCTGTCCGCTGAAATCAATGAATACTCCCTCAAACCTCGTGAAAAAATCGGATACACTCTCATCCTTCTTTTGCTTACAAGCCGTCAGTTTATCCCAATCTACTTTCCTGGGTGGGATCAATGAATGCATATAGGTTATTATTTTTTCAGGCAATGTCAGTATCTTAGGTCGGGGCTTGTTCCCCGGTTTACGATCTCTATCCCAGTTTCTCAGTTGGTCCCATGTCCCACCATATTCCGTAACATGGTCCTGGTCATGTACCTGGCGCCAAATGTCCACCGGTACTAATAAGGCAAAGAATAATTCAATATCCGCCAACGTCATTACTGCTGACGAGGCGGCCTCGGTCAGTTCCTTGTAATATGCAGTGGGGTTTTTTCTAGGATCTGGCAACTGGCTTTTTAGGGATAATACCTCACTCCGCTTCCAGGGGTATAGACCCATTGTTCCTGGAACCGGGCGTCTATTCTCGGGCGGGTAACGACACCGTGGGCATCCACCACCTCAGTAACTTCCGGATCGAAGATAGGGTCACTTCTCGCATAGGGAACTGGGAGAATCCGGCGGGAATGGCAGACTGCAAACGAGTTCTATAAGAAACCAAAGTCTGCACCTCCCCATACACTTCTTCCGGCGTCAACTGAGATTTGTGAATCTGATCAAGGATATCATACAATATAGCCGGAGCTCTCCCTCCCTGGTGTACCTGTTCCCATACAGAAATAAGACGGTTGGCCATATGTTCCAGGGCATGCTGTTGCATCACCGGTTCGTAGTCTCTCATGGTACTCCAAATATCAGAAAGAGTATAAATAGGATGCCGCATCCACTGGGATGCTTGTGTGGCAATAGTTTCCCTTTCTTCCGTCCCCAAGGCAGAACGAGTGAACAACCTCCTACCCTCCGTTAGACTGGCCGGATGTATTGGAGTAGTCACAGCTGTTACCGGCGTTGTACTGGCGGAGGAGGAGGGCAGAACAGAAGGGGAAGACATTGACCCCGGCAACAGCTGAGGGGTCCCGGCTGCAGCTGCCGTCAATAAATTAGGCAGCATGGCCATAACTTCAGACACAGATGTCGGCAACCGGGAGAGGTTCGGCAGGGAGGGAGGGGTAGAAGTGGCCGGGGGAGCCGAAGCCGAGGCCCCCAGAGACATATTTGGGACCGGGGCCGAGGCCCCTGACACCTCCGGATATATCCTCTGCGGTACATAAGGGGGCGGTGGCCTGGTGTCCAATAAATCCTCTATTTCATCTTCCGCATTCGGGCGGGTCACATAGCTCTTATCAACCTTCAATCTAAATTCGCGATTCATGCAATCCAATCCCTTTTCTACTCTGTCTCGGTCATAGGCCATAGCTTTCTGAGTAATATTCTGTCCTGCCTTGGCTCTAGCTACTTTCTCTTCCCTTATTCGCCGTTGTTTGGCCTCCTTCTGCCATGCAATTAGAGCATCGAACATGGCCTGCCTACTTCGCCTAGAAAACAGTTGTTCCTGTAGGAACGCAATTTTCTTCTCATCAAACGAACCCGTCTTGGGCCATCGTAACTCCTCATTTCCCTTAGTATACTTATGCCACAGAGTGCAGAACAATAAAGGAGAGATCCCATGTTTTACATACATAAAATGGCTAGGACTGCCCTCCGGCGGGGCGGGTTGGCTCTCAGCTAATCTGGAGTCACTTGTTCGGCAGCAGCAGCCAAAACAATTTAGTTTACTAAAACAGGACATTTTGGTTAGTTTTCAGACATGTACACACAAACAACAATCAACACGAATCATACACAATATACGATCGGTATCAGAGAACCAAGCCCGTCGACTCTGGTTCACAGTTCAGACACCAAACTGCACGCGGGATTCCGGCCACCCTTCTGGCTCACCACTAAGACCAGCCCCAACGAGGACTAGCCCCGTCAGGAGTATGCCTTGTGGCTACCCAGTCTATGTCGCAGGTACTTCCACGTGCAATCCGTCTATATTCCTCCGGCACGTTGTTTTGGTCAAATCAATCAAAAGGTACGTACTTCAAATCAAAACCACTGTAATGCTAACCCGATCAAGCAAGGCACCACTCTCCGGTGCGTGCCTTCAAATCAATGCACCGCTGTCCAGCGCGAGCTTCAAACAAATGCAGCCAGTGTTCAAATCAAAAATGCATCGTCCTCAACGAATGCTCTCAAATCAATCAAATAGCACACCGTCTTCAACGCGTGCTTCAACAAAATAATGCACCGTTTACAACGCGTGCGTCAAATCAAATCAATCTATACTCACCGGGTGCACCCAGCTGCCAACTTCTCCCGACCAAATCAGTCCATTTTCTGGGTTAAGCCCGTAGGACCCCGGTGAAGGGTGACTAGCAGCAGGGGACGTACCGAAAAGTCGCGCAGGGTGGGAGAAATCCTCAGGCTCCTCTCCCGCCAACCGGTCAGGACGCCCCCAATCCCACCACCCGAATACGGGGGGGGGGAGACCCTGTCACGGGGTCCCTTCGTGGTCGCCAACTGTTGTGTTCAAATAATTATTCCAAGGGCCACACTTACCACTGGCCCGCAATATTAAGTAAAATAAGGAGCAGTTGGCAACGTGGAAGGTTCAAACGTTTATTAGCCACCACAGAACTCTATATAGAGGAGCCTCGTCGATCCTCACCCATCAGGTGCGCCGAGGAAGACTACTGGCTCCTTGACAGTAACACACTTTTATACAATTATCAGTACAGCATACAAAACCTTATATGTGGAAAAGTACCAGTTAGTCCTGGCGCTCCTAATGAGCTCATGTCTATATCTAGTTTCGGTTACACATACAAAGGGTTACTATCTTTACAGAGAAGGTCGAAAGGGTGACTCCCTTCTCGTCCCAGGTCTAGAGGAATTTGCTTGATACTCCCTTTTAGCAGATGTGACCTTGCTTCTCAGCAATTCAGCCTGTCTCCTAACTAATGTATGAAAAAGGGGAAGCAGATGGTGTGCGGAAGAGACCATGTGATTCCTGAGCGAGAGAGCCACAATCCAAGATGGAGGTGGTTCGGTTCTCGGCCCTTTCAGTAATACTAAGCATAACAGGAATTTCGAACCCTTGAATACACCATAACTAATCATACTATCATTAGATATACTGTGCTAACCATACCATAGCAACCTGAACACCTCAGGAATTCAAAATGGTTAGACGGGTTACCTGGGTCGGGCATTCCCAAAAGGCAATGGAAGGGGACTGTGTGGTGTTGAGTTTTAGGTCCCCTCTACTGGTAAAACATATATTGGAGATGGCTTCCCACCATGTTCCCTCCCCAAATAAGATTATGATTTTACCCCTAGGTTACTTTTATAGACCAGTAAGGGTCTTGTCCCACATGCAGCACCGTGTCCCGCATAATGCACCCCAGCAGGTTTTGCAGCCTATTATGTCTCATAATCGGTTTTCTGTTCTTTCTACCCTGGAGGATAATGATTGACTGAGGGATGGCACTGACCTCCCCTGGTCTGATGTGTCTGGGAGTTTATTGCCTCCCTGTGGGGAGCTACCCACTCAATTGAACTTAACAGCCCAAGGAGAAAAATCTGCACCAATTCTAAACCCTATACCTGGAAGTTCACCTAGTATCTGTCTTGCTCTCCACTCTCATCTGGCTAACCAGGAGGGGAATAAAACATCTGATCGCCATAATCTAACGATCTCCTCCTGGAACATAGCTGGTTTACAACCTAGATTGGTTGTTCCTGATTGGGTGGCCTTTGTCGATCAGGCAGATATATGGTGTTTCCAGGAGACATGGGCGGTAGAACCCATATTTCGAGTGGGGTATGTGAATTTTTTCAAACCAGCAATTAAGGGCCCCAGAGGTAGACCGGTGGGGGGACTGTCCACTTGGGTACGTCAATGTGAGGGCATCACAGTAGTGGAAGTCCCGACTGATAATCCTGACATCTTGGCCACTAGGGTCTCCTCCACAAGGGGCCTTAACATCCTCATTATTAATATCTATGTGAGGGTCCTTCCAGGGGGCAAGTGCTCCCCGACAGTCTATGTACTGGAAGAAGTACTTAGTACTGCACCCAAAGATGGTCACAGGGTGGTGGCTGGTGATTTTAATACTTGCTTCGAACCCCTGGGGGACGATGATGGTAAACTGACTGAGGCTGAGGACTCCCCCAATTAGAATTAATTCCCATTAGGAATGGACCCAAGCAGCCCTTCATGTGAAGGGCCTGTGCCTTGAAAAGGGTTTGAGGGGTGTTAATGGCAGAACGATCTCGGACAGGTCTGGGAAGCTGACTTTTAACAACAGTAGAAGCGGGAGTAGAATTGATTATATTCTGGTTAATTGTGAGTTGTGGCCGGCTGTTTTTGACATGGTGGTGTCAGAAAGGTTAGAAAGCGATCATAACCCTCTGACGCTATCTTTATCTGACAGCAGTTTTTCTGGCCCCCGCTCCGACGATAGTAGCCCTGCGTATGCACAGGCTATCCTGTCCAACGACCTGAGAAGGGTCCGTTGGCCAAAGATTGTTTCCAATGCACCCGTTCGGGCTGCTATTAGGAATATGGTCAGCTCAGCTATGTGCCAACTGACCAGATGTGAGTCTGACGAAGGGATTAAGCGCAGTATTCCGGGTATCCATAAAGAACTATTTGAGAGGCTTAAAACCTTTTTTATTAAAAGCGTTCCTGCTAATGGTAGGTTCAAATGTTTGAGGGAAAACTCTTGGTTTGATGCAGGCTGTAGAGAGTCTCGCAATGCGTTAATAATAGCCATAAAATCTAAGATACCGGAAATCACTAGGAGCTGTAGAGCTGCGTACAAAACTGCCCAAATCAAAGCAAAGAAAAACTGGGATGAAACACGTTGGAGTGAGCTATATGAGGCGTGTGAGGGTAGAAATTTGTGCCAATTTTGGCACCTCCTCAAATGGGGTAGGAATCTGCAGGATATGACCCCGGTTACCTATGTTGAACCTGAACAGTGGGTTAGCTTTTTTGAAAATCAGTTTATGTCCGGGGATGGACCAGAAGTTGATTCACGCTCATATAGCGGTGTTGACGTTTTACAGTTTGCCCCCAGTGAAGTAGCCACAATTTTGAAATCTCTCCCGAGTGGCAAAGCCCCGGGTCTTGACTGTATTCCCGCAGATCTATTTAAGCAGGAGCAGGATTTATGGGTCCCTTACCTGACCACTCTAGCAAATGCCTTGGCTAGGGGTGCTTCGGTTCCGGATTCTTGGTTCGGGGCGGAGATATTGCCGATCTATAAGAAAGGTGATCGTTCCGCCCCGGCCAGCTATCGGCCGATTAGCCTCATAGACGCTGTTAAAAAAATCACAGCTCGCTTGCTATTGGGTCGGATAACGTGTTGGACTTCCGAAACTGATATATTAACGCCCCTACAGGCGGGTTTTCGGACGCATGTCGGAACCATTGATCAGGCCTTCAGGTTTAGGCTTTTATACTGGAAGGAAGTACAGCTAGGGGGTGGCATGCTTTTTGCAGCCTTTGTGGACTTAAGGTCTGCATTTGACTCTGTGCCAAGGTTCAAATTGTGGGAAGTCCTTCGGGAGATGGCCATGCCGCTAGAATTGCTGCGGTTGTTGATCAATCTGCATGCACACACATACGCCCAGGTTCGTTGGGGTAAACCAGGGGAGGTGACAGCAAGATTTGAGGTGTCCAAAGGAGTTAGACAAGGTTGTGTACTGGCCCCCACCCTGTTCTCCCTGTTTATTAATGGAGTAACTAAATGTTTTTTAAATTTCCCGACAGATGCACCATCCATAGCTGGCATGAAAGTCCCCCTGCTCATGTTCGCGGATGACACTCTTATAATTTCGAAGACACGACAGGGGCTACAGGTAGCACTGTCCCGGTTCGAGTTGTTTTGCCGCGATCATGAGCTGGAGGTAAACGTGGGGAAGACCAAGTTTATGGTCCTTCGTGGAGCCCGTCCAGTAAAAGCCAGGGTTGTAATGGGTGGTGCTACTTTAGAACAGACTTCCAGCTTTACCTACCTGGGGGTTACGTTTAGTGATAATTTAAGATGGAAGCCCTAAATTGATCTTTTCAGCCTTAAGCATTCACAACTTGGTGGAGCCTTACTTAAAGAACACAGGCAATCCATAACTAAGCCTATGGCCCCCCTGATTAAAATTTACGGGTCTAAAATACTCCCCGCTGTAATGTATGGTGCTGAATTATGGGGGTTTAGCAATCTGGGCTCTCTGAGGGTGGCACAAAATAAATTTTTAAGGTCAGCAGTAGGGCTCCCTCAATCATCCCCACGCATTCCCCTCCTATACGACCTAGGTTGCCAGCCTGTTGAGGACATGGTGCAGTATAGGCCACTGGCGTTTTGGCGACGCCTATGGGCCACCCCAGAACTGTCCTTATATGCTAAAGCACTGCTAGAAGTTAAAGCCCTTGGGGGTTCCCATAGAATTAGTTGGTTGTCTGAAATCAAAACTATCCTGACTGACATGGGCATGGGTGAATTATGGACTAATCCTGAGACAGCTGTTCTCCCCCCGAAAAAGATCTTCAGGGACACCTACTGGCAATGGATCATAGGTAAGCGTCATGCTTCCCTGATTGGCAGCTCTTTGACTATAACATACCTGGCTGTCAAGGATGAATCCTCCTTTGAGGTGTATTGGGATGTAATATCAAAGCAGCAGGATCGGAAATTATTCCATCAATTCAGATTAGGTACCCTCCCATTACGCTGTTTTACCAAAAGCTGGAACACAACTGGTAACGACACATGTCCCATATGTGAGGATCAGATTGAAACAGTCGACCACTTCTTATTTGTTTGCCCTGAGTACCTTCAACCGAGGCGGTTGTGGTTGCGCCCTGTATGCCGCGAACTGGGCGTTAGATCAGCTCAGGCGGCCAGCAGAATCCTAAAGTCTGACACATCAATATTTGTGGTTATTGGTGTGGCTAAGTTTATTAGCTGGGCATGGCTTCTACGGACCCGGCGTATTAGTTACAAACCTCCTGGCCCCACATAATGCTGAGGCTATTGCGGTGTAGGCCTTAATTAGATTCAAGTCGCCCTTAAACTGTAATTTAATATCTTTTTATTACTGTTTTTACTGTGTTATTTATTAATTGGTCTATTATGCCTATTGTGCTAATTTTATTCCTTTTTTAATTAATTGTATTGATGAAATGTTAATATGTCTTTTATGATGGAATATTCGAAATAAAGACTTTTTGACTTGATTAGACAACTTTCCTGAACATGGTAGAGGAGAGGAGAGTTAAAATGCAAAAGAAGGTGTCTGGGGAAAATATGGAAATAACCTTTTGGGATGCTGGGAAGGAAAATCATTTAAAGGGAGAAACAAACCCAGCAATGGCTTTAGATTGGCCCCAGAAAGGGAAGTTATGCATAAGTAGAGATAATACGGTATATGACAATTATTTTGTAGCTGCAAGTGAGTGCCATGACTTATACAAAATCATGGGAGGATGGGGATTTAAAGGAGGAAAAGATCCGGTATTCCCTGGAATATATTACATCTGTGGGAACAGAGCTCATTATAGGTTACCGGACCATTGGTACGGGACATATTACTTAAGCCTGGTCTTTCCAAAAGTATTTAATGTGGAAAGGGGAGATATCGGATTGCACGAAATAGGTAGACAGCTAACATGTAGAAGAAGGGAGAGTTGGTCAGAAATTATTGGGGATATCTTTGGAGCACTGATACCAGCAGTTGCAATATCTCTGAATGCACATAAAATTTGAAAATTGTCTATAGTTGTGGATCGTTTATTAACAAGCACAGCTGGAGGATTCTTAATGGTAAATACCGAAATGGTTGCCATGAGAGCTATGGTAATGCAAAATCGACTTGCCCTTGACATTATTTTGGTAAAAGAGGGAGGAGTCTGTGGAATGCTGAAAGTACAACATTGCTGTACTTACATTCCTGGCAAAAGTCAGAACATAAAAAGAAATATATTAAGAATATAACTGAATTACATGAAGAAATTGTTCCAATGAAGGTTGAAGGTGTATGGGAGAAACTTGGTAAGTGTTTTTCCACTATTAAGAACTTACTAACAGTATTAGGTAGCTCCTTTGTGGGGAAAATACTGATATCTGTGACTTTTGTGATTATTTTAGTGTTAATATTAAGATTAGTATTTTAGTGCAAAAAAGAAGAAAATCACAAAATAAGATAAAAAGAGAAAACATGAAAAGGAAAGAGAAAGAAATAAGAGAAAGAGAGATAGAAGAAATAGAATTAGAAGAATTGCAAGAAAATACGTACAAGAAAACCAAAGAGAACAGTATGGCGAACACTATGATTTAAACTAACAAATGCAAGTGGAAGTGAATAAAACCATTCCCGTAGATAAATTTAGTGAAATTAGTGAGTAGTGGTGATGTTTAAAAAATCACCAAAGGGGGGATTGATGGAGCAGGTAAAACAACATTTTCGATACTTCCTCTAATTTGCATGAAATTAATTACGTAATCATTCTAAAATTAATTTAGAATAACATGTTTGCAGAGGAATTGTTATTAATCTACCTTTACACCTTGATAAACATAAAGTACATGTGGGACTAAATTGCAAATTGCATGGCAAACTTAATTAATTAACAATGGTACACAAACTAACCTTAGATTGTGATGAAATAGTAAAATTGCATGATTTATGTTGCTTTGTGATCGTTTGTGCTTTAAAAGATATGAAGTGGTAAGTATTATTGCTTTAAATGTTGCTACAGCTAGGAAAATACTAATTTATAATGGGATTAGTATGGGTTTGAACATCAGAACTTTCATTTCTTTATTTTAATTGCTGTTATGTCTATTTTTGCTTAAGTTGACATTCGGGCCTATTAGGCCGCAGTACCCAAGATGGCGTTCTCTGAGGCAGATGCTACCATGTGCATGTGATGACTTCTGCGCATGCCCAGATGGCTCTTGAAATCACGAGGTAGCTTGAACTCCTGACATCGTGTTCCCTGCCAAGGACGAAAGTCAGGACTTGACCACCAGCCAAGGGATGACCATATGAAAGTCAAGGAAGAGACAAAGAGAGGACTTATTGCTGGGACCCTTTACCTTGGGGAAAGAGACAGCTACTGTTCCCCTGCCTCGGAACGGAACAGATAATTACAATTTGAGAACTTTGTGAAAAATCACTATGGAGAACTATTTTGCACTAGGAAAATTTCAACAAACTACTGATAACCCCGAACTGTCCAATCAGAACATTTGGTCTGCCCTAATCTAAAATGAAGTAAAACAGAAAAAGATATAAAAGCTCTCTCATAAATCATTAAGAGGTCAGAGGAATTGGAGTTAGAAGGGTTTGTTGCAGCAGCGTTTGTTCGGTTCGTTCTTTGGGTCGCGGTCGTGGCTGCATGTAACGTTGGGTTATTTCTTTGTGTTTCCTAAATTCTATGCTATCAGTCTGAGTGTGGAATTGGTCCATGCTCCGGATTGATGTTCGGACTTTGCTGAAATTCTGAACTTTTCTACGCTGTATCCTGTATTTTGCATGCTGGTTTGATCCTTTGGTGAGGACTGGACTGTCCGTTCGAGGGAGCCTTCATTTGAGAATGCTGATAACTTCCTGTTTGATTCGAACCTTTCATCATCCTTAAATTGGTAAATGATTCAATGTACTTTTCTGAAAATCTATGTCTAAGAGTAATTTCTGAATGTTCATAATTTTCTTTAATAAATTTACTGATCCAATAACGAGCTACAGATAATAAATGACAACTTAAGAGTTTAATTAATGGTAAGATACACAAAATTTGAATTAATAAGAAATGAGTTTGTGGTTCTTAAATTAATTACAGAAAATATCAAATGTTTCCGAGGCTTTAATTGTGTCTTAGCTGGTTCTAATTCACCATCAACCAGTCAAACTAATTGGTCGATCAACCAAGTAGTGGAGTGCCTTGACGTTAAGGTCAGGATTCTGAAGATGTATATATATGTGTATATAATGTAAAGCAAATTAATCCTGATAGGTAATAATGTACCCACATGTCCAGCGCCTTTTCTCCTCTGTACAGATTCGAGTGAGTTTTGGTTGAATGACGAGTGTGTTGGTGTTATGGGCCCCACCAATGAATGAGTGTATGAATGAGCTGTTGTGAATAAGAGTCTGTGACATAAGGAGAATATGTAAATCTTGTCCTCCGCGCTGCATCACTGTTAAATGGTAGCGGCAGTCGTAGTCGGTAACCTTTCAAGTATTGCCCGGCGGTAATCGCCTCTTATACCATTCGATGCTAAACCAACAAAGAGGCAGGCGCCGGAGACTGGAAGGCAGGAAACAAGGTTTTATTCTCTCCGGAGGAGAACACATCAGGTCAGACAGCAAGGTATCGTCATGAGGTGCTCTAACTGCATCTCTGAGGCCTGGCCTCTTATACACAGGTTTATGACTTTATTGCAGGTTTATCATACATGGCACATTTTTGAGATCGCTTTGATACATGAAAGAACATCCTCAGAATCCCCACTTCAAGCTCGTTCCCACACATATCTACAGTGGAAGTCCCCACCCCACCCACAGTAGGAGATGGTTATCACACAGCTGGACATTCCACCAATTCCCGGGGGTGTGTGTGACCGGTCGGGTCTCAGGGGGTGGGGGGGCTTGATCTATTGTAATCCCTTTGATGTGGGGTGTTTCCCTTACAGTAGGGGCAATAAACTGCATCCGCAGGGCTAGGTGATGGCCTGGGATCGGTTCGGACAATTGAGCGCAGAGGAAGGGGGTTATCAAAGAGATGCATGACCATGTATGGGATGTCGGTCAGGCGTGGGATGTGGTTCCATGGCAGGGTCGCGCAGAAGGAGAGGGTTTATGGCCTGTGTATGAGAGAGCGGGGGTGGCCGGCGTGCGGGGGAATGCTCGCAGCGCCAGGGGGACACGCTGGCGATCGGCAATGAGCAGGGAGAGACCAGGGTGCCTAAAAATGGCTGCCGTGCGCTTTCCTGTGTGTCGCGCTGGGGAGAGACAAGATGGCGCAGATAATGTTCAGTTGCAAACTAAATTTCCACAGTCCTCCCTTTTAACATATCTCGCCAGCTTGTCTGACCGACATTCACCGTCGTTAACCTTTTAGCCATAATATCATAAATGTTTTCATGCGTTCCTGTTTTTAAAAGTACAGAGTCTTAGGACAGGCGGGAGCAATCTGACACAATTGTACATAGTTACATGTGGTTAACGTGACAGTCGAGGAGGTAGCGTATACAGAATTTCATTAGCTGCATCATATATCAGACACGGAGATAGGTGGAGGGAAACTTGCTTGAACACAAACTCGATACTTGAAAAAGGTTTGGTAAAACAAGGGATAACTACACTCATTTACTTAAGGCCTAGACTTCGCGTCGATCAAGCTAAACAGCATAGTCATGTGTACGGTTGATGCTATACAATTGTCATTTATAATAAGCTAATGTTTCCTCATTTATTTAGTGTGTAGCTGGAAGCGACCGATAAAAAGATCTTGGAAACTTGATTGGGAGGTAGTCAAATCAAAAAGTGGTTGGGAGAGGAATACAACTCAACATGAGTTACAGTCGGGGGGGGGGTTTCTTCTTTCCAGTGTCTTATTGCAGTGAGCCATCACTGGTAAGCTCTCTCTTCTTCTTACGTTGGCACTGTTGAGCACCGGCGGTGGAGCTAAGGTCCAGCTCAAATCCAGATTTTTCGCGTTGCAGGGTATGATCATCCTTTGCTCTTGGATCACAGTCCTGTTCTGTCCTGTCCCTTGACTGGTCTTATCGTAGGTACCTTGAGACGGGGTACCCGCTTCTCATTGTTCTTTTGTAAGGTCAATGTCAAAAAATAGGGGTGCTTTGGGAGGCCGGGGGAAGAGGGGGTGGAGTGGGATCGGATCAAAAAGCGGACCAAGGAGAGCAGAATCTTTCAGCACTGGCCCATCAATCGGGCCCGACGGGTTGGGACTTCAGGCACCTTGGTCAGCGAGCAGGGGGCTTCGGGATAGCCTTTCGTTCTATTGCTTTCCATGCCGTGAATGGTGCCTCGTCCTGCATCCCTTTGCTTTGTGGCTCCCCCTTTGTCGATGCCATAGATGTTCCATGGTCCGTAGCCAGGCTGTGCGTCACGTCCGACCCCTCTCTTCCGATGGCCGCAGGTTATCTTGGAATGAGTACAAGAAACAAAATCTTAGAGAGTTGGCAGGGAAGACATTTACACACTTCATCCTCTCTCCCAACCACCGAGAAGTTGGGGAAATGCTTTTATCGGTCGCTGTATGATTGATGTCTATTAACTCTTATGTCGGCGTGTGTTACTAATTTATTAATCATTGCTGTGGTGCAGGTTTCTGTGGGTGTTCCTGTCCATCGTCTGGCCTGCTGGGTGTTGATTCCTGTGTCCTATAATCGTTGTAGGAAGCCTGATATCTGTCAACTTTCTGGTCTATCAAAAATTCGAACCGGCTTCTCCGGTAAAGACTCGTTCTTTTTTACACAAGTTCTGTTAATACACATTTTCCTCCGAGGACTGCTAAGTTTATGAAAAAGTGCGAGGTGCTACTGTCATGGATTCACAGATATCTATTTCGGGGAGGGACACAAGCTAAACATTTTTCTTGCTGGAGACAATAGGTAACCCTCATCAGCTTAGGCGATGTACCTTTAGAAAATAAAGTCATCAGCTGTTTTGTTCGAAATACTCTGGGACGGCTAGTACAGAGCTGGGGTGATTCTGGGAGGACGGGGATGGTGTCGTTAGAGCTCTAAAACGAAAACCACTGACATATAGTCCCCGTGATGAGGGCCAGATTGGGAGACATCAGTCGTCTTACCTGTCCTTTCTTTCTCAGCCAGTTAAGTCCAACATTTTACAGAAAGGAGAGGTAGTAACGTGGTAAAGTACGGTCGTTTTTGTTTCTGTCAATTTGTTCGAACACCACCGTGTTTTAGGCCAATTATACACATACTGAGGAGGTATAGTGTCGTTAATTTATTCAAAAAGAAAGAGGGCAAGAGAGCCTTCAGCGAGGGAGGGAGAGAGAGTAAGAGAGAGAGAGAGAGAGAGAGAGAGAGAGAGACGTGCGCATCAAGTAGGCTATTTGGCATACGTACGACACAAAACGAGAGAGAGAGAGAGAGACATGCGTACGATAATAGGCTACTTGGTGAACATACAACATGGAGTAGCACGGGTCAGTTCTATGTAAGAAAACACAAGCGGGGGAAAGACATAAAGTCGGTGATCACGTATACACAAATACCGGATAGGGCGTGACAGTACATACATCAAGCGCAGAAACTTAAGACGGAGACACAGGGCTACGTTGAGTATGGGGACCTCTCCTTTCCTGTCCTCTTTCCTATGCACGCTGCGTATTTTCAGTATTTTTGTAATTTATTTTGGGGGGGGGGTGTCGGACCTTTTACTCCCCTCCCTTTGATCGATAGACAAGCACTTCAATTATACGATGACGTTCTCTTCAAGCGACCCAAGTATATGAAATGCATACACATTCATACCGTATAACCGTAGCACACACGCACAGTCATACCATACAGTTTTTCACGTTCCCAATGGTGGTCTGCACTTCGCGCACTATCCCACAACGTTTGTCTATGTTTTTCCCTATATTGAGCACGGTGCGGTCCATGTCCACTCCATTCTTCAGTCGGAACTTCGTTGTGAACTATAGAGTGGGAAAAGAGGGTGGGGGGGTGTGTGCAGTATTCAAAGTACATTAGCGCGCGTAGACACGAAAAAGTTCTACTTACCACGTACCAGGCTAGCCGCAGGAGTGGGTAATACCACAGACCTATTATGCTTTTCTTCCGACATGCAAAGATGCTCTATTTCATTTATCTCCTAAATTCGGGTTTCCTGGTCGTACATGTATTTCTCGATCGGTCGTATATTATGGTGCAAGATACCATACCTTGCATTCGGCATATACCTTAAGCTATAGTCGACCATTTTCTGACAACTCTTGGAAAAAGACAGGTGTGACGGGTACAAATTCTGTTAATCAAAAAAGATTCAGGCAAATGGGGTCTGCATTATCTGCTTTCTATTGCTTGGGAGTAACAATCATTTATTCAAAAACCTTTACCAACCTAGATGATTTGTCATGACACTGATTCCGTAATTCCTTTAAGAAGCCCTTTATTTAAAACAATGTCAGTATACAAATACGGGCCTACAACCGTTCAGGCCGGCCACGGTGTGAGAGGCGTCTCGGCGCCATTTTGGGGCGAGGTCGGGTGGGTCCAGTGCACAGTCTAAGTCTTCGCACTAACTAGCTGCCGGACCAGAATCCCTTTTGGTAGTTCGAGAACTTTCGTTAGCGTCAGCTTGCGTCAGCATGGCGTCACCGCGATCTTGTAGCAATGCCGTGGTCCGTTCTTGGGGCGGGGCAGCAGGCGGGTTCTTCTGCCGACACCTTGAATCAGTCTTTCTTTTACGGCACCAAACGTAGGCAAGATGGCTGCCGCCCGGGGGCAAAGACAAGTTAATGTGGAATAAGCAAGCAAATAGTGGCGGTTGCCCCCACCGGAAGCCCACGGGAGTCGAATGCCAATTGATGAATACAGGCCCCAGCTAGGCCCGCAGGACACAAGGGTTCGCTCTCCTGCAATGGAATCTATAAGGAAGTTGGCACGGAAACTGCAAAGTACAAAGACAGAGTTTATTAACCCTTAAGGGTGGTCCTACAATCCATACAAAACCCTTCGGTATTGCATAGAGTAGCACAAAGAACTTGCGTACACGGTCCCCTTTTATACACAACAGAGGGGCTCATAAGTGGGTGGATACAGCATGAGGCAAGGAATGTTACCTTTTATGGACATTTTCGATACAAGATCAATATGTGGGCGGAACTGACATACTCCTTGAGCCCGCGAAAACATGGTCAAGCAAGGACTAACTGGTAACAGATGTGGTCAAGCCTGGGCATGCGCCAGGCGGACAAAGGAACTATTTATAGACTGTTACTAGGCAGATTACAAGAGCAACTAACACGAAGATAGGACTCTTCTCGTGTTGAGCACGTGGAGACATGACAATACAAAATGGAGTCCAGACTTTAGTCAACATCACGGAAAGAGACATGTTCTATGGAAGGAGAATTCATGTCTTTGGTAAATGCTTAATCACATCGTAGTTTCAATTTACAACAGACGACCCTTTCAGCATTTACTGAAGACATCCGGTTTATTAGGATAATCATCGTATATGTCAATTGTCATCATTTCTTCTACTTCTTTAGCTAAACGTTTCTGATAGGTGACATTGGAAATAGCTTTCTTATCGGGAATACAGAATGATACACATAAGGAACAGAGCAAGGGACCACATTGGACACAGATGCAACAAGAAAACAGAACTGCTATAATTATACAGAGACCAGTTAAAACCTTCCAACCCCAAGCAGTGATCAATGCCCAAAACCATCCAGAAAAGGACCAAGTGCCGTTTTCTGTATGGATTTCAGCTGCAATTTTATGCAACCTGTTGATTGCATTATAGACTGACGGCGTGTGGTCAGGGATAAACACACAGCAACTACTTCCGATAATTTTACAAGCTCCACCTCGGTCAGCTAACATAACATCTAACACCATACGATTCTGCAATGCAACAATTCTGGTAATCTGCAATTCTTCCGTAAGATTCCCAAGAGCAGCAGCGGTTTGGTTTGTCACAGCCTCTACCACTCTTGTTAACCTTCGAACTTTCCTACTATTTAGGGCAGCTCCAACGAAGAAAAACAATCCTAACTTAAAATCAATGTACTGCTTCAGACTGGTGTCAGTCTG
The DNA here is from genome assembly GCF_964204655.1 of Triturus cristatus. Taxonomy (NCBI): domain Eukaryota; kingdom Metazoa; phylum Chordata; class Amphibia; order Caudata; family Salamandridae; genus Triturus; species Triturus cristatus. Next base: position 470,207,285 of record NC_140590.1, on the reverse strand, counting down.
GTCCACATCATCAATTGATAGAGTACGTTTATACCTATTTACAGTTACATTATTTAACAACTTCAAATCCTTATGATAGGATGCAGGTGCCAAAAATACAGGAGGCAACAGGAAGGCTACATAACATACTCCGGACCAACCGGCTGGCAAGCGGTAATAACCTTTATTTCCACATACGAAGTATGTATTATAGGATGCTAAGAAGGTACTGTTATTCAACCCGTCGATGTTTAATATGGTAATACAATCACTAACACCAACAGGAATATAACCCACACTCTGGACACACAGGTCCGCTTGAGCTTGTGCCACTTGAATCACAAATCTGTCTTTTCCCACAGTGTCTCTGGTGTTCGTGAAAACATAAGGAATCGATTCATTATCTGGTCGATACTCTTCCCATTCCCAAATTGTCCCATTCGCTTGCGGATATCCATCTTTATCCTGATGACATTCTTTATTGAGTCTGAAGAGTAATCGTCCCACTGTGGGTTTCCGAGTGGCAAAAAGCAAGGTGTACCATGCTCTACAAGAGCCATTATGAGAGAAAGGAAGAGGTATGAATGGCGTTCCTCCTTTCTTCTGATGAGCTGGCATCATACCACATATCCAACAGTTCGTAGCATTCGTGGCAACGTGGGTATGATGCAACATCTGGATGAAAGTGTTATTCAAATAAGACTGACGATGCTTCAATTCTTGATACGGAAGGGTATAGAAGTAGTGCTCCTCAGGCACTGGAGTGGTCAACACAAGTAACTCTCGAGCAGGAGTCACATCCTCCACAAACCATGTGGTTATCCCAACAATAGCTACTGTGAGCATAAAGCCTGTTGCACAAAGAATTTTCTTTTTCTCCATGTCAGAATAAAGAATCAATATCTTCCTGAAACTAAAGGCTTGTCAGAACTCTTCCCCTTGGGCAGCGGTCGATTTCTTCACCAACGGGCCAAGACGGGTGTCACTACACTAATGCAGGGCTGATCCCCCCCCTCTTGCCTCATTGGCTCTCCGTTTCACTAACCCAAGGGCCGTTCTGACATCATGTCCCGATACTGAAGAATTCACTTTCTTGGCCTCAGATGATATCGCTTTCCTCCAGGAGTCGCGTGATCCGGAAAGAGCTCCTCAGCGTCGTTCGGTTCCACAGCACGGCCTTTCTCTGTGGTCAGAATCTCTCGTTGATCGGTCAATACAGCAGGCTCCACCAATCCGGGTGGTACTTTGCGGCAGTGCAGGGAATGGATCCAATTCTTTCTGTTGGAAACTCGCAAAGCCGTCCTCGTTGCAAGTAAGACTTGCTCAGGACCAACCCATCTCGGCTCCAGGCTGTTCGTCCTGTCAAAGATTTTTATCATGACATGGTCGCCAGGCCGGAGACTATGTCCTTCACCGGTGGACCGATCAGGGAGCGCCTCCCGGACCTGTTGATGAATAGAAACCAAGTTATCCGTTAACTGTGCCAGATAATCATTCATCATTACACAAGGTACATCATACACAGTCTTAGGTTTTGGTGGACCCCAAATATTCATTGGACGTCCAAAGACAATCTCGTACGGTGTAAGACCGGTTCGAGAGTGCGGTACCGACCTAATTGACAATAACGCCAGTGGTAAGGCATCTGGCCAAGTCAAAGATGTCGAAGCTTGGATTTTAGCGATCTTGAGCTTCAGCGTACCATTATACTTCTCGACTAGTCCTGCAGATTGAGGGTGAAACACTGCGTGGAACTTCTGGGTGATGCCCAGACCCTTCAAAACATACTTTATAACATCCGCTATAAAGTGGGGTCCGTTATCACTCCACAGAAGTCTACAAACGCCATATCGAGGGAAGAACTCCTTCAACAGCATCTTGGCGGTAGTCATTGCAGTATTGTCTTTCGTAGGGTATGCCTCAACCCATTTACTAAAGGCACAAACCACTACTAGAACATACTTCAAATTGTTACAGCGCTCAAGCTGGATGTAATCCATCTGCAAAACCTCAAAGGGTGCAGTGGGCGTTACAAATCCTCCTGCTGGGGTTCGAGTACCCTTTCCTGGGTTGTACCTCAGGCAGATCATACAGGTCTGCACCACCCTCTTTGCCGTGCTAGCAATCTCTGGATGCTCCCAGACTTGGGTAAGCAATTTTACAATTGCGGAAGCTCCAACATGTGCTAGCCCATGTGCCATCTGAACCATAGGTTGTACAAAAGCCGTGGGTAATTTCCATCTATCCATCTGCTTATTTCTCCAGCAACCCTCATCATCCAATTCTCCTTCACTGGACCATTGCTCCCGTTCTTTATCAGAAGCGGTCCTCTGTATTTCTCGCACTTCTTCCTTCGCATCATGCCATCTCTCTACTTGTGACTTCACTACATACATGGCAGTAGCACCGGGCTGCATCGCAGTCTCCCGTGCCACCCGGTCTGCTAACGCATTCCCTTCTCCAACTTTATCGACTACCTTCCTATGGGCGCTACATTTAATGATGGCAATTTTCTTCGGATATGTCAATGCAGTTAAAAGATTATGAACTAACTCCCCATGCATTATTTGTACTCCATGTGACGTTAAAAACCCTTTCTCCTTCCAGAGCAGGCCGAAATCGTGCGCTACTCCGAAGGCATAGCGGCTATCTGTATAAACATTCACACACAATCCTGTACTGAGCTCACATGCTCGTGTTAATGCTATCAGTTCCGCTGCTTGAGCTGATTTCTGTGGTATGCGTGCTGTCTCCACTATTGTTTGCAATGTGGTAAATGCATACGCTGCTGAAGTCGTACCATCTGGTAGCTTCAGGCATGACCCGTCCACCCACAGTTCTCCATCTACATCTGAAAAGGGCGTATCCTGGAGATCAATACGACCCTTTGTTTGTTCCTCAGTCACAAGGATACAATCATGTGCTTTTCGTGCCTCAGACTGAGTCTCGGGGTATGGCAACAATGTGGCCGGATTTAACGTTACGCACCTCTTTAACGTAATATGAGGAGCCAAAAGCGTCAGCTCATATCCCGTTAAACGGGCACTGGTCAAATGCTGCGTCTTTGTCTGATTAAGCAGGGCATCAACAGCATGGGGGACTAATACCAACAGCTTATGAGATAACACAATTCCCTCGCTTTGGCGTATTGACACAGCTGTCGCCGCAACCGAGCGAAAACAACCAGGCAATGCTAGGGCAACAGGATCAAGTACAGCCGAAAAATATGCACAAGGGCGCTGCTTGTCGCCGTGCATCTGCACTAAAACTGATAATGCACATCCATCTTTCTCATGCACATACAGCGAAAAAGGTTTGGGATAATCAGGAGTCCCTAACACTGGTGCTGAACAGAGGGCCTGTCGCAATTTCTGAAAGGCTGTGTCACACTCATTCGTCCAAGGAAGCGGAATAGGTGTGTCTTTTGTCAAAAGGGCTAACAATGGCTTAGCTATGTGTGAAAACCCTAGTATCCATTGCCTACAAAACGAAACAAGACCCAAAAATGCACGCACGTCCTTCTGCGTGGACGGCGTCGGCGTGTCCAGAATTACTTGGACACGATCTGGTGTGAGTGCACGCCCCTCCTTAGACAAAAGGTGACCCAGATAAGTCACCTTTGGTCTACAGAATTGCAACTTTTTCCGAGATACTTTGTGATTGTGGGATGCCAAAAAGGAAAGCAAAGACAACGTACTCGTTTCACACAACTCCGGAGTGTCGGCCGCCAGCAAGATGTCATCGACATATTGAATGAGGGCGACACCCTCGGGAAGAACAAAGGAGTCCAATTGTCTTTTCAAAGCTTGACTATAAATGCTAGGGCTTTCCGTGTAGCCCTGAGGGATTCTACAAAATCGATAAGACCTATTATTTAGAGTGAAACCAAAAAGGTATCGGCTATCGGGGTGAATAGGAATCGAAAAGAAAGCGTTTTTCAAATCAATAACTGAAAACGTGGTCGCCGTAGGTGGGACCAAAGTAAGCAACGTCGTGATATCAGAAACCACTGGGTACTGAGGTATCACGATCTTGTTTACCTCTCTCAAATCAATTATAAATCGATAGACTTTGGCATCCGTATCCTTTTTCAAAATGGGTAGAATCGGGCTATTACAGACGTTGTAGGGAACTTCCTCCACTACTCCCACCTTAATCAAATCCTGCACAATCTGTATAAGAGCCTCTTCCCCCTCCTGGGAAATACGATACTGTGGGAGGCGTGGTAACACCGCGCCCTCCTGGACACTAATGTGAACAGGCGGAATCACCATCTGTCCCACATCAGTATCCGAGGTGGCCCACAAAGCACAAGGGAGGGTAGCTAACACAGCATCTTCTGCAACCACACACATCCGTTCAGACAGAGGGTAATTGTCATTTAATATCACCCGCACTCCAGCAGGGGAGCAGCGGATCGTAGCCCTGAAGTGTTTCAACATATCAAGGCCCATAATATTGTCCGGCGTGTTCGGGGCAAGCAGAAACGGACAGGGTGCAGAAAAGGACTCAACCTGAAATGTGAGGGGCCGCGAAAGAGGGCTTCGGGAGAGTGTACCATCAAACCCTACCGATGTAACCATTAAGCCAGATGGGGGAGCCCTCGGAACCAATTGTTTAGACAGCGCACTACGAGTCGCTCCTGTATCCACTAGGAACTGATCAGGAGAACCCAAAACCTCAGCTGATACGTAAGGACCCTTCTGATCAACCGGCACCTCAACTGATTCTAACCCCCATCCAACGCATTCCTATGCATGCTGAGAATCATGGTACCCAGAACGGTCAATCCCCGACACTTGATACTGGTTTTGTCGATCGAAAACATTAGGCCTATCTCGTTGCTGCCCGGCAGGGTCAAAACGAGCGTGATCATTAGAATTCCCTCTAAAATTCGAGAAACCCCCTCTACCTCTCGGGCCACCCTGATTGTGTCCCTGACGCGAAGCATGCAACGCTGGGCAATCTCTGGCCCAGTGTCCCGATTGCTTACAATACGCACATTGATTCCTGTTCAAATCAGATCGGCCCGAGGGAGGACCATAAAATCCTCCCCTACCTCGATTTACACCCCGTCGGGGCGGACCATATACTTGTGCTAACATCACCTTTGTTTTTAAATCCTTCGATTTCTTCTCCTCCTGCCCCTTCGCTTCTTGCTCCTGGCGCTCATAGTACTGAGCTATAGTCAGGAGGGCTGTCGGGGTCGCAGTGGACCAAGAACTTTCACTCGCTTTTAGGCGGGCTGCGATCGCCGGTAATAAATTCGCCACATATTTATCCGCAAAGAGGTGTCGACCCGTATCATCCGTAAGTGACTGACCACTAAAATCATGAAACGTCTCCTCAAAGCGCGTAAAGAAATCTGCAACTGATTCATCAACTTTCTGCTTACACGAGGCTAGCATATTCCAGTCAATCTTTTTAGGGGGGATGATTGTCTTCAACTTAGTCAGAATAGCAGCAGGGAGATCTAAGATAAGCTGAGGTGGTTTCTGCGCGGGCTTCCTTTCCCTATCCTCATCCTCAAGCTCAGACCACCGAGCCTTGAAAGCGGCAACATCATCCACCTTCCGCACAGATCGCCACATATCTGGTGGTAAAATAAGCCCAAAGAACAAATCTATATCTGCTAAGGTCATAGTACAAGAATTCAAGGCCCCCTCGACTTCTTCGTAAAAGGCCGCTGGATTCTTGCGGGGATCAGGCAACGCATTCTTTAAGGCCATGACGTCAGCCCTGTGCCAGGGAGTATAAACCCAATTATACACAACATATCCCTTAGCATCGGCGGAGGTAATATCCGAACTAGTCCCCGCTCCTTTAGGAGGAACATACAAAGGCGCCGCCTCTCGCATTGGTTTAGCATGCACTAGGTCGCTCTTATCTGACTGAGAGGTGGATGAGTGGCCATCTCCGGTACGCGAATCCGACCGCTTCTCCTCCTCGACTTGTTGGCGTGCTTTCTCTTTAAGGTCCCTCGCCGCATCCCGCAACGCAAACAGTCGCCGTACCGCATCAGGCGGCTTAGAGGGAGAGAAAACACCATTACGCAATGCTTTAGCATCTAATACCACATCGTCAGGCTCAAAGACACTGGAATATTTCCGGAAAGCAGCAATCACTTCCTCAGAAAAGTGGCCCAAAAAATACAACCTTTCTCTATCCTGCCACAACTCCCAAGAATCCAACAACTCAGCAAGGGATAACTTTCCCTTAAATGCACGATAGGAAACTTGCCGAAGCTCACCCATTCGCTCAGCCGATAACATGGACCGCGTGTCTACCTTACCCGAACCCGATCCAGAATCTTGTGGCCTCGGGGCAGACGCGCCGACATAAGGAGGCGGAGAACGATCTAATAAATAAAAATCATCGTCATGATTATCAAGGACAGGATAAAGTGACTGACGAACAGCATATTGACCCGAGACTTGCAACCTACGCTCTTTCTCTTGCCTCTCCGTCTGTTCTTTTTCCTCCCGACGCTTTGCTTCCTGTGCTCTCGCATGATCATTCTTCTGTTGCTCTTTATCAAACAGCGCTTTCTCACGTTTCTCTCGCTCACGCACTTCCTTCACCCATAGTCGCACACATTCAAACATGTCTTGACGAGCACGCCGCTTACACATACACTGTTCCACATACTCAATCTTACGCATATCAAACGACCCATACAACGGCCACCGTAACTCAGGATCCTTTCTGGTATATTTCCTCCATACTGTGCTGTACATTATGGAGGAAAGACCATGCTTCACATACATATCCCTATTAGGAGTCCCCTCAGGGGGGGCTGGAGCAGATTCCTCGAGGTTTAACCGGTTTCCAAAACAGCAGCACCACTTACGGAGTGCGCTAAAAGCAGGCATGCTGTGGTAAATAATTTAATTACCGGGACTTAATTTGATACAGAATCATAATAAAATAGCTCAGTAAATAAGAGGCAGAATCCGTGGTATTAGAGGTTCGGAATGGGCTTTATTCCAATGGTTGATTCGAATCGGTTGCTCCAAGTTCCATCACCACGAAGGTTCAGGAAGTGAAGTACATACGTTATTGACAATCAATTACTTTTATACAATAGGCTTTACAGTGAAGCAAATACAAGAGGCGTAACAATTGATAGTGTAGATAATATATTCATGCGTAGCAAAAATAGGCGTAACTGGGTGTGATTAAAGAACGTCATCAGATGTGATGTCATAATAGGGTGGTTCTATGAAAGAATTTCGCAATGTCAGCAGAAATACTTGGCAGAAATGCGCGCGCAGCAGCATGACGTGTGATTGACGTGCAACTAGGGGGTGAAGGGGACTTGACATTTAGCTCTACATGTGGCGACAGAAGTCTGAAGGGTCAAGTCAACCTAATCCCAAATCATATCTAACATCCTATGTTTAAAGAACTATGTTATCCAAAAGAGAGGTCTCTTAGAGTAGAATCTTATTCTATACTGACTATACTGACTGTTAGTGCGTGTACAAGCGTCTAGGTGTCTACACTAGATGCGAGGGTAGAAATCTTCCATAATAATAGGGCTATGAATTACTTGCATAAAGACAGAGAAGCCGGGCCTTTTCTCGATAGCTGGAAGAATGTTTACTTAAACTATTAGACAGGAATGCATTGGGCAGGGAACGGAGCAGATAATTTCGAAGGTGAAATACAGTTTTTGGCAGGCAGCAAGCTGATGTCAGGCTTCGTGGGCCGCGCAGAGAATGAGACAAAGTTCATGGTCACAGATGCAGGCTCAGACTGGAGCTTTCAGAGGCAGAAGGCAAGAAGAGTTCGACGACAGAATCAGGGCCTACTTGCCTGGACTGTAAAATGGCATAAGTGAACCATATAAAGCCGGTGGCCTTTCATACTTAGGAATGGAATATCCGGCCTATTTATGGCGGATCTGAAAGAGGACATGTTGACGGTGGACGCACATGTGTTTGCGTCTTCATAACTGGAACTGGAGGGAACATACATGTACTTGTGATTCATACATGAAACCGTTGGGGTCCAAGATAGGGGAAATAACTGATCAGAAAAATCCATATTTCCACATTCCCTCCTTGTCCCCTACTTGCCCGTTAAGAGATATCAATCTTCATCAATCCATTGATCTGTTCATATAGCATCATTTGTTCTTCTTTCTTCTTCCGGGATGAATGAAATCTTGGTGGTGGAATACACGATGTGGCACACAGACCACAGATCGCTGGTCCACATTGCAGACATAGACAGCAACTGAATAGTACGAGAAGGCCAATACCTAGGAAAGATAGGACCTTCCATCCAAAGGTAGATAATACACTCCAAAACCAACCGGACCAAGTCCAGGTGCCTGGGTTCTGGTGTATCTGGCTTACAATCTTATGAAGGCGAGTTATGGCTTTATATACAGATGGCGAATTTTCTGGTATGAAAATGCAACAGCTTGATCCGATGACCCTACAAGCTCCGCCCCTATCGGCCAGGATGACGTCAAGGACAAGACGATTTTGAAGCACAACAATCCGCATAGCAGACTGCTCTTCTGTTAAATTGCCTAAGGCGGAAATAGTTTCGTTCACTACTGCTTCAAGGGTTCTAGTTAATCTACGTATCAGCTTACTATTAGTAACGGTACCTATATAGGGAAAGAGACCTTTATTGAAATCTGTGTATTTTTCCCATGCTGTTTCAGTGTAATCGACTATCGGGAGATCTCTCCTTACTCTATTATATACTAAATGAGTATTTCTGTGATAATCAGGAGGAGCTAGGAAAACAGGTGGCAAAAGGAATCCAATGTAGCAAGTACCATCCCAATCTAGAGGCAAACGTACATAGGCCGTCTGACCACATATGAAATAGGAATGGCGGGAAGCTCTAAATGTAGACTTGCCTTGATCACTAAATTCTACTACAGTGGTGCATCTACTATGGCCCGTATGTATGGAACCATTCTTTCTTACACATAATTCACCTTTTACTGGAAATATTGACATAGCGGGCAAAATTGGAGTAGCTTCGGATTCGACATTTAGGATCATAAGATTAAGCGTAAAATTACCTAATCCATATACTTCATTTTCTAGATCAGTTCCTGTTCTCTGAGGAAGTCCCTCCTTGTTAGGGTAGCAGACTTTAAGTAGAACTAAGTTCAAATTTCCCCATACCCAGTTATCTTGGTAAACTGCAGAATTCGAATCTAGAGAATTAATTAAACTAAACCATGCTCCACAGGAGCCGTTGTGTGTGAACGGGTATGGAAAGAGAGGTAGAATTCCTTTATAATTCTGATAGGGAGGGAGTCGGCCACATATCCAACAATTTGTAGCATTGTTAACCTGATGGGAATGATGTAACATACTAATAAACGTGTTATTGCGCAGCGCAAATCTATAAGACAACTCAAGCGGAGGTAATTCACTAAAAGAATGTTCAGCAGTAATATTATAAACATGTCTAGGAATAGGATAATATATGTGCAACAATGTACTTGCAGTAACTATTAAGAGACTTAAGAAAAACAAAATTAATAACGTCACTGTGCAATGACTACGCAGTGATTTACAGTACACATGTCGTTTCAACATTTTTCGGGTGTGTTCTCTATTCAGGTCTAAGGGATACATGTCAGAGACAATTCAACCGCTTCACCTTGGAGAGGACTTAAACAATCAAATTGCTTGACTGATTGGACCTGAGCTTTAGTTTATAATGTTCGGAATTACTCTTTTCAACAAAAGGAAGTTTTGAGTCAATTGGTGAAGACACACGAGGTGTGGTATTCACATTCGATGGTAGTCCATGGAATTTCTTGATATGACTTGAATGAATCCAACCTTTCCTGCCCTCGATCTTCACGGCTGTCCTTGTGGTGAGCAAGACCAGCTGCGGTGACTTCCACCTAGGTTCCAGTTGAGTCTTTCGATCAAAGTTCCTCACCAGGACCAGGTCTCCCGGAACTACGTCATGGCGTTTCACCTCAGTGTTGTCAGGAAAAGCTGCAGCTACCTGTGAACGACAAGATTGTAGTGCAGACATCAAGGAAGCCAAGTAATCTGTCAGCATATTACAGTCAATATCAGTTATTTTGCGTGGTATGGGCGTCCCCCACATATTTGGTGGTCTGCCAAAGATCACCTCATACGGGGATAGCCCAGTTCGTGAGTGTGCTACCATTCTCATGTAGAAGAGTGCAACTGGTAACGCTACTACCCAGTCGACACCTTTCTCTCTGCATATTTTGGACAATCTAATTTTCAGGATCTGATTATGTCTTTCTACGAGACCTGCTGCCTCGGGGTGTCGGACACAGTGGAATTTCCACTGATAGCCTAACAAGAGTGAAACGTGTTTCATTAATTCGGATGAGAACGGCTGGCCGTTATCTGAGTAGACGACACGTGGTAAACCGTATCGTGGGAAGAATTCTCGAACCAACTGTTTGGCAGTAGTCGGGGCAGTGTAATCTGAAACCGGGTATGCCTCCGTCCAACGGGAAAGAGCACAGACAACTACGAGAACATATTTGAATCCTCGACATCGTTCCATCTGGATATAATCCATCTGGAGGACTTCAAAAGGGTGATCAGGGGGCTGAAATCCACCCTGTTCTACGGGAACGCTTTTTCCTGGGTTGAACTGACAACAGATCATACAGGTACGAACTTTTTGTTTAGCTGCTGCTCGTAAATGTTTATTGAACCAAATGTGTTGAATGCTGTCTAGCATAGCTTTTTCTCCTAGATGCGCTGGACTATGTACAGTGTTAATTATAACCTGGACCATTGAATCAGGAAGGAACCACACAGACTTTTCCTTCATCATCCATCCTTGTTCCGTTTGGATCCCTCCTAATTCAGTCCATTTCTTTATTTCGTCTGGTGTAGCATGTGTCTGTATATCAATTACATCAAGAGTAGGATCTTTAATCGTCATACAATGTGTTGGCGTCGGGACTATTGTCTTTGTCATGTCGGATGTTTGAGTTTGAGCAGTCTGTTTAGCTGTTCTGTCAGCTAGATCATTGCCTTGAGAAATGATATCAGTAACTTTCGTATGAGCTTTACATTTCATAATTGATATTGCAGTGGGTAGATGTATTGCATCTAATAAGGCATGAATGAGGGGTCCGTGCTGAATGTGGGCACCGTGGGAAGTTAAATAACCTCTCTCTCGCCACAGCACGCCGAAGTCATGTACAACTCCGAATGCATAACGTGAATCAGTGTATATGTTGACTTTTTTATTTGTGGCTTGAATACAGGCTTGTGTCAGAGCGATGAGCTCTGCGGCTTGAGCTGACAAGGTATTTATGCAATTTGTTTCAATGATTTCAGTATCTGTTGTGACTGCGTAAGCGGCCACTAACTCTCCTGTACTTGTTCTCATACATGAACCATCTACATACAACGTCAGGTCTGGGTCTGACAATGGAACATCGGTTAAGTCTTGTCTGGGTTTCGTCGTGATTGTAATAACTTCAATACAGTCATGGGCTAGTGGGTCTGTTCCGTTTATAGGTAAAAGTGTGGCAGGATTCAATGTGTTACAACGTCTGATTTCTATATGTGGTTGGAACAATGTTAATTCATACCCTGTAAGTCGCGCTATAGTCAAGTGTTGTGTTTGCGTTCGATTCACGAGAACCTCTACTGCATGTGGTACTTGAATTGTCAATGGATGTCCTAACACTATGGCATCGCTTTGTCTGATTGCTAAAGCGGTTGCTGCCACTGATTTTAGGCATGCAGGCAAAGCCTGAGCTACTGGATCTAATGTACTAGAGAAATAGGCACATGGTTTGTGTGATCCTGCTTGTTCCTGTGTGAGTACTGACAAGGCAGTACCTTCGCGTTCTGTAACAAAGAGTGTAAACTGTTTATTGTAACATGGTGTTGCTAAAACAGGTGCTTGGCATAAAGCTTTCTTTAGGCTTTCAAAAGCTTGTGTATGTTCCTGAGTCCAAGGGAGAACAGTCGATGTGGCTGCCTCCTGTGTTGTCAATTGAATGAGTGGTTTTGCTAGGAATGCATACTGAGGGATCCACTGCCTACAATATGAAGTGAGGCCTATGAAAGCCCGCACCTCCTTTTGTGTCCTGGGTATTGGCATGTTAGCTATTAACTGAATGCGGTCGGGTGTAAGCTGCCTTCCCTCCTTGGACAGCGAGTGTCCAAGATAAACAACTCGCTGGACACAGAATTGCAGCTTAGAAGGGGACACCTTGTGCCCCTTTTCGGCCAGAAATTGTAAAACTGTCAGTGATGCTTTCTCACATTCGGGTTCGCTTCTCGCGGTGATCAGCAGATCATCGACATATTGAAGCAAGGCAGTGTTAACTGGCATGTGGATACTGTCGAGTTCTCGTTTCAGTGCTTGGCTATAGATGCTGGGGCTTTCTGTAAATCCTTGAGGTGCGCGTGAGAATTTAAAGCTACGTCCATTTAAACTAAATCCGAACAAATATTGGCTTTCCGGATCTATTGGGACGCTGAAAAAAGCATTCTTGAGATCAATTACAGTAAAGAATGTTGCTTCGGAATCAATAGCTGTCAGTAATGACGAGATATCTGGGACCACAGGGAATTGTGGCACAATGCATTTGTTTAATTCGCGCAGATCAATAACCAATCGATATACTGGCGGAGCCTTCGGATCTGTTCGTTTAAGAATCGGAATTATCGGTGAATTACATACATTGGAGTCTGTTTCCACAACCACTCCTTGGGCAATGAGTTCGTCAATGATTTGCAGTAAAGCCACTACAGCATCTGGTGGTAACTTGTATTGTCTCATTCGTGGTAGCACCACTCCTGCCTTTAGTGTGACTCGATATGGTGTAATATTCATGCAACCAACATCAGTAGGGCCTTGTGCCCATAGATGTGTAGGTAAAGTCTGCAATCGGGGATCCATGTCTCTAGACACATAGTGACCTTTAAAATCACGTAAAAACAATCTTACTCCTTCCGGAGAACAACATATTATAGCTCCTAGAGCTTTCAGTGTTTTTATACCTAACAAGTTTTCTGGACATGATTTAGTAAGCAATAAATCTGTAGTTCGGGTCAAAGGTCCTATTGTAAGTGGAAGAGGCTGTGACACTTCATTAACAATAGGTTTTCCTGAAAAACCAAGGGAAATATTCTGTGAGCCTGAGAGGGGTGCCCCTGGAACTTCACTACGTTTTATAATTGTTCGACTTGCCCCTGTATCGAGTAAAAATTTTCTGTCTTGGCCTAATAATTTACTATGTACATAAGGTCCTTCTTGGTCTACAGGGACCTCGATAAGGGGTAAGTCAACTTCCCTCTCTAGGCTGGTTCATGCGTATCGCTGATAATCAGGATAGTCATACTGTGCGGTCTGGTACAGTTGTCGTGTCGTGGTTTGGGTGGCAGCAACAGGCAGCGCTGGTGCAGCTGGCACAAACTGTATAGACTGTGGTGGAACTGGCATGGACTGTGCATGCTGCGGAGCTCCTTGTTCATTCTGATCCTGTCTAGGTGGCCGTGGTCTTTCTTTTGTATTACCTATGGCGATATTATGTTTCAAAACTGGACAATCGTATACGTAATGACCTGGCTTTTTACAATAGTTGCATGTCCCTTTTACAGGTCCTGTTGAATCACCGGAATGTGTCGTACCCTTTTTATGTCCTTCAGCTGGAACTGTCTGGGAGACTAACATTTTCATTTTCGTGTCTTTCATGCGTCTTTGTTCATGTTCTTGTTCCTCTCTAATTCTATTGTGATGATACTGTAACATTTGTAACATTTGTGATGGAGTGTTACCTTGCCAGGTACTCTCGAATTTTAATACTCTATTCTTCACTTGAGGCAAGGAATTTTCAACCAATTTTGTCACAAACAGGTGTGGGTATGATTCGCTACTTGCTTTTATGCCACTATTTATACCAAAACATTTTTCAAATCGGGCATAGAAATCACTAGTGTCTTCATCTTGCTTTTGTTTACAGGCTGAAATTGTACCCCAATCTTCCTTTTTCGTAGTTAATAAACGTGGCAGTACCTGTACTAGTAAACCTGGTAGTGCTTTAGTTTTTTTCCCAAGTCCTGCTCCTGCAGTTCGGGCCTTTTCTTCTGCTTCTAATGCTGACCATTCTATCTTTTGGTCGCCTACCTCCCACTCTTTTTCCCTGAGTTTTTCATAAATGCCAGCAGGCATTAATACCTTTAATATTGTCATAATGTCGGGATAGGTATACTCTCCCATGAGTAACATGTCTTTAATTTCTCGGTGGAAACCTGCTGGGTCTTTGTCATGACTGGGTACCACTTTCTTCATTTCTAACAATTCTATTTTCGATATGGGCGTATATACAAATACGCGCTTAAACTCATTGTCCTCGCCTTTTATTGGGTGTACTTCTCGTAAGGGATTCTGTCTGTCCATGTAATACGTGGTTCTTTCCTTGATGGGCAGTGAGACATGTTCTGGGCATACAAAAAGAATGTACTGCTTTCTTGATTCTAGTATTTCTTTAACCCCTTCAGTGCCCGCCCCTTTCCCCGCCCTGTGCCGGCCGTTGTATTAGCGGGCGGGGTCTATGACGAGCTGGACTCGTCATGGGCACAGCGCCACCACGGCCCATGACGAGTCCAGCTCGTCATGGGCACTGAAGGGGTTAATTAACTTAGTACCTGAACCTCTCCATCTATTCTTGAGTAATTCAGTCAGTATCTCAGGTAAGGGACCGGGATCTGAATGCTGACTCTGATATAGTATGAGGAGTTGTTGAATCATATAAATCCGAGCTAAACGCTGTTCATCTGGGGGGAGATTCAAAAATGTGTGTGCTACTGTATCATCACCATACATTCCGGGACTGTCAACCCATTGAACGGCTGACCTGGCTAATTCTTGTTCATCCATAGAATCGAGAAAATGGTAACCCCTTCGTTCTCGGAGTAATTTGTCAGCGGTTTGGAACGAATGTTCGGGGGACCTTATATTTATTATAGGTGTTTGGAAATTCCTGTTATTATCTGGACATATCGGACGTATCGGGTCAATAAGACATCTAGTACTATTACAAGATCTTCCTCTACCTACATAGGCTATGGTGTCTGACTGTCCTGTGGGCAGTCCTGATCCTTCCTCCTCGCTTTGTTCGAACTGGTCTACCGCCAATCTCTCTTCGTGTAGGCGTTCTATTTCTTTACGGATCTTTCGGCACATGGCTATTATACAATTTTGCTTATCATGTCTCCCTTCTGATATATTCTGGCTCCATCTGGTAAGAATTTGCATTGCTTCCGGGTCTACCCCCGGTCGGTCATGATTTCTGATCACGCAATTTATGAGGAAACGTAACAGTTCCCCCTGTATCTCCACTTTCTGGTATTCCATAGCTCTGTTAATACACTCAGAATCTCGCCCTGTTTGGACAAAATGATATATATTATCTAGATGTGTAGTCATTCCGGGTAACTTCCCTAGATACACCGCGGCTCGTCTGATACGTAATGATGCCATGATCATTTCGTCCTCTTTGCCGGGCACAGGGTCATATCTACAATCTATAAGAAGTTCCTTAAGCGTACGGGCATTTATGAGTTTGGGGGTACGTGAATGTGCTGACTCTTGAAAGGTAAGTTTATTTATTCTGGGTGGCGTAGAAAAAATGTTGGTAGCACCTCCCGTAGCTCCGTCTGGGGTATCGGGTGTGAAAGGATTCGTTGAACGCGATACCGCAACTATAGGTGTGGACACAGCTATAGAAGTAGCTGTGGGAGCAGATGTAGAAACAGATGTGCTTGCCGGGACTTGTGTCAGGATTTGTGGCTGTAGAGATACAGATACTGGATCTTGGCGTTGAACCTCCCTGGCAGGCGGTCTATGTGGGGCGGGATTAGCGTACTCGGGAACTGCGTCATCTAAATATGAGGAAAGAAAAACATCTTCTGCGGTTCTAGGATGCCCCTTAGGATGTACTTTTATTGGAAACAATGGGGGTGGCAAGTCTTTTGGTATTTCCGGAGTAGCCTTAGGTAATCCCTCGGCCAGGAGGGGATACATACCATTCATAAGGGCATTTCTTTGTCTGTCTATTTGTTCTGATTTCACTCGTGTACCTTCTTCAATTAATAGATTTTCTCTGACTTTATTTGAATTCTCTCTATTTTTCTCTTCCTGTCGGAGTGCTTTTTCTGTACGTCTATGAGATTCTTTACGCCATAACTCAATGGCGTCTTTCTGTGACTGTCTGACTTTCCTTTTCCATAACTCCTCCTCTACTTTCATGATGCACTCTGCATCCCAGGTCCCAGCTGCGGGCCACCTCTGACTTTCTGGTAATTCCTTGGTGTAGTCTACCCATAAATCAAGAAATAATATGGCGTCTAAGCCATGTTTATGATACATGAAGTACCCTGGAGTGTCCCTAGGAGGAATAGGAACGGCTTCTTTGAGTACCCCTTTTCTCGTTGTGATCTGTCTTAATTTCGAAAAGAGCGGCATATTGAGAACTGATCTGATACTTGATTTTGAACAAACTTAATACAGTAAACACAATAATAAACAGTCATTCATACCACAATATGCAGAACGTATTTAAAACATTTAACATTTAACATTTAACCGAGCAACAATGATGATGACGATCTAAGGAAAACTTAATCACTAAACATAATACTCGACTTTAACTGAATTATTCTGAATTTATATACTTGATATACTAGATATACTGCTAAACAGTACAGATACACTGCTGAAACAGTGCAGACCGGATTTGTGTACCCAAACCCGTCTTGACCGGCACAACCTATGTGCACGTCAGAACGCCTCCCCAGTAATGGTACTCACCGGGTAGCTCGGAAACGGAAGGCCTCGGAAACTGAACTGAACTTGAACCGGACTGGACTCGACTCGAAACTTCGGAAACTGGACTCGACTCGGGACTTCGGGAACTGGTGGGCCTCTTTATACCTCGGATCTTGCTCTCTCAGCTAGGCTCTGGTCGGGATACTTCGCACTTCTCACCGCCTCGTCCGGGTGTTGATCGCAGCCTCAGTCGCCCCCGCTTGACCGGAGGGAGATACAGGAAATCCTGCTGGTACGCGTTGTTGTCCGTCCAGCTGTGGCAGGAGACCGGGCCTGCAACTCACCGCCGGCGCGTGAGATGAGAAAGTGTCCCTGTTCGGGCGCCATTCATGTGGTAAATAATTTAATTACCGGGACTTAATTTGATACAGAATCATAATAAAATAGCTCAGTAAATAAGAGGCAGAATCCGTGGTATTAGAGGTTCGGAATGGGCTTTATTCCAATGGTTGATTCGAATCGGTTGCTCCAAGTTCCATCACCACGAAGGTTCAGGAAGTGAAGTACATACGTTATTGACAATCAATTACTTTTATACAATAGGCTTTACAGTGAAGCAAATACAAGAGGCGTAACAATTGATAGTGTAGATAATATATTCATGCGTAGCAAAAATAGGCGTAACTGGGTGTGATTAAAGAACGTCATCAGATGTGATGTCATAATAGGGTGGTTCTATGAAAGAATTTCGCAATGTCAGCAGAAATACTTGGCAGAAATGCGCGCGCAGCAGCATGACGTGTGATTGACGTGCAACTAGGGGGTGAAGGGGACTTGACATTTAGCTCTACATGTGGCGACAGAAGTCTGAAGGGTCAAGTCAACCTAATCCCAAATCATATCTAACATCCTATGTTTAAAGAACTATGTTATCCAAAAGAGAGGTCTCTTAGAGTAGAATCTTATTCTATACTGACTATACTGACTGTTAGTGCGTGTACAAGCGTCTAGGTGTCTACACTAGATGCGAGGGTAGAAATCTTCCATAATAATAGGGCTATGAATTACTTGCATAAAGACAGAGAAGCCGGGCCTTTTCTCGATAGCTGGAAGAATGTTTACTTAAACTATTAGACAGGAATGCATTGGGCAGGGAACGGAGCAGATAATTTCGAAGGTGAAATACAGTTTTTGGCAGGCAGCAAGCTGATGTCAGGCTTCGTGGGCCGCGCAGAGAATGAGACAAAGTTCATGGTCACAGATGCAGGCTCAGACTGGAGCTTTCAGAGGCAGAAGGCAAGAAGAGTTCGACGACAGAATCAGGGCCTACTTGCCTGGACTGTAAAATGGCATAAGTGAACCATATAAAGCTGGTGGCCTTTCATACTTAGGAATGGAATATCCGGCCTATTTATGGCGGATCTGAAAGAGGACATGTTGACGGTGGACGCACATGTGTTTGCGTCTTCATAACTGGAACTGGAGGGAACATACATGTACTTGTGATTCATACATGAAACCGTTGGGGTCCAAGATAGGGGACATAACTGATCAGAAAAATCCATATTTCCACAATGCTCAGAAATAATGCAAAATATGCAGTATTATCATAAATGGCACTTAAACGTTGCGCCGTTCAAAGTTACACAGTTCCGGAGAAATATCTCCACATTACCTGCCTATATGTGTTGCAACGCATATATTCTCACAATAAGCAATACAAGATATGACCGGTCATCACAAATCAAACTCAAATAGCCAAACCAGGCTTCAAAAACTCGGAGCAAGTACCGTACAACGGTTCTTACCAATCAAGAGTCCAGATTCCAACTGCCAAGCTCCAAAATTCGCCCAAACGGCTGTCACGGCAGGACCGACAGAAGAGGTCTCAGTCGAGGACCGACGCCACCCAGATGGTCAGCTCGGAAGGGAAGGAAGAAAAACCTCGGGATGCCAGGACTAAAGTGCCTCTGGCAGTGATCACATCCCCGGCCAAATTCCTCACCTTCGTCGCGACCAATCCTTCGAGCATCCGAGTCGCCGATGAGCCCCACGTGACGGGCGCCAATTGATGAATACAGGCCCCAGCTAGGCCCGCAGGACACAAGGGTTCGCTCTCCTGCAATGGAATCTATAAGGAAGTTGGCACGGAAACTGCAAAGTACAAAGACAGAGTTTATTAACCCTTAAGGGTGGTCCTACAATCCATACAACACCCTTCGGTATTGCATAGAGTAGCACAAAGAACTTGCGTACACGGTCCCCTTTTATACACAACAGAGGGGCTCATAAGTGGGTGGATACAGCATGAGGCAAGGAATGTTACCTTTTATGGACATTTTCGATACAAGATCAATATGTGGGCGGAGCTGACATACTCCTTGAGCCCGCGAAAACATGGTCAAGCAAGGACTAACTGGTAACAGATGTGGTCAAGCCTGGGCATGCGCCAGGCGGACAAAGGAACTATTTATAGACTGTTACTAGGCAGATTACAAGAGCAACTAACACGAAGATAGGACTCTTCTCGTGTTGAGCACGTGGAGACATGACAATACAAAATGGAGTCCAGACTTCAGTCAACATCACGGAAAGAGACATGTTCTATGGAAGGAGAATTCATGTCTTTGGTAAATGCTTAATCACATCGTAGTTTCAATTTACAACACAATGACTCCCGCAGAATCTGCAAAGTTGAGAGGGTGTTTTTCAAGGCTGGGGCCCACGCCCGAGCAGACAAGCTTCCGAGTCCAGGGCCGCCTTTCGGTGGGCCAGGCCTGGATCTGAAGAACCGACAGCCAGAGTCCAGAGGCAGCAGCAGCAGCAGCTCTTCGTTACAGCCACCGGGGTGGGTCCCCCGATCACTCGGCTGCGGGGGCCCATTTCTTGAGTGAAACGCTAAGGGCAATCTTAGTGGATCCGCGCCTGAGTGGTTACCCGGCAGGCAAGACTTGAATGGCTGTCCTGCTGCAGCTGGCCGGTGAGTGCAGGGGCGCCTACTCATCTGGACGGCGAGTGAAACGGCTGGGTGCAACTCAGCTGGCCGGCGAAAGAAATGGCAGGGTGCAACTCAGCTGGCTGGCGAGTGAAATGGCAGGGTGCAACTCAGCTGGCCGGCGAGTGAAATGGCAGGGTGCAACTCAGCTGGCCGGCAAGTGAAACGGCAGGGGTGCCCTCTCTGCTGGCGAGCCTCCACCTGGGGAGGCATGGGAGGCCCGTCCGCGTTGCTTCCCCCCTGCCAGGGCACCTTTCGCTGCCGGTCGAAGCGGGGAATGGGAAGGCCAGTACAACGTGGTGGACTCCACCTTGGCGCTGCCAGAGCCTCGGCGCTGCGTGTAGCCTCCGGCCTATTCGCACAATCGTCCGCCACTGATGTCGATGGATTTTTGCATGGCTTTTATAGCCCAAAGCCGACTAAAAGGACCGCCCAAAGCAGGTCAATGTTGCTATTTCGAAGAAGGAGGGGCGAGGACTGTCATGTAAATAGTTGTTTAAAAACGTGTTTTAATGTGTTTACCCTGTTGGCGTGTTTGTTATACCTATAAGTTATTAAAATGTTATAACTATACTACTTTGTTGGAGTGTTTGTACATATTTGCAATCTGGTAACGAGCACAAGGATGTTACTACGTAATCGGAAAAATGACATAGCCCAATTGTGCGCGATCTAGCCCAGTTCGGTGACGTCGATGGTGGGTATCAGCAGGCTTCCGTTTGTGCAGGATTTTGTCGTGTTTACTGGGCGGGGTGGGCAGTAGGGCAGACATGTTTAGACAGCGAGAGCGACGGAGTCGAGCTACCTCGTGGCTACCTCGACCGTGGGCTTGGCTCCTCCTCCTAGTTCCATATTCCTCGTAAAGGGCTATTTCCTAACATTTCTTATTTTTGCGGGGTCAAAAGGATCCCGTTATCGGTCTACTGGTCTCGCTTGATTATTCTTGTTTCTATATAGCGATCTTTTATGCCCTAATTTGCTGTAAGCTACAGCGACTAATCCATATTTAGTAAATATGTCCTTATTAGGGGTGTCTTCCAGTGGAGCTGGATGGTTCGTCTCTAATAAGCGGTCCGGGCAGAACCAACTACCAATCAGTGGGGAGAAGATAGGCATGACGGATTACAACGGGGACAAAAGTCAGCACTATCTATCTTTTCACTGCTTGCAAAGACTAGATAGAATATCTCTATTCCACGTTATTTGTAAGCAGAGAATACCTCCAAAGAACCAATATCGAACAACTAGTGTTCGGACAATCAATCAATCAATGGTGAGAAAGAGATAGGCACGACGGGTTACAATGGGGACAAAAGTCTGCGTTACCTACCCTTCACTATTTGCAAAGACTAGACAGAATATTTCTATTCTACGTTATTTGCAAACAGAGAATATCTCAGAGAGCACTATCCTTCAAAACAATCAATATTCGGACAATCAATCAGTGGGGAGATAAAAATAGGCACGACGGGTTACAATGGGGACAAAAGTCTGCGTTACCTACCCTTCACTATCTGCAAAGGGAGAGAGAGAGTATTTCTACTCCTCCCCGTTTGCAGACAGCGAATATCTCAAAAAGAACAATCAATAAGCAATACTAGTATTTTCAATCAATCAATCAATCGTTTCGCAATTTGTCGTGTTTCACGACCTTACCCGGACCGCGTGGACAGTTTCTCGTCTTCCGCCTCCAGCGCCCGATTGTCCTCTACTCTCCGTATTTGCCGCAGCACTCCTGATGGTTCCCAGTCAGGACCGTAGATCACTCGAGAGAGGTCTGCTCGGAACCAGTGAAGTTCGGATGATCGGCTGCCAGACGAGGGTCTATCGGGCAGGAGCTCTCCCGATCGTTGCAGTCGTTCACTCTGTCGTCGGGACCTCTCCCACTGGATCCACGTGTCGCTGATGGGCCCCACGCTTGGGACGCCAATTGTTAAATGGTAGCGGCAGTCGTAGTCGGTAACCTTTCAAGTATTGCCCGGCGGTAATCGCCTCTTATACCATTCGATGCTAAACCAACAAAGAGGCAAGCGCCGGAGACTGGAAGGCAGGAAACAAGGTTTTATTCTCTCCGGAGGAGAACACATCAGGTCAGACAGCAAGGTATCGTCATGAGGTGCTCTAACTGCATCTCTGAGGCCTGGCCTCTTATACACAGGTTTATGACTTTATTGCAGGTTTATCATACATGGCACATTTTTGAGATCGCTTTGATACATGAAAGAACATCCTCAGAATCCCCACTTCAAGCTCGTTCCCACACATATCTACAGTGAAAGTCCCCACCCCACCCACAGTAGGAGATGGTTATCACACAGCTGGACATTCCGCCAATTCCCAGGGGTGTGTGTGACCGGTCGGGTCTCAGGGGGTGGGGGGGCTTGATCTATTGTAATCCCTTTGATGTGGGGTGTTTCCCTTACAGTAGGGGCAATAAACTGCATCCGCAGGGCTAGGTGATGGCCTGGGATCGGTTCGGACAATTGAGCGCAGAGGAAGGGGGTTATCAAAGAGATGCATGATCATGTATGGGATGTCGGTCAGGCGTGGGATGGGGTTCCATGGCAGGGTCGCGCAGAAGGAGAGGGTTTATGGCCTGTGTATGAGAGAGCGGGGGTGGCCGGCGCGCGGGGGAATGCTCGCAGCGCCAGGGGGACGCGCTGGCGATCGGCAATGAGCAGGGAGAGACCAGGGTGCCTAAAAATGGCTGCCGTGCGCTTTTCTGTGTGTCGCGCTGGGAAGAGACAAGATGGCGCAGATAATGTTCAGTTGCAAACTAAATTTCCACATCACTGCCTAACCTTTCAGTTTATCTCACCGTTCACTTGCTTTCTCACCTCTCTACCCCCTCTGTTTCCTCTACATCATCTCTCTCACTACCTTACTCTTTTCTCAGTACCTCCATTTTTTGCTACCTCAACCTGTTGTTCACTATAATTTTTGCGTCTCTGTCTCTCTCATCACTTTGTACTTACTTCTCTAATTCAGCTAATCCCCTTTACCTCACCTCCCTCTCAATGTCTCTCTTTATACATCTCAACTTCACCTCTTTGTCTCCACCGCACTAATCCTCTCTTTCTCTACCAGAGTTTAATCCTCACCTTTCTTTCTTTACGTCACCACTTTTTCTTTATACCACATCTCTCTTTCTAACCAACAACCAACTTGCTCTACCTTATTCTCTACCACATCTCTCTTTCTAACCAACAACCAACTTGTTCTACCTTATTCTCTATCTCAGTAATCTCTTATTGTCACCTGCGTTTTGGTAATTCACTTCTCCTTATACCCTTCAATCAATCAATCGCTATTTGTATAGCGCGCAGCTGCATCCTCAGAGGCGTCCCAGCACAATTTACAGTCAGTACATCCACTGGAGATGAATAGCAAGTGGGTTAGCTTTTGTCAAAAAGAAAGATTTGCAGTTCTTTCTTAAAGACGCAGATTTCTTTGAAGAGGATTCCACAGCTTGGCTCTGAAGACTGTGAAGGATCTGGATCTTCCTACTTGCCTTGTCTTCACACAAAGTGGAACATGAAGATATACAAGGTTGTTTGATTTGAGTGTTCTACATTGCTGATATGGGTGTAGTCTTTACCTCAGATATGCAGTGCCCTGTCCAGAGAAAGCTCTAAAAATCAGTGTTAGGGCTTAAACTTGATCTGATGTATCACAGGTAGCCAGTGAAGTTGCTTCAGATAGAGATATGGCTTGCCTAAATGAGACTCTTCGGATCTGCCTTGCTGCTGCGTTCTGCATGATCTGAAGTCTGCGAATTAAGAAAGCAGGAATTCCTACATGCAGGCTGTTTGCGTTGTCCAGCCTAGAAGTGACCAATATATGAACCACAGTCTTGCGAGTCCTTTCTGGGATCAGATGCAACATTTTCCTTAAGGTTCTGAGTGTGGCAAAACAAGTGGATGACATCTCTTTGATTTGTGTGGAAAAAGAGAGACTTGAGTCAAACATGACTCGTAGATTTCTCTCATGTTCTCCAGGAGCCGGTGGGAACTCTAATTCCTCTGGCCACCAAAGATTCGGAGGAGGAGAGCATGTACCAAAGAAGAGAATTTTAGTTTTGGCTGAGTTCAATTTTAGATCATTTTCATTCATCCAGCCTGCAACAACGTTGGGGCATTCCTTAAATGTAATCAAGACTTTGCCTGAGTTTTCCTGAAAAGGATAGCAGGAGCTGCATGTTATCCACATTGTACACCACTTGCACACCCATGAGCTGCGCTTCGTCCGCATAGGACACCACTTGGACACACCAAGCTTCAATCAATTGAGCCAAGGGGGCAAGGTAAAGATTAAAAAATATAGGGATAAATACCGAGCCCTGCAGAACTCCATATAGTATGGGCCTAGGGAAGGATGGAAATGGCTGAAGGTAGACTCTATGTGATCTATTATGTAGAAACAATCTCAACCACAAAACGTCTTTCCCTTGAATACCTGCCCTCTTGAATCTCTCTAAGAGGGTGGCATGAGAGACTGTGTGGAACACTGCCGATACGTCTAAAAGGACTCACCTTTGCCGCGCACCCGTCATGAAGATGTTCTTTAATAAATTCAGTGACTTCCAGCAAGGCTGTCTCGGTTCTCACTCCTTGACGGTAGCCTGATTGCTTGTCATGCAGCTGGCCATTTGATTCTAAATAGGCATAGAGCTATCTAGTAATCGGTTTTTCTGCTATTTTTGATGCTGTCAGCATGAGGGAGATTGGTCTGATGTTGCTCAGTATGCCCGGATCGGCAGTTGGTTTTTCAAACAGTGGTTTAAGAAAGACTTGTTTCTATCCTGATGAAAAGAGACCTACTTCTAAAGATTGATTCAGAAACTTGTTGAAAACTATGTTAATAGTTGAGGCTATCAGTTTCAAAATTCTAGCTGTCACAGGTACAGTACTGATCTAGGTTGAGGGCTATAGGTGTAGAACATCCAATTTTACTTGAGTTGAGAAGCATCTCCCTAGTGTATGATCTCACCTGGGGTATCTCTGAATCCATTTGAGCAGCATGGATGGTGCTGGCCACGCTCTGCACACAGATGGGCTTCCCTTTGACGTGCGTGCTGCACGCGTCCGCTGAGCATCAGTGACATGCTCAACTTTTATCTGTCCAGAGAGCGGGGAAAGAGGAGGAGGATTGCCCTGTTCATCTGACCACTAGATCAGTGACTAAAACGATGGCATCTCAGTGGTGGTGCAGAACAGGACTACAGATGGCCGTCCTCCCTGAAGCACTCATTACAGCAGTACACAGCTCGTATTATGTGCAAAATAGCAATTTAAACATGTGCAAACTAAATAGAGGAAAACGTTTCAGGCCCTAGCAGTTTTTTAAAAACAATTCAAATTCACACACGCAGCATGCCCAACTTTTATTTGGCCAGAGATCATGGAAAGAGGAGGAGGGTTGTCCTGTCTACCCGATCACCAGCGTGCTGACTAAAAAGGTGGCGTCTCAGTGTTGGTATAGAATAGGAATAAAGATGGCTCTCCTACCTGAAGTACTCTTTACAGCAATACACAGCTCATATTATGTGTAAATTGGCAATTTAAACAGTTTGACAGAACTATCTTCAAATAAACAGTTTTAAAATCAAAACACTTCTATTCAGAAAATGTTTAAACGCACTGCATTCCTCCCCCTCCCCGACGTGCAAACTAAACTAATGAAGAAGTCTCAGGCCCTACTTTTTTTTTTAAATAGTCATCAGCAATTCGAATTCACATAAAAGAAATAATTCTTTCGATTTCACATCTCTCGCTCTACCTTGCATCTCTCTAAACGTCTCCCAGTACCTCACTTCTATACCTGTTTTTATCTCTCTCTCTACTGCTACACTTAATTCACCCAGACACTAACTCTCTCAACCGCTCTCCCTCAAACTAACACCTTACTTCTCTCTCTAATGCGTTTTCTCCATCTGCCTCTGTCTCTATCTATTTTCTGTATCTTTCTTTCTACCTACCTTACTGTAGTGTTGGCTCCTGATGGACTGGTAGGACTGTGACTATACTGGTCGAATGTAGTGAAGTGAATGCAGGTTTAGAATGTTCACGGTTACACACAGAAGAATAAAGATGGCAATGCCAAGCTCCGCGTGGGGCGTAGCCATTGGTGTATACCCAGGCTAGAGAGGACGCTACAACTGGCGACAAGATAGGGGATGCACAATCCGTAGACTGACAGTGCACTCCCAGAGAGTTTGGCATGGTCCAGCAAACTGCTCGTGCATGCCACATGTGCCTCAGTCGAAGTGAAGAATTGATATGTGGAGTATGTGGAGCCAAAGCGACACTCCAGCTGGCGCGAAGTGAGCAACAATAACGAAAGCTTCAGTGTGAAGTCTACAAATTGTTGGTCAGGAACCTACTGGAAAGGCCGTCAAGAGACGCACTGTGCCTCTAAGCAACATGAAGCTATACATCATATAGAACAATAACGCTAAAGGCAGATACAACCAGGTTCTGAAAGAGCAACAAATAGCGACAGCAAATGGCAAAATAATGCTGTGATAAGAAGCGCTGCTTGGCAGAGATTAACCAGGTGTAAGACAGTCTGACACCCAAAAGTGAAGCAATTCAGATAACAAAAAGAGTCATCTGCTCACCAGAACCGATTAAAGAGTCATCATCATATCACCACACTGGGTGAGGTAGCTCAAGAGAAGTGCCCTGGCTTTGCAGTAACAGAGAAGTTGATACCTGAAACGGCACACCACCAGAGCTGCCGGGTGGGAGCTCAGAACAACTCCAAAGGTCTCAAAAAAATTGAAAGGCAGTTTTTCCAATGGCCGAGAAGAAAAAGGCCGCATTTCCAGCAATTGCGAAAGATAATCCCGAGGCCAGCATGTCACAAGGCCTCAGAGATGGTTTGCATGAAGAAGATCAGCAAATAGCGCCGGAGACAGCGCTACTCTTAACGTCAGTAAGTTCCACAAACAGCTATAAAGACGCTGTCTTCCTGAAACCACACCACCATTCAATACCAGAATATTGGCGACAGATGGATTCCTGGATAGAGACATTTGATGATTTCATTGATGCACTGGAAGAAACAGATAACAAGAATATTTTCAAATAATGTAAGAATCTTGCCAGTGAAGGTGTAAAAGTAGTCATAAAGAAAATGCCGCAAGCTGATGAATTTACATACTGTCAAATCAAAAAAGCCTTGAATCTCAAATGTAATCAAAACTCCGAATGTTGATTACGAATGGTACATTTTTACTCAAGAACTGCAGAAAGTCGGTGAAATAATTGATGAATTTGTTGAGAGACTGGATATGCTCATCAAGCACTGTAAGTTCAATTAATTCAATTATGAGAATGCTATACATCTCAGAGTTATTTGACAGATGTCTGCCAGATTGATTCAGTTGCCGAATGCTGAGAAAAACTCTTAGTCTGGAGCAAGTTCTCATGGCTGCTAGAGCTGAAAAGTGTGCTGTTTGACAAGCTGCTGACATGGAGGCCAGAGGTGCCCAGAGTGAATCAGTCAGTATCAAAACTTTTATTCGATCAAAATTTAAAATGATCATAAAAGAATAAATACATTCACATCCCAAATTCATAAAATGGCATCATTAAAAACCAATCATGTTACAACATATCATAAAAAGGATCAATTACTGTTCTAGGTACCTCTCACAGATCTAGTAACCAACCCCTTTCTCTTCTTCAAACAAGCCCATAAAAAAGAGGCCATTGAGAAACAGACAAACGGGTCAGGTAAAGATTTTAAAAAGTATAAGGCCACCCAACATTGTGTAAACCTCATCTTATTTAAAATCGGCATCAGGTAGGCTTTTCTTTCCTTTTTATATAATGTACAGAAAAGGACTAAATGTATCTCCGATTGAGTTGATGCATTGTCACACGGACATACACTTAAATCATTAATGCTATACGAGTTTTCAGGATAGCCTAGCATACACACTATCAGGTCAGTTCTAAACCTTAACAAAATGTATCTATGCTGTGGGATATTTACTATTGCTAGATATGAGAACCCTCCCTCTATCACAGGTGTGCTTCCATGGTATAACCGGAGAGCATGTTTCCCCACATCAATTTTCGACCTCTTATATTCCGCCATACGAGAAAACCCATTGATAACCTTTTGTTTGGATATCCCTTTACATACAAACCAATCGTTAAACATTTCCGGAAGCCCTATTTCTTTAAAAGTGTGCTCCACATAACTCAGCCACCTGGATCTCTTCCAGTGATCCATATCTAGGCAGCTCTTAATAATTAGCTGCATAAGTGGAACAGAATCCCACCTCTAGATTGAGTACCACAAGAGTAATGGGGACACTTTAATTTGATCAGCGATATATAGGATATCTAACTCCATATGTAGTATATGATTTACGAAGGCTGGAGGGAGACCTACTTCAGATTTAAAATATTTATTCTCAGCTATCTGCAGTGAAGTAGAGTTGGCCACCCACCAAACTCCTGCAGCATAAGATACAGATGCTTTTTCCTGATAAATGTTCTTAATGGTAGGGAGGGGTTGCACCCCAGTTTTTTAGCAAAGGATTTCAGTGCGGTTATACCCCTCTCCATGACCCTCTTTCTGCCTTCCACTAGTTTTTTCCAAGAGAGATCTTTATCGAAGAGGATAACCAAGTATGTGCAAGAATCTACCACTTCGATTTTGTTCTCTTCCGCATAAAAACATGGGATTTTATCTCTTTTTCCCGCTCCTGCTACGATTACAAACAACTTTGTATGGTTAACTCTCATCTGGAGGGCGCCCATAAAAGAGACATATTCCGTAATCAATCTCTGTAACCCCAGCCCTGTCCTTGCTATTCAAACAGCGTCATCTGCATACGCCAGAATTGGAATTCTGTGAGTTCCAAAACTAGGGACATCCTCAGTTGCCGTTAAAAGTGGTTGCTCTACTCCATTGGTGTATAGAGAGAAGAGGTAAGGAGCCAGCACACATCCCTGCCACACCCCCCTAACAATTTTAAATGGGCGCGTGCAGTCTCCATTTTTCGTGTAACGGACTGAAGCAGTTGCATTGGCGTATAGCTGCTTTATGAAATTTAGTATAGCCAGGTCGACCCCCATCGACTGCATTATACTCCACAGCTTGTCATGGACCACGCAGTCAAAGGCTGCGCTCAGTTCCATGAACGCCATATATAGTTTTCCTTCTTTTATGCTAGTGTACTTGTCTATCGTCAAGGCTAAGTTTAGGGCTTGATCTATAGTGCCTCTCCCCTGCTGGATTCCATATTGGGCTTGGATAAGGATGTTATTTTCCCTTCCCCATTTCTCTAACCTTGACAATAAGAGCCGGCCCATTAACTTTGAAGTTAATGGGCCGAGGGAGATAGGTCTATAATTAATCGGATTAGACCTATCTCCCTTTTTGTAAATCGGGACAATCACTCCGGAGGACCATGATGGAGGGGGACACACCCGGGTGATGCTGTTCATAACATTTGTCAGTAGCGGCATCCATAGATCTACATTTTCACAGAAAATATCTATTGGAACGCCGTCGGGCCCGGGAGCTTTCCCCAAGCTACAGGCCTCCAGCCCATTCTTGACCTCATTGTAAGTAAACGATAGGGTTTGACTTTGAAACTCCGTTTCTGGCCTTTTAAGGCCCGGTTGGATATGTACCACAAAAGATTTGTTCAAAGTGACAGACCCAAGCTTCCTCTCCCACATTTATGTCTAGGGACACGTCAATTTCGGTTTTAATCAGCCATGAACATCAAAAGTAAGCCAAAACACACGGTTGAAGGCACAAAGTGATGTCTCTGCAGAAAAAGAAGTTGTGCTTCAGGTGTGGCTTTTCGTTTCCACACAAAGGTAAATGTTCCGCCATTGGACAATTATGCAGAAGCTGTGGAAAGGGCAACCCTTTGGTGATGGTTTGCCAGGGGAAGGAAAAGTAAGAGTGTCACGGCAAGAAGGCAAAACGGCTGCACGAACGTTCCAGAAGTGAAATTCTACTAGGGGTGGGTGGAATTTGCGAAATTCACTTTTCGCAAATTATCGCGCAAATGTTAAAAATCTCCGCAGACACGCGGAAATATCACGAAGATGTGGTATTTTCTGCGTGGTCGCGGCTCGCCAACTTACCCATGCGGTTGCTCGCGGGCACGGCCATCTTGTTTTCACTTGTCTCGCGGTGCATGATCGCGAGAAGAAAGACGTGATCGCGCGACGAATGACGTTAATGCGGGCGCGAACTGTCGCAAAACAGCGCAAATGGCTACCAACAATCCAACATCTCGTGGAGAACCCGACCGGACCGGGAAAACTTGTCGGCGAACGTGGGGATTCAGGTAAGGCGATCGCGCACACGCGAGAATGTATCATTTTACAGCGCGAGCAAGCAAAACATTTCCGGTAAAATGCGGATTGCGGAAATTTTGACATTTTCGCGCTCTCCGTGGAACGCGAAAATGTCAAATTAGCGCAATTTCCGCGAGTGGAACAGAATTTTAGCCCAGGCCTAAATTCTACGCAAGCCCATAAGGCTAAGCGGCAACACCAGTTGAGGCAAATCGACACCAAACAAAGTTGATCGTCATCTAAATCTTTGTCAAAAGTTCTTCAGTATCAATAATCAGAGAAAGTGAGGATGATGGTTGAACGATGTCAATGATTACCTCTGAAAACCATGCGCATGTCGGACTAGCTGGGTGTGAAGAAAAATGCAAGTCAAAGAAAATTTGTCAAGAAAAAGCATCAAAGTCATTCAAACATTGTCATAACATTACTCTAAAACTAAACCGTTGCTCAATACCTTTTATTATCGATAGTGGTGCGTTGATAAACATTATGCCTAAGGCGAAGTACAATGAACTGTCTCCGTTGCCCGGACTGATGCCGTTGAAAACGAATGTGTACATGGGCTGCATCAATGCCATTAGAAAGTCAAGGTTCATTCGTAGCAAAAATGAAACACAAGAAGACAAAAGTACAAGCACCCATTCACGTACTTCAACGTACTGCATCAAGTGCCAGTTTACTAAGTTTTAGCACAGCTGCTGATATGGGACTGATATTCGTGAACTACAGCATGAATGCTCATCATGAAATAGTACCTCGGTTCCCTTCGTTGTTTCATGAGTTAGGAAAACTTAAGACAATGAAAGTACAATTGCATATTAATTAGTCCAGTTGCTCAAAGAAAGACAAATTGCATGTCATTTTCAAAAGCTGTTGAGAAGTGAGAACATGATATAATTGAGCGTGCTACTGGTCCATCATCATGGGTTTCTTCCATAGTGGTAGTGCCAAAAAAGAAGCTATATGCATCTGTGATGATATGTGTCAGGCTAACAAGGCAATTTAAAGAGGATGATATCCAGATCCACAGATTGCCGACATGATCACACAATTGAATGGTGCGAAGGTCTTCTCTCACCTTAATTTGAACAAAGGATTTCATCAGTTGTAACTCTAGGAGAATTGCAGGTACCCTATTACCTTTTCCACACATATTGGTCTGTTCTAATATAAGAGACTACGTTTCGTGGTGTCATCAACTGCAGAGCTTTTTCAAGATGTCACTCAAAGTATCATACAGCCTGTCATAAATGCTTTTATAATGATGATATATTGGTTTTCATAGTTGCGCAGAATGAGCACGATAAAGCTCTCATACAAGTGTGTTGTTTACTTGCTGATGCAGGCTTAACTTTAAATGATGAGAAATGTGAGTTCCTTAAGACATAATTTAACTTCTTTAGCCATATCTTTTCCGATGGGGTATGACACCTGATCCAACTAAAGTGCAAGCATTGCCAACTGACAATCCCCCACAAGATGTTTCATTGGTACGTTCATTATCTGGCATGGCAAATTACTGTTCCAGATACATACAAGACTTTGCCACAGTGAGTGCTCCATTGAGAGACGACGAAAAAAAAAATTTTCATTGCGTTGGTCACATGAATGTGAGCAAAGATTTTAGAAAATCAAACAAGCTATCGAGAACGCCACTGAAATGGCATACTTTGATCCAAAGCTTCATACAGAGGTTGTTGTCGATGCTAGGCCAGTTGGGTTAGGCACAATCCTTGCACAGCAGAGTGGATACCCAGATGCTCGAAGGCATATTGTGGCATATGCAAGCAAATGTTTGTCCCAAATAGAAGGCCTTGTCCTAAACCGAAATGAATACAATCAACAACAATTCATTAGTAATCTGTGTTGCATTCATATATAAATTATTTTGTAGCAAATATAATTTCCTACTTTGACGAAACTCAACTCATCTTCTCACGAACCCACAAACCCATAACCACAAGGTCCAGCTTCCACAGATGCATGGCAAATGTCATCAACTGGACGAAGAACACCTGCCTGCTGCAGAACACAGACAAAATGGAAATATTGATCTTTGGCAACAGCAGCAACACATGGAACGACTGCTGGTGGCCATCAGACCTAGGTCCTGAACCCACTCCCTCCAACCATGCCTGAAACCTCAGAATTATCATTGACAACAAGCTTACCATGAAATCACATATCAACATCGTCTTCTCCGCCTGCTTCCTCACTCTGTGCATGCTACATAAGTTCTTAAAGTGACTACCCCTACACATCAGACGCACCCTGACACAAGCCCTCATCACCAGCCGACTGGACTACGGCAGGTCCCGCTACGCAGGAAACACTGTACACCTTCTACAGAGAATTTAGACCATACAGAACGCCATGGCCAGACTCATCTTTGGCCTTCCCCGACAAACCTACATCACACCCCACCTCAGGAAACTCCACTGGCTCTCCGTACAGAAGAGATGCCAATTCAACCAAGGACCGGCCTATATTAACCTCCACCTGAACTTCCACCAACCATAGAGAAGACTCCACTCCACCTCCCTTTCACTTGCCCATACTCCCTGCATCTTACTGAAGAAGAAGTGGAGAACCCTCCTTCACCCACATCACAGCAAAGACCTGGAACAGCCTCCCCATGCACTTCCGGACCATTACCTCACTTCCGGAACTCCGAATAGCTCTCAAGACCTGGCTGTTCAAATAAGCCTCCGGGGCCTGCAAGCGCCTGGATACCCTATCGAGTGATTAGCCGTGCTTTATAAATCCTGATTGATAGATTGATTGATTGATGGCCACTGTGAAGTGAGCCGTGAACCTTGATGGACCAAAGAGGGTCATCTTCCACTTGCAGGTTGGAAGTCAGCCAACCCCTTAAGCCAGGTGGAGCTGATTGCGGCTGTGCCGATCGGGTCATAGCCCATGAGTGATGACAGTGGCCCCAGGACAAGGCAAGGAGCGTGGTCTGGTCAAGACCATCGTTTTGAGGAGGAGGATGCCAAAGTGACCGGAGCAGGCCCAAGCCCTGACTTAGGACCAGCACCAGGAGCTACACACCCTCTAAACCTGTGGGGAAGATCCCAGGAAACCTAAAGGCATTGAAGGAGCATCGAAGATGTCCCAGCTGCTGCCGCTGCAGGACCGCATGAGAGGAACTCGAGGACACACGACTGCTGCCCCTGATAGGTCATGTTTGGAGAACATACTGGAGAGAGCAGCTGCAGCTTCAGTGCCCACAAAGGGGGCTCGCACAGAGACTCCAGTTGTTCAGAGCCTGCTGGTGCAGTTAAGACTTGTTTCCAGGACAGACTGCCAAGGCGGAACTTGCCTGCCATATAGAACTTCGGAGCTTCAACACTTTTGTCTTTAATAAAGAGTCAGAGAGGGATTCCTGAAACTCAGAGTAATAGTGAAACTTAGCCTGAATGTAGCGAGAGGGGAGTGGGACACAGGAACCTGGCTTTAAAACACTAGTCCCCCGACCTCAGAGGACTGTGTGTATTGTTTTTTAATGCTGTATTTTACTTTGTGTTTGCAAATAAATTCTTCTTTTTTTTTGGATAATCAATTTTATTGAGTTTTCAATGTAACCAAACAAACAGCACCATTCAAGAATTACATCGCATGGGGATAGTCTGGGGTAAGCACATTTCACATTGATAGAAAAGGTGACATACATGCAAATCAAAGGGCCAAATCCCTAGAAGCATTCCGTAGATCCAGCCGACCCACCTTAAAACTCTATCACCCCCACCCACTTCCCCCACATTTTTCGAAATTTCCCGGGGTATCCCCTGGCGACATAAAGAGGTCGTTCCTGGGCGGCACACCAGTCCACCTCCCTACGACAACGCGCCAATGTTGGTGCTGTAGCCATCAGCCAATGGGCAGCGATATCTCTCTTTGCCACCACCAAGGCCGTGTTAAGAAAAAGCTTTTCGGCTCTGCTACCATCCAGACCATCAGTTATGCCCAATAGAATACGCGTAGGAGCCAAAGGGACCTCCCAGCCCAAGACCTCCGTCAATTCTCCCGTTAAGGACTCCCAGTACCTCTGTATCGTGGGACAAAGCCACACCATGTGATAGAAGTCTGCTCTGGGATGGAAGCAGTGGGGGCAAAGGGCATCCGACCGGAGCCCTGCGCTGTGATTATTATTAGTGAGCAATCGGTATGTTCTGGAAATCCCCCTTTTCCCCAAATCACCAGTCACAATCTGCGCCTCCGGCGGACTGTACTCCAGCAAGGAAGTACCATCTGGGATGTATCAGCCAAGGGTATGGCGCAGCTGCAGGTAGCGGAAGAGTTGGGAGGGGTGGAGGGTATGCCTGGCCGCAAGTGGGTACCACTCCAGACATCGCCCAGCAGGGATATCCCAATGAGGTCCCACTGCCGGAACCCTGCCAGGGACGCCACCTCCCCGAGCCGGGTACCACACCACAGGGGGGTATATTGCGTCAGCCTGCCCGACCAGCGGGTGTGGCGCAATGAGGCCCGCCAAGCCAGGAACACTCCACGAGTAACCTCAGGGAGAGCCTGAGGGACAGCCGCACCATAGAGCATCCCCTTGAGGGAGGCGAAGCCCAGAGTGTGCAGTTCCAGGCGATACGCCGGATCAGATCATCCGCCGTTAAACCAGTCGTGAAGCATGAGTAGTCGGGTCACTAAATAATACAGATAGAGGCTCATCAGACCAAGACCTCTGTCAAAAGGTGGAATGCGGCACTGGGCCAGGGCCAGTCTGGGCCTCTTCCCCCCCCCATAAAAACTTTGTGATCAGACCATCCATCTCCCAGAACCAAGACCTGGCGAACAAGAGGTGTGTGTTTTGAAGCATGTAGGGAAAATGGGGTAAAATCATCATTTTTAAAAGGGCTATCCTTCCCAAAGGGTTTAGGGGCAGAGTACGCTATTTCGAGAGATCCGCACCGACCCGCTTGACCAGCGGGGTGACATTGAGCGACCATGCAAGTTCAGAGAGAAGGGCCACCCAGATCCCCAAGTACTTGAAGGACTGCCGTCGAAGGGAGATCGTCGACTGTCAATCAAAGCACTTCCGTGACACGTGCAGGGGAACCAACACGGACTTAGCCGGGTTGAGCCGTAGGCCAGAGGTACATTCAAAGAGGCTAAGCGCCCGGAGGCATCGGGGTCCCGACTGGGCTGGATCAGCCAAAAACAGCAGGATGTCATCCGCATAAAGTGCGATTTTATCCTCCTCAAAGCCAGGCCACCGCCCGCGAGAAAGTGGTCACCATGAATAAGGCAGGCAAGGGGCTCCATAGCCAGAGCGAAGAGGATCGGAGAGAGGGGGCATCCCTGTCGCGTACCAAGGCGAATGGGGAAAGGGTGAGATAAAGCTCCGTTGACTAGGACCTGCACCCGGGGCCGCTGGTACAGCGTCTTCACCAGCTTGCGGAAGGGAGCACCAAAGCCCATCTGCTCCAAGACATCCTCCAGGTAACCCCAATTGACCGAATCAAAAGCCTTCTCGAAGTCTACCAGTTGGAGAGACAAATATGGGGACAGCAAGTGCCAATTTGCAAGAGCAAGATGAAGGCGTCTGGACAATGTCTGGTGCCTCGGAGAGGCATAAATCCACACTGGTCCAGATGAACCAGTGTGGCTAGATGGGGTCGTAGGCGGTTGGCCAGGATGGAGGCGAAAATCTTAAGTTCAGTGTTGATGAGCGAGATAGGACAATAATCCGAACAACAACTCGAGGGGGGTTGAGACTTTGGGATTAATACAATGGTCGCCAGGTCCGTCTCCGGGCGAAAGGAGCCACCCTCCACCGCTTCATTGTACATCCCAATGAGAGACGGGACCAAAGTATCTCGGTAGGACAAATCGAATTCTTGGGGGAGCCCGTCCGGGCCCGGCGTCTTACCAGCTGCCATGCGGGAGATAGCGTCTGTCACCTCTTCAGGGGTAAGTGGAAGATCCAGGTCCACCGCCGCAGAATCACTAAGACGCGGAAGGGGGAAACGCGTTCGCTGGAGGAGCTCATGGAGGGAAAGGCCAGGCGCCCGCGCTGAATATAGGGTAGATAAATTCTTCTTTTAAAAAAAAATAAAAGTATCAAGTATTTGACTGGATAATAATTTATTGCTGCTGCTGAATGCATTTTGAGTTGTGAGCGTGTGTTCACCCGCCTGTGTCTACCTTCCCCCCCAAGAACCCTTGGACTGCTCGACCTGCGCTACCACTGAGAGTCAAGTGCTGAAAGGATACTTGGCCCAGTTACTCAGGATCCATAGTAGGTCAGGCACCAGACACAGTAGCTCCTGCTCACCCCATCGCCCTCTAAACAGGGTTCTGACACCATTTAATATATCGAACCTATCTCCTTTCCTTCAGGTGCGAACCAAAACCTACAAGCAGTTCTCTCAATAGGTAAAGTCTCAGAAACACAGGGTGTCGACCAAGCTGATACTGCCACCCCCTGTGGCACTTGAAGCAAATTCACCACTAATATATACAAGATTGCTGTCCTCTGAAGAAATCTTCCATCATATCAAAATGATCAAACTGAAGGCTACTGAAACATAAAATTAACCTGAAGATGCTACCATCTTCCCATTTTACTGCCCATACCATGGTTAGGATCCATCACAAGTCCACCATCCTCCCACTCTCCCGGGGGCATATTTCAAAGGGCTTAAAAAGCCAAATAAGTTGAGATAAAACTATCGCCCTATTTACAAGAGGGTGCAAATATACATAATCGCACGTTAGAACCCTTTTTCCCAGCGCCTCCCTTTGCATCTCTAATGAGTTGCAAAGTGGGCGTCAGTGGGCGTACCCCAGATGGACTACCTTGCAAATATCGCTGATGTTCACATTGCGATACTTACAAGGCAGCCCTCAGGATTTTAGGAGACGTTAGATTTTGGCGAAAACGTCAGTTTTCGCCAAAATCTAACGTCTGCTAAAATCCTGACTTATCTATGTTTGACATAGGGGGTGGATTATGGTGATATGACCACAGGGTCGTATCAGCAAGGTTATTGCCGTTTTGCAGGGAACATCGCTGGAAAACCAGCGATGTTCCATGGAATTTTTATCACCTTGGAGAAACGCGTTGTTAATAACGCGCTACCAGGGAGATAAATTCCAGAGATAGCCTGCGATAAGAAATGTATCGCCAAGCACGGCCAGCGATAATTATTGCTGGCCGTTGATAATATGCCCCCCAGTCTCTTGCATTACTACTTCCGCTTTTATGAAACCCCTGGTCCAGGGAAGAACCCTTCACAGCCCTAGTCCTTTGTACCTGAACCAACCTGCTGCCACCATGCCACTCAGCCAAAACCCCACATAATCTAGATGCCCTTTTGCTACTACCCTGAGCACTAAATAACTGCAACCACCTGAAGCTCAATTATGCAAATTTGGAAACCCTTAATTGTTACATGAAATGCTTGAGATGACGCCACACTGCCATGTCGTGTATATGAGAAAATCCTGTCTCAGTAGAACAAGGACATAAAAGAACCAAACGCTAGCAGATTTATATGAAAACATGAAATCAAGAGGAAACAACATTATTAGTAGTAGCACTAGTAATAATACCAGTTCGAATTATAATTATTAATAAAAATAAGACAAATCTTCATTTTAATAATTTTGCCACAACCCAGTACGACGAGGGTCATGATGAGTTTATTTCATGGGCCTCTAATTATTTTCAGAAATATTCCGTATGCCTTTACTGGTTCTTTTTAACTCCTGGTTGCTGTAGACCCTATTTTCCGTTCATTTTTAAATGTGAACTTCGAGAATATTTCAAGTAGATTACAGTCATTTAATTTCGTTTAAAAATCTATAAACTACTTCTGCGGGGTCAAAACAATAGCACGGGGTAGACTTCAAGAGCGCTTCATAACCTGCTGAGAGAACATTAATGTGAAAACAATTGCAACACGACTGTCCCAATATTTCAGTCGAATTTCAAAAATTGTCAAACAATCTGTTTTTAATGAACAAATGTCCATTGTTGTGCGATCAATTATTATGGGACTCTTTTAGAGTTGGATGAGAATGTCTGAGGATCGATTTTGATTTCAGGGATGAACGCGAGAAGCATGCGACATATCTCAGGGAGAAAAGGAGATGAGAACGAGAGACAGAGGGGCAGAGAGAGCTGTGTGGGACCAGTACATGCCAGAAACTGAGGTTTCTCTAAGCCTTACCCGACAGAAATCCGAAAGTGAGGGCGATACATGTGAGAGATTCTGAGACATACAAGAAAGGGAGAAGGGGGTTGAAAGAGCTAACGAAAGAGAGAGCGAGCGCTCATGAGATAGAGGAAGGGCAAAAAGACCGGCTTTGCTAGCTTCCTACACATCTTTCTCCGAGAGACCTGCCAGAAGTCTGGAAGAGAAACGCACGTGAACGAGAAGTCTGAGAACATGAGAGAGTGAGGGGCAAAGAAGGGGAAGAAGAGGTAGGACAAATCGAAGGTTGTATATGTGTTATGTTTGTGCTTGTGAAAGTGAGAAAAAGCGAAAAAACGAAAGCAAGATTCTACTTATATTTCCTAAAAGGGGACAGAATTGTGAGATAACTGAGAAATCTAAAAGCAAAGGAGGTTAGACTAAAAAAGTGAGGCCTGCGGCCCATTTCAAAGAAAGAACGGGTCAAAGTGAGAGAACGGCCTGAGTGGGAAATGTGGACCAATGTGCAGAGTAAGAAAGGAATAGTGAGCGTCACCTGTAAAGACATCTGAGGACGGTTTCCTAGAGACAGAACTCAATTAGAAGAGGGAGGTCGACAGTGGTTATAAGATGAACTATTCGGTGCCATGAGCAGCCATATCCTTTGGGGCAGTGCTTAATTTGAGCCGGGGTTTGCCGATGGGGCCTATGGCACTTATTTTTGGGGACCTGCATTTATTTTTCCCCATCATACATTTACACAGTGTAAGAGAAGAAAAAATACACAGATCGGAAAGACAGAGGAAATAAAAGACAGAACTCCTCAAAAGCAGAAAGCAGGAACCTGCAATAGTGAGAAAAAGAGGCACGGAGTGTCAGGTAGTTAATTGAAGATAGGGTGATCAGAATTTTAAAGCCAAAAACCGGGACATTTCACGAAAATAGAAGAAGGACTGCAGTTTTACTTCAAGCCAGCGCACAGAATGACAGCGCTCCTCAGCAGAGAATGACAGAACAGGCAGTTAGAACATACATAAAATGCAATTTTTAAACTCAGTTGCTTGCCTGTTAATTTAATTGCTTTCTTGAAACAACTGCTAATTATCCCTGCTTTGTAAAATATAAATAAACACCTCCCACATTTTTCAGACTCCTCTCTCTAACAAGCATTTACAATGCAATGGTCTCGGCATTGTTAAAGTTAGAGCTATTGGCATTGCTCATGACATTATTTTTATGTTTTTGTTTTTAAAACATTTAAAGAAACGGCATTGTTATTTACAATGTCAATAGCTTAATCACTCTCAAATGCGAGACCTATTGCATTTGCACCCACACACAGAGCCACACACACAAAGCCACCCACACACACAGAGCCACCCACACAGAGCCACTCACATAGAGCAACCCACACACAAATAGAGCCACCCACAGAGCCACCTACACACACACAGTTACCCACACACAGACAGAGCCACCACAGTGAAAGTGAGTTAGTGAGATAGAAAGAGTGAGGTAGAGAGATAGAGAGTGAATGATGTAGTGAGTTAGAGAGAGAGTGAAGTTGTGATATAGAGAGTGAAGTAGTGAGAGAGTGAGGTAGTGATCTTTTTAGAGAGATAAGTAGTGAGATAGTGAGGTAGTGATATAGATAGAGGGGAGTAGTGATGTATAGAGAGTTATGTTACGTAGTGAGAGAGAGTGAGGTAGATAGAGGGTGAGGTAGTGAAAGAGTGAGTTAGTGAGTGAGAGGTATTTTCTGATGTAGTGAGATAGAAACAGTGAGTGATGTTGTGAGGTAGTGAGATAGAGAAAGATTGAGGTAGTGAAAGAGAGAGCCTTTATCATAAACAAATCAAATAGACATTGAACAGCGACAATAGTTGTGGAAGCCTCTTCAAAATGTAGGCTGTACTTAACATCTGCAACGTTTCAACTCGATCAAAAAACAAATTCTGAAGCCAAACGATGGATAGACAATCCCTGAAAAAGGACCTCACCACTCAAGATCTGAAGAGTTAAAACTGGGTGGACAAGCTGAGGGCAGAAATCCTTTTTTTAATTTTAATTTATATTTTGTTACTCGCAGACTATGTGGTTACATAATCCAGGTAGGTATATTAAATCACTAGTGGTAGAATCAGTATTCCAAGATGATACGGATAACTTCCTGACAGGACCTCGCTCCGTGTGAGTGCACATTGGGTTTGGACGCAGCACTGCAGGAGTGTGGCAGGTAAATGAAGTGTCAGGAAGGGAAAGTGAGAGCGATTCCAGAAGGAGGGATAGTAAATTAAGAAGAAGGAGAGGAGGAATCCAGACTAGCAGAATGACGGCCAGGAGAAAGTGACTGGGAATATAAAAGGGGAGCAGGCTGACAAGAGGAAGAGGTAAGGGCAGAGAGACCCCCAGAGACGGTGATTGGAAACTCAGAAAGGAAAAAATACAGGGGTGTATGTTGCAAAAAAACAACACAGCAAGACAATGAACCTCAACGAAGAAGCCCGGTGTGATGAAGGAGGAGGGGGAGGAACGTGGAAATGATGGAGTTCTCTCGAGCCTCAATTTCAATACACAACTAAGGAAAAAGGAGTCGGGGTGGGGGGGTGGAATAACGCAGCATGCACCAAATCAGCAGTGTGAAACCTGCAGATGTTGGTGCTGCTGTGCCAAAGATAAACCTAACATTTGAGAAGCTTTAGAAATAGCCTTGCTCAGTGCAGTTTCTTCTCCAATTTTTGTGATCTATCAATTTAAAAAGTAAAAATGAGAACATTTCTAAAGTAGTGCTCAAAGCGTGACTGTAAATCACCCACATGTTTATTCTTTAATATAGTCTCATACTGATACAATTAATATGCTACACACACAGTGACTCTATACCAATGTATATATCTTCTGTACAAGATATGTATTACACCCGTTATTTATAGGTGTATGGTGCGATAAGTTACTAAGACCGGATATTCGATTTTGTGCCCCCAAAAAATACTGGTTCATACAAATACTATTTTGCAACTCTACTCTTAACCATGCAAATAATAAATTGCCGCTTTGAGAAAAATATGACATAAGCATAAATCGCCTGAAAATAACCAGTGGAATTAAAGTTCTCCAATCAAAAGGATGGTAAAGAAACTGCTCTGGAAGGAACAAGTACACGAAAAGGAAGTAAAGATATCTAATCGGAAGCACCAAATTATATTTACAATAAAGCCAACCAAATGTGCACAATACAACTCAAACGCGACTGCTGCTGTTTCTGTCCTAAACATCCCACGTGGGTATGGTTAGCAAATGAGTGTCTAAAGCAGTCCTGGATTTCCTTTTGAAATCTATACTATCTAGTCAGATACCACGAAAACACGACTTTTTTTTTGCATCTTTATATAGCGCGAACTCGACCCGAAGGTTTTGGAGCGCTTTACATAGCACTGTATTTACATTACACATTCAGGCACGGGGAGATTAAGTGATTTGACCAGAATCACAGGATGTGGACGCGACCTCGAGGCTCGAACCCTGGTTTCCTGCACCAGGAGGCGGCAGCCCAGCCGACGGACCACATCCTCTCCCTATGACATGGTTGCGTTCAGGAGAAAGGGTGGTCACTCTACTCATGGGTTATTTTCATGGCGTTAAACAGCAGGGTGGTGCTAATCTCACCTGGTTTCTAACACCACGGTGGGCGGTTGCCATGAATCTGGTGGGATTCCCGCCATGGATTCACAAGGAGCAGAAAACCACCGCCGGGAACTCTATGGCTCCTGTATGTTCAGTGACGCCTCTCTTGCGTGCCAAGCCCCGGTTTGAAATAATTCACAGAGTCGAAACAATGTGTAAACTGTATGCACCAGTAAATTGCTTCCGGTAGTGTGTGGCTAAAAAAAAACCACACTGACGGGTTGGGCGAAGCTCACAAGACGGCCGTCTAAGAAAAGACATCAGAACTCCATTTGAACCGAAACGGAAATATTGCTACTTTAAAACCACCGTGTTGTTTTTTTTTTATTGCATAATTTATATTGCGTGAACTCGACCTGAAGGTATTGAAACGCTTTACACGAGCACCGTATTTACATTACACATGCAGGCATGGGGAGAGTATGTGATTTGCCCAGAATCACAGGATGTGGACGCGACCCCGAGGCTCGAACCCTGGTTTCTAACACCAAAGTCGGCAGTGCAGCCAACTTACCACATACCCTCCCAAGAGCCAAATACACAAAGGAGGCAGGGCAGAGTGACGACGTTTGTTTGACATGGAAGATAGACCAATGAAGCAAGCGAATTTCGAGCTAGATACGTTTGGCCATTTAAAGACCGCAAAATGTCCACGTTCAGTTATAGAAAGGTATAGTGCTGTTAGGGAAGAAACGACCACAGATATGGGTTCTATTGCAAATGGTGTTAAGGAGTCAACATGAAGCAAACGTTCCTCATAGAATAGTGTACACGCAACGCATCCCCTCCCGTTAAATATTACAACCATACGAATAACAGCATAACTGACAAGGAACATTTTGAACACATAACAAAAGCAAGAAACGCATATAAAAGAAAATACATATGTTCTCAGAGTCCTAAAAAATAACCTTTAAACAGGCACACCACTGCCTTTCTCCGAGGCGAAGCAGAAATGCCTCGGAGAAAGGCAGCAGCGCTTTCGGATTCGGGGGCGTGTTCTCCTCTTGCCATTGGCTGGAGGAGATAATCAGAAAAGAAGCAAAAAACACGCCCCCGAATCCGAAAAGGACGGGGCCTGTTTGGAGAGACAAAGCCTCTTCTCCAATGGCTGGCCAGCATTCAAGAGGCCAGCCAATGGAGAAGAGGGGAGAAGAGGGGCGGGTTCAAGCCCCTCTTCTCCAAAACATTAAGGGGCAGATTTATGAGCCCCTTGCGCCACTTTTGCGTCACTTTTAACATGGGAAAAGTGACGCAAAAGTGGCGCAAGGGGCTCATAAATCTGCCCCTAAGTCTCCGGACTTCCGGTTCTGCCTTCGGCAGACCGGATGGTCCCGAGACCTAAAAACCGCAACAGAAGCTACATTTCCTGAAATCTGCCGGGACAGCAGGTGAAAAACTGGGACAATCTGGGCAAATCCGGGGCGCCTGGTCACCCTAATTAAAGACCACTGTCCTTGGTATTCGGCGTACCAACCTTTAATTGTACCGGCCTCCAGCTTTTGAACAGAGCTTCGGGCACCGGCACTCTTGCTTTCACAAATTAAGCACTGCTTTATAGAAATTGTTGTGTCGGGGACGCGCTCACAGCGTCCGACACACCGGGAAATGTAGCGCGCTGCCCAGGGTGTCACAGCATCCATGACGCGTATACAAACAAGCATTGGCATAGCCAATAGGTATCGCCTTTGGGATCTTATAAGTGTTCAGCCATGCAACAGTTAATGTTGTTGCAGTAAGGATATTGTGTTGCATAACTAAATACTTATAAGGTCCCAAAGGCGCGACCTATTGGCTATGCCAATGCTTGTTAGCTGGTAGAGGCTGGGCAGAGCACGCACATGTGGTATAAATGGCCGATCGTTGCCATAGTAACCAACGCCGTCACACACATGGCTGCCGGAGACATGGTGCACCTAAACAGACTACAGAGTCAGACACCGAAGTAACCCCTACGATGATAGTGGTATTCAAGCGGGTACCCACTGGGTCTATGCAATAGGATGCAGACTCCACATTTGATGTGCACTCGCGATGCCTTGTTTGCGACCTGACGCGCAGCTCATCAACGTACCAGACTTACAAACAAACAAGCACATTCTAACCAAGCTCAAACACAATCTGTGATTAAACCGTTCCATCAAAAAAAAAAAATCTATTCAAAATGACAAAATAAGGAAACATCTCTCTGCACTCACCAAGAGATGTGAACTCTGAGGGCAACCAGCGACATCTGATTAACCAGCAGCGGCAGGATGAACATACAGTTGCCAGCAGGGGGCGGGAGAGAGAGAGAGAAAGGGAAAGAGTGAGAAAGAGAGGAGGAGAGGGAGAGGGAGAGGGAGAGAGAGCAAGAGCGAGCGGGAGAGAGAGAGGTAAGGGGACATGCATCCAAGTGGACATGTATTGGAGTACCAGTAGGTTGGGTAAAATCTACGCATTTTGCGATGCAGCGCACGCTACGAAATTCGTTTTAAGTATTTAATTGTTTACTTACCT
The DNA here is from genome assembly GCF_964204655.1 of Triturus cristatus. NCBI lineage: Eukaryota > Metazoa > Chordata > Amphibia > Caudata > Salamandridae > Triturus > Triturus cristatus. Next base: position 470,162,862 of record NC_140590.1, on the reverse strand, counting down.
GCAATTATCCATATTCCGGTTTTTAGAACCCCCCACCCTGCCCCTCCCCTCCCCCGCCCCACCTTACCACCCCACGGAACTCCCCCCACGGGCCGCGGCTGGAGAGGGGGAGAGAGAGCGAGCGAGGGGGGGAGAGAACGAGCGAGGGGGAGAGAGGGGGAGAGAGAGGGGGAGAGAGAGAGAGAGAGAGAGAGAAAGCAAGAGGAGAGAGAGCGAGAGCCCAGGAGTGGTGCGTGCGTGTCCAGTCTTCTCATTTTCAAGCACTGCACTCGTGCTTGTGGCGCGCCGCTGCGCACTCCCGCAAGGTGGATGCCGCCACAAGCACGAGTGTGTGCTTGAAAATGACCAGAGCGACGGCTAAAGGCCCTCCTATGCAGCGCATGCGCGCTGCGTAGGGGAGACCTAAAACGTGAGCATTAACCAACGCTGCGGTTTTACTAGTGAACTTTTCAACAAAAAGCAATTGCAGAGCTATACATGGCATTTTCTTGTTATTTATGAAGGAGACCAAACCAAATTACCACCAACCAAGCATTGAAATCGCAGGCACTTACAATGTAGTTAAAAAAGCATTATAACAAATTTGATAAAACAGTGCAGGCAAAATAAATAGTTGGCATTTAGAGTTAATATAGGAAATAAAATAAGCAGGCACTGGCAAAGCCAATAGGTCTTACCTATGAAAGTGCTTTTGGCTTTGCCAATGTGTTTTAGCCATGTTGTACACCAGCTTGACTGCTGTTCAGCATTGCTATAAGGGAGCAGAGATGCATAGGTTACAGTGGAGGGGCATATTGAGAAGGGCCGTAGAGTGGAGTAAAGGGTCGTGGAGTGGCACAGAGTGCCGTGGCATACAGAGGAGTAAAGTGTCCGAGTGACACACAGTGGAGTAAGTAGAGCGGCCTAGTGTGAAATGGGATAGAGTGGAATGGAGCAGAGTGTTGTAGAGTGTCTTGAGTGTTGTAGAGTGTCAGAGTGGAGTATCCATGGCGTGTTATTACAGACAACACATTTTCGCTCATCGAATTACACAGAAAACAAAGTTGAAAGATCCTAATTATTAACCGGTATGTGCTTTGGTCTAGCATGCTGTGCTCTCCTTGCTGCTGAAAGCCATGGCTCTTGACTCTGGATTAAAAAAATAAAACATAAGAGGATATTGTTGTGTTCATTGCTGCTAAGAACCATCTACACAAGTCTTTTAAAAAAATACTTAGTATGGCATTTTCAAACGGTAAAAAAGTTAACTGTGTATTTTAAAAAGTAACTCATGGCCGTCAGTCCCCATTATGGCAGTATTTAAACTTTACTTAGAGACAAACTTTTCTAATGAAGTATTTATCAGACACTAGTAGGTCTGTACCGGATCAATATTCCACTGTTAAGTTCAGACTCTCTAAATAAAGGTACACCTTCAAAAGTTTGGATTTTCTGGATTTTTCCCATTTAGTGTGGGCCAGATACCTTAAAGTCTTATGATCTGTCAACTGTGAAACTAGTCCCAAACCAATACGGTTACAATTTCTTCGCCCAGCAAATTAGAGCAAATACCATACTCTCTCGTATTCAATGCAGGACTCTGGGTCGCAAACTCGGGCTAGCAAGGTTGATATTAAGCCTACTTAAACTAACCCTGTGCATAGTTCGCGAAGTTGCACTACGCTTAGCTACGCAAAGTGCACTTCGCACTACGCGAGCCACGCGTAGCACTTCGCAAACTGCGTAGTACCCTGTTCGCACTGCGCAAGATGCTGTTTTCAATAATTGCACAGTGCGGACAAGCATCCGGCACTGTGCAATCATTGAAAACGGCATCTTGCACAGTGCGAGCTGTAGTTTTCTGCCGCTCGAGCGGCAGCTTTCTCAACGCAGACTGGTAGTTTCTCATCGTGAGCGGTCGCAAGCATATGCGACCACTCGCAATGAGAAACCTGACCTCCCCGCGTTGAGAATCTCTCAGGGGAGGTTTATTTTCCGCCCTCGCGATCAGCAACTTGATGTTGTTGATCGCGAATGAGGAAAAAGTCTCGCCGGGATGTCATTTTGCTTGCTCGCGGTTGCCAACTTGACGTTGAGGACCGCGAGCAAGCAAAAAATGACCGCTGCACTACGCTACACGTGTTTGCACTGTGCTACGTGCAATTCTGGTTGTGCAAAGTAGCGCAAACTTCGCAAACTACGCGCACGTAGCGTAGTGCTTTGCCCAGGCTTAACTTAAACAAGTTTAAGCAATGATTGCGACAATACTCATGGTAAAAAATCAAAACTTGCAACAGAATATGGCAATGCAGAAAAGCTCTCAAAATATGTGTCTGTGGAATATGGAACAGCAGAGTCTAGAAACTGGTACACTGTGGTGAAGGTTCTGGGAGTCTTACGAATGAAAACAACAAAACAGCAAAGATTGAGCGAGAAATGCACTCCTCCTGTCAACCAGCTTCAACCCATAGGCTACTAAATGAACTTACCATTTAGCCAGTGATTATGAGCAAAAATAATAAATTTTTCCTAACAAGACCTTTGAGAAATTGGAGGGACGTTAATACTGTTAAACAATTGAGGAAAAAAACAGCATAATTAGTATTTTTAGCCACAAGGATACTTTAATAACGTCTGTGAGCCTAAAAATTCAAATTTCATCAAGTTTAAAATTCCCTAAAGCAATCATGTCGAAACGAACCACAACAATAATAAAAAAAAACTGCAACATCTTTAGCAATTGTACCAAACAACAGCATATATATGAGAAACAGATATACCAAATATAATAGCTTAAACCTCAGACAAATAAAAAGTTTGCGTATACACAGAGAAAAGTAGCGCTCAAGAATGATACACAAGCCTGCTTGGAGATGAAACAACTGTGCTACTGCGATTAAATATGTGGAGAGAATCTACATCCTCTACATGTCAAGACCATAAGAGTAAGACGTGTTGCTGCCTCCATTCATTCTACCAACCTGTCTACCTACCCTATCTGCCAGTCTTGTTTAATAAGTAAACAAGCATTGCGGCACCGGCGCTTTACTTTGAACATTAAAAGTAAAGCACGGGTGCCGCGATTATAGCAAAAGTAAAGAAATCGATGTTTTTTTCTATTTCTTTACTTTTGCGAAAGTGAAAGTCATCACGGTTCTAACGACCCGTGAAAGACTGCTGGCGGCCGCCTGCGTGCGTGCACGCTTGCATGAACGCAAGCGCTAGGCAAGCCAGCAGCACTTTGAAAACTCATCTACTAAATGTCTCTCCGACAGCGCATGCGCACTGACTCAGCGAGACCTAAAAAGCGCGGACACAGTGTTGGTGATTGTGGAGTCCCGGCTAATGTGCGTCCCTGATGTCACCTCCGCCCGGGCTCCCATTTATTAGCGCTCACACGTGACTCAAGTACACCACGTTATTGGCCAGGTCAGAGGGGTGGTTTACATGTGGTTCCCTCTGTCCTGCCTTCCCAGTGGTTCGTCCTGTGTCTCACCTGTTGCGTCACAGGGGCGACACTACAGAAACGGTGGTTCACTAACAGGTAACATCCTCATTGTTTGAGGAGAGCTGTTAGGGGTAGGCAATCAACACCCCTGCAAATCACACAGCTTTTAAACTCACCTTTCCAAACACACAACAAAAAAATCATGCCATTGACACAAAATAAGCAGTTTTTAAAAATTCCTCCATAGTTAAAAACATGAGCTAGGTAAGATCAGCGAATGTAAATGTGTTTCATTTGACTCCAGAGCTGGAACCTCTGCGCCCATTTATTTCCTCTCCCAAAACCACTCATTTCCTGGAATGGACATTCGAGACCGGAGGTTTGCTAGTAAAAGTGCAACAACACCTTTCTTAATGTACAAATCTTACTTTCACTTTTTCCTGAAGTGCACTGCTGTAGATGTTACCAGTCTTATTTGGATCTTCGATTTCCCGGTCTCGGCATCATGGTCCGGGGTCGTGGGTGACTATAGCTACCCCCTCTTCTGCCAGCCCTGCAGTCTCCACTCCCGCCATTCCTACCGTGAGGTACCGAGGACTTGCTGGTGCAGGCAGGTGCAGGTGCAGGTTTGCTACTACAGCCTGCGGCCATCAACCCATTAACCCATTAGTCTCCAGATTACAGCGGGGACCAATTCTCTGTTCAGTTCTGCTCAACTACTGTGTCATCTTGTTTGCTGTGGGCTGTGGAGTCAGATGGTGCTCGGTGCACCCCTGATCCCTGTCCCCCGGCCTCCCCCCTGATTGGAGTCGGCTCGATTCAGGACCCAGGAGCACTGACTAACTCACCTTGCTTTGTCTGAGCAACATGCGGAGCACCTAGGACCTAGCACCTCTAAGCTTCCTGGCCAAGGGACCAAAGGATCATAGGATCAGCCTGTAAGAAGAAGAGGTGAGGAGGCTGAGCGTGGAGGGCGTAGTGTCCCTCTGTGTAGAGCAAAGCCCGGCCTCCCCCGCGGAGGCGGCCCAGCTAGGACTGGGTGCTGTTTGTGGGATGGCCTCGTGAGTTCCACTCAGTCTTTGCTAGCGTGTTGGCCTACTTTTCTTCATGCTTTTTCTTATTAAAGATCTTGCGTAGTATTTTTCCTTTTATTCCTCAGGAAGTCAGAAAAACTGTGTTGATAGCTCTAGTTTTTTCTACAATAGATTACTGCAACACACTCTATTTGGGAATTGACAAGGACCAACTGACTAAACTGCAGTCACTACAAAATGCAGCGGCTCGACTACTATTGAATATCCCCAAAGGTCATCCCACCTACGATGTTATAGGAGCATTGCATTGGCTCCCTATTCAGCAGCGAGTGGAATTTAAGGACCTCTGCTTGGCCCATAAGGCACTCTACGGAGGTGGAGCTGGGGACATACAAAAATTGTTTGCCTGGTACTCCACCCAAGAAATCTAAGATCCACTAATGCAGGTCTTGTACAAATTTCTAAAATCCATAGAGTTAGATGGGGAGCTAGGAGTCTATCCCATTGGGCAGCTTCCTTGTGGAACAAAATGCCAATTGCTATGAGGTTGCAGCCAAACAGACAGCTTTTTAGGAAATTGCTTAAAACTTGGCTGTTTCCTCACAAATAAGTAGTAAGACTAATAGAGCATACTCCTTCTCACACTCCTCAGTGCCAAGACGCCATGGCAATCGAGCGCTTTATAAATCTATTTTATCTTTTAACTTGTTCTCCACTGTTCTTCTGTTCATCTGCTCAGCCAGTCAGCCTCAGTTTCTTTTCCTTGTATGTTTTATTTGTGCTGCTTGCAGTGCTGCATCAAACGCTGACCTGGGCTACTGCCGTTCGTATTTACGGAGAATTTACAGAGCCCGAGGAGCTCTACAAGGGCCCAGGAGCAGCCGCTAAACCTTGCCTTTAGACCATAGTATCATAACATCGTAATACTCGTCACCCCCTCAGCAGTGCCTTGTATTCCCCGCAGTACCACTGCCTTTTCCAAACTTGGAGTTACTGCTGAATCTGGTGCCACTGCCAAAAAGTCACTGGAGTCATTGGAGAATGCCGAGGGCTGGTTGTTGAGGCTGCATTCTTGTTTGCAAGCCGCAAACTAATTTAATTCGCTGGTAATGCCCTCAAGTTGCTTACGCTCAGGGCGCTCAATTGCCTCTTTAGGATCACCGGCAGGATCGCCAGGGTCCACATTAGGGCCAGCTAGTCTCACCTCTGATCACTCTAGTCAAGTTACTAAAAACCATCAAGCGAAGGAAATCCCGCTTGATGCATCTGAAATCCCATCCCGCTGTGATGTCGATGTTCTCGAAGGGCGCGAGGGGCACAGTGTTAAAGGATAAGGTCCCAGGATTGGCCTCCGGGGTAGTTTGTGTGGATGAGGTGGGTGTCTGCCCCAGTCTTTCTGAGCTGCCTGTTCCCCATTTCCCTAAGTTTTTTATCAGAATATTGGGGGAGTAACCTCAATACCTTCATTAAAACAGGTCATTTATGAGCATGCTCTACCGTTTGTGGCGGAAGATACGGAGATGGAAATGGACATGCCTGTGGAAAATGTTGAGGTTCAACCTGAAATAAATTCTGCCGAAAAGTCGTTGTCCATACCTGCGGGGCCGGTATTCTCTGTCGATAAATTTAGTCCTTCGAGCAACGCTGTGCAATCTCCTGGTCATCTTTCCCTTAAAATGTCCCCACACATGCCACAGACTGTAGACTGCAGCCTTGAACCTGGGGATTTGGAGGATTTTACAATGCCGGTCATTGCCATACCGATGGAAAAATCTAATAATTGGAGGCCAACTTGAAAACACCAGTCGCTAGGGAGTTGGTACAGAGACTGTCATCAGATACTCATGCTAGTTGCTCCCGTATGCCAACTCTGTATAGCAGCACCCCCTCTAGTGTGTCCCATGTGCATTCATTACATTTGACAAATCTGGAGGCATCAGAGGTGTCGCCAGATAAACGGGTACATGATTTTCTGCAAATATTAAATGTAGCAGATAACAAATGGGGGGAGGGGCATTCTTGAGATATTTTATGTTTTAGAGAGGATTCGCTTGTCTATTTTATCCTTGTTGGAGAAAACCACTATTAATTCTGATCATATACTGGATGTCCTTTCACCACTTTTAATGGGTTTTCAGAAGCTCAATTCTGTCAATCCCAGTATAAGTAAGCTAGAAAAGGGCTTTGAAGTAAAATCCCAGAATCAACTCTTTTCAACAGAAGCTCTCTGCTGCAGTTGCTATCAGAAATAGAGGACTTAAAATTAGTAATAAGTAAAGATATTGAGCTGGTTTACCTAGATTTTAGAAGTGGTCCCCCAAATACTAGAGTCACATTTAGTTCAGGGATATTTGCAATGCTAGTGCTGGCTAAAGTTGATTATTTTAGGAAGAGAGGGATAGATGTGTTTCCATATGTGAACTCTTACGTGGCCCCTCTCGAATTTCACAGGAAAGATTGCCAGGAGCTAGGTAGTACATTTTCCAATATAAGGGGTGTCATAAATCTGAAAAAATTTAAATTGTTTTGGGTAGCTCCTCAGGAAAAAGAGAGATTAATATTGTAGGACCTGAGGTTCAAAGGGCCACGAAATACATAGGAGATGAATAAATGGCCCAGTGGAGTTGGGTGGCTAGCTCGCTGAATGGCTTAAAAGAAAACACAAAACTCCCCATGCTGCGGAGGTGGCTCACTGGGAAATTGCTTGTCTTGGAATATAGCAGGTGTTGGGAACCCTAACCTTAAGTTAAACTCCTTATTAAAACACAGTCCTAAAATAATTTGTCTTCAGCTGCATGGATTTAAATTTTGAGAACTTTTTTGTCTTTTGTTCTGCAGCAAAACCTTCAATTAAAGGTCCTGCAAGTGGTGGCCTAACTATTTTACTTAGCTGCACTATAAATTGGAATCCTGTGTTTTTTTTTCATCCTTCTAAGTTTTGCATGGGCTTGAAACTTAGGTTGGGTAATGGGACACGAGGTCAGAATGCATCCTTTTTTTTGGTAAATGTTCATATTCCGCCAGGGAGGGCATTTGACTCCCTAGTTGAATCTATTTTATCTTTTGTCAATAAGGCAAGTATCTACGAAGAATGCACTATGATATTGATGGTGGGTGATTTTATTGCTAAAATTTCGAACTGCTCCTATGGCTTTTTCTAAACCTGAGTTGGAGGACGTATGGTCCATTCCGGAATCTTCATTGCCTGGCCTTATTCGTTCAGAGAGGCGAAGCTTGTTTTTTTTGCATACTCTGAGAATGTGTGATATCGTGATAATGAACGGCAGATTCCCAGATGATTCTCCTGCCTCCTTTACCTTTCACGGCCCATGTGGGCACTCACTGATTGATGGTATCCTATTAACTCTTTGTGCATGTATGAAATTTAAGGCAGTGCCAACAAACATGAATGATCGTAGAGTTCTGTCACTGGATGTCAACATGAAACTTGAGTTGCTGGAACCTTGGAATCCAAGGGATGATAGCATTTTATACAACAGAAGTAATGGGCGTACTTTTTGGTCTAATAAAAATCTCCAATGTCTTAGGAGGATAGTTGAAAATGCGTATCCTGGCTCTAGTCAGGAAAATCCCATCTTGAGAAGATGCTGGCCCTTATTATATTGTGCAGAAGCAAAAAGCAAGATGGCAGCGCCAATCTTTTAGTGGCTTTATCATGGGAGGTAAAAAAACGAAATAACGAGAATTATGCCCTAATAAGGGCACAATTTAGGCAGTCTTCAATGTCCAGACATATGGAAATTAATAGATTAAAACAGGCAAGAAAAAGAAAACTGGCATCAGAGCATAGAAGGGTGGAAGGTGCGAACTGGATAAAATGATGAGAGGTCGCACAGTCCGGTGATACACGTAAATATTGGGGTTTAATTGCCAAATTCTGAGATGGCAGAACTAAAGCAAAACCCATTTTAATATCTGATGAAGAATGGACCACATACATATCTCAGCTACATGCATTATATCCCTTGGCTGGTTTAAATCCGGATTTTGCCTTTGATTCCTTGATGGGTAGCGATTATGCCCCCCCCACTCGTGTAATGAAATAGAGGGTTTCATTGAAGGGGCAAGGTATTCATGTGTGATGGGCCCAGATGACGTACCAATTGCTAAAGTTAAACAGGATGGCGCAGCTTATGGCACAATTCTTGTGTCCAGTATTTTCTTACTGCTATGCACATGGAACTATTCCGTCATCCCGGAAAGGACATATTGTGGTCCCAGTATATAAAAAGGGACCAACAAATTCCCCTGCTAGCTTTAGGCAGGTCACACTATTGGATGCCACCAGAAAATTGTTTGCCAAGAGCATACTCCTCCACCTTCAAGACTGGACTCTTGGAAATGGTTTTGTCTCTGCAGACCAAGCTGGGTTCCGCAAACACAGTGGCACCCTAGACAATATTACTGCTCTGCAAACTTTATTTGAAAAATACCCAATGAGCAGGTGTTTGCTTTTATATGCGGTCTTTATAGATTTCTCCACGGCTTTCGACCTGGTTAACCAGGGCACACTGTGGAGAACATTTGCCTCCATGGGGATTCCCATGCACCTGCTTGGATTAATCATCGCATTGCGCTCCTCCACTTGGACTCAGGTGCTGATGGGTGGAACCCAGGGCCTGTCAAGTAAAATAGAGACTCACAATGGGCTGAAGCAAGGGTGCCTACTGGCTCCCCTTCTCTTTTCTCTTTGCATTAGTGATTTGCCGAGTAGGGTAGGGCTTTGCAAAGGGGATTCCCCCAAAATTAGGAGCAATGAAGCTGAGTTGCCTGCTATATGAGGACAACGCCAATCTGCTAGATCTAACTCCAATCGGACTTCAAATGCAACTCACTGAGTTAGCATTTTACTCAGATGACTAATTAAAAAAAATATATATTTCAAAAAGAAAAATTACGTTTTTTAGATATCAGGGATGCCGAGTCAGGAAACATTTTCACTGCTTCATAGGGAAAGACAAACTTGCTGTGGTGAATTTATACCCATATTTAGGGAGAATTTTCAAAAGTAAGTGCTCCAGTGGTGATCACATTGACCAATGCAGAGGTAAGGCAATCTACCAGGCCACTGCAATTGGTACACTTCATAAACATTGCAGAAATAGACACTTTGCACATGTTCTATCAGTTTATAAAATTTAAATCCCTCCCGCATTTAGTTATGCTTGTGAAACAGTAGATGAACAGCCGTGGGATACTTTTGAGCAAGTAAAGGGGCATATTTGGCGCCAAATTTGTAATCTGAATCACACAACCCCCATAGAGGCGATTCGGCTTGAATTTTTGCTACTTTTCACTTACGTGTTCTGTATGGCTGCATGCTTAAGATGGAGCAGTGCAATATTGAACAGTGTTGAGAACCCTTTAAGGGTAGCATTGCGAGAGGAAATTTTTGTAAAAGTGTTCTCCTTAGGAATTACAAGAAAGCTGTAAATGTGTTTGATTTTGAGAATAACTGTATGGGCGTTCTTCCTAAACAAGTTTTGAAAACTAAAATTAAAAAAAAATGTTTACCACGTCTCTCACAAAAGAGATACAGCACTGCGTGCAGTGCTTTCCAACAATGACCTCATAGTGGGGAGTAGTATTTATAAACAGCCTCAGCCCTATGTTATATGGAATCTCTCCCATGGAGTGTGCAGAACAATCTTGCTGCTCTGGCAGAATATGCTCACCTTAAGAATTTTAGCAGGAGCTTGGGAGGGTCTTCCAAGGCAGGAAAGACTTTGTCACCTATGTGGTTCCAGTGTGCAGGACTTAAATCATGTCCTATTTGTCTGTCGAACACACAATATAACAGAGAGGGGGAAAGGATCAACCCTACCTCATCCTCCTCAGAAGAGATGCAAACACACACAAAGAGGTAGAGCAAATAACAGTCGTCCTTATTCTGTTTATCCGAACAAGTTGTGGCATGCTTCATCATAGGGCTGCTACTAACGCCTCTACGCAGACCAATGCTAGAGGTGGAGCAATAGGGAGGGGTAGACAATACAACAGTGATAAAGAAAAAAAGGAAAAAGACAGGATCCTATGAGAGTGCAGAAGAATGGTGATTTAAAACTGCCTTTGGGATATCAGTATAATATTTTTATTCCATATTCATTTAGTCTTAAAGAACAAAAAAGGCTTGCTGGAAGCTGGAGCGGAAGTGGAGACTAAAGTATGACAAATAGTATAAAATAACATATAAGCAGGCACACAAAACTTTAAAAAGTATGATCTTTGCAAATAAATTGGATTATTTCTCAGCAAAAAACTCAACCAAAAAATTTCTCAAAACAGTCAACATTTTATCAAATACCATAAACAAACTAGTGTTAGTCAAAAAATGTGCAATACCTTAGCTAATACGTTTCAATCAAAGGTACTAAATGTATACTCAACTTTTTCTTCAAAATTGCCTAAATCGACAAACGACGACAGCACTAAATCAAACATCGATACTTGCAGCTGCTTTTCTAAGTGTTCTGCTCTTTCTCAAGAGCAAGTTAGAAACCTACTGTCTAGTATTAAATCAAGCTCCCAAGATGACCCATGTCCCCCTATAGTATAACTGCTTGCAATCGAGACCATTGCAGCACAACTCACATTCATTTGAAACGACATTATCTGCACAGGCATCTTTCTGAAATCATGGATGAAACTAAAAGCAGCTTTTCTCCCTCTTATAAAAAAGCACACTCTTCCACTATCGGATCCCATGAACTATTGCCCTATATCCCATTTGGCTTTGCCAGCTAAGATGCAGGACAAGGCCCTCAATCTTCAACTTTCTGCTTTCATAAACGGAAATAGTTTGTTGGACGACTCACAGGTTTTTTTTCTGGAGCCAGCACAGCACAGAATAAGCACTTATAGTTGTCACAGAGAGCAGCAGGTCTATTTTTGACAAAGGTGACAATGCCACCCTGATACTCTTAGATCTCTTGGCGGCATTTGACATGGTGGATCACAGCTAGGGAACAATACATCATATTAGAACATCCTGCTTTTACATCGTGGAACGTGCCCTGCGGTGTTCTTCAGGGGACATCACTAAGCCCCACCTTGTTCAATTTATATATAAACCTGTTGGGTAGAATGGTCAAAACCTTTAGCTTTTCAGTTGTCTCATATGCAGATGACACACAAATCGTGGTTTCGATTGCAGGAAATCCAATCCATACAGCCTCCCAATTTCGCCTCTGTATGGAAAAAATTGGAAGCTGGATGGCTGAAAACTGACTGAGATTAAACTCAGGGAAGACGGTGATTCGACTTTTTGGAAACAACACTAATTTCTGGTCTTCATGCTGGTGGCCATCAGACATGGGCGCGTCCCATCCCCAGTGGAAAATTAGATATCTGGGGCTCCATTTTTGACAAAAAACTCTCTTTTGAGAACCAGATCAATGAAATAGCTTCTGCGGGTTTCTTTCTCCTGAAGACCTTGAGAAATATTTTACCCTATATTCCTGAAAAACTACAAAAAATGCCAAGCCAGCACTAGTTTTATCCAAGCTGGACTATTGCAATGTATTATACATTAGACTACAGCAAAGAATGCTGTCCAAACTTCAGACCTTCCAAAATGCGGCTGCCCGGCTTATTTTTGGCCTCCCCAAATTCCACTCAGCTTCCATGCATTTTAGCCAACTGCACTGGCTGCCAATGAAAAAAAAACAATTTTCAAGCATTGTGCATGGCCCTCAAGGCACTACACAACAAAGGACCAGTAGACCTTAGGCAGCATTTCCGCTGATATCTGCCTCCCAGACTTTTACGTTCTTCGGGCAGAAAAAATATCGAGGTGCCAAAGTTCAGACTGACCAGTTGAGACAGAAAGAGCTTTGTAGAAAGAGCTTTGTAACATGTGCCGCCAAATTGTGGAACTCCCTCTCATTTGAACAGAAAAACTCTCAGAATCTTTTATAAATCCGAAAAGTACTCCAAAAATGGCTTTTTAGGCTATGGTAACTGTGAAGCACCTTACAACCAGGTTGACCTCTCTCACTCAGAACAGAACCTCGACACCTACGGGTATACGAGTGCTCTATAAAACTCTATAACATAACATAACATAACATAGCCTACCTGATCAATATGAAAGGCCTTAAATGTCAATTTACTTGCTGATGATATACAATGTCTAATATTCAGAAGAAAAAACTACAACATTAAAGTGATCATTGAATGCCTTCTCTTCAATGAACATTGAATGAACCTCAATGGCCTTTGCCATAACAGTGATTAGACAGAAATCCTAATACTAAATAATGACAAATCACCTTTTGCAAATATCTTACTGCCTCTCTCACTTGACCAACCTTCCTCACTGCAGACATCGTGCACAACCTTATGTGCCTGTTTGATGCGCAACTAGTTTTTTAACGTTCAAATTGAAGACATCCTCAAATCAATGAACTACATCAATGAACACTTGTATGCCATTTCTAAACACAGCCTTCTCCTCCTCATCCAATAGAGACAAACTACTGGATCAAGCAGTTTTCCTCATAAGGCTCTACTATTGCAATGCACTATACTTAAATCTCCCAAAGAAAGACTTTGCAGAACCACAGTGCCTTGCAGACATTGCAGTCAGAAAGCGAGTGATAAGGATCATCTTTGGGCTTAAGCAAAGGAACTGTCGTATAGTCATTCAAAGTGCTCCTGCGTAATCTGTAGGTCGCAGCACGCACCGTTCCCCAGCGGAAAGGAATGGATCCCATGATGAAGCATAGCACCAGGGGGTAACCCTGGTGGGTGAGGGCTCCTCCCATGACTAGTCAAAGACAAAGGTAAAAATAATCTGAGCTCAGAATATGAATAATTCTTAATTGCATAGAGCAAAACATTGTACCACATCCTCCACAATGAGTTGTAAAATTCCTCTTTTCTTCCTCTCGCATCATCTATTTGGTAGAATTATGCCAATAACCCGAGTCACAGCTAGGCTGTGAAAGGAAAAATTAAGCTTCTACGCTGGTCCTTTTGACGTAAGATTAGTGCTTCATTTGTATAATAACAGGTGCAGAGGCCAAAAGACTTTCTTAGGAGCCCACTGCCTGTACTGCCAATGTTGAGTTGCTGTACACCATGACTGATTAGTCTTCATAACACCTCTACTTCTGCCACCTTCCACTTCCTGTCTCGTTAGCTCAGTAGTGTGGATTGTTTTTGTTTCCTGCATGTTCTCTTTGTCACTTTTTTTCTATGTTCACTCCCTTCTTCTTTCTCAATTTTCTGTCTCCCCTTCTCTTCTCTGTGGAAAAGTCAGATGAAACAAATTATGAATGCCCGTGCACCCTACCATCACATCCTGCATTTTCAAGGGTCTGAGCATTACCCGAAACACACTTATATTCTGACCCATTACACCAGTTCTTCCATGTCATATCTCCCCATGCAGTTGCATTAGGGAAAATTACTAAGTGCTGTACCAGAATTTGTGTGGAATTCTTCACAATCAGTCCGGCTGTAAGACTTTAGATGAACTCTAAAAGTTTATGTTTTAAATGCTAAGCCTTCGTGCTAAAATAAATTCAACAATCTCAAGATTTTTGCAGGAAATAAGAGAACACACAGCTAATATTTGAAAACCAGCTAGTCCAAAGCTATTTCCAAACAAAGTTTTACAGAACTTATACTGCAATAATGCCTGAGAGCAATTGCATCACACGGTAAAACACTTGCTAATAGAAAGTAGAGGTGATCACGAGCGTCTAACACTTTCCAATTAGTATGGCACATAAGTCGATAGTTCTCAAAATGGCATCCATGCGCGCTATCTACACAGTCAATAAACGGTCATTGATATGAATCAAAATCTGACTTGTAAAACATAGGGGCAGTAATTAATAATGTTTTGGTGGCAGAACAATACATGAAAAAGTTTGTTGGCTGAACTAAGGGGTGTATTAAAGATCGACCTTAGACCTAAAGTAACATCAAAGATTGTTCAAGTGTCAATCATATAAAAAAATGTAAGTGTGGCAATGTTTCTTTGAAAGAAGCTCTCTCTTCCATGGAATCCTTCCAAATGACTCACGAGTTGATCCAATGTATTGCTCAATCGTTGCACATGTGAATTCCACAAAAAACACAACAATATCAGACCTCAGCAGAGATCAACATTCGAGATAACACAGCTGATTGAATACTATTTTATTAGTGTGTATATCAAACACAGCCATTTGGTGGTTTAGTTATATCAGATAGCAAGGAAACAGACAATAGGTATGGGGTGGAGTCAACTTAATATCTGTCTACGCAAAAGATATTGGAGACTTTGTCTGAGTCAACAGGGGTATGATGGTGCTTCTCCATAGATGCAAAAGAGCAATGGAAGAGAAAGGAGAAAGATTCTTGAGTTTATCTAGGAGTTGGGGAACCCATACTATAACACCCAATTGACTCACTTCAGGATAATTCTTGAGTGCACATCTTAAACACTTGCTGCAGCGTTTACTGGGCCCAAATGTCACATAAATATTTTCAATTGCTGGACATACCTATCTTGTCTTTGGTCCTCCGATTGATCTTTCTCATCGCATTGGGGGGTGGAGAAACTAGGGAGCCAACTGCTGGCTACCCAACAAGGACTAGCAATTGGTAATCAACTTTACAGATTAGAAATTAATTGAAATATACCATCCTCAGGACCATATCAAAATGGTATAGGATGGCAGCGGGAAGTCAAAACCTCCTGAAGAAGTTCAGTCAAACCAGAATCCTACCAACTAACAACTCTTCTATCCCTATACAAAATAACAATAGATCTTGATGTTCTGAGAATCATCTATGACTATCTCTGCTATACATTAGAAATCCAGGTATCGTATGGAAAGTACATTAGTGGAACTCTAAATACTCAGACATTTAAGGTTTCAATTAGTCTTGTATTAAGTAATTTTAGAAATCATGCAATAATCAGCATTTCAGAAAATTCAGTCATGAGTCTTTGAATACAAGTTTATAAGTAGTATAAAACTACACATTAAACAAAGCCTAAAGAACAATAGGTCCCAAGTCCATAAGGAAAGCTAATTAGGAAAGCAGGTTCATGGTAAATCTCAGCTGGGTATTGAAAGTTATGGTGCAGTCAAGGAGTCCAATGAATGTCCGCTAGGCATGGGGTTCCTGCCACCAGAAAGGGCACAAAGTTCTCTCAGCTGGCATAACGTCTGGTCATTAGCAAAGGTAGGAGAGAACTGAGTAGCTGGCCGACCAGGAAAGCCAGCAAGTCCACTAGCATGAGCTCTAAGTTCATTAAAGCTAAAAGGGACAGCCGCGCGACTGGAATGAGAGAGAGAGAAATGCACTTGTGTGCGTCTCCGCCTTCCCTCCAGAGAAGCACTCGATAATATAGTTCAACAAGTCCAGAGTTGACATTGACTGTCACAAGATCAATGTTCCGAGATTCCATGAAGTAATCAAATGCTCACAAGGTGCAAGAGTGACAATATTGGCATATTTTCCATACCAATCATGGGAATCGATTGTCTGTCCTGGGCACTCAGGTTAAATTACCAAAGACTATTCATTGCTGGAGCTTCCAATGTGCTAGTAGCAAAAGATAATGTCACACAGTAGCATCAACATTGTATCGCAATATGTATCGACTTACTCCAGAATGCCCTGGGAAAGTACAAGAAAGTTACGTGAGTGAGAGCTTAAGTAAGATTCTTTCTCAAATAAAGTAAAGTTAAGGGTTAAAAGAGAACACATCATAATTAATATATAGGTGTACATTTAGATATAAGCAGGTGTGATTTAATTAATACAGTTGTCAGGATAGTCAAGTGTCATAAATTGTACCATGAAATCATTCAAAAGTGAGTATGACCCATTGCCACATTTGCAAAGTGTATACAGGTAATTTATGTGCATACATTATTATAATATTTTTGTTTTAGGAAATCTAAGACTCTATTAATATAAAGATTAAGTATGGAAAGTGTCATCTTTCTAACTAGTTGCATATTAGTTTGGCACCAACTTTTCAATGTCAATGGTTCATTGCAATGAGAGTAAAATAATGATTTTCTTCAATGAATATACATCGGTATTTACATTCATTTCAAAAGGATCATGGGTATGCTAAGTGACCTGCACATCCATTTAAATTAGTAATCTCAAAACTGTATTATAACGAACATGTATTACGGGTGCTCCTGTGATGTTGAAATACCCGCCCACCAGGGTATAAAAATACTAAGATTAAATAATCTATAGCAATACAGAATCACAAATACATCAGGGCACACCAAATCACTATATCTATAATCCAAAAGATAACTATCACAAAGTAAGAGAGGAAATTGATGACACTCAGGAGAAATGTCAATCCAGTAGACCGCAAATCAAAAATGTCCTTTCGATTGAGGAAAGACGAAAAAAGTCTTGAATCAGGTTCTTCTACATGCTTTAATTACAGTTCACAATGAAAAGCATCAGCAGCCGACGTACGTTTCGCCCCCCTGGGCTTCTTCAAGGCTCATATATATGAATAATGTTTTGATCACATAAAGGCAAATGCTTCTGAATTAAAGCAATCCGAAAACATTTTCATGGGTAGACTGCCGTTTCAATTTCGTTTGCGGTTCCCAAACCAGTGGACACTAATGTAATGCGTCCCTTATAAATTACAGGCAACCCAGCTTCCTGGACCTTAATAAGTCTTGTTTCTGTGTTTCCACATGTATTCTCAGTTGACGACAATCGGCACTTCCGCGTAAAGCTGCACACACTGGTTTGGGAACCGCAAACGAAATTGAAATGGCACTCTACCCGTGAAAATGTTTTCGGATTGCTTTAATTCAGAAGCCTTTGCCTTTAAGTGATTAAAACATTATTCATATATATGAGCCTTGAAGAAGCCCAGGGGGGCGAAACGTACTTCGGCTGCTGATGCTTTTCATTGTGAACTCTAATTAAAGCATGAAGAAGAACCTGATTCAAGACTTTTTTCATCTTTCCTCAATCGAAAGGACATTTTTGATTTGCGGTCTACTGGATTAACATTTCTCCTGAGTGTCATCAATTTCCTCTCTTACTTTGTGATAGTTATCTTTTGGATTATAGATATAGTGATTTGGTGTGCCCTGATGTATTTGTGATTCTATACATCGGTATTTAGCATATAAGTCCACACAATTGTAAATGAAGCTCAATAATGCATCAATATTCAGTTGCCATAAAGTAAATTCTGATTAATAGCCTAATTACAGAAAGTACAATTTCATGAGTTTCTTCAATGTGTTTAGTATGATTTAGAACTTTACACAATATTCAACTGTTAGGTTAGTTAGACACACAGTATATAATATTTCTATATTTCTACACTCTAAGCACTCTTTTAGGGTGCATTGATTTGATTTGAGATTTATAAAGTGCAGAAATCACCCTAAGGCATCAAGGCGCTGGAAACCAGCCGTACGGAAGAGGATCATCAGTACACCCGCCCCAGATAAAGAACTAACCAGAAAAAAGCCATGTCTTAAGAGCATTTCTGAATGGCAGAAGAAGGGGGATGGTCCTTAAGGTAAGGGTTAAGGGAATTCCAGAGTTTGCTTACGACCACAGAGAATGCTCTATCACCCCATTTCTTTTCTTTGGTTCTTGGTACCGCCAGCAGCAGTTGGAAAGATGATCGGAGGGGTCTGCTGGGGGTGTACCAACTGAACATGGTTTTTAATCTTGAAGGATAAGGGAGATAAAGTACCTTATGTACCATGCTGAGTGATTTAAAGCTAATGTGTTTATTGATGGGGAGTCAGTGCAGTGTTTCTAAACCCTTCTCAGCAGATGTCTTTTGGAAACGCCCAGAACAAGTTTCGCCAATGCATTCTGCACCACCTGGAGTTTATACTGCGTGTTCTTATTAGAGTACAGGTACAGCGAGTTGCAGTTGTCGAGTCTGGCTATTACCAAGGCAAGAGCTACCTGTTTACGTGCCGGCCGTTGGATGAAGGGGGAGATTTTATTAAGCATCCTTATGATCCAGGTACAAGTGGAGATGTTGCGATTCATTTGGACATTAAAGTTAAGTTCAGTGTCCATCAGTATTCCATGATTCTTAGCCTTCTTGCCCGGGACAGGACAGCATCCTAAGGACTGGGGCCAGCACTTGCTGTTCCAGGTTTGATGTCCCTGATCCAAATATCACAACTTCTGTCTTATCCCCATTAAGCTTCAAGAAGTTACATGACATCCACTCTGCCACTTTAGTCATGCAACCCAGAATATTTTCTGATGTTGAACATGAGCCCTTGGGGATTGACACCATGATCTGCGTGTCGTCTGCATACGACACTACCTCCAATCCATAGGAGGGAATCACAGCCACTAAAGGTGCCACATAAAGATTGAAAAGTGTGGGGCTCAGCGATGAGCCCTGCGGCACCCCACAGGGTAGAACAAAGCATTCAGAATGAAAGTGCTGTAATTTTACCTTTTGAGATCTTCCCGTCAGAAATGAGGACAGGAGGGCTAGTGCTTGATGAAAGATGCCAAAACTGGAGTCTGTCCAGCAGCAGTAAAGGCAAGATGGTATCAAATGCTACCGACAGATCCAGGAGTATCCGCACCACGCCCTGTCCTTCATCCACAGTTGGACTGATATGGTCGGTGGCTGATATTAGGGTAGTTTCAGTCCCATGGTGTTTCCTGAAGCCGAACTGGGAGTCATTAAGGCAAAGTTGCTGTTCCGCAGTTTCCATCAGCTGGTTGTTAAGATGCAACTGCAAAAAATTTGCAGGGACTGGGAGCAGGGAGATGGGATATTAATTCTTACAGTCCCCTAGGTCTAAATTAGTTTTTTTTAAGAGAGGCCTAATAATGGCTTGCTTCCACCTGCGGGGATAGGATCCAGATAGGATCACATTATTCATAAATGCACAGAGGGGCTCTGCTATAATGTTAGCTGACATTTGAAGAGCTGCTGGTGCTGGAGCAGAGTTTTCTGTTGAAAATCTATTGGGTTTTTCAAGCTCTGGTTTGTCTATTGTCGAAAGAAATTAAAATTATTAATTTATAACTACTAATTATTTGTTTTGTGTAAATGTTCTGATTAATCAATACGAACTAATAAGAGAAAACTATACGTGGGGTTGCATTCATGTTATTTTCCTAATAATGTGCATGTTTAATTAAATAAATGTTGCTGAGTGCTGTTTATTTTAAAGCAGAAAAACGCTTTTGAAATGTCGTGTACTAATGCTTTTCTTGTGTTGCAAAGGCTAGATAATTACATACACATAAGGGTATTAGTGGGGTTAACACTGTTTAATCACTATGCTGTGGTAACGTTGTTTTTGTCTCTTTTAATTAAGATGGTACGTTTTGGCCTAGTGAAAGATGGCTGCCGTTTAAAGCCTACATTCGAGTGCTGAGATTTTGATGAGAAGGCCTTGCTGAACATGGTCGAGAGTCATTTGACCACAGTCTTCGCCTGGTTAAAAGTTTTCCGTGAGGACAGCAGCTTTGGGCGGACATCCAAGTGTCCTTGGAAGACAAAGGAGCCACAATGAACTTTGTGATCACCATGCTGGTTCCGAGGAAATATGAACATGAAAAAGAAACATTTTCAAGTTTTAGTTCCGTCTTCCGTCTTTTTATTTTTGTGATTTTTCTGAGCGGAGATTTTTCCAAATGTAGCGATGCTACATCCTTTCCTGCTCGCTCTGCTCAGCGGTTCAGCGGATATCTAAAACATTTTATGTTGCCTTCTTTTGTTAAAATTATTATAAATATACTAGACTAGAGAGGGTCTGTGGTCATTGCATTTTGGATTCTGAGGCCACTTCTTTCCGAACTTGCGTTGGTGAGGATCGATGCTGTGAGGACGGTGACTTGAGAGACTTCTATCGAGAGACCTGTCCTGACTCGTTTATGAAATTTAGCTAGAATAGGTAATTATGAGAATAATGATTTTGCTTTTGAATTGATTTTCTTTGAACTAATTTTAGATAAATTACCATTATTTGAAATACTGTGTTAGTGGTTATTTCTTGTCAATTATTGAGTACTCTATTTTGATTATTGTTGATTATTATTGGTTAAATCATGACTCAAGACAGTGTCAATTAGGTCTTATCGACCGTAGTGTAGATGCAGGGTGTTTAGAAGGTTTCCTTCCACAGGTTCAGTGCTGATAGAGTAATGTGAGTGTATGTTAGTGAAATGGGCCCAAGCGTATGATGAGTGTATGTGCGTGTATCTGTGAATTTACTCTATCCGTGGAAGTAGGGAGAATTTGTACACCCCAATCTGCACCAATTTCCTGGTAGCAGAATTTGATGGTTTTGATGATTGTCTTGATCTGATTAGATTGCTTGTACATTGGCTTTTTGATTTATTGATTATTGATTGATGATAGTATATGTACTAATACTATATGTTGAAGTCGTCATGTTGAGTTTTATGTAGTGCTTCTGGAATTTGGGAGCTGGTAGCAGTTCCGTAGTAGGGCAGAGGGAAGTATATGCTGCTCTCGGGAAAGACGGGATTGTTGGTCCTGTACGTATGCAGGAAAAACGTGTGACAATTGAAGTTGCGCGTCACATTGTCTGTGTTCGGAATTAGTGACATCGTCGTGTGTTACTATTAGAAATATTTCTGGTATAAAAGGAGTGCGTATGGTAGCGAAGGTTATCTGTAAAACTCTGGTCTTAAGTCCCAGGGATCCGTAAGGTTCACCGTTAAAGCTTATCGCGGGAGAAGTAATAGGTATTCTCTGAGCTTGTTTGAAGGACTGGGCAGAGGTAAACACTGCTTGGTTAACGTATGTTATAATTCTGTAGTGGGGCAGATTGTTCGCTGTTCTCGGGAAAGGCAGGATTCTGTGTGTATGTACTACATTTTCTTGTATGAATGTGCGTGAATGCCCATACATTTAGTTGATTGTAAGACTCTTTGGAGCAGTCCAAGAGGAAACAGTTAATGAATGCATGTTAGAAGGGCAGAGTAGAGGGATGTGCTACTGTGTCAACGGGATTCTTGTGAAATAGATTTTTCTTTACTATTCTTTGGTTAGCGAAGCAGACAATGGAGATGTTTATATGTTGTAACTAATAGATTTTGTAGAATCTGACACGAAGTCTACTGAGAAGTTTTGTAAAGGAGGGGTAGACGACTGACAGGAGACAGGAGCAGGAGAGACTGCAGCGACTGCTGACGTCAAACAGACCGCGCTCTGATTGGATATTAGATCAGAACAGTGCTCGCGCTGAGATTGGTGCGTTGGTGTGAGCCGCACAAGGATTGGAAAGAGTCACCTTATACTCTTGTGACGTAGACGCTCCAGGATTGGTGCGTTAGTGTGAGTCGCGCTGTTATTGGATAAAACATCGTACTATTCGGTTGTATTACGGAAGGGATTAGAAAGTTTGGTAAAAGCTAAAATGTATTACCAAGAAGAGAAAAAGAAAAAATCTTTGTTCAGAAAGATTAAAAATTGGTTCGACAAGGATAAAGATGTTAAAACGAGAGAAGGTGAATTGTTACCTCCATCGAAAACACCTGCATCCTTTATGGCTGCGAGATATGGGTATCATACCTGTATATGGTTGGAGAATTGGGTTAGGTATACTAAAGAAGATGGTGTTCTAGCATTTCCAGAACATGGTTCATTTAATCTGGCCGTGTTGAAAAATTTACGGGAAAAGATGTTGTGTCTTGACCCAAGACCAAGGCCGACACAGTTTGAAGCTTTAGTGGAATGGGAAGAGGAAGTACATGAGCGAGAAAAGCAGAGGTCTGGGGGAAACTATAGATATATGTTTGGGAGGTGACATGATCGTGAAACTCATCATGATCGAATGAAGAGATGGCGAGATGCTAGTATGACAGAGGGATTATACCCTATGAGAACAGTTGAAGAGAAGGGTACAGAAAGGGTTCCTGAGGCAGAAGTGAGAAGATATGGAGTTAATGAGTATGAGGATGAAGTCTTGAATGATATGATTTACAAAAGACCACCTCCATATAGACCAGAACCAGAAGAGAGCACACCAGTTGTTTCTCCGATAAGAGATACATTGCGTATCATTGAGACAAAAAATGTGACACCTGAGTTAAGAAGTGGTAACCCTTTCAGGGAGAGAGAGAATCGATATGGTGACGAGAATACGAGAGAATTAGCCAGAACTACATCGGAGTTGACTGAAAAGATTAGAGAGCTGACAAAGAATCTAGAAGCTGTTACGGTGCCTGTAACCATAGGTCCGGTTATGCCTGTTTTTGATAAGCAGAGGACGGGTGAAAATAGTTTGGTGATTCCATATGTTGGGAATAGATTGACAAGTTTGGCTGGTCCCTCAGGAGATTCAGGAAAAAGGACAGAAAATGATGATTTGAGACAATCCAGACATGAGACATGTAGTGAAGGATTAGAGATACAGTCTAATTCAAGATTGGATGCTAGTGAAGCTAGTTGTTCAGGGATGCCGATTTTAGAACCGCAGAAGAAAGTGGTTCCAGTGAGAAAATCTACTGAAATAACAGCTGAAGATTTGAATGAATGGATGAAAGTTCTTCAAAAGAGGGATAAAGATTCACAGGCAATTGATGTGGCTAGGTTACGTGTAGAATTAGGAGAGCTTGTTGCAGGGACAGTTCCTACGGAAATTTTGAAAAATCATCATGATGGTGAACTGTTATTTATGTGTAAAAATATCACCTGGAGAGCTAAAAATACACATGACAGATTAAGAGCAATAGCGAATGAGCACGGAGTTGACATTGATAAAGTGAAAGCTTTGCAGAAGTCTTACAGGATGGATTTCACGGACAAAAACATTGAAAATCTGAATGGTGCTGGTAGAACAGGACAGATTAAAGAGATGATCGCTTTATTGCGAAAATGGGGTGATGTTGAGAAGTGGAAGGATAGGTGGTACAAGAAAAGAGAAGAATCAGGGGATAGGACTTATTCAGCATTTCCTGTGAGAGAAAAAGAGAAAACAGTGGATGCTTATCCTATGAGAGAAATACCTGGAGGAGGATATGTACATGTTCCATGGACCAGACAGGATATTTTATCATTTACGAATGATTTCCCTCGACTGAGAGAAAAGCCCGTCGAGTGGTATAGGCAGGTAGACAGGTTTGTGAAATTGTCAAAAGTGCTGTGGATTGACCTGAATAGTCTGTTTGATATAATTGTTCCAGCAGACTTGTGGGCTGAGTGTAAAATAGTTGTAAGTTGGCCTACTGAGGAATATCCAAGAGATCAGACAACAGGAGCACCAGATCCAGAGGTAATGAGAAAGTATGAGCAGGTGATCGTATACCTGAAAAATAAAGTACCTCCAAAAGAGACAGACTGGGTTAAAATAGATCGAACACACCAGGAAGCAAAAGAATCGGTTCATGCTTTTTATGAGAGGCTGATACTGGCTTTTAAACAATTCAGTGGGGATGAGCACCTGGGTGACAAGGATTTGAGTCATTTTGTATACAGATTTGTATATGGCCTGAGACCTGAGATTAGTGAGAGAATTCGTGAGCATACAGTGGACTGGCAGAGTAAGAAAATAGATGAGATTTTGAGACATGCAAAATACTTCAGTGATGAAATTGAAGCAAAACAGAGAAAGCTGAAAGAGAAAGCAATGTGGGCACAAGTGAAAGTTGCGGAAAGACAGGAAGCACAGTTGGTGGAACAGGCGAATAATGCAGGAAATAATCCAGGGAATAGGCCCAGATATGCAGGGAAAGGAAAGGGGAATCTTGAGGAAGCCAAAAAGACGTTCCCGTGTCACAACTGTGGCCAACTGGGACATTGGAGATCTGAATGTACCAATCCACCATTAGTGAATAATGAGAATAAAACCTTAAATCAACAGGTGCAGAACGAAGGGATTAATCGACAGCAGCAACAACCTTCTGTTGTGAAACAGCAGAGTCAAGAGCCAAAACCGCCCTTGCCGCAGAATAGAGGATCACAAAAGTACAATCAGGATTCGGGATTCTACAATGATGAGCAGGTAAACAAACCAAGGCGTTCTAACCAGGTACAGCAGTACTTGTTAAAGAATGAAGGGAGTGAGTCTGAAGGTGATTATTGACGGTGCCGAAGAGAGGAGGAAGAGTGCATACTTGGTGCAACTCTAGAAATAGACCAGGCAGGACCATTTGTGGATGGGAAAATAAATGAAGAAGGTGTTACTTTTTTAGTGGACACAGGTGCGACAAGATCAACTGTCAGGTCAACAGATATTAGAAATCTTCCTCTCTCGGATGAAGCAATCCAAGTAGTTGGTGTAGCCAATACACAAATCAAGACACGTCTTACTGAACCAGTAAGGGTACAAATAGGTAAATTTTCAGACATGCACAGATTTATTGTCTGTGACACTAGTCCAGTGAACTTGTTAGGCAGGGATCTGCTTTGTAAAGTGAACTGTACAATTTTTTGTACACCGGAGGGAATAGCTTTTGAAACACCAGATGAGGATGTGTTGTACCGAATGACTCTAGAAAATAGAGAGAGTGAGTTAATTGGTGCATATGCTGTGTTTGATCCGGAGTTTGTCAAAAACAACAGGGTTATACCCAAATCACCCTGTGATACCTGGGTATAAGGGACAAAATATATATGCATGAAGAAAAGTATCACGGAAAAAATATATCTACAATCGTTCATGAAAAGAGCACATTTAATTACCCCTTCAAGAATATCAAATAATCATATAGAATACATCTGGCATCATTTACAATATATCACAAGAAAACAGGCGTTTATACAATGAAAGATACAAACACATATATCACATAACATCAATTAAATGTATAACACACAACAATTAACCCAAACGCAAACAATTTTCATCAGTGTCCCCTTCTAATTATCAGGCGGACCACTTGGAGGTAGTCAAACTAAAAAGTGGGGGACACAAGCAATGAGGGCAACTATGACCCAAACGTTATTTCAGGTGTCCCAACGACAGTCTGTGAATCACTGAAGCTCAGGTGACTCCTCCATCCAATATCTGTCGACGTGACCACGTTTCAGCCAAAGAAAACTTGAGGCCTCTTCAGGACAGGGGTTAAATGACAAATGTATCCTCTAAATATACCACTTCCAAAGCTGCTCACTAGATATCGTGGAAAACGTTCTTATAAACGCTACTCGCGCTTCTATACTGTTCCTTCCCTAGAGATCAAATCACCGGTTCTCCACACAGTTTTCGGTCAAAGTCGGGCAGTCTCTATGCGGGAATCTTCATTAACACGCCAATCCAAACCACAACGGGGGCCGAAGCAACGTGTTTGATCCGGAGGATTTGCCTCAAGAGCTGAGAGACACAGTGAAAAGGACAGTTTGGGATTTTACTGGAGAGGATGTGGGATTGATGAATAATGTAGATCCTGTGAAAATTGCAGTGAAAGAAGGAATTACTTATCCTAACATTCCTCAGTACAAAATGACACCAGAAATAATTGAGGGAATAACTCCTATTATTGAGAAAATGATTCAGCAAGGAGTTTTAAGAGAACTATTGAGTAGCCCGTGTAACTCACCGATAATGGGGCTAAAGAAACCTAATGGGAAGTTCAGGATTGTACAGGATTTGAGAAAAGTTAATCAAATTGTGGTGGCATGTTGTCCTATTGTGCCAAATCCGTCAGTGATTTTGTATCAGATTCCACATGATGCTGAGTGGTACACAGTGATTGATTTGTGTCATGCTTTCTTTTCAATTCCATTGCATCATGACAGCCAGCCGATTTTTGCATTTAGGTTTGGCCAGCGTATTTTAGCATGGTGTCGTATCCCACAGGGGTATACGGAGAGTCCTTCGATATTCAATCAGTTATTGAAAAAATCATTGGAGAGCTTGATTATGCCTGAAAATTCAGTACTAGTGCAGTATATTGATGATTTGCTTGTGGCATCAAAGACACGTGAAGCTTGTGAAGTAGATACCATAGCTTTACTGAATCATCTGGCAGATGGAGGGTTAAAGGTATCTCCAGCTAAATTGCAATTTTGCAAGAAAGAGGTGCATTATCTTGGACACAATATTGAGAAAGGTCTAAGAAAAGTGACTGATGGCAGGATCAGAATTATCAGAGAAATGAAAGCCCCAAAGACCCAGAGGGAAGTGAGAATGTTCCTGGGAATGGTGGGTTATTGTCGTCAGTGGATAATTAATTTCTCCCTGATAGCAAAGCCACTAATTAAGCTGACAAAAAGTGAGATGACAGATCCATTGGAACTAGATGGAGAACAAATGGCAGCATTTGAGGAGCTGAAGAGTAGAATGTGTGAAGCCCCTGCTTTGGGTATGCCAGACTATGAGAAAGAGTTTGAATTGTACTGTAGTGAGAGAAATGGATGTGCACTTTCAGTGTTAATCCAGAAGCATGGATTACTGAGAAGGCCTATTGCGTACTTCTCATCGACACTTGACCCTGTAGCTGTGGGTTTACCAGGTTGTCTGAAATCTGTGGCTGCAACATGCAGAAGTCTGGAACAGAGTGAGGGAATTATAATGGGATATCCTGTAAGGGTATTCGTACCTCATAATGTGGCAATTCTTTTGACAAGAAGCAGAACTCAGTACATGTCACATAGTCGGCTGACTAAATATGAGAAAGTCATTCTGGGAGCATCAAATGTGACTCTGGAGAGATGTGTGAATGTGAATCCAGCGACATTATTGCCGGATATTGAAAATGTGGGTGTGAAGACAGAAGATGATCACAATTGTTTGGATGTGCTGGATTACTGTACAAAACCGAGACCAGACATAAGGGATCTTCCCTTACTTGAGAGTGATCATGTGCTGTTTGTAGATGGATCATGTCTGAGGAATGATGAGGGTGTGCTGAGTGCAGTATATGCAGTGTGCAAGGTTTCAGAAGTGATGGAAGCATCACCATTGAAAGGAGTGAAATCTGCACAAGTTGCAGAATTGGTGGCATTGACGAAAGCTTGTGAGATTGGGAAAGATCTGAGAGTGACTGTGATGACTGATAGTCAGTATGGATTTGGAGTTGTGCATGATTTTGGCCAACTTTGGCTACAGAGAGGTTTCTTGACGTCGAGTGGGACTCCAATAAAGAATGCTGAAGTGATTGGGAAATTGCTTGAGGCGATACAGCTGCCTAAAGAATTAGCAGTTGTGAAATGTGCTGCTCATGGACAAGGAGATGATTTTGTGACAGTTGGAAACAGATTTGCCAACGACATTGCACAATATTGTGCTAAGAACAATCACTCGATTAATAGGGAACGAGAAGGGGAAATGTCTTTTTGTTCTGTGATGTTTACTAATGTTCTAGAAACGTGGGATGAAGTGAAACAGTTGCAGGATGAGGCAGGAAAGGAAGAAAAGAAAGACTGGATCAAGGCAGGTTGTGCCTCAAGAGAAACAGACCATGTTTGGGTCTATAGAGATGGCAGACCAGTCATGCCTAACTCTATGCTGTCGACAATGGCAAGGATGTATCATGGCCAGGGACATTTGGGAAGGGATGCGATGATCAGGTCTTTTAAACAGACTTGGTACAATGCAAAGTTCAGGACAATTGCAGAGAGCATCTGTCAAAGATGTTTGATTTGCCAGCAATTTAACACTGGGAAAAAGACAGTGGTGAGTCTGGGAACGATAGGCAGAGAAGGTGGTCCTTTCACGAGAATGCAGGTAGATTTCATTGAAATGCCCCAAGTGAACAGGCTGAGGTATGTTCTAGTGGTAGTCTGTTTGTTCTCAAGATGGGTGGAGGCCTATCCGACTAGGAGAAATGATGGAATAACAGTGGCAAAGTTACTGTTAAGAGAGTTGATTCCTAGGTACGGGTTTCCAGTAACGATTGAGTCTGATAGAGGTGGACACTTCTATAATGAGCTCATGAGTTTGATTTGTGAAGCATTGAGCATACAGCAGAAGCTACATTGTGCATACAGGCCAGAGGCTTCTGGCGTAGTTGAGCAGATAAATGGCACAATCAAGAACAGGATTGGTAAGATGTGTTTAGCCACTGGAATGAAATGGCCTGATGTCTTGCCTCTAGTGCTAATGACTATTAGATCTACTCCAGATAAAACTACTGGGTTGAGTCCGCACGAGATTTTGATGGGACGTGCAATGCGTCATGCATTTGTACCTGTCAATAAGTTGATGACAATAACTGATGACATGATTTTGGATTACTGTAAAGGCCTGGCTGACGCAGTTCATTCTGTGTTTCACCAGGTTGGAGAAGAAGCTACCACACTTGAGAAGAAGCAAGCTCATGATCTGAGTCCAGGGGACTGGGTGAGGATTAAAGTACACAGAAGAAGAAATTGCTTGGTTCCAAGGTGGGGAAGGCCAAGACAAGTTATTTTGACTACGACAACTGCAGTGAAGTGTGCTGGTGTGAAAAACTGGGAACATGCGAGTCATACTCTGAGAGTTCCAAACCCAAAGGATGGGACTGGCAAGGAGTATTTTGAAGAATCAGATTCCAGTGATGATGAAGACCCAGAACCAGTGAGAAAAAATCAAAGTTCAGAAAAAGAAGCAGAAAAGACTTCAAGAGAACCATTGAGAGTCTCAGAAGGGAGATCAGATTCTGTAAGAGAGCCTGAAGTTTCAAAAAGCAGTGGAGGAAAAAGAAGAGAAAAAAGCAGTTCCACAGAGACTACTCCTGAATCAGAAGAGGAGATTGAAGAACCACTTGAGATTATACCTGAAGAAGTAGGGTCAGAAGAAGATAGAGAGGGACAGATTGCGGAAGACCCCCGAGGAGGTGTAGGGAACATTCCTGATAAGGTAGGTGAAGGGACAAGTAGACAGCAAGAAGATTGCGTGTCGGAGACTCGAGGAGGGAAAGAAGTAGGGAAGTCTCAAAAAGTGGTGAAAAAGACTGTGGAGCGAAAGAAAACTGCTGAAGAACAAGAGGCATTTGAAACAGAATCGGATGAAAGTGAGAATGAAAAATCAGAAGGTCGAGTTCTAAGAAAGAGAACTTGGATTGGAGAAAGAAATAATACAGAAACAAGACCGAAAAAGGTTGTAAGAGGAGATTTTGGCCTAACAACAGAGTAAAGAGGCTGAGATACAGACTAATAAGAGCAAATACATCGAAAGCTGAACAAGTGAATGAGGTGTCGAGTCAAAATGAAGTAAAAAGAAAGGAGCAAAAGGAGTCAAGAGAACCCGAGGAGATAAAGAGAATTAGAAGACCCAACCAAAAGTACAGATCACCGGAATGGTCTTATGTGGCACTGTCTGAAGGAGGAGAAGAAGAAGAAACAGTGAATCGAGACAATCCGGAGGGGATCTTGAGAAAAGTGGTTGAGGAAAAGGAAAAATCTGTTGGAATCTTAAAAGTTATCCTGACTGACATTGGAGAAGAGTCGGATGCACAGGATGTTGTTGATGATCTGATACAATTTGATGTTGCTGAAGAAGAAGAAGTGAAAAGTGATGAATATCCAAATTGAGTGAACTGAAGAAATCATTTGGAGAAAAGTGAAAAGGAGAAAGTCTGAAATTCAGTTGTCTGAAGTGATAAAAAAAAAAAAAAAAGAATAGCAGTAGTAGAGGCTAAGTCAAAAGACACGGTCAAAGTAGTAAAATGGCTAATATAGAGAATAATCAAAGTAAATGTGCCTTTTTGAAAAGATGGTGTAGAATGTGCTGTTGCTGTACTGGATTATTGATGCTACTATGGGGTGTTTTAGCTTTATTAGTTACATTTAGAGTTACAATAGGTACATTTGAAATACATACTGAGAATGAGACTAATGTAGAGAAAAGTTCACAAAAAGTAGTTCCAACTAGAATTAGTAGTACTTACATGCATAAAGATAGGTCAATTAATGATTTTTCTAGCAATGTTTTTTCGAAATTGTTGTATGAATATGTGAAGACAATGGAAGTGAGGGATTGCTACGTTTGTATGCAATTGCCTGCATCCGTTTCAGAGGGTGTTACTTATCACCATTTACCAGCTACGTATGGAATTTCTTGTAGTGTGTTAAGTAGTGTTTTTTATTTGCTAGGGAAAATAGGTTATGAGATGTCTAACAAAGATAGTATTTTTGGGCAATTGCCTATGAATGAAAAGCTGAATCCAGCTAAAGAAGCTAACATTTTTGGTGAGATTTTCATTGAAAAAGAAGAATTAACATTAGATTACATTTTTAAGAATAATTTAACTTGCAGTTTGAAAGAAGAGGAGAAAGCTCTCCTAAACATGGTGGAGGAAAGGAGATTGAGCATGCATGAAAAGGCAGGGAAATACAAAGTGAGTGAGACAATTTGGGACATTGAGATGGGAAAAGAATTGAGAAATGGAGCTAGTCCAACTTTAGCTTTAGATGCACCACAGAAGGGTAAGCTGTGTATTACAAGAAGGAAATCCCAATATGATACATACTTTGTTGGGACTAGTGAGTGTCATGATACATACATCATTGCAACAGGATGGGGTTTTAGAGGAGGAGAGGATCCAGTTTTCCCAGGAGTGTATTATGTTTGTGGGAACAAGGCTTATTACAAGTTGCCTGACCATTGGTATGGCACGTGTTATGTGGGCCTGGTCTTTCCAAAGATTTTTCATATAGATAGAATAGAAGATGTAGAACATATTAATTTATTAACACGTTTTAAGAGAGAAACTTGGTCAGAAATAGTGGGTGACATCTTTGGAGCTTTAATTCCAGCAGTGGGAATTTCTTTGAATGCATATGGAATTCGGAAACTGTCAACAGTGGTGGATCGCTTATCGACAAATACCGCTGGAGGGTTTGTTTTGGTAAATACGGAATTGATTGCCGTACGTGCCATGTCTATGCAAAATCGACTTGCCCTTGAAATTCTATTAGCCAAGGAGGGTGGGGTCTGTGGAATATTGAAAATTCAACATTGTTGCACTTACATTCCAGACGAAAGCAAAGACCTGAAGGTCTATATCAAAAATATTACTGATTTGCATGAAGAATTAGTACCACTAGAAGCTGAGAGTATTTGGACTAAAATAGCTAATAAAATAGTTGCTGTTAAGAGTTTTATTGCAAAAATAGGTAGTACTATTATAGGTAAGATATTGTTTCCTTTGACTTGTATAATTGTTGCTTTATTGATACTAAGATTGGTGTGTTTGTGTTGTAAAAACAGGGGAGGGAAAAAGAAATTAATTAAAAGAAGTATTGAAAGGAGAAAAAGAGATCCACAAGAAATAGAATTAGAAAAATTGAGGGAGAGTGTTTATTTGGAGACAAAGAGGGATGATGAAAGGGAGTCTGGTGTCTAGTGTTGTGAAAAAGAAAAAGACATTTCCAGTTTCTCCTAAAAAATTGGGATTAAATTTTACAAATTTTTTTTTGGGGTTGTTTATTTGGTGATAATATCACCAAAGGGGGGATTGCTGGAGCAGAGTTTTCTGTTGAAAATCTATTGGGTTTTTCAAGCTCTGGTTTGTCTATTGTCGAAAGAAATTAAAATTATTAATTTATAACGACTAATTATTTGTTTTGTGTAAATGTTCTGATTAATCAATACGAACTAATAAGAGAAAACTATACGTGGGGTTGCATTCATGTTATTTACTAATAATGTGCATGTTTAATTAAATAAATGTTGCTGAGTGCTGTTTATTTTAAAGCACAAAAACGCTTTTGAAATGTCGTGTACTAATGCTTTTCTTGTGTTGCAAAGGCTAGATAATTACATACACATAAGGGTATTAGTGGGGTTAACACTGTTTAATCACTATGCTGTGGTAACGTTGTTTTTGTCTCTTTTAATTAAGATGGTACGTTTTGGCCTAGTGAAAGATGGCTGCTGTTTAAAGCCTACATTCGAGTGCTGAGATTTTGATGAGAAGGCCTTGCTGAACATGGTCGAGAGTCATTTGACCACAGTCTTCGCCTGGTTAAAAGTTTTCCGTGAGGACAGCAGCTTTGGGCGGACATCCAAGTGTCCTTGGAAGACAAAGGAGCCACAATGAACTTTGTGATCACCATGCTGGTTCCGAGGAAATATGAACATGAAAAAGAAACATTTTCAAGTTTTAGTTCCGTCTTCCGTCTTTTTATTTTTGTGATTTTTCTGAGCGGAGATTTTTCCAAATGTAGCAATGCTACATCCTTTCCTGCTCGCTCTGCTCAGCGGTTCAGCGGATATCTAAAACATTTTATGTTGCCTTCTTTTGTTAAATTTATTATAAATATACTAGACTAGAGAGGGTCTGTGGTCATTGCATTTTGGATTCTGAGGCCACTTCTTTCCGAACTTGCGTTGGTGAGGATCGATGCTGTGAGGACGGTGACTTGAGAGACTTCTATCGAGAGACCTGTCCTGACTCGTTTATGACATTTAGCTAGAATAGGTAATTATGAGAATAATGATTTTGCTTTTGAATTGATTTTCTTTGAACTAATTTTAGATAAATTACCATTATTTGAAATTCTGTGTTAGTGGTTATTTCTTGTCAATTATTGAGTACTCTATTTTGATTATTGTTGATTATTATTGGTTAAATCATGACTCAAGACAGTGTCAATTAGGTCTTATCGACCGTAGTGTAGATGCAGGGTGTTTAGAAGGTTTCCTTCCACAGGTTCAGTGCTGATAGAGTAATCTGAGTGTATGTTAGTGAAATGGGCCCAAGCGTATGATGAGTGTATGTGCGTGTATCTGTGAATTTACTCTATCCGTGGAAGTAGGGAGAATTTGTACACCCCAATCTGCACTACTGGTAGGCAGGCTTCTAGGAGTGATCCTGCATGGGTTCTCATGAGATATTGTGCGACCAGTAGGGGCAAGAGATTAGAGAATTTTGAGAGACCTATGGTCTTGATGCTAGGACCAGATGGCACCCCATGGGTATGCCAGCTGAATACCGATGAGTGACTGGACAGCCAGAAGATAGGATCAAACCTGTGTGGATATCCATTATTTTAGAATGAAAAAAGTGGCTAACTGGTCACAAAAGCTTGTGAGGTCTCTTGTTCTGCTCTGGGTTGAAAACCAGAGAGCTGTTGTACTAACCTTAATAGATCTTTTGTGGAAGATGAATTTTCAATTTTATGCGTACAGTATTTGAATTTTTCTTCCATCAATGCGAGCTTGTATTCCTTGATACTTATTTTATATAGCATTCTTTCTTGCTCATCTAAAGTTTTTCTTCAGGCCCGCTCAGAACGACGGCAGGCTTGTTTAGGCAAGCTGAGTCTATCATTGAACCAGGGAGCCGAAGGAAGATGCTTTCTATGGGTATGTGTCTTCAGAGGGGCCAGTATATTACCTGCAGATTCTAGCCATGTCACAAAGGCCTCTGCCTCATAATTAGAATCCTCTTGTATTATGCAGGGTATACTATTTAGAGTATTGGCTAGGATCTCGGATGAGACCACTTTATAATTTCTAGATTTATCCAGAGGGTGAGGAATTCTGCGATTACTAGCTATAGATGGAAAGGAGAGATCAAAAGAAACTGCTCTAAGGTCAGTCCAACAGATAGGAATAGTTTTTTGATAAGTAATTCTTATATCATTGGTAAAATTTCCATCCAGCGTATGTCCCGCCTTGTGATGGAGCAGTTACTAGTTGATGTAGACCAGGACTACCAAACATCTTTAATAGGGCGCTAGAATCTTGGTTATCCATCTCTTCTAGGTGAAAATTAAAATCACCTAGAATGGTCATTCATTTCTCCGCTAGAAAAGGTTCTAGAAGCTGTTTAAGTTCATAAAGAAATGGCAGTCTTGGACCTGGGGGTCTGTGGATCAGCAGTCCCCCGAAGGAGCAGGTGGCTGAAATAATAATAAGTACAATATATTTTCTCATATTCATTGTCATTCTCAAAAACGTGTGCAAGGTGCACATACATTTTATATATGTGTTTTCGTTCTCATATTCAGTTTATGTATTGTGCAAAGAATAACGAGCTTTTAAAACTTGATCAATTCCCCCTTTGATGGTGATTCAAGCTGTCACATCAGATGTCAGAGATCTCAGTTTAGTTGTTCTCATTATTTTTCACCTGAAATCTTCCTGCGCTTTAATTTCATCATAATATTGACTTTGTTTATCTTCTGATTTACTTCTGCTCTCTTTCTTTTCACTCCTCATTTTCTCTGTGACCTCCTACACATTTTAACAGTCACTGTCACCAACAATATACACGGGGCAATTATCAATAGTGGTCTCAAGATTTTTCCCACAATTCCATTTCATTGGTTTCCCAACCATTTGCTAACAGCAGAGAATCCATTCCCTGTGGATTCACAGGTACATCAGTCCTTTCAGGTCTTTGTCTTGGTCGGTACTACTTTTGATTTAACACCATCAACGTTCAAGATTCCATGAAGTAACTCACTAGGTGTAAGAGTGGCAACACTGGCATATTTTCCCACACTAGTCATGGGAATCGGTTGTCCGTCCTGGGCACACAAGTTAATATACAAAAGACCATTCATTGCTGGAGCTTTCAATGTGCTAGTAGCAAAAGTTCATGTCACATGGTTGTATCAATATTGTATTGGAATATGTTTTGACTGACTGCAGAATGCAGTGGGAATGTAATAGAAAGTTACATGAGTGAGAGGTGAAGTAAGATTCTTTCTCATAGACATCCTTAGAAAGTGCAGGCCTAAAGAATAAAGTCATTTAGGCATTAAAAGAAAACACATCATAATGTATATATAGGTGCACATTTTGATATACACTGGTGTGATTCAATTAATACATTTGTCAAGGTAGTCAAATGTCATAAATTGTTTTATGAAATCATTCAAAAGTGAGTATGACCTATTGGCACATTTGCAAAGTGTATTCATGTAACTTAGGTACATACATAATTATACAATTTTCGTTTTAGGAAATCTAAGACTCTATTAATATAAAGATTAAGTATGGAAAGTTTTAGCTTTCTAACTAGTTGCATATTAGTTTTGCACCAACTTTTCAATGTCAGTGGTGCAATGCAATGAGAGTAAAATAATGATTTTCTTCAATGAATATACATTGGTATTTAGCATATAATTCCACACAATTGTAAATGAAGCTCAATAATGCATCAATATTCAGTTGCCATAAAGTAATTTCTTATTAATAGTGCAATTGCAGAAAGTACACATTTATGAGTTTCTTCAATGTGTTTAGTATGATTTAGAACTTTATACAAAATTCAACTGTTAGGATATAATATTTCTACAATTTCTACACTCTAAGCACTCTTTTTACGGTGCTTGTACAATACGTTTTCTCATAATCATTGTCATTCTCTAAAACGTGTGCAAGGTGCACGTACATTTTATATGTGTGTTTTCGTTCTCATATTCAGTTTATGTGTTGTGCAAAGAATAACCAGCTTTTAAAGCTGGATCACACTCAACTAAGTCCATTGTTGAAAATCATCTTTAAAGGCCGCTGAACCCTCACCCAAGTTTGGGTGGTGGTGCAGTGCAAAATTGCCCACCTTCCCAGGTCACAAATGCGTCACAGATACTTAAAAGAAACATGGCATGAATGAAAACTTAGCACATGCATCCTGGTGGTAGAATGAACCAATGTATTTGTTGCACTTGACATAATTATTGCATTCACTTTAGGACTAGAAAATGTACTCACACTATGGGCCCGATTATGACTTTGGCGGCGTGGCACCATATCCGCCCTGCGGCCGCACCGCCAAAGCCGTGGTCAGACCACCCGCCAGATTAGGGGTTTCCTCCTGTCTGGCAGACTTTTTATTGGTATTCCCACAGCAGTGCTTCTAAAAACGGGCTCCGCAATGGGAACGCCAAAAACAGATCCTGCACCGCATGGACTGAAAAGTCAATGTTGTGCAGGAACTTGTATGCATGCACCCAGAGGGGCATAATTTGTGCCCCTCTGTGTGCATCCACAGGGTGCTGAGGCACCAGGCGGGCCTGTAAGACCCCCTCTGGTTCCTCTCCCCCAGTGTTTTCATGGCGGAGGAGCTGCCATGAAAATCCTGACGGGGAGGAAACTCCTAATATGCTTGGTGGGACCGCGGCAGTCCGCACAAGCATCTGAATGCCTCTACACTGCTGCAACACCACCACGGAATGGCAGATCCCTGGTGGCTGCGACGAGACTGTAGTGGTCCTACTGCCCACTGACACGCCCTCGCAAGTCTGGCAGTCCGTGCACCGTGGAAGTCATTTGCGATCATTGTATATTATTGATTGGAAATTACATTTTTTAAAGCATTTCAAAGCCTAGTGAAGGGAGATGTGACAGTGCCTGTTAGGAAGGGTTTGGCTCACACAATAGCAGAAACTCACTGAGAAAGATGGTCCATTAACATTTTCTCGTTATGGGACAGTTGATTTGAGAATCATTGAGCATTTAAGGAGTACGATTTATGAAATTAAACCGATTCCTTGACCTGCACAATACGAAGCACTTAATGCCTGGGAACATATGGCTCATCTTAGGCAGAGAGAGATTTGAAGGGAGAGTCAAGAAAGCCATACGCATTTGCAGGGATGCTAGATGGGATGCAGAACCGAAATCCTGGAGAACTGACATGGAGCTAGACTATATCCTGCATTAACAAGAAAGGAAGACAGGAAAGGGAAACACAAGGATAAGAAAAAGAAAAAAGAGACAGATGGTACAGAGAACAAAGCTGAGGACAGTGACAACAATTCAAATGAGGATTTGTGACTGAATTACTGTTAAACCATGTACCTCCATACAATGACACCCAGACCTGTGGCGCAAGTAATGTACCTATAAGTGAAATGTTTGATGTGCCCACAGCACCAGTAAATAAGAATTCTAATCCGATGGGGGAGAATTCAGGCTTGACAGTCTCTTCGACTTCACGTGCTCTAAATGCCCCAGATGCATTGCCCTTTTCTCTCACAATTGGTCCTGTAGTTCCTTTGTATAACCTGGAGTAGCAGGAAATACTGCACATACTTTGGCTGCTCCTATGGAATGAATGCAATCAATAGCAATTCAGTGGGCTCAACAATGAGAGCTATTACTCAGACTCCTCTGGTTCAGACACAAGGGAATACTCCATGTAATGTGAGTGCAGACCCGACGTTAAATCAGACAGAGTTTGACCTCACAAGGACATTTCCTCAGAGATCATCACCCTTTTTCCTGCCCAATTCAATTGCACCTCCGAATGTGAATTACAATACTCCTATAGCAGAGGTTCTTATGGGAACTCCAACGTCTGACATTACCCTTTTGAATCCACCACCTGGTGTAAGTAGTGGTACCTATAGCAGAGAAATAATCCTTAATAGCCCAGCAGAACAGCCAGGAATTTGATGATTGGCTCAGAGGTATGGACACCCCGGCAAGTAGTGGGAATCCTGGAATGAATGGAACAACTGCTCAAGTCCCAGAGAGAAAAAGGGTAATGGATGTGGCTGAACACAAAGTAGAAATTAGAAGAAATGATAATTGGAACTCTTGATGTGTCATGACTGAATGCCTACCAGGATGATGAACTGTTGTTCCTGTGTGAAGATATTATCAAATGTGCAGGACAGGCTCATGAAAGATTGTCTAAATTGGCTTCAAGACATGGAATTGATTTACAGCAATCCAAAGTTTTACAACAAAGTTACAGGTTAACCTTTAGTGACAGGGATCTCGGTAACATGTGTCCACCTGGAATTAATTTACAGTTCAAGGAATTATTTGCATATGTTCAGAAATGGAGTGGATTAGATAAATGGGAAGGTTGATGATCAAAGAAAAAGGAACCAAAGAAAGTTAGGGTGCAAATGCCTCGGTTGGAACAGAGGTAGAAGATGAGGAGGGTATGTCCATATACCATGGAGCAGACTGATCTTGCATCATTCACAAATGATTTTCCAAAATTAAGAGAGAGCCCAGTGGAATGGTACAGACAGGCTCACCGATTAGTATAATATCAAAAGTTTTATTGAAAGATTTGGATACTTTATTTGAAATTGTGGTACCAGGTGATTTGTGGGGTGAATGGAAGGTTTCTTTAAATTGGCCCGAGGTGGAGCCGATGAGACATCCCCAATCAGATGCTCCATCACCATTGGTAATAAGAAAGTATAACCAGTTGAATACATTGTTTATATTGAAGATCTCTCCTAAAGAGAATGATTTGGTCACAATTGACATACTTGCTTACTATGAGAGGCTGTTGCAGGCATTTACACAGTTCAGCAGGACAGAGGCCATTGAGGTAAAGGATATGGAACATTTTGTTTTCAGGTTTGTGTATGGATTGAAGCCAGAGGTTAGTTCCATGATTTAGCAGCTTTTGATTTGTTTGCAAAGTAAGCCCATTGTGGAGATATTGAAATATGTTAAATACTGCAGTGATGAATTGGAGATGAGACACAAGAAATTGAAAGAGAAATTAATGATAGCACAAATGAAAGCTGCACAGAGAGGTCAGAATCAACAGTTTGTAGGGAATACTAGTACCACGCATGGAGAGTATCTGCAGGGAGCTCCGATGATGCAAGGTGGTAATGGGTTTCAACAGCAAGGGGTTTCAACCACAAATCAGAGGACGTGGTGTCCCGATTGATCCTAGTACAGGTGTTGAGGTGCCAACTTTGAAGAAGACTTCATCCTTCCATGTTTGTGGCAGGTTAGGGCATTGGAGTACGAGTGTTGGTTTAATGTTAGTAACATGGTTAATGGGAATCAGGTTCAGATTAGGGGATTTGTACAATCACAGGCAAATAATATGGTTCAGACACAGCAAGTACAGAGACAGAGAGTTCACAATCCCAATGTGCGCCAGTCTCAGGTGATGCAGGTTCCACAAGCTCCAATGGCATTACCAAGTGTAAATGTCCAAATCAAATTCCCAGTGGAAACATTAATCTCTTTGTAAATTAGGGTATATTTTAACAGTACTCTATGATTTAACCAGATGATGATTTTAGCTCAGACTTGTCGCAATTATGGGTCTGAGAGAGGAGGAGGATTGCATACTTGGTGCAACCTTAGAGGTAAACCAGAGTGCCCCATACGTGGATGGTGAGGTGACTGGAAATCTCATTACATTCCTCATTGACACTAGTGCTACCCGCTCTACTGTGAGAATAGCAGAGGTTCCCATCCTACCCCTCTCGGGACAAAGAATCCAAGTTGTAGGAGTTGCAAATAAACAGATGACTATCCCAGTTTCAGAAGCGGTACCCGTCAAGATGGGGTCCTGTGAGGATTTGAGGAGAATAACTGATTTGTCGTGTATGATTCGAGTACTGTAAATTTGCTTGGATAAGATGTCTTGTACAAGCAGAATTGTTCTATTTGCTGTACTCCAAATAAAATCGAGTTTCAGACTTATGATGTGGACATTGCCTTTAAACATGTCAGACAGGGATCAGAAATTGGAATGTACCCTATGTTGACAAACAGCGATTTGCCCCCAAAGTTGAGAGACACAGTGTGACCTGGAGTCTGGGAATTTTCAGGTAAAGACATTGGACTTATCAAAGGTGTTGAACCAGTCCACTTTACAGTAAAGCCAAATGCTGAGTACCCGAGAATCCCACAATATATTCTGACCACTGGGACCATTGCTTGGATTACTCCTGTGGTTGACTCAATGATTGAGGAAGGCATTCCGAAGGAGTTTATGGGGAGTCCATTTAACTCACCCATCATGCGTTTGCAGAAACCCAATTGCAAGTACCGCATAGTGCAGGATTTGAAAAGGGTTAATTTAATTGTCATTCCTTGTTGTCCTGTGATACCGAATCCAGCTGTGATTTTGTTTCAGATTCCATGTGAGGCAGAGTGGTTCTCTGTCATTGACTTGTGTCAAGCCTTCTTTTCTACACCATTGCATTAGGCTAGTCCGTTTCTCTTCACTTTCCATTTCGGCACCCGTGTTTAGGCATGGTGCCGAGTACCACAAGGGTATATGGAGAGCCCCTCAATCTTTAACCAGATACTCAAAAAGAATTTGGAATCCTTGGTGATGCCCTATTCCTCAGTTCTAGTGCAATACATTGATGACCTACTGGTGGTGTCAAAAGACACAGGATGCTTGCAAACGAGACACAACTGCACTCTTGAACCACATAGTTCAGAATGGACATAAAGTGTCCCGACCAAGTTGCAATCAATCAATCAATCACTAAGCATTTGTAGAGCACAGCATTGTTACCCCTGGGGGTATCTGGGCGCCGGAGTGCGAGGTCTCTGTAGACATGCCAGGTCATGAGGAAACGGCGGAAAGATGGAAGAAACTAGCAGAAAAAAGCAACACAGAGGGTAGAAAAATGAGCGAGCAGAAAAGGCAAAACAGAGAGCAGAAAAGCAAGAAGAAAAGGCAAAACAGACGGCAGAAAAACGAGCAGAATAAGACAAAACAGAGCAGAAGAGGCAAAATAGAGGGCAGAAAAATGAGCAGAAAATGCCAGATGGCAGAAAAACAAGCAGAAAACAGAGCAGAAGAGGGCAAACCAGAGAGCAGAAAATGAGCAGAAAATGCTAAACAGAGGGCACCAAAATTAGCAGAAAAAGCAAAACAGAGCAGAAGAATACAAAACAGAGGGCAGAAAAGGCAAAATGGAGGGCAGAAAATG
This sequence comes from Triturus cristatus, assembly GCF_964204655.1. Lineage (NCBI taxonomy): Eukaryota > Metazoa > Chordata > Amphibia > Caudata > Salamandridae > Triturus > Triturus cristatus. The sequence continues at coordinate 470,121,866 of NC_140590.1, read as the reverse complement.
AGCAGAAAAGGCAGCAAAACAAGCAGAAAATGCAAAACAGAGGGCAGAAACATTAGCAGGAAAAGGTAAAACAGAGGGCCGAAAAACACACAGAAAAAGGAAGAAACGAGCAGGGGAGGCACAAACAGAGGGCAGCAGATAGACAGGTAACAGAGGGTAGCGGACTACAGGCAAGCTAGACAGGAGGACTTTCAGAGGGGGAGCTGGCACAAGGACCAGCTGTAGTAGTTGAAGTTGCAGTACTGTAAGAAATAAGTCCTGTATCTAGGACATTTCATTGAAATGAAACAAGGAAGATGTCACAAGAGAAAATCTCGGCGTTTCTGAAAATGAATCCGCCAACAACCCAGAAAGAAGTCAGGATCTTCTTGGGAATGGTGGGCTATTGTCAACAGTGGATTCCCAACTTTTCTCCGATGGGCAAGCCTTTACAGAGGCTGACACACAAAGATGTACCAGATGGGATGACAGCTGCATGTATGTCTTCTCAGAGCTGAGAGAATGTCTCTGCTGTGCCCCAGCACTGGGAATGCCTGATTATAATAACTATTATAATAAATGTTTTGCTTTGTTTTGCAGTGAAAGAGAGGGCTGAACTCTCTCAGTGCTAACCCAGATGCACATGAATGCCTGCATGACATATTTTTCTGCCACTCTAGATCCCATAGATGCTGCTTTGCCTGGCTGTTTTAAAGCTGTTTCCTTTCACTAGTGTCAGCATCGAGGAATCCAAGAGCATTGTTATGGGTCACCCCTTGACTGTTTTTGTTCCCCACTCAGTCGAAATGTTGTTAGCATGCACCAGAACCCAGCATCTTACCAATAGTCAGTTTACCAAGCATGAGCAAGTCATCAATGCCTATCCCTGGGAATTAATTTGTTGAAGGTGAAGTTGGGCATGACTGTCTGGATGTTACTGAACTATGCATCAAGCCGAGACCTGACATACAAGATGGGCCACTTCCGGAATCAGATTATGTGCTGTTTGTTGATGGCTCCTGCTTAGGAGTTCAGGATGGATACCTGAGAGTTGCCAAAACAGTCTGTATTGTTTCAGGTGTTGTCGAAGCCACCTGGCTTCAAGACATTTTCTCAGCACAAGTGGCAGAATTGTTTGCTCTTACTATAGCATGCATGTTTCAGACCAGCTGAAAGTGACAATTTTCACTTGTAGTCAGTACAGCTTTAGTGTCGTTCATGACTTTGGACAGTTATGGTCCCATCTGCATTTATGACCTCTTCGGGTTCACCGTTTTGCAATGGCGAAGTGTGAGGAATCTTTTGCAGGCTTTACAGTTACCTGCCTAGATTGCCATGGTTAAGTGTGCTGCACATCGACATGGCACTAACTATGTGACAATGGGCAATAGGTATGCTGCTGAAACACCACAATACTGCACTCTGAATTCTTGCACCTTTAATGGGGAATATGTCAATGAAAGTTTGGGTGCCACGAATTGCAATCTGTTGTTAACTGCAGTTGATACATGGGAGAAAGTGAAGAGGTAACAAGAAGAAGTGCCAGAAGCATAACAGCAAAGTTGGACTAGAGCAGCTTGTATCAAAAGGAATAAGGATTACATTTGGGTGTCAGGAGATGGAAGAGCTGTGTTGCCAGATAGCTTTTTACCCCCAATGTCGCAACATGATCCTGGTCCTGTACATGTAGGGAGAGACACCATGGTGTGCCTATTTAGACAAACATTGTCTAACCCCAGATTCAGAATGATGGCTGAAAATGTGTGTCACAGATGTGTTGTGTACCAACAGCAGAATGTAGGCAGAAGAACAACAGTAACACTGAGTCACATAGGGAGATCAGGTTGTCCCTTCAACAGGATGCAACTGGACTTTATTGAGATGCCTGTGTGCAATTGGTTGAGATATCTCATAGTGATTGTGTGACTCCTTTCACGGTGGGTTGAAGCTTACAAGAGTAGGAGAAATGATAGCCTACACGCCAAGATTTGTGTCGGCATCACTCGCCGTGATTATTGGATGACCTGCGATAGATATGTTTTAAGGATGGATCTTGTTACCGATTGAGGATTATATTATCACCACTCACTATGGGGCATATTATCAAGCCAGGCGATAAAATTATCGCCGCTTTAGCGGCAGAAAACTGCCGCTAAAACGGCGATAATAGGCTTGATAATATGCTCTATGGAATTCCAATTGAAGCCCATGTTAGATGTGAAGGACAAATAACCTCAGCTTCAATTGGAATTCCATAGAGCATATTCTCAAGCCCATTTTTTCCGTTTTAGCGGCAGTTTTCTTTCTAAAGCAGTGATAATTTTATCGCCGTGCTTGATAATATGCCCCCAAGAATTTTGGATTTGGATTTACTCTGTCTACAATACTAATGGAAGACTGTCCCTGAATTTCCATTATTAATAAAGCAGTCCAGGCCCTGATGAAGTCTTTGGGTATTATCCTATAGACGAAACACGTGTTGGCAAGAACTGTGGCTGTTGGTTGTGTCATCAAAGAACTAAAGTGTGTTTCAAGTGCAAACAAGTCTTCTTGGGATACAAGATATGAAATAAAGACCAAGGACGAACACTTGATATTATTGCCGTATATGGACTAATGATTTGAAATCTGATTATCTTTGCTCAGGGAACTGATTTGTTTCTAGGTTAGTCAAGTTGTTGAGGATCATCAAGAAGCTGGGACAGCACTTGTTCAGCCTGAGGGGGTTTGAGAGAGTCAACCGTTGAAGTTGGTACAGAAGGGTCTCATCCTGTAGTGTTAACTGCACCAGAATAAGACACTGGTGAAGGGCCTAGTGCCGTAGTAATGCAAGTTGTACCTGGAGACAGGGTGCCAAGAAGACAGGAGAGAGGGAGACGCAGTCTATCTGAAGTGCATGTACCACACACTATCCCAGAATATACTGAAGGATTTGGCCTTAGTGGCAGTGATGAAGAAGGGCCAACAGTAAGGAGATCAAAGAGAGCAAGAGTACCCTGTCGGAGGTACTCGTCACCTGAATGAACTTACCTAGTAGTCAATGACTGGGAGACAGCATTGTTCAATTGTGCTATTATTGTTTTGCATCCAATTTAGCCTCCTTGAGCTGAACTTTGTGGCTGAACTGAGTTTCGAAATTTCATTGCCACTAAAAAGTCAATATATTCTGGAAGTTATCATTAGTGAGTTTTAACTGCACATTTATTAGAGACAGAACTTAATAGATTTGCCAAAAAGACAAACAAGAGTACCAAGGTCCCAGTTGGTGCAGGAGTGTAAGGTTGTCTCTTAGAAAAACACAGAGTAGGGCTAAGGAAGGGTCACAAAGATCATTTTACATATTTCACTGGAAAAAACATTTGAACTTTGCTTTGCGGTTTGCGCACTTGGAAACTATGTGAAAGGACTGTGTTTTAATCTTCTAGTTATGATTTAAATTGTTTTATTTTTTTATAGTTTAAATCGTTTTATTTAATCTTCTAGTTAAACGGTTTGTCCTCAAAGAACTCATGGTGACTAATGCAAAACCTAATAGACATAGATGCATATGTGTAGGTGTATTTGTTGCTGTGACTTTAGTGCTAATTGCTTTTCTTGTAATTTTGAGTTTACCCCATTCTTCACAAGTAGAAGACATTAGATCTACACATGCCTCTCAAAACACCACTTCCTACAGACAACAGTTTACCTGCAATAGATGAGAAAGAATTACATGTAGATGCTTCTAGAGGAGATCATTCATTGAATGTTTATTCAAAACTGCTTTATGAATATGTTGAATTGATAGATGCTAGGCAGTGCTACATTTGTATGTAATTACCTGCATCAGTTGCTGAGGGGATTACTTATCACCACCTCCCCTTGACATATGGAGTTATCTGTAGTTTATTCCATGGAATGGGAAATTTCCAATGCTATTACTCAAATCATGATTTATTTATTTCTGAAATTCCTGTGTTGAAACACTTGAATCGACAACCTGATGCTAAAAACACTGAGATAGTGTAAACAATCCCTACTTTTTAGATAACTGGATACAAACCATCCTCACATATGCAGAATGTGATATTTCATGCTCAACCACACTGACGTGATAATTTGAAGGCTTACTGAATGTTACATGTAATGTGATTCTGATGTAATAGAAACTTTTATTCATTTGTGTTTAAATGAGCACACGCTTATTAAATGTGCACCACTGAGTTAATGCTTTAACTTGTACTAAGAAGGCCTGTATTTCACCATGCTGCATAAAGACTGTTTTCCCAGTTTCTGCTAACGTGACTTTTCCTACAGGTATTCACATGCATTGATGGTTATAGAATGGATACATCACTGTACTAGTGGTAGAGGAAAGAGCCTGAGAAGAAGACCTTGACAAAAGAACACGGGGAACTGAAAGGCTTGTTGAGCAAATGTTAGAAACTGATTTCTGTGTGAAAAGGAGACCCATGTCCTTTGTGAGACTTTCCTCTGATGTTGCATTCTTCAATATAAGAAATGGACAAGAACAACGAACCCCAGAGGATGAGTTCAAAGGGGGTGTTACCTAGAAGGCTCTGTGAGTAATAATTTAGTGTTCACCTCGTTAGAGATTGAGATGCTCCTTTGGAGTTTTGTAGATGCTTCCCTGATCTTTTCATGTTCCCTTACCACAAATTCTCTAAATTGTGAGAGGCTTAGACCTCTGTGCTTTCTCTTGATCATATCCTGAGTGTGGCTTAGGCTAACACTGACTCTCTGACCCACTGAAGACTCTTGACCGAGCTTTTGAGATGCTGACACCTTCCCTCTGTAATGTTCCCGTGCTTGATTATAATTTCCTTTATGGAAATTCATGATTTGAGACTCTTAGATTTTTTAGACAATCCTTTTGCAGAAACTCTTTCTTAGGTAGTCTAGATTCATTCATTCATAGACAACAGAACTCGGGACTCTTCTCTGAGCATCAAGTGTTACTTCTAATCTTTTGAATTGCTGTGACTGAATTGCTTGTTTGCCTCATACTGGTTCGCCTTAATTTATTTCGCAGGCTAGGACTGCCGGTGGCTATTTTGTATTTCTATAGCATGGTTTTAAGAGTTGTGTATCTTAACTTGATTTTGAATTTGTAATAAACCTTCTTAACCCCAGCTACCGATTCCTGGTCCTCACTGTGTAGCCAAATGGGTTGCACTGTTAATTGAATTTGATTGATGTTAAATGCTAACTCCCATTACCTCTCAGTCAGAGAAAAAGGTCCATTAGAGGACCAATGGTAAGAAAGTGGGCCCAGAAAATGCTAGATCAGTGGCATGCTTCATCATAGGGCAAGAACCTCACTAGTGTCTGATGGTGATGACTCAAGCAGGTTTAACCTTATGAATAAGGGAGTGCTTGCAGTAGAGATGACACACTCAAAATGGTGATTATGCTGTCCTTAAATTTGTCTAAAATGGGACCTGGAACAGGTGGGATATATCTAATTAATAGCTGGAAAATACTTTTATTTTAGTCCCCAATTTCCATGATTAAACATAGGAGGATACGTCAACCTTTGGATAAGGACAACATGTCTGAGACCCTGTTATAATCCCAAATTGGATTTACGCTCGCTTCAGGGGCCATGGTCACAGGAAAACAGTACCTAATTGGAGAATGGAAGGAGTCTACCAGATCAGTGTATGAGCAAGTGATGTGAAAAGAAAAATGTAATATAAAATGACATAGGTTTTTGGTGGATCCTGCAGCCCCCTCGATCCCGCTGTGCACCTATTAAAATTTTCATAGGTGGTTATCCTAATAAAGAGAGAATTCCTCACCATTACCTGCCTGTCATTTTATTTTCTTGTCCTTTTTAGTTGCTGCATCATTTCATATCCATAATATAGAAAAAGTTTAGAATTTAAAGGCTTCTTTTTTTAAATCAGCAGTGCTGAATGGTTCAGGAGTTGTCAAAGAACTACATTTAGGAGACCTGCATGTAGGAAACGTTTTTAAGACAGCAAAAAATGTTTAGCAGATCCAAGAAATGAGAAAAACATGATGTGATTACAATAATAATAAGCAACTTATTTCATTAGCAAATACAGATATATACAAATCTATTGTATGTGGCTGTGGAGAACCCTAGTACCTTCGAAATCAGACCAGAGCAAAAAGATGTTTAGTCTAATCGAAGTCAGTAGACAAGTGGTATTGAAGACAAATGTTTTTTTTACTGCAAGATTTCTCAATTGAAGTAAACGTATGAAGTAATTTGAAGTACACTATTGAAGGAGATTACAATGAGAAGTGAACTATTGAAGGAGCTGAGGGCCACATGTCTAAATGTTTGAAATTGCGAGTTCCTAATTCCGATTCCAAGCAATTTGCAATTGGAAAATTGCAATTTCAAATGTATGAAACTCTTTAGAGCTTCATTTGCAATTTCCAGTGGGCCGCTAGTAAACCTACCTCATTAATATTCATGAGGTAGGCAGCTTTTTCCCACCCATTGGGAATCGCTAAAAACACAGGGATGGTGGCCTGCTGGGTACAGCAGACCTCCATGTCTGTCTTTGCTTTTGAATAAAAGCAACGTTTTTCTTAAAGGAAAACGAGATGCATTTCAAAAAGAAAAGTCAAACGTTTCAGTTTCATTTCTTAAGAGGAGGCAGTAGTCCACTGCCTACTCTTAAAAAAACGTGTTTGCATGCAGTCACAAAGAGGAAGGGAACCCCTTCCTGTTTGCGAATGGGTCAAAAGCGATTTTTTCCAACGCTTTTCAGGTCACAAAAGATTGGTACATACCCTTGTGATTCAGTATTAGGCAGGGACGCCCTTAACATGCCCTTCTTAAAACTGAATCGCAAGCCCCAAATTGTGATTCGGTAACTAGTTACCAAATTGTAATTTGGGCTTTGTACATCTCAAAACGCATTTTTCCTGTTGCAAACGGGCTGATTCTGCGAATCAGGCCGTTTGCGACAGGAAAATTGCTTCGTACATGTGGCCCTAAATTATTTTTTTCCAGATTTGAGGGCTCTGGTCATGCATTGACAGTGAAACATAGGTTTGTAAAGTCTGAGGATTTCTTTTTTTGTTGTTCTTGTATGACTGAGCATAGTCGTTCATACTGTCACAGCTCATTCTTCTTTTATTATTGTTCTTTTGTTTGACATATGCTCATCCTGAATCTAATCGACGAGTTTCTGTGTTGACCAGTGTCGGTAGGCCATTTAATAACGAGGAGTCTCTGCACCCATAATTTGATCCAGGTTTTAGCTGTGTATTCGCATACGAATTGGATTCTACTAAAGTTAATTTAGATTGAACTGTGCACATCGTTGATCAAGTTTCAATAATATGTTTCTAATATCTGCCAAATGTTATGTTATTCCAAGTTTTGCTTTATTGTGTTGTGTTACTACAGTGCAACATGTCAATATAAATTGACTTCTTACCGCTTATCACAATGCAGCTCCCTCTAGTATAGTCTTCCTTTGTGCATCTGAAATACTTTAGCTTGCCTGTGTATGTGAATGGCTGGAACGCTATCAAAATACAAAGATGCACATATTAAACTTAAAACGTTTCAAAATCAAATTGGAAATGGAGGGTAGCTCAAAGGTAACTCACAATTCTCTATGAACAAAAATTGTTTATTGATAGTATAAATATATTTGAAAAGTCTCCCTTTCTAACACAACAGACACAAATAAACAAAATAGACCCTGCACTTAGTCTCCACTAAAAACGTTCGATAAAATAAAATAAATAAAGGCAATAGTGTCAACAATACTGACCTCATGTTAATTCTAGTGAAGTACATCTGAGGATTGGCGGGGACCAGGTTTATCAAATTTCTACAACAGCCTTGACTTAACTGGCAGAAAGGGATGAAATGTAAATCCCGAGACACTCTATGTAAAGATATGGACTTGGATTGCAATACATTCATAGATTTCCTTTAGGATCTAGACCATGTGTTTATTTATTTAAAAAAATATCTCCTCTCCTGCAGATTGCTTCACTTCCGCCAAGGGTGAAAATACAAACCATGTGCACTAGTACTCAGTATGTCTTTACCTCTTTTTAAACCCATTGCACTTTTAAATATATAAATAAACTAAACTGCTGTGTGTTTTAGCCAAAAGCCAAGCTCCTTAAGTGTCAAATAGATCCCACACTAAAAGAGTTCCTGAGGATTTAGGGGCTTGCTCAATGAGTATATTTCTAAAATTCAATGAAAAAAAATAATCTTAAGAAAATTCTTTTTGTTTCAACTTGATAAGTAGTATTTGTGGAGACATTTGTAATAAAAAAAGATGCCGCTTATTCAAAAAGTGGCATACTGTAGTCTGCCACGGCTGACACTCTACAAACTCTAATCGCTCTGAGAATTATCTACACAAAGGAATTTGGGTGCAAAATGTACGAAACGTCTGCTCGCAAAAAGTGATTGCAAATAGAGCACCAGCATTTGTTGATCAATCTTTAATTGTGTGATGCAATCTCTGTACTAATAGTGTTAGCATGTTCAGCTATAAGTGGCAACTTGCCTCTGGAAAGGTCCTCAGAACATGATAAAGATTACATTTTTGAGCACCCCAAGGTTGCTACCTCTGCACTCGACGTATGGAAGCGTGAGTTCTGCCGCAAACACACAAATCTCCTAGTTGAATACAATTTAGTTTCAATACCTGAAGAGTCATTCCAGATAAAAGTGTTAGCTGCTAGGATTGCGATCTGACACTAAAATCCAGTAGTATGAAAGCACACCGAGATCTCATCTCACTCTATGCTGCTTTTGACACCGTACCACACGCCATCCTCTTACACCTGTTGTTAACTGTGGGCTTGGGTGACACTGCTTGGGATTGACTTAAATCTTTTCTGGAATATAGAGGTCAATCAATTTGGCTTGCGTTTTTTACTTCTGAGGTTAAAGCTGTCAATCAAGTTGTCCGCCAGGGCTCTGCGCTAAGTCCTATCCTATTTAATGTTTTTATGTCTCCTTTGGCTTCGGTAGTTGAGTCTTTTGACTGCAAAATGATACATTATGCTGATGATGCTCAGCTGCTCTTTGCCTTTTATGGTCCGTCTGCCTCGATTGCATCATCCTTTTAGGACTGTCTGCTTGCTGTCTTTGAATGGATGCATGGCAGTCAACTCAAATGCAATGCTGATAAGACTGAAATTATTATGTTTGATCACATGTGTCGAACTGGTGGATAGACATTTGGAATCTTGCTCTGCTGGCCCCGCCACCCCCATCTTTGGTGGTTTAAAATGTAGGGGCACATGCATCAAAGTTTTTCGCAATCGCAAACGGTGCGATTCAGAAAAATCGATCGCAAAATGGCCTTTTGCGATGCATGAAAGTGTTTGGGATGCGCAATTTTGTTGCGATTTCCTAAATTGCGATTGCATTTAAGGAATCACAATTTGCGAAGGAACACTTTAAAATAGCGATTTCGCTATTTGGGGCCGCAAATTACTGAGAAATTAAACTGGTCGGTAATTTGAAAAAACTTTGAAAAATGCACTAAAGTGCATTTTTCAAAGTTTCAGGTTACACACACACATGCCCTTGGGGCATGTGTGTGCGCAACATGGGTGCACATCACAATTTCAGGGGTGCAACAGGGTGTCCTTGCACCTTTGAAATTGCATGCGCAATTTGCGAGTACCAATTGGTACTCGCAAATTGCCCATGCAATTTCCCATTCAGTCCTATGGGCCTGCAGGCCCATAGGACTGAATGGGAAGCCATTCCTTAATTGCGACTCGCAATTTGCGAGTCGCAATTAAGGAATGTTTAGGAATCGCTATTTATATAGCGATTCCTACATGAATAGGCTTTTGCGAGTCCTTAATTGCGATTCCTTAATAATCGCAATCAAGCACTCGCAAAATCCAACCTTGATGCATGTGCCCCTTAGGGATTAAGCTGGACAATGCCTTCTCAATGTGACCGCAGATTTCTACAGTTGTGGGCTAATACTTCTCTATGCTCTGCACAATAAACAAATTTATTTTTCTCCTTCCCCTGGATTGTAGGAGAGTTGTGATCCATCCGCTGGTTACATTGCGTCTGGATTATTTTAATGTTCTTTATTTGGGAGTATCCGATACTCTGTTGAATCATCTTCAGGTGAACCAAAATGCTGCTGCAAGGCTCATCATGCACCTGCCTAGGCGCTCTTCAATTTCACCAATTCTGAAATCTCTCCACTGACTACTTCTTAGGAAGCGGATTCCATTCAAAGCTCTTGTTCTGGTTCATAGGTCAGTGTTTCTGTCCAGCTCAGGGTATCAGCTAGGAGATTCAAACTGTACCGCCTCTCCAGAGCACTGTGTTCTGTCTCCACCTCACTGCGGACTATTCCTTACATCAAGCATGTGAGGAGGGGTGGCACAGCCTTCATTTTTCTCGCTGACACAGCTCCCCTGTGAACTGCGTCAGATTCCTCTCAAAGACACATTTCAGAGGAAGCTAAAAACATGGCTTTTTCCTTCTGGCATTTAGGGCTTTGCAGGATGGTTGTGTATCATTTGTCCCTCCTACAGCACTGAGACACTCTTCTGAGTAGCCATTTGCTTAAAAAAAACTTGATTCATTCATCCATTCATAGCGCATGTAGCTAGATGGTCAGCAGAAAGTGGAACAGAAGATAATTCCATTGGCCTTTCCAAAGGTCAAAGCTAGGGTTAGCAATGTGTTTAGGTAGCTACATATGTTTAGGTAGGTACATAACATAAGTAAGTGTTTCAAATCCATTAAAAGATAATAAGAAACAAGATGGACAACGGAACTGGGGTGTTCATTTGATCTTACCGAGGGCAGGGATCACTATCCGTTGAAAATCCCTGATATGCACCAGCCATCCACCCAATACGCAGACCAAGAATGAACAAGAGGATGCTACCGGCAGTACCGCAGGACGGGTAGGTTTCCCGTGACGTGAGGCTGTATCTCTACCTCACCCCGTGGTACATCCGACGGAGCCCCTCTCCGATCCAGGGAGGGCAGTGATTTAGGACATCTGTATAATAACAGGTCCTAAGACAATAATTGTCGACATACCTTAATTAGGATATATTAAGGAATACAGGGTGTTTTTTCCCGATTCCCGTTCTCTATTCTCCACCTGGTCCTGATGAAGCGCTCTGGGATCCTTTAGGGACCAAATTATAGCGCAAAACATGTCGACCCCCTTTTAAATCAACACTTTATTACACACCACACGGGTTGAGAGAAGTGGGAATCTATTTGGTCTTGTTTCCCCTCTCCTAACGGCACTATTGTGCATCTCCATCCCCGTGGATTTTTATTTAGGATCAGGGGTCCTACTAATAAAGTTGTCAGGGCCTCCTGACCCATTTTAATCTGCACTCACTAGCACTTCTTTCCCACACACCCCCAGTCACAACTGCGGCAACTCCTAAAAGATCTCCGCTAGAGAGCCCCTCGGGGCCCGTGAGGGACTGCAGCGCCACCCCCACGAGGAGCAATTTTGCCCGATGATGATGCTATACACTCGAAAGGGTGTGTGAGGGCACTACGTACCACACAAAGGAGTACCTATCCTCCTCTTTGCATACTCACCTATCCTATGGAGACATCCCCTATTCTCGTTACAGCACATAACGGTTGGCTGTAAATCCCTCTACCTGTAGGAACTGAAACCATCCATTGTGATTTTGAACAAGAGGATGCACAGACTGGAAAGAGTGGAGACTCATCAACAGGAGTACCATTTCAGCAGGTCTGCTGTCACTGGATGCTGGGGTGCTGATTTCCCTGTTGCCCCAGCTCTACTTTTCGAGGTGAGTTCCAGGCGACCCACTCCCCAGGACAAGAGACCCGAGCCGTGCAGGCAATAGTGGTTGTGGTGCCGTCAACTCACCTGGCAGGGATCACAGCAGGGTTGCGGAGCACTTCCAGCCCAAATCCGGGGAAAAAGCTGTGGCCAACAAAGAGAAAGATCAGGATTATGCTGGCGACCCCAACCTGAGTCTCACCATGGCCACTGCGTAGTCAGTGAAATCTCAGGACAAGATTGAACCTATGTCAGATCCCCATTTTCCAGACTGGAGCTGGCTCTATATTAATCTCTGTTTTGCTTGCTGACAGAGTGATCAGGGAACCACTGTGTGCAACCCCTGCAGAGTCGGGTAGGTCTCAGGACTAGCGGTCCGGACATTGACCTTGTGTCGGGGGCGTGCCCACACACTGAGGTCAGTTCCGCATTCAATATATATCGCTCCCAACATGTATCATTCTTCAGCACACTTTTACAATGAAGGAGTGGGGGACTTAGCGAGCCGCCGCCCCCTGATTGATAGAGTGGGTGGCTAAACATCACATGCTTACAGTGGATAACTGCTCCTTACAAGGGGACCACAAGTGCGCACACTGTAAACTTAGCATATCAGGGTGTTGTATGACAGAACCCTGTGTGCTTTTACCATGCTTGCGTTTACACTGCAGTCAGTACCCTGACTACGAATACCAAAAGTAGTAAGTGCAGTCTGTGAATACCAAAAGTAGTAAATGCATTCTTGCGAGAAATGCGCATGCGCGGGCGTCCGCGCATGCGCATTTGTCACAAGAAGTTGGAAACGAGGAAGAGGGAGCCCTGGAGACGCCGCACTGCAGGTAAGTCTTTACTTTTAATTATTTTATCATGCATTATATTATTTTAAAAGGAGGGTGGGCGGGAGGCGGGTGGCGGGTGGCAGGCAGCTACGCTTCGCCCTGACGTGTGCGTAGCGCTGCCTGCTTCGCCTACTTCAAAAACTGCGAAGCAGGCAGCGCTACGTACACCACGTGGGCGAAGCGTAGTATAACGCCCAGGGTTAATTGTGATTTTTCTGATTCCTTGTGTTTCTTTGTGCCTGTGCTCTTCGTTGGTGTCATTCCTGTGATTACTTGATCCTTTACTCTTTTTTTCGTTTTCTGCCTGTGCCCTTCGTTGGTGTCATTCCTGTGATGACTTGTGCCTTTATTCTTTTTGCGTTTTCTGCCTGTGCCCTTTGTTGGTGTCATTCCTGTGATTAATTGTGCCTTATTCTTTTTTCGTTTTCTGCCTGTGCCCTTTCTTCTTGTCCTCGGTGCCCATTTTCCTCCACTCTTTCCTTCTGCTGCTGCCCTTACGGCTCCTGCCCCCCTCGTCATTCCTGCTTCCCGCCTCCCAGCTCTGCTTTCCCTCCCCGTCCCCTATTTAATGGCGGCCACGCCTAGGGGGGACGCAGCGGGCTCACTAAAGGCAAGCCCGTCTGCGCCAGTCTGCGACCCGACCGCGACCAGCACCAGGAACCCTGAATCTGTGACCCTCCACTGCTACAACTTTGCTGCCCTCCTCGCACTCAACCCCAGAAGGCACAACAACTGCCAGCGGGCGGCACATAACACCACCCACAAGGCAGAACACACCCTCGACCCCATCTTCGCAGGAGGGAACAACATCTCTTTCAGCCACACCACACAACCCCCTTGGACGGACCACCACTGCATACATTTACACGTCGACAAGCCCACGCCGTCCAAACCTGCACTGCGCCCTCTATAAAGGAACTGGAGCAAAGTCACTGAAGGGCAGCTCAACTCCACCCTCAACCCCCACGCCCCCACTACCTCAACTGAGGGCCAATCTCGCAGCCAAAGAACTCCACAGATGGATCTCCTACTGCGCAGACGAGCTCGCACCCCTACGTAACCCTGACAGACAGCGCCCCAGGAAGGCCGCCTGGTTCACCGCCGACTTCCAGGAATCCAGACACACCTGCAGACATCTCGAGAAGAACTGCAGAAACAGCGAAACATTAGAAGATCGCACCACCTACAAGAACACCATGATGGAATACCACCAACGCATCATATCCACAAAAAGGACCTTCATCTAAAACAAAATCCTCGCCAATTCCAGCGACTTTTTAGCATCATCCAGGAATTCACCAATCCCCCCACGAGACCACAGAAATGACCCCTTCCCACGACCTCTGCAACAAGCTTGGTCCTTCTTCCATCTGAAAATCAAGGGCTCTATGACAATTTCAACAACAAGACACCCGACTCTGAAACCACTTCCCTCTCCAGCAACGCCAGCCAGCCCACCATCTCCTCCTGGACCCCAGTCACCACCGAAGACACCACGTCGACCATGAAAGGCATCCACTCAGGAGCCGTCATGGACCCATGCCCTTCGCACATCTTCCACAGAGCCGCCATCGCTCCCGAACTATGGCACACTATCAATTCCACCTTCAAGACCAGCATCTTTCCCGATGACTGAAAATGCGCAAAAGTCAAACCCCTGCTCAAGAAGCCCTAAGCAGATCCCACAGACCTCAAGAACTAGCGACCCAGCTCCCTCCTCCCCTTCATGGCCAAAGTCACTGAGAAGACCGCCAATACACAGCTAACCAAATTCATCGAAGAAAAATCCATCCTCGACCCCTCCCAATCCAGATTCCGCAGCAACCACAGCAGCGAGACCACTCTACTCGCCGCCTCAGACAACGTTCACACACTCCTCGACCAAGTACACCGTGGCCCTCATCCTACTCAACCTCTCGGCAGCGTTCGACACTGTCTCCCACGCACACTCACAGCCAGACTCCACAATGCCGGCATACAAGGTACAGCCCTCGACTGGATCTGCTCGTTCCTCACTGGCAAAACCCAAAGATTCAGACTGTCACCCTTCCTCTCCGAACTAACAGAAATCAACTGCGGAGTACCCCAAGGATTGTCGCTCAGCCCCACACTTTTCAACATCCACATGACCCCACTCGCTGCCATCGTCAGACAGCACGGACTCAGCATAGTATCCTACACCGACGACACCCAGCTCATCCTCTCCCTCACCAAGGACCCTATCACCACCAGACTCAACTTCCCGGAAGGAATAAAGGACATTGCATCCTGGATGAGCAGCATCTGCCTGAAGCTCAACCCGGGGAAGACAGAGGTCCTCATCCTCAGACCCTCCCCCTCTGCATGGGACAACACCTGGCCCTCTGCCTGCGGCAGCCCCCTTAGCCCGATGGACCACGCCTGAACCCTCAGCATCGTGCTCAACTCCTCCCTCTCCATGACCCGACAGGTCAACGCCGTCACCTCCAGCTGCTTTAACACCCTCAACATCCTCTGAAAGACCTTCAAATGGATCCCCCCTGAATCAAGGAAGCAGTTACCCACGCACTCATAACCAGCAGACTAGACTACGGAAACGCCGTCTACACCGGTATCAACAAGTCTCTGCTCCGCAAGCTCCAGACCATACTAAACACCGCAGCCAGACTTGTCCTCGCAATCCCTTGACACGAACACATCACCCAACATCTGCGGAACATACACTGGCTCCCCGTTGAGAAGAGAATCACTTTCAAGATACTCACCCACGCCTACAAATGTCTTCACAACACCGGCCCCCAATACCTCAAGGAGAGAATCTCATTCCACGTACCCAAGAGAAACCTCCGATCCTCCTACCTCACCCTCGCCGAAACCCCTCGCATCTGCAGAGTCAAGACAGACAGAAGAATCTTCACCTACATCACGGCCGAGACCTGGAATGAGCTCTCGATCAACATCAGGCACGCCCTCTCCCTGAACATTTTCAGGAAGACTCTCAAGACCTGGCTCTTCGACTGAACGGAGCTGCACAACACCCCCTCCCAGCGCCTTGGGACCCTCACAGGTGAGTAGAACACTTACAATTCCCTTGATTTATTAATTGATTGATTGATTCATTGATTCATTGATTGTCTCTTGATGAGGCTGTGGTGGGATACGTTATTGAACGCTGCTGAGAAGTCAAGGAGGATCAGGGCCATTGTTTCTACCGGTCGAAGAGGGATCTGATGTTGTCATTGGCAGTGATGAGGGCAGTCTCAGTGCTGTGATTGGTGTAGAACCCAGATTGGGAGGTGTCCAGTAGGTTGTTTCTCTCCAGGTGTTCGGTAAGTTGACGGTTGATGTCCTTCTCGAGGACTTTGATGGAGAAGGGGAGCAGAGAGATGGGGCGGTAGTTCTTGAGATCGCTGGGGTCAGCGGAGGATTTTTTGAGGAAGGGTCTGACCTCTGCGTCTTTCCATCTGTAGGGGAAGGCAGCTGTGGTGATGGACACGTTGATAATGGTGGTGAGTTCACAGCTAATTACCTCACTCCCGAGGTTGAAGAAGTGGTGGGGACAGGGGTCCGTGGGTGCTCCAGCATGGCTGGAATTCATGATGGTTGTGTGCTCTGTGTTGTGAACTCTTCCCATGTGGTGAGTGGGTGGTTTTGGGTGGCGCCCGTTGGTGTGAAGAGGTTGCAGAGATTAGTGGGTTGGGAATTAAAGTTTCTGTAGATGGTGAATATTTTGTTGTGGAAGTAGTTTGCTAGGTAGTCGCAAGGTTCCTTGGAAGGGGACATATTAATCTCGGTGTCTGTCAGTCAGGAGAACTCTCTGACAATGCTGAAAAGTTCCTTTCTGTGGTTGGAGCTAGCTTCAATGCGATCTGTTAGGGTGCCTCTTTTCATTACTTTTAGGTGCTGGTGGTATTTTTTTTAGGGCTGAGTTGATTGTGGCTCGGTCTGTGGGATCTTTGCTGGTGTGTCATCTTCTTTCTAACCGTTGGCAGTTGCGTTTCATCGTCCTGAGTTCTGGTGTATACTAACTGGTTTGGTAGATCTGTTGGTCTTGGCGGGCTTGATAAGAATGAACATGTCAGCGCAATTAGTGATCCATGAAGGAAAATTATTGACGGGCTGTTCAAGGTTGGCTTCAGAGTCGGATTGGGTGTTAATTGGGTGTCTGTCACTTTGTTCCAGCTGCAGAGAGAGGAGCTGGGAAGCTTGGTGGTGTTGCATGCGGATCTTGTAGTAGTGAAGTGGCCGATTGCATGATCGGTCCAAGTGAGTTCGGTGGCATGACAGTACTTGACTCTGTCGCTGGACGTGAAGATCGGGTCAAGTATATGTCCTGCACTGTGTGTGGGGTTGGTGACCAGTTGTCTGAGGTCATGCTTTCCGGGAGGTTGGAGGTCTTTGTGTCTTTGGGGTCATCGAGGTAGAAGTTGAGGTCACCAAGGAAGATGTAGTGCATAAAGTGAATGGCAAGTGGGGTGATGAAATTGGGGATTGTGTTGCAGAAGCCAGGGCGTGGTCCTGCGGGTCTGTAGGTGAGGGTGCCTCTGATGGTAGTTCTGCCGTTGGTTTGGAGCTGGAGGTTGAGGTGTTCTATGATCGGTGTCGTGTCATTTTCGGTGGTGGTGCAATGGATGGTTTCTTTGTGGATTATGGCAATGCCTCCTCCATGTTTGTAGGTGCTGTCCCGGTGTATCATTTTGTATCCTTTGGGTGTCATGGCGGCGATGTCGGCGTGGTGGAAGGGTTGAGCTAGGTCTCTGTGATGAATATAACATCAGGCTGAGGGCTATGATGGTGTCCCAGATTTCAGTGACGTGTTGTAAAGTGATTGGGCATTGAGCAGGAGGCAGAGGATCAGTTAAGAGGCGGTCTTGGTTGGCTAGGGGGTTGTGGTGCAGGTTTCTGTGATGGCGGGAGGTCCAGAGTTGCACGTGAAGAGAGCAGAGGCGGCAGGTAAAAGGTGCTACCATGGATCATGATATGCGAAGCAGCAGTTGTCGTTGTGGCATCTGGGATCTAGAGCCAGAAGTTCTGCAATGAAGTATTTGTGGGTGGTCAGAGTGCTTGGTTCCTGGCTTTGGGCACGGTCCAGACATGGACACGCACAGACAGGCTTACCTTTGGCATGCCTTTGTTGTGCCAGCAGCACAGCCCAGCTGCGGCCTCCATTAAGTTAGTTTTGGGCAGAGCGCTGGGTGGCAGGAGCGGTGGAAAACAGAGCATGCTGCGAGGTTCCTTGGCAAAAAAATGACATGGTTACAACTGGGGGAATACAACAGTTATAGTACAGTCACAATATAAGAACAATAAGGCTAAATACACAGTAAAGGCTAAAGAAACGATAAGGCCAAATGAACAATAAGGCTAACTAAACAGCATGGCTAAATAAACAATACTGCTTACTGGAAGCCCACTTACAGGCAGCAAATTAATCTAAAATAGAGGCGACAAAGTTAAATACAGGCACCATGAGGGCATCACAGAGGAGAGATAACGGCACATTGCGCAGAAGCAGTTCGCCTGCAGGTAGAGTCCGGGAAACCTGCTGAGGCAGGAAGAGCAGATCAAGGATCATTTCCGCTATCCTCTTGGCACTAGATTCAAAGTATGCCCTGTCACATGGAGAATTCAGACCTCTGTGCTCTGCAACCCACCCAATCTTCCAGCCTTCAGGAAACAAGGCTGGAAAATAGGTGGACTGTATCTGAAATCAGAAATTCAGATTTTAATGGGGAAGATAGTGAAGCGTTAGTGAATACTGTCAATGTTGAATTTGAGCCTGTGATTTCCAGTGCTTAACACCAGCACTTAATCATCAACACCAGCGCTTTTTATTAGCACCAGTTAAGACATTTATGGTAGGCAGGGGGAGATTAAGGGGCATATTATCATGGACGGAGTTAAAATTATCGCCGCTTTAACAGCAGGAAACTGCTGCTAAAAGTGGCGATAATGGGCTTGATAATATGCCGCAGAGAATTCCAATAGAAGCCCATGTTCTGGTGTGAACATGGGCTTCTATTGGAATTCTCTGCGGCATATTATCAAGCCCATTATCGCTGCTTTAGCAGCAGTTTCCTGCGGCTAAAGCGACGATAATTTTAACGCCGTCCTTGATAATATGCCCCAACGTGAGTAATGAATGTGAGGTAAATAATTGGATGTTGAGTCAACACTGAGACTCAAACCTGGTTCCCAGGTCTGAAGTCGGCAGCTCTGACCAATATGCCACATCCTCTCCCCACTTTCATGGTTAGTATTTGGTTCTGTTTTAGGTGGCACTAACAGGAGAAATGGGCTGGTGTAAGCTGCCTCCTGACGAGAGCCCCGGCTCTTATTTTTTTACAAATTAACCACTGACAACTGCACAAGCAACATCACAAGGAATCGATCCTAATCCATCTGCCAACAACCTCTCCCATGCCCTCAGGCTCTCACATCTGTTTTCCTCAATACAGGAGTCAGCAAAATGATTATGTATTGTCTTCTGGAGCAGAGCACAACATTGAACCGTTCTTCATAGTCACACTGTTCCATACATATGTTATTCTCTGAAGTCATGCTGCAGAATAGCATGTCTGTGGAATGTCTGCCCATTCCATCAGAAAAGGGTGTGGGTCTTCTCTGATAATCCACTGGCTGACATATGGCCAGCGAGACTATGCAGGCTCTTCTACGCATTCAGTACAGTACAATTGGCTATCTGTGACCAATCATTTCGATTTCGACTAAGACGCACTGTGCACTTTGGCCAATTTGATTGGCCATGGACCGACCAGCCAATCTTATTGGCTGAACGATCCTATGTTACTGGGAGGGTCCTAGCCCATTTCATCTGGGCGCACAGAAAAAAGTGTAATGCCTTGAATTCCAGCGCAAGGTGGAGGAACAGATTTCATGTGGTTTCAGCCTACTCAACCTTCCTCAGGAATGTCTCTTTCACTCTTAGTGATCAGATGGCTTCCTGTTCTCCTTCATTCCCTCCTTTTCCTTTCTGATTGCTTTGGCTACCAACAATGGAAGGCTGAAGATCAGAAATTAATGTTCAAATAAAAAATAATGATTCCCATGTGTGAGACTCCGATAGTGAAGTGGGCCAATAAGGATGGCCAGTCTGTGCTTCAAAGTATGAGATTCCATTCAAGTGAAAGTAGCTATTGAGGCGAGTCATTTGGGGACATATTATCAAGCCAGGCGATAAAATTATCGCCGCTTTAGCGGCAGAAAACTGCAGCTAAAACGGCGATAATGGGCTTGATAATATGCTCTATGGAATTCCAATTGAAGCTCAGGTTAGATGTCCTTCACATTTAACATGGGCTTCTATGGGAATTCTCTGCGGCATATTATCAAGCCCATTATCGCCGCTTTAGCGGCAGTTTTCTGCCGCTAAAGCGGCGATAATTGTATCGCCTGTCTTGATAATATGCCCCTCTGAGCGTCAGGGTGAGAGCTTCACACAAAATCGGAAAGTCTGGGGCGCATTTTTACAAGCCCCATGCGCCACCCGTACGTCACTTTTCCCATGTTAAAAATTACGAAAAGTGGCGCAAGAGGCTTCTAAATAAGCCCCTGGGTTTTCAACCGTGACGCCCACATGACCCCGACCCTTCTTCGGGCCTCCTGCTCTCCTTCCTAAATAAAGTTTAATCATTTTTATGATGAGAACGATATTCGACGTGGTGCGTGCCTTCTAAAAGTTCTGCAAAAGTTAACGTTAATTAAAACTCAAGGTAACATTTACAATTGGCGTGTGCGCGCTTTAGCAGTTCCTTGCTCGCACGGTCTGAGGACACGGGGGCTTTAACGTGGGGGCCTTTACTTCCCTGTTGAGGTATTTCAGGCATGTTGTTTAGTCAGCCACCTGAGCACAAAGGCAGATTCAGGGGCAGCTACAGCCGTTTTTAATCGGACTGTTTAAATTTGAAGACGGCTACCCCCAATAGGAGTTATGTTGCAAGTTATGTTCATTCTGTCAGGGGAAAAATACAGAATGTGTTCGCTCTGACCGAGTATTAAGGCTAAATTGAGCACTTGGTGAAACAGCACAATTTTTCGAGACAGCGTGGACTTATACTGCCACCTAGAGGCTACAATAAGAAATACTACTATAATTAGCAGTTTTCTGTAGCTACAGTCACGGAACAGGCGGACCGACCACCATAAAGTTTGTCCATGGTGTTGGTTTACCATTAAAACAGAGGCCATACGTATTTCCAACTTAACGCGGTTGCTATTTCATAGTATATTTCAGTTGAGCGAAGGACGACAGTATCGTACATGGAGAGTGAAAAGATTGTTTGTGGCCAGATTTAGACTGCGCAGCCATGCATGGATGACCATCAATACATACAGGGCACCGACCGCGCATTCCTACCTGGATGCCCACTTAATAAAGCATATAAAAATATAAGTGGTCCAAGCCAGATTCAGGCTTCTTCCTCCCCTCGACGCCTGTCCAAAATGGTACTGGAGGCCAAAAGAACTCTCCTCTATGGTTCAGAACTCTACATACACCGATGTACAAATGGCACCATGGAGAATCCTTCAGGCTCTGGAGAGGTTGATGGACCTTTTTCACCGTATGGAGAATTTGAGCTCCCTGTGGAATAAAGTCATCAAAACATCATGGACATTTTTAATTTGCGATGAGTCAATGAAGAGAGGTTAAGGCTTTATTTTTAATCTATAAGGTTAGAATCTCAAATATCTTTATTCATTTTAGTCATTTACAGAAATAAAAGAAGGTATTAGAAATCAGCAATCAAGATGTGTTCCATAGGAAACCCAATAACCTTGCTAAAGGACCTATTCTAAATAAGAACATGTAAAGAGTTCACTTGGAAAAGAGCGGTAATCGAGGGACGAACTTCTCATGAAGAATAGTTCTGTAAAACTCAGCCTAGTTTCCCTCAAAAGCTTTTGGTCCGGGTGCTACTGCATCTGCTGCACCATTCAATTCATGACATTATTGGATGCTAGTTAAATGCACTTGTGACTGTCTCTTTAGTAGTTAACTATACCAATATTTGGTGTTTTTTGGTGAGTTATGACAAATTTGACCCCGGTGTCACTGCAGCTGTTGCACCATTCGAATCATGACCCTTTTGTCTGCAGGGTAACTGCACTTGTAACTGCCTGTTTAGTGGTAAAATATAGCAATATTAGGTTTTTAGTGGGGTGCCTAGAGCTTTTGGTCCTGGTGCTACTGCACCTGCTGCACCATTCAAATCATAAAGAATATGGAACTCGCTGCCGCCTTATATCAGAAGAATACCTGCTCTATAAAGCTTAAAAAAGGAAGGGAAGACTTTCCTAATGAGCAAATTCCTACCCTATTCCCTCTCAGCACTTCTGCACTTTCAGCAGTCCAGAGATTTGCTTTATCTTGGTCTTGAACTCTTCCGGGATTGTCGACTCTGCTCTCATATATGCAAACCATGTGACTCCTTTTTCAGTAACGTTGCTTACCACTCTGCTTTCTTTTCCACCTCACTGACGCCTTTAGGGCAAAGGCTGGTGCCTGCAGTCTCCCTCTGCTTTTTCCAACTTCCTCCTACTATCTCCCCAACTGTTCTCCTGTTCGCCTGCCCTATTCCCTGTGTATAGCCTGGTTTTCCCTGCACTGTTTTCTCATGTTTGCATGCTCCAATTTGTATCTAACTTGTTTTTGCTAATTCTTGTAAATAACTTGCTACTGCTGTAAACCGCTCTGATTCCCTCACGGGTCATGTTCACACTATACAAAACACTAAATAAATTAATTAATAAATCAAGTGCCTTTTAACCGCAAGGTAACTGCAATTGTGGCTACCTGTATAGTAGTAACATATAGCAATATTAGGTGTTTAGAGGATATATGACAACTTTTGTGCCCAATGCCTCTGAATCTGCTGCACCATTCAAATCATGACCCTGTTGTCTGCAAGGTAACTGCACTTGTAACCTTCTGTTTAGTTTTACATTTTAGCAATAATCTGGGTTTAGTGGGGACCCTAGAGCTTTTGACCCCGATGCCACTGCACCTGCTGTACCATTCAAATCAAGTCCCTTTTAACTGCAAGGTGACTGCATTGCCTGTTTAGTAGTCAAATATGGCAATAATATGTGTTTAGAGGAGTTCGGAAAAATTTTGTGCATGGTGCTACTGCTCCTGCTGAACCATACAAATCATGACCATGTTGTCTGCAAGGTAACTACTCATGTGGCTGCCTGATTAGTAGTAAAATATATGAAAAACAACAGGAGAGAGAGGGAGAGTCACTCTAGTTCCCCCTAGGCTATATATTCAAAAACGACAAAAGACTAACTGTAGGACAGCACAAGGGAAAGACTTATTTCTATAAAAGAACCCTCACTCACCAACCTGGTTGGTGACATGCTTCATCATTGGGTTCCCACCAGAGAGGCCAAATGCCTCCCTTGTGTGAATGGTAAAACTCACGGTTCTACCTCAGTGGGCTTCGCTCGCGTTAGGTGCATTGCGGGAGTATGTGAGCATAGAAATCCTATCAGCATACCGATCCCCCCTCCCGGAACCCTGACGCCAAGCGAGTCCTATTTCTATAGTGAAGTGGCCTAGGAAATCCCAGGAAGCCCACTGAGGTAGAACCGTGAGTTTTACCATTCACACAGTTCCATATGTTAGGGTGCGCCTTAGCGAGCGCACACCGCCATGGAACTTTTTTCGGTCCTGAAGAATGCTTAGCGAAAATGCATAGAAAAACTGAAACATGTTGACCATTTGTTTTCACTCATTTTACCAAATCGGATGGTCCTGGTCAACCTAACCAGCCAGTCAACATCCGTCACACTTCTTTTAATGGTTGCCGGTTTTTCCACCATTAAAATTTATTTTTGCTAAAAACCTGTCACCTTTTAAAATTTCACAGTACTCACAACACTCACATCCTTGCACCCTCCCCCCCCCCCCCCCCCCACAAAGAACCTGCTCCGCTGTAACTCAGGCGTTGTAGCACACCAGTGAGGCATCTCTGGCCTCTCTGGTGGGAACCCAATGATGAAGCATGTCACCAACCAGGTTGGTGAGCGAGGGTTCTTTTAAAGAAATAAGTCTTTCCTTTGTGCTGTCCTACCTAGTAGTAAAATATAACATAGCTATTGTATATTAACTTTACTTTTAATATGCAATGTTTATTACAACATGTAGAATTTGATCATAATGACAAAATAGATTAAGTTGAAAAAATCAATCCGATAATGCCTACAAAGTGCAAAGAAACGTTCTGAGGCATAAATTGGAAATGCCCAAATGTTGTAAGGCTAAACCATCTGCTTTAAACAACTAAGGGGTATATTCACAAGAATGTATGATAACTACCGCAAGAGTAGCGTAATGCAACTTTCAATATCGCAGCCCATCGTGGTAAAATAACCCCGTAACAACGTGGGATTCACAACAAGGTGGTAGCATGCAATAGTCTGCCAAAACTGCAGACAATGCCTGCGATAAAACTACTTCGATGGAGATAAAAACACAAACCACAACACCAAAAAACCTGCGATGGGCCAAATTGCGATGAGAAAATCAGTGATAAGCAGTGCCAGGCCTGCAACACACACCTGGCAGGTGGGAAAAATCTCCATAAAAGCAGGAAAAAAACAGCCAAACACAAACTGACCTACACCAAAGCACCATGGAGGCAGCCGGAGCAAGCGCAGAGGACAAGCACAACCCCACAAGCACCCCGGATGACCAGCCTGGGACCTAGGGGACAGGGAAGGGTAAGGACAAGAAGACGAGGAAGACGAAGTTCAGTCCGCAGGCGAACAGGATCATAATCACGGACATGATGGAACACCATCAACAACTCTTCGTCACCTCCAACGTGTCACTGGGCACCAAAGCTGCAATATGGCGGAACATCGTCGACAAGGTGAATACCGTCAGAGAGCACAAGAGGACAATGGACGAGGTCAAGAGGCAATGGAATGACATCAAGGGAAAGACCAAGGAGAAACTCTCCGCCAAACAGAAGGCAGCAACGCAGACTGGAGGTGGGGGCCCAGCGCCACAGCTGGAGCTGGATGACATGGAGGAGCTGGTGTCAACAGTCATCAGTGTGGAGACTGTGGCCGGAGTCGGGGGACCGGACACTCCTCGACAGGACACAACACAGCCGCAACAGGGTGAGTGACCACCAGGTACTGGGGGGACGGGTGGAGATGGGCACAATGGCACACATGCACAATCAAGCAGAGCACACTGCACACCCACAAAGACTCTGGGTCATCACCCAGATCTACAGACTGTCACAATGTACAATGCCATGCTGTCTGAATGTCAACCTGTACCATGCGTCTACACACATGTGGACACATTGTAATTCACCATCTCCCCTTCACATCACAGGGGCACCGTCAACACCTCCTTCAGAGCAGTCCCAGCCACTCTTCACGGATGACGAGGAGGACAACGCCAGCATCGACGCCCAAACCATCCAAGACATCAT
Organism: Triturus cristatus; assembly: GCF_964204655.1. NCBI lineage: Eukaryota > Metazoa > Chordata > Amphibia > Caudata > Salamandridae > Triturus > Triturus cristatus. Next base: position 470,096,810 of record NC_140590.1, on the reverse strand, counting down.
TGACCTCATCCGTCACTCACCTCCAGGCTCAGGGCACGCCAACTACATCGATGAGACCCCACCCACCACCCAAACCACCAAGCAGGAGGCACCCACAGCCCTGGCACCCTCCCAAGACCTCCAGGAACAACACATGGCCTTCCAGCGCCGTGTGCTGGAGTGCCAGATGGAGACGGATGAGCAGGTGCGGGTGGGCTTCGGCATCATGGCTGCCAAACTGGACGCAATCCTTGGGTGTCTATGTCTGCCCCATGGTCTCCAACGAGCCCTGACTGACATCGCTGGAGTCATGACACAGAGAGAAGAACACCTGTCCGCTCCAGTGATGCCAGCCGTGAGCTGGCACACATACGGAGGCTCATGGAGGACATGGTGCGGATGGAGGCGGAAAGGATGGCAGCCACCGCTGCACATCATCGAAATGTAGCTGGGATCTATCATGCCCTACTGACCTCCACCATGGCATTGCTGCCACAAGGCGTGGCACTGATGAATGCGGCTGCGCCCACACCATCCACATCCCCGCCCCCCTGGTGTGTCAGTGCCTCCCAGTGCGGCAGCCGGAAGCACTCAGGCGCCTGAGGTGTCAGTGGCACACAGTGCGGTAGCCGGTTCTGCAACACCCAAAGGTGGGGCAGGGCACACACCCGGGGATGAGGATGTGGATGGGACTGTGGTCAGAAGGACCAGGCACTAGCATTCATTACCGCCACCTGGCCTGTTTCTGCTTGGTCCCGCACATCGCCTCATGAACTTCCACTGACCCACGATACACTCCGATGCATTCATCTTGGACAGCGACATGGACTGTCACTTCCAGATTGATGCCCAATGACACGGCGACCAGGCTGCGGACTGTACCCTTCCCTTCAGCAGGACTTGTCATCCCCGGATGGACTCTGGCTGGCCCTCCACCGGCCCATATTGTGTAGTGTGCTAGCCATTGCCCTGAACCGCTCCCGCTGCATAACTGCACAGGATGTGCAATAAACATCCATTGACGGACTGCTGTGTCATGTCCATCATCAGTCATGTATGCATGTGTGGATGAATGTAGGAACAGTGATTTCCCTTGCCTCAATGATGCGCAGCCTGTGGGATACCAGTCAGAGGGTGCTACATTGCATTTTGTGTACCAGGCCTCGTGGACACTACAACTGGGACACACGCATCACTCACTTCCTTGTCCGGACATGGACTGAACCACGCACAGAGCCCATGTGTCATTGTGGCAAGCCCTGCGCTGGCCGGGCGTACGGCAGGCCAGACCACTCTGCTTACGCTCTGAGGGGGGGCCCTCAGTGCTACTCGTCGCAGGCTTACTCTCTGGTGGTGTGCAGGTCACTGGTCTAGTTGTCAGCATGTCACAGCCACTCCCTGAGGGCATGTTTGCACACACACCACTCCCATCTGGCACAGGTGTCACAGGCCATGTGACTCCACCAACATAAGGGGCCGACAACATCACATTCTACTCTGCCCGTGGTGACTGGATGACGTACGCCACGGTTCCCAATCATAAAGGGCACAAGAGTTTTGTTGCGCACAGGGTTAGTGGGATCCCAGGCCTGCGTACGGCACAGGCTGACCACCACGTGGTGCTGACTGGGGATGCGTAGGGTTGGTGGCAACCCAGGTCTGCGTACAGCATGGGCCGACCACCACATGGCGCGGACTGGGGTTGCACAGGGTTAGTCGCACCCGGCGCATTGCGGCAGGCACAGGCACCCCGCCACGGAACGGTGACTTTGGGTGCACTGAGTCAGTGGCACCTTAAGCTGCTGAGCGGGTGGGCAGAAGTATCGTAAATGTGTGCAGCCAGGGGAAGTTAACAAAAAAAAAGTTCCACACAAAAGTGATTGAACACAGCAAATTCAGCTATAGGAACTGATAAGGGACCCCTTTTAAGATATATTAAATACAAGAGATTTCACAAGCACAGTGCAAGTGCTGTGCAAGCAAAACGTAAAAAGTAGTAAATCTGTACTCATTTATAGGTGCACTTTTATGGGTGCAGATTTACCACTCTTTGTGAAGTTCCCCCATTGATGTGAATCACTATGGGCTACCTGATGTTAAGGGAGTAGTGTCACTCTAGAGGAGGATTAGCTATCCACATTTCAAGCCCTAAATGCATTGCCATTTAAGCATTATTTGATCGTGTCACGTGTGCAATATGAAGAAAAAGACATGATCAATTTTTGCATCAGCAAAATGATGCCGAAAACTCATTATTTTTTATTATTGGTGAGGTTGTTTTTGGTGTTAAAAATACTTTATTGAATTCAATACATACTACATAACAACCAAATGCAAGAACAATATTGATAAACCAAAATGAATATGCTGTACTAGAAATCTATAAGAAAAACCATAAAAAGTATTTATGAATTTTGAGAAGGGGAGAGGGAAAGGAGAGAAGGGAGAGGGAGGCAGGGAAGGCATAGGAAAAGTCATATTATGAATCAACAATAGTAACAATAATGACATCAAGTTGCCTCAAAGATAATTTCATTTAATTAACAATATGCATTTTAACATATCCAATGTAGTAATTAAAGTTTAAAAGAAAGACAAAAGATAAATTTCATGGAGGACGAAAATTCTCAGAAGATACAGGAAAACTATTTAGTTTATCTCTATCAAGGTTGTGTTCAATAATACAAAACCGTGCAAAGTAGATCATGTCTATAAGAACATTGTACAATGAGGAAAACCTTCATTGATTATCGATAATAATCAACACTTCCGCTATAGTTTTATACAGTTCAGATACAATTATTGCTTCATCGTAAAAACAAAACAAATCCCACTCGTCCTTCAGCACTTAATTTTTCCAAGACTGAGCTTAAATGCAAAATTTTAAGTATTGTATATTCATAAAATTATATAATTTCATATCCAGAAAATCTTGCGTGTTTTCTTTAATTATATAATTAGTTTATTCATTACCATAATTAGTTTAGCACTGATTTAATGTTTCCTGTTGTTCTACACAAAGGTGACATTAACACTAAGGGGCCGATTCCGATCCGGGTCAGAACGCACTCTGACCGAGTCTGATCTGGAGTGTTTTCCGACCGAGCCGGACCCCTACAGTCCGACCGAGCGAGAACAATGCACACGTATGCTGTCGGACTCGGTTCGGTCGGACTCCCATAGAAGTCAATGGGAGCCAGTTGTACGACGCGTACATGTGCTCCCATTGACTGTATGGGTGCGTCTCGAACAAGTGCGCCCCCTACAGTGGGTACGCGTCGGTGCCATCCGCGCCGTACATGCCTGTGTGGGGGTGTCTCATGTGTCTCCCCCTGTGTGCGAGTCATACGGCTGCGGGTGTCGGGGGGATCCGACGCGGATCCCCGAAGTCCGACTCCGGGACCTTTTGCGAGCCGGACACTCCGGCTCACACAGGCTGGCTGATGCGTGCATCGTACTGGCTCGGTCATGATTCGCATCCATTGCACGCCACGGTTAGCTTACGACCAAGACGTACGGAGCGGTTCGGACCCGGAAACGACTCAGTTGGTGATTTTCATGTAGCTCGCATCGTACTGGCTCGCTCGTACAGCTGTACGTGTCGGGTGGAAAAGACGCGTACGGCTCGTAGTTTTTCAGGCCTGATCGCGTTCGGTGCCCTTCCGACCCAGATCGGAATCGGCCCCATAGTTGCTAATGTCCCAAGAATGAGATTCTGCTCATGTTCAACAGGTACATTTGCCCATTGAAAGGACTGTGTGCTCTGTCTTTTGTGAGGCATTTGGGCTGTCTTTGTGGAGTGTTAGAGCCTAGTCAGTTTACAGGAGAGGTATTTGACAACGGTGGGAACACCTTCTCCATTTAATGTCAAAGTGAGACTAAATACTGTTTTTCGGCGAAGGGGTAGTAAGCAGTTCATTTTAGTTATTCATTCTAGCACTGAATGGAAATCGTTTTAGTGAGCTATATTCTAAATCATAATTCTAGGTGCCAGTGGGAGTAAATATATAGAACCTAGGTGGGTAATGAATGGAGAAGGGCGATACATTTCACCCCGCTGGAAGAGTTCACAGAGTTTTACCCAATCCGTATTACGCTTGTAATGCGGAGTTCGGCAAAACGATGCCAACCGCCATGTAAGTTTGGCAAGCACAAGCGAGAATTGTAATCCCCTTTGCATGATTTTCAGGTGCTAGGACGGCACTCAGCAAGATTTTCTCAACGTGGGCGGTCATGACCTTTCACACCGGGAAAGCTGCCTCTCGAGTAGAAAATCTACTGGAGCAGCAGCAGAGAAGCAGCGCCTTCTGGAGCACCGCAAGGTGAAGTTCAATCTGATTTTGCACCCTGGAACATGCTCCAGGCACTAGAAATCAGTGCAAGCATCATGACATGCCGATTTCCACCAGCTTGATGAACTCAGTGGAATCTCACAGAGTTTTTATGTAACGTTGCTGGTGTTCTGCTCACCCCTAGTGCTGACCTGTCTTCAATCAGTTTTCTTCTGTTGCCTATATTGCAATTCTGATTGGACAGGGCAGTACATGTACATGCACATGTACTGTGCAGTGTAGGTTTCTTCTGTTGTGAAACTGTAAAAAAAAAATGTTTTGTGTCAATTAAACCCTGTTCTACAGTGTTGAGGTACACTCTGCTGAAATCATCATTTGTGCATTGAAGTTACACTGACGTGTTCTGTTGCCATATCAACACAAAGTGAAAAAAGGAGAATAATAGGACCACAGAACACATAATTCTATATTTAACAATGAACTCAAAAAAGGGGCTAGTGGTCAAAGTCTCTGAGAGAGAGAAAGAAGAGGAAGTGGGGAAGTGAGTTCTATATATTTGAATAGGGTGTACCGTGGAATTTTTGCTTGGCCAAAGAAAACCACAGATTGCCTTATTGATTTATCACCTAATGAAATGCAGCTTTTGAAACAGTTGGGAAGTAGTCCTGAGATTACTATTAAACAAACAGTCAAAGGAGGCACCATCGTTCTACTATGTACATTTGATTACAAGCAAGAATGTCTGGGATAACTGGATGACAAACAATGTTATTGTAAGCTTCATAAAGAGCATACTACTGGATTGCTACAAGACCATACTCCCTTCTGCTTTATGACAGCTTCAATCTTAAAGCCCTGAAGGATAATCTCTTCCCCTCAGACAATTTCTCTGACTCAGAAGAAACTGCTCTCAGCTCCAGACCTTTAACGGTCAGGCTATGATTCTCAATTAACAACTTCTACTGAGACCCTGTCCCTGGAGAGTCATTAATTGAGCTGTAAAGAGAGCTTGTAATAGCAACAGACTTGCTCTACTCAATACACATCAGATCTACGTCAGATAGAAATTTCTGCATCAGTACTTTTTCTATCTTCCCCAACAATATTAAGAAGGCGATCCAGAAGAACTGGCATATGCTGAACACAGGAAATGTTTCTGGACAAGCCACTTTGTGCATTTTGACTTCACCACAACCACAGGGACCTATTAGTCCACACTAGACCAAGAATGACCTCTGTGGTGTTGCAATTTACTCTCTGGTCCATTTCCAAAATTAACAAACATTGTCCCTATGGTAATTGGGGTATCTACAAAATCACAGAGTATAATACCCATCTCAATCTGGGTTTGACCACATTGCGAGAACTATGTCAGAACATCAACTGAAACAGTGAGGGATTGATCTATCTAATTACATGCCCCTTGAGGACTATGGTACATGAGGATGACTGCACATAGAATCAAAACCATTATCATAGAACATGAAAGTAATATAAGATGCAAGCGGTCAACAAGCATGACAAATATTTTTTGATAATTGGGCTATTACAAAGACGATGTGAGGTGGACAATCATTGAAAGACCTAGACTCTTTACTCTCACTTATGACCTCAGTTGCTTTCTCCGGCAAATAGAACAACAATGGATTGTCGGACTTGAGACAAACATTAGTGGCCTCAATGATAATATTCCATTGATCTCCCTACTAAATATAGAAGAGATGGCTCTGCTTCACCCACCTTTATGGTTTGTACTGTCATCAGAGCAACCAACCCCTTGTGTGCACAAATGCCATTTGATCCATGCCCTTTTCAGCTTGGGACTCCTTCACTATACCCAGGTAACATGTGTAATACATTGATTCTCAATTTGTATCAATTGTCCCGGTCAGACTCCTTATGAGTCTGCACCTGTATTGCACAAATGGGTTGCCCAATTGTTTCATATTTCTCTGAGGACCCCTACCCCCCAACACTAAAAACTACCCCTACTACCTATTCCCCTCCCACTACCCTAAATACAGCCCTATAAACGCCACTACAATTCAAAACGCCCTTCACTATGGCATCACTGCAGAGGCTTGTGCTTTGAGGGCAAAGAAGACCTTGACATGAGCAGCAGGCCTTTTCCGAAGGAAACCCCCTCCCCTCTGGGTTAATCACACAGATTCGGTCCACTTTAACACAGAGCAGCTAGTGGGCATTTCTTTCAGCTTCTCTGTGTTTCATCTGTTTATCTTTCCTATCCAGTAGTGGCTGGTGTAAGGGAAATGTGGTGCAGCAGCACGGAGAGGAGGGGCAACGCGCTGGGGCAACGCGAAGGTGCTAAAACAATAAAAATAAAAATAAAACTTAACTTCCGGTCTTCTGCTCACCAGTTTTCTCCTCTGGGCACAGGCTGAAGCTCTCAGCTTCCCCTGCAGCCAATCTTAAGGCTGCTCTCACCATGACAGCAGTGTCGAGATTGGACAGAGAGGACTTGTTTTGCGCTCCATCGGGAGCTGGGGGCTGGTGCCTGCTGATTTCTCCACCCAGCAACGCAGCTGGGTTGAAGAGATGTCAGGGCGCATGACAGTTTGATCGTCCTAAGACGGACGGCCAAACCGTCATGCGCACTAACAGCATGGCCCACTGCTCCTCCTCCCCCTGCGGCAGATTTGTGGCCCTGCCCCCAAGAGTCGGTCACAGGACAAAAGACAATATGATCAATATTAAGATCATTTTATTTTTCGTTTGCCTCTGCGTCAGAGGGGCGACGCTCCTACGCCATAGCGGAGGAGCCACCCCTGTTCTTATCTCCTAAGGCTAGTAGAGCAACACGCCTTTTAGCTGCCAGTGGGATCTGGCTTCCTAAACAAGGGAATATTTAGCAAATAAGAGAAGGAAGAGGCTTACTAAGTATTTTTTTTTGTTGTTGCAGATTTATATAGCGCGAACTCGACCCAAAGGTATTGGAGCGCTTTACATGAGCGCCAGTTACGTTACACAAGGACACATTCATGTTTTTGGTAGGCACTGGGAGATAGAGGGGCATATTATCAAGCATGGAGTTAAAATTATCGCCGTTTTATCGGCAGAAAACTGCCGCTAAAGCGGCGATAATGGGCTTGATAATATGCCCTTGAGAATTCCCATAGAAGCCCATGTTCTGCTGTCAACATGGGCTTCTATGGGAATTCTCAAGGGCATATTATCAGGCCCATTATCGCCGCTTTAGCGGCAGTTTTCTGCCGCTAAAGCGGCGATAATTTTAACTCTGTTTCTTGATAATATGCCCCTTAGTGATTTGCCCAGAAGCACAGGATGTGGAGTCAACCCCGAGGCTCGAACCTTGGTTTCCCGGCTCCAAGGTCGGCAGTCCAGCCATGAGACCACATCCTCTCCCAGGAAGTCCCAGGAATGTACTATACAGGGCTCACTTGACATAATTATTCTGCCTGGAAGAGGAAGCCAATGAGGCTTCTCCAGCAAAATGGAAGGGCAGGTGAATCATGTCACACCGGCCTCCAGCCTAGCAGTGCCATTTTGAATAACTTGAAGCAGATATCATAGCACATGATCTATCAGAGCTTCTCCAGAAACACACATGGGGAGAAAACTGCCACAGCCTGGTCTATGATGTGGAGGTCTGCGTCAGTTTTAAAGCGCAAATCTTTCACAGACTTTAAAGTGATTGGACTCTCTTCAATGCCTCAGACTATAAAGAGGAATTCTATAGCTCTGAGCTCCCTTCTGCTGCTAGGATCTCAGCTTCATATTAGTTTTATTTTGAGCAATGGCCTTCCATCCACACCCTAATCCCTGCTTCAACTGTTGGAAAACTTCATATGATTAACACCCTGCACCTAATTGGGTATTATATGAATACATAAAGTAGGAGGTCACTAGAGTGGATGATCTACCAACGGGAGATTCATAAGCATTGAAAACGGAGGCTGAGAGTGCAAAGCCCAACATAGCAACAGAAGAATATTAGAAGTAAAAGAGTAAAGAGGAGCCCTGGTAGAACGATCAATCAGGAAACAGTGAAACCCAGAATTTCCACTCTGCTCTACAGTGGTCTGTACAGCTGGTGATCGTTATTTGCAGGGTCAAAGAGGAAAATAAGTCTTATACAATCAGTTTTTCACTGCAATATCTGGCACGGAAATTATGATTCACTGGGAACTTGCCCCAGAATATGGGGCTCTACTCTAAGGGTTTTCTAAGGGTTTTTCCGAAAAAGGGTAGGGTCTCTCACTTACCGAAGTGACACACTTCCTTACTAGTCCCCTTCCTCACCATGGTGAAATTAAGTTATGCCCTGTGGGTTCCCCTGGGAGGTTTTTCAAGCATGGAGATTATTTTGGGGATTTTCTGCCTTATGTAGAGAAAGAACAGATTTAAAAATGTGTCAGGAAGTGTAGAATGCCCAAGTCCGTTTTTAGGTCTCGCCTGATCCAGCGCTTGCGCTGATCTGGCCGAGACATTTTGTATACAGGCTTTTCAAAGTGCTGCCGTGGCCTAAAGCTTCAGTGCACGTGAACGTGCACGCACGCAGCGCCATGTGTCTTTACTCCGTAGCACGTGATCGTAATCTCGATCACTTTCACTTTCATTGCCAAAGCTTGTGTATGTATTGCGGCCGCGTCTGCTTCACTTTCGCGGCCTCGTGGCCAATGCTTGTTTGGTTGTTGCATATGCTCCCTATACACGACTGTGTGCTTAATTAAGGCCACATTCAGGGATTTCTTACAGCGTGAACGATCTTCGAGTAAACAATTAACATCCCACCAGGGAGGTTCTATGCAGTCGAGGCCAGACCGATACCAAGGCAACCTCTTGAGCTCTGCAATTCATGATTCTGTAAGAACAGCTCGTAACTTTGTTTGGTTTCATCATTAGTCAGTTCCGATTTTATCTACAGTTTCATGACTCTCCACACACTAAAATCTCTGTTTTAATTATGGTGTCCAGTTTAATGACGGAGGATCGTGATTTTATCACCCCCTGGTTTTTATGAAGGGTTTCTTGGTTTGGTGGCTGGTTTCATGATGTTATACAGCATCTCAGAATTTTTCTAGGGACTCTTGGCTGAATTGAGGATGATTGTTTTTCATCATACTTTGCTGGACTCCTCTCGTTGGGTAGGGCCCATCCATATATGTTTTGCTTGATAGAGGCTTGTAAGGTAAGGTAATGTGATACATGCATGACGAGAGACGAAGCTGAGGCATCATGATTACGTCAAAACTTGCCAGACAGTGCAGCTATCTGGGTGCGGGGACTTGCCGATAGCAACACATTGCTTTCCACTAGCTTTTTGTTTGACACTCTTAGTTTTTTGCCCCATCTTCGATGGTTTTTATTTGTGTTAGCCTGTCCTTGCTCCTAGCCTAGTTATCTCTCCGACTCATTTAAATATTCTGCAAGTGTCGGATTTTCGGGAACTTTCTTCTTTTTCTAAAAGCCCTCCATGAGAGTGCATGTGTTTCCCCCATGCTTTGCGTATGCTTGTATTACTGGGAGACGGGCTACCCACAGTTCCTGCTTGTTTTTTTTTCTTCAACGCAGTGCTGTGTGGTATGTTAGTATCCCTCGAATGCAAACACCAGACTGTGAATAAAGGACACAACATCATTTAAAACAAAAAACCCACTGTACAACTAAATCTGTACAACTGTAATCTGTACAACTAGTATCAATAAATGCGTTTTCTAGAAGTGAATCACTCCATAATTGTCAAGTGTCCCACTCAATAACTGTCAGCTATGGCTTTTGCGACTTGAGTATCGCCATTCAGATGCCGAGAGGAGCCATCCTGTGCATGTGCATTTTGTATGGACATCTTTATGTTGCATGTACCTTATACTGCTGGCATAATGTAAAACTCTTTTTTTGCAAGCTCAAGCAGAGCTGTCATTTTGGCTCGATGTTAGCATCTTTATTGCTGCCGTAACTGAAGAGATAACGTGATTTCTGTTTGACAGCATTCCTTTCAGAGCTGCCAGAACACTGAACAGAAATACTCAAAGCTGTCTGGTACTTGCTTCTTATGCTGCTGTTAAAAGTTTCAGTTACAAAGTCGTTTTCCGGTCCTACCTTTGTCTTTTAAAGAAACAGGGGGGGGCCGTAATTTAAATAAAAAACAAATAAACAGGGAAACCTGAAGGGCTGCCTTCTTCAATGACTGTTGAATATTGTTTTCTTTTTCTTACTTTATTAAAGAGAACAAATATGGAGTTTTTTCTTTATTGTATATGTCTGCAGATAGTTGCTTTACTTACTTATACATTTTATGCTATTTTGTATTTGTATGTATTTCAAGGTGAAGCTTCTTTTACCTGAGGTCCTTTGCTGGAGTATATATGCACTGCCTTGCTTTTCCCCTCACTCTCCTTCCTTCTGCCTCACACTTCTCTCCTCCTCACTCTCCGTCCTTGTGCCTCACGCTGCTCTTCTCATCACTCTCCGCCCTTGTGCCTCATGTTGCTCTTCTCCTCCACACGCTCCATCCTTGTGCCTCACAATGCTCTTCTCCTCACTCTCCGTCCTTCTACCTCACGCTGCTCTTCTCACTCTCCTTCCTTGTGCCTCACACTGCTCTTCTCCTCACTCTCCATCCTTGTGCCTCACACTGCTCTTGTAATCTCTCTCCGCCCTTGAGCTGCTCTTCTCCTCACTCTCCGTCCTTCTACCTCACGCTGCTCTTCTCACTCTCCTTCCTTGTGCCTCACACTGCTCTTCTCCTCACTCTCCATCCTTGTGCCTCACACTGCTCTTGTAATCTCTCTCCGCCCTTGAGCTGCTCTTCTCCTCACTCTCCGTCCTTCTTCCACGTGCTGCTCTTCTCCTTACTCTCCTTCCTTCTGCCTCGCGCTGCGATTATCCTCACTTTCCTTCCTTGGTCCTCACGCTGCTCTTCTCCTCACTCCCCTTCCTTGTGCTTCACGCTGCGATTATATTCACTCTGTCCTTCTGCCTTGATCTGCTCTTCTCCTCAGCCTCAGTGTCTGTCCTTGTGCCTCACTCTGCTCTCCTCCTCACTCTCCGTCGTTCTGCCTCACGCTGCTCTTCTCCTCCACACTCTCCGCCCTTGTGATTCATGCTGTTTTTCTCCTCCTCACTTTTCTTCCTTGTGCCTCACACTGCTCTTCTTGTTCATCTCCTTCCTTGTGCCTCACACTGCTGTTTTCCTCACTCTCCGTCCTTGTGCCTCCGGCTGCTCTCCTTCTCACTCTCCTTCCTTGTGCCTCACTCTTCTCTTCTCCTCAATCGCCTTACTTTTGCATCATACTGCTCTTCTCCTCCTCTCCTTCCTAGTGCTCCACAAATAACAATGCCAATCCAACCCAAAATATTCCCCTACACACCACATACAAGCACTCCATAACACACGGGTACAAAACATTGCCATTTACAACGTCAAAAGCTCGAAATCAAACAAATGCGAGACCTATTGCATTTCCAATGCTTGTTTAGTTTGTGCTTCCTTCCTGTCCCATGTCTCAATACCAGTGGTAGATGGACGTTACAATGTAGGCATAAAGACTATGGCGTTAACCTGTTTATCCCATCTGATTTGTGACCCATAGAGGTCTGAGGAAATTGGCAGGACAAAGAAAGTGGTCATCTTGTATTCTGAAACTAAATTAATCTACCATCTGTTCATACCTACCTACCCGCCCCTACCTCTCAATACTGCTGCTATAGCTCCTCTATATTTGATGATGGCATTGTTTCCACAATATTGCTGTTTGTCTAAGCAATGGTTATTGTAGACTAAGTATGTGCCTTGCTTAACCTATGTAAAGTGCTCTCATATCTTTTAGAGTGATGAGCTATATAAAACAATTAAATAAATAAATAACAGTCAACTTTGGATGCCCTCTGCTGGCGAACAAAACAATTACAATTGCTGAGGATGGTCTTTGCCGCAATCTACTGACTGGGAATAGTATTGCATGTACTCTTTTTAGTTTGCAAATTTTTGCATTGATAAGAAACAAAGGGAATGCAATGTAAACACGGTGTTTGCGTGATAATAGATAGTTATATTAATACATTTGGGGAACTGTTGGCTAAACATACAAGTTGCCACCTTACATTTCATCTACAGGCCTCCTGGCAAGGACTCCTTTGATGAGTTCTTAGATCTCATCACCACCTCGTTCACCACCTCGTCCATGTGAAATGTCCTTCACAACCCTCTTAGGTTACTTCAACCTCCCAAACAACACAACCTAAAAAGAAAAAGAAAATACATCCTCTTCGACCTCATCAATACCCTTAATGTGGTGCAGCATGTTACACATCCAACACACTCCAAAGGTGGCATCCTCACCAAACCACCCATACCTCTGTATTGGATCGACCACTTTGGCATCCATATCTCTATGCTGCAGATCCTTCAAAGATGTCTCCATAGACAATATAATACTTGAACTCATCTCTCACCCTATGACTTGCAGGTCTGATGCCAATACCCTTCTAAACAATTTCTTGTAAAGCTATGTGAACATCCATTCAAAATTACAACACGCAATTGCAAGCCAAAGCCTTCTGCACCCTGGTACTCTAGAGCGGTTGGTGACAATAAATGATCCATCTTCAGACAGGAAAGAAATTGGAAGAAAACTAGAGCTCACAAGGACCCCTTGATACTGAAGTCCCTCTGAACAAGATGCCGAGAGCTCATCACATCAGTCAAATCAACCTATTATACCAACACCATCAGTGAAGCCAGAAACAGAAGCAGAATGCTATTCAAGACAACCAAGCTCTTCATCAACCCTCTGCCAAACTCACCCATTCCTCACTCTACAGAAAGTGCATAGCAACCAGTTCTTCTTTAAAAACAATACAGACTATCCAAAGCACATTGATGACACCAAGCTTGCTTCAATTCTTTACACCTACCACTTCCAATTCCACAATGGTCAGCCTCCACAGCCCTATGTCTCCTAGATCTTGCTGACATACTCAACTCCATCAAAGCCTCTTCTTATGTAGAGGATGTCTTGCCATCACCCTTCATCAAATCTCTCACGGGCGATGCTCTCTTACCCCTACTTACCATTGTCAATACCTTCCTCCTTCAAGGCATCTTCCCAGAAGCCCCCAAAACAGACCAGATCCTCCCACTCCTAACAAAACCTTACCTAAACCCCAATGACCTCACCAACTACTGGCCCATCACTCACCTACCATTTATCGGCAAGATCATTGAAAAAACAGTCTATGTTCAACTCCATGACCACATTACTGCTAACTGTGTCCTTCATCGCTTTCAGTCTGGCCTCAGATCAAGCTGCAGCACAGATACCACTACTTACACATAATAGACAATGCCCTCTTAACCACACATAAAGATCACCCCTTCCTTCTGATATTACTAGATATCTCAGTCGCTTTCAACATATTTGTTCATCCCACCCTCATACACACCCTGGAGTCTCGAATGGGATTCACCAGCAATGTCCTTCACTGGTTTTCCTACCTTTTCAATTGACACCAGTTTGTTCACATGGGCATGTTCAAGCAAAAAAGATCCCTATCACCTGTGGAGTCCCCCAGGGCTTCATACTGAATCTTGTCATCTTCAACCTATACATAGAGCTACATTGTGCTCTACCCACAGATAACTGCATCAAGATTCACTAATATGCCGATAATACGTAACTCTACTTGAAAGTGTCTTCTGCTTCAGACATCTGATAAAGCCGGATTCTTATTTACCTTACCATCTCCAAGAATCCTCTCAGGTCGCCAGGATCTTTTTATCTGCTAAATAGCGTAGAGGGGAGGAAATTAAATGATCAGAGAAAATAAAATGTGAACTCTAAAGGACCACTGACTCTGAATCTTAAATTTTTGGGGATTTATTACAAAGCCAAAACATAATTGCACATACAAGCACCTCAACACGAGGTTAAGAAAATAAATGGGCACTAATACAAAAAATATCCTACGCAGGAGTCTCATCCGACTCAGAATAAGAAGAATAGTCAGCTCTAGGAGCATCAGGCAAGCGATAACCACTCCAATCTCTACATTAGAAGTCATTAACCTAAAAAGAAAATCAGTTAGTCTATCCCTACTCCATCTCTAAGGTGACATCCCTACTTAGCATTTTCCCAGGCAAGAGGATAAAAAGGTGTCAGAAGTGAAGACTTCCTTAGAAGTACGCTCACTTAGTCAGAGCTCATTCTAAGATGCTCCTTCTAGCTCCCCATCTAAAACTCAACTGCTCAACCCTAAAGGCACTGTCCCTAATTCAAAATCCCAAAAACGTAGAACACGCCCTCCGGCACACCTCTTCAGCCCTGTCTTCTCCCAGTGATTTTCCAGCGAAACTTGTCTCCCTTCTAACAATGGTTTACTCGTCCTTGGGTCCCAGGCACCTTCTTTGCCGAAAGTATCATCCCTACATTCCAGTATACTCCCATATTGGCTTCTCATGCCATCCTAACTCCTAAAACAAAGGGTTAGTTTCTGTAACGAGCTAGGTGTCATTGCACTTGCAACAGAAACATGGGAACGAGAAACTTTCCACTTCTCTGAGATTTTCTAACGTCCTGAAACCCAAAGCCTTACCAAGGGAAATCATTTTCGGCCTACAATATTTAGATAACATACGAAACAAACAGGCCTTTCTCTTAATGTATATGCGGTCAGGCCTTTACACAATTTAAACAAACTTATAGAATCACACTATAAGCATTGATTTCATTACACTTCATATATGAATAAGCAAACTACACGTGCAGACTTTAATATGGTACACGTTTAAATCTAATGCATCACATTATACGTGAACTAATTCATTATGCGTTGTCTAAAAATACATTTTCAATTTACTACACATTGCTCTTCATAAATGACATAATTACTTTTCTAATCACACTAGTATAAGCAAATTTTAGTAATACATTTCTAAGTCACGCGTTAACATGGATCCTTTAATATGTGGGTGTGGACTAACAGTGATTATGATGCACCACTACAATTTTCAGAACAACGTGGCGCTCTATCAGTTCCCCCCTTTGATGACTAGTGTCATCACACCATTTCACAATTCCCTAGGAGAAAGAGCTGACCTAAACAGTAATTGTTGCCATCCTCCCCCGTCGGAGTCTCTCCATATTCTTAAGGTTCTGATATTGACTGTCCTGCAGTCTGGCCATTGCAATTTCACTCGCTCTGAGAGCTCTCTCAACCCTATTTTCTTTATACCACTTATAAGCTCTGATGAATCCCCACAAGCAAACCACACAAACCACGACAATGAGGAGTAGTTTTAACACAAAGCCAAGAAACCCCATTCCCTAGGCTAGCAAACCAATTTCCCACACGTCCAAATCCTTTACCAATTTTTTCCCATACACCCGCTTCAGTCAAATCCTCTATCTCATTATGGATCGTAGTAATGTTGCTTATATATTTCTCCAAATCCTTGCTGTTGTCTGGAAGATACGTACAACATTCCTGAACCTTCGCCCTCTTTGCTAATAATACATCTAAAGCAAGGCGATTCTGCAAAACCATCGTTCTTATCGATAACATCGCTCCATCCTCAAGTAACAATGACTTTGCCGTATTCATCGACAACTCATCAATCACAGTCGCCAATCATCTGATCTTCACATCATTCAAAACCGCACCCAAACTCGGTATCATTGCTCCAAAGATATCTCCAATCACTGCTCCTGCACTCTCAGCTCTCTTCACTCTCGAGTGCTGTCCATCCTCCAAAAGCTCCAAATCTTCTGCATGGTAAATCTTCGGAAAAATAATTCCCAAGTAGCACGTACCATACCAATTCGCAGGCAACCTGACATAGGCATTCTTTCTACACACATAATAAACAGTTGGAATCACTTGCACAGAATCTTGCAGAAAGTTCTTAGCAGAATCTTCCATGGTGAAAATATGATCACACGCACTCTGACCCACCGGAACTTTTTCATAGTAAGTCTGATAACTTCTCACACACAACTTCCCTTTCTGCTCCTTGTCCAATGCTATAGGACCATAACTTCCTCTAGCTCTGTGAGATCTTTCTTCTTCAATCCAACCTACCGGACTCTCTCCAGTATTTCGTGTCTGTGTTAGTTTTCTATATCTATCTTCTCCCTGATCTACACATTCTACTCTACATCTGACAATGAACAGGTCAAGTTATACCGATGAACATAAGCCGGATCCAGTTCGAAAGATGGTATGAAAGACTTATAGTAGTCATACTTATTCAAATGCTTGAAGGCAGGAACTTCGGGAAGAACTGCATCGTAATTGGAAAAGAAATACTCAAACTGACCTCTCTCATAAAAGATACTAAGCAACAAACTACATGAAATTCCATACGTCAGTGGAAGGTGGTGATATCTAATACCCTCGTCCACTGAGGCAGGTAACTGCATGCACACGTAGCAGTCATCGCATCCACATATTCGTATAGCAGCCTCCAATACGCATTAGGCCTAAAATCACCCTTTGACAAATCTATGTGAAACCTACGACTCTCTTCGATTAGTAAAGCTCTTTCAGCTCCTATGGTGACCTCCTTTTGGCTAGAAGTGGTAGGTGTAGGTGTTCCCTGTACCTCCGCTTCCTGCTCATTAGAAACAATATAAGAAGCTACAACTATTATGATTATAGAGACTATCATTCCACCTACAAGTGTACCTACTACTAATTTGGACCTACGATGAGTATTTCCAGCATCCATGATCTCGCAAAGTTCTTGGTTTTAGCAGCAAACAATTAAGAATCTCTTTTTTCCTCCAAATGTCGCCTGCTAACCAGTTGAACAATATTCCGAGAAGTTGGTAATCCCCTTGCAATTTCAGTTCCTTATTTACACAGTCCACAAAAAGACTTCCCTAGCCCTCTTTCGTCTCCTCTGCGGAAAGTCCCTAAGTTTATTCTTCTTCCACTAGGGCCTAGGTTATCTTCTTTATAGACTTTTATTTACAACAAAGTTCACTTTCAGTCCAAAATAAGATCAGCTCTCAGAATCTCTAAAACATGTTGCAAATGTTCAAGATGAAGAATAATCACTTCATGGGTCGGTGCCTCAAACCCAAACGTTGGAAAGACCAATCTTTGCAGTATCAGTTCGCAGACTTTACTCAGAAGTGAGGGATTCAGAACCGTTAGGGTCAGCACTCCTTCGATTTCGAGACCTGGGACCACCAATCCCACGTCGATTTTCACATTCAGGATTTTGCTGACCACAGTCACGAACCTCAACCTCCCCGAACTCACCACTCCTGGCATCAGTCACAACATATGTCCACTCCGGCATAGCGTATCTCTGACACTGCACTCTTGCTCTCCCGGACCTCCTCAGGCCTCCCCGAGCTTGTTCTTCATCACTCTGTTCGGATTCAGATGTTTCAGAAACTTGGGCAAGGTGTCTCTCAAATGCCAACCTCAGGTTCAGCCGCCTCTGACTCACAGGCCAAACCTCTGCTGCTCTGATCGCACTTCTGCTCTCTACCTGAGTACCCTGTGCACTACTTCCTTCTTCGGCTGAATTTGACTCTACTCCACCCACAGCAATACTTTCTCCGTCCGTGTCAAATTCGGGGTTCTGATTGATGCAACCCCCTTCAGCTCAATCCAGTGCACAACCAGCTGCGTCAGCAAACCTCACAGCTTGACTCGCCCTCTCAGATGGCCCTGCCACCTCAGCTGGATTTTCACTCACGAGAGGGGCTGTTTCTTCCAAGGGTGCTGTAACTCTGCGGGTATGAGAGGCATGCACCCAGTTCGGCAACCCTCCACACTTCACTGCTGTGTTCGTGACCAGTATCACCTGGTACGGGTCGCGCCACCGAACATCCAGGCAACTCTTCCTCATGTGTTTCCGAACAAGCACCCAGTCCCTTGGACACAGGTCATGGCACAGGTCACTTGAGACAGGAACAGTTGCTGCTTGCACCTGCTGGGACACAGAATGGACCACATCAGCCAGTCCTTTGCAGTAATCGAGAATCAAGTCATCAGTGATGTTAATTAGAGCGGTAGCTGGTATTGCTGGCAATCACATCGCCCTCCCCATCAGAATCTCATGCGGGGACAACCTAGTTCTCCTGTCTGGGACACTTCGAAGACTCATAAGGACTAAAGGCAATGCATCAGGCCATTTCAGGGAAGTCGATGTACACACTTTTGCCATCCGTGCTTTCAAAGTTCCATTAACCTGCTCCACAATCCCAGAAGCCTCTGGTCGGTAGCTGCAATGTAACCTCTAATCCACATTCAATGCAGCACAGAGCAACTTCATGATTTCACTGTGGAAATGTGTCCCTCTATCTGATTCCAAAGAGGTTGGAAAACCGAACCTCGGGATAAGCTCCCTCAACAACAGCTTAGCAACAGTGAGGGTGTCACATCTGCATGTTGGGTAAGCCTCCACCAATAGTGAAAAAACGCATACCACAACTAGAATGTACCTCAACCCATTACACTTCGGCATTTCATTGAAAGGTCCTCCTGACCTCCCAATGTGACTCAAAGTAACCACAGTCTTCTTTTCAGCATTCATCTGTTGGCACGTAACACACCTCTGGCATACAGCTTCAGCAACCGCACACAACTTCGGATTGTACCATGTTTGTCTAAACACTTGCACCATTGCATCTCTGCCAAGATGTACTGCACCATGTATCAGTCTTGCCTCGGGTAACACAGCTCGACCATCCCTTGAGACCCACACATCCACATCTCCCTTCACACATCCCAACCTTATCTAGCCATCTCGTTCCTGTTCGGTAACCTCATCTTGCAATCGTTTTAGTTCCTCCCAAGTGTCTGCCATGGCTAACATCATGCTGAGCTTGGTTCTTTATCGGCTCTCTCCAGTGTAACCTCCTGTAAATATACATCCTTGTTCTGCACAGAAGCGGGCAACTTCGTCCGCGTAATTATTACCCAAAGAAACAACATCAGTCCCCCTCTCATGAGCTGAACATTTGACAACTTCGATTTCCTTGGGACACTGTAATGCTCTAGCAACTGTCTCACATATTCCCCATTTCTGATGGGCGAACCCGAAGATGTCATGAAACCTCTCTGTGACCATAACTGCCCAAAGTCATGAACCACACCAAACCCGTACTGACTGTCAGTGTAGATCGTTATCCGAATCTGGTCAGCAGCCAAACAGGCACGAGTCAAGGCAATAATTTCAGCTACCTGTGCGGAGTGTACTCCTTCTAGACAAGCAGCTTAAACAACTCCGGTGATGGTACATACAGCAAACGCTGCTCTTCATCGACCAACATTGTTCCTTAAGCATGAACCGTCCACAAAGAAAATGTCATCAGGACCAGGGAGTGGTTCATCGACAGTGTCCAGTCTTGGTTTGGTGCATAGTTCAGTCACATCGAGACAATCATGGTCCTCACAATCTTCATCAGCTGCATTTGGAATAGGCATCAATGTCGCAGAATTCAAAACAGAACACCTCCTCAAAGTCACATTTTCTGCAGCAAGTATAACTTGCTCATAGCGTGTTAATCTGTTGTTCGTAAGGTGTTGTGTTTTGGTCCTCGTCATTAACAACTCAACAGAATGTGGTACATAGACTGTCAGTGGGTGCCCCATCACAATACCCTCGCACCTTTCAATGCTGACACCTGTTGCAGCAACGGATTTGAGACATCCGGGCAACGCAGAAGCTACTGGGTCTAAAGTAGCTGAGAAGTAGGCAACTGGTCTACGGCCCCCTCCATGATTCTGAGTCAGAACCAACAATGCACACCCTTCTCTCTCACAACAGAACAACGAGAAAGCCTTGTTGTAATCAGGCATTCCCAAAGCCGGAGCTTGACACATAGTCTCTCTCAGCTTTAAAAACGACATTAAACAGTCGTTGTCCCATGGTACCGGATCACTCACATCCTTGTCCGTCAGCCGTTGTAAAGGCTTTGCCTCGAAAGAGAAATTGGGAATCCATTGGCGACAGTAGCCAACCATCCCCAGGAACATTCTGACCTCTCTTTGTGTGGTGGTCACAGGCATGTTCATAATTACCTCAATGCGATCTGGTGACACCTTCCTCTTGCCCTTCTCAATTCTGTGACCCAAATACTGTACTTCGCTCAAACAGTACTGCAATTTGTTTGGGGACACTTTGTGTCCATTCTCTGCCAAATGATTCAGTAGAGCGATAGTATCGATCCTGCAAGTGTCTTCTGTTTCTGACGCAATAAGCAAGTCGTCGATGTATTGCACAAGAACTGAGTTCTGCGGCAACACAAGACTCTCAAGATTCTTCTTCAAGATCTGGTTAAATATCGATGGACTCTCTGTATATCCTTGAGGGATACGACACATCGTTAACACACGATTTTCCAGCCGGAAAGCAAAAAGAAATTGGCTTTCCTCATGGAGTGGTATCGAGAAGAAAGCTTGACAGAGATCAATCACTGTAAACCACTCAGCTTCACATGGGATCTGAAACAGTGTCACAGATGGATTTGGTACCACTGGACAACATGGAACAACTATTGTGTTAACCTTTCGCAGGTCTTGCACGATTCTGAATTTCCCGCTCGGTTTCTGTAGTCCCATGATAGGTGAATTACATGGGCTACCCATAATTTCTTTCAGAATTCCTTGCTTGATCATGGACTCGATTACAGGTTTGATCCCTGCAATAGTCTCAGGTGACAGATTGTACTGGGGCGTCCTAGGGAATTCTACATTTTGCTTGACCTGAATCTTCACTGGCTCTACCCCTTTGATCAACCCAAACTCTTCTCTGGTGAAGTCCCACACCTCGTGTGACACAGAATCTCTCAGATCAAGTGGAAGCTCTTCCACTGTCAGCGCTAGGTACATTTCTATACACAAGAGCTGATTAGCAACCTTAAAGGTCGCATCGCCATCCTTTGTCTGCACTTCAACTCCCTTGGGTGGGCAATAAATGGTACAATTTAACTTGCACAGTAAATCTCTTCCTGACAAACAGACTGGACTCTAGTCGCACACCACAAACTGATGTCGATCTCGGAAGGTTCCTATTCTCACAGGGATCGCCTCTGTTAACGGACTAGTCATTTTCTTGTTCGCTACTCCAACAACTTGGATTGATTGTCCAGAGAGGGGTAGGTTAGGGACTACTGCTGATCTTACAGTAGAACGGATAGCACCAGTGTCAACCAAAAAGGGGGGAAGGGTGACCATCAACATCTGCTTCCACAAAAGGTCCCCTCTGTTCTACCTCCAAGACTGCTCCAAGTGGGCAGTCTTCCTCCCCCCTCAGGCACCGTCATGCCAACGGGTCTGGGCTGTACCTGTCATACCCTTCAAACAAAGGCATCTGTTGATAAGTCCGAATTCCCTGCTGAACCCTCGGTGGCTGGGGAACTTGTACCTGTGGACTGAACGTCCCCCCTTTCATCGACCTTGGTCTAGTCACCGTAGTGATCGCTTCAGGTATAGGTGTCTGTACTACCTCTACCTCCTGCTGCACTTGATTAATTGGGTTCAAAGGACACACGCGCGTTCAATGTCCAATCTGGTGACAAAGATGAAACGCAGTGGTCTTCTTCAATGTTGCCACATCCATTCCTGTCTTGGGATCAACAGACTTTACTCTTCCCTGACCTTGCACATTCTGATTCCCTCCTTGGGTGTTTCCCTGTCTCCTTCTCAGCGTCCCTCCATTAGGCTGAGCTTGGGCTGTTTGTATTTGGACAAGCATCAGTTTTTCTTTCAACTTCCTGTGTTTTGAATCTACCTCATCACTGCAGTATCTGGCATACCGCAAGATTTCATCCACCGGCTTGTTTTGCCAACAGATCAAATGATGCTGTATCATGAGACTAACCTCTGGCCTCAATCCCACAACAAATTTTGAAAATACTGACCCATGTCCTTAGAATTATCAGAGTACATCTACGCACCTATTAGGCACCTATTCGACAAGCATGTCTGTATGCATCTTGTGCAAGATAATGGATTTGTTTTACTGATGAGAGTGTTTGTTCCTTTGTTACTGACTGGTAGATTGTGCAAGCAACTAGATATGGTTAAGAAGGTGATGAGGGAGATATACCAATGCAACAGATGAACGCTCTCCAGTTCAGATTACTACTCCAGACCTGCACCTCCATCTTTGCATGGGCCACTTAGGTACTTCTACTACAAGTAGTTCCCAATCACTTTTTGTTATTTTCCACTGAGGTAAGGTAACGAATCAGTCCTTTAGGGCATGTGCTACAAAGGCCAATATTTTGCTGAGTGGCTTCTTTGTTTAAGTGTTTATTTGTGAGTTGTTATCAATTCTGCAAGGTCTGCAGTCCTGCTGCTTAGGGTGACAAATGCGCACTGGCCGACCAGGCAGATGCATCGTAAAGAAGCAGGCCTCTGCTAAGTAACTTTCCCTCATTGGCACTTTTTTGGTTATGTACAATATAATTTGCTACTGCAGTGTGAACACAAATGTTAAGTGGTGGAGGAATGTCTGCCAAGGAGCATGCAAGGCCAGTGATGCTGATATAAAGAAGTACCACACTACGAAGGTGAGTGTTAAGTCCTTTATTCCTTGCTTCTCTCTCTATCAATGCTCCCTGTCACCAACATTCTAAAGTCCCCTTCAGGGACTTGGAACAAACCATATACTGTGGGGGGTGGTCCAGGAATGTACCAACTATAGTTCATGTACCTATGGTAATTAACATGGTGTCATTAACATGGCGTTAACATGGCATATATTAGACACGTCGTAACACATCTTCCCCCTTAATGTAAATGAACAAAATTAAACAATACATAACTGGTTACATTTCTCTACTTGTACTTAATAAAGTCTTTGTGCCACCCTGGAGCTCTGCATGTTCTTCGTGTGACAGGTAACCCCTCGATGTCAAGGTTATGTGGCACCTCTGCTTGGTCATGTTGGTCGTGTGTGCTTTGCGGTTTCACTAACCTGTCCATGCTCCACATTTGGTCATTATCTAATATGGCTGTGTTGTTTCTTACACCCTTGATGCGCATTGGTCCTGAAAACTTGGTTTCACCCTCGCACCTCCTCGGCAGCCTAACACATACCCAGTCTCCCACTTTCCACTGTGGCGCTTTGGTCCCATGTTAGGTGTCATATTGAGCTTTGTATCTGCTTTGATGTGCATCAATTTTGACCCTGAAAGCGTGCTTGTCCCTTGTGACCCCCCTCCTAACCAATACATAATGAATTGGACCCCATTATCCGTTACCATTGAGGACGGTATGCCCTCTTGTGCAAACGTGTCCTTCAGAAACTGAATTACGAACATGGTCGTTATTTGATGGACCATCCTGACCACCGTCCAGTGGGAGTGGAAATCAATCCAGAACCAGTGCAAACTGTTTCCCCACCCCCTTGAAGTTGAGGCGACTTATGATGTCTAACGCAACCTTCTCCCATGGTTTATCCGGTACAGCTACAGGGGACAAGGGTGGCTTCCTGGTCATTCTAGACTTGTCACTGTTAGAACATGTGACACAATTTTTAACTTTGGCCTCCACTAACGAGTCCATCTTGGGGAACCAATACCTTTCCCGTAGCCTTGCCTTCGTTAAGCTTCTGCCCAAGTGGCCCTCATGTACCAGGTCAATTATCTTGCCCCTCATAGCCTCTGATGGAACTATTTTATCATTTCTGAACAGGATACCTTGATCCACGTTCAGCTCCAGACGCACCTCCCAGAACGGTTTTAATTCTGCATTCACCTGATCAGAAGAATTAGGCCAGCCCTTTACTGTATGATCAATGATTTGTGTCATGTTGGTGTCTGCATTCATGCACTCTATCCATTCCTGTGTGGTGATGGTGTCTAAACTGAGCTGGAAGACCGGATACTCAGGAGTCTCAAATTGCTCCTCTTTGTCAATGGGGCTTCTAGATAAGAAGTCAGCCGCTGAATTTTGGATGCCCGGGACATATCTAATTGTGAAACAGAAACCCTCCAAACCCAGCAGCCACCTAGCTATGCGGGGAGTATTACAAGAGTTATTCTTCGGGTTGAACATGAAAATGAGGGGCTTATGATCAGTGCGTAAACCAAATTGAATGCCCCACAGAAAAAACTTGAAGTGTTTCACTCCCCAAAAACAAGCCAATGCTTCCCTTTCCACCACCGAATAGTTCTTTTCAGCTTTAGTAAGAGATCTTGAAGCGAACGCGACAATCCTCTCCTTGCCCTCTATAATTTGTGAGAGCGTTGCTCCTAATCCTTTCCCACTAGCGTCCGTAGTTAAAAAGGTTCTGCGGTTGTGTTCAAAGTTACACAAAAATGGAGCTGACAGTATGCCTTCCTTCACTCTTTGAAATGATGTTTCATGTTCCTCTGCCCATTGGAATTGCGTGTTCTTCTTTGTGAGGTTCCTTAGGTTGGCAGTTAGATCCGCAAGGTGGTCTACATATTTTGCCATGTATTCGGCCAACCCTAAAAATGATTTAAGTTCCTCTTTATTCGTGGGTGCAGGCGCGTCTCTTACCGCCTCCACTAGGCAATGTTTAGGTTTGAAACCATCCTTAGAAATGCAATGTCCCAAGTATTCCACCGACTCCACGCCAAACTGACACTTCTCTCTCTTCAGCGTAAGTCCTGCATCTCTGAACCTGGACAGGACTTGTCTTAAAATACAGTCATGTTCTTCCACACTGGCCCCGTACACTAGGACATCGTCTTGGAAATAAAGCGTCTTCGGCACCCCTTTTAAAATATGTTGCATGATCCTTTGAAAGACCCCTGCCGCAGAGGCCAATCCGAACGGCATGCGACAGAACATGAAGGTGCCCATGGGTGTAGTGAAGGCAGTGAGCTTTTTAGAGTCAGGATGTAACTCCACTTGATGGTATGCCATGGAGAGATCCAGAACGCTGAAGCATCTAGCCTCACCCATGGTGCTCAACATCTTGTGGATGCAGGGTAATGGATGCCTCTCCACTAATATGTTGTTATTTAGATCCCGTAGATCGATGCACATGCGAATGTCCTGACCATGACCCTTCTTGGCAATGACAATCGGTGCGACCCATTCAGAACAAGCCACAGGTTGGATGATGTTAAGTTTCTCCAACCTGTCTAACTCCTTCCTCAGTGGTTCCCACATAAGATGTGGAATAGGCCTCGTCTTGTGAACCACCGGTGTAGCGTTTTGTTTCAACTGAATTTTGTGCTGGAAATTCCTAAGCAATCCTAAGGTCTCTGAAAACACTTCTGGAAACGCACTTGCAATGTTCCCACTCTGACCTGAAGGATTTACTACCAACACTTGTTCCGGATTGTTCGGGTCTAATTTGATTCCTAGCTCTCTTTGATGTTGCCATCCCAGTAGGTTTGATCCATTCTCTACTACATAAACCTTTCCTACCGTACGACGGTTTTTAAAAGAAATCAGCGCTTTAAACATTCCTTTCATAGGTATAGGATCCTTATTATATCCGCTAGGAGCAATATCCGCTTCATCCAGCTTGTCTTGCCCCTTTTTTAAAACAGCTTGGAAATCCGCGAAGTTCACCAGGGTGAACGGCGAGCATGAATCAGCAAACATTTTAACACTGTTTCCATCGACAGACACCTCACATACGGGGTACCCCTGCTGCTCTTGAACATTCACCTCCTTGACCTGTAATACAATTTTCTTGACTTGCGTTGGCGTTGCGGCGACTTGGCTCATTTTTTTTCTTGGAAAGCACCCACAAACTCTAGCAAGATGCCCCTTCTTGTTGCATTTCCTACACCAAGCATGTCTGGCTTGACAGTTGAGATCATTTGCTAAGTGATTGCTGCTGCCACAACGATAGCATTTCAATTTTCCACTCTCCGCGTCCACTGCCTGGCTTCGCCAATTGTCATTTCTCTTTATTGGTTCATTTTTGACCTTGTACACCTCAGATTCCTCCTCCAGATTGGCTATTTCTGACACTCTCTCGTTATTCTCCGTTGAATTTATTTCTTTCATACATACTGCCGTGTGTTCAATGGATTTCGCAATTTTAACTGCTTCCAGAAGATCCGGTTGTTTTTCCAATAATTTCCTTTGTATTTCTTTGTTGTTTGTACAGCGTACTAATTGATCTCTGATTAGTGAGTCATTGAGATCATTGAACGCACAAAGTCTGCTCAAACCTCTGAGAACTGCAATGTAAGTGGAAACATTTTCCTGCTTGCCCTGCGTCCGACTGAAGAATTTGTGTCTTTCCAAGACTATATTAATTTTAATCCCCAAAGTGACTTCGCAATTTAGACAACGTCGTTTCATAAGCATCTTCATTCTCCTCTTCTACCTCAGGTTCCGGTAGTGACTCAAAGATTTTCCTTCCACTTGAACCTAAGTTGTGTAGCAATATGTGCTGTTTTCTGAAAGCACTGAACTTTTCCCCTCCTATTGCCACTAGATAAGATTCAAACACCTTCTCCCAATCTTCCCACGGAATGGTTGGTTCCCCCATTTCGTTCAAGAATGGCGTAGGTTGTAGAATGCTGGCCGCCGCCATTGTTCAAGGCAGGGAAATACTTGACGACCCTAATACTGTGAAAAGACACTGATGTTGCGCAAATGTAAGGTCTATATGGGCTATCGTTGGGCAATGTGATTAGTAACCAGCACCCCAAGGTAACCCGCAAGATTATATATGTGCAAGCCTGATATTATTACACAACGAATCCACATTCAATTACCATGGAACATATTGTGCATCAACATTGCAGCTAGAGTACATTGGAATATCCCCAACAGGTTAATAGGTTGTAAGCATTTCCTAGCTGAGGGCGACAGTGTTAGTGCGCTGTCAATACTCATCACTTTTACATGACAAAGATTGTAGAGGTATGATGCATGCTATGCGCGATTCGTAGTTCGAAAAAGCTTTTAACTAGCTGTGTAGATTTAAAACTGCCTTCCTCTATTTGTGTGTGTGTCACTGACACTGCCTCGACACGCAATGGAGTGCGTGTCTCCGCAGAATACCCTCCAGCTAGTGTGATATGATATGGACGTAACTTGCGCTAACTGGTGAATATTTAGTCATTAGATAATTTTCCCTTGCCGCTGCACTGGTGTGCGTGTCACCGAAAGGCTGCCTCGACGCGCAATGGAGTGCGTGTCTCCGCAGAACACTATTATATGAAATTATATAGTGGCATTAAGCTTTCTCGTAGTTAATGGTGTGCATGTCACCGAAAAGTTACTGAGACACGCCAAGGAGTGCGTGTCTCCGAAGTTCACCTTACCGGCACCCAGGGCACACGGCTGACTCGCTTCAAGTCGGCGTCCCGGAAAGCTTGCTGAAGTAACCAGGCAACCGGGTCAAGCGGAGACTAGTGTCTCGCAGTTGCTGGTGCGTAGACAGACTCGTTCCCTCAGTTCTCAGAAGAGTCGGCGCGTCTATGGCTGACTAAGACAGAACACGGTGCGCCACAGCAAGGAGAATCGGCGTGTCTCTGGCCGACTGGAACTGAACACGGTGTGCCCAGCAGGATTCTCCCCAGTCATCGACGACCACCTCGAAGTTCGTGACAGGAATCTGCCTCTCAGGATGACGACACGCTCTGCAGCAGGGATGAAGTCACTCCGGCCGCTTCTTGGTGACAATACAGCATCGCGGTCCCACAGAAGATTAAATCACCTTGACCAGCTCCTCGGTGGCAGGCACACGGTAGGACCAATAATCGTCGCTCGTGAATAAGCACTTCACGCCAGGCGCCGCGACCGAAGCTTGCGTAGTATTATTGTTCATGGGCAAGGACCACAGGTTACTGCGCAGGATCATCAACCAGTCCTTTTAGTCACAGGATTCGATGTCCCGAAATGCCCACAGGAACAGCTGATGGAGTACACGCAGAAGGGGAGAAGCAAGGCACATCTGTCCCCTTACACAGATCGTCGCCAGTGATATAAAGAAGTACCACACTACGAAGGTGAGTGTTAAGTCCTTTATTCCTTGCTTCTCTCTCCATCAATGCTCCCTGTCACCAACATTCTAAAGTCCCCTTCAGGGACTTGGAACAAACCATATACTGTGGGGGTGGTCCAGGAATGTACCAACTATAGGTCATGTACCTATGGTAATTAACAAGGTGTCATTAACATGGCGTTAACATGGCATATATTAGACACGTCGTAACAGATGCGACCCCTTAGAAAGCACCTGGAAAAATACAGTCTTTAGCATTGCCCCAGTGATAAAGCAAACAGTGGGTCCAATGTCTAAACTAGTGTAAACCTACAACCATAGGTTTACAACTACATTTAGGTGTACATTTATGAATTGTCACATTTCATCAATATTCATGGAAGCTGTGACAACAAATTTACAAGAATGTTCACCAGCATAGGAAATGACATGCATAATTGTACAAGATGCCCATTTACTCAAGTGTAAATGCGTAGAAGTGCATTTGCACGTGCTACTTTTTTCTGGATGGGGAAATATTTCGCCGTATTTTCGTAACACCACCCAGCGTCCCAATAGGCTAATATGCCAGCTCTCTGCGATGTGTATCGAAGACCTGCTGCACTGCTATGAAGTAGAATCTCAGACACCCGCTTAATGACCTACCGTTTGTAGTTCACAGCATCTCACGAAAGCTGCACTAAAGACGGCCAGCCATAAATCACCAGTACTTGATTCCGATTACTCTCATACCAGACCATTGGACAGGGTTGAGAAAGTCTAAAAAGGCCCTGAAATGCGTGTTACATACCTGCAGATCAGCTGCTAAACATGCCACAGACATAGCAGAAACTATTCTATTTTATGAGCTCGTCATGCTACTCCTGACTAAAACATGGCTAAGCCACTCATCTTCATCCATAATAGATATTCTAGTCCCGCCTAACTTTACCATCACAAGGCTTAATCGCAATCGAAAACTAGGTGGTTGAGTGTATTAATCCACCCTACATCCTTCTAAACGGATAAGCTATTCTCCTGTGAATACATGAGTGTGTTAATCTGCGCAGCAGGCAGATCCTTAGCTAAATAGCACCTCGTCTCTTACCCTCCTAGAGAGAACCAGTTGATTACCGATCAAATCATGGAAAGTATCACAGTCCACTATCTGCAAAACCAGAAAGCAATCTTTCTGGGGGACTTCAATCTTTATTGGAACGAAATGGAAAACACATATATTAATGTTTTAAAGAACTTCCTCAACAGTGGAGGCTTCTGCGCTAAGGCGGAGGAGCGTCGCTCCACTGCTATTTCAGCAGTGCAAAAACGAAAACTAAAATGACAATAACAAGATGTTATTATCATTTTATTTTTCTAAGCGGGAGTCGGAGCAAGGCTCGGCTCTGTGACGCCAGAGCAGGGGAGGAGTGGTTTGCACTCCTTTAAGTGCACATGACGGTTTGACCGGCCCTCAAGGGCCGACCAAACTGTCAAGCGCACTTGGCATGTGTTGCACAGCCCCGTGGAGAACATACCCAGGCTCCCAGGCACTGCCAACATGATGCTCAGACCTATAACAATGCCACATCAGCAGCGCCGTTATTGGCTGGGAGAGTCCAGAAGCCTGGGTGCTTACGTTCCTTCCAGCAGACCGAGGATAGAGTAGAGGTGTGCGGCAGCGGGACAGGCATGCGGCAGAATGGAGGAAAAGGTAATTTATTTATTTTTCTTTTTAATCGATCTCCCCGCCACACCACCCCCATTCCGAGGCAGCTGCTACTGTTCCTCAATGATTACAATCTTGTTCAAGCTTGTACAGGACTGACTCAAAACAAAGGAGCAACACTCAACCTAATCACATCCAAGACAGAAACGCTGAGCATCGCCTCTATAAAACCATGTGACTAGGTAGATCATCACCACATCATTTTCCACATTACAGCTCACAAATAAGAAATCAAGACACCAGGCGATCAAACCAAGATACTGGTCCAAAGATACCAGAAACCTAAATTGGGGCAATCTATCCTCTTTCTTACAGAGATTCTTATGCCCACAGGGAAACTACAGGATATACAAGAACTAACGGAACACTATAATCACTCAACTCAATGACCAACATTATGGAGATTGTAGACCCTCTATGCCCCAAAAGGCTAACTACTAAATTTGGACAGCCATGGTTCAACTACAACTTAAATGAAGAAAGGAGGGGACTCAGACACGAAGAGGCTCTCGAGTCAAGAACCCTCATCCTTTCACCTACAACAGGTTAGAGAACTAAAGAATACCTACAAAAAATGTGTATGAAATGCCAAAGCAGAATTCTTCCGACACCAATTGGATTATGCCAGAAGCCGCCCAGGCAAAGTCTTTGAGATCATCAAAAACAGCTACCTGTATTGCTACCTCAGAGAACTCCAAAGCTTTCTCAGCCTTCTTTGGGAAGAAACTAAGAAAGATTAAAAACTCAATAGCAAGTGACATTGACAGTTTCATGACCTGAGTGGGAAATTAATAAAAACTAAGAAGACACAAACATGCATAACCAAGACCAAGAATAAGGCCAACTGGAGCATTTCTGTGATCCCATTACTGCAACAATAGAGAAGGACCTAAGACCTCTTCTCTCCCTTTTCTGGACAAAGACAGTGAACTCCTCCCTAACGCAAGGCTGAATCCCGGAATGCCTAAAGACCAAGCAAGTGATACCACTACTTAACAAAACTGACATTGATGTGACTGATCTAAATAATTTCTATCTAAATAGTTCCAATCAGGTTTCAGACCTGGGCACAGCACAGAGACAGAAATCCTACACATTGTGGATGATATATTCAAAATTCTTGACCAGAATGATTTGGACCTACTGAACCTCCTCAACTTGTACTCAGCTTTCGACACAGTTAGTCACATTAGGCTCTTGGAGTTACTGGAACACAGAACGGGAATGTCTGTAAAAGTGCTACACTGGTTCACCTGTTTTCCTAATAATTGATCACAACGAACTAAACTCGAGGGTTACTTTCCAACCCATCCGCGGCCACAGTTGGGGTGCCACAAGGTATCACCCTATTCCCTCACTCGGTTCAATTCTTATCTGGAACCACTGAGAGATATCCCCAAACAAGCAAACATGTATTTTCACTTGTAAGTGGATGATACTCCACTTTACCTAATGATTTCCTCCCTGGAAGACATACTTAGACTGAATGACACACTTCTGAAAACTCAATTCTGCCTATCACAAAACCGGGAAACAGTATTTACAACACTGGTAATACCACACGGGTAGATAACAGCGCGGAAGTTACATCGTCCGCGTTGTTACCACGCATGGCATTACATCGCAAGTCGTTTCAACGACTTGCGCTAGATGGCGCGCAACACCTGGGAATGTGTTGAATTTTAAATCCAACACATTCCCTGCTGTTGCGCTAACTGGAGTAGGAACAGTAATTTATACTTTTCCTAAGTCCAGCACGCCATCTAGTGCAAGTCGTAGAAACGACTTGCGATGTAAAGCCATGTGTGGTAACAACGCCGACAATGTAACATCCGCATTGTAACCTACTGCGGGCTAATAGATGGCATAGTAGCATCATACATTCCACAAAACCACCTCAAATTGAACACCCTGAAAAAAAATCCTACTCATATCCCTGCCACACACCTAACCACCAGCTGAAGAATAGTTTATCCACCTTAGTGCCCTAATTTGCAAGCCTGCTTTCATCGAGTCAACAAAGTCCCTCGGGATTACATTGGATAAGAACCTTCTCAGGGTAGCCCCCTAGAATTTCGAACTCTTCCTCCTTAAACGGGTGCAAGCCCCTCAACCTCGGCCTTCAAGAAAGAAGTTAAAATGATGTTATTTAACAGATGCCTTCCACAAGATCTCCATTTCAGAATCAGGCCTGAACAGTCTGACACCGGAGACTCAAGAAGGGTCAGATAGAGGAAGCCCTTATGCTATATACACACTGCTATTACAACTCAATTTGACATCTCTTCTCCCTGGGTGGTATGGGACAGTGTACAGTTAGTTTTTCCTTTGATTATATATTACGAGTTGTTATCTGTGTTGTAACAGGATAGAGGTTTCTCTCTGTACAATGCTCTAATACCCTTGGGTCTAGTTTGCTCTTTTTAAAACTCTCTATATACATTAAAATAAAATAAAATAAAACCCCTTTTGTGATTATTCCATTCCAAGAACCATCATTAAGAGGGATTGAATCTTACCCTTGACAGGAATAAATCTTTGAACCCATAAATTTAGGAATACCCATAAGCATGACATTTTCATGGCATATCCTCCCTGAAATGCCCACGTTCCACTGTTAGTGAGCACATTTACTCACACTTATTATTCTAACGCCACAGTGTATTATTGCTTCCCAGAAACTGGTTTATAAGTGCAAATTGACATGTTGTGATCTGTATTTGCGAATTTCCACTTTTAAATTAAACTATTTGGGAACTCATGTTAAACTTGAGTGTGCAAATGTTATGTGAATAGGGCCTCCTGTCTTTGTAAACAGTTCCTGTCTGCATCACCAAAACAGTTATAATTGCTGCTTGCATTGTATAGATCTATGTATGGTCATGTTATGCAATTGTTTTGCTGATTCCCAGCTCTCCATCCTTGCTGTACATAAAGTATATGTGTAAATTCCACACTATGGGTTTTGCATTCAGAAATAGATGTGCTAATCCTACCTGTTTTTCAGTTTGCATAAAGTTTGGAATGTTTTGGTTTCCCTTTTTTTCGTATTGTAAAACAATTTATTTTAAATGTCTTTTCACCTATGGACAACCTTTGCAATTAGAAAATGTTGGTACACTTTCCCACACTTTCTGCATCAAGGATGATTACTTATTGTTGATGATCCTATTCTAGTTGACTGGTCATATCACTTCCAAATTCCCTTATCCCTGCTTGTGACCTTGTGATTAGCCAAAAAGATAAACAATCTAGGTTGAGGATATGAGTAATATTAATAAAAATGACCATGCAGTTTGATTGATATCCAGTAGTCTTTCTTTTTCGATAGTTAAGGATATAAATGATGCTACCAACAACTTTGATAACACTGTGACTGAGATAGCCAATGACCTTGCTCCACTAAAGGCGAAAAGAACCAAGTACAAATATCTACCAAGGAACATAATGATGAACAAAACTTACTGAACACATTTGGCAACAAAATTCCACTAGAATCAACTCAGATTCAGATTCTTTTGAGTTGCTGAAAGAGCAAACAAAATATATTTTTGAATCTAAATTCACAACTATCAGATCTCAAACTGACTCAGTCAAAAACTGTCGAAAGAAGTTGTTTGAAATCATCATGTCTACCACAAAGTCCAAGACATTGGATCAGAGTAGTTGATCAAGACAAGAAATGTGAGAACTTTGCTCAGTTTCTTGACCCTATGATCAAATTGATTGAAGCTTTCATGTTTCCTAATCCCAATCCTCTTTGACCTGCCATTTGTCAAACATCTCATGATAATTGGCCCTTTTGCGACAAAGTCACCCAGACAGAACTTCTGTGTTTTAAACCCAAACGTGCCAATTACCTTGCTGATCCTCTACCTGCCAAGTTAGTCAAAAAATGGGGACAGTTCTCGTACCACAATAATCTACACTTATCAACTTCTGTCAATCCACAGGATTGTTCCTAGACTATCTATAAATTGGTCAACTATCGTCCGCGTTGTTACCACGCATGGCATTACATCGCAAGTCGTTTCAACGACTTGCGCTAGATGGCGCGCAACACCTGGGAATGTGTTGAATTTTAAATCCAACACATTCCCTGCTGTTGCGCTAACTGGAGTAGGAATAGTAATTTATACTTTTCCTAAGTCCAGCACGCCATCTAGTGCAAGTCGTAGAAACGACTTGCGATGTAAAGCCATGTGTGGTAACAACGCCGACAATGTAACATCCGCATTGTAACCTACTGTGGGCTAATAGATGGCATAGTAGCATCATACATTCCACAAAACCACCTCAAATTGAACACCCTGAAAAAAAAATCCTACTCATATCCCAGCCACACACCTAACCACCAGCTGAAGAATAGTTTATCCACCTTAGTGCCCTAATTTGCAAGCCTGCTTTCATCGAGTCAACAAAGTCCCTCGGGATTACATTGGATAAGAACCTTCTCAGGGTAGCCCCCTAGAATTTCGAACTCTTCCTCCTTAAACGGGTGCAAGCCCCTCAACCTCGGCCTTCAAGAAAGAAGTTAAAATGATGTTATTTAACAGATGCCTTCCACAAGATCTCCATTTCAGAATCAGGCCTGAACAGTCTGACACCGGAGACTCAAGAAGGGTCAGATAGAGGAAGCCCTTATGCTATATACACACTGCTATTACAACTCAATTTGACATCTCTTCTCCCTGGGTGGTATGGGACAGTGTACAGTTAGTTTTTCCTTTGATTATATATTACGAGTTGTTATCTGTGTTGTAACAGGATAGAGGTTTCTCTCTGTACAATGCTCTTATACCCTTGGGTCTAGTTTGCTCTTTTTAAAACTCTCTATATACATTAAAATAAAATAAAATAAAACCCCTTTTGTGATTATTCCATTCCAAGAACCATCATTAAGAGGGATTGAATCTTACCCTTGACAGGAATAAATCTTTGAACCCATAAATTTAGGAATACCCATAAGCATGACATTTTCATGGCATATCCTCCCTGAAATGCCCACGTTCCACTGTTAGTGAGCACATTTACTCACACTTATTATTCTAACGCCACAGTGTATTATTGCTTCCCAGAAACTGGTTTATAAGTGCAAATTGACATGTTGTGATCTGTATTTGCGAATTTCCACTTTTAAATTAAACTATTTGGGAACTCATGTTAAACTTGAGTGTGCAAATGTTATGTGAATAGGGCCTCCTGTCTTTGTAAACAGTTCCTGTCTGCATCACCAAAACAGTTATAATTGCTGCTTGCATTGTATAGATCTATGTATGGTCATGTTATGCAATTGTTTTGCTGATTCCCAGCTCTCCATCCTTGCTGTACATAAAGTATATGTGTAAATTCCATACTATGGGCTTTGCATTCAGAAATGGATGTGCTAATCCTACCTGTTCTTCAGTTTGCATAAAGTTTGGAATGTTTTGGTTTCCCTTTTTTTCGTATTGTAAAACAATTTATTTTAAATGTCTTTTCACCTATGGACAACCTTTGCAATTAGAAAATGTTGGTACACTTTCCCACACTTTCTGCATCAAGGATGATTACTTATTGTTGATGATCCTATTCTAGTTGACTGGTCATATCACTTCCAAATTCCCTTATCCCTGCTTGTGACCTTGTGATTAGCCAAAAAGATAAACAATCTAGGTTGAGGATATGAGTAATATTAATAAAAATGACCATGCAGTTTGATTGATATTCAGTAGTCTTTCTTTTTCGATAGTTAAGGATATAAATGATGCTACCAACAACTTTGATAACACTGTGACTGAGATGGCCAATGACCTTGCTCCACTAAAGGCGAAAAGAACCAAGTACAAATATCTACCAAGGAACATAATGATGAACAAAACTTACTGAACACATTTGGCAACAAAATTCCACTAGAATCAACTCAGATTCAGATTCTTTTGAGTTGCTGAAAGAGCAAACAAAATATATTTTTGAATCTAAATTCACAACTATCAGATCTCAAACTGACTCAGTCAAAAACTGTCGAAAGAAGTTGTTTGAAATCATCATGTCTACCACAAAGTCCAAGACATTGGATCAGAGTAGTTGATCAACACAAGAAATGTGAGAACTTTGCTCAGTTTCTTGACCCTATGATCAAATTGATTGAAGCTTTCATGTTTCCTAATCCCAATCCTCTTTGACCTGCCATTTGTCAAACATCTCATGATAATTGGCCCTTCTGAGACAAAGTCACCCAGACAGAACTTCTGTGTTTTAAACCCAAACGTGCCAATTACCTTGCTGATACCTGCCAAGTTAGTCAAAAAATGGGGACAGTTCTTGTACCACAATAATCTACACTTATCAACTTCTGTCAATCCACAGGATTGTTCCTAGACTATCTATAAATTGGTCAACTGTCTTTTCTTTTCAACAAGTTAACGACTGTCCGGGATAATTTGAAAAGCTACTGTCTGGTTTCAGATGTACCATTCTTTGTTAAGATTTTAAAAGTGTCTTCAGCAACTAGCTCAAACAGCTTTCCAAAGATGATAATCTACTCAACTGCTACCATTCTGTTTTTGGAGCAGGTAAGAGTACTGAAACAGCTCATCCGCAAATCATTGATGATGCCCTTTACATCCTGGATAATGATGACTGCACTTGTTAATTTAACTTGAACTCTCTGCTTTATTTGATGCTGTCACCTTAGACATAGTAGTCCAAGCTCTGATTGAGTATATAGTATTGAAAATAAGGTACTGGACTGGATTAATCCTATCTACCTAACTACACTCAAGTGATCATAATAGACAAACCTGATTTTATTCCAACAAGGACTTCATAAGGATCTCTTCTAGTCCTCACACTAAACAAATTTATGTTTAATCTCTGAAGAACATCATTAAAGAGCCCAGCATATTTTACCACCAGCATGCTGATGATGCTCAGGTCTATTCGAAAGGTCTCCTCTGGCTGACATCTCTCTACTGGTTTCAACTATCTTCACTATATGGTGATGGATGACTTCCCACCATCTTAAATTCAACATTGACAAAACTGTGTTCTTCATTCAATATTCATCCCCATTCAAAACTGGATTCCACTAATATATTAAGCTGCACCCGACTATTATTGACCACTCCAGGTCACCAAAATCCAATCTTGACAATAACCTTAACTTCTCCAAACAACAATATAAGCAACATAGCAGGAAATGCAAATAACCAACCCAGATTTATTTGGGAGAGAAAGCTTTTCTGCCCACGTCCTTTGTCATATTCAGGAAAGTCTATATTGCTCTTCTTAAGACTTCCGTGCATACTTTGGCCCAATTCCTCACAAGGGTTGACCACATTGATAATATTTTACACTCTTTACGTTGGCTCCCTATAAAAGGATGGCCAACTGGCAAACTTGCATACTTTGCGCACACATTTTTATGCCCGAACTATTTCAACTATCTGGCCAAGGACTTTACAACATGAGGGTCGCCCTCCAGCTCCTCAACATTGATATTATGCTTTCCGATAATCAATTAAAGAAATGCACCATGACTCAATCCTGATGATTTTGCGCGCCCCTAATCTGGAAATTCATTCCACAGGGCATGTGCACTAACCCTTCTCTTACTAGGTTCAGGAGGGTGGTAACATTATTCATCATCATCATCATCATCAAATCTTTATTTCGGCCACCAGGGCCATAAAAGAGAACAAGATGCAACATTACAATACAACATTATTCCTTCTTTATCTTTATTTGCCTTTCTCCCCTCGAACTAACATTCTTATCTAGAGTTCTCCTTGGAATACTGGTTACACCCACGCTTGGTTTCTAAATACTCTTTATATACTCGTGTATAGACTCCAAATTTGTATTTTGTGCAAGATAGTTTTGAGATTCTGTAAGCCTGTAGATATTGCTGTTTCCTGGCTTATTACTGTGTACAGAATGTTTCTGACTTTTAATGCAAAGATTTGTTGTATGCTATCTTATATTTTGCTGAAATTATCACTTATGTTCCTGTGCTGTACATAATGCTCTTTTTACAGCACTCTGTTGCTCTTGGGCCTTGTTCGTTCAAGTGAAGGACATGCATGGATTGCTTGGGAAGAGCTGCAATGGTGCAGTAGTGATGGGATCCACCTCATTTGTATTTCCCTGACCATCTTTATGTCACTTACCTAGAAACACGGAAGGGTACATTATGAGTGTGTAATTTACGCCAACTTTGTTTAATCTATGCACACCTAAAAGACACCTTCAGAATGCACATCTTACACTTGTCTGGATATGTGAATCATCCGTACATTAGTTCATTACCAATGCAGGACTTATAACTGATGCTTGGCGTAAGGTGCATTTACTCCAGGGAAAGGTGTTTCATAAACTTTTGTTGTGAGAAGAGGTGTCAGAGCGGGGTCCAGACAAGATGGTTGCACCCGCGCCTCTCTAGCGATACCCATATCTACGCTCCGCGCATACCATGGTTTCCTGCACCCTCTATTAGAGGTGCCAGGCCCGAAGTCTTTTCCTCAGTACTATTACAGAAAGCCCCGTGCATTCGCGAGCCACCAACACTAGGAGAGATCGCACCTTTCGCTTTGAGGTGGTTTTCCGTCCAGCCAGAACACAGGCAAGTGCTACAAATGGCTTTGCTACATTTATTTCCGAGGCACCATGTAAAAAAAAGTGTTATTTTAGGCTGTTCCCGTACAAGAGGTGAAGGGAATATATGCAGGGGGTTTGATCGGGGTGGAAACAAATCAAATATTCAAAAAATCTATATTATCCGAAAGAGTCTTGAATGGAGGAATGCTGGGACACAAATAGCAATATAAATAAAGGATTTGTTTATCTAATACATTGTTGACAAAAGAGTGCGCAAAGGTGAGGGCCACTAGATTTATGCAGTTCTATTGCTGCTGTGTAACCAGGTAAATATAAATGAGCATATGTGGCAAATCAATTACCACATGATTTGCATAATTTGCAGATTACGCAAACAAACAAACGTTGGGGCATATTATCAAGGACGGCATTAAAATTATCGCCGGTTTAGCGGCAGAAAACTGCCGCTAAAGCGGCGATAATGGGCTTGATAATATGCCCTGGAGAATTCCCATAGAACCCCATGTTCACACCAGAACATGGACTTCTATTGGAATTCTCAAGGGCATATTATCAAGCCCATTATCGCCGCTTTAGCGGCAGTTTTCTGCCGCTAAACCGGCGATAATTTGTAACGCAGTTCTTGATAATATGCCCCGTTGTTTCTAGCTCGAATTGATAAATATAATACATACAGAGAATGTGCAGCATAATTCGAATATTTTCCTGCATAATTTACATACTCTTGATGCATAATTTATTAACGTGTTGCCTAGTCCTCGTAGCCCTGACAATGTTAAAGGTCTGCAGAGTGATTTAGGGGCTTTTCTTATGATGATGAAACTCGTATTTTCACAGGGAACCATGAAATATTTTCTATATTTGACAGTTCATGCTGAAATATGGTTATCAATGCATTCTGATAAAAAAGGGGCTGATTACGATGTCGGGCGGCAAGCCTCCGCCTGACAGTCGGAATATTCGCGACCGCGTCAGAGCCCTTCTGACCGACTCCGTTGGTATACAGTCCGACTGCCCAATTACGATGTTCACGGTTGGAATGTAAACCAGCAGGTCATTCCGACTCGGTTCTGACCGACTTGCGGAGTATTCTTGTTGGTCGGGACTACACCGTAACCTCCTATAGACAGTGTTTCTGCCGTTGGGATTACGATGTCGCTTTGCAATTGCCTTTCCACGTCAGCCTGTCTGACACAGAAAGGCTGCCGGAAAGTGACTTTGGGGGCCCTTAGCAGTGCCCCCTGGCGCCTGCACCCTACAGTTGCTTGCAGAGTGGGCACCTCCATGGGGTGCCTGCAACAGGGTGCAGGGTTTTCCACAGACACTCCTTTTCCCCATAGGAGCCTGTGCTATGGCCAGTTCTCAGGTGCAACACGAGCTCCCATAAGAAACAATGGGAATCCCACTGAACAGTGTTCAGTCGCATTAAAATCCGGCAGTCGGAACCGCACACCGCAGGTCGGTTGGTCCCGAATCCGAGACAGTGTCGGGCAGAGGCCTTCCACCCGAAATCATAATGAGTTCCTAAATGTAATAATTTATAGAACCAAAATACGTGGAAGCAGTCATCTCTGATCTGTGCCATAGCCACTGCTTGAGCCATGATCTGCACACATCCACCAAGTCACTGGATCCTGTGGGACAACATGTGGCCACTTTGAGGTGACTCTTTATCAAAGACATATAAACTGGCAAGAGACTATGCAGATTAAGGGGAAAATCCTGTTCAGCTCTACAGGTCTGGGAAGTTGGGACCAGAGTGCTAACAAAAGTGATGATCCTGATTAGAAGCCATAAGATAAGGGTTAAGAACTGAAACACAAAGGAATGATCGCCTATCCTGTCCAGAAGCCTTTCAAGGCATAGTCAAAGTGGGCAATTGTTCAGGCCCCACATCTTATTAGGGGGCCCTCTCCAAGGTTGTCTTTTTGTCTACTCCCACTTCTCCCTTTCTCTCTACCTTCCTCTACTTCTTACTCGGTGTCTCACTGCCAAAAGGCATCTTAAGGATCGCTAAAATACATTTCAGCTGTTTTTGTGTGACCCCATTTCTGAACGTTTAATGTATAATTAAATATTGAAACAGCAGAAAAGGGTAATAAAATGGAAAGTTGTTTGGAACAGAGGTTCCAAGATTATGTCTTGCCCAGGGCTGCAAAAATCTTTAAGGTGACTCTGATCCCGTCCTGGAGGACTGCATCTAGTTCAGATGCATCTTGATTGAGGCACCAACAGCATGAACTAGTCACCTTAATGTTCAACTCGCCACCATCAGATTGACATTGAACGGGCCACAGACTGTGGCAACAGTGGTTGATAAGAAGTTGCCACCCGTATCCTTCTTTGCCACAAGGAAAACTCTAATGTCAAAACCAGCGCTATCTCCACGATTGCACTCTTGTCTTGAATAGAAGATGCAGAACCCATTAATAACAAGATGGACTTTTGATAGAACAGTCCTGGGAGATAAGACATTCAATGAGCTGGTTATGATATAACCCATTTAGAACATAATGTTGAGAGCTCCATTGAAGACAATGGATTTGTTGGATAATCATACAGTCATCTATGAAACCAAATTCAGGGACCAAAAGAATGGCAAAACTGGCAGGCCCAGCAGAATTCTGTAAAACATCTAGGAACCTTATTTTACAAACATTGGCATGCTGTTTAAACAAGCCGGAGTGATGAAAAACACCCTGCTCCTAGGGAGGAGCAGCAATCACATCACTTTTAAATTTAAAATCAGAAACATGTCTCCTCACAGGCGACAGAACTATAGGCACTTTCTTTATTAACGCAGATTCTATGTTCTTTGCGTGCAGCGACGGCCGGCATAGGTAAGCGAGGTGAGGCAGTGGGGTGGGGCAGAGTGTTGCGGGGGAAGCCGAGAGACGACGGAATAGGTGTTCTTTATTTATTTAATTATACCTATTTCATTAATATGTCAACTTCCCCCGTCTCTCACCCCGCTCTGCCCCTGCCCCACCACGTTTACCTATGCCGGCCACCGCTGTTCGCGTGTATCCTGGCTGACACACTCGAGCAGTAATAGAAAAGCTAATTCATTCAGTTCATAAATGGCTAGTACCAGGGAATTAATTAACAGACCTGACAAATGCACCAACTGGAACCACTGATATAATCATTACAGAAGTGCAGCTGATACTAAAGGAAAATATTCAAGATGCTGTGATGGAAAAAGCAAGCAGTGATTACAATGTTTTGCTGAGAAACAAAAGAACGTCTGCATTGAGACAAACACCCGATTTTTAGCTCAGGCAGCAGTGTTTGCAAAGCCCACAGAACAGCAGGCCAATATGAGAGATGCTACCAGAAGGAATATACACACATTAAGATCCTTTCTGTCTTTATCCTGTTCTAGCTCTTTTTGGTTTAAGGCGATTGCCTAGCACATAAGAGTGAAATGCTTCAAGTTAGGCTGAGAGCTAGCTTTCTAAATCTGTGGCGTTGGTGAAGTCTGATCACGATTTGCACCTCGTTGGTGTATGGAAAAAAAGCTGATGTCAAAGAATATGATGAGTGAGATGAGGGCTCAATGTAAATGTAGAAAATAAGAAGAAAAATGGAAAACAACATGGGTTATGCAGCAGATTTTTGACTGCATTTAAGAACAACCATTTGCAAAGCCAAAATAGATGATGTTGCAGTCAGCATTTTGGTTTTGTCAATGCTTGTTTTGTCATGGTTTTTATAAAACTTCATTGTTGGGGAAGCTGCTAGGCCTTAATCAATTTAAAAATATATATTTTTGTTCCAAAAAACGCACATTGCCATAGTAGTCCCTGGCACTTGTGTGTATGTGTGTGTGTGTGTGCTCCTTGTCAAAGGGCAATTAGCCAGTGGCTGAAGCTGATTGACCCATTTCCCTCTGCTGTATGCTGTAGTGGGCTGAAGAAAAATGTGAATGACACAATAACTGACCAATGGATGAAACGGTTAGCTAAAACCTCTATAAGTAAGAATAATATACATTTAATTGCAGTAAAATTAAGAGGTCTTGTCTAACGTCAGACCTAAAAAATGGCTTGAGTTGTACTGCATGGTACTATCTTCAAGGAAGGAGCAGATCTAGTTTTGCATGATGCTGATAACTTCTGTTTGTGAGTATGGTTGATGCTTTGAATTACACAGAGAGGTACGGGAGATAAGGATGGCAGAACCTTGGTAGTCTCCTACCGTTCTAAGATTGCTTGGCACTGAGAAGATTGACTATTTGGTGCCTTGGAAGAGTGGGTGCACATTTGGTTGTCACTGAAGACATGATGGTCTGGAAGATGTCTTTGAGTTAACGAGTGACCACCTACTCCAGGAGTTTGAATGTATTTTGTGGTTCGCTGAGTATAGAAAACGCTTCTTCGTAAGACGTGTGCTTAAAGTTTATTTGGAACATTTTAAGTATTATGCATTTGTCTCTCACCAGTGGTAGAAGTTAGCTACATGGCAGAAGTGGCTGAGAAGACACCAGAGTTACTGGCTGCACTGAGAGGTGAAGAACTCGAGGGATTTTTGGTGCAACAGTGCTTTGTTGCATGGATGATTTTTGAGGGCTCTAACATTGCTTGGAGGAATATGCCTTTCTTTTCTGGCACTCAAGGCATATGTTTGTATGATTACATTAGGGGCCTTATGTAGGTGGGCTTGCATTTACCACTTCATAAATACCGAATCATACCGATTCGGTATTTATGAAGTGGTAAATGCTATGTAGGTAATGAGTCGGTAATTATTACCGATTCGTTAAAATTCGGTAATTACCGAATCGGTATTTACCGATTCGGTAATGAGGCATACCTTCCCATTGATGGGAAGGTATGCCTCATTACCGAATCGGTAAATACCGATTCGGTAATGGGGGGAACACATGCAAGGGTGACAGGGTGTCACAATGACACCCTGTTGCACCCCTGAAACGGCCATGTGTGCACATGTGGCACACATACATGCCCTAAGGGCATGTATGTCTGCCACATTGCACACTTGTAGGCGCTTTGAAATGCATTTCCACATACATTCTTCATTTACCACCAACTATTAGTTGGTGGTAAATACCGACTCTAAACATCACCCACACACTCCCCCTACATCTCATTTCTGTATTCGGAATTTACCGAATCAGTAAAATTACCGATTCAGTAAAATTACCGAATCGGTAATTTTACCGATTCGGTAATTTTACCGATTCGGTAAATTCCGAATACAGAAATTGTCCCCCTACATACCAAAAGCCTAAATACCGGTCGGTAACGGTATAATTAACGAAAATCGGCCGTTACCGACCGGTATTTGGCTACCTACATGAGGCCCTAGGTGAGTTACACCTTGAACTCATTTGTTCTGATTTTAACATTTTTCAGCATGTCTACCACATCTCATCAGTTTATTCAATAGTTAGTAATAGACTGGCTTCGAAAGGAGGCTGTGTCGAAGTGATTTGTTAAAAAAGAAGTTCTGGAAATTGTGGTCCAAACTTCGCTTTGCAACAATTTTAACTCCACTACATTTATAAAATGAGTCTCTAATAAAAGAGCAAAATCGAATCAATGAGTTAAAGCATTCTTTAAAAAATCAGTGTTAGATCTGGGGGTCTCTAGTTGGCAGAGGTAAGCACCTTAGATCAAATAGGGACCCTTGCTTCTAGTCAGGGTACAGGGACACACACGGTAGATAACCCCTGCTCACCCTCTAGGTAGCTTGGCTCGAGC
Organism: Triturus cristatus; assembly: GCF_964204655.1. NCBI lineage: Eukaryota > Metazoa > Chordata > Amphibia > Caudata > Salamandridae > Triturus > Triturus cristatus. Next base: position 470,052,611 of record NC_140590.1, on the reverse strand, counting down.
AGACAGGCTTATCCCCAAGGCAATGTGTAAGGTATTCGCACTTAACAACTACAATGACCCCCCTAGTACACCACAAACGTAGACCACACAGGTAAGTATATCAAAAATATAACTTTATCTAGTTTCAGCAGTGGAAATCAATTATCATAGCGTTGCACATCAATCTTTTTCTTAGGTTGTTAGGAGCGTAAACAGATAGTCTCTAGTCTCTCGTGGGACTTCGTATTCAAAGGAAAGGAATACGTTCGTAGGCTTCCAGTAGTCAAATACCCACGTTCTTCCAGCGGTGCCTCTTGCGCTTAGAACTAAAGCGCTCCTCTCAGGCTGCGTGGTGCAGGGCTTTCACAGCTCCCGAGCGATGGACCAATCCGGTCGCGGCTCCCTCGGCGAGCCCCCAGTGATGATGTCGACGTCACCGGAGTCAGCCACTCGCAGCGCGGCTCCTCCAGCCAAGCCTCCGGTCAGCAACCAATCAGGTCGCAGCCTCCTCGTTCTCTTCTCCGCGGCTTCGCAGAGCGGGGAAGTGCAACTCTTGATCAGTTTCAGGCCCCCGGGCCGCGGCGGTGTATCGCGGGCAGAATATTTCACGGCGCCCCGTGTCAGCGGGTCGATCGTGACGCCGCCAAGCCGTACAGCGGCCTAGTTAGCACGGGGGCGCCCTCAATCCTGCGGCCACAGCAATACACGTGCCGATGAGCACGTCGGTCTTCACAATGCGGCAACCGGTGTCAGGCCAGACTCAGCGCGGCACTCTCCAGCAAAACAGAGAGCAGCCAGCGCACTTCCTGGGGCAGATGTTTAGAAGCTTGGTAGAACAGTCCACGGTCCTCGCAGCACACAGCAGCGCAGATGGGACACAGCAGAGTCTTTAAAGTCTTGGCAACCTTTCTATCCCTGGGTTGCAAACAGGAGGCCAGCTCTTCTCAGGCCCTTGGAGATTCAGAGTTGAAGACACAGCACACAGCAAAGTCTTGTTAGGTCAAGTAGGTAGGGTCACAGCACACAGCAATGCCCCTTCTCCTCCTCAGCTTCAGTTGCACAGCAGAACAGGTCAGCCCTTAGAGCACACAGCAAGGCAATCTTCCTTCAGTTCTTCAGCAGTCCGTCTTTCAGCAGAGGTTCCTCTTGATTGTAGAATCTCAAAATCTGTTGTCAGGGGTCTTGTACTTATACCCCTAAAAGTCTTTGAAGTCATTGTGCAAGTGGGTCCTGAGCCCGGTCTGATCCAGTTCTGGGTGTTGCTGGAGCACTTTGTTTTCCTGGCTTCTGCTTTCTTTTCAGAGTGTGGGGCAGAGTCGTCAGCCGCCCAGCAGGAGGTGGAGCCAGCAGTGTGGCAGGCAGGCACAGCCCTATTCACTCCCAGGTGCTATCCCCTCCCTCCACTCTACTTGGCAAATGTCGCCATTCAGCAGAGGGCTGACTCAGCCAACCTCCTGGGGGATCCCCAGCCCCTGTCACTCTCAAGCCAGACAGTCAATCCACAAGCATGCCCAGGCACACAGAAGGGTCAGACAAGAGAACAGCTACTCTCTAAAAAGTACTATTCTCCAACTCAGGATTTAAAAACAACCTCTCCTAAAAGATGTGTTATTAAATGCTGAGCTCAGGGATATCAAACACTCATGTCTTATCTTGTTCCTATGGGAAGATAGGCGGATAGCCATTGGCACCAGCCTCCCCCATGTTAGCCTATGGAGCAAGATAACCTTGCAGCAGTGAACACGCAAAATGGCCGCTGTTCACTACCAGAGCATGGTACCTGCACTAGTACATGCTCCACCTTTTACATACACTGCACCCTGCCCAGGGGGGTACCTTGGGCCTTCCATAGGGATGACTGATGTGCATAAAAAGGGAAGGGTTAGGCCTAGTCAGTGGGGACACTGACCAGGGTGACATGGCAGTCCGGGGACTGCAAGCAGGCCTGCGGCGGCAGGCCTGAGACACCATTTTAGGGCTACTCATGTGGGTGGTGCAATCAGCGCTGCAGGCCCACTCGTAGCATCTGTCATCACCAGCCCTGGCACACACAGTGCACTTTACTAGGGACTTCAGGGTGATACAAATATGCCAATCAGGTATATCCAATCAATATGACATTTTACACAGGGAGCACTTACACTCTGGCACTGATTAGCAGTGGCAGAGTGTCCAAAGCATCTAAACCAGCAAAAACGAAATCCATAACAGCATCAAAAATCCAGGTAGCAGAGGCGAAAGATAGGGGAAAAACCCACGCCAAGGATGTCAGGTCTAACACGTGTCCCCTCCAGCTGAAAGTGGGGAGAACTACCCACCCTCTTGGGAGTTCTCATCACTAAGGCGGAAAAACCTGGACAGACCATCAGCATTGGCGTGTTCTGTACCGGGACGGTGTTCCACCGTGAAGTCCATTCCCTGTAGGGAGATGGACCACCTCAACAGTTTTGGATTCTCACCCCTCATCTGCATTAACCATCTGAGGGGCCTGTGGTCGGTCTGAACACGGAAGTGAGTCCCAAACAGGTAGGGCCTCAGCTTCTTCAGGGCCCAGACCACAGCAAATGCTTCCCTTTCAATAGCGCTCCACCTCTGTTCCCTGGGGAGTAGCCTCCTACTAATGAAAGCTACAGGTTGGTCCCCGCCCTCGTCGTCCATCTGTGAGAGTACTGCTCCCACACCTTGCTCTGAAGCGTCTGTTTGCACAATGAACTCACTCGAAAAATCAGGTGCCTTCAGCACTGGCGCTGTGCACATTGCAGTTTTCAGGGCATCAAAAGCAGTTTGACAGGCCTCGGTCCAATTCACTTTCCTGGGCTGATTTCTAGAGGTTAGTTCTGTCAAGGGGGCAACAATGGTGCCGTAACCCTTGATGAACCGTCGGTAATACCCGGTGAGTCCTAGAAAGGCTCTCACCTCTGTCTGCGTCTTGGGGGGTTCCCAAGCCAGAATGGTATCAATCTTCGCCTGTAGGGGCGCCACCTGGCCGCTCCCCACCTGGTGTCCCAAATACACCACTGATCCCTGCCCTATCTGGCACTTACTGGCCTTGATAGTGAGGCCTGCCTTTTGCAGAGCCCTCAACACTTCACAGAGGTGTTGCAAGTGTTCCTCCCAAGTGGAGCTGAACACAGCAATGTCATCCAAGTATGCGGCGCTGAATTGCTCCAGCCCGGTCAGTACCCGGTTGACCAGTCTCTGGAAGGTGGCAGGGGCATTTTTCAATCCAAAGGGCATGACGCGAAACTGGAAATGCCCCTCTGGTGTTGAAAATGCCGACCTCTCCTTTGCCCCCTCAGTTAAGGCAATCTGCCAGTACCCCGAAGTCAAATCAAAGGTTCTGAGATACCTGGCAGCTCCCAACCGATCCACGAGCTCATCAGCTCTGGGGATGGGGTGCGCGACAGTCTTGGTGACCGCATTGAGCCCACGGTAGTCCACGCAAAACCGAAGTTCTGGCGGGTCACCGGGTGTAGCAGCTTTCTTGGGAACTAGGACCACTGGGCTAGCCCAGGGACTGCTGGAGGGCTCAATCACCCCTAACGCCAACATCTTGGAAACTTCTTCCTTGATGCTGGCCCTGACCTTGTCAGCTACTCTGTAAAACTTCTGTTTCACAGGTAGACTATCTCCAGTGTCCACATCATGGACGCACCAATTGGTGACACCTGGGGTCAGGGAGAACAGGGAGGCGAACTGACCCAACACCTGGCGACAGTCTCTCTGCTGTTCTGGGGTCAGGGTGGGCGAGAGGACCACACCATCCACTGACCCGTCTTGCTCCTTGGTTGCCAGGAGGTCAGGGAGAGGATCACTATCCTCTTCCCCACCATCATCTGTAGCCATGAGCATAGTCACTTCAGACCTCTCAAAGTGGGGCTTGAGGCGGTTCACATGCAAGACTCTCAGGGGCTGCCTAGGAGTCTTCATGTTGATCAGGTAGGTCACCTCACTCTTGCGCTCTACCACCTCATATGGCCCGGTCCACTTGTCACGGAGCGCACAAGGCTCCACCGGCGCCATCACCCACACTTTCTGCCCAGGATGAAATTCAACCAGAGTGGTATTCTGGTCGTACCATCTTTTCATCTCCTCCTGGCTGGCTTCTAGGTTCTCCTGAGCGAGCTTCCTGAAGCGCTGCGTCTGGTTGCGGATGGCCAGCACATAGCTGAACACATCCTGGGGGGTTTTCCCACGGGATTTCTCCCACCCCTCCTTCACCAGTGTGAGAGGTCCTCTAACAGGGTGGCCATACAGCAGTTCAAAGGGGCTGAACCCTAAGGACTTCTGAGGCACCTCCCTGTAGGCAAACAACAGGCATGGTAATAAGACGTCCCACTTCCGTCTCATGGGCTCCGCTAGGCCCATAATCATACCTTTCAGGGTGCGGTTGAACCCTTCAACCAACCCATTTCCTTGAGGGTGGTAAGGAGTGGTGAACTTATAAGTTACCCCACACTCCTCCCACAGAGACTTCATGTACCTAGAGATGAAGTTGGTACCCCGGTCGGAGACCACCTCTCTGGGGAACCCCACGCGGGAAAAGATCCCCATCAATGCACGGCCCACCACGGGGGCTGTGATTGTCCTGAGAGGGACTGCTTCCGGGTACCGGGTGGCGTGATCCACCAAGACCAGGATGAACCTGTTGCCTAAGGCAGTCTTGGGATCCAGGGGCCCAACGATATCAAGGCCCACCCGCTCAAAAGGGGTGCTCACCACCGGAAAAGGTTGGAGGGGTGCCACGCACTTTCCTCCGCTCTTACCACTGGCTTGGCACGTTTGGCAAGACTTACAAAAGGTACTGACGTGCTTCTTCATCTGGGGCCAGTAGAAGTGGGTGACAAGCCTGTGATAGGTCTTGTCTTGCCCCAGATGTCCTGCGAGAGGCACGTCATGAGCCAGACCCAGTAAGAAGTTCCTGAAGCGCTCGGGTACCACCAGCACACGGGCTGCACCGGGCTCAGCAAACTTAGGCTCACTATAAAGTAAGTCATCCTCCCAGTAAATCAAATGTTCCTTGGACCCTAGGCCCGCTGCCTGGTCTGCAGCCTGCTGCCGCACACCAATGAGAGAAGGGCACTCCTTCTGAGCCTGGCAGAATTCCTCCCTGGAGGGACCACCTTCTTGCTGCCAATGGGTCAGCTCAGGCAATTCCCCTAGTTCGGCCACCTGTTCCCCTGTAGGTTCCAGGGCATCCCCCTCAGGTTCTGCTTCCCCCTGGACCATGGGAACAGTGGGGGCCGGTTTCCCGCGCCCTCTGCCCCTTCCTCTTCTGACAGGTTCCTGGGCCATTGTTCCAGGCTCCGGTTCTACTAATCCACCCTTACTGGCTGTCATGGCACGTGTGGATACACAGATCCACGCTGGCAGTCCTAACATCTCCAAGTGAGTTCTGTGCTCTACGTCCTTCCATGGAGAGCTCTCCAGGTCGTTACCCAACAGACAATCTACCGGCAAGGCATCACTGACACAGACTTCCAAGGTACCAGAGACTCCCCCCCATGTAAAGGGAACACGCGCCATCTTGCAGAGGCGCACTGAAGTGTCAGCTGCCACTACTGGGCGGAGCACATTGGGAATGACTTGCTCTTCAGACACCCACTGACACCTGACAGATGTCACACTAGCCCCGGTGTCTCTCAGAGCCTCTATCTCCCTCCCATTGATGGTCACCTTTTGCCCGTATTTCTTAGTGTTAGCGGGTATCAAGGTATCCTGGACCATCTCTTGGTCTCCTAAAGAGACAAGGGTCATCATAGCTAACCCCTCTTCCCCACTGGAAATCAAATCCCCTCCCAAAGCTACACTAGCTAACCCTGGGACTGGAGCAGCAGCTGGTGCTGGGGGTTTCTTGGGACATTTAGGGGCGATGTGCCCCACTTCCCTACAAGCATAGCAAGTAGGCGGTGGTCTGTTATACTGTCTGCCCTTATGGGGCCAAGACTTCTTAGGCTTGGGGGCTTGGGACTCCTTCTCCTGGGAACTGTTTTGGGGCCCTTTAGAGAACTCCTTATTGTTACCCTTGTCCTCCCCACCTTTCTGCTGGGGACCCTGTCCACCCTTGGCTGGGATACTTACCACCCCTTTGTTGACCCTGGTGCTAGTCCAGCGGTCTGCCTCTTTAGCAAGCTCACTGGGATCAGTTAACTTGCTGTCTAAAAGATGCTGGCGCAGCTCTGGAACACATAGACTACTCAAGTGCTCCCAACTAATCAAGTGACACAACCCCACATAATCAGTAACTTTGCTGCCCTTTATCCAACCTTCCAGTGCACGCGTGTACATACTCACACACTCCACCCAAGTACTTGAATCAAGCTTCTTGAAGTTCCTAAACTTCTGGCGGTACTGTTCTGGTGTAAGCCCATACCTGAGGCATAAGGCCTCCTTCATAGTGGGGCAGGTTAAGGTACCTGCTGCTTCTAAGGGTGCCAAGACATCCATCCCAGAGGCCTCAAAATGCTTCCACAAACCTGCTCCCCAACTCTTCTCAGGCACTTAATTCATCTTCAAGGCAAGCTCATAGGATCTAAACCATGCATAGATATCCTCACCCCTCTGATAATTCTGCACCAAATCTTTCGGTATGTATACTTTACCCGCCTGTACTGGTTGTGTGCTGCCACCATTCGGACTGGACTCCACCTGTTTAGCTTTAATGTCCAGCTCCCTCATGCTCAACTCATGAGCCAACTGGAGTTTTCTCTCTTCCAAAGCGAGAGCATTCCTCCTCTCCTCCGCCTTCTTTTCACTGTCAAGGCGCAGTTTCCTCTCTTCTGCTTGAGCTTTGAGCTTAAAAAGTTCAATCTCATGGGCCCTAATCCTCTGATTTTCCTCCAGTTCCTCTGGAGAAAGGCCCCTACTGGAATGGGTGCTGCCAGCCCTAGACGCTGGCCTATTCACTGGCAAATCATCGGATCCAAATCCGTGCTCCGGTGTACCATCCTCTCCAGTAGCTTCTTCTGTCACACCATTTTTGGCCTCCCACCAGGCCCTTAGAGCTTTCTGTAGCTCTGCCTTGTTAGCGCTGCCCTTCACTGGGCATCCAAGCTGTTTGCAGAATTGCATTAGTTGATCCTTCTTATATGTGAGCAACTTTTCTACTTCAAATTGCAATTCCACCTCCTCGCCTACTCCATTCAGAGACATGATGCTTCCTAGGTCTTCCAAAAACTTTGTGCAATCTGTAACTGCTAACTAGACTAGTGATGTACAAAGGTCAAGTGCAAGTACTGGTTCTAATCCGCACCGCTGACCACCAATGTTAGATCTGGGGGGTCTCTAGTTGGCAGAGGTAAGCACCTTAGACCAAATAGGGACCCTTGCTTCTAGTCAGGGTACAGGGACACACACGGTAGATAACCCCTGCTCACCCTCTAGGTCTTCCAAAAACTTTGTGCAATCTGTAACTGCTAACTAGACTAGTGATGTACAAAGGTCAAGTGCAAGTACTGGTTCTAATCCGCACCGCTGACCACCAATGTTAGATCTGGGGGGTCTCTAGTTGGCAGAGGTAAGCACCTTAGACCAAATAGGGACCCTTGCTTCTAGTCAGGGTACAGGGACACACACGGTAGATAACCCCTGCTCACCCTCTAGGTAGCTTGGCTCGAGCAGACAGGCTTATCCCCAAGGCAATGTGTAAGGTATTCGCACTTAACAACTACAATCACCCCCCTAGTACACCACAAACGTAGACCACACAGGTAAGTATATCAAAAATATAACTTTACTAGTTTCAGCAGTGGAAATCAATTATCATAGCGTTGCACATCAATCTTTTTCTTAGGTTGTTAGGAGCGTAAACAGATAGTCTCTAGTCTCTCGTGGGACTTCGTATTCAAAGGAAAGGAATACGTTCGGAGGCTTCCAGTAGTTAAATACCCATGTTCTTCCAGCGGTGCCTCTTGCGCTTAGAACCAAAGCGCTCCTCTCAGGCTGCGTGGTGCAGGGCTTTCACAGCTCCCGAGCGATGGACCAATCCGGTCGCGGCTCCCTCGGCGAGCCCCCAGTGATGATGTCGACGTCACCGGAGTCAGCCACTCGCAGCGCGGCTCCTCCAGCCAAGCCTCCGGTCAGCAACCAATCAGGTCGCAGCCTCCTCGTTCTCTTCTCCGCGGCTTCGCAGAGCGGGGAAGTGCAACTCTTGATCAGTTTCAGGCCCCCGGGCCGCGGCGGTGTATCGCGGGCAGAATATTTCACGGCGCCCCGTGTCAGCGGGTCGATCGTGACGCCGCCAAGCCGTACAGCGGCCTAGTTAGCACGGGGGCGCCCTCAATCCTGCGGCCACAGCAATACACGTGCCGATGAGCACGTCGGTCTTCACAATGCGGCAACCGGTGTCAGGCCAGACTCAGCGCGGCACTCTCCAGCAAAACAGAGAGCAGCCAGCGCACTTCCCGGGGCAGATGTTTAGAAGCTTGGTAGAACAGTCCACGGTCCTCGCAGCACACAGCAGCGCAGATGGGACACAGCAGAGTCTTTAAAGTCTCGGCAACCTTTCTATCCCTGGGTTGCAAACAGGAGGCCAGCTCTTCTCAGGCCCTTGGAGATTCAGAGTTGAAGACACAGCACACAGCAAAGTCTTGTTAGGTCAAGTAGGTAGGGTCACAGCACACAGCAATGCCCCTTCTCCTCCTCAGCTTCAGTTGCACAGCAGAACAGGTCAGCCCTTAGAGCACACAGCAAGGCAATCTTCCTTCAGTTCTTCAGCAGTCCGTCTTTCAGCAGAGGTTCCTCTTGATTGTAGAATCTCAAAATCTGTTGTCAGGGGTCTTGTACTTATACCCCTAAAAGTCTTTGAAGTCTTTGTGCAAGTGGGTCCTGAGTCCGGTCTGATCCAGTTCTGGGTGTTGCTGGAGCACTTTGTTTTCCTGGCTTCTGCTTTCTTTTCAGAGTGTGGGGCAGAGTCGTCAGCCGCCCAGCAGGAGGTGGAGCCAGCAGTGTGGCAGGCAGGCACAGCCCTATTCACTCCCAGGTGCTATCCCCTCCCTCCACTCTACTTGCAAATGTCGCCATTCAGCAGAGGGCTGACTCAGCCAACCTCCTGGGGGATCCCCAGCCCCTGTCACTCTCAAGCCAGACAGTCAATCCACAAGCATGCCCAGGCACACAGAAGGGTCAGACAAGAGAACAGCTACTCTCTAAAAAGTACTATTCTCCAACTCAGGATTTAAAAACAACCTCTCCTAAAAGATGTTTTATTAAATGCTGAGCTCAGGGATATCAAACACTCATGTCTTATCTTGTTCCTATGGGAAGATAGGCGGATAGCCATTGGCACCAGCCTTCCCCATGTTAGCCTATGGAGCAAGATAACCTTGCAGCAGTGAACACGCAAAATGGCCGCTGTTCACTACCAGAGCATGGTACCTGCACTAGTACATGCTCCACCTTTTACATACACTGCACCCTGCCCAGGGGGGTACCTTGGGCCTTCCATAGGGATGACTGATGTGCATAAAAAGGGAAGGGTTAGGCCTAGTCAGTGGGGACACTGACCAGGGTGACATGGCAGTCCGGGGACTGAAAGCAGGCCTGCGGCGGCAGGCCTGAGACACCATTTTAGGGCTACTCATGTGGGTGGCGCAATCAGCGCTGCAGGCCCACTCGTAGCATGTCATCACCAGCCCTGGCACACACAGTGCACTTTACTAGGGACTTCAGGGTGATACAAATATGCCAATCAGGTATATCCAATCAATATGACATTTTACACAGGGAGCACTTACACTCTGGCACTGATTAGCAGTGGCAGAGTGTCCAAAGCATCTAAACCAGCAAAAACGAAATCAATAACAGCATCAAAAATCCAGGTAGCAGAGGCGAAAGATAGGGGAAAAACCCACGCCAAGGATGTCAGGTCTAACAATCAGCTATTTACTTAAAACTATTTAAAAAATAAGTGTGAAAAATAAAGAATATTTTTTTCAAGGAATATATTCATGCTAAAACTATGTCTTACAAAAAAGTCCAATAAATTCGCTGATTCAAAAATGAACTCTCCCAATACACTTTCTGGCAAATTAGCAATTTCCCCTATTTTTAGCCTGATTTTCAGTTGGAGAGCAAAAAATAAATTAATTCCCCTAGCTCAAACGTTGAGGATAAAATAGCGAAAGGTACGCATCTATACATTTTTTAAACCTACCTCCACACCTATGTAGCTTGACGAAATGTACATATTGTCAAGCCACATAGATGTGGATTAAAGAATAATACATCTATACTTCCCTCTTTGCACTTACCTTTTGACATTTTATCACTCGATATTTTGCCCACTATATTAGTGGGGCATGACATTCCTATGTTTGATAATCAAGTGCACAATCCAGATTTAGCTCCCCATAATCCATAAATAATGAGACACATGCATAGCGGCAGAATGTTGGTTGGGCACCATGCAGAATCAGACCATTATATTAACTAGGGTGTTAAGGGAATGGACTGAAGGACCTTTCGTCACTCAGCCACCAGTTGTATTGTTGTGAAATAGTATTGCGGGTGCAGATGTTCACCTGTGGATTTGGAGCCTGGGTGCACTGTTCGTAACCCACCGCATCATAATTGCTACCTTTTGATGCTGTTACACAGAAAGGCCACTGCAGTCTCTAAAGGCTATAATTTCAGGGTGATTTTGCTGAGGACACGAGCTGGAAAAAGCTGACACACTTATTGCCTGTTCTGTGCCATATTGGTGCCTACGCGATTTCCTGAGCTCTTAATCCAGCAATTTTAAGAGTCCGTAACATTCACAAGAATAAATATTGCAGATAAAAAATATGCACTTTTCAGTTGAACTAGGAATTATAATGTTCCGAAAATGCATGCAGTCACAGGCATGACATCAGTCCTTTCTGTCATCGCCTTTTACGTAAAAAGAGCAATATTATTATACTATAAATACTGTTCTAGCACCTCGACCAATATTTAAAAAAAGTGTATTAGGTCCTATAAAAAATCCTTTCATTAGTGCTTTACCACCTCCCCTCTCGGCATACTCCAGTCTCTTCCCCATAGTTAGCTGTGCTGCCCTGCAGGTACTTTTCCGAACGTCACCCTCATACTTAATGTGTTTTTTTGACACTGTGGCCAAATGCATTCAGTGTGAACCTTCCCATAATGCCCTCTGGTTTGAGTAGGTTATGATTAGAATGAAAGGGGCTTGTAATGTGTTCTGATGGTTACTGTCAAAACAACCCCTGAGCCTCTTCCTCAATTGTAAAGCCGTCTTTGGAGGATACCTTTTCACCCTGGAATCACTTTGTCTAAATGAGGAGTCTAATCAGGAGGGCTCTGGTGGCTGAGGATATCAAATTAGAGGTGTGATCCTTGACTCAGAAGCCTTTTTCCCCCCCAATCTTGGGAGCTGAAAATTGAATAGTGACAATGTTTATTTTAAATGAGGCATGGAACACAAGAAAGCAGAAACTCCTACACTCCTCTCTACAGTTCATAGTCTACCTCAACCGGTCAAGAAGCCTAGCTACAAGCAAGGGATATCCCTCGCCAAAACGTTCCACTGGGGCGTTCTATGTTTGCTACATTGCACGACTGGAGTAACACAGATGTGAGCATCTACCAGATAAGTTAAAGCTGCCACCATTTAGAGTAGGGGCATTCAAGACTGTCAAGTGGCAGATGTGTGTACAGGTGCGTTGTAGAGATTAAATCTGCTGCTCCTAGGGTATGTTTCTCATTTGACCCTGGTGCAAGAAACCACAGAATCAAGACCAAGGGAATGCAAGTACTAGTGATATTGTAAGAGAAAAACTGTGTGTACATTGTATATAGAATGCTAAATCGGTTGCCATCTTGAAAACAGCTGGAGGAGAAAGATTGGTAACTGACACGTGACTCAGCACTTAAAGGAAAACTCTGTGGAGTGACTGTTTGTTGGACTTGGCAGGGTCACCCCCAAATGTTTAACCTTCAGCCCTTATATTTTTTGCTAATTTAGGTTTTGTTGGCTTTTGCACTAAACTGCACTTTACCAGGACTAACCAGTGCTAAAGTGCTTGTGCTCTCTCCTTTAAACATGGTAAAATTGGCTTGCACCTGATTGGCCCTTTTAATTTACTTATACATCCCTTGTAGAGTGGTATATCATATACTTATGGCCTAGAGATTAAGTGCTACTAGTGGGCCTGCATTACTTTTAACTTGTTTCACGTTTTACATATCCTGGTAGTGAAAAACTCCTAAATTTGTCTTTCACTATTATGAGGTTTACCAGTCCCATAGAATAATATTGGGTTACATTATTACATTTTATAAGTGCTAACCTTTGATTGGGAACAGATGAACCTTTAATATTTGGTATCTATGAAATTGTCACTGAAAATCTTTTAAATTCTAATTATGAAAATGCCATTTTTAGAAAGTTTGCATTTTCCTGCCTTTTTTATTTGGGGCCTGCAGCCTGTTTTAGGTCACATGACTGGGTGTAGCTGTCAGTTATACTTTGTGAAGTCCTCCCAGACAGTCACACAATAGAGGAATTAGGTGTGCCTGAATGGGCAATCTGCTGGCAGGGTGGGGAGCAGAGCTGGGCATAGTCCCACTTTCAACTGAATCGGCTGTGCTCTGCCTTCACACAAAGGGCTCGTCACCACAGCATTGTTTCTGCACTCAGCCCTGCATCAAGGAAGTCAGGAATTTCCAAGCACTTTGGTGAGACACCTCTAGAAACATCTATTTCAAAGGCTCCAGATATAAACATGGGTTCCTCAGACCCACTCTTCAGTTCACTCTCTGTACCTGCTAAAGGACTCTCAGAGGTCTCCCTGCTGCTTTGGCCTGATGCGTATTCCACATGACTGCTTGCTGCACCTGGGAGGACTGCTTTGCTGCCTGGAGTCTGCCTTGAGCTCTCAGAGGCCTGCCCTGCTGCTTGAGCCCTGCTTCATTATTTGAACCCTGGGCTAGCAAAGAGACTCCAAGGGCTAGTTTTCTGTTCAGAGCCACAGGGACATAACAGGTTCCCACCATCTTGTACCTGCACCTGGACCCAGCCTGAGTGAGGCCTGAACTCCCAAGTGGCGCCCCTCCAGTCCTGGACCCTTGATTGTGGTGTTAAAGGTGCCCAGAGAGCCAAAATCTAAACCTTGAGACTTAAAATATATTTAGGTCAAAACTGCTCTGAGAACTGAGTGAAGACAGGGACCAACCTGCTCATCTATCCATCCACCGTGCATCACCATTCAGCCTACTTTGCTGCAGCTCGCGCTACGCTCTTCTCCACAGCAGCAAATCCTGTTCAGTGGTCCCCCTGCAAAGGGGTATCCGGCCTCCTGGCGCTCTCATCGGCTACAGCATGCAACTTCATCCCACTGGCGATGTGTGACTTTAAAAAAAGACACTACATCCGAACATAGAAATCTTAACCACAACTTCATTCATCACCTCCCTGGCCTCCTCGTCGGTCACCGCCTACAGCCTTGCTCCATTGAACTGTACCTTCTCAGAACTTTTTCTTCAAAATTTCTAGTAAGTCTGAAGGCAAGTGCTGGCTGAGCTGAATCTGTTTCCTGTATCCAATCCATGACCTGTCTTGGTCGGCCATAATTTTCAACTATGACCCGGTCTCGCAGGTCTAGATGTCTTAGGTTGGCGATTTGATCTTTTAGGAACAGTTTCTAATAAAAACTTTTAAAAATGTAATTGTGGTTCTACTGGTTGGATTTTTGTTCTTTTGGTGTCAAATAATTTATTAAATCTTACTCTATTTCTCAAAATTGGTGTGGACTTTTTCTTGTGTTGTGTTTTCACTTTATTACTGTTTATGTGCTGCATAAATACTTTAAACATTGCCTCTAAGTTAGGCCTAACTGCTTTTGTGTCAAGCTACCCAGTGATAAGCACAGGCTAATTTAGTGACCTTGGTGGTTCCCCCTGACAGGAAATGTGGCTGTTGCTTGAACAGTGGTTCAACCAACAACCCAATTTCTCACAAAATACGAAGATATATATTGAGAGATGCATAATTGAGTACAGTTAAGTTTGTGCGAAAGAATGAACATGCCTGGTTCAATTTTGTGCCTTCTCCTTAAGATCACAGAAGAGTTCAGAAGATTGAGCCCAGATAAATTATCCTGTTATTTATAGAATGCACATAGGTCTCTAAATAGATGACTAATGTATGACTGATGGATTTTTAAATGGTAGCTCCTTAAATGAGTGTGGTCATTGCCACAATGAGATGATTGAAAAATGACGAATAGAGAGTGGGGACTCTTTGCTATGCAGACCTGATTAAATATTTGAGTCAACCTTCAATATTTACACCCACTGGTCAAGAGACCCTCAGAATCTTACAGGTCCACCAAACTTTCAAGACAAACAAATTTCTTTTTCCAAAGAATGAATAAGTCAGGGATGACTTCTCAAGGTTACACGCGACACGTCCCTTGCATCTCTCCAAGTGTATATTGCTGCTAAAACAGCTTTCAGATTAGGCCATAGATTTATAAAATCTTTAAACGTGAACCCAAAATACTGCATCAAAACCTACAAGCTGAAGAAGTGAAACAGCGTACCATAGAGGGTCTAACAGCCCCTCGTTGAATGAAACGAACACCCTGAAAAATCTGCCGGAGTTACTTCAGGATTATCCAAGAGCAGCCAGTTTACTTTTTATAGAACTTGCAAGAGGATCAAAGTGACTGAGTACAGTAGATAGAGAGACAGGTTTAGTAAATAGAAAGAACTCCCTTCAGTAACTTGCCTGTGCATGATTTGGAGCAGGCACTGGTAAAATAGAGGTGGCCGAAGTCCTTTCAACTTATGTGCGCATTTGTGCCAGAACACTGTTGTCAGAACAATTGCAGTGCACAGAAAGTGTTGAAGAAATAGGAAAGAAGGCAGACATGGAAAGAATACCACTGATCTTGAGTTCAGTGGTACAATTAATAACGAGATGGAGGAAGAAACTTTAAAAGAGGAGTCATAAGCTGTACATTCAGGATTGCTGAAAGGTACAAGTAAGCTGAAGAACAAAACTGTAATAGTGTTTGGGGGGACAATAGATGGTGCTACTGTGTATCACAGATACCTTTGAACACCTTGTGAAGGGCATACCGCCTAAAATGCAGCCACAAAAATAATCTTCTATTGAAGTAAATGGCATGCTAATTGTAGGAAAGTAGGATCTCCTTTCATGGTTACCCACACCTTTTGCTGGTGTCATACTGTTCTTCTGACTAGTCTGACTGGGATCCTGCCAATCAGTGCTTTCTCCCTAAATTGGCTATGGTGAATACCTTTGTACATTCTTAATTGATTGCTGCGGTACCCTACTAAGTCCCTAGAATATGGTAGTAGGGTACCTAGAGCCTAGGTACCCCAGGGGATCCCCATGGGCTGCAGCATGTATTATGCCACCCATGAGGGACACTCCAAACTCAGACTACAGGCCTGCTATTTCAGCCTGTGTGAGTTTGTGCGTGCACCTCTCACGAAAGATATGTTTCCTTATATCTAATATCACTGCACCTCTAAGTCACCCCTCTAGTAGGCCTTCCTCTCAGTCCCAAAGGCAGGGTGCTTGGTTCTAAGTGTGAGGGTGCCCCTGCATGAGCAGGACACCCCTGCAACCTTTGGAATCAATTTTTCTAGGGTATCAGTATATCAGCCATTATGATAGATAGAGTGGCCATGCGTCATTACGCGATGACCATCTCTAAACTGGCTGTAACGAACTCTGTCATGTTTGGTATCAAAACATGTTGGAATCATACCTCCCACACCGTAGATGGTGTGAGAAGTATGATTCCATGCAAGTAAATTTCCTTCGGGAGGCCCTCAGCGTTCCCGGTACCAGTTTTCCAGAACCAAACAGCAAGCTAGGGATGCTGCCGACTCGAGACACGATTCTGCCCTCCTGCTGCTGAGCCAAGCTTGAGCAGGGGAAGGCAGAACAATAGATATCCTGTCACAGGGAGGTTTTACCACCTCCCAGACAGGGTTTAGTGTATTGGGACAGGGTGGGGGCACTTGCCAGGGCCACTGAGATGGCTTGAGGGACACATTTGGTGCCCGCCTTGAATACTTCAGCTCAAACCAGTTCGGGGAGCCGTTGGCTCCTCACTCTGGGGTGAAACTGGACAATGGGCATGGGAGTATCCTCCCCACTGTCCAGCCCCTCCTCTGGGAGGGACCTAGGAAGCATCCCAACCCTTTCCTTAGGGTACGCTTACCTGAGGGTGGGTCCCTAGATTTGTCATGGGATTCGATTCCGATCAAACTCCACGTCTTCTTCAAACTGTCTGGACATCCTGACGGAGTCGTTCAGATCCCGTCAGACTGACCGCATCGGACTTCGCTTCTGGAACCGAGACTGCAACCGGAAAGACTCCATCTGCTCCAGATCTCTTTGTTCCGTGAGCCCGCTGCTCCGTCAGTGTCCGTGCTCCATACAGGTCCCTTCCAGGTCAGGTGGACATCCAAAGACACCCGAAGGAATCTCCCTTGGAGTGAAGGAGATACTCCTCTGCATCCGCAGGCACTGCAATGCAGCTGATCAATTGCTGATCCTGGTCTCCAACCAGTGATGTAACACAGGTGGAGGTTCTACAACTTCCTCGAGGCCTGCACTGTCTTCGGACCGAGTCTGAGGCCAGTATCCCTCGTCGACACAACCAGAACTGAGCCCCTGTGCACCGCATTGCCTGGCCATTGCTAAGGCTCGGTGACTCTTGTCTCCAGAGATCTTCAGGCCCTATCGAGGGTCTTCTTCAATTCCAGTGGGCACCCCTGCTTGCTTGGGCCTTCTCTGATGTACTTGTATGTAGTGAGTCTCTTGGTCCTTGCTGGTCCCAAAATCACACCTTTTCATCTTTTTCCACATGTTGCCGTTGCCAAGGCCGGTTGGTGCTCATGCCAGACAGCGACCCCCTGAATATCGATTTCCGACGTGGGACAGCTCGTTCACCATTCCAGGTCATCTACAGCGTCACCTGGTCCACGTAGCTACAAAGACAGGGGCACCGTCACTTCTCCTGCAACAGCGACATTGATGGGCACCCAACTCCTATGCCTCCTGGTCACTCCTGAGTGACATAGACTCTGTCCCCTCTGCTTGCAGGTACTCCTCCTCTTGAATCCACCCTTGGATTCCACCTGACTCTTCCAGCTTCTTCGCCAACAGCATCTTGCTTGAAGTCCTCCATTGGGGATGACGGCTGTTCCCAACGCCACTTCGTAACTCTAGACCCGACTCCCTTGGGGCTGTAAACCTGGTCTTCTGGGTATCCACGGGTGGGGTGACTCTCGAACCATCCATCCTCCACCGGGTGTCTTCCAAGTCCTTTGTGAAGGGTCCTTTTTCATAAGTATTGCAACCGCACCGACTCCATTGACTTACCTAGAGCACATGGTCATGCATCCACTTAGCACACTGCCTCTGTGAGGTTCCTGGGTTCTTGCCTCGGGTGGTTCCTTGAGTACCCAACTCTCCTAAGTCTTCTGGGTCCAGTCTCGACCTCGGTCGTTAGTCGTAGTCCACAATTTTTTTATATGGTTTGGTCTCCCCCTGGAACCCATTGTATTTTCGTGCTATTTACATGTCGTATTAACAAAGCTTTGTGTTTATGGTACTTATATCTCCGAGTAGGGGATATTGTATGGGATTACTGGGTGTCTGTAATAAATAACTATTTTTATAACTACGCTGTATGGCTCTTTTTCGCTTAGTCTGCACTATAAGATTAGATCCTGGTGAAACAAGCTGCTTTACACTCCTCCTAGACTAAGCCTGAAGGCTGCTCTCCACGACTACCACTTAGAGAGCTTTCTAAGGTTGTCTAAACCACTAAAAACACCATAAGGGTTGTCTGGACTGGTGCAGGGTGCTACTCTTGAATAAGTGTGCCCCATATTCCAAGCCAGCCTCCCACACTAGCTAAATCACAGCAGAAAAGCCCTAATCCCTAAGAATCCAAGAAAGCTTCAAATAATGAGGGGAAATAATGAGTGAAATGACAAAATGGGTGATCTGATTAAAGGGGGCATCATGGAAACATTGCACACGTGATAAAAGGCTTAGTCACCTGGATGTTGGACGCCAATTAGTAGAAGCACACAAAATTTGGTATGAAGGACCGTTTAAAAAAAAAGAACATCTGATCCGATGGGACATTCTGGTGAAATGCCTTTCCATGCTGTTTGACAATCCAAGCATTTTCCCACAAGTGATCATTAACATTACATGACTTCAATCTCCAGCTGGAAGAATGCCTTTGGGTGAGATCCTGCTGAGGATGCTACATTTAAATAGAAGGTCAGGGTACTGGAGGCTGAGAGAAGATAAGGAAACCCTATTAATGATGGGTGATAATGTGTTTCCCAGTCGCTTTGTGAGAAGTATGAACATTAATGAAAGAATAGGAGGGCATTCGGAGCATTCTGAGAAGCAGTGTAAGGTTTAGTGTGATAATCAAAGTTGTGACAAATAGCAATACTTTAAATCACGTGGGAAAGACAACATCAAGCAAAGGAAATGATCCAAAAATGGCGCACAACTACTTCTCAATGTCACGGTCACACTAGCCAAACATTGCGATATTTAGGAGAGGATGGAAAGAGGGCTTGATCTAAAAAAACGTGTACTGGGCTAGCTGGCAGTTTTCTGATTCTCAAAGAATGTCTGGCATTCGAAGGATGGTGGTAAGTTATCAGCTGTCTATTCACTGTTGTCATGTAAGGGCACAAAGGAGGTTGATGCAACAGTTTGTGCCCTGTGTTTTTTACTCAAGGGGGCAGACAGGTGGAGGTTGGTAGTGATTACGGGAGGCAGACCCTCACCTACACATTGAGCTGGAGAGCTGTAGCTGGTTAGAATTCTTAGCACTAGCAGCTGCAGGTGACTAGGGTCTGAAATAAAGATGACATAAAACTATAGAAAACTGCTGCTTACAAAAATGTTGAAAGTTTGGGGGAATGATGGAGCGAGAGCACCATTAATGTGACACTAGTTTGCTGGGCGCCGGGGAAAGGACACCACTTAAGTTTAGAGGGTGCATGGGTGGACGCTGTGGAAACTGGGCAGGCAGGGGAGGTATTCCTGTCACAGTAAACGGTATTAGTCCAAGTTTGAATGATAGAAAGGTGCAATATCTACTTCTGCAAAAGACGCATAAATGCATCACTCTGGCGAGGAGGGTGCGAAATGCTTGGCGTGGTTTGGAGTTTCAATCTTACATTGCCTTGATTTCTTGATGGATTGCGATAGGAATTATGCCAAGGGAACCTTTTGCAGTGAATGACACCGAGCTCTATATTGTAGGTACATGTAGGTTGAGTATGCATCTCCCACCATCATCATCATTCTCATCATCGTCACTAGTCTAGTGGGAGTCTGCGAGGAGCGTCACACATGAAGAGTCCCGATCCTTACACTGGTCGAGTTTAACTCTCATTAGCTTTAGTGGGGCCAGGCGGCAATCACTGCATGAAGGCCTGATGCACCTGTTCTACCTCAAAGAATGCTGTATTTGATTGATTTAGGGTGGAAAGTCATATTTTTAGGAACTTTCAGACTTCCAGAGTTCTGCAAAAATGAGAAATCTGCTGGTCTCATGCCTTCGGTCCAGTCTGACTGTAATGGAAACATCTTCAAGCTCTTGCCTCAGACTACTCCTGGAATATCTGGTGCCATTAGGTAGGCATCACAGGTGAGAAGATACCTATAAGCCTGCTCGCTGTACTAGCATAGACAGTGAAAGAAGAGCGTCCATAAATGGCGCCTGACTGTTATCCTCTCAGCCATGGGAGACCATGCGCCCTAACATGTCTGGCCAGAATTGGCCGTTATTCTAAGTCTTAAAGGATGGGTTTCTAAGGGTTTACTTAGGTCTGATAGAGATTATTCAACTTGCGCTTAATAATAGAGGCATAACAATGGCAACAAAGGTTGTAGACACAGTGGTTAAGGCTAGACCTGGCATAGAGGGAGAAGCATGCAGACCCTGTACTTTAGGTGAGGCTTGACCGTGATGGAGAGTCGGCAGGCAGGTGTCTGACAACAATGTGGAGCCTGTAGGTCTTCCATCTAAAGGTAGGTCGGACAGTGATTGGAAAGCGTCCAGGTCTGGTAGGTAAAATAAAGGTCTGGGTCTGCATGAACAACATCTAAAGGTCTCCAAGGCAGTGTTGGGGACGCCTGCAGGTTCAGCTCCACAATTCAATTCAATTACATTTTTTATTTATGATTTGGAGTTTCGAAGACTTCCACATAAAAAGATATATCCAATTTATCAAATCATCTGACAGTTAAAAAACACAAGCTAATCAAATCACAATGCATCAGGAATTCTGTTTACATAAAATAGTGCAAAATTCATGGTTGCTTGTTGATTGCAAAGAGTAGCAATATGGGCACAGAATCAATTTCGGAGTGCTTACAAATACAAAGCTAGCAAGGGCTGAACAAAGCACACTATACCATTAGATCTTTAGACCACTTCGACTGTGCGTTTGCGAGAATGAAAAAAATGTGCTAGTAACAATACAATTACTTTACCAAGGATTAAAAATTCTTATACAGAGGAATTAAAAAATACAAAAATTCCGGATAGAGTACGCAGCAACTAGCAGCATAAAGGGAAAAGAAAAGTGCAAGTGCTCGAACATGATAAATACTTAAATCTTGGTTGATAGATATTCAATTGTAGGTAACGGTAATCATAGCAGCATGGAGATAAGAGTGCAAGTGCGGAGCTATTACTTCTGTTTAAAGAAGCTTATAAATTAAAACAGACTAATTCAGAGGGGGGGGGGAGAAGACAATTTCGGGCCTCCTCAACGGTTGCAATATTATACTTTAGAGAAAAAAAGATCTTAGATATCAACGTCGTGAAGGTTGTAGTAGGGGACAGACAAATAGGACGTGATTTATGTCCTGCACACAAGTGCCACATAGGTGACAAAGTTTTCCTGCCTAGGCAGACCTTCCCAAGCTACTGTTACAAAATTCTAACGGAAGTAAATTTAGCCAAAGCAAAAGATTGTTCTGAGCACTCCATGGGGGGGGATTCCATATAACATAGGGTTGTGGCTTTTTATAAATGCTACTCCCCACTATACAGTCATTGTTGGGTTGCGCCGCACACAGTACCATATCTCTTTTACGAGATACATCGTAAATGTTTTTTTTTTCTGGTTTTCAAAACTTGTTTGGGAACAACTCCCGTACAGCTATTCGCAAAGTCAAACAAATTTACGGCTTTCTGGTAATTCCTAAACTCTCTATAGCCTTTCCCAATAGCCCTGATCTGGTCCTTCTACTAACTTTCTATACCCGGACTGTGACTTCCCAAAGTTTGTTTCGCTGACATACACCCACTATAATCTCTATAATTAGTGTATATTATTTATGTGGATGTGCTACTACCTTAATTATTGTTATGAATGTGCCGATGTTCTTTCACCATTATCTTCGTTATTCTATCATTTATTATTATCACTATACTGCTATGTTTTAATATGACTACTTTTGGCGTGCTACCACTATAATTATGCTATTGCTATAATTATTGTCAATCTTGCTGAACCTTCTCTTTACTTTTGAATGTTATTACCGAGTGCTGATGTTCCATCACTACTGGCTTCACTACTCTATCATAACTATTTTCATTATACTGCTATGTTTTTAATGTGACTACTTTGGCGTGCTTCCACTATAATTATGCTATCTCTATAATTATTGCTCCTTTTGTTTAATTTTTCACTGGAATGCTGATGCCCCACCATTATTATTACTGTTACTCTAGCACTATCATTTAGCATTACTCGGCGGTGTTTTAATGTGTCTAATTTCGTGACGTCCGAGTAGTTAACCTCACTGCTGCTCCCTCACGGTAATTGTCATTATCTGGATGTACCTTAACTAATTTAGGTGCTATCTGGCCGTACTTCCAATACTATACGCTCTTACCCTCTCCTTATTAGTCTCTCCTACTCCTTCTTTACTCCTCTCTCTACTCCCTTCTCTCAACTCCCCCCACTTCTTTTATTCATCAGCCTCCCTACTATATTTTTTGGTGATATATTTATACTCTGTCATACCCTCCTGGCACCCCCCTAACACCTTCTCTTCTATATCTCTGACATCTGGTCTACCCTTTGGTTTCCCTCCCCCATCCCACCACTTCCTCCCCTCGCCCTCTAGCGTTTCTCCCCCACCTGACCTCCCATCTCAAACCCCTCCTTCCTCTCACCTCTTTATTGTCCCACCCCCTCCCCTCTCTCCCTCCCAATTTTCCCCAACCGTCGACCCTTCATCCCCTCCTGATCCCCTCCTGTCCTTCCCTCTCAAACACCTCTTACCTCTCACCTCTTTTGTCCCACCCCCTCCCCTCCCTTTTTCTCCCAATTCCCACCGACGACCCATCATGCACCCCCAAACTCACGTCTCCACTACCCCAGATCCTGTCCTCTCAAGACATGGTCCCAATACCTGGAACATCGTATACCCATCCAATCTGTCCAAACATGCCAAGAAAAACTTTAAGCATAAACTACTGACTCATCACCCTGTAACTCTCATAGTTAACTCCTACCATAGCCTCACCTCGCGTATAAAAACTAACCTTATTTTCTACTCCAAACGCCCCTCCAAATGGAAAAGCATCTTCCTGAATTATCTCACAATCACTAAATCCGGCAATATCCCATACGGTTTCAAATTATCTACCTCCCCATCCCCAGCTTTCAGGGGAGAAATTGACATCTCCATTTTCAAAACCGGCAACATTCTCATTCAAGCATCCGAACACCACCTCAACCCTTTTGACCACTTCTACAGTTCCCTGACAGACCTTCTATCCAAACCTGCCTCTAAACCCTCTCCCCCAAACGTCTGTCACCCATATTTCCCTCCCACCAGCCCAGAGCCTACACCCCCTAGACTCCCTAATTGAATATCCCAACACCCAAATCCCCACCCTATCTAACAACCAACATCCCCAAACCCTCCTCGCTACCGATGACCTCTCCACATCTCTCGAATCCCTCCCCCCTGAAAGGTCCCCCTCCCGATGCCCACTGCACCTACCACAAACTACACTCACCCCGCGCACGCGGAGGTCATCAAGTCCTGGCTCCTGCACCCACTACTTCCCACCGCTTACCCCACTACACCTACACCTCCACCACCGAATTTCACTCCTCCCCCTCATCATGACCTTACCTCCCCGCCTCCCCTCTCTCCAACATATCTCCTCCCCCAGCCTCATGAGCTACCTGCACGAGAGACCCCTCCACCCCAACTTCCTACCTCACTAGCTCCCCTCTGATCCCACCACGCTGTATCATCCCCCTCCACCCATCAGGCTCTTGTCTACGTCCAACATCGAACCCCCATGCTCCACCCTCTCCTCACCGCCCGAGCTAACACTCAACCTTATCGCTCTGACACTTTCCAACTTTGAACTGAATCTCTCAACCGTTCAGACGGAACTCATGAGACTTAGAAAAGACTTCAGCGCTCTGAACAACAAGGTCCTCCTCAATCAGAAAGGCTCTGCCTGCCCTTGCTTCACTCACCCCTTCCAACATAACCACTGGAAACTATTCCCCTCTACAACAGATCTTCTAGGCTGCATCGTGCTATGAACAGTCTCTCCCCCTCTGCCACTACGGACCTACACAACTCTTACCTCCCAAACCCCTGATCCTTGAATGCACCCTTCATTTCTCCAGCATCCCAGTGATTTGGGGAACGAGCAGAACCCCCTCCTCTCCCATCTCGCCCAGACCCCCAACCCAACCTACCACCATACACTCGTGCACTACAGTCAAAGCCAACCCTATCCTGCATGCTTGTTAACTGCCGTTCGGCTGTCCGACACGCAACTGAAATATCCTCCTTAGTGAATCCATCGACATCGCCTTCCTTACTGAAACCTGGCTTAATGACCACTCAACTGCCATCCTACTCACCCCCCCCGGGCTACTCCATCATTAGGAAAGACAGAACAGACAGAATTGGAGGTGGCCTAGCTATTGTTTACAAAAACGAACTGCAACTCTCCCGTGTAAGAAACTCCGAACACTTAACCTTTGGCGCCAATCTCACTATTCAGGGTTTCCCCACCCTCCGGGTGATTCACTTCCCCCTCACTGAGGAACTATCCGACCTTCTTTCTCAATCCTCTCTCTCCAACTTGAAAAACCTCTTCCTTGGAGACTTTAACATCCACTGGACAAATACTGCTGACCCCACAGTCACCCATCTCTTCAATCTTCTAGAAATCAATGGTCTTGTTCAACTTTGTTACTCGCCCTCCCACACCAAAGGTGCCACTCTCAATGCCACCATATCCAATAATGACCTGGCTTCCATCTCCAGCATCCTTCTCATTGACTGGTCTGACCATCGCCTCATCCTGTTCAAGATCGAATTCGCCCCCACCCCTCCCTATTAAAAGTCACCTACCCTTGAAATGGACAAGAAACCTCAACCAAATCCCTCCTGGTGAACTCAAGTCTAAACTACAAACTCAACTTCTTCTCATCCCTACCTCCCAAGACGCAAATGAGCTCACTGAACTCTTCAACAAGACCGCCAGCGAGGTCATAGACCTCCTAGCCCCTCCCAAACCAAAAAAGCAAAGAACCATTCCATATAAAACTTGGTTTAACTCTGATCTCTACGACGAAAGGCGATCACTTACACTGACGGAAAGATCTTGGAGACAACATCCCTCTGCTGCCCACCTTGCCTGTCTCAGGGCCGCTAGATCATCCTATAAAAACACATCTTCAAGGAAAAGGCCTCCTTTTTCCGAATACAACTCGATTGGGCAAAAAACAGACCCAAAGAACTATTTAACATTGTTCGCAACCAAACATCCACAGCCCCCCCAAACGTACTACCTCGACAAACAGATGTGAGGAAATTGCCAACTTCTTCTCCGAAAAAATTACAAAATCGATCACTCCTTCCATCTAACGGAGATCCCACCCCTCTCATCGCTGACAATACACTAAACGATCCTCCCGTCTTGACTCTGTCTCCTTTCCCTTCCACTCTTCCTCTCGCTACTACCCCTACAGAACCCAACCTTCCCCCCAAAACTAAAAAACTATGCATCTTGTTCTAATTTCTACCCTGTGACTGAACTTGAAGTCTCTAACATCATAACAAAACTTAAATCGTCCTCACACACCAAAGACCCTATCCCTTCCAGTCTTATCAAGAATCTCAAACACATCATTGCCCCTTACTGGACCAACATCATCAACACTTCCTTTTCCACAGGTTGTGTCCCTGACTCACTTCAACTCGGTCAAATCACGCTTATTCCAAAAAATCCCACCTCAGACCCAAATGACCTGAACAGCCTCCGCCCTATCTCTAACCTACCTCTTCTTTCCAAAGCCCTGGAAAAATGTGCCCTGCTTCAACTAGATAAACACATTAACAACTTCAACCTTCTAGACCCCTTGCAATCCGGTGTCAGAAAAGGCTGCAGCACGGAAACCGCCATATTTAATATAACCAATGACATCCACTCTTATGACATCCACTCTTCCCTTGACAATGGTGAATCCTGCCTCCTCATTCTCCTTGACCTCTCAGCTGCCTTTGATACAGTCAACCGCAACACTCTTTTCAACTCACTCAAGTCCTTCTTTGGCCTTAACGGTCAGGTCCTTAAATGGTTCACCTCATTTCTCCAACACAGAACTCAACAAGTCAAAATGAACGACTGTCTATCCAACCCCTCTCCGGTGTCTCTAGGCGTCCCCCAAGGCTCTATTCTCTCCCCTTCACTCTTTAACCTATTTATGGAACCTCTTGCCCTCATCCTGAAACAAGCAGGAATCAACTACCACCTCTATGCTGACGACACACAATTGTACTATAAGATTAGGTCTCACACTGATGAATTTCATCTTAACCATACCTTAAACAAGATCCAACACTGGTTCCACTCCAACCATCTCAAACTCAACCTCAAGAAAACTGAAATCATCCTCTTCTCCCCTAAAAACAATGGACTCCCCATCCAAACCTGGATCTCTGACCTCATTGCACTCAACTGCTCGCTCTCTTTGTCAAACTCAGTGAAATCTCTCGGTTTTACCATTGACAAAAATCTAACCCTCAATGATCACATAAAAATCTCTGCTAAAGGAGCTCCATTCACTCTCCGTCACCTGAAGAAAATCAAACCCTTTATCCCACCTTAAGACTTCAAATGGGTCGTCCGATCCCTGGTACTCTCAAAAATTGACAATGGGAACGCTATCCTCACAAGAACCCCCAAAGTCCACCTAGCCCCACTCAGATCTGTGCTCCATCTAGCAGCCAGGCTCATCACTGGCTATAAACGTTTTGACCACATCTCCCCAGCCCTGAAGGCTCTCAACTGGCTTCCTGCTGAAGGTAGATCCTCCAACAAGACAGCATGCATCACACATAAAGCCCTACACCAGAATGGTCCGCTGTACCTCACAAACAAACTTAAAAAGCAGGCAACTCCAGAACGATGAGGAGCACAAACACTTTCTGCCTCATCACCCCCTTATTGAAAAAGAAAACCATTCAATCTCGCTCCTTCTCTGGAAACGCACCGATCGTCTGGAATGCCCTCCCAAAGGAACTGCGTTGCAACCCCTCCTACATTGCCTTAAAAAAAGCCCTTAAACTGCACCTCCTCGGCAAATACTGGGGTCCTTAATCAGACCTTTGACCTCCCCCGACCCTACCCTCCTCTACTTCACTCCCTCCCCTTCACCTCTCCCCTCCCCTGTCTATCCCCTCCATCCTACTCCCACCTCCCCTCCCTCCTCCCTCTTAAAACCCCTCCCGGCTGACCATCCCCCCCCTCCCAATCTGTTTTACCCCGCTTTTGCTGTTTCAAAATGTCTATCTCACCCACAGCTCAGCCCTTAATCTCTCCCCCCAGCCACTATATATGTAAATGTATCTGCTCTTGCGATGTCTCTGTTTATTAGACCTCAACTGAACGTTTGTTTTTATTTATTGTTTATATTGTGTTTTGTTTGAGCAACTCCTGTAATCTTGTTTTTCACACATGTAAAGCGCTCTGATCCCCCCGGGTCTAGCCAGCGCTATATAAAACCTTTCAAATAAATAAATAAAATAATTAGATAGTAGGCCTGGTGGAAATAGTGGAAGTCTGCAGTGTCTGCGTCTTAGGTTAGGAATAACATGAGACACTGCAGGCTGGTCTGGCACTTTAGGTTAGACCTGACATGATGGGGGAGCCGATAAACAAAATATGATTGGTGGGTCCAAGGGAGTTTAAAGACCAGCACGGGCAAATCCCCAAATACCAACACTAGAACAACAAAAGAGCCCGTGGGTCTATGCACGTCTACCTAACAAGGGAAAGCAGATACCAGTTTACAAACCCCGATAGAGGATCCTATCAACAAGGACCAAGTCCCATCACCCACCGAGGTGGCATGCTTCATCATCTGGGACCTCCCATTAACCCCACCTGGTGCGGTTAAAGAGCTACTACTCCTTTAGTTACTTTAAAAAGGAGGAGCTCAGGGATGTTTTTAGCTAATAAACAAGGAGGGGATCACTCCCAAAATAGAAGGAAGCTGCCTCTGGTGTAGTGAAATGAAGTGCAGTGTGTGAAAAATGTGATATTAAAATTGATTACCACGGGAAAACTGCTTTATTAAATATCCAGTGATATCAACAATAAAAAGACGCAGAAATGATAGAGTAAAACGTGTACAACAAACAATAAGGAACACGTACTCTAGGTGTAGGTCTACATGTTTCAGCCAACTAGCGTCTCAAAAAGATGACTGTGGCTTTCTTCAGGACCATAATGATACACTACTGCAATGTGAAAAAGTGTGCAAGGGAACATAAAAGGAACGATACAACCAACAGTGGTACCTGCTCATCATTTGATATGTGGCACTGTCTGGGAGTATTCAGGTCACCTGTTAAGAAAGACAAAATGGTCTCTATTCAGATAAAGTCATTGTTGACCTAGGGGAAACATACAAACTGTTGAAAACTGGATCAAAATAACATTGAAGGTAGATCTATAGCACACGTTACAGAAATGAACGTCTGTCTAGAAGAGGATCAAAATGCCTCCTTACCCGTCAAGAGATCGGGGAGCGTCCCACACTCCTGGTCACAACTCAGGGCGTGAGGCAGCGCTCTAAAAGACAAGAGGAACAGATACACCAAAATATAAGCTGCTCACTGATGTCAACGTTTACTAAGGTTAGCTATACGAACTCAAACATTGCAAACTCCTGGTCAATTAACTATGACTCAGAAAAACTCAAGGCCCCTAACAAAAGATCTAACTCTGGGGCCATCCAGTGAGTCTAAATTAGAAGACCCAGTCGCTCCCTAATGATGCCACTGGGATAAACACGGGTATTCGTGCCTGGCGGCAATAGACACTAGGGCTGTAATTGAAACGCCACAGAAAACAGTACATATCAGGAATCTAACGGTTCCAACTATTAGTCTTCTCAGGCCCTAAAAAGATTAGCAGACAGGACCTTAAAACCTCTAGAGTAGAGCTAGAGTGTTAAGAAAACGCCATAATACAGCCATAATAAAGCGTATAGCCTAAGTCAGTAACCTATATTCCTAATGTTCTAATGCTGTCAAACAGATGGAATAGACAGCATAGTTTAACAGTAGGTCACTCTGTTTAACCTGAGTGCTCCACACAAATGCCCAGCAAATATACAACTACAGGCTGAGCGTTCCCTACAACAACGCAGTAAATATCTCTAGCCATACAGCTCATACATTAACAGGGCTACGCTAGTGCAGAGTGCTAAGAGCTTCGCCTACCTGTCCGTCGCTACCCCGGACCTCCTTCCTGGATGTGCCGAGTGGTAGCCGGAACCGTGTGGACGCGACCCTTGAAGCCTCACAGAGTCACATGAACCAATCGCGTACCCGGCCCCCAGCGCGTGACATGAGAGTTGAAACGTTAGGAGGGGCCTATTAGCGGACAGCGGATCGTGTCGGGTAATGTAGTTAGACAAGCACCCTGACCCGCTCCGAGTAAATCGTTTTATCTGCCACAAACTCGCACGGTGTAATTACGCACATGGCCCCTATCTGATCGGAATAGATCGTTTATTCTGCCACCTAATAACACCATATGATTTGATATAATTGCGGTCATTGAGTAACCACACAAATTGTTCTATATCAATTAGTGTCCCGCACCCGCAGTGAGTGTCCCGCACTCGCAGAAGTCCCAACTGACAGCCAAAACGGGGGGGGGGGGGGGAGGGGGGGGCGATGCAAAAAGAGGGAGAGGACACAAGCCTAGCCATATGGTGTAAGTCCAAGCCACACAGCAAACAGGACATTATGTTTAAGTCCTACAAATAGGTTATCGTCGCCACAACAATTATGATGATGATGTCAGTAAACAGTAAACAGTAATTACACATCGAACGTGGCAACAATAAACACAAAGGGGGGGGGCGATGCAAAAAGAGGGAGAGGACACAAGCCTAGCCATATGGTGTAAGTCCAAGCCACACAGCAAACAGGACATTATGTTTAAGTCCTACAAGTAGGTTATCGTCGCCACAACAATTATGATGATGATGTCAGTAAACAGTACTTACACATCGAACGTGGCAACAATAAGCACAAGGGTGGACACGCAAAAATAAAACAACACAGTCTGTCAAAATGGCAAGAAGACTCCTACATGTCCAAAAACACCCTCAACCCAATCACAGTGAGGTCCACGGGATTGCCTCGTTGAGCCCTGACTGATCACTGTTCAATTTGAAGACCCAGCGCTGTTCAATTCTAAACAGAAATTTGGAAACATCTGTGACATGAGGGGATCGAAGGTTGTTCCAATACCGTCCACCTGATGTCATCAGAGCTATGTTTCAGATCCAAAAAATGTTTAGTTAGACATGTCGCCTGTCTATGGCATCTTATGGTGCTTCTATGCTCCATAATCCGTATTTTGACCTTTCTGATGGTCATACCCACATACTTCTTGTGACAGGGACAGGTAATCAGGTAGATAACTCTCTCGCTGTTACAATTGGTATGTTTCAGTTGTCTCCAGGGTTTGTTACTGCCAATGTCGATCTCAGTGGTATGTTGTGTGTAGGCACATACACCGCAGTTACCACAAGCATAATGACCCCGGACTGGTGGCAAATTCCAAAGTGTGTTAGCTGTGGCAACCGGCATATCCCTTGGACGTGTATGAACCAAGGTATCGCGCAAATTGGCGCTTCTCTTGAATGAAAACAATGGGGGAGCTAGATGTAACTGCCCAGCATTCAGAATACGCCAATGTTTGCGTATGATCTTCTGAAGTTGGTTCGACCGTGTGCTGAATGTTTGTACACAAGTGAGTCTGTCCATCGGGGGCTTTGGTGTAGATGGTTCAAGTAAGGCCTCTCGGTTGTTATTAAATGCCCGTTTGGATGCACGACGGATCAGACTAGGAGGATACTGGCGGGCCTTCAAATTCCGAGACAGGACAGCGGCATGCTGTTTGTAACTATCAGTAGTAGAACAGTTACGCCGCAGTCTCAGGAATTGCCCAAACGGTAGGCCTGCACGAAGAGATTTCGGATGAAAGCTGTCGAAAGACAAAAGAGAATTCCTCGCCATCGGCTTGGTGTACAACTCACTAGCCAGGCCATTATCCGAAGAAAAGACCCGGAGGTCTAAGAAAGGCAAGCTGGATTTTCTGGCTTCCATAGTGAAATTTTTTTTCAATTACAGCCCTAGTGTCTATTGCCGCCAGGCACGAATACCCGTGTTTATCCCAGTGGCATCGTTAGGGAGCGACCGGGTCTTCTAATTTAGACTCACTGGATGGCCCCAGAGTTAGATCTTTTGTTAGGGGCCTTGAGTTTTTCTGAGTCATAATTAATTGACCAGGAGTTTGCAATGTTTGAGTTCGTATAGCTAACCTTAGTAAACGTTGACATCAGTGAGCAGCTTATATTTTGGTGTATCTGTTCCTCTTGTCTTTTAGAGCGCTGCCTCACGCCCTGAGTTGTGACCAGGAGTGTGGGACGCTCCCCGATCTCTTGACGGGTAAGGAGGCATTTTGATCCTCTTCTAGACAGACGTTCATTTCTGTAACGTGTGCTATAGATCTACCTTCAATGTTATTTTGATCCAGTTTTCAACAGTTTGTATGTTTCCCCTAGGTCAACAATGACTTTATCTGAATAGAGACCATTTTGTCTTTCTTAACAGGTGACCTGAATACTCCCAGACAGTGCCGCATATCAAATGATGAGCAGGTACCACTGTTGGTTGTATCGTTTCATTTTATGTTCCCACACTTTTTCACATTGCAGTAGTGTATCATTATGGTCCTGAAGAAAGCCACGGTCATCTTTTTGAGACGCTAGTTGGCTGAAACATGTAGACCTACACCTAGAGTACGTGTTCCTTATTGTTTGTTGTACACGTTTTACTCTATCATTTCTGCGTCTTTTTATTGTTGATATCACTGGATATTTAATAAAGCAGTTTTCCCGTGGTAATCAATTTTAATATCAAATGTTTCACACACTGCACTTCATTTCACTACACCAGAGGCAGCTTCCTTCTATTTTGGGAGTGATCCCCTCCTTGTTTATTAGCTAAAAACATCCCTGAGCTCCTCCTTTTTAAAGTAACTAAAGGAATAGTAGCTCTTTAACCGCACCAGGTGGGTTTAATGGGAGGTCCCAGATGATGAAGCATGCCACCTCGGTGGGTGATGGGACTTGGTCCTTGTTGATAGGATCCTCTATCGGGGTTTGTAAACTGGTATCTGCTTTCCAGTGTTAGGTAGACGTGCATAGACCCACGGGCTCTTTTGTTGTTCTAATGATGGGGGAGCCTACAGGCACAGAGTTTAAGCCTGCAGGCCCTCAGCTGAAGGCACATCTAACTATGCCTTACAGAGCTTTCAGAGTCTGCAGTCCCAGTGCCAGGGTTAGGTCTGGCTGTGATGACGCAACATCCATGCACAGCAAACTGGATTGTACTTGCTAGGTACCTAAGGGACCAGTTCATTAGCCTAGGCCTGAGAGTAATATAGAAGCTTGCAGGCTCGGTAGATGTTTATGTTGGCATGAGAGCAGGGGGTGGGGCTAAAGACCCCGAAGGCTCCCCTTGCTTTGACTCTGATGGCTGGCCTGGTGGCTTGGTGCTTTCATCAAGGCCTGTTTGCAGACGAAGTGCCTTTGACTAGGCCTAACACCAGTAGAGAAGCTTGTGGCAAGTACCTATGGATAGGCCTGAAATTAACACGTAAGATATGTGTCCATTGCTTGACTGTAGGCCTAGAGGTACAGAGAAACATACATACCTATTGCCTTAGGCTATTTCTGACAGATGAAGGGAAACGCTGGCCAGACTCTGCGGATATCAGCTAGAAAGTGAAAGACGTCTCCAGGCCTCACCTTTGTGCTAAGAATGACATCGATGGATGTTGCATAACGATGCTGTCTGACCGGGCGCCTTCCCCGACAGTCATAGTGGGGGATGCGCACACGGGGCTGTTGCTCGGTTAAATATCTTTTTTGACTGGGGCTGCTGGAGTCCTTGTAGTGAAAGTAGGCCTGATAATAAAGGGGCTGCGCCCCAGGAAAGTAGATCGACATAAACATTTCTTGGTAACTGCAGCGCTCACTCGCCGAGATAGCAGGAGCTGGCATTACAGAGCCGCGGAGGCCCGAGCATCACTCTCTCTACAATGAGCTCACCCGGTGGAGATCATTGCTGGGATAAACAACCATTGCACTGGGAACCGGGCTCATTACTACCGGAGACTGATGAAAAGTTGTGCTATGGGGGTAACAGGGTGAAATAGCGTGGTGTCTTTGAAGTGATGCAATGTGCTCTCAGTTGGGGCCCGGCTCTTGGCCAAGGCTGTCATCGCAGTCACTAATGATGGAGTGAGGTAGGTGTGTGTGTGTGTGCGTGTGTGCGTGTGTGTATGTGCTCGCGCGCCCGTGAGCGTGAGACTGCTCGCCTCCCAGAACGGTGTGGCTACGGTAAGACTGTGCTAACACAGCCCAACTATGTGAGAGCAACATAGACAGAGAGACACCTAGTTGTGACATCCTGAATGTTTGGGCAGCTGAGCACCTGAAAGGTTTCACTTGGCCTCTGCTTTTATTACAGAAAAACTAAAGAAGGTACCCAGGGCTGTGCCGCTCTCGAGGCCACCTGGACTCAACGTCTTGCACATAGGTGTAGGGATTTTATCCAGTGCTTAATTTGTAAAAAGAGTAAGTGCCAGAACCCTTCACAGAAGGCCAGTGCAGCTTGCACCACCCATTACCCCTGCCAGCACTGCCAATGACATACCAACATAACTACCAAACATAGCACTCCTACATGTGTGACAATTCAGATTATTCCAGGCCACTCAAAGCTTTAAGAATGGCCTTGGCAGCAGGCATTATTCATTTTTAATGCATATTAAAGTATTACACACTGTTGTTGTGCTCATCTCATTATTAGACAGACAGCTTCACTATGTGGTGCACTGTCATTAGTGCAGGTGCTGTGCAGGGGAAACCACTGGCTCAAATTAATCACTGATTTTATCCCTGATTTAAGTCAAAATCAGAAGATGGGGCCTGCAACATTCCACCGAGCACCAATATCCTGTTTACATTAATGATATCAAGAAAGGCAGAATATAATGTAATTAGGCTGTCCTACTTCCCATTAACACTTTTTCAGCACACGTTTTGTGCGCCCAGACACTTTCCCACACAGAGATACCTTACTAGACGCTTATTCAAGGAAAAGGCCATATCATGCCCTCTCAAACTAAATTAGGAGCCTGGGCTCTATCTCTTTACAAGATACAACATTGAGATTTTCCCATAGAAACACCTCTCTACGGGTTTCATCCTAAATAGTTATGATTATATTATATTTTCGGGGCTGGAGTTGACAGGTAATGACCACATGCCCGATTAATAATAGCTGAAAACACAATATTTAGTGCGGTCTGCACTGTCACTCACAGTGCTGGAACATTTTTCAGAGTGGGGGCTGCCATCAATGTTACATCACTGAAGCCAAGGGTATTAAGAAAAGTCCAGGTGTTTCACAAAGAACGCGTATTGCGAATGAGCCAGGTCCACTCAGCAGGAGAGTCGTAAAAGTGTGGCATGTAGGCAGAGGTGTATTTTGGAGAACACTGTCACAAGTATATTACTAAAGCATGGTGTGGTAGTACACTGTCAATTACAGACAGCACTTTGTCTTTTGAAATGGCCTCCAGATTTTCACTGACATGCAGTTTTACTGATAAATATATGTAGTGCACAAGCAATAATGTGTGGAAATCGGGTTTCAGCAATTATTTATCATTTGCACATGTCAAGTACTGTGTCTTGATTTGATTCTGTGAAAATATTTGTTTCCATCACACTTCAGAATACAAAAAAATTACAAAAAATGTGCTTCATTTGTGCTTTCCGAACTACTGGTCTATTTTGAAATATTTGTACAGTTCATTTACAGGTATTCACATTTTGATGTGTGTTAGAAAAAAAACAGACATCCCTTCTCCACTCACTCCCTGTACCCAGCAAGATTGTCAGAGAGTTCACTTTAAAAAATCCTCTAACTTTGAGTCAAAGAAAAGGAAACACCAATCTCCATGTTAAAAGAATGAACAGAAATTTGCCAGAAACATAGGCTGACATTTGACCTGTCTTTGAATGGTCCCCAAATGTGACAAGATAAAAACATTTAAAGGGATTTTTATTGCTCATCAACCTTCTGAACTCCAGCACACCCCTACTTTCAGCACCTAACGTG
Organism: Triturus cristatus; assembly: GCF_964204655.1. Taxonomy (NCBI): domain Eukaryota; kingdom Metazoa; phylum Chordata; class Amphibia; order Caudata; family Salamandridae; genus Triturus; species Triturus cristatus. The sequence goes on along the minus strand of NC_140590.1, from coordinate 470,017,825 downwards.
CCTCTAAATAGATGCCCAGAAATATCAAACTTCCAATACACAGACAGAGGGGTGGGAAATTCCTGAAGTCACTAAGTTGTATTTTCACTCTTCTATTGACTGTGGATGGGTAAAGGTATTCCAATGCTATCTGTCTCCTGCAGTGTGAAGGGACTAAATAAAGAAATGAATCAATTCTTCAAACACTGCATGGCTATTAGCTCAATCTGGTTAATGTAAAGGATTTAGAAATATGGTGGCTTCCATGTTGGTTCAGGGCCTCTTTACTGGAATTGCTGGCATTCCTCACCATTAGCACACCTAAAGGTATGAGGGCACCTTATATGCTGCATCAGCTCCCAAGCACTTACACGGTAAATGGAAAGTGCAGCTACTCACAGCCCTGCTTGAGAGGTAATATAGAAAATTTAGCACTTTGGGGAGTTATACTTTGTCTAGGGAGATGGACAGGGTATATAATAGAAGTTTCACTAGTGGGTCACATAAAGTTCATTGTGAAAAGTGGGGGCTGTAGGCATGCCCCAGTGTTTGAAAAATAGGGCATTACAGGAGGGGGCCAGTATGTTAACTATTAGAAAAATGAAATGTTAGCAGCTCCATGCAAGAGAAGGGAGAAGGCGAACCAAATGATGGCTGTCATAGGCCTGCTGCTCCAACATCAGAATGTTTCTCTTTTCTCTAACTAAGATGTAGAATAGGCAGTGGGTAGAATGTTCCAATAGCATTATAGCCTTCATTTGGCCAGGGGCTATGCCATCTGTTTAATACTCTACTGTCTGTTATAGCCTCGGGGCAAAGCCCTCAAAGTGGGCTATAACATTATTCCTACATCCGTCATCCTCGTCATGGTAATTACTTGTGAGGCTGTCCCACCTCGCGACAGTGAGTGCTACCCAAGCTTTCTTCTATTTCAATTATGACAGAAATACCCCATGATCATAAAGGTCCCTCCCTCCACTTCCTCTTCCTGCTACTCGATGCAGGAATTAAGGTAAGAAAATGTGACACTAACCATGACCAGCTGTAGCAGATGCATACAGGGTGCATACAGCTTCAAACGCTTCCCCACTCAGGTGCTTCAGCTAGAGCAGGGAACAAAGTAAAGCGCTTGTTGCTTTGCTGAGGATCAGATTGAATGCTCTTTTCTCGCACCCTAAATGTGTTCGCAGGAGTGTGTGCTTCGTGGTAGGCGTGCACTTGGTTGTTTTAGCACCAGATCTCATGATGTGCGAGATCTGTTTGCTAAGCAGCCTATGTAAACAGAGGTCACTTCTCTAGCACAACTTGAGGGAAAAGATGGAGCCTTTCCCAGGCTCTTCTACAGCAGTGATATGGCTGAGAAAGAGGTTATCACTGTACCAAGAACTGATCTACAAGCAGTGATAGATGATTTGGTTAGTGTGACACTATTGCAGATTGCACCGAGAAGACTGACATCTCTTCCAGATGATGAAGAGGATTCCGAGACCAGTCCTAGGAGGAGATCTGTGCAAGGAGCACAACTGCATGACATGCACAAACATATAAGGGACATGTTAGGCTTTCAGCCCAATGGCAGCCAAGAGGATGATGTTTTTTTCTCGATACAAAACCCTTGTTGCAAATGACATCCGAATCACAATGTCACTGAAGGTGGTATTTAAAAGAGGGGAAGGAAATTCGCAAGTCAAATTTTACCTGCTTCCTATCAAAAAAGTATCCATTACAGTCGTTTAAGAGACATTTCCTCAAATTCCAAAAGTTAATGCAATTTTGGCCAGCATTACATTGCCATATTCCCTCGCAATAGAGACTGCTTCCTTATCAGAAGAAAATGATAACAATGCAGAAGCTCCTCTAAAAATGGATTCCATGGCTCGAGTTTGACCCTTGTAGTTACAACATATGCAACCTATTCATCACAAACCATGCTAAAAGATTTCCAACGTCTTTACGATTGCCTCCAACAAAAGAAAGATCCATGGAAATTCTTGCAAGCATGGAGATTTTGGAACAAGTTTTTTCAGATGTTTAATTTGACTTCTTCAAGTCCTCTGCCATTTCTGCAGGAGTGGCAATTGCGGCTTGATACCAGCTTTGGCTTACATTGTGGAAACTAGAAAAAGCCCAGAAAGTATTGATTTCACATATAAATTATTTTCATGCAACACAAAAAGATGATGGACAGAATGTTGAATATTGTCAAACATTCACTCCCAGTCACAGATCTGGGTTTCTTCCATTGTTATTTTGCTCGCCACCCCATTCCAGTTTATACCCAGCCATATGCAAATTACCTTGACCCTGTTCCCCATGGGAACAGTCCAGCCCGAACTGCCAGGTCAGGTCCTTCCTGGACCGGAGAACAAGCATCCTGGGACCGGTTTCAGGGCATCACCCCTCATCAGCCAGGCTAGCTTGAAACTGTTGGTGTAGCGAACACAGGACCCACGTCTGGGCATACCATTCACACTTAGGGTAAAAATGCACCACAAACAGATGATGGACGGATTGTTGAACAGTATCAAACATTCACCCCGAGTCACAGATCTGGGTTTAATCCATCGTTATTTTGCTCGACACTATGCCACTGGATTCAAGCTAGCCTGGCTGATGAGGGGTAATACCCCGAAACCAGCCCAGGATGCTTGTTTCCAGTCCAGGGAGGACCTGGCCTGTCAGTTCGAGCTGGACTGTTCCCATGAGGAACAGGCTCAAGACTCAATTTCATAAGGCACAATCTTTCAAAGTGTAACCCCCATGTCAGTAGGAGCACTCTTGGTGAAAATGCCCCATCAAAGGAGCGGGGAATTCTTCATGTGATGTGCAGAATGCTTCCGGGAGGCTGACTCAGGGCTTCCGACACTTGAGTAATTTGGCGACACATCTGCTGTAACCATAAATGAACCCCTTGGCTTACAGATATTTACTGCTTTGATTTTGGAAAGCAATCCTTTGCTTTCTTTCCATATGAATCAATGTATGTATATGTGTAAATTGTTCCAGAATACCCCTTGTTTCACCATACAGGTGCAATTCATATATCATTAATTTTATTTGGTATGAAAGGAAGTGCTTTCTTTGGCAAGTCCTAATCTCTTTCTACAAATTCAAATACAGAGCACAAGGGGGCATATTCACAAGGAGTTATTGCCGCGTTAGTGGCACTTCTCTGCTGATAATGCGGCGATCATTTTATCGCCCTATTACCAAGCTGTCGCTAACAGCCGTTAGCGACAGTTTTTAGGCAAAAACGTCTGTTGTAAAGATCGCCTCTCCATGATAATTATATGCAGGAGAGGCGTTCCCATGCAAAAATGCCCGCAAACAACACTACTCCATATTCACAAGGGGATCCTTGAAGTTCTGAAGACCAAAAAAACTGTCTCTAGCGGCAGTTAGAGCCAGTTACTTAAGACCAGAAAACAGCTGGTCTTAGAAATGGGGATAACACTTGGGGCCTCATCTCAACAGGTTTTGGTGCTGGATAGCGCTGCAAGCAATGTAGTATCGCTGCCCTGAGACAAAACTACAGGGCAGGAATGCGCACCATCAATAAGATTGCGCATTCCTGAGCCCTCAGTCATGAAAAGTGTTGCAGCGCTGTGACAAGACAGCGTTGCAACACTACTCACTATGCCCTTCTTGTGACAGCATGGATGCCCTGTATTCACTGGACAGTGCTCCACGACGCAAGTAATGACAGATATGTCAGGAATCCTGATGTATCTGTCTGTACTAAAGCCACACATTGCTGCAGTCGTGTCACAACCATGATGCAACTCCATCAATGCATGGGGCCAGCCTATCCCTGTGGCACTGCATCCCCCTCACACATGCCATCAGGCAGGCGGAATGTACTGACGCAGTGCCATTCATGTGGGATGCCCAAATGTCAGCGCTGTTGGAGATCCATCGGTAGTGGTTGCATGCTGTGGTGTCATCGTCTGTAAGCGAACAAGCGAGATGTACTTCGGTGGCCTTGATCCAGCCGCGATGGGGTGCGATGATGGCAGTGGTATCCGGTGGGGAAGGTGAGAACGTACTGTTACCAATGATGGTCGGTCCAAGAGAGTCCGGTGTTGTGGCTGTAGATGAAATTCCCACTGGCGAAGGTGACGTGCTCAACCGTGTGTCCTGCTATGTGGCTTGTTGAGGTGTCTTGCTGCTTGCATCTGATGTAGCGGACCCAGGAGGAGGTGGTGTCCTGGTCACTAGGGTTGTCCAGGTGGAACTTGAGCTCACCAAGTAGGATGTCGTCAGTGGATGGGAAACCCTGGGGTGCATTGAGGTCTACAATGGTTATGGAGAATGGGGGGCAATGGCCCGGATGGCCTGCACATGAGGGTGCTGCAGAGGATGTGCTTGGGCTTGGTCCGTATCTGGGAGTTGAGGTGGTCCATTGTCACCCTTGGGTCATTAGAGAGCGTGGTCAGTTGGAGTGTGCTTCTGTAGGTGATGGCAATGCCTCCTCCTTGATGGTCGGGTGCTCCTTGCGGGTGATACTGCAGCCGTCAGTGATGGCGATGTCCAGTCCGGAGCAGAGGCTGGTCCTGGCAGGCGAGGTGGTGTCCAGGGTTGATGGCGAGGAGGGTGCTGGTGTCGTAGCGGTGGAGTGTCCAAGAGGAAGACTCCTTGGTGCTAAGCGCAGTCCAGGGGCAGACGGACGCAAATGGCATAGCCTATGGGTTGCCTTTGGCACGGGAGACAACCACTACAACTCAGGCAGTACATCGTTAACAACGCAACTCCAACAACGCAGGTGCCTTTGCATCGCATTTGGTTACAACGCATTGTGAGGTCAGTAATGGGGTCATTTAAAGTTTTTCGGGTGGGTATGGGTTTCGGATGTAAAATATGAAAATTGGGGTGTGTTTTGGCATAAAATATGAAAATTGGGGTGTGTATTTGGGTCAAATTAGATTTTTGGGTGTGTTATGGGGCTCAAAATGAATCAACTGCATTGGGAGGTTTACCTGCAGGAGCCTCAGCCAGGTGGGATTTCACAAGCCTGGGTACAGCAGTTACTGCCAAGTCCGCTGGTAAACCTCCCAATGCAGTTGATGCAGCAGGGCCCCCTTAGGCGTGAAGTTGCAGCGCTCCCGCCACACAATTTCAGCGCAGCTCAGGGGCCTCAACCTCCACAGCGTCCAGCCAGCCCAACATCATCCAGCCTTTGATGCAGAGAGGTGGCACCCACTGTTGGTAATCCCCTCCGTGCACCCTGGTGTAATGGTGGATCATAGTATGCGATGCAGACCTCCCTACATTGGGGCGCAGGAGCGCCTCTATTATTAACAGCTCCTAGGTGCCCAAGGCGGTCTTCTCACAATGGTCAGCAACGTGTCTCCATGCGACCTGCCAGGCTTCACTATCAGGTACGGGCGAGCGTCGCACCTCAATGTATACCACCATGGCTCATCGACTCCACAGCTCCTCGGCATCCCACTCCAGGATCCAGACGCAGGTCCAGCGAGGCATACAGGCTCCAGACGCAGGTCCAGCGAAGCATCCAGGCTCCAGACGCAGGTCCAGCGAGGCATCCAGGCTCCAGACGCAGGTCCAGCGAGGTATCCAGGCTCTCATCCTGGTCATCCTGAATGTTGGGTGGCTTGCAGGGGTTGTTGATGTATGCTGCACTTGGCCCAGGCAGCTCCATTCTGCATTTTTTTTGGTTTTTATGCCTATTTTCTATTGGATGTTGACTGATAGGCTAATTTTTGCATTAGAGGCAAAAAAAAACTCACGTTGGGCTGGCTACATGAGTTTTTTTGCCGCTAATGAGCTTATCAGTAGTTTTCGCCCACTAAAGCCAGATTTCCTATCGCCTTTGCGCTGATGTTAGCGGCAGTTTTCACCGCCGTTCCCTGATACTATTGCCATGTAGCGACGGCTTGTTAATACGCTGCTAACATGGCGATCGTTTTCAGGGTTAGGCAGCAATAAAAAAAATGCCGCTAATTGGGGTTCACGATAGGTATCGCCGGTCCTTGTGAATATCCCCTAGAGGTTTGTTGAAGCCATTGTCATAGGTGTGTCTGTGGTTTTTCTACAAATGAAACCTCTCCATAAGAGTAGCCAGGATAATAAAATACCCACATTTTGAACCATATCATGAATGGCGCAGAGTGAGAAAGTGAAGCGAGCAAGCCGAACATTGACTAGAATTATTCATGGGGAGTGTTCTTCCCAAGGAAATTTTAGATAGAATTGGAACCCAATTGGTGCATTTGACAGCACAATATTCAAAGAATTTAACAAAAGAGTTATGTGTGCAGGCAGATTAAAAGGGAATCCTTAGGCATTTTTGACAAAATGAGCCCAAAAATTAAATTTTGAAATAATTTTGGCTACAAAAGTCATTGGATTTGTTGTTAATTCTGAAGAGGCACTCACAAAATATTTCAATAATTTTATGGTGTGCCAGAAATGTCTGATTCTCTTTAGGGGTGATGGAAGCCTAGTCCCTTCAAAGAACCTGGTAAAAAAGTATGCTAACGTGCAGCATTTTTCTGTCCAATTTATCTAAAAATTGATTAAAAATAGGATTGGACATAATTTGCGTAATTTGTTGTAGCATAATTATGTAAAATTACGTGGCATTATGCAGAATTTCACAAGGGGCATAACCCTGCATTTAGAGCTATTTTCTTAGCACAAAATGCACCAGTACTTTCAAAATGGCCCTGAGGATGCATTTTACCCAGAAATAGTGCTAAATGCAAAAGAACAGGGACAGCAGCAGCCGCTCGCACTCTGTTCCTGTGCTCTTGGGACTGCTTTTTTTGCCCAACATTAAGCAAAATTTTGCAAGCAGGTGTAGTCGCATAATTTTTGGTAATTTCATTTCACAAGAGTAACAAAAAGTAACAAAATCACTCAGATTACTCCTGCGAAGTTCAAATCTCGCCCTGGCCAATTTAAAAAGCATTAGGAAATATGGGCAGTTTTAGTAATCAGGCTAAGAAATATAACATTTTCAAGATATACATACTCATCCACCTTTCTTCAGTTTCACCTTCACCGTAATTTGATTATTCCATCCTGCCATATCCATATAGTTTTGAAGTTATAACGTAGAGAAAATACTTGAAGGGGGCAGTATATGAAATTAATAATATCAGTAAAGCTTTATCAATATAGATTTAGAAATGCCACCTGATGGTTTGGATAAAGTATTAATTAACAGCCATAGTAGCAAGATATCGCTAGCACCAAGGAAATAACATTAGTAGTAAGGGCATCCAGCTCAGCACGAATTATCACTCAAAAATCAACTTTACATATAGTATGAAATTAAAATAATTTTGCCCCCAAATATCAGATTCAAACTTCCTGAAAGGGCACAACTTTTGTTCCCAAGAACCAACTTTTCATTTTAGGTAAATAAAAATAATTTCGCCAGAAAAGCTTGCACAGTTTAAAAAAAAAAAAAACTTTCTGTCACTCACGATATTTCGGTCCATTCGTCGATTTATGTTAAGCAAAAAGCTGTAGGGTGGTCAACTGTACTGAATAACAGACAAATATTCCAGATTCATGAAAACATCTAGCGGTGGGCTCCGGCACTTCAGCAATTTTATCTCTGCACTTGATATGTCATGCATCAGCTTCTCCACCTCAATATGTTGTCAATGCTTATGAAACCAGCATTCATTATTTGGGCCATTCCCTGATTTCCAACAGAGAACAAACAACATTTTAGCAGCACGCATCACTTGCATCAAAAGTGCCTAATTTGCTGTATTTAATCCCCCCAGCACTTGATGCGTCAATTCTGATAAAGTAAGCTTGGACCTTCTGGGATCAGGAAGAACATGACCCCCTTAATATGCCCCAGAACTTCCTTCCATCATGTTTTTAGCTGTGACATTCACAGAAGATGTGTGAAGGGTCCTGCTCCAGAGGAGCATTTCCAACATCAGTCTGGTGCAGAGAGGAAATGCTTAAGTAGGCATTGTGGGGTAAAGTACTACTAATACATGATTTTGTAAGCTGATTCCCTACATGGAATGTTTATGAAGGTGTGTGGATGTCCTACCACAGTTCAGACCAGTCTTACACTCCAAATACCTTGCTTAATGTTGTCTTCCATCTTTCTCAATAATTCATTCATCTCTATCAACTATTCAGTACTGGAGGGCTGTTATGAAATATTTGGCTAACTAATTGGCCGGGAACAGACCCCAATAATGCAACTGCTGTATTCTATGCAGCTCCTGTTTTTTAATTCCTCCCTCCATTATTTAAGGATTTGACCCACCCTTGGACAGAGAGATCAGACAATAATCCCCACTTCCACATTTCCATATCTTAAATGAGTCCTCTAACAAATATAGGGCGAAGTGCAGATTATGGTGAATTGGTGTGTTAGGGGACAGAAACAACTTTAAGTTCCCTTACATGGCCACACAATTCTAGACCATGAATTAACAGCCTGTATCTCTTTTCTAGGTAGGCTAGGTCCCACAGTGTCTTGCTCACCACTTTCTGACCCACTAGCAGCCATATCTTTTTACATTCTCTAAATGTCCTCTCCACTATCGCCTTAAGATGTCATGGTTTGTAGTACTTCAAAAAAATCAGAGCAGGCTACTCCTCTTTGCCCCTCTACGGGCCTAAAGACATTTCTTATTAATCCTCACTTTGCCCCCGCCCAAGCAAAGTTGATCTTGAGCTGTAAGCCCAATAATTCAGGCCTTGGACTAACTACCTGTGGGATTTGGAACAGATACAATAGTTGAGGAAGGACATTCACCTTTATCACATGAATACTGCCCAGCCAAAATATTTGAACAGTCAATGCCAACATCTCAGATCCTTCAATGTTTGGCAGCATGTGCTGACCAACTGGCTGCATACCAGCCCTATAGCTTCTTTGGCAGATATAAACTTAAGTTTTTTTCGAGTTGTACATTTCACCAGCAATGTTTGCGGTACCATTCAACTTGGTCTTCGGGTATAGAAATGTTCAAGAGGTCACATTTATGCTTACTTGAATTGAATCCAGACACCTTTTAACTGGTTAAGTAGGTCGAGTAGAGGAAGTATTGTTATTTTTTCCAGATAGGTTTAGCATAATGTCCTCAGCATTAAGGCATAGTTTAGAAATGTCCATTGAGGATGTAACCCTCTTAATCTGTGGGTGCACGCAAATTGCTAAAGCAGCTAGTGGGAATCATAAGACATCCTTGTCTTCTCTCCCTCAGCAGGAGAAAACTATCTCACCTCCTGCCATTTACTCTGAAATTTTCACTCAGTGCTTTATAGTTGACCACCATCCACCCTAACAACTTGGGGTCCAGACCTATCTCCTAGAGAATTGCAAACTTAAATTCCCAGGTCATGTGATCAAATGCCATTCAGGAGTCAAGGATACTAGATTTATAAGGATACCGTTCCTTGTTGCCTTCACAACTACAACTCTTCTGATTTTGTCTCTCCCCTGTCTATGTTTGATAAAGTCAGCCTGGATGGCCTATCCCAAAAATGGCATCAGATTGTTCAGCCTAGTGACCAGAATTTTGGAAAACATTTTTACATAAGTATGTAAGAGTGCAAAAAACCTGAAAGATGGACACTCTTCTGGGTGTTTCCTTGGCTTGTGAATGAGAATAATGTCTGGTTCTTGCATTGATGTGTCACCGCCTTTTCTCCAATGAATGTATTAAAGACGTTGATGATCTCTGTGCCTAATTATGAGAAAATTGCTTTGTAAAATCCCAATGGAAAAAGTACTTGGTCCAATGGTTTGGTTGGGCTACATGTGTTTCATTGCTAAAACGATCTCTGTCGTAGGGGTGTGCATTTCTAGGGCCATATCATTTTTCCCTGGAAACTCTGGTAAGGCTTCCCATCTCTTTTAATCATAAAAATGTAAAAATTCCAAACTAATCTCACTTCGGTTAACTACTCTACATCGCCATGCAACTACTTCCCTAAAACCTGCTTCTCCTTCCCTCCTAACCAAACCACATATCACCAATGCATTTCACCACTCTCCTGCATCTCACCAGTCTCTTTGGAGACAGATAGGGTCAACCAAAATTTGTGATAAAGCGGTTGACACTGTCACAGCAGTGGTGCTACAGTCTAACATCACTGCCATGCCTTCTTGTCCCTTCTCTTCTTTGTTGTTTTCCAGCTGTAATGGTTCCCTTCTTCTTGGTAATGGCTTCTTCCTCAATGTGCAATAACGACTGCCCCACTTCCAGCCAAATAACTGTAATTACCTTGCCACACCAGAGGCATTTCAAACCACAGTGGGGCCACCGCCTGTACAGAGTGTTTTTCTACTGAAAATGTGTCACTGGGTGGAGGTCTCTTTCTTCTTTTGAGTGTTTGTGTGATGACTTTGTGTAAATATTGAAGAGATGCTCTTGAGATTTTCTGGCAGCAGTAGTTACATGCTGTCTCAAGGTGTACATTAGCTTATTCTAGTAAGGTTGTCTGCCCAACCTATGTTCTCTAATGATGCCAATGTTGAATTCTGGTCCTTCTTTCAGGATTCCTCTAAAAATCTACTCAAGCAAATATTCACCATTGCCATTTCCTTCTTGAATTTGGTGATGTTATCCATTCTAGATCTTTTCTCAGGTCTTCCCTTTTGCCTAAGAGCATTTTCATCTGTGATTCCAGGTGTGCCACTCTTGAATGTAGGTTAGGTTGTGTGTAGTCCACCACTGCATTCACCTTAAGCTGACACTCTGAGGCCTTGACTTGATCATTTTTTTGGTGCCTGTTATCAAGATAATGCACGCCCACTCAAGGGGGTGTTGTTTCATTGATTTTTTGGTCCGCTGGCTCAGTAGACATCCTCCTTTGGCTTGTGCACCAGTAGATGACTTCCTTTCAGCTATTGTAAACTATGACTGATTAATTTGATTTTAATATTTTGTTCGTGCGAAACCACTTCTTTATGTGTGTGGTTCGTGACAGGATTATGTTGTAGATATTTGTGAATATTTGGTACTAGTATAAAATGTGTCGTGCATTTGTCCTCTAGGAATATGTGACAATGCCTTCCATTGGTCCTGAGGAGACCATAATTTAACATGGCCGAAACGTGTTAGCCTTTGTAATTGGAGGAGTCCTTATGTATGAGATGGACCATGCTCTAATTAATTTAGACTGCAAGGTGCAAGTTAATAAACGGATGGCTCTTCGTCTGACACTGTGATTTTGACTACCTCCCTGTAGATTATGAACTAACAGGCACATGCATCAAGCACAAAACCGGTCGCAAACGGGCAGATTCTCAGAATCTGCCCCTTTGCGACCGGTATTTTTGCATTTGGGATGCATCATCCCAAATGCAAAAATCGCTATTTAATGAATCTCAAAATAGCGATTCCTTAAATAGCGATTGCATGTAAGGAATCCCTAATTGAGATTCCTTAAATGCAATGCATTACAGTTTAAAAAATAGTGATTTCGCTATTAGCGTGAGCAAATTACCATGAAGCTGGACTTCATGGTAATTTGCGAAAACTTAGAAAAATGCACTTACTTGCATTTTTCTAAGTTTCATGTTGCCCACACACATGCCCTTAGTAGAGCATGTGTGTATGCAACATTTGTGCAGAGTTAACATACATGGGTGCACCATCGAAATTGCGGGAGCAATTTGCGAGTACCTACTGGTACTCGTAAATTGCTCCCGCAATCTCCAATTCATTCCTATGGGCCCGGAGGCCCATAGGAATGAATGGGAAGACATTCCTTAATTGCGACTCGCAATTTGCTAGTCGCAATTAAGGAATTTGTGGGAATCGCTATTTCTTTAGCGATTCCTACATGCATAGGGTTTTGCTATTCCTTAATTGCGATTCCTTAATAATCGCTATTAAGGAATCGCAAAACCCTATGATGATGCATGTGCCTGTAAATGATTAGATAAATACCAATTCATTCTAAACTTACATCTGGAGACAGCAAACAAATACATTTTAAAATATAATTATTTTGTATGTAGGGGTGGGCGCTACTAGTGAAGTTTCACGGAGTTTCATAAAAACTCAGTGAGATTCCACGGAGTTCCACAAATGGGACTGCTTACGCTGCAATTTAGCACTGGTAGTGCGAGCGGCACTAAACAATCTAAAACAAACTAAACAAGAATTTTCTGGATCCTTGTGGGAGGAAAATTCGACCACACAGCAATTGGCAGAATTTAGCTGGAATTCCATGCTAAAGAGTAACACAGCATGACTAATTTTCAACAATTTCGTGGGCAGAATAAAACATTCTGCCCATTCCTCGTTGTATGCTGGGTATATATGTGATGTAATGTATGTATATTGTCCAGCGACACAAAAGTCTAAAGAAAATGTAATAAGCAAATTTGTGTTATAGACTTTGAATAAATTATGTTGATCTGTTGGCAATCCAGATAAATTCGGATGTACAATGATAAATAAACATTTAATTGTAAAATCAAATACCGTAGATGCACCATAGTTTTCTGTTCTCCTTGTTTGTCACTCTGAGGCCTTGAGGCACTGATTAATATGCTGCATGTCACATTTCAGTTCAGAGATGTCTTTGCTTAGATCAACTCCTAGATTTAGGCTGACTGTCAGTGATAGTGTTCTTAAGGTCATGTTCCAGATCAGCCAGTGACGTTTTTAAGTCATTCTTCATCTGAGTTTAGTTGGCCGTGATCACCATGCTGCTCATTAGATAGTTGTGGTTCAGATGTTGAAAGCATCTGCCAATCCCATCAAGTTTCTGCCTCTTATATGATTGCTACATTGATAGGACCCTTCAACAGGTGTATTCTACAGCATTTTAAGCTATTAATCTGGTATGGCTAAATGCCTAACAAACACCCTATGCATTGTAGTGCCTTCTGGATACTGCTGGGCTGTTCTGCCTCCCTAGCTGGTACCGACGGGGAGAATACTGGATGTATCTCAGATCACTTTAAGGAAGTGTCACACTAGTCACTCTTTCTCCTACACTCCTCTTCTACCAAGTGCTGGGCCCCATTTATATACACAAATAAAGTGGACCCCAAAGGTCCTCACACTCTTGTTGCAGAATTTGACTGTGTAAACAATCACTCACGGATTGCTTTGCCAGATCTGTCTCCCTATTACCATTGGTTGGAGTGTGCTTTCAGAGCTGGGGACAAGCCAGAAATAGACTGATCTTGTGCACCTTGGCCAGAATCCATCTTGCTCCCTCTAGTTCTTTAGTACTGCCAGGATGGGTCGTCCACTCTCCATTGCTTTGCTGTGCTGGGGATTCAGGGTCTTCTAACTTTCCTCTGTGTGAATTTTGGGGCACCAGTGAGTTCCAGATGACTTTGTCCCATTTGCAGTGAGACGTCAGCACATGCCACTTCCATTACGTGTGGCCTCCATGTTAGCACTGCTATCAGACCCATCAGACCCATCAGGCTTCCATTGTGATGCAATAATTCATGCCCACACTTTGTGCATGTTGGGCCCTGCCACAACTCCCAGGATCTCAATGACACCGCTGCTGGATCCCTGTGTGGGTTTCTGCTTCTGGGTCCTGGTACCTCTCACTGACACAGAGTGCGATGTGCATTGTTGCAAGACAGAGTGGCTTCTCCTGTGTCATATTAAGGGGTACTCCGCATAGCGCTTTTTCCAATTGAAGCGTGATTCCCAACAATGCCCAGTGCACCACACCTCTTTTACTTGGGCTCTCAACTGGCACCTGCACAAGTCAGTAACATCTGCCACTTTGACCAAAGACATTTGACTCTGAATCACAACAGATGTTCTCCAAGGTGGCCATCTTGACTGGAATTTGCAAACAGGCTTTTGCGCAGGATGAACGACGGAGACGACAGTGGTGACTGCTTTGAATGAACTATGCTGGTTCTCGGATGATTGTCCTTCTGCTGCCCTGATATTACTCGGCTGTCAGCAACAGTCATCACTGTAGGTCACCCAGTTCCTACATATAGGCTAAAGTTCTCTTGCCGTCAAAGATTGTGCTCCATGTTGGTTTGGGGAATTTCTGAGAGAGAGGATGCAACAAGTTGTTTTGACTCCTTTCTCCTCCTCTATCAATCACTTTCCTGTGGCGCTCCACAGGGATCCATTCTTTCTCTACTTCTCTTTCAGTCTTAACATGATTCCTTTAGTTCACCTCCGCATACCGTCCTTTGGTTTTAATTCTTCATGTATGCCGATGACATCCAGATTGTTTTGAATATCTGAGGTGATCTAGTCAATGTGCTTCAAATCTGCTTGACTGTTCTGGTGCTGTAGAAAACTGGATGTGTTTCAACCACCTCCAACCTAATGCAGATGAGGGAGCAGTCCTGCTGCTTTTCAACCCCTTTTCCTTTTGGAATTTACCCTTTTGACTGCAGTCCTTGGGTGACAAACCTGTCCCTGAGTCCTGTGTAAAAAGAAAAAAGAAAAAGCATTACATTTTACTCACAACTTAGCTTGATTAATCAAATTTTGGTTTTGAATAGAGGAGCGATCATACATCTAGCCATGGCATAATTCTATTGAATGGCTGTGAACAAAAGGGGTATTTTCCCAACTCTCGATCTTGAGCCTGAAGTTTAAATGGCCAACAAACTCCTCCGTCTTGCTGTTTTTGTTGGTATCAATGAGACCGCTGTTGGCGGTGAAGTCTCCCTACCCCTTGCTATCCGGGCAGAACCAAACTAGCTGAAAACTCAGTAAAGTCTTAACGTTTTGGCTTTTGTCTTCCTAAGTGGACCAAGCTCTCTGTACTTAGCATGGTCTTTTCATGAGATGTGTCCGCCAGCTCCAAGATGCCCTACGGCAATGCTGTGCTTAATAAAACTTCATGGATACGTTTTTGCACTTGGAGGGGTGAAGAATGTAAAAGTTTAGGAAGGAGCCAAAAAGAGGACATGACATAGTTTTATGTGAAGCACATACATTTAAAAGCTAGCTCATTCCTGTGCTCCAAAATGTTACTTTTTGTAGGAATTAAAGATATTAGAGACAAAAATGCATTGATCAAATAAATGGGCCTTGTTTACACCTGTGTCACTACTGTAGTTTCATTTCCCAGCTAAAGCCTTAGGGGCCTATTTATGAGCCCCTTGCGCCATCAGTGAGTCATGTTGCGTGACGCACCGGCGGCGCAACCTACTGCGTGAAATTTACAAGCAACGTAAAGCCCTGCATGGCTTTATGTGTGCTCGTAAATATGCTCATAATTATCACCCCTTTTCCAGCAACACATTGCGTGTTAGGAGCGTGACATGGGTTTTGTTGTGAGTTTTGCCATGCAACACCCATGTCCAATGATGCATTTCCAGGTTTATGAGCAATCGTAAACCTGGAAATGCGTCAGAAAGCTATGCCACATAGCGAGGTGCAACAAGGAAAAATGTTTTCATTTCTCCTTGTTTTTTCCTCTTTCAATGCGTGCTGCATTCTACAGCACTCATTGGAAGAGGAAATCACCTCAAGTGATTGTTTTTGTGAAGGAAGGTGCCTCTTCCTGTACCGAAACAATCTCTCCATGACGCAGGCATCCTTGCACAATGGTGCAAGGGTGCCTGCGGCGGCGCATGGCAGCAGTTTGTGCGCCAGTGCTGGGAAAGTCACACAGTTGCGACATGTTGCTGTTAATATCTTGCATCCTTGTGCCTCGACACTAACGCAGCGTGGAGCAAATTAACTTGAGGCACCGTGCTGCATTAGTTTCTCATAAATAAGCCCCTTACATTTGCCAGGATACAGACCGTATTACCAGTACAGTCAGATTTGTTTGCAGTGTCAGGTGGCCAGAAGAGAACTCACAAAAGCACAATACCGATGTACACTACCTTTGCAGCTTCGTCCACTGAAAACTCAATAACAAGTTCAGCAAAGTCCTCCATGCTGGAGAGGAACATTTGTAGCGCTATAGGACACATAAAATAAGTAGACCTTTCTATCACACTGGGATAGAGCAGAGGCGCTCTAAGGCATGGGGAAAGTGCGCCGCCCGATAGAGCCAGCTCTGTCCTGCAGTCTTGTCCTGGTTGCCTTGAATAATTCTTAAGCAGATTGTTTTAAATACCGTTTTCCTTCAATTTATTTTTAATGTGGGTGATGTGTGAGAATCTATTACAGACATTTTGCAGAGAAATGCTGTGTTTATGTTTCATGCGACATCAATAAAAAAGTATATTTCAGAGCAAAACAGGACGTCACACGTGAAAAACGGGAGCGGGTCACATACATTATTTGCAGTAATGTCAGTGAGCTGCTGCTGTGCTACAATATTGAAAACACAAGTCTCTATCCCCGAACACTAGATGCAAACACATTAAGAGGGAATGAAAGAGCTGAAAATGCATCATAAATCCAAAGCTGTTCCGAACAGGGGGCCCCAAGCTACGTTTGGCCCAGGGCCCCCTCTTCCTTAAGATGTCCCTAGGATATAGTATTACAACCCAGTTTAACTGAAGACTCCTAGATGACGGAGAAATTGTGACGCTTTGAGTTTCAGTCCTGCCAAGTGTAAAACGTCACTTCCCTTCTCGCCCGAGCTCCGGCGAGGAATGTTACAGGCAGCAAGATGCACGTGAGAAGGATGAGGCGGCTGTCACAGGAAGGCTCGTGCTCGCATTCCTGGAGAGCTGGAGACAGTGTTGTGTTAACCTCCCTGCTCTTGCTGTATCAGTGATCACAGGGTCACTTGCTTACCCCATTACCCGGTGATCCGTCATGCCTCCCCAGCCCTTCCTTAGTGCAGCCTCCCTCTGAGCAGGGGAGGTCCATGGAGGAAGGCCTTCTGGGAGGAGAATCCATCTGCACAGCCAGATCTGTAATCAGCTTAGAGAGGTCTTGTCCAGGGTGCGGCCAGACTGACAAATCACTGGGAGGTCCCCGACCCTGGCGCCCACTCCTGTTGCAGATTCTGAGAAGGGAGTGGAAAGTGAGGAGCTGGGTCTGCTGATGATATTTTGTGAGCCTAGGAGGGCATTATATCAACTAAAATGTTTTGTTTTATAGAGTGCTTTTATGCCGGTCTTTTGGCTTCGGGCTGCTATAAATTTCAGGCGTTAATATTAGCCAGCTTAATATAACTCTGAAGAGTAAACAGCAAATTCAGCTCAGAAGATATTCAACCCACAACAAGAAGGTTCTAGATTTTTAGTTGAAAGCGCGTTAACCGTGATCGCTCTGCTCAGCTGCTCTACGGGATTTGGGAAATGGGGGATGTTTTTAAATTAGGTAATAAATTGGAGATGATGGAGGACTTTCCATGTCCGCAGAAGTAAAGGGAGCACCTTGAGGGGGAGGATACAAAGAATTTACTCCAGTATTATTTTGGCACTGAGAATGCAACAAAATGGTATTCATCAAGTAAATGCTCGCCTGATCACAAGCAATCATTTGCTCTCGGCCAGAGGAAGTAAACCAGTGCTCATTTCCATCATTGATGACATCCACTTGGCAACCAACCACAGACACGCTGTGGCTGTGATCTCTCTCAATCTGTCCATGGTTTACACAAAGGTGATCTTTCTCTCCTCCTTGACAAGCTGGCTCAGACAGTGTTGATGGGGACATTTCTGACTTGTCCTCTGTAATTTCTTTCAGTCTATAGCGAATCCTTCGCAATACCTTCTGCAATGTAGGAGTTGATCTTTGGCATCCGACAATGCTCCTCGCTGCTACCTTTAATTGTATCTGTATGTTCTACCCCTCACAGTAAACCTCTAGTTTCCCATGCTCCAGTTCCTAAGTGGGTGGCACTAAGAACCTGCTCTGTCTAGATCTGGGCATAGTCACCACTTGAGGGACATTCAGGTGTCAGTCGACTGGCTATAGCGTATTGATCAGAATGAGATTGTGATTATGAGTCGTAGCAACAATATCGAGAAACCCCCTCTCTTTGGGACCGTTATTGGGATCTCAACAAACCATCAGAATTTAACACAAAAGCACAAAGAAGGGTCAAGGCACCCCAGTCCTGCACTAGTCAAAACCGTGTAGTGGCAATAGGAAAGAGTTCAAACGTGGTGCAATGAACCAGAGACGTGACCCTCCTGCGTCTCCAAAAATGGGGAGAAGGATCCCCAGAACAAAAATAAACACAAAATGGTTCTGCACTCAACCACACAGGTAAGTTAATAAGCAGTGGATATTATCGTCCATAGTCCATCACAAGAGTGAGCAAAATGGTATCTCCCAAATAAACCATTGTATGAGTCGTTCTTTTCTTTTTTTTTATAACTTTATTTTTCAAATGTTCTCCTTAATACATAATGCAGAAATGATGGTAAACTTTTTAACAAGGTTACATATCAAGTCGTTCTTTTCTTTGAAAAAGTTTCTTTTATTCTTTATTCAATTGTCGTTTCTTATAGCAGCACACAATTGACAGCCAACGTGTTTCGTCCCACCTGGGACATCTTCAGGGCTAAAAATATACACAAAACAAGACTTATTTACAACATGTACAATAATTAAAACCAATACATATTTACACCGCATAAAGAACAAGACATTACAAAGTGTTATTTCCTACAAGTTTGTATGTGAAATATCCAGTAGTGATTGCCACATACTGTGTATTCAATATCGGGGAGATAACCAAACACAATATCTTTTAATGTTAATATACACTTTTGAAGTAACATGACGCGTACTGTACACATATTTACACATTTACAGGGAGATAGTCAAAAACGAAACTATCCGCCGGTTTGCATGAACTTTTTGATTGACATAATACCCTATCATTATCCAGACAGTTGATGATTTATCATTTATACTTGTTACCACTTAATCATTGGGAAAAACAACAATAAGTCAAATGGGATACTAGTCTAAGTGATGTTATAACAAAGATTAACTCTCAAACCTTAGCAAGTAAAAAGAACAATGTTTCGCACATTCTCCATGTCGGGCTTTTAAGTAATGTGATGTTGATATGAAGAGTAAATCGTTAAAGATATTAGAGGAAAAGCTCACAATTGTTGCGTAAATATCAGTTAAACTAGTAAAAGATGCAACAAAGGTCTCCTGATATAATGCCAAATTTCTCTGAATTTTCTTTCATGCTCATGAATGGTTCAAAAGTGTAGTACTTCCTAAAAAACACACGTATTATAGAGCATGCTGTCTCATAGTGACAGTATGTCACCTAATATGCATAGGTGTGTCTTCTCATACCCGCAACCTTATTGTGAAGGTGTGGTTCCCATATTACGTTTCCAAGAGAACAATAGTCACAATCATTAATTGACACATGCTCAGAAATTGAACCTATGGTTAGAACGGTCTTCATGAAAAAGTCATCGCTCGTAACTATATCAAAACATACAGCGCACAACAAGCGACATTGATCTAGACACACATGAAAATCCAACGCTTTATTAAGCGTTGATTTGAAATAGGCACATGTTTATGATATAAACATGATAGTTTACTTGAAAACATAAATACATTTGTGCTTGATAAACACACATAAGTGCGCAGTTGTCCTGAACCAAAGTTATGACCAGAATATTTTTTCCTTTTCGAACTGGACGCAGAGCAGTGGGGCGATGCTTCTCCACCTTAGCGGACGAGCCTCCCCTGTTGAAATCCATAGTTCCACACCAATTCCTGCACGTTTTCATCCGGAGTTTCGCATGGGGATTACTGCTACTTTAAACAGCTGAGCTCTCTGTGTAAAAACCAAAACTTATAATTCCGTCAAGGCCAGTAAATCACATTAAAAGGTCCATCAATATTACTCCTAATGAGTTCCTTTTTGTTGCTTTCCAAGCCAGAGTAAAAGTCCACAACATCCAGGTATCCGAACTGGCAGTCCGGCTTCCCATTCTGAGTGCTGTTGGATGTTAACCTTGTGGCTAGTGTGTGAGGGAGGGATACACCTGTGCCCAGCTTCACATTACAGGGCCACTGTGGCCCACAGGAGGCCTTTCTTGATTTTGGTATTTTACCCCATGCTGCCCTGGTAAGCTCCAAGCTTCAGTTTCAGCAGTTTGGAGGCAGGACCCATTATTTAAAAACCACCAGAAATCCTCAACAGCAGCTATAATTGCAGCTGTTTCTGTAGTCTCTATCTACTGCACTTTTATTGTGTGTGAATACCGCTGCACTAGTAGAGTGTGTAAAGCTGAACCCGTAATAATCATAATTGCAGCAGATTCCCACTTGCTATTGATTAAAGACACAGTGTAGGAAAGTGCCTCTTTTGGCATGGTTAATCCCCACTTTTTGCGTGATACCTGATGTGCTTTCAAATTGTAAGTGCACTGGGTCCCTGCTAACCAGGGGGCATATTATCAAGGACGGCGTTAAAATTATCACCGGTTTAGCGGCAGAAAACTGCTGCTAAAGCGGCGATAATGGGCTTGGTAATATGTCCTGGAGAATTCAAATAGAATCCCATGTTCACACCAGAACATGCACTTCTATTGGAATTCTCAAGTGCATATTATCAAGCCCATTATCGCCGCTTTAGCTGCAGTTTTCTGCCGCTAAACCGGCGATAATTTTTAACGGCCTCGACATGACACACAGCCCTGTGGTGCAGAGGCAGGCAAGGTAGGAGAAGGGTCTCCCTCCGGCCTTGGTCTTGCGGATCCGTGGGATTGTAGCCAGTGCCAGTTTGGGGGAGCGGTGATGTCTGGTGGGAGCGTAGAAGAGAGACGGTGGTTGAGGTATGCGGGTCCAGGCATTGTGGAGGGCTTTGTAGGCATGCGTGAGAAGCTTCAATGTGATTATGTTGTGACTTAATTGTCGTCTCGCCTTTCCCTTAGTTACATCTTCCCTACTGCTCAGCCAGGATGAGAGTTGGAATGCTTGGTGATGTCATGGAATGCATGGGTGCCTGGTGATGTGCTGAGTGTCAGTTGGTGTGTGCAGGCTGAGCAGCAGGGAGGCAGCTCCTGGTGGGGCGATCAGCTATCTTACTTACCATCTTCCTCATCTATATCTGGAATTAATAAACCACCATGTTATAACTTACTACCTGACTACATCAACATTTTGGTGATGATTTGAAGTAAGAACCTGTGTGTGTTGGAATTTGAACTAAATTTGAAACTGCTGTGGAAACCTGAATCCTGTTACTAAGAAAACTGATAATGAACTGCACTGCTGGAAACTTCTAAAGAAATTTGTCCTAAAGAAACTTGTAACTTGAAGGAAATGAACGCTCTTACCAGCCCCACCGGTGTCCTTTACTACCTGGACAGCCTGCTTAGAGCGTTTGACCTTTCTTAAATCTAGGAACTTGGACATTGGGAGTTTACGTGCATCCTTATTTGTGCAGCAACCTACAGTTACTGTCAGAGCGTGATTTTTATTTTTCACAATGACTGGCAAGACTTCATACAGCCCATCTACAAAGTCTGGCAAATCTCTGCCACGGCGTGAAGATATTGATGTGGACTGATTTCGGCATTGTAAGCCATTTGGATTAGTGAAGATGTGGCAAAGGGACTTAGCACTCTTTTTTTTGGGTGAGTGGCTCTTTCACTGTGTTTGAGGATCGCCGTTTGCCGTCATCTTATGCGGCATTTGAATCTGCCGCAGTCCGCATGATATTGGCCATAGCGCACACACCTTACCTTAGTCTGGTGTTGCGTGAAGCTCCTGTGATGTTTTCGGCTTCCATTATCGAATACGAGCTTTCTTGTGACATCGTACTGCTCTGCCATGTTGTGAGAGCATGCACCTGCTGTGAGATACCCTAAGCTCTTCATCTCTGCGTGCTGCCACCTTTGTTTCTAGACATAGCGATGATGTTCTTCTCACAGCTTCGTTCAGTCTGTGGCTCTCTCTTTGTCTTGCTGTCACTCCGTATGAAGTATATTTAGAGGAGGCCTCTCTACAAACTGGAATTTATTAAATGCAAGCCGTGGTACAGATGACTCCCTGAGGACTTCTTTGAATTCTGTATGTGTGGTAACGTGCTATGCTCTTTCACGTGGTATTGCTGAAGAAGACTTGGAAAATTTGTGTTCTTAGCTGACGTTTATTTACAATCCAATGTGATTTTATTAAGAACTGAAGGGTTGTTTTGTTGGTATTCTATGCTTTTGATTATACATTGTTTAGAGTAAGTGCCTTGGTGCAGCAGAAGGGGGTGTTTTTGAGATCTCGCACATTTGTGGGAGTTCTTGCTGGGTATGTTCACTCCTTTTCTTGCTCTAAAGGTATTATGTCATTATATCAAGTCCTGCAAATTTTTGTGGCACAGTTAAAGATTGGAAAGTTTCATACGTTTCTGCATTACAAGCACTTATATGTTGTTATATGCTGTGCTCATTTTCTTGACTTATTGTTGAGGGTGCTGTTATTTAAGCTATGCAATTTAGTCAGATCTTCTTTGTTTTTGAGTTTCGTGGTATTTTACTGCAAGTGGTTGCTGAATTTAATATTTTTAAGGGTTTTGTTCCCTGGTACTGCATGGTAATGTTGTGTGCTTGGTACTGAGATATAGGGTTATTTATCCTTGTGCTGCGTGAAGGGTTGTGTACTTCGAGGTGTTTTGCCTGAGACGTTATGTCTTGTCAGGTGAATAGCACACTTTTTGCAGTATAGGGTTGGACGCCCTAGAGTTTACTGTGTAGTGTGTGCTTTGCCTGAGACATTTTGTCTTGTCAGGTGTACAGCGCAGGTTTTGCGCTATAGGGTTGGTTGCCCTAGTGTCTACGGTGTATTATGCGCATTGCCTGAGACAGGGAGTCATGTCAGGTGCATGGTATATGCTTGGTTGCCTGAAACATAAGTCTTTTCAACTGTACAGGAGAGTATTTGTGAGTTGCCTGAGACACTTTGTCTTGTCAGGTTTACAGTGTAGTGTATGGATTAGAGGTTTGCCTGTCTTACAGTTTACTGTGTAGTGTGTTTTACCTGAGACATTATGTCCTGTCAGGTTTATAGGAGCGCGTATGTGTGTTGCCGGTGAAGGTAGTTCATGTCATGAGTACATTATAGTGTGCTGTGTGCTGGCATCTTTTCTCTTGGGAGGAAAAGGGATGGGTGTGAGTGATTTCAAGGTAATTATTTTTCATATTTAATGCATTTTCATAATTTAATGCCTTTATGACTTCAGGAATGTTCTATCAATTCTTCTCACGTTTTATTGCATTTATGAATTCTTTCATGATTTAACTCGTTTTCATAATTTAATGTTTTATGACTTCAGGTATGTCCTATGTTGTAAAGAAGAACGATACGTAGACCAAGTGATGTAGAACAGGATCACAGCTTTATTTATAAGATCACTTCTTGGTTACAGCTTGGAAGATGTCAGTCAGATCCCCACCCCACCAGGAGCAGCCTCCTCGCTGATCAGCCCTTCCACACCAACTGATTCTCCCTTCCAATAGAAACACCCTCCACATTCTATATGACCTCAGCAGCAAGACAGAGAAGTTCTGTAGGGAGCGTGCATTGAGTAATTAGTACATTACAACACATCTCCCCCTTATAGTGATCGAAAACATTCAAAATGTGTGAAGGTGATAAAACACACATCTCAGCAAAGGAGGATGCATTAACAACAAAATAATTACACATCACCCCCCTGCTATAATGATCATAACAATCAAATGCATGGGGATTGTGAAACATACAAATGAGTGTAAAGGAGGATGCATAAAACAACAAAATTACTATACACATCTCCCCCTTATAATGATCATAAACAACAAAGAATGTAAGTTAAAGAAATACATTCTTAAAAACGTAAAAATCGTGGATACTATCCACCATAACACACACCCCAAACTGCGGGTACAATACCGTCACACCTCACAGAGTACCCATTGCGCCACAAACTAAGGCACAAAACTGCGGCAGAACAGGGATCTACAATCCTCAACTGCACATACTAATAACAGGACAGGTCTACCTCAAAGAAGAGGAATAAGGTTCTACCCATACTAAAACAAGGTAAATATAATACAAAACACTCTTGAAACACTTTTGAAACTTAATATGGGTAATATTACCCCACCTGTAACGCACAGTCCAAACACCTTCCATGAGGAAACAACCACATACAGGGTATTACCAAAACCAATAAGTCAAAGAAGCCACACAAGAGGTAGACTTCCCACGTGCACACCCGTAACGCACAGTCCAAGCACCTTCCATGAGGCAACAACCACATACAGGGTATTACCAAAACCAATAAGTCAAAGAAGCCACACGAGAGGTAGACTTCCCACATGCGCACCAGTAACGCACAGTCCAAATACCTTCCATGAGGCTACAACCACATACAGGGTATTACCAAAACCAATAAGTCAGAGAAGCCACACGAGAGGTAGACTTCCAACGTGCGCACCCGTAATGCACAGTCTAAGCACCTCACAAGAGGTAACAACCATAAACAGAGTATCATTAAAACAAGTAAAACAGAGAAGCTTGGTAAGAAGAAGTCTCCTCACGTGCGCACCCGTAACGCACAGTCTAAGTACATACTCAAAAGGCAATCCTCATACTATAAGAAAACATTTTGCAAGATGAGATACACAACACCCTAAAGCATCATATAAAGAAATACTGAAAAACGAAACACCCCATACAAGACAAAATATGTACTGTCACATGAAAACAATAAACTAAAAAAAATGAAGTAGTCACCGTGGTCATACTGAATCTTGGAAACGTGTGAACAGCAACATGGAAAAACAGTACCTTGATTGAAGATTACCCTTAAGCACACTTGGTTTCCTTTGACATCATCCATAACCAAAGTCCACGGTGTGGTGCTCAAGTGGAGATGGCAGGAATCCGCAATCCAAGAAGACCTTGCAAAATGTGGAAAGCAGAAAGTTGCTGCAGCAAGAGAACATGAAGAAGACGTTAGCGATGGAATCTTCAATTAAAAAAAAACATGGTTGGTAAATCGGTAGCATAAGAACAGGCACCAGCAAGGAAAGAGGAAATAGCGGTCGCCAACCACAAGATGGTGGCACGCTGATGACCTCACAGCAGAGTGGCTCATGGTGCATCCATGCACCAAGACGTCCGAGGAGATAACAGAGAACAGGAACATCACTGCTGAGGATTGCAAGGTCATGAAGAAGAATGTCACCAAGGGAACAGCGCGAGAACGCCGTGTAGAAGGTAAACATGCTAGCGCTTCCATTTAAATATTCTGTGGGCCAAACTGCCAGAAAGTAACGAAAGCTTGCAGGGCACTCAAAAACCAAATAAAATAAAAATTGATGTCCCCAACAGCTCCTTTATTAACATACTAGCGGTGAAGTCCAAATGACAGAAGTCAGCAAGTGCGAACAGGATTGTGCACAAGATCAAACAGGTCACTCTTTGAAATATCCATGGGACAGCTCACTTCCAAAATTAACCTTGATACAATCCAAGACAGGTGGAACACAATACCATGACACTCCTCATGTGTGCTAAAGATCCTCCCAGCAGACGTTCCTCACAAAGCACGCAAGAGAGTCTCCTATTATAAAAAGGCAGGATTCAGCTCACACAGCAGACTGAGATGCTGTCCCAAGGCAATTCAACTCTTTTTGGGTTCAACCGAAACTGGCAAGCCCAGGACAAGGCTGATCGCACACAGGTAGAGAGGAATGTCAGGAACTTCTGTTAGTCTAGTTACTTAACACTCACCCAAGTTCAGCCGGCAGGCAAACAGAAACTGGCACACTTGAGGGCGACCAATGGCAGGGTCACTGGTGGGGCTCTGGTTCCAGTTAGCTTGAAATACACAAGTTTCACTCTTGAGAGAAATTCTTTTACCTTAGAGTCCTTAATGTCTTTGGTTCCTTTGGTCTTGCTTACTCCACACGTAAGGTTTTTCAGATCGTCGCCAGTGTTGTAAAGAAGAAAGATACGTAGACCATGTGATATAGAACAGGATCGCAGCTTTATTCATAAGATCACTTCTTGGTTACAACTTGCAAGATGTCAGTCAGATCCTTTAAAGTGCCCCACCAGGAGCAGCCTCCTCGCTGCTCAGCCCTTCCACACCAACTGATTCTCCCTTGCAATACAAACACACTCCACATTCTATATGACCTCATCATAGGCTGAGCAGCAAGGCAGACAATTTCTGTAGGGAGAGTGCATTGAGTAATTAGTGCATTACAACACACTACAAATTATTTGCATGTTTCATTGCATTTAGGACATTGTTGAATGTTATGTCTACTATTTGGTGATGCTGATGTATTTACTAATTTTTGCAACCTTTTAGACTTGTATTTTCAGTTTGTTGAATTCACATTTTTACATTCCTGCACATAATGTTCTTTACTTTTGTCTTTATCTTGGTTATAAGCTGTATCTTTGTTCTTTGCATTACTTTTGTCTTTTGTTTCTGTAAAGAAAGGAGATATGTTGTGACTTAATTGTCACCTTTCCTTTCCCTTAGTTACATCTTCCCTACTGCTCAGCCAGGATGAGAGTTGGAATGCTTGGTGATGTCATGGAATGCATGGGTGCCTGGTGATGTGCTGAGTGTCAGTTGGTGTGTGCAGGATGAGCAGCAGGGAGGCTGCTCCTGGTGGGGCTATCAGCTATCTTACTTACTATTTTCTCATCTATAACTGGAATTAATAAACCACCTTGTTATAAATTACCACCTGACTACATGTGGACTTCTTTTACCCACAACAGATTCCTTGATTCACAGGTATCCAGTGAAGGTCTCTCAGGTGGCCAGAGATGTGGCTACAATGTGGGATGTTCAGAATGAATCTGGTGGTGGCGTTCTGGACGTTCTGCAGTTTTATTTGGTGTTTCTGGGTGGTGCCGGAGTAGAGTGCATTGCTGTAGTCATGTCTGCTGCTGACGAGTGATTGGGTGACCATTTTCCTGGACTTGTGGAGATCCACTTGAAGATCTTACAAAGCAGGTGGAGCGTGTGGAAGCAGGAAGACGAAACGGCATTGATTTGGTGGTTCATAGGGAGCGAGGAGTCCAGGACGATGATGAGGTTTCTTGTGTGGTCCATGGGTGTGGGGGAGTTCCGAGCACTGCAGGCCCCCAGGAGTTATCCCGAGTGGAGGGGGAGGAGCCCAGGAGGATGACTTTGGTCTTATCTGAGTTAAGTTTGAGGCAGTTGTTCTTCATCCAGGTGGTGACAGCCTTTAGCTCATTGTGCAAGTTGCTCTTGGTGGCTGTGAGTTTGTTTGTGAAGGAGAGAATCAGCTGGGCGTCATCGGCTTAGGAGACGATGTTGAGTCTGTGGATGATGATGGTTGAAAGCGGGCCATGTAGATGTCAGTCACGGCCGGCATGACTCGTGGGTGGGGCTGGGGGCTCGCGCAGAGAGGGGGTCGCGCGGGGGTTAATATAAAATAAAAAAATATATTTTTTAAAAGTTAACATACCTTTGCCGGCCCGGTACTGCATCGTCTCTGCTTCTCTCCTGCCAGGAACAGGAAGCAGGCAGCCTCCCTCCTCTCCCCTAAGCCAATCACAACGCTGCATTGTGATTGGTCAGTACGCCGACCAGCCAGGCGCTTATGGAAAGGCCATTTTCTCCATGTAGGCTGCATGCAGCCTACATGGAGAAAAGTCAGAGTGTGCATGACTGGCTTGGTCGGCCCCAGAGGGCCGACCAAACAGTCAGCGCCCTCAACAGTGGGAAAGCCATTCCTCCCCTGCTGTAGAGCAGACCCACCCAACCAACCAAACCCTTCTGCTTTCTCCATTTTATGTTTCTACTTCTCGCACTACGAGAAAGCAGTGGGGAGATGCTCCTCCGCCCTAGTGGAGGAACCGCTCCTGGTAGATGTTGAAAATGGCGGGGCTCAGAGAGGATCCCTGAAGCCCTCCGCACCTAATCTCTGTGGGTTCTGAGTTGAACGGTGGAAGTCTGACTCTGCGTTTGGCCGGTGAGGAAGGAGCGGGTCGATTCCAGGGCTTTGTCGCAGATGACGGCATTGTGGAGTCTTGTGCAGAGGTTATGGTGGGATAGGGTGAGAGCCAGCGCCCTCAGAGGAGAGAGACAAAGCCTGCTCTGGGCGGGGGTGCCTTCAGGACAGTATTGCCTTCCTTGGTGGGAAGCTTCAAAGGTGAGGCCGCCATTGAAATCCAACCCAGGAACCTCCATATAGTGAGGAAAGCCAAGCCCCCTTTCCTGCGCCACTTTTGTCAGTAGTTAAGGCTGGAAAATTAGTTAGATTAGTAGGAGGGGCAGGCGATGTGAACCCCCTCCTGAAATTCCACCATCTTGGGATGGTGGAAAACAACCTATCAGGGCTAGGGTAGTGCACCTTTCAACAGAGAGTGGTAACTAGAAGGTGCAGACATCCTAAAGGTAAGTAGTCCACTAGCTTCTACCTGTCTCTTCTTGTAACGCCCCTTAAATTCAATATTTAGATGGCACCCCGAGACCTGAAAATCAGATTCTACGGACATGAGAAATCCCGGACAAAGAAGGCCCGCTGCATCAGAACTGAAGCCCTGTTGCAGAAGAAAAAGGTTCAAAACCCTGCCTGCTTCTCCAAGGACTCGACAATTGCTGCTGCTGCTGTTCTCCTGAAACCTGAAAGAACTCCAAGAACCCCGGAGCACCTCCAGCCTTCAAGAAATCACCAAGAAGCTCCCTGGAAGTGAAGGTATCACTCCTCTGCACTCCGCAGGCACCGATCCCATGAAGGCCGGTTTGTCGACTTGCTATCGCCCAATGACCTCTAAGCAGCACTAAAGCAATAAAAGGTACTACAGCTCCGGAGGGCCAGATCTGACTTCCCACCAAGTTCGGAGTCACCAGGAACTACTGGACCCGTGAAGCACCAATACCTGGGGTACCGGACCCCCAATGACAAAAAACAAGAAGAAGGGTGCACCCTGGACTCTAAAAATAACCGGAAGCAAGCACCTATCAAGAGACGTCAAGTCTCCCAAGATTCACTTCCTAAGGGGCCCATCTTTCCTGAAATTCCCTCTCCAAGTTGCCTGCTCCTGACCACGAGGACCTCAAGACGCACCACGCCCAGCTAACCTGTTCCTGCACCAGGCTCTATTTGCCCTGGTAACGACCACCCAACTGTGCTCCCGTGGTCTCCAAGCCCTTTCGACCACCTCTATCCAAAGACACCCACCGGACTTACCTATAAGTCCTCCTGCGCAGTGTGTTTTCAAGTGGCCCCCTCCGTCTTTACACACCAGCTTCCAAGACCCTTAGCATTCTGCTCCCAGTCGATATGGGATGCTCCCAAACTTCTCCTTCAGGAAATTTGGAGCTGGTCCCAACATCGACCTAAAATGATAAGGTGAAGTTTGTGAAAGGATTGTCTGATATTATATATGTTTCTCTACTTTTTACTAATTGTTTTCAATGGTACGTAATTGCGTGCAAAAGTGATATATTTTCCGATCTTTGAAATATTGTTACTCCAAAAGTACTTACCTTAGAATTGTGTTCTTGGTCTTAAACATTACAGAAAAATCGACTTTATTGTATAAATTGGTCTCAGATTGATTCTTGAGTGTGTGCCTTATTTATTACCTCAGTGAATACAAATGCTTAACACTACCCTCTGATAAGCCTAACTGCTCACCCAAACTACAACAAAAAGAGCATTAGATTTATCTGCTTTTACCTCTGCATACCATTTGGGGATTCTCTGGACTCTCTGCACAGTGTACTCAGTTTGTGTACACTGTATAGAGAGCCAGCTTCCTGCACACATGCATGACATCTGGCAGTAAAATGCACCAGCGATATTTAAAAATGGATGCACTTATGTCAGATTGTTGTACCCTGAGAGTCTACATTAGTGTTCTCTGTCATCTTGGTTGCACCCTTTCCATCTCTTATTACAGCTGCATATATATATGCCGCATAACGAGTTGAGAGGTAAAGAGGTCGGAATGACTGGGCCAGAATTACAAGTTGTGCATAGTAGCCTTCCCTTTAACCATACTTTAAGAGCTACACAGGCCAAAATAGGCAACAACTATTGCAGACCTTTTTTTTCTGGGTCAAGTTCTGCTTAGTTTTCCTTATTCCTTCCTGTTTAATGCTCCCATTTACCACCGTCTTTGAGCAGGTAAGTATTAATGCATGTGGGGGGTCCGTAGCGGGTTGCAAGGTGTGGGGTCGGGGGTTCAGGAGGAGGGCCAGTAGGGTGGGGGAGGTTCTTCTACCTTGGGCCTCTTCATCTTGATTGGGGGAACTTTCTACTTTTTGAAGATTGCTTGAGGGGAGCAATGGTCTGGAGCTTAGCGCTGATGCGCTGGAGATGGGGGCCATTCTTAGCTCCCGATGCTGTTTACAGGGGTTGGCAAGAGCTTGGCTGCGCCACTGCTTGTAGGTTTGTTTTACCAGGTGCAGAATCACACCGAGTTATTCTTGGGCCAGTGTTTCTAGAATTTACATTTCAAGGACATATGTTATGTTATGTTATGTTATGTTATGTTATGTTATGTTATGTTATGTCATGTTATGTTATGTTATGTTATGGTATGTTATATTTATTCACGGCTACTCAAGAGTGTCCCGGCGCTTATGGACATTTCAGGTCCGGAAACCCCGAGCACTCAGAATCAAGCAGTATCTAACCCAGAGACACTGCTTCACCTGACGCAAAATCAGCCCCGTAGCATCTGTGGTCGTGCGATGGACTTTCTGTCTGTGATTCATAGGCATCTAACATAACAGCGATTTAAACATTGTGTGATTAATACTTTTGAAAACTATATGTAACAGTTTGAAAAATTATGCTTACAAAAAGCATGTAGCAAGCCCACAAAAAGTTATCAGTACACATATTTCGAATAACGACCCACAATATCATTCCAGAATGTTTCCCAACCCAGAGGTTGCCTAACAAAGTATCAAAACGTGGAGCCCACTGCGGCCAACAGGTGACATATCTAAAGAGAAGAAGGCAGTAATATCATTCAGTTTAAATTTCAGATCAGCCAGATCAGAAGTAAAGAGAACATAAAATGATGGCGCCCCCTGCAGAATGAGGTGGGGTCCCCATGGACCTCTGTCTCTTGCATTTATTCATAGGTCTTAGGTTGACTGAGTGGCCACCCGGCAGTGCTTTATTTAAGGCGGTGGTAGCAGGTGGGGCCCACTGCCACAGAGCCTATTTTTGCTCCATACATTTTGATCCAGAGCAACGGAGAGAAATACGCAAAAGAGGGTAAAAAGAGAAAGGCAGGGAAAACAGAGACAAACGCAGAAAGGAGGAATGAAAACGAACAGGCAACACTGAAAGTGTGTGTCTGGTGGTGGATAAAGAGTCATGAGGTGGAATCCAGACTATTCAGCCGGTATTCGGCACCCCAACCTTTCGGAGTGCCCGCTGGCTTCTTAGCAATTCTTTGGTCCCTCCCTGGCACTTATTCTTTTACAAACTAGGCACTTAAAGGAGCATTTACCGAAATGGGGGTAACGGCCGACATTTTGCCGATGATCCAAGATCTCTGGGATGTACTGTGGGAACACTATTTTATGACGGTGGATATTCATTCACTTTTGGCCGCTTGATGGCGCTCCTACTCCATAAATACAAAAAGGTTACGCCCTGTTTCAATGAATATTGAAGTTGTACAATACATCTTGACTCGTTACGGTAAATCACAGACTGACATTTTGGAAAGACTACTTACTGTTTGATTGATTCTGACAAGTGGAGTTCTGCGGTCGAGATTAGCAGACTGAGTTGCAAAGTGGGAGATGCAGTCATTCCCATGGCTCCTTTCAGCAGTGTGCCCATAAGACCTCTTGAATGAAAAGATGGCCAGAGGTCAGAGTGGAAACCCCTGAGTTCTTTCGAAGGACTGTGGGCGACGCGTCGTGTGGTCACAGCTGGAGATTGCTCCCTTACCTGAGGTAGGGCGCATGGAGTACAAGGTGTGGTATTTTAGCTATCCCATTATTGCAAACCTATTTCCATAGCATAACCAGCTGGCTTTGTAACAGGTGAGTTACTGCATAAACACCCGTCTCTCTCCCAAATGAGATCAGACATGAATCTCAGGGTGGCACGGTGACTGCATGGGGTTCAGATATGTATAGGGGCGGACACTGCCCATCAAGTCCTGGGCACCCAGTCTGTGGTCATTCACAAATCGCACATGTACCCAGTGGCGGCTGCCCTAGTGGGCGCCAGGGTATGGGCCTATTATCTCGCTCAGCTATTGTTCAGCAGGTTACAGCTTTTACATGAAAACAAACGATCTCACAAATCGTTTGAATCTAAAAGTTGCAATATTAACAGAAGAGGGCTAAACAGCTGTATTGAGCATGTGTCAGTGGGGGCTGTTACAGTCCGGCCTCACTCAGACACAATGCATACCTGACATGCTGCACTAGGGTCATACAGTGCAGCATGTGTGATAATTGAGCTTCAAGGTTTGTCAATAACAAGTCCTCTTGCCCTATCAGAAACTGGAATAGAGGAAAATGTCTATCTCAATACCGTCAACCCTATTCCAGCTTCTGATTGGGTGAAAGCTCGAGGGCTTGCCACTGGTGTGCTCAGACGGAAGGGTGAGCCAGAAATCGTGGGGCTGCCCCAGGTCAGTTTTTGTGCTAGAGTGTGTGCTTGTCTTTGTGCTGGGGAGGGCATGTCTTTGTGTGCATGTATGTATGTTTGTATGTGTGAGAGTCTCGTTAAGTGTGTGTGTGTGTGATTTAAAAGCCTGTGAAGGGGTTACCAAGGCTGAGGCCGGGTGCTGCAGGGTACATTTGGGGCTCGAGGCTTCCCACCACTTCCAAAATCCATCAACCGACAGTGAAGGATTGCAATCTTGACTAGTCCTACTGACTCAAAACATTTATAGGAAAGTACAGCAGTGACGAAACAACAAGAAGCCCTGGATGGCCTAGGGTATTACTCACGACAGACTGCCAATACTGTGTGATCCCTGCTACTGTCCTATCCTGAACTACCTTCGTCACATACCCGAAGTTTGGGTCTGTAGTTAGTGATGGCCCTCCTATTCTCTCATTTAGGACATTCATATCAGGGTTGGGCTGTGGAACAGTGCAATTTAGGCACCACCCCACTTACGTCATCTAGATACATTTATGCGCTAGAATACAACATTTGTACACAAGTGTGGTATAACGTAACTAGTGTGTGTGAAGTAACGGAGGCACTCAGGTTCAGTTTAGCAGTAATCCTTTAATTATCTAAGGAGCGCAGGTGGACACATCCATCTTCCAGTCCACCAGTAACAATCTCCTTCTACAACATTCAGAAGAACAGAACATACACTTGAATGGAAACATTCCATCAATGTCACGAGGATGTAAGGAGGCAACCTAGTTGCCAAGCAACACAACAGTATGTGACTTCTTTTTAAATAAAAGGTGTGCAACTACTGAAACCACTGAGGATTTACATGTAACTGTGTGAGGCTAACTTATAGACTAATGTAATGATGTTAATATACATGTAGTCGTGTTTATCATACATCATGAACCCTCACAGATTTACAATACTGTAAGGCGCTTCAATGTTGATCCTCGAGCTAACTTAGCTTGACATTAGACCTCAAACTGAAATGTTTGCTTTAACATTGCTGGTGTGCTGTCTTCTTTCCTCTGTAGGCGCGATATCATGATCCTTGTTAGCTAGTGAAAGACCTATTGTTGTGTATTAGACGTCTGACAGTGAGGCCTGGGAGAAGAAAGCTGGCAGCGAATGAGGGGCAATGATGTTGAGAGAAAAGCCTGCTGTTCATGGTGCACCTGCGAGGATGTAACATGCAACGCCAGTGGACGCATGCCTAGTTTCACAGAGATGGGAAGCTGAAGGGGTCTATCGACTACCCTAAAACTGCTGTTGGATTGAATCTCAGTTGTGGGAACAAGATATGAACGTTCTAGAAGCTGCAAATGTCATTTTTAATCATTGTTTCATAGTTAGACATACTTCATCCTGACTCTGAGAGGGAAAAGATCTTTCTCTGCTGGTCTTTTTCCGAGTGCAAGCTTCATGCTGAGCACTCATCCTAACTCGTGAACTTCTAATGAAGTTCTATATTGTGCTAGCGCCATCTATGCTTTCCCTTTAGAATTGCTCTCAAATCTGGTTTTAGTTTATGGTTAAACTAGAGAAGGGTAGTTCCTTTATGAAGCACCAGATTGCAACTATTTGCATTTTTTGTATTGTGCTTTTACTATTTTCTACCTCGTATCATTCTGACCTAACTTAGTGGTACATTTCGGTCTTCAAACTGCATTATTATATCTTTTGAGTTTATTCCTACTTTGCATATATACTGGATGGTGCTAAAGTAAACCTTTACAGTTACAATTATTGATTCCTGGTCATCATTGTGGAGTCACATTGACTTCAAAGAATTGAAATGCATTTCTGATGTTTGCTCTCTTACAACGCTTCAAGTCGTCTAACAAAGGTCCAAATGACCAATGGGAAAATATATTTGATTATTTCACTAAGAGATTGAGGTTCAGATACCAATGCTTGATCAGCTGCAAGAACTCTGAAGCAAGTGCAATAATATGCACCCAGCAATGTGTCCTAACCCAAACAAGGCTTAGTGCCTTATTTAGAGTTTGGCAGACAGGGCGCTCCACCACAAATGTGGCAAAGTACCCTGTCCATGAACCTCTTGGTCCATCCACTCAATTTAGGGTCAGTGAATCGTCATGTGGTGCCTCTTCTGCCGTTGGGGGCAGAAACCTTAGACTAACTACCTCATGGACATTGGGCCGCCGCTCTAAGTACTTCAGACCATCAGACCTATTTTGGGCGGACATTCAGACATAATTGTTTCCTATTTTGGGACCAATATGAAAAGCCTGGGGGTTCAGAACAAGAAAACATAAAAATTACGTCCATATGCTGGGAGACCAAACCAATAGTGTTTTATTTGTCAAAAACAAACTCCTAATTCAATAGTCTGCTTGTAAAAAGCAAAGAATGTTACTGAATGTCCACAATAAATATGGCGGCTGCTTAGAAAAGCTACAGCGCCTTCAGAGGAACAGCAATTGGGTGGCTCCTTTGGAAGAACAGAGAACTCTACCAGGCATGCAGAGATCTCTAACTTTGTGAAAGTACCTGAAACCGTCTACCCTGTTTAGGGCGAATGTTAACAGAATCTGACTCGTTCTTCTAGATCACTTCCCAGGTATACACTAGGTGCAGCTATGGGGCGTGGCACCGGCGTGTTGCGTGATGGCTGCCTGCTGAGGGAGCTCCGCAGGCTAGACTGCAACATTCAACAAATACCATCCTTAAAACTCAGTCTGAGTTCGAGGCAAATATATGCCCTGATTGCTAGACTTTCTTCTGCTCAAAAGGATGCATTTTGCGACCTTGAAATTGGCGTAGAACCCCCAAGCTGAGGAGCGGCGCGGATCGGCAGAGCTGCCGAGAAAATGGCCGCCGCGATCTGAATCGAAGCCGCGGGTGCGGACCATATCCGGAGGTCGTGAGGCTGCTGTGACATCACCGGCTGCGAGCGAGGAGCCCCGCGCGGCAGGGACACTATCGTGAGGTGGCTTTTGGGCGTTTATTGGTCCGCGCATGCTGCGAGGCAGGAGCGGTAATCACCGTCTGCTGAAGGCCGGAGGAGCAGGCAGCTGTTAACTGACGAGCGGCAGAGGGACGCGGTTGCGGAGGCCCGCCGGAGCTGTGGATCTACCTTCCCGGAATCCAGACACAGACAAGGTAGGAGCGGTGGGGTCCTATTCGGCTGGCACCGTGCTGGGCATCGCGGGGTGGCCCGGGCCTGTTTTGCAGCTAAATGGGCTGTGGGACCTGTGGCTAGCACCACGCTTGCATGGGCCTGTGCGGGAGGTTTGGGTCTAGCCGGCCCCCTTCAAATAAGGCGCTCCCCCCTACATTGCTGCTGCGGGTTTGGTGCAGCACGCGGAGGGCTACGAGCATCGTCTGACCCCCGCCTTGCAGTGAACGCGGGGGGCTGTTTAGTGCGGTGTGTGGGCTGTCCAGCTCTGCCTTCCCTTTGCGCAGCGAGCGGGTCGGAGCCTTCTCACGCAGCGCTCATCTCTGGCTGGTGACCACATTGCTAATGTATACCCACCCCCTGGGGAACACTGTCAGGAGTGATTCAAGTGCTGCCTGAAACAGACTGATCAGGGCGGAAAAGACTGCTCTCCTGTTTTTCACTGGAGGGTGAGCGATCCTGGACCGGCCCCCTTCATCTCTGTTGAATGTTGCTTGCCCTGACTCTCCGCTCACACCACTGACTGCCATACCGCCAACCAAGTATACTGCAGCCACAGACCGGTGCAGCGTCGGTGATCTGTGAATATGGGCAAAACAGAACCCAAACAAACTAAACTTCCCTTCGAGAGTAAGAGGCACATACGCTCGGCGGAAACGCCGATGGTGACGGGCGCCGTTCAGGGTGCACCAGACAATGTTGATGACCCAGAGTAGGACATGCGGTTCATATTACTCGAGGTGCGTACTGGCTTAAAAACAATCTCAGCAAGATCGATGCCCTTGCAACCAGCCTCGACGCAGTAAGAAAAAAAAAGGTAGACGTGCATGAGACCAGGTAGAATGTCTTGGAAAACAGGCTGTCGGACACGTACGACGCCATTGCTGAAACGAGGACACAGATTCTGAACATGGAGCAAGTGTTTGAGGTTATAAACTTGAAGAATGAAGATTTAGAGGCGCGGTCGCGCCGGAACAATGTTCGAATTATCGGTCTTCTGGAATCGACGGCCATCTCGAAGATGGAGATCTACATTGATAACCTCCTCCGTGAGCTGTTCGGTGTGGTGTTGTCTCCGGTTATGATCGTGGAGAGAGCGCACCGATCACTTGTTTCCCGGCCGGCCCATGGAGCGCCACCGCGCCCGATAATAGCACGCCTCTTAACTATGCGGACAGGGATGCTATACTCCGGGAAGCGAGAGCTAAAAGTCCTATCATCCATCAAGGCAACACCCTATTCTTCTTTCCGGACTACACCCCGTCTGTGCAGGCTGCTCGCAGGGCGTTTCAACCGGTAAAACGAATCTTGCAGTATGCCTCCGTCCCATACGCCATGTTGTATCCTGCCTAACTGAAAATCACTCATGAAGATAAAGCACACTTCTTTACGGACTCCAAATCGGCCCTGATATTTGCAAAACACATCTGTCCGCGCAAATCTGTCAAGACTGCCTCCCAGATTTAACCTCATCACCACCTCACAGTGATGCTGTCTGATAGTCAAACCACACTGGTGCCAATTAGGAGAGATGTTATGTATGATCACTCTGGTTGTCTCTCTTTTGTTTTGCTGTCCACTGTAGTCAATCTGAATCGCAAAGTATGATGTCGGGACACCACCAAGGCACGTTGTGGTTGGATCTTTACTCTCTTAAGACATGTCTCTAAGAGGATGGAAGGGCTGCTTCATTGGTTCTTATCATATATGTGTTCTCAGAGAGAGTTGATTATGCTATCAATGCAGTCTGGCCACCCTGCCACTCGGCGGGTGTTCGCTGCCATTCCTCCCCCCAAGAGGGTGATCCCCTACCTGGTTGTAATTCTAAATATAGTTTGGGGTAACACAGGGATGGGGAGGGGATTGTTTTCTCGACTTAATTGGGAGGTTGTAGTGGGAGGGGGTGAGTAGGGGGGCACCGGGCATTCGAAATTAGCCAATGTAATTATACAGCCTTGACAGAGAAAGTTCTTCACGATTGTATCGACACCATGTTTACATTTTGTACTGTTTATTGAATGCACCATGACATTCAGATGATTAATGTACCTGTATATCATGATACCACAGGGATCTATGGGTGAGAACTACAAAATAATAACGTGGAACATTAGAGTGCTGAATTCCCCAAAGAAATCCCGGCAGGTGCTTGCATATCTAAATCGCCATGGCACCCAAATCGCAATCCTACAAGAAACACACTTGACCAGGGCTTCGGCTGCAAACTTTGCACGCAACTGGGCAGGGTTTATGTTAGCCTCCTCTTACTCATCTTACGCTAGGGGGTCAGCATACTGATCAAAAAAGGTGTCCCGTTTACGCCTCACCGCACCCACACTGACGAGGAAGGCAGATGCGCAATGGTCCAGGGTAAACTGGAAGATACATTAATTACTCTCATCACCGTGTATGGTCCCATAGCTGATGAACCAGAAATATTCCATTGCATGTATAGTGAACTCTGACGGTGGCCCAGGATGGCTATAGTGTGGGGGGGACCTCAACACATACCTAGACCCTGCATTAGATAAGTCCAACCCACAGAGCAATCGCACCCCTAAAGTAGCTCGGAGTGTTAACCAGGCTATGCTGGAATTTGGACTGGTAGATGTATTGAGACTGCGTAATGCTATGACTAGAGAGGCCACACACGCCACGCCTGGGCACAACAGTTGGTCCAGACTGGACTACTGGTTGCTCAGCGAGAGTGCAGCGGAGTGGGTGACGGAGGTCACTAACCATCCACGAACGCTCTCTGAGCACAATCCCGTACAGCTCACCATATGTATCCCTACTCTAACCCGCCGCCCGTTCACATGGCGATTCCGATCGGAAGCGCTCCTTGATCCACTGTATAATGATACTGTTCGTAAGGCAATAGAAACTTACTTCCTGGAGAACAAGGGCACTGTTGCTAGTGCCGCCACATTATGGTAAGCGTTCAAAGTAACGATTCGTGGGGTCTTCATGAGCACTGCCGCCGGTATACTGAAGGATTTATGGACCCAACTTCGCAAGTTGAAAGTCACCCTATAAAGCCTCGAGAGAGATTACACAGATAACCCTTCTCTAGATACGCTATCGCGCATCCAAACTCTGCTTCATGAATACGACTCAGCTGCGGACACGGAAAAACGATACATCAACCGTAGACACGTGGCCAGGCACTATGGTGAGGGAGGGAGACCGGGCCGCACACTAGCTGGGAAAATCAAAGCGCGGGAAGACCACTACCATGTCGATAGAATAGTTGACTCTCAGGGTAGGGAGCATTACACTCCACTGAGCATATTAGAACAGTTTAGAGACTAATATGCTAGTATGTACACGTCTTGCGGGACAGGACCGGACTCCGCATCTGAGGAATATCTGGAAAACATTGCGTGCGCATGGCTGGCTGACAGTCACAGAGAGTATTTGAGTCAACCGATAGACATGGCGGATATAAAGGCCGCGATGTGTGCCCTGCCAAATACCAAGGCTCCGGGCCCGGACGGTCTAACCGTGGAATTTTATAAGGCATATGTGGACCTCCTGGCTCCATATTTACTGGAAATGTATGCTGAGGCGCATGATGCTGGTGGGCTACCTCCGTCCCTTTGGCAGGTTCTTATCATTACTCTTCTAAAAAAGGATAAGGCCCCCGATGCCTGTGAATCTTATCGGCCCCTCTCTTTGATCAACACTGATGCAAAAATATTAGCCAAGATTCTGACCACGAGACTCCAGCCATTAATGCTGTGCTTGGTACTGCCAGGTTAATTGGGATTTATACTGAAACGCTCCACCTCTCACAATTTGCAAACCATTTCCGCTATGATGCAAGTTCTCGACCCTAACCTATGCGCTGCGGCAGTCATGCTTGACGCAGCCAAAGCATTCAACTCTATAGAGTGGAACTACATGTTTCGCATTCTACAGCGCATGGTTTTTCTGCAATTGTTTTGGGGTGGGTCCGGATCTTATACGCGGATCCATCGGCCAGAATTCGAGTTGGGGAGCTAACATCTGAGGCTTTTTCTATCGAGAGAGGCACCCGACAGTGATGTCCCTTATCGCCACTGCTCTTTGCCATCGCTATTGAGCCACTGGCATGTGCAATACGGCAGAGACACAGAGAGACCGCCCTACACTTCAATCACCGGCCGGTCGGCATTTCGCTCTATGCCAATGATATGTTTTTATTTTTGAGGGAACCTGAGTGTTATTTGGTGCAGGTGCTCCGGGAGTATACCAGATTCGG
Source organism: Triturus cristatus (assembly GCF_964204655.1). Classification (NCBI taxonomy): domain Eukaryota; kingdom Metazoa; phylum Chordata; class Amphibia; order Caudata; family Salamandridae; genus Triturus; species Triturus cristatus. The sequence continues at coordinate 469,977,997 of NC_140590.1, read as the reverse complement.
ATTGATCTCAGGCCTCACCATCAACTGGGAGAAATCACTCATTATTCCCCTGACAGCAATCACCTTGGCACCTACTTTGGAATACCCGATAATATGGACTGCAGACCCAGTGAAGTATCTGGGAATCTGGGTCCACCGGGACCCTGAGATAGTGGTTAGGGCGAACTATGAACGGGCCTGCACCACACTGGATCGCCACATAGATATGTTAAATGGTAGCGGCAGTTTCAGTCGATAACCTTTTAAGTATTGCCCGGCGGTAATCGCCTCTCATACCACTCGATAATTTACCAATGAAAGAGGCAGGCGCCGGAGACTGGAAGGCAGGAAACAAAGTTTTATTCCGTCGGAGCAGAACACATCAGATCAGACAGCAAGGTATCGTCACGAGGTGCTCTAACTGCATCTCTGAGACCTGGTCTCTTATACACAGGTGCTTTATTACATATGGTACATTCTTATTGAGACTTTGATGTACGGAAAAACATTCCTTGGAACCCCCACTTCAAGCTCGTTCCCACACATATCTACAGTAGAAGTCCCCACCCCACCCACAGTAGGAGATGGCTATCACGCAGCTGGACATTCCGCCAATTCCCGGGGGTGTGTGCAACCGGCCGGGTCTCAGGGGGTAGGGCCTTTGATCCACCGTAATCCCTTTGATGTGGGGTGTTTCCCTTACAGTAGGGGCAATAAACTGCATCCGCAGGGCTAGGTGATGGCCTGGGATCGGTTCGGACAATGGGGCGCAGAGGAAGGGGGTTTATCAAAGAGGGGCATGACCATGTATGGGATGTCGGTCAGGTGTGGGATGTGGTTCCATGGCAGGGTCGCGCTGAATGAGAGGGTTTATGGCCCGTGTATGAGAGAGCGGGGGTGGCCGGCGCGCGGGGGATACTTGCAGCGTCAGGGGAACGCGCTGGCGATCGACAATGAGCGGGGGAGAGAGTGGGGTGCCTAAAATGGCTGTCGTGTGCTCGCTGTGCGTGGCGCTGAGGAGAGGCAAGATGGCGCAGATAATGTTCAGTTTGCAAGCTAAATTTCCACAGTCCTCCCTTTTAACATATCTTGCCAGCTTGCCTGGCCGACATTTACCTTCGTTAACCTTCAGCTATAATATCGTTAATGTCTTTCGTACATTCCTTAAAGATACAGAGTTTTTAGGGCAGGCAGGAGTAATCTGACACATTTGCTCATAGTTACATACAGGTGATAAAGTAGGCGAGGAGGTAGTACATACAAAGTTACATCAGCTGTGCCGCATGTCAGGCCCAGGGACAGGACTAACTACCTCATGGACATTGGGCCGCCGCTCTAAGTACTTCAGACCATCAGACCTATTTTGGGCGGACATTCAGACATAATTGTTTCCTATTTTGGGACCAATATGAAAAGCCTGGGGGTTCAGAACAAGAAAACATAAAAATTACGTCCATATGCTGGGAGACCAAACCAATAGTGTTTTATTTGTCAAAAACAAACTCCTAATTCAATAGTCTGCTTGTAAAAAGCAAAGAATGTTACTGAATGTCCACAATAAATATGGCGGCTGCTTAGAAAAGCTACAGCGCCTTCAGAGGAACAGCAATTGGGTGGCTCCTTTGGAAGAACAGAGAACTCTACCAGGCATGCAGAGATCTCTAACTTTGTGAAAGTACCTGAAACCGTCTACCCTGTTTAGGGCGAATGTTAACAGAATCTGACTCGTTCTTCTAGATCACTTCCCAGGTATACACTAGGTGCAGCTATGGGGCGTGGCACCGGCGTGTTGCGTGATGGCTGCCTGCTGAGGGAGCTCCGCAGGCTAGACTGCAACATTCAACAAATACCATCCTTAAAACTCAGTCTGAGTTCGAGGCAAATATATGCCCTGATTGCTAGACTTTCTTCTGCTCAAAAGGATGCATTTTGCGACCTTGAAATTGGCGTAGAACCCCCAAGCTGAGGAGCGGCGCGGATCGGCAGAGCTGCCGAGAAAATGGCCGCCGCGATCTGAATCGAAGCCGCGGGTGCGGACCATATCCGGAGGTCGTGAGGCTGCTGTGACATCACCGGCTGCGAGCGAGGAGCCCCGCGCGGCAGGGACACTATCGTGAGGTGGCTTTTGGGCGTTTATTGGTCCGCGCATGCTGCGAGGCAGGAGCGGTAATCACCGTCTGCTGAAGGCCGGAGGAGCAGGCAGCTGTTAACTGACGAGCGGCAGAGGGACGCGGTTGCGGAGGCCCGCCGGAGCTGTGGATCTACCTTCCCGGAATCCAGACACAGACAAGGTAGGAGCGGTGGGGTCCTATTCGGCTGGCACCGTGCTGGGCATCGCGGGGTGGCCCGGGCCTGTTTTGCAGCTAAATGGGCTGTGGGACCTGTGGCTAGCACCACGCTTGCATGGGCCTGTGCGGGAGGTTTGGGTCTAGCCGGCCCCCTTTAAATAAGGCGCTCCCCCCTACATTGCTGCTGCGGGTTTGGTGCAGCACGCGGAGGGCTACGAGCATCGTCTGACCCCCGCCTTGCAGTGAACGCGGGGGGCTGTTTAGTGCGGTGTGTGGGCTGTCCAGCTCTGCCTTCCCTTTGCGCAGCGAGCGGGTCGGAGCCTTCTCACGCAGCGCTCATCTCTGGCTGGTGACCACATTGCTAATGTATACCCACCCCCTGGGGAACACTGTCAGGAGTGATTCAAGTGCTGCCTGAAACAGACTGATCAGGGCGGAAAAGACTGCTCTCCTGTTTTTCACTGGAGGGTGAGCGATCCTGGACCGGCCCCCTTCATCTCTGTTGAATGTTGCTTGCCCTGACTCTCCGCTCACACCACTGACTGCCATACCGCCAACCAAGTATACTGCAGCCACAGACCGGTGCAGCGTCGGTGATCTGTGAATATGGGCAAAACAGAACCCAAACAAACTAAACTTCCCTTCGAGAGTAAGAGGCACATACACTCGGCGGAAACGCCGATGGTGACGGGCGCCGTTCAGGGTGCACCAGACAATGTTGATGACCCAGAGTAGGACATGCGGTTCATATTACTCGAGGTGCGTACTGGCTTAAAAACAATCTCAGCAAGATCGATGCCCTTGCAACCAGCCTCGACGCAGTAAGAAAAAAAAAGGTAGACGTGCATGAGACCAGGTAGAATGTCTTGGAAAACAGGCTGTCGGACACGTACGACGCCATTGCTGAAACGAGGACACAGATTCTGAACATGGAGCAAGTGTTTGAGGTTATAAAGTTGAAGAATGAAGATTTAGAGGCGCGGTCGCGCCGGAACAATGTTCGAATTATCGGTCTTCTGGAATCGACGGCCATCTCGAAGATGGAGATCTACATTGATAACCTCCTCCGTGAGCTGTTCGGTGTGGTGTTGTCTCCGGTTATGATCGTGGAGAGAGCGCACCGATCACTTGTTTCCCGGCCGGCCCATGGAGCGCCACCGCGCCCGATAATAGCACGCCTCTTAACTATGCGGACAGGGATGCTATACTCCGGGAAGCGAGAGCTAAAAGTCCTATCATCCATCAAGGCAACACCCTATTCTTCTTTCCGGACTACACCCCGTCTGTGCAGGCTGCTCGCAGGGCGTTTCAACCGGTAAAACGAATCTTGCAGTATGCCTCCGTCCCATACGCCATGTTGTATCCTGCCTAACTGAAAATCACTCATGAAGATAAAGCACACTTCTTTACGGACTCCAAATCGGCCCTGATATTTGCAAAACACATCTGTCCGCGCAAATCTGTCAAGACTGCCTCCCAGATTTAACCTCATCACCACCTCACAGTGATGCTGTCTGATAGTCAAACCACACTGGTGCCAATTAGGAGAGATGTTATGTATGATCACTCTGGTTGTCTCTCTTTTGTTTTGCTGTCCACTGTAGTCAATCTGAATCGCAAAGTATGATGTCGGGACACCACCAAGGCACGTTGTGGTTGGATCTTTACTCTCTTAAGACATGTCTCTAAGAGGATGGAAGGGCTGCTTCATTGGTTCTTATCATATATGTGTTCTCAGAGAGAGTTGATTATGCTATCAATGCAGTCTGGCCACCCTGCCACTCGGCGGGTGTTCGCTGCCATTCCTCCCCCCAAGAGGGTGATCCCCTACCTGGTTGTAATTCTAAATATAGTTTGGGGTAACACAGGGATGGGGAGGGGATTGTTTTCTCGACTTAATTGGGAGGTTGTAGTGGGAGGGGGTGAGTAGGGGGGCACCGGGCATTCGAAATTAGCCAATGTAATTATACAGCCTTGACAGAGAAAGTTCTTCACGATTGTATCGACACCATGTTTACATTTTGTACTGTTTATTGAATGCACCATGACATTCAGATGATTAATGTACCTGTATATCATGATACCACAGGGATCTATGGGTGAGAACTACAAAATAATAACGTGGAACATTAGAGTGCTGAATTCCCCAAAGAAATCCCGGCAGGTGCTTGCATATCTAAATCGCCATGGCACCCAAATCGCAATCCTACAAGAAACACACTTGACCAGGGCTTCGGCTGCAAACTTTGCACGCAACTGGGCAGGGTTTATGTTAGCCTCCTCTTACTCATCTTACGCTAGGGGGTCAGCATACTGATCAAAAAAGGTGTCCCGTTTACGCCTCACCGCACCCACACTGACGAGGAAGGCAGATGCGCAATGGTCCAGGGTAAACTGGAAGATACATTAATTACTCTCATCACCGTGTATGGTCCCATAGCTGATGAACCAGAAATATTCCATTGCATGTATAGTGAACTCTGACGGTGGCCCAGGATGGCTATAGTGTGGGGGGGACCTCAACACATACCTAGACCCTGCATTAGATAAGTCCAACCCACAGAGCAATCGCACCCCTAAAGTAGCTCGGAGTGTTAACCAGGCTATGCTGGAATTTGGACTGGTAGATGTATTGAGACTGCGTAATGCTATGACTAGAGAGGCCACACACGCCACGCCTGGGCACAACAGTTGGTCCAGACTGGACTACTGGTTGCTCAGCGAGAGTGCAGCGGAGTGGGTGACGGAGGTCACTAACCATCCACGAACGCTCTCTGAGCACAATCCCGTACAGCTCACCATATGTATCCCTACTCTAACCCGCCGCCCGTTCACATGGCGATTCCGATCGGAAGCGCTCCTTGATCCACTGTATAATGATACTGTTCGTAAGGCAATAGAAACTTACTTCCTGGAGAACAAGGGCACTGTTGCTAGTGCCGCCACATTATGGTAAGCGTTCAAAGTAACGATTCGTGGGGTCTTCATGAGCACTGCCGCCGGTATACTGAAGGATTTATGGACCCAACTTCGCAAGTTGAAAGTCACCCTATAAAGCCTCGAGAGAGATTACACAGATAACCCTTCTCTAGATACGCTATCGCGCATCCAAACTCTGCTTCATGAATACGACTCAGCTGCGGACACGGAAAAACGATACATCAACCGTAGACACGTGGCCAGGCACTATGGTGAGGGAGGGAGACCGGGCCGCACACTAGCTGGGAAAATCAAAGCGCGGGAAGACCACTACCATGTCGATAGAATAGTTGACTCTCAGGGTAGGGAGCATTACACTCCACTGAGCATATTAGAACAGTTTAGAGACTAATATGCTAGTATGTACACGTCTTGCGGGACAGGACCGGACTCCGCATCTGAGGAATATCTGGAAAACATTGCGTGCGCATGGCTGGCTGACAGTCACAGAGAGTATTTGAGTCAACCGATAGACATGGCGGATATAAAGGCCGCGATGTGTGCCCTGCCAAATACCAAGGCTCCGGGCCCGGACGGTCTAACCGTGGAATTTTATAAGGCATATGTGGACCTCCTGGCTCCATATTTACTGGAAATGTATGCTGAGGCGCATGATGCTGGTGGGCTACCTCCGTCCCTTTGGCAGGTTCTTATCATTACTCTTCTAAAAAAGGATAAGGCCCCCGATGCCTGTGAATCTTATCGGCCCCTCTCTTTGATCAACACTGATGCAAAAATATTAGCCAAGATTCTGACCACGAGACTCCAGCCATTAATGCTGTGCTTGGTACTGCCAGGTTAATTGGGATTTATACTGAAACGCTCCACCTCTCACAATTTGCAAACCATTTCCGCTATGATGCAAGTTCTCGACCCTAACCTATGCGCTGCGGCAGTCATGCTTGACGCAGCCAAAGCATTCAACTCTATAGAGTGGAACTACATGTTTCGCATTCTACAGCGCATGGTTTTTCCGCAATTGTTTTGGGGTGGGTCCGGATCTTATACGCGGATCCATCGGCCAGAATTCGAGTTGGGGAGCTAACATCTGAGGCTTTTTCTATCGAGAGAGGCACCCGACAGTGATGTCCCTTATCGCCACTGCTCTTTGCCATCGCTATTGAGCCACTGGCATGTGCAATACGGCAGAGACACAGAGAGACCGCCCTACACTTCAATCACCGGCCGGTCGGCATTTCGCTCTATGCCAATGATATGTTTTTATTTTTGAGGGAACCTGAGTGTTATTTGGTGCAGGTGCTCCGGGAGTATACCAGATTCGGATTGATCTCAGGCCTCACCATCAACTGGGAGAAATCACTCATTATTCCCCTGACAGCAATCACCTTGGCACCTCCTCTGGAATACCCGATAATATGGACTGCAGACCCAGTGAAGTATCTGGGAATCTGGGTCCACCGGGACCCTGAGATAGTGGTTAGGGCGAACTATGAACGGGCCTGCACCACACTGGATCGCCACATAGATATGTTAAATGGTAGCGGCAGTTTCAGTCGATAACCTTTTAAGTATTGCCCGGCGGTAATCGCCTCTCATACCACTCGATAATTTACCAATGAAAGAGGCAGGCGCCGGAGACTGGAAGGCAGGAAACAAAGTTTTATTCCGTCGGAGCAGAACACATCAGATCAGACAGCAAGGTATCGTCACGAGGTGCTCTAACTGCATCTCTGAGACCTGGTCTCTTATACACAGGTTTATTGCTTTATTACATATGGTACATTCTTATTGAGACTTTGATGTACGGAAAGACATTCCTTGGAACCCCCACTTCAAGCTCGTTCCCACACATATCTACAGTAGAAGTCCCCACCCCACCCACAGTAGGAGATGGCTATCACGCAGCTGGACATTCCGCCAATTCCCGGGGGTGTGTGCAACCGGCCGGGTCTCAGGGGGTAGGGGCTTTGATCCACCGTAATCCCTTTGATGTGGGGTGTTTCCCTTACAGTAGGGGCAATAAACTGCATCCGCAGGGCTAGGTGATGGCCTGGGATCGGTTCGGACAATGGGGCGCAGAGGAAGGGGGTTTATCAAAGAGGGGCATGACCATGTATGGGATGTCGGTCAGGTGTGGGATGTGGTTCCATGGCAGGGTCGCGCTGAATGAGAGGGTTTATGGCCCGTGTATGAGAGAGCGGGGGTGGCCGGCGCGCGGGGGATACTTGCAGCGTCAGGGGAACGCGCTGGCGATCGACAATGAGCGGGGGAGAGAGTGGGGTGCCTAAAATGGCTGTCGTGTGCTCGCTGTGCGTGGCGCTGAGGAGAGGCAAGATGGCGCAGATAATGTTCAGTTTGCAAGCTAAATTTCCACAGTCCTCCCTTTTAACATATCTCGCCAGCTTGCCTGGCCGACATTTACCTTCGTTAACCTTCAGCTATAATATCGTTAATGTCTTTCGTACATTCCTTAAAGATACAGAGTTTTTAGGGCAGGCAGGAGTAATCTGACACATTTGCTCATAGTTACATACAGGTGATAAAGTAGGCGAGGAGGTAGTACATACAAAGTTACATCAGCTGTGCCGCATGTCAGGCCCAGGGACAGGAGGAGGGGAGTTTGTTTGAGCACAAATAGGATACTGTAAAGCAAACAGGATGTTTCTGGCAAAACAAGGGATATTTCGTACATTACTTAAGGCCCAGACTTCGTGTGGATCGAAAATAGTCAGTATAGTCGTGTACATGGCTGGTGTTGTATGAATGTCACTATACAAAGTTACATTTTCTTAACTTCTCAGTGTACAGTCGGAAGTGATTGATGCAACATCATGAAAACTTGATAGGAAGATAGTTAATATAAAAAGGTGGTTGGGAGAGGATTTTCAACTTGACATGGGTTCTTCTTTCCAGTGTCCTTTTTTTATAAAGAGCCATCACTGGTAAGCTCTTATTGTTGTTCTTCTTTCGTTTGCACTGTTGAGCACCGGCGGTGGAGCTAAGGTCCAGCTCAAATCCAATTTCTCACGTGGCAGGGTGTGACCATTCACTGTTCTCCGATCACAGCCCTGTTCCTTAACACAGTTCACCATAGGTACTTTGAGACAGGGTACCTGCTTTTTGTTCTTCTGTAGGTAAGTCAGATTCATAATCCATATAAAAGAGGGAGAGAGAGAGAAGGGTGTGACGTGCTTCGGGATGCCGAGGGAAGAGGGGGTGGAGTGGGATCGGATCAAAAATGCGGACCAAGGGGAGCAGAATCTTCCAGCACTGGGCCCATCAATCGGGCCCGACGGGTTGAGACTTCAGGCACGCTGGTCAGTGAGCCCTTCGCGCTTATCATCCTGATAATGGTGTCTCGTCTCACGCCCTTTTTGCTTCGTAGCTTCCCCCTTGGTCGATGTCATAGATGTTCCATGGTCTGCAGCCAGGCTGTGCGTCACGTCCGACCCCTCCCTTCCGATGGCAGCACGTTATCTTTAAATGAGTACAAGAAACAAAATCTTAGAGAGTTGGCAGGGAAGACATTTACATACTTCATCCTCTCTCCCAACCACCGAGTAGTTGCGGACATGCTTTTATCGGTTGCTGTATGATTGATGTCTGTTAACTCTGATGTTAGTGTGTGTGTTACTAATCTATTAATCATTGCTGTGGTGCAAGTTTCTGTGGGGTGTCCCTGTCCATCGTCTGGCCTTCTAGGTGCTGATTCCTGTGCCCGATACTTGTTGCAGGAAGCCTGACATCCGTCAACCTTCTAGTCTATTAAAAATTCAAACCGGCTTCTCCGGTAGAGACTCGTTCATCTCAACACAAGTTTTGGTAATACACATCTTCCTCCGAGGACTACTAAGTTTATGAAAAAGTAAGTGCGAGGTGCTACTGTCATGCGTTCACGAGTATCCTTTTTCGGAGAGGAACATAAGCTAAGCATTATTTTTTGCTGGGGACAATAGGTAACCCTTTATCAGTTTAGGCGATGTATTATTAGAAAATAGGGTCATCAGCTGTTTCGTTCAAAGTACTCTGAGACAGCTAGTATAGGGCTGGGGTTATCTTTGGGAGAACAGGGTGCTTTAGACGTTCTATTTCGGGGTAATTGGTCAGGGGTAATTCTGGGTGGTGGAGATGGTGTCTTCTAAAAAAAATAAAAACCACTGACATATAGTCCCCGTGCTGAGGGCCAGATTGGGAGACATCAGTCGTCTTACCTGTCCTTTCTTTCTCAGCCGATTAAGCTCAACATTTGCAAAAAGGAGAGGTAGTAACGTGGTAAAGTATGGTCGTTTTTGTTTCTGTCAATTTGTTCGAACACCACCGTGTTTCAGGCCAATTATACACTTACCGAAGAGGTATGTGTCGTTAATTTATTCAAGAAGAAAGAGGGCAAGAAAGAGCCTTTTGTGAGGGAGGGGGAGAGAGAGAGAGAGAGAGAGAGAGAGAGAGAGAGAGAGAGAGAGAGAGAGAGAGAGAGAGAGAGAGAGAGAGAGAGAGAGAGGGGTGTGCATCAAGTAGGCTATTTGGCATACATACGACACAAAACGAGAGAGACATGGGTAAGATAATAGGCCACTTGGTGCACACACAACATGGAGTAGCATGGGTCTGTTCCATGTAAGAAAACACAAGCGGGGAAAAGACATAAATTCGGTGATCACGTACACACAAATGCCGGATAGGGTGTGACAGTACATGCATCAAGCGCAGAAACTTAAGACGGAGACTCAGGGCTACGTTGAGTATGGGGACCTCTCCTTTCCTGTCCTCTTTTCCTATGCATGCTGCGTACTTTCAGTATTTTGTAGTTTATCCCAGGGGGTGTCGGACCCTTTATTCTCCTCCCTTTGATCGGTGGGCGAGCACTTCAATCATACAGTGACGCTCTCTTCAAGTGACCCAAGCATGAAATGCATACACATTCATGCCGTATAATCGTAGCACGCACGCACAATCATATCATACAGTTTTTCATGTTCCCAATGGTGGTCTGTACTTTACGCACTATCTCACAATCGTTTGTCTATGTTTTCCCTGATATTGAACTTGGTGCGGTCATTGTCCACTCCACTCTTCAGTCGGAACTTCGTCGTGACCTATAGAGGGGAAAAAAGAGGGGAGGGGATGTGCAGTATTCAAAAGTACCCTAGCGCGCGCAGACACGAAAAAGTTCTACTTACCACGTACCAGGCTAGTCGCAGGAATGGGTAATACCACAGACCTATTATTCTTTTTGTCCGAGACAAAGATGCTCTAATTTATTCATTTCCTAAATTCGGGTTCCCTTGTCATACATGCATTTCTCAATCGGTCGTGTATTAAGGTGCAAGATACCATACCTTGCGTTCGGCATATACCCTGAGCTATGGTTGACCATTGTTTAACAACTCTTGGAAAAAGATAGGTGTGATGGGTACAAATTCCGTTAATCAAAAAGATTCAGGCAAATGGGGACTGCATTATCTGTTTTCTATTGCTATGGAGTAACAATCATTTATTCAAAAGAAGAAATCTTTATCAACCTATGTGATTAGTCATGACACTGATTCCGTAATTCTTTCAAGAGGCCCTTTATTTTAAACAATGTCAGTATACAAGATACGGGCCTACAACCGTTCAGGCCGGCCACGGCGTGAGAGGCGTCGAGTGTCATGAGCAACACTACTACGGCATAAAATCGGTTCCCTCCCCGCCCCTCCCCGACCACCATGTGTGGAAGCATCGCATATATATATATATATATATATATATATATATATCTCTTTTTAACACAAATGTCACGTGACTGGAACGCCAAAAGGGTTTGTAGGCCTCTCCTACATCGGCGCCATCTTGGGGCGAGGTCGGGCCAGAGTACAGTCTAAGTCTTTCCATGAATTAGCTGTTGGACCAGAATTCCTTTTGGTAGTTCGAGAACTTTCGTTAGCGTCAACTTTGCGTCAGCATGGCGTCACTGCGACCCCGTAGAAATGCCATGGTTCGTTCTTGGGGCGGGGCAGCAGGCGGGTTCTTCCGCCGACGCTTCGAACCAGTATTTCTCACTGCACCAAGCGGAGGCAAGGTGGCTGCCGTCCGGGGCAAAGAGCAATGGCGGCGGTTTGTCCTTACCGGAAGTCCGTGGGAGTCGAGTGTCAAATGACTCCAGCCGATTCTGCAAAGCTGAGGGGAGCATTTTGTCAAGGGTGGGGCCCACGCCCAAGCAGACAAGCTTTCGAGTCCAGAATTGTCTCACGGTGGGCTTAGGCCTGGATCCGGAGGAGCCGACCGCCGGAGTCAAAAGGCAGCAGCAGTAGCAGCTCTTCGGTACAGCCACCGGGTGGGTCCAGTAGCAGCGACAGCAGAAGTTCGGATGGTATCGCCACCGGGATGATTCCAGTAGCAGCAACGACAGCAGTTTGGATGGTATCGCCACCGGGGTGGGTCCCCGATTACTTGGCTGCGGGGGCCCACTCCTCGCGTCGGGCGCTAGTGGCGATCCTGGTGAACCCGTGCTTGGGCGGTTGTCCGGTGGTCGCGTGCAGCGGCAGGGTGCAGCTCAGCTGGCCGGTGAGTCAAAGACGGTTGGGTGCAGCTTAGCTGGCCGGCGAGTCAAAGACGGTTGGGTGCAGCTTAGCTGGCCGGCGAGTCAAAGACGGTTGGGGTGCCCTCATCTGCTGGCGAGCCTCCACCTGGGGAGGTGGGGGAGGCCTGTCCGCGGCGCTTCCCCCGGCCAGGGCACCCCTCCGTTATTGAAGAAAGAAGAAAAGAATGGGAAGATCCGCCCAGCGTGGCAGACTCCATCTTGGCGCTGTTAGAGTTTTGGCGCTTCGTATAGCCTCCGGCCTATTCGCACAACCGTCCGCCACTGAAGTCGATGGATTTGGCATGGTTTTTATAGCCCAGAGCTGACTAAAAGGACCGCCCAAAACAGGCCAATGTTGCAATTTCGAGGAAGGAGAGGCGAGGACGGTGTCACGTGGACGTTAAGGCTTTGGGATGGAGGTTGCAGCAGACTGTCATGTAAATAGTTGTTTTAAAACGTGTTTTAACCTGTTTACCCTGTTGGTGTGTTTGTTATATCTTATAAGTTATTAAAATGTTATAACTATACTACTTCGTTGGAGTGTTTGTACATATTTGCAATCTGGCGACGAGCACAAGGAGGTTACTGCGTAATCGGAAAAATAACATAGCCCAATTGCGCGCGATCTAACCCTAGTTTGGTGACGTCGATGGTGGGTGTCAGCAGGCTTCCGTTTGTGCAGGATTTTGTCATGCTTATTGGGCGGGGTGGGCAGTAGGGCAGACATGTTTAGGTAGCGAGAGTAATGGAGTCGGGCTACCTCGTGGCCGTCTCGACCGTGAGCTTGGCTCCTTCCCTTGGTTTCATATGTCCCACAAAGGGCTATCTCCTAGCGTTACTTTAGTTTTGTAAGGTCAAAAAAGGATCCCACCAGTGCCTTTACTATTTTGTCGATTCCTGCTCGTTCATCCTTTGTTAGTCGATTCATTCTGGTGGACTCTTTCTTTCTTATCTCAGGGTCATCCAACGTTATTGCCGACGTTGTGTTCAGTACAGGAGGCTCGGCCGGCGCGGAGGCCGTGAGGACCGAGGCCCCTGTACTGCTTTCGCTCGTGTTTGGGGGTTGTGGGTGTTGCACTATTGATTGGGAGGGTGCGTATGGAGGGGGCATGTAAATGATCGGGGGACCTAATAGTAATTCATCATTCGTTCGCTGCTTAGAGGACAACTCAGGGTAGAGCAAAGAAGGGGTCCTAACAGCGTACTGGCCTGATGTTTCGGGCTCCTGTCTTAGTTTAGTTTCCCTTCTCTCCTTTATTTCTTCTTCTATCTTTCTAGCGGCAAGGTGAGCTGCTTTTCGTAATTCCTTTTCTGCTTTTACTTCTTCCCTCTTTTTCCGTTGCGTTGCTTCTTTGCGCCACATGCCGATACTGTCAAGCATAGTAGGCGTCGTCTTATTGCTACGCAGAGCTATTTCTAGCACTTCTATCTTATGGTCGTCGAAGGATCCCATCAGTGGCCACTGACTCTCGGGGTCCTTCTTGGTATATTTATGCCACAGCTTGCTATAAGCTACGGCGACTAGTCCATATTTAGTGAACATGTCCTTATTAGGGGTGCCCTCCAGTGGAGCCGGATGGTTCACCTCTAATAAGCGGTCCGGGCAGAACCAACTACCAATCAGTGGGGAGAAGATAGGCATGACGGGTTTCAACGGGGACAAAAGTCAGCACTACCTATCTTTTCACTGCTTGCAAAGACTAGACAGAATATCTCTATTCCTCGTTATTTGTAAGCAGAGAATACCTCCAAAGAACCAATATCGAACAACTAGTGTTCGGACAATCAATCAATCAATCAATGGGGAGATAAAGATAGGCACGACGGGTTACAACGGGGACAAAAGTCTGCGTTACCTACCCTTCACTATTTGCAAAGACTAGACAGAATATTTCTATTCTACGTTATTTGCAAACAGAGAATATCTCAAAGAGCACTATTCTTCAAAACAATCAATGTTCGGACAATCAATCAGTGGGGAGATAAAGATAGGCACGACGGGTTACAACGGGGACAAAAGTCTGCGTTACCTACCCTTCACTATCTGCAAAGGGAGAGAGAGAGAGTATTTCTACTCCTCCCCGTTTGTAGACAGCGAATATCTCAAAGAGAACAATCAATGAGCAATACTAGTATTTCAAAACTTCAAACAATCAATCAATTATTTCGCAATTTGTCGTGTATCACGACCTTACCCGGACCGCGTGGACAGTTTCTCGTCTTCCGCCTCCAGCGCCCGATCGTCCTCTACTCTCCGTATTTGCCGCGGCACTCCTGATGGTTCCCAGTCAGGACCGTAGATCACTCGAGAGAGAGGTCTGCTCGGAACCAGTGAAGTTCGGATGATCGGCTGCCAGACGAGGGTCTATTGGGCAGGAGCTCTCCCGATCGTTGCAGTCGTTCACTCTGTCGTCGGGACCTCTCCCACTGGATCCACGTGTCGCTGATGGGCCCCACGCTTGGGACGCCAATTGTTAAATGGTAGCGGCAGTTTCAGTCGATAACCTTTTAAGTATTGCCCGGCGGTAATCGCCTCTCATACCACTCGATAATTTACCAATGAAAGAGGCAGGCGCCGGAGACTGGAAGGCAGGAAACAAAGTTTTATTCCGTCGGAGCAGAACACATCAGATCAGACAGCAAGGTATCGTCACGAGGTGCTCTAACTGCATCTCTGAGACCTGGTCTCTTATACACAGGTTTATTGCTTTATTACATATGGTACATTCTTATTGAGACTTTGATGTACGGAAAGACATTCCTTGGAACCCCCACTTCAAGCTCGTTCCCACACATATCTACAGTAGAAGTCCCCACCCCACCCACAGTAGGAGATGGCTATCACGCAGCTGGACATTCCGCCAATTCCCGGGGGTGTGTGCAACCGGCCGGGTCTCAGGGGGTAGGGGCTTTGATCCACCGTAATCCCTTTGATGTGGGGTGTTTCCCTTACAGTAGGGGCAATAAACTGCATCCGCAGGGCTAGGTGATGGCCTGGGATCGGTTCGGACAATGGGGCGCAGAGGAAGGGGGTTTATCAAAGAGGGGCATGACCATGTATGGGATGTCGGTCAGGTGTGGGATGTGGTTCCATGGCAGGGTCGCGCTGAATGAGAGGGTTTATGGCCCGTGTATGAGAGAGCGGGGGTGGCCGGCGCGCGGGGGATACTTGCAGCGTCAGGGGAACGCGCTGGCGATCGACAATGAGCGGGGGAGAGAGTGGGGTGCCTAAAATGGCTGTCGTGTGCTCGCTGTGCGTGGCGCTGAGGAGAGGCAAGATGGCGCAGATAATGTTCAGTTTGCAAGCTAAATTTCCACAGATACATGGATAGTGCTGCTGTTGTCCCTAGCGGATCGTATCGCTATCATCAAAATGGTGTTGCTACCCCGCCTCTTGTACCTTTTTCCTAACATCCCAATACAATTAACGCAAGGGTTTTTCACCACGTTATGGACCTCTATTCTTCGGCTGATCTGGGGAAGCAAGCAGGCCTGTGTGGCCTTGGACATTATCACTCTAGATTAGACTAAAGGAGGTTTTGGTGTGCCGGACCCCTATATATATTATCTAAGTGCGCAGGCGCAATATGCGTACTATTGGGTAAACATACATGACTTCATACCCCATGTGGCAGCTGAGGACGGGGACGCCTCGCCAGTCCCTCTCCACAGTATTATCACTCATACGCGGCGTGACACTCCAAAAACAGAAATAAACACGATTGACACTACAATAGCAGCTTGGTGTGCTATTGGGCAGCTTGCGAACAAACTACCACTCTATGCCCCTGCTATGACGATAGAAAACCACGCTGTGCTCTCTGCGACGCAGGAAACCGGCGCCATGCTCTTGCTCAGGGTGGCGGGACTGACCACTATGCAAGACCTCAACCCGGGTGGCACTTTCCTGACCCCTGCAGATCTGCTGTACATTAATAATCCCACGTAACTCTTTCAATTTGCCATAAACCGCCTGAGACATGCTATTAGAACGCACTACCCCACATACCCGGCTGAACCGCCGACACTCCAATCCCTTCAAATGTTACTGATTACCCCCACGCGTAAGAAGTTGAGCACAAGACTGTACATGGCAATAAAGGACGAGAAGGTCGGTAAGCCAGACGGGAGTCTGGCAAGGCGGAATGCTGTACTGCCCATACCGATGACGCTGAAAGACTGGGAACATGTGTGTGGCCTCGCTAGCAAACTCTCCCCCAACGGGAACCTCCGCATCATACATTTTAAATAATTACACCAGACGTACCACACACCCCTTTGTTTATATAAATTTGGGCTGTGGGACAATAGCAGATGTAAACGTTGTGGGCAGATGGAGGCTGACTTAATGCATCTTGCTTGGGAGTGCAAGAGGGTGGCTTGCTACTGGGAGCGGGTGGTGCAACATATAAAAGACATGTCCGGTTCGGATAGCCAGTGTACATCTTTAGATTGCCTTTTAAGCTACGTCCCTCATGTAAAGGGTGTCCTGGGGAAATTCGTACGAATTGCTCTGCTCATGGCTAAGCGGGGAGTTGCCATAACGTGGGACAGTAGACGGGCACCAAGTGTTGCAAATTGGATTAGAGACATGGTTTATTGTAAAGAGACGTTGGAACTTTATGCGGAGGAACTGCCGATTTCCTCTAAGCCCAGAGGCATTTGGGAGCCACTACATATGTATCTGCAAAGACAGACCAGTGCAGTCACACAGAGTGCGGCGTACTGAACCCCGTATATTCAAGAGTTTCATCCGCCTTGTGGAACATTGGTTGTAGAAATCTGATTTGTTCTATTTTTTTTTTCCTGTGGTGTTGATTGATCACATGTTATACCTGGCTGTTCTGACACAAACGATAGTGTATAACGCAGTATTGGTGTTTCTTATTTTTGAAATGCAAATAAAAAGATATAAAAAAAAAACACTAGGTGCAGCTATCCACTCACCTGGACAATCACACACTGGTTATTTATCTGCATAGTAATCAGGCCCTACTGTGTACCTGATTTTAGTGCTCTCTCATTAACTGATGTTTTCACTTTCTTATCGATGCCCTTCCTGCTGCATTTGCTGTGTTCTAGTGTGGAACTGGGCATTTTTATCTGCAATCAGCACTGGCGTGCTATGTTGCCAGTTAAAAAGCAGCAGTCAGATGTGTCCACCTGCAACTACGAGGAAAGACTTGTTTCATTACCGTGCCACCAAAGGAGGCAACCAGCAGCATAAACACAGAGGAGCATATTCTCAAGGATCTATCGCCAAGTTATCAGTACTTTATCACAGCCAAAGTTGCGATAAATTGATCGCCCCATTCACAAGCTGGTGCTAACAGCCGATACCACCAGTTTACCTGCGATAGCATCCGCCAAAAAAATCGCCACAGATGACCCTGGCAACTATCGCTAATGAGATGCAGACTAGGCGTTCCCAAGCAAAAAGCCGCGACAACACCACACCGCAACATTCTCAACGACCAGCCAGATCAGCGATAAGACCACGAAACAAACAATAAGGCGCGTTAGCAGCAGGAAATTAACACCTGCTTTGACCTGGTGCAAAGTCGGACGACAACCTACACCAGAAAAGGGAGCCCAGCCCACAGCTACACCTGAAGAACAACAGATGCCATGGAGCCACTGATCATGCAGCTCAGAGCCCCAACAGGGCTACAATACCCACCGCAACCACCCCCAGGACTGCCACCCCTCTTACCCCCCCTGACCACCACAGAGGCAGCACAGACAAAGGCAGCGGACCTTCAGGAAATGCACCAGCCTCACAGACCTAACACCAGACAATGTCATTGCCCACTACAGGCACAAATTGTCTGGTGATCCTCCGCATCCTGACCATCATTGCCCACAGGCAGATGGTACCAACACAGCGTACAACCAACATCCCACCTCAGCTGCTGCCTGTGCTGCACCTGTTGGCCTCTGGTACCTCCCAATCAACAACCTCCAGAGTCGGAGGAGTCTCGCAGCCAGCCCTATTCAAGTTCCTCACACCTGTCCTGGATGCCATCATCAGCTTGTTACCCCAGTACCTATACATCCCCCACAGTTCGCAGGAACAGCTGGAGACCAAGCAAGGCTGCTACGCCATAGCTGTATTCCCCCATGTGTTGGGGCAATCCACTGCACACATGTCCTACTTGTATCCCCTGCCGACACTGCACATAATTACAGCAACAGAAAGCACATGCATTCCCATCAATGTGCAGGCAACAGTGGACCGCCGGGAAATCTTCACCAATGTCGTCGCCAACTACCCAGGCAGTGTGCATGACTCATACAACTTCCGACAGTCCATCATCAACCGGCGCTTCCAGGATGACACCTATGGAAATGCCCTGCTCGTTGGTAAGTACCAACTGAATACACCACACCCCCCCAACTCCACAATCATGCAACATACAACTCCGGAAATGCACATGTCACAGACTCATATTCAACATGCCCACCCACCAGACACGACAGCACAACTTACTATGGCAACCTGGGATGGCCATGTACATGAGCCATCAACGGCATGGCATCTCAGCCACACAGTAGCGGAATGTGGGGAGAGGTGGGACCCAGGCATGTGCCAAGGAGGTAAGTGACCCATGAATGCGAATGTACACAATACCAAGTGTGGCGGAGATGTGCTGGATAGCCTGCAGTATGCAGACCACAGACATATCCATGTCTACATGCACTGCTGGTGTTTGGAGTGTAGTGGCCAGTGGACGCAACCATGTCACCCCAGCCAGTGGGGAAGATTTTGGAAATGTAGCTTGTGACGTCCCCCCTGTAAGCATTTGCAGAGTGGGCTGGCCCGGCGTACGCCAGGCTAGCGCACCAGGCTAGCGTAGGGGTGTGAATAAAAAGCATGTAGCTCTGGGCGTGGTTCTCTTCCGGAATGCCCAAAGTGACTGCCAGGGTGGCACCTCCCAGCACACCACGAGGCTGATGCCGTCGCCGTGAGTGGTGTTGCCTGCGATCCTGTGCACCTGCTGCACCCCGGCCCGCTGGTCCCCGAACCCGTCTTGCCCGCCCCTGCGCACCCAGGCCTCACTGCTCACCTGCCGACACCGGCGTGTGTCAAAGAGGGCCCACCACGTGCCGGCGCACACTCCAAACCCAAGGCCTGCGACCTTGGCAGCCTCCTCAGACCATCGCGGCCTCTGTGACACAGGCCCGCAGTACTCCTTTCTCGTTGACATACTCCACTGGCCTACACAGCTGCTAAGTAGGTCACACATTTGGAACTGAGTCTTGATTATGCAATGGCAGAGTACACAGTTCATGGTAGATTTGATGTCACTGTACTCCCTTCGATGTGGTGCCACCAACTCCGTGCCTAGCATCCGAATGACACCTGTCTGCGGTCCCTTGCTGACTACTGTCTTCAGCCTACACAGCGGTTGAGTAGGTCACACAGTTGGAACTGAGTCCTGATTGGTGTATGGCAGAGTTCATATCATTGTACGCAAGGAGAGGAGTAAGAGGAAGACGTGGTGCAGTCCGTAGGAAAAAAGGATCCTCGTTACGGAGGTGTATGAACACTACCAACACCTGCTCTGGTGCCACTAACTCTGTGCATCACAAGCCAACGACATGTGGCTGTGGGCCCATGCTGACCGCTGCCTCCGGCCAACACTGCAGTCCAGTAGGTCAAACATTTGGATCTTAGCCTTGATTTATTTTGGGCAGAGGTTATATCATTGTACTGGCCTCATCGCAGACTGCATCCCCTTTCAGCTCTGGTGCCACTAAGTCTGTTCCCTGACATACATGGACACTTTCTGGTTGAACTTTGGTGGTGACTGAGTCTATGGACTGGGGGTTGTCTTCATCATCATGTCAGTGATACTGACTTTGTGGCAAAAACGAGGCTGTAGCATTCCACTCCTCTATTTGCCGCTTCCGGCTGGCTTCTGCCCTCTGCATCATGCCCTGGAGGACACCTTCCACTGTCCCCCGCAAACCTCCGCTACATTCACCTTGGACATCAACGAGGATCCTCTCTGCTCGCGTGGCCATATCTCACTGCACCGCAAGTCATCGTGCCGTGGCAGTGTGCCTGTGCCGGCCGCAGTGCATCCCAGGTCACTAACTCTGTGCAGCTCAAGTTATGGACCTTTCTAAATGAATATTGGATGGCCTCTGTGTCGATGGCCTGGTGCACATCAACACCATGTGTCTGTGGCCCTGTGCTATCCGCTGCCTCTGGCCTCAACTGCAGTCCACCTGGGCTCACACATTCAATCGAGTCCTGACCTGCCCGGATGTCGCATCACCGCAGGATGCACACACCACCACCGCCAGGACCAACTCCAAACAACAGGTGCCAGAGTCGGAGGTGTCTTACTACCAGACTATCAGAATTGCTCACACCTGTCGTGGGTGCCATCATCAGCTTAATACCCTGCTCAGCTCTTCAGGTGCCACTGACTCAGTGCACCACACCTCATGGACCATTGTGGTTGCATATTGGGTGAACACTGTACTATCTCCGGCTACCACCATGATGCTTCACAGTTGTTTCTGTTATGCTGGTGTTTTCTGTTTCCGCTTTAATTGTGATCACTGTTCAAGTTGTTGCCAACACCAACGACTACATGAGGGCTGTCTTACACTCACCCCACACACATCCAGCACAGGCGTCACTGTACATGTGACCCTGGCAATGAAAAGGTGTCGAGCGCACGTGCACGTAGCCAGTTCAATGAACTATGTTATGTTATGTTATAAAAAACTTGTAGAGCGCACGGACACCGGGGGGTTTCATGGCGCTAAGCTTCAGTAGTGTTAACGGCGAGAAGGCTTAAGCATATGCTTGCATGAACAGCCAGGTTTTAAGAGCTTTCCTGAAGTTTAAAAGATTATCACAGCTCCTAATCGGTAACGGTATGGTGTTCCAGAATTTAGGAGCAAGGTAGGAGAACCTGCAGCCGCCTTGTCGCTGGAGCTTGAAGCGAGGGAGGATAAGGAGATGAAGGTGGGCGGAGCGCAGATTGAGACGCGGTGTATGTTTGGAAATCATGTCGTTGATGAATTTGGGGCTCCTGCAGTGTAATGCTTTGAATATCACACAACCAGTCTTAAATGCTGTGCGTTGGGCTAAAGGTAGCCAGTGAAGTTCGGATAGGCAGGATCTAGCGGAGTGCCAGTTAGATTTTTTTTAAATTAGTCTTGCTGCCTGATTCTGAACCAGTTGGAGACGGTGAAGTAGAAACAGGGGGAGACCAAAGTAGATGGAATTAGAAAAGTCGAGACGTGAGAGGACCAAGGCGATTACAACTTGTGTGAGTGCTGAGTGAGATAATAGGTGCGAGATCTTGCGAATTTTACGCAGTTGAAAGAAGCAGGAGGAGACCACTGCCCCAACCTGTCCTTTAAGAGACAAGGCGGAGTTCGTGTTTTCGTGTGCTCATGATGTATGCATTAGGGCCCCGGGCCCTACAACATAACATTGTGCCGTGCACAGCGGACGCAGCCATGTCACCGTAGGCAACGGGTGAGACCTTGCAGATGTAGTGTTGTCGTCCCCCACTCAATACGTAAGAGGAGTGAACTGGGCCAGCATACGCCAGTCCAGCGTGGGGGTGAGGATGATTATCCTGTGGCTCTGGGTGTGGTTCAGTGCTGATAATGTGCAAAGGCATGTGCCTCTGTCGCAGTGTGTGTCTCTGTTGGGGAATGTGGGTGATCCCTGATGGGACTTAGACACCCATGTATGTGATCTAGTTTGGCTTCCACGAGGTAGAACCCCACCCGCAACTGTTCGGCCACCCCCTTCTGCCAGTCTGACACCTGGCCTTGGAATGCGATGTGTGCTTCGGTGGGCTGCTGGGAGTCAGCCGTGGTGGTGGGTGCGTCCAGCTGTGTGGTCTGTGCAGAGGGTGGGGTATCCTCGATGCAGCTGGGCTGCCCTGCTCCTGGAGGTCGATTGCCTCAGATGTCCATGAACTGTTGTAGGACGTCGGTGTCGGAAGTGTGGAGGTCCTCTTCAGCATTACTGTAGAGTTGTCTAGTCTGCTCTGCTGAAGGTGTTTGTCCCTCTGCAATGTGAAGGGGAGACGCTTGTTGACATTGTGCTGGCATGTATGTTGACGCATTGTTCAAGTGTACATAGAGACTGCATGACAATGTACATTGTGACTGGGAGGAGTAGACTTTTTGATGCGCGACAGTGGACATTTGGACTACATGACGTGGGTGAGGTTGTACACGTACATTTTCAGCTCATAGTTTCCTGCTATGTCAGATGTGATTGGTTCTTTTCTATGCACCAGCGGACCCAGTTGTGTCCTGTTTTCTGCAGTGTAAGTGTTGCACTGTGTACCACACTGTCGTCCATGTGGATGTGCTGTCATTGCTATGTGTGTGTGCTGCATTGTGGGAGAGTCGCCCCTGCAGCTGTGATTTTGCTGCCCCTTATCCCTTGGAGGCAGTGTGCCTTTGAGTTTTGTGCTTTTAACGTGCTGTGATGTTGGCGACTTGGGTCATTTGTGCTCTTGGACAGTTTTTGTACTCTTGTGCATTGTTTGTATGCAGATGTACTGTTGACATCAGTGGTTGTTTGTGTACATGGATGTGTCAGAGTGTAACCTGCTCCTTTACGGATGTGGTCCACACTCAGCCACCTCAGTGTCGTGGCATGCACAATGTCATGGTGATTGTACTCCAGCCATGCTGCTCGTCATGTTGTGTCACTTGCATTGTCAGTGTGGGTCACAAATACGCATCTTTGCTGTGTTTCGCACGGGTGCATGTGTGTGTTGTGGAATTGGTGATGTGTGGGGTGGGACCCCTTTGGGCACATGGTGGACGGGGGCCTACTTGATGTTTGTATGTGTGCTTCAGTGTGCCACGGGGATCAGGGACATGACCCAGGGTCTTTGTGGGTGTGCGGTGTGCTACACGTCGTTGTGCATGTGTGCCATTGTGCCCGTCAACCCCCGTCCCCCCAGTCCCTATTCGTTACTCACCCTGTTGATGTTGTGTCAGGTCATGTCGAGCCGTGTCCGGACTCCCGCCTCCAGGCGCCGTTGCTGCCTTCCTGGTGGCAGCGGGTTTCTGCTTGGTTAGGCTTTTCACGTCATGCCAGCGCATCTTGTCCTCCTCAACACTCCGACTGCATTCAGGATGGAATGCCATTTTTCCGTCTGTGTTGTCAATGACACGGTGGTGGTGACGGACATTTGTTGTTAGTGTTCTGTCA
The DNA here is from genome assembly GCF_964204655.1 of Triturus cristatus. Taxonomy (NCBI): domain Eukaryota; kingdom Metazoa; phylum Chordata; class Amphibia; order Caudata; family Salamandridae; genus Triturus; species Triturus cristatus. The sequence goes on along the minus strand of NC_140590.1, from coordinate 469,955,019 downwards.
CCTCCGTGACGATGATCCGGTTGTCATGCGGACTGTACCACGTCTTCCTCTTCTCCTTGGCCTTCCCCGAGCCCGAGGCTCCTTGCTGGTGGTCTGTGGGGCTTGTGGGGTTCGCGTTAACCTGGGCACTCGGTCCGGGTGCATCCATGTTGCTACGCAGTTTGGTTTTTTTGGTGTGTTTTTCTTGTTCTGCTTTTATAGTGCATTTTCCCGCAAGAGGCGTGGGAATTGCAGGCCTGTTGCTGGTTATCGCGGATTTTTGTATCGCCATTGGCCTCATCACAACCTTTTTGGCATTCGTGTTTCACTTTTTTCCGGCGTCAGGGTAATTTTAGCGCGGTCATTTTGTGCGTCATCGTGTGACTATTGCATGGTGCCACCGGCTTGGGAATACCACGTTAACACTGAGTTATTTTCCCGCAATAGACTGCGATGTGAAGAGTTGCCTTAAGCTAATTTTGCAATGGTTATCACACGTTCTTGAGAATATCCCCCAGAGTACTTCCACGCCTGTGGCCTTGACAAACGTAAAACTCTTCTTCTCATAAAACCCTTTGACCTATAATATTAGGTTCCCCACGAAGAATAAAAAGAGTTTTAAAGTGCTGGCATAAGTTAATAAAGCAATCATTCATTTAAAATTATTTTAGTCTTATGGCTTAATCTCCACCATTACAACTAGTGACAAGCGAAATCCTACCCGAGTTCATTGTGCTGCCATGTGGCTATGGCTACCGGGTTCCACTGACTCTTGCTGTGCTTGAAAGTTTGATTACTTCTGTGTTTACTAGCAAGGCCTGTCTGTGTGAGTAAGCACAGCATCCTTACAAAACAAACTACCAGAATATTATGGCCGAACTATTGTAGTGAAAAAATGTTATGACCACATTATCAAGCAACAAAAGATCACAAAGGCAAGAACTTATAGGGAAGCATATGCTTATATACTATAGTAAATCTATACTTACATATATATACTAATTTCACAATATTTTGGTTCTCGATATTTAGACTGCAAGATCTTTGTATCATATTATTTTTGTCCTTGATAGTTTGACATAAACCAAGGTGGTCACTACCAGCATTGTACCCATGAAAGTGTACCACACTTTTGTACCGAGATGCATTACCACCAATGGGAGAGTAATGACACTTCTTGGCAGTGATGCATTAACACCAATTGGAGAGTAATGACACTTCTTGGCAGTGATGCATTTACCACCAATGGGAGAGTGCCAGCACTAATCAGCAGGCATGCATTACACCCAATGGGAGTAGGAGCTCTTCTCGTGGGATGCAGACACTCAAGGACAGTGGAGCAGCGTAATTTTGGTTGCACCCTTACACGTCACAAATACTTAACATAACCATGTACTTAGCACATGTTTCCTGTGTGGCCTAACGACATTAATATAAAGTGTTGCACTTGACATCATTATTGAAGTGCACTCATTGTAGATTTAGAGAATGCTTTAACCGCATTAAATAAATATTCTTTGGAGACTTGATGAATGAACCAGCCTTGCCTATTGAAAATGTGTTTACTTTACAAACGAGAATGATTTATGTAATGCGTGCACTAATGTTTCATACATTCCATATAAAATGTAGTTCTTAGCCAAACTTACACATCTGTATTAAAGATTTTACTGTATGCCACATGCAATATGAATCTAATGTACTGACAAGTTTATATTCATTTGTCTTTGAAAGTGCACAAGGATATTAAATGTGCACCATTGATTTAATACTTTAAAGTTGTACTGACTAGGACTGTTTTCCATTCTGCATAAAATAATGTTTTCCATTTCAGCCTGGATGACTTTGTCCTTGCAGGTGCGTTGACATACAATCAATCACAGTATTCTAGGGCGCAGCTTGTCACCCATGAGGGTATTCAGGTGCTGTGCTGTGCGTTATATTCGAAGAGCTAGGTCTTGAGTCCCTTCCTGAAGTCCATCAGTGACGGTGACACACAGAGGTGGAGGGGAAGGGTGTTCCAGGATGTGGAAGCAAGGAGCGTCCTCCGCTGCAGTAGGGGTGGATGCGCAGTATCTGTGCGAGGGCGAGATGAACGCAGGTTTCTGGATGGTAGGTGGAAATTGAGGCGGGGGTTCATGTAGGCAGGTCCTTGGTCGTGGAGGGCTTTGTAAGTATGGAGGGCTGTGGAGAGCTTTGTAGGCGTGGATACATACATTTTTAGTTTGAGAATAGATACAAAACTGTACTGGCAATACATCGAGAGCCTGAGAAGAAGACCTTGGAAAGGGAACATGGAGAGCTAGAGCGTTAACTGAAGAGTCCTATTCGGCATTATTGCATCATGGCTTGGTTTAACAAGGACAATGTTGTTCCCGTGTTTAGGGTGGGGTATTTCATAAATGTTGCAGCCTACGTGAGAATGGAAAAAGACAATGGAACCCCATCTGATGCGAAAAGAGGGGTGGTATCTGAGAGATTTTAGTGCAAACAACTTGGAGTCTACACTGTCTGGGATTGCCACCACTTTTTCTTGGAATTTGAGAGGTTTAGACCTTTATGCTTCGCTTTGATTCTTTGCTGAGAGTGGCTTAGGCTAACACTCAAATTCCTCTGACCCAAGAAGACTACTTATCAAGTTTCTGAGATGCTGACACCTTTCCTTTACCTTCCTTACATCCCTTTACTTCTTGAACATTCCAGTTTTTCCTATTTTTTTCTGCATTTCCCTGAAATTTGAGATCCCTTAGACTATCAAACCATCCTCTTGGTTTTTACTTAAACTTAGATGATTCTAGATTTTACTCACATAAAGAAGAGAGAACCAGAAACTCTTCTTTTAGCACCAAATCGTGCTGTTAGTCTTTTTCATTGCTGTGACTGAACTTCTAGTTTGTCTCATACTGGTACTTATTTAATTTATTGATTTAAAAAGTTTTATTTAGCATGGACATGACCCAAGAGGGTATCAGAACGCTTTACAAATAGGCATGAATAAATAAAAGGAGACAATTAATAAAAACAAATAAATACAGAGCATGTTTGTGACAGAGACAGGCAGTCACCTCAGAGCTGATGGAGGAGGGCCAGTATAACATAAAGCCCAAAGGTCTATAAGCAATAGCATAACTAAGCAATAAAACAAGGGTGTTGAATACAACAAAATTATCAGGAACGATCCAGGATGTAGCAATGCCAAGCTGGGCAAGGAGGCCCGTACAGAGCCAGCTGACAGGACAATAGACAATAGTTAATTTCTAGTTCAGGAAAGTATTCATCAGCAAAGCTTTCATTTCTTTTTTGAAGGACACCGGTGAGGGATCCAGTCTTCTTCAGGAGGGTGGATTTCCCAGTTGTTATTCGGTATCTTTATAGCATGGTGCTAAGATCTGTGTTCCTTACCTTGACTGCTAGCTGGTAATAAATCTTCTTAACTACAGTCACTTATTCCAGGCCCTTACTGTGTAGCTAAATTGGTTACACTGTTAGTTAAAATTGGTTGTAGTAATGCTAACTCCCATCACCTCTCAGGCAGAAAAGAAAAGAGTCATCCGGGGACAAATGGTAAGAGGGTTGGCCCAGAGCGCTGCGTCAACAGTGAGAGCCTGCAGTTTTATTTTATCATTTCAAGCACTCTCTGGGAGTACCTTGCCAGAAAAGGCAGCTAACGAGGCCTTGTGAATAAGCTGTTGATTGCAAAACCGGGGAACTGGAGATCAAGTCCTGCACTCCACCACTCAGCCAAGAATGTTTTTTTGTTACATAAGGCTGTTTTGATTACATAAACTGTACTTAGCACTTCATCTTCCTGCACCTCAGTTCGATTACGTACACATTTTGAATTTACAAGAGCTTTACCAACCCTAAACCTTTATGTCCTGAAAACGAAAAAAGTCCATTTGTGAAGTTTAATTTCCACTGGTATGCCGTGCGTGCTCATGGACGTGCGAGCCCAAACATCAGTGCACTCAGAATGACTGTGCGCATCAACAAATGTCACAAAATGGCACCGCAGCAGGTTAGAATAAAAACCTCCGCCTCTATATCCAGGACCGTGACAAACACCGCAGAATGTGATCATCAAACACAGCAGATCAGTTTCAAACGCGTTTCAAGACAGCCGAGCGCCCGATGGGCAAGGCAGAAAGGGCAGGATGTCCACAGCGTGCTCGCCGTCCTTCGAGTGGCTCGTTGAAATGAAAGCTAAATCATTAAAACATGCAAACCCCGCAGAGCGGCCTTGTTTGACGGAAGCGTACATCCTTCCCAAGTGCCCTCCAGTCTGAGGACGCCCTGTGGCGCTGCCAGGCTTCACGCGCAGGCCCAAAATCCTCAAGCAGAAAAACTCCGCTTCAAACGCCTGATGGTCTAATACCATCAAAGACACGAGTGCTCTTTTCACAACAATGCTGCGCCTTTCAGTGTTTTTTGGAGATAAATTTGCTTTGTTCCGCTTTCAAAACAGTTAAATGTGTCTGGTGTGGGTAGTGCAGGCCCAGACAGTGTGTGTGTGTGTGTGTGTGGGGGGGGGGGGGGGTACAAAACTAGTGGCACTGGCAAGTAATGTTATAGCTAGTGTTAATTAACACGTGGTAATTTGTCATGCCATCTAATGGGGGATGGGGCACTAGCCCAAGAGTGGGACAGAGCGACACCGTGGCGCGGGGAGCTAGAGAGGACTGCGTTGGAACTCATAATTGTAATCAAGATGGGACGCCTGGACAAAGTCTATTCTCACTGAAATGTAACCACGAGCCCACATTTTATCACTCAGCAGTATTAAGAAACATTGACCAAGAGGTTTAGCAGGGAGAGGTACACAACTTCTAGTAAAACAGGCACACGTACATGCACAAGGAGGAACACAGACACAAGTGCAAAAAAAATACACACAGGCACCAATGCATGACGACACCCCATAAACAGGTTCCCATTCACACTCAAATCCACAAACACACATTCACATTGCCAGCACGTTAGGTAACCATGTATATAAGTAACGCATATTTATATATTGTAAAGCACAAAGTGGGGCTATTTGGTGACTACAGAGCACCGAGAAAGGTGCAAAAGAAAACATCTACAAAAAGAAAACATTATGGAAACTTGAGTCTGATAATATGTGTTAGGACATGTGTCCTGTGTTCTTCAATTTCCAGCCCTGATCTGCGTTGATGCTCAGCTGAAAGCAAATCTAAAACGTTAAGTTTTCAGAAGTTTTCTAAACTAGTTGTGATTGGATTTGAATTTAATATTAAAGCTGAGAGCATTACACATCCTAGATCATTGAATTCCCAGGGATCTGCAATCATATTTCACCTACCTGGAAGATCACTGGGTCGGTGGAGGGACGGACTATGAATGTATGGTCCTAGTAGGCAAGATGCCATTTTCTGTAGATATTCTAGGCTTTTTTTCTCAAAGTCCTTAAATTTGGTCCTAGTGCCAACTGAGAGCCAATGACGAGTTTTTACTGCAGGTTAGGTTTGTTCTTGCTTTAAAAGCACATTCTGGCTGCATGGTTATATTATTTGTAGCCTGGTAATGAGATTCTTGGTAGGTCAGTTTAAATTCAGATAGGTCAAAACACAAGCTCTTTTCAGCTCTACCCTTTGATCAGTTGGAGAAGTGGTGGTATATTTTGGAGGGAGAGTCAGAGCTCTGGCAAGGAATTATGACAGGGTAGAGGTAGTAAGCAGAATATTGGATACATAGCCATCCGAGGTCAGGCAGAGTCAGAGGTGAAAATAGATCCATAGAGAAAGCTCTGCTCAAGGGAACAAGAGGGTCAACGCTCAGGAAGGACAGACACCCAAGAGGCAATTTTGCATTCCGACTAACTTAACACCCAGGATGGACGTGCAAGACATATAGATAACAACATTAACAATAAAGGGAATGTGGGGTAAAGCACTCACAAGCCCCACACTGTAAGACTGAAGCTCATTGAGCTCCTCATCCACAACTGCTGGCACAGATACTGACTGCAAATATGCACATATATGATATTCATGCAAAGGCAGAGCTGATACCGATGGTGATGTTATGGAAGTAACTCAAAGACAATACTCACATTGGACAAGAAGCACCACCATGGGTGTCAGCTGTACCCACAAATCCTGGCGATTAAACAGTACATGGAAGGTACTAACAGCATGGGTGTAGAACAAAAATGCACAGCCACAATAGACAAGGAGCTAGCAAGTGGGATTTCTTAACAGGAAAAGGGGAAAACAAAGGGCACACTTGGTATAAAGCAAGTAACAACAACACAAGAAAACTAAATGCTACAACATCAGGATTAGGAAGGTAGCAAACTAGAAAATGGAACAAAGGGAAAGAAAGCGGGCATAAGGAAAAAGGTAAGTACAGGAGGAGAGAGAGTTCAGGGTTGCATGAAAATAGTGTTGGCTCAGAATCGAAGGGAACAAGGTACACTGCAGGCAGTGTTATTTCAGGAACAAAGGAATAGCTACAGTGCAGGAACAGGAAACAAGGAATAACCAGGTGTGGTTGGTGCAGGTAAGCGCGGTCAGTGGGTTGGGGGGAGTCAATAGACGATGACGAGGGAAGATACCATAAAAAAAGAAAAACACTTACCTTGCGCTCGCCACATTGGGTGTGTGAGTGAGTGGTTGTATGGGTGTGTGAGTGGGTCTGTGGATGATGTCATCAGTGATGTCATTTGAGATGTCATAAGTGATGTCATTGACCATGTCATGAGTGATGAAATATGTGAGGTCATAAACAGTGCAATGCGGGAGGTAAGTTATAGTTAGCTCAGGTAACTATAATTGCAGAATTTCTATGGTTTTGTGCGTGTAAAATGTAAACCTAACTATAACGCCCCTGTATCCTTTGGTTTTTTAAGTGAATTTGTAAAGGTTCTTTTTATTCTTTTTCCTAACTATAACATCCCTCTAACCTTTGGTTTTTCAGGTAATTGCAATATTTTTTAATGTTATTTCCTAACTATAACGTCCCTGTAACCTTTGGGTTTTTTGTGAATTTCAAGGGTTATTTTAACTTTATTTCCTAACTGTAACCTGTAACCTTGTGAGTGGCTGTATTGGTCAGTGAGTAGGTGTGTGGGTGGCTGCATGGCTCTGTGAGTGGCTGTAAAGGGTATGTGACTGGGTGAGCTAGTGTATGTGTTAGACCCGGCCCTCGTAACATAGTCAGACCTGACCCCTGCACCTCACACCAGCCCCGAGCCCCTGGCCTGGCCGATCCTTCCCACCAGAACACACACACCCGACCCGGACTTCCCCCGTCCGTAGGCCTTCTTCCTTCGGCCACCCCGGGCCCGCGTGCCCACTTCATGCACCAAGATGGCCGCCCGGCCCCAGCGCGACCCTAGCCTACAGGCGCCACTCCGGCTGGAGGACATCGCGCTCCCCTTGGGATGAGAGAGGGAGGAGCAGTTTCATCACACCTCTGCGCTTCCCTGGGAAGGTGGGTTTCGATCGACCCGCCGGCCTCCCCGAGGGCTGGCTCCACGCCTGCTGGGTGTCTGGGGCTCCTCCCGACCCGGCCCTGAAAGGATCAAAGGACAATAGCAGGAAACCCCCAACAAGCGACCCCCAGGTGACAAGACCCCTGCCTGCACAGACTCCGGACATCAAAGAGGAGTCGCCCTATAACAAGGGGTGCCCTGGGACTGTCCGGCAGATTCGCCTTGGAAACACCTGAGCCCTGCTGAGTGACTCGCGGCTCCCTGAAGATCGTAAGACCTCCGAACTTGTGCTTGAGCCCTGCTGAGTGACTCGCGGCTCCCTGAAGATCGTAAGACCTCCGAACTTGTGCTTGAGCCCTGCTGAGTGACTCGCGGCTCCCTGAAGATCGTAAGACCTCCGAACTTGTGCTTGAGCCCTGCTGAGTGACTCGCGGCTCCCTGAAGATCGTAAGACCTCCGAACTTGTACTCGAGCCTGCTGAGTATCTCGCAGCGCCCCCAGACTCCCTTGGTCCCGCCGGACCCCACGACGACAAGCGTAACCCCCAGCTCGAGGATTGTGAGCTGTGCGCCGGATACGCTCCTGCATTTGATCCATTCCCCCAAAGACTGTCCCGCTACCTCCTAACCCCCCTCCAAGACTTTGTGAGCCCGCGCTCCACTTGTATATATATTGCCTTGCTGATTATAAAGATCTTACCACTCCGATCTGATAAAGATTTGCTCTTAAGAACTCTCGGTGTGGTGTCTCTTTGTCGTGTGGTGCCGAGTGTACGATCCTAGATACGAGATTCCTCCCCTGAGGAGTCTCCCGCCAGTGCCCGGCTACGATACCTCGAGGGTTGGTCTCAGGACAGTCAGGGCCCCCTCCGGGCCCCTCTGAGGTCGCCTTCTAACATTGGTGGCAAGCGACGGGATTCGGGCCCATAATCTAGAGATCGTACCGTGAACGGCTGACGCACTACCGACAAAGATGGCAGAAGGAAACACCGTGGTTCTCGTAGAAGACGACGCCAGTACCGTGTTCCAGGTGGAACAGCTGGAAGAGTACACTCACAGGGAACTAAAGCAATTCTGTAAGGAACTCAGAATCGCTACCACTGGTCTCAACACCAAAGAAGATATGCAAAAGGCACTGAAAGCTTGGGTGGATTCGGGAGCCCCCCGCCCAGAAGGAGCGGTGGAGCCCCACGACGAAGCAGGACCCTCCCAAGGAGAACGCAGCAGCAACCAGGTGCGAGGCTTCGTACCAGACGGGGGCCTATCCCCGGAGGAACTCGCAGACAGAGAAAAAAGTCGCCATCACGAGCTCGAATTAGCCAAACTCAAAATTGAGGGCGAGTTGAAATTAGCCGAGAAAAAGCTAGCAGTAGAACAGTTGCGAGTGCAAGGAGAACTGGAAGAGAAGAAACTCCAACGTGAACACGAGGGAAGGAGACTTCAACTAGAGCATGAACGCAGTTTGAAGGAAATAGAACTGAAAGCAAGAAGCGAAGAAGCGCGGCCCCGGGGAACCGGGAGGCGGCCGCCCCGACGGAACAGAAGGTCCACATCCCCAAGGATGTGGTCAAGGAATATTACAAGAATGATGACATTCAGCAGTGGTTTCGGGCCTACGAGGTCGCCATGACCTCCCACCGGGTCCCGCAGAAGGATTGGGGGGCTGGGTTATGGGGACGGTTCCTGAGCAAAGGAAGAGACACCCTGCTCGACCTACCCACCTCCATGCAGACCTCATATGAACACATGAAAGCGGCCCTCCTCACAAGGTACGGCCTCACCCCGGAGATGTACCGCCAGCAGTTCCGGGACTGCCGGAAGATCCCGGGTACCACCTGGGTGGAATATGTGAATTTCTTCAGCCGTGCCTTCGATGGGTGGATCAAGGGCAGCAAGGTAACCACCCTGGAAGAACTAACTGACCTTATGTTATGGGAACACCTGGCTGCCAACTGTTTTGTGGAACTACGCCAGCATCTGCTCGACAGCAAGCTCACGGACCCGAGAAAGCTGGCTGTCGAGGCGGATCGCTGGACCAACACCCGGGTCTCCCGGGGCCCTGTAGGAGAGTACCCCCGAGCCAGTCAGGGACCACCCCGCCAGAGAGGGGGGGGGAAACCAGGGAGGGCAGAGAGAGCCCCAGGCTAGCCCCCCGAAATCCCAACCTCCGCCTTTCCCGGCACCCCCACCAGCTGTATCCGGCCCCCCCCTGAGACGGGGACACCGGGTAACCATCACTTGTTTCCGTTGCCAGAAGCCCGGCCATTACGCCAACGACCCTGAATGCCCATGGCCCCACGCACCAACCAGGCAGCACCCCCCGCTAGACAGATAGCCAATGTAGCCCTGGGGGAGGAGGTTGAGGAGGCCGAGGAGTGGGAACCCGCCGCTATGGCCCTAGTGTCCTTAGGAGATAGAGAGATGGTCCCTGGGAGCCTCCTGCCCTCTAACACAAAGAAATATGGGCAGCTCGTCACGATCAATGGCCACCAAGTAGAAGCCCTCCGTGACACCGGGGCCAGTATCACCGGTGTTCTCAGCCATTTAGTCCACGAGGACCAGGTCCTCCCCAACGTATTTTGCCCTGTCATTTCAGCCGACAACACAGAAAGCCCATGTAAGGTAGCCCTGGTGCCTTTCGAGTGGGGAGGGGTGGTCGGTAAACTGAAGGTCGCAGTGAGAACATCCCAGCCCGTCGACTGTCTCCTGGGGAACGACCTGGAAAGTTCCCCCTGGGGGCAAGTTGAGCGCAAGACCCACCTAGGGATGATGGGCCTCCCTGAGTGGGTGTGCGCCACCACTCGATCCATGGCGGCTCGACTGACCCCCCTGAGGGACGTCGACGACGCCCCGACCCCTGAAGATGGGATGGTCCCATCCGAGGGCCCCCACATCCCCCCACCAGAAGAGTCGCTCGCCAGTGACGAACCACCGCCTTCCGACTCCACCCCAGACACCGAGTTAGGCGATTTGCCCGAATTAGCACAGTGGCGCCATGAAGGAGGCCCCTCCCGAGAGGAGTTCTGCCGAGAGCAGGCTACCTGTCCCTCCCTGGTCGGGCCCCGGCAACAGGCAGAGGCCCAGGCCGCAGGCGACCAGACGGGGACGCACCGGGTCTATTGGGAGAATGACCTTCTGTACAGCGAACAGAAGTCGGTGGAGCTAGGGTCCGGCCGAGTGCTGGTGGTACCCCTACGCTTCCGAGACCTCCTCCCGGGCTTGGCCCACGACGTCCCCCTCACAGGCCACTTGGGTCAGGACAAAACATACAGTCGCCTCGTGACTCACTTCTACTGGCCCAGAATGAGAGCGGATGTAGAAGCCCACTGCAAGTCCTGCCCCATGTGCCAGGCCAGTGGGAAGAGTGGAGGAAAGCGCAAGGCTCCCCTCCAGCCCTTCCCTGTCGTCAGTACCCCTTTTGAGCGGGTCGAGATCGACATTGTAGGACCTCTGGACCCCCCAACTTCCCAGGGGCACCGGTTCATCCTCGTCCTGGTGGACCATGCCACTCGTTACCCTGAGGCCATCCCCCTGCGCACCGTCACGGCTCCCGTGGTGGGCCGGGTGCTGATGGGGATCTTCTCCCGCATGGGTTTTCCCCGCGAGGTCGTGAGCGATCGCGGTACCAACTTTATCTCCCGATACATGAGGTCCTTATGGCAACAGTGCGGGGTGTCCTACAAGTTCACCACCCCGTACCACCCCCAAGGAAACGGCCTGGTAGAGCGGTTTAACCGGAATCTGAAGGGGATGATCGCGGGCCTGGAAGAGCCCCTCCGGCGTAAGTCGGACCTCCTGCTCCCCTGCCTCCTATTCGCATACCGAGAAGTTCCCCAGAAATCCTTGGGTTTCAGCCCCTTCGAGCTACTCTACGGGCACCCCGTCAGGGGGCCCCGCAGCCTGGTCAAAGAAGAGTGGGAGGCGGCACCCCTGGGCACCCCCCGAGACGTGTTCCGTTACGTCCTGACCCTCCGCAATCAGACTAGGAGGTTCCGGGAAATGGCAGAGGCCAATCTGGAGGCGAGTCAGGAGGAGATGAAGCGCTGGTACGACCAGAATGCCGCGCTAGTCGAGTTTCAGCCGGGCCAGCTGGTGTGGGTCATGGCCCCCGTGAAACCCTGCGCTCTCCAGGATAAATGGACCGGGCCCTTCAAAGTAGTTGAGCGAAAGAGCCCGGTCACGTACTTGGTAGACGTCCAGTCCCCCCGGGACCCCCTCCGGGTCCTCCACGTGAACCGCCTCAAGCCCCACTTTGTGCGGACAGAGCTGAGCCTCCTACTGGCCACTGACGACGGGTCCGAAGAAGAGTCGGATCCTCTCCCCGATCTTCTATGCTCCAAGGAGAAGGACGGCTCCGTAGAAGGAGTGAACCTCTCCCCGTCTCTCACTCCCCAGCAACGTGAGGATTGCCGCCAGCTCCTAGGGCAGTTTCCGGACCTTTTCTCCCTGGTCCCCAAGGTCACCGACTGGTGTGTCCATGAGGTGGATACCGGGGACAGCCCACCAGTAAGACACCGAGCCTACCGAGTCCCCGATCGGGTCCGGTCCTGTATCCAAGCCGAAGTCTCGAAAATGTTGACCCTAGGCGTGATCGAACCCTCAGACAGCCCCTGGGCCAGCCCCGTGGTCCTGGTCCCAAAAGCAGCCGCCCCCGGGGTCGCCCCGGAACTCCGCTTTTGCGTGGACTGCCGGGGACTCAATGAGGTCACCCGAGCCGATGCCCACCCCATTCCCCGAGCCGATGAGCTCATTGACCGGCTCGGAGATGCACGGTTCCTCAGCACCTTCGATCTCACCTGCGGCTACTGGCAAATTGCGTTCACAGAGGGAGCCAAGGAGCGGTCCGCCTTCTCCACCCCGGATGGGCACTATCGCTTTCGCGTAATGCCCTTCGGGATGAAAAATGCCCCGGCCACCTTCCAGCGACTGGTAAATAGAGTCCTGGCCGGGCTGGAAAAATTCAGCGCTGCATATCTCGACGATATCGCAGTTTTTAGTTCAGAATGGAGCGAGCACCTCCAACACCTCCGGAGGGTGCTAACTGCCCTACGCAAGGCGGGCCTCACCGTGAAAGCCAGCAAATGCCAGATTGGGCAAGGTTCGGTAACCTACCTGGGGCACCAGGTCGGAAGCGGGCAGGCCGCCCCTCTACAGCCCAAAATCGACGCCATCCTAGCCTGGGAACCTCCCACTACCCAGACAGAGGTCCGAGCCTTTCTGGGCCTCACGGGCTACTATCGGAGATTCATCCGGAATTACGGCAGCCTGGTCAGTCCCCTCACGGGGCTCACATCCAAGAAGCAGCCCAAGCAGGTACAATGGTCCCCTGCCTGCCAAGAGGCGTTCAATGCCCTGAAAACGGCCATGTGTACGGCCCCCGTCCTCCAGGCCCCCGACTACTCCAAAGAGTTTGTGGTACAAACTAATGCCTCCGAGCATGGCACCGGGGCCGTCCTCTCCCAAGTAAATGACCAGGGTCTGGACCAGCCCGTGGCCTTCCTCAGCCGAAGGCTGTTGCCCCGGGAACAGAGATGGAGTACCATCGAGCACGAGGCGTTCGCAGTAGTCTGGGCCCTCAAGAAACTACGCCCTTACCTGTTCGGCACCCATTTCAGGGTCCAGACCGACCATCGCCCCTTGCGATGGCTCATGCAGATGCGAGGAGAAAACCCCAAGCTTCTGCGGTGGTCAATCTCCCTCCAGGGGATGGATTTCACCGTGGAACATCGCCCTGGTACGGACCACGCCAACGCCAATGGCCTCTCCCGATTCTTCCGCCTCAGCGAAGAGAACCCCCAAGAAGATGGCTAGTTCTCTCCGGCTTTCAGCTGGGGGGGACGCGTGTTAGACCCGGCCCTCGTAACATAGTCAGACCTGACCCCTGCACCTCACACCAGCCCCGAGCCCCTGGCCTGGCCGATCCTTCCCACCAGAACACACACACCCGACCCGGACTTCCCCCGTCCGTAGGCCTTCCTCCTTCGGCCACCCCGGGCCCGCGTGCCCACTTCATGCACCAAGATGGCCGCCCGGCCCCAGCGCGACCCTAGCCTACAGGCGCCACTCCGGCTGGAGGACATCGCGCTCCCCTTGGGATGAGAGAGGGAGGAGCAGTTTCATCACACCTCTGCGCTTCCCTGGGAAGGTGGGTTTCGATCGACCCGCCGGCCTCCCCGAGGGCTGGCTCCACGCCTGCTGGGTGTCTGGGGCTCCTCCCGACCCGGCCCTGAAAGGATCAAAGGACAATAGCAGGAAACCCCCAACAAGCGACCCCCAGGTGACAAGACCCCTGCCTGCACAGACTCCGGACATCAAAGAGGAGTCGCCCTATAACAAGGGGTGCCCTGGGACTGTCCGGCAGATTCGCCTTGGAAACACCTGAGCCCTGCTGAGTGACTCGCGGCTCCCTGAAGATCGTAAGACCTCCGAACTTGTGCTTGAGCCCTGCTGAGTGACTCGCGGCTCCCTGAAGATCGTAAGACCTCCGAACTTGTGCTTGAGCCCTGCTGAGTGACTCGCGGCTCCCTGAAGATCGTAAGACCTCCGAACTTGTGCTTGAGCCCTGCTGAGTGACTCGCGGCTCCCTGAAGATCGTAAGACCTCCGAACTTGTACTCGAGCCTGCTGAGTATCTCGCAGCGCCCCCAGACTCCCTTGGTCCCGCCGGACCCCACGACGACAAGCGTAACCCCCAGCTCGAGGATTGTGAGCTGTGCGCCGGATACGCTCCTGCATTTGATCCATTCCCCCAAAGACTGTCCCGCTACCTCCTAACCCCCCTCCAAGACTTTGTGAGCCCGCGCTCCACTTGTATATATATTGCCTTGCTGATTATAAAGATCTTACCACTCCGATCTGATAAAGATTTGCTCTTAAGAACTCTCGGTGTGGTGTCTCTTTGTCGTGTGGTGCCGAGTGTACGATCCTAGATACGAGATTCCTCCCCTGAGGAGTCTCCCGCCAGATACCTCGAGGGTTGGTCTCAGGACAGTCAGGGCCCCCTCCGGGCCCCTCTGAGGTCGCCTTCTAACAGTATGCATCATTGAGTGGGCGTGTGAGTAGTTTTGAGGGTGTGTGAGTGGGTGTGTGTATGGATCTGTGAGTGTGTGTATGAGTGGCTGTATGGGTTTGTGAGAGGTGTGTGGGAGGCTGTTTGGGTCTGTGAGTGGGTGTGTAAGTAGCTGTATGGGTCAGTGACTGGGTGTGTGAGTAGCTGTATGGGTCTTTGAGTGAGTATGTGAGTAGTTTTGAGGGTGTATGAGTGGGTGTGTGAATGGATTTGTGAGTCGGTGAGTGGTTGTGTGAGTGACTGTATGGGTCTGTGGGTGGTGTGTGAGTGGGTGTGCAGGTGTGTGAGTGGGTGTGTGAGTGTGGTTGTATGGGTTTGTGAGTGGATGTGTGAGTAGTTATATGGGTGTGTGAGTGGGTATTGGAGTGAGTTTATGGGTCTGTGAATGGGTATATGAGTGGTTTTGTGGGTGTGTAAGTGGATGTGTGAGTGACTGTTTGGGTGTGTGAGTGAGTTTGTGAGTGGTTGAATAGGTCTGTGAGTGGATGTGAGAGTGGCTGAATGGGGTGTGAGAGGGTGTCTGTATGGGTGTCTCTGTAGCTGTGTGAAGAACTGGGCCTGAAAAGAACCTCATATGCCCCTTCATCCAATAAGAGTCCACAGTTTTGCACAACATTTCTACTTTCTGTTGGTTAATTAGTAAGTGCCACCTCATTGGGTAAATGTCTAGTGCATATTCTACTCTGCAGCTCTGTAATGGAACACGAGGACATTTCTCCAGTGATATTGTGTGCGTTTTGGCAATGTGATTGTTCCTCATGCATCTTCATCCTGAAATCTGTGATAACATGAATCCTCATACAGAGGAGATGATGAGACTACAAAGAGGCAATTCGCCACCAAACAAGGGCGCTTACTATTAAATATACAAAGCAAGTGCTTCTTTGTTTGGTCGAGATGGCCTCTTATTGTTCGGTTTCAAGAACACGTCACTAAAATCGGTTGGAAATGCACAGGGGGTTTTTGGTAGGCTGTCCATCATCCCAGCAAAAGGCGGGAGGACCATTGCATACTATTAAGCTGTACGGGGCATGCCCAAACAAGCGAGGCTTCCAGGTGATTTTGCACATTTGCATACTTGTAGTAATTTAAAGGCAGAACCATGGACTCTGCTCTCACCAGGAGAGGACAAGAAAGAACCCAATAATCACACTCACTACAGATTGTGCTCTCATAGATCTACAATGCAGACCACTTGATGCTGAGTGCCCTGGAGCCCACCTAAGGCATCCAGTGTGTAGTGTTGGGGACCGCTGGGAGCTTTAATCCTCCTGCGGTCACTGCTGGCTTCCACCTCCAGTGGGAGCCGGCATTGCTCCCATATGCACGGAGCTGCAAAAAATGCTGCTCCTTGCATGTGGGAGCAATTTTTACATCTCTACATATGAAAAGTCCGCTCCCAGTGAGTGGGGACAGTTTTCCTGCTCCCACCCACTAGGAGCGGATTTACTGTGTGCTCTCGCTTGGTGGGAGCTATCAAAGCTCCCACCAATCAACAGCAAACTACTGTGTCCCGGGGGTGGGCACCTCGGGACATAGGGAGCTGGCCCTGGGGTTTGCAATCCCCAGGGCAATTAATGGTTCGAGGAGGAGGGCCACAGAGACCCCTCCTTTATGTAGGGCCATTTGTGGTCCCCAGGGCGGCAAATGGCCCGGGAGAGGGCCACATGGACCCCCGCCCTTATTGTTAAATCAAGCAGGCCCAGGGGAGGTGGTGGTCTACGAGGCCGATATCAGCCATGGAGAGGGGGGCCACATATGCCCCCTCCTCAAAATTAATGTTTAAATTTCACCCCAGGACCCGGCCTACCAGGGGAATCATCTATAAACAAGCATGGGAGACTGCGTTTGTTTATTTTTTCAATTATGTTGCAAATTCCCAGGCCCACCCACGATTTCATGGCAAAATTAAGAAAAAAATATCTTTTGGACCCTGGGGGACCCTACCCAATCACAAAAAGCACTCTTTCTGGAACAAAATCTGGGTTTCTGCCAATTGGGTGTAATTCTGTTCAGCAGTTCGGGCTGTAGTCATGTCTAAATCCCTATGGAAAATTGCATGGGGAAAACGTGTTTTGGGACCCCCTTTTTCTCGGCCCCCACTTGACAAATCACCCTGAAATTATCAAGACTGCAGCTGAAGTGAGTGGCAAATTCAATTTGAAATTTTGGGAAGATTCGTCAAATGACGCCAAAGTTATTAGCAAAACAAAACATTTCTTTGACTATGGAACTTAGGTACTAACTATAACTGCCTATTGGCATTCACCATTAGGTCATATATATTACCTACTGGCGGTCGCCAGTAGGTAGATATAGTTAGGACCCTGTTTCCATAGGAAATCCGCAACATTCTATTTGGAATAACTTTGGCGCCGGTCGACGAATCCTCGCGAAATTTTCAAAATAGGTGGGGCGCTACGCTCCGCTCCTACCCTGAAAGTCTCGGGGGGATTCGTCAAGCAGGGGCCGAGAAAAAAGGGGGGTCCCAAAACGTGTTTTCCCCATGCATTTTTCCATAGGACCTTTAGACACAGCTACAGCCCGAACGGCTGAACAGAATTACTTGAAATTTGGCAGAGAGGTAGCCATAAGGTCAAGGAAGTGCCTTTTGCAGGTCTGGTGTAAATCTGTTCAGTATTTCCTGAGAAAATAGCATTTAAAAGCATATATATATGTGGGCGGAGCCTAACCGCACATCTCATCCTGAGATCTGATTGGCTGTCAGCACTTCATCCAAGAAGTGTTGGCAGCCATCTTGGGACCAATATACATGATAGCACCTCATTAAAAAGCATTGCAGTTAATAGAAGGTTTTAAGACTTTAGTTACATTATAAATCATTTGTTGATGGTACCATACTCATTTTAGGAATTGTGGTATGTTCTAAGGTGATTTCACCATGTGAAAAAGCCTTCTGCTGGGATATCATGATTGAGAGAAAAATATTTTCTCATGCTTTTACCACAGAGGTTTGGAAGGTGATCTATAGGCTAAACTGAGAGCTTATTTTCTGTAAATTCACATTATCTTTCTCAGTCATGTGAGAATGAAGTCTGACATTCTCAGTAAAACATGTACATCAAACAAGGGCAGAGACTGTCAGTTGATTCCTTTGTGTTCTACTGCAGCTTCCCAGAGTGTTCCAAAGAACTACTAGAGCGCTAACAGTCCTACTTATGATAAACGTATGGCACACCTGAAGCCATCTTGCTTGGATTAAAGTGGTAACTCTTAAAACATTTAATTTAAAAAGGAACAAAATGAGGGGGTTCATTTTTCCATAAAAAGTATGATTAGTGCTATAGAAAGAAAAATGAGGGCACATTTTGAGTGACTTCTCAAATCCTCTTCTATTTCATTAAAAAATTCTGACATGCAGACTGAAACATGCACTTTTAATACCAGGAGCAGACTTCCATGGTGCAGTAGTTTTACTACAGTGATCTAATGAGCAACTAGAGTGCTAACATTCAGAATTTATGGCAAATGTGTGACATATCTGAATACCTTCATGATGGAATCAAAGTAAAAAACTGAAAGCATTTCCTACTGAGGAGACTGCAGTACATGAGGAAATTAGGAAACTTCATAACAAATAAATCTCCCAAGATGGCCACCGGAGACAAAAGAGCCCAAATGCAGCACAAATATCACCCATATGTAGCCCACATGTAGCCCAATGACAGAAGTGTGCAAAACGGTCCCCAATGTTGTATATAGGCCCCGGGGGATGGGGTCCCCGGGGAGAAAAGAAATTAGTGAAAGGTCCTAAGTTTTTTTTTTACAGGCAAATTAGGAGTCGCGCACCCAGCGCGGTCCTCAGCATGGCCCCCTGGTGTGCACACGCTGGGTGCGCGACTCCTAACGTGTCGAACACGTGTATGACATCACGTGCAAGCGCGCGAGTGTCGCGTAAAGTAATACATATGTGTCGCGTATGCGCCTGGAGTCTCGTACCGGTTGCATAGCAATCGCGCAGGAAAATACGCACCCATCCCACATCCAACGCGGATCCTACACAACAATCCTAAAATGGCAGCTAGGTTCCGCGCAGCGATTGAGAAAGGTACGCTTTGGGTGCGCGACTCCTAAAAAAATGTGGAAAAAAAAACAATAAAGAAAATAATATAAATATATTAATATATAAAACAACAAAAAAACATTAGTTTCAATATTTGAATTTTTTCCCCCATTTATATTAAAAATATATAATGTAATTTAAAAAATAAAATATGTAAAAATAAATAGTTAAACAAATGTAGAAAATCAGTAGCAAAGAAATAAATATAACTATTATTACATTTAAAAATTGTCATTTAAGAAATCTTTGAAATTCACTGAAAAAAAACATAGGTTTCAGACATGATATAGTTAGCAATTAGCATTTAAAAAGCCTTTGAAATTCATTGAAAAAAACCATAGGTTTCAGACATGTTATAGTTAGGAATTAGCATTTAAAAAACCTTATAAATTCACTGAAAATACCATAGGTTTCAGACATGTTATAGTTAGGAATTAGGATTTAAAAAACCTTAGAAATTCTCTGAAAAAAGCATAGGTTTCAGGGGTGTTATAGTTAGCTGGACATTTCACTCGTACAAAACCATTGAAATTCCCCTGTTATAGTTAGTTCTACTAACTATAACTCCCGCGCCCGTAATCCACTGCTGATGATGTTACATATTAAATCATTCATGACATGGTCAGTGACATCACTGATTACATCACTGATGACATCTCAAATTACATCACTGATGACATCACTGATGACATCATCTAGTAGATGTAATATGTTATGTCATCAGCAGTGGATTGCGGGCGCGCGAGTTATAGTTAGTAGAACTAACAATAACGGAGGAATTTCAATGGTTTTGTACGAGTGAAATGTCCAGCTAACTATAACACCCCTGAAACCTATGGTTTTTTCAGTGAATATATATATATATATTCCAATAAAAGTGCATTCCTTAACCTCCTTTACGGCAATAAAGACTGCATGAACTCCTCTTGTTTGTGCGAATGGTTTTTATTTGTCTCTCTCGTTTATGTCATGACGTGTTTCGGCCGGTAAAACGGCCTTGATCACATAAAGACTGCTTTGTGGTAAGACATTTTTTATATATTTTTTTCAACAGTGTCACGTGTCCCCAAACATAGAAAAAATACTTTTGCCATTCATATATATGTTTGTTGAAACCAGTAATTGATCTAATTTTTCCACTATGTCAGCCGGCACATTTAAATTACATGGTTTGTAAATTCCATAATTTTTTGGACATGGATCTCAATTATTCACAAAATAAGAGTAAAAACCGTAAAATGCAAATATGGCCCAGTTTTAAACACATTCTGCTGAAAATATATATAACCACAGCAATTTCAGTGACTCAATAGACTGTATAAATATATAAATATCTAAATAAATATATGAATATATGATATATAAATAGTAGTCTAAAACCAATATAAAAGGTCAATCTGATAGTGCATTCAAGAATATTTCAGTACTATGACTATTATATCTCCATAAATGCAAGCTAGAGTGCTCAGGAATATGTGTTATTCTTTAGGCTAATTTACCAATTGTTTGCAATACTCATAACTATTGAAGTATGTATCCAAGTTCCCCATAACTTCATAAATCCATGATCTACTGTAAATGTATAAGATGTCTTTCTCCATACAACCTCCTAAAGTGCATAGTGCAATTGTTGCTTGTTATGTGCAAAAAAATAATAAAAAGTGCAAAGTACTATACAGTACATATTTATATAAAGCGCAAATATGCCAAGATTAAATACACATCTATAAGATCATTTGTTGGGGGGATATTTATGTTATTTTCTGTATACTATGGAAAAAATCTAATTATGTACAAGTGATTCTAACAAGGCTGATTGTTGTACATGATAGGGTTATTGACTATCCTATCTTAATCTCAGAATAGGCATTTTTAAAACTATACTACTGATGCATTGTTACATAATGATTACAAAAATGCAACTAGTTGTAAAATCACAGGAAGTTATGGAGGTCCTCCGTGGTATTGAGTCCTATTGGGGCCTTACTGTCAAACTCAATTATCATGCGAGTTTCCAATTGTCTAAGCATACGTTCTCTGTTGCCCCCACATCGAAAATACAGGAATCGCATTTATCACATAGTAGGTCAGGCATTCAAGATTGTTATTATGCTCAATCTTAAAATGACGTGCCACTGGATAAGTGCCGTCGTTGTTTACAATCTCCCTTAAGTGTTGCGTATGCGCACGTGCACTTGCAGCGGGGTACTACCAATATAGTTCAAGCCGCAAGTACAAGTGAGGACATACACTGCATATTCAGTGCGGCAAGAATAATTACCCTTAATTGGTATACTCCAGGGACTAAAACGTGTATCATAATGGGTCTTGTTGATCCCAAATTTACAGGCCCTGCATGACGTGCATTTAAAAAAGCCATGTTTTGGTTGGAGCCATGGTACCCTTGATGTTATTTCTGGGATATTTTTTACCAATTGTGCCCTCATAGACACTGCCCGTCTGAAGGTGACTGTTGGTTTAGAAGTTAAAGAAGGCGCAAGTACTGCATCAGTCAAAAGTATAGGCCAATTTTGGTTGATGATTGCTTTTAATTGCCTTTGTTGCCTGCTATATGTTGTAATTAAGCGAGGGGCGACACATTGTTTATCTTTAGTAGTAGTGTTAGACTCAGGTGCCTGATCTGTTTTGTTTTTATTTTTATCACTTGCTATTGAGGATTCCCTAGTTTCTGAATATGCTTTCTCACTGGCTTCTTTCAGTATGACTTTATTATATCCTTGTGCTCTAAATCTCAATAATGTTTCTTGTGTACACTTGTTCAGTTCATTCCTAGTGCTGAATATCCTTTTTAATCTAAGGAGTTCCCCATAAGGGATACTCCTGATCAAATGGTTTGGATGTGAACTCTTAGCGTGCAGAGTAGCGTTTCCTGCTGTGGGTTTCCTGTGTAAAGTAGATTCCAGCCTGCCTCCAGCCACATATACCGTAGTGTCTAAAAATGCTATGCTTTGCTCACTAATATGTGATGTGAATTTCAGATTGATATTATTGATGTTCATTTATGAAATGAAGGTTTCAGCACTGTGGTGATCTCCCTTCCATACTAAAACACATCGTCAATAAATCGTAGCCAATATAATACATGGGTGGTAAACAATCTAGCACGGGTTCCTCTTAGAACCTGTTCTTCCCACCAGCCCACGTGCAGACACGCGTAGCTGGGGCAGAAACAGGCTCCCATTGATACTCCATGTTTTTGTATATACATGTCTTTACGGAACATAAAGAAATTATTGAATAGGCACCATTTAGTCAATTTAAGAAGCATTAAATTATGACTATGAAATGTCAAGGGTCTAGTATCCAAATAATGTTTGATCGCAGTTAGACCTACATGGTGATCAATGCTCGTATAGAGTGATTCTATGTACAATGTTATTAAAAATAGATCATCATTTCATTGTATATGCTAAATCTTGTTTAAAAAAATCACTCGTATCCCTTACATAAGAAGGGAAGGTCCGCACATGACTTTGGAGAAAATTATCAAAGTATTGACTTGTATGTTCACCTATTCCTCCAATGGCTGATATAATAGGTCTGCCTGGCATTGGAATTACTTCTTTATGGATTTTCGGGATGAGATATAATGTTGGGATCACCGGAAAATCATTTTGCATGAATTTGTGTTCTTGAATGGATGTTAGACCTTCTATTTTCCATGCATGCAAGTCTTTTTTCAATGTCTCTATTGCCTTTTTTTTACTCAGTCATAGTTGTTCTCTCAGCATTCAATATTGTTGAGCTGCTTTTGTGCTTCCTGAATATACTCCTTGCGGGGCCAGATAACAACATTCCCGCCATCATCAGATTTATTTATTATAATTTCTTGATTATTTTTGAGTTTTTTGATCAAGTTCTCATATTGTTGATTCCTATATCTCAATCGTTTTTTACCTTGAATGGTTTTGCGATAAAGTTATTTCGCATCATCCGTTATTCTGTCATGAAAAATGTCTATATCGCATCTTTTGGCATCATTGGATAGAAAGGGGATTTGGCCTTCAAAGGGCTGATACCCGCACTTGGTTGAGTTAGATTCAGTGCTAACAGTCTATCTTGTGTTGATCCCTGTTCTGCTTGGTCTCTTTGATCTTGGTTCATTTCATTGCTCAGTTCATGTAGAGTCAGTAATGTTTGTGCATCAGAAACTTGAAGATTTGCATTTATCGTTGTGACATTATTCTCTTGGTTTTCACCCGAACCCAGTTATTTATTGCCTTCTTTTATCGTAGAGAACTTTTTTAGTTTTAATTTTCTGATGTAACTGTATATGTCAATTCTTGCACATCAATAATTGAAATTGCTCTCCGGGTACTAGGAGAGTCCAAGGGCTAACAGCTGTGTCTCAGCTTTAGATAAAACCACTGATGACAGGTTGACAACAGTATTAACATTCTTTATTATCGTCTGCGCCATTGCGGTTTCTTTGGTCTTCCTCCGCCTAAGTTTGCGCCTTGCTCTGCACCTCTGGTTTCTTCGCTGTTTGGCATTTTTTTCCGGTTCCGTTGGCGCAGTGTCTGCCGGCGATCCGATAAAAAATTAAATTTTTCCACTGGGCTTAGTTTGTTTCTTTCATCTGGTATGCTTCGCGGATTGAATCTCCCGTCATCCGATTCATTGTCACTGGTTAGTGAACTTAATTCCGAACCAGACATTTCTATATTGGCTGTGCTTGTAGTTGCTCCCGCATTTGGATTTGTTGTAGTTTTAGTAGCATTGCCTAACCTTGATCTTTTAGCATTATCATACTTGCGCGAAAATGTGAACACTTGGCCCAGTTCATAATCAGCCTTATCGCTGGCGAACTTATAGGCTTTTCTTGTCTTTATTTTGCCTTTTGTTTTTTTATTCTGTCGTCAATTTATTTTCTAGTTTTGCTTATATAATCTGTTTGTTCTAATTTGCCCAGTTGTTCATTTATATTATCAATTTCTTTTAACAGTTCTTCACGGTCACTTTGTGTATATTTGATAAATTTTTTAACCAAGTTTATTGATGCAGTTAGGTTGTTGGTAGCCCATTCCTTTAACATATTTGGATTTGGATTGTCGAAGCTCGGTGCCAATAAGATGCTTAGCCCACGGGGAACACGTCCTGCCTCCTCATATTTTTGTAGGGACTTCTGTTCCCACCATTTTGTTACTTCCTTGCGCATACATTTTTCAAGTTGTTTTAGCAATAACTTCGCATCAGTTTCATTAGTACTTGTTTGTGCTGTTTGACTCTGCACCGTGGTGCTCGGTAAATTACTGAAAAGCTCATCGGCTGCCGCCTCGCGCTCCCGCATTGCGTCCGCTGACATTTTGACTTATTGTGAGAGCCCCACGTTTCTTCTTGTTCCGCCAGGCAAAATCTGTATAGCCAAACCCTCCCCACCTGCGCTTAAGATGTACTCACTCACCGCTCTTGAAACTGCTACTGGTGCGGCCTCCGACCCAACAGTTGCTGCTCCGTGGCTGGTGATAGATTTCCTCGCTGCGCAGGGGGCTGCCGTCGTAGTCTCCTTCCGGATTGTTACTCGCAAGTTGTGGCTGAAGACGGCTGCCTACTTTTGGAGAGGGGGTTCGTCAACAGGAAGCAGACCCACTTCCGTAACGTTTCAATTCCAATGAACGCACATTCCTTAACCTCCTTTACGGCGATAAAAACTGCACAAACTCCTCTTGTTTGTGCGAATGGTTGTTATCCGTCACTCTCGTTAATGTCATGACGCGTTTCGGCCGGTAAAACGGCCTTGATCACATAAAGACTGCTTTGCGGTAAGACATTTTTTTTTTTTTTTGCCAGTGTCACGTGTCCCCAAACATAGAAAAACTACTTTTGCCATTCATATATACGTTTGTTGAAACCAGTAATTGATCTAATTTTTCCACTATAGATAGATAGATAGATAGATAGATAGATAGATAGATAGATAGATAGATAGATAGATAGATAGATAGATAGATAGATAGATAGATAGATATTTTCATTGAATAGACCAAAAGGTTAAAGTAATGTTATAGTTAGGTCAAATATTCACTAACAATGTAACATTTTAAACTCTAAAAACCACATAAATTCTCTAGTCAAATTTTATCGTTATTGTTATCTCAAGTAACTATAACTCATGCCCTAAAATAACTATAACTCATGTCCTCGCCATGCATAATTTTCTCATCAAGTATTTCATTGCAAATCTTGCTGTGATATTATCAATGTTGTCATAGAAGATGTCATGAATCATGTAATATGTGAGGGTATTAACAGTGATGGCAAGGACGTGAGTTATAGTTACCTTAGGGCACGAGTTATAGCTACTTGCGATAACCAGTGAATTTCTTGGATTTCTTTTAACGTAAAGTAATATTTTATTACCATACGCATAGCTAACCCCCATGGCGGGCATGGCAGCCAACCCCATGACGTGAGGTTGACTGCCATATTGTGCAGTAGCATTAATTTTGGTTAACATTTAAGCATTTTATGGAGGTGTCCCTATGGCTCACATCTATTCTCATTTGTTAACTCTCAATGTAATGAAGTGTGGTAATTATAGTGTTCCAGATTTCTCTTTAATCTGTTTTAAACTAAATCAATCAACAGTCTTTCGAGGCAATTTTTTTGATATTTTTGAAGCAGTCTTTTCTGTGCCAGACTGCCTGTTTTAAGGTCTGATTAGATCCAATTTCAGATGTCTACCTGAGCTCTAGCCACAGCAAACAAGTTAAAAAAAATCTATGCTGCAGATAGTGTTGACCACGTCATATGACATTGTGTGTATGGTTGTTTACCGATGCACGTTCGTTGTAGAACATCATGCTGTTTGTTTTAATGCAGAGTAATAATATTGCAAAAGACCCAGGTAGGAGTAAACTCCGTTTTTGAGTCCAGGGTGAGGCCTGGAATGCTATCTGCTGAGCAATAAACGTGTAAATTGTAAATGTATTTAATAAATACATTTTCAATTTACACGCCTATTACTTTTGCCAATCCTTGTTCACTAAATTACACGTAGACCGCAAAAATGTTCATTGCAATACGAACCAGTGCCACTAGATAGAGCGTCAAACTATATTTAATGCATTGACAGCGTTGCCTGTAGAGAGTATATTGTTTTATTATTATATTTCGTTATATTATCACCCAGATGAAGCGCGCGCACAGGCACCGCGGCCAACATTGCAGTTTGTGGGTTTGCAAATGTTTATCAATAACAAAAGTGTAACAGAAAAAGCCCAGCCAACTCCCAGAAAAGCAAACACATTACACATACATCCATGTGATCTAAAGCAAGGCAAATGAGCATGTCAGAAAATTGCCCGGCAAACATTCCAGACAGAATTATGTTCTCAGCAAAGGCAACTGCACAGGCGAAATAACTGCCCAGGGAAGATTCTCAGACAAAACTCATTTTATTTTTGTAATATATTTTGGCTATTAGTAAAGTGTGAACCTAGCATCAGAAAGCAACAGACCTCTATTAAAAGATGAAAGAGGTTATGGTGGACATATAACTAAAATGAGAACATGTTAACTTAAGGCAGAAGACCTCACCTCGCATAGATCAAGTGCAGTGGGCAGATACGTTGGCATTGTTTACTTCATGTCCGGTTTCGAGTAGGATATAAATCAATTTCATCAAATGACAGCACAGTATTTTGCCAGACGGCCACGCCTCCTTCCCATGCCTTCCTCCTCTTGGTCGTCTCTCCTAATCAAAAGATGATGTACTTTAGGCCCGAGTCTGCCATGTATAGGAGTCTACAACACAGCAGCGATGCCATCGTCTTGATGGGGTGAGAGACTCCACACTCCTACCTCCCCATGCCATATTTGTCAATCCATACCATCTGCTACCAATGCATTTTCCGGTGAGACCATGCCATATTTAATAGCACACCCATTATTTTTTATATGAATTATGGCCATGCATTGAACACCAAGGTTATTATCTATGTTCCACGACTACTTCGGGCTCTTTTCCCCTTCCCCTCTGGTCCAGATCATCAAGCCATGGCCCAGATTCTGAATGGTGCCATGCAATGAGGCGCAGCACACAAAGATGCTGCGTTGCGTTGCGTGACAGGGAGAGAGCAGGAGAGCACCATATTCACAGAGATAGGGCTCTCTCCTCCCCTCTCCATAGCATTGGCGCTGATTTCATCTGCTGTGTGTCAAGCACACACCTTAGCGCCATAGTGCTAGGGTTTGTGCCTGAGTCTAGCATTGGTGTTGGACAGGAAGGGTTCCCTTAGCGATTCCTCTACAAATACCATGCCTAGACAACTTTAAAAGCTGCTCCTCCTTTGTATGCGTACTGTACAGTGCAGCACGCTTGCAAAGTCGGAAAAGCAAGAAGAATTGAAAACATTCCTCCGTTTAATTCCCACTTTTCAGCGGCATTAATGTTTGGCATTAAACCCTTTCTACCAAAGTTAGTGAATAGGGTTTAGCATCAAAAAGCATGGGTGGTTGCATGGGAACGACCACGTACCACCCATATATCACCCTCTTGATGCAAACGTGTTACTTTTACATACAAACCAACGCTAATACCAATTAGTGTTGGTTTGTAAATAAAAAGATTCCTAGCTATCGGAACAGAAAGTTTCAATTCTATTAGGGACTCAAAGGTAAGGATTATGCTATACTTTCTTCCTATGTTCATTTGTATGCATAGCAGCCATATCAAACCAATAACCATACAACAAAGGACTTCCTTTCCCATGGGTCCAGGAAAACAGTGAAGTTCAAACACCAAAAAAAACAAGCATTGGCATAGCCAATAGGTCTCGTCTTTGGGACTTTATAAGTGTTTAGCCATGCAACAGGTGATGTTGTTGCACCAAGGATATTGTGCTGCATAACTAAATATAAGGTCCCAAAAGCGAGACCTATTGGCTATGCCAATGCTTGTTTTATTTAACCCTCCAGAAATCAATCAAAATAAAGTGTTAGCATTCCTCAAAAATCTCTCTTTTCCCTCCCTTCATCAAAGATCTGATTCTCCCAGGTGTGTTTATCAGTAGCACATCCAATTCAGGAATATGTTCGGAACTGTGGGACTTGTAGCCCTCACTTTCATATTAGATCAACAGGAACACAGATCCCAGAATCCGAACAAAAAACCTGGACCTGTAGTGTGCGCTGGGACTCTCGAGTTCTGAAGAGCCTTGGGTTTGTTTATTTTCAAGAGTTTGTTCGCAACCGGTTATCCAGGCGAGTAGATTTATTTGTGAATATCATGTATATGTTATATTAAACTATAACCATCTTCTTCTGATAGAAAGTCACTTAGCGCTTTATTGCTAAATTGCTTAGTTTATCAGAGGCACGCCCAAATAGTGGTGCCAGTCCAAGTTTTTCTTTGCTTTCTAGGACTTGTAGTCCAGATTATAGCATGACAATCAAGGACTACAAGTACCAAAATGCAGAGAAAAAACTTGGCCTGGAGTGTAAGCTGCTTACGGTCTTGCGTACATTCGCAAGGCGGTTTTTGTATTACAATATGGGTCGAGTTTTGTCACCACCCCACGCAAGATTTCTACCTTTTCTGCCCCCCGTATGCCAGGAGCATGGCACCCAAACTTTCCCAGGTCCATATGTGAGTAGTTCATTCAGCCCAGTATTTTTCTTTGCACACTGGGACTTGTAGTGCTGATTTTATAATGGGGTAAGAAGGCCTACATGCCAAGAAAGTACCTGGGTTTGATAAGCTGTTCGTGCATAAACTTGAGATATTTGGGACCTCTGCAGGATGGCCACCACTGGGTTGCTTTTGCACGCTGCCCATCTACATTGGCATCTGATCAGCCCTGCCAGGTTTCCCAACTATGGCTGCAAACTATGGTTTCCCAGGTCCATAGTTGACTAGCTGAACCAGTTCCGGTTTCTCTTTGAATTGTGGGACTTGTAGTCTTGTTTATTCCGTCATAAATCCAGTCCTACAAGTCCCAGCATTCAGCTCCTCCTCTTGCATGAACTTGGAAACTTGGCAGCTGTGCAGATTCCATGGAATCCTGGCAAATGACCCTTCTGGTACAAAGCCACCCACTTCTCAAAATAGAAAATGAAGACAGCCTCATCTCACAATCTCGGCCGTGCCATGATTCCCAGGTCCATGTATGACAACTTCTGCAAGCCAATGTATTCTGGGACTTGTCATTTTATTTAATCCTGTTATAAAACCAGGACCACAATTCCCAGAATGCAAAGACCAAACGTGCACTGAGCAGCTAGGAGTGGCTTGACATTGGACTCTTGGCAGCTGCATGGTATAGCTTCACCACATCCACTCCTGGTTTTCCAGCCGACCACACTTTGCATTCAGCAAAAGACACACAATTGATGGACGGAATGCAGAACAAATCAAGACATTCACATCCAGTCAAAAGACATTCAGGCACTTGTGACCCTGCTTTTCTTGTTAGAAGCATGGTCTTAAAAATACTGTCATACGAAGGGCAATTTGCTGAAAAGCGAGAAGTAGTTGAAGGTGTCACACGTGACCTGAGCTCTCTTGACAGCTATGTTCAGGTTTATTTTAATTTTTAAGTAATTTTCCAATGTACAACAACAAATTGACACTAATCTAATTTAATCACATTTATAGCTCACACACTGAATTATTTATCGGTGCTTCGATAATCAGTGCTCTTGTAATGTGATCTGCACATAATCCGCTTGAAATCAGCATATTTATAGCGCACACCACAATCTGAATTATTTATTGGCGCTTAAATTACCAGTGCTCTTATAACCCGACTCTTTTTTTCTGTTTCAAACTTAGAAGAATAAAGGACTGTGTCAGCCCTGGAAGGATTCATGCCTGTAAATTACGACGGATGCTCGCGCGCCTTTGCGGCGGGGGCTCAGCCTACGGAGCTATCTTCCCTTTGACGCCTGGGCACACCCCACACCGGTCTCCCAAGGTCATGACCCTTTATCTAGAGGTAAACTTGGGTGCGACCCAGGCCCGGTATCTGCGGCTGTACCGAGCATTGACATTGACAGACACCAATTACTTCCGAGGAGCTCCCATGATGCACCGCTCAGGATCCACCCCTGTATTATGCATAATTGATTGATTGTGATAATAATGCAGCAGGAATGTGGTGGGTTCTAAGTTTGGGAGTTATGCGTGTGTAATTACGTGCTTATATTTTATTATTGTGGATTACAAGGGGCATCAATACACATTACCAGAAATAATTGAATGAGGATAAACCACATTGCTTTAAAGCATGGACCGGAGCCACGCGGGGGACGTGATCCTGTGCCAGGCTCGTGCGGGAGGCGGGGCTTACAGAGGACGAGCCAGTGTGCTGGAAGTAAGCGTATAGCGCACTCTGGGAGCTGGGCAGCTTCTAGGCGCCAGAGCGCACAGAACACTAAAGCGATCGCTTGTGACCTTCTTCATGTACAAGGGTCTGCAGGCCTCTGGTTGGTCTTGGCAGGCCGACCCTCTGCCAAGACCCCCCTCTACCCTGGGGATCATCCCAGAACAAGACATATGGGAGACACAGGATACAGCAACTCCCCCTCGGGAGGGTGTTTACAGGTTGTTAAAAATAGTGTGATGGAGAAAAAGCAAGCTCCCCACGGGCCTCCTCGCCCCCCTGAGCTTTAGTGCACTATGTTTCACAGCGGTTGGGGCCCCCTGGTGATCCAAGTTGCGACCTTTGTAGAAAATTTTATCGTCCTTGAGAAATGAGGTGTGTTATTGCAGTTCGGGCCTCCGTAAGGCGGAGTGCACGGAAGGCTCTGGCAGCAGCCGGGCCTATAGCCTTCGCTTCTGACCTTGGAACTGGGGAACCAGGTCCGAGTCCCGGCCTCGGCTCGACCCCCAGTGATTCTGGGCAAAACACTCAATCTCCCCACTGGAATGTAATCTCGTTCTTGGGTAAAGTGCTCTAATGACATTTGGGTAAATTCACGGTAAATAAAAATGCAATAATAAAAAAAAAAACTAAAAGATACAGCTAAATGCGCGCGTCTGTGAAAGTGATCGCAGGGACGCGCTCTGTGGTGGGGGAGGGGCAGAACGAGGCACTTGGGATAGCGCTGTAAGGCTTTATGAGCCATGAAGGCCAGACGGAGGAAACACAGATGGCGGCTGCGCGCATGCACGCGCTCGTGAACGCAAGCTTGAGGCCAGGAAAAGCCTCTGGTAGCACTTTAAAAATCCACTACCTAAATGTCTCTCAGAGCAGCGCATGCGCTGGCTCAGCGAGACCTAAAAATGTCCATGATCAATCAGGTGCCTCCAGCTTCTGAAAACGGTATTCTCCCTCCTTAATCTTCCTCTTTCATCGCTGCTAGCAGCCATGTCAGTTGAGTAACTGAGGAAAGTATCAGTGCTTTGCTTTAAAAGACCATGGGAATGCTGCATCACGCCTTCGCAGCCACTCTTTTGATCGCTTACCCTGTCACAGGGAATCAGGGCCGAGGTGTGTGGCGGTCTGCCAGTCACTAGAGGGCATGAGCCTCCAGCGCCAATTTCCTGATGCTGACAGTCTCAGCACGGAGCGAAGCCCGCGTCATTTACAGCATTTGCTGAGCGCTTGTTAGTTTGCCAAGCTGTGTGCCCCCACAACCTTACTGTTGACACCCTGCGGGGTAAGGTGATTAGATGCGTTTGACTCCTGTGTTCGGGCAGATGTGGCCCAAGCTGCTACCTCTCCTATTTGGTGCCTTTTTATGACAGTGTGAGGGTGATTGGTCTGTCTGGGCCCTAGTAACATTCGTTTGGGCCCGCATTTACTGTTCCTTTGCCCTTCAGGTTGTACTCGGCTGTTCCCCGGTTCCTGGAGACCTTATAAGGTCTGTGGTTTCCCTGGGTTGCTAGCAACCTTATAAGCACTGTGGTCATTTGTAGTTTTGGAGACCTTACACGATCTATTGCAAAGCATTACTTATTCCTGGGTCCTCCCCATACAGATACTCCCTCTTACCTGGTAGGTGGCTACCATCTCCTGTTTGCCTCAGCCGGGTTGCAGCACGCATATACTTACCTCTAGGAGAAGTTTGCAATCATTATGAGGAAGAGGAGAACGTACAATATTTTTGACATTGGATCTCAAAACAGGTTTAGCATCAGGTTTGCGTTGAAAAAGCAATGCTAACCCGTAGCTAAACCTTTGAGAATCTGGGCCCATATGTCATGGCTGCTGTGGGATAAGAGTCCAGTTGGCTCACCTCCTCAAGCAAATCCAGTGGTGATAAACAACAGCCACATTGATAATGTTTTGAGAAAATATACAGGTAAATCGGTATACTGTATCGTATTAAGTGATTACTATGTTTATTATTCATTCGTTTATGCAGTATCCACCCACAAATTAATTTAGAGAAGGGGAGTGAGAAACAGAAGGCAGTGTCCCGGTATCTGCCCACTCACAGCCCACCAATCCCTTGATACGTAAAAATCACACACCAATTTTACATGGCAGTATGACCTGCCAACTCAGAACTGAGGGTAAACCCCCAACCCTCAATAACTTGAGTACACAGGGAATGTAATACTAAAAAATAACATAGTACTTTTGGAGTGGGCCCAGCTGGTCTTCTGAAATCGACCATAGTTCACATACACATAACGTACCCTACATGCATGGGAGTGCTGGGTTGGATAGCCCAAGGCTCGTGGTTCTCCATAAGGTGTGAGGGCCACAAGGCGGAGACAATAAAAGGGTGGTACTTGCACTACCAGGGTTTTATGTGGGCATTAAGTGGGCCAGCAATAAAAAACCCAGATATTGAAACATGTCCCTATCTGGTCCTATATATTTGACCTTAACTTAACTGGCAAATAACACTG
Source organism: Triturus cristatus (assembly GCF_964204655.1). NCBI lineage: Eukaryota > Metazoa > Chordata > Amphibia > Caudata > Salamandridae > Triturus > Triturus cristatus. Next base: position 469,922,608 of record NC_140590.1, on the reverse strand, counting down.
AGAGATTTCTGAATAACTAATGTAAAAAGCATTAAGGTAATCCATGTCACCGATTTTGCTCCTTTTAATGCTTGACATATTCTGCTTAATCTTGCATTCCCTAATAGTGTTTGCTTTTTCTAGGATGCTCTGTTGTAGTATGGTTTTTTTTGGGGACAGCATATAATTCTTGTATAGTACATACTTTGCTCCAAGTTCCCAACAGGTGTTTATAACCAGCCGCGCAGCAATGCAAGTTTCTCTCAGTAGGATGAAAAGGAGTTCAGAATACATGGTCATCCTACCCCTGGCGTCTCAGCACAATACACAGAGCAATGGTCTATTTTTCCAGTTGCAATTGTGATTCTGTGAAAATGTGCTCAACCCCCTGATAGCCTGGCACAGAGCAGTCGGGATTCATGTAGGGGCAATATGTAAAGTATTTGTGCAAGACTTCAACAGTAAAACAGTAAAAACACCACCCAAAAAGAACCCACACTAGGCTTGAAAAATAAAACTTAATTTAATAAAGAAGATCAAAACAACAAAAATCTAATTAGGAGAACTGGAGATATTGATTTTTAACGTTTTTAGAGAAAAAAGTGCCACAAGGCGCAAAGCATCAACTGTGGATATCTCATCTTGCTGGAGCAGGAAGAAGGCATAAGTTCAGGCCGACTGCGATGGAGCATGGGCCCTGCTACAGGGACCCTGTTAGGCCCGCTAAACAGAGTACCTTAAATCCTGGTTTGTGGAGCATTGTGTGGATCCACGTCAGAGATGCATTGCGCAGCCGAATCAGTTTGTCAGTTCGGAGATTTGGGAGGCTGCGGTACGAGGTCCTGCTGCATTGACATTGAGGATCCTGTCTACTGGGCTTGTGATGTGAAGTCTGGTGTGGTGTCAAAAATGCAGTGCACAGTCGGGATGATGAGTTGGTTACACAGAGATGTGAAACTGCAATTCAGAGCCCGGCATAGTCAGTGAGGCTGCCGTTGACGAGGGCCTTGGCCCAGGATGGTTCTGAAGGTGATTTGGGTCTACATGCAGCAGCGGCGATGCGCCGGTTTTGCTCAGGGTTGCGCAATGCAGCTGATGAGATGCATCTGTTCTGCTGGATCCACAGGGGCTAGTAAGCAACTTAAGCCCACTTCGAAGGGTCCAGGACTGGGGTGAAACCACTTGACAGGGTAGACTCACAAATGTCAGAGAACAGGTGCAGATGCAAGGTTGTGGGAAGCCTGTTATATCCCGGAGTCTTCAGATGAGACCAGCTAACTCTGGAATCTGGGTTCAAGAGATGCAAGTTCAGTCCTTCTCACCCAAGCAAGAAGGTAGCAGGGCAGCAAAGAAGGAGCCCAGCAGAGTGGCAGTCAGTCATCAGCACACCAGTCCTTCTTCCTGGCATAGTATCCACAGGTCCAGAAGTGTAATGGAGTGGTGGTGTTTGAGGTCTTTCTTTTATACACTTTGTGCCTTTTGAAGCGGGGAGAAGCTTCTAGAGGCATGTCTTTGAAATGCCTAGATGCCCTGCCTTCCCTGCCCTGGCTCCAGATTAACTACAGGGGGTATGCAGCCCTTTGTTTGGATACAAAAACAACAGTTGATGAACAGAATGCAGAACAATGTCTCACATTCACCCCAGTACAGAGATCCGGGCCTAAATCCATCGTTTTTTTGCTCACCATGCCATTCCAGTTTGAACGCAGCCATATGCAAATCAGTCTTGACCCTGTGCCTCATGGGAACAGTCCAGCCCGAACTGACAAGCCAGGTCCTCCCAGGACTGGAAACAAGCATCCTAGGACCTGTTTCGGGGTTTCACCCCTCTTCAGACAGGATAGATTGATTCCAGTGGCATGGAGAGCACGGGACTCACGTCTGAGCATACCCGTCCCACTCAGGGTGACAAATGCAAAAACAACAGTTGATGGACAGAATGCAGAACAATGTCTTACATTCACCCCAATACAGAGATCTGGGCCTAAATCCATCATTTTTTTGCTCACCGTGCCATTCCAGTTTGAACCCAGCCATATGCAAATCAGTCTTGACCCTGTGCCTCATGGGAACAGTCCAGCCCGAACTGCCAAGTCAGGTCCTCCCTGGACTGGAAACAAGCATCCTAGGACTGGTTTCGGGGCTTCACCCCTCTTCAGCCAGGATAGCTTGATTCCAGTGGCATGGAGAGCACGGGACTCACGTCTGAGCATACCCGTCCCACTCGGGATGACAAATGCAAAAACAACAGTTGATGGACAGAATGCAGAACAATGTCTTACATTCACCTCAGTACAGAGATCTGGGCCTAAATCCATCGTTTTTATGCTCACCATGCCATTCCAGTTTGAACCCAGCCATATGCAAATCAGTCTTGACCCTGTGCCTCATGGGAACTGTCCAGCCCGAACTGCCAAGTCAGGTCCTCCCTGGACTGGAAACAAGCATCCTAGGACTGGTTTCGGGGCTTCACCCCTCTTCAGCCAGGATAGCTTGATTCCATTGGCATGGAGAGCACGGGATTCACGTCTGAGCATACCCGTCCCACTCGGGGTGACAAATGCAAAAACAACAGTTGATGGACAGAATGCAGAATAATGTCTTACATTCACCCCAGTACAGAGATCTGGGCCTAAATCCATCGTTTTTTTGCTCACCATGCCATCACAGAAGTTCTCACCCTGATTACTGCCGCAAGGTTTTTCCTCGCAGACATCAGGTAAGCGTTTTTTCCAGAACGAATTGTAGCGAAGCTTTCGGTTTTCTTTCCCGCAGTACATTTACCTTTTCGTTTTACAGATAAATTATTGAAACTGGATGATTATTTGTATTTCTTGATACGTCGGTTGTAAGTAAATTTCCCTTCGTTTTTTTCATGAACTCTTTCATCACGATCATTTTCTATATTCAGTGCATCACTTGGGTTCGAGTATTTCTTCTATTCTAACTTCGGCCACTTGAACACTGCGTCTTTGACTTTCGTTTGCACGCTTCAATACCAGTTCAGTTTCCTTACTGCTCACTAACTTAAACACTCAGACACACGCAACATGCTTTGTATATTGTTTTTCGGTGTTTTTCACGATGTACACGATTTTTCACCATGATGCACATTTCAGTCTAGTGAAAAAAATATTCTCCAGTGATTTAACTCAGTGCCTTGACTGACAAATACGTTGTTTCATGATTTTCAGAGAACCGGCCCCTGAAGAAAGGCTCAGGCCCGAAATGCATTGGGCGGGCTGAAATTTATTTGATTTTTGCAAGATGTCAATATTTTGATTTACATGAACTTAAGTGAACAAAAGTGAAAATGTATTGAAGAAAAATAAAGCAGGCACAAAATTGACAGTGAATAAAACTTTATTTGAACTCAACAAATACAATTTGTTACGAAAGTGAACTCATTTTTTTAAAAATAGCATTTTTGAATGCGGATGGGGGACGCCCCTCTACGGAGGATAGCGCTATCATTGCAACTTTCTAAAAGTGGCATTTTAGGAATTGTGATTTAAATTCCAACTTCATCGTAAGTTAGGAATTTAAATTAGGATTCCAAGGACACCATACATGATCCAGTTGGAAATTACACTTCTAAAATGTAATAAGGCAACCCCAATGTTATTATATGAGAGAGATAGGCCTTGCAATAGTGATTAACAAATTCAAGAGTTTTTCACTACCAGGACATGTAAAACTTAAAAATACATATCCAACTGTTTAAATACATTGCATCCTGTCCACTGGGTTGTCCAGGACCTACCCTAGAGGTGACTTATATGTATTAAAATGGAAGGTTTAAAATTAAATATGCCAATCGGGGATAAGTCAATATTACCATGTTTTAAGGAGTGAGCACATGCACTTTAGCACTGGTTAACAGTGGTGAAGTGCACAGAGACCGAATGCCAGCAAAAACAAGAGGAAAGCAAAAATGGTTGGCAGAAAACTACCCTAAGGCTGACAGGTCTAACACGTGTCCCCCCCCAGCTGCACGTAGGTAGCACTATCCAACCGCTTGGGAGTTCTCATCACTAAGGCAAAAGAACCTGAATCAACTATCAGCATTGGCGTGGTCTGACCCAGGACAGTGTTCCATCGTAAAGTCCATTCTCTGTTGGGAGATGGACCACCTCAACAGCTTGGGCTTTTCACCCCTCATATGCATGAGCCATCTGAGGGGACTGTAGTCTGTCTGAATCCAGAACAGGCTTTGTCTCAACTTCTTCATTGCCCAGACCACAGCAAAGGCATCCCTTTCAATTGCACTCCGCCTCAGCTCTTGTGGATTCAACCTCCTGCTAAAAAAAGCTACCAGTTGGTCTGGGACCTACTCATTTAACTGTGCTAAGAAAGTCCCTAAGCCAAGCTCTGGGGCGTCTGTCTGCACCATGAACTCCTTAGAGAAGTCAGGAGCCTTGAGTATGGGTGCTGTACACATTGTCTCCTTGAGGGTATCAAAAGCTTTCTGGCAGGCCTCTGTCCAGATTACCTGTCTCGGCAGCTTCTTTGAAGTCAGCTCTGTTAAGAGGGCAACAATTGTGCCATATCCATTAACAAATGTCCTATAGTATCATGGGAGGCCCAGGAAGACCCTCACTTCTGTCTGTGTTTTAGGGGGTTGCCAGGCCAGGAGAGTCACAAACTTGGCCTAGAGGGGCTGCACCTTGTCCCCAACCATCATGTGGCCCAGCTACATCACAGAACCCCACCCTATCTGGCACTTACTTGCTTTGATAGTCAGGCCCGCCTGTTGTAAGACCTGACGTGCCTCCTCGAGATGGTACAGATGTTCCTCCCAGCTGGAGCTGTAGACAGCTATGTCATCCAGGTAGGCTGCACAGAATGCCTCCTTCCCAGCCAGCAACCTATTGATCAAACTCTGAAGGGTAGCAGGGGCATTCTTCAAACCAAAGGGCATCACCCTAAACTGGACGTGGCCCTCTTGGGTTCAGAATGCAGACCTCTCTCTTGCCCCCTCAGTCAGAGCGATCTGTCAATGCCTTGATGTTAAATCAAAAGTACTAGGGAATTCGGCAGTGCCCAGCCTGTCAATGACTTCATCAGCTCAGGGGATGGGGTGTGCATCAGTATTTGTGATGGAACTGAGACCCCTATAGTCCACACAGAACCTAAGTTCTGGAATGGCGCCCAGTAGAGCAGCCTTGGGTACCAGCACCATGGGGCTGCACAAGGACTGTTGGAGAGCTCAATCACCCCCAACACCAGCATCTTGGAGACCTCATTGATACTGGCCCTCACCTTGTCTAATAACCTGTAAATCTTATTTTTAACAGGCGGACCGTTTTCAGTGTCAATGTCATGGATGCACAGGTGTGTGATACCAGGGAAGAAGGAGAACAGAGAGGCGAACTGCCCCAGTAACTGTTGACAGTCATTCTGCTGTTCTGGGGGATAAGAGTAGGGGAGAGGTTGACAGCCCCTCCACTGACCCATTGTGTAGTTGGGCAGACAGGAGGTCAGGGAAAGGCTAGCTCTCTTCCTCCACGCACTCAACTGTCACAAGGAGTATGATCATTTCGCACCTCTCAAAGTGTGGTTTGAGGCGATTCACATGGAGCACCCTTAAGGGGCTCCTAGGGCTCTTGAGATCCACCAAGTAGGTGGACTCCCCCTTCTACTTCTTCACCTCATATGGGCCTGTATAGAGATCCTGGAGAGCTCTAGGCTCCACAGTCTCCATATTCCACACCTTCTGGCCAGGTTGAAACTCTACCAGAGTGGCCTTCTGGTCATACCAGAGCTTCATAACCTCCTGACTGGCCTCAATATTATTTTTTGCATTTTTCCAGAAGCAAGGCATCTGGTTGCGGAGGGGCAGCATGTAGCCGACCATATACGGAGGAGGTTTCCTGGGAACTTGCTCTCACCCCTCTCTTAGAAGGCTAAGTGGTCCCCTCCCATAGAGGACTTCAAAGGTGCTAAACCCCACACCATTCTGTGGCTCCTCCCTGTAGGCAAAGAAAAGGAAGCAGGATGTCCCACTGATGCCTCATGGGATCAGGTAGGCCCATTGTCATGCCCTTCAGGGTCTTGTTGAATCTCTCCACAAGACCGTTGGTTTGGGGGTGATATGGTGTGGAGAACTTATATGTCACTCCACACTCATCCCACATGTATTTTATGAATGCTGATATGAAGTTAATAGACATTAACTTCATATCAGCATACATCAAATGTGTCAGACACTTCCTGTTTGGGGAGCCCCACACAGGTAAAAATCCCCATCAGGGCCCTGGCCACCACAGGTTCAGTCACCGACCTCAGAGGGATGGCCTCTGGGTAGTGAGTGGCATGGTCCACCAAGATCCCGATGAACCATTTGCCTAAAGCTATCTTGGGGTCCAAGGGTCCAATAATGCCAATGCCTACCCTCTCAAAGGGAGTGCCAACGAAAGGTAATGGGGTCAAGGGAGCCTTGAGCTTTATCCCTGACCTCCCACTAGCCTGGAAGGTGCAACAGGACCTACAGAACGTATCTGAAGCTGTCTTCATCCTGGGCCAGTAGAAGTGGACAACAAGCTTGGCGAAGGCCTAGTCTCCCTAGATGTTCTGCAAGTTGTATATTATGAGCCAAACCCAGTAGGAATGTCCTGTAACTCTGGTGCACCACCAGCACATGGGCTACATCAGATCCAGGAACCTTAAGTTTGCTGTATAAGAGGTAATTATCCCAATAGGTTATGTGAACTTGCCACCTCAAGGCCTCTAGAGTGCGGCACCCTTTCTGCTCTTTGCATAATTCTTCCCTAGTGGACCCATCCTCAACGTGCAAACCGGCAAGTTCAGACAAGTCACCCAAAGTGGCAATGGCCTCCCCGGTTGGCTCAGGGGTATCCTCTTGAGGTTCCCTGTCAACCTCGACTGGGGGAACTTAGGGGGCTGGTTTCCTGCGACTCTTTCCCCTCTACTTACTTGCAGCTGTCTGTGCCATTGTTCCAGGCTCCAGACACCATTCACCGACTTCCCGGGCATCCATGGACCTTGTGGTTGAACAAACCCATTAAGGCACTCCCAAAATCTTCAAGTATGACCTGAGCTCTTCCTTCCTCCATATAGTGTGATCCAGGTTGTTGCCCAGCAGACAAATCTACAGGAATGGCAGGGCTCAAGGCTACGTTTACAGCACCTGAGACTTCCCTCACCCAAAGTGAACCAGAGCTCACGATTATCAGTGACTATGACTTGGTGGAATGTTAAGGAGGACTTGGTCCAAGGGCACTAGCTGAAACCATACTGGAGTAATGCTGGCTCCTGTGTTCCTCAGAGCCTCCACCTGTTGTGCATTGATTGTGACCAACTGCCTGTACTTGGATGTATTGGCAGGCATATGGGCTTTTGGCACCATATCCTTATCCCCAGGAAAACTAGAGACACCACTGTCTGCTCCCCAAAGCTAACTGGGACTACCTCCTCCCCCAGGACTACGCTCGCCAACCTAGGTGTCTGTCCACTGGTTGGGGAGCTGTGCTATCTTGGGACATTTGTAGTCGCACTTGGAGTGCCCATACTTGTAGCACTCCGTGCATTGGGGTATGAACGTCCTTGTCAGCTTGTCAAAGAATCCCTTCTTTTTAGGCTCAGACTGGGACTGGTTACCACTACTCCCTTGGGAATTATTTTGGGGGCCTTTTGAGAAAGCCTTATTTTTAAGTTTTTCTCCACCCTCTTTCTTCCGGTGAGACCCCTGACCACCCTTGTTGGAGTCTACCCCAGATACCTTTTTGGATACTCTGGTGCTGGCCCAGAGGTTCGGGTCCTCCGCAAGCTTCCTGAGGTCAGTCATCTTGCTGTCAACTAGGTGCTAGTGCAGCTCTGGAAACCAAATATTGAGCATGTGCTCTCTCAAGATCAGATTGTGCAGCCCACTGTAGTCATTGACCTTGCTGCCCAAAGCCACCCATTCAGTGCCTTGCAGAAGTAGTCCACAAAATCCACCCAAGGAGTGGTTGGGGAGCTTCTGGCTGTGCCTGAACCTTTGACAGTAATTTTCAGGGGTCAAGCTAAACTTAGCAATCAAGATGGCTCAAAAGGGAGTGTACCTGGTTTGGTCCCCAACCTCTAAAGTACGAAGTGTGTCCCGCCCAATGGTAGGCATGCGTTTCCCAAGACCAATCCCCCCTAATGCTATTCAGGGTTGCACTCCCGGCTGTTGGATGTGGTGCTTCATTCACCCGCTTACGTCCTTGGATTTACTCCACACATTCCGGTTCGATTGACCTGGACCCTGTCAATCCTGCCATATGTACTGTTAAACCAACGTGGAACGCTGGCCTCGCTGATTACACAGGACCACGGCAAAATTATTTTCTTTCTTGATTCTGCCGCATGCATAACCCGATCTCCCAGTGGACCGCTGGCCACGCTACCAAAGTGACGGGCCATTCCCCGAGGACCGATACCCCCTGTGAAATGATTTCCTCCCTACCCGAGGATAGCCTTGTACTTCCATTGTACCGAACTACTTTGAATAAAGTAACTCTGTCCTAATGATGACCTGGAATTGAAAAGGTCGAAACACCGTCGACTATTCAGCATATACTTGGCATCACTGTGGTCTACTTAAACAGCCTTAACGAAGAAACCCTCATTGTATATATTCTTTATCGTTTCGTTGACCACTATTTCTGTATATAATCCCTGCGCTGTTCACGCTGTTTTTCCACCCCTTTCTGTCACTGCGCAGTTCACTATCACTAGCACATTCAGTGCGCAATTGTGTGTTTTGGTTACTTTCCCATAAACTGTATTGTAGTGCTGATATAACTACGTACAACAAAGAATTTATTTCCTAATGAAACATTCTGTGGTCTCCCATCTTTCCCTTCCTTGAGTGATTGGTAGTCTCCTAGAACTTACCCCCCCTAAATGATTACAGTTTGAGATGTTGTTCTTTAGTTACAGCCTGCACTGGGTCTCTGCTGGGTTAACGGGTCTACTCCATTTCTTCGACTCCTTCTGGGATCTTGAGCACCCTCATGGCTACCTCATAGGCAGAAAAACCTTTGTCAATATCATCATTATAGTTGTGCACTAAATCCTTGGGGTTGCAGAACTTTTTGTGTCCTTCAGACACTGTAGGCATGCTGCCACCAATGCTGCTGGAATCTGCCTTTCTTGCTTTCAGTTCCAGCTCCTTAATGAGTTAAACGCTCAAAAGCTAGTTTCTCCTCCATGGCCAGCTTCTTATCCTCCATCCTAAGCCTGGCCATCTCTAGCCTGAACTCTCTCTCCTTCCTCCTCTCTGCCAGCCCCCAGGGCACAGGCTTCAGGAAGATACACAGTTCCTTGCCCTGGCATGGAGCTCCAAGTTAGGGTCAAAACCCCTCCAAGTTAGGGGTCAAGGCATCCTGTTGGCCCTCATTACTGAGATCTAAGGGCCATGTGTATGAAAAACGCGTTTTGCGATTCTCAAATTGTGATTTTAATGAATCGCAATTAGAGAATCGTAAAATGTAATGTATGTAGAATTTGCTAAATATTTTGCGAATCCTACATATTCCTTATTTGCGAATCACAAATTGAGATTCGCAAATAAGGAATACCTTCCCATTCATTCCTATGGACTAGAAGGCACATAGGAATGAATGGGAAGACATTCTCAATTTGCGATTCTCAATTAGAGAATCGCAAATTGAGAATGCAATTTCAAGGTTACAAGAGTGTCAATAGGACACCCTGTTGCACCCCTTAAATAAGCATGTGTGCACATGCGGCGCACATACATGCCCTAAGGGCATGTTGGTGCGCCACATGGCACGTTGAAAAATGCAAAAAAGTGTTTTTTTCAAAGAAATCACAAATTACGACCAACCTGAAGTTGGTGGTAATTTGCGATTCCTTAAGCCAAAATCGCACAACTTGGGTGCTTCCTACATTGCATTTAAGGAATCGCAATTTGGGATTCCTTAAATGCATTCGCAAAATAGGGAATCGTAAATTTTGCAAGTGGTTTTTGTGTGCTACATTGCACACTGCCTAAATTGCGATCGCAAACGCTGAAATTCTGTGAATTTCAGCGATCGCAATTTGGCTTCATACATATGGCCCTTAATACTCTCCTTGGCTGTCCATCTTCTCATCTAATTCAGTTGCTGTAGCAAGTGACAAGTGGACTTCTGCCCAGGCCCCCAGCGCCTTTTGCAATTCCACCTTCTGGTGGTGCTCTTGTTTGGAAGCCCCCGTCCTTTACAGAACTGTTTGAGCTCGGCCACAGTGTACACCTAGGTGTTGGCCAGCTCAAACTCCATGCTTGAAAGGTGGATTAAGGCACAAAAGGCAAAAATAATATTTTTGAAAAAAATCAAAGAGGCCATAAGGGAGAATTTAACTCAAATTGGTCTTCGATTATATATGTGGGATAGTAGCGCAACACAAAATTATGGTATGTCACTGCACAAACATAAATCCAATCCCACCGCTGAACACCAGTGTAAGAAATTGGGTTGTTGGTTGACTGAGGTGTGAGCTCCCAGGGTAAGGCACAAGCAAACCCCAAATCAAACTGTCAAGAGTAAGGTACGCGAAAACCTCAAATTAACCAGCGCTGAAACCCCTGGTAGCTGGGCACAGAACAATCAGGCATTAGTTAGGGGGAATCTGTAAAGTATCTGTGCAACACTTCAACAATTAAACAGTGAAAATGCCATACAAAACGAAAATAGAACTTAATTTAATACATAAAACAAGATGAAAATGACTAAAATCCAATTAGTAGAACCAGAGAGATTAAATTTTAATGTGTTTAGAAAAAAAAGCAACAAAGGTGTAAAGTGTAAACTGTGGATATCTGGTCGCGGTGGACCGAGGCAAAGTCACAAGTTCAGGCCGACCGAGATGGAGCATGACCCAGCTACAGGGACCCATTTAGCCCTGCTGAAAAGAGTACCTTAAATCATGGTTTATGTGGAATCTGTGTCAAAGATGCATTGTGCAGCGGAAGAGATGCGTCAGTTCCCAAATGCGGAGAGGCTGCAGTGTGAAGTCTTGTGTCAACAACGAGGATCCTGGAAACTGTTATGTAGAGCTGTGAGGCTGCAAGAAGGGATGTGAGGGCCTGCACCGAGGATGCATCACGCAGTGGCGGTTCCAAAGACAATGTGGGCGGTGGAGGCGATGCAGGTCTTTGGGACAGGTCCAATCCACGCAGCAGTGTCAATGCATCAGTTCTGCTCAGGGTTGCACCGTGAAGCAGAGGTGATGCATCGGTTCCACTGGATCGACAGAGGCAGGTAAGCACCTTAAGACCATTTCCAAGGGACCAGGACTAGGATGGCAGATCTTGGCTGGCGTAGACTCAAAAATGGCAGAGCCCAGGGGCAGATGCAAGGTTGTTGAAAGCCTGTTATATCCATGAGGTTTCAGATCACGAGGCCAGCCAGCTAGCACATGGAGTCACTCTAGGTTTAAGAGATGCAGGCCCTGTCCTTCTCACTCACGCAAGACAGCAGCAGGCAGCAGGTCAGCAGAGCAAAAGAGGAGTCTAGCAGAGTGGTAGTCCTTCAGCAGCACAGAAGTCCTATTCAGGTGTAAGTGAGGCCATGGAAAGCTCCTTCCTCTCATCCTGACAGTGATTGCCCATCCAGTCACTCCTAAGCTCATATTGTGTGTGGCTATCTATGAGGACTGCAAAAACAACAGTTGATGGACAGAATGCAGAACAATGTCATACATTCACCCCAGTACAGAGATCTGGGCCTAAATCCATCGTTTTTTTGCTCACCATGCCATTCCAGTTTTAACCCAGCCATATGGAAATCAGTCTTGACCCTGTGCTCATGGAAACAGTCCAGCCCGAAAAGCCAAGCCAGGTCCTCCCTGGACTGGAAACAAGCATCCTAGGACCGGTTTCAGGGTTTCACCCCTCTTCAGCCAGGATAGCTTGATTCCAGTGGCATGGAGAGCACAGGACTCACGTCTGAGCATACTCGTCCAACTCGGGGTGACAAATGCAAAAACAACAGTTGATGGACAGAATGCAGAACAATGTCATACATTCACCTCAGTACAGAGATCTGGGCCTAAATACATTGTTTTTTTGCTCATTATGCCATTCCAGTTTGAACTCAGCCATATGCAAATCAGTCTTGAACCTGTGCCTCATGGGAACAGTCCCGTCTGAACTGCCAAGCCAGGTCCTCCCTGGACTGGAACCAAGCATCCTAGGAACGGTTTCGTGGTTTCACCCCTCTTCAGCCAGGATAGCTTGATTCTTGTGGCATGGAGAGCACGGGACTCACATCTGAGCATACCCATCCCTCTCGGGGTGACAAATGCAACAACAACAGTTGATGGACAGAATACAGAACAATGTCATACATTCACCCCAGTACAGAGATCTGGGCCTAAATCCATCGTTTTTTTGCTCACCATGCCATTCCAGTTTGAACCCAGCCATATGCAAATCAGTCTTGACCCTGTGCTCATGGGAACAGTCCAGCCCGGAAAGCCAAGCCAGGTCCTCCTTGGACTGGAACCAAGCATCCTAGGACCGGTTTCGGGGTTTCACCCCTCATCAGCCAGGATAGCTTGATTCCAGTGGCATGGAGAGCAGGGGACTCATGTCTGAGCATACCCGTCCCACTCGGGTGACAAATGCAAAAACAACAGTTGGACAGAATGCAGAACAATGTCATATCACCTCAGTACAGAGATCTGGGCCTAAATCCATCGTTTTTTTGCTCGCCATTATAGTTTGAACACAGCCATATGCAAATCAGTCTTGACCCTGTGCCTCATGGGAACAGTCCAGCCCAAACTGCCAAGCCAGGTCCTCCCTGGACTGGAACAAGCATCCTAGGACCGGTTTCGGGGTTTCACCCCTCTTCAGCCAGGATAGCTTGATTCCAGTGGCATGGAGAGCACGGGAATCACGTCTGAGCATACCCGTCCCACTCGGGATGACAAATGCAAAAACAGCAGTTGATGGACAGAATGCAGAACAATGTCATACATTCACCCCAGTACAGAGATCTGGTCCTAAATCCATTTTTTTTTTGCTCACCATGCCATTCCAGTTTGAACCCAGCCATATACAAATCAGTTTTGACCCTGTGCCTCATGGGAACAGTTCAGCCCGAACTGCCAAGCCAGGTCCTCCCTAGACTGGAACAAGCATCCTAGGACCGGTTTCGGGGTTTCACCCCTCTTCAGCCAGGATAGCTTGATTCCAGTGGCATGGAGAGCACGGGACTCACTGAGCATACCCGTCCCACTCGGGGTGACAAATGCAAAAACAACAGTTGTTGGACAGAATGCAGAACAATGTCATACATTCACCCCAGTACAGAGATCTGGGCCTAAATCCATCATTTATTTGCTCACCTGAAGAGGGGTGAAACCCCGAAACCGGTCCTAGGATGCTTGTTTCCGGTCCAGGGAGGACCTGGCTTGGCAGTTCAGGCTGGACTGTTACCAGGAGGCACAGGGTCAAGACTGATTTGCATATGGCCATGTCTAAACTGGGGTGGCGTAGTGGGCAAAAGAACGATGGATTTAACCCAGATCTCTTGACTGGGGGAGAATGTCTGCATTGTCAGCATTCCGTCCATCGTTTGTTTGTTGTAACGCTTTTCGCCCTAAGTGGGATGGGTATTCCCAGACGTGGGACCCGTGCTCACTACGCCACTGGAGTCAAGCTATCCTGGCTGATGACGGCTGATAGCCAGAAACCGGTCCTAGGATGCTTGATTCCGGTCCAGGGAAGACATGGCTTGGCAGTTCGGGCTGGACTGTTACCATGAGGCACAGGGTCAAGACTGATCTGCATATGGCCAGGTCTAAACTGGGGTGGCATGGTGAGCAAAAGAATGATGGATTTAACCCAGATCTCTTGACTGGGGGAGAATGTTTTGATTTGTTCTGCATTCCGTCCATCAATTGTGTGTCTTTTGCTTTCTCGACCTAAGTGTGCCGGGTATGCCTAGACGTTGGTCCCGGGCTCCCTTTGCCACTGGATTCAAGCTATCCTGGCTAAAGAGGGGTGAAACCCCGAAACCGGTCCTAGAATGCTTGTTGCCGGTCCAGGGAGGACCTGGCTTAGCAGTTCGGGCTGGACTGTTCCCATGAGGCACTGGGTCAAGACTGATTTGCATATTGCCAGGTCTAAACTGGGGTGGCATGGTGAGCAAAAGAATGATGGATTTAACCCAGATCTCTTGACTGGGGGAGAATGTTTTGATCTGTTCTGCATTCCGTCCATCAATTGTGTGTCTTTTGCTCTCTCAAAGGGGCATGGCCAAAATAATTAAGGGCATGGTTTAAAAAACTTAAACTAAAAATCTGCTTAGCATAGTGTGCCGCCCGACTTGTATTTTGCTGTTTGTCATTGCATCTAGATACATGATACAACAAGTAATATCATACCTACAACAAGTCAGGACTATTGGCTTTGTCAGTGGTTGCTAGTTGCATAAGATACATAAGTAGCAACTATGACCTGTATATAATACTGAAAAAACTTCCACTTAGACCCTGGTGACACCAGGACAGTGTTCCTGCTCCCGAGTTTCGAAAAGAGAAGGTACGTCCAGAGAGAAAATGACCATAGATTTCCCTTCCCCCAACAAAGCTCACCTGGCTTGACCTTCTCCACTAGTGAGAGGAGAGCAGTGTGAGCACGTGCACATGATGTGCCTGCTGGCACTGCAGTCTGGAAAATAACGGGCTGCAGTGACAGCAGGCACAAAACAGCCCGAAAGAGACCTGTTTCGAAGCCCCCCTTTAAAAACCTGCCGGTGCTCAGACCCGGTGCGACCCGGCCCACTTAAAGCCCTGCTTCCAGCCATGGCAATATACTGGCAGTAAGAAACACAAGCATATGCTACCGATCTATCCTCTGGGGGTGTTTTAGCCACCGGGTGGCACTGTTCAACTGTTTCTTTTACATTCGGTTGATGGTGTGTTGGAAGTTTGGCAGGTTGGAGCCTACAGTGATCCAAGTGGGGCAAACCGCCGCCTCAAAGACTACGGAGGCATACGTGATCTGATAGGCCTTAAAGTGTAGCTGCACTATTACAGGATGCAAGCAAAAAAGCTCTAATGCACAAAGAAGGATGGCACACACAGTTTTAATACAGAAACGAGATGGTAAAGGTTCATATCACCAGTTTCCAATTAACTCAAGGATAGGACACCAGCATGGTATGCGTATGTATTCACCCTTTCCAAAGCATCAACTCCGTGCTGCCATGTGGTTGTAGTTTTGATACCGTTACAGGCTCACTTGGGCAGATTGTAGCACGATCGTTATTAACCGCATTGTTCATATCATTGCAGTTTACTTGGTGTAATCGCCGACTGAGCGCCAAGTGGTGGTACGATGCATATGGATGCCCAAATGGTGTGGCGCTAGGTAGCATTTCGGTTTCATGAGTACCGGTCGCATCAACAGTTTTCTTTGCGATGGCACAGTAAGGGCTAGGGTAGCTCTGGGGCCAGGGCTACTTTGGCTGAAGAGTGCAGGACGATTTGGGCTTGTAATGAGTACACTGAGCAAATACTACTTACTCAGTAGGTTGGAGCATGGCCATTCCCTGCTGTAGGGATACAAAAGCATTAGTCCCCTATAGTTAATGCAGATACGGAGATAGTGCCTAGCCAACTAGGGCACCCACTGTAGGGGTCCGTCATTGGTCCCAAGGCCCAGGTTCATATCCCGGCAGATCCACCAAGCATTTCATCCTGCCAGGGGCGATAAATGAGTACAGTTGAGCTGGTTATCAATAACCACCTAGAAATCAGCATCAGGATACCTCCCGGGCTGAAGTAGTGCAGAAATACACTTGTTATGTTTGGCAGAGTCAATGTCAATCGTATTTGGCCAACTTACCTCCTCCTGTGGCAAGGACAGGAAACACATAGAGAGTAGCACCTGCTAGAGACAGAACTGGGATAACAGAGCACAGTCTGAAGTGCTAGGGAAAATAATTTATTTGTCCAGCCTCAGGTGTTAACTTTACTCTGCAGGGTTGGTTGTCTGGCAATGTGGCAAAGACTTGGGGTAGGTCAGCAGATCTCAAAGGGGTCTCTGCAGGTCTATGTGTCTTTCTCGCCGAGTAGAGCCAGTCTAATTTTGCATAATGCCGGTGGTGGATGATCAGCTGACACACTTGAGAGATATTATGGTGAGGTGTGAGAGCCTGCTGCAGCTGAAGGCTGTGTTGGTTCATGCTATTGCCATAAAAATAAGTTTAGTTAGATCAATACAGTCCATTAAAAGCCCGGGATGTATTGAGGCCCTCTTATATATGATAAAGGAGATAAAGTGCCTGTCATCGACAAGTTTTGATGGCTCAGGGAGCGGCGAATGCATGTTCTGATCACATTGGCAGGTGAGTTTCTTACTTTAAACGCGGTCAGTGTACAGGCCTGTGAATGTCGGCATGCACCTGTGTGCTGGGGGATGGTTTGTTGGTGGCAGCGTTGCGGATGTTTGTCGCAAGCTTGCACATGCGGTTTCTGCAGATTTTGGGGCCGGTTAGCATCCCAGCATGTCTCCACAGGGATGAAGTGTCTTTCGGGTCAGGAGGAACAAGTAGAGCCTGTCAGGAGTGATGGTTAAAGGGATTGCACTTAAGCCAGGAATGTTAGCACACATCCACACCAAGCCGATTGTTTAAGGTCACCCTGGGCCGCATTTACACAGCCCAATAGTAGGCCCTTGTGGTGGTCAGTGCCATGAATTACTAAATTGAACTGACAGGAGGCATGACCGTGGGTTACAACAGCACAAGTTTGGGGAGAGCTAGACTCCACCCATGGTCAAGGTGTAGGTTCTATTAGTTGGAGTTAGCACTCTGATTTGACCAGGGATTCGATGCTACACAAGGGCATCACAGAGTTGCAGCCAGAGCACGGGCGTTGGGTGTTTCCCAGGGGGCAGCAAGTGAAGGCAAGGCTCTTTCCAAATCTGTCACCAGAACACAAGGTAGTCAGGGCCAACTTGTCTGTTGGCTGACTTGTGTAGTCACATGTACAGTTGTCACTCCATATGGGGGTTGTTTTTCTCCAATAGAGGGCACAATGCATATATTGTTTCAAACCAGAATTGACACCATTAATGTGTTCACCAGGGTCTAGCAATCAAAGAGGTCGGTGAAATTGTCTGGTCAACGGCGCAGATTATGTGCACTATAGAACCGAGGTTAGGTGACACAGGAGGGTGATTCAAGATACACAGGTGGTGTGACGGCAACGCGAGACGGTCAGCTTATGCTGGGTAGGAGTTTCCGTATCACCAACCAGAAGGGTGCCATGTGGCAAAACCGTAAAGAAGTTTAAGAATGATATAGATGCAGGTCAGGAGAGGTTTGTCAAAGGTATTGCATTTATTGCCAGGCATTGTTAACAACCCATCCACAGCAAGCCTATTGTGTGGGGGCAATAAGTTAAGGCACAAATATACCACAATGTATTGAAGAACATTCGGCATTCCCAGTATTCAAGAAAGGGCAGGTATTGATACATATTGTTCCCCTCCTGTTCCCATTGTCTTGTCTGCTCTCTGGTATACTAGCAGACGTTTTGGAGGGCAAGACTTCACTAGGGGGGTGACTGGCGTAATGCGATGGACAAATCCAATATGTTTCACATTTACTAACGTGTGAAAGTTGTCAGCTGCTGGTGCATAGTTTTATTCATATGCACAGTATTAATTTAAATAATCGCTGTATGGAGTAGTGCAGCTACCAGGCGTTTATGCACCAAGGCATCTTGCAGCGGTGAGTGTTACCATGCTGTAAGGATATAAAGTTTAAATACGACTGCCAGGTCCCGCTGGGGTGTCAGCCCATTGGCCACTTTCAGGTTTCAATCAACCTTCCTTCCTTCTGTGGTTGGTAAAATGAATATCAGTAGCGGGGTATGAAAGATCTCTGATCCAGCTGCAACATGCCTACGGGAACACTGTGCACTTCAAAAAAACACAAGCGTCATGCTCCAACAAGCGCTATACACCGATAGCTGGGGAAGGAAATAAGGCGGGCTGGATAATTTTTACTTCTCCCTGGATTGGCACATCTTGTCAGGAGTCCAAGGTATTTCACTTCAGCCAGGCAATGTTAACATCCAGCCACTCCAAGACGATTATTTAAGGTCAGCTTGGGCCTCATGATACACGGCCCAGTATTAGGCCCCTTTGTTTGTCAGCGTCGTGAATGACTAAATTCAACTGAACAAGAGGAGTGAACGTGGTGTACACTAGCAGAAGTTTGGGAGTGCAAAACTCCACCTAGGGGGGTGGCTGGCTGAATTTGATGGACTAGTCCAAAAGGTTTCACAGCAACTGCACGTGGGAGAACGTCAGTTACCTGTGCATAGTTCTCGCAGATACACCATATCATATTAATTGAAATAATAGCTTTAGCTGCAAGTGGTAAGCTTGAGATTCCCTCAATTTCAACAAATGGTCACATTGTCAGCAACAAAGCTGCCTGGGGGGTCTGGGTGCAGTCACCACAGATTAAACTGAACAGGCAACAGCTTGGCAGGAAAGGAGGGGTGTTGAATCGATTACCCACTTAGCAGCATGACTATTACACAGGAGGATGTCAGCGTATGCTGGGTAGGAGGTTCCGTATCACCATACGTTAGGCACTGCTTACAACGTAGCACATACAAGCAGGCGTTGTTTTATTGCAAGTTGCAATGGGAGATTCCCTTATTACGCCAGTAGCTGCGCACATGGCCAGCAGTATGCAGCCTGGGAAGACTGGGGGTCAATAACACAGATTAAACTGTAAAGGCAAAATTACTGTATGACAGGAGGGATAATGGAAAGTACACGAAGACTCCATTGCTTAATGTCACATATTCCATGGCGGGATAGTCACCAACTGACACTGGGAACCTTTGATTCTAATAGTATCATTGGTAATATACACACGACTCTGTGGAGTATGTAGTCCCACTCTGAAGTGTAGAATGCAAAAGAACTGCATTGCCACTATTTTGAGTGACAGATGCAACAATTTGATCCCTGCCAAAGCAAACCAAATTTCTTAGGGTCAGATGCACAACATACAACCGTTCACTCCAGCCTCACTGAAGGTAGTCTGTTAGCAGAGGTGTAGAACAGGATGTCTTGCGCTAGGGTGCTGTCATTGCACGGGCGACACAAAAGATATTCTGCCGTCAGACAGGGGTACTTGCGGGCTAGGAGGCCAGGCAATGTAGCAGAACCAACGCTAAGGACCTCCCTCCCCCACTGGACTGCCTGAGACTGTGAGTGCAATATTACAGGTATTTTTCCGCCCATACAGAGGCAGAAGGGTACATTTCAGGAATCTGCATAAATAGAGTGGGGGGAAGACCTATAGAGCATCAAGGGTCACAGCTGGTTAGCAGGTATGTGGGTATCTGTGATCGAGCTTTAGTTAAGCAAGCCTGGTAGTTGGCGTAAATTGTCACTCCAAATGGTTGATGTGACTGCAATAGTGTGTGCTATGCGAACAGTCTTGTTCGCCATGGTTTATTAATCGCAAAGGTCTGTGCACATGTCTGGTCAACCCCAACAAAGTAGGTGCACTCTGCTCCCAGGGCAGGTTACGGGCTGCTTCAGTGATGCACGACATACCTCGTCCGCATAGCCAGAGTATATAGGCTGGTTGTGGAAGTGGTCTTCTTGGCAAGCGTGCTGCTGTTCCATAAATTGGGGAAACAGGCGTTAGGGAGCACATAATGCTAGAAGGGCTGCAACTACAGGTTGCAGGGGGTGGGAGCCACATCACCTTGCAGGGTAATATAGCGATATTTAAGAGAGCTCCCTCCTGGGAAGCCATCACCTACTTGCAGGTTATGTGAGGCACTGGTACATTCCCAGAGAAGGATAACCCGCTCCATGCGCAAGTTCGCAGAGCTAGGGGCTTTGGCTTCAGCAGGCATGGGCTATGCCGGGCGAACACCAAAGGTTATTTTGACAAAGATGGGGTGCACCTGGCACAAGTGGGCATGAATCTGTTCATACTGGACCTGAATGAGGCCTGGGACTTAGGTGGCAAGTGAGAATACAGCTGTGTTGGTGGGGGGCTCTTTAGGTGACGGAGGCCGCCTCCAGAGCTGTGGCAGAGTTACAGGGCGATCTGGAAGGATACCTCTGCAAGAGCACAATAGGGGTGCCGGAGCCAAATCCCAGGAGCCTCATGGGAGTGTCCTGGAACAATGACGTCGGCGCCCCATTAGTCCTTCGGGCGGTTGTGGGCCTGAACAACCGGGGGCTTGCCTTGCTACGCTCTGCCCTGAAAGGGGCGTGAGTAATAAGGGACCAATGTGTCACGTGATCCAGTAAGAGGATCACCCCTATGAGGGTAGCGCTGATTGGGTTTTCCACAGTGCTTGGCTCATCAGGCGGGTAGGGCAGCATAGGTTGGTACAGCTGCCTGCCCTTAGATTGCCAGTAAGTTAACCCACCGTATTTGCATACTTTTGTATGGAATAAACCTGCAGCAATATTTTCTCCAAACAAAAAGTTGTGTTGTGTATTTATTCATGCATGCCTATTCTTCTGTGGTGTGGGTGGGGTCTTGTGCCTATAATGGAACTATCAATACCTCAGGGGGTAGGTGCATCGAGCCTCTAACACGCGCCTCCCGGGAACGAGGAATAAATACCCCCTAGGGCCGAGCTGCACCGCACAAAAACACCGACTCTACCTCCTGACCCACAAACACGGCGTGGAACCAGGAGCTGACATAGACAGCGTGACCAGGAGGAACCTAATGGCGTGAAGTCTTGGAGTGCAAAGGATCGCCAGATGGGCAGGGGAGGTCTATATACCTGCCTCCCCACCCACTAGTGCGCTGGAAAAGACATTGTTAGGTAGTGCTGGACCCCCAGTGGGTCCAAAGACTAGACTTGTCGGGGCTTGTGCCCTCATGTGGCACTAAGGTGGCCGCCCTCCTATGGGGGCCCCTGCGTGGGCTGCAGGCAGCCTCAGAGTGGAGCAAGGGATTGCCCTGCACATCTTGCTAGTGTTTATTGACAGGGGAAGCAAGATTAAGTTGGAAATTGCATGCTTCAATGTACAGGAACAGAGGAGGCACGCAGGCAGCATCGGTCAGTAGTGCCATTGGAGGACTGTAAGTGCATTGTTTTAGCTGGTGACACCATCGTGTCAACTACAGGAGGATAAGAATGCTAAGCAACAGTGATGTGCTTTGTCTTGCTTGAAGTACTTGTACAAAGTCAGAAGTCGCACATTTCCCGTGCATTCATGCACAAACTGTCACCTAACATGAAACTTCCTCAGACAAAGCACTGCTTATTATTCGAACACAGGGCTGTGTTTACTGTTCATTTTATAACCAAAAATGTGGGGTGTTTTATCATTTTAATTAGCGTCACTGTGGCTGAGGTACAATTACATTATTCTGGAGGTTTTCTAACACGCATGCAAATAAAGACACGTGCTTGCTTTGTAAAGTGAAGAAATTCTATAAATATTTACATATCTGGTCTCATGGTAAGGGTGCTCTTACCCTAATCGAACCAAGACCCGTTTGCACGGTTTGATATTGTGATAATGACTAACTGCCATAATTGGGGTGCAGAGTGTCCATCACTATCCTGGGCACCATTGCCACTGCACGTGCTAAACTATAGATAATTAACTGCATCCCTTACACAGAAAGTACAACAGAGGGACGCAAGTCCCCACTCTGAAACTTGTTCGCCTACCACTGAAAGTCTGGGTGGCTGGGATTTCGGCTTCACGTCGTGGGGGACTAAGGTGAGACAATGTGTCCAGCTCCATTGTAACTTGAGGATTTTGGGGTGAATCCTTTTCTTTAAATCCACTGGTCCCTGTGTGGGACAGAGGAGGAGTTGCCATGCAAAGGGGTCCAATTGTGAGCAATGGTAGAAGGGACCAACCTTAGCCATGGGTGGCCTATTCATCTGTCTAAGATATGATGCTCTAGCCACTGGGGCACAGAAACGTGCAGAAAGGCTAGCAGTGGAACGTTCTCTCCCATTTCATCCCTAAATTCATTTTAGCATCTTTCTTCTCATCTCCCCTCTTTTTTCAGGTAAATGATTTGTCAGGAAGGTGGAACTTTGGCCATGGCCCCATCCTTAGATGTGTATCACTCTGTGCATCTGCCATTGCTCTATCTGGTCAGTATATAATATTCACATACAGAACGACTGCGACCGATACTTGCTCTGCTATTTCTAGTGCTGTGGTTCCTCTGGGCTTAATGGACAGGCATTGACAAAAACAATGTATGTGTTTTTATAAGTAAAATGTGTCGCCCTTGTGCAAGCAAGGGCAAGAATGAATTTAATGGTCATATATATGAGTGAGTGAGTGAGTGAGTGAGTGAGTGAGTGAGTGAGTGAGTGAGTGAGGCATAGATTAATTAATGGGTAAGTAAGTGGATTGTCTGAGTGTAGTATGAATGCATATGTGCATGGATGGACAACGGTAAATGCCAAGAATAATGACTGCACATATGGATGACTCAGTGAGTGAGTGTATGTGGGGTTAATTAGACCACATCTATCAACCACACATTCATGTCCACTCCCTCATCAATTCATCGAATCTTTTTAACATTCACCACTACATACCAACTTGGGAATCAATGAAGAAGCACTTCCACTAATTAAAAGGCCAAACCTATTGACTTTGCCAATGCTTGTTAATAAAAGCAGCACCATCCGACAGGTGCATGGCAACCTGATTAGCACATTTTCTAAGAGTTAAATAGACTGAATAGCTATATTCATATTTTCAAATGGCTGATGTTGGAGAGAAGCGAAATTCAGCCTTTGCAATTTACTTATAAAACACTGATATTTTGAAGTGGTCACTTGCCCACTGTCAGCGCATGAGCTCGTAGTGAGTGGCTATTGGAAATCATTAACTGAGCTGTCACAGAAGGAGCCTTGCACCACCTCCTAGCGTTCTGGCTCAGTGTTACAGTATGAACAATTTTTAACAAAAAAAGGTCCATATTGAGGCACCAACAAAAATCTAATAAGCTCCAAGGTGTGTTCACGTGTATAATTGAGTTTTACCGAGCTGCAAGTGGGTAGATTAATAACGGGACCAACTCCATTGGCAATGAAAATAAAGATGTGCCTTAGCAATCATTCTTCACAGAGGACAATTACTGACATAGGCTGCAAGTGTATCCATCTGTAGAGTACAGCAAATTATTCCACCCGATTAAATCTTTGCTGGAGTAAGCTCTCACATTCACCCGGGACATGCACTGTGCATTAGTATTATTTTGCAATACTACCACGCATTGTCACCATGTTTTCTGTCTGGCATTTAATAATCAGCTGAATTCAATAACTATTATCCAACACTGTGCACGGCACAAGAAAAGAACAAGACAAATAACTGCATATCCCAAGCATATCATAGCAATGGTTGCTGTATGGCCTATGTCAACAACAATCATAAGCAATGATTGCTTAACAGTGTAGCAATGATAGTAGAATGGTTTGCCTTAGACATGGTCAATAGTCTACCAGGGCAAATGAGGCCTGAACATCTACCACAGCAATGTTGACAGAATGGCCTACCATTGCATTGCCAACAGAATGCTCTATCACACCATCAACCAGGGCAACTGTAGCCAGAATGTGTACCACACAGCAATGATGACACAATGGCCTACCACTGCAATGATGACAGAATGGCCTCTCACTGCAACGATGACAGAATGGCCTCCCACTGCAACGATGACAGAATGGTCTGCCATTGCAATGTTGCAATGTTGACAGACCGGTCTACCACACTGTCTACCAGGGCGGCTGTAGCCAAAATTTGTACCACACAGCAAAGATGACAGAATGGCATACCACTGAAATGATGGCAGACTAATCTACTATAGCAATGATGTCAGAATGGCCTACCAGTGCAACCGTGACAGACTGTTCTACCAAAGCATTGATGACAGAATGGCCTACCACTGCAATGATGGAAGACTGATCTACCAAAGCATTGATGACAGAATGGCCTACCACTGCAATGATGGAAGACTGATCTACCAAAGCATTGATGACAGAATGGCCTACCACTGCAATGATGGCAGACTGATCTACCAAAGCATTGATGACAGAATGGCCTACCACTGCAATGATGGCAGACTGATCTACCAAAGCAATGATGACAGAATGGCCTACCACTGCAATGATGGCAGACTGATCTACCAAAGCAATGATGACAGAATGGCCTACCACTGCAATGATGGCAGACTGATCTACCAAAGCAATGATGACAGAATGGCCTACCACTGCAATGATGGCAGACTGATCTACCAAAGCAATGATTACAGAATGGCCTACCACTGCAATGATGGAAGACTGATCTACCAAAGCATTGATGACAGAATGGCCTACCACTGCAATGATGGCAGACTGATCTACCAAAGCATTGATGACAGAATGGCCTACCACTGCAATGATGGCAGACTGATCTACCAAAGCAATGATGACAGAATGGCCTACCACTGCAATGATGGCAGACTGATCTACCAAAGCAATGATGACAGAATGGCCTACCACTGCAATGATGGCAGACTGATCTACCAAAGCAATGATGACAGAATGGCCTACCACTGCAATGATGGCAGACTGATCTACCAAAGCAATGATTACAGAATGGCCTACCACTGCAATGATGGCAGAACGATCTACCACACAGTCTACCAGGGCGCTGTAGCCAAAATGTGTACCACCCAGCAATGATGACAGAATGGCCTACCACTGCAATGATGACAGATGGCCTACCACTGCAATGAAGACAGACTGATCTACCATGAAAATAATTTGAATGATCCACTAATGCATTAACGGTTGTCACTGACATGAGGCGTTGCTAGAATGGATTGCCATTTCAATCATGCCCTACTGATAGGCCATGCCAGTGGTAGGCAAAGAGTTTGCCACAGCAATGATGGCTGAGCAATGCACCACATTAATGATGACCCAATGGTCTACCGTGGACATGAGAACTCAATATGTAGCCAAGGCACTGATCAGTGGACACTCTAATAGAAGATAGCACTATAAAGGACTACGATATTTAAAATGTGGCAAACAGTTGATGTTGTCTCCATATACTGATGCAATGGCTTGTATCTAACCCACAATGGACCTCTGGTGTCATGTCCTGGGACCTTATAATTCTCGGGCTAAACCTGTGTAAGTTAGGTAGTCATCATGATGCTAACCTAGCAATGAATAAAGAAAGAGTTGTATTGATGTATTTGCTCTATAAAAAGCCATCCTGTTGAATAAACTAACTGCTTATCTGAGAAGATAAGACAAGAACATAAAATACCATAATGTTTTAGAAATAATGTTAAACTTCTCTTATAAGCTCTAGCAAAAGCAGCTATGGTGTGAAATCTGCATTAAGACGTTTTTATTGGCACTGGAGCACTATATAAAATGGCTGAGCAACCAGAGCATGGGTCAAAAAACCCCGTGCAGAAAGGCGAGAGTACCATCTATCAACAGGAAGCGGGGTGTCACCACTCAAACTCTTATCAGCACGAAAGGAATCTGTACTAGATCGACCAACCCAATGTCCCCTGCCTCAGGCTCCCCAGGCCATGGCACCGTCAACTCTATCAGCACACAGACTGATGTTACTCATTTGCAACAATGGAAGATTCTGTTGGGGGAGTTGTATCTCCCGCTACTATACAGAGCACCTTGGACAAAGCACTGGGGAAAGTATTAGCCCACTTTCAAGACTTGCTTAACAAGAATCTTGGCCCCCTACGGGAGAAGGTTGAATATTTTGAATAGTCACAGAATCACTAAGGCTCCAAAACCGGTGGATAGTGCAGGGGAGGATTCTGTAATAATGGCAGATGATAACCCAAGATTGAACCTGCCAACCTCATGCCCCAACATGTATAAAGTATCATCATCTGTAAATCCACATATCCCCTCTCGAAACTCTAAAGTATCATCTGAGCCGCAATCTAATCTGGGGCAGAGGAACTCGCAGGTCCGTAGGAGGTCCAACACAAGAACGTTGGGCCCATGCAATAGCCAGCTGGAATGTCAAGCTTCTGGTAACGGGTAGGGTTCACCAACCCTACCCGTTGTGAGTCGGGATGCAACGGGCAATGTGACAAGAAAACAATTAAGTCCTAATGCAGAGGCCCTAAACTTACCCCCAGCTTCTTCCCCTTACGTATTGGTTTTGGCAGGTGTCCCTGCTCTATTAGAGGATCAGAAGGGGGGGGCGTGGTCTGCAGCCCACGATGGCAGTCGCTTAAGCGACGAGCTACGGGCCGGGGCACACAATCCGGCAGGATATCTGAATCTCCCTACCTGATCAGACGGCGGTCGGAGAGCGGCTGGCGAGCTCAAGCGGTGGGCAGCTCCGTCGGAGTGTTCCGGCGATTTGGACCTCCGGAGGACGTTCCTGGTGCCGGAGTTGATTCCAGGCCTCCTTGGAGCCTGAGCGGAGGGCTGAGCAGCGGGCTTTCCTGAGGTCCGGCGGGGCTGGAGACGCTGATTCCCTCGGGCGGCGCCCACATGAGGCCCCGGAGCAGGGCCTGTTCGGGGATATAATCGCGATCTCCCCGGCGTGGTGCCCTTCCTGGGGGTGGCAGAGACGTGGAGGCTCCGGATGTGATCTGCTGGGGGCTGGGATCGCCAGACTTTTGGGTGATCTAGTGGAGGCTGCTTCATCCGGACTGCGCCCGCGCGGGACCCCGGATCTGGACCTGGATGCCGCCGCTGGCGCAGAGTGGCACTCTCCCCAGGGGACTTGGTGCGAGGAGAACCCCGGCTACGATTTGCCCAGGGGGGGCGCAGCAGGTATGACTTGGCGTTGCGGTGGCTGATGTGGGGAGAGGTTCCTCGGGAGGCCCCCCTGCACAAGAGACTGGCCTGCACGGTGGAGCGGCGGTGATCCCGGGGGTGCTCCTTGGCGGTGTCGGATCGACAGTACTCGACAGGCGGCAAGTCGCTGCCAGTCGGACCCCCCCTGCTGGTCCTCGTTGCTGGGGGGATGCCCTGCCTGTCCTGGCGGAGTTTGCAGAGGAGAGGCCCTTGGAGGTACATCGCGGCTGGTGTGCACCGGTAACTGGGGCATAAATTGTGGAGCACTGGCTGAGTGAGGACTGTATTGAACTGCGCACCCTGGGTGCTGTGGGAGTGCCCCGAGCTTTCAATGGAGGCCTTTGACGCTGTTTCGGGACTGGGGTGTTCATAGTGGCTCACTGTTCTTCTGGAGCGTGGCTGCCATAGTCGAGACGCTGGGGTGGCCCCTGGGCTCGTTCTGGGGGCTTCAGTGTCATTGCCTGGGATAGTGGCTCCGTAGGGACCACATACACGTTTGGAGCAACGCATCGCAGGCCGTGCAGTAGCCACTGCTCTGCCGCTGCCACGGGATATCTGGCACTGAACCCCAATACACTGCAGACTATGGGGAAGGGAAGCCTAGGATACCGCCGCGATCCGAGGGGGCAGGGTCCCTCTCCCCAGCATCGGGGCACTCATCTGCCCAGTCCCATCAGGTGGAGGGAGCAGCGGAAACCGACACGCCATGGGACAAGCTGGTCATGATACTGCGGGAGATTTGTGATTCCCGTTCTGTGTTGGAGGCTCAGCTGGGCATCGTCTCGGTGGAGCTCAACTTGTTGAAGGATGATCATAAGAAACTGGCGGAGAGGGCCCGTACGACTGACCAGAAGGTGGATACCATGGTGCCCCAGGTGCAGGCCCACGACGAGCAGATCCAACATATGCGCCAGCAGATTGACTCCCTTCAGGCACGGGCTGATGATGCGGAAGGGCGGGCGCGCCGGAACAACCTCCGCATAGTGGGGATGCCGGAGGGGACGGAGGGATCTACGCCCACGGAATACATAGAGGACTGGTTAAAGTCGACTGTGGCCCCTACCGGACTATCGGCACATTTCACGGTTGAAAGGGCGCATCGGGTCCCTGCATGTCGCCCAGTACCAGGAGCAAACCCTCGCCCTATCCTGGCCAGAATTTTAAACTATAGGGATCGAGACCATATACTGCAGGCAGCGCGGAACCAGGGCCCTCTGCTGATTGCTAATGTCAGGGTATCCATATTTCCGGATTACACTTTGGCAGTGCAACGCAAAAGGTTTTCCTTCATGGAAGTGAAAGCACGGGCTCGAGCGGCAGGCCTATCATCTGCCTTATTGTTTCCTGCAAAATTGAAAATCCTCTATGAACAGCGATCCCTGTTTTTTGATACCCCTGACAGTGCGTGGGAGTGGCTAGACAAGGTATTCCCCGAGGTGCACCCCATGAGACGTATGGACTCCCATTGCCCAAATCGCAGGGTCCCCCTCGCAGGCGTAAGAAAGGCCTTCTCACACAGAGTTCGATCTCGGACACTCTGGACCGCCAGCAGGTTATGGAGGGCAGGCGGGGGGCCCTCCGCCCTGCCTCTACATTGCGCGCCTCCCGCCCAGACATCACACACTAGTCAATCTGAGGGTGTGCATTCAGACACTGACTCTGAGGGTAGCATTGCATTGTTTCCTTCGGCAGCCTCGCAGCTTAGCAATGATCCTCTAGCCTCAGCAGGCTCATAAATGCAAGTCCTCGAGCTCATGGGATATGCTTCGCCTACTGTTATTATCCTGTCTGGACTAAAGAGTCATGGCGCGTTACACACGCCTAACCTGTTAAATAACGCATTATAGATCATGACCGCCGTTATGACAGAAGGGAATAGATGATTAAGTCCCTGGCCCGGGCTCTGTAATGGGCTCTCACGTGTGTGCCTTATTGCTTATACACGACTGTTAATGGAGTTAGCGACCTTCCCCCAAAGGCGGTAGCATTGGTTGGATGAGTGGAATGTTTATTTTGTTTGCATGGTTTGGTCGAACGATGTTTGTGCGTTGGACCCAGTATTGGGAGTTAGTTAAATTTGTTGTATCTATGCCGCATAGTCTGAAGTTCCCGGGGATGCGGGTGGGGTTGGGTGGGTTGGGCTGGGATCCGGGGGGGTTCCCCCCCTTTTGTCTTTATTTGATGATGGCTATTGTTAATTCTTATACCATGGTTTTGTGGAATGTGCGAGGCATGGGTTCCGTATCTAAGCGTCATAGAATAGCTGCGCAGCTGCATCGCTGTAAAGCCCAAATCATTTGCTTTCAAGAGACACATTTGCTTCCCACTGAAACCGCGAAGCTGCAACGGAGATGGCATGGTCAATTGTACGTGACGGCGTATTCTGCCTTTTCCCGAGGGGCAGCCATTTGGATTAGG
The DNA here is from genome assembly GCF_964204655.1 of Triturus cristatus. Taxonomy (NCBI): domain Eukaryota; kingdom Metazoa; phylum Chordata; class Amphibia; order Caudata; family Salamandridae; genus Triturus; species Triturus cristatus. The sequence goes on along the minus strand of NC_140590.1, from coordinate 469,893,373 downwards.
GCGGGTATCCCCTTTTCTCTTACTGAAAGTAGAATAGACGACCAGGGCCGATTTGTCCTTATATTGGGTACATTGGACGGGAGACAGGTAGTGCTGGGGTCCCTCTATGCCCCAAACACGGACCAAGAACTGTTCTTAGCGCGGGTATCCGGGGCACTTGCGGGCTGGTCCCATGTCCCGTGGCTTCTGGGTGGTGATTTAAATGCAGTATTTAACACCGACTCGCTCCCATCCTCCCTTACTCAACACGGCAGCGAGGGCGCAGGTGGCAGCCTTAACCCGCTGGGCGCAGGGTTGGGGTCTCATAGATATCTGGAGGGCACTACATGTGAATATGAGGGAATATTCTTTTTATTCTTACCCCCATAAACTACACACGCGGTTGGATCATTTTCTTTGCTCTCCTGAGCTCTCCACTGCGGTAACGCATTGTGAGTTTCGGGGCAAGACAATATCTGACCACAATCCTATTGAGATGCGATTGCCCTTCCCTGACTCCAATTCCAGCATGGAGGATGCAGCCGCTACAACTCGAGGACCAGGTATATCGGGCGGCATTGTCTACAACTGTGGACACATTTTTTGTGGAAAATGATGGCTCAGCCTCGTCTAGAGCTCTTGAATGGGAAGCTTTCAAGGTGACGATCCGTGGGGTTGCTATGGGGACACTGGCGGGGTCACGGAGGGAGGCGCTCAGGGACCTTACTGACCTGTAGGAGAGGCTGCAGGCTCTAGAAGTTGTGGCCCAGGAGGCATAGCTGGTGCGGAGCCATTACAGTCTGCTAGGATTAAACATGCAGAGTTGTTAGAGCGCCTACGTCTGTTGGACTTTGCTGCTTATACACAGCGTACGCGGACAGGGCAGGCACCCTATTGGAACGGTTGATTGAGCCGACGTTGAGTCCTACTCCGGTTCTGGCAGTGAACACGGTTAACAATGGTTACATCCCAGGGGGAGATTAATATGGCATTTCAGGAACATTATGCTTGCTTATATACGGCCCCTAGTGTGGATAGCCTAGCTCCCACGATGCCTTTCTGGCTCAGGTTCAGCTAACTAAGGACAATGATACAGTGGCCCAAGAGATGGCTGCTCCAATCACAGCAGCGGAAATCCGGATGGCAATAAAAGCACTGGCCCGCAACAAGACTCCGGGTTCAGATGGCCTTCCTATGGAGTTTTACTCCACTTTTGTGGATAAATTGGTCCCGCGATTGTTACAACTCTATAATACCTCTCTGGAAACTGAGATTCTGCCACCTACTACCAAGGAGGCGATTGTTACGTCCTTATTGAAACCGGACAAGGTACCGACTGATCTTCTGTCCTACAGACCCCTTTCTATTCTGAACACCGACTATAAGATACTCAGTAAGGTCTTGGCATCGCGGCTACTGCCCTGTCTGCCCCGCTTAATTCACACTGACCAATGTGGATTCATACCCCACCGCAACACCTCCTTGAATATTCGCCGGCTGCATACTCTGATGCACACGGTATCGGCCTCCTTCCCGCTTGCTGGCTGCTTGTCCTTAGACGTGCGCCAAGCTTTTGATACCCTAAGCTGGGAATATATGTTGGCGGTGTTATCTAAATTTGGCCTGCCCCAGCCCTATTGTGCATGGATTAAACTGTTGTATACTGGGCCCACGGCGCGTGTTAAGACGGGTAAGGCGATCTCCCCCTTGTATTCGATATCCCGGGGCACTCGTCAGGGTTGCCCCTTATCCCCCATGTTATTTGTGCTGGCCCTTGAGCCTTTAGCACAGCATCTGCGACAGATTATGGCCCCTTATGGCATTCCGCTCCGTGGGGGTGCATTCGGTATCTTTATACGCGGATGACATGTTGTTATATTTTCGCGACCTGGGGGCCGATAAACACCTACTAGCTGCTGCTTTCTCCAGGTTTGGGGACATATCGGGCCTGGGTCTTAATGCTACAAAATCAGTGGCCTTCGCCTTTTATAATACTCCGGTGGCCCCTACCCTACAATTTGGTGACCTGCAGTTTAGGATTGAGCCTATCACTTTTAAATACCTGGGGATTCATATTTATAGATCGGACGCTGACACAATAGATGGTAATGTAGTTCGCACTGTTAACTCGTTGCGCTCCCAGATCGTCTTCTGGACTTCATTGCCATTGACGGTAGCGGGCCGCGTGGCAGTGTAAAAAATGGTCAGGCTACCCCGCCTCCTTTATTACTTTGTGAATATACCAGTGGTACTGCCGGCCTGGATTTTTAAATTGCTTGATACATTATTAATATCATTGGTGTGGGGGGCGGGCAGGCGTCGATTGGCGCTGGCTAAGCTACAACTGCCCACCTCTGTGGGAGGCATGGGGGCGCCGGATTTTAGGTCATATTGTGTATCGGGGCAGTTACAATGGCTGGCGTATTGGTTGGCAAGTAAGAACATATTCGAAATTGGATATACCCCGGAATTGTTACAACAGGGGCCACTTCAGTCGCAATTGTGTCCAGGTGCACGGAAGTTGCGCGATCCTCCTTACCTGTTGAGAGTTGCATTACAGTATTGGACACAGGCAAAGAGGATGGCGAGGTCACCGTCTCCGTATGCCCCGAATGTCCCCTTATGTGGGCTACCGACTAGGAGAGGGGTCTTGACTCGGAATCAACTGTGGAGAGGTGTGGCTCACTGGTTAGAGGCGGCCGACCCGTAAGCAGAGAATCGGCCAGGGACCAGGGTTCAATTCCCGACGCGGCAGGGTCATGGACCAGGGTCAAAACGGACTCGATAATTCTCGCCTCGGTACCTACTCTAACCAGGAACACACTCGGCAACTCTGGGCATTAAGGTTGCCTCATCTCTACAACGGCCCCCCACAGACGCCGGGGATGCCTGGTTTCACCTTGGAGATACCCAGAAAGGGACCATCTCACAGGGAAAACCAGGATGGGTTCCCCAGCGGTCTTCAGCGCCAGGATACTCCATGGAGTCACAGTGCGCTTTACAAGTACACCCACATTTACATTTACTGTGGGGATGGACTCGGGAGGGAGTGGAGTCAGTCGGGGATTTCTTTCTCGTGGGCCAGCTGATGCAGCATGATGAGTTCACGCATGCCAATTCGGTGCCTGGCACCTTATTCCTCACGCATGCGACCATAGTACATTTCATTCGAACTTACTGGTACACGGATCACGTGGAGCCCCCAACTTTCCAATTGCTGAGGTCCTTACACATTATGGATCATGGCCGATACTTGGTGCGCTGGCTCTATCATGGCTTGAGAGAGCATTTGTCTGTTCCATTTCTGCATCTTAGACAGAAGTGGGACGTTCTCTTGGGACGGAATTTAGACGATAGGGAATGGACACAGGCGCTGGAGCATCCCCGAAGAGTTTCCTGGAATTGCCGTTTAAAAACGATACAGTTGTTTATCCTCCATGCAGCGTATCTTGCCCCAGCAACGATACGGAGGATGTACCCCACGGCATCTGCGGCGTGTCCGAGATGCCAGGCACCAGACGCTGATTTCATACATATGATATGGAATTGTCCAAAGCTGCGGGGGTTTTGGTCAGAGGTAACTCGTGGGCTTGCGGTGGTGACGGGGAGTACTCCTTGGGACACCATTGAGGCCTGTCTGCTGGGGCTGCTCCCCCTCCCTGCAACGCAGATTTGCTGGGCTGGCCCTGATATTGGCGAAGCGCATGATAACGAAACGCTGGAAGACTACCCGGGCACAGCGAATTGACGCCTGGCGTGAGGAGGTGGGTAGATGGGCGGTGGCGGAGGGGGAAGCCTTATATCAGGAGGAGTATAGGGGTCTGAGGAAACGACCGATGTCACTGGATTGGGCTCAACTAGTGGAACGATTCAAGGCAATAGAAGTCTTGGATCCCGAGATATCGCAATATGGCCTGCGAGAGTGGGGCAGACATATAACAGCGGGTGGATGTATGTTAGTCGGTGCCCTACGTGGGTGCCTTCCGTGTACTCCGCCTTTTCCCGGCTGGGACTTATATTCTTTCCCTTCCTCTCTACCTCCAATGATCCTTTCTTTTGCTGGTTTTTCCCCCTTCCTTGTTTGTTTCCTTTCTTTCCCCCCCTCTCCCCCTCCTCTCACCCCTTTTAGCCCCCCCTCCCTCCATTCCCCATGCCCCCCCCCCCCCCTCGGAATAGACCCCTGGTCGGGGTTCTTGGGCTTGGCGCGCACCTGACGCAGGTACATCGGCGGGGTGTTCCTGCCACTCAGCGGCATTTAGGTACTTTGTTTTGTTAGGGTATGGTGGAGGGAGGGTTGTTGTGGGAGGGGGTTGAAATGGGTGTTGCACTAAACTGCATTTATCAAAATAGCCATTAACTGCCTGGGGTACCGGTTTGGTTACCTCTGATGTGACAATATTGCAATCGCTGGGAACTGCTGTTATTCTCTGAATGTGGGGCTATAATCAGGGAACGTGATATCGTAACACTGAACTTCTAGTAATGTCTCCAGCACGATTACCAATTGCATTATGTGCATGTAATTTCAATGTGATACTCAATAAAAAAAAAAAAATTTAAATAGAAGATCAGAAGGAATCCTGGACTGATCTCCGCAATAAGACTGTGGACTGGTTAAACAAACACAAATGGTTTCACCCCTCACGTATGAATGAGATCCTCATGGTCCGCCGAGTAGGGTGGATTGGCCAATCTTCCAAAAACATCGACGGGGACTGTGTTGTGATTAATTTTCGCAGGCCACAATTGGTTCATTGTATTTTAAGTTTTTGTGAACAATCATTTAGTCAAAGCTCAAAAATGTGTGCGATCCCTTTGGGCTTTTTCTATAAACCACTATTTAGGCCTATAGATTATGTGACCAACGCAATTCCTGTTTCCAACCAACTTCAGGCACTGTCAGATTTAGACGCACAGGATTGACAAACACCCTCAGTGGAACACCGTCCTCGCCTCCTGGTAAATCTTCACGATTCTGTTTTTCCTGTTCCCATACCCATTCCAGACGACCCCCTTGTCTAAAGTCAAAGCCGAAACAGACTTAATAATTCTGAGCTGGAATGTCGCTGGCCTCCAATCGAGGCTTAGCAATCAGCACTGGTTAGGCCTGATCGAAGTACAGGACATTGTAATGTTCCAGGAGACTTGGGCTACACAAGACCAACACCTAAATGGGTTTCATTGTTATAATGTCTTAGCTCGTAGTTCTGAATCTGGTCACCCCTCGGGGGGCTAATTTATTGGAATTAATATTGCTGCAGGTGGCAGTATTAAGGTTCTGCCCACTAATAGTCGTAATTTTCAAGTTTTGTTATATAAAAGAAGAGTTTCTTTGTATCTGGTTAATTTCTATAATAACGATTTTATCACTATCTCCAATAGAAATTTTATTAAACTTTTTGACTTTATCTCCCATCTTGACTCCCAGCAAGAATCAGTTAAAAACTACTGGTATTCTTCTGGGAGGTGATTTTAATGCAAAACCTATAGATAAATTAGATAGCTCTGGTCTCCATAACCCCAGTGCTACTTGTCGTAGGGGTGTTGAGCTGGTCACTTTTTTGAGTATGCATAATCTCACTAATGTGATGGACATTGTAAATGAAAATCGTGCTATTAATCCCCCTGTGCCAACATTTCAGGTAAAAGGGTGTTCCTCCACCATACATTTTTTTCTTCATATCCCCCACCTTGCTGACCACCTTATGGAAGCTGAAGTTATCCCTATGAGCCAAGGGGATCATAATCCTATCAGAATAGGACTGAGCCTAGCACCGCGGCCTATGTTTAATTCAGAATGCGGTGCTAGGAATTTAACACCCTCCTCTGACAATTTGAGGCTAATATGGAGGGGTGTAGATAATAATGACCTTTTCCAGAAGATGGTTAAGGGAAATATGCCCCTTATAAATTCGTGTTTATCAACTCAATATCAGCTACCTGAAGTTGTCTATGACTTTGACAAACTTTGCTCAGCATTAAAAACGCTCCTGTCAAAACCGACATCCTGAATGAAGCGAGATCCGAGATGGTTCGATCACGAGTGCTCGGAGGCTAACAAACAACTCCGGGGAGCCTAATTACCTGACCCTTGATGCCCCCTTGAAGTAAAATTGGCGAGGCGGAGGTATAAAACCACGATTTTTAATCGGAAAGGGGAGATTCTAAAAAATCGGTGGGAGGCTCTAGAGGTAGCAGCAAATACTAAAATGGGGGACACATTTTGGGCAGCCGCGAGGGACTTGTGGTCCATGGGTCAGCTCCTCACTCCGATAAGCTGTGCCATAGCGAGTGCGTCCTGGCAAAAGCACTTTACAGAAATGTATGCTGCACCAACACAGGAGGCTGAACACCTTGTGCTGGAGCCATTAACAAGGATACAGATGACCCTACCTGAGGTGGAAGAAGCGATTCACCAGAGTTTGGGCACTAAAGCCCCAGGACCAGATGGTCTACCCAGCAACCTTATCAAACACAAGCCGGACTTTTGGGCCCCCTTACTCCTAAATGTTTTTAACAATTTACCATACACCCCATTACCCAGCTCCTGGTCCACAAGTATTATCGTTCCGATTTTTAAAAAAGGGGATCGTTCCCAACCTAATTGTTATAGGCCTATCTCCCTAATTGATAATACCCTAAACATTTTAGGTAGATTCCTATACAATAAGATTTTAGAATGGTGTGAGGAAAATGAAATTCTAGATCCCTGTCAACTAGACTTTCGTAGTAAGGTGGGCACCATTCAACAATGCCTTAACCTCAACTTAATCATGGGGAACTACACCATTGCACGTGCTTCTCCGGTCTATTTGGCCTTCATGGATTTGACCTCAGCTTTTGACCTTCTTAATAGGTCAAAGCTCTGGTCTATCCTGCTGGCCTATGGATTGGACAATCCTTTGGTGTACTTTCTGGCACATCTGCACAAAGATCTCAAAGCGCGGGTGAGAATTGGGTGTGGGGGTGAGGTTTCGGAAGCCATTGAAGTAGGCAGGGGGGTCAGACTGGGCTGCGTCTTAGCCCCTCTCCTTTTTATAATCTACATCAATGGACTGAACAAATCCTTAAAAACCTTAAACCAAGATGTTCCAAAAATCAATCGGAGGCCTCTCCCCGTACTCCTCTATGCGGACGATGCGGTCCTTATGGGCTGCACCCCGAACTCCCTACGCAGGTTAGTACATGGTTTTGTTAGTTATATGGACAGCCTGGGTTTACGCACTAATTTTGAAAAGTCTTTTGTAATGTTGTGTGGCCCAAGGAAGAGTCAACTTAATACTATACTTGTGAATAATCTGAAGCTGATGAGTACTAGTTCTTCCATATCTTGGGGTGGTCTTTGCTGCGAACGGCTCCTGGTGTGAGCATATGGCTCACGCCAAAAGCAAGTTCTCAAAGGCCACCAACTCGACTCTTAGCCTTCCTCGCCCAAAGAGAACAGGTGCCATGTTAGCCATTTTATAAATTTTTAAGTCTCAATGTGTGCCGACTGCCACATACGGCACTGAGATTTGGGGCTTTGCCAATAGTACCAGTATCCAACAGGAAGAAAATAGATTTCGGAGGAAAGTACTAGGCATCCCAATCTCTACACCTCAATATATTTGCCATAACGAACTTAATTTACATTTTATTGAAGATTTTACTAGAGCGCATCCTGCCCTCTTTTGGTTAACAGTCTGGAAGAACCCGGCAGCATCCCTGACGAGAGAGATTATTAGTGACTGAATGGCATGTGCAGAAGGTAAAGACATACGATGGCTGTCAGGGGTGCACCAGAGCCTTTGTAGTGTCAATAGGGAAAGCTTTTACACAGACCCTAGTACAGCGATGGCCGCAAATAAAGGCGAGCTAAGGAGGGCACTTTACTTATCATATAGAACTGAAAGATATGAGAAGGAATACAATAAACCTCTTGTCCAGAGCTACATGGCCATTGCGGATTGTGTACACCAGTTGGCTAATTATATCAGACTGCCAATGAGCCACTGGGAGAGGAGCCTTCTGTTTCGCTTAAGGGCTGGTACCATCAAATTTGTACTATGTTTCCCTCTTGGTTACCACCATGACCTCGATCACATTCCATGCCCGTGCGATGGTCAGAGTGGACAATTTATCCAGCTCTTTCGGTTCTTCTGCAAATATTGTTTAAAATATATTAAGTGGTTCTTAACTCCTTATTTTAAAAAACACATACCCATCAGTCTGGAACTTACCTATTTAAAATTACTTACTCTAGACGATGAAGAGTTGGTTTTCCGCACTGGCACTTTTTTGAGAATTGCTGCTTGAGCACGATTAACGATGTCCAATTCCTAGGCTTTAGGTCTTTTATGAATGAATTATAATATTATTGTACATTGTATGCTGTTATGGTTTAAATGATTTATTATGACTTTTTAATCTGCACGTTTTTATCCGTTTGTTGTTGTTATGTGCTTTTATGGATACGATGGTATCCGAATAAAGTGTATTTGAACTTTGAACTTGAGTTGTATTGCTGTATTTGCTGTATAAAAAGCCATCCATGTCATTCCGGACCTCTGTTCTACTTTGTTCGTAGAAAATAAAAACAGACCTTATTAAAAAAAAAAAAGCCATCCTGTAGAATAAACTAACTGCTTATCTGAGAAGATAAGACAAGAACATAAAATACCATAATGTTTTAGAAATAATGTTAAACTTCCCTTATAGGCTCTAACAAAAGCAGTTATGGTGTGAAATCTGCATTAAGACGTTTTTATTGGCACTGGAGCACTGTATAATGGCTGAGCAAAATATAACTTACACCTACCAGTGGCAATATACCAGCAAAGTCAGGACACATTTCTACTGTATTGAACATATAATTACAGATGCATAAGGAATGTGTGCAGTACAAAAAATTATTAATATACATGTTTTTGATTCAAAGTAGTACTACAGATCCTATGGGCCCTCCTCCTCCATAAGAGGTTGGCCTCAAAGAATGCTGCATCTAATTATTGCTATGACACATGTGCCAAGTCAACATCTTTGGCAAGCCATCTAAATGAGAGAACTGCTAACAGGGTTACTGGATAAAGGTATTGTAACACGGTACGGTGTCGACTAAACAGTGGCAATGGTTGCAGCAGCAGGGCCGTCAGCTGGAAGGGCATTAACTGCTGTTGACAAAGGGACATTAGATATAAAACTGGAAGGCTCAAGAACTGGACTCGACTGCTTAGAGGAAGAGGGAGGAATGCTAACATTTGACCCATGAATAGTTGTTGTCTCAACTCTAACAGCGCGGATCGATGTATTGACCAATATTTCAGTTTTTGGATCGAGAATTGCACTCGATGATGGAGCATCTGCCACTGCAGAGGTAGTGATTGTAGTAATGGTTTCTGTTGAGGAAACCAGAGATACTGGGGAAGGTAACGGGCTCTTTCCAGGGCCTTCTTCTGGCCCAATAATGGTGACTGAATTTTCCTTTTTTGGTAACCAAAAGGCAGGATAGAGGGGCTCAGTAAATTCACTTTCAAACTTGTGTAACAGATTCATACTGCTGGTAACTCCATAAAAAGACAAAGTCCCTCTTTGATAGTTCAGGTAAACTCCAACTCTGCTGTACTTTGCAGACTTCAGTAGGGTTTCCACATCACCGTGCCAAGCAGAGAATTCTTTTCCATTCCATTTTAAAGTCCAGGAGAAGTTGTTTCCAGTGATGGTGCTGTTTGACTCGGATCCCTTCCGGTCAATGCATTTGTAGGTCATGCCAACATGTGTGTTCTCCCCTTTCAGCTCTACCTCGAAGTAATGGCGTCCCATATACATACTTTCAGCACACAGCACTTGGCGCCAGTTTTCAAAGCGGTCTGGGTGATCAGGGTAAGGATGCTGCCAGGGAGAGGAGTTGGTTACTTTTCGATTGTCGTCCAAAAGCCGGAGATACCGGTGGGCTGTGTTTGGATCCAGGGTCAACGAGGAATAATCTGAGAAAGAAAAAAAAATCTTTTTGTCATGCGACCATGAAGTCAAAGTTCATTAAAGACAGGACACGAGTAATGAAAAAAGAAAGAAGGAATAGATTTAGAGTAATTCTTCACACGTAATCTTGCACTAATCAAGTAATATAAACCCACATTCGTAATAATAAGCCCAGGGCTGTATCATTATGGTCTTTTCTGGTGCAGTTTACAGGCGAGCGCAGGGTGTGTGTTGGTTAAATTATGGTAATTCACAAGAAATACAAATAGGTGAACACATCTGGCTTCCTTCAAGTTGACACCAATTACATCTGGTTCAGCCGGTAAAGCAAATGTGAATGGCGTGTGAACGGAAATGTGATCATATATGCTTTATTTCTTCAGCAACACGGTCATCAATTAAACCTACAATAACAATTGAAATGATATATTATTTATAGTTCACACCGCTTCCGAGTATCACTAATGCTGCACAGCAGTAACTGTATCCACAGTGAGGAGCCACACCTCAGAGGATTGCTCATTCTCTAATGAGAGAGAAACTAAGGCGTGACCTACATACTGTACTGGAAGGAGTGTGGCATCGGGTTCCCGTCTGCGATGACTCGTGCACGTGAATAAACGCCCTCAACTCACGACAATGCCACTGTGAAGAACGGAGTCCAATGTGCTTCATGCTGTCCTTCATTGGCCAATATACGGGCTGTGACATATCCAATGATGTTTCACATTCACCGAAACAAAAACTCCGAATTAAAAGGGCTCAAAGGCAGCTGGCCCGTACAGGTGAGCCGAGTTCCACCTAGGGGTGCAGCGAGACCCGAACTTCATGAAGAGGAGAAGGTTAAGAAGTTAACCAATGGAAGTGGAGCTAACACTTCAAACAATGGGATGGAACTTCCTTAGAGCCAATACAAGAACATAGGGTGATAAATTGTGCATTTTAAACATATTAGTCAAACCGGATATGGGTTACTAAAGTGTTCTTTTAAACGTGGAACCAGTTCTCACAAGGTTATTTCAAGCTGGCAACCTTTTTTTGCCATTTCTCTGAACATTCCTCGGGTGTAAAACAATGAGTTCATGAAATAATTTTAATTCCATCTTCGGTGGCGTTCCTGTCTCACTGTTGACTAAAGATACATTTTCAGTCTGACCATCGGGACATTGCAACATATGCTTGTTTGAGGCCGCACACACACATATAGGTCTCAGAATATTGACCTTAGTGGGTTAATGGACCTGATTTTTGAATGTGTGGCTGGCAAATCTTGGCTATGATTTATAATATATCTTTAATTCCTCCTGAGATTGAATAAGCAAGGACAAATCAGATGGCAATATTACCTCTTATTAATTATTCTGCCCTGCAGAGGTCACTCCAACAGAAACAGAAATAGTGCCTCTTAAAATCATATGTTATGATAACTGCATTATATCAACAATCATGTGTTTTGAAGCTTCCAGCACATAACGTGTTAAATCCACTAAAATAATAATAACTTTTGTTTTGTGCATTATAAAATACAACATTTGTTATGAATTTCTCCCAAGTTCCTTTGAGACGGATGACCATATCTTTTATCAGAGCTTAAAGTGAGGGTTGAGGAAGACTCTCAAAGGATTGAAGCCTATGTAAAGAACAAGTAAACTAATTTTTGTTTTTCCCATAGTGTGCCAGCTGACTGGTTTTTTGGTTCTCCTTTAAGCTTTCTGATATTGCATCCACCTAAATTCAGCCAGGACTATTACCTTTGACAATGGTTGTTAGCTGTTTAAGATAAATGGGTAATACCAATAATTTTGTTATTAATCGAAAATGCTTCACTTTTCAAATGGAAGACTGTGGATTAAATATTATTGAGGTCTGTGGAAGTGGTAGTGGTCTTCAGAGGATCTCAATCACTCCTGTTATGTTAACTTTATGTTATACATGTGATCCCTTTTTCTCTTCACATCGGGCCCATCTGCTTACCTTTAACCTCATCTTTTTCCTCTTCAGCACCCTCTCTTCACTTGCTCCTGAATGCATTTCTTTGCATTTCCATTAATTCACCAACCCCAAACACACAACTCATCCACTCACCTGTAAGCAATGCATTTCATTTTTTAAAAAACTTTTGTCTTGTTGATATTTTGAGAACTGTGTACTTCCTTCACACACATTTGCACATAATCACAATTATAACTGGAATATTTGATGCACTGACAGACACTGCGAGAAACTTGCACTGCCTTCAGTCTCAATTCTAGAGTTCTTATTTGTGGCCTGTTAAAAATGCCTGGAGGCGACTTAGTTTAGAGTATGCACTATACAAGACTAATATGATAAACGAAAGAAAAAAAACCAGAAACACATCCTGAAACTACGTAACGGTCTTAGGGAATGTAAGATTAAGTAGAAAGTGAAATATAAACAGGAACTAAATCACTGACATGAATTGTTCTAACCCTTTTTACCTTAATTGTCCAAAAATCCATCAATTTTTTTGCCAGTTAAGTTAAGGACATATATATTAGGCCCGATGGTGAGCTATTTCAAAGTCTGTTTTTAAATACTACTGGTTCTGAGATCTGAATGGAATCACATATGATACCTAAGCTATCCTCAGGTGATAGTGCTCCATCACACAAGGGCAAAAGTCACAATCCATCATTTCATCTTGATTTCTTCTAAAATGCCCACCGGCCCGGCATCTAGTGCCTGGATGCACCCACTAAATATACTAAAAACCTATACATGCAGGGATCACTTACACCTGGAAGAAAACCCAAAAGCAGCATGAGGCCTGTTTTATAACTGGCTCTGTGGCCAAAGCAGAGCATTGTATAATGGATCCTTTGAGAAACTGGCAACCAGAGAATCTTATGGTCTTAGGGCCTCGTGGTACTTATTGCTGAAATTCATGACAAGTCATATTATGAATGTCGAATCTAAACATCTGACTTGGGAAGGTCAACATAGCAAGCACTGGCGTAGTTCATAATATGGGAGAATTATCAACACAAGCTTTCAAGTGGCACAGAATAAGACAAAGATTTTTCTTCAAGATACTCATTTGAACGGCACAACTGCAATATTAGGAAGAGGCAGGTGGAAATAGCATCATTGTAATCTTTTCAGAAATCATTTAAATACAGCAACAAAGGTAGTTACAGTGCCTAAATCAAGCTAAACTCGTCTGGTTAGAAAGCTGATGAGCCCGAGTGTCTATGTCTATAGTTAGCATCGACCTTGTTTCAAATTTTGACTTCTTTCAAATGTGTTTTCCATCCACTAGGGGCAGTGCCAGATGAAAACAGGTGTTAAGGATAAAGGTAAAAGTAGGTGTACAACTGCAGATTTAGAGCCTTGACTGGACATACACAATTCAGGAGTCCTAATTTAGGGATGGAAGAATGGAAGAAACTTCCTCCTCTTCCTTAATCATTAGAAGAGCTGTGAAAGTGACAAAAAAGAGTGAAGGCTTGTAATCGTGCTGACTGAGGGTGGATGAAACCAGAAGCTGGGCAACAGAGTCATGAATGGCCTTAATCTTTTCATAGAAAAAAAGAAGCCAAATTGTCACAAACAACTTGGAAGATGGAAACAGTCACTTTGACACATGGCAAATTGGCTAGACTAGAGACTACCTGATAAAGAGCCAATGAAAATTTGGATGACTGAGAACTAGAATTTGAAGGTAAAGTGGTCTTAGTAGAAGTCAGAGACAATTTGCAATGTATGCTTTGTTGACAATTTTTAATGCTTTCAAAGGCTGTCATGTGTGCATGTACATGCAAGTTTGATTGATAGATTGATTACAACAGAAATGGGCATCCTGGGTGTTTGTGTTTTGCTAATTGTAAAATTGTATATTTTGTCCATACAAAGTTGGAAGCATTGCAGCCCTATTTCTTTTCCCTTACCATCAACCAGTATGGTTAAAAAACCTCTGCCCTGTCTTATTCTATAAAGAACTATGCTTTGATGATTACCACATCATTTCTGCAGTTTCCTGTATTAATATATACAGCATTCTGGTAGTATGGCACCAGGAGCAAAGACACGTAAAACTAAGGGTTTTATTTAGAGTTTGGCAGAGGTAACTGTGGTGCTTCCGCCCCACCAAACTCACTCTTCTCCCGGCCGATTACAGTGGGTGGGAAGGCACTGTTTTCATCAGTGGAGCCTCCACTGGCTCTGCTGGTGTAAACCTCTGACCTGGCTGCCCATCGGCCAATGGGCCACCAAAGTCAGAATGATGGTCATCCCACAAAAAATCAGGGCAGGTTTTTAATCCCTCATTTTCTCTGTACCGAGCATGGTAGATATAGGCAAGAGAATTGTGGAATGGTCCTCACACAGGGGGAGAAAGGCCTTCTGTGTTATGTACTGAGAAAAGAAATTCCCTCTTTGAGAGCTATATTCCCATTACAGAGAAAGTCACAGCTAGACATGTGAAGTGGATGGTGCTCTGCTTGAGTGGCGGAAGCCATGGGCTGATTCCCCAGCCAATCTGCTGACTGTCCACTAGGTGTTACAATATTGCACTAAGTGTGGTCTACATTGTTATAGTAGGCAGGGTATCTGACACATCAAGCTAGTCTGGTGGTATTTGTGTATAATCAATACATATGCATGATCTTAAATGCCTATTTAGCTATCTTCTATAATGTTATTACAGTGCAAGAGCAAAGGCAGAGCTAGTGACTGCAGGTAAATGGTTAAAATAGCTGGTTCCCATCACTCTCTCCAAACACATCTACACACATCCAAATCCCCTTCTCTATTTTCAATACATAACTGTATCACCAGGCAAAGACAGAGGAGGGGATTTAGAGACAGTGAGGTTGCAGCAGGTAGAAACATGGACAATGTTGGTGGACTTGGTGACCCGAAAGAGAGACTAATATATTGTAAGCTATAAACCTGTAGTTATATCAACATGATGGAAGCATAAAGTCTTAAGTGGGTGACTGGAGATGCCACATTTATGCTTTGCACAAACCAGTGGACCCGGGAGCTTCATATTCTTCTTTTATTGTTTTGCTTAAAAAGCAGTAGCTACTGTTTTTTAAGGTAAACAATAAAAGAAGAAGAATATGAATAAAGAATTTTCTACAAAAACAATTTGATGGAATTTGAAAATATGTACTGTGTGTTTGGATTTGTTTAACACGTGTGTTGAACCCTCATGAACAACAAGTGATATACAATGTAGAATTGTGGTGCTGAACCATTTTGGTTGATTAATGTTTAAGGAGTGTTTTTTTCTCTATTGGAAGGTGAAAAGGGCTGATCTTCTGGTTCTGTGCACCATTTTTACTGTTTGATAACTCTTCCCACCAAAGTGGGAGGTGTGGTAGTTTTTTGCCTCATCCCCTTCTTGCATAAAACTGTTTTTATTTGTCCAGTTACTTTTGTTAGTAAGGATTACGGCTAACCAGAGGATTACCACTCAGCAGGTTGTTAGTGTGGTTTTCGAATCGTCCTCTAACCATTATTATGAGACTGACTCTGCATCTGAGGCAGAGGAGGAAGTTCATGATTCTGGCAGTGAATTTTCTGTCCGATAGGAATCATCTGATGATGAAGACACTCTCAGTGTGGAGGAAGTGCCTCTTTTAGAGGAGGACACTGATGTGCTGATAGTGCAGCAAGAGGCATCTGGATTGTAGCCTGGGGCTGAAAGGCTTCCCATTAGAAGAGCTGAACTCTGGGTTGCCCCAAATATGGTGCAGCCGGCATTGCCTGCCTTTAGTGGTGTTGCAGGGTGTAGAGGGAATACTGATAACTTTTTTGCCTATAAAGTTCTTCCAGTTGTTTATCGATGATGTAGCATTGGATGAGATTGTTGATCAGACTAATTTGTATGCAGAACAGTTTATGAGGTACAGGAATGCCAGACTTAAGCCCCACTCTAGACCTCCCTGGTGGACTCCTACAAATCTGGATAAATTGAAGAAGTTCTTGGGTTTCACTTTTTCGATGGGCTTGATAAGGAAGTCATCACAGTCTTCATATTGGTCTACTAGTCCCTTGATGACAATGGCTATTTTCTGCAACCGTAAGTCATGATCTGAATTTGCTTCAGATGCTGCATTTTATTGATAATGCTGTAGCATTGCTACGAGATCACCCTGATTGTGACGGTCTTTTTAAAATTTAGCCTGTCCTTGATCACTTTGTTGATTGATTTTCAGACACCTATGTCCAAGGGAAAGAAATAGCTGGAGACGAGTCTTTGGTCCTGTACAACGGCAGTTTGGTATTTAGACAGTACGTTCCTTACAAGAGGGCACATTATGGAATTAAGATATATACGCTGTTTGAGAGCAGTACTTGATATCCTTATAATTTCAGGGTGTACACTGGTAGGGATTCCACTATTGACTTCCCTGGTTGTTCCTCCACTTTTGGAGTTAGTGAGAAAATTATGTGGGAAGTTGAGAAGAGGATTTTTTAATAAAGGACATAATTAATACGTACATAACTTCTACACTGGTGTGCAGTTGTTCAAGGATTTGTTCAAAGTAGACACTGTTGCTTGTGGCACAATTCGCTCTAACTGTAAAGGTTACCCCAAACAGCTTGTTTGTAAAAAACACTTCAGAGGGGACAGTGCAGTGCCTTGCGCAGTGATGAACTTCTTGCTGTAAAATGTTCAGACAGGAGAGATATGTACATGCTGACTACCATTCATGGTGAAGGTACTACACCTATGACTGTTATGCTCAGGCTGATGAAGTGTGCCAAAACGTATGTGCATTTTAGACTGCAATAAGCACAAGAGTGGAGTAGATAGAGTAGATCAGAGGTTGAAATCTTACAGTGCTGATCGTAAGGATTACATTTGGTATAGAAGTTGGCTAGCTATGTATTCCATTTAGCACCCTCCGATGCTTTTGTTGTATTCAAGGATTGTTCTCAAGAGGCAAAGGTGACATTTGTTCAGTTTCAGCAGTCTGTGATAGGCAGCCTTGTTGTAGTGGAACAGGCAAGTGTTCCTACAGTTGGAGTAGTGGAGGATGTGACTAGATTGAATGATCGCCACTTTAGTGATCATATTCCTCCCACGTCCAAAAAACACTTTCCCTATAGGAGATGTAGAGTCTATATCCAAAGAGGTGTGCAGAAGTGAGTGGTATGTACTTCCCCGCGTGTACTTCTAAACCTAGGCTGTGTTTGCCCACATGTTTTAAATTGTACCACACACAATGGAGATATAGGGAACACCATAAGCGTAAAAGTAAACTGACTGATCTCTATCATTTTATAAGTTTTGTTCAGATTTCACAGTTGACATTAGTGTGATGTAATTAATGTTGTGTTTGCAGTTATAGTGTTGCATCTACTTCCAATCAGTTTGCGTTTTCATTTCTGTTATAAAAGAAATGTGATGATGATGTGCGTGGACTGGCCCTTGGCTGGTGGTGTGCGTGGACTGGTGGTTGGCTGGCGGTGTGTGTGGACTGGCATATGGCTGGCAGTGTGCGTGAACTGGCGTTTGGTTGGTGGTGTGCGTGGACTGGTGTTTGGCTGGGCGCAGCAATCACAACGTCTGGCGGCCAATGGAGTGTGTGGACTGACGCTTGGCTGGAGGTGTGTGTGCGCTCGTATTTGGATGGCAGTGTGTGAGTAGTGACTTGCTGCTGATCACTACACACACACTGCCAGCCAAACGCCAGTCCACACACTCCACTGGCCGCCAGCCGTTGTGATTGCTGTGTCAGTCGTGTGGGCATATGAAACTGATGGGCCCTTCACTGGCACTGTCTGTTGGTGTGAGTGTTATTGTGCTGGGCCCACAGCTGGGGGTGAGAATGGTCTTGTGTTTGTCATGAATGAAAGGTATGTGAATGGCCTGTAGAATGGTTGGTGCCTTGACCCGGCTTTACAGCTTACAAGCTGTGAGTCATTGGTTCTGTTTTTTTACCTTTCAATTAGTAACAGTGTATTTACTTTTTGGGAAATCTCTAGTTAATAAAATTTACATTTGGAACCTTTTACCCTCGTGCCAAATCTAAATGGGCCCAATTATGATGTCGGTCGAAGTTGCCTCTGACTGACATCATCGTGGAATCGGGACTGACAGACCTCAGGTAGGTAGTCCCGACCGCAGAATTACCATGCAACCGCACATGGTGCAGGCCCATACTCCCCATTTCTCAATGGGAGCTTATGCAAGGCCGTAAACCAGCCGTAGCACAAGATCCCAATGAGAATAGGGAGATTATGTTCATCCCTGCACAGGTGAGATGTCTGCCACGCATTGCAGGGATGGACAAGGAGGCACCACAGGTGACCCCTCGGCCCCAACCAAAGGCTTCAAACAGAAAAAGGCCCTGCTAGGGGCCTCCAAACTCGCTTTCTGATAGGCTTTCCATGTCGGAAATTCCGGCATGGAAAGCCTGATGAAAGCGAGCATCGTAATGCCAAGGGCAAAAATGCCGTCAATTGGGATTATGGGCCGGCCTCTGACTGGCCGACAAGCTCCTTGAGCCTGTCGGAATCCAGCTGGAATGATCGGCTGGCTTCAATATTGACCACCTATATTGTAATTAGGCGGTCGGAATTTAAACCGACATTGTTGGTCGGAAAGCCTCTGACCTAAGGTTTGAGGCTTTCCAACCAAGATCGTAATAGGCCTCTAAGTGTGTGTACTTGAGAAATAGATGGTTGTGAAATAATATTTGTCTTTTCTGTCCTTATCTGCCATGGTGTACATTGTCTGTAGGGAACATCTACCAACTGTAGACATTTTCATAAACTAGACCCCAGGGGTGTACAGGGTGGTGTGTCTCTTTTGGATCCAATCAAGTTCTCTTACCCACAAAGCCCTGCGAACCTCAAAATGTGACTACAATCACACATTTTCTTGCATTTCTGTGCCTTTTTCATACAGAATCAGACGAAAACTACACATTTCCTACCACCCAGGGTTCCCCCAGATCTCCTGATAAAAATGTTACCTCACTTGTGTGGGTGGGTCAAGTGCCTATGACAGGGAAGGGCCCAAAACATAATATGGACACATCATAATTATCGATCACAAAATGGCCTGGTTTTGCAAGGGGTTCACCTACATTTTTATCCAGGGCTCGGCGGCCATCTAGGGAAACCTACCAAAACTAGACATTTCTTCAAACTAGACACCCGGGGGAGTCCAAGGAGGTATGGCTTGCATGTATTTCCCAACATTTTCTTACCTAGAATTCCCTGCGACCCTCAAATTTAGCTAAACAAAAATCACATTTTCCTCACGTTTCTGTGTGGGAAAGTTGTGATATCCCAGGTCTCCTGATAAAAATACTATCTCACTTGTGGGAGTAGCCCAGGTGCCTGCAACAGGAAAGGGGACAAAACGTATTGTGAGGCATCAAAATTATCAATCACAAAACAACCTGGTTTTTGCAAGGGGCTCACCAATGTTTTTGAACTCAGGCTCGGCGGCCATCTACAGAAATCTACCAAACCCAGACATTTCTGAATACTAGACACCAGGGGGAGTCCAGGGAGGTGTGGCTTTCGTGGAGCCCCCAAATTGTTCTTACCTAGAATCCCCTACAAACCTCAAATTAAGCTTAAAAAAAGAATCACATTTTCCTTACATTTATGTGTGAGAAAGTGGTGGGATCACCGGACCGGCACAAATTTCCTACTTACCAGCGATCCTCCTAGTCTCCATATAAAAAATGCCACCTCACTTGTGTGGGTGTGCCAAGCGCCCGCAACACGGAAGGGCCCAAAACGTATTGTTTAGAATTTTAGTCATCAAGAGAGCTCTTGTTTTCGGAGGCGTTTATCACCCCCTATGAGACTTTATCATTTTTGAGAAGACTCACTGCAAACTGCCTGACTAAGGGATATCTCTTGAAGAAAGAATATAGAGAGATGACTAAAATTCCAACAAATTGAATACCCCATTTTGAAGAAGCTACACGCCGAGTACGTGCTTGAAGAGTCGTAGAGCGGGCTTTTCTTCACTTTTATCCTTGCGGTGCCAAGAGTAGGAAGGTGGAAGGATAAACCTCCTATTTAAGAGTTATGCCTAAGCGAGAGATTAATTAATCCTCACATACGAGTTTGCAAGGAGTATATCCTGCAGTTAAAATCGGAGGTGTCTCATGATATCCAGACAGATCCAAAATTCCATGTGGGAAATATTATTTCCTGTCCAGAGGAAGGTGGTGTTTTAAGCAGTGAAACCCACCGAAACGCGTCGACGCAACTGTGCAAAGGAGTACGGTAGATTGTGGAGACATTTGTTACTTTCATTGTCCAAGCTTTCTGTATAAAAATTACATGTTGAACAAATGATCTTGATCTAATGTATGGGCCTTCATTGATGATTAGAAACTATTTTTCTTGCAGGTTCTCCCGATAATTAATTTTGTGTAATAAATGTCAAAATGTTTTTAACTTAAAACACTGTATGATAATTTACTGTATTTGACCATATGTTTGGTTAATTGTAATGAAATATTTTTATAATTGTGAGCACTTGGCCTTTGATGGTGGTGGTGTTATGTTCTGGTGATATATTTGTTCGCATGAGTGTTTTTGCCTTGGTGTACTAAGCTGCCCAAAGGGGATCTTTTCTTGACTTGATCTATTTTCATGCCAAGATTCTTCACCGCTTGTTTGGGTACGGGAGTGTGACCCAGTTGATGGGGCAGCCAATCGTCGTTCTAGATAGAGGGGGCTTTTCCAAACAGCATGAACTTAGTCTTATCTGCGTTCAATTGGAGATAGCTGTTATTCATCCAATTGGAGATAGCTAACATGCAGAGGGCAAAACCTTTTAGATGCTGTCAGATCAGGGCCGAAAGTAAACATCAGCTGGGTGTCATCTGCGTATGTGATTATTTCGAAACCAAAACGATCTGCAATCCCGGCGAGGTAAGCCATATAAGTAGAGCAATTTGCATCTCCACAAGATTCTGGACACTTAAAACTTTTCTCTCAGTTGTCAACGTCCTTGGGCATGCTACAAGGTCGAAAATGTCCAAAATTAATTATGAGTAACTTCAAACAAATGAATGAATTTCTTTTGAAAAGTAATTGCCCACGGGACCATGCCATGCATAAATGTAAAAAAGAATGTATAGGTAATTTGGGGCAGGATCAATTGTTCACAGTGAGTGCCACAACTATAGCCAAAATATTGTTAATTGTCATTATGTTATACATACCAAACACTGCAAATTTAGAGGCCCTTTTCATTGCTTGACATTATAGAGACTGAATTATTATCGAGGTGCAGTGAGCACAGAAGTAGAACTACCCGCAATCAGGAAAAAGTCTGTCCTGCATACACGACAGATTTACAGCAACTGAGCAAATAGCTCTCAAAGAGACGTGCTTATTCTGGCGAGAAAAACCTCAGCGTGGACAAGGGTAGGGGACAACTACTACACACCCTAACAGCGACCATGCCAACAAATCTAAATAGACTAACACTATAAATCTCTGAAATATAGCATAAGTTATATTGTGTCCGTTCTTCACGTGCGGTGTACTTACATTTCAGGAAATCACTTCTGGTCTTTGGTTCCGGCGCTGAGATGCGATGCTTGGCCGGGACGATCGCAGACACCATTGTTTTTATCCCACATTCCTCTGCAGAAGGGAACAGATGAGATAGAGGTAAGTATATGATTTTCTCTCAAGTCATTTTCCATTTCTTATATTTTGCTTTTGACGCTCAAGGTCAGCCACGTTTACAAGGCACTGCATTCAGACTCTTGGCGACATTAGCACGTTGGTACAAGGCTCAGTTCACGTGTCTGCACACAGTGCTATCTTACTCGCTGCATTTGTGTGAACTGGCAAAAACCCGAGGGTGAAGGTGAAACGATGAAAGGAAAGAAAGGTGCGGCTTATCGTGAAGCTTGTAAGGCACTGTGAGGTTGTGGGCTCCTACAGACAATAACGTATTTAGGATTATGCGGCTGCGACATAAATCCAATAGCCCTTTGCAGCACCGTCCCAGAGGCCGGTTTTAGGTTGGCTACCGCACAACTCTTTCCGCCCTTTACTGATTATAGAGTCTGCTACATTTTCTGCTTCTTTGCTGCGTACTTAAATATATTCCACATTTTAGCACTTACAACTCCTTCTTTCACCGGCACTATTGTCACGCCTCTGAGAGGTAACACCAAGGTATCATAAAGAAAGTGTTCAACAGACGCTGGTCGTGATGTCTAATTTAATTTCCTAGTGAAGCAGGAACAGAATAATCTCTGGACAGGCAGCGGATGTGTTGTGGGTTACACTGCACAGAAGACAGTGATTTTCTCACTTCACAATGTCCACATTTGCAATAGCCTGGTCTCTACTATGGCAATGAGAAAATGGTTAACTTCCAGACAAACAAGCTGTGGGTCTTTTACCGCTAAACGAAAGTGGGCTGCATTTGCAGTTGTTGTTTTAGGGGACTACAAATGTTTAAACATTCTAGCCCAATGGGTAACATTAACAAACCTACATAGTTAACGTATCATGTAAGAACATGACCACAGCACACAAATGTGCAGCACCAATACAGCATGTCTTCTACAAGTTTAAAACTGCTCAGTTTGCACACATGGGACACTTTTTCAGCTATCTCATTCACTGATAGGAGCCACCTTTATTCTAGTGCCTGGGCTATCCTGGCTACAGGTAAACTATCTTTCTTTCTAGCTCCTGCCTTTAACTGGAATACTAACCTGCTAATCATAAGACTCATACTCCAACCCCACCAGCTGTGTCAGGACCTTCTAGCACCATGTAAACTACATTCTACCACTATTACTACATTGCAACTCAACGTTTGATGTATCTCAACAGTAGAAGTCGCCCACTTAGCTGTAAAGAGAATTGTCAAGGTCCAGCTGCAGTTTAACGTCCGTGAGATGCTAGGCCAAGAGGAAGGCGAGGAGAAGATATGATTTGGCGATCTATTTCTGGATTTCTGAGGCAGTCAACAGGTAAATAATGTTGACTTCATTGCTGACTCTCAGGCAGGGCTGAGTACCACCAGCATACTGGTGAATGATCAAGGCCAGGTCAGCTCAATGTTTCCCTCCATCGTTCATGTATACGCTGAACCGTGTGGCGGAAGAATGAAGCGTTTCAGGACCTTGCAGCATGCAGGCACCTAGGGGAGTCATGACTGGCGCGCTTTACAATTTGAGAGCGATGTTTCAAGCAGAATGCAAATAATTAGGGTACTTTGTCTACATAGGCATTGAGGGTATTAGGGTATCAAAGAATGTGGACAATTTGGTCAAGGAGTCAACGTCCCTCACTTGTGTCCATTATGCAGAAAGCATCATGGAAAACTTCAAGTTCCTGGCTGGGAACAGGGGCGTCGTGAACCCTCCATTTTGGCAGCTACAGTGGTGGTGGGGCTTTTTATGAGACTCTTCTGTCTGCAACTCAACAGACAGTTTTAACACTAGGGTGTTGGTACATTGGAGGTATTTTGTTTAGCTTGACATTTTTGGGTGGGTCCGTAAATACTCGGGGACGAGGGAGGGTGATTCCCATCTTCATAGTGTGAGGGTTCGAATCACATTGGGTAGAGTCAGATGGGAAGATGTGAGGTTCTAGGACCTTCGTTACCCTGGGTATATAGCTATTCTTCAGGGGTTTGGGGGAAGTGATGTGGAGAAGCAACTTAAGCAATTTATCCTCTCTTAGGGCCTCATATAGGAAGCCAAATACCGGTCGGTAACGGCCGAAATTCGGTAAATATCCCGTTACCGACCGGTATTTAGGCATTTGCGATGTAGGGGGCTGATTTCTGGATTCGGTATTTACCGAATCGGAAATTAAGAAATCGGTAAAATACCGATTCGGTAAATACCGAATCCAGAAATGCTATGTAGGAGGCACTCTAAAGAGTGAAAATAATTATTAAGAATTCGTTATTTACCACCAAATACAGGTTGGTGATAAATAATGAAAACCTTGCAAAATATAATATTTTGCAGATTTAAGAGTGCCATGTGGCAGACATACATGCCCTTAGGGCATGTTGTGCGCCACATGTGCACACATGCAAGATTCAGGGGTGCAACAGGGTGTCAATGCGACACCCTGCCACCCTTGAATATGCTCCCCCCATTACCGAATCGGTATTTACCGAATCGGTAATGGTGACTGGCTTCCCATTGATTGCTATGGGCCTTCAGGCCCATAGGAATCAATGGGAAGGTATGCCTCATTACCGAATCGGTAAATACCGATTCATAATTACCGAATTTTTCCGATTCGGTAAAATTTACCGAATTATTACCTACATCACATTTACCGATTCATAAATACCGAATCGGTAAAATTCGGTATTTATGAATCGGTAAATGTGATGCTACCTACATATGGCCCTTAGTCTTTTAACCTTGTCAATAATTCTTATTGAAACTTGGAGGTGGTCTAGAGGTGAGTTTGCAGACACAGCAGATCTTCCTATTCCGTTTCACAATTGTTAATTTCCGCAAACATAGCATATGGTGTCATGTTATCTCATTCCAGAGAGTGTTAGAGAAAGGTTTTGGAGCATTGCTTACAGGATAGGAAGTTTTAAGGTTGAGAAATGTGAAAACAGCAGTATTAACGGCACTCAAAATATCTGCACACACTGCAGTTTCTACATATCATAGACACAGAGAAACAGTGAAATGATTATCAATCTTAGAACAAAGGCAACCAGAAAGTATAGGAGCTCTTAGGGGAGGTTGTACTTTTTCTCCTTATGAACTCCTTAAGTACTTTGGGGCCAGATGTAAGAAGCATTTTATCACTCGCAAACGGCCCAGCGGGCGAGCTATATAATGCTATTTGGCATGCACCACACCCTATTTGCGATTCCGTATCCCATTACCAAATCACAAATAGGGTTTGTGATTCGGTGTTAGGAAGGGCGTGTTTAGGGTGTCCCTTCCTAATATCGAATCGCAGCAGTAGGTAAGAATGTTTTGCATTCGTGAATGCGGTCGCCAAACATTCGTAGTTACCACCAACTTCAAGTTGGTGGTAACCCATTCGCAAACTGGAAGGGTTCTCCAAGGGACCCCTTCCCCTTTGTAAATGTGGACGCCAACATTTTTTAAGAGCAGGCAGAGGTCCCACGGTCCACTGACTACTATAAAAAAAAAAAAAGTTTCATTTTTTTTTTGTTAACACTTCCATTTTCCTTTAAGGAAAATGAGCTGCTTTACAAAAAAAAAGTTTGCTTTGTTTAAAAAGCAATCACAGACATGGTAATCTGCTAACCTCAGCAGGCCACCATCCCTGTGATTTTTGTGATTCCTAATGGGTCGCCAATTGCGACCTCCCTCAATAATATACATTAGGTAGGTCATTTGCGACCCACTGGGAATCGCAGAAAGTGTTCAACGTACTTTTGTGCATGCCGTTTTGCAATTTCCCAACTGCGAATCGCAACGATTCGCAATTTGGGAATCGCAACACTGTTTCTTAGTACATCTGGCCCTTAGGTACTAAAGTGCTTGGTTAAGCGAGGAGCAAAGTTTAAAGAGCTACAGTCAAAATCAGCAACTCTGGCCATTACTTCACATCCTAATGAGTTTGGCAACCTTACAAATATATACTGTGGAATCACAAAGTCAAAATAGGAATTTCCGGATTAAGGGAATCAACATTTGCCAAACGTTATTCATTATGTGAATCAGGACCAGTAAAATTAGTATTAGAGCTCGCCTTTAGGAAGTTTTCCAGGCACTATTGAAATCAAGTAATCCAGCTTTAATGTCAGGATTCTTTTTTTTTTGCAAGTAACAAGAAGCACGTGAAGTGTTTGTATGCAGAAATGGAAAAAATATTTCCACTCAATTCAGGCGCATTCATTTTCTTTATTCGGTGTTTCAAAGACAACTGTATCTTATGGATTTGCAGGGAAAATGAACAAAGAAAACAGGTACAACACTGAGAAGCTACTACAACTCAGAGTCAGGAACAACTACCTTGAACACTAACGTTTCTGAATCCACTTACGGAGCGACATCACAAAGTGGGAACATTTAATTTGTATGGCGCAGAAGCTCCTGTAACTCTGGTATCGAAGCTTTCTTTCTTAAAGACCTTGTGTGACTTTTCCAAATAATTATAATATCTACATCAAGGCCCAGAGACTGATTCAGTTTATGATGACAATAGTAAGAAGTAATTGTATATGCAGAAAGTACAAATAATTCAATTAATCTTATTATTATTTAAAAGTTCCCGAATCCAAAGTACTGTTGGCTAAAAACCAAGGCTAGTTGAAAGTGATGCTCAAGACATGAGACTAATTGGCAGCTATATTATTGGGTGACGGACTTAGAATTCACAACATGTTTATTATGAATCAAACACCTCGAGGCATTAAAAAACTAGACATCAACAAAGGCCAAGTATCAACCTAAATACATGCAATTTCAACAGCACCATACGAGTGACCAGAAATAACTTTTAATTCCAAAGGCAAAGCACATCAATGCTAAAAGTATAGGGTGTAAAAATGGAAGTTAAGGTTCTTTCATAAGTCAGAACTATAAAACCAGTGATAAAGCCAAGATTGCTGACTATCGCAACTATTTGGTTCAATTGTGTCCAAGAGTGTCACGTCCAATCAATACAGTAAACGCTGCCATTACTTCTATCCAAATGAACCCAGAAAACCTTTGTTTCGATAGCACAAGACTTATGGGACTGGTGGTAGTGAGACGGTGAGTTATTGGAGTTTAGGGAAACTACAATTCCCATGATCACTTACACGGACTTCCTAAGAGATTAGCATATGAAGACTGCCGACACTGGAAAGCTTCCCTTCCCTTCTTGGTGCAGTAAGCAAGGAGTTACGTTTCGGAAGACACAAGGGGGCGTTTAAAGGTAACGAGAATGGCTGACCTCGCATTGACTGCCGTTGTGTATCTAGTTCCGGTGGAAGGAATGTTTGCTGGTTTGGGTCTCAGTGTGGAGACGTGCATTACATTTCCAATCAAGGACATGGCTCACGGCTGTTGTCGGAGTCGTTTATGAAATTAAATTGATCAGTTACGAGTTTTATATTGTTAAGATAAAAAGAATGTGTGAAAATGTAAGAGTGACCCCTCAAAGCCAAGAGCCAGGGTACAATAGTCAATATTCAACAACAGCTACTCTTGGCAAGTGAATAACCAATCCATATATACGCTATTTTTCAAACAATCACACCATACTACTTCACCATTCTGGGAAAGGAAAAACCAAAGGATATGTATGTGTACAATACATTTAATTGAATTAAAACATCATCAGAATGTACACTTCAAAAAATTAATAAAATAATTTGTCATACAAAGATTCAACATATTAAAAAGAGAACAACAAAGAGAGATGAAAAACAACAGACATGGGCATTTGTAATTGGTATTGGTTATTCCGAAAGAATCAATAACAGTATTGGCAACATTTGATTTGTTACAGTCAATACGTTTGTTCCTCGGATGTAGGAATGTTGAATCATTGTATGACAAATTATTTTCTTAATTTTCTGATACTGTTTTAATTCAATTGAATTTATTGTATACATACATATCATTTTTTTTTCCTTTCCCAGACTGGTCAAGTAGTATGGTGTGATTGTTTGAGAAATAGTGTATATATGGATTGGTTATTCACTTGCCAAGAGTTGCTATTTTTGAACATTAAGATAAAAAGAATACCTGCGAGCTACGGTAGCATTTGGATATCGTATCTTCCTTCATGGTATAGCGAACCTTTTAGCTCATGACGTTACAGCGGAACTATCTGCCGAACCAATGGTACTGTGGGTTATATATTTTCGTTTGGATTTCTTAGCTTATAACGTCTAAAAGGATGTTAGCCCATTTACAAAAGATGACAAAAGAAACTATAAAAGGTTTTGTACGTTGAAAATAGGAATCCATTTAATTATCTATAGAAAAGTAAAGGGACCTTCTAATTCAGAAGCATATATGTATAATATTTGTTTATCTTCATTGCCATTAACAGAGGAGTTTGTGTATTGGGAGAAAGAGAGTGCTTGAAGAATTCTCTATGTTCTCCAACCTCCTGTGATGTATTGGCTTAGGTACTACATGGTGGGTATTCCGTGACTATATGAGTTGTTTCTTATGGTGATGTCATCCTAAGCTGAAAGAAACTCTAAAGTGGGTTAACAAAAAACTGTATACCATTCATTTCTTGTTGCAACAGTACAAATCTCTAAAAGTTTGAACAGAGGCTATGTTCTGTAGTTTCAAGGATTCTCCGAGGGACAGAGTCTACTTTATCTTTTGTTACGGGTATAGTGTTCTGAAAGATTTCTAGATAACTCTCATTGGCATCGCTTAGTTATGTATGGTGTATTTCATGATTCTCTCTCTCTTGTCTCTAGGTCTTCTTTCCTGCTGGCCCCTTCCTTTCCTTCTCTCACTTGATCTGATCAAAATGCTGTGCTATACCAGCAATTCGGAATTGAGACGATCAAGACGTGGATTTGTTGTGCATCGCATCAATGCTGAGGTACTTCAAGGCTAACAGAGAGAGCAAGAGACTATTTCAACTGGTTTATGGATGATAAAAAGGGATATGAACTTAATTGGTAAACAGCGGCGGCTCCTCCGCCGTGGCGGAGGAGCGTCGGCCCAGTGCCTCAGAGCCAGCAGGTGAAAAAGAAAATTATATTTTACTATTCTTTTATTTTTCTCCTCCTGGCATAGCCAGTGTATGCAGGACGGGGGGCTGGGGCCATGGAAGGGGGAAGGAGGACTGGTTCCTGCACTGTAAGTGCATGTGTGTTTGGCCGGCCATCTCAGGCTAGTCAAACACATATGCGCACTTAGGTGTCTCCGACTCAGCTGTATTGAATACAGCCGGGTTGAAGAAACAGCACAGACTCCCTGTTCTTAGCAGAGCGTCAAAGCAGCCCACTGAGGTCAATCCCAGCGCTGCTCTCATGCTTCAGAGCAGCACGGGGATTGCACAGGGTATCTATGATGCTGGCCCAGGGGCTGCAGAGACCCAGGAAGCCTCAGGGAACTGAGGCACAAGGTGGCAAAAGTAGCATCAGGTAAGTTTTTATTTTTAAACCTGTGCTCCCCACCCTGACCTACCCACCTCTGTGCTGTTGGTAAAGTCACAGCCACAC
Source organism: Triturus cristatus (assembly GCF_964204655.1). Classification (NCBI taxonomy): domain Eukaryota; kingdom Metazoa; phylum Chordata; class Amphibia; order Caudata; family Salamandridae; genus Triturus; species Triturus cristatus. The sequence goes on along the minus strand of NC_140590.1, from coordinate 469,864,311 downwards.
AGTGAACAGTACAAAATGTACAATCTGTACACTAAATCATATGTTCATGTACTGTTTAATCTTATTGTAGGACTAAAACAAAAGTCTCAGTTTTATACTATAAGAAAGTACAAAAGCACTCCAAGAAATATGGGTGAAGAATCTGGCAACACTCAAATGGACAGGAAGGGTAATCTCAACCCATGTTTTTCCCAGAAGGAGAAGCATTCACAGGAGGTGTGCGATATGGTGATAACAGATCTACTTTAGATGGAATTGGTTACCTCACCAAACACTGTTGAGTTATTGAAGAAAATCTGTGAATAAACATATCACCAATCACAGAGTTAAAACAAGTCATCTTGGACATTCCCAAGAGCAGGCAGCATTCCATTCCTAGGACTGTATGAAATGCTGCAAGCTCTTACCTTCGTCATGAAACTGTGGCATGTTAAAATTCCTATGACAGATTTATGAAAATACACTGTTTCCACAAAGCTCAGATAATTTTTAATTAAAAAAGTAGAAGAGCAATGACAAATCAGCCATATGCCATCAGAGATTGTCAAAAAGCCTTCTGTGCACAACTGTAATGCCTTTTCATGGACCAAAAACAGAGGTGAAATAGATGTCAATGCAGCCTAGCTTCTTTAAAAAATAAATAGTGATACTTTGTTTGCTTTTTGGTTGGTTTAATAAAAGAGCACACCACACACAACATCGAAGATCTCAGTGCCAAGATTAAGGCACAACATTTTAGAATTTGGCTGGATGCCTGGACAAAAAGGCTCTTGTAGGAACAGATGAATCATTTTTAAGAGATAAAGTACGGATGGGAGTTTCTGGGGTGGAGTGACTGGACAAATCTGTCAGTGCGAGTGACTCATGTATGGCTGAGTCAAGGGCTTGAGAAACAAATAAACTAGAGAGCTGTATATTGCAAAGTCATTGGGAATCTTATGGTAGCTAAGAAATTATTTTTGGATGCATCAATATCCAGTCGAAACCTTTCTAATGAAAGGGAACCAACTATAGAAACATTTTCCAAAAGCAACCTTCTTTTATAACTCCAACAATGCAGAAATATTATCATTGATTGCACAGACTAATAAAATGGCAATATTGTGTAATCTGTAATGAGATGAGCTTTGGTGACTCTTTAAGGCAAGTGCATTTTTGGGTTTACGAACTCCTACACCCTAACCCCAGCTCAATTGTAATTCCTTGCCAATCGTGTCATATTTTATATCACAATTGTGATGGAACATGGCTGTGGCCCTACCCCTGAAAATTCTCACTGAAAAATATGTTTTGCATCTGTGTCAAATCACTGTTTTTGTACAGGTACAGTTCCTGAGGGGAAATACAAAAACTGAGAAAAGGAAATATCTGTTCTAATTGTTTTATGCCGACTAAGAGGTATTTAACTCCTGTAACTAGAATATGTCAGGATTTAGGAGAGATTTAAATCCATATAAAAGTTCTATGTTGAGGACAGGAGAGTTCTATAGTACCCTGTAGCACAAAGCTGAGCCTCTCGGTAAAACAAAATTAGTTGGACCTCTACTTGACAATAAGAACTATACCCATGGCCACAAAGAACATTCTTGTATTTACCACAGTTGGTTAATTTGCCGTAACGTCTATGGACATTGTTCACTGCCTGAATTATGGACTAAATAAAATAAAAAGTCTACTTCCTGGGCTTCAAGGATGTTACATTTCTTTTTCAATATAACTTTCAATTGGCATAGTACCGTTTTCTAACAATAATTTCATTAGAAGAGAGCATTTTGTTGTCATCGAAAATTTCCACAAACTAGGCTTGACTCTTGTGCATGAGGCTTGGCTTACACAAGATGGTTGTTTAAGGTACAGATAAGGCGGAAGATTTAAGGTAGGGTTGAAACACAACTGAGAATGCCTTTTAGATTTCCAGATGCCTGACATCGGACTCCATTAAATTTGATAAGGACTTCATCACAAAGGACTGAGAAATAAATTCCTGTAGCGATCACCCACTGGATAATGCCAGACAGGCTCGTCGCCGCATTACACCGAAGCCCGTTTTCGGGCTGAAACCACACAAATGCGCCAAAGACTACAATTCCCTGCAGGCAACGGGGCGCAACACTAGGCTGGCAGTACATAAGCACTTCCTCCAGAGGCGGAAGGTGCTTGACAACAAGAAACTTAGAAGGACCTTAATGGCGGATGGTGCTCCCCGCCGGATTCCAGCGAGAAGCATTTCCGCACTTAGTCCCGAGTCGGGCCGAGTCCCGTTCCTGTTTTCAACACGCGACGCAGCTGAAGCACCAGAGGTGCCCGGAGAGTCGTCCCGCAGCGGTCCAGGTAACACGGGGGATACCCGTGCGTTACCATCTTTAACCGCTTCCCATTTGACCTAGCGAGTCTTCGAGTAGCGACATTCAGGCACAGAGGTGCCTTTCCTCGCAACATTTGGATTCCGTTTGTGTACACTATAATCCATACCAATAATGCCGGTGAGCGTAACGGAAGCACCGCGACCCCTGTGGCTGTTTTGGGTTACGGGTGCTTTTACTTACTTTACTGCTACTTTTAGAGTTTATTAGCGCCAGAGAGACGAAAACATTCAAAGCCAGATCACTGGGAGCGCTACGCTTTATCAAACCCATCGGTTTGATTGTCATTGGCCTTTTCTACTGTTATTTTGTGGCGCTAGCAGGCAGTGTTCTCTAAGGGTCATTACAGGCACTATTGGAAAGCTGGAAACTTACTCCTGATTGATTGGCATTGACCCCCTATGGAAGTTCATAGCGCATAAGTGGCGAGAGGTTCCCCCTTTTTACGCTGTGACAGAATTGCCGTGCTACAAGAGAATTGTACATTATGCTTTGAAGAAAACTTTATTTGCTTATTGAGAATTGCGATAACATTAGTCTTGCTGCAGCTCTTCTGGTGGGTAGGAGTAGGATTGAGTATTTATACCTATATGTGGTAGGGAGATCACCCTTACATCTGCTCTCTCCCGGTTCTGCAGGGTTGTTCCACTTGCGCTAACGCTCCCTCCCAGACCAGACCCTGAAGAAACACTACCGCTGGCAGCATATTCTTTATTTTATCCCCTTCCCTTTTTCCCCCTCGGGCACGACCTCACGCAGCAGGGTTTTTCTTTCCTCTGCTGGGGGTTATGTTCAGAGGAATCGGGGTCTAAATCGGCTACCATCGTCTCTGCTGGAGTCATGAAAAGAGGTTAGTGGCGTGCTTTATGTATATGTGCTGCTGACAACCTGACAGACCTGACAATTCCCAACCCGCTGATAACAGTCAGGGATCACAAAAAACATCAGATTTTCGGTATATTAGGCTTATAAAAGATCACAAATCAAAGTATTTGGTAATATGGCATCTTTTAATCAGTTTGCCTTCCAATCATTCAAGGACTTGAATTCTGTGTTAAACCAAAACCGTGGATGGTTTGATTCATATAAGACAATGGTGAATGTACCACAAGGTTAGATTCACAAACTAATAGCTCTAAAACAACAATTAAAGAATACTACACGGTTTAAGGAATTCCATGTTCATACTCACCAACTGGGAATATCTAAACTCAGACAACTGTTTTCCTGCACCCCAACAAAGAGAACTAACAGTTCATCATATACCAGGACAGAGAGATGTTCAAGGCTGAGAACAACAGTTCAAGTTTCAATGGGATGGGAAACCGAACGGATTTTGCAGATGCACTCAAGTAAGCTTTGGTTAGTTCCTGGTGGTCTGAAAGGTGATAAGGATGTTCTTGAATCTCCTGTTACTTTTAAACTGATGTTCTCACAGTTAGAAGGCAGACATTCCCTTTTAGACTTAGAGAGGTACAAACCTCTGTGCTTGCCTTCTTCTTGCAAGTGTGAAGCTTTATGCTAAACACATATATCTCTTTTTTAGCCTTCTACTGAAGTCTGATCATGCTAACATCTTCTATGCTCCCAAAATAGAAACCCCAGATAGATACTCCGGTACCTAATTCATGTTTAGAAAATAGAAGTTAAGTTTCCTTACGGAACCCCTGTTTGCTTTAATTTGTTTCTTGTAGTTGTGGTGTCACAAGCCTGTATCTCATTTTATTGAGCCTCAACCTACTGAATTTTTTCAGCTTATCTGCTGTATTGCTGTACCTATTGAACTTATTAGTGGTTTGCTTATATACTGGCTTGATTGGTAATCCAAAATTAAACCTTTCTTGTTCTCCTTTACAGTGCCTCACATCTAGAAAGGTCCATACGACCAAATCTTTGAGGACTTTAATAGGAGATTGCGTTGTAAGTTGAAGGGGCATCAGCATAACGAGCACTGCAACAGATAAGCAATTATGTTATTTTACAGTAGCTAGGGAGTTTGATTACTCTGAGCTAAAGCCAGGTTGTGAGGCATAATTAGACTGGTAAATTGGAGGGTCAATCTTAAAAATATTTTGGCAAAGTCTGATAATGTCCTATTTCTAGCGCTCGGCAAAGTTTCAAAGTTGTCGCTTCCAGCAGTGTACAGCATTTGATGAGATTCTCACCTTCACTGAACTTCCCTGACAGGAGATATGCCCTACACAGAAGTTATTTCTTTGATCATTTCATCACAAAAATGTTCTTATGAGAGAATTGTGCCAAAAGTGGGATTTTGCTGATTTTTCTCTTACTACAAACCTCCTTTTAGCAAAAGTCTTCTAGCGCTGTCTGTTGCTTTTTTCAAACTTTGCAAATGTGATCAAGTTCACAAAGATTACTACATTTAATCAAGAAAGCCAAAAAACACAGTTTGTATCTGCTTTACAGTTCTGCGTTTCAGGCACTTATCACATGCTTCTTTTCTTCTCTGCGCTCTATTTGTTGTTATGCATGTTGACTACTTGATTCTTTCCTCCCTACTGGTGGTCGGTGAAGGATAATCTTTGCTGCATACATCACTAAACAACACTTGATACACAGTTATGCTTTAAGAGGGCCACTGTATATTCATTGCTGGACTACAATTTGCATGTGATTGATTGCTTTTTATCAATCCTGCATGAACATATTTGTATAGCTTCTTGTTTATGGTCAAATAAAAAGAACATGTCAAAGAAGAAAACATGCATCTTTATTTTCAACAAAACCTTGTAAACCCTGCTAGTTCTAAAATTAGTAAGTCTGCATGAAACCTCGTCTACTTTTGCCCATCCGCAGAACAGCTAATTTCATATAATGAATTGCACACATTCTTATGTCCACAGCTAAGGCCCTTTAAAAACACTGGTGAGAGTTCACAAACTATCTTAATCTGAAAAAGTTGTGAAGTGAGTGGTAATTGTAATTGTATTTATATAGCACTTACTACCCCTGATGAGGTGTTGATGCGCTTTTGGCAAGTAAATCAAGGTAGATTAGTTGTGGATTAGTAGAGGGAAATTTAAATTGTGTTTGGGGAATGGTGGGTGTGAATGAAAGGTGAGTCTGTTAGTTGGATGAATATAATAGAGGATGGATAGAGGAGGGTAGAGTTTTGAAAGTATTATTTGGGAGTTCATAGTAGTAAAAGAGGTTTGGGAGGAGTCAGAAGTCCTGTAAGTTGGATGAATAGAATAAAGGACGGACAGATAGAGGATGGAAGAGATTGGAATGGGTTCCTTGGGAGTTCGAAGAACTAAAAGCGATTTGTGATGAGCCAGATAGTAAAGGTAGGGGATATTTTGGAAGAGGAATAGGATGAGTCATAGAGAGGTGGGTTAGTGAGGTTTGGGGTATTAATTAACTTTTCCTTTTCTGAAGGGGGAGGAAAATATATAAATATGTAGATACATCAACACACATAATAGGTATACATACAGAGATTTGTGAAGCACTTATAGAGAATAATATAATCATACTTACACATTGTGACAGATGTATTATAGGAAAATAAACCCAAACACTCCTCACCTTATATGGTATTGATGTATTAATCTACTTCTGTATGGATATAATGATAACGTTATACATATATGTATGCATATACTTTTCTTTTTCTTTTTTCTTTAAAAAAATAAAATATTTATTATATATTTTTTTCACTCTAATGAATATTACAATACATATCTATGAGGATGCGGCTATGGAAACCCCCTAACCGCCAGGAAAGATGATTGTACTTATTCCTGAAATGTAGGAATCTAATCTGATTGGAATTGATGTCGCCTGCTAATATGTCCTTTATGTACTACAGTCGAAATGGTTTAATAAAAAGAAATATTAAAAAAAAAAACAATACATATCTAGAGATACATACCAATATGGTTTGTGTTTGTTTGTTCTCATTAATTAATTGCTAATTAATTATAAAAATGTACTAGTTCTTGCTTCCATCTACTTATTGATCAGATTGCCTTGAGATACACTGTCACTGTGTCACCACATGCATCCCTGTAAAAAGGCGATCTGAATTAAAGGGATGCTACAGAGGCAGGGCTTGGTATCTCTCATGATGGGAGCTACCTGAGAGAGCTCTGGCCACTCTGTGGGGAATTTGAAAGATTACCTGTCTTTTCCAGTCCTATAGGGACAGTGTTGGTGAGCAGGTTATTCCCAGACAGATAAAGAGAGAGATGAGTCAAGATGTCCTTTTAAATTCTGATGGCCCCTGTTTGTCCTGTGGTGTAGGTCTTCAGCTAGAGTGTGCTGTATTTGATCTTGCTCTGTTTTTCTTATTTGTTTGTTTGCTCAAAATATAAGTGTGCCTTTGTCACCTGAACTTTTAGGGAAAGTCCAATGTTGTATATTTAATGTAGTCTCCCCTGTGGTTGCTTAGGCTGGTGTAGCTGGGGATGTATGTGGCATGTACTGTTTGTGTCATTTAGCTGTGGGTCTCAGAAGGGATCTTAACTGTCTTGGTATTTTCCCAGATCCTCCTTTCTTGACCCGGGACTCTCACTGATAATGCTTTTCACAGGATGGAGGCCGTTAGGTGTTTGATTCGTCTATATAAAGTATAGTTGGTTGACTTGCCTTATTTAAGGTTAGATGATACAAGTCTTTGCTGGTTATTTGCCACATAGTTCATTTTGGTCCCCATATTTGAAACACTACAGTTTATAAAGGGGTCGTCCCGTGTCGCCACGGCTGTTCCTGCTTGCACTTGAGCTCTTGGTGGTTGCTATTAAACAGAGTGCTAGCATTGAGGGGATTTTTACAGCAGCTGGATATCAGAAATTATTCCAGCAACAAATTAGATTATTCTCATTTTAATCAATGCCGACCATGATGTTCATTGTTGCTGATTTCTCTTACCTCTTGGGGCATCAAGTGAAGTAGGATTCGAGAAAGGTACTGCCCTTTACCATGGGACCTACTACTTATGATGGGTCCGCAGAAACTTCAAATATCTCTTGAGTCTTTGATGCAGGCTTGGAGCCCTCCTGGTAAGAGAGAGAGCGACTAGCAGAGACCTATTCCTAGAGCACAGGTTCTTTCAAATGACACTTGCGTGCAGTTTCTCCTTGGACGACAGAGCAATGCGGAAAAAGGTGAAGGTAAAGGAAGCCAGCAATTATGAACAGTGCTTTCCAGAGCTATCTTTTGTAGCCTTTGAATACAGGAGGGGTATAACCACTGCAGTGCTCAAGTTCAGCTATAGTTTCTCCGTTGCCAGTTTGAGCTGGTCCAGGTAGAATGCATATCAGTCTCAGAGATGATGCTAGATTCTTCAGTGATATAGATACCGGTGGGAATAAATGATTGGAGAAGCTGGTAACACTCCGGCACAGGCCCTGTAGCCAGTGGCGGCTCCTTCGCTAAGGTGGAGGAGCGTCGCCTCACTGCTTAACAGCAGTAAAAGAAAATAAATATAAAATTAAACTAGCTTGATGTTACTATCGTTTTATTTGTTCCTGCTGCGGTGTCTTGGCTGGGCAGGGCGGGTCTGCTCTGCTCACAGAGCAGGACAGGGGAGGAGTGGCAGTGCGCATGACACTTTGGCTGGCCATCTCGGGCGTGTTTTCCACCATGCCTCATTGATATTCATGAACTAGGTCATGAATTCTGGCTCCCTCTAATTGGGGACCACTACAGAGTTGGTGGCCTGCTTGGGTCAGCAGATAACTTTATCTGTAATTATCTTTTAATTAAGTATTTTTTTTAAATGCAGCTCTTTTTCCTATAAGGAAAAAGGGCGGTATTTAGAAAGGAAAGTTTACTTTTTTGTTTGCTTGAGAGTTAGCAGTGATCCCATTTAAAAAAGAAATTCAAAAAGGGGAAGGAGTCTTAAGTGGATCCCTTTTTGCGAATGTATTTTCCAACCTAACTTGAAGGTCGGTAAAATGTAAATGTTTTGCAACCAGATTACCAATTAAGTATTTGGGCGGGACATATTTGGAAGTCGGAAAACCTATTCTGAATCCAAAAGTGGCCAAAAGCATTCTAACTGTCAAAAATGCAGAATCGGAGCATTTGTAACCATTAAAATGTTTCGTACATCTGGCTTGAGGAAACCTAGAGCAAAAACAACAAGATTTTCTCTTTCATAATTGAGATATTCTTATGTGATGAACAAGACCCAACCCAATGTACAACATATTTTGACATCCCTGCACGCACCCCAGCAATGACTCCAGCAGGAACACTGACCATTACTAAATAAAAAACAAACATCACTTTTATTAGTTCTGTTGTGAGTTATTGGGAAGACTGCACATTTTATTTTGTTTGTGCATTTGGCATTCATTGCTATACATTTCCAAGCCATCAACAAATTTTCATGTCAACATAGTTCCATTGTTCCCATCAGATATTAGAAAGCTTGTCCAACTGGTTTACAATCTCACTGCTTGTATGCATGCCTAAAAGAAGTGTGTCAATTACAAACTGCACTAGGGTCTGCCGTGTCAAAGAAGGAATAGGAGTTTAATGACTGCTTTTGCAGTCAACTGCTACTTTACAATGATTTTTGTGATGCTATTTTTAGGTTTCGCTTGAGCTGTCTTCCAAAATCTCTCGTAAACTAAAAAACAAGTATCTTAAAACGGGCTTAGAGCCCATCCATTATTTAGCATTACTTGCCATTGGTTGGCTCTGACGTTATTCTCGTTTCCTTGCTTCTTATTGGTCAGAGCCTCATCCTTGCCTAGGTTTCTTCCTGGGGCTACTCGGTTTGTCCCTGCTATGGAGCATGGACCAAGTACAGCTTCTTGTCTACGGCCAGTGTTCTTCCACTAGCTACAGGGTCCTGCATACTTTTTTTCTTTTACTTTTGTACATGCATGTGTCTGCAGGTCCTCTCCCCTTCCTTCTGCTGTCCAGTCTCTTTCCCGACACCCCAGCCCTCATCCTGCAGTCCGTTCTGTTTAACTACACCTCCTTCCTTCCGCTGTCGTAATGTTTCTGAACCTCGCTCCCTCCTCCCACTGTCCCCTCTGATACTCCATCCCGCCCTCTTCCTGCAGTCTGGTCTGTTTCCCCCAGCCTCCTTCCGCTGTTTGTTTTCTTTAAACCTTCTGCTGTCCATTCGGTTTATCTCCCCACCTCCTTTCTGGCTATCTCAATATCAATTCTTTGTTCCCCAACCTCATGTTGCTCGTTCTCCAAGCCCCGTGCTGTTTTAAGACATATTGAACAGCTGTATAGGTTGCTGTGCAACATGGCTTAAAGAAAAAAAAGCTCTATGATATGGTCAACCCTGGCTGCGTCATGGCGCTTTTTGTTTCTTAAAGCAATGTTGCACAGCAGCTCGCAATAAGTGTGAAAAAAAAAACAATGACAAAGTCAATAGATCTCTCATTGGTGCAACCTATTAGCTTTGCCAGTGCTTGTGTTAGCTAGCTGTGAAAGATTTTAGTAAGCTTTCTGCAGCGGTCTATAAGAGGTGGATTGACTTATAAGTGCAAAAGTAAATTTCTCATCAGGCATGTCCGTTAGGGCTAGGGTAGACGTGACACGCAAGTGGTTGACTCCGCCCCAGTGTGACCTGGTTTTCAGACTCCTGCCTGTCTGGACTCTCTAGAATACCAGCTCTCCAGCTTACCACTATTTCAGCTTTTCATCACAGTACTATCTAGACAGATTCAGTATAAGTCAAAGATCAAGACAGGGTCTCTTTTATGATTCAGACCTTGCCCAAGGACTGTCATTTCAGGGAACTCTAAGCACACTGTTCACTGACTTACATATAAACACACAGAGTAACAAAAACAATAAAACTGTTTTTGAGAAAGGTTTTATGGAGCCGCAAGCTAGCAAAAAACCCATAAAATACTTATCATATTGTCAAAACGTTTTTTCTTCTATGATGTGGCAGCTTCTCTGCATCGGCTGTTTTATGTTTCTACTTTTTATGTTTCTGTTTCCGCGTTCATTATTTCCTAACCCAGGTAGAACAAAACTGGAAAGGCAACATTTTAGCCGCTGACTGACTTCATAATAGTCAAACTACAAAACAATTCTGCCTGGTTAAAACATAGAAACATATAATCTGAAATTATTAAGGAAACACTATTTCTGTAATCTACTTTGAAGAAGACCAATGCAGCAATACATTTGTCCAAGGGCTGTTGTCTATGCACTGCCCAGTTTTTGGTTAGAGACTACGACAATCTGGCAGGATCCATGCAGGAGAGAGAAGACTCTTCTGAGATGATGATTAAAATGGGACAACAGGCAACATTTCTCTCTGAATTAGCTTGTGATGACGTGGGAGCCTTTAGAACCAATGATGGTCTGATAGCCTCATCCTTAGCGACTGGTGGTGTAATCTAGGCAAGAAGGCACAGTTGGCTGAGATACTGGAAGTCACAAAACTCGGAGAAAATGGCTGTATTAAAGATTCAATTTTCAGGAGTGAAACTCCTTGGTAAACAATTGGATGCAACGGTGATGAAAGTGGTTGAAGACCAAAATCATGCATTTCTTTACAAAGGGAAGTCTTCATCTTGCGGCCAGCTTCTAAATTTGTTTGCCTTTAGTTTCTACAGTGCAGCAGTCGCAAAAACAAGCAAAGGAAAACAAGTGCTTTTCAATGCAAGAAGATCCACCCGGACAGAAGCAGTCAAATGAAAAACCTCAGCAGTTCGGACTGCTGAGGTGCAGTGGTTCGGAGGTTCTGGTAGGGTGGCGTAGCCAAGACTTTGTTGAACACAGAAAAGATATATCAGATGCCTGGGCGTTGAATATCATCATCATAAATAACTTTATTTCGGCATAGCCATAAAAGTAGACAATAAATAAAACTTGTTACATGCACACAACACCACAGTATTAACAAGTAGTCAAATTAAATAACTTATTTGATTCCATTTCATGCAACAATCACAATTCACTTAAAACAAAACCCATTACAAACAATAGTACCTATTAAATGTAGTTAAAATTCATAATAATAATAAAATTCTGCACAATAAATTAAAACCTTTAAGGAACTTTAGCATTATTAGCTGCAATAGTAACCCTCATTTTCGCCCACATCAAGCCCAAACATTTGGCAGTGACACAAACGTACAGCAACAAAGTGCAACCCCCAAAGCCTTAGCTTCACAGATTTTCAGGCAGGGGCAATGGGCCTGGTGTAACTAGCATGCAGTTCTTTTAAAACAACTCCCGCTCTTTGTTTTTGTTTTAGTGTAGCAACGTCAATTTGTTGCCCCCAGGATAAGTGAGATGTAAATGTAATCCCTAGGTAAGAAAAAGAGTCGACCTGTTCCAAAAGCTCAATGCCTAGGGATAGTTTTCCCTTCAATTTATTACAGTGACTAAAGGTCATAAATGTAGTCGTTTCAACATTAATCTGCAAGCCCCTCTCTACACAAAAGTCACTAAAGCTAGCCAGAAGTTTATGGAGGCCACGTGGTGTTTTTGAGATTAACAGAGTGTCATCCGCAAACAACAGCAATGGCACTTTACCATTCGTCAAACTTGAGCATCCGCCCGCCATTTAAAAGATGTTGTGCCAGCTCATTCACATATAGAGCCCATTCACATATAAAGAAAATAATGTGGGAGCCAGGACAAATCCCTGGTGGACACCCTTCAATACTGGGATTTATTTCAGCCAATTGTCCCTGGGAGCCCCACAGTACCCTGGCAAAGTTATTTTTGTGTAATCTGACCAGCAGAGATAATGCATCGGAGGGGACAATAATTTCTCCAAGAGTCGCCCACAGCTTGCCTTGTGATACTAGATCAAAAGTTGATTTTAGATCGACAAACGCGACATAAAGGTCACCTTTTGTGATCAAGACCGTCCTCCAATAAATGATAGCAAAACGGAAGACCTGGTCAATCGTTGAGGTCTTAGGTCTGAACCCTGCCTGCAGATGGCTTATTATATCATTGCTATCCACCCAATGCATAATTTTAGTCAAGGCCATACGGCAAAAAACCTTCTGTAGTCAATCAATTAGACTAATCGGCCTGTAGTTGGCATGCAAACTCTTGTCCCCTTTTTTGTACACCGGGACCACCTCTGCACCCTGCCACTATACCGGAATAGTGGCTCCCAGGGCTATCTTGTTCGCTATAGCCAGTATATATTGGGCCCACACATTTGTATCATGCAGGAAAACATCTACAGGCACAATATTATTCAGCATAGTTATACAATGCTTCTACGTCTCCAAGTCAAGTTTTCAACCCTCATTGGTCCTAAAGAACTGCTGAAAAATGGAAGCTTCATGGAAACGTACAAGGGAGCTGTTGGAGAACAGGGCAATCACCTCAATTCCACAAAAAGAGCAACACCAGTGGATTTATTTATACTTTTTCTAGAGAAAAAGACATCAGGGGGCTAGTGTTCTGTGCTGGACTTAAAAATGCTGAATAAGGAGGTTTCTATCATTCACTTCAAAATGGACTGTTTACAAAAGATCATATCCGTAGTGCAAGCACAGGAAGACCTAGCGAAATAGAATTCACAGTATGCGGATCTGCAAATTCTGATAAACAAAAATCAGAGGTTTGTACTTTTCTTAGTGGGCAATCAGCACACTCAGGTTTGGGTTCTGCAGTTTGGGTTGAAGTCAGCCTTAAGGCTGTTCCCTAATGTTATGGCACCTTTAGTGGCACTTCTGCGTGGTCAAGGGATGGCTTTCCATGCATATTGGGACAATTGGTTTATCTATGCAGTGCCGAGGGAGATGGCAGAAACACATCTCCTGAGAGTGATAGTAATGCTTCAATAGTCAATTTGAATCAGGTTGGCACTTCTGAGGTTTTCTTTCAGGGGGCAGAATGGTGATAATGATGGGCAACTTCACTACCAGTCATATTTGAACAGACGGGGGGAACCAGATGCACATCACTAGCAGTTCTGACAGATGTTTTTTAGCTGAAAGAGCACAACATTTGCTCTCTGACATCTATATATATTTACCAATCTATATATATTTACCAGTGAAATAGAGGTTCAGACAGGCTCAGCAGAGGGTTTCCTAAATCTCAGGATTTTTGTCTGGATCCCCAGGTATTCAGGAAATCTATTTGAGGATGGGTTATTCGAAGCTAGATCTGTTTGCATCAGAGAAGAATGCTCTCTGTCAAATGTTTGTGTCAAGGAAAATGGTGGGAAGAGCATGGGTGGTGGATACCATATCATTAAGGTCGCACAAGGTTCTAATGTATGCTTTTCCACCTTTTCTCTGGATTCCGAAAGTACTAATGAGATTCAAGAGAGCGAAAGGCAGGGGGATAATGTGTGTACCTTTCTGGTAACACTCATCTTGGTTTTCTCTTCTGCATCAGATGGGAAGAGGTCAAGAATGCATACTTTTCTTGTCTCTGCCTCCACTGTTGTCTCTTATTATGGGTGTGACTGTCACAGCCAGAAAGGATTCAGGGGAAATCGAACAAAAAGCATGACAGCTTTCTGGTCAAAAGCCCAAGGGGATTCTATCATTGAGACTTGTAGGACAGCCACCAGGACAGTTTCCTGTACAGTTTCCTGTACATTTGTAAATCATTACAGAATTCATTGTGTAAGCACAAATTATTTGATTCTTAAGTATTTTTAATAGCAGTGCACACTTAATCGCAGCATGTTCAAATAAATTTCACAACATAGCAAGACGTATCTTGTAATGTTTTGAGTGACCGAATTGAAAAGTTTTGTTGAACCTCAAAGCGAGGAGGTGACCGAATAGGTAATGTTTCAATTGCTTACTGGTAATTCCATTACTCTGAGTTGTTCCTTTCTTGCGCCAGTCATTAGGACCTGTCCGCACTCCCCTGAAAGGAGGCCATTATGAGGTCAAATTTAGAGGATATCCTTATTATGACAAGATTTCCTTACGTTGTAAAGATGTGCCTTTGCCTTAGGAAATGTATAAAGTAAATTAGTACTATAAAAATGTGGGTCTATCAGAGTAGATGGGCTCTCCTCAAAGAGTACGACTGTAGTGAGGAAGAAAAGAGTAATGGAATTTCTGAAAAGTAATTGGAATATTCTAATGAAATGAACTTTTATATAACAACTCAAGCACGATTAATCTAAACGCTAGCAACCCTCCCACTGATAATTTACAGTCATGTAATCAAATCTGTATCATATTGCTACCAACACCTCCCAACATTCTTATAATTAATTGACATAAAATGTGTGTTTTGGCTCTTGAGATACGAGTAATATTATGTTTCGTATTTCAAAGCTAATCAATGTTAGTAGAACAAGGTAGCTTGTCATATTGTGCCTGTGTGTGGGAGGTGGTGGAAAGTCTGCCCGCAGTGGCAGTACGTTCTCAAGATAAGGGTATTTCAGGAAAGAATTCAGATGCAAGTCTATCATTCTTCCTCAGTGTGAGATCTATGCAAGCCAGGAAAGGAACGACTGGCTGTCGTAATCTCACACGCAGAAAATAGGGCTAAGCGTAAAGAGAAAAGTGACATTTAAGGGTAAAGAGAAAAGTGGAAAACATTTGCTCCGGCATAACCGCCGATCCTCTGGTTTCTTAAGTGTGATTGGAGGAAAGTTCTGAGGCTTGTTGGTCCATGCGTCATGTGTCGTTTCTGGATGCTGAGAGACCTGTGTGGTCTGGACAGGGTTCTATGCACAATGCCAGGCCTAGATAAACTGTAAGCAGTAATTAATCACATGTGGAAATCGAATAAGGTTTGCACAAATATTTAACACACCCTCATATAGTACCCTCACCCAACACTACAATACTCAGGCTGATAACGAGTCTCAGGTCGAACCAGAACCTTGCTCTAAGACTTGGAATATAGAGAAACCACAGCGTTGTTTTTGGTATAGGTATTGAAAGGACTAACTCAGCAAGGTAAACTAGGCCAGAAAGTCTGTCGAAAGCCTCAGGGAAAGGAGAACGGTGTCAGAATAACAAAATGCAAGGACACCAAACAGTAACAGAACACACTCAGTAGTGGTGTTTTTAAGAAACATGTGTTGTTTTTTCTTCTTTTATATCACAAGTACATCAACAGCACAAAGGTTCAATCAGCCTCCATCTATCTTCACGGATGTCCCGCCCATGCCTATCGATCACTTGCCTCCTGAGTCTAGGATTCCACATCTTCTACCCGACCTGTCTCGGTCTAACATTTGCTGATTGTTTATATGGCTCTGTCTCCCTGCATTTTAGGAAGTCCTGCTCCATCTTTTGAACCCACAAGGCCTTTGGCTAGCCTGGAATCAACCAACATAAGACTTGTATTGCTTCCCTTTTCTGCGTTGGTTGGGAATTTCTTTACTACTAGGTATTCATCCTGTGTCCAACAACTCAGCTGAGGTTTCCTTTAATTACTCAAGGGCAACTACTTCTGCCTGTTCCTTACTGGAAGCAAGAGTAAGCACCAGAGTTTCCTCTAGACCTTAAGCAAGAAATAGGGTCCTTTCCAGACTTTCTACTTTAATTATCTTTACTTGCAATGGCTTTCGTAGGAATATAGCCACACTGTCTGCTGAGTGGATTCTTGGAATATAGAAATCCAGGTCTGCTTGGACAGTTTCCATCATATGCCTAGCATTTGTCTCAATGGCAGAAGAGGCACCCCAATATATGTTTTTCAAAGTATCAGAAATGACCTCCTTTCCCCTACTTTATCAGCTACAGGAGTCCTGGGTGTGCATTACGTTATGCTATATTCAAAAAGCACACTCTAGGTAATTAATTGGCACAAGTCACAGTATACCATGGGACATCACACTGTAACACCACGACCCCACATCTCTCACCACTGCATATCATGCCACACAACACCTGAACTCACAATACCAACAATCTATCACCAGTACCACAGCATCACACTAAACATTCCCATAAATCACTGCATCATCCAACACCATACAACAGGCACCAAAGGCATGAGATATTATTACTACGCCAACACACTCCAGCAGGGACATCTTGAGGACTTTGGGGGCCTTGGGTCAAACGGATTCGGGGTCCCCTGTTCAGAACAACTTGTATTTATGATCCAATTTCAGCTCTTTCATGTCCTCTATGACCAGGTCATTGACAGTGCACAGGGATGGTGACCTGTGTTTTCAATACTGCAGCACAACAGCAGCTCACTAATATTACTGCAAATAATCTGTGACACCCTTCCATTTCTCATATGTGAGGTCCTGTTTTACTCTAAAAGAAACTTTTCATGGATGTTACAAGAAACATAAACACAACATTTCTCTACATAATGTCTGTGACAGAGTCTCACAAATCAGCCACATTAAAAATAAATTAATGGAAAATGGTATTTAAAACCCTGTTTAAGAATTATTCAAGGTCATCGGGACAAGACTCTCTCCAGAACAGTAATGGCTCTCTCAGGGGGCCCCCTGAAAGGCTGGGGCCCTGGGCCAAAGCCGACTTTGCCCATGCCTTAAAACGTCTCTGTAATCCAGGAAGTTCCATTAAATATTTGGTTACACGCCTAAACCAATTCAAATTTTAAGAGAAGGACATAGGGAAACTCAGTGAAAGCTAGAGGCAGGGGGGTCAGAAAATTGGATGGCAAGTCAAAAAGGCTCTAGAGGACAAGGAATCTTGAGGATAGAGAATGCTAGGAATAGACAGTTTTTGAAACAGAAAGCCATATGCGTGGGGGACTGAAGGTTAAAGAACTCGCGACAGGAGGCAGGCTCTGCAGTAAGAAAAAACAAAGACAGGGGGAGACAGAGTGATGGGACCATAGAGACTCTGACACCAATTAACACCAGATTCCAACACAATTATAATAAGGAGCTTAAGGACAAACAAATATAAGTGGGCAGGCGTGATTCCGAAATAATTTTGTAGAGTAACAGTAAGCACAATATGGGCAATTAGAAAACACAGAGATGCATCAACACTTGTCATTTTGAAGGGCACGAGTCTTCTCACCTGTGGGAGGCCCTTGTAGGTGTCCCTCAACAACATAAAATAGCTACAGCAGAAACCCGGTACCGCAGACAGGGGAAGGGACAAATGGTTTTAGCCTCTTCCATTAATCCACACAGAGAAATGGTAAGACATACCCCACACTCATCCAGGTTAGGACGAATGTCAAATGCTTTGTCCCATTACGGATACTGACACAGAAAAGACCAACATTCTGTATCAATTTAAAGGGCAACTGAAGCGCGGAGGACGCCCTCAAGACATGGATCAGACATGGAGAAGGCCCTCTGCGAGGGAAACCTACAAATCCCAGAGCTCAGCCTGCTCCAGAGAGCAAGACGGTGTCAAGAAGCCAAACAATTGCTGAACACCATGTTTCACAAAAACATTTGACAGTACTCACTAAAAGCAAAGGTATGTGAAAATGTAACTAAAAACAAATTAAGGTAAAGTGTGCACGTCAGCCACGGCTAATGGAGGAGAAATACAAAACTCTGCTTGAAACTCACTTTTTATGTGCAGGTGATGTACTTGGACGTGTTAAACTACATTTCAGGTTTATGTATTCTTAAAACGAGCTTCTTTTCTCCAGTTATGGATTTATGTACGGAAATTCCAGCACAGACACAAGGATATGCGCATCTTTTCACGAGGATTACCGAAAATTAACCACAACAGGTTTACTGCATCCTGCATTTGCAATGTCACACTTGTCTATTGATACATTTGTGCTGCTATTGGGTGTATTATAGTAGATGGTTTGTCATATTTTATTCCTAGGTGTGTTGTCGTCAATGGAGTGAAATTGTTTTTATTGGTAACTGGCAGTTTAAAAGAGGACATATACTCCGCCCATTTCGGCTTTAAGCATTTAAATGCAGGTAAAATTACATAGGCTCAAGTGAATACGAGCGATATAAAAATCTAGAGTACACTGATAAGGATTCAAAATAAATATATACACAATGGGACTAAATAGTAAAAACTCAGACATACAAGTTAAAAGGTTTTTTTTGTTGGCTATCTTCTTCACTCCATGCAAAATGTATTTTAAGTCCAACCAATCATTAAGTTCACCACGAAGTCCTAGCAAGAATTAAAAAAAAATGCACTCATGTCATAATGAACTCGCCACATAATCAACATAATGTTACCCCAAACAGAGCATGGATGTCATCACAGCACTAACCAAGGACATTTACTCCCAAATGAGTGACAAAAATGCTCCTCCTACATAAGCCTGAGACTTTGACATCACATGACCCTTTGACCTTATGGACATTGTCCTTCTTGATTAATGGACGCTGGCCCCACATATGTTGTGTACATCGGTATAAACAAGCTACAGTATTTATCCGAAAGAGCCTTAAATATTCCCCCCCCCCTCCCCATATGAGCCAAAGAGAATTGCCTGATAGAGATATTTTACCCACAGAAAGCCATGGACTGTGCATCACACATGAGCCGGGGATATTGCCCCATATGGCCATGGATATTGGCCATAAAACCATAGATATTGCAATAAACCAACTTTAGACAATGTGCACATCAGACTATATATAGCCCCACTGCCACATGAGCCATGACTATTAATCCCTAAATGGTCCATGCACGTTGCCTTTCATCCACTTCCACAGACAGGAGACATGACACCTCTACATGAATCATGGACTTTCCGTCACACTAATCCTCTTACTAATACCCAACACAAGCCTTTTGAAATCGTTTCATACGAGTCAAGAACTTTGTCCCGCACACAAATTATCTACACTGCATTGATATTGCACCAACATAATTGTTGGACAACAAGCCTGCACAAATGATAAAAACAGTCAATCTTTTACCGAGAGAAGTCCACTTCCACACATTTAGAATGACAAAAGAGTTAGCGACCGACATAAAATCTCCCCCTTTCAAATAAATCAGTGCACCAGTGACAGAAGGAGGAAATTGTACCCTTTGATGTTGTACTTAATTCTCTCTGTGTATATATCAACTCAGTCTAATGGCAAATCTGTAAAGGATGAGTACTAAACAGATATTCGTACGAGCTATAAGTTTGAATCTTCATGCAAAAACTTGAGTAATCCCAAAAGTGGCAGAAATAAAAGTAGGATAACCAAAGAGGCACTCACGCTGCACACTAACCTTCTTTCGCAAACTCCTGCAGCTTGTCCTTGTAGGAGTTCTGGAGGTTCTGGCTAAAGTGTTCTGTTAATTCTGTCACAACTTTTCTGATTCCAGAGAGTTTATCTTTCAGGCCAATGTAAACGCTTGGTAGGCTGTCATCGCTTGTACTTTTCTTGAATTCGACATATTCCTAAGGGAATAACAACACATAGTACTTTGCTTTCAGGTGCACCATCCCAGACTTAACAAGAATCCTGTTGCAATCTGTGGGTGGAGTTTCAGGGATGGATGAGTAACTGGATCTGCACACTTTCTGGGAAAGGGAAGAGCACCAACCCCTCGGAGACTAGGAGTAACACCAAATCATGGGAGCACACGGACACAACTAATCACAGGGTGTAGAAGCCCATTTACAAAATGGTAAAGACAATAAACCTGTAATACAAACGTGGGAGCAGGTGTGCCCAGATGTAGAGAAAGAAGAAAGAATAGATGGAAGATGATTCACCTCTAAGCCACCATAGACTGTCAAATGATAATGTCAATAAGAGAGCACCTCTGTAGGAGCTTTTCATGTTGCTAATGCAGTGTCAAAAGAACTTCAGACCACCAAAATAGGCAGAAGAAAATGGTACCTTGTATTATTCCTGAGGGCCCTAATTTAAAAACCAAACTGAGTTAATTTCAAATATAGGAAAAATTGTTGAAAGGTTTCCACAATCTCAGACATGCTCATACCTGCAGGAAATAAATTTCGTTCCTGTGCTTGGCCAGTTTCTCAGCTTTGAGCTTGCTCTTTTTCAGTTCATTGTACTTTTGTTCCAAGTAAATCTTGATGCCATTTGATTGATTGACAGCGGCACGCTCTTTGTCCTCCAGAAATTCCAAAACATGGCTGTGGGCCTTCTTGACGGCCTGCTGGAGCTCATCAAACTGTACATTTATTGCTGATTTGGCATCAGTCACAGAGTTCTGAAAGGGGAAAAATAGCACATTTCTCATTCATTCCATTTGGCAGAGATGGTCCATGGTTTTCTTATTGGTTTTGTAACAAAAAGTCTCTGCAACTATTCTGATGTTCAGTGTGATTAAATAACACTGTCCAACTATACAACCTCCTCCTTAAGTTTGTTTACTTTTGCTTACTTTATTTGTATTGTTGAATGTAATTTTACAGGGACCACTCACTATTGTGCAGCATCACTAGCTCGGCGCTGTGGTGGGCTCTAAAGCCTGCCCGTCTCTACCCAAGTAGTTGATGTTCTTCCATAAACATCGATTGAGTTTTGAGGACGTGCTGTTCCATTATTTTAGCCAGAAAAGGAAGTTGGGAGATGGGCCTGTAGTTTTTCATGTTGGTGGTGTCTGCTCCCATTTTTTTGAGTACGGGAATTACTCTGGCTTCTTTAAAATTCCTGGGGACCTTCCCTGTTTCTAGCGAAAGGTTAATCAAGGAGAGGACTTCTCCCTCAATCGCAGGGAGGGCTAGCTTGAAAATCATTGGTGGGCAAGGGCCAGCAGGTGAGCCTGACTTGATTCTGGTCGCAATATGGACCATGGAACATGAAGTCAAGTCTTAGAGTAAAAATATCCTGAGTCCAAATCCAGAGACCGACTAATGTAGTTCTGCTCTACAAGAGTCATGGCAAACCAGACTTGCACAAGTCCAAATTTTAGGACTTTTATAATAAAATTCATAGTGAATATAGTATTATCAGCATAAGGTGATCATACATCATTATGGAGTTCACAAATCAGAACACAAAAAGTAATTTAGCAACATCTAGCACTATCCCAGTCACATCCCACAATATAAATATTTAAACCACCCCGTTAGCCTAATGTCATTGGATGTGTCAGTACAAATCTGGTTACACTCAAAACAATAACAGTCTCATATATGAACAGACCTGCAGTAACAAAGGCAAGAAGAGCCTTGAATGTTGCAAAAAGGCTTCCTCCAGAGTTCTGTGAGAACAGGATGTCAACACAGAGCATTGTACTGGTGCACATTTTGTTACTTGTGAATAGATGAGAGGAGAAGTGAAGCTTGTGTTAGGGTTCAAGGTGGTATTTAGGTCTAGTGTGGGCCTAATTGAGCCAAGTACAAGAAAAATATGATTTTGCAAAGTGCTATGTTTTCATTTAAATGCAAAAATAATCATAACGTCAGACGCACAATTTTAATAAATCAAAATCAGCTCCCTATTTAGTATAGTAGATGTCTACTTTAACTAAATCGGTTAGCATTTATTACTAGAACACGTTCACACTAGTTAGAATACTAGTATGTAGAATATGAGTGAATGAGTGAATTTACTGAATGGGAATTGGTGTCTAAAAGGTTGGAAATAATTATGCATCTTTATCCCTTTCTGCTGCGTAGGTGAGGAAAGTGCGGAGCATACCCATTTCCCAATAATCCATTTCAAAATTGGGTGGCCATGTGGTACCAGTCCTCAAGGAGGCAACCTTGATGTCCCACTTTGCCAGGATGGGTAGGGTCCTCTACAATCTCTTCACCGTTGATGCCTGTGGGTATCTGAATCAGAACATCTCACTCTGATGCAACCACAATCAGCAACTAGCAGGTCCTTATGGCAATGGCACCACCATACTGAACTGGTATACAAGCTGCAGTGCCAGGTTTGCCTAGGTAAAATAAGCTGCAGTTCGCTGCCAGTGACCAGCTGGTACAACGATTCCACCAGCAGGAGTCCATATCTGTCGCTGCTGTGGTTTCTGTAATCAGTGGTAGCTGCCTCCTGTTTTACCTTTTATGGCCTTTTCATATAGCACATGCCAACTACTGTCACTTCAAAGCATGACACACGTGACGCTTTCTTTGAAGTGTTCATGAGAAGGACTAAGTGCCGAGCACAGGAAGATGAAGACTTGTAGAGTAAACACAAGCCTTGCTCAAGAGAAAGGGAACTGTGCAGGTCAATTTACATGCTCACTTGAACCCTGTAGAAGCGGACAGTATCGGTTTAATTATGGTTTAGGCTAAATGATGGCAAGAGCATTTGCCTACTTAAGTCAATAACTCATTTGACATTAGTAATGAATATCAAGTTTGTTTATAGTGATGTGAATCTCCTGACTCCCAACTTTGTGAATGAACAACAAAGATGCAGCCAATTTTGTGAAGTGCATACCTTGTGAATGTAAGAAAAAAAAGCAGTGGCAAAGCCAACAGGTCTGACCTTTGTGAGGTCCTGGCTTTGTCAATGTTTTAACTATGCTCTACATCAGCTGGCCCGCTGAACAGTATGGCTGAATGTTAAAAATAATGCGCTATGACATGGCCATTACTGGGGAGGTGACATGGAGGGCCGGTGGGGATATAAAAGCACTAGGACGCGGCCAGCAGTGTCCGCAACATGGCACTTTTTTGTTATGGCTTATGATGCCAAGCAACAACAGAAGGATGATGGGTGGCTAGGATTAAGAATACAGGCAGCAGACAGGGGAGAAGTACCTAACAATGAGGAGGGGAAGTTTGTGCAGTCCTTTGTGGCAGCAGGGAATAGTTACAACTGCTATAAAGGACCAGGAGGCACAGCAAGTTGGCTGCAGACTATTAAGCAGCAGACCCCTGTCAGACCACCCCCACCACTCAAACTTCCCACTACTTCCTTACCTGCCCAGACTGCACAGAGGTTCCTGTGGGTGAGCCCCTGCATCTCTAGCCCCTGCACACTGTCTAGTATCAGTCTCCTTGACAAATCCCCAGTCCCCTCCTAGACCCCATCCAGTTCTCTGCCTTGAGCTCCTTCTGTACTGACCCTGCTATACAATCGGATCCTCTGCGGTTTTCCAAACAGAGAATGTCCCACCCTTCATGGGTGGTCCACCTTGTGTCAGTAAAAGGCTCAGTTGTGTAGGAAAACATTTTATCAGTGATGGTGAACCACTTTGCCAGGCTTCGCAACATGGGCAATTTACTTGAAACGGGCAAAGGTAAAATCTTACTGTATGGTTAGAATCTTACTAGTCAAGAAATTTGAATTTCAAATATTCAGCATCTTTTTCCGTAGTGTCCTATACATCTTTTGGTGACTAATGAACATTTTAACATTTTAAATTAAGCCTGATTTCAGATTAACAAAGTATTGTCCTGTGGTACACGGTGATCTCATCAAAGCAGCTCTCTTAGAAGAATAAAATGATGCACTTGCAGCCTGTTAGAAAGAATCTCCTTCCCACTGAAGGTTTTTAAATTCTTCAGTAATTCCTAATTTGCAGACGAACACTGGAAGAAAACTTTGAATGTGTGTTTCATCTAACCCTATGAAAGTTAATAGGACATGGCCAGGTTAACTGGTAATCTGGCAATCAAGATGTATGTAAATAATAGCAACATGGTCAAAGGGTGAGTTATGGGAGAAAATGGTGCGTCAAGTACTATACAAGGCGCTCTGGGCATTTTTGTCGAAAGGGGCATAATCTCCATTGTGGCATAATACAGGGCATTCTTGCAATTGTGTGTGAGCGCCCAATCTCACCGTGGCTGACTGATCCTAAAGCACAGTGTTAATATCAAGGAACTTGTGGAGGTCCCCAGAGAGGATTCCATATAAGGTTGCTACTGAGGATTTGAAGTCGATACAAGAAGGTCATAGAAGGATCGATGGAGTGACCACCATTGTTTCTATGGTACGAGAGGGGTATGGTAAGTATCGTGTCATTGGAATAACCCACACCGAGACTGGTAGGTGATTATCTTCTTCTTTATTCGTTGCGTATCTCAGTGCTTACATGCACGTCCGTTCCCTCTGCCCTCGTGTCCAGTAATCCCCGCCCCACTCCCTGACCGGAAGTGGTGTCCGGCCTCTGTCCCCTCCCCTTGGTCGAGTGTAGGGTCCTAGTGCCCCTGACCCAAGTCACTACATCTCCCCCTTTGTCACGAGAAGAATGCGGAGAGAGAGAGAGATAGATCTATGTATGTGTCGAGAAGAAAAGGAAAAGAGAGAGAGATAGAGAGAAAATGGGAAGAATGCAGAGACATGTATTCATCCCCATCACTGCATTTCTTCAATCAGTCTTTTTGTCCTTTTGCTCACTCTTCTTGGACAAGTCCCTTCTTTTTCTTCCTTCTTGTCCTTCACTCTTGTCCGTACCTCTTCCTTCATTTTCCATTGCTCTGTTTCTCTCCTCTGCGCTGATGTTCTCTGCGGCAGTGTCCTATTCCTCTTCATCGATGGTCTTCACTCCTTTGAAGTGAGAGCTGTTTCTTGTTATTCGGTAGGGGCCTGACTCTGCCGTGATCATTGGCCCCTTGACCTCCGTTATGGTTAGCTGGTCCTTTGAAAATGGACTGTCAGACTTTCTCCGTTGTCGCTGACGAACCACTTGGTCCCCTTGCTTGAGGTGCATGTCGCCTGGCGTCAGCATATGCTTTCATCTTCTCCTTTGCCTCCTGGTGCTTGACAGCAATACTGCTGTGATCTGGTGACCTCTTCGACTCTAACTGTGGTAGCCTCATTCTGCTTGTCCTCCCCAGCCCTAATTCAGCTGGACATCGTCCTGTGGAGCTGTGGGGGGGTGTTTCTATAGTCCTGTAGTATTTGACAGAGCGCCTGTCCTATGGAAATCTGTGACAGCTTTGCTCTTTGGACAGCCTTCTTTATGTTGCCCATGAACCTCTCCATCATGCCATTCGCTTGTGGCTACAGAGGCTTTATCTTCCTGTGATGAATGTCTAGGTAGGTCATGAATTTTTTTAACTCCTCCCCTGAAAACTGAGGACTGTTATCTGTCTTTAGTGTCTCGGGTGATCCCCAGGCTGCAAATATGTCATCTAGTATTGGTAATGTCGCAGTTGCTGATGTCGAGGAGATGTGGCGTACTATGGGAAACGTCGAGTATTCATCAATGATCACGAGCAGGTAGTTACCCGTGTCTAGCGGCCCATAGAAGTCTGCTGCCAACGTTGTCCACACTGCCTTTGGAAGTTCTGACATTTGCAATGGTGCCGGCTTTGCTGGCTGGCCTGTTGTTTGGCAGATGTGACAGATCAGGATGGTGTCTTCCACCATTCTGTCTAGGCTAGGGAACCATACCTTCTCCTGTAGCATCTTCTTTGTTGCGACCATGCCTCTGTGTGACTCATGGGCTAAACTAACAGTCCGTCGACGTAGTTCCTTTGGTATTACTATCCTTGTTCCTTGCATTAGTATACCATTTCCAGTCTCATATAGTTCTTCATGTATCTTTTTGAATGCTATAATTTCCTCCTTGTTGACTCCGTCTCCCATTGCAAAGTTGTTGTTGATGTGTCTCCATCTATGCTGTCTTGTTGCTTTCACCGCTAGCATGGTGTCATCCTTTGCTGTCTCCTGCAAGTGTTATTAGCGCCGGCGTGTTCTGTCTTAGTACAAAGTTGAGATATTCTTCTGCCATTGAGGTCTTCTCTGGTGCCTGTGGTAATGGGTGCCGAGACATGTAGTCAGCCAGGTTGTGTTCTTTGCCCAGCTTGTGCACTATTTTAAAATCGTAATCCATCAGTCTTATGCCCCAGCGCTCAATGCGAGGCGGCATCTTTGCATTCGGATTGACATATATTGTCACCAGGGCCTGATGGTCAGTTACGATGGTGAATGGTTAGCCGTAAATGAACATGTGATAGTGTTCACACGCCCATATCACTGCTAAGCTCTCCTTTTCAGGTTGGGAGTATGCCCTTTCAACGTTGACAGACTTTTGCTTGCATATGCAACAATTTTTCTTGGGGAGCAGGTGTTGTGCTAGGATTGCCACTAGTCTGACTGGGCTGGCAGCTACGGTCAGCTCGGTGCATAGCAACGGGTCAAAATATGCAAGATGATCTACGGCCATCACGGCCTGTCTGATGGCTTCAAATGCCCAACTGCACTCTTGTGACCAGATGAACTTCTGACCCTACTTTGTTAGGTACCGCAGTGGTATGCTCATCGTGGTGAAGTCCTTTATGTAGCGGGCACAGTAGCTGGCAAGACCAAGAAATGACCTCACCAGAGTAGGCTCCTGGTTTCGTCTTCTTCTGTGGTCGGATGTACACCTGACGTCGTCTCATCGATCTGCGTACCAGGGTGGGCTCCTAGCTCCATGTGGACATAGTGGGCGAGGCACACTTCGTGTCGCTTCTGGTGGTGGCTCCTAATCCCACCTTCGTCGCCAGTTGTCATGTCGTTGGAATAACCCACACAGATACTGGTAGGTGATTATCTTCTTCTTTATTCGTTGCGTATCTCAGTGCATACATGCACGTCCGTTCCCTCTGCCCTCGTGTCCAGTAATCCCCGCCCCACTCCCTGACCGGAAGTGGTGTCCGGTCTCTGTCCCTTCCCCTTGGTCGAGTGCAGGGTCCTAGTGCCCCTGACACATGTCACTACATCAAGAAGGATGGGAGACCCTACTCTGACAATGTCATCTTTGTTTTACACTGATTTCTGTCTCTAGCAAAAAAAGGTAGACCTAGGAGAATGGAGCGTAATTGTGAGGGGCTATCCAGATGTTTCTATTCAACTAGTCATGGAAATTCTGGAAAATAACATGGGAACAAAACTCTTGAACAAATAATAAAGACACGTTCCACTGGATAGCAGAAATTTAAAACAGTAGGCAGGATAACAATATCAATGACCCCCCTACGCCCTTTTCGTGAAAGAAGGATTACACTACCTTCGTTGTGCCTATGGGGTTGAATACATTTATTTGCATGGCTTTTGGCTTAAATTTTGGCTTCTGTAATTAAAAAGGCAATTACATCCATGCTAAGAGGATTAAAAGGTGGCAGATTCTATCAAGATGATGTCTTGATATTTGGAAGAGACTGGAATGAACATAGGGTGTCAGAGGTTTGGGACACGCTATTACTGAGCAAGGCATACAACCTAAGGTATATATGGTGTATGCATTAGATAACGTTCAGCCACTGGTCAATAAAGATAAGTTACTTACCTTTTGAGGAATGGAAGAATTTTATGGCAGGTTTATAGAACAGATGTCATAAAAAAAACTCATGCTATGAATGTGCTAGCAAAAAAAGGAGTGGAGCACATATGTAACGATGAATGTGGGAAAAGATTTCAAATGATACAAGAACTAAAGAGTGTTCCCTCTTTAAAAGCATTTGTGCATGGACGTAGATGTATTATTACTGCAGAGGCCAGTTGTTGGATCTGGCCCTTTTTGCAGGATCTTCCCATGATTTTTCTCCTTCTTCCTCCTGTTTATCTGACCTTTTAGTTGGCATTAGGACTCAGGGCACTTTACAACTGTTCATCAGTGCTAAAGTGCATATGCTCTCTCTTCTAAAACATGGTATGATAGGTTTCTCCATTACTGGCATATTTGATTTACTAATAAGTTCCTAGTTCAGTGCACTGTGTGTGCCCAGGGCCTGTAAGTCAAATGCTACTAGTGGGCCTGCAGCACTGATTGTGCCACACACGAGTAGCCTTGCAAACATGTCTCAGACCTGCCACTACAGTGTCTCTGTGTGCAGTTTAAACTGTCATTTCGACCTAGTGCACCCACTTGCCAGGCCCAACCCTTCCCTTTTATTACATGCAAGGCACCCCTAAGGTAGGGCCAAGGTAGTCCCATGGGCAGGGTGCAGTGTATTTAAAAGATAGGGCATGTTCTGTTGTTTTTTACCTGTCCTGGTAGTGAAATACTGCTAATTTCGTTTTTCACTACATCAAGGCCTATCTCTCCCATAGATTAGCATTGGAGCTACCTTGTAACTCCTTACAAGTGTATCTGCCAATTGGGAGCATATGGAAAATTGGAGTTTGGTGTCTCTGGACCCACAATTTAAAAACACATCTTTTAGTGAAGTAGGTTTTTAAATTGCAGGTTTGAAAATGGCACTTTTAGAAAGTTGCTGTGGCAACAA
The DNA here is from genome assembly GCF_964204655.1 of Triturus cristatus. Taxonomy (NCBI): domain Eukaryota; kingdom Metazoa; phylum Chordata; class Amphibia; order Caudata; family Salamandridae; genus Triturus; species Triturus cristatus. The sequence continues at coordinate 469,836,016 of NC_140590.1, read as the reverse complement.
ATGATGCAAACAAATGCAAATCAGACTTGACCCTGCACCTTATGTCTCACGTCCAGCTCGAACTGCCCAGGAGAGTCCTTGCTCGCTGTGCCACTGGATTCAAGCTAGCTTGGCTGATGGGAGAAACAGAAACAGGTCCCAGGATGCTTGTTTCCGGTCCAGGGAGGGCCCTGCTTGGCAGTTCCTGCTGGACTGTTCCCATTAGGAGCAGGCTCAAGACTGATTTGCATATGGTTGGGCCCAAACTGGGGTGACCTGGTGAGCAAAAGAACGATGGATTCAACCTAGATCTTTTGACTAGGGCTGAATGTTCGATTTATTCAGCATTCCGTTTATCATTTGTTGTCGCAGCACTTTTCACCCTAAGTGGGATGGGTATGCCCAGACGTGGGTCCCTTGCTCGTTGTGCCACTGGATTCAAGCTAGCCTGCCCGATGAGGGGTGTTACCCTGAAACCAGTCCCAGGATGCTTGTTTCCAGCCCAGGGAGGACCCAGCTTGGCTGTTCGGGCTAGACTGTTCCCATGAGGAGAAGCGTCAAGACTAGTTTGCATATGGCTGGGTCCAAACTGGGGTGGCGTAGTGAGCAAAAGAATGATGGATTTAACCCAGATCTCTTGACTGGGGGTGAATGTTTGATTAATTCAGCATTCTGTCCATCATTTGTTGCCACAGCACTTTTAGAAAGTTGGCATTTTCTTACTTTAACTATTCTGTGTCTCTGCCTGTCTGCTGAATACATGTATTGGGTTATGATGACAGTTGGGCTGCTTGTGCATTCACTCAAGACTGTCACACAAAGGGAGGCTGCATATACTGATGGCCCATCACCAGGCTGATGGGTCTTCCTGAGGTGGAGTGGTAGGAGGAGTTGACACCGACAATTGAACAGGGCTATCCCTGTCCTCACACAAAGCTGTCTCCACCCCTCTGTAGTAGATTTGGAGCGAGGGCAGGGAAAGGCAGGGCCTTGTGCACTACAAAGACTGTCCTTTGATGTTTGCCTACTTCAAAGATTAAAATGGTTATAAGTACTGGACATGTGACCCTATATCTTCTGAACACCTCTGGACTAAGGACATTCTGCCAAGAAGAGCTAGATAAGCTGTCAGGAGAGACTGCCACTCTGCTGTGTTGGCCTACTGCTTGCTCTTTCTGTCATGGGAGTGAAAGGACTGGACTTTGCTTTCTGTATGCTTCTTCCAAGGTTCTCCAAGGGCTTGAGTTGAGCTTGCCTCCTGTTAAGAAGTCTCAGGGCCATCAAAGAATTCACCTACCAGCACCTGGACTCTTCTGCTGAGAGTCCTGTCTAGGCAAGTGGTGCCACATCCAGTTCCTGTGCCCTTGGAAGTGAGTTCTGGTGATTTCAAGAATCGGCTCCAAGCGTCATTTGGAATCGGTGTAGCACTGTGAAAACTCAACGCATCGCCACTGCCTGCACCGGAGCGAGGTTACCGCTGTTTGCAACGTCCGCGGCTGACAACGCAGGACCCAGCTTTTTGTTGCAGCATCTCCGAAGAACTGCCGCCGCGTGAGTCTTGAGTACCACATCACCGAAGTCTATCGCCCCGACTCTGTCGCAGCGCCTGCTTCAACGCGGTGGAATCGATGCAGCGCGACTTGCCTTTCGACGCATCATAAACACATTGTCCTTGGGCACCATTTTCTTCATTGACACTTCAATGCAGTAAGGAACCGAGGCCGCGTGTCCGAAAAAGGTTAATCACCTCCCCTGCGACAGTAAGGAACCAACGCATCACCTTCCCTGCCCCGCAGTAAGAAACCGATGCCTCACCTCCCCTGTAGCAGTAAGGAACCGATAGATCACCTGCTTTTTCGGTGCCTCACCTCCTCTGCACCTCACATCATCTTTGTATTAAGATGCATCTAAGGTACCTTGTCGTGATCAACCGCATCCATTGAATTTTAAGAACTGCACTTTATTTAATCTTTGAAAATTCATATCTTGACTTGTGTAGGTTGGATTTTTGTCATTTTGGTCTTGTTTGATTCAAATCAATATTGGCTATTTATCTAAACTGGTGTGAATACTTTTTGTAGTGTTTTCACTCTGTGTGTAATGGGTGTATGTGTGTGTGTTTGTGTGTATGTGTGTAATGGGGGTGTGTGTGTAATGGGTGTGTGTGTGTAATGGGTGTGTGTGTGTGCGTGTGTGTGTGAGTGTGTGTGTGTAAAAATTGCCTATGGTATAAATAAGACTGACTACTCTTTGCCAAGCTACCAAGGGGATGAGCAGGGATTATCTTAGCAGTGAGGGTCCCTACTTGGACAGGGTGCAAACCACTGCCAATTAGAGACCCCATTTCTAATAGTAGTGCCAAAGCTTCAGGAGGAATGCTAACTCAAGTCAACAATGGGGAAGAATTTACCATTGCTTTTGCTTCCAGAGCACTAGAAAGAGCGGAATGCAACTATACAGTCATAGAAACAGAGGATTTGGTAGTATTCTGGACCATTAACAAATTCAGAAACATTCTGTGGGGTGAACCATTTACTACACGCATTGATCATATTCCTCTTCATGGGATTTTTGCAACAAGGTTTTGAAGACATTTATTCCTCCTATGTGTTGTAGAAAGTTGCCAGGAGTACCTTGGGAAGAAGCTGCAATAAATCTAGTGGGCCTTTACCAGGTTCAGTGATGTTTCCATATATTTTTGTAGCTATTGATTATTTTCAATATGGCCTAATGTAAAGTGGGTATGGGTATTCAACTCAAGTGCTGTGAAGAAGTTCTTGTCTGATTTGGTCTGGTCTGTAGAGAAAGGTGTCCAAAGTCCATTCTTACCAACAATGACCTGTAGTTCTGTTCAGAAGAATTGGAAGACTTTCTAAATTCTTTAGGAATTGTACATAACAAAATTGCTCTTTACCATCCCAAATGTAATGAGATGGTAGAGAGGTTTAATAGAACTTTAAAAGAAGGTATACAGTTAGAAAAATGTCTAATATGGACTGAAAAGAAGCAGGGGCATAATGGATAGCTTGTCTGTGCTGTAATGTGTGTGTCTTTCTAAAACAGTAAGTGGCATCGTCTGAGCGGACACCGTATAGATCCAGGACTGAAGAGAAACAAATAGTTAATTTGTTTTTCTCCCAGGCAGAGTCTGCAAGGTCCATTTCGATAGTGGGAGTGGGCCACCCTCACACAGAGTGTCTTTCATAGACTACTCCTAATCTGAGAGTTAAAGAGGTAGCACTAGATTCACTAGGGCCATAACGTAGGTCTCTTCAACCCCAGTGCAAGGGGCCCCCCAACACTTCAGGAACACCCACAAACCTTCTCGGGAAGATTCCTCCCAAAGCCCAGTGAACATCTATGATGTATGGGTGACTCACTGGTCCCATTTCATGTTCTGCAGGGGGGGCTCTATCATTTTACATTACGTCCCTAGAAAGAAGAGTTGGTTGATCACAAGAACAGTTTGAGAGACCACAAAGTAAGTCTGGATTGTAGTGGGAGATTTAGAATGCATCAAAACTCCTATATGACATGAGAGATTCTCAAAATTCACTAAACTGTGCAAGGTGGTCAAATTGTTCAAATAAGCCAACAAAGTAGATGATGTGAGAATTTGGAATCTTAGCAGAGTTTCACAATGTACTGTTCACGTGTCTTTGGATAATGAGACTCTTAAAAAGAAGACTAAGACAAGCAGCAAACATAATCCTAGGAGTATGATAGAAGAAAAAGATTTAAAAAGAAAACAGTGCCACGTAGACCTAGTTATCTCAAGGATTTTGTGCAACATTTAATTTTTCTCTGCTCCTGTCACAATAAGACTACTTTTATCACTACAAATGTGTAGATAGTCTGTTTAATGTTATTTAGCTCTATTGCAATTAAGAAAACATGGCAATTATTATGTGTTATCCCTTTCAATATATGTTTAAAGTGGACAGATGGCTGGTATCTTACGACAGCATTGATGTTAAGCATTATGTTCAGCATCTGTATTGTGTATTCCATTCTGAAACACAGTAACTGAGCAAAGGGTTGATGATTCGTATTACGTCAGATCAACCGTGGCCGAGGTTCACTTTAATTAACCTCTTATTTTGAACTCACATCAGGGTTCATTTCTCACTTCATTATATCCACTTAACTTAATTGTTCGATGTATTAGCAATGTCTTCCTCGTTGCTTGAGCTGTTAGCCTCCCCCAAGAACTCCCTCCCCCCCAAAGTTGGTGTTACCCGCGCCCCTGTACTGATGTAAAACCTTCCAGCACTGTTGGATCATTATACTGTTAGTCAAATTAGGGGTAACATTTATACTGAATGTAGAAGTTTGATTGAGATAGATCTGGTAGAGTGACCTGATGAAGGTTCTCACCTGTATAGACGTGGTGTTAGCTTGCAGCTTGACAATGGCATTCTCTGCAGACTTCAGTTTCCACTCATACTCCGACACTGTCTGGAGAAGCTCACTCTGCGGAAAAAAAAGGCAAGGTGTAAACCGATGGATGTACTTTTTTTTAATTTTAGAATTGCCTAAACACGCTGCAGGATTAGGGGGAATTGCAGGACATGAGAACCTGTAAGGACACTGGGAGTGGGAGGGGAGGGACCGTTACCTTTGGGATCGACCTGTATCCACATGACGCACTGGGACCTGCAGGACATGGCAAAATGAAGGGCCCTGGAAAACTGCACGTCTACTGAGAAGGCTGCACCACTTCAGATTATAATGGCATTTAATACTACAAATATCTGTGTCAATTCCTACCTACTACTTGAACAGTTGAGGGCACAAGGCAAAGATATTCCATGCACGGCATCAGGTGTGCTTTTCTCTATAAGGAAAGCACTTAGAAATGGGAAAAAGTGAAACCACCGCACAAGTGTCTTTAAAGTCAATAAACCAGTTTTCATAGATCGTTGTCACTTGACTTGTTTACAATCCGTGTACTGATTGTGAAATTAAGTGAGCACTCTGTGTGTTTTTCATCAAAATAACACAAGCCTATGATATTCACAAAGATATCTAGAAAAATCATAAGTTTGTTATGATATGGTAGTTTGTATTGTGCTACATGTACTGCACTTGGACACTCGTGTTCCACTATCTGTACTTCTGATTTATTTTAACTTTTGCTCTATACAGAAAACATGTTTTAAACTTTTTTTTCTCCACAGAAAAATGATTTCCCTTTATGAAGAAAGCCTGTACCCAATTTTCCTCATGACGTTCTTTGCTGCTTTGGGAAGGAAACATTCATGCTTCGATAATAATATTAAGAGGAATAGGTAATTTCTAAGCACTGTGAATAACAAGCGTTATTCCACAATGTAATGCTACTTAATTGACCATCCTGGTAAAGATGAACTGATGCTGCTAGGATTCGAACTCATGATCAGCAGATGTGAGCGGCACATCATTTCATATTTGACTGAATGAGCTTTGTTGATGATTGGACCAGCTCTCCGAGCTGTCTTGCTACTGGCTCATCTTTTCACAGTAGTAACTTTCCGGGGTTAGAAAGGGCGTTTTTGAGTATCCCTAAATTCATGAACTCATGGCCATGGGTGGTCACCAAATTTTTGCTTTGTAACCGTCCTAGGAATGCACCTATTTTCTGCCCCAGTGAATAATTTACTCCAAAATACAAACTACACAACTAGTATATTATCCGGAATTGTAAATCCAATATGTCAGCAAAAATGTCCACTATCCTGATTTTGTGACATACGGTCGAGATATTTCCCCTGCAGATGTATTTTTGTGTTTGCCAGTCCTAGCTCTATGTGCATAAACTCTGTGAATCAAGTTCATATAGATGATAGATCAAAACTTGCAAAACAACATAACAAATACGTTAGCAAATTTACTTTGGCCATTTATCATTTCTGCTGTGTTTATAGTTATAGAGAGTAAAGGTTAAAGCCTACTCACAGCTGCAGCATTGTGTTAATGACTTGTCAAAAATAAACAGAAGGCAGGACCAGCTGTAGTGAATTGAAAGTAGGTCAATGATCTGAAAACACAGGAGAACCACACCAGCAATGAACAAACTGCCGACTAATTAGGAGCGAATCAGGTAAAAGAAAATTGCAATATTTAGGAAAGTGATACCAAGGATACTTAGACACATGCATTAGTGGTAAAGTACAGTCCACCGTTCTTTGCTCTCATGCTAGATGTAGTGCACAATCGAGCACAAATTGATTTGCCAACACACACACACACAGCTTTTAACCAGTGATTGCTGTGAACGTAAAGAAACTGGAAATGGGTTAGAAACGCCTGCAAACACATATTTTAAAACCTTTCATTAATCCAGCCCTCTCTAGAAGAGGGTCATAACAAAAGTTCACCCACTCTAATTAATTAAATGAATGAAAGGGTGCCTGCTGTATGGCGAATCCGACAGGTAATGTATTGACCGAGAAACCCTTTTTGAAAGTGGCGTGGCATAATACCGAATTGCAAAGACTAAGGGCCATATGTAGGTAATTTCTATTTACCGATTCCTAAATACCAAATTTTACCGATTCGGTATTTAAGAATCGGTAAATAGAATGTAGGTAAAAAAATCGGTAAATTTTACCGATTCGGTAATATTCGTTATTACCGATTCGGTATTTACCGAATCGGTAATAAGGCATACCTTCCCATTCATTCCTATGGGCCCTCTAGGCCTATAGGAATGAATGGGAAGCCATTCACTATTACCGATTCGGTAAATACCGAATCGGTAATAGGGGGAGCATATTCAAGGGTGGCAGGGTGTCACATTGACACCCTGTTGCACCCCTGAATCGTGCATGTGTGCACATGTGGCGCACATACATGCCCTAAGGGCATGTATGTCTGCCACATGGCACTTTTAAAAAAGCACAAAATTGCTTTTGAAAAGGTATTCGGTATTTACCATCAACTTGTAGTTGGTGGTAAATAACGAATCCTTAAACCAAAAATGCACTCACTTGAGTGCTCCCTACATAAGATTTAAGGATTCGTAATTTACCGATTCGGTATTTTACCGATTTCTTGAAATACCATCGGTAAATTACCGAATCCTTCAATCCAGCCTCCTACATCTCAAGGGGCTAAATACCGGTCGGTAGCGGAAAATTTACCGATTTTCGGCCGTTACCGACCGGTATTAGCCCACCTAGATATGGCCCTAAGTGAGCAAATTCGTAATTCCTCATGATTGTTTGGGAGCGGGCAGTTCTCCACCATTTAGAAACAAAATTGGACCAAACAGTATATTTAATAGCACAGTTTCGGTGTAAATTTGTATAATTTCACATTTGAATGGATACTCATTAAATATTCGAGTACTTTCTTCGTATGTTAAGCAAGCTTGACCTTCCCAACGACTGCTGTGGGTTTATTCTGTCCAAGATAATTTTAAGAAAATGGTGACAATATGGTGTATTGAATAGTTCAATTTCCCTAAAGAAAAATCTAAAATGCCATGGGTGATAAAGGTAGTTCACAAAATTCAACATCACATGGCTTATCATTCACCTTGCCATCTATCCACACTTCTGCATTTCAATTGATTCCATCCTGCCCCTTCCAAATAGATTCTCAAATATATAACATGGCTCAGAATCTCTTCGGAAAGGGAAAGATAAAAATAATAAAAAATGCAAATATCTTGCAACTGAGGAAGTACGGTGGAATAAATAGAATTTTTGCAGACTTAATCAGCAGCGTTGTGCTCAAGTTACAGAGGTATTTAAGGTTTTAATATAGCAGACGGGCTACACTACTCTTACAGATAGTACTAGTGATTATCACTCAAATATGTACTTTAGATATATACTTGCTAATGCAACTACTTTGTCCCAAGGCCTTCTTAGTTTGCTACATTTTCAGTTTAACAAATACATATTTGGTACCCAAACTTCAATTTACCTTTTTCATCAAATATTCATTTGTGCTTTTGCCACAACTGGATGTAATCCCCCTTGCATGCCCATTTGGCACCATCTCATTCCTTTGATGACCCCCATATGGCAAGAATTAACACCATAATAATAAATATCATGGATGACTTCCAAGTCCAATATGCTGTTTTTCTCATTTGGGCATTATTAGGCCATGGAAGCCTTCTATATGTAAACAATTATAGGACGGAGTTAGCTTTTTTATGGGGACTCCATCATGCCATTGATGGCCTCATACACCAAGAATTGCCATTAGTATGCCAGGAACAACCTTTTGCTAGGGAGGCACCATTATTCTATTGATGCCCTCACCAAATATAAAGAATAACCAATAGACAATTCCAACATGTTGCTAGTGGTGGGCACGAGCATGTCATGTATGTATCTCTTATGCCAATAATTAATACCAATAAGCCAGGGCCAGCATTTTTTGAGAGGTGGCCATCCTCAAACATGCACAGTTCAGGGACCCAGCTACAGACTGACATGTACTTACACACCATTCTTCGGATGGATCATTATCATGGTTCAGCTCTCAGCCCTCCCTCCTCCAGTCAAGATTGCAAGCGGATATACCCACAGGCAGGTATCGCAAAAATAGGATCTGAAAAGATTGTGCTTGTATGCAGAGCTGGCGTGGGTTGCTGAGCAGTTTTCAGTGTGCTGTGTGTGAGGTTTCTGTGGTAGTTCGTAGCACACGGGACCACCATCCTCTTGCCACTAGCCAGGACACATCTATAGTCCAGAGGTGATTTCCAATCTGTGCCCCAGCATACAGAAGTGCTCATGAAACCTCCGCAGCATAGGAACTGCAGGGTTGTAAAACCTGAGGGCAAAGGCCCTGTTGCCGGGCTACTGTGCTGTGGAGTGCACCAGCACATGGTCTTTCATTGAGTCTGCCAATGCAGCCTCTTATCTTTGTGCTATGACTGGTTTTGCTAAGTGAAGAATATTTCACTAGGCTGTGTTGCACACCTCAGTTTACCATATAAAGTCGAGGTTTGTTTGCTCTGACGGATTAGTTTAGATTAACTTTTGTGAAGCTCAACATTCACCGTGTGACTATCCTGGTGCTGAGAATGAGAACCGGTGTTACGAAACAAAAAACAATCATTGGCAAGGCTAAAAGGTCTCAGCAATGCCAGAGTTATTGGCCTAGTCAATGTGGATGTCTTTTAGCCATGTTGTCTAGCAGCAATTCTGCTATTCAGCATGGCTAAAAGTCACAAAAAAAAGTGCTATGTTGTGGCCAGCGCAGGCAACGTCATAGTGCTTTTTTGTATGTGAGGTGTGGGGCAATGAACTCAACATGGGGGAAAACACTTGGTGTCTGCTCAACATCCTGTGATTCTTGGCTACTCTACCCCCTGCCTATGGCAATAAATGAGGTTATTGTGTCATGTAACTATTGAGCATGTCAAGCGGTCCAATACCTTTAGATCGCATTCGTGCTGTGGAAAACTGCAAAGCCCCAAAACAATTAAAAATAAAAGCAGCAGCTACAATGGAGGTAGTATGGGTAGGGAGAAAGCAGGAAAGCAGGAGGGGATGGGGATGAGGAGACGGGCAGGTAATGACGGGAGAGGGAGGGTTGAAGCAGCAAAGAAGGGGAGACCACAATAAACAAGCCATAACGGCTGCCTGGCAGAGATCTTAAATAACAGGAGAACAAAAGGATCTCTTCTGCATGCTCCATTTTACTATCCTGGGAGAGGTTTTCGCTGTGTGCTTCATACAAATGAAACAGAAAGGTAGACACCCATTTAAGAGTGGTATCCGTCACTCATTGCACCCCATACTGGAGCACTCGACGGAGCGCACATTTTGTCATAAGCAAGACCAACCGGCTGCTAAAGTAAGTAGGCCAGGGAACAGAAGAGCTAAAGGGAAAGGTACAATCTGTCTTAAAATTAGAAATATGTGAGCCTGAAACATTGAATCAAGAAGCTTTCCCTAGGACTGTCTTACTACTTAAAATGCTGAATGACTATTGTCTTACACTGTTAGAAATGAATAAGGCGTACAAACAGTTTCACTTTGAGTACCTTGTTAAAAATGGAATGGAAGTAATCTGCCACTTACAATACACACAAAGAGTATAACCTATCGATGATGTGCAATACTGTTTACACTGCAACCAGGAGTGTGCACAGCACCGTAAAAATGGCATAGATATAATATAGATTAATTTGCTATTTCTAAATAACATGCAAATCTCTTCATGTGTTAAAAATTTAGATTTATATATAGGCGCTGCAGTCTTCAATCCACCAGAAATCGTATCTTTATTTATTTTATTTTTCATACTAGGTCTTTTTCAGTTGGTTTGACTGTTTGTATACATCCCTTAGGTGGAGTCAGAGGACATGCAGAAATATTCGCCAACTGCTGAGATTAATAAAAGAAACAAGCAACAACAGGGTAGGAGTGACTGACTACAGGGGAAGCAACAGTAACAAGCAATGATGGGCGAAGGGGGCAAGCAAGGATGGGGCAAGAAGCGATGAGGGACATTATAATAAAAAAATATCCTCTCACTCTGAAGTCAGATAAGATAAGAACAAGATTTACAGGCCTGTTTACAGAAACAAACCTTAGACCAAGTGAAAACAAGAGCGCTCATGTGAAGTGCTCAAAAACAAAGAAAGTAGTAGTTCCTAAAACAGATGTTAAAATGGGAGCCGTGGATGGATAGTAGGAATTGGTCTGTGCTCTCAAGGAGGGCTAAACACAGGAAGAGGCATGACGAATGCAAGCCATGGGGAGAAAGAATTACTAAGAGTGACGATAGAGTCAGCAAATGGGAAGCCTACGGGTGGCCTGAAGCCCACATATTGAATACAATTGTCTCTTTGAGACCGCACATGCGCTGTCTAGCCGAGACCTGAAATGGCTAGAGCAGCTGACAAAAATTATGTCAGAGTGCAGAAAAATCCAAGTCTTTCAAGCTTTCTGAATTTCAATAAAATCAAATCCAATTATAGGGCAATAGGAAGTGCTTTCCATTTTGAGGCAGCAGCCACAGAGAAGGCCACCTAGAACAGCCGTTTACCTTAGGGAACCTCAAAAAGATGAGTTCCTCTGGGTCTTAAAGATGGCTGAGATTTAAAAAAAAATATTAAAATATTGAAAAAGAGGAGATGTCCTCTTATCATCAAGAGCCTTGTGCACTACATAAAAACATTTAAACAAAATCCTTTTTTAACTGGATGTCATTGTAGGGAGGCTAGAGCCGGGAAAATGTGGTCCCATGCCAGTCTGGTGGAAAAGTTTTGCACCATCTGAAGCTTATGCATTGCACATCATGGAAGATCCAAGTAAAAGACACTGTAATAATCTAAACGGACAGATAAAAAAGCATTCAAAATTTGAACACTATTAGGAAAAATTAAAAGTAAAGAAAACTTCAGAGAGTACTTAGTTGAAACAAGCATTTGCAATGCATCGGTCTCGCCTTTGGGACCTTATATGTATTTAGCTATGCAGCATATTAGCCTGGGCGCTGGAACATCTGCTGTTCTTTAACCTAGAAGTTAACTTGCCTGCTGAGATGGAAGGAGTGCACAAACCCTGCAGGATGTGTGAACGTCAAAGTCGATCCAGAAGCAGCTGACCACGGAGCTGAGGGTCCATCTACCTACAGAGAAATGTGCGTGCTCCTAGATTGGAGTGCAGTCTTTTCTCTGAGCGTCTGCACCACAGCACTTTTGTGAAGTAGGAGGGCGACACTTTTAAACACCCCTTTTTATTTGCGATTCAAAATATGAAGCATTACCCCTTTGACAAGTCGGAAAAGCTTTCCTGACTAGTAAAAGTGATTTAGCAGATAACAAAAGACTCTTTTGCACTTTTATACATGATGGTTCCGACTACGAACGATGAACTGTTGAAATGCACCTATAAAATTAGCAAGAGTGTTTGCCAAAGTGTTTTTCTCCTTCCCCAATGAGCGATCCCATTTTAAAAACCCCACTGCTTGAGAGGAATCAACTTGCAAGTGAAAGGATATTGATGGAAAGGATAATGACGTTAATGAAAGAGGGTCCCTTGTCACATGCCCAGCATACCAGAGGCCTTTTAGATGTAAAATGCCTGCACATGGAGCAAATGGTAAAAAAGACGAACACGGTTTTAATTAAAATATCTAGGCTAATAAATGTGTTTCCTTGTGAATTTCTCTTAGAACACGGAGCTACTAGTAATATTTCCAATGTACTCAGCTGAAGCGTGAAGCGTTGCACATATTTCTTATGACAGATGTTGTTCTGTATCTACTGTCTGCCAATAGAAATCCCTCCCAAAAAATTGTGACTTCATTAAAAACCAGACGTTTATAGCTTGTGAATGAAACAAACGCAAAGGGAAACCAGGTCATTGTTTTTCTTTCACATTGACTAAATGTAGCTTACACGATAACTTTCATAGCACGCAAGTTGATTTAAATGATGTGTATTTAACCTTCCAGCCAGTGTTAAAAACGTTGAAGATATTTATGCTGCTATAAAGCATCGAGCAAATAATTTGACAAAAACTTTCATACAATGTGACGCCATTTTGATGATCTTTGTAGATAGATGATGGTATTTACGATAACAGCTTTAAGCGCCTTCACATCACAGCTGTGGCGAGGCATAATGTGGCAGGAACTGTCAGCCCGGATCCATACATGCTTTTCAGCCTTCTCTTGGTGCTATAATCCAGGTCCTGCAAGAAGTGACCTCATGAGGCGCCTAACCTGCAGTTGTCCTTGTTCTGCTTTGTTTATTGAAGAATATCGAGGCTTGTAGAGATGGCAAAGCCGAGCAAAATGCCAATTATGAAAGAAAAACAGTAAAAGCAGGGGTGAGGCTGGGTCAGCTGCAAATGGGCGTGAGAGCCGGCTCACTATAGGTGCTGCTCATCTCTCAAACCCGAGTTGGTGTGTGAGGTGAAGCTGCAGTTACTTTTCAGCGCATTGTCAAATTAAAATTACTGTTATCTCAAACGTTTGATACCACATGAGATATTGATTATTTGAATGGAAAGTCTGCAGCAGAGTCAGCTTCGCCACATTAATCTTTTGCAAATCGCCCCAGGGCATGATGAAGGCAACGGTTCAGAACAAAATACTCAAGAGTAGAATGAACACAAGTATTGCAGCACCGCCCATGTGCCGCGTGAACTCCCGAACAGCGTCACAAATGTAGGCATGCTCTTAACTTAACGTTAGCTTCACAAAACAAAAAGAAAGAAAAAACCACTGAGCGTGGAAACATATCGCTCCCTCTTAGCCCGGACTCACACCCACTTCCTACAGCCAGCAGCAGTTTAAATCCCAGGCGGAGCCCCACTCATAAAGCCCTCTCTGTTACAATTGTTTTCCTGTTCCGTCCCCCCAGATGCAAAGCCAGGTCTCTCTGTGGTACACAACTGACACACAGCCCTGCTCTGCGTCATGTCTATTGACATATGTGGAGTTTTCAAATAATGCATTTCTGGCAGCGAGAAATAAAATCGCTCCTTGGACACAATGCCAGGAGCTGTTTCTTATACTGTGTTCAAGTGTTTCTCGGCGGGTTTGGCTCCATTCATTGATGAAATGCAGTCACTAGGGCGGTGCACGAGGCAGGCAGCAGAGCTCAGGGCACTGGGTTTTCCCAACACCTTTCTCACCGAGAAATCGTCTATCTGCCCCGTCCTGGGAACTGCTGGCTTCGTGTCACGGGTTCAAATGTAATAAGCCTCACCTGTGTGATTGGAGACACGTCTTAACTGTGTGGCAGCTGGAGACCTCAGGGTCGAGGGAAAGGCTGAATGCCAAGCTGCTGGACATGCGCTTCGATGCCTGGTGGGGAGAGAGGAGACTGAGGAGGGGCGGAAACATGAGACAAGCAGCCGAGGGGAAATGCACACTAGAAGAGGGCGTGCAAAAAGGGGCTTTAAGAACCGGAATGAGGGAACGGAAGAGGAATCAGGCTGTTGATTGTCCGGCTGTTCAGAAAGTGAAAGCGCGTAAGCAAAGCACGTCCTGACCTATATACAGAAATAGTGCTTACAAGTATAAAAAACAAACTGTGGCAATGCAAATCACGCGAGGCCTATTGCATTGAAACAAAATTACCGGCAGACATGAATGGGAGTGGGGGGTGGGGTTATGGGGGGCGAGAAGTCACAGACTGAGGTAGGGGGCGGGGGGTGGGGGGGAGACAGAGAAGAAAAAAGTGCTAGGAGTAAAGGGGCCAATAGCCGTGGAAGGATACAAATGATGAATGAGGAGGGACTAACAAGCCCCAAACCAATCGGAAGGCAGTATTTAAGACAAAAGCCAATGGGCAGAGAGTGGGAGGAGCTTCCACGAAGCTTCCACACTACAGTGTATACTGCATGCCTCGCAAAGCGATGGCAGCATATTTGTGCTGCATCGCTAGGCGAGACCTAAAAAGCACAAACTGACCATAAAGTTAATCTGGCACATAATGGAAAGGGCGTAATCAAATTTGATACCCAGATTTTTCACACATGAGAGAGAGCTAGGTTTAGACAACAAGAAAGATGGCCAAAACTGCAGTCCCTAGAAAAATGAGGGATAGACAAACAGCAGAATCTCCACATTGTTGCTTCCAATTTTTGACATTGGTAAGACCTTAGTGCAAATCAGAGATGCTGCTGATAATGTCTAATGTGATTTTTAAAATAATGTGTGTGTTATCTGCATATAAAAAGGGTACGGTGACTTTATGACATAGGCCATCATATGAAGATTAAAGAGTAGTGAAGACAAGATGGAGCCGTGATGGTTCCCATGTTTAAGCGATGTAACAAAGAAGGTATAGGCAGATACAACAATCACTTGAGATCTATTTGATGAGAAGTCTTTAAAAAAAAAAGAGCAGATCTATGACACCAAGATCAGCTTGGATGGCAAAATCTAGTGGACTGTAGTGTTAATAGCTGCAGACAAATCAAGAAAACCAGAGCAGCCGGAAAACTTTAATCAGCACAGCAGCGCAAATCATCCAGTGTGGCAACTGCAACCATTCCTATTGTGCATCAGGTGAAAAAGGTTATTGCAACTTGCATGATCTTCGGTAGAAAGACTGCCCTTTCTAAAAGCTTGGTACAGTAGGGAAGTTGAGAAATTGTCTGACAGTTTGACAATGTTTCAGGGCCTAAAGAAAGATTTTTCAAAAGCGGAGTTACTTAAGAAATCTTTTAATTGCTCAAAACTTCTCTTGATGACTAAGAGGTGTTATGGATGGCCCTGGCTTGGATATGTTCTAATAGCAAAAGACCTTGATGCAGTTTGGCTACCTTTTGTAGGTATCTGCAGGAACTAGGCCCGGGAGGAGTTCACAGAGTTTTAGTCTCTGGAACTCTGCAGAGTGTCAGAAAAACTCTGCCGTGCTCCGAGGAGTTCCGCCAGTGGCAGAGTCTGTTAAGTCGTGCTGCTCACACTGATTTTCAGCACCTGGAGTTTGTACTTGAACGACAGCTTCCTCAACGAGAGCGGTAGATTTCTCAACGCGAGCGGTCACAACCTGCCGCGAATGTCCGCTTTGACAAATCTCGCCGGAAGGAGGTGTAGCACGTGTTTTTTTCTTGCAAGCACTCGCTCGAGAGAATAAACTCTGCGTCACTTCGGTGAGCTGTTTGGAACTCCGAGTGGATTGGGCAAAACTTCAAAAACTCTGCCGGTGGTGCGGAATTCTTCACCCACCTCTACAGAGGACTGAGAGGGCCTACTATTATTTCCCCAAGTTTCCTAAGTTTGCGTATCATAGAAAAATGGCAGTAACCATTTTTGAAGCAGAAGGCAGGCTTAGCAATTATAATGGAAAGTAAAATTCCCAGGCAATATTTAAAATTGTCAATTCAGACTGATGAAGTACAGAAATGAATAAAACAGTGAGAAAATAAAAATTCACAAATTTAATTTGGAAAACATATGTAATAACATGATAAAATGCATACTTTGATATGGACAATAAACAAATGAAATGAATTTTCTAATAACATAAGTCAAATTAATGCAATACAGTAGGTTGCAGAGTAGAATTTCTAATCTAAGAATTAAGTAAAACAATAATTATACATACATGTCTGTACTAAAAGGTAGAAGATACATTTAGATATGCTGGATTGCTGTCTCTTGAGAGGAATTACATTAATTGCAAAAAACAGCGATTTATGGTGAATAGCATTTACTTGATGATTCTGTTTAGGTATGTCATCTATTGCTGGTTGTAAATTTTAACAAGAGAGAAAAAAAGAAGAGGGTATGGATATGAAATAAAGAAAGTGAGTAGAGGGTGCAATGAAGAAATGCCCAAAATTGTTTTATTTTCTTTTTTATTATTTCTATTCAGAGCACCCGTGAAAAGATGAAAAAGAGCGATTTATAAAAACAAACTAAATGGTGCTTACTTGTATTCTAAATGAAATATCGTTCAATGATATATATGAATTTCGAAGAGCCGTGGAGGTTCTTGTTCTATTGGATGAAGGCAAGATAATATCAAAAATGTATTATAAAGATCATAGTTATGGCGCTATATAAGTGATTGATTATATTTATTTTAAGAGCGATTTACTTGCCTATGATATAAATTCCATATATTAATAGAAGGATCCCCTTTCGGTTAAACTGAATTGGCTGTTTGGTAAAAAGACTGAAGGAAGAAAACTTCTCTTTCAGAATTATTTTTATAGTGATAAAATCTGTAAAATAAGAAAGTGATAAGGACAAGTTATTGACACAATTATCGACGTAATGTAAATGTTAACATCGATTTAGGATCTATAGTGATACTTTGTGAGACATTTTAAGTAAATTTTTTGTCTATTTTCACTTTATGACCATATTGAAAAAATGAACATTTTTTATTGACATTAGTTGGTATAGAGGGTGCGTAACAGTTAATAGACCTCTAATACTTTTGTAATATTAATTTCACCATCATAGGTTTGATAGGTGATATGATGGTGTGTTTTTTTATGGAGCTACATGGTAAAACCAAATATTTTTTATATATGTGTTGTTTATCTATTTCGTATTCAGAGCATATTGGACGAAAGGTAAAAATAAACTATTAGTTGGAGCTAGTTCGTGAAAGGTGTTTATAACGATGTCGCAAAGTTTTTACACACATTATAATTCAGGTATTAATATTACCTTGGAGGTAAAATACGAGACGCGTCACACTGTGCTTAGAGATCGCTTTACGGAGCTGTTTTTAAGGAAGTTGACTTTGCGGGTCTAATATGGGCAAAAACAAGAGAAAGGATATGGAGATGGAGGAATATAAAAGGTTCTGAGGTTAGTTTAAGGGCGTGCTAGAAAGGTAAAGAGTCTTTTGTTGCTTACGGGGTGATAGTCTTGATAAAGCTGGTGGGAACGGGAACATAAATAACAGAATACGTAAGGTTGTGATAAAAGTGGATCAGGTTAAGCAACTGTGTAGGTTTAATGAGAATGATTACGTGAAAAATAAAGAAAGCTACACTCACCTGATAATGATATACGTCTCGATTATGAGGGATCTTGGAACTTGCGTGTGCGGATGTACTGCAGTCAGCTATAGGCGGAACTAAGTGGTGTTAAATAGAGAAAAGTAATTGGGTAATGGAGTCACGTGATGTATGTGACGAGTTCTATATAGTTACCGGTGATTGGTTCAAAGTAGTAGGCTTAGAGTTTTTTTGTGTGTGTAACTGTTGGCTATTGGTTTACCGTAAAGCTGAAATTCAGGGGACTAGGTGCTACAAAATATATGTAGCTATATGCTATTGGCTAACAACATGTAAACATGATGGTGTGTCTGACTATTGGTGATTGGTCGACAATGGGAGGGATAGACTAATGAAAATAGTAAGAAGACTGAATACTATGTGTTGATGTATCTTTGTGTATAATAGCATTCAGATATATACATAAGGAAATTGATTGAATGTATAAGGCAAATACAGAATTAACTGAGAATTATTTTTAGTTTCTACTTAGTGGACCAATACAGTATTAACCAAATTTCAAAATAGTAAATAAAATGAATCTGGTATGTTGTGATTTAAAGGATGAATAATGAAATGAAGACATTATGGGACCATTGTGGATCATACATATAGCAAATTAAATAATTGCATTTTCCCACGGTAGGTCATTATTCAGCCCATGTTAAAATGTGTCTAAAGTAAAGATCCAATATACTTCTCTTTTTTTCCGAATTTGTGACCCGCTTTTTTCATCAGATGTTTTGATTTTCTCTAGTATTCGCCATCGGATGTCATCTGATTTGTGTTTGAACTCCACATAGTGTTTAACTAAGGGAGCTATCATTTTGGTAGTTTTAATCGCTGAGCGATGTTCCGTAAGTCTTGTCTGGATGGCTCTAGATGTTTCTCCTACGTAACCTAGGTTACAGGGACAGAGAAGGAGATAAATCACATTTTGGGTTTTACAGTTCCATAACCCTTGTGCTTTTATGTTAACGTTATTTAGAATCATGTTTTCACCTTCTAATATGGTATTACATGATTTGCACATGGTGCATCGTATTGCTCCTTTGATAGGATTGCTGCCATCTATAGTTTTTTGTACAAGAGGGGGTGTTGCTGTATTGGAGGTGAATCTTGAATGGACTATAAGGTCCTTAATGTTTTGATTTCGGCGGTGTGCAAAAACGGGTTTTGCGATCTTTTTTTGATCTGGATTGCAGTTTAGAAGATGCCAGTTGGAAGTAATGATCTGTTTAACTTTGAAGTTTAAATTAGAATGTTTTGTGATGCATACCAATTTCTGAGTTGTATCTGTTTTATTTGTATTAAAGAGATGATCTCTATCAAAAAAGCGTGCCCTTTTATATGATTACCCTTACCAGCCGGTGTGGGTAACCTCTTGCTAAAAATGTCTTTTTCATGGCAGTTGCTTGGATATCAAAATCTGTGAGGTTTGTGCAATTACGTCTCACTCTTAGGAATTGGGAGAAAGGTATGCCTTGTTTTTGGCATCGTGGGTGGTTGCTTTCAAAGTGTAGCAAAGTATTTAAGGAGTAAAATCGTCTGTACTGTATGAAGGGAAATGGTTGAGGAAGCTAGTCAGTTGTCAGAAAATAAGTCCCAAGTAGGTGAGGTCAAGTTGTCTCTATGCAGCACTAATGCCAAAATGACAGGAGATTTTCCCTCAAATAATTCTGCAACCTGGTTGCATTTTTCAACAGTGGTGGACAGATCTGTTTAAAGGGTTCCTAAGTTTGCGTATCATAGAAAAAATGGCAGTAACCATTTTTGAAGCAGAAGGCAGGCTTAGCAATTATAACTGAACTCTAGTTCAGAATTTTCCATTTGTTTTTCTATAATGGAGCATAATCACAAACCTGACTTGTAAGAGCCTGTTTCAATTCCAAGACCGTGGGAAAACCAACCCGTTTGTGTTCTGGCTTTTTTAAAGGTCTTCTTCCTTAAAAGAGCCATTGAATCAAGAGCAACAGAAATCTGAGAATTATACTTCTTCAACAGAGACTGGAGATAAGTCTCTTTGAGAGGGTTGTGTGACATTATCAGGGAGCTAGACATTCCACCGGGACCTCCTCCCACTTATGATAAACTAAATATACTGGTGGATTAGGAAGAAACTATTTATAACAGAAAGGTACACAAAAATGGTGAGACCCCAAAACACTGAAAGGACGAATGTTCTAGCAAAAAGGGGTTATAAAGAGACTCTTTCTAACGTGTGACGCTTAGCGTGGGTGGGGACACACGTACACAGAGTTAAGTTAAAAAGGGAAAAAGGTCAATCTATCACGGTTTGTCTTCAAATGATAACTAAAACGAAGATTAAAATCTTCCGGAACCAGGTAATTGGCTGAGATAAGGTGGTGGCTACCAGGCCGTAAAACTCCATTCCACCCTAACGAGGATGGTACACTAAAAGTACATTTCAAAGTGCACTAGAAACATCAATAATCCTAACTAACAAGGTTTCCATGGTAGGAAGGAAGCTTAAAACCATTCTGAGGCATATGAGAACATTTTAACAACAATGGCAAGTCCTTCTCCCCGTTTGTATGACAGGCAGAGAAAAAGTAATAACCATTAGTAGTAAGATCATTTATAATAGCTCCACAGCTATCCAAGGAATAAGTCATTGAGGCAGAGGTATCACTGTACAGTTTCATCATATACAATACCCAGCCATGTGCACGATAACTCTGTTCGGTCAAGTCTGGCAGGTTACCTCCTGTAGTTTGGGAGTATGACCAACCACAACTGATTGAAGGGACTTACCATGCTCACGGCCAGGTATTGCACCTCTGTCAATGACTGACTACAGGATACCGATTTGTAAGGTTTAGGTCCCTTCTGCTATTAGAGTGGAATTTGAAAACTGGAAAGTCCAACTTGTTTTATAAACTATCATGAAGCCTGTAATCTCGTATTCATGTAACTAATAAAATATGGGGAAAAACTCATCCTGAAAATTACTTTTGCTACACCACGACTTTGCCTTTATACAATTGTAAGCACCGTTCCCCGCTCTACAGAGCTTTCCTACGCTTGTGATATGCAAATGGGCATATTCAAAGTGTGGCGCAGCGACAGAGAGAGGAAAATGCTGTGCCGCTGCCTTTCAGTCTGACTGACTGCAGCTGCAGCCAAAAGCAAACTGAGGGCTCACAGAGACGAGAGCTGAAGTGATATTACAGAGGTTATACTGTTAAGCAAGCCTGGCATGTGAGATTGCCTACAGCTTTGCATTCATACTGCAGTCAGAATATTAACAAACAATTTAGAAGACGTGGGGAAGGTGAGGAAGATCACAACTTGTCATAATGGTAAGCGCGCCCAATTGTATGCCAGATCGACTTCACTGTCTGCACAGTGAGCGCAGATTTCGGCTGCCTGCACTGAGTGACAGTGAGGTCCAGCAGCCTAAATAACCATGGTATGGGTCAGGTGAGACTGGTCTAACCCTTACAGAGGCTGAACCTACAGAGCTTTTGCGACCTCTCTATATTGTACATTAGTGGTGTGCATAGTTGTGCAGCCTCACAGCTTTGTGAATTTTTTTTAAAATCATTGGGCTGTGCTAAAGTTATAGCTCCTGCAGTTTAAAAACAATATTTGCAGATGACTCAGGTAAATTGGAGTGTGGGAGACTAGCATTGTTAGACCTGTCAGCCTTAGGGTGGGTTTCTGATTATCTCGACTCAGGACCGCACATTGCTGCTACTTTCAAGCAGCTATGCTAGCACCGACTGAGCACGACACATCTCGATGCCGAAAATCAGCCCAGTCCGAAGCATCTCGACTCAGCGGGACACATCTCGATGCACGTCCTTGCAGCTCCGACGGCTTAATCTGCATCCAAGCAGCGTGATGCCTTTCAATAATGTCTGCACCCGAGCTCCTGATTGGTGGTCTCACCAGCATCGACACAGCACGTCACATCTAGATGAAAGACATCGCACAGCAAACTCCTGTTGATGGCTCCTCGATGCCCACACCGTGCAGGCCAACGCAAGGTCTTCGCTTCAAGGACACTAGGTACCTTTACAGCGGACTGAACGCAGTCCTGTATCCAGCCCGCACTCCATCGTGGTCGGCCTGACTTTCTGACTTGGATCAGTCTACTGTGACTAGATAACTGTAATTGGTGCTTCTTGCTTCTAAGAGCTAGTATTCTTCAAAACTGCATATCTATTTGGTTCTACCTACTAAATTTTTGTCGTTTTGGTCTTATGTTATTTGTTAAAGTGTAATGGGTTTTTCTAGATTGGTATGGGTTTTTCAAGTGTTGTGTTTCGACTTTATTGCTGGTTCAAGTGTTGCATAAATACTTTACACAATGCCTCTAACTTAAGCCTGACTGCTTTGGGTCAAGCTCCCAGAGGGTTCATCACAGGTTAATTTGGGGACTGTTTGTTTTTCACCCTGACAAGAATTGTGATTGTTGCTGGAGTAGAGTTTCACCGCCCACCCCTAACAATAACCCAATTTCTCACAGGCATCACTTGGCAAGCATCCACCCCACCATCTG
The DNA here is from genome assembly GCF_964204655.1 of Triturus cristatus. Classification (NCBI taxonomy): domain Eukaryota; kingdom Metazoa; phylum Chordata; class Amphibia; order Caudata; family Salamandridae; genus Triturus; species Triturus cristatus. The sequence goes on along the minus strand of NC_140590.1, from coordinate 469,814,077 downwards.
CTAGAAGCTCCTTAACTAACAGACGGAATAGCTGGTTCTTGTCTGAGGTAGTATGGTGGACAAAAAAAGGATGGACTGGTTTTCAGCCGCCAGGTAAATGTCAGTTGCTGAGATTAATTCAAGCATTCCACCCATCACATTTTTATTTTCTCAGTACAACACCTTAAGGGTGACATGTATGCCCAAATGTGGGTCTGATGTTCTCTGTGCCACAGGACGCAAGCCATTCCACACTGACAAGGCCTAATTCTGGGGTTGCTTGTGTTCCTGTTCAGAGTTGGCCTAGCTTGAAAGTTCGAACTAGACTGTTCTAACTGGATCATGACTACGGCTGTTTTGTAAATGGATGGATGATTCCTCTTTGAGGTAGCATGGTGGACCAAATAAACGATGGACTCTGGCTGAGATTAAGTCAAGCATTCTTCCCACCACTTTTCTGTTTTGCTCCCAGAAGACCCACACAATGCCCACCTTACCAGCCAAAACGTGCCCAGAAGATTTCGGAACAGGTCTGCCGTACCCAACCTGCCCAGTCAAAGCCAGTCAACCATGGCCCCTCCCACTATCACCCCAAACTTCACCAGCCCCCCTGCACTGCTGTGGCTGCAGCTCCTCTTGACATGTTCCATTAACAAAGGAGGCTGCAGCGCCATATCTTTCCTTTTTAGGTCTCGCCTAGCGTTGCAGCACGCATGCGCTGCCCTCTCTGCGAGACATATTGTGGATGAGGAGATTTCAGAAGGGGACTTGAAGCCCCGCCCCTCATTTTCATTGGCTGCCGTCATCGATTATGTAAAACGGTGACATCCGATTGAAACTGAGGCTTTTTGGTTTCCGCCCTTTCCCCTTTTCGTCCGCACTGGATCGTCTGCTTTTCGGCTGTCATGAAGCAATTTCTTATCTTTAGGAGGCGTGTACTGCCGGATCATGTTTCTGAGAGCTTGTTTACTGCTATTACGATGCCCAGGTTTAGCAGCATGCTTCCTGCACAGCGTGTGGACGGAACGAGCTGTGCTGCCTGTGCATGGAATGGTAAGCCAGGTAATGCAAGCCCATCTCGCTAGAATGAAACTTCTAGGGGCGTGCACACACTCTCGGCATAAGAATCCTGTCCTGCACGAGATGTGCATGGAATGACGTGCTTAGAATGGCAAGTCCAGTGATGCACATTCTTAAGGAGCGGGGATGGGGTGAGGGTCAGGGGGGGGCATGCTGTCGCTCCTGCTGGAAATATGCTTGAGTTGAGACGCACATGGTTGTGCAGGTTGTTCTACATGATCACTTGATCACTACGTGCAGTGAGTGTATGAGAATCCAGTGACGTGCATGGGGGCTGCATGGACCCGGACTCTATGATTGTCGGGCGTAGACGGCTTGGGTGATGCAGGTAACTGGGGGACCCTCCAAACCTGTCCCTGCAGGAGCTGTTGCTTTGGGAATGTAGGGACCTGCAGCTTCTCCCTGCAGAAGGCTGCACCCGGCATGGGTCATCGTGGGCCTGCACCATCCTCATGAGGGGTGGGTACCTTGCACACGGAATGTGCCAACCTGCACACACTCCCTAGGAGGCGAATGAATATATGAAGCTGCTAGGAGAGTGTTTGGCGCGAGGTGCGCTCTCGCACCCATGGGGCATGCATACTGTTAGTTAAGTGCACAGAGTAAATGCACGCGGCGCTCTGCTGTGAGGAAGATGTGCTGATGTGCACCAGGGGCAGCCTCGGGTAGTAGATACCTTATTGGGCTGTATATGTCTCGCCCGCCCCACTCCTTTGTCTGCAGCCCCGGTGTGCTTGGATGAATGATTGATTAATTGTGTGTAATGGAGTTCATGCGGTCTGTGGAGGCACAGCCGCTCTCCTCCCTGGGAACACACGTTACCCAGTATTCCAAACTCTTGTTACACAGGAGGCGTTTCCAGTGCTGCAGGCCCCTTGACTGCGCACCCCGACAGTCGCCATCGATAGTACATTTTGAGAGTTGGGCACAATGTTTAGTATTAGGTTATTCTGTCTTTAAGGCGCTTTCCTATGTGACAGGTTAAGTAAATTACATTACCCATTTTCACAAGATCACAGCGTTGCGAACATCATAATTAATCATCAAGTTTGAAACTCCGGTCTGTTGGTTACACAGTGATGGCTATTAAAAATATTGCTTAGGCAAGGGTAACGTTAAGGTGTGACATTGTAGCTCCAACATGGTTACGGGTGAAGTGATCAGGGTGCATTGGGATGTCCTGTGTTTGAACGTGTAGGTACGGCGCTTCCTAAGCCATCTTGTGAGCTCCCTCCTCAAGGGGTTTCTTCAATGGACGGGGTCGGATTCTTAAGTCGGGCCTCATTAACGAGGCGCTCTTAGCATGAATATTCGGGGGCTCCTATGAGGGGATATGGAAGTGTGATCACGTGAGGGACTCCTCCAGGTAGAAGGATGGAGGGGGTTGAGGGTGTCATACGAGTGGCTAAGGAAACAGGGACTCCCCTAAAGGCCTCGCAGGGGAAAGGAGTGGTGGCTAACACAAGGGGGTGGGGGCTGCCTTGCACATTCCTGGTCAGAAGGCTGGATGCTGTTTGTTTTTCCACAGAGATTTCAGGGAAAGGAAGGAAGTGTCCCAGAGGGAAGGTGGCCGTGCACAGTTTGATATCATTTGGTGGAGTATTTCTCTGGGAGTTTTGGGGGGCAGGAGGGATGGTAGGCAACTGGGCATGGCATTAAGTACCCTCAAAGTGACAGACACCCTCTCGGCGAGTTCAAAGCAGTGCTTTGTTTTCGTGTGAGCTGGCAGGCGTGGAGTGTTATCGCGTCAGACCAGAAGTGCTGGGTTATTTAAAGCGAGGGCCTGGATTACAGGGCTCGAGGGCAGGTCTGCTCGAGGGGCTTTAAGTGGTCACGTCCCCCCACCACCAAACAGGCCTGGAGACTCTCTGGCTAATGCAACCTCTGAGGCCCTGAAATCAGCCATTATTGTAACTTAAGCAAAGACCCCAAAATAGACAAGTGTCTGAAGCGGAGACCCCCTTTGAGCTTTAAATGACCGAATGCAAATTTTGCCTCCCACTGGGGGGCGTGTACCTGATTTTTAAAGATCATGTTAATTGCCCTTCCCCCGCCCCCAAACCGTGCACTAGGCCTATAAATTTCTGAGATTTAAGATTTAGAAGTTTAATTGTTACGCATTACTAGCCTGTTTCGTTACTGTTGCAAATGTTTTTTGTATTGCCATTAAACCAGCGCTGCGCACGCCGACGAGGCGCTGTGAGCGCATTTGATGTTGGCTCGCATGCTACCCCGTGGGTGTGCTTGGATTGAAGTGTGTGAATGTGTGTGCGAGGGCTTGAGTTGTGCTTTTTATGTGACTTTGAGCTGCAGGTATGGTGTGCAGTGAAGCAAAAGGAATGATTGATAAGGTGCTACTGCATGGATGGAGAAGTGCGTGAATGCATAATTTATGTAAAGTGAATACATACTACCGGCGAGGGTTCTAAGAGTGTCTATGTCTAGGATGGGACATCTGCCCAAGATCACACATTCATATTATGATCGATGATTAATATTGCGCACAATTTACCATTTAAGGGCCTCTTGGCGCTGTTACAGATGTTTTTCCCATTCCCTCACGTGTGTAGGTATGTAGGAGTGTGTGTGTGTGTGCTTGTATATGTGCATGCGTGTGTGTGTAGATGTATTCCCCCTTGGTAATGCTGTATATGTATGTGCATGCTTCGTCAAGTGCAGGTCTGTGTGCACATGTGTGTCTGTGTTTGTATGTATGTGCTTGTGCCTGCATATGTGTGTGCATGAGTGTGTGTGTGAATGTTTGCTTGTGTGTTTGCATGTATCTGTGTATGAGGCTTCAGCTGGCTGTGTTCCTGAATGTGGGCATGTCTGGGTATGCGTTTGTCTGTGTATGCGTGTTTCTGTGCCTACAAGTTTGTGTGAGTCTCTCTATGCACAACAATACAAACAAAATGGGGCCGTTACACACCTAAACGTGTTGTCATACTCTGTTGTACTCCTTTGTTTTACCTTTGTCTAATTTGTATATTTTGCTACTTGTTCTATGTACGTGCTTTGAAGCTGATGTCTTGGCATATCAGCACTATATACATTGGATACAAGTATTCTAGTATTAAAAACAACGAAAATATATTCAATAAGTGAAACAAAACCAAATATGCTGTAAAATGTCAAGTTTTTTATAAGCTGTGTTTTATGCCAGGAAGTAATTTTAATTATTTAAAACTGTGGCAATCAGGCTAGGTTAGTGTTTTATTACGGAAAGGACATTTCTCTTTTTATTTCTTTTTATTATAACTATGTTAATACTACATAAAAACATACACAACGGAGTACTTTATTTTATTAAGGTGGCGAGGGCATAACTATTGCATAATTAAAAAAAATTGGCATTTACAATACCAATAGCTCCAAAACAGACAACTGCGAGACCTATTGCATTTCCAATGCTTGTTCTATGAAGCTTTCCCGGAGCTTGCTGTTCATGCATAGGTACTATTTAGAGACAAAACTAGTCCTATTTTCCAAGGTACAGATAAGTCGCAGAAATTATTCATTTATCTTGACTAATGACTACGCCAGCTATACTGTAATATTGAGGTTAATAAGATTTGATTGCTAGGTTGTGGGGGTACGAGGACAAAAAACTTGATGCGAGTTGCAAAGGAGCTCCCACAAGATATAGTCTGCCATAAAAAGTAAGCTGGTTTCTGTGAGGATTACCTTGATCACCCATGATAGGCCCCAAACATTATTCAGAAAAACTGCATGCAGAATATGTCCAACAACTAGCCAAAATAACCACAGAGAAATAAGAAACTCAAAATGTCCTAAGTGAGTTATTTACAAAGAAAATATTTCATATAGAAAATTTCACTAAAATGAAGACAATTGTGAAATTGCAGCAACACGTAATTAAAAAGTAAAATAGCCACAACTGAAAACACAAGAAAAAGACGTTCCTATTACCCCCTTACTATTCTCCATATTGTTGTAGTTCATGAAGTCCAAAGTTTTTCAAGTAGTTCTGGTAAGAATTTATACCTGGGGGAAAGTCCTCTAATCTTCAGAAATGGCTCCTCAAATGTCAGTCCACAGTTTTCAATTCCAAGAGACTGGCCCACAAGAAAATTCCAGTTCAAACTGGTCCACTGGTATTCTCCACAGCAGACAACACCTTCCTTAGTTTCGGTTACCTTCTGCACATTCCACCCACACAAAGGAGGTTCCACTGATGCCAGCAGAACAAATGTCCACTTGTATCTTATCTGCTGAATCTGTTCGGCGATGGCAGATGCTTTCTCTGTCCTCTTGCACCTCTGCACCCCCCAGCCCCTCTAGAGAAGTTCCCATAGAGTCATGCAAAAACATGTCCAGTTGTAACTGGCCCACAGGAATGTTTAAGTACATTAACTGCTTCTTCTATTTTATGACATGCATCCTCCAACGACAGAAGTACATTTCACAACAACTTGGCTTCATTAGGAGAATCTGGGCTCAGTAAGCCCGAGGGTCAGCTGGAGGCAGGCACTACCGACCAAGAGGAAAATGCAGGAGCAGATGATCATAGATTGAACTGGAGACAATATGCTTTACTCATCAGCAGGCATGCACTATTGTGCAGAAAGGGAAGTCTTCCCTCACCTTCAATTGTAGGCATATTCTTTCTAAGAATAAAGGAAGCAAACCAGTCTGCTATTGGTGATGAGGCTAGCTAGTTCAAATAAAATTCGGCAGTACCCTGCTTCTAGAATTACTGCAGTGTGATGAATTTCAAATCCTGGAAACAGACTTCGTGGCTACAAAATACCCCAGAGTCCCAATTAAACCAACTGCATGTGGCAGAGGCATATTTATCAGAATATAGTTACAGTAGTGGCGAAAGCAACGAATGTCCAGAGCAAGACAAATGAAGTAAGTTGCAAAATGTAATTTTATTTCACAACCCACTAGGCCATGGGTACTCACAAACTTTCTCTCAGGGGCCAAATTTACTGTGTGGTTTGTGGCAGAGGGCCGCACCGCTGGAGGCGGGGTCAGTGGGGGAGGGAGCGGGGATAGAGCAAAAAAAATGTGACCATGAGGTTGAACACAGGCCACTGCAGCGGACGCCTTTGTCCACTTAGCCACCAGCACCGGCATACACATCTCTCTCTCTCTCTCTCTCTCTCTCTCTCTCTCTCTCTCTCTCTCTCTCTCTCTCTCTCTCTATCTCGATCTCTCCCTCCCTCGCTCTATCTCTCTCTCTACCTCTCTCTCCCCCCCTCGCTCCCATTCTCTCTCTCTCTCTCTCTCTCTCTCTCTCTCTCTCTCTCTCTCTCTGTCTCCCTGTCTGTCTCCCTCTCTCTCTATCCCTCTCTCTCCCTGTCTCCCTCCCTCTCTCTGTCTCCCTCTCTCTGTCTCCCTCCCTCGCTCTCCCTCTCTCTCCCTCCATCTGTCTCTGTCTGTCTCCCTCTCTCTGTCGCCCTCCTCCCTCTGTCTCCCTCTCTCTCTCTCCCTCTCCGTCTCTCTGTCTCTATCTGTCTGCCCCTGTCCCTGTCTCTGCCTCTATCTGTCTCTGTCTTTATCTCTGTCTGTCTCTGCCTCTCTGTCTCTCTCTGTCCCTGCCTCTATCTGTCAGCCCCTGTCCCTGTCTCTGCCTCTATCTCTGTCTGTCTCTGCCTCTATCTGTCTCTGTCTGTCTCTGCCTCTATCTCTGTCTCTCTCCCTCTCTCTCTCTCGGTCTCTATCGCTGTCTGTCTCTCTGTCTCTACCTCTATCTGTCTCTCCCTCTATCTGTCTCTGCCTCTATCTGGCTCTGTCTCTATATGTCTCTATCTGTCTCTGTCAGTCTGTCCCTGTCTCTCTCTGTCTATCTCTGTCTCTATCTCTATCTGTCTCTGTCTGTTTCTGTCTCTATCTGTCTTTGTGCCGCGGTAAACATCACATCACAGGCTCTTAACGCACACCTCATCCGGCTCTCACACCCTGCTGCCCTCCGTCACCTCACCCGGCTCTCATTCCCTGCTGCCCTCCATCACCTTACCCAGCTCTCACTCCTTGCTGCCCTCTGTCACCTCACCTGGCTCTCACTCCCTGCTGTCCTCTGTCACCTCACCCGGCTCTCACACCCTCTGTCCTCTGTCACCCTGTAATTTCACAGCTTGGATCAAAGCGCATATAATTAATTTTACTAAAACACAGGACTTATGTTTGTGCTCGCTTTCAAATTCTACACACCATTATCTTCATGTTCCAATTGGCGATTGCTATGTCTGTGATCGTGTTACTTATTTTGTTGATGGGCTGTAACTGGAAAACAAACTTTTCTCTCTCTCTCTCTAACTCACTCTCTCTCATTCTGTTTCTCTTTCTCTCTTCTGCTGTTTCTTTTCTCTTTATCTGTGTCCCTCTTTCTCTTTACCTTATTTTCCTGCCTGTGACTGCGTTTCTCCATGTATTGTCTCTTTTCTACTTTTTTGCTCTATCCTCCCCATCATTTTTAACAGGACACACTGACATAGCTTGCATGACTCTTTTAAATGGAAAATCCCAGTGAAATGCAGGGCCACATGCAGCATCACCTAGTTGGCTTTGGCAATGATATGATTATTCCATGTTACTTTCTGGCACACTTAATACCAGGTTGGCAATTTACCCCTTCATTATACAGCAGCCCCCGATTTCCTTTGCAGTTTGCCATCCACTTTCACCCTCTGTCGCCTCACCCCGCGTGTGTGTCAGCCCGGGCTGAGACAGTTTCCCGGGCGCACACACAGCCACACCCGAGTACTTCACAGGTCTTTAAAAGACCATTTACAGCTAACAAGGCTATGTTTTATTTAACCTCTTCTTAGCGCCCATGCATCTCCACTCTGACTAGAGCTGGAATCGCCCGGCCCGCATAGAGCAGAGTCTCTTTCAGTCTGCACTGCTGCAACCTGCGGTGTCTGCTGACACTATTTAAAAAAACACACAGGTACTATGTCTGCAAGGTCCGTGGGCTGCCAAGGAAGGCTTATCGGGCCGCTGGCGGCCCGCTGGCCGTACTATGAGTACCCGTGCACTAGGCGATGCCCAGATGGAGGAGTTTTATATAGCGCGAACTAGACCCGAAGGTATCAAGTATCAGAGCGCTTTAAACGAGCACCAGTTGCATTACATGAGGACACATTCATTTTTGTTAGGCACGGGGAGATCAAGTGATTTGCTCAGAATCACAGGATGTTGCACATCCTTGCCGTGACTCGAACCCGGTTCCTCAGATTTGAGGTCGACCGCCCTAGACGTTAGGCTACATCCTTTTCCTTTGTATTTCTACTGCATAGATGAAAGAATATGGACAAGTCATCTTTACTAGCGTGATCTGTAACGTGTTTATATCGCAATATGAAGCACAAACACCACCAAATGGAAACTGGCTACTTCAGCAATTTAGGAATTTCTCCCTGCGTCTGTATTAACCACCTGTATGGAGTGGGGTCTGTTGTAAATGTGAAATGTACGCTAAAAGCGAATGTTCTAAGTTTTTCAGTGACCACAGTGTGGCATTCTGTTCCCTTTTCCTATTGATCTCACAGTGCTCTCTCATTAGCAAATATATACGAATGACTGACATTTGTCGGTTTTGTTAACCCTAATCAGCTGAAACAGAGCTACGCATGTGCCAAATTCTTAACCGGATGTATGTATTGTGAATCCTTCACCTGCCTAATGGCATGCAGTGGCAAATTAGGAAACCTGTGTGGCTACCAGGAAGGTAATTCAGTTAAGGGTGCAACAATGCTCCACAGCCACTTTGCAAATCTGTAGTACTTCTGAGGCAGAGGAAGCTCCTCATTGAGGTCTTGGTCTAGGGCAGTCAGGATCGCTGGCTGGAGAGGCAACAGTTGAACCGCACTAACTTGCTGGCTGCAATTTACCACACATCTCTACTATGTCTAGCACATACTCGCCTTCACATTCAGACTTGCATGTTGCATGGACTTGAGTGGATCAGGTGGTCCTCTGAACTGGAGCTTTGGACCACATTGTCATCCTTTATAGTACACTAGACAGCTGATACCATATTAACAAGATTCAGCAGGTGGCAGGCACAGTTTTAAAAGTGGCTCTCTGGGATAGAGAATGCTGGCCTCTCATTTACACACTACAATACGGTGATCTGCCAGTTTCCAAAAGTTAAATAAAAAGGTACTGAGGAACGAAATCACTTCTAACCTGTCAGTGAGGGAATTAGCTCAAAGTATTGGGTATGCTTCAGTATCAGTGACTGAGTGCCTTGTAACCTATGCAATCCTGAGATTTGGGGGAGACACTTGCGGGTAGGCCATTAGTACCAAAGCTACTTGACTGGAGCATTGGAGGGTTTAACCAACGCCAGGCTCGGTATTCCTGACACTTTACCCTTTACGCTAGCATTCATCTTGTTTGCCAACATGCAAAGTTGAATTGCATAGATTATACAGTAGTGTGGGGAACAGTGGAGCGGCATAGAGTGGATTGCTGTATAGTATAGTGAGGTAAAGAATCATACAGTGGAACAGGGTCAAGTGGAGTAGTGTAGCGTAGTTTATTGGTGCGTCGCAGAGTGGCATGGAGTGGAGTGCACTAGTGTAGTGTAAGTAGTAAACTGTTATTAATTAAAGTGGGGTCTCGTGTGGTAGAGTGTAGTGCTGTGTCAAATAGAAAAGTGTTGTACAATGGAATGTACAGACATAGATTGGAGTCTAGAGTTGGACAGTGGAATGTACTGGGATAGAGTGGAGTAGAATGTCAAAGTGCCATGAAATGTGGTAGATTTTTATAGATTCAAGTTATATAGAGTGAAGGAGAGTGTCATACAATGGAGCGGTGGAGAGTGGAGTGTCGTATATGTATTGGCATAGAGTGGATTACCACAAAGTGGAGTAGCATACAGTGGAACAGCATAAAGTGGAACACTGTACAGTGGAGTGTAGAAGAGTGGAGTGGCATAGATTGAAATAGCGTAGAGTGGAGTAGGGTACAGTTTAGTGGCGCAGAGTGGAGTAGGGTGCAGTGGATTAGTACAGAGTGGAGTGGCATACATTGAAGTGGCGTAGCATAGAGTCGAGGAAAGTGTTATAAATTAAAGTGGTGTCTCACACAGTACAGTGGAGTGCTGTGTAGTACAGTGTTTTAAACTGGTGTAGAGTGAAGTAGAGAGATATTTAAAGGCAGGAATTATTCCACAAGGCCTGCGAGTCCGCAATATACCTGGACTATTTGTCCATCACAAGGAATTTTTAGAAAAGTGGAGTATGATTGCCAGTCGCTGCTCACGAGATCTAATGATATTGATCATTGAGACAGCCAAAGAGCTAGCATCGTCACTTAAAGTCGAACTAAAAGAATTAGAAGAGCTAATAAGAAAGAATAACAATATAGAAGAAGCAACAAAAAAACTGGAGGACTCAAATAGAGAATTAGCTTCCTTTGCAGAATACCTCAATAAAAGAAAAGTAGACAAACTGACAAAAGACAAAAGGTTCAACACATTAGAGAGAACATATCCTTATCTCAATGTAGATTTCTACAAACATAACCATTTTATAAACGACCAAACATCAAGACAACAGAAAGTTAGGACCTTTTCAGATACAACTGATTCCGACAATGAGGGACCATCCCATCCTTATGATGCATCGGATGCATATAGTTCCTTTAACCCAAAAAACTCTTATCAGCCTTTTTTAGGACAACGAGGGAGAGGCAGAGGGAAACAAAGAGTCCGATTCCAAACACAACCCCAATCCAGAGGGAGCTACCACGGGCATCATTACCAACCAGACCCCCAACACCTATTAGAGACAAGAAACAGGCAATATTGGAAAAGCGGAATGTAATTCCCATCTTTAATTTATCATCTCACCAATTAGAACCCTCCGCTATAGACCTTCTATCCAAAGGCCTCTCTTTTGTTCCCCACACATCGGCTAATACATTTGAACTTTTCCAAGACATCTTTTCATTCTTTAGAAAAATCAGACTTAGCAAGTTCTTCGCGAACAATGAACAGAATACAGATTTAGACCCCAATGTGAGTAAATTAAGACTACCGTCCACATTCACTCCTACATTAGAGCAACTAGGACCAGAGGTATCAATTTTTGAAAACACGGTCCTCAAACAACTTGAGCAAGATTTAAAATTCATTCCCAAACCATCCTACAATCTGAACAAACAAGAATTCACAGCAGTGAAAAGTCTAATAGGAAATAAGCACTTAACAATAAAATGCTGCGATAAAGGTGGCGGAATTGTCGTCTTAGACACTGACGACTATAAAAATAAGATGCTCAATATGCTACAAGATAATACCTTCTACTCAAAAATACAGACTAACTCTATTTTTGAAATAGAAAAAAGAATATTAACTCTAACAACCCATGCCCTAGATGAAAAACATATTACAACCAAAGAATATGATTACCTCAATTCCTCAAAAAACAAAACGGCATGTATATATGGAGTACCAAAAATCCATAAAAGCCTCAATAACCCCCCATATAGACCGATAGTCTCCACTATCGGCACAGTCACAGAACCTCTATCTAAATATGTAGATAATCAGCTAAGACCCTACATCTCTCAAATTACATCCTATGTGCAAGATACAAGAGACATAATCAACAAAGTTGAACATCTCACTTTCAACAGCAACCATGATGTATTAGTGACCCTCGACATCGAGTCGCTATACAGTAACATCCCACAACAAGAAGCAATAGAGGCTACTGACTGGTTCATAGATGCATTTAAAATACCTTGCTCTAAACCATTCATTAAAGAGTGCCTACAAATCGTACTCACAGAAAATATTTTTTCATTTGGACATCACCTTTTTCGCCAAACGAAAGGCGTTAGTATGGGAGCATCTGTAGCCCCATCTATAGCCAATATCTATATGGCAAGATGGGAATCCAAATTTATTTACAATGAAGTAGCCCCCTTTTTCGAATCTGTGACCCACTGGTCCAGATATATTGATGACATCTTTTTTATCTGGACTGGTGGGGACGACACACTCCCTGAATTCATCCAATGGCTTAACCTAACAGACTCTCACCTGAAATTCACAAGTGACAGCAGCAATAATCAAGTCGAATTTTTAGATATCAACATCATTAATCGATCAGGACTACTAGAAGTAGATCTCCATATCAAACCAACTGCAAGAAACACCTTACTACATTTCCAAAGCTATCACCCCCGCAGCCAGAAACAAAGCATTCCTTTTTCACAATTCCTAAGAGTCAGACGGAATTGCTTAACCTTTCAGACTTTGACAAACAAGCCACCATCATGAAAACCAAATTTCTAGAAAGAGGCTACCCCCATCGCCTCATAAGAGAATCATATAAAAGAGCTAGATTCTACGACAGAGACTGCCTATTGCGAAAAGAGAAAATGCAAGAACAAAAACAATTGGTATGTATAACAAGGCATTCAACTTTGAATGCTAAAGTCAAATACATTATCAATAAAAATTGGCATATTCTGAATTGCAGCTCCACTAATACCACCAAACTAGAAAAACCTCTATATGCCCATCGCAGGAATAAAAATCTGAAAGACATCTTAGTACATTCTAAATTTGAAGATGGCAACACCAAACCCCAGTACATACAGAAATCCATTGATGGGCAACGCCCCATTAAAGGAACATTTAAATGTACTAATTGTAAATCCTGTGATCTCATCATTCCAGGTGAGACACTAATACATAATGGTTTTACAATTCAGGCAACACAGATGTGGAACTGCAAAACACAAAATGTAGTGTACCTTATTCTCTGCCCGTGCCAATTAGGCTACGTGGGAGAAACATCAAGAGCAATACAAACAAGAATATCCGAACATCGCTCAGCCATAAAAACTAAAAAACTGACAGCCCCTCTGGTAAAACACTTCTTAGAACTTCAACACAAACCAGATGACATCCGCTGGCGCATCTTAGAGAAAATCAATATACCAGATGAAACATATGGAACCAAAATCCGCAAGAAACGGGAAGTCTTTTGGATTTTTTCATTAAATACTTTTAAAAATGGTCTCAACAATGAATTACCGTGGGAAAATGCAATCATTTAAAGTACCCTTTAATCTGCTAACCCTCCCAAAACAATATGCTTTCACCCCTGATCCTAGTAACGATACATCATCACCATTAGGAAATCTTGCAATCCAAAAAAACTCTGAGAAATTCCCTCCCTCAAAAATAATATAATGAAGGAAGGGTTCTCCTTCCTAACTCTTTCCGTAGAACTTCCCCTGTAATCTAAATTTGAGCTGTATCAATTAATTCATTACTACAGCTACAGTACACCCCAACATAAAAAGTTTAAAACTCACTGTTCAGTTAATGGTAAAAACAACGATAGGCCTCTCATTATGTCACTAATGTGATACATGATATACTCCATCAATATGGGGGTTGTAACTGTTTGCCAGCTACACATATACCTTTTTAAAAACGATCTAGACGATAAAAGTATGAATCAAGACATAGGAGAGATTGCTACGTGTTAATGAATTCCGCTACGCGCCTCTTTTTTTCACATCGCGTTAGAACACGACTCGAAAAGCGATACACTGCACTGATAGGCTAACCACTTAAACACGCTGTAAACGTAGCCTAACGCCATTAGAGCTACGTAATTTGCACACGTTAGGCTCTAGAATTGCACCAATCAGAAAGCACCACTCATAAAGACGAACACCAATATATAGACGGAATACATTGATACATTGTTTCAACCATTATCCACAGAGCCCGGTCGACACCGATAACGCGTCTAATACAAAGGTAAGCCTGCTCGCTACTTAATATCACCTTAAACATTTGAAAATAAATTACGTGACTGAGCTACTAGGAGCAAGCTTGAGACTGTTAATATTTTAGATTTAAGCATAAGTTTGCACCATCTTTATATAATCGCCCATCACTCGCCTTGCGCGTAAACATAATGTGACCGCGTCCTCGTGTAATATACTAACATAGAATCGTAGAATATCACTAGAAACGACACGGTCTATTTTTTAGGCGCCTCTAACGCTAAAGTAAACCTGCTTAGATCCACCGATAGACATCTTCATATTTAATGCGACACGACCTAGCCCTGCTAACAACTATCAAACGCTGCATGTTTAAACAACGCCATTACGATATTTTTCGCGCATACACGAATCATATTAAAAGATTTGATTCAAATATCACCCAAAAGCGATACTCTTTTCCATTTGGCAGACTATTAGCAGCATATATATTATTTTTTTGTACCAACAACACAGAAATTATTCTGACCTCCACATCTTTCCCCCACACATTGTTTATCTTCATCTATGTTACTTCCCACTCCTAGGTTATATCATACCTGCGACGCCTCTGCTGCCACTGTTTTATATATCAACCATTTTTATCAAGACTCGGCACTTACAAGAATTTATTATATACCAGGTAATGCGGCAACCATATTAAACCATAAACTAAACCTCTTAATCTGATCTAAATATATATTACAGCCATCTGAACATCCTCGTGCTTTCATTCTCTTAGGTTTTAACACATATATGAACTGCTTGCAATGAAGTATTAAAGAACTGGCATCCATACGTAAAACTTCCACTAAATAAGGTAATGTAACAACGGCACTAACTAGTAACCCAGCTGTGCTGTTTCATTACCTTCTAAATATCAGCAAGCTATATATTCACTAATTCCTATCATCTTAGGTTGTGCTATTTTCATGGATTTATCGGAATGCAGAAATTAAAGAAATAGCCATCCCCTCCCAACACCAACTATATTTGAATGAATAAAACAACAATTAAGGTATTAACCAACTTGGACTGAACTAGAGTAAAGAAAATGGCTTCTAACAAAAACAGCTAACCATATGTTCTACATTAATAGGTATTCACCCACAAGAAAAATAACCTACCTAAATTCCTGGAAACCCTTCCTTTGAACCTTGAAGCACAGGTAGACATGCAATGAATTATCCTCTGTCCTAAACTAATGGAGAACATAACTATCTGCTCTATATCCTCTCGTTTCTCCTTCTTCCTGTGAAAATTACTACTAAGTAGCAATAGGCTGAAATGTTAAAGAATGGAATATACTGTTTTAATAGTTCTATTGTATCTGGAAGCTAGTGATGTCTCAGATATTGTTCTCTTCTTTTTGTGATCGAACTCAGTATTGTTATAAAAAAATCACAATTATAACCTTGTGATCGAAGGCATACCATATGTTTATTAAATCAAATTATTTAGTCAGACTTGAGATATGTTAAACTCAACATTAAGAGAAATTGTAACAAATATATTGGCAGTGACGAAATATGATTTAGAATTTTTATATTTGTTTTTACATTACAGGAATTGTGGCCTTATTTTTCCTGACGAAGGCGTTAACTACGCCGAAACGCGCGTCGAATAACATACAGTTGTGCCACCACATTTGTTTATTCTTCATTCCTATGTAACCCACAATCTATTTTATTATTTGTCATGATTTTTTACTATGTGTATAATAAATTTGTTTTTAATTGTGAATGTACTCAAAACTTATAATTAAAAAAGAATTACAATTTTCATTTTTTCGTTTCACTGCTTAAACTGTTCTGACTATTAGATAGAAAAGATTCACCACTGCTACTCACAAGAATTGCCTAGGTTGTTATTTTTCAAACGTAGACTGGAGTAGAGTACAGGGGCATGGGGTAGAGTGTAATAGCATACTGCAGAGTGGCATACATTGGAGTGGGGTCTAATAAAAAGGCGTAGAACAAAGTGGCATAGAGTGGAGTGCCATACACTGCAGTGGTGTAGAGAGGAGTAGCGTACAGTGCAGTGGAATACAGTGGAAAAGAGTAGAGTTGAGTGGCACCCAGTAAAATGGCATAGAGTGAAATACCGCATAGTTGAGTGGCATACAGTGGAGCTGCGTAGACTGGAGTGGCATACAGTGGAATTGCGTGCAGTGTAACAGAGTAGAGTGGGGAAGAGTGGAGTGAGATAGAGTGGAATGGTGTATAGTGAAGTGGCGCGGCATACAGATATATGCGAAATTTAGCATCAATGTCGATTATGGTGTACAGAGTAATGCAAAACAGCAAATTGCGCTGCCTTGCATTTCTCCAGATGTGTCAATCAACAGAAGGCCACGCATGGTGGCCTTGCATTCCTTTGTAATCTGACTTAAGTATTGCATTGCCCATGCAACACCATGAGTGATGCAAGGGTACCACAATCCAGTAATACAGCTAGGCCTTAGTTATATTTTGGGCCACGGTATACCGTGATAGCTTTGCAGTATACCGTGGTACATAGCAATGACAAGCCAGTATATAATTGGGTATTCGATATTTCTAGAGAATGAAAAGGCATCCATATTGTTTAAATACACTTTGGCTGTGTTCAGCATAAGGGCCTTAGATATAGGTAAGAAGTAGGTCCCTACCTATTACCACTTTACAATAGGTAATAGGTAATACCTAGGTAAGTTAAATGTATTACCACTACCTATTACCACTTACAAATGTGGTAATAGGTAGGGGAATTTATATTTTTTAATATATATTTTGAAATACGTTTCTAGCCATGTTCCGCTGTAGTTTCACAAAATATGGGGAAAGTTTGCTAAATTAACGCTGTGACAAATATCACTAAGTTTAAACGCCTTATCACTTAAAAAATACTTACCCTACTTAACTTTAGTATTATCATCTCTTCACCATACTCTATAATCCAGCCAAATTTCATGTAATTCCATTCATCCGTTTTCACGCTACGTCAAAGTCTATAAAATGCGTTGGTGGAAAAACACGTTTTGGGATCTCCTTTTATCTTTGCACCCCCTTACTGATTCACCACAAAAATGTACATCATCTCAAAATATAGAAAATGCCACAGGTCTGGAAAGAGTTGTGGTGATTCGCCAAATGGGTTGAAAATTATAGGGAGCTAATATATGAGGAATTGCAATATTTGGGAATATTAACTATAACTACAGAGTGGCAATCAGATTTAATGTGATTTCTTTCTTTTTATATATTATAGTTATTTACATAATCATGTGATCATAAATACATTTTAGTTATTCATGTAGTAATTCTGAAACTTTACATATGCACTCTACTTTATTCTTTGGGTTTCTTTGCTACTTTTAGTAGGATTGTGCTAAATATGAAGATCAAAGTGAATGAAAGCCAATCAATGTTGTTATAACAATTGAGATTCATATTTTTTTCCTAATGGCCAATTATGGCCTTCATATAGTAGTTTGTGTAGATCACTGCTAGGTCATTTTTTCATTTTGTTCCAGAGGAATAAATAAGGAAGATGTTTTGTGTTTGGCTTGTTGGGCACAGATGTATTTTGTGAGCCAGAAAGCATGCAAAGAAAACTTATGTAAATTAAGATGTATTCTAATTGTCATGCATTTGTTTATAGGGCTCCATTAGCATGTGACCATAAATGGGTCTTTCAGCTGTTCATGTAGCAAATCTGAAAATTTACATATGCAGTCTACTTTATTTTTTGGGCTTCCTTGCTTTTTTTAGTAGGATTGGGCTGCATATATAGGCCAAAGTGAATGTTAGGCAATTGTTGTTATTATTATAGAAATTGAGATTATTCTTTTTTCCTAGTGGCTGTTAGTCCTGGCATCCTCGGCGTGGTTTCCCCTGACTTTTTGCCTACTGATCTCCTGTTTTGCTGACTTCATTTTTGCTGCCTTTAGGATTCTGGGAACTTTATCATAGCTAACCCGTGCTAAAGTGCATATGCTCTGTACTGTAAACATGGTAACGTTGTCTTATCCACAATTGGCATATTTAATTTACTTATAAGTTCCTAGTAAGGTGCATTATATGTGCCCAGGGCCTGTAAACTAAATGCTACTAGTGTGCCTGCAAAAAGAACAACTGTTGGACAGAATGCTGAACAATGTCAAAAATTCACCACCATTACAGAAATCTGGGCCTAAGTCCACTGCTTTTTTGCTCACCATGCCATTCCAGTTTGGACCCAGCTATATGCAAATAAATCTTGACACTGCTCCCCGTGGGAACAGTCCAGCTGGAATGCCAAGTCCTCCCTGGACCCGAAAAATAAATCCTGGGGCATGTTTCGGGGTATCACCCCTCTCAACCAGTCTAGCTTGACCCCATTGGCATGGTGAGCACGGGATCCACGTCTGGGCATACCCATGCCATCTGGATTACTTTTTCCTAGAATCATTGTTCTATCATATGGCCTGATATCTATCTTTTCTTCATTGGGCACTTCTAGATGCAATATAATACCTGTTTGTAAATGTACATCTGTATATGTGGTCTATCGTGTCCTTACTTGATTCACTCAATTTTTCTTCCGTCCAGTGTCTATTTATGAGCACTCTTTTAAAAAATATAGACAATTCAGTTTTATAAGTAATTTGATCATTTTCACTCGCCTTACTTAGCGAACTAAGAGTCTGCCACGAGTATGACCTTTCCCTTAGTTACAGTGGTATGCATAATTGATTATTGAACACTGTATGCTGCCACCAATGCTGCGGGTAAACAAACTAACTCAATAATTTTCACTCACCTTACTTAGCGAACCAGGAGTCCGCCATAAGTATGACCTTTCCCTTAGTTACAGAGTGGTATGCATAATTGATTATTGAACACTGTTTACCAGCACCAATGCTGCAGGTATACATAAAATGGCTCAGGAGGAGAGCCTGTGAACACTGTTGGCTCCACTGCACAGTCGCACTACCTCGCCGGCTTGCGCTCTAGTGGCAATACTCTGATACACGTATGGGAATGCACATTCTGGACTATATCGGGGTGATTCCAGCATTCGTGGCGTCCTCGCAATAGAAGCAGACACAAAGCCAGCAGATCCCGTCTACACCAATTACAGGTGTCTCCTAGTAGGCAGTCCACCACTAGGTATTAAGTAAGTGCTCTGAGTCCCACGCTCCAGCTCAGGGGCATAACAAAACCTGATGGGGCCCCCCTGCAAAGTACATGAAGGGGGGCTCTCCACTCAGGGCTCTTAGAGCTATGAAGTGGCATAAAGAGGCATGTGAAAACTGAATGCATGGGCTTAGAAATGCACTGTTTTTTCGTCAGTCCTTCCCTACTCTCTAAAAGTAGTCTAGAAATTCTCCTTAGTACAGACTTCACCAACCACCGTGTTATGTCTTTAATCCTGAGTTTTAACGCCTGATTTTGTTTTTCTCTAGACCAAGGACTCTTAACATATGACATCTATTAGTATCAATGACAAACAAGTGACTCTGACTCGTACATCTTTTTGACCTCATTGTCTTATGTAGTATTTCCTTTATGTTGATTGTACACACTTGTATGATTTATTGTCTTTGTATAATGTGTGTGTGATGTAAAGCGCTCTGTCACCCTACATGATAAGGAGCGCCTGTTGGCCTGAATGAAATCACAGGTAGTGACATCATATGACCTTTGACTCTGAATTTTCTGAGGAGATCATGTCACATGACCTTAACTCTGGTGATAACACAATAAGTGACATTACTGAAGTTCTATAATTGCTGTCTGATTATATAACAACGCAACACATGCACATCTATTTTAGATACCACATATATTAGGGTGATGCATCATCTTTGAAAGTTGTGGGGCATAATATTAGCCCTGAATTGTAGTGACCGAGTAAAGCATGTGAGCCAGAGCTCTCCTAATAGGGTTCGGGGGCTGCCCCTGAGAACATTTTGAAAAAATTGGGGTCAAATAGTGCATTTTAAAGGAAACTTTCACATAACTTTTCTACAAAGCTATAGTCTCTGAAAGGACACGTTAAATATCCAAGTCCTCAAATGGTGTGCCAAGCCAATGGAACCAGACACTCCCCTGGAGTTGACACCATTTTTTCAAACTGTGCTATGGGTGCCCCCACATATCAAAAAATACCTCAATTGTGCAAGGGCCAGCATTTTGTCATGGGTGCCCTCTTAGGCCAAAAATGACAAACAATATACCAGAGACAGAATTTTTTATATTAATGCCATCCTTATAACATGAGTGACACTTACGTCAGCAATTACCTCATTATGTCAGGGACAGCATTTTGTAGTGGTTCCTCCTTTCATGCATTCCTGTTGCCCTCATGTGTGACAATAATTACCTCCAATGTGACTGTGCCAGCATTTTGACACAGATGCTCCCATGCCAAAAATGTCCCCAAGTATGCCTGCTGCAGAATTTTTCCCTCCGTGCCCTATATGCCACCAATGACCTCTCATATGCCAGTACCAGTATTTTATCATTAAGTCAAGAATTACCTTCAGGACTAATTACCTCCAGCATGTAAATACCACTATTATACTGTTATGCCAACAACTACATCCAGTATGCCACTACCTTCTTACAGATGCCTGTCATGCTAAGAATTGCCTCAAGTATGTCAGTGCCAGAATTTTGCCATGGGTGCCTCCATCAACAATTACCTTCAGTATGCCATGGCAAACAGCAGACTCACAAGCATATTATCACAATCTTCATCAGGCTCATTTACGTCCACTTACTCACTTATTCTCACTCACACTCACTTATTCATTTTGACCAAATTGTACTCATTCATTGTCACTCACTATCTTGCACACACTCTTACTCTCACTTCCTAACTCTCACTCACTTTCGCTTTTCACTTGCTATGACTCACACATGGCAAGTCAGTCAAATTACACTTTCTCTGTATGACTGAGTCATACTTTCACTCAGGCATTCTAAATCGTTTTTTTCACACCCACTTACTCATTGTCTCTCTCCCTCATTCTCACTCACATTGATTCTCACACTCTCTAGCCCTTCCTCACTCAACCATTCTCTCACTTGCAGTCACTCTTACTCAGTCTCGCTTAAACTGACTCACTCATACACACTGACTCTCACACATTGTCACACACAACCTGTCATTGACTCTCACTCTCATTCACTCTCACATTAATTATTACACACACACAGGCACACCCAGCCACTCTCTCTCACACAAATGCACTCTCACAAGCAGTCACACTACATACATGTAAAAACATTTTGACCTGCCTTAGCTGCCAAGAAGGCCCCATTCCAGCTAATTGTACTCCATTTTTTATTACACTGATAGTGAATAACATAATGTTATTCACTATTAGTGTAACAAAAAAATGATAGAAAATCAGGAGAGTAAAGCCCCAACTGACGCCATAAGAACAAGCAGCTCCGAAGTTTCTGGCACTGATTTTGACATCTCGGAGGCCAAAGATCACAAAGAGCCAGGGTTCACTGCTGCAACTCCTGGTGACCCTTAAATGACGTGAGATAGATAGATAGATAGATAGATAGATAGATAGATAGATAGATAGATAGATAGATAGATAGATAGATAGATAGATAGATAGATAGATAGATAGATAGATAGATAGATAGATAGATAGATAGATAGATAGATAGATAGATAGATAGATAGATTCAGCTCACAGCTCCATCGGGTAATCGTACCCGTAACAGAAGACAGCACTCACGGGGGAAGAGTTCAGAAAGTTTTATTTCATGAACTCCGGGCAAGCAAGACGCGTTTCGGCACTTAGCCTTTGTCAATTTCTGCACGAAAACGCCGCGGACATATTTTATTTATATATATACACATTCATTAGTGGTATCCGGTATTGCAACAGAAAAAGGACCATTCATAAAACGGCACCAGTTCTTATCGTTCCGCCATCTTTAAATGCCTAAAAGCGGCACTTGAATGCAATATAGCATTTCTTCAACATTGCAACGTAAATTAATCGTTAATGGCAATTCATACTAGCCCTAGATGGGCGAAACCAATTACTCATGATAAATTCATTACTACTGTTGTCATTCTAAGAACCAAAATCACGCCCACAGATGGGCCTATGATTCTGCATTCTACCAGAAATACCATGACACAACATCTTAATATAATGTGAGCAATCAACAACAGCTAAACATTTCTCATATATTTCAAAATGTTCTTAAATCAAGCCATAAAAGAATTAGAAAGAGATTCAGAAATTTAGAATTTTAACATCTTCTGATTGCATATTCAATGTTTTAACATATTTATCCTAAATGTACAGCAAGCTCCTCACTGCTATTCAAACCCAGTGGACTCTTACATTGCAGATCTATAATATAGTGGGATTCTAAACGCCTTAATTTCTGTATCCTGTCTCCACCCCTAGGGTTGGACTGTACATGATCTAGACAAAAATACGTCAAAAGATCCCTATTCCGGCAATGTGTCTTATTGTAATGCCTCGCCACCGGGTATGATTCGTCAACATTGTTAATCGCCCTCATGTGTTCTAAAATCCGTATCTTAACCGGATGAATTGTGCTTCCAATGTAACGAAGACCACATGGACAAAACAAACAATAAATAGCATAAGGAGTGGTGCACGTGAGAAACTTAGTAATCTTTCTTGGTGTACTGAGACCAGGGACGTCATACGACAAAGTGTGCTTACTTTTTTTGCAGGCTTTGCACTTCCCACATGGATAAAATCCATTGAGTGCTTTAAAAGATGCCTTACCAGACTCTACATTGTGGTAACTATGGACCAGATGATCTCTCAATGACCTTGCTTTCCTGAAAGCGACTAAAGGATTCGATGGTAAATCCTCTCTTATAGTATGGTCAGTAAGAAGAATATGCCAATTTTTTCGCAATATTCTTTTAAGTTGATTAGCATTTTCAGAAAAGGTAGTGATCATACGAAAAGTCCCATTAGCAGAGGGTTGAATTACCTGCAGTAGTTTTCCGATAAAGTCTAGTATGCAACTGCCCATCTATTACATACACTGTCAGATCTAAATAGTTGATCTCCTCAGTACTCACTTCACCTGAGAATCTCAGGTTAACGTCATTGCAGTTCAAAACATCAATGTATGACTTTGCCAAATTTGGTGAACCATCAAACACAATGAACAAATCGTCAATATAACGATGCCATGCCTTTATTCTCATGTTCCAGATATATATATATATATATATATATATATATATATATATATATATATATATATATATATATATATATATATATATATATATATATTCACTACTCATAATTCCACTTATGTTTATGTCCTAAGATGTGGAGATTTGAACAGCAAATATATCATTACTTTACAATACAGTAGTAGGTTTCTATAACAGATGCAACATTATTGTAGGTTGATATGAACGACCTCGTTAGTGTCTTCAATAGGCCATGTAAAGTAAATCTTCCTGCACCTTATCCCTCTTGCATACAAATAAAAACTGACATGCCGGACATACATTGTGAAGTGCTCTACATCGACTAGCTTTAAGGGAGATCACTTTCATAATAATTTGCTATTTTATTTAACAGTTCATATCTGATGTTTCCAAGCGCAGCACAGGTGTTGATAGTATCCAAGCCAGTTGTATTCAATTCATAGCTCTCTGAAGTTTTAGAGGTTGCTGATTTTGGTACGGCTCAATCTCGAGACTCATAGAAGCAGTGTAGCTCACTGAGCCATCTGTCTGGCTATTTAACACATCTCAGGACATGGTCTAATTAATAAAAGTTACTCTGGCCTGCCACCACTCACTTGATGCGGGTTCACGTGGCATTTTACTCAAAGGATAGTGAGCCTGGATAAATTTATAACCCGACTGCACATTGCATGGATCTTGGGGGGGCAATACGTTTTTACTATCGGAAAACTTGAAAATATAAACCCAACAGTTTGCTGTGAATGGTCTTCACCACATGGCAGTGAGAAAACATTTTTAGCCTCATGGGGGTAAACAAACAGGAAAATCCATTGACCTCAACTTTCAGCAAATAACATTCACCAGCATTTATCCATTGCCCACCTGACCCCTGCCCATGTGCTATACTCTGAAATTACGTTGAAGCATTGACAACTATGGCACACTTCACTTAAAAGAAATATAGTCACCACCAAAGCTTCAGCAAGGATACTCTGAGACACAGAAATGAGAAATGCAAGTACACAGGCAGCAAGTCTTGAAGTAAAATGCAACTGGCTTGGAAAAGACCAAGGAGGTAATTTAATTCTGTAACATTCTCTTCTCACCTACATGGCCTCAGCAAGACCCTTCCTAGGAATGCAGCTTCATAGAGACAACAGCAATGTAGAAAGAAATAACCTTTTTGCATTTTGACCGACGACCAGCCCCTAAGTGGACGCCAGGGGCATCCATCCAGCAGTTGTCAAAATGCAAAAAAGGGTATTACCTATTTCTTCTAACATGACACGTGTAATCGATTCACCTCATGTACTAAGGTGAAGCGATTCTGTGTGTCTTGTTCAAAGAAAGAAATACCTTGGGCCTCTTGTGCATTTTGACTACCACCCAGAGGGTCCCACATGTGACTAGGAGCTCGGCACCCCCGCGCCGCGGGGGCTTCGGGCCTTACGTTACACCACTGCTCCAGCTGGGCCACCTTTAGATTAACTACATGCTATCACTACGTGTGTACTATGTGTTAGTAATTTCCCGTTCTCCTATTGTTACCCATACAGTCTCCCTATTCGCCAGCCCACATGACAGCACATCTTGATAGGTACTGCTGCCTACGTGGGTAACCAAGTTAAGGATTCCTCCAGCAGGCAGCGGCACACCGGACTTGAGTGAGTACCTTTTCCTTCCTAAACGTGAATACTGCACCCCTGGTAATTAAATTTAGTACCAAGTCTGTCACTGATTTGTTTCAGCCGCTTGCTCATATCTGGTTGTATGTACCGTCATACACACTTCTTCAGCCCATGTGAGTCATCGCCATCCGTTTTTAAGTCCTCTTTTAAAGGCTGTAGAAATTCCTTCCTTCCTTGTAGCATGCAGGTTTTAAATTGCAGGTGACAACTTAATTGATCCTTGTGACAGGACACATTTGACCCTACCACGCCACTGACCCTCCTCTTTTGTCCCCCTTCCTCTCACACCTTACCACTCTTCCCTCTTTGCTTTGCTTTTTTATTTTTTACCCTCACCCCCCTTTTATTTAGGGACCCATAAGATTAGTAAAATTACCTTTCTTTCTTCTAGGGCTAATTGATGGTCCGTGTTTGTGCGTCATCCCTAACGGGACGACTCCTACACTTACCCAAAAGGCAAGTCTTCATTACCATACCATACTTAAGTATGCAGGCTTTCCAAACCCCGCATCTAATCTCGATGTTTTTCTAATTTTGTTAGATACTATGTGGTCACACGCCTTATCCTGATGATGACCTCTCATCTATAGAGGTCGAAACACCACAACTGTAGACATACCGACTCTTTTTACTATATAAAAATAACTAACGGAATCATGGTCCTGTTTTTGTTAGTTGATGCAAATTTGTTATCACTCAGTTGTCACTGCACGTTCTTTCACCCAAATGTGAGCACGGGATCTTGTTCAACACTATCAGAATATGATATGCTCCAAATAATATGTACAAAGCATATGCAATGAATAAATTAATTGCATCATAAACACCGTTCTCGTGCCTGCCTTTACATTTGCCCTGGTATATTACAAATTTTCTGGTCAAAATTTATATAGACCAACTTTTCTCTTGTTTACATGATTTATGCCTCATAGTGAGCCACTGTTCTTTACAATACGGTTTATTACACCAGGTTCTCAAACCTTTATGGGTTTTGCCTTGTTTTGTAATATATACCTCTTATAATAAACACACAAAAACGATGCAGTTCTGCTAAATCCATTATCACTCCTTTGCCACTAGTGGACAGTCACTACAACCTTCCCAGCCAGAACAGATACAGAAAAACACTGGGAAAGGCGGTCAATAACTAGGAGTGTCTGAGCCATCCAGCACGAACTGGGGAAGAGGTGAGCCCCTTGCCTACCTGAAAGCTACAGAGAGCACCAGAGCAGTGGCGGCTGCTCCAAACTGGAAGAGGTGCAGCAATGCGAATGGGAGTTCAGGGTGGGCAGTGAGGGGAAAAAATAAAACAACTTACCTTCACCTGCGGCTGACGCCTCGATGCTCCTGTCCCGACGCTGGTCACGCTGCACAGGCTCCCAGGGGCCAATCACAGAGCTGCTCTCATGCTGGGAATATTATTTATCAGCACGAACGCAGTGCTGTGATTTGCGGGAACGGCTGACTTGGTGCTCGCTCAGGCACAGGGCACCTGCAGCTTTTCTCCAACCCGGCAGTACAATACAGCTGGGTTGGAGAAACCAAAGTGTGCATGTCTGTTTGGCCGGACTAAGACAGCCAGCCAAACTAACATGCGCACTTTTAAGTGCCCACCTCTCATCCCTACTGTGGTGCTCCATCACGATGGCCCCACCCACCCCGGCCCAAACGTCGGCTAGCAATGGTAAGATTAGCAAATAAAAAAAATGTTAATAAAATGGTTTTATTCTCATTCTATTTTTCAGTGGAGCGACGCTCCTCCGCCAAAACGGAGGAGCCGCCCCTGCCCGGAGGAGCGCTACGAGAACGAGTGCTGGCTTGTCACGGAGTGCATATTTCTTTTGTTGAAATTCAAGTTTTAAGACCCTGAGAATGCTAAGCTGGCATCACAGAGAAGTTGTTTTTCACGTCCCATGAACAAACTCGCTAGGAATGTCCATTTATTGACGTCAATCTGATGAAGCCCTTTCTTACCCTGTGGTTTGAGTCCCCCTCATATTGCTATAGTAACTCAAGGCAGAGTGCCTCATTGGTTATAGGGAGAATTCCAACAGAGAGTTTCATCTTAAAGTCTTGGAAAGCAGAGACACAACAATTTTAAGCAGGCCTTAAAAACACATCTTGCCACATTGAGTAGTCAAAGCATAAAATAGTTCAATGATAATGAAAAATAGAACCAAAGACAGCAATTTTCATTCACATTTTTCCATTTTCATTCTACAAAACTAAACAGATTTCAAAGAGTTCTAAAGGGGTGTAGGGGAGAGTAAACGAATTAGGGCTTTATTGCAAGATTTAAAATCAAACAGCATTTTACGATTCATTTACAAATAGTTTGGCTTTACAAGAGACTTCTGTCAAACGCTTGTAGCTTCCCATCACGGCAAATAATAGGGAATATCAGGTACCACAAATTCCTTTACCAATAAATAACATGGCAGTATCTGAGCCCACGCCCTGCAGCAGATGCATTGATACACTGGACTGGCTGCCTGTTGAAATCTCTGGGGACTTCAGGGGATACTTTAAAGCTGATTAAGGTGCGTGGGAGTGCTCCGACAATCAAAGTAATTTCTTTAGATCGAGTCAAAAAAGTACATTTCAAAAGCACATTTTTAGTGTTTAAATATCAAACAGGTTTCTATTTATTCAAGTTGTGTAGTTTTCACAGGACTTTAGAATCCTTAAATCTTTGGGTCCATAAGGATGTCAATTTGCCCATCAGTCTTTACAGCTAAATGTATGCCTCAAAGGACATTTTAAACATTTATCCAATTGATTATGCAAAGTAGAGAAAATGTTTTATGCCTCAGAAAAAAAGGAATAGTAGGGATGTATCATATAGTAGTACAACGACTTAAAGTGTGTTTATTAGAAACAAGGCATCATTTACTAAAATAAAACTTCAAGGACACCGGGACCTCACAGTATTTTCCCACTGTAGAGATAGTGGCAGAAAAATTATGTCCATTTAAATATTGTGCCAAAATAACAAACGTCCTGCCGTTGCAATTCACAAACAATTTCGGATGCTTACCCACAACTGTGACAACTTCAAGTGTGCTCACTATTAAAAAGAATAATCTACCTTGTATATCCATGATGAGAGTGAGCAGGTCTGGCCAGCCTTCCACCCCTCACCCATGCCTTCTAGTGCTACGTTTTTGATTCAGTAACACAATGATGCACAACAGACAGCTCTATCCAAGGCCGGGCTGGCTGTACAGGGAATTTGGCGTTTCCTCATAAGGCTGGAAGGGTGGTGGCCGGTTTTGTAGCAGTGCAGCAGTTTTAAAAGCACTGCAAAGTTTCTTGTATATTCAGCAGCAATAAAAGTGTCAAGTTAACTCTGGTGATTAATTTTCCTGCTGTAGAGAGATGGGAGTTTTGTCTAGTGGCAGTTTTGACTTTTAAGGCAGCACAGCGGGTGGATATGCTTGCTGTAAGGAACGTGTACCCTGCATATCAAAGAACAATGTTTTATGTGCATAGCTCAGTGGGATACTGCTGTTACACAGATTCTCTTGTTGCTGGGCAGTTCATAAGTTACAATCGTAATCTAGCACAGTGAGCTATGAACTGCCATTAAAGAGCTGCATGCAAGCTGCATGGTACAGGTTAGAAAGTTATGTTGTCCACCAGTTTTTCAATTATCATGATGTTGCTAAAAAAAGGTTTGGGGGGAAATAAATTATTATTAAAGTCAAACCTCACCATTGAGTTATTTTCTGAATCCCAAGTTTGTGCTCCTCTAGACTAAGCGCTCTTAAAAGGTGCATACCAGTATGGATCACATGTGAATCCTAAACCTTGTAGTGACTTTTGCCATAAGTAAAATGTTCTATACACGGATTTACACATGTATGATACATTGCCTCTGTATGTGTGCGTGAGATGCAAAGTGCTTCGACACCCTACACTGGTGTAAGAGGTGCTATACTAATAAAATACGTGTGAGAGAGGGACTATGGAGAGATGAGAGGCACTGGTGGAGGGGGGGGATAGTGAGGAATCATTGAAGGGCCCCAACAAAGATTGTTGTATCCTAGTGCACAGTAAAGTCATAATTTACTATTCTTTAAAAGCTAATGCAATTGAATATCTAATGACAAATGTGTTGTAAAATGCACCATTTCCCCCCAAATTTTCTTGGGGAGTTATGGGTACCCCCGCCCCCAAAACACCCCTTAGTTGTGGTTCAGCACAGCTCGCTGCATTCGCTATGCACCGTACAGAGCCTGGTATGACCACATTTTCCAGGGCTGTATTGGGCCCTCTTATGGGTAGTTAGAGAACTCATAAGCACGTGGGACTCAATCCTGAACCTTGCATGCTTCTGAACTCTATATTAAATCGTGTGAGTGAGGCCTTCCTTGCACGTGTTTTAGCATCTGCCAGAGGGATGCAAATATGGCCTTCGCCAAAGTTTGTCCGGCGCACGCAATTGCCACTTTGAACCTTCGTTCTCCTTCACAGGCATCAGTAATTATCCCCACTGGTGAAAACTTCAGCAAAAGAATCAAACACCTGGGGAGGCAGGAAGAAATACATCAAAGCGGTAACACTTTACAAAGACATTAATATTACAATTTCAGACGAACAGGGTCCCAGCATGCTGCGACAGCAGCACATCTTAAGAATACTTTCCTAGTAATAGTACTCGTCTCAGAATACCATGACAAAACATAACGGCACCACAGAAATATAATACTTATTGAATACAGAAGCCTTGTGAAAAAAAATGTTCTCGAGTGTGCTGTTCAAGGGCCTCCCGAATGGCGTGCCATGAGAACAACCGTTCGGGTGGCTACACTAGGAAAGAATTGCAGTTATGAAAAATGCCGGAAGTTAGTGATCTATGAGGAATAAGGCCTGAGCATAATGCCCTTCATACTGTCTGGAGAAAGGAATGCCCCTCGAGTGTTCTAAAAGGCAGGTTCATCGCCCTATAACAGTTTGTCAGGGGGGAAATGCCCTAGGATATTCGACGTTGAAAAGAGACTTGTTTTAATTCACCCGTGTCAATTCACCATGATAATTTGGGATTAAGAATAAGGACTACAAAAATCGGATTTTTACCTCCGCACAGTGTTTCTATGCAGGGGCTTCATGCTGAAGAAACAGAGTGTGAAGCGGGTCAAGAGTGAGAGATTACTGGGTCTCGGGGAACTCATAAGTACTCTATAACTAGCTTAGAATACTGAGCCAGAAAGAAAACACATTACCTCGAGGGTCATCGTTCGTGCCTCCTCGTCCTCAAAGGCTGCAGTGACCTTGTGCTCCAGTATACACTGTGAGGGGGCTAGGTGTGTGGGTACAAGGTTTAGGTTCGAGGGGCTCCATTTCTAACTTCTGGGCTGGGTGTGGTAGCCCACTGGGCACAACCACCATCTCTGAATCGTTCTAGGAGATGGGGCAAGAAGAGGGGTCAGTCCCTTAACCTGATCACTTGGGCCACTCGGCCCCCTTTTGGACCCAGCGACCCCCTCCCATGAAATATGCAGGGTCCCTTGTTGGATAATAATAGGCCCCAGTTTGAGTTGCTATAAATCCCCATCACCCTCAGACACGCAGGCAAAAACCTATCTTTCATACACCAGTATCAATAAGCAAGCATGTTAGAGAAAGATGACATGCTGTCAACGTTCATTTTGGTCAAGACAGGCTTGGTAGAAGTCTTGCTTATTTCAGCGTTAAATTGGTAACCACCTGCTTGTCCTCACTAATCCGTTCCAGCTGAGTCTCTCCTTCAAGCCCTGATTCTGCGCTGTGGTGAGGTTACCCCCATCCTTCCTTAATGTTACCCCCGCATCCCAAATCTCTTTGGGTCACAGACCACCCCCTACACCAGTCCCTTTCGTGAACAGTTATTGATACCAGACAGTTTAATCATTCCCCTCCGCCCTCTGGACCTCCTACCGTAGCTCAGGCGAGAGAGATACTCACCTGCTCTGTTGCACTGCAGCTCTCTCGGGCGAGAGAGATACTCACCTCCTCTGTTGCACTGCAGCTCTCTGGGGCGAGAGAGATACTCACCTGCTCTGTTGCACTGCAGCTCTCTGGGGCGAGAGAGATACTCACCTGCTCTGTTGCACTGCAGCTCTCTCGGGCGAGTGAGATACTCACCTGCTCTGTTGCACTGCAGCTCTCGGGTGAGTGAGATACTCACCTCCTCTGTTGCACTGCAGCTCTCTCGGGCGAATGAGCTACTCACCTCCTCTGTTGCATTGCAGCTCTCTCAGGCGGGTGAGATACTCACCTGCTCTGTTGCACTGCAGCTCTCTCGGGCATGTGAGATACTCACCTGCTCTGTTGCACTGCAGCTCTCTGGGGCGAGAGAGATACTCACCTGCTCTGTTGCACTGCAGCTCTCTGGGGCGAGAGAGATACTCACCTGCTCTGTTGCACTGCAGCTCTCTGGGGCGAGAGAGATACTCACCTGCTCTGTTGCACTGCAGCTCTCTGGGGCGAGAGAGATACTCACCTCCTCTGTTGCACTGCAGCTCTCTCGGGCGAATGAGCTACTCACCTCCTCTGTTGCATTGCAGCTCTCTCAGGCGGGTGAGATACTCACCTCCTCTGTTGCACTGCAGCTCTCTCGGGCGAGTGAGATACTCACCTGCTCTGTTACACTGCAGCTCTCTCGGGCGAGTGAGATACTCACCTGCTCTGTTGCACTGCAGCTCTCTCGGGCGAGTGAGATACTCACCTGCTCTGTTGCACTGCAGCTCTCTCGGGTGAGTGAGATACTCACCTCCTCTGTTGCACTGCAGCTCTCTCGGGTGAATGAGCTACTCACCTCCTCTGTTGCACTGCAGCTCTCTCAGGCGGGTGAGATACTCACCTCCTCTGTTGCACTGCAGCTCTCTCGGGTGAGTGAGATACTCACCTGCTCTGTTGCACTGCAGCTCTCTCGGGCGAGTGAGATACTCACCTCCTCTGTTGCACTGCAGCTCTCTCAGGCGGGTGAGATACTCACCTGCTCTGTTGCACTGCAGCTCTCTCGGGCGAGTGAGATACTCACCTGCTCTGTTGCACTGCAGCTCTCTCGGGCGAGTGAGATACTCACCTCCTCTGTTGCACTGCAGCTCTCTCGGGCAAATGAGCTACTCACCTTCTCTGTTGCACTGCAGCTGTCTCGGGCGAGTGAGATACTCACCTCCTCTGTTGCACTGCAGCTCTCTCCGGCGAATGAGCTACTCACCTCCTCTGTTGCACTGCAGCTCTCTCAGGCGGGTGAGATACTCACCTCCTCTGTTGTACTGCAGCTCTCTCGGACGAGTGAGATACAGTGCTTTAAATAGGCCGGTACTGTCCGGTACGGAGTACCGGCACTTTTCAATTTTGAGAGGGAGAGTACCCGCACTTCTGAAGAGAAATGCAATACTTTTCATTGGAGAGTACCGGTACTTCTCAGAAACAAGCAGGTACTCTGGTACAGAGTACCTGCCCTTCTATTTTTCCATGTCAAGTACTGGAGATACTCACCTGCTCTGTTGCACTGCAGCTCTCTCGGGCATGTGAGATACTCACCTGCTCTGTTGCACTGCAGCTCACTCGGGCGAGTGAGATACTCACCTCCTCTGTTGCACTGTAGCTCTCTGGGGCGAGTGAGACACTCACCAGCTCTGTTGCACTGCAGCTCTCGCAGGTGAGTGAGATACTCACCTCCTCTGTTGCACTGCAGCGCTCTCAGGCGAGTGAGCTACTCACCTGCTCTTTTGCACTGCAGCTCTCTCGGGCGAGTGATACTCACCTGCTCTGTTGCACTGCAGCTCTCGCAGGCGAGTGAGATACTCACCTGCTCTGTTGCACTGCAGCTGTCTCGGGCGAGTGAGATACTCACCTGCTCTGTTGCACTGCAGCTCTCTCAGGCGAGTGAGCTACTCACCTTCTCTGTTGCACTGCAGCTCTCTCGGGCGAGTGAGATACTCACCTGCACTGTTGCACTGCAGCTCTCTCAGGCGAGTGAGATACTCACCTGCTCTGTTGCACTGCAGCTCTCTCAGGCGAGTGAGCTACTCACATGCTCTGTTGCACTGCAGCTCTCGCAGGCGAGTGAGATACTCACCTCCTCTGTTGCACTGCAGCTCTCTCGGGCGAGTGAGATACTCACCTGCTCTGTTGCACTGCAGCTCTCTCAGGCGAGTGAGCTACTCACCTGCTCTGTTGCACTGCAGCTCTCGCAGGCGAGTGAGATACTCACCTTCTCTGTTGCACTGCAGCTCTCGCAGGCTAGTGAGATACTCACCTTCTATGTTGCACTGCAGCTCGCTTGTTATTTGGTTAGTGGGGGGCAGCCTTTGGCAAACATGATCTTTAGGGCCCCTAAGCCCCCTTTCTGTACAGAGCCCTGGCCACAATGTGACAATTCCAGCACACCCCCTTTAGCGCTCTTTTGATGGTGTTTCTGTTACCACCTCTTCCCCACCCCCTTCCCGGCGCTGCACTTTCTTGATGGGGAAGGTGGCGCCATCTTACCTACAGTACCACACGCACCTCACGGACTAGCACCGGCCCGCTGCCGTTTAACTGCCCTTGTCCCTCTATGGTCTGCCGCAGTGGCTGGGCCTCCCATTTTTTCACTTTCCTTATAAAAGTGGGGTGTACTGTATGTCATTTCATTTCATTTCATTGAAATGAAATGACATACAGTACACCCCACTTTTATAAGGAAAGTGACATAATTGTAGGTGTACTAACACATAGGGTAAAAGGAGCGGGGCACAGTATAGGCTCATTAACTATCTCCAAAACTGAGTTCAGGGTTTCACACAGTCGCACCGACAAGGCTTGCCAAGCATCTGCCTGTGTGAGGCGCCACCTCTCTCACTCTCTGCCTCACACAGGCAGATGCTTGGCAAGCCTTGTCGGTGCGTCTGCGTGAAACCCTGAACTCAGTTTTGGAGATAGTTAATGAGCCTATACTGTGCCCCGCTCCTTTTACCCTATGTGTTAGTACACCTACAATTATGTCACTTTCCTTATAAAAGTGGGGTGTACTGTATGTCACTTTGATAAACGTGAATATTCACACAAAAAAGTAGCCACATTAGGGTTGTCTGAGAGATAGGGTTTGTGATATGCCAGGAAGTGTGGCGCCTTGCTATGTTTGCGTTGTGTATGTTCACTATGTATGTAACATGGTACAACCAGGATAGGGGAAGTACCCTATAACCCCTATGTGTGTGTGGGGAAAAAACCCGCACTCTTTGAGAGAAACAAAACCCCGGGGACACGTTATTGGGTAGATATGCTTAATAGCAGAGTCTGTGATATCACAAATATTTCCATTAAAGGTCCATTCAAGGTTTGTGGAAAGTCTTCAATTAGTTTAATCTTTATCATTGACAAGCAGAACCAGCCAACACGTGTTTCGTCACAGTAGGAAGTATCCTGTGACTTCTTCAGGGCTGTAATGCAACACGTAGGAATTTCTATGCAACTGCCTCTCCGGTGATAATTCCAAACCGGCTGGTCTAAGTTTGGTAATGGAAAGTCTTAATCAATCTTAGGGTTAAGAAAGCAGAAAAACCGGTGTAACGGAGATCCTGAGAGGAAAGTGCCTGTGCAATATGTTGCGCGGCGGGTATGCCGTCAAGTACCGGAAGACCGAAGATCCTAGAACTGCAGCATTTCATAAGCGCTTGTCAGGCGGGTGCGCCGACAACCGCGACCTTTAGCGTGTACGCTGATGTGAGGCACAGGCACTGGTTCACCTCTTTTCCGGAAGTGGGGTTGCCATAAAACAAATACTTCTGCAATTCTAAGTTTAACTCAGGACTCCCACATCTCCATATGACTTCACGGCTGAGCAGGTGAGTGTAGAGTCGGGGTAGTGCAGAACATCGAGCTGCTCACAAGTGCTCATGGAGAAGAAGGGTGCAGCCTGGCACAGGCAATGCAGCTTTTAATGGGTTCAGAGTAGTCACTTCAATAGGTCTATTTAAAAGCTCTTTACAATAATTAAGATCATCTGATAAGTGTACAAAAATAAAAACAGATCTATGTAATTTATATAATCCTGAATTACTGCTGACAGTATCGCACTTCTGATCCCCAGCAGTTCCTTAATGGGACAAATAACCACTAAAATAACGGCATTTTTCAAGGAGGTTCCTGCTAAGAATGTTCATTACAACTTGTCAGAGGAAGGAGGCGCTCTACAAGTGCCACAACACTGCAAAATGCAACAAGCATCACGACCAAAAGGAGAAGAAAGGCAAGATGCACGTAGTTTATAAAAGTAAAATTAAGAGAGTGATTTTGTCTGGTACTCGAATATACATGCCACAGACATCGTTAACAACCCGTCCCGACGTGCAGTCCTTAAGCGTTAGTTGTGTGTAAATTGCTTTATCACGTGCTGTGGCCACCACCACACCTTTAAGGCACATTAAGATAACCAAACTTAGAAAAATAATTATTGGCTTCAGTGATGATACCAAGCAAAACATCATAAAACAAAGTCATCCACTTAAGTTTTTTAAGCCAATGGCAGATGTCTCCTAAGGCTATCAGACAATCACAGACGCTTTTGTCGCCATTTGTGGCCTATCAGGGTAAAGCGGTTTTAAAATGAAGCTGGACAGCGGATCCATACCAAACAATTTCAAAATAAAACAAGGAAGAGCCCTCACTGACATTGACAATTACTTTAACTTAAGTGAAAAAATGTGTAACGGTTATAGGTGAGACAACAGGTACCACATGGACATCAACATCAAGGACAAAAGTATCAAGAGTGCAGCAGGTGCTGTGGCACTGAAGTCTAGAAGTATGAATGCCAATTGCTCCCCAATTATGGCTGTTTTTTACTAGCCAAATGGGCTTGGTTGGAATCTTCCTAGCCTCCGTTACATACCATTACAGCCTGGGGGGCTGTAATGGTATGCAAGATCTGTCACATGCATTGAACAGCTGCAATGCATGAACTGGTAGAGCTGGCGCCCTTTTTCCTTCAGAATCATGAAGTTCTCATGACGAATAAGCTAAACAATATGGCAAGAATGCATGGAGACCAAGGGGAATGTTATAATGCAGAGGAAAGATATCCCGCAGGCCAGTGTGGCTGTGTTATGACAGCGCAGTCAACACACAACGAGTTGAGTCCAGTTCTGGAGCCTTCCTCTGACATGCTGTGCCCTTTTCTGGAGGTCACCCTCCTTTCCATTTCTGTTCTCGATACCTTCCATTCCCTCCCTCTCCTTTGAGATTTCAACTTAACAGGTCAACTATGTACTCGTGTTTTTATTTGCAATGGGGTACTTGAGGTTGAGAATTTCTAATATCAAATTCAAACTACAAATGCCAGCATGAAAAAGAAAATACGTAGTGGTAAGCTCCCTGCATCCCACTTAAGGCAACTCCAGACCTCTGCCCTTAGCCTCTGTCTCCCTACCTTGCTTTTTCTACTGTCTCCTCTCTGTCCTTCAAGGTATTCGCCCTGCATCTCTCCCCATCCTCTCTATTGAAGTTGCCTTTCTCTTTCTATCCCACAGCGTATCTTACTTATTTTCCTCTCCCTTCTCCCTCCCTCTCCCCATCTATCTTTTCCTTCCTTCCCTCCATGCACCCTTTCTGGTCCTATCTTCCTCATTTAGCCCCCCTCCCGCCTCTCTTCCAGCCTCCCTCCGCTCGTGCCATCTCTTCTTCTTCCTCATTCTCTTGCGGTCCTAGTACCTACAGTCAGACATTTGCCCAGTTCTACGTATTAGTTAGCTGACTCACTCCTGTTTTTCTTTGCTTCCTCATACAAGTAGCTGTGTATGTACACCTGAAAATGCAAAACTACAAATACTAAAATACAGAAGGAAAACTATGACTGGGTCAGCTACTCACACCTGACTTCAGACCGTCTCAGATCTGGTTCTCCACTCAACCTCTGCCTCCCCCACCCTCCCTCTTGTAGTGATCGTCCGATCACCAGTCTAGTGTTTTGCCTGGTGTAAGCCCACACTAAACACCCACCCACCACAGGCGTCACCAGTCAGGTAACCCTGATAATAAAAGGGGCCGAGCGCACGTGCTCGTGGCCAATTATCTAACTATAACTCCAGTGTCTGTGTCCATCCTTTGCGTGCATGTGGGCCTGAGGCCCAAACACTACAATGGCGACGAGGGAGCTGTGCTCGTGCGTGCAGCAGCCCGGCAGATGAAGGGTTAGGGGCAGAGAGCTGCCGCATGTAAAAGGCACCCCCCCTGCAAGGAGGCGCGCCACCCGCCTACCGGCCCGCGGGGCATGTGAAGAGCCCCGGGCCTACACGACGAAAGCGAGGTGACCGGGAGCCCACCCCACACCTCATGTGCCTGCTTCAGTCCGCCCCCTGTGTGGAAGAGCCGTAGGGAGGGGAGGTGCGAACTGAGCGGAGCCCACCCGCATCGGCCGCGACGGTGTTGACTCCTGCGAGGCGGCGCCGGACGCACACGATAGCCCACGGGGCATGTGAAGAGCCCCGGGGGTCGAAGAAAGCCGAGCGGGTGCCCACCCCGCGTCGGAAGAGTCATAAGCTACCACTGCAGGCGAAGAGGCCCGCGGGGCGAAGGTGAGGAGACCGGTAGCCCACCCCGCTTCTGACGTGCCTGCAGTAAATGTGTTTCCCCCCCCCTGCGAAGAAGCGCTGTGGGTGTGTGAAGAGCCCAGGGGGTCGACGAGCCGATCGGAGCCCACCCGCATCGGTGCGGCGCCCGCCGGGCAGAAGGTGAGCGCTGGCATGCATCTGCCACCGTCCTGCTAAAGCCACAACGTAAGCGGAGCCCACCCGCAATAAGTGGGGACAGTGTCCCGTAGCCACACTACACAGTGTCCGGAGATAGCTCCTGCCCCTCACCCCACGAGTTTGGGAGCTGCGAAAGCGCTGCGGTGTTCCCAGGGGCTGCGCGAGTTGATGGGAAGAACCGCGCGCAGCTCCTGCAGGAAAAGCAACGGCCGAGAACACATAACCCCCATGAGAAAGTGCGTAAGCCACCTGAACCTACGGAGCCGTAGACAGAGCCTTCCTGTGGACGCTGGTCACCCGTGTGTATGCAGGATACACAGCGATTGTGAGGTGAGCTCCGCAGCGCGTGGGGAGACACTGAGGCTAGCCGGAGCAACTAGTACCAGGAGTGAGGCCCGCAAGGCAGCGAGAGAGGTGTCCCGCCTACCGAAGGAAAAGCAGAGACTGAGGCAGCACTAGCGGTGCAAGATGGCCCGTGGTTACTGCAAACGCGACCGAAATACACACATCCTTCTTATTCATAAATAACAGAAGAAAAGAGCACTTACCCGGCGGAGAAGCTGCGTGGACTCAAGTGGCATGCAGGAAGCTTCAGCGGCATCAAGGAAAGCGCGTTCACGGTAGGATTGCCCCCACCAGAGTCAAACGTGGTGAGAAGGTTCACCGGGGAGCAAAGCAGCAAGGCCCCTGGAAGCTGGGAGGCAAGGCACGAGAGCCTGGGAGCGTCTGTAACTCGCAACCGGCAGAAACAGGGGGAGCACAGCATGATCTGACCAGCCGGTGCACTCGTTCAGTAACTGCACACGAGGCCCGCAGCGGTGGGAAGCTGCTAGGGCCTTGAAATACATCGAGAACGGTAGTGCAAACAGTGCCATCTAGTGGCCATTCTGCAGTACTGCACCAGTAACCCTCATTGAGAAGCAAAAGGAAAGGATTGCTGCAACCTACGAGCAGTGCCAGGGAAGAAGTTTCTCCAGGTGTTTTGGTTAAGGAAACTGCCCAGACATGCAGAGACTGCAAGTGGAGAGGCAACTCCATGGGTAGATGGGGTAAGGAAAACACAGCACCGCGCAAGAGCGCAGCAGCGCAGGAACAGCTGCTACACAGGAAAGCAGAGCAGAGAACTGCGCAAGTGCCCACACTGAGGGGGCAGACCTCTATAAGTGAGCATGCAAAGGATCCTCCAAAGGACCGACTGCCAAGGGGGCGCAATGTGTGGTAACGCCTACTGGCCAGGGGCGTTCACCACAGGAGTGAAAACAGAAAGGCGCAAAGCACTTGGATGGCAAAGTGTGAATAGATAGAACCAGGCAGAGAGTCTCAAAAGCAAACGAAGGGCGCAGTCAAAAGCACGCCGAAGCAAGGTGACTGCGGAGACAAGGAGGAGAAGTGGTTGCGCAGACCACGAGAAGCCGACCAGCCAGTTGGTCGCAAGGAGTAAGACGCCGACCAGCCTGATGGTCGCAAGGAAAAAGCCGACCAGCCAGTTGGTCGCAAGGGAGAAGCAGACCAGCCAGTTGGTCGCAAGGGAGAAGCCGACCAACCAGATGGTCGCAAGGACGACGCCGACCAGCCAGATGGTCGCAAGGAGGATGCAGACCTACAAGAGGTCAGAGAGCACACTGACCTGCCAAGAGGTCAGAGCGGGAGTTAAGAGGAAGACCGAGGGGACGTCAATGAAGAAGACCTCAGGAGAGGTCCGCGAAGAGGACCAGGAAGAGAAGGACGAGAGGTCCAACAACATCACTTGAAATCAGAAGTAATCACGAGAAAGAAGGTCGCGACGACCGGTCCAGTCACAGAGTGAAAGGAAGACAGTGTCCTAGTGCTGGGACAAGACCAGAGGGAAACGTGTAGAGTGCACGCTACACGGAGAAGCCTGGTAAGGACGAGCAAGAAGGCAGGAAGACCGGACCACGTCGCTAAGAAAGAAAAGAAAGCCAGATCCTGAGTGGCACGACGCCACGACGAAGGAAGAAGGGAAGGAGAGAAGAGGAAAAGAGAAGAGCAAGGAGGTGTGTGTGACAGATCAACACAACCCACGCCGGAAGGGGAAGACCCGAAGAGGAAAGTGAGAAGGTGCATGGACATCCAAACACGGTACCTGGGAAAATATCAGCACCACTGGGGAGTACACATCGATGTGCAAACCCGAAGGTCACCCGGGGACGACAGAGGTGAGCAGGCCGGTCCGTTGGTAACAACCACCTCTGGGATGGAACGGAAACAAGACCGTGGATATCCAAGGGGCAGAGGCCTCAGGGACACCGGTGGCAGCGGATCCCAAAACGAGAGATGGACTGTTGAAGCTTGCTCTGGAGGTCCTGGGAGAACAGAGGCAGAGCGCGAAGGACCAAGTGCCAACAGCACAGTTTTCAGGTGGAGCTTCGGACACGGAGAGAGGACTCGTAGCGACTCCTCCAACGCGGTTGGAGCGACAAGGCGGCAGTCCACCGGTCCAGTGGAAGCCTGGCAACAAAGGGCCTCCGGGTCGTCCAGTGAGAGGGGACACCCTCGAGAGAGGGGTATCCGTGAGAGGGATATCCTGCAACGGTGAATCCTGTTAGAAGACAACTACCAGTTGGAGAAAACACCTTTACCAGGACTATACAGCGGAAAGTAGAACAACAATGGTCCACCATCATTCCATCTACACTTTCACTGACGGCAGTACAAGACAGAGACTGTAAGGCGCACTTCCACGGTGCAAGTCCAAACGAACACATCCGCAGAGCACCCGGACATCGTGCCAAGGAGACAGAGTGGTCCCAGCCGCAAGGATACCATCGCCGGCAGTTGGCCATCAGCGAAGAGACTACGTGGAAGTCATTATCACTGACTTTTATATTTTATTTGTAATTTGTGTTCTCTCTCCCACAGGTTCGGACTTCATTGTTTTGACCTTTATTAAAGTTTGGGAGGGATGTAGTGATCGTCCGATCACCAGTCAAGTGTTTTGCCTGGTGTAAGCCCACACTAAACACCCACCCACCACAGGCGTCACCAGTCAGGTGACCCTGATAATAAAAGGGGCCGAGCGCACGTTCTCGTGGCCAATTATCTAACTATGACTCCAGTGTCTGTGTCCATCCTTTGGGTGCATGTGGGCCTGAGGCCCAACCACTACACCTCGGTTCACTGCCTCCCTCTGCCCCTCGGAGCACTCCCTTTGGCCTGCTCCTGGTTC
Organism: Triturus cristatus; assembly: GCF_964204655.1. Lineage (NCBI taxonomy): Eukaryota > Metazoa > Chordata > Amphibia > Caudata > Salamandridae > Triturus > Triturus cristatus. Next base: position 469,773,452 of record NC_140590.1, on the reverse strand, counting down.
TAATGCCAACTCTCTTTACCACAGTACTCAACAGTATCTTGAGTTCACCAAGGATTACCTTATCTAGTTCGGGTGCTTTCTTTGTACACTGGCACTTGTAGTGCTGAGTTTATAATTGGCTACGCATGACGGGAGAGGAAGAAAAAACATGAAGCAGACGAGCTACTCACGAGCGAATTCGGGAAACGTGTGCGATATGCCCACCACTTCTTTTTTTTTTTTTTTAAACAGTTTTTAATAATTCGCTCATTCTGTTAGTCTTCCCTTTCAGATCCCTAACTCTCTCATCTTCCTCGAAGAGCAAATGCCCCTCCGACTCCAGTGCTTATATATCTGCTGTTGACTGAAGTTCAATACCTTATGGTTTTCTATGGCTAGGCGTCAGTGATTTTGACAAGGATCAGGCAGAACCGCACTGCTCTAGCCAACAAGTATCCTTTTCTCTGTCCTCGCTCCCTTCCTACGAGGGATTTATTGGAGGATGGGCAGTGAATGGCTTGGCCAAATGTATGTCAAAACCACTCAGATGCAGATGGAGGGAGACCTTGGATTTGGTGGACCTCCTTTCAATACGTTCCAGTGGATGGTTGTCAGTTTCTGTGCACCCACCCACCCTATGAAATTATTTCATGTTCGCTTTTGCACCCCTACCTGTTTCAGCTTCCGGGCTTCGGCGCAGGGGACGGCGGCGTGCCCCGCGTGCTGCTCGGCCACGCACTCCTCGCAGGCGCACGTGAGGTCGTCCTGGCAGAACCACCGGAGCAGCTTGTGGTGCGCGTCGCAGGTGCGCAGGTCGGCGTCGCGCACGGGCTTCACCAGCCGGTGGGACTGCAGCTTGGAGTTCTCCACGTGAGGCCGCAGGTGGCTCTCGCAGTAGTTAACCATGCAGGTCAGGCACGACCTGGTGGCCTTGACTTTCTCGTCTAGGCAGAAGTCGCACAGGACGGCGTCCTCATCGTCTTCCGTCTTTCCTTCGTCTGGCCCAGGGGCGTCTGCATTGCCGTTGGTCTCGGACACGGGGTCGGCTGCGGGGCTGGAGGCGTTGGAGTCCGCGGCGGCGGCAGGTTTAGGGCTGGCTGCGTCTTTGCTCTCGGTTTTGCCTTCTTGGCTGCCAGCGGGGGTCCCTTCTTGCTCGGCCGGTGCGCTGGTGCCATCGGCGGTCAGGAGGTCTCCTGCACTGGAGCTCTGGGGGAGACCCTGCGCTCTTAGGTCCGTCTCAGCCATTTTCAATCTCGCAGTCTTTGCCTTGTTGCTTTTCGTCCAGGATATGACTGAACTGTACGCATTCTTGCTGCAACACCAGCCACACCTGATCTCTGCTGTCTGCCCACGGCGTTTAACTCGTTCCTTTCCGGAGCGCAAACAAGGAATGCTAACTTTAGTCGAAGAGAAGCAAGTTTAAGCACAGATTCTATATGCAAATGACGCCATACCTGTCAACGTTTCAAAACAAAAATGAGGTCTATGTTAGTGCCACGTTGCAGACAAGTTCAGCATTCAAATAACTCGGGTTTTGGCCCTGTGATAACCATTTAATTTTTAACTTTAAACATGATGTAACAATAAATGTGGTCCTAACTTGAAAGTTCGAAGACCCCATTCACAAGGGGGCATGTTATCAAGCCAGGCGATAAAATTATCGCGGCTTTAGCGGCAGAAAACGGCCGCTAAAACGGCGATAATGGGCTTGATAATATGCTCTATGGAATTCCAATTGAAGCCCATGTTAGATGTCCTTCACATTTAACATGGGCTTCAATTGGAATTCCATAGAGCATATTATCAAGCCCATTATCGCCGTTTTAGCGGCCGTTTCTGCCGCTAAAGGGACGATAATTTTATCCCCTGGCTTGAAAATATGTCCCCAAGTAATGCTGGGTATATCTCCACGGATCCATTATCTTATAGGCAATGGCTAGAGGGGGTTCAGTTTGTTAAATGTGCTGTAGAAGAACATTGGGGCATATTATCAAGCACGGCGTTAACATTATCGCCGGTTTAGCGGCAGAAAACTGCCGCTAAAGCGGCGATAATGGGCTTGATAATATGCCCTGGAGAATTCTCATAGAAGCCCATGTTACACCAGAACATGGGCTTCTATGGGAATTCCATAGAGCATATTATCAAGCCCATTATCGCCAGTTTAGCGGCAGTTTTCTGCCGCTAAACCGGCGATAATTTATAACGCCGTCCTTGATAATATGCCCCATTAAGCGCTAACATTCTTTTAACTATAAATCAGCGTGAAGACAAAAAGAACGTATGAACTTTGGGGCATATTATCAAGAAACGGTGTTAAAATTATCGCCGCTTTAGCGGCAGAAAACGGACGCTAAAGCGGCGATAATGGGCTTGATAATATGCCTGTGAGAATTCCCATAGAAGCCCATGTTCTGGTGTCAATATGGGCTTCTATGGGAATTCTCTGCGTCATATTATCAAGCCCATTATCGCCGCTTTAGCTGCAGTTTTCTGCCGTTAAAGCGGCAATAATTTTAACGCCGTGCTTGATAATATGCCCCGAAATGCTTTAGGACACACCAGTAAATGATTTGTAATTTCCTTTCTGCAGTGTTTTATAATTTTTGTGTGTTTATTTGGCTGAATTGTTCTCAGGAAGTACGAGAGTAACAAGATGACAATAGGGTCAGTTGGAAATGAAGTTATTTTCTCGTGTTTTCAAAGACTCATTTCTAGCTTTCTTTTTGTGTGCACTATCCTCCGAAAGTTTGAAAGGACTAACTGCTCTGTTAATAATTGTTCAGCATGCCAGTTACCTTTGTTATACTAAGCCGAAATAATTTGAAATCTATGCTAAGCATAGGCATCTCATTAACCGTCTGTAACTAATTTTCCAGAAAGTGGGGACATGTGAATATGTATCACTGTAATCGGAGTTGCATGTTGTGCCTAAGCCTGGGCGGAGTTCTGCGTAGTGCAAAAAAACACAACTCCGCTGCATTGCGCGAAGCTCCGCGATCAGCCGAGTGCTTTAGATAAATGCTGTTCGCTGTGATTTTCAGTGCCAGGTGCTTGTCTGCACTGTGCAATCATCACGAACAGCACCATGCACAGCGCAAGTGGGTGCTGCTTCTTTTCTGCCGCTCGAGTAGATTTGTACTCGAGCAGCAGCTTTCTCAACGTGAACGGACGGTTTCTCAACGTGAGCGGTCACGAGCATACGCGACCACTCACAATGAGAAATCTGACCGCCTACATTGAGAAATCTCACACGGGGGTTGATTTTTCATGCTCGCCAACTTGATGTTGACGACCCCGAACGAGGAAAAATCTTGCTGGGGGATGGATTTTCCTCGCTTGCACTGAACGCGAGCGAGGGAAAAAACTCTGTGAGCTCCGTGTAACGCAGAGTGCGGAAAACTCCGCAAACTCTGCGAGCAGAGTTTACTGCCCAGACTTAGTTGTACCACAGCTCACTAAGGACAACTGATGGCAAGAATATAAAGATAGCTGGTGCAACTCTCACATAGGCCTGGCAAGAGAACAGCAGTACTGCTTTTATATATGCAAAGACTCACATGATTGCCAGAAATCCTTGCTTAGCAATCCCCACACTCTTCTAAAAAAATACAATGTGAAAGAAAGAAAAGCATCACAAAAACACATAGACCTTGCCTTGTAATCTTCCTACGTTTAATAGTTTACCTCTTATGTTGCACTGCTTGACTTCATTCACAGTGTGACCTACATAATCAAATGACAAAGATCTCTTGAAGGTCATGACATTTCTTTACTATATTAGCTGTTATACAATACAGCAGCATGGTTCATTGTCCCCAAAGTCATATAACCAAATGGTTTGAGAATTATTTCATCTTCAGGCTTTCCCCATATGACTAGAGAAACAGGAAAAGGCCCAGGATAGACAGCAGGGGCGTCGTGGACTCCCTGCTTTAACAGCTTCAGTGGGGGTGGGGTTCTTTATGGGCCCCTTCTGTCTGCAAGGCAAACAATAGCACATCATTAACATTGGAACAGAAGAACAAGCTGGAACACGGAAAAACGACACTGGATAAATAGAACAGGGAAAGAAAGAAGGAATATTGGAAGGAAGGGTCAAAAAAAGGAAGTATGGATGAATGAATATGTGGATGAATGAGTGGGTGAAAGGAGAAGTGATTGATAGGTAGATGGACAAACGAAAGGATGGCAAACTAAAGGGGTGGATGGATGAGTGAGTGAATGGATAGAGGGATGGACACGTAAAAGGAAGGCAGAACAAAAGGATGGATGGATGATTGAATGGATAGGTAGATTGACAGGTGAAAGGATGGCAGAGTAAAGGTTATGGATGGATAAGTGGGTGAAATAATGAGTGAATGGTTGGCAAGGCGGATAAAGGATGGATGATTGGCAGGGTGGATGGATGGTAGATTGGAAGGATGGAAGAGTGGATGGATGGATGGCAGAGTTAGCGAATGGAAGGATGGCAGAGTGAATGTATATATTGCAAAGTGAATGAATAGATGATTGGATACCAGAGTGGATGGATGGATGAATGGCAGAGTGGTTGGGTACATGATTGATGGCTGGACAAGTGGATGGCAGAGTGAATTGATGGATGGCACAGTGAAGGTGTGGAAGGCAACATTAATGGATGGCACAGTGGATTGATGCATGGCAGAGTGGATGAATGAATGGTTGGATAGCAGAGTGGATGGATTGGTTGCTGAATAGATTAGTGGATGGATGAAAGAGTTGATGAGTGAATGGATGGCAGAGTGGATGGATGGCAGAGTGAATGAATAGCAAAACGAATGGACGGTTGGATGGCAGAGTGAATGGATGAATGGCAACGTGAATGAATGGATGATTGGATAGAAAATGGATGGATTGATGAATGAATGGCTGGATGGATGGAAGACTTGATAAATAGATGATTGGATTGAGTGGATGGATGAAGGATGGATAGATGGACAAGTGCATGGCAGAGTGGATAGCACAGTGAAAGGATGGATGGCAGAATGGATGGATGTATGACAGAGTGGATTGATGAATGCTCGAGTGGATGAATAGATGGTTGGATAGTAGAGTGATTTGACCGGTGGATGGATGGTGGAAAGGATGGATGGAAGAGTTGATGCATGGGTGGAAAGGATGGATGGAAGTGTTGATGCATGGATGGATCGATGGATGGCAAGGTGGATGGATGGCAGAGCAGATGAGTGGTTGGATAGATGGCAAAGTGGATAGATGGCGGATGGATGGCTGAGTGACTTGGATGGCAGAATGGATGGATGGCAAAGTTGGTGGATAAATGGCAATGATGGATGGTAGAGTGGATTAATGGATGGATGGCAGAGTGGATGGATGGCAGAGTGGTTGGATAGATGGATGGCAGACTGTAGGGATGGATGGATGCCATAGTGTCTAGATGAATGGATCGCAGAGTGGATGGATGACCAAGTGGATGTATGGATGGGTGGCTGTATGGATGGATGGCAGAGTGGATGGATAGATGGCAGAGTGCATGGATGGATGGCAGAGTGCATGGATGGATTAATGCTATATTTTGTGGATGGATGGAATGGGAAAAGACTGAATGGATGACAGAATGTAAAGGTGAAATAGTGCGTATCAGTAGGTGGATGGAAGGGTGAAATAATGAATGGATAGATACATGGATGGAAGAGACAAGAAAACTGTTCTAGGGAGGGTTCGGCTCACTTGTTTTCTTTGCTGGGAGGTATCAGGTCTTTAGTTCAAAGTGGGGCTATTTTAATTTTAAGGCTACTCTACATTTATTAGTTCCTTCCTTCCTTGGTATCGTGAAAGAAAGAATAGGTCAACGTACCAATTGTTTGCAATAATGGAGAACATGGATTACCTTTCAAGATATATATCTCTTGTCGTTAGCAGATAAGCCTCTTTCAGCTAATAATTGCCATTTGACTAAAGACGAGGGCTGAAGGATGGTGTGTTAACCTTTTATCTACTACAATCAAATCTTAATGAAGTGGAAAGGTATGTCCAGCCATGCCAGTCACTGGCATGGAGTGGGACTGGCCTGCTGGATAGAGGAGTTTGAGTGCTAGAAAATAAGAAAGGTAGAGAGATGATAGAAAAATTGAAACTTACATGAAAAAGCATGTTTAAGGAAAGACAGAAAGCAGAATTAATGCTTCAAATTAATAGCAAACAAGGAAATAAAAATGTCTTTATTGTCACTGGAAAAACACAGTTTCCGTAAATGTTTGCTACTAAACAAAAATGTAATAACTGATAACCACAGATGTTATAGAGTTTTGAAAATACTGACTAAACCCCAGAATTCACACTAAATGGAAACAGAAAACAGGAAAGCCTCCAATATGCTCCACTCTCTTGCCCACTTGTCTGATCTGACACATCAGCAGGTGTTGCTCGAGTTGTGAATATGAGGCTACTACCTCTTTACATTAGTGCAGCGTCACCCCTGTGTAGGGCTGGTTGGAGGAAGTTATTCTCAATTCATAAAGTGGTAAAAGGAAAGGGATAACGATGGAAGATGATTTAGAGCAGTTGGGGGCATAGGATGTTTAATACATAACGTTTTCTGGTTAGCGTGGTTTGTAACGTTATATGGTCTGCTGGTGGCAATATGTTTGAGCCCTTATCTGTCACATTGAAGGAACTTTCAACACACTACACCCGCATCTGTTCTCGATCAAAGTACCACTACTAGTGATAAGATATGTGCGTAGTTCTGCGATAACTCCTGCTTTCAGCATTTCACAAAAAGGTTGCAACACTATTATGATGCAGAGGAACACATACAACATTCTCATTTGTGTAGTGCTTGAAAGACCGAGCTGTATGGAAAATCCAGGTAGATATGGTACGGTATACGTAAACATAACTGAAAGGGAACCATTTTTTTGTAAAAAAAGAACTTGCATTTTACAGTATATGCATTCCGATTTCTTTTTTCAAATTGTCATTAAGTTAAATGAAGATATGTGCAGACGAAATATATGGAAAGCAACTTAGCTTACAGAAAGGTGTGAACTATAAAAAATAAAAACAAAATGAAGGACTGCAGCTTCACAATCTAGCGCACCAAAGGCAGGGCAGTAGTGTAGAGCATGGTGGCTGGGAGGGTACACTTCCAACTGCCCGAGTGGCACCTTTTTCAGAGAAGAACTGTGTGCTGTGGTTCCTCCAGTGGTGACTGATTTTGCATCTGACAGTCCTAGCGTCGTTGCCATCAAAGCTAAGCCTTAAGTTCAGTGACCCTGTGACAAGGGGAATCAGACATTTCATTTGGGCTTCATCATGACGTGACACCAATGAGAGTCTCATCTGGTAGTGTCTGTTACTCTGCACTAACATTCAGCTGCAGGGACTACAACATCAGGTGGACGAAACCAAGAAAAGTGTGAGCAAAGGCGGTGTTTTGGAGTGAGGTGGTGAGCAGCAGAGAAGAAACAAAAGATAGTGGCAGAGGAGGGACATAGAGGAAAAAGACTGGGTGCGAGGAGGTGGTACGGCATGGAGGAAGTGGATGAAAGGGAAAAGCACAAAGAAGCCCAAAAAGAATGATCCATACTTTACCATCTCCTACAGGAGACCCTGTGGTCGACATGAGAGAGACCCTGAGTCCCCGGATGCCACTGTTTCACTGAGGAGTTGTGGATAAGGCAAGTGTGGGGATTGTTTGGTCCTACCTGGTGAGGGGTTCTTTTCATTACATGGAAGCACACACATTGGACTGTCTCTGTACTGTAGAGATCTGGCTTCTAAAGAAAGTAGGAGGTGGGAGAATAATCATATTTCTTACTATAGATTCACTTGAATTCATTTAGTGATCTTGACAGTGGGGAAAATCTAGACAGTTACTTTCTTCACCCTCCCTTATTCCTTACACAATAGGTATAATACACACTAACATGGAAGCCTATTTGTCTTCATCGTGGCGTGTGTTTTTTTTTTTATCATCCAGAGAGTGACGTCCCCCTTGAGGTGTGTTGGGTCATCTGAAAACACCCCAAAATGGGAGCAGGAAAAAAATAAAAAATAAAGTTCTTTTCCTAATGTCAAAGGACAGCTGTTCCCTCCATATATGTATGTTGTATAGCCCTTTGTATCTGATCTAAAATGCCTGAATAACAATTTGAAGCACAGTTATGTCTTCTATCCCTCAAGCACATTGGTGTCAGAAGTGGGATCTGGAGGGATGCCGAATGTCTACACCCCTCCTTCTAGGAGCCATGGTACACCAGACATTTACCGTAAAAAAAAAGAAAGAAGTCTAAGGAAGCCCATTGTAAGCAGCCCTTATTCATCAAGCAAGGCTAATGGCAAACCATCAACATGTCGAAGACACCACTATCCTAGGATTATACTGTGTAATAACCAACACTGATGTCCATCCAAATATTCCTTTAGAGTCCTCGACAAGTATGAGAATAGAGAGGATCCAGATTGTTTCTTACGGACTTTGAGAGAATGACCACTAATGTTGCATGGCTCCCTAATCTGTGGGCCCAATATATAAACTTCCTTCTGTTGGAGCAACAAAGAAATCAACTGACTTCACCGGCACCATATCTTATGATGAGATGATGAAACCAGTCTTTGAAAGGTTGGGATTGCCTTGCAACCTATACAGCATATTTTAGGATAGATAAGTGCAGGGCCAGGACTAGGGCGGGCCACAGCCAGCCCTCCAACTTGGGGCCCACACCAATCCGACACAGCCAGGCCCCGGCATGAAAGGTGCCACCTTTCAAGTACGCCACTTTAGGGGCAGCCTCACTGCTAGGGTGTAGTGAGGGGAACCCAAGGGGAGGGGGCTCTCAGTCCCAATTGCAAGAAGACAGGTTTGTCCTGCAATTAGGTCTCCACCCCCCACCCATGCACTGGCAGAGCGGGATGACTATTTCCTTGCTGTTTAGCTCCCTGGCAGTATTAGCCCTCTCTGGAGATAAGCAACCTCACACCTTCAGCCCTTTATGAACTGTTAGGAGGTGCTTCTTGTTGGCTGAGAGGGAGGGGCTGCAGCTTCAGGAGCAGCGGTATCTATTGAGATGCAAACAGCCATGGAGGTGTCACATCTATGCAAATTAGAGGGGCCTCGCACATTCCCTTTCTGCCCAAGGCCCCAAAAATCCTAGAATCGGCCCTGGATAAGTGGGTGGCAGAGGAGAGAACTGTACTGTTGTATGAAGAACTAGGGGGTTAAATGTTTTTCTCCCTCTTCAACATCCATTAAGGACATTAGAGACCAAAAATACATATAAAAGTTTTAGGATGTCCTCCCAGCCAATAAACAAAAATGGCTTAGACAACAACCCCATTTAACACAAACATATGCTATAGAATTTGCATGTGCTTTTTTGGAACGATTCTACTGTTGTGCTCCACCTTAAAAAACAAAGGCACACTCTTTCGTTGTTATGATTATACTTACCTTGGGGGACTGAGAGTGCTCCTTAATATTACTTCCCTCCCTCTCTTGTTGTTTTCAGCAGCTTTTTTGGGGGGCATCTGCATTCAAACTCCTCCATGTCTCTAACTCAAGCGTTGATTTGTCCAGCGCCAACTAAGAGCCTCACACACAAACTGCAGTTTGTCATACTGAAAAGTACTACAAAGTGCTATTCACAAACTACGGGCTGAGTTTACGCCTCTGCTCTACTTATACCCATGTGTGTGGAGTCGCCCCCCCCCCCACCCCCAAGTATGAAGTCTCTGCACACGCAAGTATACTTTCTAGTAGTAAATGTGGGAGGGACACACTAGAGTGGCTCAAAAGGGGCAGACTTACTATAAAGGGGGTAGGATTAGAGAGGAGTAAGAGGGAATTAGGGAAGGATGTCACCCACCCATTCAAGAGTAAGCAAATTACTATGCACCGGGTGGTGACATGTAACGTACACTTTTTTTAGTAAATTTTTGCTCGGTGTTTGTGAATATCAAAAGAAGTAAAATTCATTAAAAAAAAAAAAATTCTCAAAATTGGAAATTGCCTTTGTGAATCAGGCCCCAAAACCTTAATTTATCTAGTACTATCCCAAGGCATTGATTGTTACATCACCTCCTTTGCAGACGCTTGCTATCTTCATCTTAGTTACAGGGACAGTGGTGATGAATGAGGTCAAACCGCTCAGATCTGTTACCGTAAAAACTAGGAGGAGGATGCCGTGGCCATGGGATACCCCCAATGCAGAATTGATACCTCAGGAGGATTAGAAAGACCTTTTAAATATATTATTGTGATACATGAGAGGCCTTTGAAAATTTGTGGTGTCTTCACACATTGGGACATACCATATGGATACTCTCGGAATGTTACATACTTAATTCTCAAGTGATTATCATTTGTGTGAATGTGGATGGAAAAAAAGCCTGTCCCATGCCTATCTTGCCAGTAACAGTAGCTGAGCAAACCATTATTTCCAATGACTCCTAATAGGGACCAATAATTATCTGTGTAAATCATGCCTCTCAAGGCAAGGATCTTTATTCAGTTCTGGTTAAACCTGATAATACTCTTTCCATGCAAAGGTAGAAACAAAAAACAAAAAAATGTCCTAGAATGCAGGTAAAGCAGGAACCTACAATAACAACAAAAGATATCAGTGCCAGCAGCAGGAGACGCCCAACCTTACAATTGCCTTACATACAGTGGCAGAAACACCTGACAACCAGGTATGTTCATGTTTTCTTAAAACTAAAGATCTATCATATAGAATATTGAATAATAAGAAGCCATAATAGTTATTAGTCCCAAAACAGTTTCATAAGCAGTTCCTGCACTTAGCTCATGGACAGGTTGGAGGCAATTAATTCAGCACAGATAAAACTGATTCCCACGCGCCCGCCACAAACTCCTGCACCTACCTGTTGGCCATAGCAAGGGCCAATTCCTACCTGCTAGCCCGCCGTGAGGGAACGGCAATCCATGTCTTCGAGCGCCGTGAGGGGAACGGCCGGCGAAGGATTCAACAGAGGCTAAAACTACATCTCCCAGCAGCCCCTCTCCCAGCCCAGACGACTGCCATTGTTGTCATCAGGCTGCGCCAGGGCTGCTGATAAGCGCAGCCGGTGCCCCGCAGCACGGGACACACCGCCACAAACTCCTGCACCTACCTGTTGGCCATAGCCAGGGCCAATTCTACCTGCTAGCCCGCCGTAAGGGAACGGCAATCCAGGTCTTCGAGCACTGTGAGGGGAACGGCCGGCGAAGGATTCAACAGAGGCTAAAACTACATCTCCCAGCAGCCCCACTCCGAGCCCAGGCGGCTGCCATTGTTGTCATCAGGCTGCGCCAGGGCTGCTGATAAGCGCAACCGGTGCCCCGCAGCGTGGGACGCGCCGCCGCAAAATCCTGCACCTACCTGTTGGCCATAGCAAGGGCCAATTCCTACCTGCTAGCCCGATGTGAGGGAACGGCAATCCAGGTCTTCGAGCGCCTTGAGGGGAACGGCCGGCGAAGGATTCAACAGAGGCTAAAACTACATCTCCCAGCAGCCCCACTCCCACCCCAGGCGACTGCCATTGTTGTCATCAGGCTGCGCCAGGCCTGCTGATAAGCGCAGCCGGTGCCCCACAGCGCGGGACACGTGCGGGCGGCGCCCGGGCCAAGGGCGGGCCCGTCTTTGACCGTCTGTGGCCGGATGAGGCCGGGCTGGGCCACCTCCATTTCCATGAATTCAAGGTACTGCTGTTTTGTTATTTTTTCTTTTTAAAGGGACTCAAGTGACACTGACTCTTTCATGCTATAAAAGCCCAGTTGCCTCAAACAAGGTCCATATGGGGAAAAGGAAGTGCATGAGGGAGGGGGTGAGGGTTTAAGTGTGTTGACCAAGGTAAAAAAAGCAAGGAAGACAAGGAAACTAGCCACACATGCGGGGAACAATTACGTCATGGATTGTATTGATGATTTAATCGAGGAATGTGGAGACCTACTTATAGCCAACCCCCTTCCAAGAATGATGGTAGAAAAAGGGTGTAAAAATCCAGTCACAGCATCAAGGGTTGGCAAAAAGCAAGGCCCAGTGCTTCCGGAAATGTTTGTAGCTAGGAAAAAGGGTGACAATCTTAACAAAGGGCCAGACCAACAGAACGCAGAGGGGGGGGGAGTGTAACCCCCAACATCAATATCGAGTCAAGAGATATCTGCCCTCTTGTGGTTGATCCCATTATAGTATGTAAATATAGATTCTCAGCTTTAGCAAATGCAGTGAGTGGTAATCACATGGAAGGCCACGATCTACCTCTATCCAGCGCATGTGAGTCTGATGCTCCCCAGAGTGGCAAAGAGTTAATATTGGGTGATGTGCTTGATTTCCCTGCACTCAATGTGGATGGTCGCACTGACCTGAGCTCTATGGTTCAACTACTATGTAAGGCAGTCGAATGCATGAAAATTAAGATTGACAACCTCACCTCTGTAGTGAGCATTAGCTTATTAGGTAAAGGCCACTGTCCAACTTGTCTAGCAAACAAGCAACTAAGCGGTAAATTTAAAGTTCAGGAAAATGTGATAGTGCAATCCATTATGCATGACACATGTAGGGATAGTGGCCTACCCGAAACTGCTGCCCTATATAGTGAAGTGGCCAAATGTAGAAAGGGGGTAGAGAATGCTCATAGCGCAAACCAAAAAAGCAATGGAAATTATTGCCCAATGAAAGGAGTGGTAGACAACAAGTAAGTGATAGGCATAGTAATTTTTCGTTTGTATCTAAGCAAGCTAACAGTAAACCTGCCACTGATGCTAGGGGAGATTACCCGAGTGTTGTAAAGACGCCTAGAGTACCCAAAGTTTATATGGTGATTGTCCCGAGACTGGGCCCAGGAAAAGACACAGAATCAATAGATTCTTTAACAAATACGGCTATTCATTGGATTAGGCATACCAGGGGCTGTCGCTCTGTGATCAGAGAAGATATTATTAGGGCACGTAGGCTTACTCACTGTGGGGAGTCAACCGATTGTATCGAATTGACATTTAAGCAGGCGGTCATGGCTGAAAACCTAGTCTTATTGGAGTTTAGAAGTTGTTCCCCAGATCACTCGGCTATACAACTCAGACCCACACCCCCTCAACATTGGCACGATAGCCATATAAAATGGTTAACTGAGAATGGTAAGGGCTGTTCGGGCCTCGAGCTTAATGATTGACTAGTGGGGCCAAGCGACCTATTCAATTCATTCCAGGGTAAGGTAGCTGAAAGTCAGAGCAAGCATGTAGGCCCCGATTTAGACATTACCAGCACTTTAGTAATTCCACGGTTATTGGAAGGTTTATCATTCTCCGGGCTAAGAAATTGTCCAAATGATCTTAATGAGATTGAGATTCTTAAATCCCCATATATTTTAGAAGATCAGGTTCAATTCTATCTTGGAATATTGCAGGATTGAATTCAAAAGTAATGATCCCGGAATGGACTACTTTTTATTAATTTGCACAGTATTTGCTTATTTCAGGAAACATGGCTTCTCGATCCACAATTTTTTGTAGGGTATTTAAATTTTAATATACCTGCAGTGAAGGGCGCAAAAGGGCGTCCCTCAGGGGGATTGACCATTTGGATAAAGCAGAATCTGGAAATTAGTGTGAAGATACTTCCATCTAATCATAGGGATATCCAGATTGTCAGTCTTAAACAAGGGCAGTCTAAACCTGTGGATATTTACAATGTATATGCTAGGAGCACAGGGGGCAAGAAATTTGAGACAATGGCTGCCTCAGAAGAACTTCTTGAAAGATATTCCACGCAATCGCATATAATTGTTGCTGGTGATTTTAATGTGACATTTGAGCCTTTGTTAAGTTGTGACTGGAACCTTTCAATGGAAGAAGATGCACAATGGGGTATTCCAAAATTGGTACTTGCGCCAATTAAAAGATGGACCGAGGTGGTAATCCAGATTAATTCAATTTGTTTAAACAAAGGCCTTATGGCAGCTAATGGCAGGACTGTGCAGGACAGGTTGGGGGTAAACTATAGGAGCGGTTTGGGCCAAAGTAGAATAGATTATATTCTAGTGAGTCTAGGATTGTGGAACTACCTAGAGGATATGTTGGTTATTGACCGTTTGGAGAGCGATCATAACCCCCTATGTATGTTTTTATCCTACTGGGTGCTGACCAAACCTGAAAGTGGGTACAACGAATCGTCCCCCCCCCAAATATAGTTCCTACAAATGATATGCGCCATTTGAAGTGGGCGCAAATGGTAGAAAACCAGGTGAAAATAGATTTTATTTTTAGTAAGCTAGCACACGCAACCCACGAGATGGGGACCATTCTTAGTAGCGGCTCAGATCTTGAGTCTTTTACCAGGGTTCACAAAACGCTTTTTCAACAACTAAAAAGCCTCTTCGTTAGACCACACAAGCCAAGTAAGGAATTGCCCAATAATTCGCCACGCTGGTCTAACAAAGAATGCAGGCAAGCTCGTTTTGCTTTGGGGCAGGCTATTAGAGCAGGACCTAGTAGTGCTGTCTGCAGCGCAAGGATTGACTACAAAAATGTAATGTATAAAGCAAAACGTGCATGGGACGAACAGAGGTGGCAAGAGCTTAAAAAAGCTAGTGCCCTTAAAAACTCAAAGTGTTTCTGGGGTATAATTAAGTGGGTATGTGGTGGGCAACCAGAAAAACCTCAAAACTGGGTTGCTCAGGATGACTGGGTGGTTTATTTTAAGCCCCAATATGCAAAAAGCCAGGCACTAAGTATAAGGGATCAACCTACCTACACACCCTTTTTGGATGAGGCATTTAACATCGGGGACGTAAACTTGGCGCCGGAATCTGTGGTTGCTGGCAGGGCGCCGGGCATTGACGGCGTCCCAGCAGACACTTTTTTGTATGATAAAAAGTCCTGGGGTAGGTACATACTGTTACTAGCAAATGCGGTGGCAAAAGGAGCACCCGTCCCGGTCTCATGGAATGGTGCAGAAATTATACCCGTTTACAAAAAGGGGGACAAGTCACTCCCTGGTAATTACCGCCCGATTAGTTTGATAGATTCAATGCAAAAGATTTTAGGTAGAATGATTTTAAATAAAATACAGGACTGGGAGCGAGAGCAGAACATCCTATCACACCTACAGGCAGGATTTAGGGCTTGCACCAGCACTATTGATCAAGTATTATATTTTTCAATGTTGCACTGGAAGACAGTACAATTGGATAAGGGTAATTTATATGCTGCCTTTATCGATTTAAGGGCGGCTTTTGATCTTGTTCCACGCTCTACATTGTGGTCGGTCTTGCATGACTTGGGTATGCCTTGTGCCCTTCTAACACTGGTCATGAGACTCCATGAGCATAATTACGCACAGATTAGGTGGGGTTCCCCTGGAAATGTTACCAGCCAGTTCCCAGTAGAGAGAGGGGTACGCCAGGGCTGTATCCTGGCACCCACCTTGTTTTCATTGTATATTAATGGTGTAGCCAAATTAATGATCACAGCCAATATAGATGCCCCAATTTCTGCTGGTGTCAAAGTACCAATTTTAATGTTTGCAGATGATACCCTAATTATTTCCAAGACCCCAAGTGGATTACAGAGAGCACTAGTTATTTTTGAAGAATTCTGCACCACTCGAGGCCTCGAGGTAAATGTGTTAAAATCTAAATTTATGTCCTTTAATCAGCACAAAACCTTACAGGGAAAACTTTTTATGAATAACCTACCGCTTGAACAAGTGAGGGCATTTAGTTATCTGGGTGTAAATGTTCAACTTGATTTGCATTGGAACCAGCAGACAGAGCTGGCAACGCTTAAACACCGTCAATTGACTGGAGCCTTATGCTCTGAGTTCGCTAAATCATTTACCAAGCCAATTGCTCCAGTCCTCCGAGTCTATGATGCGAAGGTGGTTAGTTCTGCCCTCTATGGTGCTGAGATTTGGGGATTTGAGAATCTAACAAAAATGTCTGTATCTGAGAACAAGTTCCTACGTAATCTTATTAATTTACCCCAGAGTACTCCCATGTGTCCCCTCTTTTATGATTTAGGAATGAAACCAATTAATTTTATTGCTAATTTGCGCCCGGTGCTATATTGGAGGCGCCTGTGGTCAACCCCTGAATTAAGAACATATGCCACAGGCCTTATGGATATTATCAAGTATGACACCTTTCATAAAATCAAATGGTTAACTGGCATCAGGGGCATTCTTGGAGAATTGGGAATGGAAACACTCTGGGAGGATCCTCTTAACACTAGTTTTCCATCTAAGAGGGCTCTCAAGGATAAATATTGGGAGATGGTTGCATTTAAGACTTCAGGACAAGTGCTCCACTTTCGCTCACAGGGATTTTCTTAGATTTTAAAGATGTAATTGGCCTTGAAGCATATTGGGATGACATAACTAAGCCACTCGATAGGAAGCTCTATTTTCAGCTTAGAATTGGAAGCTTGCCAACTAGAGCATTTGCTTCGAGATGGTCCCAAGGCGGAATGGCCACCTGTCCTAGTTGCCCAGCATCTACGGAATCAGTTACCCATATTCTATTTGGGTGCCCAGCATACTCTGCCCCGCGCAGGGTATGGCTGAGACCCATGTGCAATCTACTTGGTACTAGGAGTGGTGTGTTAGCAGTTAGAATTATCTGCACAAGTACCATTCCTTTTGTTTACATATCAGTGGCAAAGTTTCTTGGGTGGTCTTGGGCTCTAAGGAGGAAAACGATTAGTGGTTGATTTGGAAAGATATGGTTTTTTTATACCCTGTTTTGTATTATATTTATTATGAAAATATCGCACCTGCATTTTTAGACTATGAAGTTTTTATTGAGCAATGTTTTAGATTTTTAAAGCAAGGAGATGAATTTTTATGACTAATGCATGTATTGTGCTTTTATGACAATTGTCGAATAAAGCTTGCTTGAATTGAATTGATTCCCATTGCTGAAATCCTATTGACCTGGGGTTTTCATAGATATGTACTCAAGTTCAACCGGCTGTGTCATCACTGACAGTTGTATAGTCCTGTCATCATAACTGAGGTCTCTCTGAGAACACTGCCCGTAATCCAACTTCCATTCCAGCAAGTGGGTACGGATTTGGTTGGTTCCTTGCCTCCCTCAACCAAGAGATGCTGCTATATCAGGGGCAGCTCCTCTGTTATGGCGGAGGAGTGTCACCCCACTGCTGTAACCAGCAGATGCATGTAAAAAAAATTATAAAGCAGTTAATAAAACTGCTTTATTATCATTTTATTTTACTCCAGAGCCGCCGCTAAGTTTTGTGGGCGGAGCCATCAGGAGCAGGAGGAGTGATGGGCTCAGGGCAGTGCCAGTGCACATGTAGGTTTGGCAAACCGTTTTAGGAGGGCCAAAACAACATGTGCACTTGTATATCTCCAGGCTGTTGCTTGGAGAGATTGGCAGGTTCAGTAGCACAGGCTCCCAATCCCTGCTGTAGCATGGAACCAACCCATTCCACCCAATCACTACGCTTCTCTTATGCTGGACAATACCAGCATGAGAGTAGTGTCTGGATTGGCGCAGGGAACTCTCGGAGCCTGTGTGAACATCGTCAGAAGAGGCGGCGGATGTCAGGCAAGTTTTTTTAATTCTCCCCCGTTCCCCTCCACTGCCCCCGCTGCCTCACCGATTTCCCCAGCTAGTGGTCACCAGTGTGCTATATTCTACTCTGAAGTGGCTCACTACACACCATGAATACTGCTTGTATAGTACAGTTGATTACATATTTTCAAGGGTTGGGTTCACAAAGGAATATTAATTGACCAAGGGACCCCCTTTGTGTGCCAGTAGATCGACGAACCATGCCAACTACCACGGATCCATCAGCTATGGACTTCCGTGTATCGTCTGCAAACAAACGGCCTAATCAAGAGATACAATGGCACCTTCAAAACCCTACTAGTAAAAGTGTTACAGGCCATTGGGAAGGACTGGAACCACAAGCTTCCCCTAATAGTGTATGCTATGAGATGCCAAAGCTCAACTAAATCTCCTTTGAGCTATTATTTGGCCACCAATCTAATTCCTTATTGGATATGGCACGGGAACTCTGGGAAGAACAGAAAAATGAAGCAAATACAGTATTGGAATATACCCTTGTCCTTAAGGCCCAGTTGAACACCATGTGGACACTACTTCAAGAACATATGAAACAGGCATAGCAACACCAGCAGCAATACTAAGACAAAGAGAAAGGCTGTGGGGTGTGTGGCCAAGACTCCGATGGAGTAAGGCGCACTTCGTGTCTGCTCAGTCTCCCAGCGGCGGCCAAAAACATACAATAGCAGCAGGACCTCGGGGACACAGCCTGCCCTTATCTTGAGGATCGTTAGATCCCCCTCCTGCCCCACGATGTTCGGCCCGTGGTAAACTCTGGTCCCGAGTCGGCGGGCGATGAGAGAAGTTTGCCAGCGAGTGCGGCCTCACCCTCCATTTTGAAATTAGCTCTTGCGGGGACGGACGGCCTGACTATTACATGGGGTCTGGCTGACGGGCTTTGCCACCCGGGGGCTGGCCTTTGAGATCGGGGGCCACGGATGGGGCCCCGGCCGCCACCCGTGCAACTTTGATTATCAACCCCAGCTGAATCTGAGGCGGTCCCCCGGTCCTGCGGTGGCCTCGGGGCGGGCCTTCTTTCCCGGGGGCCGGTGAGGTTGTCACATACCAGGCTTTCTTTCCGCCTGCTTGTGGGCCTGCTGCATCGGGGAGGGAGCCCTGAGTGACCGGGCTCCTCCCTGGGAGTAATGTAACTGCCTGAGGCCGGCACTGCCTCCATTGTTCCGCCATTTTGTGGGCCTTCTCTCAGTGAAGGGAGGAGGGCCCGCCACATCATCATTACTGAGATTGAAGTGCGGTGCGCCCAGAAGGGGTGAGGTGGGCAATCCTGTGGCTCCCTGGAGTGGAGGAGGCACCAGTTCCAAGCCCTTGGACCAGGGGGCCTTGATCACCGCAGAGGTGGATGGGAGGAGAGCCGGCATCGTTTCCAGGCCCTTTCAGACATTCCTGGAGACGGGAGAACAGCAACACTACGCGGGAGCTGAGGTGAGGCGGGGCCTGTGGCCGGAGTGACGGTGGAGCATCTGTGGGACCTGCGGGGGGCGGAGGAGATCAGCTGTGCAATCGGCCAGCTAACTGGGCCCCGTTCATTCACCTACCTATCCTTGACTTTTGTTGGCTGTGTGGTGGGGACTCGGGCCTTCTTTCCTGAGAGGGGGCCCCACGTTATGAGGGTGCAGCTGGTTGCTCTTGGGAAGATTGGGGAGATCGGCTACACAGTCGGGCAGCGAACCAGATCCTGACTCGGTGCCTTTCGTACTTGACCCCGGCGGGACCCGGACCTGTGGTTTGGGATCGTATTGGCCTCCCTCTCGACCCTTTCTGCGTCCCACCACCCCCGCTGCATCCACTGACGCCTGAATGTACTTTTGTGACGGAGTTGTGGCAGGATTGGCTATTGGGGTGATCTTCCCCCCTACATGGAACCTTGTTGGGGGCTTTGGCTATTGCATCAGGAGGCAGGAGAGCGAATCCCCTTTAGCCTTCCCCTGGACTTGGAGCCGCGCTGCTCCCTCTCCAGGGTGAACCCTTGCCTTGCTGTCTCCCTGTGATATCCCTCTCGATAGCTCTAGACTTCAGGACTTCGGAGGAGAACCCACTGCATTCCCTGGACTGATAACCAAGAGTTCGCCCTCGAGAGTGGGCCACACTGATTAACGGGAATCCCTGTAGAAGCATGCCCCGCACCAAAGGAGGGAAAAGACACTGCTCCTGTTGCCTCTAAGGAAACAACTGTTGCTTCGCTCTGGGTGAAAACACCCTCTGCTGTGGTGGTTCAGCAGGCCCCCACGATGCCGACATCCCCGGAAGGTACTGAGGCGATTCCTTCTTACACAAGCCTTTATGAGCATCTTCCTCCAGGAGATAAAGGCAGAAATTGGCTCGCTCAAATCCGAGTTCAAGTCATGTTTGCAAGATATTCGGGGTGATGTGGTGGAAATTGGAACTATGGTCGACGACCATGAACGAACACTCGATATGCGAACGGAAGACCAGGAGGAACTTTAGCGCCGCATGACAACACTTGAAGAACAGCATATAGCACTCCAGATCAAGCAGGAGAATTTGGAAAAGAGGAGCCAGAGGAATAACCTACGTATTAGAGGGGTCCCCAGGGGCACGGAGGGCCAGGACATGATGACTTAGACGGCAAATCTCCCCCAGGAGAACAGGGGCGATGAGGATGCTTCCCCCCTACACTGGATAGAGCACACCAAGTACCAGCTCCCCGTGCCAATCCAAATCTAATCCCTGATATCTTAACTTGAGTGCACTTCTCCACAGAGAAAGAGGCAATCCTTCGTGCAACCAGGTAAAAGACTGACCTATCCTACAGTGGGCACCCCATACAAAGTTTTCAGGATCTAGCCCCAGTCACCCTGCGACGAGGCAAAGAATTTAAACCGGTCACTGATAAGCTAAGGGATCTCAAAATTCAGTATTAGTGGGGTCACCCTTATTCCCTGATCTTAACATGGGAGGGCAGGCATCGATGTCTCAGATCCTTGAAGGAGGCTCAACAGCTGCTCTAGCTTCCGTCGTATTCTTGACTCTCCAGTCCGAACTCATGGGCCGCCGGCCTTAGAACCTCTCTTCGCCCAGTATGGTCTACTGTGTCTTCCTCTCGGGGTCGGGCTCAGAGGCCAAGTGATGTTTCACAGCAGGCTAAACAGGACATTATACACCACCTCAAGTCCATGGTTGGTACACAATCCCCGGCTCACTCCCGGCCAGTTTCTTGGCTCCCCTCCGCCACTGCCTCTTGAACAAGGGGGCATAGTCTTTAGAGTGATTCAGGCCCCTAGAAGGGGAGTGATGAGTACCTAACCCTATATGTGTGTGATACCCCTGGACTATTTGTTTGATTTGTGGATACAACTATCTGGCCAGAGAGCCCCCTTGAATCTTGGCTAACTTGCCTCCAGACATGGTTTCGTAACAAGAGTTCCCTGAATCTCTCGGTGGGGAATGAAGTCTTACTCCCTGCAGTAATGCAGCGGGCCGCCCGCTGGACGGAGGGGTAGCGACCAATTACATGATCCTGATGAAGCCCCCCGCCATTCACTTGGTCCATATGAGGAGGGACTTCCTGAGAGTCGCCCTGGTCCATACCAACGGGCTTTTCCAGCACTGGTATAGAGTAACATGGCCCGGTGGCTGTTTCTTTGTTTGGTTTGTTTACTTTTTTTCTCTTTCTCTTCCCCATTTCATCCTGAGGGCTCTTTGTGTGGGGGAACTGCAATACACCCTATCACCCTGTTTCTCTAATATGAACGATACTCTGTTTTAGAAGGGATTGTGTTCAGGGGTTCAAACCTGTATGCATACCTCCTTCCGCATTCTCCACTTTATAGTTATGCTTCGTTGGTTGGGTTTGGGACACCCCGGGGAGCAGGCTGGTGAGATATTGTCCTGGTTGCTTCCTCCTTCACACACGAATGACCATGACACAGATTAAATGTCTCACTCTCAATGTGAAGGGGCTCAATGCACCTAATAAATGGCAACAGGTTTGGTGCTACCTCCTGATTCAAGAACCCCGACATTATTTTCCTACAGGAAACCCATCTTCTATAGGCAGACACTATGCGAATGGCACATCCTAAATACCCTGGCGAAGCATGGAGCTCTTCAACATCTAAAACAGCAGGGGCTGGCCATTCTCCTTAAACCAGGCATACACATACAGGGAGTTTGGATGGTTCGCTTAAGGAGGAACAGCATTTCAAGCCTAAGGTATTAATTAATAACAGACCCCTTACATTACTCAACATTTATGCTCCTAACCATTCTCAAGACACATACATTAGGAACCTATTAAAGGAGCTGGTCTCTCGGGAAGTGGCCTGATCCTTCTTGGGGGGACTTTAACTTAGTTTGGGACCCATGCTTAGATCGCAGTACATCCTCATTCCAAGGTACTGGGACTATGTCCGCAGCACTCAAGCAGGATTTCAAGGCCTTGGGCCTTCTAGATGCATGGTGTTATGCAGAACCAGAAACGAGGGATTATACTTTTTATTCGCATGTCCATCGGTCTTACTCCCGTCTAGACCATTTCTTTTTATCTCAATAACTTATTCGCTCGCTAGAGTCCGCGAATATATTGGATATATCGATCTCGGATCATGCCCATCTGGAAATCACCCTGGCTGACCTGGGTAGTACAGACCGCTCCGTGCCTCGTTGGAGGCTCCCCACACACATCAGGTCAACATAGCTGTAATATGTCAGGCAATCCAAATGTATTTTGAAACTAATGATCTTCCTGGCACTAGTGACCATGTACTTTGGGATGCTTTCAAGGCAACCATCCGAGGGATTATAACTTCAATTTCAATCGCCCAAACACATGAATCTCGCCTGGTCAAAGCCTGTCTTTCCCGCGATATTAAGGTATTGGAGAGGCAGGGGCATGTCACACCCTCCAGACAGTGCCAAAAACGCCTATTCTCACTCCGGGGCCAATTAGAAGCACTCCGGGTAAATAAAGATAAAAACTCTCTCCTTGCTCTGAAACAAAAATTCTATGAAGGGGGAATAAGGCGGGCTCCTTGTTGTCTCGTCAGCTTCGTATGCCCATATCTTGGAACCATATCTCCAGGATTGACATCGGTAAAGGTCAATGGGCCACATCGGAAGCAAATAAACAATGTACCTTCTTTTCATCTCTCTACGACCGGTGTAAAGTTGCCCAGGAGGAGATCGAGCCATTCCTCGCCTCGTGCACCTGAGCATCACTGGATCCATCCTATGCTCAGCAACTGGAGGATCCGATTACACCAGAAGAACTTCAAAAAGCATTAAAAAGCTTCACACTGGGTAAATCTCCAGGGCCCAAAGGCCTCAAGGTCTCTTTCTACCGTTGTTTTCTCCCTCAGCTGCGGGCTCCGATGCATCGACTATTTAACTCCTTTGCCGATACTACCAGTGTGACCCCTGCTATGGCTGGGGGGAAATAGCCCTTATCCTTAAACCAGGGAAAGACCAGACGTCCTGCACCTCCTTCCACCTCATTTCTCCCCTTAACGTTGATTTCAAACTATACACCCAAATTTTGGCACATTGCCTAGCGCCATTCATTCCTGGCTTGGTTTATCCAGACCAGGCAAACTTCATCCACCAAAGACAGGGAGTGGATAACATCAGTCGGATAGCCCACTTGGTGGAGAAGGCCCACCGGCATAACATCCCAGCATTTTTGCTTTCTCCTGACGCTGAGAAAGCATTTGACAGGGTTGATTGGACCTTTCTGGGAGCGGTCCTGTGGAATATAGGACTGGGACCAGTTATGACGTCTCGCATAATGGCCCCTTATATGTCACGCTCAGCACAAATTAGAATGAATGTCCTACTAGCCCCCATATTCAGATCCACAGGGGAACTCGCCAGGGATGTCCCTTGTCGGCCTTGCTCTTTGCCCTGGCCATAGAACCTCTGGCGATTACAAAACGCCAGTCAGTAGCAATAAAGGGCATTCCATTTGCGGGAATCCAACATAAGGTTGGCTCTCTTCGCAGATGACCTGCTTCTGACGCTTACTGATCCTCAGAGTTCCCTTCCCGCCTTGCTCCTCATACTTTCTCAATTTGAAAGTATTTCGGGGCTTGAAATTAATATTAGCAAATCGCAGACATTAAACCTCACCCTTTCCCCTCAGGAGATTGCCCAGTTAAGTGTGCACTCCCCGTTCCAGTGGGCCTCTCTTTCTATTCGATACTTTGGCCTTAACCTTACAGCCACACTGGATTATTGGAGCCAGGCAAACTGGCCAGAGTACCGACATTCCATTAGGGAGGACATAAGGAGATGGAAATCGCTCCCGTTATTGTGGCTGGGCCGCCTTAACACGGTGAAGATGTCTATCTTGCCTAAGTTATTGTATCTCTTCCAGGCACTTCTTACCTCCATCCCCCAACGGGACATTCTGAGCCTTCAGAATGAGGTCAAATCCTTTATCTGGGGCAAGGGAAGACCAATATTCTCCAACAAACTCTCAATGTCATAAAAGACCGAGGGGGTCTTGCATGCCCCAATCTCCTCGTTTAATACTGGGCTTCACATCTACGTTTTATCTCGGAGTGGGTGGTTCGCGAAAACGAGAAGCTTTGGTTTCATAGGGAAAGGGCAGTGACCTGTCGCCCCCTGTAGGACCTGGCCTGGCTACCAAAAAGAGCGCATCCTTCAAGTGCCTATATCACCACCCCAGTGAGAACGGTACTGGAGATATGGTATAAGTAGCGATCACTCGTGGGCTTACCTCTTTCCCCTCCCCAAACACGCCCCTCGCCCATAACCCTGGCTTTCCCCCGGCCCTGCAACCTAACTCTTTTCAGGCCTGGGTACGATAGCTTTTAAGACTTTTAAAACATTCAACCAATGTAGACAGGACTATCATCTCCTCCCTAGGGCACACATTCAATATTATCAAAGTAGGCACTGTTTACATACCATCGAAAATACACTAGGTGCCACGCGTCCACTGACTCCTTTTGAATTATTAGTACGATCATTTGATGGTTAGCGGGGCCTGATTTCTAGAACCTACAGGGTCCTTTAACACTCTCGCCCTCTGCCTCTCCACCCTTATCAACGGACGTGGCACATAGACATTACAGAAGATGCCCCCACTGAACACTGTGAACAGCTATGGAGAGACATTCCTCACACCTTTAAAAGTATCAAACAACAGGAGTCGGCCTACAAAAAAATGACATGTTGGTATTATACCCCCCTTCGTCTCCAGGAAATGTTTCTCACTTCCACGGCCTTGTGCTGGCGATGCAGGGCGGACACGGGTTTGTTTATTCACATATGGTGGTTGTGCCCACTACTGATGATCTTTTGGAAAGAGGTGCTGAGCCACATCAAGGACGTAATAGGGTTTTCCATTCTGAATACTCCCGGGGTGGTGGTTCAGGGACTTTGACCTCAGTCTCTCAAGGCCATGACTCACTTAGATTGGCTTTTGATACTTCACATATTAGGAGCAGCAAAACAGATCATTGCGCTCCACTGGAAAAAGGCTCTGACCCCATTCCCCCTTCTTCGGTGTGGCTAACTTGCCTCTGGCACGTAATAGCGATGGAGCTCCTTTCCAGCCTCCTTGCATACACTGATGCCAAATTCACATGTATCTAGCAACCTCTGTTGCTACATTTGTCTAAATTAGATGCTTTATCCGTTCCCCCCGCCTATGGGCTCTTCAGCTATTTCAGGATGCCTTACTCCCAAGAGGGGAGGACTTATCAGAGTGAGGTAGAACAGATAGAAGATTCACTACACTTGCTGCTCTTCCTTGTCTTCTCCACCTCCCTACTGGTGAGGGAGCCTCCCATGGTCAGGGTTGAGGAATATCTCTTAACTCCATTGTCAGAGGCACCTGTACAATGAAAGGCTAACTATAGTCAGGTGCTTTCAGTACAGGTGCAGGTCATAGTGTCATGTGTACCATTTAGTCCTAGTAGGAAACATTGCCATTTTTGCATATACACTGCTCTTTCCTAAAGTTGCCTTAACTTTCTACTCCAACTTTTGACACACATTTGGATCTGTGACACTTTGGGTCTGCTTCCTGGAAGCACTGACCTTGCTTACACAAACCATCTTCGCAGGAACACTGTCATATTTTCTTGGCAAAGTTTCTCTATATATACTTGCTTTATACAGGGCAAATAAACCAAGCTATACAATAAGGAATACAGAGAGAAACAATCTAACTATTGTCTTGGTAAAGATGGAATAATAATTAAAGCCATCGAAACACGTCGACGCATCATTGTACATAATCCAAGGGAAAATTTGGACCTGCAGATACAAACATGAGTGTATCCAGGCCATGTTTCTAAGCCTTCCTAGAGGATATGTTCCTTTGAAAGACAAAGTATACTATCTAACCATTGTTCTCTTTTTATGTCACAGTATATTGTGTAAACTGATAGTGATTGGGTATTTTTCATTTATTGTTTTTATGAAAATTGTTTTGCATAAAACTGTGATAGATAGGAAGTGTATTGAAATGTTAACACTGTAACCATTTTTTTGTTTAATAATAAAAGCTTTTTGTAAAACTTCAGTGCTATTTAGCAATTGATTTGAGGAAATATGAATTTTTATGATCAATTGTGTCCCCTATCTAGACCCCAACGGCTCCATGTACATGCTACAAGTACATGTATGTTCCCTCCACTTCAAGCTATGAAGACGCAAATACAATTGTGTCCAACGTTAATATGTCCTCTTTCAGATCTGCCATGAATGGGTCAGATATTCCGTTCCTAAGTATGCCTTGCCACCGTCTTTATATGGTATACTTTTCACGTTTTCCAGCTCTGGCAAGGTAGGCCCTGAATTCTGCCATCGAGCTTTTCCTGCTTCTGCCTCTGAATGCTCCAGCCTGGACCTGCATCTGTATCCATGAACTTTGTCTTACTTCCTGCGCGGCTAACGGTGCCTAGCCCGGCCTGTTGCCTGCCAAAACTGTATTCAGCCTTCAAGTTATCTGCTCCGCTCCTCGAGAAATGCATTCCTGTCTAGTAGCTTAGGTAAACATCCCTCCAGCTGCAGAGCAAAGGGCCCGGCCTTACTGTCTCCGTGCAAATAATTCATGACTTTCGTTACCATGGTAGGCCCATGCCCCCTCGCATCTCATGTAGACACTTAGACGCTTGTACACGCACTAGCAGTCAGTATAGAATGGGCTCTGTCCGAAAAACCTTTCCTTCCAGATAATATAGTTCCTTAAAAACAAGATATTAGATACGATTTGGGATTAGGTTGTCCTGACATCCCAGACTTCTGTCTCCTCATGTAGGGCTAAATGTCAAGTTCCCTTCACCCTCTAGTTTCACGTCAATCACACGTCATGCGGCTGCGCGCGCATCTCTGCCATGTATTTTTGCTGACTTTGCAGGATTCTCTTATGGATCCACCCACTTGTGTCATCATCATAATGACGTTTCTAGTATACGCCTTTATGCACGCCTATTGTAACGCCTTTTTTATTACGTATGTGTATTCTTATCTTTCCTATCAGCTGTTACGCCTCCTGCATCTGTCTTTACTGTAATGCATTTAATATAAATATGACAACCTGTCAATAATGTATTGCTGATCCCTTCCTGAACCTTCGTGGTGACGGAACTCGATTGCCTGGTTCGAACCATCATTCCTTTGTAAGGAATAAATTCCCTTTTATAACCTCAAATACCACGGATTCTGCCTCTTATTTTTACTGAGTTATTCTTATTGAATTTTACCGCATAAATTAAGTCTAGGTAATTTAAATTTACCACATAATTGGCGCCCGAACAGGGACACCTCTCACACCCCACGCGCCGGAGGTGCATTGCAGACCCGGTCTCCTGCCACAGCCGGACGGACAATTACGCGTACCCGCAGGATTTCCTGTATCTCCCTCAGGCCAACGGGGGCGACTGAGGCTGCGATCAACACCCAGACGAGGCGGTGAGGAGTGCGGAGAATCCCGACCAGAGCCTAGCTGAGAGAGCAAGATCCGAGGTATACAGAGGCCCACCAGATTCCGAAGTTCCGAAGTATCTAAGTCACGAGTCGAGTCCAGTCCAGTTTGGTCTAGTCCAGTCCAGACTTCCGAGGCCTTCCGTTCCGTGCTTCCCGGTGAGTACCGTTGCTGGGGACGCATCTAGACGTGCACATTAGTTTGTGCCGGTCAAGACGGGTTTGGGTACACAGACCTGGTCTGCACTGTTTTAGCAGTGTATCTGTACTGTTTAGCAGTACATACAGTATATTTAGTATTATGCAGTTAATTAGTTTTATTCTAATTATTATTGTTCGTTTCTAAAAAGTTTGTGATATGTTTTAAATGTCGTGGTATGAGTGATTGTTCGATCTTCATTAGTGTGTTTATTGTAATTATTGTGTTCCAGACCGAGTAAGAATTAAGTAGCAAGGTTCAAGATGCCGTTATTTTCAAAATTAAGACCGATAAAAACTAGAAAAGGGATACTCGAGGAAGCTGTTCCCATTCCACCTAGGGACACTCCAGGGTACTTTATGTACCATAAACATGGCCTAGATGCCGTATTATATCTTGATCTATGGGTGGACTACACGAAGGATTTAGCAGAGAGTCAGAGATGGCCCGCTACTGGAACATGGGATGCAGATTGCATCATGAGAGTAGAAGAAGTATTATGGAAAAAGAAAGCCAGACAGTCACAGAAAGATGCCATTGAACTATGGCGTAAAGAATCGCATAGACGCACAGAAAAAGCGCTCAGGAAGCAAGAGAAAAGTAGGGAAGATTCAGAAAGAGCCCGAGAAAACATATTAATTGACAAAGGTATCCGAGTAAAAACAGAACAAGTAGACAGACAACGAAACACTCTTATGAATGGTATGTATCCTCTTCTGGCCGAGGGTTTGCCTAAGGCCACCTTGGAGGTACCAAAAGATCTGCCACCTCCATTACTCCCGATTAAAGTACATCCCAAGACCGCAAAGGACATTTTCCTTTCTTCCTATTTAGATGATACAGCCCCCGAATATGCTAATGGTGCGCAGTCACGCACACCACCTGTTAACGACGCTCAACCCCAAGATCAGCTGCACCCACCTCCGCAGCAACAAACCCCTCCTCACGTTCTAAACATTCCATCTGTTTCTACAGTCCTTCCTGCACCCACACTCTCTACCCTACACCCAACAAATCCTTTTGGACTTGGCACCTCAGGAGGTGCGACAGGAGGTTTTTCCACGCCACCGCCAGCAACTAGATTGACTTATAGGGATTTAGCACACCAACGTACACCCCAAAGAGCTAACGACAATATATTAAATGAGCCTCTTACAGATTGTAGATATGATCCAGTGCCAGGTAAACACGTCAGAATGTTGCTATCTTCAGTACGTTTACGACGAGTTGCAAACTATTTAATGACATTACCAGGAATGGTTGAACATCTAGACAAAATATATCGCTTTGTCCAAACAGGGCAAGGTCCTGAAAGTATTGGCGAGGCCATGGAATACCAGAAAGTAGACATGCAAAAATTATTGTTACGCTTTTTCATAAACTGCTTGATCAGAAACAGAGATAGGCCTGAGGTAGATCCGGAGGAAATGCAAGTACTTACCAGATGGGGTCAGAATATAGCAGACGGAAAACATGATAAACAGAAGTATATAGAAGGCATGTGCCGAAAGATCAGAAAAGAAGTAGAACGAATACATGAAAGAAGATTAGAAGCAGATAAAACTGAATCAGAGGAAGAGGAGGAGGAACAGTCAGAAATGAACACAGGACAATTAGAATTACCAGCTAGACAAACGATAGCTTATGTAGGAAAAGGAAGATCTTTTAATAAAACAATACGTCCGATACGTCCAGAATGTAACAGAATTTTTCAAACAGCTATCTCAAATCCAAGGACCCCTGAACACTTATTCCAGGCTACTGATAAATTACTTCGAGAACGAAGGGGGTACCATGTGCTCGATTCTATGGATGAACAAGAATTAGCCAGGTCAGCAGTACAATGGGCTGACAGTTCTGAAAAATACAGTGATGATGCGCTAGCACACACGTTTCTGAATCTCGCCCCAGATGAACAGCGTTTAGCTAGTATATACATGATACAACATCTCCTTATATTATATAAGGGCCAACACTCCGATCCTGGTCCCCTGCCTGATATACTGATAGAACTACTCATGAACAAATGGAGAGGTCTAGGTACCGATCTAATTAAAGTAATTCTAGAATACCGACATAGATATAGTGCCTTTTTGTGTCCAGAACATGATCCAGCTCCTTCCCTGGAGAGAAAAACGTATTACATAGACAGACAGAATCCCTTACGCGAAGTACACCCAGTTAGGAATGATGATAATACTTTTAGACGCGTGTTTGTGTACACGCCCATAACTAAAATAGAACTATTGGAAATTAAAAAATTAGTGCCCAGCCATGACAAAGATCCAGCAGGTTTTCACCGTGAACTAAAGGACATGTTACTCATGGGCGATTATACCTATCCTGACATTATGAAAATATTGAAAGTATTATTGCCTGCCGGTATTTACGAGAAACTCAAAGAAAAAGAGTGGGAAGTGGGAGACCAAAAGATTGATTGGACAGTATTAGAAAACGAAGAAAATGCCCGAACTGCAGGCGTAGGGCTTGGGGACAAAACTAAAGCATTACCAGGATTATTAGTACAAGTATTGCCACGTTTATTAACTACGAAAAAGGAAGACTGGGGAGCAATCTCAGCTTGTAAACAGAAACCCGATGAAGACACTAGTGATTTTTATTCCCGATTTGAAAAATGTTTTGGTATTAATAGCGGCCTGAAAGCAAGTAGCGAATCATATCCACATCTTTTTGTAACAAAACTAGTCGAGAATTCCCTGCCACAGGTTAAAAACAGAGTATTGAAAGTTGAGAGCACTTGGCAAGCTAACACTCCTTCACAAATGTTACAAATGTTACAGTATCACCAAAATAGAATTAGAGAAGAACAAGAACACGAACAAAGACGTATGAAAGACACGAAAATGAAAATGCTCGTCGCTCAGTCAGTTCCAGCTGACGGTCATAAAAAGGGTGCGACACAGTCCAGTAATTCAGCGGTTCCCGTTAAAGGGACATGCAACTATTGTAAACAGCCAGGTCATTATATAAACGACTGTGCAGTTCTGAAACATAATATCTCTACGGGTAAAACCAAGGAGAGACCACGTCCGCCTAGACAGGATCAGATCCAACAACAAGCACCTCAACATGTACAGCCTATGCCGGTTCCACAACAGACCGTAGTGGTACCACAACCACAACCACAACCACAGCCACAGCCACAGCCTATTGCCGCAACACAAAACACGACACAACAGATGTACCAGTATGCACAAAATGACTATCCAGATTATCAGCGCTACACATGAAATAGCCTAGAGAGGGAAGTTGGCTTACCCCTTATTGAGGTTCCTGTAGATCAAGAGGGTCCTTATGTACAGAGTCAAGTATTAGGGAAAGACAGAAAGTTTCTACTTGATACAGGGGCAAGCAGAACAACTATAAGTCACAACGAGGTCCCAGGGGCACCCCTCTCAGGCTCACAAAATATTTCCCTTGGTTTCTCAGGAAAGCCTACTAGTACCGAAGTATCGCAACCGCTTGCATTTACAGTTGGTCCATTGACACGGACTACAGATCTATTGCTTACAAAATCATGCCCAGAAAACTTGTTAGGTATTAAAACATTGAAAGCTCTAGGAGCTATAATATGTTGTTCTCCGGACGGAGTACGACTATTTTTGCGTGACTTTAAAGGTCACTACGTGTCAAGAGACATGGATCACCGGTTACAGAATCTACCTGCACATTTATGGGCAAAAGGCCCCACTGATGTAGGTTGTATGCACATTACACCATATCGAGTCACACTCAAAGCAGGAGTGGTATTACCACGAATGCGACAATACAAGTTACCTCCAGATGCTGTAGTGGCTTTACTGCAAATCATTGACGAACTCATTGCACAAGGAGTGGTTGTAGAAACCGACTCCAATGTATGTAATTCTCCGATCATTCCGATTCTTAAACGAACTGATCCAAAAGCACCCCCAGTATATCGATTAGTTATTGATCTGCGCGAATTGAATAAATGCATTGTACCACAATATCCCGTGGTCCCAGATATCTCTTCATTACTGACAGCTATTGATTCAGAAGCAACGTTCTTTACTGTAATTGACCTCAAGAACGCCTTCTTTAGCGTCCCAATCGATCCGGAAAGCCAATATTTGTTCGGATTTAGTTTAAATGGACGAAGCTTTAAATTCGCACGCGCACCTCAAGGATTTACAGAAAGTCCTAGCATCTACAGCCAAGCACTGAAAAGACAACTTGACAGTATCCACATGCCAGTTAACACTGCACTGCTTCAGTATGTCGATGATCTGCTGATCACCGCCCGAAGCGAACCCGAATGTGAAAAAGCATCACTGACGGTTTTACATTTTCTGGCCGACAAGGGGCACAAAGTGTCCCCTTCGAAGCTGCAATTCTGTGCCCAGCAAGTTGTGTACCTAGGGCACTTGCTGTCCAAGGGGGGGAGACAGCTCACACCTGACCGCATCCAGTTAATTGTAAACATGCCACCACCCAAGACCCAAAAGGAGGTACGGGCCTTCATAGGCCTCACTTCATACTGTAGGCAGTGGATTCCCCAATATGCATTTCTAGCAAAACCACTCATTCAGTTGACAACCCAGGAGGCAGCGACATCGACTGTCCTCCCTTGGACTTCAGAACATACACAAGCTTTTGAAGACTTAAAGAAAGCTTTATGCCAAGCACCTGTTTTAGCGACACCATGTTACAGTAAGCCTTTTACACTCTTTGTTACAGAACGTGAAGGTACTGCTTTGTCAGTACTCACTCAGGAACAAGCAGGATCACACAAGCCATGTGCTTACTTTTCTATTACATTAGATCCCGTAGCTCAAGCTCTTCCTGCGTGTCTGAAATCAGTCGCAGCGACAGCTCTAGCGATCAGACAAAGCGATTCCATAGTATTAGGACATCAATTGACAGTACAAGTACCACACGCAGTAGAGGTTCTCTTGAACCGGACACAAACACAACACTTGACTATAGCACGACTGACAGGTTACGAACTAACATTGTTTCAGCCACACATAGAAATCAGACGTTGTAGTACATTAAATCCTGCCACACTTTTGCCATTAAGTGGAACAGACCCACTGGCACATGATTGTATTGAAGTCATTACTATTACGACGAAACCCAGACAAGACTTGACAGATGTCCCATTACCAGACCCAGACCTGACACTTTATGTGGATGGTTCATGTATGAGAACAAGTACAGGAGAGTTAGTGGCCGCTTATGCAGTCACGACAGACACCGAAGTCATTGAAACAAATTGTATTGACACATTATCAGCTCAAGCAGCAAAACTTATTGCTCTGACACAAGCCTGTATTCAAGCCAAAAATAGAAAAGTTAACATATACACAGATTCACGTTATGCTTTCGGAGTTGTACACGACTTCGGAGTCCTTTGGCGAGAGAGAGGCTATTTGACTTCTCACGGTGCCAACATTCAACACGGTCCCCTCATTCAAGCTCTGTTAGATGCAATACATTTACCTACTTCAATATCTATCATGAAGTGTAAGGCCCATACAAAAGTCACCGATATCATTTCCCAGGGTAACGACCTAGCAGACCGAACAGCTAAGCAAACAGCACAGAATAGGACTCATGCAACTGACTTGACAAAGACAATAGTTCCGACGCCGACACACTGCATGACAGTTAGGGATCCCGCCCTTGATGTAATTGACATACAGACACATGCTACACCAGAGGAAATAAAGAAATGGACTGAATTAGGAGGGATCCAAACAGATCAGGGATGGATGACGAAGGGAAAATCTATATGGTTTCTCCCCGACTCAATGGTTCAAGTTATCATTAACACAATACATAGTCCAGCACATCTAGGAGAAAAAGCTATGTTAGACAGTATTCAACACATTTGGTTCAACAAACACTTACGAGCTGCAGCCAAACAGAAAGTCCGAACTTGTATGATTTGTTGTCAGTTCAATCCAGGTAAAGGCGTACCTGTAGAGCAGGGTGGATTTCAACCTCCCGATCACCCTTTTGAAGTCCTCCAGATGGATTATATCCAGATGGAACGATGTCGAGGATTCAAATATGTCCTCGTAGTTGTATGCGCTCTTTCCCGTTGGACAGAGGCATATCCCGTCTCAGATTACACTGCCCCGACTACTGCCAAACAATTAGTTCGTGAATTCTTCCCACGGTATGGTTTGCCCCGTATCGTGTACTCAGATAATGGCCAGCCGTTCTCATCCGAGCTAATGAAACACATTTCACTCTTGTTAGGATATCAATGGAAATTCCACTGTGTCCGACATCCCGAGGCAGCAGGTCTCGTGGAACGTCATAATCAGACCCTGAAAATTCGACTTTCCAAAGTCTGTAGAGAGAAAGGCGTCGACTGGATAGTAGCCTTACCAGTTGCACTCTTTTACATGAGAATGGTAGCACATTCTCGCACAGGGCTATCCCCGTACGAGGTGGTCTTCGGTAGGCCACCAAATATGTGGGGGACGCCTATACCTCGTAAAATCACTGATGTTGATTGTAATATGCTGACAGATTACCTTGCTTCCTTGATGTCTGCACTACAATCTTGCCGTTCACAGGTAGCTGCAGCCTTTCCCGACAATACCGAGGTGAAGCCCCATGAAGTGGTTCCTGGAAACTTTGTTTTCATCAGAAACTTCGACAGGAGGAGCCCGTTGGAGCCTCGCTGGCAAACACCAAAGCTGGTACTTCTAACCACGAGGACAGCAGTGAAGGTCGAGGGTCGCAAGGGTTGGTTACACTCGAGCCATATCAAGAAATTTCATGGACTACCATCTGATTTGAACTCTCAGCCCTGCCCCCTTCCAGAGACTGATTCAAAACTCCCCCTGGTTGAAAAGACTGAATCACAGGAATACAAACTGAAACTAAGGTCTAGCAAGTCAGACAATTCGATTGTTTAAGTCCTCTCCAAGGTGAATCGGTTGAATAAGTCTCTGACATGTATCCTCTAGACCGAATTAGAGAGAGAAATAGACAGAAACAGCTCAAGAAATATGCATACTG
Source organism: Triturus cristatus (assembly GCF_964204655.1). Classification (NCBI taxonomy): domain Eukaryota; kingdom Metazoa; phylum Chordata; class Amphibia; order Caudata; family Salamandridae; genus Triturus; species Triturus cristatus. The sequence continues at coordinate 469,738,747 of NC_140590.1, read as the reverse complement.
TAAATCACTTCATAGTCACTGTATAGTGACATTGTTGATTATGTTTTTTCTAAGTCTTTTTATTATTGCTGCAAGTATACTGTTGCACATGTACTATCCTATTTTCAAGCGTGCTTATTCTGCTTACAATGTTACTGCCGAACATTCTTTCAGTGAACTACCTCCACATGAGTTGTCCTATAGATTTGCGCAGCGCAACAACACATTCATTAGTATGTTACATCATTCCCATCAGACCAGCAATGCTACAAATTGTTGGATATGTGGCCGACTTCCTCCCTATCAGAAATACAAAGGAGTTCTGCCTCTCTTTCCGTATCCGTTCACACACAATGGTTCCTGTGGAGCATGGTTTAGTTTGATTAACTCTTTAGATTCAAACACTGTAGTTTACCAGAGCAACTGGGTATGGGGAAACCTGAACTTAGTTTTGCTTAAAGCCTGTTATCCTAACAAGGAGGGACTTCCCAAAGGAACAGGAACTGACCTAGAAAATGAAGTATATGGATTAGGTAATTTTACACTTAACCTCATGATTCTGAATGTTGAATCTGAAGCTGCACTAGTCTTGCCTGCTATGTCAGTATTACCAGTCAAAGGTGAATTCTGTGTAAGAAAGAATGGTTCAGTACACCTGGGTCATAGTAAATGTACTACTGTGATCGAATTCAGTGATAAAGGCAAGTCTACATTTAGAGCTTCCCGTCATTCCTACTTCATATGTGGTCATACCGCATTTATACGTCTACCTCTAGATTGGGATGGTACCTGTTACATTGCATTCCTTCTGCCACCTGTTTTCCTAGCCCCTCCTGATTATCATAGAAATACCAATCTAGTACACCATAGACCCCAGAGAGATATCCCGATTGTTGACTACACTGAAACAGCATGGGAACAATATACAGACTTCAATAAAGGTCTCTTTCCTTACATAGGTGTGGTCTCAAATAGTAAACTGATACGTAGATTAACCAGAACCCTTGAAGCAGTAGTGAATGAAACTACTTCCGCCCTAGGCAACTTAACAGAGGAGCAGTCTGCGATGCGGATTGTTGTTCTCCAAAATCGTCTTGTCCTTGACGTCATCCTAGCCGATAGGGGCGGAGCCTGTAGGGTCATCGGATCAAGTTGCTGTGTTTTCATCCCAGAAAACGCGCCATCCGTATATAAAGCCATAACTCGTCTTCACAAGATCGCAAACCAGATACATCAGAATCCAGGCACCTGGACATGGTCCGATTGGTTCTGGAGCGTGTTGTCAGTCTGGGGATGGAAAGTCCTATCCTTCCTAGGTATTGGCCTTCTCATAGTAATCAGTTGTTGCCTGTGTCTACAATGTGGACCAGCGATTTGCGGCCTGTGTGCCACATCGTGTATTCCACGTTCAAGTTTTCATTCAAAATCACGGAAGAAGAAAGAAGAGCAAATGATGTTACATGAACAGATTGATGGATTCCTGAAGATCGATATTTCATGAAGGGTCCGTAGGGGACAAGGAGGGAATGAGGAAATATGAATTTTTATGATCAATTGTGTCCCCTATCTAGACCCCAACGGCTCCATGTACATGCTACAAGTACATGTATGTTCCCTCCACTTCAAGCTATGAAGACGCAAATACAATTGTGTCCAACGTTAATATGTCCTCTTTCAGATCTGCCATGAATGGGTCAGATATTCCGTTCCTAAGTATGCCTTGCCACCGTCTTTATATGGTATACTTTTCACGTTTTCCAGCTCTGGCAAGGTAGGCCCTGAATTCTGCCATCGAGCTTTTCCTGCTTCTGCCTCTGAATGCTCCAGCCTGGACCTGCATCTGTATCCATGAACTTTGTCTTACTTCCTGCGCGGCTAACGGTGCCTAGCCCGGCCTGTTGCCTGCCAAAACTGTATTCAGCCTTCAAGTTATCTGCTCCGCTCCTCGAGAAATGCATTCCTGTCTAGTAGCTTAGGTAAACATCCCTCCAGCTGCAGAGCAAAGGGCCCGGCCTTACTGTCTCCGTGCAAATAATTCATGACTTTCGTTACCATGGTAGGCCCATGCCCCCTCGCATCTCATGTAGACACTTAGACGCTTGTACACGCACTAGCAGTCAGTATAGAATGGGCTCTGTCCGAAAAACCTTTCCTTCCAGATAATATAGTTCCTTAAACACAAGATATTAGATACGATTTGGGATTAGGTTGTCCTGACATCCCAGACTTCTGTCTCCTCATGTAGGGCTAAATGTCAAGTTCCCTTCACCCTCTAGTTTCACGTCAATCACACGTCATGCGGCTGCGCGCGCATCTCTGCCATGTATTTTTGCTGACTTTGCAGGATTCTCTTATGGATCCACCCACTTGTGTCATCATCATAATGACGTTTCTAGTATACGCCTTTATGCACGCCTATTGTAACGCCTTTTTTATTACGTATGTGTATTCTTATCTTTCCTATCAGCTGTTACGCCTCCTGCATCTGTCTTTACTGTAATGCATTTAATATAAATATGACAACCTGTCAATAATGTATTGCTGATCCCTTCCTGAACCTTCGTGGTGACGGAACTCGATTGCCTGGTTCGAACCATCATTCCTTTGTAAGGAATAAATTCCCTTTTATAACCTCATATACCACGGATTCTGCCTCTTATTTTTACTGAGTTATTCTTATTGAATTTTACCGCATAAATTAAGTCTAGGTAATTTAAATTTACCACAGATTAAAATATTGGGTGGGATTTTCCTTGACGAATTGTATTATTGTGCGCCTTGTGAGGTACGACCTAGTCGTGAGTTGAACCTTGTATTCTGTTCCTTTCATAACCCAAGGGAATATTTGTTTTACTACATTATATACAAGGCCTGCATGTACGCAGTGCAAATGTGTTTGTTATTTACGGCCATATGGCGGCACAGCCATCTGTAAAATACAAATAATGGCAGCCTGATTACAATCTCGACCCAAGGTAAGGACGCCTTTTTTCATAAATAAACATCTGTTTCTGGGTGCAATCAGAAGAGGCACTTCTGCTGACTTCAAGAGGTCTCGACATGCTGAAGCTTTCGCCCAGCAGCTGACTGACATGTTCGTGAGGGGTGTCCAGTTTGTGACCAAGACATGGTCCTACATTCTTACCCACCAGGTAGTGGGGTTGGATCATCCAGTAGGGACTTTCTTGGCAGAACATATACATACACCCTTGACACATAGGTTAGAGTCAGAATAGTAGTAGTACGCCAGATTGTTATATTATTTTATACGTTTGCATAAATAAGTTGTTTCAACACAATGGTGAAACCTTTGTTCTGTTTACTGTCCTGACGCTTATTATAACTTTCAATTGTTTCTGTCTATTGATCACTGCAGCACATATGTTCTATATAAGAATCACTTCAGTTTAATAAACATTGAAAACGTCCCTTTGTATATTCTTTGTATATTTCTCTGAGCAAACAAGAGCATTAGTGTCTGAGCAAAGGTCTGTTACCACGATTCCTGAGGGAACAGAGTTGTCATGTTCAGTGGTTGCCAAAACTGTTCGCTCCCTGTCTAGATTTAGGAGGACCTTATGGTGGCACTGTGAGTGAGCTGTTCTAAGTGACAACATATCCTGCAAGGGTGCATGTAATCAGTCTGACACCATCCAAAAGCTTATGTTGTCCACAAACGCACAGCTCCTACTGATCAGTGGAAACTTAATGACATGGCATAGCTAAAGCTGGTTGGGCTCTTATTTGTAGTTCAATCATGTCTTCTCAGAGATTGCTACACACCCTTTAACCAGAGACGTCTGTGGTGGTAGGAAATATCCTCCTTAGCTGAGTAGGTATAACCTGTGAATTGGCTGTTGGTTGTTCAAGCTTGACAGGATCTAGTTTCCACTGTGTTAGCTGAATTCTGTAATTCATTTTGTGCATAAATGGCACAAACATTTCTGAAAACTGCAGATATGCAGTAACTCAGTAACTACTACAAAATAGTCTCACAATAGATGGTAGGGATGTTACCTTCGTGGTAGAGGCACACAAAGCATATAGAAAAGAGGTGTTTTATTCCTGGGTTAATTTCCCAGCTGCAGGTGATGCAACACAGGTATTTCACTAATAAACTGAGGATGAAATGCCAGCTGAGTACATTCCAAATGAGGCAATGGAAGTTCCTCTCACTTACCAAGAACATGTTAATTGGTTTAAAGGTGCCCTCCCACACACCATAGAAAATGTGAGACTGGGCCCACTCAGCAATGAGGGGGTGACATGGCCAGTCCGAGCCATATACACACCCCATCCCGGTATCAATAATTTGATCGCAGCACAGTTGCGCGTATAATACAATAATTTAGCAACAGTATACAGATACCTTACATAGATCGTGATGCAAACATTAACACTTACTCCTGCGAGGGCTGTACAAGCTGCACTACAACAAATGGTTACACCGGGCATTAGCCCACAAACACTGATTGCACTCATGGGAAACATTCCCACCCAGAGGGAGGAAATTCAGTTTTGGATGGCATAAAAATAAATCAGCTTGAAGCAGTGTTTCCCCATATTGGCCCACAGGAAAAACACAGAATATTGACAGTTTGCTTTCCAATGGGGATTGCTCCTCCGGTTGAGGACTGTGCTACTTGGGGTGCAGGTGTTGCTGCAGTGTATATATCACAACACATGGTACGCCTTCACTGGCGGTTCAGGTCCAGAAGGAGCAAAGGGTAGCACCTGCCCTGGACTTAGGAATGAAACTGATGGACAACTTTGCCGCAGTATCTGCCGTAATGTTGAGTAGTATTAAAAGGAAAGCAGTGGTGTTACCTATGCACCAATGTCTAAGGTATTTGACTCCTGCCCAGCAGGAGCGCGAATTACCTAAAATCATTGAAGAAACCTATGCAACACTGGGTAGAGATCCTTGGGGGGCCAGCCCTGGGAAACCACAATTAAAGTTCTGAAAAGGATAACTCAAAGCAAGCACCTGACTCTTCAACTAAGAAGAAGTGGGACAATAAAAAAAACAAGGGTAAAATCAAATCACGGGGTGGGTCTCCTACACAGGAATCTACTGAGAAACTTTATAACTTACGTAATCATGATACTCTTAAACTGCCTAATAGGTATCAGGATACTGATCCACAGTCCTCTTGTTCCTTCCGGGATTCATCCGATAAACGTTCAGAGAGAGGAGGATGGTCAGAGTGCAGATCGAAAGAGTGTGAAACTAAGGAGGGACTCACAACTCTCGTCTGACTACATTATTAAGCAAGACGACAAGCTTAAAACATTAAAACCTCAATTCAAAAAGAAGAAAGTAGCCTGGCTTAAGGTCAGGCATCCCCCGGACATTGAGGACTCTGCTTCTAAACAGGGAATGGGCATTGAAAATGTTGGACAGCTTGGCAGAAGTTACAATAGTTCAGCAGAACCTGATGGATTGTCTGGTGGGAGTAGCGCTGAGTGAGTACATCGCGGTGGAAACACCAGAAACCTTGGTAAGCATTCGACATCATTTATACAAAGTCCACCTATAGTTGGAGGGGGACCTACCCTGGTTTATTAATGTCCTATTTTGGGAGGAACTCACTCAAGGGTATGACATTCTTCTGGCCGAAAAAGGATTGGCCACCTGATTTTGTAATGGATTGCCTAAATGGGGAAACAGTAATTTTATCAGCTTTTTCTGACCTCGTTCCAGAATCAATTAAACATTCATACAACAAGGAGTGGGCTCCAGCGCTAGCTCCACCGTTATACCGCAACCATATGAAGTGGGATGATGGTTCACCTTATCATGACATTCCATTGAGGATGAACCCACAACCTCAAAGTCAATATCCAATAATGAACAAAGCCAAACAACAAGTTAGGGAAATCCTAGAACAACTTGAATACCAAGGTGTAATAGGAAGTTGCACCTCATCAATTAATTTATTTCTGGTAATGAAACCAGATCATTCATATTGTTTAGTATCAGATTACAGACATTTAAACACAGCTACCCGCACATTTGCAGTACAAAATGCACACAGAGCTGCACTAATGAACAAGATTGCGCCGAAGAGATACAAAACAACCCTAGATATCTCAAATTGATTTTTCTGCCCCAATATATTCCACCTGGAAGCAGATATTTGACAGCCTTCACCGAGCTATTTTCTCAAAAACAATTCTATAATTTACCTCAAGGGTATAAGAATAGCCCTGGGCTGCTCTCAGCCAGTGTTACAGAACTATCGGAAAATGTTGATGATGACATTTATTTGAAGGACAATGACCTTATGGAACAGTTGGCCAGGCTGGACCGCATAATCCTGGGGTTGCTCAAATGGGCCATAGATTTAATTTAAAAACATCAAAAGTCGCCCACCTTTGTGTCCTATTTTTTAGCATACGAGTTGTCAAGTGAGGGCAAAAGTCTGGTGACCAATTTCTTTTGAAAAATGTGTGTTGCGTCTACCTATGACAACTCTAAAAAGGCTACAAATTAGGATTTCAAAATTTTGGCAGAACATACATCCCAGATTACGCAGAACAGGTAAAACTATTTTATGGTTTAATACGTCCAGACTTTTCAAGCACACATTGGACACAGGCATACACGGAAACTTTACATCTCGTTCAAGCTGACATGATAGCTTTCAAACACCTACACACGTGTAAACACTACAAACCTGGTAATCCGTGAAATCACGGGTACATCAGGATACACATATGTCATGTTTAATGAAGGTGACAGTACCAATTGCATATAAATTGTATTTATATACCAAAACTGAAATGCGTTTTGCACCTACTGAAAAAATACTGACAGAAGAACAGACTGCTTTAGTGAGAGAACGAGCCATGGCTCAAGAGAAATGCATTATTGTTGTGAACCGGGATCCGATCTTACAGGTGATTACCCGAGCAAGCGTTCCAAATGCCAAAATTCTGGATCCAAGATGGATAGAATGGGGTAACTCACTCACTGCAACAGATGTAGATTACATATTTGATTCTGCACTACAAACACAAGCATTCCTGCAGTACGAACACGAATATCCTCTACCTAATGAAATCATGCCTCTAAATCGCTGTGACTACATCACTCACACTGATGGTTCTGCTCAGCCTGCTGAAGGGCCAAAACACCAATACTCAGACATGTGCACAGGTGTAAAAGGGCATATGCATGATGGAGAATTCCATCCTGAGAAAACCTACATGCATTCACTAGGGGACTGCATGGCGCAGCTGGCAGAACTGAAGGCTGTAGTACTGCCACTCCAAAATACGAATGCTGGATTCCCCACACTTATAGTGTGTGTTTCATATTACTGTGTACTGTCATATAATGAGTACCTACATTATTTGAGCCAGAATGGTTTTAGGGATTCTAAAGGCTTCGCAGTAAAGCACAAACTGCTTTGGGAACTGGTGGCAAAGCTGAAAGTGTGAACTGTTGTTTTGTGACTTCATCAGCCATTGAATTCACTGCAATGTGAACACTAGCACGTTGATGGCTCACTTTGTGAATGACATGAGCCTGTGGCAAGCATTCGCTTAACTGTACAGTTAACAAGTAAAGAAACATACATTTCAGTTTGAAATCCTGAAAAGAACAAGGTCTATGTCAATGTACCACAGATTAAGTTCAACACAACATGCTGAGTTGCTAAGAATATACTGGACGGCTTCTGGTTACTACATCAACTTTGATGACTTCTCCGACACATCAGAGCAACAACCACCCCCATCGCCACAGCCATTTTAACTGAAGGTGCGTGTCTTCTGTCTTTGGCTAAAAAAAACTTGCTTTGTTTCTCCATGGTTACACCTTTGGATTACAATTGCATTACGTTTCCTAGTCCTTTAGACTGGTTTTGTGACAGTGTTCCTTTTGCTTCTGAACGGTCATTTTATCCGAGAACACTCTACAGTGCACATGGTAAATTTGGTTCTGAAACCACATGCATCTTCACACCTTGAACTGAGAGACTAGCAGAAGGCAGCTGGTGCCAGGTAAGTGAGTTTCCTACATATACACCACGCTTGGTGTGAACCTTTTGATTTATTGAAAGACTGCACCCCTTTTGACTTTATTATTCAGGCTGTTAGTATTGCAGGACAGGAGGTTAAAAGCAGAGGAGGTGGTCATAATATATGTCCAGGCAGAGTTGTATTAGCGAGCTGCTGCTGCTGTGGTGTTGTGAAACAAAAAACATAATAGACAAACTAAAACAATAAAAACTGAGTTAAAACAATTCCCCAATGTCCCCACCAACACTTCCAGAACTGAAGCATCTGTCGCCTCTTCCCAACATTGAAACCATGTTACCGGAGAAAGTGGTCCCACATGGGCACCGCCCCCGTATACTACAGATAATTAGTGCCGACCGTTGTTGCATTGTGGTGGTGCAAAGTCAAGTCTCCTTCACCCAAGAGAATATATCACTTACCCATCATCCCTGAGATCCTCCTCCACCTGAAGAGTTGGTATAAAGTCAATGAGGTAAAGTAGAGCCAGCTGGAAGTTATTCTGGATTGGAGGAGTTCCAAAGGGTTTTCGAGTGGACCTTGGCTGGTCTCAAGGAATCATCACTACCTTCTTCCTTATTCACTCTATCTCGGTGGTGAGAGCCATCTGCATCAGGCACCCCTCGCGATCAGGTGCAGATAGTGGGGTATGGTGCAGAAAATCCTAAAATGAAAAGGATTTGTGAATAGAGCAACCCTTCTTCTGCTATACAGATAAATCACTTTGTTGGAGGTGACTATATTCAGACCACCGTAATACACCCTTGAAGAGAAGAGTGTATGGATATATGATCAAGTAACAATTGTTTCATTGTTTGAAGTTTTTATATATATGAATTTGTCCTGAAGAAGGCGGGGGATTGTCTCCGAAAATTACTGAAACGCCGTGTCGACAGATTTTTTATGTAAAATGACTTATGTGATAGAATCTTGATATACAGAGATTGATTGTAATTTGTTTTTAATTATATTTGTATGTTTACAATGTGAAATGTATAAAGTGTGTCTATAAAAAACGGAGGTGCTGTTCAAGAAATATTCTAAATGACTGTACTTTATGTCTGGGACAACGTACAGATTATGTTTGGTATGTATTAAGATGATAGGTGCATTTTCCTAATATTTTAAAATTATTTTTTACTATATATTAACTGACATGTGGACACAAACTTATTTGAATAATTTAAATAAACATACTTTATTATAATAAAGTAGACAGTCATAATTGGTGATATATATAAATAACATACATGTAGTATTATATTCTGTGATTCCAGTTGGGTGACTAATTCAGATATAGATGATTCACAAATATGTAGTGTGAGCACAAAAGGGAAATTGTTGTTTTTTATTTGCTTTCTTTACTTGAACATTTTTATTTCCTTTTTATACTGTTTCTAATCAAGAAAGTGTTTCTAATTCTTAACTGTTTCTACATTTAATTTTACTAGTTGTTGGTTTAGTAGTTTGAAGGTTATTTTGTACCTTATATGGAAAACACTCATTACGTGTTTTTTTCTGCAATTCGTTTATTTCATGTATCTGCATATATTTATATTGATTTAAAGAAATACAGGCAAATATATTTGTAATGATTTTTACGGATATTTTGGATGACAATATTTTACCTTTTTGCCTTTTGTCAAGTTCTTTTATGTTTTATTGTAATCTTTATTTTGTATTTCTCTATTTTTGTTTTTGATTTTTAGGGTTTGTACTCAGTGTTTGTGTTTTTGTGTGTTATGTCTACGGTGGCGATATTTGTATTCTCTATATTTTTTAACTTAATGTATGTAGCTGATAATATTCATAATGATATTATTTCACAAAAGCCAGCCAACATCAGAGGATATGTATCACATAAACCTATTAAGTACTGAATATAGAAAAGCATATGGTGTAGACCAATTTGACTCATATTTGGTGCCACACATTGATTAGTGTCAGACTCCATTTCGGGAGCCACAGGAGAGACAGGAGTTACTGGGCCCTAACCATTGTTGCTGAGGTTATTTTCCATTGGTCTCTTGGTTCTACTAAGCCTCTGCAAACTGGGCCAAGTACAACCCTTTCTGTACTTGACTGAGAGTAGAGAGGTCCAAAAGTCACAGGTTTCATGGGTAGGTAGTGTGGGGTTATGGTCAGGAACTCTGAACTCAGCAACCAATCAACAGACGCAATAAAGTAATATTTAGCCCAATGCTTAGCTATATGTAGAACAAAGTACTATTAATCACTTATCAGAAATAATACTACACAATGCAATTTGAATAGCAAATACAAGTAGGTACCCCTGGTAACGACTTCCGGTGGGCTCCACACCCTCTCCCAATACTCATCCTGGTCGAGCGACCCTATCAGTTATATTCTCTAGTGCTATGTGACAGAGACATGAATTACGCACAGATGAAAATTACTTTATGCTGACCTAACAGAAGCAGAATCAGTTTGCTTGTTTTAGCCCTGTTATTGAAATGATACAAGTCCTCTCACTTAAGTCTTCATGTGCTTACAGACTTTTTGTCTGGCTGCAAGCACAGCCTACGTTACCTGATTGTTGGTTCTGCAGCAGTCATTGAAGAAGGTTGGTTGCAGCCCATGTCTTCGGCGTATGCAGCAGCGTTCCTATGAAACAGATTTTCCAGATGAACACAACAGGTCAGGTCCTTTTGTAGCAGTCATAGCAGTCATAGCATCTTTAGCAGCTGCCGCCCTCCACTGGCCCAATGCAGACGGGTCATATGGCAAAGAAGTTAGTCAGTGAGGATGTTTCACTAGCAGTTGTAGCCTTTCCAGGCTGACTAGTTCTATTTCTGCGGCAAAGCAGCTTCTTCTTCCTCCTGTAGCAGCAGCACCAGGTTGTGGCCCAAAGTGGTTATCAGGTGGGCACAAGGGTTATTAGGTGTCTGCAGTCTTTGGGTCCAGTTCTCAACTGGTGCGTTAGAGAGAAACCATAGAACTCACACACCCACCCACAGGTCATTCCTTCTTTTTCCGGGTGTTCCTCATCCCAGGAAGATGTTGGACTTCTCCTTCTTGACAGTCTCTCTTACTACAGCTGTCTCAGGTGGCAATTAGACGCATAGGCATGAATAAGATACTCTGCTCCTGCAGCGGAATGTACAGACTTCAAGGGATGACCCTTCACCTCTGTGAGAAAGAGACCTGCTCTGGGCATACATCAGTCTTCAAGTACTCTGCTGAGCAATCCCTTTTTTGGTCATGAAACACTTGTAACTGTAAACAAATGTGGGGTGGTTTGGATCTCTCTTTTATAAACATTTTCAAGACAGGATATGTAGGTTTCAGGAATGGATTTGGGCTGGTTCTTTTTCAAATATTCTTCCCAGGCTACTCTTCAGACACAGCCTTTGTGTAAAGTGATGCTTTTCACAGCAGGTTGCAATGGGTCTGGTTCCAAGCAAGGGGAAACATTGGGCACAATGAAGTGTGTGGTCTTTGCACCTGGCTGTCATCAGCCTTCCTAAACTTGTAATCAGGAACGGACAAAAGAGGGGGCCTGACCTAGATGCTGCAGCACCTTGTTTAGAAACTGCAGTTCCACCCCTTCACACCTACATTTAACTAAATAGCAATGCTCTGGAAGAAAAAATCAGAAGCCCCTTGCTAGCAAAACCTTCATGGGAGCCCTGTCATCATTGTCCTCACATCGGTGTCTCCTGTCACAGAAATACAGGCAAGGCACTTCCACTGTCTGGGGGAGATGTCATCACCCGTTATCTTGTACCTTGTCAAATCAGTGTAATCTAAAATGGATCCCCAGACTCACACACATGTAGAGTCTTAATACCACATAGATTTACATGCTCACTGTACACTTACATGCACTTAACATACATTCAGGATGTCAGCACAAGGTTCTGAGTTTCACATGACACCAGAACATTATATAAGAGGGTTTATTAGACCATGCTTTCACTGACATAGAGAACAAGGTCTGGTTAAACCAGGGACCGTTTCCCACTGCTTCTTTTAGGGCATGCTTGTTGCACCATCCCCCTCGGTCACAGGACAGGTCCTGTAGCTCCCATTGTCATGAAATGCCTAGGCGTCTGCACATAAGCTAGGTAAGTTTGATGCCAGTGTCATAACTATGATGAAGTGTGTTATTTCAAACTTCATTTCTTTAGGAAGATTTAAATTCTTCCTACATTTAGTTTTTTTATTCTAGAATCTGGTTCAGAACCAGCTTTTCTAATTGACTAACCTAAATAACGCCCCTTCGCCAGCATATTCCATTGTTTCAGTTTTTATTGCACATGATTCCAATCTTAATTCAAATCTAACTTTTGATCAACCATCCCATCTTCAGCTGTTATGAGACTGAACAGCAAAAGTCCCATATGTAAAGGACAAACTGATTCCACTCTTGACTCAGACTTATACTCTATTACTTTTTTAACATTGGTAAGTATGATCATATTTTTCCCACATTGGTTCACTTCTATGGTTACCCCTAACAACTATATCTTTCCCTTTTTTGTTGCATTACCTAAAAGGCATTTGTCAACAAGCAGCGGGTGGATTTGACTAAAACGTTCTGATTCTCTAAGATTTCGAATGCCCACTACAAGTCAGGATGTGAGGAGACCGTCAATTCCTAGTTACTGATATTCTAACCTGTATTAACAGGCCTACGTAACCACAGCCCCAGTGGTTTATCTCAGCTCTCTGACTTATCCAGTTGCTTTTCCTGTAGGAGCACACATTAGGCAATGACTCCAGGTTCAGCTGACAGCTGAACGAATAAGTAAGGAATATGAGATGTTAGACTAATATAGGTTCAATATTCCTTCCACACGGCTCATTACCTATTGGTCCATGTCACCAAAAATTTGGAATTAAAACAGTGGTGCCAGGAATAAGTTTTGAAAAATTTACTAAGATTGAGATCTGTTACCTTATATGACTAAAGTATTAGGCAGTGCACACTTGTGTATCCTGTACAAAGTAGAACAACCTTCCCTTCTTTTGGCCAATCTTTTAACTCAGAGTAACCAACATGTGTATCTACAACTCCTTGAGGGACTCTTTACCCCAGTTAAGATGTTCCCTGAAACAACTGCCAGGTGAGACCTGCTGATGTCTCACATTACTCTTAAATCTGGAAATGTCCCTAACAATGCACACACATTGAAAGCATCCTTATGCTCCAGTCACCACTGAACCTTCATGCATGCCCACTTGAAAAGTGAAATACTCTCTACACAGCCTCAGATGACAGTTCTTCCACTACTGAAATTCTCCGTAATGTAGAAGGACTTGAATGGCAGGTGAAAGTAGTCCCATTTTTTAAGGTAGTTCCTGGAGTGATTTTCCTCCTTAAATCCAGAAGCAGTTCTCTTTTGAGAGCTTGGACCTTTCAGACAGAAAGTCTCATGGCTGTTTAATATTATTTAGAATGTGCCTATAAATTCAAAATGCATGCTGGGAATGTTAATGATTCTATAAGAGATCAAGGAGGTGATGGTCTTAACAAAAGATCCATGGCCAACACAACCACTGGTTACTCCCATCGAAACGTTTTCCACAATTCACAAAGGGTACCCGTTACCTTTTGCAAATGAGTTGCCACCCCAACTTGGGTGGGGTGGTAACTTTTCCTGCTTTGCAACAGTAAACTGTTAGACCTGACATCCATGGTGTGGTATTTGCCAGATTTTTTGCCTTCCTTCCCCTGTTTTGCTGAAGTCATTTTTGCTGCAAACCAGTAGTAAAACGCTAGTGCTCTCACCCTTAAGCATGGTAAAATTGGCCTCGACCTAATTGGTACATGTAATTTACTTATAAATTCTTAGTGAATGGTACTATATGTACCCACGGACTGTAAATTAAATGCTACTAGTGGGCTACAGCACTCATTGTGCCACTCACTAATGTAGCATGTAAAACATGCCTCAGGCCTGCTACTGCAGCCTTTAGTGTAGTTTTAAACTGTTATTTTGACCTGGTAAAATAAACCTTTTGCCAGGCTTAAACCTTTTTTTAACACTTATAAGACACACTCAAGGTAGGCCCTAAAAGCACATAGGACAGGGTGCATAGCATTTAAAGAGTAGGACATGTATACTTATGTTTTACATGTCCTGACATGGAAAAACTCCTAAAGTCTTTTTTTTTGCGGCTGTAGGCTATCTCTCTGATAGGCTAATACATGCTTACCTTATTACAATTAAAATGTTGCAACTTCAGTTTGGGAACAGATAAAGAAACGCTTCTTCATCTCAAATGAATTATAATGTAATATCTTTAATGGTAAAGTCTGATTTTAATTTACTATTATGGAATGACACTTTTAGAAAGTTGGCATTTTTCTGTCTAATCCAAATGTGCCTTATTGCCAGTGTCACCTGACTTTGAATGGGTTTCTTGTGGTGTTTTGTGTATTTCTTCTACACATGGAGACAAAGGAGCCTCGGGTGTGGGGCAGGGCGTTCACCTCCTGATCAGGATGTCTATAAGGGAGGGGGTGGGGGGTTAGTTCTGTTTTTTGACAGATTTGGTACCTCTGTTTTGGTGATATAATTTTGAGCTTCTAGTCCACCTTCTGATCATCTCTGCATTAGAGAAGGGACACTGAGTCATTTTTGTTTCTACTGGTTTTCTGTAGTGATCATTGCGAGCAATACTTACAGGCTAATCTTGAACTACAGCACTCTTATGAAAAATAACCATGGACTCAAATGAAAAAAAGAGAGAGAGACTTGGAAGGATGATAGAGGCTGGCCTCCTCTATCTCATACAAGAGGCGTGTGGAAGAAAGAGACGATGCAAAGTCATACAATAGATACTCCATCGACTCCCTCTCATCTCCAAATCCAGGGCTTTAAGTGGGCCGGGTCTGTCCGGGTCTGAGCACCGGCAGTTTTTTTTTGGGGCCCTCGAAACGGGTCTCTATCGGGCTCTATTTTCGTGGCTACTAAAGGTAGTCCGTTCTTTATTTTTTTTTTTTCGGACCCGTTTTGAGGGCCCCAAAAAAAACTGCCGGTGCTCAGACTCTGCCCACTGTTGCTGCACTGTTAGGTAACCTGACCCCGTCTCCCTTCGCCATCCTCCACTTTGCTGAACTTGTTGGAAACCTATCAGCTCAGTGGTCACGGCCTGACGTCACTACAGAAG
This sequence comes from Triturus cristatus, assembly GCF_964204655.1. Taxonomy (NCBI): domain Eukaryota; kingdom Metazoa; phylum Chordata; class Amphibia; order Caudata; family Salamandridae; genus Triturus; species Triturus cristatus. The sequence goes on along the minus strand of NC_140590.1, from coordinate 469,723,603 downwards.
GCCCCTCGGCGTGCACCTAGCTGCCTTGAATGAGTCTCCCCTCCTGCAACACAGATAAACACACGAGGTCCCGACTCTCCGAGGTGCCTTGCACGAGTGCCTTCCCCCGCACTTAAATGCCGTGGTGCAAGAAGGTTGGTATGAGGAACGTGTTTCTGAACCTAATTTCAATGTGCTGTGGTGCGTCTCTGTCCCGAAGCGTCTTGCACTGGAGCGAAGGTTGCACAGTGTGAACCTCTCTCGTGCATGCTGCTGCCAAGGTACATTCTTCAGCCCAGTTCTTAAACTCTTTTAAAAGTAGACGCAGCGCCACCAGGCAAGTAGGAGCCTGGCACTGTAATGGTTGGCATTCCATGCCCACGTTACTGTACGAGTCTCGCACACGGCCCCTCGTGGCTTGCAGCTTTCAGCTCATAGTTCCATGAAAACAACACGCTTCTAGATTGCTTTTCTTCGCCCTACCTGTAATGTTCTGCCCTGGGCTAAAACCCGTCCGTAGCCTTCCGTACACCCTCCTCGCCCCAGGGGCAGCCTCGAGGGTGCCCACCCTCCCCCATTGGCGCATCCCCCTTAAACTTCTGAAGTCAAAAGGAGGCTTGAACGAGCACATTTTTTGTAGGTCGGTTGGTAACTTGTACGTTTAATGGGATACAGGACGTTAAAGTGACAAGCGTTGTTAGCAACGTTTTCGAAGAATAACAGCCTCCGAAGCGGAAGTTCCGCACCCGGAGCGGGAAGTTCCGATTTCGGGCCGGACACTCCGCTTTCGGGCCGGAAAGTCCGCTCTCGGGCTGGAGGCTCAGATTTGGGGCCAGACTACATTAACTGTGGCCATTGATCATTTGAGCCAAGGGTAAACACCTGTCCAAGTCCCTACCATCCCCCACCATGACACACTCCAGCCAATCCTAGCTCTGCAGCATGTATAACTGCAGAGCAGACACACACAAACCCTTTCAACATGTCACTGAATGTGTTTGTTGCACTGCCCCTTGCCATGCGACAAAACTACTTGAGGAGGAGGAGGAGGAGAGCAGAGAGGATCTTCAGACAGGGAATCAACCTATTTGCAATTTCCAGCCAAGATGTAAGGGCCAGGTACTGTTTCCCTCCAGAAGTCATCTTGGATATGGTATGTGAGTGGGAGCAGGAACTTGACTCTGTGACCTGCTGCTCACATGGAATCCCAGCATATCTCAAGATCCTTTCTGCGCTCCATTTCTTTGCCACCGGGTCTTTCCAAAGGGTCTCCAGTGACCATGTGGGCATATCCCAGGTGAGCCAGTCGCGGTGCCTGCATCAGGTACTGAGATGCATCACTGCAAGATACCACAACCACATACAAATGCCACGTACACTGGCCCTGAGACAAAGGGCAGCACAAGATTTCTATCTCTTTGCACAATTCCCACTTGTGCTGGGTGCAATTGATTGTACCCATGTGGCCCTTCAGCCACCCCGCCACATTGCACACATCTTCTGCAACAGATACCGATGGCATTCCATCAACGTGCAAGCTGTCTGTGATGCCAGTGGGAGGTTCATTAATGTGCATGCGGTGTTCCCAGGCAGTACCGATGACAGCTTCATTTTCCGCATGTCACCTCTTGCCCGGTGGATGGCTGCGGGAGAATTTGGCAACATGTGGCTACTGGGTAAGTACCAAGCATTAGAAATTAGGTAAATGTGTTGTTGAAATGTCTGAATGTCCCCCAACATTAACCATTGTACAATAAGAATCATAAAGCTACATACATGGCCCAACAGATACTGCATGTAATACAGTATAGATCATGTCCTGCGCAATTCAAAGAGGGAAATGTAACCAACTGCCCTTTCTCTACTCCTCAGGTGACGCTGGGTATGCACTCACCCCACATCTCCTCACCCCTTACAGGCGTGCAAATACTGTACCACAGCGTAGGTACAGTGGGGCACACATACAGACTCGAGCCATCATAGAGCGCACTTTTGGTCTGTTGAAGTCGGGATTCAGATGTCTCGACCGTACAGGGGTTGTGCTGCTGTACTCCCCAGAAGTCATGTGCAAGATCATATTAGCCTGGTGTGTTTTGCACAACATTGCCTTAACGCATGGCTTACACATACCGCTGGAACCTCGGCTAGCTCTGAATCTGGGAAACCGGGCCATTGCACATAACCGAGGTCAGGGCATGCAAGTCCGTGAGCAGCTTGTTGCCACGTTTTTCACATGAGCAACCTGTAGTGGAATGGACAAAATGTGGTTTGCTGTCTGTTGCCAATGATGAAACTTGGATATACATGACTGTGTCAATAAATTCCTTCCTGAGACAACTTTGCAAGCCACACTAACTGCATGTAAATCACAGCTGTTGACAGTAGTCAAAAGGTTGAGCGTGCTTCAGCTCATGTGCCCATGTCAGCGATCAGTGTAGTGGATGTCCCTAAAGAATCTATTGACGCAGATGGAAAATGATACATGTTCTGAGAGACCTAGCCGGACCTCATGAGGATGGGTCACTTAATCAGAAAAGGCCATAACCATAGCATTGTCGGGCCTGTGCCCTCAACAGATGTGACTCCCCCACAAATTATGCACCCACAACGTGAGTGATGTCATCGGTGAATCAGACATCATGTGTCTGTGATATATCCACACTGCTCCACCCCAATGTTACGTAACATATCACACAACTCTGGTAATGAGCACCCAATATGGACTACCTGTACCATAATGCAAAGTAGGAGAAACTGAAACAGGGATTTGATGTTGTGTCAGCCCCCCCCACCCCATCTTTGCAGAAATGTCATTAAATGGTCTCTTCCCCCTTTTGTTACATATTTATAATTCTCACATGCACTGTCATTTTATTTTTATCCACAACAGAACAGCAGGATGGCAGTGGATTTGATTCCTGATTGTGGATGGATCAGGATGAATACAAAATGGCCAACTATTTCCTGTGATGTATTTCCTGCCTCCCACTCCCTGTAAAACATATCCTGTATGAAATAATGTGTTCCGGGTCATTTTCAGAGCTTACGGCCAGAAAGCGGAAGTCCCGATCACAGAGCGTAATGCGCGTGTGCGGACCCTCCGCTCCGGAACCGGAAACTGCGCTTACGGGCTGTAAACTCCAAAAATCACCTGGAACACATTATTACATACAGGAAATGTTTTACAGGAAGTGGGAGGCAGGAAATACATCACAGGAAATAGTTGGCAGCCATTTTGCGATCATTCTGAGTCATCCTCTATCAGAGATCAGATCCTCTGACATCCTGCTGCTCTCATCATTCTTATTTTCCCCATAATGGCTGAGGGTTACGAAGAGAAGGCACCCCCTTTCACTGAAAGGGAGTTAGACATCTTGGCTGAGGGGGTGCTGGCCAAATATCCTCAGCTATATGGGGACCCTGAACACCAGCTGAGCAATGCAGCCCGGGCCAGGCTGTTGGCCAACATCGGTGAGCGCTGCAGTGCAGTGGGAGTCCACACCAGGGGTGCGAGGGCATGCCGCAAGCGCTGGGAGGACCTAAAACGGTGGTCCCGGCACAAGGCACAAGGCTGAGGAGCTGGTGAGCCAGTCTTCCCAGCACCATGTGCATCGTCCTCGCCTCTCCCCACTGTACAGCGAGGGTCCTGCGAGCAGCTGGAGGAGCATGAGCAGCCGGAACATGGCAAGTGCATCATATGCAAAATGTGTCTGGGAGTATGATGTGAGTGAAACAGTGCTGTACCATTGTGTGTCCCATGCCTCCATTCACAGATGCCGTGTCCATGCAGCAGTCACCAAGATTAAAAAGGCACACTGTGGCGTATGGACTGTACAGTGCAGAGTGCATTTTGAGAGTTGTAGTTTCGTCATGACAACTGGCTAAATGAGCCACAATTGTGCATTCATACTGAAATCTGCTCTTCCCGCACCACTACAATTGGAACTAGGAAATCATAACTGATGTGTGCATTGGATGAGCAATGGTACAGACACTGTCCAGAGTGCGCATGGCAGGCCAAAGGTTATTGGATGCTGTGACTTGCATTGCATTTGTAGAGTTTGTGTTCCAATTGAGACAAATCATCACGTGCCATGGAGTCATGACAGACCCCTTACACAGAGGGGGGTGGTGTGGCTGCTGTATTAGGGCTGCTAGGTGGGAAGGTCACGCGCTCTACTGGCTGGAAATAAGCATAGTTGCGGCGTGAGTTTTTACCCCCTTGGTAAGGCAGATCGGCAGGTGAGTGGTTTGACACTACGAAGCTGCCTTGCCTGGATACCTACGGTTTTGGTGCATGGAGGCTGCAGCCTAAAGTTGGTGTTGGCCCTAAATGCCAGAGGGCTGCTGGCTCTAACGGACATGGCGTCTGCTGGCTCGTAGAGCCTTGAGGTTTGCAAGATAGAGCATAGTTCTGAATACACCGTCTCACCCCCTATACTAGCCATCCTGAGGCGTTGCAGTCGGTTGCGATGGAGAGCAAAGCTTTGAAATCGACATATAGCTAAAAAAACAAACATTGAAAATGCAATAGGTCTCGCCTTTTATTAAGTTAAAGCCATTTGCTTTGCTAATGGTATTATATAGCAAAGCAAATGGCTTTAACTTAACAAAAGGCGAGGCCTATTGCATTTTTAATGCTTGTTCTTACTCTGCATGTGAGCTGCATTGTACAGCATACAAAGTGGGAAAAGCCTTAAAACATAGATTTGTTAGTGGAAGAGACCCCTATAGTACAAAACCTATGGTTTAGAGAACAGAGACACCCTAGCAGTATGGCACAGGGGTGTCTAAAAAAGATTTTTTTTAAAGGGGATATAACTAGTTTTCAAATACATTAAATATAATTTTTTTATTGAAGGAGTCTTGCATTGTGGATAGATGTTTTTATTATTGTATTATTCAGTTTCATCTCCTGAACTCATAACCGAAATTGGAGTGGTTGTGTGAAGACTCCAGACACAGAAGAGGAGAGAAAATGTCCTTTTTATTTAACAACGCCACAGACGCTGACGATACCTGACCATATTCAACTGACTGACAATAGAATTTCCAGTCAGATCATCACCAGTCTAGAATGTCAGGAGACCACATTTTAGATAACAGCTTGATTACCACCCGTTGCATATTTGTGTATTCAATTTTGCAGCAGTGATTTTCAGATTTTTTCCTTTATTTTACTTACTTTTGCATAAAACCTGTACTATTGTCAAACATGTTCTTTTGAATAACAAAGGTAATCCACCAAGTTTATGCACCCTCCAACCTGATGTGGAGCAAGTATTTACTAGAGAAGCTCAACCTGTTTCTAAGCAGTTATCTAGATCAATCAAAACGTAACCTTGTACACGAAGGCTGCTCGATGGTAATCTTGTAGGTATGTTCAGAAAAGGTGTCTGTTTTTAAAGGTACACTTCAGTTTTCTTTTTGATACTTTGCGTTTCTGCTGCTCTAGACATGCACATTTAATCTTCTTCCAATGTTAGTAAAATCATATTGAGGTCAATAAGTGGTGACATATGAATAAAGAAACATACATTTAAGGAGAAGGGTCATCTAACTGTAATGCATATCCTCAGCATCGGACCCTAGATTAGAAAAGGCTGATAGATATTTAATAGCAAAGATGTTCAGATTTCTAAGGACCTCCAATCCGAAATATTTTACATTGTTAATATTCTGAACCTTTTGGGGTTGGAGAATGTCAGCTTGCATGCTACTCACATTATTTTATTTTGGTTAGATTTGTTTAATCCGATTATATGCTGAAAAATCTAGCTTCTCTAACTATAGTAGTTAATGCCTTTATCAGATCATCTGTCAAACCCATCATCAGTTTAAATAATATCTTATTGGAATTGGCTTGGGCGGTATGTATGAACTGGTACAATAGGTATATTAACAGGTTGATTTATACTTATTTAAAAGTTTTTTTTATTTGCCAATTAGACCAGAAAGCATTTTTGCACTGAAAATTTAAATATGCACGCCAAACTAACAACTGCATACTATGACGATGAATATTCTGGCTTCGAAATGTCATCACTTCTGGTGCTCACAGTCCCTGATGAAATGTTCATTTATTTGGCAGATATGTTGGAGTTTTCAAATTAACCGCTATAGATTTCAGCCTGGTCTTTAGTGGCAGTTAATGCATGCAAAATTGGTGTAATGTGTCAAACCTGTGACATGGAGAAAAGAAGGTTGGCCATAGCAGATATCATTGTCTATCACCCAGCTGATTAAATCGAAGCCCCAAACTGTGATTTTTGACACATGTGCTTTTGGTTGATTGCCAAGAGCTTTCATGCTTTTCAAAATTGTATTCAAGAACCCCACTTGTTGAAGACAACCCAGAAATACGCCCCGCTAATGCAATCAATTGTCTTTTCGGCATTCATAAAGACAACTATGAATAGAATTTTGTATCATCATGGGACTGGTCAAATATTGAAAAAGAAGAAGTTCACATTTTATGCCATTGATCAGTTCTTTAAAACATTTTTGTTAATATTTTAGAAATAAATGTATTATCAGGCTCGAGAAGCAATATCACCTTAGCACAATGTTGATAATGTCTGGCATATTGTGGAATCCATGCAATAAGTATGGGTCTTGCGGTATGGTTTTAATTGGTGCCAAATTACGATCTTCCATTTCACAATGGTAGTCATTCTTGACATATTACCTGCTTCCATGATATAAAGGTGCCCACCCCTGGTATCATGCTGAGCCCTGCCTTGTGGTAATAATTAGCAACATATTGTTGGCATGCATGGGGTGATGATGCCCGACATGACATAAAGCTGGGCTTGGCTTAATGGTTATAATACCCTGCATATTGTTGGAAGCCATGGTCGGATGGTGCTAAAATATGAATGTAAATAGTTTTTTAATATATTAAAGTTCAGGCAGCTTAAGAGAAAAAAGGATCCATTGTAAGAGAACATATGCTACATGCACACTAGTGTATATATTTAGCTAACCCTCTCTTCAAAACCCACGGCAGACACCTTATTGCCAATGTACTGATTTTGGAGACAGGGTTGGCAAGGTGCGACCTGATGCATTTGTGGATGCTTGCTACTTTTCGCAGCAGTTACAGTGTCTACCACGTCTTCCTCACACTTTGCTAAACTAAAAAAAAGTCATGGTCCCTGAATATAATGTAGCCAGATACACGTGCAGGGGTTCCTTACGCCAGAAATAACATTTTAGCTGGCATCTCCACACATAAATCAATCTATTGCCATCATTTGTCTCCAAAATCAATGCAGCACAAAGTTTGTGACAACTGAGTGCGTCAGGCATCTGCATCAACCATGGTCAATCCGTCTGATGGCTGGTATAGGTGCCGGTATTCACCTGTGCTGGTCATGAGACACATTCACTGCTGACCCTTGCTCTTCATAAATCGAAAAAAATATATGACTATATTAGTAGTGAATAATACCTTATTACCCACTATTAGCATAGTACAAAAAAGGGTGAAGAAACATGGGGGCAGATTTACAAAACTTACAAAACTGACGCATCTGTACAGATGCGTCAGTTTCCCTGCCCCTGCGTGAAAAACCCTTGCGCCACCATAAATGCGCTGTATTTACAATACGGCGCACTATGGCGCAAGGATTGACAGATACGTCAGAAATTCTGATGCATCTGTTGGTGGAAAATTCACACATTGTTGGAGTCGTGTCGTCAGCACGACGCAACTCCAGCAATGCGTGTTGCAGCCTATTCTCAACAAACTACGTCACTCCTTACGCCTGCTTCAAGCAGGAGTAAGGTTTTGACGCAGTGGCATCCTAATCTAATCTAATCTTGTAGATTTCACTGCGTCACTTTTACGAGGCTTTCCTGCATGCCAACGCCCTCGTGCATACATTATATCTGACGCAGGTATAATGTCATGCAGGGATTTACAACGTGACACATCTCCCTAGATGCATCAATTTGTAAATTTGCTGCATTTTTTACGCCGCCGTTGCATCACAAAAGTGACACAATGGCAGTGTAAAAGTGACGCAAGGGGCTTGGATATCTGCCCCATGGAGGGTAGAGCTATTGATCCCCATCTATGAACATTCATGTGTACCTTTACCTTGGACACTGGCTATAGCATGCCTTACGGGGTGCAAAGTTCCCAAATTTCACCCTCCTCAAAGGTTGTGAACGCTCCTTGTTTCCTTTACTTTCGCTTGTGAAAAGATCGGTCAGCACGAGATAATAGATATTTTCATTCTATTTGAGCTGCTCCACGCCAGACATGACTGTGGTGTTTGAATCATGCTACTTGTATATCTACCAAATCATTGCCTTTTGGGAAATAAATGCAGAATATTTTTCGGCTGATTTACATTTTGTAGACATTTTCAACATACAACTGCTTGAAAATAAAACTTTTGAACGAATTTGAGAGTGTGCAGTACCATCCATTTGTACTGCTAAGCAAGGAGAGAAACAGCAAACATTAACAACAATTTTTCCACTTTAAAAATTGTATGAAGTTACAGCGTGTTCCATGGACCTTCGTGGAATGAAAAAAACTTTGCATCTTCATGTCTCTAGCGAGAATCCTACAGACGGGCAACAATACACCATAGCCAACACGTTTGAGCTTAATATATTGTTCACCTCTTTTTATGGTCTGGCATGACAGCACAGCTCAATCAATCAATCAATCAGGCGTTTATTAAGCACGACTACTCACCCATAAGGGTCTCAAGGCGCTGAGGGAGGGGGGTGTAGGTTCCAGTCCATCAAGGAGGGGGCCTGTCGAAGAGCCAGGTTTTGAGGTTTCTTGCGAAGATGGGGAGCGATGTTGCCTTGTCTGAGGTGGAGCGGAAAGGCGTTCCAGGCTCTGGCCGCGAGGAAGGAGAAGGAGCGGCCACCCGATCTGGTCTTTCTGGTGCGGGGAACCATGGCGTAGGAGAGCTGGGCTGATTGTAGGATGCGTGGAATTTGAGTCAGCTATTCAAGTATGCTGGTCGAGGAGGGTCTTGTGTGCGTGGGTGAGTATCTTGAAGGTGATTCTAGCCTCGACGGGGAGCCAGTGGAGTGTGCGCAGGTGCTGGGAGATGTGGCAGTGTTTTGGCAGGTTGAGGACCAGTCTTGCGGCAGCGTTCTGGATGTTCTGTAGCTTGCGGGTGAGGTTTTTTTTAATTCCGGTGTTGAGTGTGTTGCCGTAGTCGAGTCTGCTGGTGACCAGGGCGTGAGTGACAGTCTTTCTGTGTTCGAGGTGGATCCATTTGAAGGTCGAAGGTCTTACGTAGGAGGCAAAGGGTGTGGAAGCACGAAGACGAGACGGAGTTGATCTGGCAGTCCATTTTGAGCTCGGAGTCCAGGATGATTCCCAGGTTGCGTGCGTGGTCCGTGAGGGTTGGCGGGTTTCTGAGGGCGAGGGCCACCAGGTGTTGCTCCAGGCGTCGGTGTTTGGGCCCATGATGAGTACTTCTGTCTTGTTGGTGTTTAGTTGTAGACAGCTGTTGCCACACAATTTTCTGAACTTTACTAGAGAGGGGCTCTGGCTGAAGTACATGTTTTGATTGGGCAGACGTTGTGCGCCTCCACGACAAAGTGCTCACCCACAATTTAATCAACACCAATGTTATTATACAGCTTTTTGCTTCCACTCAAAGACATATCTATGCACATGCTCTTTACTTGTAAAGCTTCCATTACCACACAACATGGGTTGTTATTACTGCGTTTGTTTCCGATATCAGCTAAAATAACAAATAAAGTGAAGTAGGGGTGATTGTGTGAGGAAATCAGACTGCATCATTTTTCTGTATTTGTTTAAATATATATTTTAATTAGTTATCAAACTGTGTACCTTAAGGAATATTAAGATGTACATTTTTATATTTAATTTTTTTTTAAATATACAATTACATTTTAACATGCCATAGGTTAAATTGTATAGTGCATAACATGCAAACAAAGGATAAGATCAAATGCACTTTTTGTACTTGTATGCTTTTTGCGGCACAGAAATTGATGTGTTTATCGGAGTTAACAAACTTTTACTGCAAACCACGGTTTAAAATGCCCACTCGCCAGCCCCTTCATGAGTTTACTCTTGTGTACTACAATGCACCTGGAAACATATTATATATACAGCACACTTCCCTGTTTGTGCCTTAGCGCACCTTTCAAAACTTGCACAAGGATGCAAACAGGAACAACGCACAGTATTAGAAAGAATGCGCTGCCCCCAGGGCAGCCTTGAACTCGTGCTGCCCTTGGGACTGCACATTCAAGTGAATTAAGGAGCAGCTGCTTTTAAGCCGCTCTGTGTTTCCCAGTGCAGGTGGCACCTACCTAAGCTTTCAAGAGGTAAGAGAGATCCCCTTGAGGGGGGTTGCATTGAGTGACTGCACTGGCCTGCAGGGAGATGTCTGGGGGTCCATGGGACCCTCTTTTCTCTCCTCCAGAGGGCTGCCTTTTTTTGTTGTTGTGTATTTTCAGTGCGCTTCCTAAGGGCATGTTGGCCTCCATGCCCATGTCCATAATTCGGCGCGGGTGCAAAGGCAAAGTGTGCCATCTCATGATAGCGCTGGTGTACATGTAGCACAAGCGCCTACAGCCCATTCTGTCGTATCATTTTGTCCCAGGGGCGCACTAAGTGGACGCACTCACCCGTTGCGCCCACAGGTTGCAATGTGTAATATGGTCCTTGAAGGGTAATGAATGAATAAAGAAGTTTTAACGAGCAAATATTCACCAAACGGCATAGAGTATGGAGAAAAAACATTACCAAATATACAGTGAGGAACTATGGCCTTAATACTGATTGATAGTGATTCCACAACTGAGTTCCGCATATGGCTAACATAATATTAAGCAGGAGTAAATTGATCACCACCTGCAAGTCAGCTTTGTTAGGCCAAGGTCAAGCCATTTGCAATGTAAAGTAATCCTAAGTGAGCAAATGCCTTTAAGAAACTCAAGCTTAATTTCGTTTATGCAATGCCATGTAATGGATGTAAAAAGCAGTGTTACATTGGACATGAGAATTTGAAACGTCTCTCCATAATGCAGGTTTTACTGGGTTAGAGTCAAGAAGCTGAGTTAGGTTTCAAGAACAAACAAATATGCTGTACTAAAATAAACTCCAGAGAAAAAAATGGCAAATATGAATTCCATTGTAGGACAATATACATAATTACGGGAGGAGCCTAGCGCGCAACCAAGATGGCCGCGCAGGTGCGAGGCTCCCGAGGACCTCCGCGACCTCCTGAATTAATCCTGGCGATATCCTGTCCTTGTTGAGGGGACTGTGTCGGGGAACCCGAGCTGAGGCGCCACCCGTTTTTTGGGCTCGAATCGGACCCCGAACACCGGTGGGAGCATCGATCGAAGGTTGCGGCCTTCTCCTCGCCGGCCCCCCGGATTGGAGTAGTGGGGCGATCCGGGGACAAAGTGAATAACAGCGGCGAGCGGGGCTGGGCGACTCGCGTACCCCGCACTTTCGCTTTCGCTTTTGCGCCCTCCTTGCTCTCAAGCGGGGTTGGGCGGCGGAGCGGGGTGCGGTGGTGTGGCCTTGTCCAGGAGCCCAGCTGACCCGCCGGCGGTGGGTTGACCCGCGGTTCGGTGGTCGCCCCCGCCCCCCCCCTGGCACCCGTGACTTGGTATAGCGGCCCGCTCGGGGAGCTTGACACGACGGTGGAAGAGCCAGCATGTCCACCAAACAAGATGGCGACCGGGCGAAGGTGAAGACGACTCGCCGTGGCACGGCGCACCAGGCTAACAGTATGGACCGCTACACGCTCCAGAAGGGTTCTCCGGAGACATCGCGTGCATCCCCGGTGGGCCCGACGGAGGCATCTGCTCATCCGGTGGATCTGACCCTCCGGGACGTCATGGGCGCCATCGCAGAGATGAAGGCCTCGGTGGACCAGCGTTTCGACACCTTAGCGTAGAAAATAGACTCGGTCCTGGTGGATGTGAGCCTTGTGAGGGCAGACTTGTCCAAAACAAACGACCGAGTCGACTCCCTGGCCCACACCACAACGAGCCTCACGACAGACGTGGTGGCCCTCCAGAAGGAGGTGCGCCGGCTTGGACAGGCGAGCGCCCTGATGGACCGGCGACTGGAGGATTCCGAGGGTCGGGCCCGGAGGAATAATGTCCGTATTGTGGGGGTGCCGGAGGGACGAGAGGCGGAGGCGGCGGATCTTTTCGTGGAAGAGTTGATCCTGACCCATCTCCAGCCCCGGGGGCTGAGTAAGCTTTTTGCGGTGGAGCGTGCTCACCGGGTCCCCGGGGGCAGACCTAAGACTGGTGCCCCGCCGCGGCCTCTCATTGCCCGGATTTTTAATTTTCGGGACAGAGATGCTATCCTCCAGACCTCCAGGCAACAGGGACCGGTCAAGCTTGACAACATAGAGGTACATTTCTACCCAGACTTTACTCCGGCGGTCCAGAAGCAGCGACAGAGCTTTCTTGGTGTTAAACGTCGCCTAAGGGACCTGAACCTCAAGTACTCAATGCTCTTTCCAGCTAAGCTGAGGGTAGAGGTGGATGGTCGCACACATTTCTTCGACCGGCCCGAGGCGGCTGGGGACTGGCTGGACACTCTGCCTGGGGATCGGGGCCGGGGGGGCGGGGGGGGGCGCAGCTGGCGAGGAGGGCCCGCCGGATCAGAATTGAGGGGTGACTGAATAGGCCTTGCTCTGGACGTTGTTCCTTCACCATTTATTGATTGCGTATGTTCCCCTCCTATGGAGGTCGTGCGGGGTCTGTTGGGGGCTTCCCTCCTCCTCTGGGGGACTAGTTAGTATTTAGTTATGGGGCGACAGGCACACTGCACTTTGGGGGGGCTGTCTGGGCTCATGCAGGGGTGCAGGGAGGGGGGAGTTCTGTTGGGACCGGGGGGTGGGGGGGGTGTGTTGTTTGTTAGCACCGCAAGGCAAACCCGCTACTGTGTTGTTGTTTTTAGAATGCTCGATGGGGGACGACCGATTGTTCCGACGTATGATGGGGGGTAGGGATTTGACTGTGTTGTCATGGAATGTTAACGGCCTGGGGGATAGGATTAAGCGTGGTGTGGTCCTGCAGTACTTAAAACGTATTTCACCAGATGTTGTCTTCCTGCAGGAGACGCACCTTATAGGTAACTCCTTTCATGCAATGAATCGGCGGGGATATCGTTTGGCGGCCCATTCCGGCTTCACCTCGGGCTCGCGGGGGGTGGGTATTATGATTAAGAACTCACTCCCGTTGGAGATTGATGAGGTGCGCCATGATGATAGGGGACGCTACACGGTTCTGGTGGGAAGAATGGAGGGTAGAGTGTTTATCTTTATATCAGTGTACGTCCCGCCTGGGTTACAAGCCACCACATTTGCGGACCTGGGGCGCCTCCTTCTGGACCTTCCGAGTGGCCTGCTGGTGGTTGGAGGGGACTTTAATGCGGTAGCCTCTGGGTCTATGGATCGCCATCCCCCTAGGGACCTCCCCCGGGCACAGGCGTGGCTGCCCGGCCTTTTGGACACGCTGGGCCTGGTGGATTGCTGGCGATTAAAGCATCCCGCATTGCGACAGTACACCTTCCACTCGGGTGCCCATGGTAGCCTCTCGCGGCTTGATTACCTCCTTGTCCCGGCGGCCCATGCAGGGAGGGTGGGGGAGGTGCGCCATCTGGCGCGGGGTATCTCAGACCACTACCCATTGTTGTTGCATTTCGATGTCTTCCCGAGGGGGGATGGCAGGGTGGCCCCAATCAATGCATGGTATTTGCGCGACCCCACCATTCGTGCCGATTTGATTAAATCCTTACAGCGATATTTCGACGAGAATGTGGGGTCGGTCCCCTCGGCCATCTCCCTGTGGGAGGCTTTCAAGGTAGTTCTTAGAGGGGAGGCCCTCTCCTTTATCTCCCATGCCCGGCGGCGCGAGCGGGAGGAGGTGACCCGGGTAGAGGCCGAGATTGCAGAACTGGAGGGTGACCTGGGGAGCGGGGTAACAGACGCCAAGTTGCATGTCCTACACCTAAAGCAGGCGGCCTATCGCGCCCTCGTCACGGAGGCGGCCAGGGGCCTCAGTAGAGAGCAGCAGGGGCGATTGTATGATGTGGGTGATAAGGCTGGCAAATTGATTGCGTGGTTGGATAAGAGGGAGAGAGCGAGCCGCGTGGTGCCTTTGATTGAGAGTGTGGATGGTGCATGTGTCACTGAGCCGGAAGCCATTGTCTCCTGCTTCGCGGATTATTTCCGCGAAGTTTACTCCCCGGTTTCCCCCTGCTCGGAGGAAGATTCCCATGCCCTGCTTCGGGATATCGCACTGCCCTCCCTTACGGTGGAGGACAGGGATTCGCTGGACGCCCCTCCCACCTCGGACGAAATTGCCTTGGCTATTCGCTCGGTTGCATCCGGCAAGGCCATGGGCCCCAATGGTATTCCCATCGAGCTATACAAGCTACGCCCGGATGTGTTGGCGCCCCACCTGCGCGCGATGTTCCTGGCGGCCCACTCGCAGGGTTCCCTCCCGCCGGACCAGCGTCTGGCCACAATTGTGGTGATCCACAAGGAGGGGAAGCCCCGTGAACGGGTCACATCCTATAGGCCGATTTCGCTCTTGAACGCGGAGCCCAAAATCCTCGCCAAGGTGTTGGCCAACCGGTTGATTGGCGTGGTGGGCGATTTGGTCCACCAAGACCAATCTGGCTTTATACCGCACCGCAACACGGCGCTCAATCTGCGGCGCTTACACGGGGTGCTCGCGCGTATCCCATTTGTGCGGGAGCCGGCCATCTTGGCGTCCTTGGACGCCACCATGGCGTTTGATACGCTTGAATGGCCATACATCTGGGCGATGCTGGCGAAATTTGGGTTTGGCCCGGGTTTCATTAGCTGGGTCAAATTGCTATACTCGGGCCCATTGGCGCAGGTGGTAGTGAATGGGCGAGTCTCGGCCCCATTCGCGCTGGGGCGGGGCACGCGACAGGGTTGCCCCCTGTCGCCTCTCCTGTTCGCCCTGGCCCTGGAGCCCCTGGCGGAGTGGCTGCGGTGGCACCCTTCTATCCGTGGTCTCCGCTGGACCCCCGAGCATGAGGACCGTGTGTCCCTCTATGCTGACGATATCCTTCTGTATCTCGCCTCCCTGCGGAAATCACTGATCGTCCTGGTTGATGTTTTGCGCTCATTCGGTCGCAACTCAGGCCTGGTCATCAACTGGGCGAAATCCTGTGTCTATGTGCTTTCCGGGGAGGCTCCGGTCCTACCACGGGACTGTCCGATCCAGATTGCCTCCCAAGGTTTTCGGTACCTGGGTATCTATATCACTCTTGACCCGGAGGCCCGCTATGAGCGGAATTTGCTACCCCCCCTCCGGCGCTTGAAGGAGGACGTGGTGCGCTGGCGGCGTCTGCCGCTCTCGCCGCTCGGCCGAGCGGCCTTGTTTAAAATGATGTCCCTGCCGCGCTTCCTCTACGCCCTCCAGAATACTATGGACTTGGTCCCGGCACGCTATTTCCGTGAGGTGGAGGGCCTCCAGCGGCGCCTGTTCTGGGACGGGAGGCCGCGCATTGCTCTGGCTAAATTGACGCTCCCGTGGTACGATGGGGGGGTCGCCCTCCCGGACATTAAACGGTATTACTGGGCCTCCCAACTAGCTGCAATTAATCATGGCCTTTACGGGCCCGCCTTGAACCCGGCATTTGAGATGGATAAGATGCTCCTGCCCGGTGGCGATTACAATCGAGCGCTCTACGCTGGCGCGCCCGACTCCCGTTTGACGGGACCGACGCGTGTCATGGTGCGTGTCTGGCACGCGGCTAATGCAGCTATGGGGTGGAAGGACCGTTTGACCCGGGCGTCACCGCTGTATGCGTCTGAGAGGTTGGGCTCCCTGTGGACGTCGAAGGGCTTCGAGAAGTGGGACACGATCGGAATCAGCACGGTGGGAGATCTCTGGACGAGGGGGGGATTCAAAACTTTTGAGACGCTGCAGGCGGAGTTTCAGCTGCAGGGCAGTGAGTACTTTCGGTACCTACAAGTCCGCCATGCGCTGGGCTCCGTCTTCCCGGATGTCGCATCCATTCCGGAGTCTTCCCCCCTGGAGGACAGAGTGCTAGATGGCCATGTCCCGGACAGCACGATCTCCCTCATATACAAAAAACTGATCAACGATAGATCGTGCCTGCTGACTAGTCTCCGCGAGGCTTGGGTTGCCGACGGGCTGGATCTGGACGACGAGGATTGGATTTCCGCGGTGGCCTCTCCGAAAGAGGTGGCCATCCCGGCTCGCCTTCGTTTCGTCCAGCTCAAGATCCTTCACCGGGTTTACGTGACGGGGCCAAGGCTTCTGCGTATGGGTTTTGCTGGTGACGGAATGTGTAAGCGTGGCTGTGGTGCGTTGGCGACTTTCATGCATATACTGTGGGAGTGCCCGAAGGTGGAGCGATTCTGGCGTGGTGTGCATGAGGTCCTGCGTGTGGTTACGCGTGTCGCGCTGCTGCCTGAAGCGAGGAGATGCTTGCTGAATGTATGGGAACCGAATGACTGTTCGGTCCCGCAGACGCGGTGGGTGACTCTGGGATACATGATAGCCAAGCGTGACATTGCTCAATTGTGGGGATCCCAGAGGCCCCCTGCGGTGTCGGCCTGGGAAGAGCATATGGATTGGTGTATGTTTCGTGAAAAGGTGGTGTATGTGGCGAGGGGTAAGCCTGGGGCGTGGGTGCAACTCTGGGGCCCCTGGAACGCCTACCGCGGGGGTATTTGTGAGCCACCACTGCTACCGGCTGCCTCGCCTGCTCCGTCTCCCTAGACGGCCCCCCTCCCTCGGCCGCGGGCGCGCGGTCCCCCAGTCCCTGATCTATTCCCATTCCCCTCTCCAGAGTTCTGCTGCTGGTTTGGATCCCCCACTTATGGAGCATGTGCTGTCGCTTTGGATCGCGGGTTGCCTTGCGGGTGTGGTTTTTTGGTGTTGTTTTGTTCCAAGAAAAGGGAACCGCACTGTGGGCATGGAGCTGTGTGGCCTGCACCATTGATTACTCCTGCTTTACTACTCTGCACTGCCGAGAGACATTTACTGTATGTATGCAATATGCTTTTGTCATTCTAGCGGCCGGCCGGGTGGTTGTAGGCCCATACCTGTAACTTTTACAAATTGCAATAAACGGTTTAAAAAAAAAAAAAAAAAAAAAAAAAAAATATACATAATTACATCATTGTTCCTCCCAAATATCTGGATCGGTAATTGGGGTTAAGATTGCTGAGGATATTGTTGCAATGAGGAAATATAAAAATAAATATCTCTTTATACACACCAAAAATAGCCAAATAGTTATCTAACTCCAAACCCCCAAAAGTAACATCCCATGTAATCAGTCCTGTCCAGATATAAACTTTTCTCTAAACCAATAGAACACTTTAGACACACCGCATGGCACCTCATGAGCACAGCACAACTCCAAGACATATGATTTGCCACCTCAGCAACACCTCAATCATATATTAATTAACTGAAAAAACCATAGGTTTCAGGCACGTTATAGTAATAATTAGCATTTAAAAAACTTAGAAATTCACTGAAAAAACCATAGGTTTTAGGGGCGTTATAGTTAGCTGGACTTTTCACTCGTACAATACCATTGAAATTCCCCCATTATAGTTAGTTCAGCTAACTATAACTCGCGCGCCCGCAATGCACTGCTGATGACGTCACATATTACATCACTCATGACATGGTCAGTGACATCATTCATGACATCACTGATGACATCTCAAATGACATCACTGATGACATCACTGATGACATCATCCAGTGAATGTGTGTTTTTCTGAAAATTACATATGTTTTATATATGTATATCTCAAGGTCGATGGAATAATAAATGGGTATATAAGTGTCTAAATGGATGATTTGTTTTTGAAAAATTGATTGTATAACTGACTGATTAAGTGTATCTTAGTGAATACATGGCTTAGTGAGTAATGTTTAAATATGTAAATATCTGTATCAGTCTCTCACTTTGTGTATAAGTGGCTGCATGGGTTGGTGAGTAGCTACATGAGTGTCTATACAGACCCTCCAGGATTTCGCGATTTCGCGATTTCGCGGCTTGCCGCGAAATCGGCACTTTTGTAAAAATGCCGCGATTTTTACAAAAGTATCCGCGAAATCGGCACTTTTGTAAAAATGCCGCAATTTTTACAAAAGTGCCTGCGAAATCGGCAATGTACAACCCCTGAACCCAATCGTGGTAACCAGCTGGTCTCCACTTAACATATTGTGTTTGGAAAGATCAAATTGCTCTTTCTTCCATGAGAAATCGACTGTTCCCGGATGTATCACTACTGGTTGATGGGTCACATGATGGAAGGAGGGTCTTGAGCCTTCACCTTTCAGTGCTTCCCATTGTTTAAAGCGTTGACTACCTTGAAGAGGCTTCAGAATATTTATAGACTGCCTGGGGTACGGGATGTTCTCCAATTTATGCACCAGTTACGGCACTTACACCACCTGACAGCCCCTGAGAGTCACATCGTCCTGCGCCTTAGCACTTGACAAATGGTACTTTTTGCTTTGCAAATCCTGTTACAACTAGGGTCCTCGTTCCATGAACCATGCTGTTAAAGGGAGGACATTAATACCATGGAAATAGCTTTTACTTGGAGTTGTAGGAGATACATAGACTGACCTTCAAAAAAGGAAATATAAAATTACATTTTCCTGCCACGCACAACGTTGTTTGCATTAAACTCTTCTGTATGGATTCAAATGAGTTATAATGAAAAAGCTTTTATTTCTGGACAGAATACAGGGTGAGATTTTGAAACTGCTTGAATAAGTCCCTAGGATCAGTCGGAAACAGCTTACCAGTGCCGGTGCATTGACTGTAATTAGTTGTCAAGTAGTTAAAGGAGGCAGGCTTAAATAAAATTAGAAGTGACCATTTTGTCCCAGAATGCATATTTTTAGATAAATTCTTGGCTTTACTTTAAGTTGTATGAATTGTAGTTTTAATGATTTTATGGGCTCATCCAACATTAGTAAGGTTCACGATGTAATTAGATGAGAAGTTGATGAACTGCTTTCACTGGAAGATAAATCACACAGGGCATGCGGCGAGGCCTGGGGGGCATAATTCTTTTTTTAAACACTTATATGTAGCCTTGAAGCCAAACAAAGTGTCTACATTGTACATAAACCAAATATACATAGCTTCAGCTTGTCAAATACTTATAAAAACGAAGATATCTGTGTTTGTTGTAGGAAATACTGCAAACTAAAATGCCGCAAAATTGCCGCTAAATTTCCATATTTGTGTCGCTAAATTTCCATATTTGTGCCGCTAAATTTGCTAATCCATGCCGCTATATCCTGGGGGGTCTGTCTATATAGGTTATTAGTTGGTTTTTTGAGTATCAGTATGAGTGTCTGAGTGTCTGTATGGTTCGGTGGGGGGTATTACGTAGTGCATAGGTGCATGAATGAGTGACTCACTGTTTGTATGTGTTGAAGACAGCATGTGTGCAGGACTTTATGGGTGGATGAGTGTGTGCATGGGTGTGTTAGTGAGTGAATGACTGTCTCAATAGTGTCTTTATGAGTAACTACATATGTTTTAAACTAGTATATGTGACTATTGGTGTATATAAGTGAGTATATGTGAGAGTGAGAGATTGAAAGACTTCCTGTATGAATAAGTATGTGTTTCTATAAGTGATTGTTTAAAAGACTAAGTATGTGTACGTTTCTGTAGAAGTAAGTGTGGTGGTGTGTATATAACTGTATATGCAAGTAAATGGATGTTTGATTCTTTATTAGCATTGTTGCAGGGATTCTGCTTATGCACAGAACTATGCGCAGGAACCCAGGCCCTCAGTGAATTGTGGTGTACCAAAAACTCACCTCAGAACCCAGAACCCCTTATCCGGCCAGCATCAGTGTCCCATTCGTTATCCGAGGTTTAGCGCGGCGGTCCCAATGTATAGACAACCCAGAACAAGCGACTTAGTATATTTCTCAGGAATGGTAGGAATCAGAAATACCTTTTCGTAATTATTCTCATACCAGTCCACAACAGAATAAACAGAGACACGGTAAAAGTTTAAAGAGTTTATTTTATAAACCTCATGTCCTAAGATGCAGCAGTTTGGCTAACATAAGCAGACAAACGATTAAAATCAAAACCATCAGCATAGTTACAATACCATAAAAAATGAAAGGAGTAATCATACTAAAATGACAGTGGATCTAAGCCACCTTCCTTTCTCTAGCAAACTAATAGTATTATTATTAGACTAGTAAAAAGGTCTCTAGGCTTGAATGGGGAACCCCATACCGTAAAGATCAGCTCAGTGAGAATGATCACATCACAGGATCAGCTATGCTCTGCTCCTGGGAAAGCTCTTCTTCCGAATGTAATGAAAACATGTAAAACTGCAATATTAAAAGCACCCGACTTTCAGGTATTTGCAGCTGCGTGCGTGTTATGGCTAAACTAGTGGGTCGATCAACCTGAACTCAACAACATGCACCGTCCAGCGACCCAGACTGTTTCTTTACACTGTGTACAGACCAAGGTCGCAGCTCACTGTTTGGGATGTTAACACCAGACAGTTCTCATGTGAAGCAAAGTCGAGTAAGCATTTCTCAATTTAATAACATGTGACTACAGTGTCGTGTGCAAAAGCAGCAAAAGCGGCAAGATGGCTTTCTAACATCTAACGCGGTGGTGCTAACTTGGCATTGTACATATATAGATAATGATCTTCACTACACCCCCCCTTGATCGGACCACTAACCAGTAGGGGCGCACTTGCAAGAACGCAGAGTTCAAGTTTGATAGAACGGAACCAAGGGCATAAACTGTAAGTCCATATAAGGCAAGTGAAAAAGTTTGAAGAAAAAAATAAAGAAAAGATTAAAACGTTGTAAAAAAAAACCCATGTAGAGGAGTAAAAAAAAAACGTCACTGAAGGACCTAGGACGAAACGATAGTACAATAGTCAATCCATCAGTGTATAAGCACAATAAGTTGCAACAGCTTCCAAGAGGAAATCATTGGAACGTTCCGCAAAATTATCTGCCATCCAGTTCAGCACCGGGAAGGAACATACATGCTCCTCAACCACCGGAGCATCCAGCACCAGACGAGCACAACTGGCGTGTTCTTCAAGATAACTTCTTGCTAAGAAGTCAATCGCAGCCGTTCCGATGTCCAAATTCCCAAGGACTCCATGTGCTGCTCCACAGGCCATAATCCCGACGCCAGAACAGTCCAACTCATGAGCCACTAAGGGGCTCATCAGACGATCATAATCCGGGGCAGGAGACACCGAGTTCGACAGACACAAATCCAGAGCCCATTGGAACGGACAATCTAGGCAATGAAAGACGGGCTGCACACAAGTAAAGTAGGGAAACCGGAAGGGCAATCCATAGGCTATGCTTAAGGTTGCCAGTGGTAAAGTACCATAGTATTCAAGCATCCGGTTACGAAGATGGAGCAGCCGGGACATGTTGTCGTGTGACGCAAGTTGTGCATCCATAGCGCAGGGCGCAGATCAACAAAAGTATTCCAGCTATGAGAGCGAGAAGTAAAGGGAGACCTCCGAAGACGCTGGAAAAAATAGAATGAAAAAAGGCCAGGATCACACCAAAAATAGTTTGAAAGAATGTCACGAGGCCGGAGCCCACAATTTAAAAAAAATGAGTTATGCCACTTGTTGACGAGGCATTAAAGATAGTCTGAATCAGGGTCCCAAAATGAAGTGGGAGATGAGTATTCAAAAGCGCTTGCACCTCAGTGCGGGTGTTTGCTACGTGAAGGACAAATGTTTCCCGGGATGAAGTCAACGCGACTTCTTTTTGAGACAACAGAGCCCTTATTCTGCTCATCTTGTTGAACTCTGCTTTCAAGGTTGGAATGGAAAGCCAGATGGATACATTGAGCCGGCCATGCAGGGGTGGGAAAAGGACGTTATTACAGCAATCTACTCTCTGTGATACAGTCACTATGTAGGGTATTCCCACTAACATCCCACAGCAAGCTTCATTATTTAATAGCAAATAACTACCGTTAGCAAGCAGCGTGAAAGACGGTGTTATAACTGGCACAGGAATCCCTTTCAGGACGCAAGCTAAATTAGGGACGTGCACATTACATGCACCATGCAATTGAATGTGCCTACATACAACAGAGTGATCCGGAGTGGAAGTGCACTCTTCACCTTTCAAGTAAACCTCCTTGCCGTCTCTCACACATCTATACGTGAATGGGAGTGACCAAACTTCGTGCAGGAAGGTAGTACTGTTGTAAATTGGCAGCGATTGGCTTAGCATTAGCGGAATCCATCTTGTATTTAGAGGCTATCTTGTCCATTTTGCGGAATCCATTTTGTATTTCTGACAGCCATTTTGTTTGCCATGTGCTCACCATGTGCTTTGTCCTCCCTCAGTGTTGACTGCTCTTGAAATCTGCCTAGAAACGAACTATATTTAGCATCTTCCACCTTGGCACATGCCCAGTGAGTTTTCAACTGTCCTTGCAGCTGTTAGTAGTATGTAACTGTCAGGATGTGTTTACTAGCATTGGCAAACTGTTAACTCCTCCTACTTGTCGACTGTGCATTTCTCTATGACCTTCTATGTACATAAAATCTTCTGCTGTACTTGTACCGCCCTCTTTCAAGCCCCTGTGTGGGTATAAAAGGACCATGCTCCTTCTGTTTGGTTTGCTACTTCATTCAATACCGAAGGGTGCTGTGTGAATGTAGTTCCACCTCATGAGGTTTATTAAACTTTGTGTTTTCTATTCCAGTTTCTGTGCCAACTTCTTCCTATTGGTCTGAGGACTCTGTGCAGAGAAGGGCGAACCCCTTGCACTGGTAGGCCTAGCTGAGGTCCACTTCTACAGTACCAAGTTGTTCATATCTCCCTAGAGCATAATGTTTCATGCACGAACTGAACTTAAACAGAGGAAACGGTAATGTGATCAACCCATGTATAAGCCACACAGCAGAATTCAATTCAGCAACAGAGAAAGGCAAAGGTTCTAACTTTTCAATGTGCAGTAAGGAGTATGTAGCATCTTTCATGGACATGAACTGTTGTTTCGCAGTTAAATTAAAAGGAAGGAACAAAGATGAAGTGTTCATGTAATCCCAAGGGACCTTCCCTGCCTTTAACGTTTGCAACGTCCATGCAAACTGTATAATAGAACGCAACTGATTTTGACCATGATACAATACAGACAAATCATCCTGCACAATGTCTACCACAGATGATACAATATTATCTAAGGTATAAATTCTAGAAGATAGGGTGTTAATACTAATATCTATAACAGCCAATACCTTTTCCATATTGGCTTGATCAATAGCACGTATTCTGGACGCAGCCTCAATTTGTGATAACTTCCAAACTTCGTTATAAACAGCATACACCCATCTTTTGGACCTGCCCACAGCAGGACCCTTAACCCCTTCGGTGCTCATGACGGAATGGTTCCGTCATGACCCACGGTTGAGCTGTGCTCATGACGGAACCATTCCGTCATGACCACGCCCGCGCAAGATTCCGCCAGCACAGCGGCGGAATCTGCGCAGCATCGAAGGGGTTAACAAAATCATTCAAATTTATTTTGTCATTTAATCGTGCTAAATGAAGTTTAACAGATGCTAAAGTGGAATGTTGCAGCCAAGACTGGCATAACTTCCCTACCGAGTAGGTAGTTACAGTGTGAGAAGATTCAAAATGGGGGTCTACACGAACCTGTGTATACCCCGGTGTTAAATCCAGAAACCAATGTTGACAGGAATCCAAACTCATTTGCACCACCCTTCCAGATTCAATTCAGAAATATTGAAGGATGTGTTGGAAACAGACGTCTGCAACATAGCAAGAGATAGATCCGTATGATTACCCCAATTGGGATAAGCACCCAGACACGGAACGGTGGGGAGAATTTAATCTTTTAGAAGTAGCCAATCCAAAACAGGTGGTCTGAAAAATGGCCGAATTTAAAAATAACATGTGATTCGGGATAAGACAGGCACGATGCAAAGCTTCTGTTCCCTGTACTTGCCATCGTTTGGAGCCCCAAACCGATTTAAGATCAACAGTAGCTTTCCACAGATCATACCCGCCAATTGCCAACTCGTCCATAAAGGACTTGGAAATTGGAATACAACAATTTGGTGTGTGTCAGTCTAACTTTAGAAGCAGACTCAGGCGCAACCTTAAAATAAAAGGAGGCCGGATTTGACACACTAAAATCAGAAAAAAAGGTGAATTTATCCACTAACGTGGCAGAGCTGCCCATCCTAGGGGCGGGGCAGTGTTCCCATTGTGTATAATTTGCAAAATTTCGAAACGTATTTGCTTTGTGTAAGAAATGCGTGCCATAATGTTGAGAACAAAATTGCTCATCATAATTAGCAGTATCCAAATACAAATCCTCAGCATCAAATGCAGCATAATATTTCAAATTAGAAAACAGTGCTTCTATGGCTTGAACATCCCAGTCATCTGAGCGAATGTTCTGCTTAACGACATCACCCATAGAAACACAAAATACATTTGGCACATTAATTACTTCAGTGGGGCCATGAATTTGAAATTTTACAGCATCCCAAGCGATCCCATCACGTACAGGCCAGGCAGTAATGTTCACAAAAGTCTGGTCCGTTTTCATAATATGTGATGAGGAGTGTGGGGCCAAAGTTCCATCAATAGGTCAAATTGTAGATCTTTCTTTCAGGTAGTGTCCATTGATTAGTCTAAAATACACTACCAAAAAGCCAATGGACATAAACAAAAAAATACATATGAGCACCAGCCAAATGTAAGTCCAAGGGGGAATTAAAAAATGTCTTTTGAACCAGGCCACAAAAATCGAAACTTTGGACGGGGCAATGGAAGTCATTGAATGAGAATCAAAAGAGTCTTGTGAGTGGGCAACTGTGGCGGATTGTAAAACAGGCAAGGTAACATCCGCAGGATAAGCATACTCAACATCTTCAGGCAGACCACTAGGTGTTGGTGGCAACAAGGGACCAGTAACGGTATGCATCTCGATGGCAACATCAGGCACTGTGTTAGAAGCTCGGGCCACAACAGAATTTCTCAGCATCGAAGGGCAAGAAACTGCCGGAGTCACACTAAGAAGAATCGGCCACTCGCTGTAGCTTGACATTGTCAATTGAGATTGTCAATTGAGATGTACCTGTTATCCTTTCGACCAGGAAGTGGAGGTAAAATGACTGTTCTAGTACCCTGTACTCCAAGCACTGGAACCGGTGCACGATAAGAGGGGCCGAACTCCTTCTTGTTCTCCACCTTCTCAGAGACCAGATCACCAACTTGAGGTAGTCAGCCGACTACCGGAACCTGAAGTTCAGCATCAGATGAGGAGGGTACGTGTTCCTTCGCTAGACTGTCTCTGGCTTCTTGAAGATTCTGCAATACAGCACAGTGTTCATCTACGTCAAAGTGTGCGGCTGACGCCGCCATGTCTAGACCATCAAGGTCTGGGACAAACATTCGTACACCAAAGAGCATCATGTATGGGGTCCGCCCACCCAGAGACCTTCTAGGGAGATTATTAAGTGCACGTTGCACATCATACAAGTGGGCTAGCCAGTTCCGGCCAGTACCTAAAACTCTGGCTGTCAAAGATTGCTTTAAGTCACGGTTCATTCGCTCCACTACACTATTACCCTCAGGCCGGTATGGAGACGAAAATTTGACTTGGACCCCCAAATTTCTCATGGCTTCTTTGTACGCCTTAGAGGCTAACGCAGGGCCCTGATCAGAATGAAAGGTACCACATGCAAAACTTCCAGCAAAGACACGCAAATCCTTTATGACAGTGCAAGAATCAGCACTCCTTTGTGGTCACACCCACAGGAAACGTGTGCACGAATCAACTGCAACCAAGATGTATTTGTACGCAGTATCAGAGGTAAAAGGACCGCAATGATCTAAATAAACACAACCCATTGGTTTATTAGATATGTACAACTGAGTTTGTGGTGGGCGCGCCACAGTTGAAGGTTTAATCTGCTGGTAAATGTCACAATTAAGAACATAAGCTCTGGCTTGTTTATACAAACCGCACCACCAGTAACGTTGTTGTAGCAGAGATACAGTAGCTGCAACGCCGGCATGCGCGGACGCCATGCCCTCGTGAGCCGCTAATATCAAAGATGGTCTGCAGTACGCATTGGGAATCAATCTGTCACCAACGTCATTAATCCTCACTAACGGGACGTTATCAGGACTTAAGCGATAATGGTAACGAGCAGGGAAACCTCTGGGAAATTTCGTTCCCTGCTCTGTAGCAGCAGTAGCTGCCAAGATGTCATCATCGATCTTACTTTTGGATCTTGTAACTGCTGCTACTAAGTATGTCGCCACTGCTGTTTTTGCTGCCTCGTCAGCTAGGCTGTTGCCGACAGCATGGACACCAACTCGTTGGTGACCAAGATTGTGAATTACATTCACGAGAGGCAGACGTTCTTTAAGATCTGCCACTCGAACCCAAAGCAGTTTTTGCTTAATCGTGCTACCTTTGGAATCATGGTAGTCATTCTGAGACCAAAAATGTAGATTGTCGTTGTAAGATTGAACACAATAAAAGGAGTCACTCACTATAAGGGTAGTGACTCGGGGATCAGCAAACTCTAGCGCTAGCACTAGAGCACGAAGCTCCGCCAACTGCGCGGTACAATTACCCAATGACTGCGAATGCACGACATAGGACTGGAATTCTCCATTTACGAAAGTACCGACCACAATTGCGCAAGCCGCTGAATAGGCGTGCTTTGATCCAGTTGCCGGTTGCGCAGAACCGTCAGTGTATATGACACAATGGTAATCCTCGAGCGGGCGCAAGGACAGAGGAGCCGGATGAACAAATTCATACTGCAAAAACTCTTGAGTCTGAAGTGCCGCGTCAAAGATATATGTGACGTCCGGCGATGTCAAGGAAGTGGCCCATTGTATCCATCTTGGATGCATAGCTTTAGAATTCGGTACACTGGCTTTTGTCACCGCCTCAAGAGCAGGATACGGTGTTACCACCAACATGCGTTTACCTTGCGACAGCGCTCGTTCTTTCAGAATCGTCATCTGCACTGCCGTCAGAACTATCTCGACAGCGGAAAATCGCAGTTCAGCCGAAGTGTACAAGTGAGATTTGTAAGCAATGGGGACGGTGTCGCCCTCATTGAACGTTAAGTACGTGAAACCCACTGCGCCAGGCACAATTCTTATGACCAGGTTAGTGTGGTTATCACGCGTCAGTAAGTATTTAGAAGCAAGAAGATCAGCTTGCAATGACTGCAATATAGCTGAATGCTCTGGCAGCCAACAAGATTTGGAAAAAGTAGGTCGTACCAAGGCATAAAGCGGCTTGATACGCTGGGCATAATCCGGAATGTAAGTTCGACCGAAATTCAGAAAACCCAGCAGAGATTGTAATTTCTTCAGTGACGTAGGAGCACGGAGGCATGCGCACTTTTCCAGAGAGTGCGGAGCCAGTCCTCGACCTTCATTGTTGAGTTCGTACCCCAAGAACAACACTGTATATTCCGCAATGTGTGACTTCGCAAAGTTAAATTTGTATCCGAAGTCTGCAAACAAAACAATAATGCGATCAACACGACGGAGATGCGGTTCCAACTCGTCATCTGTGAGATAAATATCATCCACATACGAGTACGCATCAGGGTCTATGCCCTCTAAGAGAGAGACCACGCGAGCAGCAAAGACTCCAGGGCTATTTTTATAGCCCATTGGTAATCTTTTGAATTGTTTTTGTTTGACACCCGAGGTGAACACCGTCCACTCCACTCACTACTAAGAGAGGACAGGTTATGGCTGTAAAAGCCATTGGAAATGTCAAGTGTGGTTTTAAACCTTTTTCTCACGAGACTATCGACGAGAGCCGAACTGTGGGTGTTTTGTACTGCACAGGTCCGGCAATGAGAGTTTAGGTGCCGGTAATCCAAAACTAGGCGGTACGACCCGTCAGGCTTCGTCACAGTGAACAAAGGATTATTCATAGGTGACAAACATGTTTTGATCACTCCTTGATATTCCAATTGTTCAAGGATCGACGCGACGTGAGGTCTAGCTTTGCGACGCATGGGGTATTGGGGTTGAGGTTGGGGCATAGTCCGCAACGGAATCTCATGGCCGGGAGACAATTTATCCCAGCCAAGCTGATTTCGATATAACGCAGGCGCTTGCACCTGAGCCCATTCCTCGGCGTACTTTTTAGCTTGGACCTTCGGCACTGTGTGCGCATAGGACGGGAGGATTACCTCCTCCCCTCTAGGAGCATCTAAAACGAAAGCCGGGGGCCAATCCGCCTCCGCCAACAGAACATCATAGGAAGTGGTCAGATTATCCCAAAAAAAACCTTGAATTGTACGTTGTATGTCACCTTCAATTTGAATGACTATATTATACAGTCTATCAGGGGGAGACACCCGAGTGTCAGCAGTTTCAATATTCACGAATATATCAGTTGCTGTCGCCACCAGATATGGACGCAGTGCTTGTCACACTACTGTAACTTCCGCCGCACTGTCTAGCAGCGTTAGCGCCCATGTCAGGTTCTGAAGCTGCGTCCGTACCATCTGAGGCATACCTCGCTGTCAGCGCAGCAACTTTCTTCTTCTGAAACGGGGGTCTTTGACGCGCAGATTTGTCCTGCTTGCCTTTGCCGTCCGACTGGCGGGGCTGCTCACGACTTTGAGCACCCCTTCCTTTCCCACGGTCTCCGCCACCGGATTGTGAAGCCGATGTTTCCTGTGAAGAACGAGGAGAGTGTAGTTCAGAAACCTGAAATCTATCAGGTGACTTAATACGAGATCGATCGCGCAGATCATATGTGCGTTCGGTCGACGACTGTACCGGTGAGGCAGGACGTGACCCCTGTGTCTGTTGCTGTTTCCCCTGTTTCTTAGCTCTACAACTTTGTTTAGGAAAGTTGGGGCATTCGTCTTTCGTAGACGAGCTCACCTTAGTTTGCTGTACTATATCAGGAATGATCACAGTCGGTTTTACACCCAAGGCACTATGACCCACGGTCCTATATGCCTTCGCAATTACTTTAGCGAACTCTTTGGGCTTGTCGAGGTCATCCACGCGGTCCACCATATTTGCAACTTGGAACTGCATGGCATCTCCTTTGAGGTTGCCCATTACCATGGAGCATACCACATCGAAGCTGTCGACAAGCCTCATTCCAAATTCAATAGCAGCCTCCGCACCATGATTCTCCTGGACCTTTTTGATGACGGATGGTAGCACAGACATAGACGGAGTGCCATAGCACTTCGAATAGGTCGCGGCAAAGACCTTACCCCAGTTGTCACAATCGGCCATATCCGGGACCAGGTCTTTAGGCAAAGTAATGGTGAGGATCCTGTGTTTCTTGACGGGAGATGTATTTGGAAAAACCGCTTCCAACTGGTCAAATTTCTCAGCAAGCCAATAAGGAAATTCATCCTTACTTTGGGGGCGCTTGCCGACCACAGAATTAACCATAACAGGACTAATGACCACCACGTGGTGGTCCGTAGGTTGTCCCGCAACAGCAGGTGCCCCCACCTGCACGTTGCGCGACACGTACTGCACTAAAGCCCTATGGACCGTAATCAGGGCTGTGTTTAGTACACGCAACTCAGCCACCCCCACTGTGAGATAGCGGGGATAAGGCGTAAAGCCGGCCAGCACCGGCCATGTGGCCCCTGCAATAGACAACGGGCCCATTCTCGCTGGTGCAACCGCATGGGGTAGGGCGCCATTAAACCAAATAGTATGCTGCCAGGCAGAGATTGGAATTTCCTGTGTCCTATATGGGGTATAGACCGCAGGTAGCTGTGTGGCAGTATAGGTATGACACGTATCATCGTCATCAACCGTCGGAAAAGTCACCCATGAGTAAAACAACTCATACGGGTATGACGCATCAGCGCTTACCACAAAAATTACAGCCATCCCATCATCCGGCACCCCATACGTCGTCAAATGACGGCGCACAGGTGCACGGCTATGCGCGGCTATGTCAACCGCCATCAGGACACACTAAAGAGTATCAACGATATCAACTGTAGCACTAGGGTTCAGAAAAAATTACCTTTTTAATGATCAAGCTTGAAGGAACCTATTAGTTGAAACACAGGTAGGTTAAACGGTCACTCCCGTTATCCGGAAACCAGAGTGAAGGTGTTGTGGACTAATACAAGCACTACTAACGCGTTTCAAATCAATAGACCAAACGTTAGGTGCGCCATGTTGCAGGGATTCTGCTTATGCACAGAACTATGCGCAGGAACCCAGGCCCTCAGTGAATTGTGGTGTACCAAAAACTCACCTCAGAACCCAGAACCCCTTATTCGGCCAGCATCAGTGTCCCATTCGTTATCCGAGGTTTAGCTCGCCGGTCCCAATGTATAGACAACCCAGAACAAGCGACTTAGTATATTTCTCAGGAATGGTGGGAATCAGAACTCATACCAATCCACAACAGAATAAACAGAGACACGGTAAAAGTTTAAAGAGTTTATTTTATAAACCTCGTGTCCTAAGATGCAGCAGTTTGGCTAACATAAGCAGACAAACGATTAAAATCACAACCATCAGCATAGTTACAATACCATAAAAAATGAAAGGAGTAATCATACTAAAATGACAGTGGATCTAAGCCACCTTCCTTTCTCTAGCAAACTAATAGTAATATTATTAGACTAGTAAAAAGGTCTCTAGGCTTGAATGGGGAACCCCATACCGTAAAGATCAGCTCAGTGAGATCACATCACAGGATCAGCTATGCTCTGCTCCTGGGAAAGCTCTTCTTCCGAATGTAATGAAAACATGTAACACTGCAATATTAAAAGCACCCAACTTTCAGGTATTTGCAGCTGCGTGCGTGTTATGGCTAAACTAGTGGGCCGATCAACCTGAACTCAACAACATGCACCGTCTAGCGACCCAGACTGTTTCTTTACACTGTGTACAGACCAAGGTCGCAGCTCACTGTTTGGGATGTTAACAACAAACAGTTCTCATGTGAAGCAAAGTCGAGTAAGCATTTCTCAATTTAATAACATGTGACTACAGTGTCGTGTGCAAAAGCAGCAAAAGTGGCAAGATGGCTTTCTAACATCTAACGCGGTTGTGCTAACTTAACATTGTACATATACAGATAACGATCTTCACTACAGCATGAGTGACTATGTGTGTGAGTAACTCTATGGATGAGTGGCGTTGTGTAACATGATGTATAGGTGTATGAGTACATATGATGAGTGAGTACATGTATGAGTGACTGTATAGGACTGTTGGTGAATGAGTGGATGTGTATGTGGATCTTAGAATTACAGAATAGGTTGTTGTAACTGGTATTGGTTTGTCCATTGTTTTGAAAATTTTAGTTTCTATTTTTGAATGTGTGTATCAAAGGTTATATTAGGGGGAGAGGAGGTCTGCCACTCTATCACCAGGATGATGTCATCAGTGATGTCATTTGAGATGTCATCAGTGATGTCATGAGTGATGTCACTGACCATGTCATGAGTGATCTAATATGTGACGTCATCAGCAGTGCATTGCGGGCGCGCAAGTTATAGTTAGCTGAACTAACTATAACGGGGGAATTTCAATGGTTTTGTACGAGTGAAAAGTCCAGCTAACTATAATGCCCCTGAAACCTATGGTTTTTTCAGTGAATTTCTACGTTTTTTAAATGCTAATTCCTAACTATAACGTGCCTGAAACCTATGGTTTTTTCAGTGAATTTCAAAGTTTTTTTAAATGCTAATTTCTACCTATGCCTACAGAGATAGGACATGTGAACAAAGAAGAAAAAACGCACAGAAAGAAAAAAAAGAAATGCAGAAAGAAGCAACAGAAGTCCTCAAAGACGAAGAAAAGTGCAGAAAGAAGGATAACGTGCAGAAAGAACAAACAGAAGAGCAGAAACAAGCCCTGTTGCAAAATCATCCTGTACCCTCCACTTTTTCAGACGGATACTGGTGGTAACTGAGTCTGACTAACCAGTCCTAGAGCCAGTGCTATGTTAAAAGACACTCAGAATACAGTAAAAACACCTACATACACTAGGGAACACTATGCGTTGGGGTCCCGCTGTGATCAGCATGACCTCTTCTGTAAGCCCCTAGTATATAATAGGGCAGGGGATTAAAACTACCTCTTAAAACGCGCCACAGGGCGTGTTTGCACACGTCACCTCAGGCCCCGTCCCCTCACTTCCCCACTGTGTAAACACGCCCTGTGGCCGTTTTAAGTTGAGAGATTAAGTCCCCTTGAATTCTGAGGGTCCAACTAGACCACTAGGTACGTCCAGTAAGCGCCATTGCAGAGAGGTGTAAAAAGGGGCATGGCCTGCACCACCTCTCTGCAACGCATAGCAGTGGAGCTTACTGGAAGCACCTGGTGGGCTAGTTGGCCCCCAGGGTCCCTCAGGATTGAAAGGGAATTATTTCCCCAACTTGAAACGCACCATAGGGCGTGTTTGCACACGTCACCTCAGGCCCCGTCTCCTCCCTTCACCACTGTGTAAACGCGCCACTATGCGTTGGGGTCCCGCTGTGATCAGCATGACCTCCTCTGTAAACCTCTAGTATATAATAGGGCAGGGGATTAAAACTACCTCTTAAAACGCGCCACAGGACGTGTTTGCACACGTCACCTCAGGCCCCGTCCCCTCCCTTCCCCACTGTGTACACACGCCCTGTGGCCGTTCTAAGTTGAGAAATTAAGTCCCCTTGAATCCTAAGGGTCCCTAGGGTCAAACTAGCCCACTAGGTACCTCCAGTAAGCGCCACAGAGCTGCGTTGCATAGAGGTGTAAAAAGGGGCGTGGCCTCAGAACGCCTGTCTGCAACGCATCTCCCTGGCGCATACTGGAGGTACCTGTTGGGCTAGTTGGCCCTCAGGGACCCTCAGTATAATTCCCCAACTTACAACTGGCCAGGGGGCACGTTTGCAGAGTGCTGCAAGGAGGGGGCATGGCCTCCGGCGCGATGCCGGTCTTTTATTTATTTTATGTTTTTTAAGAAGGAGGGCTGTGTGGCCCCCCTTCTTTTTCTAATTTACTGGCCCTGGGGACCCCATCCTCCAGGGCCTGCACCCTTTTTTGTTGAAAAAAATACATTTGGCCCTCCCAAGGCCTTAATCGGCCCCGGGGACCCCAGGGGTCATGGCCTTTTTTTTTTATTATTTAAAAAATATATATATTTATAGAAACACCTAGGACATGCTAGACAAACCGTACGTACCTATCACCATGACGATTTGTGTGATATTCATTAAAAGGCGACTATGCATAGAATGAATCCACATGGAATGTATTTACACCGCTAGTGAAGCTCTGACGTGTCTGACGCCCTACCGTGCCTAATCCCGGCGCCCCCGCCGGTGGGTAATCTCGAAGTGGACACCCTTGTCGTTTATTTATACAAACATAGGTAGCTATTGACGGGCACATTTAATATACACGCACACCAAGCCATTCAAAGGGGATTCGACAAAAATTCGACCAAACTATGCAAGAAACCCCCCTCACGGTTAATAAAATACACATCTACCGCCGGATGTGTAATACTTTTTATTTTACTCTCTGGAAAGGAGACGAACCTCACTTGAGAGTCACAGCGTGCTCCTGGCTGAGCGCAATGCTGTGTTACACCCACCAGTGCCCGCCGAGTGCCTCACACCTCTGTGTTGTATTCCACCAGCTAGTGCGTATGCTATGACACTCTCTAGCCCATGTGCACTGTAACACCACCCCATGAATATGTCATGCCACACTTGCCTTCGCACGGGTTATATTGCCCCATATAACGTGCCTTCCTCGATGCCTATGTTATAACACACAGCGCTATGCCATACATATTACAATCTGGGATCCATATCTTTGTCACAGTGCATATGCAACGTTACACTCCCCAGCACATATTTTATATTACAACTTTAGAGACTAGTTAGGTTACACAACACTGCCCTTTGCATATTACACTCCAATGCGCATATCGCATAGCACGCGCTAGTGCCTGTGCTATCTCACGCTCTCCAATGAATCTGTCATTGCGCACAATGTATTGCATATTATATTTCACGCCCCGGTTCATCTTATATCACACTTTTTGGTGCATAGTTTATACCATATACTATATCAAGTTTTCATTTTCAATCGTGCTCTCAGGACTATGTTCTATATAAAACTGCGTCCACCTACCCTTTTCACAGGCATTACATTTTGCGATGGGGGGTGGAGGGTCAGGGGGTGTTTCTGCCAAGTGAGCCCGGAGTTACAGTCACAAACGTCCCCTTCTTCCTGAATAAAACTGAGATTATGCTGCATACTTGTTCATATTTTAAGTAGTTCGCACAGACACACATTTTAAAAACAATAAAGTTCCTAATACCCACCTTCTCTGAACAGTTAGCTTGCTGCCCCATCCACCTCCTCCCTATCCTCTGTTGTCTGAATCCATGGACTAGCCTCCTCCCTCCTGCCATACATGGTCCGATGTGCTGCCACTGCCCTCCATTTAGCATGATGTACCAGTCCACTCCTCCTGCCCTCCATTACCCAAATCTATGGCCCGTCATTAACATCCTGCTTAGCCTCTGTGCTTAGCTTGCTGCCCCTATTCTCCTTCCCCCTGCCCTCCGACGTCTTTGTGCATGCCCCTGCTCCATCCTTTTTGCCCACCATGTTCCATGGACCTGCCACTCCTATCTACTCTGAGTGTTCTGTTGAGCTGCCACTCCCCTCCCACCTGCCTAGCATTGTCAGATGACTGTAACCTGTCCCTGCCACCTCCACCCTGCCTGTCTACATGCCATGCCCCTATCCCCTTCCTCCTGTCCTCCATGGTCCATTTTACTGCCACACCCTTCTGCCCTCCCTGGTCTGTTGTGCTGCAACTGCTCCTCCTGCCAGCCCCGCGCGGTCTGTTGTGAGGCCCCTTCCCCTGAACTCTCTTGTCTGTGCCCAGGTCCTGACCCTCCCTTCTATCCTCCATGGTCCTTTGTGCATGCCCCTGCACCCACCTTCTTGCCCATCATAGCCATTGTGCTGCCACTAACCCTCCCGCTTGCCTTGCATGGTCTTCTGTGCTGCCATGGCCCCTCCCACCTTCCCTGTGTGGTCAGCTAGCTGCCCCTGACCCCCTCCCACCTTCCCTCCATGGTCTGTGTGTATGCCATCATAGTCTCATTGTTGCTCTCCATGGTGTGTCTTGTTTCTAGTGCCCA
The DNA here is from genome assembly GCF_964204655.1 of Triturus cristatus. NCBI lineage: Eukaryota > Metazoa > Chordata > Amphibia > Caudata > Salamandridae > Triturus > Triturus cristatus. Next base: position 469,688,366 of record NC_140590.1, on the reverse strand, counting down.
TCCTGCCTGACCTCCATGGTCATCTTGCTGCTCCTGCCCTGCCCCTTTGCCCCCAGCCCTCTGTTTCCATGTGCAGACCCCTATTCCCTCCCTCCTGGCTTGTCTGTTCCATTGTATTGCCCCTGATCCGTCCCTCCTGCCCTTTATGGTCTGTTATGCTGCAGCTTTCTCTCCTGTCTGTCCATTATGTTCAGCTAGCTACCATTGCCTCTTTCCCCTCTGTTGTCTGTTGTCCATGTGCATGGTCCTGTTGCTTTCTATGGATTGTTGTGCTGCACTCCCGTCCCGCATGCGCTGTGTGGTGTATTGTGCTGCTGCAAACCCTGATGCCTGCCCTGTAGGGTCAGTTTGGTGCACCTCTCCATGTCCCTTCTGTCCTCTGTTATCCGAGACCATGTCCCTACCCCAATTCCTCCTGCCTACCATGATCCAATGTACCATACTTGCGAACATTTTGAACTTGGTAGGAGGGAAATTTTGAATAAAAACTGGGGAATTGATTTTCCCCTTTGGGTTACATTGAAAAAGAGGACATTGTAGACAGGAGACAGAACAAATAAAGCCCATTTGAGCTTAAAAACATTGGACGTTTCATGGCTGAAAAGGGTCTGTTGGCATGTATGGTTGTACTACCACTGCCTCTTCCTTCTGCCCACAATGGTCTATTATATTGCCACAGCCTCTCTTGCCAGTCCTGTATTGTTGGTTTGTTGCCCCTGCCCCCCTTTCCACTGCCCTCCATAGTCTGTTGTGCTGCCACTGCCCTTCCTGCCTGCCCAGTGTGGTCAAATTGTTGCCTCTGCACTCTCCTACCTGCCTTCAATTTTCAGAGTCCGTGCCCCTGGCCTCTGCCTCTCAACAGTATCCCAATGAACAACTAGATTGCTAAGATTCTATATTTATTACAAAAGTGTGGAACGCCTGACGTCATCTTGATGTAATCAAAACTGTAATGCCTAGAGTATTTCCTTTAGAAATTACATATATGAGAGGGTCTTATTTGCATCAAAAGTATGGTTAGTGCTCTAAAAAACTAAAATGAGGACATATTTTCTGAGTTTTCAAATAGCGACAAAGAACTTTTAAATTATTTGTAATCTTTATGTTTTTTTATCCAGTTGACCACTTGATTAAATATTGCACCTAGGCGAGAGGATGTGGTGTTAGTTCCAGAGCTGCAGACTTTGCAACTGGGGAACCAGGTTGCAGTTTCTGCTTCAGCTCAACATTCTGTGATTCTGGTCAAATCACTTAATCTCCCCATGTCTACAACCAAAATGAATTTGATCTTGTGTGATGTAACCAATGCTCATGTAAAGCACTCCAATACCTGACAAGTCTGCACTATATAAAACTGCAAATACACAAAAAATAAGTGTTTTGCACACTTCTGTCATTGGGCTACATGTGGGCTACATCTGGGTGATATTTGTGCTGCATTTGGGCTCTTTTGTCGCTGGTGGCCATCTTAGGAGATTTATTTGTTATGAAGTTTCCTAATTTCCTCATTTACTGCAGTCTCCTCAATAGGAAATGCTTTCAGTTTTTTACTTTGATTCCATCAAGAAGGTATTCAGATATGTTACACATTTGCCATAAATTCTGAATGTTAGCACTCTAGTTGCTCATTAGATCACTGTAGTAAAGCTACTGCTCACCAGGGAAGTCTGCTGCTGGTATTCAAAGTGCATGTTTCAGTCTGCATGTCAGAATTATTTTATGAAATAGAAGAGGATTTGAGAAGTCAAAATGTGCCCTAATTTTTCTTTCTGCAGCACTAATCATAATTTATATGGCAAAATGAACGCCCTCATTTTGTTCCTTTTTAAATTAAATGTTTTAAGTGTTACCACTTTATTCCAATCAAGATGGCTTCAGGTGTGCCATACTTTTGTCATAAGTAAGACTGTTAGCGCTCTAGTTGTTCTTTAGAACACTCTGGGAAGCTGCAGCAGAACACAAAGGAATCAACTGACAGTCTCTGCCCTTGTTGGATGTACATGTTTTACTGAGAATGTCAGACTTCATTCTGACATGACTGAGGAAGATAATGTGAATTTACAGAAAATATGCTCTCAGTTTAGCTTATAGATCACCTTTCAAACCTCTGTGGGAAAAGCATGAGAAAATTGTTTTCTCTCAAACATGATTCCTGATATCACAGCAGAAGGCTTTTTCACATGATAAAATCACCTTAGAACACACCACAATTCCTAAAATGAGTATGGTACCATCAACAAATGATTTATAATGTAACTAAAGTCTTAAAACCTTCTATTAACTGCAATGCTTTTTAATGAGGTGCTATCATGTATATTGGTCCCAAGATGGCTGCCAACACTTCTTGGATGAAGTGCTGACAGCCAATCAGATCTCACGATGAGATGTGTGGTTAGGCTCCGCCCAGATATATATGTGATTTTACTTTTGATTTTCTCAGGAACTACTGAACGGATTTACACCATTTAAGCAAAAGGCACAAGTCTGAACTGGGGACTACCTCTTTGCCAAATTTGGTGCAATAAATCGTAATACTGGCTAATTATAATTTCTACCGATATCTCCCTCAAGGCAGGCAATGAGCAAGGTGTACCACACTGGACTGGTGTACATATACAGGGAAGTTATCAGGGATTACAGGTGGAACCCTGAGGTGCCGCTAAGAGATGAGGAACTGCTAGGGGAATCGGTAATTTGGGGTCAGATTAGACTCCTGGTTCCTCTTCCTCTTCGCATGTTTTTCCTCAACCTCCTCCTCCATGCTTGCCTACACCCTGGAGTTTCACCTGATTAGTTTGGTTACTTTCAGCAGTCATTGCAGACCTTAAAATTCTGAATTCAGACCTCATAATCAAAGCCGTAACATGCTACAAAAATCCATGTCTGAGCCAAAACATCCCAGTCAGCCCATTACCCAGCACAGTTGCAATGCACACAATATATCAGCAGACAGAATTCTCATTAACCAAACAGAAAGACAACAGACTGCCTTGACTACCGTGCAAATCTTTAGTAAACAAGCTTCACAGTTTGTCGGTGATGGGGAGGGTTGCGATTTCCAAGATGGTGGTGTTGCCCCGTCTCCTGTATTTCTTTGTGAATTTACCTCTCGTGGTTCCTCAGTCTACCTTTCACACTCTTGATACAATACTGCTGGAGCTTGTTTGGAGGACAGGCTGACGGAGGATAAGCCTCAAGAAATTGCAGTTAGAACCTCATAAGAGTGGATTGGGGGTACCTGAATTTAGAGCCTATTACCATGCTTGACAGCTCCAATGGTTGTCTTATTGGACAGCAGGCAGGAACCTACAGGAAATAGGATATGAGACCCGGGACTTAGAGCGGGGAGCCCTACATACCCTGCTCCTACCGAAGGTAAAGATCCCCCCCGTTTGCGCCTCTACTACTTAAAACAGCACTTCACTGCTGGAAAAAGGCCCTCCTCTACACCCCAGCTGCAATTCCATATGCTGGTAACATCCCACTTTTTGGAATACCAACCACTGGTGGCAGACTCACGAAGGCCAGGCTAACTGTCTGGGTGGACGCAGGTGTAGAGGAGGTTGGGTTACTGTTTGGTGATGGAACCCTCCTGGATCATGACGCCTTTGTACAGGCCACTGGTGTATCAGACCGACTTTATTTAACCCATGCAGCAGTCTCTCACTATGTTAGAATGACATGGGCACCTCAATGCACTGAACACCCGCAACACGAGCTGGTACGTTCTCTCTCTACTATATAGGGGAGGGTTGCCATCTTATTAACTGGTTATACGTTGGCATCCGGGCGCAAGCTTCCATTCCACTCACCGACCTTAGAACAAAATGGTCAGAGACAACTGAAGTTGCACTGACTGATAAAGCATGGGCGAGTATTCTGGAACACCCTAAGCGTGTATCCCGCAATGCCAGACTGATATTCATACAATGCATGGTGTTACACAGATCCTACTTAACCCCAAAAAGGATTCATCGCATGTTTCCTGACGCCCAACATCACTGCCCACGCTGCAGGTACAAGGAAGCAGGCTTTACTCACATGGTATGGGCCTGCCCCCACCTTCGCGACTACTGGGGGGGGTCCGAACTACACTCGGGGAGATTACACACTTACAACTCATGGACAATATCCTGGAGTGTTTGCTGGGCCTCCGTAAAGGCACAAGTGCTTTGAAAGCTCCACTGCGTTTCCTTGACATTGTCCTCATACTGGCCATACGAGAGATCACCATGAGATGGAAATCCCCTAGATGCCCTACTTTGACTGCATGGCAGGAAGAGGTGGTACATTGGTGCGGTGCCGAAAATGTGGCAATTAGACACCAAGAGGCCCGCGGGCTGCGTAAACATCCCATTTCTATGGAATGGGATCTCATGCTGGAAGGCTTTAAAGCATTAGATCTTCACCCTCCACGTATCACTTCTATCCCATAAGGTGCACAGTGCTGTGCGGTCCATGGTATACAGGGTTGCTAAGGGTCCTATTCCCTCTTTTTCTGCACTCCAGTGGCACCCCGCAGCCAGTAGTCTACACACCCTCACACCAGGTCGAATGTTATATAGGAAACAACAGGCCAGGAAGGAGGGTGGTGGGAGGGGGGCTGTTTGTTAATGGAGTTGTTTAATTATATATTATTAATTGAACTGCATGGTATTCTATATCTTGTGTGTGCACACATCTTTTCTTAACCATGAGCATACCCTCTCCTAGTTTGGCATATGCTAGCTGTTTCTTTAAAAGTACATGTAGGAAATAGGTGTCTACGATTAGAAAAAGACAGAAAGTGCCATGTTGTACTTGTCATGGCAAATGTGAATTCACTTTGTCGTGCTCAATAAAGTATGTTAAAAAAAAACCAAGCTTCACAGTTTACCCTTGTATTTGGTAGGGCCATTTTCTTATCAACTTTGAACTGTAAGGGTTTCAACAATAGAACACTGAACCCAGTCTGAATAAATGTTTTTGGAACTGGTCCCACGTGGAAAAGGAAAATTTTTGTGCCACTCGCCTTGTTTCCCTACCTGCTCCTGGCCAAGATGTCCACTTAATGAAAAAGGAATTTACCCTCTGGCTACTTAAAGCTAATAATACACATGCCCCTCTCTGCAATTCTATAATCCTCAGTTGAACCGGGTCTCTGAGGAATTTAAATCACCCAAGTTGAAGCTCAGCCAAGTGGAGTGAAAATGGTGCAGTGATTATACCCCGTTAATGAGATTCTCTTTAAAAAGAGTGTGAATCACAATAAAGTCCTACTATTACAAACTAAGACTTCTTTTTTCACAAATAAAATATTGCAGTCAGCTAACACATCTATGGCATTTTTTAAAATTGTGTCGGACCTTTGTAAACTAGATAGGCTGTCACTGTTGATAACTCCTTCCCAGGAATTGTGCAATATGCTGAATACATATTTCACCCAAAAAATAAGAATATTAAAAGACAGTATTCCTCCAGGTAAAAATTCCAGTATACTCAGAGGACAGGAACTCAATTATTCTATGTAGCTTCTTGACTATCAGTGAAGCCCGCTTAACCAAATTAATGTTATGGTGAAGTCCAGTTTGCCAAATGATCGTTGCCCTTCCAAGGTTCTCAAATCTGGTTCTCCCAGATATTTTGGGACCCATCTTTTCCTTATTAAACAACTCTTTATCTCAAAGATGTGTGCCAATGTCTTTTGAAGAAGCAGGAGTTATTCTCTTATAGTAGAAACAAGGTGAAGATCTCCTATTGTTGAAGAATTACTAACCTATTTTCTTGTTGCCATTTCCTGCCAAACTTGTAGCAGCACATGCGGCACAGTTTCTTTGCTCAGAGCTTGAGGAGTCACAATTCTTAAACATGCGTCAAGCTCAATTCCGTCCAGCTCCCTCTCGGGAGTCAGTTATACAGTCGCTAGTGGATGATAGGCAAAAGGCAGCCTTTGACACGATCAACCACAATTTGCTGGTTGACTGCATGGAGCCTGCTGGGCTTAGTATGCTCAGCTCTTAATTGGCTGAAATCTTTCTTGGAGAACTGTACCCAATCCGTCTGCTTATAGGGCACCTGCAGTTCAATTAGATTGTGGTGTGCCATAGGATTCCTCTTTATCAGTACATCTTTTCAACATCTATATCAGACCCTCAGGCCTTAGGTAACATGAATTGTAAAATATACAATTATGCAGATGATTCCCAGTTACTTTTTCGATTATATGGCTCTCTCGCATTTCAGAGACACTTTCAAGATACCATGTGTTTTACCTCAGACTGGATGAGTTGACATTTTCTAAAACTCAATGCAGAAAAAACAGAGATTGTCATCCTAAATAATAAAACTAACATTTGGAATCATTCTAACGGGCACGTTGAAATGAGGAATCTCCCTTCCCCAAAAACCTTGGCAAAGGTTTGAGTGTCATCATCAACAATGAGCTCTTCTTAAAATCTCAGTTAGGATCTATGAACTTACCTTGCTTCCTGAACCTCAGGAGAATAGAGAAGATCTCTAGGGTTCTCGCCCATAAGGCCTTAATCCTGGTGTTTTTGGCACTAGTAACCTCCAGACTTGATTATGCCAGTTCTTAAACATTGGCCTTCCTAAATATCAGCGGAGCAGATTACAACCTAGGAACTGCCACCTCACTCTATTTTTGAGACATCTTTACTGGTTCCCATTGAAACAAAGAATTATCCCTAAAATCTGCATTATTACATTCAAGGCATTATTAGATGAGGGCCCCTAATTCTTAAAAGTCAGACTCAAGAAATATGTTCCGGTCCAGAAACTTCACTCTTCTTCCTGAAACCTATTGGTCATTCCTAAATTTAAGAAGAAAAGGATGGCTGGTTTCAGGTTTTCTGTACAAGCCTCTCTGATTTGAAACTCATTGCCTTCCACAATACGTCTCTTTATGGATTAGTTGAAGTTTACGCAATTACTTATGGCTTGGCTCTTCAGGCAAGCCTATTAGCTAATGTAACTTGTATATCAGCTCTGTTTGGCCATATGACCTCTAGTGTACCTCAGTGCCAAGAAAACGTATGGTGTATGAACGCACTACAAATTCTGAATAACACACATAACACATTGACTGTGGTATTCAAGATTCCCAGAGCCTTAAGGTGTACCCAGACTCCAAATGTGCTATAGGACCATACACATTGAAGAAGTGTGCTATGCAAATATTAGCATACAATAGCATAAGCGCAAAATTAAGCAAAGAATAGAAAGATTCTCAATATAACCTTATCACAGTATACATTGTAAAGTTATCACAGTATACATATTGACATACATTTCATGTAGGTGTGATCACGGCAGCAGCCCTTTTTTGCAATTTAACAATGGTGTAGTGTGTAGGATTTCAGGAATGATAGATACTGGCAAAGTGAATATTGCTGGCAGGATACATTTGACATGCACAGTGAGTTATAGTAGTTTATTGTTGTATTATGTGCCTGTGTGTTTGAAACATAACAGATATGTGAGCACTCAACTGCACGTGTCAATGTCTGCTAAAGCACTATGTTTTTGTCCACGGACTTACACCTTTGGGGTGTACTCCATTGCATTTTCTATTAGTTATTGAAAGCTATGTGAGCAAGAAGACCAGTCTTGACGAATTCAAACTTGGTGCAGAAATTGAACTTTCACAATTCGAACAATAATGCAGACCTAGGAGCAGGTATGGCTCTCTGCTTCTTCAGAATAACTGTAACATATTTAGACAAACACATAAAATATTCAGAGTTCTTCAGCAATCTCTAGTCAACAGTGGGCAGTGGCAAGAGACCTTATTTATTAATACGTTTTGCATAGGGCTGCATGTCACCTCTCAGCTACCTCAAAGGCATGTAGAGCAGAAAGAGAGTATGGAACAATTGGAGTGAGTTAGATTCCAGTTGGTGATAGCAGCTTTAATCCAATATTGTTCATCTTAATGTCAGGCACAGAAATGAGTCAAAGGTAAGTTAAAACAATCAGTCATCAGGGCTTTCCTGAAGTGCAGTAGTTGTGTTCAGACCTCAGGCATGGATTAAAAAATTACTAGAGTTTGGGGTCCAGACTCATGCATATGTAACTGACCTGGTTGAACTCTCTTTGGGTAATTTGGTAAGCAGAAGTAGAGTGGGGGTAGCTGTTTGGGATGTAAGGGAACAATAAACTTTGATGGTATGTTTGTCTCTGTGCCACATGCATTATGGGCTGTGAAAAATGGCTTTCTCTGGCATCTACTGAAAGTCAATGAAACACCTTCATGACCCTCTTAATATGGTCATACCTTTCCAGGATCAACCTTAGCCTGGCAGTCTAGTTGCAAATCCTTTGCTTTATGGCAGCAATATTTTTTGCAGTCTGTTGTACATAAAGCTGCAGTAGTCTGTGTCATCACAAATGCTGTTTCCAGCTCTACCATGTGATCCTGACAATGGAGTGAGAGGGTTCATTGCGAGAAGGAGAGTGGCAGATTGATGGCCTTGACCGTCATGTTGACTTGGGGAGCAAAGGAGAGTTTATCAAAATGACCCTATTTGTAGTGAAGTCAGCAATGGAGCCCCTAGCTAGACCTTAAGGCCATTCAAAGGATGGAGCTCACCACCAGGAGTTTAGCCTTCATGTCATTCAGACTACATGTATTATCACACATCGGGCCTATAGAGGCGTGTTTTATCCTACCAAAGACGTACTGTTCCCAAAAATGACAGTCTTACACACTATTTGTACATTTGGTAGTATACAGAAAAGAGAATTTAGCTGTTATGGACGAGAACCCTCAGCCACCCAAAGGTGGCATGCTTCATCATAGAGCTCCCTCCTCACACAAGGACCACAAGGTACCTTGTGTGAGCCAGAACTCCCAAATGCACTGGGAGGAGCGGAGGTGTTTTTGATTAGCTGAATGGTAGTGTTTGTGAGTGAGGGGCAGAGTGCAAATAAAGGAGAGAATTACAGTGTTATAAAACTATCTCCAGGTGGGCAACATACAGTTTTATTCTGGTGCCCCCATCGGATACAATAAAAAAGATGTGAGGACAGGGAGTAGCAACTACCCTATCTCAATGGGTCAACATGTTTCAGCCCCTTGATGACTATGTAAAGTTCACGGGCATTAGACAGGACCAGAGATAGCCTGTTACTCTGCTTTCATAATAAAATCAAATACTAGCCATACATTCGACTCGGTGTTACACTGGGTAAATTTATATTTCCTCAGTTTTCACCTATGGCACTAGAAGAGGAAAGAAATGAAGGGGGGGCGTGGCCGAGCCGCGGGCTAAGATGGCCGCACGGTGCTGAAGCTCCGCCGTCGGCCCAGCACAATCGCATATGTCCCCGGCATCCTGACGCGAGTAATGGACGGCGGGCGCTGCCGCTACACCTCCAGACCCCCGAGGCACGATCCGATGTCGGTTGAGCCACGATTTTGACGGCGGCGGCCTGGGGGAAGATCGGACCCGGTGGCCTGCGGCTGCAAGATGGCGGCCTAGATCGGCGATCTGGAGCGGCGCTTGGAGCGGCGGCGGCCGGCGCAGAGACAGGTACCGTGAGGGGGCTACGAGGGGGGGTTTGGACACCTGCGTGCGGCCTGGACGGGGTCTGCCCTGCCTCCCCCACTGCTGCTGGTACGGGGCCGGCCGTGCGCTCGGCAGTAGGCCGGCGCCGCCGGGGCAGCCTCGCTCGCTTCCATCCCTCAGATCCCTCGCTGTTCAGACGAGCGGGTCGAGGGGGGAACGGGACTGCCTGCCGGTGGTGGTGGGGGGCGGGCTGGCTCCCGGTTTGGACCGGGCGCTTGGGTCGCTCCTGCCCCGTGCCCCGGGCCCATCTCTTGGGGCGCCTTGTGCTCCAGTTGCCGGGCGGTCTGGCCTCCATGACCCTGCGCTTTGGCCTCCGGCTACATGGCGGAATTCGAGGGGCCTACACAGCTGAGATCGGTGTGATCTCCTGCTACCGTGCCCATTGGGGATGCTGGGATGCCGCGCAGGGGAGCCCTGGTCCGGCCCAGAGGGGTGTCTCTGGCCGGCCTGACCTGCACACTGCTGCGACCTGCGCCCGAGGCCCAGTGGGGTCGGGGCAAGCTGGATACAGCGGGTGAGACTGCGACATCTGGAGGCCCGCGTCGAGTGGTGGTGGACTGGGCTCCCCGGCGGATCTAGCGCCATTTCAACGAGTGGCCGACGCTGATCCATAGAGGGCTGGCTGGAGTCCAGTCGTATGTGCTGGGGCATGGGTCGTAGGGACCCGAAGCAGAAAACGCTGTCGTTTGACAAACCGGCTGAGCAAACATCGGAGAGGCCCCCTGACATGGCAGTGCGGGGCAGGGGCATGCCCGGTGGGTCGGCGGCTCGTGCCCCAACTCCAGACTGGTTGCAAGGGATGAGAGCTGGGTTTAAATCCATTGACAGTCGCTTTGACTCCTTGGACAAGACGCTGGAAACAATGGGTGCCAAGATTCAGGCCCATGATCGGCGACTGGACGAGGCGGAGGCCAGGATTTCAGCCATTGAGGATGGCAATGCGCAGGAAACCAAGCGCGTAGATAGGCTGGAACGCATATTGAAAGAAGTGGCCATTTAGAACGAGGACCTAGAATCGCGCAGTCGCCGCAACAATGTACGTATTACTGGGGTCCCGGAGTCCACAGCGACGGGCCAGCTGGACGTGTTTGTGGAAAACCTATTGACTGACATCTTTGGGAGAGACTCCTTCACATCAGTCTTTGTGGTGGAGAGGGCGCATCGCTCCCTGGGGCCACGGCCTCAACCGGGGCTCCCTCCTCGCCCGCTGATAGCCCGCATCATGAACTTCCGGGACCGGGACACTGCTCTACGTCTAGCCAGGGAGAATTGAGAAATATCTTGGCAAGGCTCAAAGCTCTCATTCTACCCTGACTTCACAGCTATGGTTCAAGAGGCCCGACGGAAATACGCTGGAGCGAAGGCTGCGCTCCGCAATCTCGGCCTGAAATACGGCATGCTCTACCCGGCGCGGTTGCGGGTTGAGGTGGACGGCCGGGTTAGGTTATTTGACAATCCTACTGCGGTGCAGGACTTCTGTCACGCCTACTGGCCGAATAAAAGCCCTCCACGGGGTGGCGGAGGTGGTCAGTCCCCCCCACCCAGTGGATCGGCGGCCAGCCAGGATTTGTTCACGGGCTCTGGGGTTGGGTGAGGTGGCGCCTATGTCTGAAATGTGTTTCTCTCATCTATTGCTATATGGGGACTATGGACGATCTTTGTTAAACTGTTCTACATTGCTGGGTTGATGTCGGGTCGTTGCCACCCCCCCTTGGTGGAAACCGCTGGCAATCATTTTGGCCATGATGCTCCGTTTGTTACTGTTTGACTGCAACTTTCGAGTCTGTTTGGAGCTCCCTTTTTTGTTTGCAGGTGTGGGATTGCCTCCCGTTTTTGTGGTATGGCTGGGTGGGGGGAGGTGGGTTGGGGTAGGTTGCTTAGATCTCAGAAACATTGCTTGGTGTGAACTAAACTTGACGCTATATGGTGGTGATGCTGTCCCCTGGATCCCACTGCTTTGTTTGATGTTTAGATGGCTCGTGTAGGCTTGACTGAGAACCCCACAAACTTATCATTAATGTCTTGGAATGTAAGGGGCCTTAATAACCCACGCAAAGGCAGACAAGTGATACATTATCTGAATAGACACCAAGTCGATGTTGCCTTCATTCAAGAGACACACTTACACTCCACTAACAACGCCCGATTTGCGGCGTCCTGGGGCGCGCACAGGTACTTTGCCAATTTTAGTAACTATGCAAGGGGTGCGGCAGTGCTGATTCACAAGAGAGTCCCGTTTCATTGCCAGCAGTTTATTGGGGACAGGGAAGGGCGCTATTGCATAGTGAGAGGGGTGATGATGGGACACGGGATCATCCTGGTGTGTGTGTACGCTCCCAACACTGACTCCCCGGACTTCTTCCACGCGCTTGCAGCCCGGCTCGCGACCATGGAGCGGGCTATGCTCATAATGGGCGGCGACTTCAACCTACTGCTAGATGTGGGTTTGGATAGTACCTCAGAGGCCGCTGACTCTAAACCCAGGGTGCGGCGCGCCCTCTGAGAACTCTGTCGCCAATTTTCCCTGATTGACATATGGCGCAAACGCAACCCAGACACCACCAACTACACACATTTTTCAGGCCAACACAACACCTGGACTAGGATTGACTACTGGCTCCTTTCCCCAGGTCTATCCCCCTGGTTCCGGACTTTGAAGACCTTTCCTAGAACATACTCAGACCACTCTCCGGTTTTACTGTGTTTGGATGTTCCTCGCCCTGAAGGTTTTGAGCGACAATGGCGATTCCCGAGTAGGGCGCTTTTGGACGACCTATTCTGTCACGAGGTCACTGAGGCGATTGAGGACTATTTTGCGCTCAACACCGGCTCGGTGGACTCATGGGCCGTGCTCTGGGAGGGGTTTAAGGCATACATTCGGGGAGTTTGCATAGCGAAGCATGCTGGGGTCTTAAAGGCACTGCGCGCAACGCTCACTCAGCTGGAGGTGCAGTTAGAATCGCTAGATGTGGAGGCGAGACAAGCAGCATCAGAAGATGTGTTTGCTAGGCGGCTGCACCTCCTGTCAGACTATAGGGAGGCCGCGGATAGAGAGATTCTATATCTTGGCAAATACCACACTGCACGTCGTTATGGTGAGGGAGACCGGCCGGGGCGCACGTTGGCGCAGGCTTTGCGACCGCCGTACAGTAAGTCCTTCATAGCTGAGGTTAAGGGCGAAGACGTGGCGCTCCGTACGACACCCTCGGAAATCAGGGATGAATTCCTGTCCTACTTCTCGGCGCTATACACGACCAGACAGAGTGATAACTCCGCGGCGCGGGAAGACTACTTATCTGAAATCGCGCTGGTGTTTCTGGAAAAGGGCATGCAGGAATTCATGGCGGAGCCCATAACGGTGGCAGAGGTTCGAGGGGCGATTAAGGTATTGCGGGGCTCCTCGGCCCCGGGTCTTGACGGCCTATCAGGCGATTTCTATAAGGCATTTTCGGATCTGCTGGCACCCAAACTCATCGAGGTGTACGCGGAGGCCTTGGAGAGAGAGACACTCCCGCCCACTCTTAGCGAGGCAGTCATTATTCTGCTTCCAAAACCAAACAAAGACCCGGCGCTATGTGGGTCATATAGGCCCCTTTCGCTATTGAATATTGATTATAAGATTCTCGCCAAAATAGTGGCCAACAGACTGTCGCAATTGATGGAGTTTATTATTACGCCCGCTCAATCAGGCTTTTTATCCCATCGCTCAACTTCCTTGAACTTGAGGACCTTATTTACAGTATTGCATAGAATAAACCCAGACACACCCGCGGCGGCCGTTCTCCTCGACACCGAAAAAGCCTTTGACTCATTAGAATGGCCTTTTTTCATCTCCGTAATGCAGCGAATGGGCATGCCGGCTGGCTTCATTGCCACCACGCGGCTCTTCTATAGTCGTCCTACGGCGCGATTTCGTATTAATGGCACCTTGTCGTGCCAGTTTGCTCTTACATGTGGCACACGTCAGGGCTGTCCGCTATCTCAGCTATTGTTTATTCTCGCCATGGACCAACTAATCCGGCACTTTCAGGAGCGACACCTGCACAGAGGTCTCCAGTTCCGGACGGGTCCCCTGTTGGTCTCCCTCTATGCCGACGACACCATACTGTATGTCAGAGAGCCTCAGTTGAATCTGGCTCCCCTGCTCCATGAAATACTTCGCTTTGGGCGCTACTCAGGGCTGGGTATCAACTGGCATAAGTCTATAATTGTCCCATTGACTAGCGGCACCACCCCTTGGCAGTGTGAGTTTCCCCTGGAGTGGTTCTCGGAATCGGTAAGATATTTGGGCATCCATATACATCAGAGCACGGAAGAAATCATCCGTCTTAATTATGGATGCGCGATTGCAAAGCTTGAATCGCAGGTGGACAGTTGGCTGCGGCTCCCGCTATCCATGGCAGCTAGAATCGCCATCATAAAAATGATAGTGCTCCCCAAATTTTTGTATCTTTTTAATAATATCCCCATTCCCCTCACCCGAAACTTTTTCGCCTCCTTGCGGTCCCAGTTGATTCGATTGGTCTGGGGAGGAAAACACCCCCAGATCCGCTGGAAGATCCTCATGCTCCCGCACGACAGAGGCGGCTTTGGTGTACCGGATCTGTACTTATACTATATGATTGCACAGTGTGCCCCTGCCTATGTCTGGTATCACCCTGACGCGCGGGTTCCATTTCTTCGTCTGGAGGCGGATTTTGTGCTCCCGGGCCGCTTGTCCGCGGTATTGCCCCGGGGCGTGCCTAGAAGTCCGGTGGACATTCAAACGGTGTCCACCACCAGTTGGGCCTGGAGTAGGTTATTGCGCTACCTGGAACAGCCTGTGTTATACTCCTCCTCCCTCCCATTGCCGAATGAGGGATGGCTACCGGTCACTGGCGAGAAACTTGTGCAACGCACCTTAACGAAGGCGGGCACATATTCTCGGTATCGGAAGAGGCGCGCTTCAGTGATGCCACTTTCATGGATAGATTCATCCTCAACCGGCTCTATTTTACAGTTCGGTCGGAAATTAAGGGATTCCCCCTCGAGCCGGCTTCCTTCGAGCCACTTACTCTCCTCATTGACAAGGATACAGGTGCACATATAGTTTCTAAACTGTACAAGCTATGTGTGTCACAGATTCCCTGCTCGGATGACAAACTACGTATGGCCTGGGAGGGGGATTTGGGTAGGCCTATCACGGAAGAGCAGTGGACAGCCTGCTGCAAAGTCACAAATAGGATATCGCTCAATAGTCGCCACAAACTTATACACTACAAGTTCTTACGCAGAAGTTACATGACGCCGGATAAACTCCATTCCCTTGATCCCAGGCGACCCCACACGTGCTGGAAGTGTGCCTCCCCGCATGCGGATTTTGGCCATATGACCTGGACCTGTCCGAAATTGCAACCATACTGGGCACAGGTACACGAGGTCCTGGGGAAGATGTTGGGGCTCACACTGGTTCCTACCCCGGAGGTGGCGTTACTGGGATACACGGTCAACTTTCCCAAGTCAGTTAGGAGGCTTGCGTCTCTGGGCTTTCTGTTAGCAAAACGGGAAATAGCCCGGCGCTGGGGTAGCAGGAAGGCCCCTACTGCTAAAGCGTGGCTCACGGCCATGGCGTACTGTAGCCTAAACAGCGAGGTTTACTCAAGTCTACTTCCCACCATAGCCCGGCCAAAAGACATCTGGGACCCATACAAAACATACATCGCGAATCTGCCAAGCTCCACCCAAGCACACTCCGACTCAGGAATAGTGCCCACGGGGGTAGGTTAGAACTTGCAGTGGGGAGGCGGAGCGATCTGGTGGGCCTTGGGGTGGGGGTAAAACTACGGACTCCTTCACTGCGGGTGTAGGACTATGGATAACGCCTGGGTTTGACATGGCACAGCTGAATGATGGGCTCTAATGTACCAGATGGATTTAGGAAGGCTCAGTGCTGCCTTGTTTGCTGCCATGGGTTCTGACGGAATATATTGTTGTAATAGAGAACGAGAAGTTGCTGCCTGGAGCCAGGCTCTAGTATTGTTCAAGGGCAGGGGGACATTGTTATCGAAATGTATTTATCACACTCACGAGAATTGTATTCAGCGCAGAGATCTCTTTATTGTTTGTTTACGAAATATAAATAAAGTTTCACAAAAAAAAAAGAGGAAAGAAATGAAAAGAAAACAGCAGATTCTCATATTTGAATTAATAATTAGCCAATATATGAAATTTAGGGAAAAATTGGTGTACGGCAGTTTGTCCATTACTATCAACCACACTTGTGAAGGGTTAGTGAACAGGGAAAGGAAAAGAAAAGGGTAGTATTCTTACCCATTGTATAAGGACCTAATCCTTTCTCAAAGTATTAGTCCCCATCATTGTATACAGAGCTAAATTAAAAAACATTTGTACAGAAAATGTGAATATATGAGCTACTTCAAAATAGACATCAAATATTGCTCAACCTTATCCCAGATGCATATCTCTCTTCCACACAGAGCTCATTATCTTTGTGTAGGACTTTCATTGTGGTATAAATGTCAGGGTCCCTCATGCTGATCACCTATTAATTATTTCAATGTATAAACTATCCCAAGAATTTTCTCTCTTAGGAACAGTCTATATGGTATAGGTAAAGTCCTGTGCCTGATGAGATTCCAAGGCGTCTTGCGGAGCCTGAGCATCACGCGGGATGTTTCTGAGCAACACGTCGAGATCAGGTGAATGCTTTGGATTGATGCGTGCGTGGGCATTGCTCGCCTGTGGTCCGTGTGACTCCTCCGGCAGCCGTCTCCTCCTGCCCGTGTCAAGTGTGGTGAAAGTTTTTGCTTATAGCTACAGTTCTTTCAATTTTCCTGCCCTAGCACGCTAGGTTGGCCCTGAGTTAAGTTGACTTCAAGATGGCGCCCATTTTGTGCACCTCTATTAGCGTCTTGGTGAAGCTATCATCCATTTTGGCCCCCTCCCTCAGAAGTTGATGAAGGGCATCCTTGAGCACTAGGTACGGCATGCCCTGGAATAAGAAATGGGACTGGTCCATTCCCAGCTGGTGGCGGCCATCTTGGAGTGGGTGCTTCCTCATGTATCCCACACAGTGGCTCTCTTAGTTTGCCCCATCACCGCAGAATTGGAGATGGCTACTTCCTCTATGGGCTTTCAAGAAACAGCCAGCCTGAACTCCTTACCTGCTGAAGTTGTAAACTCCAGGATTGTATGAGTATGACAGCTCCCATAGTGAACACCGACCAGACCATGCTCATT
The DNA here is from genome assembly GCF_964204655.1 of Triturus cristatus. Taxonomy (NCBI): domain Eukaryota; kingdom Metazoa; phylum Chordata; class Amphibia; order Caudata; family Salamandridae; genus Triturus; species Triturus cristatus. Next base: position 469,671,561 of record NC_140590.1, on the reverse strand, counting down.
TCCCCCACCCGCCACCCTTCAGGACATGGAACCTGTGAATCTTGCCAATGACCGTAGAGACGTAACATTTTTGGCCGATGCCCGGTGGAGCTACTTTGTAAGCTATAGAGTAGATGAGCTGTTGACTTCCCCTTCAGCTGTCACCTACTCAGCTGGACATTGGGCAAACTCAACATGCTCTACATGCGAAGAACTTCGGTGCTCGTCCGATTTTCCTATCATGGCTGTCCTTCGATACTCACGACATGGAGCCACCATTTTGTTGTTTCTTGTCCTCTCCCTCGGTCCATTGGACTTCATCCTGCCGACCCTCAGACATGCTCCTCGGCTGGACTGCCTTATCTCTTTCTCCCCCCCAGGCCCCTGTCTCTTCTATCACCTATCTCATCTCCCCCCCCCTCCCTCTCTCTCTCTCTCTACCCCCTTGGATGTCTTATTTCTCCGTTCACTCTGTAGATAAGTAATATACAATCGTTTTTAGCCTAATCGTTGTGTAAATGGAATCCTGAGTGAATTTACTATTTGCATAGTTACAAATCTAACCACTAGTATATGTAGTAGTTCTTTGTACTTTAATCACTATTTTGTGATTCTGAGCTTTCCCGTTTGCATCTCTCCTCTGAGTGACTCTACAATGTATACATTTCCTTTTCTGCTATCTGAATCTCTTCCTTGTGGGACTCTTCAACTCGCTGACTCCCTCCCTTTGTTCTCCCTGACCCCTGCCTTTCGTAGATCCTGTCTTTTTCTGGATCGCTAATTTACCCTGGTATTGAATGTGTTTTCTTTCTGTAATTAATGTGATTTTTTTCTTTTGCCGTTTGTTCCCCCTCTGTTGACCTGCCAGCTCCGACCCGCCTCCTAGCCCCCTGTCCCTTGTTGCCCTTTGACCAACCACTCCTTCTCCCCTTGTTGGGGAAAGATCCAATATTCATACTCTGGAGTCTCAGTTACCCCTCTGAGAGAGTCCACAGCATCAAGTTGAGGTATGGTATGGCGCCCCTTGCCAAAGCACTCCCTCTCCCCTTGTTGGAGAAGGATCCAGTAGGCAGGCCTTGGAGTCTCAGAGACCCCTCTGAGAGAGTCAACTGCGTAAAGGGAGCCTCACTCAGCAGAGATGTGGGAATGATTCCACTTTCCCTGGGATCACAGCTTATCGGACCTTGGACGTTGCTTTAACTTGTTGTTCTGCTTGGGTTTTTAGATCGGGTGGAACCTGCTCTACAGAGCCCTTCTAACCCAAATGCAGAACGTTACCCCCTCCCTAGGGCCTTTTTACACCTAAATAACCACATATATGCGTACCACCTAAGGACAGGGAATTCCTATTATAATTATATATGGAGGCCTCACAGCCTCGCAATCTTAGACCCAAAATCTCCTACCCATTCGGCAGCGACACCCACAGTCTCGCGGCCCTTGTTAGACCCAGAACCTCCTACCCATTCGGCAGCGACACTCAAAGTCTCGCGGTCCTTGTTAGACCCAGAACCTCCTACCCATTCGGCAGCGACACTCAAAGTCTCGCGGCCTGTGTTAGACCCAGAACCTCCTACCCATTCGGCAGCGACACTCAAAGTCTCGCGGCCTGTGTTAGACCCAGAACCTCCTACCCATTCGGCAGCGACACCCACAGTCTCGCGGCCCTTGTTAGACCCAGAACCTCCTACCCATTCGGCAGCGACACTCAAAGTCTCGCGGCCTGTATTAGACCCAGAACCTCCTACCCATTCGGCAGCGACACTCAAAGTCTCGCGGTCCTTGTTAGACCCAGAACCTCCTACCCATTCGGCAGCGACACTCAAAGTCTCGCGGCCTGTGTTAGACCCAGAACCTCCTACCCATTCGGCAGCGACACTCAAAGTCTCGCGGCCTTTGTTAGACCCAGAACCTCCTACCCATTCGGCAGCGACACTCAAAGTCTCGCGGCCTTTGTTAGACCCAGAACCTCCTACCCATTCGGCAGCGACACTCAAAGTCTCGCGGCCTTTATTAGACCCAGAATCTCCTACCCATTCGGCAGCGACACTCAAAGTCTCGCGGCCTTTGTTAGACCCAGAACCTCCTACCCATTCGGCAGCGACACTCAAAGTCTCGCGGCCGTTGTTAGACCCAGAATCTCCTACCCATTCGGCAGCCTTAGCACGAGCTTATCCTATTATAATTATAGTACACGACAGGGGAGTTAGGATTACCACATATCCGATCACACAAAGACTACCAGTTGAGCACAACCTGTTCTCTTAGTTCGAGGGACTTGTCTTTCCCCTCATCCAGTTACCCCTTACCTGACCAGGATTAGTCTCTGTTCACTTTGAAGTAACTCCGACTAAAGAATAGACTGTTCTCCTATACAAAAGTACACAACACATGCTAACGTACAACAAGCTAAATACTTTATTCAAATGGCACATGCATAGTTATAGAACATACCATACATATGGAACCTGCAAGGAAAGTGAAAGGTTAAGTTATATACTTCAAAGAAGAAAAAGGGATCGACTGCACCTTATATCTGTGTAGGCTGTGCTCGATGGACATCTGGGTTCCCTTCTCGTCTATGCCTCGGTTTAGCCTGGAAGTTACCCCTCGGCAGTTGTGGGTCTGCTTCCTTCTCCCTCTCCGAGTCACTAGAACCTTGTCCTCCTTGACTACTCCCTTCTCTTTGGATTTGAGTTTGCCATCAGTCTTCCCTGAAACAAGCAATAGCTTTTCTGCTAACGGCCAGATGCCGCCTACGGTCTAGAAGCCAGTGTCTTATCTCACTCAGACTTTCACTAATATGGACGTGCATTCCCTCATGGAAATTTCCAGCTCAAGACCTGCCGCCCACCAAATTCCTGTACCTCCCCGTACCAAGGACACTTTCCCAGCCGGCCGGCCTGTTGTAGTGTCTTCGGCATGAAGAAAAATACAATCCTTCGATAAGGGCCGGCCCGAACCAGTTCTCTCCGAGCGAATAACACTTCATAACTAAAACATCCCCCTCCCTCTGGGAAGGTCCCGGGCTGCCGGAGCAGAAAGAAAGATGGAGTCTCTCCCGTTTGAGGCCTACCAGGCCTGGATTCAGTACAACTCTACGAAATACCCTCACCATAGGGCAAGTTATCCTCAATACTAACGAATCTATCCCCTAGGCTATGTGTATAGGCCCTAGGCTATGGGTAGCAGCACGGAATTGTGTCAAAGTGTCTAACAAACAGGCTCTACTCACTACTCCAGACTTGAGACTTAGATGGAAATAGACTGAAGTCATATGGACTGCCCTGCAGCACCAGAAAGCCGGGAAAATCAAGCAGTACATTCCACCCTTGACTTTAGTCTATTTACATATACTAAGCGGAGCTAACATCTGTGGAAGAGTAATAAGAAACAAAACTAACCGATCTGTGTCTAGTACCAGATGTGCAGAATTGAAGCAGTGAAGGAATACATTGAATAAGACAACAAATAGAAATCAAAACAGCAATAGTAATCAAAATGCCACCTAATGCTTGACGTAGCATCTTCAGGTCTGGCAACCAGTTGAAGAGCCAGTCAAACCAACCCTGATCAATGTGTTTCTTAACTTCGTTAGTTAGATCATGCAATTTATCTATGTGTGCACGAATGGATTGTGTATGATCAGATAAGTTAAAACAACAGAGGCCTTCAAAATCTGAACAGCCATGTCCATGCTTAAGTAAAAGATAATCAATGGCTGCTCTGTTTTGCAAGATAGCCCTACGTTCACCCTGGGCATCTAATAGTAAGTCAGATAGGACTGTGGAAGTATGATTAATAGACTTAACCATCCAGCAAGCCATTTTTCCAATGGATTTAGCATTATAAACCGCCAAAGCAGGGACACCAATAATTGAGACAGCTAGACTAAGGTATTCAGACTTAGAATATAAATGCAACGATGAATCACAATCCTCTTGTAACATAACTGCATCTCGGAGCACACGAGAGTTGGCATTCGGGTTCGAGGAAAACATAAGCAGACTAAGTCTAGTAATGGCACACGGACCTCCGGAAATATTTGCAGGGACATAGGGCCAGGAAGTATTACCACATGAGAAAAGCCATCCGGCAGGTAGCAACATTGCGCGATAGTGACTAGGAGTAACTACCAAACTATTACAAGTCATATTATTTTGTATGGAAGCACATGAGGTCGGTGTCCTCTGGAGGCACAAAGTTCGCTCATGGGGTGTGAATGAAACAGCACCTCTTAACTTGAGACGTAGACATTCAGAGATTGCATTTGGATTACATGTGAGGAAAAAGCACAGGTCACCCTGTGTGATGTTATACGTAGTTATTTGGGATTGAATAGGAAGTTGTTCATTCGGCAGTTCAGTACATAACGGACAATATGCATGGGTAGCAAAATCACCCAGAATAATATTCGAACGAGCTTTTGAAACGTTAAAAATGCTCGTTAAAGTTTCCAGCGAAGCGGGGACAGCAACTAGGCATGTCGCCAGAATGTCATGTACAGATCTCATCGGTGTCAAACAGAAGTGAGGGGCATCAGTCACTCTTTTCGCCAGCAGTGTCCAAAAGTTCGATGACGAGTCCCACGCATTGAAGGAACGCAACACTCTGGTTCCCAATTCATCCCGGGTTAATGGGATCCCTCCTTTCTCTCCGAAGTAGACCGAAGGGTGTCCAGTACCGACACATCCCGCAGCAACAATCCAAAGAATGATCTGAAAAAGAACCAAACACGGGCATTAATCATTCTCGTAAATAACATTTATCAGCTGGGACAGCTTCCCAGCTATCTTTCCCTGGCCTCATAACCAAAATGGTGTTATCCTGACCGGTGGCAATAACCTCTGCTTGTTCAGGAGGATTCTTAGGCGATTGCACCCAAATCTTGGCTCCAGGATTATCCGTAGAGCCAAAGCCTTTCTGGCCTCGTACAGTTAGCAAAGTTGGGGCAGTGCCTTTTATTATTCCACCACTGAAAACAGGCATAATGAGTAATTGAGCCACTCGGTCGGTGCGGTGTATCAGTAGGTCATCCTCACTGCTATTTAGCAGAAGTATTTTGATTTCTCCCTGATAATCACTATCAATTACACCTCCAAGTACCTGGATGCCTTTTACAGCCAACCCCGATCTAGGGGCGATCAATCCAAAATTTCCCGGTGGTATATGAATACCAACACCGGTAGCAATGATGACCCGATTTTTGCTTTTTAAAACGGTGTCATCCATAGCATGCAAGTCCAAGCCTGCCGACCCTGGGGTCGCTCTGCATGGAGCTAGAGCTCCGGAAGTAATTTCCCAATACATCACAGTTTCATTTATTATATTAGGCATTGTTTCAACCTGTGGGGGGAACAAACGCATAAGTGGAGATTCAGCATTTAAAAAAGGACGATTATTCAAGATCAATAATGCTTGAGGTAAAAAGTCTCGCCAATTTTTATACTTGTCATCTGTTAGTTTGCGCAACTGGTCCTTTAGCAGACCATTCAATCTTTCCACCAGGCCTGAGGCCTGCGGGTAATAGGGTATATGAAAGATCCACTCAATGTGATGTTCCACACAGAATTCCTGTACCAATCTTCCACGAAAATGGGATGCATTATCAGATTGAATTTGGAATGGCACACCATAATACATCATAATTAATTCCAATGTTTTTATGGTGTTCAATTGGGTGGCTTGCTTACATGGAAAAGCTACCAGCAACCCACTATATGTATCGACAATTGTGCAAACATATTGACAATTTCTACTCATGGGAAGGGGTCCGATGTAATCAATCTGCCAGATTTGAGCGGGCAATTTCCCGCGATGTAAATGGCCTCTAACAATTTGGGGTACTTTACGCTGCCTGATATGTTGGCAGACGGGACAATGTAGAATAACATCTTTAATTAGATCTAGGGGAATATAGATTCCTCTGTCAGCAGCCCACCTGCTAGTGGCCTTCTCTCCAAAGTGTCCTGCCTTCTGGTGTGCCCATTTCGCCAATCCCGCAATGTCAGGATCTTGTCTGTCCACCACTGCCTCGGCAATTTTAGATTTCTCATCTGCAATGTTATGAAAAAATTTGTCAAGGGAGTCTATCGGGGTGTGAGCATCCACATGGAAGATGGTAACAGTACTCTGTGGGAGCATTTCCCAAATTTCTTGCCATAACTCCTTTCCCCATAACTCTTTAGAGTGTAATTTCCAATTACGAGAATGCCAGGTTGGTAACCAAACAGCCAGTCCATTTGCAGTAGACCAGGAGTCAGTGAAAATATGGCATACGCCAGGTAACTCTTGTTTCAGGACTTGATAAACAGCATATAGCTCTGCGAATTGACTACTTTTTCCTTCACCAGTTGTGCTCAATAGTCTCTGTGTGATCGGATTATAAGACACCGCCTTCCAGTGCCGTGTATTTCCAATAAATTTTGCTGACCCATCTGTGAACCACACATGGTTCCTGTCCTCGACGGACAAATCATCAAAAGGTTTACCCCACTTGACAGGAGACTCCTGTTCTAAAGGTACAGAACACTCACTCTCAGTCTCAGTCGATGGTACTTGCGCCACCTGCTCATGTAAGGACGCAACTCCTTTCGGACCCACACGTGCCCTGTCTTGTATGTACCATTTCCATTTAATCACACTCGCCTCCTGAGCATGCCCAATTCGATGAGTTTTTGGTGAACTCAAAACCCACTGCATAATAGGAATTTCAGGACGCAAGAATATGTCATGTCCCAATGTTAATTGCTCGGTATCCACCAAAGCCCAATAACAAGCAAGTAGCTGTTTCTCAAAAGGTGTGTAACGCTCACCAGCATCAGGTAGCTTTTTGGTCCAGAATCCTAATGGTACTTTGCACCTACCCTGTTTCTGCCACAGACTCCAGTTTGCATAAGGGCCTTGCACAGACACATTCAAATCCACATCACCATCACATACAGGCCAAAGATCCATAGCATGTTGAATCGCCTCTTTTGCTAGGCTAAATGCATCTTGCTGTTGTTTACCCCATTCGAATGCATTCTTCTTACGTGTAACACGATACAATGGGGCCAATATTTGACTCAGATGAGGAATATGCTGGCGCCAAAAACCAAATAAACCAATAAAGCTTTGGGCTTCCTTCCTATTCCTCGGAACCGAAAAATCAAGAATCTTCTGTTTTACCTGAGGGATCACCTCACGGTGTCCCTCATGCCAATTAATACCTAAAAATTTTACAGCTTGGGATGGACCCTGTAATTTGTCCGGATTGATCTCCCAACCTTTCTCACGCAGACATTCAATGACTTTATCTAATTGTATCTGAACATCCTCTTGTGTTTCGCCTTGAATCAGCACATCATCAATATAATGACATATCTGAATTTTGGGATGAACTGGTACCTCAGTCAAGTGTTCTGCCACCAGCCGGTGACAGATCGTAGGGCTATGCACATAGCCCTGAGGAAGACTTCTGAACGTCATCTGACGCCCGTTCCACGTAAAACTGAACTGTTCCTGACACTCAGGGGCAATTGGAATAGAAAAGAAAGCATTAGCAATATCAAGGGACGCATACCATGTACCTGGGTGTGTTTGGATTCTTTCAATCAGAGTAATAACATCCGGTACTGCAGCCGTCAAAGAGGGCGTGTGTTTGTTCAATTCTCGATAATCAACAGTCATGCGCCAAGAATTATCACTTTTACGCACCGGCCAAACAGGATTATTCCAAGCAGAAGTAACTGGAGTTATAACACCTGCATTAACCAACTCCTGAATGGTGGTACTAATCTCTTCATGACCACCCGGAATACGATACTGCTTCTGACAAACCACCTTTGTCGCCTGGGGAACTTGTATGGGGGGCATCCTTAAACGACCAACCCGTATAGGTCTGGACGAGATATAATGCGTCGTTCCAAATTGGTAACACCCATCATCAAGATGCAACGTCATTCCTTTCAAAATATCAATTCCAATTATGAATTCTAGGAGTGGCACCACTAATACAGAATATTCCTTTCTAGGAATTCTACCTATTCTCATTTCAAGCAAAGTTTGAACTGCGGGGGTTTCTTTTCCTCCTAATCCAGTAATAGTAAAAGGCTGCCCTGTAAATTTCCTCGATTTTCCATGAATAAGAGTGGCCTCCGCTCCTGTATCAACTAATGCTCGGGCCCTTTGGATATTACGATGTCTCCAATAAATTTCAATATCTACATAGGGTCTATTATCTCTGTGAGCCCATCTGTGTACCGGAGCTTGACCTATTTCCTAGTCATTCTTATTGCATTCTGTGTACCAGGACAAATCAGGATAAAGACTCTCACGTTTTTTAGGTATCAGTGCTTCCTGTTCATATCCATCTCTATTGCGAAATGGATTCCTGTCCTCTGCACTGCACTGCAAATTTCGATCGTTAAAACTGTGTCTATCCTCCCTTCTTCTCAGCTCAGGGGAGTGATCCCTATCATCTCTACGTCTGTTGTAGGCATAATCATTTCTCCCCCTTTCCCTTTCCCCCTCTCTCTCCCTGTCCCGCTCTCGACGGGGGGACAGATTACGTACAGGACGCCGATCATCACGACGATCAGAGCGCCCACGGCGATCATCATCACCGCTACCATCAGAACAACCATGATCACACTCAGTCGTTCGAACACGCCGGGCACCCTCCTTCCGATCCAAGCCCCGTTTGCGAAACATCTCCCACAAACGGGCAGTAGTCTCACCATCAATGTCTTCCCGACGCACACCATCAGCCAAAAGACCAGTAAAGATGTCACGTCTAGTAAATTTATATTCACCAGGAGTACGAGTGTCAGGCCGGGACTGACGTTCAGGTTTAAACCACTCACCCAACTCACCGAGTTGGCGTACCGACTCCAACACCGTAGATAGAACATTACCAGTCTGGTTAATCAACAAAGTCATCATGACCTGCTTGTAGGCAACAGGAGAAGAGCGAATGATACGATTCCGCACAGAAGAAGTCAACATCCCATCAAGCAACCTGTCAGCAGTGCCCAGAAAAATAGCCGTTTTCATCACCTCCTCCTTAAGACGTTGCGCAGCATCACGCAGGGTATACCACGGCTTGTCATTGACAGGCCAGTCAGACTCAGTAGGATACTTCAAATTACAGCCCTCAGTCGCCAATTGGAGCAAAGAAATCTGACCACCACCATTATAGTTACGAAAATGATCTTGTACAGAAGAATCTAAACTCAAAGAACAAAACTTCAAACAATCGCCAGTATCCAACATAATACCAGCAGCGCCTAGTTCATAAAGGCGCACCATCCAAGTGAGCAAAGCCTCACCAGTCCGCTGCCGAAAGCGCTGCAAAATATCACTAATTTCTTGTTGGGTAAAATCCTCCAAGCAGTCTAAAGAAACACCCTGCGGAGCATTGGGAGACTGCTGCAACTTCCGACGAAAAACCGGATGCGCAGCAACCACAGGACGAGCATCAGAAGGAGCCCGAGTAGTACTAGTAGAGGGACAATCAGTGTAAGAAGCATCGATGCCGCCCGAAGGACGAGCGCAATCACGGGGTGCACCATCAGAGGTGCGGGAAGTAGACTTACTGTCATGACGGGAACGAGAAAACTCATGCACAGCACAGTCCTCACCCGAGGAACAAGACGTAGCCGAGTCCCAGATATTACCATCCCATTCATCAGGATTCCAATCCAGTCCAGCCTTTGCCACGGCCAGACGCACCTTACGCGACGAAACTCGACCACGCCTGTGTTTGTATTTGTAACGAGCAATCCGCACAGCCGCCCGTTCAGCAACCGTCTGGTAAGTGTCAATTTTGTCGGAAAGCAACTTGTTTTGACAGCGCAATAAAGTATTGGAATTTTGAACCTCAACAAAGTGCGAATCCGCATCCTTAAGAGCGGTCTGCAATTTCAGCAACTTCTCATGCAAAATCCGATACGCAGATAGAATAACCCAACCTCTGCGCCCTAAAGCGGGAACCTCCTCTCCCTTCAGGACAGGTGCCGTCTGCAAACAAGTAATCACGTCAGCCGGTTCCGCCGACTCCAAAGAAGAGGTCCAATTTTCACTCAAACCAGTAGAATCAGCCCACTCTCGGGCCAAGGCACCATAAGGCGTTGAATCCCATCCGGGAATATCAACGGACAATTTAAGAGTAGCTTTAGATTTCCTAGAAAACATCGCGAAAAAGAAAGAAAAAGAGACGCAGAGAAAAGAAAGGAAGAGAGAAAGAAAGAGAAAAAAAAACTATACACGCAAATATACAAAAAAGAAAACCACGCACACGCTGAAAGCAAACACAAGACAAACACAACGCACACAGGTTTCGTAAACAGTTCGTGACGCCAAATGTTCTGCTTGGGTTTTTAGATCGGGTGGAACCTGCTCTACAGAGCCCTTCTAACCCAAATGCAGAACGTTACCCCCTCCCTAGGGCCTTTTTACACCTAAATAACCACATATATGCGTACCACCTAAGGACAGGGAATTCCTATTATAATTATATATGGAGGCCTCACAGCCTCGCAATCTTAGACCCAAAATCTCCTACCCATTCGGCAGCGACACCCACAGTCTCGCGGCCCTTGTTAGACCCAGAACCTCCTACCCATTCGGCAGCGACACTCAAAGTCTCGCGGTCCTTGTTAGACCCAGAACCTCCTACCCATTCGGCAGCGACACTCAAAGTCTCGCGGCCTGTGTTAGACCCAGAACCTCCTACCCATTCGGCAGCGACACTCAAAGTCTCGCGGCCTGTGTTAGACCCAGAACCTCCTACCCATTCGGCAGCGACACCCACAGTCTCGCGGCCCTTGTTAGACCCAGAACCTCCTACCCATTCGGCAGCGACACTCAAAGTCTCGCGGCCTGTATTAGACCCAGAACCTCCTACCCATTCGGCAGCGACACTCAAAGTCTCGCGGTCCTTGTTAGACCCAGAACCTCCTACCCATTCGGCAGCGACACTCAAAGTCTCGCGGCCTGTGTTAGACCCAGAACCTCCTACCCATTCGGCAGCGACACTCAAAGTCTCGCGGCCTTTGTTAGACCCAGAACCTCCTACCCATTCGGCAGCGACACTCAAAGTCTCGCGGCCTTTGTTAGACCCAGAACCTCCTACCCATTCGGCAGCGACACTCAAAGTCTCGCGGCCTTTATTAGACCCAGAATCTCCTACCCATTCGGCAGCGACACTCAAAGTCTCGCGGCCTTTGTTAGACCCAGAACCTCCTACCCATTCGGCAGCGACACTCAAAGTCTCGCGGCCGTTGTTAGACCCAGAATCTCCTACCCATTCGGCAGCCTTAGCACGAGCTTATCCTATTATAATTATAGTACACGACAGGGGAGTTAGGATTACCACATATCCGATCACACAAAGACTACCAGTTGAGCACAACCTGTTCTCTTAGTTCGAGGGACTTGTCTTTCCCCTCATCCAGTTACCCCTTACCTGACCAGGATTAGTCTCTGTTCACTTTGAAGTAACTCCGACTAAAGAATAGACTGTTCTCCTATACAAAAGTACACAACACATGCTAACGTACAACAAGCTAAATACTTTATTCAAATGGCACATGCATAGTTATAGAACATACCATACATATGGAACCTGCAAGGAAAGTGAAAGGTTAAGTTATATACTTCAAAGAAGAAAAAGGGATCGACTGCACCTTATATCTGTGTAGGCTGTGCTCGATGGACATCTGGGTTCCCTTCTCGTCTATGCCTCGGTTTAGCCTGGAAGTTACCCCTCGGCAGTTGTGGGTCTGCTTCCTTCTCCCTCTCCGAGTCACTAGAACCTTGTCCTCCTTGACTACTCCCTTCTCTTTGGATTTGAGTTTGCCATCAGTCTTCCCTGAAACAAGCAATAGCTTTTCTGCTAACGGCCAGATGCCGCCTACGGTCTAGAAGCCAGTGTCTTATCTCACTCAGACTTTCACTAATATGGACGTGCATTCCCTCATGGAAATTTCCAGCTCAAGACCTGCCGCCCACCAAATTCCTGTACCTCCCCGTACCAAGGACACTTTCCCAGCCGGCCGGCCTGTTGTAGTGTCTTCGGCATGAAGAAAAATACAATCCTTCGATAAGGGCCGGCCCGAACCAGTTCTCTCCGAGCGAATAACACTTCATAACTAAAACATCCCCCTCCCTCTGGGAAGGTCCCGGGCTGCCGGAGCAGAAAGAAAGATGGAGTCTCTCCCGTTTGAGGCCTACCAGGCCTGGATTCAGTACAACTCTACGAAATACCCTCACCATAGGGCAAGTTATCCTCAATACTAACGAATCTATCCCCTAGGCTATGTGTATAGGCCCTAGGCTATGGGTAGCAGCACGGAATTGTGTCAAAGTGTCTAACAAACAGGCTCTACTCACTACTCCAGACTTGAGACTTAGATGGAAATAGACTGAAGTCATATGGACTGCCCTGCAGCACCAGAAAGCCGGGAAAATCAAGCAGTACACTTGTCTACCAGTTTGTACCCCCTTCACCCTCCCTCTCCTCTTTCATGCTCTGTCTCTCACCCTCCTCCACCGCTTTCCCTCTTTCTTTCTTTGTCTACTTCTTCTGCTCCTATCCCCTCTCCCCTGATTCTCTCCCCTTGTCTGCTACGCCGCCTTGCCCCCTGTCCCTTGTGCCCTTTGACTAAGCACTCCTTCTCCCCTTGTTGTGGAAAGATCCAATATTTATACTCTGGAGTCTCAGTGATCCCTCTGAGAGAGTCCACAGCGCCAAGGGAGCCACTCTCAGTTGAGGTATGGTATGGCGTCCCTTGCCCAAGCACTCCCTCTCCCCTTTTTGGGGCAGGATCCAGTAGATAGGCCTTGGAGTCTCAGAGACCCCTCTGAGAAAGTCCACTGTGTAAAGGGAGCCTCTCGCAACGGAGATGGGGGAATGATACCAATTTCCCTGGGATCACAGCTTACTGGAATTTGGACGCAGCTATTACTTTTTTACCGATTTGTGCCCCCGTCACCCTACCCCTCCTCCTTCATGCTATGTCTCTCACCCTCCCACTCCTCTTTCTCTCCTTCATTCTCTGTCTACTTCCCATGCTCCGAACCCCCTCTCCCCTGAGTCTCTCCCCTTGCCTGCTTTTTCCCTTACGTATATATCCTTATTGTTTGTCTCGACCCAACATGTAACTATGTACTTATGCTCTAAAACTGTGTAACCTTTGTAACAATGTAACCTTCAACTATGGTCTGATACTCATGTAAAGCGCTCTGATACCCCCGGGTCTAGCCAGCGCTATATAAAACCTTTCAAATAAATAAAATAATAATAAATAAAGGAAAAGGAATAGAAGGAGGAGAGAAGGGAAATATATCTAAAATGTGCAGGTACTCAAGGATTACGTGGCGGTACACAGAAACTGCCTGAATTGTGCACTGCAAAAATACCAAACTGAATTAAGGGAAGAACAACAATTTGCTAGGAAAAATTGCACTTAACTCATTAACTGACCAAGTGATGACCTCCATTAACGGCTATATTACCCTACAAGAAGTAGGCAACATCATAAAAAAACTAAAATCAGGCAAAGCACCATGCCCAGATGGTTACAACGCCGCTTTAAAAAAAAAAAACATTTGCTAACCTATTAAGTCAACCTCTTTTGAACCTATTTAAGCAGTTTGCAGCCACTGGCCAAATCACAGGCTCCCAGCAGAGGCAATTATAACAATTATCCCAAAAGAAGGTAAAGACCCACTTCTCACTAAAAACTTTAGGCCGATTTCGCGAATGAACATTGACTGCAAAATATACGCTATGATATTGATATCTACGTTTGCAAAAATATAGGGATAAACTCATCCGCCCTACACAAGTAGGTTTCCTTAAACATAGGCTGTTTAGTGATAACACTAGGCTATTCTGCCACGCAATTGAACAGGCCAAACTAATTGACTCCCCAACTGTCGCTCTCACATTAGACGCAGAAAAAGCGGTTGACAAGGTAAACTGGGAATACCTACGCATGACACTAGACAGGTTCAACCTGGGAGTCTCACTGATGCGAATGATCATGGCACTCTACTATGAACCTAGAGCTAAAGTTAGAGCAGGTAATGCATTATTCTCGTTTGCGTCGCTACGACAATGGCACTAGACAAGGCGTCCCCCTGTCACCATCACTTTTCTTACTAGCTATAGAACCCTTTCTCCAACACTTGAGAGTTAATGCAGAAATACCAAGGATAGATTTTGGAAGTGCAACCTTCAAAGTGGCCGCGTATGCGGATGATGTTCTGGTAGTATCTAAAGAGGCCCTCACAGCCATCCCGGCCCTCATGAATATGATACGGTAGTTCGCTGAAATCTCAGGCTACACCCTAAATAAAGAGTAAAACGGAAGTTAAACTGTTGAATCACCTAGGAAGTAAGGACATCTTGGGAGACACAGGTCTAACATGGCAACCAGGTGCAATTACATTTCTTTTGTGGTGGGGTGGGATAGAAACAATAAAAATGATGATATCACCACTGATCAACGTACCTTATTAGCATGCTCCCTATGATTCTGTCAGAAGACCTCATTAAGAAAACTGATGAGGTTCTTACCAACTTTTTATGGGAAGGGAAAAAAACTAGAATATCTCTTGGAAAACTCAAAAAGGCTAAGAATAGAGGAGGAACAGACATTCCCAAACTTCATAAACTATCAAACAGCCTTCCTACACAGACAAGGAGCGACCTGGTTTGTGGAAAACCCACACTACCGTCCCCTATGGCTGGATGTGGAAGCAAATATAATTAAAGGTATCCCACTTCCAGCTATCATGACCATGCATACGTCCATCCAACAACACTCCAAATATATTATCCAGAACACAAGACGGGCACTCTCACAACTAGAAACACGCTCTACTGTTAAGCTTGACACATCTAACATGGCTGCTATCTGGTATAATCCCAAACTAAGAATAGAAGGCGATGTATTCTTCGAGCAGGATTGGTCACAGAAAGGAGTTAATCTTATTCGAGATTTATACAAGAGTAACTCTCCTAAATCCTTTACCAAACTGCAAATAGAGAAGGGACTGACCAACGCTGACATGTACAATTTTCTGAAACTTTGGGCCACATGCATCAAAATTAGGAATTGCGATTCCTAAATTGCAATTTTTAATAAAATACTAATGACACTAGAAACCCAAGTTTTGGATAAAGGTTTGGGTTTTGTGCTGACTAACTGGGGAGGTGATTTTAGGACTAATAAAGAACTGGTTGAGTTTTTCCTGAAAGATACGCCTATCATTTTTCTTTGATAAAACAGGGAATGCCATCTCGGATTTTGATTCAAATACAGGACTGAAAAATAAGTCCTCTTTCAATCCACATTAACATCTAATTCCATCTGGGGAGGCCACTGTTGAAAAATCAGTGCTTAAAGACTTTGAAAAGATGAAGTAAAAAGTTAAACAGTCGTTTTCCAACCTCTCTCAAGAAGAAATACAGTGTTTGAAGAGACTGGGATCTGATAAAGAAATTATTTTTGAGCCTGCAGATAAAGGGGGAGTGACAGTTATTCGAGACAACCAGGCTTATCAAGACAGATGTAGGTGACAATTGAGTAACATCAAATACTATAAGCCCATAACTAAGGATCATGAGGTGTGAAGCCTAATTTACCAGGGGTGAAGCCTAATTTCTTATCAATACTCATCCTAAGACTCCTGCTTTTTATGTCCTACAAAAATCCACAAACAACAGATACCTCAACCAGGCTGACCCATTGTTTCAGGCATTGATTCTCTGTTCTCATTTTCTGTACAAACGTTTTTTTAATTTGGCTCTGTATACAATGATGGGAACTGATACTTTGAGAAAGGATTAGGTCTTTATACAACGGGTAAGAATACTTCCCTTTTCTATTCCTTGACCCGTTCACTACCCCTTCACGAGTGTGGTTGATGGTGATGGAAAACCTGCCGTACACTGATTTTCCAATAAGTTTGATAAATAGGGCTTTGATTAATGCAAATATGAGAATCTGCTGTTTTCCTTTCTTTTCTTTCCTCTTCTAGTGCCATAGGTGACAACTGAGGATACGAAAAATTTACCCAGTGTAACACTGAGTCAAATGTATGGCTAGTATTTGATTTTATTATTAAAAGCTAAGTGTCAGTCTATCTCTGGTCCTGGCGAATGCCTGTGAACTTTAGATAGTCATCAAGGGGCTGAAACATGTTGACCCATTGAGATAGGGTAGTTGTTACTCCCTGTCCTCACATCTTTTTTATTCTATCTGATGGGGGCACCAAAAATAAAATTGTATTTTTCCCACCTGGAGATAGTTTGGTAACACTGTTATTCCCTTTATTTGCACTCTGCCCCTCACTCACCAACACTATCATTCTGCTCATCAAAAACACCTCTGCTCTTCCCAGTGCATTTGGGAGCTCTAGCCCACACAAGGTACATTGCGGTTTTTGCGTGAGGATGGAGCCCTATGAAGAAGCATGTCACCTTCGGGTAAGTGAGGGTTCTCGTCCTTAACAGCTAATTGCTCTTCTCTGTATACTGCCAAACATACAAATAGTTTGTAAGACTGTTCAGACTACATGTTCCAGGCAGGTGGGGGTGTTCGCTTGGTCAGTGGTCCAATGTTTCTTTTTCAAGTGGACTGAAAAGGAGCATGCATCTATTTATGTCTGATATGGAAGGGAAGATTTGTTTCATGCAGGAAGCTTTGCAGAGTTACAATGAAAGATTCATTACTTTGTTTTTTTTGGGCCAGTCTAGAAGTTTCTTCTTTGCATGCACTGGGGGATGATGAAGGAGTTCTGGTTCAAAGATAAGGAGATGGGCTGGAAAGGTGATGGTGTGGCAGTTCAGTAGACAGAACTCTGAAGTTTAGAAATAGTTGATTAGAAAACCAGCAGCAGGTGTTTGCAGCGCTGCTGGGTCTGCCCTGGTTATTTATTAATCCGTTATGATTGGTCAGTTATTGGTACATAAATAACATTTGCCTTTCTTGGTTTGGTGCCTCGTTGATATGTTTGTTGCAGTTATCATTTTACCTCTCTTTACAGTTTTGGGAGAGTTATGTTTTGCTTTTCCTGACAGCTATACATTGTTAGGTGAAGTAATGCGAAGGAGTTGAAATTTACTGTAGGCCAATCATATTTTTCAGAAACTATTTTACATTGTCCTAGAAACGTTTTAGACTGCACTAGAAATTACATTATCTTACATTGTATTTATCTGACAAATACTGCTTCCGTTAAAATAACGTATTAAATTCATAAGTAGAATATCATTGGCCTCTAATTACATCACGGGACACTGGCACTTAAAATATACTTATGCCTAATATTGAGGCATGTGATGTGTAATAGTATAAGCCCTTGGCCAGACCGGTATTCAAAAGCAGTAATGGCAAAATGTTTAAACCAGCCCCCTCTCTTCTTTCAATCCATCCATTTTCTGTTTACCTCCTCTCGCTGATCTCTCTTTCCTCCTCTATTTCTTTTGCATCCCACTGTGTCGGCTGCAGTAAAGTTGCATAGGTGCCAGCAGCAACCACAGGACTTTAAACAAGCAGAGGCAAAGCCAGTAGGTCTTGTCTACATGTGAGTTATCGGCTATGTCAATGTTTGTCAACCATGTTTTTACAGCATTGTGGCTGCTGTATAGCATGGTTGGAAGTAAAAAGCAAAAAATGCTAACATTTAGGGCCCTATAGAGTCTGGCAGTTTGAGGACCACCAGACTTGTAGCAGCACGGCGGTGGCAGTACAGCCACTGCCACACCGGTGGTCTGAACACCTGATTACGACTTGGGTGGTTGGATCGCCTTGGGTCTGGCACCGCTGCCAAGGAACCGCTGTCCCCTGGAGGTCGCGCAGTGGTCAAGGGGCCGCAATATGCTTGGTGGGACTGCTGTGGTCCCACCAAGCATATTTTGAGTGTCCTCTCCGCCAGGGTTTTTATGGCGGTTACACCGTACACAAGAGGGGCATATCATGTGCCCGCCTGTGTGCAGGCACATAGGTTCCTGCATAGCATGAACATTCGAGTCCATGCTGTTCAGGAACCTGTTGAGGTCCTATTACGAGTCTGGCGGTCTGAGGACCACCAGACTTGTGGTGGCGCAGAGGTGGTGGTCCAGCCACTGCCACACCGGTGGTCTGACCGCCTGATTATGACATGGGTGGTCGGACCGCCTTGGGACCGTCGCCAGGGAACAGCGGTGGCACAGTGGTCCAGGAACCACAATATGCTTGGTGGGACTGCTGTGGTCACACCAAGCATATTACGAGTTTCCTCTCTGTAAGGGTTTTCATGAAAACCTTTGCGGAGAGTAAAGAAAGAGGGCCTTACAGGGCCCCCTGTGCCTCCACCGCATGTGGATGTGCTGGAGCAGGGTTTTCTGTTGAAAATTTATTGGGTTTTAAGCTCCAGTTTTGTCTATGTGTCATAGTTAAAATTATTAATCTGTAATTGCTAATTATTGTTTTTCGTGATAGATTTTGACTAATCGACATACTAATAAGAGAAACTACACGTGGGAATGCATATATGTTGCTCAATAATAATGTGCGTTTAAATAAACGACGAGAGTGCTATTTGTTTTATATTCATGCTTGTTAATAACGTGTACTAATGCTTAAATATGTCGCAGATGGCTAGATAATTACATACACATAAGGGTATTAGTGGGAATTAACACTGTTTAATCATTGCGATGATGTAGTAATGTTGTTTGTGTTTCTTTCAATTAAGATGGTCCGTTTTGGCCTAAAAGAAAATGGCTGCCATTTACAGCCTACATTCGAGTGAATGAGATGTGTCGGAAGGCCTTGCTGAACATGGTTGAAAGTCACCAGATCGCAGCCTCTGCACAAAATTTGAAAAACTTCTATGATGACAGCGATTCAAGGCGTGCTGCCAATCTGCTGAGTTGTCCTTGGTTGAGGATGAAGCCACAATGAACTATTATGACTTTGCTAAAGATTCAGAGGAAGAGCTTCTGTTAATGCAACATTTTCAAGATTGAGTTTCCTTCTTCCGTCTTTTTATTTTTGTGATTTTTTCTGAGCGGAGGTTTCTCAAATGTAGCGATGCTACATCCTGCTCGCTCTGCTCGATGGCTCAACGGACATTCAGAATACGTTTGTTACAAATATTTTGTTAGTTTTATTATAAATATACTAGACTAGAGAGGGTCTGTGGTTAGTTCTTTGCATTCGGGATTTTGAGGCCACTTCTTTCTGAACCCATGCTGGTGAAGATCGATGCTGTGAGGACGGCGACTCGAGAGACTTTACTGAGAGACCTGTCCTGACCCATTTATGACATTTAGCTAGAATAGGTAAATATGAGAATAACGATTTTGCTAATGATTGACTTTCACTTGAACTAATTTTATATAAATTACCTTATGTTTGAATTACAGTGTTGGGTGGTTATTTCTTTGTCAGTTATTGAATTCCTTATTGTGATTATTATTGTTTAAATCATGTTTCAGGGTAATATCAATTTGATCGCATTGGCCTTAGTGTAGATGCAGAGTATTCAAGGAGTTTTCTTTCAGGTTCAGTGCGGATAGAGTAATATAGTGTATGACGGTATGATGGGCCCTAGTGAATGAAGAGTGTATGTGCGTGTATCTGTGAAATTACTCTATCTGTGGAAGTAGGGAGAATTTATATGCTCTGATCTGCATCAATTTCCTGGTAGCAGAGTAATGGTTTTGATTGTTATCTTGATCTGATTAGATTGCTTGTATATTGGCTTTTGATTTATTGATTTATTGATGTTGGTATATGTACTAATACTATATGTTGAAATCGTCATGTTGAGTTTTATGTAGTGCTTCTGGAACTTGGGAGCTGGTGACGGTTCCGTAGTAGGGCAGGGGGAAGTGTGTGCTGCTCTCGGGAAAAACGGGATTGTTGGAATTACCTGTACGTATGCAGGAAAAAAAAACGTGTGACAATTGAAGTTGCGCGTCACATTGTCTGGGTTCGGAATTAGTGACATCATTGTGTGTTACTACTAGAGATATTTCTGTGTATAAGAGGAGTGTGTATGGTAGCAAAGGTTATCTGTGAAACTCTGGTCTTAAGTCCCAGGGATCCGTAAGGTTTGCCGTTAAAGCTTACCGCTGGAGAAGTAATAGGTATACTCTGAGCTTGCTTGAAGGACTGGGCAGAAGTGAATGCTGCTTGGTTAACGTGTGTTATAATTCTGTAGCAGGACAGACTGTTCGCTGTACTCGGGAAAGGCAGGATTCTGTGTGCATGTGCTACATTTTCTAGTATGAAAGTGCGTGAATGTATGAGCATTTAGTTAATTGTGAAAGCTCCTAGGAACAGTTCAGGAGGAAGCAGTTACTGGATGTGTGGTAGAAGGGCAGAGTAGAGGGATGTGCTCCTGTGTCAACGAGAGTATTAATTCCGTGGTGGAGCAGAGGTAAGCGCTGTTCTAGAGAAAAGCGGGATTCTTGTGAGAAGGATTTCTTTACTATTCTGTGGTTAGCGAAGCAGACAATGGAGATGTTTATATGTTGTAACTAATAGATTTTGTAGAATTGTGAGACAAGAACAACGGAGATGGTTTTGTAAAGGAGGGGTAGTCGAGTGACAGGAGACAGGAGTCAAAGCGGCTGCAGCGACTACTGACGTCAGAAAGACCGCGCTCTGATTGGATAAGTGAATCAGAACAGTGCTCGCGCTAGGATTGGTGCGTTAGTGTGAGCCGCGCAGGGATTGGAAGGAGTACAGAGTGACGTAGACGTTCCAGGATTGGTGCGTTGGTGTGAGTCGCGCTATTATTGGACAAAAGATTTATAACTGTACAGAAGGGATTAGAGAGTTTTGGTAAACGCTGAAATGTATTACCAAGAGGGAAAAAAGAAGAAATCATTGTTCGGTAAAATAAGGAAATGGTTTGACAAGGATAAGGACATTAAAACAAGAGAGGGTGAATTGTTACCTCCGACGAAAACACCTGCATCCTTCATGGTTGCGAAATATGGGTATCATACTTGTATATGGTTGGACAACTGGGTTAGGTATACAAGATAAGATGGTGTTTTAGCTTTCCCGGAACATGGTTCATTTAATTTGGCTGTGTTGAGAAATTTACGGGAGAAGATGTTATGTCTTGAGCCGAGACCAAGGCCGACACAGTTCGAGGCATTGGTAGAATGGGAAGATGAGGTGCATGAACGAGAGAAACAGAGAAGTGGTAGCCAGTATAGGTATATGTTTGGGAGGAAATATGATCGTGAAACTCATCATGATCGAATGAGGAGATGGCGAGATGCGAGTATGACAGAGGGACTATATCCTATGAGGACAGTTGAAGAAAAGGAGGACAGGAAAGAAGCAGGGAGGTTACCTGATGCAGAAGTGAAAAGGTTTGGAGCTAATGATTATGAGGATGAGGTTTTAGATGACATGATTTACAAGAGACCACCTCCATATAGACCAGAACCAGAAGAGAACACGCCAGTGACTACGCCAATAAGAAATACATTGCGCATTATTGAGACAGAAGTTGTGTCTCCTGATTTGAAAGGTGGTAGCTCTTTCGCGGAAAGGGAAAGAGAGAAAGAGCGAGAAAAAGAGGATCGAATTAGTGATGAGAAAACAAGAGAATTAGCCAGAACAACATCTGAATTGACTGAGAAGATCAGAGAGCTGACAAAGAATCTAGAAGCTGTTACGGTACCTGTAACCATAGGTCCGGTTATGCTTGTTTTTGATAAGCAGAGGACGGGTAAAAGTGGTTTAACGGTTCCATATATAGGGAATGGATTGGCTGGTTCTTCGGGAGAGTCAGGAATGAGAATGAGAGAAAATCAGTTGAGGCATACCATAGGTGATGATGAGTTAAATGAGCAGTTTAATTCGAGATTGAATACCAGTTGTGTAGGAATGCCGATATTGGAACCACAGAGGACGGCAGAACCAGTGAACTCAGTGAAAAAGTCTACTGAGATAACAGCTGAGGATTTGAATGATTGGTTGAAAGTTCTTCAAAAGAAAGAGAAAAAATCTCAAGCAATTGATGTAGCCAGGTTGCGTATAGAATTGGAGGAGCTGATTGCAGGAACGGTTTCTATGGAAATTCTGAGAGATCATCATGATGGTGAATTGTTATATATGTGCAAGAGTATCACCTGGAGGGCTAAAAGTACACATGATAGGTTAAGAGGAATTGCGAGTGAATTGGGAGTAGACATGGATAAAGTGAAGGCTTTGCAGAAACCTTATCGAGTGGATTTTTCAGAAAAGGACATAGAAAATTTGAATAATGTAGGCAGAACAGGGCAAATAAAGGAGATGATTTCTTTGTTGCGAAAATGGGGTGATGTAGAAAGATGGAAGGACAGGTGGTACAAAGAAAGGCCAGAATCGGTGGACAAGACTTATTCAGCATTTCCAGTGAGGGAAAAGGAGAAAACAGTGGATGCTTATCCTATGAGAGAAATACCTGGAGGAGGATATGTACATGTTCCATGGACTAGACAGGATATTTTGTCATTTACAAATGATTTCCCTCGACTGAGAGAAAAGCCTGTCGAGTGGTATAGGCAGGTAGACAGGTTTGTGAAATTGTCAAAAGTGCTGTGGGTTGACCTGAATAGTCTGTTTGATATAATTGTTCCGGCAGACTTGTGGGCTGAGTGTAAAATAACTATAGGTTGGCCAGATAAGGAATACCCAAGAGATCAAAAGACAGGAGCTCCAGATCCAGAAGTTATGAGAAAATATGATCAGGTTATTGTATTTCTGAAAAACAAGGTACCTCCAAAAGAGACAGACTGGGTTAAAATAGATCGAACACATCAGGAAGCAAAAGAATCAGTTCATGCTTTCTATGAAAGGCTGATACTAGCTTTTAAACAGTTCAGTGGAGATGAACACCTGGGTGACAAATATTTGAGTCATTTTGTATACAGATTTGTATATGGCCTGAGACCTGAGATTAGTGAAAGAATTCGAGAGCATACAGTTGATTGGCAAAGTAAGAAAATTGATGAAATTCTGAGACATGCTAAGTACTTCAGTGATGAAATTGAAGCAAAACAAAGGAAGCTGAAAGAGAAGGCAATGTGGGCACAGGTAAAAGTTGCAGAGAGACAAGAAGCACAATTGGTGGAACAGGCAAATAATTCAGGAAATAGGCCCAGATTTGCAGGAAAAGGAAAGGGAAGCTTGGAGGAGGCCAAGAAGAAGTTTCCTTGCCACAATTGTGGTCAACTGGGACATTGGAGATCCGAATGTACAAATCCACCATTAGTAAGTAATGAGAATAAAACTTTGACCCAACAGGTGCAGAACGAGGGGTGTAATCATCAGCAGCAACAGCAGAAGGGTGTTAAGCAGCAGAGTCAAGAGCCAAAACCGCCCTTGCCGCAGAATAGAGGGTCCCAAAAGTACAGCCAAGATTCGGGATTCTACAATGATGAGCAGGTAAACAAACAGAGACGTTCGAACCTGGTACAGCAGTACTGGTTAAAGAAGGAAGGGAGTGAGTCTGAGAGTGATGATTGACGGTGCCGAGGAGAGGAGGAAGAGTGCATACTTGGTGCAACTCTAGAAATAGACCAGGCAGGACCATTTGTGGATGGGAAAATACATGAGGAAAGGGTTACTTTTTTAGAAGACACAGGTGCAACAAGATCAACTGTCAGGTCAGCAGATGTGAGAAATCTTCCTCTCTCGGACGAAGCAATCCAAGTAGTGGGTGTAGCAAATACACAGATTAAGACTCGTCTTACTGAACCAGTAAGGGTAAAGATAGGGAAATTTTCGGACATGCACAGATTTGTGATCTGTGACACCAGTCTAGTGAACTTGTTAGGTAGGGATTTACTGTGTAAGATGAATTGTACAATTTTCTGTACTCCGGATGGAATAGCTTTTGAGACACCGGATGAGGATGTCTTGTACAGGATGACTCTAGATAATAGAGAAAGTGAAATTGTGAGTACATATGCTGTCTTTAATCCAGATGACCTACCTAGAGAATTAAGAGACACAGTGAAAACAGCAGTTTGGGATTTTACTGGAGAAGATGTGGGATTGATGAATAATGTAGATCCAGTGAAAATTTCAGTGAAAGAGGGAATTACTTATCCTAATATTCCTCAGTACAAAATGACACCAGAAATAATTGAGGGAATAACGCCTATAATTGAGAAAATGATCCAGCAAGGAGTATTGAGAGAATTACTGAGTAGTCCGTGTAATTCACCGATAATGGGGCTAAAGAAGCCTAATGGGAAGTTCAGGATTGTACAGGATTTGAGAAAGATTAACAAAACTGTGGTGGCATGTTGTCCCATTGTGCCAAATCCATCAGTGATTTTGTATCAGATTCCACATGATGCTGAGTGGTACACAGTGATTGATTTGTGTCATGCTTTCTTTTCGATTCCATTGCATCATGACAGCCAGCCTATTTTTGCATTTAGGTTTGGCCAGCGTATTTTGGCATGGTGTCGTATCCCACAGGGGTATACAGAGAGTCCTTCGATATTCAATCAGTTATTGAAAAAGTCATTGGAGAGTTTAATCATGCCTGAGAGCTCAGTGCTAGTGCAATACATCGATGACTTACTTGTGGCATCGAAGACACGTGAAGCTTGTGAAGTAGATACCATAGCTTTACTGAATCATCTGGCAGATGGAGGGTTAAAGGTATCTCCAGCCAAATTGAAATTTTGCAAGAAAGAGGTGCATTATCTTGGACACAATATTGAAAAAGGTCTAAGAAAAGTGACTGATGATAGAATCAGAATCATCAGAGGAATGAAAGCCCCAAGGACCCAAAGAGAAGTGAGGATGTTCCTGGGGATGGTGGGTTATTGTCGTCAGTGGATAAGTAACTTTTCCCTGATAGCAAGACCATTGATTAAGTTGACTAAAAGTGAGGTAAGAGACCCATTGGAACTGGATGGAGAACAAATGGCAGCATTTGAAGAGTTAAAGAGCAGAATGTGTGAAGCCCCTGCTTTGGGGATGCCTGATTATGAGAAAGAGTTTGAGTTGTACTGCAGTGAGAGAAATGGATGTGCACTTTCAGTTTTAATACAAAAGCATGGACAACTGAGAAGGCCTATTGCGTACTTCTCATCGACACTTGACCCTGTAGCTGTGGGTTTACCTGGTTGCTTGAAATCAGTAGCGGCTACATGCAGAAGTCTGGAACAAAGTGAGGGAATTATCATGGGATATCCTGTAAGGGTATTCGTACCTCATAATGTGGCGATTCTTTTGACAAGAAGCAGAACTCAATATATGTCACATAGTCGGCTGACTAAATATGAGAAAATCATTCTGGGAGCATCAAATGTGACACTGGAAAGATGTGTGAATGTGAATCCAGCAACATTGTTGCCTGATGCTGAAAATGTGGGTGTGAAGGATGAAATTGATCATGATTGTTTAGATGTACTTGACTACTGTACGAAACCAAGACCAGATATTAGAGATCTTCCTTTAAATGTGAGTGATCATGTATTGTTTGTGGATGGATCTTGTCTGAGGACTGACGATGGTGTGCTGAGTGCAGCATATGCAGTGTGCAAAGTTTCAGAAGTAATGGAAGCATCTTCTTTGAAAGGAGTAAGATCTGCTCAAGTTGCTGAATTGGTGGCGTTGACGAGAGCTTGCAAGATTGGAAAGAATCTGAGAGTGACTGTGATGACTGATAGTCAGTATGGTTTTGGAGTTGTGCATGATTTTGGCCAATTGTGGCTACAGAGAGGTTTCTTGACGTCGAGTGGAACTCCAATAAAGAATGCTGAAGTGATTGGGAAATTGCTTGAGGCGATACAGCTGCCTAAAGAACTAGCAGTTGTAAAATGTGCTGCACATGGACAATGAGATGATTTTGTTACCCTTGGTAACAGATATGCAAATGACATAGCACAGTATTGTGCTAAGAATAACCAATCGATTAATCGGGAACGAGAAAGGGAAATGTCTCTTTGTTCTGTGATGTTTACTAATGTCCTAGAAACGTGGGATGAAGTGAAACTGTTGCAGGATGAGGCAGGAAAGGAAGAGAAGAGAGATTGGATTAAGGCAGGTTGTGCTCCAAGAGAATCAGATCATGTTTGGGTCTGTAAAGATGGAAGACCAGTCATGCCAAACAGCATGCTGTCGACAATGGCAAGGATGTATCATGGCCAGGGACACCTGGGGAGAGATGCCATGATTAGGTCTTTTAAACAGACCTGGTACAATGCAAAGTTCAGGTTGATTGCAGAAAGTATCTGTCAAAGATGTTTGATTTGTCAACAATTCAACACTGGGAAGAAGACAGTGGTGAGCCTAGGAACAATAGGCAGAGAAGGAGGTCCTTTTACTAGAATGCAAATAGATTTCATTGAAATGCCCCAAGTGAACAGATTGAGGTATGTTCTAGTGGTAGTCTGTTTGTTTTCGAGATGGGTGGAGGCTTATCCAACTAGGAGAAATGATGGAATAACAGTGGCAAAGTTACTGTTAAGAGAACTGATTCCTAGGTATGGGTTTCCAGTAACGATTGAGTCTGATAGAGGTGGACACTTCTATAATGAGCTCATGAGTTTAATTTGTGAAGCACTAAGCATACAGCAGAAGTTACATTGTGCATACAGACCAGAGGCTTCTGGGGTTGTTGAACAAATAAATTGCACAATCAAAAACAGAATTGGAAGGATGTGTTTAGCTACTGGAATGAAATGGCCAGATGTCTTGCCTCTAGTGTTGATGACCATTAGGTCCACTCCAGATAGAACTACTGGTTTGAGTCCGCATGAAATCCTAATGGGACGTGCGATGCGACATGCATTTGTGCCTGTCAACAAGTTGATGACAATAACTGATGACATGATTTTGGATTACTGTAAAGGCCTGGCTGACGCAGTTCATTCTGTGTTTCACCAGGTTGGGGAAGACGCTACTACACATGAAAAGAAGCAAGCCCATGATCTGAGTCCAGGAGGTTGGGTGAGGATAGAGGTGCACAGGAGAAGAAATTGCTTGGTTCCAAGGTGGGGAAGACCAAGACAAGTCATTCTGACTACGACAACTGCTGTAAAGTGTGCCGATGTGAAGAACTGGGTGCATGCAAGTCATACTCTGAGAGTACCACATCCAAGAGAAGGGACTGGTAAAGAGTATTTTGAAGAATCAGACTCGAGTGATGAAGAAGAAACTGAGCCAGTGAGCAGGGAAAAGAATTCTGAAAGAGCTGAGGAAGAAAGAGAGTCAGGTGATTCTTTCCTTCCAAAGGAGGCATCAAAGCAAGCATTGAGAGTTCCAGAGGAGAGATCAGATTCTGTAAGAGTGCCTGAAGTTCCAACAAGCAGTGGAGAAGAAAGGAGAGAAAAGAGCAATTCCACAGGGAATACTCCTGAATTAGATGAGGAGGTTGAAATTCCACTTGAGATTACACCTGAAGAAGTAGGGTCAGAAGAAGATAGAGAGGGACAGATTGCGGAAGACCCCTGAGGAGGTGTAGGGAATATTTCTGATGAGCTAGGTGAAGGGACAAGTAGACAGTAAGAAGATTGCATGTCGGAGACCCGAGGAGGGACAGGAATAGGGAAGTCTCGAGTGGTGAAAAAGAAGTCTGTGGAGAATAAAAGAATTGTTGAGGGACAAAAGGCAGATGAAGCAGAATCGGATGAAAGTGAGAATGAGAAACATGAGGGTCGAGTTCTGAGGAAAAGGACTTGGATTGGAGAAAGATGCAATAAAGAAGTGAGACCAAAAAAGGTTGTACGAGGAGATATTTGGCCTAACAAGATAAAGAGGCTGAGGTACAGATTGACACGAGTGGATTCGTCAAAAGCTGAACAGGTGAACGAAGTGTCGAGTCAAAATAAAACAAAAGGTGGAAAACAAGAAGAATCGAAGGAACAAGGAAGAATCAAAAGAAATAGACAACCCAACCAAAAGTACAGATCACCGGAATGGTCTTATGTGGCACTGTCTGAAGGAGAAGAAGAAGGAGCAGTGAATCGAGATAATCCGGAGGGGATCTTGAGAAAAGTGGTTGAGGGAGAGGAAAAGTCTGTTGGAATCTTAAAAGTTATCCTGACTGACATTGGAGAAGAGTCGGATGCACAGGATGTTGTAGAAGATCTGATACAATTCGATGTTGCTGAAGAAGGAGTGAAAAGTGATGAAAATCCAAATTGAGTGAACTGAAGGAGTCACTTGGAGAAAGTGAAAGAAGAAACTTTGAAAATTAGCGGTTTTGAAATAAAATCAGAGTTTTAAACTCAGTAGTGGAGTAGAAGAGGCTAAGTCAAAAGACACTGCCAAAATAGTAAAAATGGCTAACACAGAGAATAATGAAAGTAGATGTGCCTTTTTGAAAAGATGGTGTAGAATGTGCTGCTGCTGTACTATTCTATTAGTGCTATTATGGTGTGTACTAGCTTTACTAGTTACTTTTAGAATTACAATAGATACTTTTGGAATACACACTGAGAATGTGACAAATGTAGAGAAGAGTTCACAAAAAGTAGTTCCGACTAGAATTAGTAACATTAACATACATAAAGATAGGTCAATTAATGATTTTTCTAGCAATGTTTTTTCGAAGTTGTTGTATGAATACGTAAAGACAATGGAAGTTAGGGATTGCTACGTCTGTATGCAATTACCTGCATCCATTTCAGAAGGTGTTACTTATCACCATTTACCAGCTACGTATGGAATTTCATGTAGTGTGTTAAGTAGTGTTTTTTATTTGTTAGGGAAAATAGATTATGAGATGTCTAACAAAGATAATATTTTTGGGCAGTTGCCTATGAATCAAAAGCTGAATCCAGCTAAAGAAGCTAACATTTTTGGTGAAATTTTTATTGAAAAAGAAGAATTAACTTTAGATTACATTTTTAAGAACAATTTAACTTGAAGTTTGAACGAAGAGGAGAAAGCTTTCCTGAACATGGTAGAGGAAAGAAGAATTAGCATGCATGAGAAGGCAGGGAAATATAAAATGAGTGAGACAATTTGGGACATTGAAATGGGAAAAGAGTTGAGGAATGGGGCCAGTCCAACTTTGGCTTTAGATGCACCACAGAAGGGTACATTATGCATCACCAGGAGGAAATCCCAATATGATAATTATTTTGTTGGGACTAGTGAGTGCCATGATACATACTTTATTGCAACAGGATGGGGATTCAGAGGAGGAGAAGATCCAGTTTTTCGGGGAGTGTATTATATTTGTGGGAACAGGGCTTATTACAGGTTGCCTGACCATTGGTATGGCACATGTTATGTTGGTCTGGTCTTCCCAAAGATTTTTCATATAGATAGGATAGAAGATGTAGAGCATATTAATTTACTAACACGTTTAAAGAGAGAGTCTTGGTCAGAAATAGTAGGTGATATATTTGGAGCTTTAATTCCAGCAGTGGGAATTTCTTTAAATGCATATGGAATTCGGAAACTGTCAACAGTGGTGGATCGCTTATCGACAAGTACCGCTGGAGGGTTTCTTTTGGTAAATACAGAAATGGTTGCCTTACGTGCCATGTCTATGCAAAATCGACTTGCCCTTGATATTCTATTGGCCAAGGAGGGTGGAGTCTGTGGAATGCTGAAGGTTCAACATTGTTGTACTTACATTCCTGACGAAAGTAGAGACCTGAAGGTCTATATCAAAAATATTACTGATTTGCATGAGGAATTAGTACCACTGGAAGCTGAGAGTATTTGGACTAAATTAGCTAATAAGATGATAGCTGTTAAGAGTTTTATTGCTAAAATAGGTAGTACTATTATAGGTAAGGTGTTGTTTCCTTTGACATGTGTGATTGTTGCTTTGTTAATGTTAAGATTGGTGTGTTTGTGTTGTAAAAACAGGGGAGGGAAAAAGAAAAGAATTAGAGCTAAAATTGAAAAGAGACAAAAGAGGTCAGAAAGAGACCCACAAGAAATAGAATTAGAAGAATTGAGAGAGAGTGTGTACTTGGAGACAAAAAGGGATGATGAAAGGGAATCTGGTGTGTGAAAGAGACATTTCGATTTCTCCTAAATTGGGTCAAAATTTTTTTTTTTGGGGGGTTTTGATTTATTTGGTGATAATATCACCAAAGGGGGGATTGCTGGAGCAGGGTTTTCTGTTGAAAATTTTATTGGGTTTTAAGCTCCAGTTTTGTCTATGTGTCATAGTTAAAATTATTAATCTGTAATTGCTAATTATTGTTTTTCGTGATAGATTTTGACTAATCGACATACTAATAAGAGAAACTACACGTGGGAATGCATATATGTTGCTCAATAATAATGTGCGTTTAAATAAACGACTAGAGTGCTATTTGTTTTATATTCATGCTTGTTAATAACGTGTACTAATGCTTAAATATGTCGCAGATGGCTAGATAATTACATACACATAAGGGTATTAGTGGGAATTAACACTGTTTAATCATTGCGATGATGTAGTAATGTTGTTTGTGTTTCTTTCAATTAAGATGGTCCGTTTTGGCCTAGAAGAAAATGGCTGCCATTTACAGCCTACATTCGAGTGAATGAGATGTGTCGGAAGGCCTTGCTGAACATGGTTGAAAGTCACCAGATCGCAGCCTCTGCACAAAATTTGAAAAACTTCTATGATGACAGCGATTCAAGGCGTGCTGCCAATCTGCTGAGTTGTCCTTGGTTGAGGATGAAGCCACAATGAACTATTATGACTTTGCTAAAGATTCAGAGGAAGAGCTTCTGTTAATGCAACATTTTCAAGATTGAGTTTCCTTCTTCCGTCTTTTTATTTTTGTGATTTTTTCTGAGCGGTGGTTTCTCAAATGTAGCGATGCTACATTCTGCTCGCTCTGCTCGATGGCTCAACGGACATTCAGAATACGTTTGTTACAAATATTTTGTTAGTTTTATTATAAATATACTAGACTAGAGAGGGTCTGTGGTTCGTTCTTTGCATTCTGGATTTTGAGGCCACTTCTTTCTGAACCCATGCTGGTGAAGATCGATGCTGTGAGGACGGCGACTCGAGAGACTTTACTGAGAGACCTGTCCTGACCCATTTATGACATTTAGCTAGAATAGGTAAATATGAGAATAACGATTTTGCTATTGATTGACTTTCACTTGAACTAATTTTAGATAAATTACCTTATGTTTGAATTACAGTGTCGGGTGGTTATTTCTTTGTCAGTTATTGAATTCCTTATTGTGATTATTATTGTTTAAATCATGTTTCAGGGTAATATCAATTTGATCGCATTGGCCTTAGTGTAGATGCAGAGTATTCAAGGAGTTTTCTTTCAGGTTCAGTGCGGATAGAGTAATAGAGTGTATGACGGTGTGATGGGCCCTAGTGAATGAAGAGAGTATGTGCGTGTATCTGTGAAATTACTCTATCTGTGGAAGTAGGGAGAATTTATATGCTCTGATCTGCATCAGATGCAGACAGGGGGGCATATCATGTTTCTCCCTGTGTGCATGCACATAGGTTCCTGTTCGGCATGGTCTTTCGAGTCCATGCCGTGCAGGAACCTTGTTGTGCGGTCCCATTGTGGTGCCTTTTTCAAAGGTATTGCCATGGGACCACCATACCACCCGCCCTCCAGACTTCTTAAAATTTGTAATCTGGCAGGCAGGCAGGTGGCGGCGACCTACGGTGGAGTGGTGGCACGGCTCGCTCCACCAAAAGTTGTATTCAGGACCTTAGTCATCGCTAGCTGCGCCACAGCGTGTTTTTTTTTTTAACGTCCAGCACTGCTGTACAATATGGCTAAGGACAGTGACAAAAGCTAATAGCCGTCACGTAGGCGAATTCTATTGATTTTGCCAGTCTATTGTTTAGCGTTTCATAAAGTGCTTATGTCATCTTGTGGTCACGTTGGAGCACTTTGCCTAAAGGCAGCGCTACAGGTGTTGGATTCAATAAAGTATCTTCTTTCCTTTCTGAGTAACATGACTCCTTAGGTTTTGCCCAGGAGGTCTTGAAAGGAGTATCTGGGGCTGAGACAAAAAGGATGGTACTGTGGTGACCATGTCTTTGTTGCGGCTCTTCTTTCTTGCAGTAATGTAATATGCATTATTATTGCTCCAGAACATGTTATATTGTTTTTCCCTTGTTGCTCTGTGTGGCGAGGTTTTTAATGATATTGTGTGATAGTGAGTTGGTTAAACTGAAACCTACTGTACTACATCTCCATGGAATGAGCAAATGGTGTAGAGATCCACAGGGAAAAATATTAGTGATTATGTTGCCAGTATTTTATTGCCATTGCTGATTGGCAATGAGGAAATTAATCTGATTTAAACTGCTAAATGCAACACGTAAAACAAATAAAAACCAAGCTACTGAATATAAAACAAAGTTAATAAAGCTACATGCCCATTCAAGTGACCTGAGACCCACTGATAGAACGCTTTATACTTACAGAAACACGTTTGATTGTAAGTAGGACTAGCTTGGCCTTTCATCCTTCTTAAATCGGTAGAATGAGTATATGGTGAATAACAATGATACAAGGTTTTAGAGCTATGCAGCAGGCAATTCTATTGTAACCCACATTGTAAAAGCTAGGTTTTATTTACAACTGTATAACAATACTAAGTCAACCACAGGCTTTTCTAACACTGCAGCCTTTTCCATAAATTTAGTGTTGTTTTGGTATTATATGAGCTTGCAACCTATGCTCCCTTGGCAGTTTCTTAATGAAACAATTCCATACACACTTGTTGTATATGTTAAATCCATTGTTGTGATGGATACTTCTGCCTGTGGATTCCTCACCTTTTGAATACCCCCTGCGCCAGCATTCCACAGAAATTCTTTCCTAGCACTCCCACATCGACGAGGACGTCATAATAGCACAGCTCCGCTCGCGACTCCGTATGACGTCATCCGAGCCAGAAGAGGACCTCGTTGGCATGCTGACATCAGTCCCTTTTTTCCGTGCCGTCAATGCGTAACGGTTTTTCTTGGGACTCTCCATTTTCAATGGTGATTACTTTGTTTCTCTGAAGATTTCAGATGGCTACTTCTAAGAAGTCCGGATTCAAGCCCTGGAGGGAGTGTGGAGGTCACATGTCGATCACGGATCCTCATGATGATTGCCTTTGGTGCTTATCTTCCGATCACGACGTCGATGGATGTTGGAGCTGCAGGAAGATGAATCCGAAAGCCCTTAAAGAACGAGAGGCTAAACTCTTTATGGCCAAAGCCAAAAAGGAGAAGAGAGGTCGAAAGTGTGAGAAGTCTTCGTCTTCCTACACGTCGAAGTTGAGGAAACATAAAAAATCTAAGAAAAGGCATGGCTCTCAGCACCGTTCTTCGAGGGGCAAGGCTTCGAGGTTGCCTACTCCAGCTAAACGGATTAGAAGGAAAACCTTTGTGTCTTCCTCCATCTTCCACTCCTTCTCCTCGAGCGACGCCGGTTCCATCTCTGGCTCCGATGTCGCCGGCGTCGATGGGTTCCCTGGCGCCCGAAGATTCTCCGGCTCACAGTAAGTCTCCGATGCCCAGGGAGTCGTCTCCAGTTCGTGTGGCTTCACCTGTGCGGGCGCTGTCTTCACCGGCTCCGCAAGCTCCAGGTCAGCCTCAGGTGATATCTGTTTAGGAAGATACGGATCCATATCCTCCTTTTCCTGGTCCTGGAGCGGACCCTACAAATTTTTTAAATGCGATGTTTGGCATGTCTGCCAGGGCCTCTACTCCATCTGGTGCGCCTTCAGGCCCCGTGGGTCCTTTGGCCTTTAATGTGGGAGTACCTCACCAGTATGCCCAGGTGCCCTTTATGCCATTCTTGCCGACAACTCCAGCTTGGCATTATCCGGCACCGAGGTGTTCCACTCCAGTTCCTCAGACTCCTTCAGCTGTCGGGTCGGCGCCGCCTCAGATTCGATCGACGCCGAGGTTTGAAGCTGAAGGTCCTCCATCGATGCCAATGCGTCGCCACCGTCGCCACGTCTGGTGCCGCCGACGTCGATTCTGAAGCAGCACTCTAAGAGGAATGCACAGAGGCTGCTTGGAGATGAGGAATATGGACAGGAAAAGGAGGAATTGTTGAATCTGTGGACGAGTTTGAAGGTTTACAGGAGGCCAGTGGATTGGATACTTCCCCTGAGTATGATCTTTCATCTCCTAAGGCTGGGGTATCGCAGGATGTGGCTCCTTATCATGTTGTCATACGAAAGGCAGCTGACTTACTTGATCTACAGTTACCTTCAGTTGGGGTAAAATCTAACATCCTGACTGAGATTCTAAATACATCCTCTACAGCTTCTGAGCCTCTTCTGCCCCTAATGAGGCCTTAACAGAGCCTATTTTGGAAGTCTGGCAAAAACCCTTCATTACCCCAGCAGTATCTAGGTCCATTGCAAGAAGATACAGGTCAGTTCTTGGGGACCCGGCTTTTCTTTCTTCACACCAGTCTCCTGAAAGCTTGGTGGTCCAGGCTTCTTACTCAAAACAATCTTCTGGTTATTTTCCTACTATTTACTTGTGAACTCACCTTAGCAATGCACATGTCTCTGTGACTTGCCCGTTGGATAACACGCCTGGTGAGCCCGCTGCGCAGCCTAGTGGAGGTTTTTGGGGCCCCGCGGGGTACAGCAGTTTACCTAGCGACCCTCCAGCTGGGTTCTGTGACCGCCACCGGGACCCGTAACCTACCATCTATGACTGGCATGGGACTACACCCACAGCTGCCCGCTCCTCCTAACTCGAGAGTAGCCTGGGCCTCCAGATGTATGATATTGTGATTGTCTCTATGCAATGTGTGATTTCTCTCATTGCTGCTTACATATGCAGATTGACATGGCACCTCCGCATATGTATTTTAACTTCTTCACTTTGTTATGTTTTATCCTTTTTTGGTCTAGGTCCAATGCAAAGGGGGCACAACAGACTCCTTTTTCACACACTACCTGTTTAGGAGACACTTCACTCCCCCCCCTGTTGCCTAGTGAGAGGGTGATTTTTTACCCCCCCCCACTACACATAGTCTGGGCACCTCTTCCCACACTTTTCACCTCTACTGGTCCTGATGAAACGCCATGGATCATTCTGACCACTAAAAGGCGCGAAACATGTCGACCATTTGACCTTTATTTCCAGTTACCACAGACACATTACGTCTCGACAAGTAACAATTTTTTCACGATTTTTATTGTACCAAGGGTACCATCTTATTAAAATAGCCTCCCAGGTAACCCTTAGGTATTTTTATCCTTGCACACACTACCCTCACCACTAACCCCGGTACTCCCCCTCCACATACCCGCATGCACCCATCGGCAGCTCTCTATAAGATCTCCGCTAAAGAGACCCTTCGGGGGACCCGTAGGGCATTGCACCGCCGGCCCGACGAGGAGCACCGCCCGATGATGAAGCATGACATCCCTCGGGATGTGTGAGGGCAACAAGAGACACTTTTGCTGTCTCCCCCCATCCAGAGTACCTCACCCTAGACCAAAAACCCATAGATCTATCTCTTTTTCTTTTTTTGCTTCTTGTTGAGGTCTGGCCTTGGTTGACTTTCAACCATACCGACCCTGGAACAGTGCCTTCTAGTGATTACCCTATTGACTTCTCGGAGCATAGGCACTGGACCATTAACCAGCTCCTGGTCCCCCCTCTCTTTTTTTGATACAGTATTAAGCACGGCGGCTCAGCCGAGGGACCCTCCCTTTCCCTTGTTTTCCTCTCTTTTTCCTCCCTCTCTTTCTATACCATCTTATCCCACATTGTGACTTTTTCCCTACCCTCCCTGAGACATGTCATTTTCTACCATGGGGGACAACCTAGGCCTCAGCTATGGCGAGGACATTGTGGCTGAAATCCTGAGAACCCCGTCACTCCTAGATGTCGATGGCAATACAGCAGGTACCAGTGCACAAGGCGACTGGAACACCCTTACTTCCCTTAAAAAACTTCAGGTAAAGACCGCCCTCCACGGTTCTATCATGACCGAATACCTCAGAGCAAACTCGGCACCTAACGGACTGCTGGTCCGCACAGCACCGAGGATCTTTCTGGAAGACCTGATCTTCAAACGCGAATGGAGCCAAATTGCATGGAAATGCACCCGGGATTGGATCATTTTGATTATCAGTACCGCAAAACGCCTATCGGATGCTTTGATTGTTAAGATCAATATAGCAGAGAATGGTCTCAAAACCAGCATTAGCCTTTCTGCATATAAAACTCGCCTAACAGAAATAAATTCTGAAATCTCTGACCATCGAGACTACCTTCTAAACCAGAAGATAACCAAACTACAGAAGGATCTGAAGAGATTTGACAGGGAAAAGATCTATCCCTATACAAAAGAGGACTTCCAACCAACAGAAACTGACACGATCTCTGACGATGGATCATCTACGTCTAACCAGTCAGGCCGCTCCTCAGGTAGCAACTCAAGTAATCAGAGCTGGGGCCGTCGCTCCAACCAACAGGGTCTATTACCACCACCACTAGGGCCACCACCATTCTACGGATTTCCACCCCAATCATTCCCACAACACGGACCCATGTGGTACCCTCCATATAACCCACTACAACAGGGTTTTCAGCAACCATTCCTCCATAACCCTCCTCCTCCTTTTCAGAACAGAGGCAGGGGCAGAGGCAGAGGAAGAAGAAGAGGGAACAAGCAGGTCCACTGGCAAGATCCGGACAACCAACAAAGAACAACGAGAAGCATGGCACAACAACAAAAAAACTGATCGTCAACCTGTCTTCGAGACCTTTGAACTCCGATGAGATCACAGCCTTGGAACTAGGACTGGGTTTTGTCCCTACTCCACAGGAGGACAACTTCAGAACTAATGAGGAATTACATCAACTGTTTCGCAAAGTGAGACTTAGGGCCTTCTTTAAAAACAACCAAACACAGACTGAGGACGACACTGGTCTGAGACCCCCGTCGAAATTCACCCCCACGTCTGGTATGGTCCCACACGAGGTCCTCACTTTCGAAAAAGCAGTTCTTAGGGAGGTCAATCGATTAGAACCTCCGAGCTCTTACAACAATTTCCCCAAAAAACTACGTAGAGCGGTAACCACTCTTCAGAATGATGATTCCATCATAATAAAACCGGCAGACAAAGGGGGTGCCACAGTGATCCTCAACATACAGGACTACGAGAAGGAGTGCTTACGCCAACTTAATAACACTGAGTATTATGAGATTCTCGAGACTGATCCAACTTCAAGGCTACTAGGTCAGATCAGAACCATGGTTAACGAAGCGGCAACAGAAGGATGGATTACGTCTAAAGAGGCAGCCTTTCTGGTGAATCCATCTCCAAGGATGCCCTACTTTTATCTTCTGCCTAAGATCCATAAGGGGGTGACCCCGTGCCCAGGCCGTCCCATCGTATCTGGGATAGGCTCCCTTCTGGAACCTTTAAGCCAGTTCAGCGACTTCTTTCTGCGTCCTCTGGTCCAGGCCACACCAGCTTACCTTAAAGACACCCGGGATGTCCTCAACCTCATCCGGACCATCAATGATGAAAACACCGAGGAAATTAACCTACTACTCACACTGGACGTGGAAGCACTCTATACGAATATACCGCAGGAGGCAACCATTGAAGTGGTTAGCAACCTGTTACAAAATTCGGAACTCCCAACGCCGACACCGGCCAGTTTCATCTCGGCGCTCATTGCCCTTGCCCTCACCAACAATTATTTTATGTACAAAACCACCATCTACCACCAGGTACAAGGCACCAGCATGGGTAGCACCTTTGCGCCGAGCCTGGCTGGGTTGTACATGTCACATTTTGAGACTAACCATATCTTCACAGACTCCAATCCGTTTCACCAACACCTTGTCACCTGGAAACGGTACATCGATGATGTGCTGATCCTATGGAGAGGACAGGCATCTGAGACACTGGAATTCTTTGAGTGGATAAACAATCAGGACCCCCATTTACGCTTCACTATGACCTCCAGTGAAGAGACAATCCCGTTCTTGGATTTATCTATCCAACTGGAAAATGGGATACTTCACACCAGTACGTACAAAAAAGAGACTGACTGCAACAGTCTCCTGAGTTTCAAGAGCCACCACCCAAAAGCTCTAAGGGAAAATTTACCCTATGGCCAGTTTCTCAGGATCAGACGCAATTGCAGCAAGCTACAGGATTTTGAAAGACAAGCCAACACCTTAACTGAGAACCTGACAGAGAGGCACTATCCGGTAAAAGTGATCAACCAAGCTAAAAAACGGGCTAGGAACAACACTCGTGAGGGCCTCCTGGAAACAAGAGAGCCCGATACCAATAACTTGATCACCTGCGTCACGACCTTCACCCCTCTCTCTAACAAAATCAAAAGAATTATCAACCGTAATTGGAAAATCATAAACAGCGATGCACTAAACATCCCCACACCTCGCTTTGCCTTTAAAAGAACCACAAATTTAAGAGACCAGCTGATTAACACACGGCCACGTCCAAAACAAGTGAGGAAAGAGAATACCCTCTGGGACCTCCCAGCAGTGAAGGGGCATTACCCGTGCGGCTCGTGTAGTGCCTGCACCTCAACACGACACACGAAATTCTTACAAATTGGTGATCTAAAATGGGAACAACGGAAGCATACGAACTGTAATACCACTAATTGTATATACTTGATTTCGTGCCCATGCGAACTTTACTATGTCGGTATGACCACCAGATCCATCAAAACGAGGATCAGTGAACACAAGAGTACCATTAGGCGAGCCCGCACAGCCACTAAGTTGACGAACCACTTTTTGGAAAAAGGGCACCCTTGTGAAGCGATCCTATGGACCATCTTGGAATCCAATACCAACTGGACCAGTGAGTCACTCTTTAGACGTGAACAACGCTGGGTGCACCGCCTACACACAGACACCCAGGGGCTCAACGACGATATCCCATGGACCGAGCTATAATATGGCCATATCTGAATACATTTGTAATGTGCAGTCCATCCTACAACCGTTTTTTCCTCAAGGAACGCGCCTGTAGCAGCAGACAACGAATGGTATACCAACCACCGCTTTTACAGCTCTGAGTTATGCCTCACTCAACACGACTCAGACAACCACCTGTCGGTCCTTTTCTAAGTCGCACCAATTAACTTGTGATACTGCTATATTTTAACATCAACCGGTAGACAATGGGACTATCACATCTATACACCTTAAGGGCCCGATAGCGCGTAACCACCTCACCCCCCACAAACTCTGACATACCCTCGACCTTGGTATCAGGCCGGGCGGACCCGTCATAGGCTAACAGTGACACACATTTTTAGCCGAGGCATCCCTACATCACATACTAGTCATATCTTTGTTGTCTAGTTTTCTTTTCCGGCAATAACATACCGAGATTGCTTCACGGCCCGCATGCGCGTAGTATCACATTCTACACACACCACGCATGCGCATAAACTCTAACACGCATGCGCGATAGAATACTGAAACTTTAGGTTTTACTACGCATGCGCAGCTCCGGGCCCACATGACTCAGCGTCTCCTCAATACCGGAAGTAGGCACCTCCTTCAAACACGGGTCTCATTCTTTAAATAACACGGGCTAGGCCAATTCAGTTACCTTCGAGCAGGCGTCTGGACCGGGCAGGTTTCCAGTGCCGTCACCTGAGCAACCCGTGAGTATTCCTCGAGGTGACCTATCTACTCAGATCACAACGTAAGTCTTCACCCTGCTCTACATTTGGCAACTATGTAAGTAAACCTAATGCTCCACTTTGTCTCCTTTACCCACCGGGTACTCCCTGCTGATACCTATCATTACCGGCTATCAGCCCTAGATGGTGTGGGCCTCCTACGCCGCTTTTAAACTCAAGGAGTAATCCCAACTCTTTCTATAGGTAAGACCACTCTATGTGCACTTTACTCGTGTTGAACCTGCGGATTTACTTGTGAACTCACCTTAGCAATGCACATGTCTCTGTGACTTGCCCGTTGGATAACACGCCTGGTGAACCCGCTGCGCAGCCTAGTGGAGGTTTTTGGGGCCCCGCGGGGTACAGCAGTTTACCTAGCGACCCTCCAGCTGGGTTCTGTGACCGCCACCGGGACCCGTAACCTACCATCTATGACTGGCATGGGACTACACCCACAGCTGCCCGCTCCTCCTAACTCGAGAGTAGCCTGGGCCTCCAGATGTATGATATTGTGATTGTCTCTATGCAATGTGTGATTTCTCTCATTGCTGCTTACATATGCAGATTGACATGGCACCTCCGCATATGTATTTTAACTTCTTCACTTTGTTATGTTTTATCCTTTTTTGGTCTAGGTCCAATGCAAAGGGGGCACA
Source organism: Triturus cristatus (assembly GCF_964204655.1). NCBI lineage: Eukaryota > Metazoa > Chordata > Amphibia > Caudata > Salamandridae > Triturus > Triturus cristatus. The sequence goes on along the minus strand of NC_140590.1, from coordinate 469,631,311 downwards.
ACAGACTCCTTTTTCACACACTACCTGTTTAGGAGACACTTCACTCCCCCCCCTGTTGCCTAGTGAGAGGGTGATTTTTTACCCCCCCCACTACACATAGTCTGGGCACCTCTTCCCACACTTTTCACCTCTACTGGTCCTGATGAAACGCCATGGATCATTCTGACCACTAAAAGGCGCGAAACATGTCGACCATTTGACCTTTATTTCCAGTTACCACAGACACATTACGTCTCGACAAGTAACAATTTTTTCACGATTTTTATTGTACCAAGGGTACCATCTTATTAAAATAGCCTCCCAGGTAACCCTTAGGTATTTTTATCCTTGCACACACTACCCTCACCACTAACCCCGGTACTCCCCCTCCACATACCCGCATGCACCCATCGGCAGCTCTCTAAAAGATCTCCGCTAAAGAGACCCTTCGGGGGACCCGTAGGGCATTGCACCGCCGGCCCGACGAGGAGCACCGCCCGATGATGAAGCATGACATCCCTCGGGATGTGTGAGGGCAACAAGAGACACTTTTGCTGTCTCCCCCCATCCAGAGTACCTCACCCTAGACCAAAAACCCATAGATCTATCTCTTTTTCTTTTTTTGCTTCTTGTTGAGGTCTGGCCTTGGTTGACTTTCAACCATACCGACCCTGGAACAGTGCCTTCGAGTGATTACCCTATTTTCCTACTGTACCAGGTGATAGAGATTCTAAAAAGATGGAGCAAGCGGGAAAGAAGGTATTTTTTTCTCTACTTGGGAGGTATATCCATGCTCTGATGGACTCTGTCAAGCAGTTAGCTCCAAAGTTGCCTGAGGATGACCGGAATCATTTCCTGGAGGCTATTTCTGATTCTCAGGCTGCGGCCCGTCAAGTGATACAATCAGGTCTGGACACAGCTGACTCTGTGGCTCGTGTAATGGGCTCTTGTGTAGCAACAAGAAGACAAGCGTGGCTCAGGTCATCCGGGGTTTCTCCTGATGTTCAGGTAACTCTGCTGAATTTGCCCTTTGACGGATCAAAACTGTTTGGCACTAAAGCTGACTCTGCCTTACAGCACTTTAAGGATAGCAGAGCGACTGCAAGATCTCTGGGCCTTCAAATGCAGTCTAGAGGATACGGCTACAAGCGGTATCGTGTATTTGGAAGGGCCGCTTCCTTTCGTGGCCGCCAACACCTCAACAGAGCTTGCAGCAGAATCCTTTGTACAAATCGTACAGGGGTAAATGTAGGGGCCTTCTTAGGGGAGCTGCCCGGCAGCAGTCCTCCTCCTCCTCCTCTTCTCCCCCGCCACCAATGGTGCCTCAGGAAAGCAGTTCTAGATCCCCCATCTTAGAACATTTTGGTCTGGTTGGGGGGTTGGGTGTCCCACTTTCCACAAGATTGGAAATCGATTACTTCAGACCGTTGGGTTTTAATTCTTGTAGAGAATGGGTACACCCTCCCTTTTTAAGAGTTTCCTCCTCCTTCCCCTCCTCGCAAGGGTTGGTGTGCAGAGGACCACTTACTGCTTTTGCAGCAGGAGGTTCTTACCTTGTTACAAAAAGTTGCAATAGAGGTGGTTCCGGAGCAGGAAAGGGGTCAGGGTTGCTACTCCCGGTATTTCCTGATCCCCAAAAAGGACGGTCGATTGAGGCCGATCTTGGACCTCAGGATTATAAATCTTTACCTCAGGACGGAAAAGTTCAAAATGTTGACCCTGGCTCAGGTTCTTCTTGCGCTGCAACAGGAAGACTGGATGGTGTCCATCGATCTGCAGGATGCATATTTTCATCTTCCCATCCTGAAGTCACATCGGAAGTATCTCCGGTTCAGGGTGGGATCGCAACACTACCAGTTTGTGGTCCTCCCGTTTGGTCTGACTTCCGCGCCTCGAGTCTTTACAAAGGTGATGGCAGTGGTTGCGGCTCATCTCAGAAGATATGGGGTACCTGTTTTTCCCTATCTGGATGACTGGCTGTTGAAAGCAGAGTCTCTGGAGTTGGTTTCGTGCCACTTGCGGGTGACAACGCAACTGTTGTTCAAATTGGGTTTCTCGATAAATGTACCCAAATCTCACCTGGTGCCTTCTCAGTGCAGCCTGTTCATAGGGGTAATTCTGGACACTTCTGTGAGTCGAGCATTCCCGCCTCCGCAGAGGATTCTCGACATACAGGAAATGATTCCTTTGTTTCACGATGAAGCGGTTGTTCCAGTCCTGAAAGTTCTACTTCTGCTCGGTCTGTTAGCTTCCTGCATACTGTTGGTCAGTCATGCGCGCTGGCACATGAGGGCACTCCAGTGGTGCCTCCACAGGCAGTGGTATCAGCACAACGGAGATCTCGGGGAGAACGTCAGAATCTCCAGAGACGCTGCAGCGGAGCTGACTTGGTGGAGTGTGCAGGGCAACCTGTCTCGAGGAAAGCCCTTTCAGCCTCCTCCGCCGGTGGCCATAATGATCACGGATGCCTCCACTCTAGGGTGGGGTGCTCATCTGGGGGATCTGAAGGTCAAAGGTCTTTGTCTCCAGAGAAAAGGTTGCTTCACATCAACCTTCTGGAATTGCGGGCGATGCGTTTGGCACTAAAGGCTTTCCTTCCTTCCCTTCGCGGTCAGTCAGTTCAGGTCCTGAAGGACAACACTACCGCGATGTGGTACATCAACAAACAGGGAGGTGTAGGGTCGTATCGTCTCTGCCGAGAGGCTCTGGGACTCTGGTCCTGGGTTATGGGCCATCGGATTTGTGTGTTTGCAAATCATCTAGCCGGTGTGCTGAATGTTCGTGCGGACAGTCTCAGTCAGCATTACTCAGCCGATCACGAGTGGCGGCTTCATCCGGAGGTGGTCCATCTCATCTTCCAGATGTGGGGTTCTCTTCAGTTGGACCTGTTTGCCACCCACGAGAACGTGCATTGCCCGTTGTTCTGCAGTCTCCAGTTTCCGATGCAGGGAGCGCTGGGGGATGCATTTCAATTGGATTGGAGCTCGCAACTCCTTTACGCATTTCCTCCCATACCCTTGATTCCTCGGGTTCTGAGGAAGATTCGCCAGGATCGGGCCCAAGTTATATTGATCACCCCGGATTGGCCAAGAAGGGTGTGGTACACAGATCTACTTCACCTCTCATCGCACCCTCCAGTCCGTCTCCCTCTCAGGACAGACCTCCTCTCGCAGTCGCAGGGGCAGGTTGTACACCCCCACCTCCAGAGCCTGCGCCTTCATACCTGGAGATTGAACGGGGCAACCTGAGTTCCTTCTCTCTCCCGCCGGATGTGGTGGATGTTATTTTATCGTCCAGGTGACACTCCACCAAGTCTGTTCACTCTTCCAGATGGTCTAGATTCATTAAATGGTGTGGAGAGAGAGCCATTGATCCTTTAAAGGCCCACTTGTTCTTCAGTTTTTGCTTTTCTTGGCCCGGCAGGGTTGTGCTGTGGCCACTGTTAAGGGCTATTTGTCGGCTTTGTCGGCTTTTCTATGTTTGCTGGACCAGCCATCTTTATTTAAGTCCCCCATTGTCATGAGGTTCATTAAGGGCTTTACAAATAAATTTCCTCCCATTCCTTTCATTATGCCTCAGTGGGATTTGAATCTCGTTCTTACCTTTTTAATGGGTTCTCCATTTGAGCCGCTTCATAGTTGTCCTTTGAGGCTTCTCTCTTTTAAAACGGTTTTCTTGATTGCCATTACCTCAGCTAGGAGGGTAAGTGAGCTTCAGGCTCCTAGTTCGAAACCTCCATTCTTGACCATTCATGGAGATAAGTTGGTTCTAAGGACCAGGGATGCTTTCCTTCACAAGGTGGTTACTCCTTTCCATATGGGAATGTCCATTACTTTACCTTGCTTCTATCCTCCCCCCTCACCCTTCCAAGGAGGAGGAGAGACTTCATCGTTTGGACCGTAAGAGAGCATCAGCCTTTATTTGGACAGAACAAGGAATCTGAGACTGGACGATCAGCTCTTTGTAGGCTACATTGGACGAATGAAAGGCAGAGCTGTGCACAAGCAAACACTTTCCAGGTGGATTATCTTGTGCATTAAGATCTGCTGCGCCTGGGCCAAGAAGGACCCTCCTGAAGGTATCAGAGCTCATTCCACCAGAGCTAAGTCTACTTCTTCTGCTTTGGCTAGAGGTGTTCCTGTTATTGATATTTGTAAAGCAGCAACTTGGGCCTCCCTCCATACTTTTGCAAAGTATTATTGCTTGGATTCGGAGGTTAAGTGGGATGGTTATTTTGCTCGTTCTGTTTTGCAAGAGTTTTTGGTCTAGTCAGGTGGACACCCTCCTCCGGGAGAGGTACGGCTTTGGGATTCTATTCAAAAGGTGAGGAATCCACAGACAGAAGTATCCATCAGAAGAACAAGTTACTTACCTTCAGTAACGTTTTTTCTGGTGGATACAGTATCTGCCTGTGGATCCCTCACGGTCCCACCCACCTCCCCGTTGTCCACCTGTTTCTACCAAAAAATGCTTTAACTGTTTGACATGAATGTTTTTAATATGTCTTAATCATGCTTATGTTTTAATAGTGAGAAATGCTTGGTCTGTTGCAATTTCTCCATGCCTTTATTGGTTATGCATTTGTATATATATATATATATATATATTTAGTATACTATGTATACATGTGGAAATGTGTCGGTCCGCCCGTTTTCCTCGGTGGCACGGAAAAAATGGGTGGAACTGACATCAGCATGCCGACGAGGTCCTCTTATGGCTCCGATGTCATCATACGGAGTCGCGAGCAGAGCCGTGCTATTATGACGTCCTCGTTGATGTGGGAGAGCTAGGAAACAATTTCCGTAGAATGCTGGTGCAGGGGGTATTCAAAAGGTGAGGAATCCACAGGCAAAAACTGTATCTACCAGAAAAAGCGTTACCGAAGGTAAGTAACTTGTTCTTTTAACTGATTTATACGCATGTAAATTCTTATAGGTGCTCCAAAAAGAAAAAAGTTGCGGTGTGGGTGGTTCGTGACAAAAAGTGAATAATGGGTGCACAGAAATTATTTACAAAGGATTAACAACTGTTGACAATTGATACGTTTCTACAAGCACAGAACTCATATGCATGAAATTTTGCTGTAAAGGAGAACAATCCAATGAGAAACAGCATTATCGATGAGACAGACCCGTGCTACTGCCATAAGAGAGAATCTCTCTGTGATAATAGACGGTGTTATCTTGCTCGGAGTAATTCATTCTTCAACTTCATATCTTTGATGGTCACAACATCTACTTCGAACACGGCTTTAGGCTTGCTATCATTGTTTCCTTGCCTGATGAAGACCCCATAGCTATCAAGATAAGGAGTCGAAACGCTGACAAATTCCACTGTTGTTTGTCATTCAGATGTTTTCCTGTACAGCAAAATTCATTTATTTATGTTTATAATTCAATAAAAACTATAGATTCGACATACAACAAATGGCTTTTTTAAAGAAGTTGCCATGGGAACATAGGCTGCAAGCTATTTCTGAGGGAGCCTTGTTTTTGTACTATTGCTGTATTGCCCAGGTGACGCCTTTTTCTGTTCTTGGTATTATATGAAGAATATACTCTGTCAAGTGGATGAAGAAGGGTAAAAAACTGGCTTACCCGCAGATCTCTTTCATGGGCACTCAGGGCAGGACCCACCACGTGCTACCATGCTTTTGATCTGATTTAAAGCACATATTTCCTCTTACTGCCTACAATTAAGCCAAATTCACTTCTGTTTTCATTGTGACTGATAAAGTGCCATGTATCTGCCTTCTGACCACTACTGAACCCTAGTAGAAACAGAGCTTAGAAGGAAGCAGGAATTGTAACTTGCAGATGTTGGCTAAAGTGGGCGTCTACAGAGTCATTTCTAGTGACCTACAGTATACTTGTCTGGTGATATGTCAATAATTAAAGACAACATTTTGAAAAAATAACTACTGGAGCTGGAGTAAAAGAACACCACACAATACTAATAAAATAACCAAAATTCAGTGACCAACATTACCAGTCATCAGTGGATTAATTGAGATGGTGATGTAATAAGGGACTCTACAGCAATCACATTTGAAATAGGGCAATGGCTTAGCTGCTCATTGGAGCTAAGGAGCACTTTATCAAATACATAAAAAATGATGTTATGTTAGGTTAATAATACTTATATAGCGCACAAATACCACTGGTCTCTAGGTGCTTGCCCAAGGGTTATGATAACATGTTACTACCGATATTGATGAGATAAGAAGTATTAATCACTTCTGAAAGCTTGTTAAAATAGGGACGTTTTCCATCTCTTGCGAAAGGGAAGAAGAGAAGTCTATTGCCTCAAACCTTCCAGAAGTCCATTCCAGATCTGTGGCATCATAATAGAAAATGCCTGACCACCCAAAGTAGTTTTCTTGAAGCGTGGGCAGGTCAGCAAAAACGCCTCAGAGGAGCGTAGACAGCATCCAGGCACATATTGCCTTTGCCATTTCTTAATATAAGATGGAACTGTGTCATGCAGCATCTTATGTGCAATGCACAGGCCTTTGAATATGGCCCTCCGTTTGACTGGCAACCAATGCAGTTGTTGCAACAGTGGTGTAGCATGCGCCCGTCTTGGTAGCTTGAACACTAGTCTTGCTGCATCATTCCTAACCATCTGAACCTTACCCAACCGCTTATTGAGGAGGCCACTCTCTACAGGGCATTACCATAAGCTAGCCATGTCATGATCAATGCAGCCACCACTGTTAGCATAGTAGCAAACAAGAGGATGAGATACAGTTTCCAGAACTGCCTCAAGAGACCTGTGCAACTCCTGCACACTGTTGTCACCTGCTTAGCCATTGACATGATATTATCCAGCTTAGTACCGAGACCTTTCACTACTGGCATGGAGCCTGGGGCGGGCCTTAACTCCCAGAGCCGAAACACATCTCTCAATCGACTCCCTTTCATAGTGATTTCAAAAAATGAAAAAGCAGCCGGGTTGTGAGAAACTGCACCACCTAGGCTAGTCACAAATTGTATGAATATTGCCAGCCTCAAGTGATCAGCTGCCACTTGATCACAAATACTAACATGAATAGAGGGTGGATGAGAGGCAATATTAAAACACAGAGTATAGTGAAGTAAAGAGGTTTGAGAGACAATATGTATTTGTTTGTTTGAAGTCTTTTTCTTTTATTTCAAATGCCCTTGGTTTGCATCTTTATGGACAGCCAACGCGTTTCGCCCAAAACAGAGGGCTTCTTCAGGGCAAGGAGTAATGCTGACTATGTCGTGCCAGGATAAGTCTGTGGCCAGTGAAGCGCATATGTGCTAGGACGAGAAAAAAGTAAACTCAGGCTCAAGGGACCGCCTAAACTCCCTTAGTTCGTGTGGAGTATAGGAAAAGGCATCTTTAAGGCGTTGTGAGTTTTTGAGCAAGTTGAAAGTATAGAGCGATACGATCCGTGTCTGGCTGGCGTACGAGTCTCTGCGGTGTAACCAACATGATGACAAAGACTTCAAACAAACGAATACTTATTGTCTCTCAAACCTGTTTACTTCACTATACTCTGTGTTTTAATATTGCCTCTCATCCGCCCTCTATTTCTTTCATAGTGATAGCTAGAACATAGGTTTTATCAGGATTCACTTTCGGTGCATTAGCTGTCATCCAGTTCACAGTGAACTGCAGAATATTCTGAATGTTCAACTATGCATGTGTGGAACTCTCGATCCGTGAGACCAATTGAGTGTCATCTGCGTAGTTGAACAGTTGCCAATCTAACTGTGCTAATACTGCAATCCGAGGGTATAAATAAATATTGAACAGCAGTGGGGATAGTGCAGATCCCTGGGGAAACCCACAAGAGAGCACCCTCTCTCTAGAGACATGCCCACCCATCTGCACCCTCTGTGACCGGTCATCCAGAAATGATGAAATCCACAGGAGTACGGACCCTGTAATACTGCACGGTATTTACCTGTACAGGAGCACTTGATGGTCTACCTTATTAAATGCTGCCTACGGTCCAGCAAGATCAACACAGAGGACCTGTTCATATCATCCGCCACTCTAAGTTCATCCACTAAACAGTATATAACTACTCCTGAAATTTTTTAATTGGGTTGGATTATACACATTGTCCTAGAGTTAAATCTGGCATATTTGGCATGTTTTTCCCCTATCTTTTGCTTCTGACTTCCTGTTTTTAACTGTGTGCCGCGTTTCGTTTTTACTTGTTTTAGAGCTCTCTGCACTTTACCACTGATGATCAGTGCTAAAGTGCAAGTGCTCGCTGTATAAATTGTGATTGTAATTGGTTATCCATGATTGGCATATTTTAATTACTGATAATACCCAAGATAAGTGCTCTGGAATTTGGGCTCCCTGAGCTCAGAATTTAAAAATACAGCTCTCAGTAAAGGTGCTATTTAAATTGTGTGTTTGGAAATGCCACTTTTAGAAAGTTTGGATTTTCTTGTTTTACCATTGTGTGTCTCTACCTGCCTGTGGAATTTAGGTCTGGTTTAGACTGTCAGTTGGGCTGTTTGTGCATTCACTCCAGACAGTCACACAGAGGGAGCTGAGGTGTGCCCTGCATATCCTGATGGTCCATCACCAGGCCGGGGGGCCTTCCTGAGCTAGAGTGGTGGGAGGAGTTGTCACTAACACCTGAATAGGGTTGTGCCTGGCCTCTCACAATGTTGTCTTCACCCCCCTGTACTGTATCTGGAGCCAGGTCAGAGCAAGGCAGGATAAGTGCAATACAAAGACTTTTCTTTGAAGTATGCCTACTTGGAAGGCCAAATGGGGTATAAGTATTGGACCTGTAACTCTAGACTTTTAGAAAACTTCTGGACTGAGGACCCTGCCAGAAGACTAGCTGAAGAGCTGTCAGGGAGAGTACTGCCTCTTTCCTGTGTGTTGAATTGCTAGGTTGGCCTGCAATTGCTGCTTCTGTCTGTGGGCAGTGAAAGAACTGGACTTTGCTTTCTTGTATCCTGCTTTTCCAAGGTTCTCCAAGGGCTTGTGTGTGCTTGGCTCCTGTTGGAAGTCTTGGGGACATCAAAGACTTCATTTGCAGCATCTCTGAACTCCACTGCTGGGAGTTCTGACCTGCCAATTGGAGCCACCTCTAGTTCTGGGCCTTGGGAGGGGGTTCTGCTGCATCAAGACGTGAAAATCCATGCATCGCCCTTCCAGTGCTGTTTTCCTGCTGCAAGCTTGTCGTGCGGTTGAAAAACTAATGCATCACCACTGTGTGGCAGAAAAGATCAACACAGCACCCGTCTGTGGCTAGAAGAACCGCCGCAGCCCAAGTCCAGAGCACCGAGTCTCCGACTTCCAAGCCACCCACTCCGGCTCCGACGCAGGTCTTGCTGTGCGTCTGAAGGAATCGACGCATCTCCTGTTTCGCCACTGCCGCATCGACTCTAGCACGTCTGGATTTTCCACGCATCGCACCTGTGCACCTAGTCTACATTAATGCTGGGCTTCAGTAAGGAACCAAGGTCATGTGTCCGTAGAATCAACACATCACCTTCCCTGGTAGAAGGAAAGCAATGCATCACCTCCCCTGGTAGTAGGAAACTGATGCATCACCTCCTCTCTCAGTAAGGAACCAACGCATTACATCCCCTGGGTAGCAGCAAGGACCTGACGCATCACCTCCTCTGGAACAACAAACTGACGCATCACCTTCCATGCGAGTAAGTAACTGGCGCATCACCTTACATGCACATAAGGAACAGATGCATCGCTTTGCTTTCTGGTGCCTCACCTCCACTGCATCTGTTTTCATCTTGTCATTTTGATGCATCCCAGGTACTTTGTTCAAAAAGTGACGCATCCATAGTTTTATATGGAATGAACTGTTTTAAACCCTTTTAAATTGATATCTTGATCTGTGTATGTTGGATTTTTGTGTTTATCTACAAATGCTTTAACCATTGCCTCCGAGATAAGCCTGGCTGCTTGTGCCAAGCTTCCAAAAGTGCGAACGGGGGTTATTTAAGCTGTGTAGGGTCCCTACTTGGACAGGGTGCAAGCCTCTGCCAACTAGAGAACCCCATTTCTAACACCAAGCAACTCGGAAGGGAGTGGGAGGGACAGGATGCAAGTAAAAAAAAAATTACCTCTGAAAGCGGGACCATTGGAAGGACACGGACACACAGTAGGCAAGAAAGCAGTACCTCTGCCATGCCACAAGAGGAGGGACTAACAGATGAGGAGGCAGTAAAGCCGTCACGCGCTGACCGAACAGAAGCAAGAACTGAGAGAGACGATGAACCAACCAATGGTAAGCAATAGATGAACTCCAAACCTCCTGTAGGTAAACAAAATGTCTCAGGCAAAACCTAAGTACGACCTCGAAATTCTCCAGTGAGATTAAAAAGCCATGCCAGCCTTATATAAACTCCATAGGTGGACACTCATACCTCTATAAGCCGATAGACAGTTTTGAGGCATAGCTTTGACCATTGTCATTTAAAAATTACTTCTACACGGACACATATTACCACTCCTTATTATGTGTGAATACAAAGTGAGCAGTGCTTAATTTGAGCTGGTGGTGCCCCGACAATCATTTTAAGGGACCAGCACTTAATTTTCTGTCTCAAACGTTAACCCAGCCAGAGTAAAAGGGAGAAAAACAAACACCAACAGAGGAAAAGAGGAGGATGAGAAAGACTAGAAAACAGAGACAACGAGAAAAGGAGGGATGGAAATGAACCTGGAGGTATGAAATAAAAGGACAGGGAGTGCATGGCGGTGGAATGAAGAGGCATGAGATGGAATCCAGTCTACCAGCTGGTACTTATTATATTACAAACTAAACACCGAGAGAATGCAAGGTGTACCAGGAGTACAGGAATTCTTTACAACATATGAATACCTCACGGCGTGAAATGGTGTGGCAGAGAGGCACTTGCTATAGAGGTGACACTGGTAAACAGGATTTTAAATCGAATATATACATCAGTATCGATGTAGAATATTGAATTAACCGTTCTACACTCTGTTCTTTCTGCCCTTAGCACCTGGATAATAACTGTTTCATAATGTACGACTTAAATAGACATAGAAAACTGAGACCCTGCATTTTTTGCGCTTCCTTTACGGTGACACAGTATACAACATACATCGCCGTGACGGCATCGCCTCTTCCGTGCAGAAACGAGAGCATCGGTACCTGTCAGGAAATATTTTAGTTATGTCCATTTGCTCTCGAGTTGTCGTCTCACTTTATAACATTACCATTGCGCGGGAGTTGTTTGTTTTGCTGACGTCATTAAGGTGCTATGTTTATTTTATTGAACCACCAAAGCTGCAGTGGGTCATCGAAGTGGAACAAGAGAGAGGCACACATTTATATCCTTTCTTCTTTGTGTTCCTCAAGAGAAAAGCAATTTTAACATAGGATTTGTTCTACCATTAACTGATTAATTAATGTGGGGCACAATTTCAGTCAACGTGGGGGACAAATTGAATTTCTTACATAGAAAATACATCAATTTGGATTTGCCAGGCCCCCTGGCTCGCCCTTCGGTGTGTCAAGCTCTGCGCCTAATGTGCCCATTCTTAAGGGCATGAAGGCCGATGCAGGGGAAGCTAAACAGAGCTCTTTGAGGCCAGTTAACTTGGTACCTTTGCACTTCCGCAGCCCGTCACCTACGTAAAGGAGTTGTTGAGAGTCAAAGGGTGAGGACAAGTATTGCACAGGTGATGTCGACGGGGTCAAATGGTGCGTGATGTCTATTCTGCTATCCATTGCATTTTGTTTTAATTAGCAACCACAATATCAATGCATATCACCCCGTACAATAAAACAATGGCGCCCAACCCACTGAGCTATTCGCAGTCTTACCTAGCCTCCAGTACACTCCTCCGGTCAGATGCAACATTTGAAAAATAAAAAATAATAGCAATAATGGTTTCCAAAATTGGTTAGCACTAAATATCCCCAACAACTCAGACATTGAACTATTTTTGAAATATTTTTTTCTTGACGTCTGGCCAGGGTAGGAAAGTTGGACATTTTCCATCACTGTTCCTTTCCTGTGTATAGTACTGTTAACGACTTCAGAGCCGACTGGAAATGCCTGTGTATATAAGAGAACAATTCAACATTATACATCATTCCAACATAAATTTAAAAAAGGGAGTACCCTTTAAGCACAATACCCATTTCAAAGCTATAATTGTCTAACTTTATCACTGAAGCAGCTAAGAGTGAATTCATAGCAAGGGGTTACAGAGCATGCTAAAACTGAAAACCTTACAGTGTTTCCAAATGTTCTAGTTCTTTCATCATGAAGAGGAAAATAACACTTGTGAAACTGTTGCAGCTCAAATTGAACGTCCCCTAAACGGTCGTGCATTATTAGGTCTCGCCTGACCCAGCGCATGCGCTGGTCTGGTGAGACTTATTGAGAGGGCTCCAAAAAGTGCTACCAGGCCAGCCTAGAGCTACAGTGCATGTGCGCGGGCGCGCGCGCCACTTTTACCGCGATTACTTTCACTTTCGCGGCCGCACGGCGCTTTGATGTTTGATCGCGATCACTTTCACTTTTGCGGCCGCTTGGCATAGCCAATAGGACCTTATAAGTGTTTAGTTATGCAACTGTTGCATGGCTAAATAAACACTTATAAGGTCCCAAAGGCGAGACCTATTGGCATGCCAATGCTTGTTTTTTATATGGGACAAAGAAAACGGAAAGCCAGGAATACCTCAACATGCAGCAAATCCACCAGGTAGCACTTGTAGCCAGATAGGGGCGTTTGTAACCTAAAGAATCGTCTAAGGTAATGTAGACTGAACAAGTTTATCATATATAGATTGGTAAGTACAAAGCCAGCATCAATGTTGTTATAGGAGATGTGATGGGCATGGCATGCATGAGTTTGTATCATGTGCGTGTCTGCAGTTGTGGCAGTGCATGTATGTGTGGTGTGTGTGTGTGTGCCCCCTCACTTGCAGTTACCTCACCAGTGGCCCACTGAGTCATGATCTGACGGCTACATCTCAGTCAGGTACCACCATACTGGCACCACTTCTGGCTTGATGGAAGCGCCACTGGTACAATGATGTGAATTCATGGCGTATTGAGAGCATCCATGGCAGGAGATCGCCCACTGTTGGCATCATGGTGGTCGAAATGCTTGGGATATATTAGGCATGCCTTTTGGGTCATACACATGTAATTTGAGATCTATGCACAAGAGACACACTGATGGCTGGGGATCAAACTTTTATTTCCTAAAAAAATAAAAATCTAGAATTTAGAGACAAAAGAATGTTTTCGTGAAAATGGCAGGCTTTTATTCGTGAAATTGCATTTATTCATACAAAATGAAAAAAACGTGTGTTTATCTAAAAATTAAAACTAGTTTTGAGGAAAAAAAGTGATAGTAATTTATGCTAAGTTGAGGGGACGTGTTGCTGATATTTCCTTGTTGCCATAGTGTACCTCAAGCGGTGGCAGTTATTTCATGACTGGTGAAGGCATTTCCTCATATATAGAGATTAACCATTTTATATCATTTTGGTTGCTGCTGTATGCGTTTTTAAGATCCATCCATCTCAGTGTCAGGAAGTGGGACTGGAGATGGTGCTTACTGCTCTGCGTGGCCCATGCTTGTGGAGGCAGCACTGCAAATCCTCTCATGATGGGTACCCTGCAACAAAGGAAAGTCTGGTGGTCATCACAGAGTGCTGGTGCTGCCTGGACTGAAGCTGCATGCAGATGATGCACACCACAGGATCATACTAGCAGTGAACTATAGTTCGCTGGTCGCCACAAACTCTTGCTGTTTCCAGAAAGACAGCAGCAGTCTTGAAAGGTCAGGCATAACGTCCCCCCATGGTTCACAATGTCCTTTGCTAGATAATCATTCTACTGTGAAGTGCGGGAGGATGGAGACAGGGCTGCCTTGAGGAATTCATTGAGGAACTTGTGAGCAAAGGGATGCTGATTGTTTCTTCCTGCACGTTGCCATTTGGTAGATGGTAAGGATGAGGGGTTAGACTGCAGTTTCTGTTTTTTTTGGTGACTAAGTGTCTAAGCAGGGCTTGCCCTTTTACCTGTCCCTGATTACAACTGCAGTAATGTTGATGACAGCAAGGTGCAGAGATCTCACCCTCCATGGTGTCCTTGTTTTGGATAAGCCTCCTTGGAGCTACCATCATTGCTACCTGTTTTGAAAGCCACTACCTTGCACAAAGACTGAATTGGATGAACAGTCTGAAAATGGTGCTTGAAAGAGAATGAACACATAACACCAGGTTGAGGTGTGGCCGCTTGTCCATGAACATTGGGTACAACCAGTGTAATCCAAAGAAAAAAGAAATGAAAGGATTACTGGTTTGATACTAAAATACACACTTTTCCATTTTTTTGGCAGCAGCAATATTTCTAAGGTCCAGTCAGCTACAGGTGGCAGGGTTCTTGCCGAGTTCTGTCTGCAGCGGTTCAGTTCCTGGTCCAGCAGTGGTCTTCTCCCATCTTCTTCTTTGGTCCGTCGAATCTGAGGAACAAGGTTCAGGAAAGCCATTAAATACTAAATGTAAGGGTGGTACTGAGGTCAGGGGTAGTAGCCAATGGCTAATGTCCTCTAGGGTAACTACACCCTGTGGGTGCCCCCTCCCTTTGGGGAGTAAGTAAGTAATTTATTTTAGCATAGTTACTTAAAACCATTGCTATACAAAATAGATTAAGAGCAAAGAATAATAAAAGTACAATTCTAATAAAATTAGAATAAAACATTCACATTTCCTAAGTTCGAATGTACGCAACTTCATGAGCAATAAAGTTTTTAAAAGGGTAATTCAAGTTTATGTTTATAGGATATTTCTTCTTTCCCGATATCCTCATGAGCTCATGGGGTCAGTAATGTCAATCGACAAAGCAATGTTAAATCAATAATACAGGGACCGTTATAGATTGATTTTTGGCATCTTTTTTCCCACTGCCTTCAGAAATTTTACAAAGCTGCAGTTCAATCGAGGGTCATGGGGAGAAAAGCAAGCAAGAACTGCCTTCCTTCGTGTGCGGATCCCTTGCTGATTGAAGTGGTGTATCAACAAGTGTTTCCGTTCATCACGTAGTTTCTCGCAAGAACATATCAAGTGCAGCATGTCCTCTTGCCCCAAGCCACATAGCCGACAGAGGGGATCAGCTTTTATTTTAATCCAGTTTGGAAGGTTTTGAATGCAGGGTAACAGGCCCAGCCTGTGCTTTAAGAAGCACATTTTGACGGATTTGGAGTATCCCTCGCCAAAATAGCTCTGTGGTGCCTTCGTTGTATACGAGTGTAGGGTCAGCCAGCCATGCGTTCTTTTAGAGAGGGCTGCCTTATCTTGGACCCATGATAGTTGTTTGATCGATTTCTTGACCAATTTTTTGAATGTTATATGATTTACTGGTGTATCCCAGAGCTGCTCTAATCCCGTGTTCGTCAGACTTTTCCCTAGGAACTTAGCTGCTGCTGAGGACGGGTATTGCGCTAACTCCATCCACAAATGTTCATTTAATGTTCCTTGTTTCGATTTCCTCACTTTGTCCCAGGCTATCATGTAGGTTCCCTGCCTTGCCAGGAGCTGTTGATCGATGCCGAATTCGAGCCTGATTTGAGCTGGTGAGGTTTGCTTGGGCAGGCTGAAGATGATTCTATAGGCAGCTGTTATTGTGTTATCAAGGATCTTGGCGTCCCTTCCTTTAAGTGCCTTGCTCCCGTAGGTAATTGTTGGGAGAAGTTTAGCGTGGATTACTTGCATCAAGGGCAGAAGAGAGGGGCCAGAAAGTTTGCGATTTAGAGACTTCAGCGAGATTGCCAAAGATAGCCCTTTCCCTCGTATACTTGTTCTCTGGGCAGAGAACTGTCCACCGTTGTCGATCTTCACTCCTAAGTATTTATATATTGGGGTATCTCCAATTCTTGTCTTGTCCCAGTACCATGATTTTAATTTCCTTTTTTTCTTGCTGATGGTCATTGTCTGGGTTTTCTCAAGATTTATTGTAAGCTCATTTTTATTTGAGTAGCCTTGTGTTGCATTCAGGAGGTGCTGAAGTCCTACCTTGGTATAGCTTATAAGGACGATATCGTCAGCATATAGTAGACAAGGTAGTTGCAGTCCTCCTAGCTTAGGAGCGTGGGAGTTGCAACCGTTTAAAATGGGGACAAGATCGCTAAGCAACAGGTTAAATAGGGTGGGGGCCAGGACGCAGCCTTGTTTCAGGCCCTCGTTGGTCGGTATGCGCCTGGACAAAACGGATCCATCCCCCACCTTTATCTGTACCCAGGTCTCTGTATGGAGGTTAATTAGCAGGTCCAAAAGGGGTCTCGATATCCCCCAATCGTTAAGTTTAGACCATAAGAGGTTCCGGTTTATGTGGTCAAAAGCGGCCTTGTAGTCATTGAAGCAGAAGTGAATGGGCTTTTATTAGATTCTGCCTTGTCTATTAGCATGCCCATGCTCAAAATGTTAGTCATTGTGCCTACTGCTTTGGCGAAACCTGTCTGGTTGGCCGGGATTAAGGATCTCACTGTTGCCCAGGCCATCAGCTCTTCTAGAAGGATACCTGCAAAATATTTTGCCTCGTTGTCGATTAAAGCCACCAATCGATAGTTTTGAGGGGAAGCCTTGTCTCCTGCCTTATAAATTGGGGAGATAATTGAGCCCTTCCAGGAGCTTGGCAGGATGTTGAAATGTCTTATCTCCAAAAAGAGGGGTTCCAGGGCTGCTGCCCAGCCTACCAATCTTGTTTGTAGAGAATTGGCGGGATTCCATTCGGCCCTGGTGCTCCCTCACTTCTTCCCTTCTTAATTAGGCGCTGAATGGTATTTTGTAAGTTCGGCAGATTCTCTCTTTCGCTCGGAATGTGCCATTCTGTAGAGCTTATATCATTGCTCGTTTGAAGTTTTTTGTGAGTAGCAAACTCGTAGTCCTGGTTATTTCCCGCAGCCTTTGGGGAGAGGGGCACATCCCTGTTCCTATTGGGCCTAATTCTCCAATTCAAGATGGAGAATTTGTAGGAGAGGAGTTCTCCTCAGCTCCTGGTGACCCTAGGAATGTGCCAGGCTAAGGTGGGCAGTCATACTCTGCTTACTAATGTTCCCGCCTGCCCTACCACCAAACGTGGGGTCTGGACAGGGGGGCGAGCATCACCACTAGTTGTAGCTGCCCAAATCTGCACATCACAAGGTGAGAACCTTTAAGGCTCACTGCCAAGTGTTGCTGTTCCTGCCAGGGGGAGGGGTGGAGCCCCTCTACCCAGAGCATGCTTTTTTTTCTGACCTCCAAGAGCACAAAGGATCTCACCCCATGAGGTCAGAAACATGTCTGGTGGTAACTGCCTGGTGGGGACCAGTCAGCCTGTACACTAGAGGACGGTCGTTTTTCAGGGGGCATCTTTAAGATGCCCTCTGAGTGCATTTTATAATAAATCCATCACTGGCATCAGTGCAGGTTTATTATGCTGAGATGTTTGAGACTAAACTTCCCAGTCTTTGATAAAGCCATCATGGAGTTGTGGAGATTGTGGTGGCAAACTCCCAGCCCATGTACTCAAAATGGCTTCACTGTACTTACAATGTTTGTGAATGGCACAGATGCCATAGGGGCATATTGCTTGTGCCGCTATGCTCTCATCTGTGGCATGGTGCACCCTGCCTTAGGGCTGTGAGGCCTGCTAGTGGGGTGACTTACGCATACCACAGGCAGTGTTGGGGAGCATGGCACACAGAGAGGTGTGCCATGTTGACTTTTCACTTTGATCTGCACCAAAACATGCAGCCTGCATTGGCAGTGTGTGTGTGTTAAAGTGCGGGGTCTCAGAGGGTGGCATGATACATGCTGCAGCCCTCAGATGCCCTCTCTGGTCACCAGGCCGTTTAGTACCAGGAGTACCTTTCACAAGGGACTTACATGTGGCCCAGAGGTGCACCAATTGTGGAGACAAAGGTACAGTTTTGGGTAAGAACACAGGCCATGTAAACCTTATTGGAAGGGGCCCAGGGCACACTCAGTCAAGTTAGCATCAATTATCTGGCAAAAAGTTAGCGAGTAACTATACAAAAAGGGGCACTTTCCTACAGGGAGTGTTTGTTTACCAATACACACATCATGTTACCTGTTAAGTTATGTCATTTCATGTCATGTAATGTCATGCTATGTCATGTTACGTTATGTTATGTGCTTTTGTCTCCAACACTATGTCCCTGCTCGCACTCACTACCCACAGATTTTAGTGTGGAGCAATTGTATTTATCCCATTTTGCTGAGCCACAGTAGAATGGACTCCAGAAGGCGAATGACTTCAACCACCACAGTTGTGGCCCAATAGTCCCTGTCTGTCCTGTGGCTCCTCCAGATAAGTTTTCACAACTGAGATGGATGTTGCTTCTGCCTAGGCTTTAACCTAGCCACCGTCCAGCTATTACTCCACATGGCTACCAGCAGTAAGGCTCTTGATTACATAGCTAGTCCGGAAAAGGTTGGTAGACTGCAAAGGCTTTTGAGGATATCAGCATGGCGGTACAAGCACTGCTATGCTTATGTCCCTATTTTGCTTGGTAGCCCAGCAGGGTCACCAGGCATAAACCTTTAATCTGAAATCCCTGCTCCCTAGTGAATTCTGAGGATTGGCTCACTGTCATGCATGCACCTATTGTGGGGGGAATCATAGGGATTTCCTAAAGCCAGGCACCCCAAGGCGGTATGATAACCCTTAGGTTCCATGTTCCTCAAAGTTGTTGAATGTTTTCTCAGCATAATTAGAGAGTTCTGCTACAGCAGCTTTGAGCTGGTGGTTTTAATATATTGTGTGCTACCTGGATTACTGACTGACTGAAATATTTTTGGGTGATGAAGCCAAACTGGCCTATGTTTATATTTCAAAGTCTTAGTTGATTTAGCTAATATTTGCGTAAATATCTAAAGGTTTGTTTTAATTTGGGATATTGCCCCCTCATGAAGTGTGTAATAGTGGGTCATTTCTGAGTTGCTATTTCTTTCTGTTAGAGGTTTGTGAAGATTCAAGACTTCACAAACTTTAAAAAGTTGTCAAAGGCTGTAAAGTTTTAAAAAATTTAAACATTTGCGCAAAGGCAGGATTTGTAGGACACAAAAAACCACTTACATTGGAAAATTCTCTTACAACATTTTTTCTTGTGGAATATCTTTCTACAGATCTTTCACCCACAGATGAAGTTGTGCAAAGGTGAAGTTTGTCAACTTCAAATTCTTCACTGGTAAAAGTATAATTTCACAAATCCCTAATAAAATGTGATTAATCAGTATGATTAGGCGTGGTACTAGTCACACTGCAAATTGAAATTTTCATCTGCTTAGTTAATCTGGAATGAAAGTAACATTTTCTTAAACTTTTTTTTTTTATATCAAATTAACCCATATGCTACTCTGCTAAACAGTAGTTTAAGATTTTCTTTATGGAACACTGTGTCTCAATTCAAGCTACGTAGTCGTTTGAAAGTATATCAAATGTGATCTAGGAGGAATACCATTATTAATTTGTACCTGGTCTGAAATTATCTTGTTTCATGAGGTTTTGATGGTTGCTAATAGATGTTTATGGACAACGAAATGTGGTGTGCAAAAGGCCATTACAACTTTTTAATTTGTTTATCAAACTAACATCTGTGTTTTTCTGCATAAACAGCACTGTTGTTAAGTAAATGGAGTTAAGATTAGATGTACGCCCTCTTGTATATGGATCTGATTGGAATCTTTATCTTGTGTCCAGAGCCCTGAATATTGCCTTTGATACATCTAAAATTGTTAGGATGACTTTTCCTCCTCGTTGATTTTAGGGTATTAATTATTAATTATACATCCCTCTTGTTTCTTTTTTTTCCTACCATAGAACACATAATTATATTATTAATTGTTTCCAAGCGAACAAGCTTTTAATTAATCACACAAGTTATCAATACTGGGGAATTATCATATCTTTCCAATGATCATGTCATTTAGCAGGTCAGAAGTGATTCTAATATTACGCTTTAAGGGGGATGTGATCTTACGTTTCACTGAGATAGCATAGCTCATCTATAAGTGGCTTAGGAGACTCTAAGCATCAATGAGGCTCCTCTTTTGCACAAATTCTAAAAGAAAATTACATATTTACATGGACTATTTCTTAATACTTTGCAGTCTGTCATCTTCAGTCCAGGTTATGGGCCCGTCTCCTTTATATTACAAGGCATCATATGATTAAATGCTAAATATTTAAAGAAAGTGTTGTGATACCAAGAGTGGTGATCATGTCAGAGGAGTTAATGGAAGAAATTATTTGGTTTTGAAAGAAGATGGAGGAGTGAAATAGGCATCTCTGTTTGTAGCAATGTTGAATGTGATTTGTGATATGGATACCAGTACTGAACAGTGGTCGGCAAGTTGACAATATTGGAGAAGGAGTCCAGATAAATTCTTGAGAACTACAGCAAAGTGATTCGTGGGGAAGAGTTGAGTGAGGAAAAAGGATCTCTTGAGATTGTTTCATCTCTGTGATCTGATATAACAAACTAGAAAGGAGGAGTAGTGCAAGAATGGTGGATTTCAGAAATTAAGTCATAGTGCTCAAGGATATCTTCTGGGACTTAGCAATGCCATAACCAATTGAAGTTCATGCCACCTCAGGGACTATCATGCTAATATCAGACCAAGATATTCTCATCCAAATTCAGACTGCGTGGGCCCTCTTGCTTTTTTCTTTCTTTTTGAGCATCCAGGTGATACTATTTTACATTTGGGCTTCTAATCTGCAGATGCGTGCTTTAGGTGCTTTTTTGCAAGGGAAACTAAAGGGTGGAAGTTATGCTTTCCCTCTGTGATAATTGCTTTGATGACTTTACAAAAGAAGCAGACACAGACCCTTCTGGTGTTATTGATATTAGTCTGGGTGATAGGAGGTATTGGTAAAGGTTCCCATTTGGCTGCCTTGTCTTATGTGTCAATTTTGAAAAATAATCACCACGGTTTGGTTGGTCAAGTCATCTGTCTAGAAAGGATTTAAGGATTTTAGGAATCTTGATAAAATCATGAACTTTTTCTCAATGAGGTAAACATCTCCGAGAGTCATGGGCACCTGGAACTCAAAGAAAGACTAAGTTCTCCTGGATAAATGCATTTCATAATGTTAGAGAAGAGATTTGGATTTTACAAAGCTCTTTAGTGAATACTGGAAGTTTATTTTATCATGGATTTTCAGGAAAGGGAAAGCTACCAGGTAGTTCTTGCTAATAGATCTGCAGTTGCTGGAGGACCTCTGTTTGATGGACAGTCATTGGTGAAAGAGCTCTTTATTTGAACAGGGGTGAAAAGTGTTAGGTTGAGACCACGTACCCCTTATTACAACAATATGTGGGATGTTAGGAAAGCAGCACGTTTCTGAAACGGCAATTTTATACACATAGATAAAAAAAAATATTGTCTGGAATGTTAAATATTTTATTATGTTTGATGTCATTCAAGAGGATGATTCTTAATTGTAGGGCTTTGGATAGCTCAAATAGGTGTTTCAGGCTGACAGACAGCATTGTCCAAAAAACAGACATACAGCCTGCTAACAAAGTTATGCACAGATATGTGTTGCAAAGTATATCAGTAAATAACAGGATATTGGGCTTGTGGTAACAAAGAAATCTTAAATGTCTTCCTCTTTTCCTCAGTTTCTTTAATATGCCCTGGTTTGGAGCACATTGAATGGAAATTCAAAGGTGTTAAGGGCCTTAGAGCAGGGACTAGAATGAAACATGTCTTTTGTTCAGCTGGCTGGTCTAACGGTTTATATTTTAGAACATTATATGTGAAGTCAACTGACATTAATTCTTTTCGTGCATTTTAAAAGTTATGTTATTTCCTTGTTTCTAGAAATATAATATTTGAAATTTAACCTGCGAACCTGACTCTGGTTTGCAGAAGCAAAGTGTGTGGTGGGCTGGATCCACATTTTTTTGTCCGCAAAAACTGACTTCTATCTTTTCTTCATTTAGTTTCAGCCCACTAGCCCCTGCCAGCCAGCAACCTTGTTGAGGCTTGACATGAGAGCATTAAAATTGTCTTCCGAACCATTGGCACACATTTCAGTTTGTGTGTAAACACCAAGTCCTTTCAAAATGATGATTCACTCTGAGAGAGGCCTGATGTGTACATTAAACAGAAAGGAAAATGTTGATACCAGATGTACCACACAGCTAAATGGCAAGGGTGCAGAGATGAAGAAGCAAATCATCACACGTTGGGGTCTTCCTTGTAGTAAAGAGGTAAATCATTTCAATGCTGGATCAGACTGCTGAATGATACAAGATTTTATATTTCTGCCTTCATTTGTATTGCCCAAAATAAGCTGGGGATCCTGACGCCGCCAGAGAGAGTTAGAACTTCCCATGTCCTTCCTATGCGTCATTCAGTTCAGTTGCCCTATCCATTCTATCAGGAAAGTGACTTCTTGCAAAGATTTAAGCTCTAAATATTGTGTATCCTAGCCGTAACCTATACACCAGGCTCTGTGGTGGATGACAAGATCAGATCATACCGGTCAGTGTGAGCTTTATTTGATACTATCGCCCATCGTAGCAGTTCCTGGCAGCATTTGGATTTATTACTGGGGGTTACTCTGAAGGACTTATTCAGTTAGCAGGTTAGTACTGGTTAACCAGTGAATCCATTATTTAGCACTGATAGAGCAGAGGTTTTCATCTTACATATTTGTGACAAATAGAAAGAAAATAATCGTGACAATACTTTATATAGATGATGACAAATGTGCGTTGAGCTTCACGTTTCTGGAAAATGACAAAATGAAATTCTGATTTAGATACTGCATCGTAAAAGCATGCAGAATGCTAGAATGAGCTTATGATATATTCTATATTTACCAAATAGATGTGAATTTTAACACTTTAATGACATTGATCCTGGGATTAGACAATGTGATAATAAGAAGAACTAAGACATTTTACATGCAAAATTAATGTTCTGTGTGTTAGAAATAAACAGTATGTGTAACGTGTACGCTGAAAATGAAAAAAAGAAAAGTAGGTGCTACAGGGGATTTAGTTAATGTAGCATTTGTGAATCTTTCATCAAACGTTACACATACTGTTTAATTGTGTGTGTTATAATAACATGTATGCAAAAAAGGTTATATGCACTATTTCTATATATGTGTAACAGTGACATTTTGAAAATGATATGAGTACCCTATACTTACATTGGGTTGCGGAGAACATGGCGGCCGGGTAACGGCGGGACATGGGTGCTACCAAAGTCAGGAGTAACTGTTATGTTTTGGGGAGCTAGTTAGAAATAACTAGTCTAGCTTACCTATTGTGCTGGGGTCCTGCTAAAGCCGAGCTGTTGTTGGGAGACTTCGGACCCCTCCTGTAAACCCATTAAGAACAGCTCACGCGGAGTGTCCAGGCGCTTTACATGAGCTGCGCTGGATTGAAGCCGCGCACGGGCATCATAGGGGTCGCGGTGTTGCAGCTCGAACCCCTCCAGGGAGGGTGGGGTGGAGAGAGCTCGGGTAGATTGGGCTGCCACGAGGAGTTCTACGGGAGCAAGGCAGAAGGCAAGGAGCAGGGGATATTTTTAGAGTCACTGTAGAAAAAGAAGGTGAAAGGAAAAGGTGGCAGCCAGCTCGCGAGTGGCAGGAACACTGAGGAGCAGTGAGGAGGAGACCTTTTTGACCAACCCAGTAACTCAGAGGGGCAGAAGGCAGAAACAGATCAAACAGTTGTTCCAGCTCAATCTTTGGAGAAAAAGACAGTGAAGCAGGGAAAGTGCAATAGGTATATGTTTTCTGAAGGGGCACCTTAAGACATTGTTTACTCCAGAACCTAAAGAACAAATATATTAAAGTGTACAGAGGCCACCCTGGGAGAGCAGCCAGTAAAGGGGGGAGGAGGAGGTGGAAGGGGTAAAGGGACAAGAGAAAAAAAGGGGGTGTGAACCAGGGTCAAAAGTAAAAGATTACCCCCTAGCTTTGGACTTTCTTTAAAGTGATGCCGAAAACGCTGATTTTGAAACAGGGAGAAGAAGGAAAACAAAGGGAGCCTCAGGATCATTTAAGGAGGGAAGTTGTAGATTTACATAGTCCGGGATACAACAAGGATATGGAAAAGTTGGGTGGGCCTGACCTAGTTAGTCCAAACAGATTTCAAGCCCTGACAGTAGAGGAAGGTACCAATTCAAAGAGGGTGTACAGAATACAGTAGTAGGAGAAACTGACCCGGAGGTAGGGGAAACAAGCTCTATAGTCCAGGGAGGTGGATCAGCCACTCGAGATGTCGTAAGGAGGGAGACGGAGTCAGCAGAGCTAATTCAAATGTGTACACCACCACAGCAAGTGTCTGAATTGATCCAGGCGTTAACTATGGAAATAAGGACCAGATTTGAGATGTCAGAAAACAATCAAAAAGATATAAGCCTGGCGTGTGATAACCTGGAAAAAAAGTTTGATGATCTTACTGTTAGGACTCAAGTGTTGGAATCCACAGTTAAAGATTTATCCCTGCAAGCATCAAACAAGGAAAGCTTCAGACTTCTTAAAGAAAGCGGGGAGGCATGCAGGAAAAATGTGAGTCTTTAGAAAACAACCAAAGAAGAAACAACTTGATTCTATTGAATATGCCAGAAGGGGCAGAAGGAGATAACCTGAATAAATTTGTAGCAAAACTGATTAAAGATGGGACACAAGTGGATTGCTCTGAGCAGGATATTATTGATGATATTCAGAGGATACACAGAGATCCCTTCAGGTTAAACCCTAATCGTGTAACACCCCGGAAAATTCTAGCGAACTTCCAAACATACAAATTGAAAGAAGATATTCTCTCTAAGGCATTATAATTGAATTCCCTTAAGGTGGCTGGAATACACTTTGAGATAAGGTCAGCTATTTCCCATATTACTGAAAATAACCAATGGGAATTAAGGAAAATGTTGGAACCGCTGAGACAGCTAGTTGCTACGGCACAGTTAAAATTCCCAGCCACACAGCGAGTAATGTACAGAAATAAAATGAGAATTTTAGAAGGGTTGAAGAAGTGGAGTAATTTACGAACTCCATCCCTAGAGCAGACGCCACATAAAGGTCGGTTAGGGGGGGCAATACGTGTATTTTTTTCCTCTTCTCTCCTTTATTGTACCTGCGTTAGTTAGTTAAGTGTGTATTACTTTGTGTCATTTATGGATACATTGATTCACTTATAGGTGGCAGAATATAGGAACAAGTGACATCTCCCTAATCAATTGCATAGCTTTTGTGAAGGTTATCTCTGACTTCGTGGCCCCATAGGCTCAGGGCATGAGGAAGGAAGGAGGGTTCTCTAGGGTTACAGGAGGGGGATAGGTAGTTTCAGGGGTAGGGGCACTGGGTGGGGAGCATATAAGAGAGAAAATACGAAAAATTATTGTCCTCATTTACTAGAAAATGGGTTATGGAGCTTCTGCTTCTTGGAAAAATACAGAATAGAGAATAGGAGGGGAAAAGAGAACAAGAGTAGAGCTACTATCATGGAATGTCAATGGGCTAAGAGTGAAAGGGAGAAAAGAGAAGATCCTGCAGTATCTGAAATCAGCTCAGATCATCATTCTTCAAGACACACATCTAACGGAGGGGAAAATGAAGGAAGTATTTAAAGCGAGAGGTTGGGTGCAAAAGGTGGTGTGCACTTCCCAACAGTTGACGACAAAGGGGGTGGCAATCCTGATAAAGAAAAATCCACATATTATGGTAGGACACAGCACAGTAACAGAGCAGGTAGATGGGCTATTGTGAAGCTTAAAATCTATAACCAAAGGTAAACAGTGGTCGGATATTATGGCCCCAATATCAATGACACAAGACCATTTGGAGGTTGTTGACAGAATTATTGAATTTTACAGATCCTGTCATCCTGGCTGGTGATTTCAATGTTTTTTTGGAAAATGCGTTGGATCGCTTTGTTAGCAGTTGATCAGTTATAAACAGCAGGATGTGGTCATTAATTCAAGTCTCCGTAGTACAACTGAGTCTCTGTGATATATGGGGAGAGAGGATGGGGATCAGGAAGGGCTTTTCATATAATAATAAAAAATACAAACACCAATCGAAAATTTACTTTTTCTTAGTTGACCAAGGGCTCAGAGATTATGCGGAAACAAATCACACATGTGGGGGCCCATTTCTCAGATCATTCGGCCGTTTCTTTGGTCCTATTAGTGTCTACTAGAGTAACACAAAAAAGGTGGATCACAGACCGCATTCTGTTGATAGATGAGGCAACGATGGAAGCTCTTAAAACAGAGTCGTAGGAGTGTTTCGCCAAAAATTTGGATAGTGCGCCAGCGGAAGTAGTATGGGATATATTTAAGGCCTTTTTGAGGGGAAGAATAACTAGTCTGCAAATATTAAAGAGGAAAGAGTTTATCGTGGAAGTATGTTTGTTAGAATGCAGTATTCAACAGCAGGAGCAAAAGCTCTTAGATGGAGTGGGAGAAAGTGAGAAAGCCAATTTACAAACCTCTCTACAAGCCCTAAAAGAGGCTCTGTCCGGCTTAGTAGAAGACAGGCTAAGAAAAAGATGGCAGGCAAGTAAAATCATATCGAATGGGCTGTGGAAAGTTGTTAGCATGGAAAGTGAAGACAGAGCAAGCAAGATCTTTCATTAAAGAAGTTAGGTGTGAGCTAACGGGTAATACTCTTACTGGAAGTAAAGAAATTGAGGAAACCTTTCAAAATTACTTTGGAGCCTTGTATCAAGAGTAGTTGGCAGTTTCTGAGGAAGAAGTTAAGGCATGGCTGCGTCAGGATGTTCCCCAGGGCATGCCTGAAACTAGCAGTATAGCGATAAACAACAATAAAGTTAATATAGAGATAAAAAAAGCAATACAGGTGGGGAAGTCAGGTAAGGCAGCAGGACCAGATGGGTTGCCTTTAGAGTTTTACAAAATGTTGGAGGAGGCCCTCTTACCATATTTGCCAAAGCTGTTTTCTGAATTTTTTGGGAAGGGAGCAGAACTGCCAGCTTCCTAGGATGAGGCTACAGTCATGTTAATTCCGAAGCCAGGGAAGGCTCTGAACTTATGTGAATCTTACAGGCCTATCTCTTTATTAAATTGCGATTACAAGATCTTCGTAAATATTCAGACAGAGATACTTAACGGGGTGGTGGGAGGTCTCCTACATACAGACCAGAAGAAGTTTATATGAAGGAGAGGAATCCGGAAACTAACATATAACCTAATAGGGACAGCAGACATAGCTTCCACCTATGAAGTCTCTCTAGCAGTCATTACACTGGATGCTACTAAAGCTTTTGATTGGGTAAACTGGACTTACCTGCAGGTGATGGTAAAGCTTTACAATCTTGGTAAAGCTTTACAATCTTGGTGGAAACTTCTGCTGGACCCTGGTAATCTCTCCATGCCTTTTAATATCTCAAGAGATATAAGGAGAGGGAGAAGAAGGTGGCTCTATATGCAGATGATTTGTTTGTATTTACATCAGATTTGGAGACAACGGTCCATTTATTAAATTACTCTGGCCATATTGCTGGGTACTCAGTAAACAGGGTAAAAACCCAGGTCATGACCTGGAACTTGGAGTCAAACTCAAATCTATGCAAAAAGGGGATGAGATACCTTTGCATAAAGATTACTCAGAATATTAAGGAACTCCCCGAAATAATTTTCCTCAAGGTATTGAAAGAAGCCAGAAATGTGATGCTAAGCTGGGCCTATCTTCCATTGAGGATTACAGGAAAAGTGAACTTGGTGAAAATTGCAATTCTCCTGAAGTTTACCTTTCTTTTTCAGATGATCCCATTTCTATTTAAGTCTGAATGGTTGCAGAAACTACAAGCTAAAATTAATAGTTTCTAATCGGACTCAAAAGGTCCCTAAATTGCGTGGAAAAAACTATGCAGAAGGTAAAAAAAAGAGGGCTTATGTTTGCCAGATGTAGGTTATTATGCCTGGGCCTTTCTTCTAAGGAATGGAAAGATGTTGTTAACTCAACCAGACAATTCGAATATTGGTAAAATGTTTAGGTGCATGCTGTTAGATATTAAAGAGGGAGAGCAAGGATTTATGTACAAGTTGGGAGACCCCATATACTTCAAATGAATGTGTCTTAAAACTCTACAAAGTAGGGCAGAACTTTGGTTCAAGATTAGAAAGGAGATAAAGCTTACATACTAAAGCATGTGGGTGCCAATATGGAGAGCCCTGGGTTTGCATGAATGGATGAAGGATATCCTTGCTCTCCCATAATGAGAGGCAGGAATGCAGAGATGGGGAGATGTGGTGGAAGAAGGAGATCTTGTAGCTTGGGAGAAAATGGATGAGGCATCCAATTGTAAAATCTGTAGGTTGAAATACTGTCAAATGAAAAGTTAGTTTCAGTCATCGGAGGAGGGGTTAATGTGTGAGATGTCAAAGAAGAAGGAAGTGGCCAGATGGTACTGGTTATTGGTGGAATTGTCAGATGGCGTTTTCAAACTCCCAAGTGACCTGTGGGGAAAGAGCTTGCCGGGGATACAGTTGGAAGACCTATGGCAAGTATCTTTTAACGATCTTTATTACACTGTACATCCCACCAATTTAAGAAGGAACCACGTTTTCCGTCTTCATAGAGTATATTGGACGCTGTACAGATTATCGAAGCTGAGGAAGGGAAGATCGGCAAGCTGTGTAAAATATAACCAGGAGAAAGCAGACGACATTCACATGTTTCTGGAGTGTCCTGTGATTCAGAAATTCTGGGGTGATGTAAGTAGAGATATTTCAGCTATACTGGACACAGAACTCCAGGTAAGTCTGCCTCTGGTATTTTTTGGGGTTTTCATCTGTGCATGCTGACGTAACCAATTATTTATTTATTTTTTATTTGAAAAGTTTTATAAAGCGCGAACAAGACCCTTACGGCTATCAGAGCGCTGTACAGATGTGGCGAAGGCACAAATAAAACACAATTGTACAAATGGTGTAGAAAAATCCACACACTGTCAAACAGAGGGGGGAAAACAATCAAGGTCAGGATTTGGGGAGTTGGGCCGATCCGTACCTAATCATAATTGACCTAGAGCAAGATACCAATAACAGACAAGAATTCAATAAATCAAAACAACAGTGTAAAATAGGAATCAAACTTGTAGATGGGGCATGAGAACAAGTTGATGCTGTAAGTGTTCACTCAAGAATAGCCGATTGACATGTTTCTTGAAAGATGCAGTGGAAGGATTGGATCTGATCTAGAACGGCAGAGCGCTCAAAATTCTTGGAGCAAGTCTGGTGAAAGCAAGATTGTAAGATACTTTCTTTTTGAATTTGGAAGGTTTCAAAAGTAGGGTAGACGTACTTCTTAAGTTCCAACATGAGCCCGACATTTCAATCTTATTTGCCAAGTAAGCCGGGGTGTTGTAGTGTAAGGCTTTATGTGTCAATTAAGCTATCTTGAAGCGTATCTTAGCTTCGATAGACAGCCAATTTAGTTGCAAAAGGTCAGGGGAGATGTGGTCATGTTTTCAGGAGCCAGTGATGAGCCTGGCCGATGCCTTTAGAGTAGCTCTGAGAGGGGCCAAGCTAGCTTTGGGCAGTCCAACAAGGGTCACCAAGCAATATTCCAGTCAAGAGATAACCAAGGATTGTAGAGCAGGCCTGATATCTTCGGGGGAAGGAAAGGCTTTCTTAAGGGTGTTGAGTTGATAGATGTCTCCCCTAGTAGTTATACTGATGTGCGCTTGTATGTTTAGGAATTTGCCCTGGGGATGCCTAATGATTTAGCAGAGTCAACCACATGAGGGGTGCAATTAAGAGCAGTGAGTTGTTTAAGCCAGTCCTGTTTTGGAGCAGAGTGGTTGGGGGAGTAATCAGAAGGGATTTAGTTTTGAGAGTATTTAACAAAAGATGGTTCTGGGCCAACCATTGTTGAGTTGTTGAGAGAGCATCGTTTAGCGTTTTTTCTATGTCCTCTTGAGAGGAAATCTTCAAGTACAGTTGCATGTGATCCGCATACATGTGGTACTGAATGTTAGAATGGTTCAGAATGACGGTCAGTGGTTCCATAAGTAGGTTGAAAAGAATGGGTGAGAGTGCGGATTCTTGCAGAACTCCAATCGTAACAGGAGTACTGGTTGCAAGGGAGTGGTTAACTTTGATTCTTTGTGTGCAGTTATATAAAGAGGCAAACCAATTTAGGACCGGGCCCGTGAGACCCATCTTATGTTGCAGAAGAGCAATCAAGTTTTCATGTTTGATGGTATCAAATGCTGAGGAGAGGTCCAGAAGGATCAGGAGACAAGAGACCTTTTGATCAAGGGATCCCAGGGCATCATCAACAGTGTGCGTTAGTGCTGTTTCAGTACTGTGTCCTGCTCTGAAACCCAACTGGTAGGGGTCAAGGAGTTGACATTTCTCTATGTGGTTGCTTAATTGCAAGTGGACGCATTTCTTGAGCAATTTAGCTAAAGTCATGATGCTGGTGATAGGATGCAACCTGTTAGGATCAGATAAGTTAGAGTTGGGCTTCTTAGGGATGGAAGTGACTTGCCCCGTCTTGAGGCAATTAGGTCTCCTACCCTGTAAGAGAGATTCGTGAATGATCCAGAACCACAGGGGGAGAATGGCCGAGTTGAGATCCTTGAAAAACGTAGCAGGAAGTGGGTCGCAGAAATTGTTGAAAGGTTTAAGGGACGCCATGTTGTGGAGTATCTCCGTGACATCTGGAAGGAGCAAAGAATTCCAAGAGGTGTCATTTTTGACGGAACAACCCAAGGGTAAGGACAACACCAAAGGTTCCGCCAATTCAGCTGATGTGGCGGTGAGGTTAAGATACCAAAAAATGGGAGAGTCAGGTATCAGCTTCAATTCGATTTTCCTTGATTTTTCAGAGAAGTGCTCTGGGAAATCCCCCCCACTAGGAAACAAGGAAAAGGGAGACGCGATAGTGTTGCAGGAGTGGTTAGCTTGTTGCTTGATGATTTCAAGGAGCTTATTGGGTCTATTCATAGCGCCATGCAGCTGAGCCCTGAAGTGGTCTTTTTTAGCGATGTGGATGTGTTTGTTGTAAATACTTCTGTCCTTCCTTAGCTGATAGAGGCTTGTGTGGGAAGGTGTGTCTCTCTGTGAGTCTAAGATTGCGTTTCTCATCATTTAGGGCACCATTAAACCAAGGTTGGGATTCTTTGACTGGAATCCTTTTGAGTTGCTTCGGTGCCATAGTATAAAAACTGTTAGCCATAGTCTTAATGTAGTGATCAGAAAGCTCGTCAAGGTTGGTTATGTTAGGAGGGGGC
The DNA here is from genome assembly GCF_964204655.1 of Triturus cristatus. Lineage (NCBI taxonomy): Eukaryota > Metazoa > Chordata > Amphibia > Caudata > Salamandridae > Triturus > Triturus cristatus. The sequence continues at coordinate 469,600,072 of NC_140590.1, read as the reverse complement.
TGAAGCCTATCTTTGGTGATGGATATTTGGACATTGGTGTTGATGTCTCTCAAATTGCGAGTCAGTTGTTTAGCTTTAAGAGGTTGGCCTTGTCTGCGTGTGACCTTTTCCAAGATGTGGTAGGAAATTTGATGATGATCCGACCAGTCACAGGGTAGGATGTCACCCCGTTGTATGCTATTAGCTTTGGCAATTATAAGGTCGACAGTGGTGCCCTTGTTGTTGGTAGGTCCCTTACAGAATTGGTAGAAGTTAAGATTGTAGAGGAAAGCCTTAAAGGAGCAGACTGAGGGATCATTAGTGTCATTCCAGTGGAGGTTAAAGTCTCCGAGGACTATATGGCAGAGTTGTTCCGAACACGAGCTAATGACCTCCATGATTTGCTCTATGAAGATCAGATTATCACCTGGAGGATGATAAATCGAGTGAAGCACAAAGGTAATATTGCCCCTATTCCAAATTTTGATGAGTATATGCTCACAAGAAGACAGCAAAGCACATTGCAATTGCTTTAAAGTGAGGCTGGAGCGATGAATGCAAGCAACGACCTCCGCTTTAACAAGTAGATCATGTATGATAATGGCATAATCAGGGGGGATTAATATGTCGAGGACAGGGGAGGAGGTATCCTTGAGCCAGGTTTCAGTGAGAATCAGGAGGTCTAAGTCTTGCAAAATGATGAGTTCCGAAATATCCACTACATGTTTCACCGCCGATCTGCAGTTGAGAAGCATCGATTTGATGTTATAGTTGGTAGTGATCCCTTCATGATGAGCTGTAGTTATTTGAAGAAGGTTTCCCTTGTTAACCAATCAATGATTGACACTAGGTTCCTTGTCGAGTCCGAAGTAATAGTGGGGATGCTGGTAGTCGAGTTAGAGGAGGAGGACAGAATCCTCGAGCCACTGTACGAGAGTAGAAGAACAAGAGTGTCGTCCTCTGAAAGCTGTGGCTGGAGCCTGTGGACCTGGAATGGTGGTTAGGGAGAGGCCTAGAACTCCTGCTGGCTCTAAGGGGGGAGTGGATAGAGGACTGATCGTTACCAACATAGGACACTTTCTGTGGATTGTGTTAATCGATCCACTGGGAGGGGTGTGTATTCCAGAGATTCTTCATTTCAAGGAGAACTGTAGAAGGGTCTGCATGATCTCTTTAACAGCAAGGAGATCCTGCTTGAGGTCAGCGATCTTCTCTTCAAGGAAAGGGCAGTTAGTTCCCTCCTCAGCTGACCCAGAGTTAGACGAAGGGTCTGACCTCACTGTGAGAGGGGTATTAGAGGCTAGAGTAAGTCCCTTACCACAATTATAGGGGGAGATAGAATCCAGCATGTGAATAGTTTCTACATCCACCAAGGAGGGAGGATTAGCATGACAGGATTTAAGAATAGGTGCAAGGGGGAGCTGAGCAGATCCTGGACTGGGATTAGTAACGGGCAAGGAGAATTTAACAGAGGTGAAAGGGGATGCACAGAAGGAAGGGGAGGGTGAGTGTGGGTTACAGGTTAAGGGACTGGAGATAGCAGCTACGTCTAAGGCCCTTGAGTTAGTAAAACCTGGGCTTATGATAGGGTTATCATGGTTGTTTGAGCTGGTGTAGTGCCCAGGCCTCCCGTTGCTGGTGATCAAAGAGGGTACAGTGGGAGACAAGGGTGTCATGCGATTTGACGGGAGGAGAGGGGAAAGAGTAGAAGTACTGGGGACAACATCTTGGTGGAATGCACTCAAGTAGGAAATATCATAGCCCAAGTGAGGAAGAATAGGGTTGTCCGGGATAGAGGTGTGGTTTCTATACACATCCTCTGTAATGTTGGAAGGAACAGAGCGGTGAATAGATAAAGATGGGGACACAGAATTGGGGAAATAAGAAGAGTAAGCAACAGATGGTGCAGATTTATTAGAGTGTTCTTAATCCTCATAAAGACAAAGTCAAAGCACTTGAGGTTCAGGTCCGAAGCTTGAATAAGTATGATCTCATTATTGTATAAGGAAATTGTCAGACCTGCCTTAAGGGCAGGGGAGGGAAGTGTGGTTAAACGGAAACAGTGAGGTATTTTGGTCAGTTGTTTGGAACGGAGCTCAGACGTTAGAGACTTTCACCGCTGGGCTCTTCTGTTAGTGAAGAAGATGAGGCCTGTCACCACAGTGCCCTTAGTGGAAATATAAGTGCCCGAGATAAGCGTTTCAGGACAGCGTTTGAGGAGATTGTGTTTGAAGGTCTTTTTCGCATTCTTTGACAGGTTGGGGGGGGGTAGATAATCTTAAGAGAGTTCAGACCTACTTGAGCAAGAGGAGCGATATGTGTGTTGGGCCATGGTGAGGGTAGCAAATTGAAAGAGGAGGTGAAATAAACCAGTATAGAGGAGAACTCTTAGAGATAGAAGAGGGTAAACTAGTCTAAATAGATGGGGCACTTAGAATTTAGATGGAGAAAAAAGTGAAGAAAACAAGTTGGTTTTCTTTTTAATTCTCATGGCGCGAAGAGAGATATGTAGGAAGTGGATTAGTAGTCTGTCACCAACTGAAATAGAGTGGATAAAAGCAGTAACAAACACAATAAGTCTGGATAGAGTACTAGTAAGAAAAAGAAAGCAATTTTGGACTCCCACTCTAAAGTGGTTGGATCATAAAAGAGAGGAGGAAGCTAAGGAAAGGGTTTGGTCCAATGATTATGCCTTCTTATAAATTGGTCTCCTATCGCTCCTGGATGATCTGCAGCTCGGCCTGGTGGCCAGGGCAGAAAAGTAATGGGGAAGTACATGGAACAATAAAATCCTTTTCTATAAGTAAATAGCTCTGGTAGGTGCTAGATCAGGTGGACCCCAGAGTTTGTTTCTAAGGTAAATGAGGAATAAAAAAAAAAAAGGTTATATGTACTATATGTATATATGTGTAAGAGGGACATTTTGAAAATGTTATGAGCACCCTATATTTAAAAAAAACAATTATGATTTGGTTGAAATGTTTAATAACGCATATATTTGAGAGATTAATACTTTATGCAATGCAATGCGAGATTCATATTTTAGCATAATTTCATCGTGAATTAGCTGTATATCATGTAGGCCTCAAATTTTTTATCCTTTCCCAAATGTGAACTCATGAACTGAATAGTCTGAAGTCTATGTGAACTTTTAGCAAAGCTGCCACTTGTGTTCTAATTCTCAATCACTTCCTTTGACATCCAAGGCACAGCTTGACTGTACTCGCAACCAAAACTGTTAAATACTAGAACAGAAGCTTGGGAACGAACTGTCGGAAATTAGAGCGCATGATCTCATTTACTCTCTGAAATATCTTATTGTTCATATGACTAAAATTACAAGGGTTTTAAGGAAGTTACATAACTTGAATTACTTAATTCTTCCGGATTGTATACTTTTTACCTACCACATCATCCTCATTTTATCGAAGACAACCAATGGGACAGAGTGGTCTGACATTCCTGATGATGCCAAGGGGTGTCACCCAGGAACCCATGGAGTATAAGTGCTCAGATTTTGGAAATTAAATTGGCTCACCCATTTTGCAGCATTGAGACAGATAGCTGGACCATCCAAAGACAAGTGAACTGTGACGTAATACTGCGATCTGCTGCCAGCTGGTATGCTAGTGTAGTGGAATCTTTTCGGCTGAAAGGGTTCGCGTCATGCTGATGCGACTTAATGTTACAGCGACGGGCTGAGACAGGTTTCTGTCTTTAATTACCTGGAACTGGTCACTTGGAACTATCTGAACTTTCCCAAGGGTTTGTTTAAGGATCAACTGATTTCCTATTTGGTCCATATAATATACATTATCCAAAACCTCCTTCAGCTGAGGAAGATTTTTACCTTTTTCCTTGGATTTCGCAGAGTTTGATATTGCTTTATTAAACCTATTTAGTTAAATTTAGAATTGTATGCCATTTGTTTTAATGTTCTATACCCTTGAATGAAATACCAAAACTTTGAGATTTAAACTAAACTCTGCTGATTTTGACTCATTATTTGCTTGTGGGTAAATCTTCTGATTGATATTACTTTAAAGTCTGTGCATTGACTTACCCAAACTTTAATGCTTGAGTATAGCAATTATCTTATTCCCGGTCCTCATCTGGCAATTGCTGATCCTCCAAATATCCAGTCCCTTTCAGCACAGAAAAAGATCCATCGGATGTCCAACTGTGTATGATGGTAGACAGAGATTAAATTAATACAATTTAAATACAGATGGTTTTTAAGTTTTGGGCCCAGTGTGTAACGCTACAACAGCACACACTCCGTATAATTATTTGAGGACCCATACAAACTTGATATGCATTTACTTTTTCACTTGAACCCTTTCTCATAAGCTGGCAAATTAGCCCTCCATAGCAGAACTGAGTCTGCTTGATTTTATCTACTTTTTATCCCATGGCCATTAGCTTCACCATCAAATTTTTCTCTTCCTGATGCACAGGAGGGGGGACAGGGAGCTAATAGAAAAAGGAGGTCCAGTACCCGTGCTCCCAAGACATAATCACTGGAGGGTCACTGTTCCTTATGAAGATTGCCAGTCAATCGGCAGTGAAAGTAGTGAAAGGTTGGATACAGAAAGGGAATTCCTCCTATTTGGAGAGTTGCTCTCAAACACCCTTATGGGTGTCATGCTTCATCACTGGGCATTTTGCTCCTCGTGGGGGTGGTGCTGGACCCCATTGGCCCGCGAGAGGGCTCTTTGTCTGAGTTCTTTTAAGAGGAACGCCGCAATGGCGAGTGTGGGTGTGTAGGGATTGGTGCATGTGGGTTAAAAATAATACCATGCTGGTACCTTCCAATGTATTTATTCTTGGGTCCGTGTGGTATAGTTAAAAACAGGTAAAAAAGGAAAAGAACACCCCACTGTCAATGAAGAGGGTGTGATCCTTTTGAGTGAGAAATGAAGGTGATGGGTGGTGAGTTAGGTCTAATAAGGTCGACATGTTTCACGCCTAGATGGTCCCTAGTGGATCCTATGGCGTTTCGTCAGGACCGTGGGTGTTTTTTATCATGAGGAAATCATAATGATACAGTAGTTTGAGAAAGAAACACACAAAACACTCTGTCAAATTACTCTGATTCAGATATGTGGTCTGGGCGGCTCTGCACCCAAAGAAATAAACAAAAAACAAGTTTGTTGAGTATATACTCATGTCGTTAAGAGTGGTGAGTCAATTATCATGTTTGAGCGTTAAGACACCAGCCCGCTAGTAAATTTCATGCGTAATCATGGCGGACTAGGTGAAGCTTCGTACTTATTATAATTCACAGTGTACTTAGGAATGCGCATCTGTGACAAGTAATCGGGCCCCTTGAGGTGAGGGGGTACATGAGCATAAGCCCACTGTGAATAGTTAACACACATAAACACATAAAAACATAACAACATTAAAACACTACCCCAAGTTTTATTCAGGGCAGGTTCCGAGGCGGTGAAAGCAGCTCAAAAGGTTACCTAAAGTGCAAAATAGGGGATGAGAGGGCAATGGAGAGTTCAATAGATTCTGCGAGTGCCCCCTTAGGCGGAGCTTCGCCTCGCCTTTTAAACACATTTTGTGATTTCATGCCACAGGGGACACCATATTCCAATGTTCAGTCTATAAAGACATGTAATCTAGAACTTTAGTCCAACGGTTCATTTCAGCTGAAAAAAGACCTCGGGGAAAAATCTGCGTCTCCACCTCTCCTACTCCTGAGGCTCTGTACCGAATCTACCTCTGAACTATTTCGTCTCCTACTTACCACATTTGCACCTCATGCAACTGCTACTGTTCTACCATTCCACCTTGCTGCGTATTTTACACAGATCCTTGCACCTACTGTAATTATCTTTTATATATCGTCACTATGTATTTTGTATTTTTGTTTTCCTACATACCCCATATGCACTGCTTGTAACTGCTGCTATGCTTCCATATCTAACTCACTGCATATTGTGTATCTTTAAGTACGCCCCACACACCTCATGGAATTGCTACTGTACTAACCCTGTAAAGTGCTCTGATGCCTTCGAGTCAAGTTCACGCTAACACCTGATAAATAAAAATGAATAAATAAATAAAATTACATCTTACAAAATGCACTGGGTTGTCAAATGCATACCTAGACTTGGAAACTGGTGTCGCACAATCCTGATGGTCGGTGCTAGGAATGTCTACTCTTGAACGCCATATACTTGCAGTGCCAAAACACTTAGGGGCAGATTTACAAGACCCTTGTGCCACTTTTGTGTCACTTTTAACATGGGAAAAGTGACGCAAAAGTGGAGCAAGGGGCTTCTAAATCTGCCCCTTAGTCCTTAAATTTGTCTTCATCTTCCTGGACTATAGGACATTGTATGTAGGAAGATAATATTTTAGCACCATTGTGCCCACCGATATACTGTTGTATGTTCACAATAACTGAGGTTACCGGAGTTCGAGAATCCTCAAATTCCCACCCGACCATTAAAGCGACCATTCAGTAAAGCAATAAGAATAGTTCTCTTCACTCTGCACTACATCACTAACCATTACCAACAATAAGCATTTTAGAATGTGGGTTTGTTTCATGCTGTCTGCTTGAGTTTCAAGGCATGCTATGACATCATTCACCAGATTACGCCTTTAAGATGTTGTTGCATGGCTTCTGTTAGAAGTCAATGCTGGCAACCGTAAACCCCCCTCAGCTATGCTATGCTATTTTGCACCTTGATTCTCTATCCTGGAAAAGCCATTGGCCTAAACAACCCTCTTCCCTCACTAGAGCTGCTCTAAACCTAACCCTTAATATGAAGGAAGAACCCAATGGAAGAAATGCTTCCTTTGCTCCAGGGTGACATGGGGCAGAGGGGCTTCAAGAGCAGTGTGTTGCATGGAATTGAAAGTATGGTCTTAAACAGAAAGAAACCAAACGGAACGAACAGTGAAGAGGATAAAGGGGATGAGGGACAGTAAAAAAGCAATGAGACAATATGAAAGAAGAGACTAGAACAACATTATAAATGTAATTCAAATAAAGAAGGGCAACATTAAAACGTAGATTTAATTGCCGACCCTTACTGATTGAGAGAGATCTGCACGAATATGAAATCTGAAGTGAGATTTAAAACTATGGAAAAGCATAGCTATATCCAGGCCATATTCCAATTTTATTTTTGGGTCCATCGCACAAAACGCGAAATGTGAAATCAATATTATGAAACAGATCGGTTGAGATCACCCTTAAAAATAATCCTCATGGCATGAGCTTGGACATTGCACTTGCCTGGTCAGGTTTGAATAATCTAGACCAGTGTGAGAACAACAACAGCACGATTCCTCTCTGATCAATGTGTCCACTGTCAATAGTTTGTAAAGAAAGAGAAAAAATACTCATTATTTCTCCACGTCACATGATATCAACAATAAGATCGTTGTCTGTCAATCGAAGATTTTTTCATCTATCTATAAATCCATGGGTGTTCGATCTTCACGGCCAACTGAGTTACTTATTTATTCTGCAGTGCTTACTCCTTTAACCGTATTCAGTCAACTCTCTGGCTGGTCAAATTTCCATTGATTGCTCATTTATTCTTCTGACATTGAAATTTGCAGCAAGCATGTGTTGATTTATCATGTTTCTCCACAGTAGTTATCAGATAGCAGGTTCTCGTATCCAATCACAATGTTTCAAATATAACTTATAAGCGGTTTATGAATCTTAGTTTGTATTGCATTTTAAACTAGTCTACTTGCCTATCTGAAACCTACTGAGCAACGTTTGTTCAATTTTGTATTTCTGTTTTGGTCATGGGATGACACCACCCACCACAAAAAGGGCTGTCATTTAACAATATAAATATTGATGTCACACATGACAAAGACTGCTTAGCAGCTATGCTGTCACCCACTCTATATCTTGACACAACCTTTCATGTAGGTAGAGGGATCTGTAGCTTCAGGTGAAGAAAAGGAGAAGAGGGAGGAGAAGGAGATACCATGTTACAGTGATTGGGGGGATTACACAGGGGGGATTCTATTCTTGGCAAATTGAAAAGCTGTGCCAGGGCTACAGACGAGCATTCAGCCTTACACAAGCACCAAGGTCAACTGCACAGTCACCAACATGCATCCTGGGGCATCTCTTACCTCTCATATATACCCATAGACCAGTACATCTCTTGACCAAAGTCACCGAGGCTATTTTTACATGCACTTGAGATGGCAGTGGAGCACCCTGGAAGATTAGCCCAAGCAAAATAATGCAGGAGAGGATGGAGATGTGGTACAAAGAGTTACAATTTTCTGATGGAAAGAAAACAGAGATGTGTTCAGTGTTGTAGATGGACTCCCATGATAGTTCCCTTCCTCTTGTATTACTCAGGCTGGCCCAAGGTACCACTTGTGTCGACTTGAACTGTCAGTTTTCCAGGAAAACAAATAAGGACAGAGAATGTCTACAGATTTCAGAGGCTTCTCGACTTATTGGGAAAGTAGATACATATATGCAGGCGATACTTGCAAGAGAAGGACCAGAGACCATGTGTTGTATCACATACATTGGCTCTGGTAACTAATGTAATTTCCGGTGCTGATAATTATTAAGTAAAATTAAGTGGAGCATGCCAGAGGGAGGTGGAGAAGGAAATGAAAACAAAACACAACGGCGCTCCCTCATTACAAGAGTTGTAGTTCTCTTGATGCAGCAACCAAGCACCAGGAAGTCCAGATACCACGATTATTTTGCTGTTGCAATATTACTGCAACATTGTAGCTTTTCCCCCTAAGAATGTGGCATTATAGAGGGTTCAGATGGTGGCTGATGTAGGCCAGTCCCATGTTGTGATGGGCTTTGTCCGCGTGGGTCAGTACCCATGTGTGGGTTAGTACCTTGAATTTGCACCTCTTCTTTACAGGGAGTCAATAGAGAACCTCGAGGTGGGGGTAGTTGTGGGCCCATTGGGGGAGGTCTAGGATGAGTCTGGTTGCAGCATTCTGGATGCCCTGCAATCTGTTGAGGAGGTGTGTGGAGATGCAGTAGTAGAGGACGTTGCAGTAGTTGAGTCTGCTTGTGAGACGGTGCTTATGAAGTTGGTAGGGAGCCACATGAAGGTCTTTCGTAGCATGCACAGAGTGAAGATGCAGACTGACGACACTAAGTTGACCTGGGATTTCATAGTCAGCTTGCTGTCGAGGATGAGGCTGAGACTTCTTGTGTGATCGGACAGGAAGGGTGCATGTCCTAATTCTGCAGGCCACCAGACATTGTTCCAGGGCGTGGAGTTCTGGCCGACGGAGGCAGTAGCCCTTATGGCCTACACTTTAAACATGTTTGCGGTATAGAAAAGCAGTGAGTAGAAAGTCAAGTCTTAGGTATAAATGTTCAAAGTAAATATAGGTAAGAGATAGATGTATATGGGATATCATTTTTTCCAGACAATAAAGGCATGAGGACAACGTGAATGAGTGACTAGATTATATTTTACAATGTTGCATCTTCGTTATTGGTGAACGAAAGATCACTTAAGCACACAGGTATTAAACACAGAAATAGTAATCAAATCTCTCATTCTATACAAACATAAACAGTTAGGAGAGGAGCCCAAAATGTTTTGTCACATTCCAGGGAGATAAGCGTATAATGGCAAGTGCATTTAAAATCACTTTGCATGAAATTAGAACCGGCATACTTTCTAAAGATTGTCGTATTATATCATTAAAAATAGGATTACTAAATTGCTAACTTCTCTCTTTAACAAACTTTCACTAGAGTTCCCATACAACACACACAGCGGTAAAAAAATAATAAAAGAAATACAGGAGCCTTCCGGATTTTGAAAAAGTGGCAACATAAATTAATTATACTGTTGAATGTCTATATTAGATATATATATCTTTAAGAAATCGTTTTTTAAAATAAGTTTCCCTGTGTGACTTTGGTTATCAGGCTTAGAGTCCTCCAAGCAGTTGCTATCCGTTTGTATAGATTCAGCTTACTGTTGAATGTGTACTGTAATTTATATATCAGATGTGCATGGATATTTTCTAAATAAGTTTTTGTTTGTTTGTGTCTGTCATACTTGCAGCTCTGAGGAAGCGGTTTACCGACCGGGAAACGTGCTGTATGTACCACACAAACAGCAGTGAAAGGCTGCACCACGCGAATAACAGCAAATTACCACAAGCGAATTTGAAGTGGATAGATCAAAAGTGAGACTAAGGATTTCTGCAGAGGGCCTTTTGAACAATGTTTAAGTAAAAGGCATGATTATATATGTGTAACTAAAGGACTGAAAATCCTTGAAAGGAAATAAGAGGATTTTTTTTTTGTCAAAATCTTTTTATTGATTTTACACAGATATGCAACATTTGTAGCTCGACCGAGCTCAATTCGCATGCCAGGATCATCAGTCAGCTAAAGATAGTACACAGTTTGTCCACAAGTTCTCCGCATGACTCGTGGTCTTATCCAGTAGCAAAAAGTTCCAACAATATAGTGCCTTACTGGCATAGTTTACATATATGATGTTGCTTCTGCGCTCTACAACAGGAGCTAACAAATTAAACGTGACTTAAAATAACCGAACATTTCCGTGGTGCCACATGCGCAAAACCGTACTGTGGTTGAGGGGAGAGAAGGGCTTGCACTACCCAGAGCCCCACGACCCCATGGAGTCTCCCGCTCAAGGAATAGTGGGGGGATGAACCACCCTCGGGGAGGCCAAAAGAAAGCCTCGGTGTCCCGGCGTCCCTGGAACTCAAGTCTGGGGCCCAATCTATTATGTCTGAAAAATGTGGAAGGCTCGCAACCTAGGCCTGCAGGCAAATAGCGGTAATCCCTCCGACAGGTAACTCACCAGGGGACTCCAGATAAAATCAAAACTCTTACGGGAGTCTTCAATAATACCTGTCATTCGTTCGAGGGCTACGGCGAGCGGTCTCCCTGTGTTTGGTGTTTTAGGCTGGGGTCCCGTATACCCAAGAGTGTGTGTTCTAGGGAAGCGGGGATTGGGTAACCCAGGATTTGTTTGATTTGGGTAAGGATCTCCTTCCAGAAGGGTTGAGTAGAGGGGCAGCCTCACCAAATGTGACGGAAGTCTCCCATGTGCCCACAGCCCCTCCAGCACCTGTCGGAAGTGTTTGGGAAAATGGAGTGTAGTTTCTGGGGATGAAGATACCATTCGTACATGATTATATATTGGGCTTCTCTCAAAAACATGGAGAGAATATATTTAGTAATGCCTTTATAGAAGGACCCCCACTGTTTCTCTGATATGAGAGCTTGTAGCATGTCATCCCAGAACCTTCTTAGGCACCGAACTTGATGTGGACCTGTTGTGAGAAGGATGGAATACAAAAAGGATATGCAGAATTTAGTTGTGGTACCAGTTTGGACAAACCTCTCTATGGGGAGAAAATCCCTGGTCGCGGCTAGCCGCACCTGGGGTTGCTGCACCCATTGTTTTAATTGGTAATAGTGGTATTGTTCTGTAGGCGGTAGCTTAAAAAGGGTAGCTCAGACTGCAAAGGAGCTTATCGCTCCCAACTGGAAGAGATCAGATAACATGAGGCATCCACCCTCTCTTCATTTATCAAAGGGAACTTCTAGAAGCGCTGGAGGGAAGGTGGGGTTGGAATGAATAAGGGTATGGGGGATGGAAAGGTCGTTAACGGCAATGCCTTAGTTTCACTATCCCTCACTTTTAAGGTGGTAGCTGTGGGAATACTCAAATAGGCATTGTTTGGCCTGTCTGGCTTCGGTTTCCAAGGAGGGTTCCAGAAAGTTCTTCCCGCAATCTGCCTCTCCATATGTAGTCAGTGTTTGTCTGATGTCAAATGAGCAGCTATGTAATACAGGAGATAATCAGGGAGGGATAGACCTCCTTCCAGACGTGGCCTTGTCAAGAGTCTTTGTCCATGCCAAATACATTTTGTGGTCATCCTCTGGAGCTCAATGAATAGATCTTTGTCTACTGTGATCGGGAGGCTCAGAAAGAGGTAGAGAAGGCGGGGTAGGGTGTTCATTTTAATGTTTTTACAGGTGGAGCTCCATTTTTTAAAGTCGGTTTGAGCTGTCACAACAAGGGGGGAAAATTAGCTTTGTAGAGGTCTGCTAATTTGAGGGTGATGTTAATAATCAGATAGGTGATTTATTTGCATGCTCACCGAAATGGGGAATTACCCTCAATATCCCTCTGCATTTCTGGGGCATTGATAAATTAAGTAAGAAAGATTTAGAGAGATTAACCTTAAACCCCGACACTTGTTCAAAGTGAGTAAGTTCGGATTGTATAGCCTGAAGGAAAGCACCAAGGTTAGTAATAGGTAACAGGACATCATCCACTAAGAGCGAGATTTTGTGTTCGTCTGGGCCAAAGCTGATGCCACTGATCCCCGGGTTGGATCTTATCCTTGCCACAAGTTCAATGCTTAAGGTGAAGAGCATGGGGGACACAGGGCAGCCCTGTCTTGTGCCTAGAGCAAGGTTGAAGAAATCTGAAGCTACTCCATTTACTAGAACACGTGATCTCGGAGACCCGTAGTTAGCTTTCACCATTCCCAGGTTGCCTCACTAAACCCGAAGCGTCATAGGGTGCGCAATAAGAAGGGCCAATCGACATGATCGAAGGCCTTCTCTGCGTCTAGCGAAAGGAGGGCTGCCGGAATACATTTCCTCTGGACTTTGTCAATTAGGTGGAATACCCTGCGTAAGTTGTCATGAGTCTGGCGACCCTTAATGAAACCCGATTAGTCGGGGTCAATGAGGGTGGGTAAGATATCTTCTAGCCTGCTGGCCAGAATCTTAGAATATACTTTGGAGTCTAAATTCAGCAGTTTTATGGGTCTGTATGAAGCACTTGATTGGGGGTCTTTCCCTGCCTTGGGTATTATCGTGATTAAAGCTTCCCCCATAGATGGAGAAACGTGTTGGGTCGTTGCTATGGCATTAAAGAGGTCTGTGAGGTGTGGAGTTAGTTCGGCTGTGGAAGTTCGATAGAACTGGGCAGTTAGTCCATCAGGACCTGGAGCTTTCAGGTGCTTAAGATCGTCTATTGTCTTTTGGACCTCTTCCTGTGATATGGGTCAACTAAGCTCGTCATTGGTGGTTGGAGAGAGCACCAGTGAGTCCAGATACTGGGATTGGTCTTGTTCTAGTAGGGGATCTGCAGTGTAGAGTGAGCGGTAGAAGTCGCGGAAGGCCTTTGATTATCTGTTTAACGTACTCTTCTTCTTGTTTCACTCTAAGCTGTCAGGCCAACAGAGGGCTTATTTTGTCATTCTCCCCGTATCCCTGGGATTGAAGGTTCAGAATGTTTTTTTCTGCTCTATTGGTATAGTTTGCCTGAAGTTTTCCTTTTAGTGTAGTGACTTTCCCCAGGGATTGAATAGATGGGGAGTCCTTGTGCGTCCTCTCCACCTCTCGCAGGTCCCCCTCCAGTGACAGTCTTTCCTCAGTCTGAAGCTTTTTCAAGGAGGTGGCCAGTGCAATGCATTTTCCCTGTATGAGTGACTTGAAGGCGCCCCAATTGTTCAAGTGGGAGGTATCTGTGGGGTCATTGGTGGCGAAGAAGTGTTTAATAGACTTCCGTAGGTCATCCCGGAGACGCCTATCCGAGCAGAGAATATTAGGAAAGTACCACCTAGCAAGTTTGGAGCATGGAGCCGACCAGTTTAGCAAGATTGCTGGCGGGTAGTGGTCGGAGAGGCTTATCGGGTGTAGATGGGCACTCAAGATTGTCTGTAGGAGTGATTGGCTGGCAAACACATAGTCAATTCCTGAGTAGGATCTGTGGGAGTAGGAGAAAAAAGAGTAATCGTGCATCAGTCCAATTTGTTGCAGAGACGCTTTAAGCGATTTACTAAAAACTCCCCCCGTTGACCTCTGCGAGTGGGTAGTGTCTATTGTGGGGTCCCACATAAAATTCAAGTCTCCCATTAAGATAATGTTCCCCGTTGCAAAGCTCACCAGGGTAGAGAGAAATGTGAGGAGAAATTCCGACTGTCCAGTGTTGGAAGCATAGACCGTAGCTATGGTGCAAGGTCGTCCCATCATAACCCCTCTGACCATCAGGAACCTCCCCGCCTTGTCTGTTTTGATGTCGTGAGGTTGAAAGTGAATCGCAGAATGAAAAAGAGGTGCTACACCATTCTGCTTCGCAGCGTTAGAAGAGCAAAAAATTAGTGGGTAATTTTTGTGTTCAAGCGCTGATCTTCCCCTTTTTTAAGATGAGTTTCTTGTAAGGCTACCAAGCGAGCTTGATGGTCCCTCAGAAACTGCCACAAACGTTGCCGCTTCTTAGGGGAGTTGAGACCTGTTAGAAATGGGATCTCTGGTTGGCTAGGGCTTGCGCCAAAGCCAGGCAGAGACCACCACTCTAAGTCAGGGCTGGGCAGTTACACGCCAAAGATAACCCCTGCTCACCCCCTTGGTAGCTTGGCACGAGCAGTCAGGCTTATCCCGGAGGCAATGTGTAAAGCGTTTGCGCGCGCACACAGCGACAACACCCTAGGCCCACCACAAAAGAAACTCCACGCAAGGTTATATATAACAAAATAGCCTTTGTATTATAATAAATACATTAGATGATAATCACATAATTTACACTGTGCCAACTGGCACTGGGCAGAATTTTACAGGGGACTATTTACACAAGACAGGGCCACATGGACCGGTGTTTAGCCAAAATTTCGAGTTTTAAATTTCGACCTACAATAATATCGTGTTTTTAATATCGTAGGTACAGAATATCGAAGTCAAGAATATCGATGGACAGAATATCGATCCCAAGGTAAGTAATATCGAAGTTAATAATATCGAAGTACTTAATATCGATGTAAGTAATATCGTATGTAAAAATTTCGATGTCAATAATATCGATATTTATTTAGTGTAATGTCATTTAATATGTATTTTATTTGTATGTTAAAGATTATTGTAATGTATTTTAATACATTTAAAAATAAATGTTTAGAGATTTATAATTATTTTACATTTAATTTAGCGTTTTAGTATCAGAGCGGGTTGTGGGTTTATAGGGGAATAGGGTGGGAAGTAATTTAATTATAATTAATGAATTAATATGTATTGTTTAATTGGTATTTATGATTAATTAATTGGTAATTAATTAATAATTGGTAATTAATTGATTAATTAATTGTTAATTAATTATTAATTGTAAAATTATTTTATTAATTGGTTAATTATATACATTATAATTACTTTATTATTAATATTTATTTATTGTTATTGTTAATTAATTAATTGTTAATTAGTAATTAATTGGTGATTTAAGTTTATTAAGTGATTAATTGATAATTAAATTAATTATGTGAATTTTTATGTGTAGTGGGTTGTGGGTTTATAGGGGAATAGGGTGGGAAGTAATGTAATTATAATTAATGAATTAATATGTATTGTTTAATTGGTATTTATGATTAATTAATTGGTAATCAATTAATAATTGGTAATTAATTTGATTAATAGATTAAATAATTTTTAATTAATTATTAATTGTAAAAATAATTTATTATTTGGTTAATTATATAAATTATAATTAGTTTATTAATACTATTTATTTCTTGTTATAGTTAATTAATTAATTGTTAATTAGTAATTAATTGGTGATTTAATTTTATTAAGTGATTAATTGATAATTAAAATTAATTATGTGAATTTTTATGTGTAGTGGGTTGTGGGTTTATAGGGGAATAGGGTTGGATGTAATTAAAATAAAATAAATAATGATATATTTTATTTATTTGTAATTATTATTAATTAATTGTTATTAGTTAGTTAAATATAGTAAATATAAATAATTGATTATTGTATTTTATTTGTTGTTATTGCTAATTAATGTATTGTTAATTAATAATTAATAGGTGAATATTTGTAATTTCGTAGTTAATATGTATTAATTAGTGAATTAATAACTATATTAATTATAAAGAATGTATTATTAATTGTAAATAAGAGATAAATTGATATTTAAATCTATTGTGTATTTTGTATGTGTAGTGTGTTGTGTGTTAAAGGGGGAATAGTGTGGGATGTAATTTAAATTTATTTATTTAAATATTTATTTTACATAATTGGTATTTAATAATAATTATTTTTTTAAAACATTGTTAACATGCAATTTTTTTATAACAAATTATTTAATTGGTTATAATGTTCATAGAATCACTATGCTATCTAGTGCTTTCCCAACTGTTTTACTATCTGGAGTGGGAATAGTAATTTTTACCCCTACGCTATCCAGCGCTTTCCCTACTGTTGCACTCTCTGGAGTTGGAATAGTAATTTTTACCCCTACGCTATCCAGCGCTTTCCCTACTGTTGCACTCTTTGGAGTTGGAATAGTAATTTTTACCCCTACGCTATCCAACCTTTTCTCTACTGTTGCACTGTCTGGAGTGGGAATAGTGAATTTTACCCTTACGCTATCCAACACTTTCCCTACTATTGCACTCTCTGGAGTTGGAATAGTAATTTTTACCCTTACGCTATCCAACACTTTCCCTACTATTGCATTCTCTGGAGTGGGAATAGTAAATTTTACCCTTACGCTATCCAACACTTTCCCTACTATTGCACTCTCTGGAGTTGCAATAGTAATTTTTACCCCTACGCTATCCAACGTTTTCCCTACTGTTGCACTCTTTGGAGTTGGAATAGTTATTTTTACCACTACGCTATCCAATGTTTTTTATACTGTTGCACTCTCTGGAGTGGGAATAGTAAATTTTACCCTTACGCTATCCAACACTTTCCCTACTATTGCACTCTCTGGAGTGGGAATAGTAGATTTTACCCTTACGCTATCCAACACTTTCCCTACTATTGCACTCTCTGGAGTTGGAATAGTAATTTTTACCCCTACGCTATCCAACGTTTTCCCTACTGTTGCACTCTTTGGAGTTGGAATAGTTATTTGTACCCCTACGCTATCCAACGTTTTCCCTACTGTTGCTCTGTCTGGAGTGGGAATAGTTATTTTTACCCTTACGCTATCCAACACTTTCCCTACTATTGCACTCTCTGGAGTGGGAATAGTAATTTTTACCATTACGCTATCCAACACTTTCCCTACTATTGCACTCTCTGGAGTTGGAATAGTAATTTTTACCCCTACGATATCCAACGCTTTCCCTACTGTTGCACTCTTTGGAGTTGGAATAGTAATTTTTACCCCACGCTATCCAATGTTTTCCCTACTGTTGCACTCTCGGGAGTTGGAATAGTTATTTTTACCCCTACGCTATCCAACATTTTCCTTACTGTTGTTTTTGTTGAAGTTGGACTAGTAGTTTTATTGTGTCTGATATTAAATATGTTTTGTAATATTTTAGCTATTGTAATATATAATTAATAATAAAAATTATTCAAATTAAAATTATTGATTATTATTTGCTATATGTAATTATTTAATATTTATTAATGTTATTGTTTTATGTGTATAGATGTATTGGTAATTTAAATAAATATTTAATAATTTATATGTTACAGAAATTATTATTAAAAGTAATTATTAAGTAAGTGTATATATTATATATTATATATATATGTTTCATTAAAGTTTCATTTAATTATATATATTTATTATACATTTTACATATTATACAATATATTTAATTATGTTTCTTTGATTTATAAGTATTATTTGGTTTATTTTACATATATTTTTAAACTAAAAAAAAAACGATATTTTTGAATTACGATATTTTTGACATCGATATTAAATTATCGATATTTTTGTACTTACCATGTTGTAGATAGGATGTCGATATTCTTGACCACGATATTTTTGTTGCGATATTTTTGTAGGTCGAATTTTTGTCTTTCGAAATTATGTCATACAATCACATGGACCACTGTCAGAATTAGCACAAATCACCAATGGTAAATGTAGAACATATACCAACTGTAACGCAAATTATCACTGTAGAGCACAACCAGTAACTACTGGCGCAATAATGACCTCAGCATTATCATAATAGAATCAGGTATAAAACCTATCCTGTATACATCACAGGGGCATAAACACATTATGCAATTTCTCACAAGTCTAACGCATTAGACCCTACCTCCTAAGTACCTCCTAAGTATAATTACACTAGGAGCGTATATCGCACAGGGAAGTATTATCTCCCTAACATCAACCTAAACAGGTAAAACAACCTCCTATGCAGAAATCATATCTAGAGGTATAAAACACAGGGTGCGCAAAACATGCTACACACAGTACATTTCCTAACACCCAACGCATTAGTATATAAATCACAATAACACCTAAATCACATTAGGGTCCAGGTTGCGCCAGAACCTAAACGTAGCAGCTGCCCACTACTTGCTGGGCAGCTGGGGACAAGAACAGGGCCTAAACGCTGCAGCTGGCACTAAGTGCTGCACAGCTGGAGAAGTAAAATGAGGCATGGGCTTTCAATGGCCCTTGAAATAATGTAAAAACGTTGGAGCCACCTAGGCTCTAAAACAACATGTCCCCCAGTACTGTGGAGCCACACAGGGCACCTGAAATTACTATGCGCCAAACGTTGGAGCCATCTAGGCTCTAAAATAATAATGCCACTTTGGAGCCACACAGGCTCAGAAATGCAGGAATGCCCCTTTGGAGCCACGCAGGCTCTGGAAGTCATTATGCCCACGTTGGAGCCACTGGGCTCTTAAAATACACATACCCCCATTGGAGCGGCCCGCTGCCATATGGGGCCGCTCAGAAACTTCAGCACCGGCCGGGGGCCCATCACGAAGCTCCTCTCTGGGGCTTCTTAAAGGCATATGCATATGCCACACGTTGGGGCGGTCCGCTCTCTCGCAGGACCGCCCAGGACTACTCCGGTGCCGCGTGAGCACCAACATCAAATAAAAGAGGACGGCCTAGGCCCCACTCAACGGGCTGCGCAGGCTCCTCTCGGTGGTCCTCTTCTAACGGTCCCCCTTCTGGGACCGGGACTTCCCCGCGGAGCCTTGAGGCTCTGGCACTTCATTGTTCCCCCGCGGTGGGGGCAGGCACCGGCACTGTGCCTCGAGCCCCCTCCGCCTTCGGTCGGCACTTGGTGGCACCTGCGGGGCTCTCCCTAAACCATGGGAGCCCTGCACAGGCAGGCGCCATCATCCTTCTTCCGGACAGCTTCTTTTCGGCGGGCGGGGCTTCCGGACTCCAGTGAGGCCCCGCCCAGGTCACAGGCAATCTCTGCCTGACTTCCGGAGCGGCCGCGGCGGTGATTCACGATCTCAGCAGCAATTGCGGGGTGGGCACCCGCGTCTTTCAAAAGAAATATAAACAAGCGGCCATGCGGGTGGGCACCCGCGATTTAAATATAAAAACAAGCGGGGTGGGCACCCGCCGACCAAAAGCACCATAAAGCGGAGTAGGCTCCCGCTAGTTGAAATAACGCCAAAGCGGGGTGGGCAACCGCCATCTAAGCATAAATGGGGGAATCCTTACGCCAGGATTCCTTCAGGACACGCTGCCGACCAGTGCTGCAAGGGCAATTAAAGGATAGCGCTTCCAGGCGCAAGATGGAGCCAAAGTCCTGGGGCAAGGAGAATAGCAAATGGTCCCAAAAGCCTGTAAACATGAAAATAAAGGCGAAAGGTTCCAGGGCATAGCTGGGCCCAGGGAGGCAGCTCTCCTGGCAAGTCCTCCTGGGCCCCAGCAGCAGCACGCCCGGCAGCAATCAGGATCCAAAAGCAGAACATTTTTCTGGGGTCACAGTCCCTTCTTTTATACACCATTTCCCTTTGTCTCAAGGTGCAGGGAAGGGGCGAACCAGATGCAACTGGTTCTTGAGCACTTTGTTTTGCTCAGCCCCTCTCCCTATTCACAGGACAGGCTAGGGACATCAGTCTCACCACAGGGGGTGGAGCCAGCATTGTGTGGGGAAAGCCCAGCCCTATTCAGGTCCCAGGTGTACTCCTCCCACTCATCAACATGCAGATCTCTCCACTCACCACTGGGGCAGACCCATCCTGACTCCTGGAGCCAGGCACACCAGCCAATCACAAGCCAGACAGTCACTTCACATTTATGCCAGCGTCTAGAAGTGGCACTTCTACACTAGACACCGTAACGGCGCACACATCATTGC
This sequence comes from Triturus cristatus, assembly GCF_964204655.1. NCBI lineage: Eukaryota > Metazoa > Chordata > Amphibia > Caudata > Salamandridae > Triturus > Triturus cristatus. The sequence goes on along the minus strand of NC_140590.1, from coordinate 469,580,008 downwards.
GCAGCATTCACTCTCACGAGTTCGTACATACCAAACTTGACCCTGCACTCCTCTCACATCAGGACTTAACGCGGTCACTCAGATCCCCCATGCATTGCTATGGGAGGGCAGGTCAGTCTCACTAAAACATACACAGAGCGCACGCGCTTTCCGCTGGGACACAGTGTAAAAGCGCCTAGAGGCCTAAAACCACTAGTACAACACAGGAAAAAGGCTAGTATAATGCAAAACGTTCTAGGGGTGACCTGGCCAGAAGGGCCAAGTCCAACACAACCCCCTTCCAGCCAAAACGCAGGGCAGACCAATCACCACCGTGATGGTCTTCCCTGCTTGGGGCGATAGAACACGGACGCAGGCAAGCACTGCAGGGGCACCCTCCGGTTCTACGCCATTCAGAATCAACGTGGTTCCATCTGAAAAAAAACAACCGAAAAAAACTCAGGCCCAACTAGGCTACCCCACTGGTACTACCTAGTTGTCCACGGCCAGGACCAGGCCCTAGGCCACCCAGATACCACTGGTCCTTGCCAAACCCAGAGTGGGGGGTAGTAACCCCTGGCATACAATCCATTCTCCACTCTCCCTCTCAGTGTAGTTCCAAACTACCACTGATCCTTCAACCTAGGCTCCGCACCCTCAGGCTGACCAGAGGTCACGGGCAAGAATGCCCCACCCTACCTCTACATCTGGGGTTCCGCACCCTCCCAGGGAAGCACCCACCAGAACACAACTCTCCCACCAGTTCAGGACCTCTCTCCACCAACTGGTCTACCACCTGGGATCCACGGGGTCAGAGGCGAGGACTCCCTCCCTCTGCACCCCCTTCCACTGTAGAGCAGGGTCTCTTCACGTACGATGAGCCCCACCTGCCCTCAGGACTACAGCTGCCCTTATGTCCAGATCCGGAAACACCGACTACTGGCTCCCCAACCGAGGGATGTACCCTTTGGTCAGATGCCTGGCGAACCAGGACTTAACGAGGGTGACACATAACTAATGGGTCGTGTGACCGTCTGCCTGGCGCTGCTCTCACGACCTCCTGTCCATCTGACAGTGCGTGCAGACCCCCAGGACAGAAGTGGCGACACCACGGTCACTCAGTGGCGACTCAGCCCTCCCGGCTGATCCCTGACCTACTGGTTCCCACTGGGGACTCCCTCCCCCTCTCACCCCTCCCTCTGGACTTCCGCACCCTCCCAACTGGAGCGGTACCGCCAGACACCAGAACTACTGGAGCTCTGCTTACAGACACTCCACATCCTCTAGACACTGGGAGATCCTCCTCAAATGACCTATTGGTACAGCCTAGGCCCCTGACCTGATGTTCCCTAAAGAAACCATCCAGGCCCTGAGACTGGGTTTCGGGCATCTGGAGACATGCAGTCCCACCCACTCCTTCTCCGCAGAGTCAGGACGTGAGCCCCTACACCGAGACCTAGCTGGGCTACTCTGAACCTCTTCCACCACACTGGGCTGGAAGAGGTTCAGCCACTCCTTTTGGAATCACTCCCCAATGCAAGCTCCCTATCCCAGAGAACTCACACCCAATCAACCAGCAAGCTCCTTATTTCAGAGAACTCACACCAAAGTATTCAGCAAGCTCCTTATCTCAGAGAACTCACACCAAAGTATTCAGCAAGCTCCTTATTTCAGAGAACTCACACCAAAGTATTCAGCAAGCTCCTTATTTCAGAGAACTCACACCAATCATCCACACACACACACACCCCAGACTGGTAAGACAGTTTCTACCGCCCCTGATTTCTCAACCTGACCACCACGTGACACAGGTACCATTACTCCGGGAACTGGGAATGGGACGTTCACATTCATCCAGCGCATTACACATTCATCCCCACCCCTCCCAAGACTGGTAAGACAGTTTCTACCGCCCCTGATTTCTCAACCTGACCACCAGGTGACACAGGTTCCATTACCCCGGGAACTGGGAATGGGAATACATGCACTGGACACACATCTGCTGCCACCACTGGATCCCACCCTTACTGGTGAATCCAGAAACACATTTCCACAGAAATGATGCTTAAAACAAACTTAGAACAATAATCCCTTTCCATGTGACTATCTAAATGCAGAGTTTTGTAGTGCAGCCAGTTGCTGCTGCGGTACAGCGCAAACACAATTCCTATCCCACCGCTGATCACCAATGTTAGAAATGGGATCTCTGGTTGGCTAGGGCTTGCGCCAAAGCCAGGCAGAGACCACCACCCTAAGTCAGGGCTGGACAGTTACACGCCAAAGATAACCCCTGCTCACCCCCTTGGTAGCTTGGCACGAGCAGTCAGGCTTATCCCGGAGGCAATGTGTAAAGCGTTTGCGCGCGCACACAGCAACAACACCCTAGGCCCACCACAAAAGAAACTCCACACAAGGTTATATATAACAAAATAGCCTTTGTATTCTAATAAACACATTAGATGATAATCACATAATTTACACTGTGCCAACTGGCACTGGGCAGAATTTTACAGGGGACTATTTACCCAAGACAGGGCCACATGGACCACTGTCAGAATTAGCACAAATCACCTATGGTAAATGTAGAACATATACCAACTGTAACACAAATTATCACTGTAGAGCACAACCAGTAACTACTGGCGCAATAATGACCTCAGCATTATCATAATAGAATCAGGTATAAAACCTATCCTGTATACATCACAGGGGCATAAACACATTATGCAATTTCTCACAAGTCTAACGCATTAGACCCTACCTCCTAAGTATAATTACACTAGGAGCGTATATCGCACAGGGAAGTATTATCTCCCTAACATCAACATAAACAGGTAAAACAACCTCCTATGCAGAAATCATATCTAGAGGTATAAAACACAGGGTGCGCAAAACATGCTACACACAGTACATTTCCTAACACCCAACGCATTAGTATATAAATAACAATAACACCTAAATCACATTAGGGTCCAGGTTGCGCCAGAACCTAAACGTAGCAGCTGCCCACTACTTCCTGGGCAGCTGGGGACAAGAACAGGGCCTAAACGCTGCAGCTGGCACTAAGTGTTGCACAGCTGGGGAAGTAAAATGAGGCATGGGCTTTCAATTGCTCTTGAAATAATGTCAAAACGTTGGAGCCACTTAGGCTCTAAAATAACAGGTCCCCAAGTACTGTGGAGCCACACGGAGCTCCTGAAATTACTATGCGCCAAACATTGGAGCCATCTAGGCTCTAAAATAATAATGCCACTTTGGAGCCTCGCAGGCTCAGAAATGCAGGAATGCTCCTTTGGAGCCACGCAGGCTCTGGAAGTCATTATGCCTACGTTGGAGCCACGGGGCTCTTAAAATACACATACCCCTGTTGGAGCGGCCCGCTGCCATATGGGGCCGCTCAGAAACTTCAGCACCGGCCGGGGGCCCATCACGAAGCTCCTCTCTTTAAAGGCATATGCATATGCCACACGTTGGGGCGGTCCACTCTCTCGCAGGACTGCCCAGGACTACTCCAGTGCCGCGTGAGCACCAACATCAAATAAAAGAGGACGGCCTAGGCCCAACTCACCGGGCTGCGCAGGCTCCTCTCGCTGGTCCTCTTCGAACGGTCCCCCTTCTGGGACCGGGACTTCCCCGCGGAGCCTGGAGGCTCTGTCACTTCATTGTTCCCCCACGGTGGGGGCAGGCACCGGCACTGTGCCTCGAGCCCCCTCCGCCTTCGGTCGACACTTGGTGGCACCTGCGGGGCTCTCCCTAAACCATGGGAGCCCTGCACAGGCAGGCGCCATCTTCCTTCTTCCGGGCAGCTGCTTTTCGGCAGGCGGGGTTTCCGGACTCCAGTGAGGCCCCGCCCAGGTCACAGGCAATCTCTGCCTGACTTCCGGAGCGGCCGCGGCGGTGATTCACGATCTCAGCAGCAATTGCGGGGTGGGCACCCGCGTCTTTCAAAAAAAATATAAACAAGCGGCCATGCGGGGTGGGCACCCGCGATTTAAATATAAAAACAAGCGGGTGGGCACCCGCCGACCAAAAACCCCATAAAGCGGAGTAGGCTCCCGCTAGTTGAAATAACGCCAAAGCGGGGTGGGCAACCGCCATCTAAGCATAAATGGGGGAATCCTTACGTCAGGATTCCTTCAGGACACGCTGCCGCCCAGTGCTGCAAGGGCAATTAAAGGATAGCGCTTTTAGGCGCAAGATGGAGCCAAAGTCCTGGGGCAAGGAGAATAGCAAATGGTCCCAAAAGCCTGTAAACATGAAAATAAAGGCGAAAGGTTCCAGGGCATAGCTGGGCCCAGGGAGGCAGCTCTCCTGGCAAGTCCTCCTGGGCCCCAGCAGCAGCACGCCCGGCAGCAATCAGGATCCAAAAGCAGAACATTTTTCTGGGGTCACAGTCCCTTCTTTTATACACCATTTCCCTTTGTCTCAAGGTGCAGGGAAGGGGCGAACCAGATGCAACTGGTTCTTGAGCACTTTGTTTTGCTCAGCCCCTCTCCCTATTCACAGGACAGGCTAGGGACCACATTCGCACCACAAGGAGGGGGAGCCAGCATTGTGTGGGGAAAGCCCAGCCCTATTCAGGTCCCAGGTGTACTCCTCCCACTCATCAACATGCAGATCTCTCCACTCACCACTGGGGCAGACACATCCTGACTCCTGGAGCCAGGCACACCAGCCAATCGCAAGCCAGACAGTCACTTCACATTTATGCCAGCGTCTAGAAGTGGCACTTCTACACTAGACACCATAACGCCGCACACATCATTGCGCAGCATTCCCTCTCACGAGTTCGGACATACCAAACTCGACCCTGCACTCCTCTCACATCAGGACTTAACGCGGTCACTCAGATCCCCCATGCATTCCTATGGGAGGGCAGGTCAGTCTCACTAAAACATACACAGAGCGCACGCGCTTTCCACTGGGACACAGTGTAAAATCGCCTAGAGGCCTAAAACCACTAGTACAACACAGGAAAAAGGCTAGGATAATGCAAAAAGTTCTAGGGGTGACCTGGCCAGAAGGGCCAAGTCCAACAAGACCCCTTACATTTCATGACATACAATTAACTGCCATTTAAATAGTGTTGTGTAGCCTCCCCGTAAGGACACAAATTCTATAGCGTCTACCTGACCAAAAGCCCCCCCCGGACCCAAACCCGCCCCACTCACCCCCCCACCTCCAGTAATCCATTTTAGGCACCACATTTAAAACAATAACACTGAACTAAAACAGTAACTTTTAACTAAGATGTACCCGAAGCAATAGAAAGGCTCCATTCTTGGTGAATTCCGAGGCGAGTCCATTCCCGCTTTTAGAGCCCCATGCGCATGCAAATCCAGACACAAGTTTCTACAGAGTAAACATTTTGAAGGCTGATGTGAGTCAAGGAGAAAGAACCGTTGTCTCCCAAGACGCTGAAGAAGAGACCCACCATGAACGATTCCAGGTCCGACCCTTCGCTTCCTTCTGCCAGGCCTCTCACCCTTATGTTGTCTCTCCAGGAGCGGTTTTCTAAGTCCTCGCATTTTAGCGGGGCCGCATCAAATTGGGCGGTTAGACAATGTGTACCTTCTTCCAAGAGCTTTAGTCGGCCTTCGAGCTCCTGTCATTTCGCCTCAATGTCAAGGGTGCGGGTGCCAACTGAGTCCACATCTGCCGGAAGTGCAACTAGTTTTGTTCCCATCTCTGCAATGAAGGCGTCAAACGAGGAGCCAATGTCAGCTTTGTTGTGTTCTCGGAGTTCCCTCTTGAACTCCTTTAAAGTCGCCAGCAGATCCTCCCGGGTAAGTGCCATACCTGCAGCCACGGGTTCCTCCCCTTCTTTTCCTGCTCCAGGCCTAGTCAGAGCAAAATACCTGGAGACTCTATTGGGTTGGGTTTTTTTGGTGGCATAACGGCGTGCACCTTGATCCACGCGGTGCTGCCCCAATCCAATTTGTGCTATTGGTCCGATCGCGGGAGTCGGTGTGAGAGGGATCCCTCTCTGTGGGCTCAAGACGTCTGTTTGGATGGGCTCTTTGGTGGCGTTTGTTTGGACTCAGGTGGTTGCCTTCTAGGGACTGTCAGCTGCCAGATTGCACTTTGTAATTGGTGAGGCACACTCCCCACTGCCGAGATCTTCCCCTGTGCAGAATCAGCCCCAAATTGTGGTTTCACGCAGTGTCTGGGGCCTCTCAGATGCCTTGCAATGGTCAGGCACAGCCCTTTAAATGGGCCGGTACTCACCGGTACGGAGTACCGGTACTTTTATATTTTCTCCCCTTGAGTACCGGGACCTTTCCTCGGGAAAGGAGAGTACCGGTACTCATAACGACCCGGTTTTGATGCGGTTGGTGCTTCGCTCCATCCTCGGCAGGTCTTTCTGCACGGCCTACAATGGGTTAAAGCGCCTTTCAAACCAAGCTGAAGCCTGGGCTGCGCTGGTTCAAAAGCGCCAGCAGAGCAGCTCGCCTTCAGTAGAACACAGAGCTGCGTGGGCATCTCTGGAGTGAAAGGTCGAGTATCGCTGCAGGGTCCCTTTCAGAGGGGGTCTGAAGGTGACAAAAAAAGCCTGATTGGCGTGAGCGTGGGCCACATTGTTCAGGGACACAACTTGTTAGTATGCCCATTGTTTTAATCATGCGCAAATCTTCGCCCATCAACAATTTAAATGAGAGGGATTTGCATGAAATCCCAGCCCTCTAGATTACATCAATGCATTCATACTTTAAAAAAAAAACTGCAGCACTTGTGCTGATTCCTCAGTGTGCCATTTATTGGAAAACATAGCCCCGCCCCTTGCCCTGCCCCAAACTCCGCCCCCAATCCACAAATTTTTTTTGTGAGTACCCTCACTTATTTTTTTCCACTTAAAGCACTGGTCAGGCACGTTCTTTCTTGCTTTCACGGGTATCCCTCCTGGGCTGCAATTCCCAGATGGGGTTCAGGCTGCAATTGTGGTGCAAGCCCAAAGCCCCCTTCCTGCCCTCCGCTTCTCATCAGCGTGCTTCCACCTCAATTGAGTGCTGCACGTTGTTGGCCTCCTTCCCTCCCTGCCTGCTGAAGCAATGGAAGGAAGCCCTGTCGGCCTCGCCGGGGCCTAGGTCCAGCCCCGTCTCCACCCCGGCGTTGGTAAATCACCCACCAGGGGGTTTAATTCGCATAATGAGCTCCACTCGGTGCACCCGACCACGGCTGTGGTCTGAAAGGAGGGATTCCGCCAAAGCAATATGGTCTGGGACTACCGAATTTCCCCCTCCCCCTGCGCATAAACACATTTTAAATGAGGGACATGAGAGGTAATTACTTTTTGGAGGCGGGGGTCGAACAACCCCCGGCCGTATTTATTAAAATATGAAAACAAAATTTAAATTTTTGAAATAAACATTATTTACACAAATTATACGCAGAAACATAACAAGACATTTGATTACAATTCATATGCGCAGATTTCAGATGGCTAACCTTAACATATCTCTAATACAATGCTCTCCTATCCGAATCTAACATAACAATCATAATCATACATTAATTACTTTCTGCGTATCCTATTTGGGCCTACGGCAAGGTCACTAACTGGTGTCAGATCCTTATCAATTTACCACGCCCCTTCGTAGGGTTGCGCATGCGCAGAGGGCCCGCTTACCGAGAGGGTACTTCCCCCCCGGTTACCCCCATACGTTCCCTGAACTCCATGCAAATTTGGGGGGTCTTGCGCTTTGCGCCATTTAGTGACGCCCATGCCAGTGCGGGGTGTCCAACCAGCCTAAAAGAAAGCGTGACTCCCTCCTTTCCCCGCACCCATCCAGCCAACCGGATGTACCGCCCCTGGAGTTATAGGAGAGACCCGTTGTCCCTCCCCCTGGGCAACCCCATCCGAGAATGAGGCCGCCCCCTAAGGACCTTAAATTTACTGCTCACTAGTCATGACCTTACCGCCACAGGCCAGCATAGTTGCCCAACTATCTGGCCCCCCCAACCTAACCCTCAGAAAGGTCATGCCCCCTCTCTCAGACCCTCCAACCAGGCCATGAAATTCTCTAACATTATGTCATTACCTAACCTAGTCAAGTGGACCCCGTCTTTTAAGAAGCACGGTTCCCCCCTGACACACCATGTGGAATGCACTGTAATTTAGAAGATCTGAACAGTTTCCCTACTTTATTGTTGACCCTCTTTACCGAGCGGTTCAAAGCCCTCACAGAGTCCCCCCCTCTCCATTTAAATCTGGGTATCATGTGCGACCAAACTATGTAGCAACCCTGGCACGCCTTGGCTAACCTACTAATCTCAGAGATTATGTTCTCAAACAAGACCCTCCTGCCCAACGTCACCAAGTCATTGCCCCCCAGATGTAAAATAACGATAGTGGGAGGAGGACTGTGTCTCTTCAGAAGATCAATCATAAAGCCCCTAAACTGACTAAGGCAAAGTCCCCCTTTTCCATGGAAAGATATTGTGAAACCCCTCTGCTCTGCTCTTTTCCCGTAATTACCTGCAAGGAAAACAGATTTCATACGCCGTACATATGAATGCCCCACAATCCACACATTACGTGTCCCTATGACCTGTAGTTTTGATGATTGTTGAGGAGAGTGTTGCTGTTGAGACAATGGCAGTTCCCCCCCTGCGTGACAGGTTTGAGAAACTGTGAAGAAAACGACAGACAAGGCAAGCATCAGTACACAATCGTATTGTGTATTCACAACATGTGCAGCCGCACATAACGCTTATAACTATTGGAAGCCCATCGTCCAATCCTCTGTACATTACTGGAGTGCAACCCCCTAGCCGTTGCCTCAGTGGCAGCCCCTATCCTGAAATAATGCGTCCCAAAAACCTTTGGATCCATGCCCGCCTTGCTGATTGCCATGTCCAATACCTTTTTAAACTGGTACATGGTAAGTGGGGTACCGTCCGCATGTAATAACAATGAATCACCCAACGCGCTGCTCCTCTGTCTGAGGTAATTTTCAAGATGCATTACCGGGCAACACGGGTTATTTTGCGCCCTATGCAGTACCACCCCTTCTCCCCGAGCTTCCTGATCAGTTTTTGATTTTTTGATGGTTAAAAGCAAAATGTCACCTTGTATCTTAACGTACTCCATTAGGAGCCCACCCTGGCCATCCTGCTTGTTGCGTCCCACCAATTCACTTACCCTGAATGCCCCATAAAAGGCCAATGCAAAGGCAGCTCTGAATAATAGTGTCTCCCCCACTGAACTGCATATGGCGCCCAGTGCCGTCAGCAACGCATTCAGCCGCTCCAACCCTATCGGCTGCCTGGTGTCAGGAGCTGCACCCTGGATGCGTCGCCACCCCTTCAATGCCTTTCTCACAATGAAACTGTTTGTGGGATCCTTTGTGTCTCTGATCTGCGCAAAGAAGGAAACTGCCGCTACATGTCGCCTGGCTGCCGCCACAGTGCGCCCCTCCCTATGTAAGTTGTCCAAAAAAAAAAGGAATGCGCCTGACGTATCCCATCTATCCTCCCAGTCCTGGCCCAAAAAAGTTGGGGGCACCAATCTGCCAAAGAACTTCGGGAAAGTGTGCTGATGTTGTCTCTGCGGATGGTAGATGTTCCCTGAAAACCTGCATCTTGAAGCGAGAGAGTGCGTCAGCAGCATTATTCCGCACCCCCGGGACATGTTTAGCCTTAAACTGTACATTCAGCTTCATATATAGCAGCACTATCTCTTTCAACAGGCGAAGAATCATTTTACACCTTGCCGCCTGTTGATTGATGGATTCCACTACTGTCATGTTATCTGACCAAAACATTACAGACTGATTCTGCAGATCATGGGGCCATACCGTCAATGCAACCCAAATGGGAAACAGCTCCAAAAAACCTATGTTGGCTGTTAAACCACTCTCGAGCCACCACCCCGGCCACCGCTGGGTCACCCACTTGTTCCCGAGTATGGCACCAAATCCCACACTACCCGCTGCGTCAGTCCATAAACCCAACTCAGCAGAAGTAGTGGGGGGACCGAGCCACCCTACCCTGCCATTGAAACCCTCCAGAAATGCAATCCAAATCCGCATGTCCTGGCGAACCTCAGATGACAGTCGTGTGTGATGGTGTTTTTCGTGTAAGCCAGTCATGGCCTGTGAAATGGAACGAGAGAATGGTCGAGCCATAGGTATCACCCTTAGCGCAAAATTCAACTGGCCTACAACCTGCTGCAACTGATGTAGGGTTACTTTATCCTTAGACAAACACTTTTGCAAAGCTGCACGGAATTTCATTATCTTTTGTTCAGGTAACCTAAAACACCCTTGTACTGAATCCACTTCAATGCCTAAGAACTCAATTGTGGTTGTTGGCCCCACTGTCTTCCCCTGAGCCAGGGGGACCCCAAATGTACGAATGAGTACACAGAATTCCTCCAATGCCACGGAACATTCCTGGGAGCCCGCCGGTCCCAGAAAGAGAAAGTCATCAAGATAATGCATCACAAAATGATGTCCTGACACTTGTCTGAAAACCCATTCCAGAAATGAACTAAATTTTTCAAAGTAAGCACAGGAAACCGAACAACCCATGGGCATGCACCTATCCATGTAAAACTGTCCTTGAAATGAAAAACGTAGCAGGTGATGATCTAAAGGATGCACCGGTAACAGTCGGAATGCAGATTCAATATCTGATTTTGCCAGCAAGGCCCCTGATCCCAAAACCCTCAACATCTCTACCGCCTGATCAAATGAAGCATATTTCACACTGCAAAGTTCCTCATTGATGGCGTCATTCAATGACTTGACTCTTGGAGCTGATAGATAATGAATCAATCTAAACTCCCCTTCTTCCTTTTTCGGTACCACCCCTAGGGGGGAACAGACAAAGTTTGGCACAGGGGCGACATCAAACGGACCCGCTATTCTCCCTAAGCCCAATTCCTTCTTAATGTTTTGCACTACAACCCCTGGGTTTGATCTGACAGACAACTGATTTTTGCACTCCGATGTCCCTTTGTAATCCCCAACTGGAATCCTGAAACCATACAAAAAACCTTCCTGCAGCATCCTAGCTAGGGCATGATCTGGATACCTAGTTAACCAGGGATTCATAGCAAAGACATCAATGGGTGAATGCGTTACCTTTTCTCCTTTCTCCTCAGTCCTGTTTCTTCCCCCCTCTAGTCCCTGAAAAGGCATTCCCTTTCTTAAGGCATTTTGACTCTGGGTGAAAGGGGTGATTACATATGGCGCATGCGTGCCTGAATTTACAAGTGCCCTGAGCTCTGGTACATGACTTCCTATTAAAATCCCAGCACACTCCTTTTCGCCTTCCCCCTTTTTCAGTGCCCGGTGCCGAGCCCCCAGTGTGCCCTGGCCGAAAGGGCTAATGTGGCGGCTGAATGTGTGCCTTGCCCCAATTCTGGCCTGTACTGCCCGGCTGCCCTGGGCCAAACTGGTCAAACCAAGAGATAGAATCCACCCGGTCCCATGTGAGTGAAGGGTCAGACTCTTTTGCCTTCCTGAAGTTCATATCATATTCCTTCCAACCCATGCCACCATACTTATCATGTGTCATCGCCACCCTGCTCTGGTAACATGCCCTTTCTGCTTGTATATTAGGTGTACGTTCCGCCACTATGGCCATAAACACAGAAAATGCCCTTATCCAGTTTGTCAGCGTCTCCTCTACCCTGAATCTGGACATTTCCACCCGCCACTCACTGGGAAGCATCCAATCCTTCTGCCTCTTAGCATATTCCATTTCCCTGTTGTCCATCAGCAAAGAAAACATGTTTACATACGCCCCAGACCAAATCAATTCCTTCACATCTCGCGCAACATGCCGCGCTAAATATTCCTTCCTGGTAGGTAACACCCCCGTGCACAACAATGGCAAAACCAGCTCCTTACCCACTGACTCCGCCGTCTTGCCTTTTTCGCTGTCGCTTTCCTGGAGCCCTGGCTGTGATTGCGGGGCCTTATCCGTGCCCAGGCTCTGTTCCCCGCTCGGTGCCGCCATGATCTTTGCCACCATTCTTTGCGCTTCTGCCAAAGGATCGGCGCCCACCGACAAGGGCAACATTCCCCCCTTTCCTAACCATGGAAGAACTGCCGCTATTTGAGTAGCTAATTCCAGCGGCACCTGCCCACCCCCTGCTGGTGATACTACAGGGGCCGGGGCCACAGGATTCAATACCAGAACAGTGGGGCATGATGGGGGCAAAACCGGTATGTTACTTGCCACTACCGGTTCAGCCGCTGGAGGCACCGGAACTGGTGCAGATACCGGCACCGCTGACCCTGGGACGTTGGGCACTAAATCAGGAGTCCCTTTTGGGATCTCTGGCATTACTGGAAGCCCAGAAGGACCACCCCCCCCAGGTGTCTCTAAAGGTTGCGCTATTTTGGGGTCCTGATTCTTCCCCTTCTTGTGTCTAACCCGCTTGGGGAGAGGCTCCAATTCCCCCCTCGGTTTTGGGGGTACTATTGTCCGCTTGGGCCTGCCGGATGACCCGCCCTGGTCCTCCACTTTCTGGCTGAGCTCAGCTAGGCTATGTCCCATCTGCTCTACCTTGCCCCACCTCCTATCCATAGTCGCCATCCTACGCATCATTGCCTCCAGCATATGCTCCATGCGAGAATGCTTAGCTCCCCGCTTACCTGCCATGCTATGATATGACCCACACGCCTATCCCTCTATGTCCCTGCCAACCCAATTCAACCTGCTCTTTACCTTGGAAAAAACATGCAGCACAAGCTTAGCGCAATATTACGATCGCAGTATTGTATCCACTGTGCATGCCCCCTCAATACTCAAACATGAAGGCCGGTAACACTGTAATTGCGGACAAATGTGCGCCAAACGTACAACAATTGCAAAATATTAAACCCACAATCACCTCCGTGCACCTCCCCGAACACCAGGCTCACTTTTTACACAAAATTGTGCCCCAAAAACATGCTAATTACCTCAGAGTCCCCAACCTTCACTTGTATGCCCCCGTTTGTTATTATGAGGCCCACGAAAATTCTAAAAATTGGCCTGCACCCACGGGATCAGGAATAATCTTATCATGCACTTGCACAGCTAATTAATCTTGCCCCACCCCCTACACAATCAAAGGTAGCGCCAAAGCGATGTTAAATGAATGGCATCGGATCCCAATCCTATAATCAGTGTGAACAAAGAAAAGGCCTGATGGAAAAAACTAACTTTGAATCCTTGCGAGTAAGAGTCTCAGCCTTTAACCATTGAACCACAGTGGCCCTTGATAATAAAAAACAGCCTCCGATGCACAGGATCACCCGATATCGCGCTCCGGTCTGAATAAATTAGCCCCCTGGGTCCCCCCCCCTTGACGAATACCATATCGGTACCAAACCTCACAAGCCTCTCGCGGCAACTCGTGCCGCTGTCCACCGATGCCACACAGCTGCAGTGATTCCGCCGGACTCGAGCGCCTCACACCGCTACCCAGGACGACCTCATAGACAGTCACTGCCAGGAAAGTCCTTCCTCCGTCCACGAAACACGCCGGGCCGCGACCTCCAGACCTGGAACCTCGTAGACAGTCACCGCCAGGGAAGTCCTTCCTTCAACCTGCAGCAAGAGACAAAAAACAAAACGTGAGCAGCCTCCTAGGGCTGCGTCTAGATGCTGGGAGAGCGCGGGACAAAGAGACCGAGTCCCGCGCTCCCCGGCCTTTTATCACAGTACTGGGGGCAGAACCAGTTCTAACTGGCCTGTCCCCAGCCCCCCCATGACCCGGAAGCGCATTAATCGCTTCCGGGCCATGGGGGTCGCCGTCGCGAGCCAATCCCGGACGTGGCGCGCCCACCGCGTCACGGTGACGCGGTGGCACGCACCGCCGGGTGCGCAAGCGAGGGGGGGAAGTGGGGGTCGGTGCCCCGCCATATTTGCGACGGGGCCGATCCCGGCCCCGCCTTTCTCTTAGCGTTGGTGGATGCCGCCATCATTTTGGATTTTCTTCTGCCGCACTGCCATCCTGGGCCAGGCTCAGAACTGACACTCCCACAACAGCTTGGCGCTTCTGTCCGTGCCCTCTTGTTGCAGCGCGTTGTGTAATCCCCACACGCACGCAACCCCACTTCTCCGGAAGCTACACTGGCTACCTGGTTCTGAGTGCAGTTTAAGTGTCTCTGCATGGCTCACAAGGCAAATTTTGGCAAAGCTCCAGAATACATTAAACAGCGCCTGAGGAAATACATTCCAGGCAGAACCCTGCGTTCGGGCAAGGCCTCCAATCTGATTCAATCCAGATTTAAGTTAAAATCTAAAGGGGGCAGGGCTCTATCTGTACTTCTCCCACAATTGTGGAATGAGCTACCGGCTAGCCTGAAGACAGACTCGCAGCTATTGTCTTTCAGGAAGAACTTGAAGACTTATCTGTTTAAAAAGACAACATATTCACCCTAACCAGGGGGATGGCGGAGTGATCTAGGAGACAGCAGGTTATGTCCCTTTTCTGTGTGAGCGCTTAGAGACCGGTGGTGATAGGCGCTATACAAAAACACTATAACATAACATAATGGCATCTCGATATGTTTTCACAGAGTGTCGTGCGCAGTGAAGACCAGGTTTATGGGGCTCTATGCAGCGCCTGTCGGAGTCACGGTCTCGCGGCCATGATGGTTGGCCACACCCCTCAGGAATTATTTTTTTCATGAACTGAATGATAAATGAGTCTTCCTTTTTTCAAAAAGAAATGTCAAACTGACGAGGCGTAATAAAAGGTGCTATTAAATAACATTAATGTGGGTGATAAAGTAATCATAATGTAATAATGCAATAATAATGTAATTTCTTTTCTGGGTTCCTTCCACACAAAAAATCTAACCCTTAAGAGGGGACCTAATATGTCAATAAGGGTTTGCCTCACCGCTCCGCATGGACGCAGGTCTCCCTGGGGGTGAACTGTCCCCATAACATAATCTGTGCTCCTCCCCCTGCCCCCGATCAAGGTATGCTTGAGGAGGCTGCCAGAGTATTGGACAATGGACATGGAGCCAGACACTCCGGTACATCCCCAGTGCCTTCTTTAGGCTTTTGGGTTTTGTTATTTGAATCATTTCTTATTTCATAGTTGGAATGAGGCAAAGCTGCAGACTTCTGTGCCTAACTTCCGGCTACAAGTTCATTTAATGGCAGTCGTGGCATGCACCAAGGCAGTGCTCTGATTGACCCCAGGAATAGTTTCAACCTACGCAAGCTACTCTCTTCCACGTGAATAAGATATGGAAGCCCCGCGTCCTTTTATTGAGTTGTGACCACCAGCCTGCTACCATACTGCCTCTGAAACCGCTGATAATGGGCGTCGGGTACATTGTGCTAAGCTTATACTGGGTCTCAATCCTGCTAGAACTAGACTGGATGCTGCAGTAGTACAAAGTTCCCACAAGGAAAATCTATACCAGTGCTGCCTCTGCAACGTTTAACATCAGGTTTTCAAATTACCTACTTAAGGCAGTCATTTGAATTGTCTGATCTCAAAGCTGGTCTTCTAAATGTAAAATCAGCTGTTATCAACCACTTAGTCATGGATAACAAACTACAGCTACTCTATCTAAGAGACTTGGTTAAGCGAAGACTGTTCAGCAGTTATGGAGGATCTAGTCCCCTCATTATCAGATCCATCGATTAGACGGGTGGAACAAAGTGTGCGCATTGCTATGATCTACCATAAAATTCTGTCAAGCAAGGCGCTCACACAGTTTGCCGATTCAGAAACATTACTCATTACATTAGATTCTGGAGACCAAACTAAGGTAGGCTGAACTTTATCATACTATTCCCCTTGCTTATCCACCAGTTATTTTAATTGGATTGAAGAGTTAGTCATCTACAACCAAACAATATTTAAAAGGCTATACAGCAAAGGAAGTGATAAGAATGGACTTGCTAGCTTTACCTCATGGGGTGTCAGCACCATTCTTCTTGAGGCAGCTACACACATGAAGTTTTTAGTGGCATAATGCTTCACATTCAGAGCTTGTTGACTCATGTTTGGTCAGATCATTATGCTGTTCTGCTCCACCCATGAGAGAGTCTATGCAGAGGTCAGAAGAAGAGTACTAACAAACCAAACCTTACCTTTAATCTCTGCTGGAACAACCTCACTCCTGAAGCACTAGGCATACCTTTAGAGAAACCATTATCAGTTACTGATAAAACAGAGAATAATTCTGATGTTCATGTTAAGCTATGTTCAATAATATCTTAAGCACTTTTTGGGCGAGTTTGTGCCTGTAAAATTAATTTAAATTAAGGAATCTGTTATAACCAGTTGTTCCTGGACTACTGTTCCGTTCACGGCATGGTGTCATCAGGTAGAATCTTGTGTACCGGGGATTATTGTGGGGGCAGCTGAAGAGAGACGCTGACTTGGAAGGCGGTGTACAGTGTTGGCTGTAGGTGGATGCAATGAAGGACTTGGATCAGTTCCGTGTTGGAGCACCTCTTGACAGAACCATGTCACTGTTGCAAATGATTCTAACAAGAATGTATGGAGGCAAAATATCGTTGAGATCGTTAAAAATTGCTTGGAGAAAAAAACTACAGGGAGTAAGATGAAATTCTATATACCATATATAAAAGACAATGACATAATTAGGGCCACCAAAAATAAATGTTATTCTTCTATGGCCCAAGCCGTGAGTAATGTTTATATAGATGTTTTTAAAACATGTGATCCCCTAAGTAAACCTGTAACCCCTATGAACTAAAACCATCCAGTTTATCTTAACGATAACGTGAATAAAATCAAAAAGAAATTTGAACAGGTAACTAATGGCTCCTCATTTGAGAATTTCATCGGATAATTCATCTCTGCTCACTGATTTACAGCAACTATCAATTAGACGAGTGAAGGGGCTGATGTGAAGCCGCAGGGTATCAGGCTCCCTGCTGGATGTTTGTCTGGGAAAACATGTTAAGGAACTCACAGCACCCTTATTTAAGGAAGTCATAGCCCCTTTTATTACAGACCTTTCAAATGCTTCACTCAGTACAGAGAAGCCGCCGCCTACTGCTTACAAGCGGATCAAAGCCCAACCAGCAGAAAAAAACACCCACACTGGATGCTACAGACATTACTGATGAGAGACCAGGGTCATTAATCATCTCTTTATTGAAGCATCTAGAACAAGTTGCTTACCAACAATTACCATAAGTGGCGGACGACCGAAACTTATTGAGCCCCACTGCAGCGGGATTCAGGCAGCACATGCAGCAGTGATCCCATCTACCATGGATTATTTATAGAAAGAAACAAAGGTCATATTATCAAGGCCACGCCCTCGAATGGTGACCTTCTTAACCGTCTGGAAGAACCAAGGTGGTTTTCAGGTCCAGTTATCGTCCATTTCAGGAGAAAGTCCCGCAAGGTGCGCCTCTATCTGCTGTATTGTTTAAGTTCTACGTGGACCCTCTCTTGCAGAAATTCTACAACCACTAACACATATTCAAATGATACTCAAATAATTTCTCAGCGTGGGGGAGGAAGGCACAAAGAATGTGTACTAAGGTTGTACTGATTAACATCATTGTATTTATGATGGCCATGGAGCTGCTCAGTGCCAAGAGACTACAATAGAACAAAAAGAGTACACTATTATAAATAGAATTCAAATGCTAATAATAATTCTTGTTATTCTTATTATGGCTAGTCTATTCTAGGAAAGAACTCGGAGCTGCTAGGGCTGCCCTTGAGCTGGGTATGGACACAGAAGGAGGGCTGTCTGCTCTCTCTGGATACCCTCTGGAGGTTCCAGATCTGATACCTTGTGAATTTCATCCACAGCAAAGGCGGATCTCCCTCACCCTGAAGACTGCTGTTTCCGCTGTGCTCCGGAAGAGGAGGGTCATCGGACCCCCATTGGGTGATAGTGTCTGCTGTGCCTGGGGCTTGCTGTTCCTGCTCATCCCTGGGGATAGGAGGCTCTGTGATGACTAGAGTCCATGTGTTTTCTCTCTTCTCATCCTGGTGACCGGAAGATATTGCTGTGGGGGATTAAACACGCCACACAACGCGCAGCACTTCACTGCAGGGCCACATGTGTTTAAGCCACATGTGTTTAAGCCACATGTGAACGAGGCTAGTGAAGTGAAAACCCGGATCTCAGTCCATGATGCAAAGAAAAGATCCAATTATCAGAAATCAGACTAAAGTCTCAAAAAGTAAAGCTTGGCTCGCCCTGCACAGGTGAGAAGGAATTGTATACCTAGGCCATGGTTCCAGAGTCCTCACGAGGACACGACCGCACAGGAATGTAACCTCAAAGCTGGAGATCGCTCTGAGTTCTCCAGCCACAGACCAAGACAGAGAACAGCAAAAGATGTCAGAGTTAAAGGTTAAATCAATTGCAAACTTTCATTATTTTATATCCACCTCAATGAAGAAACATTTTCGAAATACGAGGAAGCAGCGAATGTCAGTTGTGTAGCCTCATCTTAAGTTACACAAGCAGGGTGTCTTTAGGTTTTTAACATGCTGGCTGACCACGTGATTCTGAACTCCCCACTGATGTGGCCCCAATTTATTGGGTTCTCTTCCTCTACATCACTTTCAAATGTGGACCAAATCATGTTAACCTCCCCTCATCATATCCACTCATGTTACTTAACGAGACCAGGCGTCTTCTTTTCTGGTGCGTTTAATTTCACAACGCACAATTGTGTATTGTTGAATTTGTATGCGCATCCGGGTGACTGGTTGTTAAATGAACGTTCACCATTAAAAAATCAGGCTGAGAGCTCCCGTCCCAAAACAACAATGTGACAGAAACAAGTCTGTAGAGTTTTCTCGAGCTCACTATCGAGGTGTAACATTTCCCCAACTGAAGCACCATCAACATTAGTAAGATATTATTAGAAATTGCACATCCTACAGCTGATGAAATGCTGTCTCAGATCTGCAGGTGATATACTGGTGTGACACCACTGATCTGTAGGTGAGGTACCTATCGTTCAATCCTCTGATCTACAACTGAGATACTTGTGCAGTGGACACCACTAGAGGTGATATCATTGTGTGTCTGATGTGTTTGTGCAGCGAGCCTCAGATTTACTTATAAAGCAAGCCACAGATTAGTGTGTGAAGTAATAGTACAGCAAGCCTCAGATCCGTCAGTGAAGTACATGCACAGATAATGTACTTATGCAGCAAACTAGTTCTGTGAGTGATATATGTCTATAAGGCGCTCCAGTTCTTGAAGTAATTTTTCCTCAAACCTCAATTTGGACATTGATGTACTTTCGTAGCAAGCTCAGATGTGTGGGTGTTGTACTTATGCTGCAAGTCAAGGATCTGTGGATAATGCACGCGCCTTAGGAGCTCTGGGTGACATAGTAGTGCAGCAAGCGTGAGATATTTTATTGATATATCTGTGCAGCAAGCCTCAGGTCTATTAGTGATGTACTTATGCAGCAAACCGCAGGTCTGCAAGTAATATACGTGTGTAGCAAACCTCAGGTGTGCAAGTGATGTATTAGTGCAGCAGGCCTAAGATCTGTTATTTGGTGTATCTGTGCAGCAAACTTCAGGTCTGCAAGGTGAAGTATTTGTGCAGCAAGCCTCAGGTGTGTGAGTGATGTACTTGGGCAGCAATCCTCCGGTGTGTCAGTGATGTTGATCTGCAGAAATTTGAGTTCTGTTATTGGTGTATTTGTACAGCAATCCTCAGGCCTGCGAGTGATGAACTTCTTCAGCAAACCTCAGGTATGCGAGTGATGTACGTTTGTTGCAAACCTCAGGTATGCAAGTGATGTACTAGTGTAGCAAGCCTGAGATCTGTTATTGGTATTTGTGTGCATCAAACTTCAGGTCTGTAGGTGATGTACTTGTACAGAAAACCTCGTATCTGTGAGTTATGTATGTGTGCAGCAAGCCTCAGGTGTGCAAATGATGTACTAGTGCAGCAAGACTGAAATCTGTTATTGATGTATCTGTGCAGCAAACCTCAGGTCTGTGAGTGATGTACTTGTGTAGCAAGCCTCAGGTGTGTGAGTGGTGAGTGATGTACTTTTGCAGCAAGCCTCAGCTGTGCAATTGATGTACTTGTGCAGTGGGCCTCAGCTGTGCAAGTGATGTACTTGTGCAGTGGGCCTCAGGTGTGCAAGTGATGCACTAGTGCAGCACGCCTGAGATCTGTTATTGGTGTATCTGTGCAGCAAACCACAGGTGTGCAAATGATGTACTTGTGCAGCAAGCCTCAGGTGAGCGAGTGATGTACATGTGCAGCAAGCCTCAGGTGGAGAAGTGTGGCTCAATGATTAGAGCGGCAGACACTGATGCAGAGGTCTAGCCCGGGACCAGGGTTCAATTCCCCGCCTCGGCGGGTCTTGGGCTCAAATATTCCACTGACCTGATAATTCTCGCCTCGGTGCCTATTCCAATCATGGAGTCCCACTCTGCAACTCTGGGCAATAGCTTGCTTAATCTCCACAACGGCCCCCACAACGCTAAGGATGCCTGGCCTCCACCTTGGGGGTGCCCAGGAGTGGACGCCTCACAGGGAAAGCCAGGATGGGTTCCACAGCGGTATTCGTACAAGCGCCTTGAGACCCTTGCGGGTGAGTAGTGCGCTATACAAGTATCAATTTACATTACAATTTACAGGTGTGTGAGTGATGTACATCTGTAGCAAGCCTCTCATGGGCAAGTGATGTACTAGTTTAGCAAGCCTGAGATGTTATTGGTGTATCTGTGCAGCAAACCTCTGGTCTGTGAGTGATGTACTTGTGCAGAAAGCCTCAGGTGTGCGAGTGATGTGTAACTCAGCCTCGTTCACAAGTCACTCTGTCCTGTTCACTGGTAACTCTGCCTCATTCGTATGTCACTCTGTCCTGTTCACTTGTAACCCCACCTCGTTCACAAGTATGTCCTGTTCACTGATAACTCTGCCTCGTTCACATGTTGCTCTATCCTGTGTACTCGTTACTCTGCCTCATTCACATTTCACTGTGTCCTGTTCAGTGTCAACTCTGCCCCATTCACAAGTCACTCTGTCCTGTTCACTAGTAACTTATTCTCGTTCACATGTCAGTCCGTCCTGTTCACTGGTAACTCTGCCTCATTCGTATGTCACTCTGTCCTGTTCATTGGTAGCCCCACCTCGTTCACACGTCACTCTGTCCTGTTCACTGATAACGTTGCCTTATTCCCACGTCACTCTATCCTGTTCACTGATAACTCTGACTCATTCACATGTGACTCTGTCCTGTTCACTGGTAACTTCGCCTTACTCACTGGTCCCTGTGCCTCGTTAAGTGTATATTTTTCCTATTAACCTGCCTAGCTCGCGGCATTATGTCCAATTCGTTGGTCTCCTTATTCACTAGTGATTTGCCTCATTCACTATTCATCCAGACACATTTGCGTGTCTGCTGGCATTTGTTACTGCTCAGCCTGCCTCACTCACTACAAGCAAAGGGTGCAACACAACTCCTGTGGGCTCAGACACTAGTCATCAAACTATACCGCACCCACAGAACTTTGTGTACTTGGCGGCTGCACTAGTTTTGATCGATGTTGCACCATAAAAAAACTGAGTCTACTGAACATTCTAAAGGACAGTGCCGGGAGGCTTATGTGGGCGCTGCTGTTCAGTAAACAGATTCTCTTTCCTAACATCAGTGTTAATAATCCAGATACACTCCGAGAAATCCCAATTTCCACAATTTTACGATGTATCCATTTTCAAGGGCTCCCTTTCGTTTTATGTGGTGCTGTGTTTCAGCCATCTACAGTGAGAATCGTTCCTCTTTCTAGCTGTCTGAGTGAAATGCCCTTTGTGAAAGCATAGGTCATCAATAGGAATGCTGCGTTGGCATCACAAAGTATGTTGGAAAAAATGTATTTGAGCCGTGATGAAGGCCAAGCAGAACACTAATTTACAACCAAACGATTGCCAATCCATAGGGTACCACGAACTATCAAACCACAATTTTAAATGATGAGCTGGGTTTACTTGGCCCACTTTGCAGCATATTTTAAAAGATGGAGGTTTAAACTTCACTGTCCTGCAACAATTCCACGAAAGACTTGCTTGTAGTAAAAATAATAAGTCTAGAGGAATTACATCCTTCTCAATTAATTGCAGTGTGCTTTGCTTGAAATGGAAATGGAAAATTGCAGATACTCACTACCCAGAGAATCTGTTTGTTACTGAGAAGTGCAGGCATGCCGCTGTGTGTATTTTTTTAACACATTTTATTTGGTTATTTTGTGATACGTAGGGGACACAGCCCCTCCAAGGCATGGAAGGTGAAAGGATAATTTGCTCGAACAACCATATTTCTGACATATAACTACACCCACTAAACATGTAGATGTAATAAACAAATAGCATACAGACAGTTTCCGATCTCCACATTTGAGCAAATGGTGAATCAGTCATAGCGTGCATTATAAAACATGACAGTACAACATTACTAAGGTATATATTGGGAATAATAAAGCTCAATAAAAACAGGGCCATTCTCAAGGGTCCACCTCAGGCAAAGGGGGAAGGTCGATTCCACGATAGCCTGCCCATCGAGTTCATATTTTGCGATGTTTCACAGGGCACCCTCGGGCCTCAAAAACACCAATCTCAGCCCCTATACATTTATCTAGCTCAGTTTTCCATTTACCCAGAGACGGGGGAGATGTCACCTTCCACATTTGCACTATATCCCTCTTGGCCACGGTGAGGGCCAGAAACAATAAATGCTGTTTGTATCGATTCCCCCCCGATATCATCTGTCGAGTGTAGTAGGAAGAGTCATGGATCTAGTGGGAGGTCCCACGGCAGCACCTCGTGGAGGCACGATCTGATCCTCCGCCAAAATGGCTGTAATGCCGAGCAGCTCCAGACTGTGTGTATGAATGTCCCCTCCTCCCTGTCGCACCTCAGACATGTGGGGAATTGGATAACACCCATCCGCCACAATCGAAACCTTGTGAAGTATGCGCTGTGTAGATACTTGAATTGGATGAGTCGATAGCGCATGGAAACTGCAGCGCCCCTTGGGCTAGCGATGGCTTCGGCCCAATCATCATCTGTCAGTTTTGGTATGTCAGCCTGCCATGCAAGTCGTGTCTTGTCTAGTGTGGTAGGTGAATGGGTCGTCAGCGTCTGATATATTTGCTTAATCTTGTGAAGTCCAAGATCTCCAATAAGCAGTCGGCCCTCTAGGGGCTGGAACTCGGGGAGGGTCTCTAATGTACAGTTCTGAGGGGTAAGTGCATGTCGGAGTTGGAGGAATTTGTAGCACATCCCCAAGGGTCGAGATCCCCACGCGATCTCACCCCCCCGAAACCCCTCAAGGTCGTCACGGAGCACAGATATGTGCCCTGCCATAAGGGAGTTAGTTGGGTAAGAGTCCCTTGCCAGCCCATCTGTTGGGTCTTAGCCCGTCATAGCTGTATCACCACCCTGCCAGCTGGTGACAAGTGCTCCAGATGGGCAGAGCTGTATAACAGGTGGAGAAGAGGGACCTGGTCCATTGCTGCATGCTCAGCCGAATACGCTGGATCTGTGGGGGAGTTATACCACCATTCATTTATTACCAGGATGTGGGACGCTACGTAATAGGCATAGATATCTGCTGTGGCAATCCCTCCGCAATACGTGGAATGCATACACGTATGGAGTGCCACTCTAACAGCCCCGCCATTCCACAGAAATGTATTCTGTACGGCTGCGACTTACGGCTGTATTTTTTAATGTCACATACAATATAGGTCTGGTTGTGTACTAACATTGTGACTGTGCATTACAATATCTCTAGTGCAGAAGGCCAGTGCTGGGCCTAAAAAGCAAGCAAACGTGTTTGGAGTGCAGCTAGGTGTGTGCTTAAGTACCATGTTTTCTCTTAAACTCACTCTAACAAAGCAGGGAAGGAAAATTCCCAATCTCTGGGGCTACAAGGAGAGATGACCATGTGTGTCTCTTCCTGTATAAAGAATGAAGAAAAGTTACAGCAAGCTTCCATGTAGAACTACATCTTGAACGATAAGCATTGTTCAATATGCTGAGTAACAATCCAGGAGATGAGCATGAGCTGACACCTCCTTGTTCCATGATAAGAAAGGTATACAAAATAGAGATGGAGGGAATCGGCAGAATTTAGTTCCAGGGAATTCCGTGAAATTGCATTAAAATACCACGAGATTCCATGGAATTCCGCAGCGGGATGGAGTGAGCATTTGGCACTATGGTCCAATCCCCAGTGACAGCTCAGCTCAGCACCATGTAGCTCTGGGCAATAAACTCACTTAATCTCCCAGAAGACCCCCAGCGCCTTGGAACCCCAAGGGGTGATATGTTTGTGCTTCACAAATATGGATTTTTATTTATTTTGGACTAAGAAAATAGCACGGTCAAACACCACTCTGCGCTCTCACGTTACTGCAGAGTATGTAAGGGTGCCAAAGGGGTGTGCACTGCAGTGGTTGCTTATAAACGTGGCCACTAGAGGGAGCAGTCCCTCCATATTTAAAAACCACTACAGATTAAAATTTAATCTGCAGTGATTGTTAGGTTGAGTTTAGAGTCAGTGCGCTTGAGCTGCTCTGTGAGGCATGCTGTAGTCCGTATGGGGACTTTGGCCACGCCCTTATTGTGCCTTTCCTGCTGCTTTTCTTTTGTGTGGTGAATTGGTGCCATTTGTTCCTCCTTTGATTTCTGACATTTGTAGTTTCGCTTTTATCATTTTAGTTATAAATTTAACAATCCGTGCACACAAAGTGCTTTTGAAAAAAGCTATGGCTGAGGGAAGGTGCCACACATTACATTGCACCAAGTGGCAGCTTTTACATTACCTTTTTTAGGGCTCACCTTTGAATGCAAATATGCTGCATGCACTCTGGTTTGCAAAAGATATTGTCACAACAGAGGGCCTGCAGCCTACCCATTGCTTAATTTTTGTTGGCTTCATTGTCACTCTTGTTTGCTGCCTTTTAATAGGCCAGTGCGTGCATGCTTCATTTGCTCTACTTTTGGCTGCAGCACGGACCAAATACTGATTGCTTCATCTTGATTACTGTCCTTTTGCTTAACGCAGTCTTGGAAGCACTACTTTTTCTTCTTCCCAGTTGTCCTTGTTAATCTCTTGCCATTTGTTGCTATGTTTTACTATGTCACACTTACTTCAAAGAAGTCCTTTTCTACTTTGAAATAGATGTTTATTGGGGCAAAAGATGTTATCTGCTTTTATTGAGACAACAGATGTTATCTGTTTCCAAATGTATTTTCACTGAGAAATGGGTATAATTGCTTTCTTTAAGTGATAGCATTTTTTTGCAAAATGTCATATTTTTGTACTTTTCATGAATAGAGAGATTAACTGATTTGCTCATAATCACAGGGGTGCTGTGCTGAGAACTAACAAGCATTGGCAAAGCAAATAGTTCTCATCTTTGAGACTATTGTCTGTGTCATTGCCTTTTATTCATGCTGTGCAATAAGGCATTGCAAACTTTGGCAATGGTTTGAGCCATACTGTATAGCAGCATGGCTAAAAAGAACAAAATAATCAGAAAAAGGATTCTGAGGCATACAACGCTAATGCATTTAAAAGAAAAAAAGTACATTAGTCCTGGCTGCTTCATGTGTCCATAATGTTTCCTGAAGCAACCATGTATTCTTGAATCACACCGCATGACCCAGTGTGTAGTAATTGTATAGCTCTTCCATCCCCGGTGGCACAGCACCCAGGATACTGTGCTGTATGGCTAAATATATATAAGGTCCCAAAGGTGAGACCTATTGGCTATACAATGCTTGTTAAACATAGTGGCACTGCTCCCTCTTCCAGCCCCTCTTAAAAGCAAATTAGTGACTGCAGATTAATCCTGCCAGCGGAGCGGCAGAATTTATAAGTAATTCCATGTTGTAAGAGTAATGCAGAATTACCAAATTCTTCTGATTCCGCTAGCAGAATTAATTATTCCGCCCAGGCCCTACGATTAAACACCATTGTATGGGCAGCATTAGACACATGGACTGATTGTTTGGGGGGTTCTTAAATACGGAGTTCTGACTTCAGGCATGATGGCACAATAAGAGACAGGGAAAGGCTTTACATGCTTTTGCACATTATCGAAATGAAAACACTCATGCTGAAAGAATGCTTGTTATATTTGAGGTAGATTTTGGGCTAACAGGATGAAATATGATAGGTGCTTGATTAATCTTTGCCTTAATTTATATAATAACTGCTGAGTTGATTCTAATATTTGCAATCATTTGAATGCATGATTTGCAGATGAATAGTGAATAATAAATCATCTTGTAGTGTAAAATACCAACGATTGTGCTTGCCTGCTGATTTCAAGGTATGAGACGGGGGGGGTCAGTAAATACCACCTGCAGATGAGAGCTTCTCTGATAGGCTTGCCTGTTACCTAACACTCCCACTTACCAGAGCATACTTTAATAGGGGAGGAGTGAGAGACAGCTGCCAGTCCTCTCCCCCCCGCCCCCCGATAAAGTCACTATTTCAGTGTGATTCAGGGGACCTCAATAATTTGGAAGTAGCATTACATTTCTCTTTCACTAAAAGTATTACAACCCTGCAGAGGAGTGCGGGTACCCACACTTTAAAATGTTAGAAACGCAGGTACTGTGTACCTGAGAGCCCCTGCCACTTTAAGCCATATATGTATGCGGTTAAAATGATCAGTTATAGCGACACATGATGCTGCCACAAAACTACTGAGAAAGAAAAAGGTAGATTTTATTTATAAAGTGCACACCTGAGTAAAATTATTTGCTCATTAGAGTGCAGCATACTGTCTTCCTTGAATTAAGACCGTTCGGTGTGCTCCTTATTGTAAACATACTAACATGAATCAATCAAATTAATTGTTGGCGTGTCCTGCTTTTGAAATGAAGCAAATCATAGCGTTCACTGCTGCCCTGCCCGGAGAGCTTGCAGCGGTCAGAAGTGATTTAGTGTGGTATCCCGAAAGGCTAAGCTAATAAAGGAAATTATTGGTATTGTAGGCCAAAAATATAGTCAGTCATATTTCTCTTAGTCAAACCGACTTGAGCCCTAACGGGGTCCTCACACGTACTCGTCATTTCCCTTCTTTCTCGTCATTTCCCTTCTGACTCTGCTCTTAATACCCATTGTGTATTTGTCAATGCCGAGCTAGTCAACCTATGACCACCAGATGGCAATAAAGTCTTACTTATGTAAAGAAACACAAATCAAAGTGAAAGAGAAGAAGGACGACAGGCTTCCGATCAAATACAAATACAGATAAAAATAAGGATGAAAAGCTAATAGTTGTTACTATGACCACAATCACTGCAATGGAAGCTTTTATGTTACAGTACTTTTCACGTGCTCAGTGCAGTCCAACTGACACAAAATCAAACATTGGATAACATCCTGCAAATGAACATAAGGAATAATGGCACTTAATAATGGGTCTGGAGCCATCCACCCTCCTTTTACCCGTGCCCCCTCTCTGCCTCTTTTAAACAAGCATTTGCAATGCAACAGGTCTCGCATTTACGCGAGTTTCAACTATTGGCATTGTAAATGACAATACCTTTTATTTATATTTTGGTTTTTGAAACATAAATAAAACGCATTGTCATTTACAATGCCAATAGCTTAAACTCGTGTAAAAGCGAGACCAATTGCATTGCAAATGCTTGTTTTTTCAGCCATGGCTTTGACCCTGCCTCATGCTCACTCACCCCTTCCCATTGAGCAAAATATTGCAGTTCCTATACTTTTTGTTAATGCACTTCGACCCCTGCCTGCATTTATTTTTCCTCTTTAAAGCAACAAAATAGTGTTTGTTAATTTCTGAATTAAAAATCTGAACACTTAAATCAAAATATAGTAAAAGGAAACCATAACAAATCATTCGTATTTTACTTTCAGTATCTATTTCTCTATTCTTTTCCTTTCTTAATTCCTTTTCTTCCCTCTTTCTTCTATTTTCTCTCATCTTAAACCTTGTATTTTAAAAATGCTATACATTTTAAGTATCAGAGTAATTAAGCTGTTATATTTATTGACATCACTGTATACTCTGTATAAAAATATTTTATAGCTTGAATAAAAATAAATTAAACTATAAAAAGCATCAAAATAGAAAAACAAAAAAAAAGGTAACCATCCAGTGACAGTTTAATATTTGTCCTGTATGTTGGACACATTTTGAGAGTTCCCAGAAACACAACTAATAAGTGGTGTACTGTTGTATCTGTCATTTGGAACAGTAAAGTTTTACTCTGTGCATAGTTTGGTTGTGCCCCACTTCCCACTTTACTGCTCATGCATTGTGACGTAGAGTGGAGCTCTGTGTTTGCATATATGACGCGTCATGGAATGTTCGGACATTCCTTCACCAGCTGGTCTGCAGGTCAGCTGCGCTTTGTGTCCACTGTCTGTGGGCCTTTATACTTAAATAATTATAAGTTAATTACATTCTGGAAGTGTCATTATTTCATTTAGTCGTATAAAAACTGCGCGTACAAATCCCGGATACATTAACTCATGAGGTAAGTTACAAGAACATTCAGAACTAGTGACTAAAACGTGATGCAATTCATGGTAAAATCATGAGCTGTTGTGAGACCGTGATGCTCCAACATTCTTGCAGGGACGCACCTGGAGTAGCACCTGTCATCAAGTTACACCTGCTATCGCTACCGGAGCCGCCCCGCCTTTGAGTGCGCGCATGCGCAACACCCTATCAACGCCACAGAGAGGAGGAGGAGGAGAAGGCCGGGGCGTGACGTAGAAAGAGACGCTCCGCTGCGGATGGGTAAACACCAACTTGCCGGTGTTGGGTGCCCTGCGTATCAGGCCGCTAGGCATGCGGCCGGGTCCTCCTGTGCAGGTAGGCATTGGGCAGACAGGTGGTGAGTAAAGGGGCTGCTACTCTACCTGATCCTCTTCCCTCGTGGGCTGTGTATTGAGATCGTCGGCAGTTGGGAGGATAATGCATGTTGCCATGGAGACCAAGGTAACAGCGTACTTGAGACGTGCCCCAACGACGGGCAGTAGGGGGCATACGTTATGACATGCATGCACGATACTGTGACCCTCATTTGTACACGGGCACACGATAGCCGATAAGTTTTCAGTGTTCACATTTGTGACGTCTGTATGTTTACAATGTATCTATGTGCGACGTTTGCCGGACTTGCGAGTAACCGTTTGGGTTATACTTTATAACTAGACTAGTAAAAACACCTAAGCTAAAAATCTGTGTTTAGCATAGTGTGCTGCCTGACTTGTATGTTGCTTTTTCTATTATTGCATCTAGATATAAGATACAACAAGTAACATCATACCTACAACACGTCCGGATTATTGGCTTTGACAATGGTTGTTAGTTGCATAAGATAAATAAGCCGCAACTATGGCTTGTATATAATATTGAATGAGTGGTTTCACTTATCGCACCCGTGTCTGGGCACGATAATTGAAACCACATGGCCTTTCTTGCGCGTAACAGACACCAATAGGCCATGGGCGGAGCAATGCGCCCGCCTTTGGCCTATTGCGTGCTGTCTTAGTAAAAAAACACACACGCAAAGGCCGATAGCGGGCCACCAAAGGAAAAGCACACGCATGAGTGTGTGCGATTCCAGGCTCTGTTTCTGAACCCCGTGCAAAAGGACTCTCGCTGCGCAAGCAGTGTTGCGCACTGCATCGCTAGGCGCAAGACCTAAAAAGTAGCACTTTCACATCGTGTTATATATAGTACAGAACTTCACATCTACACTTATAAAGTGCAATGGGGACATTTTCGGTATACTGCCATCCTTTTAAGGTCGTGTAACTAATTAGCTAATGACACCATGTGTTGTCATTTACACATGTATAAATACTTGTATTATTCCTGGTATTATTATATGTTTTTTTTGTTGTTATTATCGGGTATGCAACAGATAAAGATAATGATGATAATGATAATAATATTAGTAATAAAAATAATCATAACATTAATAATAATTACAATAATACTACTACTAATAATAATAATAATAATAACAATAATAATAATGCGCTGAGGTGTACGGCATCATTGACCGACTCACAGGGTGCATTCCTTTTGTGGAAGTTGAAAGTTTCGGGTGAATGTGCATCTTTTTGATACTGTGGTCTGGCACCATGGTGAGAGAGACTGTGACCTGCGCCAGATTTATGGCTGAGTCAGCAACGTCTCAGACAGTGTTGGAAGAAAGGAAATCTGGGTGTTTGAGTGTCAGCTTGGGGGGATAGTGTCGGGTGGTGCAGTGTAGAAGGGTGAAGTGGTTGTTTTCGGTTTTATTTAAGGATGTAGGCATGTGAAGACTTCTTTAATGAATGTTTTACAGGGAGTGTTTGGCTCGGTGCCGTGTGATGTTTCTGAGAGTGGTATGTATGAGTTATGCCCGTGAGAGGTGCATCTTTGCCGTGGAGCAGGCTTGCATTTGACTACTTATTTATTTCCTTTACAGGAGTGGTTTGGGGATGTGCTACTGTAGCTGCGGTTCTGGGACTCAGAGAGGCGCTTTGTTTGGAGGCTCCCGAATTTATGAAAGTTATTTCAGTGGCTTTGCACGTAAGTGCACTGGTAGTAGACGGTGTACGTGGTCTGTATCTTTAAAGAGGCTTGCAGAGGCGTGGGGTGTGTGGTGATACTAGGGAATAAATCCATCAAGATAGTGGGGCATATTTATGAGATATTGTGGAAGCTCAGAACTGGGCCAAATTTGGCTGCGCCGCACTCCCACATTTTCAAAATGCAGGGATGCGCCGTATTCACACGAATACAGTGCACTCCTGTCTTTTACCTTGTGCTAAATTTAGCTGCCGAGCACCTACACAGGAACCCTTGCACCTTTGTGCAAGGGTGCCTGCCTTGCAGGGAATGATTGTTTATGTGCAGGAAGGTATCACTTCCTGCACAGAAACTATAACGAATGGCAATTTGTTACTTCTATGTGTGCGGCACAATGCAGCACACATAGAAGTAGCAAATTGTCATTATTTAATGATTGACTATGTGTAGGAAGGGACACCTTCCTGCATATAAACAATCATTAATGGCGTTTAGCTCTTTCTATGTGTGCTGCAGAATGCAACACATACAGAGGAAGCAAAAACGAGGAGAAATAAAAGTATTTGTCCTCGTTTTGCCATTCTAACACCTGCGCTTGCATGGCATTACTTTTGCCACGGCCTCAGATTTACACCTTCTTGTAACTCTGGGGCTGCGTCAAAAGCAATGGGTGTTGTGGTAGAACGTCCACAGCAACACCCATTGCACTCCCCTTTCACGCTAAGTTATGCGTGTAAAGGAGCTTTATTTACAAGGCAGCGTTAAGCCACAAAAAGTGGCTTAACGCCGCTTTGTAAATATGGAGAAGGGCCTATTGCCACCAGAACATCGCTAAAAGTGACATTCTGGTGGCAATATCCCCTTATACATAAGCCCCTGTGTTTTTGGGGGGTTTCTTTATGGCCAGTCATTGGGTGCTTTCAGCACCTTGGCTCCATATGGTCTGTGTGGCATTGTCCCCCAAGAATAAATCTTGCGGTACTGTCATGGGGTGCTGTGGTTTGGGGGTCATTGATGACAGCAATGGTTCACAAGGTGTTACTTCTTTGCTTTGTTGCCAGAGCAGTTTAGGCTTCTTTGTTAAGTTTCACTGTGATATCCCCTGTTAGGAGTCCCTTGTTGAAGGAGAAGGTGGTGAATAGATTATTCATGTCCCGATCTTTAGAAGGGGATGCAATATTTGTGTTTGCTATTTCAGTGGTGGTGCTGTTGCATCTGTTATAGAGTGACCAGAATACCCAAAAGGAAAATCTGCAACAGGCGGAACATAGAAGTAGGACTACAAGGTACCAATGAAAATGGAATGGACTATATAAGAAAGGATGTGTACACACACTGAGTGTGGTGGCACTGCCATTGACCTTTCAGACACTCTAGAAAACTGTTCTGAAGGTTGCAGGTCAAAGGAATGTTTCCATAATAAAGCTCTGCTACTTTTACAGCTGCACCGGAACAGATATATTGAAACTACTTTTGCCTATAAAGTACGCTTGGTACCCTGATAAGTATTTTGAAGCTGGTGTATCCAGCTCAGCATGATGATGGGCAGCAGGTCTAAAGGTTTTAGGTTCTAGCTCCTTTGAATTTCCATGAAGGCTTAATATTGATGTGGCATGACCTCCTCCATGGCCCCACTTACCTTCTTCTCTCCACTGGGAGAAAAAACTGAGGCTCCAGTTGACTTCTTTGCATAAGGTAACTAACGACTAATGTAAAGTGCTCCAATACCTTGGTCGAGTTGGTGCTATAAAGCTGCAAAAAAGAGATGAATTACTCTAATCGTTTTTGTACTTTAAAGGCATCTGTGGAAGTGAAGATGTATTCA
Source organism: Triturus cristatus (assembly GCF_964204655.1). Lineage (NCBI taxonomy): Eukaryota > Metazoa > Chordata > Amphibia > Caudata > Salamandridae > Triturus > Triturus cristatus. The sequence continues at coordinate 469,547,675 of NC_140590.1, read as the reverse complement.
ATGGTGCAATGCTGCTACTTACTCAGCCCTCTTCTCAAAAACCGGGGCATGTATTAAAAAGTTAGAAAAACGTTGGAACCAGTGGTTGAAGTGTATCAAAAAAAAGTATGGGAACTGCGATGCTGTGCGTAATGGGGGCAGGGTGAGTGAGCGTGGGGGCGCTGTCAATGGTGTGGCTAAACTTTTTTCGTTCTTTCACCTTCAGGTAACTACATTTAAAATAATGCACAGCTGAAATAAAAAAAATGCAATTTGAGTTAATTATGAAATGCACTACATAGGTTATGAAACCGCTATTAGTTACCACACTACATAGGTCTGTGTCTATAAGCAGAGAGCCACAGAACTGAATCCTGGTTGGAGCAGTAGAAAACAGTGGTTTGTGTTTGTTTAGTGCTACGAGGTCCCAGGCTGTGTTACCTAAAGCTCTGTGAATATATAAGTGATTATTTTAAACTTGCATTACACACAGTATAAGCTGCCACAAAATGCACAAAAAGGTTTAAGATAAAAAAAAGTGCTCCCAAAATATAGACTTTTAGCCAGACACATACATAGTGTCATTTTTTATAACTGTCCTTTAAAAGCCCACACTTCACTGTTTCGCTGGTAGCTCCCTTTCAATACGTCTTAAAAAGAATAAATCTGTAATCAGGAAACTTCAACTCATTCCAAAATTAAAGCCAATACCGCTTCGAAGCACCCTTTACATTTGCACATTGAGGAGTTACCCATATTTACATTCCTTTCCGGCAAGCAGGCACCCTGGCAAGAAAGCTTGTTTATCTCTGTCTCTCCCGCGGGTTCACACTTCAGCTGACACATTTAAACTCTGGAATTAACTGTCCTGGGACAGTTATCTTTTCACAAAAAGTAGGGGAACTGTTTTTCTTAAATTACAAAAGTATGAGCAGTCATGCCCACCATATCCCACCCACTTTGACCGTGGTTGGAACCCTAGGACAGAACTCTGAAAACCGGGACTTTCAGGGGAAATCCGGGACGTCTGGCCACCCTAATAATATCTGTTGTTCCAGTCGGAATGGTGCTACTCGTGCTCGCAGGAAAAGGGTTGATCTCCAGATGACAGGTGCTTGATGGGGGAGGTACACGTGGAAAACGCTGCAGCTGCTTTTGTTACAGGGGGCCGATATTGCCGCTATGCTGCAAGACCGGGCCCAGGTAACAACAAGCATTTACAATGCAATGGTCTCTGCATTGTTAAAGTTAGAGCTATTGGCATTGCTCATGACATTCTTTTTGTTTATGTTTTTGTTTTTAAAACATTTAAAGAAACGGCATTGTTATTTACAATGTCAATAGCTTAATCACTCTCAAATGCTAGACCTATTGCATTTGCACCCACACACAGAGCCACACACCCAGAGCCACCCACACAGAGCCACTCACATAGAGCAACCCACACACAAATAGAGCCACCCACAGAGCCACCTACACACACACAGAGTTACCCACACACAGACAGACCCACCACGCATAGAGCCACCTACAAAAAAAGTCACCCACACACACAGAGCCACACACACAGAGCCACCCACACACACACAGACCCTCCCCCCCACACACACAGACCCTCCCCCACCCACACAGAGCCAACCACACACACAGAGCCACCCACACACATACATAGCCACCCCCCACACACAGAGCCACCCCCACACACACACAGAGCCACCCCCACACAGAGCCACCCCCACACAGAGCCACCCCCACACACACAGGGCCACACAGTAACCTCAAAATTTAACACATATTTACTTTTTGCTGGATCAACTGACAAACCCCTCAACAGGCTCTATGAAGATTAAGATTTCATGAGTAATTATTTTTTTTACAGCACGAAGTGAAGTATAATTTGAAGGGAGCCAGATCCTAAATCTGAGAGCAAAATATATCCTGTTTTTTATTAGAATAACTGGCCAGACGCTGCTCTTAACATGGTTTGGTAAATAGAGGAGACATCCTTGTTTGGGTTCCATGGCAGCTTCTTATGCAGAGGCAAGGCTCACACACGTGACGGAGGGCGGGGGTGCAAAGCCGTGTCCATATGAGCCACTTCCAGGCTGCTCCCTCCCATGCTGTCAGTGGAATGTAGAGCAGACCAGCTGTCGGGGTTACGTGGGAATGTACACAAGTTAAAGGGCCATCCTTTCAAAGTATGCGCAGGCTGCAGGGTTCTCACGAGGGTTCAAAAGGTACCAGCAGACATGCAGTTAAAAGCGGTGCCTCTTTAAATCTCTGTCTCACCCGCTTGCCCTCTTCTCCCTCCTGTCTCTGGTAGGAGCCGAAGTTGGCTTTTCAACGTGCAGTGGAAGTCCTTTATTCACTTTCTCTCGAGGGTCTGGTCTGCCTAGATTTTTTTTAAATGTAAAACTTGTCCATATTCTAGTCAAACCCATCGCGTTTATTTACACAGTGGCAGATTTTGCACTTTGGGGGGGAAGGGGGGGCCGATGAGCTATTGTTTAATGATTGTAATGGGTTTACTCTCTCCCGGCTTTAAAAGCTCGAGCCGTTTTCTTTAAATATAGCGCCTAATATCAGGCATGCCCATTTTTCCATGAGCGCTAGGTTTTCACATTTCAGTTGGTTGAAGCACAGGGAGCTGTTGTGCTATGCAAAAGACAAAGCCAAAATTTTTTGTAAATTATAATAAAACGCTAATTTCCACAGCAGACAACGCAAACACCCTGGGGAGAATTTCAAACCTGACCTTTCCCATCGAGATGGCGCGTGGAGCTAAAAAAGTGGCTGGCCGGGCTTCCCTGCCGTGGGAAAGAAACACATGAGGGGGTGCACGCACGCACATGCAGTGTTAAAAAACAGACCCGATTCCATACCGTGAAATCCTAGTACATCGCGTGGGGAATAATAGCGGCAAGAAACCACTTTACTTTCACTTTTTCTACAGTGTCGGATGATATAATGACAAGCAACAAAAAAAGCTATTATCGGTGCGCATAAAACGAAGGCATTAGCATGAGACGTTTTTAACAGCAGATCGCTGTTTTACAGGGTCTGTGCCTCTGTAGCTAGGTTTACGCACCCTGGGCCCAAAGCCCCTCCCTCCTCGTACTGGAACGTGTCCAAAGTGCTATAAAGCGCCGCCAGCACCCAACACCCACCGCTCCCCTCCATCGCCCCCTCATGTGGTTTATGGAAGCACACATTGATTGCCCTTTGGCAGGGAAGAGATCGGGGAAGAAGGAAGACAGGAGGGTTTGCCCAGGATAATTCCCTTTAGGTGGAAACGCCGAGATTGGAACTAGAGTGGTCTGAGTCCACAGCTCAAGTCAGCATTCCGATCAGCGCCACTACCAGGGTAGCAGCACCTTAAAGATCGATGTTGCTCTTATTTCGTGCAGAAACTGCAAACAGTTATACTTTCATCATAATCAGACATATTCACTTTTCTGGCTGCAGCTGTCCAGAGCTAGTGAATCGCGTGGATTTTCTGGATAATAATTAATAATGATAGTTTATTTGTCTACGCTTGGTCTCACCTTCCTGCGAATTACATGTGTTACTTTTTTCCATTTTCCTGATACTCATGAAGTTCGCACAGTTTCCTGCAGCAGATGCATTACCCAACTGAGCTATCTTCTTGACACAAAGCTCCGCTCCTTCAAAGCCCCACCCCCTCCTCTACCCGGTGAGCTGTCAATTATATACTTTTAGCGCTGGCAAGATCCAGCTCTATAGATCTGCCTGTCTGTCCTCTGTCTGTCTGTTCAAGCTGTTATCAGCTTGGGCACTGGCGCGAGCGAAGAGCCTCGTGCATCACAACACACCAAACCGAATCCCTCCAGGCACATCCACGCCGAGCAGTCGGATGTCGCTTTTTAAATAGCGCCTAGAGGAGTTTCTGGGTGATTCTCTAAAGAACATGTGTGGGCAGAAAATGCAAATTGACACGCCAGCGGAAATGCTGGTAAATGCAGAGCCCCCACACTCTGGAAAGCGGCAAATATGGTTGCTAAAACCTGTCAGAAACTCCCAAACGGGGCTTACGACGCTTAAAATACGAGCAATAACTACAAGTGGACAGAAACACAGTGGAAACTGTAACACCACAGGTTTCAATCATCACACCTGTAGATTTCTCACCTGGTTCCACATGGGAAGCAGACCCATAACGTACAACAAACATAGATCTCCGGCTGATGGCTCCTGCTGCCCCGCCTGCCTCTGAGTCTGGCGGGTTTACGGCTTTACCGCAGTGCCCCGTAGTGCGAACCTGCTATTTAGAGGAGCTACAGGAAACAATGTTGCCTCTTTGACGGTAAACAGTGCGATGTCCGGATTCTCTTATAACTCCCAGCCGTCTCACACCTGGACACCCTGCAGCTGCTACACCCCCTCTTGAGCTCTCGGAGACTCACCAGCGACTGAAACACACAAGGTCTGCAGTCTAAACAGCAGCACAGTGTCACTAGTTGTCGAAGTTGCAACTGCAGCCATTGATTAACGGAAGTTGTAACAAGCACACCACTGCCTTTCTCCGAGGCGAAGCAGAAATGCCTCGGAGAAACGCACCGGCGGATTTCAGATTCGGGGGCGTGGCTAAAAAGTGGAAAGAAGGGCACGGAACACGCCCCTGAATCTGAAAAAGACGGAGCCTATTTGGAGGGACGGCTCTCTCCTCCAATGGCTGGCCTCCGTTTAGGAAGCCAGCCAATGGAGGAGAAGCAAAAAGAGAGGCGGGCTAAATAGCCACTCTAAGAATCATTAAATCTCCGAACTTCCGGTTCTGCCTTCGGCAGACCGGACGGTTCCTCGACCTAAAAACGGCCCCCACCCTGGCAGCCCACTGGGAAACGGCCGGTGCCCGCTACGGCACTCCGGCCCTGCAGGTGAGACGGGCAATGACGGCGCTTAGAATGGATGTGAGTTAGTGTGGGGTTGTGAGAGATGATTTTGCCCTGCAGTGGGCACTTTAATTATACATTTATCGACCAGTCATTAGTTCGCAAGTCTTTCTAGTTGGTAGAGGGTTTAATAGTTCGTTAATTTACTAATTCAAATATTTTTTTATTAAAACTGAAAAAACAAATAACTAAATGATGCTTTTTTTCGGATGTGATTTTATATCATGTTGTTCTTGATGGGGATATTGCTGTTACCCAGGGATAAGTTTGGTACTTTGATCTTTGAATATGGCTAGTTTAGATTTTTTTTTCTATATTGCCCTCACCATAATTAAATCACACTGATTTGATTATGCTGCTAGTTTTTTATGTTTGTTTGGGCTTGGGGTGGCGGGAGCTGACTTTCTGGTGAGAGGAAATAAAGCTGAAACATTTCTGTTTCTTTTATGTATATTTAATAGGGCAGTTCAGGGTTTGCTACTGGTATTTGTTTTATCCGTTATCATTTCAAAATACTGACTCTCGAGGTATTGGTGTCATAGCAGGCTGCAGATTTACTTTTAGATGCCCTTAAGTATGAATTTAAATGCTAGGATGCAAGCGCTTAAACAGAGATTATCCCGCGTGACTTATATTGAACAGGTTTACATGACTCTGCTGCCATCTGCTGGATTTTGAGCAGAATTGTCATATTTGCATTTTTCCTGCTTCAAGAACGAGCTTTCTTAACCCCTATTTCTGTGAATAGTGTTTCTACATATGCGTCTTCGGTGAAAACACAGGGTCTTATTTATGAGCCTTTTGGTCAATATTGCGCCGCCGGTGCGTCACTAGTTGTGACGCACCAGCGGCGTAAAAAATGTGCCATGTGGCATCATATTTAGAAAGTTGCGCATCTAGGTAGTTGCGTCACTTTGTAAACCCCTGCGCCACATTATACCTGCGCCAGGTATAATGTATGCAGGGTGGGTGTTCTGACGCAAGTAAGCCTCGTAGAAGTGATGCAGTGAAATCTAAGAGATTTCACTGCACCACTTCTAGGATGCAAATGCGTCAATATCTTACGCCTGCTTCACAGCAGGCGTAAGACTGACGCAGGCACATTTGAAATAGGACTTGCCCATGTGAAATGACCCATTGCTGAAGTTGCATCACTTTTGTGACACACTCTAGCATGGCGCAATTTTTGCGCCTACAGATACGTCATAAAAACTGACGTATCTGTAACTCCTTGTGACATGATGTGTCATACTGTAAATATGCCGCATCAGTGATGTCGCAAAGAGGGCGCAATGAAAAGTGACGCATCGTTCTTTTCACACAGCGATGCGTCACTTTTCATAAATGAGGCCCACAGTTTTTGATATGGCTGTGGAAATCTTGGTGCCTGATGGCCAAAGCTTGGGTCACAAACTTTTGTTTTTTTGCATCCTTGACTGATTTGTAACCCCACCTTCATTTTGCGCTGATTAGACCGTCAACCTACATTTCTCAAATTGTCATATTTGCATGTTTAGCATTAGCCAAGACCTTTTGATGATTTGAATAAAATAATACATATGATATACTTACCTATAGCGGCTTTCGGACAGTCATCTTTAGCCTTAAGTCTGTTGTCATTTACTTTTTACTTCTGCCCCCTACAGCATAAAGCATGGGAAATGTGTCAGTCAGCCCACTTCACCACTGGCTAACTTAAACTGTGAGTGAAGGCAATCCGCTCTTGCCCAACGAGCACATCCTCACTCAAAGAGGCTCCCATCAGGGAAAGGTTCAACTATGGCAATATGTGCTTTCTGCGACAAAAAGATTTTTTTTTTTGCTTTTAGTCAAAGTTTTTATTTTATATTAGTGAAGGATCAAAAGTCCGTTCCCTGCTCCCTCCCAACAATACAGTTTTAGATAAAACATAAAAGACAAGCATCGACAAAGCAAGAATTCGGGCCTTTATTCAGTGCTGATTATTACCAGAGCCCAATTACTCCAAGAACTTTACGAATCAGGGTGATCACACTATTTTCAGATGGCAACAGAAAACCTTCTTTCTTTTACCAACTTTTTATGGTCCTTACCACCCTGAAATAAGGTGATATGTGATTCCGTATTTGCTTTTGCTTTCTTTCTTAGCACCAGGACACTTCCTTCTGGAAGTAACTGATAGTGCTTTACAATCAATCAATCAATCAATCAATCAATCAAGGATAGTGCGCGAAAAACTATCCCTGAGGGTTTCAAGGCACTGGAGAGTGTAGGTTGCTGTGTTGTTATTGTGTTCATTCGAACAGCAATTTCTTGAGTTCCTTCCTGAACTCATGGAGTGTTGAGGTGGCCCTGGGGTGCAGGGGGAGACTGTTCTAAGCCTTGGCCATTAGGTATGAAAAAGAGCATCCTCAATTGTTGCTACGGCAGATCCGGAAGGTGTCAGCGATCAAGAGGGTGGCCCATCACTGGTGTCTGGTCCATCAGTGGAAAGTCATGCGTTTGTTGATGAATACTGGCCCTTTACCATGCTAGGCCTTGTATGCATGGGTCATCATCTTAAACTGGCATCTCTTCTGAATTGGGAGCCAGTGAAGTTTCTTGAGGTGTGTTGTGATGTTGGTCCATTTGGGGAGGACAAGCATAAGTCTTACCGTTGTGTTCTGTTTTTGTCTTTAGTCTTTTCAAGAGGTGTGTGGTGATTCCTACATAGAGTGTGTTACCATAGACCAGTCTGCTGTTGACGAGGGCTTGTATGACGATCCATTCCGGTGTTGACTAGGAGCCATCCAAAAATCTTTCGGAGCACGCATAGGGTGTAAAAGCAGGCGGATGATACTGCATTGACCTGATTCTTCATAGACAGCTTGCTGTCCAGTATGATGCAAAGGTTGCAGGTGTGGTCTGTGAAGTAGGGGGGGTTGGGCTGAGCTTGGCAGACCACCAAGCATCGTTCCATAGGGAGGTGTTGTTCCCGAAGATGAGGACTTCTGTCTTCCCTGTCTTGTGCTTCAGACAGTGGTCTTTCATCCATTCTGTGATGTTCATCGTACTTCTGTGGAATGTCGCTCTGGTGGTGGGGAGGTCTTCTGACAGTGAGAGGATGAGCTGGGTGTTGTCAGCATAGGAGATGCTGCTGAGTCCATGCAATCTGATGGTGTTGACAAGTGGGGTCAGGTACGTGTTGAAGAGCATGCGGCTGAGAGACGATCCTCGGGCGATGCCACAGATGATGGGTTCAGTGACTAAATATCGAGGGATATAATATAGAATGCCCAAAATATCGACTCCAAAATATAGAAGGACAGAATATAGACTCCCTATCTACAAACAGGTAAGTACTAAAATATTGATTCCAAAATATAGAATGTTAAAATATGGTTAGCTAAAATATCGAATTTTTAAAATGTATTAAAAATAATATAAAAGTAATTAAATATTAAAAACAATTAAATAAAACATACCTAATATAATATGAAAAAGCTTAAAATGTAAAAATAATAAAAGTAATGTAAAAAAAAAGTAGAGATTTTGTTGGATAGTGAGAGCGTAAAAATTACTATTCCCACTCCAGTGAGTGCAACAGTAGGGAAAACGTTGGATAGCGTAGGGTTAAAAATTACTATTCCCACTCCAAAGAGTGCAACAGTAGGGAAAGCGTTGGATAGCGGGAAGGTAAAAATTACTATTCCCACTCCAGAGACTGCAACAGTAGGGAAAGCGTTGGATAGCGGGAAGGGAGAAATTACTATTCCCACTCCAGTGAATGCAACAGTAGGGAAAGCATTGGATAGCGTAGGGGTAAAAATTACTATTCCCACTCCAGTGAGTGCAACAGTAGGGAAAACGTTGGATAGCGTAGGGGTAAAAATTACTATTCCCACTCCAAAGAGTGCAACAGTAGGGAAAGCGTTGGATAGCGGGAGAGTAAAAATGACTATTCCCACTCCAGAGAGTGCAACAGTAGGGAAAGTGTTGGATAGCGAGAAGGGAAAAATTACTATTCCCACTCCAGTGACTCCAACAGTAGGGAAAGCATTGGATAGCGTAGGGGTAAAAATTACTATTCCCACTCCAGAGAGTGCAACAGTAGGAAAAGCGTTGGAGAGCGGGAAGGGAAATATTACTATTCCCACTCCAATGAGTGCAACAGTAGGGAAAGCGTTGGATAGCGTAGGGGTAATAATTGCTATTCCCACTCCAGTGAGTGCAACAGTAGGGAAAACGTTGGATAGCGTAGGGGTAAAAATTACTATTCCCACTCCAAAGAGTGCAACAGTAGGGAAAGCGTTGGATAGCGGGAGGGTACACATTACTATTCCCACTCCAGAGAGTGCAACAGTAGGGAAAGCGTTGGATAGCGGGAAGGGAAAAATTACTATTCTCACTCCAGTGAGTGCAACAGTAGGGAAAGCGTTGGATAGCGTTAGGGTAAAAATTACTATTCCCACTCCAGTGAGTGCAACAGTAGGGAAAACGTTGGATAGTGTAGGGGTAAAAATTACTATTGCCACTCCAAAGAGTGTAACAGTAGGGAAAGCGTTGGATAGCGGGAGGGTAAAAATTACTCTTCCCACTCCAGTGAGTGCAACAGTAGGGAAATTGTTGGATAGCGGGAGGGTAAAAATTACTATTCCCACTCCAGTGAGTGCAACAGTAGGGAAAGCGTTGGATAGCGGGAGGGTAAAAGTTACTATTGCCACTCCAGAGAGTGCAACAGTAGGGAAAGCATTGGATAGCGGGAGGGTAAAAATTACTATTCCCACTCCAGTGAGTGCAACAGTAGGGAAAACATTGGATAGTGTAGGGGTAAAAATTACTATCCCCACTCCAAAGAGTGTAACAGTAGGGAAAGCGTTGGATAGCGGGACGGTAAAAATTACTATTCTCACTCCAGTGAGTGCAACAGTAGGGAAAGAGTTGGATAGCGGGAGGGTGAAAATTACTATTCCCACTCCAGTGAGTGCAACAGTAGGGAAAGAGTTGGATAGCAGGAGGGTAAAAAATACTATTCCCACTCCTGAGAGTGCAACAGTAGGGAAAGTAATGATTTAATATTAAAATAAGATTACATTAATTATCAATACCAATAAAAAGTTAATTAAAAATAATTACCAATTAAGAAAAATTAATTACCATTGGGAAAAATTAATTACCAATTAATAAAAATTAATTACCAATTAATAATTAATTATCAATTAATTATCAATGCATATAAATAAAATTAATATTTACTTTATTACAATTAATTTACTTTCCACCCAATTCACCTATAAACCCACAACCCACTCCCAATAATAAAAAATACAATTAACATTATCAATTAATCAATTAATAAAAATTAATTAGCAATTAATAAAATTAATGATCAATTCATACAAATTAATCACCAATTAATACAAATTAATCACCAAATAATAATTAATTATCAATTATCAATACACATAAATAAATAAAAATATATTTACTTTATTACAATTAAATTACTTCCCACCCAATCCCCCTATAAACCCACAACCCGCTCCTAATAATACAAAATACAATTAACATAATTATCAATTAATCAATTAATATAAATTAATTACCAATTAATAAAAATTAATTACCAATTAATAATTAATTATCAATCAATTAATTATCAAAACATATAAATACAATTAATATTTAATTTACCATAATTAAATTACTTCCCACCCTATTCCCCTATAAACCCACAATCCGCTATGGAATTAAATTACGCAAAAATTAAATTACATAATATTCATTAGTTAAAAAAAATTAAACATACATTACAAAAATAATACATAATTTTAACACATATACTACCATACATAACACTAAAAAAAAATCGATATTATTGAAATCTATATTTTTTAATTCGATATTATGGAAATCTATATTTTTTAATTCTATATTATGGAAATCGATATTTCATACCCCAATTTCGATATTCTGTCCTATCTATATTTTGATAATTCGATATTCTGTTCTATCTATATTTTAAAGTCGATATTCTGTCCTGTCTATATTTTGGATTCTATATTTTGGTCGTTCACCCAGATGATGTTCTCGGGTTCCGAAGTGTACGGTGGGAGACTGATTGTGGCGTTGCTGCATTCCACATTTAGAATGCATCCTGCATCTCTATGAGGTAATATGAAATCTAGGGTTGTGGGTGTTCTGGGAGATGGCAGTTGGATTTGAGCCTTGATATGTAAAGTTGTATTTGTTGTCATGTACTGGCAGAGTTGCCAATGAGCTTGTTTACTTGAAATTGGAGTTACACTTTACAATTTGGCGATGAGCTGCAACTCTGCAAGAACCAACGAGTAAAGTGAAGAAACTGAAGAGGATGAAAGAAGGTTAAATGAAGTAAGAAACGTAAAATTTGAACTAAAGGAGAATTACCGGAAGATTTGAAGGTGAGCTACGTGTATGTACGGTGCGCTGGGTACGCACCGTACATACACGGGTGGGGGTACGACTCGAACGTACACGGGTGTACATACACGGGGGGTTCGACATGTACACGGGTGTACATACACGGGGGGTACGACACGTACACGGGTGTACATACACGGGGGTTCGACACGTACACGGGTGTACATACACGGGGGGTTCGACACGTACACGGGTGTACATACACGGGGGGTTCGACACGTACACGGGGGGGTTCGACACGTACACGGGTGTACATACACAGGGGGGTACGACACGTACACGGGTGTACATACACGGGGGGTTCGACACGTACACGGGTGTACATACACGGGGGGTTCGACACGTACGTATGGGGGCTGGGGGGTTCAACACATACGTACGGGGGCTGGGGGGGGTCGGCGCGTATGCGGGCACATGTCTATATGGTTGCTATGGGAGTTCGGTGCGGACGGTGTTTTTACCATACGGTTGTAACATCGGACGCACGGGATGGATCGTAATTCCGCGGTCGCACTTCGCTTTTCACATTTGTACGGTAAATCGTCCGTGGCCGTGTCGGACACATTTTCCGACTCGAGGACGTGTGGGGAATAATTCCCAATGCGATTCGTATGGACATTTTCCCATGCGAATCGTAATTGGCAGTTTGTACGGCACTTGTACGATTCGTACGGTAAAAAGACCGGATACGAGTCGTACGGGGAATTTTTTTACCGGATCGTAATCGGCACCTGTGTGTTATTAGTGGAAGGTTACTGTGAGCTTTTTTGGAGGCGCAATTATAATTGGGTAATATTTATTATTGAAAAAAATGTGTGCAGCACAGACATTCACATTAACACCTCCAATTCCATTTCTACCAGAACCAGGTGAGCCACGCATGAAGTGGCAGGAATGGAAAGATTACTTTATAAATTTCATGGTTACAATTAACAGTGAAAGTCTTACACCAGATATCAAGAAAGGTATTCTATTGCTCCAGAGGGCATTAAACAATATAACCAAATGGAAAAGAAGGTGTGAGGAGAAGGGGAAACAGATGTGTATGAGAATGCATTAGATGATTTAGAAAAGTATTATGCGCCTACAGTTCGTATTGCTATTGATAGGTACACATTTTTCCGCAGGAAACAAGAACAAAGTGAGACTATTGATGATTACATAGCAAATTTGAAAAAAATGGCGGTACCTTGTAGATTTGGTGCATTACAAGAAGAATTTATACGGTATCAGATCATTCTGCTTACTAATAATAAGAGGGTGCAGGAAAGGTTATGGTCCATGGGTGATGGCACTTTAAACAAAGTACTAGCAGTTGTGAGGAAGGCTGAGATATCATTGAGATGCGCAAAAGCGGCATTAGTGGAGGGTAAGGAATGAGAAGAAATTTGTGCAGTGAATGAAAAGAAATGTAATAAAACTGTGAGCAAAAAGGATATAAGTAAAAAAACACAAGATTATAAGAAGCAAAAGAAATTGAATGTTCCTGTTAGAGTTGATGTCAAGAAAGATGTGCAAGATGTTCTGAGCTGCTATAGATGTGGAAGTCGTGATTATTTGGCTAATAGTAGATTTTGAAGAGCAAGCGATCAGAAGTGTGCAAATTGTGGTCTTGTTGGACATTTTGCACATGCAAGCAAAAGGAAGAATATCAGGACGAGAGTTAAATGTGTCACAGAGAAACACAAAGAAAGTGACACTGAAGAGGAGTGTTCGGAAGAGGATAATGTAGTAATTATGGTTAAAGATGCAGTTCTAGATGTTAAGAGTCAAGGAAGAAGTAAACCGTCACGTGAGATAGTTGTTGCAGGTGTTCAGGTCATTCTGGTGGCAGATTCAGGGTCACCTTACACTACAGTCAATTTAGAGATGTGGAAGGAAACATTTGTAAATCTTGTGACATTAAACCTGAACGTTTCACAGGGGAAGCTCTACCCATGGTGGGGTACAGGGATGTTTCGTTTGTTTTCAACAGTCGAAGGGCTGAAGGGAGGAAGTATGTGGCGGAGTATGGGCCGTGTGTTTTGGATTGGAAGGATCAAAGAAGCTTGAACATCATTCTCAATCCGAATAGTAAAGAACAAGTCTTGGTGTTGAATGATAGAGAAGATTTAGGAAAACAGATGTGCGAATTGGTTTGCTCAAAGGGTTTAAGCATAAGATTATATTAAAGGAGGGTGCTGTTCCAGTAAATTTTAAAGTGAGGAATGTTCCATTAGTTGTAAGGTGTGAGTTGAAGAAAGAGTTGAACAGGTTGGAGTTAGCTGGAGTGATTGAGCAAATAGAGTCATCAGAATGGATGTCTCCAATTGTAGTTGCACGCAAATCCAATGGAAAAAGTAGGGTATGTGTGGACTTGAGAGGTGTTAATAGAGAAATTTAGGTGGACAAGTTTCCTTTACCAAAAATAAATGAACTTTTGAGCAAAACAAAAGGAATGAAATGGTTTTGTAACGGTGGACTTATCAGGTTTCGTTACATGAGCAAAGCAGGAAGATAACATCGTTCATAACGCCTTTTGGATGTTACCAATATGTCAGAGTGCCGTTTGGATTGGCTTCAGCAGCCTCATTTCTTCAAAGATTAATGAGTGAAGTTCTGAAAGGTATCACTGTGGTTCTGTACTTTCAAGACGATGTGTTGATAATGAGTGAGAACAGACAAGTGCATGATCAAAGGCTGAAGGAAGTCATGGAAGTGTTAAAATCAAGAGGGTTAATGGCAGAATATGAAAAATGTCAATTTGCACAGAACAAAGTAACGTACTTGGGCCATGTGATTGGGAAAGACGGCATTTCTCCAAAGAAAGAACTCATTGAAGCTATTAGGCGGGACGTGAAACCTTCAATCTTCCACTTGCCGTGAGGGGAACGGCTGCCTACCTTCATTCGCCTGCTAAACTCCAAGCCGTGAGGGGAACGGCATTCAAATTGCCGCCAGTTCCGCCAGCCCGGACCACAAATCCCAGGGGGCACAGCGCTACCAGCGCGACGGACGTCATCAGAGGGCGTAGGAAGCCCTCATAAGCTGGGAGCGCCTCCCGCAGCGCGGGACGTGAAACCTTCAATCTTCCACTTGCCGTGAGGGGAACGGCTGCCTACCTTCATTCGCCTGCTAAACTCCAAGCCGTGAGGGGAACGGCATTCAAATTTCCACCAATTCCACCAGCCCGGACCACAAATCCCAGGGGGCACAGCGCTACCAGCGCGACGGACATCATCAGAGGGCGTAGGAAGCCCTCATAAGCTGGGAGCGCCTCCTGCAGCGCGGGACGCGCGTGGGCTAAGGGCGGGCCCGTCCTTGCCCGTCATCGCCAGAAAGAGCCAGGACAGGGCCACCCCCCTAATCCATGAGTTCCGGTGCTGACACATAGATTTGTGAAGAAGGTACTGTGACCACCCTTGCTGTTTGTATGTGGGAGTGTTAATCTACTAATCAGGACTTAAGGACTGACTGTTGAGATTGTTGCACAGTGTGCGGGGATTCTAAACATCGCACACGGATCCACATAACATCAGCATTGATAATAGGGTGATATTAGGTGGAAAAACTGCTGGAAAAGCTGCTTGATTAGGATGTTTGCTGAGATAGTGTGCAGGAGGCTTGTGTAGGTCATACAGTCCCAGGAGTCCCGTGATCGCCACACCTAAACCTACCTGAAATTGGGATTCTCAAACGTCCATTGTTTTTTTTTTGGGTAAGAGGCCTTCTAGCCGGCGTGCTGGTCTAAAAAACCTGGGCAAAGGGTGGATCTATCTAAACATTAGTTTGTGCCCTGGTGCTAGGGGTTGTGTGTATTATTATTATTAATAGTATTTTGTGCTTTTGTATTCTCTATTTGATCAACCATATTTCATTTGATTATGGCCGCTAGCCGTGATATGACTGGGAGAGGCTCTAATATTGGTGTTCTTCGGACTTTAGACAATTTTATTATAAGAGCTACTTTGGTCTTGGATAAAGAGATTACATTAGCAGAACGCCGTGTGTCTCTCGAACTGGAGCATACCAAACGTTCTTCACTGTGGAGATTGGCTAGAGCTCCCTCTCCGGTCCAATCCTCACCTATTGACCTAAATCAGTCCCAATCGGCTGATTTAGTTTTGCCCCCATCTGATCAGACTGTTCACGCGGCAACTGTGGGATTACCACAGAGTTCTGTTTCAAATTCTGTGATATCACGGGTGTCAACGAGATCTACACCGCAAGTGTTACCAAACAAATCTGTGTCCTCCCCCCTAGGTGCCCATGTAGGTAAACGTAAACGGGGTGGAGGCTTATTGAGACAGACAAATGCCAAAGTTGGTAAATTAATCAATGGTACAAAAAAAGGGAAAGGGAAGTATAGCGACCCCCCAGATCCTCCTACAAATAATCCCACTCCGGGTTTGGTACTGATACCCCCACCCAATGAAATAAGGGATGCTTTATCCCCAACTTTGGGTGCTAGTTTCTGGGAAGAAATGGGAAATTTGGTTTCTTCAATTGTCTCTCCTTTAAATGAGCGGTTAATGTGTATTGTAGAAAAACTCCGAGCCATTGATACGAGGGTGGGCTCATATGGCGATGTGGTGAACAAACTCATAATAAAGGTGGAGAGTTTATCTGCACCAATGTTGGTGCCATGTCAGCAATCCTCTTTAAATAACCCAGGGCTACCAGTTGTGCAAACAAGTATCTTACCATCTCCTAATAATAATATTTCTATTGTGAGATTGGTTGATGCACCCGTAAATTCCAATGTAGCGGAAAATATTATATCTCATGAGATTAGGGGGTCCCATCCTCCTGGCCCCAGGGTTGCTAGGATTGGGAGCCATATGAGCAGTGCTCGAAATGCACCAAAGGCCAATGGGGTCCTTTTGGACTTACCCCCAGATTGTGCACCCTATGTAGTGGTTTTGTCGGGGTTCCAGAGCTTGGTAGTGATACCCAGGAATCTTATGATGAACTTAAGAACAAATCCTTACATTGGCTGAACAAACATAGACCCCTACCATTACATGTATTCAGTGAGATCATCCATGTGCGCAGAGTAGGTTGGATGGGGTACAAAGAAGGATTCTACAGGTGACTGTATTGTCCTCAACTTTAGAGATAATCGAGCTGTGAAATTTATCTGTGAACAGGGAACTGAGGGAATGGCATCGCGTATCATGGAAACTATTTGGGAAGGCAGAAATGGTTGGCCCCAGTGCATGATAATAGGGAGCGAAATAGGAGGTGGTTAAATGACTGTATATATAACATTCCCTTAAATAACCGTTTTGGAGTTTTGGATCAGGTGGATTGACTTTCCCTCTCTATAGGGAGCCCAGAACCCAATATTGGGAGGGCTCTTTGTGATGATGGGGGTGGTAATAGGCTGGAAAATATTGATGGCGAGACTCCTGGTGGTTTCAAAGTGACCGTGGGTGACTTAGTATGGCCAGACACTATGATCCCTATGTGTGAGGACTTGGGATTGGGAAGGGAATTATCACAGGGTGAAGTGGTGTTGGAAGCCCCTATTCAGTCTGTGGATGTTCACCTTTTCCCAGGCCAGAGTAGTTATCCTTCCTTGTTTATGTTTGCCTCCTGGAATATTGCTGGTTTACAGCGTAGACTCCCGGTTACAGAGTGGTCAGACTTCGTGGAGGAGTATGATATTTGAGCTTTTCAAGAGACATGGGCTGTCAAACCCGTCCACCGATTAGGTTTTTTAAAAAAAATTTAAAGCAGCTGTGAGAGGGAACTAGGTAGGCCCTCGGGGGCCTTACTCTTTGGGTTAGCCAATCAACCAATTATAATCTGGAGAAGATCCTCACAAATAGCCCTGATATCCTCGCCGTCAAATTACATCGTCCTGCTTTAAAGGATATTCTTATTGTAAATGTATATATGCGAGGGATGCCAGGGGGACAGAGTTCGAAAACTTTTACTGACTTTGACTCCCTCTTTGATATAGTGGGGCAAGATTGTATTACGATCATAGCGGGGGATTTTAATTGTACATTTGAACCTCTAAATTATGAAGGGGAAAATATTATGGATGAGGAGGATGTCGAGTGGAATATTCCTCCGCTTGATTTATTACCTATAAAAAGATGGTCTGACTCGGCCGTACAATTGTTGGGCTTTTGTCTAGAACGTGGCTTTAGAGCAACCAACGGACGATCAACGTCAGACAAAATGGGTAGGGCCACTTTTGACAATGGTCTGCATAAAAGTAGAATTGATTATATTCTAATCAAGATTGAGCACTGGTCCATTTTGGATGACATGATGATCCTTGATCGCCCTGAAAGTGATCACAATCCTTTGCTTCTTAGTATTAACATTACTATAATGTCGGCTGGAAATGAACCAACAGTGGTGGCCACTGCTGATGCCCTACTCACAAATGATTTACGTAGGGTTCGATGGGCAAGAGTGTTTGACGATATGGAAGTCCTAGAAAATATAAGATCAGAGGTTGTAAGGTCACTGGCCACATTGCGATCTTTTAATACTCAGGCTGAAATTAATGATAGCATCCTCAATATTCATGAAGACCTATTTCTAAGTCTGAAATCCCATTTTTCTAACCCCACTAGACCTCAGAAAATAATGAGCCAGAGTAGAGATAAATCATGGTACAATAAGTCGTGCCGTGAATCTTATAAACTCTTGTCCCTGGCAATAAGGTCTAAACAAATGCCTAATATCAAGATGGCCAGGCAAAATTATAGGAAAGCCTTGCACTGTGCTAAAAAAGAATGGGACGAGCAGCATTGGAAAGATCTTCTCGATGCTAGCAGGTTGACTAACTTGGCCAAGTTTTGGCATATTGTTAAATGGGGTAAGGGTATTCAATCACAATCCCCTGCAAATTATGTTTCCCCAGATGACTAGGTTAACCATTTTGGTGCTCAGTTTTCCGTGTTAGGTGCCGGGACCGATCCCTTGCTGCCGGCCTCATTATTGGAGTTTAATTTTTGTTCTCCAACAAAGAAACAAATTATACCGTTTGACAGTAAGGAGGCAGAGGATGCCCTTAATAAGGCCCCCAGTGGTAGGGCCTCGGGCATGGATTGTGTTCCGGTGGATCTCTATAAATATGATACTGTTAATTGGGTGCCCTATATAGTATTTATTGCGAATGCAATGGCTACTGGGGCACACATTCCAGATTCATGGCGGGGAGCCGAGATCCTGCCAATTTACAAGAAGGGAGACCGCTCCAATCGAGGAAATTACCGCCCGATCAGCTTGATCGATTGCATACAAAAAAATAGTTGCAAGGATGGTTCTTGTAGGAATACAGAGTTGGATGGAGCTTGACGACATACTGTCCCCATTACAGGCTGGGTTTCGTCCATGTGTAGGCACAATCGAGCAAGTTTTTAGGTTTTTATTGATATACTGGCGTGTGGTGAGTTTGGGCGGTGGTACCATCTATGCCCCCTTTATTGACCTTAAGTCTGCGTTCGATTTGGTGCTTAGAAGCAAGTTATGGAGGGCATTGAGCGAAATGGGGATGCCGCCGGATTTATTGGCCCTAGTTATCAAGCTACATGAGGGAAATTTTGCACGTGTTCGCTGGGGTTTACAAGGGCAGGTTACAAACAAATTCACTGTGTCACGTGGGGTTAGACAGGGATGTGTCCTAGCGCCAACACTTTTTCTGTTGTTTATCAACAGGGTAATGGAGTATTTCTCTACTTTTCCAACGGATGCTCCATCCCTGGGTGGCATCAAAATGCCGTTACTTATGTTTGCGGATGACACTCTCTTATTATCTAAAACCCAGATAGGATTGCAACGGGCACTGGATAAATTTGAAGAGTTTTGTTTCGACAATGATCTACAGGTTAATGTCGACAAAACCAAATTTATGATCCTTACCAAGAAAAAGCAAGTGGACGGTTTTGTGACTATGAATCATATAAAGTTAGCTCAGACTAACGTAATGACCTATTTAGGTATCACTTTAGAGTCCAAATTAAAATGGAAACCCCAGATTGATGTTTTTTCCCTCAAGTTTGCCCAGCTGACAGGGTGCTTAATTAAAGAACAGCGTTCGTCCTAGACAAAAAGGATAGGTCCAGCCCTTAAAATCTACAATTCTAGGATTAGCTCTGCAATCCTGTATGGAGCAGAACTATGGGGCTTTTCTGACCTATCCATGTTGGTTAAGGTTCAAAACTATTTCTTGAGGAATCTGATAGGTCTCCCCGGTTCCACCCCACTAAAGCCTCTTTTAATGGATCTGGGATGTTATTCCATTGAGGATGTAGCACGCTATAGGCCGCTGGCCCTTTGGCGGTGGATATGGACTACTCCAGAACTTGATTTATTTGCCAGGGCAATTCTGGATGTTAGATCAATCGCAGGTTCAGAAAACATCCCATGGTTCAAAGAAGTTAGAACGTTCTTGGCGGATATGGGGGTGAGTAACTTGTGGTTTGACCCTGTTAACAGCCAATTTCCCACAAAAAAGGTTTTTAAAGAAACATACTGGGCATTAGTCTGTCACAAATATATAACGAAGACTGAGGCCACCTCCCTGACTGGTTTATTTTTTTAACACAAGATCGTCCCCCTTATGGAGGACTACTGGGATATTATTACTAGGTCTTGTGACCGTAAATTATACCACCAATTCAGGGTTGGTAGCCTTCCAATCAAAACCTTTACCAAATCTTGGAATGGCATGCAGGATGATGTTTGTAAATGGTGTATGGGCCAAAAAGAATCTATTGCCCATATATTTTTTGTATGTCCAGCCTATATTGCCCCACGTAACAAGTGGCTGATACCTATTTGCCGGAATCTAGGTACACGTGTTGGTTCTGAAGCGCTGAGAATTTTGAGAACTAACACTCAGGAACCCCTGGTTATAGCGGTTGCTAAATTTCTCGGTGGGATGTGGGTTATTAGGGCTGGGAAAATACCAACAACAATAATTTAGTTTGGGGTCTTCCGGATTGCTGCTAATAGAGTTGTTTTCCTGTTCTCATATTGTTAATTGATGTCATTGAATTGACAATAATTGTGTGGTTTTTATTTATTGAGAATTATCACCATTAATTCTTATTTTTATATTCGTTTTTTAAATAATCTGGATTTTATTGTATGATAATATGTTCTATGAACAAACTGGTTCATATCGGATGGTATTTTTTAATTTTGACTGATTGTCATTTTATCTGTTCTCTTGTTATTGTATGTCTTTTATGATGAAATATCGAAATAAAGACTAATGAAATGGAAAAATGGAAAGCACTAGAGCGAAGAATAAGGAGGAACTACATTCATTTTTAGGCCTTGCGGAGTTTTACTCCAAATTTGTAAAAAAGGTTTGCTGAAAAATCTTATGATTTGAGACAATTACTTAAACAGAGATGCAAATTTGTTTGGGAAGAAAAATGTGCGAAAGCTTTTGAGCAGTTGAAGAGTGAAATATGTAATGCAGCTCCTATCAAGGGTTTTGATCCAGATGTGCGAAGTGTGCTTATGGTAGGTGCAAGTGGAAAAGATTTGGGAGCAGTTCTTACACAAATTTGAGAATTGCACAAAAGAGGTTGTGATTGGTTTTGCATCAAGGAGTTTAACGCCTGCAGAAGAAGTGTATTCAGTGATTGAGAGGGAGACTCCTGGGTGTGTATGGGGTATGGATCATTTAAGAGCATTTCTGTGGGGAACTGAGTTTGATGTAAGAACTGATCACAAGCCCTTTAGTTACAACTGGTGGAATGGTGAAAGCTACAGTAAGGATTGCAAGACTTTCAATTAGGTTACAAGACTACAATCACAGGATTAAATATGTGCCTGGAGTACAGAACAAGGTTGCTGATTGTTTAATTCGGATTCCTCTAACAGTTAAGGAAGTGCCGGGAAGTATATGGGATGATTATCAAATTGCATTGGTGGAAGAAGAAGGAGTGAATTCAATTGAGAAGAAAGAGTGGATGGTTGAATATGAGAATGATGGATTGATAAAAAAGGTCAAGAGGTGGATTTTGGAAGGTAGGGGAGAGAAGAAACCGTAGTTAGCCGAAGTGAGAAGTTTTTGGGAGGTAAGAAATGAGTTGAGTGTGGGGTCTGGATTTGTGATGAGGGGTGGAAAGATTATTTCACCAGTTGGTCTTAGAAATACAATTTTGAATCTGTGTCATGAAGGACATTTTGGAATAGTGAGAACAAAGAAAAAAGTAAAAGCTTCTTATTGGTGGCTGGGAATTGATCTTGAAGTAGAAAGAAGTGTAAGGGATTGTGGACAGTGTGCTGATTCAGATAAAAGTTTACATACTTTGAGACCAAAATTAATGCCTACGGAGTGTCCAGATATGGTCTGGGACATGTTGGCTGTGGATTTTGTGGGTCCTGTGCGGACAAAATATGGTGAAACTAAGTTTAGCATTGTGTTGGTGGACTATTTCAGTAAGTGGGTGGAGTTGGAAATTGTTGAAAAGGCAGATGCGGACATTGTTGTGAAATTTCTAAGTGAGGTGTTTTTGAAGAAGGGTTTACCAAAGAGGCTTCTAAGTGATAATGGAGCACGTTTTACGGCATTGAAGGTTGAGGAATTTTTGAAGAGGAATGGTGTACAGCATGATAGAACTTCAGTATATTATCCACCAGGAAATGGTGCCGTGGAGCACTTTAATCATGTGATTAAAGGTACGATACAAATTGCTTGTGAGAAGCAAAGGAATTGGGAAGTGGAAGTCAAAAAGATGTTGTGGGGTTCCCGATTGACGCCATCTCTAACAGGGTTCAGTCCATTTGTCTTAATGTGTGGAAGGGAACCATTTACTAAAGATAACATAGGATGGATGGATAGTACAAGACGTGGAATGGTCACCTGAAGTGGTCAAGGGCAACATCATTAAAACACAGCAAGTATACAAAAGGAACTATGATAAGAAGAATGGTACTAAGGAGGAAACGTTGAGAGTAGGAGATAGTGTGAGAACAAAGAAATGGGGTAAAGTACCTAAAGGGGGGAGTGTATTATCTGAACCTTTAAGAGTTGTTGAATGTTGGAGAAATGCTGCAAGATTAAGTGATAATCGAGTGTGGCACATGAGTCGCAATGCTAAATGTAGAGGTTTAGGAAAAAGAGAAGGAGGAGATGTGGGTGATTCTATTGACTTAAATGATTGGTTGTGGGTAGATGAAGCGGATGATGAGATGGTCCAGGCGCAGGGAGAAGTGACGTGTCCACAGGAGGAATTGAATGCATGTCAGGTTGAAGAGGAGTGTGTGAATGATGGTACTAAACGGGTAGGTAGAATAGGAAGAGTAATTTGCACTCCTTACAAGCTTAAACATTGGTGCCAATTACGATCCGGTAAAAATTCACGATTCGCATGGTAAAAAGTCCATACGAACCGCATTGGGAATATTTCCCCACACGTCCTCGGGTCGGAAAATGTGTCCCACACGTCCTCGTACGATTTACCGTACAAATGTGAAAGGTGAAGTCCGACCAAGGAATCACGATCCATCCCGTGCGTCCGAGGCCACAACCGTATGGAAAAAACACCGTCCGCACCGAACTCCCATAGCAACCATGGAGACATGTGCCCGCATATGCGCCCAACACTCCCCCCAGCCCCCGTACGTCCGACACGTACCCCCCGTGTATGTACACCCCCACCCGTGTATGTACACCCCTGTACGTTCGAGTCGTACCCCCACCCCTGTACGTGTCGTACCACCGTCTATGTACACCCCCCACCCCGTACGTGTCATACCACCGTCTATGTACACCCCCCCACCCCTGTACGTGTCGTACCACCGTCTATGTACACCCCCCACCCCTGTACGTGTCGTACCACCGTCTATGTACACCCCCCACCCCTGTACGTGTCGTACCACCGTCTATGTACACCCCCCACCCCTGTACGTGTCGTACCACCGTCTATGTACACCCCCCCACCCCTGTACGTGTCGTACCACCGTCAATGTACACCCCAGTACGTTCGAGTCGAACCCCCACCCCTGTACGTGTCGTACCACCGTCTATGTACACCCCAGTACGTTCGAGTCGTACCCCCACCCCTGTACGTGTCGTACCACCGTCTATGTACACCCCCCATCCCTGTACGTGTCGTACCACCGTCTATGTACACCCCCCCACCCCTGTACGTGTCGTACCACCGTCTATGTACACCCCCCACCCCTGTACGTGTCGTACCACCGTCTATGCACACCCCCCACCCCTGTACGTGTCGTACCACCGTCTATGTACACCCCCCACCCCTGTACGTGTCGTACCACCGTCTATGTACACCCCCCCACCCCTGTACGTGTCGTACCACCGTCAATGTATACCCCAGTACGTTCGAGTCGAACCCCCACCCCTGTACGTGTCGTACCACCGTCCTTGTACACCCCAGTACGTTCGAGTCGAACCCCCACCCCTGTACGTGTCGTACCACCGTCTATGTACACCCCAGTACGTTCGAGTCGTACCCCCACCCCTGTACGAGTCGTACCACCGTCTATGTACACCCCAGTACGTTTGAGTCGTACCCCCACCCCTGTACGAGTCGTACCACCGTCTATGTACACCCCAGTACGTTCGAGTCGAACCCCCACCCCTGTACGTGTCGTACCACCGTCTATGTACACCCCAGTACGTTCGAGTCGTACCCCACCCCTGTACGTGTCGTACCACCGTCTATGTACACCCCCCACCCCTGTACGTGTCGTACCACCGTCTATGCACACCCCCCCACCCCTGTACGTGTCGTACCACCGTCAATGTACACCCCAGTACGTTCCCGTCGCACCCCCAACACAACCTCCTAAGTACGGAGCGCACCCCAGGCCCCAACATCACAACCGCATGTACGAGTCGTACCAAGCCACACACAAGGACAGCACCGTACAACCAAATGGCCCATGTACACACCGTACACACGCTCAAAACGCACGTACACAACCAGGACAAAACTAAACAACACAAGAATACACTATACGAATGGCACAAAGCCACTAAACATGGCCAACAAACACTACTAAAACACCTTCACTGACCTGCAACTGCCAAAAACAAACAGAGGCCCAAAACACCACCACTCCTTATAACACACCCACCCAAACTTCAAACACAGCCACACCCACCCATGGACCAATAAAAAGGGCCCACACACACAAACCATGAGCCTTTGCAACAGACTCACTGCTGCCAGACACCACAGAACCATACTACAAGCTTCACCACACCTTACACTTGCACACCTTCACACAACCACCTTCACAAACACACCCTCATCACATTCACACACACACACACCTGCACAACCACACCCACACACCCACAACCATCCACACCCCCCCACCACCATCCACACCCACACCCCTCACCATGCCCACTAACAAGAATCCAAAGTTCAGTAACCGAGAGTTGGAGGTTCTTGTTGATGAAATCCTCAGAGTCGAGCCACAGCTCTTTGGAACATTGGTCAGACAGACCAGCATGGCAGCAAAAACAGCCATGTGGCAGACCATCGTCGATGCTGTGAATGCTGTTGCGGACACCAGAAGGACCAGGCAGGAATGCCAATCCAGGTGGTACGATCTGCGGAGGAGGGTCCGAGCCAAGATGCAGGAGGAACACAACCAGGCCAACGCCACTGGAGGAGGGCCCTCCCGCAGACCCGTACACTACCAGCCCCGGGAGGAGAGGGTGATGGCCATACTGCCGGTGGAGGCAGTGGAGGGATTAGAAGGACTCCGAGACCCGGGTGAGTACACAAACAACGCACCTCACATGGGGGGAACGTCATCCATAACCAAAATCACTAACAGGCACGCAACCACCCCAAGCTATCGCATGACTCAACCACACTCCATGAACACGCACATGCCACTACCGCCACCATGCCCCATGCACCCAGCTGGACAATGTCAAGTCACAGGCCACAGAAGACAACAACACATGACACGGTAACCCGGATGGCGGGAGGGTGGGCCCCAAAAATATCACATAGTGCAACTCAGAAGCAAACAACAATGCCCTCTGCCCATATGGCCTAGGTCACAGCCAGACAAACACTGTGTCCCCACACAGGAAATACTCGCCAGCAAATGGCAGACGCCTTGCATCAACACATGGGGGTGAAGGCACTGTTTTGCACATGACAGCAGCTAATGAACAGCCAACATTGTGAAAGAATGGCAGCACACACCACCACAGCAGCAGCGCACACACAGACACTACACCCAATGGGTGCCTGGAGATCAGAAACAAACTCACATCAACAAGCCAACGGCCATTCAAAGATCTGCTAACAGTGTGTGCACAGGAAGCTGGGCTGAGGTGACAGAGGGTGACACACAGAGGGAGGGAGAGGGGGACAGAGAGGGAGGGAGACACAGGGACACGGACAGAGGGAGGAGGCTGACACACGGAGGGAGGGAGAGGGGGACAGAGAGGGAGGGAGACACAGGGACACGGACAGAGGGAGGAGGCTGACACACGGAGGGAGGGAGAGGGGGACAGAGAGGGAGGGAGACACAGGGACACGGACAGAGGGAGGAGGCTGACACACGGAGGGAGGGAGAGGGGGACAGAGAGGGAGGGAGACACAGGGAGTGCAAATCAGCCGTGTGGTGTGTGGGAATGTCTGCTCGTCAGCAGGTAGACTGCGTGCATGTAGCCAAGGGTGGCCAGTGCCAGAACCCCCCCTCTTCCCCATGGCAAAACACAGGCCCATGTCACAACCTGTTCACGAGCACAACGACAGCTACCTGCATTATATAAGTGTGTGGATCCACTCCATGTGCACATGTACAGTGCTACACGGAAGTCGCCAATGCATGGCTGCCACACCTGCCCACTCCACTGCTGACTGCAGTCACACTTGACGCAGCAAGTAAGACTGTGCCACACATATGTAAAGGGGCCAAAGTGGTGTCCAAGGGACACACCCATGCACAAGTGCACTGTGAGTGGAATGCAAGACAGATCCTAATTCCAAGAGGAAAAGTGCCAACTGTGAAACTGATGAAACATGGATGTTGCATGGACCAAAATTAACATTGTCTCTCTCACACACAGGTCAACGTCGTGGTTCACCCCCCAACACTGGGGGGGAAGACTCACAGGACCCGGATCTGCGGGAGCCCGATCCCACCGGCAGCGACGACTCTCACCACTCTGTGGACGACCCCGACCGACCTGGCCCCTCTGGTGTCAAACCACCTGCAGCACCTGCGTCAGGTACAACTGTGCCAACCACCACCCCCACTCCTGCCACATCCCAGGAGACACCCAGGATCCCTGCCCCACCACCACAATGCAGCCAGGCCGGCCAGGAGGGACACGGTGTCCCGGGCACCCAGGAGGAGGCAGGCGACAACGCCAATGCCACCCCTCAGGGGTCCCGGAGACCCGATGTACCCACAAGGGCAGGCCAGGTGCAAGTGGGCAGGGGTGGTGGGAGTGGAGGACGGCGGAGGCGCGAGCCTGACCAGTTGGCTGGGGAACCGGTATTTGCCCATGTCCGTAACATCATGGACACATACCGGCAGGACACCACGGGCATGGCCCAGGTTGTGTCCACCCTCAATGAGATCAAGGGGACCCTCGATGACATAAAGACCCAGCAGGCCCAGCAACATGCGGAGCAACATGCCTGTCTACTGCAACACCAACGGAGGATGGAGGACAGACAGGCTGAGCAAGTGACGGTGTTCCAGGGGATTCACGATACACTCCGTCGGATGGCCGACAACATGGGCAACCCTCCCTGTGCCCGACGGCGTAGAACATCACCACCCACAGGGAGGGATCAGGAGGAGGAGGAGACATCCGACGGAGCTTCCCAAACATCGTCACGGCCTGCTGCTGAGGGTCCCCGCAGGAGGCCGGGTCGTCCACGGAAAGGACCGTGAGGGTCGGCGCTACATCACCATCTCCCAGGACACCTGGCCTGGCACCTGGCCCACTGGAGCAACAGCATCACAGCATCAAGAGACATTCTCTGCCACATGGCCCTGCTGGTCACTGTCTGACCAATGTTGACAAAGACTGTGGCATGGACTATGAGGATTTACATTGGCAAGGACACCAACTCCCCTACTGAACTTTGGATTCCAAACTCCCGGAAAGCCCCTCACTTTATCCCCCCACCCCCCAATAAAAATTCACACCATGAAGAGAAGATGCCTGCTGGTTGCATTATTACCTTACATGTGTGTTGTAAAGTCTAAACATGCTTGAGCTCTCTTTTGACTCTAACCATCCACACCCTGGGGCCTGAGTCTGGCAGAGGACACACGGGTCACAGTGTATTAGGCAAGACAGACATGGCGCACCATACACACCCGTGATGGGCCCAACCAGCTGAGGGGGTGGCCGCACAACCGTGCTGACAGACACATTGAGGACAGCAACAGTCATGCGCAGAGGTCAGGGATCATGTCCAGGGTCCTGGGGGGCACCCAGGTATGTGTAGACAGGTGGCAGAACCATGTCCTGCAAGCTTGAGTCCGGTGGATGCAGAGAATGGGGGCCTGGCCAACGTTGGATGCATGGGGATGGCACATGTCACAATACCCACACAGTCATGGACATCATGCCCAATACACAGTCTCAGCCCACACACACAGCTTGCATCTTGCTACTCAACACATCGACACATAGCCACTATCAGGGAAAACCATGCCAGACATGCTGGATGCACCGTGGCAACACACCAGCATTGACGGAGAAGAGGCACCTTGGAGGCATAGGGACACCTTTATTAGTCATGTTTTCGGGATTGCA
Source organism: Triturus cristatus (assembly GCF_964204655.1). Lineage (NCBI taxonomy): Eukaryota > Metazoa > Chordata > Amphibia > Caudata > Salamandridae > Triturus > Triturus cristatus. The sequence continues at coordinate 469,519,619 of NC_140590.1, read as the reverse complement.
GAGGCAACTTGAAGTACACATGAACACATCTTGTGGAGTAACATGTGGGTCCAACACTGGAACCCCCCTTCTGCAGCACAAATGCGTGTTAGCCATGGAACTGGCACACAATTGTCGGCTAACAGCTAAACACCCACAGCTGCTCACGGAGAGACTGCCATACACCATTGATCCGCTGATGTGGAAGTCCCACACCATGTCAAGCCAATGCTAACCGTATGTGTCCGAGGGCAGTGTCACACACATTGATGCTATCATCACAATCCACTATCCCATCACTGATGACTGTCAACCAGGCAGACCATCTAGTCAGGTGTACACAGCTGCATGTCGTGTCCCATGGGGATGCTACATGGCTGCAGAGGAACCAAACATCGACAGGGGCAGTGTGCATACATCGTGAACAACTGCCACACCCAATACACCCCAGATGCATCCCTTACCCTATGGAGACTTCCAAACGTGTCCGTGCCTGTAACGCTGAGTCAGCCCACGATGACGTGTCCATGAGGAATAGCAGTGCCACAACAATGCAAGCAGCAGGCGGCATGCGCAAGTACCTGGGGAAGAGAGACACACAAGAAGTCAGCCACAAAAAGCACAGCCACTTGCATGTGCATTTACTCGACACATGTATGGATGACAACATGCTAGGTCACAATTATGACTGGGGAAATACAACCATCACTGCCACCATCACTCCAGTGACACACCCACACACACCTCTGACTCACGTGCCATACATGCAGGTGGAGACACACATCACAACACATGCCACACGGGGACCAATGCGTGCACACTCAGACACTGGTACTCACCACTAAGCAAAGAAGTCGCGTATGAGCCGAGTCCGGATGTCCTCTTGCGGCGCCACATCCTCCACATCACTAGCCCCATTGCCAAGCCCTACGTCCTCCACGGGTGGATGGTCCTCGTCATGTTGATCCAGGATGAGTGGCACAGCTCTCTCAACTGCCATGTTGTGCAGCATGCAGCAGACCATGAAGATTTTGCAGACCTTCGCAGGGGCATATGGGAGCGCACCGCCGGTCTTGTGTAGGCACCTAAATCGGCTCTTCAGCAGGCCAAACGTCCTCTCTATCACTCGCCTTGTCCGGCCATGGGCGGTGTTGTAGCGGAGCTGGGCCGGCGGGATGGGGTTGCGGAGAGGTGTGAGCAGCCATGGCATGTTGGGATAGCCAGCGTCCCCTACATGGGAAGCACATGGACATCGTTAGAACTGGTGAAGCGGTCGTGCTGGTAGGCTATGCAAATTACAGGACAGACAGACTGTACCCACACATGCTCTTTCGTTGCGCAGCTGCATCATCATTTCAGGCATCCTGCTACGCCTCATGATGTAGGCATCGTGTGCTGATCCTGGAAAACGAGCACAGACATGTGAAATCACCATGTTGGACTGACACACCACAAGGGCATTGATGGAGTGGTAGTGCTTCCGATTGCGGTACGCCACCTCCCGTGCGTGTGGTGGTACCAAAGCTACATGTGTCCCATCTATGGACCCAATGACATGGGGCATCCCTCCCAGGGCATAGAATCCACGCTTGACCGCAGTCAACTGTTCAGGGGTTGGGAACTTGATGAAGTCATCCAGGTGAATCAACATGGCCTCTAAGAAATCATGCAGCACACGGCAGAACATGCTCTGGGACATGCCACCAACATGAGCTATGGTATTTTGAAAGGTACCCGTGGCAAGAAAATGTAGGGCAGCCATTACCTTCAGCTGGGGTGTCAGTGCCGTAGGATACCTGTGCTGCGGTTGCAGGTGTGGTGCCAGTCTCGCCGTCAACTCCAGAATCAACGGTTGGGTGAAGCGGTAGAGCCGGATGCTGTCATTCTCCTGCATGGCAGCCAAGTCCGGAATTGGTCGGGCAAGAGGCGGCGCTCTGCAGTAATTTGGAAGTGACAAGGAAGAGTGAGTGCACTACGACAACAATTCATATGTACTGAGCACATGTTAATCTGTCAATACACATATGCTACATAGGGAGTCAGGTATGTGCTACATGCCCAGGACACGTATGGATGCAAGGTGACACTCCTACCAAGACCCAGCTACACACGGAGATTGAGAACCTCCCCATGCCACGCCATGGGAATAGCTGTGTCCCAGTGCAAGTGAACAGCCAGACGCAAGACAGGAGTGACATACGCCCACACATCAGCAGAAGTAGGATGCCGATTGCAGAGACTGGTAGCGGAACACTAGAGCCACAGGTCACATGACATTACACTAGGACAGCCCACACACCTTGCCATGAAGGTGCACATGTCATGACTCACCACACATTCATTGTGAGGATGCAGACATGTCCTTGTCACGCTACTCCGTGTCCCATGCATACATGTGCACCTCACATCCGATACCACATGTGGCATGGTGTGCGGAACAGTGTGAAATGACAATCTACACACAGACACATGTTGGTTGCTGCAACGGCTGCAGCTTTTGAGGGTGCTCCAACATCAACCTGATGGGAAGCCCCCACACATACATGACATAGTCACATTGTGCACCCTGGGTAGTGACAAGTCAGGTGTGATAACCCCTGTACCGGGCATCAGGGGACACTTCCATGTGTTGGTGTCTGTGCCATGCCAGTGACGCTCACCCCAAGTGTGCAGTACGACATGCACACATGTCAAAGGAGTAAAGGGCATGCCTGGCACACATTGCACCATCACACAGTACATCTGTAGACATCTCATCATACATCTGGTGCCTTCTCGACTCAGGAGTAATGTTCCACATCACAGGCCGTCACACCTGTGCCCCACACATGTAGTAATGCACAGACGATGCCTTGATGTCAATTAATGGACAAGTATGTCCATTCATGGACAAGTATGTCCATCCATGGACAAGTATGTCCATCCATGGACAAGTATGTCCGCCCTATCCCTACCTCTGTGCCGCCTGTCACCACTGTGATGTGTGAAAACCGCTGTACTGCTGCGAAGAGGGCCTGTGTACGTTCCCATATCACTATGGGAGTGCTGCCGTATGTGTACCCATCGTGATGGCGAGCGTACAGGCATGTGTACGGCCCGTACCACTACGAGTAGGCATACGCAAGAACACCCATAGTGGTACGGGCCGTACACACGCCTGTACGCTCCCTATCACTATGGGTGTCCTCGCGTATGCGTACTCGTAGTGGTACGGGCCGTACACACGCCTGTACGCTCCCTATCACTATGGGTGTCCTCGCGTATGCGTACTCGTAGTGGTACGGGCCGTACACACGCCTGTACGCTCCCTATCACTATGGGTGTCCTCGCGTATGCGTACTCGTAGTGGTACGGGCCGTACACACGCCTGTACGCTCCCTATCACTATGGGTGTCCTCGCGTATGCGTACTCGTAGTGGTACGGGCCGTACACACGCCTGTACGCTCCCTATCACTACATGTACGCATACGCGAGGACACCCATAGTGATAGGGAGCGTGCAGGCGTGTGTACGGCCCGTACCACTATGGGTGTTCTTCCGTATGCCTACTCGTAGTGGTACGGGCCGTACACACGCCTGTACGCTCCCTATCACTACGTGTACGCATACGCGAGGACACCCATAGTGATAGGGAGCGTACAGGCGTGTGTACGGCCCGTACCACTACGAGTACGCATACGCGAGGACACCCATAGTGATAGTGAACGTAGGCACGCGTGTACGGTCCGTTGCAATGCATTTGGGGTGCCCTAGGGCCCCGGAACGCACCGTACCTGTGTGTGGAGCTCCAAATTACATAGGGGACACATGAAGGACAAGTATTAAGGCCTACATGCATGCTGGTTGTCATGGAGACCAAGTTCAAAATTTGAATGTGTTCTGGAAGGTGCACAGCAGTAGTCAGTTGGAATGAATCTACTTTGTTGCAATGTGTTTGTGGGGCTGACATCATGCAGGAGAATGAAACCGATAGAGAACACACAGACTGCTAGGTTTGAAGGGATTGGAGGAAACATAGGATGCAAATGTGAGTGACCAATCACTCTGTACTCCTGTGCATGAGATGGGCCAGCAAGGCAGATATAAGGCAGCCAGGTCCCATGAGGGAGCACTTGCCTGCACATCTTTGTATTCCACGACCCAGCTGCTGCTACTGATTCCCTGGAACCATGTCAAGGGCTGTGGAGAGGTCACAGCCATTCATCCTGGAGGAGAACATGGCTTTGGTGGATGTGATCCTCCCACAGTACCCCATGCTGTATGGGCGACCAGGTTATCAGGTGAGTTCAGTGTCCACTGGCACAGACTGTGTCCCTTTTTAGTGACTGTGACTTCTGCCATTGTGTCCAGGTGTGACACACATGCTTTGTACTGTAGGGGGTCCCAGGGGGGGGGGAATGCCTGATGTCTCCCAGCAGTGCCCTGAGACAGGAGGGGTGGGGGCCTATCACTCCCAGCAGTGCCCTGAGACAGGAGGGGTGGGGGCCTATCACTCCCAGCAGTGCCCTGAGACAGGAGGGGTGGGGGCCTATCACTCCCAGCAGTACCCTGAGACAGGAGGGGTGGGGGCCTATCACTCCCAGCAGTGCCCTGACACAGGAGGGGTGGGGGCCTATCACTCCCAGCAGTGCCCTGAGACAGGAGGGGTGGGGGCCTATCACTCCCAGCAGTGCCCTGACTCAGGAGGGGTGGGGGCCTATCACTCCCAGCAGTGCCCTGAGACAGGAGGGGTGGGGGCCTATCACTCCCAGCAGTGCCCTGAGACAGGAGGGGTGGGTGTGATGCACAGTGTGAGCCTGGATCATTGATTGTGTAGTTGCCCTCATTCCACCTGTGTCCTTTCAATGGCACGTACTGCTTTTGGCCTTCCCCCACAGGATCATGTCCCTATGACAAAGTTGCAATGCGTTGGATGCATACTATGCCTTGTTGTAAACAGCAAATGTGTTCTAATCTGTGTCCCCGTGACATGTGCAAGGTGTATTGATGTAGTGTCACTTGTTCATCCTCACAGGTAGACGCCTCTGCCAAGGAGCAGATATGGCTGGACGCCGTCAGCGCCGTGAGGAGTGCGGATGGTCGGAGGCGGCACCTGTCCCAGGTGAGGAAACGCTGGCAGGATATCCGGTGCTGGACGCGGAGGATCGCACGGCTCCTGCTGGGGGACTCACCTGAGAGCCACAAGAACCGCGGGCGCCGCCGTCTCTCCCACATCCAGAAACGTGTGCTGGCGGTGGTCTTTCCTGACTTGGACAGGCGTCTACAGGACATGCAGCAGCCGGAAGGGGGTAGGTACATGTGTGTGTTTGTTGTGTTTCACCAGCATATGTAAGTGCACTGTTCCATGGATACACTTCCAGGGTTTATGGTGCTGTGACGATCCTGTTACCCACAGTGTTGCAGGCCTCTCCTGCCTCCCTTCCCCACCTTGCAATGTGTTCCCTGGTCTCTGTGTAGTCACTCCATCACAAAGTTATGTAGCCTGACACCTTCTCCAAGTGTACAATGCCTGCAGCATCATGTGTGGGGGTGGTGTGTAAGAGGTTTAGTGACCTTGCCTGTGCCCTGTCCAGTTCTGGACTTGTGGGTTCCATGTCAGTTGGCACTAATGCTGATTTCAGACATGGGAGTTAATCTCTTGAGTGCGAGGCCTTCCAGCAGGCATGTCCCATGTGGTGGCCTGTCACATGATGTGCATGAGTGTGCGTTACGCATAGTGCTGGGATGTTAGCGTGTGTTGCAGTCATTTCCATTCAGGAGCATGGAGTTGTGTGGCCACTACTGTCCCCAGGGGCATCTTTTCCTAGGTATCATGTGTGTAATCCGAGAATGCCGACAATCTCTGTGTCTACAGCATAGGTTGTGCTCTGTGCCATTGTCCCCTGGCACCATGTTTATTGACGTGAGATGTATTACAAGTGTCCACTGTCCAGCCTGACATGATTTTCCAAGTACATACTCACGGTGGCCATTGCCTGTGTGTCTAGTGGCAATCATCTGATGATGCCCATTTGTACATGATTCTTTGGACAGGCGCACCTTGGGTATTTGGTGTGCAATCTTGAATTATTGCATCCCATGTGTATTTCACCCAGACTAAGAGATGTAAGTGCTTCCTGTGTCTCCACAGATGTGTCTCATGTAGGGGGTGGGTGGGGCGGCCATGGCCTACATGTCAAGACCTGTCATCTCCTTGCTCGGACTGGCCAGTGTGTGATGTTTGTCTGGACATACACTCAAGGTGCAGCGTGCCAGTCAGGGTGGGCATGTTCTCAGTATTACCTATGCTGCATGTGCCTCTAGTTCCTGGATTTGGTCCCTGCTCATCCCAATTTCCTGCCACGCTGTGTGGTGCAGATGCAGTGCTGTATTGTCCCCAGGGCCTTGCTCCTCAGTCAGATTGCCATGTCATCTCATTTGCTATTGTGTCATGCTCTCCATAGTTTTTCCATGGCATGGTGGGTCACACAACTGTGTCTTGCAGGGCCTACGTATGTACCTTGTTTTGTAGTTTTAACTCATCCTTTGTTTCAGGCTATGCACTGTAACCTACGTAGATTGTACTCATGTGACATATGTATACAGGTGTATGATTACTTTCTGTCTCTTCACCCTGCCCACAGCATCGTCGGGGGACACGGTGGGAGACATGGACACAGACGGCGCGGAGGGACCGAGCACCAGTGCCAGCGGTGACATCGGGGCTGGCACTTCGAGTGGGACAGAGGCGGTGGAGAGTGACCCCGGGGACCTGTCGACTGGCACAACAGACTATGAAGCGGACGGGTCCGAGGATGATCACTCCGAGTGGGCGGTGGCTGCACCACCATCTGACAGCAGCCCTACATCTGGCACCGCCCCCTCCATTGCCATCAGCCACCTCCCACGTGCTCGTGTCCCTTCCCAACGTGCCCGGTCACCACATGTCTCCTTCCTGCCAGGCACCGCACCCCCTGCCCCTGTCTCCACTGCTGCCGCCAATGCTGAGTCTGTGGACATCCAGCGGCAGTTGCAGATTAGTCAGACTGCGATCCTTAATGTCCTCCATGGCCACAGCCAGGTCCTCAACAACATGGAGGCATACTTGGAGGGCATTCATTCATCGCAGGCTGACCAACGCAACTTGCTGAGGTCCATAGACTCCACACTGACTGCAGCAGTGGGTCTCCTGCAGCGCTACGTCCCACCCCCTACCCCTGCTCCTTCCACACTTCCCACTCCCATGCCTGTCCAACATACACCCAGACGTAAGCATGCACCCACCACAACAGACACAGGCACCACACCAGCAGGGAAGGTCCGCCGCACACCTCCTGACACGCACACACAGGGTGCAGTAGGCACACCCACTGGGTCGGGGGGCAAACGTGTGACACGCAGCCAGAGTGGGAGTCCGCATTCCACCCAATCCACTCCCTCCAAATCCCCTCCCCTCAGCTCTCCTGGCCACATCTCCCCCAAAGACTCCTTCATGGCCGCTCTGTCCCTGAGCCCCACAGTGACACCACCCCGCAAGCGGTCAAGGAGGTCCCCGGTCAGGGTGCTTGATTCCCCCCCCCTGTCCACACCCTCCCACAGTGGCGCTGCGACCCATCCCTCTGACACCCCCCTCCTTGGGGCCTGTGGTTCCTTCGGGTGCAGGGGAGTCCCTGGAGGACCTTGCCGAGGTGTGCAGCGCGCTCCTAGAATCCACCTTTGGTCCTGCCCCACCCCCTGTGGTGGAGTCCTCCATCCCTGCACCCACGTCGCCTACCCTTCGCACTCCTGTCCCTGCGGTGCCTGTTCATTCCCCCCCACTTGATGCCCTGACCCCTGTGGAAGACAACGGATTGTAACTGTGCAGGCAAGCTAGGGGACACGCATCCCGCTGTGTCCCCCATCCAGCTGGGACTCCTGGACTGCCCAATGGCCTTTGTTCAAATTGGACTCACGTCATACTAGTTTTTTTCTCATGCTGAATAAAGCTATTTATTTTTGCCCTTGGAACACTCCTGCATAGCTGGCCTTGCTGTTGGTGGGGCTGCTACATGGTTGTGGGTGTTGGTCATGTGTTGGGTGTGTGGGAAATGTAGTAGTGTGCTGCTCATAGGGGGGACCCTGGGATCTGTGTGCCATCACACGGTGTTAGCTACCTTTCTCCATTCATGTCAGCAGTTGCTGCATGTTGCAATTGTCCCAAGGTGTATTCCTTCCTCTGTGTACCCTGACTTCTTCCCTGCAGGGTGTCCCCTGACTTTGGCACAGAGCTGTGTGTCCATTAGCTGGGTGTGTGACGTAGTCCTTCACCTTTGCACATGCATGCTGGGCGATGTCTTCACCTGCGTCATTCGTGGCATCCTTGGTAGTCATTGTACTTGTGTATGTGGCCTATTGACATGACTTCATGTGTACATGTTTTCTTTTCTGCGCTATGCATGCGTATACTCCCAGCCTCGAACACATGTGGTACATGTACTGCAGGGTCTTTGTGCACCTGACTGACATTTGTGGGCATGGTATCTGTGACTACTCCACCCTTTGCGTTCCATGGGCACTGCTGGGAGTGATGGGCCCCCACCCCTCCTGTCTCAGGGCACTGCTGGGAGTGATAGGCCCCCACCCCTCCTGTCTCAGGGCACTGCTGGGAGTGATAGGCCCCCACCCCTCCTGTCTCAGGGCACTGCTGGGTGGACTCTGCACACACCCCTCCTGTGTCTGGGCACTGCTGGGAGGACTCTGCACACACCCCTTCTGTCTCAGGCCACTGCTGGGAGGACTCTGCACACACCCCTCCTGTGTCTGGGCACTGCTGGGAGGACTCTGCACACACCCCTCCTGTCTCAGGCCACTGCTGGGAGGACTCTGCACACACCCCTCCTGTGTCTGGGCACTGCTGGGAGGACTCTGCACACACCCCTCCTGTGTCTGGGCACTGCTGGGAGGACTCTGCACACACCCCTCCTGTGTCTGGGCACTGCTGGGAGGACTCTGCACCCACCCCTCCTGTGTCTGGGCACTGCTGGGAGGACTCTGCACCCACCCCTCCTGTGCCTGGGCACTGCTGGGAGGACTCTGCACACACCCCTCCTGTGTCTGGGCACTGCTGGGAGGACTCTGCACACACCCCTCCTGTCTCAGGGCACTGCTGGGAGTGATAGGCCCCCACCCCTCCTGTCTCAGGGCACTGCTGGCAGTGATAGGCCCCCACCCCTCCTGTCTCAGGCCACTGCTGGGAGGACTCTGCACACACCCCTCCTGTCTCAGGGCACTGCTGGGAGGACTCTGCACCCACCCCTCCTGTCACAGGGCACTGCTGGGAGGACTCTGCACACACCCCTCCTGTGTCTGGGCACTGCTGGGAGGACTCTGCACACACCCCTCCTGTGTGTGGGCACTGCTGGGAGGACTCTGCACACACCCCTCCTGTCTCAGGCCACTGCTGGGAGGACTCTGCACACACCCCTCCTGTCTCAGGGCACTGCTGGGAGGACTCTGCACACACCCCTCCTGTCACAGGGCACTGCTGGGAGGACTCTGCACCCACCTCTCCAATTTCACAATATGTACGCTCATGACATTCACGGATGTGGGTACGCTCCATGCATTCGAGGTGGGGGTACGTGTCGTACTTACACTGTTGGGGTGGGGGTACGCTCCATGCATTCGAGGTGAGGGTACGAGTCGTACTTACACTGTTGGGGTGGGGGTACGCTCCATACGTACGCGGGTGGGTACGGGTCGTACTTACACTGTTGGGGTAGGGCTACGCTCCATACGTACGCGGGTGGGGGTACGAGTCGTACTTACACTGTTGGGGTGGGTGTACGCTCCATACGTACGCGGGTGGGGGTACGAGTCGTACTTACACTGTTGGGGTGGGGGTACGCTCCATACGTACGCGGGTGGGGGTACGAGTCGTACTTACACTGTTGGGGTGGGGGTACGCTCCATACGTACGCGGGTGGGGGTACGAGTCGTACTTACACTGTTGGGGTGGGGGTACGCTCCATACGTACGCGGGTGTGGGTACGGGTCGTACTTACACTGTTGGGGTGGGGGTACGCTCCATACGTACGCGGGTGGAGGTACGAGTCGTACTTACACTGTTGGGGTGGGGGTACGCTCCATACGTACGCGGGTGGGGGTACGTGTCGTACTTACACTGTTGGGGTGGGGGTACGCTCCATACGTACGCGGGTGTGGGTACGGGTCGTACTTACACTGTTGGGGTGGGGGTACGCTCCATACGTACGCGGGTGGGGGTACGAGTCGTACTTACACTGTTGGGGTGGGGATACGCTCCATACGTACGCGGGTGTGGGTACGGGTCGTACTTACACTGTTGGGGTGGGGGTACGCTCCATACGTACGCGGGTGTGGGTACGGGTCGTACTTACGCTGTTGGGGTGGGGGTACGCTCCATACGTACGCGGGTGTGGGTACGTGTCGTACTTACACTGTTGGGGTGGGGGTATGCTCCATGCATACGGGGTGGGGGTAGGGTCCGTACATATCCGTCCCCACGCTATGTGATGCTTGTGCGGGCCATAACCAGGCCTTTGCCACATGGGTACGAGCCGTCCCGCCATTGTTGGGGTGACGTGGGTGTGGGCGTGGTTCGACTCGTACCCACGCTCTTCAGGCGTGGGTACGGGACGTACCTGTCTGGTTGTGTTGCCTGTTCGCGTCGTGACGGACTTCCGTTGTGGCGGTCGCTGGCTTATCTGGACACGCCCCCACCCCCTCGTAGTGACCAGGGCCTGGGAGTCAGGTATGTCCAGGGCATGTGTGCTGTGTGACTTTGGTGGGGGGTTTGTGGCCTGCCCTGGTCCTGCCACCCCCCCCCCCACCCCACTTTCCCCCCTCCCTTAGTTGTTCTGACCTTCTGCGGCGTCTGCGTCCGAACCTGTGGAGGAGGTCGACTGCTATGAGGGCCGGGATGACTCGTAGGTTCGGGTCCATGTCTGTCCGTCGCGTACTGGTCCTCCTTGTTTGCGTCGTCCTGTCTGTCCGTCGCGTACTGGTACTCCTTGTTCGCGTCGTCCTGTCGCGTACTGGTCCTCCTTGTTCGCGTCGTCCGGTCTGTCCGTCGCGTACTGGTAGTCCTTGTTCGCGTCGTCCTGATTTCCTGGCAGTTTTTGGCTGCCGGAAAATATTCACCGTGCGGGATGACGTCGGTGCGAATCGTAATTCCTGGTTCGTGAATGGAAGGCTGCGAGCGTCCCGACGTCAGGTCGGCGCTTTCCCGGATCGCATTTGTAGGTTTATTTTGTTCGGTCGGGCTTTTTTACGAATCGTACGGAAATGGTGTTCCCGTGCGAATCGTAATTCCATGTTTGTACATTTTGACGACCGGGTACGCGTCGGACGGAGAATATGCTCCGTCCGACGGTTCGTACCCGGTTTTTACAGGATCGTGATCGGCGCCCAAGTAATGTGTTAGCCTTATTTGTAGCTATCATTTTGTATATATTATCAGTTGTTTTGTATATAGCTGTTTGTTATTTTCTTTCTTTATTTTGTTGATTGAATACAGGAGGAGGATGTGTAGTGTTGCTGTATTCCACATTTGGAATGCATCCTGCATCTCTATGAGGTAATATGGAATCTAGGGTTGTGAGTGTTCTGAGAGAGGGCAGTTGGATTTGAGCCTTGAAATGTAAAGTTGTATTTGCTGTCATGTACTGGCAGAGTTGCCAATAAAGCTTATTTACTTGAAACTGGAGTTATACTTTACACTGATTCTCTGGATTCTTCCAGTTAGGTGTGAGGCGATCCATTTGAGGTCATTTCCCCGGATCCCAATGTAGTGGAGTCTGTTATTCAGGATGTGGTGGGAGACAGTGTTGAATGCCACTGACAGATCCAGGAAGATGAGGGCTGCAATTTCTCTGTAGTGCAGGAAGGCCCTGATGTCGTCAGTGGCTGTGATCAGGGCTGTTTCAGTGCTGTGGTTGGCACGGAATTCAGATTGTGAGGGGTTCAGGAGGTTGGCGTGTTCCAGGTGTGCAGTGAGTTGTTGGTTGATGGCCTTCTCGAGAACTATTACTGGGAAGGGGAGTAGGGAGATGGGCCTGTAGGTTCTTCAGTTCTGCTGGGTCAGCAGAAGGTTTCTTCAGGAGGGTCCTCACATCAGCATGTTTCCAGTCCACAGGTAAGGAGGACTTTCTTGAGTTCATCGTAAATCGTCTTGTTTCTGCGGTTGAAGATGTGTGGGGGACATGGGTCCATGGGAGCTCCTGAGTGTACGGAGTTCATGATGGAGATTGTGGCCTGAGTTGTGAGAGGATCCCAATAGGTGAGCAGGCATTCATGTTTGGTGTTCGAGAGTGTGAGCAGGTTGATGTTGTTGGCACTGGGGTTTGGGGTTTGAAGTTTTCGTAGGTGACTGAAATATTTCTGTGGAAAAAGTCTACCAGGGTATCACATAGTTCTTGGTAGAGAATTATGTCATTCTCAGCGGCTGCAGGGTTAGAGAACTCCTTCACAATGGCACAGAGATCCATGCTGTAGTTTGTGCTGGCTTTTATGCGGTCTTTTAGGGCGTTCTTTGTTTCTTTCAGTAAGTAGTGGTACTAGTTGAGTTCCGTCTTGAAGGTGGTCTGGTCTCCTGTCTCTTTGCTGGCGCATCATAATCTTCTCCTGTTGCCGCCACTTGCATTTGGTGGCTTTCAGCTCTGCAGTGAAGCAGCTAGATCATCTGGAAGGTATTTTGGCTTTGTCTGGCTTAGTGGGGGCGATAGTGTCGGCACAATCAGTGATACCTTGGGAGAAATTCTTCACTGCTTGTTCTGGGTCGATGTGGTGTGTGGGAGGTGGGCGTCGAGAGTGGTGTTCAACTGATTCTCTGATATCTTTTACCAGTTACTGCATGTGGACCGGGGGAAGCGGTGCACATGCTGGTGGGTACCAAGGGGCATATTATCAAGCCAGGCGATAACATTATCGCCGCTTTAGCGGCAGAAAACTGCCGCTAAAACGGCGATAATGGGCTTGATAATATGCTCTATGGAATTCCAATTGAAGCCCATGTTAGATGTGAAGGACATCTAACATGGGCTTCAATTGGAATTCCATAGAGCATATTATCAAGCCCATTATCGCCGTTTTAGCGGCAGTTTTCTGCCGCTAAAGCGGCGATAATTGTATCGCCTGGCTTGATAATATGCCCCCAAGATGGTGAAGTGGACGATGTAGAGGTCGGTCCAGGTGAACGGTGAGACGTGGTTGTACTTGACCCTGTCGCTGGACATGAAGATGGGGTCGAGTGTGTGTCCTGCTTTGTGGGTAGGATGGGTAACAAGTTGCTTGAGGACGATGTTGCTCATGCTTTCCAGGAGGTCTGTTGTGTTTGTTTTGGTCTGGTCGTCGAGGTGGAATTTGAGGTCTCGTAGAAAGACATAGTGCTTGGAGTCGATGGCAATTGGGGCGATGAGGTCCGGGATGTATGTATGTATAGATATACTTATATAGCGCAATGACTGTCACCCAAAGGGCATCCTGGCGCTTAGACTGATGGAGAAAGAAGCCTGCATGAAAAGAAACGATCCACTGTATAAGAAAAATTACGCCGCTCTAGGGAAAAGGTGAGTTTTCAGGGCTTTTTTGAAGGAGGGGAAATCGCCCGTACTCCTCAGTGCAAACGGCTGAGAGTTCCACAGCCTTGCTGCTGTGAATCGAAAGGACCTGCCTCCCAAACGAGTCCTTAAGATTTTTGGAACTACAACCAGACATGCCGTGGCGGAGCGGAGAGACCTACGCGGGACATACCACGAGAACATTTTCTGTAAGGGAAAAGGGCCTTGTTCATGAAGAGCTTTAAACACCAAGCAGAGGGCTTTAAATTCAATCCGCTGAGGGACAGGTAACCAATGGAGGTCCCTGAGCGCAGTAGTGGAGGAGTCCGCGCGCTGGCGTGACAGAGCCAGTTTAGCCGCCAGATTCTGCACGCGTTGAAGTTTACCCACCAGGGTCACCGGGGCTCCCAGAAGTAGTGCGTTACAGTAGTCAAGTCTACTTAGGATGGTACTCCGCACTACCTCTGGTCTTGCCTGCGCTGGGAGAAAAGGCAAGATTTTCCTTAACGTGCGAAGCAAGGCCATGCATGTGGCCACTGTTTTATTAACAGAAACATCCAGTTGAAGGTTGGAGCCAAAATAGACTCCCAAGTTCCGCACACAATTCGTTGGTAAACTGGTGCCCTGGAAGGATGAAGGCCAGAAGTTCGATGGAAAAGGCCTCGGGGTGCTGCCAGATGGGCAGTATAGGACCTCAGTTTTAGAGCTATTAAATTGCAGAGAGTTGTGGCACAGCCAGTCTGCCGTAGAGGTCATGCAGCGATGGAAGGTCTCTTGTGACACCGCCTCCTTACCCTCAAACGAGAAGATAAGTTGGGTGTCGTCCGCATAGTTAGTAACTGCAATGCCGAAAGATTTTATCAGCTTAATCAGGGGGCGGAGGTAAAGATTAAAAAGGATAGGGCTAATGGCTGACCCTTGAGGCACACCCTGACCAACGCTTCTGATGGCTGATTTGAACGGAGGAAGGGCCACTACCTGGTGTCTATTATCCAGATAAGACGTCAGCCAGTCCAGGGCCAAGCCAGTCACCCCCACTTCCTCCAGCCTCCTGAGTAAGATCACATGGCTGACCGTATCGAACGCGGCCGACATATCTAGCAGCACTAAAAAGGCTGCCCGACCTTGGTCGGCACGCGTCCTGAGGTCATCGAGCACGGTCACTAATGCTGACTCTGTCCCATGGGCTGGTCTAAATCCAAATTGAGCCACATCCAGACAGGCATTACTCTCCAGAAAGCAGGAAAGATGTTTTGTGGCCCATTTCTCCAAGATTTTGATTGGAAAGGGGAGAAGGGAGATGGGCCTATAATTGGCAGGGCAGGAAGGATCCAAGGTTTCCTTTTTGAGGAGAGGAGACACCACTGCCAACTTCCAGCAATCCGGTACTCGCGCAGACCTGAGGGATTGGCAGCAGGTCGCGAATAATGGCAAGAAGAGTTCTGTCCGGAATAGCTTCCAAAATTTATGAGGAAGTGGATCAAGGGGAGAGCCAGAAGAGACGCTGGCGGCCAGAGCACTAAATTCCTCAAAGCATGGTACCGGGAAACAATTAAGGCGTGCTGAGCCAGCATCACCCTCCCTATCCGATGTCAAGGTAGAGGTGAGCAAAGGCTGAGTGCCAGAGCTTGATGAAGTATCAAGATTGCTTAGGATGGTAGCAATCTTCTGCTCAAAAGCCTGTGCCAATGAGTCGCATAAAAATTGAGATGCAGGGACAACATTAGCGACACAGGTAGGGTGTGAGAGATCTTTAACAATTTTGAACAGCGCCTGGGATTTATTTGCTGCCGACAATAGGGAGTCCTCTAGGAATTTAGCTTTGGCACGTCTGATCTGTGCTTTATAAGTTGCCAAAGTTCGCTTATAGCAAGCTCTGTCTGAATCCCGGTACTGTTTCCTCCAAGCACGCTCCGTCCTCTTGCACTGGAGTTTAGATTGGAGCAGTTCCTCTGAGAACCAAGGCATTGCACGAGTGGGTCTATCTCTGATTTTGCGAAAAGGAGCTAGTGAATCTAGTGAAGCCACAATTTGCTGGCTAAGCATCTCATAGCTAGCGTCCACGTTGTCTCCTAACGAGAAGCCCGACGGCAGCAAGGCCGGCAGGGGGGACTGCTTCACAAGCTTGGACCACTGTCTACCCACCCTAGTAGTGCCTAGGCTACCTTTCTTCATGGAGTCGGCGGAAAGAGAAAGGGTAAAGTGAACCGATGCGTGATCTGTCCAGCATTGGGATAGGATTTTCCGAAGAGCTACATTCTCTGTATCCGCAAAAATCATATCTAAGGTATGACCTTTTGAGTGAGTTGGCAGGGTAACTAGCTGTTTCAGCTGTACATTACTACAGGCCTGCTCCAAATCTTTGAAAGCAGAATCCATTGGACCATCTGGCCATAGGTTGAAGTCTCCCAATACCAAGAGTCTGTTATGGGAGTTGGATAGGTCATAGATCAGGTCGATGAGCTCTGTTACCTGCAGAAGCTGGGGTATGGTCCTGGTGGTATGTAGGCGGGCACACATTTGATGGTGTTTTTTCTGTCTGTGTGAAGTTGGAAGTTCAGGTGTTTCATTACTGGGGTTGAGTTGTCGGAGGAGGTAATACATCAGATGGTGTCCTTGTAGATGGTGGCAATTCCAACTCCATGTTATTTGGCTTAATTCCAGTGCGTTTGCTGTCTCTTAGCCATTGGGGGTTGCGGTGGTGATGTTCGGCCTGAAGACAGTGTACAGCCAGGTCTTTGTGAGGAATATGACATCCGGGGTGAGGAATGAGATCGTGTCCCAGATCTCCATGGCATGTATGCCAAGAGATCATGAGTTGAGTAGGATGCACTGAAGTAGCGTCTCAGCAGTCTCGGTCGACTTGGTGGATGCAGTGGTGTTTGCGGCATCTGTAGCGTTGCTGGGTGCTACGTATGGCAGGTGAAGCAGCAGTGCATGCAGGCAAACAGCCCTCTGGTGGTGCGTGGGGTTACATGGCAGCAGTTGTCGTTGTCAATGTATCCGGGGTCCAGGGCTCAGAGGTCTGCCCCAGTGTAGCTGTGCAGGGTGGAAGAGCCAGCGTTCCTGGCACTGGGCGCGGTCCAGGTGCAGAGTATACAAATGGGTTTGCCTTTGGCGCGCCTTTGGCGTGCCGGTGGTGCGGCTCCATTGCAGCCTCCATTAAGTAGGTCCTGTGAGAAGGTGGAGCACTGGGTGGTAGGCAGTGGAAGACATGATTGCGTGAAGTGAGCGGTGAGATCAGCGACAGAAAAGTAAACAGAAAACAGAAGGTGTGCGTGATAAATGGCTGAGTGAGCTAAAACAGACACTAACAGGAAAGAAAAAGGTTCCTCCATCTAACTAAACAGAAGCAGTAAAATACAATTACAGTAATGGAACAGAAGCAGTGAAATGCAATTACAAAAACTAGTACAAGGAAGAAAAATGGCTAATACTGATGGCTGAAAATACCCCAACAAGACAGGAGCGGGGGCAAACGGGGGAGGTCAGCAGCACACAAGTGGCAGCAAGGGGGACCTGGTTGTAGCAATGAGAGCTGGTGCAAGGACAAATGTTCATTTATAGATTCACTCACTTTTGCCAGACTGCCTTTTTAGGTCGCAGCCGACCAGACAACACAGCTGTCTGGTTTGATAAAGGCATCTTGGGTACATTCCGAAAGTTGACCTAGGAATGCATTCTGCCCGTTGCTTGCCATTGGCTTTGTGGTTTGGAAATAACGTTTTCTTTCTTTCCATTTGTTGGCTTTATTTATTTTAGGCTGTCTAGATTGAGTTTGTACCTTCCCTTGCTAAAACCTTATTTACATCATCCTTCCAAGTGCTCTGTTTCTTTAAACAAGCCAGTAAATCTTGTTCTTATATCTTTACATTTGCTGTGCATTCAAAGACAGAGGTCAAATGTCCTGTTGTCAATTTTGACTATTCCCGCACTTGCATTGACATTTTTTTGTTTAACAGGAAATTTAAACTTTTAAAAGCCTTCTCTCAGAAGAAAATAGGAAGGGATGTGGGAGGTGTGGAGATTCCTGTGAGTAATCCGGACCCTGCCTCGACCTCCCTGTCCATTGGGGAGATTGAGGGACTGGGCGCCCTGAGGGAATTTGAACTAGTGGGGAGGGACTGGGAGTCATAGAGAGAATTACTCTGCAACCTAGGCCTCGAGATCAACAAAAGAAGTAGAAATGACTTTAAACCCAAATCCAGATATACCCCAGTGACCCCCCCATGACAATATAGATACATATCAAGAGGTCATTCTCCATGATCTCCTCATGGTATGGCAGAAGAGTGACAAACACTTTGCTAAAAACTTAAACGAAGGACAACAAGCGGCCTTGGTTTCTTTAAAGAAATTTAACAATTTCATAATCATGCCCTCAGCCAAGGGGGACAATAAGGGACAGGAGGAAGGGCAAGAGACAATTGGACTTCTCTAACAGTTATGTGAAAACCAATGCCGCTTTTTATGCCCATATCATGATGATGAACCACAGTTTGTGTTCAAGCTGGCATGATAGGGGGAAATTTTGAGCTTTGAAGAGATACAATTTTTGTTTGTTAAAAAATTCATGTTTCCGCGTTTTTATAAGTTGCCCAAAATACATAAGAATGACACGGACCCACAAGGAAGACCCATTATCTCGGCTAACAACAGACTATTGGAGAATACATCTATCTATTTAGATTTCTTTCTATGTCCCTATGTTCTGAACCTACCCTCCTACTGCAGGGAGAGCATGGATTTCATCTCCAAGATACAAAACATCCCATGGAAGTCAGGTTACATTCTTGCCACCATTGACATAGTATCACTATACACCTGCATAGACCACGAGCATGGTTTGAATGCGTGCAAATTCTTCTTTAGGGACAAACCCTTAGCCATGTATGACCACACCTTACTTTTATTGGAGATGCTACGTTTTTGCTTGGAGCACAACATCTTCCTAGACAAGGGACAATGGTACAGACAGACTACTGGTACTGCAATGGGAAGTTGCTTTGCCCAGAGCTACACCTGTATATTTATGGGGTGTGGGAGTCGAAGCATGTCTGGTCTGAGGCGAATGAGGAGTGGACAAAATGCATGGTACTGTGGACCCGCTATATAGACAACATCTTTTTTTTTTGGGATGGCCCACGGGCAACCCGGACAGGCTATCAGATAACCAGATTACAAGTAGGATATAAACCAACAGTATTGATTTCTTGAATGTCAAAGTAGAAATAGTGGATGAAAGCATTGATACCAGCTTATTTAGGAAAGCCACAGCGGGCAACAGTATCTTACATGCCCAAAGCCATCTTCCCACCAGACTAAAATGGAGTTTCCCATATGGGGAATTTCTGAGGGCCAAAAGAAACTGCCGAACAAAGGAAGCCTTTAAAGCTGAAGCAGACAGAATGGAGGCCCGTTTCAGATCTAGGGGTTCATTCAAGGTTATCAGGACAGCCAGAAAAAAAGCAACAGGTATCAATAGGGATAGCTTATGAGATTCATTGCCACTTTCAACTGTGAGTCCTATACACTAAGCAAAATCATGACTAAACATTGGCATCTTGTCAAAACAGATGTTGTAATCGGAAAACCTGTGAATCGCAGACTGCCAATAACATACCGCAAGAGTGATTCTCTTAATGACTTGTTGGTACATTGTTACTCCAAGCGACAACAAATTGCATCAGGGACCTGGTTGACGGACTTACCAGGTTTTCACGGAGGTGGAAAATGCTAGGCATGTGCTCACAGTCTCAATGTTGAGATGCGCAAATAGGTTGGAAAATCAAGATCTGGAGTTTCATAAACTGTAACAGTGATTGTGTAATGTATGTCTTGGTCTGTGTGTGGTCTACGCTACGTAGGAAGTACCATCTTCCCGGTTCAGAGAAGGATTTTAGAACACTTGCGTGCCATCATGAATTGAGACAGCAGTTACCCAGTGGCTAGGAACTGTAATAAAATGCATGGGCCCAATAGTGACCAGATCTCATTCTTTGGTATTGACAGGGTTCCAGCAAATCCACGAGGAGGTGACTGAGAATGGGCACTGAGGAAAATGGAATCGGAGGACATCATCTGTCTGAACAGTAAACATTCCAACTGCCTAAATCAGGACGAGGGTTTACACGTCCATGTAGGCTGAAGCACTGACATCTGTTCTCCTTTCTTGTTCCTGATGTAATGTGACTGATTACCTCACGTGGAACCCATTCCACCCTATGTGTCCTCCAGTTGCCTGCTCGGTGGTTTTTCCACTACTATTATGATGTCTCTCTAATGTTTGGAGACTCACCATGCTTTCTTATCCCCCGCCCCTCTTTTCCCCATATTCACCCGCTGTTGCTGCAGCTTTTTATCTATGCAAGTGAGTCTTAATGAAACATTAAATTTTTGACCCCCTCAGATGGGGACAGCATTGCTGGATCGGAACTTAGAGGCGGGAGTTTTTGTATACTTGTGTTTTTTGTTTTTCTGACATTTTAGTTGGTCCAACAATATAAATGGATAATCGTGGGGCCCTTATTTTTCCTGTTTTTTTTTTCTTTTCTTTTCTTTCGTTTGGAGCTTTGGCTCTAGTTTTGGATTCATGCACAGATCTCGCAATCACTTTGAGTCTTTGTTTGTATTGTCTTTCAGATTGTTGATGGAACTTTTTGTGGGCACTTACTATTCCTTATTCTATTGGCGGAGCCAATCCTCGCCATAAATCATGACTTTTTATCTTTCTTAAATGCTAACCTATCCATCATGAATCAATGGGATCAAATACAACTTATTTTTGGTATAGGTGAACAACTTCCACAATAACATGTGAGTGTTGGTTTGAATCCCAGGGGCCTTGGATAAAATCGCAAAGGAGGTTGACCACACCCTAATAACGCTGAATAGCACATGTCTTAACAACATTAGTTTGGAGAATGTCACCCAGTCTCACAATAGTCTTTTTTTACACTTGAGAACTTATTTTTTTAAACCTCATAAGTCAAAGAAAGTAACACATCAGAATCCCTGTCGCTGGTACAATAGCGATTGCCGGCGGACAAGAGCTCTTCTTGGGAAGACCATTAAAGGTGGCGAATTAGCTGCAGTACGTGCTGCTAGGCTGGCATATAAAAACTCCATGGCCAAAGCAAAAAGCTCTTGGGACGAAAAAAGGTGGCAGGACCTTAAAGAGTTTAGTAATAAGAAGAAGAGTAAACACTTCTGGAACATTATTAAGTGGGACAGAGAGTGTACTCCTGCATCTCCAACTAATCATGTTTCGTAGGAAGAGTGGGTTAAACACTTTGGATCACAATATGCACGTAGCCCCTTAGAGTCGACTGTGGGTGGGGCAAGCTGTGTATTTTTTGTAGATGAGGCTTTTAACATCAAAGACGTTGAGACAGCCCTTGGTGCTGTTGTTGGAGGGAGAGCTCCCGGCCCAGGTGGTATCCCTACTGATGTGTTCCTCCACGACAAAGCCAAATGGGGAAAATATATTTTATTATTGGCTAATGCAATTGCGCGAGGAGCCCCAATACCGGACTCCTGGAAAGGAGCTAAAATAATCCCTGTGTATAAAAAAGGTGATAAATCATCGCCGGGGAACTATTGTCCCATTAGCCTGATTGACTTATTAAAAAAAATACTGGGGAGACTAATTCTTAATAAGATCCAAGACTGGGCTGAGGAGCATAGCATACTGTCACCTTTGCAAGCTGGTTACTGTGCATACACAAGTACCGTCGATCAGGGGTTTTGTTTTGTTTTACTACACTGGAAGGTGGTGGTTCTGGGCAAAGGCAGCATGTATGCTGCCTTTGTGGATTTAAAATCGGCTTTTGATCTTGTTCCTCGCTCTAGGCTATGGATGACCCATCAAGATTTAGGGCTGCCCACTGAACAGTTGACGCTTTTAAAGAGATTGCATGAGGGTAACTATGCAAAAATACGTTGGGGCTCCCAGGGCCAGGTGACTGATTATTTTTCTGTTGAGCTAGGGGTGCGCCAGAGATGCGTTATGGCCCCGACCCTGTTCACTGTGCTCATTAATGGGATAGTTGATTGTATGACACAAGTGAATACAGATGCCCCTTTTTAGCAGGGATTAAAATCCTGATTTTAATGTTCGCGGACGACACATTGATATTCTCGAAGACTCCGAGTGGGCTCCAACGAGCTCTGACAGTATTTGAGGAATTTTGCTTTGCTCGTGGTCTTGAAGTCAATGTGTCGAAAACATAATTCATGACATTTAATCAACATGAAGTTTTTAAAGGTGGCATTTTAATGAATAATTGTCCCCTGGAGCAAGTTAGGGAGTTCACATATTTAGGGGTGAATATACAGAGCGACCTAAACTGGAACCACCAGATTAACATGGCCACACTGAAACATCGGCAATTGTCGGGGGCCCTATGCCTTGAGCATAACAGGTCTCTGACGAAACCTATTATACCAGTACTCCAAGTTTACGACGCAAAAGTGGGAAGCGCTGCACTGTATGGTGTAAAACAATGGGGGTTAGAGAACTTGTCTAAACTTACCGTATCTGAAAATAAGTTCCTGCGAGGCATTACCGATCTCCCACAAAGCACACCACTTTGTCTGCTGTTCTACGACCTTGGGAGGAAACCCCTCCGTGATACTGCCAAGTTACGCACTGTGTTGTATTGGCGCAGATTGTGGACAACACCGGAACTGGCACCATATGCTGAGGGTTTTATGGACATCATAAGAGCTGATACTTTCCATAAAATCAGTTGGTTGCGTGGCGTTAAAGATATCCTAGCTAAAATTGGAATGTTAATTCTCTGGGATGAACCTACTACAGCTTGTTTTCCAACAAAGGTTTTAAAAGAAAAATACTGGGAGATGGTCACACTCAATGCCCTTAGTGTCAGTGATACATCCTCTTTAACAGGAATATTCTTGGAGTTCAAACTCATCCCGAGTTACGAACCATACTGGGACACTGTCACCAAACCTCTAGCTAGGAAGCTCTACTTTCAGCTGAGAGCGGGTACGCTGCCCTTAAGGTCTTTTACTTCAAGGTGGAATAAAGCATGTGAGAGTAAGTGTCCTAGTTGCTTGGTCTGCAATGAATTAGTTGCACACATGCTACTCACCTGCCCAGCTTATGAAACCCCTCGTAGGGTATGGTTGAGGCCCGTATACAAACTTTTGGGGACAAGAAGTAGTCTGGCAGCTGAAAGAATATTGCGTACGAATACCTCATTCCCTATATTTTTAGCAGTTTGCCAGATATCTAGGGTGGATGTGGATAATTAGGTCAAAATCCATCTCTATTAAAAAATGTGTTTGTAAAATTGTGTTAAAATGCTCTTTTAGTTATTGATTGAAGACAACCAGACCAATTCCCACATCATAGTGTTCCCCAATAGTTATGAATTCCTATTTATAGTGCTTTTTATGAATTTTTCATGTATAATATCCTAGGCTATGAAATATCTGTGTTAGGTTTGACTAACTGTGAACGTAGAGAATGCTTCAGGAAATCAGGAATCATTGTGGATATATAAAATATGTGCAAATTGACCATTGACTAAACAGGCTTTCTGTACACAATTGTGTGACATTTTTAGTGTAGATATTATATTTTTATGCGCTTTTATGACTATGTGTCGAATAAAGCTTGTTTGCTTTGGATTGGTTTGAATCTTAATGCAGCCTATAAATATCAGACACTGGGCGTAGTGCTAACACACAGATCTGACTGACATCTATCATATTGAAATCTTGGTTACAGCAAATCGTCTGGCTATTTTAGCACAATCAGTCTCTATATTCATTAACATGACGTGATTCACAAAACATATTTGTGACTATGATTTGTTCAGATTGAACCTGGAAGTCTATTGATTTAAATCCGACGTTTTTGACATTTTTATGAGCCACCACGCTTGTGTATTGATACATTCTACATATGAAATTCAGATGTCATGTATATTTATATGATTTAACACACTTGTGTGTAATTCTGGTTTGCATATTGAGGAAATATGAATTTTGTGATCAGTTATGTCCCCTATCGTAGACCCCAACGGCTCCATGTACATGCTATAAGTACATGTATGTTCCCTCCTACTCCAGTTTTGAAGACGCAAATATATGTGCGTCCACCGTCAACATGTCCTCTTTCAGATCCGCCATGAATGGGTCCGATATTCCATTCCTAAGTATGAAAGGCCACCGACTTTATGTGGTTCACTTTCCACATTTTACAGATTCAGGCGAGTAGGCCCTGAATTCTGTCATCAAGCCTTTTCCTGCCTTCTGCCTCTGAAAGCTCCAGTCTGAGCCTGCATCTGTATCCATGAACTTTGTCCTACTCCCTGCGCGGCTAACGGTGCCTGATCCAGCATATTGCCTGCCAAAAACTGTATTTCACCTTCAAGATTATCTCCTCCCTCCTCATCCGATGCATTCCTGTCTAGCAGTTTAGGTAAACATTCCTCCAGCTACCGTGAAAAGGGGCCAGGCCTCGCTGTCCTCATGCAAGTAATTCATAGCCCCGTTACCATGGAATATTCCTACCCCCTCGCATCTAGTGTAGACACTTAGATGCTTGTACACGCGCTAACAGTCAGTATAGTCAGTATAGAATAAGATTCTATCCTAAGAGACCTCTCTTTTTGGATAACACAGTTCTTTAAACATAGGATATTAGATATGATTTGGGATTAGGTTGACATGACCCCCAGACTTCTGTCTCCACATGTAGAGCTAAATGTCAAGTCCCCTTCACCCTCTAGTTGCACGTCAATCACACGTCATGCGGCTGCGCGCGCATCTCTGCCAAACATTTCTGCTGACATTGCAGGATTCTTTCATGGATCCACCCACTTGTGACATCATGTTTAATGACGTATTTTAGTTACACCCATGTTTACGCCTCTATTTGTTACGTATGCACAGTTTTCCTGTATTATCAGCTGTCACGCCTCTTGCATCTGTTTCACTGTAATGTATTTTCTATAAAACTGCCTATCTGTCAATAATATATGCCCCCTTCCTTCCTGAACTTTCGTGGTGATGGAATAGAAGGCCCACAATTCGAATTGTATTCCTTTGTATAGGAATAAAGCCCTTTAAAACCTCTAATACCACGGATTCTGCCTCTTATTTTTACTGAGTTATTCTCACTAAGACTTTACCGCATAAAAATAGTACCGGTAACGAAATATTTACCACATAAATTGGCGCCCGAACAGGGACACTTTCTCATCTCACGCGCCGGCGGTGCGTTGCAGGCCCGGTCTCCTGCCACAGCTGAACGGACAAAAACGCGTACCTGCAGGATTTCCTGTATCTCCCTCCGGCCAAGCGGGAGCGACTGAGGCTGCGATCAACACCCAGACGAGGCGGTGAGAAGTGCGAAGTATCCCGACCAGAGCCTAGCTGAGAGAGCAAGATCCGAGGTATACAGAGTCCCACCAGGTTCCGAAGTTCCGAGTCCAGTCGAGTCGAGTCCAGTCCGGTCTAGTTTCAGTTCCGTTCCGAGGCCTTCCGTTCCGAGCTACCCGGTGAGTACCATTACCGGGGAGGCATTTAACGTGCACATAGTTTGTGCCGGTCAAGACGGGTTTGGGTACACAAGTCCGGTCTGCACTGTTTCAGCAGTGTATCTGTACTGTTTAGCAGTATATATAGTATGTCTTGCATATAAATAAATATTATCTAGTGTCAGTATTATGTCAGTAACTAGTTTTCTATTAGTTATCATTGTTCGTAAAATTGTTAAGCGTTAAATGTTTTAAATACGTTCTATATATTGTGGTGTGAATGAATGTTCATTATTGTGTTCATCGTATAAAGTGTGTTCTAGAAACAAGATCTAAAAAGGCCGCTCTTTTCGAAACTAAGACAGATCAAAACTAGAAAAGGTGTATTCGAAGAAGCTGTTCCCATCCCACCTAGGGACACTCCAGGATACTTTATGTATCATAAGCATGGTCTAGATGCCGTACTATTTCTTGATTTATGGGTGGACTACACCAAAGAATTACCAGAGAGTCAGAGATGGCCCGCAACGGGGACCTGGGATGCAGATTGCATCATGAGAGTAGAAGAAGAATTATGGAAAAAGAAAGCCAGACAGTCACAGAAAGATGCCATTGAATTATGGCGTAAAGAATCATACAGACGTACAGAAAAAGCACACAGACAAGAAGAGAAAGGTAGAGAGAATTCAAATAAAACTCGAGAAAATCTATTACTTGAGGAAGGTACCCGAGTAAACTCAGAACAAGTAGATAGACAAAGAAACACTCTTATGAATGGTATGTATCCTCTTCTGGCCGAAGGGTTACCTAAGGCTATCCCGGAAATACCAAAAGACTTAACTCCTCCATTGCTCCCGATAAAAGCACATCCCAAAACACATCCCAAAACAGCAAAGGACGTTTTCCTATCCTCCTATTTAGATGACGTAGCTCCCGAGTATGCTAATGCCATACCACACATACCGCTTGCCGATGGTGTTCTACACCAAGAGCATCCGTCTGTATCCCCGCAACTACAAACTCCTACACAAGTTCCCACAGGTCCGTCCGTTTCTACAGTTTTTCCTGCATCTACAATCTCTATCCTACGCCCAACGAATCCTTTCGTGCCTAGCGCCTCAGATGGGGCTACCGGAGGTACGACAGACATGTTTGCCACCCCGCCGCGAAATAAACAGACCCTTAGAGATTTAGCACTCCAACGTACACCCCAATTAGCGACATCCGACATGTTTAAAGAACAGCTTGTGGATTGTAGATACGACCCAGTACCAGGTAGACAGGATAAATTGCTCATATCATCACTACGTATAAGACGAGCTACATTATATTTAATGACGATACCAGGAATGGGTGAACACCTAGACGAAATATATCGCTTTGTCCAAACAGGGCAAGGTCCAGAAAGTATTAACGAAGCTATGGAATACCAGAAAGTGGATGTCCAAAGACAACTACTGCGTTTTTTTATAAATTGTGTAATTAGGAATCAAGACAGGCCAGGGGCAGATCACGAAACAATGCAAAGACTTGCCAAATGGGGTCAGAACATATCAGAAGAGAAACATGATAGACAGGCGTGTATAATCGCCATGTGTCGAAAGATCCGCAAGGAAGTAGAATGAATACATAAAGAAAGACGAGAAACAGACAGAGTAGAATCAGAAGAAGAGGAGGAGCAAGAGTCAGAGCAAGTAGAAACGATAGCTTATGTAGGTAGAGGAAGACCCCATAATAATACTAGAGGCTTTGACGACCCGATACGTCCAATACGTCCAGAATATAATAGACATTTTCCAAACCCTATGTTAAATACAAAGTCCCCCGAACACTTATTCCAAGCCGCTGATAAATTACTCCGAGATCGAAGGGGGTATCATATGCTCGATTCCATGGACGAACAAGAATTAGCTAGGTCCGCAGTACAATGGGCTGACAGTCCCAGCGAATACAATGATGATGTACTTGCACATACGTTTCTGAATCTTGACCCCTACGAACAGCGTTTAGCTAGTATATACATGATTCAACACCTCCTTATATTATATAAAAGCCAACACTCCGATCCAGGACCCTTACCTGACATATTGACAGAACTGCTCACGAATATATGGAGAGGGTCAAGTACTGATTTGATTAAAGAAATTCTAGAATACCGAAACCAATATTTAAATTTCGTATGCCCAGAACACGTTCCAGTTCCCATTATGGGAAGAAAAATGTATCACATAGATAGACAGAACCCGTTACGCGAAGTGCACCCAATCAGAGGTGCCGGTGATAATTTTACACGCGTGTTTGTGTACACGCCTATAACAAAACTAGAATTATTAGAAATGAAGAAAGTAGTACCCAGCCATGACAAGGACCCAGCAGGTTTCCACCGTGAAATAAAGGACATGTTACTCATGGGAGAGTATACCTACCCCGACATTATGAAAATATTAAAAGTCCTATTACCCGCCGGTGTTTATGAGAAACTCAAAGAAAAGGAATGGGAGGTGGGAGACCAAAAGATAGATTGGACAGCGTTGGAAAACGAAGAAAAGGCCCGAGCTGCAGGAGCAGGGCTTGGGGAAAAGACTACAGCACTAGCAGGATTACTAATACAGGTACTGCCACGTTTATTAACTACGAAAAAGGAAGACTGGGGTGCAATCTCAGCCTGTAAACAAAAACCAGACGAAGACACTAGTGATTTCTCTTCCCGATTTGAAAAATGTTTTGGTATAAATAGTGGCATAAAAGCAAGTAGTGAGTCATATCCACATCTGTTTGTGACAAAATTAGTTGAGAATTCTCTGCTACAAGTCAAGAATAGAGTATTGAAGTTCGAAAGTACCTGGCAAGGTAATACCCCATCACAGATGCTACAGATGTTACAATATCACCACAATAGAATTAGAGAAGAACAAGAACACGAACAAAGACGTATGAAAGATACAAAAATGAAAATGCTTGTTGCACAGTCAGTTCCAGCCGATAGTCATCAAAAGGGTGATTCCGCAGGTCCTGCGAAAGGGACATGTAACTATTGTAAACAACCAGGTCATTATATACACGATTGTCCAGTCCTGAAACATAATATTGCCACAGGTAGAACTCAGGAGAGACCACGTCCACCTAGACAGGATCAGAATCAACAACAAATTCCTCAGCATGCACAACCTAGGTTAGCTCCGCAACAACTAGCTCCGCAACAGGGAGCTCCACAACAGACCATAGCACCACCACAAGCGCAGCCTATTGCTGCAACACAAGCAACAACACAACAGATGTATCAGTATGCACAAGCAGATTACCCCGATTATCAGCGATACACATGAGATAGCCTAGAGAGGGAAGTTGGCTTACCCCTTATTGAGGTTCCTGTAGACCAAGAGGGACCTTATGTACATAGTGAACTATTAGGGGAAGACAGAAAGTTTTTACTTGATACAGGGGCAAGCAGAACAACTATAAGACGTAGTGAAGTTCCAGGGGCACCCCTCTCAGGCTCACAGAATATTTCCCTTGGATTCTCAGGAAAACCTATAATAAACGACGTAACACAACCTCTTCCACTTGCAATTGGTCCATTGACACGTACTACAGATTTATTGCTTACTAAATCATGTCCAGAAAATTTGTTAGGTATAAAAACATTGAAAGCTCTAGGAGCTATAATATGTTGTTCTCCGGAAGGAGTACGACTATTTTTACGTGACTTTAAAGGTCACTACGTGTCCAGAGACATGGATCACCGACTGCAGAATTTACCTACACATTTATGGGCACAAGGCCCCACTGATGTTGGTTGCATGAATATTACACCATATCGTGTCACACTAAAAACAGGAGTAATACTACCACGAATACGACAATACAAGTTACCACCCGATGCTGTTGTGGCTTTGCTGCAAATCATTGACGAGCTCATTGCACAAGGAGTGGTTGTCGAAACAGACTCAAATGTATGTAATTCCCCGATAATTCCGATTCTTAAAAGAACGGATCCAAAAGCACCACCAGTATATCGATTAGTTATTGATCTGCGCGAATTAAATAAATGTATTGTACCACAATACCCTGTGGTCCCAGATATCTCTTCATTACTCACAGCTATTGACTCAGAAGCAACGTTCTTCACTGTAATTGATCTCAAGAATGCTTTCTTTAGTGTCCCAATAGATCCGGAAAGTCAATATTTGTTCGGATTCAGTTTAAATGGACGAAGTTTTAAATTCACACGCGCACCTCAAGGATTTACAGAAAGCCCCAGCATCTATAGCCAAGCACTGAAACGAGAACTTGACAGTATCCACATGCCAGTTAACACTGCCTTGCTTCAATATGTCGATGATCTGCTGATCACCGCTCGAAGCGAACCTAAATGTGAAAAAGCGTCACTGACGGTTTTGAAATTTCTGGCCGACAAGGGGCACAAGGTGTCCCCTTCTAAGCTGCAATTCTGTGTCCAGCGAGTTGTTTACCTTGGACACTCGCTGTCCAAGGAGGGAAGGCAGCTTACACTCGACCGCATCCAGTTAATCGCTAACATGCCACCACCCAAGACACAAAAGGAGGTGCGGGCTTTCATAGGCCTCACTTCATACTGTAGGCAGTGGATCCCTCAATATGCATTTCTAGCAAAACCACTTATCCAGTTGACAACACAGGAGGCAGCCACATCGACTGTCCTCCCTTGGACTCAAGAACATACACACGCCTTTGAAAGCTTAAAGAAAGCTTTATGCCAAGCACCTGTTTTAGCAACACCATGTTACAGTAAACAGTTTACACTCTTTGTTACAGAACGCGAAGGTACTGCTTTGTCAGTACTCACTCAGGAACAAGCAGGATCACACAAACCATGTGCTTATTTCTCTAGTACATTAGATCCAGTAGCTCAGGCTCTTCCTGCGTGCCTGAAATCGGTGGCAGCAACAGCTTTAGCAATCAGACAAAGCGATGCCATAGTGTTAGGACATCAATTGACAGTACAAGTCCCACACGCAGTAGAGGTTCTCCTGAACCGCACACAAACACAACACTTGACTATAGCGAGACTCACCGGTTACGAACTGACATTATTTCAGCCACACATAGAAATCAGACGTTGTAATACATTAAATCCTGCCACACTGTTACCAGTGGGCGGAACAGATCCATTGGCACATGATTGTGTCGAAGTCATTACTATCACGACGAAACCCAGACAAGACTTGACAGATATCCCTTTGTCAGATCCAGACTTGACATTGTATGTAGATGGGTCATGTATGAGAACAAGTACAGGAGAGCTAGTGGCCGCTTACGCAGTCACAACAGACACTGAAATCATTGAAACAAATTGTATTAACACTTTGTCAGCTCAAGCAGCAGAGCTCATCGCTCTGACACAAGCCTGTATTCAAGCCACAAATAAGAAAGTCAATATATACACAGATTCACGTTATGCATTCGGAGTCGTCCATGACTTCGGCGTACTGTGGCGAGAGAGAGGTTATTTAACTTCTCACGGTGCCCACATCCAACACGGACCCCTCATTCAAGCCCTATTAGACGCAATTCATCTACCTACTGCAATATCGATTATGAAATGCAAAGCCCATACAAAAGTTACCGATATCATTTCTCAGGGTAATGACCTAGCTGACAGAACAGCTAAACAGACTGCTCAGAATCAGACTCACACAACTGACATGACAAAGACAATAGTTCCGACACCAACACATTGCATGACAGTTAAGGATCCCGCCCTTGATGTAATTGACATACAGACACATGCTACACCAGAAGAAATAAAGAAATGGACTGAATTAGGAGGGATCCAAACGGATCAAGGATGGATGACGAAGGAAAAATCTACATGGTTTCTTCCCGACTCAATGGTTCAAGTTATCATTAACACAATACATAGTCCAGCGCACCTAGGAGAAAAAGCTATGCTAGACAGCATTCAACACATTTGGTTCAACAAACACTTACGAGCAGCAGCTAAACAAAAAGTTCGTACCTGTATGATATGTTGTCAGTTTAATCCAGGTAAAAGCATCCCCGTAGAGCAGGGTGGATTTCAACCTCCCGATCATGCTTTTGAAGTCCTCCAGATGGATTATATCCAGATGGAACGATGTCGAGGATTCAAATATGTTCTCGTAGTTGTCTGTGCTCTTTCCCGTTGGACAGAAGCATACCCGGTTTCAGATTACACTGCTCCGACTACTGCCAAACAGTTAGTTCGAGAATTCTTCCCACGGTACGGTTTACCACGTGTTGTCTACTCAGATAACGGCCAGCCGTTCTCATCCGAACTAATGAAACACGTTTCCCTTTTGTTAGGCTACCAATGGAAATTTCACTGTGTCCGACATCCCGAGGCGGCAGGTCTCGTGGAACGCCATAATCAAACTCTGAAAATTAGATTGTCCAAAATATGTAGGGAGAAAGGTGTCGACTGGATAGTAGCCTTACCAGTTGCGCTCTTTTACATGAGAATGGTAGCACATTCTCGAACAGGGCTATCCCCGTACGAGGTGGTCTTCGGTAGACCACCAAATATGTGGGGGACGCCTATACCTCGCAAAATCACTGATGTTGACTGTAATATGCTGACAGATTACCTGGCTTCCTTGATGTCTGCACTACAATCTTGTCGTTCACAGGTAGCCGCAGCTTTTCCCGATAATACTGAGGTGAAGCCCCATGACGTGGTTCCTGGTGACCTGGTTTTGGTCAGGAATTTCGACCGGAAGACCCAACTGGATCCTAGGTGGAAGTCACCGAAGTTGGTTCTACTCACCACAAGGACTGCCGTGAAAATCGAAGGACGGAAAGGGTGGTTGCACTCGAGTCATATCAAGAAATTTTATGGACTACCATCCAGTGTAATTACTCAACCCTGTATTCCCTCACAGACAGACTCAAAGCTCCCCTTGGCTGAATTAACAAAACCAGAACTTTATAAACTAAAATTGAGGTCTAGTAAGTCAGACAATTTGATTGTTTAAGTCCTCTCCAAGGTGAATCCGTTGAATTTGTCTCTGACATGTATCCTCTAGACCGGAATAGAGAAAGAAATCAACGAATGCAGCTCAAAAAGCATGCGTATTGTAAATTACTTCGTAGTCACTGCACAGTAACATTATTAATTTTGTTTTTTCTAAGTCTTCTGATCATTATTTTTAGCATACTATTGCATATGTATTACCCTATTCTTAAACGTGCTTACAATGTAACTGCAGAACATTCTTTTAGCGAATTACCTCCGCATGAGTTGTCATATAGATTTGCGCTGCGCAACAACACATTTATTAGTATGTTACATCATTCCCATCAGACCAGCAATGCCACAAATTGTTGGCTATGTGGCCGACTCCCTCCCTATCAGAACTATAAGGGAGTTTTGCCCCTCTTTCCATATCCGTTCACACACAATGGCTCCTGTGGAGCATGGTTTAGTTTGATTAATTCCCTAGATTCACATTCCGCAGTTTATCAAGACAACTGGGTATGGGGAAACCTGAACTTAGTTTTGCTTAAAGTCTGCTACCCTAACAAGGAGGGACTCCCCAAAAGAACAGGAACTGATCTAGAAAATGAAGTATATGGATTAGGTAATTTTACACTTAACCTCATGATCCTGAACGTTGAATATGAAGCTACACCAATCTTGCCCGCCATGTCAGTATTCCCAGTAAAAGGGGAATTATGTATAAGAAAGAATGGTTCCATACACATGGGCCATAGTAAATGCACCACTGTAATAAAATTCAGTGATCAAGGCAAGTCTACATTTAGAGCTTCCCATCATTCCTACTTCATATGTGGCCAGACCGCATATATATGTCTACCTCTAGATTGGGATGGTACCTGTTACATAGCATTCCTTCTGCCACCTGTTTTCCTGGCTCCTCCTGATTATCATAGAAATACCCATTTAGTACACAATAGACAACAGAGAGATCTCCCAATTGTCGATTACACTGAAACAGCATGGGAAAAATACACAGATTTCAATAAAGGATTCTTTCCCTATATAGGTACAGTCACTAATAGTAAGCTGATACGTAGATTAACCAGAACCCTTGAAGCAGTAGTGAATGAAACTATTTCCGCCTTAGGCAATTTAACAGAAGAGCAGTCTGCCATGCGGATTGTTGTGCTTCAAAATCGTCTTGTCCTTGACGTCATCCTGGCCGATAGGGGCGGAGCTTGTAGGGTCATCGGATCAAGTTGTTGCATTTTCATACCAGAAAATTCGCCGTCAGTATATAAAGCCATAACCCGCCTTCATAAGATTATAAGCCAGATACACCAGAGTCCAGGCACCTGGACTTGGTCCGGTTGGTTCTGGGGCGTGTTGTCAGCCTGGGGATGGAGAATACTATCCTTCCTAGGTATTGGCTTTCTCATACTATTCAGTTGCTGTTTATGTCTACAATGTGGGCCAGCGATTTGTGGTCTGTGTGCCACATCGTGTATCCCACATCCACGTTTTCATTCAAGATCCCGGAAGAAGAAAGAAGAGCAAATGATGCTATATGAACAGATCGATGGATTGATGAAGATCGATATCTCCTGAGGGTCCGTAGGGGACAAGGAGGGAATGAGGAAATATGAATTTTGTGATCAGTTATGTCCCCTATCGTAGACCCCAACGGCTCCATGTACATGCTATAAGTACATGTATGTTCCCTCCTACTCCAGTTTTGAAGACGCAAATATGTGTGCGTCCACCGTCAACATGTCCTCTTTCAGATCCGCCATGAATGGGTCCGATATTCCATTCCTAAGTATGAAAGGCCACCGACTTTATGTGGTTCACTTTCCACATTTTACAGATTCAGGCGAGTAGGCCCTGAATTCTGTCATCAAGCCTTTTCCTGCCTTCTGCCTCTGAAAGCTCCAGTCTGAGCCTGCATCTGTATCCATGTACTTTGTCCTACTCCCTGCGCGGCTAACGGTGCCTGATCCAGCATATTGCCTGCCAAAAACTGTATTTCACCTTCAAGATTATCTCCTCCCTCCTCATCCGATGCATTCCTGTCTAGCAGTTTAGGTAAACATTCCTCCAGCTACCGTGAAAAGGGGCCAGGCCTCGCTGTCCTCATGCAAGTAATTCATAGCCCCGTTACCATGGAATATTCCTACCCCCTCGCATCTAGTGTAGACACTTAGACGCTTGTACACGCACTAACAGTCAGTATAGTCAGTATAGAATAAGATTCTATCCTAAGAGACCTCTCTTTTTGGATAACACAGTTCTTTAAACATAGGATATTAGATATGATTTGGGATTAGGTTGACATGACCCCCAGACTTCTGTCTCCACATGTAGAGCTAAATGTCAAGTCCCCTTCACCCTCTAGTTGCACGTCAATCACACGTCATGCGGCTGCGCGCGCATCTCTGCCAAACATTTCTGCTGACATTGCAGGATTCTTTCATGGATCCACCCACTTGTGACATCATGTTTAATGACGTATTTTAGTTACACCCATGTTTACGCCTCTATTTGTTACGTATGCACAGTTTTCCTGTATTATCAGCTGTCACGCCTCTTGCATCTGTTTCACTGTAATGTATTTTCTATAAAACTGCCTATCTGTCAATAATATATGCCCCCTTCCTTCCTGAACTTTCGTGGTGATGGAATAGAAGGCCCACAATTCGAATTGTATTCCTTTGTATAGGAATAAAGCCCTTTAAAACCTCTAATACCACGGATTCTGCCTCTTATTTTTACTGAGTTATTCTCACTAAGACTTTACCGCATAAAAATAGTACCGGTAACGAAATATTTACCACAATATGAGAATCAAATTTATTTCATGTGTTTATATATTCTACGACACTAGTCTTCTTTTATTGTACAACCAATGTACGTACCCGCAAGTCTTTCTTTCATGTTTGTTTGTTGGAAACTTGTGTTTAAAGGGGATTGGGCACTACTGTCACACATGGCTTTGAAAAAGACCGGGTAGGTAGAAAGGCGTTAGCCTAATAAATGTAATTTGAAAATGTGTCCAGAGTACGGACGTCTACTTGCGCTGCTGCACAGGTGCTGCTTTTATATATATATATATACATATATATATATATATATATATATATATATATATATATATATATATATATATATATATATATATATATATATATATATATATGGGCGTTATAGTTAGCTGGACATTTCCCTCGTACAAAACCCTAGAAATTCCCCTGTTATAGTTAGTTCAGCTAACTATAACTCGCGCCCCCGCAATGCACTGCTGATGATGTCACATATTACATCACTCATGACATGGTCAGTGACATCACTCATGGCATCACTGATGACATCTCAAATGACATCACTGATGACATCAGTGATGACATCATCCATGTGATAAATCACTGCATCTTCTCACACCCTAATTTAACCTTTGATACACCAACTCAAAATTTCAGACGTCCATTCTCAAAACCATAGATACTCCAATACCAATAGCTACATACCCACTCTTAGGTCTACAATTCAGCTCCACTCACTCACCTCTACAGTCACTCATACTTACAGTCACTCCGTACAAGACTATCATATGCATTTATACACCTATATAGACACTCACAGACCGCCAATCATCCATTGAGGTACTGACACACCTAGTCAGTCGTGCAAGTAATTAAACACAGTCCAATTTAATCACCTATACAGTTAAACACACTCAAGTTCACTTACTCATAAAAATAGTACCACATTCTTACGCTCTTATACAATCATTGATACAAGCGCACACTCATCCATACAGCCACTCTCACAATCACACACTCTCACATATACCCACTTATATACTCTTACATGCATATATACTGCCTTTCACATATGTAGTTAGTCACACATGTACCACTGAGATATACATTCAATCCCTAACACACCCATACATACACTCACCCAACCATACAGTTGATCACAGATGCACTCTTAAAACCATGCACCCATAGAATCACCCACTCACACACATATGCATAGAGTCACACACACCCTACCCACACAAACACTCAGGCACCCATACAGATACTCAGACAACCAATCAATAACCCATATAGACACTCATATGGCTATTCACAAAACCATGCAGCCACTTATACACCTACACACAGACACATACAGACATTCACACAGTTTAGTCACTAGTCCGCAGTAAGATACATTTAATGACTCACTTATAGAGTCAGTTACGCACCTAGAAAATAATCCATTCTCACACTTGTACACCCACTCATTCTTCCACAGGCCTTTCACTATAAATATATAAAATATATTTAAACTTTACAGAAACACACAGTCACTGGATGACGTCATCAGTGATGTCATCAGTGATGTCATTTGAGATGTCATCAGTGATGTCATGAGTGATGTCACTGACCATGTCATGAGTGATGTAATATGTGACGTCATCAGCAGTGCATTGCGGGGGCGCGAGTTATAGTTAGCTGAACTAACTATAACAGGGGAATTTCTAGGGTTTCGTACGAGGGAAATGTCCAGATAACTATAACGCCCCTGAAACCTATGGTTTTTTCAGTGAATTTCTAAGGTTTTTTAAATGCCAATTCCTAACTATAATGCCCCTGAAACTTTTGGTTTTTTCAGTGAATTTCAAAGGTTTTTTAAATGCCAATTCCTAACTATATCAGGCCTGAAACCTATGGTTTTTTCAGTGAATTTCAAAGGTTTTTTAAATGCTCATTCCTAACTATATCAGGCCTGAAACCTATGTTTTTTTCAGTGAATTTCAAAGGTTTTGTAAATGACAATTTTTAATGTATTAATTGTTATACTGATTTTTTTGATACTGATTTACTACATTTTTTAAACTATTTATTTTTAGATATATTTTTTTAATTACATTATACATTACAATACAAAATATACTTTCTCAGAATGAATTACTTTAGTTTAAATACTTGGCAAATAGGCAACGGACTTTTAAGTACAGTAGTTACAGTTGTTACAATGGCCAACCCAATTTCAAACACAAAGCAACATTGAGCTCAATGTGAATTTCTAGTTAAATGCAATTAGTTACTTTATGGATTACTTTTCTAACCACAGGACTGGATCCTAGATTCAGTTCTTGGACATAAAAGCGTTTTGGTTACAGTAGTTATTTTTAAGGAATATTATTGTATTTTAAAAGTTGACACTTCGAAAAAATTTCACATAGAATCACCAATGTTATCCTACGGCAGAAAATTCACTTAGTAGGTAAGTAGTTTTATCGTTACTTTTTCTAACTCAGTGGTGGATCCTGGATCCAGCACTGGCCAACCTCCTGTAAACAGTTGAAAGAATGTGTTTAAGTCATACAGACGATTTTTTAGGAATATTTTTAGTTTCTGAAAATAGACACTTAGAAACTTTTCTGGTGAAAACCCCACAATGGATTCCTATGGAAGGAAATACAAGTTACTGGTAACTACGCTTAGAATTACTTTTCAGGGTCAGTGCTGGGCTAAAAGATGCAGCACTGGGTTCTCTCCTGATTACTGGTGAGTAAATTGGAATTCGTAGTTCGGCTGATTTTAGAGGAATATTTGTACGTTTCAAAAATGGACACTTATTAACTTTTCTGGTGAAAACCACACAATGGATTCCTTTGGAAGGAAATACAAGTTACGGGAAGTACGCTTAGAATTACTTTTCAGAGTCAGTGCTGGGCTAAAAGATGCAGCCCTGGGTTCTCTTCTGATAACAGGTGAGTAAATCGGAATTCGTAGTTTGGCTGATTTTAGAGGAATATTTGTACAATGGTGAAGGAAGGGGGCGGGGCCTGAGGTGACGTGTGCAAACACGCCCTGTGGTGCGTTTTAAGTTGGGGAATTAATTCCTCTTCAATCCTGAGCTCCCCTGGGGGCCAACTAGCCCACCAGGTACCTCCAGTATGCGCCAGGGAGCTGCATTGCACAGAGGTGTTCAGAGGCCACGCCCCTTTTTACAACACTCTGCAACGCAGCTCCGTGACGCTTACTGGAGGTACCTGGTGGGCTAGTTGGTCCTCAGGGACCCTCAGGAATGAAGAGGAATTAATTCCCCAACTTAAAACGCGCCATAGGGCGTGTTTGCACGCATATCACCTCAGGCCCCGCCCCCTACCTTCACCACTGTGCAAACGCACCCTGTGGGGTGTTTTAAGTTGGGGGATTAAGTCCCCTTGAATCCTGAGGTCCCCAGGCGGCCAACTAGCCCACCAGGTACCTCCAGTATGTGCCAGGGAGCTGCGCTGCAGAAAGGTGTTCTTAATTTATCCAACAAATGCCTCACAGCAGTTCATGGCCATCCTAATGATATGTCCAAACGTCACATAGCCTAAAATTTTAAATTCCAAACTTGTTCCAAATCAAAGAATGATAAATTGTCAGCAGGGACAGAGACTGTGTTAGATTAGACTCTGAGACAAATTCGAAATGATCCACTCACATCAAGCCACAGTGAGCATGAATGAAGCAGAATAGAGCAACCTCAACCGACCATGACGTGCAAAGAATACATGAGTTAAATAAAGCAAGAATGAATAAATCACTATCATAATGGTAAGCTCCCTAACAACATATAATGTGAAATTGTGAATATCTTCTCTGTGCAGATTCTCGGACACCCATGTGTATATCAGAAGAAAAAGGAAAGGGTCTCCCTCCAAAAGGCTTCACCACATCTCACACAAAATTCCCTTCCTTTCCTGCTCTAATAAACAAAATATATGTGCAGATTTGAATTAGCCCAGGGAACCACCAACAAAGAAAAAAAACATCAATATTTTGTACAGGTATAGGTACATTTATGGCCAAACATCACTCATCGTCCAGGTGGACTTTAAGCTTTTCTTCAGTATTCTAGCCTAGTGAACCCGTAATTTCTAGATCTGTGATGTGTTCACATTATTGTCTTCTGAGTAGCTGAGTTCTCCTCCCCTCATATTATGTGGGACCTGTTCTACATCAACATAGGAGAGCTTGGCTCTGTCGCTGTAATGCATTTAATTGAAATGCCTGGCCATTGGATAATGTGGGTCACCAATATCGATAGCTTGCATATATTCTAAAATCTTTTTCTTGACAGATGGTGCTGCTAACTTACCTTTTGTTGTAGGGGTATTCTAAAATGGATATCACATATTGAGAGCTGCAAGTTAAAAACGGTGTAATACTCTTTGTGCCCTTGTCATATGGGACCTCAAATTCCTTCCTACCTGTACTGTTCTGAGCTATGCACTCCTCAAAGGGTTGAAAACCTCTTAGTTGCTGACACATGGTACGAATATAAATGAGGGAGAAATTACATTGTCATTCTAACTACATGACATTAGCTGCATCTATGTAGTTGCTTGCCCTAACATAGTCGCTGACCGCACTAGTTTGTGAGCTGAGATGAGTTGCCAAGGTCCTTTCTCTTTTTCTGGAGGTGCAGTAACAATGTTAAGTCTTTGTAGTAGAATACATAGGATTCTGCCTAGACTACTGAAAAGCAAACTCCATGCAGGGATAAAAGGAAGAAAGAAACTGTGGTGTTAAAAAAAATGGCAGATGGCGGTACACTCAGTAAAACAGATGGGGCCTGATTCAAAAAGGCATCTTACACTTTTGAGTACATTTATACTTCGTATTAAGTTTACTACTTTCTGTATTTACAAACTCGGAGTTAAAACTTGCTACAAAAGTGTATGTTTCATATCTCGACCCCCTGAGTATTGCAATTACTTTACTCTTGTGTGGGTGGGTCATGTCCCTCTCTAAATACCTCCCTGACTGTCCCTAAAGCCTCATACGCCTCTATAATCTTATGCACTTTTGTACTAGGTTTGCCCCTCATTTAAGCCACTCCCCTGTGTCCCTTCCACATTTACTACTAAAACTTAGATTTATGTGGTTTAGAATTCCTCACACATAAGTATAGTGTAGTAATGAAGGTCCACGCAGGTAGGATGACGTTCAAGATGTTTTATTGAAGTAGGTTACAGGTTCAGAAGAGCAGGTAGTTGAGTTCTGTAGAGCAGCCCCACCGGGTGCAGCCTGCCTGCTGCTCAGCCCATTCTCAACTGTCACTTCACCGCACAGGCTCCCAACATTCCGAACTGCATCATCACTCCAACATTCCATGCAGCACACGGCACAAACACACTGGCTGAGCAGGAGGTGAAAATGGCATAACATTAACAAGGAACAGGATACTACTACATATAGGTAATGTGGAGGTGTAAAACTCTGTA
The DNA here is from genome assembly GCF_964204655.1 of Triturus cristatus. Classification (NCBI taxonomy): domain Eukaryota; kingdom Metazoa; phylum Chordata; class Amphibia; order Caudata; family Salamandridae; genus Triturus; species Triturus cristatus. The sequence continues at coordinate 469,479,337 of NC_140590.1, read as the reverse complement.
CTTAGTTTGTGAATTGCAATTTGTAGAATGTTTTGTACTGCGACAAAAGGTACTGCAAATGCAGGTTGTGAATCAAGCCTATGATTGTGTACCAATGATGTCAAAATAAAACCTATGTTAGGGAGAGACTATTGACTGCATTGGGGGGGAGCATTTTCGAGGACACCAGGCTACAACCAGTAAGCCTTACACCAGCCTCACACCAGCACGTACCTGGGGCACCTGGAATCCTGCTGCAACGCTGCTTGCTGCCCTACCAACTACATTCCCCAGCCTGCTTAGCGGCGCTGGTGCACTTCCGGCCGCCGTCGCGCCCGGAGGCGCTTAAATCAGCGAGGCTCCCTCGGTGGAGCGGGGGAGCATTTTCGAGGACACCAGGCTACAACCAGTAAGCCTTACACCAGCCTCACACCAGCACGTACCTGGGGCACCTGGAATCCTGCTGCAACGCTGCTTGCCGCCCTACCAACTACATCCCCCAGCCTGCTTAGCGGCGCTGGTGCACTTCCGGCCGCCGTCGCGCCCGGAGGCGCTTAAATCAGCGAGGCTCCCTCCGCGTCGTGGGACGTGCGCGGGCGGCGCCGGGCTAAGCCCGGGCAAAGGGCGGGCCCTCTGTGGCCCTCAGTGGTCACCAGCGGTCGGGCGGGCCATCGCTCTTTTGACAACAGGCTGCGAAGGTAACTAAACACACTATGGGGAAACGCACTAACACGATTGCACTTGTAGCCCCTGCTGTCCCCACTGAGCTGACTACATCGTTTGATAAACTGCTGACCAATGCCCTTACTATGGTCACCAATGAGATAGCAGACACCGAAAGAAGGATGTCCATTGGACAATCTACTATCACTCCCGCCTGTTCTCAATCTTCAAAGGCTACTTCGAATCATGGCCTCCCACTCTCACCTGCTGTAATTGTTACCAAACCAACTGCCCAAGCTGACATATCAGCCCCCATTCCCGGAGCCACTAGTTTGGCGACTGTCCCTGTCACTGATACTTCATTGGAACTTGTAACAGATATAACGCCATCTATTAACAAAACAGCAGGGGAAAAACGCAAGAGAGGCCCTGCCAAAAGTGTTGTAAATAAAAGAAAACAACTAAGCCGCTGCAGAAATCAACCCACCCCACAAAGCATGTGGCATAAAGATAAAGACTGTGAAATAGTAACACCAATTGTCACCGAGGATTTATTGCCTCCACTATCACTATCGGACAAAGGCACTGAGAGACTCCTTGCCTCTGCCTGCAGACCACAGCCTCCAGCTCCGGACAAAGGCATTTGTGGGGATTTCACGTTGCCTTCTGAGGGAATTGATAACGCTGTCTGTACGCAGACTGAGTTCTTCGACCGAAATACCCAACCCAAACTCAATGGCAACTTGATTGAAACTATTGTAGATACCGTTTTTAAATAAGTTGAAATTCAAATAGCTAAACAATTTAATACTATTTTTAAGAGACTAGATAAAATTGAAAACCTTGTAAAAAAAGAGGAAACTAAAAGGAAAGGCATTATCAGTTTAGATGCTCTCCGGGGCGAGAAATTTATGAAGGAGTTAGAATTACTATGCAATGGTATGAGGGAGGGGGGGGTTCGGCCGTTACTACTGATCTTGGGTCTAGCAACATCAAAGGCCCAACTATTTCTAAAAATGCTTTCTCTAACTGCAGCCTAGCTAATACCCCACCCGTACGTAACATTGGTTTAACCTATGACCCCTCTGAAGTAACAGGAATTGCAACGGCCAAAATTGTAAGTTCAAATATCAAGGCTACCACCATTCCATTAGCCACCTCACTAGTTAGGACAGGCATTACTATGGATGGCGCAAGTAACAGTGGAGGTGTACCTGTAAAAAATAGACCCACTAATAATCAAGGGCCGTCACTTCACTTACCCCAGGAGCCAGCCCATACGTTTTAGTTTTAGCAGGTGTCCCTGCCCTTAAAGAAGGTCAAAATGAGTCATGGGCTCAATTACACAACAAATGTATCGATTGGTTGACCAAACATAAAGGGGCAAGATGGGACATCTCAAATGAAATCATATCAACCCGTCGGGTGAGTTGGGTGGGTCCACAGCACAAAAACATTAGTGGGGACTGTATAGTGATTAACTTCAGACACCCAAATTCAGTTAGATTTTTTATGGATAACCATAACACTCACGTCAGTTTCTCCACTGCAATAACTCTCCTTCCATTGGGTTATTTTTATAGGCCTCCCCATAGACCACCTCAAACGGCCCCTACTATTTTTCCTTTATTTAATAGATTTTCCGCCCTATCTGATTTAGGAAGTCTAGATTGACTACCACCAATATGCTCTAACATATCCGATGAGGTTACTAGTATTGTTCCTTTGGAAGAATTAAATCCCACATGTATCCACAAGATATGCCCAGGTAGATCAGTACCTCCTCATGTAGTATGCCCCGATCTCCCCATTGCCCTTCCTTCTTTGCCCATTATTTCACCGATTGATACCTTGAGTATCATTAGTTGGAACATCGCTGGGCTCCCAGGAAAGATGAAAATTAAAGAATGGGTTACCTGGATAAGCAATTTTGATGTGGTAATGTTGCAAGAAACTTGGTGCACTTGTGTTCAATTACTGGAGGGTTTCTTCTGTCATAACCTAATTGTACCACCTCCTGCTATGGGGCGACCCAGTGGCGGTCTATCTATCTGGGCAAAAATTTCCAAGGATGCGATAATTGAACAATTAAATGTGGTCAGCAAACACTTGATAGCCGTGAAATATGTTGCAAGGTTAAAGATTTGTTTTATAAACTTTTATAACAATGATTTCGTTAACCATCCTAATCCCATTTTTTTAGAACTGTTTAATTTTATTGATGAAATTGTTAATGGTGAAAAGTATGGCCAATTTGATGGTATTTGTGTAGGCGGAGATTTCAATGCTCACATTCATTCTACATCCCCGCCTTGTAGACGAGGATCCGAACTATTGGACTTATTATATAGTAGGGATTTAGATGATGTAATGGGCCACGGTGGAATTGCTGAGGAAAAAGCACCGGCCCCCACCTACATTGGCCGTGGTAGTTTAACAACTATTGACTATATGTTTACCTCCTCCCTCCTCAGTAGTGTATTACTCAAATCTGAGGTTGTTAGCAGTTCATATAGTGATCACCTGCCAATAGTAATTCGCCTTAAATCCATTAAAAAACCTATAGGCCCACATGTGATTGGGGCCTCAAACATTGTTACATCTACAGATAGGCTTAGGATTGTATGGAGAGGGATTGATAACCAAGAGATTTTAGCTAACGTGATTAAGAATCACCCTCTATTGATCGCTAACTGCCTAACACTTGGCGGCACTGATATAATCAAGTCTTTCTGCGATTTATGTGCAGTTATAAAAAGGGCAATCTCCAAACCCATAAAAGAGAACAACATAAACAACCATAGATGGTTTGACACCAATTGCTCGAAGGCTAATAGAGAGCTCAGAAGGGCCTTGGAAGCTAAACCCCGAGATGTGTCCCTCGTCAGATCATTACGTCTTAAATATAAACATACATTAAAAGCTAGATCTGAGGAGTTGTTAATAAGCCACTGGGACAATCTAACTAAAACTGCTGTTCTAAAAGACTCGACAGGGTTTTGGAGAGAAGTAAAGGATTTGAGAGCCCTGGGTAGTAACATTACCCCGATAAACTGCAATATCACAGGTGATTCATGGGTTAATCATTTCTCTAAGCTTTATGCCGCGGTTGGAGATCCAACCGAGGATATCTTCCCTGATAGTACTATAGCTATAACATTAGAGGAGGTGGAGGAAGCCATCGACAATAGTGCCGGCAATAAGGCTCCTGGCCCTGACGGCCTGTCCATTGACCAGATAAAATCTAACATCTGTTTCTGGGCCCCCTTACTTTGCAACCTTTTTAATAACTTGAGCAAGAAATCCATCCCCTCGACATGGTCCAACAGTACCATCGTACCCATTTTTAAAAAAGGAAATAGGATGGACCCGGGGTGTTATCGACCAATATCTTTGATTGATAACACCCTGAAGGTCCTTGGAAGGGTTCTATTTAATAAAATTAGTACTTGGACCAATGAGAACTCTATCATCCATCGTTGCCAGTTGGGTTTTAGGAGTAAACTTGGCACGGTGGAACAATGCTTGAATCTCAATCTCCTAATGGCCAAATATACAAGAGCCAAACAATCCCCCTTATATTTTGGTTTTATGGACTTAAGTTCAGCTTTTGATTTTGTAAACCGTTCTCGCTTATGGTCTATTCTTTTAAATTATGGCTTAGATGAACCTTTAGTCCACTTTTTAGCCAACCTCCATCGCAAATTGAAAGCTAGAGTACGAATAAATAACGAAGGTGAGGTTTCAAATGATATTTTAATTGGCAAGGGGGTGAGACAAGGCTGCGTCTTGGCCCCCTTGCTTTTTATACTATACATCAATGAATTAACTAACTCCCTATGTAACCTGACAAAGGACGTCCCTATTAGTCAGTCAGTCAGTCAAAATTCCTTTATTCGATAAATTAATATCATAAAAGACACATACAATCCTAACAAACACAATTTAAAAAACTTTGAATAAAACACACAATTCGTCCCTATTATTAATCAGAGACCTATCCCGGCGTTACTTTACGCAGATGATGCTGTCCTTATGGGCCGCACCCCGAATGCTCTGCGCATTTTAATATCGGGATTTGTTAACCATATGTCTGATCTAGGCTTGTGTACTAATTTTAGCAAATCTTTTATAATGACCTGCGGCCCAAAAAATTATAAAATCTCAAAGATTACAATAGGTCAAAACACCTTAAAAAGCACTTGCACTTTCCCTTATCTGGGCCTGCTATTCTCTAATAGCGGTTCATGGCAACCACATGTTGCAATGGGGAGGAATAAAGTCTCTAAATCCATTAATTCTGTTACCTCTCTTCGTCAACCACGTCGGGCCAATGTGGTTTCCAGTCTATTACAAATCTATCGGACTCAATGTCTCCCAACCGGAACGTATGGAGCAGAAGTCTGGGGGTTCTCGAACTGCTCAGAACTACAAAGAGAAGAGAATAGATTCTGTCGGAAGATCCTGGGGGGGGTTTTCAGTGCACCGACCTTCGTATGTCATAAAGAACTAAAATTACATTACATCGAGGATTTTATAAGGGCCAGACCTGCATTATTTTGGTTAAGGATTTGGCAAAACCCAGCAGCTTCCCTTTCCCTTGAAATCATTATGGATTGCTTGAAAAGCGAGAACTCGAGTTTAATCCCCTGGATAAATGCGGTGGAAAGGAGCCTTGTGAGTGTCAATTATGGTCACCTTTTCACAGATCCCGAACAGATTGACCGCTCCCATAAAAACCTGGTGAGAAGGGCACTTTATCAACACTTTTATAATGAGAGGGAAAGAGTGGACTCACTGAAACTATCCACAATAAATTATCTAATGATCCGGGAGTTACATATTGTACCTCCGACGCTACCTCAGCCCTATTTACGCAAAAAATTGGGCAGGTGGAACAGGAGTTTACTATTTAGATTTAGGGACAGGAGCATTGTAAACCTTATTTGTTTTCCACTGGGTTACACTAAAAATTTGGAAAAATTACATTGCCCTTGTGATCTTGGTGGAACCCAGAGTATGCTCCATTTTATTTTTGGCTGTGGTTTTTACAGGAAATATACAAAACATTACCTAATCCCCTACTGCAGGAAACATGATTTGATTGACCATAATCATGCTGATAGCCATTTTTTAACGCTTGGATCGGACGAACTAATTTTTAGAGTTAGTGGTTTTCTCAATGCAATTGTATGTTCACGCAGGTCTTTGAAAATTGAGTGATCTTGTTTACATATGCATTTTGTACTCTAAAGCCTATTTTGCACAAACTTAATGTTAGTCTACATATGCATTTTGCACTTTAAAGCCAATTGGCATGAGCTCAATGTTAGTTTACATATGCATCATGCACTTTAAAGCCAATTTGTACAAACTCAATGCATCGTATCTGCTTTACCTCTACAAAGTCAGTGGTTACATTTTTGTATATTTTTATATATCGTACGTATGATGGCTTAATGTATAGTTTAGTAAGACCGTATAATTGTATTTTAATTGTTGCATTTGCAAGTCATATTTAATGTGCTATTTTAACTTGCGGCCTAAAATTGTAGTGTTAAACTGTGTATTTTAATTCAGGTTCTGTGCTTTTATGGATGGTTTTTGAAATCCGAATAAAGTCTATTTGAATTGAATTGAATTGACTGCATAATAAAGAAACATGAACAGGACATCCATAATTGCATGACTAACTCTGCTGTGCCAATAGTTTCTGGAACAAAAGCAGCTGTGGTAACCGGAAATTCATGTATACTAAGAAGATTCCTATGATTGAGAGTTTTTAAGGCCGATGTTCTACAGAACAGATGAAATTCAAGTATGTGCAAATGCTCACCAGGCGCACCTATTGGTCAAACTCTTTGGGAGACCCAAAATTAATGCTGTCCCGGTACTCGAACGGCTGCTTATTCTAGATGAAAGAGGATTGTATTTACTTATGTATTAAGGTGTTGCTTTGTTGTGATACCTAATACCACTAACAGTATGCTGACATGAATTCATAATGTTTTGTTAAGAGCTTCGAAATAGGTTCTCGTTTCTCGTTACTGTTTTTGGAGTTAGAGTTTACAAATATTTATTTCTGAGAAATGTTCTTTCCTCCTTTGTTGCATGCTTTAACTGATAAAGCTATACATTACAAAGACAAATTGCTTCGTTATTCTGATGCATTTCACCATTACTTCCTTGCAATGTGTAGTGTTTCAAGGATATCTTCTGGAAGATTTATTGGGTATATTGTACGGACCTTTACATGTGCTGGCTCTGCCCGAGCCCTTCCGGCATATCTCCAACAGAATGATAAATGTACAGGCTTTGTGTAAGCCAGATAATGTATGCACTTCGAGTGTGCACTTCTCGTTAACTGTCATAATGGTCATAGAGGTACTTAAAGGATTAAATAAAGTGGCAACTGTCCCCTTGCACCTCATCTCTCTGTAACGTATTGCTACCTACTGAGATCTTGTACATTTTAAGTTTTAACCCCGTTACATGGGCGGTATCGGTAAAGAGCTTTGAAACAAAATACTAGTTCAACTGCATGTTGCTTTTTCATCTTTTCAATGGTAATGTTGTAGGACATCTTCTAGATGGTCTTCCATGCTTACTTTGTTTAACCAAAACTGCAACAAAAAATGGAGATGCTATTTGTGGTACCATGGTTACCCCACCTAGTGTTTACCCACGGGTTTAATATTATCACCTTAGACTACATACTACATTGTCTCTGGATGTTTTCGGGGTAGGTGTTGCCGGTACGCAATCACTGAAGTATGAAGGTGTACCCTGCTGTGATTTGAACCAGTGACCCATATATTTAACTCAAAGATCTATGGAGTTGGATCATCAACTAAACTGTGCTATCTGACGGGCCAGTGGATAGGGCACCCTCCAGGCGGCGACGAGGGTCTGGGCTACTTGGGCACATGCCTACATATTCAGTTGCACTGGAAATGGACATAATCACATGTGGGCTGTTGAAGACCCGCTCCTCACTGCCATCGTACTCCATTTCAAATTCACATCATCGGATTTATTTTACACAGACCCAGTAGATTTTGTCTTGATCGATACCCATGACTGCTGCCTTTTCACATTTTCCTTTTCTCATTTTTCTTGTCCAAGTGCAAGGAAGGATGCAATAACTAGCCTTTTAGAAGTCTTCATGCCAGAAGACTCCAGAGCACCACGATAGTTGAAAAGCTGTTAACCATGAGCTGTGCCCTTATCTAGGGCCAAGTGACTGGCTAAAGACACTAGGGTTTATGAATTCGGCACCTGGCGTTCCCCATGGAATGTAGAGGATGCAGTCCACTCTCATGGTAGCTCGTGGGTGATTTCTTGGCGCTTAACACAAGAACCTTTCACTCCATCTTTTCTTTCTCTACCATACTTGATTCTTCACCGACCTCTCTTTCTCATAAATGACCCAAGCTATGTTTCAGTCGTGATCTTGATTTATCTTTCTATGAGTTGTTCTTCTAAGAAACCTCAGCATATTCTCCTAGGAGACTCTTTGATACCTGGACCATCTTCCTATGCGGTACCGCTCTCTTTGGGTTTATAAACCTCTGACTAGAGTCCCTTGGTCTACTACACAAGAATGGCGTTGATCAGTGCCAGCATATGGTTTGGTTCACTTTTTTGACTTTTTTGACTTTTCTACTCCCTTACTTCCCCTAAAACTGCCCGAGGTCCCTTCAGTCTATTTAACCACCCACAAAGCCTATTATCGCACACATTCCTTCTGCAGCCACCCTTTTTCTTGCTTGGATCACAAGAGCTGTGCGCTCAATATAATGCAGTCAATTAGTCAGCCTGCCGTCCAGGCTTGTAATCCTTTACGCATCATTTGTGAAAATTTCAGAGATTTGCAGGCGATGGATCTCAGCACTAAATCCCCACTGGCCGTTTCTTCCCAGAACTGGCTGTGTACTTTTTAAGAACTGCTATTTTTCCTCTTGTTAGAGATGATCAAAAGGTTGGGCGCTGATCCGAGATTATGTTTTTGATGGGCAGCCCTTTAAAGCTGTGCAGTGAATGGATTTCTGTCAAGAGAGGCTAATTCCATCACATTGATCTGTGACGAGCGCTGCACAGTGATATGTGCAGCTCATCAAAATTAGCCTGCTCGGGAAAGTTTTAAAAAGCAAAAAAGGCGGGAGTAAAATGAAACAATTAAATGGTCCCAGAAGAAAAGAGTGTGCAAGACAAAGCTCAAAGCATGCACATAAAGTGGCACTTTCAACAAAACGTTCTTACTAATGCCATCAATAGTTAATCTAATTATTAAAATGTTGCTTTTCTTGGGTTCCTCTGTAGCCCTTGGGACTAGCAAATATTTTGCAATTGTGATAGTTCATTTGATAGATTAGTTAACAGTGCTAAACAGGCATTCAATCAGCAACTTATTTATGATGTTAGGAGGTGACTTCGCCGATCTGATTCCTCTTTCTCTCACAAAGTACATGGTGGCCAATTCTCTTAAAAATTTCATCATGTTTGACAAAAACAAAAAATGGATGTCCCACAAATCTCTGTAACAGTCCATGGGAATGCAGTGGTGGCTTGCCAACATGTTCCTCAGAGCTCCACTCTTGTTTTCTATACAGGTTACGGTGAGTTACAAAAATTGACAGCTTTCTCCGTTTTTTTAGACTTTGTGGGCTGATGCTCAGACATGCCATCTTAGGAAGACCGCAGACATTTGCCTGGCAGATGAGTTCACATCCCTGAGCCCTATGAGATCAACAGCCCAGCAAAGCATAACCTCCATACATATGCTCCACTACCTCATGGTGTGGAGGTAAAATGCACCCTGGGTGCTTCAGGCTGGAGCACCTAGACGTCCCTCAGTGGCTGAAGCCACGAGAGCCCACCCTTTCATCGCTCATCAGAGTGAGAATGGGTCAGTATGCCTCATTGACCCCACTTCATCCTGCGGCAAGTGGTGAAATTGTGGGATAGAGGCTGCAGGTGAAAAACTGAGCACTTGAACTTGTGCATAGCACCAGCACACTTGATGATGGCACTCTGTGCAGGTTCCACTGCACAGCTTCCCGCGCTGTAATTCAGGAGTGCACCGCCACTGTCTTCATAACCTGACTAGACAGAGAGGAGTGCGCTCTGTCCCATTCCCCCTGAAGGAGTCGAGTGAGCTCAGCCGGACTCGAAAGGTATATTTATGTATATTTTAATGGATGTGAGCTGGCACGCCCTTTTTCGCCCCTGCCCATGGACCAGGCTGTATCAGGCTCTGTGTAAACGGGGCAGCGGCCAAAGATCAAAAAAATCAAAGAAAAAGTGAAATATGTGGGTCTAGCATCAAAACCCAGAGTTGAACAGCCCTATTTAAAGGCACCAAGCAAGTGTAGCACTTGCTTGAAAATGGCATTTTGATTTATTCATAAAGTCAACTCTTCAATATGTACAACATAGGCATGTGATTTACTTTAATAAAATTAATTACCTTCCAATTTGGGATAATTTCCCAGGTCCACTCTGGACTATAGGGCAATCATGCAGTGGCCAAAGGGCTGGTCTGACAGGTCATTGTGTGACCGGTTATGTAGCTGTTTGTGCGCCTGTTTTATAGTCTGTTGGACCAGGGTTTCCTGTTGATCTCCCTGATATTACAACAAACATTGACTGCAGCTAGTTCAAATACATGCAGTGCTCCACATCTTACAAATCACTGACACAGTGTGCACAGAGTTAAAAATGGTCCCACTTCGCAAACATGTGCCACTTTTCAGCTTTTTAACAAAAACTAATATTTTTTTTGACATTTAGAATATAGCAATAACATCCACAACAATTGAATATGATGGTGCATACAAGGAGCCACAGCAGGTTATTTAAACTTTCAATGTTGCATATATACATTGGAGACTGACCTGTATAAGTTACATTACCTAAGAAACAACTGTACCACATCTCGCAAACTGTACAAGTTATATCGTGATTATTCACTAATATCTGAGATAGAATCTTCATGCGGGGGTTCACATATAGTTCCACGGTAGGTATTCCATTTTCCCCATACCCTTGTTCATTTTTTGTTGGACCCTCGATGAGTGTAGACGGACTTTACCGCCACCATTGCTACATCCATGTACTTGCACCACTGGTGAAGGGTAGGAGTCTGCCTAGATCCCCAGTGTTGCGCTATATTTCGCTTCGCCAATGTCATGCCCAGTGTTACCCAATCCTGATCTGTATTATTTAAGTCTGTGGGCTCGCACACATTAAGAAGGCAGCGTTTCGGCTCTGGGAGAATCGTGACCGTAGTCATCTGTGAGAGCATGCGCATCACCACTCTCCAATACTGCGCAATCTCCGGACATTGCCATAGGGTATGGAAGAGTGTGCGTATTTCTCCACATTGCCGAAGACAAAGTGGTGTGTCCGTCCGTCTTATTTTATGTAGCAGCGTCCGTGTATAGTATGTGCGATGCAAGATTTTTAATTGCACCAACCTGAGCCTAGATGGTATTGCTGCATCCCGAGGGGACGTGAGCGCCTCTCGCCAGTCTGCTTCGTCTATGTCACCTACATCTAGTCCCCATCTGACCTTTAACGCCGCTGTAGGGTCTGGTAGGTTATTTACAATTTTGCGATAAGTTTGGGAGATAGCTTTTTTGTGGAGGTACTCCGTCAGGAGCCTATCTTCTAGTGGCGAGGATTCGTCGAGTCGTGTTCCCGGTGGAATTACTGACTTAAGAGCCTGCCTGATCTGCATGTAACGAAATATTTCGGTCTTTGCCAGTTCATATGTGGTCTGTAAGTGGGCGAATGTAACCATTTCCCCTTTCTTCCATAGATCCCCAACCCTTGTTATGCCTATCAGGTTCCATTGTTGGAAGCCTTTAGTGTTGCGTAGTGTACCCAACCTTTTCGTGTCCCATAATGGCATTGCTTGCGTTATTACTCCCTCCCATCCCAGTGTTCGCTGTGCCTCAGCCCAGACATGGACAGTGTGTGCTGTCGGACACGTGAGGTTGCTTCTCCTGACCCTATTATATAGTTCACCCATAATCCCCACCGTGTCCTGTAGGTGTCTATTCATTCGGTTTGCTGGGTCATCCTGGGGCACGTGGAGCCATTGGTTTATGGCAACAAGCTGGGAAACCCAATAATATGCTTTGATATCGGGGAGGGCAATACCACCGTCGTACCAACTTCTCGTAAGTTTTTGCATGGCTATACGGGGCGTTTTTTCCTCCCAGAGCAGACTGGTCACTTCTGCATTTATCGCTTTAAAGTATGCTGGGGTGACTGGGAACGGTGTGTTCTGTATTGCATAAAGGAACCTGGGGACTGCCATCATTTTAAAGAGTGCTGCCCTTCCCAGCAACGTCAGTGGTAGCGTGCGCCAATGTTTGACGTCGCCTCTAAACCTCATCAGGGGCTGTGTAAGATTTTGCGTGATAAACTGTGATTTGTTGTGCGTTATGTACACTCCTAGGTATTTAAAACCACTATCCGTCATCTGAAGCGAACAGCCTCGTGGAAGTCCCGGTGGGGAGCCGTGTAGGATGTGGAGAAGTGATTTTGTCTAGTTTATGGTATATCAAGGAGACCTGTCCATATGCAATACAGACATCTAAAAGGCAGTTAATTGAGTGTGCCAGGGATGCCAAATATAATAGGATATCGTCCGCATAAAGCGCTATGCGATCCTCCCAACCCATTGTCCACTTCAACCCCTGTATCACCTGATCTTGTCGTATCCACGCGGCCAGAGGCTCCAAGACTAGCGCAAAAAGGAGCGTTGATAGTGGGCAACCCTGCCGCGTCCCCCTTTCCAACAGAAAGTCCGTCGATATATGGCCGTTTACTACGACCTGCGCCAAGGGTTGTGTATAGAGCAATTGAGCCCATGTACAGAATTTGGGACCAAATCCCAGGTGACAGAGGACCGCAAAGAGGAAAGGCCATTCAACAAGGTCGAACGCCATTCGTGCATCCAACGATAGGATAACTGCGTCCTCCTCTATAGTGGATCTGCGCGCAACAACACTATGTAGCCGTCTAAAATTAAGTGCGGTATTACGATTGGGCATAAATCCGGATTGATCAGGTTGGATCACTGTGGCGAGATGCGGCTGCAAACTTGTGGCCAATGATTTTTGCTTCAGCGTTTATCAGTGAAATTGGCCTATAAGACAGACATTCATGTGGTGGTTTGCCAGGTTTGTGGATCGCAACTATTGTAGCAAGGCGCTGGTCTTTGTGTAGGATCCCCTTCTCTGCGCTATCTGTATACATGTTAAGTAAATGTGGTATGAGTTGGGAAGCTGCTTTTTTATAGAATTCCACCGGAATTCCGTTGGGCCCTAAGGCTTTACTCGAATGTAATGAGCCTATCGCCTGTGCGAGTTCTTCTGGCACTATATCCTTTTCTAGAACTGCTGCCGCCTCCTGCGCTAACGCGGGCATGTGTATGTCTCTGAGGAATGCAAGATTGTCATCTATTGAGGCTGTGGCTGTTGGTGTGTGTACAGATTTGTAATGCGTCACTAGTGCTTCGGTTATTTGTTGGGGTTTAGCCGTCAGTTGTCCATCATCTAGCCGGATCTGTGCCACCCATTTACTGGCCCTCTCCTTTTTTCCCAGCCTTGCCAAGAGCTTACCCGCTTTGTCTCCTAGTTCGTAGACAGTGTGTTGTGTTCGAGTGAGCTTAGTGTTTGTCTCTTCCCGTGCGTAGGCTTTGTATGCCTGTTTTGCCAGATGTAACTTATGTGTTGTTTCCTTATTAGTATCTGCTATATGGGCTGCCTCTGCTAGAGATACTTCCATTTCCAGACTGTCCATCTGTTGTCGCTGTGCCCTCTTATGGCCCATACCTAGGGTGATTGTTTGCCCTCGGAGCACCGTTTTACAGGCCTCCCATAGTGCTGTTGGGGAGGGGGCCGAGTATTGGTTTTCCTCAAAATAATTCTTCGTGGTATTGAGGAGATGTTTACTAATTTTAGGATTTTTGAGGTATCCGGGGTGTATTGGAAACAATCTGCGCCGTCTCAGGGTGGAAGTAGTATATGTAATGAGCACTGGGGAGTGGTCCGATATACCCCTGGGTAAATGCGTAATCTCCATCACTCCCACCCGCCCTGTTGCTAAAGTAAAAATATAGTCCAGTCTGGAGAGACTATTATGTATGCCGGAGTGGAATGTATAGTGCTGCTCTGTCGGGTACCTGGCCCTCCATGCATCTATTAAGCCTAGCGCCTCTGTGAACTCTACCAGTTTGAGGTTTGCACTAGTGGGATCTCTAGGGAGCTTTCTAGCTAAGGATGTATTCATAGTGGTATTGAAATCTCCTCCCATTATCAGCTCACCACGTGGTAGTGTCAGTAGGAATTTTCCCAGGTCTGGGAAGGCCGTCTGGTGTAGCGTCGGTGGGATGTAAACTGACACCATGTTAGAATTTTTCCCATCCCATTGACATGTTAACGCTGAAACCATCCTTGTGGGTCCCAGTTACGATCAACGGGAAGCGCTTATTGACTAAAATTCCCACCCCCCCCAGGAACCGGAGGTAAAGTCAGAGTGTACTACCATTTTGAAACCCCATCTGTCTAAAGCTTTGCAGGTCGTGCCTGTCAGATGTGATTCCTGGAGTAGTGCCACAGCGGGACTCTTGCATTTGAGGTATTGGAGGACAAGACCTCACTTTATCTTATATCCCAGTCCGTTCACATTCCGCGACAGCACCGTCAATGGAAGGCTGGACGGCTGAAGGGCCTGCGCCTGGGGGTCTGAGACATCAATCACCGTGTGTATTTGTGACATGGCAATCAGCGATTGTAACCAAGCATTAAGTTGTCTGTACAGTCGTTTCCTTGTTGTCTCCAAGTGTGACCTCTGTGTCTGCACCTTTCGTCAAAAATAAAACTAAAACAAAAACGAACCCCATTAACTGTTCCCACCCTCCCTCCCTTCTCCCACCCTCCCTCCCTTCTCCCTGTCTTCTTACACAGCGGATTTGAAACTATCCGCCACCCAAACTAGTGCATGCGTGTGTCATGCGTAAATATAGTAGTCAGCCAATGTCTTGTGTCTACTCAATGCAGGGCTCACTCAGGAGTAGGTCTCAGTGCCTCTTATCTATAGTCTCTCATCACCCTACAGTGGCAAGAGACGGGCAGCGGGAATAATCCTACGCAGTGTGCATGATATGGTGTGGAGTCGAAATGTTCAGCGGGATCTGTCGGCAATTGTCAGCATCAAAACAGGTAGGGGATTGTGTGAGAAGTTGGCCTGGCATATGCTGGTCACTAGTTATAGTGGCCACCTTGCACCAGTCCAATTCGACTCTTGGTAGATAGGTTTAAAGACAACCTTTTAAAGAAAGCTATCCTAGTGGTAGCTGTGGAGAGCAGCCTTCAGGCTAAGTCTCTGAGGATTGTAAAGCAGCTTGTTTTACCTTATAATCTCTTGAATTACCAAATGAAAAGACACCACACAGGTATATATATCAAATATATATGTATTTATTTCTAAATATACTCTACTAATCTCTTTATGAGATTAGAGCCAGGTAAACATTCAAAAGATCAACAGTTCTCAATAAATTAAGCACAAATATGGCTGTAGCCCTAGGGGCGTACCAGACCATATACTAAAATAATGGGTTAACAAACTCGACTTGCAAAATGAAGAGACTTAGGGCCTTGGGAATCGCTGGGGCTTCACTTCTGCAGTGTTAGCAGGTAAGTAATCAGCCCACAGGAGACGCATGCAGTGTCTAAACACACACGCGGGTTTTCAATGCGTTTCAATGGCAAATGTCGCGGTTTGTATTTTACAGTTCTAGGGCACTTCGCAAAAGACAACAGGCAAGCAACTTACAGGGTAAGTATTTCGAGAGCCAACACACACTTGGGCACCGGAGTGCACGAGTTACCTCACCCAGGGAAGCCGGGTGCATAGGTGTCCTTTGGTGTCGGGTCGCGATGCTGTTTCCAATGGAGATCACTGGATACTTGCTGCTTGTGACGACTGGAGAGGTGTCCATTCGAATCCGACAATGGATTGGAGTTGCAGAAGACCTAGAAATTGAGGGGACAGAGTTCAGAGTCACTTGCCAGTGACCGGTGGCCAGCAAGATGGATGATCACAGCTGTCGCGTCTCTTCAGGTCGTTGATGGTGTTTTGTCTCTTCGCTCACGAGGTCCAGGAAGGCTCGACGATGACCAGCAGCTGGATTCGGGAGGTCCCACAGCGTCTGCAGCTGTCGACGGTGTCGGCACCCAGATTGGAGCCAACAAGCCTTGGCAGCCGCAAGTCTCGTGTGGAGTAAAGATTGGCAATGGTGCAGACCACCAAGGTCTGATGGACTTACCCAGCAAGGGTAAGTGAGGGCAGGCCCAGAGCAACCAGGCAAACTCTTGGAATCGATGTGGAAGTCTTCAGGTGAGTTACTAGCCAACGGGCAAGCAACCGCAAAGACACCTTTGCAGGAAAAGTTTAACAACAGCCCACGGTCACTCGGGACGGGGTAGGCCGCTGAAATTCGGTACTAGACCTGCTAGGGACTTGGACAATAAGTGGTCCAAAGAACAACTTCGTTGGACGTAGTTTAGGGCTTGCACTCGAAATCAGTGCACGGTCCCTGGTATTGCTGTTCCTCGTCACTCGTGGGGTCCAGATGCCACAGCTTCGCTGGGGACTCAAAATGGCCGTCGAGAGGTCAGGAAATTTGTACAGATTGTCGTCCGCAGTGTGGTGTACAGCGGCCTTAAAATTATCAATGCCAGCCTTTCAAAGCACCTCTCCTTAATTTGCCCCTAGGATGATGTTGGGCGGTCTTTCAGCAGCCCTGGCGCAATGAATATCAGGCCTCGTCGTATATCTGGGCCCCAGTTCACACAATGCAAAGCCTCTTTTTGCAGCACCAGGCCGTAGTCCCCGTCTCCCTTCAGGATCAGAAAGGGCTTTTTACTCACGGCCACCGAGGATCCAGGAGCGATCGCTGGTCTGTTACGCCGCTCCCCTTCTCCTCCTTCACTGCAGCCGGGGCGGATGCTTCCGAGCGCCATGCCCCCCCGCAGTACCAAGTCCTCAGCCACACTTCCGGCGAGGTTTTAATTGCTGTGTCCGCCTCCAGTTGCGCTCTCGGCCACTCGCCGCCGCTCTTCCACAGGTCAGGGAAGTACACGAGGCCCCGACGTGATGAATAGGCCTCAGCCGCGCCGATCTACTGGACGGAGCTGCCGCCTTGTCTCTGATGCTCCGGAGCGGCACAGTCGGTCCCCCAGGCGTACCGGATTCAGGTCAGTGCAAGTATTGCCGTTCAGGATCAGGATAAGTGATCGGATTTTTAGGGAGAAACTCCCGTGCTCCCAGAGCTCTTTTAGGCAGCGGCCATCTTGCTCGGCTGCTAGCCATGCCCCTCCACTTTTTAGCTTTTTAATTCACTAATGGGGGCGACTTTTATTTTTGTGCTGGGCCCTAGTTTCCGTCCTATCATGACCGTGATAATATTGAGGGTATATTTTAGAGTGCTCAAATAGTCAGGAGGTGTTTTCAAGGCACCCATAAAAATAAAACATGATAATAAACCTTTTAGACCCCTGGATGTAGTTTGTAGATAAATACATGCACTTTAAATTGTATATTAATTTGCATATATAATATACATTGCTACATCTATACTTCACCATTGACTGCAATGAAACAATAAGGTTGTGATGGTCCTTCTTTTGACGAACCGGCAATTGATGTGCATTGCCTATGCTGAATTTTCCCTTTCCATTTTAGGTAGCGGCCTACTGTCTGGTTTGCTAAAGACATCTTGGGGATATTCAGTAAGTAGATCTAGGAATGCATTCCACCCGTTGCTTACCATTGGCTTTGAGGTTTGCAACTCACATTTTCTGGCCTTCTATTTGCTGTCTTTATTTGCTTTAGGCTGTCCAGCTCAAGTGTATCCCTCCTGTTGTCCAATTCTTGTGTACTGTATTCTTCTAAGAACTAGCTTTCTGTAGACAGGCCTTTAAATCTTGTTCTTATCATGTCACATTTGCTGTGTATTCAAAGACAGAGGTCAAATGTCAGGGTTCGAGGGCTCTTGGTATTTATTTTTCTTTCCCTGACTTCAAAGTGAGAGGTGTTATGTGGGGGTCTGCTGCAGGAAGGCTGCACAATGTTATTTTTTTCTAGCACACAACAACATTTAAATGTCTGTAAATGAACTGTGCTGACAATCAAATCAATACATTGGGTGATACATTTCCACATATTATTGTTTGTGTGATGTATACTTTTATCAGTAAAACTGTATAAGAGTACAAATGTAATGGTCATTTCAATTGAAGATGTGTTGTCTGTAATGGCAGCACGCTACTATACCATGCGTACTCCACGTTACCCCACTCCATTCTACTCTGCGCAACTCCACACATCTGCACTCAACTTTGCACCACTCCATACTACGCCACTCCACCCAGACTGCGTCTCTGCACTCTGCTCTGCACTATTCCACTCTACGCTTCTCTACTCTATACCACTTCACTCTACTCTATGCCAATGCACTCTATTCCACACTACTCTACTATACACCACTGCACTCTTTGTCACTGCACTCTACAGCACTCGGCTTTGTACCACTCCACTCTATGCTACCCTACGGTGCAACACTGCACTCTATGTCACTGCACCCTGTGCCAAAGCACTCTACTCTATACCACTCCACTGTATGCCAGTGCACTGTATGCCAATCCACTCTACGCCTCTCTAATCTACTCTGGACCTCAAACTCTACTCTGAAACAATCTACTCTATGCCACTGCACTCAGCACCACTGTTCTCAGCGCCACTCCACTCTACTCTGCACGGCACTCTATTCCCATGCACTCTCCACCACTTCACTCAAAACTGATGCACTCTACGCCAATCTACTCTGCACCACTACACTCTATACCACTATACTCTATGCCAGTGCCCTGTACATCATAGTATTCTGTCACGGTACTCCATGCCACTCTATTCTACTCTGCGTCACTGCACTCTATGCCACCCTGTTCTACTCGGCACCATTATACTGTACACCACTGCTCTGCTCTCTTCGCCACTCTATTCTGCACCATTGCACTCTACGCCACTGCACTCTGTGCCACTTTACTCAAAACCAATGCGCTCTACGCCACTGTACTCTATGCCAATTTACTCTGCACCACTGCACTGTACACCATCATAGTCTACTCCACTGCACTCTACGCCACTCTATAACATTTCACTCTGTCACTTTACTCTGCACCACTCTATGCCACAGCACGCTAAACAAATTCACCCTACACCACTGTACTCTACACCACTGCATGCGCTCTATGACACTCTACTCTGCAGCACTGCACTCTAAAACTGAGCTCTATGCCACTCTACTCTGCGTTACTTTTCTAGATACCACTGCACTCTACGTCACTGCACTCTCTGAACCTCTGTACTCTACGACCTTGCACCACTCTATGACCCTGCAGCACTCTATGGCCCAATACTCTAGAGCCCTGCACTCTGACACTCTACTCTGCATGACTGCACTCTATGCCACTGCTCCCTATGCCGCTGCACTCTACTCTAACCTGTACCCCTCCACTCTATGCCACTTCACTCTATGCCATTCGACTCCACTCTGCATCACTCCATTCTACACCATTGCGTTCTACACCACTGCAATCTACTCTGCACCACTCTACTCTAAGCCACTGCACTCTATGCTACTCTATATCACTGCACTCTACGCCAATGACCTCAACACCACTTTACTCAAAACCAATGCGCTCTATGCCAATGCACTCTACACCAATCTACCCTGCACCACTGTACTTTACGCCACTACACTCCAGGCCACTCTACTCCACTCTATGATAATCCACTCCACTCCATGAATTGAGTATGTTATACTGAAGTCCAGAATAAGATGTTAATATTTACAGCAAAAAGTGTTATGAATCAGCTTGGGAATTTATGAACACTGCACAACTAATACTGGAGAACACACAACTCTGTGAATTGGGGTAATTATAGGAGAGGACAAAAAATACATGAGATTGATTAAGGGTTTTATCACAGTTCCCAACTGTTGTAGGGCATAATTTGACTCCTTCCTCTAAAAGCTGCACTGTAATTAATGTTGACAACTTCCCTCGGTCACGTAGTACGTTATCCATCAGCTATAGTCCCTTTGGCATCAATTGCCCATTGGACCTGATTTGCCATGTCTTTTCTCCATACATACCCACCTACGTTGCCCAGGGCCAATGGTGAATGGCGAGTAGCTTTTGTAGGAGGTTTCTACAGGACTTTGCATTCACAAGAAAAGTGTAGAAGTCCCCTTAATCCTAAACATTCGGCACCTTGGTTTAACAAATCTCTCCATCAGTTAAAACAAAATTGTAGAAGACTTGAAAGAAAATAGAGATCAAACTATAATCTTTCCAATAGAGCCGTCTACAAACAGTCCCTGGCTAGCTACAAGGCTACCATTAAGAAAGGAAAATCTGCCTATTTTATACATCAAATTGAATCAGCTAAACATTCCTCTAAGGATCTCTTCCAAGTCATAAACGATCTTACCAAACCTACTGAAAATAGTGGTAGTAACTACACTCTAACTTTTTTGTGATTATATGGCTTCCCATTTCTGTAATAAGGTAGAACAAATCTACAATCCGTTTACTTGTTTTAGGATTACAGATCTAAATACTAGCCCTATCCCAGTACCATGTTCCCCTCTTGAACCTAAGTTCTTGGTTAAAATTATCGAACCCAAACTCAGACAATTTTCTCCTGTTACAGAAACAGAGGTGCTTAACCTTCTCAAATCTACCAAATCAGGATCACCCCAAGATCTCTGCTCCCCTTCGATTCTCAAAAAGGTTCCTATTCCTATCGACTCTTACCTCATCAACATCTTTAATGGGATGCTTAGTTCTGGGATTTTCCCTAAACTGTGGAAAAAGGCCTCCATTCTTCCACTTCTTAAAAAACCCAATTTGGACACGGATAATCCAGCAAACTATTGCCCTATCTCAAGGCTGCCATTTCCTACGTAAATAGTTGAAAAACGTATTAAGTCTCAGCTGACACAGTTCATCCAGGACAATCAGGTATTGGACTCTGCCCAATTTGGATTCAGGGCCGAGCATAGCACGGAGATTGCTCTAATCAAGTCCACATTTGAAATAAAATCTATTCTGTATAAAGGAGGGTCTGCAGCACTTATCCTTCTCAACCTGTCGGCGGTGTTCGATGCTGTGGACCATGCCATCCTTATCGACCGCCTTGAAAAACTGAGTATCACTGACAAAGCTCTTAACCTACTCCAGTCTTTCTTAACAGAGAGAGAGCACTCAGTTAGGTTGGGAAACTTTACATCTATTCTAAGCCCTTTTCCCTCCCATGTGGGGTCCCCCAGGGATCGTCCCTGAGTCCATTACTCTATGTCATCGAACTCTCCTCTCTGATTAGATCCTTTGGGTTTTCACCCACTTCATAGGCAGATAACACTCAGATTGTTGTCTCAGCATCAAACGAGGGTGAATTCAATACTTTCCAGTTCCACAACTGTATGAGAGCAGTCATTAACTGGATTATGCAAACATTGCCTTAAGTTGAATTCAGAGAAAACCGAGGTCATTCTATTTGGCAACAAATCCCATTTCTGGAGCCAAGCATGTTGGCCTATGGAGCTGGGAAATCTTCCCATCCCGGTCCAAAAAGTAAAGAATCTGGGCATAATAATTGACGAGAAATTGAACCTTAATAAACATATATGCTCGGCCATATCCTCTTGTTTTAATACTCTGAGAATCGTTAAGAAGATTCTCTTGTTCATTCCCCTTACCTCCAGAAAAACAGTAATTTCTCAATTAATCCTCTCTAAATTGGACTACTGTAATGACCTATACATGAAGACCCAAAAACAGTACATAAAGAAATTACGTGTTCAAAACGCAGCAGTAAGGCTTATTCTTGGCTTACCTAAATTCCATTCCATCTCAGCCTATATCAAAAAGCTTCACTGGCTGACTGTGGCTAACCGGATCAAATTCAAGGCTCTGTGCCTTACCTACAAAGCCTAACACGATTCCAGCCCTAGTTACATTACACAATCCCTTGTCTGGTACATACCAATCGAGATCTAAGATCCAAAAATACATTAACGGTCTTGTGCCCTAGATTCAGAGGCTCAAATGGGGTGGCAGTTGTTTCTCCTCCGACGCGGCAGTGCTCTGGAACAGCTTGCTCATAAATATTAAAGCAGCAGCCACGATACTGAGCTTTAGGAAACTTGTCAAAACTTGGCTCTTTAATGCTTAGCTTCCTCTGTTCCTCTTTTACACTGTAACACACCAATGCAGCACCAAGACACCCCCGGGTAATCGTGCGCTTTAGAAGTTTCCATAACATTACATAACATAACAAGAGTAGCACCAGAGTTCAGCACGCAGAAATCATCCCACATCTCCACTCTATGATGCACGCAGAAATCATCCCACATCTCCACTCTCTGATGCTCTACTCCATTAAACTCTGCTCCCCTGACACTATACTCCACTCTATTCCACTCCACTCTACAGCACTGTACCACACTCTATGCCATTCTACGACACTACTCCACTCTACGTAACTCCCTCTATGACACTTTACTCCACTCTATTCTATGATACACAACCCCACTCTATACCGCTCCACTCTATGACAATCTACTCTGCTCTACGCCACTCTACTCTACAACACTATACTCAACTCTACGCAAAACCCTCTATGCCACTCCACTCTGCTGTACACCACTCCAAGGCATTCTGTGCCAATCAACTCTATGACACTCTACCCAATTCTGACAATGTTGTACTCCACTCTACACTACTCAACTCTACGCCCTTCCACTGTAATTCTCTACTCCCTCCACAACTCTGTACGCTCGTCCGTAACACTCCACTTCACTCCTCTCCACACCACTCAATACACCACTCCACATTTATGAATAAGTCACGCGCACAGCGCTGTAAATCACCTTGCTGCACTGCATGAGAGGTAAAGGGCAGGAATGTGCCTTATTTAACATATTATGGCCATTCCTGTCCTCTCCTTGCAGTGGCCTTGTGCCAATGCAGGCATTCTTGCACCATGGTGTAAGGATGCCTGCGTTCACAAGAATAACCATCCTTCTGCTTCAAATACACTTAAGAGATGTGTGAAGTCACACTCTTCCTTTAGGAACAAGTAGCTCAGCAAGACTCACATATTAGACTACTGCTTACAAACTCCTCATGGCAGTGGAAAGGGGCACTGTCTGGGTTGATATCATCTCCCTGTAGCACTGAACGCCACAGAGCCGGTGCCACATCTTTGGAATGCCCTTCATTGTCCTGGGGTCGACAGCCATAGTGTTTGTCTCTTACACCACACATGTTCACCACCACTATTCAAGGTCAACGTCTGCCCACTGGCATTAGTTCTGAAACAGCCCCAGCTGCCTTTGCCAGTGTACTGGTACAACAATCAGCTCCACAAGGATAGTTAGACACATCACCAAATTATGCCACATCCATACCCCCCAATGGCTAAACAAAGGCTTCCATGTTTAAATGGTGCTAAAAACAAGACCCCAATTTTTTTATCTTACGCTTGGAAATAATTGAGTATGTTATACTGAAGTCCAGAATAAGATGTTAATATTTACAGCAAAAGTGTTATGAATCAGCTTGATAATTTATGAATATTGCACAACTAATACTGGAGAAAAACACAACTGCTCACAGAGTAAACTCTGTGAATTGGGGTCATTACAGGAGAGGACAAAAATACATGAGATTGATTAAGGTTTTCAACAGATACATGGCATAATTCGACTCCTTGCTCCAAAAGCTGCACTGTAATTAATGTTGACAACTTCCTTTGGTCATGTAATACGTTACCCATCAGCAATAGTCCCTTTGGCATCAATTGCCCATCGGACCTGATTTGCCATGTCTTTTCTCCGTACATACCCATCTAAATTGCCCAAGGCCAATGGTGAATGGCCAGTAGCTTTTGCAGGAGGTTTCTACAGAGCTTTGCTTTCACAAGAGTAGCACCAGAGTTCAGCATGCAGAGATCATCCCACATTGCACCATCACTCCAGATACGCAACAGGACCTCTTCTTATTGCATATCTAGTACTCCTCTGTAGCACCAGGACTCAGCCACAAAGAGAAGGAGGTTGCACAGCTGGCAGGCGTCTAATATCATGCCCTATTATCACTGGAGGTAAAATATAGTGTCCTGTCATCATCGCCAGAGGTAAAGCTGGATAGGTTATAGAGGTCAGGATGGCCATAGCTTCTCTCTTCCCGGAGGGTGTCAGCAGGCTGAACGTTTTCCATGCGGTGAAACCCCTTCACCTACAATGTTGCACAGGTTTGGAGGTGACTAGTTTCCCCGTTCCACCATGGAAGGAGAGTTACTCAAGTCTTTGCTGGAGGAACACTGATGATTTTCATCGTGGGAAAGGGTTGGATCATTGTTTGTGAATGGCAACAAACTCAGAAGCTTGTGGACATTCACAAACTTCCAAGGTCAACCCACACTTTGATCCACTCTGTCCCCACCATTTGTGTGCAGTGTACTGTAGCAGATTTCTTGTATCTTCTGGTAGAAATATCCGAAGTAGTAAAACCATTTTACTCCTGTCAGGAATCCTTCTGTGACTTCCTGACAAGTTTCAATAACACCAATGGCTTGGGAAATTGGTCAATAGAGTTAAAATCTGCTATTTATGTAGCAGATGGTGGGTTACGTAACAATTGAAGTAAATGTATTAATGGATTTGGTATTTCTATAGCATAACTATAGCAAAAGGCAGTGAAGTGCTGCACAGGGTCAAAGACAAGCATTAAGTTGACGAGTGATGGGAGAGGTAGCTAGTTTGTGAACTGCTAGGGGCAGATTTATGTTTGACTTGCGCCTCATTTACGCCGCCGTTGCGTCACTTTTGTGACGCAGCAGCGGCACAAATCCTGCGCCATGGTGCGGGGTATTTACAACGTGACGCATCTGGGAGATGCGTCACGTTGTAAAGCCCTGCGCCACATGTAGGCGTTCCAGGGCAGGTGGGGGCGTTCCGGCGCAGGAACGCCTCCTAAAAGTGGCTGAGTGAAATCTACAAGATTTCACTCAGTCACTTTTGAGCCCATGCTGCGTCAAAACCCTGCGCCTGCTTGAAGCAGGCGTAAGGATTGAAGCAGCATTGTGAAGATAGGGCCCCCCAGAGCATTGCTGGAGCTGCGTCGCGCTTGCAACGCAACTCCAGCAATGCGCCACTTTTACAGCACAGATGTGTGACGCATCTGTGCCGTTTTTGCCCCATGGTGCGCTGCATTATAAATGCGGCGCATCCATGGTGGCGGAGCTGGGGCGCAAAATAACTGGCGCATCCCTGCTGATATACAGGGATGCGTCAGTTATTATAAGTATGCCCCTTAGTACTTTGTGATGTTGTCCTCTTTAAAGTGGCGCATCTTCAACTCCTGCCTAAATTAAAGCAGCGTTGGGGCGGACCTGAAGGCTGCGGGATGTTGTTCCAGATCCTGGGTGCATTGATGGAAAAGGCCTGCTGCAAATCCACATTCAAGAACAAAACGACACTCTATTTTCCCACTACCTTTCATACGATCAATTGGTTTGCTGTACATGCACAGCCTACACTGTAATAAAGTATTTTGCAGTGAACTGACCTGCCACGAGGTGACACGTCAGCACAGTGCAAACGTGTTCTGGGATTTGTTGGTGTCCAACAACTCTGTAGTCTGTGTTTTGCACGGAAGATTGCATTAATAGAACTATTCCATGTTAACACGTGGAGTACTTAAGCCTGACAATGCCGGGTTTCTTTCGCCGCCATGCTGGCGCCTCCTGTGCACACAAGCACGGAAGATAAAGCATGGAATGCTGACGCCCCACGGAGCAGAGACGTCAGCGCGCCGCTCCGCCGTTCACCACAAACACACTGAAGGCAGCAGACGCTGCGCGAGCCACCGCAAGTGCAAGTGTGAAATGGAGGTTTGTTTATAATGGCGCAGATGAGACATTTGTAGAGATGCTGAATTCGACATGATAGCTAATACCAGCAATTCACCCCAACCACTAACAGAATATACCAAGGACGCCACTGTAAGCTGCGCTTTGATGCAATAACCAGATGAAGTTATTGAAATCTCCGTCCAGACATTCTACATTTTCCACTGTTTCTTCATGTCATAATTTACACCATGCAGCTGTGGTCTTATTCCTAATATAAGCCTTTGGCAATTGCTGAGAAGCGAAAGCCACGAAGACAGTGAAGTGTTGGTACTTTTACAAACTCGGGCACCTCTCCTTATTTTTGCGCACTGTTTGAGTTTACATAGACAGAAAAACAAAATGCAAGGGAGACAGGTGAAAAATAATCATTTCCTTCTTATTGGAATTCCCGCAGGAAGATTCTATTTTTCTTTTTATTCCCAGTGCCAAATTCGTAAACCAAATGGGTCAAAAATAGTTATAGTGTCTGATACGAAAAGCAGTTCAGAGTAAATTTTTTCTACTAAATATTGTCAGCAGGAAAAATAAAGATTTTAAATTCAAGGGGGAAAATACAAATTTTGGGAAAATATAACTGAGTTTTAATAGAAAATAATGACATCGTTTTGATAAAATTTTATTTTACGCGAAAGACATAAAAGCAAATTTAAAACATTTCTAATGTCTACGGAGTATGAGTGTAAAGTACGAAAAGATTCTCCCACACATTTAGAAATGCAATTTTGCTGGTGCAGCAAGAAAAACATTGCTTAACCAAGGAGAAATATTAGGATTTCCACTGCAAACCCTTGGAGTAAAAAACAAAAGTTCCCTCCTTGTTTGTGGTTAGTCAGTCTCAACATATTTAAAATGTTCAACTACTCTTAGTGCACCAGATGTAAATCGGAGGCTCAAAGCAAATACTGCCAAAAACTACGGTCTTTGTGGTCGGTCAAGGTGTTCCTCAAGGCTCTATACTTGCACCCACATTGTTATTTAGAACCTTTGGGAAATCTCCTTAGTAAATTCAGGATCCTCTATCATCTCTATGCGGACGACACTCAAATCTACCTTAAGGTGGCCTCCAATCACGATCTCTACTTCCTAAGCTCTATTCTCGACTCCATTCAAAACTGGATGTTAACTCATCAACTGATTCTGAATCCCTCCAAAACTGAATTCCTCCTCCTCACCTCTTCATTTTCTCCTCCCCCAGTTGAATCATGGATGGATCAGATGAATCTACTTAACAATAAACCCATCATTGTTGACAGCGCAAAATCCCTTGGTGTCATACTCGACAAAAAACTCAATCTACTCTCCCACATCGATTCCATTGCAAAGTCTGCTCGGTACCAACTGCGCCTTCTTTGGGGGATTCGTCGCTTCTTCCCGGAGCACGACCTTAAAACCCTGGTCCAATCGCTGGTTCTCTCCAGATTCGACTACTGCAATTCTCTTCTTACTGGCCTCCCCAAATCCCACCTGTCCCCCCTGAAGTCTGTTCTCCATTCAGCAGCTCGTTTCATATATGGGGCCAAGAGAAGCGACCACATCACACCCATTTTATCCACCCTCCGTTGGCTTTCCATCGAGGCAAAATCTATCTACAAGACTACCTGTATCACCCATAAAGCCTTGCACTCCTCCTCCCCTCGCTACCTGGCGAATAAACTGAAACTCTCTGGAGGCTCCAGACCATCACGTAATGCAGAAAGTTTATTGCTTGAACCTCCCACTTTCAAGAAGGAACGATCGATTGCCCAATCCTTTTCAGGCAACGCGGTGAGAATCTGGAACTCACTTCCGCCTCAGCTTCGGACCACCACCTCTTCCCAGGCCTTCAAAACTGACCTCAAAGCTCTCCTCCTTCAAAGACACTTCCAAATTTAATTCACGCCCCCTATTATCTGAAGGAAGTCCTTCCATTATAGGAAATTCTGTTCTCTATGCCTATAGAAGCACCTTCCCAGAGTGTTCTTGTGTTTTGAGTGTCTTCCATTTAGTGCAGTATTATACCTGTACCTGTACTTTGTACTCTTTTGTAACATGCACACATGTCACCTTTCGTTTTGTAACGTATCATTTGCTACCTCTTGTATTTTGTTTGCTTTTGATACATGCACAATTGCCACCATTGCCTCATGTAACGTAACGTTTGTTTTAGGGTTTTGAGTGTCTGCCACTTATTGCAGTTTTTTACCTCTACTTGTACTTTGTATGCTTTTGTAACCTGCACACATGTCACTTTTTCCTTTTGTAACATATCGTTTGCTACCTCTTGTATTTTGTTTGCTCTTGATACTTGCACAATTGTCACTTTTGCCTCATGTAACGTAACGTTTGCTTTTGTAACATGCTCACTTGTAATTTTTCTCCTCATGTATCATTACTGTTCCTATTGTGAAGCGCTCTGACACCTTCGGGTAAAGTCCGCGCTATATAAAAACGCATTAAATAAAAAAAAAAAAAAAAAATAGGTGGAGGAGACAAGTGGCCCCAGATGATAAGAAGAAAGAACACAAAAAGCTACTGAAAAGCTAGCAAGGGACTCCAGTACATAGAACCATGAGGCACATTGCATTATGGGCATCTCTACCAGATGCATTCAGTTCCAGAAGCAATCCAGACAACTCTGTTGACGTAGGACCCAATCACTGTTAGAGTGCAAATTGGACAACCAGTAAATACTGATTGCACAGACTCGTTGATTTCCTTGGTGAACAATTAGCACTGGTCCTGAGTTTGGGTCCTCCTTAGAACTGGGATAATATGCAACATGCACGTTTTTCCTGTCCTGAGATGCACAACTATTCTTTTTGTGCTCTTTGCCCCAGGTTTTACCTGGCAACAATGCTGTGTTGAATAATTTGCACGTGAAATGGGATTTGCACTCACAATTTGATCAGTTTCTCCGTGCTTGGTACAGTTCAGTTCAAATACCAGTGTCCTACAGACGGGAACAGACAGGATTCAGACAGCTAAGGTGCAGTTAAAAATAAGCATTGACACAGCCAATAGGTCCGTGTTGGCTGACAGCCTTTTGATTTGTCAAGTCTTGTTTTGTTTTGCCATGGTTTTTATACAACGTTGTTCTGAGAGATGACAGGGCCTCACCATCATTATAAATACATCCCAAAAATATTTTTGGTCACAAAAACACACAATGATATAGTATTCCCTGTTCCTCATACATTGTGTTTGGGTGTGCTCCTTTTGAAAGAATAGAATGCTGTCACTCACAGTGAAGTTGGCCAATGACTGAAGTGGACTGACCCATTGACCCATGCTGTATGCTGTAGTGGGAGGAAGAAAAGAAAAATGTTGAATTACACAGCAACATGTAGAGGACTCGTTGAAAACCACTTTTAGTAAATATATTATGTATCTTTTTACTGAAATCAAAAGGTAATTACTCATGCCAGACCTTAAAAGGTATGTGGGATGCAGTTGATTTCTAAGAGTGTGCTTCCCTTCTACTGCACATACCAGTGAGTATTGAGATGTTTTGATTTAAGAAATAGCAGCTAAAGGCAAAAGACACATTCACTAAAGCCGAAACGCAAATTTAAATCTACGTAAGTGAAATTCTTTAACGGAGATAATTCACGTTTGTACTCTTCACACCAACAACCCTTACAGAATGCTGCTTGATGCGTGCATTTTATCAAATGTACAATGTCTAAGATGTAGAAGTTATTGTCCCTTTTTTAAATCTATTTTCATTCCGTTTTTTTTATAATGAAACTAGGAGGAGCTACAATACAAACATTCTGTCCATCCACGTCCATTAATCCTTGGCGGAAATTCCAACTGACTAGGTTCCCTTTAGCGCATGATTTTGGCCATTGAATTATGTATGTCCATTATTTATGTCCAGTCGAAAGATAAGTGAAATGTAGCCGGTTGAATAAAACGCCAGTTCTAACCAGTGGGCCCCAAAAGTCAGCTCCACAAACGACTGTCATAACTAGAACGTTCTCCATAAAAGGTCAGTAGATGTCCCAAAAATATATGACAGCAAGCAGATCCGATTGAAACCTTGTTCTACTGGAGCATTGCAATTTTCACTAAGAAGTAAGAATGTTGTTTGCACATTTGTGTAAGAAAAGATAATAAGATAATGTATCTCATTCCTACCAGCTGTGACTTGGAGAGGAGATATCAGTGTTAATCATTTTTAAACACTTTTTGATTCCTAATTGTAAAACAAAGGGATACTGGTGCGCTTATGGCTTTTAAATAGAATAAACACCAATAAAAAGTCTGAGATTAGAGCTCCACCAAGTGAATGAGATGCAAATATGTCAATTTCACTTACGAATGCTCTGACAGATGTTTAGATGTTTAGATGTTTGGGTTTCTATCACAACATGTCTTCATTGTCTTTGCTGATCACTCATAAGTTGCACTACCACACCCAAGTTCATGTAATATTTACAATATATGCATTGGAAAAACTCTAGCACGTTCAGGCTTCATATTAGTTGGTGAAAGTGACATATTTGCACCTAATTCATGTGGTAGGGCAGAAGAAATAGACCTTTATCCAAGGTTTTGAGTCATAACACCTACATTCTTCCAAGCACTCAAGATAGAGATACAGATATTGAACTTTCAAAAAATGAAAATTTGAACAAAATATATTCACTTTTGTTTCACTCTTGTTTAGGTTGAGATGAATTACTAACATCCATTGGTCGATATTTAGTCGGACCAAGATTTTAAATTCAACTGGTTGACAACCAAGACAGGTATTGCTATCCCACGATGATTCACTTTTTGCCTGTCCCCGTGCTGTTCCTCATTTTTAACATATTTTACTCCCCAAACTCTTCTGTGCTGCTCCAGCCCCGCTTGAGTGTGTACTGCTCCCTATGCAACCATTATCCATCTGCTGAACACTTGTCCTGATGCTGCCCTGGCTCCCTCTTACACTCTAGGACACTGCACTGACACCCCTACCTACCACCACACCCCTCTGCTGAACACTTGTCCCGGTGCTGCCCTGGCCCCCTCATACATTCTTGGACTCTGCACTAAAACCCCTACCTACCCCGACGTCCCTCTGCTGAACACTTGTCCTGGTGCTGCCCTCGCCCCCTCTTACACTCTTGGACTTTGAACTGACACCCCTACCTACCCCCACGTCCCTCTGCTGAACACTTGTCCTGGGGCTGCCCTGGCCCCCTCTTACACTCTAGGACTCTGCACTGACACCCCTACCTACCACCACGTCCCTCTGCTGAACACTTGTCATGGGGCTGCCCTGGCCCCCCTTACACTCTTGGAGTCTGCACTGACACCCCTACCTACCTCCACGTCCCTCTGCTGAACACTTGTCCTGGTGATGCCCTATCCCCCTCTTACACTCTTGGACTCTGCACTGACACCCCTACATACCCCCACGTCCCTCTGCTGAACACTTGTCCTGGGGCTGCCCTGGCCCCCTCTTACACTCTAGGACTCTGCACTGACAACCCTACCTACCCAACGTCCCTCTGCTGAACACTTGTCCTGGTTGTGCTCTGGCCCCTCTTACACTCTTGGACTCTGCACTGACACCCCTACCTACCCCCATGCTCCTCTGCTGAACACTTGTCCTGGTGCTGCCCAGGCCCCCCTTACACTCTTGGACTCTGCACTGACACCCCTACCTACCCCCATGTCCCTCTGCTGAACACTTGCCCTGGTGCTGCCCTGGCCCCCTCTTACACTCTTGGACTCTGCACTGACACCCCTACCTACCCCCATGCTCCTCTGCTGAACACTTGTCCTGGTGCTGCACTGGTCCCCCTTACACTCTTGGACTCTGCACTGACACCCCTACCTACCCCCACATCCCTCTGCTGAACACTTGCCCTGGGGCTGCCCTGACCCCCTTACACTCTTGGACTCTGCACTGACACCCCTACCTACCCCCATGCTCCTCTGCTGAACACTTGTCCTGGTGCTGCCCTGGCCCCCCTTACACTCTTGGACTCTGTACTGACACCCCTACCTACCCCCATGTCCCTCTGCTGAACACTTGCCCTGGTGCTGCCCTGGCCCCCTCTTACATTCTTGGACTCTGCACTGACACCCCTACCTACCCCCACATCCCTCTGCTGAACACTTGTCCTGGTGCTGCACTGGTCCCCCTTACACTCTTGGACTCTGCACTGACACCCCTACCTACCCCCACATCCCTCTGCTGAACACTTGCCCTGGGGCTGCCCTGACCCCCTTACACTCTTGAAGTCTGCACTGACACCCCTACCTACCTTCATGCCCCTCTGCTGAACACTTGTCCTGGTGCTGCCCTGGCCCCCCTTACACTCTTGGACTCTGCACTGACACCCCTACCTACCCCCATGTCCCTCTGCTGAACACTTGTCCTGGTGCTGCCCTGGCCCCCTCTTACATTCTTGGACTCTGCACTGACACCCCTACCTACCCCCACGTCCCTCTGCTGAACACTTGTCCTGGTGCTGCCCTGGTCCCCCTTACACTCTTGGAGTCTGCACTGACACCCCTACCTACCCCCACGTCCCTCTGCTGAACACTTGTCCTGGGGCTGCCCTGGCCCCCTTACACTCTTGGAGTCTGCACTGACACCCCTACCTACCCCCACGTCCCTCTCCTGAACACTTGTCCTGGTGCTGCCCTGGCCCCCTCTTACACTCTTGGACTCTGCACTGACACCCATACATACCCCATGTCCCTCTGCTGAACACTTGTCTTGGTGCTGCCCTGGCCGCCTCTTACACTCTTGGACTCTGCATTGACACCCCTACCTACCCGACGTCCCTCTGCTGAACACTTGTCCTGGTGCTGCCCTGGCCCCTCCTACACTCTTGGACTCTGCACTGTCACCCCTACCTACCCCCATGTCCCTCTGCTGAACACTTGTCCTGGTGCTGCCCTGGCCCCCTTACACTCTTGGACTCTGCACTGACACCCCTACCTACCCCCACGTCCCTCTGCTGAACACTTGTCCTGGTGCTGCCCTGGCCCCCTCTTACACTCTTGGAGTCTGCTCTGACACCCCTACCTACCCCCACGTCCCTCTGCTGAACACTTGTCCTGGTGCTGCCCTGGCCCCCTCTTGCGCTCTTGGACTCTGCACTGACACCCCTACCTACCCAACATCCCTCTGCTGAACACTTGTCCTGGTTGTGCCCTGGCCCCTCTTACACTCTTGGACTCTCCACTGACACCCCTACCTACCCCCATGCCCCTCTGCTGGACACGTGTCCTGGTGCTGCCCTGGCCCCCCTTACACTCTTGGACTCTGCACTGACACCCCTACCTACCCCCATGTCCCTCTGCTGAACACTTGTCCTGGTGCTGCCCTGGCCCACTCTTACACTCTTGGACTTTGAACTGACACCCCTACCTACCCCTACGTCCCTCTGCTGAACACTTGTCCTAGTGCTGCCCTTACCCCCTCACCCTCTTGGACTCCGCATTGCTCCCCCTTTCATCTCACACTGATCTTGCACCACCTTCTCCCACCAAATTTACCAAATGTTTAGATTTTACTGTACTAAGAAATATTTAACCATACTTCACTAACAAGCAACACAGGAACCTCGTCGGCAGCAGGCTTCTGTATATCTGGGACGCGATCATCTGTTGTTGCCACCCACGTGTCATATGTGCGAGGTTGTATGGGCGCGTGGGGCCCGGTCACAGCAATAAATCAGCCCATAAGCTTCAACAGTGTGTATCTTTTCCTAATCTGCTAGCTGATGATGACTCGCGCTGCAAGCCCTGCAGGAGGAGATGGGAAACTGACTAATTCATGAAGAATTCTTAGCATTCCAGCTCAGTTTATTGTTGTCTGGAAGACCATCGAAAGCTGTTTAACAGGATGGATGACCTGCATGGCGAAATCTTGTTGGCACAGTCAATGACGTGTATAGTTGCAATTTCGAATCACTTTTCACTGCCATCGGTGCGTTCAGCATTATTACATTAAACCCCGAACTCTGGTGGTAGTTATTGAAAAAATTGTCCTTTTTAAATACAGGAATAAAATATCCAAAATGCTGTGTTTTGTGTACGTAATAAGTTTAAATACCCATTTGCACAGCAGAACGACAGATGCGGAGTTGTGATATTTAGAATCACCTATTGTTTCACATTTATTTGCTGTTTTATAGAGGGCTCTTCCAAAGTGTAATATGCGTTTATTAGCCCAGTTACTCTAAACAACGTGTAATTGTGTTGTGGCAAATTACTTTCCACTGCCATGCTTACTGTTCAGATTCAATAGGTGCCCCCTCACCCCCACCTAACCATCAATCAACAATCCTTGTAAGTGTACATCAAGTCATCAATTCTTATCTATAACATAAAATCTTTCCTTAACCATTTAGAGCGTTCTCCCATTCCAATTTTATGTCATCAATAATCAAAATCGGCATGTTGAAAAACATTAGTAAGTATTATATATATTTACATAGACACTACATTACTGACACAGGACTTCCACTAAGCAAAACTGACAAAATTATTTGTTCATTATATTGAAACTCCAATACATGAAAAGGAGACAATTCTGTTCTCACACCACTGTTTGTCAAGTGTCCCACGTGCAAATCAAATGTTGCCAATCCGATCATTTATTGTGTGGGGATACATGTTATCCATTTGGAAAGAACTACATTCCCCAGAAGCCCCTGAAATTCTGAGATCCACTGAACCCAGTAGTCGTAAGAGGCACAAGCAGCAGTCACGCCAGCAAGTACGCGATACGGCTTTTCAGCACGGTCGAGCGGATCCAGCGCCATGCAATTAACTAAGTGGGCCAATGGCTGTAACTAGAGGATTTAGAAGAATACTGATGGGAACAAGAAATGTTCCACGAGTGAAAAACATTTGCCTTTCACACTGGGAAACGCCCTTCTTACACTGGCTTTGGTAAGCGAAGCCGACAAGCAACTGTAGTTGCTATGATTTGAGTTCTAGCCTCGGTTTCTGATGGGAAGTGTTTGGTCCTTTTACAGATATTTTTACATACAAACTAATTCCTGGGGAAATTATGAAGTTTCCACATTCATGAAAGAGGGACACAAGTTGTACACGGAGTCTGTTTTAGAGACAAAGGCTATTTGTGGGGTATGTACGTATATTATATTGAGAGCATAACAATATGTATGGTATGCAAGCATCCTTACTAATAGGCTTTACTTTTTAGATGTTTACTCTTTAGTGTCCTGCAATTGGTGCAGCCCTGAGGAAGACCATCAGTTTAAGGTCACCATGAGGAAGATCGAAACGCGTGGTTAAGGACATTGTCTCAAATCATTGTGTGATCCTCTCATAGTATGACTACATTACATCCAGGGAGGGGACTTGGAGGAATTGCACTCCCAACCTGAATGAGACCACTAACATGCCAGTCGAAATGCCTAAAGTTGACGGACTTGAATTACTGATATGTGCAGCATTCTATGTTGGACACTTTTCCATGTGAATGTTTTTATGTGACATTTAATTTACACATGGGGCAAACAGTGGATGTTAGAGCAGAATTAAGTTGTATATTTATATAGTTTTGCTTTATGGAAGTCCTGTACCAGTAATGTACTGTACTGTAATGTAATATCCTGTACCAGTAATGTAATGTACTGTGCATGTAAATTTATGTAATGCATACTGATGTAATTCAAGGTGTCTGATTTAGATGACTGATTACATCAAGTTGGAATGGGGGAACGCTATAAATGGTTAAAAAAAGGATTTGATACTGCATGCAAGGATTGATGACTTGGTGTACACTTGCAAGGATTGTTGATTGATGGTTAGGTGGGGGCAGCCATTGAATCTGGGTATATATGATCCCTCTCCTGCTCATCCTTAATAGGATCAAGACCTGTTTTATAATATGTTTACTGTTCGGGCAGTTGGCCTAAAAATAAAGACAACAAACATTCAGGTGGCAACTTGCATTTTCACCTGAGTATTTTTTTACATTTCATTTCAAATCACAAACATTCACAGAAGTATGCCTGGAACGCTGATCTGTTGCAGACTTCCAGGCATGCTACTTGGAATGTCCTGTGAATATAACCATGACCACCTGTTCCTGCTTTGTAGATTTCTATAAGGATAGAAATCCTCAATGATGAATGGAGCATCCTTTGCAAAAGTATCTTCCCCCCCCCCTCCCGCCCCCTCCAACGTGAAATACATTTCCCTGTGGAGGAATCTCTTATACACCCCCAAGCAAATCTGTTGTGGGTCCTTTCCCTTCCCCATCCTTCCTGTGGAGTTACTCCAGCATTTCCAGGGTGGAAATAGGCCGGATTGGAGTTTGGGAATGACCATAAGCGTTCATGTTCCCAAACCACATCTTCACACTCCTACTTTCGACACCTTGAGATTTATCTGCACTTATGATGCAGAAATTCTTTGTACTAAATGCATTCATGCCTGCTAGGAATCCCATTTACTAATTATTGGCAGGCACAGGCAAAAATGACACATTTTAAGATGGAAAATTATAAAGCCGAAAATACCGTTTTAAATCTGGTCATTAGTTGTAGATAGCCTGTGTCTTTTATGCTTGTGGCTTTTGCCTCAGTGGAAACATGTCCTAGCCAGTCGGCCTTGTATGATTTAATGGGCCCGATTCACAGAACTAACTTAAGACAAAATCCTAAACTTACTACCATTTTGGTATTCACAGAAGGCACTTACTCATTTTGGTATTCACAGAAGGCACTTACTCATTTCGGTATTCACAGAAGTTAGGAGTCCTAACTTTAGGACTCCTAAATGCCTTCTGTGAATACCGAAAGTCGTAAAATTAGGATTTTTCTCAATTTAGTAGTAGTAAAGTTAGGACTCCTAACTTTAGGACTCCTAAATGCCTTCTGTGAATACCGAAAGCCTTAAAATTAGGATTTTTCTCAGTTTAGTAGTAGTAAAGTTAGGAGTCCTAACTTTAGGACTCCTAAACTGCGAAAAATCCTAATTTTAAGACTTTCGGTATTCACAGAAGGCATTTAGGAGTCCTAAAGTTAGGACTCCTAACTTCTGTGAATACCGAAGTGAGTAAGTGTCTTCTGTGAATACCAAAATGAGTAAGTGCCTTCTGTGAATACGAAAATGGTAGTAAGTTTAGGATTTTTTCTTAAGTTAGTTCTGTGAATCAGGTCCTATGTATTTCCATTAGTATGTCTTGCACTTGCCAAGTTGCCAGTGTTCTTTAAGGGCATTCTTACCATTTTGGCGGCTGCCAGTTTGTGTAGTGTGGAGGCAGCTATTACAATGGCTATGCAAATCAGAGTCAATGGTGGCTCTAGAGCACTGAAACTCAAAGCACGGTCTGGGGGCGGGCCGCATGTGGCCCTCTTGGTCTTTCCGTGGGACTCCCTGGTCAAAAGCAGCACTGGGTTGCTGTTTACTCGATTCAGCACTAGCATCAAAAAGATGTTAACGCAGTTGGTAGAGCCAGAGCGGGAGAGAGAACAAGGGAGACACTTAGCGTAGAGATGACTGACGCCACAACACCACAACGCATAGAAACCAGAAGAGCAACACACGAGAACCCAACAACACATAGAGGTACTTACATGTTCACCTTAGGACGACTCAAGGGGGCAGGGGGGATGGTTTTGTTAGAAAGAGATGTTGAGAGAAATATGCCAGAG
Source organism: Triturus cristatus (assembly GCF_964204655.1). Taxonomy (NCBI): domain Eukaryota; kingdom Metazoa; phylum Chordata; class Amphibia; order Caudata; family Salamandridae; genus Triturus; species Triturus cristatus. The sequence goes on along the minus strand of NC_140590.1, from coordinate 469,442,003 downwards.
AATAAAGACTAAAGATATTATGTACAATATATACTAGATATGATATGGGGAATGTTCATGTATATTGATGATGTCTTAAAAACCAATAAAATCTGGTTAAAAAATAAAATGAAAAAATACATCAAAAAGATGTTAAACAGCCAAGCATTTATTTAAGGGTTAAGTGAAGTTAAAGAAAGGAAGTAATAAGGGTGTCCTGCACCTCTTAACTTTAGAAACACTTCATTTTTAAACATATCTTGCAGCAAACGTGTAAACATTTTATAAAGTCTCTTCAAAATTCAAAAATGGTATTTCATTAACCTGCAGTACCATTTCTCCTTAGTAAGTCAGATTATATCAGTGCATTGAGAAGTATTTTTTTGTATAAATAGATAGCTTTTAAACATGAATTTAAACACATTAATTCTTCCCCCTGCCTTGACAACAATGCTGATGGAGCAGGTAGAACAACATTTTGTATACCTCCTCTATTTTGCATGAAAAGACTAACTATATAACTTACTGATTATAATTTTACTAACGGTGTGGTGTGTGATATTAATTCAACCTTTTGCATACACATATTACACGTGGGAAATTGCTATTTGCATGGCAGAATAACTCAAATAACTAAAATACGTACGCATATTAATAGTAGTATATGTGGTAATTAGATATCGCATGATTTATGTTGCTTAAGTGATGTTTGCATTCCTGATTGGATCCTAAATGTAAATATTATTGCTTTAAATGTCGCTATATGCTAGGGAAATACTAATACATAAAGGGATTAATGAGGGTATAACATTAGAATCATCATTTCTTTGTCTTAATTATTCTTTTGTGTTTGTTTCGCTTATTTTAGTATTTGGGCCTACCCTAAAATGGAGTCGAAAATCGAGTTCAGAAGTGGCCACCGTCTCGTGAGCGCGACACCTACTGCGCAGACTCGGATGGCTCCGTGAACTTCTTGAAGACCCGAGCACCCAATGTCCTTGGTCAAGGATAGGATCTTGGTGGACTGCCAAACCTCAGACAGTAAAAACTGGTTTAAAATGAACAATTGGATCATACAAGTAAACCCAAAACATTGTAACATAAGGACTATGTCATCTACGGAAGTGAACCAGCAAAATCCATGAGAACTTAAATAAGTAAAAATCGGACGGTTTCAATCAACCAATCACAGACTTTCTCTGCCTAAAAATGTTTCATGTTATCCCGAAATTTATTATAAAAAGAGTAGTAGAATAGGAAGGGGTTGTTCCTGGGTTGTTCCTGGCTTGTTCCAATTTCCTGACGTCTATGCTGGCGATGACAGATGCTTGCACGATTTCAGGTCCTATGGAGATCTTTGGGACTGTAACGTGCTGAGCAAAGAACTTTCGGACTTTGAGCTTTGGCCTGCTTTATTTGGACAATTTAACGTCTAATTAGATTATGCAGAGCCAATGAATTAGAGAAAACCCAGATAGCAAGAATAGGTAAATATTATGACCTGCGATTTGAATTAATTGATCTAGAAATTCTAAAACTTTTGATGAAACAAATGCTAATATTAATTGCAAACAAAATTTAGATAAACAAATATTGATTAACAGAAATTATGAGTTTGTGGTTTTTTGTTAAAGAGAATAAAGGACTCTGAGTCTTAAAATGTGTTTTAGCTGGTTCTAAATCACCATCAACCAATCCAATTAATTGGTCCGTCGACCAAGTGGGTGGAGTGCCTTGATGTTTGGGATTAGGAATCTATAGGTGGCGAATGTTAATGTATATTCTGTAAAATAACTTTTTCTTCCCTATAGGTTATAAGGTACCCCCCCACATGTCCAGCACGATATCATCATCCCTCCTGTGTGCAGACTCGTGATTGGAGAAGTGTGAGTGTTGGTGTTATGGGCCCCACCAATGACTGCATGTGTGAATGAGCTAGTGTGAAGTTGGGTCTGCGACGCAGGGAGGATAGTTGTGTATATATAAATTCCTCTTTTTCTCCGGTCTCGCGCTGGATCAATGCCAATATTAAACTAAGAGTTAACCCCTTCCATGCGCATGACGGAAAAACGCCGTCATGAGCCACGGGGGGCGTGTGCTCATGACGGCGTGGTTCCGTCATGCTGTCGCCGCTCCGCCCACGCAGCACTGATTCCCCGCCTGTGCGAACGAAATAGCGAGTGGGCGGAGTCGAGACGGAACCACGCCGTCATGAGCACAGCTCGCCCGTGACTCATGACGGCATGGTTCCGTCACAAGCATGGCGGCACCATGCTCACCCCGCACCCCCGCAGCGCCGCGGCGGAAATAGTGCCACGACGAAGGAGTTAAGTCATTTGTTATGTACACTCTTTGGGTGGCCTGGGTGTGAGAAGTTGGCCTGGCATATGCTGGTCACTAGTTATAGTGGCCACCTTGCACCAGTCCAATTCGACTCTTGGTAGATAGGTTTAAAGACAACCTTTTAAAGAAAGCTATCCTAGTGGTAGCTGTGGAGAGCAGCCTTCAGGCTAAGTCTCTGAGGAATGTAAAGCAGCTTGTTTTACCTTATAATCTCCTGAATTACCAAATGAAAAGACACCACACAGGTATATATATCAAATATATATGTATTTATTTCTAAATATACTCTACTAATCTCTTTATGAGATTAGAGCCAGGTAAACATTCAAAAGATCAACAGTTCTCAATAAATTAAGCACAAATATGGCTGTAGCCCTAGGGGCGTACCAGACCATATACTAAAATAGTGGTTTAACAAACTCGACTTGCAATAAGAAGAGGCCTAGGGCCTTGGGAATCGCTGGGGCTTCACTTCTGCAGTGTTAGCAGGTAAGTAATCAGCCCACAGGAGACGCGTGCAGTGTCTAAACACACACGCGGGTTTCAATGCGTTTCAATGGCAAATGTCGCGGTTTGTATTTTACAGTTCTAGGGCACTTCGGAGTGGACAACAAGCAAACAACTTACAGGGTAAGTACTTCGAGAGCCAATGCACACTTGGGCACTGTAATGCAAGAGTTACCTCACCCAGGGAAGCCGGGTGCATAAGTGTCATTTGGTGTCGGGTCGCGATGCTGTTTTCAATGGAGATCACTGAAGACTTGCTGCTTGCGCCGTCGAGAGAAGTGTCCGCTGGAATCCGAAGATGGATTGGAGTTGCAGAAGACCTAGAAATTGAGGGGACAGAGTTCAAGGTCACTTGCCAGTGACCAGTGGCCAGCAAGATGGATGACCACAGCTGTCGCGTCTCTTCAGGTCACTGATGTCGTTTTGTCTCTTCACTCACGAGGACCAGGAGGGATCGATGAAGACCAGCAGCTGGATTCGGAGGGTCCCACAACGTCTGCAGCTGTTGACGGTGTCGGCACTCGGTTTGGAGCCAACAAGCCTTGGCAACTGCAAGTCTCGTGTGGATAGAAGATTGTCGATGGAGCAGACCAGCAAGGTCTGGTGGACTTACTCAGCAAGGGTAAGTGAGGGCAGGCCCAGAGCAACCAGGCGAGCCCTTGAAGGTGATGTGGAAGTCTTTCGGAGAGTCGCTAGCCAACGGGCAAGCAACCGCAAAGACGCCTTTGCAGGAAAAGTTTACCAACAGCCCACGGTCACTCGGGACAAGGTAGGCCGCTGATCTTCGGTACTAGACCTGCTCAGGACTTGGACAACAAGTGGTCCAAAGCACAACTTCGTTGGACGTAGTTTAGGGCTTGCACTTGAAATCAGTGCACGGTTCCCTGGTATTGCTGTTCCTCGTAACTCGTGGGGTCCAGATGCCACAGCTTCGCTGGGGACTCAAAATGGCCGTCAAGAGGTCAGGAAATCCACTTCAGGGGACGTAGGGACTTCGGGCTCCGGCGGGAGCAGTAAAGTTTGCAACCGTAGTTCAGTAGTTTTGGTGCCTGCCAAGCAGGGGAGTCACTCCTTGACTCCAAGGTCTTCTAGAGATAGTAGAAAGTTGAAGGGCCAGGATTCTTCTTCGTAGAGCGTCGTCCAGGTGTAATCTAAATTGCATTGGCAATGTGTGGTATCTTATAGTGAAAAAGATGGGAGGGACTAGCTCTATGTCCACTCCTCTAGGAGGGTCAGGGTAGTGGGTGGTTACACCCACTTCCCTTTGTCCAGTTTCGCGCCAGAGCAGGGGCAGGTAGCCCCTGAACCGGTTTGAGCTGGCATATGCACAGAGGAGCCTACTGCTCCCCCAGTGCAGGACTTCAAAGCACTCTAAGAGTGCACCCACCCAGCTCCAATACACTAAATCCTGTCTGGGAGGTGGTGACACCTCCCTGTGACAGGAAACCCTTTGTTGAGCTCCCTCCACTGCGAGTTTCGGTCAGCAGCAGGAGGGCAGCCCGGTGTCTGTGCTGGTGGCATCCATTTTGTGATGCCAGGGCTCTAGATGATTTCTACTGTGTAGTACAGTGTGTACATGTCGTCCTCTCTAGAAGGGTGGGATCCTACTCCCACACCAGTTACTGGTGTGGGGGTAGGGTTCCAAGTTGTTTGACACCAAACACGACATGTTTTGATGCAGTCATTCCAAAGTTAGCATTTACAGCGAGGTTATAATGCACTTAAGAGTATATGGTTTAACCGCATCCACAAACAGCAGCAGAGAATAGACTCTGCCAGCTGCAGAGGGGTCCTGCTCAGGCAGAAGCACCCCCTCACATGGTAAACCAAGCACCCTGCCCTTGGGATTGATAGGGCCTACCATAGGGGTGACTGATAGGTTTATATGTGTGTGTATGGTGAGATATAGGAACCTATACCTCTGTGAGGAGTGCTAACACTACCTCACACAGGCTGCAGTAGCAGGCCTGTGGTGTCAGATTGTGAGTGCTTCCCAGGGGTGGCATAATACATGCTGCAGCACCTGGTAGGCCTGTGAAGTACCAATGCCCTAGGTACCTAAGGTACCATATACTAGGGGCTCATAAGGTACCACAGTTTCCAATCACTAGTGCATCTAATATGCACACCAAGTTGTTTAGAGAGATCAGTAAGACTGGGGCCCTGATTAGCAGGGACCCAGCCAGACTATAGCCAGAAACCAGGGTATACATCAGAAAAAAAGTGGGGGCAACACAAGTGCAGATCCTACTCTCCTACACAACCCCCCCCCCAAACGCAGGGACATTAAACTAACCTTGACCAGTTGAGTCTTCATGTTCTAAGTGGAAATACCTCGAGAGTCCATCTGCATTGGCATGTTGGGTCCCAGGTCTATGTTCCACTGTATAGTCCATCCCCTGTAGGGAAATGGAACACCTGAGCAGTTTAGGATTTTCACCTTTCATCTGTTTGAGCCATAGGAGGGGCTTATGGTCAGTCTGAACTATGAAGTGAGTGCCAAACAAGTATGGCCTCAGCTTCTTCAGGGCCCAACCACAGCAAAGGCCTCCCTCTCAATAGCTGACCAACGTTTCTCTCTAGGAGTCAGCCTTCTGCTTATAAAAGCTACTGGCTGGTCTTGACCTTCATTATTCAGTTGAGACAATACAGCTCCCACACCCAGCTCTGAAGCATCTGTTTGGACAATGAACTTATTTTTGTAATCTGGACTCTGTAAGATGGGGGCAGTGCACATTGCCTGCTTGAGGTCATCAAATGCCTTTTGACAGCTAGCTGTCCACTGAACCTTTTTTGGCATTTTCTTGGAGGTCAGATCATTTAAGGGGGTCACTATAGATCAATATCCCTTAACAAACCTCCTGTAATACCCAGTCAGGCCCAAGAAGGCTCTCACCTGTGTCTGGGTGGTTGGAGCTACCCAGTCCATTATGGTCTGGATCTTGCTCTGTAATGGTTAAACCTGGCCTCCACCTACAAGGTGGCCCAGGTACACAACCTGACTCTGCCCTATCTGGCACTTAGTGGCCTTGATAGTGAGGCCTGCTTTCTGAAGGGCCTCCAGTACATTCCTGAGGTGGACCAGGTGATCATGCCAGGTGGAACTAGAGACAGCAATGTCATCAAGATATGCTGAGCAATAGGTTTCCATACCAGTCAGAACTTTATTCACCAACCTCTGAAATGTGGCAGGTGCATTCTTCAAACCAAAGGGCATTACCACAAAGTGATAGTGCCCACCAGGGGTCGAAAATGCTGTTTTTGCCTTGGCATCGTCAGCTAACTTGATTTGCCAATAGCCTGCTGTAAGGTCAAATGTACTGAGATACTTGGCTGAGGCCAAAGTGTCTATTAGTTCATCTGCCCTTGGCATTGGGTAGGCATCAGTCCTGGTGACTGCATTGAGGCCCCTGTAGTCAACACAAAACCTCATCTCTTTCTTACCGCCCTGGGTGTGAGGTTTTGGGACAACTACTACTGGGCTAGCCCAAGGGCTATCTGAGGGCTCAATAACACCTAGCTCCAACATTTTCTGGACTTCAGTCCTGATACAGTCCCTGACATGGTCAGGTTGCCTGTAGATTTTACTCTTTACAGGCAGACTGTCTCCAGTGTCCACCTCATGGGTGCACCAGGAAGTCTGACTTGGGGTCAGGCTAAACATAAGTCTAAACTGCTGTAGCACTTGTCTACATTCAGTTTGTTGATGTTCAGTGAGGCTGCTTGCCAAAGCAACACCATCAACTGACCCATCTTCAGGGTTCTGTGAGAGCAGGTCAGGGAGAGGGTCACTCTCCTCCTCCTGGTCCTCATCAGTTGCCATGAGCAGGCTCATGTCAGCCCTGTCCACATATGCTTTAAGTCTGTTGACATGGAGCACCCTATGGGGGCTCCTGGGAGTGCCAAGATCTACCAAGTAGGTGACCTCTCCCTTCTTTTCAACAATTGTATGGGGGCCACTCCATTTGTCCTGGAGAGCTGCTGGGGCCACTGGCTCCAACACCCACACTTTCTGGCCTGGCTGGTAAACAGTCAAGACAGCCTTTTGGTCATTTCAAGCTTTTTGGAGTTCTTGGCTTGCCTCAAGGTTTTTACTGGCCTTCTTCATGTACTCAGCCATCCTGGAGCGGAGACCAAGTACATAGTCCACTACATCTTGTTTGGGAGGTTTGAGAGGTAACTCCCATCCCTCTTTCACCAGACATAATGTTCCTCTAACAGGGTGCCCAAACAGAAATTCAAAAGGGCTGTAGCCAACCCCCTTCTGAGGAACCTCCCTGTATGCAAACAGAAGGCAGGGAAGTAAAAGGTCCCATTTTCGCCTAAGCTTCTCTGGGAGTCCTTTAATCATTCCCTTTAGGGTTTTGTTGAATCTCTCAACTAACCCATTGCATTGTGGGGGATAGGGAGTAGTGAATTTGTAGTTTACACCACACTCCTTCCACATTGCAGTTAGATATCCTGACATAAAGTTAGAACCTCTGTCAGAGATGACCTCCTTTGGAAAACCCACCCTGGAGAGGACTCCAATGAGGGCTCTTGCTACCACAGGAGCTGTGGTAGTCCTTAGGGGTATACCTTCTGGATACCTGGTGGCATGATCCACTACCACCAGTATAAATCTGTGCCCAGATGCTGTTGGTGGGTCAAGGGGACCAACAATGTCAATCCCTACCCTTTCAAAGGGAACCCCCACCACAGGTCGTGGTATCAGGGGGGCCTTTGTGGTGCCACCTGTCTTGCCACTGGCTTGACAAGTGACACAAGAGCGACAAAACTCCTTTGTGTCTTCAGACATGTGTGGCCAATGAAAATGTGGTACAAGCCTGTCCCAGGTCTTGTTTTGTCCCAAGTGACCTGCCAATGGTATATCATGTGCTAGGGTCAAGAGGAACCCCCTAAACTTCTGAGGAATTACCAGCCTCCTGGTGGCTCCAGGGGTAGGATCTCTAGCCTCAGAATATAGGAGCCCCTCATCCCAATAAACCTTATGGGACCCACTAGCACTCCCAGCAGCCTCAGCAGCAGCCAGCTGTCTGAGGGGTTCAAGAGTGGAGTAGCACTGTTGCTCTTTGCTCAGATCTTCCCTGGAAGGGCCCCCTGCCCCCAAGAACTCAACCTGACCAGGCTCAAGTTCCTCTGGGGCAGTTCCTTCTACAGGCTCTGCTTCTCCTCCCTCAGGAGGGGAATCTGAGATCTGAGACAGAGGGGAAGGCCCAGCCTTAACCCTACTGCTCTTCCTCTTGGGTAGCACCTGGTCCATAGTTTCAGGATCCAGAGCTGGTTCAGCTTTATGCATTTTGGCTTGTGACCTGGTCACAGCAAATACCTCTGCAGGTATGCCCAACATCTCAGCATGAGTCCATAATTCTACTTCAGACCAGGCTGAAGTCTCTAGATTATTGCCCAACAAACATTCGACAGGGAGGTCTGCACTGACTACTACCTTTTTGAGGCCAGTTACCCCTCCCCAGGAGAAATTCACAACAGCCAGGCTATGGTTGGTCCTGGTGTTGCTTTCATTGGTTACCTGGTACATTTCACCCAGGATGATCTGTGTAGGGTCCACTAGGTCCTCTGCCACCGTGGTGACACTAGCACCTGTGTCCCTAGATGCCAAAGCCTGTTTGCCATTTATGATAGGCTGCTGTTTGTATTTGCCCAGATTACTGGGGCTCACTAGGAAGGACATATCAAGGTCTCCCTCACAAACTATCATTGCCTGTGTTGGTACTCTGATTAGGCCAGAGTCCACATCAGAACCCAGGGTCAACCCTACTACACCCTTATTCTGAGTATTACCTCCACCACTTGCTGTACTAGGGGGAACAGTTGCCTTAGGGGCTGGAGTGGTGGTGGTTTGGTCTTTGGACTTTGTACAGTCAGAAGTCCAGTGCCCTTTCTGTTTACAGAATTTGCACCAGGGCTTCTTTTGGCCTTTTCCCTTTGCAGATTGTGACTCCCCACCAGATGCAGATTTTTGGGGCCCTTGTGAAGACTTCTGATCTTTAGATTTATCCCCACCCTCATCTGACCCTTTAGGATCTTGCTTCTTAGTGTCACCACCTTGGTTCTGGTTTTTCTGCCTCACCCTGGTTCTGACCCATTTGTCTGCCTTCCTTCCCAATTCTTGGGGAGAGGTCAGATCAGAGTCCACCAGGTACTGATGCAACAACTGGTTCTGGCAATTATTAAGGATCTGTTCTCTCATTATAAGATTATACAATCCCTTAAAATCAGTTACTCTACTACCCACCAGCCAACCTCCCAGAGCCTTGGTTGCACAATCAACAAAGTTAGTCCAATCCTGAGTCTGTGCTTTCTGGGTGTCTCTGAACTTCAACCTGTACTGTTCAGTGGTTAAGCCAAACCCATCTATCAAAGCACTCTTCAGGGCTTCATAATCATTAGCATCCTCTTCTCTAACAGTGAGGAGCTTGTATCTCCCTTTGTCTGAAAAGGAGAGCCACACGATTGCTGCCCACTGTTTCTGGGGGACCTGTTGATCTTTACAGGCCCTCTCCATAGCAGTTATCCATTTGTGGATATCATCCCCACTCTGGTAGGGAGGAACAACATTGGACAGGTTCCTATGATCTGGCATGTAATCTCTGCCTCTAGGGACACTGTTGCTGCCATCAGGGGCATCTAACCCCTCCTTCTTTGAAGCTCTTTGGAGCTCGAAGGCTTCCCTATCTAGGGCCAATTGCTTGGTTCTGAGGGCAAGCCTAGCTTCCTCATACTGGAGCATCTTGTACCTTCTTTCAGAGGAGGACTCCCTGGGAAAGTTGGAGTTCCTCTGTGGAATAGATTCTCTTCCAGAGTGATATGACCTGTCAGAGTCCCTTGAGAGGGACCTAGGCCTGTCTCCCACTCTTTCAGCTCTCTTAGGGAGATTTCCTCTATTCTCTTCAGACCCCTCTGGGTCTAGCCCTTCACCCACAGAGTCCAGGTCATCATCAGACCCAGAGACTATGTGTGACCCACCCCCTGATGCAGACCCACTAGCTCCTAGAGCTTGTCTCAGGTCATCTGCTACTAACAGATCTATCAGGTGTTGTGATGAGGGACTCCTGGCCACCCTCAGATTTCTTTCAAAGCATAAAGCCTTCAGTTCAGTGTAGGCTATATCTTTGTACTGAGATGGGGTGGACCCACTGGCTCCACCCTGGTGAGACATACTAGTGTTGTGCAGTGTTGTACTACCTACACTAGTTGAGGCCTACTGGACCTAGCTTGAGCTGTAGCAAGGGTGTGCTTGTCCCTTCACAAACAGCTCTAAGTTCAGTAGAACTTATTGATACTAGCTTGACTTTATATGTACCTTGAGTACCTTAAGTGGTTTTCAGTTAGTAATTCAAATAGAGATTTTCTGGTAACACAATGGCAAGCTGGAATCCCACCGCTGCCACCAATGTGAGAAGTTGGCCTGGCATATGCTGGTCACTAGTTATAGTGGCCACCTTGCACCAGTCCAATTCGACTCTTGGTAGATAGGTTTAAAGACAACCTTTTAAAGAAAGCTATCCTAGTGGTAGCTGTGGAGAGCAGCCTTCAGGCTAAGTCTCTGAGGAATGTAAAGCAGCTTGTTTTACCTTATAATCTCTTGAATTACCAAATGAAAAGACACCACACAGGTATATATATCAAATATATATGTATTTATTTCTAAATATACTCTACTAATCTCTTTATGAGATTAGAGCCAGGTAAACATTCAAAAGATCAACAGTTCTCAATAAATTAAGCACAAATATGGCTGTAGCCCTAGGGGCGTACCAGACCATATACTAAAATAGTGGTTGAACAAACTCGACTTGCAATAAGAAGAGGCCTAGGGCCTTGGGAATCGCTGGGGCTTCACTTCTGCAGTGTTAGCAGGTAAGTAATCAGCCCACAGGAGACGCGTGCAGTGTCTAAACACACACGCGGGTTTCAATGCGTTTCAATGGCAAATGTCGCGGTTTGTATTTTACAGTTCTAGGGCACTTCGGAGTGGACAACAAGCAAACAACTTACAGGGTAAGTACTTCGAGAGCCAATGCACACTTGGGCACTGTAATGCAAGAGTTACCTCACCCAGGGAAGCCGGGTGCATACGTATCCTTTGGTGTCGAGTCGCGATGCTGTTTTCAATGGAGATCACTGAAGACTTGCTGCTTACGTCGCCGAGAGAAGTGTCCGCTGGAATCCGAAGATGGATTGGAGTTGCAGAAGACCTAGAAATTGAGGGGACAGAGTTCAAAGTCACTTGCCAGTGACCTGTGGCCAGCAAGATGGATGACCACAGCTGTCGCGTCTCTTCAGGTCGCTGATGTTGTTTTGTCTCTTCGCTCACGAGGACCAGGAGAGATCGATGAAGACCAGCAGCTGGATTTGGAGGGTCCCACAACGTCTGCAGCTGTTGACGGTGTCGGCACTCGGTTTGGAGCCAACAAGCCTTGGCAACTGCAAGTCTTGTGTGGATGGAAGATTGTCGATGGAGCAGACCAGCAAGGTCTGATGGACTTACCCAGCGAAGGTAAGTGAGGGCAGGCCCAGAGCAACGAGCGAGCTCTTGCAGGTGATGTGGAAGTCTTCCGGAGAGTCGCTAGCCAATGGGCAAGCAACCGCAAAGACGCCTTTGCAGGAAAAGTTTACCAACAGCCCACGGTCACTCAGGATGAGGTAGGCTGCTGATCTTCGGTACTAGACCTGCTCAGGACTTGGACAACAAGTGGTCCAAAGCACAACTTCGTTGGACATAGTTTAGGGCTTGCACTTGAAATCAGTGCACAGTTCCCTGGTATTGCTGTTCCTCGTCACTCGTGGGGTCCAGATGCCACAGCTTCACTGGGGACTCAAAATGGCCGTCGAGAGGTCAGGAAATCTTCTTCAGGGGATGCAGGGACTTCGGGCTCCGGCGGGAGCGGTAAAGTTTGCAACCGTAGTTCAGTAGTTTTGGTGCCTGCCAAGCAGGGGAGTCACTCCTTGACTCCAAGGGAGATCCTTCGTTCTTCTAGAGATAGTAGAAAGTTGAAGGGCCAGGATTCTTCTTCGTAGAGCGTCGTCCAGGTGTAATCTAAATTGCATTGGCAATGTGTGGTATCTTATAGTAAAAAGATGGGAGGGACTAGCTCTATGACCACTCCTCTAGGAGGGTCAGGGTAGTGGGTGGTTACACCCACTTCCCTTTGTCCAGTTTCACGCCAGAGCAGGGGCAGGTAGCCCCTGAAGCGGTTTGAGCTGGCATATGCACAGAGGAGCCTACTGCTCCCCCAGTGCAGGACTTCAAAGCACTCTAAGAGTGCACCCACCCAGCTCCAATACACTAAATCCTGTCTGGGAGGTGGTGACACCTCCCTGTGACAGGAAACCCTTTGTTGAGCTCCCTCCACTGCGAGTTTCGGTCAGCAGCAGGAGGGTAGCCCGGTGTCTGTGCTGGTGGCATCTATTTTGTGATGCCAGGGCTCTAGATGATTTCTACCGTGTAGTACAGTGTGTACATGTCGTCCCCTCTAGAAGGGTGGGATCCTGCCCCACACCAGTTACTGGTGTGGGGGTAGGATTCCAAGTTGTTTGACACCAAACACGACATGTTTTGATGCAGTCATTCCAAAGTTAGCATTTACCGCGAGGTTATAATGCACTTAAGAGTATATGGTTTAACCGCATCCACAAACAGCAGCAGAGAATAGACTCTGCCAGCTGCAGAGGGGTCCTGCTCAGGCAGAAGCACCCCCTCACATGGTAAACCAAGCACCCTGCCCTTGGGATTGATAGGGCCTACCACAGGGGTGACTGATAGGTTTATATGTGTGTGTATGGTGAGATATAGGAACCTATACCTCTGTGAGGAGTGCTAACACTACCTCACACAGGCTGCAGTAGCAGGCCTGTGGTGTCAGATTGTGAGTGCTTCCCAGGGGTGGCATAATACATGCTGCAGCCCCTGGTAGGCCTGTGAAGTACCAATGCTCTAGGTACCTAAGGTACCATATACTAGGGGCTCATAAGGTACCACAGTGTCCAATCACTAGTGCATCTAATATGCACACCAAGTTGTTTAGAGAGATCAGTAAGACTGGGGCCCTGATTAGCAGGGACCCAGCCAGACTATAGCCAGAAACCAGTGTATACATCAGAAAAAAAGTGGGGGCAACACAAGTGCAGATCCTACTCTCCTACACTGGGTACCTATTATACATGAACATTATCATTTATTGAATCAAACACAGGAGAGGATTTTGTAAAGCGCACATCCTGAAGTTATATATTTCAACGTCTTCTTACATGTGATAATGAAAACAATTGCCTATATCAAATAATTTGGTGAAGTTGAGAAGCCAGGATTAAGCCCAGGTGTTATGGTTTCACATTGTACAATTTATCACTAGATATATGTTTCGCTTTCTCTATACCCACCGTACCACAGACACCGTCCGCCAACCCTCCTGCCCTGACCACCACCCTGCTGGCATCACTGCGGTCCTCTGCACATCACAAACAAAACGTTTTGACCCCTGGGAAAAAGTCTGCAAGTACCCATGCTCAAGAGCAGGGGTCGCCAACCTTTTTTGTTATAAAAACTACTTTTATATTCTTAAGCTCCACATAGAAGAGCAGAGGTGGCTGGAGAGCTACTCATTGGAGACCCCTGCTCTTGAGCGGTGCCCAAGCTCTGTATGTACTGCCCCTCCCCTTTTGCCCCACCCCCACAGATGCTAAATGGACAGGAAGCAACATTGCACCTTGCGCCACACATTAACTTGTCCAACCACCGTTCCCTGCAAGTGTTGTTTAAAATATTTAAACCTGACCTGTATGTATATTCATAAAGATCTATATCTAAATATACTTATATGTGCACACATTCATACAAAGTCTCATTTTTAGAAAATATATATGTGTGTGTAGTTATCTATGTATATATAGGTGTAGTGGCACCACCGATTTTATCTGTGATCCATTGTGTGCCCTCGCTAAAATTCACTTCTCCAGTCGCAACTGTTCAGAGTGTCACAGAACTCAGAATTTGGGAAACATTTTTTGTTGTTCCATGCCGACAGGAGAGGGTTGGTTCAACTATGGCGATTTTAGAAGCCATCAAACTTGCCAAAATCGGTAGCTTTTAACTAGCACATAGCATTTGGATTCTTACATTCACCACACAAAACAGCGGTGCCTCTGCTTCGACAGAAACTGCCCAAGAACTGCTGTTCAACTGTTGTCAATTTTTTAAAACAATAAATGTAGTTGTATTTCTTCTTATTAGGTTGAACCTGGGCAGCGCATGCCCTGCTCTGCGAGGCATGTTGTATTCGGAGTTTGGTGGTGAAGCGCCGCCCACTGTCCGCCCATACATTTCATTGGCTTGTGTCATTGTCCTTGGTAAATGCTAGCTTCTGATTCATTAATTGGCTTGTTAGTCCCTCCTTAGTTCCGCCTTGTGTTCATATGTATCTTCCATGGCGACACCCCCTGTTACGTGTGTTGCTGCTCGGTAGGCGTTAATTACAGTCTCCAAGAACTATTTTGTTAAATGCTTTTCACCTGTCTGCAAACAGGTAGGGCGCGCTCTCTTGTAAGGGTTTATTTATTTTTCCTAGGACCGGTTTCGGGGTTTCACCCCTCTTCAGCCAGTATAGCTTGATTCCAGTGGCATGGGGAGCACGGGACCCACGTCTGGGCATATCCTTCCCACTCAGGATAACAAATGCAAAAACAACAGTGAATGAACAGAATGCAGAACAATGTCATTCATTCACCCCAGTACAGAGATCTGGGCCTAAATCCATTGTTTTTTTGCTCACCATGCCGTTCCAGTTCGGGCTGGACTGTTCCCATGAGGCACAGGGTTAAGACTAATTTGCATATGGCCATGTCTGAACTGGGGTGGCGTGGTGAATAAAATAATGATGGTTTAAACCCAGATCTGTGACTGGGGGTGAATGTTTTGCCTATGTGCAACATTCCGTCCATCATCTTGTTTGTTTTGCTGTTCACCCTATGTGGGAGGGGTATGCCCAGACGTGGGTCCCGTGCTCACTACACCACTGGAATCAAGCTATCCTGGCTGAAGAGTGGTGAAACCCCGAAACCGTTCCTAGGATGCTTGATTCCAGTCCAGGGAGGACCTGGCTTGGCAGTTAGAGCTGGACTGTACCCATGAGGCACAGGGTCAAGACTGATTTGCATATGGCTGGGTTCAAACTGGAACAGCATGGTGGGCAAAAAAACGATGGATTTAGGCCCAGATCTCTGTACTGGGGTGAATGTATAACATTGTTCTGCATTCTGTCCATCAACTGTTGTTTTTGCATTTGTCAACCCGAGTGGGAAGGGTATGCCCAGACGTGAGTCCCATGCTCTCCATGCCACTGGAATCAAGCTATCCTGGCTGAGGAGGGGTGAAACCCCGAAACTGGTCCTAGGATGCTTGTTTCCAGTCCAGGGAGGACCTGGCTTGGCAGTTCGGGCTGGACTGTACCCATGGGGCACAGGGTCAAGACTGATTTGCATATGGGTGGGTTCAAACTGGAACGGCATGGTGAGCAAAAAAAACATGGATTTAGGCCCAGATATCTGTACTGGGGTGCATGTATGACATTGTTCTGCATTCTGTTCATCAACTGTTGTTTTTGCATTTGTCACCCCGAGTGGGAAGGGTATGCCAAGATGTAGGTCCCGTGCTCTCCATGCCACTGGAATCAAGCTATCCTGACTGAATAGGGGTGAAACCCCAAAATCGGTCCTAGGATGCTTGTTTCCAGTCCAGGGAGGACCTTGCTTGGCAGTTCAGGCTGGACTGTACCCATGAGGCACAGGGTCAAGACTGGTTTGCATATGGCTGGGTTCAAACTGGATCGGCATGGTGAGCAAAAAAGCGATGGATTTAGGCCCAGATCTCTGTACTGGGGTGAATGTATGACATTGTTCTGCATTCTGTCCATCAACTGTTGTTTTTGCATTTGTCACCCCGAGTGGGAAGGGTATGCTCAGACGTGGGTTCCGTGCTCTCCATGCCACTGGAATCAAGCTATCCTGGCTGAAGAGGGATGAAACCCCGAAACCGGTCCTAGGATGCTTGTTTCCAGTCCAGGGAGGACCTGGCTTGGCAGTTCGGGCTGGACTGTACCCATGAGGCACAGGGTCAAGACTGATTTGCATATGGCTGGTTTAAACTGGAACGGCATGTTGAGCAAAAAAACGATAGATTTAGGCCCAGATCTCTGTACTGGGTGAATGTATGACATTGTTCTGCATTCTGTCCATCAACTGTTGTTTTTGCATTGGTCACCCCGAGTGGGAAGGGTATGCCCAGACGTGGGTCCCGTGCTCTCCATGCCACTGGAATCAAGCTATCCTGGCTGAAGAGGGGTGAAGCCCCGAAACCGGTCCTAGGATGCTTGTTTCCAGTCCAGAGAGGACCTGGCTTGGCAGTTCGGACTGGACTGTACCCATGAGGCACAGGGTCAAGACTGATTTGCATATGGCTGGGTTCAAACTGGAACGGCATGGTGAGCAAAAAAACGATGGATTTATGCCCAGATCTCTGTACTGGGGTGAATGTATGACATTGTTCTGCATTCTGTCCATCAACTGTTTTTGCATTAGCCCATTTGCACTGCACATGCTTGTTTATCTGGTGATCCCTGGAGTCTGAAACTCTAGGGGATGTCAAAGAAAACATGTCTCTGGTTAGGTGGCATAGGTCAGTACTGCAGCTAATTTTACATCATTATACCTACAGATTACAATACATAAAGACACCAAAAAGCAGGCTGCAATACGACAGTTATTTTCCTCTTCATCATGTTGTCACTCTGCTCGCATCCTTCAGTTTGACATAAATACAATTTCTTCCAAATCGTACAAGTGGCAGTTTATTTCGCTCATGATAAATTCTAAGCGTCTCATTTGAACAGTTGACACTAAAAAAGTAGGCGTTCTTCACTGATATATTTTAATACATTCAACTGTTAATGGCTGTGCATGCAGTCGGGAGGGTTCAACACAGGAATGTTTTGACTGCACACGAGGATGAGAGAATAAAAATGAAGCCTACCGGTAGATGGCAGCGTTGAGCCACCATTGACTAAAGCACGTAAACTAAGAATTCCCCATAAAAGCGTCTAAAAACCATGTTGGAAATAGAAATAACATATGCTCTCTTTTCAATATGTAATCATGGATGTTAGTATTTTCTTAAACGCCTACTTTACTCTCTACATATTTGTTTTACTAGGCAAGGGACATACAAAAAAAAGCACGTAGTAACCGCCACAGGGCAAGGAGGAGCTTTGCAGGGCATTTTTTTTTCTATCGGTCTAGGACACATAAGCAAAAGGCGTATTCTTCAAAGTAGGCTGTCATCCGTGGTCAAAATATGTTGAGTGTGTGATACAAGTCTACCAAAGCGCTTCCACGCCTAGGTATGCTATGGAGCGCTATATAAACGAAATTGCGTGCCATAGCACTGCCAGACTCCCAAGATAAATACCCTGAAAAACTGAGTGTACCCTCAGAACCAAGGGCATCGTACCCCATTCCCCACATTAGTTGTGTGGGAGGGCAGTCTACTTTAGAAGGGCACACACAGTTCAAAGACACATGGATAAATGAGTATGCTCCACTGCTAGGGTTACTGAGTGAGTGCATGCCAGATGACACCTCATCTTCCATTTTGGGCTTACCTTTAAAATACCATTGCTTTCATATGTGATCGTCCATTGGGTTTACCTGAATTAAACTAAGACTACAAGTCCCCTAATGCCTTAATATGGTAACTCCTGGGTCTGGAAATGAGCTGTTGTTATGTGGAGATACACAGTAGTCTTAGGAGCTGCTCAAGACGTGAACCCCATAACTAGGGTGAAACTGGTCCAGGGCTGGCTTGGCAGTTCGGGTTGGGCTGTTCCGATTGGAGCAGGGTCAAGACCGATTTCCATATAGCTGGGCCCAAACTGAGGTGGCATGGTGTGCAGAATTAAAATTTACGATCCATTAGGATGCGGCCCCAAGTGATTATCAGTGGCTGAGATTAATTCAAGCGTTCCATCCATCACTGTTTTGTATATTAATTGTGTCACCCTAAGTGGGATGGGTATGCCCAAACGGGGGTCCAGTGCCCAAGGTGTCACTTGAACCAAGCTGTGCCCGACTGATGAGCCCATAACTAGGGCAAAACCGTGGGTTGCTTACTGTAAACTTTTACTGGAATAAATCTACTGCTCTTTTTCACAATAAAACACATTCAGAGTATGGGTATACAACATTTCTAAAGAAAAGGCTGTTTGATCAGAATCAATGGCGGCACCTCTGCAAAGGCGGAGGAGCGTTGCCCCACTGCTATGACAGCAGTGAGAAAAAGAAACTGATAATAACAAAACATTATTGTCACTTTCTTTTTCTTTCGGGAGTCGGGTGGGGTTGGCTCCCTGATACCAGAGCAGGGGAGGAGTGGTTTGCACTTCTCAATCAATCAATCAATCAATCAATCAATCAATCAATCAATCAATGCATTTGTAAAGCGCGCTACTTACCCGTGAGGGTCTCAAGGCGCTGGGGGGGGGTGGAGGGGGGGCCGCCACTGTTCGAATAGCCAGGTCTTGAGGAGTTTTCTGAAGGCGAGTAGGTCTTGGGTTTGCCGTAGGTGGGTAGGCAGGGTGTTCCAGGTTTTGGCGGCGAGGTAGGAGAAGGATCTGCCGCCGGAGGTTGTTCGTTGGATGCGGGGGACATCGGCCAGGGCGAGGCTGGTGGAGCGGAGCCGGGGGTGGGGGTGTAGAAGCTGAGTCTGGTGTTCAGGTAGGCTGGTCCGGTATTGTGGAGTGCTTTGTGTGCGTGGGTGAGGAGCTTGAAGGTGATCCTCTTGTTGACGGGTAGCCAGTGTAGGTCTCACAGGTGGGGCGTGATGTGGCTGCGGCGGGGGACATTGACGATTAGTTGGGCTGAGGCGTTTTGGATGCTTTGTAGTCGTTGTATGTGTTTGGCTGGGATTCCTGTGTAGAGTGCGTTGCCATAGTCCAGTCTGCTGCTGACGAGGGCCTGTGTCACCGTTCTTCTTGTTTAGGTCGGAATCCACTTGTAAATCCTGCGGAGCATGCAGAGGGTGTTGTAGCAGGAGGAGAAAACGGCGTTGATCTGCTTAGACATGGAGAGGGAGGAGTTGAGGATGAATCCTAGGTTGCGTGTATGGTCGGTGGGTGTTGGTGCTGTTCCCATTGTGGTCGGCCACCAAGAGTCGTCCCAGGCTGAGTGGTTGGGTCCGAGGATGAGGACCTCCATCTTGTCCGAGTTCAGCTTGAGGCGGCTGCTCCTCATCCAGTCGGCGACGGCCTTCATTCCCTCGTGGAGGTTGGTTTTGGCGGTGTGTGGGTCCTTGGTGAGGGAGAGGATGAGCTGGATGTCGTCAGCATAGGAGATGATGTTGAGGTCGTGATGGCGGGCCACTTGTGCGAGGGAAGCCATGTAGACGTTGAACAGTGTCAGGCTGAGGGATGATCCCTGGGGGACGCCGCAGATGATGTCGGTGGCTTCGGATCGGAAGGGTGGGAGGCGGACGCTCTGGGTTCTGCCGGAGAGGAAGGACGTGGTCCAGTCAAGGGCCTTCTCTTGGATTCCGGCTTCTAGGAGGCGTGTCTTGAGAGTGCGATGGCAGACCGTGTCGAAGGCGGCTGACAGGTCTAGGAGGATGAAGGCTGATGTTTCGCAGTTGTCTAGTAGGCGCCTGATGTCGTCTGTGGCGGCGATGAGGGCTGTCTCGGTGCTGTGGTTTCGTCTGAATCCGGATTGGGACGTGTCCAAGATGTTGTTGTCTTCCAGGTGGCGTGCCAATTGCATGTTGACGATTTTCTCGATGACCTTCGCTGGGAATGGGAGCAGAGAGATGGGCCGGAAGTTCTTGAGGTCCTTGGGGTCCGCCTTGGGCTTCTTGAGGAGGGCGTTGATTTTGGCGTGCTTCCAGCTTTCCGGGAATGTCGCTGTTTCGAAGGAGATGTTGATGACCTTCCGTAGTTGGGGCGCGATGGCTGCGTCGGCTTTGTTGAAAATGTGGTGTGGGCACGGGTCTGACAGAGATCCTGAGTGTATGGAGTTCATGGCCTTGCGTGTCTCGTCGTCATTGACGTTAGCCCAGGAGGTCAGGCGGTTGGCACTGGTGGTGTTCGCAGGGGAGGTGTAGTCGGGGCGGTTGTGGTGTTGAAGCTGTCGTGGATGTCAGCAATCTTGTGGTGGAAGAAGATGGCGAGTGAGTCGCACAGTTCTTGTGAGGGCGGGATGTCGTTGGTGTTGGCGCTGGGGTTGGAGAGTTCCTTTACGATGCTGAAGAGCTCTTTGCTGTCGTGTGCATTGTTGTCCAGGCGGTCTTTAAAGGAGGATCTCTTGGCTAATCTGATGAGGTGGTGATGTCTGCGGTTGGCGTCCTTGTGAGCTGTGTGGTTGTCCGGTGTGCGTTTGTGGAGCCATATCTTCTCCAGTTTCCGGCATGTGCGTTTGGAGGTCTGGAGTTCATCGGTGAACCAGGTGGCTCTCTTGCTGGCGTGGCTGTTGCAGGGTTTCTTGAGCGGGGCGAGGGTGTTGGTGTAGTCGTCTATCCACTGTCTGAGGTTGCGGGCTGCGGCGTCTGGGTTGATGGGGTCGGTGGGTGGGTTCTGGGTGAGGGTGGCGGTCAGCTGGTCTTCGGTGACTTTGCTCCAGCAGCGGCGAGGCAGCTGTTGGGTGCGGTGGTGCGTGGTTGGTTTCTTGAACGTGAAATGGATGCAGTGGTGGTCGGTCCAGTGGAGTTCGGTGGTATGGTCGAAGGCGACGTGGGTGCTTGTGGAGAAGACGGGGTCCAGCGTGTGGCCGGCGGCATGGGTGGGTGCAGTGACGAGTTGTCTGAGGCCAAGGTTGGCGAGGATGTCGATCAGGGTGGCGGAGTTGGCGTTGTTGTTGTTCTCGAGGTGGAAGTTCAGCTCCCCAAGGAGGATGTAGTCCATGGCGGCGAGTGCGTGGGAGCTGGCGAGGTCGGCGATGGCGTCGCTGAACTGAGCCCGGGGTCCGGGGTGTCTGTAGATGAGTGTTCATCTGAGGGTGATGTTGGGGTCGATGTGGATCCGGAAGTGCAGGTGTTCGGCGGTGTTGAGGGTGTCGTCTGCGTGGGTGGCGACCTTGAGGGTGGACTTCTGGACAATGGCTATTCCTCCTCCAATTCCGTTGGCGCGATCCCTGCGGGTGATTTTGTAGCCGTCCGGGTTGGCTATGGCGATGTCGGGCGCCGAGGAGTCATTTCACCAGGTCTCGGTCAGGAAGGCCACGTCTGGGGCGGAGGTGTCGAGCAGATCCCAGAGCTCGACGGCATGTTTGTGTGCGGAACGGGTGTTAAGAAGTATGCAGCGGAGGTGGTTGGGTCCAGTCCTTGGAGGTTTGGTGGCTCTGTCGCAGGTGAAGCTTCAGGTGCGGCAGGAGAAGGGTCCGTGGGTCCGTTTCAGGGCAGCCCGGAAGCAGGTGTGGTTTCGGCCGGCGTTGAGTGCGTGGAGGGTGCTGGCGTCGTAGTGGATTCTGGTGTTGTGGCGTTCGTGGGGTCCAGGGGTTCTGGTGCTGGGCGCGCTCCAGGCACGGACGGGCGCAGACGGGCTTGCCTTAGGCACGCCCTGAGTGCTTCCTGTGCTTCTAGCAGAGGAGAAGAGGCGTGAGGTGGCAGGAGAGGCGTGCGGCGGAGAAGGTAAGTTTTTTATTTTTGTTTAATTCCCCCTGCCCCTCACCCCCTCTGCGGCCCACCATCCCCGTTGCGAGCGAGCCACCACTGAAGAGAATACTAATAGAATATTTACTGTCTATTTATAGCAGTCCATTCGTTCAATTGAAGTGAGGCAAGATTACAGCCCTCAGATGCATTTCATTATGGTTTGTACTCTGTACTGTGCAAAGTCCTTTGCTTATAGGCGCTAATGCTGGTGGAAAGAATGGTTCTGCCTCATTTTTTGCATTATTGACATTTTAGGATTCTGAGGCACAGACTGAAACAGTCAGAAGCAGGTTTCAGTCTATGTTAAATCTACATTGTATAATTTGAACTATTTGAACTATTTAAAAAATAGACGATGTCTGACTTTCCTGGTAAATATTAACACAACATATTGTATAAACACTTGATGGGGTAGTTTTGTAGCACTGTTGTCTAAAGGAGGTTGAGACAGGTTTTGTCGTTTAGAAATAATATTAATATTAATACTCATATGGTGCGTTTTGTAAAGTGGTTGCTATGCAGATTTTGCTCCCTGTGTTGCGCAGTGTCTGTTTTTTTGTCATAACCTGGATCGCGTTTTAAATTTCCCAGAGGACCTTTTGCTCCTCCTCAAAAAACAACTTGCCATCTCTAAGTACAGAAATGGCCGCCAAGAATTGGTGCCACTTGGTGCCATTGACACTAGAAGTAGGGGTGCATGGGGTGCTGTAGCAACCCCAAAATACCCTGCTGAAGTCCCAAATTGAATGAGCAAGAAAGATGTCTTTACATTTTGTTTTTTATCTTGTCATGTTTGCTTTATGTTTAAAGACAGCGGTTCAATGTCAGCCTGAGTCTTCTGACAAATTGTTGCTTATTCTTTTAACATTGAGAATGGTGTTTACTTTTCTTTCTCTGACTGCAAAGTTAGTGGATTTTGTAAAGTGAACTATCTGACAATCTTACTGGTGTACAGAGAGTGTTGCAAGCAAATGCTGTAGGATGTAATTTTTTTTCTACCAAACAAATGTAAAAAAACTGTAGGAATATTCAAAAATATATCAGCAGGTGGGAAGGCACAAATTATGATTTTTTTGTAACTCTTAAGTGTAATGGAAACAAAGATTTTATTATGATCAAAACACATTAAGAAACTTTACTTGGTGATGTGCAAAT
Source organism: Triturus cristatus (assembly GCF_964204655.1). Lineage (NCBI taxonomy): Eukaryota > Metazoa > Chordata > Amphibia > Caudata > Salamandridae > Triturus > Triturus cristatus. Next base: position 469,419,313 of record NC_140590.1, on the reverse strand, counting down.
GATAAATATTTGCTGAAACCAGATTTCCACATTTTATTTGTGTGCTATATAGGTTTATCAGTAAAACTGCATGTCAGTACGGATTTTGTGACAATTTCAATGGAAATGTGCTGCCTGTAAATGAGGGTGTGTAACCACACAATGCTCAAGTAATGCATTTGCGACAATGTTCTCCAAAATTCACCACTGGCTACAATCACACCCTTACCACTCTCCTGCTGATTGGATGTGGTTCATTTACTATACTTGTTTTCTTTGTGTGACACTTGGATTTTTCTCAATCACCATGACTTCAGTGGGCCACTGGATGAACGTTCTGGCTAAACCTATTCTATCAACCCTCAATTGCAGACCAGTCATTCTTCCAGTGTTGTTAGATATGTTGTACCTGCTGTATTCTTCTGTGTATATAAGGGAAGTAGCAAGATGGCAGTGCAAAGGCAGGACATGCACTCAATATTCCTTCACATGCCCCTGGATGGATTCCAGGCCACAGGCTAGCCTTTGCATATGAGTGTAAATATTAAAGAATTCATTTCCCACTGGTATAGTCTCACATACCAGCTGCACTCGCTGCTGACACTGAGGTACCTCACTCAAGGGTCAAGAGGAAGTTTGTGGTTGGTCCCTAGCACGACTCTGATAAAACCAATACAAACTGTATTGTCTGCATGAAACACCACAAAGACCAAAACAATTCACAAGAACACTCTAGATAGTAATACTAATCTACACCAGGCTGAGTGAAGGTCTCTGACACTGTCTCTGATGCCCAAAATACACCATCATTCACCCTAGTGCTCAGGAGTTACCACAAGTTATCAAATACAGGAGTATCCTTTAACACAAGCAGTAAACTTAGGTATCTACATATTTTTCGGCACAACGGGCCATTAGGTTGACTTTAAATGTTTGCATATTTTTGTAGTAACCAGTATTCAAACCGAAATTATTTAGTTATATTTAACAGCATGATCAAAACTATGAATCAACTGTTGAGACAAGCATGTCTTTACATGAATACTGCATATAACAGAAAGAGCGCTGTAAACAGAACAGTGCTCAAATCGATGTAGTACATTCAAAGGTTTAAAACAGCCCACATACAATAGCACAAAACATGGAGTGTTGAGACAGTAATTATTGGATGCCTAATATACAGTACAAAATGTTTTTGATCAAATCAGTAGTCCAGTTGCTCAATAATCCACCTTGAATAGTTGATGTTTCAACACTCAGGGGCATATCAGCAACACCCGGCGATAATTATCGCTCAGCGCTCTTAGCGTGAGGATAATTATCGCCGGGTAACGTGGATTTTCATCGCTGAGATAGCGTGCTATTAGCAACGCTTATCTCCTCAGTGATAAAAATCCTCACGCTAACTGCCTAACGTGAGATTATCGCTGGAAACCCAGCGATAATCTCACGCAATGTGGCGTTACCTTGTTGATAGGGACTCACAAACTTAGCCATGATATCCACCTACCATAGGATATCATGGCTAAGAAAGTCCTGAAGCAGGTGTAAGGAAAGGAGCGATAACAGGGGTTATCGCTACTTTTCCTGACGCTATGCTTCATAGCGTGGGGCTTGATGATAGGAGAAATGTCACTTAGCGACATTTCTCCTGTCATGTTAGGTCAGGAACGCCCACTTTGCATCTCATTAGAGATGCAAAGCTGGGCGTTAGGAATCCCCATGCTACAGCAAGGTTTCACGCGTTAGCGTGGCCTTGCTAATTAGGCGATAAAATTATCGCCGCTTTTCGGCCGAAAACGGCCGCAAAAGCGGCGATAATTTTTTAGCGCCCGCTTGTAAATATGCCCCAAAGTGGTCTAATCTTCACTGGATCATCATCAGAATAAACGTAAACATTCAAAGTATATCTGCCGTCCATTGGCGGCTCGCATAGGGCGTGCTGCAGGGCGGTGGGCGGAAGGTAGTAAACTCGGACATACGACGGAACGGAGGAAAGTAATTATTACGTTCCTCCGTTCCGTCGTATGTCCGAGTTTACTACCCCTTCACCCTGCCCCTCCCCCGCCCCGCCTCACTGCCCCGCAGCACACCCTATGCGAGCCACCACTGCTGCCGTCATCAAGGAAAAACTCACTCAAGGGTTTAGCTGAAACAGACAACTTAATGGTCTGAGTGTAGGGCCTAAGCAGAAAGACAATTACGTTTATCCACAATTGTCTTTTAGGGGTGAGCTTGACTTGTTCCAGGAAATTGTCGGTGATATGATAGAAATACAGGAGAGGTAATATGCTTGAATACAAGGATGCATCAGCCATAGATAAGAGTACACCCACCACAGAGAATAAATGTTAGCAAAGCCACTAGTTCTGACTTTAATGTGACAACGCTGACAAACGCAGTCATGCAGATATGTATCTTAATGTGATATCACCTTAAAACCAGTCCTATTGGCTTTGCCAGTGTTTGGCAGAGGTGATGATGGTAGTGGTAGATGTGCTAGTGGTATTATTGGTGAAGGTATTGGTGGTGGTTATGTTGAGGGTAGTGGTAGTCGTGGCACTGGTATTATGGTTTTGGTATTGGTGATATTAGTGGTGATGATTGTGTAGTACTGGTGGAGATGGTAGTGGTGCTGCTCGTGGTATAGGTGGTGGTATTAGTATTGATTCTACGGGTGTTGTTGTTGATGTGTGGTCCTGGTGGTAGTGGCAGTGTGATATCAATGTTGGTGTTGTCAATGGTTAAGTGGTATTGAGGATGGTGTGGTATTGTTGCATTGATGGTTATGGGATTGTGATGATGTGCAACTGGTGGTGTTAGTACGGGTGGTGTTGATATTGGTGGCCTTGTTAATGATGGTATTCGTGGTGGTGTTGGTGGTGGTATTGTTTTTAAGGTAATAGCATTGGTGGCACTGTTAGTAGTGGTGCTAGTGGTGGTATTGGTGGCAATCATGGTGATAGTAATAATGGTGATTCTGATGGTGGTGTAGTGTTGGTATTAGTAGTATGGTAACAGTGGTGCTGTGGAATTGGTAATGGTGTGGAATTGGTGGTATTGGTGATGATGTGTTGATGGTACTGGTGTGTTACATGTATTCTCCCTTTAATGTTATTATAATGCCATTGTATTTTCTTCATTATTAAGCCAAGCGCACAATTCATTATTTGTGCCTCTCTTCCAACTCGAGACATCTGCTTGTGCCATGCTCTTTACTTACTTTCGGTTGTTTATCCCGCATCTCTAAAAACTGCATATTTGTGTCAATTAGGTTTGGATGCTGTGTCTGCAACATGTTCAACTAAAGCTCTTTCTTTTATCGACTGCCGTGAACTTCTCTCTCATTCAAAATGACATGTTGGAGATATTTGTGGTGGTCTTATTGGTATTGGTGGCATTAGTGATTGTGTGGTACTGGTGGTGCTGTGCTATCGACGCTGGTGGTATTGGTGGTGGTGTAGTAATGGTGGTAGTATGATATTAATGGTATTGGTAGTTATCACACTGGTTGTGGTGTGCTGTTGGTGATGTGGTATTTATAGTGGTGTGGAACTGGTGAAGATGTGGAATTGGTGGTGGTGTGGTATTGGTGGTAGTGCTATTGCTGGTGATTGCATTTTTGGTATTAGTGGTGGTTGTGTTGGATATCTGACACAACACTCTTAAGGCTCCTGAAATCTGCACATGTTTTTCTGCAAAAAAGCAAACTGCAATATTGCTCTGCAAAGCCTCAGAATATCTCCTCTATGGCAGTATAATGCTAACCTCTATCGGATGTGATTGATAGTTTATAGGTTTTCTTCATACATTGGTTCAAATGAGAATATATGTGACAGAGACCGAAACTCGGATTAGTGGTTGCACAGTTTTCTCTTTAAGAAGAGCGCATAAAGACCTTGAAAAAGATACAAGAAATGTAAACTTCCAGATGCTGAGTTAGTCATTTCTGAATCCCTGCTTAGCAGTGCCAAGAGTGAGACTGAAAACTTCAGAAGTGATAAAACAATACATGCTGTGTATATCAGGGGCAAAAACTGGAAAGGAAAATAGCAGCCAAAAACTCATTTTAGCAACAGCCTTTACTGCAATTTCAAAGCATGTTTCACAGTGGTATTTGTGATGATATTGTTGGAAGTATTGGTATCGCTGACGGCAGTGGGATTAGTTCTCGTATTGATAGTGGTAGTGTTGTAGTGATGGTGGGATTGATATTGGTGGTGGCATTGATGTTAATGGTGGTGACATTAGTGGTGGCACTTGTAATGGTATTGGTCGTAATGTGTAATTGGTGTTCATGTTGTTTTGTTGGTGGTGTGGTGTATAGCATATAGCGTTGGTGTGGTATTGGTGATTATGTGGTATTAGTGGTGCTGCAGTGTTGATGGTGCTATTGCTTTTGGTGGGTCTACTGGTGGAGTTTTGGCATTGAGACTGGTGTTATTGTTGATGCTCATGGCATTGGTGGTACTATTGGTGATACTGGTGGTGGTGATATATATAGTAGTAATATTGTGGTGGATTTGTGGTGTTATATTGTTTATGTGGCACTGGTGTTGGTGTGATATTGGTGGTGGTAGTGGTGATGGTGGTATAGGCATTGGTGGCGGTACTGGTACTATTTGTTATCATATTATTGGGAGTACTGGTTGCATACGTATTGGTTGTGGTGCTGTTACAGGTAGGAGTTAAAAAATATACTTAACTGTTTTGGGATGATTTGTTGGTGAATGTTCCACTACTTTTTAAAATTGGGCCAGTGATAAATGGACACTTCTCACAACCACAAATATAATAAGTCTTTGGAATCATATTTGGTGGCCCTCCTTTTTGGGTCCTTGTCCAAAGCCCTTTAACACAGTAATGAATCTTAGTATCTATTTAGATGATGCAATTATTATTCAATAGCAAGCCACTAAAATAACCAATAACTGCTTTTTTCATCTAAAGACCGTAAACACATTTCTTCCATTTCTGGACTCCCTTCTTCATGTATATGCCATTAATGTCCTGGTATAGTCTAAACTGGATTAAAGCAATACATCTGGGGACTCCAGTTAACATTCTTCAATATATTCAGTTTGTGCTAAATGCTGCCGCCCATCTGATAGAAGGGTGTTTAAGCCACCAGCACATCACCACTATTTTGAGATCTCTGCATTGGCTGCCTATCCATAACAGAGCACTTTTCAAATCAATGACAATTGTCCATAGAGCTGTGATCAAAATACCCCAGCCATCCTAGCCTCCAAATTCTGGTGGTATTATCCACTGAGAAGTCTCAGATAAGCAGACCAACTTATCCTGCCAATGTGAAAAATCAGGCTCTAAACTATGAGCAATAGAGCATTTTTAGACGCAGCACTTAAGATTTGGAACTCTTTGCCATTGGCCCTCTGTTCCAAATCCTGCCTTCTTCAGTTAAACAAATGCTGAATGGCAAATACATTGATGAAGCATATTCATGATGTTTTCTGCCTATCCATTTAACCTGAGTTCCTATCACTTTTAGCTATAGTCAGTGCTTAATTCTGCCGGTGCTTGAGGATGTTTGCCACCGGCATTTAATTCTTAACATCAGCACTTATTTATGATAGTCTACCACATATTGGCTCTACCTGTATTTTTTTAGTAGAGTATATCAGCAGATTATTTAATAATTTAATTGAATCTTACAAAAAAAATAATACTAGCCCATCCAAGCCATTCTTACAGTTGCGGGTGGCATATTCTTAAGAGTGTGATGGTTTGTTCGTAGCTTTTGCACTGGCATTTGGCAACACTGGCAGGGCAGTGGGAGGCATAGGCTGCAGTGGGCTCCTGAGAAATGCCTTGAGTCCAGGCACTTATTATTTTTGTTTACAAATTAAGCACTACTAAAGTTATGAAGTTGTGTCTCTTAAGTGCCATGCAGCGCTGCGTATGTTTACTTAATAAAGACACCTACCAAAACTAAAAGAATTGAATGTGACAAAAAATCGGTAGTTCTTATATACATTCTAAATACAAAATAGTCCCTCATGCATTGCAATGCAATAGAAATAGATGGCAGGAAGATAAGCCCCCAAAAAAAACGACAGCATGAGGTCATAGAAAAATATTTCCCTGGGCAGAGCCAAAGCTCACTCAATGTATACATTAAAGAACAAGTACCTATTAAGACCTAAAAACAAAAACAACCCCCAAAAGAAATAGTATGGAAGGTTAGGAGTGCAGCATTCAGGCAATGTGTTTTTTTCTCTAAACATTAAAAATACTTGATTACTTCATTGGTGAGGGTCATTTTGTATTATGGAAATGTTGGAATTTGTGAAGTCAACCCGATTTCACCTGACTACTAAGGGGCCGATTCCGATCCGGGTCGGAAAGCTCTCTGACCGAGTCGGATCCGGAGTGTTTTCCGACCAAGCCGGAGTCCTGCAGTCCGACCGAGCGAGTACGATGCGACCGTATGCTGCTGTACTCGGTTCGGTTGGACTCCCATAGAAGTCAATGGGAGCCGGTCGTACGATGCGTACATGGGCTCCCATTGACTGAATGGGTACGTCTCGCACAAGGGCGCCCCCTACAGTGGGTACGCCTCGGTGCCATCCGCACCGTACATGCCTGTGTTGGGGAGACCCTTGGGTCTCCCCCTGTGTCCAAGTCGTAGGGCTGCGGGTGACAGGGGGTCCGACGCGGACCACCAAAAGCAACTTCCCGGATGTTTTGGGAGCCGGACACTCCAGCTCGCACCGGCTGTCCGACGCGTGCATAGTACTGGCTCGGTCGTAACTCGCAGCCATTGCACGACACGGTTAGCTTACGGCCGAGACGTACGGAGCGGTTCTGACCCGGGAACGATTCGGTCGGTGAATTTCACGTAGCTCGCATCGTACTTGGTCGCTCGTACAGCTGTACGAGTCAGGCGGAAAACACGCGTACGGCTCATAGTTTTTCCGGCTGGATCGCGTTCGGTGCCCTTCCGACCTGGATCGGAATCGGCCCCAAAGTGTAGAAAAAAGTTACTGTCCTGCTTCCCTGTAACCATTTCCTTCCAGGGTGTCTAGGCTCATATCTACTAGAAAATGGTGCAGCGTGGCGCCTTAAGCCATTTTGCTGTGCCAAGCTGCTTCATTAGGAAAGTGCAGGGATGTGTTGTATTTACAGCAATATGTTGCATCTCTGTGCGTTTTCTCTGCGTTGGCGCACAATTGGCTGCATAGCGGCATAGCATGCACCCTTGCACCATGGTACAAGGTAGCCTGTGTTGCACGGATGATTGTTTTTGTAAAGGAAGGGACACCTTCCTGCACAAAAAACAATCATTGATGCGATTTTCCTCCTTCTATGTCTGCTGCAAAATGCAGTACACATAGAAAGAGCAAACATTCTAGGAAAAATAAAGGTATTTCTCTTTGTTGCACCACTTTAGTGCCTCCCCTGGGTAGGCATTAGAATCTGATGCATTCCCAGGTTTCGAAAACCTTGCAAATCTGGGAATGCGTCAGGATCCATGGATGTTGCGTAGAAACACCCACAGCAACACCCATAGAATGTCCCTTTTAGGCAGAGTAATGCGTGAAAGGGGGCCATATTTACAAGACCTTGAAAAGCCATGCAGGGTGGCTTTGCATGTCCTTGTAACTATGGCTCAGCATTGTGCGCCTCTGTAGTGTAAAATAAAAGTGACTCTCCGGTGGCACAGGGGCCTTGTAAATATGCAGCCTAGTGTGCAAGGTTGCATGTCCACACACTTCCCAACTTTGCACACACCAAGTACTACCTTGAACTGGATGATGGATTTCACAGGAATTGTGTTGATATCTACGTGCATATTCCCAAGATCCCCCATTCACTAAGACTGAGGGGCATATTTACAAGCCCCTAGCACCATGGAAGAGTCATTTGTTGACACTCCAGTGCGCTGTGTGCCGCCTCATGTTTACAAGGCCACGTAAAGCCACTTTGCATGGCTTCACACGGCCTTGTAAATATTACCCTCGTTCATGCAGTATTCTCTGTTAAAGGGGCATTTTATGGGTGTTGCTGTGGGTGTACCCACACAACACCTACGGCTTTTTGACACTGCCGCAGATTTACAAGGATTGGTAAATCTGAGGCAGCGCAAAAAACTTTCAAGGGGAGGCGTTAAAGCGGCACAATGAGGAGAAATACTTTTATTTCTCTCCATTTTTTAGGTCGAGCCTAGTGCAGCGCGCATGCACTGCCCTATGGGAGGCTTCTTGTGAGCACTCCAAACTTCCCCTAAAATTGTCCGTGTGATTTTGGTAACTCCCACAGATTTCATTGGCCATTGCGTATGTCTTTCAAAAATGAAAGCACGCAATTGGCCAAAGGCGTGTGTTTGTCCCACCTTTTGTCTAAATGTTCACTCCCATAGCGTTTTGGTGTCGGGAGCGAGCAACACTTTCCTTACTGTTGCCCTCACTGGAGTGGGAATAGTAATTTTTACCCCTGCACTATCCAACACTTACCTTACTGTTGCAGTCACTGGAGTGGGAATAGTAATATTTACCACTACACTAGCCAACACTTACCCTACTGTTGCCCTAAAAGTATTATGCATTGTAATGGTATGCATTTTTAGTTGTATGCGTTGTAAAGATATGCGTTTTAATGGTAGTTTTTTTAAATGCGTTGTAATGGCAAGCGTTGTAAAATCATGCGATGTAAAGGTAGTTGCGATGTAAAGACTGTTGTAAAAGCATGCGTTGTAATTGCTTGTGTTGTAACGTCATATATTCTAATTACTTTGTAATACCAATTTGGGAAGTAACAGGTGTTTCTACTCCAATCTGCATTACAAGTAATACAGTAATTTTGCATGTGGTGTTACTGCACTGGATTTGCGGTGGACCTAGTAAGATTTAAATTGCAAAACTGCTGTGGAAATCTGTGGAGACTGTCCAGCCAAGACTGATTGCTCTGGAGATGCCTCATTCTTTGGGGAAACTAAGAATACCAAGGCGCTTCTTCCCACCAAAATTACTAATTACCACAACATTGGTGATTTGACAAGTGAAATTACTGCATTAGAATTCCCAATGTGCTTAGGGGCAAATTTTATGAAAATGTAACGCAGAACAGCGCAGCAAGTCACCTTGCTGCGCTGCCCTGCACCACAGGGAAAGGGCAGGGAAACACAGTATTTGTCCAATATGGCGCATTCCTGTCCTCTTCTCTTACGCTGGTGCCATTTTGGCAGCCTAGGCCAGCGCAGGCACCTGTCATAATTGTGTTGTAGGCTGGACAATCCTGAGAGGTTTTTTTCCTCTTTCTATGTCTGCTGCAGAATGCAGCACGCTTAGAAAATGGAAAAAACGAGGAGAAATAAAAATATTCCTCTCTTGGGGAGGGACATTTTTTGGTGCATTCCTAGGTTTGGTAAATCTGGGAATGTGTCAAAGACACCCAAGCAACGCCCATGGGACGCCTCCCTGGCACAGGGTCATACAATGCAGTGACTTGCCCTGCATTGCTTTACTCCATGGGGCAGATTTATAATAACTGGCGCATCCCTGCATATCAGCAGGGATGCGCCAGTTATTGTGCGCCACAGCTCCGCCACCATGGATGCGCCGCATTTACAATGCGGCGCACCATGGGGCAAAAACGGCACAGATGCGTGACGCATCTGTGCCGTAAAAGTGGCGCATTGCTGGAGTTGCGTCGCAAGCACGACGCAGCTCCAGCAATGCTTTGGGGGGACCTATCTTCACAATGCTGCGTCAATCCTTACGCCTGCTTCAAGCAGGCGCAGGGTTTTGACGCAGCATGGGCTCAAAAGTGACTGAGTGAAATCTTGTAGATTTCACTCAGCCACTTTTAGGAGGCGTTCCTGCGACGGAACGCCCCCCCTGCACAGGTACGCCTACTGCTGGCGCAGGGCTTTACAACGTGACGCATCTCCCAGATGCGTCACGTTGTAAATACCCCGCAGCATGGCGCAGAATTTGCGCCGCCGCTGCGTCACTAAAGTGACGCAACGGCGGTGCAAATGAGGCGCAAGGGCCTCATAAATCTGCCCCCATATTTTTTAAGACATTCAAAGCCACGCAAAGTGGCTTTGCGTGGGTACAAAAACATGACTTAAGGTTTGCGTCGCTCTTGCGCCACAGAGAGTGGTGCAAGAGCGATGCAAACCGGGTCATCAGTATGACCCTTAGAATGACGGCCGCAGTGTCCGAATATAGATGCTCATACGTGAAAGCCTTTTCTCCCCCTACACTTCCTGTTCACGGAGTGCAGCAGGCCCTGCCTCCATTAGAAGAGCTGAGCGCGTGCTCTCGTGGTTAGCAAAAGAAAATCCTGGCATCAAGAAAATCATTAAAGTGTTAATCCTCGCCGAAGGAGCTGTCATCTATCGATCCTCCATCATGTCAGAGCCGAGAAGCGATGAAAGAGCCAAGGCCGTGCGGCTTTAAGAGAACTCCTGCCTGCTTCGTGCAGTAACTGGAAAAGCTGCGATAAGGACATAGAAAGTCATCCAAGTTTCCAGACTCTTAAACTTCTAGTGATAGCGCGAGCGCGTGACCAGGATCTTACAAAGAGCGCGAGCCGTGCCAGCTTCGATAAGGCTGGTAATCGCTTCATCGAGATAGCGCCAGGCGAGCATGCGATTCAACTGACGCGGTTGTAGGCCTCAAGGTCGCGAGCAAGGGTGAATAGCTTTAAATGGTTTGTAGAACACGCCATGTATGTGCTTGCTTGTTCATGTGGGTATTCCACAGCATTCCTTTCCAAGGGTTTCGGTAGAAGGGGGTGCATGCATTATAGGTTATTGCATCAGTGACCTGGAGCCATACTGCCCAGTTCACCAAAGCACCAAAGGATTCGCCTGTGGAAATGACGACGTTTAATTTATGTCTGTGCATGATGCAGACTATGTTATGTTTATGGATGTCATTTAGGAGTCGCCAGGGGTCGCAGCTGCGACCCCTGGCTTGCCCCTTGAGATCTCTAGCATTACCATGGCAACCCCTGCCCTCAGAGGTGACAAAATCAGTGACAGGAACACTGGGGCTGGTCGTCCTTATGGACATCAATTGGGGCTCCACTTTCCTTATTGTCTGCCCTTTTTTGTTACTTTAATAGTGAATAATGGTGTATTATTCACTATTAGAGTAATAAAAAACGATGTTCAGTTAGCTAGAAGATGACTCTCCTTGTCAGGTGAGGTAAGTAAAAAATGATTTTAAATGTATACTGTTTGCATGCTTGCAGGTGAGATTGTGTTAATCTATGAGGCAGTGTGTGTGTGTGTATTTGTAATCATGTGTGTGTGTGTGAGTGAAAGTAAACGTTAAATGGCATGTGATGTCACATCCCCTACCCCTGGCATTGTGGTGAATTGCCGTCCATCGTTATGTTGCTTGTTTATTGTAAAGAGAGCTTTTTGGCCTTGTGGATGGTCATGGATTTGAGAGGTAAGCATCACACTGGGAATACTCATCTGCTTCTGTGTTGGACTATATAGTTGGATCGGAAGGTGATGGGGGTGGTAGTAGTCGTGCTAGGTTAGCAAAGACACAAATGGGAATTGGCTTTGGGTTGTGACAGTATTTTTCCCCAATCTCTACTTGTCTCTCTGTGAACAGCTTACTTCCCATCCAATGCATGTCTCCGTGTCCCAGTATTCATGTTTCTCTTCTTCAGTGTGTCGTTCACTGTTTCAATGTGTGTCTCACTCTCAGAATGTTCTTAATTCCCTGTCCTAGGGTAATGTTCCAGTGTACAATTCTCACTGCCTTATTGTCTTTGTGTAAGTTTTTTCCCAATATCCTTGAAGTCAGAGGGACCACTGAGTAATGGCAAAGAGTAGATTAAAGGGCTCTCTGCAAATCCCAGATGCAATGTACTCAGGCTGCGATGAAAATGTGTCTCATAGGCGTTCTTAACTCTACGGGGTCACTTGGTTGAGCAGTGATTGAGTAGCTGAAAGGAGGGAGTGTGAAAGCTATAAATCGATATGTAGATCGTTTAGCCACAATAAAGATGTAGGGTCTAGTCAGGGTTTTTAATTTGTGTAAAAAGTACAAGACTTTAAACTGTGCCACTAGAACTAAGCTGCACCTCACTGATAAGCCCCATTCAGGGTGAAACCGGTCTTGGGTTGCATGGGTTCTGGTTCGGGGGGACCTTGCCTAACAGTTCCGACTGGACTGTTCCTGATGGAGGAGGGTCAAGACTGATTTGCATAGGGCTGAGTTCAAACTCAGGTGACATGGTGGGCAATGAATGATGGGTTGGAATGCTGTGCAAGTGATGGCAAGTGCTCAGACAGATTGAAAGCATTTCTCCCATCATGTTTTGTGTGTTTGATATAATGCCCTAAGAGGCAAGGTTATGCCCAGTTGTGGGTCCCATGCTTACTGCTCCACTGGAACCAAGCTACACCCAACTGACATGCCCCAACCAGGGCAAAAACTGTCTTGGGTTTCATGTGTTCCAGTTTAGGGAGGACTTGGCCAGGCAGTTTGGCTGGACTGTTCCCATTGGAGCAGAATCAAACCTGATTTGCATGTGGGTGGGTGCAAACTGAAGTGGCATGGCGAGTAAAAGAATGATGGGCTGGAATTCCTAGTGGTTAGATACATTGCAGGCATTCCTCCCATCACCTGGTGTATGTGTTTGATTTAATGCCCTAAGTTGCAAAGGTATGTCCAGCTGTGGGTTCCATGCTCACTGCACCATCAGAATCACCCAACTAATGATCCTCAATCCGGGTGAAATCAGTCATGGGTTGCTTGGGTTCCGGTTCATGCAAGACGTGGACTGGCTGTTCTGGCTAGCTTAGGCTGTTCCTATTGGTGCAGGGCAAGACTGATTTGCATGGCTGGGTTTAAAACTAAGGTGACATCATGGCCAATAGAGCAATGGGCTGGAATGCTACCCTGAGCAATTGCCAGAGATGAGACTTATTGCAAGCTTTCATCCCATCACCTTTTGTGTGTTTAACCATAGTTCAGAGCAGACCACCGCAGATATTGCAAAAACAGGCCGAAAAGTTACTCCGAGCTGCAATTTTATGATATTTATTATTGTCCCTGAAAAAGGTTAGCGAACCAATGATCAAATACCACAATTGCAGACACAAACCATTGTTACATTATTTTCCAACTTGAAAACAGGAGGCAGACTGGATTTGGATGCTGACCTCACTTCATCTGCCATTTCTACCCAGTCCTTAAATTGCTGTGATAAAATTCACAAAATCATCTTTGTTTGGTGGCATGAACAAGGAAGTGGAACAAAGAGGTAGTTCCCTCTTTAACTTGGGAGTTCAGCCTAATAAATAAATGCAAGAATTGTGTTTCCTAAATATTTAAATAGACCCACCTTTATTTAAAGAGAGTACAATTGAAATCAGCAAGTACATCCTTGCCTCCCTCTGGGCACTTACCGTTCCATATATTTGTCCCTTGATATTTTTATAACAATCATTTATGCCCTCAATATTCAGGATTGGATATTCCCAGCCACAGTCGTGCTGGCCACCATCCTTGTGGTCAATTATGGGGGTGTCGCAATTGTGATATGCCTAATAAATACTAATTAGACAGATTGTTCTGAGACCCCCTGCGATTCGGTATTTTGGGAACTGACCTTTATGTGCGTAGGTCGGTTCGCAAAATCAGATTTCATTCTCAAAAAGTAATGTAATCCTTGTACATGACACTCCAAGTCTCCCTCTGCCAAGAACCGGAAATATATAAGAAATGGCATGCAATTGTTAAAATGTGAAATGCAACGTCATTGTGTAATGCACAATCGGTGTGCAGCACAGAGTACGTTTTGGAGGGTACAGGTTTGCAGCAGCTGATGATGGGGGAAGCAAAACGAATGAAATGCAGCTCAAGCAAGAGCCCTAACAAGATGAAGTGCGAGGACTAAATATGAAAAGCTAAATCACAGTCTGGCATGTTATGCAAACCGGCTACAAATTATTAAAAGATGTTTCTTTATCCCTGACCCTGAAGCCGAGAGAATGGGACTTTCCACTAATCCCGGCAGAATCTCCCGAGTCCCTGAAGAAGGAGGATGTGATACTCTTGGAAAGAACGGATCTGACCCAGCAAAAACCTCAACCACGGGACTTTTAGGCTTTGTAAATCGAGATGAGTGTCTGAGCTTCTAGCTTGAATACAGCTATAAACTCTTCAATGTCCTGTGCATCTGTTTAATGGAGGTGCTTATATGGACCTAAGGTAACATCTTTTGGAGGCGTCAGAATAATTCGCGAAAATGCGACTATATAAAAACTCAAAAGTACAAATGTGGGTTTGAGCACAGAGCTAAGTATAAAGGGCTGCAATAAATAGAGTTTGTTTTGTGTTCTTCAGGATGCACTCGTGCGTCCAAAAACATAATTGCAGGGGCCTAAAATATTCGCAGGGATCCCACAGCCTCTTTCCACCTCCACTGGAGGAATGTTTTCCCGCTGCTTTAGTGGCGAATTTTGGAACTCGGGGGCTTGCGTTTTTATCCCGACGCTGGCACTAACCGTGTGACCAGCGTCATGATTGGTCTGAGCATCCTGTTTGGAAACTCAGGCAGTGCCTGGGGACGCTGGGCATGTTCTCCACAGAGCTGGGCAACACAGCCCAATGGAGAACATGCCAAGTGCGCATGCCAGTGTAGCCGCCCTAGAGGGCCAGCCAAACTGTCATGTGCACTTAGAGGAGTGCAAACCACCCTTCTCTGCTCTGGCATCATGGAGTCAGTCCGCCCCACTCCCACATAGAAAAAGAAAATGATAATAACATCATGTTATTATCATTTTCTTTTTTGCACTGCTGAAATAGCAGTGGGGCACGCTTCTCTACCTTAGAGGAGGATCCGCCACTGACAGCTTACAACTCGGTGGGGTCTGCAGACACTTGCAAGTCCAGGCAGGTTTTGAGTGCCTTTTGGAATTCTGGTAGAGAGTTGGTGGTCCGGAGATGAAGGGGAAGGCTGTTCCAGGTCTTTGTGGTGAGGTGGGAGAAAGAGCGTCCTCCACCTCTGCTTCTGTGGATGCAGGGCATGTGAGCGAGTGAGTGGGAGGCGGAGCGCAGTCTTCTGGGTCGTTGGAAGATGTTGAGGCAATGGTTGATGAAGCAGGTCCTTGGTTGTGAAGGGCTTTGTGTGCATGGGTTAGCAGCTAAAATTGGCATCTCTTCTGTAAAGGGAGCCAGTGGATTTGTCTGAGGTAAAGTGTGATGTGTGTTTGTCATGAGAGATTGAGGATGAGCCTGCCTACACTTTTTTGCATGGTTTGAAGTCTCTGTAGGGAATGTGCAGCAATTACTGCTTAGAGAGTTTTGCCGTAGTCCAGTTGGTCTGGTGAGGAGAGCATACGTCACGGTGCAAAAAGAACAGATGATGGATGGAATGCTGCACAATGCAAACATTCGCCCTCAATCACAGATCTGGGTTTAATCCATCGTTGTTTTGCTCACCACGCCACCCCAGTTTGGACCCAGCCATATCTAAATCAGTCTTGACCCTGCTCCTCATGGGATCAGTCCAGCCTGAACTGCCAAGCCAGGTCCTTCCTGGACTGGAAACAAGCATTCTGGGACCAGTTTAAGGGATATCACCCTACATCAGCATGGCTAGCTTGAATCCAGTGGCACAGTGAGCACAGCACCCATGTATAGGCATACCCTTCCCACTTAGGGCGACAAAAGCAAAAATAACAGATTATGGACAGAATGCTGAACAATACAACATTCACCCCCTCCTACCCCCAGTCACAGATCTGGATTTAATCCATTATTTTTCTGCTTAGAGATTGTTGCCGTAGTCCAGTTGGTCTGGTGAGGAGAGCATACGTCACGGTGCAAAAAGAACAGATGATGGATGGAATGCTGCACAATGCAAACATTCACCCTCAATCACAGATCTGGGTTTAATCCATCGTTGTTTTGCTCACCACGCCACCCCAGTTTGGACCCAGCCATATCTAAATCAGTCTTGACCCTGATCCTCATGGGATCCTTCCAGCCTGAACTTCCAAGCCAGGTCCTTCCTTGACTGGAAACAAGCATCCTGGGACCAGTTTAAAGGATATCACCCCCACATTAGCATGGCTAGCTTGAATCCAGTGGCACAGTGAGCACAGGACCCATGTATAGCCACACCCTTCCCACTTAGGGCGACAAAAGCAAAAATAACAGATTATGGACAGAATGCTGAACAATACAACATTCACCCCCCCAGTCACAGATCTGGGTTGAATCCATTATTTTTTTGCTCACCACGCCACGTCAGTTTGGACTCAACCATATGCAAATCAGTCTTAACCCTGCTGCTCATGGGACAGCCCAGACCGAACTGCAAAGCCAGGTCCTCCCTGGACTGGAAACAAGCATCCTGGAACCTGTTTCAGGGTATCACCCCTCATTAGCGAGACTAGCTTGAATCCAGTGGCACAGTGAGCACGGGTATGAGCTGAAATTTCAAAATTGCATCATAGGGAACTCTTTGAAATCAAATTCTTTTTTTCACTGCCAACCCCCTCATTCATTGGCTTTAGGAGTTCTAAGGTCTACACTGCTATTTTCATCACTAGTACCAGGCTCCATAACGGAGGGACCCCTTTGGCAAAAGGTTTGAGGAATTTGGGGGAAACAGAAATCTCTGAACAGTTTGTGGTATCCTTCTGCCCAATTTGCCTTGCTTAATGATAGACCTGACTTGTTTATATGTGTAGCTGCAGGTGGACTACTCACAGACACAAAGAATCTCAAGATACCACATTTAAACAAGCTGTCAAAAAGTCATACACCTACTCAACCACCACCTAGATACCCCATAGTCAGGAATGAAGTCTGTTTTGGAACCATTGTCAAAAGCTTGTGATTAGTTTCTAGGGCTACTGCTTTCAACTTTGCTATCCTATTTGAAGGACACCAAGGATGTTTTGAATTTACTTTCTGATTTACTATTTGACCATGATAGTGAATTAATGTTGGTTCTAGACATTGAGTCACTATATACTATTATCTCCCAGGAGGAAACATTGCAAGTTATTGAGCCCATTTTCACTAGCCTACAAAGGCGGTTACATGACACCAATTATTATGGAATGTGCTTGCCTAGCACTCACTAAGAACTACTTTGAGTTTGAAGGAGTTACATTTTGTTAAATTCACAGCTCATCCATGGGCAGAACTTTTGCCCCAGATTATCTCTTTGTCCATAATTTTGAAATTGAACATATACTTACTGAGAAGAACTTTACTCTGGGAAAACCTATGAATGTTGCCCAGATATATTGATGACTTTTCAGTCATTTGGAAACTCAGGTACTGCCCATACAATTTGTCAATTGGACTAATACTCACAATCCATATCTTACATTCATTCACACAATTAGCAATAGTAAATTAGCCTTTTTAGACCTGAAAAGTTCACAGAAGAGCGGTCCTCTAAATACAGTCGTCTAGCAGAAACAAATGATAGAAAAAGTTTATTAGTTCACAACAGTTTTCATAAGTTGGCACTTAAAGAAAATTTGACTTTCTGACAGTTCCTGATATTGAGATAGAATTTCTCCATGAGAGCAGATTTTGAAAACCAAACTGAACTATTATTCAACAAATTGGAAATTCATCATATTCTTTTGAAAATTATTAAGAAAGCCAAAAATATGCTCAAAATAATAATCAAGAGACCGTACACAGGTACAAAGAATGAGAGACTAACTTCTATTTTGACCTGCAAAAGGACCCAATCATTTGAAGAGAATCGGGAGTAAGAACTGGCATATTTTGAATACTGGTAAATTAACTTTGTTTTCTTTTAGAAAAAGGACTCATTTATGTGAGGCACTTGTATTACATGTCGTAAAACATCCAGCACTAAACCAGTGACTACCACACTTTGGGGTCTACCACCTGTGATTGTATATTTGCCGTGCATAAAATGTATTCTACGTCTGTTCACAAAGATGACAAAATGTCTGGACCTGGGATTTCATACGGATTTGGGATTTCATACCTCATGGCAACTCATAAAACACACCAATTGTAATTCAAAATTGTAATACACATGATCATCTGTGCATGTGGTCTAAAGTATGTGGGTATGATAACCTACAAGGTTCGCATCAGGATTAGTGAGCATCATAGTAACATTAAATGCAAGTGAAGATAAACACAGATTACAAGTCACTATATAGAGGTAGGTTACAATGAGATTGGTTTGGAATTGGTTATCTTTGAGAAACTTCCCATACTGAATAGGCGTGTTAGTCTGGCACAGATCCTGTGAAAAAGCTGAACAGAAATGGATTTACAAACCTCATACTGACATCACTAGTTTGAATGACGAAATATCATGGGTACTAATTAATATCACATAGTGTCATAATTACACCTTTGTTTATCCGTCCTGGATTCTAAGAGACATTCTATATGTAAAATCTCCACTTACAAATGTATTGAAAATTCTCGTTTTGTTTATAGAAATTGTGGTTACATAGTCCACTTATATATTCATTTTACCTACTGTGTGAGACATCACGCAGATTCAGATACAGACAGATATTTTATGCGACTTCATGACCAGTCTATATTTCAATGTAGATTTAAAAAAATATTTTTCAGTAGGGTATAATCTACTCTATGAAAGCACAAAATAGTGGGGCATACAACCCCCCTTGCATATTAAGAAAGCGATGTTTGCCCATATGTAGCTGCCAAAAAAAGGTATTATGTTAGTGCTGGAGCGGGTAGTACAAAATGTTGGATACCCCCCCATTCTGCATGTTTATATTAATTTGAATAATTAACTAATAGTAATCGTATTAATTGGTTTGCAGTGATACATTTACTAATCATACTAACGAAAGAATTACCCGTGGGAATTGCACTTTGCATGGCTATACTAATTGTAAATTAATTTAAGTACGCATATTAATAGTAGGAAATTAGAATATTGCATGTTATATGTTGCTTTGGTGATGTATTTGTGATTTGTGCTTTATTCGGTAAGTATAAACTGCGCTGAGTGTTGCTTTTGCTAGATAAATACACACACATATGGGTATCAGCAAGGGGATAACATTTTATTAGCCATTTCTATGTTTTAATTACGTTTTTGTGTTTCTTTTGCTTAAGTTGACCATTTCGGCCTAAACAAGATGGCTGAACGAGACGTTAAACGTGACTGCCCTGACAACACGAGGTTCTGGGTGAAGTGCGCATGCGTCACCGCTAGCAGCAGTGACCTGGACCTAACCCCGGGAGAACATGTACCCTTCAAGGACGCTCCGGGAACTTAGCCAATACCAAAGACAATGCTTGATTTAAAAACCGGAACCAGCAAGTATGATGAGTTCATCGTTTGGACACCCTGAGAACTTTACCTCCTAACCCCAAGTCGACCAATCAGGACTTTCTAAACCCCAATCTTGATACTTTTTGACATTATTTTCATTATAAAAGTAGGTAGGGAATTGAGCTAAATGGTCACGCTCTTCTTTGACGAACTCGATTTCCTGACGTTATGCTGACGGAGAGGACGGTGACACTGCTGGACAGCTGTTATCCTGAATCTTTGAGAGACTGAATTGCGGCCTAACTTTGCTGATTAAAATTCTACCTTGACCTGACTGACTTAGAGGACGACTTTAGCCAGAATAGGTAAATATGATGCTCTGAAATACTGATGATGATTTTCTAACATTTCTTGCAATATTTCTTAGATAAAGAATACTTGATTAATTGACAAATGTGTTGTGTCGATTATTTGAAGAAGAGTATTAAGATAAAGAAGTAATGAGTAGATAGATGAGATTAGTCACTAAAATCATAGATAACAACTAAATGATCCATCTCCAAATGAGAGGGATATCTTAGGTTTGAAGTCAATGTGTTTAGGGTAAGGTAAAGGTATTCCTTTCATGTCAGCGTTTGGAAGCTTATTTTCCCTAGGGAAGCAGACTAACGGAGTGTATGTATTGGTGTTGTGGGCCCCACCAATGAATGTATATGAGTGAATTGATGTTGAGGTATTTGGTCTGTAACGAGGGGGAGTTTGATGTTCCACGCTGAAACATTAGCACTCACAGGGCACTGCTGGGGAAAGGTCATATTACTTGAAAGTGTCCTCTGCTCTAGGCATTCTACGCCACATGCAGTGCCTGCCCCTCATTCAGAACGGGATGTTCAGTACCAATCTGAAGCTCAGCCCCACAGGGGGCACTTGGGCACGGTGCACTTGGGCCCTCTGCCATTGTGGCTCGGGACCTCTCTCTGGGGTAAACGTGCATTATTCTCTTTAAACAGATACTACGAGGTGTGCTATTATTCTTAGGTTCCTCCGTTTCTGGGGCTAGCTTTGCTGCCTACCTTAGCTTTGCTGAGTGCTGCAAGTGTTTCATGCTCGATTGCTGCGGAGGGAGGCAGACGTCTTCACTTCCTTCACTTCCGGTTTCCGGAGGGAAGGGTCTAGCGGGCAATTGGCAGTCTAGTGTTTTCACTAGTACCGCTACTTAAAGCATATGCGCACACGGACGTGCAGTGGCGCGCACAGCGGGCCCGCCAAAGGCAAACCAAAGGCAAGCCCGTCTGCGCCTTTCTGCGTCCGGACTGCGCCCAGCGTTCGGAAATCTGGCCGTTATGATATAGAAACTTCCACTATGCTTTCCTATTCTACAGAAACCTTACTTAAGATGAGAAATGGTGAGAATTACTGTTCTTGGGCTATCTTCTCCCCAGAGAGCGAGGGTAAATATTCACAATACATATGTACATTTTGTGGCTACTCTTTGTCCCCTGATGGTCATCTCTCCGGGATAAACATGGCTGATAAACCCTAATAACAACCACGCCAAATCCACTAAAGGTAAAATAGAGCGATATAGGGGTCTACTCCTAAATGCTCGCAACCTCATTAAACATAAGGTTGAATTTGCTATTCTTCTAGCGGAAGAGGAACCCGGCTGGGTCTTCATCACGGAAACTTGGGCTAATATAGCCTCAGGACCTGACCTAATCGATGCTATTCCAGCTAACTATTCTATCCAGAGGGTAGACAGAGTGGGACGTATAGGGGGAGGCTTACAATTGTTTTTAAATCACAGTTTAAATGCCTGATAGACTCTGGATTTAATCTTCATACATGTGAAGCCACTCATTTTAAACTACTGATGCCAGCAAAGTGCCCATTCGGGGGGCTGCTGATTTACAGACCCCCAGGTCCTAGATTGCCATTCCTTCATGAACTCAAAACTCTATTAGAGCCTTTTCTGGCAGAGAATTGGCTGACCATTCTGGGTGACTTTAATTTTCACCTAGACTGGGGCTACAGCAACTAGTATCTGCTCCAACTCATAAGGCGGGCCATACGCTGGATGGAATTTTTACCAATGATACAAGAATCACATATCAAAACACTATTCCTATGTGCTGGACCGACCATAGTGCTATCTCCTTTCATCTCTCCGCTCCTTTTATGGCTAGTAACACTAGAACTCATTTTCCTTTGGACAAATCAAGAAACTGGAAAGGGGTCTCGGCTGAGACGCTAGTCAATACACTCAATAGTATACCCTGTATAATCCAAGAGGATTCTAACAGTGGGGCAGAGGCCTTTGCGACTTCGCTGGAATCTGCAGCAAACATACTGGCACCCCTGAAGACTCATACCCGTAAAAAGCGCCCTCTGTCAGCACCGTGGTTTAATGACAGACTTAGGACGCTTAAACAAGCCTGCCGTCGAGCCGAAGGGCCTGGAGGAAAACCTTAGATGACCAAGAAAGAACTCGGTACAAAATAAACATCAAGGAATATAAGCTCAAATTACTGAAAGAAAAATCTAAATACTGTACTTATAAAACAGAAAACTCATCCTCCACCAAAGAACTATTTAGATTAGATCAGCTCTCAGAATCTCAATCCAGAGCAGAGTGAGAGACTTCACAAGCTTTTTGTGACCAACTAGCAACTTTTTTTCAGTCCAAAATCTTGGACATTTACACAGAGTTTGATCCTAACTCAAGGCCGTCCAGCCAACCTCTGGTCTCAGGCAGACACATGACAACTGATCAGGAGGGGTCATCTGATTTAAGCAATAAGACCTATGGTCTCTCTAAATTTTCTACGCTCTCGCCCCAAAGGGTCATACAATTTCTCTCGAAAACACATGCAGGCTCACCCCTAGAAGACTGCCCTCCAACAGTTCTTCACATGGCTGCCGATATCACAGCAGAACCTCTATGTAAACTCATGAATATTATGATCCTATCTGGATCCTATCCTCGTAGCTGGAAGCAAGCTATTATTAGGCCTCTTCTAAAAAAAAGCTAACCTAAACCCCTGGGAATGCAAGAACTATCGACCTATTTCCCTGCTTCCAGTTCCAGCTAAGATTATTGAGATGCATCTTAATAGCCAGCTGATGGAAACTGCGGAACAGCAACTCTGGCTCAATGACTCACAGTTCGGCTTCAGGAGATACCATGGAACGGAAACCGCCCTCATAACAGCTACCGACCATATTAGGAGTACTTGGATGCTAGACAGGGGGCAGTGCTGATACTCCTGGATCTGTCAGCAGCATTTGATGCCATCTCGCCTATGCTGCTGTTGGACAGACTCCAGAGTCTTGGTATCTCCCATAAAGCACTAGTCCTCTTGTCCTCATTTCTGAGTGAAAGATCTCAAAGGGTGAAATTACAGCACTTCCACTCAGAATCCTTTGTGATACCATGTGGAGTCCCGCAGGGCTCATCGCTGAGCCCCACTCTTTTCAATCTTCATGTGGCTACCTTAGTGGCCATGATTCACTCCTTTGGTCTGGAGGTGGTGTCATATTGTCATATGCTGATGAAACGCAGATCTTGGTGTCAATCCCCAAGGGCTCCAGTTCAGCATCGGAGAATATTCTCAGGTGCATGACCAAAGTGGCAGAGTGGATGTGAGATAACTTCCTGAAGCTGAATGGGGACAAGACTGAAGTTATGATTTTCGGAGCAGGGTCATCAAGCTGGAACAGCAATTGCTGGCCCCAGTCCTTAGGGTCTTGTCCTATGCCGGGCAAGAAGGCCAAGAATCTTGGCGTTCTACTGGACACGCAACTTGAACTTAATGTCCAAACGAACCGCACCATTTCTACCTGCACCTGGATTATTAAAAAAAATATTTCCTCTAATCCGACGGCCTGCACTCATACAGACAGCCCTTGCCTTAGTGATGTCCAGACTGGACAACTGTAACTCGCTTTACCTGGGCGTGAATAAGAACATGCAATATAAACTCCAGGTGATGCAGAATGCATTAGCGAGACTTGTCCTGGACATTCCTAAAAAACAGTCTGCAGGGAAGGGATTAGAAACCCTGCATTGGCTCCCCATCAATAAACGCATCGGCTTTAAATCACTCTGTATGATACACAAAGCACTTTATCTCCCCTACCCTACAAGATTAAAAACAATGTTCTGTTGGTATTCCCTGGTAGACCTCTGCGTTCATCTCTTCAGTTGCGGCTTGCGGTTCCGAGAACCAGAAGAAAGAAGTGGGGCGATTGAGCGTTCTCTGTGGCCGCAAGCAAACTCTGGCTATTCTCCGGCTGATCCCTCTGCCGGGGCAGCTGTATTGGTACCCTCGACTGGACGGCTAGTCTTTAGCACCTTGATGCCCTCAGGTGATTGTTGCGCTCTATAAATCTCAAATCAAATCAAAATCAAATTTGTAATATTCTTTTTAAAAAAATGTTTCCTGATGTGAGTTCACTATTACTGACCTACAGCATGATACAGCCTATTGGTTCATCAAATACATAACAAGACTAAGAGGACTCTAAAGCAGCAAATAGCATGTCACGTAGAACACTATAGGCCCGATTCCAATGTCCTTTGGAAAGCTTTGTGAATGACTCGACTTAGGGGAGTCCGACTGAGCAATTTGGATGCATCCAGATGCTTCCAGATATGAGTCAATCAGAATCCCATTGACTTCTATGGAAGCATGTGTTCTGAAAGAGAACACAGTCTCACATTGAAGAAAGGGGTGGCTGGGGAAAACCTTGCACCCTATGACGGGCACTCCATGGTGCCTGTCACACTGTGCATTGTTGGAAATGCGGGTCCCTTGGGTACCCCAACGGGCCCGATTTAGAGGGCCCCGGTTGAAGGGGGGCCTGCTATGGGCCCCCAAAGACCCATTCAGGCAGCCGATTTGTTCCGGAGGAACTGAATCGGAGTGGCTGTCCGAATCAGTCATTGTACTCGCTCACTTGGAAAACTGAGTCCATAGACTGTACGATTCGGCTCCGAAAGACGCGACCTGCCCGAATGCCTTTCGGCACCGATTCAGTCAGCCCTAATGGTTTCCAGGCATCGGAATCGTCATTGGGAAGTGTGTCGGATTCGGTTGTAAACAAGAGTTTCGGATCAGATTCGACAAACACAAATCCGATTCAGGGCTCTTCAGAACGATATTAGAATCGGGCCCGATGTGCCTAATGGCATGGTACACGACATAAACACACATCAAAGAAGTAGGACTCATAAAACCAGATCGCTATGATCTATTGGGTACCGGGGAGATAACCTGGGGTCTAAAACTGCCCTCACACACAGCAAGCTGTGTCATGCTTCATCATAGGGCTGCTAACACACCTCCGCGCTAGCCGCGCTGGAGGTGGAGCAATAGGGAGGCCTACACGGCGCCGGGAGGGACAATTTGTTAGCAACAACTCACCTTGATTCAAGTTTGACTATAGGGAGTTGTTCTCACTCCCCCGCCAGTTCGAGTGTTGAATTACAAAGAACTCGGTTCCCCACAGAAATCATCCTGAAAAAATTGTACGGAGTATTCCTTGAAAAGGGTTTTCTACCCTCTGCTCCTGGACCAAGGAGGTAGGGTTAGTACCCATGTGATTGTTTTTTCTTGTGAAGTCCTGAAGAAAGCCGGGGTAATAATTAAATGAATTATTTTTTGGCTGAAACATGTCGACGTTTGTTTGCAGGTCTAGTTTTTGACCGTCTTTCAATTCTGGGCAGGGAGTCCATAAGTAAAGTCAGATTGAGGACATACCTGGTCCAGTTTTATATCACGAGTTCTGCACCTTTTTTCACATTTGATCCCATTCTGAGTACTTTTTATGTGTTGTATTGTCTTCCCCCTCCCTATTGCTCCACCTCCAGCGTTGGCTAGCACTGAGGTGTGTTAGCAGCCCTATGATGAAGCATGACACAGCTTGCTGTGTGTGAGGGCAGTTTTAGACACCTGGTTATCTCCCTCGGTACCCAATAGATCATAGCGATCTAGTTTTAGGAGTCCTACTTCTTTGATGTGTGTTTAGGTCATACAGGAGGTCGAAGTGAAACATCTATTCCTCCTACCCCTTACTCTTTTTGTGTGATGATGGTAAATGACATGCCTCAAGAACCATGGAAATTATGTCTGTGGTGCAACCCTCTGACATCCACCTGCACAGTTAAATAACAATTAACTACAATCCTTTCATATCCGTGCATTACTGACAGATATGCGTGTTGGGAGTGCCCTGGTGACAAGGAATGTGTTGTAACCTATTGTACTTAGCTTGCTTTTTATTTAACTCCAAGGTGTCATCAGATAGAATCCTGAGTATCAGAGATTTCTGATGCAGCACTTGAAGAAGAGATTTTGACCTGGAGGCTGTGTTGAGCGTTGGCTTGAGGAGGATGCAATAAATAACTTAAACCAGATAAGTGTTGGAGCACCTCTTGATAAGTGGCGACAAGCTGCAGCATTCACCTCGATTGTAAAAACCAAGTGTTCCTTATACACGCTGCGGGACGTCTTGCACAAGACCTTTCATCTTTACGGCTTTAAAACAAGATTAATACCCATTCCGGGGGCTCATGGAGGACAAAAGGTACTGTGCAGTGATGTATTGTTACTTTTGATTAATCCCGGGCGGAGACCTCTGCTCCGCCCGCGGACTGTGTGGAGATTTGCCTTCTCCATGTTACGCAGAGAAGGCAAATCTCCGCACACTCTGCAGTGGAGCGGAGTTGGCCAGCCCCCGTCTCCACACCCCTATTAAGAAGTAAGTTAACAGTAATTAAAAATAAACTTAAAACCACTTACCTCTTTACCGCGGCGTACCCGGGCTGCTGTCCTCCTCTTCCTCGCCATACCAGTAATGCTTAAGAAAACTGCGCGTGCGTTCACGCCCGCATGTGCATTTCTCGCAAGAAAATAACAACTAATTATTAATTAATTAAAATTAAATGACTTTACATTCTTTACACCTATAAACCCCCCAAACCCGCACCTAAAATGAATTGCACAGTTACCATAATTAATTACCAATTAGTTAATTAATTAATTAAAAATAAATTACTTCCCACAATTAACATTATAAAATCTCAATTAAATAAATATTAATAAATAAAAAATATAATTAATTCATTATAATTAAATACTTCCCACCCTATTCCTCTATAAACCCACAACCCACTACAGACCTGAAAAACGCAAGCTTTAATTAAAATAAATTTGATAACTACTAAAAACGTAACACATATATTAAAAAACATAAACAATACTTATGCAAAAAAATATATCACATACATTTAAAATATATACTAAAATACATAACATTGATTAAAAAATCGATATTTTAAACAACTATATTTTTGCAAACAATATCAATGACTTCTATATTTAAAAAAACTATATTTCTTACCTTCAAATCGATATACTTGACCACAATATATTCTTGCTGTCGATATTTCTGACTCACAATATTTGGGACTCAATATTTCTGTAGGTCGACATTTCCAACTCGATATTTTGTCTGCACATCCACTGGGATAGATGGGAAAGTTGTTCCAGTCCTTGCTGACTCAGGTTCTCCTTTCACACTAGTTGAGGGCAAGAATTGGAGGAGATCTTTGGCAAAGTAGGCATTAAGCTTCTGCCACTTGATATCAATCCAGAAGTATACGGTGGCCCGAAAATTAAGTTGTATGGTTATGTTATAATGCCCATCAGATTCAAGAGATGTGAGATTGTGGGTAGGGTCATTGTGGCCAACTGAGGTGACAATCTTTTAGGCTGGCGCCATTAAAGGGCTTAGGAATTACCTTTAACCCGAATTTTCCTGATCAGATGCTATTAGTATCACATGTTAGCAATGATGCAAGTGCTGTGAGTGAGACTCCGGAAGTGTTTGAAGAAAAGCTTGGTCTTTTAAAAAAATTCAAGCATAAGATTGTTTTGAAATCCAGTGCCAAGCCAGCTGTACATAAGGTCAGGAAGGCACACCTTATGCTAAAACCGCTGCAGAAAGAGTTGGATAAACTTCTGCAACTAGGGGCCCGATTCTGATGCGGTTTGGAAAGCTTTCCGACCGAATGGGTTTGGGAATGGTTCCCAACCGAATCTGATTGGGAGAGTCCAACTGACCGAGTACTATGCATCTGGATGCCTC
Source organism: Triturus cristatus (assembly GCF_964204655.1). Classification (NCBI taxonomy): domain Eukaryota; kingdom Metazoa; phylum Chordata; class Amphibia; order Caudata; family Salamandridae; genus Triturus; species Triturus cristatus. The sequence goes on along the minus strand of NC_140590.1, from coordinate 469,391,914 downwards.
CAGATACGATTTGGTACGACTCCCATTGACTTCAATGGGAGCCTATGTTCCTAACCGCATAGTAATCGGGCCCTAGGGGGGAATGCTTTCCTAACCGCATCGTAATCGGGCCCTTGGTTGGAAAGACACGCTTCTGATCTGATTTGGATGGAGCAAATGCTGTTATGAGGCCTTTCTAACTGCATCAGAATCGGGCCCTAGGTTTAATAGAATAAATGGAAGCCTCTGAGTGTCTAGCACCCATAGTTTTGGCACCTAAAGACAATGGCATCAAACTTAGAATGTGTGGGTGATTAAGGGGGCTCAACCAATGCCGCAGCCTTGTCAAGAAGTGCTCCAACACTTCTCTCGTTTAAGTGTTGGAGCACTCCTTGACAGACTGATTGAAATTGCACTATTCTGCAGTGCATTAAAGACTGCATTGGTGAGTTTGAAAGATATGTTTTCACTACAACGAATTGTATAACTAGTGTTACATTTGCACCCTACAACACAGATGACACTGAGGCAGCAATTAGCTGCCCTAGTGAAACTAACTTATTCCCATGATGCCTTGAGAAAGGCAGGAGAATAGAGGACATACCTTTAGGAAAGTAAACTAAACCATATATTTTGTATTCAACACCTCAGCCTGACAAGACCAATGCGAATTGTTAACCTCCCTGTCCTGCCCAGACCATGAGGGTAAGTGTAAAGGTATTTTTGTTGTTTTGATCTCTCGCCAGCCTATAAAACAATGGGGTCTATTAGGAAGGCAGTCAGAAAATCACTTCGACCGCCATGGTAGTGGGAAAACACTTCCCACTAGGACCGCGGCATAACCGCCGGTCCAATTAGTAAGCTTCGCAGTCAAAATCTGCCCGCAGCGGTACGATCGCGGCATTTAAGATTGCGGCGGTTGCTGCTGCCAGCAGCACCGCCGCTATGTCCCAAAAAGCATGTCCAGCATATCCCTGCACTGCGTGGCAAGCACTGCACAGTGCCTGCCACCTGGTACAGGGACATGTAGGGGGTACCATGGGTATCCCCTCAGTGCACCCACTCCCCCCAAACACATTGGGGGCCCGCAATGGGCCCCCGGAGACATTCTCCGCATGCCTTTCCATGGCGGTTCCACCGTCGCAGAAAGGCTGGCTACCGCCAGCATCATAATCATGCCGGCGGAGCCTGACCCTTCACCGGCTCCATATTAGCGGTCCAGCTCCGCCCGCCAGGCAAGCGTGCGGACTGCTACTGGTGGAAAAGTGGCAGGCGAAAAATATCACCGCCGCTGTCGTCACCGCCATGCTAATGGGACCAGTGGTTTTCCGACCACAATCAATAGTCTTCCGAAAACTGGCATGCAGGAGTTGAGGTATGAATACAGTGCACAAACTCCTGAACTGCACATGTGCATTGTTGTTTGCTGATGATTATCCGCACTAGATTTGGCATGATCATGGGTTGAATTCTGAATGAACACACACACACATATATATATATACACTTGAAAAAAGTTCACGTAAAATTGACACTCAACATACTAGTATGTTACATGACCATGAGGTGGAGTTGGCCCAACCCCTAAGGAGTGTCATAAATGTTCACCCATAAAACAAAGGAGAGTTCAAACTAAAAAGGTATAACAAAGCAGGAAGGCATGCATTGGGCCTGTGAGTCGAATAAATAGTCCACCTTGAGCTCATATTATAATATCGAAGCAGGTGACACAGGTTTTTCCAAAAGGTAGTAGTTGTAATTATACTTATTCTAACTCTAGGCAGTGTGATGACAAGAGTATTCAGTTGCGCTCGTCTAGAATCGGAATATACCACAGATGTCAAGGAGTATGACTAAAACTGTATTGTTTTGTTAGTGCTCTACTGTACTATGTTGGAGGCTAAACATTCCAAAGCTATGCATTATGAGGTAGGTTAACAGAAAACTATATTATATTGGAACTTAGAGTACAATAATTTGTGAATGAAAGTAGTTATGACTTATAGCTCATTGTGCAATGTTATACACATCACAGAACTACCGAACAAGTGGTATCTAATATTTTAAAAATGCAGAATGAGAGCAGTGGACCAATGCACACGCGCAGTGGCGGCCGGCACAGATAACAAAATAAATAAAACCACTTACCTTGCGCCTGCCGCATCACTGACTCGGTGATGTGGCGAGCACAAGGTAAGTGGTTTTATTATATTTTTTTATGTAATTTGACCTATCCCGTCGTCTGTCGACTTCCACCCAACTTGCCCGCCGCCCCCCAATGTCGCACTGCTCTTACCTGTGCCTGCCGCCACTGCACACGCGAGGAGGGTTGGCAGAGTGTAGGGAACAGATATAGAGATTGTGTAAAAAGGTAGGATGTTGTGGTGGGAGTTATCTTAGTTCGCAAAGCACACTGAATTTGATGGGTTAGGCTAGCAGCTGGAAACACAGGAGGAGATTACTTAGCAGTATATATAATAATGACATCAGTGAATGTATCTAATTGAAGAGTGATTCGGTTAGAGCCTAATTTGTGTCAGTGACTAGCACTTATCTTTTGGCATCGGAGTGTATGTTTCTTTATCAGAGTTTGACCCAGTGTCAGAGAGATAGAGGCAAAAGGAGAAAGGAGGTAAAGAGACAGTAGGTGTAAGATGTTGGAAGAAAGAGAGATGAGGTGGCATCAAGACTAGGCAGACTCAGTATTTTATTTGACAACCATGGCGCTGGTCACTCTGCACTGCCAGTGTGGGGGGCCCTAAGAAAACATTTGGACACCTGCACTTATATACTGCATGCAGTGTTTCTGTAGAAGCATTGTATTTCTCTGCAGTGTGATGAATAGAATAATTACATTGTGAATGTGTATGTAGTACCTGAAGCAGAATTATCTTTGTACAATGTAAATGAAGTTAAAAATAATATGAAATGAAATAGCGTTATGCAACTATGTAGATGTTCTACAGTTGTGTTTTCGTGCAGTAAAATATATCACTATCATGCTTTGTCATCTGTGAGGCTAGAGTGAACAAACAAACAGTTGTGTTGGGGAAGGTGCAATGATTCACAGAAAAAGTGTACTTTAAGGTAGTTCCGTGTTATGACTTGTGATGTTACTCACGCTCCGATAATACAATTGTGCACCTGAACAATGCAAGGTGCGGTTTGTAGACAGATGGCACCAGCTCCTCACTCATTGACTGTAACGAGAACAACCAGTTTGTGATTCTTCTAAATAAAGCATGGACTGTATCATGAAGCCTCGAAGCACCGGCACTGCACACGATGAAGAAGAGTCTGAAAACTGGTATAAGTGTGTTTGTGTGGGTGCTTGGCCTGCACTGCTGTTCTACATTTTCCAATGGGTGAATCAAGGGAATTTGTTGAGTTTACAAAATTGTCACATGCTATTAGGTCACACCTCTGTGGTGCATGAGTTGCCATTCAGAGAGAACACAGTCTAGGAACACAGAGGGAACTCAGTCTAGGAACACGGGCCAAACTATTCCTTTAGGGGCAGTGGCAAGATTGATTGGAAAACAATTATGCATTGAAATGATGAGAAGAATGGCTGGGAATCATTCAACCATATCCAATTATCACTTTTTTGGAGCATATTTACAAGCAAGTGACAGAGCGCGGCGTTAGTCTCCTTGGCTTAACACTGTGCTCCGCCACTTCTGAAACGCAGGGCTGCACCGTATTTACAAGAATACGGTGCAGCCTTGCATTTCCCCCTGCGCTGCCTCTAATTTAGCTGCCTAGCACCAGTGAGGCACCCTTGCACCATAGTCCAAGGGTGCATGCAGTGAGGAGATTGATTGTTAATGTGCAAACAATCTTAAATGGCTTTTCTGAAACTTCGATGTGTACTGCGTAATGCAGCACACATAGAAGTGGCAAAACGTCATTTTTTTTAATGATTGTCTATGTGCAGGTACGGGCATCTTCCTGCACATAAACAATCAATGGGGTTTGGCTGTTTCTATGTGTGCTGCACAACGCAGCACACATGGAAACAGCAAAATCAAGGAGAAATTAAACATTTCTCCTCGTTGCACCAGGGTAAGACCAGGTTTTCTCTGGTCTTAATTTTGGTGCTGCCCCATATTTTCTCCACCCTTGTAAATATGGGGCAGCGTCAAAATCAAAGGGTGTTGCAGTGGAACGCCCACCACAACACCCATTGCCCACCCCTTTAACGCCAAGTATAGTGTGAAAAGGTGCCTTATTCACAAGGTGGCATTAAGCCACATTAAGTGGCTTAACTCTGCCTTGTGAATTAGGTGAAGCCCCTATCGCCATCACAACATTGAGAAAAGGGATGTTTTGGTGGCGATAGGGGCTTGTAAATATGCCCCTTAGTTTTTCTCAGTGAGTTGCTCTAAGTAGCTTGGGTATACCTGTTGGTAGAAGTTAACTACGCCATATCATCCCACTAATGATCTCACTAGCCACTAGGGACTTCAGATTTGCATGGGGTTTGGTTGTTGGAATCCCTGGCATGGGTCTACCCCACACCCCCACCGCTTGGGTACCTAACATAATTTATTGTTTGTTGTTTTTCCCTTCCCTGGGGTGTGCTGATCAGCCACTAAGCGGGGTGCGATCGTCCAACCCCATGCCCCCCCACACACCTGTAAAAGGGAAAATTTAGGGGTCCATTTTCTTTTTCTCCTGTTGTAGCCTTTCTGTCAGCCCCAGGCAGTACATCATTTCAAAAGGCATGGTTTGAAAGGCGAGAGACTCCCCTTTCCAGTGATGCCTTATTCAAACAGATCCCTGCTCATGGATTGTGGATGGTGAAAGCAACATTTGAATGGCACAATAACTGAACAATAGGAGAAGCCTGTTATCATGATATATGTTGAGGTGGGTGGAAGTACAATTTTTTGAATGGCTGAATAACTAATCAGTGACTGGAGTGGGTGAAGCCCTTGCCCCATGATGCATGCCATACAAGTTAGAAGTAACATGTAGATGGCACAATAACTGATCAATGGCTGAAATGTGCTTACCCATTTCTCCAAAGATATATTCTGTGATGGGTGGAAGTAAAATTTGAACGGCACAATAATTGATCAATGGCTGAAGTGTGCTTACCCATTTCTCCAAAGATATATTCTGTGATGGTTGGAAGTAAAATTTGAACGGCACAATAATTGATCAATGGCTGAAGTGCTGTTACCTATTTCCATATGATGTATGTTGTGGTGGGTGGAAGCAAAATTTTAATGACACAACAACTGATCAATGGCTGAGTTGTGCTGACACATTGCCCTTTGCTGTGGTCGGTGAAAGCAAAATGTGAATGGCTGAATAACTGATTAATGCCTGAAGTGGATTCAGCCATTGCCCATGATGAATGTGATGCTGAGTAGAACTAACATGTGAATGGCAGAATAACTGATCAATGGCTGACGTGTGCTTACCCATTTCCCCACCAATATGTGACGTGCTGGGGGGAAGTGATATGTGAATTACACAATAACTGGTGATGTGAATAGCTGACTAATGGCTTTTGTGGGTTCAGCTATTGTCCCATGATATATGCCGTACTGGGTAGAAGTACCATGTGAATGGCTCAATAGCTGATCAATGGCTGATGTATGCGGTTCTGAGTGAAAGTAAAATGTGAATGGCACAATAACTGATCAGTGGCTGAAGTGGGCTGGCACATCGCCCTACGCTGTACAAGGTGGAAGCAAAATGTGAATGGCAAAATAACTGGTCTGTGTCTGAAGTGGGTTCACCCATTGGCCCGTGATGAATGCTGTGTTGTGTGAAAGTGTAATGTAAATGGCACAATTACTGGTCAGTGGGTGACATAGGGGGATACATTGCTGTATGCTGTGGTGGGTGGAAGCTGAGGGGCGCATAGTACACATAACTAACTTCATTGTCAGTACTTGCATTATGCTGTCTCACAAGGAGCACATCTTTCCTGGCATTGGGACAAATAAGGGATAACATGCCTTTGCTTTATTGGGAATGTCGCAACTTGAAATATTTTTTTTCCTCGTTCTTTTGGTCTTAGCTTTTTATGAGAAGTGGTGACTGTTGTTGAGGCAGTAAATATGAAGCAAATGAACTTGTTAAATCACCAAGATGTACATGTTGTGCAAGAGGTCTAATGGTTATGTGTACAGCCTGAAAGTATACAGGGAAGGACACAATGAATCCTGCAGGTTGCCTTTTCCCATTAGGAGTTAGTGAGAAGATCATACGGAATCTTGCCCAATCTCTCTCCCATGAAGTTTATAAACTTTATGTTGATAACTTCTATACAGGAGTTCAGCTGTTTTGTGAGCTATGCAAAGCTGGCACTGTAGCTTGTGGTACAATTAAAAAGCACCGCAAAGGATTCCCTCAGGATCTTGTTTGTAAAAAGCTCCAAAAAGGCCAGAACAGTGTGTTTCATTGCAACAAACTGCTCACTGTCAAATTTTTAAACAGTGGTGCACTACACTTCATGATGAAAGCACTTCTCTGGTCATGATTTTGGGTCAGTTGGCCAAAGTCCACAAGGCCACCTGTATACTTGAAGTACATGGGTGGAGTGGATGAAAAGGGCCAGGTTCTTCAACTGTATAATGTGATTCGTAAATCTAACACATGGTATAAAAGGTTAGCTACTCACCTGATTCAGTTATGTTATGTTATGTTATGTTAAGTCCTTTTATAGCGCGCAATAGCTACTCCAAAGAGTGTCCCAGCGCGGAGCAAGAGGAAATTCAACATAAGGCCAGCAATTACGGAAACAAGTGAGTTTTTAATAGTTTCTTGAAAAGGAGCGGATCTTGAGTATTTTGCAAGAGAAATGGAAGAGCATTCCAAGCCTGGGCGGCTCTAACAGCAAGAGAGCCGCCCCCCAATTTGGAGCGAGAGAAACGCGGCACTATAGCCAACAGAAGAGCTGAAGAACGCAGCAATTTAGACGGGACATAAAAGGGGAACCGTTTCTGCAGATAGATGGGACCCTGATCGTAAAGAGCCCGGTGAGCAATTATCAAAGATTTAAATTTGACCCTCTCAGCCACGGGCAGCCAATGCAGGGCGCGAAGATGAGCACGCACACTGCTTCTTCTAGCGATTCCGAGAAGCAGCCTAGCGGCCGCATTCCGGATGACCTGCAGTTTATTCATAGAGTAGCCAGCGATGCCAACATACAGAGCATTAGCATAGTCCAAGTGGGACAAAACTAACGCCCGAATATCCGTTTCTTTGGCAGACCTAGGGAGGAGAGGGAGAAAACTCCTGAGTGTTTTAAGAAGACCAAAACAATAGCCTGAAATCTTATTCACCTGAACAGAGAAGGAGAGATTGTCCTCAACCCAAACTCCTAGATTTTTTACGGATTTCCCATTGGACGAAGGAAGGGGAAATCCAGGAAGCCAAATCCAGGGAAAAGTTGCCGTAAAGAAGGATCTCAGATTTGTCTTCGTTACACTTGAGTTGGGTCCTAGCGAGCCACCCAAATACCGAAGACAAGCACTTCTGCACAGGCAGTACTGAGTCTGCACCCTTACCCCATGTGAAGAGGAGCTGGGTGTCATCAGCATATGCTATCACCTTAGCCCCCAGCTCCTCGGCCAAAAAGACCAAAGGAGTAACATAGATGTTAAAAAGAAGGGGGCTAAGGGAAGACCCCTGAGAAACACCTGTAGTAACCTCCTGCAAAGAGGAGGCAGCCGGTGGCAGCCAAACCTGTTGGACCCGCCCTTCCAAGAAAAACCTCAGCCAAGCCAAAGCCAAACCAGAGACCCCGATCTTATACAACACATACAATGTGTATGTTGGGTATTGGTCGACCACCGCAGGAAGATATATGTCGTTCCTTAACTTTCAGTTTTCTGTCATTGCAAGCCTTACTGCTGTAGATGATGTAACCTCGCCTTCATCTGTTGTGGAGAATGTTGCAAGGATCCATGATCAGAACTTTGCCATCCAAGTCCTGCAACAGAGCTCATCAGTCAACAATATTTTTGATGCAGGTTGTGCTTAGCAAGGAAAGAAGCAAGAAAGTAGATATAACTAGCCCAACCTGGACTGCGTTTTCCAACTTACTTCACTTTGTATCACACAAACGTGAGTTCTGGGAAATTAATTGAAGTGGGGAACACAGATTAAGAGTTACTATCTGCCCCAAATGACTTTTCATGGATATATACTTTATGTAGCTCAGTACTTGAGAAACTGTGTAGCTTTTTAAATTCTTCCATCTAATTTGGAAATAATGTAATCCAAGATTCCCAAAGATTCCGGAACTTTCCTTCACATAAATGTGAGGATAATGTGGGTTTTTAGGCAATATTTGAGGATTGAAACCGTTTCTGGGTAAAAAATATCATGTAAGATCCAACAAGTCACACCTCCCTGTACTCCCCTTGGTGTTTAGGTTTCATACATTTTGGGGTTTGGAAGGTTTCCCTGTGTGGCATGTGAGCCAGGGGCCAAAATCCCCAGGTACCCACTTCGCCTATCCGGGACATTTGTTTCTCCGACTTTTTGATGTCACCATGTTGTGTTTTGCAGTGTTTATGTGGTGAGCGCTAAGCCTAGTCACACAAGTGGGGTTTCTTTTTTATCCTGAGAAGTGTGGGAAAACTGAGTGGTAAGAATGCTGTCACTATCCGCAGCTTCCAGATCTTTCTCTAACAGAAATTAGGAAAACATTTGTGTTTTTAGCCAAGGTTTGAGGTTTAGAAGTGCTTCTATGTAAAAACAAATCTTGGGATCAGAAATGTCTGGGATTCTTAGGTTTCCCTGAGTGGCTGCTGATCTAGGGTCCAAATTCCACAGCTATGCACATTGTAAAAAAAAGCTTTTATTTTGCTTGGTGAAATGTGATATCTCCAGTTTGCGTTTTGGCTCATTTTGTGTGGCTGAAGTCCTAGGTCCAGCCAACTAAGTGGGGTACCGTTTTTATCAAAAGACATGTGGAAACAAAGAATAGTAGAATATTTTTTATTATCAATTGGATTTCTCTGCATGTTAGGTTTCCAAATGTAAGCCTGTGAGAAGAAAGAAGACATTTAGCAAAATTCCTTCTGAATCACAGGAAAGTATGGGTAACCTTAAATTCAGAGTTGAACAAATAACCACTAATCTTAAACTCAATATCTTGTGTATATTTCAGGAATACATAGGTTTCCTTCATGCCCATTTTTATTCACTAGTTTTTACCATAGGATCTGCCATTTGGTAGGTACACAATGAACAATGAAAAATCTAAGCTTCAGCTAAGTTGACTCTGGGTATCAAGTGTTTTTGGGATCTAAAAAACCCTTTATATACTCCCGACCAGAAGAGTCAATCAGACATAACGGTATATATCTTTTGTGAATCACCCATAGTGGCAAAAAAATTAAAAATTAAATTGTTGTCACCAATTTTTCCTACCTATTTTAATTATTTATATATTTCAATGATTGATTTCTTTGGGAAAACCTTCAGGGATCTATACAAATGACCCTTTCCTGTATTCAGGATTTTGTCTACTTTTCAGAAATGTATAGTTTCCAGGATCACACATGGTTTCACTTCTGTTTCCACCACAAACTGCAAGTACATTAAATCCACACAAATTAGGAAAAAGTAATGGGTCTTACGAAAATACAAAATCTGTGGTAAATAAAATAGCTTTTTTTGATACAACTCTGCTTGTTACTGAAAGCTGGGAAGATGGCTGACCTTTCGATGATGCCTTAAAAAAAAAAAACCTTTTTTGCACAGCACTTTTTCCCATTTTGCCCCAAAAACACATTTTGGCTATTTTCTCAGTGCTCTTTAGGGAAATCTACAAAACTTGGTTATCTTCAGAATCCCCAGAATCATGGGAAAAGAGTACACAGTTGGAATTGATACCTTATGTGGAAAAACGTTTTGAAGGCATGAGTGAGAAGTACCCCAAATATAAAAAAGGGCTCAGCACTAGGATGGAAAAGCCTCAGCAGTTAAGGAGTTAAAAAATGATGCCCAGCAATTGGGTCTGTGGGAGTCAAGGAAAAAGAGAACTCCATCGGGTTGTTGAACATAATATAACGTGTATTTGTATAGCGCATATTCACCCAAAAGGGTGTGATGGCAGTTACGAACAGTGTTTAATATTACCCCACTCAATGCTACTAGTTTATCAATCTCAGAAGGATGAAAGGCTGAATCAATCTGCTTGGATTTGAATCTGTGGTCAACAGGTCAAAAACAGGCCCCAGCAATGGATGCATTAGCAGTCCAATTAGTCATCTGGCAAAGAGGGTCTGTTTTTTCAGTGAGGAGATAATTGGTTGTCTTACATGAGTCGGAAGAGGTGATAGGAAGATGTACGCAGTTCCTTTTGAGGGTGTGAAGAAGGCTAGGTCAGTCAACACCCCCACCCTGAGGTGGAGACAGGGTGTCTTCCAATTTGGGAAGTTGGGCCCTCACACACCGGGCTGGGTGTCATGCTTCATCATAGGGCTTACTCCTCGACTGGCCGGCGCTACAGTGCCTGACGGGCTCCCGATAAAGGACTCTTTGTCTGAGATCTTCTCCCAAGCCGTTAAGGTGATGGGGTCTTGTAGTGCAGATGTGGGTACAGTTTATGGTGAAGTGGTGTGTAATGAGATAAAATGAGGCGCAAAGGTACTTCAAAATTAATTTAATCTGCAAGCCCACTGGTCTCATTTAAAAACAATTAAGGTGTCACCGAAGGTATGATGGCCAGAGGTGGCTAGATATGAGTGGTCGACATGTTTCTCGCCTCATGTGTAGGAAATCACGTGGCAATTCTTCAGGACCAGTAATACTACCCTATCTACACAGTGGTTGGTTACTCCAGGTGAACCAAGCACTCTGTAGCCTAACAATGGGGTACCTTATTATATATAGAATGGACCGACCTGAATTGGGTTACAGTCAGTCTCCATTGAGAAACTGGCAGAGGATATACGTTACCGAAGTTAACGTCAGTTCAACCGGAGAACCAGTGCCGGGAACCTACCCCTTGCTTCGCCAGCTCAGAGGAGTGAGGCTTACATGAGTGGTGCCATATACCTAGACTAAGGCTAAGGTCATGTGGTGTGGTCAACCTGCATGTCGCAATACGCTCTTATGTGTGTGAGCAGGCCAGAGATGTGACGTTGGGCCTAGCCAACCCAGGTACTCTGTGATCCCCATTTGGCATTGACTATTTGGGCACAAGGGGTTGCAGCAGAAATCTCTTGACTGAGAATATGTGGTTGCCTACTTTTCCCAGCTTCACCAAAGGATTAGATGCCCCTACCTTCAACAGAATTCAGGTGGTTGCCCACTTCCTTCAAACCATTGTCTTGATGTAATGAGTCGATGCAAGAAAATGGGAACTGGAGACTCCATGTATTTACCGGAAAATTACTCCAGCCTACCATGCAACCTTTATAAACCAGAAAACAGCAAGAAATTAGGCAAATGGAAAAGTATTCTAAGAAGGATAGAAACAAATGCTTTAATCTAGAGGGAACATTGGATAAAAAATTAGCCCACCTTAAACAGAAGCTGGAGACTTTGAAAACTATGATCTCTCCTGACCAGTGGAAATCACTTCTAAACTGGCAAGAGGAAGCTGCCAAGAGACGTTAGGAGCACAAAAGATTCATGGAAAAACTGACATATAAAATAAGTCATATGGAGAATTGCCTTAAATTCACTGGGGGCATACCATACAGTCTCCACTCCATGTCTGTTTCCTCAAATAACTGGTAAAGTAAAGGAAGATGAATATGATGATCTTTTAAGACATACTGCACCTACCTGCACCACCAACAGGGAACAGAGGACAGGGAGGTGGGGGAATGGAGTTACAGGAGGGGGTGTGGTGGAGCACCAGGAATAATTGTGGATACGAAACACAACACTATGACGCCCAAGTTACCGACTCCTGTGAGAGTGATGTCAGTACCTACCTGCACTGAGATAGTGCTAAGAGCAAAGAGAAGCCTAGACATAATGATACCCCTGTAGTCTTAGGGAAATGACAATGTGAAGGGAAAAAAGTTCCGAAGACAGACAGCTAGTAGAAGTGCACGATCCGCAAGCAAGGAAGAGGATGAAGATGATGCCCTTGCACTTTTTTGCCAGTTAGACAATGTCCGAGCACCGGTACCTGAGGGATAATGTGCCAGAGGGACAATCACTGACCTTGCACTCTGGCCGGCTGCCATAATATAACTAAGCAAATTCACAGAATTAGAAAGGAGTCCCAAACACACTGAAATAGAACTTCAGAGCATAATTGAATGGTAAAATCTTAACTGGTTTATTACCAACCAACTGAAGGCAGTAAAGCCCATAGAGGTTAGGAAAAGATTGATAAGGAAACCCAGTTGCCATCAACAGGCCTTTAGAGATAACGCCACCTCGATGGCAACAAGAGATGCTCCAGATAAAGCAATAATAAACATATGCTCAATTAACACACATTTTAATAAAATCAATATTCCTTACAAAATAAAGGGGGGCACCTGCTAGTTTCTTATATTGAATGAAAGACATATTAGACTAACATTCAAGTGTTCAGAATGCACGTGAGAACAACCCTTAGGCCTGGAGGGGTGGGTTTGCCATGTTCAGTCACTTTGCTTTAATTCCATTTGACCAAAAGCATCTGTATGTGCGGTGTGCCATTAACAAAATACCCACTACTTGTTTCATTGACACAAGAGCTTGTTGGTTTGGCACTTTCCCTACCTTTGCACACCTGAGCAGGACAAAGAATATGGTTGACATTTGTAATCAGAAGCGCCTCCATTCGTTTTCCACTCCAGTGTCCATCTCTTTAGGTGGCATATCAGACCATCATGCTCTTTTGATATATACTTTCTCTCCTGCAAATCTTTCAGGGGGAGAGCTACTATTTAAATTGAATTGTACTATGTACTGCATGCTGACTGGAGTTTACTTGAAGGCACCTTGAGACAAGGATCATGCTATGTCCACAGTGCTGAATGAGTCCCCATCACACCTCTTTCCTCAGATTGAGGCATACTTGTAGACCATGTTCCCCACTCCCTGTGGTCCCTGGGTGCTAGCGAGATAGGAAGTCCTTGCTGCTGATTTCATTAAGATTCACCTGCACCCCTTGAAGGGACTTTACCAAGATTCCTAATAACCCTTTGACATGAAGCAGAAGGGGGAATCAGTCTTAACATCTCTGCATAATTAGAGCAAGGTGTCTTTGCCACCACTGCTAGCCCCTGCAACACCCCTATCTTATCCATCAAGAAAGGACTCTTACAGCTATGTGCAAGACTTTGGAGCAGCTAATGCCTTAGTGCCCCATGCTTTTCCTGTTGCCAAACATCCAGAAACTAACATGCTGTGTATTCTGTCCAATGCTACATATTTCACTGTTGTTGTTCCCTTGAGTTCTGCTTTTTCTCTATTTTAGTACACCCTGTCAGTCAAGTTCTTTTCAAGTTCACATAGAAGGACCAACAACTATTGTGGACGAGACATCCTCAAGGGTACACTGAATACCCTTCAATATTTTTGCAAGCCCTGAAATGAACCTTGGCTCCCACATCTTTCCTTACCTTAGACCGATGCAAGCGTGACTCCTTACGTCTCTTTACTGAATTAAAGAGTAAAGAGCATAATGTTCTCCATGTATAAGCGTATAAGCTCAAATTGTGTCTGCCACCTGTGCTATGTAGGTTATGAAACATAGATGAAAATCACCTGTCCATTGATCATAGGCCATCCTAAAGAACCCACTGTCACCATGATGCACACCCTTCAAGGTATGGCTGGTTATTGCAAGCAATAATTGTAAGCTACACAGATTTAGTCAAGACCTTACAAAAGGATACCCGAAACCTTTTGATTTGGTCCAGAGAAGCACAGCAAGTCTTAGAAGACTGCATTGGTATTGCCCAACTATTCAAAGCCCTTCACTCTGCCTTGCCATTAAGGAGGTGAGATTTGTCCTTGTAGTCATAACTCAAGTAGATGGTGCCAAGAAGGAGCCAACTGCATATTACTCTTGTGCTTTGGGCCCTGGTTGTCTGCAGAGATATAGAGTGGTAGTAGGCTGATAGAGCAGAATGGGGCGGTGCTTTCCACCCTTAGAAGAAAAATAGGACCACAGAACAAGATACTTTTCTGAAAACCCTGGATCAATCTAAAAACGATCTGAGCCTTTGTGATTTGTTCTTATGTTCCTTCCAAATAGGAGGTGTGCCGATGAAGACCATACGATTTAAATGGTGTGGCATATGTGTTGATTTCCGCATTCCTTGCCTTCCAGGGTGTGAGGGTTGTTGATTTGACATTTCCCTTTCTGACTTGTAACTGCCCATGCCTGATCAAGAGGTGCTTCCTCCAGCAAAGATACTACGAGGAGTCTCCACTCTTAATCAATATTAATCAATATCATCATAGTTTCATTCCATTCATCTTAATAACCAAAAAATTCCAGTTTTCATGAAACGTTGATTTTATTAGTGTTTCGTTTCCACAGTATGACCAACAGGCAGGTGTGTAATCACTTCATTCCTTAATTTCTATTATTAACAGGTGACTTTACAATCTTGTGCTCCCCCAAACCCCAATGCATTTCAGGCCTGGGAGGCCTTTCATCTGGGGTAAGAGTACTCATGTGTCTGATATCAAAAAGTGTCAGCCTTATTGGAATGGATTCCTAGTGGAGACTACTCGCAGTACCTGAAGTAGTGCTTAAGGCGACGCGTGTAGTTTTCCATTCGTGCATATGATGTTTGACTTTGCATCACCCATGAGCAGAGGTTGATACCCATGTGCACACTAACCAGTGAAATTTTGATTAACTACTTATAAATTGTAGAAGATTGAGGAGTGTGCAGATTTTCTTCTAGTTCCTCCAGCCATCGACCATACCACAATAGCAAAAGATATGGAGTACGATGGCACTAATGGTATAGTGTGTTGAAGAACAAGTGCCTGTAATGTGACTGAGACCACTAGATGACCTTGTTTCAAATACCCTACTTACTCCTATGTGTGTGATAGTTTTGATGTTTTCTCCAAGTATTATCTTACCCAGAATATCTCAGCTGTTCATGCATATAATATGTATGGAAACAAAGATTATCAATGGCTGCCTAAGGACATGGTAGGTTCTTGTCAGTAAGGTTACATTGAACCCGCTATATATAATTCATTCTAATATTCCTCCTATAGCTTTCCGAAGTAGTAAAAAAGACACTTTTGAGACTGACGTTATTTGGATTACCTCTCCAGGTTATGGAGATGGCCCTCTCAATTCAAGATTGCAGAGGGTCGCTAAAATCCTGGAAGATTCAACTCACTCCACTACTGATGCTTTGGGGAATTTGACTGTGGAACTGGTTGTTCAAAAAACTGTGATTTTACAAATTTGAATGAGATTGAATTGTGTGACATTCAATTTTCAAAAGAAAGTGTCTGTTCTCTTTTGGAAAGAGAGTGCTTAATTTACGTGCAGTGCAGAACAACTCTAAATTTATCTTTGAACAGGTAGACTGCATTCATGAAAACTTGATGGAACTGCACTAAAGTGACTATGAAAGCGACCCTTGCTCTATTTCCATTTGGTTTTGAATTGGTGATTGGTTTGGAAGCTGGGCGAACAAAATGTCAGTCTTGTCTTATCATGCTAGATATTATCAATGTTGTTTATGTATTTTTTCAGGTATTAAATCCCTCCATAAAGTGTGGTTCTGACAGTTCATTTGGGGCCTCATTAATGCTATCAATTAAACAAAACAATAAAATGAAGAATTCGTCTTATGCTATAAATGAGCAAACAGACGGTGCAGAAAATTATGTATTATGATGTGAAGGAGTGAAACACATTATGCTTTGAAGGTGGTCTGACAGTAATCTGGGAATTAATGTGGAATTTTCAGTGGCACTGGAATAGTGAGGAACATGATCTCTCAAAGTTCAGAAATGACATATGGGGGCAGATTTATATCAGACTTGCGCCACTTTTACGCCGCCGTTGCATCACTTTTGTGACGCAGCGGCGGCGTAAACCCTGCGCCATGTTGCGCCCCATTTACATCGTGACGCATCTATGGACATGCGTCACGGTGTAAAGCCCTGCGCCACATGAAACCTGCGTCAGGTTTCATGTGGGCGTTTCTACTCAGGGGCGTTCCTGCGACGGAACGCCCCTGAAAAGTGACTCAGTGAAATCTATAAGATTTCACTGAGTCACTTTCCCAACGCTGATGCGTCAAAACCCTGCGCCTGCTTGAAGCAGGCGTAAGGCTTGACGCACCATGTTAGGGATAGGGTAGGTTGGAACAGTGCTGGAGTTGCGTCGCACTTGCGACGCAACTTCAGCACTGCGTCAACCCTACGCTGGCAGATGCGTCACGTATCTGCTTGTCCTTGCGCCACGATGCACCGCATTGTAAATTCGGCGCATCTGCGGTGGCGCAAGGGCAAACTTGCGTGACGCATCTTCCCTGGCGCATCCATGCTGATTTGCAGGGATGCGCCAGGGAACATAAATCTGCCCCCATGGTGTTTACCTTGTAGTCCAAAATGACATATTTGTGCGCAATGCATCAACTATGACTTCTCCAGTTCCACAAATCTTTATCTTCTGTCGGTTCGGTCTTTCTCCTCACATGGGTCTGTCCTTATGCAGTAGAATATTTTTTATGGGTTGTGCAGCTGATCTCTTTTTACAAGCTCCCCTTTGAGGATCGACTCTAAAATGCAAAAGTACTAACATTTCACAACGGTTCCATCAGTGCCACCAAACTCAATGACAGGTGCACCGCAGGGTGAGAGTGGGCTCACAATGAATTCACAAGACTCCAACAGGAAGATCGCGGACACTCGCAGGGTCCAAAATTTCTGTTTATTGCTGTTACACAAGCGGCCTTGTTTCGGCTAACTGCCTTTCTCAAAACTTGCATCAGTATGGCAAAAGCTGTGCTCACAGTTCAATTTAAAAATGGTCATCATACACTCCCCATAGGACAGATGCCATCTTGATAGTCCATACTTTGTCATCGGCCACCAGGTTTGCATGTGTTTTTCTGATTGTAACCCAATAGCAAACTAGTTACTTCTTTGATGAGTGTTTATACAAATGTCACAATAGTCAATCTTACCAGTGTGATGACATTTTCAAGAAAATAGCAAGGTAAGTAAATGAAGCACTCCCATGCCAAACATGTTATCAATTCAGTCGTCTTAGCTGTTAAATCCACAATGGATTCTACTGTTGGTCTCCATTGGAAGCCATTCATCCAGATAAAGCCACCTAGCCACTGATATCACAATATTGAAAACCGTGTACTAAAACATCCCTCATCTGCCACCATAGATCTCTTGTAGTACTTAAAAGCATAAGTTATAGTTTCTTCAGATAAGTATAACTATAACTGCTGAATTTCTATGGTTTTGTGTGGGTAAAACATCAACCTCATTATAACATCTCTGTAACCTTTGTTTTTTTGTGTGAATTTCTATATTTCTTTTAACATAAAGTGATATATAATTACCATATGTTAATACAACCACAGCCACGTACAGCCTTCGGCTGAGTGCAGCGGGGGTTGGCTGCATGTCCTGGGATGACCTCAACACCACGCTGCACACTGCCTTTGGCTGTATCCGGTGAGGATTTGGTGTGTGAGTGGATGTATTTTAATTCTCCTTGGGTTTCGGATCCATTGTGGATTTACACTGGGGGCTAGGCTGAGTGCTGCTGTGGATCAGCGGATTCGTGGTTCAGCCCACTAAAAAATGAGGCAACTTCTTGCCTTGAGGGGTCCCTCACACACCCCTTCATGTGTACTATAGTGTCACAATACCTCAATCCTGACCCCTGATAGGACTGGATTCTTGCCTACCTGATTCTCTGCAAGAATCCTTTCAGGTCGCCAGGATCTTTTCATCTGCTAAATAGTGTAGAGGGGAGGAAACTCAGTTCTTAGTATATAATCGCCCAAATCCAATCTCATTAGAAAGGACCACTGACTCCGAATCTAAAATTTGTGGGATTTTATTACAACTAAAAATAACTGCACATACAGATACCTTAGCACAAGGTGAAGAAGATAAATGGGCACTAATACAAATGCAAGTCTACGTAAGATTCTCATCCGACTCAAAACAAAAAGAATCACCGACTCTAGAAGCATCAGGAAAGCAATGGTTAAGCCAATGTCTACATTAGAAATCATTAGCCTAAAAAAAGGGAAAAAAACAATTAATCTATCCCTACTCTAACTCTAAAGTGGCATCCCTACTTAACATTTCCTTCCCTAGGCAAGAGAGTAAAAAGGTGTCAGAAGTGAAGACTTCCTTAGAAGTACATTCACTTAGTCAGAGCTCGTTCTAAGATGCTCCTTCCAGCTTCCCATCTAATCCTCAACTGCTCAACCCCCGGGGCACTGTCCCTAATGCAAAATCCCAAAAACGTAGAACACGCCCTTCGGCACACCTCTTCAGCCAGGTCTTTTCCCAGTATTTTTCCAGCAAAACTTGTCTCTCATCCAACGACGGTTAGCTTGACCTTGGGTCCCAGGCACCTTCTTCGCAGAAAGTATCATCCGTAAATTCCAATGTACTCCCCTGTTGGCTTCTCATACCATCCTAACTCATAAAACAAAGACCTAGTCTCTCTAACGAACTAAATGTCCTTGCACCTGCAACAGAAACATGGGAACAAAAAACTTTTCACTTCTCTGAGATTTTCGATTATCCTGTAACCCAAAAGCCTTTACCAAGGGAAATCATTTTCGGCCTACAACGTTAACTAACATAAGAAATAAACAAGCCTTTCTCTTTAAATATATACGCGATCAGGCTTTTACACTGTTAAACACATTACTAAATCACACATTGATAATTAGTTCAATATTCTTTGAAACGTAAATAAGCAACTGCACGTATAACTCTAACATAACACATGTTTAACTAAAACCTTTGCATTATATTAAATCAACATTATGCATTTACGAAAATACATTTGCACTGATCTACGACATTATCCTTCATGAAAAGCATGGTTACATTTCAAATCACACCTATGTTAAACAATACTAATAATAAGATTTCTAATTCACACTTAAACAACTTCAAATATTATGTGGGTGCGGACTAACCGTGAATATGATGCGCCCCTACAAGTTTCAGAATACCGTGACGCTCTATCAGTTCCCACCTTTGATGACAAATGTCATCACACCATCACACAATTAATTCCCTTGGAGAAAGAACCAACCTAAACAGTACTTGTCGCCATTCCTCCCCTACGGAATCTTTCCATTTTCTTAAAATTCTGATATTGACTATCCTGCAGTCTAGCCAGTCGCATTTCAATCGCTCTGAGAGCTCTTTCAATTCGATTTCCTCTGTACCACTTATATACTCTGATGAAACCCCACAAGCAGATCACACAAACCACAACAATAATAAGAGGTTTTAGCACGATCCCAAGAAATCCTTTTCCCAAGTTTGCAAACCAATTTCCCACATGACCAAATCCTTTACCAATCTTTTCCCACACACCCTCTGCAGTCAAATTCTCAATCTCTTGATGAATTGTGGTAATGTTGTCTATATATGTCTCCAGATCCTTGTGTTTGTCTGGAAAATATGTACAACATTCCTGGCCCTTCAATAATTTACAGACTCCGCCCTCTTTTGCTAAAAATACATGTAAAGAAAGGCGGTTCTGCAAAACCATCGTCCTCATCGATAACATCTCCCCATCCACCAATATCAAAGACCTTGCTGTATTCATTAACAACTAATCAACCACAGTCGCCAACCTTCTAATCTCCACATCATTCAAAATCACAACCAAACTCGGTTTAATCGCTCCAAAGATATCACCAATCACTGCTCCTGCACTCGCAGCTCTTTTCACTTTAGAATGGTGTCCAGTTTCCAAGAGCTCCAAATCTTCTGCATGATAGATTTTTGGAAAAATAATAGCCAAATAGCATGTACCATACCAATTCGCAGGCAACCTCATATAGGCATTTCTTCCACACACATAATACACAGTTGGGATCACTTGCACTGAACCTTGCAGAAAGTTCTTAGCTGAATCTTCCATTGTGAAGATATGATCACACGTACTTTGCCCTACCGCAACCTTCTCATAATAGGTCTGAGGACATCTCACACACAACTTCCCCTTTTGCACCTGGTCCAACGCTATGGGTCCATAACTTCCCTTAGATCTGTGTAATCTCTCCTCATCAGTCCAATCTACTGGACTCTCTCCTGTATTTCGTGTTTGCGTTAGTTTTCTATATCTATCTTCTACTTGACCTATAAACTTCTTCTCTGTGTCTGACAATGAACATGTCAAGTTATGTCGGTGAGCATAAGCTGTATCCAATTCCAAAGACGGTATGAAATACTTCCGAAGTCGGTCTTCCCATTTATAATAATCATACTTATTCAAATGCTTATAAGCTGGAACCTCAGGAAGTACTGCATCGAAATTGGAAAAGAAATACTCAAACTGACCTCCTTCATCAAAAATACTAAGAAACAAACTACAAGAAATTCCATATGTTAGTGGAAGGTGATGATATCTAATACCCTCATCTACTGAAGAAGGCAACTGCATACACACATAGCAGTCTTTCGCATCCATCACATCCACATACTCATACAACAATTTTGCATACGCATTAAGCTTAAAATCACTTCTAGACAGGTCTATGTGACATCTACGACTCTCTTCGATTAGTAAAGCTCTTTTAGCTCCTATAGTGACCTCCTTTTGGCTAGAAGTGTTAGGTGTAGGCATTCCCTGTACCTCCCCTTCTTGCTCATGTGAAACGATATACGAGGCTATAACTATTATGGCTATAGAAACTATTACCAACCCTATGAGTGTACCTATCACTATTTTAGACCTACGATGCGTATTTCCAGCATCTGCCATTTTGCAAAGTTCTCAAAGTTCTTGGTTTCAGCGCCAATTAGGAGTCTCTTTCTCCTCCAGATATTGCTTGTCAACCAGTTTGAACGATACTTCAAGAGCTGGAAATCCCCTTGCAATTCTCAGTTCCCTTTTTACACAGTTCATAAAAGATTTCCCTAGCCCTCTTCATTGTCTCGATGGAAAGTCCCTAAGTTTATTCTTCTTTCACTCTGGCCTAGGTTATCTTCTTCAAACTTTCATTGACAAGAAAGTTCACCTTCAGTCCAAAATAACATCAGCTCCCAATATCTGTAAAACATTAATTCTTGATGCAGTGGCACATAACCAAAGGTTGGAAAGACTTATCTCACCAGGATCAGCTCACGAATCTTGCTCAGAAGTGGTGGATTCGGAATATTGAGAGTCAGTATTCCTTCGATCTCCACTCCTGGAACCAATAGCAACACATCCACTTTCTGCATCAGCAACCCTCACAGCTTGACTTGCCCTCTCAGATGGACCTTCCACCTCAGCTGGATTTTCATTCACGAGAGGGGCTGTATCTTCCAAGGGTGCTGGAACTCTACGGGTATGGGAGGCATGCGCCCAGTTGGGCAGTCCCACACACTTCACTGCCGTGTTCGTGACCAGTATTACCTGGTACGATCCACGCCAATGAACATCTAGACAACTCTTCCTCACGTGCTTGCGGACAAGCACCCAGTCTCCCGGGCACAGGTCGTGGCACAGGTCACTTGCGGCTGGAACAGTTGCTGCTTGCACCTGCTGGGACAAAGAACGGACTACGTCAGCCAGTCCCTTACAGTAGTTGAGAATTAAATCATCTGTGATGTTAATCAAAGCAGTAGCAGGTATCGCTGGTAATCGCATTGCCCTACCCATTAAGATCTCATGAGGGGACAACCCTGTCCTCCTATCAGGAAGACTGCGAAGGCTCATGAGGACCAAAGGCAGTGTGTCAGGCCATTTTAGGGATGTCGAAGAACACACTTTGGCCATCCGCGCTTTCAAAGTCCCATTAATTTGTTCCACAATTTCAGAAGCCTCTGGTCGATAACTGCACTGCAATCTCTGATCCCCATTCAAGGCAGCACAGAGCAATTTCATGATTTCACTATGGAAGTGTGTCCCTCTGTCCGACTCCAAAGAGGTCGGAAATCCGAACCTAGGGATAAGTTCCCTCAACAACAACTTAGCTACAGTGAGTGTGTCGCACCTACGTGTTGGGTAAACCTCCACCCATCTTGAAAAGACACTTACCACCACTAAGATGTACCTCAACCCATTACACTTTGGCATCTCGATAAAGGCCAATTGCATCCTATTGAAAGGCCCCCCTGACCTCCCAATGTGACTCAGAGTTACAGCAGTCTTCTTTCCTGCATTCATCTGCTGACAGGTAACACACCTCTGACACACAGCTTCAGCAACCGCACGAAACTTTGGATTGTGCCATGTTCATCTGAACACTCGTACCATTGCATCTCTATCAAGATGTACTGCACCATTTATTGATCTTGCCATTGGGATCAACAGATTTTCCGGTAGCACCGCTCGTCCATCACTCGAAAACCACACATCCACATCTTTTTTCTCACATCCTGCTCGTATCCAGCTATCTCGTTCTTGATCAGGAACCTCATCCTGCAATCATTTTAGTTCCTCCCATGTATCAGCCATGGCTAACGTCATGTTGAGCTCGGTTCTTTCTTGGCTTTCTCCAGTGTACCCTCCTGTAAACATGCATCCTTGTTCTGCACAAAACCGGGCAACCTTGTCCGCGTAGTTGTTTCCTAAAGACACAAAATCACTCCCTTTGGAGTGGGCAGAACATTTGACAACTGCAATTTCCTTCGGACATTGTAATGCTTCCAACAACTGTCTCACATATCCCCCATTTCTGATGGGCGAACCAGAAGATGTCATGAACCCTCTCTGTGACCATAACTGTCCGAAGTCATGAACAACACCAAACCCGTACTGACTATCTGTGTAAATCGTTATCCGAATCAGATTAGCCAAACAGGCACGGGTCAAGGCAATGATTTCAGCTACCTGTGCGGGGTGTACTCCTTCTAAACAAGCAGCTTCAACCACTCCTGTGATGGTACATACAGCAAATGCTGCTCTCATTCGACCAACATCGTCTCTTAAACATGAACCGTCCACAAAGAAAATTTCATCAGGGTCAGGGAGCGGTTCATCAACAATGTCTGGTCTCGGTTTGGTGCATAGTTCAGTCACATCGAGACAATCATGATCCTCACAATCTTCACCATCTGCATTTGGAATGGGCATCAATGTTGCGGGGTTCAAAACAGAACACCTCTTCAAAGTCACATTTTCTGCAGCAAGTATAACCTGCTCATAACGTGTCAATCGATTGTTTGTGAGGTGCTGTGTCTTGGTCCTCATCATCAACAGTTCAACAGAATGTGGCACATAAACTGTAAGTGGATGTCCCATTACAATACTCTTGCATCTTTCAATACTGACACCTGTTGCAGCAACGGATTTGAGACATCCGGGCAACGCAGAAGCTACTGGATCTAAAGTAGCTGAGAAATAGGCAACTGGTCTACGGACACCTCCATGATTCTGAGTCAGAACTGACAATGCACAACCTTCTCTCTCACAACAGAACAATGTGAATGCCCTGTTGTAATCAGGCATCCCCAAAGCTGGAGCGCAACACAGGGCTTCTCTCAGCCTCAAAAATGACCTCAAGCAGTCTTCGTCCTATGGTACCGGATCACTCACATCCTTGTGCGTCAGCCGTTGTAAGGGCTTCGCTTCAAAGGAGAAATTGGGAATCCATTGGTGACAGTAACCAACCATTCTCAAAAACATTCTGACTTCTCTCTGAGTGGTAGGCACAGGCATGTTCATAATGGCCTCAATACGATCTGGTGACACCTTTCTCTTGCCCTTCTCAATTATGTGACCCAAGTACTGCACTTCGCTCAAACAGTACTGCAATTTGTTCGGGGACACCTTGTGTCCATTCTCGGCCAAATGATTCAGTAAAGCAATGGTATCAATCCTACAAGCATCTTCTGTTTCCGAGGCAACAAGCAAATCGTTAGTGTATTGCACCAGAACCGAGTTCTGCGGCAACACAAGACCTTCGAGATTCTTCTTCAGAATCTGATTAAAGATCGATGGACTCTCCGTATCCTCCTGTGGGATACGACACCACGTTAACACATGGTTCTCCAGCCGGAAAGCAAAAAGAAATTGGCTTTCCTCATGGAGTGGGATCGAGAAGAATGCCTGGCACAGATCAATCACTGAGAACCACTCAGCTTTGCATAGAATTTGAAACAGTATCACAGATGGATTCGGTACCACCGGACAACATGGAACAACTATCGTGTTGATATTTCGTAGATCTTGCACAATCCTGAATTTCCCACTTGGTTTCTGTAATCCCATGATAGGTGAATTACATGGGCTACCTATGATCTCTTTCAGAATTCCCTGCTTGATCATAGACTCAATTACAGGCTTGATCCCTGCAATAGTCTCAGGTGACAAATTATACTGGGGTGTCCTAGGGAACCCTACATTCGGCTTGACCTGAATCTTTACTGGCTCTACACCTTTGATCAATCCGATCACCTCTCCAGTGAAATCCCACAAGTCAAGTGACACAGAGTCCCTCAAATCAAGTGGAAGTTCCTCCACTGTCAGTGCTGGGTACATTTCTATGCACACATGCTGGTTTGCAACCTTAAAGGTCTCATCATCGTCTCTTGTCTGTACTTCAACTCCCTTTGGTGTGCAATAGATGGTGCAGTTCAATTTGCACAACAATCTCTTCCTAACAGACAAACTGGACTCGAATCACACACCACGAACTGGTGTCGGTCTCGGAAAGTTCCTATTCTCACAGGAATTGGCTCTGTCAATGTACTAGTCATTCTCTTATTTGCTACGCCAACAACTTGGATCGATTGTCCCGAGAGGGGTAGGTTGGGGACTACTGCTAATCTTACAGTAGACCGGGTAGCACCGGTGTCAACCAAAAAGGTGGTAGGGTGACCATCAACATCGGCTTCTACGAATGGTCCCCTCTTGTCTACCTCCAAGACTGCTCCAAGTGTGCAGTCTTCCTCCCCTCTCAGGCACCGTCATGCCAACGGATCTGGGCCGAACTCCTCACTTCCCTCGAACAAAGGCATCTGTTGATAAGTTCGGACTCCCTGCTGAACATTCTGAATCCTAGGTGGCTGAGGAACTTGCACCTGTAGACCACTAGTCCCCCTTTGACCATCCTAGGTCTAGTCGCTGTGGGAACTACTTTGGTTATAAGCACCTGAGTTATCTCTACTTCTTGCTGTATCTGATTTAGGGGGTTCAAGGGACACTCTCGTTTCCAGTGTCCAACCTGATGACAAAGATGACACGCTGTGGTCTTTTTCAATGTCGCCACATCCATCCCTGTCTTGGGATCAACTGACTTTGGTCTTCTCTGATTCTGGGCATTCTGACTTCCTCCTTGGTTATTTCCTTGCTTCCTTCCTAATGTCCCTCCACCAGACTGTCCCTGAACCGTTTGCATCTGAACAAGCACCAACTTATCCTTCAATTTCCTGTGCTTCGATTCTATCTCATCACTACAGTACCTTGCATATCGTAAGATCTCATCCACAGGCGTATTCTGCCAACAAATCAGGTGCTGCTGAATCATAAGACTAACCTCGGGTCTCAACCCCAACACAAACTTCGAAACAAACTGTCCCATATCTTTAGTCTCTAAGGCATCCAATCCACTGTACTGCTTAAAGGCCTGTAAGAGCCTTTCGTAATATTCGTGCACTGTCTCCTTCGGTTCTTGAACTGTCCGATCTATCTTAACCCAATCAATATCCTGAGGTGAAATTTTCGACTTTAGCCATGTAATCACTTGCTCAAACTTCTTCATGACTATAGGTGACGGACCATTCAAAACAGGGTCTCCTTCTGGCTCTGAAGTTGGCCACACAACAGCAATTTTACATGCGGACCATAAATCACCTGGAACCACAATATCAAACAGTGTATTCAAATCAATCCACAACACCTTCGAAATCTTAACAAACCGATCAACCTGCTTATACCACTCCACAGGCTTTTCCCTTAAACTGTGAAAATCATTCGTAAATGCAGCCAAATCACCCCTACTCCAACGCACATGCAGGTATCCTCCATTCTGTACCACTCTCAAAGGGAAATTACCTACATCCATCATCCCCCCTCCTGGAGGTGGCGTCTCTTCTATCGTCCACTTAGAACTCTTTTTCTTAGACCACCTTTCTTCCAATTTGTCAAGCATGATCCAGGCACCCATTCCTATAATCAAATCCTTGATATGGGATCTCAATCCCATAACCCTCTTCTCTTCCAATTCTTGGTCTCTATACTACAACCTGTGGCTTCCCTGCAATGACTTTGTTTTGGATAGGTCTACATCATACCTCTTAGTCAATTCTGACAATTTCTCATGTGCAGTTCTTGCTTTGCGAGTCACATCGTTCGCTACAAAAAGTAACTCATCTTGTTCGTACATGTATACCCTTTCAAGAGGCAAATTTCCACTTATTATTTCATCGACTTCCGCTTTCAACCTTACGACATCTAGCATCCTCCCTTTCAGAGCTCCCTTCAGTATTTATCGACAAGCTGCTCCATTCCGTTCATCATACTCGCATTCCTGTTCCTCAGGTCTACTCCCTTCTGATATGCTCATAGGAACGGAACGATTTGCTAAATTGCTTTGTTCAGTTTCTACAGTTCTCTCACTCTGATTCTGTTTCTCACTGGAGGAGCCCACATCCGCAAATCTGACCTTGACTCGGCCAAAGACCTCGGCCTCACTGACTTTGCACCCACCTGTCCCCTAGAGGAGTCTGCGGTGGCTGGCAGTGGCGTACTCCAGTCTATAGGTTTAGGAGTCTGCTACATTTCACTCACTGATCCATTTCCTTCCACCACACTAATCGCTCCTACAGCTGACTGCACTAGGCTTCCAACTCTCTCTTGATCTGGGTCGTAAACTGAGACAATGGGTCCAATGGTAACCGGTACCTTTAGCGCATCCGGTAACCTCACACCTCTCCCAACCTCTGTGTTTACTACGGGCTGATTTTTCGTGCCCTCAGTTCCTGTCGAGATCTTCCCTTCTACTCTCACCTCTGGCTGCGTCTGTGATTAACCAGTCCCTTCTGTTTGAGCCGACTTCCCTCCATAAGAATCTGGATTGTATGGAGGTGGTCTCTCAGACAACAACCTCTCTACTAGACTGTCATCTGTATCGCTATCATCGTCATCCACACTCTTTGCCTTCGAGCCATCTGTTTTTACCAGTAGTGGATACAACCTGTTTCCCTCTATTGTTTGTACTCTCCACCTGTTCTCTTCTGCATCCCACCTCGCATCCTGAAATGCCTTAATTGACTTCTTCACCCTTTCTTGACCTCGATCTCTTTTCCTATCATGCGCTGCTCTAATCCATGCATGCAACGCCTCGAACTGAGTTGGTCTCAGCAAGGGTCGTAGTGCCGCCATCACAGATTTCAACTGATACAACACTTCCAACCTGAAGGAGCCATATCGTGGGAAAGCCAATTCTCCCTCACCCTGGGTCATTTTATGTCAATATTCAAGCCAAATTATAGTATGCAATCCTATATTTCTTGCCATGTAATGTGCCGGAGTATCCTCGGGAGGAGCTTCCTCTCCCCCTCGAGTAACCACATGTTTATCACCTCTACATCATTCTCGGAAAACCTTAAAACATTTCATGATGAACAATTTTCCCGATCACACACAATGTTTTTGTTTACTTCCTGATGTCAATCCACCAATAGCAGCATGACTCACAGCAACCAACCTATCGCAGCGCGACACCTACTGACGTCACACTTCCTCCGCTCGCAGCAGTTCCCCTCCTTTACAACTCGCGTACCCACTCACAAGTCCCTTTCATACGCTGAAATAACCGTTTGTCCCAAAAAAGTTACTTCTCTGACTGTCCGTCCACAGTCTCTCGAAATTGTCGACCTCAACTGGCAATTGTCTGTCCGTGAAACGACCGGACAATCCCCTCAACTGATAGGTTACAATCGCTCAAATTCCAAGTACAACAACCCACGACCAGCGTCGGTTACTCATGCACTCACACATTCGCACCCCCTATCTCGGTCCGGGTAATCGATGACGTCTCACGATCCCCTTTCGGTGGTCAACAAAATCTACCGCTGGTGTCTTCTACACCACAATCACTTAAGCTACTCGTCGAGCCTAAGATTTTCCCGGGCTGTGCGCGCTCACAGCCTGATCTCACAATCACTCAACACTCACTCCAACTCCGCAAGACTTCGCACATTCAAATCAACACCGCAATCTACAAAACATCTCACTCTATTCATACTCACTCCTCCACGAACTGCTGCTATCCGCCGCACCGCTACTCTCCATCAATCTCCATTAGCCGCCGTCATCCGCCGCTCACCATCCGATGAGTCACCATCACTTGACTTCTATGGGCCTCTAGAATCTCTTATCTTGGTCTAGATCTCCCCTCACTATAAGAGATAACCATCCTCTGCTACCAACTGATAGGACCGGATTCTTGCCTACCTGATTCTCTCCAAGAATCCTTTCAGGTCGCCAGGATCTTTTTATCTGCTAAATAGTGTAGAGGGGAGGAAACTCAGTTCTTAGTATATAATCGCCCAAATCCAATCTCATTAGAAAGGACCACTGACTCTGAATCTAAAATTTGTGGGATTTTATTACAACCAAAAATAACTGCACATACAGACACCTTAGCACAAGGTGAAGAAGATGAATGGGCACTAATACAAATGCAAGTCTACATAAGATTCTCATCCGACTCAAAACAAAAAGAATCACCGACTCTAGAAGCATCAGGAAAGCAATGATTAAGCCAATGTCTACATTAGGAATCATTAGCCTAAAAAAAAGGGAAAAAAACAATTAATCTATCCCTACTCTAACTCTAAAGTGGCATCCCTACTTAACATTTCCTTACCCACGCAAGAGAGTAAAAAGGTGTTTGAAGTGAAGACTTCCTTAGAAGTACATTCACTTAGTCAGAGCTCGTTCTAAGATGCTCCTTCCAGCTTCCCATCTAATCCTCAACTTCTCAACCCCCAGGGCACTGTCCCTAATACAAAATCCCAAAACGTAGAACACGCCCTTCGGCACACCTCTTCAGGCAGGTCTTTTCCCAGTATTTTTCCAGCAAAACTTGTCTCTCATCCAACGACGGTTAGCTTGACCTTGGGTCCCAGGCACCTTCTTCGCAGAAAGTATCATCCGTAAATTCCAATGTACTCCCCTGTTGGCTTCTCATAACATCCTAACTCCTAAAACAAAGACCTAGTCTCTCTAACGAGCTAAATGTCTTTGCACCTGTAACAGAAACAAGGGAAAGAAAAACTTTTCACTTCTCTGAGATTTTCGATTATCCTGTAACGCAAAAGCCTTTACCAAGGGAAATCATTTTCGGCCTACAACGTTAACTAACATAAGAAATAAACAGGCCTTTCTCTTTAAACGTATACGCGATCAGGCCTTTACACTGTTGAACACATTACTAAATCACACATTGAGCATTAGTTCAATATTCTTGTAAACGTAAATAAGCAACTGCACGTATAACTCTAACATAACACATGTTTAACTAACACGTTGCATTATATTAAATCAACATTATGCATTTACGAAAAAACATTTGCACTGATCTACGACATTATCCTTCATAAAAAGCATGGTTACATTTCTAATCACACCTATGTTAAACAATACTAATAATACGATTTCTAATTCACACTTAAACTACTTCAAATCTAATGTGGGTGCGGACTAACCGTGAATATGATGCACCCCTACAAGTTTCAGAATGCCGTGACGCTCTATCACCCCTTATGTTATTTTCACTTTTCTTGATTTTTTTGTCCCTTGATATTGTGGTAACAATATTCTGTCCTATTAATATTTGGGATTCGATATTCTCCATTATAATCAACTCATCAAAAAAGATTCCTGTAATAACTAACAACTGCCAGTACTCTTACTATTTAAACAACAGCAGCTCTGGACATTGGACACTGATCTATGTCTTTTTATTCATTTTACAAATTTTATAGCATCCCGGTACCGAAGAATCCATACACGACAAAGACCAGTGAAGATAAATTGTTGTTAAATTGGCAGGATTTTAAAGTTTTCTTATAAAACAGGAGGTCCTCTTAAGAGCAGGGGATTAAGGACTAAACAGCCAGATGTACAACACATTTTACCAGTCGCAAACAGCCCATCAGGCCATTTGCGACTGGTAAAATGCATTTTGCTATGTACAAACCCCTTTTGCAACAGCTTGCAAAAGAGGGTTTGCGAGTCGCTATTAGGATGGGGTGTGCCATGGGAGTCCCTTCCTTATACCGAGTCGCAGGGGGATGTACGATTGTTTTGCTTCCTGAAATGTGGTCATAAAACAATTAGCTTACCACCTACTTCAAGTAGGTGGTAAGTCAGTCGCAGATGGGAAGGAGTGCCTATGGGACCCCATTCCCTTTGTGAATGGTGGCAAAAACGTTTTTTAAGAGCAGGCAGTGGTACCACAGACCAGTGCCTACTCTTAAAAAAATTAAACAGAAACATTTCATTTTTCGTTTTGAAACAAGACTGTTTTTCTTTACGGAAAATGGACTGCATTTAAAAAAAAGTTGCTTTATTTAATAGCAAACATAGACATGGTGGTCTGCTGTCCCAGCAGGCCACCATCCCTGTGTTATTGTCCATACCCAATGGGTCACAAATTGAGACCTGTCTCACGAATACTGATGAGACAGGTCCCTTACAACCTACTTGGGAATGGCTAATGTGTCTGAGACACATTAATACATTTCATTTTGCTAGTCTCTAAATGAAAGTCACAAAAGATCGCAATTAGAGATTTGCAAAATGAAATGTTAGTACATTGGGCTCAAAGTTCCCAAGAGATTCTGCAGCAAAAGAAAAGACTGATTTTCAGAATGGAAAGAAAGCCCTTCCCAGAAGATTGCAAGCTACAAGAACAAAGATAAGCAAGATTGATCCTGAGAAAGAAAACAAGGCTTTCACCATAAAGCCCCTCATAACAAATACAGAGACATTTACACTTCACTCTGTTCTCGACAGTCAACCAATATACTTAACCCAGATATGGCGGTCTAGGAGGAAGTCCTTATGGTATTCTGCTATCAAATTTTGAATAGGTTGAACATCCTGTGATTCTGGACAAATCACTTAATCTCCCTGCCTACCAAAAGAACTAGTGTGTCCTTGTGTAATGTAACTAACTGTGGCTCATGAGAAGCACTCCAATACCTTCGGGTCGAGTTCACCCTATATAAAACTGCAAATAAAAAACGAACATTTGTCGCAGGGCAAATGCAAAACTCTTTACAAGC